>NC_064617.1:847581937-852581937 GCF_023898315.1 Schistocerca nitens
TCCAACCTCTACTAGTATAGGCAATCGTCACGATGCCATTTTGATAATATAGAGACTCCATCACCTTTCATGCAATAAGTGTTAACAACTATTTTCAAGGTATACGTGACAATGTTAGTCTTCTTTAAATATTCATATATACGATGTACAACCTATCAAATGATAACTAATTCCGGTTGTAAATCACGACGAAGTATGTAGATTAGTGCTTGTGAGATGCGAAATTATAACCACCTTACACAGTTTCAATCAAGATCATTACTTGAACCAGTACTGAAATGTTAATGCAAGAAGTGCAGAACTAAAGATGGACCTCAGGGCCTCAGTCTTCACTGGGATCTAAAAACTACAAATGAAGATAAATGATACCACAATCACACTGTTCATATCCCTCTTATCTTTCTAATATAAGAGAATGTGGTAGGGACGCAAAAACTGGTATAGTACGACTCGTCAAATTCGATGATTATTTCAGTACCAAAATTTATTTTAAACAAAGTCACTTCTTAACTTCACTTGGGATAGTTTATATTTTACTTTTTATTTAACACTGATCTAAATTAACATAAAAGTAATTCATGATATGAAATGTCCCCTTTGAAAAATTATATACGACTGTGCTTATCCTGACACACAATATTTTTTTGCGCAACGCGATCTGACTTTCAAAAATTTCTACAAAAGAATGGCCCTGACTAACATTAACCTATACGTTTCACAAATCACTTACCTCACAAAAATCTTGGTTACTCGAACTACTGCAATTCAGCGAGCGCCACTACTGCCAGCTAAATAAAAGATTCAAACTACGGAAGGCACTAACTACTGATAGGCATAGTTAGCAAATGAAAGATTTTAATAGAGAACAAACAATGTATTTACCTTAATAGTCATAATATATATAGCAGTTCATGACATCCAGTCTTACAAATTTCAAAACTCCGCCATCTCTCTCCCCACATCCACCACTGCTGGCGGCTCACCTCCAACTGTGCAACGATACGCACTGTTCACATCCAGCTGCCGCTGCCCAACACTACAATGGCAGACAACAATGCAAACTGGCCACAGACTGCACACAGCACAGCCAGTGATTTTCATACAGAGCGCTACGTAATGTTACCAATAAGAAAACCTAAATAGCCTACTTACAGATATTAATCAAGACTAAATTATATTGCCAACGAGTTTAACGTATTTGTCTTTTTCATCACCTGTGAAGCAGGTATTTTACACAGTAACATATACACAATCTGGCACAGTCCTTTTGCGAAACGGTATTTTGCAGTAAGCTGAGACTACTTTAGCAAAAGTCTAACTGAAATCACTATTGTTGATCCTTACATAGTTAACAAACATAAATAAATCACTAGTTCATTTGAAACAGGACACTCGGTTTTATAAACACTTGGAAGAGGGGACCCTGTATAGGTTCACGATCAGGATAGAAGATACGGTCCCAAACACAGATTTATGGCATTTGGATTATTATTAAAATCACACGCACAAATTAACTGGTCCATTCTCTGATACATATCAGTATGCATGAAGTTGGTGGAACAGTGGCGAAGTAGTGGTGGCAAGCGATGTGGCCTCTAACTGTACTTACAGCTCTTGATGTTTGAATGCTTTATGAAATTTCTTCTTGGCGACGGTCATTCAACTTATTAGAGACATTCCTTATTGCCGAGAGTACCAAGCAACAGCCAAATCCACATCCGAGGCAAAACTCCATGCAAAGCTGCCTCGAATTGCCTCCATTGGCGCTGTCGATGTGTACCGTGCAACAGCTAGCCACTGACTGCATGTTGTTCCCATCAAGGAGCCGCCCAGTTCGACCACCACAACCACCTTTTACATCGTTCCGTGCCACTTCAGTTGAGGAGGCACTACCCTACGTCTTTTATATTATACAATACAAGTACCCTAAGCATGAACCAGCTTCAAATACACATTGTTTATCTTATAAACTTACACATATTATAAAATTCCATTATTTTAAACAATCATTTATCTTTTCCATGTATATTTTACAAACTTTAAATTTCCTGTTATAATTCAATGACCTTAACTAACAAAGAATAAACACCTCATAATGACAGATACAAAGTCTGATAATATAAACCTACTTCTAATCGATATAAGTGTTACAAGGTGACGCCTAGAGCGCCCATATTTCACTACCTCTGGTTTCTTTCAGACATGCCACGTCTACCCTATTAGCGTTTCCAATGTGTCTACGTAACACAAAAAGCCCCGCTACAAATTATTCATTGTGGTTAACAAGGCTCATCATCTAGTAAAATATATCTCCCTTTGTCCTTACCTAAACACAATTGACTGAGAAGTATAGATCGCCAGAAATTAAAAAAAAGTGCAATTAAAAGCACCAAGATCCCTAATAATTTATCTCACATTTTCCAGAGCAGATCTGCTAGCACAACAGTAAATCAAAAGTTGACATGTACTGCCATATTCTTGCGGCAATATATGTTCTTTCGATGACACAAACTAAGTCTGTTTTTATGGCAAACATATTCTTTGAGACGTATTTTGGGGAAGATCACATCTATTTCAAACAGGCGTCTTCAGTGGGTAGACAATAATAGTGTGGAACAACATAATCTAAAGGTACCAAAAAAATAGGCACAGAAGTGTAATGCTCGTAATAACAGTAACCTTGTGCACGGTTATTCCAGATTAATTGCGTTTCTAATTTCACAATAAATTAAAAACACGTCCATGAAGGAAGTCCAACGTAGAGAAACTAATTTGTGTGATGATAAACATTAAACTATTTTAATTTATGAGGTGAGCCTTGTTAATTACATTTACGAAGGGACAGGCTCACCTTGTGCCTTAAATTAATTTAGTGTTAACCCTCACCCAAATTAGTTTCTTTACGGTTGCGATGTCCTCCACGAGCGGGTTTTTAATTTATTCTGAAATTATAAACGGAATTGTTCTGAAAATGAGGAATAAGTGGGCGCAAGGTTGTTATCATGACAAAGATTATACTTTGTATCTGTTTTATGGTACCCTTAGATTTCGTTGGCTCATGCTGTGACTATCTATCAGTTTCAGTCACCTGTCTAAAGTAGATCCGATCTGAAGCAAAATGCTTCTCAAAACACATGTCTAACGACAAATTTGACTTAATCCGTGTCATCGAAAGAACATATATGCAGGATGGTTATTAAATTTACAGCAGCATCATGTTTTATCCTGCTCTGTTGTTATTTCGTATCCACTGTTATTCTTTGAAGAGTTTTTGCAGCAAACTCGAGGAAACCGAATAATGGCACGGAGTAGTTTTCACCCATCTCTTCCCCCATAACAGGTGGAAAATAAAAGAAACTGAGCGGCGATCGCTTTGCAGGTAGCAAGGCTCCGTTCCTTTCCGGAGCGCCTGTCTTAAGGGGCGACAGGGCTCCAGCAGTAGCGGCCCGCTCCGTAATTAAGGCACCGTGACGGCAGAGTCTAGAGACTGGAGGCGGCTGGAACACCGCCTCCCGGCGTCGCTGCCTCCAGCGTGCCCCCTTTTAAAATTATCTTCGCATTTGTCGGGCGCTGTCCTCAATTACGGGAGCGTTAACTCTGGCCGGCGGGAGGTCGCCAGCACCTGGCCGACAAATATCCCTCCCTGTCCTCCCAGCCCAGCATCCCCACTGCCTCTGGGGACCCCGGGCCGCCATTTGCATGTGGCGCCGTCCTCGGGACAAAGTGCGTTTTAAGTCGGGCCGCGCTAGCAGCCAGGCGCCAGGCCGCTGGAAGCACACGCAGTTCCACCGGCTGTGCGAAGGCATGCGCTGAGCAAGCGCTCTGAGACACCTACGTACACGTATAACCATCTCTAGGCCATCTTGTAGCGCGTGGTGGAGAGTACTTCACACCGTTGTTATTGCCTCCACGTCCTGTTTAAACGAAGGGAGGGATACCTAATATTAACACCTATCTAAGCTCACGAGACATAATGAAAGACCTACTCCTTACGAGGCACAGTTGTCGCTTTCGAGGGCGTTAGGTGGCAGAGAACTGCTGCTACTCACTCGTACCACCCTCGACTGCTGACGCAAGTAATGGCAGTACAAAAGCCCATAATCTGAATTAAATTTAGTCTGAGCACGTAATTCATAGGACTTCAGTTTCAGCGCCCTGAAAATTTTCATCTCGTATGCAGGCTTACGTTTCATAAATAAATATTAGTGTGACATGACATCTGTTGTAAGATAATCGAAAGCAGGAAGGAGTTTCATAGCGCATCAATCAATACTTAATTACGTCCACTGTGTTCGAAGGTTCGTAACGCAATATGAAAATGTATAACATTCTCCCTCATACGCAGCGTGCGTGAAATGGAGATACTGATTCCACATGGTACACTACTGGCCATTAAAATTGCTACACAAAGAAGAAATGCAGATTATAAACGGGTGTCCATTGGACAGATATATTATACTAGGACTGACATGTGATTACATTTTCACGCAATTTGGGTGCATAGATCCTGAGAAATCAATACTCAGATCAACCACCTCTGGCAGTAATAACGGCATTGATACGTCTGGGCATTGAGTCAAACAGAGCTTGGAAGGCGTTTACAGGTACAGCTGCCCATGCAGCTTCCACACAATACCACAGTTCATCTAGAGTAGTGACTGGCATTTTGTGACGAGCCAGTTGCTGGGGCACCATTGACCAGACGTTTTCCATTGGTGAGAGGTCTGGAGAATGTGTTTGCAGGGTAGCAGTCGCACATTTTCTCTATCCAGAAAGGCCCGTACGGGACCTGCAACGTGCGGTCGTGCATTATTCCGCTGTAATGTAGTGTTTCGCAGGGATCGAATGAAGGGTAGAGATACGGGTCGAAACACAACTGAAATGTAACGTCCACTGTTCAGAGTGCCGTCAATGCGAACAAGAGGTGACCAAGACGTGTAACCAATGGCACCCGATACCATCACCCCGGGTGATACGCCAGTATGGCGGTGACGAATACACTCTTCCAATGTGCATTCACCGCGACGTCGCCAAACACGGATGCGTCCATCATGCTGCTTTAAACAGAACCTAGATTCATTCGAAAAAATGCCATTGGTGCACCCAGGTTCGTCGTTGCGTACACCATCACAGGCGCTCCTGTCTGTGACGCGGCGTCCACATATGTTTGACTCAGGGATCGAGACGTGGCTGCACGATCCGTTACAGCCAAGCGGATAAGATGCCTGTAATCTCGACTGCTAGTGATACGAGGCCGTTGGGATCCAGCACGGTATTCCTTATTATCCTCCTGAATCCACCGATTTCATATTCTGCTAACAGTCATTGGATTTTGACCATCGCGAGCAGCAATGTCGCGATACGATAAATCGTAATCCGACCTTTATCAAAGTCGAAAACGTGAAGGTACGCATTTCTCCTCCTTACACGAGGCATCAAAACAACGTTTCACCTGGCAACGCTGGTGAACTGCTGTTTGTGTATAAGAAATCGGTTGGAAACTTTCCTCGTGTCAGCACGTTGTAGGTGTCGCCACCGGCGTCAACCTTGTGTGAATGCTCTGAAAAGCTAATCATTTGCATATCACAGCATCTTCCTTCTGTCGGTTAAATTTCGCGTCTGTAGCACGTCATCTTCCTGGTGTAGCAATTTTAGTGGTCAGTAGTGTATAAATCACTTACCCAGCGACCGAGCGACTTATAACTCGCGTATGGGGTGGTCTTCTCTAATGAACAGCATAATACAAGGTTATCTGGCAGTCGGTATTACAGAGAGCGGACAAAAATATGGAAGCACCACAAAAACCTCTCAACGCCGAAAGTCCAGGTGACGATGATGGAGGTAGATAGCGATCACGCACCTGTCTCTAGAAAGTGGTACAAAAAGGCTCCATAATTTTGAGACATTGTGATTCTGGTGGCCAGGTGAATGCGACAGTTAACCCTCGTGTTCACAAAACCAGTCGTGGATGATGCGAGCTGTGTAAACACGTACACCGACGTCCTGAAAAATAGCTCACCGCTGTACAACAGTATTACTTTAGTATGGGACTGACATGATCAGGCAAAATAGTCACTTAATTCTCGGCAGTAATGCGATCTTGCATAGTACCAAGCGGATCATGGAATACGATGATATGGCAGCCCAAGGAACCTCCCTTCAAGTTTCATTCTTCGGTCACAGACTCACCAGAATCTGTAAAAAGAGTTCAACCAGACTCATCCGACCAAATTACTTTCTTCCGTTGTTGCATTGTCCAAGCCTTATGGTTTCGGCACCACGTGTTCCTGTTACGGATATTTGTATCACTGATGAGAGGCTTTGGAATTACAGCTGGACGCGCTATTCCTAGCTTACGGAGCCCCGTTCGTGTCGTAATGCTGCTGACAGGGTTCGCGAGTGTCACATTCACTTCTGCGGTGACTTTTCAAGGTGTCGTCCTCTTAATTTTCGTCTCAGTTCTCTTCAGTGAGCGTTCATCGCGACCACTCAACATACTTTTTCTTCCGTTTTGTGATTTAGTAGATGATATTTTTCCGTTTTGCCTGTATCCGACATAAATCTTCGGAACGGTGCCTCTTGAAAAACGAAACACTTCGGCTTCCTCGGTTACGGAAGCACCAACCATACGAGCCCTAACAATACGCCCACTTTCGAATTCACTTAGCTCCGTCATAAGGAACTCTCAACTATAAAGAACACTGTTATGACTGCAACGTACTGAAGATTTCGCACAGTTGCCACTCGTGCTCAAATGCGACAGTTCAAGCTGCAAGCCAGGCTAGCATGAGCACCTATATTCACGCAAGCATTTCTTGCATTGTTCCCATATTTTTGTCCAATTCCTGTAGGTCATCATGAAAATAATATGGGACGACGTACAGATGTGGCAGAATAGTAGAAAGGATCTGTCGTGCTTGACGCGCCTATGACCTAAACGTCAACGAATTTGCTTGTTGTTTTATCAATGCGGACAACCCAAAGTGTCTCCAATGAATAGTGTGTACCATTCACGGCTACGTGGCTCTGAGCACTATGCGACTTAACTTCTGAGGTCATCAGTCACCTAGAACTAAGAACTAATTAAACCTAACCTAAGGACATCACACACATCCATGCCCGAGGCAGGATTAGAACCTGCGACCGCAGCGGTCGCTCGGTTCCAGACTGTAGAGCCTAGAACCGCACAGCCACTCCGGCCGGCTCACGGCTACGTAACACGACGTTAGAACAGTGGTCATAAAAAGATTCCAGCCAGAACGAATCGCTGACGAGTTTCACCTCTCGTCGGTAATATTCGATCTGAAAATTGAGAGGATCTGCTGTTGTCGGTGAATGAAGGTCTTTCTTAACAAGCTTCCGAGAGAACCTTAAGAAGGTAATTGCGCGCTGCTGAATTTCTTGAGAAGGTAACGGCACGCAATGTACAATTTTAGGTGTTCGTATCGTAACTGTTATTTCTATGTATTTAGTTGAATCTACGGCCTTTATATTTGACTGATTTATCTTGTAACCGAAGTTTAACGGATTCCTTTTAGCAACCATGTGGACGACCTCAAACTTTTCATTATTTGCTTTCTATTATCAATTTTCGCAACGTATATATATCTTTTCTAAATCGCTTTACAATTTATTTTGATGTTCTGATGACTTTACTACAGGGTAAACGACAGAATCATTTGCATACAACCTAAAATGGCTGCTCAGATTGTCGCCTAAATCGTTTGCTTCGATAAGGAACAGTAGAGGGCTTATAACACTACATTGGTGAACGACGGTAATCACTTCTATTGTACTCGATAACTTTCCATCAATTATTACGAATTGTGACCTCTCTGACAGGAGTTCACGAATCCAGTCACATAACTGAGACGACATTCAATAAACACGCAATTTCACTAGAAGCAGCTTGTGTCGTACAGTGTCAGAAACCTTATAGAAATCTAGAAATACGGAATCAATTTGAAATCAATTTTCAGTAGCATTTAACATTTCGTGCGAGTAAACAGCTGGTTATATTTCACAAGAACGATGTTTTCCAAATCCGTGTTGACTGTTTGTCAACAGACCGTACTCTTCGAGGTAATTCATAAAGTTTGAACACGTTATATGTTCCAAAATCCTGCTGAATATCGACGTTAATGATATTGGCCTGTAATTTAGTGGATTACTCCTATTATCTTTCTTGAATATTGGTGTGACTTGTCCAACTTTCCAGTTTTTGGTTACGGATCTTTCGTGGAACGAACGGTTGTATATGATAGTTAAGCATGGAGATATTGTATCACCTTACTCTGAAAGGAGCCTAATTGGTGTAGAGGCTGCATCGGAAGACTTGCTTTTATTATCTGACTTAAGTTGTTTTACTACTCGGATGATATCTACTTTTAAGTAACCCATATAAGTAGCTGTTCTTGAATCGTATTCTGTGAATACGCCCTTCGACCATCATCAGTTATTTTGCTTCCCAAATAGCAAAACTACTTTACTACTTTAAGTGTCTCATTTTCTAATCTAATTCCCTCATCAACACCCGACCTAATTCGACTACATTCTATTATCCTCGTTTTGATTTTGTTGATGTTCATCTTATACCCTCCTTTCAAGACACTGTCCATTCCGTTCAACTGCCCCTCCAAGTCCTTTGCTGTTCCTGACAGAATTGCAGTGTCATCGGCGAACCTCAAAGTTTTTATTTCTTCTCCATGGATTTTAATACCTACTCCGAACTTATGTTAAATAACTGAAACTAAGATCGTAACTCTAAAGAAACCCGCAAGAGATCTTCAGTACCCCAGTGTCAGACTGGCACATCAAATGAAATTTTAATGCTTTCAACTGCCGCAAAATTAGTATTTCAATTTATACAAGCTTGTAATTGAGCACTCATTCAAAATTTTAGTACAAGTGATCTGTTCTTCCTCCATTCAGTCATTACATTTGTTAATTTTCATTCGTAATTCGTTCACTACGTTTTTCGCAGATATGATACTTAACAGTTTGTTGTATCTATTTTACTTTCTATCACATAGTAAGACTTATTCATCTGTTCTAAAGTTGTGTATGATTTATTGTATCACTGTATGTTGACTTTTCTTACACCGTCTGTATGTTAACACTCTTACGTGAGTTTTCTCTATATACAGTCCTTTCAGAGTAATTATTTTCGACAGTTTCTTCCACTCCTCTCTTTCGTGTACTTTGGACGAAATAATAAACAATGTGTCAGTAAAACCATTTACGTTACAGATATTATGATAATTAACTAGTTGATGGCGGCTCCTCAATGAGGTTCTGTCGATACCTTGAAGGTGAGCAGCACTGACTGTGCAAAGTAGCCACATACATCTGATTAATTAACAATTTGATCTTTCCACCTCACGACCTAATTACGTCATCCCATTATTTTAATTAGCCTACAGTGCTGATTACTTCATCTTCCTTTAACTACTGCATCTCCTACAATTCTCTTCTACCTTTACGTCAATGTCTCCTGTTGCAGAAAGCAGCTCTGTCCCTCCCTTTGGTTTTCCCAGACCCTCCTCACCGTTTTCAGGTTTTTGTCGGACTGCCCAGCTCGTTGTTGGCGGCAATTACACCGAACATACTCCGCTAATTCCGCCGTCGTTGTATAAATCAGCGGAAGCGATTCCGCACTCAGACTTACTGCAGGCGTCGCTCGAGGAACAATCTTAAACAAGTGATTAAATGGTTCTCGGGCCGTGTAATGGCAATTAAATCACAATTACTGCAAGAACATTCGTAATCACTCCCTGACCCCCGCGTTGTAAATCCACTAGCCGCCACCGCTTCGCCCGTTTAATATTCATAACGCTTTGCAACGCCGCCGGGCATGACGTCCATTAACGATCCCCCCCCCCCTTCCTCCGCCGCCCCCGCCCCCGCCCCCGCCCCCGCCACCGCCATTCCAGTTCTTCCCGTGTTGTTGGTTCCGGTAGCGGCCTTCCTGCAACAGCCACCACAAAAGTAATTTAGCGTCCTCACGTCGTGCGCCGTTCTAATTAGCGATTTTGTTAACCAAACCCTTAATTTTCTGTCAGCCCGCGCGTTATAACGGCGCTGCAAATGAATTTCGGCGGCCCGGACAGAGCCAGCAGGTACAATGGAATGTCCGGCGCCGCCGTGGCCCGCTCGCCTGCTAACACGCTCGGCGGAGCGCGCACATTCCGCCGGCGCCAAATTACTTTGCCATTGTTGGGTGGCGGCGGCCCGGCGTTTGGAGAGCAATAATGAAGCTTTAGCTTGCTGTTTACTAAATGACTCCTTAATTACTGCCTACGTCCAGCCTTACTCAAGTATACCCGTGTACCCTTAATTCTGGCAAAAATAACGGTGTATGTGCATGAATGAATGTTTTGCTGTTTGTCGTCACGGTAAAGAATCGCTTTGACTGCCAAATATGTCATCAGTAATGGTCATTAGCATCAGTTCTGTGATAATTTCAGTTGGTGTTGCCGCCGCATGTAAGTTTCCCACAACAATGGATAATTAGGTTCTCACAATATCTTGCCATTAACAGTATTTCCGTATTCGTCACATCTCGATCCAAGTGTCGGCGAGGACAATTACAAGACATTCTTGCGCAATCCGTGCTCAGCACTGTGACAATATAGTGCAGAACTTGAGAATCATAATAGGACGCTCCTACCCGCCGTCACTAATTTCGTCTAAATTTATGTCACGTGCGGGGCTTGGCCAGAAGTGAAAGTGACCGCAGTATGAGCTCCAGATGTCCAAGCGTCTAGAAGTAAACAGTGTTTTGAAGTGGACTGAGCAAGGTAAGTGCCATTTACGCCAGGATGGTTTTGATGCAACGGCTGTCGCAGGGGAAAGAGTATAGGACAATATTCCGAGAGTCATGGGGTTTGGTCCTTATACAGATAGATTCCTTATTCTCAGTTTGTACGCTGCCTGCAGTATAAAAATACCGAAACAATGCTTAGTATATACAATGATTAATATTTTCCAAAAAGGAATAAAAGAGAAAGGCAAAGGAAAATTTGATATAAATTTCCAGGAAGAAATTGTAAGATGCACACGAGAACTTCGTATATAAAATTAAATACTGTTATTATTTTACAGTGGGCGATTTACAAGTGTTGGGGTGATATTCAGCGAAAAACAGAGGAAGCAGCAATTTATGGGAATCTTACACGAGTTATAAACCGGCATTTTGACTTGTATGCCTCAATCACGTGTCTTTCTTGGAAAGTTATTTGCAGTATCCTCGTGGGCGCTGTAAGTACAACCTTTCTTGGAAATCTGTCTGTAGTTCCAAATTTTTCTCCGTTGCCTTTCCTTTTCACGCCTTTTAAGAAAACGGTAATAAATACAGTATATATTTCTATTTTTTTTTAATAAGCGGTATTCCGACTGTTTTGATGCTGCCCTCCACGAATTCCTCTCATGTGCCGTATTCTTTATCTCAGAGTAGCACTTGGAAACAACGTCCTCAGTTATTTGTTGGATGTTTCCAAATCTCTTTCTTCCTCTACACTTTTTAGAATTTACAGATCTCAGAACTACTATGGAAGTTATTCCCTGGTGTCTTAACAGATGTCCTATCATCATGTCCATTTCTCTTGTAAGACTTTCCCACATGCCCCTTTCCTCGTAGATTCTGCGGAGAACCGCCTCATTCCTTATTTTATATAACTAAACTCTGTCCGAACAGGGCTCGGAAGGTCCAATGGTACCGACCGACCGCCATGTCATCCTCAGTATGTAGGCGTCACTGGATACTGATATGGAGAGGCACGTGATCAGTACACCGCTCTTCGTTATCTTATAACTCCACCTAATTTTCAGCATTCCTGTATAGCACCGCATCCCAAATGTTTCTGTTCTGTTCTTTTACGGTTTTCCAACAGTCCGTGCTTCACTACCGTACAATGCTGTGCTCAGATATTTCTCCCTCACATTAAGTCCTATGTTTGATACTAGTAGCCTTTATTGACCAGGAATGCCCTTTTTTCCAGTGTTAGTCTACCTTTGATGTTCTCCTTGCTCTGTCCGTCATTGGTTGTTTTGCTGCCTAGATAGTAGAATCCCTTAACTTCATCTACTTCATGTTTTTCGCTGTTCTTATTTCTGCTACTTCTCATTACTTTAGACTTTTTTCGATTTACTGTCAGTGCATACATTATACTCATCAGACTGTTCATTCTAATCAACAGGTTCTGTAATGCTTACTCACTTTCACAGAGAATAGCAAGAGAATAGCAATGTCATCAGCCAATCTTATCATCGATATCCTTTAATCTTCAATTTTAATCCCACTCATGAACCATTCTATTGATTTCGTCTTTGCTTCTTCGACGTACAGATTGAACAGGAAGTGTGAAATACTATATCCATCTCTTTCACACGTTTTAATCCGTGCGCATCGTTCTTGGTCTTCCACTCTTACAGTTTCCTCTTCGTTCTTACTCGTATTGCATATTACCCGTCTTTATGTATAGCTTCCCCCTACATTTCTCAGGCTTTCGAACGTCTTGCACCGCTTTACGTTGTCGAACGCGTTTTTAAGCTCGACAAATCCTATGACTATGTCTTCATTTTTCGTCACTATTGCTTCCATTATCAACCGCAAAGTCAGAACTGCCACACCGGTGCCTTCACATTACCTAAAGGCAAACTGATCGTCATCTAACAGATCCTCAATTTTGTTGTCCATTCTTCTGTATATTATTCATCTCAGCAACTTTAATGAATGATATGCTAAGCTGACTGTGCGACAATTCTCTCACTTGACGGCTCTTGCAGTCTCCGGAATCGTGTGGATGATATATCACCTGTCTCATATATACACTTCTCCCAATGCTATTAGAAATTTCGATGGAATGTTATCTATCTCTTTTGCCTTATTTGATTTTAAGTCTGGCAAAGCTCTTCTAAACTCTAATTCTAGTACTAGATACCCTACCTCTTCTCTATCGACTCCTGTTTCATCTTCTACCATGTCATCGGATAAGTCCTCCCCTCAATGTACTCTTTCCACCAATCGGCTCTCTCCACTGCATTTAGCAGTCGAGTACCCAATGCAGTCTTAATGTTACCGCCCTTGCTTTTAATTTCACCGAAGGTTGTTTTTACTTTCCTGTATGCTGAGTCAGTCCTTACGACAAACATTTGATTTTAGATTTCTTTATACCTTTTGTGTAGCAATTTCGCATTAGATTCCCTGGACCTCCTATTTATTTCATTCCTAACTGACTTGCATTTCTGTATCCCTGACATTCGCTTATAATTTATGTACTTCTTTCTTTCGTGGATCAACTGAACTATTTCTTCTGTTACAATGTATTGCTTATTTTTCAGTCTAGGTTACGTAAAAATTGAAAAGGAATATCCAACGTAGGGACTCAACTCCACGACCTTCAGGTTAGCGTTTTTTACTCTTTCCGCTGTGCTAGCCACAGTCTGGAAACTGCACAACAAAAGTGGGTCATGTCTTGCCCGACCCTCACCAGAAATGCAGTTTCTTTCTAAACGCTTGGACATCATTCCGGAGATCCCGTTTCTGTCACTTTAATTCCTGGCCAAGCGATGCATATGTACCATGTGATCAAAAGTATCCGGACATCTGGCTGAAAATGACTTACAAATTCGTGGTGCCCTCCATCGGGAATGTAGGAATTCAGTATGGTGTTGGCTCAACCTTAGCCTTGATGACAGTTTCCACTCTCGCAGGAGTATGTCTATTCAGGTGCTGGAAGGTTTCTTGAGGATTGACAGACCATTATTCACGGGGTGCCGCACTGAGGAGAGGTATCGATGTTGGTTGGTGAAGCCTGGCACAAAGTCAGTGTTCCAAAACATCGCAAAGGTGTTCTGTGGAATTCAGGTCAGGACTTCGTGCACGCCATTCCATTACAGGGACGTTATAGACGTGTACTCACTCCGCCACAGGCCGTGCGTTATGAAGAGGTGCTCGATCGTGTTGAAAGATGCATTTGCCATCCCCGAAATACTCTTCAACAGTGGGAAGCTAGAAGGTGCTGTGATAATGCCATGCAAAACAACAAGGGGTGCAAACCTCCTCCGTGAAAACCACGACCACACCGTAAAACCACCGCCTTCGAATTTTACTGTTGGCACTTCACACGCTGGCAGATGATGTTCACCGCACATTCGCCATACCCACGCCATGCCATTGCATAGCTACATTGTGTACCGTGATTCGTCACTCCACACAACGATTATCCACTGTTCCCACGAAGAGAGCGGTCTATTGACACACAGTCAACCCGCATTTAGAAAATATCTTTCTTGCGAAACACAGCTAGCTCTTTACAATCATTAAGTGTTGAGTGCTATTGACAAGGAATTTCAAATTGATTCCGCTTTTATAGATTTTAGAAGGCCTTTGACAGTGTACCACACAAGCGGCTTGTAGTGAAATTGCGTGCTTATGGAATATCGTCTCAGTTATGTGACTGGATTCGTGATTTCCTGTCAGAAAGGTCACAGGTCGTAGTAATTGATAGAAAGTCATCGAGTACAACAGAAGTGCTTTCTGGCGTTACCAAATGTAATGTTATATAGGTCCTCTGCTGTTCCTTATCTCTATATACGATTTGGGAGACAATATGAGCAACCGTCTTAGGTTGTTCGCAGACGATGCTGTCTTTTATCGTCAAGTAAAGTCATCAGAAGATCTAAACAATCTGCAACGCGATTTAGAAAACGTATCTGTATGGTGATGAAATTGGCAATTGACTCTAAATAAAGAGAAGTGTGAGGTCATTCACATGAGGGCTGAAAGGAAACAGTTAAACTTCGGTTCCACGGTAAAACATTCAGATTTAAAGGCCGCAGATTAAACTAAATACCCAGGAATTATAGTTACGAACAACTTAAATTGTAAGAAACACATAGAAAATGTTGTGGGGAAGGCTTACCAAAGACTGCGATTTATTGGCCGGACCCTTAGAAAATGTAGCAGATCTACTAAAGGGACTGCCTAAACTATGCTTTTACGTCCTCTTTCAGGAAGCTGCTACGCAGCCTCGGACACTTAACAGATATGATTAAAGGAGTATGTAGAGAATGGTTTGATGCAGCTTTCCATGCTACGCTACGCTGTGCAAGCCTCTTCATCTCTGAGTAACTACTGCAACCTACATCCTTCTGAATCTGTTTAGTGAATTTATCTCTTGGTCTACCCCTACTACTTTTACCCTGCACGATACCCTCCAGTACTAAACTGGTGATCTCCTGTCTATTTATCGTCCATGTTTCACTTCCATACATGGCTACACTCCATACAAATACATTCAGAAAGGACTTCCTGACACTTGAATCGATACTCGGTGTTTCAAATTTCTCTTCGTCAGAAACACTTGCCTTGCCATAGCCACTTTACATTTTATATCTTCTCTACTTCGCCCATCATCAATTATTTTACTCCCCAAATAGCAAACATTCCACTATTACTTAAAACTGTCTCATTTGTTAATCTAAGCTCCTCAGCATCACCTGACTTCATTCAACTACATTCGATTATCCTCGTTTTGCTTTTGTTGATGTTCAGCTTATATCCTCCTTTCAAGACACTGTCCATTCCGTTTTACTACTCTTCCACGTCATTTGCTGTCTCTGACAGAATTACAATGTCGTCTCCGAACCTCAAAATTTTTATTCCTTCTGCATGGATTTTAATTCCTGCTCCAAATTTTTCTTTTGTTTCCTTTATAGCCTGCTCAATATAGAGATTGAATAATATCGGGGATAGGCTACAACCTGTCTCACTCCATTCTCAAAAACTGCTTCCCTTTGATGCCCCTCTACTCTTATAACTGCCATCTGGTTTCTGTATGAATTGTAGATAGCCTTTCGCTGCCTATATTTTACCCCTGTCAACTTCAGAATTTTAAGGAAGTAATCCATAAAACATTGTCCAAAAGCTTTCTCCAAGTCTGCAAACGCTAGAAGCGTAGGTTTGCCTTTCCTTAATCTTTCTTCTAAGATAAGACGTAGGGTCAGTATTGCCTCGCGTGTTCCAACATTTCTACGGAATCCAAACTGATCTTCCTCGAGTTCGGCTCCTACCAGTTTTTCCATTCGTCTGTAAAGAATTCGTGTTAGTGTGTTAGTATTTTGCAGCCATGATTTATTTAGGTGATAGTTCAGTAGTTTTCACTCCTGTCGACACCTGCATTCTTTGGGATTGGAATTATAGCATGCTTCTTGAAGTCTGAGTATATTTCGCCTGTCTTATACATCTTGCTCACCAGAAACTAGAATTTTGTCATGGCTGGTTCTCACAAGGCTATCAGTAACTCTAATGGAATGATGTCTATTAACAGGGCTTTTTTTTTTTTTACTTAGGCCTTTCAGCGCTCTGTCAAATTTTTCACGCAGTGTCATATCTCCCGTGTCATCTTCATCTACGATCTATTCCATTTTCATAATATTGCCCTCAACGACATCACCCTTGTATAGACCCCCTCTATACTCCTTCCATCCTTCTGCTTTCCCATCTTTGCTTAGGACTGGGTTTCCATCTGAGCTCTTGATATTCATAGAAGTGGTTCTGTTTTCCCCAAAGGTTTCTTTAATTTTGCTGTAGGCGGTATCCATCTTACCCCTAGTGTTATATGCATCTACCTCCTTACGTTTGTCCTCTGGCCATCCTTGCTTAGCCATTTTGCACTTCCTGTCGATCTCATTTTTAAGACTTTTGTATTCCTTTTCGCCTGCGTCATTTACTGCATTTTTATATTTTCTCATCTATTAAATTCAATATCTCTTCTGTTACCTAAGGATTTTTTATAGTCCTCGTCTTTTGACCTACTTGGTCCCCTGCACCCTTCACTATTTCTTCTCTCAAAGCTACCCATTCTTCTTCTGCTGCATTTACTTTATCCGTATTTGTCAATTGTTCCCTAATGTCCTCTCTGAAACGCTCTACAACCTGTGTTTCTTTCATTATAATTCAATATAATAAAATAAGGTAATTCAGAGCTCGCAAGGAAAGATATAGTTGTTCGTTTTTTCCGCGCGCTGTTCGATATTGAAACAACGGACAATATTGTGAAGGTGGTTCGACAAAACCTGTGCCGGGTACTTAAGTGTGATTTGCAGAGTATCCATGTACATGCAGATGAAGATGTAGACATACCGAATTGGTGATCTGGTGCGGATGGCAGCACCGTAGTGATTACACTCAAGAAACCTATAGCGAAGGGAGTAAGAGCATGCACTCTTGTAATTTTGCAAGTGGAGAGCCGTCACACGACACAAGATTGTACATGAGTGCCCTGTATAGCACAACCAATAAATGATGACTAATATTTTGGCTCGACGGGGACAATATCACTTTCACAGCATTTATTCGCAGAAACTTATTTTTCAGTCCACGTTTCCTCTAAATAAACCAAAGTCACTGTAAATCTTATGCCTTGTATTTTCGTAAAAGTTTAATGTTATAACGTGTCCTTTCTTTATAAACTGTCTATAGCGTTTCTGTCTGTTAAAATTCTGACATGTGTTGCCAAATACAATGCATGGGTTTAATTTATCTCGTCGTAGGAAGCTAGATATAACCTTATTAAACTGTTCGCGCAGCTTAAAATGTCAGCTTTCAAGATTGATTTCATTTGCTCATCTAATGTCAGCTGACCGTTACGCAACGTAATTGGAAGAATCTGCTGCACGCGAACTCTTAAGTCTGATCATTGCTCAAGACAGCATCATGTCCCTTCTGCAACAATTTGCACATTATCGACTTATTCTGCTTTAAAATTTTGCTCGCACGTTCCCTCACTTTTCCATTTACACTGTCACTGCTTTTTCTTTCTCACAACCAAAAAATTTAATTTTATTTACAGTCAGAGTCCACTCCCGGCAGCAACGCACGATATTTTAACTGTAGCTTGGCTATATCTAGCCACGTTAGAAGACGGCCACTGTTTATTGACTAAACAAAACGATCAAATATTGGTAATGACATGGTCTTTTCAGAGCCTCAAGCATTCTAATGAGCAAAGTAGTGTTAAACATTCTGCAGCTTTCTCTGAACGCCTAGTCGTCTGATGTCCCAGAAACGTCATCTGGCTAGAGCCCGAGGTTATATCACAAGGAATACGTGCAACGGAGATCTAACTACCGGTCTTTACATCGACCAGTCAAGGATTAAACTTTGGTATATGCTTCCTACTAATTTTTTCTTACAGGGCACATGAGGTAAGTGATGACAGGAGAATGGAAGGCACGCTCATATGCACATTGGGAAAAAATTTAACGAATTAAATTGATGCTTAAAGGACATTTATTCGCAAAATAGAGCTTCATTAAACATGGAACATGTAGAAAATCCTGATATTATGATTGTTTAAGGGTCACCTATATTAATGATCATCATTCAGTGAGTAGTAGCTTGACTAAGGGACGCAACATGACAGCTCATGTGCTCACACACAAAGACTCAAACTTTCACAGAATAACCGAAGACAATATTCAATACTTTTTAGCATATGATTTTCAAGCAGCTTTTGCAACAACTGCTCGAAAGTAACGTGCTCCTAAAAGAGCGTGAACATCACAGATTTATTTTATGAGCATAACATGATGTCATAGGAGCAACGGCGTATATGACATAATCTACTACTAAAAATCATCCATAAAATACTGGGAAATGACCTATGGCCGAAATTGTACAATCGTACAGGAAATAAAGAGAATGGCAGCTGAAGGCTTCAAGAAATCTTTCAAAAAATTTTTTTTGTGTAATTTAGTCGTAAAATCTTACTTGTGAACCGCAGGTGAATCATGGGTGGATGAGAAAGAAGTGAGACCTCATCTGAGTCTAGTTAAACGATACCAGAGTTGTCACTCGCAAGGACCTCACAATGCTTCTACCAGATGGCTTCAGAATTGCAGCAGAGAGTTCCCAAACCCATAAATCTGAAATAGCCCTCATCCAAAATCACCGTCTACGTCCGCACAGAAGTGACACATCGTACTCACGCCGATCAACGACTTTTCTACGACAAACTCTGTACGCAATCCAACCTGCCATACCTCTTTATTGAGAGACCAAATAAACCTGAAGGCTGCGAAAGGGCCTCTGAACAAGACGAATTTTTCAGTGGACAGAGGACAGGAGAGACAAGGATGTTTGCTCTTGCTCAAAGTTTTGCGTCGTTTCAACGCCGAAAATTTGAACAAACGCGTCCCTTTAACGTGGAAAGGAACTATTCGCGAGGCCGTTTCTTAAGAAAGCTCGCACCTACAACGTCCAACCCGAAACGTGCGTAATCCAGCTTTGAAAGTTAAACTCAATGGCAGTTCCCAGGCCTCTGATGGGAGCTGAACGACAGATGTCCACCTAAATTCACCACGTGCCGTGCATAGGCCATTAAACCCACACTGATTCAATCCAGCGATCGTTCAAGTTGAGGAAAGGTGGTTACAAGTACGTGATGTGCTAACTATCACATTTAATATGAATAAAAATAAAACACACTTACTTCCAGTTACCATTGCGATGTTCCTCTCTGATTTGGAAAAAAGGATGAGATAAAAGCAGAGAAAAAATACTCGGTAGAACCCGACAAAACCAAAAAATTATTTGAACGGTGGACTGACTGACGCCTCTCACTTTGATTAGTTTTTTTCCACTGGTGCGGGGTACAAGTTTCGCTTTGCAGAATAATATTTAGGAGGAAGTCCAGATACGTTCTGTAAATAAAGAGTAATCACACAGAGTTTTTCTAATTTATAAAACGTTTAGAATGGTATTTGCTTCTTAGAAGATCGAGTTATGTCCCCAGCTAGAAGGAAAGTGTTTGCTAGGATTTGGTATGTAGAACATCAGCAACTGAGAGGTATGATAATTACTTTAGAGGGATACGCTTCAGTTGTACTAATTATTTATCGCAACCACGACCGGTTTTGGTATTTTAAAATCCCATCTTCAGGTGAGTGAATTTATTGTATTTGGTTGCACATAAACTCCCGTCGGCCCAGTCATTATAAGAGATCCAATCACTGTATGTTGTCAGAAACTGTCTACGTTCTGGTAACTGCTGGGTGGGAACGCCAAACACGACATAAGAGGCCAACACGAAGTGACTGGAGCTCTGACACTGACTGGCCTCACTACATGTTATTCTTTACCAAGTACAATAATGTGATAGTCTGAAGATGGGATATTAAAATATCAAAACCGGTAGAGGTTTTAGTAAATAATTAGTGTAACTGAAGTAGATCTCTTCAAATTAATTGCCACTATGCGACAGAATTCGACATCGGCGTGATCGAGGCCTGCTGACACTGTCGTTCATCGCTTCAGAACACTACTGCCCACACTGGTCGGAATCCGAGCAATGAGTTGCAAGTATGGAGAGGATGAATTCCGGAAGGCCGTAGTAAACACCATGCACGACATCAACGGTTCGCCGCAAGTATTACACGAAAGGCCAGATATAAAGTTCTTCCCGCCGTGCAGGGTCCTAGAGCCAAGTCAAGAAAATGACTTCTTTGTCCCGATGGCGCAAGGAGCACCACAGTATGCGTCAGCAGATGACCGTTGTCGCCTTGACGCGGCAAATAGAGAGAGGCGCGCCGACATCGGTGCATCCAACAGCTACACTGGACGCGTGTGTGGAAACAAGCCAACTTTTGAAACGAATCCTTGTTCAGCGTACTGCATCATGATGAACGTATCCCTGTGGTGGAGGCTCCAATGATAACAAATATTGGCCATATTGCATTCTTCATCATGCGAGGGTTAGCACCCTGCGTGAAAATGTGCCGTACCTGTGGTACACAACATGATCACCTGTGATTAGCATAGGGTGTGATACGGACAGCACGCTTGTTAAAACTGTTGACTGAAGTCTCTGGGGGGGGCTCAGTTACGCTAACTTTTAACAAGATATCGCACGACCGCCTGTTGTCAGCGCTGTTTTGAGCTTCCTTGAAACAGAGATGCTGCTCTGGTGAGCAAGTTTCCCAAATCTCTCTCTCTCACTGTCAAAACTGGCTGACTCAACAGCACATACGACGCTGTACAGAACTTGAACTCGGCAGCATCTTCCGGCTCTTCCGACGGTTAGCTTAAGTTTTACCACTGATACAGCAAACTCGTCTCTGAGGAGTTCGATGGTTTGCCCTTGGGAAACTACTTAACGTCTCGTGCAGCAACTTGTTGATGGTGTACCGTTTTTCTGTCACCACCTGGCGTGGTAAAACTTACAAGGAAACGGCACGACCGTGGGGTCGGGGATTTGTCCGAAATTTTGGGTGGTGAAAGAAGACCTCTAACACCTCTCGTGATTAAAATATTAGAACGCACTACTCGGAAAATCCCGAGAAAAATAGATCCAAAGTTTCTTAGGTGCGTTATGAGTATATGTTAGTCCATTGCCGAGCCGTCGTCTGGCCTAAAAGGTTAGGGCTCAGACTCGGACTTTTACGCCAGAAGTTTCTGGTTCGATTCCTCCTCTGGCACTTCTTCTTTTTCTTCTGTTTCATTTGTTTTGTTATTCCACCAATTATTCAAAAAGTTTTCCAAACTTACATTATTTTTAAAACATTATTTTAGCTGAAGAACGGAAAGTTTTTCATTCACTGAAAAATATTCATGCTCATGCTCGTTGATATTTTACATCGGTAACAACATTTTGTACGCATAAAACATGTATTTACCTGTTTGGTCAGTATTTATCACATAATCCTCATGGTACTGATGGATTAAACGGCACGTCTGCCGAAGAAAGTTCTCCGCAGACGCCTGGATGTCCTCCATTGACGCCGCTTCTTTTTTCGAAACCAGTTTCGTGATCTTGTGTTGTGAAATTCTGTGCTTCTGTTTAAATGGCGTGACCCATTGATCCGACGCCTTGAATTTGAAATCGATGAATTGTGCAGCCGCAGCCAATGCCCATTGCTGTAAATTTCTTGTCGTGACTTGCTGATATTGCTGTCTTGCTTCCACGAAACGGTCGTAGGTCCACGAATCTATCTCCTCAAATTTATCCATTCGCGTACCACCACTTTTAATATCTTTCTCCCATTGCGAAAGATATCCTTTTCTCTTCAATTGGCGACATCCTTTTTTGCAATTAAATTATTTTCCGTCAAAGCTTTTCATAATACACCTCTGCGTCCTTCAATCGTAATTTTGATAGATCACTACGAATGGATTCTTCTGGAATTTCTTCTTCTATTCCAGATGAGCCAGCAACTTCTTCAGTCGACTTCTTTAACCTCGGATCGGAATAATATGTTGAAATTTGAAACAGGCACGTCTGTTCACGACGAAATCGATAAACAAACTGCCGTTTGCTTCTCACGGCTCGCGCACAGTCCTATGCGCAGATGACCGTTATAATCACAAGGGGACCTTTGCAAAGCCCCTTTAAACCTTAAAACCCCATAAAACGAAATAGAACAACGAACAAGAATATTTTTCATTCAATGAAAAACTTTAAAAACTTTACATTCTTGAGCTAAAATAATGTAGGTTTGGGAAACGTTTTGAACAATTGGTGGAATAACAAAAGAAAATGAAACAGAAGAACCAGAGGACGAATCGAACCCGAGACCTCTAACATAAGAGTCCGAATCCGAGCTCTAACCATCTAGGCCAGATGGCGGCTTGGCAGTCGACTAACATTTTATACTCATAAGGCCCCTAAGATACTTTGGATCGATATTTCTCGGGATTTTCCGAGTAGTGCGTCCTGATATTTTAACCACGTGAGGTGTTAGGGGTCTTCTTTCACCACACAAAATTTCGGACAAATCGCCGACCCCACGGTCGTACCGCCTCCTTGTTAGTCACAAAGGGTAATATGTTACGGGTTAAACGAGAAACATTTGTACGGCTGTCAAAATGTAGATTCAGTTATACACAGTCCAGTCACTTTAATGAGACCATCGATTATGTTCGACGTCAATTGCCACTCACAGACGGCAGTTGGCAACACAGCAGTGGAAGGTTTACATATTTTTGATGTAACGCGGAAACGGAACGATTTATCTGACCTCTAAAAGGGCACGATTATTGGTTTTTGAGACACGGCTGGAAGCATTTCCGAAACGACTAAATCTGTAAACTGTTCGCATGCCGCCGCGGTTAAAGTACACCGTACATGGCAAAGTGGCTCTATCTAAAACCGGCGATGATACATATGTTGTGAACCGTTGGCTATGGATGGCGAGAGTGAATAATGGCTGTGGAGATGTGTACCGGGAAAGAGACTTGCAATTGTTGATCAACTGACCTTCCAGATGAACCAAGGGGCTACCAACAGTGTTGCCTCAGCGACCGTTGAGCGAACATTGCTGCGTATGTGCCTCTAAGCAGGCACCTGATTCGTGCACCCATGCTGACTCCTGTTCATCGGCGACGAAGGTTTCACTTTTGACACCAATGCCGGAACTCGATGTCCAATGAGAGGTGAAAGGTGGCCTTTTCAGGTGAATCATATTTTATGCTCCATCTAACAGATGGCAGTTGATGCGTACTGCCTGAAACGTCAGAAAACAAGCATCGTTGAACAGTCGTCGGTGGAGTCCAAGCCATCGTAAATTGCCTGCATGAGTTCATCATTCTAGCCGGCCGAAGTGGCCGTGCGGTTAAAGGTGCTGCAGTCTGGAACCGCAAGACCGCTACGGTCGCAGGTTCGAATCCTGCCTCGGGCATGGATGTTTGTGATGTCCTTAGGTTAGTTAGGTTTAACTAGTTCTAAGTTCTAGGGGACTAATGACCTCAGCAGTTGAGTCCCATAGTGCTCAGAGCAATTTGAACCATTTTGAAGTTCATCATTCTGGAAGGCACAAGGGCACAAATGTATCTACCAGCAGGACAATGCAACATGTCACACAGTTTACAGCATACGTCCATTAAATCGACATCCTGTTATTTCTGTTTCAGTCCGTGGCCATGACACATAAAGTTCACTTGCCCAAGATTTTGAAAAATGACAGTCCGACGCATATTTCTACCTATCGGGTTGTAACACGATTTGCATACAATTCTTGAACGACTCGCCACATACGTACATGTGATCACGAGGGACTGCTGTAGTATAATTGACTGACGTCTTCGGAGTGGTCGCAATGTCACCGATTTCTGTTTTCTGACAAAGGACGTATTAGCACAAAGAAGAAAATGTACATCATTTTTGAAGTTTACTTGCAAAGTGCACTACGCTGTTCTAGTCCGTGGAGTTCTGTTCTTTCTGACACACGCAGAGACACTAACAAGTGAACTTTAAAAAATAAGAAAAAAATGAATTTTTCTTGAGGAACATATCCACCAGGAGATGATTACCTTACATGACAATAACAAGAATATAAGTAAGAATGAAGTTTTCACTCTGCAGCAGAGTGCGCGCTGATACGAAACTTTCAAGGCTATACATATGGCTTTCGGAGACTTCAGGTGCTGCCCGCTTAATGAAATGACTAAATCAGTTCGATAGCGACACGGGGAATAGGCGGTCTTAAGACCATGACATCATTTGAAAAGTGTGAAGTTTAGTCTTGACCTCACGATTGTCTTGTGTCGTGGGCTTACTGCGTTCACCGTGCTAAGGCCTTCACTCTTGTCACTAATGCTATCTTTGGAAAGCCGTACAAATTAACCTATTCGATCTAACTAATTATATCTTTGTCCATTCCACTGGACAGGTTTCTTACAATATTTTACATTAAAAAAAACTAATTTTCGATTATTTCTGACGTACATGCTTCCTCACATTACCGCCTCAGTTATCAGTTTGTGTTCTAAGAGGAAACTCAAAAAGACATTTGGTGTAGAGAACTGATTTAGCTCGTTTGTTGAGATGGTAATAAACAGTGTGGTTTCCGTGGAAACAACAGTCTCCACATTAGTGACAGTGCTGACTCTCGAACTCCCTTTAAATGTGCAGGTCCAAGAACTAGTTAGGAACCAGTGTATAAATGAAGACGGCAGTCGGCGCAAAAGACGTGGCCAACTGGTCGGTGCGTACGCTTTTTACCTGAAGCAGGTATCAATGGAAATCAGTTTATTGGTGCGAGCACATGTAATTAAATCTTATGTTGCTGGTGAAAGCAATGTTGATGACCATTTATGGAACTTACTAATGATGAACATTCATCCACGTATGGTAACTCGTATCTCTGTATTGGCTGTGTGGTAATTTTGGCACGTAGCAAAAGACATGCAGCATGGCGTGTGTGGACTACGTGAACGATAGCAGCAAACGTGACGGTAAAGTGCCATCCAGTGCTTCTTGCCAACCGTTCTGACAAATACGTATAACCTCCTTACCGAATTTTTACCACCCCTTTTATACACTGCAAACTACTCTGAAGTGTATGGAGAGGGTACTTCGCGTTAGACACTATAGAGTTACGTCCAGTTACTTTAGAGTATGGAGCGCGGAAATCATGGCAACTCAAATGTCACTGTGTATGTTCTAAGAAATCACATTAATTTCATGTCCCCTACTGGAGCGGTATGTAGAAGACAGTTGTTCGCAGATTCCCCATTTAAAGGTGGTTCTTGAAAAGTTATAAGTGGCGTCTGCTGGATAGTTAGCGTGTATCTTCAAGCATCTACCAGTTCAGGTTTTTCAGAATTCCTGGCTCGCTCTCTTATGACCCATAAGTCAAACAAACGTATCACCATCCATGCTACCCTTCTTTATATATATTAAAAATCCCAAGTTAGTGTCACGTCGTATGGATCTCATATATTTAACCAACACAATAGTATGGTTTATACGAGTGTTTTACAATCATTTTCCTTTGTCGATTGATTGTATTTTAGCAGCGCCCTGCCACTGAACAGAGTGTACCACCTGTTCTACCTAAGACTAATGTGATCTGATCGTTCCATCATATCGCTACAGCTCGTCGCACAAAAGTACTTCTATGCATTGCCAGATTGCAATTTTTTGACTCATTGATTTTGCAGTTAGAGGATATTAACATCTCACGTTCTGTAAGTTCCACAATTTTACATAACGGAAAACTTAAAGTTTGAAATATTGTCAACACTTTGAAACATTATAAAGCTGTGACTGAATATTTGTGGGTGTTTTTTCGTGCATTACTTCATTATAGGTAACTACATCATCGGCAAAACGTGTCTACCTGGTAAGTGACTTACAACATGAGCGGCTTGTGTCCCACCGCACTTACCTAGAGCTACCCATAACGTATTTCTACAAATTTCAATGGCTCTCCATCCATGATAACATGCTGCGTCCTCTATAACAACAAATGTTCATTTCTGCCCCAAATTTCCGAGAGCAGTTCACCACTCCAGTGATTATCGAATTTTGCACTGTAAGAATGTTATGAAACTTTGTCGTTTGCTCGCTTCCACTGTTTTGATCAAAATGAGTGTATGGACGCGTTCCACGCCTTTTCGCACAGTATTAAAATATGTCTTATCTAGAATGTAAAATAAATTTATGTCTTTACATTCATTATGTTTTCCCTGATACCAGATTCTGAACTAAGCTTCTGAGCTCAGTGTTGCAAAGCTGAATGTCAAGTGATAGGTCACGCAAAATAAAATAGAAATCTATATGCTTTGGTTGACTGTTTTGCATGCCATGCGCTAAAGCATATAATAATGACCAGTAGTTATTTTGTTTTTCTGTATAGACAGAAATTCCATTTTAATGCAGGGGAAGGTCGTGGAGTGTCCGACAGTCGATTGTATAAGGCTAAAGCTGTCTCTAAACTCTACCGCCTCTAATAGCATCTGTCGCGTCAATTAAGTCAGAACTATGGAAAAGCAATACCACCAAATAGATTCTGAATCAAATCAACAGGTGCGATTCACGGTGGCAACAAGCTCCCTGATCCTAGTGAGTTTTTCGGTGCACAAAATTAAATTTGTAGTGCTGTGTTTTTATTTGCAAGTAATATCACATTTTTATTGTATCATTAGACAAGTTATTTTCTGTATTGTAGACTGTGACAGTTTCTAGCCAAGGTACTAACACTGGGATGTTAAAGTACGACGGCGGTACGTTCGGAGTTGTATCAGAAAAATCTGCTTCGTATTGTAATTGACAAAACTGATAGCACAAAACCTTATTTTTTGCTGTCTTTAACTGGAAAATATGGAGAAGTCATGGTATAAATAGGATGAGACTAACATGAAGGAAGCCGTAGGAAAAAATTAGACGGCTTTGAAATGAACCAGGGGAGCGAGTAGATATAAAGTTTCAAGGTTGTATTAATAATATACCAAAAACATCCATGCACGAGGCAGGATTCGAACCTGTGACCGTAGCAGCGGCACGGTTCCGGACTGAAATGCTTAGAGCCGCTCGGCCACTGGGTTCCCGGGTTCGATTCCCGGCGGGGTCAGGGATTTTCTCTGCCTCGTGATGACTGGGTGTTGTGTGATGCCCTTAGCTTAGTTAGGTTTAAGTAGTTCTACGTTCTAGGGGACTGATGACCATAGATGTTAAGTCCCATAGTGCTCAGAGCCATTTGAACCATTTTTTGAACGGCTCGGCCACAGAGGCTGGCTGCATCGTGATTTGTGACACGACAGGGTTGACACACTACAGGCGCACGTCCACAAACAAAACAGCCTGTTCACAACTGACTGGTCGAATACACCTTTGCTGTTTGCAGTTGATGTTTCAAGTAAACACCAGAGTTATTGCGCTTACACAAGGTGCAAGTGCATGCAAAAATGTAACGAGACATAGACAATGCTCCACTGAACAGTTTGAGATGAGGGACCTGGTGTCGGAGAAAGCCAGCTTTATTTACGCTACTGGCGATTAAAATTGCTACACCACGAAGATGACGTGCTATAGACGCGAAATTTAACCGACAGGAAGAAGATGCTGTGATATGCAAATGATTAGCTTTTCAGAGCATTCACACAAGGTTGGCGCCGATGGCGACACCTACAACGTGCTGACATGAGGAAAGTTTCCAACCGATTTCTCATACACAAACAGCAGTTGACCGGCGTTGCCTTGCGAAATGTAGTTGTTATGCCTCGTGTAAGGAGGGGAAATGCGTACCATCACGTTTCCGACTTTGATAAAGGTCGCATTGTAGCCTATCGCAATTGCGGTTTATCGTATCACAACATTGCTGCACGCGTTGGTCTAGATCCAATGATTGTTAGCAGAATATGGAATCGGTGGGTTCAGGAGCGTAATACGGAACGCCATGCTGGATCCCAACGGCCTCGTATCACTGGCAGTAGAGATGACAAGGATCTTATCCGCATGGTTGTAACGGATCGTGCAGCCACGTCCCGATCCCCGCGTCAACAGATGGGGACGTTTGCAAGACAACAACCATCTGCAGGAACAGTTCGACGACGTTTGCAGCAGTATGGACTATCAGCTCGGAACCGTGGCTGCGGTTACCCTTGGCGCTGCATCACAGACAGGAGCGCCTGCGATGGTGTACTCAACGACGAACCCGGATGCACGAATGGCAAAACGTCATTTGTTCGGATGAATCCAGGTTCTGGTTACAGCATCATGATTGTCACATCCGTGTTTGGCGACATCACGGTGAACGCAAATTGGAAGCGTGTATTCGTCACCGCCATACTGGCGTATCACCCGGCGTGATGGTATGGGGTGCCATTGGTTACACGCTTCGGTCACCTCTTGTTCCCATTCACGGCACTTTGAACAGTGGACGGTACATTTCAGATGTGTTACGACCCTTGGCTCTAGCCTTCATTCGATTCCTGCGAAACCCTACATTTCAGCAGGATAATGCAAGACCGCATGTGGC
Source organism: Schistocerca nitens (assembly GCF_023898315.1). Taxonomy (NCBI): domain Eukaryota; kingdom Metazoa; phylum Arthropoda; class Insecta; order Orthoptera; family Acrididae; genus Schistocerca; species Schistocerca nitens. Next base: position 847,610,699 of record NC_064617.1, read on the forward strand.
AGGTCCTGTTCTGGCCTTTCTGGATACAAAAAAATGTTCAACTGCTGCCCTGGCCAGCACATTCTCCAGATCTCTCACCAATTGAAAACGTCTGATCAATGTTAGCCGAGCAACTGGCTCGTTACAATACGCCAGCCACTACTCTTGATGAACTGTGGTATCGTGTTGAAGCTGCATGGACAGCTGTACATGTACACGCCGTCCAAGCTCTGTTTGACTCAATGCCCAGGCGTAACAAGGCCGTTATTACGGCCAGAGGTGGTTTTTCTGGGTACTGATTTCTCAGGATCTATGCACCCAAATTGCGTGAAAATGTAATCACATGTCAGTTCTAGTACAATATATTTGTCCAATGAATACCCGTTTATCATTTGCATTTCTTCTTGGTGTAGCAATTTTAATGGCCTGTAGTGTATTTTATTTACACGTCAAGTTCCGTGAGACCAAGTTGGGAAGCAATTCTCCAAGAACATGAAACATGTCAGTACATGAAATTACAACATAAAAGAAAAAAGTCAATCCATATGTTTAAGTAAACGCAATCGACAATACAACAAAAGTTAGCTTAATTTTTCAGGGAACTCCTCGACAGAATAGAAGGAGTGACCCATGAGGAAACTAGTTTCGATTTGAAAGTCCCTGGATTACTGCTAAGATGTATGAAATCATGTGGTAGCTTAAATAAAATGGGTGCACCAGTATACTGCACTCCTTTCTGGACAAGAGTTAAAGAAGTCCTACCCAAATACAGTTTTGATTTCTGCCGAGTATTATCTGAGTGAAAGCTGCTTATTCTTGGGAGTAAGCTAATATTGTTAACGAGAAATGACAGTAAGGAATATATATGTTAAGAGAACGGTCTCAAATACCCAGAATCGTGAACTGGTGCGACAAGAGATTCGTGAACTTACACCACTTACTGCCCGAACCGCCCGTTTCTGATCCAAAAATATCCTTTTAGAATGGGAAGAGTTACTCCAAAATATAACACTATAAGACATAAGCGAATGAAAATAATCAAAGTAGACTAATTTTCGTGTCAAAGACCACTCACTTCAGATACCGTTCGAATAGTAAAAATGGCTGCATTAAGTCTTCGAACGATATCCTGAACGTGGGCTTTCCACGTCAGGTTACAATTTATCTGAACACCTAGAAATTTCAACTGTTTAGTCACGCTAATCATATGCCCTTTCTGTGAAATTAAAACGTCAGGTTTTATTGAACTGGGTATTAGAAACTGTAAAAATTGAGTGTTTCTGCGATTTAACGTTAGTTTATTTTCTACAAGCCATGAACTTATGTCATAAACAATACAATTTGAAACGAAGCCCATGTTGCGCACAACATTCTTTACTACCAAGCTAGTGTCATCAGCAAACAGAAATATTTTAGAGTTACTTGTAACACTAGAGGATATATCATGTACATAAATAAGGAACAGGAGTGGCCCCATCACTGATCCCTGTGGCAACCCCCACGCTCTTACGGAATCAACCTGTATACTCCATGAATAAAATCAATTCCGAAACTTTTGGAACTGACGATGTAGTCCATTCTAAAATGTACGCTACCTGATACACCTAAGCAAGAGTTGGCATGAATCCTACTTTAAGGATAATAAGTTATTCCGAAAACATTCAGTGGTCATCAGGATATAGTACTGTGCTACGAGGCAAAAATTTAGAGAGCCAGCGTATGCCTTGCGCTAAGGGGAGCTCTTGGATCTAGTGTACGTATAAGCAGAGTGACTGTACCAATGTAATGGTTCAATAAAAAAAAATGAAAGTGGATATAGACTTTTACTAGGTTTTTATGAAAAGATGTGAAGACTTAAGCCTGATTCCTCGTGTATCGGGTTAGCAGCAAATTTCAGCAATGTACAAGCTGATAAATTCTTTAAGGAATTATATGAACGGATGAGATAAATTTATGCTCATAGTTATTTACGATCCAGTTACCCGTTTAATTGACATTACTAAAGGTACAGTGTGCCCGGGCTAGAGCTATAGAAAACATTTTTTTTTTTTTTTACGTTTCCGTTCGTGTTAAGATTTTTCCAACATTGAGTGCAAAACTAAAACATTTTTATACGTGTTGGTACAGTACAATGTGGGCACCGTTAGTACTAGTTATATCGAACTGATCTCAAAACAGTACTCTATTTTTTGCCACATGTTCATAAGCGTGACTGATGTTATGACCTGTACTGCGGCGTAGATTCTTTGGCTCAAATATACCAGATCTCGAACATTTGTTCTGTAAACAATGTACTTGATAAATCTCCAGGCACCGGAATCCAGCAGAGTCAGGTTGGGAGATCGGGTTAACCAGGAAATAGGTCACCGCCCCCTTCGCCTCTACTCTCTTGAAATGCTTCGTGGAGAAATTTGGTAACATCCCCAGGATTGCGGGGTCGGGGGGCACAATCCTGCTTAAAAATGATGTTGGCATGCATCTGTGGAATTTCACAGTTTGGCAACACGTCGAGACAGGTGTTCCCTGTCACAGGAGTGCATGCAACATGCAGCTCAGCGATGTTCGGGAAATGTTGAGGGCAACATCTTGAAGAGTGTCTCTGTCGATTGCGTAGTCACTCAGCCACATAAAATGTCGAACTCTTCATTATAAGAATTTGTTTGTGTATACCTCAAACCCGCATACTCTGTGTATACGACTTGTAAACAATTGCAATTACTACGTAAAACTATTTTACTCCTGACTCGCTGGTGTGAATATTTAGCACACTGTACATCTTAGACGACTTAATATACATAAAAAATTAGCAACTTTATTCAGTTCTATTCCGAAAGAGTACATACTGACACGTATTTCATCATTCTGCTAAAGAAACCTTTTGCCACTCAAATATCTGAATCATTTTTGCAACAAAAATAGGTTTTCTACACATTATGGTTTCACGTCCGATACATCTCTCCAACAATTTAAACGACCGAATTGCAGGAGGTGGAACAAAAAATACATGAAAGTTTTCGTATGAATGTTGTCATGACATCGAGTTTTATAATTCTACCAATTAGCGTATCGTACTATTGTTTTGTGGGAAGAACGTTGCAGTTCAACTTTCAGAAGATACGTGAGGGATTCTACCCGACCTTCCCGTACATAGTGATCGGAGAGCCCTGTACGGAGTTTCTTTCCTTAATTAATTTCTCTACCATTACGCCCTTTGATACAGAGAGACTTATTTTAGGCACGTCACTGTGATCGTACTGCAGTAGGCAGGCAGAAATAGCTGCTAAACATTTTCGCCTCTATAGCAGTTTCTCTTTCCTTAGAGACGCTGTGAGGTCTGAGCTCGGGGATCTGAAGAAATGCCGCAATAACGCCCTAGCCCGTGGCAAGGTAAACAAACGACAACCTCCAGTCGCGTCGCTCTACGTACGAGTATATATTTATATATGCGGTGCTCAAGTGACGCGCGTGAAATGACGCTCGTGCCGAGGTGTTTGTCTACTAGGGAACCTTTCGCCCTCTTTCAAGTTGACGTCACCGCCGCCAGCGTTTTATGCAGCAGCTGCGTAATAAGTATTTATGCAAGCGAGTCCCCCTCTGTTCCCGCAGGCAGAATGAGTCCGTAGACGGCCTGAAAATCCGACATTAACCGGGTCGTTCCCGGACAGACGCCAGATGTTACCAAGAAAGTGCGCGATCGCGCTGTAACACTGGGAAGCAATTACCGGAAGGTGTGCGGCACCCGAGATACGTATCAGTAGAAAAATAGGAGAGCTGCAAGATATCAGAGACAAAATTATCCCTAAAAGGGTTGTAGGAATGTCGCGGAAGAAAGTAAAAAGAAGGACAATAGCAAAAAGATCTTTGAAAAACTACCCTAATAGATCCTGCAGATCGGGAGAACATTGTGGCAGTGAAAGATAGCCTGCAGATGAATCTGCTAAAGGCACGAAGACTGTTAACTTATCGACTAGGAATTGTCGATTTTAAATTAAAGAACATTATTATGAATGATTTGAATACGTTATCCTTACGAATTCTCTTTTAGTTAGAGCTGATACTCTCTGGAAATACGGAGATATCTAAACAGGCAGAATACGGCGCTGCGGTCGGCAACGACTTTATAAGACAACACGTGTATGCCGAAGTTGGTAGATAGGTTACTGCTGCCGCAAAGAGAGGTTATCAACATTTAAGTGAGTTTGAACGTGGTGTTATAGTCTGTGCACGAACGATAGAACACAGCGATGAAGTGGCTATTTTCCCGTACGACCATTTCACGAGTGTACTGTGAATATCAGGAATCCGGTAAAACATCATATCTCCGACGTCGCCGCGGCAATAACGGGACTAACAACGACTGAATAGAATCGTTCAACGTGAGAGGTGTGCAACCCTTCTGTAGACAGCCGCAGATTTCAATGCTGGGCCATCAACAAATGTAAGCGTGCGGAGTATCCAACGAAACATCATCGATATGGGCTTTTGGAACCGAAGGCCCACTCACGTACGTCTGACAACTGACAGCTGGCCACAACAAAGATTTACGCCTCCCCTGGGCCCGTCAACACCGACATTGGACTCTTGATGACTGGAAACATGTTTCCTGGTCCGAAGAGTCTCATTCCAAATTGTATTGATCGGATGGACGTGTACGGGTATGGATATGACGTAATGAATCCATGTACTCTGAATGTCAGCAGCGGACTTTTTAAGCTGGTGCAGGCTCTGTAATGGTGTGGGGCGTGTGCAGTTGGTGTGATATGGGACCCATGATACGTCTAGATACGACTCTGACAGGTGTCACAAACGTAACCATCCAGTCTGATTACCTGCATCCATTTGTGTCCGTGGGCATTCAGACGGACTTGGGCAATTCCAGCTGGACAATGCAGCACCACACACGTCCAGAGTTGCTACAGAGCAGCTTCAGGAACACTCTTCTGAGATTAACCATTTCCGCTGGTCACCAAACTCCCCAAACATGACATTTATTGAGCATATGTGGGATTCCTTGCAACGTGCAGTTCAGAAGAGATCTCCATCCCTTTGTAGTCATGCATTTATGGAAACCCCTGCGGACGCATGGTGTCAGTCCCCTCCAACACTACTTCAGACATTAGTTGAATCCATTCCACGTTGTGTTGCGGCACTTTTGCGTGCTCGCAGCGGCCCTACCAGTTTCTTTGGCGTTTCAGTATACGTTGAAAGGACTATTTATTTAAACAAGTAAATGTAAGAAACATTACTTTTACTGCGGAGTTATGGACGAAGTTTATTTAGTTATTTTCTTGAGACTTGCAGGAATGAATTACAGTTTTTGAAATAAGACATAATTTTTAATGTCATGAAGCTGCATACTGCAACCATAAGGATAATGATGAATACTTGGGGTCTTTGGATGTGGCAAATTGAATCACACTAGGTTACATAGTGTCATTTTAGCTCTATTTCTCTATGTGGAGTATGTCATCGGCGGAGAACTCCAGGCGTATGGTGGAATTTCAACTGGCAGCAGGAAAATCAAGAATTTTCAGATGATACTATCATCACTACAGGAACTAAGGAAGAACTTAGTGATGTGGTCAAAAGAGCGAAAACTATTGGATTAAGTTCCAGTCTAGAGATAAATATGAAAAAAGCTCTTAGTTGTTAATCGCCAAGGCTTAGATCAGATTCATCTTACAGGATGCTTAAAGGAGACAGAGAATGGCTGGGTGTATCTAGTGTCTCTAATCAATGAAACAAGACAGTGTGATACAGAAATAAATGACGAATCGTTCATGGATGAGGCGCAATGCTTAAACGCACTAATAAGTGGGAGAACCAGTCCGTATCAAAAATGAAGATGTGCTTGGGGAAATCATTGGTAATCGCTGTTTTCTTGCGCGGTTACAAGACCTGGACCATGACACTTGGTGAGCAGAACCGAACTGATGCCTTCAAGATATGTTCAGAAAGTATAAATAAAGACCTCTGTGCACTTTGACAGTGAAAGTATTTGATGTGTCGGCAGCTGGGCCAACACCTTGTAGATAGAGGTGGCTTAATGCACGCTAGACTAACGCAGACGGGCGTGAAGTACTGGAACAGGATACGTAATTAATGCTATGAAGAAAAGAACGGAGCTTCTCATATACTTATCTTTAATGTCTTCTTGTACATCTCTATGGTGAACACAAGTGAGACTCTAATTACAATCACTGTAAGGCTAATGGCGCCTTGCTAGTTCGTGGCCATTAACTTAGCTGAAGGCTATTCTGTCTCTCGGCTAATGAGAGAGAAAGGCTTCGTACGTCTAGTCGCTAGCTCTGTCGTCCGTACAACTGGGCTGAGTTCGAGTCAGTCTCTCGAGACCTGCCTTGTGGTGGCGCTAGGTTTGCGATCACACAGTGGCGACACGCGGGTCCGACATGTACTACAGGACCGCGGCCGATTTAAGCTACCACCTAGCACGTGTGGTGTCTGGCTGTGACACCACAGTATTCATTGGCGAGAAATTAAGCTTTGTACCAAGGCCGGGATTTGAATCCAGGTTAACGCATCTGTCTGGTAAGCAGGAGACTTGAGTTCGGGTGCCGACGCTTGTACAAGATTTCATTTGTCATCTATGAATTCTTTCATTGGCCGAATGTTGAAGGGATCGGAACTTTTCCTTTCTGAACATATTCTATGTCCGGCTGCGGGATCAGATGCCTTCGAGATCTGGACTGAAATAACAACCAGTGCTTCAATTACAGATCAACTAAACATCACAAGAAATTTATCTTTCCGTGTTAGCCAAACACTCTGGTAGTTCAAAAATGGTTAAAATGGCTCTGAGCACTATGGGATTTAACTGTTTTGGTTATCAGTCCCCTAGAACTTAGAACTACTTAAACCTAACTAACCTAAGGACATCACACACGTCCATGCCCGAGGTAGGATTCGAACCTCCGACCGTAGGGGTCGCGCGGTTCCAGACTGTAGCGCCTAGAACCGCTCGGCCACCCCGGCCGACCTCTGTTAGATACTTGAGCACAGTTTGAGAAGAGAAGTGGAGAATTAAAAAAAAAAAAAAAAAAAGACAGTCGTGCAAGATACAGTCGAAGGCAGTAGACCAGGAGGGTGAGCAGCAAGTAGATGATTGAATCAGGCGAAGAAGATTACCAGGCTGCCTTTTCACATTATATTAAGGAGTACTGCTGATCACTGTGCATGGAGGCGACCAGTCGAAGCTTCAGTTACATAATAACTCAATCAAAAAATAACGTCACGACATTCAACAGTGAATTAACCGACCAATGATGATGAGCTGATATGTATGAATTAAGTGCATGCAAATCAAATTCAGTCGTATTTGTCTTGGTTTTGTTAAGGATCTTAAAACGTTCTAAGACGTAAGTTTGGATACAATATGCTGTACACAGTTGGCCGTTTTCAGTTGGATAATCCACTGGCGGGATGTTAATGCAAGTGAGGTGCTTAAGCAAATGCCCATTTTCCTGAATGCCTTTTAAATGACCTGCGGAGAACGTGTAAAGTTCTTGGTGACATGGAGGAGCGAGTTTCCGTGATGAGTTTACCTTCCATATAAATATTCGTTTCACATAATATTTTGTAACTTACAGAGAAAATGCCTGTGTACTAAACCACTCGAAAGTCTTTGCCATTTTTCATTGCATTTCACTGTGTTTTTTCTTCCTTGTGATAATTTGGTTGCATTCACTACAGTAGCTTTTAATAGATATCGTTTGTCGCACTGAGTATGTCGCAGCTTTTGGTGTTGGAAATCTAGAAAATTCATGTTTATCAGCGTTTTCAGTTACACCTGTATCACACTTCTTATTGATCAGTTATAATTTTGTTATCCTTTAATTTAGCTTGTGCAGCAGTGGCTCTGAAGCAGGTAGAGCTCTGGTTTCAAATCGTGATTATCATGGGTTCAAACCCAGGTGCAAGCTGTGATTTTCCCTCGTTCCCGTTCTTTCAGGATGGCCCAAGGTCTACTTAGCTTGCTTTTGAGACGAATACTGGAGAACATTCTCGTGCGGTATAAAGTGGAAGGGGCCTGGGCGCCGTTATCCCTCCCTCTTCTAGAGCCACGGCAGATAGAAACTCTGCTTGGAGTCAGGTCGATAGTCCAGTCTCGACCTTGCGCCACAAACTTTCCTAAAACTTTACCTTAATTTAGTTCTTCATACACTTGAAAGATCCGTTCGAGATCGCGCCTTGTAATCATGGGATGTTTCCTCAGTCCAAACACTACCCTCCGTAGGTTTGGAAACACCAAGTGATTATGAATAACAGAATGTAAATACGTTATAAAATTGCATTTTATTGTTTTCTAAATGTTTATTAAGCTCAAAAAATACAAAAGCTAATGCAGCTGTTAAGTTTGAGATTCAGAATAGCCATCCATTGCTTTAATACTGCCTTGCGTACCCTCTGCATGCAACAAGTCAATTGTGCCAGGGTTTCAGTTGGAATTTGTCTTCATTCTTGGGCCCATGTATTTCAAGCTTTTGTGTACCTCTAGAGACTTCACGTAGTTCTGACACAAGCAGGATGTAAGTTTCGGATCGTTGTCTTGCTGCGAGACAAACCCTTTCCCAATCAGGCGCAACAGATATCTTTGTACGTCATCGGAGAATGCCATGATAATCATTTTGGTTCATTTATCCAACTTCTTTCACCAAATCTCCAACTTTATACCCTCCAAAATGACGGAACCCTCTCCGTGCTTGAAATTACGCACAGAGGATACAGGCGTTAATGGGTTAACCGGAGTATGAATTGGCGGCGTTTACTTCCAAGCATTTCGAACTTGAATTCATCAGTGAAAAAATCTCGTTTTCCAATGCTCTATTCTCCAACGTCGGTTTGTCATAGCCCACTGAAGCCTATTCTTCTTGTTAACAAGGCGCAACCATAGTTTCTTTGCTGCTACGTAGACCCGGAAGTTATTTTCTGCCAGGCGCCGTATAAATGTTGACTCATTCACTGGCTATGATTAGTTCGGCAACCAATCCACGCACATTTTTGACTCTGTTCCATTCACTGGCCATTGTCAAATACTTTTCCTTGTGTTTGATATTTTCCTTTGTTTTGTCGATAGAAGGGATAGTTAAGTGAAAGTTATTATGTGCGCGAACTTTCACTCTATTAGGGTAAGCTTGGATACACTAACTACTACCAAGCCTTACTCCAATCTGTACCAATTCTGAAAAGTCCACACGCGCACAAAACTCATAACCGTAGCCAGTTTATGGCAATCATTAGCGATACTTCCCAGAAAGTTTACAAACGGATTGTTTCTTTTATAATAGCTGGATCAAACGTTGCTATAATCAGTCTCACGTAACAAAACGTTCACGTTCGCGAGTAAGCAACACGTCACTCGGAATTTTGTTACTTAAAACGTCACCAAAAGTTCTGAATTTTACACTATGCGTTAAATCTAACTGCCTTCCACACTTTACGACACATCTCAAACATTTTGGTACCCAAGTATCACAATGTTAATAATTTTCGTCTGAGCACTTACCAGTAGGTCTGATCACTATGAGATCCAAGCCCCGACTCTACTCATCTCTCAACACAAAAGAAGGTTCTCGTTCCCAAAACACCCGCGAATACCCTAATTTCGGATTGGCAGAGAAACATCGCAGCCAATATGAAAGCAGCATTAAACCTTCTCGACCCCGGGCAGATATACAGAACCAATCAAAATTTGTTATTGAATCAGAACAGTAAATTACCATACATAAGTTATGAAAACCCAGAAATACAAATTCAGTTTCCCTTAACAAAACTACCTTACCGGCATCATAACCTCTTTTCCCCAGTACCATAAACTGACGAAATAGTTCATAACAAAATCCCCGCTACGAATGACTAGCGCACATGTCATTCTCGAACACTCTTAACGTAATTATTACTTCAGTTTATAGTATAAAAACCTTACATAAAATTGTTGTGTCCTACGGGACCTATTAATTCAATTTATAGTATAAAAACCTTACATAAAATTGTTGTGTCCCGCCCACTAGTCTTACATAGGGTACCTAGCAAAACCTGACTTCTCGGGTCGCTAGACAACAATTCTAGCAAATCGTATTAATGCAGTTTATTAGAGTAAGATAAATGATAATATTTACCTTTGCGTATTTACAAAGTTGTGTCGCAAGCATATGGCGACATACAAATAATCAATGTCTTTCAGTATATACAATCCCACTGCGTGACTGCGTGTGAGATCGCTCTCTACGTTTTCATCTATTTTTAGGTTTCAGATATATATTTTAACTGTTTTTGTGATAATATTTACTATATAAGTGACTTATTAGTGGTTTCTTCATTCACCTCTGCATTTCTTGTGTTGTGGCCTGATATTTGTGAGTGTTTCGTATCGAGCAACTTAACCTCTTACCCGTGTTTACATTCCGCGCTGACCAGTTGCAGCTGTAGCGGCGCATCGAAAGCTAAGTACTAATTAATTGTTTGTGTATAGTAGTTTATTTAGGAACTTTAGTAGTCTTCAACCAGTGTTCTTGGTGTTTTCCGGTGAAATAACTTCAGAAGACATTTTTGCGAACTGCTTTCAGTTTCGTTACTGTCATTAGACGTTTGATTTTCTTTCTGTGTTAGTATTTTGTTATATTTTCATTTGTTGTTGATTAATACTGTCAATAATAGTAGTTACTTCCCTTGTAGAGCAAGTTTGTGATTATTGTAGTCAGTTTTTAACATCTTCTTATTGTAGTAACGGAAATTAGATAAAGTTGTTTTCTTGTTTCAATAATTGTAAAATTTTACCATGAGTGAGAAGTGTGGGCTTTGCCGTAGGTTCGTGAGTAGTGGATTGCGGTGTGAGACTTGTTCGAAGTTTTTTCACTGGGGGGAATGCAGTGGGGACGCCAGTGGGCATTCTGGTGAGATCCTCTCCTGGAACTGCAGGTTATGTAGCAAGAGTAAGTTGATAGAGGAGCAGGAGCGTAAGATCTGTGCCCTTCAGGTGCAGTTGAAAAACGCACAGGAGGAGCTAGATAGGATGAGGAGGGAGAAGGGGGTTGGGGAATGGGAGCTGGCGGTTGGCAAGAGATCTGCTAGGAGAAGGAGATTTTCAGATAGTTTTACTATTGGTGTTTGTAATAGATATGACCCACTGTAAGAGTCTAGTGGAGAGGAATCTCTAGTAGCTGTAGATGTAGGAAGTATGCAGCAGACCCCAGCAGTTACGGTGGCTAGGACAGCTGCAAAGTCTAAGAGAAAGAAGAAGGTTCTGCTGTTAGGTAGTTCTCATGGTAGAGGTGTAGGCCAGCAGTTGCAGGAAGTTTTGGGGAGTGAGTACCAGGTCACCAGCATTGTGAAGCCTAATGCAGGATTGGCTCAGGTGACTTTTAACATAGGGGGGTTATGTAGGGATTTTACTAAAGAGGATCAGGTAGTGATTGTGGGTGGGGCTGGTAATAGTATTGATAGGGATGGGGAGTATGACTTAGATGGTGACCTGGAAAAGATAGCCACTCAGACTGGCATCACGAATGTGCATTTCGTGGAACTGTTTCAGCGTCACGATCGGCTTCATCTTGATACAGCCGTCAGGCGTAATAACATGAGACTTGGGGGTGCGCTGATGACAGAAAGCATGGGTCACATTTCAGTGGTGTCGGTGGAGTCTATCAGCAGAACGGGTTTCACTAGACTTGGCCTGCACCTCAACAGGTATGGGAAGGGGAAGTTGGCAAAGCTTATAGGTGACAGCATAGGTGGGGTTGGTGGGATCACTCATGGGAAAATTCCGGTAGTTGTGGGTGTTAGAGCTGTACCTTTTTTAGATTGAAGTCAGCTGATAGGTATTCCTGCTTAAAGGAAGTCTCTCTAACAAAGAAACCACTTTCTACAAAGCTTGGGTATCCGATTAATGAGGGAATTAGTATATTTCATCAAAGTATACAAGGTATTAGAGATAAAGTTAGTGAACTGCTTATAGATGTTGACTCTGAAATTATTGGTGTATCTGAACACTTCTTAAATAAGGAGATAATTCAGAGGCTTCCTTTACCAGGATACAGGTTGGCTGGCAGCTTTTCTAGGAGCTCTTTGCGGTGTGGGGGAGTAGCCATGTATGTGAAAACGGTATCCCATTTGAGTCAATTGATGTTTCAAAGTACTGCACTGAAAAGGTGTTTGAATGTTATGCAGGTGTGGTTAAATTTAGTGGAGCTAAACTTCTTACTGTTGTTATTTATAGATCCCCAGACTCCGATTTCACAACATTTTTGCTAAAGCTAGAGGAGGTTCTTGGTTCACTTTATAGGAAATACAAAAAGTTAGTTATATGTGGTGACTTCAATATTAATTGTATAAGTGATTGTGCAAGGAAAAGGATGCTGGTAGACCTCCTTAATTCATATAATCTTATGCAAACCCTATTCTTTCCAACGAGAGTGCAAGGGAACAGTAGAACAACCATAGACAATATTTTTGTTCACTCGTCATTATTAGAAGGGCATTCTGTTAGCAAAAAGGTGAATGGCCTTTCAGATCATGATGCACAAATTTTAAGTCTAAAAGATTTTTGTGCTGCAACACATGTTAAATATACACTCCTGGAAATGGAAAAAAGAACACATTGACACCGGTGTGTCAGACCCACCATACTTGCTCCGCACACTGCGAGAGGGCTGTACAAGCAATGATCACACGCACGGCACAGCGGACACACCAGGAACCGCGGTGTTGGGCGTCGAATGGCGCTAGCTGCGCAGCATTTGTGCACCGCCGCCGTCAGTGTCAGCCAGTTTGCCGTGGCATACGGAGCTCCATCGCAGTCTTTAACACTGGTAGCATGCCGCGACAGCGTGGACGTGAACCGTATGTGCAGTTGACGGACTTTGAGCGAGGGCGTATAGTGGGCATGCGGGAGGCCGGGTGGACGTACCGCCGAATTGCTCAACACGTGGGGCGTGAGGTCTCCACAGTACATCGATGTTGTCGCCAGTGGTCGGCGGAAGGTGCACGTGCCCGTCGACCTGGGACCGGACCGCAGCGACGCACGGATGCACGCCAAGACCGTAGGATCCTACGCAGTGCCGTAGGGGACCGCACCGCCACTTCCCAGCAAATTAGGGACACTGTTGCTCCTGGGGTATCGGCGAGGACCATTCGCAACCGTCTCCATGAAGCTGGGCTACGGTCCTGCACACCGTTAGGCCGTATTCCGCTCACGCCCCAACATCGTGCAGCCCGCCTCCAGTGGTGTCGCGACAGGCGTGAATGGAGGGACGAATGGAGACGTGTCGTCTTCAGCGATGAGAGTCGCTTCTGCCTTGGTGCCAATGATGGTCGTATGCGTGTTTGGCGCCGTGCAGGTGAGCGCCACAATCAGGACTGCATACGACCGAGGCACACAGGGCCAACACCCGGCATCATGGTGTGGGGAGCGATCTCCTACACTGGCCGTACACCACTGGTGATCGTCGAGGGGACACTGAATAGTGCACGGTACATCCAAACCGTCATCGAACCCATCGTTCTACCATTCCTAGACCGGCAAGGGAACTTGCTGTTCCAACAGGACAATGCACGTCCGCATGTATCCCGTGCCACCCAACGTGCTCTAGAAGGTGTAAGTCAACTACCCTGGCCAGCAAGATCTCCGGATCTGTCCCCCATTGAGCATGTTTAGGACTGGATGAAGCGTCGTCTCACGCGGTCTGCACGTCCAGCACGAACGCTGGTCCAACTGAGGCGCCAGGTGGAAATGGCATGGCAAGCCGTTCCACAGGACTACATCCAGCATCTCTACGATCGTCTCCATGGGAGAATAGCAGCCTGCATTGCTGCGAAAGGTGGATATACACTGTACTAGTGCCGACATTGTGCATGCTCTGTTGCCTGTGTCTATGTGCCTGTGGTTCTGTCAGTGTGATCATGTGATGTATCTGACCCCAGGAATGTGTCAATAAAGTTTCCCCTTCCTGGGACAATGAATTCACGGTGTTCTTATTTCAATTTCCAGGAGTGTAGTTACCAACATTTTAGGATAGCTGAATCAGTTGCTGTACAGACTTTTGTAAGCCTTATCAAGGAACAAGAGTGGCAAGATATTTATAGTGCTAATACAGTAGACGATAAATATAATGCTTTCCTCAAGACTTTTCTCGTGCACTTTGAAAGTGGCTTTCCATTAGAACGTTCAAAACAGGGTACTAGCACAAACAGGCAGCCTGGGTGGCTGACTAATGGGATAAGAATATCTTGTAGAACAAAGTGGCAATTATATCAAAACGTTAGAAACAGTCAAAATCTACACTCCTGGAAATTGAAATAAGAACACCGTGAATTCATTGTCCCAGGAAGGGGAAACTTTATTGACACATTCCTGGGGTCAGATACATCACATGATCACACTGACAGAACCACAGGCACATAGACACAGGCAACAGAGCATGCACAATGTCGGCACTAGTACAGTGTATATCCACCTTTCGCAGCAATGCACGCTGCTATTCTCCCATGGAGACGATCGTAGAGATGCTGGATGTAGTCCTGTGGAACGGCTTGCCATGCCATTTCCACCTGGCGCCTCAGTTGGACCAGCGTTCGTGCTGGACGTGCAGACCGCTTCATCCAGTCCCAAACATGCTCAATGGGGGACAGATCCGGAGATCGTGCTGGCCAGGGTAGTTGACTTACACCTTCTAGAGCACGTTGGGTGGCACGGGATACATGCGGACGTGCATTGTCCTGTTGGAACAGCACGTTCCCTTGCCGGTCTAGGAATGGTAGAACGATGGGTTCGATGACGGTTTGGATGTACCGTGCACTATTCAGTGTCCCCTCGACGATCACCAGTGGTGTACGGCCAGTGTAGGAGATCGCTCCCCACACCATGATGCCGGGTGTTGGCCCTGTGTGCCTCGGTCGTATGCAGTCCTGATTGTGGCGCTCACCTGCACGGCGCCAAACACGCATACGACCATCATTGGCACCAAGGCAGAAGCGACTTTCATCGCTGAAGACGACACGTCTCCATTCGTCCCTCCATTCACGCCTGTCGCGACACCACTGGAGGCGGGCTGCACGATGTTGGGGAGTGAGCGGAAGACGGCCTAACGGCGTGCGGGACCGTAGCCCAGCTTCATGGAGACGGTTGCGAATGGTCCTCGCCGATACCCCAGGAGCAACAGTGTCCCTAATTTGCTGGGAAGTGGCGGTGCGGTCCCCTACGGCACTGCGTAGAATCCTACGGTCTTGGCGTGCATCCGTGCGTCGCTGCGGTCCGGTCCCAGGTCGACGGGCACGTGCACCTTCCGCCGACCACTGGCGACAACATCGATGTACTGTGGAGACCTCACGCCCCACGTGTTGAGCAATTCGGCGGTACGTCCACCCGGCCTCCCGCATGCCCACTATACGCCCTCGCTCAAAGTCCGTCAACTGCATATACGGTTCACGTCCACGCTGTCGCGGCATGCTACCAGTGTTAAAGACTGCGATGGAGCTCCGTATGCCACGGCAAACTGGCTGACACTGACGGCGGCGGTGCACAAATGCTGCGCAGCTAGCGCCATTCGACGGCCAACACCGCGGTTCCTGGTGTGTCCGCTGTGCCGTGCGTGTGATCATTGCTTGTACAGCCCTCTCGCAGTGTCCGGAGCAAGTATGGTGGGTCTGACACACCGGTGTCAATGTGTTCTTTTTTCCATTTCCAGGAGTGTAAATGCAGCAGCCCATTACAAACAGTATTGTAAGGTGCTTAAAATGTTATTAGGAAGGCAAAAAGTATGTGGTATGCAGATAGAATAGCTAAGTCTCAGGATAAAATTAAAACCATATGGTCAGTCGTAAAGGAAGTGGCTGGTCTGCAGAGACAGGTCGAGAATATAGAATCAGTGCGTAGTGGGGATGTCCGTGTTACTGATAAGTCGCATATATGTACAGTACTTAATAATCACTTTCTGAATATAGCAGGTGAACTAAATAGAAACCTAGTCCCAACAGGTAATCATATAGCGCTCTTAGAAAAAAGTGTTCCGAGACTGTTACCTGAAATGCTCCTCCATGATACTGACAAGAGGGAGATTGAGTTAATAATTAAATCACTAAAGACCAAGAACTCTCATGGATATTACGGGGTATCTAGCAGAATACTGAAGTATTGTTCCACGTATGTTAGCTCAGTACTTAGCCATATCTGTAACTTTTCCTTTAGGAGTTGTCGGTTTCCTGACCGATTAAAGTACTCGGTAGTGAATCCACTTTATAAAAAGGGAGACATTGATAATGTTGACAATTATAGACCTATTTCTATGCCATCGGTGTTTGCTAAAGTTATCGAGAAGGCTGTATATACAAGGTTACTGCAGCATTTAAATTCACATAATTTGCTGTCAAATGTTCAGTTTGGTTTTAGAAATGGTTTAACAACTGAAAATGCTATATTCTCTTTTCTCTGTGAGGTTGTGGACGGATTAAATAAAAGGTTGCGAACATTAGGCGTTTTCTTTGATTTAACGAAGGCTTTTGACTGTGTTGACCACAAAATATTACTGCAGAAGTTGGACCATTATGGAGTAAGGGGAGTAGCTTACAATTGCTTCGCCTCTTACTTTAAGAACAGAAAGCAGAAGGTAATTCTCCGCAATATTGAGAGTGGTAGTGATGTTCAGTCCCAATGGGGCACTGTTAAGTGGGGCGTTCCCCAAGTGTCGGTGCTGGGGCCACTGCTGTTTCTTATTTATGTAAATGATATGCCTTCTAGTATTACAGGTGATTCAAAAATATTTCTGTTTGCTGATGACACCAGCTTGATAGTGAAGGATTTTGTGTGTAATATTGAAATAGTAACAAATAATGTAGTTCATGAAATAAGTTCGTGGCCTGTGGAAAATAATTTGATGCTAAATCACAGTAAGACTCAGATTTTGCAGTTTCTAACTCACAATTCAACGAGAACCGATATTTTGATCAGACAGAATGGGCATATTATAAGTGAGACAGAACAGTTCAAGTTCCTAGGCGTTCGGATAGATAGTAAGCTGTTGTGGAAAGCCCATGTCCAGGATCTTGTTCAGAAACTAAATGCCGCTTTATTTACCATTAGAACAGTATCTGAAATAAGTGACATTTCAACACGAAAAGTAGTACGCATATTTTCATACGCTTATGTCATATGGTATTATTTTTTGGGGTAATTCTTCTGATTCAAAAAGGGTATTTTTGGCTCAAAAACGGGCTGTTCGAGCTATGTATGGTGTAAGTTCGAAAACCTCTTGTCGACCCCTATTCAATAGTCTGGGAATTTTGACATTGCCCTCACAGTATGTATTTTCTTTAATGTCGTTTGTTGTTAGCAATATTAGCTTATTCCCAAGAGTTAGCAGCTTTCACTCAGTTAATACTAGGCAGAAATCAAATCTGCATGTGGAATGCACTTCCTTGACTCTTGTGCAGAAAGGAGTGCAGTATTCTGCTGCATCCATTTTCAATAAGCTACCACAAGAACTCAAAAATCTTAGCAGTAGCCCAAACACTTTTAAGTCTAAACTGAAGAGTTTCCTCATGGCTCACTCCTTCTATTCCGTCGAGGAGCTTCTGAAGGAGCTAAAAAATTAAGCAAATTCCAGTGTTACATTCTTGATTTTCTTTATTTAAACTAACGACTTGTCGCCTGAATATGTTTCTTATATTTCATTTTATCTGTTTCTACAATCGTGTTATAATTTCATGTATTGACTCGTTCCATGGACTTCTCCTAAATGTGGTCCCACGGAACAATAAATAAATAAATAAATAAATAAACAAGCAAAACAATACAGTTTATGTCAGTGCTGTAGCCTTCGTAGAACCGGACGTCTTCAACTCGCTGCGGCTAGGCGGTGCGGCGCTGATATACTCTTCGTGTAGAGGCCGCTCCTGTCTCGGTGTCGTCCCAGAGAGGGCTCGGTTGCGTACTATTGGCTAACGTCGTCTCACAGTCCGCTCTGCTGTGACGTTCCTGGCCGACGTGCCGGCGCATGACGTTACGCCGGAACATAAACGTTATTACACACACGCACTTTCATTCGCTTTCATAACTATGCACATATTTAGTAGTAATTATTTGGTAAAGAGAAAACTGAACGAACAGAGCTGCAAATAAAAAAGACAGTATTTTGACCGCAGCTCAAATAGTGTCCATTAGTTAGTGGCCTATACCAGATCGCAGATAAAATGTTTACACCCGAGCATCTGACACTACCTTTCCTTGGCGTGACACGCTGCACTCCTGATCACAGCTGTGATGTCCCAGCTTAATAGGCACGATGTAAGGCGCTACGCCTCAGTAGGAGCCTGTATCTCGATACTGGTGTTTGGTCTTCACAAGTTCGCTGACGGAAATTTTCAATTTCTTTGATATTTGTCGGACACTATTGCCTTCTCGGCGCAAAGTGAATATCTTCACCCATGAATCATAAGTGATTTGGCAGTTTGGGGAAATTTTCAGTTACTTCCGCTGCTTGTACTACCTTGTTTCTTGTCGTATCCTGTCTTCATACAAATGGAACTAGCCATCGGACAGAACTGGAAACAACATACGTCTACAGGCATCACCTGGCGTGTTTAGTAGAACTGCTTGGACAAGTGAAGTCAGTTTATATAAAACTGAGCAGTACCAGTATATGTACAATAACTAGGCGCACAATAGTTTGTCTGTCGTTGTTAACCTTTATTTGAGCATACTATTCTGTATTCCAACCAAAAACTCACATACATTATTCCCATCACGCCCCTTTGCAATACGCAGCATGAAGTTTCCAACTTACGAGGAATCTAGATCGACATCTACATGATTCCTCTGCAATTCACATTTAAGTGCTTCACAGGGGGTTCATCGAACCACAATCATACTATCTCCCTACCATTCCACTCCCGAACAGCGCGCGGGAAAAACGAACTCCTAAACCTTTCTGTTCGAGCGCTGATTTCTCTTATTTTATTTTGATGATCATTCCTACCTATGTAGGTTGGGCTCAACAAAATATTTTCGCATTCGGAAGAGAAAGTTGGTGACTGAAATTTCGTAAATACACTCCTGGAAATGGAAAAAAGAACACATTGACACCGGTGTGTCAGACCCACCATACTTGCTCCGGACACTGCGAGAGGGCTGTACAAGCAATGATCACACGCACGACACAGCGGACACACCAGGAACCGCGGTGTTGGCCGTCGAATGGCGCTAGCTGCGCAGCATTTGTGCACCGCCGCCGTCAGTGTCAGCCAGTTTGCCGTGGCATACGGAGCTCCATCGCAGTCTTTAACACTGGTAGCATGCCGCGACAGCGTGGACGTGAACCGTATGTGCAGTTGACGGACTTTGAGCGAGGGCGTATAGTGGGCATGCGGGAGGCCGGGTGGACGTACCGCCGAATTGCTCAACACGTGGGGCGTGAGGTCTCCACAGTACATCGATGTTGTCGCCAGTGGTCGGCGGAAGGTGCACGTGCCCGTCGACCTGGGACCGGACCGCAGCGACGCACGGATGCACGCCAAGACCGTAGGATCCTACGCAGTGCCGTAGGGGACCGCACCGCCACTTCCCAGCAAATTAGGGACACTGTTGCTCCTGGGGTATCGGTGAGGACCATTCGCAACCGTCTCCATGAAGCTGGGCTACGGTCCCGCACACCGTTAGGCCGTCTTCCGCTCACGCCCCAACATCGTGCAGCCCGCCTCCAGTGGTGTCGCGACAGGCGTGAATGGACGGACGAATGGAGACGTGTCGTCTTCAGCGATGAGAGTCGCTTCTGCCTTGGTGCCAATGATGGTCGTATGCGTGTTTGGCGCCGTGCAGGTGAGCGCCACAATCAGGACTGCATACGACCGAGGCACACAGGGCCAACACCCGGCATCATGGTGTGGGGAGCGATCTCCTACACTGGCCGTACACCACTGGTGATCGTCGAGGGGACACTGAATAGTGCACGGTACATCCAAAATGTCATCGAACCCATCGTTCTACCATTCCTAGACCGGCAAGGGAACTTGCTGTTCCAACAGGACAATGCACGTCCGCATGTATTCCGTGCCACCCAACGTGCTCTAGAAGGTGTACGTCAACTACCCTGGCCAGCAAGATCTCCGGATCTGTCCCCCATTGAGCATGTTTGGGACTGGATGAAGCGTCGTCTCAACTGAGGCGCCAGGTGGAAATGGCATGGCAAGCCGTTCCACAGGACTACATCCAGCATCTCTACGATCGTCTCCATGGGAGAATAGCAGCCTGCATTGCTGCGAAAGGTGGATATACACTGTACTAGTGCCGAAATTGTGCATGCTCTGTTGCCTGTGTCTATGTGCCTGCGGTTCTGTCAGTGTGATCATGTGATGTATCTGACCCCAGGAATGTGTCAATAAAGTTTCCCCTTCCTGGGACAATGAATTCACGGTGTTCTTATTTCAATTTCCAGGAGTGTAGATCTCGCCGCGACGAAAAACGTCTTTGCTTTAATGACTTCCATCCCAACTCGCGTATCATATTTGCCACACTCTCTCCCCTACTACGTGATAATACAAAACGAGCTGCCCTTTTTTGCACCCTTTCGATGTCCTCCGTCAATCCCACCTGGTAAGGGTCCCACACCGCCCAGCAATATTCTAACAGAGGACGAACGAGTGTAGTGTGAGCTGTCTCTTTAGTGGACTTGTTGCATCTTCTAAGTGTCCTGCCAATGAAACGCAACCTTTGGCTCGCCTTCCCCACAATATTATCTATGTGGTCTTTCCAACTGAAGTTGTTCGTAATTTTTACCCCCTGGTACTTAGTTGAATTGACTTCCTTGAGAATTGTACTATTTATCGAGTAACCGAATTCCAACGGATTTCTTTTGGAACTCATGTGGATCACCTCACACTTTTCGTTATTTAGCGTCAACTGCCACCTGCCACACCATACAGCAATCTTTTCTAAATCGCTTTGCAACTGATACTGGTCTTCGGATGACCTTACTAGACGGTAAATTACAGCATCATCTGCGAACAACCTAAGGGAACTGCTCAGATTGTCACCCAGGTCATTTATATAGATCAGGAACAGCAGAGGTCCCAGGACGCTTCCCTGGGGAACACCTGATATCACTTCAGTTTTACTCAATGATTTGCCGTCTATTACTACGAACTGAGACCTTCCTGACAGGAAATCACGAATCCAGTCGCACAACTGAGACGATACCCCATAGGCCCGCAGCTCGTGTACAAATGTCTTTGTTCTTATTTAGTGGCTACGTCAGTTACATTTACTGTACTACAACCAGAGAACATATATTTTTACGGTTTCAGATATGTCTGTATCCAGATTCACATTGTTTTTTTGATGAGCTTTTAATGTTCTTGTTTTCTTTTAACTTAGTTTATAGCACCATTTAAATATCCGCTCCTAGTAACCACCATAATTACAGATCCTTAAAACCTTATGCATGGCTGCGCAAGAAGGAAAAGCACGGGGACATTGCCTCTTTTTGCAGCGCTAGAAGGGAGATATTACAAGAGCAAGTGATGCTTCACGCAAATGTCTGTTGCGACAGTAGCAGTGCTTGCAGTCGGCTGCCGAGAGCCGTCTGTCGTAATACTATTACCATTCCTGCCCCGGTCCTCCGCCTTTTATGAGCGCGTGCACTCAAAAGGGAGGGGCGGACACGGCATCGACAACGGCAGAGCAGAAAGAGAGCACCAGAATCTGTTAATGATACTGCCGGCGGGCTCGGCCCGGTCATTAGAGAGATATACACGGAAACGTATTGCCGGCTGGAATAGAGAGAGTGAGGGTAGCAGTCCGTTGGAAATGGGGACGCGGAAAGTTGGACGGTGGGGGTTCCGGGCGACGCAGACGCGGCGGTATCTGCGCCGAAGCTGCGCGGCTGCGGGCCTCGTGATAATGGCCGCGCCCCGCGACCGGCGAGGTCGCACAGGAAGGCGCGGCGCGGAGCCCTGGGGGGGCAGGAAGTCGCCGCCAGTCGCCGGCCGGCCGCCAGATAACGAGGCGAGCGCCGAAGCGCGTGGCGGCGCGTGCTGGGCCGCGTCACACTGGTGTGGGCGATCGCTGCTGTACCGCGTGCCTCCGACAGCTCTCACGCTGGCAGAGGAGTGCTGTGCTCCGAGTGGAACCTGTTGATTTTAACAGCTTTGCAACCACAGCAGGCTAGAAACTTAAGAGAACAGGTTGTTATGACAGTAAAATGCACTTGTAATGGGGTTGTTCGATTTGCTTGGACTGGACAAGTGACATCTACTGAATATAGATGTGGGTGCAGCAGCAGAAGTCAGTCCACGGACATAAACGTCCCCTCAGTCTTCTTGGCCTTGGGTGCTGACTTCTGGCACTTCGGCGAGCTTGACAAATTCTCTGGCACAGCATCTCCCAGCGTCGCAGAGTCATCCTTGTCAGACGATGCGGGTACTGGGTGTCCACCGTCCTCATCGCCAGTTTTCTATCCTGCATGGTGTAGGTAGAAACTGTTTACCACACTTGCTCTTCTGGCTAAACCGAACCACAGGAACATCAACACACATTACTTTTATAAAGATAATGCGTGTGGCTAGACCAGGATACCCACCTGAGAGGGGCCCATGAGTTTGGTTCAAATGGTTCTGAGCACTATGGGACTTAACTTCTGAGGTCGTCAGTCCCCTAGTACTTAGAACTACTTAAACCTAACTAACCTACGGACCTCACACACATCAATGCCCGAGGCAGGATTCGAACCTGCAACCGTAGCGGTCGCGCGGTTCCAGACTGTTGCGCCTAGAAGCGCTCGGTCACTCTGGCCGGCATGTGTTTGGTGCAAGTATTTTTTAAGTGATGCCACTTAGGCCACTTTCGTGTTGATGAGGATAATGTGGTGATGGTCACAACACAACTTCCAGTCATCGAGTGGAGAAAATCTCTGACTCTGGATTCGAACCCCGGTCCATTGAATGGCATTCCGCCGTGCAGGTCACTCAGCTACGGAGGTGGTCTACACATTTCTGTGAGTCTGCAATATACTAAGAACATTCACCGGTATACTTGGGAAGGCAGGGGAACCAGATCTGTCATTGACTATATAATAACAGATCAGGAATTCAGGAAGGCTGTGAGGGACACAGTGTATTCAGGGGATTCTTTGATGACACTGATCATTATTTAATCTGTAGTGAAATTGGGATTGTGAGGCCGAAAGCGCAGGAGGTCAGGTCCATATGTAGGAGGATAAGAGTGGAGAAACTTCAGGATAAGGAAATTAGGCACAAGTACATAACAGCGATCTCAGAAAGGTACCAGTTAGTTGAATGTAGTCAATTACAGTCATTGGAAAAGGAATGGACAAGGTACAGGGACACTGTACTAGAAGTGACTAAAGAATGTCTTGGAACGGTAGTGTGTAAAAGTAGGATGAAGCCAACAACTTGGTGGAATGACACAGTCAAGGCAGCCTGTAAAAGGAGAAAGAAGGCGTATCAAAAATGGCTACATACTAGAACTCAGGTAGACAGAGAAAGTTATGTTGAAGAAAGAAACAAAGCCAAACAGATAATTGCAGCATCCAAGAAGAAATCTTTGGAAGACTTTGGAAACAGGTTGGAGACTATGGGTCAAGCTGCTGGAAAAGCATTCAGGAGTGTAATTAGCAGTCTTCGAAAGAGAGGTAAGAAGGAAATGACAAGTATTTTGGACAGGTCAGGAAAACTGTTGGTGAATCCTGTGGATGCCTTGGGCAGATAGAGGGAATATTTTGAAGAGCTGGTCAATGTAGGTGAAAATACGATCAGCAATGTTTCAGATTTCGAGGTAGAATGGGAAAGGAATGCTGATGGAAATAGGATCACATTTGAGGAAGTGGAGAAAATGGTCAATAGATTGCAGTGCAATAAAGCAGCTGGGGTGGATGAAATTAAGTCGGAACTCATCAAATACAGTGGAATGTCAGGTCTTAAATGGCTACACAGGATAATTGAAATGGCCTGGGAGTCGGGACAGGTTCCATCAGACTGAACAAAAGCAGTAATCACACCAATCTTTAAACATGGAAACAGAAAAGATTGTAACAACTACAGAGGTATCTCTTTAATCAGCGTTGTGGGTAAAATCTCAGGTATTGTTGAAAGGAAAGTGCGAGTATTAGTTGAGAACCAATTGGATGAAAATCAGTGTGGGTTTAGGCCCCTTAGAGGTTGTAAGGACCAGATCTTTAGCTTACGGCAAATAATGGAGAAGTGTTACGAGTGGAACAGGGAATTGTATCTATGCTTTGTAGATCTAGAAAAGGCATATGACCGGGTTCCTAGGAGGAAGTTATTGTCTGTTCTACGAGATTGTGGAATAGGAGGCAAACTTTTGCAAGCAATTAAAGGTCTTTACATGGATAGTCAGGCAGCAGTTAAAGTTGACAGTAAATTCAGTTCATGGTTCAGAGTAGTTTCAGGGGTAAGACAAGGCTGCAACCTGTCTCCACTGTTGTTCATATTGTTTATGGATCATATGTTGAAAACAATAGGCTGGTTGGGTGAGATCAAGATATGTGAACACAAAATAAGCAGTCTTGCATATGCGGATGACTTAGTTGTGATGGCAGATTAGATTGAAAATTTGCAAAGTAATATTTCAGAGCTAGATCAGAAATGTAAAGACTATGGTATGAAGATTAGCATCTCCAAAACGAAAGTAATGTCAGTGGGAAAGAAATATGAACGGATTGAGTGCCAAATAGGAGGAACAAACTTAGAACAGGTGGACGGTTTCAAGTACTTAGGATGCACATTCTCACAGGATGGCAACATAGTGAAAGAACTGGAAGTGAGGTGTAGCAAAGCTAATGCAGTGAGCGCTCAGCTACGATCTACTCTCTTCTACAAGAAGGAAGTCAGTACCAAGACTAAGTTATCTGTGCACCGTTCAATCTTTCGACCAACTTTGTTGTATGGGAGCGAAAGCTGGGTGGATTCAGGTTACCTTGTCAACAAGGTTGAGGTTACGGATATGAAAGTAGCTAGGATGATTGCAATTGCAGGTACTAGTAGATGGGAACAATGGCAGGAGCGTGTCCACAATGGGGAAATCAAAGAAAAACTGGGAATGAACTCTATAGATGTAGCAGTCAGAGCGAACAGGCTTAGATAGTGGGTTCATGTTACACGCATGGGAGAAGCAAGGTTACCCAAGAGACTCATGGGTTCAGCAGTAGAGGGTAGGAGGACTCGGGGCAGACCAAGGAGAAGGTACCTGGATTCGGTTAAGAATGATTTTGAAGTAATAGGTTTAACATCAGAAGAGGCACCAATGTTAGCACTGAATAGGGGATCATGGAGGAATTTTATAAGGGGGCCATGCTCCAGACTGAACGCTGAAAGGCATAATCAGTCTTAAATGATGATGATGGTGATGCAATATACTAAGTTCACGAAGAGAAAGAAGCACCAACAGATACTCTATGTATCGAAGTCAGCACATCGATACAACAGTTCTAAATAGGTAAGCACTAGAGAGCGGAAACCAACAAGGTCAACTTGCCTGCAAACGGGTGTGATACGAACAACTACAAAGTATGTCAAGGAGTAAGCCATGCTGGAGGCCTGTACCACAGGCTAGGTGGCAAACAGTCGCTACAGGGGTTCATGACATGCATTTCAAGGTGGTGGCTCCCCTTTTGATGGTGGCCCACAGCTGCTGCTCACAGCCTTAGAACTGTGATACGTTCATGTCTACGTTCGTGTTGAATCCAAATCACTGTCAGATGCACCAGACTGGTGCATTACAGCCACATGGAGGTGTCTTATAACTGAACCTGTAGCAGGCACAGTAGTGGCGTCTTCTCTTGTCCTGGTAATGATGGCCAAGTCGTGATAGGGTGACCAAGTGCCCCACATTCCAACACCAGAGGATGGACAGCTACAGTGCTGCATCAGGCTCCAGTGGCATGGGGTTGGAGAGACCTCAGTTAGAGCCCCAAGACATGTAAAGGTGACTGAGTCCTGGTGAGCCGACCCATAGTTGTTTCAGAGCCCATGGCTGCCAGTAGCCTGGATGGTCAGGTGGCAGCCAGTGGTTTAGTGCCCAATGATGCATGTGGCAGCTGGGTCATAGATTTGTCGTTCTCTTCACAGCAGCATGCAACACAATTATCTGACCATTAATGACTGGTCCTGGATGGTGTAAATACCTTGTCTGGGAGCTGATGATACGGAAGAAGTAGCACTACTGCCTTCTACCACTACTCACGAGCTTCATAAGGGGTGGTCAGTCTCCTAGAACTCGGTTGTTGGATCCCATAGCTGCTCGCTGTTGCTGTGTGTGCTGAGAGTTACAGACTGTGACGGTCAGTGCCTGGAACAGTCGCTGCCTCTATAAGCACAGTTTCGTTCCTTACACGCCGATTATCTACAGCATTATGACCACCTACTTAACAGCATATTAGTCCAGCTTCAGAACAGTGATTGTGCATTGCATGGATTCGACCAGTTCTTGAATGTTTTCCAGAGGTGTGTAGTACCAGATGTATGTGCACAGATCACTCAGTTTCCGTGTTTTACAGGTATGAGGTTCGCTGGGTGCAGAACTGGTGCATCATACTATCTCAGAAGTGTTTCATAAGTTTCATATCAGGCGATTTTCAGGTAGGCACGTAATCCACAGCTGTCAGTGATACGTTCGGCTGCTACCACAGGTTTCATGGAATCCCAGACAACTTACGCCGATGGTTTAATAGTGGCCACACCAGACTGCGTCCACAGATTAGTGCCTGTATCGAGCCACTGTTAATCTGCATCTACATGACTTCTGTGCTTTTCACACTTAGGTGCCCAAAAGATGATTCATCGAAATATTTTCAAGCTGTTTCTCTATTGTTCGCTCTCGAACAGCGTGCGGGAATAACGAAAACTTAAATGTCTCCGAGCGAGCTCTGACTTCTCTTATTATATTAAGATGATAATTTCTCTTTGTGTAAGTGGGCGTCAAGATGATATTTTGAGTCTCGGAGGAAAAAGTTGCTAATAACTGAAATGTCGTGAAAAGATCTTGCCGCTTATAAAAACATTTCTGTCTTAATGAATGCCACCTCAGCTCGCGTATCGAATCCACGAAACTCTCTTCAATATTTCGCGATAATGCAAACTGAGCTGTCCTCCTTTGAACTGCTTCGATGTCTGCTATCAATCGCATCTCCCAAGGATCCCATATTGCACTGCACTTCTATAGCAGAGGACAGACAAGCGCCGGTCACGGTGGCCGTGCGGTTCTAGGCACTTCAGTCCGGAACCGGGTGACTGCTACGGTCGCCGGTTCGAATCCTGCCTCGGGCATGGATGTGTGTGATGTCCTTAGGTTAGTTAGGTTTCAGTAGGTCCAAGTTCTAGGGGACTGATGACCTCAGATGTTAAGCCCCATAGTGCTCAGAGCCATTTGAACCATTTGACAGACGAGCTTAGTGAAGGCAGTTTCTTTAGCAGACCTGTTCCATCTTCTAAGTGTTCTTCAGTGCAACGCAGTCTGTCGTTTGCCTTCTGCACGACATTATCTATGTTAACGTTCTGATGTAAGTTGCTCTTATTAGTAATCCTTAGGTATTTAGTTGAGTTGACAGCCTTTAGATTTGTGTTATTTATCATATAGCCGACATTCAACGTATTCCTTTTAGTACTAATGTGGAACACTAACACTTTTCATTATTCAGAGTCAGTTGCAACTTACCACCCTTTAAGGAGTGATTTTCATTATTGGCGATAAGCCAGAGGACACAGTAACCACCATAAAATACCTGGAAGTATATTTCCGCTGTGACTGTCACGTAAAACTGCATGCAAGGGAAAGCAGAAACCGATCTGAGATACGCATTTTGTCACGGGTTCGATTATTTGACGCCTCAGTATGGCGGAAACACTATCGCGAGACGCTACATGGGTGGTGTTGAGCATTGATTTCAAGACAAGACAGCGACTAAACTTCTTATTCCCACGAACATCTTGCGCAATGAATGCAGTGGAGGAATCGGGTAAATCAGAGTTCCAACGTTTGCGAATGTAACAGGGAAGGGGAGAAATGTTAGTGGTATCAAAAACTGTTCAAATGTGTGTGAAATCTTATGGGACTTAAATGCTAAGGTCATCAGTCTCTACGCTTACACACTACTTAACCTAAATTATTCTAAGGACAAACACACACCCATGCCCGAGGGAGGACTTGAACCTCCGCCGGGACCAGCCGCACTGTCCATGACTGCAGCGCCCCAGACCGCTCGGCTAATCCCGCGCGGCTTATTGGTATCACATATGCCCTCCACCATGCACCGTAAAATGTTTTACCGAGTTTAAATGTCGACAGAAACGTACCCCCCCCCCAAAAAAAAAAAAGGAAAAAAAACTTGGAAGAAGTCCGGAGGTTATTCGCAGGATAACTTCCGGAAAGCGTTTGACTCGGTGCCCCACTGCAGACTCCTAACTAAGGTACGAGCATATGGGATTGGTTCCCAAATATGTGAGTGGCTCGAAGAGTGCTTAAGCAATAGAACCCAGTACGATGTCCTCGATGGCGAGCGTTCATCGGAGGTGAGGGTATCATCTGGAGTGCCCCAGGAAAGTGTGGTAGGTCCGCTGTTGTTTTCTATCTACATAAATGACCTTTTGGATTGGGTGGATAGCAATGTGCGGCTGTTTGCTGATGATGCTGTGGTGTACGGGAATGTGTTGCCGTTGAGTGACTGTAGGAGGATACAAGATGACTTGGACAGGATTTGTGATTGGTGTAAAGAAGGGCAGCTAACTCTAAATACAGATAAATGTAAATTAATGCAGATGAATAGGAAAAAGAATCCCGTAATGTTTGAACACTCCATTAGTAGTGTAGCGCTTGGCACAATCACGTCGATTAAATATTTGGGTGTAACATTGCAGAGCGATATGAAGTGGGTCAAGCTTGTTCATTGGTTCATTGGTAGAATTTTGGGAAGATGTGGTTCATCTGTAAAGGAGACCGCTTATGAATCACTAATACGACTTATTCTTGAGTACTGCTCGAGCGTTTGGGATCCCTATCAGGTCGTATTGAGGGAGGTCATAGAAGCAATTCAGAGGCGGGCTGATAGATTTGTTACTGGTAGGTTTGATCATCAAGCGAGTGTTACGGAAACGCTTCAGGAACTCGGGTGGTAGTCTCTGGAGGAAAGGAGGCGTTCTTTTCGTGAATCGTTACTGAAGAAATTTAGAGAACCAGCATTTGAGTCTGACTGCAGTACAATTTTACTGCCGCCAACTTATATTTCGCGGAAAGACCACAACGATGAGATAAGAGAGATTAGGGCTCGTACAGAGGCACAAAAACAGTCATTTTTTCCTCTTTCTGTTTGGTAGTGGAACAGGGAGAGAAGATGCTAGTTGTTGTAAGAGGTACCCCCCGCCACGCACCGTGTGGTGGATTGCGGAGTATGTATGTAGATGTAGATATGTAGATGTAGATTACGTTAGAAGTATCAGAATCGAGTTCTCTTGCAAGGAAGAGTTTGTAGAGTTAACCTTTAGTTCTGCTCAGTCTCGGTATCGTGATTTAACGAAGTCAGCGCTTTGTTATACGAATGATAATGATGTCCTTTAAGAGATGGGAGAAGTCGAGTGGGAGAGTAATCGAGCTTATCAAACGTACGTCCGTCATTCCGCGGAGAGCCTGCAGCAATTTCGCCGCAGCTTGAGCAGAAGGAAAGTCACCCCTAACACGGCACTGTCCCGGAGTCTTCTCCTCCCTTTTCCCGTCGCACTGATAACCGAAGCTCTAGCGGAAGGGGAAGGGTGGAAGCTGGTTTGGGCGGGGTGGGTTCAGGGAAGGGGAGGAGGGGGGTGGGCGCCTCTGCTGAGTCATTACCCGTAGATTTCCAGGCCTGGCGTCGCCTAATGTTATCGACGGGGGCGACTGCAGTCCACGACTGTGAAATTGGATCGCGTGTCCGCTCCCGCGCCTCTGCAGTGTCTAGGGAGTGGGATGGGACGCGGCGCAGCGGCAGACGGCGGCGGCAATGACGGAGATGAGGCGGCCTGGCACCGCGGCGCGCAAGATGGATGGCCCGACACGTGCACCCCCCCCCCCCCCCCCCGCACACTGCAGGACCTCCGCGGTAGTCTCTGCGCCGGCCGGTCCCGAGACGGGCGGATTTTGCCTCGGATACATTATCTTAATAACCCTGTCGATCACGACGATAAGATGGAGTGCCACTGACTTAATGAACTGAAACAAAAATCACGATACACTGAGACGAAAACTCCCCCTTTCTTCTTTGGCGTCTTTTATGTTGTGGTAAACAAATGCACTTAGTGTCACACATGTAAATGTGACTGTGGGAGCTCTTCCTACCCGTGAAGTAGTTAATTTTAAAGGGTGATATTTTTGCATGCAGCAAATACAGAGAGCAATCACAGGGCCGACCAGATTCAGGCAACAGCTATGGCGGAACTAATTGCCGACACAGGTGAGCAACAAGTTACAATGGTTTAATGACAGAAGTTTTACAATACTTAGCTACCGTATGAGGATTGTGACTAACAATATTCTCTTGCACTGATCTTTAATCCCCATTATATCGAAGGGCGATGATTGATAAGTATGGGGATAGTGAATTGTAGTATTAACATGCACTGATCTTTAAACCCTAGTATATCCGTGGGCGATGATTTATATCACTCGGACAAAATTAGAACTACATTAGCACCTTCCGCTGCTAACGGGCGTTGATATATATCAATGGGGACAGGTGAAAATGTGTGTCCCGACCCGGACTAGAACCAGGGATCTCCTGCTTACATGACAGACGCTCTAACCATTTTTTTTTTTTTTTTGTTAATCCTATTTTGTTCGTTTGAGTTCGTTGCATCTGCTCGGGGCGGACGTCGCAAGACACCCGTTTGAACTCGACGTTGATCCATCAACTCAGTTTTTTTATTACAGAGGGCAGCTAACCCACTGATCGAACACGCTGAGTTACCGTGCCGGTAAACCCTCTGAGCCACGGAGGGCACAGAGGATAGCGTGACTGCAGGGATTATCTCGCGCACGCCTCCTGCGAGACCCCGATTCTCACCTTGTATGTCCACACACTACATTCGTAGTGTCCCAACTCCAAAACACTCATTACTCGTGGAAGATATTCTTACCAAGTCCCGCAAGAGTTCGTGGAATATGTGTGAATCCGCACAGAAGAAGAAGGTCATGACCGGTGTTGCCAGATCTATATACTTATATGGATATGGAGTCTGATCTTTCGGACATGTCCGAAAGAACAGACACCATTCATGACCTGCAGCCGTCTAGAACGAAATTAGAATTACATTAATACCTTCAGCTGCTAACGGGCGTTGATATATATCAACGTGGACAGTGAAAATGTGTGCCCCGTCCAGGACATGAACCCGGGATCTCCTGCTTACATGGCAGACACTCTATCCATTTGAGCCACCGAGGGCACAGAGGATAGTGCGACTACAGGGACTATGTCGCGCACGCCTCCCGGTCGGGGCATACATTTTCACCTGTCCCTGTTGATATATATCAACGCCCGTTAGCAGCTGAAGATATTAATGTAATTCTAATTTCATCAAGTCCGAAAGAACAGACAACATATCCATATATCACTCGGACAATATCCAGTCGTGGCAGCTCTCCATGGCGACTGTTGATAAGTGCAGACACACTCACGGAGACAATATCCTCACACCATCTGGCGATTTTCCAACGATTCTCTTGAGTAACTGCCACGAGAGTGGTGATGACGACGATGTTTGGTTTGTGAGCCGCTCAACAGCGCAGTCATCAGCGCCCATACAAATTCCCAATTTTTACACAGTCCAATGTTTAACTCAGTGCGATCTAGCAACTGTCACGAATAATGATGATGAAATGATGAGGAGAACACAAACATCCAGTCCCCGGTAAGAGAAAGTACCTAACTCGACCGGGAACCGAACCCGCGACGCCGTGATGCAGGGGCAGCAACACTAGCCACTAGACCACTAACTGCGAACCCTACAGAGCGGAGCCATGTATCTACTTATAAACGGTGTAACGTATATAAGTCCAGATAATTTTAAATATCGTGTCTTAATGGGTATGTACATCAGCGTGCTGGTTGTTCGTTCTGCACATGTAATAGTCTTCCAGCAAACGTGTCACATAACTAACTACCTAATGTATTACTGTCATAGCTGCACCACTAAGTGGACTGCACCTGCCACTATAGACTTCCTACTTTGCATGTACAGGGTGTTTCAAAAATGACCGGTATATTTGAAACGGCAATAAAACCTAAACGAGCAGCGATAGAAATACACCGTTTGTTGCAATATGCTTGGGACAACAGTACATTTTCAGGCGGACAAACTTTCGAAATTACAGTAGTTACAATTTTCAACAACAGATGGCGCTGCAAGTGATGTGAAAGATATAGAAGACAACGCAGTCTGTGGGTGCGCCATTCTGTACGTCGTCTTTCTGCTGTAAGCGTGTGCTGTTCACAACGTGCAAGTGTGCTGTAGACAACATGGTTTATTCCTTAGAACAGAGGATTTTTCTGGTGTTGGAATTCCACCGCCTAGAACACAGTGTTGTTGCAACAAGACGAAGTTTTCAACGGAGGATGTAACCAAAGGACCGAAAAGCGATACAATAAAGGGTCTGTTTGAAAAATTTCAACGGTCTGGGAACGTGACGGATGAACGTGCTGGAAAGGTAGGGTGACCGCGTACGGCAACCACAGAGGGCAACGCGCAGCTAGTGCAGCAGGTGATCCAACAGGGGCCTCGGGTTTCCGTTCGCCGTGTCGCAGCTGCGGTCCAAATGACGCCAACGTCCACGTATCGTCTCATGCGCCAGAGTTTACACCTCTATCCATACAAATTTCAAACGCGGCAACCCCTCAGCGCCGCTACCATTGCTGCACGAGAGACATTCGCTAACGATATAGTGCACAGGATTGATGACGGCGATATGCATGTGGGCAGCATTTGGTTTAATGACGAAGCTTATTTTTACCTGGACGGCTTCGTCAATAATCAGAACTGGCGCATATGGGGAACCGAAGAGCCCCATGTTGCAGTCCCATCGTCCCTGCATCCTCAAAAAGTACTGGACTGGGCCGCCATTTCTTCCAAAGGAATCATTGGCCCATCTTTCACATCCGAAACGATTTCTGCATCACGCTATCTGGACATTCTTCGTGAATTTGTGGCGGTACAAACTGCCTTAGACGACACTGCGAACACCTCGTGGTTTATGCAAGATGGTGCCCGGGCACATCGCACGGCCGACGTCTTTAATTTCCTGAATGAATATTTCGATGATCGTGTGATTGCTTTGGGCTATCCGAAACATACAGGAGGCGGCGTGGATTGGCCTCCCTATTCGCCAGACATGAACCCCTGTGACTTCTTTCTGTGGCGACACTTGAAAGACCAGGTGTACCGCCAGAATCCAGAAACAATTGAACAGCTGAAGCAGTACATCTCATCTGCATGTGAAGCCATTCCGCCAGACACGTTGTCAAAGGTTTCGGGTAATTTCATTCAGAGACTACGCCATATTATTGCTACGCATGGTGGATATGTGGAAAATATTGTACTACAGAGTTTCCCAGAACGCAGCGCCATCTGTTGTTGAAAATTGTAACTACTGTAATTTCGAAAGTTTGTCTGCCTGAAAATGTACTGTTGTCCCAAGCATATTGCAACAAACGGTGTATTTCTATCGCTGCTCGTTTAGTTTTTATTGCCGTTTCAAATATACCGGTCATTTTTTAAACACCCTGTACATGCCACACTACGTCACCTGACCTCCTTAGACAGCGAGCGAGGTGGCGCAGTGGTTAGCACACTGGACTCGCATTCCGGAGGACGACGGTTCAATCCCGTCTCCGGCCATCCTGATTTAGGTTTTCCGTGATTTCCCTAAATCGCTACAGGCAAATGCCGGGATGGTTCCTTTGAAAGGGCACGGCCGATTTCCTTCCCCATCCTTCCCTAGCCCGAGCTTGCGCTCCGTCTCAAATGACCTCGTTGTCGACGGGACGTTAAACACTAATCTCGTCCTCCTCCTCCTCCTCCTTAGAGAAATTAGCCTTAATAGCTTGCTCTTGAAAGTACAAGCCGAACTGAAAAAGTACTATTAGTAACAACTATAATTATTGCTCTGCAAATGGTGTTAATGCTGCTATAATGTTATTCTGTACACCGTCCTCCGTCACCAATAGAAATATCTGCACTTACACATGTCACGTCTTGTATCTACGTTTTACAGGCAGATGTCAGTTTCAGACCTATTTGTGTGATTAAGGTGGAAGCGTAATAGAACGTAAGTCATTTGTGAGCTCTCGAAACTACGTTGCGCTTCAGACGTGGGCAGTGCGGCGCTCTCGTATGTAGGCTGTACCCTGTATTTCCTGGAAAACAAAGGAGTATCCAGCAAACATGAAACAAGGAGGACTAAGATGGTCTCGAATAGCCTTTCGTTCCAAGAGCTCCTTTACTTGCGCTGTTCGCTGCGGTTACGCATTGACATCCATAAAAATGAATTCAGGGCCCAATGCACTTACGAAAATATGCGCATGGGGAAGGAGTATTTAGCGTCACAATAGCGTTGACCGGTCAGTGTACAATACTGAAAGATTTGGAGATCAGCATGCCCATGCAGTGTTATGCCTACCTACACCAACACATCTGGACCACCAAAACGATTATGTTCGACAATGGGGGACGTATCTTTATGTGGAGAGAGCTGGAAACAATTAATGCACCAGGAATAATATTGAACATGACCGTTTTGGTGGACCAGGTGTTATGGAGTGGGAAGCTCTGGGAAAGAGAGGAGATTCTGCCAATGGAATGACATGACTGTTCCTTCAGCTTACATGCCATCGAGCACGGGTGCAACGTGTTGAGGGCACGTATTACTGGATGATCACTTGCATGAATGACCATCCAGCAGTTGTCAGCCCCCGCATGTGGAGGAGTCGAACGTCCTACCGCGAGAAGTCGTTACCAAACTTATGGCCAACATGAGAGAATATTTCAGAGCATGCTTTGCTGTCCGCGGTGATCGCACAATATATTAAAACCACGTCCCGCCTTTTGTAACGTCAAGGGGACCATCATGAAGAGCAAAACCTTCTGCATAATTATTGTCGTTGAATAAAAGTATCATTTCTTTTCGTCTCATTACGTATTTCCTTCACTTACCTTCCGTATTTTACTGTAGCAGTTCTTTCTGTGTGTAGTCCATCTGAAAGAACTATGTTGTTGGCAGTGACACATCATGTGAAATATACTACGTCGTTATGTTTTGGAAACCATTGTAGCTCTCCTGGATAAGGTAATTGTTGAAATAGTTTCCCTTGGGCTTCCCACAGTCTGATACGAAGTTCCGCCGTGGGTGTCGAATTAAATCAGGTGATGGCGAAGGAATTGAATTAGGAAACAGCAGAGTAAAATGAGGGGCTGCGTTTTGCTGCTTATCCAGGAATATAGCTGACGATGCTAGAAGGAAAAGACATAAAATGCAGGCTGGCATTAGCAAGAAATGCGTTTCTAAAAAATATGGTAATATCGGATACGACTTTTGTGAGTGGTGGGCTCCATGTGGTTCCCAAGTCGTGCAGCGACCGTAAACCACAAAATTACCAAATATGCAGCAACTAGTTGCAAAATCATGTTTTATTTATTCACTTTTGGAAATCGATGTCGACTGATTAACAGCCATCATCGGTGCGGACTGGTCGTATTAGGTTGCCCAATTAACTGCTGAAGTTTGTTGTTGTGCCTAATTTGAGTTTTAGTTGCAATCTTTTGAACAGAAAATCTAATATCTCTACACAAATAATCAAAAATTAATCGAGAAACAACTCTTGAAAGTTCAAAATGCAGACGAAAAAGATTCTTGTAAATGGCTTCTTTCTTGATGAATAACTTCCTAATTTCACTTCATGTAATAATCACTTCACACTTCCATTTATAACGAAACATACATTCATTAGTGCTCTTGCTATTAAACACACTTTTAACGTACCTTGGGGTAAGTTTCTTACTAAAGCATCGTTTATTAAATACGATGTGTTGGCAGGTAGTCACCAGCTTTATTTTCATTGTCTTGTCAAGTGGTTCAAATGGCTCTGAGCACTATGGGAATTAACATCTGAGGTCATCAGCCCCTGGAACTTAGAACTACTTAAACCTAACTAACCTAAGGACATCACACACATCCATGCCCGAGGCAGGATTCGAACCTGCGACCGTAGCGGTCGCGCAGTTCCATACTGTAGCGCCTAGAACCGCTTGGACACCACGGCCAGCTTCAATGTCTTGTATTCATGATTATTATACGAAGTTAAATTAGTAAGTTATTCATCAAGAAAGAAGCCATTTACAAGAATCTTTTTCGTCTGCATTTTGAACTTTGAAGAGTTGTTTCTCCGTTAATTTTTGATTATTTGTGTAGAAATATTAGATTTGCTGTTTAAACGATTGCAACTAAAACTCGAACTAGGCACAATAACAAACTTCAGCAGTTAATTGGAAAACCTCACACGACCAGTCCGCACCGATGATGGCCGTTAATCAGTTGATATCGATTTGCAAAAGCGAATAAATAAAATATGATTTTGCAACTGGTTGCTGCATATTTGATAATTTTACGATTTCTTGTGTTAGGACATCTTACCTGAAGATATTTGTCTATTATGTAGACTTGTACAGAAATAGATCTACTGGAGAATGGTAAAGATTAGATGGGTAGATTGAACAGCTTCTGTCGAGGTGCTGACTGGAGTTGGGAGAAAAGGAGTTTGTAGTGTCAGCTCGACTAAAAAAAGGGATCAGTTGCGATGTACGTTGCAGTAGGTATGCAAAAATGAAGAGATTTTGCTCAAGATAGGCTAGTACAGAGAGCAGCATCAAACCAAGAAGGAGGGAAGGAGGATTAGCGTTTAAACGCACCGTCGATAACGAGGACATTAGGAATGTAGCACAGACTTGAATTTTTTCGAGGATGCGGAAAGATATCGACAATACAGTTTCAAAGGAGCCATCCAGCCATTTGCATGGAATGGATTAGGGAAATCAGGGAAAACCTAAATGAGGATGGTCGGACGCGGATTTGAACCGTCGTCCTCCCAAACGCGAGTCCAGTGCGGTAACCTCTGCGCCACAGCACTCGGTTGTATCACATCATTCTTCTGGTAGATATATCGCAGCAACAACAACACTGTGAATGGCTACGATAAGCTTGAGTAGTGGGTCTTGTGTTAATGGCGTTACGTGAAAGTTATGAATAAAATGAAAGGACAGCGATACTTCCCAAATATAGTGACATGCATCATTTGCAACATTTTCATCTAAATAATGTTCCAATGCATAATATAATTGTTTTTGGGTTTAGCTTTTAGCTGGCAGCCAACAGCTACTAAAAAGCACACTGGCTGTAATTTTGCATACATTAATGTATTAATCTTTAATGTTACCCCCGTAGTTAGAGAAACGCTTATCAACCATCTTTTGAGCTGCATGCGGTGCATACTTTTAGTTGAATACTCTTATTTGAGATCGAAAGAACATAAATCAAATATTTATTTTGCACTTCATTCTGACTCGTTGACTGCTTTAGTATTGAAGTTGAATTTTTCCTCTGATATTGTAGTTGTGGACATCAATGATCTCGTAAAACTAAGATGCATTTCTACATCTACACGGGTACTCTGCAAATCACATTATTTTAAGTGCCTGACAGAGGGTGCTAAGTTTCATTAGTGAATTTACACATAGTGGACGATAGACTAAATCACCAAGCTCCTTAAAGAGGTGATTACAGGATGACTCCTAGTGAAAATAATGTATCAATCTGACTGCTCGCATTTGTACAAACACAATCCTCCTTCTTAATGACGAATTACCCGAGGAAATAGCATATTATCCTCTAAAAGTACTATCTGGAGAATGAATCACCCTCTGTGGGGATTCATTACTACACTGGAACAAATTTCATCCAACTGGACTGGCATCAAGTATAGGGTGCCACTAAGTTTTTCTCTTCCTTTACTGCTCTCACAGTTATACTCCAGTGAATTAAGATGCACCCAGAGGAACAGGAGCAAAAGATGACATAATAAAACAGGGAAATAAGACCCACCCACACCAGATTTACCTTACGACTGATGCAGGCTTAGACCCACGTTGATAGACTTCACACAAGAGGTAGGAGAATCCCCACTGTTGAGGCCGATGCAGCAATGTGCTCGATTCATGAAACAGTGAGACACGCGAAACAGCTTTTCCAGACGGATAGCAGCGTTTTCAACGTTCTGCTATACCTCTTCCAGTGAGTGAAGATTATATGCGCACACCTGGCCCTCCAGTTTGCCCCGCAGGTAAAAATCACAGCGAGAGACCTCAGAAGACCGGGGTGGCCAGGAGATCGCACCACCTCTACTGTTTGCCCTCCCCTCACTGAACACCTTACGCACTCGAGACAAGGTTGTCAAGGCAGTTTGTGCTCTTTCTCCGCCTTGCTGAAGATATACATGCAGTCTTTTGCAATCATAAATACATGCAGCTCTGGCTGCAAGGGTCGATTTCAATTTCTTTATTGCATAATCCATTTCCAAACTTCCAACCCCATCTCCGGGTGCACTTCGTTGCATAACACGTAAAGTAGAATTGATTATTGCGTTAATAGTTTTCCTGTGACTATGAATAATTCTAATTTCATGTATAAGCTGACTTAAGAGCAGGAATTGTAATTTAATCTCATGACCGATAAACGTTTGACAAATTGTAACGAGTAGTGTGTCAGTAATATTGTTATGTTGTATATGCATCGCTGTAATGTGATTTCGGAAAATTTTCCTATGTGAACAGTTGCATCTGAAGATTGTGCTGATAGTCCCGAAATATTTTATTCAGTAAAGAAATTAAAAACCATCTACGCAAACTGTGGGTAATTTTTTTATAACTGCATATCTTTACAATGGTTCATTCCTGTCATCCACTAGATGGAAAGTAAAAATATCTCTTGTGAATTAATCCACTAATGGATTAACAAGAATCAGTTTTGGGGTAATCTATAAATGTTTTCTGGGATGCTTATTTATTTATTTA
This sequence comes from Schistocerca nitens, assembly GCF_023898315.1. Classification (NCBI taxonomy): domain Eukaryota; kingdom Metazoa; phylum Arthropoda; class Insecta; order Orthoptera; family Acrididae; genus Schistocerca; species Schistocerca nitens. The sequence continues at coordinate 847,649,792 of NC_064617.1, forward strand.
TTTAACCTGTCTTACATTGGACCAGTTTCACATACACAGTATATACCTTTTTTACATCATAGTTACCTCATAAATTAAGTTTTGGTATGACAAACAGAATTAAAATTATTTGAGTGTCTGAAGTGACAGTGTGACAAAATAATACTGACTACGAAATAATAAAGTTAATACTAGCAGTACTTCTACTACAGCTGCTGCCGCCACTATAAATAAAAGGCGTAAAGAGCATCAAAAGCAGGTAGCGTGGGGCGCTGGCCACATTGTGAGTGCTATTGCTTCTCAAGTAGTGATTACCCAACACGACAAAGCACCTGTCCGTGATCCGCACTCACTTTCTGTAGAGGTGTGCCACAGTCTATTTCTAATCCAGTCCTGGTGGCAATTACATGTAGTACGGACTTGCAGGATTGCAGACGAGCCATAGGTGAAGTGGTAAGCTCTTAACTAGCCGTTGGACCTGATTTCTTCCCACAAAGCGTTGAACCCAATTTATATTTTATTTGCAATTGTGAGATGTTACTGCATACACTGTAAAATCACTCTTACACGTCTTAATGAATGAATTCTACTGTGGGACAAAGCTTATCAAACAAATATTGTAAACTTAGAGACAAAAACTGATAGACATTGAAATATTTCTGGATATTACTAATCTATGTGCCCCATTTCAAACCACTATTCATTGTTAACAAACATTCTAATTAAATAACTCTGATCTTCTATCTTTTGTAAATACCACTGACTCTTCCACAAGTAAGTCTTCAATGTGATCAACAGTAACGTTAGTGGAAATTCATAATTCCGTTTTTGCTGTTCATGAAGAAATTTACTTCTTATTGTTCGATTCGTCGAGCTATTGATTTCGGGCTTACACACATCATATTAATAAAAATAGAATAATAACAGCATTTCTGAGGCATCAAATGACTCTAACAGTCAAGGGATGCTGTAATCGTAATCAGATGTTTTCCTTAATAATATTAGAAATAGAAGTAGTGTGTTAAATAAAAAAACTATATATTTGACTACTGAAAGCTCTTCGTATCTCAACTGTAAAATTGTGGCTTAGTAGAAGAACCACACCATTATGTTACACAAAATAGTATTAGTTAAAAACAGTCTTGGTTGCAATTTTAGTTTTTTATTTTTCTACGACGCATTTCGCCTTATTTAGGCATCTTCAGGTTATCTGCATAGAAAGCAGAGAACAAATACATCTATTTAAGACTCGCGATCGTGTTGTGCAGACTTGGATAACCTAAAAGCATGTATAAACAGATGAAATACTGAAAGAGCAAATACCTAAATTTGGTATTTCTTAGAAGAATCTTTTAGTCATTGTAGCCAAAGGGCATCGTCGAATATATCAGGCCAACATCGCCTTCATTAAACTCAGTAAAAACTAGAAATATAAAATAGTAAAATCATTACCTTTTCTAGAAGGACGTGAGAGACACCAAGGTCTGCATAACGCAAAATAAAAAACTAAAATTGCAACCAAGACTGTTTTTCACCAATACTATTAAGCACTGGTTTCCTGTATGTCTCATATGGATTGGAAGAATTTTTACACAAAATATTTGTCAGTTACATGTTTGCTTTAACCAAGATGGCAGGAACTGATAAAGTTACGTACTGAAGATGCCAGGAATACATGTACATATTTTTAATCGACATTGTACTTTATGTTCGGCCTATAGCTCTCTGCAGGACGTTATAGTAATGGGTACGAAGACAGCTGTAAGGATGGGTAGGAAGACTACTTATTAAGATTCCATCATGACTCAGTTTGGTAATGGAATTAGCACCAGAACATTATGTTTACAGTTGTTAGATTGTACTGTCGTTCTACACACGGATGCAATTTACATATATTCGTTTATGATTCTTATTGTATACAAGGGCCGTGTTCGAGGGCTGGGTTGATTTGAGGGAAGAGACCAAACTGCAAGGTTATTAGTATCATCGTATTAGAGAAGAATGAGAAAGAACTCGGCAGTGCCCTTTAAAAGGAACCATCCCAGCGTTTGCCTGAAGCGATTAAGGGAAATTACAGAAAATCTACATATGAATGGCCAGTTGCAGGAATGAACCATCGTCCTCCCGTATGAGAATCCAGTGTGCGAACCGCTGCGCCACCTCGCTCGGTGGGCGTGTTCGATATTTTGTCACTGCAGTCTTCAATTTTAAACCTGGTTTGATGCTTCACTCCATGCCAGTCTATACTGTGACAGGTATATTGTACCCACTCAACTACAATATTAATTTGAACCAGGTTGCAGTTTTCGAGTTTGTTCACCTTATAAAACCAGCTCCCGCCCCCCCCCCCCCGCCCCCATCGCGCCCCCCATGCTCCCTACCATTACCAAATTTGCGATATGTTGACGCCTCAGGATATGTTCCATCAACTGATTCCTTCCTTTAGGCCGATTCTACGATAAATTACATTTTTCTCCTATTCCATTCAGTGCATCCTCATCAGGCATTCTATTACCCACCTGATCTTCAACATTCTTCTGTAACGCCATATTTTAAAAACTTGGTTTCCGTTCTGTACAAGGATATACTCCAGACAAATACCTCCAAATAATACTTATCAATATTTTTACTTATATTCAGTGTCAAAAAAATTTCCCCTTTTCTAGAAATGCTTTCTTGCTAATGCAAGTCTGCATTGTACATCCCCTCTACTTCTAGCATCACCAGGTATCTGTTTCTTTCACTGTGTCATTTCCTTATCTAATTCCCTCAGCATCGCCTGGTTTAATTCCATCACATATCTAATATCTTCGAGTATTATTGACGCTAGCTAAAATTGCGGCACTGTAACGCTTATGTACAGTCAGTGAGGAAAGGTCACATTGGTACAACCCCAACCGGACTTGCTCCCAGTGGTCGATGTTTTTTGCACTGCAGATAGCGGGGGTGCAGCCAGGCTGAGCCCAGCGTGGCGGTGACCTTCTGAGAAGGGGTGGTGCGGGAGTCACTGGCGGACAGTGCGCCCCCCCTACCACCCTCCTCTCTCCCACCTCCCACCCCTCGTCACCTGCCAGACGGCCACCTCCCGTCGAGGCGCTTTCCGGCTGACTGACAGCTAGTGCTTCCGCTCCGGGTGACTGCGACACGCGGGGCGGCCTATCTGCCAGGCGCTTCGGCCTTCCACGACCCTCGGTCCTATTTCACTTGTGTTGTGCAACAGCAACATGTCCTGAGGCGAACACCGCGAGGAGAACGTTTCGTGATCCTGTTCTAGTCGCAACACTTGAAAAATTGTTTTGTAGAAGTATTCCCCAACGCAACACTCATGAGAAGTTATTTTTATCCATTTTGGACCTCTTGAACTCTGCTGCCGTTAATGAATATTGGTGAATAACCCAACCAGTAACAAATACTTTTTAAAATGGTTAATTTGAATGTCGTACCAGGTTTTGGATTAAGAGTCGCATCTTGAGATATATAACATTTACAATTAAATTTATGTTTTCGTCAGCAGCATGTCGTCTGTTGCTGCACTGCACAGAGCCTCTATATATGTTGTTTCATGTTCACAGTAACGTTTTTTGTTAATGAAACAGCATATATAGTGGCTCTAAATATTCAAATATTCTTGAGCAGTGCGAGTGCAGACAACATGCTGCTGACACAAACATCAGTGTAGATGGAAATGTCAGCAATCTGAAGATGGGAATGGTAGCGTGAAATCGATTAAGTCAGTGAAACGAAGGATTCTAAAAGCATTTTTGGTCAGTCGCGTTATTGCCCAACACTCATAAAATACTTGAATTCCACATTACGTCACGAAGAGCTTTACCATGTTTCAGGATGTTGTAATACACTGACAGAAAGAAGCGCCAGTCCAATATTCATCGAACCTAGCGTAGATGTTCTAAACAGAAAGGGAGGTGAATGGTTTAGCTGACTTTCCATTTGGAACTGATGTCCATCATCAACGGAAGTATCAGTTGTGACCCACATGGCCACGAAAATGTCATCTTGACGAACTTCTTGCCATTCATGATACATGTGAGGTTAGTAAACAATGCCGGCTGGAGGCTGGTATCTTCTTTTTCATACCAGACTTACTCTGTGAGTGAAAAGTCAGGGGACCACACAGGCTAGTGAAGGATCCGTAATACCTCGTGGAGTTTCTGGTGCGAACTGCAGGGTGGTGACTCGCATTGTAAAATAGCAGTTTCATCTCGTAATCATTCGTACAGTGCACATGTGTCGACCGGCTCTCGGTGGGAGTAAGTGCAAGCTTCCTGCCACACTTGTGAACTCAAAACACTCTTAACTCAACAAGTGGTTCTACGTCTCGTAAGTCTACAAAACTAGAGAATGTCATTCCTGTGACGATCAGTCACGCTACTCGCTGCAATGCGGGTGAATTTTAAGTACCTAAAATAATATCTAAAGCTTCATAAAATAGGAAATGGAAAAACTAACTTTTCTGGATAATCTAAAATGTTGCTAGTAGTGGCACCCCTTTTACATCGGAACACCGAAACAGCGAAACCACAATTTGGTCTTGTAGAACCGCCTGACGATATTTATTAAGATGAAAGGGTCATCTCATCAGACAGATCTCTCTGTGCTTATGCTTAGAAGACCTTCTGTTTCAAGGTACAAGACAGTGTACGCTCGACGAAGTATACCTTAGCAGTCCAAATGTCATATAACTAATTACACTCATCATCGAAGTCTCTAACAACGGGAATAACAATACCTCTGATCAGCTTTAGTAAGTCATGTACAGGAAACAAAACGGAACACCTTGAACGACTAGCGATAGGACACTCATATTCACAGGGCATGTACATCAGTATGTTCTGCAGAAATGATTAGCAATTGAAACATGTCGGTCCACGGGATCAAGATCAACATCGATATAGCGGCGCAACACCGCCTACCGGTAAAATGTGCCAGCGGCTGACGTCGCTATAAACCGAAGGTAATGGATCCGTGTGACTTCAGCAGACGTGGAGGAAGCCTCGCCGACGTATGCGCGAACCTTACCGTCAAATCAGTGAGGCCGAGCAGTTCTAGGCGCTTCCGTCTGGAACCGCGCGACCGCTCCGGTCGCAGGTTCGAATCCTGCCTCGGGCGTGGATGTGTGTGATGTCCTTAGGTAAGTTGGGTTTAAGTATTTCTAAGTTCTCGGCGACTGACGACTTCAGATGTTAAGTCCCATAGTGCTCAGAGCCATTTGAACCATGGAAATCAGTGAGTTTGAAAGGGGGCGCATTATTGACATGAGAGAATGTTATGTATGCATCCGGGAAATTGCTGCTTCCGTTGGACAAGTGTTTCGTCAGTGCAACGGATGTGTACAGAATGTTTCATCGAAGGCCGCAGAACACGACGAGATGGGTCAGGCCGCAACACCCAGACCATCCTCCGAGGAGATAGACCCCTCATCCTAGTGCCACTGCAGAACAGATCTGTTTATTCCTCGGCTCTGGCGCAACAGTGGAACACATCGTACACTATCAGGAGTGACAGTCCGTCGCCGTTTCTTACGGCACAGGTTATGTACGCATTGTTCACTTCTCCGCCTGTATTTTACGAATGTGCAGAAGCATGCTAGACGGTAATGGTGCATGGAACGACGTCACTGGAGACAAGAATGGCATCAGATACGTTTTCCGAATGAATCCTGTTTCTTTTTCTTTGAAAATAATGGCCGCATTTTGATTCGCCGCAGACAGGAGGAGAGACACCACAGTGTCTGCATTCGCAGACATACAGCGGCAACTCAACGCCTTATGGTGTGGGATCCTGTTCGAAACAACCACGAATTACGTTTGGTGCATGTCCAGGGCACTGCGGCCAGCGTGACGTACGTGAATAACATCCCGCGACCCGTAGCCACACCCTTCCTGCGCAACACCCCAGACGCCGTGTATTAGCAAGGCAATGCGTGACTACTTGTTGCGGCACGAACACGTGCCTTCTCGGTGTCCCAGGACTTGAGCCTTTCGCCCTGGGCCGCCAGATCACCAGACTTGTCGCCAATGAAAAATGTGTGGGATATGGTGAAGCGACGGCTGCAGCTCTTTGACCCAAGGCCGACCACCACAGATGAACTTTGGAACCAGGTGAATACAGCATGGATGGCTATACCACTGGACGCCATTCGCGCCTTATAGGCGTCGATGCCATCACGCATGGAATAGCTATCAGGGTCCAGGGTGAACCGTGTTCCTACTAGGTAACAGGACACATGCTGAACTGAGGTGACTGAAATGATAATCGATTATGCAGAATATACTGATGTACATGTCCCGCGGATAGGAACGTTCTATCTTTAATCATTCAAGGTGTTCTGTTTTTTTTCTGAACATGAGCGCATTGTGCAACGCTTAACCCTTTTTATGGATGACGGGATACATACTAGTATGTCCACCAAAGTAATTCGCAGTTTGCAGCGTTGGGACGTCTGTATCTCATATCAGTCTAGAGCTAGCATGTAGCAAGATGTTTTCAGAAATTAGAGGACAAAACTACGAATGTAGTGGATATGTAGTCGCCTGTGAGTGATCTAATGGAGTGACGTCTGTTTTAATACGTGGCACAGTGCGCCTGTTTCACGAAAACCAGATCATATCACCATCTTCTCCGTTACCAGAACGTCTAATGCAACTAATTGTGTTCTCTTGCGCATGACAGACACTGTTTCCAAACATTGCTACAGATCTCAGTAATTATGCTGATTTGTACATAATTTGTATGTAGTGGGACGCATATGCCCCAGAAACTTCATAAAACGTAAAAAAAACATTGGTTTTTGGTATGTCAAAGCCATCTTCAAATGTTATTCTGAAAACGTGGGTGCGATATGTCGTGTTTTTCATTTCCATGGGAATAAACATGTCTTGGTACCGATTTCTCAATTTTTTTTCCGTAATTGCCCCCCTGGTGAAATCACTTTAAAATTAACAATTTGACCCTTAAAATCCTAGGTTCACTTGAGAACATGGGCCTAGTTAGGTTCCTGGGAAACATGTGTCCCACTTAATCGATTTTAAAAATCTATCAGCTCAAAATTGTTTTGGTAGTGAAAGTGTATTATTTATCACAAAAAAGACAGTTTTAGACCTTTCATTTTTCAAGCATATCCGAAATAAATTTTAAGTATGGAAGCGTTGAATGTATAAAACTGGAAAGATTTACAAATGCTGCAAAAAAATACAACCTCGTGTAACACAACAATAGAAACAGCAGAAAATGCCGAAAAATGCTTGTTGCATTTGTTCCTGTGATTCTTAAATCGGCCATAATATTGAAACGTCGACTAGAAAACATAAAGAGTTCGTGTGTACATTATCTTACAGGTAGAACACTCTCCCCCACCGTCAGTTACAATACTAGCAACGTAAGGGAGCATTTCAAAAGTATGAACTAAAAGGTGCAGCAGATAAAAATGGCTGACAGATCACTGTCATGTCGTAGATGAGACGTTGAACACTAGGTGATAACATATGGTTTAAAGAGAAACAAGCCATAAAAGTAGTAGTGAAAATGTGTTATTTAAGTGAGTTGATCTTACTTTTCTTGATGCATAATATTAATATATGTGGTCTGTCACCAATTATAGATGCAATGATATGTTTGCTTAATGTGAATGCATGTAATTGTTGACACCTATATATATGTATATATCTTTTTTTTTTTTTTTTTTTTTTTTGGAAATGAGAAATGTGCTTCAAACAGAGGAAACCTTTTTCCAGCATTTAAAACTAGTTACCTGTAACTAAACGAAATCTTTTAGCTGCACGCACATCTCTCAGACACTGCGAACTTTGCTCTCTAATTAGCGACGTCAACAGCTAGTAAGTGAGCAGCAGCTTAGTTCCTGGAAGCATCAGTGAACTCAGCGCCAAGTGTTCGTGCAAAGGAAAGTTCCGCTGAAAATAATTCGTTAGTAATTGTTAGTCTGCTCCAAAAACTTGGTGAAACGTGGCACTCACAAGATTCTCTACGTTTAGTTACACGCCCTGCAGCAGACTAATGCTGAGCTTTGCATCCTGTGGTGTCCAACAAAAATGTAATACTGAGTGTGAAAATCTTCGCCTCGAAAAATAGTCTCCCACCCGAAATTTACGTGTTAAGACTATAAGATCAATACGCTGAGAATAACATTGCTCACATAGTATCTATCAAAAAAATGTCATCTCACCAAGTCTAAGGCTTTACGACATTGGGAATTTTAGTAGCCCTTGTACGCGTTTTGCATTTTTTTTGGCATAATTGGCTGAAATCACGATTGTCAATAAATACAAGCTATCCCAGGAAGAGTTCTGCACTGTTTTAACCTTAATAACTGAGGCGGTATTAATGATAAACTGATCCAGTTATGATTATATGGTTCTCTCATGGTTTGTGTGTGTAGCTATTCCTTTCCTTCCCTTTCGCTTATTTTCAGTTACTAGTAAGTACGCGTAAATAACAAGTTGGCTGGAAACTTGTCCTTCGAGTAAAGGGAGTGGGTTTTACAATGTTATTGGAAATATGACATGAAAGAAGTGCAGAGACAAGTGCGGACAGAGTTTGATACCGTACGATTGTGGCATGTGACAATAACCTAATAAGGTGACAAATTTGAAACAGAAGGAAGCGTGCGTTATCTGAGAAAGAGACGGTGTGACACGAAGAAATCAGTAGCGGACGCAAGAGGGGTGGACGCAGTTCTACAAGCTTTGATAAGATCCATACTTGAAGCTGTGCAGAGTCAAGTGTAAGGAAATCACGCGTTCGCCGCGTCACAAAATGCGCAAAATGAGAACGCTACATTCCTACGTTGTTTCACACGATGAATGAGGGCGATCCGGATAGGCGCCTCAAAATTTGTGAATTGATTTGCGATTGTGAGCAGTTGACTCAAGTCATTATTTGATCTCATGAGGCGACGATTAAACTGAATGAAGCCACAGACACCATAATTGTGCTTAATGGGCGAGAGGTCATCCTCATGTCACGGAAGAACGAGCTGTCAATCTTCCTGAGTTGTCAGTGTGGTGTGGTATCTCTGTCAGAGAACTTATAGGGCCATTTCTTTTTGAAGGATCGGTGACAGGTTAAAGTACCGTACATAGTTGCAGGAACGAATCGCATCAGCAGTTCGCCGACTGTAGTGGGATGAAGATTTTTCGTTTTTGTATCCAGCAAGACAGTGCACCATCATTGTTGATAGTTGGATAGACGACGAGGAAATGTTAAGTTTCTACCTAGATCTCCCGATCGTACACCGATAACGGTTCTTTCTGCGGGGATCTCTGAAGGTCACCACCTACGTCACAAAGTACCGCGCTCTGAAAGACAAAGTGGGATTAATGCCACATCTCTGCCCACGTATATTAGACTTTTCGTTGCTACGTTTTAATGTACAGCAAAGGAAGATCTTGCTGCGAGAGGCTAGCGAATAGGTAGGGTCACATGGCAGACTCATCGAATGATACGCCAGATGGTCACACATCGCGAGAAAGGGAGGGAGAGCAAGAGCCGTATCGCACTGGAGCAGGGAGAACAGTGAGGATTCACGTACAATGCTGGACGCCAAGAAGCGAATCCTGTATTACGCCTGTTTATACTTACTATATAAATATACATCCCCAACCACTCTGATGATGCACCTTGTAATGAGAACTTGTTAATAATTATTTTAATGTCACCCAATTTATCAGGAAATGCTAATTATAAATTTTAGTTACTGTTCCGTGCTTATTGAAGGAAAGGATTGACAATCGCAAATTCGTCCTGAGGGGCAGGCACAAAACTGCTAATTTAGCTCACTATCAGTCTATGATTGGTTCCCGAGGAGGTACTATATGACTCGATGTATAAAATATGACCTCCTCTAAAGACGGAACAGTCCGCAGAAAAAATTCCCCGGATGACGTACCATGCGCTGTTAATCTAAAGTAAACTACGATCGGTTTTCGAGATGGAAAAACACGAACTATTATGCTAAGTGCAACTCCACCTAAGATGGAATTAATTATTGAAGTTTTCTCTGAAAACGTATTTGTGAGACTTCATGTGGAATCTCAGATCGTGCGAATCATTTTTGTGACTTTTACGGTGCTCGGGAACTAGTATTTATGACCGGGAATCTCGTTGTGAATATTAACGATAGACTAGATCTAGAAATCGTTAAAGGAATTCTGCGATTGATGAAATAAAAGAAAATTAGTTGGCATCCTAACATTTTAAGATTCTCATTATACTTAAGCATCTAAACCTATCAATTGCCATATTATTATGCACTTTGCATTAGAGCTCGCGACCGATGGAGAAGAAACAAACTGGGGCAACGATACCAAGACGCGAGGTAATGTGGTTCCTTACAATTGAATTACGAGTACTAGGGGCAGACCCACTGAGATTTGATGTATAAACCACACGTAGCATCGTTATTCGTCCCCTTGTACGTATTGCAGCAGACGATATTTCAAATATTCATTCACCTGTCTGCTGTGAAAGAGTTAAACATGATATACCTTGTGTGGGGAAAAGGCATTTAAACAGCGGTAAATTTCAACGAGAAGCATTAAACCCTCATTATAGCGTTACAAAACGACAGAGCCGAATGTGACTGCCTGTGAATCCATTCAAGTGGAAACCTTAGAAGTGAGTGAATCTGTTCAGACGCTATATTGCTGCCGAAGAACGACATTTTGAACATGTATAACGTTTCTAAAAAAATGGTTTATAGATGTGAATAATCAATATTTCTTTTCCAAGAATTATTCCTCGTGTAACGTGTGCCTTACATATCCCGTCGAACTGCTGATCCATACTAATTGTTGATTGGCCCTGTGATGCGCATGGTGAATCGTGGAGTGAAACAAAACTTTAAACATAATGAAATGCAAATTTGAAATAAAGAAAATGAACTTAATACCAAAGAAATTAATTGTGTTATCAATGAAAACTATGTAACTGAAACTCAATATCGAAATACATTGTAAAAAGTTGCGTGATATGAAGTACAATGCTTGACTTGGAATAACCACAGATGTAAATTACTGCTCTACTCAGGAAAAATTAAGTGTTTGAAATTACCAACACTGTACAATGCAACTTAAATCTGCTTATTTAGTGCAACAGCCGATAATTCTGACTACATACTGTTTCCTCATAAGAATGCCAGTTGAGATCTGCCTTGAAATAAAAGAGACTTGCCTCTTGCTCAACAAGCAGTTTTGTGTCTGAGGTACTTACGTTCTCGAAATCAAATGCAAGTCAGCAGATGCAGCAGCTAAAGAAAAATAGTGTACACACACACTCTCTCTCTCTCTCTTCCACTCCCTTTCTCTCCACCTCTCCCTTTCTCTCTTTCTTCGAGAGACAATCTATTGCTGTGTGTGGCGTAAGAAGCAAGTCACACATGCCACAATATTCAAAAATTCACTAATAAATATGATGGAGGTGGGTTTTACTTTAAGGAAAATCATACTTCAAAAATTAACCTTTGATTATTCACAAAAGGGATTATACAACAAAGGAAGACTCTAACACTTGGGAAATTCTGTCATTACAAATATCACAGATATCTTAATCAACTGCGCAATTTGTGACATAATGAAGAGAAACAGATCAAGTTAACACTAATCATCAATATTATTAGATATCTGAGGAACAAAGATTTCCTTCATAAATAGTTCTGACAGGCAAACGTCTTGATCTCGGGCACAAATGAGTTACCTTTAAAAATGCCTCCAAAAATCTTCACCATTAATATAAAGGACGAAATAGCTTTATTAACACGTTTCCATCTACATAAGAAAGTATTCCAGATAGTTCCTCCCAGATTCTCAAATAACAGAGCGCATTCCCTGAAAAACTCAGATGCTCTGAACCATGAATCAAATAAGAATGCTGTCCTGCTACACAGCTGACTGAATACCAAGAGGACCACAGGTAAAACTACACACAGAGTCAAGTATCTTATTCATCTTTGTCCCAGTACAGTAAAGGTGAACTGTTTATAACAGCAGGAAATATATTATAACCTATCATCAACAGCAAAACCTCATCAGTAGTGTCGTAACCTAATCTGTGACTTAAGACTCAGTACATTTTTTTCTTCGCGTCACTAAAGTGGTAAACTCTGTGGGACACATTGTACATTTAGCAGTGATGGAAGCCGGAAACGTTGTCATTTCACTTTTAATCGGTTTTAGCCGCTAGGGCAACTCCCTTGTAACAGAGCGCGACCTCGGCTAAAGTTTCTGTCGCTGTGTGGGAGTGCCTGCGTACGCAGACTCAGATGCAAGGCAGACGCGTTCGACAGCGGACGTGAGCGCGGCCGCAGGTAAGGCGAGCTGAGTCCAGGGGGTTCCCCATTAATAGGGCACGCCGCTCCTTACCGGGATTGGTCGGTGAGTAAGCCGGCGGCTGCGCTCATTGGTAAACATGGGCCGGCGGCTCTCAGCGGCCGGAAGGAGGCCGGTACGTGCGCGTGTTAGCCGGCCCAGACGAGCGGAACAAACGCCGGCGGCAAGGGGACGGGGTGGTGGAGGCGGCGGCCGCCGCGACCCGCACAGTAGCCGGCGGGGGCGGCAGAGTGAGCTGTCAGGCCCGAGAAGAATGGAGCTGCGCCACGCCTTTCATTTCCTCCTTTCGTCCGAGGCTGGGCGGCTGTCCACTCGGCTCGCGAGTTATGTCCCAGCCGGGCAGCGGTCCGGCCGGATTCGCCCCGCACGGCCGCCGCTAAGGAACCCGCCACGCAGGAGGGCACCGCGCCTGGGAGGGGAAGCGAAGCGACATCTCTCCATTGCGGGACACTCTGTATGCCGGGCGTAATACACGCCTGGGAGAAGTTACTACAGAACTCTGAGGATATCACAAAGTAGCGATGCTGAAATCATAACCCGAGATAGTTCTAGTCCCGGGAACTACCAGTAAGTGGGTCGAGGGCTTCTATCTGGTCACTAGTCGACCAGACTGGTGCGACAGTAGAAGATGCAAATGGAAAGCTTGAGTTTCAAATTTTATGTTTAATAATATAATTCACGCAGAAGTATCACACAATCTTAATATCATTTGATCGTGGCAGAATCTCCCGCATGGAGGACTCATACAGGCACTCCTGGCGCTGAGAAGCAACTGAAAAAGTTGAGAAGAAATATGTCCCCAGGGCCGGGCGGAATCTCAATCTTACAGAGGCTACTCATTGGCATTACCCCTGACTAGGCTTCCATTTACAGCGAACCTGTCGCCCGGCGTAAAGTCCCAACTACTTAAAAAATGAGCAGGTTGCTCCTGCAAATAAGAAGGGTAAAACAGATGTCCGCAAAATCACAGGCCAATTTCCTAACGACGGTTTCCTGCAGAATTCTTAAATAGGCTATAAGTGCGAACGTAATAAATTTCTTTGAGACAGAGAAGCTTCTGTGCAGAGATCAGCGTGGATTTTAGAAAGCATCGCTCGTGCGACACTCAGTTTGCCCATTTTTCAGCTGATGTACTGCGAACCACGGATGAAGGGCAACAGGCAGATTCCAGGCATATTCCTAAGTTTTCGGAATGCGTTTGACTCGGTGCCCCATTCCAGGCTGCTAACAAAGGTCCGAGCATACAGAACAGGTTCCCAGGTATGTGAGTGGCTCGAAGACGTCTTGTTTAACAGAACCCAGAAAGTTCTATTTGACTGCGTGTGTTTATCACAGGCGATGGCATCGTTAGGAGTGACCCAGGGAAGTATTATAGGACCGTTCTTTTTCTCTATATACATAAATGATCTAACGATAGAGTGAGCAGTAATTTGTTAGTCTATACTGATGACACTGTGCTGTACGGAAAGTGTCCTCTTTGAGTGACTGTAGGATGATACAAGATGAGATAGACAAAATTACTAGTCGGTGTCATGAATGGCAGCTTGCCCTAAATGTGGAGAATGTAAGTTAATGCATATGAGTAGCATAAAGTATCCCTCAATGCTCGAATGCAGAATTAGTGTGCTACTTACCACAGTCACGTCGATTAAATACGCGGACGTAAAGTTCAGTGCGATACGGTATGGAACGAGCATTTACGGAAGTCAGCAGGACTGGCGCATGGTTGACTTCGATTTATTCGGTGAATTTTAGGTATGTGTAGCTCATTTATAGAGAAAATCGCTTAAAGGACACTAGCGTAACCTCTTCACCACCACTGGTCTAGCGTTTGGGATTCCCACCAGATCGGATTAATGGAAGACATCGAAGCGGTCCAGAGGCGCTCTGTTGCAGTTGTTACCGGTGGGTTCGATCAGCATACGGAAGGGATGGGTGGGAATTCGTGACTTTTAGGTGCACAGGCCACTGCGGTGACGCAGTGGTGAAAGATGAAATTTTGTGCCACACTGGGACTCGAGCGCGGATTTACCGCTTCTTATGAGCGGTGGCATTAACCGCCCAGCCATCGGACACGGTTCCTGACCGACTCAAATTTTCAACTTGTCGCAAGCTGCAATGCAGTGTCTCACGTCCATTAATCCAGTTATTGTAAATTATTGATTCCCTTAGGAGTTCGGACGATAATAGAGTATCCGCACTGAAACAAACGTCAAGGAGCCAAGGAGCCGTCGCTCTCTCTCTCTCTCTCACTCTCTCTCTCTCTCTCTCTCTCTCTCTCTCTCTCTCTCTCTATATATATATATATATATATATATATATATATATATATATATATATATATATAAAGATAACTGGGACACCATATATATATATATATATATATATATATATATATATATATATATATATATATATATATATGTCCACACAAAATATCTCTGGAACAATAACAGCTATTGGAAAATTACTTTCACCGGTATCAATGTAGGGTTTGGCCCCATGAATGTACATATTTGGAAACATTCTAAAACGAATGCATATGTGTTTTTTAACACAATCTTATGTTTTTTTTAATGGACCTCATATATTTTTTCTTCAGCAATCCATAGCATGACAAAGCACATACACAATGGCGTTGATTTCATCGCAATATTCCCATTACATCCCGAGATATTAAGACGCGAAGTTGACGCTTGAAACACCCGACATGCGCTGCTAGCGCACGTCCTGAGGCTCAGGCGTGAACCCCATGCTGCCCGTAATCGCGATGTGATTGACGTGCGTAATCACACTTCCATACTTATCAAGAGGTCCGAAACGAATAATACGGTCTGCTGCCATCCTGCATGAACGTCGTACATTCAAGCAGGTATTTATCCCATAGGCTAGAGGTGATGCGGTTCTGTAACATATTTGTGCACCGCAACGTTAGTCACAAAGTTAACTTCGCTTATCGTTAATCCGTTACTAAAATGGTAATGCCGTTCAACGTTAAAACTTTACTTTACTGTAGATCTAGCGCAAGTGACAGTTAATCATTCACTCCTAATAGTAAAATTCATGTTGATGGTTTTAATGAAACGATCAAGTGGACTAAAAGTTTTACCGTTGTTTAGGTAAAAATGTTTTGGTTTGGGAAGTTCAGGTAGGACATAGAAGATGAATGTAAACATGTTTAACAACTAGTTTTATTATCACATAATTATCAATGTTATGTTTATCTAATGCGTCAAATGACAAATAGTTGCAAACAAATGTTTCTTAACATCACTGGGTAAAATGGCCCTTTGTAGAAACTTCCACTGTGATACCAGCACTACATACTAAACATAGCGTCACATCTCATGCTCAAAGTGATGCCCATTGGCTTGCATACATAGGGTCACTCTGTGGATGAAGGATGCCCTACTTCGTGCTACTGTTTCCTCTTTGATGGCTGTACAAGCATCAATAATGCGTTGCTTCATGTCCTCTGCGTTGTTGGTTCATGTAGGTAAACAGCATCCTTCACTGTTCCCAAAAGAAAATAATCCAGCGGTGTAAGGTCCGGCGATCGGGCAGGCCACCTAAATGGGCCACCTCGTCCAATCCACCTACCAGGGAGCTTACGGTTCAGAAGTCGTCGTGCTCGTAAGGCGTTATGTGCAGAGCATCCGTCATGCTGATACCACATGACCATCCTCTGGTTCAGTGGTACGGTGTCCAAGAGAACGGGAAGATTGTGTCGTATAAATGTGGAGTATTGTCTGCCATTTTGGATGCCATTTATAAAGAAACGTCCGATAATGGTATCTCCAATAATCCCACACCAAACATTAACTTTCCACGGACGTTGATGCTCTACCTGACGGAGCCATTTTGGATTGCCTGCGGACCAATAATGCATATTCCTCATATTGACAATTCCTTTGTTGGAGAATGATGCCTCGTCGGTAAAGAGAACACCTGGAAAAAAATTTGGATTAGTCAGAAGTTTTTGCTGAGCCCACCGACAAAATGTTACCCTATTGCGGAAGTCATTTCCGTGAAGATCCTGGTGTACATGAACATGGTAAGGATGAAATTTATGACGTTTAAGAATACGCTGTAGACTTGATTTCGACACACCAACTTCACGTTCAATTTGACGTGTGCTGATTTGAGGATTCACAGCTATGGTAGCGAGCACAGCAACTTCAGCACGTTCATCTGTGCGTGTTCTAGGACGATGTCGAGGTCTTGGATTTAAGCTTCCCGTTTCACGTAGACGAGATGTGACACGACCAAACATCCGGCGCGAAGGCGACGGCTTGTCAGGGAATCGTCTTCTGTACAGTCGTTCTGCCTGAACAGCATTTCGTCCACCTACAACAGGGTACAGTACAGGTGTGTAGAGTAGGGTAGAAAACAGACATATTAACTTTATAATCATAATGTTCGCTAACAGTACTATCAACAAACAAGCAATCTCATAACGTATTTCCCGTCAACGTACATTCTCCATAGATCAGCAACATTTCTACCATATCTTCATGTGTGTACATTATACTGTACAGTATAAGTTCCACAACGCAACGTTTATTCACAATGTGTACTACCTCCGTGCCGTCACTAGATTACTCTGATGCACGACTACACTGGCAAGCGGTGTACTGCACGCCAAAGCAACAACAAATGGGATGCTCGGAGGGTGGTGGAGTACAGGAGTTTGCATGGGTCGCAAATCATAAACAAGGCGAAGTGGTAACTGTGGCAGTAGTGGGAACTACGTTGGACACTTGACTAGGTAGAGCCAGGCCCTGCGCGACAGGCACAATGGGTCATATAACGCATTAGATAAACCTTATTTTGGGTGTGCAGGATAAATAAGACAACCTGACGGGTGTACACCGATCGGTACTGGTTCATATTGTGTACGTAGATACGTAAAACGTGCAAGAGGGAAACCATTATGTGCTTATGAGAGTTGATGGCAGCAGACCATATTATTCGTTTCGGACCTCTTGATAAGTATGGAGGTGTGATTACATATGTCAATCACATCGCGATTACGGGCAGCATGAGGTTAACGCCTGAGCCTCGGGACGTGCGCTAACAGCGCATGTCGGGTGTTTCAAGCGTCAACTTCGCGTCTCGATACCGCGGGATGTAATGGGAATATTGCGATGCAATCAACACCATTGTGTATGTGCTTTGTCATGCTATGGATTGCTGAAGAAAAAATACAGGAGATCCATTTAGAAAAACATAAGTTTGTGTTAAAAAGCACATATGCTTTCGTTTTAGAATGTTGTCATATATGTACATTCATGGGCCCCAGCCCTAGATTGATACAGGTGAAAGTCGTTTTCCAATAGCTGTTATTGTTACAGAGATATTTTGGGTGGACAAGATAGCTGGGACACCCTGTATATATAGGGTGTTACAAAAAGGTACGGCAAAACCTTCAGGAAACATTCCTCAAACACAAATAAAGAGAAGATGTTATGTGGACATGTGTCCGGAAACGCTTAATTTCCATGTTAGAGGTCATTTTAGTTTCGTCCACCTACGCTCAATGGAGCACGTTATCATGATTTCATACGGGATACTCTACCTGTGCTGCTCGAACATGTGCCTTTACAAGTACGACACAACATGTGGTTCATGTACGATGGAGCTCCTGCACATTTCAGTCGCAGTGTTCGTACGCTTCTCAACAACAGATTCGGTGACCGATGGATTGGTAGAGGCGGACCAATTCCATGGCCTCCACGCTCTCCTGGCCTCAACCCTCTTGACTTTCATTTATGGGGGCATTTGAAAGCTCTTGTCCACGCAACCCCGGTACCAAATGTAGAGACTCTTCGTGCTCGTATTGTGGACGGTTGTGATACAATACGCCATTCTCCAGGGCTGCATCAGCGCATCAGGGATTCCATGCGACGGAGGGTGGATGCATGTATCCTCGCTAACGGAGGACATTTTGAACATTTCGTGTAACAAAGTGTTTGAAGTCACGCTGGTACGTTCTGTTGCTGTGTGTTTCCATTCCATGATTAATGTGATTTGAAGAGAAGTAATAAAATGAGCTCTAACATGGAAAGTAAGCGTTTACGGACACATGTCCACGTAAAATATTTTCTTTTTTTGTGTGTGAGGAATGTTTCCTGAAAGTTTGGCCGTACCTTTTTGTAACACGAGAGAGAGAGAGAGAGAGAAAGGTAGAGAGGTGTGATAGCCCGTTCGTGCCTGCTCAACTCACATACTTCTGTTACCGCGTCACGTACCCGCAACGTGACCAGGTGGCATACTACGCCGTTGTGGGCTGTGGTCATAATGCTTTATATACCGGGTGATCAAAAAGTCAGTATAAATTTGAAAACTGAATAAATCACGGAATAATGTAGATACAGAGGTACAAATTGACGCACATGCTTCGAGTGACATGGGGTTTTATCAGAACCAAAAAAATACAGAAGTTCAAATAATGTCCGACAGATGGCGCTTCATCTGATCAGAATAGCAATAATTAGCATAACAAAGTAAGACAAAGCAAATATGATGTTCTTTACAGGAAATGCTCAATATGTCCACCATCATTCCTCAACAATAGCTGTAGTCGAGGAATAATGTTGTGAACAGCACTGTAAAGCGTGTCCGGAGTTATGGTGAGGCATTGCCGTCGGGTGTTGTCTTTCAGCATGCCTAGAGATGTCGGTCGATCACGATACACTTGCGACTTCAGGTAACCCCAAAGCCAATAATCGCAAGGACTGAGGTCTGGGGACCTGGGAGGCCAAGCATGACGAAAGTGGCGGCTGAGCACACGATCATCACCAAACGACGCGCGCAAGAGATCTTTTACGCGTCTAGCAATATGGGGTGGAGCGCCATCCTACATAAACATGGTACTTCCCAGCAGGTCTTTATCAGCCAGGCTGCGGATGATGCGATTCTGTAACATATCGGCGTACCTCTCACCCGTCACGGTAGCAGTTTTTCTGTCCAGCGCCATCTGTCGCACATTTTGTGAACTTAGTTTTTTTTCGGTTCTAATAAAACCACATGTCATTCCAAGCATGTGTGTCAATTTTTACCTCTCTATCTACGTTATTCCGTGGTTTGTTAATTCAGTGTTATGACATCTGATTATCCTAATTTAGGAACAATATATAGTTTCGTTCTACTGTTATTATTTCACTCTCTGTTGTCAAAGAAGATTCACTGTTCTACTCTATGACTATCTTTTTAGGTCACAGTACCAGATATCGAAATTGTCTTGGAGAATATGGTGTCTGTGTATGTCTTTATGAAATGGTGAGTATTTCGGTTGATGAATCAGGACAGTGTACTCGACAAAGTTACATCAGTTTTTACCCCACTTTGACTAATAATTATAGGTATTACGAGTAGCAACTTCGCAAATGCACCTATGGAAACAACTACCATAGATCATAAACGACAGTTTGATTCCATTTGGAAGTCATGGTATGGTTATAGAAATGATGAAGCAGACTTTCTTACTAAAGTGCCTGCACATCAATTTGGACAACCAGTTAATTTGAAATATTATTATGCGTGTGTTTCTAGCTCAAAAGATAAGGGTTTACATAATTGGGGTTGGAAATGTGTACAGTCTTGTATTTCTGAAGTAGATGCAGATGCACGAACAGGAAGTGTTATTGTTGACTATACGTATACACCAACATTAGGTTTTCTGAAAATTCCAAAAGTAGCTAACGTTGATATGTTTCCTATTACAACTACTTCTCAAAATGTAATTCAAAGGTATAACATTAATGCCGATAAGCACTGTAATCCTTTTATGTCATGTGATAGTTTTTCTTTAACACCCTTTGAACCGGCAAGAATGGAAGAACTATTAATGGGAGCTGTTACTCCCGTCACAAATGCAGAAGTATCAGGATATAATTATTTAATAGAAAAATCTGATATTGCTTCTGCTGGATATAATATTAGACTTCACGATACAAATGTTCAACCGAGCCTACATGTAGGCATTAATCCTACATATGCTTTAAGCACAAGCAGTTTAAATAGTGATGTTACAAAATATAGTGATACTCAAATGTTGTTTGAAGTTATTGCAGAATGTTCAGTTTATGCAGATGGTCTAGAGACACATTATCCTAGAGCAACTGTATCAAATGTTCAAGTATCTGATATGATTTATATGTCTAATGTAAAAAGGAATGAGGAATCATCTGTTTATAAGGGTCAATACGAAATTAAACAAGTGTAATTTGAAATGTAACAATTATACTTCATTTTTATTTGTTGTAATAATTGACAATAAAATATACATTGTACAAATTCTTGTCTTTTATTTAATAATCAATATTATACATTTGAAGTAATTGAAAGAAAGCCAGAGGATACGGCTTTCTACAAGCATTTTTTAACTCATCAAACTTTCTCCACCTAATTGTACGTACACGAATATCTTTAAAATCTGGGTGAGAACAAATAACTGGTTCAGAATTTGAAATTAACAATAACGGAGTACGTCTTAATATAGCGTCTCCTTTGTACTTTACTCTAATATTACAAGCAATACCTTCACACACTTTTTTAAAATCTTCAATTGCACCCTCCTCTAAAGAAATTTCATTACCAACAATAACACGTCTATTAACAGCATCTTGTAATGCAAACTGATTTGTTTTATTATTACAACGTCCAATGTGGCCAACATTTAAACCAAGTGAAATTATACAATCAAAAAACCAATTTTTGCCACTATTTGGTGGACCAACAATACATAATGTGTTTAATTTTTTATTTGGTACATATACACTTTTACCTTCAAATTCTTGCCATTGATACAATCCTTTTTTATTGAACCAAGATACAAGATTTGTTAAAAATTTTGTAACATCGTCAGTATCATCTGCACATTGAAACAATAAAAGTTTATGTAGCCAAGCAAGAGAATCCTGAAGAGTATAATAGTACTCCCAAACATTTGTGGAATGAGAATAAAAAATATCTTCTGAACCAGAACACAATATATTCTCTAAACCATGTAAATCCAAATCATTTATGGTTTTTTTATATAGTTCTAAACCCATATCCAAAAATCGTTTGTATTTCGGGTCAATCAAATTAATAAAATATGGATGACCTGATGGTATTACATTCACTAAATTTTCTGGTGGTATGCAATTGTATGACATTAATATGGAAAGTACCTTTTTTGCCGTCGTTTCAGGGTTGCACCTTTGGTAGTCAGAGATTGGCTTGCGCTTTGTATGAGGCCATTTACGTGAGCCATCTCTGGTGAGTTCTTGTTGCAACTGATCATTAATTCGAGGGTTTTCCCTTTCCAATACTGAGAGGGATCCCTCGATGAAACTGACCCATTGTACAATTTCAAATTCACCAGGCACTCTCTTATGGGTTCCTCTAATCCATACTTGTCCCCGACTTGGCCTTTTTTGCAAGAAGAAATATATGAGTATATTGAACGAGTCGAGGTCGGACATGGTTGCTACCTCAAATTATATGTCGTACAAGCACCCCATTAAAAGTATTTTCCCCTGCGCAGCATGTTAATTATTGAAGTGTGGACGTGTGGAAGCACAACAGAAAGTCTATATCGACAGGCATAGCGCACTTCGTGGCACAGTTACGAGCGTACAGAAAACATCAGGCAGTAATTTATGTGATGTGTTTGCGGGAAGATACAGAGAAAAAACAACTTATACTGGAGTGGATACATGTTAACGTACCAAATGTCAGAATATCTCTACATATACCGTTAATACCTTGTGTATTAGGAAGCATATCGAACGAGGAAAACATTCTAACCACAATAGTCACGTCAATTCAACTCAATACAAGATGATTCAGATAGAACGCTCGTTTTCACTGTTAATAAAAACTTTATTTACACATCAATAAACACTTCCGGGCTAAGTTGCCGTGGTCGATCTGTAAAACTTCTTCTCCCTGACGTTTCGTTCTCAACTACGGAGAACTCACCTCCGAAGATGTTCTCCCTAGTTGAGAACGAAACGTCAGGGAGAAGAAGTTTTACAGATCGACCACGGCAACTTAGCCCGGAAGTGTTTATTGATGAAGACGCCGGCCGTGAAAGCCTACATGGAATGATTTATTTACACAGTTCTTCATGATTTACAAATGCAGACATTTTAGCGAGTCTTAGGAGTTTCATACGATATACAGCTTTCACTTCTTAAGTGTCACATTACTCGTATGAGAACTGCCTTTATCGCAGCACTGATGTAGAGGAGTTATGACGTCGCTACACAGAGGGTTCTCCAGTGCAGCAACAGGAATATAGGCCACTTCTCTATGGATGTTGGCCTCCAGCGCCTAGAAGTTTGCGGGGCGATTTTCGAATACTCTGGATCTAAGATACGCCAGAGGAAGAAACTGGAAGCCGTCAGATCGGGTGAACTGAGGCCCGTACATGGTCAATGTTTTACTGTGTCCTCACATTTAGGGGGCCTTCAGGACACTTGCTATCATGCTCTGACCCATCTGTGCACCACCCAGTTACACAATGTCGTATGGTATGGCCATCCCATATGTATCTTCGATGGTGTCATCTGTGAAGAGTTCGCTGGATCGTTACTGTTACGTGACGTACTCGCCTCTGATTGGCTAGTACTACCATTCGCCAAAGTATTTTACATGAAATATATCTGCTAAGTTAGTCAAATAATATGATCGATTGCTCTGCACAAAACGGTCTTTGCAGCGTCTCTGCGATTTACAGCATCTGTGAGAAAATCAGTTTCAGAAATTAGTGATTGTGACAGACAACTCTGAATGTGAACTAGCTTGTCCAGTTTGTGAATTACAGAAACGCGATGTCTGAGGTCTGACATGGCAGCAGATTTCCCGTTCCGAGGACCCCTGCCTCGGACTGTCGCCAACATGCGATGTCTTGCGAGGGACTGCTAGGGGCTGGGAGGCGGCGTGCTGTCTCGTGTCTACGGGACGAGAATCGACAGCACGGGGCGGCGGCGCCAGCGTGACAGATGAGAAATAAAGCGGCGCTGGCTGGCGCCAGAACGATGGCATTCAATCGGGAGAGGCGCCAGCGGCAGTAGCACCAGTGGCAGCTGGTCCCCGGCGGAGCCGCGCCCTCCTGGGGCGAAGATGATTGGACGGCGCCGGGCTGACCGGTTAACTTGCGAGGAAACTGGATTCGCCGGCCATCGCGCTCCGCCAGAAGGGCGCTCTCATTTCATTACCGCCCCCCGGCCGGCGCACACGCCCGCCCCAGTTCTGCTGTTCCACTCCCATCCTCCACCCCCCCCCCCCCATCCTCCCACTACCCCCTACCCCGCACCCTACACCCAACGCCGAACTTCGATCCCGATCCTGTAAAAAACACGACCCAAAAAATAGCATTACTGGCGGGATATTAGCTATCTGCGAGCCGGGCTGTAACGTAGGGGCGTGAGCCGCGTGTGTAGAGTCGGCGCTGGACGTGCCAGGTGGCAATATGGCGACCCTGCGCTCTGTCCTCGGTGCCTGCGACCAGCAAGTGGCGAGCGGATAAACTGGCGATCGCAAGATCTTAGTTCCGCCCGAATCTGGCTTCCAGTCAGTTGCACGACTCATAGAAATTGCTCGAAACTTCTACATACTTACACCGCAGGCCACCGTACGGTGCGTGGTGGAGGATAACCTATATCGTCATTGGTTGTTTCCCTTCTTGTTCCACTCACAAGATCGAGCGACGGGAAACCGATTCTTTTTATTTTTTTATTTTTTTTTTTTTGTTGCGGAGAGGGGGGGAATTTGTGGTAAGGTCATAAGGGACCAAATTGCTCAGTTCATCGGTACCTAGGCTTGTGTACTAGTTAATGTAACTTAAACTAACTTACGCTAAGGACAACACACACACTCATGCCCGAGGAGGACACTAACCTCCGACGCGGGGAGTCGAGCGGACCGTGACAAGACTCCCTGGACCGTTCGGCTATCCCACGCGACAACGATTTTTTGTGTGCCTCCGTATTAGGCGAAATTTCTCGTATCTCATTTTCGTGGTCCTTACACGAGATGTATATAGGCAGCTGAAGGATTTTCAAAATTTTCTCACTAATGTTCCTATAAAAGAAAGTCACCTTCCCTCCAGAGATTCCACATGAGTTCCCAAAGCTTCTCCGTAACACTTTCAAGTTGTTCGAATCTACCGGTAACAAATCTTGCAGCCTGCCCCTGAACTACTTCGACGTCGACCTTTAATTTGACTTGGTGAGGATCACAAACACTCCAGCAATAGCCAAGAATCGGTGCCACCAGCGTCCTATACGCGGACTCCTTTACAGGTGAACCACACTACCCTAAAAATCTCCTAATAAACTGAAGGCGATAATTCGTCTTCCCTACAACAATCCTCAAGTGTTCGTTCAACTTGAAATCGCTTCGCATTGATATGCCCACATAGTTAACTGACGTGGCTGTGTGAAACAGGACACTACTAACGCTTTATCCAAAAATTGTGGCTTTGTTTTTCCTACTCATCCATATTAACTCGAATATTTCTACATTTAGAGCCAGCTGTCGTTCGCCACACCAACTATAAATTTGGTCTAAGTCATTCTGTACGATCCTACAATCGGTGATCTGTGACACCTTCCTGAACACACAGCAACGTTAGTAAACAACAGCAAATTGCTGCCCATCCTGCCCTCCAGATCATTTGTGTATACAGCAAAAATAATTGGGGTTCTACCACACTTCTCTGGGGCGCTTCTGGCGATACCCTTGACACTGATGAACACCCGCCGTCGGGGACCACATACTGGTTTCTATTATTTTAGAAGTATTCGAGCCACTCATGTATCTGGGAACATACTCCGTGTGGTCGTAACTTCGTTAACAGCCTGCAGTGGGGTAGCGCGTCAAATGCTTTTCGGAAATCTGGAAAGGCAAGCTGAGGTTCAGAAGAGCGGTGCTTTCTAAATCCGTGATGAATCATGAAGATAAGCTTCTCGGTCTCTAGGAAATTTGTTATTTTCGAACTCAAAATGTGTTCTAAAATTGTGCAACAAACCGATGTTAAGGGTAATGATCTGTTATTTTGCGGGTCTGTTCTATTACTCTCTTTTGTCTAGTCACTTGGGACTTTGGGCTGGGCGAGAGATTCGTGATAAATGGAAACTAAGTAATCCGTGCTGTAGAGTATCCTTTGTAAAACCGAACTTGGAGCTCATCCGGACTTCGAAACTTATCTGCTTTCAACTGTTTCAGTTTTTTCTCTGCGCCAGGGATGCTGATTTCTATGCCGTCCATACGGTCGGTATTTGGAAAGGTGGCATTTTGTAGGGTCGCATACCCCAATCGGTAAAAACGGAATCTTTATATGATCACTTTGTTGACCGTATCTCTGTCTGTATATCTGTTAAGATTCTTTTGTTCTCAGGAACCGATAGACGTATCAAGTTGAAATTTATGTTAAATACTACGGTCTACCGTATCTTGGAAGCGCAAAACACTTAAAGTTCTAATTCAAAGGAAGGGCAGTTAATGTCAGTTATTTTCATATTCGTGAACCCACTCATAGAAAATGATAGGGCACTTCTTGTTGACCCAGAATCATGAATTTTGGCACGAATCAAGGTTTGTTTCACAGTACAAGTAAAGAAAACTACCCGAAAACTGTTAATTTCTAACTATAACACATAAATAATGTTTTTTCCCACTTGCTGCCCGTCTCTTTGTCTGCTCAGATCAGTTTTTCCCAGGACCAGGTAATTCTGTCATGTCGAATTTTCTGTCAAATACTAACATCTCCGGTCCCTCGACGGTGTAAAACATTTACCTTTCTAGGTCAATGCAATCTAAATATACGGTCATACGCCTAGTCACTCGTCAAACCCTATGCATCTGCTATCTATATACGTAACTAAACTTGTCCGATACCACTCGGTATTAGGCTGTGGCCCAAGGCATATATTTCTGCCTATCATTTCGTCTTCCAATACTGAACACATCATCAGAGGACTGTGAAGATCCTATACTCTCACACGTTGTAATATTTATCATTTTTTTGCATTTTTTGTAAGATTATTATGTAGCGTTACCGCAAACTGAGTAACATATCAATGTGAGCCGCAGCTGGTTAAGCCGCCTCCAGCAATTAAAATTGTTCTCCACTGACAAATAATTTATTGTTGTTGTTCTCAGGCCATATGCGTCCTTGGGGTGACACCTCAGTCGGAGTAAACTGGTCGCGCTCGTGTGGGGTAGGATGTAATCGATAATATGTTCATTCCAATTACTAGCGTTTCCATTGTACCCAAAGGTTTCACTGTGAATCAGTTAATTTTGTATTGATGCACACGGGATATTACTAGATCGCAGTTTAGCTTGAATTGGTATGGAAGGAGTGACAGTTTCAATAACAAATCATACGACCTATAATACGCCATTAACAATTATAATTTGAATCCTTCATTTTCCGCTTCCTAAAATGCTAGCAGAGAAAAACATATAACTGGGTAGTTGGAGGTTGAGAGGAGTAATGTAACACAGACGCTAATATCTTTCTGTTGGGGAGTATTTTAGGCTATAACGAGTCGGAAAGCAGTTACTGTCTCAATCAGCTACTTGAGTTGTTGAATCCTCTGAGTATGTCTCGAGCAATGGAAGATGAAACGTTAAGCTTTGTACCACAGTCTAACGCGCATAAAACAAAAATTACCAAGTATTCAGATGGAACGAACTCGACATTTTTGGAGCGATGATCGCGGAACAGAGCACTATATGAACCTGAAACATGAACCGTAAGGAACTCAGTCAAGAAACCAGTGGATTTATCACAAAAATAAAAAAAATAAATTAAATGTGCTGAAATAGCGTGAATTAAGAAGCTACTGGCAGAAAATAGGTGATAAGAAAAGGCCGTAGAAATCTGTTAAAAGTAGGAGGGTAATTTTATTCCAAAACGTATGATAGTTTTAAAGTAGCAGCATAACAGAATGTAAATTATTGGGGCTGCCAAAGACCATGTTATTTAAAGAATTGAAGAAAATTACGTTTAGGTAATATGTAGAGTTGAAAAACAATGACTACTGCATAGGGAGAGATCTGGATAGCATTAAATCTTCGTAAGACTAAATAAAACGTAAGAAAGAATGCCCTAGACATCTGCAAACATATACTTGAACTATGAGTATAGAAAACTGGGCATCAGATGTGGGGTGGCGAGCTTGTTTTTGTGATATTGGTTATTCAGTCTGGGAAATGTCGAGTTACATACAATGCAGTAACGCACAACCCAACTGCGGCCCTTTTTCTTTTACGTCGTTGATACTACCACTTGCTCTCTCTCCATTACCCAAAGCTTTCATTTGCCACCAACACAATAAGGGACTGCAGATCATTCGAACAGGTAACCTGAGGATAGTCTGAAGGCGTTAGCTGGCATCTACCGACCACTTGTTCAAACCTCAGCTCTTTTGCTCAAAGCCATTGCCTGCTGTAAGGAAACTGATAATAAGGTAATAAGGTATGCTACTCATGAAACAAGCTAAAGTCGAAACTCCTAAAAACTCCCTTATTTTATATTCCTTTCTGTATGTTCACATGGAAAGTCTGATAATGTTCCAGTTTCCTTGTGGTGGATTAATTTAAAGTGCATATGCTTGCGCTAAAAGTTGAAAAATTGTATACTTCACTTGGCATGTGATATCTCATGCAGGTGGCATACAAAACCTTATACGAAATCTGAGATAATTGGGACATCGCTATGTTTAATTTTATAACTATGACTCGAAACATAATCATACACTGACGGAAAATGTACAACACCAAGAAGGAGTTGCGCGACGCAGACGAAAGTTAGTAGGCGTGTTTCTAAATCAGAAAGGTGATACCTATTCAAATTTAGCACTAGTATCAGAGGGTGGTGCAAGTTGCGTCGCTATGACGATGCAAGTCAGGTTGCTTTAAATACACTGTGTAACGGTCGTGAGCGTTAGTTACCTTAGAGGTTGGACGTGGTGAGACGTTGTTAGTCACGAATGCTCTTAAGGCGATAAAGGTGCCATTACCAGCACCTAACTGAGTTTGAACGACGTCTTGTAATAGGGCTACGAGAAGCTAAATGTTTCTTCTGCGATACTGCAAAAAGACATGGCAGGAATGTAGCCACTGTACATAACAGCTGGCAACGGTGGTCACGAGAATATATACATTCAAAAGGATACCGGGCCCCGGGGAGCCTCGTGGCAGTACCGACAGGAAAATCCATCGTGTGCGGCGTATCGCTCTCTCGCGTCGTAAATGCATCTGCAGCAGAAATTTGCGTAGCAGTTGGAACCACAGTGACGCAACGAACTGTTACAAATCGTTACTTCAAGAACAGGTTCTACCCCAAACCACTGCCGTTTGCGACTTCAGTGGTGTGAAGCGAGAGCTCATTGGAGGTCAACTGGAGGTCCGTTGCATTTTCCGCGGTGGCAGTAATGGTAACGAGGCAGAAGGAGGCCAGTTGAACAGCTTGAAACGACTTGTCTGGTGTGCGATTTCGTGTGACAGCAGGAGGTCTCTCATAGTTATCACAGGCACCCTGACTGCAAAATTGTACGTCAGTGTGATGATTCAACTTGTCATACTGCAATTTATGACTAGCATTCCAGGTGGCGTTTTCCAACAGAATAACGCTCGCCCACATACCACTTTTGTAACCGAATAAGCTCTACAGTTTGTCGACATTTCACCTTGTCCTGCTCAATCACCACATCTGACTCCAGTCATATGTACAGCACAATGCGTGTACGTTTACATGCTTGCATTCAACTGTCTGGGGGTTACACCTGTTATTAATGTACCAGCATTTCACATTTGCAGTGGCTTATATCACGCTTACATAACCAGTGACCTTCCAATATTAATCGCTAAATATGTTACCTAGACAAATGTACTCCAGAAATTACGTTATTATATATTAAATATTTTTTGGTTTTCAATTTTTTTTCCGTCGGTATATATATGATGAATCACCTAAAACTTCCACAGAAAATATTATGGAAGTAAAAAGTGCTATTGATGTGAAATTTTCACAGACTGCATTGGTAGTCAGGGACTCTTATTTTCAGCCAGTCAGCAGATTGTAATAATATTTAGAAAGTGTACTTTTTGTGCGCAAATACACTTTTTTAACGGAACGATGCATACTGACATTATCAAACTAAAAGCAGCGTAAATTAGTGTGTCAGTGGTGTTTGCTGCAGGATTATAGTGCGAGTCGTTTACGAGATATTGTGTTGTAAAGATTCCTCATTGACACTAGTACAAGATCTGTAGTAGCACACGTTGAAGAACACCACAAGTGCTTGCACTAGTTAAGTGGATTCTGGCCGTCACAGGTTGTCTACCCAGTGCCATACAAAAATCTGAAAGCCATCTCAGTCAGCAATCTAAGTTAAGGCTAAGTTTTTCCACAGCAGAGGTGTTCCTTGCTAGGCCTAACTTAATTAAAGTCATCTACTCCTATAAACACGAAACGTATAATTTTAAAAATCGAACTACTGCAAACC
Source organism: Schistocerca nitens (assembly GCF_023898315.1). Classification (NCBI taxonomy): domain Eukaryota; kingdom Metazoa; phylum Arthropoda; class Insecta; order Orthoptera; family Acrididae; genus Schistocerca; species Schistocerca nitens. The sequence goes on from NC_064617.1 coordinate 847,679,643, forward strand.
TCCTCCTACCGAATCAAGATTCACAACTCTCTGTGCGTTATTACGTAATAGGTACAAACATTAAAATTGGTAGAGCGGTTTTATATTGTTTTTGTGGTCTCTAGTCCAGAGACTGGTTTGATTCAGCTCTCCATGCTACTTTATCCCATACAGTCAGTGTCATTTCCGAGTAACTACTGCAACCTACATCCATCTGAATCTGCTTAGTGTATTCATCTCTTTGTTTCCATCTACGATTTTTACCATAAACGCTTACCTCGAATACTAAATTGGTGATTCCTTGATGCATCAGAACGTGTCCTAACAACTGATCCCTTCTTCTAGTTACGTTGTGGCACAAATTCCCCTTCTCCCCAGTTCTATTCAGTACCTCCTCATTTCTTGCGAGATGAACTCATCTAATCTTCAGCATTTTCCTGTAGCACCGAATTTCTTGTGTACACTATTTATCGTCTGTGTTTCACTTCCATACATGGCTACACTCCACACAAATAGTTTCAAATACGACTTCCTAACACTTAAATCTACACTCGATGTCAACGAATTTCTTTCCCACGGCCAGTCTACATTTTATATCCTCTCTACTTCGATCATCATTAGTTATTTTGCTCCCCAAATAGAAAAACTCATTTACTACTTTCAGTGGCTCATTACCCAGTTTAATACCCTGAGCATCACCTGATTTAATTGGACTACATTTCATTATCCTCGTTTTCCTTTGGTTGATGTTCATCTTATATCCTCCTTTCAAGAGACTGTCCATTCCGTTCAGGTGCTTTTCCAGGTCATTTGCTGTCTCTGACAGAATTACAAAGTCGTCGAAAAACCTCAAATTTTTTATTTCTTCTCCATAGATTTTAATTCCAACTCTAAATTTATCTTTTGTTTCCTTTACTGCTTGCTCAATGTACAGATTGAATAACATGAAGGATATGCTACAATCCTGTCTCACTGCCTTTTCAACTGCTGCTTCTTTTTTGTGCCGCTCGAGTCTTACAACTGCGTTTGTGAAGTCCTGAGGCACCACACTGCTGAGGTCATCGGTTCCTATACTGATACACTACTTAAACTAACTTATGCTAAGAACAACACACAAACCCATGTCTGAAGGATGACTCGAACCTCCGGCGCGAGAACCTGCGCAATCCATGACATGTAGCATCAAACCGCGCGCCCACTCAGACCGGTCTTATAACTGCTATTTGGTTTCTGTACAAATTGTAAATAGCCTTTCACTCCCCGTATTTTACACGTGCCGCCTTCACAATTTGTAAGAGTATTATAGTCAATATTGTCAAAAGCTTTCTCTAAGTCTGCAAATGCTAGAAAGATAGTTTTGCTTTTCCTTAACCTACCTTCTGAGATAAGTTCTAAGGTCAGCATTGCTTCGCGTGTTCCAACATGTCTACGGAATCAAAACTTATCTTCCCCAAGGTCGGCTTCCACCAGTCTTTCCAGTCGTATGTAAAGAATTCGTGTATTTTGCTACCATGACTTGTTAAACCTTTAGTTCGGTAATTTTCACACCTATCAACACTTGCTTTCTTTGGGATTAGAATTATTACGTTCTTCTTGAAGTCTGAAGGTATTTCCCCTGACTTTTACATCTTGATCACCAGATGGTAGAGTTTTGTCGTTTCTGGCTCTCCCGAGGCTATCAGTAGTTGTAATGAATGTTTTTCTACTCCCGGAGCCTTCTTTCGGGTTAGGTCTTTCAGTGCTCTATCGAATTCTTCACGCAGTGTCATATCTCCCGTTTCATCTTCATCTACGTCCTCTTCCATTTCCATAATATTGCCCTCTAGTACATCGCTCGTTTTTATATTGTGTTTTGAAATGGCGCTGTAATTTATAAACTGTGCTTTCGCACATACCGGTTGAAAACATGTTATAATTTGCTCTTTTTTGATCATACCATTATACTTTACTTAATAACTCGTAAAAGTAATGAAAATATCTAGACAAAATTCTAGGAATGATGGCTTCTTATTCAGATACACACAAATAAAAACTGCAAATTTCAGGTCTGTAGGTTTTTTATTTTGGCGGAACTCAAAATTATGAAAAGTCTCGATTTTCTCGTAAGCTCTTATTAAGTGTAATGGCACCAGACTTCCAATACTTTGCATTTGCATACATCAGGTGATTAAAAATGTAAAAACAGATTTCACTTGTTTATTACAGACGAACTATAAAAGATAGGAAGACATTGCGCATGCCACTGAATAGAGGTTAGTTTACGGTTTCGACACAGCTGCGCTGTAATTTGTTCGTGGCAACTAGGTGATTACACCACAAGAGATATTATTTTGAGAGTTGGAATTTGCGCGAAGTCAATCCATTGTTTAAGTGGAAGTTGGTTGCATATGCAGCCTTTCGGACGAATCGACGTTTCAATTACCGGGTGAAGTAAACTGCCATAATGTAAGAATTTTGGGCTCACAAAATTTTGGACTTGTCATCTGACACGAGACTCACCGAAACTGGACGTGTTTTGTGCCCTTTATATTCACGCAGTTTATGGAATTTTCTTTTTTGAGGACAAAATTGTGACAGAAATGCCATACCTGGGCATGCTGCAGAATCGGTTGGTTCCTCAACTTCACGAAGATTCTAGTGATTTCATTTTTATGCATAACGGCGCCCCGCCTCACTTCCATCTTGAGATGCGGAGTTATCTTGACAACACCATCCCATACCGTTGGAATGGAAGAGGTGGGCAACAAAATCTTGTCCATTGCTTTTGGCTTCCCAGATCACCAGATATCACACCTTGAGATTTTCATCTATGGGGGTACATACAAGATAGACACTTTGTCCCACATATGACAACTACTGTTCAAGAGCTGAGACATCTAATAGTCGAAGTTGTCGATTAAGTGAACAGGGAGATGTTGACTAGTGTGTGGAATGAAACGGAGTACAGTTTCGATTTTTCTCGAGCAATTCACGTTGCTCGCGGTGAACGTATGATACAATGTCCGTGCGAACATAAAAATTCGAACCTTCCTACATCCAGTGGCATGCGCAATGTGTTTCTAGCTTACAAATTTTGTCTGCAATAAACAATTGAAATATGTTCTTTCATTTTGAATCATCCCATTCGTGAGCCTATTACACAATTTTTTATATATGTTTACGAATTACAATTTTGTTCACCTGATACTGCCTAACAGGTAACTGCTCAGCCTGAGATGATCACACAAAGCTCCGGCAAGTGTTAGAGGCGAGGATGTGCTGTTTCGGAGTTTAAAATGAATTATCATAATGTCAGTACGCTGCAAGTACGATTGTTTCTCAAATCAATGTCTTCAGCAGAAATAGGTTGGTTCATGTGTTTACATGGTCACGTCCAGCCAAGACTGTTAGCATTCTTTTCAGTACCGCTAAAAACAAAATGTTTATGAACCCGAAAAAATTCAATCCGTAAGTTTAAATTAATGCAGTCAATAATATAACAAAAATCAGCCTAATTTTTCACGGAATTCCTCAACAGAATAGAAGGAGTGACTCATGAGGAAACTCTTCAGTTTAGATTTGAAAGCGCCTGGACTACTGCTAAGATTTTTGAATTCGAGTGGTACCTTATTGAAAATGGATGCAGCAGTATACTGCACACCTTTCTGCACATGAATTAAGGGAGTCCGATCAAATTGAAGGTTTGATTTCTGCCGATTATTAACTAAGTGAAAGCTGCTTACTCTTGGGAATATGATAATATTGTTAACAAGAAATGACAGTAAGGAATGCATAGATTACAAGGGCAATTTCAAAATACCCAGACTAGTGAACAACGGTCGACAAGACGTTCGTGAACTTACACCCCTTATTGTCCGAACTGCCTGTTTCTGAGCCAAAAATATCCTTTTAGGATGGGAGCAGTTACCTCGAAATATAATAGCATACGACATAAGCGAATTAAAATAAGCAAAGTAGACTAATTTTCGTGTCGAACGATCACTCACTTCAGATACCGTTAGAATAGGAAAAATGGCATTGTTAAGTCTTTGAACAAGATCCTGAACGTGGGCTTTCCAAAGCAGTTTACTATCTATCTGAACACCTAGAAATTTGAACTGTTCAGTTTCACTAAACATGAGCTTATTATGTGAAATTAAAACGTCAGGTTTTGTTGAATTGTGTGTTAGAAACTGTAAAAACTGAGTCTTACTGCGATTTAGTGTAAGTTTATTTTCTACAAGCCATGAACTTAGGACATGAACTGCACTCTTTGAAACCGAGCAAGTGTTGGACGCACATCTTTTGCTACCAAACTAGTGTCATCAGTAAACAATGAACTCCTTTTTCCGAAACCTGTTATGATACCTTTCTACTAGTAGAATTAAATTTTTCAAATTTCCCAGCAGAGGTTTAACACTCCTATTACATCTGATGATTTGTGAAACCTCAGTGTACCTGATAATCCACCAATTAGTTCCATGCTGTGTGTTATTTTCTAGTAGCAATTTGGGGCTGCAGTTGTTATATAACCGGACACAGTGGGAAGTAAATGGGATTATGGATTTTTGTGTGTCTGTTAGCGATGGGTTTGTTTGTTTTACAGGTTCCAGTGTTCCAAAACATGAAGCGCTATTTGACTAGCCGGGCTTTATCCTGATGACTCGGAAATATCGCTACTTCTAAATCAGCAGACGTCACTTATAATTGGAAGACTGTAGCCACTAGGATTTTGTGTCTATTTACCACCACTATTTTTATAAAATAAAACCCTGTGTACTACTGTGATAACTATCGCAGTTGCAAGTTAATCTTATGTTGCAGTGAGGGATTTTTCAAAATGCTTGATAAAGTATTACCATCGTTATCTGGAAGGGCTTACCTGAATTACTGAAATGGGAAATAAAATGGGAAGTGAAATTAAAATCGCTAAATGCTGCTTTTTAGAATCAATACTGTGTTGGTAAGGATCGGTACTTCCGGTTCATGGGAATTTCTTAGTTACTTTCTAACAGAGAAAATGAATTTCCTCTCACGACAAACTAAAAATCTCTATAAATTAAAGTTCGCCTTCCATACAATGGCACATTAAACAAAACTTGAGTTCATGTTCGAATGGTGCGCGATGATCAGATCTCGATTCTTCTGTCTGGTTTTATGTTCCTTAAGTATGCTTACATCACTTATGGCAAACGCTGTGATGCTTCCATCGACATTGCTGTTATTGAGTTATTCCCCATATTTTACCAACTATCATAGCGTTAATTCACTAAAGATATGTATGTCTATGTAAGACTGAATCAATTATTCCTTCCTTGTACTTGGCAGATAGAGGATTTAATGAGAAAAAAAGAGACATAATCAACAAACATCCTGTAGGTTTCACACAGCATAACATAAAGTTTCTCTTAATTTCAAAGTCTGTGCTGCAATAAAATGCGAAATTATTTGTTTTGATGATTTCTTTATTTGGCTTACAGCAGAATGGGTAATGAATCATTTGCGTAGCAACTTTAATCGGCATTCAAATTTCGCACAAAAAGAGAAACATTAGTTTACAAATAACGGTAATATCCTACGTGCCACTTTCAACAAGCAAACGTCTTGTATACACAGAGACCGCCGATACAAAAATTTTTCAGATTAATCACATTTAAAAATATATAAAACATTATTTTACAACGACAAAACACAAAAGATCACAATTATCGTGGAAGGCGAATTATTTCTTTCATGTCCGATGACAATCTTTCGTGTAATGAAATAGTATAAATATCTTCATTTGTTAGATTTTTTCTAGTAACCCTATCAATAAGAGCGCAATAAATCTCCTTTGCCGATTCGGCTGAATACAGTTAACATCAGTCTGGACAGATAATTCTCCTACTGGAAGTTAATACGTGAATTTAATATAGTAAGCTTATTCCGAAACCACAAATTGCCCAAATACCAACACTGCGCCACTCTCCTCTGTGAATGCGAATGCAAAGACTGTTTATAATTTCTTCTCAAATACACAGAATGAAAAGGGCGTAAGAATTCGTGCAGGCTACTTGGCCTAGAGATTCTCAGTGACAACGTATTCAGCTGAATTTGCAACGTTACTTCTCCACATTCAGTCGTAGAGTTATGAGAACGAGTTGCACTTTATATCCGTTCGGGTAATAATACAACTTTATTTCTGATGCTTCTTTTTCTCAAAATTTTCAAAGAATGCAATGCTGGTGGCTGCACCGAGCACCTACACTCATCAAAAAAAGCTCTGCATAACCTCGCTTCCGATGGTTTCGGAACCTGTACAGAGAATTGGAGTAGAGATCAACATAAACATCATTTCCGCCCTATTTAAGGCTCGTGAAAACCATACATTTCATGTTGTACCACCATACAGTGAGACCCTCAGAGATGGTGATCCAGATTGCTGTACATACCGGTACCTCTGACACCCAGTAGCAAGTCCTCTTGCTTCGATGCATACATCGCGTACTATCCACAAGTTCATCAAGGCACTGTTGGTCCAGATTGTCCCACTCCTCAGCGGCGATTCGGCTTAGATCCCTCAGAGTGTTTGGTGGGTCACGTCGTCCATAAACAGACCTTTTCAATCTATACCAGGCATGTTCAGTAAGGATTATTTCTCGAGAACATGCTGGCCACTCTAAACGAGCGATGTCGTTATCCTGAAGGAAGTCATTCACAAGATGTGCACGATGGTGGCGCGAATGAAGACGGATGCCTCGCCCATATGGTGCCAATATGGTTGCACTATCGGTCGGAGGATGGCATTCACGTTTCGTACAGCCCTTATGGTTCCTTCCATGACTACCAGCGGCGTATGTCGGCCCCACATAATGCCACCCCAAAACAGCCGGGTGCCTCCGCATTACTGCACTCGCTGGAAAGTGGGTCTAAGGCGTTCAGCGCGCCCGGGTTGCCTCCAGACACGTCTCGGACGATTGTCTGGTTGAAGATATATGTGACATTCATCGGTGTAGAGAACGTGACGCCAATCCTGATCGGTCCATTCGGCGTGTTATTGGGCCCATGTGTACAGCGCTGCATGGTGTCGTGGTTACAAAGATGGACCTCGCCATGGACGTCCGGAGTGAGGTTGTGCATCATGCAGCCTATTGCGCACAGTTTGAGTCGTGCATGAAAAGCATTATTCAACATGGTGACGTTGCTGTCAGGGTTCCTCAAAATCCGTTGGTAGCGGTCAGCCACTGCAGTATTAGCCCTTGAGCGGCCTGAGCGAGTCATGTCATTGACAGTTCCTGTCTCTCTGTATCTCCTCCATGTCCGAACAACAACGCATTGGTTCACTCAAGAGACGCCTGGACACTTCTCTTCTTGAGAGTCATTCCTGGCGTGAAGCAACGATGCGGACGCGATCGAATCGCGGTATTTACCGTCCAGGCACGGTTGAACTACAGACACGAACCAAGAACTTACTTCCTGGTGGAATGACTGGAACTGATCGGCTGTCGGACTCCCTCCGTCTAATAGGCGCTGCTCATGCATTGGTGGTTACATCTTTGGACGGGTTTAGTGACAACTCTGAACAGTCAAAGGTAATGTGTCTGTTATACATCATCCACAGTCAATGTCTATCTTCAGGAGTTCTCGGAACTGGGGTGATGCAAAACTTTTGTTTGATGTGTGTATTATAGTGACTAACACCTTCAGCATTCAAAAAAAAAAAAAAAAAAAAAAAGCTCTGAGCACTATCGGACTTAACTTCTGAGGTCATCAGTCCCCTAGAACTTAGAACTACTTAAACCTAACTAACCTAAGGACATCACACACACCCCTGCCCGATGCAGGATTCGAACCTGTGACCTTAGCGGTCGCTTGGTTCCAGACTGTAGCGCCTAGAACCGCTCGGCCACGCCTGACGGCCTTTCAGCATTGTTTGTTGGTAATTCGTGACTGTGGAACCTTCTGTACTGTCTACATAGGTAGGCTACATCGCTTTAGAATCTCGTCAATGTTCGACAGATAATAGTATGTTATCTGCGGCTGCGTTGTTAAGTGTCGAAGAGGAACGAGATTTCAACATAAAATTAGTCTCCATTGTCAAAAGCCATTCTAAAATCACGAAAATATCTTTGACATTTCTTAAATTCTCATTTGCTCGAAATTAGTTCAATCCTTGTCCTTCCTCACGTAATACCTGCGTTTGAAGTAGAACAGATGTATGCAACACTACACTATGATCATCAGGAAACAACTCACCAAGTTTTCTGTCCGAGCATACTAATATGTACAATGTTGTCGAGTCACTGGGACATTTCCACAGCATCGTTAGTCATATGTTCATACGACCGCATGCTTAATAGGATGAGGGTCTAAAACTAAAATAGCAAGCACAATCCGGAAGACGCTGTAATGTGTACTTATACTGTATACCAGTTTCTGTGTATGTACGTACACAAAGTGTTACCTTCATTGTAGCAAAACGATGGAAGTGAAAAAAGTCATTCACTGATACAAACGTGTCCTGGAACCTGTCACTAGGACCAAAAAGCTCCCAACTATACTGTTTACTGTGCACTGCCTCGTAAGGTGGGAGTTCGGTTAGATACTTAACGGTCACTGTGAAACACCATGGTAACGGCAATCATAGGAGATGGTGTTACAAACGCGTGGCAACGTCGTACGTTAATTTTAATTTGTAAGACATAAGGCGTGATCGCCCTGCTTCTTAGTAAAATCTGATTTTAGCACTGTTTAATTATGTTTTATACTTTATTTACTAGATGAGGTTGTTCCACCACGCACACTAATTGACATCAGAAAGTTATACAACATTCAAAACAATTCGATTGGCAATATCAGATAACGCTGGACATTACCTGTTAAAGTTGGGGGACAGATCTCATCCACGCCATTGTATAAGTAACCATTTTACACTCAGTCTTTATTTTTTGAGGGAAACCGAAGACAAAATGAAAAATAGAATGGCCCTTCGCAGACCCAATCCTTCGGAGAATCGCTCAAGTGTATCAATCGTTGCACCAATTTGCTCGTTTTCCGACATTGGGAAACTTTACTGGTTTCAGGGACTTTGCTACCAGCGTGTGCAGTAACACTAACCAGTCGTTATTTGGCAGTCTTCCTTTTCGAAGTAAGCCTCTAACAATCGCTCATCTTATTTAAAAAAAAAGGAGCCATCTTGTGAAACACTTTTACAGACAAACAAACAAGAATGATGTTGTTGTGGTCTTCAGTCCTGAGACTGGTTTGATGCAGCTCTCCATGCTACTCTATCCTGTGCAAGCTTCTTCATCTCCCAGTACTTACTGCAACCTACATCCTTCTGAATCTGCTTAGTGTATTGATCTCTTGGTCTCCCTCTACGATTTTTACCCTCGACGGTGCCCTCCAATGCTAAATTTGTGATCCCTTGATGCCTCAAAACATTGCCTACCAACCGATCCCTTCTTCTAGTCAAGTTGTGCCACAAACTTATCTTCTCCCCAATCCTATTCAATACCTCCTCATTAGTTACGTGATCTACCCACCTTATCTCCAGCATTCTTCTGTAGCACCACATTTCGAAAGCTTCTATTCTCTTCTTGTCCAAACTGGTTACCGTCCATGTTTCACTTCCATACATGGCTACACTCCATACAAATACTTTCAGAAACGACTTCCTGGCACTTAAATCTATACTCGATGCTAACAAATTTCTCTTCTTCAGAAACGATTTCCTTGCCATTGCCAATCTACATTTTATATCCTCTATACTTCGACCATCATCAGTTATTTTACTCCCTAAATAGCAAAACCCCTTTACTACTTTAAGTGTCTCATTTCCTAATCTAATCCCCTCAGCATCACCCGATTTAATTTGTTTACATTCCATTATCCTCGTTTTGCTTTTGTTGATGTTCATCTTATATCCTCCTTTCAAGACACTGTCCATTCCGTTCAACTGCTCTTCCAAGTCCTTTGCTGTCTCTGACAGAATTACAATGTCATCGGCGAACCTCAAAGTTTTTTGCTTCTTCTCCATGAATTTTAATACCTACTCCGATTTTTTCTTTTGTTTCCTTTACTGCTTGCTCAATATACAGGTTGAATAACATCGGGGAGAGGCTACAACCCTGTCTCACTCCTTTCCCAACCACTGCTTCCCTTTCATGCCCCTCGACTCTTATAACTGCCATCTGGTTTCTGTACAAATTGTAAATAGCCTTTCGCTCCCTGTATTTTACCCCTGCCACCTTCAGAATTTGGAAGAGAGTATTCCAGTTAACGTTGTCAAAAGCTTTCACTAAGTCTACAAATGCTAGAAACGTCGGTTTGCCTTTTCTTAATCTTTCTTCTAAGATAAGTCGTAAGGTTAGTATTGCCTCACGTGTTCCAACATTTCTACGGAATCCAAACTGATCTTCCCCGAGGTCCGCTTCTACCAGTTTTTCCATTCGTCTGTAAAGAATTCGCGTTAGTATTTTGCAGCTGTGACTTATTAAACTGATAGTTCGGTAATTTTCACATTGTCAAGATGACAAGAATGATATAGTTTTAATACAAGAAGGAAGCTTAGCATAGAAATGTTATCGTAGTCATTGTTATGATTACGATTATTATTCTAATCCAATATTGACTGCAAAAAAGTGATTTGGTATATAAGTGTTGCTTCCATTAAACATGGCCCTCTTTTCAAGTCAAGTTGCTTACCAACAGCAATTAGAGTACGGTGGTACTTTCAACTTCGAGTAGATAGTTTCCAGGAACTTCAGCACTTAACTTTCCTGGAGTATCCTTTGCTTTTAATAGAACACCTCCACATATGAGCCGAAGACCGAGATACTCAAAGACTTCAAACGTCTGAGGAAGCGTGAACGATATTTTAAAGCGCACCCATATTCCCTGAGTCTGTTGTAATTCAGTAAAATCATAATAGTGAAACTTGGACTTACCTCAGACGTCACAGGAGAAAAGAATATCGACGCGCGTAAAATCAATCTACATTAACAATAGAAAGAATAATTATACAGCGCCGAGAGATGAGACAAAAAAGACTACAGAAGAAGTTTACTTGCTTAGCAGATGTTTACCTGTGGAAAAATGAATATAATTGTAACAGATAGGAGAATTTCACGCTGAATGTGATAACACATTCATCAGTAGCAAATGGAAGAACAGAAAGTGTTACAAAATTCAGTACGTTGACAAAAGACAAAATTACTGCGCTTTTGAGAGGCACAAATGTACTTACGGGAGCGTTCCATTTTCGCGCTTATAAGACGTAACAGCATTTTTTCTGCGCTACATCCGCTTTTATCTTCTCCTTGCTTATTCTACCGCAGAGAGGGGAAGGTGCAGTAGGACACTATCACGCGTGCTTTTGTCCAACTTGAGGTGGTTTCATTTGCCCACACCTTTCGGCAGACAATACGAGTGTCATTTGCAACGTCTGCTTATACAAACGACGGCGCTAAAAGCCTCGGTTTCTTATCCAACTGAGAATCGCTGTTTGAGTTGCAGCCCTGGTAAAGGCCTCTGCTACCCACTCCAAGAGTTTACGCATTACCGCGTCATAACTGAAGAGGTAAATTCAAAAGATTCAATGAAATTCTGAAACGGTACTTTGAGAAATGAAAGTAGATATGGAAGGAAAAACAAAGAACTGCGGCAAAACGCACTGAGAAAAAGATTCATACACGGAAAAGTCATTATGTGGACACACACCCCAAAAACTTTTTAATGTGTCAAATTCTTCTGAAAATTAACGTGATGTATAGTGCCGAGCGTTTTCATTATATTAACCTCGTATACAGTCACTATGTTATTAAGAATTGTTTAAATGTATCCGTGCGTTGTTTATTTACTGTCAGCAATTTTAAGAAATTCTCGATCGACACAATTCGGTTACTTGTTATATGTTAATATGGAGAAATTGAAGGACGTTTAAATTGTGAAAGTAAGTATAGTATCGAAATTTAGTTACACTGAATTATTTTCTGTTATTTTCTGAACGTGTGATGAAGAATCAGACAAATGGAACCTGTGTTGTCGAATGAAATCTTTATTTACAAAAAAAAAAAAAAAAAAAAAACGTCCTGAGTGATTTACTGACTTATCATAGCCCAGTCAAACCGGTAAGGATATAAATTTGTAATTACAAAATAGTATTGATCTTAATCATCAAACATCGCTTAAGAGGAGACTTTTTTTCGAGTAGGGGATGACAGATTTTCTGAAAATATGTCACCGTAAGGCAGTTTTGAAGCTGGATCTAGGAAAATTGGTATCTGGTTTCTCTCAGAAACAAGGAGAAAAAAACGTGTTCAGCATTCTTCGAAATTCAACCGCTATGGGATTAAATAGCGAGTAAAAGTTCTTTTGAAATTAAATCACTATTAAAGAACTACTGAAGCATCTTTAAAACTACATCTACAAAAATTGGTGTTTAACTTCTCGATTGGAAATCAAAACAATATGTGATGCAGTGTTTTTTGCCGGCCGGAGTGGCCGTGCGGTTCTAGGCGCTACAGTCTGGAACCGAGCGACCGCTACGGTCGCAGGTTCGAATCCTGCCTCGGGCATGGATGTTTGTGATGTCCTTAGGTTAGTTAGGTTTAATTAGTTCTAAGTTCTAGGCGACTGATGACCTCAGAAGTTAAGTCGCATAGTGCTCAGAGCCATTTGAACCATTTTTTGCAGTCTTTTTGAAAATTGAACCCCTACAGGGGTGAGATAGGGCATGAAAAATTTGTATGAAAATATTTATTAGAAAGGCATTTTTAAAGCTATATCTACGGACATTTGTATTTGGATTCTTGGCTGGAAATATAAAAAAAACTGTCTTTCAGTGTTTTAGGAAATTCTACTCCTAAAGAGATGAATATTTTCATGGACGTATTTCGCTACGAAAGCATTTTTCAAGTCAAATCTGTAAAAATTTGTGTTTGGCTTCTTGAATAGAACTAAATAATGCGTGTTTCATTGTTTTTGTAAATTCAGCCCCTAAGGGAGGGTCATAGGAGATTAAAATTTTTTATCATAATATTTCATTGCAGTAAAACATTTTTAAAGCTAAATCTTCGAAAAATGGATATTTGGCTTCTTGGTTAAAATGAATTAGTGTATGACAGGGGACGAAAGTTTCTGCTGTAAACAGGGAACGGAAATTATACCCAGCCATTATGGAAATTGTATATTTCTGCCCACCTGGCAGTCATAACCATGAACGGACTAATATATAGAACTTATACCTATGTTTCGAGCATAAGGACGAAGTCCGTGGATTGACTCTGTGAACGGCCCAAGAACAGTAGGCCTGTCGCTGTTAATGGCACACTACTTAAGTCCCTTGGAAGATCAGAAATGGAATATAGTTCTATTGATTCTGTATTGAACGCAGATGAAGCAGTTTAATAGCCGCTGGAATTCCTTAATAGCATCAACGGACCTGGTCTTCGCTCTCACAAATTCTTCCTGAAATTTGGCTAAATGGTTCAAATGGCTCTGAGCACTATGGGACTCAACTGCTGTGGTCATCAGTCCCCTAGAACTTAGAACTACTTAAACCTAACTAACCTAAGGACATCACACACATCCATGCCCGAGGCAGGATTCGAACCTGCGACCGTAGCAACCGCGTTGTTCCGGACTGAAGCGCCTAGAACTACTCGACCACAGCGGCCGGCACCCGTCCTGTTCCACTTGCAAACAGAGCAAGGCAAAAACGACTGTCTATATGCCCCCGTATCTCCGTATGAGCCCTAATTTCTCATATCTTACCTTCGTGGCCCTTACGCGCAATGTGTGTTGGCTGGAGTAGAATCGATTGGCCGTTACCTTCAAATGCCGGTTCTCTAAATTTTCTCAGCGGTGTTTCTCGGAAGGAATGTCGCCGTCCCACCATCGATTTCCATCTGAGCTCCCGAAGCATCGTGGTCGTGCGGTAGAGTTCTCGCTTCCCACGCCCGGGTTCCTGGGTTCGATTCCCGGCGGGGTCAGGGATTTTCTCTGCCTCGTGATGACTGGGTGTTGTGTGATGTCCTTAGGTTAGTTAGGTTTAAGTAGTTCTAAGTTCTAGGGGACTGATGACCATAGATGATAAGTCCCATAGTGCTCAGAGTCATTTGAACCATTTTTTTTCCCGAAGCATCTCCGTAACACTTACGTATTGGTCGAACTTTCCGGCAACAAATCTAGCAGCCCGCCTCTGAATCGCTTGGATGTTCTGCTTCAGTCCACCCTGGTACGTATCACAAACATTCGAGCAGAAATTAAGAACAGGTCGCACCAGCGTCATATATGCGGTCTCCTTTACAGATGAAGCACACTTCCCAAAAAAAGGAAGCCGCGCATTCGCCTTCCTTATAACAGTAGTCACATACTCGTTCCATTTCATATCGCTTTGCAACGTTACGCCCAGATATTCAAACGATGTGACAGTGTCAAGCAGTACACTTATAATGCTGTATCCGAACATTACAGGTTAGTGTTTCCCACTCATCCGCTTTAACTTACTTTTTCCCACATTTAGAGTTAGCTGCAGTTTATCACACAAACTAGAAATTTTGTCTACATCGTCTTGTATCTTCCTACAGTTACTCAACTTCGGCGCCTTACCGTGCACCACAGCACCATCAGCAAACAACTGCAGATTGTTGCCCACCCTGTCCGCCAAATCATTTGTGTATGTGGAGAACAACAGTGGTCCTGTCACATTTTCATGGGGCACTCCTGACAATATCCTTGTGTCTGATGAACATTCACCGTTGAGGACAACATACTGGGTTCTATGACTTAAGAAGTCTTCGTGTTACTCACATATCTGTGAATGTATTCTATACGCTCGTATCTTCGTTAATTGTCTGCAGAGCGCAACGTGTCAAATGCTTTCCGGAAATCCAGAAATATGGAGTTTGACCGTTGCCCTTCACTCATAGTTCCCAGTGTATCATGTGAGAAAAAGGCAGTCTGAGATTCACACGAGCGATGCTTTATAAAACCATGCTGATTCGTGGCAGTAAGCTTCCCAGTCTCAAGAAAACTTTTTATATTCGAACTGAGAACGTGTTCAAGGATTCTGCAGCATATCGAAGCATAAACCTATGATAGTGACATGTGGCGTTGAGGGCTTTGCTACATAATTTGAGTACAGACTGGAACACTTCAAATGGTGTAATATTACCGTTCTTTGTCACCTCTCACATTCAAAGGGAATGGGACGTAGAGTACAAGCCATTATTAGTTTATGTTTCGCTGATATACAAGGTGTCACTTTTATCTTGACCACCCTAAATAACTGTTCGTACCCCCATTTGGAGGGGGGGGGGGACATCAATCAGCATGATTGCCTTCGTTGTAGCTTTGTTTTTTACAAAGATATGAACAGCGGTATGACTTTTTTTAATGCACCCTGTATTTTTTATTCGGTAATTCATTTCCTCTCCTAATGACCTATTCAAAAATTTATCACAGTGTACCATTCTCTGAAACACAACGTTATTAACTACATAACACATTACTGACTTTGAACCCGGAATCAAAAACTCGTCCACTCGCTGGAGTTGTCAGAAGGCAAATGAAAACCAAGTAAAAACATACCACAAAAATAACTCTCCTGTACCATTGCCCAGGAGTTGAACATTTAAAGGTGCTCAAAGTGGAGACCCTGGACACCGATACACTGGTGCACCGTTGCGTGAAAGAATTATGTACTGCTTGCAGTGTTGCCTGCTGAAGACAGTTACAACCGAGCACGATACATTCCTGCATGTCCTCCGGAGTTGTTGGAATATCGCGATAGACAACGTCTTTAATGCATCCCCAAAAGGAAAAAGTTCAGACGATTTAAATAAGGAGACCTAGCAGGCCAAGTAACTGTTTCTCCTCGACCAATTCATCTGGCAGGATACCTTCGGTTCAGAACACGACGTGCACGCAATGCATTATGTGCTGGACATCCATCGTGTTGATACCACATAAGCGTTCTGGTTTTTAGTGGCACTTCATCCAGAAGAGGCGCAAGCATTCGTCTGAGGAAGCTGGCATACGGAGTGCCGTTTAGACTACCATTGATGAAATAAGCCTCAATAATTGTAGTATCAAGCATCCCACTCCAGACGTTAACTCCAGCGTTGACGCTGATGTTCCACCTGTTTGGATTAGATTAGTTTTTCGTTTCATAGATCCGTGCTGAGGAGATCCTCGTGGATGTGGAACATGTAAATTTTTTTAATTTTTTTAAATTTTTTAAGCTGAAATAACAATACTAATACTATGAGTATGTACAATACATCATTGTTTTAGCTGAAATAACAATACTAATAGTATGAGTATATACAATACATCATTTGTTTCTATTAAAAAATTCGTCAGTGGAGTAGAAGGAGTTGACCACTAGTAAGTCTTTCAGGCTCCTTTTAAACTGATCCTTATTTGTAACTAAATTTTTTATGTTTACTGGCAAATTATTGAAGATGAGTGTTCCTGAGTAGTGGACCCCTTTTTGAACTAAAGAAAGTGCTTTTAAGTCCTTGTGCAGATCATTTTTGTTCCTTGTATTGTATGTATTAACTGAGCTGTTTGTTGGAAAAAGAGATATATTATTTAGGACAAATTTCATTAAGGAGTAAATATACTGAGAGGCAGTAGTTAGTATACCCAGTTCTTTGAAGAGGTTTCTACAGGACGTCCGTGAATTTACTCCACAGATAATACGTATTACACTCTTTTGGACTCTGAAAACTTTTGTGTGAGCCATCGTAGGTTGCCACTGGATCAATAATGCATGTTTCTTGTATTTACCTGTCCTTTGTCTGAGAAGGAGCATTCATCGGTAAATAGAACATTGGAGAAGGAGCATTCATCGGTAAATAGAACATTGGAGAAGAAGTTCGGGTTGACGAGGATTTGCTGCTGTGACCACTGACAGAACTGTACACGATTCTGGAGATCAATCCCGTGTAATTCTTGATGTAGGTGTACCTGGTAAGGATGAACCGGTGACGTATAAGAATACGATGAATGCCAGTCTCGTGTTCAAGCTGTCGTTGCTCATATGTGGATTCATAGCAACGGAAGTGAGAACAGTAACTTCGGCAGCTTCGTCTGCGCGAGTGCTTCGACGATTGCGTTGTCGTGGGTTGTATCTTCCTGTTTCCTGAAGCGTCGCAACAAGACGAGAAAACATCCGTCAGGAAGGTGGGTTCTTGTTAGGATATCGCTCTCTGTACATTGCGGCTACCTGCGTAGCATTTCGCTTACCTTCTATTTCAACAATATAAGAAACGTTATGTCGATGCAGTTTGTAGGAAGGACAGCCTTTACTGTATGCCTACTCTACACATTAGTATTTAAAAGTATTAAATTACTGTACTAAATGTACCCATGCATAATAAAACGGTATTGCTATTACTGTTCTGTTAACTTACATTCCGCATAGATGACTAGCATTTCTTCCTTCTCATCGTTGGTGTACGTTCTATTCACACAACTCTTCAACTGACGATGGTTGATGGAATGACGGGTGTACATTCTACTTATGTTTACAATTGTCCTCTGTCAACGTCAGCACGTCGGTGTGTTCCATTACCCCGAGTACCTGCACTAAGCGCTGGGAGTGTCAGAGTCAATGTTGTTTTATGTAATTAATAACGTTGTGTTTCAGTGAGTGGTACACTGTGATACATTTTTGAATAGGTCTTTAGGTGAAGAAATGAATTACCGAATAAAAAATGCAGGGTGCGATTTAAAAAAAGTCATACCGCTGTTCATATCTTTGTAAAAAACAAAGCTACAACGAAGGCAATCATGCTGACTGATGTCCTCTCCCCCCCTCCCCCCCCCCCCAATGTCTAAAGAACATATGCTTCAAACATTTTTTAATTTTCATCTGTACAAACAGTTATTTATGGTGGACAAGATAGATGGGACATCCTGTGTATGTATTTATGTTTCTGTGGAAGTGAGAAATGCTTAGCCCGAGAACAGATGGGCTTTTATGTCGGACACTCACTGATAACAATTTAGCCACGTGACAGCGCTCTTGCGAAATCTCCTGACAGATGGAAACTATGTGCCTGACCGGGACTCGAGCATAGGACGTGACTTGTCTAGTGTTCTACCGATTCAACTATCCACAGGCGAACTCCCCTCACAACAATTTTTCCGCCAGTACGATTCTACTGCCTTCCAGCATCGTCCAACTTAGGTCCCAGGTTTAGTTGTGTTTCACTGGGTTGGTTGGTTGATTTGGGGGAGGGACGAGACAGCGAGGTCATCGAACCTGTAGGATTAGGGGAGGATGGGGGAAGAAGGCAGCCGTGCCCATTAAAAGGAACCATTCCGGCGTTTGACAGAAGCGATGTAGGGAAATCATATAAAACCCAAAAATCAGGATGACCGAACGAGGGTTTGAACCATCGTCCTCCCGAATTCGAGTTCAGTATGCTAGCAACTGCGCCACATCACTCGCTTTTGTGGTCCAGAATAAGAGATTTATGAACCAGTAAGTTTCATATTAGCCCACACTTCGCATAAGGGTGAAAATTTATTTCTGCTGTTGGTCGGCAGAACGTAGAAGTATGCTGCAATTAATTTAATTATCTCGCGGATGTTTCAATGGAAGATTAACAAGGTGTTAATGAGTCACTCGCCAGAGATTTATTTATAAGAACCAGGAACTAATTAATAAAAGAAGTACCCTCGGATAATTATGGAAGTATTGTCAGGAGATTTTAATGGCAGGCAGAACGTGAATAATTAAAACAGGTTCGTCCTACGGTTTCTTATGACTCAGATTCTTCTAACGGTTTACTGACATATGGCCCGATTCTAACCTCAGATATCTGCTTTGTTCCTTTACCTCCTCGTACAACATTGTTGGATCTCATTATCCGGAATATTAATATACCCCACCCCTCTTTCAACTTATATTCTATCAATCAGCTATTTTCTCAAAACTTTTCTTAATGAACAGCCCAATAAATGCATTAAAATCCTCCTAAATGTACTTTGGCGAATGTTATAAAGTACGTAAAGTACTGAATACTACTTGTGGTTATTTTAGTATTTTTGCACTGTAAGTATTTTATAATTTGATGAGGCAATAGATTAACCCATTATCGACGTACTATGTCAGTGTTACTGACAAATTACAGTAACGGATTTGCATTTTGTGATCTGATCCAGAGATACCCAAAGATAGATATTTCCAGTTTTCTATAGACGATGCTAGTGTTACTCAAAATGTGTTTATACTATGGTATGAATGAATAATTTTCCACTTGATTCCTCCCAATGGTGCGAATCTTTAGTTAGTCTAGCTGCAAATAAAATACAGCAACGGTGACACTCAGAAAAATATTATTCACATATCATTCTACATTTTCGTAATAACGGGACGTATCAACTAGAAACAAAATACTTTTGACCACAGTTACCGAATCGCACATAAGGAGGTTAGCATGAAGTGAGACAAAGTTGGTTTACCAATGGGAGAAAGTCACGATAGTGCTCTATACTGGAACTGTCAAATTTTTGAAAATATATGTCAAATATGTCATGAAATCTTGCTTCCTGTGTTACAAGAAATAGTGTTAAATGAAGAATCTGAGAATTTGCTACTGTTTCCTATGTAACGCTGTCGTAAGTATCATGAAAAAATTATTAGACTAATTACTGTGTGCAAACAGCCATTTTAATAGTCATTCCCGCCAAACTCCACGCCTGAAAGAAAGAGAATTACCCTATTTATTTTTACAATGGGAAGTACCCTTTGCCAAGCACTCCAAAGTAGTTTACAAAGTATACATCTACATAGACATATTGTGCAATATTTAGAATTATTTTCCTATTTATGCTCTTCTCTGAAAAATAAAAAGAAGTAAAAAAGGAATTGAAGCACCACGAAGGAATGTCACGGATGGAAGGCTGTCGGTAGATACGATGTACAGACAAACAAATTATTAGAGTTTCAGAAATATTGGATGATTTATTCAAGAGAAAGAGATTCACAAACTGAGCCGATCAATAAAGCGTTCGTCCGCCTCTGGCCCTTATGAAAGTAGTCATTCGGCTTGGCATTGATTGACAGAGAGAGATCCTGCGACCTTCCTGGCCAAGGTAGGGTTTGTCAAGCACGAAGACAAGAAGTTGACACTTTTGCAGCGTGTGGACAGACTTTATCTTGCTGAAATGTAAGCCCAGGGTGACTTACCATGAAGGGCAACCAAACGGGTCGTGGAATATCGTCGCCGTACCGCTGTGCTGCAAGAGTAGTGCCAATGGCAACCAGAGGGACCCTGCTATGAAAAGAAATGTCACCCCACGCTTCACTCAACGTTGTATCGGCAAATGACAGGCGACAGTCAGCTTGGTAACACGCCGTAGGCTCGGACGTCTCCAGACACGTCTTCGACCCGGAACGTCATTGAGTGGAGTAAAATTGTCTTCAATGATGAGTCTCTCTTCGAACAGAGCGCCGATGACCACCGAAGAGGTGCCTCGACATATGTATCAGATCTATCACTTTCCGTCCCATTCGGATAATTCCTTTGTGGTATGTCGTTTATTTGTGGTAGATTGTACTTCGGTGGCCTTGGTTCGTCCCATAATTCACCTACGTAAAAACAGTTTTTAATCCAAGAGAGTTTTCTGTCAGTAGGCTATTACACTCTTGCCAATATGCACACACACACACACACACACACACACACAAGCACACAACTCGAACACTAGGTAACTGAGTGAGGTGACTCAATATAACACTGCATTCGCTTTCCGAACGACAGTCCTTCAACTCCCCGACGGGCGATCGATTGCTACATTTGCGTGGTTGCCTTAAACCATTTCAGAGTGGATCAAGGACGCTTTCTTTTGAATGGCACTGCCAATTTCATTCTTCACTCTTCCAGAACCGTAGCTTTCTTCTGTCTCTAATATCATCGTCTTCGCTGGGACGTTATACAGAAAATTTTCTTCAAAAACTTTATCAGAAAAGTCATCCTGTTAAGAACCCAGTACGTTGACCTCGATGGTGAGTGTTCATAGGAGGTGAGGGTATCATCTGGAGTGCCCCAGGGAAGTGTGGTAGGTCCGCTGTTGTTTTCTATCTACATAAATGATCTTTAGGATAGGATGGATAGCAATGTGAGGCTGTTTGCTGATGATGCTGTGGTGTACGGGAAGGTGTCGCCGTTGAGTGACTGTAGGAGGATACAAGATGACTTGGGCAGGATTTGTGATTGGTGTAAAGAATGGCAGCTAACTTTAAATATAGATAAATGTAAATTAATGCAGATGGATAGGAAAAAGAATCCTGTAATGTTTGAATACTCCATTAGTAGTGTAGCGCTTGACACAGTCACGTCGATTAAGTAACTGGGCGTAACACTGCAGAGCGATATGAAGTGGGACAAGCATGTAATGGCAGTTGTGGGGAAGGCGGATAGTCGTCTTCGATTCATTGGTAGAATTTTGGGAAGAAGTGGTTGATTTGTAAAGCAGACCGCTTATAAAACACTAATACGACCTATTCTTGAGTACTGCTCGAGCATTTGGGATCCCTATCAGGTCGGATTGAGGGAGGACATGGAAGCAATTCTGAGGCAGGCTGCTAGAGTTGTTGCTGGTAGGTTTGATCATCACGCGAGTGTTACGGAAAATGCTTCAGGAACTCGGCTGGGAGTCTCTAGAGGAAAGGAGGCGTTCTCTTCGTGAATCACTACTGAGGAAATTTAGAGAACCAGCATTTGAGGCTGACTGCAGTACAATTTTAGTGCCGCCAACTTATATTTCGCGGGAAGACCACAAAGATAAGATAATAGAGATTAGGGCTCGTAAAGAGACATATAGGCAGTCATTTTTCCCTCGTTCTGTTTGGGAGCGGAACAGGGAGAGAAGACGCTAGTTGTGGTACGAGGTACCCTCCGCCACGCACCGTTGGGTGGATTGCGGAGTACGTATGTAGATTTAGATGTAGAACATCGATCTTTCAAAGAGGAGGCCTTTCCCCTCCTGGTATCACTTGGATCCACTGCCGCTCAAATATCACTATAATAAGTGTGGACCAGGGATACGATTTGAAAATACACAGTACGACAAAAATGTTGAAGCACCCAGAAGTCGAGGTGAAAATGTAAAGAAACTACATCGGTTGAGAGGGTATGTGATGTTATTTGAATGATTACAAAATAAATTCCAATTTACAAACATCTTGGCAGTATAAGCCCTTTTATCAGAAATACGTAGCATCACATTGCCCTGGATGCATGCATCTATGCTGTTGGGAAGGATATCATTAAGCTGTTCCATCCTCTTCTAAAGCAAGCTGGAAAACTGTCGTAACTGGTCAGTGATGTCCTGTATACTGCCACTGAGGCGAAGCAAACGTCCACGCTGGTTCTATTGGGGGGCAGATCTGGGGAGTGTTCTTTCAACGAGACTACCTCAATCTCATATATGAAGTTAACAGAGACATGCCAAGCGTGGACAATCATTGTCCTGTTGAAAAATTGTATCCGAGTATCGACACGTTAGTGGTAACACATGAGGAAGCAGGATGTCCGTGAGGAACCATTCTGCCATCAGAGCTCCCTCAAACATTACCAGCCGTGTGCTGAAGTCATACATATGAGGATGCGAGGGGGAACACCGCTGTGCGTCTCTAAAACACCAGAAGAACGTTGCAGGGAGTGTATTACTTTAAGTCCGGTGGTAGGTAGAAATGTGAAAGGGTTAGCAGGTACTTTGCGGACAATTCGACAATGTTCCCTTCGGGATGTTAGATATGAGTGACTAGAACCTTGACGATACCTATGCCTGCCTTCACTTGCCATGCAGCCCAACACTGTGCCACTATGATATTGTAATGCCCACATATCTAGAAAAGTCAGATCACTCACATATCTGGATAACGCACGATTGGACCAGAGGGCCAAATGGCGACACACGAAGTGACCCCTTTACATTCTGTCAGGTGTTGATAACGCTGTCTCACAAGAATATGAAGAATGTTCGTGTATTTCACAGTCATCATTCATCACCTGTCACTGTTCACGGCCCTTCTATACGCTACAACACCAGCTTACAACGCTAAACATGAAGAGCGCTAATGTACTCTGGCGGTCGTTCAACTCATAACAGACAATTGCACCCCTAATCAGTTACACACACTGAGGTGACAAAAGTCATAGGATACCTCATAATATCGTGTCGGATCTACTTTTGCGCGGTATTATGCAACAACTCGACGTGACATGGACTCAACATGTCTTTTAAAGTTTCCTGCACAAACATTGAACCATGCTAGCTCTATAGCCGACCACAATTGCGAAAGTGTTACCGGTGAAGGATTTTGTGACGAACTGATCTATCGATTATGTCCAACAAACGTTCGATAAGATCCGTGTCGTGCGATCTGGGTGGCTAAGTGATTGTCCAATATGTTCTTCAAGCAAAACGCGAACCATTGTGACCCGGTGACACCTTTCGGAGCATGAAGTCCAGAAATGGCTGCAAATGGTCTCCAAGTAACAGAACATAACCATTTTCAGTCAGTGATCTTTTCAGTTGGACCGCCGGACCCTGCCCATTGCATGTAAAGACATCCCACACCATTATGGAGCACCACCAGCTTGTGCAGTGCCTTGTGATAACCTGGGTCCCAGCCTTCGTGGGGTCTGGGCCACACTCGAATCCTGCCATCAGCTATTGCCAACTGATATCGGGACTTACCTGACCAGGCCGCGGTTTTCCAATCGTCTAAGATACAACCAATATGGTCATGGGCCCTGGAGAGGCTCTGCAGGGCATTTCGTGGTTTTAGCAAAGGCACTCACCTCGGTCGTCGGCTACCCTAGCCCACTGACGGCAAATTTCGCCGAAATGTCCTAGAGAATACGTTAGTAGTACGTCCCTCGATGATTTGTGCAGTTATTTAACGCAATGTAGCTTGTCTGTTACCACTAACAACTCCACACACAAGCCGCTGCTTTCGGTCGATAAGTGAACGCCGTCGGCAACTGCGTTGTCCATGGTGAGAGACAATAACTGAAATTTGGTATTATTGCCACTATAGTTGTTAAATTCCCTAACAATTTCCAAAATGGAATGCCCCATGCGTGTGGCTCCAACTACCACTCCGAGTTCAGCTTCTGTTAATTCCCACTGTGCAGTCACAATCACGTCCAAAACGTTTTCACAGGAGTCATCTAAGTCCAAATAACAGCTCCGCCAACGCACTGCCCACTACCCTTTTACACCTCGTTCACGCCATACTACTGCCATATGTATATGTGCGTAATGCGATCCCATGCCCTTTTTCACTTCGGTGTACATGTGAATAGTGCGTACGTGTGTGAAGTAACATCTCATCATATGTTCTGGATGCTTCACCTTTCTATTAGACAGGTTATACAGCTACTGTCGCCTTCAGGTAACCCAATGTTCTTGGCTCGTTCCCATGATATCCATGGTCCTCGTGCTGGAGAGACTACGTTCCTCGTGACAGATTATGTTCTGAAGAAGACTCAGGTATTTCACCGCTATGTCACATGTGTGATGCTAGTGTACCCCGTAAACCAGGTATCATTGAAAAGTCTAGAAAGAATTTACGGTTAACTGCCGGTGGTATGATCAAATGGTCACACGATTTCCCCACCAATTACGCACTGTCTAGTGCAACGCTGGTTCTTAACCCTTCGAGCGCTGCAGACGTGAAATACCGTCGCGCACCACCTTTCCGCAGGGGATACGGACGTCGTTAGCCGCTGCTGTGGCATTTCCCATGGGTACTGCGGAAGGCATTCATCGTCACGGTCTGACCGGTACCTGAGTCTTAATGACGGTTTTTACCGTCAGCCACTTCCGGTACCCGTGGTCCTGCAGACGTCTATAGGCGCTCAGCGGTATTTCCCTCGGATTTTACAATTGTTGTTCGACATTCACGCTAGCTAGTTCGTGTGATCATCTGCATTCTGTTTCTGAGGTGTCGTTTAGCTCTCTGCCTATTCATCTGGATTTTTAGAGTGCTATCAATTTTGAGTTCCACAAACAAATGACACGCCGGCCTAATTGCACTGAGTGGAGATACTCTCAAGGAGTGACAGTCGATTCTTCAGAAGAATTACGTAGTAATACGCGTCCATGTACTTACCAGGAGCCGATTAGGATAGTTCTTCTGATTCCGAAAGTGAAAACGAATCAGTCCGTAATAGGCTTCGTCTTAGTGACAACTTTGATTGGCAAAAGCGTGATTTCTGACCAACACTTCATGGATTTGGTAACTCATCTTCAGAACATAATTGCCAGCCTGTACCTAGGTGCTGCAGTGGGCAACGAAATCGACATATTCCGTAAATAATTAACATCAAAATGGCAATACATGCTTTACAAAATGTTCGCAGAATGACTGTCACAGTCCTCCTGTGCATCGTAGCAAGTCAAGAGCGACATGTGGATTGTGACAGTCACTCTACAAACATTTTATAAAGGATGTATTGCCATTTCGGGGTTCATTATTAAGATCATGCACTTTCAGTGGAGCCTCAGTAGGCTAGGCTTCAAATTTAACAAGTTGGTTCGAAACTAGTTGCAAAACATATGTACTGCAACTGCTCACAGATTCGTTAATAAGAACTTCATGATGATAAGTATGTATTTTCCCAGTATCTACAAGTTTTACTTCGTCACAGTTGACATCTTGCACATGTATTGCGTTCGTCAAAGGGAAATACTATTTTTCATCATTATTCATAATATTCTGTCAATGAATAATAAATTCAGGATTCATTCTATCACCATCACGACCAGTGTGTTTTGATTTTACTTGTTTATGCCAATTTACGTGGACGTTTGCATATGCTTATACACTACTGGGCATTAAAATTGTTACACCACGAAGATGACGTGCTACAGACGCGAAATTTAACCGACAGAAGGAAGATGCTGTGATATGCAAATGATTAGCTTTTCAGAGCTTTCACACAAGGTTGGCGCCGGTGGCGACACCTACAACGTGCTGACATGAGGAAAGTTTCCAACCGATTTCTCATACACAAACAGCAGTTGACCGGCGTTGCATGGTGAAACGTTGTTGTGATACCTCGTGTAAGGAGGAGAAATGCGTACCATGACCTCTCCGCCTGTGATAAAGGTCGGAATGTAGCCTATCGCAATTGCGGTTTATCGTATCACGACAATGCTGCTCGCGTTGGTCGAGATCCAATGACTGTTTGCAGAATACGGAATCGGTGGGTTCAGAAGGATAACACGGAACGACGTGCTGGATCCCAACGGCCTCGTATCACTAAACATCAAAATGGCAATACATTCTTTACAAAATGTTCGCAGAATGACTGTCACAGTCCTCCTGTGCATCGTAGCAAGTCAAGAGCGACATGTGGATTGTGACAGTCACTCTACAAACATTTTATAAAGGATGTATTGCCATTTCGGGGTTCATTATTAAGATCATGCACTTTCAGTGGAGCCTCAGTAGGCTAGGCTTCAAATTTAACAAGTTGGTTCGAAACTAGTTGCAAAACATATGTACTGCAACTGCTCACAGATTCGTTAATAATTCATTTATGTTGGCGGCCGAGTTTAGGTTCGTTCTGCGCATCTGACGTCACAAAACACAGTCAGCCAATGAACAGAGAACGACGTTGCCACATCTGGACTGCAGTGCAGAGCATGGACGAGTGTCTTCAGTTTTAGAAACGTTCAGTCATAAATAAAGTAATGGAACAAAAGCAATGTCTTGATAGCAGACATTCTTTTATAGAAAATTTGGAAAAAGCATTCTTTATACCAATTGCTTCATATTCTATTAATTAATTAAACCAAATAAGCAATAAGATTCCTAATTCAGGCGATAGGAAGGAAAGCTGTTTGTATCACTCCCACGAACCGCTTTTTCGCAATAAAGAACAGCGGTAATTGTTTATTTCCTATTGTACTTCGATGATGCGTGAGTAATTCATAGTCATACCAACAGTGTTTGTCAGTATTTTGCATGCGGTGTTATAGTCCTCATGACATTAGGCAGTCAGATGAGGTGTGTTAGTGTAACGGTTAAGGTGTTGGTTTGCTATGTGCAAGGTTATGAGTTCAAACCTTCTGTGGTGCTAAATATTTTCATTATTTAAAAACTATATCGAAGTGCCTTACTTCACGAATTATATTCGTTTGAATGCAATTTTTTGTAATTTCTAGTGCTTTGTCTCTTCATTAACCCTTTCGCTGCTGCAGACACGTGCTCGCCGCATTCCGCGCTGTGCGCGATTTTGTCATAACTCCACTGCTCGCCTGTGCAGACACATGGTGTTCACACTACTTTGACACACTTATCATTCGATTTCACAAAAACTATTTGGCCCAAAAATTTGATTTTTACACGTCTTCTTGACTGATACCTTCCCCCCATGAATGACTTAATTTTGTTTCGATGTTCACCGCAGTTATTATGCAGCATTAAATGTAGTAAACCATTGCATGAAATTTTGAAGAGTTTGCAGAGGTAGAAGTCCATAGCGTACACTTTCTGTATGGTCGATTTTAGTTGCCACAATGTTGAGAATGAAATGTGGACAAGATACCTAAATTTCATATAAAATTTACTGTATAACAATATTTCATTTAATTTAAGTACGACATAGGTGTCGTACGTAATATTGAGAAATTTTCCGTCTTTCCCGACTGTAATAGAAGTATTATTTACACCGGACGCGTTTGGCTTTATTTTAAAGCACTTCAATCAAGGAAAGGTATGGCACATACACAATGGTACTCATGTTCTCTTTCTTGTTTTTGTTCCACAGCCGCAGTTTTACCAATGGTACTGAAATATATTCCTCTTCTGCAACTGTAATAAGGGGCTTATTTAGACCAGACGCGTTTCTCTCTTTTGAAGCATCTTCAGTGGACAGTATTTTGTCTCCTCCATTGCCAAGTCGCCTTTCGTAGTTTTGTGCTGCGGTAACACAATATTCAACGTTTGTGTTGGCAGATCAGTGTTTTAGCAAATAAATGATGTCTGTGTGTGCCACACAAAAATTATATTTGACATAGCTCAGAGCACTTCACTGATAGACGGTACATTCAAGTCCTAATGTTTTTGTAAGTCCACAGTTTTGTCTAATGTATTTTGTCTACTTCCTTTTGATTGATTGAAGCGCTTTAAAATAAAGCCAAACGTGCTCAGTGTAAATAAAACTTTTGTTACAGTCGCGAAAGACGGAATGTTTCTCAATATTACATACGACACCTATGTGGTACTTAAATGAGCTATTGTTATACAGTAAATTTTATATGAAATTTAAGTATCTTTTCCACATTTCATTCTCAACATTGTGGCAACTAAAATCGACCATACGGAAAGTATACTCTATGGACTTTTACCTCTGCAAACTCTTCAAAATTTCGTGCAATGGTTTACTATATTTAATGCTGCATAATAACTGCGTTGAACATCGAAACAAAATTAGTTCATTTATGGGGGGAAGGTATCAGTCAAGAAGATGTGTAAAAATCAAATTTTTGGGCCAAATAGTTTTTGTGGAATCGATTGATAAGAGTGCTAAAGCAGTCGGAATACGATGTGTCTGCACAGGCGAGCAGTGCAGTGACAAAATCGCTCACAGCGCGGAATGCAGGGAGCACGTCTTTGTAGCAGCGAAATGGTTAATGCGGCCGTGGTGGCTTTACTTCATGAACAGCGCGCTGCCCCCTAAAGCTTGCGAACTATGCTATACTATGGCGCAGCTTCTATTGGCGCGTGCGTCGTGTGCAACTGGCAACGCAGCAATCTCCCGCGTCTGGGCGGGCATGCGCGAGCCGCCAAGATAAAAGAATTGAACTATAGCAGTCGAGATGACAGGCATCTTATCCGCATGGCTGTAACGGATCGTGCAGCCACGTCTCTATCTCTGAGTCGACAGATGGAGACGTCTGCAAGACAACCACCATCTGCACGAACAGTTCGACGACGTTTGCAGCAGCATGGACTATCAGCTCTGAGATCATGGCTCCGGATACACTTGACGCTGCATCACAGACAGTAGCGCCTGTGATGATGTACTTAGCGACGAACCTGGGTGCACGAGTGGCAAATTGTCAATTTTTCGGATGAATCCAGGTTCTGTTTATAGCATCATGATGGTCGCATTCGTGTTTGGTGACATCGCGGTGCCGCACATTGGAAGCGTGTTTTCGTCATTTCCATACTGGCGTATCACCCGGCGTGATGGTATGGGGTGCCATTGGTTACACGTCTCGGTCACCTCTTGTTCGCATTGACGGTACTTTGAATAGTGGGCGTTACATTTCAGATGAGTTACGACCCGTGGCTCTACCCTTCATTCGATCCCTGCGAAACCCTACATTTCAGCAGGATAATGCACGACCGCATGTTGCAGGTCCTGTACGGGCCTTTCTGGATACAGAAAATGTTCGACTGCTGCCCTGGCCAGCACATTCTCCAGATCACTCACCAATTGAAAACGTCTGGTCACAATACGCCAGTCACTATTCTTGATGGCTGGCCGGGGTGGCCGAGCGGTTCTAGGCGCTACAGTCTGGAACCGTGTGACCGCAACGGTCGCAGGTTCGAACTGTGCCTCGGGCATGGATGTGTGTGATGTCCTTAGTTTAGTTAGGTTTAAGTAGTTCTCAGTTCTAGGGGAATGATGACCTTTAAAGTTAAGTCCCATAGTGCTCAGAGCCATTTGAACTACTTTTGATGAACTGTGGTATCGTGTTGAAGCTGCATGGGCAGCTGTACCGGTACACGCCATCTAAGCTCTGTTTAACTCAATGCCCAGGCGTATCAAGGCCGTTATTACGACCAGAGGTGGTTGTTATGGGTACTGATTTCTCAGGATCTATGCACCCAAATTGCGTGAAAATGTAATCACATGTCAGTTCTAGTATAATATATCTGTCCAATGAATACCCGTTTATCATCTGCATTTCTTCTTGGTGTAGCAATTTTAATAGCCAATAGTGTACACTACTAATATTACGTCGTGCTCACTACGCTCATTTTTGTCTTAATAGTTTCCCTTCGCGTTCACTGCTTTCAAAAGCTAGCAAGTAGGACTAAATATTAATAGTTCATGAGATTTTTCCAGAGTGAAAGTGATAATGCATCAGTCTCATTAATTTACTGTACAACCTGCACGTCATATTTGCCACTGTAAAGAATTTATTTCAATTATTCAGTATTACAAAAGACATCCTTTTTTAATAAGAATTTTTGTATAGTGAAAATTACATATATCCACTGCTTGTATGAGGAAGTAATGTGAAAATTCATTAGTGAAGCATTATTAGGATATCAGTATTTGGAAATTATGAGAGCGTGGTGAGAAGTTGTGCCTCCGAATTTTGCATGGGCCCAAGCCGTGACTGTGTGGAGGACGATCAATGACAGCGAACGCAAGGCGTCGATGTGGTGTAGATGCCGCAAGTTACGTGTGTAGTTTGGCGTTGTCAAAGTAAAGGAGAGGGTGCTCCAAGTGTGGGCAAACTTTTCGAATTCGAGACTTGATTACAGCACGCTGTTTTCCAGACATAGACACAGTTACGTTACATAATGCCATGTTACACGCTACAGTTCAAAGCCCTCTAGTGGCAGAGGGTTGGAAGTATATAGACATGAAGGATAGAGGAGTATGATGATAATAACGTTCGTTTTATTTAAAAAATGTTTAAGACTTTTCACACAAAAAAATTGTTGAACATTACTTTTCAGCACGCCCTCATATTTTAGATCTGATTCAATTTCCGTCAAGAATTCAGAATAGCCACTGTGTAGGTACTTCTTTTATTGTGTCCAGGATAATAAGCTTTTCAGTTCCGCAGTTTCAGTTATGTATTACATTTAATACCAAGTACAATCGATTTCAGCACATCAGCCATACTTGACAAAGTCTCAGTTTCGTGCTAACCACAATTGTCGACGTACACAGAAAGTTGTTGGTCTGGTGGCAATGGAAGTGGATTCCTACGTCTCAGTCGGCAGAACTCTCTGTGTCTGAGAAATGGATGGTGGGTAACGTTAAAGAACTGTCAATTAACCAATCTAGAAGCGAATCCAGTTCGGGCTTACATTTTCAGGGTGCTGTTCAACAGGGAGACTTAAACGGACATCTCTAGAATGTCAGTAATAGAGAAATAATTCTTCACTACACGTGGAAGAAAAAAATAGCACCCATATTTGAACATTCGTATTCGCCACAGTCTCTAGTATAAATGAACACCAAGATTAAATGTGCTATAAACAGCAAAACATAGACTTACGTTATTATTGTGTAGATGGTGTAGAAATACAAGCATAGACTTGCAAAACGCTTT
Source organism: Schistocerca nitens (assembly GCF_023898315.1). NCBI lineage: Eukaryota > Metazoa > Arthropoda > Insecta > Orthoptera > Acrididae > Schistocerca > Schistocerca nitens. The sequence goes on from NC_064617.1 coordinate 847,710,927, forward strand.
TCCATTTTGAATAATGCCATATCATTTCACTTCATCGCTCACAAAATGACATGACACGGTGTGGGAAGGTTTTGAATGCGTCCGCAACATGGCAGTAAACTACCAGTTGTTACACAAGCATTACCCACAATCTCCATCACTCGTTCTTACAAAGCAATGGCTCGGTCTCTTCCCTTGATGCTATCATCGCAAAATAGCATCGAATTAGAGCTATGAAATATTACGTATAGGGCACCACAACGACTGTCTCTTGCCCCTAAAATCAATGTTCTTTATCAATGATTCGCACAATGCATGCCTAAATCGTAAGCAACGTAATTCTGACAATGAGAACTGCCACAGTGCAGATGCTGTAGCGATTTTTGATTTAACATGACATTAGAAATATTCTGCAACATTCTTTCATCTTCTTCTTTTTTTTTTTTAAGTGTTTGACGCAGCAAACGGAACCAAAGTACCACATTAAAACCTCAGAGCTAAGTAACTCTAACGAGATATTTCTCCATGTGTTAGTACCAGGAAATTTACAATAATGGGTTTAAGATAAACACTAGTTATTCAGAACGTGGTGGATACGTTTTCATCGTACTGCCAACTTCAACATACGAAGTAACTGAGTAGTCGCCCCATATATCGCTCCTGCCTAGAGCCTGTGTATAGGGAGATGGTCTAAAGCGGGTCCAGTCGAGTACGGAGTTCTAATTTTCATCTGCTAGAGGACAAAAGTGCACAAAGATATTCAAGAAACAGATCAAGAAAATGTTTTGTGAATTGTTCTGTTTATTTCTTGAAGGTTTTTTGTTTATTTATCTTTGTACTGATTTGTATATGCTTTTAGTTGTGTGAATGATGCGTGAATGTGGTCTAAAGTAAATATGTAGATCATTGTTCCATTGATAAACGCTGTAAGAACTAGCATGAGAAATTTTTAAAACAGCGCCATCTATCACAAAGCGAAAAAAGTGGTCCAACTAAAACATTCATATTTCTTTACGTACAACACGAATATGTAATAAAAAATGGGTGTTCCTATTTTCAAAAACGCAGTTGATATCCGTTTGACCTGTGGCAGCGAAATCTAGCGGGCCAACCATAGCGCCATCTGGTTTCCCCCTTCAAGCTAGACGAGTTTGGTTCTTTGTAGTTTTTTAGTTTGATGCTTATTTCGTGAGATATTTGGCCCAGACACTATCAATGAACCACTCTGTATATGCCTTAGCACTAGAGCACAATTTTCTCTGTAAACAATGTATGATGATCTTCACAAAGGAAGTTTCTGTCTATTCGACTGACATGATTTCAGTCGACAACAGGAAACGCCACTCGAGGTGGTGGTACAGGAATTTGAAATCTTTTCCTCACGAAATCCTTAAAGATTGCTCCATCCGGCTTAGTTTAAGGATAGGAGGGAAGAGACTTACTTATGTTGGAAAAGTAACAGAAACACAGGTATTTATGCTCAGATTCCTGTTTATGTCACAACTTGTAACGTCTGAAATACAAAATATGTCCTATTTTTCTAAAATATTCCCAGTAACACACATACATGTTTGCAACTTTTCTTTGTAATTATTTCCGGTCGAAATGTTTAGTACTTCGAATAGCTAACGTCTCATGCAGTTTACAGATTCTGATTCTGAGATTTTCCACAAAAGATCTGAAATACTAAAATAGTTATTCATAATACCTTTCAACATGATGAATTCTAACTGATGTTCCTCTGAGCCTCTGGTTATCTTTTCCACTTTTCGGACAGAGGAGAATTTGCATCTAAACTTCGTTTACATATATTCGCTCTCACTTGTGTTACTTATTTCTGTCTTGCTCATCATTTGTTCTGAATAGCTAATTCTCCACCTTTGTACTGTTCTCTTCAATTAAACATGTAAAGTAACTTAACCATCTCTTACGTGGAACGTTATGCGTAGACTATTAAAGTCACTAACATATCTATTACTAAACCATAATCCCGATTCCCGTTACCAGTTTCGGATTGCCTATTTAACTGTTTCCAGAACCAACAAAAATTAAATTTTCAATATTTCGCTAAGATATTGACCGAATTTTTTAAATTGGAAAAGCTATCATAATTTTCTAATTAACAGGTATAATCTTATGTTAACAGTTTAACTCATTGAGAAAAGTATTGAAGTTAGCAACTGTATGTTTGTCTTGAGGTAGTGTAACTGACAGCGCTCAGATGCCTCAAATGTATTGATCCAGTATTTGAGAACGAGAGCACTTGTCGACTTGTAACAACAACGACGCTGTACTATTGTACATATAAGTAAATTTTTTTCCATCTGATTTTTCGATAAATTAGTGTAATTGATGTTCTGATTTCATTTCTTTTTTTGTTTCATGCCATTGTGTTAAGAAAACTGTAAACAATTTTCAATGTGAATATTAATGTTTATGTCAAATGTCAAGCATTATTGTAATAGAATTGAAATGTAACAAATGTTGAGACTGTTGTAAGATGTTTAAAATTGTAACTGTGTGTCTGGTCCATACGTAGGCAATGTGTTAGAATATGTAGAATGCTAAACCTCGGGTGAATACCCTGTCTGTAAGGGAGCGGTAAAAGGTGGATGGCAGGCGAGCGCGGGAAAATTCGCATGGGCACTGCACGGCACAGCGGGCTCAGCAGCAGTAGTTGGAGTTTGGCATTAGTCTGGGCCACACCTTCTGGAGCGAGGAGGCTTTCCTGGAAGACGTAGTTTCATTGAGCCTCGGGTATGCCGTTCCAACGCCCACACAGCATGGCAAAATTCCATAGGCACTAAATGGAAAAGTATTACGACGCTAAGAAGAATTAAAGTGCCGATACGTCAAGAGCCATAGCTGTGGTTGTATGTGTGCTCTGTGCCTCGTCATCTCGCCGCCCGCCGACCGCCGCATCGATACAAGCAGGTTGAAACTTTTAGTACTGTATTCGTATGGACCAGAGAGTGAAATATTCAATAACAACTTAAATTTTACCAGAGTTTTCCTATCATTTAATTATCCTCACAACTAACCTAGATAGGATCCTTTCCAAATGTTGTGCAATCCGAGTGTCCCGAAATGAAAAACTAAATTTTGTGTTAACAATAATTACTTGCAGACCTAACTATGTAAGAATGGTGTTTAAAGAACTGTTTTGTTAATGAACCAGTAAATGAATAACGAAGGCCTAACGAAGTTGAACGATAACTTTAATATTGATATAGTAATGAAGTTTAATTATTTCGAGACAGATATAAAGGTATTTAAATGAGCAGTAAATAAGATAAAAAGAGTAGTAACTCATATACTGGAAATCTTGAACGCATAATAATTTCAGTAATCAATTTTTTTAACATAGTGATCATAACAGTTTCAGGGAACCCCCCCCCCCTTTTTATTCATTTGAATTCTGAAGTGTTCCACATTGGTTTGACCAGCAAAAGTTAAAGTCAATATATAAGTCAAAATTTATCAGTGTTTTATCTTTATCAAAATTGACATTTCGTGTGTGGCTCGAAAGTGCTATTTCTAGGGTAACCTACGCCCGATTTTAATCAGATTAATACACAGTATGAAGTTTTGTAGAGTACATTATAGTGTAGTGTTATGTATTCATGGTTTTTCCATATCAGTACAGAACGTGAAACTATCAGTTCAATGGATTTTCTGGTTCTGGAATTTTACTATGTTATGCAGTGTTACTACGTGTTGTTTTGCATGAATATATACCAACTTGTACAGGGAAGAAACTCCGTTAATGCCTAATTAGGCTGGCGACCGTATTATTATTAAATTGGTAGCATCTTCAGTGTTGCTTTTGGTACATACTGACGTGTAATTGCATTTTGAACTTACTTGACGGATCATTGTTATTACAGAGTGGGTGTAAGTCTGATTTGCCACCATTCACGTATACGCGGTCAATATCTATACGAAAATCCTGTCTCGTAAGGTGAACTCTGCTCAGTTACCATAGTAAAGGCTTTAATGAGAATTGTGTGCTCCACGCGCACGTTACAAGTGGCTCCCGGTGACAGGACGTCCAGTTGTTGTCGGTCACAAATTAACGTGAATAACGAGCAGTGGATGTTCAGTGGCACGAATTGCAATATTATTCAGTAAAGTAAATAGCAGTGAACGTCAAGTACGGTAGTGAGGTGTAAGTTGCTTTCGGTATGGACAAGAACGTAAACGCGGTAGATGGGCCGAGCGTAATGGAAGATGAGGCTGGCAATGACAGGAGTTAACGCGGCCAGATAACAGATGGCGTTAGTGGTAGAGAATTAGCGTACATACAATACCACGAACATGTTAACGAACAGATTGAAATGTCGAGATTGCCTAGAAAACAGCAAGGAATAAAACAGGACGTAGAGGGTGACTTTGTAGATGATAGTGGGTATGTGAATGAATCCAATGACATGTTTGATTCACCACAGATAAAGAAAGAACCGAAAGAAAATTTTGAAGTCGGATCGGAACACACCGATTCCGTAGAAGAGAACAGTGTGAAAATTTTAAGCATGAACGACTAATTTGAATGATTAACCAAACTAATTGCTGGACAGAGTGAGCAGCTCAAAACACAGAATGATCAGCTTAAAACACACGTTTACGAGCAGCTTAAAACACAAATTGGTCAGCTTAAAGCACAGGTCGAAGAACAGGGAATTAAAATTAGTAAACAAATAGAACAGGTAGAACAAAATGTGGGTAATTTAAGCTCTGTAGTAAATACTATGAAGTCTGAAATTGACACAATTAATAAAAATATGAATGCTATGCAGGGGGAAATTGACAACATTAACAGTAGGTTTGATGTTGAAATTCTCAACATCCAAGAGAAAGTAGAGCCTCTAGTTGAAACAAAAGTAGACGAAAAAGTTTTCGGTCTTAAAACTGAGATCGTAAACGAATGCCAACATGGAATCTCACAGTTGAAAAAGGCAGTTTCAGATACTGAAAGAGATTTAGGCGAAATAGTTACTGGATGTGTACAAAAGTGTGAACAAAATACATCGAAAATTCAAGGCAAACTTTTCGATCTCGAGAGTAAAATCAAAAATAGGCCTGGAGTGGTCTGTAATGGCATGCCACTTACCAAGAGGTTGGAAGGTGAGGAGCGCTTCGATCCCGCCAAAAAACATAACTTATGGCATCCGTTGGATTTCATCAAAAATTGCCAGAGGATGTTTCCTGAACACTTGTCTGGTCAGGAGAAGATAAACGTAGTAATTAGCGCCGTAAGCCCGCATCTCGTGGTCGTGCAGTAGTGTTCTCGCTTCCCACGCCCGGGTTCCTGGGTTCGATTCCCGGCGGGGTCAGGGATTTTCTCTGCCTCGTGATGGCTGGGTGTTGTGTGCTGTCCTTAGGTTAGTTAGGTTTAAGTAGTTCTAAGTTCTAGGGGACTGATGACCATAGATGTTAAGTCCCATAGTGCTCAGAGCCATTTGAGCCATTTTTTTAGCGCCGTAGCAGGTGACGCTAAGCGCTGGGGAATTAACTTGAATACGGAACTAATGACGTTCCAAGAGTTTAAACAAAAATTTACGGAAGAATATTGGTCCGAACAAAAACAGGATCATTTGTGGCGCGAGTTTATCATGGCCAAACTTCATGATAACAGGGGCAGGAATTCTTTGAAAGATTTCTACCAATATTGGTACCGAAAGTTGATACACTTAAGAGGGAGAAGATCTGATTCTGAAATCGTATGGGAGCTATATAAAAAGCTTCCAGAAGATTCGAAGAGATATGTGGGAAGCAATCATCATAGCTTCCAAGCGTTTCTCAAAACGGTCGAAGACGAAGATGATTGGCGCGAAAATCGTGCCAATTATCAGAATTTTAGTAACAGGAATAACCGCAATAATGACGAGAGAAATGACGGCGATGGGTTTCGCGTCAACATGATACAGAGAGGTAGAGGCAGAGGAAGAGGAAGAGGGGGTTATGCAGGTCGCGGTAGAGGGTACACCGCGCAAAATAATAACGACGCGGGAAACTGATTTCCGCGAACGTTGCGGGCCAAACGGAAGCGGACAAAATATACCGGCCCCGATTTAAGAAACATTACCGGACTGACAGAAAAGCTATGAGACAGCTTAGAGACAGGCATGGAACGACGCAACGTGTTGTTGCGAAACAAGCGTCAGGTGCGAGCGCAAATGACTCATCTTCGCCCTGCACTGCGCTACTTGTTAACAGGCAAGTGGAGCATCAGAGGGCAACGGCCCAGCCTAGCAGAACAGCTGTTCAGAGAGAAGCCGCTAGCAATGCGGCAGCATTAGGTACGAACATTGCCGTAAGAGCTGGCGAATACATTACGAGTGGTAATTCCATGGCGAAGGAAATAGTGGATGGAACAGTGGATACACAGAGAGGTGCGGTTAGCAGTGTTAGCAATGAAGTAAATGGCGAGAATGAATTAGCAGAAGTAACTGATTGGCGTGTGCAGATCGACGATCTGTACAAGGGCCTCAAGCAATGTGAGTGGGAGGATTTTAAGAAGGAATATGAGGAAAGGAGGTTAATTAGTGAAGAAGGAAATAGTAGGGCCGTCGATAAGGTTACGTGGCCCAAATTTGTAGAGGAGAGAGTAAATAGCGCCGCGCAAAGTACGCGTGCTGCCGATAGGACGAAGGTTAGAGATAGAAAGGAATTGGAGGATGAAATCCTAAGCATTGACGAGGAAGTAACTTCTGTTAACGATCCGCCAATAGTACAAGCTGTTACCGAAAGGCACAGTGGGGAAGGGGCAGGTAATTACCTAAGTATAATTGAAGTCCACGAGGATTACACTAAATATGAAGTAACAGTGGATGTGAGAAAAGCTGATAAAGAGGCCGTTTTGCCAAAAGAGGATATTGAGTTAAAATCAAAGTCTGACGAAAATGTAGAAGAAGAACTTAGTGCCTGTCTCAGAAAAGCTTTTATGTTAGAACCTGAAAGCGATCCAGAATGGTCGGATTCTGACGATAGTTCAGATGACGAATATTTCGGTACTAGTGAAAGTAATGGGAATACAGCTAATTGCGATATTGTACCTACTGATGACGAAGTTTCAAAACAAAATCCAGATGTTGAGACTGAACACAGAAAAAAGGAGCCACCGGACGACTCAGTGTTATTGTTACAAAGAATTCAAGTATTCAATGACTTTGAACTCCCGGAACCAAAGAAACCACCAGATAGAGGTGATGTGAAGGTCAAAAGCATATCTTGGGACGATGTTATCGTCGACCTGGATTTGCATAGGGAAGATCACAACAATCAAAAGCATTTGACGGTTAAACAAACTATAATACCAGTTGAAATTTATAATGTGAAATTGCAAGTACTTCTTGATACTGGATCTCAGATAAGTGCAATCTCCCAGTTGTTTTTCGAACACATCTGTGATAAGCCTGGACTAGTAATTATGACAGTGACTGGTGTAAAAATTGTAGGTGCTACTGGCAAGACTAGCAAGCCGGTAAAGAACCAGATATTGGTTGAATTTAGTATAAAAGGACAAAAGTTTGAACACGATTTTTTGGTTGTGCCATACTTGAGTACTGAAATGATTCTGGGTATAGATTGGCTAGATAAAGAAAAAGTTATTATTGATTGCAGCCAGGAAGTGGTCAAAATTAATAATGCAATTACGAATTTGGAAATAAAATTTGAGGAAAATGGGAAGGTATTCGATTCAGAAATTGGTTCTTTATTGTTGGAGATCGACCAAGGGAATGATGGTTTGACAAACATGTATGAAATGTACCATGTCCAGAGGTTAATAGATGAGAGTAACAGGCAGGGGCATGATTTTAAAGAAATTGTGGAAAATTTGAAGGACATATCTCATGATCAGAAAATAGAATTGCTTGATCTTTTAGAAAGTAATAGCACCGTATTTTCGGACAAACCTGGCCTAGTTAAGAACTTTGAATACCAGATTGAGACATTAGAGCATAAACCTTTCTTTGTAAGACCGATTTCGGTACCCATATCAAATAGGCAGGCTGTTCAAGTGGAAATAGATAAAATGATAGAATGGGGTGTAATCGAACGGAGTAACAGCGAATATAATTGTCCCCTTATCATCGTGAATAAAAGGGATGGGGGAGTAAGAGTAGTCATTGACGCCAGGACTTTGAACAAAATTGTAAAGAAGGAAATAGACATACCTGAAAATCTGGACGAAATGCTCCAAAAGTTTTATAATGTGAAGTATCTAACCAGTCTGGACATGACCGCCGGATACTGGCAAATCCCACTGAGCAAAGAATCCCGTAAATATACCGCTTTTCTATTCGCCGGGAAATGCTATCAGTATAAAGTAGTGCCATTTGGGCTTAGCACTTCTGTGGCGGTATTTATTAGGGCACTGGACTTTGTATTACGGAGAGAATTGAGTTCCCGGCTAACCATTTATGTAGATGACTTACTGATTGCTACTGAGGAATGGCAAGAGCATTGTGTATTATTGCAGAAAGTTTTTGTTGCTCTACAAGCAGGAGGCATGACACTAAAGTGGAAGAAATGTGAGTTTGTGAAGTCGGAAATAAAGTTTCTGGGGCACATTATTACTACGACCGGTATTGGCAAGGACCCGGAAAAGTTAAGTGCAATAGCAGAGTGTCCAGCTCTTAGAAATAGAAAACAGTTGAAAGTGTTCTTAGGTTTATGTGGGTTCTATAGAAAATTCGTCAAGGGGCAAGCTTTTAATAGTCCTCATTTGAATAATCTGCTTAAGAAAAATAGTGCTTTTGTCTGGACTGAAGGGTGTATGAGAGATTTTGAAAATTTAAAAAGTGAACTTTTGAATGACAATATTTTGCATCACCCCATACAGACAGAACCTTTCCACATGAGTACTGACAGTAGTGCTTATGGGATTGGTATAGAAGTTTTCCAAGAAATCTATGATGGCAAAGAAATCGAACACAGGACTATCACGTTTGCAAGTAGAACTCTAACAAAATACGGGAGAAACTACACTATATCGGAAAAGGAGGCTTTAGCCATTATATGGGGATTAAAGAAATTCAGGAACTATCTGTGGGGCCATAAGCTCATCATACATACTGACCACAAAGCTTTAACTTTTCTTAAAGATTGTCGTTTACTTAATGGCAGGCTAACCCGTTGGGCTTTGTACCTGCAGCAGTTTGATTATGAGATTTGCTATGTTAAGGGTACTGAGAATTACGTGGCAGATGCTTTATCTAGATTGCCTAATGGTATGAGTGAAGTGCCCGATGAAAATGGTGAAGAGGGTACTTTCCAGATAAGGTATATGAAAGAGGTATCAGGAAAAAGGAAAATCGAGCAAATATGTAAAAACATGAGATACCATCAGAATGAGGATCCGACATGGAAATCCGTGAAGGTAAAATTTCACAGTGTGCAGTATCCTCAAATTAAGAAATATTACAAAATCTTTAAAGGCATTTTGTACAAGAGAAAAGATTTAGTCACTGAGGAATGGAGAGTATGTTGGCCACACCAGTTTGATACTGATGTCAGAGACTACACTCCTGGAAATTGAAATAAGAACACCGTGAATTCATTGTCCCAGGAAGGGGAAACTTTATTGACACATTCCTGGGGTCAGATACATCACATGATCACACTGACAGAACCACAGGCACATAGACACAGGCAACAGAGCATGCACAATGTCGGCACTAGTACAGTGTATATCCACCTTTCGCAGCAATGCAGGCTGCTATTCTCCCATGGAGACGATCGTAGAGATGCTGGATGTAGTCCTGTGGAACGGCTTGTCATGCCATTTCCACCTGGCGCCTCAGTTGGACCAGCGTTCGTGCTGAACGTGCAGACCGCGTGAGACGACGCTTCATCCAGTCCCGAACATGCTCAATGGGGGACAGATCCGGAGATCTTGCTGGCCAGGGTAGTTGACTTACACCTTCTAGAGCACGTTGGGTGGCACGGGATACATGCGGACGTGCATTATCCTGTTGGAACAGCAAGTTCCCTTGCCGGTCTAGGAATGGTAGAACGATGTGTTCGATGACGGTTTGGATGTACTGTGCACTATTCAGTGTCCCCTCGACGATCACCAGTGGTGTACGGCCAGTGTAGGAGATCGCTCCCCACACAATGATGCCGGGTGTTGGCCCTGTGTGCCTCGGTCGTATGCAGTCCTGATTGTGGCGCTCACCTGCACGGCGCCAAACACGCATACGACCATCATTGGCACCAAGGCAGAAGCGACTCTCATCGCTGAAGACGACACGTCTCCATTCGTCCCTCCATTCACGCCTGTCGCGACACCACTGGAGGCGGGCTGCACGATGTTGGGGCGTGAGCGGAAGACGGCCTAACGGTGTGCGGGACCGTAGCCCAGCTTCATGGAGACGGTTGCGAATGGTCCTCGCCGATACCCCAGGAGCAACAATGTCCCTAATTTGCTGGGAAGTGGCGGTGCGGTCCCCTACGGCACTGCGTAGGATCCTACGGTCTTGGCGTGCATCCGTGCGTCGCTGCGGTCCGGTCCCAGGTCGACGGGCACGTGCACCTTCCGCCGACCACTGGCGACAACATCGATGTACTGTGGAGACCTCACGCCCCACGTGTTGAGCAATTCGGCGGTACGTCCACCCGGCCTCCTGCATGCCCACTATACGGCCTCGCTCAAAGTCCGTCAACTGCACATACGGTTCACGTCCACGCTGTCGCGGCATGCTACCAGTGTTAAAGACTGCGATGGAGCTCCGTATGCCACGGCAAACTGGCTGACACTGACGGCGGCGGTGCACAAATGCTGCGCAGCTAGCGCCATTCGACGGCCAACACCGCGGTTCCTGGTGTGTCCGCTGTGCCGTGCGTGTGATCATTGCTTGTACAGCCCTCTCGCAGTGTCCGGAGCAAGTATGGTGGGTCTGACACACCGGTGTCAATGTGTTCTTTTTTCCATTTCCAGGAGTGTATTTTCATTTAGCATTGGGGCATAGTGGGCCAAAGAAATGTTTGGATAAATTAAATAATGTAATAGTGATTGCTGGTAGTGTCAGTAAGAAGGTAAATGAACGAATTAAGTCGTGTGGTGTCTGTCAAAGGGCCAAAGTACCGAACAGAACTAGTAGAGATCCAATGCAAAGTACATTACCTGAAGACACCCTAGAATTATTATCAGTAGATTTGTATGGTCCCCTCCCGAAGACTTCGGGAAATTGTGCATATATTTTAGTAATTTTGGAAGTTTTCTCAAAGTTTGTATAATTATACCCCTTGAAAAGGGCAACAGCAGAAGCTGTATTTAATAGGATGGTCGAATACTTCAGAACCATCGGGAAACCCAAGGCAGTACTGTCTGATAATTGACCCCAGTTCATATCCAAAATTTGGAAAGAACGAATGGAGCAAAATGGTGTGGAGGTTAAATATATCTCAGCCTACCACCCAGCTAGCAACCCGGTTGAAAGGTACATGTGAGAAATTGGGAGATTGTGTCGAACGTACTGCAGTCATAACCATAGAGCATGGAGCAGTTTTATATCGGACTTTGAGAATGTCATGAACACATTACATCATGAAACTACTGGGTTCCCACCGGAAGAAATTTTGTTAGGCAGCAGAAGTAAAAGTTTAATTGAGGAGAAACTAGAGTTTCCACCTTGTACAAGCTTGGGGTTGAGTCAAAAGAAAGAATTAGTCAGAAAAAGGGCAAAGCAAAAAGCTGAATCTAGATCTAAAAGACATGATAAAAATCTGAAAGTTTCAAAATTTAAAATTGGAGATTATGTTCTTTTAAAAACTCACGAAAAATCTAATGAACTGAACCATGAAATTTCCAAATTTAAATTTATTTATAATGGACCATATATAATACAGAACATTCCACACGATAATGCTTACTACCTGATCTACCCAAAATCCAAGAGACCTTTAGATGTAAGAAACGTTGTGGACCTGACACTGTATGTTCTTAGGAGTGAGTGACCTAAGTATAATCACAAATCAATCTGCAGTAAATGTGCGGTATCTTATGCTGAACTATTTTATTCTAAATGTAACAAATCTTTGTAAATGTATGTACACCAATGTCAGTGTGCTAATGTACTTATGTGAGTTTCAGATTACCAAATGTACTATAAATGTAAAGATGTATGGAGAAAAGGGCTGAAAAGAAAGGGTAAATGCTGCAAGCCAAATAAAAGATGGGACTGCCAAAAATCAAAGTGGGCAGTATATGAGTCATAATATAAAGAACTGCCAAACACCAAAGAGGGCAGATAAATAGTCAAAAGGAGAATTGTAAGTGTGGTACAGGTGATGTGATAAATCGATGCGAAATGGACTGCCCAAATCTGAATAATAGGCAGGAAATATATGTAGTGATTTTTCTAAATAGTATTGTGTGTTTATTAGTAAATAAGGAAATGGACTGCCATTCAATGCAAGCAGCAGCAAATTGTCTTATAGTGTATATAGGTATTTGTATCTGCTTTGTAGTTAAGTGTTTGTGTTTCAGATTTTGAATTTATTTCTCTGAGAAATTTAATAATAAGTAATTTGCTATTTAAATCATGTTGTGGTAGGAGCTTGGACTGTGCCAAAGGCACTTAAGTAAATGATAGGTAAATGTTCTCAATATATTAAAAAGTATAGACCTGTATGACGTGAGTGAAGGGAAGTTTTGTGATATAAAATTTTATGATGGCACATTCACGCCAAGATTCAGATCCCCTGTATAAATATAAAGTTCAGTGTTCCCATCAAATTTGCACTTAGTGAAATTTACTGGAAACAGGGGCATGTGTAACAAAAACGACACTGTACTATTGTAAATATAAGTAAATTTTTTTCCATCTGATTTTTCGATAAATTAGTGTAATTGATGTTCTGATTTCATTTTTTGTTTTGTTTCACGCCATTGTGTTAAGAAAACTGTAAACAATTTTCAATGTGAATATTAATGTTTATGTCAAATGTCAAGCATTATTGTAATAGAATTGAAATGTAACAAATGTTGAGACTGTTGTAAGATGTTTAAAATTGTAACTGTGCGTCTGGTCCATACGTAGGCAATGTGTTAAGAATATGTAGAATGCTAAACCTCGGGTGAATACCCTGTCTGTAAGGAAGCGGTAAAAGGTGGATGGCAGGCGAGCGCGGGAAAATGCGCATGGGCACTGCACGGCACAACGGGCTCAGCAGTAGTAGTTGGAGTTTGGCATTAGTCTGAGCCACACCTTCTGGAGCGAGGAGGCTTTCCTGGAAGACGTAGTTTCATTGAGCCTCGGGTATGCCGTTCCAATGCCCACACAGCATGGCAAAATTCCATAGGCACTAAATGGAAAAGTATTGCGACGCTAAGAAGAATTAAAGTGCCGATACGTCAAGAGCCATAGCTGTGGTTGTATGTGTGCTCTGTGCCTCGCCATCTCGCCGCCCGCCGACCGCCGCATCGATACAAGCAGGTTGAAACTTTTAGTACTGTATTCGTATGGACCAGAGAGTGAACTATTCAATAACAACTTAAATTTTACCAGAGCTTTCCTATCATTTAATTATCCTCACAACTAACCTAGATAGGATCCTTTCCAAATGTTGTGCAATCCGAGTGTCCCGAAATGAAAAACTAAATTTTGTGTTAACAATAATTACTTGCAGACCTAACTATGTAAGAATGGTGTTTAAAGAACTGTTTTGTTAATGAACCAGTAAATGAATAACGAAGGTCTAACGAAGTTGAAAGATAACTTTAATATTGATATAGTAATGAAGTTTAATTATTTCGAGACAGATATAAAGGTATTTAAATGAGCAGTAAATAAGATAAGAAGAGTAGTAACTCATATACTGGAAATCTTGAACGCATAATAATTTCAGTAATCAATTTTTTTAACATAGTGATCATAACAGTTTCAGGGAACCCCCCCCCCCTTTTTTATTCATTTGAATTCTGAAGTGTTCCACATTGGTTTGACCAGCAAAAGTTAAAGTCAATATATAAGTCAAAATTTATCAGTGTTTTATCTTTATCAAAATTGACATTTCGTGTGTGGCTCGAAAGTGCTATTTCTAGGGTAACCTACGCCCGATTTTAATCAGATTAATACACAGTATGAAGTTTTGTAGAGTACATTATAGTGTAGTGTTATGTATTCATGGTTTTTCCATATCAGTACAGAACGTGAAACTATCAGTTCAATGGATTTTCTGGTTCTAGAATTTTACTATGTTATGCAGTGTTACTACGTGTTGTTTTGCATGAATATACACAAACTTGTACAGGGAAGAAACTCAGTTAATGCCTAATTAGGCTGGCGACCGTATTATTATTAAATTGGTAGCATCTTCAGTGTTGCTTTTGGTACATACTGACGTGTAATTGCATTTTGAACTTACTTGACGGATCATTGTTATTACAGAGTGGGTGTAAGTCAGATTTGCCACCATTCAGGTATACGCGGTCAATATCTATACGAAAATCCTGTCTCGTAAGGTGAACTCCGCTCACTTACTATAGCACAGGCGTTAGTGAGTATTGTGTGCCCCACGCGCACGTTACAGACCTACAACAAACTTGTCAAGTAATTTCAAACTTTTACGAAACATTTTCTCGACGACATCCCCAGCAAAACTATGAAAGGAAAAAAGTTTATCACTTACTACATTTTCGCCGTTTTGGCATGGAGTTTCAATTAAGTACTTCTCTACTATCAACACCCTTCACAATACAGTTTGCGGACAGTATCGATATATATCACTCACTGTAATCCAAAAATTATATAGTAATTCAGGAGATATGACAATCATAAACACTGAGATTCGTTAAAAACCAGCTCTTGCTTAAAATGGAGGGAAAACTACTCTGCACTCGCCCAGTGTTTCCTAATGAGACCACTTAACGACTGCCAGCAACGGTCAGAACTTTCCTAAACTTTTTCTCTCTTACATCCTTAAACTCAAATATGTAATACATCAACTCGTTTGCAAAGTATCAGGCGCTTAATGGTGTTTAAGATATAGGAGTTTGATCCTATAAACAATTGGGATTTACTGTTTTTTAACTAGGCCTATAACGTCAACAATGATTATGATGTCCGAAACATTAAACACGCTACGCAGCCTACAATTATACTTTCAATAGAGGCTTTTCTAATCACTGTTCACTTTTCTTTACAACCTTTGTGATCATTTTGTGAACAGAAATTATATAACATCCTTATGTTGATTGTATTAAAAACTGCATATTACAGCTTCCCTTCGCCATCCTGTACAGGAACTATATTTTCAGCTGAGAATATTATATTTCTCATACAAAATTTTCTAGTTGAACTTTCACTTTTCGTGCTATGACGATGCCACACAAGCATATTTTAAACAAATCTGTAATTCGATAACTCAGCAGAGGAAAATAGTTTGCTAGTTAGTCAGATGTGTACATATACGGATTACAGCTAAATTATAAGTAATGAGTTGTTTTACAGGTTGGGCGAACATGATTTGTTCGTGTATATGACTGCATGATGGCTGCTTACAGAATACTAAATCTTATAGTCTCTTAAATGTAAGATAAATGGTGATATTAGTCCTTGCGCTGCTGACGCTCGAAGTGAAACACACGTTTAAGAAGAAAGTAAATGTGTTTGTTTCTTGGCATTACACATACTATCGCATTTCAATAAAGTATTTATCCACACGAAACAAGGAGTTACCCAGAGGAAAACATTTCAGATTAGGCTTGAAATTTGCATTTTAATGTGTTCGTCAGTTTATCAGAGATATTGTAGTTAAAGATAGAAGGCGTTTCTCAACGACTGACATACTCAGCAGTCAGCAACAATGATATTCTAGTGTTGTAGCTGCATATTATTGTTACATTATGAGTTCCTTTTTCAAAGTGACAGTCGTGAGGAGATATAAAATGACTGTATGTGGCAATTCGATACTGTTCTGATTTTCATAAATATGTATTTCCCAATATTTGGGACATTTGAACATATTAGTTGCCCCAATTCATGTCTGACAATAAGTATCGATGCTGTCCTATTTCTGTGAAAAACTGAATGTACTTCCTTAGGTAGAAGTAAAGTAAGAGTCCATTTTTAGTGTCCCACTAATAAATTTCCTTAACAGGCATTTACGTTTTCTTTCTACTGAGGTGTTTCCAACCGAATTTTAGTGAAGGAAAAGCATTGTATAAAATGTAGCGCTTCAGTGTTCGTCTGCTTGTTGTTTGATTTTTCTGAGTAAGAAAAAAAAGCAAGCATTCGGCTATTTCTAGAACTGTATCAGTCCACTTCCACTGAAGCGGTTTCCACCAGCAGTACCTAACTCCTAAGAGGTTACATACGGGAGAGAATATAGGTGACCAAATTCGTAATCTTCAAATGAATCTCTGATCGAGACAGCGTAGCCGGCCGGTTTGGCCGAGCGGTTCTAGCCGCTACAGTCTGGAACCGCACGACCGTTTCGGTCGCCTGTTCGAATCCTGCCTCGGGCATGGATGTGCGTGATGTCCTTAGGTTAGTTAGGTTTTAGTAGTTCTAAGTTCTGGGGGACTGATGATCTCCCAAGTTAAGCCCCATAGTGCTCAGAGCCATTTGAGACAGTGCATTGGGAAAAAGTCAACAGCTTTGAAACAGGAATCCACCACACTCCCGGCGAACGTGGCAAATTTGGCGCAGTCGTCGTTTTCGAACCCATATTCGTACAGAAAATCCGTTGCGTTTTCTGTAAATAATTTGTGAACCTAGGGAATACAGGCGTAATTACACAGATTGTGCGTAAAGCAGATTCCCGGCTGAAGACTGAATTATAGATTTAAATAGAAAAAGAAACGAGCGATTAAGGAAAGAGTTAATGCGTTAATACATTCTCATCTGTGAACACTATCGCAACGAGCCCCGCACTTCGAGATATCTAAATACGTATGTGGCACCAGGCCCCAGGACAATGGAGCCTCCCCCCCCCCCCTCCCCCGGCTTAGAGCCTTCTCGTTTGTCCCTTGTGTGAGTGTCTTCAGGAGAAAGGGCTGGGAGCACACGCAAGCGGTCGCCTCGCCGAGGCGGTCCAAGACAAACGGCGGCCCGCCGTATCTGATGACCTAGCGGCTATTGGGATTCTTGCTTAATGCGGCGCTCGATTGCGCATGCGCCTGCTGCGGAGGCAACCCGCGAAACAGAGTGCTCTCTGCTCCTTTCCGCGCTCCGCTGCCGTCGTAGCCAAAGTATTTCCTCACACCAGTGTTCTTCTGAAAATATCTGGAATAAAAGTCCACTTCCAGATATAAATGTTATCCAGAAGCTTCAACCATCATATACCGGGTGTAACGGGTATAAGTGCAGATATTTCTATTCCTGACTAAGGACTGTATACTGAACAACATTAAATCAGTATTTATGTCATCTGTAGATTCCAGCTTTATAAGTCGTGTTTCTAGATTGGTTAGTACTTCCAAGTACATGTGTTAGAAATAGCAATTAACGCTTTCTGCTCCCTGGGCAGCAGGTCAGGTGTTCAAGTAAGGACACGTGGATGCAAACCGGTCAATCTATACTGACAGGCATGTCTACTTAGTGGTGCATTTATAACCATGCAAAAAAAATCAGGTAATGAAGTTATGACGTGTTTGTGGGAAGAGTCTTCGGTGCAGAGACAAAAACAATATTACTCATATTAAGGTACCACATACAATAAATAGGTCTACTCTTATACCTGTTACACCATGTATATGCCCGCTAGACGTTACTGGGACTGGTAACAGATATTTATCTGATCTCTGCTGCAAGAGCCCAGTGCTTAGTTCCATCTACTTGCATCTTCTGGACATTTGTTGTTGTTTTATGGCTTCCCAACTTATTGGTCGTGTTGCTGGGTTGTAGCTTTCATACTAACACTGCAAAATACTGAACCAGATACAGGAATTGGCCAAAAATTAGGACACACTGTAGGAAATGTATGCTTGAACATAAATGCAGATGCTGGCCGAGCCTGCAGGTTTCCATGTCGTCTTTGATCACGAACAGCACCTGTACAATATCCTCAAAACGCTGCAAGTATCAGACGAGTTCAGAACAATGTGCTGTCTTTGCCTTATGTCAGAGCTAAGCAAATTCGAAAGTGGAAAAGTTTCTGATGATCTTGTGGTGGGTGCTTTGTAGTCAAGGCAGCCGAAGTGTTTCGTATTTAAAGAGGAATCGTATCGAAGATTTGTACCACGTACAGGTAAAGGAGAAAAAAGTCATCCCCTAAGTTAGGGGGTGTATTGATCGATCCTGACTGACAGTCACTGTAGAGGACTGTGACGAAAAATGAGAGCACGGGATCTACAAAAGTCACTGCAGAACTGAATATTACACCCGCGAACCCAGAAACCACCAGCACAACACGAATGGAACAGAGAATTGAAGGGCGAGCTTGAATTCCAAAACGACCCATTAGTGCCGCAGTTGCCTGTCACAGGAAAACAAGATGCCAAAAGCATAAAACCTTGGACAGTGGGGCAGTGGAAGAAAGTAATTTGGTCAGGTGAGTCTTGTTCACACTGTTTCCAAATTGTGGCAGAGAGTGAAACATGGTGGAGTTTCGGCGATGACCCGGGTAGCCATTGCGTGCTATTCCGTGGGCCTCATGGTTTGTATCGCCACATTTCTGCCAGGAAACATGTAACCATTTTAAGTGATCAGGTCCATCCCATGGTACAATGTTTGTTTCCCTACGGTGATGCTGTGTTCAAAAATCACAAGACCGCTTTTCACAAAGCTCATATCTTCCAACACTGACTTTGTAAGCACGACGATGAATATTGGCACCTCCCCTGGTAATTACAGGCATTATATTTCAATATTATGGAGCCTTTGTTGTCTACTTTTGGACAGAATGGTTCGTTATCGCTATCCTCTTCCATCATTGTTACCTGATCTTGTCAATATTTTGCAGGAAGAATTCTACATACTATTCCCTTGAAAACTGTAGGTATCCATTCCGAAACGACTGGAATATGTTTTGAATGCCAGCGTTTTCCTGCACCGTATTGGGAATGGTAATAAGTTGTGTTTTGATTGTATCCATAACGACAGTGCACACTCATCCGCCCAGTGAGCGTTAGCCAGCTGCAAATAGCTATTTTATCTAGTATTTACAGACGGAGTATGGCAGTTCCTTTGGCATTTGTTCACGATGTTAACCACAGATAAACGATGGAGTGTACATACAGTGATAACAGAATTAGAATTTCGTTACGCTTGTACTACAACCTGTAGAAAGTTGACCTACTGAGATCGAGGATCATTCGGACGGCCCTTTTCTGAATTAACAGTATTCTATCCGGTTGACAGAGCCATCAAATGAGAGGAAATACAGTATAGGTTAGCAGTTTAAACGAAACATTACATCTACATATCAGTAACAATAGAGATTAGCCGCCCAGTAAAAATAGTTATATTTAGTTTCTACGCTTTCAGTTCCATGTCAGAAGCTTTGTGTACTAGTTTTTCTGATGCATACCAAAAACTCTATATAAACCACGAGCAGTTGTTACCCCTATCCTATATGCTAAATCAAATGTCTTTATATTCTACTCATCATCGACAAACAGAAATGGCGTTAATATATATTAAGAAAAGCAGGCAATCCAAAATGAAAAACCTCTGGAGTCTCCATTTCACACCATGAGAATTGAAATGAAGTTTGTTTTCTGTTGGTTGGCACTTGGAGTCAACCTTCCGCTTCCTAAATGATACGTACTCTACGAGTCACTGGTGGGTTTCCTTCACTAATTACATAACGCTCTAACTTGTGCAGAAGTATTGCACGATCCACACTGTCAGAGAGCGGTCTGAACACGCGGACAAAGTCTCGGGTTTCGTCCAGCAAGTGGCTTATTGAAGAAATCCCCTGTAGCAGAAATTTTAGGTTTAACAGAAATTGGTGGAATAGGGAACTTGGAACTCGTTACATGCTACACTAAATGTTCATTCTGGTATGAACAACAGACAATAGAATTTTGCTTTTCTGATCCCAGTATGGAGATTATGTTTTTATGAAGTCGGTGTGCTGGAACTTACTAATGACGAAAAAGGTGCTGCGTCGTCCTCCGAGGCTTCTGCCTACCTGGCCTCCGAGCCAGTTTATTCGAAGTTTTCGTGCCTGTCCAGGGAAACAAAATACGCAGCCACCGCCACTCTTCTTTCACTGCCGTACAAGCCTCCGAAAGTCTTCCCAAACCTGCTTGTCCTCTATCTTATAGTCCTGATACTTAAATCATTCGTTTCACCTTTGTCTACAGTTGGGGTAAGCCGAACATTCCAGAAAAGTATCGACAGCTTCACGTTTTCACAGATGTGTTTTACCTGACAGCTTCCACATCTCCGTTTGGTGTTATGTCCAGTAGGATGTTTCCAAAACGTGTTTGCCGATCTAGGATTTAGTGCCGATGAGCGTTTCCTGTTCTTTCCTCGCTGTGCCTGTATTTTAAGCCACGACTCCTTCTTAAGTTTCTTTTAAATCATGGACGATAGATTCTATCCTTAGCTTATCATTTAACCACGCAAGTGCATCAAGCTCAGTAGGAAATACTTGGACATATTGTTTAATGTAGCACATTGATAAAGAATTTGATGAGCAGTCAAGTGTCGTTAGTAGACAGTACTGAAATGACTAAAAGCTGTCTTCATTGTGTCGCACTGTGAAACTATCGTTACGTGCGATTCAGATTAATAATGTCATTGACATATTGAATGTAGGATACACGACTGACGATTTTGATCAGACGATTCCATAAAGCGAAGCTGAAGAGAGCACGGCGCATTGCGACTGCAACGTAGTACTGCAAGTACTGCATCTAAAACTTTATTTTCTTGGTTGTATACACGGTGTGTCACTATCTGTTGCCTCCTAGAATAACTCCGAAAGTATGATAGTAGCTGAAAAGTTTGTGGGACCAATGTTGCATGCGACAACGGCGGCCATAACATGACTTTTTTTTTTTTTTGCTAGGTGAGGTCGCGTCAGAGATATGAAGATCAACTTTGTTTTTTAGATGGGACGCTACAGTTTGCTACTTATTTTCTGATAGCAGCTATCGAGATGAATCCAATGACATGTAACAATAACGTCTTTGAAGGTCATCGAAAGGCCACAAAGTTGGCATGAACGTCCATTTATATAAGGTGTTCGAAGTGATGACCGCTGGTATCAATGCAAGGCTGCAACATTCTTATCATGGACTGAGTGGTATTCCTTATCACTTCGACACTTATCGAAGCACATGGTCTGACAATTCTCTCTTGTATGCCGTGCAAATAATAAATATTCGCCGGCCGCTGTGGCCGAGAGGTTCTAGGCGCTTCAGTCCGGACCTGCGCTGCTGCTACTGTCGAAGGCTCGAATCCTTCCTCGGGCATGAATGTGTGTGATGTCGTTAGGTTTGTTAGGTTTAAGTGGTTCTAAGTCTAGGGGACGGATGACTTCAGATGTTAAGGCCTATAGTGCTTTGAACCATTTGTAGTAAATATTCGCCGAATACGGCGTATCCATCTAACGTGCCATTGACATGTAATCACCATTCGACGGTTTCGCAGTACAACACTGATAGGAACGGTAAGACTAGTGTTGACGAATCAAGCGAATGTGAATGATGTATTCCTTCGAAGAAGAAGTCGATGTGCTTCTCATTTACGGAGAATGCCAAAGAAATTCAGTGAGAGCTAGAGACTTACATCCTGAAAGCTATCCTCAACGTACCCACCATACATGTCGTACATTTAAATATGTGTGTGATAAATTGAGAACAACTGGATCATTGATGCATCGGAAACATCTACATCTACATATATACTCCGCAATCCACCATACGGTGCGTGGCGGAGGGTACCTCGTACCACAACTGGCATCTTCGCTCCCTGTTCCACTCCCAAACAGAACGAGGGAAAAATGACGGCCTATATGCCTCTTTACGAGCCCTAATCTCTCTTATCTTATCTTTGTTCTCTTTCCGCGAAATGTAAGTTGGCTGCAGTAAAATTGTACTGCAGTCAGCCTCATATGCTGGTTCTCTAAATTTCCTCAGTAGCGATTCACAAAAAGAACGCCTCCTTTCCTCCAGAGACTCCCACCAGAGTTCCTGAAGCATTTCCGTAACACTCGCGTGATGATCAAACCTTTCAGTAACAAATCTAGCAGCCTCTGAATTGTTTCTATGTCCTCCCTCAATCAGACCTAAGCCGGCCGGGGTGGCCGAGCGGATCTAGGCGCTACAGTCTGGAACCGCGCGACCACTACGGTCGCAGATTCGAATCCTGCCTCGGGCATGGATGTGTGTGATGTCCTTAGTTTAGTTGGGTTTAAGTAGTTCTAAGTTCTAGGGGACTGATGACCACAGAAGTTAAGTCCCATAGTGCTCAGAGCCATTTGAAACAATCCGACCTAATAGGGATCCCAAACGCTCGAGCAGTACTCAAGAATAGATTGTATTAGTGTTTTATAAGCGGTCTCCTTTACAGATGAACCATACCTTCCCAAAATTCAACCAATGAACCGAAGACGACTATCCGCCTTCCCCACAACTGCCATTACATGCTTGTCCCACTTTATATCGCTCTGCAATGTTACGCCCAAATATTTAATCGACGTGACTGTGTCAAGCGCTACACTACTAATGGAGTGTTCAAACATTACAGGATTCTTTTTCCTATTCATCTGCATTAATTTACGTTTACCTATATTTAGAGTTAGCTGCCATTCTTTACACTAATCACAAATCCTGTCCAAGTCATCTTGTATCCTCCTACAGTCACTCAACGACGACACCTTCCCGTACACCACAGCATCATCAGCAAACAGCCTCACATTGCTATCCACCCTATCCAAAAGATCATTTATGTAGATAGAAAACAACAGTGGACCTACCACATTTCCCTGGGGCACTCCAGATGATACCCTCA
Organism: Schistocerca nitens; assembly: GCF_023898315.1. Classification (NCBI taxonomy): domain Eukaryota; kingdom Metazoa; phylum Arthropoda; class Insecta; order Orthoptera; family Acrididae; genus Schistocerca; species Schistocerca nitens. The sequence goes on from NC_064617.1 coordinate 847,733,822, forward strand.
CCTCCGATGAGCACTCACCATCGAGGACAACGTACTGGGTTCTATTACTTAAAAGGTCTTCGAGCCACTCACATACTTGGGAATCAATCCCATATGCTCGTACCTTGGTTAGGAGTATGCAGTGGGGCACAGAGTCAAACGCTTTCCGGAAGTCAAGGAATATGGCATCCGTCTTGTACCCTTCATCCATGATTCGCAAGATATCATGTGAAAAAAGGGCGAGTTGCGTTTCGCAGGAGCGATGCTTTCTAAAGCCGTGCTGATGCATGGACAGCAACTTCTCTGTCTCAAGGAAACTGATTATATTCGAACTGAGAATATGTTCGAGAATCCTGCAACAAACCGATGTTAAGGATATTGGTCTGTAATTTTGAGGATCCGTCCTTCTACCCTTCTTATATACATATCCGGCAAAGGAAAGTTACTGACGACGAAACGGAAATTGATACTCTTGCCATTGTGGTTCGAGATCCTTGTATTAGTTCACGTCAAATCTCAAGGGAAACTGACGTGAATAATAGTAGTGTCGTTCGTGTTCTGCATCGCCATAAATATCATTCTTACCATATAAACCTCCACTAAAAATAAACTGGTACTGGTTGCATGCTTCGCATTGAATCCTACCGATGGGCTCAACTTCAGATTCAGAGCGATGACACATTTATTAATTTCATTTTGTTTACTGACGCGGCTACATTCACGAACCATGGAAATGATAATTTGCATAACATGCATTACTGGGCAAATGAAAATACATGTTGGCTACGGCAAGTTGCACACCAAAAACTGTGGTCGGTGAATGTATGGTGTGGGATTCAGGAGGACAGAATTATAGGCTCGTATTTCATCGAAGGAAATCTTAACGGTAGAAAGTACACCACATTCCTGCAAGAAACATTAGGTCTGTTATTGGAAGAAATATCTTTAGGAACAAGGAACAGAATGAGGTATCAACATGATGGGTTTCCTGTACATTTTTCGTTGATGGATACAAATGAGTTGCAGAGACAATTCCCAAATCGTTGGAATAGACGAGGAGGAGATACGTCGTGGCCAGCTCGTTCGCCAGACTTGACACCTCTGGGTTTTTTTCTTGTGGGGATACGTAAAAGACATTATCTTTAAAGACGTTCCAATTACACCTGAAGGTTTGTGAGAGAGAATTGTCAGATCATGTGCTTCGGTAAGTGCCGGTGTGATAAGGAATACCACTCAATCCACGATAAGAAGATCGCAGCACTACATTGATACCAATGGTTATCCCTTCGAACACCTTCTGTAAATGGACGTTCATGCCACCTCTGTGACCTTCCTTAACTTTCGAAGACCTTACTGTTACACATCATAGGATTCGACTCGATAGCCGCTTTCAGAAAATAAGTACAAAACTATAGCTTGCCGTTTAAAAAAACAAAGCTGACATTCATATCTCTGAAGCGATCCCACCTATCATTAAAAAACCAACGTCATATTATGGCCCACGTTGTCCCATACAACGTTTGTTCCACAAACCTTTCAGCTCCTATCATACTTACGGAGTTATTATTGGTGGATATAGTTAGTGAATCACCCTGTATATCTAATGCACAGGGTGTCGCAGAAATGTTGCGACAAACTTCGAGCGGTTGTAGAGAGAGGGTGTCTTGACGAACAAATCGAGGGTAGGAACCTGTGTCCGGAAACGTCATCCAACGTCACTACAGAGAGTCGAAGATAAAGGCGTTGGCGCCTGTCACTAGCCCCCCCCCCTTTCGGCAGCAAATGTTTGTTGTTATTCTTTGGTCCTGACTGCTTGCCTCGATCATCAATGGAGAAGATGGAGCTAGCTGTCCCGTAGACAGTTCTTGGCTCCTGTGAATGTGATACTCTATTCTCTTGGGAGATGACAGTTTCTGGCACAGATTTCCATCTGCCATTTATTTGTTCCTGTATATCGAAAAATGTTGGTGATTTTGGAGGGTTCTAGTTGAAAAATGAGATGTGGCTGGAAACCATCATCCACCAAGACAATAGAGCATCACATTTCATCGGAGACAAGGCCTGTCTACGCAGTAGCTGGTTCCGGGTTCTTCGCTGGCCATCGTGGAAATCTGTGGTGATCATTAAATCTGTCATGATCATTAAATAACGAACAATATTCCAGGACATTCCGTCTATGGTTCGTCACCGTACGAAGTCACGTTTCCTGCCGAAGGGCTATATAGTGGAAGGCGCTGAGGCTTGTACTTTGATGCTCTGGTGCATCATTGAATAACGTTTTAGGACACGTGTTCCTATCCTCGATCTGTGTTTCAAGACATCCTCTACATCGTCTTGGAATTTGTCCCAACATTTCTGGCTCACTCTCCAGTTCTTACTCTCTCATAAGTGAAACACTTCTATCTATCTATCGCTTGCGCCTTGTCCCGCAGTTACGCTGGGTCGGCCATGGTTAAACGGATTTGGCATGTTAAGTTTAAGGGGTGGCCAGATGCCCTTCATGCCGCCACCCCGTACTCCCCAGGACGGAATTATTGTACCCCAACTGTCTGTGTCTACTGGAATCCATGAAATAGTGTGAATGTGTTCAGATGTGGAACGTGGACACCAGCCCGGTATTCACCTAGTGGGATGTGGAAAACTGCCTACAAAACCCCATCTAGGCTGGCCGGCGCACCGGCTCTCGTCGTCAATCTGCCAGGCGGATTCGATCCCGGGCCGGCGCGCCTACCCGAGTCCAGGAAGCAGCGCGTTAGCGCTCTCTGCTACCCTGGCCGGTTTCGTAAGTGAAACACTGATTAGCGATAACTTTAAATATGTTGTGATGTACTCAGTATGGTCCAATTGTTTCTGTCTACTTTCCTACAAACTTGAACAAAACATCTGTAATTTGAGGGGGGGTCGACCGCTGAACAGGAACTCGAGACAGTTAGCACTCGTTTTCCTTATGCAGGAGTTTGCACGCTGATGATGCGTTCACGAAGTGAATAAAATTGCTTTATGGAAGACCATAACTCGATTTTTGTCAAATCAGTACACAAAACGACGCCCAACACTGAGGTGACAGAAGTCATGGACTGCTCCTTATATCGTTTCGGACATCCTTTTGACCGGAGTAGTGCAACAGTTCGACGTGACATGGACTCAACACGTCATTGGAAGTCCGCTGCAGAAATATTGAGGCATGCTGCCTCTATAGCCATCCATGTTTGCGAAAATGTTGCCACTGCTGAATTTTGTGTACGAATTAACCTCTCGACTATGTCCCATCAATGTTCGAAAGATTCAAATTGGGCCATCTGGGTAGCCAAATCATTCGCTCAGATTATCGAGAAGGTTCTTCAAACCGATTGCCAACAAATGTGGCCCACTGAAAGGGAAACATGAAATTCGTGAATGATAGCAAAGTGTCTCCGAGCAGCTGAATGTAGACGTTCCTAGTCAACGAGCGTTTCAGTTGGATCAGAGGACCCATTCCATTCCATGTAAACAGCTCACACCATTATGAAGCCACAACCTGCTTATACAGTGCCTTGTTGACAACTTGGTTCCATGGTTACGTGGGGTATCCACTACACTCGAACCCTACCATCAGCTTTTACCAACTGAAATCGGGACTCATCTGACCAGGTCACGGTTTCCATCCATCTATATTGCAGCCAATATTGTCAGGAGCTCAGAAGAGGCCTTGCGGGGGATATCGTGCTGTTAGCAAAGGCATTCGCGTACGTCGACTGTTGCTATAGCCCATTATCACCAAATTGGTCGCACCGTCCTAACAGACACGTTCGTCGTATGTCCCACGTTGATTTCTGCTGTTATTTCACGCGGTTTTGCTTGTCTGTCAGCACTAACAACTCTACGAAAACGCCGCTGCTCTCGGTTTTTAAGTGAAAGCCGTCGGCTATTGCGTTGTCCCTGCTGAAAGGCAATGCCTCGAATTTGGTATTCTCGGTACATTCATGACACTGTGGATCTATGAATATTAAAATTTCCCTAACGATTTCCGAAATGGAATGCCCCACGCGTCTAACTCCGACTATTGTTCCATGTTCAGAGTCTGTTAATTACCGTTGTGCTGTCTAATCACGTCGGAAAACTATTCTCATGAGTCATCGAGTAGGAATGACAGCTCTGCCTATGTACAGTCCTTCTGTATATGTGATACTATCGCCACCTGTATATGTACATATCGCTATCGCATTACTTCGATCACCTCACTGTACTATTAAGCACAAATTGTAGCATAAATTTTAATTTCCGTAATTATGTCCTTTTACGTTGCATAAGCTATAGAATGTGAATAAAAATACGAATAAGAATTGTATTTAACAGTTGCTTTTCTTTTCAGGTAAGCGATAGCAGTTATTGGAATGGGAGCCGCATGTTGCTGCAGGAAACACTTTTTGTAAGTCGCCTGTTTCACTTTATTACAAAACCTTGTACACTTGCTTCATTTTCTGCAAAGCCTGTGAATAATATTAATAATTCCAAGAACAGTCTGAAAGTTAATTTATCGTAAGTCAAAGATTTAAAATATGTTTTGCCATTTTCATATTTATGGATTTTTCAGGAAACAACTATTTCCGTTTCCTGCAGCATCTAATGTTAGCAAATCATTAATTTAAAACTAGGACTCCAACATCTAAAATAGCATTGCCATTAACGGAATATTAGAATTCCACTTGAGTGCTTTTTATTTAATTTGGTTAAATCCAACGCGATCCATAGTACCATAGTACAACATGTCAGTGTGTACGAACTTTTCCATTCTGTTTGGTTCCTAATACAAGTGATTCTTTGTAAATTTCTCTAACATGGGGAATTAGCCCATAGTCTTGTGGGCGTTGCACGTGTTACAGGATGATTGCTTTCACGCGGAATGTGTAACAAATTCCGTGTAGCACACAAATGGAATGGACATAGCTACAAACTGAGTTTAAAATGTGTTTCTTTTTTTATTGCTGACTGCGCTATTAGTATTATTTTTATATTAACTTTCACTTTACGTTAATAATGTCTATCTATTCTGAAACATTAATTTATTTGACATCATATTTTACTAGATAATATTTACAAAAGAATTTGAATTTTTTTCGTAATGAGAATCATACTGAATTTGCCTCCAGTAATACGACATGAAGCCAACGGTTTTGCCGCAGTGGTAACACCAGTTCCCGTAAGCTCACCAAAGTTAAGCGCTATGGGGTTAGGCTAGAGCTTGGATGGGTGACCATCCGGTCTGCCGAGCGCTGTTGGCAAGCGGGTTGCATTCAGCCCTTGTGAGGCAAAACTGAGGAGCTACGTGATTCAGAAGTAGCGGCTCCGGTCTCGTAAACCGACATACGACCGGACGAGCGGTGTGCTGACCACATATCCTTCCATATCCGCATCCAGTGACACCTGTGGGTTGAGGATGACACGGCAGACGGTCGGTACCGCTGGGCCTGTTCGGGCAGAGTTTGGTTTAATACGACATCAAATGTGCGGTGATCATTTAACTTTCCAAACAGTACGTAATTTCTTGAACTAATGGCTTCAGTTTTTACATTCTACGGAGGACTTAGTCGCATTGAACTTTATCCCGCTTATTATTTTTCCCTCATTTAACATATCTTCGATTGTGTAGCTTACTATTTCCAACGTATTTCTTACTGCAGCTTCCTTAACGTGTTAAACTAATGATATTAATGGTCTAATTTCGACATAAATCACCACTTCCACAGTACACGCATTGGTCAAACTCACATGATGATTATTTGTTCACATCCACCAGTTTAGCAACTGCTCTTCGCGCTTCTTGCTGGTTTTCGTATCGTGGTTGTCAGTTTCACCTCTGTGTTAGTGTACTGTGAGACTATGACAATTAGAAATTATGTATCACTAGTGACGACTTACTTTTATCTGTTCATGTACTGAACCAAGATGTATCGATATTATGGCATCTACCGATTTTTGTAATAATAACATGCACTGATACAAGAGGAACAAACAAACTATAAACAGTGCTGGCAGAGTAAAGTCAGTCAAAGTGAATGTACATTCATTTTCATCCTCCCTGGTGTCGTGACACTTGCAATTCAATTCTGATCAGAAGCTAAGTTTACCAGTACACCCTAGTGCTGAAAAAATTTTACCAAGGAAACTCTCGTATATAGACACTGTGTATAGACACAGACATAGACATAGACATAGACATAGACATTGTAAAGCATTGCTGATAATATTCTCTATCCATTAATACAGTCTTCAATCACTGCCTGTCTCAACTTTGTCGCTCCTACCCTCCCAATAAACAGTACCATATCACCATAAAGCACAACAGCAGTCTGGCCAATCCCAAAGACTCTGACTACTAATCCACGAGTACCTCTCGCAATCTCTTTATTCTCCATTTTAAGTAAAGTCTTCACGTTTTTCAGAAACATTCTTCATGGTTATGTGGCTCAAAGTCGTCGTTGTAATCCCCCTGCCGTTGGCGGAACCATTTCTCGTCAACATACTAGTACAAAACAAGTTAGCCACAGATTCTGTCCACATTTTTGCGGATATTCACATTTTTTCTTGCTGCATCTTCCACTTTCCCACTCATAGCACCGGCATTTTCTTACATTCACCTCTAAACGTTCTCCGACTTCCATGGAGGTTAGTGCGATCACAATGCAGGTAAGATTATACTTGAAAAAAGAGACAGCATTGGTCGTATATTTTTACTATTGCAGAATCGATTTTCTGTCACTGAGTGACCATCTTCAGTGCACTGAAGATGGTCACTCAGTGACAGAAAATCGATTCTGCAATAGTAAAAATATACGACCAATGCTGTCTCTTTTTTCAAGTATACCTGTTATCTGGTCGTTGTGCACAAGACAACATGGAGTCGCCAATCAAGCAGGTAAGATTATCACCATCAATTTTACCAAGCTTGGGCGCATGGCGGTAAGACACTGAAACTCCTATTCCAGTTGAAGGTGTTTTAACCCAACCTCTGGCAAAACAGCTTTAGTTCTTCCGTGATTCACATGAACGTATTATAGCAAATGGCGGATTGGTTCCTTTGAAAGAGCACAGCCGATTTTAGCTGATTGACTGACTGGTCTCCTGACCGACTGACGGAATCACTTTAAAACTGAAACACAAATGAAATAAGTTACTTTATTGCTGGGTGTGAGGTGCAGTGTGTGGAATCAAAACGTTGACCATCTAGTGAATTATATCCACGCAATCATACTAGCTGGATGCTGGGGACTGATTCAGTGTGTCTGCGAAATTTTTAAGACTTTTTTCTCTCCATTCAGTGATGTAAATTACAATTCAAACAGTTACAAAAAGCCAACCTGAGCTACCCTCTCCAAGCCCGCTTTACATGCGATCATGGATGGGTGTGAGTGCATTTAAAAAGAGATTAACTGGTATCTGCTTGGGAACTAATTGCAGCTATAGGCGTCCCTGGTCGCAGGCAGTGGATGTGTCATGTTTTGTATTTGCACACAACGGACAGATGTAGACAGCTTGTGGAACAGCCGCCCGTTTGGCATCGAGCGGTCCGTTGCTGACATCTCGTAACACACATAGCTGTGAACACCGTGCACTGCCTTGAAATTGCAACCTGCCACCTCACAACCGAACAATTCTTTCGTCTTTCAAGTCAAATGCAACAAAGTTTTCGTTTCCATGTATCCAAATGAAAAATACCATTTTTCTCTAGTGGTATCTGCCATATCACCCATCTCCTTGTTCTTAAACTTTGGCACCAGTTGTGGCTATTTTCAGTGATGTTGCATTTGACTTGCTGGGATCTTCTTTCGGTTTGCAGCATTCCATAATGCCAATTTGCGCAGGAGCACGACCAAAATCCCTGACTAGTGCAGTTCTGATTCGATTTCTTTTCTTTTTTTTTTTTTTTTTTCCTTCAGTCTACTGACTGCTTTCATGCGGCCCGACACGAATCCCCCTTCTGCACCAACTTCTTCATCTCAGAGTAGAATTTGCATTCTGTGTCCTCATTTATCTGCTACATGTACTCCAATCTCTGTCTTCTCCTACACTTGTACCGCCTACAGCTCCCTATAGGATAATGGAGGTTATTTCTTGATGTCTTAAAATATGTCCTGTCATTCTATCCATTCTTCATGACGGCGTTTTCCATATGTTCCTTTCTTCGTCGAGTCTGAAGAGAATCTCCTCTTCTGTTAAGTTATTAGTCCAACTAATTTTCAACATCCTTCTGTAACACCATATCTCAAACGCTTCGACTCGCTTCCGTTCCGATATTCCAACATTCCATGGTTCACTGTTATACAGTACCATGCTACAAACGTACAATCTCAGAAATATCTTCCTCGAATGTTTTTGACAGTAGAAGATTTCTCTTGGCCACGGATTCACTCTTTGCTTGTGCTGGTCTGTATTTCGTGGCCACTTTACTTCTCCTGTTATATGTTGGTTTCCTTCCTTACGTTTATGTACTTCGTGCTGATCAATTTTTATCTCAAGTTTATCGCTGATTTCATTTGTGCAACTCCTCATTACCTTCATCTTCCTTCGACTTACTCTCAATCCATAATGTGTGACCCTTAAACTCTTCAATCCTATTATTCTCTCCTTTCCACTCACAGGGACTGCACAGCGCCCCGATCCTGGCTTCCTTCCATGGACTTCAAGGACTCTATTTCTTTCAGCAGAGTTCGCCATCGTGGTGAATTTAGCGTTGTTAGTCGGAGCCGTTCCCTCGAACACACTGTCGTTAGCACACCGTAGTGAGTGGTGTGATCAATGTATTCCCAGTGAGGCTGTCAAGCAAACCTTCATCCCGCCGTACTGCTCAGGCCTGCCCGTCGGAAGCCAGCTAACAATTTCGGCTTCTCGAGCTCGAGATATTATGTGGACGCCACACCAACTTTCCCCAATCTTAGCGTGTGGTCCATGTCTAATACTGTAGTCGTCGACGAGGCATTATGACTTAATTATCCTCCTTTTCGTTGCCATACCCTGTCTGCTAAAGCTGAGTAACCGTCCGTGACGTAATAATCGCTTTCGGACACCTGATTTCACCTCTGAAGATCCCGCATCCTCTTTCACCGACTGTAAGCTCTCAGTACCATGAGGCACCAAATAAATTATATCTCCTATCGCCACCTCTGAATGAAGCACTACACAAAGAAGTAACTCCGCGATCAGACTCAGGGGACGCTATACAGACCGGGGGTCGTGTTATCGTGTGTCATATGACGTCATTTGCATGCGATAATGGGGAGTGTGGCGTCAGTTCTACACTCTCACTCCCGTTGTCGACTTTCCGGACCTTCTCATCCCAATAACTCCTCAGTTCGGCTCAATAGGCTTACTGTATTCTTATACAATTCCCAGTCCAATGAGAAACTGACAGCAACCGGGTCCTCCATATGGTGATCGGTTTCGCTCATCTCGCAGCTACGGGGAAGGACTAATGATAATGGAAACAAAGCAATACTCCATTACGAACAGGTGGAACGGCAATCCGGTAAAAGCAAACTTGAAGCAACACATATTGTCAATACCCGTACCGATATCCAATAGAATTTTTCGCATAACGAAATTTTTGTTCGCTCATTAAGGGGACCCCTTTGACTTGAACTGTTCAGGACATCTGCAGAAGTGAATGGGGGTAAGAATTAGGAAACTATGCACAGACATGGTAGGAAGAAACTCTCTGTGGCAGAGCAATTGGTGTATAAGGCAGACTCATCATATTAGAAACAGAAAATCTCATAGAATATTACGGTCTAGCTGTCAGGAGAAACAGCGAAAATATCAGTGAGATGAGAAAAGCAATTTGGACAGCTCTGTTTCACACAATATCCACTGATGAGAAATCCACAGCATGGCATGCCAAAAACTGTTTTGGTAGAAAAAAAGTCAGTATATATAGATCTTTCAGATTCTAAACCCCTGGAAAAATGTTTACTGGTAAAACACTGAATCCGAATGAAAGCTTCAAGAGCTGCACTGGGTAACACTTGCCAAAAATTGTATTTTTTGGCTTTTCAGCTTTTCAAATTGGTGTAATGGACACCTTAACATGTTTTAATGATGCAGCAACAAGCAGATTGAAAACAATGAGCAGATTAAACATGAAAACTGGCGACAAGGTGAAAAATGGGGTGTTACTAGTGGACAGGCACTGTGCCGCTGAAACTGATAAAGCTATAAAATCATGAAAGAGGAGCCAGGGTGCCAAAAAGAAGCAAGAAAATTAAAGAAAGTGAAAAGGACACTCAGAATCGACATGATTAGAGTGTTTTCACATGTTATCATTAGAAAGAAAATGACATGCAAATTTTTAGTTTCAATTTCCCATCGTCAACGGTTTTGCATACTTAGGAGTCATTATCTCATCCAATATTAAAGCTACAGAAACATAATTTCGCATGAATTATAATATAGAGCTTGCTTCCACAGTGAACCACGTTATTCAAATATTTTAAGTTTGAGCATGTCGTATGTTCTTAAATTACTACGAGAACAGAGTCACTTCTAAAAAATCTTTTTTAAAATACAGGAAACATTGGTAAATATTTCTGGGGGTTACTGTTTCAAAACTTTAATAATTAAAAGAATAAAATTTATTTTGACTTTTTAGTTTGAATAACGTGGAAGCACGGATTAGCGAAAGTAAAAATTGCACATTATTCAGTACGTACGATAAAAATCAATATTCACTCCACTATGTACTTCACAGTTTTTAAATTTTCTTCATATAGAGGTCACAGTATACTATTTATTTTATTTAAGTCTTATACCAATATCTACGAATGTTTTTGAGTTATTAAATTTCAAAGTACTAATAAAAACTATAAGCCTTGATGTCCAGGTCCCCTTAGTTGCAAACAAAGAGTTTCTCTCACTTTTTGCTGGGTGAGAACTACTGTATCTGTCTATTGTTTAAAATAAACGATTGTGTTTTCAACTTCTCTGAACGATTTAGTGTTATCAGTCCTTAAATGACACCCTCGCCTTCTGCCACTGTTGAACCCTTGTAACCGAAAGAAGAAAAAGGGCATAACTGAGTCGATAAACACAGTACAGAAGTTCACATATCATCTGGCAGTACACATAGTCAAGTATAGATAATGAAATACATCTATCATTCTGTTAATGATGACAAAACATTTCTTCAGCAGGGCACAATGTTGTAGCTTTGAACACTTTTCAGACTGTAATAGAAGATAAATGTATTTCCTTATTCCTTTCTGAAATAGTAGCCTTCACTTTATGTGTGCAACAGTGTTTTTCTTAAATTACAAAAAATTACTCGAAAAAAGTAATGTTCCTTCACATGTGATTAGGTGTTCCAAAATACAACATCGTAATATCATAACTGAAAAAATGTTGTCAGTACTGTACTCGTATTTAACACTCTGTGTGTTACATTATTACTCTGCTACAAACCAATAATTAGTAAAAGAAGTCAGATTAAGAAAAATATTCTCAAATACCAGCTACACGTTAAAAATATTTTGAAATAGACGTTACTGCCTAAAAACAAATTTTTAAGAATAAGGAAAATATGTTTAGACATTAAAGAACTCACAAGAGGATGCCGCGACGTTGGGATCACGGATTGGCTTCATACTCTGTACACTTTTGTAGGCCATTTATACAAAATAGTGTGTAAGTAGTTACGTGCACTACTGTGGCAATTCCGAGAGTATCGCAAGAGACGGTTTCCACGTCTATTATATAACTGATGGATTTGTGCGAAGACTCGAATTGTTATAAGTCGTTGCGGTGAAAGGGTTAGAGCTAGGGTGTGCAAAATGGCTCAAATGGCTCTAAGCCCTATGGGACTTAACTTCTGGGTTCTTCAGTCCCCTAGAACTTAGAACTACTTAAACCTAACTAACCTAAGGACATCACACACATCCATGCCCGAGGAAGGATTTGAACCTGCGACATAGCTGTCGCGGAGTTCCAGGCTGTAGCGCCTAGAACTAGGGTGTGCAAGCAGATTGTACAAGAGGCGACGGTTCGAAACCGACTTAAATTTCATTTTTAATCAGGTCATATTATTTAATTTATGTAACATTCGATAGTTAATATAATGAAAAAAAAACACGTGCATTTTCATGATGTCTTAGTGGATTTCATATGTTATTTGACTATTTACTATTTGTAATTAAATTTTTGCTCACGTGGGAGAGGCTTCGAAAGCCAACAAGTCAAGCCTCGCTAAACAACGATATGAATAACGTTATTCACAATCATTAATATACTAATCAAGTTTGACAACATAGTCTACGGAGAGCAGCGACCTGACTCTATATTTAAAAATGAACAGTCGAGATCGCAATAATATGTTTGTATTAACCGGTTTCGGTTTATCTACAAACCACATTCAATTTTTTTTATTTTTTTTATTTATTTAATTTATTTTTTACTTATTTTTTTATAATTTTTTTTCTTTTGTGACCATGCAAGGGTAGGAACATCAAGGTTACAAACTGTACTTTTAAATATGGCCCTAAAATAAGATACAGAAAAACTGTAGTAAAAATTACAGACAGTAGTATTGTATATGGCGTTAAAATAGAGAAAGATTGTAGCATTTACCCCTATGGCTGGTGCTGGCGGCCCCTCGGATATTTCGTAATACTACGATCGTACACTGACTGATGGCTGTGGAGCCAGGGTTTAATAGTGTGCACTTCATGCACCGACTACGGTTTACGTCATCACCAGCCAGTGGATAACACTTCACAAGAGCTGTATGCAATTTGCACAATAAGTTTGCGTAGCCCACGTGCGAGTACATCACATGTTAAAATGGCAAAAAAATCATCTGAAGATGGCTTGTAGATAAGCCGAAATCGATTAACAATGAAATATCATTGCGATTTCGACTGTTCATTTTTAAGTAAAAGTAACATATTCCACAAGATTTCGGGATTGCAGCCGGATCTCATCGACTTCCTTCCACGATATTTCGGCTGACAACCTTACAGCCATCTTCAGGTGAGTGTTTGACACTGGAGATTGCTAGTGCAAGTCGCTCTATTTATACGTAAAAGTGCCGCAGGCGCGCATGCGCAAGTTACCGTAGCATGCGCGCCACCTGTCGATTCCAAGGCCCTCTACAATATTGCTGCATCTATGGAGCGCAATCGAATGCGTGAAAAAAGTAAAACATGCACGCAGACGTGTCCAAAACAATAAAATGCAAAATTTCAATATTAAAATTACTTGTCGCTCGACGTGTCAGAAGCCATAAAAAGTTTTCTTTTGGTTGAAATTAAAGAAATCAACGGGTCCCAGGCCTTATTCAATAAAAAGCCGCCATCACGATTAATGAGATTATCCGCTAAACGTATTTCCACGGATTCCTTCACAACTCTGCGGACTTTATCAACAGAGCCGGCCGCGGTGGTCTCGCGGTTCTAGGCGCGCAGTCCGGAACCGTGCGACTGCTACGGTCGCAGGTTCGAATCCTGCCTAGGGCATGGATGTGTGTGATGTCCTTAGGTTAGTTAGGTTTAAGTAGTTCTAAGTTCTAGGGGACTGATAACCACAGCAGTTGATTCCCATAGTGCTCAGAGCCATTTGAACCATTTTTTTTTATCAATAGACTGAGAACACTACAGCTGAAGGATAGGACTTGTTAGTAAGTTTCGATGTCGTTTCACTCTTTACGAGGGTCCCTCTTTAGGATTCATTGTCACTTATCGGCAATAAGTTTACGGCCTATATAACGGCGCTGTTTCACCATGCCCTGTCCTCTACTTACTTTCTATTTAATAATGAATATTTTGAGCAACTTGACGGTGTTGCCATGGGCAGCCCTCTGTCCCCTCTGGTAGCAAACTTTTATATGGAAGACTTTGAGGAGAGGGCTCTCGATTCGGCGATGTTGAAACCAACAGTCTTCTGGCGGTACGTGGACGATACCTTTGTAGTGTGGCCTCACGGTGAAGAAGAGCTTTCACGGTTTTTACAACATCTGAATTCCATCCACACAAACATTCAGTTTACGATGGAAGTTGAAAAAGATGGTTGCCTACCATTTCTGGACGTCATGGTTAAACGCAGGGTGGATGGGTCATTGGGGCATTCGGTCTATCGAAAACCCATGCATACGGATCTGTACCTGCAGGCGTCAAACTGTCATCACCCGTCACAAACTATGGGTGTCCTTCGAACGTTGGTGCATAGGGCACATGTCGTGTCTGATAAAGACAGCCTTGCAGACGAATTAGAGCACTTGAAATCGGTATTTCAACATAATGGATATTCTGCACATCAGGTCAGTACTGCTTTAAGGAGGAAAAAACGTGACCACCAACAAGATCAAGAGGATAAGGAGGTGTTTAAGTCCAGAGCATTTCTCCCATATGTCGGGAACATTTCATCGAAAGTAGGCAGAATTTTAAAGAAACATCGTGTGAAAGCAATCTTCCGGCCACCTACAAAGACTCGTGCTCTTCTGGGCTCAGCCAAGGATGATCTGGGATTACGGAAGGCTGGAATTTATAAAATACCGTGCGAGTGTGGGAAAGCCTACATTGGTCAAACCACACGCACAGTACACGACCGCTGCGTTGAACATGAGCGCCACACTCGCCTTTTACAACCAAGTAAGTCGGCTATAGCCGAACATTGTATTTCCACAGGACATAATATGGATTATTCGGCCACGAAAATCTTGGCCCCATCGAGATCCTTCTGGGATTCAGTTGTGAAGGAATCCGTGGAAATACGTTTAGCGGATAATCTCATTAATCGTGATGGCGGCTTTTTATTGAATAAGGCCTGGGACCCGTTGATTTCTTTAATTTCAACCAAAAGAAAACTTTTTATGGCTTCTGACACGTCGAGCGACAAGTAATTTTAATATTGAAATTTTGCATTTTATTGTTTTGGACACGTCTGCGTGCATGTTTTACTTTTTTCACGCATTCGATTGCGCTCCATAGATGCAGCAATATTGTAGTGGGCCTTGGAATCGACAAGTGGCGCGCATGCTACGGTAACTTGCGCATGCGCGCCTGCGGCACTTTTACGTATAAATAGAGCGACTTGCACTAGCAATCTCCAGTGTCAAACACTCACCTGAAGATGGCTGTAAGGTTGTCAGCCGAAATATCGTGGAAAGAAGTCGATGAGATCCGGCTGCAATCCCGAAATCTTGTGGAATATTCGATACGCCGGGAAAACTTCAAGAGTCATATCAAAAGTAACATAGTAAGTCACAATGTGCCAAATCACAAGAGTAATGCAAAATTACTCGTCACATGTGCTCTCGACATCACACGTTGCAGGATGATAACTGCCATTAAGACTTGGAAAACATAAAGTGTAACTTCGTGCAAATACACGTGGTTTTTGCATCACATTATCTCTCAGATGTCATATAAATTAAATAATATGACCAATGACGAAAAAATTGATTAATGACTACGTTTGAGCGGAAGTCAAACCGTCACGTCATACACGTTCGTCTTGTGAAGCTAGAATTTTTATTACTTCACCACCATGAACTCTAATCTCCTGCCACTACGCACAGATACATAAGCCGCATTATAGACGGGTAAAACGTTTTTGCGATTTTTTCGGAATTGCCTGAGTAGTTTTCCTTACTATTGGCGAACAATGAAGTAAATCTTTGATCCCAACGTGGTGGCCTTCCCTCGTCAATTCATTTGCAACTTCACATGTTCCATGGTAAAAGACGTCCTTAGATTTCAAAGCACAACATGGTGCTGGACTAACGAAGTATGACTTAGTTGTCGAAGTGTTACGTAACGAGTTTAAAAAATACACAGAATTTTACTCTCCAAAACCCTGCAACTGAAGAACTAACTACATACTCCGAATGGTTTATATGTATTACACAGCACCTAAATAGGTAGAAATCGTAATATTTACAAACCCCGCACAGACCAAAAAATTCATAGCTCACAACAACAAAGACAGAAGAAAGTGTCGGAAAATTGCTTGTCGCTCTCTATAGCGAGCGTTCCTTAATGTGATACTAAATCGGCCATTAGATTTAAACATCGACCAGAAAACATTATATGTTGTTACGTGCAATATCCCCCAGGTACAAAAATATCTCTTACCACGTTGAACGATACGAATCGCGCCGTTTCTTATCTTGTCCAATTACCTGAGTCTCGTTGATATCACCGTTGCTTGGCAATTCTGTGTGCCCGCACAGACGGAACACAAGGTGTGGTTTCTCAGACAGTGTGAAAATTTTCCAACTCGCTCTTTGGAGGTCCCTTCCTGCGGAATGCTTTTATACTACCCCTACCTTCCAACCCTATATAGTTTCATTGTTGGTTGCATTATCCCCTCCTCTGCTGGCTGTTGACATGCATTATTAACATGTGTTGTGGACTCTTAGACCGCGTCTCGTCAGTTACCTCTTTTCTGCAGTATAGCACAAATTGCGTTCGCAGGAACACGTCAGTTTTAGCGATCCTTAGCTTGATGAAACTGTTAATCGATGAATGGATAAATATGTCAGTGATACGCATCAAAAAATAGACGAAAAAGACTATTTTACAACAGCCAGTGAGCATAGTACTGCTAGCAAATAGGACGGTGATTCAGAGGAACAGCTTCAGGACAGTTGTTATGGGGACATCTCTGTTTCTCCAACAAAAATCAAATGTATTCCTAGTGGTGATAAAATTATAGATACCAGCATTGAATGTCGGTTTTGTAGACTTTGTTTTTGTTTCTATAGAGTGCAATGTTTAGGTGCATGTTTAAATCCTGGAATTTAGTTTTATGTGAACATTTACGCGCTACGGTGATACTAAAATGTTTCACAATGTGAAATTCAGTTATGTAACACTTCGTTTATGAATATTATTTTTTAAAAAAACTCACGGATGTATTTGATATTAGGTAGTAAAAAGTGTAAAATATTTCTGGCATTATTCAGGGCAAAAAAATCAACAGGCAATACTTAAAAAATTTAAATAATTATAAAAGTAATGGGTAAACTAATTAAATTAAATATTTCAAATGATTTGTGCCGCAATTCTCTGGTTAAACACAAGGGTCCCAGAGACCCCACCTCGTAGTATACGTTACAGAAATGTCACCTCGTGAGTTAAGGGTTAAAGAAAGTGAACATAATGAGTATCTGGTCTTCTCACTTTCGCTAGCAAACACTTCAGATGAGCGAGGTATAAAAATTAATCACCAGCTGGGGAACCATGAATTTATATTTCCGACTGAGTTATGACCTCCGGAAATAATTGTTTATCGCATTCCTCTTAACCATGAATTTCGATTTGCAAGCGAATGTTGATTTAGCTTCATACCGTTAAATATAATTCACTTCACGTCTCTTTAGGAGAGTGACCCACATGAACAGACAAAGGTAATCTGTTTAGAAGAAGGCAAACTCATATTTTTAATTTATGTCGTAAAATAATGTCTGTTAAGTGGATATCGAGGAAGTACTTTGCTAAATCTCCTTTATGCTCCTTACTGGCGCTTAAAAGATAGTAGATTTACCGGTATGATATTTTGGATAACAAACTTCCTAAAATCTGAATTTTCGCGACGAACTTATAAAAGATAGATCAATAATAACAATAAAATTCAGGACTATTCATGAAATCCATCGAAATACGACACACTAGAACTAGAATTTAACAATGACTATAATTCAAAATATATGATGGTTGTTGGACCTTTGCGCAGCTGATCTGATTAATACTCCATATGGTGCTTCCTTACGAGTTTCGGCTTATATTAAGATAACTTTTAATAATAATAAAAGATCAATAAAGTACGTCTGTAGAGTGTATGAAATTGAGTTATGTTTTACAGGTGCAATGAACTGTAATAAAACATTCGTCCCGTAATTTTCTCTGTCAAATTATTGAAAAATAACACAGTGGGCTGTTGTCAAGTTTTAATTATTTCTTAAAAAAGTAAAGTTATGTAATTAATTTATAACGTGTTTGAATTTTATGAAATGAGTGACATACAACTTTTTAAATGTCTTATATTATTACTACCAAGAACCAGAAATTCAAAAATACATTATTTTACTTTTCACATGTGTACACTATCGGTTTTGAGATGTTACTACTATCGCTTTTTAATTATACATATGTATAACTGACTTACATTTTTATAGTAAATATTTATTGTTATTTCTAGAATCAATGTTTTATGTAACATGTTGTAGTGACTTTCAACACTGATGACACGACGCGGCGTTATCTGGAAGCTTTATCTGTATCAATGATGTAGTTCATTTTCATAACACACATCTATGGTCGGATTCTCTTTGATATGTTTACAATTTGCTGATGATGAGTTATAACTTTGTCTTCACATTGGACACTCCATTTCCTAAGTAAATATATCTGTGTGGGTCATCAGATGTTCAGATGGGACAATATTTATAAACTTTACCGCACTGATATTGTGGTGTCTGCAGTTGTTGTAGGTGGATACGAGGTAGGCCTTTATTCTACAAAATTAAAGATGCACAGGTGCATGGGTAAAATTCATACACTGTTATTTACAATATTTACACGTAGCGATATGGTGGAGAAACTAAAGTGTAAGTGAATACTGTACTCATTTCACTGACTAGTCGCTCCGAGCAACTGATGATTATGACACATGTGTCTCGAGCTATCTTGCAAGACTCTTTGTATCCTCTGCCCCTAATCTCTGCGTACACTGGCCTCTAATGAGACTTGGGGAATACATTTATTTCCGTTCGGCACGTATAGCGCCACCTGCGTGTTCTCCGGCGAGTGACGAAGATTCCGATGCAAGTGAAACGTCCTCTGATGACCCAGCCTGGAGTTACTATACTCGGCTAGCTTAGGAGTGGTGTGTTGACAACGCAGTGAGCGGTCAGCATAAACACTGCATATCCCGATGATGAAATATTCTATGATATGTGAATAATACGCTGCTCAAAAGGATCAGGGGAACACGTGTGTCAACGTCCGGTATGTTACATCTATTTTGATACAGGTGGCATCTGTAGTCTTATTCCACGGTTCGAGATCTTCGCTTTCAAAGTAGACTGTATTATGCACTACACAGTTCTAAAAGACGCATGGGTAAAACAGACGGAGCGAAAAGCTATTTACAACTTTTACATACAGCAGAAGGGGATGAAACGGAAGCAGTGCTGAAAAGGAAGTGAGATAGAGTAGTAACCTATCCCCGATGTTTTTCATTCTGTGCATGGAACAAGCAGTAAAGGAAATCAAGGAAAAATCTGGAGTAAGAATTAAAGTTAAGGGAAAAGAAATAAAAACTTTGAGATTTGCCGATGACATTGTAATTCTATCAGAGACAGAAAAAGGAGTTGGAACAGCAGTCGAACGGAATGGACATTGTCTTGAAAGAAGAATATAAGACGATCATGAATAGAAGCAACGCAAGAATAATGGAATGTACCCGAAATAAGTAAGGTGATACTAAGGGAAGTAGATTGTGAAACGAGATACTTAAAGCAATAGATGAGTTTGGCTATTTGAGAAGAAAATTAACTGATGATGGCCGAAGTAGAGGGGATGGAAATGGCGATAAAAGCACTTCTGAAGAAGAGAAATTTATTAACATCGAATATAGATTTAAGAGTTAGGAAATCTTTTTTGAAAGTACTTGTTTGGAATGTAGCCATGCATGGAAGGGAAATATGGACTGTAAACAGGGTTTAGACAAGAGGAGAATGGAAGCTGTCGAAAAGTGGTGCTACAGAAGAATGTTGAAGATTAGATTTTAAATGATAATTAAATAGACACCCGAGCTGCAAACAGGCGTTGATATACTTCACTGGGGACATGTTGAAAATGTGTGCCCCGACCGGGACTCGAACCCGGGATCTCCTGTTTACATGGCACACGCCCTATCCATCTGAGCCACCGTGGGCACAGCGGATAGTGCGTCTGCAGGGACTTATCCCTTGCACGCTCCCCGTGAGATCCACATTCCCAACATCTCCACACCACTACATTCGTAGTGCGCCTAATAGATGTTTGCCCATCATACTCATTACTCGTGGCAGATTAATCTACCAAGTCCCGTAAGAGTTCGGGCATAGCGTGTGCGTTCACACAAGAAGGTCAATGGCCGGGAATCCATATTTTAACTATATATGACGGTAGTATCTATTCTCGAAAGAATAGGGTGTCTATTAAATTATCGTTTCTAGCAAAGCTGCATGGTCATCCACGGTATGTGTTCTTTCGAGAATAGATACTACCGTCATATATAGAAGATTAGATTGGTTGATCACTTAACTAATGAGGTAGTACTGAATAGAACTGCAGAGAAAAGAAATCTGTCGCACAGCTTGAAGAAGGTATCGTTCGATACGACATATTCTGGGACATCAACGGATCACCAAATTCGTACTGGAGGTTAGTGTGCACGGAGGGAGACGAAGAGATTAATTCAATAAGCAGATTCAGTTATTCGCGGATGAAGAGGCTCGCACAGGATAGAGTAGCATGGAAAGCTGTATGAAACCAGTCTTTGAAATGAATACCACTACAGCAATATACATTGTAGTGTCAGATGGTCACTCTCAAGGGAACCTCCCCATAGCACCCCCCTCAGATTTAGTTATAAGTTGGCACAGTGGATAGGCCTTGAAAAACTGAACACACATCAATCGAGAAAACAGGAAGAAGTTGTGTGGAACTATGAAAAAAATAAGCAAAATATAAAAACTGAGTACTCCATGCGCAAGATATGCAACATCAAGGATAATTTGAGCACAGGAGCGCCGTGGTCGTCGGCACGGTAGCTCAGCGTGTTCGGTCAGAGGGTTAGCTGCCCTCTGTAATAAAAAAAAAACTGAGTTAGTCGATCAACAACGAACTGAAACGATTGTCTTGCGACGCCCGCCACGAGCAGATACAACGAACGAAAAAAGGTGGTCCGTGGTTAGCGTGAGGAGCTGTGGAAAGAGAGCTCCTTGGTTCAAGTCTTCCCTCGAGTGAAAAATTTACTTTCTTTATTTTCACAAAGTTATGATCTGTCCGTTCGTTCATTGAGCTCTCTGTTCACTGTAATAAGTTTAGTGTCTGTGTTTTGCGACCGCACCGCAAAAACCTTGCGATTAGTAGACGAAAGGACGTGCCTCTCCAATGGGAACCGAAAACATTTGATCGCAAGGTTATAGGTCAACCGATTCCTCCACAGGAAAACACGTCTGATATATTCTATACGACACTGGTTACGGCATGTGCGTCACATGACAGGAATATGTTGTCGACCCACCTAACTTGTACACTTGGCGAATGGGTAAAAAGATTCTTCTACCTTGCCCGATTTAGGTTTTCTCGTGGATGTGATAATCACTCCCAAAAAAGTGATGAAAACATAAGAGTTTGTCACATAAACTGCAACAAATGAATGCAACAGCCT
Source organism: Schistocerca nitens (assembly GCF_023898315.1). Classification (NCBI taxonomy): domain Eukaryota; kingdom Metazoa; phylum Arthropoda; class Insecta; order Orthoptera; family Acrididae; genus Schistocerca; species Schistocerca nitens. The sequence goes on from NC_064617.1 coordinate 847,755,206, forward strand.
CACAGTCGCACAGTTTTCCCTGTGCTCTGTCAAAACGTATGTTTTTAACGTTTTCATACAACGTCCCCATACTACGGCGCAGTTACCTCACATCGGACGGACAGTCTGAAAATAAACAATTAAACTTTTCACTCGAGCGGAGACTTGAACCAAGGACCTCTCGTTTTGCAGCTCCTCACGCTAACCACGGGACCACGGCGCTCCTGGGTTCATAATGTCCTTGATGTTGCCTATCTTGCACATGGACAACTCAGTTTGTATATTTTGCTTATTTTTTTCATAGTTCCACGCAACTTCTTCCTATTTTCTCAGTTGATCTGTGTTCAGTTTTTCAAGGCCTATCCACTGGGCCAACTTATAACTAAATCTGACGGGAGTGCGATGGGGAGGTTTTGTCAGAAGAAAGTGAGTACCTGTGTCACATTGTCTTCTTGAGAGTTTCACAGATGGCGGTTGTCATTCGTGGACGTTCTGTTCAACCAATCATACGCTATGCGACGTCTTAATGGAGTGCAAATTGCAAGAGCGCTGTGTATGATCCAAAAATGTTGTACCTTCGGTGGTGTGCTACAGGTGCCAGTGTCTCTGCATGTGTCACCCATAGGTTGTGGACGCGCCACAGTGAGACTTGTCGATGCATAAAGAAAGTAGGATAAGTTCGTCAGAGCATTGCAAAAGCAGGTGGAGATCGATATCTGGCCATCTCTGACTTGCGGCGTTGTACAGTTTCCGCCAGAGCACTGAAAGACGATCTCAGAAGGGCCACTCTAGCCACTGTATCCGATCAGGTTGTAATCAACAGGTTACGAGAAAGGGCCTTACGACCAGGGACTTCCTGTTTGAGTATCCCGCTTGACATGACAACATCTTGCAGCTTGCCTTCAACTCTGCCGTTCACCGGTCAACTGGCAACTTCGTGTTATTCACGCGTTATTCACAGAGGAGTCCACGTATCCTCTGTCGCAAGGTGGTGACCGTGCTCCTCTGCGGAGGCCCTTGGTGAGCGGTACATGCCAAATTTTATGCAGGAAATCGACAGATTTCCAAAGATCTGTGAAGTTAAGGGGGGAATTCAGTATTGATAGCCATATGAATCTTGTCGTTGTCCACGGTCGCCTTACCACCTGCCGGTACTTCAAACAGATCCTACTGGACCATGTGTTGGATGCTGCATACGGTGATGACCCTGAACTCCTTGTAGTGCCAGGACCCATTTGGTGGGCGTCGTGAGGGATGTCCTACGAAGCCTGGATATTGAAGCAATGGAACCGTCGGCGATGAGTCCCGCCTAAACCTATGGTGCATATGTGGGACATGTTTGACAGACGCGTTTGTCGTCGTCCTGTTGCACCACAGACTCTTCAAGAAATCTCATGTGTTCTCATTGAAGAATGGGTACAGATTTCACAGGGTGACTTCCGTATATTTATATAGAGGCATCAAGCAGTGATGAACGCTCACGGAGGACATACGCGTTACTAGGGCTATCGAAATCCAATTAAAAGCACCCAGAATGTCGGAATGAATTAATCTTTCCACTTTGTTTCGAGACCTGTCGGACATTTAATTTCTGTGTATGTAGACTATCGGGGATGTAATGATGGTCTCTTGTGTACGAGTACTTAATTTGTGAAAGATACAGGTATAATTTAGTAACAAACTGAATCCTCAGATATTGCACAGTGGATTACGGCAGACGCCCAAAGTCAAGTTCCTCTAATTTTTGTGAGCAGTGTATTTGATCTTTTGTAAGTACGTGTTAATAGGACCACTGCTCTAACATCCGTGATGGTGTAGCTGGTGGTAACAGCCGAATGATTCATCTCTGTGATGTCTTGATCATTCATCTAGCTCCTGTAACTGGCAAACAGTCAAATCGTTTTGGCAGCTAAGGATAAACACTCGAAAGATTTTAAACAGCCATTAACTTATTTTGAAAAAAATATTGAAGTTTAGCAGTGGACTCTGCGCTTAGGTCATAAGCTTAAACTCGATGATTATAATGTAAATCATTGTTAAACACAATCAAATAAGTTATAACGATCAATAATTACCACTCTGAGCAGTTACCACACTTTGGCTCAAGTAACCAAAGAGTTTTCCGATCTTGCATACGCGACCGTTAACGTTGTCGGATGCCACCCCTCTATAGTAAAGCAATTACTTCTCAACGTCAATACTGCATGCTACTAAATAGTGCGATCTGTTACCTTAAGGTCCCCCATACATGATGAAACTTGTTTGTTAGAATCACTCTTTTCTGTCCATAAGTTTATCAAGCAAGCCCTTAGATATACCAACAAAATATGTCAGTTTTACCTTACTTTTGAACCAGACGCTCTTCGTGAAGTATTTCGACATTAGCTGGAAGTTAGTTAGCCATACGTTTATCAAGCAAGCCCTTAGATATACCAATAAAATATGTCAGTTTTTCCTTACTTTTGACCCAGACGTTGTTCGTGAAGTATTTCGACATTAGCTGGAATGGCTTCCAGTTCACTTTGGTGTTCCTAAGAAAAAAATAAATAAAGAAATAAAGAAATAAGAAACAGACAAGACGTTGCTCCAGGGAATAGTTGAAACTGAGAGGAATATATCATTGAAAATGTGTGAAAGGAAATACTACACTCAGAAGCTGACAACTAAGCTATCGTTCTACCAATGGACAAACTTTTAACAACTGAGATACTTCGCCCCCATATTAAAAAAGGAAGATAAAAAGTATGAAAAAATTTATTCTCTTCTAGTTTGTCCTCTAATGACAGTTCATTAAAATACCAGAAATACATACTGTATATCGTCCGTGGAAGAAATTGAGAACTACGATTTTTTAATTTGTTGCACACCCGATTGAATGTTGCGCATAGGATACTGATTCTCATGTTAACGTCTTCCTGCTTAATACATGGTTGGGAAGGATATAAGACCTCCACCATTTAGGAAATTGCCCGTGCTATTTTGTTTTTATCCCTGGCCATACGTTCAATTGTTGTGGAAGCTTATTGCACAATGGGACGAAATGTAATAAAGCTATATTTCGCTAAACATACATTGTGAAACATCTACGAAAACGATGGCCGCCATCCTGTCAGACCTGCCGTCCAAATTTCTCTCAAACATGTCAAACACAGTTTATGTCTGACAAACGCGTCGAACTGCGCCGTTAACGTTCATATATTTGACAAATCTAGTGCAGTTTGACAGATTGTTTGATCATAAACGTGGGCCTTTACATACGCGACCGCTCCTGTCAGCGGACGCCACCGAAGTCTCGTGTCACTGGCAGTGGAGTCTCTATCTCAAACGTTCTGACCGATACGCGGCCAGGAATAGTAATGTTACCACAAGAGATCGTGCTATGATCAGCCAATGACAAGTGCAGGCGCTGTCTCCAAGTGAAATGTGACACCTTAGCTCGCGACCAAGACGCAATAACGACACAATGTACCACTCTATAGTAGGATTCGAGACACACTGCATGACATTGCTGATCGCCTTCTGCAAATCTGCTATAAACGTTACTCCCTCATGTGTAACTTATTGGACTTTATGGGATTCTGGTTTTATGATGCTCTTTTAAATGTATACAAGCTACAGAGATAACGATTTGAAAGCAAAAGCGATAGTAATAATAAGACTACCTGTCATGCGTTTCACTGAATATTTATCAATCGTGGCAATAACCTTCAAAAGATATTCAAGATATGAAGTTGTTAGGTTTGCTTCTAGCAATGAAAAACATAGCAGTTCGTATGAAAAATAAGTTATAACAGACATATTGTTACTAAATACAGTATTAGTATGATATAGTATCCACGTACAATGAACCATATTCATTAATGAAAATTATTGTGACCCCCTTTATATGATTATGTGACTGTGATTATGTGTTAAAATGGATAAAGTGATCGAACTGTTAACTTGATTTCCTTACATAGCATTGTACCAAAAAGAGAGAGAAGAAAATTCTATACAGAATTGGAACCTTGGTACGTGATCGGACAAGCAAAACTGTTGGCAGTCCCAATCGGACAATTACCTTCGGAGTGATTAACAATAACTTTAAAAATATCAGAATCTAAACGTAATCTATTAGCCTTGGAATTAAAATGGAATAAGTTATGAGCCTCAGTCATTGTAAATTTGTACAGAGCTACATACTATTAAGCATGAACAAAGTAATAAAACGTTTCAGCGTATAACGTTTACTAACTGACCGGCTTCACACACACAGAACATCCCTTTAATAAGAATCAATTTATCACTAATTGACACAATATCTATAAGATGCGGACTCTAACATAGTTATGACATTCTACAACGCTTTTAGATACACATTTAATAACAGAAACGCGTAACACACGAATTAAACTTTGTGTTACTGATTTAAGCATATGTAATTTAAATCAGTGTGAAATTTAACCAAATAATTTCTGCAGCCATTTAACTTTCTGGTCACGATGTGCTATTTACGTACTGCAGTATCTTTTAGACTAATCGAATAATTTGACTCAAGCTTTCGAACATTTTAGTTACTAACGCTATCAAAAGAAAAAAAATCAAATAATTAGTTTCACTTTTAGAGATACTCAGAATCTTACAGGATCAGAGACAGATTCCTAACGACGATTTTTGTAAAATTTGGAAATTTGTGGTAAGTTTTATGGGACCAAACTGCTAAAGTCATCGGTCCCTAGGCTTACACACTACTTAATCTAACTTAAACTAACTTAACGCTAACGACAACAAACACACCCATGCCCAAAGGAGGACTCGAACCCCCGACGGGGCGATTTTTATGACTTCGATCACTTACGTTCTCCTTACACACGTGCGTCAAAACTCTCGCACATATTGCATTACTGCTAGGAAATGACTGATTAATGACTTGATACAGGCTTATGTAACGTATAGGTGCCAAAACTTTGATATCGTGCGGCAATGGCTCTAGGCGGTATTGCTCACTCGTGACTCTTCATACGAACTTCTCTATGCAATTTTTAACTATAAGACTTCTTATAGCATTATGGCACGTTGCAATACGCAGTCAGAACTTCCATCCAAAGTCCATTTGTAGTAACTTGGAAACAATTTGTTGGTTTCCACTCGCGCACTTCTGCAACTAGTTACTGACTAACTGTAGTATATAGGCAGTCAAATGAAAACTAGATAGATGGAAAAAAGTATGTAAACTGTTCACTGTTTAAAAAGTAATCCCCATAATTGTCATCTCATTTACCCCAATGTGAGACAAGACGGTCAATGCCTTTATGGAAATATGTTTGCGATTGCATATGGAACCACGATTGTACTCAGGCGTGCACCCTTCGTCCGAACCAAACAGACGACCACGAATGTTTTTCTTCAAGGCTGCAATACGCAAGCAGGCCCACATGTTGCCAAGGTTGTTTGGACTACGATGCAGAAGTTTCTCTGGGAATCCCTTGTACGTCCTCCATACAGTCCCACTCTCTCCCCATGCGATTTCAATATTTTTAGAAACCTGAAGAAAAATATCTGTAGCCAAATATTTACTTCGTAAGAAGAGGCGCACGTCAGGGTTCAGTCGTGGTACCGTAGGCCACCACAGACATTTATCCTGGAAGGAGTGGGATAAATACACTCCTGGAAATGGAAAAAAGAACACATTGACACCGGTGTGTCAGACCCACTATACTTGCTCCGGACACTGCGAGAGGGCTGTACAAGCAATGATCACACGCACGGCACAGCGGACACACCAGGAACCGCGGTGTTGGCCGTCGAATGGCGCTAGCTGCGCAGCATTTGTGCACCGCCGCCGTCAGTGTCAGCCAGTTTGCCGTGGCATACGGAGCTCCATCGCAGTCTTTAACACTGGTAGCATGCCGCGACAGCGTGGACGTGAACCGTATGTGCAGTTGACGGACTTTGAGCGAGGGCGTATAGTGGGCATGCGGGAGGCCGGGTGGACGTACCGCCGAATTGCTCAACACGTGGGGCGTGAGGTCTCCACAGTACATCGATGTTGTCGCCAGTGGTCGGCGGAAGGTGCACGTGCCCGTCGACCTGGGACCGGACCGCAGCGACGCACGGATGCACGCCAAGACCGTAGGATCCTACGCAGTGCCGTAGGGGACCGCACCGCCACTTCCCAGCAAATTAGGGACACTGTTGCTCCTGGGGTATCGGCGAGGACCATTCGCAACCGTCTCCATGAAGCTGGGCTACGGTCCCGCACACCGTTAGGCCGTCTTCCGCTCACGCCCCAACATCGTGCAGCCCGCCTCCAGTGGTGTCGCGACAGGCGTGAATGGAGGGACGAATGGAGACGTGTCGTCTTCAGCGATGAGAGTCGCTTCTGCCTTGGTGCCAATGATGGTCGTATGCGTGTTTGGCGCCGTGCAGGTGAGCGCCACAATCAGGACTGTATACGACCGAGGCACACAGGGCCAACACCCGGCATCATGGTGTGGGGAGCGATCTCCTACACTGGCCGTACACCACTGGTGATCGTCGAGGGGACACTGAATAGTGCACGGTACATCCAAACCGTCATCGAACCCATCGTTCTACCATTCCTAGACCGGCAAGGGAACTTGCTGTTCCAACAGGACAATGCACGTCCGCATGTATCCCGTGCCACCCAACGTGCTCTAGAAGGTGTAAGTCAACTACCCTGGCCAGCAAGATCTCCGGATCTGTTCCCCATTGAGCATATTTGGGACTGGATGAAGCGTCGTCTCACGCGGTCTGCACGTCCAGCACGAACGCTGGTCCGACTGAGGCGCCAGGTGGAAATGGCATGGCAAGCCGTTCCACAGGACTTCATCCAGCATCTCTACGATCGTCTCCATGGGAGAATAGCAGCCTGCATTGCTGCGAAAGGTGGATATACACTGTACTAGTGCCGACATTGTGCATGCTCTGTTGCCTGTGTCTATGTGCCTGTGGTTCTGTCAGTGTGATCATGTGATGTATCTGACCCCAGGAATGTGTCAATAAAGTTTCCCCTTCCTGGGACAATGAATTCACGGTGTTCTTATTTCAATTTCCAGGAGTGTATATCAACAGTTACGGGGATTTTTTTTTAATTAACAGTTAACTTAGTATTTTTTTCGATCTGTCTCGCTTTCATTTGATTGCCCCTTACAGTTTCGGTGAGTTATCTTCAGGCCTTCACAGTTTTTTGCCCGCTAACATCCCCCAGCCATACATGAACTCTCCTCCACCTTTCTATACGATTATAATTGTAACTCTCGATACCGTATATACGAGTCAGTAAGCTTCACTTTTACGTTTAAATTTTAAAAGAAATATTTCTGTTATTTACATTCAATGAAAGGAATACATTGTTGTATGGGAACATGAACTCCATGAATAGCTGCAGACGATATCCAAGTAGGCAAAGATATCCATTGCTTGTCAATGATCGGTGGAGGTGGACCAGATCATCCAGTCAGTTCCATGTAATGACATCCCACCCTATTATGGAGCTACCACCAGGTTACACAGTGCCTTGTTGACAACTTGGGTCCATATCTTCGTGAGATCTACGCCACACTCGAACAATACCAACTGAAATCTGGAGTCATCCGACCAGTCCGCGGTTTTTCAGCCGTCTAAGCTCCAACCGATATGATCACGAGCTCAGAAGATGCGCTCCAGGTGATGTCATGCTGTAAGCAAAAACACTCAAGTCACTGGTCTGCTGCTAGAGCCCATTAACGCCGAATGTCGCCGCCCTGTCCTAACGGATACGTTCGTGATACGTACCACATTAATTTCTGCGGTTATTGACGATATATTGCTTGTCTGTTAGCACTGACAACTCTACGCAAAAGTCGCTGCTCTTGGTCGTTGAGTGCAGACCGTCGGTCACTGCAAGTCCGTGGTGAGAGGTAATGCCTGAAATATCGTATTCTGAACACACTCTTGAAGCTGTGGATTTTGGGATATTAAATTCCCTAACGATTTCCGAAATGGAATGTCCCATGCGTGTGGCTGCAACTACCATTCCCCGTTCAGCGTCTGTTAATTTCCACCATGGGGCCATAACCACGTCGGAAACCTTTACACATGAACGCCTGAGCACAAGTGACAGCTCCGCTAATGCACTGACCTTTCGTATCTTGTGTAGGTGACACTACCGCCATCTGTATATGTGCATATCGCTATCGCTGACTTTCGTCACCTCAGCGTAAATACACAAAAGTATTATTGTGATAAAACCAGTGACATATTACTGCACCTAGGAGTGAGGACAATTCGCTCGGCTTATCGTGAGTTTTTATCTCGGCATTTCATGAGGACAAGCTGAACCACTTGATAGTATATGCACAGCTGTCTTGAAATCATTCACAGCGCTATGCGTTTTCTTTAGTCACCCCTGTACTTGTTTACTGTGACGTCACTGCGTGTTTCTGATAATGGCCATTGGAGACCAACTACAATAGTTTCGTGGTGGGGTAGCAAAGTTACCAGCGGAAAAATACTCCTATCGGAGCGCAAAACTTGGGGATATGTTCTCGTTTATTTAAAAGACTTTGACTCGAAGGTGGGTTACCAGCCGTCACATGCTACCCTCATTAGCACCTTTAAATTGATCCCTAAGATTTTGCTACATAAAGATATTTGAACTTTTTATAATGTACAGCTCACTTCAATCTCCCACAAACTCCCGTAACTGAGTCACACCCATTAGTCCATTGCAGTAAGTCGCTCATACCCTTCCACTCTCAGTTGGCCTTTACCACTCACTCATTCAGCACAACTCATCGACATTATCTCTTCGTGCATCGCTGTCATTACCTCCTATGTCACAGCTATTCATTATGTCCTACTGCTACAGCCTCCTCTCACTGTCAATGTCTCTCTCTTCCTTCCTACTGCTGCTGTTTCTTTTCACTGTCACTATTTCTCTTTTCTTCGTTGTCATTGTCATACAGTCTCTGTCTCTGATTATCATGGGTCTTACCCACTTCCATTTTCTCTCTCTCTCTCTCTCTCGAACCCCCCCCCCCCCCCCCCTCCGTCCCGTGGCACTGACTCCTTCACTCTTTTCCTAGCACAGTTCTGTCACTGGCAAGAATGCTCCACTGCCACTGTGTCACTCTCTTTCTTTCACACTGCCACTGCTTCCTTTGCTCTTTAACACAACCACTGTCTTCTGGTGTTTATTTGCTTTTCCGAGTCTTCGCCACTACCAAAGTCTTCTTCTCTCTCAGCATACAACAACGCTAATACGTTTTCGTGCCAAAAGATTTGGGGAAGCTTTTGAAGGTGCTGAAGAAGAGAGAATGAGGCAACTCGTACCGCACGTTCAAGTAAGAGTCTTTCAAATAAACAGCAACATATTTGCATTTTTTGTGCCCTGAGAGGAGAATTTTTCCGCATGTTCGCTTTTTTCCCTAGTGCAGCAGGGCATGTAATTCTTATGAAATAAATGCTTGGTCAGTAAAATTTATATAGTTTAGTTACGAGCAATGGAAATAACGCAAAACTAATTTTCCACCTCAGACCGCATTTTACATGCAAAAATATTTTTCATGTGTTTCGGTGCTACGATATGGGGTTTCCAGATGATAACTGACACATTTTACAACATTTTTCCCCGTGCTACGTCACTAACTAAACGACGTTTCCGCCTTACACCGTATTTTACGTGTGTATTTTATGTGAACAAGTAGGGTAATTTCGAACCTTCTTTCTCGGAAACGGATATAAAACTGTGAAGAAAATTTTCAAGGTTGTTCGAGCTGGGGGTCGTAGGAATACATCGTAAAAATTAAAGCCATTGGATGTGCATAGTTCTCTCAGAATCCTTGGCCGGCTTTTGGTCAGCTGGTGACTGTGAAAATATAGCAAAAATACCCTTTTTGTGTTGTTTCCTGAGGAATTTCCCATGAAATAATGCTACCTCCAGAAGTCCCACCAGGTTCACCGTGGATCCCACCAAAAGCAAAAAGAAACATTCTATTCGCTCCATTCGTCTAGGCAGGACAAAGTGTTTTATACTCATACTTTTACCCTGTACTGCAGGATAGTGATACTAAGACGACTCTTCTGTTAGGGATACAGATGGTCCCTAGCCAAGGGCTATCCAAAACACTCGATGCTGTGTTTCTATTACTAATAGAACCCGAGGTACGAGACTGGAAAATCCATTTTTTATGCTGTCGCATGTATACCGATTAGTGTTACAATCTGACTGGACAGATCGTTAAAAGAGGAAGATGTACTATCGTGATGAGAGGCAGCCCCGTCTGGTGTAAACATGTTGGCGACAGTGTCCAGTCCAGTCTCCTGGCATGTCACGTGACGTCACGATCCGGTGTGGGGCAGCGTACGAGGAATCCGTGTGTGTGTCCGTGTGCTGGGGCCAGGGCGATGTGCCGCGTCGCTGGCCTCCGCTGCGCCACTAATTGCATTCAGGCCGGCTTCGCACGCCGCGCTCTCTAATTAAATTCAACACACGCCCTGCGTATCGGTGGACAGCCCTGATCCACTGCAGGTCGCCTCGGCGCCTCACTTACCGCCTTGTGACGCCATCGGCCTCCGCCAGGGGTGTCACGTCCCGGCACCAATGGCCAGCCTTAGTTAACAATGCACATAGATCTGCCCGAAATTTTAGACAGTATTCGAAAGTCATTACCAAATAGTATCAGCACATTAACCTTCGAAGCTCCACAAAGTAGAATAAAGTATTATCGTTATTACTCACACATTGAAACGGTACTGTTAGTATGCCCCATTTACACATTTTCGTGCCAATGATGTTAACAGTATCATTAGATGGATTGTCCACATCTACATCTACACTTACAGGTGTAGTGTAGCACTTGACACAGTCACGTCGATTAAATATTTGGTCGTAACAATGCAGAGTGATATGAAGTGGGACAAGCATGTAATGACAGTTGTGGGGAAGGCGGATAGTCGTCTTCGGTTCATTGGTAGAATTTTGGGAAGATGTTCATCTGTAAAGGAGACCGCTTATAAAACACTAATACGACCTATTCTTGAGTACTGCTCGAGCGTTTTGGATCCCTATCAGGTCGGATTGAGGGAGGACATAAAAGCAATTCAAAGGCGGGCTGCTAGATTTGTTACTGGTAGGTTTGATAATCACGCGAGTGTTACGGAAATGCTTCAGGAACTCGGGTGGGAGTCTCTGGAGGAAAGGAGGCGTTCTTTTCGTGAATCGCTACTGAGGAAATTTAGAGAACCAGCATTTGAGGCTGACTGCAGTGCAATTATACTGCCGCCAGCTTATATTTCGCGGAAAGACCACAAAGATAAGACAATAGGGCTCGTACAGAGACATATAGGCAGTCATTTTTCCCTCGTTCTGTTTGGGAGTGGAATAGGGAGAGAAGATGCTAGTTGTGGTACGAGATACCCTCCGCCACGCACCGTATGGTGGATTGCGGAGTATGTATGTAGATGTAAATACTCTGCAAATCACATTTAAGTGCCTGGAAGAGGTTTCATCAAACCACCTTCACAATTCTCTATTAGCCTATTTCAATATCGTTTAGCACGCGGAAAAAAACAACACCTACATATTTACGTACGAGCTCTGATTTCCCATATTTTATCATGGTGTTCGTTTCACCCTATGTAGGTCGGCGACAACAAAAGATTTTCGCATTCGGAAAAGAAAGTTGATGATTGGAATTTCGTGAGAAGATTTCTCCGCAACTAAAAACGCCTTTGTTTTAATGATGTCCATTCTAAATCCCATATCGTTTCAGTGACGCTCTCTCCTCTATTTCGCGATAGTACAAGACGTGCTGCCCTTCTTTGAACTTTTTCGATGTATTCCGACACTCCTATCTGATAAGGAACCGATACGGCGCAGCAGTGTTCTAGAAAGAGGAGGGAGAAGCGTAGTGTAGGAAGTCCCCTTAGTAGATCTGTTACATTTTCTAAGTGTCCTGCCAATAAAACGCAGTCTTAGGTTAGATTTCCCCACCAACTATAATTGTATGAATCGCGTACGTGTTTGAAATGAAACTCAAGTTTTATTTCAACCTTTCAGCAATTGTGTCATCTGTGTTAGGAGGACGGTAAATGGATGAAATTATTATTTCTTTCCGGTTGCCAACAATGACCTGTGCCCATACTAAATCACAGGAACTATCTACTTCAATTTCGTGACAAGATAAACTACTTCTAACTGCCACAAACACTCTACCACCAACCGTGTTTAGCCTATTCTTTTGGAACACCGTTAGGTTGTTCGCAAAAAATTTCGGCAGAGCTTACCTCCGGCTTTAGCCAACTTTCAGTGCCTATAACGATTTGAGCATCTATACTTTCTTTTAGCACTTCAAGCTCTGGTACTTTCCCAACACAGCTATTACAATTTTCAACTGTTATACCAGTGGTTCCTGTACCTACGTTCTTCCTGTGTTGGATCTGCACCCTTTGTGACTGAAGCCCTTTTTGTGTTTTTACGAGACCTTCTAACCAAAAAACCGCCCAGTCCATACCACACAGCCCCTGCTCCCCGTGTAGTCGCGTCCTGCTTATAGTGGACACTTGACCTATTTATCACAACCCGAAACCCAACTGTCTTGTGGCACAAGTCGAGGAATCTGCAGTCTACACGGTCACAGAACCGTCTGAGCCTCTGATTCAGACCCTCCACTCGGCTCTGTTGTTGATGTTATGGCGTTCAGTACGAGGACTAGTTTGATGCAGCTCTCCATCCTTGTCCATCCTGTGCAAGCCTCTTCATCTCTCTCTAACTATTGCAACCTACATTCATTTGAATCTGTTTACTTTATTCAAGCCATTGTCTCCCATTACAATTTTTGCCTCCAACACACCCCTCGAACACCCTACTGACAATTCCTTTATGCCTCAATTTGTGTCCTATGAAGTGATGACTTCTTGTAGTCAATTTGTGCCATAAATTCCATGTTTACCCATTTTGATGCAGTACCCCCATCATTTGCTGTTTGCTTGACCCATCCAATCCTTAGGATTCGTTTCTTTTATTTTTATATCTTCCTACTCGCTCATATGTGTATTTCACAATGACGTTACCAGTTATTACAAAACACTTTTTCCAAGACTGCACTGTAAATTTATTAATAAATGATTATCGAGATGAAGATATCCAATGTATATAAATTAATAATTCTGCATGTAAGTATGCACAAAATGAAATCTAATACGTCTAATAGTAATGATTGCACGAGTAAGTAGTAATCTTTTCTCTATCTCTGCACAGTGTTGGGTCCTCATCGTGTTTTTCTGCAACATGAGACAGTCAGCTGGCTGTGAGAACAGACAAGAGTTTCGATGGAGAGTGAGACATGCAGACAACAAAAATGTTTCTGCTGAAAACCAGGAGTTAGGCAGGTGCGGAGCAGTGGCAGAGCTATGTTTATTTCATCAGATGCAAACACCATAGGTGGTCACTGAGAGAATGGCAGGCCAAGAGAGAGTGCCTAGCACGTTGTAAACTTTCACAAAGTGAGGAGCTTAAAGAATGTCTTTCAGAAAAGATAAAGGGTGCAGCCACAGGTGATTTCACACAGCACACTCAGCGTGGGAGACAGCTGTTAGGTGCCAAAGGAGGTCACAGCAGCAAATGTTTAACGCCTGTAAGGATGCCCGTGATCAGTTCATAGTGATTAATTTGGTAGTGGGGAGTACGTACATGCAGTCGTTTTATTTGGAGGATATTCGAAAATATACATATAGTTCGAGATAATTTATGTCTTCTGCCCCTGCCTGAGAGGATATTGAGAAGTATTGGTTAATCACAGTAGTTTCGTTAGGAAAAGGGAAACTAATGCAACTATCATAAACGTTTTATTGCTCAGGACTCAGAATGTGTATTATAACTGGCTACTGAGATTCTGACACAGGCAAAACCAGCTAGATTTGGTGTAGGAGAAAAGAAAGACACTTATTATTAGGGCAAGACAGAGTACACTTGTTTATCACAGTGCATAAGCGAGAGAGCAGATATGTCTTCACTTCAGAGCTGATTGCGAATACTGGGGCTTAACCTAGGATTCTCAGCCACTACTATGTACCTGAATATCAGCAAAGTGGTATGTATGAGATGCATTTTTATATGTCCTGACAAGGGAAATGTAGATTTATTTGTTTTAAGTCAAAGTTTCTTTTTAGCCGAGAGAAATGATGTATTTTTTGTGCTTTCCTGGGTCTTTCTTTTAGGGTATCAACTTAATCAGCAGTCATTGACAATATTTGTGGACATCAATTTGTATCATTATATCTCAGACCCACCTGTACCAATACCATACATTTCTATGTATCCCTGTGCCCTTTTGCAATTACTTCTATTGTTTGCACAGTGATAAGAGTCATATAAATGAACCTAGAAATAAATTGGATTCTTATATTGACATTTGGTTACATTTAGTAACTTGATGGATTTGTGGTACCATGCTTTATGTTCCACCAGGCCACCTCTGTTTAATTCAGATAACCAGTTATTTCTCTGTTGTGTGAGTTCACTGTTTCTTTTATCATGACTTCCTGTGGAGCCATTAGTTCTCAATCTAGATCATCAGTTTATCATTTCAGGACTGCACTAAATGCTCAACCTATGCATCACACAGTTTCAATCAGATGGCAACTTCAGACTGTCGATAGACACAGAGGGAATACAGGGATAATTGCGTAATTTAAAACATTTGGCAAGCAATTGTCTACAAATTGAGTAGATAAAAAGTACTGGTCCTACGTCAGCTGTCTCGGTTCTGTCTCACCCAGCACTGAAGCAAGTTACCCAGGGCTTGTACTTTTTACCTACTGGCCTCACAGTTTTCGATAAGAATCCACTTATTTTCATTTAAAAATGTCTATTTTAGTATAAACCACTTAGAAAAATTTATGAAAATGAATATTTCTTCTTACAACATTCACTTATTAAAAATAACTATTTTTTCATACAAAGATGCATGTAAGAAAATAAATTTAATATTTTTATATACAGTGGACATAAGAAAATAATATTGTTTTATGTACAGTGCACATAAGAAAATAAATACAATATATTCTGAGCAAATTGTGAATGTAGGAAAAAATGAATAAAAACCATTTTTATAAGTTCTATTCCTTACCTAAAATTTATCTAATTCTTTATTCTTGAGCAGCCATAATATTTTTATAAACAATTGTCTGTAAATGTTTTTTGAGACAAGACTTGTTTATAATTTTACCACTTTCACTTAGGTCGAAAAAATAACATTCTTATAATTTCTACAGCCCAATTTCATCTACTGTTTCACACAACCATTTTTAAAAGAAGTTAAATCCAAACATTCTCCTTGGTATTGTTTGTCTGACAGAGTATTTAATTTTTCTATCATATCTTGGTAATATAATTTATTCTTGTAGAAAAGATCTGACATTTGTGCATTTCTGTCTTCCTCCATTTATTATTACAAACTTTTAGTAAGTTATAAATAATTAGTAAGTTATAAGTAATTTTAATTGAAATAAATGGAAAAACTAATATCTCTAAGAGATTCCAGCTTGGGAAACAGATGTATTTGTTTATATAACGAAAGAAATTGTAAAAAAGAATGGTTTCTGCTATTATTTAGTCATATAGTAACGAATGTTTACCATACTTAATGTGCAGAAGACAGAAATTTAATTTTTCTTTGTTATATTTTTGGAAATCATTATATTCTGCAATGTATACCAAGTTTAGTTGGACATAATTTCGAATATCCACCATTAATGTTAGATTTCTTTAATCAGAAAAATACAGTATTCCAGAAAATTTCGAAGTAATTAAAATAGATTCATAATAATATACATCGAGTTAGGTGTCAGTCAGTCCGTGACACATTGTAATATGTACATAAAAAAAATAAACAACATATATTTAACTTATTTGGTGTTCTTTTACTTACATTTACTTTGATCTTTATCTTGTAATTGAGACCTGTTTTTCTACCTTGTATTTCTTTTTCTAACCAATAATTAGTAATAAAAACTTTCTATGTCTTCGAATTGAAAAATGTATCTGTCTTTTCCACAATATTTTTCGATGTTAATATTGGAAATAATTAGTTCTAGTCCTTTTTGTAGACCTCCTAGTAATTTACAGTATATTACATTTATTTTTCCTTCTATCTGACCCCTTTTTATATTTTAGATTGTTTCTTTATCTTCTTCTTTATACGATAAACAATCTTAGTCTTAGAAAATCACTATTCTGTTTAAGTAATTTACTATAGGTACAAAGAGTCCATGGTAAATGGAAAACAATTTTTTTTATTTCTAAAATTGGCTCATCTTTAGGATAATAAAAATTTTCCATTTGTTGTTAAACACTTCTGTACCAAACAGAAACAAATCCTTTTTTTAATCTTTTCTGTCTTTACTTACACTTACAAAATTACTTTTGTCAGGAGCTTTATCACTATACGCAGATTTTGACGATTATTTTCGTCCAATGCAACAACATATATATATGACCTATTTTTATTATTAACCACAAAAGCAAAAATTTTAAGCGCGCCACTTGTAAGAAAATATGTGCATTGTCATTTAAAATAATTTTTTATTTCTTCTACATTTTCGCTTATTTTTTGTACCCTCTCCAAATTATTTTTGTGTTCCTCCTTTAAGAAATTTGTATTATCCAAGTATTCTAGTTTCCTTTCTTGTGTACTTAAATTTTCTTATTCTTGTCCTCAGTTTTTAGTTGATTCTAAATATACATTATCAATTTGCTCATTTTCTTTAAGTGTATATGAATAAAATTTACTGTGGTTATTTATTTTCTTCTACACACAAATGGAACAATATTATTTGTTTTTATTAGTCTCAGTTGTTTGGAATTTATTTCTTTGGTAATAGTAGAAAATAAGGTTTTGGATTTAGAGAAATAAGTGTCTCCAGATTACATAAATTACAATGTCTGTCACTTCTAAAATTTCTATGCAATTAATGGGCAAGCAATTAGATAAATGCATATAAAAATTTAACTACTTTTTCTCTTTCTTCTTTATTATCTGTTTTGATATTTTTGTATTCCTGTTAGTTTTTTTTGTTACTACCACAATAGCAAGAAATTTTTGTCAGCAAGGCAACAACTTTTTATGGAGTATCTGTTATTTTTGACTCAGTTTAGATAGTGGATCAGAATAAAAAGAAGCATTTTCGAAATATTGGCTGTTATTAGTCGCGATTTCTAAACAATTTGTTAATGGATCGAATTATTGTTCTTTTTGGAAATCAGGATTAAAATAATTTAAATTGTTGCTTCTAGTATTGTGATTCCATTTTCTGCAGCTAATGTAGATGCAAAAGTTTCCTTTAATTGTTTATTGGGACAATTTAAAAAATCTAAAGTATGGTTATGAAGCCATTTGTTAACTCCTGGACTCAATAAGTGGCGAATACAGTTATTGTATAGTTTTACACTAGAATTAGTATTTCTCCATGTTAAACAGTCTTTTCCTACAGAATTATATTGTTAATTGTTACATTATAATCTTCTTTATATTCTTCTTGCATAAAAAATAAAAACTATTTGTTAAATATTTGCACATACCTTTGTTGTTGAAAATACCTGAAAAATTTTCTTTTATGTCAATATCTAGTAAATAGTAGTGTTCCTTCTTAAGTTCTTGCAATATCTGTATTAGTTCTGTAACAATCTTGGCATCTGGTAATTCTATTTTGGAAGGAATAATTGTATTAGTTTATTTACTTTGTATTACGTCCATATCTCTAATCATAGCTTGTTTAGCTCCTTTGCATGATGTTGTTTTCGAACTTTAAGGGAGAGGTAACTTAGCTTTCACAATTTGTCATGCAGTATGAAATTCAGAAAATACTCATTGCAAGAAACTATTAAATGATGCACGTATTTCTTTCTGAGCTAAAAATTGGTTTTTGCCTGCATCTTCTGTACAGAGTATTAAGCCTATGATTAAAGCTGTCATCATATTATTGCAGAATGGTTTTGTAATTGGTTTAAATTGTTCTAATTTTTCTTCTCCATTTGAATAATGTCTCCAGTATTTGTAACAAGATTATTATTATCTATGTTTTCTGTTAGTAACTGTAAGCCAAATCCTTTGTTGGTTGGTTTTACTTTAGTTCCTAAAAGTTCTGTTACAGAATATTCCTTTTTATTAGTTGCACCCCTTTAGTTTTGAACTTCCATTTATAGCAAAGAAAAATATTTGATTTGCATAGAAGTAGTTAGATATGCAAAATTATTAATAAAAGATGTAAAAATAGTTTTCAAAACAGAAATTGAAACTGGGGTAGTTGAAAGCATAGAAATGAGACTTGTTTTACTTATTTGAATGTGGTAGAATTGTAAACATGACTTGTCTCAAAAAACATTCTTATGGCTGCTCAAGGAAAAAGAATTAGAAAAAAAACTTAGGTAAAGGATACAACTTTAAAAAACTGTTATTATTTATTTTTTCTTGCATTCACATTTTCTCAGAATATATTGAACTTATTTTCTTATGTGCACCTTTGCATTCACATTTTCTCAGAATATATTGAACTTATTTTCTTATGTGCACCTTTGATAAAAAAATATTTAATTTATTTTCTTATGTTCAGCTTCTGTATAAAAAATATTAATTTTAAATAAGTAAACATGTTAAAAATGTATATTTTTAATACTTTCTCTAAGCAGTTTACGCTAAAATAGGTGTTTTCAAATGATAAAAAGTGAATTTTGACCTAAAATTGGGAGTATAGTGGATGAAAAGTACTGGTCTTTAGTAATGTGCATTAGCTCTGGGTGTGCCAAGACCGGGTCAGGTGAGCTAGGGCCAGTATTTTTCATCTACTAAAATGGAATAAAATCAAACCTAAACCTATATACTGCAAGCAGCGACTGTTATGTCATCAGCAATGTGATCTTAATTTCCTGTCTAACTTTTTGTTTTACATGTAGGATCTGTATTAGAGTATGTATAAAATGGTCATCCATTCACCCATTCCCAGTTGCAGTTCGTTTGTCTAACATCTGCTAGATGAAATAAAAAGATTTTAAGTATTCTCTATAATTATTGACCAACATAAAAAATTTTAAATATCGGCAAAATCTACTTACTAAGAAGTGTAATTTTACATTAAAAGTTTGACACAATATGTCAATCTGAGAAATTGTGTGTGGATCTTGAGGCAATGCAACTCATGGGATACAAGTTACCCACATTAAATTCATCCAGTATTTAAGAATGTGAGCACTTAACGGCTTTCAACAAATTTTACACATTATTTGGAACTTTTTAAATTCATTTCTCATTGTTATCCAAACATAATAATTAATAGAGAAAAGTTCATCACTTATTACATTTTCGCTATGCAGTCAAGTACTGAATGTACTTGTCACATCATTGTACCACACGTATTTCTGAAAATAAAAGTATTTTATCTTAACTTTCTGAGACCTGAATTTTTTCTGAAGGAAAGAATATTTTTCTATATATCTTAATGATCTTAGGTGATTTTTTTAAAGATTTTAGATGCAAGATTTATAAAAAAATAGGTACCTATATTTAAAACATACTTTGTACACTTGGTTTCGTTTTATGGACTAAAATAACTAATTACATATTATTTTCTATTGTAATAAATACTAAAATGATCATTTGATTACCACGAAAAATAACGGTAACAATAACCAATTATATAGCGGAATATAGCTAACCAACCAGATCCATGTATTCTTGTTATCACGAGCTGCTGCACGCTGCTACGTTCACTTGCTGATACTTTTGTGGTGATGCCTAACAGTTGACAGCAGTTGCGCATGACAAAAAGATTGGACATTCACAGATGTGTACCTCAGGTTTCTATTAGGAATAAATACTTCTGTTGCAGCTAAGACACAGAAAAGTTACTGCACTCAGTTGTAGCCAGACCGCCTTAAAGCGTTAAAATTGAGTTCAAATTACCCAGACTACACTCATCTAATGTTTGATAATGAAAGCGCTTCCCACCAATATGAAACTAATGGTACCAACACGGTTAGTGTGTTTCTCTTTAACCTTAAAGGTTTTAACACTTAACGATAGACATTCAACACGTCAGCTAATTTGAAAAGTAACCTGACGTTTGGAGCTGTTCTATACGTGAGAGTTGGTTTCTTTAAAGAATACACGTCAACTAATTTGAAAAATAACCTGATGTTTGGAACTGTTCTATATGTGAGAGTTGGTTTCTTTAACGAATTGAGGTTGTGGTTGTGGTTACTGTTCTTGAATAGTAGTTTTCTCCTTTTTAAAGAACAGTACTAATCAAGTTACAAAACTGCCTCACGCTCACATTTCGCGGAGGAGAGTCATCATATTGGCTCTATTCAAAACAATTACAGTTCTTAAATATAAAGGAAAAAGAAAGACAGAAATTTTAGAATAATTGCATTTTACGTTTCGAAAGAGAAGTACCCTGATAAACTTCAGAGTCTTCCACCGATGCGTACTTCGGCATCTACGACTAACCGCTCATGTGACGTTCGGACGTTTTCTGCGCCGCCTCCCTGACCTTACTCACGGCATCGAGCTGCAGTATGCTGCTGTGTGCTGTCCTCTCCAGCTCGGCATGCAACGAGAAAATGGCGCCCTAACAGCCACACATCGTGACAAATGTAGGGCAACCTAGACGTCTGTGTGCACATCGCACTCTTCTTTGCTGAAGAATGTAAACGCTGCGAATTCAGTTTTTGCCTTGCTCTTAATAACTTTTCTTAAATTTAAACAAAATTTTAATTTTTTATGTTTTTTTAAACAGCGAAAAAATTATATCGCGTTACTTCAATGAATGTAATTCTATGATCTGTCGAAGTAGATACTGCTTCTGCGATTATAAACAAAGAGGAGATTTCGTTTAGCCGTTTGTTTGTTCGGGCAGTTTTTCGACTTAAGCTCTCTTTTGAGCCTCACTCTTGGGACATCGTTGAGGACCAAGTATTATTGATAATGACATTGTATGAAATACAACTGCAGATAGCTGCAGCATGTCCCATACGAGGTATTACGTTATTGCTATTTACTTACTAAGCACTATGTCCCTAGAAAGCAGCTTGTTGCTTGATGCTTGATGTTGACTGTTGACCGGTTTCGTATGACACACAGTATTTAGACAACAATAGAATAAAACATTTTGTGACAGTAGATAGGGTTAAGTGGCAGTGACAAAGGAAGCAGCTACTAAGATGTTCAATACCGGACTATTTAGTTTGTCCACTCACCAAGCTATGGAGGAAACCAAGGAGATATTTCGACAGGAATTTAACTTCAGCGAGAAGATATAAAGATTGGAAGCTTGCTGATGCCGTTGCAATTTGGTCATAAACGGCTAAGAATTGGGAAGTACCTGATAACTGATGAAGTCTTGACTCTGAAAGATAAACATCAACAAAATTATGATGCTTAAGAAATTAGCTTAGAAAATGAGATGCTAAAAGTAGATGATTTTTGCACTTTGGACAGGAATATAACTGGCGAAATTCGAAACAGGAAGATGTAAAATGCAGATAGGCCACAGCAAAATAACAATATCCGAAGAAGAGAAATTTACTAATATCTAATATGTATTTAAACGTTGGAAAATTCTTTCTGCAATTATTTTTCTGCAGTATTGCCTTTTATGGAAGTGAACGTGGAAGAAAAGGCGAGGGTCATGTACGCTTTTGAACTGCGGCACTAGAGAGTTATCCGAGGATTAGGTGGGTAGACTGACTAACTAATGAGGAGGTACTGAACTCAACTGCGCAAAAAAGAAATTTATGTCACAACCTGACTAATTGAAGGGGTCTGTGAATTGACCACGTCCAGAGGTATGAGGGAATTGTCCATTTGAATCCCTGTATGCATGCAGTAATTATTCTAATGCTATGTGAGCGATATGTAGGGGGTTGTAGTATATTCCTAGAGTAATCACTTACAGCCTGTTTTTGAAATTTTGCTTATAGACTTCGTCGGGATAGCTTACGTCTATCTTCAAGAGTCTTCCAGTTCAATTCATTCAGTATCTCTGTGACACTCTCCCACAGTGTAAACAAACCTGTGAACATTCGTGCTGCCCTTCTCTGTATACCTTCAACATCTCCTGTCAGTCCTATCTGTTACGTGGCCAATACAGTTAATCATTATACTAGAACCGGTCGCACGAGTGATTTGTAAGCAATCTCCTTTGTACATTGATTGCACTTCCCCTTTATTCTACCAATAAACCAAAGCCTGCCATCTGCTTTACCCACGACTGAACTTGTATGATCATTCCATTTCATATCCCTCAAAGTGGTGCATGCAGGTTGGCCAATTCGAACAGTGATTACGTGTTTACGATTTGTGAAATGCAAAATTTTACGTTTCTGATTATTTAAAGCAAGTTACCAATCTCTGCACCACTTTGAAATTTTATCAAGATCTTACAAAATATTTATGTATCTGCTCTCAGACAGTACTTCATTATAGATAGCTGCATCATTTGCAGAAAGCCTGATATTATTATTAATACTGACTGAAAGGTCATTGACATACAACGTGAACAGCAACGGGGCCAACACATTTCCCAGAGGCACACCCGAAATTACTTTCTATATCTGACGATGACTCTCCATCCAAGATAATATCTTGCGTCCTAACAACCAGAAAGTCCAAAGTCCAGTCAAAAATCTCATTTCATGCCCAGTATGATCACAGTTTTGACAATAATCATAGGTGTAGTACTGCGTCAAATTCTTTTCGGAAATGTGGAAATATAGCACCTACCTAACTGTCTTCATCGAAAGCTTTCAGTAAGTCATGTGAGAAAAGTGGGAGTTGGGATTCACGTGATCGATGTTTTCGAAATCCATGCTGTTTGGCATTGAGAAGGCCATTCTATTAATGATATTTGGTTATTTTTGATCTCAGAATATGTTCTAAGTTTCTACAACAAATCTACGTCAAGGATACTGGACTATAGTTTAGTGTATTATTTATATTTTTTATTTAATAAAATTGCAGCCAAATAGCCATATACAGTTACTTTGCTTAACATTTTACATTTACATTTTACATTTTTGCATATTCATTTATCGATTTCACTCTTTTACTGCACAGTTCTATGTGATATCGTTCACAGGCTTCGTTACACAGTTCACATACACATGTTGCGGTTGGGTCGTGATAAGTTTTGTTTTTGCAGATTAGATGATGAAAGCCGTGAATAGAAAGTCTAGTTACGACATGTCGCTGTTCGAAGTTTGGTGCTGTCCATGAGCGGTTCGTCATCGCTTCGGTGCCATAAAACTCCGGCCATATTTTTTCTCGTTTGTCCTCCATGATCTTCAGTTGCTTTCTGGAAGCCCTGGTGTGTGGCATCATATATCGAAGTCTGATGTCTTCAATTAGGAATGTCTCTCTCGCTAGCAGGTACACTAGTCTAGATCTTGTTGTCTTTGAGAGACCTAGTGCTCTTTTTAGATAGGTCGATTTTACCTTTTCTAGTGTTTCCAGATTTTTTTCTGTCAGGTGGTCCCATATAACCTCCATCCCATAGGCCAGGATTGGTAAGATTTTTGTGTTGAATAATTTCATGGCTGTTTCTAGACTGAGTAGGCGGATGTTTTTGATGTCCTGTATTGCTATTATTGCTTGGGCTGCGCGTTCTGTTGTATGTTTTGTGAAGCATTTGGCTGTTGGTTGCAATGTCACTCCTAGGTATTTAAAGTCTGATGAGATTTTTATTTTTTGTCCTCTGATACTGATTACCGCATTCTTGGGTGTTTTGCCTCCTTTTCTGAAAATTACCATTTCTGTCTTTGTTATGTTTATGTGTAGTTTGTGTTCACTGCACCATCTGTCTATTTTCTCAATGATTCTCTGCAGCTTCTGTATATCTGTTGATCCTACGGCTATGTCGTCAGCGTATGCATATACATACACATCTTCTTCATTTTCTCCAATTCGGAGTACTTCTTCAGTGGCAAGAATGTACAGCAAAGGGCTCATTGGGTCACCCTGTAAGACTCCATTTGATTGCAGAATGGGGTTCGAAAAAGAGAGGTTGTCTGATATTGTAATTAAGTTGTATTCGAGGATTGACTTGACTATTCTTGCCCATACGCTATCTTCTCCCATTGTGTTTTCCAGTTTTCGGACTATGAGCTCTCTTTCCAATAGGTCAAAGGCTTTGGTAAAGTCTATGAACACTGTGTAGAACATTTGTTTCTTTTGTAGCGCATCATGGATGTTGTTTAGAAGAAGCCCGACTGCCGTAAGTGTTGATCTTCCAGATCTGAAACCCATTTGTCGTTCTGGGAGATGACTGTCCACAGAGGCTTGGATTTTTTGTGTTATTATCTTTGAAAACGTCTTGAATTGAGTATTTTCCAGTGCTATACCTCTGTACTTGTTTGGGTCCATTGGGTCTCCTCTACCTTTGTAGAGAACTTTTAATGTCGAGTGTCTCCATTGTGTCGGAATTCTTCCAAGTTCCAGGCATTTGTTAAACAGTTTGGTCCATATGTGTTGGAGGGCCTCTTTTGCATCTTTTATATGTTCATTATATATATTATCAGGTCCTGCTGCTTTCTTGTTCTTCAGTGCTTTTATTACTTCTTTCACGTCATCTTCATTTAGGGGTTCCCATGTATTGTCTTTTTCCTTAGTTTGATGTTGTTTCTCTTTCTTTGGGGGTGTTTTGAGTCCTCGTTTGTTCAGTATCTTACTGAAGTGGTCTTCCCATTCCTTCAGGTCTATATTTGGTGTATGAGCCATTTTTCTTGGTCTTACTGCTATGTATGGGTCTTTCTCTGCTTCATCCGCTTCTCTTTTTGCCTCTCTTTCTATGTATTCTTTTTTCTTCTCTTCTATTAGTTTTTTGTAGATTCTTCTCTC
Source organism: Schistocerca nitens (assembly GCF_023898315.1). NCBI lineage: Eukaryota > Metazoa > Arthropoda > Insecta > Orthoptera > Acrididae > Schistocerca > Schistocerca nitens. Next base: position 847,780,057 of record NC_064617.1, read on the forward strand.
TTCTGCGTACAGTTTGTGTGTTTCCTCGTCATGCTGGTTTCTTAGTCTGTGGAGGGTTCTTAGAACAGTGTTCCTTTTGCTGTAGCATTCAGCATCGAACCATCTTTTGGCCGTCCTTGTTTTGGGGATTGTTTGTATCACTGAATTTTTTAGGAGGTCCTCTATTTGGTCTGTTGCTTTTTCAAGGTCTCCTTCCTCTATGAAAGTTTCTATTTGCGTTAATTGTTCTTGCTGGTTTGTTAATTTTTCTATATCAATTTTTCTTTGTGTGATTTGGTGGGTCTTTCTTGCTGGCGGTGACGTGACGATATTTATTTTTATCTTCATTGGAATGTGCTTTCGTATAGGAGTAATGGAGTCATGCCATATTGGTTGAATGGCATTATTTATACTGCCCTTCTTGTAGACGGATGTGACCTGTGGCCCTTTCCAAGAACTGATACTTCTGTTCGAGGGATCTACCATACGTTATAGTTAGAAGAGGGGCTAACTCAGCCGCAAATTCTGTACAGAATCTGACAGGGATTCGATCGGGCCCTGGAGATTTGTTGAGTTTTGTCGAGTTCAGCTCTTTATCAACATCACTGACAATAGTACTAATTTCATTCATCATTCCAGTGGTACGAGGATTAAATTGGGGAAATTCTCCTGGGTTTTTCTATGAAAAAGAACACTTGGAAACGGAGTTAAGCATTTCAGCTTTTGCTTTGCTACCGTCAATTTCGGTTCCTGTCTCATCCGCAAGGGACTGGACATTAATTTTGGTGCCACTAACAGCCTTTTCATATGATCAGAATCTCTTTGGGTTCTGTGTAATGTCACTTGTCTATATTCTGCTAAGGCGGTCATTGAAGGCATCACGCATTGCTCTTTTGGTAGTGTCGAGGCTGGAATCCAATAAGCAGCTTCAAGTGGATGTAGGTTGCACTAGTTATAAAGAGATGAAGAGACCAGCACACACTCGAGGACAGCGCTGAGAGCTGCATCAAACCACAATTCAGGCTGAAAACCACAGCAATAAACACATTGGCCAAGAGATGTGAAAAGGGAACTGAGATAGCAGTTTACTGTTAGACACGGAACCGGATTTCGCCTTGAATAACTTCGAAAATTGATGCAAAATTTTGAATGGTATAACTGCCTACAATACACTGAATAGCAAAAGAAACTGGTACGCCGGCCTAATATCGTGCATTACCATTGTAGCAGCAATAACGGGTGTAACATCTGCGCTGGACACTATTTGTCTTATACAGGCGTTGCCGACGGAAGGGCCGTGTTCTGCCTGTTTGCATATCTCTGTATTAAAATACGAATGCCTATGGCAGTTTTTTTGGCACTTTAGTGCATAAACTCATCACTGGAGATCTTATGGGTTCTTACATATTTACATATCTTTAAATACTAGCTAGTAGCTAGATGACCACTCTTTACAGCAAGTACTTTGTGAAGATATGACTGGGTGTAATTTACTGCTATTTTTGATGCGTACCACTACGTGGCTCTCTCGTTCCATGTCCGTACAGAAGAGGTTCATCATTGTTCTGTCTAAAGCAGCTACAAGTGTCGACTGGAACCATGCTTTCATATTCATTCAGAGAAGTCACACCGGTACCGGCGAGGTTGCCTCGGAGCCATTGGAAGCTACGTAGAGCGAGGCGGGCTCTCTGTACGCCGTTTTCACGGAGTGGCGCTCATCTTTTGTGCGGGCAGCGTCAGCAGAAGACTTGTAAGAAGGAGGGGGTGGTGGGGAGGGGTGCAAGGAGGTGGGGGAGGCACGCGTCCCCCCCTCCCCTCTCGTCCCTCGCCCCTTGAGGAAGCGAGGAGGGAATAAAAAAGCGGCGAGGTGGCGAGGGGCAGGCACTTAGCCGTAATCCGCGCCCGCGCCGCCCAGATAAAGTCGCCCGCTAAGTAAAACACGGCCCGGGACGCGCTAAGCCCGCGCGCCAAGCGGCAGGCGGCGAGCGGGCCACAGCAAAAAGTGAACGCGCCGCGCCCCCTGACGAGGTTTCGCCGCCGCTAAGGAGACGGTCTCAAGTACACGCCGCGCCACCTCCTAAAGAACGCTTTAGCCTCAGGAACCCGAGTCTGTTGGACGATATCCTAAGAGTTGCACCCGTTATGGCCGTGTTACGAGATGCAAATTAGAACTAACCTCAATCCACAAAATCTATATTACTAAAAAGGGTAACCATATCACCCAGTTCTAGTTTCACGGTACCCATCTGTCAACTTCATGGGCCTAAAAAAACTTATTCTCATAATTTCATATTACTGTAGACCGAATTTGAAAATTTAACTTTTGGTTTGTCTGTTTGTTTTGCTTCAGGGCGCAAAAATAACTACAGTCATACGTCAGAGCCGTAGAACATGTAGACGAAAAAGGATTTAAAAGCGACTACATGTTAAGACCAATTAACATACGGAAAAACAGCGAAAAAGCACGGAGAAAAGGCCTTAACATACGCTATAGAGACAATGAAGGTGCTGCACTAAAGATGAAATGTCCTACAGCGTATTACTGCAACAGATAAAAAGTAAAACGCCGTCGACATCCCACGCATCATTCGCTAGGACGGCCGACAACTCAGACGCAAATACACTGAAGCGCCAAAGGAACTGGTATAGTCATGCGTATTCAATACAGAGATATGTGAACAGGCAGAATACGGCGCTGCGGTCGGCAACGCCTATATGACAACAAGTGTCTGGCGTAGTTGTTAGTCAGGTTACTACTGTTACAATGGCAGATTACCAAGATTTTGGTGAGTCTGAACGTGGTGTTACAGTCGGCACACGAGCGATAGGACACAACATCCCCGAGGTAGCGATGAAGTGTAGAATTCCATTACGAAAATTTCTCGAGTGTACCGTGAATATCAGGAATCCGGTAAATCATCAAATCTCCTACACTGCTGTGACCGGAAAAATACCCTGCAAGAACGGGAGCAACGACGACTGATGAGAAGCTTTCAACGTGACAGAAGTGCAACCCTTGCGCAAACTGCTGCAGATATCCATGCTGGGCTATCAATAAGTGTCAGCTAGCGAACCATGCAACGAAACATCATCAATGTGGGCTTTCAGAGCTGCGAGACCCACTCGTGAACGCTTGATGATTGCACGACACAAGGCTTTACGCCTCGTCTGGGCCCGTCAACACCGACATTGGACTGTTGATGACCGGAAACATGTTACATGGTCGGACGAGTCTAGTTTCAAATTCTGTCGAGCGAATGGATGTGTACGGATATAGAGACAACCTCATGAACTCATGGAACCTGCATGTCAGCAGAGGACTGTTCAAGCTGGTGGAAGATCTGTAATGGTGTGGGGCGTGTGCAGTTGGAGTCATATGGGACTTCTGAACGTATAGATATTCGCTAAATAGGGGAGATAGTGCAGCAGACACAAAACGTGAATTGGAGAGGCAGTCATTAAAATAAAGGCGTTTTTCCTACCGACGTGATCTTCTCATAAAATCACCAGTTTTCTCCTCTGATTGCGAAAACATTCGGTTGGCACCTACCTACATAGGGACAAATGATCATCACGATAAAATAAGAGAAATCAGGGCTCGCACAGGAAAATGTATGTGTTCGTTTTTCCCGCTCGCCGTTCGAGAGTGGAACTTTAGATACAGCTTGAAGATGGTTCATTGAACCTTCTGCCACACACTTATTTGTGAATATCAGAGTAGATGTTGATGTAAGCTCTGACAGGTGACACGTACATAAACATCCTGTCTGATCACCTGCATCCATTCATGCCCATTGTGAATTTCCACGGACTTAAACAATTCCAGCAGGACAATGCAACACCTCAAACGTCCAGAATTCCAACAAAGTGGCTCCAGGAACCCTCTTCAGATTTTAAACACTTCCGCTGGCCACCCAACTTCTCAGACGCGAACATTATCGAGCATATCTGGGATGCCTTGCAACGTGCTGTTCAGAAGAGATCTGCACCGTTCGTACCCTTACGGATTTATGGGCAGCTCTGCAGGATTCATGGTGCCAATTCCCTCCAGCACTACTTCAAACGTTAGTCCAGTCCATTCCACGTCTTCTTGTGGCAAATCTGTGTACCCGCAGGATAGTAGGCAGGTGTAAATGTTTCGTTGGCTCTTCAGTGTATAAGTCACAACGCAAGTTGTTAAAAAAGGGGAATTCCACCAGGATTTGGCGAACCATCAAAGTCGGATGACATTGGAATCACTCCTAAACAAATGGCGACAGCTAAAATGACAGTGCCCCACGTGCAGCCTAACTAAAATGAACTCCTCGCAGCGAGAGGCCTGAGAAGAGATAGACCAAGCCGCAGAGCCGTATATAATTCCGTGATTCTTGTTTTCATGAAGGGACGACCAGTGGTGATGACAAAGTGACACCAGCTGCTGACAGACTGCAACACAGTGATCATCGGAGGGAATGGAAAAACTAGTGGGCCGAGTTAAGAGGACTGCAGCCTTGGCAGTTGCATCAGCGGCCTCGTTTCCCGTCAGGCTGATGTGACCAGCGACCCACATAAACATCCAGTGGCTCCATCAAGAATGAGAAAGTGAAAGCTTCCCTGGACCCGTTGAACTTAGGGATGGACACTGTACAGCTCACAGAGGCACTGAAGGGCACTGAGAGAATTGGAGCCAGTGAAGCAATTGAAAAGCCTGTGTGGCCGGACAGACTGTGTAGCCTGGTACTGGGCGAAGAGCTCTGCTGGAAATACTGAGCAGTGTTCCAGAAGCCGATACTGAAAACAGTCGGGGCCAGTGACGAAGGCACACTCGACACCATAGTCAATGTGAGAGCCATCAGTATATGCAAAGGTACAACCGCGAAGTTCCGTGAGAAGGTCGAGAGACTTACGGCGATAGATTGAGTCTGGAGAAGTGTCCATAGGAAGTAAATGAAGTTCAAGGTGAGGATGGGCCGCTGCTCGAAAGCAAGGTGGTGAGTGGTGAAAGGTTCACACCCATAGGGGAAGTGGCAGGTAGAGTGACCCCGGAGCATTAGCTGAAAGTGAGCTCCAGGAGGTAACAGAGAAGAGGTACACGTCCCGTAGTGGTGGTCAAAGGAGTCATCAAAGAAGGAGGCATAGGATGGGTGGCCAGGCATGGAAGACAAACGGTATCTGTAACCGCTGAGGAGAACATCACTTCGGTATGACAGCAGTAGTTCAACAGCTGCATACAGACTCCTAACTGGGCTATTGTAAAAGGCGCCAGTGTCCAAATGGATGCATTGAGATGGCGTAAGATGGATGGACGTGCAGATGCATAAACGAAATATAAACAGTCTAGTTTCGAAAGGATAAGAGAGCGGTACAAATAGAGGAGACAGGTCCGATCCAGTCCCCAAGGAGTACCGCTGAGGACGCATAGGAAACTGAGAGACCTGGTACAGCAGGTGGCCAGGTAAGACACGTTGGATGACCAAGAAAGTTTCCTGTCGAGCATGAGCCCCAGGAAATTCGTAGTTTCAACGAAAGAAAGAGCAACAGGCCCAAGTTTGTAAGGATGGTGGAAGAAACCCCTTGCACCGCCAGAAATTCATACAAACCGTTTAGTCAGTAGAAAAGAGAAAGCCATTGTCGATGATAATGAGTAAAGACGATGGAGACAACGCTGAAGACGCCACTGAAGCAGAAAAGTTCATGCAGATCAGCAGTAGATGGCAAAATCGCCAACGAAAAGGGAGCCGGAGATATCTGATGAGAGACAGGCCATAGTAGGGTTAATGGCGATGTCAAACAGGATGACGTTGAGACGGAACCTTGAGGCACACGTTTTTCCTGGATAAAGGTGTTCGGCAAGGCAGAACCCGCACGTACCTCTAGAGCTCTGTCTTTTAAACATTCCTGAAGGAAACGGGGCAGGCGACCTCGAAAGTCCCATGTGTAGAGATTACAGAGGATACCAGTCCTCCATCAGGCGTCGTACGGTTTCTCAAAATAAAAAGAAAGCGGCCATTATCTGGCATTTCCGCAGGAAACCGTTCGTGACATGGGTTGACAAAGTGACGAGATGGTCAATTGCAGAACAGCGCGCTCGAAATGCACATTGTGCAGTGGTTAATAAATTGCGAGATTCGAGCCACCATACCAGCCAGGCATGAATCATACGTTCCATCACCTAGCAAACACAGCTGGTGAAACAAATGGGCCGGCCTCTGTGGCCGAGCAGTTCTAGGCGCTTCAATCTGGAACCGCGCGACCGCTAAGGTTGCAGGTTCAAATCCTGCCTCGGGCATGGATGTGTGTGATGTCTTAGATTAGTTAGGTTTAAGTAGTTCTAAGTTCTAGGGGACTGATGACCTCAGATGTTGAGTCCCATAGTGCTTAATGCTCAGAGCCATTTGAACCATTTGAAACAAATGGGGCGGTAACTAGAAGGAAGATATTTGTCCTTACTAGGCTTACGTATGGGTACGACAGTGACTTCACGCCAGCATCTGGGAAACGTGCCCTGTGCCCAGATGCGATTGTACGTATGAAGGAGAAAGTGCTTGAATGCAAGAGAAAGCTGCCGGAACGTCTGTATGTGAACATCGTCCGACCCTGGGGCGGAGGATTTTGATGAAGTGAAAGCATTATCTAGCTCCCTCATAGTAAAATCAGCATTGTAGCATAATTCTGAGAAGGGAAATGTATTGCCCGAGCCAGCTACAGTCGTTTCCGAGCGAAGAAAGAAGGTTGATAGTGGGTGGAGTTCTAAATTTCAGCAGAATAGCGGCCCAAGGCTTTTGAAAGAGCAGTGGGGTCCACAATGACATCATCTGCTTCTGTCGGGCCAGAAATTGGGGAATTGACCTTGGCCCCAGAGAGCTGTTGGAGGTTAGCCCACACAATAGAAGAGGGAGTGGAACTGTTAAAGAACTAGTAAATGAAATCCAGCTAGCTACTTCGCTTTCCCAAAGAGCACGACGGCACTATGCACTAACTGTTTATATCAAATAAAGTTCGCTATCGTAGGATGACAGTTAAAAACTTGGAGATCACGTGTCCAAGCGCTAATTTCGTCGCGGTACGTCTCAGACCACCAAGTGACCGGGACAGGGGTAAAGATGAAGTTCGACGAATGGAACATTCCGCAGCGAAAAGGGTATCGTTGGTAAGTTATTCCACTTGGTCATCACAACTGGCGAAAAGTTGTTCGTCGATGGTCGCCAGTGAGGAGTAAGGCATCCAGTTGGCCTGAGAAATCTACCTATTGGGTTTGCGTGTAGGTGGGGTAGGAAACAGCAAACAGTGAGCACAGAGGAAATGGTCGCTTGAGTATGTGTCAGAGAGGACACATCACTTGGGACGACGGGCAAACTGGTGCCTGAAAAATTAACAGAGTGCTATATAATTACAGGGTCGACAAGTGTCAGCCCTGAAAACATTAAACATGTAAAAATGAAGTTTCATTATGTAAGCAATTTCAGGTTACCTGAATTTGAGGACCTAAAGTTTTAGACAGTGCATTTTTAAAGGGAATTGCAGTGTCCAAATATTTTGACTCTGAAATTTTAAGAAGAAGAAAAGGCCATTATCGCGTATTTCTCAAACAAAATTATATTTCATATACAGAGTGCTATAGAGTTTTAATTTATCTACTATATTTTTATTCTATAAAATAGATATCCTACTGAAGAAGCTAAATAATGCAAGCAATTCTAATTTGTTTAAAATGATAAGTGAGCTAGAGGTAAATAAATGGTATTACATTACAGGTCGTGAACGATTAAAAAAAATGGCTCTGAGCACTATGGGACTCAACTGCTGAGGTTGTTAGTCCCCTAGAACTTAGAACTAGTTAAACCTAACTAACCTAAGGACATCACAAACATCCATGCCCGAGGCAGGATTCGAACCTGCGACCGTAGCGGTCTTGCGGCTCCAGACTGCAGCGCCTTTAACCGCACGGCCACTTCGGCCGGCTGAACGATTAAAAACTAGATACAGGAAGGAAATTAGTATGGAGCTTGATGATATATTTAAAATTATTTTGCCTGACAGGTTCAATAAATTAATAAGTAACTGGGACTTTCAATTTTTTGAAGATGGTAATATTAAACTAAAGTATAAAGGAATGAAGAGAACTAAAAATAATTATAACAAATTTCACGATCTGGAGTTCATTGCTTGAATAAATTTTTTATTTATTTAAGTTTTTCTATTTTATTTAATTTTTGTGGGTGGGTTGGTTTTGCTCATAAATTATCTCCAAGTGCACCCAACCTGCCCATTTATTACTGGTGCTGACAACTACTGTTGAGGAAAGGTAATGATAGAGGAGCATGTCCTGTTACACTATAAATGCCGGTGCACTAATTTGTTGGAAAGTTATGAAAGTTTTTAAATGGAATCTTTCCCCCGTAGAAATTTTTTTATTAGTCTGCAGTAAGTCAGGAGCGTTTAGAAGTTTTTTCGTGAAAATTTCACCCTGCCTGTAATAATAAATACCACATGATTGACAAAGTGGGGTACATTTGGGTGAAATAATTTCAACGATGCAGGTGCATGTTTGTCTTTCATTTACAAATATTTGATTGTAAAGTGCCTGATCAATGAGCCCCCCCCCCCCCCCCCCGAATCAATAATGCAAAGAAATATTTCCTGCCACACGTACGGAGGAATGGCAGATTTGAAGAACTCTTTGTTCAGGGTTTTCGCGAATTTCTCCGATCTTGTGCAGGTCACAATTACGTTTCTTAATTTTCGAGTCAACTCGTGAACTCATCTTTGCTCAATCCGACCAAATTACACATTTTTTTTTTCATACGTAAGAAAAATCAAGGGAATTTCATTCCTGAACCAGTTACTAACTAGTACACTGTGCTGTGAAGGAGTGACCAATCTTGTTCAAATCAGTTTTCACTCCTTGTTCCGCAAGGGATCTACTGTGGATCGATTGGTGCTGGCACCGGTTTGTTGCATACATATATGACTTCACTACTGTAGAACATTGTATTGCAATAAATGAAACTACTGCATCAATTCATATACTATCGTCAGTAATTATATAGTTACGTCTAGAGGGGCCAAAATGGAAATACAAAACAACATTGGTCTTCCCATGCTTAGTTTCACGATTGTGCAAGCGCTTGGATTGAGATTGCATGACACGTAGAGGTTTGCACCGGCACTACAGACATGCTCGAATAGCCGCAGTTGTTAAGTGACAGCTGATGACAAGACGGAATATGAGTTCGAGTCCCAGTATCTGTCGTCACTGTTAAATGACGGTAATTTGCATTCACAATATGTGTATCCACTTCATGGGGATCAAGCTTACATTCACACCTCCACTGCCTTTGCGTTACCTTACTCTTATGTCTGCGGTTTTAGGTGTATAGAGGCTAATTATGGCTATTTTTGTCACTGGTTACTTTTGAAAAACGCAATACTCTGCATACAAGCGTTATAAAAAGTGTCCATCTGGAGGTGGGCAACCATAGTACCTCTTAGACTGTTCCAGAAATCGAATTCCAGTGTAAATAGCATAAATGCTGAGAGTATTTATTGCCTGAGCTCTCTGTCTACTGAGATATTAAAGCCTGAAATGAATATTTGGTCATAACAAAGTAGGTAACTTGTTTCATTAGAAGACTTCTGGGAAACAACATGTGCCTTCGCAACCGATGCTTATATGACACGGAAGACGAAAGTTTCCTTTTCCGGCAGTCTTGGTTCGTGTTCAAGCACATTCCCTACGTCATTTTTTAAATAGATTCAATTTAGAATTTGACGACCATCACCCTATTATATTTCTCTTTCAGTGGGATACAAAAACGGCATAGAAATCGAATGTAACAATTCCATTAACGAAAATAACTTAGTCTTTTTGAACTTGGAGCATCCAATTTACAAGAAAATATCGCTCCATAGCAAAACCTTCCCCCCCTCCCTTTTTTTACAGACAGGTTGGCAGAGTGGTAAGGTGCGAAATGAGAATCTAAAGGTCATCGGGTTCGGTTTCTTATGAGTACTAGAATTTAATTTCTCATCTATAGTTTATTTCACTGCAGGCAATGTTTGTTACCGTGAAAAATGCTAAGTTACCCCGTGCTTCGGATAGAGATTCAATTTGTAGGTCCCCCTATAATGGGCAAAGTGAATCCGTTTAAAGGTTGGAGGAAGCCAACATAATGTCACATTCATTAGAACCATGCTAGTAAAACAGATTGGGATGATGATGTCATTAGTTTTCCAATAACATATTGTAGAATAAGGTGTCAGATGTTAGTTTGATAGGTAGTCAGTTTTATGTTTCGTGGATTATTTGCACAGTAAATCGTAATCATGTGGAACTATTCGTTTTATATTAACGTCACAACTTATTTTCTAAATATAGCTACATGTTGGCCATTTTACAACGTTGTTCTCTCTCTCTTATTCATTTATTTATTTTTTAATGTACAGATGTGTGTTGGTTCGTAATGTCTACCCATCACCTTTTACACACAACAATAACAGAAATGCGTCCTCAGACTAGGATCGTCAAGGAGAAACTTCTTAAGTTTATTTTCAAATTTTATTTTTCTGTCTGTCAGGCATTTTATATCACTGGGTAAGGGACCAGAAACTTTTGTTGCATCATTGTGCAACACTCTCTGTGGTCAAGACAACCTTAATGTGGAGTAATGAATGTCATATTTTTCCTCTGGTATTGTAATTATGTACATCAGTGTTTCTTTTGAACTGCAGTGGATTATTTGCAACAAAGTTCACGAGTGAATAAGTACGCGGTGAAACAGCATTCAAAATGCCCAGCTCCTTAAGATGTCTACGAGATGACCTTGAACGAGCATTTTACAGCACGGTTTTTGAGCAATGAGACTTACTTTCTTAAATATTAGCTATTCCAGAACAATACGCCATATTGCATCATTAAATGGAATATACAAACTATATCATCTTAATGATTTACCTTTCACCAAGGTTTGGAATGATTCTATATGCAAACGTTGCTGAACTAAGTTGTCTTAGGAGTTTCAAAATGTTGTTTTCCCAGTTTAAATTCTCATCCATATGGACACCTAAGAATTATGAAGTTTCCATCCAATTTATTACTTCTTCAAAATGTATTACACTTATCGCTTGTGTACTACCTCTAGAAGTGCAGAACTGAATATTTACCATCGTTTTAAAATTGAGAACGAGAACTTTCGCAAAAAAAACAGTCAATTATACTTTTAAGTTGTTACTGTTTACCATTCCTCAGTTGCTGTCTGTATGCTTGGACTGATAGCAGTACTAATGTCATCCGCAAAAAGAACTAATTCTGCTAATTGTACAGGTATATTGAACAGAAGATATTAAGGTATAAAGGTGGACCTAAGATTGAGCCTTGTGGAACGTCGGACGCTATTTCTTCCCAGTCAGAAAAATCTCACCTGATTACATTGTTTAAGTTACTGCTTGTAAAATATAACCACTGTTTATATTAAGTTATACATCATGTCTAGAAAGCAATGACTTGAACGATTGCGCCGGCCGTGGTGGCCGAGTGGTTCTAGGCGCTTCAGTCTGGAACCGCGCGGCCACTACAGTCGCAGGTTCGAATCCTGCCTCGGGCATGGGTGTGTGTGACGTACTTAGATTATTTAGGTTTAAGTAGTTCTAACTTATAGGGAACTGATGACCTCAGATGTTAAGTCCTATAGTGCTCAGAGCAAGTTGAACGATTGCCTTGCGCTATGAACAGTTGACAGTAGCCGTCTCTTGTGGTCAACACTGACCTTGGCAGTAAAGAGGTGGTAAATGATAATTGCTTACGTGATGTAAGGTTGCTGCCATAGAGAAACACTGTGAAATTGTGTAGGTTTACTTAAGAAAAGGCGGATGAGCTTCTTGGCTATTGCTTCCAGCAGAAGAACAGATGTTGATCTAGTTTTAACCTCAGGTGCCTGAATTCCCCATTCGTTAGTGCTCCGTTTATATACTTCCCTTACTTCGTTACGTGACAGGTGGCAATCAGTCTAGCGGTAGTCAGTGCTCGTAACATTTGTGACCATCAGCGTATTTCAGTCTCTGTTCACGCAGGTGGTACTATTATTGCTTCGACTTACCACCAAGTCATCATATGATGATTCGAACACCTTGTGCGCACCTTTCTGGGTCGCTTTCGATAGCAAATTACTGTGTAGCTTTTTTTATTATCTGATAATCTCGTGGTAGTAAGTCGAAACTGGTATTAGTACCACTTGTGTGACCTGAGTCTGAAATATATGACGGTCACTCTAAAACAAATGCTTAACAATTATTTTTCAATTTTATACCTTTTGATCTACATATTTGCTCTTTACAGATGTCATAGAAACGCTCTTCCCGCTTATATTCAAATTTTATTCTACCTGTTTCCGCAAGTCGCTTTGCTGTAGCACTCTGTCAAGATGGTTGTTGCAATTGATGTTCGTCTGAAGCAATGTGCTGTTCCCAAGTTTGACTATTGTGCAAACGAAACAGTGACGAGTATTCACAAGTAGCTGAAGATGGTGTGTAGGGATGACGCTGTTGATCGCAGAACAGTTAGTCATTGTGTGAGTAGACTATTTAATGAAAATAGGAGTGCCCATACTTCGGACCTCCCGCACAACGACAGAACAATCACTGTGCACAAACCCTTGGTAACGTGCAGCGTGTTCGCTGTCTCATTCTGGCTGACAAACGCAGAACAGTGAACGAACTGTCAATCGGTGTGGGAGCAGGAAAAGTGTATGCAGGGTGTTTCCGTAAGGGCATGCAAAAATTTAACAGGACATAGACGATGCTCCACTGAGCAATTTCAGGCAGGGTACCTGGGGTCGGAGAAGCCAGCTTAAGGAGATAATAGGAATAAAATCACATCACTCTGTACTTTTTCTTTTACTTTATTTATGGTTCGCTGCAAATACTATCGTTGACACAATGAACGTACCATTTGTACTGTTTCTTAAAAAATGTGCTGAAACTGACGGCCGTCAACCTGAATGTACGCATGGCTTCGGCGGACAAGATTCTGACGCAACGTGACAAATATCCCTGTGTGTTCCGAATCACATCACGGGCAGCTACAATTCTGGCAACTAATTCCACTTCCATATCCACTGGGGTCTGGTGCATAAGTGGCCTTAGATATCCCCATACGAAACATTCAAGGGTATTCAGGTCAGGTGACCTCGCAGGCTATGGAATAGGACCTCTCCTTCCAGTCCGGCGACCAGGAAACACAGTATTGAGATGGTTGCGGACATCCACACTGAAGTGAGGCGGTGCATCGTCATATTGAATTGGTCTGTCGTTGATTCACAGCACGTTTTGTGATGGGACAATGTAAATACGATGCAATAGAGCTGCATTATGGACAAGTAAAGTAAACAAAACCTGCATCATGACTTTCTAGTAATCAGGCTGGTCGTCCTGGTTTCTTTGCAGGAAATAAAGAATGTAAATGTAAGTAAACAGCACAGTATGTTTAAACGTGCACTCATTTTAGTTGTAAATAATAGCAATGCTAGACAAAGCGGTAGACAAGTGTAGTTCCATATCCCCTTAAGCCTGCTTCTCCGACCCCAGGTTCCCAACCTCGAATTGTTCAGTGGAGCATTCTCTATAGAATTCGAACCAGAGACAAAAGGAATCGTCGGAATGGCATACTGTAAACTCTCTGGGGAAGAAGAAATTTAAAATTGTCTCTTCTGCAAGAAGACAACATCGTAAAGAACACGATGTTTTGATGCTGCATAATAACACTCGGAATCCTGTGATAATATTGAAACATCCAGCTCTGCATGTCCGATCTGGCGCAGTGTTTTAACCGCTTCCTCGCCAAACTAAAAGAATCCTTTTGTGGAACGAGATTTGAAGATGATTAAGGGTGCTAAAGAGTGGCTGAAACCTGCTGGTCCTGACTTTACTGTACAGGTGGCGTACAGACCTAAGCTCCTCAGTGGTGTAAGGCTGTGGAAAGGGACGGGTTGCGGTATGGTACCGAAATCATGTTTCCACACCAAACTCGGCAACGCGAATCGATACCACAGACATTAAATGAGCGCTCTCTGTAAGCCGAAACTCTGTAGGGCAAGAGCGCTCCTGAAGACGATGTTTCCGCTCTCAACACAGCAGCGCCCTCACATTGATGTGAATATAGTGTCGAACTAGCAAGAGGCCAATTCGAGACTTGTGCTACAGCAGTTGACATCATAGTATAAGACCAATGTGGTGCTCATACTTTCGGATGGACTTGTTCACGTAAATGTGGAACATTGTACTGCAAGAGAACAGTTTGTTCATTTGTACATCAAATGACAGATGTAAACGCCTGGCAAAGTAGTGTGTCAATATTAAGCAAATCTTTTATTCATTTTTGTAATAAAGGGAAGTAATATTTCCTGTGTTCTAGTTTGATTAGCCTTCTCCCAGAACAATCAAACAAACCGCAATTGTGGCTGGACGAATGTAGTTTTTTTTTTTTTTTTTGTAAAATGTATTTTAACTATCAGCTGTGTATTTGTGCCATTAATCATCACCGGTTCTGGTTATAAACCACCATTCGTGATGTAGGGTACAACAGACTACAATATCGTAATTATCCAGTGAAATTGTACAAACACCTGGCATAATTTGTCTTAGCATACTGGCCGTTGCATCCCATGCCAAATACACAGTCTATCCATTTGATAAGAGATATGACTGTCAGTATTCTAAGACAAATTATATCAGGTGTTCGTACAATTTCGATGTTGTTCAGCTTCACACGAATACAGAATGATTTTAAGTAACCTGTTGTACCCTACCCGGTCTCGGAAACTGACATACGGCCGAGAGAGTGGTGTGCTGACCACATGCCCCTCCATATCCGCGTCCTGACGCCTTTGGGCTGAGCATGACACGGGGATCGGTCGGTACCGCTGGGCCTTCATGGCCTGATCGGGAGGAGTTTAGTTTTTAGTTGCACCCTACATCCTGAATGACGGTTAATAACCGGAAACGGTAGATGACTAACGGGACCAATAAACAGCTCATCATGAAAATGTGTCTTATAAAACACATCACGACTGTTGAACCTCACCTTATGGAAACATTACGAAAGTAGTTTCGCCTGGTGTCAACATAAAAAAAGACACTGAGGAAAAATGACATTTTATTTGTCAAGAATGTATCAACGTAATACCAAAATGTGAAAGGTTTGGAAAACAAACTGGAAGTCTGAAAGAAGATCGCGCATATCTTTTGGGGTACCCTCAGGAATAAATAAATAAATAAATGTAGGTTAATGCTTACAAAGAAGAAAACAGGAACCAGCCACTATTAATACAGCTATTTATTTAGGTAAATAGCGCATTTACCGGTTTCGAACTGGCAAGTTCATCATCAGACGGTTGTTCACAAGATTTTCAAGATACACTTTACATTATCGTCCGATTTCGATTTTTATTATTCCACTGTGGCGAAGTATTTTTGGTGTGTTGTTGCCGTCGAAAATTCCGCGCGATTTTGTTGCGAAGTTGCAGGATTGTATTTTTCGAATATTCCTAAATAGATCCAGCACTTATGTAATTTGTACATCACCATCTTGTGTGTGTGCGTGTGTGTGTGTGTGTGTATGGTGCTTTGCACAAGATGGTGATGTACAAATTACATAAGTGCTGGATACATTTAGGAATATTCGAAAAATACAAGCCTGCAACTTCGCAACAAAATCGCGCGGAATTTTCGACGGCAACAACACACCAAAAATACTTCGCCACAGTGGAATAATAAAAATCGAAAAGGATGAAAATGTAAAGAGTATCTTGAAAATCATGTGAACAGCCGTCTGATGATGAACTTGCCAATTCGAAACCGGTAACGGCGCTATTTACCTAAATAAATAGCACTATTAATAGTGGCTGGTTGCTGTTTTCTTCTTTGTAAGAATTAACCTACATTAATTATACACAGCCACGGTCTCACCATGTCAGTTTTAGACAAAATAGCAAAATAAATAAAAAAAGATGCAATTCTTCTTTCTGTTATGTATTCGCTGGTACTGATATCACACCGCGTTTTTACTTATGAAAAGAGATGTTTACGCCTCACTTTAAGTCACATGGTGGTAAGTGCTCATTGGTGGTAATCATAGCCCATGGGACTCTGTGTTACATAGCAAGCCATGCACAGTGGGAGTTGATTATCTTTCGTCACCGTGTAGCAGTTCTCTATTCGCACTGCCGGAATAGGGACGAGTGCTCCAAAGTGGATCCCGCGAAGAATAATACATCGGCTCATCGGAACGGCATTGGAATCGCTCGAGTAGAGGCGGCGCCGGAGGCGGTCGGTCTGAGGGTGGCATTGTTTAGCGGGCTTCGCGGACAATGGCGGGCGCGCCGGGGTGTATTACGAATGCAGTGTTAACTCGCGGCGACGGAGCCGGAGTGAGCGCTGGCCGCCTTTGTGGAGGGCAGGCGGCGCGCCCTCTGAATTATGAGGCCTCCAACTTTGTCCCCGGCCGCGTATATCACTGCCCCCGGGCTGGAGGGCAGGTCCAGGGCCCGTAGGAGGCGGCGGCGAGACGGGTGGCTGGCCGCGGTGCACCGCGGGTGGCACCACAGGTGAGGCGGGGCCGCGCCCTTCAAAGCGGTCCCAAAGTGCGGGTGGAAAAAAGGAAGAGGAAAAGTCGGAAGGGGCGGGAACTTGCCGCGGCGGGCGCTGCGTCGTGAGCGATGGCGCCGGTGGACTCTCGTTGCGTTTGTAGGGGAGACGAGTTTGCGCTAAGAATAGCAGCGTTTTAGGATTGGTTCAGAAATTTGTTTGCGTTTTTTGCGATGCTGCTTTTTCACCATTGGATTTATCCGCTTGATAAACTACTGTTGCTGTTTTGATCTTTAGTCCAAACACTCGTCTGATCCAGCGTCCTTGCTACAATATCATCTACAAGCCTCTTCATCGCTGCATAGCTACTGCAACCTACTGACTATAAAGGAGCGTTGGTTTCCCTGTAGAACTGGTACCCTCTGTAACTCCCTCTTCTACTTATTGCTCGCATATACACTACTGGCCATTAAAATTGCTACAACACGAAGATGACGTGCCACAGACGCGAAACTTAACCGAAAGGAAGAAGATGCTATGATATGTAAATGATTAGCTTTTCAGAGCATTCACACAAGCTTGGCGCCGGTGGTGACACCTACAACGAGCTGACATGAGTACCGTTTCCAACCGATTTCTCATACACAAACATAAGTTGACCAGCGTTGCCTGGTGAAACGTTGTTGTGAATTCTCGCGTAAGGAGGAGAAACGCGTACCATCACGTTTTCTACTTTGATAAAGGTCGGATTGTAGCCTATCGCGATTGCGGTTTGTCGTATCGCGACATTGCTGCTCGCGTTGGTCGAGATCCGGTGACTGTTAGCAGAATATGGAATCGGTGAGTTCTGTAGTGTAATACGGAAAGCCGTGCTGGATCCCAACGGCCTCGTATCACTACCAGTCGAGATGACAGGCATCTTATCCGCAGGGCTGTACCGGATCGTGCAGCCACGTCTCTATCCCTGAGTCAACAAATGGGGACGTTTGCAAGACAACAACCATCTGCACGAACAGTTCGACGACGTTTGCAGCAGGATCTGCTCGGGGACCTTGGCTGCGGTTACCTTTGACGCCGCATCACAGACAG
Source organism: Schistocerca nitens (assembly GCF_023898315.1). Lineage (NCBI taxonomy): Eukaryota > Metazoa > Arthropoda > Insecta > Orthoptera > Acrididae > Schistocerca > Schistocerca nitens. Next base: position 847,797,682 of record NC_064617.1, read on the forward strand.
GAGCTCCTGCGATTGTGTACTCAACGATGAACCTGGGTGCACGAGTGGCAAAACGTAATTATTTCGGATGAATCCAGGTTCTGTTTACAGCGTCATGATGGTCGCATCCGTGTTTGGCGACATCACGGGGAACGCACATTGGAAGCGTGTATTCGTCATCGCAATTCTGGCGTATCACCCGGCGTGATGGTATGGAGTGCCATTGGTTACACGTCTCGGTCACCTCTTGTTCCCATTCACGGCACTTTGAACAGTGGACGTTACATTTAAGATGTGTTACGACCCGTGGCTTTACCCTTCATTCGATCCCTGCGAAACCCTACACTTCAGCAGGATAATGTACGACCGCATGTGGCAGGTACTGTACGGGGCTTTCTGGATACAGAAAATGTTCGACTTCTGCCCTGGCCAGCACATTCTCCAGATCCATCACCAATTGAAAACGTCTGGTCAATTTTGGCCGAGCAACTGTCTCGTCACAATATCTGAACTGTGGTATCGTGTTGAAGCTGCATGGGCAGCTGCACCTGTACATACCATCCAAGCTCTGTTTGACTCAATGCCAAGGCGTATCAAGGCCATTATTCCGGGCAGAGGTGGTTGTTCTGGGTACTGATTTCTCACGATCTGTTTACTCAAATTGCGTGAAAATGTAATCAGATGTCAGTTCTAGTATAATATATTTTCCTAACGAATACCCGTTTGTCCTCTGCATTTCTTCTTGGTGTAGGAATTTTAATGGCCAGTAGCGTAAGAAAGGAAATTTACTGTCTAAGATAATTGTAGACTGTGGAGATTTAAATTAAAATTTGTGGCATAGCTAGGACTTGACCCAAGGTTTGTTGCTTACTGGGCAGATGTGCTACCCATTACACCACCGCAGCAATACAGGCGATGGAGCTGCGCGGACTACTGTAGTTGAGTGCCCCCCCTAACACAAGCTTCAAATTCATGCCTTCTGTCTATTTTCCCCTCCTTAAATCATCAGTGTTCGTAGGGGCAGTGCTCTACATTAGCCCAAGCACGTTATTTATACTGCTATGGTGGTGTAATGGCTAATCCATTTGGATATTAAGCAGATGGCCTGGGTTTCAGTCTTGACTGTGGCACCGATTTTAAATCAAGTTTTCAGCTTCTTTCGTTATTGTGGATAAAGCTGGGAGCCGTATGTCTCGAGGAAAGTTTAATTGCATCAGATCAGATAATTACTATGCTGTACTAACTATTTCATAGTATAAATAACGTTTATATTATTTAATAAGAGCAGAAACATTATATTTTCAGAATAACAGTGTTTATCTTGCAAAGTTGGTCTCAGTTCCAAAACTGGGTTCTATGTTCTTGCATAATCTAATAAAAGATCTCGTCCAGGGATGTTTAAGTGACAAGTCGCTTGAACGCTACGTTGCTTTTAATTACTTTCTTCTTTTATTTGTGTGTTCTTAACAAAAATATATTACAATACTTCTCAGATGTACATTCTGCAACTTTCTCGAGTGTGACAGAGAACAGTGAGCAACATGCAAAACTTACTAGTACTAAAACCACTCTGATGCTATCTTATCCATCTCTGCACCTGTCAGACGCTACTCTGACGCACTTGGCGCTAAATATGCGTTATACATTAGGAGACCAGCTTCCAATACCTTCTAGAACAGGATATAGTCTAAATTGGTATTTAGATAACTGTCTTAACTCAAACATTTTTTCAGATTTAGTTCATATATTTTTTCTGTAAATAATAACTTACCTCAGCATTTATAGGCCATATCGTTAATAGAAAATATTGTAAATTTTGTCAACATGAAAAAGACCAGCTTCCTGTCATTGTATGAAATCCATTGCGTTACCGACAGTAAAATTAGAAAAATTTTAAATGGTGACAGAAATTTTGTTTACATTAAAATTTAAGTACAGGAATACTTGATTGTGTCAAACAAGTATACGAGGCACAAAAGTAGAGCTCCAATTGCACTGGGGGGTTGCGGTGTGAATGGAATAACAGAATAGAAATAGCACATCGACTGCGTTAAAAAACAATTTGTTACGCAGCTTTCGTGCTGTTTCTTCGCATCGGCAGTCTTCAAAAATAGTTGCTGAAAATTAAGAACAAAAATGTAAGTGACAAGATTGGCATTTTCAGTGGACGGAGACGTGTTAGGGGAAATGCTGACGTAAATGCCAGTCAGTGCTACCAGCAGAAACAGCAACGTTTAACTTCGCCTCCTAATTTTGACACTACAGTTGTTAGGTCGCTGCCGTTTGCAGAAATTAAAAAACAAAAAACCCGCTTACGTGCAGTTCCATAATTAGCAAAGTGGTTATCGCTAATCGTGAATGTGAATCACTTTCCTTTCAATTCTTAGTCTAAGGGAGATAGGCAGCCTGCTAGCTTGTTGATGTACAGAATATGTAATAATAAATGAATACTTAAATATACCGTTCTAAAAGCGCCAGTATGTGTATCCGATATTATTATAGACAAGTACGTCGACATTTTTCTGTCTATATATCGATACTATTTTCTGACACACCGAGAGGCGATAATGACTCGTTTTAAATATCGACATATCGTTGTTAAAAATATCAGTAGTCCTAGTACACTCCACCCGCGGATGTGTAAATGATGAGAGCTGCAATTCTGTTTGAGAGGTAAGACGGCCACCAGACAGGATTAGTGTTGTCAGAGTTTGGGGTTGATGCTGTGCTGGTTGGATATGTATGGAGCGTGAACTGCCGCAGATGTCGAGTTATCCCTGTGAAGGACTGGGAGGTGCCATGTACACGCATGACACAGTGTTATCAGCACCTGTCAGGGTGTGAAAGTGTCCTCATTGTTGGTCTCCATTTGTCTAGCAGGTCGAATGTAGCAATAGCCACATTTGTGGGGCGTTGTAATGTGACAGTGATCCTATGTTGGACGGTATGCGAAAGTGAGGGCAGACACACGAGTCGCCAAGTATCTCATCGACGAAGCCTTGCCACAAGGGAAATCCTGAAAGTGGCAGAAATGAAAGCTAAAGTAAATAGTTACTGTAGAGTCAGCATTCTAAGGTTACATTAGTGCACTGTCTATTAGGACAGCTTCATTGCCCGTCTTCCATCAGACAACGGGTAGTGAATCAGTCTGCTGACTGTCCACAATCCATCTGTCGCGGCAGCGGACGCAGTCTGACGACTTCCAGAGACTGAGCCGAGCTTACACGCAGTGGAGGGCCGAGCGAGGCTCATATTCGCCCGCCGCTCGGGACTATAAAAGTCAGCATATTTCCGGTGCTATTCAATTAGAGCGGCCAGTGGCTGGGCGAGCACGTAATTCCTCCGGTCGCAAACAAGCGGACGCGTCGCGGCGGGCGCGATAAAGCGCGCGTTAATTCGCCGGGGGCGGCTGGGGGCGGTCGGGGACGCAGGAGGCGGTGGCTGTCGCGCCTGATGAAACCGCACGCAAATGTATCGGGGATTCCTGAGGTGTTAATACTGAGTGCCGAGGCGCAGCCCCGCAGCACGTCACGTAAAACAGGGCCGCAGCGGCGGAATGCTGCGAATCCGCACTCCGGCCGAGTGGCTCTCTCTCCGACTACGCTGGGGGACCGGCTCTCTGGAGCCGCTATTGGCGGTCGGCCGGGCGTGCTTCGCACCGCAGCAGCCAGCGGCGCCGCCTGTAGTGGCCGGCGCCGGCGACTCACCTACATGCTGTCGTGAACTGAGAAATGCAAATGGCGAATGAGATCACCGTGGAATCGAGTGATAGAGGCATAACAACACTGAGGCATTTACGTTTTAAAAGTTCCCACAAATTACTGCAACCGTTACATGATATAATTTCCGCATTTTTGCAAAAACATTTTATTTTATTTTATTTTCCCGAGATGTGTTTCGGCACCTCTGTGCCATCATCAGAGGGTTTCGTTTATTGAAGACTCTAAAAAGTGAACATACACTACTGGCCATTAAAATAGCTGCACCACGAAGAAGACGTGCTACAGACGCGAAATTTAACCGACAGAAAGAAGATGCTGTGATATGCAAATGATTAGCTTTTCAGAGCATTCACACAAGGTTGGCGCCGGTGGTGACACCTCTAACGTGCTGACATGAGGAAAGTTTCCAACCGATTTCTCATAAACAAACAGCAGTTGAACGGGGTTGCCTGGTGAAACGTTCTCGTTATGCCTCGTGTAATGAGGAGAAACGCGTACCATCTCGTTTCCGACTTTGATAAAGGTCGTGTAGTAGCCTATCGCGATTGCGGTTTATCGTATCGCGACATTGCTGCACGCGTTGGTCGAGATCCAATGACTGTTAGCAGAATATGGAATCGGTGCGCTCAGAAGGGTAATACGGAACGCCGTGCTGGATACCAACGGCCTCGTATCACCAGCAGTCGAAATGACAGGCATCTTATCCGCATGGCTCTAACGGATCGTGCAGCCGCGTCTCGATCCCTGAGTCAACAGATGGTGACGTTTGCAAGACAACAACCATCTGCACGAACAGTTCGACGACGTTTACAGCAGCATGGACTATTAGCTCGGAGATCGTGGCTGCGATTACCCTTGACGCTGCATCAGAGACAGGAGTGCCTGCGATTGTGTACTCAACGAGGAACCTGGGTGCACGAATGGCAAAATGTCATTTTTTCGGATGAATCCAGGTTCTGTTTACAGCATCATGATGGTCGCATCCGTGTTTTGCGACATCGTGGTGAACGCACATTGGAAGCGTGTATTCGTCTTCGCCATACTGGCGCATCACCCGGCGCGATGGTATGGGGTGCCATTGGTTACACGTCTCGGTCACCTCTTGTTCGCATTAACGGCACTTTGAACAGTGGACGTTACATTTCAGATGTGTTACGACCCGTGGCTCTACCCTTCATTCGATCCCTGCGAACCCTACATTTCGGCAAGATAATGCACGACCGCATGTTGCAGGTCCTGTACAGGCCTTTCTGGATACAGAAAATGTTCGACTGCTGCCCTGGCCAGCACATTCTCCAGATCTCTCATTAATTGAAGAAACGTCTGGTCAATGGTGGCCGAGCAACTGGCTCGTCACAGTACGCCAGTCACTACTCTTGTTGAACTGTGGTATCGTGTTGAAGCTGCATGGGCAGCTGTACCTGTACACGCCATCCAAGCTGTGTTTTACTCAATGCCCAGGCGCATCAAGGCCGTTATTACGGCCAGAGGTGGTTGCTCTGGGTATTGATTCCTCAGGATCTATGCACCCAAACTGCGTGAAAATGTAATCACATGTTAGTTCTAGTATAATATATTTATGCAATGAATATCCGTTTATCATCTGCATTTCTTCTTGGTGTAGCAATTTTAATGGCCAGCAGTGTACCATTATGCTGCTACTTACGTAAATCTTGCGACAATTTAATAAAGTGATTAAGATACGTGTGTGGGTATTGTATGTGTATTGAACTGAGAACCCAGAAACGTCGGAGAGGCTTCGTCGCGCCGTAGCCTCCAGTGATTCACAACCCTACAACATGCCGCAGCAATCCACCCACACCACCGCCGCCCCACACCGAACCCAGGGTTAGATTAAGACACGTACTTACGCTTGCAAACAGTCGTTCTCCGTCGTTCAAGACACGAATGAGATAGAATAGAAAATCCCGTCAAACGTGAACTTTGTAGTGCCTCACATAGTAGTGTGTATGTAGATGTAAACGTTGATACAAATGTTTACTATATATTTCATGCAGATGATGTCCGACACATCGTAATTATTTGAAAAGAAAGTTGTTATGCACAAGCGTTAAAATATGATGATGGTAAATCTCTTTATATATTTATCAATTACCTAATTACCAGTTCCGATCATTTGATCCTCCTCAGGCCGCATGAAATTATTTTAAAAAATTGTGTCGCGGCGTTCTTAGCGCGGCGTCAGATACTACAGAAAGCATCCTTTGTCACTGCTATGGTGAACCCGAATTCCATCGACAAATTTTCGGTTGGGTATTTGGTATAAGAGACCTGTGGTTTTAGCGTCTCGTTACAAATAATGTAAATGTGGCAAAGGCTAGAACGTATTGTTTTACTTTCGACTTGAGTTTAGCTGCTCCATATTCTGACTTGCTTTTAGCAATTTAATTTTACGATTTACCAACATTTAACTCTGATGAAGACGCTCCTGATAGGTGCCGAAACCTAGGTCAATGTACCTACCGTTTATGTGCAGCCGGTTGGCTGTTTAATCCTGTGTTGAAAGTAGTGTACGGTTGCTGACTAACAGCCATGTTCAAAACTGTATTTTCCTGTATAAAACAAAACCCTAACAGTATTGCGAGGCACTAATTGACACTTGGTGTCACTAGAGCAGTCCAGAATATTGACCACTGGTTTCTGCAGTACAGAATCGGAAAACGCTGTCGGACGTAGAGCACGGCTTCGCCTGCACGGCTGGAGGACGGGGTGTAGTTGCAGGCAGAGATTAGCCGCGGCTCTGCTCTGCTCTATATTAGCCCGCCGAGGTGTCAGTTGGACGGACGTACAGCGGCAGCCGGTCGTAGCCATTTGAGTCCATCCGCGCGCGATGCGTTATGCGGTTTGTAACACCGCGTGGCGTTTAACCGGCGCGAATTAAACGCGGCGCGTAATTATACGTACTTAAATGACTTTCGCCCCAGCGGCGTCACAATGGCGGCCGCGCTTCACTCCGTAATGACTGTAGAATTATGACGTCACAGCAGAGCGCACAGTGGCGCCCGTATGTGCGCCTGGCCGGCGCGTTGCCACACACACTTTTTTTCTTTTTTTTTTAATCTCCTCCCATTGCAAATGGCTTTATTTTGTTTCGGATCGCAAGGGAGACGACATATTGCTCTTGTTAGGGCAACGGATGTGTGTTGCTCTCTCGTAACGAGCTCTGTTATTTACTTTATTGAATAAAATGTGCATCCGCTCTATGACGCTGCACAGCGTAATGTTATTTTAATATCGTATAGGGACGATATGTTTGAATTTCCCAAAGCAATTTAACAGTGCCGGACGTTCTCATAAAGCGCAGGACGCGGCGCCAGCGCGGCCCGTCTTTTGTTTGTTTCAAATTTTGTGTTATTTGTTCATCGGTATCGTTCCCCAGGTCAATTATTATCAGGACACACCAGCACTTGATAATGCAAGCAATATGTTACGCATTCGCTACTCTATCCGATCACTGCCGGCGGAGATTAACGTTTTGTTTATCAGTGTATCCTACCGCAGACAAATTGTAACAGTTCAGTGTCGTTTTCTTGAGTCTTTTGCTGAAATTACACGCAACCATTGTTTGATGAAAGTTTCAAGAGTCTGACAGATATCTAAATGAAATGGGGTATTGATTCTTGTTTCATTTGATTTGGATATTCTTAGCAGATTTTCGAGGCTGGAAGGGCTTTAAGTACAATTCCTATATAAGTGTAATAACGGGCTTTCAGCATTTTAGTTAAAAATCTTCTACTGTAGGATAATAGTAACGAGCAAAAAGGTTCCACATGCAAATGGGTTTGCTAACCCAGACCAGTTTATGAGTGTCATTTTCCACTGGTAACAGTTATAAATTTCGATGTTGGCACCTACGTCCAGTGTTTCAAGTGTTTCCAGAATAAATTTTCACTCTGGAGCGGAGTGTGCGCTGATATAACACTTCCTGGCAGATAAAAACTGTGTGCCGGACCGAGACTCGAGCTCGGGATCTTTGCCTTTTGTGGGCAAGTGCTCTACCGACTGAACTACTCAAGAACGACTCACGACCCGTCCTCACAGCTTTACTTCTGTCAGTACATTGACTCCTGCCTTCCAAACTTGACACCAGCTCTCCTGCGAAATTTGCAGAACTACCACTACTGGAAGAAAGGATATTGCGGAGACATGGCTTAGCCATAGCCTGGGGGGATGTTTTCAGCATAACATTTTCACTCTGTAGCGGAGTGTGCGCTGATATGAAAATTCCTGACAGATTAAAACTGTGTGCCGGACAGAGGCAAGAGTCCCGAGTTTGAACCTCGGTCCGGCACATAGTTTTAATCTGCCAGCAAATTTCAAGACTTGGAGGATTTAGATCGTCTGGCACAAAGATTGATACGACAACATGAATCTGCCTCTACTTGAAAGTTACCACGTGTAAAGTGGGAACTGCTTGTCGTTAGTGAAACTGATTGTAGCGGGAACGGTTCAAATCTCGTAAGCCAGCTCCATGAGAGTAGTGAACGAAATTATGTTCTCGTACATGACCTTTGGAGAGTGCATCTACATTTATACACTGAAAGTATTTAAGGTGTGTGATGGAGAGTACTTCTGGTAACACCATCATTTCGCGTCTTTGCTGTTCCTTTCGTGAACACTGCGTGAAATGAGAGACTGTAGATAAACCAACGCATGAACCTTACTTTCCATGATTATTGTTCGAGTCCTCCCTCGGGCATGGGTGTGTGTGTGTTGTTCTAGGCGTAAGTTAGTTTTAGTTAAATTAAGTAGTGTGTAAGCTTAGGGACCGATGACCCCAGCAGTTTGGTCCCATAAGTCCTTACCACAAATTTCAAATTTTTCCCTGATTATTTTCGTCTTGTTCTTCTCGCTATATGTATATTGTAGGAGGTACACTGCTGTGCAAAACTTAAGCACGAGGCAGATAAACTAACTCAGCACATTAACAATGAAAGAGCGGGAGGTTGTTGTCACAGTTCTCCTAGTGGCGTGCAGAAAGTTTGCTCTCACCTAGCGTGAGTTCAGCGTGACTATAGTGGCAAATGGGTCTGGCACCGTAACAGGGGGCAGTTGACGGAAAGGCAAAAGACAGTGTGAGTCAATTAGCGAGCAATTCTGGTGCACTGTGGTGGCGTTCTTCATTGAAGCGTGCCAGGAGACAGCATTTGTATAACTTCATACTGAGAAGAACCATCGGGAAAGTGGAACTGTCCAGTTGTTAAAAATCTTTTTTCTCAGGAACGACAGAACCTTTCAATTTCAAGTTTGTGTCACATATTAAGGTCTATAGTCACTTGTCTAGTATCTATATTGTAAGTTTCCAAGTCAATTCAGTCAGAAGATAAGGCTATTTATGTTACACACTTTGATATTCGAAAATTCACTCATCAGAAACTATAGGGTACTTGTCGTTGACCTAGAACCATACAATTTGGCAGGAAGCACGGTTTCACTCTACAAGTAAAGGAAAAAATCCGAAAATTATTGATTTCTAATTATATAACAAGAAAAAGTACTTTTTGTAGTTTTTTTATCTGTTTGTCTTTCCGTCTGGTAAGACCCTTTATCTCTAGAACAGGGTCACGCACCAGGTTCACATTTATGTCACGTACTAAGAAATATGGACCCTTTACGGTGTAAAACGTTTAAGCTTCTAACTCAATGCAATTAAAAGATACGGCCGTTTATGTCACATATTTTGATAGTCGAAACCTCACTCTTCAAAACTTATTTCCTGTTGACCTAGAATCATAAAATTCGGCAAGACGCTAAGTGTCACAGTACAAGTAAAGGAAAATTTCCGAAATTGTTAATTCGTAATTACATCACATGAGAAAAGTATTTACTTTGTCATTTCTTATCCGGCTTCAGACTTGAAATTTAAAATGGATTTGAAAGTCTTGGCGTACGTGGTATCGGTATCTTGCCACCATCAATGTCGATAAAAGGCGAAAATCGACAATATCCTCCATTTACAGCATGGATAAACTGTTTATATAGGAAAAAAAGTTTGTGTGGCTCCCGCAGTACCCATATCCTACTGGCACGTAGCCAATGTTCATGGATGACAATGCACGACCGCATCGAACAGCGCAAGTTCAGGGGCTCTAGGAACGAGAGGATACTCGGTGAATGGTCTGGCCTGCCGATTTAAATGCCATCCAGCACATGTGCGATGCTTTGGGGAGACGTATTGCAACACTTCCAATCGCATCCTCGACCATCCAGCACTTGTCAGCGGCGCTGGTGGAGGAACGAAACGCTCTACCACAAGAACTCCTCAGTAACCTTGTGACAAGCACGATACCACGTTGGAGAACACGCATTGGTGTCTCTGGTGACCAAACACCTTATTAATGACCATGACCCACTTTTTGTCACATCCAGGGGACCATCCATAGATGACGGTGACTTCAGTGCAATAATTGTACTAGAATTAAGAGGTTGCCGGCCGCTGTGGCCGAGCAGCTCTAGGCGCTTCAGTCTGGAACCCCACGACCGCTACGGTCGCAGGTTAGAATCCTGCCTTGGACATGGATGTGTGTGATGTCCTTAGTTTAGTTAGGTTGAAACGTCCCCTTTGAGCAATTATACAAGACTATGCTTAAACTGACACACAATATTTTTAGCGCAACGCAATCTGACTTTCAAAAATCCCTACAAAAGAATGGCCCTGACTAACATTAACCTATACCTTTCACAAATCACTTACCTCACCAAAAATCTTCGTTACTCGAACTACTGCAATACAGCGAGCGCCACTACTGCCAGCTAAATAAAAGATTCAAACTACTGAAGGCACTAACTACTGATAGGCATAGTTAGCAAATGAAAGATTTTGATAGAGAACAAACAATGTATTTACCTTAATAGTCATAATATATATAGCACTTCATGATATACAGTATTACAAATTTCAAAACTCCGCCATCTCTCTCCCCACATCCACCACTGCTGGCGGCTCACCTCCAACTGCGCAACGCTACGCGCTGTTCACATCCAGCTGCCGTTGCCTAACACTACAATGGCAGACAACAATGCAAACTAGCCACAGACTGTACACAGCACAGCCAGTGATTTTCATACAGAGCGCTACGTAACGTTGCCAATAAGAAAACATAAACACCCTACTTACAAGGTTTAAGTAGTTCCAAGTTTTTAGGGGACTGATGACCTCAGATGTGAAGTCCGTAGTGCTCAGAGCCATTTGAACCATTTTGAATAAAAATATTATCTGTATCTATATATATATATATTTCCTTCAGTTACCTTCTTGTTATGTATGCACCATGTTTCACCAAACTATAAGGCGTGTTCCGATAGTGAGGTCGGATCGGTCGCGAATAAATGGGAACCACAGTGAAAATTCGACAAAGCTTTGCGTAGATGTTTCGGACAGTGTCTCTAGTATGCCCGTCTGTCTTTTCAGTTCTGAGCGCACAGTGAGCACGTAAAGATGCCTAGTAAACAGTGTCTCGTGCTAAGAATGAGTGCCTGTGAGAGATTTCGCCTGATCTGAGGCAGCCCACACAACATAACTGTCACGCATTTGCTTCTTAGTGACAGTTCTAAGCCGCACTCTGCAGGGGCAATGAGGACGCTCCTGCAGTGTTTTCGATGTGAAGTGTTTGATCACTCTCCATAAAGTCCGGACTTTGCTCCCTCTAATATTCATCTCTGCTGACGTCAACCGCTGGATATGAAGTCTCCATTTTGGCACAGCCAACGAGATCAGCGTAGAGGATCCTCGAAAAGTGCAGGCCAGCTCCCTTCTATGACGAGGATATTGGAAAGTTGGTACAAAGCTACGACAAATGTGTCAGCCAGAGCGGCGTGTATGTAGAGACGTTGCTGGAAGAAATAAAAGACTTTTGATATTCGCTGTGGTTTTCATTGAGCCACCGATCGGAGCTTATGTTTCGAATACTTCGCAGTGACACTTCATGGGGCACTTACTATCGTCGTTAAGTTTTGCACAGCACTGTGATATGTTGCCCGATTTCTCTTGAAATGTACGCTCTCGAAATGTCAACTGTAAAGGTCAATTCACACTTGATAGAAGGGAGCGAAGCCGAACGCCAAAAGAATTCGACAGATGATTTCAAATGGCAGCACTCATAAAGGCTGTCAACTGAACACTACGTCAACGTCGATGTTTCTTGTCAAGAAAATTTTAATGTTAAATTGGTGGAAGAAGGGGAAGAGAGTGGACGTTGTCATAATACGTTATCATTCAAATGTAACGTACCGTTTGCCGTGCTTATTCGTGTTACAGTGGTAGATAACGTTGTTTTGTGTCATCTCTTTCTTTATTTTGCTATTTTACTTGTAATGCTTCAGCGAGCCATATTTAATGGAAAAGGAATAAATATAATAATAATAGTAACACTAATGGTACTAATAAGATAATTAATAATACTGACAGTTCTACATTCGTTGCGAGGTGTAAGAAGGAATCTCCGAGTAATGAAGATTTATTTGTCGATTTTGCGGATACAGTCATGCAATTGTCAGAAATAGTTTTCTTTGTTCACAGCAGCCGTCTCTCGGGATGACTTTAACGCGTTAAGCGCATGGATATGTCGAAAATACCTGACCTTTTCATCACTATTGCTTAGTATACCTGCGTTAAACCTCGCCACAAATACCGTATAACACAATTATTATACTTATTTTTATGTTTTCTGTCTGAAGAAACGTTGTTCGTATAATCGATATCATTTTCTCGTGGAAAATTACTCTTACTCTGAAAAAACTTTATCATTTTAGCGGTACTGGGCTGCTATAATTAATGTGCAGCTACTCACTGAGGTCCAGGTGGGCTGTAATTTTCGAATGACCGCGAAACTTGTAGATATACCAATGTGTTAATGCAGGACAGAATTGCAGTGGAAAAAATTAGTTCCAATTTTGGTCACCAGGTGCAAATCTGGCGCTTTGATAGCAAGAAAGGCGTATAAAAATGCTTCCATGCGTAATTGATTAGGAACTGGATGTGGGCAGAAAGGGTTAAGCAAATGAGAAAGGCAGAATTTTGATTTTGTTATTAACCGCCATTTACACAGTTTGTTCAATATCGGAATCGGAGATGTCGACAACATACTGTACAGTGCAAGATTTGTACCTTGTGGCCAAACTTGGAACCAATTTTTTTTTTTTTTTTTTGAGTTTACATCGGTTCTCAATTAAGATAAGGTGCATTTATCTGCACCAGTCTGTACCAGTCTGCATTTGTCTGCACCAGTCTGTACGAGTCTGCATTAGTCTGCACCAGTCTATAGTCAAGTTTCAGTCTGCACCTAAGAAGATTATCATATTCCTGTACATAGCCATGAAGATAAATGTATAGACACTGTGGCGAAATAAATAAAAAACATTTTACATTTTAAATTCCACGTCATTGTTGATTTAATCAGAGTTCTCACCTTAGACGTAGAATTAGTCCTTCTGCCACAATATTAATTCATTAGTCGTCATCGATGTTCTTCTCTTTGTTGACCGTGTGTACCATCATGAGTCGGCATCGGTTCACTTCACGAAGACGGTGGAAACCAAGGAATACAATGCTACGTCGCTATAAATAATTTTCGTAACACTTCGATACTTTTAACTATTTTTTATTCACAACACAATAAGACTTGCTGTGCTCGTCGCACAAACCATAATTACTAACTACATGGCTGCCTTTCCGCACAGTCCAAAAATCACGTCCATCCTCCACAAGGCAACAATCGAAAGTGTCCCTTAGCTCCTTGGAGTATCAAACAAAAGAGAATCCAATGTGAACTTTACAAAGATTATAATATACATGCCTCACAATTTATCTTTGGCGCAGCTTTTAAGATAAAATGTGTCATTACAACTGTCCCCCTACTGTATACTGTCACTAGAAAATTTTATTTGATTGACAGGATACAGTAGTCGACCTTGCAATTGATAGGTTTGGGGTCTTTTATTTACAAACTTCATTTTTATTGTCTCATTTTCATGGCACTGTGAATTCTTTGGTATTTCTGAGTGTGTGTCAGTTTTTTGGTATACTTATGCTAATATTTACAAACCTTAATCCTAATATACAAAGTTCTGGTTAATACTAAGAAAATGACATCATGTAGTAAAGTTTGTACAATAAAATATACAATGAATACAACGTTACATGCAAATGTTTCCTTCCTCATCAGAGGTGAAAATTAAGTCCTTGTCTTGCTTTCTCTATTTATTCTGGGCCGACGAGCTTTGTTCGCTATCCGCAGTGTTGAATATGGGCGTGTGATACGCCCGCCTGATTGTTTGGTCGTCCGTTAGCGGGCGGCGTTGGTTGAATGCGCGCGCCAGTGCACTGAATATACACCGACGTGCGGGTACCGTCGAGACTTCCGAACCTCAGTATGCGTGTGCTTTTTGTAGTTCCTTCCAGTACTTAGACTGGATACGACGAGGTACATTGGAATATGTGCCCCGAAGAACACACCACACTATGTGCGAGGCGGAGGACGATCCCGTCGATGCAGCTCCTGGTAAGAAGCGTACCATGTCAAACTTGTTTGGCATTGTCTTTTCTTATTGTGACGCCATGGGTCGTTTGACGATACAAACTTCAATTTTCGATGTCACTTGCTTAGGCTCGCTGACACTTGCAATGTAGCACTACTTTGCACAATTTTAATTTCTACACACACCACTTTAACCGCGAGTATTGCGATCGAAACTTTCTTTTCACTTCACTTTTTTCTTCGCATTAACCCCTTTTACCTATTGTACCGAGATTCATTTCCCTCAATACTTCTGGTCAATGTACATAAGTATTCACAAAATTGTAAGTCACGGGACTTAGCATGAAATACAAAATACATCACATACAATTGAATAACAAATAACACATACAATACATTGGTTACATTAATTACAGGAAAAAACTACTGACGAAAATTGAAAAATTTTTTACCACTCGAAGTGGCTTCTTCGTCTTGGATTTTACTGACACACACACATTTTTCCATTAATCAGTTAGAAGGAACAAGTCCTTTGTTTTCCTTCTTGAACTCTAGTATATGTTAAGGTTTACCTTCGTTACGTATTCTTCATACGCAACGACATGCATCAGCATGCAGAGAATACACCTGTAGCCGCCCCACTACAGCTCGGGAAGGGAATTTTCTACCTTCTACTTAGGGTAATGGCAACGACTACGTGTATGCTACGGTTTTTACCTATAAAATCTGAAAATGCACGAAATAATCATTTATATGCAGCATAACCTAATATGTACAGTGTTTTGTGCTTAAGCACGTTCTGGTGTGCTTGTAAATCATTACCTCTAATAAAATTTCCTACATTAACATAGACATATAAACATAAAATCTTGAAGTTCAGGGTGTAGCTACTATTAATATGTACAGTGTTTCATAATAGCGGCCCACCCTTGTGTGCGTGTATCATCTTCAATTAAAGTGCGCTTATAGGCGTCTTGTGTTATCATGGGAGAAAAAATACAGACATTTTAATGCATCGGTTGTCATGAAAATCTATGTACACGAATAATCAGACTTTCAAGACCAAAGGAACTTCAGATTTTCTGTTGTAAACAGCATCCAGAATAAAGTTACGTAATGTCTATGCTTTTTATTATTTTCATAAATGTGTGTGAAAATTAATCAAGTTCTGTTTAAAGTTGGTCACTGTCAATCTGCTACTCTAAGCGTGCAAGTGGCATTTATATTGTCTGACCTAACGGCAGAAGATAAACACGCCACGATAAGACCACGAGACATATGTCTGACACTCGCCTACTTCGTTAGAGCGACAAGTCAAATAATCTGATGGTGTGTGTACCGAAGAACTTACAGAACGCACAACACACACGAGAAGTACAAAAGTAAATTAGGTACTCATGTCACTTCGTACATTTTCACTGTGATAAATTTGACAGTTCCTTCCGCTCGTGTTTACCTGTACAGATTAGTGTAATCAGTTAAAACGTGTAGTCGAGCTGATATGGTGCCGGCCTTGTCCAATCACGGTGCTCACGATGTACCTCTAGCACGGGGGCAGCAGAGATGCACAGTGGGTGCGCTGCAGCAGCCAGTCCTGTACACACTGTGACTGGCCCCGAGGTGCCGGGGGAGACCGCGGTGTATTATTTAATTACCAGGGCCACGGTCACACGTCAGCGGCGCGGTTTTCCAGCTCGCTGGGGAAATCTCGCGCGGCGACAAAACACGCCACGACGCGTCCCACTGCCCCATCAGCGGCGGTGAGGTGGGAGTACACGAGGGTGGGGGTTGCGGGGGGTGCGGTACACAGCTGTTGGCCGCGTGGTGGCTGGTCGATACCTGGCGGCCACCATGCGGGGTGACCACCAAGGCCACGGGGCCTGCGATCCACGGATGATAAAGCGCCGTCACCTCACCCGGTAACGTCAGCTGCCGTCTCAAGCAGTGGTCTGCGACACGTCGATGACTGGTTTCACTTCACGTAATGTAACTGACCGACAGATTGAAATTGAGTGCCGAGCCGGCATTCGAACTAGGATCTCATCCGATCGCGAAAAATGCTGTTACTAACTGCGCTATCAAGGCATGACTCATTGCCTTGTTTGGATGGAAAACACCGACCATTAAAACCGACACCGGTATTTTAGTTCTCAATAACCGATATTTTCACTATTTATTTGAACTTAGTTACAACAAGTACTTTTTATATTTTACAACTTTTTTTTCATTGTGTCATCAGTTTTTCTGACTGGTTTGAGGAGACCTGTAACGAATTCCTCTCCTGCACCAACCTCTTCATCTCAGAGTAGCAGCTGCAACCTACGGCCTCAGTTATTTGCTGGAAGTCTTCCAATCTCTTTACTGTGTTTGCCCTCTATAGTTCCTCTTAGTACCGTGGAAGTCATTCCCTGATATCTTAACAGATGTCCTATCATCCCATTCCTTCTCCTTCTCAGTGTTTTCCACATATTCCTTTCCTCTCCGATTCTGCACAGAACCTCCTCATTCCTTACCTTATCAGTCCACCTAATTTTCAACATTCGTCCGTTGCAACACATCTCAAATGCTTCGATTCTCTTCTGTTCCGGTTTTCCCGCAGTCCATGCTGTGCTCCAAACGTACATTCTCAGAAATTTATTCCTCAAATTAAGGCCAACGTTTGATACTCTTAACCAGGAATATTTACTAATAACCAAGTAATAAAACCGAAAAATCTGTCATAGCAGCAGTGATAAAATTTTTCATTTTTAAATAAACCTATTTTTAAAAAGGAGTAATTTTTATTTGTAAGATTTACATTCGTTTGAAATACTGCATTATTACAAAGAATGAGAAAAGTGGTCAGTGCTATTATAGTAACAATGCCGACACAAAAAAGCAACAAACATATGGGATAAGAATTGATACAACAATGCTGAGACAATAATGTCTCTGCAGCCGTGTGTCGTGGCTGTAGGTTCGAGTTGTCGTCGCCGGACTTGCGTTCTACTGAGAATGGCTCCAACCCTTATCTCGATATATCCATGTGAATTGATGTAGCAATGAAGTACAATGCCTCATTTGCTTTAAAAGGTTAAATATTTGACGGCCATTTCTATGAAATAATAAAAGAGTAGGAAACTATGATGACAGCAAAAATTAAAAACAGTACAAAATTTCATACATAACATACAATAAAAACCGAAGGTAGTTGATCTGCTGCCTCTATCTGTATAATAAGCATATATCTGCTTGTAACCCCTTCAAAAGGTTAGCACTATTTATAATGGCTAAATAGTGGTATGATACTCGATTACTACATGAATTTTGAGCATGGTTTCAAAAAATTATGAACAGTAGAAGTATGTAGCTGATTTTTTTGTATTGTTTAACAAAAGCACCGAACAGAAGACGAACTAATTCTTCTTTAATTTTCCTATTTAACGTCGAATTTGGATTCTATGCATCTTTGAACTCAGAGAGTCAAAATTTTCCGGTCTGTGTTTGATATCAATGTTTGTTACGGTAAGTAACAGGAATAAAAACACGAAAATTGGTTGTTTCAGGAACTGATTATTTAACTGTCAGGTAAAATTAACGTGAATTAAAAAAAAATTTGTTTCAGTGATAATCGCTATCCCTGTGTCCCATCCTCGCAGGTTTGCCTCCTCTTGTAATTTTGTCCTACCTTCAAGCTTCACCTAAAATCTCCTGGACAAGAGGTAACGATGGAGAAATCGCTTAGACGCTTCCTATGCGACAAGGAGAATGTGTCTAGAAGAATCCTTCCACTGTTCAGCTGAGTGTGGGCTGCTTTGAAACTTCCTGGTCGATTAAAACTGTGTTCCAGACTTGGAGTTACCTAGGTAGTGTTTTGGTTTCGAGTCCCAATCAGCTGGGTTCAGCACATTGCCTTGTGGAGTTACTACTATGATGCAACATCGGTTCTCAGAAATACACTCCTAGAAATGGAAAAAAGAACACATTGACACCGGTGTGTCAGACCCACCATACTTGCTCCGGACACTGCGAGAGGGCTGTACAAGCAATGATCACACGCACGGCACAGCGGACACACCAGGAACCGCGGTGTTGGCCATCGAATGGCGCTAGCTGCGCAGCATTTGTGCACCGCCGCCGTCAGTGTCAGCCAGTTTGCCGTGGCATACGGAGCTCCATCGCAGTCTTTAACACTGGTAGCATGCCGCGACAGCGTGGACGTGAACCGTATGTGCAGTTGACGGACTTTGAGCGAGGGCGTATAGTGGGCATGCGGGAGGCCGGGTGAACGTACCGCCGAATTGCTCAACACGTGGGGCGTGAGGTCTCCACAGTACATCGATGTTGTCGCCAGTGGTCGGCGGAAGGTGCACGTGCCCGTCGACCTGGGACCGGACCGCAGCGACGCACGGATGCACGCCAAGACCGTAGGATCCTACGCAGTGCCGTAGGGGACCGCACCGCCACTTCCCAGCAAATTAGGGACACTGTTGCTCCTGGGCTATCGGCGAGGACCATTCGCAACCGTCTCCATGAAGCTGGGCTACGGTCCCGCACACCGTTAGGCCGTCTTCCACTCACGCCCCAACATCGTGCAGCCCGCCTCCAGTGGTGTCGCGACAGGCGTGAATGGAGGGACGAATGGAGACGTGGCGTCTTCAGCGATGAGAGTCGCTTCTGCCTTGGTGCCAATGATGGTCGTATGCGTGTTTGGCGCCGTGCAGGTGAGCGCCACAATCAGGACTGCATACCACCGAGGCACACAGGGCCAACACCCGGCATCATGGTGTGGGGAGCGATCTCCTACACTGGCCGTACACCACTGGTGATCGTCGAGGGGACACTGAATAGTGCACGGTACATCCAAACCGTCATCGAACCCATCGTTCTACCATTCCTAGACCGGCAAGGGAACTTGCTGTTCCAACAGGACAATGCACGTCCGCATGTATCCCGTGCCACCCAACGTGCTCTAGAAGGTGTAAGTCAACTACCCTGGCCAGCAAGATCTCCGGATCTGTCCCCCATTGAGCATGTTTGGGACTGGATGAAGCGTCGTCTCACGCGGTCTGCACGTCCAGCACGAACGCTGGTCCAACTGAGGCGCCAGGTGGAAATGGCATGGCAAGCCGTTCCACAGGACTACATCCAGCATCTCTACGATCGTCTCCAT
Source organism: Schistocerca nitens (assembly GCF_023898315.1). NCBI lineage: Eukaryota > Metazoa > Arthropoda > Insecta > Orthoptera > Acrididae > Schistocerca > Schistocerca nitens. Next base: position 847,817,031 of record NC_064617.1, read on the forward strand.
GGGAGAATAGCAGCCTGCATTGCTGCGAAAGGTGGATATACACTGTACTAGTGCCGACATTGTGCATGCTCTGTTGCCTGTGCCTATGTGCCTGTGGTTCTGTCAGTGTGATCATGTGATGTATCTGACCCCAGGAATGTGTCAATAAAGTTTCCCCTTCCTGGGACAATGAATTCACGGTGTTCTTATTTCAATTTCCAGGAGTGTATTTATCGGTGATTTTGGTGATATCCTAAGACGCATCGGGAATCTGAAGTTACACTCCTACACATCTTATGACTGAATCTCGATGTTATCTTGCACTTTATCGTTTTCATTTGATTAATTAGTGTAATTTATCCTTTCTTCCAGGCAATTAATAGAAGGAGAAAAATAATTACATCGAGATAAAAGTATGATATGCATGGATAAAGATCTGCACTGGGGAATATACGTCACAAATGCAATGGCACTATGCGGTCACTATTATAACACACATCAATAAGTAATGAGTTATCTTATTATATTCTGTCATCTTCATTGTATTTTGTAGGACATCGCTTATTATCTTTCTTTTGATATACTGGGCCATGGTGGGTATTGTGCATTATCATTTGAAACCACTGTGACCGTCAAAAGGTTAAGCTGTCTTCCACGTTAAAAGTGATAACGGGTATTATTTCGGACATCGTAGTAAAGAATATGTAGGTTCTACTTCATAATAATCTGCTATTGAAACGACACGCCGCGGTAAGTACACAATTCCTTATTGATTCATCTGCAACATGTAATAGACAAAATAAAATTAATGTGTCTTTACTAAATGCTTTTTGCAGTGAATGCAGACATATTACTATTTAATAAATGGGAGAAATTACGTAGCTCAATCATACATACCTTTTACCGATTAGTAGGCAATATGTAAAGTGAGTTTCAAAAAGAGGAAGGCTTTGCTTCGGAATATTTTGTTTTGCAAAAGAACTGAATTAGGTTTACAGATTGAACCGCAAGCAAAATTCATTCTATGTTCCTTGACGTTACTGCATATAACAACACCCTATAGCTACTTCCAACAGATGGAGCAACTGCCTACGCATCCGGACGAACATTGGAGCTCATTTACACAATCGTAACGCCTGACAGTGTCTTGAGCAAAGGTTGGTCTGGTCGCGGCCCTAACTGTTCACCTGGGTCACCTCATCCACCAATGTGCGATTACTTTGTGTGGGGAGCCCTCAAGTCCAAGGTGTAACGCAACAGACCTGGTAGTCTTCAAGCACTGCAGAACATTTAGGACGAGACTGCATCAAGTCCAGCTGTCCAGCTCCGATCCACCTTCCGCAGCTTTTTAGCCAGGGTCCAAAAGTTCCAATAGATGAACAGTGGTCACTTTAAACTTCTGCCACAGTCACGTTAGGACTGTATTTCCTTTCCTCTGCTGTATTTCCTCCTATCCTAGACCTCTGTTATCCGGGACACTTCTATTTGCCCCACCCTGAACATGTTTTATGACGTGGTTCTCTTACAGATTAATTATTTCGCGGTAAAAATGTACAAAAAAAAAGAAAAAATGATACGTCGTTTACAAGATATGTTTCATTTCTACATTTAAAAAAAAATTGAGACCCACAGTGAGGCCACCGTAAAAACTGTGCCATGTATTGATAACGTTGCCTCACATGCCTACACAGGATTGTCGTGTCCTGCACTGCGATCACCCAGAAACTGATTCTGTTCACGTCGTTTATACGCATTAGAAATACTGCAAACAACAGTAAACATGTACAATAATAATACCCTCTAGTGACCGTTCCATCTATCACGGTCTCTCTTAATCATTCACATATCTTCCGATTACGTGTGTGTGTGTGTGTGTGTGTGTGTGTGTGTGTGTGTGTTCGAAGTTACAGTGACACTAAACATGCTTTCAACGAGCTGAATTGTTTTGCCAGGCAATGTACAATCCTGCATGAATGAAAAGACAATATGTGTACCCTCTCAAGCAGTTGTCGGTTTTGGCCGATATCTTATTCGCATGCAGGTAATGGGTTGTAGGGATGACGATTATCGCTGAAGCAACCACTTTTCTGTTATATCGGTTTCTTCAACGTAACTTAAATCTGAGTGTTAAAACCACTCAAAATAAGTGGTTTCTGCAATAACTAACTTTTAATTTTTTGGTCTTACTATTTACTTTAATAAATATAGATATCGAACAAAGATTGGATAATTTTAACTGCAGTGGTTTCAAGATAGCTAAAATCAAAATATTAAATTAAGTAGTCAAGTAAAAGAAAACCTAGTCTGTCCAGCGTTCACTGTGAAACGTCTCCTTTTGAAAAATTGTACAGGACTGTGCTTTAACTGACACACAATATTTTTAGCGCAACGCAATCTGACTTTCAGAAATCCCTACAAAAGAATGGCCCTGACTAACATTAACCTATGCGTTTCACAAATCGCTTACCTCACAAAAATCTTGGTTACTCGAACTACTGCAATACAGCGAGCGCCACTTCTGCCAGCTAAATAAAAGATTCAAACTCTGGAAGGCACTAACTACTGATAGGGATAGTTAGCAAATGAAAGATATTAATAGAGAACAAACAATGTATTTACCTTAATATCATTATATATATATATATATATATATATATATATATATATATATATATATATAGCAGTTCATGACAAATTTCAAAACTCCGCCATCTCTCTCCCCACATCCACCACTGCTGGCGGCTCACCTCCAACTGCGCAACGCTACGCGCTGTTCACAGCCAGCTGCCTAACACTACAATGGCGATTATTACAACAATGCAAAGCAGCCACAGACTGCACACAGCACAGCCAGTGATTTTCATACAGAGGTGGCGTTACCAATAAAAAAACCTAAACAGCCTACTTGCATAGCCCCCATGCTCCCCACAAAACATTTAATAAATTGTTTTGGGCAGTGGGCAATACAGATTTGTTAAAATTTTTCATAATCGTAATTACAATAACAAAGAAATCAAATGCACACACCTATTGATACAATGTTGGTCAAAAGCTAGTCGATAGATAGTCCTGATCATTCATCAGAATGAAACTGCCGTTTCTTTTCTCAAAGTCTGAGCAGTAAAAGACAATGCACATGGAAGCAGTGGATTTCCATGCAGTCTTGACGAAGTAGTGTTGTCCTTCCAACGGAAAGACAGTGCTGACTCTTGACATGCTGACAGGTAATTGGCCACAACAGAGCAAACCCACAGCAGAGTCATTCGACGTTTTGAAGAAAATTGGTAGGTAGGTCATCACAGAGCAGACCCACTGTAGTCCTGGTAGAGAGTATGGTATTGGTGGGCCACCATAGGTGCAGACCCACTGCAGTCCTTGTAGAAAGAATGGTACTGGTGAGTCAGCAAATGTGTAGACCCATTGTAGTCCTTGTAGAAATAATGGTATTGTTGGGTCATCAAAGATGCAGACCCACTGTAGTCCTTGTAGAGATGGCCAGCAGCCATCTGTTGCAACTGTGCAGGTGCATAATCACCATCGAAGAGTCTTGTGGACAATATAGCAAGTCCATAAACCACCACTTGTGCACTCACAAAGTTTTTGAAATTGTCCTTAGAACCAGCAATGCTGTTATCCAGTCCCTTGCTGAATTATTAACACACGTGCAAACACTAACAGTCCCTACTTGTCACATATTGTCCATATACTATGACCAACAGAAACGTGTGCAGTGAAATGTAATTTACAAGTTACTTAATTTGATGAACTGGTGTCAAGTACAATTTTATAACATAAGAACACAATAACAAAGGTACAAAACACATCATTAAAAACATAATAATACAGATAACATTTGTAGTAATAGGGGCTTTACAAAAGAATAGAAATAAACATATACATCAGTGTTACAGGAATTATGACATAAGTAAATACATAAAAGATCAGAATAACTTTTGAAACATCACCCTCACATATGAGCAACAAAACAGAATAAATAGTGTCTCAACATCTTTACAAAGTAAATAACATAGTATTAGGAAAATTCTACAACATAGCTCTCATCAGCTAAACACATAAAGACAGGAAAAACACAAATACACAAGGGTACACAAACATATAGAGGGATGACACAAAAGGAAAGGGCAGGGTTTGTTTTACTGCAGTATTTTGCATGGAGATCTCCCTTTGTTCATCATTATTCCCAAAAGTACTATCTAAGCCGGCTTTCTGTATTCTGTTCACATCCTCTTTCACAATAGTTTTTCTCCACTGTAGCCGGCCGCGGTGGTCTCGCGGTTCTAGGCGCGTAGTCCGGAACCGTGTTACTGCTACGGTCGCAGGTTCGAATCCTGCCTCGGGCGTGGATGTGTGTGATGTCCTTAGGTTAGTTAGGTTTAAGTAGTTCTAAGTTCTAGGGGACTGATAACCACAGCAGTTGAGTCCCATAGTGCTCAGAGCCATTTGAACCATTTTTTTTCTCCACTGTACACTACCTTTTTTTTTTTGGCCAAACCTTTTTCTTATATATTCTCAATGCCTTTCTTCCAATTCATCATAGTTTCTTACATAGTCTACCCCCTCTTAAGCTAACTTAAATCTACTGAGCTCAGATGCTAAACTAAGGGACGAGGCAATGCAGCAGCACAAAACAATTAACACAAACAGCAATGACAAAAAAAATGGACATTGGCAAATCAATTGCAATATTACGACTAATATAAGGCAATGAGCAGCAAACAAGAAAAATAAATCAGTAGTAAACTGGCTTAGCAGAGTAACACAAAGTCAAATTCAGTAACACTATGCCTGGCAAACAGCAGCTTATATCTAAACATGACAAAGCTCAAGCAGAAAAAATATTACACTATAAATGGCCATGTCTAATACCTATGTCACATCTTAACATTAGAGTGATGCATCACGACAACTTACTCTACCAAGAAATTACCAAGTAGTTGAAAAGAAAATTATGTATGCAGTTCCTGTGAACGTAAATGTCTTTTTGTGCTCCCTCATTTTTTGAAAAAAATTATTATTTACTCGATCTGTAGACAGAAAATATTTGTATTAGTACATCTATAAAATTTTATTTTAACCAACGCTGAAGTGCAGCTAGAAACTAGATATTAAACAAAATGAGTTAATAAATACATATGAAGCAAGCCATATGGCATTTCTCTCAACTAGCACAACAATAGCCGTGAAATGTTTCTCAACGTTTCATTAGGCATTTTAGTAAATATCATAAATTAAGAGCTCCACAGTATAATCATATGTTTTCAAGTTCGACCGTGTCGTTTTTGCGATGCTTTCTACAAAGGAATGTCAATAGCGAGGTTAATGGCCTCCTTTTTTTTTCACCTAATGGCTCTTTCTCCAGGTGGCTGGCACAGGTGGCCGCTCAAGACGCATTACGTCAAGGTCACTTACCTTTCTTACCGAAATATTTACGACAACAGTTTCCGCTACAGTGGCAGTCTCGTATAAAAATATTTCACAGGTCAAGAATTTGCGTTACAAATCTGTAGAAACAAAATCCTATTGATATAACAGTGTCCAAAAAGTTTTCGTCGGCATTGTAATACATTCACGCATTTACATACATTTCATAACTCTTAAAGTACGATTCTTGGTTTCCAACAACCTGTTTCACAAACCAGAGTGAGTCCCTATCCACTACTCATTATTCCTTACCTTATTTGTCGACACTTCTTCAATATTTTATGATAACAGATATGTAGCATACTCAAATAACTCATATAGCATCAGCTTATTGATCATAAACATACCGCAACAAATGGTTCAAATGGCTCTGAGCACTATGGGACTTAACATCTATGGTCATCAGTCCCCTAGAACTTAGAACTACTTAAACCTAACTAACCTAAGGACATCACACACATCCATGCCCGAGGCAGGATTCGAACCTACGACCGTAGCAGTCGCGCGGCTCTGGACTGAGCGGCTAGAACCGCTAGACCACCGCGGCCGGCCATACCGCAACAGCATAATACACATAGTCATCGTAATAATATCATAACACCTCAGTCAACTCTCTAAATCGTCGTAGCTTCCTCCAATAATTTCAAAACCTAAAAAAAAATTCTCTGCTCATGTCAAAAGTGCCATCTGCCACAAACGTACTTTAAAAATCGTGATCCCATACCAAATATATCATTCAAAGCTCTCATAGTATCACAATGGTTCCAAAAAAATATGAACAGTTCACAAAGTACAAACAACATACAATTTCGTAAGTGTGAAGGTATCCAACTGTGTAATTACGTAAACATCTGTTACTGAGGTAGTAAAAAAAATGATCAGGTAGCTGTGTAATTTATGTGTTAGAGAAATATGGTACCGATGTGTAAAGTTGTATAAGCAAATACCATATTAGCTAGGGCTCCTTGCGCTTGCCAAACACATGGTACACAAAGTAAGCGTGTACCCCCCTGAGGATTAATGTAATTATACCCTCAGGTGTTACAGATTACAGCAATGGAATGAAATGTATCACGGAAAAACTTTGTATCATTGTACTTCAAACATCTTTAAAAAAATAAATGTTTTAAGTGCGAAATTAATCACTCAAATACGTGTACTGTAGCGCTAAACTGTGCGTCATGTTGTAAGATAACCTCTGTGGAAGTCTCGTAGTTATCGTCCTCCGAAAGCTAAGTTCTGCAGAAGTCAATGTACTTACCTCATGATAAACAAAAGTGAAATGCTTTGCGTATAGATATCGTAGTTATTATGCTTATTGGCGTGATGAAGAAAGTACTGTGCTGTAACGTATTGTTGTGCTACGGAAAAGGCTGTCTCATTGTAGCTATACCACTAAAGTTACTTCTAAAACATGTTTTACTTTCCAGAATAATTCAGAAAAACTGTGCAGATATAAAACAGAAACACTTAAAAAGCAACATTGTAAATTGTCACTCATTAGTAGCGTCGTGATAAAAATCGTGTAGCTGTCACATAAACTAACCACTGTGTCATCTGGTATCTCACAGAAAGTACTTTAAATCCAGAATGTATTTTCAAGTAAACCAAAATGTTGCATTAAAATCTCATTAGCAGTACCAGTATGTGTCCTAAGTATGTAAGCCTGATAGTTGTTACGTAATCGTGCAGCTAACAAGCAAGAATGTACAAATAACAACACTGTGTCGTCTGTTCACTATAACAATGCATTCGTAATTTCTGTTGAAGTTCTCTTGGTTCTTGACTGGATATTTAACTTCAAATATTGTTGCATGTTAACAGTTTCTTAAGTCTGACAAAGCATACTAGAAATGTGAAGTGAAAAGTTTTATGGCAAAGACAAAGTTAAAAAACAGATTATCTTTCAATGAACGGTTTTACATGTGAAATGTGGTGTAAACCTTTACTCTTCACAGTACTCAGAGTTTCAACTTGAACGTAATTATCATGCGGTATACGTCGGTAAAGAATGCTAACATTTTTCTCAAGGCTAGCGTCTTATGTTATTTTTCTCGGAGCCAGCGGGCGCACGCTGCTACCTGCGGTGCGAGTCATTGTCTGTTCCTTTCTTGGCGCGCGTCGTTATTGGGATTAGGAGAAGGCCCTGCCCTGTTTGAAGCTCGCCAGTTCTGATGGAATTCAGGTCTGTCGTTTTGTTGGTAGTTTACATAGTTTCTTGTTTGTCGGTCATGTGGTGGAGAATTTCTCCCGGAATCGTAACTGCGCTCTTAACTGTTGCGTCTGAAATTATTCTGTCTCCCTTGATAATAATAGTTCTGGTTACCATATTGTCTGTTTCTATGATTGTGTCTGTCATATTCATTACTACGGAAATGCGAACTTTCTCTTTAATTATTGCTCTGCCAGTGGTTGTCATGCGGGTGGTGTCTGTTTTGGTCACGATTTGTGTTGTGAGAATACCCTCGTCGTATCCAGTTATTATTTCCTTCATCGCGGAATTGCGACGGATGTGACCTGTAGTGATTGTTTTCCTGTTTTCGCATCCCGCGACTGTCTGTGTCGATTTCTAATTCTTGTAGGAGTCCCTGAAAAGCTTCAATGTCGTCTTTGCAACGCCCTGCTAAAATAATATGTCGTAAATGTTCAGGCAGTTTGATTAAGCAAATGCGGATGAGTTCTGAGGGGCTGTATGGGTTTGAAAGATACTGATTCTTGTGTAACATGTCTTCAAAATATTTCATAAGACTGGAAAATTCAGATTGTTCGAAACGCTTCATCATTATGATGCTATGTTTTACTCGGTCTTGTGTGGCTTGAGACCAATATGCTGAGAGGAAGGCATGGTAAAACTCTCCTTCACTGTGGCAATCGTGAATGACCGACCGCATTCTTATAGCTGGTTCATTCTCTAAGTAGCCACACATAAATTCTAATCTGTGCGCTAATGACCAGTTGGGATGAAAACAATGAGAGAATTGATGAAGCCACGCTTGTGGATGAATGTCGTTGCCGGAATTCTTAAATGTTTTGAATTTACGTGTAGTAATGAACAGCTTATAGTCAAAATCATCATGTCGGCGAGTCGCATGTCGGTCATTGTTACGTCGTTTCGGCGGTTCCATCTCAAAATTCGGTGTGCCTTGCCAATTTCTGACATAATTTCCGAAGTGTCCTGTGTTATTATTTTGTGGCTGTTCCGTATTTCTAAGTCCATCTTCCCGTATTGGGGCGCGAGTGTCCTCTGAAATACGTAATTCTTGTACTACTTGTGCCAACTGATCTTGCACTTCCCGGATTTCTCTTTTGTACTGTGTATTGATTTGATTTTGATTTTGTTTGAATTTTCTAATTTTTTCATACTCTTCAGTGTCAGTGAAGGCTACAGGTGTTGTGTCATTCAGATCATCATCTGCCTTTGTAGATAAGTTAGTGAACTGATCTGAACGTTCGGCTACTTTATCCGATAGTGAAATTATTTCCTCTGAATGTTTTTCTGAACCAAGTTTCATAGTGTCCATTTGTGTTGAAATGGTATCTACTGTGTCCTTTAAGTTTTCCTGAGTTTTTGCAAGTTGCATAACCGTATCGGTAGATGCAACTAAGTCAATTTTAGCTTGCAAGGTCTCATGATTTTCATGAACAATAGTTTGCAGTTCTTTTATGGCTGCTTCGTGATTCTGTAATGCATTTTCATGCCGCGAAAAAATAGGTTGAAAATGCTCACAAATTTGTGTTTTTACGTCATTACAGACTTTTTGACATTTCGATTCAATGTTATGTAACTCGGTAGTTAAATCTTCACGTGTTTGTTCAAGCTTATTTTCCACTGAGTCTAACTTTTGAAGCTTTTGTTCCATTGCGTCTAACTGTTGCTGTGTTTGTCTCTGGTGTTGTTCCATTGTGTCTAACTTTTGAAGATTTTGTTCCACTGTGTCTAACTGTTGCTGTGTTTGTCTCTGATTTTGTTCCATTTGTTGCATTAATTGCAATAATAATGTATTAGTGTCCGGAATCTGTTTCTCTATGCTTTTTGGCAGTGCATTTTCACCGGCAACATTCACATTTTGACAAGCAGAAAATGTGTCTTGACTCATTTGAGAAAACGGTGAGGACCCAAAACCTGAATCTAAAGTATTAGCGAGATTGTGTCCTGTCATTTCGGATTCCTGAGGCGAGCTGTTGCCGACCGATCGATCGATCATGCTTGCCTGTTCACTAATTGTTTCACTGTCTACGCCATTATTTGCAACCCGCTCCATTTCCCTACGCGCAATTACCAAATTACTACTTTGGACATTAGTTAATTCATTACTCTGCGGCGCTAACACACTGCTTTCGTCTTCACCGTCATTTCTCAGTTTACTTTGGAGCCTAGTGTTACGTTTTTCACACGCCATTATTGACACAATATTTCACACGATAACACAGAAAAGCACAATTTGAAGAGCAAAAATAAGAGAACACATTAACATAGCACAGAAAATAATATCTAGTTAATTGCAGCTGCGAAATACTTGGTGCATATCTACATGCATGCCACAACTGTTTTACTGTACAACAATGAAAAACTACAACTACGAAGGAAATTCTCTCTATAATTACGCGCTAGCAATAAACAATAGCTACACTAATTACTCAAACTACAAGAAAAAATCAGAAGATTCCAGTGAGGTATCCTAGGCTAAGGGTCGACATATGAAACGTCCCCTTTTAAACATTTATATATGACTGTGCTTAAACTGACACACAATATTTTTAGCACAACGCAATCTGTCTTTCAATAATCTCTACAAGAGAACGGCCCTGACTAACATTAACCTGTACTTTCACAAATCACTTACCTCACAAAAATCTTGGTTACTCCCCCTACTGCAACACAGCCAGCGCCATTACTGCCAGCTAAATAAAAGATTCAAACTATGGAAGGCACTAACTACTGATAGGGATAGTTAGCAAATGAAAGATATTAATAGAGAACAAACAATGTATTTACCTTAATATCATTATATATATATATAGCAGTTCATGACAAATTTCAAAACTCCGCCATCTCTCTCCCCACATCCACCACTGCTGGCGGCTCACCTCCAACTGCGCAACGCTACGCGCTGTTCACAGCCAGCTGCCTAACACTACAATGGCGAGTATTACAACAACGCAAAGCAGCCACAGACTGCACACAGCACAGCCAGTGATTTTCATACAGAGGTGGCGTTACCAATAAAAAAACCTAAACAGCCTACTTACAACTGCTATTCTTGAAAAGTCGTAAGTGGTTGTATACTAAAATATATAACCATTATTTTACAATTGATACTAATTTTTTTAAAGTCTGCTCAAAAATCATGTTTTAATCGAAGATCCTATCAATATTTGGCATTACGAGTAGTCAGCGCTAAAGGATGAAAACTGAGACCGGACAACTCTATTTTTCGTGTTAATTTGTTCGTTTTCAAGGCCTACAAGCAGACAAAAGCATTTATTGGAAACTATGTGTGAATTGCTAACATCCAACTTTCTTCCTTATGTGATGTCACAGGTTTGTTGTGGCTCTTCCTGTTATTATTCTTTCAAAACAAATCCATTATCGAACTTCATTGATATCGCAATTCGTAAAATACTTCCAGACTAAGGATGGTGCCATTCCTAATACATACATCAAAAAGCTTTTCATCACCTCGGTTCCGAGGGTTCCAGTACCTGTACAGAAAATTGGAATAGAGATCAACTTAAAACATCATTTCCGCCCTTTTTATTTCTCATGACAACCACACATTGCATGTTGTACCACCATACAGCGAGACCTTCAGAGGTGGTGGTCGAGACTGCTGTAACACTGGTACCTCTAATACCCAGTAGAACGTCCTCTCCATTGGTGCATGCCTGTATTCGTCGTGGCACACTATCCACAAGTTCATCAAGGCACTGTTGGTCCAGATAGTCCCACACCTCAACGGCGATTCGGCGTGGATCCCTCAGAGTGGTTGGTGGGTCACGTCGTTCATGAACACCCTTGTCAATCTATTCCAGACATATTCGATAGGGTTCATGTCAGCAGAACATGCAGGCCACTGTAGTCGAGCGATGTCGTTATCCTGAAGGAAGTTATTCACAAGATGTGCACGATGTGGGTGCGAATTATCGTCTCTGAAGACGAATGCCTCGGCAATATGTTGCCGGTGTGGTTGCACTATCGGTCGAAGGTTGGCATTCACGTATCGCACAGCCGTTACGGCGCCTTCCATGACCACCAGCGGCGTACGTCGACCCCGCATAATGCCACCCCAAAACAGCAGGGAACCTCCACCTTGCTGCACTCGCTAGACAGTGTGTCTAAGACGTTGAACCTGACCGGGTTGACTCCAAACACATCTCCGACGATTGTCTGGTTGGAGGCATATGCGAAACTCATCGATGAAGAGAACGTGATGCCAATCCTGAGCGGTCCATTCGACATGTTGTTAGGTCCATCTGTACCGCGCTGCTTGGTGTCGTGGTTGCGAAAATGGACCTCTCCGTGGATGTCTAGAGTTAAATTGCGCATCATGCAGCCTATTGCGCACTGTTTGAGTGGTGACACGAGGTTCTGTGGCTGCACGAAAAGCATTATTCAACGCGGTGGCGTTGCTGTCAGGGTTCCTCTGAATCATAATCCGTATGTAGCGGTATGTTGTAGTAGTCCTTCGGCGCCCTGAGCTAGGCATGTCATCGACAGTTCCTTCCTCTCTGTGTCTCCTCCATGTCGGAACACCATCGCTTTCGTCAGTCCAGCCGGCCGGTGTGGCTGTGCGGTTCTAGGCGCTTCAGTCTGGAACCATGTGACCGTTACGGTCGCAGGTTCGAATCCTGCCTCGGGCATGGATGTGTGTGATGTGCTTAGGTTAGTTAGGTTTAAGTAGTTCTAAGTTCTAGGATAACCCGTGGTCTAGGGGTAGCGTCTTTGATTCATAATGAAAACGTCTTCGGTCCCGGGTTCGATCCCCACCACTGCCCAAATTTTGATAAATAATCAGCATTGGCGGCCGAAGACTTCCGGCATAAGAAGTCAGCCTCATTCTGCCAACGGCCTTGTCAAAGAGGGCGGAGGAGCGGATAGAAGTTCAGGGCACTCTCTTGTCCTACGGGTGGGAAATTCCCCTAAAGGCGGAAGAATCAGCAATGATCAACGACATGAGGATGCAGGAGGCAATGGAAACCACTGCATTAAAGACACGTAACGTGTTTCCACGGGACATGTGGCCTGTAATTGAAGAAGTGTCATGATGATCTCTCCATTGGCAAAAGATTCCGGAATAGTCCCCCATTCGGATCTCCGGGAGGGGACTGCCAAGGGGGAGGTTACCATGAGAAAAAGATTGAATAATCAACGAAAGGGTAACGTTCTACGAGTCGGGGAATGGAATGTCAGAAGCATGAACGTGGTAGGGAAACTAGAAAATCTGAAAAGGGAAATGCAAAGGCTCAATCTAGATATAGCAGGGGTCAGTGAAGTGAAGTGGAAGGAAGACAAGGATTTCTGGTCAGATGAGTATCGGGTGATATCAACACCAGCAGAAAATGGTATAACAGGTGTAGGATTCGTTATGAATAGGAAGGTAGGGCAGAGGGTGTGTTACTGTGAACAGGTCAGTGACCGGGTTGTTCTAATCAGAATCGACAGCAGACCAACACCGACAACGATAGTTCAGGTATACATGCCGACGTCGCAAGCTGAAGATGAACAGATAGAGAGAAAGTGTATGAGGATATTGAAAGGGTAATGCAGTATGTAAAGGGGTACGAAAATCTAATAGTCATGGGCGACTAGACTGCAGTTGTAGGGGAAGGAGTAGAAGAATAGGTTACAGGAGAATATGGGCTTGGGACAAGGAATGAAAGAGGAGAAAGGCTAATTTAGTTCTGTAACAAGTTTCAGCTAGTAACAGCGAATACCCTGTTCACGAATCACAAGAGGAGGAGGTATACTTGGAAAATGCCGGGAATTACGGGAAGATTTCAATTAGATTACATCATGGTCAGACAGAGATTCCGAAATCAGATACTGGACTGTAAAGCGTACCCAGGAGCAGATATAGACTCAGATCACAATATAGTAGTGATGAAGAGTAGGCTGAAGTTCAAGACATTAGTCAGGAAGAATCAATACGCAAAGAAGTGGGATACGGAAGTACTGAGGAATGAGGAGATACGTTTGAAGTTCTCTAAGGCTATAGATACAGCAATAAGGAATAGCGCAGTAGGCAGTACAGTTGAAGAGAAATGGACATCTCTAAAAAGGGTCATCACAGAAGTTGGGAAGGAAAACATAGGTACAAAGAAGGTAGCTGGGAAGAAACCATGGGTAACAGAAGAAATACATCAGTTGATTGATGAAAGGAGGAAGTACAAACATGCTCCGGGAAAATCAGGAATAGAGAAATACAAGTCGCTTAGGAATGAAATAAATGGGAAGTGCAGGGAAGCTAAGACGAAATGGCTACAGGAAAAATGTGAAGACATCGAAAAAGATATGATTGTCGGAAGGACAGACTCAGCATACAGGAAAGTCAAAACAACCTTTGGTGACATTAAAAGCAACGGTGGTAACATTAAAAGTACAATGGGAATTCCACTGTGAAATGCAGAGGAGAGAGCAGATAGGTGGAAAGAATACATTAAAAGCCTCTATGAAGGTGAAGATTTGTCTGATGTGATAGAAGAAGAAACAGGAGTCGATTTAGAAGAGATAGGGGACCCAGTATTAGAATCGGAATTTAAAAGAGCTTTGGAGGACTTACGGTCAAATAAGGCAGAAGAGATAGATAACATTCCATCAGCATTTCTAAAATAATTGGGGGAAGTGGCAACAAAACGACTATTCACGTTGGTGTGTAGAATATATGAGTCTGGTGACATACCATCTGACTTTCGGAAAAGCATCATCCATACAATTCCGAAGACGGCAAGAGCTGACAAGTGCGAGAATTATCGCACAATCAGCTTAACAGTTCATGCATCGAAGCTGGTTACAAGAATAATATACAGAGGAATGGAAAGAAAATTGAGAATGCGCTCGGTGACGATCAGTTTGCCTTTAGGAAAAGTAAAGGGACGAGAGAGGCAATTCTGACGTTACGGCTAATAATGGAAGCAAGGCTAAAGATAAATCAAGACACTTTCATAGTATATGTCGACCTGGAAAAAGCGTTCGACAATATAAAATGGTGCAAGCTGTTCGAGATTCTGAAAAAAGTAGGGGTAAGCTATAGGGAGAGACGGGTCATATATAGTATGAACAACAACCAAGAGGGAATAATAAGAGTGGACGATCAAGAACGAAGTGCTCGTATTAAGAAGGGTGTAAGACAAGGCTGTAGCCTTTCGCTCCTACTCTTCAATCTGTACATCGAGGAAGCAATGATGGAAATAAAAGAAAGGTTCAGGAGTGGAATTAAAATCCAAGGTGAAAGGATATCAATGATACGATTCGCTGATGACACTGCTACCCTGAGTGAAAGTGAAGAAGAATTAAATGATCTGCTGAACGGAATGAACAGTCTAATGAGTACACAGTATGGTTTGAGAGTAAATCGGAGAAAGACGAAGGTAATGAGAAGTAGTAGAAATGAGAACAGCGAGAAACTTAACATCAGGATTGATGGTCACGAAGTCAATGAAGTTCGTAACCTCCCCACAAAATAGTATAAATAATAATAATAATCATAATAATAAGAGTATGATTCTAATTTTAGTGCAACCCCAGAACAAAATCGGTTCCCATTTATAATCTCCGTACAGAAATGCATTCACATTTAATGTACCCACAAAATTCTTTTCTCATTTAATCTAAGCTCGAAACAGAAAAATTCTTAAACCTCATGATAAAAAATTAATTCAGTAACCTGGTAAATTTTGGACGACAGCAGTGCTGCGTCACGGCCCTGTAAGATCATTCTGAATAAAAAAAGGAAAAATTCTTACCTCAATAAAGTCGCCAAATATCTGCTCTTGCAATACATTTTTCCGACACAGTTCTGTGCAATGCTGGCCGATAGATTTGTCATTTATGAAAGGAATCAACTGATTTTTCTTTTGCAACAATCGGAATGATCATGGATTGGAGAAATTAGTAAATTCTTTAAATTGAAATGAATGCTTGTTAAAAATTACTTTATATCACAAAGATTAGTATTAGGACATTTTTTTAAAAACATTTACATGGGAGTTCAGATACATTACTAGATATGCGCGAGGCTGCTTTTTACCTTATACAATAATACTCAGGCTCTGGCATCGCTGCACTGCGACCGGCCCAGTCAACACTATACCCGACCAGAGCAGACCGCAGACCAGCACAGACTAGCCTCTAGCAACAACTTACTGCTACAGCTACACAGTTCCTACTCAGTCAACACTGCTCTCTGGTCAGTGATTCTCTTATACCTTGCATATCGCAGGCAGCGCATCTGCTCGGACCTCTTACATAAAATTACATCTGCTCGGACCTTTTACAAGTTAAGGAATTCTGCTACCTAGGCAGTAAAATAACCAATGACGGACGGAGCAAGGAGGACATCAAAAGCAGACTCGCTATGGCAAAAAAGGCAATTCTGGCCAAGAGAAGTCTACTAATATCAAATACCGGCCTTAATTTGAGGAAGAAATTTCTGAGGATGTACGTCTGGAGTACAGCATTGTATGGTAGTGAAACATAGACTGTGGGAAACCTGGAACAGAAGAAAATCGAAGCATTTGAGATGTGGTGCTATAGATGAATGTTGAAAATTAGGTGGACTGATAACGTAAGGAATGAGGAGGTTCTACGCAGAATCGGAGAGGAAAGGAATATGTGGAAAACACTGATAAGGAGAAGGGACAGGATGATAGGACATCTGCTAAGACATGAGGGAATGACTTCCATGGTACTAGAGGGAGCTGTAGAGGGCAAAAACTGTAGAGGAAGACAGAGATTGGAACACGTCAAGCAAATAATTGAGGACGTAGGTTGCAAGTGCTACTCTGAGACGAAGATGTTAGCACAGGAAAGGAATTCGTGGCGGGCCGCATCAAACTAGTCAGTAGACTGATGACCAAAAAAAAAAGTTCTAGGGGACTGATGACCACAGATGTTAAGTCCCATAGTGCTCAGAGCCATTTGAACCATTTGGTCAGTCCATGACGCCTAAACAATTCCAATGTTGAGAGCCCTTCCTGGCACAAAGTAACTATGCGGTCGCGATCCAACCTCGGTATTGACCGTCTAGGCATAGTTGAACCACAGACAACACCAGCCGTGTAGCACCTTCCTGGTGGAATGACTGGAACTGATCGGCTGTCGGACCCCCCTCCGTCTAATAGGCCCTACTCAAGCATGGTCGTTTACATCTTTGGGCGGATTTAATGACATCTTTGAACAGTCAAAGAGACTGTGTATGTGATACAACAACCACAGTCAGCGTCTATCGTGAGGAGTTCTGGGAACTGGGCTGAAGCACAACCTTTTTTTATGTGTACGACTAATGTTCGTCAACGGCGAGAAACTATGATACAGACCAGATAGAGCAAGTGTCCACACTGCAAGTACATATGTGCCATCCAATAGGCCACGACACATAGTAACAGGTATATTATTGTCTCAACATTGCCTTACTTATGTCATTAGTTTCTTCATCGTTTTTGTCAGCATTTTTATTAAGATATCGTTGATCGCTTGTTCATTTTGTATAATAACGTAATATTTCCAAGCAATGAAATTTTACGAATAAAAATTACTCGCTTTAAAAAAAAAATTTACTTAGAAACGAAACTTGTTACCAGATAATTGATATTTCTGTTCTATCACGACGTTATTAGTAAAAAATTAACCACGCTTATTATAACCGAACCCAAACAAATACCGAAAGCACTGGTTATTCAGGACTAAAGTACCTATATCGGTCTTAAGCTGTTGGTTTTTCCCAATTCCTATGGAATCCCGACCAAACCGTGCAGCATTACTGCGGAATAATACACTGAGGTGACAAAAGTCTTGGGACACCTCCTAACATCGTGTTGGACCTCCTTTTTGCACGGCGTAGTGCAGTAACTCGACGTGGTATGGACTAAAATGTCGTTTGAAGTCCCCTACGTAAATATTAATCAATGCTGCCTCTGTAGAGTCCATAGTTCGGAAAGTGTTGCCGGTGCAGAATTTTGTGAACTAACTGACCTCTAGTTTATGTCTCATAACATGGTTCAAATGGCTTTGAACACTATGGGACTTAATATCCATGGTCATCAGTCCCCTAGAACTTAGAACTACGTAAACCTAACTAACCTAAAGACATCACACACGTCCATGCCCTAGGCGGGATTCGAACCGGCGACAGTAGCAGTCATGCGGTGCCAGACTGTAGCGCCTAGAACCGCACGGCCACACCGGCCGGCTATATCTTATAAATGTTCGATAGAATTCATGTCAGGTGACGGGGTGGCCAAATCATTCACTCGAATAGTCCAGAATGTTCTTCAAACCATTCTCGAACTACTGTTGCCCGGTGACATGTCTCGGAACATGAATGCCACGAATGGCTGCAGATTGTCTCCAGGTAACCGAAAATATCCGTTTCCAATCAATGATCGGTTCATATGGACCAGAGGAAACTGTTTATTCCATGTAAACACAGTCCACCCCTTTACGGAGCCACCACCTGTTTGCACAGTGCCATATTGGCAACTAGGATCCGTGGCTTCGAGCAGTCTGCGCCACACTCGAAACCTACTGAAATAGGCACTCATCTGACCAGGGTACGGTTTTCTAGTCGTCTAGGGTAAAACCGATGTGGTCACGAGCCCAGGAGAGGTGCTGCAGGCGATGTCGTGCTGTTAGCGTCGGTGGTCTGCTGCCATAGCCCATGAACGCCAAATATCGCCGCACTGTCCTAACGGATACTTTCGTCGTACGTTCCACGTTGATTACTGCGGTTATTTCACTCATTGTTGCTTGTCTGTTAACACTGACAACCCTACGCAAACGCCTCCGTTCAACTTCGGTAAGTGAACGTTGTCAGCCACTGCTTTGTCCGTTGTGATAAGTAATGTTTGAAATTTGGTGTTTTTGGCGCGCTCCTGACATCGTGGATCTCGGAATATAGAATTCCCTAACGATTTCCGAAATGCATTGTCCCAACGTCTAGCTCCAACTACCATTCTGCGTCAAAGCTGGTTAATTCCCGTCGTACGGCCATTATCACGTCGCACACCTTGTCACACGAATCACTGAGTACATGTGACATGTCCGCCAATGCACTGCCCTTACACTCCTTATGTACCTGATAACTACCGTCACCTGTTTATGTGCATATCGCTGTCCCGTGACTTGTCATCTCAGTGTAAAAAAATGGTCCAAATGGCTCTGAGCACTATGGGACTTAACTTCTGAGGTCATCAGTCCCCTAGAACTTAGAACTACTTAAACCTAACTAGCCTAAGGACATCACACACATCCATGCCCGAGGCAGGATTCGAACCTGCGACCGTAG
The DNA here is from genome assembly GCF_023898315.1 of Schistocerca nitens. Taxonomy (NCBI): domain Eukaryota; kingdom Metazoa; phylum Arthropoda; class Insecta; order Orthoptera; family Acrididae; genus Schistocerca; species Schistocerca nitens. The sequence goes on from NC_064617.1 coordinate 847,835,954, forward strand.
TGGTAGCGCGGTTCCAGACTGCAGCGCCTAGAACCGCTCGGCCACTCCGGCTGGCATCTCAGTGTAAACCAGACCTATGTCAAATAACGATTCTGCTACTGTTGCTTCGCAACACGTGCTATTAGATGCTTTTTCTTCTTATACTAGGCATAGCATGATCTATCACAAACAAACATTCAAATGCAATTTCTGAAAGCCATACCCCGCTTTATTATGTTTCTTCGTACATCAAATGGAGATGGATAGCTACTTTGTGCGGTAGCACTTAAATGCTAGTCATACGCCTATCCGAGGAAGCAGTAAACTTTATACTAATCTGACGTTCTCTGCATGCAGCCTGCTTGTTGCTGCAATTCTAGTGCCCAAGAGTTAGGTGGCCAGCGTGTCTTACTCTTACGTAGAGCACCCGGGTTCAGTTCTACACCTACATGCCTCTTCTGCAAATCACACGTAAGTGCCTGGCAGGGGGTTCATCGAACCATCTTCACAATAATTATCAGGTATTCCATTCGCGAAGAGCGCGCTGAAGGAACGAACACCTCTGTCCATCCGTGCGAGCTCTCATTTTCCTTATTTCATTATTATGATCGTTTGTCCCTATGTAGGTGGGCGGCAACGTAATGTTCTCGAATTCACCGGAGAAAGTTGGTAATTAAAATTTGGTGAGAAGATTCGGCCGCAGTGACAAACTAATTTCGTTCAGTCATGTCCAGCCCAAACCCAGTAATATGTCCGTGACACTCTCGCCCTATTTCTCGGAAATAGAATACGTGCTGCCGTTCTTTGAACTTTCTCGACTTACTACGTTAATTCACCTGGTAAGGAACCCACACTGCGCAGCAGTACTCCTAAAGAAGGAGGACAAGCGTAGTGCATGGAGTCTCTTTAGTAGATCTGTTGCGTCTTCTAAGTGTTTTGACAGTAAAAGACAATCTTTCATTGTCTTTCACCACAATACATTCTGTGTGTTCTTTCCAATTTAAGTTGTTCGCAATTGTAACTCCTAGATATTTAGTTGAATTTGCGGCCTATGTATTTGATTGATTTGCCATGTACACGATGTTTAACGAATTCCTTTAAGCACTCGTGTGGATGACCTGACGCTTTTCATTACTTAGGGTCAATTGCCAGTTTTTGCACCATACAGACGTCTTATCTAAACCGTTTTGCAATTGAGTTTGCTCTTCTGATGACTTTAGTGGACGATAAACAACAGCTTCGTCTGCCAACAACGTAAGACGGTTGCTCAGATTGTCTCCTAAGCAGTTCACATAGGTAAGGGACAGCAGAGGACCTATAACATTACCATGCGGAACGCCAGAAACCACTTCTGTTTTGCTCGATGATTTTCCGTCAGTTACTACGAACTGTGGCTGATCTGACAGGAGATCACAAATCCAGTTGTATAACTGAGACGATATTCCATCAGCACGCAATTTCATTTCAAGCAAATTGTGACGTACGGTGTTAAAAATCAATTTGAAATCCTTTTTCAATAGCACCCAACTCTTCCCTGTACTGCCAGAAATCTTTCTTCGGTGGGAGGAATGGTACCTGCTGCACTTAGCCTCGTGACGTCGGTTGAAGAAATACATTACTGGCCATTAAAATTTCTGCAGTAGGAAGAAATGCAGATGATAGACGGGTATTCATTGGACACATATATTATACTAGAGCTGACATGTGATTACATTTTCACACAATTTGGGTGCAAAGATCCTGAGAAATCCGTACCCAGAACAACCACCTCTGTTCGTAATAACGGCCTTGGTCCGCCTGAGCATTGAGTCAAACAGAGCTTGGATGGCGTGTACAGGTACAGCTGCCCATGCAGATTCAACACGATACCACAGTTCATCAAGAGCAGTGACTGACGTATTGTAACGAGTTAGTTGCTCGGCCACCATTGACCAGACGTTTTCAATTGGTGAGAGATTTGGAGAATGTGATGGACAGGACACCAGTCGAACATTTTCTGTATCCAGAAAGGCCGGTACAGGACCTGCAACATGTGGTTGTAAATTAACCTGCTGAAATGTAGGATTTCGCAGGGATCGAATAAAGGGTACAGCCACGGGTCGTAACACATCTGAAATGTAACGTCCACTGTTCAAAGTGCCGTCAATGCGAACAAGAGGTGACCGAGACGTGTAATCAGTGGCACCCCATACCATCACGCCGGGTGATACGCCAGTATGGCGATGACGAATACACGCTTCCAATCTGCGTTTACCGCGGTGTCCCCAAACACGGATACGACCATCATGATGCTGTAGACAGAACCTGGATTCATCCGAAAAAATGACGTTTTGCCATTCGTCCACGGAGGTTCGTCTTTGATTACACCATCGCAGTTGCTCCTGTCTGTGGTGCAGCGTCAAGGGTAGCCGTAGCTATGGTCTCCGAGTTGATAGTCCATGCTGCTGAAAACGTCGTCGAACTGTTCGTGCAGATGGTTGTTGTGTTGCAAACGTCCCCATCTGTTGAATCAGGGATCGAGACGTGGCTGCACGATCCGTTAGAGCCATGCGGATAAGATGCCTGACATCTCGAGTGCTAGTGATTCGAGGCCGTTGGGATCCAACACGGCTTTCTGTATTACCCTCCTCAACCCAGTGATTCCATATTCTGCTAACGGTCATTGGTTCTCGACCAACGCGAGCATCAATGTCGCGATACGATAAACCGCAATCGCGATAGGCTACAATCCGACCTTTATGAAAGTCGGAAACGTGACGGTACTCATTTCTCCTCCTCCTTACACGAGGCATCACAACAACGTTGCACCAGGCAACGCCTGTCAGCTGCTGTTTGTGTATCAGAAATCGGTTGGAAACTTTCCTCATGTCAGCACGTTGCAGGTGTCGCCGCCGGTACCAACCTTGTGTGAATGCTCTGAAAAGCTTTCGGTTAAATTTCGTGTCTGTAGCACGTCATCTTCGTGGTGTAGCAATTTTAAAGGCCAGTAGCGTACCTGAATGAGAAGCGTGAGCAGTGCGCTGATCGCAGGTTCCTCCATTCTGCATCCGAATGTGGTCGTTGGTAGAAGATGATTCTTCGGCTGTTCGGTAGTGGATGCCCGTCAGCGTCAGCAGGCGGATCTGCTACAGTGTATTACGAGGGCTTTCATAATAAGTGGCTGTATTTATTACCAAAGCTGACGTTATTCTTTAATAGCAAAGCTGACGTTATTCTTTAATTAATTGCTGGCAAAAGTTAATTATATTCTGAATGAATGATTTTACAAACGTTCAAATGGGACTTACTTTTTACAATAATCTTACAACTAGCACTGCGCAAACATACCTGCAGTAGTCTTGAGTTCCTCAAAAAATTTATTCAATAATATTAGTTCCACTTATTATAATAGTTAGCTGATGTCTCTGTACATCCGTCTATAATCTCTTGTAAATCATAGCTAGTGGCTGGCAGGCACACCGCTCCTCTCAACCTCTCGCTTCAGACCTGCTACCGACTCGCTTCACTTCTCGCTTACTACTGACATTCTACGAACGCTAAAGTGCGGTCTCTCCTGCCAACAGTGCTTTCTGGTGCAGACAATCCCTGCTAATATTATAAAATGTATAAATGTGCGGTCTTTCCCGCTCTTTTCTTAAAATGTATCCGTACGCGGTTTCTCCCGCCCTTTTTAAAATTATATCAACAATACTTTGGTGCAGATATTCCCTGCTACCACAATTATTTCCAACACGACAAATATTAATTATTCCTACTTAATCCTATTAATAAAATATAAATATATTTCATAAATTGTGGTTTGACAATAGACAATATAAATATACACATCTTACATAATCCTCCACTAGGTTTCCTTAAAATTTTGCTACGTCGTTAAGTCATTTGGACTCGACGTAAGGAGAAAATTTGATCATAGAAATATGTGTAGTAATAAGTAAGTTAATGATAAAATATTTGTTTCAACAAAGCACATACATATACTGCCATACGAATTTGTTTTCCTAACTGTAACAATGAGAATATTCAAAAGAGTATACATCAAAATTTACAAATAATATGAGTCACTAAGTTGGAAGTATATATCGGGTAGTAAAAGTTATTTATGTCTCTGATAGTAATTCATGGCAAAAAATTAGAACATTATGTTTCATTATAATTTTTTTCTGGTAAAATTGGCATCTATTAGTACCATATTCAAGGAAGGAAAAAAAAAGGAATTGGATAGCATGGTCAAAGCACTGGCAACTGTCTGTGAATGCACTCAAAAGTCCGTTACTTTCCCTCACATAGCACAACACCAAGTTTCGCCATGTGATTCCATCGTCTCTTTGATCCATAGTTTTAGTGTAACCAGACACTAAGTTAACCACCGAATTGCCTGAGTTGCCGCAGCTACATCAGGTACAAGTTCCAACTCCAATTGTCCATTAGTAGTGATGGTGTGCATCTTGGTATGCAAGGACCTATTGACGTACATAATGACTGTGGTGTGCATCTTGGTATGCCGACACCTCATAGAAAACATCGTAGACTGAAGTAACGTGGGTCACTATTCACTTTGTTTGTGCTCCATAACCATGGGGATGCACAGGAATTAAGGTACAGGAATAATCATTTTGTCAAAAGGTTCACGGATATGTTTGATACCGTTATTACCACATTTTACATCATCTCTTTCCTCTGTGCTCATAAACATTATCTATTTTACGTTTAAAAGGACAAAATATGTCACCTTGTGTGACTGTAGAAAAGGTTTATAGTTTTAAACAATTACATAAAAAAACACATTTTCCATCTGTAGTGAATTCAGCCTACAATACATATTACATTACCTGACAGTCAATAACATAAACAAATATTTCTGTAAGTGGAATTTAGTAGTACATTTAGGCATCAACATTTTAAATAAAATAGACAAGTACCTTTATACAAACTATGTAACCTTTTCTTAAGATTCCTATCTCTTGCTTAATAATAACAAATAATGACATCTTCCCTTTTGAAATTTATTCTCTTTCTCTATCTTCGCATACAAATTTCATTGCTGCTTATTAAAAGTGATTTTCTGTTTATTTCGACGAAACATAGAATGTGTCGTCGTCGTGGCCCTCAGTCGTTATCTGCAATAACCCAAAACTGTTCATATCTTTTTCACTGTTACTGGATCGCCATCTCACTGCTACATCGAACTGCGACATAAATATACTTACTCTGCTTTACTATACACTATTAGCTGCTGCTGGGCTTTCATAATAAGTGGCTGTATTTATTACCAAAGCTGACGTTATTCTTTAATAGCAAAGCTGACGTTATTCTTTAATTAATTTGACTGAAGTTACGTAATTCATAGTTAAACTTTTTCTTGACAACCATAAAAATTTTGCAAAGTTTTACGTTGATGGTTTTTGGGATGGATTATAATTAGAAATGCAATGTTGCTGGCAAAAGTTAATTATATTCTGAATGAAATGATTTTACAAAAGTTCAAATGGGACTTACTTTTTACAATAATCTTACAACTAGCAATGCGCAAACATACCTTCAGTAGTCTTGAGTTTCTCAAAAAATTTATTCAATAATGTTAGTTCCTCTTATTTTAATAGTTAGCTGATGTCTCTGTATATCCGTTTATAATCTCTTGTAAATCATAGCTAGTGGCTGGCAGGCACACCGCTCCTCTCAACCTCTCGCTTCAGACCTGCTACCGACTCGCTTCACTTCTCGCTTACTACTGACATCCTACGAACACTAAAGTGCGGTCTCTCCTGCCAACGATGCTTTCTGGTGCTGCAATCCCTGCTACCGTTACAAAATGTATCAATGCACGGTCTTTCCCGCTCTTTTCTTAAAATGTATCCGTACGCGGTTTCTCCCGCCCTTTTTAAAAATATATCATCAATACTTTGGTGCAGATATTCCCTGCTACCACAATTATTTCCAACATGACAAATATTAATTATTCCTACTTAATCCTATTAATAAAATATAAATATATTTCATAAATTGTGGTTTGACAATAGACAATAGAAATATAGACATCTTACACTATGATTCAACGCTGTTGTTCCTGATAACAGTTCAGCTGCATAATCTTCTTGCCTTACGAGTTCATCGTCTTGTCTTCTCCTTTCCTTGTTCGTGTTTGATGTTCTGGCGTATTTAGTTGCCCCAAAGAATCACTTTTCAGCTTTGGCCTCTCTCATGTAATCAACTGCCAACAGAGATTGTCTCGTATTACGCCCAGAATACATTCCTAGCAACTCTAGAACTTCATACCAGTTAACTGCCGCACAATAGAAGAAATCATAGGTTTTTTTTAAGATAGCTGCACAACAGCAACGGTTCCATTTAATAAAATTATAACCAGCCGAGCAGCTGCAATGGCAAGAAATTTCTTTATCCATTGCAACTGGTCGGCTGGTTATAATTTTATTACAAATCATAGGGATAACGATTTTCGAGAATGACAAAATAGCAGCAATGCAAACTACAGAAAAGTTTATAAGGCAAACAACGCTCGAAAAGCAAAGATATGCAAGGGGAACATAAGAGCATCGCAAAACGTTTCTTTAAACAGGACCGTCAACTTGAAAACGAGTTGTATAGAATATGATTTTCGAACAGAAGTGTAATGACAACTTTGACGTGTGAGAGCAGCAGAAAAATGGGTGTGGAGACACACTGAGAGGTCTTAAGTTTATTTTTGAACAACGTTCCTATGTCCAATTCATTTATTTTAACCGCCAGTTAGTTCGAAAAACTAAACGATTTAAGTTGAAAAACGAAAATTCGATTTCTTGAAGCGGATTCACGGGCTAATTGCTTTGTTTTTGCAGATCGACTCACACGATTTGTCCGTATGTTTGAGGTGAATGAAAGGTATTACTACACGTTAACTTAAAATAAATAAAAAACGGTAGATTTTTCAGTTTTAGCAAATTAACAGGGCGGTTTTTTCTCAGCCCAGTTCTTCTGCACTCGACACCCAAAAAGCAGGAACAAAATGTCGTTGCTAACGGTAAGAACCTCAAAGGCATGGTTAGATTCATTACTGCGTGATGAGAACCATTTACACGGTTACTCATACGAAGTTCCGTACTAAATTATAGGAGGAAGAAAGCCTGATTTATGGTACAACGGTAAGTACTCTCTGCTGTTCACTTCACACTGGTTTTCAGACTGTGTATTAAGATCAAGATGTACACTCTATGACACTGCGAACAAGGCTGACGTTGCAAAAAACTGATATATTTAGCATATGAGAAGCTTCCTAAATACAAACCACCTGAGATTACTTAGCAGTGTCACCTTTACGAGCTGCTTTGCGGAGGACATAGTCGGATGTGGTTCTCACAAAATGACGTACGCACTGGAATTCCTGTTAAAAAGAGTGTGAACCGCCCTTCGCAATCAGCGTTTCCCGCTACTGTCTTTGCCGCCGCGCCGTATTTTTCACGTCTGCAGCGCGAGCAGTGGGGCGGAAATCTATTTTCTGCGTGGCCGCCACGCTTGCGAAGAGTCTTTTGTGAAAGGAAAATGCTGTTTTATATACGAATGAAGCATTTTTTCTCTCCAATGCGAAAAATTCGGTTCCTTCTGTTGTCGCCGGTTTCTGGGAAGTTTTATTTGGACCACAATAAAATACACGAAGCGTAAGCAGTGGGATTTCCAGGGAGATCTGGGACTCGTGGACAGCCGGCGTTCCGCCTTCGCTGACCTTTTGGCGGAGGGGTTAAAAAATTTTCTTAATATGAGCCAACTTATTGTTTTCGGAGCCACGAAAATAAGGGCGTGCGCGAACTTTTCATATTCCACAGAACACCACCACATTTCTTTCCCCTTCTAGCTTTCGTACAAACGGTATGAAGTTTATTTTAAAATCTCCGGGAAGCCTTATATAAACAACAAACAAAAGGAAGACGACATTCCACGCTGAAAGTTTTCAATACAGAACTTAACTTTACTAACCGTGATGCCGCGCTCTTAATATAAGAACCACGGAGTTCTATTTTCTGGGCTGGATTTTTTTTTTTTTTTTCACCGGGTAAGTGAAATATTACTTGAAGAAGTATGTGCATCGTGGAAGACTTAGTAGCGAATTTGGTAACCGATATTAACACTGAGATTGTTGTAGATACCTCTTCTGAGTGTCTTGTACTACTCGTCCACGAATTATTCTTTGAAGCAGGTCACTAATGATGTTCTGTCAGCGGCGCGTACTCGTTCAGTGAAGTATAATTGGTCCTCATCTCACTTTCGCTCCAGATAAACCTATTCAGCCTATTGTATTGTTCTAGATCCACGTTCTTCGATATTCATGGGCGTTTCACGATTCTCTTCGTCGTGGTTTGGTATTTATCAAGTTCTCTGTAAAAACGTACTCACTCTATGGATGCTGGGCGTCATTGCTACTCTTGTGTTTTAAGTAACACTCTGTCGTGTGCAGAATACCCGGAGAATAGTGGAATGCTGAATTCACATGTCAGCTCCGTTCGAAAGACGGATAGTATTGCTATAGGAGGTGTTCTGCTGAAAACGATAGCAATTACCGACTTCACATTTGCACATTATGATTAGCGCTGAGGGCTGTGCTGTCTATATAATGTATACACGATACTTTATACAGGGTGAGGGAGCTAAGACAGACCACCCAAAATGTGTCCAAAAGGAATAAAAGTATGGAAGTGCGGAAACTCTAAGTTGTTATGGGCATTGTGGCGAAGCTTGTGACTTACGGTAGTAAATTTCAACATTTCTGACTGTCAAGTTGCAATACCAATTTTTTGAATGAACTGTGCAGTGTGACCTCTTCTCCTGACAGTGGTACAGAGGTTTTTGGTGCACACTGCTTATAACAGTGGGAATATTTAATCCCTCCCTTTACCGCTGCCAATACAACGTCATTTCAGTAATATTAGTGACCAAGAGGGACTGGAGCTGCAGGGGTACTTTACCACCTCCCTGACCCCAAAAATAAAATAAAATAGAATAAAAATACAAAATTGGGCAGGTGCGAGCAGCACTCACGCACTGAGGTTCCGTACATATTTATTTGTGTATGTAGACAATTCATCCATTCTGGGAACGGAGGATATTGACGACTTTTGCCTGTTATCGACACTGATACAGGCACTTTGTCGGTCTCACGGAGTTCAAGACTTTCGAGAATGGTTTAATTTCAAATTTGAAGTCGGATAACAAATAACAAATGAAATGTCTTTTTCGCGTAATATACGAGGGTGAGACAAATGAAAACCTTAAATATTTTTTAAATATTATTTATTGTGCAGAAGTGGTTCAAAGCTCTAATACTTCTCAACATAATCTCCGCCACGCTCAATGCAAGTCCTCCAGCGCTTACAATGTGCATAAATTCCTTTAGAAAACAAATTTTTTTTTTGTAGTCCGCGCAACCACTCATCCACCGCGTGGCGTACCTCTTCATCAGAACGGAACTTCTTTCCTCCCATTGCGTCTTTGAGTGGTCCCAACATATGGAAATCACTTCGGGCAATGTCTGGTGAGTATGGTGGATGAGGAAGACACTCAAAATGCAGGTCTGTGATTGTTGCAACTGTTGTACGGGCAGTGTGAGCCCTTGCATTGTCATGCTGCTAAAAGACACCTACTGACAGCAATCCACGTCGCTTTTATTTGATTGCAGGCCGACGATGATTTTTTAGGAGATCTGTGTGTGATTCACTGGTGACAGTGGTCCCTCTGGGCATGTTTTGCTGATAAGAATGGCGCCATTCCTTGCTCGCTCTCTTCGTTTCCGGTTGGTGGAAGTGAACCCAGGTTTTTTCCCCAGTAACGATTCTTGCAAGGAAGCCATCACGTTCTCGTTCAAAGCGCAGAAGAAGTTCTTCACAAGCATCAACACGTCGTTCTCTCATTTCAGGAGTCAGCTGCCGTGGCAACCATCTTGCAGACACTTTGTGAAAATGGAGCACATCATGCACAATTTGGTGCGCTGACTCATGACTAATCTGTAAACATGCTGCAACATCATTCAGTGTCACTCGGCGGTTTTCCTTCACTATGGCTTCAAATGCTGCAATGTTCTGTGGAGTCACAACTCGTTGTGCCTGACCTGGACGAGGAGCATCTTCCACTGAAGTCACATAATTTGCGAACTTCCTACTCCATTCGTAGACTTGCTGCTGTGCCAAACATGCATCACCGTACTGAACCTTCATTCGTCGATGAATTTCAATAGGTTTCACACTTTTCACTACACAGAAACTGAATAACAGAACGCTGTTCTTCCCTGATGCAAGTCGCAAGTGGGGCGGCCATTTTTATACTGATAATGCGATAGTGTGTGTGCATCTGCTCTATGCTGCCACATACAGGCCATTCTGCACGCTGTTTGTAGCACGCTTGCCAACTTACAGGGTAACGGCACCAAATTTGTATTTGTTATTATAAATTTATGGTTTTCATTTGACTCACGCTCGTAATTACAAATTAAATACGTTCTGAATTTTGTTTTAATTGGAATGTGAAATCCTTCTTCCTGTTAAATTTCATGATTCTACGTCAAGGGCAGGTATACTGTACCTTATAGTGAGTGAGTTTCCTAGTATCAGAATATGTGGCATAAATGGCTGTATCTCTTTATTGCATTGACTTGGAAGCTAATGTTTACTATATAGTCAAGGGGCCAGAGACCTTAGTATACGACAAAAATTTAAACTTCATATGTCTAGCTACTCCGGAGAAAAGAGTGCTTATCAGACAGTGTGATAACAAGTACTAACGTTTTTTGCGGGATAATTACAAATCATAACTTTTCGCATTTTTTGCATTGGTTGTAGTGTGAAGCTTTACTTCGTGCCAATTTTCATGTTTGTAGGTCAACACAAAGTACCACATAGATTTTGATGAGTGAGCTTGCCAGTATTACAACGGGGCCAACGAGATATACGGACCGTGCAGCGGGCTTGTGGCGTCACACTAGTCGGCTAGCACGCCCCACTTCACGGGAGCCCTGCTGAATGCCGGATCCGCGGGAAATAAATATTTAGTAGGAAAACCCCACAAAAGGGCTTAATTTTGTCGTGTACTGTCATGTATTTAAACATGTAATCAAGAATTGTTAAACTCGTTTCAAATAGTTGTTTGCCTACCGACGGAGACAGCTAGCTAGCCCTCGTAAGACCCGCAGGCCCACGTCTTGTGACGTACGTGCCAGGGCCTGTCTTTCTCGTGGGCCTCGTATTAAAATATGTGTCACAAACGGTCGTATCTTTCGCTGCATTGACTTACAGGCTTCACTTTTCTTACGTCGGCACGGGACAGTGGGCCTTAATGTGTGAGATATACACTCCTGGAAATGGAAAAAAGAACACATTCACACCGGTGTGTCAGACCCACCATACTTGCTCCGGACACTGCGAGAGGGCTGTACAAGCAATGATCACACGCACGGCACAGCGGACACACCAGGACCCGCGGTGTTGGCCGTCGAATGGCGCTAGCTGCGCAGCATTTGTGCACCGCCGCCGTCAGTGTCAGCCAGTTTGCCGTGGCATACGGAGCTCCATCGCAGTCTTTAACACTGGTAGCATGCCGCGACAGCGTGGACGTGAACCGTATGTGCAGTTGACGGACTTTGAGCGAGGGCGTATAGTGGGCATGCGGGAGGCCGGGTGGACGTACCGCCGAATTGCTCAACACGTGGGGCGTGAGGTCTCCACAGTACATCGATGTTGTCGCCAGTGGTCGGCGGAAGGTGCACGTGCCCGTCGACCTGGGACCGGACCGCAGCGACGCACGGATGCACGCCAAGACCGTAGGATCCTACGCAGTGCCGTAGGGGACCGCACCGCCACTTCCCAGCAAATTAGGGACACTGTTGCTCCTGGGGTATCGGCGAGGACCATTCGCAACCGTCTCCATGAAGCTGGGCTACGGTCCCACACACCGTTAGGCCGTCTTCCGCTCACGCCCCAACACCGTGCAGCCCCCCTCCAGTGGTGTCGCGACAGGCGTGAATGGAGGGACGAATGGAGACGTGTCGTCTTCAGCGATGAGAGTCGCTTCTGCCTTGGTGCCAATGATGGTCGTATGCGTGTTTGGCGCCGTGCAGGTGAGCGCCACAATCGGGACTGCATACGACCGAGGCACACAGGGCCAACACCCGGCATCATGGTGTGGGGAGCGATCTCCTACACTGGCCGTACACCACTGGTGATTGTCGAGGGGACACTGAATAGTGCACGGTACATCCAAACCGTCATCGAACCCATCGTTCTACCATTCCTAGACCGGCAAGGGAACTTGCTGTTCCAACAGGACAATGCACGTCCGCATGTATCCCGTGCCACCCAACGTGCTCTAGAAGGTGTAAGTCAACTACCCTGGCCAGCAAGATCTCCGGATCTGTCCCCCATTGAGCATGTTTGGGACTGGATGAAGCGTCGTCTCACGCGGTCTGCACGTCCAGCACGAACGCTGGTCCAACTGAGGCGCCAGGTGGAAATGGCATGGCAAGCCGTTCCACAGGACTACATCCAGCATCTCTACGATCGTCTCCATGGGAGAATAGCAGCCTGCATTGCTGCGAAAGGTGGATATACACTGTACTGGTGCCGACATTGTGCATGCTCTGTTGCCTGTGTCTATGTGCCTGTGGTTCTGTCAGTGTGATCATGTGATGTATCTGACCCCAGGAATGTGTCAATAAAGTTTCCCCTTCCTGGGACAATGAATTCACGGTGTTCTTATTTCAATTTCCAGGAGTATATTTCTACTTCATACGTCTTCCCGTTCCTAGCAACAAGGGCTTTGAACAGTCGGAGAGACAGACAGACGGACGGACAGAAAATGATCATATAAGGGACGCATTTTTGTCGATTAAGGTATGGAACCCTAATCAAAAAATTTAATTGCTGTTGACTATATTAACAACGTAGGTACTTCTCAAAGAGGAAATGGTGTGCAAGTGGGGTCCAGAAATTGAAAAGATCTCTTAACACGGTCTTCGCAATACTAACGCACTCTTAGTAATGTGTACTGTCGATGGAGGGTACTTTGTGACCCCCAAAAAAATTAAAAATTCCAATTTCGTTAGTTGAGTTTTACTCCAAAAGTACTTTTTAATGAGATATTGACGCGTAAATAAGATCCTGAACCTGAAAACATTGTTAATGTTTAATGTTTAATGTTTAATTATAACATTCACTGCGAAATGTCACATCGGCAACTGAAACATAAATTTATGAGTTGGGTTTAACTGAAAAATTAATTTATGAAAAAGTTTAATAGAAGAATTAAATAATTTATGGAATCTGGACGAAATGTTCATTGAAAACAATCAGTATCTTTTTTAACTTTAAAATATAAATTACCTCTGTAGATTACCGCGCGATGAAGAAGGTATCGGGATTCACGAGACCATGCAACGTTCTGCCATTACGCCAACTTCCAATTCCGATGGTCACGTGCGCAATTCAGTCATGCTTGTCGATATCAAGGTGTTAACATTTGCGCATGCACGGGTCTTCGGTTGCAGAGGCCCATCGTTAGGAGAGTTCGGTGCATTGTTGGTTCAGACACACTTGTACTCTGCCCAGCACTGAAGTCTGAAGTTAGTTCCCCTATTATTCCCCGTCTGTTCTGTTTTATCAGTCTGCCCAGCCTACAACGCCCGCCATCTGTAATGAAGAGTGGCCGCCCAACCCCCAAGACGTCTGGGCGTGGTTCCACCTTGGTTTCTCCACGCGTCGAACACACTCCTCACAGCACTGTTAAAAAAAAACCGACAACTCGTGCAGTTTCCGTAATGCTCATGCCGAGCCTCCGGGCCATCACAGACAGAAACCACAGATCACTATCTATCCTACTTTACGGAGCATACAAGCCACCGAACCCTATGTTCTGCGCAGAGTCATGGACGTCCAAACATTTAGTGCCTAGTGGTAGTTTCACTGTCATTCTGCTGCTTTCCGCAGATGCTCATGCCAGTAGCACGTGAACATTCAACCAGCTTTGCCGTTTTCTAGATACTCGTTCATAGCCTCTGCCTAATAGTAATATTCCCTTTGCCAACGACGCTTATCTTAATGGATTTACTCATTTGCAGCTCATATCTTCGCTAAGGTGATCCCCCGTAGTTGTCTGCTTCGCTTATATATATTTGTTACCGCGTCACATGTCCACAATGGCGCCACTTGCCATCCACCATCGCGGTGGGAAGTTGTCATTATGTTTTGGGTTATTCAGTGTACTGTTCTATGCGTAGGCTGCCTTTACCACCACAGCACAAAGGGCTACGTTTCTAGTGATGCCGTCACCGGGAGCACGGTCTGCTGATGAAGAAAATAAAAATAACAGTCGGGCTACGAACACGGGGCGCAAGAAAGTGAAGTTGCGATGGTAGCCACTGGGCTACCTTTGCCCTTTGAACTGTTTCCTCTCTAAAGGTCATATGAAGTTCCTCTAAACTGTTGACCTTCGTTTTCTCAGAAACGGTGGAATATCTGCGGATAAGCTGAGACAAGTGTTCGCATATTTTGACCCCATTTGCGCAGAGCGGAGTTTCTCGGAAATCGGATTATGGCATCTGTTGTGTTCGCCTCGTTACCGAAAATCGCATCCTGATATGTTTGCTATTTCTGAATTTGTTTTGTGAGACGTGTATTAGCTATTTCACCCCGCACAACGTTCGTTCTGCATTATATGTATATGTCAGATATAATGCCGTCCTTTGTCACCAGTGTGACGCAGCTCACATTCTCATCTAATCTCGCGCCCACTGTCAATAAAGTTAGTGAAATCCATGGCACCACTGATCTTATTACTGGTGTAGTAATCTGACTTTATGTCCCTGTGGGTCAACAAGTATCATAGTTTATGATTCGAGACAACAGCTCAGTTCAGTAACGCACGCGCGTGTCATGGTGCTCTACTCGGAGATAGTCGATTCGATTCCTAGCCCTGATATACACCGTCAGTATTTCACCGGATGCGGGGAGAGGTGCTGGCACGAAGTTCCTGATAGCTAAAGTTTGCGCCAAACTACTGGATTATATTGCAAACCTTACGACAGTGTCTCGTGAACTGAAGGCCTGTGACGCTGTTGACTCGGCCGAGTCGAAGGCCGGCAGAAGGTACTGATCATACGAATGCGTGGTGACTTGTTCGAAACAACATACACCACCCACTCATATGACTGATTCGCGTAGATGAGCAATGGATCCACCTCCTTCAGTACAGATGCACAAGTACGTCCGTCCCTCTGAATGCATTTCAAAGTAGCGAACATGAAGGAAATGGACAGGGCTGCTGGTAGTTGGCACTAGGTGGGAATGTGGGTCGGTTGTGAGGCCTGGCGAGATATTCCGCGCAGACAGGACGACCACTTTGTTCTGGATGGCACAGTGGTTAACGCAGCTGCCTAGTAGGCAGGAAAAATAGAATAGAGATGGGGCCCCTCCACGCCCGCACCAACGTGGTGACCAAACCAAAAGTTCTACTATCACCTCCGTCAACATGTTAGCTATCTAATAGGTGGATCACAGGATGCTGGACTCTGATGTTATCCGTGCGTCTGGGTAAGATTACGCTTTAACACGGTCCATCAGGCGATAGATAATGGACGAAACGCGAATGAGGGTAGCAATTTGAAGAACAAAGGGAAAAAAGTTCCAAGGCTCGTGCCGTGGGAAAAAAAACCTCTGTGACACTGGGATGGGTAGTAAGAGCAGTAGTGGCTTACTAGCTGCTGTAGTTCATGCAAGGTTGGGTTTGTTAGTATGGATATCATGCATCATTACCGTGGCAGCCGATGGCGATGTATCCTAGTTTGTTGCAGCCGCTGCATTCCTGGAACAATCAGGATTGTTATATAGTAGTGGGAGATCGGCCGTGTGTGTGTGGGGGGGGGGAGGGAGGGTGGAGCTTGTCTGAATGTAGTGCATGGTACGGCTTCCTGAGTGGTGCCAGTTATTCGGCAGTGTGTTCCAACTGGATATCCAGTAATGGTGGATGATTAACAGGGGCTCACCTGTACCGTTGTGTTTGCGTGTACTTGGCCATCCTAGATTCGAATCCCGGTCGGGCACACAATTTCACTCGTAGCCGCTGATCCTGCGTTAATTTCCCGATGCAGCTGACGTTGTAATCCCTGACACAGTACTCGTTTAAGCCTGTGCTATGGTAAGTGAGCGGGATTCACCTTATGAGAAAGGATTTTCGCATAGATATCGACTGCGTGTACCTGAATGGTGGTAAATCAGACTTACATCCACTCTGTAATAACAATGATACGTCAAGTAAGTTCGAAATGCAATCACACGTCAGGATGGATCAAAACAAAACCAGAAGATGTTACCAATGTAGCAATAATACGGTCACCAGCCTAATTAGGCATTAACTGAGTTTCTTCCCTGTACAAGTTGGTATATATTCATGCAAAACAACAAGTTGTAACACTGCATAATATAGTAGAATTTTAGAACCAGAAAATCTATTGAACTGATAGTTTCACGTTCTGTAATGATATGGAAAATCATGAATACACAACACTACACTATAATGTTTACTACAAAACTTTATACTGTCTATTAATCTGATTAAAATCGGGCACAGGTTACCCTAGAAATTGTACTTTCATGCCACACACAAAATGTCAATTTTGATAAAGATAAAACGCTGATAAATTTTGACTTTAACTTTTGCTGGTCAAACAAATTTAGAACACTTCAGAATTCAAATGAATGAAGGGGGGACCCTGAATCTGTTATGATCGCTGTATTTAAAAATAAATGATTACTGAATTTATTATTCATTCAAGATTTCCAGTATATAAGTTACTACTCTTTTCATCTTATTTACTGCTCATTTAAATGCCTTTAAATCTGTCTCGAAATAATAAACTTCATTACTATATCAATATTAAAGTTATCTTTCGACTTCTTTAGACCTTCGCTATTCATTTACTGGTTCATTAACAAAACATTTCTTTAAACACGTTTCTAATATAGCTAGTTCTACAAATAATTATTATTAACACAATTTTTAATTTTCATTTCTGGACACTCGGATTGCACAACGTTTGGAAAGGACCCTGTCTAGGTTAGTTGTGAGGATAATTAAATGATGGAAAAGTTCTGGTAAAATTTAGGTTATTATTGCACCAAACAAAAACAGTTCACTCCCTGATCCACATGAATACAGTACTAAAAGTTTCAACCTGCTAGTATCGATGCGGCGGTTGGCGAGCGGCAAGATGGCGAGGCACAGAGCATACATACAACCACAGCTATGGCTCTTGACGTATCGGCACTTTAATTCTTCTTAGCGTCGCAATACTTTTCCATTTAGTGCCTATGGAATTTTGCCATGCTGTGTGGGCGTTAGAACGGCATACCCGAGGCTCAGTGAAGCTATGTCTTCCAGAAGAGCCTCCTCGCTCCAGAAGGTGTTGCTGAAACCAGTGCCAAACTCCAACTACTACTACTGAGCCCGTTGTGCTGTGCAGTGCCGGCGCGCATTTTCCCGCGCTCGCCTGCCATCCACCTTTTACCGCTCCCTGACAGACCGGGTATCCACCCGAGGTTTTGCATTCTACATATCCTAACACATTGCCTACGTATGGACCAGACGCACAGTTACAATTTTAAACATCTTACAACAGTTGCAACATTTGTTACATTTCAATTCTATTTCAATATTACTTGACATTTGACATAAACACTAATATTCACATTGAAACTTATTTACAGTTTTCTTAACATAATGGCACGAAACAAAAGAAATGAAATCGGAACATCAATTACACAAGTTATCGTAAAAACAGATGAAAAGAATTACTTATATGTCAAATAGTACAGAGTCGTTGTTGTTACAACGTCAGTAATCCCTTTCATTTCTCCCCCTCCACCTTCAATTTACATAGAATGTATTAAAAGAGGTACTCAATAGCGATTCATCGATTTTACCAGCTTTCACCATTTGGTCGCTATACATATACTTGTGTTATTGGGCAGTGACGATTTCTGACGCACGCGCTTTCCGTCTTCCGTGGGCAATAAAAAGGGCGCCGTTTACCTATGAGTCAGTTCCGGTGAGAGTGGCAAACAGCGCTCTCGCTGGAAAATGGCTACCAGATGGACAGATGATACATAGTGAGTAGATGTCTGTATCATCTAGATGCAAATCCGTTAAGAACATCATCAGTTAATACGGTGTTAAGTCTATCAGTCACACGAATTCGTTCAGTCTGAAATTAATTTTTAGAGACTTTCTTAGTCTAAATAAAATGCCCCGCAATGAAAGTTGAAGCACCTAGAAGGGGAGGAAGAAACGAAGTGAAACTTGACAGGTCGAGAGAGTACGTGATGTTATTTCTGTGACGACAAAACAGAGCCTCATTTTCACAGATCTTGACAGTATGAGTCCACGTATCACTATGACGTAACACCCAACCTGGCCGAGATCCATGCACTGATTCGAATGGGGAGGATGTCTTGAGGTCCTGCTATCATCTACTGAACCAAGATGGCCGTCAACTATTGTAACTAGTTGCTGATATCCGGGGTACTGCCGCTGGGACAGAGTTGACTCAGGATCTAGTCCCTTTCATGTACTAACGGATACATATCTGATGATGTTGCTGGCCATGGTAATTCTTAAAGAAAAGGAGACGTTTCCTAGAGACACTTACCACAAGTGGACGAGCACCACCCTGCTGAAAAATGGCAGCACCTGTTACACGAGAGGTAACATATGAGGTCGCAGGATGTCCTTGAGGTACAATGTCCCGTCACAGTTCGTTCGATCACATGAGACGTGAGCTGAGGGGATAACCGATGGTTCGCCGCACCATGACGCCGGGAGTAAACACCACGGTGCCTCCGCAGAACATTAGATGAAGGGGATCTCTCCCAAGGTCGCCGCGACTCCCGCCGACGATGGACTTCCGGTATGGAATGGAATCGCGGTTAATCGCTGAACATAGTAGGATGTTTTTCATCATCAGCACTATCTTCCCGCTCACGGCATCACTCCAAAGGCAATCATTTCTACATCTACGTATATACTCCACTAGCGACCAAGCGGTGTGTGGCGGAGGGCACATTTCGCGCCAAAGTCATATTTACCTCCCTCTGTTCCACTCGCGGATCGCGCGAGGGAAAAACGACTGTCTGAACGCCTCAGTACGAGCTCTAATTTCCCTTATCTTTGAATGATGATCACTATGCGATTTCAAAGGTGGTGGTAATAATATATGCTCTACATCCTCGGTGAAGAATGGATTTCGGAATTTAGTGAGCAGCCCCTTCTGTTTATCGCGCCGTTTATCTGCAACTGTTTCCCACTTCAAACTTTCTATGAGGTTTGTAGCGCTCTCGTGATGGCTAAATGTACCAGTCACGAATCTTATCGCTCTTCTTTGGACCTTCTCAATCTCTTGAATCAGACCCAACTGGTAAGGGTCCCATACCGACGAACAATACTCTAAGACTGGACGAACTAACGTATTGTAAGCTGTTTCCTTTGTTGAAGGACTGTATCGCTTCAGAATTCTACAAATAAACTGCAATCTAGAGTTCGCCTTACCCGCTACTTGTGTAATCTGGTCATTCCCTTTGAGATCATTTCGAATAGCCACACCCAGATACTTTAGTGATGTTACCGCATCCAAAGACTGATAGTTTATTTCGTACACATACATCACTGGGGATTTTCGCCTTGTTATACGCAGTCGGTTACACTTACTAATATTGAAAGATAACTGCCAGTCATTACACCACGCATTTATTTTCTGCAAATCCTTATTGATTTGTTCACAACTTCATGTGATACTACTTTCCTGTAGACTACAGCATCATCGGCAAACAGTCTAAGGCCGCTGTCAATGCCATCAACCAGATCGTTTATGTAAATCATAAAAACAGAGGACCTATTACGCTGCCCTGGGGCACACATGAAGTTTCTCTTGTTTCTGTTGAAGTTACTTCGTTCAGGACGACATACTGCTCCCTGTCTGTCAGAAAACTTTCTATCCAACCGCATATGTCATTGGATAGACCGTAAGCGCGCACTTTTTGTAGCAAGCGACAGTGCCGAACTGAGTCGAACGCCTTTCGAAAGTCGAGAAATATGGCATCAACCTGGGAGTGGGTATCTAGAGCCTATTGTATATCATGCACCGCTTTTTCCTAAAACCGTGCTGGTTTCCGCAGATGAGCTTCTCAGTGTCTGGAAAGGTCATTATGTCTGAACAGAAAATGTGTTCCATGATTCTACAACAAATTGATGTCAGTGAAATTGGCCAGTAATTATGTACATCCGATTTTCTACCCTTTTTGTAGATTGGTATGACCTGTGCCTTCTTCCAGTTTTGTGGTACTACCGACCGTCCTCGCCTGTGATGGTGCTTCCTCAGTCTGGTTGCTGGTATCCTCAGAAGAATGGTTAAAATGGCTCTGAGCACTATGGGACTTAACATCTGAGGTCATCAGTCCCCTAGAACTTAGAACTACTTAAACCTAACTAACCTAAGGACATCACACACATCCATGCCCGAGGCAGGATTCGAACCTGCGACCGTAGCGGTCGCGCGGTTCCGGACTGAAGCGCCTAGAACCGCTTGGCCACAACGGCCGGCTCCTCAGAAGACTGTTGAGGGCTAACAGCGAATATTTGTGGTAGTCCATTACATGCTACACTCTCGGTTGGCAGGTGCAGATACAGAAGGGATTCGATGTGCTTAACTTGCAATACGTCGGTCCTCCCTTGTGACGGTCAGACGTATTCGACTATTAGCTTAGCGACGAGTATGCCTGCCCTAATGTTCTCATGGACTTCAACATCAGGACACTTGTCACATGCGAATGCCCCATCATTTGGATACTGTACGATTCAGCTAGTCCGCCAAATGGAGGCATACAACGACGACTCTTTCAAATTTTGTCACTTGCCGATAACGCTGTCCTAAAAGAGTATTCAGCATCTCCGTATCGTTCACACAGATAACTGAACGACTGACGATATTCACGCCGCTTATATACTTTACCAGGCTTGATAACAACACTAATGTCACAGAGAATTGCAGCTATAAACATTAGTATACCCGTCGATGTTATGTATGCGAAAGAAATTACGCTGAAATCCGACCACGTCTTCTGGGCCCTTTACTTTTTTGTCAGTTGGTGTAATTTCGTCAGTGGACATGGTGCAGCTCTTCACTGGCATTATCGTTTTTGGTCACGTATATCTGCTGTGTTTAGGTATCGAAATGAACGAATCCATACGCATTATGAAAACGGATGTATATTTGACATGTGTGTATGTGAGAAAAGTCACGGGCAATGAGCTCATCCTAATCCCGTGGAACGAGTTCAGTCAAATTTGGTACAGATACTGGTTACAACGTGGAAATAACTACTGTAATGGTAAGAAGAACCAGTCTGCTTTTGAGGTGAGTGTGATAACGTGGAGAGAGAAGATAGGACGAGGAGTTGGACAGACAGCGAGGGGAAAGAAGGAGGAGAAGGAGGAAGAGGTGAACAGAGATAGCGGAGGGAAAAATGGACAGACAGGGGGAAGAGCAGGAGATGGACTCAGAAAGAAAATGGAAGAAGATGAACAGGGAGAGTGGGGAAAGGAGATGGACAGAGGGAGTTAAGTGGACGAGATGGACAGGGAGAGGGTGGAGGAGAAGACGTACGAAGAGAGGAGCAGGAGCAGATGGAATTAGAGAGGGAGCAGGAGAAGGACAGTGGCGGAAGGAGTAGATGGATGGAGGGCTAAGGAATAGTTTGAGTGAAGTGGGAGGTGGGTGGGAGGTGGTGATGGACGGAGATACTGGCAGGAGGAGACTGACAGAGAATAGGAGGAGGATATGGATAGAGAGAGGGGCAGGAGGAGATTGACAGAGTGTGAAAGGTGGAGGAGGTGGTCAGAAGAGGTTGTGGTGCAGTTGGACAGAGAGAGGGGAGAGGGTGAGATGGACTAATAAAAGATAGGAATATACACCTACCCAGGCAATATAGGGTACCTGGCTGCTAATTTATATAAGAGACGGTTTCGGTATTCACGAGAATAATGGAAACCTGTGAAATCCCCAGAGAATGGAAAGCAGCCAAAATCATTGCCATACATAAGCCAGGGAAGAGTGGAAATGACGCAGGGAACCTCAGGCCAGTCTCAATACTGTGCATAACCTACAAACTGTTTGAAAGGATACTGTTGGAAAGACTTAAACCAGTACTGGAGGAACAACTACCAGGCGACCAGGTGCTGGCACTTACCACACACATTGAACGAGGCTTTCAGGAAAAGAAGAAAACAGGGATAGTCCTCATTGACTTGACATCAGCGTACGACACTGTATGGCTAAATGGTCTCATGTTAAAACTGGCAAAGATAGTCAAATGCAAAACAACGTTGAAGCTCATGAACAACATGCTGAGCGAAAGGAAGTTCAGGGTCAAGTTAAATGGTGAAACCAGCAAGTGCCATACCCTAAAAAATTGTCTTCCGCAAGGATCAGTCCTAGCTCCCTGGCTCTTCAACATCTATATAGCAGATTTGCCTGATCTGCACACACATAAATTTGCCTACGCAGATGATTTAGCTATTACAGCGCAAAGTAACTCGTTTGAAAACCTGGAATAAACACTAAATGAAGATCTAGCTACACTGAAAAAATACTATGACACATGGCATCTAAAAATCAATGTGACAAAAACAGTAAGCACAGTCATGCATTTAAACAACAAGGAAGCGAGAAGGGAACTGCGCATGGTTATAAATGGTAAAGCTGTCAGCCACGAGAATTTCCCAAAATGTCTCGGTATTAAGCTAGATCGCGGCATGACTTTCAGACAACACGTAACCGATTCTGCCCAAAAGCTAAAGACGATAAATAACCTGCTCAACAGACTGGCAGGCACCACTTGGGGCTGTGATGCTGCCACTCTACGAACTGCTGCACTGGCACTGGTGTATAGCGCTGCAGAATACTGTGCCCCAGTCTGGAGCAGAAGCCCACACGCCAAAAAAGTGGATGTACAACTAAAAATGCTACTCTGAGAACCGTCACCGGCACTCTCAGGCCAACCCCCGTTGAGTGGCTTCCGGTGCTGGCAAACGTCGCTCTTGCTTCCATACGTAGAGAGAAACCAACCCAGGACATAGTAGAAAAAATTGAAGCAAACCCAAGGCTACCCATACATGCCGACATGGGAGGACCCACGAGACTCAAGTCCAGGAAACCTATCGTCTGGAGCAGAACATTGGGCACAGAGGGTCTCGATGCTGAATGGAAGAATGCATGGCAGGGTCTGAGAAGAGGCGTCGTGGAAAACCATCACCTAATCCACGACCCAATCAAAAGGGTTGAAGGCTTCAATCTCAAAAAGAAACACTGGTCGACTCTAAACATGTTTCGCACGGGAGTTGGACGAGGCAGACAGCGAACAACCAAATGGGGCTATACAGACGATTCGTGTTGTAACTGTGGCGAGGTACAAAAAATGGACCATCTTCTGGTTTGTAACATTCATGGTTTCAGAGACGGCTCTCTGATGTCGCTCCACAAGTTGGCGGGCAATGCCAGGAAATGGCTCCATAATCTTAATGTTACTGTGTAATTAATTGTCTTCAATTTATGCGATTTTTGTTCCTTTTAATGTTATAATGTAGTTTCCCTGACATAATTGTAATGTAATAACTGATATAATTTGTTTCCACATTGTAAGTTCCAAACGTTTATTGTGATCTATATTAATCTTATCTGTTCTTTGTAAAATGTATCTGACAGATCGAACGAGAAATAATAAATAATAGGTATGAAAACTGAATGTGTGTGTACAGTTCCACTGACCGTCCTCTGGCTGGAGCCGCGGCCTCGCGGTGAGTCGTGCTGGGTCGACAAGTTGGCGTCAGTCAGATCCCCTCACCAACTCGCGACGCACAGTAAGTTAGCTGAGTGGACGGGTGCGTGGTTCGTAAAGCCCGTTAGGCGGCACCGGGCGCCTGCGGGCAGCCGGCGGCGCCCTCGCTCGTTATTTAATCAGCAGCCGGCCATTCACCGCCACGTCGGCTGCCCCGGGCCGCCGCCGCGTCCACGGCATCTGCGGCGACACGCAGGCTGGCCAAGTGCCCGGACAACTCAGGGACTCGTCGACTCTGCACGTAGATGCCGCGTTCCTTGGCTACCGGAAGGCTTCCCATACACTTCAGTGCTGTCGTCAACAAAATGTGTGCTTGCAGGTCTGTGACTGAACTCAGTACTTTCTGGGAAGTAGAACTCACAAGCGGATTATCACACTCTTTAACCACGGCTTTTAGTGATTCTTAGGTATGCTGTAGAGGGACTTGCCCTGAGAAGGTTGGTAGCGACTTTTTATGTGAAGGCCCCTAGTTTCCGGGTACACCAATAGTGAAGTTTAAAGCGTGCCTCGTTTACCCACCGTGTTCGTTATAGTTTCAACCAGCGGGCTTTCGTTTTGCTTTCCATTTTCATCGTACAGAACATTGTTAAATACTATTTGTTGTGAAAAATTACTCAAAAATAGTACAGTAGTTATATTTATTAAAATGTAATATTTACCCACCCACCTCCCCGGGAGTCGTAACTCTGGCAGCCTAACCTAAAGTAAAAGATATGTACAACAGTATAAACATGCTTCTGTGTCTTCAATTAGAGTGAAGCATGGCTGTCTGTACAATGCTGTTGCTTCGTGAACAGTCAGAGATGCAGTGGCGTCAGTAGCAGCCAGCACGCGGTAGTCGTTACTGATAAGAGCTGCGCGCTACGTCACTACTGATAAGCGCAGAGCCAGCCAATCAGAGCCCGACCGGATGGGCGTTGCCGCACCGGAAGTTCTTTTTAGCAGCGGATCGCGCTCTGTTAGAACTAGAGCGCGATCCTCCGCTGCTGCCTCGCCAGCGACTAATCCCGTTTCAAGGTCACCCGCCTTACACAGCGTAAGAGTAGACAGTCATTTTCGCCGCAGCAATTTCATCATTAATTCAATCATTTTACGGCACACTTTCTTAAAATGTTTATTTCGCTTGTGGTTGGTAGTCAAAAGCCCAAATATTTCGATAGTTCGACAGAGTTCTCAGAGGTGGGCGAAATATCAGTAGCTGCGAGAGGATACCAGTTACAAACCTAATTTTTAACCCAGCTGTGTAATTAATACCGATCAAATCGGCTACCTTTACCACTCGGCGTACAATGGATCCCTGGCGGAACGAGGAGGAAAAATCGGTCTGAACAAGACTGGACATTCCTTCACAATACAGTATACTGCAACAGCGTCAGGAAAGACACTACATTACGTTTTTTATGCATACAAGAAAAAATGGTTCAAATGGCTCTGAGCACTATGGGACTCAACTGCTGAGGTTATTAGTCCCCTAGAACTTAGAACTAGTTAAACCTAACTAACCTAAGGACATCACAAACATCCATGCCCGAGGCAGGATTCGAACCTGCGACCGTAGCGGTCTTGCGGTTCCAGACTGCAGCGCCTTTAACCGCACGGCCACTTCGGCCGGCCATACAAGAACCACCTGGGATATTTGATTGCACTGTTCGAAAAAGTGTTGACGAGTTCATTCACAACTTTTAAAACAATATAATTCCGACCTGCAGGAAATCAGAGGAGTGCACAAAAGTGCGGCACGAAGTGATTTTATAATCTGTCATTCTCGCCTTCGGGGGACAAGTTTTTTTTTTTTTTTTTTTTTTTTTTTTTTTACATAGTTCATTCGCCGGGATGGCAGACTGATCAGGCACTTCACGATCAAATCTTTCTAATTGAGAGACGAGCATGCAAGTGCACCTTAAAAATTATCCCACCCAAATGTACTCCACTACGCCAACCTTGTGATGTTCATTTTCACAGGCAGGTTAAAGTTTTAACGAAAAGGTTTCAAAATGCCCCCGACTCGCTGAAGACTAATAAAGAAATGTCTTGAACGGAAGAGTCCATAAAAATATATTCTTCAGCTCCTCATCAATTTAGTGCACCTGCATTCACAGGAACGGTAAAATACGAGTGGTTCGAATCGAATTCGATAAAAGAAAGAACAATCTTTTTGAATTCAAGCGAACTGTGTCCTCTGGCATTACTTCTGAAAAATCATTGTGCCTTTTAGGCAGTAGCTTTCTTTAAATGTGCTTGGTGCTCTACGAATATATTTCTCAATTGCTTGCGCGACATAATGTTCTTAACCAGCAAGAGATACAAGCAATAGCGAATAAGAGGATTCTTGAATCTGTTCTGTAAGGAATGGAATACACATTTGAGGAGATGATTAATTTATTAATGAAATTACTACGGCGTCAATGAATATTTATGAATAATTTTGCTTGAAGTATACTACTGCTCAGAGCCATTTGAACCATTTGAAATGCTTAATTTGTGAAGCTCTTTCCCTTGAATATGTCATCCAATTTTTCTAAAATTGTAATCAATCTTTTATCTCTACATTTATATCATATATACCGACTTCCGGCCCATTCGGATAACTCCTTCGTGGTGTGTCGTTTTGTGTGTGTGTCAGAGTGTAACTGACGGACTGTCATCGAATTAAACAAAAGTAATATCTGGCGTTCTCGAAGGAAGTGTTATAGGTCTTCTGCTGTTCTTGATCTACATAAATGATTTAGGAGACATTCTGAGTGGCGGCGTTAACTTGTTTGCAGATGATGTTGTCATTTACCGCCATGTAAAGTCATCAGATGATCAAAACGTATTGCAAAATTGTTTACATAAGGTATCTGTATGGTGCGAAAAGTGGCAATTGGCACGAAATAATGAAAAGTGTGAAGTCATCCACGTAAATACTAAAAGGAATCCGCTAAGTTTCGATTACACGATAAACCATACAAATCTAAAGCATGTAAACTGAACTAAAAAGGAATTACGATTACGAGCAATTTAATTTGGATCGATCACATAGAGCATGTTGTGGGTAAAGCAAATCAAAGACTAATCATTACTGGCAGAACACTGAGATAATGCAAAAAAATCTACTTAAGAGACTGCGTACACTGAAGTTGTGCATCCCCTTCTGGGATACTGCTGTGCGTTGTGGGATGCACATCAGTGTCTATCGACGGAGGACATCAAAAAAAAAAAAAAAATCAAAGAATGGCAGCTCGTTTTGTAATAACGCTAAATAGGGGAGAGGGTGCCACAGACATCATACGTGAATTGGGATGGCGATCATTAACAAAAAGGCGGTTTTCGTTGCGGCTCAATCTTCTCATGAAGTTTCAGTCAACATCTTTCTCCTCAGATTGTGAAAATATTTTGTTGCCCTCCACCGATATACGGAGAAATGGCCATCACAATAAAATAAGAGAAATCGGAGCTCGCACAGAAAGACTTAAGTGTTCGTTTTTCCAGCGAGCTTTTCTAGAGTGGAACCGTACAGACATAGCGTGAAGATGGTTCGGTGAACTCTCTGCCAGGGACTCAATTGTAAATTGCAGAGTAATCATATAGATGCAGATGTAGATGTGCAACGTTCTACCAGTGTACCTACATTATTCCGTGAATTAGTGAATTTTAAATGTTAATGGAGTTTTCCGTGACGTATGCGAAAGTGAGCTGGAGCACCATCATGTGTTCACCACATGATCCTACCTACAATCAAAGACACGTCTTCCAGCAGGGGAGATAAGATCACCTCTAACGAAGCATACATATGCCTCAACTGTGAAACGCTATGGAAAGCTTACTGGTCCCACGAGGCCATCACAGTATTCTTCGTTCACACATTGGACTGAAGCGTTCCTGCTGGTTTGTTGCCACCTTATCACTGGTGTTCTCTGCAGACCAAGGGAAGATCGACGATACCGCCCCTCTTAAACGTAGCCTCATCTGTGGGTAGGGTGGATGACACAGGTACCAGCACTGTGCTGGACTGTGAGGCGAACCAGAGGCAAAACCGTCGTCGCGGAGGTAAGTCCGAAAGTAACTAGGCCTGAAGCGTTGTAAGTGATACGGATGGTGACAGTTGTGGAATATGTAACACACTGTCGTTGGCATAAGCCATACTGTATGTTTCTGGTACTGAGGTCATGTTCTACAGTGATCAACACCTGTTCCTCCAAGACCTGAGTACGACTGGCTGCAATCGGCCTGTCGTGGTTACCCATTCATTGAAATGAGCCAGTGTCACTCAAACGACGAAACAGTGTAGAAAACAGTTTACGAAGCGACTGCTTTCTTCGGCGAAGTCGCACATTGCCATTTCCATGTGCGTATCTAAAGACCATCTCCGTCTGCTCCTGACTGGTGTACCTAGCCACCGTCTGTCGGTGCTGCGCTGCACTACTTGATACACGTCTACACAACATGAGTTGTCAACACCAATGAAGCGTATACAATGAAGCGGATACTCTACAGTAGCGATGTGTCAGTGCGTCGTCGTCTTCATGGTTTACATTACTATCTTCCTTCAATCTGGAGCTACAACACTAGGACGGAGAGCAGGCATTCTCACTATCCTGTTGCTTTCTCATGTGTGCTTTCAATCACTGAAATCTACACTGTCAAAGGCTTTTTTGTCTCCACCTTCTAGTCGATGTACCTTCCTAGAAATGCATATCCGGCCGTATGTCCATATGACCTTTCTTGTTCCTTATTACCTGACGGATGTGCGGTCCCGGTAGCTGAGCGGTCAGCGTGAGGGAATGTCAATCCTAAGGCCACGGCTTCGATTCCCGGCTGGGTCGGAGATTTTCTCCGCTCAGGGACTGGGTGTTGTGTTGTCCTAATCATCATCATTTCATCCCCATCGACGCGCAGGTCGCCGAAGTGGCGTCAAATCGAAAGACCTGCACCAGGCGAACGGTCTACCCGACGGGAGGCCTTAGCCACACGACGTTTCATCTCCTACCTGACAGATCATTTCCTGCAGTTCGTTCCAATTTTGCAGAATCACCCTGTATGACCAAAACGCTTTTTCTGGGCCTTAGTCAAAGCACAACCCAAGCACTATACAATCTCTTTTCATCGTGATAATAATGTTTTGGCCATAATCAATTTCGACGACAAACCGCCAGCCATTTTGCTAGCGTTGTGACTGTGTTATCGCTTTCAGCTATTCGCTTTGGACGACGACCTTATCTCTCATCACGTTCAGGAAGCCATGTAGCAGTAAAAAGCTGCGTGACCAGGTCCAGACGACTACGAAATGGTGCCCAGTCACTCTGTCTTCCTCTGCATATGGAGTCATTCTGGTACGGTAATAAGGGGCATGGCTCCAGCAAACTTCTCTCAAAGCTCTGCAGATTTTGGAGCAGCCATTTTTCATTCAGTTATCTCCTCAGTTTTCATCGCTAGGATGAGTGTTATCTGTTCGAGTCATCCCACGAAGGAAGTATCCCTGGTTGTAGCCGGAACTGTAGCCGTGTCCTCTGCATTGGAAACACACCAGCTGATTGCTCACCTACAGAGAAGACTCCAGTGATCTATATCGGAAATACAGGGCTTAACAGGTGTAAGTGCAGTTATTTCTACTGGAGGCTGAGGCAGGTGTACTCAGCAACATTGCATCAGTCAGAGAGACCAATAATTACAGCTGTTACAAGTCGTATGTTTCTAGGGTGGCTAGTACCTCCAAGTAAATGTGCTTATTTTGACCAGGGCAGCAAGTCACGCGTTGGAGTGTGGACGCGTCGACTGTTAGACTTTAGTGACAGACGTAGTCGACTTAGTGGCGCAGTTACGAATGTGCAGAAAATGTCAGGTGGTAACGTTGATCGCGTGTTTGTGGGGAGAGTATCCAACACAGACAGAAAAGACCCGCACACTGTTGCTTGTGCGTGTTAAAGTAACACATACAGAAATCTCTGCGCTTATACCCTCTACACACTGTATATAAGCTGGCCGTTAAAAGAGAGCGTGAGTTCCTGCGGCTTGACTTAGGAGTCCCATCAAGTACAGGGACGGGTCCGTTTACTGTTAAAAACCGACCATCAGCCTTGGTAACACGTGTCAGCTAAGCGGAGTGTCTCCTTCCGGGGATGAGGGCGATGTTGCTAAGAGGCGTGCAGCAGAAACTCTAACCCCTTAGCCTGCGCTCAGCGTGCCCAGCCGTAACCACCCGCTCGGCTGGAGGGCCCTCGACTGCCACGGCTGAGTGAGGTGGGTGGAGGGGGCGGGAGTGTGGGGGTGTCAGCAGCGACGCGGGGGCTGCGTCTCCCGTTTACAAGACGGCGGCGTCGGCGTCGGCACCGGCCGCGAATATGCATGAGCTAACCGACTCCGTGGCGCGGCCTCGCCTGACATCGCAAGCCAACGGGCGGCGCCTCTGGGTGGTACTTGTCAGCTGACGCCTAAAGTCGCGCGCGGCTACAAGCAGTATTGTCTTACCGTCGGCTGAGGTCTCAACTTGTCGTCAGAATTGTACGGTTTTCCCCAGGCGGAACAATGCAGCAATATCACTGGAATCTTTCGGTCTTTCTTTTCATCTCACAGATCTTCACAATTAACAGGCACTGATTCTTGACTGATCCTCCCTTCGCTAAGTTGCCCTGCCTGACAAAACAAGTGAATCTCCCAGATAGGAGGAGGAAACGAAATCAAGCATCACAGGCTGACATGGTATTCGACGTTCAGTGACTAAAAAATTCGAGTCCAATTTATTGAGAACATGGCAGTGTAAGACCACTTATCACTGTCGCATTGCACTGTCCCTGGACCGGATGTGTGCACTGTTTTGTTGGGAAGGGTTGGGTAAAATCTTTTTTCCCGACGGAAAGTGGCCCCAAACTATAATAACTTGTCCTCGATAACCCTAATGCTGGCCTTGGAGCCGACTTTTCGCCCAATCTGTTCCCTCGGGAACAGAGAGATATGGATATCTTACTGACCACGGAAGTATCCCAACATCACGTGGACAGTTCATAGAGGAACCTGCCACGTCTGCACGACGAGCATTGCCGTGTTGGAAATGGCACCACGATATTGTCGCATATGAAAATGTAGCATGTCGTCCGTGACGTACTGCTGCACCGTCAGAGTTCCACGAACCACTGGGAGACGTGACCTATAGCTATACACGATGTCTCCCTAAACTATGTCGCCAGTAGTAACACCGCCATACCTTTCAAAAACAATGGATCATTGGGGGTCTTTCCGCAGGTTGTTGGTCGCTCACGATGCTCATCCGGAGTAATGCAGAACCTCGATGCATACTTCAACAAAATGAAACACCATTCATCAGCTTTCCTTGCCTCTCGGTCGTATCACCACTATAATCGTAGCCGTTTCTGTTGTGGTGTTAAGGGCAGGCTACCCAAGGAACGGTAATGGCCTCGTTCGGCTGCTACTAATCCAGTGGTGCAAAATGTCTGGGTAGCCGAGCGGTTCTAGGCGCTACAGTCTGGAACCGCGCAACCGCTACGGTCGAAGGTTCGAATCCTGCCTCGGGCATGGATGTGTGTGATGTCCTTAGGTTAGTTAGGTTTAATTAGTGCTAAGTTCTAGGGGACTGATGACCTCAGAAGTCCCATAGTGCTCAGAGCCATTTGAACCATTTTTGAATACTGCTCGAACCCGATTACTTGTTCTCAGACAGGTGTACATGTATAGGGGTTAAGATGTCATTGGTGTACAACACCTCAATATCACCTTGTGGTGGTCGACAGGAACCTACATAACTAGTACGCCTGCCTGCTCCCACTTTCCCATGTTCCGATGCAGTCCAACAGTCACATCCGAATGCCTCAAATATCTGGATAATGAACGGCTCGACCAGCTGGCCGAATGGAAACACACGTTAAGGCCCCTTTCAAACTTTCTCACTTTCTTATAACGCTGTCTTACTTGAGTATACAGCCCTTCCATGGCATTCATACTGATCACTCGGCATCTGACTTTATTCACTAGCCTTAGATACATCCTACCAGGCACGCTAACAACACCAAACACGAACAGCAGTAAGGTACTAGGTTGGTCGTTCAACCTGTAACAGAGAATAGCGACACTAATCATTTAATAATACTGATAATATGTACGTCTGTGAATTTATGTTGATGTCTGACCATGTCTTATGGGTGTTTCATTTTTTAATTTTTTTTATCAGGCAGCGTATGTGCCTGCAATTTAATTTTGATTCGGTCGTGGTTTCACTATACGTTGTCTAACAACCCTACCACAACAAAGGTCAGCATTTAATAATGATTGTGGTGTTGCTCACGCTGCTAAATACTGCATTTTCGGTCAACAACAGTCATATTATGTGGCAGGTGTCATAGAGCACAGTTAATAATGTCATTTCATGTAATAACGAAAAAACTAGCCACTCATCTTTTTGTGTTTCCCAAGTTGGTCTCGTTGTATTATCATGATTCAATCCTTCAAAATCTAGGTGATTATGATTCCAAGCTCGGATGCAAAGAGGCCTAGGTTTTATCGTGCTATATTCAAAAGTTTTGTAGATGCGCTCCACAAACCATTATTGAAGATTACACTTTTGCTGCGCAATGGTGATGTAAAAAAATAATCAGCACTCCGAAATTAAGTTACACTTCCTTTTAATTGCAATATCACGTAAACTCAAAACATCACTTCACAATACAAAACATACTTGAAAACATCTTCCTCACAGTCACTGTTAAAGTCCACTTTTTATAAGCTCACTACGTTATGCGTCTTTCCAACATGACGTCCAACACTTGACTTTCTCAAGGTCCGACTCTCTAACAAGTTAACAACTAACTAACTATCGCTTACGCGCCCAAAAAATCAGAGTTACAAGTACGTCAAAGATCATAGTGACAAAAGAAAGAATACACATAAGAATAATATCATTTCAATATAAACATATCGACGTATCACAAATGAAATCAAATCTGAATGTTGTCTCAGAAATATGTCAACTACTTTACAGAAATACAGTAGAATATTGCTGGTATCGAGAGGTTCAGGTGAGGTGCCGTAATGGTTGCGTAATTCAAGTACCATTATAGTTGGTTTCATCGAAAAAGAAAGAAACGAGACTTAAACTCTGTCGGTAGCTGGGTAATGACAGTTGCCACACCTGAAGAAAGAAGGGCACACAAATCAAATCGAGCATGCATAAAACTGTGAAAGGATTCACAGCCTGTTAGACTGAAACGTGAGTGCATAACTGTTGTGAGTCTGGTACTAACGTGTTGAATGTCATTTCGGTTAATGTGGGATGCAGTACTGACACAAATACGGAAGAAGGAAGTTGCGATGGCCAGTGGCTGAAAACAAAAATGATCAATACATAACACTTTCAGATTTATAGAACTTTTTATTTCTAAGAAGGAAAGAAACGTAACTTCTCGTTATGAAGTGGCATGATGAGTTTCTTGCGCCTCCTACATGAAACTGTATTTACACCCTATTACTACTCGCAGAACGCAGGCTAAGTATCGTCTCAGTATAACGCAATACCGATACTCTCAAAATCTGCGACGGAACTGGGCCGACCGGCCGTGGCTGGCTGCTTAAATCACCGCTGAGAGAGGGGCGCTGAACACTGCCTTTCTCGAGGTGTGGCCCTGCGCACTCTTTCTACTGGCCCGCGGCTCAACGCCTTCTTGATGACATTTGGCGGCGCTTCACTGGTCGCGGTGAAGTCGATGTTTCAGGACTGTGCATTGAAAATATTCACATTTTCGTACAAAATTTTGACGCATGAATGAACAGCTGGTTCCATTTCTGAAATAATAGTATGTAAGTACAAGTACACTTTCATAGTGCAAAGGAATGTATGAACAGCTCTGTAAAATGTGTTAAAGTAATGCCAAACTCTAATTAAGACTTTCTGTTAATCTAGCACAAACTACAAGTGTAGTTGCCCGTTCTCTTGTAGACAAAACGCCTTCTTGATGACATTTGGCGGCGCTTCACTGGTCGCGGTGAAGTCGATGTTTCAGGACTGTGCATTGAAAATATTCACATTTTCGTACAAAATTTTGACGCATGAATGAACAGCTGGTTCCATTTCTGAAATAATAGTATGTAAGTACAAGTACACTTTCATAGTGCAAAGGAATGTATGAACAGCTCTGTAAAATGTGTTAAAGTAATGCCAAACTCTAATTAAGACTTTCTGTTAATCTAGCACAAACTACAAGTGTAGTTGCCCGTTCTCTTGTAGACAAAACGCATGCAATGCAGGTGCAAACTTCTTGTTTTCTACTGCATAACGCCTGGCAACAAGAAGAGTGAATTACAAAAGAACCAACTTCCATATATTCAGGACTGCAGCTTGTATCTTGAAGTTACCTGCAGCTCAAATCTAGCTTACGCTGTCTGAAATTCTCATGCGGAGATGAAAACTGCACTATCTGCCGAAAGCAATTTGTCTTTCTATAAATCTGCGGAAAGAAGATTGTTTTGAGTGGACTATGGTCGTATCAGCTACAAACGTGGTTGTGACGGATAAATAAGCACATGTATGTTGAGCATAAAAGTTGTAATGCTTGGAAATGATTCTGCGACAAAAAATTATAAAAGATGAACTTCAAATTAATTTCTATTTACTACTGAAGAAGTGAGCATTGAAGTTCACGGGTAAGAGATACGAAAATGGTTAGATAAGTCTGGAGAAAAAGCGAGAAGAAGTGTTTGTTTCGTCAACATCTCACCTTACTTATCGACATAGTCACCTTTAAGGAATATACACTTCGTCAAGCTAACCTCCAGTTTTTCCATCCCATCGCAAAAATATATTCTGCCAGACGCAAAATGCTCGTTGATACAACTATCACTTCCTCATTCGATGAAAATCTCTTCCCAGTGAACCAAAGTTTCCAGTCACGGAACAGAAAAAAGTCACTTGGGGCTACGTCTGGTAAATAGGATGAATAAGGTTCAAATGGTTCAAATGGCTCTGAGCCCTATGGGACTTAACAGCTGTGGTCATCAGTCCCCTAGAACTTAGAACTACTTAAACCTATCCAACCTAAGGACACCACACACATCCATGACCGAGGCAGGATTCGAACCTGCGACCGGAGCGATCACGCGGTTCCAGACTGAAGCGCCTAGAACCGCACGGCCACACCGGCCGGCGGATGGATAAGGAACCAATTCAAAGTCCAGTTCAAATGCTTTCACCGCTGTTATCGCTAATGTGCGGGATGGGGCATAGCCCTAGTGGAAGAGCACCCTTTTGCTTGGTAATCTTGGTATTTTTACAGCCGAAGCAAGTTTCAAACGACCCAGCAACAAATCGTAACAGTGTCCAGTAATGGTTCTGCCTTTTTCCACGTAATCTGTGAGGATTATTCCTTGTGAATGACACAAAAGTTTGGCCATCACTTTACCAACTGACGAAATGGTCTTAGACTTCTTCAGAGCACTTTTACCAGCAGTTGTACATTATTTTGACTGTCGTTTTAACTCTGTGTGTAATGATGCATCCAGGTTTCAACAGTAAAAAAAGTGGCGCAGAAAGTTTTGCGAATTGCGATTAAACATCGCCAGACATTGTTTTAGTTGTAAATATTTGTCATGTATTGTTGTTTTTCTGACATGTTCCACATCCTGGAGGACCTCCTCACTACGGATCAATTGGAATGAAAGTAAATCTAATCTAATCTAATCTTAAGATATGCCGGAAGCTCTTTTGGTATACTGTGAGCAATCGTGGCACCCATTTCGCACACAGGTTCTTCATAGTCAGTTCTTCATGCAGGGTAGTACGCACTCGCTCAGATAAGATGCCTACAGTGTCAGCAATCTCACGAATTTTTATTCGTGCGTCTTGATTTACCATATCTTACATCTTGTTAATGGTTTCCTTTGAGATGACCTCAACTGCTCGGCCAGAGCGCGCTCCGGCGTCGGCGCTTGTCCGGCCACGTTTAAATTCATTTGCCCGAATGTGAATGGTGAGCGCCGGCCGGGGTGGCCGAGCGGTTCTAGGCGCTACAGTCTGGAACCGCGCGACCGCTACGGTCGCAGGTTCGAATCTTGCCTCGGGCATGAGTGTGTGTGATGTCCGTAGGTTAGTTAGGTTTAAGTAGTTCTAAGTTCTAGGGGACTGATGACCTCAGAAGTTGAGTCCCATAGTGCTCAGAGCCATTTGAACCATTTTTGAATGGTGAGCAAGGATGCTGCTGATTCAACATAAACTTTATCCAGTTCCGTTTTGATTTGTGCAGCAGTTCACGCTTCAAATGATAATGTTTAACAACGGCACAAACACAATTTTCTCCATTTTCAATCGCAGTCGACGCATTGACCAAATCAGGCGGCCGACAACAGTGAACTGTATGGAGGACATTATTGAAATTCTGTACAAGAACATTGGAACATTGAAGCTCACCTATCATAAAGGCGCAACAAAACTGTACCAATCTCTTATGGAAATTTACCAAACTTCTCAGAGCACCTCGTACATACAGAGTCACAAAAATTGAACTATATGAAATAAAATCGTCATAACTTCTGAACGGCTTCCGTTCGGACGTTCAAACTGCACGGTTGGCCACGGTGCGTCATGGGAATTAGTGTCGTTTGGTTTGGTTTACTGACGAAGTCCACTATCATTTGGATAGGTTAGTTAATAAGCCAAATTGGCGCATTTAGGGGACTCAGAATGCGCATTTTGCGATCTATAAGTCTTTCACCCTCAACAGGTGACTCTGTAGTGTGCAATCTCCAGTCACGGAATAATCGACGCGATATTGTTTCATGGAACGATGACTACCGAACGGTACGTGAAGGTCTTGGAAGATGATTTCAGCCCCGTTATCCCAAGTGACCCTGATTTCGACAACATTTGGTTCGTGCAAGACGGAGCTCGACCCCGTCGAAGTAGGAGAATGTTTGATGTCCTAGAGGAGCGCTTTGGGGACCGCACTCTGGCTCTGTGGTACCCAGAGGTCACTGGCGTGTGCCCAGATTGTCCGCCATATTCTCCGGATCTGAAAACATGTGACTTTTTTTGTGATGCTATATTAAAGACAAGATGTACAGTAATATCACCAAAACCCTTGCTGAGCTGAAAACACCCATTCAGGAGGTCATCGACAGTATCAATGTTCCGACACTTCAGCGGGTCATGCGGAATTCCGCTATTTGTCTGCGCCACATCATCGCCAAAGATGGCAGGTATATCGGACATGTTGTTGTTGTGGTCTTCAGTCCTGAGACTGGTTTGATGCAGCTTTCCATGCTACCCTATCCTGTGCAAGCTTCTTCATCTCCCAGTACTTACTGCAACCCACATCCTTCTGAACCTGCTTAGTGTATTGATCTCTTGGCCTCCCTCTACGATTTTTACCCTCCACGCTGCCCTCCAATGCTAAATTTGTGATCCCTTGATGCCTCAGAACATATCCTAACAATCGATCCCTTCTTCTAGTCAAGTTGTGCCACAAACTCCTCTTCTCCCCAATCCTATTCAATACCTCCTCATTAGTTATGTGATCTACCCATCTAATCTTCAGCATTCTTCTGTAGCACCACATTCCGATAGCTTCTATTTTCTTCGTGTACAAACTATTTATTGTCCATGTTTCACTTCCATACATGGCTACACTCCATACAAATACTTTCATAAACGACTTCCTGACACTTAAATCTATACACGATGTTAACAAATTTCTCTTCTTCAGAAACGCTTTCTTTGCCATTGGCAGTCTACCTTTTTTATCTTCTCTACTTCGAACATCATCAGTTATTTTGCTCCCCAAATAGCAAAACTCCTTTACTACTTTAAGTGTCTCATTTTCTAATCTAATTCCCTCAGCATCACCCGACTTAATTCGACTACATTCCATTATCCTCGTTTTGCTTGTGTTGATGTTCATCTTATATCCTCCTTTCAAGACACTGTCCATTCCGTGCAACTGCTCTTCCAAGTCCTTTGCTGTTTCTGATAGAATTACAATGTCATCGGCGAACCTCAAAGTTTTTATTTCTTCTCCATGGATTTTTATACCAACTCCGAATTTTTCGTTTCCTTTAATGCTTGCTCAATATACAGATTGAATAAAATCGGGGAGAGGCTACAACCCTGTCTCACTCCCTTCCCAACCACTGCTTCCCTTTCGTGTCCCTCGACTCTTATAACTGCCATCTGGTTTGTGTACAAATTGTAAATAGCCTTTCGCTCGCTGTATTTTATTCCTGCCACATTTAGAATTTGAAAGAGAGTATTCCAGTCAACATTGTCAAAAGCTTTCTCTAAGTCTACAAATGCTAGAGACGTAGGTTTGCCTTTCCTTAATCTTTCTTCTAAGTTAAGCCATATGGTCAGTATTGCCTCACGTGTTCCAATATTTCTACGGAATCCAAACTGATCTTCCCCGAGGTCGGCTCCTATCAGTTTTTCCATTCGTCTGTAAAGAATTTGTGTTAGTATTTTGCAGCTGTGACTTATTAAACTGATAGTTCGGTAATTTTCACATCTGTCAATACTTGCTTTCTTTGGGATTGGAATTATTATATTCTTCTTGAAATCTGAGGTTATTTCGCGTGTCTCATGCATCTTGCTCACCAGATGGTAGAGTTTTGTCAGGACTGGCTCTCCCAAGGACGTCAGTAGTTCTAATGGAATATTCTCTACTCCCGGGGCCTTGTTTCGACTCAGGTCTTTCACTGGTCTGTCAAACTCTTCACGCAGTATTGTATCTCCCATTTCATCTTCATCTACATCCTCTTTAATTTCCATAATATTGTCCTCAAGTACATCGCCCTTGTATAGACCCTCTATATACTCCTTCCACCTTCCTGCTTTCCCTTCTTTACTTAGAACTGGGTTTCCATCTCAGCTCTTGATATTCATACAAGTGGTTCTCTTTTCTCCAAAGGTCTCTTTAATATTCCTGTAGGCAGTATCGATCTTACCCCTAGTGAGATAAGCCTCTACATCCTTATATTTGTCCTCTAGTCATCCCTGCTTAGCCATTTTGCAGTTCCTGTCAATCTCCTTTTTGAGACGTCTGTATTCCTTTTTGCCTGCTTCATTTACTGCATTTTCATATTTTCTCCTTTCATCAATTAAATTCAATATTTCTTCTGTTACCCAAGGAGTTCTGCTATCCTTCGTCTTTTCACCTACTTGATCCTTTGCTGCCTTCACTACTTCATCTCTCAGTGCTACCCATTCTTTTTCTACTGTACTTCTTTCCCCCATTCCTGTCAATTGTTCCCTTATGCTCTCCCTGAAACTCCGTACAACCTCTGGTTTAGTCAGTTTATCCAGGTCCCATCTCCTTAAATTCCCACCTTTTTGCAGTTTCTTCAGTTTTAATCTACAGTTCATAACCAATAGATTGTGGGCAGAATCCACATCTGCCCCTGGATATGTCTCACAATTTAAAACCTGGTTCCTAAATCTCTGTCTTACCATTATATAATCTATCTGATACCTTCTAGTATCTCCAGGATTCTTCCATGTATACAACCTTCTTTCATGATTCTTGAACCAAGTGTTAGCTATGATAAAGTTATGCTCTGTGCAAAATTCTACCAGGCGGCTTCCTCTTTCATTTCTTAGCCCCAATCCATATTCACCTACGATGTTTCCTTCTCTCCCTTTTCCTACTCTCGAATCCCAGTCACCCGTGACTATTAAATTTTCGTCTCCGTTCACTACCTGAATAATTTCTCTTATCTCATCATACATTTCATCAATTTATTCATCATCTGCAGAGCTTGTTGGCATATAAACCTGTACTACTGTAGTAGGCGTGGGCTTCGTGTCTATCTTGGCCACAATAATGCGTTCACTATGCTGTTTGCAGTAGCTTACCCGTACTCCTATTTTTTTATTCATTATTAAACCTACTCCTGCATTACCCCTATTTGATTTTGTATTTATAACCCTGTATTCACCTGACCAAAAGTCTTTTTCCTCCTGCCACCGAACTTCACTAATTCCCACTATATCCAACTTTAACCTATCCATTTCCGTTTTTAAATTTTCTAGCCTACCTGCCCGATTAAGGGATCTGACATTCCACGCTCCGATCCGTAGAACGCCAGTTTTCTTTCTCCTGATGACGACGTTCTCTCGAGTAGTCCCCGCCCGGAGACCCGAATGGGGGACTATTTTACCTCCGGAATATTTTACCCAAGAGGACGCCATCATCATTTATCCATACAGTAAAGCTGCATGCCCTCGGGAAAAATTACGGCCGTAGTTTCCTCTTGCTTTCAGCCGTTCGCAGTACCAGCACAGAAAGGCCGTTTTGGTTAATGTTGCAAGGCTTGGTCAGTCAATCATCCAGACTGTTACCCCTGCAACTACTGAAAAGGCTGCTGCCCTTCTTCAGGAACCACACGTTTGTCTGGCCTGTCAACAGATACCCCTCCGTTGTGGTTGCACCTACGGTACGGCCATCTGTATCGCTGAGGCACGGAAGCCTCCCCACCAACGCCAAGGTCCATGGTTCATGTGGAAGGTATCGGACGTATCATAACCTAAATCCGAGCATCTGTAGTGACGCTTACGTGTAGGATAAAGGACTAACTAATTTCCATTTTTTTTCACATAGTTCAATAACATTCACCCTGTGTGTCCTCCAAGGCACCACAGAGAAATACTTTGCCAGTGACTGTTCAACACATAAAAGAACATAATTTCTCAAAACTTCGTAAAACTATTAAGTGGATAAGAACCACGAAAGATGGCCTGTATCTGTAGAGGACTTAATGGAAGACCTACATTGACCCTTGGCTATTGGACAAAGCCCGTACCATTACAGAGATATCTGACCTCGAATACAATGAGACAATGCTGAAAGCAAAGTTGAAAGGTGATGTTTACGCCAATGCAAAGCTAGCAAGAAAATATCTGATCGCAATAATCATCTCTGACCATGGATTAGAAATGCTCCTTTAACTAATACACATGACACTAACACCTGCACTTAATACATACAACACATTAGCTGCTGTAGGCGAGGAATTACGACAAGAGCAAGTATAAAAGTGCAGCGCTGGTGATTAAGGTAGGAGTGTTTTGTTCCGCATCCACATTGGCCGTGCGAACTCAAAACATAAGGTTTAGCCACCCGACTGATCGGCAGGGTTCCACCTACAAAGTACAGCGAGCAGATACGTTTCACTATACAGCCAAAGATGTGAGTTTCCTAAAAGACGAAACAATTGAATAGATAGTCTCTGAGCCATGCTAGCGAGTGCCAAATAACATAGTTACACACAGTACGAGAAACGTCTCTAAGAGACGGCTTTCTGCATTTACTATTGCGGTCTGATGATTTTTTAAAACGAAGATACCGATTTTTCTCATGTTTTACATTTAATAATATCTGCAGAACAATGGAGTACTTGTAAAACGCATCAGTCGGGTTTTGTACTGATAAATGTCATATAGCAGTGCTATTATAGCAATTTATTCAAATATGCGCAACGATTGCACAGACTGTTAAGTAGCTGTGTTAGTATTGGGGACTGTGTCAGTGACTGAAAATTGTGTCACTAACATGCATAATTAATTTTTAGTTCTCTATATTAACTTGTATGTCCATTTTTTAATGAGCTGCATTTTCATGCAGACCCCCGTGGTGTTTGAAGCATACAGCGTATATCGGTGTGGTTGCTTAAAGTTGTCTTCTCCACTGAATTCTCACACCTGCGAATGATTAAGATGAAACTGCCACTGACGACCTATACCTAGGGATTTCCATTAAGTGAAACATCACGTTTTGGTATTATTTCAGTTTGACATACCAAACTAATCATTCCTGTTGGGATGCTACTAGAATAAATTTCGACGTCGGTACTGGAAATTCTTTATTTTTGTTTAAACGTCAAGTTCCGTAGGACCAAATTGGGGAGCAAATCTCCAAGATCATGGAACGTGTCAGTACACGAAATTACAACACAAAAGTAATAACAGATAAAAATAAAATGATTATGAACCTGAAAAATGTCAAGCCATAAGTTTAAGTAAACGCAGTCAACAATACAGAAGGAATCAGATTAATTTTTCAAGGAACACCTCGACAGAATAGAAGGAGTGACCCATGAGGAAACTCTTAAGTTTCAATTTGACAGCGCGTGGAATACTGCTAAGATTTTCTGCACAATAGTTAAGGAAGTCCAATCCAAGTGCAGGTTTGATTTTTGCCAAGTATTAACTAAGCGAAAGCTGTTTGTTCTTGGGAATAAGCGAATATTGTTAACAAGAAATGACAGTAAGAAATATATGTATTGAGAGCCCAATGTCAAAATACTCAGACTCGTGTACAGGGGTCGCCAAGAGGTTCTTGAACTTACACCACTTATTGCCTGAACCGCCCGTTTCTGAGCCAAAAATATCATTTTAGAATGGGAAGAGGTACCCCAAAATATAAAACCATACGATATAAGCGAATGAAACTAAGCAAAGTAGACAAATTTTCGTGTCGAACGATCACTTACTTCAGATGCCGTTCGAATAGTAAAAATGGAAGCTTTAAGTCTTTGAACAAGATCCTGAACGCGGGGTTTCCACAACAGTTTACTATCTATCTGAACACCTACAAGTCTGAACTGTTCAGTTTCACTTATCATATGCCCATTCTGTGAAATTAAAACGTCTGTTTTTGTTGAATTGTGTGTTAGAAACTGTAAAAACTGAGTCTTACTATGAATTAGCTTTAGTTTATTTTCTACAAGCCATGAAGTTAGGTCATGAATTGCACTATTTGAAACTGAGCCAATGTTGCACGCAACATCCTTTACTACCAAGCTAGTGTCATCAGCAAATAAAATATTTTAGAGTTACCCATTATACTAGAGGGCATCAGGAACAGGAGTGGCCCCTACACTGATCCCTGCGGGACCCCTCATATGACTGTACCCCACTCAGACCCCACATCACAGCCATTATCAACACTGTGTGTTGCTAAAGTAAGAGGTGAACGAATTGTGAGCTACTTCCCGTATTCTGTAATGGTCTAAGTTATGGAGCATTATTTCGTGATTAACACAATCAAATGCCTTAGTTAAATCAAAAAATATGCCTAGTTTTCGAAAGCTCTTGTTTAATCCATTCAGTACTTCACAGAGAAAAGAGAATATAGAATTTTGAGTTGTTAAACTACTTCTAAAGCGTAACTGCACATCTGATAGCAAATCGTGTGATATTGATCATTGTCCTTACATACACAGAATTTTAAATAACTTTAGCAAACACTGATGGCATACAAACAGGTTTGAAATTGTCTATACTATCCCTTTTCCCTTTTTATAAAGCGGCTTTACTAATGAGTACTTTAATCGTTTGGAAAACTGACCATTTCTAAAAGAAAAATTACTAATATTCCTAAATTTCTTTTAGAAAAACATGTAGTTTGCAAATACTGTGTAAATGTGAAGTGCACAATGTCAGATTATAGCCCACGTGTAATTTTGAGATTGGCAGAACATATGTTTGACTCTCTTCAGATCCTTCCGCCCAGCCCCAGGATTAGACGGACACAAGTTGGCTGATACTGACTAGAAATGAGAAACTGAAGTCCTAAACCGTGACTGGCACATTCAGAAAACACTCAGTGGACAAGTAAATTTACTGTGCGTGTTTCGCTACCCTCTTAACTGGAGTGCGCATATCACTTGTTGATGTCTGGACAGCAATTGTATTACACCGATGTTGCCGCTGTGCAGATGACGCACGTGGTGTATCTGCAATTCTGTGCCTACACAGTGGACACAGTATGCCGTCTGCGAACTTCTGAGCTGAAATTACCTCATCACAAGACAGAACGTGAATCAAGATTTCTGTTTGCTTACTAGCCCGGAACAGAAAGTATTCTCCTGTA
Source organism: Schistocerca nitens (assembly GCF_023898315.1). Taxonomy (NCBI): domain Eukaryota; kingdom Metazoa; phylum Arthropoda; class Insecta; order Orthoptera; family Acrididae; genus Schistocerca; species Schistocerca nitens. The sequence goes on from NC_064617.1 coordinate 847,879,683, forward strand.
AAGTGTGTGTCAGATTCCACAGGGAGCTAAAGAATAGCCATTCGAGGAGATAGAACAACAGCTCTGTCACGGAGATACGACTTCACACGACCCAGTGTTGAAACCAACAAGATTTCACCACCAGATTCCTCACTGTTGCTCTCGCCAGGAGAGTCTCTAGGTCGATCTCTGGAGAAAACTGTCTTTGATCTATCCCAGCAAATAAGTGCCCTTGATCGATCCCAGGAGAAACTCTGCTCTCGATGCCATAACACGTTCCCTGCTGGACATGTTTGGGTCTAAGCGTGCTCTCAGGGGATTAGCCTCAGTAGCCGTTACAGAAACATTACCTTCCACTGCAAGGCTTCTGAATCTGCCAGCCAATCATATGAAGCTCATATTCCTTTCAGGATATTTTCTGGGAGTTTCCATTTCTCCTCCTACATATTTTGCTCTCTGCCAGTCAAAAACGTGTCTCTGCTTTCCGCTAAGAAGCATGGCCTGTCACTTTCCCTGAGAAGTCTCTCAGAGTTCAGCTCGTGACCATAACGTGTGACCCCATGCATTTCTTCTCACTAAAAAGATGCCTTCTCACCTTGTTCCACCCATGACGCTCTTTCTCCAGGTACACTAACCTGAAATATTTTTCATCCCACAGTAGAGCAACCTCTCGCGCCCGCTCTGTGTGCACTACTGGGTTATGCAGCCCCAAACATTGCAATCCGCCGCCTCCACACACTGTTCTCTCTCATGGCAGTAAATGTTCGGCCATGGAGAACATGACAAGTCACTTCCCAACCCCTCATTAGTCGATAGCGGCTTCTGAGGAACATGTGGCCTATTCGCCCTTTCTGTCAGTGCTCAGGTAATATTAAATCGCAGTTATGAAGCTCTACCGAGATTGTTAGTATGTTGTTCCAGCCAGTTTGAGCCAACGAAATGATTAATAGTCTGACTGTGCACCATAAACAGTGATCGAATCTAAAAATAAATCTGAACGAATATTAAATGTGTCGTGGTAAAATCTTACTTCCTCACAGCATAATCAGGGAGTCGCGGGTGAGCCACGTCAGGCTTTAGGGGAAGTTGGTCGTGGGCAGTGGTCGTGCCACTGAGGGATTAAGGGTGACCTCCAAAGAAATGTCTGCTACAAGTAGGAGGTCCTGGTCCGACTACTCAGTGGCGAGTAAACCATGCCAAACATGCTGTATTGTCTGCTACAGTGCGAGTTAAGTGCGTGCAAGCAAAATTTTTGTTAACTGCAGCCCCTTTGGTGTGGAGTCGGGGTCTCTTTCTCGGTTTGGAGGAACAATGACATCCGGCTGGGCCAATGTAAAATAAATTATTTTATGAGCCAAAATCTGTGCTCAAGGGACTTGCTGGTGCCCTGCCTTCCGCTGACCGAACTTACGAGATAAGTGTGGGAAGTCATTGATAAAATATATATTTTTTTATCCTACTTGCAGGAGAGATTTGATGATATCTAGGTAACACTCCACATGGACTGAAAATTTTCCTATTTTGCAGTGGAGGAGCGCAGCTCATTGGTTAACTTTATAAATCTCAAGTAGGTGAGAGATTTGGACTCTAGTTTTCAAGATTTCGTGTGAAGAAGACAGCTCAGCTTATTGGGCAAGTAAAAATATACATGCCAGGTGGGGTGCTGGAATGTAGATAGTAAACATTTTCATGGTTAATCATTGTTCAAGCCATTGACGTTGGTGAAAGTTCATTCACAATGGTTCTGGGCAGTGCAGAGAGGAAGTGTAGTATTTTTAGCAATCTGGATTGAAGCGTTGAAGAAGACGCTTTAGCTAGAGTCGTGGGATGATCTGTGGGAGGAAACGATCTTGACCGCGAGCCATGGGCAAGACTGTAGTGTAGTGTCTCGTTAATTAGCTCATCAATCCACCACCAACATGTTGCTGCCATTGGCAGGCTGTGGTAGAAGCAGGTCTTGTCTCTTTGAGCCACCGGTTCTGGTGAGAGTGGCTTGCAGTATGGGTTGTTACAGGAGGATCATGATTAGGAGTTTTGAGTTAGTCTGACTCTAAATATTTCGGGTAGCGTGGTTCAGTCTACTCTTGTAGCTGAGGACTCACACAAGACAAAAGAGGTTTTATGCATCTGCACCTTGTTTCATGACACCAGCACGGAAATCTTTCTTGTGCAGCCCTGGTTATCAATTTTAGTGAACGACCTGTTGGAACTTGGTCACTCACATGCTAACACACTTCAGGTCTTGCCGGTCCGATCTAATACTCAGCTACATCATGCCACTGTTCAATGTTTGTCAACTTTCTTTTAATCCTTCATATTCTTATTAATGTATAGCCTTCTACATTTTACATATGTGTGCTTACATAGGACGTATAAAACTGCGGTTATTTTGGGCCAGTTCTTTCACTTCAGTAAATGGTTGATATCCTGAATGAATAATTCTTTTCAAGAGCTTACGTAAGCGACTCGTTTAAGAGGACCAAATCTTTCTCTTTATGCAGTCAGTTGCGCAACTGATCCATTTCCATATCTGAATTCAAGAAGAACAATATGTCTCTTGGTTGATCCAGCCGCGACAGAATTGAAAAAAAAAAAAAAATCCGGATAGGTTGGCTAGCTCGAGTCAGAGACTTGCACATGGCCTGAAATAAGACTTTCCTGCGGATGATAATGTCTGTCAAGGATTAAGGACTAAAATTAGATCATGGAAGTTCTAAAATTTTGGCGCAGCTCTGTGTTGTATGCAATTCTCACTTTACCAGACCTAAAATAGAGGCACTTTTTCAGGATGGCAAGTTGTGTAATAATACAATACACAGTCATTCAGTGTTTTTGCTAGTATGTTTCAACCGTTGTTTCCTCCCACCACACGTTATATGCACTGATGGAAAAAAATTACAACACCAAAAAGCAATTATGTATAGTGATGCAATTTAGGGAATACATTTGTCTGGGTAAACTATTTATGCGATTAACATTGCGAATATACATGTCAATGTAAGCGCGAGGTAAGCCATTGCAATGGTACATTAACAACCGCTGTAACCGCCAGGATGTTGAACGAAAGATGCAAACGAGCGTGCGATGTGTTGTACATGTGCCGGATGCCAGTATTTGGGATGATGTTCCATGCCTGTTGCAACAAGTCGGTCAATACAGCGACTGTTAATGTTCGTTGTGGATGCCACTGGAGTTGTCGATCTATGATGTCCCACATGTGGTTTATTGGAGGCAAATCTTGTGATCTAGCCGGCCTAGGCAACATGTGGACACTCTGTAGAGAATGATGGGTTACAACAGCGGTATTTGGGCGAGCGTTAACTTGTTAGAGCCCCCTCCCATATCAGTCACCAACCCTTGGAATGCCGTTAATGTATGGCCGCACAGCTGGTCGATCACCGGACTGACGTACAAATTTTCAGTCAGGGTGCGTGGGATAACCCGGAGAGTGCTCTTGCTGTCATACGAAATTGAACCCCAGACCACAGCTCCTGTTTGCAGTCCTTCAGCTGGTCTCCTTCTAACCAACAGAACGTCACAATTGTCACCGTGGCAGAACCAGCTTTCATCAGAAAAAAAACAACAGATCTACAATTTTCCCTCCATGAGCTCTCGCTGGATACAACAGATATAGCACGCTGTAGCTATTTGGAGCCAGTCAAATAAACACTGCTGGGCGTCAGTCTCGGAGCTGTCCTTGAAGTAAGCGATTTGTAACAGGTCGTTGTGTCACTGTGGTGCCAACTGCAGCTCAGATTGCTGCTGCGGATGCAGTATGATGCACCAGATGCATACGCCGAACACGATAGTCTATCCTCTCGTTGGTACCACGTGGCCGTTCAGAGCGCGGTTTTCCTGCGACCGTACATTCCTGTGACTACCGCTGCCTGCATTCACATACAGAGGCTATATTCCAGCCAAGTCTTTTTGCAGTATTATAAAAGAAACCTCTATCTTATATTAGCTCCGCTAAGCGAACTCGTTCAGACTCACTAATGCTGATAATGGCGTATTTGTTACCATAAAGGTATTCTTGACTAACATCAACTCACCACGTCCAATCTCCACGGTAGCTAACGCTCACGACTGTTAGAACGTGCACGTAAAGCAAACGTGATTTTTATCCTTATAGAGGCGCCATTATCACCACTCCTATGCGACTGGCGTGATATTGTAATAGACATCATCTTTGAGGCGTAGAAACACGCCTACCAACCTTCGCTTATTTTGCAAACCTCCTTCTCCGTTTTGTGTATGTACGACACTATTGAACTTTCGTCACTTCCAAGTGACTTATCTAGGGCTGTATAATAACAATTGTACCTGTATGTATTTGGACCGAGTTTTAGCGCAAAGATTCCGTCATTCACTATAAGAAACAGATAAAACAAATAAAATGGACGGCGTTCCTGTGTTCGAAATCACCTTGCGACAGGAGCCACTCTCAAATTTTTCACGCCACGTCAGAATGGTACGTTGCAAGCAATACAGTTCCGCACTCTCTTTTTTAATGAACGATATACAAGGTTACCGAGTATACGACCAGATTTTTATCTGGATTCAGGGTTTTCAAATTGAAATAAATAACAATTTAAAGCACATGTGTTCCAGAGACACTGTGTGTTCGTGAACAACTACTTGAGAGCAACAGCTAGTGTGACGCATTAATCTCCATCCTGTTTCTTTTTTTAAAATTATTTTTCTTTCTTTTTTGCTCTGGTCTGCGAGTTCAGAATAAGGTTTTGAAATTGAAAAAAAAATTAATTTTTGAATGCAAAACGTTTCCTATGTCTATTGACCTTTAGTATACCACAGATTATTTCTGTGTAAATGGTGTGTACTATATACCACGAAGTGCCTCGCTACCCAAAGCAGAGAAATAATTACGTCCATAGTGAATTATATTCTCTGTTCAGGTTGTTTTTAAAACGTAGTAAATGGCGACAGGATATTGCTGTATGAGGGGCTATATTATTTGGTAACCATCCTAATAGCATTTAATATGATAATCTGCCAATGACATTTATTTGTAGCTTTAAAGTGTTCTGCTTATATTACTAAAATCTTTTGACTTACGTGTTCCAGTGACTATCCTTACTCACTCATTGGGCATACAACGTAGATTTTTCATAACGTAATCCTCCGTTCATTTATCAGTATACATTCTTGACAACAATTTTCTAATTCTCATCGTCTTAAAACCTACGCTCTTTTGACATAGAGGCAATGAAAGAGTTCTCCATTTTCGTTCAGACTCCAAATAAATAGCTTGCCTCAGTCACCATTTTTTTTACTTCCAATTAATTTTTAAGAGTTTACGATTAATCCGTATGATTTTTGGTTTCTTGTTTATATACTTAACTGCAATTCCTTATGTACCCACAATACTTTCATTCTTTGAGAATTACGTTTCTTCTCCCGTTGTGTTGACTTTCTTCCACTTCTTGATCTTTTCCCTGTCCTAAAGGCCTATCTTTTCTATTAACTCTTTAAAAAGTGTTCTCTTTGTTATTGTGTATAAGTAGACCCCCTGATTTTGGATATCTCTTCGTAAGTCTTTCAACCAAGTGATTCTTAGTGTTCTGTGCATCAGTCTGTGAACAAGGAAATCTTACAGGCTTTCTATGTTGTCTGTGTGTCTGCCTGCCCGAGTTTCCAAAAGTATATTTTTCAGAAACGGATGGACGTGCCACGTTCACATTTATATCACGTATTAAGGTCTATGATTCCTTGGTGGTATAAATTTTAAGCTTCTAACTCAGTGCAGTCAAAAGATCCAACCCTTTATGTCATATATTTTGATATTCGTCAAAACCTATAGGGTGCTTTCTGTTAACTTAGAATTATTACATTTAGGAAGAAAAAACGTTTCACACTACAGGTGAAGGAAAAATCCGAAAAGTATTAAGTTGTAATTATATTTCAAGAAAAATATATATTTTGTGTTTTTTTATCCACCTGGCAGTTTGTCTGTCCGTTTGGTAATACCCTGTATCACTGGAACAGTTTGGTGTATCAAGTTCACATTTATGTCACAGACTTAAGTCTATTGTCCCTTTACGGTATAAAAATTTTGAACATCTGTGTCTATGAAATCAAAAGATAAGGCCAAATATGTCATAAATTTTGATACTTACTCATCAAAAAGACCTAAATAATGAAATTTAGCAATAAGCAAGGTTTCATAGTACATGCAAAGGAAAAAATTGAGAAAAAGTTAATTTATAATTATATAATACGAATTTTTTTTATTATTTTTTTATCCGTCTATCTGTTTGCTCGTTTACTAAGACCCCTTTCTTTGAAATAGTTCAGAGTATCACGTTCAAATTTATGTCACATACTAAAGTCTATGTTTCTTGTGCATATAAGAACATTAAGCTTCTAAGTAAATAAAATCAAAAGATACAGCCATTTCTGTCACATATTTTGAAACTCGAAAATTCACTCACCAAAACCCATATGGTATTTCCGGTTCAACTAGAATCATGTAATTTCGAAAATAGAATAACGGTCCACACTACAAGTAAACGAAAAAAAACGTCTGTGTGAAATCGTGTGGGACTTAACTGCTAAGGTCATCAGTCCCTAAGCTTACACACTATTTAACATAAATTATCTTAAGGACAAACACACACACCCATGCCCGAGGGAGGACTCGAACCTCCACCGGGACCAGCGGCACAGTCGAAGACTGCAGCTCCTAAGACCCCTCGGCTAATCCCGCGGGGCTAAAAAGAAATATCCGAAAATTATTAATTTGTAATTACATCACTTGATTTTTTTTTTTGGTCATCTTTTTTCCATCTGTCTGACTGCTCGTCTGTTATGATCCCGTTTTCTCGGGAACAGTTTGTCGTATCACGTTCAGATTTACGTCTCATACTGCTGTCTATGGTTCCGTGGGGATTTAAAAAAAATTTAAGCTTTTAAATCAATGCAAACAAAAGATTAGTCGTTTATGTGGGATATTTTCATACTGGAAAACTCAGCCATCGAGTCCTACTGAATGCTTCCCGATGCCCTACAATCGTAAAATTCGGCAAGAATCATGGTTTCACAGTACAAATAAAGTAAAAAATCTAAACTCTTTGAATTATATAGTAGTTTTATAACATTTGAACACATATTGAAGATCCAAAGAAACTGTTACAGCTGCCTAATATAGTGTAGGGACCCCGCGAGCACGCAGAAGTTCCGCGACACGTCAAGGAATGGACTCGACTAATGACTGAAGTGTAAATGAAGGGAACTGACACCATGAATCCTGCAGGGCTGTCAATAAATCCGTTAAGAGTACCACAAGGTGCAGAGCTCTTCCGAACAGCACACTCCAAGGCATCACAGATATGCTCAATAATGTTCATGTCTGCGGACTTTGGTGGCCAGCGGAAATGTGTAAACACAGAACAGTGTTCCCGGAGGCACTCTGTAGCAATTCTGAACGTGTGGGGTGTCGCATTGTCCTCCTGGAACTGATGAAGTCCGTCGGAAGGCACAATGGACATGAATGTATGTAGGTGATCAGACACGAAGTTACGTATGTGTCACGTGTCAGAGTCGTATCTAGACGTATCAGGGTCCCATATCACTCCAACTACACACGCCTTACACCATTATAGAGCATCCACCAGCTTGAACAGTCCCCTGCTGACATGCAGGGACCATGGATTCATGAGGTCTTCTTCATACCGGTACACGTCCATCCAATCGATACAATTTGAAACGAGACTCGTCCGACCAGCCAACATGTTTCCAGTCATCAACAGTCCAACGTCTGTGCTGATTGGCCCAGGTGAGGAGTAAAGGTTTGTGTCGTGCAGTCTAGTTGAATGGTTCGCACTTTGACATTGTTGATGGCCCAACATTGCAATCTGCAGCAATTTACGGAAGGGGAGCCTCCACTAGCTTGTACGGTACCCTGCAGACATGCTGTGTCCATGGATTCATGAGGTTGTTTCCATACTCCTACACATTCATCCGCTCGATACAATTTGAAACGAGACTCGTCTCACCAGGTAACCTGTTTCCGAAAATGTTCAAATGTGTCTGAATTCCTAAGGGACCAAACTGCTGAGGTCATCGATCCCTCGACTTACACACTGCTTAAACTAACTTATGCTGAGAACAACACCCACGCCCATGCCCGAGGGAGGACTCGGTGGGAGGGGCCCCGCTATCCGTGACATGGCGCCTCTAACCTCGCGGCCACTCAGCTCTGCTGAAGTGTTTCTGTTGAAGGGCTCTGGCCAGGCATAAAGCTTTGGGTCGTACAGTCATCAAGGGTACACGAGAGGGCCTTCGGCTCCGAAAGCCCATATTGATGACGTTTCGTTTAAGGGTTCGCACGCTGACACTTGTTGGTGGCCCAGCATTGAAATCTGCAGCAATTTGCAGAAGGGTGCACTTCTGTCACGTTGAACGATTCTCTTCATTCATTCATCGCTGTTCCCGTTCCTGCAGGGTCTTTTTCCGGCTGCAGCGATGTCGGAGATCTTATGTTTTAACGGATTCCTGAAATTTTCGGTACAGTCGTGAAATGGTCATACGGAAAACTCCTCATTTCATCGCTACCTCGCAGACGCTGTGCCCCACCGCTCATGCGCCAACTATATGCCCACGTTCAAACTCATTTAAATGTTTATAACCTACCACTGTAGCAGCAGTAACTGAGCTAAGAACTGCGCCACACACTTGTTGTCTTACATAGGCCTTGCTGGCCGCAGCGCCGTATTCTGCCTATTTAAATATCACTGTATTTGAATAGGCTCGCCTACACCTATTTAAAAAAAAAAACAAAAAAAATTTGAAACATAAAATGTAAGGTGTAGTCATGGTTTTGTGAGAAAATAAAAAACATACTATTTAATCTTCCCTCTTTAAATATACAGGGTGTTACAAAAAGGTACGGCCAAAGTTTCAGGAAACATTCCTCACACACAAATAAAGAAAATATGTTATGTGGACATGTGTCCGGAAACGCTTACTTTGCATGTTATATCTCATTTTATTACTTCTCTTCAAATCACATTAATCGTGGAATGGAAACACACAGCAACAGAACGTACCAGCGTGACTTCAAACACTTTGTTACACGAAATGTTCAAAATGTCCTCCGTTAGCGAGGATACTTGCATCCACCTTCCATCGCATGAATCCCTGATGCGCTGATGCAGCCCTGGAGAATGGCGTATTGTATCACAGCCGTCCACAATACGAGCACGAAGAGTCTCTACATTTGGTACCGGGGTTGCGTAGACAAGAGCTGTCAAATGCCCCCATAAATGAAAGTCAAGAGGGTTGAGGTGAGGAGAGCGTGGAGGCCATGGAATTGGTCCGCCTCTACCAATCCATTGGTCACCGAATCTGTTGTCGAGAAGCGTACGAACACTTCGACTGAAATGTGCAGGAGCTCCATCGCGTATGAACCACATGTTGTGTCGTACTTGTAAAGGCACATGTTCTAGCAGCACAGGTAGAGTATCCCGTATGAAATCATGATAACGTGCTACATTGAGCGTAGGTGGAAGAACATGGGGCACAATCAAAACATCACCAACAATGTCTGCCCAAACGTTCACAGAAAATCTGTGTTGATGACGTGATTGCACAATTGCGTGCGGATTCTCGTCAGCCCACACATGTTGATTGTGAAAATTTACAATTTGATCACGTTGGAATGAAGCCTCATCCGTAAAGAGAACATTTGCACTGAAATGAGGACTGACACTTTGTTGGATGAACCATTCCCAGAAGTGTACCCGTGGAGGCCAATCAGCTGCTGATAGTGCCTGCACACACTGTACACGGTACGGAAACAACTGGTTCTCCCGTAGCACTCTCCATACAGTGACGTTGTCAACGTTACCTTGTACAGCAGCAACTTCTCTGACGCTGACATTAGGGTTATCGTCAACTGCACGAAGAATTGCCTCGTCCATTGCAGGTGTCTTTGTCGTTCTAGGTCTTCCCCAGTCGCGAATCATAGGCTGGAATGTTCCGTGCCCCCTAAGACGCCGATCAATTGCTTCGACGTGTTACTGTCGGGACACCTTCGTTCTGGAAATCTGTCTCGATACAAAAGTACCGCGCCACGGCTATTGCCCCGTGCTAATCCATACATCAAATGGGCATCTGCCAACTCCGCATTTGTAAACATTGCACTGACTGCAAAACCACGTTCGTGATGAACACTAAACTGTTGATGCTACGTATTGATGTGCTTGATGCTAGTACTGTAGAGCAATGAGTCGCATGTCAACACAAGCACCGAAGTCAACATTACCTTCCTTCAATTGGGCCAACTGGTGGTGAATCGAGGAAATGCAGTACATACTGATGAAACTAAAATGAGCTCTAACATGGAAATTAAGCGTTTCAGGACACATGTCCACATAACATCTTTTCTTTATTTGTGTGTGAGGAATGTTTCCTGAAAGTTTGGCCGTACCTTTTTGTAACACCCTGTATATCCTGATGACTACTGCTCGCTTCTTTTTGTATGTCCGGGCTAGCCTGAGGAACTACTGTAGAGATTTTGATACGGTCTTGGATTTCTCTCATTACGTCTGTGTCTACAATAAATGCCGCATCATCTGAAAATGCCAGACAATTTAGAGTGATACGGTTTGGCTTTGTTACTAGTTGTATACGTTTGTTATTTATGTCTCTCCCCCATCGTCTAACCACTTTTTCTAATGAACTGTTAAAAACTAAGGGTGCCATGCCAATTCCGCGTTTTATTCCTAATTTAATTTCAAAATTATCTGACAGTGAGCCCATAAATTTTACTTTTGTTATTGAGTCGTTTGAAGTTGTTTTAATTATTTTTGTTATCTACTGCAAACTCTCCTAAAATGTTGCGTACTATAGTTCTGTCAATAGAGTCGTACACCATTTTAAAATCTATAAATGTTACCACATATTTCAAGTTTCCAGTTTGCCTAATTTTTGAGATACGTTATAAATTTTTCACTTGTTCTATACCTGGTGTACTCTTCATAAATCCCCATTGATAATTGCAGACAAGACAGTTGAACAACAGTAAGGTCAGGTAGAGCGCTTCATACACACACTGTTAACATTAGTATAGGGCACAGCGTCAAACAGCGCAGCATGTGTACATAAGTGCCCTACTAATTTAACTGTCTGAATTACGGATAATGTAAACATTTGTGCTGCTACATGGCGTTAGTGTATTACGTCAACAGTCCGAATAAGTCATATGCCACTGAGAACGAACAATTGGTATTACTGAAACAAAGAAAAAATAGACCTTAACGCGTTCTTAGACAATTCCTTTCTGAGTTTTTTATACGAACGATTTTTTTTATAGAATGTTAGTACAAACTTCTGTAGTAAACTACCGCCGACCACCTAGTGATTGACCGTAATGACCGTAAACAAATAAAAGAAAAAGGCCTAATTTCGACAGGAACAGCAACTTACAAGCATTTCCCTAGCAAATGAAACCTTTTATTGGTAACAGTGGTAATAGAAATTAATGAAACAACTATTTAAATAAAATTCAGTTTTTTTAAAGTTGTGATGGTGACTGGTAAGCATGTGTGACCTAAAACCATGATTGTGTCAAGGCAGTAGAGTTACAACTGGGACAATAATATAACGCAGATTTTTCTGTGGCCTTTACTGAGAAGTACTAATTGGAATTCTATGCCCTTTGGTAAGGATGACTCTCATACGGGGAATAATGCTTATGAAAGCTACTTAACGCATGAAACCGAAAAAGTATTCGGATTGTAAGGCCCCTCATAAATTTTGGAACGAGTTATATCTTTATTTGAATTTTAAAACCAGCTGGGTTTGAAACTGGCAATAAAATTCGTATTAAATTTTAATGAGTGTGTTACCACGTCGTGATGACCTACTATTGCAATCAGTCTAGATCAGAGTGACTGTCGCCCTGATTACGTTATCACTGCCCCATTACCACTGCGAAAGCCTGTGCACAGATATGCGAAGAAACTAACATGATAGAACTGATTTTGTTCATTACACTTGGTTATGTGAAAGCCAGCGGCTGTGAAAATAGTGGGATTGCTCTAAAAAAAAGGAAAAAAGAAAAAAAAACACTTTCTGCTACCAGTCATCATCTTTTATTCATATTTTACGCGGCGCATTTGCGGAAATAATTCCCATTTTCAAGAGTGTTTCCTCTTTGTATTATGCCATTTTTACATAATGATTTCGACCAGTAGTTTCAGCTAGTTTTGTTAACTTTACTGCAATATATAAAAAAACACGCAATTTTTAGTTTGTTATCGATTTTTATATGCAGTTAAAGGGGAAATTTGGATGAAATGGTACTTAAGACTTTCTTATGGTCCATTTGTGCAGAGTCTCACACATGTTAAACATCACACATAATTTTCAGTGCACAGTATACATCAAGAATATCTTTCACAAACAAACTCTTGCAAAGATGGTTGTAGCTGTAATTGACAGGGATAAGTTTACGGGACTTCCACAGAGTACTATATGTTTTTGTACAGAGGGCATTTATTTTAACGATATGGATCACACTTTGCTCTTATCTATTTTACAGTGGTGCTTATTCTTTCGTGTTACTTTTGCAATATGCTTTTGCAATATGCTTAAATAAAAATAGTAACACACAAAAATGAAAATGTTAACCCATAGAAGTAAGTACCGTCATAAAATAGATATGAGGAAATTATGATTTTTATTGTTAAATAAATACCCTTACTGCGAAAGCATAACATAGTCTGTGGAAGACCTGCAACATTCTCTCTCTCAACTACATCTAAAAGCATGGTTAAAACAGTTTGTTTATGTAAGCTATTCTCATGATACACTGTGCACTGAAATTGGGTATGAGTTTAACATGTGTGAGACTCTGCATAAATGGACCATAAGAAAGCTGTAAGTACAAGCTCTTCCTAATTTCGCCACTAACTACATATAAAAATTGATAACTAATTACAAATAGCGTGTTCTATGTATTGCACTAAACCCAACAAAACAAAGGCAAAACCTCACTGGTCGTAAACATTACGTAAAAATGGCATAGTACAAAGAGAAAACTAACTTTAAAATGGGAATCATTTCCCAAACGCTTAGTGTAAAATAAGAACAAAAGAAAATCATGGCTGGTAGAAGAAATTCTTTTTAGTCAAATAAATCATTAACTTGATCCAGCAAATATAGTTTATTCTCACACAGTGTAATCCTTAGTTGTTGTGTACAGTTCACTATGTTTGCTTTTGTCAATCACATTTCCCTGTGCCCTTCTTCAAGCTCCTTTGAGGTTTTAAATCTGTTTTAATCCCACGTGCAGCAGCTTTCTCTCTTTCTGAGCTAACCTCAGGCATGTGAGACAGAATGGTTGTTTGGCTCAATGGGAGTGCACTGGGAATGAGTGAATGAGTGACGTTTCGTGGATTCCCTCCTCAGCGTATCAAACAATTTTAGATAGTTTATCCACATTTGTTTGTTGTAATGGGCGTAAGGGCGCTGATAATCTCGACATTGAGCACCTAGAAGCTCTAGACACACACACACACACACCAATAGTTCCTGCGGGAGGAGCCCGGGAAAAATACCGTTTCTATGCACGGTGTTTTGGAACATATTAAGCAGTGCATGCTTCTACGTCGGTAACGATTATCAGCTGATGGAATACACTAATCAGCCAGAACAGTATGACCACCTACCTAATAGGCGGTATGTCAAGTTTCGCACGGATAACAGCGACGACGCCTCGTGACATGGAAACAATGAGGCCTTCGAGGGACAGAAAAGCCACCTAATTTCCGCAAATTTCGTGGAGGGGAGCAATGAGCTCTGACACCACGTTAAATCACATCCCATTTGTGCTTGGCCGGGTTCAGATCTAGCGAGTTGGGGGGCCAGCACATCAATAGGAACTCGGCACTGTGCTCCTCGAACCACTCCATCACACTCCTAGCCTTGTGACATGGCGCATTATCGCGTGGAAAAATGCCGATGCCTTCGGGAAACACGAAAGTCACGAATCGTTGTACGTGGTTTGTAACCAGTGTCCGACACCCCTTGGCCGTCATGGATGCCTTGCACGACCTCCGCTGGATCCATGGATTCCCACATGACTTTCCTTCAGAACACAGTGGATCCGCCGCCAGCTTGTTCCCGTCATGCAGTACAGATTACAAGGAGCTGTTCGTCAGGAAGAAGACGGATTGACGTCCTCCCATCGACATGATGAAGAAGGTGTCGGGATTCATCAGATCGTGCAACGCTCTGCCCTAGCGCCAACACCCAGTGCCGATGGTCACATGTCTATTTCAGTCGTAGTTGCCGGTGTCGTGGTGTTAACATTGGCACATTCACGGGGTATTGACTGCGGAGGGCAATGGTCAGGAGGGTTCGGTGCACAGTGTGTTCGTACACACTTGTAGTCTGCCCAGCATTAAAGTCCCATGTTAGTTCCGCCACAGCTCGCCGCCTGTTCAGTTTTACCAGTCTACGCAGCCTATGACACCCGACATCTGTAGTAAGAGTGGCCGCCCAACCCCACGAGGTATGGACGTGGTTTCACCTCGGTTTCGCCAAGTGTTGGAGAAACTCACCGCAGCACTCCCAGAACGCCCGACAAGTCGTGCAGTTTCTGCAATGCTCCTGCCGAGCCTCCGGGCCATCAAAGTCTGCCCTCCGTCCAACTCAGATCTATTGCGCGCTTTCCCCATTCTACGCACGTATACTACATGCTCCTTGCGTGTGTCTGACTAGCAGTCATTCCTCGCCAAGTGAGGCTGCTGTCTGCTGGACGGGTTTATATCCATAGTAAGACGGCGGTCACAGCCTTCTGGCTGATCAGTGTATAATGCCTGTCCCAACATTGAGACGGGTATAGATAGCTTCATCGAATAGCATGGTATGAGAGTACCTGTTAGGCGCCGTGGGATGGCTAGGGTAGCGCCGACTGGGAAACGTCGCCTTCCGCTGCCAGGACAAGCGAACGTGCCGCGGGCCGTAAAGAATGGATGCGGTGCTACATTATAAATCCCGGATATAATGGTTTTTATTGACACAGTAAAAGCTGCTGTTATTGTAACATCCGACGATCCCGGCCGCGCTACGAGTCGTCGCGGCGTGCATATTTCAGGGCGGGCGACGTCGGCGTCGGCGTCGCCCCAGCCCCCAGGACTCGGCTCCGCGTCGCGACGACGGTCTGAGTGCCATCGATTGTGAAAACTGCGACCATTACTCGCCGCGGAGCTTTATACGCTCGCCCCGCCACAATGCTTCCGCGCAGCCGGTAGATCTGTATCACGTCCCAAACACGGCGGCAAGATGCCCCGTACGCTGAATTACAGTCAATAAAAGGTATGGACTGCTCTTCCATCTAGATGTGCTATCTGCCTTCCACAAAGCAAACTAATCGTCATCTGCAGTTGCGTCATTTACTCAATGCGTATTACTTGCAACAGAATATACAATTGAATTAGAGGACAAGATAAAAGGAAAAGACTACCGATGTGGCCAGAAGCACGTAATAATTGTGTGGGACAACATAGATGAATTGTATGGGAAGTACCACATTTATTCAGATCGACGACAGCTACAGCAACAACTTACACTTGAGTGAAATACAGTAATCTGACTTTGCAAGACTGTATAGTCCTTATGAAGGAAGATATAATCTTGGAATCAATTTTAACTTATGTAATGGGACTAAGTGTTTTTCTTACATAAATTAACCATCCTATTATACGAGGGTTTATCTTTTACGCGCATGCACTTACACCTTTCTGGTGCTTTCTACAACAATGTTAGGATCAAAATTTTCATTTATCTTTATCATTCTTCCCGAAAGCAAACTATTTATGGACGACATCCTATTCATTAGCTACGAGCTGAGAAATCCTATACTACCCATATTTGTATTAATTTCAATCTTCTATTAGTCAATCTCCTTCTGATCCTCTCACTGTCCATTTCCTAATCTCCCCCTCTCTGTCTACACTCTCCTTCCCTCCACTTCTATGCCAATCACCCCCTTGTCACTCCTGCTCCATGGTAGCTTAAGGGCTTTTATCCTCCACAGTAACTCTTTCCAGATAGTAAGTAATATGTCTACAAATTTGGTTGAAATTCCCACGTCTGAGGTTAGTGTCCTCCCTTGGGCATGAGTGTGTGTGTTGCCCTTAGCGGAAGTTAGTTTAATTTAGATTAAGTAGTGAGTAAGCCGAGGAACTCACGACCTCAGCAGTTTGGTCCCAGAGGAACTTACCACAAATTTCCAAATTTGGTTGAAATTGATCCAGAAGCATAGTAGGAGATGTTGAATATATGCATATGTGCCATATATTTGCACATATAGATGTATGACTTTCTGCTGTTTTACACCATACGACTCCAGAGAGCATGTTAAATTTATCTGTAGTATTCAGCCGTGTGGTTTGATCTTAGCTCCCCATAGACGTTGACATCATTTATTGGTTCGCTATAGTGCTTATTCTCGCGACCTGATTGTCACATTGAACAGCGCAAATAAGAGACAGATTACGCTTCATACTTTTTAAAGTGTTCTATGACAACTAATCACAGGAAGTAAATACCAATAGGTTCTTTTCGAACATTTTTACATCACCCCTTCTCATCTACGCACCCGTTCTATAGTGGTGGTAGGATAGCTTACTCCCACAGTATTTTTGAAAGAACAGTAAGTCGTGAAGCGGGAACATTTGCTTGAAATTGCTCCAGGTGCTCCTGAGCTATTTCCATTAACAATACTACGGGATGTAGGTGGTCCTTAAACCCACAGTGCTTTTTTCTAGATCGTAAACAACCAGTAATATCGAACTCACTATTATAAGACAGCTTCAAACATCTCATTACATATCAAATGAGTTACTTACATCACCTATTTGACGATAAGCATGTAAGGGAGAAAGAGTGTGGAGAAGGTATGAAATTATGTTTAACATTTCTTGAAAGTTGCTAAATCCCCTGGTTATGAAGCACTGGGTGAATGTAGTGTGGGTAATTTGTGCTCAGTTTTAAGAAAACTGAGTTTCTCATGCATCTCAGTGCTTATGACGTTGTACCTCCTGAAGTGTGGGTCGTACAATGATACAATTTTGTAGTTACATTCAGTGGCCCTTGTGGATACTACGTATGAAATGTGTTGCGAATAGGGTTAGTAATACACAAGTAATAAATTAAAATAGAAAGTTGTAATTCCCCAATCATCCAAAAATAAAAGAAAAATATACTTATTCAAGAAAGCAGATAAAAACTCACTTGACACCTTCCTGAGACACAGTCTCCACTCCTTCCAAATTAACAATGTAAGTGCATACCAGATGTGACTTGAATTAAAAGCAATAGTATAGACATCAATTGAAATATTTATAACAAATAAATTAACGAACGATGGAGATGATCCCCCTTGGTACACTGTGCTGCTGCGTGATCTGGGATTCTTACCAGATAGGATTAACGGAGTACATCGAGAAAATTCAAAGAAGGGCAGCACGTTTTGTATTATTCCGATACAGGGGAGAGAGTGTCACGGAAATGATATGAGACTTGGAGTGGATATCATTAAAACAAAGACGTTTTCCGTTGCGGTGGAATCTTCTAAAGAAATTTGAATCACCAGCTTTCTCCTCCGAATGCGTAAATACTTTCTTAACGTCGACCTGAATAGGGAGAAATGATCCTCATAATAAAACAAGGGAAATCACAGCTCGCAAGGAAAGGTATAGCTGTTCGTTAGCCGGCCCAGGTGGCCGAGCGGTTCTAAGCGTTTCAGTCCGGAAACGCGCGATTGCTACACTCGCAGGTTCTAATCCTCCCTCGGCAATGGATGTGTGTGATGTCCTTAGGTTGGTTAGGTTTAACTAGTTCTAAGCTCTAGGGGACTG
Organism: Schistocerca nitens; assembly: GCF_023898315.1. NCBI lineage: Eukaryota > Metazoa > Arthropoda > Insecta > Orthoptera > Acrididae > Schistocerca > Schistocerca nitens. Next base: position 847,897,553 of record NC_064617.1, read on the forward strand.
ATGACCTTATATGTTAAGTCCCATAGTGCTCAGAGCCATTTGAACCATTTTTGAGCTGTTCGTTTCTTCCGCGTGCTGTGCCAGATTGCAATATCAGAGAATCATTGTGAAGGTGGCTCGATAAACCCTCTGCCAAGCACTTAAGTGTGATTTGCGGAGTATCCATGTTGATATACCGAGGGAGGTGGCGCAGTGGTCAACACACTGAACGCTGATTCGGGTGGATGGTGCTTCAAACACGCGTCCGGCCATCCTTATTTAGTTTTTCTGTGATTTCCCTTAATCGCTTAAGGAAAATGCCAGAATGGTTCCTTTGAAAGGGCACGACCGACTTTCTTGCATTTCCTTCCCAATTTCGATGGGACCGATGACCTCACTGTTTGGTTCCCTCCCCCGAATCAACCAACCATGTAGATGTAGACGTAGACGTAGATGTAGATGTGAAACTTCAAACATTACGCGGCAGTATTTCACCGAACTCAGTGTTTATGACGTCATATCTCCTAAACTGTGTATGATACAATGATTTATTTTTGCAGCCAGATTTATTAGTACGTGTGGATAATGTCTGTAAAATTTGTAGCCAATACATTTAGTAGTAAAGAAATAATAAATTAAAACCCCACTTCTAATGAGACAGTTTTACAGCACGAATAGTGGAAGAGTAGTAAGCGGTAAGCTATTTGCCGTTCGTCATTTTGTGGAAGTTGGCAGCGAGAAGTTTCATAAGGTTTTGAAATTACGCGTAAGGCGTCCTGCAAGTCAATAACTGTTCTAATCCTCAAATACTGGTTGACTGTGGACAGTATTTGCGAGCGGTGCATTACACTTTTTTCACTCCTACCCCCACCCTCTCGAGAGATAGGTGGTCCTAATCCCCAAAGCGCTTTTTTCGAGATAGCAAGTGATACGTGTATCACGTTTGCTTGAAATCGATCCTATAATTTCGGAAAGACAAACATAACATTTTATAAGATGTAGAGATATTATTTAAAGTAGAATATGGAACAGAATTAGAGTTTTAAACAGGAAAGGCAATGTATGTAGTCAGCAACATGCAAGAAGTACATGAGGCAGTATACGAGAATCATATGGGAAGTCTTACTTTTAATCGGATCGAAGACTGCAAGACCAACACTTATAAGTGAACTACATAGAGAGTTTCAGCATAGGAACTACGCAGCCAACCGCCTGCAAATAACTGTTTATCAAGATGACAACTATCATGGCATACAAAGTTTATTTACGTAAAGCTACATTGCAAGAGAGCAATGGTTGAATTTTCGAGTAGATAGGCTGAAGTCAAAAATTAAGATTAAACACATTCAGTCTTTGGCTCGTATGCCTTGCTAGGAACAACATCAGACTGATCGGCACAGTGGCTTTACGTTGCTGCCACGAAAACAATTTAAGCTGCGCTGCCTAACGGACGCGGACAGTGAAATACGAGTACCTCATTTGTGACAATGTAATGGGGGTAATTGAATTAAACAACAGTTAATTACAAAAACAAAATACAAAGAAAGCAAGCTTAATGTATTTTTAGAAATACGAAAGTGTCAAGTAAATGAAGTATAACAAAGCCATCTATTAGGCTATACAGAAATTACCATTACTTAAAACAGTGGATATGAAAGAATATTTCTACAAACAGGTGAACAATCCAAAAAATATCTGTATGATGGTAACTGTAATAGTATATATCTAGGAGATTCGAAGAAAAATATGTTTTGTAATCAGAGATAGGGAAACATTGCAAAAATAAAGGACTCAAAATTCCTCGAGTACTTGATTAAACCCACTTATAAAATTTCTGTTGCGTAATTGCAACTGTTCATTGACGATGACGCCATCGTTCTTAGAAATATGCTTAAAAATCTCCAGCTTTTCTTCTTTTCAATGTAACATTACGTAAGTAACCTTCGTATGGAAACTTCATTCTGATGAAGGCATTCTTAATGGTGTCCAAACCTCGGTCAATGTACCAAACAGTTACTTGCAACAGGATGGCTATGTGATTCCCATGCTGAAACTTATATACGGTTGCTGAGAGAGAGAGCCCTGTTTAAAACTGTAAATACAGAGTATTCCAAAAGATTTATCCGATTTCACAAGACTGTATTCTTTTTCAATGAAGGAAATCGCAGGGAAAATTTTAACTTACAGAATAGGACTACAATGAATTCTTTCTAAAAAATGAACCGTCCGATTATACAAGAGTATATCTTTTATTAAAAACTTGGATAGACAGTGCATTCCATTACATTACATTAATACTAGTTCTATCGATCATCAATACGACATTTCATAGTGACGTAGAACTTGTCAGTTTAACATAAGTTTTCATTACACTATATAATTCATTTTTTTACCAGAACTAATGTTTCACAATAATATTTATTTAATAGTTCGCTACGAACCTGCTTCCGGCTTCCTAGGTCATCGTCAGATAACTTAATACTAAAACTGGTAGTGCACACAGCTTGAACAAGTGTTCATACACGTACAAAGACACCTTTGTACAACAGTCTTTGTATGAACTGTCCTTGAAGTTGTGTAGAGAAAGTCTTGCACAGAATTTCCGCTTTATTTAGTGTATGGTCGCAGTCATTTTACATGTGGATAAATACAAGATACTGCAAACGACAAAGAGAGTTAATCCTATTGTACCAGAATGTAGGTAGTGAACTCCTTGATCACGTCACAATCTTAAAATAATTAAAAGTCACATGCTAAAAGGGATCTGGTATCTTTAGCCGTGCGACAACGTGATGCAAATTTCATTGACGTTCTCTGTGCCATTCAATGATGTTCAGAACGAACATACTTTCAGCCTACATATCACGACAAACCTCTTTCTACATTATCTCTACTGAAAGTGGCAGTAAGTTTCCGGTAATGGTAATACGAATATTGTGGTGCTTAGGCGATCTTGACGTTATATTTGTAGGGGGACGTCTTTCTATTTCACAGTATGTGAATTCTTAAAATGTTAATTACTTCATCATCGACGTGGCGTTGTAGTCTAGCCTTTCACAGTTTTGCGGGTAGCATTAGAAGTACCACACTTGCGCCTTGGGGAAAAGCAGGCTACTCTAAGTGTACGTGATGAAGTGCAGTGCCCCACTTCTAGCTAGAGCGGTTTGGGGCCGAGATGACTGAGAGGTCGGTGGACAGCGAGAATAGCCGAGCCTGCGCCTTTCGCCACGTCACAGCGGTGAGCGCGACTCCGCCAACGTGGGCTGTTTTATTCAGGCTGCGTGGGAGGCGTCGGCCTTATCCGTCACAATATCTGCCACGCCGTACCCAGACTCTGTATATATATATATAGCGGCCAACCTCGATGTAGGTAGGTGCGTAACTGGGGTTCTGGGCTACTGGGAGCTGGCGTGTGAATCGTGAGTAGACACTGACCTCCGAGCAGTCAGTCAGTGGGAACCGCTCGTAACAACTGCGTGTCTCGGAACCGACCGAAACGTGATGCAGACAAACAAAAATCGTATTTCATCATCTCGCCACCTTTTATACCTACCTAAACAGCATGTACAGTGAAGCGCCAAAGAACCTGGTATAGGCATGCTTATTCAAATTCAAAGATGTGCAGGTAGGCAGAAGACGGCGCTGCGGTCGGCAACACCTATATAAAACAACAAGTGTCTGGTGCAGTTGCTAGATCGGTTACGGCTGCTACTATAGCAGGTTACCAACATTTAAGTGAGTTTGAACGTGGTGTTGCAGCTGGCGCTCTAGCGATGAGACGCGGCATCTCCGAAGTAGCGATGAAGTGGGGGTTTTCCCGCATGACCATTTTATGAGTGTAGCGTGAATATTAGGAATTCGGTGAAACATGAAATCCGAACAGTGCTGCGGCCGTGAAAAGATCCTGCAAGAACGGGACCAACGACGACTAAAGAGAATCTTTCAACATGATAGAAGTGCAACCTTTCCGCAGGTGCTGCAGATTTCAATGCTGGGCCATCAACAAGTGTCAGCGTGCGAACCATTCGACGAAACATTATCGATATGGGCTTTCGGAGCCGAAGGCCCACTCGTTTATCCTTGATGACTGCATGACACACATGTTTACGCCTCGCCTGGGTCCGTCAACACCGACATTGGACTGTTGATGACTGGAAACATGTCTCGCTTCTAATTCTACCGAGCGGGTGGACGTGTACGGCTATGGAGATAACCTCATGAATCCATGGAGAAAGCATGTCAGCAGAGGACCGTTATAGCTGGTGGAGGCTCTTCAATGGTCTGAGGCGTGTGCAGTTCTAGTGATATGGGACGCCTGATATGTCTAGATACGACTCTGACAGGTGACACTTACTTAAGCGTCAATTCATGTCCATTATACATTTCGGCGGACTTGGGCAATTCCAGCAATTTGACACCTCACGCGTCCAGAACTGCTACATAGATGTTCAAGAAACACTCTTCTGAGTTTAAAAATTTCCACAGCCCAACAAACTCCCCAGATGTGAACATTATTGAGCACATCTGGAATGCCTTGCAACGTGCTATCCAGAAGAGATACCGACCCCGTCTTACTCTTACAGTTTTACGGACAGTGCTGCAGGAGCCATGCTATCAGGTCCCACCTGTGCTACTTCAGACATTAGTCGACTCTATGCCACGTCGCGTTGCGGCACTTCTGCGTGGTCGCGGGACTACTGCACGATATTAGGCAGGTGTACCAGGTTCAAATGGTTCAAATGGCTCTGTACACTATGGGACTTAGCCGGCCGAAGTGGCCGTGCGGTTGAAGGCGCTGCAGTCTGGAACCGCAAGACAGCTACGGTCGCAGGTTCGAATCCTGCCTCGGGCATGGATGTTTGTGATGTCCTTAGGTTAGTTAGGTTTAACTAGTTCTAAGTTCTAGGGGACTAATGACCTCAGCAGTTGAGTCCCATAGTGCTCAGAGCCATTTGAACCATTTGAACCACTATGGGACTTAACTTCTGAGGTCATCAGTCCCCTAGAACTTAGAACTACTTAAACCTAACTAAGGAAATCACACACATTCATGCCCGAGGCAGGAGTCGAACCTGCGACCGTAGCGGTCGCGCTGTTCCAGACTGTAGCTCCTAGAAACGCTCGGCCACCCCGGCCGGCGTACCAGGCTCTTTGGCTCTTCAGTGTCTGATGCCTGTGAGTATCGGCAGTTGGAAGTGATTTGTTTGGAATCAGATTTGAACCTGTCAATGGTCGAAATATTAAATTGGCGTGAGCATGGCCAATTCTGGCTACTCACGACAAATAGCAGGTCTGAAGCAAGAAAAATGTTAGTAGGGCCTACTAAAGGAGAAAATCTATTATTTGAATTAACTGATGGTTACCAGTGCTCCTCCATAGTTCAGATGATAGCACATAAATAGAATAAAGTGCCTCTATGAACTGGTTCTTTGCTGTAAGGACAGTTCGCTTAGAGGCCAGGCAATCGGAAAAGTTCCTTGGTGGAGAAGGAAACAACATCAGCATTACTGAGAAGGTGTAACAAAAGCTTTCTCAAAGTTAATTGTGACTGCAATATCAGTTTGACATGTAATTATGGGAACACAATGTAACATTCTCAATATAAAACATTAAATAAACATGTTGGTCATATTTCAAAATTTTCAGACATGTTTTCAAAACAATGTTTTATTTTGAGAAAATTTACTTAACTAGGTAAAGGTAAGTGTTCTGCTGTAATGTCAAGTGCCAGCACGCTAGGCGAGAAGGTTAGAGCAGAGAGGGCCGTGAGATGGTGTCAGCCAACTGCACGCTGCCCAACTCCTCTCCATGACAACAATGCAAAGGTAGCGCCATCTACACAAAGAGGACATAAGCTCTGTGTTACCTGGCTGTGGCCTAGCCATTCTACGAGCTCTATAGCAGCGACTTAGGAACTGTATTATTTCACTTACATTACGCATTGTATATACTGAAGAGATTGCTTATGTATGTCTGTCGCCCTTTGCTCGCAACACGTCTCTATCAAATAAAGCTAAGTATTGTAATCATTTCCTTTTGTAATAAAAATTCATTAGTACCGTTTGCTTGAGTAAGAGTCTTTGCCAGCAAGTGAAATCAACAGACCCTCAACATTTCTCACGATTTCTGTGGGAAGGTAATCTTTATCTCTCATTTCTACATTTTATCCATCAAGAATTTCCCTTTTCAATAGCAGTATCACCGTCTCTTTATCTTACTTGGCATGTGTTGATCACTGGTAGTAGCTTAACAGCGACGATTGGGTACAAAAAACTCAATGTTTGTAGTCTGTAATCATCAGATAATGGCGTTATTCAAAAATTATTGAATGTGTGGCAACGAAGCTCACCAGTGTTCAACATTAAATCAGTGGTAAGCCAACAGTTTCACGACTGCTGCACATAACTGCCTCTGTTCGTCACAATTAAGTGCATATTTTCTGTATTATTTCTGTGTCAGCTGTGATTCTCTTGTCGACGTCAGATTACTTGCTGTCCTCTTCTACGAACCCTGCAAGACCAGCAAAACGTTTTAGAAGGCTGTCCTCTGCAAACCACACGTTAACTGAAAACACTTAATTTTTCTGCATGGTAGAAAATGATTTTTCGGGAAGGCATTCCTTTTCTTAGGTTGTTATCCTTAGAATGTACGAAACCACAGTGGCACTACAGTTATAGTTCAATCACGTTTATGTCCGACTGAACAGTAAGTGATTAAGGCACTGGAACCACACGTGGGAGAAATAATAACTGATTCTCAACGGCCACACAGCTTTAGAATCATCTTGATATCATTACGTCGGCTGAGACGATTCCTGGGATGTTCTTTCCAAGGACGCAGTCAACACAGTTTCCCATCTTTTAACTGTCCACACTAGAGCTCCACAACGGCAGTACATTAAACCACAATTTAGCTTCCATTTTTAACACGCATATCGAAAACTGACGCCTTGCTACAAACATATAAGGTTTCTTTTTATATGATTAAGACGAACAGCTTAAATTTTATTGGTAGAAAAATGTTGTGACATTCTCTTATTCATTGGAAAATAGGAATAACTGAATGATTTCCTATTTCTGTTCAGAGTTTTCAATTGATGAAAATCAGTTCGCCAGAAGTAAAACATGAATACGTACACCAAAAATGAGATTCTTTACATGTGTCTAAATAAGACTATCGCATGCTATTGAACTCGGCAGCCTGTTTCTTTTGAGATTACATTTATTTATATTTTTTTTTTGTTGAGTAAGCTTATGGTTCTGATCTTGCTCTGATTAGACATGGAAATGATAATGACAGCAAACAGTACAAACGGTATCAGTCCTAGGAGTAGAAATTTAGTTAACATTTCTTGTGAAGAATGGAAGAACTGGAACTGCAAACTTGCATAGAAATAGTATCTGTGAGAGAAGATAAGGGAGAGCAAGACGTAGAGAAACGAAGGGAAATAGTAAATACAAGTAATGAAAGGAAGAAAAGCAAAGCAAAACAATGTCACAGAATAAGCAAAACAGAAGAGAGCGTAACTGAAGAAGAAGTGAGCTTTTACATCGCTATTTGAGAAATGTAACTATTAAAATGATAATTACTCCGCTACGCCGGTCCCAAGCCCGGGGCCTCACCGTACAAGAGGTGAGGAAGGAGGAGGGGGAGGAGTAACAACCGCGTTAAAAAACCAAGGTACACCTGGCCCGGGTGATAGCACTTTGTAAGGGCTCCTTGCTAGGACTACAGTGAAGACCTCAACGGTAGTGAAGGCGGAGGGAATAGTTCTCGGTACGGCGGAACTAGCGGAAGAGGCAACCAAAGAAAAAAATCCACTTGGCGTCTGTCTTGAAACAAGCGGCTGAGTGGTCAGCGTCTGTCCACCAGTGGTGCGGCTGAAAACCATTCCTCGGAGCTAATAACCTCGAGTAGAATCCTTAGGGGACTTGTTCCCCTAACCCAACAAACAATCAACAATGGATACGCACCTTGTAAGAGATTTTACCCCAGGGAGTAACCAATCTCCAATTTCTAAGGAAATTAAAAGTAGGCATTCGGATTCTGGGGGCCTACAGCAATGTGCGAAGGATGAGTCGGAGCATCCTGAAACCTGCCTTAAGCAAGCAACAAATAAAAGTAAACACAAAAATATAAACTACTTGGCAACATTCAACGTAAACTCACTTCTAAAAACAGGAAAACTTAAAACGTTAATAAATTTTATAAAACAGAAAAATATAATGATAACTGCACTCCAAGAAACAAGGTATACTGATGAACATTCATTTGATTCAGAGGGATTCAGAATCTTCAAAGGGAAGCCAGGAAAAAGAGTTATGAAGAATGTACCCCAATTTGGAACAGGATTCATTGTAAACCAAAATATATTAAACTCGATAGTAGAATTTAAATCTGTCAATGAAAGGCTTTCAACATTAACCTTCAAATCAGTAAACAAACTGTATACCATTGTAAACTCACATGCACCAACAAATGAGAAAAACAGAACACAAAAAGAACAAACAGAATTTTTTGGCGGGAACTGTCAAACACCTTAGACCAGATTTCATCCAAAAACACAATAATATTGTTGGGGGACTTTAATGCTCAAATCGGGAAAGAACGTCATCACCAATCCATAGTAGGCAAATTCCCTGCACATAAAAGAACCAATGCAAATGGAGAAAGACTTATTAGTTTATGCAGAGAACATGACATAGTTCTAAAGTCTACATATTTCAAAAAACTCCCTAGAAAACAAACTACATGGGTATCCCCGAATCCAGTCTGTGGGGAGAAACAACTTGACCATGTTGCTATAAGCAGACTGTCTGTATCAGAGATACTCAATGTAAAAGTTGCTAAGAGCGCAAGTTTATATTCAGATCACTATCTATCTGTCGTTAAATTCAAAATTAGACCAATATATAAAAGAAAGAGCGAATATCAACCTAAAAAGTTTGACACTCAGAAATTAACCAAGGGACACAATTTCAGGACACTTTTGGAAAAGAAAACACCTAAAAAATGGGAACAACTTCAAAAAGATATAGTACAGACAGCAGAAGACACCATTCTCCTTACCAAAAAATGGAAACATGCCTGGTGGAATGATGAGTGTGACAAACTAATCCTAACAAGACAACGAGCTTGGAACATTTGGAATGCCAACAAAAATGATAAAAATAGGAACTCCCTAGAAGAAGCCCGGAAGCAAGCTTCAAAAGGCCTTAAAAAGATCCAAGTTCAATACATAAAAGACCAACTAGCATCAATAGACTCCAACTTCAAACAGAACAATGCTAGGGACTTTTACAAAACCTTCAAAAGTAACTTAAAGAAATACTCTCCTCCTAGTCTATTTTTCACGGACCCAAAAACGCAGAAAACTGCATACAATAGCATAGAGAACTGTAGAATACTTGCTGAATCTTTTGAAGAACTACATAACTGTTATCCACCGAAAGAAAAATTTAATTTCAATATTGTAAACCCAACACCACCAGACTCCAAGCCGCCAACCACAGAAGAAATAAAAGAAATCATAAAAGAGCTTAAAAATAATAAAGCCCTGGAGAGGATAATATAGTTGCTGAACTATGGAAGTACTCTAGTGACAACATGATACAGTGTCTATCAGAAATACTAAAAGAAATCTGGACAACACACAGATTACTACCAGACTGGACATCAGAATTAATACATCCACTACATAAAAAAAGGAAGAAAACAGATCCTAGCAATTATAGGGGAATCTCCCTCTTACCAGTGACCTATAAGATCTTGTCTAAGGCGCTTTTAAAATGAGCAGAAGAGATACTTGACAAACAGCTAGGAGAGTATCAGGCTGGATTTAGAAAGGGAAGGTCATGTGCATAACAAATACTAAATTTAAAGAACATAATAGAAATGAGGAAAATCAGGAACTTAAAATATGTAATTACTTTTTGTGGATTTTAAAAAAGCCTATGATTCAATTGACAGAAATACACTGCTTGATATCTTAAAAGAATTGGGACTCGATGCTAAAACAAATGCAATAATTAAAGGTACTTTGACAAATACAAAATCGAAAGTAAAATTTAGGGGAGAGCTCTCAAAATCGTTTGAAATAAAGTCAGGTGTTCGACAGGGAGATGGTCTTTCACCTCTGCTTTTCAATTGTGTCTTGGAGAAGGTAGTTCGAGAATGGAGGAAGGCCATCAATACTAAAGAGATTCAACTAGGGAGAAATCCAAACAAGATCACTGTCGACTGTTTAGCCTTCGCAGATGACATGGCATTGATTACAGATTCACTAGACAATGTCCAAGAACAAATAAGAGAACTACTAAAACAAGCTGCCAAAGTAGGACTACAAATATCCTATGAAAAAACAAAGTTTATGACAAACATCTGTGATGCTCCTCAAAATATTGCAGTTGCCAACAACACAATACACAAAACAGATTCCATTAAATACCTAGGAGAGTGGATTATATACAATGCCAAAGAAAAGATAGCTGTACAAACTAGAGTGCACAAAATGGAAAGAGTGTTTCATATGACCAAAAACGTTTATAATTAAAAATCCTTGTCCTGGAACACGAAATTAAGACACTACCAAACAGTGGCCAGACCTGAAGCTCTCTATGCGGCAGAAACACTAAAACTAACAAGAAATGGAGATCTTGAGAAACTAGAGAAGGTCGAAAGAAGAATTTTAAGGAAAATACTTGGAGCTAAAAGAAACGGTAATGCTGAATACAGGTTAAGACCAAACAGAGAGCTATATCTGAAAACGGAGAAACTAACTGATGTAATGAGGAAGAGGAGACTACAGTTTTTTGGACATATATTCAGAATGGATAACAACAGACTAACCAAGCGGATATTCACATTACTCAATAGCTACAAATCCAAGCCAGCATGGTTCATAGAGACTGAAAAGGACATTGAAAATGCTGGAGTTACAATAGACACAATAGAAAACAGAACACATTTCAGAAAGGCAGTTCAAAAGGCAGAATTTCAGGAGAGAAAGAAAATAACTAGACGAAAGTGGACTCAAGAAGAAAGGGAACATCACTCTAAAAGGATGAAGGAAATTTTGAAACTGAAGAAATCTAATACAATGAAGAGTAGCCAAAGTTGATTCATCGTGCCCTCCAAATGGGTTATTCGAAAGGAAAAAAAATGATAATTTTTAGGGAAACTGAGGTAGAAACGAGGAAATGCTTTAGCTTCTTAATGAAAGAAACATTATATTGAATGATGAAGTTCAGTTTTCTCCAGCAATGCATAACAACTGTTGAGAAAAAGTTTTACCACGTTTCCATTTTATGGATGGGTCTCGCAGAGGTTCTGCATAAATGATTTGTTTTGCCGTCATGAGAAGTTGATACGTGCTTTGTGATGTGAGAATCTAAGGGACATGGCAATTGAGAAGCCGATGAAGTATTTACGGAATGTTAAAAAAAATATTTACTCTTTTCAGAGATCCTAGTATGGACAAAAAACAGACAAAAGTGTCAAGTGAGCATGGGCTCCAAAATGCATTCCTTAAGAGCAATCATCACGCATGCCGAAAGCTCGAAACTTAGTACAGACTTCAATTGGGGATGCTTTTAATAGTTTCCATAGTAAAAAATGAAATTAGATGAGCATGCGGCAGTAGGCCCCTTACGGGGAAGTTCGGCCGCGGAGTGCAAGTCTTGTTTCAGTCGACGCCACTCTGGGCGACTTGCTCACCGGTGATGAGGATGAATTGATGATGAGGACAAAGTAACACCCAGTCCAAGAGCGGAGAATATCTCCAACCCGGCCGGGAATCGAACGAGGCCCCGTGCATTGTGGGCAAGCACGTTACCACTCAGCTAACCAGGCGGATGGTTTCCACAGTGAAACCCTGTCTTGAAATCTGGCAAAAAAATCCAAAGAGAATCTGCAGCTCTAATGTAAAGTATACCAGCTGCGATACCAATGGTAATTTTACCAACGACAGTACCACTAAAACGGAGCTATCAAACACAGTTTTCCGAAATTACTCAACCAAAGGAGACGAAGTAAATATTCCAGATTTTCAAACATGACCAACTACCAACGTGAATAACTCAGGAGTAGATATCCTCTATGAAGGAAAGCAGCTTAAAACACTTAATAAAGGTAAGTATTCTGTTTCAGATTGTATGCTAATTTTGTGCCGTTCAGAGAATGCTGTACAACAGCACCTTGCTTAGCAATCACACGTAGCCTCTCACTCGACGAAAGATCCGTATCTACAAACTGGTCACAACAATACTCAAGAAAGGAGATAGGAATAATTCGATTAATTATAGACCCGTATCACTGTCATCGACTTGCAGCAGAATTTTGAAACACAAGCTCTGTTCGAACACTATGATTAGCTTGGGGAAAACGAGTAGTCAGCGACAGGGATCTCAAACTGATACAATATATCTACGTTTCCGGGAGGCTTTTGACACAGTTCCTCACAAGAGACTCCCAATCAAATTGCGTGCCAAGGGAGTACTCTCTCATTATGTGGCTGGATCATGATTTTCTGTCCGAAAGATCACAGTTCGTAGTAACCGACGGTAGGTTATCGAGTAAAACAGGAGTGATACCTGGCGTTCCGCAAGGTAATGTTATAGACCTTCTGGTGTTCCTGATCCACACAAAGTATGAAGGGTTCAGGAGACCATCTGAACAGTCCTTCTAGCTTGTTTGTAGGTGGTTCCGCCATTTACCGTGTATTAAAGTCACCGGCAGAATTGGGGCGGGTTCAAACACGATCTAAATGCTGTCGGTTCAACTAAATACCTTATAATTACAAACGCGAACAATTTAAATTAGCACGATCACATGGAGAATGTTGTGGGGGATGGAAATCAAAGATTGCGTTTTATTGGTAAAACACATAGAAGATACAACAGGCCCACAAATTAGTCTGTCTGCTCTGCACTTGGCTGTCCTTTCTAGAGTGTAGCTGTGCAGTATGGGATCCTTATCAGATAGAATTGACAGAGGACATGGAAAAAGTCTAAAGCAGGGCACCTCGTTTTGTATTATCGCGAAATAGGGAAGAGAGTGTCATGGATATGGTGAGCGAACTTGGGTGGCAATCGTTAAAGCAAAGGAGGTTTTCGTTTGCGGCGGGATCTCTTCATGAGATCACAATCACCAAGTATGTCCTCTGCGTGTGAAATATTTTATTGACGCCAATGTGGACATGGGGAAATGATCATCGTAATAAAAAAAGATAAATCAGATCACGTATGGAAGAATATGAATGTTGATTTTAGCCATGAAATGTTCGAGAGTACATTGATTAAGAAATGGTTTGAAAGTGGTTCTATGAAACCTCTTCATTGATGTGAGAATTACAGAGTAGATGTAGATGTGATGTAGATTACAAAATAGACTCAAATTTACGAAGAATTTGGCAGTATAAACCGATTAATCAGCACGACGTGCCGCCCTCTTGCCTTGATGTAAGAACTGATTATTTTGGGAAAAGCGTCTTAGCCGGCCGAGGTAGCCGAGCGGTTCTAGGCACTACAGTCTGCAACCGCACGATCGCTACGGTCGCAGGTTCGAATCCTGCCTCGGGCATGGATGTGTGTGATGTCCTTAGGTTTAAGTAGTTCAAAGTCCTAGGGGACTGATGACCTGACAAGTTAAGTCCCATAGTGCTCAGAGCCATTTGAACGAAAAGCGTCTTAGAGCCTTTGTATACCCTCCTGAGAAAAACTGGCATACAATTGTTGTAACTGATCATTCATATCCTGGGTACTGCAATTGGCTGGAGCTGACAAAAGAGGTGGTCCCACACATTTTTTATCTCAGACAAGTGAGGGAATCTTGGTGTCCATGGGATATCTCAGCGTCATGCATACAATCTGTAGAGATAGAAACATGCCATGCGTGGACGAGCATTGTCCTACTGAAAATAGCACAACGATTCTGTTGTGTACCGGCCGTAGTGGCCGAGCGGTTCTAGGCGCTTCAGTCCGGAACCGCGCGACGGCTACGGTCGCAGGTTCGAATCCTGCCTCGGGCATGGATATGTGTGATGTGCTTAGGTTAGTTAGGTTTAAGTAGTTCAAAGTTCTAGGCGACTGATGACTACAGATGTTAAGTCCTATAGTGCTTAGAGCCATTTGAACCATTTTTTGTTTCTGTTGCATGAGAAGTGACATGTTGGACGCCGTTCTTCAGTGACCAAAAAATGTTCGAACGTGTGAAAACTTATGAGACTTAACTGCTAAGGTCATCAGTCCGTAAGCTTACACACTACTTAACCTAATTTATCCTACGGACAAACACACACACCGATGCCCGAAGGAGGACTCGAACCTCCACCGGGACCAGCCGCACAGTTAATGACTGCAGCGCCCCAGACCGCTCGGTTAATTCCGCGCGACCCTCCAGTGACCGTTGTGACTCCAATGTCCCCTTAATGACTACCATTTGTGATCCAATGTCATAAGCATGACTTCAGTCGTAGAACTGCTGTGCCTCTCCAAAACAACATAATAATGGGACCTCTCTCTAAGTCGCAAACTATACTCGCTAACGATGGTTATCCGGTGTAATGCCAAACCGCGTCTCATGGCTGAAAACAATTAGAAGCCATTCGTGAGCAATCCATCCATCCTGGTGACGGCACTACACCGAACGCTGCGGTTTGTTTTGTAATGCATGGGACGCTAATACCGTATCCCGTCGGCTATTAGTCTCCGACCAGTGGTGTAGGATGACACAGAATGTTGCGGGGAGTCCATTACTTGTTCTCGGATATCAGACGCTGATGAGGAGGGGTTACGATGTACATGGTGCAGAATCCGGCGACCCTGCCATATGGTGAGACGTGGTCGATCGGTACCTTGGCGACGAGAACCCTGCTTTCATGCAGTCCAACATCGGGAAACCTTTACGTCCGAAGGTCCCACAAATCTGAATATCGACCAGCTGCCCAGACTGAGACACACAATGATGCTCCTTCCATACGCTGTAGATGCTAGGGCTGTTGATTAAAAAGCGATAGATGAACCATGGACCTTGCCGTTGCTGGGGAGGCTTGCGTGCCTCAGCGATACAGATAGCCGTACCGTAGGTGCAACCACAACGGAGGGGTATCTGTTGAGAGGCCAGACAAACGTGTGGTTTCTGAAGAGGGGCAGCAGCCTTTTCAGTAGTTGCAAGGGCAACGGTCTGAATGATTGACTGATATGGCCTTGTAACAATAACCAAAACGGCCTTGCTGTGCTGGTACTGCGAACGGCTGAAAGCAAGGGGAAACTACGGCCGTAATTTTTCCCGAGGGCATGCAGCTTTACTGTATGATTAAATGATGATGGCGTCCTCTTGGGTAAAATATTCCGGAGGTAAAATAGTCCCCCATTCGGATTTCCTGGCGGGGACTACTCTAGAGGAAGTCGTTATCAGGAGAAAGAAAACTGGCGTTCTATGGATCGGAGCATGGAATGTCAGATCCCTTAATCGGGCAGGTAGGTTAGAAAATTTAAAAAGGGAAATTGATAGGTTAAAGTTAGATATAGTGGGGGTTTGTGAAGTTCGGTGGCAGGAGGAACAAGACTTCTGGTCAGGTGACTACAGGGATATATACACAAAGTCAAATAGGGGTAATGCAGGAGTAGGTTTAATAATGAATAGGAAAATAGGAATGCGGGTAAGCTACTACAAACAGCATAGTGAACGCATTATTGTGGCCAAGATAGATACGAAGCCCACACCTACTACAGTAGTACAAGTTTATATGCCAACTAGCTCAGCAGGTGACGAAGAAATTGAAGAAATGTATGATGAAATAAAATAAATTATTCAGATAGTGAAGGGAGACGAAAATTTAATAGTCATGGGTGACTGGAATTCGAGTGTAGGAAAAGGGAGAGAACGTAGTAGATGAATATGGATTGGGGCTAAGAAATGAAAGAGGAAGCCGCCTGGTAGAATTTTGCACAGAGCATAACTTAATCATAGCTAACACTTGGTTTAAGAATCATGATAGAAGGTTGTATACATGGAAGAACCCTGGAGATACTAAAAGGTATCATATAGATTATATAATGGTAAGACAGAGATTTAGGAAACAGGTTTTAAATTGTAAGACATTTCCAGGGGCAGATGTGGACTCTGACCACAATCTATTGGTTATGACCGGTAGGTAAAAACTGAAGAAACTGCAAAAAGGTGGGAATTTAAGGAGATGGAACCTGGATAAACTGAAAGAACCAGAGGTTGTACAGAGTCTCAGGGAGAGCATATAAGAAAAATTGACAGAAATGGGGGAAAGAAATACAGTAGAAGAAGAATGGGTAGCTTTGAGGGATGAAGTAGTGAAGGCAGCAGAGGATCAAGTAGGTAAAAAGACGAGGGCTAGTAGAAATCCTTGGGTAACAGAAGAAATATTGAATTTAATTGATGAAAGGAGAAAATATAAAAGTGCAGTAAATGAAGCAGGCAAAAAGGAATACAAACGTCTCAAAAATGAGATCGACAGGAAGTGCAAAATGGCTAAGCAGGGATGGCTAGAAGACAAACATAAGGATGTAAAGGCATATATCACTAGGGGTAAGATCGATACTGCCTACAGGAAAATTAAAGAGACCATTGGAGAAAAGAGAACCACTTGTATGAATAATCAAGAGCTCAGATGGAAACCCAGTTCTAAGCAAAGAAGGGAAAGCAGAAAGGTGGAAGGAGTATATAGAGGGTCTATACAATGGCGATGTACTTGAGGACAATATTATGGAAATGGAAGAGGATGTAGATGAAGATGAAATGGTAGATACGATACTGCGTGAAGAGATTGACAGAGCACTGAAAGATCTGAGTCGAAACAAGGCCCCCGGAGTAGACAACATTCCATTGGAACTACTGACGGCCTTGGGAGAGCCAGTCCTGACAAAACTCTACCATCTGGTGCGCAAGATGTATGAAACAGGTGAAATACCCTCAGACTTCAAGAAGAATATAATAATTCCAATCCCAAAGAAAGCAGGTGTTGACAGATGTGAAAATTACCGAACAATTAGTTTAATAAGCCACAGCTGCAAAATACTAACACGAATTCTTTACAGACGAATGGAAAAACTAGTAGAAGCCGACCTCGGGGAAGATCAGTTTGGCTTCCGTAGAAATACTGGAACACGTGAGGCAGTACTAACCTTACGACTTATCTTAGAAGAAAGATTAAGGAAACGCAAACCTACGTTTCTAGCATTTGTAGACTTAGAGAAAGCTTTTGACAATGTTGACTGGAATACTCTCTTTCAAATTCTAAAGGTGGCAGGGGTAAAATACAGGGAGCGAAAGACTATTTACAATTTGTACAGAAACCAGATGGCAGTTATAAGAGTCGAGGGGCATGAAAGGGAAGCAGTGGTTGGGAAGGGAGTAAGACAGGGTTGTAGCCTCTCCCCGATGTTTTTCAATCTGTATATTGAGCAAGCAGTAAAGGAAACAAAAGAAAAATTCGGAGTAGGTATTAAAATCCATGGAGAAGAAATAAAAACTTTGTGGTTCGCCGATGACATTGTAATTCTGTCAGAGACAGCAAAGGACCTGGAAGAGCAGTTGAACGGAATGGATGGTGTCTTGAAGGGAGGATATAAGATGAACATCAACAAAAGCAAAACGAGGATAATGGAATGTAGTCGAATTAAGTCGGGTGATGTTGAGGGTATTAGATTAGGAAATGAGACACTTAAAGTAGTAAAGGAGTTTTGCTATTTGGGGAGCAAAATAACTGATGATTGTCGAAGTAGAGAGGATATAAAATGTAGACTGGCAATGGCAAGAAAAGCGTTTCTGAAGAAGAGAAATTTGTTAACATCGAGTATAGATTTAAGTGTCAGGAAGTCATTTCTGAATGTATTTGTATGGAGTGTAGCCATGTATGGAAGTGAAACATGGACGATAAATAGTTTGGACAGGAAGAGAATAGAAGCTTTCCAAATGTGGTGCTACAGAAGAATGTTGAAGATTAGATGGGTAGATCACATAATTAATGAGGAAGTATTGAATAGGATTGGGCAGAAGAGAAGTTTGTGGCTCAACTTGACCAGAAGAAGGGATCAGTTGGTAGGACATGTTCTGAGGCATCAAGGGATCACCAATTTAGTACTGGAGGGCAGCGTGGAGAGTAAAAATCGTAGGGGGAGACCAAGAGATGAATACACTAAGCAGATTCAGAAGGATGTAGGTTGAAGTAGGTACTGGGAGATGAAGAAGCTCTCACAGGATAGAGTAGCATGGAGAGCTGCATCACACCAGTCTCGGGACTGAAAACCACAACAACAACAACAACAGATCTATACTTTTCCAAAAAAAAGTCGCTAATTATCGGCGACAGTTTTTCCCACAATATATCGATATCGAAATGCCCACACCGAGCACTCTTACCTTTACTTTATTTTTAAAAATTTTCGTAGTTTTCGGTAAATATTTTAAATTGTTCTTTTGAAATTGTGGCAGAACCTAATTTTACTTTCACTGTGCGAATTAGTCTTACTACTTTTTGAGCTTTACTCACTTTCAGTCCCTCTCTGCCTGCGTAAAGCAAGTGTACGTGACACAAAAGAAGGAGTCCGATTGCACTGGGAGGTAGCTGTGTGAATGGAATAACAAGATTGCCAATGTGGACAAAAAGCACACCAGTTGCATTAAGAAACCATTTTTAACACAACTAGTGTGCTATCTCTTCACATTGTCTTACTTCAAAAACAGTTGCTGAAAATTATGAACGAGAATCAGAATACAAATTTCGTCTTTGCAGTGAGTGCAGACGTGTGAGGGAAATGCTGACGTAATCAGCGCTCGGTGGAGGTCGACATGAAGTGTTACGGACAAATGAGATATGTGACGAAACGGAACGACGTACCCTTCGGACACCTTTTATTTTGCAACTTACATACTGTTACTAAGGTTAGCAATATGGTTATCGCCAAGGAGGGATGTGCATCGCTCATCTTTCAGTTGTTGCTCAAAGGAGAATAAGCATTCTGCCAGCTGGTTCATGTACAGAACGTTGTTGTTGTGGTCTTCAGTCCATAGGCTTGTTTCATTTAGCTCTCCATGCTATTCTATCCCATGCAAGCTTCTTCATCTCCCAGTACCTACCGCAACCTACATCCTTCTGAATCTGCTTAGTGTATTCATCTATAGGTCTCCCTCTACGATTTTTACCCTCCACGCAACCCTCCAATACTAATTTGGTGATCCCATGATCCCTAAGAACATGTCCTATCAACCGATCCCTTCTTCTAGTCAAGTTGTGCCACAAATTTATCTTCACCACAATTCCATTCACTACCCCCCCGTTAGTTATGTGATCTACCCATCTGATCTTCAAAATTCTTCTGTAGCACCACATTTCGAAAGCTTCTATTCTCTTCTTGTCTAAACTACTTATCGTCCACGTTTAACTCCCATACTTAGCTACACTCCATACAAATACTTTCAGAAACGACTTCCTGGCACTAAAATCTGTACTCGATGTTAACAAATTTCTCTTCTTCAGAAACGCTTTCCTTCCCATTGCCAGTCTCCTCTCTACTTCGACCAACATCAGTTATTTTGCTCCCCAAATAGCAAATCTCATCTACTACTTCCAGTGCCTCATTTCTTATTCCCTCAGCATCACCTGATTTAATTCGACTACATTCCATTGTCCTCGTTTTGCATTTCTTGATGTCCATCTTCTATCCTCCTTGCAAGACACTGTCCATTCCGTTCAACTGCTCTTCCAGGTCCTTTGCTGTCTCTGACAGAATTACAATGTCATCGCATTACCTCAAAGTTTTATAAGAAATAAAACTTTGAGGTACTCCATGGATTTTAATTCCTACTACGAATTTTTTGTTTGTTTCCTTTACTGATTGTTCAATATATAGACTGAATAAAATCGGGGAGAGGCTACAACCCTGTCTCACTCCCTTCCCAACCACTGTTTCCCTTTTATGCCCCTGGACTCTTACAAGTGCCATCTGGTTTCTGTAGAAATTGTAAATAGCGTTTCCCTCCCTGTATTTTACCCCTGCCATCTTCAGACTTTGAAAGAAAGTATTCCAGTCAATATTGTCAAAAGCTTTCTCTAAGTCTACAAATGCTAGAAACGTAGGCTTGCCTTTCCTTAATCTATCTTCTAAGATACGTCGTAGGGTCAGTAATGCCTTACGTGTTCCAACACTTCTACAGAATCCAAACTAATCTGCCCCGAGGTCGGCTTCTACCAGAATTTGAATTCCTCTGTAAAGAATTCGTGTTAGTATTTTGCAGCCATGACTTATTAAATTGATAGTTCGGTAATTTTCACATCTGTCGACACCTGCATTCTATGGGATTGGAATTACTGTATTCTTCCTGAAGTCTGAGAGTATTTTTGCTGTCTCATACGTCTTGCTCACCAGATGGTAGAGTTCTGTCAGGACTGGCTCTTCCAAGGCTCTCAGTAGTTCTAATGGAATGTTTTCTACTCCCGGGGCTTTGTTTCGACTTAGGTCTTTCAGTGTTCTGCCAAACTCTTCACGCAGTATCATATATCTCATTTGGTCTTCATCTAAATCTCTCTTGATTTCCATAATATTGTCCTCAATATAGACCCTCTATATACTCCTTCCACCTTTCTGCTTTCCCTTCTTTGCTTAGAACTGGGTTTCCATCTGAGCTCTTGATATTCATACAAGTGGTTCTCTTTTCTCCAAAGGTCTCTTTAACTTTCCTGTAGGCAGTATCTATCTTACCCCTAGTGATATATGCCTCTACATCCTTATATTTGTCTTCTAGTCATCCCTGCTTAGCCATTTTTCACTTCCTGTCGATGTCATTTTTGAGACGTTTGTATTCCTTTTTGCCTGCTTCATTTACTGCATTTTTATATTTTCTCCTATCATCAGTTAAATTCAATGTATCTCCTGGTACCCAAGGATTTCTACTAGCCGTCGTCTTTTTACCTACTTGAACCTCATCTGTACAGAATATGTAATAATAAATCAGTACTTAAGTATCGCTCTAAAATGGGCAGTATATTTACAATGTGCAGCGGATATATTTTTAGGCTAGTACGTTAATATTTTTCCACCAATGGGATCATACATCGATAATTATTTTCGATATATCGAGGTCCGATAGTGAAACATTTTTAAATATTGATATACCCGATCGAGATGTTTTTTTAAAATCTCACCAGTCCTATTAGGTTCTGGTAACGCTGGCTCATACAGGTACGTGGCATCTCTATATGTTCTTCACAGTGTTCACAAAACCTTTGACGCTGTTCATGCCACTGATATACTTTGTGATTATAACTAAAGTTAATCGTTCAAACAGCTGTAGAAATAACGCCACTGGTCAGAATGACGTCAGATTGCAACGGAATATTATCGGAGAATTTTGAATGGATAGCGAAGAAGGAAGTTTCGCAGGACATACGCACCGTCCTCACGGGTATGTCCAATGTTCGCGCAATTCTCCGTGCGCCACACATTTTCACACCACCACTCGTCTCCTCCTGCCTTGCTGTGGCCACTGCTTCCACTGACGTCCAATCAATTCGTTTCCTCTCTCTACCAGGTTGAACGCCAAAAGAACCCGTCTTTTCGAATTCCGAATTATTTTCTCCAGACCCACTGCAGTCATCGGACCAACGCCTTTTTTCAAATCCTTCAGCGTCCGGAACTTCTGCAGAGCGACGTGTGCATTGCCACAATTCTTGTAATACAGATTTACAAGGAGAGCGCGATCCTGAATTGAGACAGTCATGCCGAACGTCGCAGACGCGAAAGGAGGAAAAGCCGTGTACCCGGCGTGTTTATACCAACTTCAATGGGTCGTGCAATTGACAGGTGTTTTCATTTACGTATTCTGACACATACAGGTCTATTGATCAATTTTCACAGTATTTTTTTACCATACTTTTTCCCTTTCTCAGGTAATATTCTGTTGCAATTTGACGTAATTTTGTCCAGTGGTGTTACTTCTACAGCGTTTTGAAAGTTTAACTTTATAAGTTTGTAACCTCCCCGTGAAAATAAAAGACAATGATAATGCAAATAGTGCCAAATGGTAGCTTCCCACAGTAATAAAACTCAATGCTAATAAAAATGTGCAAAAATGTTAAGTCCCCACAAAATTAACGTTAACATGAACCTGATAAATTTTATAAGGACAGCTGCGCTTATCCTCGGCCCTGTGCAATAATTAAACCTGAACACAAAAACCAAAATTCTTACCTCAGTAAACTGCATCTATATCTGCTCTTATTTTTCGGCACAGCTTCGTGCAATGCTGGCCCGTATTTAATTTTGATTCTTGGAGGGAATGCATAGGAAATATTATTTAACTTGAAATGAATCTTTTGTTTAAAACAGTTACTTTAAAAAGAAAATTATTATTGGGGCAATTCTTGAACAAATTAATTACAATTAACATATGTTATTAGCTGAGCGCAATGCTGCTTCATTACCTTCGATAACAATATACCTCGTCCAGAACCGTGACCAGAGACCCATGTCGACGCCCGCTCAGTACAACCGTCCATTCGCTACTGCTACTACCGACTCCTCACACACAACTAGCGACTGAGTCCAACTCGCAACTGCCGACTGACTACTACTGCAGACAGAGTGCAAACTGGCAACTGAACGCTCGCGCGGTCAAGCGCAGACTAGCAACGATAAATAACTCTCTGGTCAGAGATTCTGTCATGCCTCGCCATCGCTGTACTGAATACATACATGTTTCAAGTTGTACTCTACCAGCTCTGTGAATAAACACGAATAACACTAACGCACTCTGTTGGACGTCCCTCCTGTCATTAGGAATTGCAACTATAGTCATTTACATATCTCCCGATGGTCTCTACGTGTATGAAGCTATACTGACATCTGACCGGGTCTTCTGGTTCGTTCACTTTGTCGGACAGTGTATTTCAGGTCAACAATACAACATTAGTCATCTCTATTAGAGAATTGTATAGCTACCCATCAATGAAACTTCAGCGTATTTATGAGGTCAGATGATGAAAATTACAGTGCTCTCCTCCCAGCTGAAGTTCAAATAAGAGCAACAAGACAGCCCAAAATTACACTTTCGGGAAGAAATGATACAGGGGCCTCTGCCGGCCGTACGCGAGTCGTTTGGAAACGAGCGGCGTTTGATATGCAGATTCGCCGCCTACCTGCCTGCCTGCCTAGCTGCCCGACCGCTCGCTTGCCTGTGCCACCCTTGGCATTCCATATCGACTTGACGAGTGCGCGTCGGCGACGAACTCGGACGCCGAGGTCGGAATGCTCGACGTGGCCGATGGTCTCGCTGCCGCCTACGACATGGCAACGCGGCATCAATAATTCATCGTCGCCAGGCAAGTTTCTGTGAGTGCGTATCTCCGAGCAGCCACTGGTGGCTGTTGCTCTTCCTCAGTTCTCGGCAGCAGACAAGCGTGGTTCGTAATACTTCAGCTGACACAGCACAACTCCACTGGCAACATCCCGGGCAGAGTGGGAAGAGGGTGAAACGGATGTTACGGGCCCTCGTTATCAGTCTTGCCCAACATTTTGTGGAACTTGGACTCGTACGTGATAAACGAGTGTGACAACTAGCTCATTCTCTGCAACACAGACACACACACACACACACACACACACACACACACACACACACACACACACTTAACAGAAAACATTGACAAGTTATGTACAGTTCAGCAGTTCTCATAGAGCTCCGCAGTAAATTTTTCAGATAGTGGCAGAGCAGAAGTAGAGAGGGTTCACTTTCTTGTACAACATAGAAACAGACAACGTAAATGGAGAAGGCTGTACCTAGAATTAATGCAGCGCCTTAGTTCTGCTACATCTGAAGTATGCGTTATCACTTCTCTAGGTGATTTAAAAATAAAGAAACTAGCCCATTCTGCATATTTAGATTCACTAAATAGTTATATAATCTTCTTTTTTGTGGTAGTGATGGCGAGGGGGGGGGGGGGACGTGACTTAAAGTTGTAGTATTTTCAGAGTACACAAGCTTGTTATAAGAATTATATCTGGTGTTAATTTGGCAACATCCTGCAGAGAGATCTACGCAAAAAAAGTATTCTTATTTTGACAACTAAGCCATAATATCTAAACTCATTAACATCCTTTGCTATTATTAAAGTTTCTCTTTTCTCAAAAATAGTGAAGATTGTGGATAATACATTCGGAAGAAAAGTAGCCTTTCAGTGACTTCTGGATGATAACGCTGTTACAGAAGGGAATCAGATTCATAAATACACTTTCAGACTGGACCAGAAATCCACCGACAACCTTTTAGGTGGTTAGTGTGGTCCAAAGCAACAAGAATTATGTAGTGAATATGGAGTCTAAATGCGTACTGTGAAAAACATCTCTACGACCGTAATCTCTCTGGGTTACGTATTTTGAGAGAAGGTAGTGTGAACAAAAACAAGGGAAAAATAATGAGTAAATGTTGGCTCTAAAATGCATATCTTAAGAACTATGAACACTTGTTCAGTACAAGAGATACGTTTTACATCACTGGAGATGAACGAGTGCTCATAGCGCTGAAGATATCCGCTTTCAAGCCCATGTCTACCAGATATTGTTGCTTGTTTTGGTCTCTGAAAGTTTGTCGGTGGACTTCTGGTTCACCCTGTACATGCAGAAATTTGCCAGGACACATTAAATTTCATGTAGAGAAGGTGATATAGTTTAAGGCAGTGTTAAAGAACTAGGTCCTTCAAATGGGTATCACACAAATTTAATGTTTTCGATTATTTTATCAATAGAAATTGACCTGTACTACAATAGTAATTCGTAACCTCATTTTTATCTTTACAAATGAAATAAAATAAATTGTAACCCTTTTTTGCATCCCCGTGTGCATTCTGCGCAGAAGTCATGGAGCAAGACAAGTGTAAGATAAATACTTATTTTTCGTTTATGAAACTTCATATCAGCGCACACTCCGCTGCAGAGAGAAAATCTCATAGTAGAAACATCACCCAGGCTGTGGCTAAGCCAAGTCTCCGCAATATCCTTTATTCCAAGAGTTCTAGTTCTGCAAGTTTCGCAGAAGAGCTTCTGTGAAGTTTGGAAGCTAGGAGACGAGGTACTGGCAGAACTGAAGTTGTGAGGACGGCTCGTGAATCGTGCTGGCTAGCTGAGTTTGTTGAGCCCTTCTCAGCGGAAGGCAAAGGTCCCAATTTCGACTCTCGGTCCGGCACGCAGCTTTAATCTACCAGGAAGTTTCATATTGCTTCCTTTTAAATTTTTGTGAGAGCACTTTCTGTAATGGCTGTTATGAGTCACTTGTTTAAATTTTTCTCTCTGTAGTCTTAATGTCTATAGAAGGAATTCTAAGCATTCCTATACGCTTAAATTCTAGAGGCGCGATCAGTGCTACAATACTGCGAAACAGACTGCAGAGATGACCCGACCTACGTGCAATTTTGGTACTTAGGAGTGTGATAGTGGGAGAGTAAACCTGACTGAGTAAGTCTCATGATTCATCGCATTGTTTATTTCGTTCAAACTTGCGCGTTTCGCAGTGGAAACTCAAAGATAGTATTATTGGGGGATGCAGATTGTCTTCAAAATACTGTTTATATGACCACAATAGTAATTTTGTTACCTAAATGTCATCTGCGATTGTTAGTTCAATAATAAACAGTACAATCAATTTACCAGCTGTAATGAGCATTAAAGTACCTTTGAAATCTTTAGAAATATTATTAGACCACTTCAATAACCCATGTATTTTTTATAGCTACTATCCAAATACTTGTGTTAAGCGATTCATGGAAACCACGGAAAACCTTAATCTTTATATCCAGACAGGAATCTGAGCCGTCGTCGTGCTGAAAGCACTCCAGAGTCTTTCCGTTGCTCCGCCTCAGTCGATCATTTCCAACACTCCCACATTTAGGGGGAAATACGTGTCAGACGCTACTTCGATTCTGCGCTTGCTGTGTTGTGTAACATTGAGGACAGAGGCCATTTCTCCTGACTGAGGCCTCGTTGGATACGATGTTATCTCGACTGATTGATAGCGATCAGGTACAAATTCGTCAGATGCGATTCAGGGCTCTAACCTTTCACTTCCAGGTATATTAAGTATGTCAAATTTCGACAGGACTGCACTCGAGTATACGTGTGGAAGTATGTGTAAATCCTATCGACAGCCATATTACAGGGCCACTATAAATGATTGATTCCTTTTCAGAGCTCCATAATTTCAAATGTATGACTTGTAAAACATTACTGATGCACAAATACAGCAGTAAACTCACCAAACTGACATCTTCCACTTAAAAATGTTCTCTGAGTGCCCCTCTGGCCACACAATACACGCCTTAGGGTGGTCAACTTCGTTCCATACCTCATGCAGCAACATACTGTCGATGGTCGTCACACCAACACTGATGCGCTCTGTTATCTGTTCCAGTGTTCTTGGCAGTGGGAGTACGTAAACACGGTCCTTAATATACCCCCAAAAGAGAAAGTAGCAACGCGATGGTTCAGATGACATGGTTGATTAATGGAGCAGAGCTATATCATCTTCACCACTACACCCTGACCGCCGCCCTAGCTGAGTCGTTTCTCAAGGAGCCTGACGTCTTGCTGACGCCTGACGACGATGGCGGAGATGGTCATCGAAAGCTCGAGGACTTTAATCGAAATGACGCGGCTTGAAAACCGAGGACGTTTTATTCATGTATGCCGTCGCGAAAGACTCCGAGGGCCCACAGGAAAATAAATAAATAAGCCATTGATGTTCACTGTAATTTACTCCATGTTTCCAATGCTGCTTCCCTTGGTTCCTGGAGGGTGGGTAC
Organism: Schistocerca nitens; assembly: GCF_023898315.1. Taxonomy (NCBI): domain Eukaryota; kingdom Metazoa; phylum Arthropoda; class Insecta; order Orthoptera; family Acrididae; genus Schistocerca; species Schistocerca nitens. The sequence goes on from NC_064617.1 coordinate 847,924,353, forward strand.
GGGGACATTGTGGCCCGGCCTCGGGTGGAGACCCCTGACCGACTAGCCCCAACCCCTCCCTTTCGATTCCCGGCCGGGTCAGAGATTTTTCCTCCTCTGGGAGACTGGGTGTTGTGTTGTCCTCATCATCAATTCATTGTCATCGATACGTAAGTCGCCCAATATGGCGTCAAATGAAAAGACTTGCAACTCGGCGGCCGAACTTTCCCAGGAGTGGACTTCCGGCCATCGATGCTATACGATTATTTCAGTTCATAACTGCGCTCAATCTGGCGATACGGAACATCGAAGCTCCAACGAGAACGTGCCCTGTCTTGTTGGAGGATGATATTCTCGAAATAATCAGTAGTTTGTGGAAAAAATCACAGTTGCAACAATTAAGGTAAGAGGTACCCGTCACAGACTTCTCACAGCATTAAAACGGCCCACACAGCTTAGTCTGCGACACTGCGTAGAAAACATTAACCTTCGACGAATCCCGTTAACGCGTGGGAATTTCATGAGGATGTTCAGTGCCCCATGCTCCCACGGTGTGGCGAATAACGTTTCCAGATAAATGGAAGGTTCCTTCGACGCTGAATATCAGCTTGCAGGCGGAATGTACACCCTCAAGTACTTTCTTCATTGTGATACAAAAAAGAAGGCGCCGGCCATAATCTTCCGGTTTTCGTTGTTGCACGAGCTGGATCTACCACATTGTTTGCTGCGGTATTTCACGTTCGTGACGCGTCAAAGCCGTTGACTTTATTGGGCCGCGTACCAAAGTTTCCTTCGCCCTCTTCACTGTTGCATCTGACACACTTGGTCGACTGGTACTTTTCTGTTTACAGCGACAACCAGAGTCCCTAAGTTATCGATAACAGCGTACAGTGCACTGTTTACAGAGCGGTTCTTCTCCATAATTCCACAGGTTTCATCATTCAAGAAAGGAAATGGGAGTACCCCATTGAAATACAGACCCACATCACTGACCTCAATTTACAAAAAAAAAAAAAAAATGGTTCAAATGGCTCTGAGCACTATGGGACTCAACTTCTGAGGTCATTAGTCCCCTAGAACTTAGAACTAGTTAAACCTAACTAACCTAAGGACATCACAAACATCCTTGCCCGAGGCAGGATTCGAACCTGCGACCGTAGCGGTCTTGCGGTTCCAGACTGCAGCGCCTTTAACCGCACGGCCACTTCGGCCGGCTGACCTCAATTTACAGTAGGACTTTGGAGCATATACTGTACTTGAACAATATGAATCACTTTGAAGAAAATGACTTATTGATACATCACCAACACGGATTCAGAAAGTATCGTTCTTGTGCAACACAGCTAGCTCTTTATTCCCATTAAGTAATGAGTGCTGTCGAGAAGGGATCTTAAATGGTTGAAATGGCTCTGAGCACTATGCGACTTAACTTCTGAGGTCATCAGTCGCCTAGAACTTAGAACTAATTAAACCTAACTAACGTAAGGACATCACACACATCCATGCCCGAGGCAGGATTCGAACCTGCGACCGTAGCAGTCGCTCGGTTCCAGACTATATCGCCTAGAACCGCACGGCCACTCCGGCCGGCAAGGGATCTCAGATCGATTCCATATTCCTAGATTTCCTGAAGGCTTTTGATACCGTTCCTCACAAAGGACTATTAATTGAACTGCGTGCATATGGAGTATCGTCTCAGTTGTGTGACTGGATTCGTGATTTCCTCCCAGAGAGATCACAGTTCGTAGTGATAGACGGTAAATCATCGAGTAGAACAGAAGTGATCACTGGCGTTCCGCAAGGTAGTGTCATAGGCCTTCTGCTGTTCCTGATTTATATAAATAATCTGTGTGATAATCTGAGCAGCCCCCGTAGATTGTTTGCAGAAGGCGCTGTAATTAACCGTCTAGTAAAATCATCAGACGATCAATTCCAATTTCAAAGTGATATAGAGAGAATTTCTGTATAGTGCGAAAAGAGGCAATTAGCACTAAACAAAGAAAAGTGCGAGGTCATCCACATGGGTACTAAAAGAAATCCGATAAATTTTGCGTATACGATAAATCGCACATATTTAAGGGCTGTCAATTCGACTAAATGCCTAGGAATTACAATTACGAGAAACTTAAAATGGAAAGACGACATAGGTAATATTGTGGGGAAGTCGACACAAAGACTGCGCTTTGTTGGCAGTACACTTAGAAGATGCGACAAACCCACTAAAGAGATAGCCTACATTCCACTTGTCCGTCCTCTGCTGCGTGGTATGGTATCCTTACCAGGTAGGATTGACGGAGGACATCGAAAATGTGCAAAGAAGGACTCGTTTCGTGTTATCGTGCAACAGGGATGAGAGTGTCACTTACATGATACGAGAATTGGGGTGGCAGTGACTGAAACAAAGGCGGTTTTCTTTGCGGCGAGATCTATATACGAAATTTCAATCACCAACTTTCTCTTCCGAATGCGAAAATATTTTGTTGACACCGACCTACATAGGGAGAAACGATCATCATAATAAAATAAGATAAATCAGAGCTCGAACGGAAAGTTTGAGGTGTTCCTTTTTCCCATGCGCCATTTATTTCACACTCTAAATATATTTCACACTCTAAATAGAAGATTGCTGGTTGCAATTTCATGAGAACGTCCTGATGAAGTGAAATACGCCTTTGTTTTAATAACTGTCACCTCAATTCGTGCAACATATCGGTTGCACTTTCTCCCTTATTTCACGACATTATAAAGCTAACTGCCATTCTTTGAACTTTTTCGATGTCCTCTGTCAATCCTATCTGATACGTACCTCACACCGCACGACGATACTCCAAAAAAGGGCGCGCAAGCGTGGTGTAAGCAGTCTTTTAGTAGACCTGGTGCATTTTTTAAGTATTCTACCAATAAATCGCAGTCGTTGATTCTCTTTTTCCAGAACATTTTCTGTACGGTCGCTCCAGTTTAAGATATTCGTAATTGTAAGTATCTAGGTGACTTTACAGCCTTTAGATTTGTGCGCTTCATCGAGAAACTGAAATTTAGCGAATTCTGCTCATATGGATGGTTTCACAATCTTTTTTTTATGCTCAATTGCCACTTTTAGCACTATAGAGATATCTTACCTAAATCATTTTGCAATTCGTTTTGATCCTCTGGTAACTTTACATGACGGTAAATGATTGCATCATCTGCATACAATTTAAATGGACTGCTCAGATTGCTCCTAAATCGTTTATGCAGGTAATGGACAACAAAGGGCCTATAACATTTCCTTGGGGATCCCACGATATTATTCCGTTCTACGTGATGCCTTTCCGTCAGTTATTACGAACTCTGACCTTTCTCTGAAAGGAAATCACGAATCTAGTCGCACAACTCAGACGATACTCCACAGGCAAGGAATTTAATTAGAAGTCGCTTGTGAGGAACGATGTCAAAGGCCTTCAGGAAATCTAAAAATATGGAACTAATTTGTCTTCCCCTATCGATAGCACTCATTGCTTCGTGAGAATAAAGAGATAGCTGTGTTTCACAAGACGATATTTTCTGAATCCATGTTGGCTATTTGTGAATAAATCGTTTCCTTCGAGGTGATTCATTGCGTTCGAGCGGAGTATATGTTCCAAAATCCTACTGTATATGGACATTAGTGATATGTCTGTAATTCAGCTGATTGCTCCTATTTCCTTTCTTGGATGTTGGTGTGATCTGTGCAACTTCACAATTTTTAGGTAGTGATCTTTCCACGAGCGAGTGATTGTATTGGATTGCTAAGTATGTAGCTATTGTATCAGCGTACTCTGAAAGGAACCTGACTGATGTACAATCTGGACCGGAAGGCTTGCCTTTCTTAAGTGTTTTAAGCTGCTTCACTACATCAAGGATAAATGCTTTTAAGTTACTCATGTTGGCCGCAGTTCTTGATTCGAATTCTGGAGTATTTACTTTTTTTTCCATTCTGAAGGAATTTCGGTAAAGCCGTATTTAGCACCTCTGCTTTGGTGACGATGTCGTCAATAACATCACCATTGTTACTGCACAGTGAATGAATTGATTGAGTCTTGTCACCAGTGTACCTTATGCAGGAACAGGATCTCTTTGGGTTTTATACTAGATTTCAAGACAAAGTTTCGTTGTGGAATATATTGAAAGCATCTCGCATTGATTTTTGCACTGAATTTATAGCTTCCGTAGAACTTCACCAATGTAAGGGATTTTGCGTTCTTTCAGATTTGGCAGGTTTTTTTCATTGCTTCTGCAATAGTGATGTGGACTGTTTTGAGTACCATGGGCATCAGTACCATCCCTTGTTAATTTATATAGTATATAGCTCTCAATAGCTGCCGATATTATTTCTTTGAATTTAGACCACATCTGGCCTACACTTACGTAGTCAAGTTGGAACGAAAGGAGACTGTCTCTTAGGAAGGGGTCAAGCGAATTTTTATCTGCTTTTTAAATAGATGTATTTTGCTTTTTATTTTTGGTCTGTTTGAATGATACGCTATATAATCTAACAGCAATGCCTTTGTGTTTATTAAACACTGTATCTTTCATGATGCTCCTGATTTGGTCTGGATTAATTGTCACTAAGTGGTCAAGTATGTTTCCGCAATCAATTACACTTCGAGTGGGCTCCTCAGCTAATGGTTCAACCTTTCTGAACACGGTTAGGTATTTGTTAAGCTTTTGGCTGAACTTATTGCCAGTCTTAGCCAGTTTTTCGTACCTATAACGTTTTACGATTCAGTGCTGTCTTTTAGCGCTTGGAGCCCTGGTTGTTCCCGAACACAGCTTCGATAGTTAAGAATTAAAACATTGTTTGTTCCTATGTCCACCCTCTTCCTGTGTTCGTCCAGCACCCTTTGAAACTGAAATCTCTTCTGCACTTTCCCGAAAGCATCTAGCCTAAAAAAACCGCCAATTCCTTATTAATTCATGCTGCACTTCAGATAAACTTCTCGCATTTCCCAATACCCAAAGCTCTTTTCTTGCTCAGTCGTCACTTTGTCAAGGCACTGCATCCGTAACGACAACTGGTGGGCACAGAGCAAATTCGGTTTTCACGCATTGGTCATATTTCTAAATGTAATGCATTGGAAAATACTGAAGTCTGGAAACGAAATGAATCACTTATAGTTGCCCTGTGTAAGTCTTGGATATAATTGGTTGGTAACATATTATCAATGCCCTTCAAAAACCACTGTTGCATATAAAACTCAAGTGTGGGAAAGGCCCAGTGATGTCGAAACCTTACTGGTTCAGTTGCAATTCCCCACATACGAAGTGGCTGTACGTCAGTTACAAACTCAATTCGGCTGAAAACAGATTTTATCTGTCAATAAGAACAGAAGGGCTATAAATGCAATAAACACATATTAATGAAATGAAAGAAAACCAGATTAAATTTTACCTATCCATCAACGTACAGCTCACTAACGATAAATCACGATACTCCTCAATCGGTTAGTCATCGATGGAACCTCACCTCATATACGCTGAAATGCTTATTGAAGCCTCTCAAAACCTTTGTACGGTAACGGCACCATAGTTATCGGAATCTGCTCGTCTAGAATACAAGCCCAAGCTGCCTTATTGCCCTCTGATAACACCTACCTGCAATGAACCAAAAATCTTTCAAGTCCTTTCCTTGTGTTTTTCGGTGACCAAATCGTTCTAGGAATAATGTGCTATGTGCTATATCTACCACTGAGAGGTTTGATAAGAAATAATAAGACACAGGTTAAAAAAAAAATTATTACGACCACAGTAAAGAGATTTAAAAAAAAAAGGAAAACTCTCAATAAAAACATAATACAACGTCTCAGACACTAACATGCATACGCCTGGAACACACAGCGAATAAATGTAGTGCGATGTGAAGCCTATGCTACTGATATTCCCTAACGACAGAGGATATCGCAGGAAAATCGTAGATCCCACTGCAGTGGCTTCCGACCGGGCTCTGACTGATGGGCTGTGTAGAGTAGGACCCAGGGGTCCGGTGGTGCGAACTGCCGTCATGTTGACTTCCGCCGCCCTATATAGTCGGGGCGTAGAGGAACTGGTGCCAATCCAGTCCGGCCACGTCACACGGCGGAGGAAATAGGTCCCTGGCACGGAGGACCTCTCGTTGCGCTTGTCCTGCCGTCTGTCGACAGTCTTGTGATCGAAGCAGTGCGGGGGGGGGGGGGGGGGAAACGCCTTGTACATATGCAAATCCATCACGCCTCAGTGTTTAAAGGGTTGTCGAGCCCTCTTGGAGAACGTCGGGTACGTTGCATAATGATCATGACTAGAGGTAAAAAAATGGAATAACAGTTTCATGTCACAGGATGGAGCATTCTATTGAAGAGAAATCTCAACAAGAAAGATTATTCCAAAGACCTCTATGCGAAAGATCTGTGGATTCAGTATGTATGGCTTAAAGATACCACAGAAATAGAATATACTCCTAAAAATGAAATACCTTTACGGTAGTTTTCCATAATTCAAACAGATTTTTAATGACACGGCTTGAACGTCTGCTGTACCTCCGCACATTTTGTTTCTGGCGACTGTGTAATTACACAATTCACATACCACCATGTCTAAACTAACACTGCCATTACTCGGCTATAGCTTTGCGGCTTCCTTAATCTACTTAGTAGATACGTCAATAATTCGCAAATAAACTTTCGGCGATCGATCATCCGAGGCCAACACACAGCACGGCTGCTACCAGCCGGCCAAACCAAGCTAACTGATTCTCGCTGGCTCAAAGCAAGCCTCTTTTTTCATGTACTATCTCTTATGCCGTTAACATGATTTATTTCCTTCATTTTGATTCGAAATGGCTTCCTAAACTTCTCACAGTAACTATAACATAATTACGAAGCTGACTCAAGATAAATGTTTGTTTGTGATACCGAAATTTTACAAAACTTCCATGGATTTATAATATTACCAGTGATTAATTTCACAGTCCAGTTCTCGAGTGACTGGTTCGCACTGCACTGGAACAACATATGTCGATACAGAGCAACATTAAGTCTGTCTGTCACCGCAAAGGCTACATGTTGTCTTTGTTTGTTGAGTATCATTTGATACTAAAAGATTAAGTTATAATTCACAACTTTGTAATTATGTAGTACAATCCACATGGTGTAATCCCCGTCAGTGTTACGAAATCCACCTGAAATAATGCAGAAACATGCGGCTATTTGACAACATAACATGAGCACAAACCATTCCCATAAAACACTTTAAGTGAAACCTTACCCCGAAGACTTAGGGATTGTTGTAGGATACTGAACAAGACACTTCATATCAGAAATACAATGAAGAGCAAAAGAAACTGGTACACCTGCCAAATACTGTGTAGGGTACACGCGAGCACGCACAAGTGCCGCACCACGACGTGGTATTTACTCGATTAATGTCTGAAGTAGTGCCGGAGGGAAATGGCACCATGAATCCTGCAGGACTGTCGATAAATCCGTAAGAGTACGAGGGGGTGGAGGTATCTTCTGAACAGCACGTTGCAAAGCATTCCAGATATGGTCAGTAATATTCATATCTGGGGAGTCTGGTGGCCAGCGGAAGTGTTTAAACTCAGAAGAGTGTTCCTGGAGTAACTCTGTAGCAATTCTGGACGTGTGGCGTGTCGCATTGTTCTGCTGGAATTGCGCAAAGCCGGTCGGAAAGCACAGTGGACATGAACGGATGCAGCCTGTCAGACAGAATGCTTACGTACGTCTCACCTGACAGGGGTGCCATATCACTCCAACAAAGCCTCCACCAGCTCGGTGGTCATGGGCCCATGCGAAGCGTAAAGCCGTGTGTCGCGCCGTCATCATGGGTACAAGATTGGAGCTTCGGGTCCGAAAGCCCATATCTATGATGTTTCGTCGGATGGTTCGCACGATGACACTTGTTGATGGCCCAGCATTGAAATCTCCAGCAAGTTTCGGAAGGGTTGCACTTCCGTCACGTTGAACGATTCTTTTCAATCGCCGTTCGTCTCGTTGTTGCACCATCCTTTCCAGGCCGCAGTGTTGTCGGAGATTTAATGTTTTACCGGATTCCTAATTTTCACAGTACACTCGTGAAATGGTCGTATGGGGAAATATCCACTTCATCGCTAGCTCGGAGACGCTGTGCCCCATCGCTTGTGCACCGACTATAACGCCAGGTTCAAACTCACTTAAATCTTGATAACCTGCCATTGTAGCAGCAGTAACCGATCTAACAACTGCGCCAGTCACTGGTTTTCTTATATAGGCGATACCGACCACAGCGTCGTATTCTGCCCGTTTACATGATCATCCATTATATTACATTCATTCAACTCATCCAGTTGCCATATTTCGTTCTGAAGAACTATCTCCCTCATCTCGGCTTAGAACAGAAGAAACCTCACTGGTAGAATATCGAGTGGTTGTAACGTAAATATTTTTCAATTAAGTTTTTGTGTGTAGGTGATGTTGAACAGCTTTAAAATAGGTGGGGGACAGTATCATGCTACATACAACTGTACTTAGCTTTAGTTTTACAACAGATGTTGATTACAATTTGAGCATCCTTGGGTCGTATAATGCTTATTTTTCTGTGAATTCCACAGTTGTAATAATTAATCAAATTTTTCAAATCATCCTATTTGGTACAACTGCCATTTCCCCGCAGACTTTCAGACACGTCATTGCGAGATCCCCAGAAGCATTCATGCAGTCATAAAAGCGATGCATCGACGCTCGTAATATTAACGTACATCAATACGTGCCCAGATACTTTTGATCTCGTAATGTACTGCAAAGAAGTAATATCTATCAGTACACTTTCCTATGAGAATGAACTGCTATCACTTTATTATGTTGCCCATTACAATAGGCAAGTGTTTCGGTAATGGACTGTGTTTTCTGTCTTGTAACATCTCACACTTGAGTTTGTAGAGTATTTCAGTTATCCGTAACCAATCTCTCGGGAATCAAAAAATTGGTTCAAATGGCTATAAGCACTATGGGACTTAAGATATGAGGTCATCAGTCCCCTAGATTTAGAACTACTTAAACCTAACTAACCTAAGGACATCACACACATCCTTGCCCAAGGCAGGATTCGAACCTGGGACCGTAGCAGCAACGTGGTTCCCGACTGAAGCGCTTAGAACCGTTCGGCCACAGCGGCCGGCTTCTCGGGAAGCCAACATGTCAGAAAACAAAGCCTATCAACCAACATTCGAAGATTAAATGTATTGCTTTACACAGTCATCATACAGTCACTTACTTTTACTTCATACCCTTACCGTATCCCACTTTTCATTTCTCCAAAACCTACTACGACGCCGGCCGCTGTGGCCGAGTGTTTCTAGGTCAGAGAGACTACTATTTTGAAAATCAAAATACCAAGACGAAATTCTGCGACATAAAAGAAAGTTAATTGCCATGTTTCTACATCTGAAAGACAATTTTTGTTCAAATTTCGGGTCAGTCGTATAGGAGTGGCGTTAGTAGGGCTACGAGGAGATGGTTGCTCCTTCTGCGATACTACAGAATGACTTGGCAGGATTGTATCCACTGTAGATGATTGCTGGCAGCGACGCTCATGGGAATATATGATCACAATAGCACCAGGCACCGAACGTCCACATGGCAATACCGATCGGGGAGACCATTTGAGCAGCAGTTGGCACCACAGTAACACAACGAAATTGTTGCAAATCGGTTACTCCAAGGTCATCTTCGAGCCAGGTGCCCTGTAGCGTGCATTCTTCTGACACTAAATCGCCGCTACTTGTGACTTTAGTGCTGTCAAGTGAGAGTTCATGGGAGAGAAGGATGGAGGTCAGGTTTGTTTTCTGATGAAGGCTGGTGTTGCCTCCGTGCCGGTGATGGCTGTTGGTTAGAAGGAGGCCAATTGCGAGCTTGCAACCAACCTGCCCCGTTGCTAGACAACCTGGACCTACACCTAGATTTATGGTCTGGGCGGAATTTAGCATGACAGCAGCAGCATTCTACTCGCTGTCCCACTCACTATGGCTGCAAATTTGTATTTCAGCTTGGTGATTCGACCCGTTGTGTTGTCACTCATGAACAGCGCTTCACAGAGTGTTTTCCAACAGGATAACATTCGACTACATAACGCTGAAGCAACCCAACATGTTCAACAGAGTTTTGCCTTGGCCTGCTCGGTGGCCAGATCTGTCTCCAATCCAGTGCATGTGAGACATCATCGGACGAAAACTGCAGTGTCATCCACAAAACAGCATTAACAATCTTTTTACTGACCGACCAAGTGAAACGGGCATGGAACTCCATCTCACGATCTGACATCCGGCACATGCACAGCACAACGCATGCTTATTGGCATACTTGCGTTCAACATTCTGGTGGCTACACCAGTGATTACTGTACTAGCATTTAATATTTGCTGTGGCTTACCTCACGCCTACATTAACATATTATCTTGCAAAGTTAATCACTTGAATATGTTACTTAGACAAATGAATTCGCGAATTTTATTAACATTGTATAATTATTTTTGGTGTTACGATTTCTGTTTTCGTTGGTGTATATGTCACTCTTCCAGCTGTTTTCGTTATCATGCGCGCTGGTGCTCTAAGTCTTCACTACTCCTCTTCCTGCTCCTCGCAAGTAATCCAGGCAAACCTCAGATAGTGTGCCGGGTTGCCTACCCGAGACGCAGGCCAGGGGGCGTCAAGCCATGAACGGCGGAACAATTCAAGTGACATAGATTTGCATGCGTTTGTAACTTCATCCTCGGATTTTCGTCAAGGGAATTTCATTGACTCTCACACCCGCTTTGGTGCATATTAAGCAGGCTGCCATTGTCGGGGACGACTTCCACCCACTCTGTGCCCGTGTCGCCCGCCGCGCTCGTATCTCTCTGCATTTCATTTTGCGCCCTCCGTCGTAGGGTTTGCGGCCTCGTGGACTGTTAATAATTAATGGGCCACCTCGCTATACACGACCCCACTGCGTGTTAAAGCGAGAGCTTCGAATACACTGCTTAAACAAGAGCATTCCCTTTACCACGAAACGTCCTCATAAGCCCCTGTTACTTATTTATTGAATCACTTCCACTACCATATACACCATCATCATCATCATCATCAGTCTTCTGCCCTAGGGCAGATCTGCACATGAAGCTCTCCATACGGTGCTGCATTTGCTATCCTCTTCGCTTTCTCATAGTTGTCTCCTATCCTTACACAAGCCACATGTGGCATCTTCTACGTCTTCTTCCATTCACCGTTCCTTCCGTAGCATCCATCAGTAAACAACCTCTTGTCATCCAGTGCCCCAGTCAAATGTGTTTCCTCTTCCAGATTACCTTTAAAATTTATGTCTCTACCACCACTCTTCTCCACACATCCTCACATCTCACTTAGTCTACCCATTGTATCATATTACAAATCCATATCCAAAATGCTTCTATTCTTCTTTCTTCCTCTTTCCTGAGTATCCATGACTCAGTTCCCTATAATGCCACGCTCCATACAAAGCACTTCGCTAGTCTCTTCCTCAATTCCCTGTCCATGCCTCCACATGCCGCCTCTTCTTATTAAGTGACTCCTTATACTATGCACAGGCGTTTAAGAAATCAGTCAAACTTTATTGTAGTATATGTCACATTAAGCAGTACTGATTCCACGATATTCGGAGACAGTAGGGAAACAAAACACATAAACGGACTATTGCAGCCGTAAATATGCACTTTCGAACTACGCTAACTTAAAAAATGGCAGCTCTTCTGGAATCTCAAGAGGCATCCATACGCGAAATGTCAAACATCTAATAAACTCGTAACGGTTAGTGTTTGAGATCAAGAATAAACAGGATGAACAGATTTGAGATAAAACTCTCACTTTCAAATATTCAAGCAAGAGACAGGACTATGTAAGCAATAGATATCAGAGAAAATAATTTGCATTGAGTCCTGGAAAAAGACTGCGCAATTATTTCAAGACACACCCTTAAAAGATAAGTTAAAGAAAGACAAACCTACATTCATAGTATTAGTAGATGTAGAGAAATATTTGACGATAAAATCCTGAACGTAGCAGAGACAATATAGGAGTGGGGCAAAGGTTTTTTACAACATAAGCCACACTGCATTTATAAGAGTCGAACAACATCGAAGTGAAGGTGTAACTGAGAAAGGAGTGATACAGGATTGTCGCCTGTCCACGATGGAATTCAATTTGTACATTGAGGAAACATAAATGTAACCAACGAGACGTTAGGAAAGGGATTGAAGTTGAGAGAGGATAAATAAAAATTGGACAGTTTACGACGATATTGTAATTTTGTCAGAGATAGGAAAGGACGTGGGGGAGCAGCTTAATGGAAGTTATAGCGGGTTTAATACAAGTTACAAGATGGACATAAAAAATGAAAGAAGGGTAATGAAATGTGACCGAATGAAAATAGGCGATGGCGAGAGGATCTAATTATAAAATGAGACACTAAAGGAAGTAGATCAGTTTCACTAATTGCGCAGCCAGACAATTGACGGTCGTCGAAGTAGAGAGTATATGAAGTACAGACTGTCAATAGCAAGGAAATTATTTTAAGTGATAGGACGTCTTTTCTGAAGGTATTTCTACCTATAGTGTAACACTGTACGGAACTGAAACGTTGACAATAAGAATTTCAGACAAGAAGAGAATATAAATTTTGAATTGTGATGTTACAGAAGAATACCGAAGATTAAACAAGCATATCAAAGAAATAATGTGAATTGAATCGAAATGCGGAAGAAAGCAATTTTCAACATGACTTTAACAAGCGGTTGATTGATGGGGCACATCATGAGGAATCAAGGAATCGTTGCTCTGGTAATGCAGGTAAGTTTTGCAGGTAAAAGGTGTGGACCGTGATTAAAACTCGAATTCAGCAATCAGGTTCAAATGGATGCCGTTTACAGAAGTTATTCAGAGATGAAGAGGCTTAAAAAGTAGAGGAGTAGTGTAAAGTGCTATATCAAACCACTCTTCAGACTGAAAACCACCACCACCTCCACAAAAAGAACAACAATGTCAACATAATACAGTTAAGTTAGGGAGCTCAGTATTACCAAAGTTAGAGAACCTTTGCTGATCCTGTGCTATACTTTTAGTATTGAAATACTGTCTACAATACATTCTATGTTTTTACAAACATCATTATATCTTTTGAAATTAATTATCACTGATTTAAAATGCATGATGAATCAGTTACGATTGATTCACACTTCAGTTGGCGTCTTCTGTTGCCCATTTAAGAATTTCTGTTGCTGAGATTTCTGTAGGAAAATCATCATACAATACCGTAGAAAATAGATGATGACATTGGGAATCAAAAATCGAAGAAATAAAGGAAAGTTCAGACAAACGTAGTGAGTGATAAGCTTCTTGGTGTAACGTTTAGTAGATGATGGTTATGAAGACAGAAATTATACCTTTAAACCCCTATGAAAGTTATGGATATAAAAATGCAACGTTGGAGCTACATAAACTGAAATATTAAAATTGATTACTAAATTTCTCAGAACTTAAGTGAATGTCAAATCAGTGGACCAATGTAAAGTCAGGCAGAACAGTGGGTGAACACATTGAATGTGTCTTGCTGGCTATTAGTATGCCATTTTCTGGCAAACAGAAGCACATCCAGATGTAAGATTTATTACCTCTTTTACCTTTTACTTACATTTTTGTTTACCTGATTGAATATGTCCTTGATGTCATGCATTGCAGTGTGTAAACACATAGTCTTTCTTAAGTGGGAGGCATTAAAACTGGAGATGTTGCTGATATCAACCACATATAGTTGTGGAACTCGCCGCACCCACAATGGTTAAACTGAATACATCCATTTAGTTCAATAAATTCCGAAGTTAATTTTTCACGAGCAACAGTTGCCGATGTTGCTCCATGTGATATGAACTAAAGCGCTTGTGCTAATATTTCTTTCTGTCTATCGGCAGCGCTCTTTTTTGGTTCCCGAATTCTGCGGTGATCCGTGTTTATTCTTCATTATTGTTTTCAGGTCCACAGTAGCTCTCTTGTGGGTGAGTGTTTGACTAAAAACGAGGTAACAGTCCCAGAAATACCCTCCACCTTTCATAAATTCACCTGATTTGTCCCGAAAGGATTCCGCGTTTATCATCAAACTCAGATCTCCTTTCAAGACGGAGGATTCCGCGACTTTTGAATTGATTCAGCTGATTGTAACGGTAGTTTTGAACATCATTCCCGTTGAAGGCTTTGCCATGGACTTTCAGAGTTTGTACGATCGATGCTGTGTGTGTGTGTGTGTGTGTGTGTGTGTGTGTAGCTATGAAATGATGGTGACTGAAAACTAATACGATTATATATTTTTAACGTAATTCGTATTTTATTTAGAGTCGTCCTGAAACCTGTTGAATCTATTGCGGGTAACACTTGTCAGTTTGAAATACTTCCTTTCCTGGTTCGTTCAACAATAAAGTAACCTGGCTGGAAAGCATTATGGGTAAGACTTGTAAGAAAACAAGTCCGAACTTTATTTGTTTTACAAAATATAATGTTTTTAAAATCAAACTGTGTGGCATAGATGGGTAGTTCAGAAGAGTCATATTACTGACATTTGCAGCCATTCTCCCTCAGGTACCCCTTCAGCTATATTTATCGTGCAGAAAAGAATAGTGAAAAAGTGTTTTCAATTTTCATAAGTCTTATTACTTATTGCCGCGTCACAGTATTAACCACTTGTAACCTACATTTCAATCGTATCCTCAGAATCTAGCCATATTTCACCTGGGATTGCTCACGTCTGTGCACTTTACAGCAGTTCGGTAGGTACCCATCTTCTTCAAAAATCGTTTGCATCCTGAAGAAGATCGCTGCAACTCGGTCGAAACGTAGATAATTTTAATGTTGTAGTATTTTACTTATTTTACAATGTGATGGGGTGGAACATACAGAAGCATTTTAATTAAGGCCCGCGTGTTTATTTAAGAAAGTTTCATGTTACAAAATCTCTTATTCAAAAACTCAAAACGTAAAAGGTAATGGAGTGATAGACTGAAGGTTTTATAACTTGCAATAACTATGCAAGAAGAGTTACACGGAGAAAAGGACAGAATAATGCTACGACAGCGTTCCTGAACAGCTAGCCATGTAGCAGCTGCCGCTGCGGCACTCGTCATGAAACGATTCAGTGCCATTAAGTTAGTTGTAATGTGTACATAGAGGGGTAGTTCAGACACAAGACTGTAAAGGCTTGTATACAAAACGATGCTCATTTAATAATATAATAATAGGCCTTACTTCGGAGGACAGATTTCACATCTCAGCGTTTAAATATGGAATGTCCTCCTCTGATACAGCATTTCCCACACTCTATTTCGCAAGCAGCGTTTTGCACTCTCGTTACACAAGTATAAGGGTACAGGCTTCGCGGTCATAAACTTTACTACAGGGAATTATGAGTTACTGGTTGGCCGGTCCGGGCAGTCAAGTGCAAAACTTCCTACCATTCTTACCGATACCAACTATACAGCCATGGCACATTGCTCCGCTTAGAGCTATAGTGAAACATGGACCTTCGGTTGTGTGTCGAGGAACGTTCTCATATTCCAGCCCTGATCCTTCCTCAATGAGCGTACTTTAAAATTTCTTGGATGGATAGCAACGTACGTCTCTGTCAGATTTATTGTGTACCAGGCATTTATCAGTCGAGATACAAATTCTCGTGACAAAAGGCAGCAGTCTCACTCAATAGAATGACCGTGATGTAAGATCCAAACAGTGAACAAAGTTTTTATATTTATTTTAGATTCTGTCTGTGGCCTCAATTTACTATTACGCATCATAATGATGAATCACGACCAACAATCAATTGGTACTTATTGTTGAATGAACAGCACTATATTCAAGGGCCATAATTAATTAAGTCGTTAACTTCGATTTGGTTTAACTATACATTACTAAACCCTTGTAAAATTTACGACTGCAGTTGGTACCAACTCCCGGTTCCCTATCAGTTGTCAGTATAGGGTGCCAAAGAGGACTCTTCGTACTTATTTTGTATGTGACATACCATTGGAAACCTTATAATGGTAATTAACTAGTGCGTAAACTATAAATAATGACTTCCTTTGATCAAAATATGAAGTAGTATAATTTACAATGGTTTCGTAACAACGTGACTTCCTATAATAAAATAAGGGAAATCAGTTCTTGCTCGGAAAAATATGTGTGTCCACTTTTTCCGAGCGTTTTCCGAGACCGTAATAATAGAGAATTATTGTAAAGGTGATTATATGGACGCTCTGCCAGGCACGTAAGTCTGATTGGCAGAGTATCCATGTAGGTGCAGGTGTAAATGTCCTGTGGCGTTGATTCAAATTTAACATTTGCTGGATTGTAGCATTTCTACGCTATAGAGCATAAATCACACTGATATGCACGAGAAAGAAAATTATATTGTGCGACATTGTCAACATCTATAGATTTGGTAGTAAAATATTAATGGAGAGACAGCCTGAGAATTTTTTATGGTTGCCTACAAATCATTTCAAGCAATGTGGAAAACATTTTTCTTTAGATAACCGCACTTCATCCATCTTCTTCGATGTTGATTTCAGTGATAGAAGGCAAGAATGAAACAACAGCGCGGGTAACGCCGTGAAGAAAATGGCTCTCGATTACGGTCCTTGGAGGGACTAACGAAATTACTTGGTCGATAAGAAGCCACCATTTGCAACAGCCGCTGCGCGTCGTTTCGGGCCGAGAGACGTCTGTCGCAAATGACTGTCTTTACGTTGCCGTCACAGAGTGGCTGTTGTAGCACGTTGCGCTGTAAAATTTGAGAAACGAAGGTAGACGAATTTCATATCCGTCAACTAATTGTGACTCTTTTGCTCACTGTATGTAGCCACAGCAATAGCTAACACGGGTTATATGTATGCCAAGACTTTTCACTATACCAAAGTGAAATAATAATTCGTAGAGATATTTTCATTCGTCGTGTAGAAGACACTGTGTTTTATCATTTACGATCGCATCTTGAAGTTATCTTTCGGTGCAACTGTGCCTAAAGACTTCGAGTGCTACTAGGAAGGTAAAATGGATAAATCGATTCGATTGATGAAATGCAAATGTGTATTCATCGAAAGTGTGCAAGAGTGGAGAATGAGGAAGATAAAATGGATAAAACGATTGGATGGATGAAATACAAATGTGTATTCATCGAAAGTGTGCAAGAGTGGAGAACGGAGTGAAAGTTCGAGTGGCATCTGCAATACATCTGAGTGAATCATATTCTTCATGACATGAAACACGTCACGTATCAGACAGCATTAGAACTAGGTAATCCCGCTCCTTACCCATACACGTATAACATAAAATCTTAATTAAACTGTTTGTTCTTACGATTTTTAAGATTGTACAACCTTGCAGTATATAAAGGGAAAGGTGCTTAACTTTTCTACCTCAAGTTACTTTCGACACGGGCTTGTGGAATCTGTTTTCAGGTATACGAAGTGAGACCAAGTGCTCATAAAACAAAACAAAAATCCGTTCTCGCAACTTCATTAATAACCGATATACAGGCATCAAATATTTTCAGTTGTGTTATGCCTTTTCTTAGCACCAGAATAGCGGATCTTCGCGTGAATACATCTCTTTTGTTGACCCCATACGAAATCAGCAGTAAAACCACATTCAATATAGGAATTTTTCTAACGTTTCTGTGGCTGTCGAATGACCCGCCATTAGAAGTCTATGCCTTTCTCCAAGGAAACTTAAGCGGCTGGATAAGACTCTATGGTTTACTTGTGCGTTGGATTTTACAGAGGATTAAACAGGTTTTGTACTAAAGAAAAACTATAACGCTGGAAACTCATGAAGACTACATTAAGATGAGATAATTAACTTCCTTCTTACCTGCCACAGTGTAGAACCAATAAGATATCTACGAAAACATCTGGCACTCGCAAAAGAATGTTTGTTAGTAAAACAGTTATTTAAATTCTCAGGATAAAGTTTATTATTTGAAATGAAAGTCACTTATTTATTATATATTTACACACCCTGTGTGGTTTGTACGTGGTATAAAATCGTTCATTAAAGTAATTAATGCATGAAAAATGGAACCGAACCTTGTAAAATAATGATGAAACAATAATGACAATAGGGGAGAGTTTCTGCTTTTACGATTTTATTTGTTACTGCCTAAATAGTAACTTCAAAAGTTATTTAAACATTAGCGTACCCAACAGTGGGATGTTCTTACTGCTATTTAATTTAAAGAATGAAAATTCTGAAAAAACACACTACAACTAATTTCCTAAACGTCTGCAAGTGGTTCAAATTATGAATCTGGTTTCTTACTTTGTACCAGCGGTTGTATAAATTATACCACAATTAGAAACTCTTACCTGAGACTTAAGATATCTACTATTCTAAATTTTCAATTTTTTAATTCTTACATCACTATTTGTATTCACTGCAGTGTAACTTTTTCACTCCGTTCTCCACTCTTGCACACTTTCGATGAATACACATTTGTATTTCATCCATCCAATCGTTTTATCCATTTTATCTTCCTCATTCTCCACTCTTGCACACTTTCGATGAATACACATTTGCATTCCATCAATCGAATCGATTTATCCATTTTACCTTCCTAGTAGCACTCGCAAATGCCCGCGTCTCGTCCTTGTCACTGGTGAAACGTTTGTCCAGATTTCTTCTCCTGTACTTCAGTTAATTTCTTTTTGTATGAGCTGCACGTTAGCTAACAGGCTCCTCTGTCAGACCTCGAAGTTTTACATGGAGTTTTCATCATTTCTATAGGAATCTATGATGTTTCTTAGATGAGCACTCTTAGCCCACTTTTTACCTACTATGTATTGTTACCCATGAATTTGTGGAACAATCTATTTCGTTTTGCAATGTCGAAATCAAGTTTCCTTACGTTCGGCTTGCAGAAACCGAGGATTATGTCTTCAGATATAAGCATAAGCTCTCGCAGTTCGTTTCAACTTCGGTGAAAAGCAATTTTCTTGCGTCCAAAATTTTTCTGTCCCCATCTGTATTTTTGTTTTCGGCATGGTCCTTAATGGGGTTTTAGGCTCATATTGTATGCAGGCACATTCATTTAATCCGCGATACCGACTTAGAGGGGCTGTTAAAACTAAATATCTTTCATCCATAACGCCGTTCTGTGACCTTACTGTAATATGAAGTAATTATTTATTTAATAACTTAGAATAAAGGACGCTTTAGCAAATATATCATGTCCTCCCTAAACATTATCTTGCGCTTATAATGCTGGACGTTTTTCTTTAAAGCTTATGCCTCGAGCTACAATATCAAAACTTGTGGCGGTACGCTATAGACAACGTCCTCATTTTATCTTTGTTAGATTGCTACTACAGATTCGTAACTGTCACTTCTTCACTTACCTTATAATTATAATTGTCTTCGTCATATACGCAAAGAGTTACATGAAAGCTTCAACAAATTCAACGCTGTCTTCAAACAATCTAATCCTCAATACATACAATGCATAGCTGATCATATGGCTGCAAGAAGCACGGTAGCCTGACTAAATGCCATATAGTACAAGAGGTAAGAATTTTACAGCAGTGCTACCGATTATGAGCCACTAGAATATAGGCAACTCTCCCCTATTATGTGCCGTCCTGTTTCTGTTGATGAATTTTGAAATAGTATATTCAGTGTAGAAAACCACACCATTGGGATACTTTCGTAAATGCTGCGTTACTTTTGAGCTCACAGCTATCACCATATTTGCAGTAATAGAATTAACAACGTCAGCAACTCGCTCTCTCATGCGTTCTACAGTCGTTGGAACCTACTCGGAGACCTCGTGCTATGTACGATGACAGAGAAAGAAGTGTAGTGAAGTCAGGTCTGGAGATTATGTCTGGAGATTATGCTGGATGCCTCTGAACAGAACTGCACATCCCACCCACCAGATAGGAAATACACTACTTGGCCATTAAAATTGATACACGAAGAAGAAATGCAGATGATAACAGGTATTCATTTTACAAACATATTGTACTAGATCTGACATGTGTTTACATTTTCACGCAGTTCGGGTGCATAGATGCTGAGAAATCAGTGCCCAGAACAACCAACTCTGGCCGTAATAACGGCCTTGATACGCCTGGGCATTGAGTCAAACATAACTAGGATGGCGTGTACAGGTACAGTTCCCCATGAAGCTTCAACAAAATACCACAGTTCATCAAGAGTAGTGACTGGCGTATTGCGACCAGCCAGTTGCTCGGCCACCATTGACCAGACGTTTTCAGTTGGCGAGAGATATGGAGAATGTGCTGGCCAGGGTAGCAGTCGAACATTTTCTGTATCCAGAGAGGCCCGTTCATGACCTTCAACATGCGGTCGTGCATTATCCTGCTGAAATGTAGGGTTTCGCAGGGATCGAATGAAGGGTAGAGCCACGGGTTGTAACACATCTGTAATGTAACGTCCACTGTTCATAGTGCCGTCAATGCGAACAAGAGGTGACCGAGACGTGTAACCAATGGCACCCCGTACCATCACGCCGGGTGATACGCCAGTGTGGCGATGACGAATACACGCTTCCAATGTGCGTTCACCGCGATGTCGCCAAACACGTATCCAACCATCAATATGCTGTAAACAGAACCTGAATTCATCCGAGAAAATGACGTTTTGCCATTCGTGCATTCAGGTTGAGTACACCATCGCAGTCGCTCCTGTCTGTGATGGAACGTCAAGGGTAACCGCAGCCATGGTCTCCGAGCTGATAGTCCATGCTGCTGCAAACGTCGTCGAACTGTTCGTGCAGATGGTTGTTGTCTTGCAAACTATCCTATCTGTTTGCTCAGGGATCGAGACGTGGCTGCACGATCCTTCACAACCATGCGGATAAGATGCCAGTCATCTTGACTGCTAGTGATACCAGGCTGTTGGGATCCAGCACGGCGTTCCGTATTACCCTACTGAACCCACCGATTCCATATTCTGCTATCAGTCATTGGATCTCGACCAACGCGAGCAGCAATGTCGCGATACGATAAACCGCAATCGGGATAGTCTACAATCCGACCTTCATCAAAGTCGGAAACGTGATGGTACGCATTTCTCCTTCTTACACGAGGCATCACAACAACCTTTCTCCAGGCAACGCCGGTCAACTGCTGTTTGTGTATGAGAAATCGGTTGGAAACTTTCCTCATGTCAGCACGTTGTAGGTGTCGCCACCGGCGCCAACCTTGTGTGAATGCTCTGAAAAGATAATCATTTGCATACCACAGCATATTCTTCCTGTCGGTTAAATTTCGCGTCTGTAGCCAGTAGTGTAAGTCATTTAATGCAACTCTTGCTACTGAAGAATTATAGGAAGGAGATACATTACGTGGGAAAGACATCGTCTGACGAGTTCTCAAGCCTAAATTTCTCATAATAAGAACTAAGCACTTACTGTAAAACGTGAGTACCTTTTGAAGTTCAATGTGCCATCAACGAAATAAGGATCGATAACGTACTGTCCAGCTGTGACACATTCACATTCCACAGTCATTGGTTTTGTTGTGTACAAATTCGTACATATCTGTAAGGACAGCTGCGGAGTGGAGTGGCAACTGTGGTCGTAGGAAATCTGGACAGGAGCAGAAATGATCAGCGAATAAGTTAATGCAGTAAACAGATCTACCCAGCTTGTATTTCTCCAAGCAAATGAAGAATCATTACGAATAATGCAGTAAGAACTATCTGTCAGTCAGTCTGTGCAAGGAAGAAGCTGTCTGATCTGAGCACAAATGATGATGGCGGCGCCTGCGTAGCGAAGGGCATGTGCATGTGCACTGTGAGGGTGGCTTCGGGCTCCCTACATTGCGGTGGCAGAGGGCGCTCGTGGTACAGAGGAGATGGAGGTGAGGCTCAGCTGGCACGCTCCATTGGGTCCGCCAGATCCCACATGACTGCTGTTGTTGTTTGGCGGAATCCTGACATTCCGTTGCCAACTTTTATGCCTATGGGATGGTACAGATATGTAGTACCAAAGGTTTACCATGTGACAAATCCAATGTGGGTTTTCCATTGACCAATAGTGCATATTCTTTAAGTTTATTTTCCCCTCAGTTGTGAATCTGGGCCATCACTAAACAATACACGCTCCACGGTGTTACTGTTGAATCGTACATACCTTGGAATCGATTGGTACCATTAATTATTACTCTCTGCTCGTCAAATCCTAGTGATGGTTTGGTTGGTGTCCCGTGATAGAAGCAAGCCACTCGCCGAGCTGACTGAACTGCATGCGCGCTCCCGCATGGTCTCAGTGTTTTCCTGCCATTCTGTGTAGTAGCTGGGGGCACTCACCGGAGACTGACGTCCTATTCGTCATGTTACGTCTGGCTGTGGGAATTGTGCCTCCCACATTTGAAAAATGACTGCTTCCCTCTGTCTTCGTCGTCGCAGGTTTGAATCTGCACAGTCAGCATTTCTGCTGCCTTGGTTGTGTATGCTGTGCTGCCAGTAGCTACTTAAAGCCAAACATCCGCAAGAGAGAATATTTTCTTACGTGTAATTAATGGGCTGACTGTCATTCACGAAATATCTTGGTCTTCGTGCGATGTCTTTCTTCTCACGTAAAATGCTGCCTAGCCTAGATCATTGACAGTCATCTTTGTCTTAGCCCTCTACGTGGTTCGGTTTTCCTTTTTGTCAGGACATGCCAGACAGATTCTGTAGTCTTTTGTAAAAGGTAATAATAACCAAAACTGTAAGTCCTTTACAATGTGGCGTTATCATCTTTAAATTATGTTTCCTTCTATAGGCTCTTGTGCTAAAATGTCAACCGTTCTGGATTTCTTGTTCCCTTTTAAACTCCTAAAACAATTTCATTAAATTCAAGATGACTGCGCCGAAGTGTTTAAAGTGGCATTGCTTAATTAAAGTTTGAAAGGACATTAAAATTTTTCTGGTGTTCGGCTTACGATTATGTTAGTTTAACGCATTCTCTGTGTATGTTTTGGATCTGCAGCGACCGAGATATATCCAAGATAAGCTCAAGGTGGTTGCCTTGCGTCAACGCCCTATTAATAATCGAATGCACTTGCTTCGGTTCTCAGGTGATGTATTGTTTCTTGCATTTTATTACTACTAATTTTCTTATAGTACACGGAATTAATAAAAAACATATATTTTTTGTTATACGTTATAAAATTGTTTTGTAATTGTCTTCTTCATTATACGTCTTTTGTAGATTATTCTAAATCATGTTTTGCAAGCAGGCAAAATAGTTGTTAATAGGTTTCTCACTGCTGCTGAGGTAACTGAAGATTGCTAAAGGTCTTTTGGCTCGGCACGTTACCACCTTCAGATCCAGGTTCCTGCCTTTCTAGTTGTACTACTGTATAACTAAGTGACAGTATTCAAAACGGTGCTGAAATCCACCACTTGATTTAGAGAAATATGAAACGGATGACAGTTATGTCTGTGACGGAGATTCAGGATGCTTCTATGATGATATCAACCTACCTTAGCATTTGAAGAGGAATGATAGATGGTTTTGTGGCAGCAAATGTAGGAACCGTTACTTATCGGACTTCGCTGATAGCAGTTTTCCTGCGTATACGTTTCCTTGTAGCAAAACTTTCAATTTTGCAAAGGCTTTGACGGTACTACAGAATGTGGGACGAGTTGGAGAGCGTCTACCTTAGAATCGTTATGCATAAAGTTATACTGATCTTGCTGCCTTTTCGCCTCATTCGCATTAAATTGATAGCATGTCGACCTATTCTTCATTAGTGAACGGTATTGTACTCCTAGAAATAGATCATACATTACAAACAATTCTGTTAGTTGGATGTTGACAAGCAAGATACTGTAAATGATGGTTCAAATGGCTCTGAGCACTATGGGACTCAACTGCTGAGGTCATTAGTCCCCTAGAACTTAGAACTAGTTAAACCTAACTAACCTAAGGACATCACAAACATCCATGCCCGAGGCAGGATTCGAACCTGCGACCGTAGCGGTCTTGCGGTTCCAGACTGCAGCGCCTTTAACCGCACGGCCACTTCGGCCGGCTACTGTAAATGAATTGAAGCATTTCTCATAATAAACGTCATCGGATTAGACAGTGTTTACTTTGCATTTCAGTTAACTCGCCCAAAGGACAAAACAAAGCTGATGATGTATCCCTGGTTTAGACGAAACAGCTTTTCATCGGGAGTAGCGTAAACGTAACCTACCTATCGCTTTGGCAGTGCATGTTCTTTGGACATTGGCGTGAACGTCTAGTTGGCGGGCCAAGCAACGTCAAATGGTGGCCACTTTCCGCATTCTGGTCCTAGAAGGGCCGGTTCTGTCCGACCGAACGCCGTGTCATCCTACGCCAGTGATATCATTGGATGCTGTATGAGGGGCCATGTGTTCAGCGCACTGGTCTCCTGGCCATTCTCGGGTTTCCTGACCTTGGAAGAGCTACTAATCGGTCGAGTAGATCCTCAGTTGGCCTCTCGATGCTGAATGCATCCAGTACCAGTCTCCCACAAAGGAAAAATCCCTATCAGTATCGGGAAGCGAACATGGGCCCTCCGCATGACAGTCATCAGCGCTGATGACTCAGCTATGGAGGCGAACGTCAGCGGGTGCACGCATCCCATATTGACGTCTACTAACGAGTGACCAGAAGGTCTTTTTTATTTTATTTATTTTTTAACAGATTGTGTATGTAGTGCCTATAAAAGAACGCCTCCACTGTCGCACTCAAGAATTCTCTCCTTCCTCTTATAAGGTACAATAAGACGATTGGCTGTTGTACGAAAAATGTAGTATAAAATCAGGCACAAGAATTTAATATATACTGCAGTTCTGCAGATCACCAAGTCCAACAAGTCACTTAGATCTACAGTATGTAGGTCGTCAGTTCATTGCTTGCAGTTATGTGAAAGGCTTCTCACTGCAGCAGATAATAGAGACAACTGTGACGCACAAGTCACTTAGAAATACAAAGGGCGTTCAATAAGTAATGCAACGCATCTTTTTCTCTGTCAGTTTCGGTTGAGAAGGCCGCCCGATTGGCCGTGCGGTTCTAGGCGCTACAATCTGGAACCGCGTGACCACTACGGCCGCAGGTTCTAATCCTGCCTCGGGCATGGACGTGTGTGATGCCCTTAGGTTAGTTAGGTTTAAGTAGTTCTAAGTTCTAGGGAACTGATGACCTCAAATGTTAAGTCCCATAGTGCTCAGAGCCATTTGAAGCATATGAATTTTCGGTTGAGAAAAAACGGAACTTGTAGAGCAATATCGTGGAACATTCCCACTTCAGCCCCTTTACTTTTATGAAATTCCGATTGGTGGGGGCCTACGAAGCCTTCAAAATGGCGTCTGTAATGGCGGTGCGTTCCATGCAGTGAGCTGATGTTGAGTTCCATTGGGGGAAAACCAGAGCATCGCAGATATTCAAAGGCGCCTTTAGTATGTGTACGGGTACCTGGGAGATAACAAGAGCACGGTGAGTCGTTGGGCGAAGTCTCGCTACCACAACTCGACCTCTCTGTTGGTAGCGCTGACACATTCGTCGACCAGTTGCTGATTGGGTTCCTTGCCGCCTAAAGAGCAACGAAGGACTATCTGTGCTGAATTATTTGCACGTTACGATAATGACCGTGAAAATTTTTTGTCGAACATCGTTTCAAGCGATGAAACGTGGGTTAAGCCGCACCCTCAGCCAGCAAAACGGCGAAGGTCTTCTGGCACTCTGAATGTGTCATTCTGTTTGTGTCCGCGCGGTGTTGCCACACGGTCTAGGGCGCCTTGCCACGGTTCGCGCAGCTCGCCCCAGTCGGAGGTTCGAGTCCTTCCTCGGGCATGGGTTTAAGTGTTGTTCTTAGCGTTACTTAGCTTAAGATAGATTAAGTAGGGTGTAAGCCTAGAGACCGATGACCTGAGAAGTTTAGTCCCATGGGAACCCATCACTGATTTCCGAGTTTCTGTTGTCGTCTGGAAATGGAGGAAATGACTTCAGCGTGTTCATCCCCCCCAAAATGCAAAACAAATTCTCGTTTACCATGACAATGCAAGCCCCCCACAAGCCTGGTTAGTTAGTTAGTTAGTTAGTTTCTTTCATGTTCGATGGATCATTTTGCACGATAAATCGTGATGATATGAAAAGATTATTTTTACATTCATACTGCAAATTCTTTACAAAGATAGAAATTCTTCTATGGAATAGAAGCAGTTGTGAAGGAGAAAGATTTTCAATTTATTTTCAAATTTTAACTTGCTGTCTGTTAGACATTTCATATCACTGGGTAAGCGGTCAAAATTTTTTGTTGTAGCGTTGTGCGCCCCTTTCTGTGTTGAAGACAACCTTAATGTTGAGTAATGAATGTAGTTTTTTTCTTTTAGTATTCAATTATGCACGTCATTGTTCCTTTTGAACTGTAGTGGGCTATTTACAACTAAGTTCATGAGGGAATAAATATACTGTGAAGCAGTAGACAGAATGCCCGACTCCTTAACAGGTGTCTACAAGATGATTACGGGTGAGTACCATATATTATTCTTACTGCACGTTTTTGGGCAATGAAGTCTTTCTTTCTTAAAGATGTGTTACCCCAGAACGTTATTCCACATGACATTAATGAATGAAAATAAGGAAAACATGTCAACTTACTGATTTTTCTCTCTCCAAAATTTGCTATGATTCCAAATGCAAATGTAGCCGAACTAAGTTGTTTTAGGAGTTCCAAAATGCGTTATTTTTT
The DNA here is from genome assembly GCF_023898315.1 of Schistocerca nitens. Classification (NCBI taxonomy): domain Eukaryota; kingdom Metazoa; phylum Arthropoda; class Insecta; order Orthoptera; family Acrididae; genus Schistocerca; species Schistocerca nitens. Next base: position 847,951,092 of record NC_064617.1, read on the forward strand.
TTCAATTTACAATCTCATCAATATGGACACTTAAGAAATTTGAAGTTTCCACCCTATGTATTATTTCATCACCACGTGTTAACACATATCACTGGTGCAGAACCCCTAGAGGTGCAGAACTGAATATGATGTGTCTTTGTGAAATTCAGGGTGAGACCATTCGCAGAAAATCAGTCAGAGATACTTTAGAGAACTTTGTTCACCATTTCTTCCATTTCTGTTTGTATACTGGAGTGATTACAATACTGCTGTCATCTGCAAAAAGAACTAATTCTGCTTTTTCTACATTAGACTGTGGAAGCGTTATAAATAACAAGTCACAGGTGGCAATTGCATTTAACCATCATTTGTTAAACATACAAGACTTCATTGGACTGTTCTTACTCATCCACTCTACAACACGGATACCGGGCCTTTAAACTTACACGTGTATGGCCCAATGTAGGATGTACCCCGTGTGAAACAGTACTTGGATGAGGAGGAGGTTACAGACGCAGCAAGACGTTGGGTTGGACGTTGACCAGTAGTGTGATACCAGGCAGGCTTACTAACCTTGCCAGTAAGGTGGCGAAAGGCCATGGCAGTGAGCAGAGATTATGATAGGAATATGGTTTTTTAGCCAAATGTGTGTGGAACAATACGGTGTTTTGGAAACTTGAATAACACCAACTTTTTTCAGAAAAAAAGGTTAGTTATTGTATACCCTCGTGCATTCCTGACAATAATAGAAAATGGGGAATAAGACGCAAAGATTCTCCAATTTTGCTCAAAATGCAGCAATCAGGCGCCAGCTTTGAGACTGGGAGACGGCAGTCCAGCAGGGACCAGACTGACTGCAGCCAGGTCGGTCGACGTGGGTAATCCTTCAGCCACCTACTCTGGCAGAGCCGGGCAGATAACGGGGAGCGCACGGCACTACAGTAGAGCAGAGTGGCCGGCCAGACCACTGGCCACGTCCTCCATCAGAGAGCTCGTCTTGTAATACCGCGGGGGATCACCGCGCAAAGCCTACCGGGAGGCGGCGACGCGCCCTCGAGTGACCGACGCCGCCGCCACCCTCGCCGCCGTCGCCCGGCGAACAAAGCCGAGCGCCGGCCGAGCGCGCCCGAGCGACGCAATTTACGTGTTGAAATCTGGCGGGGATTACGCGGCCCGCGGGCTCTGTGACCCAAAGGTGGGGGTACCCGCTCTGCGCCTCTGCGACCCGACGCAATCCGGACGCGAGCCGCACGCAATTACGCCAGTTTTGGTGGAATTGCGAGCACCGCCGCTACCACCGCCACCGCGACGCCGCTGCCTTAAGCCGAGGACTGCAGAGTTGTGCGCCGGCCAATTATAAAACAAAAGTTGGAGGGCCGCGTCCGGGCAGGCGGCGGCCTCGATCATGGCAAGTTCGTTCCGCCACTTTCTGTTCCTAATCACGTTCAGTCTTCGGTTTGTTTAAATTCCCTGTGTGGACGCAGCAGTTTCCGACGTTCCACCCCTTTATTTCGCCACCAAAATGAAGATGTTGACGTTTTGTCGCAGATTTTTGCGTCCACCAATTCCTCTAACTACAATTAATTACATGGGTAACTTTATTACCGAGCGTGGTGGCGCAGTGGTAGCGCACTGGACTCGCATTCGGGAGGACGACGGTTCAATCCCGCGTCCGGCCATCCTTATTTAGGTTTTTCGTGATTTCCCTAAATCGCTCCAGGCAAATTCTGGGATGGTTCCTCTGAAAGGGCACGGCCGACTTCCTTCCCTAGTCCGATGAGACCAATGACCTCGCAGTTTGGTCTCTTCCCCCAAACAACCCAACCCCCCTCAGGTAACTTTATTGTAAAATGTTTTGTCTGCGAGACGAACATATGTCATTTAAACAAGAACAACAGGCCCTTTTGACAGTCTCAAAGACCAAGCATCCATTAAGACAATCGATGAACTGTGGGAATATTACCGCCATAATACTGACACCAACAAATGAAAGTTTACAAATATTTCTTCCATTCGATTGTACGTATCATTAACAAAGCTTATGACGGACACTACAAACAAAGAACACAACCTACAAACTTCCTGGCAGATTAAAACTGTATGCCGGACCGAGATTCGAATTCGTGACCTTTGCCTTTCGCGTGCAAGTGCTCTACCATCTGAGCTACCCAAGCACGACTCACGCCCCGTCCTCACAGCTTTACTTCAGCCAGTACGTCGCCTCATTCTGGAAAAAGAACCTATACTTCGAAGAGAAAAGTCTAACTACGAGCGTTGTCCAGACAGTAATCCACCGCATTTTATTCAACAGTTCTTTATTGAGCATAATGAGAATTACACACACGAAAGAATGATGTTTCATCTACAAACCTTATTTTTCCACGTAGCATCCATCACGTTCTACGGCCTTCCTCCAGCGCGAAACAAGGGCATGCATGCACTGTCGGTACCAATACTTGTCCTGGCAGCAGAGCCAGTGCTTCAATGTGTGAATCACCTCCTCATTGTCCTCAAAATGTCTTCCACGGAAAGCATCCTGTAATGGCCCAAACAAATGGCAGTCCGAGGGGGCTAGGTCAGGTGTGTCAGGTGTGACAGCCGTGGATGGTCTCTCCGGCCGCTGCAAATCGTGGAGCTCCGCCGAACCGCCTTCTGATGACCTCACTGCCGGTCAGTGTGGCCGAGCGGCTACACTCGTCACACTCCGCCCTTCTTCCAGTTTCCCTGTGATTCTTCACTGTGTGAAGCTATCCAAATGTTACCTCTGCGCCATGTTGTGATGGACAAAAACCACCACGGTCCTGGGTGTCACACAATGTCTCTTCCCGGTCCATCAGTTGCCTCGTGTTGGTGGGCCAACCACATGTTGCGCTATGGTCACGCTCACCTCACATCGTGTGACGTCCAACTTCATCTCCACAACTGGGAGACTTTGAGCAACATTGTCCCACACTTTATATTATTTCTACCCAGTAGTTAATATGTTACGTTACTCTATCTAACTCGTTCTTAAGAATATACGATACAAATTAAAAATAGAGGCGTTTTAGTAACTTTCGTAAATAAATGTCTCGATATTATCAAACACTTTGAAATGTAAAGTTTAGCCTGGATGCTTCCCTTACCCAATTCGAGGCTCTCCTAAGAATTAGTCTCGGTACCTTAACAGAAAACTATCTCTCCTCTTCCACTAAACAAAATTTCTTCCCCTCAACAAAAACAAAAAAAGTCTAGCGACTTCCCTTCGAACTCTACCTTTGGCCATAAACATTACCCCTCTCCGTTTTCCATGCTCCTGTTACAATTGTCACCTTTATCCTTAAGTTATTTGTAAAACACTATTGTTAACTATGGATAAACACCAAAAAGTAATTAGAGTAATGAAGCTTCTGGAATAAATTTGTCTACATTACATAATTAAGAGGTTAACGTTACAAGATCACAGGTTGATCTAAACGCCAGATAAGCCATTGCAAATTTGAAATGCTGGTACATTAATAACCGGTTTAACAGCCAGAGTATTGAATTCAAGCATGCAAACGGTCGATGTGTCGGTTAGACCGTAAGTGAGAGTCCACTTTCCACTTCCATAAATGGCTACACTCCATACAAATACTTTCAAAAAAGACTTCCTGAGACTTAAATCTATACTCGATGTTAACAAAATTCTCTTCTTCGGAAAAGCTTTCCTTGCCATTGCAGTCTACATTTTACATGCTCTCTACTTCGACCATCATCGGTTATTTTGCTCCCCAAATAGCAAAACTCAACTCCTACTTTAAGTGTCTCATTTCCTAACCTAATTCCCTCAGCATCAACTGATTTAATTCGACTACATTCCATTATCCTCGTTTTGGTTTTGTAGATGTTAATCTTCTATCCTCCTTTCAAGACTCTGTCCATTCCGTTCAACTGCTCTTCCAGGTGCTTTGCTGTCTCTGACAAAATTATAATGTCATCGGCAAACCTCAAACTTTATATTTCTACTCCATGGATTTTAATCCCTACTCCAAATTGTTCTTTTGTTTCCTTTACTGCTTGCTCAATATAGAGACTGAATAACATCGGGGATAGGCTACAACCCTGTCTCACTCAATTCCCAATCACTGCTTTCATTTCATGCTCCTTAATTCCTATAACCGCCTCTGATTTCTGTAAAAATTGTAAATAGCCTTCCACTCCCTGTATTTTACCCCAGCCACCTTCAGAATTTGGAAGGGAGTATTCCAGTCAACATTGTCAAAAGCTTTGTCTAAATCTACAAATGACAGAAACGTAGGTTTGCCTTTCCTTAATCTTTCTTCCAAGATAGAGGTTTACTTACAAAAAAGGAAACATACTGTGGGGCGGCTGGTAGGAAATTTTACTGTTGTATAAATGTTTGAATGTAGAAACACTGCATTTCCCGGCCGATTAACCATATGTGCGGCGGCGGGTGGAATTATTGTTGTTAAAAATGTTCCTATTATTTAGAATGTTATTTATGCTGTCTTTCGCAGTTCTCAACACTGGCTCTCTAACTACAATATTGGCAACCAGAAAGTGATTAGCAAAACGTGAAGCCTGTAATTAGAATTCCTAGTGCCCACTTCATCTGAGAATACACTTATAGTTACAGCTTATAGCTCTAGGTAATTAGGAGATTGTCTGGGATTTATACTCAAAAACGGTCGTGAAAAAAAAAAGTTCTGTATTCTGAAAGTCACAGATGAAAACAAAAGAATCCACACAATCTAACTAACACAGCAGTTCAGAGTCTAATGCGCTGATGCCACTATAACTGTCGAAATTAAATATTTAAATGAATGCTCGCCATAATTTGATGATTAGGTTCATCAAATGCCACGCTAAATAATGGTAGAATGTTTGTCCCGCGGCGGCACGTGAAAATACGACAATACGCAAACTGAAGATCGATAATTAAAGTCATCCCAGAATTAACACTTCACTCGAAAATGATTTCATGGTTACGCGTATTCCGAGTAACTTAATACGGCATCCGAGGCTGTTTGTAGCAATGATACCGACGCGACGCGACTCCCGACACAGATGGCGTGCTATTCAGCGTCTGGAGAGAACTGGGGCCTTTTTTCCTTGCGCGGCGTTCTTACATATAAAGCCGCGGTGCGGACGGCTAAGGGAACACCTGATCAAATCGGCTCTCCCGACTAGCCGCTGGGCTAGTAATGCACCACATTAAGTTACTGAATAAATCATAGCTTCTTTTGCTGATGGCCGATGAAGCTCTTAATTTAAATGTGCATTCAACACACAGGTAAGTCATCATAATAAAAGTTTGACGTGGCTAAGTTAAATATTTTGGGCGAGAGAAATAATTTAATTACACTGCACGCGGTAGACGAGCTCTCAACTGGCCCTTTGGAGATACGCTATCGCTATAGTTTTATAGTTATTCAAATGAAATTTCTCACTTCCTTATGATGATAGCGGATCTCCATTCTACTTAAATATAAACATCCTAGCCTTACTTATTAGCCTACTTAATCTATCTTGCTTCCTTAATTTTTAAGACAAAAGCCAGAAAATCATGAATTTCCACTAAAATCTTAATTTGTGAGATCCAGAAGACTATTTCTATTAAATATTTATGAAAAAGGAATCCAAATATAAATTTGTAATTCTCTAGCTCTTTTCTGTTGCGCCAATGGTTTCTACAGAAAAACGTCCAAATCTCGAAAATGGTTAAAGTTATCGAACTGATATTCAACACATGTTGATTTAGTATTACTCCTGACATGCTAGAAACAATTTAGGTTATTCACTTGATTTTTAAAGTATTGCACAACATTTATGACGTCAGAGCTAGTAAAAGCGGACTGGCTGGCACACAATGGAAAGACTGATGTGAATTTACTACGGCGTGAGTAGGCTGCCTCCCTACAATACCAGTAGTGAAGGCAAACGCTGGCTCACTATTAAGCAACAAACCTTACTGATGTTGTGAAATGTTATGGTGTGTAATAGACATGGAGATAACTGCATCTTAGGTTAGCAGTAATTCCGTGTGGTGACACTTCACATTAAATATCAGTGTGATAATCACTGTGTGAAAAAAGTTTGAACAGGCCGCGGAAAGAACTGTCAAGTATTTTCTTCCCACTTTCCTTTATTTAGTTAGCTGTGTTTTCTTATTGTCTGGAATGTAGAACAGTACTTTCTTTAGTTATTTTTCATTTATTCTCCATTCTGAATGTCCCACCTAATGCCGTTTCATCGTCATTCATAATTGCTTGTTCCACTCTAGTCTTTCCCTTATCAGTCTGTTTTCTTTTATTCGTTTCATTTGGTTTGTTTTTCTTTACGCTGGGGTGGCAGCACGGTCTTGTTTACCTCCGAGAAGCACATAAGCGAGGCAGTAGCAGCGTACATTCCAGTATACTTACAAGTGGAGCACTGTCACATGTGACACATCTGTACGAGCCACTGACTGAAGTGTCTACTTATAAGAAGAACATAAAAAATACGTATAATACAAGACACTTTGGCTGCTCAAGACACTTCGCTGGCAGTACGCGTGAAATTACGTCGCCTAGCGTCCGCCTCCGTAGCTTAGTGGTAGCTTTACCGCCTACCACGCAGGGGCCCAGTTTCGATTCCCGGCAGAGGAGTGAGCGTTATGTGTCTTTCATCATCATTGACTCGCAAGTCGCCGATGTAGCGTCACCTAAAAAGGACTTGCAATACGGCGTCCGAACTCCCCCGAATGGGGCCTCCCACCCAACAATGCCATACGATCATTACGTCTCCCTATGGTGTTGCTGTATTCCACAGCTTTGTCTCATTATTTGCTATCTGTTGTTTCAGTTGTGGATTTTTGTTATCAGTTCAGAGCTTTTCTACATCTGGATGTAAATACATGCTCTGCAGGCGACCGTACGGTGTGTGGCGGAGGGCACACTGTAGCACCACTATTAGTCATTTCCTTTCCTTTTCGACTTGTAAATACGAGTAGAGCGAGGGAATTTTCGACTGTCTCAGAAAGGAGCTGAATATGCAGAAACAATATTTTTTGATCATTTTCCTAATAAGACCAAACGTCTGACATGTAGCAAACTAAGTTTTAAATGTAACCTAAAATTATTTGTCTATGACAAATCCTTGTGACTGTGTAGATAATATTCCATTCTTAGTGAAGCAAATTTTATGGAACTTATGGCCTTACATGCAAATGGTTTCAGTCATTATTAGCAAACAAAATGGAAACAGTTGTGTTAAATAATTCAGACAGTACTGAAAGGATACAAAATTTTAATGTCTGGTAAAAAATGGCAAAAGGGACTTCCTCAGGATTCAATCTTGGGTCCACTCCTATCCTTGCATATGTGAATGACCTTTGACTTAATTTTCAATAAGCGGAATTGGTACTTTAAGCAGACGATGACACTGTTGTAATGCATCCCATTAAGGAGGCAGCCCCAGGAGAGATTTTTAGTTAAGTTTGTTCAAAGAATTGTAAAGTGGTTCTCTGAAATAGAACTCTCCCTAAATTTTGAAAACAGAAACATACTATATTCAGTTACATACAACAAACAGTGAAACATCAAGATAGCACATTAGTAGGAGTCAATAAATAATGTTTACATATTGCTGTACATATCGATGAAAACTTGAACTGCAAGAAGCTTATTACGAAATTTCTCAAATAATTAAGTTCAGCTCCTCTTGCACTCCGTATAAATGCTAGTCTTGGAGAATAAACGAATTAAGTTCATGACATATATTGTATACTTCCACTCAATAATGTCTTGCAGAATAATGTTCAGGGGAATTCATTACTAAGAACGAAAGTATTGACTGCACAAAAGCCAGCAGTAAGAATAATATGTGTTCACCGATAGATATCATGTAGGTACCTGTTCATACTTACACATTCTATCACGAAATTTGTCATAAATTATCCATCACAACTGTAGATGAACTTTCGTGTCCACACATACAACGTTACAACCCATTAATAAAGCTGTCAGCGGCTCAGAAAGGCATTCAATATGCAGCGACAAAAGTGTTTGACCATTTGTCCAATGACATAAATTGTCTGACAGTCTGTAGAGAAAGTTTTAAAACTAACCTACAATTATTTCTCCTGGGCAGCTCGTTCTATTCTATGGATGAATTTCTATTAGAAAACTGGTAGCCTGTATATAGAAGAAAAACTTGTTGTTAAGTGTAATTGCATGAATAAGACTAAAAAATAATGTGTTTAAAAAGGTTAACACTAAATATGCATACATCTCCTGCAAACTGTCTCGATCCACGTCTGTTCGATAAAAGATTCGTTCAACTGGTTTATGGAACATTTAACTAACCAAATAACTAACTGAAGCTGACACTTACACCGACTGATTTTGTTGATTTTCAGCTTCCTCGCCAATCAAAGAATCTCTCCTTCAGTAGTCATTACATATTTTTCATTGTGACCCACGACATTTCTTGTTCAATATCACAACAGCGAGATCTGAAGTTACAGGAAGATAAGCAACCTCAGTGCATGGTGTTAGTCGTTATTCGCTAGTAGCACCAAGGTCAAGGATTCGATTAGCAGTGACTACCTCAAATTCTCCTGTGGTGGAAAGATGTGGAAGAATGTTAAGTATGCCTTATGAGCCTAACTGGATGGCTGCTGGAATATAAAAGTATCGAAATTGTTGCCAAAGTCGCCTAAGTAACGTTACGTAGAAAATTTTCGATCTGGCTTGGCGCCACAAGACGTTCATTCTTAGCAGCAAGAGTTTGTAAGCTATCGAGTGAGATATTTGAGACGTATAATGTCTATGGATATTATACTTTGCTAGTTTCCTGATCAGTACTATAGGATTTATTAGTACTAAATGGTATGAGAGAGGTAAGTTTGGAATTATTTTCTAGTACTATGTTATCTATGGAATAAAGAGGAGAATGCTGGCACTCCGTCATTAATGAAAAAAATGCGATTGTGCCTTACGTACCGTTAGTTGCTCTCTGATCATATATGCTTGATAGTCCGCAGTTTTCCTTTTCTAGTCATAGAGAGGAAGTAAACACGACACGAAACTCTCCATTCGCATAAATGAAACCTTTCCCGGCATTGTCTGATAATAGTCTTTGCACACTGGCACGTATTCTCATAGTAATGTGTATGAATTCATATTTCGCCTAAATTAAACACTGGGCGCTCCAATCCGAATGCTTAATTTTTTCGTAGAAATGTTATGAAGAATGTTCCTTTAGGCATTTTATTTTCTCGTCGGCACATGACGACAGTTTCACTGTTACACCTCTTAAATTCCATAGATGCAGCGGTTTTTCTCAGTTTATGTGCTAACGTGGAAGTCCAGTTCGGTGCGAAAACAGCTGTGAAGTTTTTGTAAGAGTGATATATCCTTGTACTTTTTATAATATAACAGAAATACGTCGATACCATCAATGAAATAATTATTGTTGATGTTTGATTCCTGTGCTACGTACACTCTAAGACAAAAAGAACGATCTACCACGAAGGAATTATACAAATGGAACAGAAATCGATAGATGTGATGTACGCATACAGAAAAAAAAAGATTATACAGGGTGTTACAAAAAGGTACGGCTAAAATTTCAGGAAACATTCCTCACACACAAAGAAAGAAAAAATGTTATGTGGACATGTGTCCGGAAACGCTTACTTTCCATGTTAGAGCTCATTTTATTACTTCTCTTCAAATCACATTAATCATGGAATGGAAACACACAGCAGCCGGCCGCGGTGGTCTAGCGGTTCTGGCGCTGCAGTCCGGAACCGCGGGACTGCTACGGTCGCAGGTTCGAATCCTGCCTCGGGCATGGGTGTGTGTGATGTCCTTAGGTTAGTTAGGTTTAAGTAGTTCTAAGTTCTAGGGGACTTATGACCTAAGATGTTGAGTCCCATAGTGCTCAGAGCCATTTGAGCCAAACACACAGCAACAGAACGTACCAGCGTGACTTCTAACACTTTGTTACAGGAAATGTTCAAAATGTCCTCCGTTAGCGAGGATACATGCATCCACCCTCCGTCGCATGGAATCCCTGATGCGCTGATGCAGCCCTGGAGAATGGCGTATTTTATCACAGCCGTCCACAATACGAGCACGAAGAGTCTCTATATTTGGTACCGGGGTTGCGTAGACAAGAGCTTTAAAATACCCTCATAAATGAAAGTCAAGAGGTTTGGGGTCAGGAGAGCGTGGAGGCCATGGAATTGGTCCGTCTCTACCAATCCATCGGTCACCGAATCTGTAGTTGAGAAGCGTACGAACACTTCAACTGAAATGTGCAGGAGCTCCATCGTGCATGAACCACATGTTGTGTCGTACTTCTAGCAGCACACGTAGAGTACCCCGTATGAAATCATGATAACGTGCTCCGTTGAGCGTAGGTGGAAGAACATGGGGCCCAATCAAGACATCACCAACAATGCCTGCCCAAATCTTCACAGAAAATCTGTGTTGATGACGTAAGTGCACAATTGCGTGCGGATTCTCGTTAGCCCACACATGTTGATTGTGAAAATTTACAATTTCATCACGTTGGAATGAAGCCTCATCCGTAAAGAGAAATTGCACTGAATTGAGGATTGACACATTGTTGGATGAACCATTCGCAGAAGTGTACCCGTGGAGGCCAATCAGCTGCTGATAGTGCCTGCACACACTGTACATGGTACGGAAACAACTGGTTCTCCCGTAGCACTCTCTATACAGCGACGTGGTCAACGTTACCTTGTACAGCAGCAACTTGTCTGACGCTAACATTAGGGTTATCGTCAACTGCACGAAGAATTGCTCGTCCATTGCAGGTGTCCTCGTCGTTCTAGGTCTTCCCCAGTCGCGAGTCATAGGCTCCGTAAGACGCCGATCAATTGCTTCGAACGTCTTCCTGTCGGGAGAGCTTCGTTCTGGAAATCTGTCTCGATACAAACGTACCGCGCCACGGCTATTGCCCCGTGCTAATGCACACATCGAATGGGCATCTGCCAACTCCGCATTTGTAAACATTGCACTGACTGCAAAACCACGTTCGTGATGAACACTAACCTGTTGATGCTACGTACTGATGTGCTTGATGCTAGTACTGTAGAACAATGAGTCGCATGTCAACACAAGCACCGAAGTGAACATTACCTTCCTTCAATTGGGCCAACTGGCGGTGAATCGAGGAAGTACATACTGACGAAATTAAAATGAGCTCTAACATGGAAATTATTGTTTGTGAGGAATGTTTTCTGAATGTTTGGCCGTACCTTTTTGTAACAACCTGTAATTTGAGAAAAATTTGATAATTCATTCAACATAAAGGGATTCACAAACTGAGCAAGTCAGTAACGATTTGGTCCTCCTCTGGTCCTAGTGCATACAGTTATTCGGCTTGACATTGGCTGATAGAGTTGTTTGATGTCCTCTGATGGAGATCGTGCCAAAACCTGTCCAACCTGTGCGTAGGATCGCCAAACTCCCAGGTTGGCTGGGGAGCCGTGTCCATAAAGCTCCAAACTTTCTCAATAGGAGAGAGATTCGGTGACTTTGCCGGCCACGGTACTGTTTTTGTGTAAGGGTGTCGCGGATGACTTAAAAATGAGTTCTGCTCTGAAATAAAATGGCATCCCAAATCATCACTCCTGGTTGTTGGGCAGTACGGCGAGTGACAGTCAAGTTGGTATCCCACTGATATCCACGGCGTATCCACACACGTTTCGCTGGTCAACGCCTCTCATTTCGGAGCAGGACTTATCACTGTAGGCAATTCTAGTATAATTAATGAGATAGCAGGTAGGAAATGTGTTTCCACATCTTGCATGGAAACAATGGGTTCCACCAAATAGCGGTTTTCCAAAGCATGAATTGCAGGCTGTACGAGGGGTCTCGGTAACGTGTACACCTTATAGGCTCTCTGGTATATTCTCTTCGAAGAAACTGGGACCGAAAATAAAGTTGTTTGCGCCTCCACACCACACAGTGATATGTGGCGACTGCAGTGATTCTTCGTGCACAAGACGCGGTTTAACAGTACAACAAATTAGGCAGATCTGTGTATTGACTGCACCCCGTAGTGCAAAATGTGCTAGCCGCATGCCACCAACTTCAGTCCATGACAGAAAGCGAAGAGCAAATGTCAAATGTTTCTGCCGACCGTAAGTGTTCAGTTACTGCACCATCTGGATCTTGTGGGAGTACCAGTGCAACTTTGACCGCAAAACTGTTGGACACGGGATGGACAATTCGCGGGACACTGCACGAGCACTAGCACTAACCGGGAGACGTGCTGCCTCGTCATTTACTTCCATTGGGATAGGAAGGTTTCCTCTTACATGTGCCTCACTAACCTCACCCGTGGATTCGAGTTTCATTATCACCTTCGTTAAACTACTTAATGACATCGGGTCTCTGCTACACTGTAATTTCTTCTGTTCACATAAAACAGTTTCATTTACAGCGCATGGTCTCCATTTTCAATAGCCGCATTGTTGACTGACGTTATTGCTTGTCAGACGTCAGAGTGGGTACCATACCGTCATACAAACAGTGTACTACGCCAGATTTGGACCCTGTGGCCAAATTTGTAACTAGTTTGTTTTCCAGCGTAAATAGTTTCCCCGTTAACGCATTAGCGTTTCTATACATCTTAGCTGTGATACGATAATTACAGCCAACGCTAGAGCACGGTGAGTAGCTGCACTTAAATTATAACAACACGGTATGAATTTCAGAATAATCGTGTAGATTTGGATAGCAAATGAAGCCATACATTATGAGCTGAGAAGTACTCCGACGTGGGCCATGTTATCCGTGTGCGGACCGCGCGGAATGAGTCGTCTCGCGGAAGCAGACCGAAGCGAGACAAATGCCAGCCGGTGGGCAGCAATTTGCGTGGGCGGTCGGCCGCCTGTGTCAGGAAGCAGGCGAGCGAGCGAGCAGGCCCGGGTCTAACGTATGGCTCCGGCGCTGATTGCAATTAAAAGAACCGCCCGACCGCCCCTCCTTTGCAGACGGTGACCAGCCAGGGAAATACGTGGCCGCAAAAAGGCATTAATCACAGTGGCCGTAACCGCCCTTCTGCGTCTCTTCTGCTACCAGCCTTCTCTGTGCCTGAATCTCGCGATCGTGGAAACTATATTTTTCAACTGTTTCGAGAGCAAGCATTTAATTTGCTAAAGTATTTTTGGTTACTTGCAACAATTATGTGGACGAATAGACTAGATTTTCTCTTTCTTCCTGTTAACACATTAACTAAACAACTCACAAACCCGGAATTACTCAGGTGTTCATTTTGCCAGTTTTCTATTAGGAGCGAAAAAGAAACTGTGTTTGTAGTGGAATTTCGAAAAAAAAAAATTCTCCATGTATTCGTGAATAGACCTGTGAAATTCTGGATCACTCGTACAAGAATATCTTCATAATGTACAAATGTATAAGTACAGTATTTAAATTAAGAAACAGGATCCGGGATAGTTTGTGTACGCTGGGCGCAGCTGCTTCGCGTGTTTACAGTGCGATTTTGTAAAAGTCTGTATGGCAACGTCTCACGAAAGCTCTTTGGACGACTATCGTTTTCGCCTAAAGCAGTTTATGTTCCGCAGTTGAAAGATGTCAAAAGCGCAGCAAGGTTGAGAGACTTCTTTGAGTTGACTCGAGTGTAAGAGCGAATAAATGTGTCAAACCTTCTCGCATGATGCGGCAGATTTTCACGTAGGTCAGTGTTGATGACGTCGTATCATCTACTAAGTGTGGTACCTTCATATACTTTCGTGGACGTATTTAGCGTCATTTGTGGATAGTGCAGCCGAGATTTATTGCGAATACAGGTACAGGCGTAATGTAATACACTCTTCAAAAAACGTTTTTCATCACCCCGGTTCCCAGAACTCCTGAAGACAGACGTTGACAGTGGATACTGTATCACAGACACAGTCCCTTTGACTGTTCAGAGAAATCACTAAACCCGCCCAAAGATGTAAACAACCATGCCCACTATACGGCGGGGGTCTTACAGACGATCAGTTCCAGTCATTCCATCAGGAAGGAGGTACACGGCTTGTGTTGTCTGTAATTCAACTATGCCTAGACGTTCAATACCGCGGTTCAATAGCGTCCCCATTGTTACTTTTTGGCAGCAAGGGCTTTCAACAAGGGAAGTGTCCAGGCGTCTCCGAGTGAACCAAATCGATGTTGTTCGCACATGGAGTAGATATAGAGAGAGTGGAACTGTCGATGACACATGCCTCGCTCAGGCCTACCAAGGGCTACTACTGCAGTGGATGACTGCTACCTACGGATTATGGCTCGGAGGAACTCTGACAGTAGCGCCACCATGTTGAATAATGCTTTACGTGTAGCCACAGGACGTCTTGTTCAAAATGGTTCAAATGGCTCTGAGCACACCAGACTGTAGTGCCTAGAACCGCTCGGCCACTCCGGCCGGCGACGTCGTGTTACGACACAAACTGTGCGCAATAGACTGCATGATGAGCAACTTCATTTCTGACGTCCAGGGCGAGGTCCATCTTAGCAACCACGACACCATGCAGCGCTGTACAGATGTGCCCTACAACATGCCGTATGGACCGCCCATGAGTGGCATCACGGTCTCTTCGCCGATGAGTGTTGCATATACCTTCAAACAGACAATCGTCAGAGACGTGTTTGCAGGGATCCTGGTCAGGCAGAACACCTTGGACAAACTGTCCAGCGAGTGCAGCATGGTGGAGATTCCCTGCTGTTTTGAGGTGGCACTATGTGGGACCGACGTACGCCACTGGGGGTCATGGAAGGCGCCGTAACGGCTGTACGATACGTGAATGCCATCCTCCGACCGATAGTGCAACCATATCAGCAGCACATTGGCGATGCATTCGTATTCATGGCCCCATCGTGCACATCTTGTGTATTACTTCCTTTAGGATAAGGACATCGCTCGACTAGAGTGGCCAGCATGTTCTCCAGACATGAACCCTATCGAACCTGCCTCTGATAGGTTGAAAAGGGCTGCTCATGTGCGACGTTACCCACCAACCACTCTGGGGCATCTACGCCGAATCGCCGTTGAGGAGTGTGACACTCTGGACCAACAGTGCCTTGATGAACTTGTGGATAGTATGCCACGACGAATACAGGCGTGCATCAATGGAAGAGGACGTTCTTATGGGTATTATAGGTAACGTTGTGTACAGCAGTCTGGACCACCAGATCTGAAGGTCTCGCTGTATGGAAGTACAACATACTATGTGTGGTTTTCATGAGGAATGAAAAGGGCGGAATTGATGTTTATGTTGATCCTCATTCCAATTTTCTGTACAGGTTCCGGAGCTCACGGAACCGAGGTGATGCAAAACATTTTTTTTATGCGACAGTTTACAACCCATCTCAATGTTTATGATAATCATATTTTCTGAACTATGGTAGGTAGCAGATTCTTACACCAACAGTGATGGTTTTATGACAGTAAGTGATGTGTGTACCAAGTTTCGTTGATATTCTTCCAGTGGCTTAGGAGGAGATATTGAAAATACACGCTCATTCACTCACACACGCAAACACACACACACACACACACACACACACACACACACACACATACATACATATTTTTGTTGTTGTTGTTGTGGTCTTCAGTCCTGTGACTGGTTTGATGCAGCTCTCCATGCTACTCTATCCTGTGCAAGCTTCTTCATCTCCCAGTACCTACTGCAACCTACATCCTTCTGAATCTGCTTAGTGTATTCATCTCTTGGTCTCCCTCTACGAGTTTTACCCTCCACGCTGCCCTCCAATGCTAAATTTATGATCCCTTGATGCCTCAAAACATGTCCTACCAACCGATACCTTCTTCTAGTCAAGTTATGCCACACACTTCTCTTCTCATCAATCCTATTCAATACCTCCTCATTAGTTACGTGATCTACCCACCTTATCTTCAGCATTCTTCTCTAGCACCACATTTCGAAAGCTTCTATTCTCTTCTTGTCCATACTAGTTATCGTCCATGTTTCACTTCCATACATGGCTACACTCCATACAAATACATTCAGAAACGACTTCCTGACACTTAAATCTATACTCGATGTTAACAAATTTCTCTTCTTCAGAAATGATTTCCTTGCCATTGCCAGTCTACATTTTATATCCTCTCTACTTCGACCATCATCAGTTATTTTACTCCCTAAATAGCAAAATTCCTTTACCACTTTAAGTGTCTCATTTATTAATCTAATTCCCTCAGCATCACCCGATTTAATTTGTCTACATTCCATTATCCTCGTTTTGCTTTTGTTGATGTTCATCTTATATCCTCCTTTCAAGACACTGTCCATTCCGTTCAACTGCTCTTCCAAGTCCTTTTCTGTCTCTGACAGAATTACCATGTCATCGGCGAACCTCAAAGTTTTTACTTCTTCTCCATGAATTTTAATTCCTACTCCGAATTTTTCTTTTGTTTTCTTTACTGCTTGCTTAATATACAGATTGAATAACATCGGGGAGAGGGTACAACCCTGTCTCACTCCTTTCCCAACCACTGCTTCCCTTTCATGCCCCTCGACTCTTAGAACCGCCATCTGGTTTCTGTACAAATTGTAAATAGCCTTTCGCTCCCTGTATTTACCCCTGCCACCTTTAGAATGTGAAAGAGAGTATTCCAGTCAACATTGTCAAAAGCTTTCTCTAAGTCTACAAATGCTAGAAACGTAGGTTTGCCTTTTCTTAATCTTTCTTCTAAGATACGTCGTAAGGTTAGTATTACCTCATGTGTTCCAACATTTCTACGGAATCCAAACTGATCTTCTCCGAGGTCCGCTTCTACCAGTTTTTCCATTCATCTGTAAAGAATTCGCGTTAGTATTTTGCAGCTGTGGCTTATTAAACTGATAGTTCGGTAATTTTCACATCTGTCAACACCTGCTTTCTTTGGGATTGGAATTATTATATTCTTCTTGAAGTCTGAGGGTATTTCACCTGTCTCATACATCTTGTTCACCAGATGGTAGAGTTTTGTCAGGACTGGCTCTCCCAAGGCCGTCAGTAGTTCTAATGGAATATTGTCTACTCCCGGGGCCTTGTTTCGACTCAGGTCTTTCAGTGCTCTGTCAAACTCTTCACGCAGTATCGTATCTCCCATTTCATCTTCATCTACATCCTCTTCCATTTCCATAATATTGTCCTCAAGTACATCGCCCTTGTATAAACCCTCTATATACTCCTTCCACCTTTCTGCCTTCCCTTCTTTGCTTAGAACTGGGTTGCCATCTGAGCTCTTGATATTCATACAAGTGGTTCTCTTCTCTCCAAAGGTCTCTTTATTTTTCCTGTAGGCAGTATCGATCTTACCCCTAGTGAGACAAGCCTCTACATCCTTACATTTGTCCTCTATCCATCCCTGCTTAGCCATTTTGCACCTCCTGTCGATCTCATTTTTGAGACGTCTGTATTCCTTTTTGCCTGCATTTTTATATTTTCTCCTTTCATCAGTTAAATTCAATATTTCTTCTGTTACCCAAGGATTTCTAGCAGCCCTCGTCTTTTTACCTACTTGATCGTCTGCTGCTTTCACTACTTTATCCCTCAGAGCTACCCATTCTTCTTCTACTGTATTTCTTTCCCCCATTCCTGTCAATTGTTCCCTTATGCTCTCCCTGAAACTCTCTACAACCTCTCGTTCTTTCAGTTTATCCAGGTCCCATCTCCTTAAATTCCCACCTTTTTGCAGTTTCTTCAGTTTCAATCTGCAGTTCATAACCAAGAGATTGTGGTCAGAATCCATATCTGCCCCTGGAAATGTCTTACACTTTAATACCTGGGTCGTAAATCTCTGTCTTACCATTATACAATCTATCTGATACCTTTTAGTATCTCCAGGATTCTTCCAGGTATACAACCTCCTTTTATGATTCTTGAACCAAGTGTTAGGTATGATTAAGTTATGCTCTGTGCAAAATTCTACAAGGCGGTTTCCTCTTTCATTTCTTCCCCCCAATCCATATTCACCTACTATGTTTCCTTCTCTCCCTTTTCCTACTGACGAATTCCAGTCACCCATGACTATTAAATTTTCGTCTCCCTTCACTACCTGAATAATTTCTTTTATCTCGTCATACATTTCATCAATTTCTTCATAATTTGCAGAGCGAGTTGGCATATAAACTTGTACTACTGTAGTAGGCATGGACATTGTGTCTATCTTGGCCACAATAATGCGTTCACTATGCTATTTGTAGTAGCTAACCCGCACTCCTATCTTTTTATTCATTATTAAACCTACTCCTGCATTACCTCTATTTCATTTTGTATTTATAACCCTGTAATCACCTGACCAAAAGTCTTGTTCCTCCTGCCACCGAACTTCACTAATTCCCACTGTATCTAACTTTAACCTATCCATTTGCCTTTTTAAATTTTCTAACCTACCTGCCCGATTAAGGGATCTGACATTCCACGCTCCGATCCGTAGAACGCCAGTTTTCTTTCTCCTGATAACGACGTCCTCTTGAGTTGTCCCCGTCCACACACACACACACACACACACACACACACACACACACACATATATATATATATATATATATATATATATATATGGCCGTCGTTATCAGGAGAAAGAAAACTGGCGTTCTACGGATCGGAGCGTGGAATGTCAGCAGAACATAATAATCACATTCCTAGTAGGCGGTATGTCCACCTTTGGCACAGATAACAGCAGCGACGCGTCGTTGCAAGGAAGCAATGAGGTCTTGATAGATCGCTGGAGGGAGTTGGCGCCACATCTGCACACACAAGTCATCTAATTCCCGTAAATTCCGGGGAGTGTGGCGATGAGCTCTGTCGCCACGTTCAATCGCATACCAGATGTGTTAGGTTGGAATCAAATCTAGCGAGTTAAGAGTCCAGCACATAAATTTGGACTCGCCACTATATTCCTCGAACCGCTCGCTCACACTCATTGTCTTGTGACATGGTTCATTATCTAGTTGAAAAATGGCACTGCCGTCTGGAAACATGACCGTCTTGAAGAAGTGTACGTGGTCTCCAACCAAAATATGATACCCTTTGACCATCATGGTTCATAGCACGAGCTCCACTCGACCCATGGATGCCCTCGTGAATGTTCTCCAGAGCATAATGTATCCGCCGGCAGATTGTCTCCGCCCCGCGGTACAGGTGGTAATGAGCTGCTCCACTGGAAGACGACGCTGCCCACCCAATGGAATGATGAAGAAGTTATCGGGATTCATCAACCCATGCAACGCTCTGTCACTGCGCCAAAGCCCGGTGCCCACGGTCACGTGCCCATTTCAGTCATAGTTGTCGATGTCGTGGTAACATTGGCACGTACAAGGGTCCTCGGTTGCGGAGGCGCATCATTTGGAGTGTTCGGTACACTGTGTGTTCAGCATTAAAATGTGATGTTAGTTCCGCCGTTGTTCACCGCCTCTCCCGTTTTACCAGTCTGCGCAGCCTACTACGCCCGATACCTTTAGTCAGGGGTGGCCATTCAATCCTACAACGGCCGGACATGGTTCCACTACATGTTGAAGACACTCACCACGGCACTCATCGAACACCCGAAGAGTCGTGCACTTCCGGAAATACTCTTGGCGATCCTCTGGGCCACCAGAAATCTGCCATCAATCAAACTCAAATAGATCGCGTGGCTTCCCCGTTCCACCCACGTACAGCAAGCTCTCTGATACTACATGCACCGGACATGATTCTGACCAACAGTCACACCAGAACGGTACTAGGCTTCCAGGTGACCTTTCCAGTTGCTGATTACATTTTTTGTACTCTTTATTTATACGACCGACCCAGTCGTCTTTTTCAGGTGCTCTGAACTCTGTTGTTACGCGTACTCGCTACCTGGACTACAATCAAAATGTGCAACATTCTTGCCGGCCGGTGTGGCCGTGCGGTTCTAGGCGCTTCAGTCTGGAACCGCGTGACCACTACGGTCGCAGGTTCGAATCCTGCCTCGGGTATGGATGTATGTGATGTCCTTAGGTTAGTTAGGTTTAAGTAGTTCTAAGTACTAGGGGACTGATGATCTGAGAAGTTAAGTCCCATAGTGCTCAGAGCCAAATTTAGGTAACAGAACGATATCGCCTGTAGCAACTCTCTTGGGCTCATGATCATATCGGTAGGAGCCTAGATGACTGGAAAACCGTGATCTGATCAGATGAGTCCCGATTTCAGTTGGTAAGAGCTGATATTAGTGATGGCAGGCTTCGAGTGTGCCGCAGACCCCACATAGGCATGGACTCATGTTGTCAACAAGGCCCTGTGCTAGCTGGTGCTGGCTTCATAATTATATGGGCTGTGTTTACATGGCATGAACTGGGTCCTGTGGTCCAAGTGTAGCCAACATTGACTGGAAATGGTTATTTTCGGGTACTTGGAGACTATTTGCAGCCATTCATGTACGTCATGTTCCCAAAAGATGGAATTTTATGGATGACAAAGCTCCATGACACCGAACCACAATTGTTCACGATTGGGTTGAAGAAAGCTTTGGACAATGCCACTGGATGTTATGGCCATCCAGATAGACAGACATGAATCCCATCGAGTATTTATGGTCTTAGGAGAAGAAAAAGTTCTTAACCATATCGTAACCATTGCGATCTTGACTAAGACGTTTTTCTTCCCCTAAGGAACTAAATACAGATCGCCCCTTCATACTCAGTGTGAGTAAACTAATAAATATTTGTGGGTCATAAGCGGGTTTAGTTCGTGCACAAAATTCTGTACCGGCAAGATTTTCACGGTTACGGACGGCTATAGAGGCACCATAGGTCATTATTTCTACAAGGGACATCAAACTATTGTTGAGTTCCTACCATGTCAAGTTTCTGCATTACGACTGGCAAAAGTAGATCCGAGACGATACTAGGCGGTGCCCCATGACTTTTGTCACTTCCATGTAGTGCACGCCGGCCGCGGTGGTCTCGCGGTTCTAGGCGCGCAGTCCGGAACCGTGCGACTGCTACGGTCGCAGGTTCGAATCCTGCCTCGGGCATGGATGTGTGTGATGTCCTTAGGTTAGTTAGGTTTAAGTAGTTCTAAGTTGTAGGGGACTGATGACCACAGCAGTTGAGTCACATAGTGCTCAGTGCCATTTGAACCATTTTGAACCATGTAGTGCACACATTTCAACTAAATCTATTTTAAATTTGGGGTAGTCAATTTTTTGTTCTCAGAAGGAATTCCTGGTAGCACCCACGATGCACTGAGGATTACTCAATAATTACATAAAAAAGGTTGTTAGAAATAAGAGGTACCATTGCGCCATTAGTTCGTGATTTAATAATACACCTACGAAAACTTAATATCACTTATCTTTCATTTTAAAAAAAAGCAGTATTCAAAGAAAATAATCTTTTGCATTCTGAAGTCTAGTGAGGCACTAATGTTGATGGCGATGGTGATACTGGTGAGGCATGAAATACTAATCAATATCCTATTGCTTTCAGGCAATGGTATCAGAAAGATTGGGAACCACTACCTTACAGGGTTTTTAATTATCTTAAACTTTTCTGTGCTGACGTGAGTTCACATTCTTCGATTTACGTGTTCTTTTCTTTTTCAAATACATCACTATTGTGTTCCTTATCTGGTCAGTTTCCCTTTCGGCGTCGTATACGGAAGCCTCTCGGTATTAGAAAAAACAGGCTCTCTCAGCATGAAAATCTGTGTTTACCATGGATGCCCTACGTTGACCTTCAACGTCGGCCTCGGAGGCCAGTTCCGGAGCATGTTTTTCGAGAAACTCTTACGCAGCGGATAGGACTTTAAAGCGCTGTATTTCACTGTTGTTTATAAAAACGTAGAAAGAACGGACACAAAGAATTGCAGACCAATATTGCTGACCTCTAACTAAGCTCAAATGTCATGACGTCTGTGGAGGGAAACAATGCTCCCTCATAGAATGAGCACGTTTTCTGAGATAACCACCAGAATGATTCAGAACTTGCTTTATCCATACATGACATCTTATGAACAACGCTTCCAGGTGAATTGGTAAATTCCCTTGACACTCTACTATATCGTCGCCAACTAACCACAATTCCATTACATGAATCATCTTTGCCGTTATGTGACTGATTCGAGGCACATTTGGGTCACAGGAGCCAGTAGTTTACGCTGGATGTCAAATGGTCCACAGAAAGGAAAGTATCATCGGCTGTGTCCCAGCAAACGATAAAGGGAATGTCCAGTATTTTCCTTAAACGTAAAAGATTTATCAGATACTATCAGCAGCCCTTTACGGTTGTTCACTGGTGATTATTTTCTGTACAAGAAAGTATCATAGTTGAACGATCACAAGAAAGTGAAGATAGGCTTGGAAAAAATATTCACTTGGTGTAACTAATGGCAGCTCTCTTTGCATTTGCTAAATGTAAGATGATTCCAGCGATGAAGAAAGAGAACCGTACAGTATCGGATTACAGCATTAGGGCTGAACTCTTTGAACACATCACTTCATATAAGTATTTGGGGTAATACTAAGGAGCAATATGAAATTGAACAATTAGAAAAAATCTGTATAAGGGAAGGCGAAGGGAAGCAGATTTGTTGGAATGACTCTGAAACGACGTAACATATCTGGGTAGGAGATCACATACTAGAAGCTAATGAGAGCAGTTCTAATTGCTTCAGTATCGGGAATCCTCAGACATGACGATAGACATCGAACTAATTTAGAAGCATGTCATCATTATAGAGACGGTTTTTTTTTTTTTTTGTCAAGGTCCGATCGGTCGCGAAATTTAAACCTTTGTGAAAATCCGACGAAGCTTTGCACAGATGTGTTGCGCAGTATCTCTATAACGCCCGTCGATAGCGCCATACCGCACTTTTCGGTTCTTAGCGCACAAAGAGCACTTAAAGATGCCTAGAATAATCTAGAATATAGAGTCTCCCGCAAAGTGTAAGATTCATGCCGTCATTCGATTTCTTCATACTGAGGGGTTTCGCCTGATTTCATGTACCCCAGGAAACGTAACTATCACACGTCAATGATGCAGGAACTTTGAAGTCGGACGTACAGATGTTTATGCTGCAGGCGGCAAGAGAAGGAAAATGATGATCTTGTTAAGCGGGTGCATCAGGTGATTCCAGAAACTCCTTTACGATGAGCGACGAGGAATGTGACATCAGACATTGTCCGGCCGCGCGGGATAAGCCGTGCGGTCTAAGGCCCTGCAGTCATGGACTGTGCAGCTGGTGCCGGCGGAGGTTCGAGTCCTCCCTCGGGCCTGGGTGTGTGTGTTTGTCCTTAGGATAATGTAAGTTAAGTAGTGTGTAAGCTTAGGAACTGATGACCTTAGCAGTTAAGTCCCATAAGATTAAAAAGAAAAAAGACATTGTCCATCCTCATGACAATGCTCGCCTGCACACTGCAGCTGTAACAAAGACGCTCTCATGGCGTTTGCGATGGGAAGTTTGATCACCCACCATACGGCCCGAGCTTGGCTCGCTGTGATTTTCGTTTCTTTTCTCACATGAGCTGCTAGCTACGAGAATAGCATCTGGTACAGACAACGAGCTTCAGACCAGCGTACAGAGGGTATTGCAAAGTTAGTACACGCTACGACAAATGTCCAAGTGGGAGTGGCGAGTAAAGTAGTTGAAAGGTGTAGCTAAATGTTGCAAAGAAAACATTTATGATTTTCATTGTGGTTTCTATTTCACCACCAATCGGACATTGAAAAATAATAGCCCGTTTAATACGTACGGAAGTCTAACAGAAATGTTCGGGGAACTTTAATTACAATCACCTATACAGGAGGAACAATGTGTGGCGATTATGTCATCACCACTGTGCATCTCTCGTACGGGTCATGACAGTAAAATACGAAGAAGTAGAGTGTTTAAGTAAGCTTATAAACTGTCATTTTTCCCTTGTTCAATACGAGTATGAAATATACAATAAGGTCTCTAATATTATTTGCGATGTACCCTCCGCCGTGCACTGTAGGGCGGCTGGCTGAGGCTGTACGTCGATGTAGATCAACCTCGTGAAGAAACTGAGACTAATTTTGATATTTTCTTCTTACTTGTATGATTCTAATTAATTCCAAGGTTCTGCAACCGTGAGATGGGATGGAATGTCCTACTGGCCTTGGGGTCCTCCTGCTTAGCCTAGTGTTAACGTATTTGCAGAGGGCCCGGCTTCGATTCCCGGTCGGGATGGAGATATTTCATCGCACGCGGCTTGGATGTTGTGTTATACTCATCATCACCGACACCCACGTCTCCCAGTGTGGCGTCGCATGAAATACGACTGCCGGCCGCGGTGGTCCAGCGGTTCTAGGCGTGCAGTCCGGAACCGCGCGACTGCTACGGTCGCTGGTTCGAATCCTGCCTCGGGCATGGATGTGTGCGATGTCCTTAGGTTAGTTAGGTTTAAGTAGTTCTAAGTTCTAGGGGACAGATGACCACAGATGTTAAGTCCCATAGTGCTCAGAACCATTTGAACCATTGAAATACGACTTGTAACCCGGCGGCGGAACTTTCCCAATTCTGACCTCCTGGCCATCAGTGCCACACGATCATTCCTTTTCTTTCTTTTTTTTTTTTTTCATGACCTCTGGAAAGTGTCCTTTGATCTGAGATCTCTTTCTTTCATTTTCAAGAAGTGTCTGAAAGGAAGCTGCTCACCTTGCTATATTAATTTTGGTAATGTTCTACAACAATCAAGTAAACGACAGGATGCCTCCTTTGAATGGTCGTAGCCCTTTTCAACCCCATGTTACGTCTCTAATAACCGCGATGTCGAGAAGAGGTTAAATCCCATTCTTTCTTCTTTCCTTCCTTGAACATCAAGCTAATGTACAGGTTCATATTGCCTAGCGTTTCCAGAAAATGTCACAATGAAGATATGCTATGCTATGTAGGGGCCTCACAGAGTAAGTTGTGCGTGTCATCCTGTGTTAAGACCATTGTGCAACAACAGTAGCATATTTTCAGAAGAGATTATATGTTTAGGTTTTCCCACTGACTCTGCTCTCCCTCTGTATGGATGACAGGTGTAACACCTGTGCAAGCGAAACGGAACGGCAATTACAAACGTACTCCAAAGTAGAAGCGTGCGGGACAGTACGATTCTTGCGAGCAAAATGTCTAAACTGTACAGTGATACACAGTTAAATTCTGGAGGCGTGTGGAACGAATGCAAGGCGCCGTGCAGTGGTACTGAAATGGTGCCAAGAATTTGACCAAGACAGCACAGACGTAGGTGATACAGATCGGGAAATCCGGATCCTGCATCATTCGACATCCATCTTCTCGGCAAGCTGAGGAACATCTGGGGCGAAACAGAATTACCAACGATGGGACGAGGACATTCACACATCGATTCTCGAATGGCGTCGTGACCGAGGAGTGGATTTCACCGTCGATGCCAGGTACAATTTGTGTAAGGTTCCTACCGTCGTGTCGTCAAGGAATTATACGATTTGTGGAAGGATTCCATGGTTTTTACGGTATCTGGTGACTATGTTGAAAAATAGTACAAATGTTCAAATGTGCGTCAATTCCTAACGGAACAAACTGTTGAGGACATCAGTCCCTAGACTTAAACACTACTTAAACCAACTTACACTAACTTATGCTAAGAACAACACACAAACACACACACACACACACACACACACACACACATGTGCCCCAGGGAGGACTCGAACCTCCGGCGGGAGGGGCCGTGCAGCCCGTGAGACGGCGCCTCAAACCGCGCGGCTGAAAAGTAGTGTCATGTATCATTGTAACTCTGCAGTGTAGTGCTACACACAGCAAGAGTTGTTTGGCTTGCCATAATAGTGTCTCACTTACCATTTAACATAGTTCTTAGCCTGGAATACAATTCAAATTGTATCAGCCACGCAGTATAAGCTGAGGTGGCAAAACTTATGGGATACCTCCTAATGTCATGTCGGACCTCATCTTGCCTCGCGTAGTGCAGCAACTCAGCGTAACGTGCACTCAAAAAGTCGTTGGAAGTCCCCTGCATAAATATCGAACCATGCTGACCCTGTATCCGCCAATAATTGCGAAAATGCTACCGGTGCAGAATTCTGAGCACGACTGACTTCTCGATTACATACAATAAATGTTTATGGGTTGCTAAATCATTCACTCGAATTGGGCGGAATGTCCTTCAAATCAGTCGCGAACGATTGTGGCCCGTTGACATAGCGCATTGTCATGCATATAAATTCCATCGTTGTTTGGGAATATGAAGTCCATGAACGGCTTCTAGTCGTCTCCAAGAAGCAAAACATAAGCATTTCCAATGAATGAGCGGTTCAGTTTAACCGGAGGACCAGGTCCGTTCCACCTTAACAGAGGCCACACCATTCTGGAGTGAGCACGAGCTTGCACAGTGCCTTACTGACAACTTGGGTCGTGGCTCGCGGAGTCCGCGCCACACTCGAACCCTACGATCAGCTCTTACCAATTGAAACTGTTACTCATCTGACGAGGCCAACGTTATCGAGAAGTCAAGGATCCAACCGACATGTTCACGAGCCAAGGACAGTCACTGCAGGTGACGGCGTGCTGTTGGGAAAGGCACTAGCGTCGGTGGTCTGCTGCCGTAACCCGCTAACGCCAAGTTTGGTCTCGCTGTCCTAACGGACACGTTCGTCGTACGTTCCACATCGATTGCTGCGGTAGTTTCTTGCAGTGTTGCTTGTGTGTAGGCTCTGAGAACTCTACGCGGAAGCGGCTGCTCTCTGTCGTTAAGTGATAACCGTCGGAAATTGCGTCCTCCGTGGAGAGAGACAATGCTTGAAATTTAGTACTCTAGACACCCTCTTGATACTGTGAATCTTGGAATACTGGATTTCCTCTCGATTTCCGGAACAGAATGTCTCATGCGTCTAGCTCCAACTATCCCCTTCGTGGGGCCGTAATCACTACGGAAACCTGTTCACATGAATCACCTGCGTATAAATGACAACTCCGCCAATGCATTGCACTTTTATGCCTTATGGAAGTGATACTCCCGCCATCAGTACATGTGCATATCGCTATTTGATGATTTTTGCCACCTCAGCGTATAACGGCATTGAATCCCATTCGCGAAGTTCAGTTCACCATCCAACCATCTTCATATGAGTTCAGGTCCTTTCTCAGACCAAATTCTATATATACTATGATGATTTCTACGAGTGAGGGATGGTTGATTTTACACCTCCCTTTTCTACAGCGATAGTTTGTACTCTATCTACAATGACCTCCACGTCGTCAAGATATATCTATAACGTCGATCAGTTGTAGAATTTTGGAACACGTGTTATATTCGAGTGTAATGACTTTTCTGGAGACTAGAAATCTACTCTGTAGGAATCAGCATGGGTTTCGAAAAAGACGATCGTGTAAAACCCAGCTGACGCTATTCGCCCACGAGACTCACAGGGCCATAGACAGGGGTTCCCAGGTAGATGCCGTGTTTCTTGACTTCCGCAAGGCGTTTGATACAGCTCCCCACAGTCGTTTAATGAACAAAGTAACAGCATATGGACTATCAGACCAATTGTGTGATTGAATTGAAGAGTTCCTAGATAACAGAACGCAGCATGTCATTCTCAATGGAGAGAAGTCTTCCGAAGTAAGAGTGATTTCAGGTGTACCGCAGGGGAGTGTCGTAGGACCGTCTCTATTCACAATATGTATATAAATGACCTTGTGGATAACATCGGAAGTTCACTGAGGCTATTTGCGGATGATGCTATAGTATATCGAGAGGTTGTAACAATGGAAAATTGTACTGAAATACAGGAGGATCTGCAACAAATTGACGCATGGTGCAGGGAATGGCAATTGAATCTCAATGTAGACAAGTGTAATGTGCTGCAGATACATAGAAAGAAAGATCCCTTATCATTTAGCTACAATATAGCAGGTCAGCAACTGGAAGCAGTTAATTCCATGAATTATCTCGGAGTAGGCATTACGAGTGATTACCACATAAAATTAATCGTCGGTAAAGCAGATGCCAGGCTGAGATTCATTGGAAGAATACTAAGGAAATGCAGTCCGAAAACAAAGGAAGTAGGTTACAGAACACTTGTTCGCCCATTGCTTGAATGTTGCTCACCGGTGTAGGATCCGTACCAAATAGGATTGATAGAAGAGATAGAGAGGATCCAACGGGGAGCAGCGCACTTCGTTACAGGATCATTTAGTAATCCCGAAAGCGTTACGGAGATGATAGATAAACTCCAGTGGAAGAATCTGCAAGAGAGATGCTCAGTAGCTCGGTACCGGATTTTGTTGAAGTTTTGATAACATACATTCACCGAGGAGTCTAGCAGTATATTGCTTCCTCGTATGTATATCTCACGAAGAGACCATGAGGATAAAATCAGGGATTTTATAGCCCACACAGAGGCATACCGACAATCTTTCTTTCCACGAACGAGACTGGAATAGAAGGGAGAACCGATAGAGGTACTCAAGGTACCCTCATCTATACGCCGTTGGGTGGCTTGCGGAGTATGGATGTAGATGTAGATGTTTATTAGAGCCATATACCCCCCCCCCCCCCTTGCCAGCCGTTGTGGCCGTGCGTTTCTAGGCGCTGCAGTCTGGAACCGCGAGACCGCTACGGTCGCAGGTTCGAATCCTGCCTCGGGCATGGATGTGTGTGATGACCTTAGGTTAGTTAGGTATAACTAGTTCTAAGTTCTAGGGGACTAATGACCTCAGAAGTTGAGTCCCATAGTGCTCAGAGCCATTTGAACCAACCCCCCTTACATAAATGTTAGGTTACGGAAAACTGCAAAACTTTGCACATTAATGGAATCAGTTAGGAGTGAGAAGAGTCAACAAATTAAGTGTTCTGATAAATCGTCCTCTTTTCTAAAGTGTTGATTTTTCTTATTACCAAGAGCTAAGTTCTTTTTCAATATGAGTTGCAATAACTACCCCGAACTGTGACACTTTGTTTTACTATAAGGACTCCTACAATGATTGTAAATGTTAGGTACTACATGCATTTCAAGAAAACATTGACGCGATTAGCTTAAGAAAAATACTGAATTCGTAAACTGTAAGGCAAATTAAGGAATCAAATTACAGCGCTATTAACTATAACGTGTGTCATAACCTCCTGTTTTAAGTGAAAGATGTAACCTGATAAAATACGTGCCAAATTTGTGCTAACAGCCATAGTTTCTCTTAGAATAACCTTTACCCATTTTTCGATATCCTGTCATACCAAGAAACAGTTAACTATAGTCAACGGTGAAAGAGAAATGTTAATCATCTTGCACATAACACCTATTCAGCTGAAGTGTTTTCTTATTTACGGTACTCTCGGTGTCCTTTTGATGGGATTTTCATACAAGTTAGTTTTAGCTGTGGTAACGGTTTAGGAAAATGCAGTTATTTGCAAAGGACGTTTCTGTAACTATTAACCTTAGGACGCCTAAGGGGGGGGGGGGTTCGTTGAACCCACAATTTTTTTATGTCCCCTGCCTTTGTCCAAGTAACTTTCATACTACATATTCCCTTTGAGTTATTGTTTGTTGGCTATTTTATGAAATGTTAGTGTCAATATATTTTATGGAAAATTCCTGCTTTGAAAGAAAATAAATAAATAAACTTATGATGGGTCCAACAACCATCCCCCCCCCCCCGCCCTCCCTTAGACTTCCATACTATAGAAAATTTCCCTTAGTAGGATTTCGTATTTCTCATCTCTACAACAATGGAAGTTAGTTTCTTGTTTGTTGGTATTCTTGATATTCACAACAATCGGTTTACTTTCAGAGGAAGTGATTGTTGATGTCAGTCAGCTGTTATTTATCTTGTAAACTTGCAGTGAGTTAGTGCAGTTCCCTACTGTTCACACCCAGACTTAGAAGTGACTAAAAGAATACGTGACTCATCTTCAGAAAGAGTTCTGAATGAAATTTTAGATGAAGATTCTGACTCGAGGAGTGAAAGTGAATATGAGGATGGTGTTATGGAGTATGATTCAGATCGGGAAAGTGATGTGGATGTTAGAGAAAATGAAGATAGCGTAGCTTCAGGCAGTGACCATCAGGATGTTATTGTGGCCAAGTCTGGAAGAATTTACGTAACCACACCGTCTAGAATTCCTCGGAGGTCTGTTGCTAATATAGTAAGAGAGCAGGCAGGAGTAACTCCAGCTGGTGTTTGCCATTCTTCTGGAGAAGCCTTGAAGTTACTTCTTACGCCTGACATCATGAATGTTATAGTAAAACATTCAAATGAAGAGCCAGTTAGGCGAAATGTTACTTTGACTAATGAGAAAGAATTGTATGCCTTTATAGGAATCCTGATACTTACGGGGGCAAATAAGGACAATTCTGTCAATGTACACGATCTTTGGTCA
Source organism: Schistocerca nitens (assembly GCF_023898315.1). Classification (NCBI taxonomy): domain Eukaryota; kingdom Metazoa; phylum Arthropoda; class Insecta; order Orthoptera; family Acrididae; genus Schistocerca; species Schistocerca nitens. The sequence continues at coordinate 847,981,431 of NC_064617.1, forward strand.
GACGTAATGGGTCAGCCAGTTTACAAGGGTATTATGGCAACAGAACGTTTCAAGGAACTTATTGCAATCATTAGGTTTGTGACAAAAGTACCCGCCAGCTAAGAAGGGAAGCAGACAAGTTCACAGCAATCCGTGATGTTTTCAACAAAGTGAATGATAGGTTTCCACTACTGTATAAACCAGGGGTCCACCTCACCATTTATGAGATGCTCAGCTTGTTTAGAGGGCGCTGCCCCTTCAAAGTACTTATGAAGGATAAACCGAGCAAGTAAGGCATTCTTATATACATGATGTCCGATGCAATTGACAGATACCTCTTGAACATGGAACCCTATGCAGGTAATGTGCAGAATTTGTCGAAAGAAGAACGGGGTTCAGCAGCTGTCGTCAAACGTCTGGTAGCACCTGTGAAAAATACTGGTCGAAATATTACTACAGACCGATACTACACATCAGTGGATTTGGCGGAAGAGTTATACCAAGACTACAAAGTTAATACAGTAGGAACTCTCCAGTCAAACAGGAAGCATATGCCAGACATAATGAAGAACACGTCAAATCGAGAGCTGTATCCGTCAATGACCTTGTTCACAGACCCATCAACAGGTAAGCCTCCAGTAACTTTGGTGTCCTACATAGTAAAAACGAAACCAAGTAAAAACTTACTGATGATGTCAACAATGCACCAAGATAAAGTCACCGTTGGAGGAGAGAAGAATAAAACCGAGATAAATGCATATTATAATTCCACTAAAGGTGGAATTGATACCATTGATCAAATGGCGCGTGTGTACACCTGCAAGAGGGGAACAAAGAGATGGCCTCTATCTGTATTTTATTCTCTCATCGACATTTGTGCTATCAATGCAACCACCACATTCATCCAGCAACATCCAAGATGGGATGAAAAGAAACACAACAGACGGAAACTTTAGCTTCTGCAAGCTGGGATGGAACTAGTGAAATTGTAGGTAGAAGAAAGAAGTGCCAATGCAAGAGGGTTATCTAAACAAATTGTTCAATCAATGGAGACTAATCTACAAAAGAATATCAAAGAAGTGATAACAGAAGCACGTCAGCATTCTGCAGGGAATGGTCGGTGCCATATTTGTGTAAGAGAAGCTAAAACAAAGAAGCGGAAGTACAACAATCTAAGTAAACCAAAACAGTATTGTGGACAGTGTCATAAACATGTGTGTAACACACATTCAGAAAAAATTGTGAATTGTGTCTCTTGCCTTGAAGTTGAGGACTCAGAGTAGTCTACTGTATATGAACACATCTGTATTTTGTATTTTAATATGTCAATTTTTAATTCACTCACTCCAATATTTATAACAATTAACAACATTTATAAACAAATGCCTTAGTTAAAATACATAAACCATTTTGAAAGTTGTAATTTTTCGTCAGGAAACTTATTTAATACCTGTGGGCTCACCGAATGCCTCCCCCCCCCCCCTTAGGCATTCAAGTTAGAAAAAAAAGGCTTGGGCGTCCTAGGGTTAAATATCTATGTAACTGAAACGACGCATTCGCTTCCGTTTTATAGAAAATTATTCACGTGTCTGCCGCACCAACTATTTTTCTCACCTCTACATTGACGAATAATATTCTCTCAGAAATTAAGTAACCAGTAACAAAAATATCGTGCAGTACGTTATTTGTTTGTAAATATGTAAGGATATTTTGATTATTAGTGCCGAAAGAAAGCAGTGATCAATATTGTTACTTAATGTAATGAATGGTGTTGTCTTGTTTCTTTAAAGATTCAGCACCCAGACTATGGCCAAATAAGTGTGGATACTGCAGTCTGTTGTCGCTGTTTCTTTCTTCCAACAGTCGTGCACTTAGTTCACATTTCGTCTCACGGATGACATAAATATTCTTCTAGCCTACCATCATCCTGAGAACAGCCTTTCGTTGTAGTACGGACGGCGAATAAGTACCTCTGTACATGAATGATATTCCTTGACGGGAGAAAAGGGATGAAACAGAGTTTGGTGAGTGAATGCACGCTAAATGACAAAACGTTCGTCTATAACTAATGGATGTAAGGTTTTTATATACAGACTCACTGAAAGACGTGCTGACACGTCCCCTTTGAACAATTATACATGACTGTCCTTAAACTGACACACAATATTTTTAGCGCAACGCAATCTGACTTTCAAAAATCCCTACAAAAGAATGGCCCTGACTAACATTAACCTATACCTTTCACAAATCACTTACCTCACAAAAATCGTCGTTACTCGAACTACTGCAATACAGCGAGCGCCACTATTTCCAGCTAAATAAAAGTTTCAAACTACGGAAGGCACTAACAACTGATAGGCATAGTTAGCAAATGAAAGATTTTAATAGAGAACAAACATTGTATTTACCTTAATATTGTTCAAAAGTCATATATATCAGATCATGACATCCAGTCTTACAAAGTCACTGTCTCTGTCCAGATCATCCGCTGGCGGCTCACCTCCAACTGCGCAACGCTACGCGCTGTTAACAGCCAACTGCCCAACACTACAATGGCAAATTCCAACAATGACACCCAGCCACCGACTGCACACAGCACAGCCAGTGATTTTCAGACAGAGCGCTAGGTGGCGGTGGCGTTACCAATATAAGAACCTAAACAGCCTACTTACAGTGCGTTCTCCTGTTTTAAAGGAGGTATAAGAGTTTCTTAAGGATTGTCTACAAAAACTACAAGAAGGTTTTATTAATGGAATGGTTGTTAATCTTTGAAGTTAATCTTTTCGGAAAAATATTCTGGAAAATACGTTAAATGTGATGTTCTAAACTCCTAAAGAAGCCAGAGAATCGCAGTTGCACTTTCATAGCCTTGTAAATATCGGAAGACTGTGTTCGGCGTAATACCTTGATGGTCACATACACAAAAATCCTTCGCCATTAATTTTAAGGGATGTTCGACTACTAGCCTTTACAATAGTTGTTTTGGCCTGGTACCCTGTCCTAGCGCTGACATATTCCGTAAGTAAGGTACATCGTTCCACCTTAACAAAATATCGTCACGTTAACATACGGAACATAAAGACGGGTACATCTAGTAACATTGGAACAAAGTACTTCTCCCTCTTGTACATTATCATTTGTAAAAACTATTTCCAGTAACTTCTACAGTTAGTGAAACATCACGAGTTATTAGTATAACGTAAAAAGAAATTTAGTTTGACACTGAAAAGTGCTCTTCCAAAATAAGTATGGAAGAAAATTCTGAATCTCTGCCTTTTCCAGTTTATGAAAACTTGGACAGTATCGGTTGATGAGTACTTTTACCAGACAGTGTTTTTGCTGTCGGCTTACAGGCTACTTTACAGTCGTTCACTATGGGTTATACTTCGATAGCAAATTTTCTCAAGTACTATGAATTCCTACGTGCTCTTCAGACATTTCAGCAATTTTACACTGAAAAGTGATACACAACGTGCAAGACAGCCGTCCTACACTATTCTGGTATTTCATACCTGTTCTGCAACTGTAGTTCTATATGCCGAAATAATCAGCAATTATGCACCTGGTTCCACAAATGCTACAATGACATGCGGAGGAGGCATTGCCCTGTGGTTGCCGGGTACCGCGGAAATGCAGGGAAATGAGCGAACCGACGCAATAGTGAAACGTGCTGGTGTTAAAAACAACGTACTACAACTATTAGTCCCCTGAGTGCTATCACGTCACTGGAGGAGGCCCATGTTTCTGTAGGGAACGAGTAGGTGGGGCCAAGACGTAATGAACTGTTACAACGTCAGCTAACCGCTCCGTCATGGCGTACATCCCTCCAGCGCCAGTAACTCTATTAAGAATAGGGTACTGCTCTCCGAAGTGGGTGTCACAGTGTCAGGGATTGGTTACATACGGCGCGCCATTCTATGAGTGTCATATGTTGACTGAATGCAGGAATTTTTCCATATTTACGGTGAATACAGTGTGACTGCGAATCAGGAAAAACCGTTCTTATGAAACACAACCAGCTCTCTACTCTCAGAAAGTATAAGTACTATCGACAAGGGGTTATCAAACTGATTACGAATTTTTAGGTTGCTAGATGGCTTTCAACACCGTAGTTCACAATCGCCTTCTAATAAAATTGCATGCCTATGGAGTATCGCCTCAGTTGTGAGAGTGGATTAGCTAGTTCCTGTCATGTAGGTTGCAGTTCATACTAACTGATGGAAAGTCATCGAGTACAACAAAAGTAAAATCTGGCGTTTCCCAAGGAAGTGTTATAAGTTCTCCGCTGTTCAGGAGACAATCGGAGCAGGCGGATTGTTTGCAGATGATTCCGACATTTACCGTCATGTAAAGTTATCAGATGATGACAGCCAACGGCAAAATGATTTAGACGAGGTATCTGTATGGTGCAAAAAGTGGCTATTGACACCAAATAATGAAAAGTGGAAGGTCCTCCACTTGAATACTAAAAGAAATTCGCTAAATTTCGTTTCCAAATCAAATTACACAAATATAAAGGCTGTAAATTCAACTAAATACTTAGGGATTACAATTACGAATGGCTTCAATTGGAACTATCACATAGATAATGTTGTAGGTGAAAGCAAACCCTAAACTGCGAAGTACACCCCGCTTCTCAACCCTCTTCTGGAGTACTGCTGTGTGGTATGAGATCCACATTAGAGGAGATTGATGGAGGACTATGAAAAATTTCAAAGAGAAGCAGCTCGTTTTGTACTGTCGCGAAATGGGGGGCGGGGGGGGGGAGAATGAGGAGTCCAAGGGATATGATGCCTGAATTAGGGTAGCAGTCATTAAAACAAAGGCGTTTTTCGTTTCGGCAGGATCTTCTCTGAAATTACAGGCACCAACTTGGTCCTCCGAATGGGAGAATATTCTTTTGGCTCCCACCTGCGTAGGGAGAAATAACCATCGTGATAAAACAAGAGAAAGTAGAGCTCACACAGAAACAGTTATGCGCTCGTTTTCCCAGAGCGATGTTAGAGAATGGAACCGTAGGGAAGCAGCTTGAAGGTGTTTCGATGAACTCTCTGCCTTGCATTTAATTGTGAATTTCAGAGTAATCATGTAGATGTACATGTCAATGTAGTTCTGAAAAGACCTCGTGTCTTGACTGACAGGACGCCGCCGTGACGGTCGCAGTCAGTGGAGACATCTACATGGCATTGGAAATACAATAAGTGGCCGTCTGGAAGTAAAGCGATAGGTAATCTAAAGAAAATATTCCGGGAACTTAGATATTTATGTATGAAATAAATGTATTCAAGCCAAGCCACAGTATACTGATCAACCACGACGTAGTACATCGATGTGTGACGAAAGTATACTTTGTCAGTCACAAATTAAATTTATTTTATGAAAAGCTAACTCATCTTTCCTCTCTAATCGCAGCCTGTTTATAATAATTCAGCTGAGTATGAAAAATGATTCTGTAAGAGCGAAAGGAAATCGTGTAAAGATCGATTAATTTCCGTCTGGGGTCTCGCCAAATAGTGTCTTCACCGCACACGCATTACCGCTTTCTTACGCTGCCCAAATACCTTTCACGTCATGGAGCAAGAACATGTGCCCAAATCTTTCGCGCCAGGGATCTTGCCGAAATGCTCTGCTTTTATTGTACAGAGTACTGATTCTCTGAGCAGTCGATGAAGGGTGCGGCGAACACTCAAGGAAAATAGAAATAGCGGCAAGCCTTCCAACATATTCCTGCAACCATTGCTGAACTGGAATTTAATTGTTTGACCACTTGTAGACATTATGGCTCTGGCTCTGAGCACTATGGAACTTAACATCTATGGTCATCAGTCCCCCAGAACTTAGAACTACTTAAACCTAACTAACCTACGGACATCACACAACACCCAGCCATCACGAGGCAGAGAAAATCCCTGACCCCGCTGGAAATCGAACCCGGGAACCCGGACGTGGGAAGCGAGAACGCTACCGCACGACCACGAGCTGCGGGCTGCAGACATTATGACCCATCCTGTGCAACCATGATCGTATTCAAATTCATACGGTACACACTATCACAGCTGTGCTAGGGTCCATTTACACAAGGTAAAGAAAAATTGGCGCACTCGGACTTCGCCGCGCGATTCCTGTCGTACTAGCAATACAAAAACGTCTGTCACAAATTTTTGTCTTGCACGTATTTCCGGCTGTAGATCGACGTTAAAGATTGGCAATCTGGCAACACTGTAATCACATGTGTGGTAACTACCTCTGTCAGCATATATCAATTGTAATGTACTGTTCGTCAGTTGATAGCGTTTTGGGTTAGCATGCAGGAGATCAAGGGTTCGATACTGTGCCGAGGTGTATTTTCTTATTGTCAATTTCATTTCGCCATATTATACAGTAGTATACACCATTTCTTAAGCCACATGTATCCGACGTTCACACAGTACATGTTTGGAAATTATTTGCAACCCACGTTGCTAGACCTACTGGTGACGTGAGACCCTAACGAAATGTAATGAACGTGAATATGGCGAGAATAATAGTTGGTACTAATCGATGAGGCCATTGCGGGAGGGTACACAGTAAACAGGTTTGGAGCCTAGTAGATGCAGTGATGTGTAACAATTCACGTCCACGACATGCCAAAGGCTTCCTTAAGAGCTGACCAGTGGAAACGATTCTGCTTCCACTTCTGTAGTACGTAAGTGCATATGTTTTGTCGAAGATCCACAGTGATAGCTGTATGACGAGCAAGACACCAGATACCGTATCACGCACACTACATTTAGCAAATAAAAACAAACACTCCTTGACCCAACATCGAACACTCGACCTCCTACATACTAACCCAAAACGCTATCCACTAGACCAACTGCACAGAATTCCCACTACCTGCTGACAGATGTAGTTACCGTACAAGTGATTACAGTGTTGCCAGATTGCAAATCTTTAACATCCATTTACTTCCGGAAATATGCGTAGGACGAAATTTTATGAGAGACATTTTTGTACTGCTAGTATGGGATGAATCGCGCTCCGAAGTCCGAGTGCGCGAATTTTTCTTCACCCTGTATTTCGCGTTGTACATGCCTAAAAGTTTCTCTTTTTTATGTTTAGATCAACACGAGGTCGATGTGCCACATGTCAGCTACATTTGACGTCGACTGTACTCCTAGATGCACATTTTCTCGTATAGGAATGCTGCCTCCATACATTCTTCTTGCAGTTAATACATTCTGTAATATTATGTCTAGGCAGAACTGAATCGAATGTGTCTGAATCCTCGTCAATTACATACATGTCGCGTACCGTGGGTCATCATTCCCTCTCGTAAGGCGTTATCACTAATTCATGTAGCGTACCTACTTTCTCGCCTAAGAGTGGACGTATGGAAACTTGCAATACTTTCAAAAGACCCTTATAAAACCCAAGTTTTCAAGGCAGTGTAACTAAATTTGGTGTAGTTTTTAAGAAATGTTTTACGGGTACACACACACATTTTCAAGCTTACTGAAGGTACACGTTGTTAATTATAAACAACTGAAATTTTTTCAGCAAGGTGACTGCAAATGTTTTGCTTTGGAAAAATCTCTCAGAACGAAATTAATGTATTGATATACCATTATTACAAATATCTATGTAACACAATAATAATATCTCCTTTTGCTACATCTTTACAGCTGTCCATATTTATGTGAAAAAAATTACACCAAATCTTAGAGCTTTTCTCGTACATAAATGCCCTACTGTTGTAGTAAATGAAATTTCTTTCGACAGAATGTTTCACTATAGTGTGTTGACTAATTGCATTCCAAAATTAAGTATTATAAAATCAGTGGTTCGTGAGGAAAAGGTTCATAAAGTTGCCAAAATGTAAGTAACGGGACACCTGAATCAAAGATTTGACAGTGTTAGTATTAGGCCTTGCCTTATCTGGATGACGTAGCGGAAACCATACACATTCTCCTCTTCAGCCTAAAGCAGTCTTTTATTTCCTTGCTCTGTTAGGTTAACCTGATTTTCAAATTGAATAATGTCAGCTGCATCAATTCTCCTGTTACCAATTTCCTTCACTATCGAAAGATTGAAATCTCCTGAATAAATCCTAGCCTCTATAGAGTCCGTAGTCTGAGAAGATTAGCATGATTAAAAACTGAACATGCATCATACGCTGCAACTTCGTCAGCAGTTGTAGAAACAAATGTAGTCTTCGAGCATGGTTTTCCTATCAGAGAGTTGTAACTTTACTTAGGATTTTGAGTTTTTTAGTGCACACACTTTTGTACAAGTTCTGGATCTGCTGAGCACCGAAGTGCTTCCTACATTGAGACCGCATGAAAGTGGAAGAAAACACCGCAGGAATAAATAATGTGAGAAAATACAGGACAACAAAGGGATGTAGCTTCGAACAAGCTTTTGTTAATTATTATTTTTATCAGTAGTAGGACTGAAATTGACACGTAATATTCTGAAATTTAAAAAATCATGTAGCTAATGAGGATACAATAAAAAAAATTTCACAACTTGGGTTGCTTATGCATATGTGCCCCTTAAATTCCTGTGTGACAAAGATCCCAGTTCGGTGTAACTTGCGCAAAGCAAGCTGAATTCAGTCCCGTTTCTCTGATCACAACCACCTTAATCTCTTCTCTCTAGAAAGTATTTTAGACGTATAAGTGTAGATACTTCTGATAATGATGGAGAACAGTGCACTGAACAGCCTTACATGAGTATTTACCTCATTTGCAGACTGATAGTTGTAACTATTACGAGTAGTGTGTTTTTAAACTGGTTAGTACCTCCAAGGACGCATGCAACATGCACGCCATTAATGTTTATTCTTCCTTGGGTGAGCTCGTCAGATACCGAAGTGTGGACAACTGGACGAAACGGGTGATACATACTGACAGGATAGTCCACTTACTGGTGGAGTTACGACTGTGCAGAAAACATCAGATAGTAAATTATGTGATGTGCTCGTGGAAAGACTGTTAGACACAGAGAAAAAAACATCTAAGTCAGTAAAGTGGGTACATGTTAAGGTTCCAATTATCACGACAGTCTACCTTTACCCCTCTCGCCCTCTATTTTGGTGACAAAAGTGTGAACTTATGTCCATGCTTACTATCCCAAGAATGCAGTTGTCATTATGAATGAATATGAACATATATTGTTGATGAGACAAAGCTGCTTTTCATTTATTACCCTCCAACGTAAATCATACGCTACTGGCTATTAAAATTGCTACATCACGAAGATGACGTGCTACAGATGCGAAATTTAACCGACAGGAAGAAGATGCTGTGATATGCAAATGATTAGCTTTTAAGAGCATTCACACAAGGTTGGCGCCTGTGGCGACACCTATAACGTGCTGACACGAGGAAAGTTTTCAACCGATTTCTCATACACAAAGAGCAGTTGACCGACTTTGCCTGGTGAAACGTTGTTGTGATGCCTCGTGTAAGGAGGAGAAATGCGTACCATCACGTTTCCCACTTTGATAAAGGTCGGATTGTAGCCTATCGCAATTATGGTTTATCGTATCGCGACATTGCTGCTCACGTTGGTCGAGATCCAATGACTGTTAGCAGATTGTGGAATCGGTGGGTTCAGGAGGGTAATACGGAACGCCGTGCTGGATCCCAACGGCCTCGTATCACTAGCAGTCGAGATGACAGGCATCGTATCCGTTTGGCTGTAACGGATCGTGCAGCCATGTCTCGATCCCTGAGTGAACAGATGGGGACGTTTGCAAGACAACAACCATTGCACGAACAGTTCGACGACGATTGCAGCAGCATGGACTATCAGCTCGGAGACCACGGCTGCGGTTACCCTTGACGCTGCATCACAGGAGTGCCTGTGATGGTGTACTCGACGACGAACCTGGGTGCACGAATGGCAAAGCGTCATTTTTTCGGACGAATCTAGGTTATGTTTACAGTATCATGATGGTCGCATCCGTATTTGGCGACATCGCGGTGAACCCACATTGGAAGCGTGTATTCGTCATCGCCATACTGGTGTTTCACCCAGCGTGATGGAATGGGGTGCTATAGGTTACACGTCTCGGCCACCTCTTGTTCGCATTAACGACACTTTGAACAGTGGACGTTACATTTCAGATGTGTTACGACCCGTGGCTCCACCCTTCATTATCCCTGCGAAACCCTACATGTCAGCAGGATAATGCACGACCGCATGTTGCAGGTCCTGTACGGGCCTTTCTGGATACAGAAAATGTTCGACTGTTGCCCTGGCCAGCACGTTCTCCAGATCTCTCACCAATTGATAAGTCCGGTTAGTGGTGGCCTAGCAACTTGCTCGTCACAATACGCCAGTCACTACTCTTGATGATTAGATTAGATTAGATTAGATTAATACTAGTTCCATGGATCATGAATACGATATTTCGTAATGATGTGGAACGAGTCGAATTTTCCAATACAAGACATAATTAGGTTAATTTAACAACATACTTAAGTTAATATAACAACTTTATTTTATTGTGTTTTTTTGTTTTTCTTTATTTTTTTTTTATTTTTATTTTTTTAATTTTTTTTAAATATTTTTTGTTTTTTTCTTAATTTATATCTAAAAATTCCTCTATGGAGTAGAAGGAGTTGTCATTCAGAAATTCTTTTAATTTCTTCTTAAATACTTGTTGGTTATCTGTCAGACTTTTGATACTATTTCGTAAGTGACCAAAGACTTTAGTGCCAGTATAATTCACCCCTTTCTGTGCCAAAGTTAGATTTAATCTTGAATAGTGAAGATCATCCTTTCTCCTAGTATTGTAGTTATGCACACTGCTATTACTTTTGAATTGGGTTTGGTTGTTAATAACAAATTTCATAAGAGAGTATATATACTATATATACTGAGAAGCTACTGTGAATATCCCTAGATCCTTAAATAAATGTCTGCAGGATGATCTTGGGTGGACTCCAGCTATTATTCTGATTACACGCTTTTGTGGAATAAATGCTTTATTCCTCAGTGATGAATTACCCCAAAATATGATGCCATATGAAAGCAATGAGTGAAAATAGGCGTAGTAAGCTAATTTACTAAGATGTTTATCACCAAAATTTGCAATGACCCTTATTGCATAAGTAGCTGAACTCAAACGTTTCAGCAGATCATCAATGTGTTTCTTCCAATTTAATCTCTCATCAATGGACACACCTAAAAATTTGCAATATTCTACCTTAGCTATATGCTTCTGATTAAGGTCTATATTTATTAATGGCGTCATACCATTCACTGTACGGAACTGCATGTACTGTGTCTTATCAAAATTCAGTGGTATCCTGTTGAAGCTGCGTGGGCAGCTGTACCTGTACACGCCATCCAAGCTCTGTTTGACTCAATGCCCAGGCGTATCAAGGCCGTTATTATGTTGGTTGTAATGGGTACTGATTTCTCAGGATCTATGCACCCAAATGGCGTGAAAATGTACTCACATGTCAGTTCTAGTATAATATATTTGTCCAAGGAATACCCGTTTATCACCTGCATTTCTTCTTGGTGTAGCAATTTTAATCGCCAGTAGTGCACATGCTGTAGATCTGCGTATTGCATGTGGTAAATTACTCAATCTTAAATATGCCGTTTCCACACTGTAAAACGTGACTGTCAGTGATCATGTGCGGTGGCTATCAGAGATTTGTCTGACTGACAACATAAATATTTTCTTAAGTATCTTTGACATGTATTGGCATGGCATGGGATGGTGGTAAGTTGCTACGGAACCAAACTGCCGAGGTCATCGGTCCCTAGGCTTACACACTACTTAATATAACTTAGAGTATCTTACGCTAAGGACAATATACAGACTCATGCCCAGGGGAGGACTCGAACCTCCGACAGGGGGAACCGCGCAAACTGTGGCAAGGCGCCTTTAAACCGCGCGACTGACATGCATTATTAATATCACATAAGTGTGACTTTTTATTGACAGTTTCGCTACTTTTAGCAAGCTCTCCTATGCTTTGACCTTTTCGGCCTACATTTGGTTTGAAGTAATTATTTCCATATTGTTCACAAGAACACATTATTATGGATTATTATACTACTAAGTAGTTTACGTGAACTAAAATGTTACATCAATACTGTCACTGAAAAGATAACGTAAACAGAAACTTCTGTTCAACATCCCGTCCGCTATTCGGAGCAACAAAGTGGCGAGTATGGAAATGATTTTAGAGATTTTTGTATCTTTTCAAACTACGATAATGAAATTTAAGTGTCCCAAAGCGGCTTCTTCAATTCGTTTTTAGTTAATGCTTAACATTCTCGGTTATGTGGATCAATGTTTTATATTGTTGATTATCGTGCCACTAGTTCTTTGAGTTTTAAACAAAGTCATATTTTGAGGCTGTCCTGCTGTATCTGCAAAATATATGGCTCTCTGGAATGTCAGTGCATGAAAGTCGCACAATATTTCGTCGACGCAAGTGTTCGGCATCGTGAGGAGGTGGGTACTGGTTATTGCTGGCACGTATCATCTGCCAGTATCTATGCTGCGAAGGCCTTTTGTGGAGGCCTACATATACCGACTAAACGATCCCGTGGTGAAACTTGCCTATCTTCGTTGGATCTGCTATGTCTGTTCTACTAGTACAACCTGTAAGGGACTAAGAATAATTAACAGTGCTCAAGAATATGTTAAAGAAGTGTATTTCAAGCCACGTCTTTCGTAGATGAATTAGATTTCTTTAAGATTCTCCCAATGATTCCCTCTCTAGCACCTGCTTTTCGTGCTTTCTTTCTTGGAGGATCATTGTAATTTATGTCGTTGTGGATATTTTTATAGGTATTTTACTGTAATAGCCGCTCCAGTTACTTGCAGCCAATAGCGCAATTCGACGCTAGTGGATCTCATCAGAAATTTATCTGCAGTAAGTTATATTTATTCACGCTCGAGATCGCCTGTCAAACTCCGCATCTATCGTAAATCCTGAGCAGGTCTTCTTGCATTTCGCTACGGACTTCTCTCGTTACACTTTCATATTAACAACAAAATCGTCTGTGAATAGCCTCAAGAAGTCTCCAAAGTCACTCACTAATCAATAATAAACATCGCATTAAGTAACGGCCCTGTGCCATATCCTGGAGGTACTCTGTAAACTAACTTCACATCTCTCAGTTTTATTCTCTTATGAATGATATGTTCAGTTGTATGGCAGTCATGAATCCAATTACAAATCAGTCCGATAATCAGCAGGTTGTCACGCTTCTTAAACTTAAAAGTATATAACTGTGGAAATACAAGCAAAGACAATCCCCCTCTTGAAACGGTCTGTGTGGGTGGATACGGGACCGCAGACGGCACACACGCCGTGTGTCAGTTCGATGGCGACCGTGCCAGGACGTGGGATCCCTGTAGCGCAGCCCAGCCCTCGTGCTGCACTCCGCACTGCAGGCCGCTGGAGCGAGTTTGATTTACTTTGACGGCTGGCGCTGGCGCTGGCGCCACGGTTTAATTGGTTGTTGCTATAACAGCGGCGCCAGTGGCGGCGGTTGCGGCCAGTTTGGGCGCAATTAAGTTGCCTAATATAATGGCCGGCGCGCCGCAGCGCAACGCGGGGCACCACGTGGTCTCTCCGCACAGGCAACCTTCTCCGTTGTCCACAGCTGGCGTACACTGGCCACTCCCCGCTTGCAAAAGAAATATTACTTTGCGTCACGAAATGTCACTCACGATATTATGGAAGCGATTTAAATACGTTTCAGATGATTGCTTTCATCTCTCTAACACATATAAAAGCAAGTACTAAGAACGTAGGTGCCGACAGGTGTGAATGATGTATAATCATTAGTTTAATACGTCTTGGTTGCAAAATATTGACACGAATTACTTACGGAAGGATGAAGAAACTAGAAGAGATACGCTCTTGTGGACGATTAGTTTGGATTAGGAATGTATGAAAGCGTCATACATTTCTGACCTTGTGACTTATCTTAGAAGTCCAAGAAAGGCCAACCTACGTTTATAGTATTTGTAGAAGTAGAGAATGCATTTGACACTGTGGATTGGAGTAAGCCTTAAAATTTTGAAGACAGCGGGGGTTCAAATGGCTCTGAGCAGTGTGGCGCTTAACTTCTGAGGTCATCAGTCCACTAGAACTTACAACTACTTAAACCTAACTAACCTAAGGACATCACACACATCCATGCCCGAGCCTGGATTCGAACCTGCGACCGTAGCGGTCGTGCGGTTCCAGACTGTAGCGCCTAGAACCGCTCGGCCACCCCGGCTGGCCAGCAGAGACAAAATGCATCAAAAGAAAAAATGGCTTCTAGCATTATGGCACTTGACATCTGAGGTCATCACTCCCCTAGCATTAGAACTACTTAAACCAAAGTAACCTAACGATATCACACACATCCATGCCCGAGGCCGGATTCGAACCTGCGACCGTAGCAGGACCGCGGTTACGGACTGAAGCGCCTTAAATGCGTCGAGCGAAAGGTTATCTACAATCTGTAGACACACTAGATTGCAGTAAAAGGAGTCAAATGACATGAAGGGAAAGCAATAGTTGAAAATGGTTCAAATGGCTCTGAGCACTATGGGACTTAACATCTATGGTCATCAGTCCCCTAGAACTTAGAACTACTTAAACCTAACTAACCTAAGGACAGCACACAACACCCAGTCATCACGAGGCAGAGAAAATCCCTGACCCCGGCGGGAATCGAACCCGGGAACCCGGGCGTGGAAAGCAATAGTTGAGAAAAGAGTGAGACAGGGCTGTATCCGATATCCAGTGTCATTTAGTCTGTGCACTGAGTAGGGTCTGAAGAGAACTAAGCACAAGTTTCGAACGGGAATTAAAGTTAACCGAGAAGAAATAAAAATTTTATGGTTGGCTCATGACATTGTAACTCCAGAGACCACTAACGACTAGTACAATCTGCTCAAGAGAGTGAACAGTGTCTCTAAAAGAGATTATAATATGAACATCAACAAAAGTAAAACAATGGTAATTTAATGTAGTCGAATTAAAATCAGGTGATACTGAGGAAACTGGCATAGGAAATGAAGCACTGAAACGCGTAGATGAATTCTGATTCTTGGACATCAAAATAACTCATGTGGGATGGAAAAGGGAAATTATAAAAGGAAGACTTGCAACAAAAGAGACTAAAGCATTTCTGCAAAAGAGGAGTGTGCCATACGCAATATAAATTTAAATGTTAGGAAGTCTTTTCTGAATGTATTTATCTGGAGTGTAGCCTTTTACTTAATTCAAAAAAGAAGAGAATAGAAGATTTTCAAGTGTGATGTTATAGAAGAATGTTGAAGATTACATGGGTAGAATGAATAATAAACGGGGATGTTGGAGGTACTGAATCGGATTGGGAAAAAAATAATTTATGCACAGCATGACTAAAAGAAAGG
This sequence comes from Schistocerca nitens, assembly GCF_023898315.1. NCBI lineage: Eukaryota > Metazoa > Arthropoda > Insecta > Orthoptera > Acrididae > Schistocerca > Schistocerca nitens. The sequence goes on from NC_064617.1 coordinate 847,996,807, forward strand.
AGTGGTTGATAGCACACATCCTAAGACATCAGTTCGGTAAAAATTGAACTGTGGGACTTAACAACTATAGAGGGACACTGATACCTGAATGCAGTAAGCAGATTAAAGTGGATGATGATTGCAGTAGTTATGTAGAGGTGAAGAAGCTTAAAGAGGATAGAATAAGATGGAAAGCTACATGCGACCAGTCGTCGCACTGAAGACCAAAACATCAAATACACCAACGTCAGTGACACTCAGTTACTGTTAGTTCCCAACATAATTCTAAGGAATAGAGAAATGTACATAATTAAGTTAATTTTTTCTGCTACCTTTTTGTTTTTACTTTAGTTCAGTCTGTTAGTTTCTTTACGTGGGAAAGACTCATTTGTTTATCGTCCTTACGTTACCTCCGTTTATACAATTTTGTTTCTTTTCGGTCTCAGAAATACGTAACTCTGTCCTAACACATCGGCAGATTGAAATATTATACCGGACCAAAACTTGAAGTTCTACAATGTTCGTTGTGTTCACCCTCGTAGTTCCTTTGGCTTCGCACCTGAAGTCGGACTCACGAGTTGGTAATTACGTGCGGCATGCAAGACGAATTAATTCACGTCTTGTTTAGAAGGTTTAAAGGTGGGTCTGGATAGATCTACAGTCTAGATAAGAGTCTCCAGACTCGCTTTGATCCACGAGAGAGGATTAAATTTCTCACAGGTCAGTAATTAAATCCCTGTAGCTACGTAAGTCCTTTCAGAAAGATTCGGAAATCTGACGAGACTGGAAAGTACGCCACTAGTTGTTCTAGCTGTTCGTACACCGCGTTCTGTTGGGAGAGCAAGTCATGAGCTGTAAATACATCGCTCAGCAGCTATTTTTCGTCAGTAGTTAACGACCTATGTAACACGCAGTGTGTCATATAGATGAATTTTTTAAGCGGATGGAGAATTTTAATAAATAAAAATCACATATTTGTGGCACCATTACAGAAGAAACATGCTAGTATTCGTCATTTGGTCGTCTTGCACTTGCACTTGCACTTGCACCTACAGTGGCCGTGTTCACAGGTAAAATTACCCGCCTGTTTCGCAAACAATCGTGTTTTTTATCTACACGAATGAATGTTCACCATCTTTGTCCCATTTTCATGGACATTCTGTATTCAAATCTTAATTTTTATTTTATTTGGTTGTGTAAGTCTCTCCTTTCATTATCAGATACTGGTAGCTTGTCATCTGCAAATTTAGCTTTCGAAAATCCTCTTTCGTCTACGTTCTAATTTATGCTTCTGGGGAACTATTACAGCAAATTATCTTCGTAGAACGAAGACTGTTCAGCCCACGATGTGCATATGCTCATATACAGTAAGGGCGCTGATGAGCATGCTATTGAACGTTCTAAAACCGTCATCGACATCCTTCCAACTGGCTTCTGATGTTCGCTAATAAGCACCAAAAACGGAAACAAGAATACAGTTCAAATTCAACTGGTTGAAAGATAAAGTAAAACACTATACATGTAGTTTGCACTGGCACAAATGTAATGTATTGGATCCAATTAGACCTCGCTAAGTCTGTCTTTTTGTGGGACCCTACCACCAACTAACTAATGATCCCTGTCTTCGTATGAACCACATGAGCCAACATGCACTGCATTGTTGCTGTCAAATGCCTGGAAGAGCTAAACACTTGACTCCTGCGTACAGGAAACCACCATCCCAATTCTTTCAGTTTTCCATACTGGGAGAAATTCTTTGCGGATCAGGGTGGATCACTGTACCTCCGAACACAGAAATTAGTAGTTCTCTCTTATCAGTACGTCGGCCCTAGAGGGACGACGACTCAGACGCCCTGGAGGAACGCTGTTGGACCTCTCGATTTCACTAGCTGCTGGATGAACACAATTCAGACTTTTAAAATGGTCATTTCCTGTTCCTGTCAGTAGCGCCCGTATGTCAAGAATTACTTCGTTTATTTCCAACGGAAACTGGAATATACCTGTCTTCGTGGGAGAATTACTCACTTTTTTAACCAAAACTGTAGGCCCAGGCCACAAACCATTTAGAAGAATTATGGAAACATGGCATATCATGTCCAGGCTGCACAACGAATCGATCACTGTGTGATGGAAACTGGTGCTACCATGGACCACACATGCGTGAGTTCTATATTCATTTCTGTAGAATATACGCGGTGACCCAGCGGGAATGGTCATTACTGAGGGATATGATAGGAACGATCATCGCAGGAAAAGCGTTTTGCAAACAACGGTTCTAAAACGCATACTTTAACAGCCATGAGCATTTAAGTCATCTTCAGTGTTGTGAAACAAGTTCTTCTGCTGCAAGCTCTTTGCTGTCCGCTTTTTGAGAGGTTGTAGTAAGTACAAAACCAGAAACAAGTGTCCCATAAACATGGGCTCTGAAATGCACACGACATGGCCTATCAGCATTTATTCTGTGGAATAGATGTGTTTCACATTAGAGAAGATGAACAAGAGCTCATAGTTCTTAAGGTAAGCGCTTTAGGGCCTATTTTCGCTAGACTTTCTTGCTTCGATGATCGTTCCTCTAACATCCCTAAGTGTTGGCCATTCTCCTGTTTAACGAGTCTTACTACTACTAATGAATAAGTAGACCCCGCCTTCCCTTAGTTAAAAGTTAGGATAGTATGGTCAAACCATATCAAAGAATGAAACATAAAATAAAATTAATCTTTGACTTCACTACAAGTCTAAATATAATGATAGTAGTAGTTATTCCTCCTTCTAAATGAAGTGCTTTATACGTCAGCGGAATTTTCGTTCAACCTTAATGGAATTAGAAAATATCAGATAAACTCATAATCTTTATGGACTCGACCTGTTTAATAATTTCGCGACCATGTGATTACTGAACAGTATTCTGCAGGTTCAGCTTTTAAAATGATAATGAAGAAACCGGAGCCCAATGCCACTCAAAATTATCACATTAAACAAATCGATTACATTTTAAAGACTGGCGTATTTAACATTACTAGATTATTTCCCTCATTAATTTTTAAGAAAGTTTATTTTTTACGGGTTCTCGACACAATTAAGCTAGAAATAGATTCTAATTCATTTAAAAGAACATAACTTAGAATTCACCTTTTATCTGGACGACATCCAAAAGACAATAAGATACAATAACACAGAAAATAAACGTTTTATCTACCAAAATGATAAGGATATATTTTCTTTATTACTAATTACAAAATCATTGTTCTTAGACTTCTCTTTTTATTTATTTATTTATTTATTGTTCCGTGGGACCAAATTAAGGAGAAGTCTCTATGGTCATGGAACGAGTCAATACATGAAATTATAACACGATATTAGAAACAGATAAAATGAAATATAAAAAAAAACATATTCAGGTGACAAGTCGTAAGTTTAAATAAAGAAAATCAACAATGTAACACTGGAATTTGCTTAATTTTTTAGCTCTTACAGGAGCTCCTCGACAGAATAGAAGGAGTGAGCCATGAGGAAACTCTTCAGTTTAGACTTAAAAGAGTTTGGGCTACTGCTAAGATTTTTTAGTTCTTGTGGTAGCTTATTGAAAATGGATGCAGCAGAATACTGCACTCCATTCTGCACAAGATTCAAGGAAGTGCAATCCACATGCAGATTGGATTTCTGCCGAGTATTAACTGAGTGAAAACTGCTAACTCTTGGAAATAGGCTAATATTGATAACAACAAACGGCATTAAAGAAAATATATACTGTGAGGGCAATGTCAGAATTCCCAGACTATTGAATAGGGGTCGACAAGAGGTTCTCGAACTTACACCACATATAGCTCGAACAGCCCGTTTTTGAGCAAAAATACCCTTTTTGAATCAGAAGAATTACCCCAAAAAATAATACCATACGACATAAGCGTATGAAAATATGCGAAGTACACTACTTTTCGTGTCGAAGTGTCACTAATTTTCGATACTGTTCTAATGGTAAATAAAGCAGCATTTAGTTTTTGAACAAGATCCTGGACATGGGCTTTCCACAACAGCTTACTATCTATCCGAACGCCTAGAAACTTGAACTGTTCCGTCTCCCTTATAATATGCCCATTCTGTCTGGTCAAAATATCGGTCCTTGTTGAATTGTGAGTTAGAAACTGTAAAAAACTGAGTCTTACTGTGATTTAGCATCAAATTATTTTCCACAAGCCACGAACGTATTTCATGAACTACATTATTTCATACTGTTTCAATATTACACACAGGATCCTTCACTACCAAGCTGGTGTCATCAGCAAACAGAAATATTTTTGTATCACCTGTAATACTAGAAGGCATATCATTTATATAAATAAGAAACAGCAGTGGCCCCAGCACCGACCCTTGGGGAACGCCCCACTTAACAGTGCCCCATTGGGACTGAACATCATTACCACTCTCAATATTGCGGAGAATTACCTTCTGCTTTCTGTTCTTAAAGTAAGAGGCGAACCAATTGTAAGCTACTCCCCTTACTCCATAATGGTCCAACTTCTGCAGTAATATTTTGTTGTCAACACAGTCAAAAGCCTTCGTTAAATCAACGAAAACACCTAGCGTTCGCAAACTTTTATTTAATCCGTCCAAAACTTCACAGAGAAAAGAGAATATAGCATTTTCAGTTGTTAAACCATTTCTAAAACCAAACTGAACATTTGACAGCAAATTATGTGAATTTAAATGCTCCAGTAACCTTGTATATACAACCTTCTCGATAACATTAGCAAACACCGATGGCATAGAAATAGGTCTAAAATTGTCAACATTACCAATGTCTCCCTTTTTATAAAGTGGATTCACTACCGAGTACTTTAATCGGTCAGGAAACCAACCACTCCTAAAGGAAAAGTTACAGATATGGCTAAGTACTGGGCTAACATACATAGAACAATACTTCAGTATTCTGCTAGATACCCCGTCATATCCATTAGAGTTCTTGTTCTTTAGTGATTTAATTATTAACTCAATCTCCCTCTTGTCAGTATCATGGAGGAGCATTTCAGGTAACAGTCTCGGAACAGTTTTTTCTAGGAGCGCTATATGATACCCTGTTGGGACTAGGTTTCTATTTAGTTCACCTGCTATATTCAGAAAGTGGTTATTAAATACTGTGCATATATGCTACTTGTCAGTAACACGGACATTCCCACTACGCACTGATTCTATATACTCGACCTGTCTCTGCAGACCAGCCACTTCCTTTACGACTGACCATATGGTTTTAATTTTATCCTGAGAATTAGCTATTCTATCTGCATACCACATACTTTTTGCCTTCCTAATAACATTTTTAAGCACCTTACAATACTGTTTGTAATGGGCTGCTGCATTTAGATTTTGACTGTTTCTAACGTTTTGATATAATTGCCACTTTGTTCTAGAAGATATTCTTATCCCTCTAGTCAGCCACCCAGGCCGCCTGTTTGTGCTAGTACCCTGTTTTGAACGTTCTAACGGAAAGCAACTTTCAAAGAGCACGAGAAAAGTCTTGAGAAAAGCATTATATTTATCGTCTACTGTATCAGCGCTATAAACATCTTGCCACTCTTGTTCCTTGATAAGGTTTACAAAGGTCTCTACAGCAACTGGATCAGCTTTCCTAAACAGCTGATGACTATATTTAACACGTGTTGCAGCACAAAAATCTTTCAGAGTTAAAATTTGTGCATCATGATCTGAAAGGCCATTCACCTTTTTGCTAACAGAATGCCCTTCTAGTAATGAGGAATGAACATAAATGTTCTCTATGGTTGTTCTACTGCTCCCTTGCACTCTCGTTGGAAAGAATACGGTTTGCATAAGATTATATGAATTACGAAGGTCTACCAGCATCCTCTTCCTTGCACAATCACTTGTACAATTGATATTGAAGTCACCACATATAACTAACTTTTTGTATTTCCTATAAAGTGAACCAAGAACCTCCTCTAGCTTAGGAAAAATGTTGTGAAATCGGAGTCTGGGGATCCATAAATAACAACAGTTAGAAGTTTAGCTCCATTAAATTTAACCACACCTGCACAACATTCAAACACCTTTTCAGTGCAGTACTTTGAAACATCATTGGACTCAAATGGGATGCCGTTTTTCACATACATGGCTACTCCCCCACACCGCAAAGAGCTCCTCTTAATATTCTATGGTCTCCATTCTTACTTGTCGTTATAGCTCGATAACAGAATAAAACTATATCGTGTCTATGTATTAGGGGATTTCATTTAAAAAAGAAAATAATAAATTAACGTTACACTTGGATATCCTATACAGTGCTGTGATTTGGAATGATTTTTTTAAACACCTTATTTTTTATGTAGTACCGATTTCCAAGTGCAAAAGTGGATTCCTCACGCGTGTGTCCCAAAAAAGTTCCATTTGTGTTTTATAAATGCCGTATGCTGTAAATCAACGGACGTACAATGTTACAGATACAGCTGAAAGCAAGAAGGCAATAAACAGTCCAGAAGATGGGAATGGGTGAGAACAGATAGAAAGTGTGCAGCAGTTTCCCTCTTTGCCATTACATGCCACAACTGTGAACGCCGGTGCTTCACTCGGCGTCATAACGAAGTCTTTGTACCAAAGCACAGTGGCTGGAAGATTGCGATCGGTCTCTCCCGGCGATGAACTTCGCGAGACCTACGCAGCCTTGTAAGAACAATGAAGCTACAGCTGCTTCCCGTAAAAGGAAATTAGCAATTTCCCCAGTCCCTCGTCTCAGGTCCTCAGATACAGTTCATACGGACCTCCTGCCGTTTCTGAGAATATTGCTCCGCGTCGGTGGCTTCGCAGACTTTGTTCTTGGGCTGTCTAAGTACTTCGCAAAAACATTTCTGTGATCCTTAGCGCTACAATAAGACAAACGTGAGTTTAATTTCAAGTTAAGGTTGTTAGATACTTAGTCAGCAAAAAAAACACTGTCAAGTTTTTCACGACGAGTAAATTTAAAATTAGTTTTAACAGTTTTGAAAATGAAGTGTTGTTCATATTCAGGTCTTGAAAATTCGTCACTCAGCGCAAGAGCAATTACGTCAGGTTCCAAAGTAAAGCTCCCATACCGTAGCGGGAGTTAGGTTCATAATGGTATCGAGATAAAAAATTGTACTGATTCATCGTTATCATTTCTATTATTATTATTGTAAATATTATAAACTGGCACAGACTGTTGAGTATAGGTCTTAGTGACTGTTGAACTTTGCACGTGACAAGAGAAGCATGTTGTTATTTATCAAGGAAACGTTGTGAGGACATATTTATTACTCGAACTTACTTCGTCTGTAGAATGTTCGTCGCTATGCTTGTAGTGATACGGAAGTTGAAACAGAAGCTAGTTATAACAGTAGCGATAAAAACAACAGAGCTGACGAAGATAGTAAAGCGATAGTGTCTTCTGCAGGCGTTCTACGTACTAAAGATGGAACTAATGGCATACGGAACCTTTTGGGACAAGAAAGTTGCTGAAGCATAATATTCTGCTGGAAAGCGCTGATCCAAGATGTAGAACAAAACATCGTTCTATAAAAGACACTTTTAAGGGTATACAGAAGAAAATATGTGGTATAATAGTACGTCAAACCAACAGGAACGCAACTGAGGTATTCACAAACAATAAGATCAATTCAGAAGGAGCAGCGAAAGTATGGAAGTCATTGACAGCTAAAGAATTTGATGCACATGTTGGAACACTGATTACAGATGGAGTAAGATTGTCTAACACTGAACACACGAAGAAAATGTGGAAAACATGTGCATTCTCATTGTAGCGTATAAGCTTACCCCTCCACATGTTTTGGCAGATATACAGGTTTATAATATTTGACGATGTGAACACAAGGGCAGAGCGTTTCAAAAGTGACAAAGCTGTTGTAATATCTGACAAATTTGAAAATCTAAATTCAGATCTTCGTAAAAACTAAGTGTCTTCAGATTGCCTCACTGTTGATGAGCAGCTTTTTCCTTAAAATATGAGTACAAATTTGCTCAATACGTGCCCTTAAAGGCAGCCAAATATGGTTTGAACATTTGGTGGGTTTGTGATTCGCAAAATTTCCATCCAATTACTGGCCAGATTTATACAGATAATTCTCTTTGCAGAAGTGAACCTAATCAAGGAGAGAGGGTAGTAAAATATTTATGTTACCACTTCAAAGGTACTGGCAGAAATATAGGCACCGACAATTTCTTCATAACTCTAGCTTTAGTAAGGCTGTTGTCCATATTTGTTACTGTCAAAGGAAACAACACCTATATACACCCAGAATACATGGTTCCTTTGCACGCCAAGAACAGTCGTCAACATTTAGCTTCAGTGACGATAAAGTTTCATTTGTTCCAAAGAAGAAGGAAGCAGTTCTAACGTTATCCAAAAAGCATTAAGATGCATCCACTTACAGTCCTCTTTCAAAGCCAGAAGTTACACGTTATTATAACAGCAAAAAGGGGGTGTTGATCATATGGAAAAGTTGCCACTGGATGTGTTCCTGTTACCGTTTCCCATATCAAAACTGCTGTTTGCGTTCCTTTGAAAATTCGCGGATGTTTTTCGTAGTAGTTACTCGGACTGTAGTTACCATTTCCACTCTGAAAACCATTTGTCTGCTTACTTTGTGCCTGATCTAACATTCTACAAATCCAAACATTTATCTATTGAGTTGCTAGGAGTGTGTACCAGATACTACTGCAAATTTTCCGGTAACCACTTTTTCAATGCCGTAATTTCCACTCCCAGTGGACGTTTCACATTTATTAATCCCGCAGATTAAAAAAAAATGGTTCAAATGGCTCTGAGCACTATGCGACTTAACTTCTAAGGTCATCAGTCGCCTAGAACTTAGAACTAATTAAACCTAACTAACCTAAGGACATCACACACATCCATGCCCGAGGCAGGATTCGAACCTGCGACCGTAGCGGTCTCTCGGTTCCAGACTGTAGCGCTTAGAACCGCACGGCCACTCCAGCCGGCCCGCAGATTTCACGTTTACAAATTCTCGCATTGACCATTTCCCGTATTTAAATGTTGGCCCGTTCAGAAACTCATTTTAGGGTTGCGTTTGCTTCGCTTCACTCCAGAATTTGTTCAGGAAACTGCTTTCAAATATTTCGCAGGTAGTGAACGTATGGCTGTGTATATTTTCCCACGATTGCGGCTCACTTTCCAAATTTCTTTTCAAGAATTTCATCTTCGCCTCGTCGGACAATCCCCTTATAAAACCATCCCTGCATGCTGCCAGAAAATTTACTGGGTGATATTTCCCGTTGTCTCCAAAACATTTGACCGTTTCCGAGTTTATCCACGGAACACTGTCACTGTAGGGTTTTGAAGTGCAGTTAAAGTATTCAGTTCGCTTTTTATTTCATTGATTTGCATTTTTACTTCACCATTTTCTATCTTAATTCCAAGTTCTACTTGTCCCTTTATTTTATCTACTTCTTTCTCTCCTTTACCTATTCGAACGGATAAGTTGCTAATAGCTTCTGTCGTCTCAGCCATTAGAGCACCTAGCCCACTCATAGAATTTCTTAAGATTACTCCCAGATCTGCCTGCAACTTCTCCACCTTATCACTGGAATTTTTCTTCGCCTGATCTATCTTCGAGTAAAGTATCCCAACATTATCAGAAATTTTGCCCCTTTCACCCCGAATGGCTTTTAATTTTCCGTCTATCAATTCCTCTATTCCACTAGCAATTTTACCTGCTTCGTCTTTTACAACCGAAGCTATTTCGAATTGAACAAAAACCATCATTAAATTTACAAAACCAATAACGGTTTTAAGAAAATCAATTCTGGATCACAATTCTATTATCATTTGTATTAATTGCGACATCATGCCTCCCCCAAAATTCATCCCCTTGACTGATTTCGGACTATTTGCCCTAGTAAATTCATCAACGCTCAAGCTCTCCCACTCCGATTTGGGGCCTAGCGGCACGCTAGTGCTTTCGAACCCACACAAATTGGCCGACTGCTTCATATTAGAGACGTCTATTATTGGAGATTGAACTATAGAATCATACATAATCTCGCTATCAGCTTTATTTTGCTGAATTCTTCTGCCATGGTACTGCTGCCTATGTTGAAGATCTCGTAGCCCCCTCTGTGGCACTGCAACCGCCGCTGAGCAGTGAATCGCCAATAAATATACCTCTTCTGGCTGTAACCACGTGCTCTCGATGTCGTCTCTTCTTCTGTGTTTTTTTTATGACTCCTAACTACTGCTAAAGCTCGGTGCACACAACTGTTGCAAAATTCGTGCCTCAGAGCGCCCATGAAAACTGCCTCAACTCCCACAGCCTTGCACCTAGACCACATAATGTCGTTAACTGTGAGAATTACAATTGTAACTTCACAACTATTAAAGAAACCTAATATTCAGTCCTGAACCGATCTCAGATTTAACTTTTGCGAGAGGTTCTGCCTGTCGAAGTTCAGATAATACTTTTGGAAACAGTTCGCAAAATTCAAATGTAATTCTAAATCTTTCCAGAATTCTTATTACGCATCTAACAGTTTCCAAAATCCGATCCTGTTCCAACACTTTGCAAGGTTCTTATCCCTCACCTAACACTTTCGAAGTTCCTAACCCCATCCAGCATCCAGTCACGAGATAACATCCGAGAGATGTTCGGGCTCACATGCTGTTCCTCCTCTTCGAAATGTCTTCGTTCGCACTCCTCAAGGGTTTGAACCGCACGTGTCGCATTACACGCCCTAAATTAGACACTTGCGACCCGTTCGTTAAATTACCTGGCTGATGGCAAGTTTGCGAAATTGTATGAAACATACAACGCTAATATAACACATAACAATAGTATTAATAATAACGGGAGCTAAATTATCGGCCCATAAATGATGTAGGCCACGCAGTTGCGATTTGGTTAGAATAATGTTTATTCAGAAAGCAAACTAATAGCGAAAGTGGTCGTCTTTAGAGCTACTATCACACTCGAGCACATATCCATTTGACACAGTTCGATCATACACAATCTCATCGCGGATTACAAGTAGAATACTCCTCCTCGTTAACCTCGCGAAAATTTGGAGTTCACACCAGGCGCGCGGATACTCACCGCTCAGAGACTAAGTCCCGTGGTATCACACAAAGTGAAATTTTCTAAGTCGTTTCACTTTGTAGTTACCTAAAGATCGATTGTCCGCTTCCGCGTCTGCACCAGCACTGTCCGTCTGCCGTCTGCGGCCGAACGTCCTCGCTCAACTGAGTAGTGCAGTTCCATTTCCTCAAGGCGTACATGTGATTGGTTACAGCTTATTCTATATTATTTTGTATTTTAACATATTTAGTTAATCAAAGCTTGACCACTTTCCCATTCTACATAAAGTAACAATAACATCTATTATTTAATAAACGTTAAATTCTTTTACATAAAACCAATACAATTTCCTCCTTAACTTAATGTCACAGCCAGCAGCCTTGCACAAATATGTTTTCTGATAAACAGATAAAGCGCAAAAGTAACTATTATGCCCTAAACTTTACAACAAATATTCTACTATCTAATGATTCAATAAGTTGTCATGCGGTAATCGTTCAATGTGTTTTGTGTGAAGGAAATGTTGACCTGATGCCTAACTGAAAGTACTGATAATTGAAATGTACTATATCTTTTAAACAAATAGAGTTACAGAGTTGATATTTACAACTTTTGTCATTTTAATGATGCTTTTCTATATGGAATACCGATCGTTAAGATCGACCAAAGCGTTCAGATTTTAGCATTGAGGTCTTTGTTACAAAACTTGTTACCTTCACTCTAAAAGTAAATCATGAAGTATTATAGATATGATCAAAGTTCAAGTTTCATTGGGTTCAGCATGAAAATTTATTAAGGGTGGTAAATTAACATTACTGTGGCTTTATTTCCTGAATTACTACAGAATTAAATAGTTTTCATAAATGCTTCCCTTTATGGGCGATCATAGGTCCGCCTTATTTTACATTGCTGCGTCTCCCTGGTCACAAACAGCTTCTTCGGGGTTTCCCTCTGACTTAGGTTCTAGTCTGTCTCACTCGCAATCTACTGCCCTTAGACCTCATTCAGCACTATAGACGCCTGTGAATTTCTTCATCTCTTTGCGAATCTGTACTCTTTGTGGCACACGGTCCTGGACGACAGGGTTCGTTTCACAATTCCTGAGGGCTGACGCTTTCGGTCATATAATTAAATGAGAGCGAAATGCTCGTTAACTCTACATCGCACAGAAAAATTTAAGTGCTCGTTTTTCCCCGCGCGCTGTTCGAGAGTGGAATGGTAGAGGGACAGCTTGAAGGTGGTTCACTGAACACTCTGCTGTCGCTTTTTTGTGAATAGCAGAGTTTTCACGTAGGTGTAGACGTTATTCCTGTACTAGTGACAGAAGACTGATAATGCATCAAAGCAACAAGTGCAAAAGAAATGAAAAGTGTGAAGAAATAGTTCGAAACACAAAGAAACATGCTTATGATTCGTAAATATAGCGGTAGTGCGACCTCTATGTGACCAGCTTACAGGAAACACCGATGCGAACTAAAAACAGAAAAAAACCATCCCACTGATGACAGCTTAAAGTGAAAAAAGGTGAAATACCTCTGGGAAATTAAAACACAGTCAAGCAAGAGAAGGCGTGTTTATTTACAAGACAAATATTTCTGTGCTTGCTGCGGAGGATGGCCACCCGAAGCAACATGAAAAAGAATTAATGATAGTGCTGGAATGCTTTTAGCGAGGTAGTTACCACGGAGTTCTGGCCATGCTGTTGATGACACTTTTGTCATTTTGCCGCCTGAAGATGCAGGTCTACGTATTTATGTGAGCATGTTAACTGTATGATTAGTAACATCTGGTTTAGAACAAGAAAATAACTTTGTGATTCCTTTCCTATACGTGGAGATCTCAAAACCCAAAAGACAAACTGGAACCCAAACTCTACCCTAAACCTAGTATCATCACGCGTACCTAAAATCCGAATCTCACCATCATCCGGCTTAAAAGCGTTCCGCCCTACACGCTGTAAGTAACTATTTCGATGTCAAACGCAGATATTGCTGTATAGTTGCACAGCAATGGCTGATGTTATTCACGACATTGCTTTGTAAATTAGTGAGGCATGATTCGCCTCCTGTCTTTCTCATCGCTTCTTCTTGGTTAGTCTTCTAGCTCGCAGCAGCTTGGCTTGTAACCACCATAGTGTTGGCATTGAAGGACTTTTTGTCTTTCTGTAATTTTTGTCTTCGTTCCATTTTAAGAGCTTGGTTGCTAACCATTGCCACTAGTGATAACAATATTTCTATTTTATGTATTTTATGAATTGCATTTTAACCGTCAGCTGTTTTATTTGTCCCATTAGACAAATGGTTCAAATGGTTCTGAGCACTATGGGACTCAACTGATGAGGTCATAAGTCCCCTAGAACTTAGAACTACTTAAACCTAACTAACCTAAGGACAACACAAACATCCATGCCCGAGGCAGGATTCGAACTTGCGACCGTAGCGGTCGCGCGGTTCCAGACTGTAGCGCCAGAACCGCTCGGCCATCCCATTAGACAGGTTGTCTGTTTGACAAGAGATATGACGGTCAGTATGCTAAGGCAAATCATGTCAAGTATTTGTACAGTTAAACTGCACAATGTCGATATTATTCAGCTTCAGAGGAATATGGGATGTTTCTAACAAATCTATTGTACCCTACATCCTGGATGACGGTTAATAACCGAAACCGGTAGATGAGTAATGGTGCAAATAAACAGCTAATAGTTAAAATGCATTTTATAAAATACTTCACGGCTGTTGAGCCTCACCATATGGAAACATATTTTTATGTAATAGGAGCTGGAAGGATATCAATCACGCGTCATTATGTGCAGATTTGCGCACCTCAACAAAGTCAAATCTTTACAGTTTAGATTTACTTCACGAAATCCGATATATACATTTCCTAGTAATGCAAAATTATTTGTTGCGTCACGTTTAATACAAACAGCGTCGTCAGTCACCAAACTTACCTACTGGCCAACAAAGGTTCGACACCTGGTTACCAAGACAGCCTGGAAACAAATCTACAACTAGACGATTGGCGGTAGAAGATACAATGTATCAGCATTATTTAATTTAATTCTGGTTCGTATATTTGATTCCTGCAGTGGTCGCTGCGACTCACCCTGACTACCAAACAATCAAGATTCGGATGAGTAATATATCAGGAGAATTTTCTAGCATTTTGCTGTCCTCCTCTTTTTAATCGTATGAGCTACAACACGAGTGCCATTCTAAGTCACAGCATTACCGTTACGTACAATATCATAAATGAGCTAAGAGAACTTCATAGCATCTTCCGAACCAAGAGATACGATATTAAAACAATAAGAATCACTACGAATTTAAACATGAAAGTGCGCACAGAAAAATAAGTAAAGTAACCTTTCCTGGCGGTTCAGCTACCTTGCGTCAAGAGCGTCACAGGTCGAGTAGCAACATTAATGCGCAAAAGAGAAATCAAATTACTTTTCAGTCGTAGCTGTGCCCGCGATCCAGAACTTGGTAGCGAGATAGATTGTAAGAGTGATACTGTCTGCACCGGCGAAACAGGAAGCCATATTAGCACTTGCATAGCAGATCAATGGGCACTAGATGCTACCGGGGCAGCCCATCAAATCGGGACTAGAAGAGCACCATCGCTACTAGGGGCAAACTTTAAAAGTTTCAGAAAGCGCGAGTACTTGCGAGACGTCCGCGCAGTGCATACAGAGGAAACTGAAATCCTGAATCTGCTTTCACAAGCTGCGACATTGTCGCGAATAAAACAGTGACCCGTATATACAATAAGTTTCCTTTAATTGAGGTCTATGGTCACAAACTTTTTGTTAACAGGTTACCGGTTTCGGTCTATAATGACCATCATCAGATAGGTTTTATACAAACCAAGTCCTAATGTACTGCAGCCATAGTGGCATCGTCAAATGTTAAATACAAAATCAGCACCAGCATCGTCAAATATATATACATAACTTCATATGCACGAGTCATGTTGACAGTTTTTTTTTTTTTTTTTTTTTTTTTTTTTTTTTTTTTTTTTTTTTTAAGCAGTAGTGCTAACATGACTTGTGCATATGATGTTATGTATATATATTTGACGATTCTGGTGCTGATTTTGCTGCTAACATTTGGCGATGCCACTATGGCTGCAGTACATTAGGACTTTGTTTTTATAAAACAGATCTGATGATGGTCATTATCGACCGAAACCGGTAATCTGTTAACAAAAAGTTTGTGACATTAGACGTAAATTACAGGAAACTTACTGAATCTGCTTGTCAACACCAGCAGGCTGGCAAAAGTACCGGTACGACGGGCCGCGTGTGGTCGCAGGGCAGTGACCTAACTGTACACAGCTGCGACCGGATAAGCGAACAGTGCATGCGCAACAGGCGACGTTTTTCTACATCACCCTCCGCTACACACCGTCAGGTGGCTTGAGGAGTATGGATGTAGCTAAAAAACACAGCGACCCCTAAGCTTGTCGCCCATTCGTCTCGGGCTACCAATTACCAGCAAGCTGCAAATAACCCACGAATGGTCGTACACCCACCCCCTTTCCTAACACCGATCAGTAGCATTTTCAGGCCAATAAAACCGAAGAAATCGGACGACGGTGGTCTTCCGACATGGGTAGAAACTCAATACGTCGAAAATTCCCCCCCCCCCACCCCAATCACACTAAATTATTCTTTGTACTGAGGAAGGCCTGTACAATGCGGCTGAAACGTAGGTGATTTCATAGTTTCGGTATTTTAAGTATTTTACGTATACTATTAGACCCTATGGTGCACCCTACAAGATGCCAGATCTAGATTGATCAGCCAGAACATTAACAGCATTGACCTACTATCGATATAAGCCCGTTCAGGCGATAGCAGCATCACCCGGCGAGGAATGACTGCTAGTCACACATATGCACGAAGCATGTGGTATTAGTGAGCCTGGTGTCCCTGTGCGAAATGGGAGTGTGATTGCCCGAAGGCTCAGCACGAGCGTTTCGGAACCTGCACGACTTATCGGCTGTTCGAGGAGTGCCGTGGTGAATGTCTTCAACATGTGGCGAAACCAATGTGAAACCACGTCCAGACGTCGTGGGGTTTGGCAGCCCCCCCCCCGCCCCCTCATTACAGATCTTGGACGTCATAAGTTGGACAGACTGGTAAAACAGGTTAGGCGACGAACTGTGGCGGAACTAACATCGGACTTTAATGCTAGGCAGAGTACAAGTGTCTCTGAACACACAGTGCACCGATGACCCCTAACATTGGGCCTCTGTAGCCGACGATGCATGGGTGTACCAATGTTTATACCACGATCTCGACAACTATGACAGAAATGGGCACTAGACCACTGGCACTGGTTTTTGACACAGTGGCAGAGTGTCGCACGGTCTGGTGAATCCCGATACCTTCTTCATCATGCCGATGGGGGAGTGCGAATCCGTAGTTCTTCAGGGGAACAGCTTCTAGAAACCCATACTGCGGGGCGAAGACGAGCTGGTGGCTGGTCCTTTATGGTCTGGGGAACATTCACTTGGACATCCATGAGTCCATTGCAGCTCGTGCATGGCACCATGACAGCCAAGGAGTATCGTGCAATGGTTTCAGACCACGTACACCCCTTCATGACGATAATGTTCCCGACGACAGTGACTTTTTGACCAAGATAATGCGCTATGTCACAAGGTCAGGAGTGGATGGTGATTCGAGAAACACATTGGCCAGTTCAAATTGATGTGCAGAACGTGATCGAACACATCTGGGATGTGACTGAATATGGCGTCTGAGCTCATTGAGCCTGCCAGAAATTTAAGGAAAGTAGGTGACTCGTGTGCACAGATGTGGTACTAACTCCCTCCAGCGAACTACCAAGGCCTCACTGCTTCTATTCCACAACGTGTCATCGCTGTTGTCCGTGCCCAAGGCGGACATACTGGCTGTTAGGTAAGCGGCCATAATGTTATGGCTGATCGGTGTATATCACTGTTGTTACAGTCTAGCTGCCAGAGCACAAAGAGACAACTTTTTAAGGTCGTTACCGTTTCGAATTTTGGCTTCAGGGCGCCTTATTGCATATGCTTACCAAATACCTTCAATTGTTGGCTGTTCACAGACGCCATTAAGGTAGCTTTCAGTTGGATGAACGTTTATTTTTACGTCTTTAATATGGCTCAGCCGACTGAAAAACACGCACTTGGTGAAATGCGCACTGTCATTCGTGTTTTTAATGTAAGATACAGGAAAGATGGCCAGATTAACCGGCAGATTGGTTACGCGTACGGAGAAAACGCTGTGAGCGTTGGAAAAAAATTGTGTTGAGCATTTAAAGATGGCTGTGGAAATGTGCAGGATGAAAATGGTTCAAATGGCTCTAAGCACTATGGGACTTAACATCTGAGGTCATCATTCCCCTAGAACTTAGAACTATTTAAACCTAACTAACCCAAGGACATCACACACATCCATGCCCCAGGCAGGATTCGAACCTGCGGCCGTAGCACCAGCGAGGTTCCGGACTGAAGTGAACAGAATCGCCATGCCCGCATCTCGTGGTCGTGCGGTAGCGTTCTCGCTTCCCACGCCCGGGTTCCCGGGTTCGATTCCCGGCGGGGTCAGGGATTTTCTCTGCCTCGTGATGGCTGGGTGTTGTGTGCTGTCCTTAGGTTAGTTAGGTTTAAGTAGTTCTAAGTTCTAGGGGACTTATGACCACAGCAGTTGAGTCCCATAGTGCTCAGAGCCATTTGAACCATTTTGAACCAGAATCGCTCGGCCACAGCGACCGGCTGTGCGCGATGAGAAACGAAGAGATTGACAGTCCTTCATTATTAACGACCTAGTGCAGAAAATAGATATAAAAATTCGAGAAGACATCCGGTACGCGATTCCCTTATTATCTCATACGTTTTCTGATGTTTCAAGAATTGTTCTGAATTAAATTACTACATAACACGTACAGGATCGGAAGTTGTGCAGTCTGCTGGGTTCCAAAAAAATGTTGACTGAGTTACAGGAAACCAATTATTTAGACAGTGTAAAGACTTTCCTCCAAACGTACAGTGTCGAAGGAAGTACGTTTATAAGCCAGACTGGCACATGTGAAGAAACCTGCGTTTCTCACGTTACAACGGAATCAAAACAATAGTTCTTGGAATGGAGACATTCAACACTCACCATGAAACTAATGTAATAGCAAACAATTTCAACCTGAAAAATGATATGCACTATGTTTTGTGATAGGTACGGTGTTTTGTTAGTCCGTTTTTTTCGTCGTATCAATGCAAAGAAATTGCGCAGTGGAATTAAAAAAAAATTAAAGAAATGAAAACAGTATAGCACCCTCAGTAGAGAGATCGTTCAGGTTCGCTATAATTCCCGTTCCCTGGCTCGTAGAACTCAAGATCGTATGCGACGTATGGTTGGGAACAATGTGGTCACCCTTATGGTAGCTCTGACATACATCGTTGCACTGCTAGGAGACAATCGGCGATGTCAAAACGTCACTACACAGCTGCTTAAACAATCTAGTGGAAGTTTTGTGTGATGGAATTCAGAAGCTGGGCATATGATACGATAAATGCTTTAGTGCAAGTGAAAATTACATTGGAAAGTAGACTGTGGCCCCGGCTTGTCGTGTAAACATAACGTTTAAAATTTTTTTAACTTTATTTTTATCTTAAAATGGCATTTACCTTAGTTAGTTAGTAACATTTTCCATGGATAAGTTTTCAACGATAGATCTCACAGATGCCGAATAAGTCATTTTATATTCATATCGCAGATTAATTTGTACATATGGTTACATTTTGAACAATTCTAATTTTTTTTTATCTTTTCACAAAAAGAAAGGAAAAGGTATACACAGATGTAACAAAAACCTTTTACACATTATTTTAACAGAAATTCCCCTACGAAATATAAGAGTTGTCAAGGAAAAAACTTTCTCAATTTGTTTTCCAGTGTTATTTTGCTGTCCGTCCGAAATTTTATATCGCTGGGTAAATGATCAAAACTTTTTGTTATCAAGCAGCCTCTTATTTAAATTCAGTAAAGAGTGACCCTGAAAATTTTCATTGGAGTAGCGGAAATATTACACTTTCTGACAAGAAATGTGAAACACCCAGAAGACATGGTCGGATGTCAATGCAGCTTCATACACTGACAAACCACCGGCAGATATATAAATGATTGGACTTACAATTCTATGTGACAGGTACAACGGCCACCGGGTACATTCGTACTGTTCGTGTTTAATGTCGTTACCAGCACTGACTGAGTATATAATGTGCTTGTACAATGAAAGATGTTGAGTGACCACTGTGTCGGATACGGATGTGTCAGATGCTCGTATGAGACACCTCATAGCATTGGGAAGGAGTTTCATAGTGTATGTCCAATCGGTCAGCTTGTAGTACCGTGCAATATCTATATATTTGGGTCGTGGTGTCATACTACAAGTGGTCGTGAGAGCAGACAGACTCATCGTGAAAGCTCTTATTGTCAACATCTGACAACCATAAGGAGAAATCGCTGTATCGTGCCTCAAGAACATTGTGAGCCTTTCACCTCGGCCCTTCCCACCGCGAACAAGTAACGGCCACCGTGCAACATTCCGTGTAGTCTTGCACCACTGGTCAGAGACTAGCAGCAAGTGGACGAGGGAAATACCAACCCACGGGTAAGCTGCCGTTAACACCATAGCACAAGGGGGTGCGCTTGGAGTGGCACAGTGAACGAGAAGCAATGACTGCTGACGAATGGCGTCGCATTGCATTCAGCTATCAATTATAGTTCCTTACTTTACTGGATAGCCATCGTTGACGAGTATGGCGGTCACCTGAAGAGAGGTCCTTTTATTCTAATATTTCGGAGAGGGACAGCTGTTTTATTCCGGGCGTCATGGTGTGGGAAGCTGTCTAGTATGACAGAACATTTTATACAGATTGTCTGCTTGCATTTCTAGAACTTGCACAAGTAAACCATTTATTCATTAAAATACTTGCAAACGTTGCAGTTAAGAGGTATATCCGTTTAGTTCATAAATTTAATCTGATGTACACTACCCACTGCCGTGCCAGCAAAATCTATCATTGTAACTCGCATTATATTACAGGGTGATTTTTTCCACCGTGTACGAAGTCTAAGGAGTGGTCGGTGTGAGGAAACGGAACAATAAAGATCAAATGAACTTATGTCTGGAAATGCATGGTTTGCATGCAAGAAACTAATTATTCAATCATACCTTGTTACAGACACTGCGGTCTAACACGCACTATATTTGAAGCCACAGATGCAGTAAGCATGGTTTCCCCGTAGAGGGTGGTACTGTTCCTCATACATCATGCCCTAGCGCCCTCTCCTGCCATAGTAATTTAAAATGTTGTGTCCGATTCACTTCTCTTGCTGACTCACCTTGTAGTGGATACGATACAGTGTTGTAAACAATGATCCCGTGTTCGAATCGAGAGTTTGCCGAAATGGTGTTTACTTAAGGAAACGCTGATGGCAACGGGCTGCGGGCAGCAAGGTTGTATCAGGAGATCTATCCCCGCAGGCAACAACCACATCATTCAGTGTATGAAATTGTATTTCGCGGTTTGTCTGAGACAGGGTCGTTTCAGGAAGCAGGAAATTATGAAGGACGCACCGGAAATGGTCGGACAGCGGATTTGAAGGAAAATGTGGTTAACACCATGCCGTGTCAGTACCTGGCGTTTGGCCCGCTAGTACAGGGTAGACCAAACGACCGAAGGGAACATTCTCCATAACAATTTTTATTACTCTTATCACTTACAGCATGCGCAGAGCATACTAGCGACAGATATTCCACATCGGGAGCAATTTTGTCACTAGATTCTTCACCAGGCAACCACGGTCGGAATTTGTGTCATCCATCCTGTACACAGATGAGGCCACCTATACGCGGAGTGGTACTTTCAACTTTCGCAGAACCTGGATGTTATGATGACAGTGAGTCATCAGCATCGGTGCAGCCGGAATGTGTGGGGCCGGGATAATTTGCGACCGTATTTTGGGACCAGTGTTCCTCCAACTTTTGCGGATGACTTTACCTCCCCTGCTGGGAGAAGTGCCACTGATGACTCGAAGGATTATGTGACTGGTACATGATGGTGCTGCAGGCCACTTCGCCCATAACGTCTAGATGCATCTCAATGGCGTCTTCCCTGGCCGATGAATCGGACGAGGTGGTCCAATTGCATAGCCTACTCGTTCACCGGATCTCAACTCGTGCTGGTCGAGCGGTTCTCGGCGCTTCAGTCCTGAACTACGCGGCTGCTACGGTGGCAGGTTCGAATCCTGCCTCGGGCATGTATGTGTGTGATGTCCTTAGGTTAGTTAGGTTTAAGTAGTTCTATGTATAGGGGACTGATGACCTCAGATGTTAAGTCCCGCGGTGCTTAGAACCATTTGAACCATGAACCCGTGCGAATTCTGGTTACGGGGGCAACTCAGAACTATCGTACACGCAAACCCCGTTCCAAATGTGCAGACTCTAAAGCAACTTATTCATGCTGCTTTTGACATTGTTCGGATGCACCCTGGCCGATGTGAGACAGAACATGCTACGGCGCGGACACGCATGCGTTGAGGCACATGGAAACCATTCTCAACACATAATGTGACTGCGGCTGCATGGTACAGGGCGTATTAGACCGCAGTCTGTGTAACAATGTATGATTGAATAATTGTTCTCTAGCAGGGAAACCAAGCATTTCATGACATAAGTTCATTAGACCTTTCTTGTTCCGTATCCTCTCATCCATCAATCCATAGAGTTTGCACACGGTGGAAAAATTCACCCTGTGTAGTCAAAGAGATTCTTTTGTGGTTCTTACCCTGATCTGTGGGACTTGGTGTACTGTGTTTAACTTCAGGAATGACTTGCTCGGTCTGCTGTACACCTTGAGCCGCGGCTGCTTAGATTCCATGCCGGCGGCGTCATTGGCTGGAGAACAGTTCTTGTCCCGCTACCGCCGGGCCCGGCCCATTGTTCCGCAGTTTAGCCGGAGGCATTCCGGCGCGCGGGCCTAGCGCCTAGTTTGCGGCGCTAAAGCGGATGGCCGACGCTGCAGTCCTGATGGGCGCCGCGGCGACTAATTAAACGTTCGCCCCGCGAGGCGAAGCGGAGCGGTGCGAGGCTCCCAGAGGAGGGGAGAGGAGACCGAGTTGAGCCAACTTGCGCCTGCAGGTGCCGGCGCCGCTGAAGCCAGCGCTGTGCCCCGCCTGTTTACCATCAACCCCGCTGCCGAGCGGTCGCTGGCAACGTCTCGCAGCTAGTGTCGTGACGAGTGCGGACCCCAGGCCGAAGGCTGAGGCCTGCAGGCGCCTGGCCCGTCGGACAGCTCTGGACGCGGCTGCCGTGTGCGAGACAGAGAGCGTGCGAATACACTTCGCTTATATATATGAAGATGGAATCTGTTCTTTCGGACATGTCCGAAAGAACAGATACCAACTTCATATACAGGGTGGTCCATTGATAGTAACCGGGCCAAATATCTCACGAAATAAGCATCAAACGAAAAAACTACAAAGAACGCAACTCGTCTAGCTTGAAGGGGGAAACCAGATGGCGCTATAGTTGGCCCGCTAGATGGCGCTGCCATAGGTCAGACGGATATCAAATGCGTATTTTTAAATAGGAACCCACATTTTTTATTACATATTCGTGTAGCACATAAAGAAATATGAATGTTTTAGTTGGACCACTTTTTTCGCTTTGTGATAGATGGCGCTATATTAGTCACAAACGTATCAGTACGAGGTATTACGTGGCATTTCTCCAGTGCGGACGGTATTTGCTTCGTGATACATTAACCGTGTTAAAAAGGACCGTTTAACAATTGCGGAGAGACACATCTAGAGGGTTGGATCCCCTCCTTCGAAAGCGTCAGATTGCAAAGCCTGGGCTACTCTCAGGGTGGAATCTCCGTCTTCGAAGATTGTGTTTGTCTGTCTGTCTGTCTGTGTGCCCGCTGCTGTCGCTGTTCGTTTGTTCGTTCGTCCGTCTGTCCGTCCGTCCGCCTGCCTGCTCGCCTGCCTGCTCGCTGTCCATCGCCGTCGTCGTACCCGCTGCCGCTGCCGCCGCCGCTATCGCCGCCTGCTGTTCGTCCGTCCGTTCGCCGCCGACCATCGCCGACGCCGACGCCGACGCCGACGCCGCCGCTGCGTGCTGCACGTCCGTCTGTCCGTCGCCGTTCGTCTGCAATGAGTACTCCCACCTCCACCGTCATCTACACCTCCCCCTCCCCTTCTCCCACAGTCACTTCCTGGAGTGCCGCCCCTGGCCTCCCTCTTTCCGCCTCCCCTTCCCTTCCCCCGCTCACACATCCCCCTATCTCCTCCCCTGCTCTATACCCACACCTCTACACCCTTCCTCCAGCTTCCACACCCTCAACAGCTCCCACTCCTACCCCCGCCCTCACGTACGCCTCTGTTGCCGCCTCTGCTGCCGCCCCTCAGGTCGTTGGCTTCCCCTCTCTCACCGACCCCGTCTCTTCGTCTTCTGCATCTCCCGCACGCATCACGTCGCGCCGAGCCACCATCGCCACCACTGAACCAGCTGCTTCTCCCGGTGCCTCCGCTACGCCACAGGGATCTGCCACCCGCCACCTCCCTCTCCTCCCCGTCCCTCTCCCCTCCTCCCAGCCTCCAGTCTCCAAAAAACCCCAAAAGCGCGTCCTTACCGACTCTGCTCCCGAGACTTCCCACAAAAAATCAACACCACCTCCCCCTCCCCCTGCCGTCACCATGGACACCACCCCTCCTCCTGCCACCCATACCTTGGCCCCCACCCTCCACACCTTCGTCCTGTCAACTCCCGATCCTCAGTTCCTCGACGCTCGTACCCTCACCACGGAAATACGAAAGTACTTACCTGGTGCTCCCATTTCCCAACTCATTCCCCGCAGGGACTCAGTCCTTATCAAGTCCCCGTCCCCATCCTTTCACACAGACCTCCTGCGAAAACTCCCACGAGTTATGTTTGGCCCCCACGTCTCTCTGACACCCTTCCTTTCCGCTTCCACTCCTCGTCAGCCCCAGCCTCCCCGTCGCCCCCCCCACCTACACCGCTGTGATCACCAAGCTCAGCCCGGTGATCACAGAGGATGAGGTGTTGGTAGAACTGAACTCCCACCCGGACTTGGAAATCCGCTCTGCCTGCCGTATCCACAATGCCTCTGGTCCCACCTACCTCATGCGGGTATTCTCTGAATCCGCCCCATCCATAGACCATCTCCTCACCCAGGGTGCCCTGATATACCACCGTCGCCACCCTGTTGAATCCTCCAAATCCCCTCCCCAATCCTATCGTTGCCAGCGGTGCCTGATGTACAATGACCACCTGACTCCCAACTGCAAAAACCCCCCCACCTGTCCCCATTGCAAGGCCTCCCACTTTAAGAACTGCCCCAACCTCGCTGCTCCTCCTTCCTGTAATACCTGCACTGGCCCCCATCCCACATACTCCCACAAATGTAAAGCTAAACCCCCTCCAGCCACCCCTGAACTTACGGTCCCAGTTCGTCCCGTCGATCCCCCTGTCCATCCCAACAATTCCCTCCGTCCATCCCCCACGGCCGAGGACATCATCCGGTTCATTACCGTTGTCCTCCAAAACATTCACCCTTTTCAGCGCCCCCACACCTTCCAACAAATATCCCTTGCTGCTCGCTCTGTTTTCCACCTGAACGCCTTCGCCACTTACTCCCACAACCAAGCCCACTTCACCTTCACCCGCCTCGACACCCTAGTTTAAGTCTCTTCCCTTCCCTCTCTTCCCCCCCTCCTTCCCGTCATGGCGCGGCACGAGTCTCGCATCCTCTTCCAGAACATTCGCTCCTTCCGCTCCAACAAATACCTCCTCATGCACACCCTCTCCCACCACCGGGTCGACACCTTCCTCTTGAACGAAACCTTTCTCCAGCCCCACCATTCTCTCCGCACCTCCCCCTATATCCTCCACGGCACTGACGCTCCTGGTCCTCGTGCGCAGGGTGGAGTTGCGATTGGCCACCTTAAGCATATCCCTGTCCGGCCACAACCTCTCCTCAATGACCCCACTGAACACCTTATCCTTATCGTCTTCTTCCCCTCCCTCACCATTACCTGTGCCACCATCTATGTCCGCTCCACTGCTCCTCTTCCTTATGACTTCATCTCACACATTGACCACACCTTCTCCACCTATGTGATTGCCGCCGACCTCAACATCCATAGCCGCACTCCTGCTGCCCTTCGGCGGTGGCATGAGTTCCTCTCCACACTTCAAGGTGACCTTGTTCCTCTTCCCCAGCACACCCGACCTGAAAGTAACACCACCCCCGATGTTGTCATTGCCTCCGCCAACCTCCTTGGGCGTATCACTGTCACCGTCCTTGACCCCACAGGTAGCGATCACCTCCCTGTCCTTCTCACCATCACATCTGCAAACCGCCCCCCTCCGGCTCCGCACCCTGCACCCCCTCCCAAGGTCGTCCATGACTATCGCCGTGCCAACTGGGATGCCTACCGGGACTCCATCTCCGCCCAGGTCGAAAGCCACCCTCTTACCTATCGCCATCCTGACGACATCCACCATGCCTCGTCCTTCCTTCAGCAGGTAATTACTGACGCCGTGGAGGCCCATGTTCCTACTAAAACCATCCACCCACACCGTCCCACTCTCCCTCCGCGGGCTGTCCTCCTCCTCCGTGAATCCCGCCGCCTCTATCGCTCCTTCCTGCGCACTCGTGACAGGGATACACTCCAACGCCACCGGCAAATACAGCGACACGTACGGAACCTTATTACAGCAACGAAACGCCGAGACTGGCGCCAGACATGCACACGACTCAACGCCACCCTCCCTATCAACTCCTCCAAGTACTGGTCCGCCTTCCATCGTCTTACTGGTTCCCTTTCCGCTCCCCACTACCCCCTTCTCCATAACGATCGCCCCCTTCCTGACAACCTCAGTAAGGCCAACCACTTCGCTTCCCACCTTTCCGAGGTCTTCTCCATCCCCGATGATCCCCACTTTGATTATTCTCTTTTCCCCACGGTCATGGAACGTGCCGATACCTCGGTCGCTCCTCTTGCTCCTAGTCTCCAGTACTTGGGGCAGTTGCCCCCCTCCGACATAAACACTCCCATCACAGCACAAGACATTAAACTTATCCTCCGGTCCAAACGCAACACGGCCCCTGGTCACGACTGTGTCACCTACCGTCACCTTCGCGAAAGCCCCTATTCCTTCCTGACTGTCCTCGCCCATCTCTATAATGTCGTCCTCTCTACTGGCTTCTACCCTGACCTGTGGAGGACCTCCTGCGTCCTCTTATTCCTCAAACCCAACAAACCCCCTTCTGCCGCCTCTTCCTATCGTCCCATCTGCCTCACCTCCGTCTTCAGTAAGGTCTTTGAATCCATCCTCTCCCGCCGTATCCATCAGCACCTTGCTCAACACCACCTCCTCCCCCTTACCCAGTGTGGCTTCCGACCCTCCTTCTCTGCTGACGACCAACTCCTCAACCTTGTTCACCTTCTGTCCCTCCAGCTCAACTCCCGTCGCTCCGCCATTTTTGTTTCCCTTGACCTCCAAAATGCCTATGACCGTGTATGGCATCCCGGTCTCCTCTTTAAACTCCAAACCTACGCCCTGCCTATCAATTTTGTCCGTCTGGTCGCTTCCTTCCTCTCGCACCGTCCTTCCTATGTCACCCTCCACAACACCAACTCCCGTATCTTTTATCCCACGGCTGGCGTCCCCCAGGGTTCTGTCCTCTCCCCTCTCCTTTATCTCTTGTATACAGCTGATATGCCCAAGCCACCCCCACCAGTCCACCTTCTCCAGTATGCTGATGACACCGCCTTCCTGGCTCTCTATCCTACCCTTCAACGGTCTCAACGTACCCTCCAAACCCACGTTAACCAGTTCACCACTTGGTGTAACCAGTGGTTCCTCCGTCTCAACCCCTCCAAAACCCAGGCAATCATCATAGGCCGCACCACTCGCTCCTTCCGCCTCCATGATTTCTACCTCACCCTTTATGGTCGTCCTATCCAACTCACCCCCACCCTGAAATACCTTGGCCTCACCCTTGACCGCCACCTCACCTGGACCCCTCATCTCCTGACCATCCAGCAGAAAGCCCATTCCTCCCTCCGCCTTCTGAAACTCCTGTCTGGCCGGACGTGGGGCTTGCATCCTTCTACCATCCTCCACACCTACACATCCCTCATCCGTCCTATCCTCTGTTATGCCAGCGTTGCCTGGATCTCCGCCCCCACCCGCTTTTACAAGGCCCTCCAAATCCTTGAACGCCATGCGCTCCGCCTTGCCTTCCGTATCCGCCTTCCTTCCCCCACGCGGCTCCTGTATGAACTGATCCCCTTCCCCCACCTTCTCCTGTTCCTCCAACATCTCCGCATCCTTTACACTGTTCGCAGGCTTGATCCCCCCCACCCTCTGGTTTCCTCCTTCCTCTCCACCCCCCGCCCGTTGCCGCGCCTCTATCGCTGTATCCCTCCCTCTCTCCACCTCCACACCCTCCATCTCCTTCATCAGGGCAACTTCCAACGCCTCCCCCTCCCGGATGACGAACTTCGCCGTGACATCTACCCTTCCTTCCAACTATAGCCTGGCCTTGTCCCCCCCCCTCCCCAGGGCCCCCTTTTCCTCTTTCCTCCTTCTCCCAGAGCGGATTTGCCTCCGTCCCCCCCTCCCCTGAGACCCTGCCCCCATATTTGCCTCTCTCCTTCCCACGTCCCTCCCTACCTGGCCCTCTTCCGCGCGCCCCCCGCTCACCTCCCCCATCTCTTCCCCTCCCTCCCTTCTCCAGGTCTCCCTCACCTCCTAGCGCCTGGCAGATCCTCTGTGTTGCTCTTCATCAGTGTGCCACATCAGTGTTGTTTCGTGCTGTTTTCTCGTGTGCGTCAAGAGGTGTGTTTTAATTGTGTCCTGCCTTGAGGTTTGCCGCCAGTGTTACGTTATGTGCTATGCCGTCCGTCGCTACCTTTATGCTCCAGTCTTACTGTGCCTTGTGTTCTTTTAACCGTCGCAGTGTGTGGCTTTTTATGTGTGCTACTTTTAAACAGTTTTTTTTCTCTTCATTTTACAGTCACGCCGTTTTTTTTTGTCTTCCATGATGTTCCCCTTTTTTATATTTATTGTTCACCTTATTCTCTCCTTTGCTGTTTTTAAATGTCTTCTCTTGTTTTGTTCTATGTCTTTTGGCTGAAGAGCAGCGCCTATGCTGCTGCCAGCCCGCCCCGATGGGGAATTGAAATACAATAAAGGAAAAAAAAAAATTGCGGAGAACGTCGATATCGTGTTGGTGTATGGCTATCGTGATCAAAATGCCCAACGGGCGGGCGCTATGTGTGCTGCTCGGTATCCTGGACGACATCATCGTTCGCCGGATAGTTACGTTATTTAAGGAAACAGAAAGTGTTCAGCCACATGTGAAACGTCAACCACGACCTGCAACAAAAGATGATGCCCAAGTAGGTGTTTTAGCTGCTGTCACGGCTAATCCGCACATCAGTAGCAGACAAATTGCGAGAGAATCAAAAACGTCGGTGTTGAGAATGCTACATCAACAGCGACTGCACCCGTACCATATTTCTATGCACCAGGAATTGCATGGTGCCGACTTTGAACGTCGTGTGCAGTTCTGTCACTGGGCACAAGTGAAATTATGGGACGATGACAGATTTTTTGCACGCGTTCTATTTAGCGACTAAGCGTCATTCACCAACAGCGGTAACGTAAACCGGCACAATTTGCACTATTCGACAACGGAAAATCCACGATGGCTGCGACAAGTGGAACAGCAGCGACCTTGGCGGGTTAATGTATGGTGCGGCATTATAGGATGACCGAAAACTGGCCCCCATTTTTCGATGGCAATCTAAATGGTTGCGGTTGAAGCGGTGTTGAATAGAATATTTCATGACAGATCGATTGGTCGTCGAAGCACCATACCATGGCCGCACGTTCACCGGATCTGACGTCCCCGGATTTCCTTCTGTAGGGAAATTTGAAGGATATTTGCTATCGTGATCCACCGACAACGCCTGACAACATGCGTCAGCGCATTGTCAATGCATGTGCAAACATTACGAAGGGCGAACTACTCGCTGTTGAGAGGAATGTCGTTACACGTATTGCCAAATGCATCGAGGTTGACTGACACCATTTTGAGTATTTATTGGATTAATGTGGTATTTACAGGTAATCACGCTGTAACAGCATGCGTTCTCAGAAATGATAGGTTCACAAAGGTACATGTATCACATTGGAACAACCGAAATAAAATGTTCAAACGTACCTACGTTCTGTTCAAAATGGTTCAAATGGCTCTGAGCACTATGGGACTCAACTGCTGCGGTCATAAGTCCCCTAGAACTTAGAACTACTTAAACCTAACTAACCTAAGGACATCACACACATCCATGCCCGAGGCAGGATTCGAACCTGCGACTGTAGCAGTCGCACGGTTCCGGACTGCGCGCCTAGAACCGCGAGACCACCGCGGCCGGCACCTACGTTCTGTATTTTAGTTTAAAAAACCTACCTGTTACCAACTGTTCGTCTAAAATTGTGAGCCATATGTTTGTAACTATTACAGCGCCATCTATCACAAAGCGAAAAAAATGGTCCAACTAAAACATTCATGTTTCTTTACGTGCTGAAACGTCCCCTATGAACAATTTTACACGACTGTGCTTAAACTGACACACAATTTTTTTTTTTTTAGCGCAACGCAATCTGACTTTCAGAATTCCCTACAAAAGAATGGCCATGAGTAACATTAAACTATACCTTTCACAAATCACTAAATCACTTACCTCACAAAAATCTTCATTACTCCCACTACTGCAATACTGCAAGCGCCACTACTGCTAGCTAAATAAAAGATTCAAACTATGGAAGGCACTAACTACTGATAGGGATAGTTAGCAAATGAAAGATATTAATAGAGAACAAACAATGTATTTACCTTGATATCATCATTTATAAATATAGCAGTTCATGACAAATTTCAAAACTCCGCCATCTCTCTCCCCACATCCACCACTGCTGGCGGCTCACCTCCAACTGCGCAACGCTATGCGCTGTTCACAGCCAGCTGCCTAACACTACAATGGCGAGTATTACAACAATGCAAAGCAGCCACCGACTGCACACAGCACAGCCAGTGATTTTCATACAGAGGTGGCGTTACCAATAAAAAAACCTAAACAGCCTACTTACATAGCCCCCATGCTACCCACAAAAAATTTTACAAATTGGTTTGGGCAGTGGCCAATACAGATTTGAAAAAATTTTTCATAATTACCATAGTGAATGTAGCTTAGTATTAGAAAAATTCTACAACATAAGTCTTATCAGATAAACATATAAATACAGGAAAAACATAAATACACAAGGGAACACAAACACATAGTGGGATAATACAAGGGAAGGACAGGGTTTCTTTTACTGCAGTATTTTGCAAACAAAACTTTCTTTACTTCTCGGAGATCTCCCTTCGTTCCTCATTATTTCCAAAAAGTCCTATCAATACCTGCTTTCTCTACTCTGTTCATATTTCTTTCAAAAGAATTACGGATCATTGTACAATACTCATTTTGGCCCAAAACGTTTTCATATACCTTCAATGCATTTCTTTCCATTCATCACAACTAGTTTCTTATATAGTCTAACCCCTCTTAAGCTAACTTAAATCTACTGAGCTCAGATGCTAAACTAAGGGACGAGGCAATGCAGCAGCGGAAAACAATTAACACAAACAGCAATGATAAAAAAAATGGAAATTTGCAAAGCAAGCTACAGTAAATCTAAATTACCAAGTAATTCACATTACAACTAATATGAGGCAATGTGCAGCAAACAAGAAAAATAAATCTGGCTTAGCGGAGTAACACAAATTCAAATTCAGCAACACTATGCCTGGCAAACAGCAGCAGAAAATGAAATATCTAAACATGACATAGCTCAAGCAGAAAAAATAGTACACTAAAGATAACAATGCAGATAAGGGAAATGTATAATCACATCTTAATGTCTAAGTAATGAAAGTGGTGCACCACAACAACTTATTGTAAAAAAAAAAATATTACCATGTACTTGAAAAGAATATTATGTATGCAGTTACTGTTACTAGTCCCTTCTTATTGTTCTTTCCTTTCCAAGTGCGCCTTTTTTGAAGAATGTGGATCACAAAATTATTATTTAATAGATCTGTTGACAAAAAGTGTTCACATTAGCAAATGCAATTAATTTTATTTTATGAAACCAATGCTTCAACACAGCTGGAAAACAGATGTCAAATGAAATAAGCAATTACGCAAACCAAAGCATAAAAACATCATTCATTAGCTATGTGGCATTTCGTAAGTTAGTAGACATTCTCTCAACTCTCGTAGAAAGACGCTTGTCATAATCACGTGTGCAGATGTAAGAATGTTTCCAAGTTATTATTAGTGTGTCGTATTTATGATGCTTTCTACAAAGGAATGTCAATAGCGAGGATAATGGCCTCCCTTTTTTTTCTACCACCTAATGGCTTTTTGTCAAGGCGGCTGGCACACCTGGCCGCTCACAACGAATTACGTCACGGTCACTTACCTTTCATACCGAAATATTTACGACAGCAGTTTTCGCTACAGTGACAGTCTCATATAAAAAATTCACAGGTCGAAAATTTGCGTTACAAATGTGTAGAAACAAAATCCTATAAATATAACAGTGTCCAAAAATTTTTCGCCGGCATTGTGATACATTCACGCATTTACACACATTTCCTACCTCTTAAAGTACGATTCTTGGTTTCCAACATCCTTTTTCACAAGTCAGTGTCCCTAACCGCTACTCATTACTCCTTACCTTATTACACATATATATATATATATATATTCGTCGACGCTTCTTTAATATTTCATTATATGAAATATGTAGCATAATCAAATTCCTCATATAGCATCAGCTTCTTGACCATAAACATACCTAAGCAGCATAATACACATCGTCGTCGTGAAAATAACATCATAACACCTCAGTCAACTCTCAAAATCGTCGTAGCTTCCTCCAATAGTTTCAAAACCTAAAAAAATTCTCTGCTCATTTCAATAGTGTCATCAACCTCAAATGTACTTTAAAAATCATGATCCCATACCAAATACATCATTCAAAGCTCTCATAGTATCACAATGGTTCCAAAAAAATATGAACAGTTCACAAAGTACAGACAAAATACAAATTCATAAGTGTGAAGGTATCCAACTGTGTAATTGCGTAAACATCTGTCACTGACGTAGTAAAAAAAATGTTTGTGTCTCAGTTAAATGATCTGATAGCTGTGTAATACTGTGTTGGAGAAATATGGTACCCATGTGTAAAGTTGTATAAGCAAATACCATATTAGCTAGGGCTCCTTGTGCTTGCCAAACACATGGTACACAAAGTAAGCGTGTACCCCCCTGAGGATTAATGTAATTATACTCTCAGGTGTTACAGATTACAGCAATGGAATGAAATATTTCACGGAAAACCCTTGTATCATTGTACTTCAAATATCTTTAAAAAAATAAATGTTTTAAGTGCGAAATTAATCACTAAAATACGTGTACTGTAGCGCTAAACTGTGCGTCATGTTGTAAGATAACCTCTGTGGAAGTCTCGTAGTTATCGTCCTCCGAAAGCTAAGTTCTGCAGAAGTCAATGTACTTACCTCATGATAAACAAAAATGAAATGCTTTGTGTATAGATATCGTAGTTATTACACTTATTATTCTGATGAAGAAAGTACTGTACTGTAACGTATTGTTGTGCCACGAAAAAGGCTGTCTCATTGTTGCTATACCACAAAAGTTACTACTAAAACATGTTTTTCTTTCCAGAAGAATTCAGAAAACTGTGCAGATATAAAACAGATACACTGCAAAAGCAACATTGTAAATTGTCACTCATTAGTAGCGTCGTGATAAAATCGTGTAGCTGTCACATAAACTAACCTCTGTCTCATCTGGTATCTCTCAGAAAGCACTTTAATTTCAGAATGTATTTTCAAATAAACCAAAATGTAGCATTAAAATCTCATTAACAGTACTGGTAAATGTTCTAAGTATGTGAGCCTTATAGTCGTTACGTAATCGTGCAACAAACAAGCAAGAATGCACACACACAATAACACTGTGTCGTCTGTTCACAATAACAATGCATTCGTAATTTCTGTTTAAAAATGTTCCCTAGGTTCTAGGCTGGATATTTGACTTCAAACATTGTTGTATGTTAACAGATTCTAAGTCTGACAAAGCTTACTAGCAATGTAAAGTGAAAAGTTATATGGCAAAGACAAAGTTAAAAAGCAGATTATCTTTCAATAAACGGTTTTACATGTGAAATGTGGTGTAAACCTTTACTCTTCCTAGTACGCAGAGTTTCAACTTCAACGCAATTATCATGTGGTATACGTCGGATTCTGTAAGGTCCATTGTAAACTAGAAAGAATTTGTGACTCAAGTGTTTCTTCTTATGTGACAATGAATGAGCTTTATTTTTAATAGCCAAATCAATTATGTCTTTGTGTCGAAGTTTACGTGTATTCGGGAAAGGTACAAGCTCTCTGATTCTGTTCGGTGGTTTTTCATTCTTCAGTACAAGAGTAGGTGGTAAAGCAGTGGAATCATGAGGCATTTCATTCAGCACGTTTTGAAATAAGTGTAAATATCTGTCCCAATGCTGATGCTTTTTGTGACAATAAAGTCTGCAAAGCTTATTGATTTCTTTCATAATCCGTTCGGAGGGGTTACAATGTGGTGAGTACAACGAAATAAAAACAGGTTTGATTTTATGGTTGTGAAGCATGCGTGACCAAACAGTAGATCTGAATTGCGGTCCGTTATCTGAAATGACTTTACTAACGTGTCCAACTTCACGTAAGAAATTTTTAACAAAGGCGTTGGATACAGACCGTCCAGTGGCTTTACGTAACGGAGTGAAAGAAACAAATTTTGAAGTAAGTTCAACAGCGACTAGAACGTACGAAAATCCATTAGATGTTCTGACAAGCGGTCCCAAGAGATCAACAGCAGCAAATCCTTTTAATTTAGAAGGAATAATAGGAAACAACGGAGCACGATGGGAGATAGTAGATGGTTTCGCCTTTTGACAAAGTTTACAAATAGACAGGACTCTTCGAATTCTCTTTTCCATATTGTTAAAATAACAAGTCGTTCGAAGAATATGATAACATTTTCGTGGACCAAAATGTGCGTAGCTGAAATGAATGTACCAAATGAGCTTATTAACAAAATCGTCTGGAATGCAAAGTACCCATAGCTTGTCATCAACAGTGCAGCGTTTGAAGAGTATGTTGTTTCTAACCAGGTAATAATGCCGAATCTCTGTGTGTGTCTTTTCATACCATTTGCTCTTGATGTCTTTCCAAATCGGATCTTTATCTTGTTCATGAGCAATGTCCTTTAAAGATGTGGTGATGAAGTTTTCAAAGGCGACTTTCTGAATGTAAAGAATACTGAAATTTTTCTCGAGGTTGCCTTCTGTGTTACTTTTCTCAAGCCCAGCTGGTGCGGGTGACAGTGCGTCCGCAACAATGTTCTCCTTGCCGGGAATGTAGACTATTGTGAAGCGGAATTCTTGCAGAAACAATGCCCAACGTTTTAACCTGTCATGATTTAATTTTGAAAAAAAATGGCTCTGAGCACTATGGGACTCAACTGCTGTGGTTATCAGTCCCCTAGAACTTAGAACTACTTAAACCTAACTAACCTAAGGACATCACACACATCCATGCCCGAGGCAGGATTCGAACCTGCGACCGTAGCAGTCGCACGGTTCCGGACTGCGCGCCTAGAACCGCGAGACCACCGCGGCCGGCTTTAATTTTGAAGACATAAGAAATTGTAATGCACGATGATCACTGTATACTTTTACGTGCTTACCAGAAAGAAAGAAACGGAATTTGTTAAATGCCCAAACGATAGCTAAAGCTTCTAATTCAGTAACGGAATAATTTTTTTCAGATTTTGTTAGCACTCGGCTAGCAAAAGCAATGGTTTTCTGAATGGTAGTGTCATTTTCTATGGCTTCTTGAAATAAATGGGCACCAAGACCGACTTTAGAAGAATCCGTGCTAAGGCAGAAATCTTGTGACAGATCTGGATGAGCTAGTATTGGCGCGTTAAGTAGCGATTCCTTCAAAGAATTGAATTCCAACTGTGCTTGTTCGTCCCAGTTCCAAATAGTATTTTTTCCAGTGAGAGAACAAAGTTTTGGTGTAACAAGAATTTGCATGTTCAGAAAACGACGATTAAAATTTACGAGACCTAGAAAACTGCGGACTTGTTTTTTTGTGGATGGAACTTCAATGCCTCTGATTGCTTCTAACTTTTCAGGATCTGGCTGAATGCCTTCAGAAGAAATAATATGTCCCAAAAACCTCGCCTTTGACCTACCGAATTCAGACTTTTCCAAGTTAACTGTAATTCCAGATACTGCAAAAATACGTAACAAACTGTTGAGGATGCGATTATGTTGTTCCCATGAAGCTTCTGCTATTAGAATATCGTCCACATATAAGGTGATGTGACGTTTTAAGAACTCAGGTAATATGGAATTTAGCCCGCGAATGAATGCAGCTGAAGAAATGTTCAAACCAAAAAGAAGTTTCTGAAACTGATAACAAACGCCGAAACAAAGCAAAGCTGTGTACTTTCTACATTCTGGATGAAGTTCGATCTGATAAAAGCTGGATCTGAGATCAATGGAAGACAACACTTTTACACCATTAAAATTTTGAAGAAGTTCTTCCAACGTTTGCGGCCTGTCTGTTTCAGGAATGATGATAGTATTGATTTGTCTCGAATCTAAGACAAGCCTGATCGATCCATTTTTCTTCTCAACAACATGTAGTGGATTGTTGTATGAGCTTACTGCAGGCTCAATAATGCCCTCGTCAAGCATAGATTGTATTTCTGTTCTAACACGGTCCCTATAATGTGCTGGAATTACATATGGTCTAACACAAAATTTAGTATGCTCACGAACACGAAATTGGTATTGAAATCCCTTGATTGTTCCTGTTTTATGAGTAAAAACTGTGGAATGTGCTTGTAAAATCTCAAAAAGGTCCTGCCTATCAGTGTCATTACAATTCTCAATTGTCTGAATTTTATTCTGAATCAACTCATTAGTTTCAAATATGCCGTCGATATCATCCCTGTCAGTACTTGCAGAGTGATTGGTAGTGTCTAGTTCCGTAGAAAATTCCGAACTGTTGTCTAACAGAAGGTAAAGCCGATTAATTTCTTCGTCATGGTTTGAGAGCCAATCTTCAAATTTCAAAGCTACTGACTTACCTTCTTTTTCTAAACTTATTTCAGCATCGTGAAAGCTTAAGAT
This sequence comes from Schistocerca nitens, assembly GCF_023898315.1. Taxonomy (NCBI): domain Eukaryota; kingdom Metazoa; phylum Arthropoda; class Insecta; order Orthoptera; family Acrididae; genus Schistocerca; species Schistocerca nitens. The sequence continues at coordinate 848,033,270 of NC_064617.1, forward strand.
TGCTTTGTATTCATTCAAAAAGTCTACTCCCAGTATAATTTCCGTCGACAATAATGGAACAATAAGAAAGTTCATAGAGAAGCTGTGCCTTTGACAAAAGAATTCTAAGTTGGTTTGTTGGCGTACATCTACACTTTTTCCAAAGATTGCACCTTGTAATTTAATCTTACGTAACGGAAGTGTGGGGCAATCGTTCGATTTGTTGCATTTGCTAAAGGCTGTTTCACTAATTACTGAAATGGGACTGCCAGAGTCAAGTACTGCCGTAAATTTTACGTCATTTACTGTAATGTGAATCACAGCATATGCAATGTTGTTATGTTTTACGTCGTGTTCTTGGAGTAAGATGTCCCTAATGTCTTCCATTTTTACGTACTTACTAGCTACGGCAGCTGCGTCGTTAGTGTCATAAGTACGTTTTGTGGCTGCCATCGGTGTGAGTCATTGCCTATTGTCTCTTTGTTGGCGCGCATCGTTATTGGGATTTGGAGACCTAACTTCTACAAATTCACCGTGACGAGAGGGTCCTGCCCTGTTTAAATCCCGCCAGTTCTGATGCAATTCAGGTCTGTCGTTACGATCATATCGCCTGTCGTCATGTCGGTAGTTCCTGTAGTTTGTTTCTTGTCGGTCACGTGGTGGAGAATTTCTCCCTGAATCGTAACTGCGCGCTGGACCGTTGCGTCTAAAGTTATTCTGTCTCTCGTAATAATAATTGTTTTGGTTCCCATATTGTCTGTTTCTCTGATTGTCTCTGTGATAGTCATTACCGCGGAGAGGTGATCTTTCCCTGTAATTATTATTACTCTGCCAGTGGTTGTCAGATGGGTGGTGTCTGTTTTGGTCACGATTTGCGTTGTAAGAATAGCCTTGTTGTGTCCAGTTATTGTTTCTGTCGTCACGGAATTGTGACGTATGTGGCCTATAGTGATTGTTTTCCTGTTTTCGTATCCGGCGACTGTCTGTGTCAATTTCTAACTCTTGTAGGAGTCCCTGAAAAGCTTCGATGTCGTCTTTGCAACGTCCTGCTAAAATAATATGTCGTAAATGTTCAGGCAATTTGAGTAAGCAAATGCGGATGAGTTCTGAGGGGCTGTATGGGTTTGAAAGATACTGATTCTTATGCCACATGTCTTCAAAATATTTCATAATACTGGAAAATTCAGATTGTTCGAAACGTTTCATCATTATGATGCTATGTTTTACTCGGTCTTCTGTAGCTTGAGACCAATACGCTGAGAGGAAGGCATGATAAAATTCTCCTTCACTGTGACAATCGTGAATGACCGATCGCATTCTTACAGCTGGTTCATTCTCCAAGTAGCCACACATAAATTCTAACCTGTGCTTCAATGACCAGTTGGGAGGAAAACAATGAGAGAATTGATGGAGCCACGCTTGTGGATGAATGTCGTTGGCAGAATTCTTAAACGTTTTGAATTTACGTGTAGTAATGAACAGCTTATAGTCAAAATCTTCATGTCGGCGAGTCGCATATCGGTCATTGTTACGTCGTTTCGGCGGTTCCATTTCAAAATTCGGTGCACCTTGCCAATTTCTTTCATAATTTCCGAAATGTCCTGTGTTATTATTTTGTGGTTGTTCCGTATTTCTATGTCCCTCTTCCCGTACTGGAGCGCGAGTGTCCTCTGAAATATGTAATTCTTGTATTACCTGCGTCAACTGCTCTTGTACTTCCCGGATTTCTCTTTTGTACTGTGTATTGATTTGATTTTGATTGTGTTTGAATTTTCTAATTTGTTCATACTCTTCTGTGTCAGTGAAGTCTACAGGTCTTGTGTCATTCAGATCATCATCTACCTTTGAAGATAAGTTAGTGACCTGATCCGATAGTTCGGCTACTTTCTCCGATAGTGTACTTATTTCCTCAGTGTGTTTTTCTGAACCAAATTTCAGAGTATTTACTGTGTCCTTTAAGTTTTCCTGAGTTTTTGCAAGTTGCGTAACCGAATCGGTAGATGCAACTGAGTCAAATTTAGCTTGCAAGATGTCGTGATTTTCATGAACAATGATTTGCAGTTCTTTTATGGCTGCTTCGTGATTCTGTAATGCATTTTCATGGCGCGAAAAAATAGGTTGAAAATGCTCACAAATTTGTGTTTTTACGTCATTACAGACTTTTTGACATTTCGATTCGATGTTATGTAACTCAGTAGTTAAATCTTCACGTGTTTGTTCAAGCTTATGTTCCACTGAGTCTAACTTTTGAAGCTTTTGTTCCATTGCGTCTAATTGTTGCTGTGTTTGTCTCTGGTGTTGTTCCACTGTGTCTAACTTTTTAAGATTTTGTTCCACTGTGTCTAACTTTTTAAGATTTTGTCCCATTTGTCTCTGATTTTGTTCCATTTGTTGCATTAATTGCAATAATAATGTATTAGTGTCTGGAATCTGTTTCTCTATGCTTTTTGGCAGTGCATTTTCACCGGCAACATTCACATTTTGACAAGCAGAAAATGTGTCTTGACTCATTTGAGAAAACGGTGATGACCCAGAACCTGAATCTACAGTATTTGCGAAATTGTGTCCTGTCATTTCGGATTCCTGAGGCGAGCTGTTGCCGACCGACCGATCGATAATGCTTCCCTGCTCACTAATTGTTTCACTGTCTACGCCATTGTTTGCCGCCCGCTCCATTTCCCTATGCACAATTACCAAATTATTACTTTGAACATCAGTTAATTCATTACTCGGTGGCGCTAACACACTGCTTTCGTTTTCACTGTCATTTCGCAGTTTACTTTGGAGCCTAGTATTACGTTTTTCACACGCCATTATTGTCACAGTATTTCACACGACAACACAGAAAAACACAATTTGAAGAGCAAAAATAAGAGAACACATTAACATAACACTGAAAATAATATCTAGTTAATTGCAGCTGCGAAATACTTGGTGCAAATCTACATGCATGCCGCAACTGTTTTACTGTACAAGAATGAAAGACTGCAACTACAAAGGAGATTCTCTCTACAATTACGCGCTAGCAATAAACAAAAGCTTCACTAATTACACAAACTACAAGAAAAAAATCAGAAGATTCCAGTGAGGTATCCTCGGCTAAGGGTCGACATATGAAACGTCCACTTTGAACAATTTTACACGACTGTGCTTAAACTGACACACAATATTTTTTTTTTTTAGTGCAACGCAATCTGACTTTCAGAATTCCCTACAAAAGAATGGCCCTGAGTAACATTAAACTATACCTTTCACAAATCACTAAATCACTTACCTCACAAAAATCTTCGTTACTCCCACTACTGCAATACAGCAAGCGCCACTACTGCTAGCTAAATAAAAGATTCAAACTATGGAAGGCACTAACTACTGATAGGGATAGTTAGCAAATGAAAGATATTAATAGAGAACAAACAATGTATTTACCTTGATATCATCATTTATAAGTATAGCAGTTCATGACAAATTTCAAAACTCCGCCATCTCTCTCCCCACATCCACCACTGCTGGCGGCTCACCTCCAACTGCGCAACGCTATGCGCTGTTCACAGCCAGCTGCCTAACACTACAATGGCGAGTATTACAACAATGCAAAGCAGCCACCGACTGCACACAGCACAGCCAGTGATTTTCATACAGAGGTGGCGTTACCAATAAAAAAACCTAAACAGCCTACTTACAGTGCTACACAAATCTGTAATAAGAAATGGGGTTTGCTGTTTTAGAAAACGCAGTTGATATCAGTTTGACCTATGGCAGCGCCATCTAGCGGGCCAACCATAGCGTCATCTCGTTTCTCCTTCAAGCTAGACAAGTTTAGCTCTTGGTAGTTTTTTCGGATGACGCTTATTTCGTGAGATATTTGGCCCGGTCACCATCAATGGACCACCCTGTGTATATAGTTAAGGCTCACCGGCCATTTAACCATCTTCTTCTGTGCGGATGCACAAACAGTGCCCGAACTCTTACGGGAATCTGCAAAAAGCCGCGAGTAATGTGTATAATGGGCAGGGGCAGTATGAATATAGTGCGGGACAATAAGTTGGGAATGTGGGTCTCACGGGAGGCTTACTAGAGATAAGTCCCTGCAGTCGCACTATCCTCTGTGTCCTCGGTGGCTCAGATGGATGCCGGCACGGTAGCTTAGCGTGTGCGGTCAGAGAGCTGGTTGGCCACTGTAATAAAAAAAAAAACTGAGTAAAAGGATCAACAAACGAACTCTTAACGGATGTCATGTGACGTCTGCAACGACCAAATCACAACGATCAACAACAACAAAAAAAGATGGATAAAGCGCCTGCCATGTAAGCAGAAGGTCCCGGGTTCGAGTCCCGGTAGGGGCAAACATTTTCAACTGTCCCCCTTGACTTATATCAAAGCCTGTATGCAGCTAGGGGTATTCATTTCACTGTAATTACACTTCGCGTAGCTTGGCGGAACGTGCAGAAGGTGACAGACGCCGCCTCGTCTAATAAAACAGCGGAGAAAGCTCTGTATGTGACCGCGCATATGTCATGCACTCGCGCTCATTTGCACATTGAAAATTGTTTAGTTCTTCATTTGTAATTATTATTATACTCGTGGAAGACGTACAGAAATTTGTAAAGCTCCATCTCTGACGATGTTAGAATTCTTATTGAGAACAAAAATAAAAACAAAATAAAATAAAAAAAAACAGAAACTTATTACTCTTCTTATTAATCATGAAAAAATCTAATTCCCTCTCATCTGACTGCGATTATAAAAATATTTTCTCGCATCTCCCAACAAGTAATATAATGACGATCCTGCAGGCAACAGATAACTCACCTGGTCTTGCGCTGCAACTACGTGAATATTCTGCATCCAGCAACATGCTCAAATAATTCAAAAGAAATACTGCTATCAATATAGAGTGCAATGTACAGTCACAACTAATTTATACACCTATTGTCATGTTTTATATATATTTAGAAATTGAACGATCAGGAGGCATTTGGTCAACAATCCTTAACCAGTGAAAAGGAAAAGAAAGAAACCGATAAAAACTTTTTGTTACGGCGTAAAGTAAAGAGCAGGTACGCCAGTCGCGAACGATAGAGAAGAAATGGCTGTTAGCAGACGTCAGCCAATTGGACGCTGACCGACCCCTCTTCAGTACGACAACGCGATAGCAGTGACCCCATAGTTGAAGAATAGCTTCAAGACTATCGAGTTGGATAGCAGTGTCAGCTCTAGTTACTTCGCTTGTACATGCTATGCAGCACAGACATGGAATTGTTGATGCTGAAGAAGTGTGTTTGTTTTGCATGTCACCCTTTGCTTCCGACACATCTTTACAATTTTGAAAAGTAAGTATTGTCATTTACTTTTTGTAATAAAACTGATTAATACGATTTGTTTACATTGTTTGTCTAGTGAACCGTGTACCTAGGATTCCTAGACTCCACATATATCACGAAGAGCAGAGAGACATAATACTTTTCATTTACTATATTCAAAAATTGACAATTTAAACACTGGAAAAAGTCGAATCTTTCCTTTTCTTCGACAGATTGAGTAGAAAAATCTTTAATTATTACACTATGTCTATAATCAATTATCACGTATCTGGTCACAACAAAGATGTGAATATTAGTCTCACTGTATGCAAACATAAATCTGAGAAAATCCCTCCAGTGCGCAAGCAAGCAACAACTACGTGCAGCAATTAGTTCATTTACATTAATTATGGATCTAAGCACTATGAGACTTAACATCTGAGGTCATCAGTCCCCTAGACTTAGAACTACTTAAACCTAACTAGCCTAAGGACATTACACACATCCATGCCCGAGGGAGGATTCGAACCTGCGACCGTAGCAGCAGCGCGGTTCCGTACTTAAGCGATTAGAATCGCTCGGTCACAGCGGCCGGCTTACATGAATTAGTCACGAGTGACCACCATGTAGCTAGACTGAATTTTTTTGTCAAATTCAAGCAAATTTGACCTTCGATAACCATTTTTCACTTTCCTCACCATGAATTTTGTTGAAATTTGTTCTGTCATAAACTTTCGGGGTGGTCAAAACATTTCCGCTCGAGTGCCGTGCAGTTCAGAGTAGATATGCCAATCAGGTAATCTCTGCGTGAGCTTTGGTGCAAGAATCCCACTGACACACCAAGTTGAAGACATCCGTTTGGTAAAACAACGTGTCTTGCTGCGTGAAGAAGTCCGTAACAGGCTGGCGCAAATCCTAATCAGACAGGATTCGTCGACACTTCAAGGTATTTTTTAAGGGACCAAAGGCGTGATAATCGCATGGGGGAGACATCAGGGTGCTCGAGTGCTCGACACTTGAATTGGCGTACTTCTGCGTTAAGACATTTGCAATAGAGGACGTACGTTTTCATGAAGATCCGAACTTAACGCAACATTCCACAACGGCGGTTTTCGATAGATACGTTGCACCGTACACATTCTCCATCCTCGGATGATTTCCTACCGACGTTTATCTTTCGGTAGCCAAGAAGAGATTACGAGCACGTTGGTCTTGTTTGGTCGCATTTGCTAATGAAGTTTCCATAGTTAATTTTTCTGCATTTACCGCGTCCACGTCCTAATATACGTCAATGACAGTGCAATTTTAGGCGCAGACTGAATGCCAGCATTATGCCATCGGATATTCATTCACGAATATTACGCTGTCGTAGCTGAACCACTGACGTTCACTACCACTCTAAAATCGATTCTCACTTTGAGTTTTCGGCATAGATAGTCATATTTAGTTGCTATCGAATAACTTGTTGAATTTCAGGTATACGGCATATACACTGAAGAGCCAAAGAAACTGGTACACCTCACTTATATCGTGTAGGGCCCCCGAAGGCCCACAGAACAGCCGCAAAACGACGTGGCATCGACTCGACTAATATCTGAAATACTGATGGAGGGAATTTGCACCATGAATATTGTAGGTTATCCATAAATCCGTAACAGTACGAGGGGGTACAGGTCTCTTGTGACCAGCACGTTGCAAGGCATCCCATTCATGCTCAATAATATACATCTGTGGGGAGTTTTGTGGCCATCGGATGTGTTTAAACTCAGAAGAATGCTCCATGAGCCACTCTGTAGCAATTCAGGACATATGGAGTGTGGCATTGTCTTGCTGGAACCGACCAAGTCCGTAGGATTGCACAGTTGACATGAATGGATGCAGAGGATCAGACAGGATGCTCACGTGCATGTCACCTGTCAGAGTCGTATCTAGACGTATTAGAAGTGCCATATCACTCCAACTGCACACGCCTTACACCATTACAGAGCATCCACCAGCTTGAACAGTCCCCTGCTGACATGCAGGGACCATGGATTCATGAGGTCTTCTTCATACCGGTACACGTCCATCCGATCGATACAATTTGAAACGAGACTCGTCCGACCTGCCAACATGTTTCCAGTCATCAACAGTCCAACGTCTGTGCTGATTGGCCCAGGTGAGGAGTAAAGGTTTGTGTCGTGCAGTCTAGTTGAATGGTTAGCACTTTGACATTGTTGATGGCCCAACATTGCAATCTGCAGCAATTTACGGAAGGGTAGCACCTCTACCACGCTGAACGATTCTCTTCAGTCGTCGTTGGTCCCGTTCCTGATGGATCTTTTTCCGGCCACAGTGATGTCGAAGATTTGATGTTTTACCGGATTCCTGATTCACGGTACACTCGTGAACTAGTTGTACGGGAAAATCCCCACTTCATCGCTACCTCGGAAATGCTGTCTCCCATCCCTCTTGCGCCGACTATAGCACTACGTTCAAACTGGTTGAAATCTTTATAACCTGCCCTTGTAGCAGCAGTAACCGATATAACAACTGCGCCGTATTCTGCCTGTTTACATATCTCTGTATTTGAATACGCAAGCATATAGCAGTTTCTTTCGGCCTTCAGTGTACTTTTCCATAGCCAACATGGGAAATAAACAGCTAAAAAGAAATGCTAATTCTAAATGCAATCCAATGTTTGCCGGGCTTATTAGTGCAACTGCGTCTACCTAAGCAGGCTAGAGTCCACGTTTTCTTAGATCTGCGGAAGGGTCATACGCCTGATGCATCACAATGAGGGAGTGCACGCCAGCATCATATAAAGGGAAGAAACTGTTGTGGCCGCACTTGCTTGTGTGCAAAGCAAGTGATTAAAAACAAGCACCGCTCATGTGGATTCGACAACGAGGTGCAGTGCTCTGATGTAGGCAGAAGTACAACGGATTCAGGCTCGATGAGCAAGGAGGCCATGCTAGCGGACTGCCTCTACCAATCTGTCACCCAGGAAACGTTTGCAGGTAGGTACTGCCGCACAGTCCGTAGGAAACGGGGTGATGACCCGTCGCTCATAAGCCACAGCCGTTGTCTTCCTGGGAGGGTAACGTTCGATAACAGTGCTGGTACTTCATCGCACATAAATCGGTGATACATAGTACCTTTTAATCTGTTTGTCCTTCACCGACAATTCGTGCTCATACGCTGATACAGAGACAATCATGAAGCTTAACCTGCATGATTGCTTTAATATCTGTATCTGCTAACAGTGTTGGTATTGTAGAAATGCACACACTAAACTGCACCAGCAAGAAAGCCTACACCATCATATACCAAATATTACTGGTCACAAATAAAAAAAGTCCCATATTTCAGGATGAATTGTTTCCCATACAAATAATCATAAGAATTTTCTGCTTATGGAGCTCCCTTCTCGTTGTTTTGATGCTGATAGAGTTCGCGAGTTCGATACTAAGTTCTGCTCTGGATTTTGCAGCTGTCGTCCGCTTATATTTTTCGTCAATGATCCTCTTTCACGATCACTCATCACGCACCCTCATCCGTGTGCTCACTTAAAGGATGATGTTTTCTCGCTATCCGAATATGCGATAAACCTTCGATATGGTGGGTCTTGAAATACTAAACACTTGGGCTAGCTTGGTTACCGAAGTACCCAACATACGAACACAAAAAGTTCATTTAGCTCCGAAATCCGCCACTCCACACGTCCAGTACTGTAGAACTAAATAGGAGAGCAGGTCTTCAAGATCTTGGAAAGTGTTAGTACATGAAATTACAAAAGAAAAGTAATAACAATAAAATAAAATATTTAAGAATTCAAAAACACGAGAACGTACACGTTTATGTAAACACAATCAACACTGTAACACAGGAATCAGCTTTTTTTTTTTCAAGCAACTCCTCTACAAAGTAAAAGCAATGACCCACGAGGAAACTCTTCAGTTTCGATCTCATAACGCGTGCTTTACTGGAAGATTTTTGATTTCTTGTGGTAGCTTACTGAAAATGGATGCAGCAGTATACTGCACGACTTCCTGCGCAAGAGTCAAGGAAGTCCGATCCAAATGCGGATTGGATTTATGCCTAGCATTAACTTAGTGAAAGCTGCTAATTCTTGGTAATAGGCTGATATCGTTAACAAGAAAAGGCAGTAAAGAATATATGAAGCCAATGTCAGAATACCCAGACTAATGAACAGGGGTCGAGAACAGGTTCTTGAACTTACACCACTTATTGCCCCAAACGCCCGTTTGTGAGCCAAAAATATCCTTTGAGAATGGAAAGAGTTACCTTAAAATATAATACCATATGTCATAAGCAAATGAAAATAAGCAAAGTAAACTACTTTTTGTGTTGAACTATCAATTACTTCAGATACCGTTCTAATAGTAAGATCCTGAACTTGGGCTTTCCACGACAGTTTATCATCTATCTGAACACCTAGAAATTTGAACTGTTTAGTTTTACTAATCATACTCCCGTTCTGCGAAACTGAAACGCTGGATTTTGTTGAATTGTGTGATAGAGCAATAAACTTATGCCTTGAACTGCACTGTTGCAACAGTGTTAACGTTGCACACAACATGCTTTACTACCAAGCTAGTGTCATCAGCAAACAGAAATATTTTAGACTCACCTGCAATACTAGAGCGCTTATCATTTATATAAATAAGGAACACAAGTGTTCCACCACTGATTCCTGGGACAGCCCATCATGTCGATTCTCGGTACTGTGGAGAATACCTTTTGCTGTCTGTTTTCAAGGTAAGAGGTGAACCAATTGTGGGCTATTCTCTGTATTCCATAATGATCCAGCTTCTGGAGAAATTTTGTGATCTATACAACCAAACGCCTTATTTAATTAAAAGAAAAAGCCTAGCGTTCAAAATCTTTTGCTCAATCCGTCCAGTACCTCACAGAAAAAAGAGAATATAGGTTTTTCAGTTGTCGAACCACTTCTAAAACCAAACTATATATTTGGTAGCAAATTATGTAAAATAAAATGATCCATTCTCCTAACACACATAGCCTCTTCAATAACGTGAGCAAGCACTGATGGCATAGAAATGGATCTAAAATAGTTTACACTATCCCTCGCTCCCTTTTTATAAAGCGTCTTTGCTACTGAGTACTTTAATCGTTCAGGAAACTGAGAATTCTTATCTGAATAATTAGAAATATGACTAAGTATAGGGATAACATGCACAGCACAGTACTTGAATATCCTACCAGATATGCCGCCATATCCATGAGAGTCCTTAGTTTTCAGTGATTTGATTAGTGGCTCAGTCTCCCAATTGTCAGTTATCACAGAGGAGTATTTCAGATATCAATCTCGTAAAGGCATTTCCCAAGAGAGTTATATGATTCTCTGTAGAAACTAAGTTTTTATTTAATTCACCAGCAATACTCAGAAAATGATTGTTAAATACTGTACAAATATCTGATTTATCAGTAACAGGAATATTTTTACTACGAACTGACTTTATGTCGTCCACCTTGAGCTGCTGACCAGACGCTTCCTTCACAACTGACCATGTGGTTTTAAATTTATCCTGTGAATTACCTATTCTCTTTTCGTACCACATACGCTTTGCCTTCCTAATAACATTTTTAAGCAACCCACAGTACTGACTGTAACGGGCTACTGTACGTCAGTTGTGACTACTTCTAACATTTTGATGTAATTTCCACTTTGTTCTACATGATATTCTTATCCCACTAACCAGCCACTCAGGGTGCCTTTTACTGCTAGTAACCTGTTCAGAGCGTTCTAATTGAAAGCAACTTTCAAAGAGCATGAGAAATGTGTTAAGGAAAGCATTATACAGTATTTGTCATGTATGATACCGGCACTATAAACATCCTGCCACTCTTGTTCCTTAACAACCACAACTGATACTTGCAATTTATTGACATTCCACGGCTGCCGTTCTCGGTCAAGTACAACAATGCAAACTGCAGGTTTCGCTAGCATTTTTAATTGTGTTCAAGCATGCATTTTTCCAGGTTTCGCCATATTTTTCTCCAAACCTATATCTACTACAAAGGAGTACCGGTTAAGCATGTTCTTATTCCACATAATATACGATTATATTGGATTTGTGGTACTGAATATTATAGTTGGGTTAGGTCCATCTCTGTTAGTTTACAGTTATGAACGAAATACATCAGATACACACACACACACACACATACACACACACACACACACACACACACACACACACACACACACACACTCATTGTATGATCACAGCTGCATACTCCTTTATTCAATCTGATTAAATATGCTTTTCGCAAATAAGGTTTTAATAATATCATTTTGTAATTTTTGTCACACACCTTTAGCTAGTTTTATGAAAATATACAACAAGTAAATAGTTGTAAAACGCCCCACAGTTAACATATTTAGATTTTTATTTTGTTAATTGCTTTGATAAAGAGTAATAATTGAAGTAGAATAATCTAACAGCAGCGTTCGCATGTTTTGGCACACTCGGTGTTTTCATGCTTACAAAAGGATTTATCGAGTCATTAAAGCAGTTAATTATTATTACACGATTGAAAATGTGTGCTTACAAATAGTTGAGGGTTCCATATATAACGCTCGTAACGCAATTAACCTTTGTTGGCCTTTGATATAGATCGTCGGGCATTTGTTCAAAGCTCGCCTGTATCCAGCAGTAATTATCTGTGACGAGATTATTTACTGCGTCGGTTTATCTTCGGCATTAAAAGTTAGCCTCCAGTACCCGTTCTGGCTCTGAGCGTGACGACATTTTAAACATCGGACCTCGCATATAAGCCACCCCGGCAGTAGACGTAATAAACAAACAACCACCGTCGAATACACGATGATTGGAATAATTCAGCATGTGATTACAAAGGCACGCAATTACTGTTTTAAGATAGCTGTCAACCGTAATATCCGTAAGGTACTGAATGGCTTTCTTACTAAAACATTTCGTCCCTGAAATAAACAAAGCCACAAAAATGGAATGGAATTAATACGTCAGTGTAAAGCTAGGAAGCTTTTCTTGAAGTACTTACAGAGGTTAATTAGTTTACGATGAGTATCTACCATAAGCCGTTCCTGACTCAACAACACTCTGCCTCAAAGAAAAGAATTAATGATCAAATTACAAGCGAAGCATAAAAGATGTATTGTTGCTGAGGATTTTTGTAGAATAACCACCTTTATTTTTCAATATGAGCAAACATTTGGCGACTTCTAGAAACATCTGTGACGTACATTAGCAATTAGTTCCTCGATTCAAGGCATTAGTGTTTCGAAAATCCATAGCCAGAGTCGCGCCTGACTGTAACTGACTGTAATAGACATTTGAAGCTAATACCAGTTGCTCACATGTTTAATAATCAGAGGAAAATATTTTCCGATTTAGGAGCAGTAGCTTCCATTTCACTGAACCAGTACTGCAGAAGCCGATCCGTATCTTTTACGCCCAAACTGGTAACGCTGTGGAACTTGAGGAGATCTTGTCCGAAGGCACCACAGCAGGATTGTTGAATGATTTTGTTATCGATCAAACTTACAATTTCAGTTGTTAACAAAGAAAGTAAATACCCTAAATGTGTCTGCGATCATTATAATATTTGTCGAATAATGCTCAATATGTTTTCACTTTTTATGACGTGTTTGCTACTGCCGTCATAAGATCGAAACTCGTAATCCATAAATAAAGTTTCAGTGTTAGTGCGGCAGTTGTTGCAGAACTTACGCTAAGCTGGACTTCAGCTCACAAAAAAAGAACAGAAAGGTTCATTTTGTGTCATGTATTTTACCTATCTCCCCAGACGCTCATCGATCTGACTTTTGTCAGCTCCATGGAGACAGTCGTGTTGCGGGTAATGCCGCTTGATGGAACTAATCTTCTCACTACTTTAATCTGTCAGTTTCACTTTCTAAGCATGTGTGGGAATGGTTCATAAATACGGTGGCGATTCTCTTCAAGTATCTGTGTCACTTTCTCCCTATCGGTTCTCGAGGACTGGATTCGTTATCTAGGTCCCATTAATATGTCTCACTTTCTTCCCACAAATAGTAGCATGCAGGTCTGTATCTGTCAATTATGTCGCCAGAATACCCTCCCAGAACTATTAACTTCTGATGAAGAAGACCCCAGACGAAGTACGCAAATTTTAATGATAGAACTCTACTTTCCACCTGCATCTAGGCTTAGGTAATGAATAATTACCACATTGATTGACTGACAACTTGCAAGAGTGTAGAAACGCTTAAGGAGGAGGTTTAACTTCATGAAGCAACGGATGAACTGATCGGCAAGTTGATGGAGTGACCACATTTCTCCTTCAGTTATGTAAACGTAAATTTGATCGATCGTAGAGGGTGGCGGTGTAACAGGCAGTCACCGTGTTTGTGCTCTTTTGGAATGTCGCCCGTGAAGAGGGCGAGCCAAGCAATTCGATGCAGGAAACATTCTGCAGCGTGTTTTTTCAGCTTCCTAGGCTACACCAGTGCGAGTATGTTTGCACTTTTGATATTATCGTGCCTGCGGCAGGCAGCATGTTGTTTGAGGGTGGGTAGCAATTTTCTTTTTCTCTGTTTTCGTGAGCAGTATATATTTTCCTTCTGTGTATTTGTGCATGTTGGGGTTTGAGATAGAAAGAGCGAGGGAGGAAGGGAGCGGCACGGAGAAAGAGAGAGAGAGAGAGAAAGAGAGAGAGAGAGAGAGAGAGAGAGAGGGATAGGGAAGAGAGAGAGAGAGAGACAGACAGACAGGGAGAGAGAGAGACAGTGGGGGAGAAAGTGGCTTATTTCTATGTGACAAGAGCTTTGTTTTTGATATCATCATGATCTTAACTTTGTCATGAACAAGGAAATGAAAGCAAGTTCGTTATCAATGTATGAGTCGATGATTCTCAACGAAAACACGATACGACTTTAACAAGACTATATGCACATTAGGTGTCACAGTTGACAATCTACTGATTACGAATATTAGGTTGCAAAATTCTATTTCCGGCTAGGTTCGAGAAACCTCCTAGTTATGTAATAGGTTTAACTTACGTCAACACTAAGAGTAATACAGTTATTCCACTTTTAAACACAGAGGATAGAAGATATATTGGTGAAAAGTACGTTGATGGGCTTTAAGTTGAGGAGGAACTGACTGTTGACACGACAGAAATAAATCGGAGGCGATACGAAAGGCACAGGTGATTTATTATAAGAGTCAGAATTTAACAGAGGCATGGAAAGACTATGGATAGAATGCAGCACAAGAGATCTATAATATTCTTGGGAATTTCCAAAATTAATGGAGTAAATGACAATCAAACGACTACTCAAGTTGGTGTGTAGATCTACGAGACCGGGGGCATGTCATCAGACTTTCAGAAAAATATCATCGACGGAATCCTGTGAACAGCATCTAAGTTGCAACTAAGAACAATATTAAGGCGATCAGTTTGCGTATAGGACAGGTAAAGTCTCATAAGTTTCAGTTGTGTTGCCCCATCTGATAATTGAAGCAAGGCATAAGAAAAATCAAGGCACATTGGTAGACTTTATTCAGCTGGAAAAAGCGTTTGACAATGTACACTCATGTTCAGGAAAAAACAGAACACCTTGAACGACTAGAGACAGGATGTTCGTATTCACAGAATGCGCACGTTAGTATGTTCGGCAGAAATGATTAGGATTTGAACAATGTCGGCCCGCTGGTTCAAGGTGAACATCGGTATTGTGGCGTAATACCACCTATCGGTAAAACGTGCCTGCGGCTCTCGTTGTCACTATAAACCGAAGGTAATGGATCAGTCTGACTTGAGCAGACATGCAGGAAGCCTCGCAGAACTATGCGCGAATCGTACTGTCAAATCAATGAGTTTGAAAGAGGGTGCATTACTGGTACGAGAGAATGTGATACACCCATCCCAAATAACTCCTCGTGTAAGACTAAGTGTCTCTCTGACGGAAGGCCGTAGAACACGACAAGATGGGTTCGGTCGCACCACCCAAACCACCCCCCGAGAAGATCGCCACCTCATCCGAATGTCATTGCGAGACAGATCTGCGTTCTGCTAGGTTCTGGCGCAACAGTGGAACAATGTAACACATCGTACATTATCCAGCTTGACAGTTCATCGCCGTTTATTACGTCATGGGTTACACACGCGTCGTCCACTTCTCCGCCTAACCTTGACGAATGCATAGAAACGTGCTAGACGGCAATGGTGTATGGAACAACGTCACTGGGGACAGGAGTAGCACCAGATATTGTTTCAGGACGAAACAAGGTTATGTTTGTTTGAAAATGATGGCCGCATTTTCGTTCGCTTTAAGCAGGGGGAGCGGCATCACTGTGACTGCATTTGCACAATAAATACAGTGCCAACTCAAGGCCTTATGGAGTGGGGTGGAATTGGGTAGAATCGCAAATCACAGCTGGTGCATGTCCAGTGCACTGCGACCGGTGTGACCTACGTGAATGACATCCTGCGAACCGTAACCATACCCTTTCCGCACAACGTATCAGACGCCATTTTCCAGCAAGACAATGCACGACCACATATTTATCCAAGACCACGCGCCCTCTTGGTGTCACAGGATGTCACCCTTTTCTCCCGGTTCACCTGATCAACAGACTTGTGGCAAACCTAAAATATGTGGGTACGGTGAAACAACAGGTGCCCCGCTGTGACCCAATTCAAACCACCACAGATGAAATTTGGAACCAGGTGAATGCAGCGTGCATGGATATACCACAGGACGCCATTCGCGCCTTATGCGCACCGATGCCACGACGGATGGAACAAGTTATCAGGGCCCATGCTGGACCCTGTGTCTACTAGGCAACAGGACACTTGCCGAACCGAAGTGACTAAAGTGCTTATGATTTCTGCAGACCATACTAACGTACATGTCCTGAGAATATGAACGTCATATCTCTAGTAGTTCAAGCTGTTCTGTTTTTTTTCTGAACATGAATGTAGTATGATGCCAGATGTTCTATAGTCAGAGAAAACTATGAACTATAGGGAAAGACGGCTAATATCCAATATATACAAAAACCAAAAGAAAACTCGAATGGAAGGTGAAGAACGATGTTCTCAAAAAAAAAAAAAAAAAAAAAAAAAAAAAAAAAAAAAGGTTCAGATGGCTCTGAGCACTATGGGACTTAACTTCTAAGGCCATCAGTCCCCTAGAACTTAGAACTACTTAAACCTAACTAACCTAAGGACATCACACACATCCATGCCCGAGGCAGGATTCGAACCTGCGACCGTAGCGGTCGCGCGGTTCCAGACTGTAAACGATGTTCTCAGATTAGAAAATGTGTAAGAGGGGATGTAGTCTTTCGACCCAAACTGTTCAACCTGTGCATCGAAGAGGCAATGTCAGAAATGAAAAAGCTACTCAGAAATGAGATTAAAATACAGGGTGAAGTGATACCAGTGATTTACTCTTAGTCCATGATCAGCCAAGGCGCTGTAGCGATTTTCTGCCAGCAGCCATCTTAACACTGCAGCAAGGCTAGCGCATGTCTTGGCCATCTACATCTACATCTACATGGATACTCTGTAAATGACATTAAAGTGCCTGGCAGAGGGTTCATTGAACCACCTTCAAAATAATCCTCTATTATTCCAGTCTCGTACAGCGCGCGGAGAAAACGAACACCTACATTTTTCCCGTGCGAGTTTTGATTTCCCTTATATTATTATGATGATCGTTTATTCCTACATAAGACGCCTTCAACAAAATATTTTCGCATTCGACGCCGGAATTTGGTGATAGAAATTTCATTAGAAGATTCCACCGCAACGATAAACACCTTTGTTTTAATGATGCCCACCCCAAATTCTATATCATTTTAGTGACATTCTCTCCCCTATTTCGCGATGATACAAAACGTGCTGCCCTTCTTTGAACTTTCTCGATGAACTCCGTCAATCCTATCTGGTAAGGATTCCACACCGCGCAGCAGTATTCTGAACGTGGACGGACAAGTTTAGTGTAGGTAGATCTGTTAAATTTTCTAAGTGTCCTGCCATTAAACGCAACCTTTGGTTAGTCTTCCCCTCAACATTTTCTATGTGATACTTCCAATTTAAGTTGTTCGTAATTGTAATTGCCAGGAATTTAGTTGAATTTACGGCCATTGGATTTGACTGATCTATCGTGTAAACGAAGTTTAACGGATTGCTTTTAGCACTCATGTGTATGACCTCGCACTCTGTAGATTTGCGGCACGACAGTGCGGATTTTGAGGGATAGGTGCACGGTGACACTTGAAAAGTACTGTATGAACAGTGCTGCTCACAAGCAGACCTAGTAAAAATAGTGTAGCTTGCTTTAAGGTTTCAATACCAGCTTCTTATTTTTCGTACCATCTGACCATTGTGGCCGAAACCTGTCACGATTGTGTCATAAAAGACTGACTGTGTCAAAAAATAAAAATAATAAACTGTGTTGTAATGGTGCCATAACAATCACTTGTGGTACGCCCGGCGCTATTTTCACATGCGACGATTTCTTGTTATGGAATAGGACTCGCCCATTTTCATTTCGACGTCCTAACCCAGGCACAAAGTAGACTAAATAATTCGTACGCTTGTGCTTTGTTCTCTAGGCTATTATGGGGAGCTGTATAAAAGGCATTACTGAATGAACATGCCAACAGCCTGGTCAGTGGCGCTTACTGTCTTGTAGATTGTCGACAGAATGTCGGAGACAACAAGTTACCAGTTTCAGGGACTGCACCTACAGAATTGGTTTCGTTTTGCAGTAAGTTCACAATAGGTGATCGAAAACCGTATTCCATAATTCTACAACAGATTGACGTCAGCGATATAAGCACTCCGCACAAAAAATTTATTCACCGCAGCCATACGTCTAGAAAGAAAATCCACACTTACCTTCCAGTTGAAGCCACTCACTGATGATTAGATTCTGTACAGGGACCAGACTGCGGGAATGATGACAGCTACGTTCCACCCGCACTTCCATGGGATTAAGATCGGATGAATCAGGGTAACTGAGGAGGTGCAACGACGTGTTGCTCTGTCCAATAAACCAGGAACATATTAAAACGGCCATAACCCGTTCTCCTTTACTTCGATTCCGATTTACCACTGTTGTACGTTTAATTCCGTTTATGAAAAAGTTGCAGGGACTGTCATTCGGTTACGTATTCTGTGATTTAGACAGGGTACCACAAGTAAATACGCAGCTGCAACTTTTCCCCGCCTTGTCAATTAGCCCGTAAAATTAGAAAGTGATGAACTGCACGTGACACATAAAGCTTCTGTAGTAAAGGGTACACCAAAAGAACTCGTAAACTGTTGGGATTAAAGAGCCACACACCTGTTCATTTAATCGAGCACGTATATCGTGCCGGCCGCTGTGACCGAGCGGTTCTAGGCTCTTCATTTCGGAGCCGCGCTGCTACTGTGGTCTCAGGTTCGAATCCTACCTCGGGCATGGATGTGTGTGATGTCCTTAGGTTAGTTAGTTTTATGTAGTTCTAAGTCTAGGGGACTGATGTCCTCAGATGTTAATTCCCATAGTGCTTAGAGCGATTTGAACCATGTTTCCGTACATTGTGTCTATCTATCCTGAACTACTGTGCCTCTTATATTATTTGGTAGATTGTGTCTGACTATAACCAAAATTGACAGATCACAGATATGGGACACAAGCATACTTAAATTACACACAAATTTAATACACATAAGTCAGACATGTGAGCAGATAAAATGACTGGGAGTATTATTTTGTAAGAGCTACTGTAAAATAGATAACTCTCGGCTAATCTTCCCTATTGATGATTGACAAATGGGCCTGGCAGTACAAAGTTGTGATACGAAAACGTGTTTCACAAACCTCGTAAATTTGGTGCGAATAGGGTTATTGTTGTTAGTAATCTGAACACGTTAGAATTCAGAATGTCCTTGGTGCGAAACATTAATTACTATGCCGTGCAGTTAACAAACAAGTTAAAGACACCTGATTGGGATAAAGTTAATGTGTGAACTGAGTGATGACCTGGCTTGATATGACGCAGCAGTTTCGACATGAGGTCGTTGTTAACTGCTTACATGGGTCTTTATTCATGCATGAGAACTAACTTTAATAATGTGAGTTCAGAGCACGAATAGAAGAGAACAAAATTGTCCCTAATATCTTCAAAATAGTAACTTAAATTACAACAGTTAGCTTAACAAACTTTGTTATGTGACAGCACCGTATTGTTCTGACACTAAAATCGCCCTTAACAGCACACATGTAATTTTAATTTGAAGTATTACTGAACGAGAACTGTTGAAAGATAAAATGAAACGTAACTGACTCTTTGAAACGCGCTTTAATGATATTTGTCTGTAGAAGTTTGTTTGTACTTATGGCCAGTAGCAATGAAATATCGGTTGGCAATCAAAAGTGTGATTGCAGAGATATGCGTTCGGCTGCTTCCCACGTGAGATGACTGCTGCAAAATCTTTGGTACTGACGCTGTGCTTTCTCGTCCATCGCTCTTCCGCCAGAATAAGCCGTAAATAAAAACTCGCAGGTCCAAAAACAGAACGGGACAAGGCCAACAGAGTTAATTTAGTACAAAAAACGACCGGCAGAGCGTCAACCATGAAGCGCAGTCCGTTTATTTTTCTCTTCCCCAAAATTAAACCGTTCAAGAGCTCGGCCCTTTCAAGATTTCATTGCAGTTTCGAGCATACCAAACCAAACCATAAACAGCTCACTACAGCAAAGGAGGCCAGACCGTTTCACTCGTAATATTCGGCTTTACTCGTACTTGCAACGCAACAGAGCTCACCATCGCTCCTCAACTGTTTTCTCGAAACATTAATCACAGATTTCCCTATTACGTCAAAGCTCCTAAGATTTTCTGTACATACAAACTCATTACAATCCAAGATAAGCAACGTTAACAGAGAAAAGAGAAAACTACATATCAAAGAAAGAAAACACACACTGTCTTCATTAACGTTTTACAGAACTCTAAACGATTAGTGGCAGATGTACAATACAATAAAATAAGCAAAATAACCTCGTTACAGTATGCTGTGAACATAGCTGTTGTCATCTTGGAAGACGGTAGTGTGCACAGCAAACTCGTCATGAAGACGTCGAAGAAAGGGCAATTACTGGTCACAGGCGATGTTGAAATACATATTCCGGTTCATGGTCGTGCTAACCTGAATGAGTGGGTCTAATTTATGATAAGAATAACTCCGCTAAAGCTTCATGGGATCATGACCGACTTGAAACATACAGTCCATACTCTGCGGGTTAAACGCTACATTAGGCGGTGGGTGGTTTTGGCGCCTTGCATAACTTGAAAAGATACGAAAGCGCAACTCGTCGGACAACACTACGCGTATCCACTAAGCTACTATCAAGTTTCTCAGCGGTTTGCCCCAAGTAAGTCCTGCTGCAGAGTCCACGCAAGATAAGATGGATGATGTGCAGGGACCAATTTGCATCTAAAGCGCTGGGCGAGTTCATTCTATTATTTGGCAGGGGAGGACGATGATGTCTGCCACCTTTCGACCAGTCGGCAATGACAGAATCGAGGTGCACGCCCTGCAGTTTTTCTCAAACGATTTTAAAGAAACTATTCTGTAAAGAACTTTAGTTTTTGATTTACTTGTGGCTTTATATGGCAGGCTAATGATAATGCGCCCATCATTTCGATAATCGTCATACTTATTGTGATACTTATGTAGAAGTAAGACACTATGGGAAATTAGGTGTGTGTGTGAAATCTTATGGGAATTAACTTCTAAGGTAACCAGCCCCTTACACCCTACTTAACCTAAAGTATCCAAAGGATAAAAACACATAACCATGCCCGAGGGAGGACTCGAACCTCCGCCGGGACCAGCCGCACAGTCCATGACTGCAGCGCCATAGACCGCTCGGCTAATCCCGCGCGGCGGGAAATTATGAAATGTTTTCAATGAAAAATAGGGGTCTCTACGATTCTGCGTTTTGTGCACTTACATCATATGTTGTTATGTATAAAATGTACCTAACACATTGAATTTTTTAGACATGGGTGGTGGTGGCTAACTGTCACCGATGTCGAGAAAGCTGATCTGACATAGCTCACTAATTTGCGATCCCGCCAAGCCAGCCATAAGGCCAGAGTGAAATATCCACAACATTCTTCACATGTTATAAACGGTTTGAGATATCGAAGCGATATTTTGGAAAAATTGTACAAAACTTCGTTATCTAACATGTAATTTCACTAACTACAGACTGTTTTGGTGAAAATATGTAATTTTTAAGGGCCATCGATAGCTGGTGAAGCGAGAAATGTTGTGGGTTTTTGAACAACATAAGGGAATACATTACACATTTACCTTTGGCGGGGATGGGCTTTTTTAATAAGCTACTGACATTAGTTTCCCTCAGTTCCTAACTTAATAAAACCCTGTTTCAAAATTCTGTCGAAATCGCGTCTGTACAAGATGTTAGTGGGTGAGAGTGTGTAAACTCCGCTATGTTTTGGCAAAATAAGCAAATTTTAAAGTGGAAGCAAGAGGAAAGTGTAGGTTTTACTTGAAATTCGCCACTCATGACGCTTCTCTGAAAGTTAAAAATGATTAACAAGCCAGGCGAAAATAAATCGCTGCAATTTCGGCAAAATTCTTTTCAGATGCTAACCAAAGCAGGAGTGACGTATCTTTTTGAATGGTCAGCGTGCATGGGTGGGCGTGGAGGAGCCCCACTTGATATTTACAAGAAATTTGAATGTACGTAGGCTTCAGTTTAAAATGGTACTTCCGGTCCAGTGCTCGGCATTTCTCCTACAGAACCTTCCCGCTGCCCTCACAACTACTGCTCTCCCCACGCAAGCCCTGCCGTCTGTGCATCTAACAGCCACGGTGTCCTGCCCGTATCTACCTGCAACCGAGAGGAATGTCCTTTTCTGGGGTCCCTAACCCCAGATATTTATTCGGTTGCTCTGACATTGTTCGCTCGAAAAATTTCCACTTGCATTCGCTGATAGCGGGAATATCTGTCTGGTTTGCAACTGACTCTCATTGACACAGTGTGGCATTCGTCACAGTCCATTTCAGTTAAGGTCTACAGTTCTTACGCAGTGTTACATGGCTATCGTAAGTAGATTAACGGCGTGGGTGTGGGCTGATCCAAATACGACAGCTCCTTTCTGGCGATCTGCTACGTTTCCACGTCTACTCATATGACCAAGCGATTTTAGGATACAGACTGGTACACACCCATCACTTCTCCGCTATTTATCACGTCAGTCGTGGAGGGTCACGAGTACCTCGTAAAAACTCTACACCAACTACCGTGCTCCAGATCGAGCAGCGTACACTTTCAAAAGGGTAACTGATACACAGTGAATCAAAAGTCGCTGTTCATCCTGTTATGTCAAAAACCCTGCAGGAATGGGGAAACCTGAATTTTCCAGTATGGTATGGGTGAGGTGGTCTACCTTTCATGGTATGTCCCCAACATGGGAGACATCTTCACACTGGTCATCTTGATGCTAAGTCAATTATTTTTTTTATTTTAAATGGAATGGCGTCATGTGATATATCAGATAACATGAGGATTTTCTGACAATTTCATTCCCTTAGACAGATTCAAGGTACCAGTTATGGTTCAAAAGTTGCAACACATTTCGATTAGAATTACAGGCTGGAGTTTTCTCCACAGACGGCAGTCGTTTAATGTGTTCAACTTGGTCTACCTGTCGGTCAGCGCACATTTGAAGACGCCGAATCCAATCGCCGTGCACTCATTGAAGAATTTCTGCAGAAATGCTGGCACAAGATTTTTCAGTGCATTGCTCGAGATGGTGTCTTTTTTTTTATTTTATCAGCATGTATGAATTACTTTACGTAAACCAACACATAAAAGTGATGTGATGTGAGATAAACTGATCTGAGTGGTCATTCCACAGAACCACATTCAGTGACCAGGAAATTCGCCATCTGACTACTGATGAACATTTACTCCATAGTGTGGTGGAGCGCCACTCTAATGAAAGTAAGAGGGAAATATTATATCTTCATTCAGAACTGAGGGAAACGCCATTTCTTGCAGCATTTTCAGGTAGTGTTGAGCGTTTATATTCTGGTCAATGATAATCGGTGCAATTACATGGGTGCCCCATATTCTACACCACACCATGATCTTTAAATCACCAACTACATTGGAAGGTTCCACCCGGTGTGGGTTCTGGTCACTCCAGTATCTGTAGTGGTAACGGTTAACTTCATTACTGACAAGAAAGTTTGCCTCATCATTGAACGAGATACCTTGTGCAACTGAATACGTCTGTCTGGGTCATCCTGTACTAGGTGCTGGAGTAGCTGAATCTTGAATGAATACCATTGATAAGCATGAAGGACTCGTACCATCGATGACTGGCTGATTCTACATTCTGCTGACAAACATCGTGTGTTGCGGTGTGGACTCTCCCGAAGGAAGCCACAACCATAGTCGAGCTTGCTCATCAGTACCACTTTTTGAACGGCCACTCCGTGCCTTGTCAGCCACAGTGCCAGTTTCTCGGCATTTTGAATTTAAGCATCTGACAGTTTGGTGCGAAACTGGAGGTCTTTTTGGATGACAGTTGTTAAAATCTGCCGCAGTGACAAGGAAACTGCTTCATCCAGACATCAAAATGACCTCAGTACTCACTTCCTCGGTCAAAGATATCTTCACTTATTTGCAACAAAAAATTTATTTTTCTAACTTTTGAATCATAACTGCTACATCGAATCTGTTTACAGGAATGAACTTGTCGGAAAAAGCTCATGTTATTTGATATATCACACGAGTTATTATTTAAAAATAATTGACTTACATTCAGTATGGCCGATTTCAAAATGGCGTCGATGTTCGATACGTAGTCATCCATACCTTACTGTAATATTCAGGTTTCCCCATTCCGGCAGGGTTTTTTCACCAATAGCTTACGGCAATATTCAGGTTCCCCCATTCCTAGAGGGTTTTTGTCATAACAGGGTGTACTGTGACTTTTGGCTCACCTGGTATTTTTCCTGGTGTCCTCAAATTACTCTCGTACCGTGATAGCCTATACACAGGCTGATCCTGCAATGGCGTTCCAAACGTTCAAAGATGATGGAGAAGTGCGAGTATATCAATCCAAAGTAAGGAACCCTGGTCCAGAAACGACCTAGTCGAAAGATGCAAGCGAAAATCATTCTTCTATGTGTGACAGTGAAATACATGTACCGGTACTGGTGCTGCTAAGATTTCAGGGTAGGTATTCCCGACGACAGAGGTGTCTGCAAGGGGCTTTTAACCTTGCCGTGCTCGCCTGTTAGCACGTTATCAGCAGAACGGGCAGGATGCTTTACTCCATGCCGAGCTGTGCTCAACACAAGCACGCTAAAGGAGTCTTTGCTTGCCTCCCCGTCATTCCGCTCTGCTACGCTATGTAGCAGTTCATACTTTACACTTTCATTGTAGTGTTATGAGTAGGATTTGGAAGTTGATGAAAATACCCGAGTATCGTAGGACGGGGCTTAACAATATATTTATTAATTTTGGGTCCCTGCAAGACAAAAATGGTGGATTTTATTTGACCTTTCTTTTCCTTTTCGGCGTACTTCATGCTTGTTTATTTACTTCTTTACGAACGGTTTTCTCTGCAACGTCATGCTTCTTTCGACAAGTACTGGCTACTCACAGTTAGAACCATCATCAAGTCACCTCCAATAAATGTTTTCTGTAGTAATGTGAACCACCACCGAAAGTCGAGATCCTTTGCACCTAAGAACCTGAAGATGTCTATTATACTGCAACGTCTACCAAAGTAACGTTTTGGGAGTCTAGTTTCGGTAACTTTGGTTTGTTCCAACCAAACATGACCTCAGATGTAACAATTTTAATTACTTTTTCTAGCGTTTATTTTCCAGTTTCTCTGAATTCATTCTAATTGGCTATATAATAGTTCCTTCTGTATTGCCCAAATGCATTTTATCATACACAAAGTTCTGAGCCATATTTTTTCCTATTTCAGTTAATGTTCACCATAGATTTAGAAAGACTATATACTGTTAAATGATCTCAAGTCCTTAGCTCACATTTCCACACATCCGTCAGTTTTTGTGCTCTTTCAAAATATGTATGGCATGCGGAAACTACTGCTAAAAATTTACAAACACGTATTAACATATTCGAGGTTCCCGAATGAGTGTAATAAAGTTTTACACAATTTGCATTGCAAGACACCTGCCAATTTATCTGAAGCGGTCTCATGAACGACAACTTTTCCCCTGCTGGACTTGCACTCTGTTTCGTGACATACATATTCCCCAGTTCTCAATTTCGTCACAATCTCCTTTAACTTTGGTTTGTTCATTTCGCTTCCCCCAACCT
The DNA here is from genome assembly GCF_023898315.1 of Schistocerca nitens. Classification (NCBI taxonomy): domain Eukaryota; kingdom Metazoa; phylum Arthropoda; class Insecta; order Orthoptera; family Acrididae; genus Schistocerca; species Schistocerca nitens. The sequence goes on from NC_064617.1 coordinate 848,058,944, forward strand.
GATGATAAATGAGTTATAGTGAAAATTTGTACCCAAACGTATACAAGGCTAGTCACGTTGGAATGATAGAGCAGACTGTTGTCAGGTGCAGCAGTCTAATTGGGTCACGTGAAGCTTGCGAGGCTAGCAGAAGCCCAAGCTGGCCCGCTTTAACCACTGTCCTCCAGTACACATATACTCCTATGTCTCCATTGCGGCAGGGTGAGCTACTTTAATGGTTATGGTGGTATAGGGGCAAGCCGGCTGGGAAGAGTATTTGAACACCTCTGCCGGACGAGCACCCAGGTATACAAGTTAGGATAATACCTCAACTAATCCAATGCAAATTGAGTAGTGTGTGTTGAGATTAGCATTCATGGTGATCAATGTTTGTACTTTAGTAGTCTTCGGACTGTGATTACAGGTCGAAGTACTAACGTCGATCAGACCTGACAGAAGTACACTACTGGCCATTAAAATTGCTACACCACGAAGATGACGTGCTACAGACGTGAAATTGAACCGACAGGGAGAAGATGCTGTGATATGCAAATGATTAGCGTTTCAGAGCAGTCACACAAGGTTGCCGCCGGTGGCGACACTTACAACGTGTTGACATGAGGAAAGTTTCCAGCCGATTTCTCATACACAAACAGCAGCTGACCGGCGTTGCCTGTTGAAACGTTGTTGTGATGCCTCGTGTAAGGAGGAGAAATGCGTACCATCATGTTTCCGACTTTGATAAGGTCGGATTGTAGCCCATCGCGATTGCGGTTTATCGTATCGCGACATTGTTTCTCGCGTTGGTCGAGATTCAATGTTAGCAGAATATGGAATCGGTGGGTTCAGCAGGGTAATACGGAAGGCCGTGCTGAATCTCAACGGCCTCGTATCACTAGCAGTCGACATGACTGGCATCTTATCCGCATGGCTGAAATAGATCGTGCAGTCACGTCTCGATCCCTGAGTCAACAGATGGGGACGTTTGCAAGACAATAACCATCGGCACGAACAGTTCGACGTTTTTAGCAGCATGGACTATCAGCTCGGAGACCATGGCTGCGGTTACTCCTGACGCTGCATCACAGACAGGAGCGCCTGCGATGATGTACTCAACGACGAACGTGGGTGCACGAATGGTAAAACGTCATTTTTTCGGATGAATCCAAGTTCTGTTTACAGCATCATGATGGTCGTATCCGTGTTTGGCGATATCGCGGTGAGCGCACATTGGAAGTGTGTATTCGTCATCGTCATACTGACGTATCACCCGGCGTGATGGTATGGGGTGCCATTGCTTACACGTCTCGGTCACCTCTTGTTCGCATTGACGGCACTTTGAACAGTGGAAGTAAAATTTCAGATGTGTTACGACCCGTGGCTCTAACCTTTATTCGATCCCTGCGAAACCCTACATTTCAGCAGGATAATGCATGACCGCATGGATACAGAAAATGTTCGACTGCTGCCATGGCCAGCACATTCTCCAGATCTCTCACCAATTGAAAACGTCTGGTCAATGGTGGCCGAGCAACTGGCTCGTCACAATACGCCAGTCATTACTCTTGATGGTATAGTGGTATCATGTTGAAGTTGCATGCGCAGCTGTACCTGTACACGCCATCCAAGCTCTGTTTGACTCAGTGCCCAAGCATATGACGGCTGTTGTTACGGCCTGAGGTGGTTGTTCTGGGTACGGATTTCTCAGGATGTACGCACCCAAATTGCGTGAAAATGTAATCATATGTCAGTTCTAGTATAATATATTTGTCCAGTGAATACCCGTTTATCATCTGCATTTCTTCTTGGTGTAGCAATTTTAATGGCCAGCAGTGTAGTTGTACCCAGTGATAGAACCTGCAAAAAGTATTGTCGTGTAACGGAGGAACAAAGGAACGCAGCAGAGAAGCGGACAGGCTGTATAGGATCAAACACCTGCATATAAGACATCTGGCTCACATCAGTTCCCAAGACTGTTCCAACAATTAAGTGAAACAGGCAATTGGTACCACAGTACAACGATCAAGGAGGAGAACAGATTACACAAACTCCCGACTTAGGCACAGTGCTTGCTCGAGTGGATGAAGCGTCAGCAATCAGCAGTCGGTCAGTTGCCCCCGTAATAAATGTTTTTTACGGTGTGTGTGGCGAGTTGTACGGGAAATGCTGCTTATACAGAAAATGCATGCTGCGTCTCCTGATGACTTTGGAATTCGCGTTGCGTTCAGCCGTTGGTTCTTGCAGCGCCTTTCAGTCGATCCTTTCTTTCCTGTAAATGTGCTTTTCACGGTTGGCGCCTGATCTCCAGAGACGGTATGCTAAATAGCTGCAATGGTCATATTTGGCTAATGAGAATCCCCAGCTACAGCTGCTAGAGCCATCAACACAGATCATCAGTCAACACATGGACAGGCATAATCAATGCTTATGTACTATGTCATTTTCTTCTCTCTCTCCGCTTAAATGCAGAGACATACTAACCAGGCTCCTGGAACACGTCCCACTTTTTGTTCGTCAACGGACGTGGTTACAACACCATGCAGTCCCACCTGACTTTCAACTTAGGGTTCTTGAACATCTAGACATTCCCTGAAAATTGTATAGGCAGAGAAGATCCTGTTTCGGGGGCAGAACGCTCACCTGAACTCACCCAAATTGATTTCTCCTTGTGCAGCCATGTCGAGTCTGAAGAGGAACTCCTGGCAGAAATTCTCTATGTCTACGACACTACAGCCATCCTGTTGTTAAATACAGACTGCTAGCTTTCATCCATCTGAAGGCCATTTGTAAAAGTTTCTGACCCCACTGGTTGCGTTTGCTATTGCCGCCATTACATTGACAATATCGATACTTTCCTAGGCTCCATACAGACGGTTGAGTCGCCTGAAGAACAGTGTCTTCTGATAATTAGCTCAGTAGTGGAACTGAAACTACGGCCGTTGAAAGAGGAAGATTTATTTATGAGATATTGTGTTCTTTCTGCCGTGTTACGTGGTGTAAGTGGTACACCATTCAGTGTCATCCGGGAGTGTCGAAAAGCTGTAGTTCTATTCTCTGACTGTGTCTTATATTCATGTCTACCCACCTTAGTTCACTGATTCCATAAAATAGCCTCGTAGATACACAATGCGTACTGCCATAACTTGTGTTATCCGTAGAGGGTCACACTACCACCTGCTACCAGTTTAACACAGTGTACTGTGCTCCAAAACGACCAGTGTGTATTTCAAAACACTAATTACGAATTGCGCCTTAGGCTAACTGCTGCCTACAAGGCAGTACGAGGTGCGGTCTATGATATTCGGAAATGCGGTCACAATATATCCAATCCCTGCAGCCATTTCTACCAGTAGATTGACCCTCATGATGCCATTCTTCATTTGTCCTTACGAGGTTGAGTAAACCACATTTCAGAGCCTCTATCTCAGAAAATCCGAGAAGTTACCAGAAATGGAATCCAGGTCCTTAGACACTGAAGGCAGCAACTCTAACCTTTGGGCTACGGAGGCTGTCTTGTTTTCTTTTAAGCAGATAAATATTAATTATTGTGTATAACTTAGGTCTGTTGTTATGCTCGTTCGTCTTAGTTAGTTGGTTAGTTAGTATCATATCCCATAGGTCATTCGAACTATTCTGTTGCAGTAATGTGGAACGAGTCAATTTACGTTGTATGCGTATAGGATTACTGTTAATATTACCGAACATGTGATATTGTAGTCCTACTAATGCAAGTACTTACAAGCTCGTTTTTCCACAGGTTAACAGTTTTTGAATAGAAATCAGTAATGGAATAGAATGAGTTGTCCAGGAGAAACGATTTTAGATTAGATTTAAAACATCACGTGCCAACTGTCTGACAGTTTGTTGCTGCATGCTAAAAGCCTTTCTGAGTTACTGGCAGCTTCAGTAATAAGTAATAAAGAGCATAATTTTCTCGGTTGTTGTGGGTTTATACATAATTGTTATTTTAAAACTCTGCTGGATTATGTACAACGAATTTCAGTAACAAATATATGTATTGTGGTAATGGAGTTAAAGTGCCTTACTCCTTGAAGAGGTATTTACATGACGACTGCAAGTGAATACCACATTTTATTCTTACTGCTCGTTTCTGTATCAGTGCTCTCATTTTAAGTCATGAGTTACACCAGTAAAATAATTCCATAAGAGATTACTGAGTGGAAATATAGTAAATATGTCATTGAGATTGATTCGAAGACTAGTAATTGCATGAAGAGGAAAAGTAACTGGAATTAGTTATTTGAAAAGCTCAGTAATACGCACCTTCCAGTTCAACCTCTAATCAATATGTGCACCTCAAAATTTGGAACATTCTATCCTGTTAACTTACTCCTGCTCTGTGTTATACGATCATAGTGTGTTTTGTCTAGATTAAGATAGAGTCCATTTTCAGAAAACCACTTAACATCATTTACCATCTCTTCTGTTCGTTTCTCTAATTGGATGTGTTATAAAACTATTATAGTCTACAAAAATTCAAATTGTACTTGTTGAATATTAAGTTCAAAATGTTCCAATGTGTGTGAAATCTTATGGGACTTAACTTCTAAGGTCATCAGTCCCTAAGCTTACACACTACTTAACCTTAGTTATCCTAAGGACAAACACACACACACACCCAATCCCGAGGGAGGAATCGAACTTCCGCCAGGACCAGCCACACAGTACATGACTGCAGCGCCTCAGACCGCACGGCTAATCCCGCGCGGCCTATATTAAGTGAAAAGTCATTCACATGCATAAGGAATAGCTGTGGACCCAAAACTGAACCCTGTGGGCCACTCTTTGTGATTTTTACCATAGTCGCTACAACTTCCTACCTCTCAGAAATTATCTGAATTATTCAGGACAACTTTCTGCGCCCTGTTTTCTAAGTGTGATCAAACGAGATATATCCAAGGAAACCAATTCAATCAGACAAATTTTTCTGTTGGAGTAATATTTTTAACAGAATCAGACGCCCTGGAAAGATTAAAAAAATAGGGTGATATTTCATAATTTAAGAACTATGATGCAGGGTGAATGAATGCATAAAAATCATTCCAAGTCGAGAAACCCTCCTGGAAAGAAAACTGTTATAAGCTAAGTACTTGTTTATACTTAAATGTGATACTGAAATGTGTTGCTTTACATTTTCGAGTATTTTGAAAAAGATGTTAGTAAGAAAACTGAACGATAATTAATTAAGTCTCCCTTGTTATCTTGTTTATAAAGAGCCTTAACCGTTGCATATTTCCATCTTCCTGGAAAGATTCCCTGTGGCAGTGTTGCACCGTTCTGTAAAACAGGAATGAACGGCGCCATTTCTTAACTGGCTAGTACGCTTTTATGTCACAGCAACTGACGATAAAGTCCAGACAGAGGAAGTATAAGCGTACTATTGCACGAGATTGCTTGAAGTTCTTTGATAGCGAGCGCTAAGCCGTCCTCCCCGTTGCCCTGGTGGGGATGCGGTGTCGTGAGGACTGGCAATACGAGACACCTTCCGCCCGCAGAGCTGGCTGCCGCATTCCGCGGCTCCCTGGCCTGCGAAACAGCAGGTGCGGACCTCAGATAGCCAGTTAGCGCCCACGCGCCCCCTCAACTGGGGTCCGTCCCGGAGAACGCTTTGTTTCATTCGACCGCCGCGATAAGAGTCATTATATTAATGGCGGATGCTTGAATTATAGCGCGCGCTCCATTTTACCCGCGCCCTGGTCTCGCTTCAGCAGAGCACACGCTGCACGCATTGGGAGCGATAGCGCCACAATAGTAGCAGCGCGGCGCGTATTGCAAACTGTCCATTGTCGCCGGCCGCGACGGGCGGCACACATTGTCCGCGCCCGCGAATTTAAGTCCAAGAAATTATGGCTTCATTGTACGGACGGCGGCCGGCACTTAAATTTCAGTCACCTGCCACGGCCGACTCATTGTCCGCGCCGCGTTTACTGTCCCGGGGCAAGCGCGCGCGCTTTAATGACGATCATTAAGTCGCCACAGCGGTCGCAACCCTGACAGGAACCGCGTGTAATGGAGGCCCGGAGAAAGACGCGTAATTGCGGTCAGCGCTGGATGACGCGTTTAACGTCCGCTCGCAAAACTTTTATGCGTCCATTCGCACTTGTAACCGACCGAATATTAACGAGCACTTTTCTCCCATTGGTCTTTGCGAAGCGGAAGTCATCATCTGCTGCCGCTGCACGCATGCCGCCAACTTGTTGGGTGGTTTTTAAACGAATCACAATATCTCATAAATAAAATCTACCACTTTCAGCGCCTCAGGTTTCAATTCCACAACTGAGCTCTTCGTCAAAAGTCACTGTACTTCCTGTGCTTTATCTTCAACGGACCATAACATCTCAGGAAAATATCGGCGTACCAGCTCAATGTCGTAACGAAAATACCAAAATAACGCGACCAAAGGAATCAGCAAATTTTATTTGCATTGAATGGGTTTCAGGTGACTTAACACTTGATATACTACAGGAATGAGATCCTCAACAGTAGTCTCACACTTAAGTGGAAAGATTTTTCTTAGCACATCAAGAGGTTGCCCGGCTGATAATTCTATTTACACATTCCCTGATTGCATATTAAAAGTCCGACATGACAAAATATTGAAAGATGCCAGTTTTTGCGGTCGCACCGAGGCGTTTTATTGGGTGGACCATGTTACACTCTTAGAAAATCTTGTTTTATGAAACTGACGACTTCACACACAACTGGTTTGAATCATACTTAACGAACAGAATCCAAATAGTGCAAAGTAATTGTAAAGGCCACGCGGGATTAGACGAGGCTGGCCGCGGTGGCCGAGCGGTTCTAGGAGCTACAGTCCGGCCGGAACCGCGTTACCGCTACGGTAGCAGGTTTGAATCCTGCCTCGGGCATGGATGTGTGTGATGTCCTTAGGTTAGTTAGCTTTAAGTAGTTCTAAGTTCTAGGCGACTGATGACCTCATATATTAAGTCCCATAGTCCTCAGCGTCCATTTGATTAGCCGAGCGGTCTAGGCGCTGCAGTCATGGACTGTGCGGCTGGTCCCGGTGGAGGTTCGAGTCCTCCCTCGGGCATGGGTGTATGTGTTTGTCCTTAGGTTAATTTAGGTAAAGTAGTGTGTAAGCTTAGGGACTGAGGACCTTAGCAAATAAGTCCCATAAGATTTCACACATATTTTTTTAATTGTAAAAATGACGGAAAGGTAGAAAATTTTAGTGACTATGGCGAAATCATGAAGGGGGCATTCAGGGTTCAATTTTGGTTCCTTCCCGATTCCCTTTATATCTGAATGAGGTTACACTTAACATTCAGCATGCAAAATTGTAACTTTTTGGGAGCTGTACTAGAATTATAAAAAATCCCATTATAGAAAAATCAACAGATTGTTAATGACGTGTTTCAAAGAATTATTAACTGATTCTCTCCAAATAGCCTGTCCCTATGTAGTGTCCTGTTTGACAAATTTGCTAGCACAGGAAGAGGAGCCAGTTAATAGGCTCGATGACATAAATTTATGCGTGTACACATTGAAAAAAAACTTGAAGTGAAAGGTAGATGTTATTGGGTTTGTCAAACAATTAAGTTCAGCACTTTCGCTCTTCACATGATTGCTAGTCTTGGAAACAAAGCAATCAGTCTCGTGACATATTCTGCATTTTTCCACTCAGTAATGTTTTATGGAATTATTTTACTGGGGTAACGCATCTCTCAGAAAGAAAGCATTGAGCATTGATCGCACGAAAGTGAACAGAAAGGGTAATATGTGGTATTCACGCACGCAAGAAGCTAGGCGTTTTAAATGCGTAATCCCAATAAAAATTTTTGTTTATGAAATTTTTCATAAATAAGACATCACAGTTTCAGAATAACAGTGATGTCAAAAATGGCTCAAATGGCTCTGAGCACTATGGGACTTAACTTCTGAGGTCATCAGTGCCCTAGAACTTAGAACTACTGAAACCTAACTAACCTAAGGACATCATACACATCCATGCCCGAGGGTGGATTCGAACCTGCGACCGTAGCGGTCGCGCGGTTCCAGATCGTAGCGCCTAGAACCGCTCGGTCGCCTCTGCTGGCACAGTGATGTCCATGCCTGCCACACAAGAGGGAATAATGACTTTTATCACCCATGGTTAGATCTGTTACTGGCTCAGAAAGAAGTTCGGTATGCAACTTGAAAAATTTTTGGTAATTTGCTTTATGGCGTTCAATGTCTGACAGGTAGCGAAGCAAGTTTTAAATGTTATGTAAAACCATTTCTCGTGGACAACTCCATCTATGACATTTACGAATTTCTACTTAAAAACTGGTAGCCAAGATATATATATATATACTCCTGGAAATTGAAATAAGAACACCGTGAATTCATTGTCCCGGGAAGGGGAAACTTTATTGACACATTCCTGGGGTCAGATACATGATCACACTGACAGAACCACAGGCACATAGACACAGGCAACAGAGCATGCACAATGTCGGCACTAGTACAGTGTATATCCACCTTTCGCATCAATGCAGGCTGCTATTCTCCCATGGAGACGATCGTAGAGATGCTGGATGTAGTCCTGTGGAACGGCTTGCCATGCCATTTCCACCTGACGCCTCAGTTGGACCAGCGTTCGTGCTGGACGTGCAGACCGCGTGAGACGACGCTTCATCCAGTCCCAAACATGCTCAATGGGGGACAGATCCGGAGATCTTGCTGGCCAGGGTAGTTGACTTACACCTTCTAGAGCACGTTGGGTGGCACGGGATACATGCGAACGTGCATTGTCCTGTTGGAACAGCAAGTTCCCTTGCCGGTCTAGGAATGGTAGAACGATGGGTTCGATGACGGTTTGGATGTACCGTGCACTATTCAGTGTCCCCTCGACGATCACCAGTGGTGTACGGCCAGTGTAGGAGATCGTTCCCCACACCATGATGCCGGGTGTTGGCCCTGTGTGCCTCGGTCGTATGCAGTCCTGATTGTGGCGCTCACCTGCACGGCGCCAAACACGCATACGACCATCATTGGCACCAAGGCAGAAGCGACTCTCATCGCTGAAGACGACACGTCTCCATTCGTCCCTCCATTCACGCCTGTCGCGACACCACTGGAGGCGGGCTGCACGATGTTGGGGCGTGAGCGGAAGACGGCCTAACGGTGTGCGGGACCGTAGCCCAGCTTCATGGAGACGGTTGCGAATGGTCCTCGCCGATACCCCAGGAGCAACAGTGTCCCTAATTTGCTGGGAAGTGGCGGTGCGGTCCCCTACGGCACTGCGTAGGATCCTACGGTCTTGGCGTGCATCCGTGCGTCGCTGCGGTCCGGTCCCAGGTCGACGGGCACGTGCACCTTCCGCCGACCACTGGCGACAACATCGATGTACTGTGGAGACCTCACGCCCCACGTGTTGAGCAATTCGGCGGTACGTCCACCCGGCTTCCCGCATGCCCACTATACGCCCTCGCTCAAAGTCCGTCAACTGCACATACGGTTCACGTCCACGCTGTCGCGGCATGCTACCAGTGTTAAAGACTGCGATGGAGCTCCGTATGCCACGGAAAACTGGCTGACACTGACGGCGGCGGTGCACAAATGCTGCGCAGCTAGCGCCATTCGACGGCCAACACCGCGGTTCCTGGTGTGTCCGCTGTGCCGTGCGTGTGATCATTGCTTGTACAGCCCTCTCGCAGTGTCCGGAGCAAGTATGGTGGGTCTGACACACCGGTGTCAATGTGTTCTTTTTTCCATTTCCAGGAGTGTATATATAGTGGCATGAGTGTAAAAAAAGGTCAGTATTGTGTTCATTAACGTTAACACTAATCATGTACATATATCCTGTGAACTGATTCGTTTCACATCGTTTTGATAAAAGAATCGTTCATTCGAATGGAACATATAACTGACTAACAACAATGGAACTGCCGTAGGACTAAACAAATGGGAGAGAATTTATGCCTTCTGCTGCAACTCTAAGACTGAAATAGGTATTACTGGTTAATCAGAACAAATTCATTAAAAGAAAGCAGATTGATAGTATTCTTACGACTTTTTCACTGAAGAGATCTGGGAAGTTCCACAGCGACACGCTTACGAGACTCCATTGTTGGCACAACAAGCAAAATTTTTAGGAGGAGAGGAAATGAACACTTTGTCTCAAGCTCCAGACAGGAAACACTCAGCCTTCACCTGCACTTCCAGCAGGTGACGCTTTGCCTGATGATCATTTGTAGACTCTGTCTCGGAGCCGATCACAGTTGCTGGAACTGAGCTTGTAACTTCCATGTACCACTAAAGTCAATCTCTGCATCTCAGTTTTGGAACAGTGGTAAGCACTTGCGGCATATGAGCACGAAGTGATGACGTGGATGACAGGTTATACGTTTCGAATCTGGGTGTTGCCTTTCTGAATTAATTCATGCATGCAGCCAGCTGAACTCAAAGTGTGCTTAGACTAGGAAATGGTGCTCATATGTAATTTTATGGGTGTTTCCTTCAGTCTGTTAACTAATTCAGCAATAATTGGCAGTTTACTTGGACACAGGAAACTGTATACATTATTAGGGTTTACTTTCCAATTAGACCTCCCCCCTCCTGTGCAAAATTACTATTGTATAAGTCAAATAATTCATTTAAAGCATTGAGCACTTAATACGAGGAGAAATCAAAAACCCCCCCTCCTGTGCAAAATTACTATTGTATAAGTCAAATAATTCATTTAAAGCATTGAGCACTTAATACGAGGACAAATCAAAAACCCTTGGACCCTAATTTTTACAAGCCAAACTAAGGCACGGCAACGGCCTTGCCGCAGTGGATACACCGGTTCCCGTCAGATCACAGAAGTTAAGCGCTGTCGGGCGTGGTCGGCACTTGGATGGATGACCATCCAGCCGCCATGCGCTGTTGCCATTTTTCGGGGTGCACTCAGCCTCGTGATGCCAATTGAGGAGCTATTCGACCGAATAGTAGCGGTTCCGGTCAAAGAAAACCATCATAACCACCGGGAGAGCGGTGTGCTGACCACACGCCCCTCCTATCCGCATCTTTACCTGAGGATGATATGGCGGTCGGATGGTCCCGATGGGCCATTTGTGGCCTGAAGACGGAGCGCTAAACTAAGGTACAAACAGGTAATGAGAAATATACATCATATTATACGTACCTTGCACTACTTTTCCACGTAGTCCACCAAACGGTTCACACATTCGTCCCATCGCAGCACCAAATGTGAGATGTCCGTGCAGTAGAATTCGTCCGGCTGATTATGGAACCACCGTCGGACTGCTATCTTGGCTTCATCGTTTCTTGTCAGTCAGTGTCCTACCAGGAACTTTTTCATCTGTTCGGAAATCACTAGGAACGAGGCCTTGACTGTATGGTCCAGAATCTCCCAGCTAAATGCCTGGATCTTTTCCGCAGCTCTGATTGCCACAAGTGGTCTCGCATTGTCGTGGAGCAGAATCACGTTGTCCACGTCGAAAGTACTTCGGCGCCTGCGCCTGATGGCAGCCCTCAGACGTGACAGTGTTGAACAATAACTGTCGGCACTGATGGTGGCACCTTGTGGCATTAAATCCCGCAGGAGCGGTCCACGGCTCACCCAGAAGGCCGATAACATCACTTTGCCAACAGATGGCGCTGAACGGAATTTTTTTGTTTCAGGCGAATTATCTGTATACAGCGGGTGGACAGAAACATGGGAACACCGCGGGAATTGCATACTTGGACATAAATACAATGCCTACAAGTTGTGTTACTGTATATGACGACGGAAGGCAATTGAGCAATACCCTTAACGTGCGGAAAGTGTCCGTCGTGGTCCGAACGGTGTTCTGTGTAGTTGTGAGTGCGTTATGTCGGAACTAAGAGAACTCGAAAGTGGACAAACTGTTGCTGCTCGTATGATGCGTCCTTGTGCAACCAAGCTGATTGAAGTGTTTGGTGTTTCAAAAGGCACCGTATCGAAGATTTTACTGTATTAAGGCAAAGTGGGAGAACATCAACGCCGGCCGGAGTGGTCGAGTGGTTCTAGGCGCTACAGTCTGGAACCGCGCGACCGCTACAGTCGCAGGTTCGAATCCTGCCTCGGGAATGGATGTGTGTGATGTCCTTAGGTTAGATAGGTTTAAGTAGTTCTAAGTTCTAGGGGACTGGTGACCATTGGAGTTAAGTCCCATAGTGCTCAGAGCCATTTGAACCATTTTTGAGAACATCATCCGCTAAGTCTCAACACGGACGTAAGCGTGTGCTGAGTGATCGTGATGGACGGTCACTGAAGAGATATGTGAAGAAAAGTAAGAGGACGACAGCTGAAAATGTCACTCGAGATCTAAACTTCCCACCCGCGAACCCTGTCGGCACCAAAACAACATGAATGTAACCACATAAGCGGGGCTTGCAGTGCAAACTGAAAACCAAAAACGATGCAAATACCCATAACAGGGAAACTTGCTGGAAGTCATAACACCTGGACTATGGAGCTGTAGAAAAAAGTAATTTGTCGTGACTACTCTCGTTTAACGTTGTTTCTATCTTATGGCCGAGTTTACGTACCAGAAGTGAAATATGGCGGTTGTCCGGCGATGATTTGGGCAGCCGTATCGTCGTATTCGATAGGTCGAATGGATAATCTCCAATCTTGGATTACTGGCAAGGGCTGTGTGACTGTTCTGGCCGATCAGGTACGTCTCACGGACACATGTTTGTTCCTAAATGATGATGCTGGGTTCCAAGGCGACGTGGCCCCTCATTACACATCTCTCGTCGCCCAGTACTGGTTTTGTGAGCACGAGGAATTAATGTTACCCCCATCGTCATCAGATCGCAATATTACACCTTTGTGGCCTATTTTCGAGAAGAGGGTACGTGATCGATCTCCACCTCCATCATCGTTACCAGAACTCTTGAGTATTCTGCAGGGAGGATGGTACTATAGTCCTTTGAAAACCATACAGGACCTACGTTTATCTATTGTGAGACGAGTGAAAGGTGTTTTGAAAGCCACTGGTCTTCCTTCATCGTATGAGTCATAGTAATATTTTGCGTTTTTATCCAACCCCTGTATGTATGGATACTGTACACTTAAAGACTGTTGTCATTGTGGAAGACAAGTGAGTACACGACTTACAAATTATCAGAACGTATAAGAAAGATAAACACTTGATCACCTACAATGCTGAAAAAAAAAACAATTTGATCATATTCTTGGCTAACATATCAGGCAATAACTAATCGTACTAAAAACATCACAGAACCACCTCCATCCTGATCTACACTCTGCACAGTCCGACGGTTGAACCCTTCACCGAACCGACAGTACCTTTGAGCCTTTCATCATTTAAAAGGAAACAACAACACGGGTCGCAGCGTCACATTATACGCCTACGGTCAACTATTGTCCAATCTCTGTGTCATTTGGTCATTGAAGATGTGCAGTTCGAGCTACCTCTGTGACCAATGGCGCTTTCCGAGTTGTCCGACTCTCCAAGTCCACTAAATGCAGTCCCCTTCCCATTGTTCCCTCGTAAACTGTCTGAAATTGACCTGCACCTCTGAGAGCAGAATTCGTATCTGATTTGAAACCAGCTGTCATTGACAAGGTGTGGCAATCACGTCCGCTGCCTCTCTTTACATGCACTGTTCCTAAGCTGCCATACGCTACTGTGGGCCATGCATGATTTTTTATAGACACGGTGAACAACCCACCATGATACAAACCTCCAAATCTGGCAGTTTGGGCTCGTTCTTGCGATGGGAAGTTCAAGCATCGTAGTTCATATCTTGTTGTTTGAAGTTACCATAAAGACCGAACTTACTGGGCAGATTCCATTGAACAGATAAACCACTTGTCTGCCATCAATTACGTCGACACATGACCGCCAGGCACCAATTCTGCACCATCTACTGCTCTCCAAACATCCCACTGTGCACTTCTAAGAAGGCGACTAACAGTCTGCCAAATCAAAACAATATGTCTAGGGACCAGGAATGAAGATAAATACTGAACAACCGGCGAAAAATTGTTTGGTAGTCGCATGTTTCGTGCACGAACTAAATTTCAGTAAAATTCTCCGAGTTAATACCAGTCAGCTATGTGCTCCCAATGGAATTTTTTTACCTGATCAATCCACATGATGTGATGGCCAACGACAATGATAAAAAAATAATGTACGAGAGGATGAAACGAAACTTCACCAGTTGGGAGGGCATGGCATGTTATTTTAGTGACTACAAAATCGAATAATATTTACTAAGAACTTGGCAGTATAAGTCTACCTATATTATGGTGTAGCAACCTGTTCTGGTCTGGATGCATGCACTGACTCAGTTGCGGAAGGTGCCATTAAACCGTTGTATCCTTTCTGGAGGCACGCTGGCCCAAAAGTATTATATGTTGCAGCGTCGCATTAATATAAGCTCTGGGTCACATTGCAATGCGCTGCTGGTAGAGGTCATCGTGCCGAGGGGAAACAAACTGCTTGTTGACGTAGTCCCCAAAGATAGATTCATACTTTGGTTGACCCATGACGAGATGACCCAGGGAATTGCAAGGAAACATTTTGCAGACTATTATGCCCGCTGCTGGGGTCCAAACGTAGCAACATTCGCTCAACAGTCGTTGAGGAGACACTGTTGGTAGCCCTGTAGTTTATATGGGCGCTCAGATACTCAACATTTGCAAGTCTATTCACCCATACAAATCTCCACAGGCCTGGGCCCAACAATTGTTCAGTGTCGGTTTTGGATAACGTCATTTTGCCATGCATGGTCTAATTTACCCACAGTGAGACGCACACAATTTACAACTTAGCCGTTTTGGAAATGCAGCCACTCTGCTCCAGTGATCACGTCCTTTTGCACGTCAGCTAAATCTCTTCGTTTCCGCATCACGACAATTAATGCAATGTTTCCCGTGTACACCTGACACGTTTGATACACTCTCCACTGCTACTGCTGCCAACTGCAATCTGTGAGTGATTGCACGATGACATCAAACATAGGCGGTGGTAACACTAATGTTACTAGACTGTGTAGTTGGTCCTTTATTCTCGATACAAGCATTGGGACAGAGTTGAGGTCCGAGCTGGTTCTCTCTGTGATAGATCTGGGTTCCTTGTTGGCGATGAGTGCACCTCCACACCAAAGCAGTAGTTTATAGAGAAATGTCTCGTGGTCCACAAGCATCATACTGAAAAAGCAGTACCACGATAGTGCCACATGAGATGTTACATGTTGTCTGTAATGTGCCATTGTACCATCAGAGTTCCTTCAGTCACTAAGGGGCATGACCTGAAGTCAAAACCTATGACTGCCTGCACTGTCGTGCCAGGAGT
The DNA here is from genome assembly GCF_023898315.1 of Schistocerca nitens. Classification (NCBI taxonomy): domain Eukaryota; kingdom Metazoa; phylum Arthropoda; class Insecta; order Orthoptera; family Acrididae; genus Schistocerca; species Schistocerca nitens. Next base: position 848,074,246 of record NC_064617.1, read on the forward strand.
AGCGCAGCTCTGTCTCTTCAAAACACTGGACGAGTGGGACCATCCCCCAGGTCGCCTCCACACTCACCAAAGATGGTAATCGAGGTAATGAAGAACTGTGATTCATTGCTCAACTCAATGTGATGTCTTTCAACAGTAGCCTATGCTGTCTATTCATGTCACAAATTCAAACACACAGAAGTTTTTTCTGTGGTGTTAATGGTAGCCTATGCATGGGGCTCTAAGTTCCTACTAATGCTACTGCTAGTCCGTAAACAGTGGTGCACGACAACACAGAATGTTTCAGATTGTTCGTTATACCTTCTCAGATGGCAGGCAGATATGTGAAGTTGTTATGATGAGGTTGGTGCACATTGCGGTGATACTCTCTTGTGATGGTGAGATGTGGTCGATCGGAACCGTGAGGCACTGTGTACCTGCTCTCACGTTCTCAAGCAGTCCAGCATAGAACGTTTTTCAAATTTGAATAGCCCACAAATCTGGATATTGCACGATTCGACCAGCCGAACAAATACACTATTACAATGAACTGTCTTCCAAACTCCCAGATTCTTATAGAGCTGTTTCACTAGTAGTGACATCTCCATATTCTTCACAACAACTGCTCAGCATCTGATGCTGTTATCACCTCTTATGTATCATACCAGACCTGCTTGCAATACTAAAATCGAATAACAGTAACACATTTTTGTAGCCGTTGCTATGCACCGAGATAGTACAGGAATGTGAGAGAAAAAGTCTTTTAAATCTTCACATCCCTGCGATTCCTCAGTGCAGGGATGTGTCAACACGAGCCAGTCACAAGGTGTAAACATTTTGACACGCTTAGTCGGTCAGCAGTGCTGTGACATCGACACTTTTGTGTGTGAATGCGAGTGAGCTCAGTGAGAAAGTGAAAGGCGAGTGGGCACCAAACTGCCTGTGTGTACCTCATAACATTGAGTAAAAGACACTAGATAGGACGCAAGAACGCCTGTCAGGGACCTGATAGAGCAGTTATGGTACAGTATTAAACCCTTTGAGAAAATACAGCAAGCCAGATGCCACTGACCACTCATATGCCGCAAGCCACCTGACGGTGTGTGGCGGAGGGTACCTCTATTGGTTCTCCCTTCTATTCTAGTCTCGTATTGTTCGTAGAAAGAAAGATTGTTGGTATGCCTCTGTGTGGGCTCTAATTTCTCTGATTTTATCCTCATGGTCTTTTCGCGTGATGTACGTAGGCGGGAGCAATATACTGCTTGACTCCTTGGTGAAGGTATGTTCTCGCAACTTCAACAGAAGCTCATACCGAGCTACTGAGCGTCTCTCTTGCAGAGTGTTCCATTGGAGTTTATCTGTCATCTCCGTAACGCTTTCGCGATTACTAAATGATCCTGTAACGAAGCGCGCTGCTCTCCGTTGGATCTTCTCTACCTCTTCTATCAACCCTATCTGCTACGGATCCCACAACGGTGAGCAGTATTCAAGCAGTGGGTGAACAAGGGTACTGGAACCTACTTCCTTTGTTTTCGGATTGCATTTTTTTAGGATTCTTCCAATGAATCTCATTCCGGCATCTGCTTTACCGACGATTAATTTTATATGGTCATTCCATTTTAGATCACTCCTAATGCCTACTCCCAGATTATTTATGGAATTAACTGATTCCAGTTGCTGATCTACTATATTGTAGCTAAATTATGAAGGACCTTTCTTTCTATGTATTCGCAGCACATTACACTTGTCTACATTGAGATTCAATTGCCATTCCCTGCACCGTGCGTCAATTCGTTGCAGATCCTCCTGCATTTCAGTACAATTTTCTATTGTTACAACCTCTCGATATACTACAGCATCATCCGCAAAAAGCCTCATTGAACTTCCGATGTTATCCACAAGGTCATTTATGTATATTGTGAATAGCAACGGTCCTACGACACTCCCCTGAGGCACACCTGAAATCACTCTTACTTCAGAAGACTTCTCTCCATTGAGAATGACATTCTGCGTTCTGTTATCTAGGAACTCTTCAATCCAATCACACAACTGGTCTGATAGTCCATATGCTCTTACTTTGTTCATTAAACGACTGTGGGGAACTGTATCGAACGCCTTGTGGAAGTCAAGAAACACGGCATCTACCTGGGAACCCGTGTCTATGGCCCTCTGAGTCTCGGGGACGAATAGTGCGAACTGGGTTTCACACGATCGTCTTTTTCGAAACCCATGATGATTCCTACAGAGTAGATTTCTAGTCTCCAGAAAAGTCATTATACACGAACATAATACGTGTTCCAAAATTCTACACCCTACCAATCCAGTTATTACAAATGATGTCTCACAACAAAGCCTCTCCTCTGTTCAATATAAATATCCCAATCAGCTTCCTTAGAATCAGTATTCATGGTGACCATGTCGTTTGCTCTCCATTCTCTGATTCTTATATTGCAACATCTAGTGCAAAATTATGCCGTATAGTCAGACTGTACCAGTCGCACTTTCACAGCCTGACATTGTGACAGCAATTCATTAACCGCAAATAACTGATGCCAAAGTGCAGGACTGCAGCTGTCACTGACGGGTCTTCCATGGGCCCACCACCACTGTTCCAGTTCTGGGCATGAGCTACTGTGATACTGCAGCTTCTACAGGCCAGAGGGCCTACCCAAATGGTAAGCTGGGGTCAGTGTACATGGCAACATCAGACTTCATGGCGTCTGACACAACAGTCCACCTGATGGGACTATGCAGGCACTGACCCATGAGGAACGCAGCAATCTTAGGGCAGCATGTGAATCGATTACAAACGCACACCACAGTCACGTCTTTTTCACAGCGACCACAAGTCGCTGGCTGATGCTTCTGCTGACACCTCCGGCATCCTTGGATCTGCAACTGCTGACAGCAGATCCCAGTAAAGGCACCATAGCTGAGTCCATAGGTACGAGATACGCACTGAACGGTAACGGAGTAGTAATTAATCGTGTTTTATTGGTGAATCACGACGCGCCACAGGTCCTCAATCCACATAATCTGAAAAGACAGTTAGGGATCTAGCCGGAAAAGTTTGACCCTTATACCTGTCACAGAGAATTGCGTCTGTAATCATTTATACATCCGCCGACGGTGTGTACGTGTGAGAAGCTGCACTGATATCTGACCCTGCCTTCTGGGAGCTTCACTCTATTTGTAGGGCAGTGTGTAACTTATGCACGCAGAGCTCGGCAGGTGAGGGGAAGCAGCGCCCGCTCTGGGTGTGCAGGACAGGGTACAGTGCCCACGGCAGGGCAGCTACCAGCAGGTGCCAGGTGCCCGTTGCCCAACCAGCAAACGGGCCGTGTTTTAATCAGGGCGACATCGCAGGGCCTGTCCGCGCGCGGCCGCACCGCTCCACTCCACTTCAGGCCGTATGTGTCTGTCGCAGCGGTGTCGCACCGACCGACAGTTCTGCACACCCAAACTGACAAACAACGGGCGAGGACGCTTGTTTCATTTCCCCACATGTCCACATCGAGCGATATCGATAATGTCTATTTTTACTGTCAAACCTGATTCGCTTTGACACAAATGCTCGCACACACACACACATACACACACACACAGAGAGAGAGAGAGAGAGAGAGAGAGAGAGAGAATAAACTAACAGTGAACTCATCGAGCTAGTTGGATGGGGAAGTTAAACAGTATCAGCATATTCTTCAATGTTACGAGGGTTACTCCAGAAGAAATGCACACTATTTTGGTAAAAATACAGTTTTCATTCTGCATGTGTGAAAGTTTTACAGTGTGTAGATACATCCTTCAGGCTTGTTTTCAAACTTAGTTCAACCTGTTCCCGTCAGTGGCGCCGTCACAACATGTCTTCAAGATGGCTGCTACACTTAACGTTCGTCAGAAGCTACGTGCTGTCATAGAATTCCTGTGCTGTGAAAACGAGACAGTGGGTAACATCCACAAGAGGTTGAAAAAGGTGTATGGAAATGCTGCTGTCGATCGCAGTACAGTTATTCGGTGGGCAAGCAGGTTACGTGATGAAAGCGGGCGCGGCAATATCAAGGATTGTCCTCGCAGCGGCAGTTCTCGTACTGGACACACTCCAGACAATGTGCAGAGAGTTAACGAATTGGTGACTGCTGACAGACGCATCACAGTGAACGAATTGCCATGCTACGTTGGGATAGGGGAAGGAAGTGTTTGCTGAATACTGAAAGTGTTGGAGTTAAAAAAGGTTTGTGTCAGGTGGGTTCCCAGGATGTTGACAGTGGTTCACAAAGAAACAAGAAAAAAGGTATGCAGCGAACTTTTAGAGCAGTACGAGAATGGTGGAGATGAATTTTTTGGAAGAATATTGACTGGTGATGAAACATGGCTCCATCATGTTTCACCAGAGACGAAGAGGCAATCAATGGAGTGGCATCATGCAAATTTACCCAAGAAAGAAAATTCAAAACCACACCTTCTGCTGGAAAAGTTATGGCTACGGTGTTTTTCATTTCCGAAGGACTCTTTCTTGTGGACATCATGCCAAGTGGAACCACAATAAATTCTCATGCACATGTGACGACACTGAAGAAACTTCAAGCTCGACTGAGTCGTGTTCGACCACATCGGCAAAAGCAGGATGTTTTGCTGTTGCACGACAATGCACGGCCACATGTCAGTCCAAAAAACCATGGAAGCGATCACAAAACTTGGATGGACAACACTAAAACATCCGCCCGCCTTACAGTCCTGTCCTGGCTCCATGTGACTACGTCTCTTTGGGAAACTGAAAGACTCTCTTCGTGGAACAAGGTTTGAAGATGATGACTCGCTTGTCCACGCTGCCAAACAGTGGCTCCAACAGGTTGGTTCAGAATTTTACCGTGCGGGTATACAGGCGCTGGTTGCAAGATGACGTAAGGCAGTTGAGCGGGACGGAAGTTATGTGGAGAAATGAAACTATTGTTCCTAATGGATGTATCTACACAGTGTAAGACTTTCAGACATGTAGAATAAAAGATGGGTTAAAAAAATAGTGTGCATTTCTTTTGGAGTGACCCTCTTACAATATGCATCTGATTTTTGATCTCATAAGTACATAGAAAATAAATATCCCTTGAAAGAGGTCTTTTTCCGGCATGGGTCTATTGTTTACATAACATAAACATTTCCATTCATTTGCTATATATCTACTTTCGCACCCTTTGGCATCAGCGAAAAACATCACATAAAGTTAAGGCAATTTATTGCCAGCTGTGTTTACTGGGTCAGAAACATGAAGGACGTACTGGCCAGGATAACATTCGACCGCATCCTCTATCGAGGTAGGGCACGTCACCAAGGGCAACATGCAGTCTTACGTTACCTTGTTGAAAGGTTACGGCACTGGGCCTCGTAAACAGAATACAGTCATCAGCCTCAAAACCTCAGCTACGAAATGGCTGCTTTCCAGATTAGCGGCGAATACGAAACAGAAACGTGAGGGCTGACTCAGTGTACAGAAAAGTGAAAAACAACCTTATGGTAAAGTAAAAGGTATGGTGGAAAAAATTAAGAGTCCGTAGGAGTGCACTCTTAAATGCAGAGGAGAGATCGTGTAGGTGCAATTAGTTCACTGATAGTTTCCTGGAGGGGTAGGAATTGTGTGACGTGATAGAAGAAGGAATTGGAGGTCATGTGGAATAGATAGAGGATCCAGTATTAGAGCCAAAATTTAAACGAGCTTTGGAAGACTTGAGATCAATTAAGGCAGAAGTAAAAAGTAAGATTCCATCAGAAATTCTAAAATCAGTCGGTGAAGTGGCATCGAAACGGCTATTCAAGATGGTTTGTAGAATCTTTGAGAGTCGTGACGTACCACCAGACTTTCCGAAAAATGTCATCCATTCAATTCCGAAGATAGCACGTCCAGATGTGTGCGAGGACTATAGCACAGTCAGGTTAAACAGCGCATGCATTAAGTTCCGACAAGAGACAAGAATGATACACATAAGAATGGAAAAGAAAATGGGGAACTGTTAGATTAAGATTGGTTTGGTTTTAAGAAAGCGAAGGGTACCAGAGAGGCAGACCCAACGTTGCGCTTTGTAAAGGACGAAAGACTGAAGAAAATTGAAAACACTTTGACAGGATCTGTCAACCTGGTAAAAGCGTTCGACAAAGTAAAATGGTGCAAGATGTTCCAAATTGTGAGAAAAATAGTAGTAACCTACAGAGAAAGACGAGTAATATGAAAAAGTATGAGAACCAAGCGGGAGCGAATAGGTTGGAAGACCAGAACGAAATGCGTGGATTAAAAAGGGATGAGGTAGGAATGTTGCCATTCACCTCTACTATTCAATCGACCAAGCAATGACGTTAATAAAAGAGAGGTCAAAATAGGATTAAAATTGAGGTTGAAAGGATGACAGTGATATAATTCTCAGGTGACAAGCTGTATTCGGTGAAGGTGAAGAAGAATTACAACATATGTTTAATGAAAAGAAGAGTCTAATGACTGAGAATACGGACTGAGAGTAAATCGTAGAAAGGCGAGAGCAATTGTAAGTAGCAGATATCACAACAGCGGGAAATCTAACATCAAAATGGGTGACGCCAAAGTAGACAAGGTCAATGAATTCTGCTACCTGGTATAGTCCATGGCGGAAGAAGCAAGGAGAACATAAAAAGGTAAAGAGGGCGCTCCTGACCAAAGGAAGTCTACTTGTATCAAAGAAAGTCCCTAATTTGAGGAAGAAGTCTCTGATATGTATTCGTTCGGAGCACAGCATACTACGAGAGTGTATGATGGGCCGTAGGAAACCCGAAACAGAAGAGAACAGAAGCGTCTGAGATATTGTGCTGCAGAAAAGTGTTAAAATAATTACGTGGACCTATCAGGCAGTAAATGAGGAAGTTCTCCTCACAGTTGGTGAAGAGAGGAACAGATGGAGAACACCGCAAGGAGGAGGACAGCATGATATGTCATCAGGGAATAACTTATTTGGTACTAGATGAAGGGATAGATGGTAAAAACTGTAGAGGAAGGCAGAGATTTGAAGTTATTACTCTTACTCTCCTGGTCCCACAAACGGCGGTCGATTTCGGTTTTTGGACTCGTCAAGTAGCTTCTTCCACAGTATTCTGTCTTGGGCTCTTCTTTCTTTGCTCCCAGTAGCTGGTGACCCTTGACAACCCAGTCTCTCCATCTCATTTTCGGCTATCTAAAGCTCTCCGCCCTTCCGATTTATTCTCTGAGACTTCTCTCAGCAAAGATCGCTGCTCTCTTCTACAGACGTGGCAAGCCCATCTTAGCTTTCTTGTCTTGGCTTCCGCAACTACACCCGGTTCATTGTATAGCTCCCAGAGCTCCATGTTCTATCTTCTTCGCCAATCTTCTCCCTCATAGGTTGGTCCAAATACATTTTTCTGGATATTATTTTCAAAAACTTTTATCGTTCTCTCCGTATATTTATCTATCCTCCATGTTTCTGATATGATTATGGTTTTATATATTCTTACTTTGCCTCCTCTTGAAAACATTTTAGATGGAAATAGTTTGTTGAGTGTGTATCATACTCTGGATGCAGCTTTGATCCTCGACTCTATTTCTCGCTTTTCATGGTTTCTATTTTTTACTACTATCCCCAGATATTTAAACTCATCCACTTCTTAACACACGTAGTTATCGATCTGCCAATTCCCGTCTTTTTGTTCTGTGATTTCGTTCTACCCTCATGAATTTTGTTTTCTCACCATTTACTTCTAATCAAGTTTCCTTTGCTTTCTGAAAGAGCCTTTGCCCAGCATTAAAGAGTCATCCGGATTTTCAGCGATTAGTGCTACGTCATCTGCAAAGGTCAGTACATGTATTTTTGTTTCTACTTTAATTCCGCCTTATCTTTCACTTGCTGCGTCCAGCGCTTCCTGTATTACAATGCTGAACGAGAGGGGTGATATTCCATCTCCTTGCCTGACTCCTGCTTTTTATGTCAAACGCCTTGGAATATTCTCCATCCATTTTCACTACCCCTTTCGAGCCTGCCAGGGTCACTTTCACAAGATCTATAATCTTCTTTGGTATTCTGGATCTCTGCATTTTCTCTCACAACTTGTCTGTGGATATACTGTCATAGGCTTTCTTAACATCAAAAAATAGTGTTGTTATTTTGTTATACTTCCAATATTAGGATACGGCTTCTTTCAGTATGAGTATCTGTCAGTAGTTGAATCATTCTTCATAAATCCCGGTTGTTTCTCATTTATTATCTCTTTTAAATATGGTTCTAATTTTTTCTGGAGAATCTTGGAGAACACTATATATGTGGTGCTAATTAATGAGATGCCTCTGTAGTTCCTGCATTGTTGTTTGTCGCCATTTTTACGAATTGGTGTTATTATCGCTTCTGTCAACTATTCTGGCAGATGTTCCAAACAAGATTCTGTATTTGTTTTGGAACTTTTATTCCTCCCTTCTTAAGCAATTCAGCTTTTATGCCATCTCTCCCTGGGGCTTTGCTCTTTTTTAGTATTTAAATTGAGCCTATTGTTTCTTTCAGTGTCGGTGGTTCCACGAAGGGATCTACTATCTGGTAATCATGTAGTTTCTCCATTTCTGCATTTCTGTCTTCAGCATTTAGAAGCTCCTCAGAATATTTCCTCGAAATTTCCATGCCTTTTGATCTTTCCAGAACTGTATTGCCACTTTTATTTTTAATGCAACACATCCGAGGTATAAACATTTTTCTGAAAAATCTAACTGATCTTCTTGCATTCCCTATACTTTTATCCTACTTTGCTCTTTTGATTAGACTGTGCACATGTTCTATCTTTTTCCTTCTGAGAAGATTTTTAGTTTCTCTGTTGACATATTCATATGCGTCTTTACTTTGGTTGGAATCCTCTTGTAGATGTTTTTCCTTCGCTGCTCTTGATTTTAACATATCCAACAAAAAATTGATGACGTAATAGGGGTGGAACTGCTATTCTTAGATGAAGAGATCTACACAGGAGAGAGATTTGTGGCGATGTGGATTCTGTCACTAGTAATCCCAGTACACGCTGTAGGTGGTAAGGGTAGTAACAATTGTATGGAGAATGTTCCACATGGTCGACTGACTTACCCTGTACTCGTGGGACAACTGCCTGGTACTGACATGGCGGTCGCTTTCCACAGTGTTAATCACATTTTCCTCCAAATCAGATGTCCGAACATTTCGGGTACGTCCTTCATGATTTCCTACTTCCTGAAACTGCCCTGTCTCAGACAAACAGAGAAAAAGTACTGCTAACGTCGAATGTTGAGGTTGTTGTCAGCGGGGTAAGTCTCCTGCTATAGCCTTGCTGACCGCCGCCCATTGACATTTGCCTTTCCGTAAGTAAACACCTTCTCGTAACCGAAACGTGGACGAGACTTCCACTCTCACTTGCAGCGGCGATAGTTGTCATTCGGTACATTTCTGTAAACACCTGCCGGCAGTGGTGGCCGAGCGGGTCTAGGCGCTTCAGTCTGGAACCGCGCGACCGGTACGGTCGCAGGTTAGAATCCTGCCTCGGGCATGGATGTGTGTGATGTCCTTAGGTTAGTTAGGTTTAAGTAGTTCTATGTTGTAGGGGACTGATGACCTCCGACGTTAAGTCCCATAGTGCTCAGAGCCATTTGCACCATTTTTTGACAACGCAGATTGCCCTATTGCCGTTAGTCGGTTGACGGGCAGCTCTATGGTTGTCGATTCGCACTCTCAAACGTCCCACGACCCGTCACTGCCCCAGCGTGATACGGACACATGTCGAATAGGTATTACTTTTGGTCTCCACATCACGTCAGAGGCATTCGCACGTAAGCTTCGTTTAGGAGCAGACACACATCACATGCGACTTACTCATACAGTAAGCATGGCGGCACAGTATTCGTTTGAAGAAAACCGAGACACGGTTTTTGTTTATGGACTAGCCGTCGGTAATGCGCATGAATCTTGACGGTTGTCTGAGGAACGGACGCCACCCACACCCGCATACATTTACAGCAATTCACAAAACAGGCTCGTTAGCGGGATATCATGGTGATGCTGGAAGACCTCGAACACGACGGGATGCTGCATTTGAAGAGACTGTTCCCGAACGCTTTGAGGAAGCACCAACGGCAAGTACTCGAGCGGTTGGACACAACATGTGTGGGGGGTGTCACTCATCGGTTAGTCTGGTAGGTTTTGAGGTATGACTTCCAGCATCCATTTAGTTTCCACCTTGTCCAAGACCTAAATCCCGTGGCGGACTATGAACACAGGCATCCATGGGGATGGCCTTCACAATTCGAAAGGTTCATTACTGGGCAAGGGGAAATCCTCACGTCACGTACGTCCACGGTCACCAGGAACCATTTTCGCTCAACGTTTGGACAGGCAATGGGCAGTCATCTTGAAACACAGAATCGCCATTAGGGAACAAACATTGTACAATGGGATGGACCTGGTCATCTAATTGGGCTCAAAATTCTTGCAGTAACGCGACTTTGTAGAGCAGTCAAGGGGCGCGTGGGATCCCACACTACGGCTGCCCAAGTCATCAGTAAAACCTGCCATGTTTTCACTCTTGGGACGCAATCTTGTCCAGAATTTGAATCAATGGGCAAGAAGACTCATCCGACCAAATGACTTTCTTCCACTGCTCCATAGCCAAGGTTGCACGTGTTCTGCATCACATTGTCCTGTTACGGGCATTTGCATGAATGATGAGTGGCTTCAGAATTCCAGCTCACCCTGTGGTTCCCTGCTTATGGCCTCCCTTCGTATTGTTTTGGAGCTGGCAGGGTACGCAGTCTTGCAGTGACTTTTGAAGCTGTTGTCTTCTTAGTTTTAGTCACAGTTCTCTCCAACTACCGTCCATCAAGATCAGACCTATTCGTCCGTGATGTTATTTACCGAATGATGTTTCTCCTCTTCCTCTGTATGTGGCATAAATCTTCGATACACTGTCTCTTGGAACACCCAACACTTCGCCTACGTTGGTTACGAAAGTACGCACGATTAAAGCACCAAGAACTTGCTCACATTCGACTGCACTGAAGAATGCACTCACAACCACACAGACCTGTGTTCTGATCACGACTGACACTTACAACTTAATTAGGAGACTGCACAGGTGCTGTTCGTGGTCAAATAAACGGCGACACCTGTAGGCTTGTCTAGCATCTCCATTTATGTTCAAGCGTGCGTTTCTCACGGTGTTTCCGTATATTTGTCCACCACCTGTCGGTTCAGCTCTAACTACGTGAAGATATTTCTAAGTAGATACCGTGAGAACTGATGTCCGCCTTGAAAGAAATTTCTTAATGAAAACTTCTATACTCTGAACTGGAATGAGTGTGGAGAGCGTGGAATTCATTTGTTAATGACGTATCAGTGTTCAGTGAGTGTATATAAATAAAAGTCGGACACAGGACTACGTGTTTGCTTAATTAACAGGGGATTCCTAGAGAAACGGTATTATATCTGAAACAGTAAAACTGGGAGAAGTTAAGCTTCATATATTGCAAAAATTTACATAGCAAGTTTCAATAACTTATTTTCAAGATGATATCTAATTACTGTCTTCAGCATATTGTATTTAACTGCAGTTGGAACAGTATTAAAAATTGTTATTGTTATCATGTTGTACTTGTGCAGTCATTCTTCTCACAGTGTGTAGGTGAAGCGATGGAACAGACAATGTAGTGTATAGTACAACACAATAGTACCCTCCGTGAACCTCTTTGCCTTTTTAGAAAAGAAGTACATGAGAGGTGAAGGAGACATCCCCTTGTTGTTCTGTGCAGAGAGCCAAGTGCTGCCAGACTAAGTGGGCTTTTGTGAAGAGAAATGTCCTGTAGTAGTGCTTGTCTGGTGTACCCTCCTTCTGCTCCAGCTGCTAGAGTAAATCGTAAGTGACGTGAGGTTGGCCGCCCTGAAACGTGCTTCCCCGGCGGACAGAAGGGCGGTGTTTGCCGTGTACAGTGCCGGCGCTGTCGCCACCGTCAACACGGCGACGGCCACCTGTTTGTATGGCTAGCGACAGAGGTGGCAGACCGTGGCTACTAAAAGACCCATCGTGCCGACAGTCGCCCCTTCTACACACACGTGTCAAAGTGGACGACACACAAATTTCACTAGTTCCCTCACCTCGTTTAACAGTCGTTCCTTCCACTTTGTAAGTTGTTTCCGCCACTCTTCATATACACTCCGCCAGACAGGAAAGAGTAAAGCACCCGGAAGACTAGGTCGGATATGAATGTAACTTCGTTCTCGTACAAACCATCGGCGTGTACGTACATGATTAGCGTTGCTATTCTTTGTAATTAATAGAAGAGCCACGAGAGTGCATTAGTGTTCTATGTATTTAGTGTTCTTACCTGGCCTGACCTATTTATGAAGGGCGAGGGCAGCATCAGATATTGACTGTCCACTTTAAAGGTCACCGAGATGGAGCGTAGTCGTGTGGGACAGCCTTGTCAGCACCAGGCCGAGTTTCTAAGGGCCTCATTGCTGGTCTCCATTTGGCCCACTGATCGAATCTCGCAATAGCCAGATTTGTTGGGCATTCAGATAAGACAGCGGCATGATTTTTCACTGCTTTGGAATGTCAGTGCAGGAATACGTGTCGTCAAGTTTCAAGTCGACGACGTCTGACAACAACAAGGGAGGATCACAGTACTGTGCACCAAGTGCAGCGCAGCCCATTCTCATCTGCACCTACCTTCCGAGAACAATAGCGTTGCTGGCCCTTCATCACAGGGTCCCAGGTTCAATTCCCCGCTGGTTCTCGGATTTTCTCCTCTGTGGCACTGTGTGTTTGTGTTGTCCTCATTATCTCATCATCATTCAGGAACTGGTGAGACTGGAAAGTCGAGAGATGGGAAATTTGTACGGGCGCAGATAACCACATTGAGCGCCACAGAAACCAAACTCATCATCATCACTCGAGAACAAGTGATGGACCCTTGCGAGATTTTGTGTTATTCGACACCGTTGGTGGGATACTAGCAGCGGCTGGAATAGAGAATTAACTTCCATTGGGCAAACTGCTGGTTACAGTGCAACACAAACGACTGCATTCAGAGTGGTGTCACGATCAGGAACCCAGGGTTTGCGGATGTTTGGAGTGGTACTGTGTTCAGCGAGGTGATGCGGTTCCGCATTGCCCCGGGGAGAGGTCCAGCTCTACCAACCTTCTGAAAATGCACACCGTTATTAGTCCTCGCGTCATTGTGTGGGCAGTTGGAGGCTATGACATCAGGTAACACCTGGCAGTGATGGAGGTAACTCTAATGGCGAAACGGTATCATACTGTGTCCTTACGCGCTCCTTCTCATACAACAGTACCGAGGTGTCGCTTTCCAGCAGTACAAAGCTCATCCATACATGTCACATGTCTCTATGAATTGTTTGCGTGATGTTGAGGTGCCCCCCCCCCCCCCCTGGCCAGAGAAAGACTACAGACCTGTCACTGATACGACGTGTATGGGATTACCTCGGACATCAACTCCGTTCAAGTGCCAGTATACCTGATATTAAGAACCGGTTACAACAGTTGTTTACCAGTTTACTTCAGGAGAGGGTATAATGACACTCTTTCCGTACAAATCAGTGTATTAATACAGGCTATAGGGAGGGCAGCGTATTCCTATAAGTGGACAATTGCTACCAAATTCTTTGTAAATTTGACTCGATTTTGTAATTTCATCAGAACCGCATATTGTTCATCGTGTGTCACTTCCGCTGTTGCAGTATGCGATACTAGACATGTCTCAGCTTGCCCGCCTCTCACAGGTGGGAAGCAGGAGTTGCAACAGCGAAACTAGTACAACGTGTTTGTTACACATTATTCTAACGAATTATAGCATGGTAAATTACGATCGTATAACATTGTGATCATCCTTCATTGAACAGATCTCGTATAAACCTTACACTTGCGTTACAATCGCAGTTCTCAGTACCAGGGTCAGCTGCCCTAGGTTTCTCTGCTGAAAATCGTCAGGAGTGTGCTGTGAACTCCTACTGGTGCTCTTTGAATCATTACAGTGCCAGCTGTGTGACACGTTGCATTGTCCTCCTGGTAGATGCCATCGTGACGAGGACAATCAATCTGCATGTAGGGGTGGAAATGGTTCCCAATGATTGACGTGTTTTCTGTGTTCATCCGTTGTGCATTCGGAATGACGAGATCACCCAGGGATTGCCCTACAGCCTGGGCCTTTCTGACGATGGTCACAGGGTTCTGCTCTTAGACGTTTCAGCCCGTACACCCCAACGGACAGCAGTCCGATGTAGTGTGAAACCTGATTCACCTGAAAAGTCCACCTGTGGCGACGCAATGAAAGTCCAGCTGATTTGAAGTGCAAATTCCAGCCTTCGTTGCCACTAAATACACTACTGACCATTAAAATTGCTACACCAAGAAGAAATGAAGATGATAAACGGGTATTCGTTGGACAAATATATTATACTGGAACTGACATGTGATTACATTTTTACGCAATTTGGGTGCATAGATCCTGAGAAATCAGTACCAAGAACAACCACCTCTGGCCGTAATAACGGCCGTCATATGCCTGGGCATTGAGTCAAATAGAGCTTGGATGGCGTGTACAGGTGAAGCTGCCCATGCAGCTTCAACACGATAACGCAGTTCGTCAAGAGTTGTGACTGGCATATTGTGAGGAGCCAGTTGCACGGCCACCATTGACCAGACGTTTTCAATTGGTGAGAGATCTGGAGATTGTGCTGGCCATGGCAGCAGTCGAACATTTTCTGTGTCCAGAAAGGCCCGTACAGGACCTGCAACATGCGGTCGTGCACTATCCTGCTGAAATGTAGGGTTTCGCAGGGAATGAATAAAGGGCGGAGCCATGGGTCGTAACACATCTGAAATGTAACGTCCACTGTTCAAAGTGCCGTCAATGCGAACAAGAGGTGAGCGAGACGTGTAACCAATGGCACCCCATACCATCACGGCTGGTGATACGCCAGTATGGCGATGACGAATACACGCTTCCAATGTGCGCTCACCTCTATGTCGCCAAACACGGATGCGACCATCATGATGCTGTAAACAGAACCTAGATTCATCCGAAAAATTGACGTTTTACCATTCGTGCACCCAGGTTCGTCGTCGAGTACACCATCGCAGGTTCTCCTGTCTGTGATGCAGCGTCAAGGGTAACCGCAGCCATGGTCTCCAAGCTGATAGTCCCTGCTGCTGCAAACGTCGTCGAACTGTTCGTGCAGATGATTGTTGTCTTGCAAACGTCCCCATCTGTTGGCTCAGGGATCGAGATGAGGTTGCACGATCCGTTACAGCCATGCGGATAAGATACCTGTCATCTTGACTGCTAGCGATACGAGGTCGTTGGGATCCAGCACGGCGTTCCGTATTACCCTTCTGAACCAACAGATTCCATATTCTGCTAACAGTCATTGGATCTCGAACAACGCGAGCAGCAATGTCGCGATACGATAAACCGCAATCGCGATAGGCTACAATCCGACCTTTATCAATGTCGGAAACGTGATGGTAAGCATTTCTCCTCCTTACACGAGGCATGACAACAATGTTTCACCAGGCTACGCCGGTCAAGTGCTGTTTGGGTATGAGAAATCGGAAAGAAACTTTCCTCATATCAGCACGTTGTAGGTGTCGCCACCGGCGCCAACATTGTGTGAATGCTCTGAAAAGCTAATCATTTGCATATCACAGCATCTTCTTCCTGTCGGTTAAATTTGGCGTCTGTAGCACGTCATCTTCGTAGTGTAGCAATTTTAATGGCCAGTTGTGTAGCAGTCAGTGTGGGTGCATAAACCAGGCGCCTGTAGCAACGTTCGTTGAACGGTCCTTGAGGAGACACTGTTGGTAGCCCCTTGGTTCATTTGAGCGGTCAGTTCCTCAACAATAGCACGTCTGTTCACCCGTGCATGTCACTGCAGCCGTCGTTCACCATTGTCATCTATGGCCTGTGGTGAACCATGGTTGCCTCGGCGCTGCTTTGGGATTTCGCCATTTTGCAATGCACGTTATACTTTAACAACGACGGCACGCGAACAGTTTACAGAACTTAGCTGTTTCGGAAATGCTTCCACCGTTGGCCGATCTCTCACATTTTGGACGTCAGACAAATCGCTCTGTGCCCCATTACAACGACTGCACTGTTTTCCGCGTCCCTCAGACGCCTTCCACTGCTATTGATTCCACCTACACTCTGTGAGCGGTTATTACACTATGCCGTGGAGCGTAGGTGGTGGCCACATTTATGTGGCACCATTGTGCTGTCGCTAGTATGTATCTCTCGTAGCTACTATAGGGGAAGAAACTATATGGGGTGAACAAAAGCATGTAGACATTGACTTTCTCCTCGCTCAAAAGGCGAATGGAATGGGAGAGATTTGTGGAATATATGTATACAGGGTCAGTCACCTGACATTACCGCTGGACATATTTCGTAAACCACATCAAATACTGACCAATCGATTCCACATACCGAACGTGAGGAGAGGGGCTAGTATAACTGATTAATACAAACAATTAAAAAATGCACGGAAGTATGTTTTCTAACACAAACCTACGTTTTTTAAAATGGAACCCCGTTAGTTTTGTTAGCACATCTGAACACATAAACAAATACGTAACCAGTGCCGTTTGTTGTATTGTAAAATGTTAATTACATCCGGAGATATTGTAACCTAAAGTTGACGCTTGAGTACCACTCCTCCGCTGTTCGATCGTGTGTATCGGAGACCACCGAATTACGTAGGGATCCAAAGGGAACGGTGATGGACCTTAGGTACAGAAGAGACTGGAACAGCACATTACGTCCAGATGCTAACACCTTTTTATTGGTCTTTTTCACTGACGCACATATACATTACCATGAGGGGTGAGGTATACGTTCGACCGGCGTTTCATAGGACGTGGAGGATGCATAAATTGGCCAGCCCGTTCCCCTGATCTTCCACCTCTGAACTTCTGTCTGTGGTGTACCTTAAAGGAGAATGTGTGCCGTGATGTGCCTACAAACCCAGAGGATATGAAACAACGTATTGTGGCAGCCTGCGGCGACATTACACCAGATGTCCTGCGGCGTGTACGACATTCATTACGCCAGAGATTGCAATTGTGTGCAGCAAATGATGGCCACCACATTGAACATCTATTGGCCTGACATGTCGGGACACACTCTATTCCACTCCGTAATTGAGAACGGAAACCACGTGTGTACGTGTACCTCACCCCTCATGGTAATGTACATGTGCGTCAGTGAAAAAGACCAATAAAAAGGTATTATCATGTGGACGTAATGTACTGTTCCAGTCTCTTCTGTACCTAAGGTCCATCACCGTTCCCTTTGGATCCCTACGTAAGTCAGTGCTCTCCGATACCCACGATCGAACAGCGGAGGAGTGGTACTCAAGCGTCAACTTTAGGTTACAATATCACCGGATGTAATTAACATTTTACAATACAACAAACGGCACTGATTACGTATTTGTGTATATGTTCAGATGTGCTAACAAAACTAACGGTGTTCCATTTTAAAAAAAACGCAGGTTTGTGTTAAACATACTTCCGTGCATTTTTTTATGGTTTGTATTAACCAATTAAACTAGCCCCCCTCCTCACGTTCGGTCTGTGGATTCGATTCGTCCGTATTTGATGTGGTTTACGAAACATATACAGCGATAACGTTAGGTGACTCACCCTGTATATCGGTGGCGAAACGCTGAAGACGAAGAATTTCACTAAAAATAGTGGATGTCGTCCGAGTGCTACGTAATCACTGAGAGCAAATTAATAATTATTATCTGATTTGTATTATTTTTCTGCTGACGTTCTTTTTCAGCTTTTCCATTTCTGCGAATTCGTGAATTCTTTCCCTCCTTTATTATCGGTTATTTGTGCCTTATGCGGGCAAGCGTCACCAATTAGTACTTTCTTTGTCAACCCACATCGTGATTTTTAGTCCTCTTTTTTTATGCCAATGTCTCGTTAAGCAGTACAGTAGGCGGTCTCTATTACCGGGAAAGTATTGATGTGTGTTGAAACCCATCCTGCCTTGTTACTTACATCGTGGTATTTTTCATTGAATGTAGTGGAGTATTCACATGCTTCAGACATTAATGTAAGTGACAAAATGGACGTCATCCTAATCATCGGTTGCTTCCGATTTAAATCATAGAATATTAGCCTCGGATGACAGGAGGCAGGTAACATATTTCTTTTGAAAATATGGTGGAACCGTAGTTGATTCTACACTTCTGCTTTTTGTTTTATATTTTTCTAGTGTCCATTAAGGGATTTTAGACTTAAACTTCTTGGGCCTGGCTGCATATTTATTGTTGCATTCCCCAAATACACTTGGCGTCAAAAATACCCTTAGGTGAAGTAATGTGGAAACATATTTCTTGTCATTTGTGCCCTCTTTCGAGTTTAGCCTCAAGTAAATCCGGCCTGATTCGAAGGCCCTGTATCTTGTGGAGAACACAGTAACTACACACATCAAAAAAAGTTTTGCATCACCCCGGTTCCCAGAACTCCTGAAGAGAGACATTGACTGTGGATACTGTATCACAGACATAGTCCCCTTGACTGTTCAGAGATGTCACTAAAACCCAAAGATGTAAACAACCATCCATCAGCTGAACCTATTAGACGGAGGGCGTCCGACAGCAGATCAGTTCCAGTCATTCCACCAGGAAGGAGGTATATGGCTAGTGTCGTCTGTCGTTCAACCATGCCTAGACGGTCAGTACCGCAGTTCGATCGCGTCCGCATTGTTACTTTGTGCCAGGAAGTGCTCTCTACAAGGGACGTGTCCAGGCGTCTCAGAGTGAACCAAATCGATGTCGTTGTTAGATGAAGGATATACAGAGAGACAGGAACATTCGATGACATGTCCCGCTCAGACCGTCCGAGGGCTATTACAGCAGTGGATGACTGCTGCCTACAGATTACGTCTTGGAGCAACCCTGAAAGCAACGCCACCATGTTGATTAACGCTTTTCGTGCAGCCACAGTACGTTGTGTTACGACTCAAACTGTGCGCAATAGGCTGCATGATGCGAAACTTCACTCCAGACGCCCATGGCGAGGTCTATCTTTGCAAACACGACACCATGCAGCGCGGTACAGATGGGCCCAACGACATGCCGAATGGACCGCTCAGAATTGGCAACACGTTCTCTTCACCGATGAATGTCGCATATGCCTTCAACCAGACAATCGTCAGAGACGTGTCTGTAGGCAACCCGGTCAGGCTAAACGCCTCAGACACACTGTCCAGCGAGAGCAGCAAGGTGGAGGTTCCCTGCTGTTTTGGGGTTGCATTGGTAGGACCAACGTACACCGCTGGTTGTCATGGAAAGGGCCGTAAGGCTGTACGATACGTGAATGCCATCCTCCGACCGATAGTGCAACCATATCGCAGCATATTGGCGAGGCATTCATCTTCATGGACGAGAGCCCTTCCTGGCACAAAGTAACACTGGTATGTCTTGCCGAATGCACCCTTTCCATAAAATTGTTTAGGTCAGTGGTAAGGACGAATACCTCACTACAGACGTGTTCATTATTTAACTGGAAAATGCTCAGCACACTGCCCTTCATAAGTTAAACGACAATGCTTAGACTTATGGTACTTAGCACATTAGAGTTGTTCGGTGTGGTCGTCTTCGATGGAGGACGTTCACTCCCGAAAAAAAATTAGTACATGTGGAATGACGACGTCAATTTTGATCTGTTGACTACAATTCCCACGTCAAGAATAGTAGATGTACCGATAATGGTTTCATCGTCGTCCGCCAATAATAGCGTAGTGGTATAGCTACTGGTTCGCCATCTGTGTCTACCCTTTAATAGGGAGCGCTCACAGCGGGAAGACTCACTGTCGTGCAAACGTGTGAAGCAAGCAGTCAACTATTCCATGGAGACGAATTCGTCTCTGCTACAGCCTGTTTAGTTAGTCTGAGAGGTGGGCGAATTGTGGCCGTCCGAGTGGACTGGATGGTGCTTTCGAAGAATTTCCCACAAGTTGGACATGCAAGGATGGTGGTGTCAGTGATCACGTGAACATTCTCAGACCCATAGACGAGGTTTTGACCGTCCACGCAGAATAACGGTCGCTAGGATCGTCGTATTGCAAGGGCAGCAGTGGCAGACAAAACACAGATAACAGGGCATGTGAACCAAAACGGGTCAACAAAAACTTTTGCAAATCTTATATTAGGATTGGGACTGTGGGCACGCACACCTCTAGCCCGCCTTCCAGTCACGCCACAGGCTCGACGTGCATGGTTCCACTGACAGTGCAAAAGGATTACTTGGAAAATAAAATGGCGCGCCTGGTCTTCAGGGTTGAAATTAGATTCTGCCTGCTCCCAAGCAAAGGTCGTTTGTGCTTATTACGTAGACATGGTAGGTTCCATCTCGTAGAGTGCATTCGTCGAAGAGACACTTGGCGCATGCCAGACTTCATGGTCTTGGGTGCGATCAACTAAAATTGTCGTTCACCTTTGGTGTTTCTGGAGGGGGTGCTAACCAGAATTCGGTACGTGCAGAATGTTGTTACACGCCTTATTTTGCCGTTCTTGCAACATGAAAGTGACGTGTAGTTCCTACACGGTGATGTTCGCTCCCATACTGTCTGGTACTCTCAACTTACCTGGCCAGCACGATCGCCGTAATTCTCTCCAGTCGATCAGGTGTAGGATATGACGGGACGAGAAGTGAATCCCTTGACAAGAAAGTATTCGTCATCTATACGATCGACTGGATGTCGGAGTCAGCTCCTGCACTGTCGCCCGTGAAGGCATGCATCAAGGATGAGAAATACTATCCATCTTTCAGGCTATTTTCCATGTCAAATTTCAGTAGAGCTGGGTCTTACTGTCCCAAAGCGTTAAATTGTTGTTGCTGTCGTCTTCAGACCGAAGACTGCTTTGATGAAGATTTCCATGACACTACTCTCCCCTGCAAAAGTCTCTAAATAACTACTGCAAAGTACATCCGTCTGAACTTGTTTCTTTCTTCACACGGGAGGCAATGCAGGAGCTGACTGACATCCAGTCCATCGTACCGATAGTGACTACTGTCCTGGGATACGTTATGCTATGCCCACTCGACCTGTTCGCCCAGTTCTGTAAGAGATGTTGGTTGACGAGTCTTCACTTTTCGCTTCATACACTATAATTTTTAACCCCAACACCTCTCTCCATGCCCAAACTGACGATTCCTTTATGTCTCATGTTTGTCCTAAATGACAGTATCGCCCTTAGTAGTTCCATCCTAGGGATGGGGAACTATTTTACCTCCGAAATCTTTTACCGGAGAGACTGCGGTCATCATGGAACCATAGAGTATATTGGAACCATAGAGTAAAGCTGCAGTCGTCGAAAAATTATAATTTTTGTTTCAGCTGTTTGTAGTATTGACATAGCAAGGCCATGTTGGCTAATGTTACAAATCCAGATCATCTATAAATCCCGACATTTGCCCCCGTAATTACTGAAAACGCTGCCGCTCTTTCTCCAGGTTGTACAGCCTTCCCACAGATAACCCTCCCATGGGAGGATAACCTACAGTACGGCCATCTGCATCGTCGAGGAGCCCAAGCCACCGCACTGGCGAATGGTGCACGGTTCGTGGTTGGTTAAAATGTGGACCTGGAAGACTCACGGCTGCCACCATGATGTATAATTCGATGCGTTATCTCTTAAAGACTCAAAGTATTTATTAAATTCTCTCATGTTACACAACCACACGCTGAGAATGTCTGTAAACATTAAAGCTGAACAACAGGCGACACTCAAAAGTGGCTTTAAAACGCACATGAGCACTTTCAAGCCAAAACAATGCAGAAAGTCTCATTGGAAGCTGAATATTTAATCTAAGAATCTTAAATATTTGGAGATTTACCACTTCATTGTTAATGCATCGAGGACATATTCGAGAATGAAACAGGTAACGACATCACAGTACTGAACGTAAAGTACTCGAATCGGGGTGAACATTAATAACCGCGGGGATGGATTCCTCACTGGAAATGGAAGAAAATGGGTCCTATGAATGTGTGTCCGGGAATTCATCGTTGCTACGGTGCATGGCGCTGACCTTGCTGTGTGTTCCTTGTGTGTTGCAGGCTGTGTGATTGAGCAGCGTACTGTAAACAGCAGAATGGTCCAGTTTTCATGACGTTAAGAAGCCGAGATGGTGTTTGTGTACGGCCATGCAAATGGGAACGATCGATAGACAGCACGGCTGTATCAAAACAAGTACCCTCACAGACACCAACCACATTACACAACTTTTCAAGTCCTCTTTGGGCGATTGTGCGATCATGCATCTTTGAGACATGCGAACATGCAGGGAGGCGACGGACTGTGCCTACGGCAGATTTGGAGGACCGGGTTCTACATGATATTGAGACGAGCCCTAGTACAAGCTCCGGGCAAGTGGCCCGCCAACGTTGTGTAAGCCGAAGTACGGTTATGTGTATCCTCCACGACAAACGGTACTATCCGTGTCAACCGCAGTCCCATTCCGGCTACTTTGAAGATTTGTCGTGACGTGGATGCGATGCAACTCTGTACTGTGTTCCGGGACGATCTGTAGTCGTCGCACGCACACCGTCCATTTCCGGACACATGTTCATACGACAGCTTTTTCTCCATTTCCAGTGGAATCCGTCTCCGAAGTTCGTCAGTTCATTAACGTTCACCTTGTATAGCGTATCAGTTGTTACAAGTACTTTATAAGGAATGGAGACCACAAAGGAAGTCGATGATAAGCAGTAACTCAACGAAAAACTTTAGGTATGCGAGTCCGAGTGCGAAGTGTGGATCGATGAAGAAGAATGACGAACTAGGAGCTGCACAAATTGATGCAGAAACTAAATATCGTGAATAACATTAAGACAGAAACAACAACATGGGCGAGATATGGGGACCTCATGCCTTAACAACGTTGACACAAAGCTGGTGGGAAGACCCAAGGTTCTTGTAACACATTCGCTTAGCAGACTCAAGAAACAATGCCTAGATGAAAGACTGAAATCTGGGTTCCAGTCGAAATAGATACACTTAGTTCTAAAGTACTGTCACTAGAGAAAGATACCTATTGAAACTCCACGTGTTTATAGTGAGGGTGTGATGGTCTTACGTCATTTGAGTGATTACAACATCGAGTAAAATCAACACAGAACTTGACAGCTCTAGCCGAATTATCAGAATAACTTTGCAACCCCCCCCTACCCCCACCCTCTCCGCCGCCGCTTGACATAGAGGCATGCACTCATTCGGCTTGGGAAGGGGTCATAAAGCCGATGTAAGATCTTAGGAGGAACATTGGCCCAGAACTATTGAAACTGGCCGTTAACATCCTGGAAACTGGCACTGAGACGAATCTGACGTCGGAGCTGGTCGCAAACACATTGTATCGAGGACAGATGTGGAGATCTTCCTGGCCGCTGGCGTACTTCAGCGTCATGCATACACGTCACACAGACAGGTTCGTTCAATTTATGGTTACTGTTGAGAAATCGCACCACGATACTGTAGCATGACAGGTAATACACAAAAACGCAAGAAACGTCGTTATGTCGTCGGAGCTTCACCAATCACTAGCAGCCACAATATGAAGTCGTACCCAGTGGCTCTAAAACACCATGACGCAAGGCGTAACAGAGCTGTGCGTCCCAGAAACTGTGGCAGAACAGGACCTCGCCCCAGATCGTCGCCATACTCGACGAGGATGGTCATCAGGTTAGTGCAGAACAAAAAAATGGTTCAAATGGCTCTGAGCACTATGGGACTTAACATCTTAGGTCATCAGTCCCCTAGAACTTAGAACTACTTAAACCTAACTAACCTAAGGACATCACACACATCCATGCCCGAGGCAGGATTCGAACCTGCGACCGTAGCAGTCCCTGAGGTTCCGGACTGCAGCGCCTAGAACCGCACGGCCATCGCGGCCGGCTAGTGCAGAACAACTACTGATCACTGTACACAATGCCATCGATCATCAGTCCGCGCTTCCTGGTGGAGGTAATACTTCAGACACAGCCATTTGTGCTGAGGTGTCAGTGACAACATATGCATGCTACAGTTATTCCCTAGTGCCGTTGCCGCTACTCTCCTACCTGATAACACAAAATTTTGCACGGAGTACATTACTTGTACATGTCTGACCTGGTGAATCGGAACCTTGACAACGAGTACTCCACCCACAACTTTCCCATGTAGTGCACCCTTGGGTCACTGTCAGATCAGATTCGCACAAACCTGCTCGTGGGTATTACAAGATTCGTCCATTTGTCTAATTGGAAGCCGTCCGGAGTGACCGAGCGGTTCTAGGCACTACAGTCTGGAACCGCGCTAACGCTACGGTCGCAGATTCGAATCCTGCCTCGGGCATGGCTGTGTGTGATGTCCTTAGGTTAGTTAGGTTTAATTAGTTCTAAGTTCTAGGGCACTGATGACCTTAGAAGTTAAGTCCCATAGTGCTCAGAGGCATTTGAACCATTCTAATTGGAAACCCATATGAATACATTTTGAGCTTTTTCTGGTGCTGATAATACTGTCTCAAACGAGTACGCGTTATCTTCATGTCATTCTCATTAACCACTATACATGTCACGCTGTTCACACCCCTTTCTGACCCTGTCAGGACTGATTACAACACTAAATGCGTACAACTCTAATGGACTCAGATGGTCGCTCTACTTGTCACAGAGAAATTTAATGCTAATCATTGACGTACCTAATGTCTACATATATGATGTTACACTGACATCTGATCGTACCCTCTGGATGGGTTGTTTTTTATAGTCAAGCTGCATTTATTTATTAATCAAAAAGAGAAGCAGCTCTGTTTGAAGAGTTCAAAAGCGCTCGCGGTACAGAGATCAAATTTACTTTAATTGCTCGTAAATTCAGAAACGGGAGCAGGAGCGATAATTTACGGGCATTGGTGGAGTGGGTGCATCTGGCCGAGGATTTCAGGCTCCGGCTCGGTCGGAATTGAAAGAAGACTGCCGACAATGGCGGCCATAATTGGAGGGCGGTTAACATTCGACGGGCATGTCGGCCGGTGGCTGGACGCGTCGTTAGCAGTCGGCTTTGTCCCGAGACAATGGGTAGCGGCCGCGGTGCCGGCGCCGTCGGCGTCTTGCGGGCAGCCTCGGCCACGCAGTCTGGACGCTGATTAGCCGGAGCGCAGCCCCGGTTACTGGAGACCGCAGAGTAGCCAGCACGCCCACGCACAATGCCGGAACTTACCGCTCCAGCCCAGCCACTGGCCACCGGTGGAGCCGACACGTGTAGGCGTGCAGGCACACACACCACTCTAGCGGATGGAGCCTATCAGTGTTACAGAGGACAAGAGAACAGGGCCAACTCTGACAATGAAGGAGAATAAGCAATGAACCGACTTATGCTGTGATATTACCGTCGCACGCTATTGATTCATTTTTGCCACGATTTCGCAGTTAATGTTGTTTGGAGTGTAATGGGCACATATGCTAGCATAGAAGCTTTTTCGTCACCCAGAAGCTATTGTCCCGGCGTGGTCTCTGGTTCGTCTTTGTCTACCGCAGCCAGTCAGTGAATCTCTTTAGGAAGGTCGGAGGTCCCCTGGGAGCTAGACAGTTTTCGCGGACGTAGCGCTACATCCTGCTTTATGCTTTTGTTGGCAGAGGCGACGCCACTTCTAGAGCTGATCAGAAGGCGTCGTATCGCCACTGCCTGCCCCAGAGAGTAACTGACGGTTACATTCTGGCTGATCTATTTCGAAATCGAAGTACGATGCCAAGAGAAACTACCCAACCAGTGTGGGAAAGTCCATCGCTTTCGCTCTAAAATTTGGTGTACCCAATCTAATTGAATCACCCACCAGCATGATTGCTGAGAAGCAGCCGAACAATCGGTGGGACACTGCTCCATCGCAGTACCAACTTTTCTGAAAGTGTGTTTTGTATGCCAAGATTGAGAGCTTGCTGGGGTGTTCTCAAGATTCTGCATATAACATGCGACGTTCTAGTCCATCACATTCTAAACATAGTTGAGTCCTCCTCTCCATACAGTGATTTTCCTTCTTTTCAAGTAGAGAGTTGTGCAAGGAGATCTATGTTTCGTGGTCATTCAGTTGCCACCCTCTGTGAGGGTCACACATCTACCAGCAGCTGTGGTTAAGGCTGAACGTTTTTGTAATTTTGGGGCCATCTAAGCGTCCCAATTGTGGTTGCGGTAGTGGTTGTGCAATCCATAACCTGAGTAGCTCGTTACTTAATTACTGTGACATGTATTTTGTGTTGCTCAATTTGGTTACAGTTTCTGACCTTTTGTGACAGCTTTAACCCTGAATTCGTGAGCTCCACAGATGAGCAGATCAGGTTCTGCTCCCTCTGTACAGCCTTCCATACTTTTTGGTAGCTGCCCATAACGTTAGCGTGATTTTGTTATTTAATTTGAGTTATAGAGAGCTGGCCGCGGTGGCCGTGAGGTTCTGGCGCTGCAGTCCGGAACCGCGGGACTGCTACGGTCGCAGGTTCGAATCCTGCCTCGGGCACGGCTGTGTGTGATGTCCTTAGGTTAGTTAGGTTTAAGTAGTTCTAAGTTCTAGGGGACTTATGACCTAAGATGTTGAGTCCCATAGTGCTCAGAGCCATTTGAATTTTGAGTTATAGAGAACTTAGTTCTCTGTTACTTTTTCTTCCGATTTTTGTCTGTCATCAGAGCATAAAACATCTGCTAAACTCAGTCTTGACTTAGATTCCTAGATCCTTTACACTGTACAAATTTTCGGTGATTATTAATAGATATAACCTGGTGCATACCTTAGCTTGTTGTTCTCTCTGTGACGACGTTTTCGTTGTGCACAGCGGCCAAACTCAACAATCCGTTATTTTAAAAATTCAGAGAAAATAACGAGCATTGCACTCACTACTCTTGCCCGATCAAATATTTGTTTTATACGATGCCTTGTATTTATGCTCCCCGACTCTGATCGAGAACCGGGAACCCATTTTCAATGAAAAGTCATAAGAAAAATCTTGCTCACTACTTAAGTAAGGAACAATGCAGCTACAGTTGCTTAACAAAACTCACGGGCCAAATATTTCAGTCACCTTCTCAGCAGAGCACGTTGGTCGCTTTGGAACGCTGCTGATGCTTCAGATCTTCTACTGTGCGGTCATGTGAGCCTCCACTGATGACATGAATGATGGCAGTTAACCGACATGTATGTGTTAGACGGAGAATCAGCGCAGTAATTGGGTCAACCTGGAGCCGAAACAGGTGGGCAGAAAGAACGTGTAGTGTCTGACGTTCCCATGATCACACACTGAATGAAGCTGCCGATTTGTTGATGTACCAACGTGGAAAGATGATCGTCTCTGCAAGGAATGTGTCTAGCACTCGAAGGCACCTAAATCAGTGTAGAACAGTGGTCGTAAAAACATTCTAGCCGACAGAGACTGGAGACGACTGTTACAACCTGTGTGTCATTCGGTTTCAAATTTAAGATGAATTGTTGGTGTCGGTGAATGCAGGGCTATCTCAACCAGTTTCACAGAGAACACTGCGTCAGCTGAACAGTGTGGACTGGAATTTGGAATCGGATACCTCGCAAAAGGTCATTGCTTACACCGGGCGCATAAGGCTACATGTCTGCAACTGGCTATATAATCCATATACTGGACAGTACCTGACTGAAGAAGTGCTGCGTACATTTAATCGAATGATGTGTTTAACTCAAGGGTGTTATTCTGTAGGGAGCCGGTTCTGCAATATTTTGGTGGTATTTTTCATGCTGTCAGTTTGGTTCTTTTGTTTAGGTTACCGTGAACGTGAATGATAACGTTTATTTAAACTTTTTCACTGATCATCTGCACCCATTTCTTCTACAAATTCATAAAAGTCTTTTGACTTCCAAGATAACCAAACCGTTATCACAAGATTGAACGCCTACGTTTCTTCTTTGACGAACACTCCTGCAGCCTATTTTACCTAGTCTAGTATGCAAAATCATCGAATTATAATCCTGTACAATATGGCTCGGACTACGCTGATCAGTCAAAAAATTATGACAGTTGCCTACCGTGACGATGGATGCTGCGTGATGGCGTTGAGGGCACGTGACGCGGTAACAAAAGTACGTAAGCGGAGCAGTCCCAGATGGGGTATCACCCTAGCGAATATATGGGCTGCAAATGGGGAAATCCATTGAGACAAAGGACTTTGACAAGGGGTGGATTATTATTACGTAGAGCCTGTGAACGAGTACATTCAAAACGACGAAGCTGGTCGAATGTTCACGTGCCGGCCGGAGTGGCCGAGCGGTTTTAGGCGCTCCAGTCTGGGAGCGCGGGACCGCTACGGTCGCACGTTCGAATCCTGCCTCGGGCATGGATGTGTGAGATGTCCTTAGGTTAGTTAGGTTTAAGTAGTTGTAAGTTCTAGGGGACTGATGACCTCAGATGTTAAATCCCATAGTGCTCAGAGCCATTTGAGCCATTTTGAATGTTCACATGTTACTGTTGTGAGTGTCTACGGAAAGGTGTAGAAGGACGGGCTAGGCGCTAAATGATTGGACGTCCAGGACTCTTCACAGAACGTGCGATTCGGGGACTTGTCTGTCCTGTGAAGTGGGATAGATGCCGAAAGAACACAACGCTGGTGCACACATGAATTTTTCCGGGCACACTGTTCGTCGTAAATTGTTGAACATGGAGCTCCACAGCAGACCACCCCTACGTATTCACATGTTGACCCAAAGACAGCCTTATTTACGATTGCAAGGGGTGGCATCATAGGGATTCGACCGTCGATCAATGGAAACGTGTCAGCTCTTCGGGTGAATCACATCTTTGCTACACTCGGTCGGTGATCGTCTCCACAAACGCCGCCATCGAGTTGAATGGCAATTCTGTACGTGCAGCGCGCCACGGACGCAGGCTGGTGGGAGCAGTATTATGCTGTGGGAGACATTCTCCTGTGTTCGCATGG
The DNA here is from genome assembly GCF_023898315.1 of Schistocerca nitens. Taxonomy (NCBI): domain Eukaryota; kingdom Metazoa; phylum Arthropoda; class Insecta; order Orthoptera; family Acrididae; genus Schistocerca; species Schistocerca nitens. The sequence continues at coordinate 848,103,213 of NC_064617.1, forward strand.
GACCTGCGGTAGTAATCGAAGACACCTGACAGCTGCGAACCACCTGCATCTCTTCATGCTTGATATCTTCCCCGACGGCTATGTCATCTTTTAGCAGTGTAATTGTCCATGTCTTGAAGCCAGAACTGACGTACATGTCTCAGCGACCAGATTCGCCTGGCGTAAATCGTGTGGAATCTATGTGGGCCGTTATCGGCCGCTATCACAGCGTACTCAAATCAGGTGCCCTTTATTTACGCGAATTACATGACCTGTGCTGAGACATCTAATGCCACATACCTCCACAAAACTACTAACAAATTGTCGGATTCCTGATACGCAAAATAAGTGATGTATTTCGTTCCAAAGACGGACAAGCAAGCTATTAACCAGGTGTTCATAATGTTTTGGTTCATCGGTATATTTGGGGCTGGAACCGAGTCGCAGAAGTCCACCTACACGAAGTTTGGTAGCTCTGTGGAATCTAATCATTAACAAGTAGCTTCCGATGCACGTGGCGTACTTGAAAAATGTTTTGAACCCTCTCACTCGTCGAACTGAGGAGACCACCTAGGCTAGAGATGCTGTTGGACGGCTTTTGTAGCGATATCTTCCGCGGTGATTTACTTTTTGTCGATATGTTTATTTTTAGGAGTGAAAGGGCTTTCGTGATGCTGCTGGAAGTGCGCACTGTATACACGTTTCCTGCTGTAGTAGTCATCTCTGCCAGGTGTTGCGCCGGCCGAAGTGGTCGCGCGGTTCTGGCGCTGCAGTCTGGAACCGCGAGGCCGCTACGGTCGCAGGTTCGAATCCTGCCTCGGGCATGGATGTGTGTGATGTCCTTAGGTTAGTTAGGTTTAACTAGTTCTGAGTTCTAGGGGACTAATGACCTCAGCAGTTGAGTCCCATAGTGCTCAGAGCCCTTTGAACCATTTGAAACAGGTGTTGCTACTGACTGCGTCCACCCTTGAGGTAGGCAGTCTGCCCCAGTACCAACTGTTGACCGAATCGTGTTTCTCTCTGTGACTCTTTGCAGTTCCAGTGCCTGCATGATTTCACAGACGAAGTGCCGCGTATGTTTAGTCATCACGACAGATACTGGCATAACACGCTCAAATCCCCTTGCTAGGAGACATTGCCCTGTGGCAAGGTGGTGGATTAGCATTCGGGAGGACTGTGGTTTAAACATCATTCCAACCATTCCAAAATAGATTTTCCGTATCTTCGATGACTCGATGGAGGCAAACACCGCGAAGGTTTATTTGAAAATGAGGCAGCCGATGTCCTTGGCTATCACTATCCAGTCCGAATTTATGGTGAGTGCCAAATGATCTTGTCGTAGACGGCACATTCAGGACTAATTTTGGTTCTGTTTTGTATTTCAAACCTCCACAACCGCGTTTCCTGTTGGGTAGTTACCGAGAGGCGAAAAGACCAGATGGCATGGCAGTGATCTGCCACAACTTATTAATTCATTCTTTAGCATGAAACTTCTCTGTAGCTAAGTTGCTCAACACAGAATTTCAATGTATTATAAACAGGTCTTCGCGATGCTTTCGTTCCTAGGATCTATGTTGTCTCTATTACCCCATGGAAAAAATCCAAAACTACATTAAAACAGTGTACTTAATTTTGCAAATTTGTAAACCTCGAATCAATCGTTATGGAATATCTTACTCAACTTATTATTTCATGTGGCCATAACCAGCTACTGCGAAAATCATGAGAGGTACGTAGACGTTTGTATGAACGAGGAGGGTGGGCATTTTCATACCAGTACAATTCATGAAGCAGGCCTGTTGTGTTTCTCGCAGTACGTACGACCGACACACTCAAAGGAAACCACCCCCTCTCACCTATCCCTATGAATGTATGCTAAAATTTAAGAGAGTATTTCACAAAAATAATTGATCTGTATCCCCAAATTCAAGGCCATGTAGTGGAGTTCGTCGAACAATATTTATTAGTACTTGGAAATGTAAGTGTAATACTGTCTCCTCTCTTTTGATTGTGGAAAATTGCAACAACGAAGACAGGGCCTATGCACCACTGAAAAGACGCACGTGGGAAATGAGCACAGTGGCACAACAACTTTGACCAGCGATCGTACAGTTTTCAAAGACTGAGGTCAGAACGCCTACATCAGATTATGCTTCCCCACACCATACACTGAACCACCAAAACGACGGTGCTCTAGAAGTACCCGAGTTCATTATTTGTCCCCAACTTTTGAAATATAATTGTCCGTCCATCACTGTCGATCATGAACGCATAATGCAGCCAGAAACTTGACGAACATTATCGTTTTGGTGCTCCAGGTGTTATGGTGTGAGGATGTAATACCTGGCCTAGAGAAACAGCTGAAAGATTTGAAAGCAAATAAATCGCCAGCTCCTGATGGAAAACCAATTCGGTTTTTATAAAGAGTACTCTACGGCATTGGCCCCTTATCTAGCTGTCATTTATCGTGAATCTCTCGCCCAGCACAATGTCCCAAGAGAATGGAAAAAAGCGCACATGACTCCAGTGTACAAGAAAGGTACAAAATCGGACTCGCAAAATTACAGACCAATATCCCAAACTTCTGTTTGCTGCAAAATCCTTGAACATATTCTCACTTCAAGTATAATATACTTTCTTGAGACTGAGAAGCTTATGTGCGCGAATAAACATTGTTTTAGAAAGCATCGCTCGTGAGAAATTCAGCTTGCCGTTTTCTCGTGTGATATATTGAGAAGCATGGATGAAGGGCAACAGACAGATTCAATATTCCTATATTTCCGGAAAGCATTTGACACGGTGTCCCATCGGAGGGGCATTTGGATGGGTTCGTCAATAAGCAAAATAGGCGCATTTGGGGTACTGAGAATCCGCATTTCGCGATCGAGAAGTCTCTTCGTCCTCAACGGCTGTCTGTGGGCTGTACAATGTCCAGTCACGAAATAATCGGTGCAATATTCCTTGATGGCACAGTTACTACCGAATGGTACGTGACGGTTTTGGTAGATGATTTCGTCCCATTATCCAAAGTGACCCTGATTTCGACAAGATGTGGTACATGCAAGACGGAGCGCGACCCCATCGAAGCACGAGAGCGTTTGATGTCATGGAGGAGAACTTTGGAGACCGCTTTCTGGCTCTGGGTACCCACAGACCACTGGCATGGGTCTCGATTGGGCGCTATGTTCTTCGGCTCTGAACACGTGTGACTCCTTTTTGTGGGGCTACATTAAGGACAAGGTGAACAGCAAAACTCCAAAACCATTTCTGAGCTGAAAAGAGCCATTCATGAGGTCATCGACAGCGTAGGTGTTACGACACTTCAGCAGGCCATGCAGGTTTCGCTATTCGTCTGCGCGACATCATCGCCAATGATGGTAGGCATATCGAACATGTCATAGCCTAGATCCGAATATCTATAGTGACGTTTACGTGTTGAATAAAGTGTGTGCACGCCGTAGGTTGTAACTAATTTCCGTTTCTTTCATATAGTTCAATAATTGTAAGCCAATGCAAATACTTAGCTGGGTGACTTCTTATACTTCTATCCGACGTTAACGCCGAAGCTCTACATCTACGGGCTGGTAGCTTCCGCATGTTTGCGTGTACCGACGCCGTGGCACAGGAGGAAGTCGCCGCATTCTAATTGGTTACGCCATGCAAAGTAATTAGCTGCCACGGATTGCAATAAGCCTTACGTGTTATGATTCCGTTTCCCAAGCTACAAACTACGGGAGGAAAATTTTAATTACAAAGTACGTTCATAAATTAAAAAGTTGAGCGCAAACGGGAGAGCGCGACGTGATGCGAAGCCAGCCGTGATTACAGAACAGTTGCGGGCCGAAGGAAATAACGACGCGGGCGGTGTTTCCCGTTTCTAATTTCCAGGTAAACGCTGTTGTTATTGCAGACCGCGAAAAGTATTGCAAGCCCATGAGTAATTGGACTGGGCGAAAAGGAAGAGGTAAACAACGAAATCTGTTCACGTGAGAAATCTTTCAGTTTATCCGCGGAACAATACTTTCCACTCCTGCTGACCTGCGATGAAACGAAATAGCTAATGTTTTACCTCGTAACATCGACAGTATCTAAATAATTATTTATAAACTTACTCTCCAGATTTAATTCCGATTTCTACCGTCAGCGATGACTATTACCGTCATCGTATTGTTGCGCAAAACTTCAGGTCGAAGGTAATTTCCACATGACGTGTCAATGCCAAGCAAAAAAGATCGATGAAATTTGGATCATTCGTAGGAAGAAGTGCTACAGTAACTAAAAGAAATACACAATCAGACGAACAGAAATAACACTCTTATTCAGCAGTCACTGCGATTCACAATGGTTTTCTAGACGTTAAAAAAAGCAGTAGTTGGTTGTTCATACGGTGTGTAAACAACACGGATGGCAATGCATACTCTGTAACGTTCTCCCATTCTGACCACAAAGTTTGTAGAGGCTCTATTGCGGGGGCGTTCCGTTCCTGTACAAGAGCGGTTGACTACTGGTTGATGATTGTTGTTGCATGTGCACGTGCTGCAATACCTGTCCCCAACGCATCCGAGTGATAGAATTTGAGTCGGGGTAGCGTGCAGGCCAGTACATTCGCCGAATAGTGTCTCGATCCAAGATCTCCATCTGCACTGTTTGATGCGGTCGCGCATTCCCATCCATAAAAATGAGTTCAGTGGTGAATTGAACTCTAAACATATGCGAACAGGGAAGGAGTACAGTGTCATAATAACAATGACCAGTGAGTTTACCGCATTCAAAGATTTGGAGGTCGATATGACAATCCAACCTTATGCGTCTACGTCTAGATCAACATCTACGTAGATACTCTGCAAGCCACAATACGGTGTGTTGTGGAGGATACCCTGTACCATTGCCTGTCATTTCCTTTCTTGTTCCACTCGCAAATACAGCATGGTAAACACGATTATCTGTATGCCTTCGTATGAGCCCTAACTTTATGTAAGTTATTTTCCTGGAGTCAGTAGAATCGTTCGGCAGTTGCTTTCAAATGCCGGTTCTTTAAACTTTCACAGTAGTGTTTCTCGAAAAAAACGTTGTTTTACCCCCAAGGATTCCCATTCGAGTTTCCGAAGCATCTCCGTAACACTTAGCCGTGGTTCGAACCTAGAGGTAACCAATGTCGAAGCCCGCCTCTGAAATGCTTGGAAGTCTTTGTTCAATTCGACCTGGTACGGATCTCGAATACTCGAGTAGTACTCAAGAATAGGTCGCACCAGCGTCCTATATGCGGTATCCTTTGCAGGTGAACCACTTTCTCCTAAAATTCTCCCAACAAACCGAATTCGACTGTTCGCCTTCCCTACCATAGTTCTCACTGGCTCGTTTGACCTAATACCGCTTAGAAACGTTATGCCCAGATATTTACACGACTTGCCTGAGTCAAGCAGGACACTAGAAATACGTTATCCGAACATTACAGGTTTGATCTTCCTACTCATACTTATTAACTTACATTTTTCCACATTTACAGCTAGCTGACATTCATCACACCAACTAGAGGTTTTGCCTAAGCCGTCTTGTATCTTGCTACAGTCACTCAATTTAGACACCTTAACTGTACACCACGGTATCATCTGCAAACAGCTGTATATTGCTGCCCACCCCGTCATCCAAATGATTTATTTATACATAAAACAGCACCGGTCCTATCACACTTCCCTGGGCCACTCCTGACGATACCCTTGTCTCTAATGAACACTCGCCGTCGCGGACTACATACTGGGTTCTATTATTTAAGAGGTCTTCGAACCATCACGTATCTGTGAACTTATATCCTATGCTCGTACCTTTGTTATCAGCCTCCGATGGGGCACCGTGTAAAATGCTTTCCGGAAATCTAGAAATATTGAATCTGCCTGTTGCCCTTCATCCATACTTCTCAATATATCACGCGAGAAAACGGCAAGTTGAATTTCTCACGAGCGATGCTTTGTAAAACAAGCTTCTCAGTCTCAAGAAAGTTTATTGTACTCGAAGTGAAAATATGTTCGAGGATTTTGCAGCAAACAGAAGTTTGGGATATTGGTATGTAATTTTGCGGCTCCGGATTTTTACCTTTCTTGTACACCTGGAGTCAGGTGGGCTTTTTTCCAGTCCCTTGGGACATTATGCTGGGCGAGAGATTCACAATAAATGACAGCTCGGTAAGGGGCCTCGTTGCTAAAGCAAACCATGATGCGCATAGCCATTCCCATCAAGCACCGAGGCCAACCCTGCAGTTTGAACGTCCTAACTCTAACCCTTCAGAAGTTATGACTGTATTATTTCATGTAGCTTAATAATTGTCACCTTGCACCTACGCTGCCTACGTTAATACCTAGCGATGAATAAGATTTCTGGCAACATCTTCTTGCATAATTTCCATTCGCATACGCTAACATGTGACGCTGATGCTGTTTCTCAATGAGACCTACTGGATGACAAGTATGATATACATACAGATGTTTGGAAATATTATTTCAAACTGAAACCATAAGTCAGATTCTGACACGAAGGACTACCTTTGCCCTTACGGAGTTGCGATTCGATGATCAACCTTTGCGTGTACATCAAAATTTCGGTCTACTAGTTCTCCAGACTACTCATTCACACCCTTCAGCGGGTGTCTCGTACATCTAGTATATGAGAGGGGAATATTGTAATCACTGATTGCGAAGTGTCTTCACTTCAGCTTTCATTCTCAAATAGTGCAAGGCTTAAAAAATATTTCGCCTCAGTTCAAAAACCACTGAAAAGCCAGGATCGTATAAGATACTTTTTATTCAAGACAACCGGTTTCAGTAGTCTTAGTCGTCATCTTCAGGTCTTCAACATTTTTTTTCTAGTAAAGGATGTTCATTTTATGTTGAACATCACGCTCGAGATGTCAAGCGGATAAAAATCAACGCATTATAAAAGTTTGTCATCGCTAGAATATTTAAAAACCCACATAGCAGCTTGTCCGAATGACCATGTCCATATACATATGGACATGGCAATATATGTATGGGCATGGCCTTTTGGACCAGGTGCTGTGTGTTTTTAAGTATTTTAGTGATGGCACACGTTTATAATGTGCTGTGTTTTATGCACTTGACATTTTGTGCATGAGGTTCAGCTTAAGATGATCATGTTTTACAACAAAAGAAGTTTTAGACCTGAAGATGACAGCTGAGGCCGTTGAAACCGGTTGTCTTGAATAAAAGATATTTTCTGCGACCTTGACTTTTGAGTTGTTTTCAAGAATTAAAACTGATTGCCCTTCAATATTCTCGTAATGAGAAAATTCAATTTCGTGGTAGATTAAAATCTGTTGGCCATACGAGTAATTGGCGAGATGTCCTTCAGTGTTATTGTCATCCTCTACCTTCGGTGTCGCAGAGCCACTTTACGTCAATTAAAATACATTTTAAGATCCCAAGAACACCTTTTCTTCGCCACTGTGTTTGTGAATTTAGGGCTCTTAGAATCGAGGTTATTAGCGCCTTCCTAAAGTATCTAGAGTCCAGTTCGACACTGTCGCTTGATAGGTAACACTTTAGGCTACAGGACACACGTCACGTATCGTTATGCCGTCGTAGTTCCCTTAATTAAAGCCAGCCATCACATGAATTCACATACGATAGGTCACCATACCATAACGCCAGCAGTGTCTCAAATTTTTGGAAGAATTGGACTTCTCCCCAGACCATCGGCATATTCGTCGACGATGTTTATCCGGGATGGTGGAGTCGGCAATTGGTCACTGAACACAATGTGACGCTATTCATGAGCTATCAATGCTTCCCTGTCTCGACACCACTCCAAACGCAGCCTACACATGGGACAGTAATTCTCTATTCCGACTAGCGGCGCGGGATGACATAGATTGCTAGAGGGAGTCCATTACTTGATGTCCGACAGCAGGTGTAGATATGCAGGGATTTCTAAGTGCTTGTGCACAGTATTGAGATCCTCGCTTATGGTGGTTATACGTGATGTACTGGAACTTAACGAGTATACCTGCCCTCCTGTGAAATCCATCATTATGCCTCTGTCACTTCCAAATGTCCCACAGGTCTGGATATTGCAAGATTCGACCAGCCAGCCAAATGGAGCCCCACAATCAGGCTACTTTCAAACTTTTTCGGTTTCTGACAACGCTGTCCTACACGAGTACGCGGTATTTTCGTATCCCACTTCGTGATCACTGAACATTGACCTCTGTTGTCGATCCTTATATATCCTACTAGGCCTTGTGACAACACTACACACGACCAGCACCAATTCAGAATGAGATTTTCACTCTGCAGCGGAGTGTGCGCAGATATGAAACTTCCTGGCAGATTAAAACTGTGCCTATCGCGGGTAAGTGCTCTACCAACTGAACTGCAGGAAGTGAGGGACAGCCAAAGGTCTCGAGTTCTAGTCTCGGTCCGGCACACAATTTTAATCTACCAGGAAGTTTCAGCAATAATTCACTCTGTTGGTCGTTAGACCTCTCGGAAAATGTTGAAGTCAAATAATTTACCTGGTCGCTCATGGTGTGTACCTGTACCAAGTTATACTGACATCCGATTGTGTCTTCGGGATGCTACATTTTGATTCTCATGCAGTGTAATGTAACAAAAAATTACAATCGCTCTGTCATCTTCCCTCACACTCATCTATCCATTCAGACCTACTCAGGAAGAACGTGATATTTGTAACTTTTCGATATGAAAATGAGTTACAAACCACCAGATTGAACTACAGTATAAGAGTTTAGAAAGAAGCTTAGGAAAGTCTGGCTGACTAACCACTTACAGAAAACTAGAATGAGTTAGTCGCCCTGGCAACAAATTAAAACTTTCTCTCGGGTAAGTTATGAAAGAAGCTAGACAACTCAGAAAATCTTAAACGTCGTACCACATTCCTCTTATTGTCAATAAAGCAGAGGCAAAAACAATAGACTTACTTCCGCCCTCTTTTCTCCATTTCAGTATAGTTCACTTTAATCACTGTAATCAGTACGCCATAAGCACCACAAAATGCAGACTCCTCCCGTCAGTGTAGGAAGCCATACTTCATTGGACTTCGCCGCATCCGAAGTGAAGTGAAATGTATTTCATGTTCCAGAGTTGTCGACATATTCGTCGCTAGAGGTTCCGCAACTACGACCATATTTAAAATGTGTCGTTTATTTTACAGTGTCGGCTGCACATTTACTTTTATGGTACGACTTCTTTCGATCAAAGATGAATAAGTTCAGACCCATGTAGTTGCCTAAGCAACTCGTTAGATCAATATGTAAGTTCACATCGGATGTGTTGTTTCGATCAATGTTGAACATCTTCAGACATAAGTAAATTTTGCAAGCAGCCCGTGGCACCTAAATGCAAGTGCATATAAGATGTGCTTGTTTCGATCACAGTTGCGTAAGCAAATCATCGTATCTATATGCAACGAAACATTCAAATGTGCAGTTGCATATGGATACGAAGGAGTGTTTACCCAAGTACATGGATCTGAAGATGGTCAACTTCGATCGAAACAAGTCATTTCATAAAAATAAATGTTCATTTGAGACAGGATAGTACACGATTAAGTACTTCACGTAGCTTATGTGACTAGAAGAAGTAGGGCCGCCCGAGTAGTTGTTTGTTTCATTAAAAGTACATGCTTACATTCTCGGTGGACGTGGAAATCACCAAGCCACAAAACCGTAGCACAGTGCTAGAAGAGCCGCGATAGCGCAGCTTACTAATAAAATATAATATTGGGCAGTAAATCCCTTTTCGAATTGGTGACACGTATGGAAAGGATTCCAATGCGATTATGGTAGCACGGCGGGAATTAGCAGACTTTGAAAGCGGAATTGTAGTTGGAGCTAGACGCCTGGAACATTCCATTTCGTAAATCGTTAAGGAATTCAATATTCCGAAATTCACAATGTCAAGAGTGTGCCGAGAATACCAAATTTCAGGCATTACCTCTCACCATGGACAACGCAATGGCCGACAAGCAGGAGCGTTTGCGTAGAGTTGTCAGCGCAAACAGAAAAGCTACACTGCGTGAAATAACCCCAGAAATCAAGTACCACGAAGGCATCCATCAAGACAGTGTGGCGAAATCTGGCGTTAATGGGCTATGGCAGCGGACAACCGAGCCGACTGCGTTTGCTAACGGAACGACATCGCGTACAGTGACTCACCTAGGCTCGTGACCACATCGGTTGGATCCTAGACGACTGGGAAACAGTGGTCTGGTCGGATAAGTCACGATTTCAGTTGGCAAGAGCTCAAAAAAGGCTCTGAGCCCTTTGGGACTTTACAAAAATGGCTCAGAGCACTATGGGACTTAACATCTGAGATCATCAGTCCCCTAGAACCTGGAACTACTTAAAACTAACTATCCTAAGGATGTGACACACATCCATGCCCGAGACAGGATTCGAACCTGCCAACGTAGCGGTCGCGCGGTTCCGGACTGAAGCGCGTAGAACCACTCACCGACAACGGCTGGCTGAAAAGAGCTAATGGTAGGGTTCGAGAATGGTGCAGAACCCACGAAACCTTGGAGCCAAGTTGTCAACAAGGCACAATGTAAGCTGGTGATGACCCCATAGTGGTGTGTGCTGTGTTTGCATATAATGGACTGGGGCTTCCGATACAACTGAATCGATCACTGACTGGAGATGGTTGTGTTGGGCTACTTGAAGACCGTTTCCACCAATCAGATGGGACTTTTGTGTATAACAGTGTGCCATGTCACCAGGCTACAATTGTTCGCGATTGGTTTGAAGTACACTCTGGACAGTTAGAGCAACTGATTTGCCAACCCATTTCGCAGTACATGAATCCCACTGAGTATTTACCGGACATAATCGTCCACAAAATACTACACCAGCTACACTTTGACATTTATGGGGAGTTATAGAGGCAGCATGGCTCGGTATTTGTGCAGGAGCCGGCCAACGAGTTTTGAGGAAATACCATGTCGAGTTGCTCAACTACGTTGGACAGGAAATCCGACACCATATTAGGAGGGATTTCATGACTTCTTCACCTCAGCGTACATTACTAAACGACTGTTGATGAAGTCGTTCAGGAATACTGCACCATGTTATGACGCAGGTGGCGTAGATGCTTCCAGTGCTGCCAAACGTCTGAATGACTAAGAACGAAGTGGCAGACCATCTCTCTGTGGATGCCAGAATGTACTAATGGAACTCATTCATGAGTTAATTTTCCATATTTTTCACGACATTTTGAATATAAAAAAGTCGTCCCTCCGCCCTGAGTTCCATTGTTTCTTGTAACCATTCCTGAAAACAGCCCAACCGTGACATGTGCGTAATAGTTGCATCTGTTTGAGGCTAGTCCAAACGACTTTTCCAGCCAGCTAATCGAAATGGACGAGAGTCGGCGTTATCACAGAGACCACGGGGTAAAGAAGCAGAACGAGCAGTTGAAACATGTGGATTCACCACAGGTGACAAAAGCGAAGACGCAAATATGATTGAGCAAAATTATACTGAAGGTTTCTAGGGTCAGTCGTGGTGTAGTGCTACCAGATTATGTTCGTAAGGGGACGACCGTCATAGGAATGCTACCGTAACCGTCTGACGACATTATGGAGGGCTGCCAAGATGAAACGTTAGGAGAAGCTGTCCAAGGTGTTCGTTTTTCTCCGCGAAAAAATCTAAGCACACTCTACACAGAATGCAGACACTCGTGCTACTTCCTTGTTCTATGTAATTTAGGCTCTGACATGGCACTTAGTGAAGCCTTCATCATTCCAGGGATTAAGAAACCATTGTGTGGCACACATATTCAGGGTGACCCACTAGGTGATTTTCGAGATGAAACGGGATGTATACACTATCTGACCAGCAGTATCCCGAAACCAATTTCAAGGCATTAATATGGATTGTGTCCAGCCTTCTGCTTTACGATTCTCAGCTGTGTATACATCGCGTCAAGTGTCTGTAAATCTGTGAGGGAATGGCAGGCCATCCTTCCTCAAGAGCCGCAACCGGAGAAGGTAGTGGTGTTGGACAATAGTGTGTGGAGCGGATATATACACTATCTGACCAGCAGTATCCCGAAACCAATTTGAAGGCATTAATATGGGGTGTGTCCAGCCTTCTGCTTTACGATTCTCAGCTGTGTATACATCGCGTCAAGTGTCTGTAAATCTGTGAGGGAATGGCAGGCCATCCTTCCTCAAGAGCCGCAACCGGAGAAGGTAGTGGTGTTGGACATTAGTGTGTGGAGCGAATTTCTGAAATTTGTTTCAAGTTGGAGCTCTAGCCTAGCCAGTCCTTTTCAGAAATGTTACTGTCCATAAACCATTGCCTCACAGAAACACTTCACGACAAGGTGCATTGTCTTACTTAAATAGTCATCATCTCGGAACTGTTACTCTGCTATACGCTCTAAACAGGGTTGTACACATTTACTCTTAAAAATAAAGTACACTTCTAATTCTGAGTGCAGTAGAAGGATAAACACCTTTTTTTCACTTAGAATAAGGATGAAACCATGCAAGAATACTGTGTCGACCCATTCGTAGCATTTCAGACCTAGTAAAGACAATTCATTTTGTGGTGTGGAGCTAAGAGTGACAATAAGCGTCTAAACGTCAGCAGCAGTAGCATTATGCATTTGTAGGTGAGTGGCATAGTCGCTGGAAAGATTTGCTTTGTATCTGTCTTAGTGGAATTTTTTTCGTTACTCTATTAATTTGTTTCACCAGCAGAAATCACGAAATTAGTAGAACGACTGGTTCACGGTCTTATTAAGATATTTTCGGCTCTCAAAAGGTCACGGAATTTGGCTTCTTTATCAGCTAATACCCGTCCAAAGGCCTTCACCTTGAGTGACTCTCTTCGTTCAGTGAGAAAGGAAGACTTTGAAATGGGTAACAAATTATTTTCTGCAAACTCCTCCGAGGTAGGTAGGATGACGTTCCAAAGAAAATCATGGGTTTTTGTCCCGGAGTCACGCCATTTTCTCGTATTTTCCGTTTCGTCTCAGTTCACACCTTTTCATTAGGATGTAGGTCCGGTGCTGAAGGAAACCAGTCGAGAAGAGAAATCTCATTCTGTTCTGTAGGTCACTCCCGCACCATCGCTGATGCTCGTATAAGAGTCTAGTCCTGCCAGAGATAGATTCGCCCATCAGGATTTAGTTGCAGCACGGATACGACCATAGAATTACTCAACATGTGGCTGTACTGCGCAGCATCAACTCAATTATTTATCCTGTGAAACAATCCAAGTCCACTGCATCACATCCAACTCCAAACTGCCACAGAGACACTGCCACTACGAGATCACTCACGGATATATGTTGTGTCTAAAAGGTCACCTGCACCCTGTATGATCGTACTGGTCCATCACTCGTTCAGGACAGTAACAATTCTTAGCAAAATTAAGTTTCGCCAGTCACGATTGACTTTCACCTCGGCAAACGCTAATCGGTAGAGACGACGATCATTACGTAGCCTCTCCTTCATGACCGCACGTTTGCGAAGCAGTCCGGCCCCCCAAAAGCCATTACGCGAATATACCACCGGTCCTGGAAATGCAGTATCATGAACTTCACCGCGGTTAAAAAAGGATTTTGTCGTCACGTGTTCACTAGTTGACTACCCTGGGCAGGTGTTGTTACACGCTAACGTCCAGATCCCACAAACCTAGAGGATGTTCCAATATCTTTCCCAACTTTTATCCATGCTCGCGCAGTGCACATGAGAACGCAATACTGTTACACGACCTTGGACGTCATCAAATTCCATTCCTCCACAAGAACGATGACGCGCTCACGAATAGCCTGTTGAGGATGGGGCATGGTGCACGAATAACGTGACACGACTGAAAGCGACGTGGTCAAAGTATTCGATCTTCCTCTTGTACTGTCGTTGGTTATTACAAAACAAACGGTGCACCTGCAGACCTAACTTGCAGAAATACACTATCACTCCGTTACCGCGTAGTATCAGTGAAACTGTGCGAATAATTCCCACGCGTAGTGTCAAGTAGATGTAACGATTTTAATTTCTTTACTCCAAGGAGTTAATCCATCACCATAAGTCACTGTCATTGATTTATAGCCCAGATACCGTCACTTCTTTTACGGGAAAGTAGCTGCACATAATCAAAATGTTTTTCGTGTTATCCAGTGAAGAGCTTGGTAAAAACCAAATTGTTGAACTAGAGAAATGTGTCTGATACGGCCAAAAAAAAAAAAAAAAAAAAGGGAAGGATGTACAAATACTCATAGATTCAAACATTACATATAAAGTTTATTCAGCTACAGTGATCGTTTACAAATTTAACATGCGTTATATCTGTAGATAATACCAACAGATTCTATTTTCAGAAAAGAGTTTGTGCCTCTTTCGATCTGTTCTAGAATATTGACAAGATGAGTTTCGTCTAATTTTTGAAGCAGTACTAAGGGTTTTCAATAAATAACACAGCAAATCTTCTTCTCGGACAGTTTAAGTTGAGAAAACGAGGAATTTATTGTGGAACATCGCAAAATATTTCCGCGTGAGCCCCTATAGGTTCATGAAATTCCGATAGGTGTCGACACATTTTGTCACCTTCAAAGTGGCCCCTGCAGCGGAGATACGTCCTAAGCAGAGAGCTGTCATTGAGTTTCCTTTTGGAGAAACCAGAGCATCTCAGATATTCATATGCACATGCAGAAATAAGGAGACATGGTAGTGGACAAAAGCAGGGTGAATCGTTGGGTTAGACGTATGTCATGATCGCTACAAGGTCGCGCAAAACGATCTCCCGCCGTCCGGCCAAACACAGCTGTTAGCCTTGCAATGTTAGAACGTGCGAACACTCTCATCCAAGACACGGATCACTATCAAACGACTCACTGCTCAACGGGGCATCTGTGTTGTTAATGCTGACACACTCGCCCACCAGTTGGGGTACTTAAAGTTGTGCGCCCGCTAGGTTCCTCGACTCCTAACAGAAGCCCATAAAAAGCAGTGAAAGATCTTCTGTGCGGAATCGCTTATGGGTTACGAGGCTGAAAGTGACAATTTTTTGTCGAACATTGTGAGAGGCGATGAAACATTGGCTCATCACTTCGAACCGGAAATAAAACGGCAATTCACGGAGTGGGGCCACGCCACCTCTCCTCCGAAGAAAATGTTCAAAGTCCCACCGCAAGCCGGTAAAGTCATGACGACCGTCCTCTGGGAATCTGTAGGGATTGTTCTGTTTGATGTCTTTGCATATGTACGACGATCAACTCCGTAGTGTATTGTGCTAACCTCAGGAAACTGAAGAAACGACTTCAGCGTGTTCGTCGTCACAAAAACGCGAATGACTTCTCCATAACAACGCAAGAGCCCACACGCGTCTGCGCATCAGAGAGGAGCTCACAAAACTTCACTGGACTGTTCTTCCTCACCCACCCGACAGCTCACATCTCGCACCTTCCCACTTCTATTTGGCCCAATGCAGGATGCATTCTGCGGGAAGCACTACGTGGATGATGGGGAGGTTGTAACCTCCCCCTCACTTATCGACCTCAATGACAGTGAAAAATTAAACCGCATGTACCTAATGGAAATTTGGGAAAAGCAATCGTCACCGAAGTTAATTTGTCAGTAAAGAGGGAGGAAAGGGTTACATCTAAATGAAAGGAAAAATGCAAATGAAGCTGGTGGAAATTAATTTTGAAAAGGGGTAAAGTTAATAAAGAAAGTAAATGTGCGGCAGTTACGTTAACAATTAACTAGCGGTAATTAGATATTTGAGATTTGGGTGAAATTACGGTCGCCAGTCCTAAGGACAATTACTATAGTAACAGAAAAAGAAAGGTTATTACACATATAATTAGCACTAGAAGCGTGGCAACTGAAGGTTGACACGTGTAGTGTGAAAACTGAAAGTTTGTCAGAAGTAATAAATTTCGCTACACTCTGAGTTAATTTAGCAAAAGAATTAATAAAACCGGAAAATCGAAAGTTAATTTAGAGACTGAAGTTAATAGTGAGCTTTCTTTCTGAAGCACATCGAAATTCAGTAAAATATGGTTAGTCTTGGACTACCTCAACAATCATTTCAAAAGCTACTTGAGTCTACGCAATTTAGAAATAAGAGATTTAACTTTGAACTTGAATTAAATGATTCTGAACAATTAACAATAGTAAAATTTAGTACGTACCAAGCTGAGCTGCAGTCACAGGTAAGCTAAAATATGGTAACAAAACTCGCACTCATAATTTGTGCTTGTGTAATATAAATATTGTAGCCAGCTATGAATACTTTAACTGAACATTGAAATTGAAGCAGTGAAATAGAATAATATTGCTTTAATGCTGGCGTTTGAATTTCTACGACACTCGGGTTCATTCCGAAAAAGGAAGGGACCCTGCTTGGTAATGCAATTGGGACAATGAGCAACAAAGGTTCATGCTACGTTGCTGTAATTCTGTGATTTGAACAGTTTTAAAAGCTGAGGTCTGCCATACAGTTCTAAAACTTTACGTGCTTCCAGTCTTCCTTGTTGGTTGATTGAAGGTTTGAAGCCGTCGATCGAGGAGGTGGCGACAGTCACTCATTGTCGGCCGTCGCTGTTGCAGAAGCTGGATGTTGGCGCGCCTCCTTCTCGACACGGTCACCAGGCGAAACGGGCTCTTGATGTGCGCCAGTTAATGCTTGCCGTCCGCGACACCGTGTCAGAAACTATCATAACAAGTTGAGCGCAATTACATGCTGCCAAACCCCGAAAGCGCGGCAACTCGCGGGAGCGTCACACAACACACCTGCTCCACTGCACTACCCCAGCCTAACTCTCTGCTCTGCCCGCACTCCATGCGGCAGAGTTAACCCTACCAAAGATCCTAAACAGTTTCGTTCTCCACACGACCTATCGATGTATTCGTTCGATAGCATAGTTTTCCCTAGGCAAGACCCAGCGTAATATACAAATAATATTTACAAAACAAACCAATCATACATCGACAAAGATGCATAAATATATATATATATATATATATATATATATATATATATATATATATACAAATAGTAAAACAATTACAATATATAAAGGCACAGAAATGTCATATAATCAGGTAACAAAATAAGGAAAAAATTTATAGTACAATAGATGGAAATAGGAGGATATGCATTTCCGGCGTTACAAAGTAATTTATGCAGCAAGACGTTGCCTCTGACGTCGACCAGTAGAGTGGTACCATGAGGGCTCATAGGCCCCCCCCAGTAAGGTAGCTTGAGGCCTTCGCACTGAATAGACACTTTGTTGAAAAACACAGTTTTGTAGCCAAAAGAGTGAGGAATATTTTGATGTATCAGAATTCTGAATAAAATCAACCTTGTTCCAGAAAGAAACAGAGTAGCTTTATTTAATGAACGTCCCTCGTACACTACTGCCCATTAAAATTGCTACACCAAGAAGATGACGTGCTACAGACGTGAAATTTAACCGACAGAAAGAAGATGCTGTGATATGCAAATGATTAGCTTTTCAGAGCATTCACACAAGGTTGGCGCCGGTGGCGACACCTGCAACGTGCTGACATGAGGAAAGTTTCCAACCGATTTCTCATACACAAACAGCAGTTGGCCGATGTTGCCTGGTGAAACGTTGTTGTGATGCCTCGTGTAAGGAGGAGAAATGCGTACCATCACGTTTACGACTTTGATAAAAGTCGGATTGTAGTCTAGCGCGATTGCGCTTTATCGTATCGTGACATTGCTGCTCGCGTTGGTCGAGATCCAATGACTGTTAGCAGACTATGGAATCGGTGGCTTCAGGAGGGTAATACGGAATGCCGTGCTGGATCCCAACGGCCTCGTATCACTAGCAGTCGAGACGACAGGCATCTTATCCGCATGGCCGGCCGATGTGGACGAGCGGTTCTAGGCGCTTCAGTCTGGTACCACGCGACCGCTACGGTCGCAGGTTCGAATCCTGTCTCGGGTATGAACGTGTGTAATGTCCTTAGGTTAGTTAGGTTTAAGTAGTTCTAAGTTCTAGGGGACTGATGTCCTCAGATGTTAAGTCCCATAGTGCTCAGAGCCATTGTCTGCATGGCTGTAACGGATCGTGCAGCAACGTCTCGATCCCTTACTGAACAGATGGGGACATTTGCAAGACAACAACCATCTGCACGAACATTTCGAAGACGTTTGCAGCAGCATGGACTATCGGCTCGGAGAGCATGACTGCGGTTACCCTTGACGCTCCATCGCAGAAAGGAGCGCCTGCAATCATTTTTTCGGATGAATCCAATTTCTGTTTGCAGCATCATGGTGGTCGCACCCGTGTTTGGCGACATCGCGGTGAACGCACATTGGAAGCGTGTATTCGTCATCGACATACTGGCGTATCACCCGGCGTGATGGAATGGGGTGCCATTCGTTACACATCTCGGCCACCTCTTGTTCGCACTGACGGCAATTTGAACATTGGACGTTACATTTCAGATGTGTTACGACCCGTGGCTTTACCCTTCATTCGATCCCTGCGAAACCCTACATTTCCACAGGATAATGCAGACTGCATGTTGCAGGTCCTGTACGGGCCTTTCTGAATACAGTAAATGTTCGACTGCTACCCTGGCCAGCACATTCTCCAGATCTCTCACCAATTGAAAACATGTGGTCAATGGTGGCCGAGCAACTGGCTCGTCACAATACGCCAGTCAATACTCTTGATGAACTGTGGTATCGTGTTGAAGCTGAATGGGCAGTTGTACCTGTACACGCCATCCAAGCTCTGTTTGATTCAACGCCCAGGCGTATCAATGCCGTTATTACGGCCAGAGTTGGTTTTTCTGGGTACAGATTTCTCAGGATCTATGCACCCAAATTGCGTGAAAATGTAATCACATGTCATTTCTAGCATATTTGTCCAATAAATACCCGTTTATCATCTGCATTTCTTCTTGGTGTAGCAATTTTAATGGCCAATAGCGGATTTTCTAAATAGAAAATTATGTTGCATTTCATCCGAGTCAGCTCTGCACCAGACTTCAATTCTGCCTGCTATTTGCGACGGCCGATTTTTGTGTGGTCAAATGTACAACTTAACATGGGTGGCGAGATGCCAGCTAAGTTTGGGAGATAGCCCAGTTCGCAGCAGTCCTCGAACATCTGCGCTTTAGTGACGCTCTGCCAAAGAGATGTACAAGTTCTCTTTCGTGCAGCGACATGACGTAGCGAAACGGGAGGCGACAGCTCACACCAGTGAGCGGTCTAGCCGAGCGCCTGGAGTCGGTAATCAGGAGCGCCAACTGTGCGCGTGGCAGCGCGGCCGGGCGTGCGTGAGTGTGCGTGCGGTGCTGCGTGTGTGCGTGTGTGCGAGCGCGTACGTCGCGTACGCGCGCGTTAATTTGTGCAGCTAACTGATGGCTCGCGCCCAGATTGCTTCGGCCGGCGCCATCGATCGCGGCGCTGTGTGTCGCGAGTCCCGCCGCTACCGTGTGTGGCGGATTGCCGTCCCAGCGGCAGCTCTGCTCAGATGGTAGCCGCGCTGCACTTTCTCGTGTGGTACGGTGGACGACGGGGGAGCCACGTCGTAACAGCTGACAGGGGGTTCTTTGAGAGAAATGGTGATTACTTAGCAATATACTGGTGCTGAAAAAAAAAAAGAAATAATGGAACAGCGAAAACATAGGTTTAGTCGATGTGGAAAAAGCGTTTGAGTCCGCAGCTCGTGGTCGTGCGGTAGCGTTCTCGCTTCCCGCGCCCGGGTTCCCGGGTTCGATTCCCGGTGGTGTCAGGGATTTTCTCTGCCTCGTGATGACTGGGTGTTGTGTGCTGTCCTTAGGTTAGTTAGGTTTAAGTAGTTCTAAGTTCTAAGGGACTGATGACCTTAGAAGTTAAGTCCCATAGTGCTCAGAGCCATTTGAACCCATAGTGCTCAGAGACATTTTTTTTTTGAAAAAGCGGTCGATAATGTAAGATCTACATCTACATTTATACTCCGCATACTCCGCAAGCCACCCTACGGTGTATGGCGGAGGGCGCTTTACTTGCCACTGTCATTAGCTCCCTTCCCGTTCCAGTCGCGTATGGTTCGCGGGCCGAACGAATGCCGGAAAGCCTCCGTGCGCGCTCGAATCTCTCTAATTTTACATTCGTGACCTCTTCGGGAGGTATAAGTAGGGGGAAGCAATATACAGGGTGCTCCAAAAAGGTACGGCCAAACTTTCAGGAAACATGCCTCACACACAAATAAAGAAAAGATGTTACGTGGACATATGTCCGAAAGCGATTAATTTCCATGTTAGAGCTCATTTTAGTTTCGTCAGTATGTACTGTACTTCCTCGATTCACAGCCAGTTGGCCCAATTGAAGGAAGGTAATGTTCACTTCGGTGCTTGTGTTGACATGCGACTCATTGTTCTACAGTAATAGCATCAAGCACATCAGTACGTAGCATCAACAGGTTAGTGTTCATTACGAAAGTGGATTTGCAGTCAGTGCAATGTTTACAAATGCGGAGTTGGCAGATGTCCATTTGATGTATGGATTAGCCCGGGGCAATAGCCATGGCGCGGTACGTTCGTATCGAGACAGATTTCCAGAACGAAGGTGTCCCGACAGGAAGACGTTCGAAGCAAATTGATCGGTGTCTTAGGGAGCACGGAATATTCCAGCCTATGACTCGCGACTGGGAAAGTCCTAGAACGACGAGGTCACCTGCAATGGACGAGGCAATTCTTCGTGCAGTTGACGATAACCCTAATGTCAGCGTCAGAGAAGTTGCTGCTGTACAAGGTAAATACACCACGTCACTGTATGGAGAGTGCTACGGGAGAACCAGTTGTTTCCGTACCATGTACAGCGTGTGCTGGCCCTATCAGCAGCTGATTGGCCTCCACGGGTACACTTCTGTGAATGGTTCATCCAACAATGTGTCAATCCTCACTTCAGTGCAAATGTTCTCTTTACGGATGAGGCTTCATTCCAACGTGATCAAATTGTAGATTTTCACAATCAACATATGTGGGCTGACGAGAATCCGCATGCAATTGTGCAATCACGTCATCAACACAGATTTTCTGTTAACGTTTGGGCAGGCATTGTTGGTGATGTCTTGATTGGGCCCCATGTTCTTCCACATACGTTCAATGGAGCACATTATCATGATTTCATACGGGGTACTCTACCTGTGCTGCTAGAACATGTGCCTTTACAAGTACGACACAACATGTGGTTCATGCACGATGGAGCTCCTGCACATTTCAGTCGAAGTGTTCGTACGCTTCTCAACAACAGATTCCGTGACCGATGGATTGGTAGAGGCGGACCAATTCCATGGCTCTCCTGACCTCAACCCTCTTGACTTTCATTTATGGGGGCATTTGAAAGCTCTTATCTACGCAACCCCGGTACCGAATGTAGAGACTCTTCGTGTTCGTATTGTGGACGGCTGTGATACAATACTCCATTCTCCAGGGCTCAATCAGCGCATCAGGGATTCCATGCGACGGAGGGTGGATACACGTATCCTCGCTAACGGAGGACATTTTGAACAATTCCTGTAGTTTGAAGTCACGCTGGTACGTTCTGTTGCTGTGTGTTTCCATTCCATGATTAATGTGATTTGAAGAGAAGTAATAAAATGAGCTCTAACATGGAAAGTAAGAGTTTCCGGACACATGTCCACATAAGATATTTTCTTTCTTTGTGTGTGAGGAATGTTTCCTAAAAGTTTGACAAAACCTTTTTGTAACACCCTGTATTAGATACCTCATCCAGAAACGCACCCTCTCGAAACCTGGACAGCAAGCTACACCGCTATGCAGAGCTCCTCTCTTGCAGAGTCTGCCACTTGAGTTTGCTAAAAATCTTCGTAAAGCTATCACGCTTGCCAAGTAACCCTGTGACGAAACGCGCCGCTCTTCTTTGGATCTTCACTATCTCTTCTGTCAACCCGACCTGGTATGGATCCCACACTGATAAGCAATACTCAAGTATAGGTCGATTGAGTGTTTTGTAAGCCACCTCCTTTGTTGATGGACTACATTTTCTAAGGTTCCCCCCCCCCCCTCCCCCAATGAATCTCAACCTGGCACCCGCCTTACCAACAATTAATTTTATGTAATCATTCCACTTCAAATCGTTCCGCATGCATACTCCCAGCTATTTTACAGAAGTAACTGCTACCAGTGTCTGTTCTGCTATCATATAATCATACAATAAAGGAACCTTCTTTCGATGTAATCGCAAAACATTATATTTGTCCATCTTAAGGGTCAGTTGCCACTTCCTGCACCAAGTGCCTATCCGCTAAGATCTTCCTGCATTTCGCTGCAATTTTCTAATGCTGCAACTTCTCTCTATACTACAGCATCATCCGCGAAAAGCCGCATGGAACTTCCGACACTATCTACTAGGTTATTTATATATATTGTGAAAAGTAATGGTCCCATAATACTCCTCTGTGACACGCCAGAGGTTACTTTAACGTCTTTAGACGTATCACCATTGAGAACAACTTGCTGTGTGATGACGCAAGATGCTCGAAATTCTGAAGAAAATACGAGCAAGTTTCAGGGGGAGTCAGGTAATATACAATATGTACAAGAGCAAAGAGAGAATAGTATGATTGGACGACCACGAACGAAGTGCTCGGATTAAAAATTTTGTAAGACAGGGATGTAGCCTTCCGCCTCTACTGTTCAATCTGTACATCGAAGAAGGAATGATTGAAATAAAAGAAAGCCTCAGGAGTTGGATTAAAATTCAAGTTGAAAGAATATCAGTGATACGGTTCGCTGATGACGTTGCTCTCCCGAGTGAAACTGAGGAAGAATTACGTGCTCTGCTGAATGGAACGAACAGTCTAATGAGTATAGAATATGGATTGAGAGTAATTAGAAGAAAGGCGAAAGTATTGAGAAGTATCAGAAATGAGAACTGCGAGAAACTTAGCATCAGGATTTATGGTCACGAAGTAGATGAAGTTAAAGAATTCTGTTACCTAGGCAGGCACCCTATGATTTTTAATAAACGACCGACCTTATAGGATACTTTACTTATAAAAAGGAACTGATATGTATTTAGTTGCCTGGTCTTGATTGTGGGTACCTGAACTGGAAAGGATGGTAGTCTTGTTTCTTCGAATGGGGCCGATGCTGTTTCCTATCTGTTTTGTCCCTTTATTACAGTGCGATTGTTCATTGTGTCTCTATGTGTTTTGTATTATACCGGTAATGACACCTATTAGTTAAGGTGTTTCTTAATTTGCCTGTTTTATTTTCAAGATATTTTACGATTCGTACGCTTGTGTTTCCGATACTAATTTATTAGTTACTGTAGTGGGGCTTCGCTCTCTTACTATAATATTTGAATGTAGATTTTCATGTACTGACTTTGTAGATAGTTCTCAGGTAAATTCTTTAATGTACTGTACCAATAGGTAGGTTTGTCCATTTGTAAGACTGCTTCACGTCGAAATTTTTTTATAATTTACGTTTGCTCTAAGTAATTTTGAGATAGCTTGTGTCTAGCACTTGCGCTCACGCTCGTGCATGTGCTTGACCGCTGGCCGAGGCTCGCCGCGGAAATGCTCTCGACGCCTAGTTTCCTTAGGGCTTTCGTTTGCCCCTTATTTCTAGCCGGCGTAGCTGCGTCTACGTTTGCCTTAATGTTTTTATTTTTGACAGACATAATCTTATGGCTATGGGTCTTTATGCTGTTTTAATTTTATTCTGTGACATGGCCAAAGTTTGGCCCTCAAAATAATTTAATTTTTGTAAGTACCACGATTTTCTTTATTAAGAAATCATTAGACTTATGTTGTATTTCCATGTCTAACATCTGTCCGTATGGGTCAATTTATACGTCTGAAGAACATACCATTATTGGCATCGAAACCTAGGTAACTAATTAAAATTTTATCTTGTAAGTGAAGGCTGAATTTCCTAATTTCCGAACAATTCACGGTTGCAAATGATAGGACATCTGTTAAGATCTCAAGGAATGACTTCCATAGTACTAGAGGGAGTTGTAAAAGGCAAAAACTGCAGAGGAACATAGAGGTTCTCAGACAGCCCCGAAATAATTGAGGACGTATGGTTCAAGTGCTACTCTGAAAAAAATGGCTCTGAGCACTATGGGACTTAACTTCTGAGGTCAACAGTCCCCTAGAACTTAGAACTACTTAAACCTAACCAACCTAAGGACATCACACACATCCATGCCCGAGCCAGGATTCGAACCTGCGACCGTAGCGGTCGCGCTTTTCCAGACTGTAACGCCTAGAACCGCTCGGCCACCCCGGCCGGTTGCTACTCTGAGATGAAGAGGTTGAGGAATTAGTGGTGGGCCGTATCAAACCAGTCAGATGACTGATAAAAAAGGAAAGGTAAAAAATCAGAACATACTAAGATGCTTATTAAGTGCAGGTATCTCGATGGGATTCAAAACAGCTTCCAGCTGTCTCAGAATGCGTAAGTACAGGTTCTACATGGTTTTGAAGAGAATCTTCCTGCAATACAGTGCGAAGTTTGGGCAACGATGATCGCGGTGAATATCGATCACGCACGGTTCTCTCCAAAGTAACTCACAAACGGTCAATAATATTCAGATCGGATGACTGTAGTGGCGCTGTAGTGGCTAGAGGAGAGGCTTCAATTCGTCCTAATTCATCCTCGTGCTCACATAACCTGTCCTGGACGATGCGAGCTGTGTAAACTGCTCTCCTGTCTTCTTGGAACACCGCATCACCGTTGGGGAACTAACACTGTACCATGAGATATACCTGATCAGCCAAAATGCCAAACACTCATGGGCAGTAATGCGAACTTGCAGATTAACCATGGGAGCAATGGAACATCACTGAACAGATCATCAATGAACTCTTGCCATGCTTCACCCTTGACATGTGAACTTGGACGGAAGTTGGAAAGAGTCTGAAACAAGACTCATCCCACTAAACGGCTTCCTTCCATTCCTCCATAGTCCAGATTTTTTGGCTTCGGCACCACGCTTTCCTGTTACAGTATTTGCGTCACTGATCAGTGGTTTTGGAGTTACAACTAGCCATCCAGTTCCATGCTTCTCGAGCTGCCCTCTGTTATTTTGGTGCTAACAGGGTTCGCGAGTGCCACATCAGTTTTGCATTGACTTTTGTGGTTGTCGTTCCCTTAGCTATCGTCACAGTCAATGTCTATGACGGTGCGTCACGATTACTCATCACAGCTTTTCGTCCGCGTTGTGACTTAGCGGACGATGCTTGTGCATATGCCGTATAAATCTTGCATACAGTGCTTCTTGAAGCATCAAACACTTCGGCTACCGAGGTTGCGGAAGCACCCATCGTGCAAGCACAAACAACTTGCCCACGCTCAAATTCACCCAGCTCTGACATGATGCAATCACAACTACACACAATACTGTTCGGACAAAGACTGAAATTTGTTACATGTTAAGGAAAACAATGTTCTGACCACGATTAAAATTGGCTGCCTATTAAGGACAGTCCACAGGCACAACTTTCAAATTACTTGAAAAGGGGCGCATACCTGTAGAGTGACCTCACGTCAGTACTGTTATGTGGCAGTAGAATCGTTCTGGAGTCAGCCGCAAATTCCAATTCTCTAAATAGTCTCAATAGTGTTTCCCGAAAAGAGCGTTCACGGGGAATTTTAGTATCATTCGCATGTTCATCAAACTTATCGGACACAAGTTTAGCAGAACGCCTCTGAATTGCTTTGATATCATCCTTTAACCCAGACTATCAGGGATTTCAAACCCTCTAGCAGTACTCAAGGAGGAGTAGTACTGCTGTTGTATAAGCACTCCCCGTTATAGAGGAACTACAATTCTCCCAATAAACCGAAGCCGACCATTCGCCTCCCCAATTGTTGACCTTAGGTGCCCGTTCCATCTCATATCGTTTTACAACGTTACGCCTAGAAATGTAATCGATGTGATAGTGTCAAGAAGCTCTTCACTGATACTACACTCGAAAATTACAAGCTTTATTTTTCCTACTTATCTGGATTGACTTACATTTCTCTCCATTTATAGCCGCCGCGCTCAGGAGCTGTAGGCGCGTCGGCTGACGAGCGCGGCATCTGGCGCGGAGACTATTTTTAGACACACTGAGAGTATCCCAGGGTGCCCCAGAGAGCTAAAACACTAAGAAGAATCGCTTCTCGGTTTTTGGCAGGATCAATGTGTAGAGTTTTTTTTTTTTTTTCAGTCTCTATGCCTAGCGTTAACAGGATGTACCATACTATTATATACAGTCATATCGCCAGCAAATTTACACTTCATATCTACACCACGGCCTCCAAAAACGAGACAAATGTTATCATCATGACCAAGTTTACATGACTTAAGAGTTCTAACACACAAAGGCTTATCAATAAAAAAAATTGTTGATGTATCTCCAACACCACGAACTTGGGACATAGTAACACTGACCAACAGGATTGTCAGTAGCAGAAAATGAAAAGTCAAAACGACCTCCTCGAAAAACAATCTGTCCTTTCAACACATCAACCAAAACGGACGAACTGACGTTCATATTATATTCGGTCTCGACGTCCAAAATAGACTTGTAAATAGTAGGTCTCCATCGAAAGACTCGATGAATCGTGTGACGTGGCATGCTGCCGGCTGCGCGCCAGCTACAGGAAACACGCTATTCATAGCGTACAAGTCACCCAAGGTTACGGACTTGGAAAAATTCGCAGCAGTAAACTGATACAACTACGAAGGCTACTGCAACGTCTTTGGAGCAGGTACCTCCAAGTGATGTTTTGGGTTATCGGACGTTCATGATTACTATGTCCCAAGTTCGTGGTGTTGGAGATACATCGACAATTTTTTTTTATTGATAAGCCTTTGTGTGCTATAACTCGTAAGTCTTGTAAACTTGGTCATGATGATAACATTTGTCTGTTTTTTCGTGGCCGTGGTGTAGATATGAAGTGTAAATTTGTTGGCAGCTTATCAGAATGCTGACTAAATCATCTTTTATACTCCTACACTCAGTCAAACCTGAACCTTTCCTTTACACCAGAGGGTCATCGGCAAAAAGACTCAGACTCCTGCTCACGTTATCCGACAGATCGTTTATGTTTATATAGAACAATCACACTTCCTGTGGGAGAGCTGACGATTCCCTTGTCTCTGAAGAACCCTGACATCCAGGGCAATGTACTGCGTTTGTTACTTAATAAGACTTTCAGCCATTCACATATGTGCGAATCTCTTTCGTATGCTCCGATCTTCATGACAGTCTGCAGTGGGACGATTTCCGGAATTTTATCCATAATACCCTTACTTTTACGAGTTCTGGTTCCGCAAGATATGCAGGAGAGTTACCGCGAATCAAGACACAAAGGAATCAGATATTAACTGCCAGCAGCTATTGGTTTATACCAATTGGGCAAGTTGGAAATTTGTACCAGACGTAGATTAGAACACAGATCTCCTGCTTACTAGGCAGATGCGCTGACCACTATGCCCTCTGCACACAGTGGTCACCACAGACGCACGGACTACCCTAGCACGCCTCCCGTCAGACCCAAATTCTCAACTTATACAGCAGCCTACATGCCCTAAAGAACAGACACCACAGCCTTTGTGAAGTATGGAAGTTAGGAAGGAGTTAGTAGTCGAAGTAGAGCTATAAAGGCCGTTTTTCTAGTCGTGCTTGAACGGATGAGTCGATAACAGCATTGCCCACAGAAGGAAAGATTCAAATTCAAGTCCAGGTCCCGAGGTTTGATACAATTTTGTCTAGGAGGTGCGACTGTGGGCTCCGCGAGTATGCGAGTAAGTACGAAATAGAAAATTTCCGCTCTTGCTCTGCTGAATCTGATGCCTTTCTCAACTGAAAGTTTGGGATACGCTGCCTCATACCATTTCTCATTCAGATTACGATAATACCAATATTGTGGTGATTGAGTATTTTTGCCAACTTTTTGAATTTCGAAGATTAAACGCCATATTTATAAATTCTAGCCTTGTTGTGTACATAGTTCCGCGTAGTCAGCGCGTACACAACTTTCCCACTAGAGCGCGCCCCGCTAAGCACAACAGCGCAGGCACAGCGCTCGTCCTTCTCCACACCACGAGATGGCGCTGCCAGAGAGACGGAACAAATTCTGCTTCCGCCGATCCACGTATTCATATGTAAAGCAGCCAATGACATTGCTGCTAATGTAGAACCTTTTCTCCTCGCGGATCACACTCGCTCAGTGATACACGAACGCGCGAGGAATTATAACGAGTGTACAGACCTCCGATTAGTCAGTCTGCATTTGTCTGCACCAGTTTGTACCAGTCTGCATTAGTCTGTACCAGTCTATAGTCAAGATTCAGTCTGCGCCTAATAAGATTACCATATTCCTGTACATAGTCATGAAGATAAATGTGTAGACGCTTTTGTCAAATATCAGAGATATATGTGAGAATACGATTAACGTAACAATACCAAAGGAACTTCAGATTGTCAATTGTAAATAGCCTCTAGAACCAAGTTAAGTAATTTTTATGCTTGTTATTATTTTAATAAATGTGTGTGAAAATTAATCAAGTTGTGTTTAAAGTTGGTCACCGTCAATCTGCTACTTTAAGCGTGCAAGTGGCATTTCTATCATCTGACCTAACGGCAGAAGATACACACGCCACGATAAGACCACGAGACATATTGCTGACACTCGCCTACTTCGTTAGAGCGACGAGTCAAATAATCTGATGGTGTGTGTACTTAAGGTCTTACAGTACGCACACCACAGGCCTTATGGCAAGTAAATTTCGTGAATAATGTCAGAAATATGTCAACAAAATTAGTGTCTACTCAGATGAAGTATTTAGCTACCTTAAGAGACAAGTAACGTTTCAGTAATATGCATGAATCATGAGTCAATTACGATTGACAATGTTAGCGTGAATTGTTAACAACAGAGATGGGATAGAATTTGGTGTCGGCGATGGGAAGATAGAAATTTCGAAACGTCACTCACTGAGTTGCAGAGTGAAGGATTCCTTCTTCCATTTATGGCTATATTGCAATTTTGCCAAACGTCGGCATTGCTGCTGCAGGAGAGGTGGCTGCCGTGAATCGCCGTGTGAATGCGGGAGGCGCGGTGTGTGCCTAGGACAGGGTGGCACGGGGGCGGGAGCGGCCACCTCCACCCCCCCCCCCCCCGGGGGCCGGCGTGTGACAGTGACACCGCGGAGCCCGCCCTGGCGGAATTAGCCCCGCCCTCACGTGCGGCCGGCACGCACCACAACAAATTGACGTCACCACCGACGCGCGCCTCCGACGGCCCCTCACGTCACGTCGGGAGGTAGGAAGTGGAGGGGGAAAGGGGAGAGGCGGCTACAGAGTGCCGCCAAAGACCGACACCTCCGCTGTCAATATCCGCGTGCTTTGTTTCCTGCTAAGGGCGACTGGGTACGAAGTACTAAACTGTGGGGAAGGAAAGGCTGGCTGTCAAATAGGTGTCCATAAAGCTACTAAATATGTGATTGTTGCTAACGTAGTGCGGAGAAAAGGATTGGAGAACCAATAAATGAAATATTGCAGAGTGTTATCGATAGGTTCTGGGTAAATGTCTTTCGCTTACCGAACGAGGAAAATCCATGACCTAGAGCACTCAGAATCACGCGAGAATTTGCCCAGAATATAAATCACTCTCCCCAGAAACAACGGTATGAGGTATTTGTATGCAAAATTGCACGTCTTAGCACGAAATACATAAGATTAATTGCCCACTCAATGCCTAAGAGAAGACCTTTCGTAACTCAATGAAAACAATCCATAAACCTTATAAAAACGTGTGCATGCGAAGAGCCAACGGAGAAAACAGGGTATGTCACATTTTGTACGTTTTTTGGGAGAGGATATTTAAACTGCAAGACCACAAAAAATATTTAAAACACTGCAATAGATTGTGGTCAATATAATTATGATGACAAATTTAATGAATGTTGCGGAAATACAATAGAAAAAATAACTATTGAAATTATACGGTGAAAAAGGCGAAACATGCAAAGAAAGAATATCTTGACCACGAAAAGAACGATGTAAATCGAACACTTTTTATACGTTTTAGTCGCATCTTTGTGCTGTCTAGCTTTGGAGGTTTCTTTTTGTTAGTCTTGCATTTTGGTTCCTTTTGTGGTAGATTGGAATAGAAACTGTTTCAGTTCTTGAAGGTCTGCATATTTTTATAAGTTATTGAGTAGAACTCTGAAAATATATCCGTAGAATTAGTTATTCGCAAAACGATCTGGGTTTACCTTACAAATAGTTTCATATTACAAAACGCTGTTTTACGCACGATAAGGCTATAAGGGGTTGACAGTCATGTTGCAGGTCTATTTGTAGACCACCAGAACGTTACAAATCTACTGGTGTTCAGATTCCACTGTAAGTAAATCCATACTTGAACAGCTTCGCTGAGCAGTCATGTCTTGAAGGAACACTTTGGTTTTTAACACGGCTTTGAAAACATCATCCAACCAGCATAACATTATGACCACCTACATAATAGCTAGTATGTCCACATTTGGCATGAATAACAGCGGCGACGCGTCGTTGAGTGGAAGCAATGAGATCTTGAGAGCTCACTAGAGAGAGCTGGAACCACAACTGTCACACAAGTCAACAAATTCCCGTTGATTCCCGTGAGGAAGGCGATTGGCTCTGATGCCACGTAATGATCGTGTCCAGAACTGGAGAGTTATGGCACCAGCTTATCACTTGGACCTCGCCACTGTGTTCCTCGAACCACGCCATCACACCCCTGGTCTTATGACATGGCACATTATCTTGTTGAAAAACGCCACTCCTGTTGTGAAACATGACCGTCACGAAGGGGTGTACGTTATCTGAAACCAGTATAAGATACACGGTGGCCGTCATGGTACTTTGCTCGAGCTTCACTGTATAGATGGATGCTCATAAGAATGTTCCACAGACCATAATGGAGCCGCCGCTAGCCTGTCTCTGTGCCACAGAGCTGTTCTACAGGAAGAGGACAACACTACTTCTTCAAGACTGCATGGAAGTCCACTACTTCCGTGTGCATTTTCTTTTACTGCTCAGACTTCGTGAAAAAAACTGCAATTACTACTGTGATAAATGATTAGGACTGTCTTTATGGACTGTGAGAAAATCTTTGCTTTTGACCAACAGTGTATCAATAAGTATGTGCATTTGATATCTTTGTTTTTGTAAGTATAAAAATTTTTTTCAAACCTGTATTGGCCACTGCCCAAACCAATTAGTAAAATTTTTTGTGGGGAGCATGGGGGCTATGTAAGTAGGCTGTTTAGGTTTTTATGTTGGTAACGCCACGTAGCGCTGTGTATGAAAATCACTGACTGTGCTGTGTGCAGTCTTTGGCTACTTTGCATTGTTCGAAATTTTGCTATTGTAGTGTTGATCAGAATAGGTAAAGAGCGAAATGTCTGAGTACCTTCAGTTCTGCTCAG
Organism: Schistocerca nitens; assembly: GCF_023898315.1. NCBI lineage: Eukaryota > Metazoa > Arthropoda > Insecta > Orthoptera > Acrididae > Schistocerca > Schistocerca nitens. The sequence goes on from NC_064617.1 coordinate 848,134,645, forward strand.
CTGTTTGAAAATCAAATAATGTAAGAGGTTTATCAGCACAGTCATTCATAAATTTTTCTAAGGGGACGTTTCACTAGTAATAATAATAATAATAAAAATAATACTGTGTTCAGCCCTATAGTACACCTAATGTAGCTACTGCTGTGTTGTTTTGACAATTAATTCATCTATCTGTTTCGAAATGAGTAATGAAACAATTTCTAGACAATTGCAGGTGCTATCTATAACTTGGGAGAAGAAATTTTCTTCAGGTATTTAATATTGGTTACGTATTTGTCTCGCTTTTATCATCAGTGATATACGGGACAAAGCACAACATACATGGACTATATGAAGAACCTGTAACCTCCACCGCATTAACGCTTTAAATTGGGAAAAAAGTGGTTATTGATAACTTATATAACCAATATTACAGTCTTACAAAATTGTGAAAATAGTAGTGATCTTTGGAAAATAATTTATGTTCGTGTCTGAGACAGAATGGAAACGTTTAGCCCTCAGAAAATTTCATTTTACCCCTCAGGGCGTAACTACCCCCAGATTGGGAACCACTGTACTAGACGAGCAAACAAGATAAGAATAGAAAATGACCGAGGAGAAGCCATCGGACGTTGGCGCTCCAGGTACAAATACTCTACGGTCGCGAGCTCGGCTCCAATTCACCACCAGCAATGGATGGCGAGGCTTTCACAATGTCAGCCACTCGTGATCGCGGAACGTCAGTAAAATCATCAGGCGAACGTCGGCCGAAGAACCCGAGACAAAAGCCCATAGGTAGTTTGTCAACAAGTGGCCGCGAAAGCCTTAACAATTTGGTAATATAAAAATACATGCTTGTCATTTGTTTTCGCATACTGGAAAGAACAAGACACGGTTTCCAACGTACTGAAAGCGAAGAGGAATTTTCAGCTTGTATTTTGCTGACAGAGGAATATGAAGTAAATGGAAAGCTGAGATGATCACTTTCCACAGTAAAACAAAACGTCTTGTTGATGTTGTAGGTAAAATACGTTCAGACCATAGTGTTTTGAGAAATACAAAAATTCGTCAGATATACATATGTATGTTTGCTCTGCAATTCACAGTTGACTACCTGTCAGAAGATTCATCCAAATACCTTCAACCTATTACTCTGACGTTCCACTCTCGAATGGCGCGAGAAAAACGAGCACTTAAACCTTTCTGCGCAAGAACTAGTTTCTTTTACTTTATCATGATGATCATTTCTTCCTACGTAGATGAGCGCCAAGAGAATATTTTCGCAGTCGGAGGGGAAAGTTGGTGACTGAACACAACGTCTTTGTTCCACACCAGTTCATGTATCACTCCCTCCCCTATTATATGATAATGCAAAAGAAGCTGCCCTTTCTTGAACCTTTTCGATGTCCTCCCACAGTCCTATCTGATGCGGGTCCCAAACCGCACAACAATACTCCAGAAGAGGCTGTATAAGTGTGATGTAAGCAGTTCATTTGGTAGAAACGGTTACGCTTCATTCAACACTGAATGTTACAGGAATAAATAGCGAAATTACATATTTCGGAAACGGTAATAATATAGTGGTAACAATGTAATGAGACGTCAAAATTGTCATCGAGCTCAAAGAGAGGAAGTCCAATTACAAAGGACAATTTCAAATCGAGATTTTCCCTTGGCTGGCATGTAGTCTCGGTTATATTCACCATAGGTAGAGAAATGAGGGAAATCGGCATAAGTGAGAGTATGCAAACTGCTGGGGGAATACGCGGAAGAGATATAGATAGTGTCAGAAGGAAATGAAGTGAGAAACGAAAACATATAAATATAATTCATATAGTGCTTATCTCTGTCTCCAGCGCAATACTTTGATACGCAAAATAGATTTTGAAGACAAAGCAACTGTATAAGAAAAGATGTATCGTACGTAAGACGACGAACGTCTGAAGATTTTATCACTGTTAGCAATCTAAACCTCTTTCGGACTCAAAAATCACACCATAATATGCATTTTGGCATTTACTGTTTGCTGTGCACTTTCCTATACATTTTTAAGGAAATAAGACTAAGTAAGGTTGGATATACACTTACTTAGCCGTATGATTTCATTCCGTCCGAGATTACCTTCATTTCTGTTTTTGTTTTACTTGTGCAGTAGCAGTAACTGCGTGCCGAAGATGTTCAGCGACCAATGTTGTTGGACATGAGCCGCAACTAATGAACTTTTAACTAGTAGCTGTATTTCGATCCATTGCCAACAACTGAGGGGCAAATTAGCCATTTGGACAACTTTTTGTTAATGGCCATAAAACACTAAACATTGCTTCAATGTGTTTCAGCCTAGTTGGTTATAGCATCAGTCTTCCAAAATTCTCACAAAGCTGTATGCCATCCGACCCTCAATAACGCAGACTGATACTAAGACCAGAGGGTGCAAGAGGAATACTGTACCTTCCATTACCATCTTAAGACTTTAAAGAGATTTGGTGTGAATACCCCTACTCGACATTCGGGTATTCACATTGTGTTCTCTAATTTTTTATTTGTTAATGAAAACTTACGTCTTTTAATTTGTGGTAACTTGTGTATAACATCCACTAAGGTGACAAATGCCGTGCGATAGCGATATCCACATACACAGATGGCGGTTGTGCTGCGTACACAAGATATAAAAGGGCAGTGCATTGGTGGATCTGTCATTTGTACTCAGGGGGTTCATGTAGAAAGGAGTCCGACGTGATTACGGCCGTACGGCGGAAATTAGCAGCTGGAATGTTAGTTGGATTTCGGAAATTGTTAGGGAATTCAACATTCAGAGATCTACATCTACATCTACATCTACATTTATACTTCGCAAGCCACCCAACGGTGTGTGGCGGAGGGCACTTTACGTGCCACTGTCATTACCTCCCTTACCTGTTCCAGTCGCGTATGGTTCGTGGGAAAAACGACTGCCGGAAAGCCTCAGTGCGCGCTCGAATCTCTCTAATTTTACATTCGTGATCTCCTCGGGAGGTGTAAGTAGGGGGAAGCAATATATTCGATACCTCATCCAGAAACGCACCCTCTCGAAACCTGGACAGCAAGCTACGCCGCGATGCAGAGCGCCTCTCTTGCAGAGTCCGTCACTTGTGTTTGCTAAACATCTCCGTAACGCTATCACACTTACCAAATAACCCTGTGACGAAACGTGCCGCTCTTCTTTGGATATTGTCTATTTCCTCTGTCAACCCGACCTGGTACGGATCCCACACTGATGAGCAATACCCAAGTATACAAAATTGTGTATAGGTCGAACGAATGTTTTGCAAGCCGCCTCCTTTTTTGATGGACTACATTTTCTAAGGACTCTCCCAATGAATCTCAACCTGGCACCCGACTTTCCATCAATTAATTTTATATGGTCATTCCACTTCAAATCGTTCCGTACGCATACTCCCAGATATTTTACAGAAGTAACTGCTACCAGTGTTTGTTCCGCTATCATATAATCATACAATAAAGGATCCTTCTTTCTATGTATTCGCAATACATTACATTTGTCTATGTTAAGGGTCAGTTGCCACTCCCTGCTCCAAGTGCCTATCCTCTGCAGATCTTCCTGCATTTCGCTGCAATTTTCTAATGCTGCAACTTCACTGTATACTACAGCATCATCCGCGAAAAGCCGCATGGAACTTTCGACACTATTTACTAGGTCATTTATATATATTGTGAAAAGCAATGGTCCCATAACACTCCCCTGTGGCACGCCAGAGGGTACTTTAATGTCTGTAGACGTCTCTCCATTGAGAACAAGAAGCTGTGTTCTGTTTGCTAAAAATTCTTCAATCCAGCCAGACAGCTGGTCTGATAATCCGTAGGCTCTTACTTTGTTTATGAGGCGACAGTGCGGAACTGTATCGAACGCCTTCCGGAAGTGAAGGAAAATGCCACCTTCTTGGGAGCCTGTATCTAATATTTCTGGGTCTCATGAACAAATGAAGCGAATTGGGTCTCACAAGATCGCTGTTACCGGAATCAATGTTGATTCAGAGTAGATTCTAGGTGTCCAGAAATGACATGATACGAGAGCAAATAACATGTTCTAAAATTCTACAACAGATCGATGTCAGAGATATAGGCCTATAGTTTTGCGCATCTTCTTGAAAACTGGGACTACCTGTGCTCTTTTCCAATCATTTGGAACCTTCCGTTCCTCTAGAGACTTGCGGTACACGGCTGTTAGAAGGGGGGCAAGATCCACAGTGTTAAGACTGCGCCGAGAATACCAAATTTCAGGGATTACCTCTCACCATTGACAACACATCTGCGTTAGCTTGCTGGCGCTCATAGGCAAGTTGCAATGGGAGAAATAACGGCATAAATCTGTTTGTACGACGAGCGTATCGGTTAGAGCAGCGAGGCGAAATTTGGCGTTAATGGGCTGTGGCACCAGACAGTGGACGCGAGTGTCTTTGTTAACAGCATGACGTCACCTGTAGCACTTCTCCTGGTCTCGTGACCATTTCGGTTAGACCCTAGACGGCTGGAAAACGGTGGCCTGATCAGATGCGTCCCGATTTCAGTTGTAAGAGCTGATAGTAGGGTTCTAGTGTGGCGCAGACCACACGAAGCCAGAGACCCAAATTGTCAACAAAGCACAGTGTGCAAGCTGGTGGGGGCTCCATAATGGTGCTGGCTGTCTTTACATTCAATCGATTAGGTCCTGCCACGCGGGATTAGCCGAGCGGTCTAAGGCCCTGCAGTCATGGACTGTGCGGCTGGCCCCGGCGGAGGTTCGAGCCCTCCCTCGGGCATGGGTGTCTGTGTTCGTCCTTAGGATGATTTAGGTTAAGTAGTGTGTAAGAATCGGGACTGATGACCTTAGCAGATAAGTCCCATAAGATTTCACCCACATTTTAATATTTTTTGATTAGATCCTCTTGTCCAGCTGAACTTATCGAATGGTTCAAATGGCTCTAAGCACTGTGAGACTTAACATCTGAGGTCATCAGTCCCCTAGACTTAGAACTACTGAAACCTAACTAACCTAAGGGCAACACACATATTCATACCCGAGGCAGGATTCGAACCTGCGACCGTAGCAGCAGCGCGGTTCCAGGCTGAATCTCCTAGAACCACTGTACTTATCACTGACGGTATATGCTTAGGTTCTGCTACTTCGACACTATTTGCAGCCATTCATGGATTCAATGTTCCCAGACAACAATGGAATTTTTATGCCTGACAATGCGGCATGTCACCGAACCACAATTGTTCGCGATTGGTTTGAGGAACATTATGGACAATTCGAACGAATGATATGGCCACCTACTTCGCCCGGCACGAATCGAACGTCGAACATTTATGGGACACAATGCAGTGGTCAGGTCATGCACTAAATCAACCACCAGGAACACTTTCGCAATTACGGACGTCTATAGAGGCAGCATGGCTCAGTATTTATGCGGGAGGATTCCAACGACCTGTTGAGTCAATGTCTCGCCCAGTTGCTGCACTACGTCCGACACGATATTAGCAGGTACCCCATGACTTTTATCACTTCAGGGTAAGTATAAATTCCTATCTCAAGTACATTCAATGACTTACAACAGCATTCATGTGTTTCAACAACATTAAAAAACGTTGACTAGAAAAAAGTGTCCATCACGTGTGTTCATAAATAGGAAACGTCTAGTGATCGCCGAAGCAATTGGCAGATCTCAGCATGGTTTTTTACTTGTTAGGATTGTTGCCAGGATCACTGTACTATATTCATTTCGCATTCTGTACTTAACTGTAACGTAAGGAGGAAGATCTCTGGTAACCCAGTGCGCTTAAGGAAACGAGAGCGCATATCCTCACGGGACTACCCTTTATTTACTTCTGACTAGATCTGCGCGCAGATTTCAGAGCGTTTTGGCAATGCGTTGGCGTCTTTGAGTGCGTTCTGCTAATTTGCCGCTTTTTAACTCACAAGAGAACATAGGTTCAGCCCAAACAACGTTCATTATTCGCTTATTTCGCAACAGAAGCATTACTTCGCTTCCGATTCGTAGAAGACTCTTCAAGAGGAAATTGTGTAGGAGATACTTCTTGCTGGTACATCTTTGACGTTAAAATTGTTATCAACATAATTTGGAAAAAAGACAGAAACAAATATTAACAGAATAGTAGATCTCTGATGTCATAGATGAGAGTTTGGTTAACGCTTAAAGCAAGTCTTGTCACTCACTTACTTCCATCCGAACTTCCTTTTTACGCATTACTTCTACTACCGTATTTAGGGCAGACTGAGACTCTGTATGGCTGTCTCTTATAAGCTACGAACTACCCATACGCCGTGTTATTATGAGGGATAGTTCTTTTTCCAAGGTCCCATCGCTCGTGAAATTAAACTCACAGTGAAAATCTGATGAGGCTGTGTGCAGATGTGTTGCACAGTGTGCCTGTTAGGCCCGTCTTTCGCGACACATCGCACTATGCAGCCCTGAGCGCACAGTAAGCTCATAAAAGTGCCTAGAACGACAGAATCTTCAGCTAAATATAAATTTCGGACTGTCATTCAGTTTCTTCAAGTTGAGGGTACAACCTGATTTCGTGCAGGCCAAATAGCGTAAATTGTCTGCGTGACAGCAAAGTGTGGCAATGGTGCAGGAACTCTGAAACAGCGCGCACAGACGTTCATGCTGCAGGCGGTCACGGAAGGAAGCACGTGTCAACCGATGACCCTCTTTAGCGAGTGGGTCAGGTGATTCGAGAGAATCGTCTAAGAATGACACTTCAGAACAAGCCAAGAGGAATCAGGATTTGTCCTTCTTTGTGGCAACGTTCGCGCGGCGTATCAGCGCGGTCTCGGGCGTCTTGTCACAGTCCGCACGGCTACCCCCGTCGAAGGTTTGAGTCCTCCCTCGGGCGTGGGTGTGTCCTCAGCGTAAGTTAGTTTAAGTTACATTAAACAGTGTGTAAGCTTAGGGACCGATGACCTCAGCAGTTTGGTCCCATAAGACCAAAAAAATTCCAAATTCATGGCAACGATCGGCCGCATTCTGCAGCTGCGATGAAGGCATTTTCGATGGAATAGCCTGTACTTCACTCCATCTGATTTTCATCTCTTTTATCACAACGCTGGCTATGAGGCCATCATTTTGGCGTGGACAACGAGCTGCGGACCAGCGTAGAGAACTGGCCGAAACCATATGCTGCTGCCTTCTATGGCGAGAGTATTGTAAAGTTTGTACAATGCTAAGACAGATGTCTAAGTTAAGGTGAGACTATGTAGAGAAGTAGCTGGAAGCTGTAGCTAAATGTTGCAGACAAAACATTTTTGATTTTCAACGTGGCTTCCGTTTCGCGATCGATCGCACCTCGAGAAAAGGTAGCCCTCACACTATACTATCGTTCATTTATTCTTATTCTGCTCGTCATTGTGTTTTACAAGCGATCAGTCTATCAGCGAGCAAAGTGATTGCCTAGAGTTTACACTCTAAGCAGAGCCACACTGCTATTCCTTAAAATCCATATAGTTGTGGCACCTGTCGTAAGATATCTTCTATCTTCCTGAAGTATTCCCGACGTATAGAACATTGCATCACCTACCGTGCGTGCATTCGGGATGGTAGACAAGTATTTCTTCTATCAGTATTTAAGGTGATATCCTTCAAGTTGTGTACCTGACAGAGTTAAAACCATTGAATGCAATATTGTGGAGTACATGCTCGTGTGTCGGAGATAACATTTATGCACGCTCATTTACTACACATTTTTGAGTCAAGTAATCTGAATCTGAAGTAACCTGTGAGGTTGTCAGTCGAAATATCGAAAGAAAAAATACCACATTCCCGGTTATAGGGCAGAGAGATTATGCAATACCTTGCAGTTGACTGATAGAGTCTGAAAAGTAACGTTCTTGTCACAAAATTTGGCAATATTTCTAATATAAATTTCGAGGTATACTGCCATTAATCGAAGAAAATGTGTCAATCAGAGAAAGGACTTGACAAACCGAACTATCCACGGATATTGGAAAAACCATTAGTTACTAGCAAAATACAAAATGAACTGTGAAGATTTCTCATTGTTTTTCACAGGCTTATATCTTTCTGTGATAGATACCGCAGCCGTACAAAATTTATAAAATGACAACATTTTTCCAATCTATCGCAATTACAGTACTTCTTCCTCTCTTAACAAGTTTTCGCTGTTACACCGTTGTCAAATGGCAGCTGAAGGGGCGTCTGCAGACACGTCATCGGTCCAGACTCTCACTGACTGGAGAATAATTGTCTTCAATGATGAGTCCCGCTTCGAATTGGACCCCACCTGTACGTACATGCTATCCTAATTCTCGCTATTTGCAACTTTACGCGGTACACCCGAACATCGATCTCTCTAGTCCTTTCATCTCTGCTCCCCCTTTCTGCCTCTTCATCACCCTTTTCCCCCTCTTGCCGTAACTACGGCCTCAAAAAAACCTACACGGGACACCACCAACACGGCTCTGTATTGCTGCTATACATCCTCCACCTCAATACAACTACTCCTTTCCTTGTGTAAATCAGACCATTTGTTGGACCGTTTCCTCAACACATCAGTGTGTCATCAGCTTTGTTCTAAAAACGTGGATTTTTTTATCCAGTCTATAACCTTAATATGATAGCATTCAATCCCTTTACAAGATAAGTCCTGTGTTTAGGTGCTAGGGTTGTCAGAGTTGTCAATTACTGACACCGATGTCATGAACTCACCTTCCAATGATTACATACACTGCCGACAAGAAATGCAGCACCATCAAAGATTGCCTTCGCTTGAACCGGGGTATATACAGGGTGTTTCAAAAATGACCGGTATATTTGAAACGGCAATAAAAACTAAACGAGCAGCGATAGAAATACACCGTTTGTTGCAATATGCTTGGGGCAACAGTACATTTTCAGGCGGACAAACTTTCGAAATTACAGTAGTTACAATTTTCAACAACAGATGGCGCTGCAAGTGATGTGAAAGATATAGAAGACAACGCAGTCTGTGGGTGCGCCATTCTGTACGTCGTCTTTCTGCTGTAAGCGTGTGCTGTTCACAACGTGCAAGTGTGCTGTAGACAACATGGTTTATTCCTTAGAACAGAGGATTTTTCTGGTGTTGGAATTCCACCGCCTAGAACACAGTGTTGTTGCAACAAGACGAGGTTTTCAACGGAGGTTTAATGTAACCAAAGGACCGAAAAGCGATACAATAAAGGATCTGTTTGAAAAATTTCAACGGACTGGGAACGTGACGGATGAACGTGCTGGAAAGGTAGGGCGACCGCGTACGGCAACCACAGAGGGCAACGCGCAGCTAGTGCAGCAGGTGATCCAACAGCGGCCTCGGGTTTCCGTTCGCCGTGTTGCAGCTGCGGTCCAAATGACGCCAACGTCCACGTATCGTCTCATGCGCCAGAGTTTACACCTCTATCCATACAAAATTCAAACGCAGCAACCCCTCAGCGCCGCTACCACTGCTGCATGAGAGACATTCGCTAACGATATAGTGCACAGGATTGATGACGGCGATATGCATGTGGGCAGCAATTGGTTTACTGACGAAGCTTATTTTTACCTGGACGGCTTCGTCAATAAACAGAACTAGCGCATATGGGGAACCGAAAAGCCCCATGTTGCAGTCCCATCGTCCCTGCATCCTCAAAAAGTACTGGTCTGGTCCGCCATTTCTTCCAAAGGAATCATTGGCCCATTTTTCAGATCCGAAACGATTACTGCATCACGCTATCTGGACACTCTTCGTGAATTTGTGGCGGTACAAACTGCCTTAGACGACACTGCGAATACATCGTGGTTTATGCAAGATGGTGCCCGGCCACATCGCACGGCCGACGTCTTTAATTTCCTGAATGAATATTTCGATGATCGTGTGATTGCTTTGGGCTATCCGAAACATACAGGAGGCGGCGTGGATTGGCCTCCCTATTCGCCAGACATGAACCCCTGTGACTTCTTTCTGTGGGGACACTTGAAAGACCAGGTGTACCGCCAGATTCCAGAAACAATTGAACAGCTGAAGCAGTACATCTCATCTGCATGTGAAGCCATTCAGCCAGACACGTTGTCAAAGGTTTCGGGTAATTTCATTCAGAGACTACGCCATATTATTGCTACGCATGGTGGATATGTGGAAAATATCGTACTATAGAGTTTCCCCGACCGCAGCGCCATCTGTTGTTGAAAATTGTAACTACTGTAATTTCGAAAGTTTGTCTACCTGAAAATGTACTGTTGTCCCAAGCATATTGCAGCAAACGGTGTATTTCTATCGCTGCTCGTTTAGTTTTTATTGCCGTTTCAAATATACCGGTCATTTTTGAAACACCCTGTATATGCAGATACTGAGCGCTGCTAGTGCTCGTGAATCATTTGTCACAGTCATCAGCGGTCAGATGGTGCTCAACACGCCTGTCTCAAGTGTACACCTATGCCTCACCGTCGATGGCATACTGTTGTTGAACAGATTCAGCAATTTTAACGGGGTTGAACTGTGGGCCTGTGGGAATCTGGATGGATGTATCGACGGACTGCGCCACATGCTGGGCACACTGATTTGCTGGTTTCTCGCTACTTTTAACAGTGGTCTGCCGAACATTCTCACACCTATAGGGAAGGTTCTGGACGTCCACGTAGTACGGACCCACGGGAAGATCGACGCTCTGCGCAACCGACGGTTGCTGACCGAACAATATACAGGAACGAAATCAGGGTACATATTGTACCTGCTGTGTCATTAGGAACCATTGTGAGTCTTCTACTTGCAACAGGATTACTATCAGGCCTGCCTCTGGCCAGGATACCACTAACATCACGTCATTGCCAAGCATGAGTACCCTGGTGTCGTGAAAGTGTTGACTGGAGAGTGGAATGGCGCTGTGTTGTCATCTCTGATGAGAGTAGGTTCTGTCTGTATACCAGTTAGCCACGTATACGCGTATGACATGGACATGCATTCACCCACGCCACACATTTCTCTTCCTGGGCTGCACGGTGTGGAGGACCATCACTTACAACCTGTGGTCACATTTGGCGTCTCCGCAGGGTGAAGTAATCAGTATCTGCTACGCTGCACAGGCTGTTATCCCCGAGTTTCAGCCATTTCTTCGACAGGGAGGTCATGTGTTCTTTTCAGCAGGACAGGGCACCTCCACACACGCCTGCTGCGAAGCAACTAGCTCTTGTGTTGTGCAGAAACTGTCCTGGCCAGCATTATCACCAAATCTCCCCCCCCCAATCAGACACGTATGGGAGCTTCATTACTTCGAAAGGCCTGTAAGAATCATTGCCGAATCGCAATAAGAAGCGCATAAATTCTTGGGACAGTCTATGACAGGAACCCAATCGGTAGTGCAGTACCTTGTACTCTAAGGAAGCAAGGGAAAGGATGTTGTCATGGGTGGCCGGTATCCTCTTTCTACAACACATGTGCACACGTGGATTAATACGTTTCTTTATTTACATGACCTGCAGACTTAACTCGAATAACAGTCCGTGTGTTTTGGTATGAGCTCATCCGTAGTAGTACCCTTGCGGACGATATCGCTAATCTTGCTATTACAAACTTTAATCTTGCTGCTGGTCTCCATCTGGTAGCTACGCACTGTCGTAGCTGAGCGAATCAGTGAGTTAGTGAGGCCCTCCAGTCAGCGGCGATCTAAATACATGCTGCTCAGAGGACTTCTGCATTTACGTGATTACAATGCAATTCACAATAAAGTGCCTGGCAGTGGGTTCAATGAACCACCTTCAAGCTGTCTCTCTACCGTTCCACTCTTGAACGGCACGCGGGAAAAACGAGCACTTAAATTTTTCTGTACGAGCCCTGATTTCTCTTATTTTACCGTGATGATCATTTCTCCCTATGTAGGTGGATGCCAACAGAATGTTTTCGCAATTGGAGGAGAAAAACTGGTGATTGAAATTTCATGAGAAGATCCCGTCGCAACGAAAAACTTATTTGTTATAATGATTGCCACTCCAATTCACGTATCATGTCTGTGACACTATGTCCTCTGTTTCACGATAATACAAAACGTGCTGCTCTTCTTTGTACTTTTTCGATGTCATCCGCCAGTCCCACCTGATGCGGATCCCACACTGCACAGCAATACTCCAGAATAGGGCGGACAAGCGTAGTGTAAGCAGTATCTTTAGTAGACCTGTTGTACCTTCTAAGTGTTCTGCCAATGAATCGCAGTCTTTGGTTTGCCCTACCCACAGTAGTATCTATGTGATCATTCCAGTTTAGGTTATTTGTAATTGTAATCCCTAAGTACTTAGTTGAATGTACAGCCTTCAGATTTGTGTAACTTATCGCGTAATCGAAATTTATCTGATTTCTTTTAGTACTCATGTGAATAACTTCACACTTTTCCTTATTCAGGGTCAACTGCCACTTTTCGCACCATATAGATATCTTATCTAAATCATTTTGCAAGTCGTTTTGATCATCTGATGACTTTACAAGACGGTAAATAACAGCATCATCTGCAAACAGTCAAAGACGGCTACTCAGATTGTCTCCTATGTCGTTAATACAGATCAGGAACAATAGAGGGCCTATAACACTTGCTTGTGGAACGCCGGATGTTACTTCTGTTTTACTCGATGACATTCCGTCTATTACTACGAACTGTGACCTTCCTGACAGGAAATCACGAATCCAATCGGACAACTGAGGCGATACTCCGTAGGCACGCAGTTTGATTAGAAGACGCTTGTGAGGAACGGTGTTGAAAGCCTTCCGGAAACCTAAAAATCTGAAATCTATTTGGCATCCCCTGTCGATAGCACATATTACTTCATGAGTATAGAGAGCTAGTTGTGTTTCACAAGAACGATATTTTCTGAAACCGTGCTGACTATGTGTCAATAAATCGTTTTCTTCGAGGTACTTCATGATGTTCGAGTATAGTATATGTTCCAAAACCCTACTTCAAATCGACGTTAGTGATATAGGCCTGTAACTCAGCGGATTACTCCTACTTCCCTTTTTGGGTATTCGTGTGACTTGAGCAATTTTCCAGTCTTTAGGTACGAATCTTTCTGTGGGCGAGTGGTTGTATATAATTGCTAAATATGGAGCTATTTGATCAGCATACACTGAGAGGAACCTGACTGGTATACAATCGGGACCGGAGGCCCTGCCTTTATTAAGTGTTTAAGTTCCTTCGTTACTCTGAGGGTACCTGCTTCTATGTTTCTCATCTTGGCAGTTGTTCTTGATTGGAATTCAGGAATATTTACTTCGTCTTCTTTGGGGAATAAGTTTCGGAAAACCGTGTTTAATAACTCTGCTTTAGTGGCACTGTCATCAGTGACTTCACCGTTGTCATCGCGCAGTGAAGGTACTGATTGCGTCTTGCCACTGGTGTGCTTTATGTACGACAAGAATGTCTTTGGGTTTTCTGCCAGATTTCGAGACAGAATTTCGTTGCGTAAATTATTAAAATTATCTCCCATTGAAGTATGCGCAATATTTCGAACTTCAGCAAAACTTTGCCAATCTTGGGGATTTTGCGTTCTTCTAAATTTGGCATGCTTTTTTCGTTGTTTCTGCAACAACGGTCTGACCCGTTTTGTGTACCATGGAGGATCAGTACCATCACTTATTAATTAATGTGTTATATATTTCTTTATTGCTGTCAATACTATATCTTTGAAAACATTCCACGAATTTTCTACACTTACATGATCAAATCGGAAGGAGTGAAGAATGTCTCTTAAAAAGTTGTTAAGAGCATTTTTATCAGCTTTTTTTAAATAGATATACTTTGCGTTTCTTTTTGATGGTGGTAGGTGTTACGGTATTCGGCCTAGCAGCAACTGCCTTGTGGTCACTACTCCCTGTATTCGTCACAATACTCACTATTTGCCCAGGATTATTTGTTGCTAAAAGGTCAAATATGCCTTCGCAACCATTTACGCTTCGAGTGGGCTCATTAACTAATTGTTCAAAATAATTTTCTGAGAAAGCATTCAGTACAATTTCGGAGGACTTTGGCGGCATGTTGCTTGTCGATGTGTCTCTGGCCTCTCTTGTGACAGGAGCGTTTGATCCAGCGCCTACTATCAGTCTTGCACTACATCTTTGCAGAACCGGTGTGCTGGAGACAGTTTACGCCAGCACATGTAGCCTTCTGATGTTCGCGTGTTACAGTGACGCCTGAGTTGACTCCAGAAGGGAATACACAGTCTATTGATGGGAGTATTCGGGCACCCTTTCTGTGACGTGTGTATGGTCTGAGTTTGTGTTCATGCACTCCTACAATGATGAACTGTCTGTCACCTCACTTGTCAATAAAATGACCTTGTCCTTGAGGGTGCTGCATTTTTTCTGGGAGTGTGTATAACTTTTTTAACTGAGCAACATGGGAAAGGGTCCTTCCGTGACCTACCGTGAAGCTGCTTAAATAAATCGCAAACATCGTTGACGAACTTAATGGCCAAGTGTGCTACAGGATAGGAGCTAAACGAAACTCGTTTATTTACATATTTTAATTGGTTTTAATTCTTTCTATTGAATGCTATAGTGTTACCAATTTTCGGAGAAGGAAGTGGAACGGAGAGCAAAAAGAGCGAACGGTAACATAATTGCAATCCTATTACTCATAATTTAATTATGGATGGGGAAGTTAATAAGAGATACCAGTGCAATAAATAAATTAACGAGCGGATAAATTTTTTTTAAAATTGGGGCGATTTCCTTTCTTAAGCAATGGGATTAATATTCGAACTCTACTGGCAGGATATTTCAAGGCATTTTCTGAAAGAAAAACAGTATTTTGAATTACGGAGCAAGCGAGTGTCGGCCGACCGGTGAGATTAGTCGCCCGCAGTCGGCACAGCTGTACCGAATTACGTGCGGATTAAGGCGGCGACGCTGGGACGGATGCATATTCATACGTAGGCGGGGATCTCGATTAGAAAGCAATTACCGGCAGAGGCGGCGGCAGGTGGGCGCTGGCCGCCGGCCACTGGACTATCCTGCCCGCCGTCCCCCGCCTCCCGCCGCCGCCCCTGGCTGTAATTAGTGTAGGCTGTGCCGCCCCGGGATTTGTTGCAGTCGGCCTGCGGGCGCTGCAGTGCTGCCGCCTGCCGCCCGCCGCCTGATTAACCCCCCCATTCTCCTCTGCCAGCTCCACGGCGCTTCGCAGTCTTACGGCCGTGGCCCGATGTCTCTCAAGTGCACTTGGACATTTCAAGGGGTCAACCTAAGAAAGTATTAACCCACGAATTGTTACGTGTAATATGTTTCATTGTAACCGTAAATTGTACATTTTGCTTGTAATTCTTACTACGAATTACACTGAAACGCCAAAAAAGAAAAAAAGCTGGTATAGGCATTTGTATTCAAATACTGTCATATGCAAACAGGTAGAATACGGCACTGCGTTCAGAAACGCCTATATAAGACAAGTGTCTCGCGCAGTTGTTAGATCGGTTACTTCTGATACGATGGCAGGTTATCAAGATTTAAGTGAGTCTGAACATTGTGTTATAGTCGGCGCACGGGCGATGGGACACAGCATCTTCAAGCACAGCCGTAAAGTGGAGATTTGCTCATGTGTCTGTTTCACGAGTGTACCGTGAGTATCAGGAATCCGGTGAAACATCAAATTTCCGACATCGCTGCTGCGGAAAGAAGATCCTGCAAGAACGCGACCAGGGACGACTGAAGAGAATCGATCAATGTGACAGAAGTGAAAGCCTTCCGCAAATTGATACAGATTTCAAAGCTGGGCCATCAACAAGTGCCAGAGGGCAAACCATTCAACGAAACGTCATTTATATGTGTTTTCGGAGCAGAAGGCCCACTCGTGTTGCCTTGATGACCGCGCGACTCAAAGTTTTACGTCTCACCTGGGCCCGTCAACATCAACATTGGACTGTTGAAGACTGGAAACATGTTGCGAGGTTGGACGACTCTCGTTTCGAATTGTATCGAGCAGATGGACGTGTATGGGTATGGAGACAACCTACTGAATCCAAGGACCCTGCGTGTCAGCAGGGGAGTGTTCAAGCTGGTGGAGGGTCTGTAACGACGTGAGCCGTGTGCACCTGGAATGATATGGGGCCCCTGATACTTCTAGATACGACTCTGAAACGACACATGACACGTACGTAAGCATCCTCTCTGATCACTTTCATCCATTCATGTCCATTGTGCATTGCGACGGACTTGCGCAATTCCAGCAGGACAATACGACACACCACTCGTCCAGAACTGCTACAGAGTGGATCCAGGAACAATATTCTCAATTTAAACACTTCCGCTGCCGCCAAACTCCCAAGACATGAACATTACTGAGCATATCTGAGATGCCTTGCAACTTGCTCTTCAGAAGAGATCTCCACCTCCTCGTCTCTTATGGATGCATGGAAAGCCTTGCAGGATGCATGGTGTCACATCCTTCCAGCACTACTTCAGATATTAGTCGAGTCCATTCCACGTCGTGTTGCGGCACTTCTGTGTGCTCGCGGGTACCCTACACGATAGTAGGCAGGTGTACCAGTTTCTTTGGGTCTTCAATGTATTACACTATTTTTAGGAATGTAAACTTCCCTGTGGGTAAAAAAAAATGTAACAAATCCTAGAAGATTGTTAACTTGTCAGATTGTATGTACTATCGTGCGTTAACAGTGTCTTGACCCAAAAGTGCCAGCAATATTTACGAATTCATATATGTGACTGTGACACATGAGAGACTAAACGTTAAAGAGGAAAAAAGGAACTATAGCAGAAGTATTCACAAAGCAATAATGTATGTTTTATGTAGTTAGCATTACAAAACAGAATAATAGAGAGTCAAAATGTCTCACATAAATAAACTTCAATTCAGTTTGTGTAGAGCACTCACTACGAAATTATGTGGGTTTCTGATAAGTGCTGCCACAACACTATTGAATCAATTTTCTAATTTTATTTTGGTTCATTATTCACTTGTAGGCTTTCAAACTAAAACTGATTTATACGAGGTACGTAGCAAGTAAATACATTTTTAATTTTTTATTTATATTTTTGTTGAGATGGTGTGGTACATAATATTTCTTGCTACCTCGAAGGTGAGAAGACTTGCCTCTCACTAACATTCTTGTAACGCAACATTTAAAAAAGTCTGCAAGGCTGCATTCACTTGAATGTTCACTGACGTTATGGCCTGATAAATATTTCTGTTAAAGAAAAAAGGATGGAAATAGAAATAACCAGTAATGTTTATCTTACGGGAGAAAAAAATTCTAACCAACTGATACGTTTATTATACATTTTTCAATTGATACGAGATATAAGGAAACAATGACTGTACGAAAGTGAAAAAGTGGATCACTGTTGTCATTACCATCCTCACCAAATATTCAACTTTTTACTTGATTATAAAATTTCGGAGTCATTGTCGTATCGACACGGTGGCAGGGCACTTTTTTCATCCTAGGAGAAGAACATATATAAAATAACCTCCGCATAAATGCAAAAAGTGAAGCCCCGAACATATAATCAACACTGATGTGAGGAAAGTGAACACAAAATTCCTTCTTGGAAATCACTTTTAAAACAGTCATCAACAAAATAAACACTTGTGGTTTGAACACAAACAGTAGTTCCAGCAGGTCTTTTATTGGTGAAAACGAACAGTTTTGAGTTGAAGTTTTGCACACTTAGCATCGAATCAAAGTCCTGATGGGACCAGTCAAAGTCAAAGTTCACAATGATAAATTTACTGAGCCCTGCGGAGCCGAAATTCAAGACGAATGCAGAAATATTACAAGCCTTCTGGTCAGTCACCACGTCGGAGCCACGTCTTCTACTGAAAGCCCACGGTGGAGGTACAGGGACGTGAAAGCATGGACTACGCCTGTGACGTAGCGGTGTCTCCGTACGGAGCTGGTGATTGCGGAAATGCACCAGCATTCCGGGCCTGGTCCCGTAAGCTCACTTAGAGTACACTGGCCTCCCAAGACCGGCGATCATTGGCAGAACACTTAGAAGGTGCAACAGGTCTACTAAAGAGACTGCTTACACTACGCTTGTTCGCCCTATTCTGGAGTATTGCTGTGCAGTGTGGGATCCGCATCAGGTGGGACTGACGGATGACATCGAAAAAGTACAAAGAAGGGCAGCTCGTTTTGTATTATCGTGAAGTAGAGGACATAGTGTCACAGATATGATACGTGAATTTGAGTGGCAATCGTTGCAACGGGATCTTCTCATGAAATTTCAATCACCAGTTTTTCTCCTCCGATTGCGAAAACATCCTATTGGCACCCACCTACACAGGGAGAAATGATCATCACGATAAAATAGCTCTTTCTTACTTTCACATGGACGGCGAAGGAAAGAGGTCCGTGGAACAAGCCACCTTTGCTGATGATGAGATTTCCATCTATTGGCCGTTTGCAGCGTGGCAACCACTGACTGTTGTCTCCTAGGTATATGGTACTCCGCGTAACTCGCGTGTAATGTGTGTTGCTGGCAGACTACGCGTAAAAACTAGATACAGCAGTAAATATCAAAATGATTCAAATGGCTCTGAGCAGTATGGGATCTAACACCTGAGGTCATCAAACCCCTAGAACTTAGAACTACTTAAACCAAAATAACCTAAGGACATCACACACATCCATGCCCGAGGTAGGCTTCTAACCGGCGACCGTAGCGGTCGCTCGGTTCCACACTGAAGCGGCTAGAACTGCTGGGTCACTCCAGCCGGCAGCAGTAAACATGCTAAGGCAAGACAGTTTATACAGCCAACAAATGCGTACTAGCACTCGTAATGGAACTACTTGTTACGAACTTACAGTGCAGGTGAAACTACTATGAGATGGTTGAAATAAATATCAGGGTCACGTTCACGGCAGCCTGAATGAGTAGGATCAAGTCAGGATACGTGAAAGAACCCCTGATCGTTAAGGGGCTCCGGAAAGGCTCAAAATCATGAAAAGTTCAATTTTTACTTTTTCGCGTTTTCTGAATCTGCAGACTATTACCTTTTAATAGATATATAATTTATTCAATTCCGAAGACTACAACTATTTTTAAATTTTTTTTGAAATGTTTTCTACATGGGCGTGACCCACTGTGGCGCTGTTAAACTGCTGTCAAATGGTGTTATTATTAACGTCCGTGTTCATCAGGTACATTTTAGTGATGTGAGATAAAGTATGTGTTGTGGCTAACCTATTTTCAGAGACTTTGCAGCACCTGAACTGTTGAAAAAGTGTATTCACGGAAAAACTCAAAACCCCAATGAAAGTGTAAATAGTGTTATATGGTCGAGAATCCCCAAGACTGTATTTGTTGGAATAGAAACACTTCACTTTGGTGTGTATGATGCTGTTGCGACTTTCAATGATGGCAACATTGTAAGGTGCAAGGTATTTAGAAATATGGGAATGAAGATAGGTTCTAACATGGTACGAGCGATGCTTGCTTTAGACAAGGAACGCCTTCGGGCTGCAGACAGGGCTGTAAAGAGTCTAGAAATACAAGCAAGAGTAAACAGGAGGAGGAACAAGAGGAAGCTGGAGGAGGAGTTTGCAGAAGATGAAGATAATCCATCCTATGGACCTGGAATGCACAAAAAAGTTAATCCAATCTTTGTCGCTCGATTCCCAAAACTTTTATTTTCTCATACTAATTACATGTTTTCTAAGGATCTTCCACACATATTTGTTTCAAACTTTCAGTAAATGTTACACAGTACCTTCTGCATAATTTAACACAGACTTTTTCCAAAAAACTGTATATTTTTGAATATATAAATAAAAAATTGCAAAAAAAGTTGTGAATTTTCATTACAATTGAAAAAAAATCATCTTTAATAAATGAACTAAAATTTTGTAAAATCCCTGTGTTAAGTTGTAGCCCATATTCCAATAAATAATCTGTAAAAAGTTAAACTTCCTACCTCAAATACTTTGTGAGGAAAGATGTAATTTATAAGCGTTACTTTAACATTGCAAGTATAGGGCGTTCCGGAGCCCCTTAAAGAACCACGTCTGGCCAGAATTATACCCGCGACACACGGCTGGTTAGACATGTGACTAGGAGGGCGATGCGCTCAACGTTTTCCGTTATTTCCAAAGCGGCAAAATCGTGACTCCACTCAACTAGCATCCAGTTCGTGTGTTCTTTGGTCCATTCCAGTTGTGCAGCTGTATATGCTGCTGTGAACGATGGTCTTTTGGGAGGTATTCGACTCCAGTGTTTGCTGGGAAAGTGACAGAGAGTTTGAAACTGACGGCCAATGATGACAAGGAGCGACAACCTTCTCTGAGATTCCTTTCTGTCAGAATCTTTGTACACCACTGACATAAAATGACCATATGGCACTGATGGCTGGGAACCCACCCTCCCCACCCCAACCTGTGGAAGTTCTGGCAGCGAACTGCAAATCTTTTCAGTTGACGCCGCATTAGGCGACTTGCATCCGATGATGATGAAGTGGTGATGAGGACAACACAACACCCAGTCGCAGAGCGGAGAAAATCTCCGACCTGGCTGGGAATCGGACCTGGAGTCTCTGTCTGGCAGTCAGACGCGCTGATCACTCAGCTACGGCGTTGGACCTAAGTGCACGGTCCATACCGTTATCGTGCATTATACGGCTGTGCCTTGTACACCATGCATTGTCGACATGTTGTACAGCGCTTGTTGCTACATTGACAAATAGGGCATCTTACTGTACGATGTGATCACTTCGAAACACGACAGCTCCTTTCTGCCATTCTGTCACGACTTCACGTCGAAAATATGTTACTACGCTGATTCCACACAACCGACTTGCACATACACAACACTGTGCTGGAGTCGTGGTGTTATAACATTCCGTTAGGGTATCCCTCAAAGTGTTTTTACATCTATCTATTTCGTCCCATTAAGAACGACATGCTATGTTCATCGTGCAAGGAAGTCCCATATCCAAATACAAATGTGCGCGGATGCTCACAGGGGAATCTCCGCATAGTGACCCACTCAGATTTTGTGATAGTCAAAAACTGAGCAAAGGCCAAGCATGAAAACAGGAAGAACATCTACTGCACTGAGAAAAAAGAAGCAACGTAGAAAGAGTGAACAGTCCAAGCTGAAGATGTGCAAAATCGAGCGAATTTCAGTAGCCAGTGGGTCGTGGTTGTGTGGCCACGGTGTTGTGCTGCGAAGGGGGGTATCCGTATTCAAATCTTCCCCGTGACCCATATTTTTATTTTCACAAAATTATGATACGTCCGTCCGGTCGTCAACGTGTCTGTTCGCTGTATTCAAATTTATGTCTCTGTCGTGATGTAAAGTTCGTTTCCAGCAGCGAGTTGTAAGGAAGGGACTTGCAGACGTACATAGCTCCTACCTGTAATACACAAGTGCCAAAGTTATGACTCTTGCATTCCGTTTTGGAAGTTTTGACTCTTGAAATCCTTTGTTGCGACATAGTTCACACACGTTTATTTCTTGTTGTCATTTCCGGGATACGCCTACTCTCAGTATTCATCACATTTACTTGTGAAAATAATATATTCTTACAACATGACTCATACTCTATAAACATTGTATGGTATGAAAATTGCCAAGACTACAAAAGAGAACAGACACGTCGATGACCGGATGGAAAGGTCACAATTATTTGAAAAAAAAAAATGCCGCACGAGGGAGATTTGAACACGGATCTCCCACTTTGCAGTGCAACACCGTGACCACACTATCACAACAACATGCGTCGAAGTTCCACATCATGAGCTTGGACCGTTCACTGTTTCTATTTTGCTTCTTTTTCCAGAGCTCAGTAAACCTTCTTCCTGTTTTCATGCTTGATCTGTGTTCAGTTTTTGACGGACTATACACTGGGCCATTTTACCAACAGATCTCCGCGAGGGTAAGGGGGTGCGGGGGGGGGGGGGGTGCGGTAGGAAGATTCCCTTTTCAGTAGCGTCGTATTTTGTTACTTTTATCGACTGCATGAAACCCTACCGAATGTCTTCTGAAAGTCGAGGGAAACGTCGTCAACTAGTCGCCGTTGTTTTCGGGGTTTACGAACTGATGGACAAGCAGAGCGAAACCGGTTCTGCAAGCTATGTGTTTATGGAGGGTGGTAGATGTTTAGAGTTGTGGAGGAAATTTTCTTTCCCTGGAATGGACGTAACACGTGACCATGCAACATAATTCACTTATGAATACATTAAGCCAAGCCTCCACTAATTAACTTTAAGGTGGGAGTTCGTATGAGATTATGATCCTGACTTGATACCCTGAAATGCTGTCTCTTTACATCGAATCTGACACACACGTAAATAAGCGTAGTCTGACTGGATGACTGAAGTTTTGGGACTGAAATTGAAATACCTGCTGCATCTGTTAACTTTGTTAGTAAATAAATCGGATGTCATATTTACAATCTGTACACCATATGTGTTTTTACTGTCTTTGCCATGACCTACCTAATAATCTGCCAAAACCCTTAGTTAATGTGGTAGCAGAAATTATGTCGGTGACTGTCTCCGCCAGCACATGCCTCGAAGTTCCACAGCGATATAGACTTACCTGTAAAACTCAAGTTCTTACATGATAGTGATCATTGCTTATGGAGTCTACTTCACCTCAGCTCTAAATACAATTAAAAGCGAATGATGTACATTTCTGGAACATAATTCTTGACTGAGCCATATGAGACCAGGGCGGAGGAGAATTAATTCGTAAGATCTCCGATCGTACTCAAATGTAACACAATGGTCAATGTTCAAATACATTATAACACACGTCTTGGTAAAATACAATCCAACATACCACGTGCTGTTACACCGCCACCGGATACAAACAAAAATATTACAAAATATTACTATTCATTCCTGAAACCTTGTTTCCCACATCCAATTTGGTGAATACGCAGCTGTTACCCTAGATACCGTCTCAGATACGTAATTCACAAATATTTCAGAAATGTTCTCGTATTTTCACAACCGAGCGAGGTGACGCAATGATTAGCACAGGGGATTCGCGTTCGGGCGGACACCGGTTCAAACCCGCGTCCGGCCATCCTGCTTTAGGTTTTGGTCCCCTCCCCAAATCAACCAAGCAACACTTTCACGTGGTGTAACAACGGACGCAGACAGATGGGGTACGCAAATTCCGCTCCAGGGAGGAAAGGGGAGTGACATCAAGGGCCTCGGGTCAGACTTTATCATTGACAATGCCTAATCCAGATTGACATGCCTACACCGTGAAGTACAAGACCAGAGGAAACTGGAATTCATTAAATATTATGAGTAGAAGAGCTTTCGATGAAGAAATTAAAAGTACACACTGATCCCCACGTGTCGCTCAGAAGCTGAAACCACAAACAGCGATTCAGCTGGATAATGTATTGCGAACAGAAATCTAGTTCAATGTGACCTGAAAGGATACTTAATTTGCAAGCAAGTAAATGCAGCGAAAATGTGCCTCGCCAGCAACAATCTCACCATAATCCAGAATAAAGTCAGCTGCATGTAACTATTTCCAATAGCAAAACAAAGCGTTTGTACAATGAGGGAAATCGGCACGTACTATCGTCGCGACAGCTGTCTCAGAAGAAGGGTGTCCCTTCGTGCTGAGGTCACGTGGCTTCCAAACCAAGTATACCACTCAGCATTCAGATCGTCCGAAGCTATCAAAGCTCACCCGTCCTGTCAGGACATACCTTGCAGCTCGTACCCAGAGATACACTGCACTAGCAGACGGATGCAGGGGTTGGAAAAGTACGAGGTGCATTCAAAGGCCTCCGAGTTTTTTTCTAATTAACTACTCACCCGAAATCGATGAAACTGGCGTTACTTCTCGACGTAATCGCCCTGCAGACGTACACATTTTTCACAACGCTGACGCCATGATTCCATGGCAGCGGCGAAGGCTTCTTTAGGAGTCTGTTTTGACCACTGCAAAATCGCTGAGGCAATAGCAGCACGGCTGGTGAATGTGCGGCCACGGAGAGTGTCTTTCATTGTTGGAAAAAGCCAAAAGTCACTAGGAGCCAGGTCAGGTGAGTAGGGAGCATGAGGAATCAATTCAAAGTTGTTATCACGAAGAAACTGTTGCGTAACGTTAGCTCGATGTGCCGGTGCGTTGTCTTGGTGAAACAGCACACGCGCAGCCCTTCCCGGACGTTTTTGTTGCAGTGCAGGAAGGAATTAGTTCTTCAAAACATTTTCGTAGGATGCACCTGTTACCGTAGTTCCCTTTGGAACGCAATGGGTAATGATTACGCCCTCGCTGTCTCAGAACATGGACACCATCATTTTCTCAGCACTGGCGGTTACCCGAAATTTTTTTGGTGGCGGTGAATCTGTGTGCTTCCATTGAGCTGACTGGCAGTTTGTTTCTGGATTGAAAAATGGCATCTACGTCTCATCCATTGTCACAACCGACGAAAAGAAAGTCCCATTCATGCTGTTGTTGCGCGTCAACATTGCTTGGCAACATGCCACACAGGCAGTCGTGTGGTCGTCCGTCAGCATTCGTGGCACCCACCTGGATGACACTTCTCGTATTTTCAGGTCGTCATGCAGGATTGTGTGCACAGAACCCACAGAAATGCCAACTCTGGAGGCGATCTGTTCAACAGTCACTCGGCGATCCCCCCAAAACAATTCTCTCCACTTTCTCGATCATGTCGTCAGACCGGCTTGTGCGAGCCCGAGGTTGTTTCGGTTTGTTGTCACACTATGTTCTGCCTTCATTAAACTGTCGCACCCACGAACGCACTTTCGACACATCCATAACTCCATCACCACATGTCTCCTTCAATTGTCGATGAATTTCAATTGGTTTCACACCACTCAAATTCAGAAAACGAATGATTGCACGCTGTTCAAGTAAGGAAAACGTCGTCATTTAAAGTATTTAAAACAGTTCTCATTCTCGCCGCTGGCGGTAAAATTCCATCTGCCGTACGGTCCTGCCATCTCTGGGACGTATTGACAATGAACGCGGCCTCATTTTAAAACAATGCGCATGTTTCTATCTCTTTCCAGTACGGAGAAAAAAAATCGGAGGCCTTAGAACTTGAATGCACTTCGTACATAGAAGCACCGCGAGAAATACATGCTTGAATATAAACGCAGATGCTAGCCAAGCCTGCAGGTTGCCCTGTTGTATTTGACCACGAATGGCACCTGTGCAGTATCTTCAACACATTGCAAGTGCGAGTCGTGGTCACAAGAATGTTCTGTAAACGTCTGAGTGCGTTAAGTCGAAAATAATTGAATTGAAACTTGGCCAAATTGTCGGTGCTCAAATGGTGGCTGCTTCCCTAACCAAAGAAGTCAAAGTGTTTGGTGTTTCAAGAGGCACCGTATGAAGATCTGTTCAAAATGTCAACAAAAACATGTGCTGAGTTATTGTAACGTTCGGTCGTTGAAGCGGCTGGACGAAAAATATGAGGACGACACATACAAAAGTCGCTGCACACCTCAATGTCGCAGTTACAAACCCTGTCGGCAACAGAAGTGAACTCCATGGGTGTAGAATTACAGGACGATCTGGAATCTCGTCAGGGATGCAAATGCCCGTAAGACGATAACATGGTGGCGAATCCATAAAAGCTGGTGCATGAAGCAATCGAAGACAGTTATTTATTTAGATGAATCTTGTTTCACACTGTTTCCAACTAATGGCAGAGCTTACGTCAAGAATGAAACATGGGAGGGAGGAGAGGGGGGGGGGGTGTCGTTCGGTGAAGATTTGTGCAGTCATATCTTGATTTTCCATCGGCCCCATGATTACTCTGCAAGGTCACATTACTTTCAAGAATCGTGTGTACATTCTCCTTGATCAGGTCCATCCCAGGGTACGTAACGTTTGTTCGTCAATGGTTCAAGATGACAAAGCCCCTTTCACACAGGTTGCATAGCCAAGGACTGGTTTTGTGAACACGAAGATGAGGAAGAATCTAGTGCCACACTCGACTTACTGTGAAGTGAGATCAGAATGACGTCTCACTCTATGTAACTACTAAGTCATTAGCAGTCGATCACGCAAGCCAAGAGTGACACAAGCCTTGCTGATTTCACTCGCAGCAATAAAGGCTGTGTTCTTTGGTTCCTGAGTAACCACAGCCTCGGAAATCACGACATATTCAAGGTGAAGAACTAAACATTTCTTAAAGCCAACAACGTAAATGGCATTGCTGCTCATTTCACTCGCAGTAATTTGGCTGTACTGTTATGTTCTACCCATATGTTTACTTGTGACAAGGTAGGATACAAATCTCATCCTAATCTTCCGTTTTCTATTTTCACTGAAGTCACACTATCGAACAAGCTCACTTCTGGCACAGACCACTATTATAAATAACATCGAATATTGCAGAATATTCTGGTATTATATTAATAAGAGAGTGCCAGAATCTACATTAGAATACAGCACCACACAAACCAAACTCTATATGATCAAAAGTATCCAGACTCCTGGCTGAAAATAACTTACAAGTTCATGGCGTCCACTGTCGGTAATGCTGGACTTCAATATGGTGTTGGCCCAACCGTAACCTTCATGACAACTACCACTCTCGCAGGCATACGTTCAATCAGGTGCTGGAAGGTTTCTTGGGGAAAGGCAGCCCATTCTTCACGGAGTGCTGCACTGAGGAGAGGTAGCGATGTCGGTCGGTGAGGCCTCGCACGAAGTCGTCATTCCAAAACATCCCAAAGGTATTTTATAGGATTCAGGTTCGAACTCTGTGCAGACCACTACATTACAGGGATGTTATTGTCCTGTAACGACGCCACCACAGGCCGTGCAATATTAACAGGTGCTCGATCGTGTTGATGGCTCTGAGCGCTATGGGACTTAACATCTGAGGTCATCAGTTACCTAGAACTTAGAACTACTTAAACCGAGCTAACCTAAGGACATCACACACATCCATGCCCAAGGCAGGATTCGAACCTGCGACCGTAGCGATCGCGCGGTTCCAGACTGAAGCGCCTAGAACCGCTCGGCCACACCAGCCGGCCGATCGTGTGAAAGATGTAGTTGCCATTCCAGAATTGCTCTTCAACAGTGGGAAGCAAGAAGGTGCTTAAAACATGAATGCATGTCTGTGCTTTGGTAGTGCCACGCAAAACAACAAAGGGTGCAACTCCCCTCCATGTAAAAGAAGATCACACCGTAACACCACCGCGTCCGAATGTTACTGCTGGCAGTACACACTCTGGCAGATGACGTTGACCGGGCCTTCGCCATACTGACACCCTGCCATCTGATCGCCACATTGTGTACCGTGATTCGTCTCTCCACACAACCTTTTTCCAGTGTTCAATCGTCCAATGCTTACACTCCTTCCGCTAAGCGAGGCGTAGTTTCGAATTTACTGTCGTCATGTGTGGCTTATGAGAAGCCGCTTGACCATGAAATCCAAGTTTTCTCACCTCCCGCCTAACCGTCATAGTACTTGCAGTGGATCGTGATGCAGTTTGGAATTTCTGTGTGACGATGTGGACTGATTTCTATCTGTTACACATTACGACCCTCTTCAACTGTTGGCGGCCTCTATCAGTCAACAGACGAGGTCGGCCTGTGCGCTTTGGTACCGTACGTGTCGCTTCACGTTTGCACTTCACTGTCACATCGGAAACAGTGGACCTATGGATGGTGAGGGGAGTGGAAATCTCGCGTACAGACGTATGACACAAGTGCCAGCCAATCATCTGACAACGTTCGACGTCCGTGAGTTCCGCGGAGCGCTCCGGTCTGCTCTCTCACGATGTCTAATGACTACTGAAGTCGCTGATATGGAGTACCTGCAGTAGGTGGCAGCACGATGCACCGTATATGAGGAACAGATTTTTGGGGGGTGTCCGGATACTTTTGATCACGTAGTGTACTCCCGTAGACTCCGTAGCTTGACGTCTCTAAAACACCATACAACAGTGAACACACGCAGCTTTCATCAGAAGTGTCGCTCATCTCACGATCTCCTTTTATCGCCTTTGTGTCATTAATTGACATTCAACAACAATAAATTTTATTAAGAGTGATGTGCTTACGAAAAATTTTGAAGGTGCTGTTGCGCAGAAACGGCATAGTGTTGTAACGCACAAGCTGCAATACCAAAACAATGAAATGTGTCGTAATCCTATATGGCGTCACTTCACAGCAAGGCGAGCGTGATAGCTTATCGACTGCTACTGACTTCCATGTTCGCGTCGAATGATCTGTCATTGTGACGTCACTTTCAGGGGAGCCGAGCATGACAGTGACTTGTCTGGCTGTGTGAAAGGCCACCGTGCCAAAGCAGGTCCCTTTCAATATACCAATTAGTCTAATAGTTACTAATAAAATCATTCTTGATCACAAATTTATTTATTCTGGTAACCGGTTTCGACCACGTCTGTGGTCATCCTCAGACCAAAATGCTATATGAGCAAGAACCTCAGTCTGATGGCAAATCACTGCACCATAGTAGTATAGTAACTATTAGTAATAACACTGATTGCTGTCTGCCCCCACGATGTATTCAAAAGTGACCAATCAGTCTGTTGTACAGAAAAACATAGTAAATAAACTGTTTGTAAGACAAAAGCTGCGGTTGCGTCTCTTTGATGCAATATCTTAGTGTGGTTCGTAACGTAAGAGAGACCAGGACAGACTATCGCCACCGATCGCAGGTGTACGAGCTGCCTGCGCGGGGGGACGCAAGTTTAGGGTAGGGTAGAAGAGGTGGTACCAGACGGCGGGGGCAGCAGAAGCACGTGGGCCGAGCGGCGGCGGCTCACCCACCCTCCACCTGCCCCCCCCCCCCCCACGACCCCCCACGTTCCGCCCGAGTTTTGCGGACGCGTGATTTATTTAGGCAAACGTGCCCGCCGGGACCGCGGGCGGCGGCATTAAAACGCTGTCAGAATCAGCGGCGATAGCGCGTGAATTACCGCCAGTTCGCAGAACTTGTCGGCCGCCTCCGAGCGCCGGGGCGGAAGTCTTACGTGCCGACAGCCCGCCGTGGGACGTGCGCTCTTCTCCGGCCCTCTCTCTCTCTCTCTCTCTCTCTCTCTCTCTCTGTCTCTCCTTCCCCTCTCCCTCCCCTCACCGGACTGACGATCCGAGCGTGCCGTAGTGAGCTACGCTCCGAATACATCTGGCTGTATACTGGGAGTCTCTGCAGCTCATCTCAAAGTTATTCATTTGTGTGGCCATGATGTTTCGTTTTCTTCCTATACGAAGGGTAGTCATAAGGTCTCAAGCCTCGAGTTTGGGTCCATTCCTATGCCATATACAATGCGTCCGTCCGGTGAGTCGTCAGTCTCATTTTTTCCGGTTTTTCGACAGATATCTGCTGTTCCGTTTTTGCAGTGTGTGGTTGGAGTCAGCCCTGACTAATATTGCCCATGACGTCTTTCATGCGACACCCCCTGTCGACGGAAACCGTTAGTTGGTATCCTGTTACGAACAAAATGATTTTTTAACTGGAATTTAACGTGCCCATTCAATAGAGCGGTCAAAAATTAGTCTTGTGGAGTATTTGTTTCATCGATAACATTGCTGGGCCGGAACTTGTTTGGTACGCAGTTATGCTGCTAGGCGTGTGTAGCGCAACTGATTGGCAGTTCAGTACCGCCTGTGTTGTCGACCTGGCATGTTCTGTTCATCTGCAGTGACTGATTTGGCTAGCGCTGTTTTCTTCTTGTTTCGTTTTTGTGGTGGCAAGTGTAAGTGAACAATGTGCAGCTGTGAAATTTTGTATTATACTAGGGAAAAATGTTCCTGAAACTGTTTTAATGTTGAAAATAGTTTACCAAGAGGATCCTGTGGGGAAAAACTCAAGTGTGCGAGTGGTTTACGCGATTTAAAAATTGCGGTACGTCGATAGATGACAAACCTAGTTCTGGACCCCCATCAGCTGCCCAAATCAAAGGAAGTATTGAAAAAATTCGAGAGCTTGTGCTCACTGACCGTCGACAGACAATTGATCAACTGTAAGTGATTAGGGCGTTACTTGTAGCTCGGTTGGGCGAATTTAAAAAAGGCAGATTTGGGAATGAAAAATGTTGCTGCCGCGTTTGTTCCTTGGGTCCTGCCTGGCAATCAAAAGGAACATCGAGTTGAAAAATGTCGTGCGTTGAAAGAACAGCTTGAAACTGATCCAGGTTTTCTATCAAAGGTCATTACTGGTGATTAGTCATGGTGCTATGTTTACGATGCAGAAACAAAGCAACAGTCAAGCCAGTGGGAAACGTCATCGTCACCTCTTCGAAAAGAATGTCATCAAGTCAAATTAAACCACAAAATAATTCTGATTTTCTTGTTTGAGGCAAGGGGCGTTACTCTTTCAGAGTTTGTTCCCCAATATCAGACTGTCAATCAAACCTTCTATTTGGATATTTTAAGAAGATTGCGCAACGATGTTCGTCAAGAATGTCGCAATTTGTGGCAGAAAGGAGACTGGTTCTCCCACCACTTCAGATCTAGTGGATTGCGGTATTGCTGGGAGAGGGGGGAGGGGGGGGGGACAGCACATCAATTGGAACTCGACGCTGTGTTCCTTGAACATCTGCATCACACTCCTGGACTTATGACTGAGCCGTAGTAAAATTTTTTGTTTTGAAGAGAACGCCGCAGCGCATAGTGTAAAGCAGTCGCCCTCCGTTTCTGGCGGTGGCGCCGCTGTGGCAATCGCAGCTTTGGTGTCTCCCTCTGGTGGAAAAGTGGAAATGTTGCCTCTTCACGTGTATTGAAGGGGCGCTATGAGCTCGGCAGTTAGTGAGTCTGTGAGTCTGAGTCTAGTCAGTTGGTCAGCCGGCTCAGAGTTGGGCAGTCAGTGTCTGTCTGTCGGTCTGGCGTACGTTAAAGCAGTCAGTCAGTCGGAGGCCGTTGGTCAACCAGGGCAGTCTGACAGCCTGGGCGAGTCTGGTCAGTTGGTCAGCCAAGTTAGTCTGGTTAGTCTGGGTCTGTCTCTCGTACGCATTGCTGAGGCGGTTAGTGTCTGTCGGTCGTCCGGAGTGCTAGTGTGTGTTAGGCCACCAGTCTGCTCGAGTTGGCCCTGGCAATGGGCACTGGCGGTTGGATCGTTCGGTTGGTCGGTCGCGCACTGGGACACAAGATCACTTGTCTGCTTGGACCGTCGGCGCATGTGAGGTCGCCACATGAGTCCAGTAGCCGCGCCGTATAGCGAGGGGTAGTGGTTTCGCGGTCGACACGAGAGCAACAGGAGTCAACCCACGACATCTGGCTGGCCGGCACGAGCTGCGACGCCGTGAGACTGGCGATCGGCGCGCCTTCCTGCGTCCGTTGAAGCGGCTGGCAGCGGACGGTTCGGCAGAGCGTTTTGGGGGTGCTGCGCCAGGTCTTTGCCAGAAATCGCAGTTATCAAAATTTAAGTGACTACAGATATGTTGTTTCAATTACTTGTTAAACTCTACTTGTGTTCTTGGTCAGTCTCTCGTCCCCAGCTTGCTCGTTTGTCTCTAGTCCGCATTTGTTAAGAAGTTAGTGTCGGTCTGTCTGTGTGTCGGTCTGCCGCACGTTAATAGTTGCCTCTGTCATGTTTGTCGGATTCGGTGTTAACGAATTTATAGAATTAAGGCCGAATTCCTGAAATATGTTTTTATCTTGCATATCATCTTGCAAGGCGGTATATGTGTAATGTAGAGCATGTTGAACATTTTATGTAAGTCTGAATTTCATGGGTTTTATTTAATTAGTCATTTTTATAAAGTTGCCACCCTTCTACCGTAAGAGCCCTTTTAAAAGCAAGTTGCACTTTTGGTGGAAAATTAGTTCTTAGCGTGAGTGTTTGTACCATTTGCATCCCTCTTACAGGGTGCATAGTTAATGTGTTTCTGTGAGTTGTTAAAAATTTTAGTTTAAAGTAATCTGGTGTGTGGCAGATTTGCACCAGTGTAGTTTTTCAGAGGTCGTTGTGAGCGGTCGTGACTACGGCCGTGTTGAAAGTGGGCGGAAGCTTCTCATCACGAAGGCTCCTACTGGAACGAACAAAAATTTTTTTTATTCTGCCTCTGAATAATTTTAACTTGATATTTCGAGGGTGTTTTACTGCTTATGATTTTAAAACTGTTTTGGAAAATCTATAGGAATAAAATTCACATTTGTTAAATTGTAACTTGATATTTCGAGGGTGCTTTTCTGCTTATAAATTTTAAATCTGTTTTTGAAGATGCTTTTATGAATAAAATTTCCATTGGTTGAAACTTAATTTATTCCCATTAGTTACTCCTTGGCAACTATTTCCACGCTCACATAGTGTGTTAATGTTCTTGATGAATCGCTAGTATATAAAGTAAATTTTTTAAGAAAAGATTTTGAAAGTAAATTTTGTACGGTTCAGTGACATGGTGCATTACTTTGTTGAAAAATGCCACTGTCGTCGGGAAACATGATCGTCATGAATGTGTTTACGTGGTTTGCTACCAATCACAGTCTGTCCACGGTCTAACTCAGATAGATTGCGCCGCCTTCCCCATTCTACAAACTGACAGCACGCTCTCTGATACTACATGCATTGTGGTACGTCTGACTAGCAGTCATTCCTCGCCAGGTGACGCTACTGTCGGCTGGATCGGTGCTCATTGGTACGAAGTCAGTGTTCGTAACGTTCTTGCTGAGAAGTGTGTGTGAATGACTTTTCACTTAATATTCAACAAGCAGATTGATACTTTTTGCAAAAAAATAATAATGGCATAAAAAACTCTGTTAGAGAGAAAGCAACAGAAGAAATCGTCAAGTGTGATTTTTTAAATATTACTAAGCGGTACTCTGAAAGTGGATTTTCCATAAATTTTGACAAAACAAACAACGGGTACATTCAGATCTGTACTACAGACAGAGTCACGACAACAACTGATGTAGAACATGATCAGGAGTCAGTAAAAGAGGTAGAAAACACTAAATTTTTGTGTGTACATACTGATGTAAACTTGAACTGAAATAAGTATGTAA
This sequence comes from Schistocerca nitens, assembly GCF_023898315.1. NCBI lineage: Eukaryota > Metazoa > Arthropoda > Insecta > Orthoptera > Acrididae > Schistocerca > Schistocerca nitens. The sequence continues at coordinate 848,167,561 of NC_064617.1, forward strand.
CTGAGCCGGTCAAATAGTTATGTCCTGCTTCATATAACTCATAGTCTTCGAAATAAACGCATCGATCTCCTGACATATTTTGCATACTTCCACTCAATAATGTTTTATGGAATAATTTTCTGGGTTATCTCATAACGTGCAAATGAAGTACTGATTGCATAAAGTTGAACACAAAGGCTCGTGAATCTCAGTAATGCTGCATATCGGGCACAAAAACTACGCATCACGCATGAAAGTCGTGTTGCTTACAAGCGGAACAGGGTCTGTTCCGCAAAACTCAAGCATGCCCACATTTTAACCGACAACTGTAATAGAACAGCCGTCCTATGGAAAAACCAGCGTCGTCTCGGTACAGGAAAGGAAAAGCTGAAGCTGGTCCCACAGACCAAGACGAGGAACTAAATCTGTACTTCATATTACCTACAATCACAGCTGGCTCACAAACGAAACAGAGACCCGTTGATTCCTTCATGGGGATCAACGACTGTAGCCACGAAACATTCTATCTAAAGCATATTTCTTGTAAATACCATCAAAGAAGCTATCTTGCTTTCAGATCAACAACAACTTTGCATAATTATATAAACTTCAAATGTCGATGCTTAGTAATTGACCCATAACTGCCCGCAATGACAGATATCTTCAACCACACCTTAACAACAAGTGTTTCCCTGAAGCCTGGAAATAGGGACTATTTAAGCCGGTACCTAAATAGGACGTTGCCACAGCACCCTCTGATTACTGACCGATTTGCATTCTTCCTGCGCTGAACAAGGACTTAGTATATATAGTCCACGACAAGCTAATAAACTATGCAACTACAAACAACCTATTAGACGAATACCAATCACGTTTCCGTAAAAGTCGCAGCACAGCATCTGCCTGAATAAAGGCAACAGATGACCTCGATTCGCTCATACCTAACGTCTCGCCAGCTATGCGCCCTGTCCACACAGCTGAGTCAGGTAGAGCCAGGCGGCCCCTCAGGGTTCAGTACTAAGTCTTACACACTTTTCATTTCACGTGAATGAAGTGTCTTCAGTTTTGTGCTACTACATATACCACATGTACGCACATAACCTCCAGATGTATTTAAGTGAAAGACAACAAACCTGAAGACAGCTGTCGAGAATGTGAATACTGACCTGTGGGCAGTATCAAAGGTGAGCAGGATATAGGGTAAAAGGCCATACAATCCAAGATACAAGCACAGCTGATTGGTCATTCTAGTCTCATTAGCCCGGAGTATCGAGAATCCCTACCATCTTTACCCATAAATGGGACAAATATCAAGATCTCTCGTTAGGCAAAGAGTCTAGGAGTAGTAACTGACGAAAATCTAAATTGGATTGAGTACGTAAATGTAGTGTGCAAGATGGAGTCAGCATCTCAAAAAGCTGTTCCATCTTGATGTGAGAAAAAATTGAACAAACACTTACATTTTCAGTTGTTGAGTATAGGGATCGTATCCTGCAAGGCCTTTCTCGGGAAAGCTCACAGCACCTGGAGTAGTTATGAATGCCTTTGTTCGTAATAACTGTAATGTTTGACTCTTTGATCATATTTCACCATTATATGCACAGCTGTCTTGGCTGTGTGCTGACATATGTAGGTATCTCAGTACGCTCCGACTTCTCTATTGTCTTATAAACGAGCACTATCCGCCATATCTCTGCTCGACCCTAACGCTCTTGTCTGAACGACATGGTGGAAACACCCGTTCCCATCAGATCAAAATTCTTTCTGCTCCACTCCATCGTTCAGTAATTTTCTCGACTTTCTTCTTTTACCATTCTCCCTGCAGGCACTCGTTACCGTGGTTCATCCTACTTTCCAACCCTTGACGAGGCACGTACATGACGGCCGTGGTTGAACATAAAATATTTTTATTTATTTAATCTGAAATGACTACGGCCATCAGGCCCTCACCTACATCGGACCATCATTCCACGCATACAGTAAGTTTTACAGTTACTTTTAACTCCACTATCACAACAGAAATATTCGCTAATGAAATACGTCATAAATAATCTATTACGTTTTGAGAAGAATGATAATGTGAACATCTGCGAAAACAAAGTAAAATTACGTTTATTACCCATTTTTAAAGCTATCTGTGGTCCTGAAAGGACTTCAACATGCAGCAACAAAGCTTTTTCGTCATTTGCGTAACATAAAATGTTATGTAGGTTTCAAAGTAATTTTTAAATCTAACCTACAATTATTTCTCCTAGAGAAATATATGCTATGACTCTATGGACGAAATTTTTTTCAAAAACTGGTAACTTGTAAAAAAACTAGCTTTTCATTGTAGCTGCAGGTGTAGGACTAAAAAAATATGGCAATTAATGATAACACTAATCACGTGTGTATTTGCGGTAAACTGACTGGTTCCGCATCATTCCCATAAAATAACAGTTCAAATGATCGATTGAACATACAGTTATCTCCTAGTAACTAATGAGTACCAATCACAGGATGAAAATCCAGAGAAAGTGCTTCTGGAACACTCCATTGTATGGTAGGGAATCATGAACTTTGCAAAAACCAAGAAATGGAGAGAATCGAAGGGTTTGAGACGTGACGGTACAGAAGAATACTGGAATGATGGGGTATGCAATGAGAAAATTCTCCATGGAATCGGTGGAGAAACGATCATACAGAAAATAGTGACAAATAGAAGGGACAGGACATAATAATAGGACATATGTTAGAACACCAGGCAATAACCTACATGGTACTGTAGGGTACTGTAGAGGGTTAAAACAGTAGGGAAGACAAATAAAGGAACACATCCAATAAATAATTGACGACTTAGGGTGCAGGAGCTACTCTGAGGTAAAGAGATTATAAAAAGAGAGTAATTCGTGGCGGGCTGCATCAGAAGACTGATGGCCCAAAAGAGTGATAAACTGTCATCTATCACCGTGGTCACGTAATTATTTTGTTTATTTGTCCTATGGTACTGAAGTGATTCAAACAGAAACATTAAAAGCGCAGTAAAATTCGTACAAGGTATACAAACGATTTGGAACTTGACAGCAGTTGTCTGTATAAAATGACCAGCTTGTTGTTGCACCCCAGCAAAGGGAACTGTGTTAGTGCAAGGGTGGTCACCCCATTGTCGACTTGCAATGTGTTGGAGCACCGGTCTGTCATATGGTTCATTTTTAAGCCTGAAACGAAAAGGTCTTCGCCAAATTCAAAAATATACCGTACTTAACTATTGGTAAATAAAGTCATGTTCACTTTCTTTTCCGATGCAAAACGGATAATTTTGGAGCGATGCTTGTAAAGAGATAAAAAACGTAAATTTCGGAGCATTGCCTGGAAAGGAGCTTAACAGTGACCAGTAATTCATACTGAAATCTGATACGATGACATCATCGCCCTGAAGTCAGTAGCCAACTACGAGGACTTCTGACTGCAGTTGTCTTGTTGGATCACGACTATTCTCGACCGCACACAGCCTGTTCAACTGTAGCAACAATACAGAGTACGAAATTTTAATATCTCGAACAGTCGCCTTACTCAACATACACTCCTGGAAATTGAAATAAGAACACCGTGAATTCATTGTCCCAGGAAGGGGAAACTTTATTGACACATTCCTGGGGTCAGATACATCACATGATCACACTGACAGAACCACAGGCACATAGACACAGGCAACAGAGCATGCACAATGTCGGCACTAGTACAGTGTATATCCACCTTTCGCAGCAATGCAGGCTGCTATTCTCCCATGGAGACGATCGTAGAGATGCTGGATGTAGTCCTGTGGAACGGCTTGCCATGCCATTTCCACCTGGCGCCTCAGTTGGACCAGCGTTCGTGCTGGACGTGCAGACCGCGTGAGACGACGCTTCATCCAGTCCCAAACATGCTCAATGGGGGACAGATCCGGAGATCTTGCTGGCCAGGGTAGTTGACTTACACCTTCTAGAGCACGTTGGGTGGCACGGGATACATGCGGACGTGCATTGTCCTGTTGGAACAGCAAGTTCCCTTGCCGGTCTAGGAATGGTAGAACGATGGGTTCGATGACGGTTTGGATGTACCGTGCACTATTCAGTGTCCCCTCGACGATCACCAGTGGTGTACGGCCAATGTAGGAGATCGCTCCCCACACCATGATGCCGGGTGTTGGCCCTGTGTGCCTCGGTCGTATGCAGTCCTGATTGTGGCGCTCACCTGCACGGCGCCAAACACGCATACGACCATCATTGGCACCAAGGCAGAAGCGACTCTCATCGCTGAAGACGACACGTCTCCATTCGTCCCTCCATTCACGCCTGTCGCGACACCACTGGAGGCGGGCTGCACGATGTTGGGGCGTGAGCGGAAGACGGCCTAACGGTGTGCGGGACCGTAGCCCAGCTTCATGGAGACGGTTGCGAATGGTCCTCGCCGATGCCCCAGGAGCAACAGTGTCCCTAATTTGCTGGGAAGTGGCGGCGCGGTTCCCTACGGCACTGCGTAGGATCCTACGGTCTTGTCGTGCATCCGTGCGTCGCTGCGGTCCGGTCCCAGGTCGACGGGCACGTGCACCTTCCGCCGACCACTGGCGACAACATCGATGTACTGTGGAGACCTCACGCCCCACGTGTTGAGCAATTCGGCGGTACGTCCACCCGGCCTCCCGCATGCCCACTATACGCCCTCGCTCAAAGTCCGTCAACTGCACATACGGTTCACGTCCACGCTGTCGCGGCATGCTACCAGTGTTAAAGGCTGCGATGGAGCTCCGTATGCCACGGCAAACTGGCTGACACTGACGGCGGCGGTGCACAAATGCTGCGCAGCTAGCGCCATTCGACGGCCAACACCGCGGTTCCTGGTGTGCCCGCTGTGCCGTGCGTGTGATCATTGCTTGTACAGCCCTCTCGCAGTGTCCGGAGCAAGTATGGTGGGTCAGACACACCGGTGTCAATGTGCTCTTTTTTCCATTTCCAGGAGTGTAGGTTGTTCGGAACGATTCTCAAGCGTTCGGAGGACTCAAAGATGAGCTGGCATATAAACATTTCAGAAGCAATGGAGAGGCGATAAGCACGATGTACGAGAATCTGCGTTCACAAACAAAATACTTATTTTCACTGGGATGCACTTCCGAAGCCGTGGAATACATGCATTACACGCCACGGGGATTACGTCGAAAAATAATACACCTGCAATTTTTGTGTAGCACCTCATTAGCATAATAATGAATAATTAAGGTTTTCATTTCAACCACCCTCGTATATGTTTGCAGTCCTCGCACACACTGAAACAGACATGCCGTAATACCGTAGCACGCCGATAGAGGAATCCAGACAAGAACTCATTGCTACTGTTGACACGGGCAACACCATTTTGTTTGGATTCCTCTAGCTGCGTGCTAAGGTTCTATGGTATGTGAATTTCAGTGCATGCCACGACTGCAAGGAAAGAAAAAATTAATTACGCAACTTTATTTCTTCATGTTCAGAGTTACAACTTTAAGACGATCCCTCATAAAAGTCCGCAGCTCGTGGTCGTGCGGTAGCGTTCTCGCTTCCCTCGCTCGGGTTCTCGGGTTCGATTCCCGGCGGGGTCAGGGATTTTCTCTGCCTCGTGTTGACTGCGTTTTGTGTGATGTCCTCAGGTTAGTTAGGTTTAAGTAGTTCTAAGTTCTAGGGGACCGATGATCATAGATGTTAAGTCCCCTAGTGCTCAGAGCCATTTGAACCCTCATAAATACTCGTCAGTGTTTGCACTTTCGTCTTTTTCCTTACGTCTGGAAGTATCACCTACATGCAATTTCTGCGTTTGGAAGTGGTGTTTTTAGCGCGGTTTCTCTTAGTCTTGCAGCGCTATACAGCTGTTGACGTAAAAGAGTACTTAATAATGGAACACCAATTTTTATTTGGTGACGAAATGTGTAGCGGTGGAAGTCAGAGAGGAACTGTTCCGTAAAATAACAGGTACTTGTAAAATGAACATGCAGGCGCTTTCAGATGCAAACAACAACTGACGAAAATCCAACCACTTATTATATTTTAAAATACTAAAACGCAACGCTTATGGTAGAATACATAAGCGTTTTCGGCAACTGCAACGAAAGGGTTATTTAAATAGTGTAAGTAATACTCGAAATGTCTAGGGTACATTAATCTATCTATAACAGTGATAGTTGGGTTTCGTGGTTGACGACTGAGTTACTTGAAGATATGCATTTATTTCAAAGAGACTACGCTATACACAGCTATGCGATTTGTTACAAACGGTACAAAAACTGTTCAGGAATAGATCTCCACATGTGCTCCGTTTGTTTCCCGTAGATGGTGTAAACTACACTCAGTTTCACTCCATGTCTGTACCAATATCGCTTCCGTCCTCGCATCTACAGAATCTCTTATTCGTGTCGTAATTCTTTGAACAACAAGAACTGGTGAACTAAACACTCCATCCTTAACAACTCACAAAAATGTCAATGCGATTTACGTCTTGCGAGCGTAGTGGCCATGATGTTGGACCCTCTCTACCGAGTCATCGGTCAGGATAAGATTCTGCCAAGACCTGGGGAACAAATATCACCTGGTGTGGCGGAACAGTGTCTTGTGGAAACAGTAACCATGGCTGTAATTGCTGTAACTCGGGTGCAACATAAAGTTCCAACTAGTGCAAGTAAAATGTTTCCATAGTGGTAGGCTCAGTGAAAAACAATGGTCCAAAAATAATAATAGGGTGTGTTACATTATGCCACGCCACACATTGAGTTTTTGGATGACCCTTATCCCCTACACCACGATATGTATGTTCTCAGATCGCCAGATCCGGATAGTATGCCTGTGTACTTCCCAGGAGTTGCGGAAAATCACTTCATTGGAAAGAAAATAATTTATTAAGATAGACATAATAGTTTTCTCAGTATTGTACCACGTCATAAAGTCAAAAAACTATACTGACGTAATCAACGGTTACAGTGGGTTTCTTCTGTGTCTCCTGTTTAGTAGACCCAGAAAAAGGCCACTGTAGCCGTTGCCGAAACGTTGATTTCTTCAGTATAGCTTTTTACATTATGAGGCGGTACGACTCTCTAAAACTTTTATGTCAACTGCCTCTAGCAGCGAAAGCCTACGCAATTACATGTATTAAGGCAGTCATTGCCTACCTCGATTCGTTCCTGCAGGTACCTAGCAATATGTGCATAAAAACACGCTCGTGTTCGAATGCAACGTTGTACCAAAATTCGTATTCTTGTACAGTTTTTGCTATCTGCAGCTCCTTCTGGTACCACGGAAGTTATTATCGGATGTCTTAACAGATGTCTATATCCTGTCCTCCCTTCTAATCATTCTTTAAGGTATATCCTTTCCATGTCGATTCTACAGAGCGCTTTTAATTATTTTTAATTATATACTTCAGCTTCAGGTCATACAAGTGACATCCTCATCGATTTCGACATATTACCTAGACGTTCTGATGACTGGAATATTTTACGTAGTAACTTGTTATCTGAAGAGTTTTGGATGGACGCCAACAATGTCACGCCTTATTTTATAAATCACTTTAATTTTCAGCACAGTTCTGTGACAACTTATTTCATACCCCTCTTTTCCGGCTAACCTACAGTGCGTGATTCGCCTCCGGGCAATGCTGTTCTCTCGCGTTCATTCTGAGACATTTGTACCCCCAATTGAGGCCTAGGTTCGATACCATTAGACTAATGACTGCACTCCCTCCTTACGCCATTTACAAACCGAGCCTCTCTCTGTTGGTCTTCCATTGTTATATTTTCCTCTTAGTTCTCGTAGACACTTTATATTACCCATCTTTCTGCGTAGTTCATATTTATTTTACAGAGAGCTTAGAGCATTTTGCAACACTTCATTTTGTTGAATACTCTCTTATGTCGAGAAATCCTATGAAAGCGTCTTCATTTTACTTAATTGTAGCCTCCATTATGAACCACAAGCCCAGTGCTACATCTCTAGTGCCTTTACCTCACTTAAATCCAATGTGATGTCGTCTAATAGATCCTCAATATCCTTTTCCACTCTGACGCGTATTATTATTCTCAGCAACTTGGATGCATATACTATTACCCGTCTTGTACGATAGTTGCTGCGTTTAGTACCTTCGCGACTGTGTCGATGATAATCACCTGTAATTCTAATGCTATCTCCCAATGTCACAGTAACTTGGTTGCCAATTTCGCCAATGATTGTATGATCTTCGAGGGAAGACTCTCAACGTAAGTCTTCCTACGCCCAGCGAATCTTCATTATGACACTGGATCCCTGGGTCTTCCCAACAGACCACTTTTTTGTCCTACTGTGTCAGCAGAGTGTTCTTCCCCATCGTAGAGGTATTCAGTGTACTTTTTCCAGCTACCTGGTCACTACTCAACATCAGTATATGAATTCTTTTACACTTTTAATGTCGATCGCTTCTCTTTTAATATCACGTTGTTTGACTTTTATATACTGACAGAAAAAAAATCACAAAAGGAAGAAGGAGTTGCGCGACATAAGAGGAAGCCGTTAGGCGAGCTTTTACATCTGAAAGATCGTACCTATTCAAATTTCGCGCCAGTCGCATAAGAGTACAGCTGGTAGCGCCACTGTGAGGATCATTTGAATGCACGCAGTAACGGTTGTAGACATCGTGGTGAGTTGATGTCAGTGTAGAATGCCGTTAAGGCTGCGAAGGCGCCATTATCAGCACCTCACTAAATTTGAACAAGGTCGTCTAATAGGCCAATGAGAAACTGGACGCTCCTTCTGCTACATTGCAGAAATACTCGGCAGGAGCGTAGCCACTGTACATGATTCCTGGGAGCAGGTGTCACGAGAATGTACGGTAGCCAGAAGAGCAGGCTCCGGATTACCACGTGGCACTACCAAGTGGGAAGACTATCGCGTTCGGAATATGGCTCTTGCACATGGCATTCTGAACAGCTGTTGGCGCTACAATGACACATCGAACTGTTAGAAATCAGTTGTTTCAAGGACATCTCTAGGCCAGACGCTTTGCAGCGTGTATTCCACTGACTCCAAAGCACAACTATCTGCGGCAACAACGGTATCAAGCGAGAGCTCATTGGAGGTGGAGTTGAGTGGCAACAACGGTCTCAAGCGAGAGCTCATTGGAGGTGGAGTTGAGACGGTATCAAGCGAGAGCTCATTGGAGGTGGAGTTGAAGTCTGCTGTGATTTCTGAGGAAGGTTGGTTACGCCTGGGTGCCAATGATGTCCGTGTGTTGGTTAGGAAGAGGCCAATTGAGAGACTACAAGTAACCTGTCTTCGTGCAAGACGCACTGTACCTACACCCGGATTTACGGTTTGGGGTGCGATTTCGTATGACAGCAGAACTCACGTGGTTAGTCCGCACATCCGGGTACCAAATTGGTATGTCTATCAGGTGATTTGAGCTGTTATGCTGACACACACGGACAGTATTCTAGGGTTTCTTTCCAACAGGATAACACTCACCCACACACCGCCGTTGTAGCCCAACATGCACTACAGAGCATCGACGTGTTGCCTTGTCCTACTCGATCACCAGATGCGTCTACAATCGAGCACATATGAGACATCATGGGACGACAACTCCAGCGTGATCCACAAAGAGCACTGACCGTGTGGTGTCACCGCTAGACACCACACTTGCTAGGTGGTAACTTAAATCGGCCGCGGTCCTGTAGTACATGTCGGACCCGCGTGTCGCCACTGTGTACTCGCAAACCTAGCGCCACCACATGGCAGGTCACAAGACACGGACTTGACCTCGCCCAGTTGTACGGACGAGATAGCTTGCGACAAGACGTATCACGTCTTCCTCTCATTTGCCGAGAGACAGATTAAATAGCCTTCAGCTAGTCCATCGCTACTACCTAGCAAGGCGCCATGTGTATCATTGCTAATTGCTTACTACTATGCAAGAGATGTATTTCAACAAGAACAAGACTACATTAAAGTTAAGTATATTAAAATCTCTCTTCTTTTCTTTATAGTTTTTCATCCAGTATCCTGTTTCAGAATTTACGCCCGTCTGCGTTAGTTTCGCGTGCACCTAGCCACTCATTGTGTCGAGACCTTAGGGAATCGACACAACAGACCGTACTTTTATTGCCCGGGAATCTCCATCCCGCAAACTAACACCCGGCACCTGCACAACTCAATTCATACACTTTTGCATGCTTGTTTCAACATTCTGGCGGTTACACCGGTTATTAATGTACCAGCATTTCACATTTGCAATGGATTATCTGGCGCTTACATTAACTTGTGATCTTGCAATCAGTTAAATATGCTAGACCTATGTAGACAACTGTACTCCCGAAATTTCATGAGTCTACACTAATTACATTTCGGAGTTGTGATTTTTTCCGTCAGTGTGTATTATAAAGACCATTTTCTTTTCGATTTCTTCACATTTTTCCTGCAGCGATTTTACTCCGCCTTCCGTGATTTACATTTAGAACAAATTTCTTAAATCTTGATAAATATTCTTCTCGATTCGAGATTTCATCTTCGTTCTTATCGAACATTAGTATGACTGTTCAAGATATTGTCTAGAAGAAAAGTGCACGCAGTATGATAATCGATTGCTTACACGTTAAGTTACGGCTGCCGTCATACAGTGCCGTCAGCAGGTAGAGGAATTGGTGAGGCCTAGAACTGTACCGTGAGGATCTCTTGTACCTGGAGGGCCGGGGCGGTGCGGCGCGCATCCTCTTTCGCTTATTGGTTTTCCATTAGCGACGCCTCTCCCCGGCTGGCGGGCAGGCCGTCTGTTTGTTCCCGATCGCTTAACTGCAGCAGCGGCAACAGCCGTCTTCCCTCCCCCCTCAACCCCCCGTTCCATTCTAGACTACCATCTGCGCCCATGTCCCTCGAAATACTGCTGTCTGCTCTGGCTGTTATGAACGCTTTAAGCATTTGTTGTGTTTGAGTACGAAGAGGGATCAAGAAAGCAGAAACGCATAGTTTGCTATTTGAACCTATGCAAGGCATAAGTCTTATATTTGTTAATTTTATTATTTGTTGCACTTTTTCTTTTCACCAGCCTTCCAGGTAGTGCCATGTGGTCCATCATTAATCTCTCTTCTTTGAGGACATCTTCGTCTCAGAGCATCATTTACACTGAATTTCCTCAATTAGTTGTAGGTTTTCTTCTAATCTGTTCCTTCTCCTCCAGTTTTTTACTGTACGGCACCCTCTAGTATTGCCCAACGTCTTAACAACTATCCTACTTTCTCTTTCTGTACTGTCGTGTCTCCCATATGCTACTTTGCTTCGTTTCTGTGGACAACATCCTCACCTGATATCTCGTCAGACCACCAAATTTTCAGAAGTATTCTGCAGCATCACACCTCAGACTCTTCGATTTCCTTCTTTCCATGTTGTTCACCCACCCCTCTTCTTTCGCCCCTCCATCGACCGCAGTCCGTAATTCACTTACATTCAATGCAGTTTTCCAGACGTACATTCCTGTTAATATCTTTCTCAAATTGAGGACTGAGTTTCTCTCTCCCAGTGAGGATTCGCTGTTCTTATCTGCCTCTTGTATCTTCCTTGCTTCATTCGTCAAAGCTACGACGTCCACTTTGGATGATGCGAATTGGAAACATTAATGCATTTGATTTTTGAATGTTATATTTGTCAGTTATGGTAGAGTGATAATGACAAAAAATGGCCAACAGCTCTGAAATGTGCCTACGAAATCAACTTGACACGCTCTTGCCGGCCGTGTGGCCGAGCGGTTCTAGGCGCTTCAGTCCGGAACCGCGCTGCTGCTACGTTCGCAGGTTCGAATCCTGCCTCAGGCATGGATCTGTGTGGTGTCCAGTTAGGTTTAGGCAGTTCTAAGTTCAGGGGACTGATGACGTCATATGTTAAGTCCCATAGTGCTCAGAGCCATTTTAACCATTTTTGTGTTGATGTCGGAGTGGGATTTATCAAAATAGCTTTGAACTTAATTTACCTTTCCTTAACATTTCCTGTGAGTATTTGTTTCAGTAATCTACTAACAACTGAACCTCTGTAATTGGATGCTCATGGGAAAGTAGACTTTCTCAGCGAATTTAATAGATGAAATCTTCTGTCGTTATCATTTGAACAATGGGGTAGTGTTGTCGCAATGTTTCATCTTTGCCTGAAGATGACGAGTAGAAAACTCGTCAAAACGTTGTGACAACACGTCGCGACGACTCGATTGATACCGCAAGAAGATTTCATCAACTGGACCCATATTATGTGGAATATTGTATTCGAATGCCGATAGTACCACATCCTAGAATATTTACTGTTCCTGTGAAACGGCCTCTGTTTGTGTGTGTGTGTGTGTGTGTGTGTGTGAGAGAGAGAGAGAGAGAGAGAGAGAGAGAGAGAGAGAGAGAGGGAGTGGCTGAGATGGGGTGAGGAGGAGAGGGGGAGGGGTAGAGATGCAGTGATAGACGGGGAGGGGTAGAAGGGGAGAGGGGCGGAGACAGACGTGGGGGTGGTGGGGGGAGAGGGAGAGGGACAGCGAGGTTGTTGACAATAGTTGATAACTAAACATACTACGGTGACGTCCCATCCTACACAGTGTAGTAGAACACGACAAGTGATCGGCGTCGGCCCCCAGCCGGCGTGCAGCAGTCTGCAGAGAGTGCATCGCCGGCAGAAGGGCCGTGAGTTGGTCGTTAAAGCAGACACCGAGGCGAGCAGTGGCCGGGCTGTTAATTACGCCAGCCGGCTGTATCTCATGCGGAATATTGCCGGCGCCATGCGGGCCGCAGTGGCGGCGATGCCACGGGCGAGGGGGTGGGGGTAGTTACGGCGCCCCACCCTCAATCCTCCCTCCCATTAAAACTCTCGGGGCACCCGCGGCAGCGGCTCCCACGTGCAAGACGACCTGTTTTTCTCCTTAACTGCAACCGAGGTGAATTCAGAAGTTTAAAAAAAAAGAAAGGAAAACAACTGAGACGGAAGAAGAGTGTGGGGGTAGATGGGGAGCAGAAAGAGGGGGCGGGTGAAGAAGAATGGCAGAGTGAGTAAAACGAGCGAGAAAAAGGAATAATGAAATAAGCAGCCAAGTTGGCGCGTAAGCAAGCGCCGGCTAATGAAATTAGAAGAGCCGAGAGCGAGACGTAAGTGGAGCAAACGACGTGGGATGCAAAGTGATTATGGGCCAGATCATTTTACGGCGTCCGCGCTGCCGCAGCAAACACTTTTATGGCGTTCCTTACCCGCTCGAGTTATTAGGAGACGAGATGCGCCTCCGGCTAATAAAGTCGTGTGACTCAAGTTACCCTCAAGTAAAAGAAACCAGGTGCACATCAGTCCCGCCACACAGACGGATAGCACAGTGTTTTACCGAGCGAGGTGGCGCAGTGGTTAGCACACTAGACTCGCATTCGGGAGGACGACGGTTCAATCCCGTCTCCAGCCATCCTGATTTAGGTTTTCCGTGATTTCCCTAACTCGTTTCAGGCAAATGCCGGGATGGTTCCTTGAAAGGGCACGGCCGATTTCCTTCCCCATCCTTCCCTAACCCGAGCTTGCGCTCCGTCTCTAATGACCTCGTTGTCGACGGGACGTTAAACAACACTAACCTAACCTAACCTAACCACAGTGTTTAACACACTTCGCTCAGGCGGAGCTGGATTCTAATCTCGTACATCCATTCATACTTGCGTTTTTCATCGTATTTTTACATTAAGTGGAATTTTCCCTTTTGTATATCAAACGACCCGTTTTCTCTCTTGAATCCTTCCATATCAGAAAACGAGCTCGTCCTATAACGAAGCTATCGTTTGCAGCCAAAGTTGCTGCAGAGGTGTACAAATTCTCCTTCCAGCCTGCCTGCCCCTGTATTCACCGTATCCATTAAAGCAGCTTAACCTACCACAACGAAGAGTCGACGTGTACTGAAGCACAGTGCTTAAAGCGGGTCTAATTGGGTTTTCACAAGCCTGGCAAGCTTCACGTAACCCGTTCAGTCTGCTGCACCAGACAACAGGTAGCACCATCAGGCCAACGTGCCTAGCCAGGCACATGGTTCAGTAGGTAGTTTCGTTGTAGCTCACTTATATTAACGACGGGGGCAGCAAAATGAACGAACCAAACTTAAAGGCGACTTAGGAGAAATAAAGAATTGGGAATATATCCCCATCATGAAATGAAGTACAGCAGAGGAAAGCTTGGGTGTTTATGAGGTGCTTCGAATAAATCGATAGGTGTCTCGCCCAATGCAAAGTGTCTAAAAAAGTTACTAAACACTCATTTGGAAATACGTCCATCAGTTTCCACACTCCATAAATATTTTGAAAGAGGACAAAGACTTTGTGGCTGACAAGTGTGACGACGGTTGAAACCCGCTTCTGGCGACCCTGATTTCGGTTTTCCATGATTTCTCTATATCGGTTCATGCAAATGACGGGATGGCTCCTCTGAAAGGGCGCGGCCGATTACCTTCCCCATCCTTCTCTATTCCGATGGGACCGATGACCTCACTGTTTGGTCACCACCCCCAAATCAAGCAACGAACCAACAAGTGTGTGGATACGTGAGCTACGGTCTTGAGGTCACCTTGCAGTAAGTATACATGCTTCATAAATTTATGGCAAACGTTGACTGAAATAGGAAGAAAACATGGCTCATTGGACATTCAAAACCACTTCTGGTGGTATTCTACGTTGTGCGAAAAAAGCTTAGTACGAAAGAAAAGATTCTTCTTTCAGGTATGCAGTTTTCAGAAAAAAAATGTGACAAACTAACTTCGTGTCTGCGTATATACATTTGAGAAATTTCCAGTGAACTATTTTGGCCACATGAATGAATTCAGTGAACCCGAAATATACATCCTCGAAAAGTAATGAAACTGGGTACAGCTCGGGTTGTATTTGGCTGGAGCACACTACAATCACAGCAATTACATTTCCAAAGCTTAGTTGGCGTTGCAGTATAACATAGATCTTGAGGTTCTTAGGTGCAAAGGATCTCTGCATTGAGACAAGGTTCTGATTACGACAGAAAACATGGCGTCATGACAGTTTGAATTTAGAAACCCTAGTACTAGTCACAAGAGGGTAAATTGGCCAAGGAAACCGTCTACAATGAAATAAATAAGCACAAAATACACAGAAAAGGAAAACACGGAAAATAAAATCCACAGTTTTCTGGCCTAAAATGATCCAACATGAGTATATATGTCATTGAGCCTCGTATAGCGATGCTCATGTAAAAAGCAAGACTTTTAATCAACTTCCAAATGCTACTCTTAACACTAAAACGACAGCGTACGGAATAAACTGCTATGCAGCTTAGCGCAGCGGGAAGACGGAGAGACAAGAAAGATTCCTTTAACCTGCTTGGGTTGGGCATAGCTTGGCTTGGTTGCGAGTAAAGTAGCCTGCCCGTTCTACTGACAACGTGCGGCGCCTTGTCTGCCTGGCAAACAGGCAAGCATGCACATCTTAAAAGCGTAATGTGTACACCTCTGGGTCATTGACGGTGACGCCCGAGTTGGAGGTAGGCGTTCCGAATCCTCGTGTGGGAACAAGTTTCTGCTAAACGAAGGGGACATGTTGATTTCGGATGGGCATATTCAGCTAGGCGGTCCACTTGGTGCTATCCAAGATGAGAAAGCTTTATCTTAACAAAGGGATTCACCTTCTCCCTTCTTTCATCAAAAGACACCACAGTGTAATCACGCCCGTTACCGTCACTTGTACTCAAAATATATCCTTGAGACTCAAAGACTGCCAGTCTTTATATTTTAATCTGGCGAGTTCAAAAAACATTCCGGTTCCGGTTTTAAATGCCATGAACCATTCTCTTTATATGAAATCTGACCAATAAGTGGACAAAGCAATATGACCAATCCGGTTTTATATTTCATAGCAAGAAGCAATAATTAAAGCAGGTTTAACGTAAGCTGGAACGGAATGAAACTGAAACCATAGTCATTACAACAGATATCATGCTACTCGTCATCTATGTTTATGAATTACAAATGGTTCAGATCGGTCTGAGCAGTATAGGACTTAACATCTGAGGTCATCGGCCGCCTAGAACTTAGAACTACTTAAACCTAACTAACCTAAGGACGTCACACACACCCATACCCGAGGCGGGATTCGGAACTGCGACCGTAGCAGTCACGCAGTTGCGGACTGAAGCGCCTAGAGCCGCTTGGCCACCACAGCCGGCTATGAATTACACTCCATAGGCGTAATTCGTGCGTTTTCACACATGTTTGCAGGCTGTCTCCTATAACACGTAATAAATTGTAATGATCTGAGCTATCGTGATAGCAAAATATCGAAGTCACCGTCACTACAACCACGTGCTTTAAAATTCGACGGCAAAACGAATTTACTTGTCTAGCTGAAAATTTCATTTATGAACAAGGATGTGGCATCACTCTTCATGGCTGTTTATTATCTGTCTGTTTTAAATACAGTGGAAACAAATCGTTGATAGTCGAGAACGTTGTTGTTAAGCGAGCACACGTAAAGATTTGAATAGGTAGAGAGGGGTGACAAATAAGTTCGTAAGAATCCAAAATTATACGAATACTGAACATATATATTATTACAACGTTCATAAAATGAATATAAAATCTCATGTTTCACATACAGGTAATACTCACTAGACTACATGATTTTAAATTTACGGATAGCAAAGAAAATTAGGTAATATTCACATTAACACGTATAATATTACTTAATGAGCGAAAAAGTGAGCTAAAAATCACGGAGATAAGAAAACTTGCAACCGCAGATGACTGAATTAAATTAGATATTTATTCCCACGTATTCCAACGAAATTGTGAACATGAACAAAGCACGAATATCACCTGCATTAAAAATAACTGTAAATTATCTTGCCTAAGTAAATATGATGTTTCGCACAGTACAACTGCACAAAAGCAAAGCAAGCAAGCAACAACTCATCACAATCCAGAACGATATCACTTCGAGAGCTCATGTCTTTATCATCCGACAATGTGTTTATAATAAACAGTCTACCACGGTCCCACTGTAGTAAGCGGAAGGGTAGAGAGAGTCCCTTTATCCACTGGCTATGCAGCTCTCGCTGCTTGTGCCGGCGAAGCGCTTCTATTGGTCAGCTCACCTCAGGGTTTAGGCAACTTGCTTGAGACATGCCTTGCAGTTCGTAAACAAAGATCAGCTATTCCAGCAGATGGGTAAATGACTATACGTTGTTAGAGAGGGACAAGTACTTATCTATTCACTCATGAATACATATAACAAAAGATGTCTAGTTAGTTAAAGCAGAAATTCGTCTATGAATAAGGAACTGTTCAGGAGACATGGTTTTAAATTAGATTTAAAACTTGCTTTGCTACCGGTGAGACATTTTGTGTTATTGGACAAATGATCCAATATTTTGTTGTTGCATACTGAATCCGTTTCCGAGCCACTATGGCAGAAGTAAGAGACACTGTTTGGTTTAACATCAGCCAGAACATTCATTTATTCCAAAGAGAAAAAAAAATACATTGGATCATTCAATGATATTACAATACATAATTATACTTAATGCGTCATGAGAACCTTCCCACCACGGACAACCTCCAACGGTATAATTGTAACCGCCCCACAATAATATATTATCATTAATATGAATAAATATCGTCATTCAGTGTAACCTGCCCACAAAATACTTTCTGATTTGTAACCTCTCCACAAAATTTCTTTTCACATTAACCTCCACACAAAATTCTTTCTGATTTAATCTAAGCTCAAAATTCATTCATATTTAGCGTAACCTCAAAACAGAAAATATTAACATAAATAATATTCACGTTTAGTGTAAGCTCAAAACAGAAAAAATTCCTAAACCTCTCAACAGTAAAAAATTATAATTATGTCGTTCACATTCAGTGTAACGTCCCAATAAAAAATGAATTCAGTAACCTGGTAATAAAACAATGTAACTAACCTCTCAATTAAATTGTCGCTCACTTATGACTTTTCAATAATTTACTGTGAATTTAACCTGGTAAATTTTGGACGACAGCAGTGCTGCGTCATGGCCCTGAAAGATCATTCTGAATAAAAAAAAAGGAAAAATTCTTACCTCAATGAGGTCGCCGGATATATCTGCTCTTACAATAAATTTTTCCGGCACAGCTCTGTGCAATGCTGGTCGACCTATCTATCATTTATGAAAGGAAGCAAATGATTTTTCTCTTGCAATAATCGGGATGATCATGGATGGGATAAATTAGTAAATTCTTTAAATTGAAATGAATGGTTGTTAAAAGTTACTTTTTATGAGGAAGATTATTATTACGAGAGTTTTAAAACATTTACATGCGACTTGAGAAAACATTACTACATATGCGCGAGGCTGCTTTTTACCTTATACAATAATACTCAGGCTCCGTCATCGCTGCACCACGACCGGGCCAGCCAACACGATACACCATACCAGACCAGAGCAGACTCCAGACTAGCAACAACTTACTGCTACAGCTACACAGTTCTTACGGCAGTCAACACTGCTCTCTGGTCAGAGATTTTCTTATACCTTGTATATCGCAGGCAGCGCATGAGCAATACATCGAAATTCCATCTGCTCGGACCTCTTACATAATGAGTTGCATTTGCATGGTAATCTCTCTTCAGTCCGGAGTAGTGAGAATGACAGTTCCATAAACGTCTTCTCAGCGAGTTCGTAAGTCCTTTACCCTCGCTGTCGCTCTTTTGCCCAGCTGTGTAGCAGCGCGGTCTGAGGAGCCTCGGCACACAGTTCGCACGGCGCTCCCCGTCGGAGGTTCGACTCCTCCCTCTAGCATGGGTGCTTGTATTGTCCTTAGCGTAAGTTATTTTAAGTGAAATTAAGTAGTGTCTAAGCTTAGGGACCGATGACCTCAGCAGTTTGGTCCCATAGAACTTATCACAAATTTTCAATTTTTCCCTCGCTCTTTTCCATACATGTCGGGTGATGACGTCCTCTTGGAGAAGGACAATGCTGCCAAATATGATCTTCTGGCTCGTACCGACGTTTTGAACTTGATAAAAGCTCCTGATTAGTATTAAGTAGTCATACCTTCAAAAAATTGCAGAAGTCTTCTGGTAGCTTCTGCTGGAGCCTGAATTCTTTCACTAACTCGGTTGACTTTGGAGGACCGATACCTCTCGGTAAGTCTTCTTCCTACCAGGAAGTACACTGGACTGAGCAAACCGTCATTAGCCTGGGAGATAGGTCTCAAGTTGAGTGTGGCTTCGATGTTCACAAGAGCAGTTCCAAGGCTCTCCGCGTCCGGACTGCTTCGCCCGAGTACTTTACGAAGGCACCGATTCACGTAACCAACCATGATCTGCCACCAGTCTCTTTTTCGTCGACGGGACATGCACTCCAAGATTAGTCTATAGTCTCACGCGTTCCATTCTGTTACTGCTGTAGCCAATTACAACGCACCAAGGTCTTGGCTTGTGGCCAAGAAGTAGGAAAAATTGGCGAAGCAGACAGTCACTCACTAGCCACAAGGTACTTTAAAAAGCTTCATCTGATTTCACAAGACTATGTCTTTTATATGAATTTAGGTAGATCTTTCAGTTCAATATTAACTTGCTCGTAGAAGCTAAAACTTAGTCTTGGTACCAGTTGTCAGTTGCCCCTTCATGTGGTTCACGGTAATGGTCACCCATATGCAGGTCGCTCGCTTGCTTGGTCGTTCATTAGCCGTGTATGTCAAGTCTAGGTGACGATGAAACAGCAACAAAAAGAGTTTTGACCCTGTTGACACCTCGGAGTACCGCAACTGGTAGACAAGTGCATCAGCACTACCAAGAGAGACGCTAAGTTAAGCAGCTAAGTGTTTGATTGTGAACCATCGATTACTTCTAATAGCCCGCATCTCGTGGTCGTGCGGTAGCGTTCTCGCTTCCCACGCCCGGGTTCCCGGGTTCGATTCCCGGCGGGGTCAGGGATTTTCTCTGCCTCGTGATGGCTGGGTGTTGTGTGCTGTCCTTAGGTTAGTTAGGTTTAAGTAGTTCTAAGTTCTAGGGGACTTATGCCCACAGCAGTTGAGTCCCATAGTGCTCAGAGCCATTTTGAACTTCTAATAAGAGTGTCCACACGTTCCAACATTGCGGAAGTCATGCAGTGTGCGGCAGGCGGCACAGTCAGGACAGGTTTCCGCGAACTTGTTGCAATAACGTCTCGCACTGCTTTTGTCCACTACGAGATCTCTGTAGACGTTCCACAAGCGTCTACGAATGTCTGTGACGCCCTGGTTTTCCGCCAAAAGAAAATGAGTTCCCTCTTGGAACGTACAGGGTATCCAGAAAAGGACTCCCTGATTTCAAAATTAAATATCTCGAAAACAAAGATCGATAGAGGAATGCAGTAAACGGTATGTTTATTGTGAAAGCTGTAAAAAGTTTATACGGCAGTTTGAAATAATAGTTACAAAAGCTGCTAACAGATGGCGCTGTAATCGCCATACGTAATGCCTAGTATAAATAGTGATCCGCAGCCCAGAGCGATCAGTTCCGCTATTGAAACGTGAAAGGAGGTTAGCGTACCGAAGGAAGAGATTAAAACCATGTACTCCATTGAACAACGCGTTTTTCTGGTGCCAGAGTACCACAGGTTAGATGAGAGTCGTACGGCAACAAGGCGAAGTTTTCAAGCACGATTTAATGTTCCAAAAGGACCCGATGCGAAAACCATTCGTACCGTCTTCGCAAAATTTCAACCAACAGGCAGCGTAACTGATGATTTAGTGGGGCATGTTGGCCGCAAGCAAACCGCAGTTACAACTGAAAATATCGCCCCAGTTTCTGGAATTATTCAGCGAAATCCAATGTTATCCGTCCGTAGAATTGCATCTGAGACTGGTTTGAAGCGTTCCAGCACGCAGAAAATACTGAGAAAGAGCCTACACATGTTTCCATTCAAACTTCAAACGCACCAGGCCATACCCGTACGAGCTGTGCAACAATGGGTTGCCTTTGCTAATCAGATGCTCACAATGATTGATAGTGAAGGATTTGATGTTGGCTGCATCTGGATTACAGATGAAGCACACTTCCACCTGAATGGATACGTGAATAAGCAGAACTGGCGATTTTGGGGTTCCGAAAAGCCATATTAGTGTGAAGCGCAACCCCTGTATCCTCCTAAAGTTACTGTGTGGGCTGAAGTATGCAGCAGAGGCATTATTGGCCCTTTTTTCATTCGAGAACCGGTCACTGGTGCACGTTACGTTGCAATTTTGGAACAATTTGTCGCCACACAGCAAGCGTTAGAGCAGGGCTTCACAACATACGTGCTCGCGGAGCAAGCTGTGAGCAGCAAGGCGCGAGCACGGAGCAACGCGAGCACGCTACCCCCACTACCGGACTAGAGAGGAGAGTGGGGAGAGTCACGTGGGGCACACAACGGCTGCCGCCAGTCAATGTAAATCCGCGGCCACCTGCAGGGATATCACTCACGAATTATTACTGCGACAAATGAAACAAATAAATGAGAATGTACACATGCCACATAATTTTATTAGCTTAGTGTATGCCTCTACATTCGCATTAATTTGTGAACTGTTACACAATAAAAGGTGTCACTGCAGTGTGAGATTCTCGGTTATCTTGTACTTTTTGCCCTTTACAATTGCGTCTATGTTCGGAGTAATTGTTCTTGTGCATTTTAGGTGCAGCGTTCAGTTTAAATTTCGATCAGACAATGCGTTTCTCAGGTGCGTCTTGTTACATTTCATTGCAGAGAACAGTTGTTCAGAAACATATGTGGAACCGAACATTGATATTATTGTAGCCGCCAGTTTGTGCAAACGAGGAAATCTATCCTGAGGGAAGTGTCTGTAGAATTCCAAAATGTTTTTCTTGTTCTGAAATTTGTCTCTGTATTCTTTGTCACACTGCAGATCAATAATATCTTGCTGCAGCTCAGGACGAATCTCTTCAATATCCGCTGAATATGGAGAGGAGAACAGATAAAAATGACTCTCTAGTGCTGTCAGATCTTGAAAGCGTTGATCAAATTCTTCCTTAAGGGCAACTAAACTACGTGAATAGCGTTCACAGTCTTTGTGAATATCTTGCATGGATGATAAATTAGGAAAATAAGCAGGGTTTCCTGTTTCCAGCTGACTCACCCAAAGTGTCAATTTCATTTTAAAAGCTCGTATTCGATCTATGAAATGAGTAATCAGCAGATCTTTACCTTGTAGTGAAATGTTCAAAGCATTCAGATGGCTAGTTAAATGTGCTAAGAACGCGAGATGACATTCAAACGTGCGCGCGCATTTCCCCTCCCTCCCTAATCCACGACCTTGCTGCTGCTCGTGAGCACGTGCCTGAGCAGACGCGAGTACTCGCGCTCAAAATCGGCCAGTTGTTAAGCCCTGCGTTAGAGCATCGACCAGGTACAGAATGGTTTATGCAAGATGGATGGCTCTGAGCACTATGGGGCTCAACATCTTAGGTCATAAGTCCCCTAGAACTTAGAACTACATAAACCTAACTAACCTAAGGACATCACACACACCCATGCCCGAGGCAGGATTCGAACCTGCGACCGTAGCAGTCCCGCGGTTCCGGACTGCAGCGCCAGAACCGCTAGATCTCCGCGGCCGGCTATGCAAGATGGAGCCCGACCACATCGGACCGAACAAGTGTTTCACTTTCTTGAGGAATACTTCGGGAATCGAGTCGTTGCTTTGGAATATCCCAAATTTCCTTTTGCTGGCATGGATTGGCCTCCATATTCGCCGGATTTGACTCCCTGTGACTTTCTTTTGTGGGGAACTGTGAAACACATGGTCTACCCGAAGCAACCCGCCACGCTGGACGAGCTTGAATCGGCGATCTCTGTGGCATGTGAATCCATTTCGGTTGAGACACTACGAAATGTGATGGCGCATTTCATTCTTCGTTTGCGCCACCTCTGTAGTGCCGATGGTGAACATTTTGAAAACATTGTGATGTGATTGCTTGCAAAGATTGTTTTCATACGATTATTTCACTTATGTATGCTGATATGAGCTGTACAGCGCCACCTGTTAACAGCTTTTGTAACTATTATTTCAAACTGCTGTATAAACTTCTTACAGCTTTCACTATGAACATACCGTTTACTGCATTCCTCTATCGATCTTTGTTTTCGAGATATTTAATTTTGAAATCAGGGAGTCCTTTTCTGGACACCCTGTACCTCCGTTACAGACGTCAGTTTGAAGGCTACGTATAGTGTCGCCACCTATCGGAACATCGGAACTATAGCGGCCGAAGCGGGAATATTCCACAATGTTCCACAAAAACGTCTGCATTTTTTTCAAACGAAACTGTAAGAGAAAGAAGCTGAATTCCTTATTGAACGTCCCTCTTAATATCCCATTCGTAATAGTAGCGTTTGCTGCCGACGCTGCCAACTACGAGCTATGACATTAGTCCTTATCTGGATGCGCCAGTGGGGAAGCAAGGAGTCTCATTACGGTAATGTCTTCTCCGCTCGTCAGGAGAGCCTCAGACAACAATAGATGCTAGTCTGCATCGCCTGACATTTAGCGGCGAGACAGCTGTGTGGACGACTGTAATCACGCATACAAATGTGGTGGACGTAATTGTGTGTGTGTGTGTGTGTGTGTGTGTGTGTGTGTGTGTGTGTGTTTCGGCGCGGCCGACTCCCGACGTCCCGACCAACCCCCCCCCCCCCCTCCCAAACTCCAGCAAAGTAGCCTCGCAGTTAGTTCACGTATGGCGCGCCGTCCCGTGGGAGATTATTTCAGGTGGCCGCGGTCGGCCGGCGCATTCGGAGATGCGCTAATGCTCTCGGGAATGGAAGCGTCGGGTATTGGAGATCGGGCGCGCGCGACAAAGAAGGTAATTCGTGTCGTCGGAGTGTAAAGCGTGTACCTGGTCCGTAGCTGGTCGCAGCAGCACGCACCTACCTGCACAGCACGGCAGCCGGTTGGAAGCTGGTAGAGTGGGGAGGCAGAAACACGTGGTACGAGGGAGGCAAAGGAGGAGCCGCGTGGAGCCAGGCGCAGGCGGTTGCGGCGGTGTTCCCCAGTTCCCCAAGGATCGGTTTTATGCCTCGCGCCAACGCAAGTGGGATATTGACTTCTGGACCTCGCTGGTGCCGTGCGGGCATTCTACGCGGCCGAGCACACAGCAGCAGCTGGTTCTGGCACAGCGCTGCACGGGCTTTAGCCATTCACTTCCAAATTATAATCCCTTTTTTAAATCACAGTACCATACGAAAATTGAAAAGAATACCAGAGGGTTACAGGCAATGCCTAAAACTCTCATATTGCCTACCTGCCTATCTAAGTAGCAAAATACACAACGAGGTAAACTTGATGTAAAGGGTTTTCAAAAAAGGACCATTCAGCTCCACAAACCTGTATCTTCTACATCACTTGTTACTGTGTGCAATCCGCTACTAACCAACTTCATACACAGTCTGTTTCACAAGAAAATGTGCGCCGTTTCTAAGTAGGCTGTTTAGGTTTTTATGTTGTTAACGCCACGTAGCGCTCTATATGAAAATCACTGACTTTGCTGTGTGAAGTCTGTGGCTGGTTTGCATTGTTGGAATATTTGCTATTATAGTGTTGGGCAGTTGGATGTGAACAGCGCGTAGCGTTGCGCAGATGGAGGTGAGCCGCCAGCAGTGGTGGATGTGGGGAGAGATCTGGCAGAATTTTGAGAACGGACGATCTGGACGTGTGTCCATCAGAAAGAGTAAATTTGTAATACTGGATGTCATGAACATATATATATATATATATATATATATATATATATATATATATATATATATATATATATATTATGACTTTTGAACACTATTATGGTAAATATATTGTTTGTTCTCTATCAAAATCTTTCATTTGCTAAGTATGCCTATCAGTATTTAGTGACTTCAGCAGTTAGAATCTTTTATTTATCTGGCAGTATTGGCGCGCGCTGTATTGCAGTAGTTCGAGTAACGAAGATTTTTGTGAGGTAAGTGATGCATGAAAGTTACAGGCTATTGTTAGTCAGGGCCATTCTTTTGTAGAGATTATCAGAAGTCAGATTGCGTTGCGCTAAAAATATTGTGTGTCAGTTTAGTGATGATCAGAATAAGTAAAGACAGAAATGTCTGAGTACGTTCAGTTTTGCTCAGCTGCTTGAAAATCAAATAATGTAAGGGGTTTACCAGCACAATAATTCATTAATTTTTCTAAGGGAACGTTTCACTTTATCTGTATGAAATGAAAGACACTATTATAAATATATACTTTCATGAAAATGCATGTTATCACTAACTGCACAATTACCTAATAGTAAATCCAATCACCGCCATTATCGATTATAGCTTGACACATTTTTCGCATGCTTCTCACGAGATTTTCTGCATATTCTCTCGATAACGATAACCATATCGAGCTCATTTTATATGACAGCTGCTTCAACGTATACTGGCTTTCCCTTAAACTTCATCTTAATATACGACGAAACATCAGCAATCGGATTAGCATCCAAAGATATTGCAGGTAAATCCATCGTGGACACTCTATTGTCTTGTTTCCACGCTGTACAGAGACGATTGCGATGTTTCGAATCTTTATCCTCTTGCAGTACCCAGCTTGTCTCCTTCGAAACAAATAGCTTCTTCACGGACTGAAGAAGGCATTTTTGATAAATATTGCACATTTTTTTCAGCTTAAGATATTTTGCTCTCATTTTAAACTGCAACCGACAAAACAAAACATTCAGCTCTCACACTGTTTACCAATACTCTGTGCAAAACCGTATTGAGTACGGATTGGAGACCGCTACCAGAGATGTCGCTGCGGACGTTATGTTTAAAATTATGGTGTGCATTTTCATTTGGATCTGACTGCAAAGGGTTTTCGAAAAAGGACCATTGTTTCAAAAATCAATATCATCTACATCGGTTGTCCCCGAGTGCAGTCCGCTACTAGCCTACACTCTCCTGATCCCCAGACCCGTATCGATTGCAGTTCCCCCTCCCCCCCTCCCTCTCCCCCAGCAACAACTTCAGCGTGTCGAAGAAAACGGTCTACTGACATATAGCACGGATTCAGAAAGTATCTTACTTGTGAAACACAATTAGCTCTTTATTATCACGAAGTAATGAGTGCCGATGACGGGGAATCTCAAATTGATTCCACATTTCTAGTTTTCCAAAAGGCTTATGACACACTGCCTCTCAAGCGCCTTCGACTCAAATTGCGTGCCTACGGAGAATCGCCTCAGCTGCGAGACTGAATTCGGTATTTTCCTGTCACGAAGGTCACAGTTCGTAGGAACTGACGAAAAGTCATTGAATACAAGTGATATGACCCAATCCCCAAGGAATTAATATAGGTCCTCTGCTTTCCTTTCAGTGTAGGCAGTAGTCACCAATCATCAAACAACTGTCCAAATTCAGTCCCCAGATCGCTTTCCTGTATTTCCATAAGACCAGTTTCGAGCCAGCTGCCCATCTTCAGATCTATTATAAACAGTTATTCCTTGATTACAGTTTGTGCAAATTACAAAAGCTTGGAGCGGTGTTCGGCCTGGTGCAGTAGTAACTCTACGAACACCAAGTAAGATGAAGAGAACACAACTTTTGAATTTTCTACGTTTCTATTGAAGTTTGATGGCAGTAAAGCTAGAGTTTTATGTGTGTAATGCTTAGGAACACTTTTATGTATGAATTACTTCAATTCATAGAGGCCCGTCTTGAACCCAACTGCCTCAATGATCGCCAAATCGAAGGAGGAGAAAGTATTTTTGGATGTTTTAAACCTCATCGATGTGTCATTTGTTACATTTAGAAGCATCATTCAAGTATTACATCAGTCTAATGAGGGCACTTCGGGGCGCCAGTAACTTTGTACCAGCTAGGATCCCAATTAAATAATTAAAAAAAATTCTGACAATTGTTTTGTAAAGTTCTGTTACAATGCATTTTACATGTACGTTTTAATAACCTTAAATTCCATATCACTGCCTTATGTTCTAGTTATGTGCATTTCTTATGAATTACAACGGTCCACTCTCTACTAATAGAGGGCGCTTGTCAGCGCTGTAGGTGTTGCACCAATCAGGGTCCTTAAAAATTGATTTTAAAGCCGCAGCAACCTAACGCATGGCTAGTTATGACAGAGAACTCTCAGTTCCACGTTCGACAGATTCGCTGTAACTGTAACAAATGCTATAGTGCAGAAACGTGTGTTATAACTAATTTATTAAGAATTTTGAAGCTTTCTGAACTTAAGTTTTAGACTGTTTTGTAATTTACACCAACTGGTATTGTAAAATGATATTGTGTAATAGGTCTGAAGATGGTTATCTGCCCCGAAAACAGTCGTGTGGAAATAAAGGAAAGCGATCTGTAGACTGGCTTTGGAGAGTTTTTTGTTAGTCACGATCCCGGTAACTCCATTAAGACGAACATGTGTAATGTTGATCACTCAACACCGCCATAAATCATTAGCTACGAAACCTACGTGTTCACTCTACATAGGAAAACAATACTCCGTATTCTGAATAGCGGCGTAGACGAAAGGTAAACACTAACAGTGCATGAGACCATTCACGTCAGTCCCATTTCTCCTCTCGTAGTGAGCTGAGCCTATCCCTCTTGGTGAAACTGACGACGTAATGCCACAAAGACGCCGTTTGTACTCTGGCAGAATACTCGGCCGTTCGGATGTGGGTCAGACACAGACCGAAGTCTTACAAGGAACACCTTGAGTGCGAGATCACAAGTTCAGTCATTCGTAAGGTTCACTTGAAAATGTTGTGTTAACAGTTATGATAAGAAAGACATTAGCTCTAACGAGATATCATGTGGATTGAGATGGCGGCAGGAAATGAGTGTCCGGGATGTAAAGATGTCAACCTTTATGGGATGTATGTATTACACATCACAAAATGGACATCGTCGACATTCAAGAAATGTTAAAAGCAATACATTAACTCGCACCATGAACACCGAATGGAAAATGGCGTGCCACAGTGATCACAGAGGTACGCACCATCAGGATCTAAGGCAAATCCTTTGTATTTACAAACCGTGCAAGACGTTCAGATAGGTATCGATTCATAAGGAATGCATATACAATCATATTGGTGCAACAGGGTGATGAGAACTGATGAAATCTGATGGAATGGAACAGAACGCGAAACAGACTGTCATGGAGCATCACGTGAAACTGGCTGTCCTTTAAGGCGTAGCTGCGGATAGTGCGATGGTATGTTTTATAGGCACAGAGAAAACAAACATCCACAGGCTCAATTTTTCCATTGGTTCCAGGTGGTATGAACTGCTATGACACGCACTTTTCGAGGGATAGTTTGCTCTAAAGGAGTATTATTTTCATACGCAGACCAGGAATCAAATTGCAAGATCATGCATAAGACGAGGAAACGTAAGTGGAAGAGCACCTCAGACTTCTCGCAGCACAATAAATAAACGTTTAGCCAATTTGCTATGCATCCTAACACTCGGCATAATTGTATACGAATGCGTTAAGGCATTGATGCTAGTTGATCTTGATACGACTCTCTTGGTACTTTTAATTCCCAGGATTCATTTAATATGCATTTCCTCTTCAAATCCTGATTCGTCCGAGATGGAAACAAATTCCTTGCTGAAAGGTAGGATAAGTTTTACTATCGCAACTACAAATTTTCTGGCCGATTCCGCAGCTTTCTGTGCATCGTCAAGTTGACGTTTTGTCTGAAATTTCGTTATCTTACATTTCTGTAGGACTGTTTGAAGTTAAGCAACCATCCCCTGAGTCCCTTGTAACAGTGTAATCTGTATCGTGCGGAATACGTAGGGTACCCATATCCCGTATCAACAGTTTCTTTTGTTGTAGTTGAGATTTTCCAGTTGCGTCATTTTCTTACATAAGTTTATCTTACTTATCAGAACTTTTCTAAGAACTTTTGGACACTGTTGTCTGCCAGATGTCTTGTGATTAAGCTGTAGATCGTTCAATAATGCTTTCGACATCCTTTTTGATTGTGCTAAAGTTTTTGAAACTTTTGTATTAAAGCGAAATGGGGCAAGAAGGGCCACGAATATGATACGCGAGTTGGGGTGGCAATCATTAAAACAATGGAGTTTTTCGTTGCGGCAAGATGGTATCACAAAATTTAAGTCCCACCTTCCTCCTCTGAATGCGAAAATGAATTTTTTCACATTCACATTCATAGGGAGAAACGTTCGTCGTAGTAAAATAAGATAAATCAGGGTTCGCAAGAGGAGATTCAAGCGATCGTTTTTCCCACGTTCTATTCCAGATTCCACTGGTAGAGAAATACCGTCTTTTTTATATTTTTCGTCGTTTCGTAGTTGCTTCAGTATTCTTGGAGACGTGGTTTCGCACAATTCAACTGAATGGAAATTTGTTTTTATTGTGCCATACACGTTTCGCAGCTTTTTAATACAGTTTGTTCTTGCGTATAATTTTTGAGTTATAAGAGTGGTGTCCACACAGTAAGCTACGAATGGTAGCGAAATGGAAACCACAGAGAATATCCGAGGGAGCTTTACACAGACGTATTGGACAGTGTCTTTAGTAGCCACTTCGCTCGCGTCACGTTGTTCTTCGCAGATATGAGGGCACACTGAGCATGTAAATATGCCTTGAACAATAGGGTCTCCCTGCAAGTATGAGTGCCTGTGAGAGTAGTCGCCTGATTTCATGCCACCCACACAACTTAGCTCTCTCGCATTATCTTCTTCACCACAATTCTCTGCCGCTCACTGACGTGCAGTTACAACGCCGCAGCAGTGTTTTCTATGGGAAGTGTTTGATGGCCGACCATGCGGCTCGGACTTGCCTCCCCCTGATTTTCGTCTCTGCTCACATGAAGTGCTGACTATGAGGACAACATTTTGGCTCACACAACGAGCTGCAGACGAGAAAAGAATTAATGGAAAGCATTTTCTAAGACGAGGGTACTGGAAGGTTTATACAACGCTACGACAAATATCTAAATCGGAGCGGTGATTATGTAGAGAATTAGCTTGAAGCTGCAGTTAGGTATCACTGTGGTTTCCGTTTTCTGACCGATCGGAACTTGCTTTCTGGACAACCCTCATGCAATAGTTGCAGATTTGTCACCACCTTAGAAATTGTTGTTATTTTTATGTTGTTTTTCATTTAACAAAACAAAAACAAAAATTGTAATGTAGTAACAAATCCGTAATTGGACTGTTTTAAGGCACATGTTACCTTTAAACCCTTGCTCGGTTCTTTCCAAGCAGTACGTCTTGCAGTGCTTTGTCAGCATTGCTTCACTTTTCTTCAGGTAAACAACTTTCCTAGAACAAACAATATTACTCACTGTTACTGATTGCGTATCTCAATTTCTAACGTGGTTGCCAAGTAATTGTTTAGCTCAACACTATAAAAACTAACCACAACATTACTGGGTAAATCAACATTTTAAAAAAAGCAAAAAACAAAGGAATCTAGACTTTGGAATCGATCCTCGAACTCGAGTATTCTAAAGCAAAACTCTACCCATTGCACTAACTGGAAAGAACGAATACATAGGGCTCAATGAAGATATATGTCGTAGATGTGACTGCAATTTTACCAAACAGTCATTCTCTAACATTTGTTTTCCACCAAAAATACTCACTGGCCGGAATTCTGTCACAGGTGTAATTGTACTGTTAGAATGCTAGGAATCAATTCGTGGCATCCAAAAGCGTGATATTTGGTTCATCCTAGGTATAACGAGATTGCTTTCGTATTGGCGCTGATGATGAATAAATAATGTAACTAAAAATACAGCATGACGAAAAAATGCCGCACTTGGCGGCTAGCATGCGATTCCTCATCCCAGTTCACGACAAAAGCGTTTGTAGCAAACCCCAGGCCAACCGCTGTGACCGAGCGGTTCTAGGCACCTCAGTCCGGAACCGCGTGACTCCTACGGTCGCAGGTTCGAATCCTGCCTCGGGCATGGATGTGTGTGATGTCCTTAGGTTAGTTAGGTTTAAGTAGTTCTAAGTTCTAGGGGACTGATGACCACAGCAGTTAAGTCCCATAGTGCTCAGAGCCATTTGAACCATTTTTCTAGGTGACTGATGACCTCAGATGTTAAATCCCATAGTGCTCAGAGCCATTAGAACCATTTGAGCAAAACACAAATCCGCCAATAGGTTTAACAGAAATGCTACTTAAAAGAATAAAGCTCTGACAACGCTGTAACTGCACGCAGCTTGGCCGATTACAGTTAGCATGAAATCTGCGTTGTGTTGACATGTCGTATTACCTCAGTGAGGCGGGGTAATGCTGCGCGGAACACACATGCAGACGTACCTATGTTAGAGTCACGTTTGGTCCAAACATTTTCTTCCAGTAAAAGCATCCAATTGCATCCAATGTACACTCCACAATGCAGTAAATTGTGTATTTCTTTCTGTTCCTATTAACTTTATTTAAACATTAAAACATAATATAAAATTTTAACAGACGTAAACGACCACTTTGTTTCGCGCATGACACAAATAAAGCCAACAGAAAGTAACAATGGATACAGTAACATCGTCTGTATGAGGTGAGGTACAAAAAGCACATTAGGTGGGTTACACTAGACTGCGCTTTATGCTACACACCACAATTCCATTCTGGACGTTTGACGTCCAAACTTTTCTTCACAGAGGTGATACATACACGTAAAAGCAATGTTCGCTTTAGAGATGGTGTTCACAGGGACCACCCTGCATTTGCAAACACTTTGCCACTCACTAAATCATAATTTGCTGGGCAGCTTATCCGTGGTTGGAGTACTATAAACATGCGCATTTAAGTGTCCCCACAAATAAAGTTCTAGTCGATTAAGGTGCAGAGAAAGTGGATGTCAGAATATTTGACCTCCACGACTAGTGCATTTCCCTGGAAATAGCTGCACTCATTCAGTCCAAAGTGTGGTGGTGAACGGCCGTGCTGAAACCATAGCTGTCACCAAACATCAAGTTGAACGTTTTGTAACGCAACAGGAAAAGTATTGCCAAGAAACGATTGATACAGAGGCTCATTCCACTTGTTCAGCAATAGCACTCTCCTCCATGAATCTAGCCCACAGGTTAATGCCAAAGTGTGCCTGAAACACACGTTTACGAGTGACGTGTGTATTGTGTTACGACCAATAATGGTTGTTGTGAGGTTGAAAATATCTTCAAGAGTGAAGCAAGATTCACCAGTCAGTATCACGTTATTTATAAAATGTTCGTTATCTTCCACTTGGTGCAAAAGCTATTCACAAAATTGTACCCGTCGAATGCGATCTTCTGGTCCCCGGTCTTGAATTAAGGTGTAATGATATGGATGAAGTTCCTCATCGTCCAACAACACAACAACCAGTGTTCGAGATATATGGAACTGCTTTGCAGCATCACGGATACTTTATCAAGGTGACTGGTGAACCGTTCCAAGAATCACGTCTTCTGTTTGAGGAGTATGCCTAGTCCTTGGTCACTGTTCGTACAGAGTAGTGTTGTTTGCGCCAGTAAATGGGAAGAGGATAAAAACATTGCCAATACTATTCTCACTCTTCTCAAAAGTTCCAAAGGCGACACCAGGCTAAACATCCCCGAAAGACGGTCAACCAACGCTGAAGGCCTCTGTGTATCACTTGTGGAAGAAAATTACCGGTTTCCCGGTGGCGTTGCTCCAGGCGACAAAAATATTTTTATCGGTATGGTGCCTTTGAGTGTACCGTGCAGCATACGCACAAGCAGCAGGAGCTTGGTTATCGGGTACGCCCAGCACCAAATGCGTACCGACGTATTCTTCGTTTGTGCTCTAATACGGCAAACCACCCTACGTGAACTTGAAAGGACCAGTTACGGTTGTGCACTGTACGGTTAGTGAACACGTACCTGCAATTTAATGGACCCCACTATCATGTGATAGACTATTGTCATGTGACAAAATGATGTCCTTTTTATAAACGACCAGAACTAGCGAATGGACGTCTAAAAATGCAATAGGAACAAAGCTCCATCATGGAAAAGGCTTTGACGTTCCAGCAGGCCACTCACTGATCAACGACCAATGGTACGGTAGTCCGGTGTGGTACACGTTCCTCTGTTCATACCGATGCGCTGCGCCATAGACAGTGTTGTCAGATTCTCGTTTCCATATATGTGTTTTAAAAATGCAATAAACCTGATTTATTTAGATGAACTTTTTTCTTGGATCAACACACATCTAAAAAAGTTTTGTATCATCTCGGTTCCGAGAACCCCGAACCTGTACAAAAAATTAGAACAGAGTGGTTCTAGGCGCTTCAGTCCGGAACCGCGCTGCTGCTACGGTCGCAGGTTCGAATCCTGCCTCGAGCATGGTTGTGTGTGACGTCGTTAGGTTAGTTAGGTTTAAGTAGTTCTAAGTAGCACGAGCTCTTGCACTGATTCATGTCTGTATTTGTCGTGGCATACTACCCACATGCTCATGAAGGCACTGTTGGTCCAGATTGTCCCACTCCTCAACGGCGATTAGAATAGATTCCTCAGAGTGGTTGGTGGGTCACGTCGTCCAGTCATGTTCGATACGGTTCACTTCTGGAGAACATGCTGGACACTCTAGTCGAGCGATGTGGTTATCCTCAAAGAAGTCATTCACAAGATTTGCATGATGGGGACGCAAATCGTCGTCCATGAAGACGAATGCCTCCATAATATGCTGTCGATATGGTTGCAATATCGGTCGGAGGACGGCGTTCACTTATAGTATAGCCGTTGCGGCGCCTTCCATGTCCACCAGCTGTGTACGTCGGCCGCACATAATGCGTCCCCAAAACTGCAGGGAACCTCCACCTTGCTGCACTCGCTGGTCATTGTGTCTAAGGCGTTCAGCCTGACCGGGTTGCCTCCAAACACGTCTCCGACGATTTTCTGGTTGAAGGCATATACGACAAACATCTGTGAAGAGAACGTGATGTCAATTCTGAGCGGTGCATTCGGCATGTTGTTGGGCCCATCCGTAATGCGCTGCACGATGTCGTGGTTGCAAAGATGGACCTCGCCATGGACGTCGGGAGTGAAGTTGCGCGTCATGCAGCCTATTGCGCACAGTTTGAGTCGTAACTGCTGTTGGCTGCAGGAGAAGCATTAATCAACATGGTGGCGTTGCTGTCAAGGTTCCTCCGAGACATAGTCCGTTCGTAACGGTCATCCACTGCAGTTGTAGCCCTTGGGAGGTCTGAGCGAGGCACGTCATCGATAGTTTCTGTGTCTCTGTATGTCCTCCATGTCCGAACAACAATGCTTTGGTTCACCCCAAGATTCCTGGACACTTCCCTAGTTGAGAGCCCTTCTTGGCACAAACTAACAATTCCGACGCAATCAAACTGCCGTATTGACCGTCTAGGCATGGCAGAACTACAGACAACACGAGCCACGTACCGCCTTCCGGGTAGAATAATTGGAACTGATCGGCTGTTGGACCCCCTCCGTGTAATAGGCGCTGCTCATGCAAGGTTGTTTACATCTTTGGGCGGGTTTAGTGACATCTCTGAACAGTCAAAGGGACTTTGTCTGTGATACAATATCCACTGTCAACGTCTGTCTTCAGGAGTTCTGGGAACCGGGGTGACGGAAAACTTTTCACTTTAGGAATCACACACCGACCTCCAAGTGCGGCATTTGTTCTTCACACTGTATTTCTATCCTAAATAAATAAGTCGCAGACGTTCGTACATGGCTGTTATCATAAAGCACAACTTCATGATATGTATCGTGCCACTGGGCTCCTTCATTACTTCATCGGAGACGAAAAGTACGATGCGGCAGGAAGTCCGTGACCATTGTTCTGGTTTCAAAAGAAGGGAACCTTCCTGACAGTTGCCTTCAGCTATGAAAGGGAGCAACAGAATATATATAGATTGACGCTCGTATGGCTGTTTAAACCTCTGCTCTCGCGAATACGATTCCGCTTTCTCACAGTTAATAAAATATTCCCGGCTGCTACGTCATTGTCGAATGAATTTCACATGTAAGCCCAATAAGCGCAATAGGTAGGCTACGCTAGGTTGCACATTATGCTACGTTCAGTGTTTCAGTTCTGTGCATTTGACGTCTAGACGTATCTTCCCGGAGTTGGTACAAACAGGTACCAGCAATATTCACTCAGCATTTGCAAACAGTTCTGCAATACTTGGACGGAAAATAGGATTCAGCTGTTGCTCGGTGCCGCCTCACTGTGTACAGTTTCATAGAGCTATTGATATTACACTGACGGAAAAAGGAATTCCAGCACCAAAAAGGTGTTGCGACACACCAGCGAAAGCTGGTAGGCGTGTCTCTATATCTGAAACATGCCTATTCAGATTTCACGCCAGTTGCATAAGAGTTGCGCTGAAGATACAAATTAGGCTTGCTTCTGACACGCGCTACTTGAGATTGGACGTGGTGAATTGATATTATTCAAGAATGCCTTTAAGATGACAAAGATGCCTTTATCAACACTTCACTGAGTTTAAATGAGGTCATGTATGAGGCGTGTTTTTTAAGTAAGTATCGTTTTGAAATTTAAAAAAAGTCGTTCTAAGATACCCCAGTAACTTTATTTTTACATGAAAGCCTGTACCTTAATCTACTTTTCTACATAATTTCCGTCAATATTGAGGCACTTGTCATAACGTTGTACCAGTTTTTGAATACGCTCCTCATAGAAGTCTGCCGCCTGACTTGTTAACCACTGCATCACCACTGTTTTGACTTCGTCATCGTCTTGAAGACGCTGGCCTCCCATGTGTTTCTTCAAGTGCAGGAACAGATGGTAGTCACTGGGCTCAAGATCGCGGCTGTACGGAGGATGATCTAGAGTTTCCCATCGAAAAGATGCGATGAGATCTTTGATCTGATTCGCCACATACGGACGGGCATTGTTTTTCAGCAAAACGATGCCCTTGCACAACTTCCATGGACTGTTGCTTTGATTCTGGTGTGACGTAGGACACCCATGTTTCATCGCCCGTAACAAATTGGCTTAAGAAATCATCACCGTAATTGTGGTACCGCTCAAGGAAAGTCAATGCGCTGTCTAAACGTTTGGTTTTGTGCACATCTGTCAACATTTTCGGTGCCCAACGTGCGCACAATTTTCGGTAATTCAAATGCTCGGTCACAATGCCATACAAAACACCTCGAGAAACATTAGCAAAGTCATCCCGCAAGGAGGAAATCATGTAGCGTCTGTTTTCTCTCACCTTATTGTCCACTTCCTGCACCAAACTTTCATTAACGACCGAAGGAAGCCCACTCCGTTCCTCATCATGCAAATTTGTGCGGCCATATTTAAATGCTCTCACCCACTTTCTTACCATTCCATCACTCATAATGTTTTCTCCGTAAACTGCACAGATCTCACGATGAATATCGATCGCCTTGAGGCCTTTAGCACTAAGAAATCTTATAACAGCCCGTACTTCACAGTCGCCGGGACTCAAGATTATCGGAGGCATCTTAAACAGTGCACAACAAGAAGGAAGAATCAGACTATAATCGCGTCAGTGCGTAGATTAAGGTACAGGTTTCCATGTGAAAATAAAATTATTGAGATATCTTAGCACGTCTTTTTTAAATTTCAAAACGGTACTTAAATAACACGCCTCGTAATAGGGATACGATGAGCTGGATGTTCCTTCTGCGATACTACAGAAAGACTCGGCAGGAATGTAGCCACTGTACGTGACTGCGTACGGCGATTGTCATGAAAACGTAGGACTCAAGAAGGGCGGGCTCCCGACTGCCACACGGCACTAAAGAGAGGGAAGACCATCGTGTTTAACGTATGGCTCTGACGCATCGTACTGCATTTTCAACAGCAATTTGAGTAGCAGATGGTACACCAGTCACACAACAAGCTGTTAGAAATCGGTTACTGCAAGGACAGCTCGAACCAGACGCCCCATATCGTGCATTCCAATGACCTCAAACTACCGCGATTTGCGACTTCAATGGTATCAATCGAAAGCTCATTAGACTACAGAGAGGAGGTTTGTTGTATTTTCTGATGAAAACTGGTTCTGCCTGGGTGCGAATGATGGTCGTTTGTTGGTTAGAAGGAGGACAGTTGAGGGCCTGCAACTAATATGTCTGCGTGCTAGACACACTGGACCTACACCTGAGTTGTCATCTTGGATGTGACTTCGTATGAGAGCAGGAGCACCCTCTTGGTTATCCCGCTCACACTAACTGCAAATTTGTACGTCACTCTGGTAATTCCACCTATTGTGCAGCCATTCATGAATGGCGTTCCAGTGAGAGTTAGCAATACCTCTTAGGATTTAAAGGTTGGCTACAGCACGCATACACAAGCTCTGGAATCTAAGATATTGTTGTCGCGCTTCGCAGCGCACGGATTAATTAGTGGCAGTTTGGAAGCCAGTGTAGGAGCCCGCCTGCTGTGGTGCGCACGTGTGTTGGTCGAGGGGTCGTCGCCGAGCTGCCGTACTGCCGGGTCCGCCAGCAGCGACACAGGATTTGTTATTGAGTTGATATTTTTTATAATTTTCAGCGCGCTTATTAATTTAAAGAAAAGGGTTTGTGTATGTGCGTAGCAGCAGACGGTAATTTTGATAATGATAGTAGTTGAATTCTTAAGGGAAACCACTGTTAGGCGAATAGATTATTGATTTTTTTCATTGATTTTTTTTGTAATTGTCAGGGAATTGTTTCACTATGTATTTAATTGAGAAGTATTTCAGTCTGTCTCAAGAGTTTGATTAATTTGTGATATTGCTTTAATGCCACTGGAGGCAGATTTACATACGAAGCGATTGTTCAAAGAGCTTCTAGCGCTTTGTTAATTGAATGAGAAAGAATCGCATTCAGAATACAATTTTTGAAAAAAGGAATTACTTGTTTGGGTTATCATTTATCGAGTTTAGATTTGACCAAACCCTTTCTCTTGAATTATATGTAGTTGTAGTAAGCAGCAGCAGCCGCAGCAACAGCAGGAGCCGCCATACAGAACGTGCATTGCACTCAGCATGAATAATAGGTATTTTTATGTTTTTGTTAAATAATGGAATGCAGCAGATCAAGCAGTGGCAGTAGAAAGACCAAGTAAGTTATTTGTTGCGCACAGGACTAATTAAAAAAAAAGTTTAGGCGATCTCTGTAATAGTAAAGTTAACAAGAGTACAAACACGATATTTTCAGTAGAAAACACGAGATAAGAATATAGAGCTGGGGATGTTTTCCAAAAGGATAACGGTCGCCCACATACCGCTCTTGTAACCCAACACCCTCTACTAAGTGATCAACAGATTGCCTTGGCCTGCTCGAAAATCAGATCTGTCTCCAATCGAGGACATATGGGACATCATCGGATGACAACTCCAGCGTCATCCACATACAGCATTAAAAAGTCTCCAATCGAGGGCATATGGGACATCATCGGATGACAACTCCAGCGTCATCCACATACAGCATTAACGCTCACTGTATTGACCGACCAAGTGTAACAGGCATGGAACACCATCCTATAACATAGCTTTCCTCACCTGTACACCTTAATTCATGCAAGTTTACATGCTTGCTTTCGGCAACACCGGTTGTTAAAGTACCAGCATTTCACATTTTCAGTTGCTTATCTCGCGCTTACATTAACCTGTCATCTTGCAAAGTTAAACATTAAAATATGTCACTTAGAGAAATGTATTCGCTAAATTTTATTACTCTACATTATTTTTTCTTTTTCCGTCGGTGACTCAGAGAGAGTAAACGCAGACCGTGGATTTAAGAATCCCCCATAAAGGTCACACAGCGTCTGAAATGGTGAATACTTCTTAACCAGAAAAGGCATCGAAGTGCTAAAACGGTCCCTGGCTTCACAGTTTACAGCTGAGAGGGTGCGGAGATACATTTCAACTTTGCGACTGGCGTCTGAAGCGCCGTGTCCCACAAATCGCGAATTTACCGCGACGCGGGAGACAGGGAAGATTATTTCCCTAACTTGGATAATTTCCGTTTTATGTAAAGCAGAGGATTGATTAAACAATTAAATTAAAGTTGGCGTCGCTGCGCCTCCGGCGGGCTGCAGAAGTGCCTGTGGCTGGGGAGAGGCTATTCGCATGCTGATCGCGCGCGCCTTAAACCCGATCCCAAGTTGGGCCGCCAGCCGACTTGATCTCCGCCGCGCGATTTGCGCTCCAGGCGCGCGCTGAAAGCGCTATGAATTCAATGCGCAGAATCCGCGCAACCGAGTTCGCAGCCGGACTGCAATTTTATACGTGTCTTCCCTCTCTCTACTGCCAAACTCCATCATGTACATTATACTTCAAGCAACATTTCGCACAGCTTCAGAGGGTAAATTCTTTTATCTATGATGATAATAGATATAGATCCCTTTCAGAGGGAAGAAGAAAACTTAGTCTTTTTCACTTTTTTTTTTTCAATTTTCGGTGTATACTGAGGATATTTTCAACTGTTTCGTTGTACTGGAGAAGCATATTGTAAGTTTGGAATTTCTTTTGGTATGTTTGCTTCCTTACTTTATTTTATTGTTGTAGTCTTCAATCTGAAGACTGATCAGATGCAGCTCTCCATGCTACTCTATACCAAATAACTACTGCAACTGGATCCTTCTAAATCTGCTTACTGTAGACATCTCTTGGTCTCCTTCTACGGTTTACACTTCCTACGCTTTCCTCCAGTACTAAATTGGTGATCCCTTGACGCCTCAGAATGTATCCTATCGATCGATCCCTTCTTCTAGTCAGATGGTACCACAAAGTTCTCTTTTCTCCCCAATTCTATTCAGTACATCTTCATTAGTTAAGTGGTGTACCTGTGTATTCTTCAGCATTGTTCTGCAGCACCACATTTGAAAAGATTCTGTTCTCGTCCAGTCTAAACTGTTTATAGTTCACGGTTCACCTCCACACACGGCTACACTCCATACAGATACTTTCAGGAAAAAAAAATCTGACATTTAAATTTATATTCAATTATAACAAATTTCTCTTCCTCAAAACCGTTTTTCATGTCATTTCCAGTCTGAATTTTATATCCTGTCTACTTCTGCCATCATCAGTTATTTTGCTGCTCAAACAGTAAAATTCATCTACTTCTTTCAGTGTCCCGTTTCCTAACATAATTCCTTCAACATCCATTTGATTTAATTTGACGGCATTCTATTATCCTTGTTTTGTTTTTGTTGATGTTCATTCCGTAAACTGCTCTTCGAGGTCTCTTGTTGTCTCTGAAAGCTTTTATTTCTTCTCCGTAAACTTTAATTCCTCCTCCAAACATTTTTAGGTTTGCTCTATTGCTTGCTCAATGTACAGACTGAATAACATTGGGGTAGGCTACAACCCTCTCTCGCTCCCTTCTCAAACACTGCTTCCTTCTCATGCCCCTCGACTCTTATAACTACCGCCTTGTTTCTGTAAAAATTGTAAATTTCTTTTCGCTCCCTGTATTTTACCACTATTACCTTCAGATTTTGAAAGAGAGTATTTCAGTCAATACTGAAATGCTTTCTCTAAGTCTACAAGTGCTAGAAATGTAGGTTTGCCTTTTCTTAATCTGTCTTCTAAAATAAGTCATAGGGTCAGTACTGCGTCGCGTGTTTCAGCATTTCTACGGAATCCAGACTTGTGTTCTCCGAGGTCGGCTTCTACCAGTTTTTCCATTCGTCTGTAAGGAATTCGTATTAGTATTTTGCAGCCGAGACTTATTAAATTGATAGCTCGGTGATTTTAACACCTGGCAACACCTGCTTTTCTGTTCGAGGATGATTCCTCCCAATAGCAAAATCCTTTTTTCTGAACAACACGTCATTTTAATCATGTGGTCAGATTTTCATGTTTTCCTCACTTTTACCGTCTTTCTTCATAAAACGCAGAACCTCTGCACATGTTATCCTGTGTATTCCGAAAATCTTATAGTTAAGTGTTGTTTTGCTATGATCATTCCAGATTCGTTCCTTCGTTCTGATTAAGACCTCAGTGACACTAATTCTTCAATGAATGTACATTTGAATAGAACTGGTAATGCTTTTTTGCTTTGAAGTGACAAATAACAGGAGGAAGCAGCAACAAGCTGTAGTAAACTGACTGACTTGACAGTAAAGAGCAACTGTATATAATATGAATGTTAGCTGATTTTACAAAAGCGTTTCAAAGTGTTTTCCACATAAGCCGTTTCTACTGGATAACATTTTCCAACAAAGATTTTCTTAATTTGTAATCTCCTGGGTCTGCTGCGTAAGAAATGTCTTTCAAGGACATGATAAATTTTGTACAACCAATTTCTCTGGTATGTGTATCATTTTTTTTTTTATTTCAACTATAGGCAAAATGTTAGATGATCATAATTGCTGTCACGAAATTTCATCTTCAAATTAAGTTTATTTCTGTCTTTCATTAATGAATTGTCAAGAAATACAGGAACGCTTGAGTGATTACTATGAAACGAACAATGAAACAGTGCAGTCAGTAAACAAATAGACAGCAACAGAATCA
This sequence comes from Schistocerca nitens, assembly GCF_023898315.1. Lineage (NCBI taxonomy): Eukaryota > Metazoa > Arthropoda > Insecta > Orthoptera > Acrididae > Schistocerca > Schistocerca nitens. Next base: position 848,209,013 of record NC_064617.1, read on the forward strand.
ACGATAGTGCAAGGAAGTCAGGAGTTGGAAACGTAACCTGATGATGGCTGTATAGCTGAAGTAAGCCTATAGTTCATATAAAAAAATACTACCACTAGCATAGTCACTGATTACACAAAATTTACTAAAGTTTTTCGTTTTAAGTATTAATCCTTTAATGATGTTTTATATTAGAGAACATTGTAGGAGTTTGTGTACCTAGAACACCTTAACTATGAAAGAATACGAATAGCTAGTGGTTAGTTTCTTACTTGTAGATTAAACCTATGCAATAAATTTCGTATAACTGAAAGACGACGTTAAAAGTTCCTAATGGTAGTGGTCCATATAGTTTCCATTAAATCTTTATCAAGTTTACACTACTGGTATAAGTAGTCCGTAACGCCGCTGTTGTGTTTGAAAAAATGCATTTGACTCCCGATTGTTTTGATCAACAAGTGAAGTATGTCCGATAAGTTTCAGGGGCAGGCTGTCATATTCTATTTTTGTCTAATGTTTCCGAAACAGCTCCCACACTTTTGTGGTATCACACCGGCGCTAACGCTGCAGTAAGGGTGCCATGTGGCCGCTATTTCTCAGCATTATAACGCAAGTTTTCGGATCCGCAATCTTCTTCCCCTTGGTCCATAACTCGTGTTAACGAAGTAACGGTCTACTAAATGTCACGCAGCGTTGCAAGAAATTAGTGGGGAGGTCTTAACGGGGCACCGCGAGATGGGAGAGGAAGAGAGCGGAGGGTAGGGGGTGGGGAGGCGCTTTCAGAGCGTCAGTAATTTTCTTTCATTTAGCGATGACGTCACTATTAAGTGTTATCTGACTGCAGCAGCCGCCGTGCTGTTACGACACCGGCCATTAAGCGAGAGGCACCCGTCGTCCGCCCGATTATATAACGTCTCGCCGCCGAGTAACAAGCAATTTGTCGTCGATAATTACCTCCATTATATTTGTAACCTTCAGGACGAAGCGCTGAGATAGGTCTACATCCACGAAATATTATCGACCTGTTGCATTTAATGAACCAGTTTTCAGTTTCTCCATTACCACTGCATGTCTAATACAATAGTTACCATTAAAATCGCTACACCAAGAAGAAATGCACATGAAAAACGCGTTTTCATTGGACAAGTATATTATACTAGAACAGATATGGGATTACATTTTCACGCAATTTGGGTGCATAGTTCCTGCGAAATCAGTACCCAGAACAGCCACCTCTGGCCGTAGCACAGCTTGGATGGCGTGTACAGGTACAGCTGCCCATGCAACTTCAACACGACACCACAGTTCACGAAAAGTAGTGACTGCCGTATTGTGACGAGCCAGTTGCACGGCCACCATTGACCAGACGTTTTCAATTGGTGAGGGATCTGGAGAATGTGCTGGCCAGGGCAGCAGTCGAACATTTTCTGTATCCAGAAAGGCCCGTACAGGAACTGCAACATACGGTCGTGCGTTATCCTGTTGAAATATAAGGTTTCGCAGGGACCGATGAAGGGTAGTGCCACGGGCCGTAACTCTTATGAAATTTAACGTCCACTGTTCAAAGTGCCGTCAATGTGAACAAGAGGTGACCGAGAAGTGTAACAAATGGCACCCCGTACCATCACACCGGCTGATACGTCAGTATGGCGATGACGAATACACGCTCCAAATATGCGTTCACCGCGATGTCGCCAAACACGGATGCTACCATCATGATGCTGTAGAAAATGACGTTTTGCCATTCGTGCACCCAGGTTCGTCGTTGAGTACACCATCGCAGGCGCTTCTGTCTGTATGCAGCGTCAAGGGTAGCCGCAGCCATGGTCTCCGAGCTGATAGTCCATGCTACTGCAAACGTCGTCGAACTGTTCGGGCAGATGTTTTTTGTCTTGCAAACGTCCCCATCTCTTGACTCAGGTATCGAGACGTGGCTGCACGATCCGTTACAGCCATGCGGGTAAGATGCCTGTCATCTAGACTGCTAGTGATACGAGGCCGTTGGGATCCAACACGGCGTTTCGTATTACCCTCCTGAACCCACCGATCCCATATTCTGCTACCAGTCATTGGATCTCGACCAAAGCGAGCAGCAATGTCGCGATACGATAAGCCGCAATCGCGATAGGCTACAATCCGATCCTTATCAAAGTCGGAAACTTAATGGTACGCATTTCTCCTCCTTACACAAGGCATCACAACAACGTTTCACCAGGCAACATCGGCCAACTGCTGTTTGTGTATGAGAAATCAGTTGGAAACTTTCCTCATGTCAGCACGTTGTGTGAATGCTCGGAAAAGCTAGTCATTTGCACAACAGAGCATCTTCTTCCTGTCAGTTAAATTTCGCGTCTGTAGCAAGTCATCTTCATGGTGTAGCAATTTTAATGGCCAGTAGTGTAGATTAGTGTAGTTGAATGCTACACAGCAAATCACAACATCAAACTCTCTTCTGAACTAAAAATAATCATTTGACCTTAGTGACAGTACACTGACGGAAAAAATCGGAACACCAAGAAAGAGTTGTGGGGCGGGAGTGTTTCTGCATCTGAAAGATGATGTCTGTTGAAACTTCGCGCCAGTGGCATAAGCGTGGTGCCAGTAACGCCAGTACGAGAATGCAAATCAGGTTTGCCTCAAACACAAACTGTAATGCCTCTGAGCACTATGGGACTTAACATCTGAGGTCATCAGTCCCCTACATATCAGATTTACTTAAACCTAACTAACCTAAGGACATCACACACATCCATGCCCGAGGCAGGATTCGAACCTGCGACCGTAGCGGTCGTACGGTTCCAGACTGTAGCGCCTAGAATCGCTCGGCCACCCCGTCCGGCCAAACTGCACTGGTTGTGAGCATTAGTTACCTCTGATACTGGACGTGGAGCGTTGTTGTTAGTCAAGAATGCCTTTAAGACGACAAAGGCGCCATTTGCAATATCTTTCTGAGATTGAACAAGATAGTACAATATGGCTACGATAAGTTACATAGTCCTTCTGCGAGAATGCGGAAAGACTTGGCAGGAATGTAGCCATTGTTCACGATTAGTGGCAGCGGTGATCACGAGAATGCACGGTCGTAAGAAGGCCGGGATCTGGACGGCCACGTGGTACTAGCAAGGAGGAGCATTCTGATTGGTATATGGCTCTGACACAACGCACTGCATCTTCATCAGCAGTTCCAGCAGCAGTTGACACCACAGTGACACAAGGAACAGTTAAAGTTCGGTTACTTCAAGGACAGTCCAGAGCCACATGCCCTGTAAGGTGCATTCCAATGACCCCAAAACGACCCCTGTTTTCGACATAAGTGGTGTCAATCGAGAGCTCATTGGAGGTAAGGGTGGAGGGCTGCTGTGTTTTCTGATGAAAGCTAGTTCCGTCTCGTTGCAAGTGATGGCTGTGTTTATGTTAGAAGGAGGCCATATGAGGGCCTGCATCAAACTTGTGTGCGTGCTAGACACGCTGGACTTACACCTGGAGTTACGGTCTGCAGCGCGGATTCGTATGGCAGTAGGAGCCCTCTCTTGGTTATCATATGCATCCTGTTGCAAAATTGTTCGTGAGTCTGGTGATTTGCCCTGTTGTGCTGCCATTCCTGAATAGTAATTTAGGGGGAGTTTTCCATAGGATAACACTGGCCCAAATACCGCTGTTGTAACCGAACATACTCTGCAGAGCGTTGGCATGTTACCTTGGTCTGATCTTTCATCAAATGTGTCACGAATCGAGCACATATGGGACATAATCGGAAGCCCAACTCCAGCATCCTTCACAAAAAGCATTAGCCGTTCCTGTTTTGACTAATAGTGTGTAGCAGGCGTGGACTACCGTGACCCAAACTGAAACCGGCAACTGTACAACACAATGCTTGCACATTTACATGCTTTTGTTCAACGTTCTGGTGGTTATACCGGTTAGTAACGTACCGGTATTTCACATATTCAGTGGATTACCTTGCACTTACATTGACTTGTAATCTTGCAGTGTTAATCACTTAAATAGCTTAACTAGACAAATGTATTCCGGAAATTTCATTACTCTACATTAATTATTTTTTGACGTTACGATTTCTTTTCGTCACTGTATTAGTTCATAAATAATTCCAAACTGATGACGTCGACATCTTGTCACGATGTTTCGACTGAAAAGCATTAATCTATCTTCAGGAGAGTATGTCCCACTGGTGGTGCACGTCACTAGGTTTGTACCAAAAATCGCCGCGGAGGCGTATAAGCGTAGGTTACCGTTACGTGAGAGACATGCATCGCACTATATTATTTTCATTCATCATGCACGCGCGTTCTCGTGGTACGGGTCCACGGAGTTAAAATTCAAATGTCACCGTAATAAAATTACACGTGTCATTAGTCGTTTAATGTTTTCTTCCTAAAGACATTAAAAATATCACCGGAACCAAGCATCATTTACTTGAAAGCTGCCATCATGATTAGTAAGATCTTCTGTCAGACGCATTTCTGAGACTCTTGAATAATATAATTCTAGAAGGATTTCGTCGGCACCAAGATTTCAGTGGCAGAGTTATTCATAGAATATCCAGTGGAGATACAATGGCCTGCTATGGCGTTCATACATAATGACACAGACAGCGACTATTGATTTTATTACGTTTACATCTGAATTTTAATGAAGCAAGCTAGTAATGCGATACTATCATTACACATACGCCTGTACACCTCAGATTGAGCTACGGTTGTAGATGGCGCTCAAGTCCACAGAAGGAGCTCACGCCGCAGTAATCTATACGCATTCAACTCCGCGCCAGTGTTTTGTATAATCGTAGCGACATGCACCGGTAGTCTCCAGTGCAAAACACTTACCTGAAGAGGGTTGGATGGTTGTCAGCCGAAACATGGTGGCAAGATATCGGCATCATCAGGCCGCAGTGCCGAAATGTAGTGGACTGCGGCGGGAAAACTTCTAGGGTCACGGTATTAATTAAAATTATGTGGTAACTAGCCGGGTGGTATTGATTTACAAAAACTGCTTTCCGCATTGACGAATTTTGCTATTGCCCATTCATCAATAAATTCTGTACCATAAACAAAAACACAAAACAACGACTTATGTAATAACTTGTGTGTTTTAGTCAGCTACGAATTAATACATCATTATCTTCACTTCTTAATTTCCTTCAATACATGACTTCTTCGTGCTTCTTCAGAAAATGCATGTGTGAATGCAGACTTTGCCGACCTGAAGTACTGACGAAGAGCTGTCGGTTTTCCAGGCGGGTGGTAGCGCTGAAATGCGGTGGCGTATCGACAGCTGTCATAGTTATCATCTCTTCTGGCGAAGTGCCGAGATTAATGGACGTTACTATATTTATCCACCTGTCTGGATGCGGCTATGTGTAGTTGTGTTTGTGTGTATGTGTGTGTGTGTGGTGGGGGTCGGGAGCGTGAGGTTTAGTGATGGGATAGATGTGGTTGGAGCGGGGAAGGAATGGAGTAGCTAGGGTGGCGGAAGGGCTGTAGGCTGCGTTCGAACCTCTCCTTGGTTATTCCGGATGCCTCTTGCGCTCTGGGTAGTGCTGGGCGCACTCTCGTCATATTACCTCAAACGCAGGGTTCCGTGCTGCACGAAGTTGGCAACCCTCGTCCCTATTGACCAATTTCTCGTGGTTAGATATTTCTATGGATTCCTTAATAGTGACCGGCCGCAGTGGCCGAGCGGTTCTAGGCCCTTCGTTCTGGAACAGCACGACCGCTACGGTCGCAGGTTCGAATCCTGCCTATGGCATCGATGTGTATGACATCCTTAGGTTGGTTAGGTTTAAGTAGTTCTTAGTTCTAGGGGACTGATGACCTCAGATGTTAAGTCCTATAGTGCTCAGAGCCATTTTGCGCCTTAATAGTGTTTTCATCATATCCAGCTGCTCGGTGTAGTTATTCGGGTTTCTCAAAGTCAGACGCGCGTTCTTCGTTTATGCCAGTTGCTCGGCGTAGTTATTCGGCTTTCTCAAAGTCAGAAGCGTGTTCTTCGTTTATGCTATGCTCGACGACTGCCGGTACTTTGTGTGTCCCACTCATATAATACCGACGTGTGCCTCGCAGTGTTTTGAGATACAGAGCAGCGTTTATCCACTGCATTGCCCGCCACATTTACATGGGCTGCTGTACAGTTGTAGGTTTCGTGTCTGATCAACAACAACTGTGTAAGCTGTAAATAACTTTGGTTTAGTGTTGCAAACTTATCACAGAAATACACGCATTTACACAGTTTACAATGTGGCAATGTTACGACAGTTGTCAAACGAAAGCATCTCGTCCTGAGAAAGTAAAACAATCCTAGACACAATGGTAAATTTGTACTAGAAGTTTCTTTACAAAATTATTCTCACGACTACGTCTTGAGGTTTGCCAGTACTAAGATAAATCTTCCGAATCTGTTTCAAAGTTCGTTACTATTTAGGATGACAATCAGGTCTATGGAGGATGGTTAGTTTTGTGATAAGTTGAGCAATGGATTACGCAAGATCGCTCGTGTTTACAGTGGATGTAAGCTGGTGAACCAACAAGTTTAAACCCCTGCTCGAGGTATTTACCTTAGCTGCGATGAGCTGTCGTCTGCATGGCTGCTCTCGTCCTCTGAAATTCGAATAAAAACTATTTAAGCCTTTGCTGATTTTTCCAGCAGAAACTCTCCCTATGTTTCTTGTTATACAAGAAAATATGTACTCTTCCCTAGTTTTGGAATAAAACAACATGCACGTGCTTGGTGAAGCAGTGCGCATATTAAAATTCCCTCCCAGTCCTCGCAAGGACAATTAATTACCTGGCTGGTTCGTTTTTCCACAGTGGGAGCTCAACGATGTACAGCTAATATCTAGCTGAATATCAGCTGCAGTGAACGCAATGTTCACTAAAATTTCTCCTCCGCATCGTACAGAGCGTTATGCGCCCTATTCTGCACTTGACGCCAGTTCTGAGAAGAGTCCCAGGAATTTTCTCTCTCGTCTCTCTCGTAGCCCAACTCTCTCCCCACTTGGGTTCTTTCGTTCTCCGCATCATGGCTTTTTTCGACCGAAGGAGTGTTCCTCCTATTTTGTGAATACTCTCTCTACCAATCGCAAGGGCGCTACCAATGAAATGCACCGAAATCTCGGCACTTTACTCTTTCCTGGTTCGTTTCCGCCAGTCGGACGCTTCGTGCCCGCTCAGATGTGTACCATTCACTGTTCACGTGATCAAATGCTTCACTGGTTTTGTTTGTATCCATCTGGAATTCCGAAACGCAGTTTTCTAAAGCTTCTTTCTGTCCTAATTCTGGTGGCCAGGTAATCGCTCTGCAGGATGCGTCACCTCTCCGGTCGCTGACTCCCGCTACAGGACACCCCTCCCCCCCCCTAGCTTACCGAAGTGCCTCAAAGGGTGCGGCCTCTACGTCTGTCCGTGCTGGCTTCCACACAAAATGTTTCCGCTTGCTGCTTGTTTCACCTTTTACTCATTGACATGCATTATATAGCACTGGTGTGTTAATGCCATCGATTGAGTGTCATCCCTTATACATTACATACTTATAGGCAAATCTGCTCATTACCGCCGAAGTACGTTAGGTGGAATATTTACCTTCCCGTTGTGATGTATAAAACTGAAACGTCCCCTTTGAACAATTATACATGACTGTGCTTAAACTGAGACACAACATTTCTAGCGCAACGCAATCTGACTTCTAAAAATCCCTACAAAAGAATGGCACTGACTAACATTAACCTATACGTTTCACAAATCACTTACCTCACAAAAATCTTCGTTACTCGAACTACTGCAATACAGAGAGCGCCACTACTGCCAGCTAAATAAAAGATTCAAACTACTGAAGGCACTAACTACTGACAGGCGCAGTTAGCAAAAGAAAGATTTTGATAGAGAACTAACAATGTATTTACCTTAATATTGTTCAAAAGTCATATTATATATATCATTTCATGACATACAGTCTTACAAATGTACTGTCTCTGATGGACACACGCTTAGATCATCCGCTCTCAAAAATCCGCCATCTCACTTCCCCACATCCACCACTGCTGGCGGCTCACCTCCAACTGCGCAACGCTACACGCTGGGAACAACCAACTGCCCAACACTACAATAGCAATACTGCAACAATGCAGACCAGCCACAGACTTCACACAGCACAGTCAGAGATTTTCATACAGAGCGCTATGTGGCGTTAGCAAGAAGAAAACCTAAACAGCCTACATACATAGCCCCCATGCTCCCCACAAAAAATTTTACAAATTGTTTTGGGCACTGGCCAATACATATTTGTTAAAGTTTTTTTCACAATTACAATAACAAAGAAATCATATGCACACACTTATTGATACAATGTTGGTCAAAAGCTAAAATTTTCTCACAGTCCATAAAGACAGTCCTGATCATTCATCACAGTAAAATTGCAGTTTTTTTTTTTTAAAGTCTGAGCAGTAAAAGACAACGCACACGGAAGTAGTGGATTTCAATGCAGTCTTGAAGAAGTAGTGTTGTCCTTCCAACGGAAAGACAGTGCTGACTCTTGACATGCAGACAGAGCAAACCCATAGCAGAGTCAGTCGAAGTTTTGAAGAATATTGGTAGGTAGGTCATCACAGAGCAGACCCACTGTACTCCTGGTAGAGATTATGGTATTGGTGGGCCACCAGAGGTGCAGACTCACTGTAGTCCTTGTAGAGATAATGGTATTGGTGGGCCATCAAAGGTGCAGACCCACTGTAGTCCTTGTAGAGACGGCCAGCAGCCATCTGTTGCGACTGTGCAGGTGCACAATCACCATCGAAGAGTCTTGCGGAGAATATAGCAAGTCCATAAACCACCACTTGTCCACTCACAAAAAATTTGTTTGAAATGTCCTTAGAACCAGCAATGCTGTTATCCAGTCCCTTGCTGAATTATTAACACATGTGCAAACACTATCAGTCCCTACTTCTCACATATTGTCCATATACTATGACCGATAGAAACGCGTGCAGTGAAATGTGACTTACAAGTTACTTAATTTGATGAACCGGTGTCAATTACAATTTTATAACATAAGAATACAATAACAAAGGTACAAAATACATCATTAAAGAACATAACAATACAGATAACATTTGCAGTAATAGGGGCTTTACAAAAGAATAGAAATAAACATATACATCAGTGTTACAGGAATTATGACATAAGTAAATACATAAAAGATCAGAATAACTTTTGAAACATCAACTTCACACATGAGCATTAAAACAAAACAGAATAAATAATGTCTAAACATCTTTAGAAAGTAAATAACATATTATCAGAAAAATTCTACAACGTAACTCTCATCAGATAAACACATAAAGACAGGAAAAACACAAATACCCAAGGGTACACAAACACATAGTGGGATAACACAAGGAAAGTACAGGGTTTGTTTTACTGCAGTATTTTGCAAACAAAACTTTCTTTACTTCTTGGAGAACTCCCTTCGTTCTTCATTATTTCCCAAAACGTCCTATCTATACCTGCTTTCTGTACTTTTTTCGTATAACTTCTCAATGCATTTTTTCCAATTCTTCTCAACTCTTTCTCTTATTTAGTCTACCCCCTCTTAAGCTAACTTAAATCTACTGAGCTCAGATGCATAAACTAAGGGACGAGGCAATGCAGCAGCACAAAACAATTAATACAAACAGCAATGGGGAAAAAATGGAAATTGGCAAAGCACGCAGTAGTAAATGTAATAACTTATATCTAAAAATGTCAAACCCATAAGCAGAAAAAATAGTACACTAAAGCAACAATGAAGATGAGGGAAATGTATATTCACATCTTAATGTCTATGTAATTAAAGTGGTGCACCAAAAAAACTAATTCTACAAAAAATTACCAAGTACTTGAAAAGAAAATTATATATGCAGTTACAGTTATTAGTCCCTTCTTATTGTTCTTTCCATTCCAAGAGATCCTTTTTCGAAGAGTGTTGATCATAAAATAATTATTTAATAGATCTGTTTACTGAAAGTGTTCACATTAGCAAATGCATTTAAGTTTATTTTATAAAACCAATGCTGTAACACAGCTGGAAAACAGATATCAAGTGAAATAAGCAATTACGCAAACCAAAGCATAAAAAAACATTCAATAGCTATATGGCATTTCGTAAGTCAGTAGCTCTCAACTCTCGTAGAAAGACACTTTGAAACCTCCCCACAGTAAAATAATATGAATAATATTCACATTTAGTGTAACCTCTCAAAAGTAAAAATTCCGAAATCTCCGAACAGTAAAAAATATAACCATAACATTGACATTTAGCGTAACCTACCAACAGATAAATTCCGTAACCTACCAATAATACAATGTGACTAACCTCTCAATAAAATTGTCGCTCACTTGTAACCTTTCAATAATGACTGTGAATTTAAACTGGTAAATTTTGGACGTCAGCAGTGTTGCGTCATTCTGAAAAAATTGAAAATTCTTACCTCAATAAGGTCGCTGGATAACGCATATGTATCTGCTCCTATAAGAAATTATTCTGGCACAGCCCTGTGCAATGCTGGCCGATAGATTTGTCATTTATAAAAGGAAACAACTGATTTTTCTTTTCAATAATCGGGATGACCAAGGATTGGTGAAATTAGTAAATTCTTTAGATTGATATGAATGGTTGTCAAAAGTTAGTTTTTATGAGAAAGATTATTATTAAGAGATTTTTTTAAAACATTGACATGGGACTTGATATAACAATACTACATATGCGCAAGGCTGCTTTTACCTTATATTATATCGCTCAGGCTCCGCCATCGCTCCCCCACGACTGGCCCAGCCAATTCGATGCACACAACTGCTCGCTAGCAACTACTTGCTCCTACTGCATACAACACTGCTCTCTGATCTGAGATTCTCTTATACCTTATATATCGCAGGCAGCGCGTGAGCAATCCATCGAAATTAGACCTGCTCGAGTGCGCTAGCAACAAATTTTTTAATCATGGACCTCTTACAACTTGTCATAATCAGGTGTGCAGATGTAAGAATATTACCATCGGTTTATAAGCATTTCAGTAAGTAGCACAAAGTACGATATGTTTCCAAGTAATGAGTGCGTCGTATTTGCGATGCTTTCTACAATGGAATGTCTATAGTGACGTTAATGGTCTCTTTTATTTTTCACCTAATGGCTTCTTCTCCAGGCGACTCGCACAGCTGGTCGCCCATAACGCATTACGTCAAGGTCACTTAGCTTTCTTACCGAAATATTTATGACACCAGTTTGCACTACAGTGACAGTCTCATATAAAAAATTTCACAGGTCGAGAATTTGCGTCACAAATGCGTAGAAACAAAATCCTGTAAATATAACAGTGTCTAAAAAATTTTCATCGGCATTGTGGTACATTCACGCATTTACACACATTTCATAACTCTTAAAGCACGATTCTTGGTTTCCAACATCCTTTTTCACAAGTCAGAGTCCCTAACCACTACTCATTATGCCTTACCTTATTACATATTTACATATTCGTCGACATTCTTCAATATTTCATCATTATAAATATGTAGCATAATCAAATTCCTCATATAGCATCAGCTTATTGATCATAAACATACCTCAACAGCATAATACACATCGTCGTCGTAAAAATAACATCATAACACCTCAGTCAAATCTCAAAAACGTCATAACTTTCTGCAAAAATTTAAAAACCTAAAAAAAAATTCTCTGCTCATTTCAATAGTGTCATCTACCTCAAACACACTTTAAAATCATGATCCCATACCAAATACATCATTCAAAGCTCTCATAGTATCACAATGGTTCCAAAAAAATATGAACAGTTCACAAAGTACAGACAAAATACAATTTCATAAGTGTGAAGTTATCCAACTGTGTAATTGCGTAAACATCTGTCACTTATGTAGTAAAATAAACGTTTGTCTCTCCCAGTTAAATGATCAGATAGCTGTGTAATTTATGTGTTAGAGAAATATGATACCGATGTGCAAAGTTGTATAAGCAAATACCATAATAGCTAGGGCTCCTTGTGCTTGCCAAACACATGGTACACAAAGTAAGCGTGTACCCCCCTGAGGATTAATGTAATTATACCCTCAGGTGTTACAGATTACAGCAATGGAATGAAATGTATCACGGAAAACCTTTGTAACATTGTAATTTAAAAATCTTTAAAAATAAATCTTTTAAGTACAAAATTAATCACTCAAATACGTGTACTGTAGCGCTAAACTGTGTGTCTTGTTGTAAGATAATCTCTGTGGAAGTGTCGTAGTTATCGTCCTCCGAAATCTAAGTTCAGCAGAAGTCAATGTACTTACCTCATGATAAACAAAAGTGAAATGCTACGCATATAGATATCGTAGTTATTACGTACATTATCGTGACAAGAAAGTACTATACTGTAACGTATTGTTGTGCTACGAAAAAGGCTGTCACATGGTAGCTATACCACAAAAGTTACTGCTAAATCATGTTTTACTTTCCAGAAGAATTCAGAAAAACTGTGCAGATATAAAACAGATACACCGCAAAAGCAACAATGTAAACTGTCACTCATTAGTTGCGTCGTGATATAATCGTTTAGCTGTCATATAAACTAACCACTGTGTCATCTGGTATCTCTCAGAAAGTACTTTAAATCCAGAATGTATTTTCAAGTAAACCAAAATGTTGCATTAAAATCTCATTAACAGTACCAGTAATTGTTCTAAGTATGTGACCCTTATAGTGGTTATGTAATCGTGCAACTAACAAGCAAGAATGTACACACACAATAACACTGTGTCGTCTGTTCACTATAACAATGCATTCGTAACTACTGTCTAAATATGTTCCCTAGGTCTAGACTGGATAGTCAATTTTAATACATAGTTGCATGTTAACAGTTTCTAAGTGTGACAAAGAGTACTAGCAACGTGAAGTGAAAAATTTTATAGCAAAGTCTAAGTTAAAAAGCAGATTATCTCTCAATAAACGGTTTTACATGTGAAATTTCGTGCAATCCTTTTACTGTTTCTAGTGCCCAGAGTTTCAACTTCAAAGCAATTATCATGTTGTGTACTTCGGTAAGGAATGCTAAAATTTTTCTCAAGGTTAGCGTCTATGTTATTTTTCTCTGATCCAGCCGCCGCACGTTGCTGCCTGCGGTGCGAGACAATGTCTGTCTCTTTGTTGGCGCTTGTCGTTATTGGGATTAGGAGACCTAACTTCTACAAATTCACCTTGCCGAGAGCGCCCAGCCCTGTTGGGATCCCGCCACTTCTGATGAAATTCAGGTCTGTCGTTACGGTTATATCGTCTGTCGTCATGTCGGTAGTTCCTGTAGTTTCTTTCTTGTCGTTTAAGTGGTAGAGAATATCTCCCTGAATTATCACTGCACAGTGGACCGTTGCGTCTGATCTTATTCTGTCTCCCGTGACAATAATAGTTCTGGTTGCATTTATTGTCTGTTTCTATGATTGTCTCTGTCATATTCGTTACTACGGAAATGCGATCTTTCTCTGTAACTATTACTACTCAGCCAACAGTTGTCATACGGGTGGTGTCTGTTTTGGTCACGATTTACGTTGTAACAATAGCCTTGTCGTGTCCAGTTATTATTTCTGTCATCGCGGAATTGTGACGGATGTGACCTGTAATTGTTGTGCTCCTGTTTTCGCATTCCGCGATTGTCAGTGTCAATTTCTAGTTCTTGTAACAGTCCCTGAAAAGCTTCAATGTCGTCTTTTCAACGTCCTGCCAAAATAATATGTCGTAAATGTTCAGGTAATTTGATTAAGCAAATGCGGATGAGTTCTGAGGGCTGTATGGGTTTGACAGGTACTGATTCTTGTGCAACATGTCTTCAAAATATTTCACAAGACTGGAAAATTCAGATTGTTCGAAATGTTTCATCATTATGATGCTATGTTTTACTCGGTCTTGTGTAGCTTGAGACCAATATGCTGAGAGGAAGGCATGATAAAATTCTCCTTCGGTGTGAAAATCGTGAATGACCGATCGCATTCTTTCAGCTGGTTCATTCTCTAAGTAGCCACACATAAATTCTAATCTGTGCTCTAATGACCAGTTGGGAGGAAAACAATGAGAGAATAGATGGCGCCACGCTAGTGGATGAATGTCGTTGACAGAATTCTTAAATGTTTTGAATTTTCGTGTAGTAATGACAAGCTTATAGTCAAAATCATCGTGTCGGCGAGTAGCATATCGGTCATTGTTACGTCGTGTCGGCGGTTCCATCTCAAAATTCGGTGCACCTTGCCAATTTCTTTCATAATTTACGAAAGCCCTGTGTTCTTATTTTGTGGCTTTTCCGTATTTATAAGTCCCTCTTCCCGTGTTGGAGCGCGAGTGTTCTCTGAAATATGTAATTTTTGTATTACTTGTACCAACTGATCTTGCACTTCCCGGATTTCTCTTTTGTGTTGCGTATTAATTTGATTCGGATTTTGTTTGAATTTCTTAATTCGTTCATAGTCTTCTGTGTTAGTGATGGCTACAGGTCTTGTGTCATTCAGATCATCATCTACCTTTGCAGATAAGTTAGTGAACTGATCCGAATGTTCGGCTACTTTCTCCGACAGTGTACTTATTTCCTCAGTGTGTTTTTCTGAACCAAGTTTCAGAGTGTCCATTTGTGTTGAAATCGTATCTACTGTGTCCTTTAAGTTTTCCTGAGTTTTTGCAAGTTGCGTAACCGAATCGGTAGATGCAACTGAGTCAATTTTAGCTTGCAAAGTCTCCTGATTTTCACGAACAATAGTTTGCAGTTCTTTTACGGCTGCTTCGTGATTCTGTAATGTATTTTCATGCCGCGAAAAAATAGGTTGGAAATGCTCACAATTTGTGTTTTTACGTCATTACAGACTTTTTGACATTTCGATTCGATTTTATGTAACTCAGTAGTTAAATCTTCACGTGTTTGTTCAAGCGTATGTTCCACAGAGTCAAACTTTTGAAGCTTTTGTTCCATTGCGTCTAACTGTTGCTGTGTTTGTCTCTGGTGTTGTTCCATTGTGTCTCATTTTTGAAGATTTTGTTCCATTGTGTCTAACTTTTGAAGATGTTGTCCCATTTGTTTCTGATTTTGTTCAAGAGTTGTGTCTAACTTTTGTAGCCTTTGTCCCTTTTGTTGCATTAACTGTAATAACAATGCACTGGTGTCTGAAACCTGTTCCTCAGTGCTTTTCGGCAGTGAAGTTGCACCGGCAATATTCACCTTTTCACTAGCAGAAAATGTGTCTTGACTTATTTGAGAGAACAGTGAGGGCCCAAAACCTGAATCTGCAGTATTTGCAAGATTGTGTCCTGTCATTCCCGATTACTGAGGCGGGCTGTTGTCGACCGATCGATCGATAATGCTTCCCTGTTCACTAATTGTTTCACTGTCTAAACCATTGTTTGTCGCCCGCAACATTTCCCTATGCACAATTACCAAGTTACTATGTTGAACATTAGTTAATTCATTACACGATGGCGCTAACACACTGCTTTCGTCTTCACTGTCATTTCTCAGTTTACTTTGGAGACTAGTATTACGTTTTTCACACGCCATAATTGTCACAATATTTCACACGATAACACAGAGAAGCACCATTTGAATAGCAAAAAAAAGAAAACACTTTAACATAGCACTGAAAATAATATCTAGTTAATCGCAAACGCAGCTGTGAAATACTTGGTGCAAATCTACATGCATGCCACATCTGTTTTACTGTACAACAATGCATGACTGCAACTACAAAGGAGATTCTCTCTACAATTACGCGCTAGAAATAAACAAAAGTTACACTAATTACACAAACTACAAGAAAAAATCAGAAAATTCCAGTGAGGTATCCTCGGCTAAGGGTCGACATATGAAACGTCCCCTTTGAACAATTATACATGACTGTGCTTAAACTGACACACAATATTTTTAGCGCAACACAATCTGACTTTTAAAATCCCTACAAAAGAATGGCCCTGACTAACATTAACTTATACGTTTCACAAATCACTTACCTCACAAAAATCTTCGTTACTCGAACTACTGCAATACAGGGAGCACCACTACTGCCAGCTAAATAAAAGATTCAAACTACTGAAGGCACTAATTACTGATAGACACAGTTAGCAAAAGAAAGATTTTGATAGAGAACAAACAATGTATTTACCTTAATATTGTTCAAAAGTCATATAATATATATCAGTTCATGACATCCAGTCTTACAAATGTACTGTCTCTGATGGACACACGCCCATATCAGCCGCTCTCAAAAATCCGCCATCTCACTTCCCCACAACCACCACTGCTGGCGGCTCACTTCCAACTGCGCAACGCTACGCGCTGGGAACAGCCAACTGCCCAACACTACAATAGCAATACTGCAACAATGCAGACCAGCCACAGACTTCACACAGCCCAGCCAGTGATTTTCATTGGCGTTACCAATAAGAAAACCTACACAGCCTACATACAAAACTCCTATGTAAAGTACGAAACTGACTTCAATTATTCCGCTACCGTATACAGTCCTGGGATGTTCAGTTTTCACAGAACAAAGAAACTCTTTCGTCATGGGCGATGGTTGTAAGACGGTTTTCCTTTTCCATTTTCCTAGCAGCCTGGCAAATTTTGCTGAGATCTCCCCTAAGGAAGAAAAGAATTCGAGTCCAATGTCTCCTTCCTCCTGTTCCTGGTTTGCTGCACTGTTTCATTTCTTGAACACTCTGCTAATAAGACCACCACTGCACCCATTTTCAAGGAACACTCCCTTCAAGTGTTGTAAATCGGCTGGGAATTGTTATTTTTTGGGGATTGTGTGTGTCCTATATAAGACGCTCCACCTCTGAGCTGTATGTTGGCTCCTTGTTGGACGCAGGTACTGGTCTATACAGAGGAGAAGTCCCTAAACAATGCATGGTCTACTATGCCATCTGCATTCATCTCTATTAGTTTATCCAAAGAAACCAAACATTCATTCTTGTGTGCTTCCAGAGTGACAGCGTGTGCTGGTGGATGCTATTAAGGTGGTAAAGAAACTCAATCAGCGCTTATCTTGTAACCCCCCAACAGTAAAAATTATATAAGTATATAATTCACATTCAGCGTAACCTTCCAACAGATACACTCCAAAACCTCCCAACATTAAAATTTCGTAACCTACCAATAATACAATTTGACTAATCTCTCAATAAAGTTATGGCTCACTTATAACCTTTCAATAACTGACTGTGAATTTAAACTGGTAAATTTAGAACGTCAGCAGTGCTGCGTCATGGCCCTGAAAATTCATTCTGAATAAACTGAAAATTCTTACCTCAGTCAAGTCGCTAGACAACGCATATATATCTGCTCCTATATGAAACTAAACTTTTCTGGCACAGCCATGTGCAATGCTGGCCGATAGATTTGTCATGTATAAAAAGAAACAACTGATTTATCTTTTCAATAATGGGGATGGCCAAGGATTGGAGAAATTAGTAAATTCTTTAAATTAAAATGAATGATTGTCGAAAGTTACTTTTTATGAGAAAGATTATTATTAAGAGATTTTTTAAAAACATTTACATGGGACTTGATATAACAATCCTACATATGCGTGAGGCTGCTTTTAACTACAACGCTCAGGCTCCGCCACCGCTCCACCACGACCGGCCCAGCCAACACGATACACCAGACTGCTAGCTACTACTTACTGCTACTAACACACAGTTCCTACTGCTGACAACACTGCTCTCTGGTCTGAGATTTTCTTATAGCTTACATATCGCAGGCAGCGCGAGAGCAATCCATCGAAATTACATGTGCTCGAGTGCGCTAGTAACAAATTCTTTAATCATGGACCTCTGACATAACCTTCCACTGGGGGGGCAAAAATTTGGCAGCGATGGTGAGTCAATTGGACTTGCCATGAGCAACAAATTTCTCTATAATCTATTTAGTTTGCAAAGTCTACAGTTCAGAATATATACATATATAAATATTATTGATAATTAATGTAATTACAGAACATATTAAGAAATGAAATAGGGTGCACACGCACTGAGTACAGAATATATTAAGAAATGACAAAGTGTATACGCAATGCGTACAATATATATTAACAAATGACATAAACTGCACACACACTGTAAAGGTCTTTAGTATTTTTACATGAATTAAATATATCAGGGAGTTAAATAAAGTGCACTCGCACTGTAAAAGTCTTTAGCATTTTTACAAGAACTGAATACATCAGGAAATGAAATAAAGTGCACACGCACTTTATAAGTCTTTAGCATATTTAGGATAACTGATCATATTAACAAATGAAATGAAGTGCACACACAGTGTAAAAATCTTTTGCATATTTAGGAGAATTGATCATATTAACAAATGAAATGGAATGCACATGTACTGTAATAGTCTTTAGCATATTTAGGAGAACTGATCATATTAACAAATGAAATGAAGTGCACACACACTGTAAAAGTCTTCAGCATTTTAGAAAAACTGAAAACATTGACTAATGAAATAAAGTGCACACGCACTGTAAAAGTCTTTAGCATTTTACAAGAACTGGATACATTAAGAAAAGAAATAAAGTGCACACGCACTGTATATGTGTTTATCATTTTACAAGAATTTAAATGCACTGTATAAGTCTTAACCATTTTACAAAAACTAGGAGAGGAACGGGAAGGATTGCATCATGGTTGTAGCACAGTAGGTTGCACGTAGCTGCACTGAAAGTCCATATCTTTCTACAGAAGCACAACACCAAGTGAGACACTGTGAAGTTCTCTTCCTGAAGTGTTTATCAGTGTAGCCAAGACACTGAAATGTTGCATTAATATTGTATGTTATCATTTTGGTAGTACATTAGGTAGACTAAACAGTAGAACCATAATAACATCTCCATCGTTCCAGCTGGTGGACAGTTTAGTATGTCAACACCACATTCTTGTAGAATCCATACTCTTACACCAACGTAGAATTAGTGCCCAAACCAAATATAGTGCTCCATGATCATGAGGATGGGCAGGACATACCGATATAGCAGTAATTGGTGGTAATTAGGTCAGAATGTGAAGGACATTAAGTTCTATGCTAGTCATCATAGAATTACAATAGTGTATCAACCGATCTGAACAATTACTGGCATTCATTGGCTATTTACACAGCTTTTAAGTAGTGTGTATGGAGTATTACAAAACATTATTCATAAGTCATCTCAATACAGTAATTACTGGCATCATATCATCTCATTACAGTAATTATAGGCACTCATTGGCCAGTTACAAAGCATTTTTTTTTCGCAATATTCAGAAGTCATCGTTCAAAATGAGTTAATTATTGGCATTGCATTAATGCATAAGTCATCTAATTATAGTAATCATTGGCATCACAAGTCATCTCATTACAGTTTACAGTAATCATTGGCATTGTATTTATGCATAAGTTATCTCGTTACAGTAATCATTGGCATCATAAGAAATATCGTTACAGTAACCATTGGCATCATAAGACATCTCATTACAGTAATCAGTGGCATTCATTGGCCAGTTACTAAACATGTAGCAAGTATTGAGTATTACAAACCACTATTCATAACTCATCTGATTGCAGTAATTATTGGCACTAATTGGCCAGTTATAAAGTATTCATATAGTTTTACAAAACATTATTCAGTATTATTCACAAGTCATCATTCAAAACAGGAGTTATCTAGTGTAGCTTCAAGCTGCTAGTGTTGATATATGATATCATGTAAGTGACATAAGACATATTTAAAATGTAAGACATCGTAACTATTACTCAAGGTCTGTAGTCCAGTAACATAGACAGAATGGAATCAATACATCAGAAAAATTTTCATTTAATTTAGGAATAGAAATATATCTTTAACTGGTAGCATTATTTAGTTGTATACCGGTAATAGTTGGGACTGGTAATAATTTTTTTTTGTGCTAGCAATGCATTGCGTTGGGATCGATAATTAATTGCTGGGGCATGAAAATATTTCCTTTTGACTTATTGCTGGAAACAAGGATTAATAACGTCATTCGTCATGAGTCAGCTGTAGCAAGGTTATGAAACAAGTACAGTACATGTGATCACATTCATGAATGATACACAACTGGGTAAAGAAAATGCAAGTACTAGAACAGGTTTAATAACTAACAGCTTATAGCATATTAATATCATTAAAAGCTTCTCCTGGAAAAAATACAAAATGGATTATTGAGCTGAAAGAAAAAATGTATATTATGCTGAAAAGTAGTAAGCTTCGAATTAACAGGTAATGAAACGTGTACTTAATATGTATGTACTCTAGCTGTCTTTCCAAAAATATTCAGTCATTATACTATGCAACATAAGACATACTGTCAAAAGGAACTGCAACACATACTTAAATAACTACATAGCATATCTTAACTAACAGAAAATATATAAACTTCATCATCATCCTCATCTGCAAAGAAAAACTTCATTATTCATATTATCATAACTTCATCATTATCATCATCTTCATATAACTATGCATCATCATTTATTATCATCTGCAAAAAATAGACACTTTATTATGCATATTCATATTACCATTTACTTCATACAACTATTCATTATCATTCATTACTTCATATAGTATAAAGTTTCTTACTTCTAACATATTTCATCACTGAAATTAACATGTGTAGTTCTGTCTGACAGCTTGCTCAATCACCTCGTATTCTGAAAGAAAAATAATTAGCCAAGACTGCTATCATACGATGTGTATAGTATATTCTGGTTAATGCTTGTTAATTCTGATACATTTACTCTTCATGACAATGTATTGCGTTTTCTTTCTTTCAATCCGATGGTGAAATTCCTATTTCATAGTAAGCCACTGTGGTTTGTTTAATTTATTTCTTTTACACGTTATTGCTTTCTGAAAATGATGAATAAGGATTAATATCTTGCATTTAAATCATATACCCATTAAAAGAAAACTTGTTTCTAGTGATATAACTAAGCATACAGCATAGCATGACAGAAAACGTATTATGTCAAAAACATAGACAGTTTTCAAGTGCAAAAAAATGTACACACAGTATCATAATGTAGTAACAAAAATGTAGAATAGTCAAGATAGTGAGATATCACAAGGCAAAAATGTTAGTCAACTGGTGTTCGTTATATCTCAGAGATTTCATAGTGCAAACAGACAAAAATTATACTTTCGCTAGGAAAACAATCATAGATACACAAAAAAATGGAAAATGTGCACGGTCTGATATACAGGGTGAGTCACCTAACGTTACCGCTGGATATATTTCGTAAACCACATCAAATACTGACGAATCGATTCCACAGACCGAATGTGAGGAGAGGGGCTACTGTAATTGGTTAATACAAACCATAAAAAAATGCACGGAAGTATGTTTTTTAACACGAACCTACGTTTTTTTAAATGGAACCCCGTTAGTTTTGTTAGCACATCTGAACATATAAACAAATACGTAATCAGTGCCGTTTGTTGCATTGTAAAATGTTAATTACATCCGGAGATATTGTAACCTAAAGTTGACGCTTGAGTACCATTCCTCCGCTGTTCGATCGTGTGTATCGGAGAGCACCGAATTACGTAGGGATCCCAAGGGAACGGTGATGGACCTTAGGTACAGAAGAGACTGGAACAGCACATTACGTCCACATGCTAACACCTTTTAATTGGTCTTTTTCACTGACGCACATGTACATTACCAAATAAATCTGACGCGTTTTGTGTGTATTGTTCACCTTCGTAAGAAACATTTGTCTGTTCAGTGTGTAAACTTTGCAAATCAGGTGTTTCAAAAAGGGCAGCGTTCATTGTAACGGAACGTGCCGCGTCATCAATTGTCGTTAAATTAACAGAGGACACAATTGAATTTGTTTGCTCATCATTAGAATTAAAATCATTACTAGTGATCGGCACGCACTGATTATCTGTAATTAGAGGATTATCACTATTACACTGACTGTCGCTAGTATGATCGGTCAAATTATTAAAGTCAGCTTTTTCACTCATTGCACATCGCGATGTACTGTTGGCAGTTTTTGCGGCATTTTCACAAATCATAGTTAAGCACAAAATGAAACAAAGACAAAGCAAAAATTGAACAAATACAATTAGAACAAAGAGCAATAAATTGCCGATGATCTGTGAAAGAAAGAGTGACAAATTAGTAAATGCGGTGCGCCAGATGCAAACTCCATTTAACATTAAGAAATAAGAGCAGATATATAACTGACTACTTCTCAGAAATTCACAAAAATACAATCCTGGCCGGGTGTCGCCAAGTGTAACCCCCCAACAGTAAAAATTATATAAGTATATAATTCACATTCAGCGTAACCTTCCAACAGATACACTCCAAAACCTCCCAACATTAAAATTTCGTAACCTACCAATAATACAATTTGACTAATCTCTCAATAAAGTTATGGCTCACTTATAACCTTTCAATAATTGACTGTGGATTTAAACTGGTAAATTTTGGACGTCAGCAGTGCTGCGTCATGGCCCTGAAAATTCATTCTGAATAAATTGAAAATTCTTACCTCAGTCAAGTCGCCGGACAATGCATATATATCTGTTCCTATATTAATCTAAACTTTTCTGGCACAGCCGTGTGCAATACTGGCCGATAGATTTGTCATGTATAAAAAGAAACAACTGATTTATCTTTTCAATAATGGGGATGACCAAGGATTGGAGAAATTAGTAAATTCTTTAAATTAAAATGAATGATTGTCGAAAGTTACTTTTTATGAGAAAGATTATTATTAAGAGATTTTTTAAAAACATTTACATGGGACTTGATATAACAATACTACATATGCGTGAGGCTGCTTTTATCTTAACTACAACGCTCAGGCTCCGCCACCGCTCCACCACGACCGGCCCAGCCAACACGATACACCAGACTGCTAGCTACTACTTACTGCTACTAACACACAGTTCCTACTGCTGACAACACTGCTCTCTGGTCTGAGATTTTCTTATAGCTTACATATCGCAGGCAGGGCGAGAGCAATCCATCGAAATTACATGTGCTCGAGTGCGCTAGTAACAAATTCTTTAATCATGGACCTCTTACAATCTGCCATGTTCATTTTTTGAGCGCACACTGCCATCTACTTCAAGTGCAGCTGGGAGTTTTCTGAACAGATAGATCAAGTCGCTGTAGAATCAACTGGCCCCTGTAATTAGTAATCTGTACATGGAACACTTCCAGAAGGTGCTGCCCACCCGAAACACAGGCACTTGTCCCGTTATGGCAACGATATGTCTGTAATGTGAGAACATGGGCGGCAGATCGCCTATACATTGGCCAAACGAAACGTTGTGTCTCGAATGCTACGAGCAACACCTCATGTCTGTACTGTGGTCTTATCGATACCACAGGCGTCAAAGTTGGCCGTACAGTTGTAAGCTTCCATCAGACTTGGATAGCAGGTGCGCAGGATCTGGAAGACCCAATGGAGCACACCCACTGAGCCTCAATGTCTCCAGGGGCTCTTACCACGAGCGCCCTCTACCACGCCGCAATATAGGACGGACGGCCACTGGTACCCAGACACCCACTCACACACAGAGCCTGTTCACTACGTGATGATATGCGTAAGCAACCTGTTTGCAACTCTGACAAGCGCTATTGCTTTATTGGTTCAAATGGCTTTGAGCACTGTCGGACTTAGCTGCTGAGGTCATCAGTCCCCTAGAACGTAGAACTACTTAAACCTAACTAACCTAAGGACATCACATACATCCATGCTCGAGGCAGGATTCGAACTTGCGACCGTAGAGGTCACACGGTTCCAGACTGTAGCTTCTAGAACCGCTCGGCCACTCGGGCCGGCTTTATTGCTTTATCTCAGAGAGTTTCTTCTTTGTCAAGATTTAGATCTTGGCTCTATTTCTTGGTGCAATATTTGAAATGAGTCTGCACACTTCCAGAAATGCAAGTTAATTAAATCATCTGTTTACAGTGTTAAGCTGTTTGCTGATCGTTTAGGCTACTGTCCAGCTTTCCTATGGCGAAAGTTGTTGCACCACTCTGTAGCCTACCTCTCCATACCATTGTGTAGGAAGCCATAAGCAACTTGTAGCATTAGGACAAACAGACAAATCAGCAGCTGCAAAGCACAGCATTAACGATCACACTCTTCACTTTGATAGAACCGTTTTGCTATGCCGAGTAACTGGCTATCACGACACCATTATGAAGGAACCCGTAGAAATATGGATCCATAAAAAATCTGGTCAACAGGGACGATAGTTATCGACATACTTTGTCAGGAGTGTGTCAGAGCTCTCCATTACATTGAAAACCATATAACCAGCTTAACGCTATTCTTTGCATTGTGTGAGATGCGAAATAAATAGGCACACAGATATAGATATGAACAATATGAAGGCAAAATATGGGGGCGCGATTCTAAGCATTCTTGGTAGTCGACTCAGCAGTGTTGGTCGAGAGCTCGGAGAGAAAAGATGTGTCACGCTGCCCTCACGTCGGTGATGACAGATCTTATCACACTCAAGGCCTGATTTCATTTATATGGCCAGGAGGGATTTAGACGGCTTAACTACGCTTGAAGATGTAATACAAGGTAAAATTCACAAGCATAGCGTAAAGCGGAAGTACAGGGTTAGGCTCGTGATTGTTAGTCCCAGTCTGCAATAATCCCATATTTTATCAGATAAAGAAGCGTCCTCATCCTCCAAATAATAATTATTATTCTCCACATCCAATTCACAAAAATCCCGTAGTTATTGAATGTTAATGAAGTTTGAAATTGAAATAATTTGTTAATCCGTCACTGAGCCATTATTGACACTTATGTCATTGTCAGGCATTTTGCCATTATTAATACTTGTCAAACTATTATTGGTCATGATGATTTCTGAAGTTCTTAAGTAGACTTAAATCACTTCTTAAAATTTATTCAGTAGTTAACAGGACGCAAGCAAACTCCTTTTCATTAAATTCATTCTTAGTAGCAATAAGCTTTGACCGCTGCATGCTGCTGCGAATTTCTGTAAACCACTTTGAAAAAGGTATTGATGTAAAGACGTGAGTGCGAAACTTAGGGCCAAAACAGACACACTGACACACCACAACAGATAATGTACTCTAATCCAGTAAATTCCGTTGCACAAGCCTGTCAGATAGCTTATTTTACTGTTAGTTTTAAGATTTTCATGTAACGATCTGCTGAGGGCTGAAACTTCCGTGAAGCTAACACTCATACAATACGCACACAGTGATATGCAGGTTAGATTCCGGTTACTGATAGCTCAAGTTACTTATCGAATCAATTTTCCCAGACGAACATAGGCAATGTTTGTTGTAAGTAAGACACATATTTGTTGTAGGTACGTTACAAGTTAAGCACGGAATTCCGCGTAAGAGCGCTCCCAGCACTGTCCAGCATGGAAGGCGCATCCAGGTCCCCCATGTCCCCCCCCCCCCCCCCCGCAACACAAGCACCACTGCACCCATATCCCCCTCCATGCACGCCAGCTGCACAGAACCCAGCCACCCGCAGCCTGG
The DNA here is from genome assembly GCF_023898315.1 of Schistocerca nitens. NCBI lineage: Eukaryota > Metazoa > Arthropoda > Insecta > Orthoptera > Acrididae > Schistocerca > Schistocerca nitens. The sequence goes on from NC_064617.1 coordinate 848,234,558, forward strand.
TGGAGGTAGCTCACTACTTGTGTAATTACTGTGATGTCCAACTGTTGTGGATTGGCAGGAGAGCCAACCCACGAATGTGAGAGGAAGCCGAAAGGCACGCGTTTAACTCACGCAGGCTGGCGTGAGGTCTGGAACAGGACAAGGAAATTAGAACTTAGAAAAACGGACGCAGATGGTAGAATACTTAACTTTAATCCATTAATCTTGAACGTAGCTCTTGTCTGTACATTATTTACAATATCAATAGTAACTGAACATGGCGCCTTGCTAGGTCGTAGCAAATGACGTAGCTGAAGGCTATGCTAACTATCGTCTCGGCAAATGAGAGCGTAATTTGTCAGTGAATCATCGCTAGCAAAGTCGGCTGTACAACTGGGGCGAGTGCTAGGAAGTCTCTCTAGACCTGCCGTGTGGCGGCGCTCCGTCTGCAATCACTGATAGTGGCGACACGCGGGTCCGACGTATACTACCGGACCGCGGCCGATTTGAAGGCTACCACCTAGCAAGTGTGGTGTCTGGCGGTGACACCACACCAACCATTTCGACACTTCGCCAGAACTATTCGTCGAAACGTCGTGGTACCTCAGCGCTACCGCCCTGCTGGATACCCGAGAGAATTTCATCACTCTTCAAGTTGTTCATGATTACTCGTCAGACAGACCCCTCATTCTACGCTGAACTTCTTTTTGTTCTTTATATATTCGTTACCTATCCCATATGTCTCTCGATCATGATGTTCTTATTTCCTCATGACTTTGTTCTCGTGGTAAGGAAATATCGTGTACAATCCCCTTCTTCTTCACACCTGTTCGTTCCTTTACTGTATCCATAGATGCTAGTCTTCATTTCTTTATTGTGGTAGATACCTCTTCAGAAATGTAATTCGGATCTTTTTGTCAACTGTTTTTACTATTCTCGGCCTCGGGAGCTGTCACAGTAATAGCTTTTAATTTCTAATTATTTATAAGAATAACTTATTTGCTTGTGTTTCCTACGAATCATCACATGTGGCAGCATAAGACTAAGCATATTGTGGAATGTTGTGGAAACCAAAGCTGTCATTATTGTGCATTAGAAATAAATTTAAATGTATTTAGTATGTGTACGTGCCTTTAAAGGTTCTAACTACGAATAATTAGTATTGTAATACTTTTCTGTTTGTTACAGGTAAGCGAATGGGGTGAAAGACACAAACGAGACATCTAATGTAAGCATATTCTTTAAAAATAACATTGAATTAGTTTTTTCTTAGATTCACAAACATTCTGTCTGACAAATCCATGCGTAAAGGGTAGTTTAATACTATTTCTGTATATATTTCTGAAATTAAAATGAGTAAAAAAAAGAATGATATAGTAGATTAAAAGAGACTATATATATTACCTGAAATTTAACTTATGTTTCGCAGCCACACATATGTGACACAAGTGGGACGATCTAATAGTAATGACATGGTAATGCATTTGGTGAACTAAGACTGAGATTATCTCAATAAAAGGTTGTTATGGTACTGCTAACAAGATTTAAGAAAGTATCACTCTTCAAAGAGATATCATACGTGTATTTTAATATCGTTAAAGTTTGATTTCTTCTACACATAGCCATCGCTGCTTACACAGAGAGACCGAATGTCCCCAGCCATATAACAGTTTCACTATTCAGAGCATGCATTTTTTATGAATATTATCTGTTTAGTACACGGCCAGAAAAATGACAACAATGTTCTGTTCAGTAATTACGTTGAAGAAGAAGCAACTGCAGGAGGCTGATGTGGTAGAAACTATCAAACACACTATTGCATCCCTGCAGGCAACTACTACCAATACACATTTGCAATGTCAGTATTGCACAGTGTCTGTATAGGGCTACGCAATGTAGTATGACACTGCTTAATAGTACACAGACATTGTACAGCACCGAAATTTCATACTTGTGTTACGTGCCGAGACACTTCAAAACTACGGTAAATAAATCCTCTCCCTCCCTCTCCTCCTATTTTCTTTGCGGTATAATGCCAGAGTACTACTTACCTTGCCACACATACGTTATTTAAGTGCAGCTGATGCTATACCAAATACTGTCAGTTGTGGAGTAAGGTCCTGCTTCCACACTTTAAAATAAAATTAAGCTCTATGCTGAAATGACGAATTGAGCACCCACATAAACTGAGTTTAACGAAGGCGATGTTGGCCTGATATATTCGACGATGCCCTTTGGCTACACTAACTAATGGATTCTTCTAAGAAAGACCAAATTATGATAACCTGAAGATGCCTAAATAAGGCGAAACGGGTCGTTGAAAAATAAAAAAAAAAAACTAACAACCAAGACGATATTTTTACAAATGTCGGAACCATTGGTTACGGCTCGGGAGTCTGGGCGCACAGGCTTACGAGGGTGGTGCCTGCCATGACAGTGAGAAGAGAACAGAGAAATATGAGATCGGTGGGGGCATACATGACTGCGCCGGGAGGAGTCCTGTTAGTCATAATGGGGCTCTGCCCCCTGGACATCAAAATTCGAGAAGAGGCCGCTTGATATTGGGCAAAGAAGGGGAATATAGAGAAAACAGAGGAAATTTTAGGTAGCAGGGCTGGGAACAAGGCTGAAATTAGCATAAGAGGGGACCAGTTATGGCAACAATCGAGGGAAGATGAAGAAAAGGGACACAGAACTTTTGATTTTCTTCCAGATATTAGGGAACGGATGGGAATGACATATTTCGAACCAACCCGGGGACTACTTCACTTTCTCACTGGACATAGGCCCTACTCGACATACTTTTGTCTATTCGGGAAAAAGGCGACACCCGCGTGTGACTGTGGTGCTCCGGAGGGTACTCCAGACCATGTAGTCTACGAGTGCCCCCTTTTCAATGATGTAGCTTCAATGTTAGGAGACCAACTGCCACACTATGACACATACAGATTACTAAGACAACACGACACCTTTCAGACCATTAATAAACTGGCTAACTTGGTATCACAGAAAGTCTTAAAGGATTATCTAAGAGACTTAAACCACCAATAATGAGAGATTTATTTAAATACCGATAGAGTCTGGTACCCTACTCGCAAACTGCCTGGGCGCGGAAAGGCCGACTTCCTCAGTCTGGAATCCGCCGCGCCTTGGGACTCAGGGGGAGTGGGGTGCAACTTCACCGATCTCGACAACGCACTTCGTTTTTAGGTACTATTTCTAGGAACCTGCAGGGATCAACATCTCGGCCCGCCCAGTGTCAGGGGCACGCTCATTGGGGTTAGCTCAATGAGCAAGGCTCTATAAGTACGTTTATACTTTCAACTGACACATATGTAACGCTGTAGGCTTTAGTAACTAGTCAATAGTTAGGTTACCTGCTTTCTAATTAATTAACAAAACTAATTTGCCCATTACACTTATCCCACAGCTAACATACTAACTAGTTACTTGAATATAACTTAGATTAGCTGCAAATGAAACTATTGTACCACTTTTTCGGCCCACTAATCATATAAAGTAGTTGGTTAAATTGTATAATTAATAAGTTTTGGAAATAAAGAAAAAAAATTTTTTTAATGTCGGACCCATGGTCAAGGGATAATAAACCTTTATTTGCAACTGGTTGGCTGATTTTTCAATCTATTCTAATAGAATGTATGTATGTCATTACATGTGCATACCATACTTTGGCTAATATGAAATGGGGGCAAAGACTTTCTGATTTGCCCTCGTAGTTAGGGGTTATGAAGTGGACGTCTGTTAATCTCGGTAGCACACCCTGTCGTACCCTGCTGAATACTGAAGCGGCCTCGGGTGCAGTGGACCCACGAGCTTGAGATTTGCTGCCGGATGAACAAGGGGACGCAGTGGTCCGCTACTCTGGGAGAGTTCCAGCGACCGGCGGTCCCGGCGTTATAACCGCTGAGTAAAACATGGCGCAGACTGCGCGCCTACGTGACCGGCGTCTCGTGGAGTGGTGGGTGGCGGAGGCGGCGGCGGGGGCGGCACCACCCGGGCCAGCCAGTAATTTATTTATCGGCGGAGCGGTGCGCGGACCCCGGCTGCCAAGTGTCTCCTCCCCCCTCCCCCCACCGCTGCCGTTCTCTACTACTCCCTACTCCGCTCTGCTCTGCCTTGCTGCAGCCGCCTCGCCTGCTGGTAACGAGGAAATGAAGCGCATGCTGATAGGCGCGCGCTGTTTTCGCCCGGGACGGAAAGCGCCGACAGCAGCAGCCGTCTCGCGTCGCCACTGTGCGCCGACGCTCAAGACGACGACGGTAGGCGTCGAGGCGCCGGATAACTCCTTTCCCAATACCTGCCGCTGCCGCTCATTGCTACGAGGTTTCGTTGCTGCGAGCACATTCAGACTGCGGGCGTTAGAGAGCTGTTCTCCGGTAATGCGATCCTAACGAGTGAGACACGCCCACGCGGGGTAATTCGTACGCCTCGCGTTCCGTTTATTGAGTCTACGTGCAGATAGCAGTTAGGGGGCAGAACGGGTGCAATACAGTACCACTCCAAGAATTCATCAACGACTGCTGCTAACTACGTCGCACTAGCATTTGCTGTTTTTCGCCTCGAATATGCCAAAACGGGCCTGGTCAAGACGTGTGCTCTCTCTCAGCGCTCTGACTTTCACCATCATTGCGCTATTTCGAGCCGGTATGTGAGTAAGGGCAAATACAGACTACTCTGACGTGACGTGGAAACACGTGGGCTCACGTCATAACGCGCGATAAAAATCCAACACAGGGTTTTCTGCGCTTATGTTTATATTGAGGTGACGTGACGTGGGAATGCGTTGGATGATGCAATCTGACGCTACACGACTTATCACGCGTGGGAAGAATATCTAAAGTTCTAGAATCTCGTCAGTCGTGGGAAGACGTCAGAAGTGTGAAGTGATTTCTCCTCTACCGTTTGCAGTTATTATTTGAAGATGGAGGAGATGTTGATTGAATACGTCCGGTCAAATCCGGTGTTGTATGACTCTACAAACCGGGAATATCGTAACTAGCATTCATGGAAAGAGGCTTGGGACGAAATAGGAGAAAAACTCGGCATTACAGGTTAGCGAAAACAGTTACTTTTTGCCATATTTTTATTAGTTTTTCTTTTTTACAATTTATAATACTTCAATAGGCGTTATGTTTTATATTTATAGGAAAAAAGTATCAATCCATAACAAGTAAAACCAGATATGAATATAACAGATATCTATTATGTAAATTGGATTATATGAATTACAATTAAAAATAACACCCAATTGAACATAAAACGGTCGGTTATAACGAATGCGCGTATTCAGTAAATAATACTGGACGTGTCATGGAGCAACTCTACCCTTTCGAATGGAGTGCCATTGCCAAGGACAACTTGCTGAACCATAATCAGAAACGAAGTACTTTTTGAACTTTGGTGATGGCCGCTTCTCTCACGAAATTTCTACGAATGGGTTCGAGGTTGGCTAGACCATGAATGTGTTCACTTTCCATTCCGATTTGTTCCTCGAAAGTGGAAATATTTGTTGATGTATTCCGAAGCATGTTGTGTAGACAGGTGGAAGCCAAAACTATTAGATCGGCAGTTTCTGGTTTAGTTTCAATAGGCTTTAGAAATACTCTCCGCCGCCCAGCTCGAATTCCGAAAGCATTATCTACAGTCCGTCGAGCTCTTGAATGACGGTAGTTGTATACCTCCTCTTCGTCACTTGTAATGGCTGCTTTGCTGTATGGACGCATCAAATAGGAAAGAGAAACAGCAAGAAAACTTTTCTAATTTGTAATTACCTTTCTGATGTATAATAAAACGCACTTTGTGAAAACAAAATAAATAAAAATTCCAAAATGTCTGTGTGATAATTTTTTCCCTCCCTGATATACAAAAAGGTACGGCCAAACTTTCAGGAAACATTCCTCACACACAAATAAAGAAAAGATGTTGTATGGACATGTGTCCGGAAACGCTTAATTTCCATGTTAGAGCTCATTTTAGTTTCGTCTGTATGTGCTGCTCAATGGAGCACGTTATCATGATTTCATACGGGATACTCTACCTGTGCTTCTAGAACACGTGCCTTTACAAGTACGACACAACATGTGGTTCATGCACGTTGGAGCTCCTGCACATTTCAGTCGAATTGTCCGGCACACAGTTTTAACCTGTCAGAAAGTGTCATATCAGCGCACACTCCACTGCAGAGTGAAAATCAGATTCCATGAACACTTTTATTCAATCATTCGTCTAATTTATAAACTTTTTTTGTCTTTAAAATTGAAACAGCCAGGTCGGAAATTAAAAGGGAACACCGTTCTGATACCTCTGGCAGTGGACCTCTTCCACTGTAAGCTGTCGGGTTTCCATGTTTATGGAGGAGGTAGTATGGACCAAAACAAGAAAAAACGGCCAATAAAGATGGGATCTGAAGTTAATACCTTAAGAGCTATTAACACTTGTTAATTTTTACCACTTTTGAACACATAAACACATTTCTTCTCCTGAACAAGTAATCGTAGCTCATAAGCTACGAATATTACAGCCCATGGCTACAAGAATATTTTTTCTTATTTTGGTGCATACCACCTCGTCCCTAAATATGAAGAGCAAAGAGCCTGCAGCAGAAATCGGTCAATGTAAGAAGTATGAAAATGATTTTCGCTAATAACTTTCGACTCGGTCATCTCTGGACCAGGAACCCTTACCTCAGATTGATACATTCACCCTGAAACGTCCCCTTTGAACAATTATACATGACTGTGCTTAAACTGACACACAATATTTTTAGCGCAACGCAATCTTTCAAAAATCCCTACAAAAGAATAGCCCTGACTAACATTAACCTATACCTTTCACAAATCACTTACCTCACAAAAATCTTCGTTACTCGAACTACTGCAATACAGCGAGCGCCACTACTGCCAGCTAAATAAAAGATTCAAACTACGGAAGGCACTAACTACTGATAGGCATAGTTAGCAAATGAAAGATTTTAATAGAGAACAAACAATGTATTTACCTTAATAGTCATAATATATACAGCAGTTCATGACATCCAGTCTTACAAATTTCAAAACTCCGCCATCTCTCTCCCCACATCCACCACTGCTGGCGGCTCACCTCCAACTGCGCAACGCTACGCGCTGTTCGCATCCAGCTGCCCAACACTACAATGGCAGACAACAATGGAAACTAACCACAGACCAAAGTGGTGTCACATACACACACACACACACACACACACACACACACAGAAACAAAATCCTCGTAGGTAGTTGCCTCGGAAACAGTACGTTACAGGACTAAAATACAATTATTTCTTTCCACACTATCCAGAAATATATTTTTCGCGGCTTTTTTTTTGGGGGGGGGGGGGAACGAAACTGAAAATTCTCACCTTTCTTGTACCTCCTCATTAGATGGAACTGGAAATAATGGACGTTTAGTCTCGCAATTCACAAAAAACATCTGGCCTGAATAATATAATCGAACAATAGAGAGGTAATTGGATTACATACTAAACGAATGTTTGTCTAGTTTCTGGAGGGACGAGGAGCATGAGAAACAGTTTTGGCGTTGTGCTTAGTCATGTGACACAGATTTAAATTGAACGTGACTAACACACATACCATTGTGCCATATAAAATAATTACTGATAACAGAAAATAAGACTTTAAAACGATCTTTTGTCCAGTGGCAGAAGATCATACACATGGATCTAAACTATTAGTATCTTTCAGTAACGTTGATACAGAGGTGATGGTTTATATAAACAGGTCTGTAATTAAATATATTACTCTTAAGGAGCTCACTTTGCAAAACTGCTATAGCCTTTGGTGTAAAATCTGGTATTCATGTGGCACTGCCTAGCGGTAAAGCGCGTTGTTGGGAACGAGAAGTCTCGAGATAGAATCCCCACCCGACCAAAAGAAATTTTCGGTCGGTGTTTAGTGTAAACTTCCCCCCTCAAGGATGTGAGGAGTCGCCAAAATCATTTAGTGGGTCCCATTTCACTTTAAACCTTAGGACTCCTTTCACCCTGGAATAAGTGTGGTATGTTAGGACCATGCAAATCGCTAAAATGATGTCCAATTGAAAAACTCACATTGGCTATTCAGTCAAACACAGTTGTTATTACAATACACTTATAACTGTTGTGCCCAGTACGAACGGTGTTTCTGCAACATAGCGTGATTTTTACTGTGCTGATTAAGCGGCATCTGTTTTCATCTTGTGTCCTCACATTGGCGACAACTGTTCTTCTTTTTCTTGTGTCATCGTCCCTCGTCGGGGAGAATCGGCATTGTTATTAAACAGATTTTCCATTCTTAATCACCGTTTCAGTTACATATATTTTATTTTTAATGATTTGATGCAGCTTAGAAATAGAAGCTTTTTCGACGGCTTTAGGTGTCTTATTAAATTGACGCAGCGTCTTTATCGACTTTCCCACGCTGTTTCGAGATCTTATTTTTCTGAAAGACCTAATAGTTTGGTTGGGTGATTTGGGGGAGGGGACCAAGCGGTGAGGTCATCTGTCCCATGGGATTAGGGAAGGACAGGGAAGGAAGTCGGCCGTGCTCTTTGAAAGCAACCATCCCGGAATTTGCCGGAAAAACGGAGAACCTAAATCAGGGTGGAAGGACGCGGGTTTGAACAGTCGTCCTCACAAATTCGAATCCTGTGTGCTACCCATAGTGCCCTCGCTCCTCAAAGACCTAGTCTGTCATTGTTCCACTTTAACGTACATCGTAGTTTTGTTGACATTTGCATAGGTTTACATGCTTTTTTATAGTTTTTGTCACGCTACTGTTTCTGTATGTTATTTTGATGCAATTTTGTTAACATTTTAAGCGACTTTTGTGGCTGGCAACGCTTCTTGTGTGAGCATCAACTGGCCATAATTTTCCTGTTGGCTTGTCCCTTCTGTCCTGTTAGTTGTCTGTTTGTGTGTACGATTCACGTCTGCCTTTAGATGGATCATTTTTAATAATGACTCTTATGCCTATGCCATAGCATTTATAGGGATCGTTTTGCTGTTCACTAAGCCCTATGACTTCGTTTCTCTTTTTTCACATTCTGTAAGAAGTAAGTTCACTTTATGTTTCCTCTATATGTAAATTTGATGTGTGTTTATGCTGCATTTATGACTTCCAAGCACAGGTTGTAATATAACCTGCTCTCAGATGTTTTTATTTCTTCTGAGGAAGGCAGGTTTATGTCCATCGGAACGTAGGTAATGGTTTGAGTAAACTTTTGACAAGCAACTGGTTGGTTGTATAATACCCACTGCGTCAGATTTGACGTGGTCAGTTTAAGAAGGGGTGGCCGGATGCCCTTACTATCGCCAACCTATAACGCAACAACTGGTACACCTGCTCCCACTTAGGGACGAACATGTGTACCCTAACGCAGCCGTCACAATCCTGCCTCGGGCATGGATGTGTGTGATGTCCTTAGGTTAGTTAGGTTTGATTAGTTCTAAGTTCTAGGGGACTGATGACCTCAGATGTTGAGTGCCATAGTGCTCAGAGCCATTTTGCAGCCGTCACGTGAAGCACATCCGACGGTACAGGCGAAAGCTGTGGATACCACTCTAGAAGACAACCGCCAAACGTTGAAGCGAGCCAAAGTTTTCTAAATGTTGGTGAATTGTGTAACTGAGGCTGGTCTTAGTACCACCAAGCGAGGTGGCGCATTCGCGAAGACGGCGGTTCAAACCCCCGTCCGGCCATCCTGATTTAGGTTCTCTGTGATTTCCCTAAGTCCTCTCAGGGAAATGCCGGGATTGTTTCCTTGAATGGGCACGGCCAACTTCGTTCGCTATCCTTCCTTAATCCGATGTGACTGATGACGTTGCTGTTTGGTCCCCTCCTCCAGATCAACCACCAAAGCAAGAACTTGGGTACCAGCCCGATATTCTCCTTGTACGATGTGGGAAACCACCTAAAAACGACGTCCATCCTGGCCGACACACCAGCCCTCGTCATTAATCCACCGTGCGGATTCGACCAGGGGGCGCACTTCCCCGTCCTGGAAGCGGCATTCTAACACGAACGTCTACCCATCCTCGTACAGGCGATGTACGCGAAAATTCAAAGAAAGTCACCGATTTTGTAAGGTAGTTATTCCCTTTGCGAAGCGACAGCAAATCCTGGACTGAATTGTTTGCTGCGAGGATCGAGATTCGTTTCTTCTTCGACTTTTTTTTTCTTTTTTAGCAGGGGAAGAGAGTGAGTTATAGCAGCACCGTAGCTCGTTCTGCGCAAGAAAATGGTTCCACTTACAGCTATGAATGCTCTGCCGTTGAAGAATCAGTAGCTTTAGGAGCACAAAAGTTCTATTCGCGACGGATTAACGACGATTGGGAACGGATCGAGGACGGTCCCGCGGAAATTTTTCCACCTCCTTTCTACCGCCGGGGGTGGGGCCGGCAGCATCTTTAAGCGTGCAAACGGCGGCGGCGGCGGCAGCGGCGGCGTCTTACCTTCCCACTGCAAGCGGCCTCAAAACCCGGTGCAGGCCTTTAAGAAGCCCGCGGGACACGATCCAGATGAGGACGAGCGTGGAAAATTCGGCAGCGGCGCGTACGATCCTATTCACTTAAGCCAGCGCCGGCGTGGGGGCGGAACGGCAAGCGTCCTGTCCTCTCTCCTTCTCTCATCCTCTTCCATCTCACTCTTTCTCTCTCTCTCTCTCTCTCTCTCTCTCTCTCTCTCTCTCCGCCTCTCCCCCCAGTGCCACCGTTTCTTCGTCCGCTATCCGACTCGCCGCTTCTCTCTCCCCGCGGAGCCCGCGGCCGCCTAACAGAATCTGTATGCCCGACAGTTTGTCAGTTCATGTGTAATTCACCAGACAGCCTGCCCATTCATAGCGGCGCGCTGCCGCCAGCTACCGGGACACACCGAGCGCCACGCACACACAGGCGGCTGGCTCCTCCAACCTCCTCTCACCACGCCGCCTTTTACCACTACCAGTACTACTGCTACGACTCTACGCCGGGCCTTACGTGAGGTGGTGTAGCGGCGGTGTTTCTGGCACTGCGGTCCAAATCGCCGGCCCGGGCGCCGCCGGACACTAAAAAGATATATATTGGACGGGAGGAAGTGGCGGTGACGGGGGTGGAGAAGGGTAAGGGGAGGATGCTCGGGAAAGAGAAGGCGGTTTGGGCGCGGTGAGCCAGACCGGGCAGCAATGCGCTGCTTCGATATTGTGCACGCAGCCGTCACGCGAAGCATACCCGATGGTACAGAAGAAAGCTGTAGATACCACACTAGAAGACAACCGCCAAACGTTGACGTCGACGCTCCTGAACGACGTAGGGAGCACAGTAGTAAAATCATCAATAATCAACTTTATAGAAGGTGTATCTACTCTGAAGTGCCTAAGAAACTGGTATGCCTTCCTAATATCGTGCAGGACCCAGCGAGCATGCAGTAGTGTGGCAACACGACGAGGCATGGACTCGACTAATGTCTGAAGTAGTGCTGGAGGGAAATTAAACCATGAATCCTGCAGGGCTGTACATAAATGCGTAAGAGTACGAGAGGATGAAGATCTCTCCTGAACAACACGTTGTAAGGCCTCCCAGATATACTCAATAATGTTCATATCTGGGACGTTTGGTGGCAAGAGCAAATGTTTAAACTGAGAACATTGTTCCCGGAGTCACTCTGTAGCACTTCTGGACTGTGGGGTGTCGCATTGTCCTGCTGGAATTGCTCAAGTATGTCGTGATGCGCAGTGGGCATGAATGGGTGCAGGTGATCAGACATGATGTTTAAATACGTGTCTCCTGTCAGAGACATATCTAGAAGTATCAGGTGCTGCATATGATCCCAACTGCATAAGCCCCACACCATTACAGAGCCTCCAGCAGCTTGAAGAGTTCCTGCTGACAAACCGGATCCATGGCTTCTTGAGATTGTCTCCATACCCGTAAAGGTACATTCGCTCGATACAATCTGAAACGACACTCGTCCGGTCAACACATTTCCAGTAACCAACAATTCAATGGCGGTACTGACGGGCCCAGACGGGGCGTAAACTTCTGTGTCCTTCAGTCATCAAGAGAACACAAGTTTGCCTTCAGCTCCGAAAGCTCATATCGAAGACTCAGAGGGCCATAGACACGGGTTCCCAGGTAGATGCCGCAAGGCATTTGATACAATTCCGCACAGTCGTTTAATGAACAAAGTAAGAGCATATGGAGTATCAGCCCAATTGTGTGATTGGATTGAAGAGTTCCTAGATAACAGAGCGCAACATATCATTCTCAATGGAGAGAGATCTTTCGAAGTAAGAGTGATTTCAGGTGTGGCGTAGGGAGTGTCGTAGGACCGTTGCTATTCACAATATATATAAATGACCTTGTGGATAACATCGGAGGTTCACTAAGGCTATTTGCGGATGATGCTGTAGTATATCGAGAGGTTGTAACAATGGAAAATTGTACTAAAATGCAGGAGGATGTGCAACGTATTTACAAATGGTGCAGGGAATGGCAATTGAATCTCAATTTATACAAGTGTAATGTGCTGCGAATACATAGAAAGAAAGATCCTTTATCATTTAGCTACAATATAGCAAGTCAGTAACTAGAAGCAGTTAATTCCAAAAATTATCTGGGAGTAGGCATTAGGAGTGATGTAAAATGGAATGACCATATAAAATTAATCGTCGGTAAAGCAGATGCCAGACTGAGATTCATTGGAAGAATCGTAAGGAAATGCAATCCGAAACCAAAGGAATTAGGTTACAGTACACTTGTTCACCCACTGCTTGAAAACTGCTCACCGGTGTGGGATCCGTACCAGATAAGGTTGATACAGGAGATAGAGAAGATCCAACGGAGAGCAGCGTGCTTCGTTACAGGATCATTTAGTAATCGCGAAAGCGTTACGGAGATGCTAGATAAACTCCAGTGGAAGACTCTGCAAGAGAGACGCTCAGTAGCTCGGTACGGGCTTTTGATGAAGTTTCGAGAACATAACTTCAACGTGGAGTCAAGCAGTATATTGCTCCCTCCTACGTATATCTCGCGAAGAGCCCACAAGGATAAAATCAGAGAGATTAGAGCCCATACAGAGGCATACCGACAATCTCTCGTTCCACTAACAATAAGAGGCTGGAGTAGAAGGGAGAACCGATAGTGGTACTCAAAGTACCCTCCGCCACACACCGTCAGGTGCCTTTCGGAGTATGGATGTAGATGTAGTGTAGATGTAGATGATGTTTCGTTGAATGTTTCGCACGCTGACACTTGTTGATGGCCGAACATTGAAACCTGTAGCAATCTGGGTAATTCCGGCACGACAATTCGACACCCCACACGTCCAGAAGTCTAGAGAGTAGCTCGAGCAACACTCTTCTGACTTTAAACATTTCCGCTGGCCACCAAACTCCCCACATATGAACATTACTGAGCATATCTGGAATGCCTTGAACGTACTGCTCAGGAGAGATCTCCACCCTCTCGTACTCATACGGATTTATGGACAGCCCTGCTGGATTTATGGTGTCAATCCCTCGAACACTACGTCAGACATCAGTCGAGTCCATGCCACGTCGTGTTGTAGCACTGCAGCACTTCTGCGTGCTCGCGGGGGCCCTACACGATACTAGGCAGATGTACCAGTTTATTTGGTTCTTCAGTGTACATTCTTCTTCGATTACACTATCGGCGATAAATCACTGGTACGGTAACAGCTGTAAAATACAGTGGAGTGATGGATTGGAATAACCTACATTATCAGACTGATTACTTGAAACTAGTGATACGGAAATAGCTGGCAGAATGACATTCATTGAAACAATCATAAGGAACTTTAATATACTCACAATATAATTGTGTTGCAAAACACTTGTTCGCCCGACTCTTCAGTAGTGCTATTCTGTCAGGGACCCTTTCCCGGTTGCACTAATAGGAGAGAGAGATAGAGATAGTAGATCCAATGAAGGAAACGCATTATTATGCGTGCTGTAGCGTTACGGATATGGACAAAAAACTCCATACGCTGAAGCTGCAAACGAGTTGTCGCATCGAAATTTTTGTTGAAGTTCTGGGAGTGGGCGTTCCAAGAAGCGTCGGACTACATATTACCTCCTCCCCCATACGTCACTCAAAATGTCAGGATAAGGATAAAAGAGGAATAATTATATCTCAGCCGGGTTTGTTGCCATAGCCGTTGCGTTTTGTACAAACTCTGAGAGCGTACGTTGCAAGATGATTCGAGCAATACATTGTATAGCTTACTCCAACGTACGTCACTCAGGCTGTCAAGAGGAGAAAATCGGAGAAATCAGAGCTCGTAAGGAGGCCTGGCGATAACCGTTCCTCCCACGCAACATTCGTGAACGTGACAGGTAAGAGCCGACATGGCATTGGTACGAAGAGTAGACGCAGGTACAGTGAGGGGCGGTAGGTTAAATAATTTAATAATGAGAATCAGTCGTACGTAATCGGAGAAAATGTGTGAAATTTTGGAATACTGTTGAATTGCTGTAAATGTCTTACGCCGTCTTTTAAGAGAGTCTGGCAACTATTTCTGTGGTCAGCCAGAAAGCGATGGAGTACATACTGACCACAGTTGGCAGTCTACAAGCCCACATTCTTGTCCAGCCCATTGAAAGAAATGTTGCTATTCTCTATTCGCTCAGCGGCATCAGGACTACACTTATAAATTAAGATTTAGAGTTGTAATTGGTCCATAAAGTTTACCATGCACAACATTATAGTATTGATTATTTTCATACTGACAGTCAATCTCTCTATCCTAAACAGCACTACGAGCAGTTCCTACTAAATTATCTTTCGCCCTGAGTACTGATAACCAAAGTAAATTCTCGCCAAAAAAGTGGAAAATAACTGTCACCACTTGCCACACGGATTTGTTAACATCAATGGCAGCACACTAACAGTTACTTATGCGAAACCTAAGCGATCCAGGACTGTGTACAGTCCTCGCGAGTTCACTTTATATTACTACTGAAAATACGCGTTTTGTAACAGCCTGTCTCTGACGTCATCCGAGGCAGTGCGCACTCCGGCGTTTCACTGACGTGGATATTACGGTCGCTGGGTGCGAAGTGGAGCCTAGTCTTGCGTTTCTGGCTGTATTTATATAAGATGCGCAGCGGACGACCAACGGAACACCTACTGTCATCCGCCCTATCCACATGGCAGCAATCTCTAACCGGCCGCTTTCACGGACACATAATATTTTATGACAATGTCATAAAACAGTTTTGAATCTTCGTAATTTTTGTATGAATATAGTTAAAGTGGTTAAAATCATAGAAAAGGTTTTAGCTCGCCTGCTTTAGAGCTTTCCCTCCTAGAATTTTTAGAACGGAGCTGACAGTGGAACCTGACCTCTGAACTAAAACTTCAAGAGACCTTGTATATGTTATTATTTACATCCATGCCTTGAAAATTTTTATAGCTCTATTATTTAATATGTTTCATAACTTGCTGCAGTCAAAAACTTTCTAACATTAATATAACAGATACTTAATCTACAACAGAGAAGGACGTTTTGGTTCCAAATTTAGTTTTCAGTAAATTACTCAAAAACTATTAAAGGTAGCTTAATGGGTGCACGTAGTTATTAATTTTATGTTGTACTGAAGTGTCATACAGATTGTCACATTTCTAAGTCTAATATTTAACGCTTTCAACTTTTCTTAAACACGTGGATTCTGACCAAAATACTGTTTTAATCACATTGAGACTTGTACCAGTTAATTTAGACATACATCTGCACATTATGGCCGGCCGGAGTGGCCGTGCGGTTCTGGGCGCTACAGTCTGGAACCGAGCGACCGCTACGGTCGCAGGTTCGATTCCTGCCTCGGGCATGGATGTGTGTGATGTCCGTAGGTTAGTTAGGTTTAATTAGTTCTAAGTTCTAGGCGACTGATGACCTTAGAAGTTAAGTCGCATAGTGCTCAGAGCCATTTGAACCATTTTTGGACATTATGACCAAATTCAGGCTTCCTAGATTTTTTTATTTAGCGCCACTTATGTTTTTGTTAAAGCGATGTAGTTAGGATAAAATATTAACCTAGTCAATCTGAGACTTGACAGTTTAAATGTTGACAAAGTTTGAGCCGGCTGCTGTGGCCCAGCGGTTCTAGGCACTTTAGTCGGCAACCGCGCTGTTGCTACGGTTGCAGGTTCGAATCCTGCCTCGGGCGTGGATGAGTGTGATGTCCTTAGGTTTAAGTAGTTCTAAGTCTAGGGGACGGATGATCTCAGATGTTAAGTCCCATAGTGCTTGGAGCCATTTGAACCATTTTCTTTAGGAAGTGTGAAAAAACAACTGTAAATTTTAACTTCATTCTTAATTACGGTGCAATTCTCGTGTGCTACGCACAGACGCGTAATGCTGACGTGGGGCTACTAGCAGTGAACTGGGGTAAGTCCAGCATACTCGCACGCCTCTGTATCTCTCAAACGGTACAGCGCTTGTTTCGCCACAACAGGTGTAGCTGCTATCGTGTACAGTGACTGTTCACGTAAAGAATGCTTTTCCTACGATGTATCCCGTAAATACATACATGTTCAAGGCAAAATGTAACGTGCAAGTGATGTATGCGATTGTTGAAACAAATGTGGGTGAAAGAACGCCGGAAATCGGCCAACTGGTGCCTGGATACTAATGAACACATCGCCAGGACTACACACATGTGCTAACAGCGCTGTAAATCTTAAGTAACTATGAACGATAATTTCACATCACGAAAATTGTGTCACAAAACCTAAAAAACAAGAGAAAACATGACAAAATGTAACATAACAACATACTGTAACTACCCCAAATATATTAAATGTAAGTATAAAAAGAAACACTTATTACACGCCACTGAATATGCTGTACAAATGAAGTAAGTGAAACGCGTAAGGCAATAAACAATGTACAAATGAAGTAAGTGAAACGCGTAAGGCAATAAACAAACTGCCTTCAATTAATTGCGTAGACGGAACGTAACTCCACGAAAATTACTTTAATTACTTAAACAGTTGCTCAGTGTCTCAAGACGATTATGTCGACTATAGTGATCTTGAGTTGCATAGTCATTGCTGCGGAGTTAGCACCATCACGGCGCCCTCATGAGCGGCGTTTCTCTTCTCTGTTGGTCACTTCAGTCGAACAGTGCTGGGCGCCTTCAACGCTAAATTATCATCGCCGAAGGGTGGTTCTCCATTTGTTTACGGACGCTATCAAAATATGAAGGAAAAGGTTGCAATGTACATATGCTTTACAGTATGGTACAGTATGAAACATGGAACTAAACAAATACCCACATCGCGTTCTTACAATAATACCGCGATTTCTCGCAATCGCTTTCCTTGTTGTAAGCGATATATCTTGTTGTAGAATAGCTTTCTTTTCTAGACGTTTCAGCATTGCTTGGTTTACGGCTTCTACGTAATGGCAAGGGCTTTTCGTCTTTCGGTCGTTGACCTCTCAATTTTTATCTTTCTTCGTGACGTTTGTCTTCAGTTTCACGAATAATAGGTAAATGGAAAGCCGTCATTCACAGATTTTTCTCTATTTGTATTTCCTAAATAACTTAAGAATATTTAACACTTTGTTACCGCATTGTATGAAAATTTAATTTTTTATAACATTTTTCGTGTTTCTTAGAACTCACTCATTGGCACGCTTGCCTAATGTCCCCATTTATTATTATCTAACACGCATTTCGTTTACAATTTTTCAAGACTGGTTTTATAAGGATAACACTATCGATAGCCTTACCAGTATTCGACTTTGTAAATCACTCCCGGCCACAATCAACTGGTTGGTAATCGAGAAAGTACAGAGTGTTAGCACTTTTCGCCCAGGACTGGGCATTCCCTGGAAGACTGCATACGGCCTTAAGAAGCAATCAGACAAAAGAAGTTGACGAGTGGCCGAACGTGAAGCTTGGGGTTGTGGCCCTGTTGCGAAAAAACTTCAAATTTTCGGAAGAAACATTATTAAAGGAATACTGCCATACACGAAGGATGGAAACGTCAAACGTCCTAAGCGGCACTGATACACAAAACGCGTTTTCAGTGTTGTTGTCTTTTCGGTAGTTCCAAGTGTCAATCATAGAGAAAATATCTCACTCATGTTTCAGCAGAGTGTATTCCGCATAGTCTCTGTGCCAATCAATATGCCTCTGTCTAGAGTTCCAAGTGCCATGCTTCAAGGTCTTCCCATTTCGTCGACGCACAGTTGTGTGTTAAGCTGAGTGTGTGTAAGCTTTCGTTTTATCAGTAAAACGTTATTTCAATGGAAGGTAGATTTTGGAACTATAGGATAACGAAGAAAGGAAAGCAAGACCTTTGTTCCTTATGATTCACCCTTGAGTGTTGAGTCAACTGTAACTATGAACCTACTCCATATAATTCCAATGCATACATCTGACTTCTCTGATTTGAGAGATGCTGCCTAAACATTGTTCGCAATGGGGAGTTGTAAAATCTTCAGTAATGTTGGAAGATACAAGTACCTCTTGCTCGCCGATATCAAACAGCTGTTCAAAACGCTTACTACATCTACATCTACACACATACTCCGCAATCCACCATATGGTGCGTGGCGGAGGGTACCCCGTACCACAACTAGCATCTTCTCTCCCTGTTCCACTCCCAAACAGAACGAGGGAAAAATGACTGCTTATATGCCTCTGTACGAGCCCTAATCTCCCTTATCTTCTCTTTGTGGTCTTTCCGCGAAATGTAAGGTGGCGGCAATAAAACTGTACTGCAGTCAGCCTCAAATTCTAGTTCTCTAAACTTCCTCAGTAGCGATTTACGATAAGAACGCCTCCTTTCCTCTAGAGACTCCCACCCAAGTTCCTGAAGCATTTGCGTAAAACTCGCGTGATGATCAAACCCACCAGTAACAAATCTAGCAGCCCGCCCCTGAATTGCTTCTATGTCCTCCCTCAATCCGACCCGATGGGGATACCAAACGCTCGAGCAGTATTTAAGAATACGTCGTATTAGTGTTTTATAAGCGGTCTCTTTACAGATGAACCACATCTTCCCAAAATTCTACCAATGAACCGAAGACGACTATCCGCCTTCCCCACAACTGCCATTACATGCTTGTCCTACTTCATATCGCTCTGCAGTGTTACGCCCAAATATTTAATCGACGTGACTGTGTCAAGCGGTGCGCTACTAATGGAGTATTCTAACATTACGGGATTCTTTTTCCTATTCATCTGCATTAATTTACATTTATTTATATTTAGAGTTAGCTGCCATTCTTTACACCAACCACAAATCCTGTCCAAGTCATCTTGTATCCTCCTACTGTCACTGTGAAGCAGAAGAAAGAGAAACTGTCAATGTATTCAAAATAGGAAAGACCATGGCTAATGTATGGCATACTGTATTTCATTTGAATGACCAGCCATGTTTATCAGTTTTAAAGCACAATGACGTTTTGTCGATTTATCACTACTTCTTCAACAGTGCGGGTAATTCTACAGCGTTAGCTAAAAGAATGGAATTGTGTAAGAAACAAATGTCAATATTGAGAGATATTATTCTTGGATTTAATTTTGTTTTCTTCCTGTAAGAAATTTAAATATTTAAGAAGTGGTTTTTGTTTACCACAGTTTTATTAAATTAAACCTTGCTGCCGTATTTTGATACATATATTATCACGGTTGAAACGTAGTGCTTCAGCATTTAAAAAGAGTTTCTTATTGGCCCACGCAACCAGTCATTTCTCTAGTACGGTGACTAGCACGTTTTTAATGTATTATTTATTTTTTAATTTAGTTTTTCAGTGATGAGACAAAAGCAAAATTCTGTGGTATCAGAATAACTTCTCAGTTTTTGGAATATAAACAGGGTGTCTCTCCTAAGCTTTGTCAGGCAAATGTTTCAGCAGATATATGCAACTTCCTTTTTTGTGTGACTGGAGTCATCTTAAACAAATGGTGCTCATCACGTCGGTTGGTTACCCGTTACAAACAAAATTGTTTTTAAAGTGGAATTTTACAGGCCCATTCGGTAAAGCGTTTTCAGGTTAATTTAACTAATGTGATAGCTGTTTTATCGACATTTATTAAAAGTGACTACGAAACACGAAGAGACCCAATACTACAACAGCGACAATACTGGCCGGGTCCGCGCTGACGGCTACCGCCAAGCATGCAGCGCTACAGAGTCGCTACTGGAGTACTCTTCATTCTTCCAGTTCTACTGTCCCAACAACTAAGGACCATGTGCCAATTTCAGTTCCTTATTCCTTCTTCGCTTCTGTTCTTCCAGTACTTTTTCAACAGTTCACTTATGTGTTTGCTTTCTGTCTTCTGATCGCTTCAGACCAGTTTTTCACGATCCTACCTTGGAATCCTTCCGTATTCAATTCTTTTTCCTTAAAAACTTCTCTGTAAGTTGTTTCTTCATATTTTATATTACTTTCTCTCTAAATCTCCTTTACTTCCTGTAACGAACTTGTTTATTTGTTAGTCCAAATATACACTCCTGGAAATTGAAATAAGAACACCGTGAATTCATTGTCCCAGGAAGGGGAAACTTTATTGACACATTCCTGGGGTCAGATACATCACATGATCACACTGACAGAACCACAGGCACATAGACACAGGCAACAGAGCATGCACAATGTCGGCACTAGTACAGTGTATATCCACCTTTCGCAGCAATGCAGGCTGCTATTCTCCCATGGAGACGATCGTAGAGATGCTGGATGTAGTCCTGTGGAACGGCTTGCCATGCCATTTCCACCTGGCGCCTCAGTTGGACCAGCGTTCGTGCTGGACGTGCAGACCGCGTGAGACGACGCTTCATCCAGTCCCAAACATGCTCAATGGGGGACAGATCCGGAGATCTTGCTGGCCAGGGTAGTTGACTTACACCTTCTAGAGCACGTTGGGTGGCACGGGATACATGCGGACGTGCATTGTCCTGTTGGAACAGCAAGTTCCCTTGCCGGTCTAGGAATGGTAGAACGATGGGTTCGATGACGGTTTGGATGTACCGTGCACTATTCAGTGTCCCCTCGACGATCACCAGTGGTGTACAGCCAGTGTAGGAGATCGCTCCCCACACCATGATGCCGGGTGTTGGCCCTGTGTGCCTCGGTCGTATGCAGTCCTGATTGTGGCGCTCACCTGCACGGCGCCAAACACGCATACGACCATCATTGGCACCAAGGCAGAAGCGACTCTCATCGCTGAAGACGACAAGTCTCCATTCACGCCCGTCCCGACACCACTGGAGGCGGGCTGCACGATGTTGGGGCGTGAGTGGAAGACGGCCTAATGGTGTGCGGGACCGTAGCCCAGCTTCATGGAGACGGTTGCGAATGGTCCTCGCCGATACCCCAGGAGCAACAGTGTCCCTAATTTGCTGGGAAGTGGCGGTGCGGTCCCCTACGTCACTGCGTAGGATCCTACGGTCTTGGCGTGCATCCGTGCGTCGCTGCGGTCCGGTCCCAGGTCGACGGGCACGTGCACCTTCCGCCGACCACTGGCGACAACATCGATGTACTGTGGAGACCTCACGCCCCACGTGTTGAGCAATTCGGCGGTACGTCCACCCGGCTTCCCGCATGCCCACTAACGCCCTCGCTCAAAGTCCGTCAACTGCACATACGGTTCACATCCACGCTGTCGCGGCATGCTACCAGTGTTAAAGACTGCGATGGAGCTCCGTATGCCACGGCAAACTGGCTGACACTGACGGCGGCGGTGCACAAATGCTGCGCAGCTAGCGCCATTCGACGGCCAACACCGCGGTTCCTGGTGTGTCCGCTGTGCCGTGCGTGTGATCATTGCTTGTACAGCCCTCTCGCAGTGCCCGGAGCAAGTATGGTGGGTCTGACACACCGGTGTCAATGTGTTCTTTTTTCCATTTCCAGGAGTGTATTTGAAGATCGTCTTGGTTAATGTACTGTCTAGCATTCAACATAAATGTCCAAAAAGTATAAGCCTTCTTTTCTTCATTAGTTCTTATATGGTTTCTGTGTTTCAATAAATTTCAACATTACTACGTAACTTCCAACTTACCATAGTCTTTCGGGTGCTGATATTTCCCTAACGATTAGCGTTCCTCGTATATCTAATTTATTTAAATTATAATTTAATGTTAAATATTCGCTTTCTTATAGACGTTATACGGTCATTACTGTAACCCCATAGTTTTGCACTTTTAATCAAACATTTTTTGCTGTAAAAGTCTTCCGTTATACCCTAAGCAATTCCCATTTTATGTATCATTTCGTCTCTGGCAGCTTCCTCCAAACAATTTTCTTGTTTAAAAATTTTTTAACCTTTATGTCTTCAGATATACCATATGACCTTTCCATTTTATGTATAATTTCGTTTGTGGAAGCATCCTGGTAACTATTTTCTTTTATTATATCCCCAAGATTTTTAAATCTTTCAACATTTTAAACTTGTCCGACGTCTGTTTTCAGAAATTTCGGTGCACTTTCAAAGTTTGTAAAATAAGTTTGGTTTTCTGCAGAATGTTAAGCCGGCCCTGCCTCTTTCTTTGTTTTTTCCTTTAAGCCCTTGAAAATTCTACTTTGCTCTGAATTTTTCATTCTATTATTATTCTTTACTTTCTCAGACGTTAAGTCTGGTTAAGAATGGAAAGTGACGCGGACCTTGATCAAGTGTCACTTCCTATTAACTGTACGGTATGTGTTATATTGCATTTAGGAACTTTCGGGTAATTGAACATGTATCAATAATTACTGATTTCTGTAGTTGTATATATACGTTTGGATGTAGCTCTATTGCATTGATGTACTGGTGGATATTGTGTGGTATGACTCCTGTAGTTGATAGTATAATTGGTATGATGTCAACTTTATCCTGATGCCACATGTCTTTGACTTCCTCAGCCAGTTGGATGTATTTTTCAATTTTTTCTCCTGTTTTCTTTTGTATATTTGTTGTATTGGGTATGGATATTTCGATTAGTTGTGTTATTATTATTATTATTATTATTATTATGGTTAGGACTATTACTACTACATTAGTTTTGTAACTATTATACCTTGATGCCATCTAATATAGTTCCCTAAGCAGTTCATTTAACATTTATTGCCATTTACTTTTTAAATACGGATAAGATTTGTATATTTCGTCGTTTGGATATCACACACGATTCTCGTACGAAGTATCGAGTTTTATTCCAACCGGAAATATTATGTGTACGGGAAATATATGGATTACTACAGTCGTTATGCTGATACGTAATATCTGCAAGCAGAAAGCGAGAATTTTGTACTACCACTTCGTCGTTTGGATATCACACACGATTCTCG
Organism: Schistocerca nitens; assembly: GCF_023898315.1. Classification (NCBI taxonomy): domain Eukaryota; kingdom Metazoa; phylum Arthropoda; class Insecta; order Orthoptera; family Acrididae; genus Schistocerca; species Schistocerca nitens. The sequence continues at coordinate 848,257,852 of NC_064617.1, forward strand.
TACGCAGTATCGGGTTTAATTCCAACCAGCAATATTATGCGCACGGGAAAAATATGGATTACTACAGTCGTTATGCCGACACGTAACCTCTTCTGACATGATTCACATTTGCAGAAAGCGAGAATGTTTTACTACCATTTCGTACAGATGCAAGCCCGCTACGTCACAGTCTGGTAAGCTCTGAAATCTCTTTCTCATCCCCTACCTTTTTTTCCTGAAAAGCCTCTAGATAAGACTGCGTGCGGACGACTTACGCATCCGTGATCCTCGACGATTTCCTCGTCGTCTCCACTTTCCTCTTTTTTTATAGCTACCAACATATATCACCGAGTCATCTCCACTTTTGGCTTGTATGTGGCACTGCCTATGTTAACAGCGTGTTCACTGTGATTCCAGTGGGAGCTCAAAAACCATGGCAGGGACAGGCAGGCGTGATCGATTGCTTCCACCACTGTGCACCTGTCCGACGTGTTTGCAGAGCCACCCTTACAGGTCCCGGACACTTGTTTCTACTTGACGAAAATCTTCAACATAGCTCTGTTAACTTCGTCCCTAAGCTTATAAACTGGGATTCCAAAAGTAAGAGAAAAATAATGTCGTATAGCTTGGGATGTCCATAAATTTTATTAGAAGAAAGGCTGCAGCTTTAGGACACTTGGACAATTAGAATTCCTAAACCAGTATGACAGTTTCAAAACCACCTGTTCTGATTGCGATACTGCTGATTCGAATATTATGCTCCATCGAATTTACAAATTATATTTTCTTAGTAAACTTTAAATGCTATCTACGTATTTAATTTTGATGGGATAACGTAATGACATTTTAAAAAAACTCCTTGAGGAAATGGTAAGTCATGAAACGAGCATTTGTCGAAGCCTTTACGTTATAAAAACATTTATCACCATCGACAACTCCGTGCGTACGAGAATTTAGCTTGTAAACAATCACTGTTATTAATATACCCTAAAGTTTTGCATACATACATTCATTGTGTATTCTGTGCTATGTATTTTTTGTTGTAGATTTCAGCCACAATAAACAATTAGGTTAATTAGTATCTCACAGTTCAAGCACATGAGAATTTTAGGTATTCACTTATTACCGAAAACAGTTTTTTATACCACAAAGATGTGACTTATCTCTGCTCCTTCGCTACAGGAACTGGTATACCTTTCTTCTTTCACAGACAGTTTTGAGTACTGCTTTTCTACACAATTGTTTCTACGCTTCTACTATCGTTACACCTACGGTGTCCTCTCTTTCACGATGAGAGGAAAGGCTACAGGTGCTCGAACGCAAGACTGCATCACAAGCTCTTGCAAAGATCAGTTTTATTATCAGCAACAAAATAGAATCGGAAAGAGGCACACAGGTAGTGAAAAGGCTGTGGAAGCAACATTTATAAAAATAAGTACTTCACAAACGTCTGGCTCATGCCTCATCAACAACGGAATGACGCAACATTTACTAAGGAAGACGGAAGATAAAAAACAAATGGACTGTAGGTAACTTAAAATCTGCAAGGCATTACTGTGGTTTGATTTAGAAACAAAGTCATCCTCTTTAGGACTACGACCAAAAGACATAATGCAAGAATTTTAGTGTAGTTAAGAAGGGTGAAAGGTGAAATTCATCAGGTGTTATCGTTTGAACAACGGAAATGGGAGGTAAAGTCTTACTGTAAAACAGAGAATATGAGTGCGCTACGCCGGCGTTGGAGAGTTGAATTTGGAACACCACCACCGACAAGAGTAACAATTACAAGAATCAGAGATAATTTTGAAGTTGAAGGAACGGTGCACGATATGAAGAAGGGACATGGCGGACGAAAGAGAAGTTCAACTCCAAGATTTCTCCATGCTCTTAACGAGGATGATCCCGATAGGCGAAGCGAATTTTATGAGTGGTTCATTAACAGATGTGAAGAAGAGCAGCTTTTCGAAGATCGAATTCTTTGGTCACAGAAGCGACGTTTAAACTTGATGGAACAATTAACCGCCATAATTGTGTATACTGGGCCAGGGAGAATCCATACGTAACCGAGCAAAGGCGTGTTAATCTACCAGGGGTAACAATCTTGTGTGGTTTGTCCTCTAGATGGTTATTCTGGCCGTACTTCTTTGATCAAATTGTCACGAGCGACTCATACTTGGAAATGATAACTCCTGGTCTTAGCGTTGTGTTTAGAAATGAAGATTATTGCTTTCAACAGGGGGGTCGCCACCTCACTTTCACCAGTATGTGAGGGCATTTCTGAATCATAGACTCCCTGCCAGATGGATAGGACTAAGAGTGACTGTGGAGTATCCAGCTCGAACTCCAGATTTAAATCCTCTAGACTTCTTTCTGTGGGGTACACTCAAGAACACAGTTTACGCTGCGAGAACACACACACGGTATGGTCTTGGAGAGCAAATTGAGCAAGGTTGTGATACTATTCCGTTGCAAACAATAAAGTTGGCATATCGCTCAGTCGCAAGTCGTTGTCGACGGTGTATTCCGACAGACGGGTTACGTCGGACTATGAGGCATCTAAAAACACTAACAAAATTGTGTTTCTAACCCCTTTCATTAAAGAGATGTTCAGTTTCGAAGAGCGTGTACATTCTTTTGGGACTCCCTGTATATATATGTACCATGGGGATGCGATAGACTGCAGGGATGTAATTCATTTTACTATTAAGATATGCGTTTACGAATTTCACCCTTTTTAACTACACCATTATATATACTAAGTCTGATATAACAGAGTCTAATGTCCTTCAGTCAATCATACCTCCTTTCTGGCCTACGAAATCACAGTAACGGAGAAGAGGTTATTAAAAAACTTGAAACTAAATTAAAATAATCCATCCAGTGAAAATAGGCAACATACGTGCATTAGTTTGACGGTGCTTTATAGAGTTAAGCTACTTCCAAGGAGCTAACAAGACGTTTCAGAACAATCAGCAATTAATGACATACCACCACAAACTAGCTGTTTAGTCAACTGCTATAAGCTGCGTATTTCTTGACAAAATAAGAGAGTATATTGTAATAAAGCAGCAGCTCCAGTATCTCTGGTGCTACAATCGGTTTTGACAAGTAACTAGTCACCAAGAGGTTTTCATGAAATGTAGCATGTTTTAAGAGCGTCCGAAAAAATACGGAATGGCCTATGAAAATAGTACATATTCAATTGACCATTCTGATAAGGTTAGTTACACTCGCAATATACAGTATTGGCCATTAAAATTGCTACACCAAAAAGAAATGCAGGTGATAAACGGGTATACATTGGACAAATATATTATACTAAAACAGACATGTGATTCCAATTTCACGCAATTTGGGTGCATAGATCCTGAGGAATCAATACCCAGAACAAACACTTCTGGCCTAACGGCCTTGATACGGCTGGGCATTGAGTCAACCAGAGCTGAGATGGCGTGTACAGGTACAGCTGCCCATGCAGCTTCAACACGATACCACAGTTCATCAAGAGTAGGACTGGCGTATTGTGACGAGCCAGTTGCTCGGCCACCATTGACCAGTCGTTTTCAATTGGTCCGAGATCAGGAGACTGTGCTGGCCAGGGCAGCAGTCGAACATTTTCTGTATCCAGAAAGGCCCGTACAGGACCTGGAACATGCGGTCGTGCATTATCCTGCTGAAATGTAGGGTTTCACAGGGATCGAATGAAGGGTAGAGCCACGGGCGTAACACATCTGAAATATAACGTCCACTGTTCAAAGTGCCGTCAATGCGAACAAGAGGTGACCGAGACGTGTAACCAATGGCACTACATGTCATCACGCCGGGTGATACGCCAGTATGGCGATGACGAATACACGCTTCCAATGTGCGTTCACCGCGATGTCGCCAAACACGGATGCGACCATCATGATTCTGTAAACAGAACCTGGATTCCTCCGAAACAATGACGTTTTGCCATTTGTGCAGCCAGGTTCGTCATTGAGCACACCATCGCAGGTGCTCCTATCTGTGATGCAGCGTCAAGGGTAACCGCAGCCATGGTCTCCGAGCTGATAGTCCATGCTGCTGCAAACGTTGTGCAGATGGTTGTTGTCTTGCAAACGTCCCCACCTGTTGACTCAGAGATCGAGACGTGGCTGCACGATCCGTTACAGCCATGTGCATAAGATGCCTGTCATCTCAACTGGTAGTGATACGAGGCCGTTAGGATACAGCACGGCGTTCCGTATTACCCTTCTGAACCGACCGATTCCATATTCTGATAACAGTCATTGGATCTCGACCAATGCGAGCAGCAATTTCGCGATACGATAAATCGCAATCTCGATAGGCTACAATCCGACCTTTATCAAAGTCGGAAACGTGATGGTACGCATTTCTCCTCCTTACACGAGGCATCACAACAAAATTTGACCAGGCAACTCCGGTCAGCTGCTGTTTGTGTATGAGAAATCGGTTGGAAACTTTCCTAATGTCAGGACGTTGTAGGTGTCGCCACCGGCGCTATCCTTGTGTGAATGCTCTGAAAAGCTAATCATTTGCATATCACAGCATCTTCTTCTTGTCGGTTAAATTTCCCGTCTGTAGCCCGTCAGTTTTGTTGTGTAGCAATTTTAATGGCCAGTAGTGTTCAACGCATCTACTAGGCAAAGCATAGTACTCCTATTAGTTCAGTACGGAACGTTTGCCTATGCAGTTGCTCTTTGAGACATAGGAGGAGTTCTTTCGTTCTTTGCGTCTGTCCAAAGAACAATAGCACAGTGGAAGAGACTGCCGTTTTCGTGTTCCAGACAGAAGAACAAGCCAATGGAGTGAGACTGGTTTTGTAACCAATGTCAAGCTCAAGGATCCTGAAATGACAGTTTGAAAGCCGGAAATAATCCGACGAATTTCTACAACTCCGCAACGAAGCCCACAGCGGTATTTCTGTCGCTATTCCAGAACAACATTACAAATTCCTCAAACGTATTTGCAGAGGATTGTGAAGCAGGGTTCAAAGTTTCATCGTTATAAGCTGGAAGTGTCTCAACAGCTACGAAAGGGAGTTAACGTAAACAGGGACAATTTCTGCAAAGCTTTACCTGGCAGAATTGATGCGATACATTTCTGAGAGATTCGCGATGTCTTGTGACACCAACTTGATACTGAAACACGTTCGTCAATAAACAAAAGTTCCGGTATTAATCGGACACTGCTGATTTATGAAAATGCTCAGGTTATTTCAAACGTCGTCGTGTGGTGTGCTACAGGACAGGCTGCGGCAAGAGTTGAGCAATTTTTTAAAGACACCAAGGGTTGGCCAGTGTGTGTCAAGCCCGAGAGGAATACGGCCATGGTTAATAACTTCTTCATTCCACAACTGCTGTGGTTTTGCCGTCTAAACACGATGTGGCTTCAGCCGATATGGTGCGTAATTAAAGGGCTACACCGAGGCGCCAATTTCTTCATCCGGGGACTTCACCTGGTCCTCCAGCTTCTGATTCTTTACGACTGGTCATCTCAAGAACAAAACTTTTATCACAGCAACACTGTAATACTTATGATCTGAAAGCCGCTGTCGGGGAGGAAATGGAGGGCAATCCTTAAGAAATTAGTCACTTAAGCGTTTTTCTTACGTCTTTTAAAGATACTTTATGACGTAGCTTTCTTAGGCTACATTTGTTGGAAGTTATAGCATGAATTTTATTTGTTGTGTGTGATGTCAAACAGAAAAACGCTTAAGTGACTAACCAGCGATGTTATGCGTAAGTTAAAAATTCTATAAATGTATATCACAAGTAGGCTACCGTCTGCCTAGAAAGTAGTATATACACTACTGTCCATTAAAATTCCTACACCAAGAAGAAATGCAGATGATAAACGGGTATTCATTGGACAAATATATTATACTAGAACTGACATGTTATTACATTTTCACGCAATTTGGGTGCATAGATCCTGAGAAATCAGTACCACGAACAACCACCTCTGGCCGTAATAGCGGCTTTGATACGCCTGGGCATTATGTCAAACAGAGCTTGGATTGCGTGTGCAGGTACAGCTGCCCATGCAGCTTCAACACGATACCACAGTTCCTCAAGAGTAGTGACTGGCGTATTGTGACGAGCCAGTTGCTCGGCAACCTTCGACCAGACGTTTTCAATTGGTGAGATATCTGGAGAATGTGCTGGCCAGGGCAGCAGTCGAACATTTTCTCTATCCAGAAAGGCCCGTACAGGACCTGCAACATGCGGTCGTGCATTATCCTGCTGAAATGTAGGGTTTTCGCAGGGATCGCATGAAGGGTAGAGCCACGTGTGGTAGCACATCTGAAATGTAACGTGCACTGTTCAAAGCGCCGTCAATGTGAACAAGAGGTGACTGAAACGTGTAACAAATGGCACCCCATACCATCACGCAGGGTGATACGCCAGTATGGTGATGACGAATACACGCTTCCAATGTGCGTTCACCGCGATGTCGCCGAACACGGATGCGAACATCATGATGCTGTAAACAGAACCAGGATTCTTCTGAAAAAATGACGTTTTGCCATTCGTGCACATAGTTTCGTCGTTGAGTACACCATCGCAGGCGCTGCTGTCTGTGATGCAGCGTCAAGGGGAACCGCAGACATCGTGTCCGAGTTAATAGTCCATGCTGCAGCAAACGTCGTCGAACTCTTCGCGCAGATGGTTGCTGTCTTGCGAATATGCCCATCTGTTGACTAAGGGTCGAGACGTGACTGCACGATCAGTTACAGCCATGCGGATAATATGCCTGTCATCTCAACTGCAAGTGATACGAGCCCGTTGGGATGCAGCAAGGCGTTCCATATTACCCTCCTGAACCCATCGATTAAATATTCTGCTAACAGTCATTGGATCCCGACTAATGCGAGCAGCAATGTCGCGATATGATAAACCGCAATCGCGATAGGCTACAATCCGACCTTTATCAAAGTCGAAAACGTGATGGTACGCATTTCTCCTCCTTACACGAGGCATCACAACAACGTTCTACAAGGCAACGCCGGTCAACTGCTGTTTGTGTATAAGAAATCGCTTGGAAACATTCCCCATGTCAGCACGCTGTAGGTGTCGCCACCGGCGCCAACCTTGAGTGGATGCTCTGGAAAGCTAATCATGTGCTTATCACAGCATCTTCTTCCTGTTGGTTAAATTTCGCGTCTGTAGCACGTCATCTTCGTGGTGTAACAATTTTAATGGCCAGTAATGTAATAAGACTATTACTTTTAGATCGCCTGTTGACTGCAATAGTGCTGTAACAGGCCTGTCCTGATTAAATAAACATCACAAAAAAGAAGCAGCATTTTGGACTTAATTCATATTTTTCTTATATGGCTTATATAGAGCTGCGGGCTGATTTGAAACAAAATAACTTAAAAAGTGTGTTGTTAATGAACTGCAATTAACCAAATTTGAATTTTTTAAAATTTTTTGGTGTTCACCAAGTACCTCTCTATTCGATGTAAACATTACAGAAGATGCATTCGTGTCCCTAATATTGTGTTCATATATATAACCGTTTCTCTGGCTTACTTGTACAGGGTGGAGCCAATAAAAGTGGCCAGGAGGACAGAGTTCCACATTACAAAGAAACACAGGAGACGAAAGGAAATACAGTACTAACCTGGTTATAACAGATCTTGAAAGTGTCCACCACTCATCTCCTGGCCATTGGCTCGGAATGTTTTCTGAGTTGTTCAAAACGGATCCTATTTGATGCCGGCACTTTGAGACGACTAAACTTCTCAGCAAACAACTTACCACACCGTTTCCATATCTTTGTCGTCACGTAGCTTTCCACAGCTACCCCCACTGCACCACTGTGAGTACCATCGTCCCCTTTTAACTGCTGCGCTCACCTCGTTGCAGCCCGCACTATACTGTGAACTGGTGCAGATCACATGGGGCCGTACACGTGGTGTCTGCTCCACGGGCTGTGGTTATATGCAAACATTCACGTCCAATCGTATCTGCTTGTCCGTGCTACTTTTATTTGCCTCACCGTTAAATCATTACCGACTTAGAAAGTACGTTTTTAATAAAAGTTAACCATATCTAACGAAGCTTATCTTTTCCTTTTTCAGTTTATTTGTGGTGGACACAAAGCACCACCCCTGTTCCCCCCAGCTTGGCATTATGTGCTATGAAAACTGCGTTGTTATTGCTAGAGGTGAGCGCAGAACGTTTCAGTGAAGGCTCGTGATGCGTTCTCACTATCCAAAATCGTTCGTGGCCATGTATCATCATAAAATTGATGCTACTGTGTCATTATTATATACTTTAATTACGGAACGTATATACAGCCACCTTGGTTGAACAAAATTTTGTCAGTTGACCACGGTTTCGGTTGCACTAGGGCAATCTTCATCAGAATAAAAACTTACGTGGAATACATTCAATCACACAATGGTCACATGAATTCCATCTAACTTTTAATCGTGATAAAGATTGCCCTAGTGCAATCGAAACCGTGGTCAACTGACGAAATTTTGTTCAACCCACGTAGTGTATATAAGAAATTAGAATTATATATTAACGCCGTCAGCTGCTCATGGGCGTTGATATATATCAACGGGGACCAGTGAAAAATGTGTACCCCGACCGGGGCTCGAACCCGGGATCTCCTGCTTACATGGCAGACGCTCTATCAATCTGAGCCACCGAAAGCAAAGAGGACCGTGTGACTGCAAGGGCTATCTCGCTCACGCCTCCCGCGAGACCCGTATTCTCACCTTGTATGTCCACGCATTACATTCGTAGTGGTCTACCCCAACGCACTGATTACTCGTGGAAGACATTCTTACCAAGTCCCGTAAGAGTTCAGGGAATGTGTGTGCATCCGCACGGAAGAAGAAGATCATGGCCGGTATTGCCAGAACTATATATACTTATAAGGATATGGTGTCTGTTCTTTCGAACATGTCAGTAAGAACAGACGCCATATCTATATAAGTATACTCGTATATAGTGTATATGCGTTCTGTAATTAAATAGCGTAGGGTTGCTGGATCACAGCCAATAAAATGTTTAAAATTTCACTGTATACTTTTACAAGTATGGAGCGCCCTTGTGATTGTAGCAGATATAGAAGAAATAGTCACACTCATCAAACAATGCGACAGCAAACCCACCATTATTGCAGGCGATCTCGACTGCAGAATAGACACAGAAAACTATAAAACAAAACTAGTCGTTGAAACCCTAGAAGAAGATGGTTTCACCCTACCTAACGATAGACAGATACATACATACATACATACATATAATGGGAAAAGCACCATTGATATCGCATTAACAAGAGGAGAAATAGAAGGAAGTATTCAATAAATATGGCATGACTCCATTACTCTTATACGAAAGCACATTCCAATGAAGATAAAAATAAACATCGTCACGTCACCGCCAGCAAGAAAGACCCACCAAATCACACAAAGAAAAATTGATATAGAAAAATTAACAAACCAGCAAGAACAATTAACACAAATAGAAACTTTCATAGAGGAAGGAGACCTTGAAAAAGCAACAGACCAAATAGAACACCTCCTAAAAAATGCAGTGGTGAAACAGTCCCTAAAACAAGGACGTCAAAAAGATGGTTCAACGCTGAATACTACAGCAAAAGGAAAACTGTTCTAAGAACGCTCCACAGACTAACAAACCGGCATCACGGAGAAACATACAAACTGTACGCAGAAGAGAGGAGAATCTACAAAAAACTAATAGAAGAGAAGAAAAAGGAATACGTAGAAAGAGTAGCAAAAAGAGAAGCGGATGAAGTAGAGAAAGACACATACATAGCAGCAAGACCAAGAAAAATGGCTCATACACCAAATATATACCTGAAGGAATGGGAAGACCACTTCAGTAAGATACTGAACAAACGAGGAATCAAAACACCCCCAAACAAATAGAAACAACATCAAACTAAGGAAAAAGACAATATATGGGAACCTCTAAATGAAGAAGACGTGAAAGAAGTAATAAAAGCACTGAAGAACAAGAAAGCAGCAGGACCCGATAACATATATATAATGAACATATAAAAGATGCAGAAGAGATGCTCCAACACATATGGACCAAACTATTTAACAAATGCCTGGTACTTGGAAGAATTCCGGCACAATAGAGACACTCGACAATAAAAGTTCTCTACAAAGGTAGAGGAGACGCAATGGACCCAAACAAGTACAGAGGCATAGCCCTGGAAAATACTCAATTTAAGATGTTTTCAAAGATAATAACACAAAAAATCCAAGCCTCTGTGGACAGTCATCTCCCAGAACGACAAATGGGTTTCAGATCTGGAAGATCAACACTTACGGCAGTCGGGCTTCTTCTATACAACATCGACGAAGCGCTACAAAAGAAAAAAATGTTCTACACAGTGTTCATAGACTTTACCAAAGCCTTTGACGTATTGGAAAGAGATCTCACAGTCCGAAAACTGAAAAACTCAATGGGAGAAGATAGCGTATGGGCAAGAATAATCAAGTCAATCCTCGAATACAACTTAATCACAATTTCAGACAACCTCTCTTTTTCGAACCCCATTCTGCAATCGAACGGAGTCTTACAGGGTGACCCAATGAGCCCTTTGCTGTACATTCTTGCCACTGAAGAAGTACTCCGAATTGGAGAAAATGAAAAAGACGTGTATGTATATGCATACGCTGACGACATAGCCGTAGGTTCAACAGATATACAGAAGCTGCAGAGAAACATTGAGAAAATAGACAGATGGTGCAGTGAACACAAACTACACATAAACATAACAAAGACAGAAATGGTAATTTTCAGAAAAGGAGGCAAACCACCGAAGAATGCGGAAATCAGCATCAGAGGACAAGAAATAAAAATCTCATCAGACTTTAAATACCTAGGAGTGACATTGCAACCAACAGACAAATGCTTCTCAAAACATACAACAGAATGTACAGCCCAAGCAATAATAGCAATACAGGACATCAAAAACATCCGCCTACTCAGTCTAGAAACAGCGATGAAATTATTCAACACAAAAATCTTGCCAGTCCTGGCCTATGGGATGGAGGTTATATGGGACCACCTGACAGAAAAAATTCTAGAAACACCAGAAAAGGTAAAATCAACCTATCTAAAAGGAGCACTAGGTCTCTCAAAGACAACAAGATCTAGACTAGTGTACCTGCTAGCGAGAGAGACATTCCTAATTGAAGACATCAGACTTCGATATATGATGCCACACACCAGGGCTTCCAGAAAGCAACTGAAGATCATGGAGGACAAACGAGGAAAAATACGGCCGCAGTTCTATGGCACCGAAGCAATGACGAACCGCTCATGGACAGCACCAAACGTAACTAGACTTTCTATTCACGGCTTTCATCATCTAACCTGCAAAAACAAAACTTATCACGACCCAACCACAACATGTGTATGTGAACTGTGTAACGAAGCCTGTGAACGATATCACATAGAACTGTGCAGTAAAAGAGTGAAATCGATAAATGAATATGCAAAAATGTAAAATGTAAATGTAAAATGCTAAGCAAAGTAACTGTATATGGCTATTTGGCTGCAATTTTATTAATATATATATATATATATATATATATATATATATATATATATATATATATATATATATATATATATATATTCTAGATGAATTAATAAAATGTTGGCTCTGGGAAGGAAGCCACTAGGAGTGATTTCATTTTAATGAATGTCTTATTACATTATTCACACAGTTCGCTTATTTCACGTATACTTACCGAAAAGAGTATCATACGTCACACTTACGCCAAAGAAACGGTTTGTCTCCTCACGTATGTTCACCGTCATGTCAATCGTGGTGCATGTGAAATAAAAGACCCGTCTGGGTGACGCGTGAGGCGTCCAAAAAGGGGAGCTGTCAGCAGTCAAGGCGGAGCATTTCTTTTCTCTCGACGCTGACAGAAATGGCTGATGTCGCTGTATCGGTGAAAATGTTACGAATATCTGCAACAGAAACGTGGCGTCAAAGACGGCAGTACGTGTTACAAGGGAGGGCCTCATGTTTCCTTAATGTGACTGAAGCCCCCACATTTCTGAAATCCGCGCACGTCGGTATTGAAATCAAGATTGATGCTAATAAGAAGCTGTGTCGGCGGAGGGTGCGGCGGGCGGGCGGGTATCGGCTGCCGGCGTCTGGCGCCGTGTCTGCAGAGCGCCGCTGCACCAGCAATATTTTCGCAACTTTCTTTGGAACCTTACACCCGTGAAATCGAATCCCGGGCCCACATTGAAATGTATCACGCAGGGGTTGTTCTCTTCCCCTGCCAGCCACTACTACTGCTCCCTGCGCTCTCCCGCTCCCCAGCGTCACAACAGCGCGCAGACACACTCACATACACACACACACACACACTCGCTCGCATGCATACCCGGAAACATACGAACAGCGATACAGACGCTCTGGTGGGTTTCCTTCTGACACCTTGCTGCCGACAGCGACGTGTCTTTAAAAAGTCGCTGTGTCTCGCCTTCGAGATTCCGCACTCGAGCGTGAAATATTTAGCCGTGGTGTGCGGGGGCAGCTCCGTCCCTGCTGTGACGGGGCGAGGAGCCAAGACGACAGCTGCACTGCTTGCCCTGTCAGCCGCTGTTCCAGTGGCCTCCCACCACATCTCGCTGCCTGTGTCAGCATTCTATTACTTTCTAACCTTGCCGAACACCACAGTGGTAAGATACCGCGAAAGTCGTCCGCTGATACACGAAACTCTCCTTTCATGCCACCTATTCGTGCGCGAGACGGAAGCAACTTGTCTGCCTCAAAGATTTGTTCTCACACACCTACCTGCCGAGATACGAGATCTTTGGGAGGAAACTTTTAAGTTCTGTCTTGGCGGATGGTAAGCGTGTATGAATGCTTCGTGTCTGTTCTTTCGGACATGTCCGAAAGAACATGCCACGGTAACACCGACCACCTTAAACGACAATCTATACCAACGTTAAATCTCTGCGAGGAATTGCCTCAAAATGGTTCAAATGGCTCCAAGCACTATGGGACTTAACATCTGAGGTCATCAGTGCCCTAGACTTAGAACTACTTAAACCTAACTAACATAAGGACATCACACACATCTATGCCCGAGGCAGGATTCGAACCTGCGACCGTGGCAACAGCGCGGTTCCCGAATGAAGCGTCTAGAACCACTCGGCCACAGCGGCCGGCTGCAAGGAATTTTTGAGAAAGTTGGCCATGAGGTAACCTAATGGGAACAGTGTAACCAAAGTGAGATTCTTTTCCGAAACACTCCAGCAGAGTAAAATCGACAGTAAACAGGTGAGTCAGGAACAGACACACTAAAATCGTTCGCCAGCGTAATTAGGCATTCTTGTGTCAATCATTATAATAAAGCAGAAGGCAGTGCTAAGGCTAACCTAACATTCCTTGACACTCAAATTAAAGAGTGTACAGTTTGGAAGGTAGGAGACGAGGTACTGGCAGAAGTAAAGCTGTGAGTACCGGGCGTGAGTCGTGCTTCGGTAGCTCAGTTGGTAGAGCACTTGCCCGCGAAAGGCAAAGGTCCCGAGTTCGAGTCTCGGTCGGGCACACAGTTTTAATCTGCCAGGAAGTTTCACTCAAATTAAACTCTTTGCTTACATCTGTTCCTACTACAACACAGTAACCTAACTTTGCAGATAAATGTGCTACTAATTAGAAAGTCATATAAACAAATATCCAATGAGATAGTACAAAGCAACATATGCCTCTCAACAACACGTACCTTAAGTGAACTAGGAGCAACAGTTGATAAAACCAGTTGCCGACACATGAAACTAGGAACAATACTGAACATGGAAAAGCTTGAAATGATTATGAATTTAAATCAGGGAGTCTACTAATGATCATAATGTATAGCTTCATTGCCTAATACAGGTTCTCTATGCCTGTGCACTAATCAACTTGCATTATAATTGATAACACAGTAAGTACATCTTTCTTAAACTCGGATTGAAGCAACTAATCAGAAAGCAAATCTAACTACACTGGCCCTGAAGGAGCCTTTGCATTGCTACATCACCTAACTAGCCTACTAAATGAGGACCGTTAAATTTTCGTGGTTTGAAAAACCATGCTCGTCAACAAAACTACACAGGTATGTTTGAGAATAGGCAAGTGTTCTCATTAATAATGATTAATTAAGGAAAGCACAACAAACTATAACTCCATAACTAACGGATGTGCTTTGAGAAACAGTCCTTTAATCTATTCAAAATGTAGTTGGCTGTGTACATGCCAACACAACATTAATTTCAAGTTCACACGTTTTCTCATGAAACGAATACTGATCAAAATGCATAAATGCAACAGTTCATAATCATTTTAGCTTAAGGTTAAATTTACTATTTTTAGGCAGCTTTTCAAGTAAGCAAATTATTTAAGAAAATGACTGCAGATTGATATAAAAATGCACTGGAAGTGGAAAAATTCTCAAATTGTAAGACTGAACTTTAAACACTGTAACTCTACACATTAAAAAGCAGTCACAACTACTTCTACAGTCACCAAATTAGCCTTTCTGTACTAAATTAGAATACTCGGAGTTAAATTCGTTATGATAGGATTCATGTCCAGGTTTGAGATTTGGGATAATGACGGGTATAAGCTCGATTATTATTGAAGTCAACCAAATTTCACAAATACCTGGTCCATTTACATAGTGTCAAATATAAACAATTTAGTGGAAGGCTTGTGGCACCGGTGGCGTAATTCGCAATGGCTGTTAACATGGTGGCGATACAGTCACGTCAGTACTATTTGTGTCGCCCTGTTACAGATCTTCTTGACGTCGGAATTATATTTTTATATGGCCAAAAGTCGTGCCATGGTAATGGTATCACCAAATGCAGCATCCGAGGCCCATAAATATTGCTCTTAAGCTTTTCTGGCCTCAAAACTCCAGGAATACCCATCAGACAGGACGAGTTGCCGGTTGCGCGCTAACCACACCTTTTCCACTCCGCCAGGTTACTTCCGTAGCTGCGGGTCTTCCCCATATCTTTTACATTCAGCCCCACCTTCCCTAACTATGGAACGAGTCATTTATAGTACAGTATATAACAATCATTCCAGTAGTTATTTAAATCCACAAGTACATTTTAAACAACATCGTACAAAAAAATTCACATAACTGAAACATGTATACATAGTAAAAAATTTCCGTAACAGATACAACATTCTATATAAGCAAGACTACAAACTGACATAGAAATATCGATGCAGAAAAGAAAGTCTAAAGTAGGTGTTACAAACAGACACCCCGCATTCATGTAACAAATACGCCTAGATCAGCAAAGGATCCAACCTCCTGTGGGAATCTCAGAATAGCGAACAGTGAGTTAATGGACAGCACCGCGGACAGGTGGTACTCGGTGGGAATGTGGATCGGTTGTGAGGCTTGTCGAGATAATCCGCGTAGTTGCGATAACGCTGTGTCCCGAATGACGAGGAGGTCAACACACCTGCCTAGGAAGTAGGAGATCCCGGGTTCAAATGGCGGACCGGTAAACATTTTCGCTTCTCGCCGCTGATTCCGCGTATTGTCCCGCTGCAGGTGACAGCACTGATTTCCTTCATTTTACATAGGATCGCACGAGCTTCGACGCGACCCGACCAACAGGAACGCTAGACTTGCGAATTCGTTTCCGCTAGGACACTTTCTTCTGCCTGCTGCCGTGATAACGACCTGTCAATATGATTAGTACGCCGGTGAGCCAAATCAAAGGGCATAAGCGAGTTTGGCATTATCTGTGTCTGCCAACGTAGACCGATGGAACATAACTCATACAGAGAAGGAACTGTTATAGTTCAGTGCACGAGGTAAATGAAACACATACGCAATGACACGAAGATAAATGGCACTTTTTTTTTTCTTCCAAAGACCGTATCTGCACCCATATCACCGCGATTTCTGATGATCCTCTGGACATTATGAACGGCAGTACGTGGTTCTTAATACGGTGTGTGATCGACACAGACCATAATTCATGCTCTGAGAGACGCTTAAATGCCGACCACCAGTTCATGCGGTATGATTCCTCGGACAACGCGGCTGACAACTGATGGAAGGTGTTGGTACACGTGCGCGTGCTGCAGTGCACCTCCCCAATACATCCGACACGTTCCTGATGGGATTTAAGCCGCGGGATCGGACGGAACAGTCCACCCGCCGAGTACCCTCTGGTTCCCATAGCTCCTTACTTGCTCAGTTTGATGCGGTCGGGCATGGTCATCTATGAAAGTAAAGTCAGCACTAAACGCAACCCTGAAAAAACACGCATGGGGAGGGGGTACAGTGTCACAATAACATTGACCATTGAGTGTACCCAGCTCACAGATTTGAGGGTCAGTCCGTGCTTAACGAAGCCTGTCGTGTTTTGCGTGCCCGTTGAGGCCCTACGCGATATTAGGCAGGTGTATCAGTTTCTTTGCTCTTCTATGTGTTAAGCCTCCTCACACCACAACATCTGGACCTGTCCGATCAGAGTCGACAATGCTGGACGTTTCCTCATATGATGAGACGTGGAAATACACAATGCTCGCAGCAACATTGTCAGATATTATTTTGGTGGTCAAAGTGTTATGGCAATTACGAGCATAATGTTGCTTGGACGTTATGATATCTAAAGTTTTGAACACCGCACAGCCACCGGACAACGTTACTGTAACACTGTGCTTCCTCTTCATGTGCGTTTTTCAGGGGTGCATTCGGCCCCGACTTCATTTTTGTGAATGGCAATGCACGACCGCAAAGAACTGTGCTGGCGGAGGAGACCTAGGGGCGCGAGGATAGTCGGCGAATTGAAGAGCCTGCCGTTCTCTCGACTTAAACTCCAAAGAATACGTGTAGGATCAGTTGGGGGACGTATTAGAGCAAGTCCATATGCACCAATGATCGTCCAGCAGTTGTAAACCGTCCTGGTGGAGGACTGGAACGATCAAGCATGAGAACTTCTTATCAACACCGTGCCCACACGGCAACACATTACAGAGCATGAGTATTCGTACGTCGTTATCATACGCGTATTAAGAACCATGTCGCGCCTTTTGTTATGTCCTGGGAGCAATCATAAATCGCAGTGATTTGGATTTACACTGAAGCGCCAAAGAAACTGGTATAGGCATGCGTATTGAATTACAGAGATATGTAAACAGGCAGAAGACGACGCTCCGGTCGGCAACCTCTCCACAGCAACAAGTGTCTGGCGCAGTTGTTAGATCGGTTACTGCTCGTACAATGGCGGGTTATGAAGATTTAAGTGATTTTGAACGCGGTGATATAGTTGGCGCATGAGCGATGGGACACAAGAACTCCGAGGTAGGTATAAAGTGGAAATTTTCCCATACGGCCATTTCACGAGTGTACCGTCAATATCAGGAATCCGGTAAAACATCAGATCTCGGACATCACTGCGGCTGGAAATAGATCTCGCAAGAACGGGACTTACGACAGCTGAAGAGAATCGTTCGGCTTTGCCAGAAGTGCAAACCTTCCGCTTATTGCTGCAGATTTCAATGCTGGGCCATGAACAACTGTCAACGTGCGAACCATTCAACGAAAGATCATAGATATGGGATTCCTCAGCCCAAGGCCGACTCGTGTACCCTTGATGACTGCATGACGCAAAGCTTTACATGTCTCCTGTGTCTGTCAACACTGACACGCGACATTTTATGACAGAAAACACATTGCCTCATCCGATGAATCTCGTTTCAAATTGTATAGAGCGGATGGACGTGTACGGGTATGCAGACAACCTCATGAATTCATGGACCCTGTATGTCAACAGGGGACTTTCAGGCTCGTGGAAGGTCTGTAGTGGTGTAGGGCGTGTGCAGTTGGAGTGATATGGGACCCCTGATACGTCTAGCTACATCTCTGAAAGGTGATACGTACGTAAGCATCCTATCTGATCACCTGCATCCATTCACGTTCACTGTGCATTCCGACGGACTTGGGCAATTCCAGCAGGGCAGTAAGAGAGCCCACACATCCAGAATTCTACAGAGTGGCTCCAGGAACACTCTTCTGAGTTTAAACTGTTCCGATGGGCAGACATTCAACATCATTGAGCATATCTGGGATCCCTTGCAACGTGCTGTTCAGAAGAGATCTCCACTCCCTCGTACTCTTACCGATTTACGTACATCCTTGCAGGATTCATCGTGTCAGTCTCTCCAGAACTATTTCAGATATTAGTTGAATCCATGGCCTGTCGTGTTTTGCGTGCTCGTTGAGGCCCTACGTGATATTAGGCAGATGTATCAGTTTCGTTACTCTTCTATGTGTTACTGCCTTTTCTAAAAGAATCATTTGTGTTAGTCTCTGTGGTACTTTCAGTTACCTTGTGCATTGCAGTGTAGCAGTTAAAATATCCATGCATCGTCGAAGTTTCCATGAGCTATGTTACTGGACAATGAGACATCATGTGGAAGTTCGTTTCATTCTTTTATTTAGCACACTGGTGTAGTACGGACTTTTTGTGTTGTGATGGTGAAATGAGCACTTTCATCCGATTTCGTTATGGATTATGGGAAGATTTTTGCTAGCTTTGCATATCTGCGCAGCATTTAAGCTATTATACATTTGGCAATCCCACTACAGATTTTACATACTGTATTCCTAACTTACAGCATACTATACAATTTTTATAAATGACGAATATGTGGGACTTGCAGTCTTCCGATCTAACGAGCTTGCGCCGCAAACATTTATTGCGGCTCCTGTATTGCAGGTGGGCCGCCTGAAGTGGCCGAGCGGTTCTAGGCGCTACAGTCTGGAACCGCGCGACCACTACGGTCACAGGTTCGAATCCTGATTCGGTGTGTGTGTGTTGGGGTTTATGGGTGCTCAACATCGTCCTGATTCGGGCATGGATGTGTGTGATTGCTTTTTGATCTTTTCATTGCAATTTTCTGGAGGGTTGAAGGAATATTCGGCTCACAACTAGGAGAGTATCAAGCATGATTTTGAAATGAAAGGTCTTGTGCAGATCAAGTACTAAATATAATGAACATAAAGCTTTGTGATCATTGTCGTAAATGAAAGAAATTCATTTTATGCTTCTTGGATCACTGTTTTGATGCGCGACCATTTCGCTACTTGTAAAATTTAAGTGGTTGTGTGGCTTTTCCGATTATGGCCCATTACATTTATTTCCGCGATACACTTTGCAGTCAGTATCCCATATCCATTCAGTCGTCCTAGATTTCCAGTAGCTTATCTCATTGCTCTTCCACTCGTAAAATAACATTTTAGATATTAATACTAGAATGTGGTGCTGTTCTTTCATTTGTTATATCTGGTGGTAATGCAAAACTACACGGTCCACTAAATAATTTTGCATATGAAATATTTTATCTTGTACCCATGTACTGGTCATTATTTCACATTGAGTATAATTCAAATTTTTACGAGCTCATTATCTCTTTCCCTGGTTTTTGTTCAGGTTAACCCCCCATGTTTAATATTTATAATATTTAATCATCCGTTTAATCGAGAGCTACTGTCGTTCGTTTAAATAGTATTTAAAGTTGTGAGGAAATGTCCTGACTTGAATAGGGATTAGATTTATGTGAAGTAAGCGTTTCAGCTATAAAGACTAATTTGCGCTGCTGCTGAACTGAGATGGAGACATCGAGATGGTTTGTTCAACCTCACAAATTCTGGATTGTCAAATGATTGTTGTGTAATGTGAGATACTTACCGAGGAAACATTTGGAGTACATTTATTTCGTCTATAAGATTCAGTTCCTTACTCACATTTTTTGTAACAGCGTGAGCCTACTCTAAGGATTATAATTTGAGTTTTGTCTTCGTTAATCCTGGTTAGCACACCTCTTTTGTCATTCCGTTAACATTTGCAAAACTCTTTGCCCTTCTGAAAGTTTAATGAATTCAGTGACACAGCCTTTGTTCACTTAGTGATAAGATTTAATACAACATTCTAAAATAGTTAAAGAAGTACACACCATCATGACTACAGTTTACAGATCCAAAAACACGAAAGAGTGCATATAATAACAAGGAGAACTGCAGAATACTTGCGGACTACTTCAGAGAACTGCAAAATTACGATACTCCAAAAAGCGCTTCATTTTGATAATTTCATCCAAACAGAAACACATTCAAAGCCGTCAACAATAGATGAAAGCAGAGATATCATAAAACAACTTAAAAATGACAAAGCATCACAGAAAGACATTATAATTGCTGAATTGAGGAAACACAATAGTTACAACATTATTCTATTTCTAACACAAATAATTAATGAAATTTCGACGACAAACAGCTTAAGATCAAAGTGGAAATCGGAATTAAAACATTAACTACATAAAAAGTGAAAGAAAACTGACCCTAACAATTATAGAGAGCTCTACTTCTTACCAGTGACATATAAGATCTTGTTCATGGAACTTTTCAAGAGAGCTGAAGGAATATTCGGCTCACAGTCTGGAGAGTATCAACCAGGGTTTTGGAATGAAAGGTCTTCTGGAGAGCAAATACTAAATCTAATGACCATAACAGTAATGACGTAAATGACAAACTTGAATTACGTGATATCATTTAGATAAAAAAAAGTGACCCAGTCGATAGGAATGCGTTGATCAGCATTTTAAAGGATTTCACCCTCTACAGTAAAAAAACAGAAATAGTTAAAGGAACTTTAACAAACACATCAATAGTAAAATTTACAGGGAACTGGCAAACCCTTTTGAAATGAAATCAGGAGTAAGACAGGGAGATTGTTCATCTGCCCTACTTTTTAACTGTGCATTAGAGAAGGAGGTGAGAGAATGGACAAGATCCATCAGTGCTAAGGGTGTTGAACTTGGAAGAAACCAAAAAAAGTCACCATAGATTGTCTAGGTTTAGCAGATGATATGGCGTTAATTACTGACTCACTGGATAGTGCTAAAGAACAAAGCACACAACTACAGAAACAAGCAGACAAAATAGGAGTAAAAATATAATTTGAGAGAAAACACATTTCGTGACAAATGTCAAAGATGCCCCTCCTGATCTTAAAATTCATAACTGCACAATACCTAAAGGTAACTGTTTCAAATACTGAGGAGAATGGATAACGTACGACACAAAGGAAAAGATAGCCTTAGGAAACAGAGAACATAAAATGGAAAGAAGATTATAAACGATAAAAAATAACAAAGAAAAAACAAGATTTGGGGAGATTTAAAAACTGGATACATTTGAAAGAAGAATTCTAAGGAAAATACTGGCACCTAGAAGTAATACAAATGAAGATCAAACACACAGCTCTGTTTGAAATTGAAAAGCTAACTGATGTAATGAGGACTAGAAGACTACAGTTTTACGGCCAAATATGCCGAATAGATAGTAACAGACTAATCAAACAGATCTTCAATTTACTAAACAGCTACAAATCCAAACCCACATGGTTCACTGAAATTGACAAAGATATGAAAAATACAGGAATGATAAAGGGCCTAACAGATAATGGAATACTTTTTAGAGGCGCAACACAAAAGGCAGTATTTCAGGAAAGAAAGGGGTCTCAAAACGGAAGGAAGTGTACCCACAAGGGAAAAGGAAGGACGCTTCCGAAGCATAAAGGAAGTCTGGGAGCACTGAAAATTAAATACAAAGGAGCAAAACCAAAGTTATCTTACCCCCAAAAACGGTTTTCTGATTAAAAAAGTACTACAAAGGGTCAGCATTTCAAAGCATAAAGGGAGGAGTGGTAGTATTTTATGAACTCGCACTTAAAGTACACGTGGGAAGCAAGTTTTTAACATGACTCGTACTCGGTTCAAACAGTACACGCTTAAATTGCCATGGTTACCCTAAATCACTTAAAAGAATACAGTGATGACTCTGTTCAAGGGACAGAGACTGCTTCCGTCGCCATCCTTCCGAAACCAGAGTAGATTTCGCTCCGCCTGTAATGAATTTGTCGTCTACAGGACCCTTAATTCTATTCTGAACCTCCTCCATAGTCACTAACTTTTTTTCTTTTTAATCAGCTACTCTTTCAGTCCTCATGTCGTCATCTCCTACACTGCGACAGCAGAGAAATGGTTGTCTGGCTCAACCAGAGTAAAAGTGCAAGGCCTTAAAACTGCAACAACAGGAAGAACAGCAAGTATGAAAATTTGACTCACAGTGCGTACAGAATTTAGTGTACAGTTTAGAACAATACGTTATTAAATTTGTAGGTGATTTTTAAGTACACACGGTACGAAATTTAATAAAGTGAGTTGCCACTTCTGGCACCAACAACGGTTGTACCACGGTTGGGCATCGAATCGATTTCTGAACACATGTGGGTACGTCATACACTGCTGATTCGATTCTTTACTAGACTTCATCAGTCGTAATGAATGGTGTCAAGGGCAGCGGCAACAGGCGTCACCACGATAACTGTCTGTGGAGCTCCGAATGTCATCCACTGTCTGCGTGGATACTTGTCTTCTTGCTAACAAGCCCATGTCGACAGGGTATGTGGCATGGCTGTTCGATCATATGGAGCTGATAAAGTAGATCTGTCCATTCGGACGCTAGTCATGTGTCGCATGATATTATAATTGCCAATTCCGAAACGTGCTGGTAGGCGTTTCTCGTTCTTACACAAAGCTTAACATGTGTCTTTTCACACATAATCAACATTCAAATGTGACATCTGAATGAGGAAACCACTGTGCAATCCCCCTAAGGTACAGAAAGTAGATGACGTTTCCCTAGCCTGCTACTTCCAGAGGCACTGAAATGATAATCATGTGCCTATCGAAACATGTAGTACACTAAATCTCAATTTTACGTTCGGTGCAAGGCGTCTTCATGGTGCAACAATTTTAACGGTCAGCATTGTATATACCAGAGCCATTCAATACATAATGCAACACTTTTTTTCTCGGCCTGTTCTGGTCGTCAAAATGCAGAATTTGTTGTAGGACGTAGTGGAATATTCCTACTTCAAACTCTAAAGTTTCATAACGTTCCGATATGTGGCGGCGACATAAGTAGCCTTCGAAATGGCGTCTGGAACGGATGTGCATTCCAAGAAGAGACGTGTCATTGAGTCTTTTCGCGGAAAACCAGAGCATCGTAGACATTCACAGGCGCTTGTAGAATGACTACGGAGAGCTGGCTGTGAGCAGAAACGCGGTGAGTCTTGGGCGAGGCGTTTGTCATCATCGTAATGAGGTCACACAAACCTGTCGGATCTCCCGCGTGCCTGCCTGCAGCATACACCGGTGACTCCTGCAGTGTTGGAACGTGCGGACACTCTCATTCGATATGATCGACGAATCACAACCAGATACTACGGCACTCAACTGAACGAATGCAGATATTGGAAAATATCCAAAAAATAATGGAGAAGGATTGGTGTAATTGGTATCCTGCTCACTCTTTCCACATAAAAAGATAGCAACACGGAATGTGTTAAAGTTTTTTATTTATTTATTAATTTTTTAAGAGAGTATAAGCAGCTAGCAGCTCTTCGCATTCGCTGCCTCACGATGTCAGCATCGTAGTTGGATGTCAATACGAGGTACGACTAAGAATATCCACTTATTGCACCTGACGACAACAGTCTTTGTAAATCCAAAAGAAAGCAAGACAATATACATAACGAGAAGAATTACTCCAGTCGCATCACCTTACAAGATTGATACATTACATAGCCTGTTAAATCATTGAAATAAGTACGAATTGATTCAAAACGGAATGAGCCGGTGAAATTAGTAGTACGAAGGACGAATGGAGGGGAAATGTACTGGGAAGTTTTGGAAAAAGTGAGTTACATCTTGTAATCTTAACCTCCCACACAGCACCAGTAAATTTTCAGTCTCTTCATTCATTTCAAAAGCTTCGAGAGGCGTAAGATGTACAAATAACTTTTTTACTTATCCTCATTTCATTTTCTCGTTGTTGGCTGCAGTTCTTCACGTCTAAGGGTAGGTTCTTGACGATCATTTTTTTTTAACTTTGTGGGTTCTCGATGACTAGATAAATATTAAGTAAGCCTGTTGCTTAATTTCTGTTTGCACGTGATTTTCTTATGTTACATTCTTCTATGTCACACTGACTTTACAATTTCTACTCCTATAAAACCAGAAATTACATTGTTATTTCCAAAACTAAAAACTCGTCCGATTCCATCAGGGGAATGCCCACCACTCCCAACTCATTCTGCCGTACTAACAATATTCCAAAAAGTTTACAAAACAAAAGAGTTTACGAAATTTCTCGACAAAAGAAACATCATCATCAACTTAATTCATTATTTTGTAAATGAAACCAGAAATAAATTTAATGATTAGCGTTAGATTGTGGAATTAATAGTATGAATTTTAATTATGCCACATATTTCGTAATTTCAAATATTTCTGAGAGAAGAGTAATTTTATCTGTACATACAGAGTTAATACACATCGATTGTAACATATTAATTTCTTTTTTAAATTTTAGCATGCACATCGTATACAAAATCATATGAAGCTCTTTTAGTGAAACAGCAGAGATAATGTTCACCTAGACAAGATTCGAAAATATTCCTGGTATCGACTATTTCTGTTAAAGAGAGGTAATGTTCGAACAGTGTGTCCCATTACAATCTGTTAAGCTAATCACACACAAGACGCTAATATGACAAATTCTGCAGTATAGCTGCAGTGTTTGGAGTCGCTCTTTAACAGCAAATACCGATCGACGGTGTAATGAATAAACTAAGTGAATTTTTGGTCCATCGAATCAGAATTATGCTGTAATTTAACTGCCGGTGCGAGCAACGTTCACCTGTAATGCTGACACTGTTACGTCGTTGTTGGCTCTATGAGCAGAACTTTTATCTCGCCTTCCAGGGAACTCAGAAATGCAAAATGGTAAATGAAAAACAATATGTGCGCTTTGAATGGGATATTTAAACTCTAACATTTCACTCATTACTGTTCTGCTGCTCGCTAAATATTTGTGATGACCGCTGCGATGGACAGCCTTTAGCTATCAGCGTTCTTTTCACTGGCCATCAACGCAGTGCCGCAGTTTGAAATGTTTACTGCGTGCCATGTATATTCAGTATCGCATACCACAGATAAGCTATTGGAATTTGATAGCGCTGAATGTAATTGTCATTTCCATTTGGCAGGTGGGAGTCGAACATCGCTAATTCTAAACAAATTTGCACTGACTCTGAATACAGAGGGACGGCAGGTGTGAAACTAACAGTCTGACGAGTACTTACACTACCTAGTGTTCCGTTCCTCACACGCTTTAGCTTTCTTGAAAGATTGTGTCTTGGAATCTGTTTTCGCGGATCCTTGTATGACAATATTATAATCAGCTCCCAGACCAGTTGTGTAGATGTGGTAGAATGTAACTGACTTTTGGCAGTCAGTGTCAGATAAATGTGATTATACACACCGTAACAGGAACAGTACACATGTCATGATCGCACAGCATTCATTACCTGATGTGTAATCCCTTTCACGAAAAATGAAACAGTGTTACACATTTGAAAAAGTAATGGTGATATTTTAAAAATGCTCTGCCGGGATGACATTCATAAACTAACTTCAAGGGCTCATGTACGTGAGTGGAAACAAACTCTAGACCAGCGTCCTAAGCGTATACTATGACGACAAAGCTACAATTACGCTCATCTGCCATAATTTGTCTTCATATCCACCTACGGTATGGTCCTCTTCCTTCGACTAAAAATCGTTTGTGGCTATACCTTCGTTTCGCAGTTAGTTTAATTCAGTGATTCTTTATTTTCCCTCTCCTATGGTTATCACATAATTACAGTACATCTACGATCACAAATGTACTCGATCTTCGTTATACGTATCTCAGTCGCTCTTTCCGTGTCATTTGTTGTCCCAGTTTATGTATTTATCTGATACACTAAAGAACCAAAGAAAGTGGCACATCTGCCTAATTTCATGTACGGCCCCCGCGAGCACGCAGAAGTGCCGCAACACCACGTGGCATGGACTCGACTAATGTGTGAAGTAGCGCTGGAGGGAACTGACACCATGAATCCTGCAGGGCTGTCCATAAATCCGTAGGAATACTAAGGGGTGGAAATCTCTTCTGAACAGCATGTTGCAAGGTATCCCAGATATGAAACTTTCTGGCAGATTAAAACTGTGTGCCCGACCGAGACTCGAACTCGGGACCTTTGCCTTTCGCGGGCAAATGCTCTACCATCTGAGCTACCGAAGCACGACTCACGCCCGGTACTCACAGCTTTACTTCTGCCAGTATCTCGTCTCCTACCTTCCAAACTTTACAGAAGCTCTCCTGCGAACCTTGCAGAACTAGCACTCCTGAAAGAAAGGATATAGCGGAGACATGGCTTCCGCAGGAGAGCTTCTGTAAAGTTTGGAAGGTAGGACACGAGATACTGGCAGAAGTAAAGCTGTGAGTACCGGGCGTGAGTCGTGCTTCGGTAGCTCAGATGGTAAAGCACTTGCCCGCGAAAGGCAAAGGTCCCGAGTTCGAGTCTCGGTCGGGCACACAGTTTTAATCTGCCAGAAAGTTTCATATCAGCGCACACTCCGCTGCAGAGTGAAAATCTCATTCTGGAAATATCCCAGATATGCTCAATGACATTCTTGTCTGCGGAGGTTGGTGGCCAGCGGAAGAGTTTAAACTCACAAGAGTGTTCCTGGAGCGACTCTGTAGTAATTCTGGACGTGTGGGCTGTCGCATTGCCCTGCTGGAATTCCCCAAGTCTGATGGAATGCACGATGGACCTGAATGGATGCAGGTGATCAGACAGGATGCTTACGTACGCGTCACCTGTCAGAGTCGAATCTTGACGTTTGAGGGGTTCAGGGGTCCCATATCACTCCAACTGCACACGCCCACACTATTACAGAGCCTCCACCAAGTTCAAAAGTCCTCTGCTGACTTGTGGAGTCTATGGATTCATGAGGTTATCTCCATACCCGTACACGTCAGTCCGCTCAATACAATTTGATAGGAGACTCGTCCGTCCAGGCAACATGTTTCCAGTCGTCAACAGTCCAATGTCGGTGTTGAATGGCCCAGGCGAGACGTAAGGCCTTATGTCGTGCAGTCATCAAGGGTACAGGAAAGGGCCTTCGGCTACGAAGGCCCGTATCGGTGATGTTTTGTTGAATCTCCCAGCATTGAAATCTTCAGCAATTTGCGGAAGTGTTGCACTTCTGTCACGTTGAACGATTCTCTTCAGTCATCGCTGGTCCCGTTCTTGCAGTATCTTCTTCCGGCCGCAGCACCGGAATCTAAATGTTAATCAATTTCACACTCTCCTCATTCCTATTAACGGCGTGAAATTGAATGACATTTGGATTCCGGTGCTGAAGAAGATGTGTACCAGTCCTCCACCGCGGGATGATAGAAACAGCGAACGATGGCCAATTGCGCTAACGTATTCAAAACGTGTGATTTCACGTCACTGTGAGAAAGCTCGCGGAAGCGGAATTTCACTGTAGTCAGTAGCGAGCCATGGTTTGAATGGGACCTTCGAAACGCTACGATCACCCTTGAAACTGTCCCCCACAAATGGGGACGAAACGTCGAGTTTTAAGGTGACATCCATTCGACCACGGAATAATGGCTCGGAACATTTTATTAATTGTGAAGAGGCTTTCACAGTGTAGACTAGCGTTCAGAGTTGAACCAAGTCAGATTTCGGATTAAAGACAACAATAACAGCAAAAACACAGATTTAACCACAATAGGCTAACAGCTTTAAAGGATCTCTAGGACAAGAGATTAACAAGCCTGGCCTGAGAAAAAAAAAATGAAAAGTAAAAACAACAAAAGAAGCCACAGATAGAAATTTTCTAAAAAAGGATGTGATAAATTTATTAATGTATAAGAGATAAGAGAATAAGTGTGAAATGGTCTAAGCGAAGGCAAGGGATACTTTCTGGAAAAATATGAGATCACTGTAGGAAAAGCAAACATCATTTGCGAACAAGTGAAACAAAGTTTGGTGGTAGGAGTCACTATTTATTTATTCCCACAAAACGATTCGGAGATTCAAATCTTCATAATCAGGTGGATTTATGTGGATTAATAGGGCATATATGTGCTGCATTAGGACTTTGGAGTAAACTGTGGCATTGTGCCACTCTCTACACAGTGCCACAGATAACCCCCAATCTCGCAATAGAACAGGTACATGTTATATGAATCCACATAATTCATCTGATGATGAAAGCTGAAACCTCCGAAACGCTTTGCGAAAGATAATAAATAATGACTAATAGTAGTAAATTCTTTGTTTCATTCGGTATCATTAGCAGTCATGGTGAAAACTAACTAAACATGTTCGCATTAGAGATTCATTGAGGCTGAACAGAAATTCGTAGCTCCCCATTAAGGAGAAGAAAGAAGACACTAAACTACAGAGAAATGCACCAATAGCCGTAATATTGAAGTAAGTACCAATAACACGTAACATTCATTTTAATGTGTAACCCTTCTTAGAAGACCGCTAAATTGTTTCTGTTCCTCACAAGACAGTTACAGCATTCAAATTGCAGTTGGGCAAAATGGTACATAAGCGTAGATGTCATAGTGGGTAGTGCTCTTACCACCTGAGCTGTCCTAACGCATATCGACTCAAGACATCGCACCACCCAGTCGACATGTGTGCGAGACGGAACCGTTGTCATGAGGGCGTCGCCCTGGAGGTCGTGGCAACACACACACACACACACACACACACACACACACAAGCACACAAACAGCAGCCACAAGGGACAGCGCGCTCTAATCGGCCTATCTGAATGGTAACCGAGTCGTGCTGCATTATTCGGCGCCGCTGTTCAAATATTAGCCGTTCAATTAACAGAGGGCCTCGCCCGACCGCGCCATCACTAATTCATCGCCCTTTCCCCCCCCCCCCCCAAACTTCCCGCCCCTACCACAGCCTACCTCGCCAGCCAACCGTTCCTCGCACCGCACTGCTGTTTCGCGTGCGTTCCGCGGCCATCGCGAATTATTTGTGACACCGCAAATAAATTTTAAAATTTACCTGTCGACAAAATTAATCGCAGGGAGGTGATCTCGCAGCCGCTCTGCGCCGATCCCCGCACTGCAGTGTTCGCATTCCTGCAAAGTGCCGCAGGTCGTTGCCGAAATTATTCAGCAGCTAATTAACCTGGCAGCATAGCCCGATTTTCGCTCTGACGGACGTCCGTCACGATGTGCTATACGTGTTACACGTATGAAAGCTTCTGCGACTATCTCCGCGCAAAGACAACAGTTCATTAGCTAATAGTTGGATAAAATAGCTCATCTCTTCAAGTCCTACGTGTACAGGATTCCTACACGTACATACAGATCCCAAGTCACTAGCGGATGCTTCTTGGTACCATAGCTATATGTTTCTTTCCTTCCGGAATTTGATACAGGAAAGAAATCAGTGATTGTACATCTCTCTGCAGTTCCTGATCTCTTTTATAGGGTTCCCTACCTCAGTCGGTAAAAACGGAATCCTTATGGGAACACTTGGTTTTCCGTCTGTTTGTCCTTCTATTTTGACCACTGTTTCTCAGGAACGGGTAGAGCTATTAAGTTGAAAGTTATGTAAAATACCATGGTCTACGATCCCTAAGTGATGTAAGAAAATTAAGCTTCTAACTAAGTCAAATCAAAAGATGCGGCCAATTATGTCATGTCTTTTATACTCGCAAACTCTCGCCCCAAACCCTATAGAGGAACTATCTGAATACAGAATTAAGTTTTTATGGAAGACTCAGAGCAAGTGTCCTACTAGCATTTGATCGGTATCTTCTTTTTTACTTTGCGTTCTACATGGGAAATTAACTTTAGTGGCAATAAATTCGTGACACCGTCTGCTGCAAATACCATTTCCCTGGTGTTGTTGTTGTTGTTGTTGTTGTTGTAGTCGTTGGAATTTTCAGTCCGAACACAGCTCTGATGCAGTTCTCTATGATAGACTGTCCTGCAAATCTCTTCATCTCTGACTACTGCTACCTACATTCTATTGTCAAGATTTGGTCTTACTCTACAGCTCACGCTACCCTCCACTACCAAATTGACTATTCTTCCGTCTTTCATACTATGCCTATGAACCAATTTCTTTTAAATAAATTGTGCCACCAATCTCTATTCTCTGGAATTCGGTTCGACACCTCTCCATCAGTTATGAGCTCTACCCATCTCATCTTCATCATTCTTGTGTAGCACAAGACAAATCGAAAATAATCCTCGAGCACCATTATTTAGGTTTGTCGGGGGGTAGTGCACAGGCGTTGCATTTTATGCGAAGTTTTATGTGGGATTATTTTCGAAATAGTAGTGCAGCATCCTTTCCTCGACATTCAATTCAAAAGAGATGGAGCGTCACTTCAGTTGTGAAGGACATATAGTAAGAGGTGTTAAGGATACGCTATCGATATTTCTCAGCAGAGGTCTAGAATATGAGTTATATAAATTTGATTGGAAGAAGGAGCCTGTACTCTCACTAACTGTGTTACAGTGAGCTGTTAATAGCAGTAAGTATGGCGATTCGCTGTATAACTATATCGTTATTTAATGTTCACCAAGTAAACGTCTCCAAAATCAAAATCAACTCTTTCCGTTGTTGAGAAACGAAGGAAGATTACAGTTTAACCTCCCGTCGACATCGGGGTTATTAGAGACGGGTAAAATCTCAGAATATTTCAAAGATGAGGAAAGATGTCATGTGTGCCCTTGTCGAAGGAACCACTCCTGTAGTGATTTAGGAAAATCACGCAAAACCTCTATTTTTGCCCGTCTGTTCTTTTACCCTTCCTGTATACCCGGGTCACCTATGTTTTTTATTTTTTTTATTTTTATTTATTTATTTTGTTCAGTCGCTTGTGACTTTGTGCTGGCGAGAGGTTCACAATAAATGCGGATTAGGTAAGGGACCAATGCCTTAAAGTACTCTTTGTAAAACTTTCCTGGCTATCCAACGTAATTACTTAGCCTAACTCGCAGCGTGCTGGCATGCGATAGAAGAAAGCGAACCAATTCGGGATAGAATCCGCGCGGTGGATTAACGACCGTGGCTGGTGCTCCATCCAGTCTGAGTGTGGTTTTTAGGCGATTTTCCAAGTTAGTTTAGGTAAATGATGACCTGGACCCCAATAACCACCTCAGAAAATAAGAATCACAAACACTTAAAATACGACAAAGCATGCAACGAAGTTCACACAGTTCAAAGACGGTAACGGTAAAAAAATTCCGTACTTTAGGTAAATGACTACTGCTCTGAGATAAAGAACATCCGACCGCAACAGAAGCTGCCGGACCGTGAGTACAGCGGAGCCCGTCTTCGACGGAGTAAATCAGAAGAACAAGGAAAACACAAGCTGTCCTAGTCCGAAGTGAGAGAAGGCCTGGCTGTGTCTGTGTCTCTACATATGAATGTGTCGGTCTATGTTCTAGGACACTTTGGAGCAATTAGAGCAATTTGCGCCGAACCTCAAAAATGGTTCAAATGGCTCTGAGCACTATGGGACTTAATATCTAAGGTCATCAGTCCCCTAGAACTTAGAACTACTTAAACCTAACTAACCTAAGGACATCACACCACCCATGCCCGAGGCAGGATTCGAACCTGCGACCGTAGCGGTCGCGCGGTTCCAGACTGTAGCACCTAGAACCGCTTGGCCACTCCGGCCGGCTTGGCCTGGTAAGAATAAATAATATAGCTGCAGCACATACTTAACTTTAGTGGGAGATATCCTAAAATCCTTTCTTATTGGAGGGGGGGGGGAGGGAGTGGGGAATTAGAAAATGGCAAGCTTTAAGACAGTAACGCCCGGTGTAGTTTTAACCACATTTGTTACATGTATGACTTACTGACTCTAAACAAGTATTTGCGAAGAAATGGCGGAATAAGGTATCCATAGAAACGCTGAGAATGATGGTGGCTGTGAGAATTCCTTAAAACGATAAAATAAACAGAATCGAATGGTTTTTGTGTCGAATTTATATTTTCCATCATTTTTTGGCTGATTGTTGACAGTTACGATGACGTTACAACCGTAGGAGTTTTGTGAGGATGGGGAAGGAATGACTCCTGGGTGACCTATAAGTTTGTGACACGTGGAACCATTTCAAGCTTGGCACCCATGCGAGGGAATGAGGGGAGAAGGGAGGGGAAAGAGAAGGAAGCTTAGGGCTTAGCGCCATGTACTTACAGATGACAAGGCAGCAGGACTCTGTGAGGCGAGAGTTGCGATGTGTTGATCCAAAATGACTAACACTACTGCAATTTTTAATTACCGTCGGCCTTGTTGGCTGATTGATGACAATCCCGATTATTTTGAACATTACTAGTAGGTCAGAGGTGGGTTCTGGTTGAGACAATCATATGTAACGCGCAGATACATCAATAAAAGAAATACGTGACCAGCATTGCACACTTGGGAGACACGTGTGGCAGGGGATAAAACAGTCACATCCTAAGAGTTGTTTTATTTAAACAATTTGCCTCTCTACTGTTCGTCTCTCAATCAGTCTGTGAGAAAAAATTGAAATAATTCTTGATCGTTTCTCGGAATAACTAGTTTCAAGATGAGCAGTCCCATTTTCTGTATGTTCTACATCACACACCTCACAATGAAAACCAACCAGAATACTTTGCGAAAATGAACAGATTATCATGATGACCGCACGTCATACGGCATATCCATCTGTAA
Organism: Schistocerca nitens; assembly: GCF_023898315.1. Classification (NCBI taxonomy): domain Eukaryota; kingdom Metazoa; phylum Arthropoda; class Insecta; order Orthoptera; family Acrididae; genus Schistocerca; species Schistocerca nitens. Next base: position 848,290,549 of record NC_064617.1, read on the forward strand.
GCGTCGATAAAATTAGAGAAAGCCTCGCAAGACCCATCACCAGTAGCCACAGTAATAAATGCTCATATCTCAGCATTTCTCGAGAAAGGCATATTGTTTCTAAATGTGAGAGAGTTTCATCGAAAAACGAAATCTGAGAGTATCCATAGCGAGAGATTTAATGTGGAACGACCACATAAAACATAGGACAGGCGGATTCCAATCTGAGGTGAATTCTAAAACACTCTAAGGAACAACGCTTAACTCAAGTAGGAGGGTTTTTCATGAGATTTTTCACTCTACAGCGGAGTGCGCGCTAACACGAAAGTTCCTGTCAAAATAAAACTCTGTGTCGGATCGGGACTCCAACCCAAGATCTTTGCCTTTAGCGGGCATGAGGTACTCAAGCACGACGCACGACCCTTCCTTAAAGCTTAATTCGGGCAATATCTGATCTCCAACAATCCAAACATAGCAGAAGGTAGGAGATTAGTTTCAAGTAGGACGTAACTTACAATACCCTCGTTTGACAAATACATTATTGCCTATCAGTCTGGGTATCTTACAAGGTACGACTGATAGAGAACATCCAAAGAAAAGCAGCACGTTATGTTTATTCAGCCACCAGTGCAGACGCTAAGTGAGAACCATTATTCACAGTGTGGTTTACTGTTAAAAATTCTAGTGCGTACCTCCAGTCAGGTAACATAAACCTCGCGTGAGGTCCATGAAGGTAAAATTAGAGACATTCGAGTTCATACACAAGCTGACCAAGAATCGTTGTTCCCGCACATCATTCTTGGCTACAAAATCAAAGAGGACAGACGACAGCGGTACAAGAAATAGCCTCCACCATATTCTGTAATGTGCTTTTTTGAGTATAAATAGAGATGAAAGGAGCTGGTGTACTTTTGATAGTGTAGAATGCATCAAATGGGATGGATTTTGTCTTAGACTGTAATGAAATGATTTTCACTTTATTTTGCAATTACCGATTTCGGGGCTTCCAGAATCATCATCAGATGTATCTGGTATAAAGAATGTTCTATAATCCACATTACACTCTGCAGAAGAGACTTAGTACGTAAAAGTTCTATTAGAAACCTATGCCCGGGAAATAGCCTTCCGAAATTCCTTCACCAAAGAAGACGAAGTAAATATTCGAGAACTCGAATCAAGAACAGCTGCTAACATGAGTAATTAAATATCCTCGAAGTAGTGAAGCAACTTGAAACACTTAATAAAAGCAAATCTTCCGGTCCAAACTGTACACCAGTTATGTTCGTTTGAAAGTATGCTGATCAATAGCTCCATACTTAACAATCATATACAACTGCTCGCTTGACGAAAGATACGTACCGAAAGACTGGGCAAGTTGCACATGTGACACCAGTATTAAGGAAATGAAATAGGGGTAATCCATTCCATTGCAGCTCTTCTAATTAACGTCGATACGCAGCAGGATTTTCGAAAATATGTTGTGTTGCAACATAAGGAATTATATCGAAGAGAACAGTCTATTGACACACAGTCAACACGGTTGTAGAAAACATCATACTTGCGAAACATAACTAGCTCTTTACTCACACAAAGTATTGAGTGCTAGTGACAAATGATTTCAGATTGATTCATACTTGTGAAATATGACTAGCTCTTTACTCACAGGAAGTAGTGAGTGCTAGTTACAATGGATTTCAAATTTATTCCGTATTTCTAGATTCCTCACAAGCGACTTCTAGTGAACTTGCGTGCTTATGGAATATCGTCTTAGTTATGCGAGTGGGTTCTTTATTTCCTGTTACAGAATGCACAAGTCCAAGTAACTGACTAATCGAGTCATCGAGTAAAACAGAAGTGATTCCTGGCCTTCCTCAAGATAGTGTTGTAGTCCCTCTGCTATTTCTTATCTATATATACGATTAGGAGACAATCTGAGCTGCCGTCTTGTTGTCTGTAGGGTATACTGTCGTTCACGGTCTAGTAATTTTCTCAGAAAATCAAAATAAATTGCAAAACGGCTTAGAAAAGATATCTGTACTGTGCGAAATTTGGCAGTTGACAATAAATAGTGAAAATGAGGTAATCCACATGAGTGCTAAACAGAACCCTTTAAACTTCTGTTACACGATTAATCAGTCAAATCTAAAGGCCATAAATTTAACTAAATACCTAGGAACTACAATCACGAACAAATTAAATCGGAAAGAATACAAAGAAAATGTTGTAGTCTAGGCGAACCAAAGACTGCGATATATTGGCAGAACACTTACCAGATGCAGCAGATCCACTAAAGAGACTGCCTACACTATGCTTGTACGTCCTCTTTTGGAGTACTGCTGCCGGTATGGGATCCTTACAAGATACCGTTAACGGAGTACATCGAGAAAGCTCAAAGAAGAGCAGCACGTTTTTATTCATCGAGACAAAGGTCAGAGAGTGCCACGGAAATGATACAGGATTTGGGGTGGGCACCGTTAAAACAAAGGCATTTCTTTTTTCGGTGGGATACTCGCACAAAATTTCAATTACCAACTTTCTCCTCCAAATGGGAAAGTATTTTGTTTACGTCGACCTACGTAGAGATAGACCATCAACGTAAAGCAAAAAGGAAAATCATATCTTTCACGGAAAGATATAGGTGTTGGTTTTTTTCCGCACGCTGTTTTAGAGTGTAGTAAAAGATAATTATTGTGAAGATGGTTCGATGAGCCCTGTTCCAGGAACTTAAGTGTGATTTTCTGAGAATCCATGTAGTTGTAGATGGACAGTTGTGATGGAAAGCAAGTCTGAAGATCGGGTCGCTTTGATATCTCCCGCTTCACAGTAGGCACACATCGGAGACGTTGGTCTGCAGTAGGGCATGGCAGGGGCTGTCTCTTGGGAACTTGTCGTCGGATTCTCTTCAAGTGACGAAGGACGTCCTCTTCAAGGTTTAGGGTGGGGCGTTTGTGGAGAACAACAGACAATCCTACTAGTTGAAAATTACCAGATTCTCGCGGTTGATGTTGTAGTCGGACTAAAACGAAATTTTATGTCGTAATCACAACAGAGAATGATATCGATGCCCCGTTGTCAGTTTGTGTGCTCACAGAGAAGCGGGATTTTGGAAAGTTGTCTGATATTTCCGAACTTAGATCCTAACGGTACATTTCTGTACACGGGTTCCTAAGGCCCCTCTTCATCCCTTAAACGCCTGTAATAGGAACTGTGAAACACTCTGGTTATGTCTACAGGATGTAAAACAAAAGAAGTGTTGAGTATTTTCAGAGGTGGTGGTAGTCGCCAAACAATAAAAATGTCTAGTCAACATGGGCTCTAAACGCATACCTGAAGATCTATAAGAACTTGTTCAATAGAAGAGATACATATCACAGTAATTAGGATGAACAAGTGCTCATAGCTTCTCTTTGCTAGCCATTTTTTCTTGTTTTGGTGGATATTAAGCCAGAAAAAGTGCTCGATACCGTTTTCTATCACTCTGTATATTAAATCGGAATGTGGTATATACAGGGTTATTCTAAATGCTGGACCCATTTTAAAAACTTGCTATTTATTCAAGTACAAATGCAGAATGAACAAGCTTTTCATTAATGAAAAGAGGAAGTTTCATTTTTTTTCATAATGTTTCATATAAATTTAATAAATTTAATGATTTGTAATAATTTGTAATTAATTAGCTTTTAATAATCAATTAATTATTATAAATGTGATAAATGTTATAAATGTTCAATGAGGCCACCGTAGACTTCACGGCAAACATCGACGCGGTAGCCAAACTCGCCCCACACACGCGAAAACGTATCTGCCATTACTGAGTGCACGGCAGCAGTGATCCGCTTCGGCAGATCTTTCAGAGCGCTTGTCAGAGGCAGGATGCAAACAGCTTCCTTCAATTAACCCCATAAGAAATATTCGCAGGGTGTGAGATCAGAAGTGAAGAGCCAGGTCCTCAAGTCCCCTGCCACGAATCCAGCGCTGATGAAGGGGGTCGCTCGAAAATCCTCGTACATCACGGTGCCAATGGGGCGGAGCTCCATACTGTTGGAAAATGAAGTCCTGCGAATCTTCCATAACTTGAGGGAACAGCCGTTGTTCCAACATGCCCAGGTACATTTCTTTCCGCAAAGAAAAATAGTCTATAAATCTTTGTACACGATACGGCGCAGAACACGTTGATCTTCAGTGAGTCTCTCTCGTGTTGCAATAGTGAATGCGGGTTTTTCAAACCCCATATGCGTACATTGTGTCTGTTGACTTTTCCACTACGGCGGATCGTCGCTTCATTGCTAAAAATTACACGCTGTAGAAACGCGTCATCCTCCATCTTTACTCACACATAACCGACAAATGCGAGACTCTTCTCTTTGTAATTGGCGTTGAGAGCCTGCACAAGTTGTAATCGGTAGGGTTTGTGCAGCAAACGACGTCTCAGAACATTCCATATAGTTGGTTGGGATATTCCCAGCTCTCGAATTGTTCTGTTGATAGTCTTATTGGGACTGCGCACATAACTTTCTTGAATCCGTCGCACATCATCCTCTGACACACGTGGTAATCCTGTGTTTTTTACTTTGCACACACTCCCAGTCTGTTTACATTGCTTTTGCGAGTCAGCGCTTGAACACCGAATTTGATACAAAATGCTCGCTGCACTGTAATTTGCGATTCACTTTTCGCGAAATCAAGAAAGCAGAAAACCTTGTGTTCCACAGTCGCCATCTCACTCATTACTGACAATAACACGGAATGACGACTCGATTGCCGCTCGAACTCTGCCGGCCGCTGCTGAAACCATCACCGCCCGCCTACTGCCGCCCGCGAAAATCTTTGAGACTTCCTCTAATCATTGGTATGAAACTTTTCCATTTTGGATATTTACTTGAATGCATACGAATTTTTGAGAATGAGTCTACCATTTACAATAACCCTGTTCACTGTAGAACCATGTAGTCTCAATATGAACAGTCCTACGAAAGTGTCCAGGATGGAGTAGCATGGAGAGCTGCATCAAACCAGTCTCCGTACTGAAGACCACAACAACAACAACAACAACAACGAAAGTGTCCACTGTCAAAACACCGACTTTTAGCACCAGTCACGAAGCGACAATCTCTGTTGCTGCGCTGTATTCTCTCGTGTGTATTGCCATAGAATTTCGTCCAAACACCGACTACAGAAAATACATGTGTATATTTTTGGACCGGATCAAAACCTTATGCAGCTGTGTAAGAAGTATCTGCTTCGATATAAAACGTCCTTTTGATGTTCACGTTTTAGGACTGGCAGTTTTGGCAACATTTTATTAGCATGCCGCAAGCCAAATCTGATGTGATACCGTCATAGTGGAGCCTAAGACGTCTTTCCCACTCTGTCACTGACGTTGTCAAGGACGTGGCGGCTACGACAAGAAGATACTTGGCCAATATATGTTTAGTCGGCGGCGTCGACCCCTCCCCATGGTTCAGGGCGACACCGCTAACCCCGGCCTTAATGAGCCAAGTTTAGCGGGCGGCACGCATTCTTGACACCGCCGACGGGACTTCGCTTCTCCTCGTGAACATTCCACGCCAGCGGTCGGATCGACGCTGCGGTAACGCTAAAGGCCGCTAGCGGAAAACCCCGTCTGAAGCATAACTGTTTCTAACAAGACACATTTATAGGCACAGGGTAGTTAAAATTCTCAGAAATTTATTTTGTATCGTCTGCTTATGTGTGGCATACCTCACGAGGAAGTGAAAGAAAAAACCTTGCAAAAATAAAAAAAAATTCATCGGCAAATAAAGTAGAACTTAGCTGCTACATTACGTGCCCTGTTGTACGTTTATATCATGTGTCACATGCTGTCCACAATATACTAGTGCGGAAAACTGTCCCAGGTTCCGACGCCCAGCCTCCTAAGAACTTCTACAATATTACTCGCTGATGGAGAATTCAGCTGAATTAACTAACTACTAGTGACACATGATTTTTATCCTGGTTGTCGCGAGCGGCCGCCTTCACTACTTCGGCTATCCGTGCACACTCCCCAGACCGATAATAACTTCCATACGCCACACTGTCTACATGCCCATATACTGGCACGTGATGTGATTCCCACAACAGGGAGAATGAGACAACAATGAAACAAGGTAGTTTTAGTAACGTCGTAGTGCCCATCCAAACTTGAAGTACTTATTCAACCTACAATTAAGTTGTAATTTAAATAATCCACGTATAGTGCCAGATAATTTATCTGCTTAATTTACACTTACGACGCAAAGCGTTATAACATCTGGTTAATAGCTTCTTAAGGACATATTTGGACACAAATACAGCAGACATTGTACGTGGCGTAGTTTTGAGAACTTGTTAGTAGGTTTCCAGAATGAGATTTTCACTCTGCGGCGGAGTGTGCGCTGATATGAAACTTCATGGCATATTAAAACTGTGTACTGGACCGAGACTCGAACTCGGGACCTATGCCTTTCGTGGGCAAGTGCTCTACCTAATGAGCTACCCAAGCACGACTCACTCCCCGTCATCACAGCTTTACTTCTGCCAGTATCTTTCCTGTCAAAGGAGTCATCCAGGCATTTGCCTGGAGCTATTTAAGAAAATCACGCAAAACCTAAATCTGTTTGGCCGGACGCGAGTTTGAACCGTCGTCCTCCTGAATACGTGTGCAAGCTACTGCCGCACCTCGCTCGGTCTGCTGTCCATACAGTTCTTTCAACCTGCGATAAATTTATGAAGCACGCTCCCCTTTTGCGCCAAGAAGCTGCATAACTACTCTTTGTACTGATCGGGAGGAATTCATCGTGCAACTAACTGCTGAAATAACTCTCCAGAAATGAGGAAATTGCTGCGAGGTATTTAGCTCCGCTTTTGCAGTTGGTAATACCACCTCGCCATCTCTCGGCAATCACATTCATGCATTGGGATTACGTAAGTGCCTCTACAGGGATGGTCTCCTTTTCAATAGCGAATTCCTTACAGAGTCAGCCTCTGTAGCACCGAGTTGTCAGACGATCCCGACCAAGATTCGATTCACGGTACTGCCAGGAATTTTTACTTTCTGAGGAAACTGACACGGGGAGCACTCAGCCTCTTGATGCCAATTGAGTAGTTAGTTGGCTGAGTAGTAGCGGTTCCAATGTATGGAAAGTCGGCAAAGGAACCGAGAGGGCAGTGTGCTTACCACACGCCATTCCATACCGCAAATGCATGACGCCCCGAGACACAGGGTGACATGGCGGCCGGTAGACGTCCCTTGGGCCCTCACGGCCTGAACGAGGAGCTCGTTATATCTTATACAAACTACGCAAGCTATGAGGGTGCTGCACAGCATTACTCGAGCAGTTTGCAATTACTGGAATTCAGAGTTCAGATTCAAAGTTGCTTAGTAGAAAACGCAGGCCGCGTACGTTGACATACGAGACGTCTGACCTGAATCCTCTGGATTTTTCATTCTGGGACGATCTTAAGAGAGGACTACTACATACTGCTGAATCACTGGAGCTATGAAGTAAACAGTCTTATCCAGAATTACGATATAATTCTCGAGTGATCCGCAACTCACTCCGGAGGCGGGTGCATCTAAATGGTAGTAAGACACGTGGAATAGTCACTTAACAGGCACGAAAGCACTTTTATTTGTAACATGAAACTTGCTGTAACAGCACTCTATTATTTATTAAGGCAGCTCATGGTTGAAATTTGAATCCATTAAGATACAGACTTGTTGCTAAATTTACGTAGCAAATACATTTGTATTAATTAGGATACTATTTCGTACAGATGTGAGTGGCGTATGGTAACTACACATTAGCAATAATCTTGCAAACAGGGTATTCGTGAACCCATGTTCTCAATGACATTTCATCTTCCTATTATATCCACAGGATGATTTCTTCAATCGTTCACAAATTCTATGGGCTGATCGGTGAGGGGACAAATGGTTCAAATGGCTCTGAGCACTATGGGACTCAACTGCTGTGGTCATAAGTCCCCTAGAACTTAGAACTACTTAAACCTAACTAACCTAAGGACAGCACACAACACCCAGCCATCACGAGGCAGAGAAAATCCCTGACCCCGCCGGGAATCGAACCCGGGAACCCGGGCGTGGGAAGCGAGAACGCTACCGCACGACCACGAGATGCGGGCGGTGAGGGGACACGAAACAAAAACGTTCAAATGGACGTATGTCCGGAAACGCATGGTTTCCATGCCAGAGACCATTTATTCAATCACACATTGTTACGAACAGTGCGGTCTATTACGGGCTGTACCATGCAGCCATAGTTACAGTACGCATGGTATCGTCCTAGAGGGTGGTACTGTTCATCTCCTAGCGACCTCTCCTGCCATAGCCATTGGCAATGTTGTGTCTGATTCACTTATGCTGGCTCACCTTGCCGCGGATGTGATACAGCGTCGTACAAACGATTGCATATTCGAATCGAGAATTTGGCGACATGGTGTTCGTTTACGGGAAAGCAGGTGGCAATGGGCGGTGGACAGTAAGGTTGTATCAGCGGACCTATCCCCGCCGACCACGACCACTGAATTCAATGTTTGCAACAGTGTTTCGCCGTTTGTCTGAGACACGCTCGTTTCAGGCAGCCGGTAACCATGAAGGACGTACCAAAAATGTTCGGACGCCTCACTTGGAGTAAAATGTGTTTAACACTGTGGAAGGCGACCGCCGTGTGAGTACCAAGCAATTAACCTGCCAGTACTGGGTAAGCCAGACGACCGTGCCGAACGTTCTCCATCACCATTGTTACGACGCTTATCATTTACATCTTGTCCAGGGCTGACTAGTGACAGACTTTCGACACTGGCAGCAGTTTTGTCACTGGTTTCTTCACCAGGCAACCTCGATTTCGGGATTTACGTCATGCATCCTATTGACAGATGAGGTCACCGAAGTGTTATCTTCGTCTTTGATAACAGTCACCTGTGGGATAGTACGCTGAATCCTCATGGTATGGTGACAGAGAGTTATCACCATCGGTGTATCCGTGATGTGTGGTCCGGGACAATTGGCAACCGTACTTTGGGACCAGTCTTCCTTCCACCTCTCCTAGGAGGAATGAACTCTGGGCGTTTCTTGCGGGTGACTTTGCCTCCACTGCTGAAAGAAGAAGTGCCATTGGAAGGGTTGTATGACTGTCACATGATGGTGCTCCAGCCCACTTCATCGTTAACGTCCGGACGCATCTCAATCGTGTCTTCCCTCGTTGAAGGATCGGACGAGGTGTCCAGGTGCATGGCCTGCTCATCCAACTAATCTAAATCCTTGTGAGATCTTGTTGCGGGGCCATCTCAAAAGTATCGTGCATGCAGAACGCATTCCAGATGTGGAGACACTTGAGCAGCGTATTCATGCTGCGTTTGACACTGTTCACATGAAGAAAGTCGTCTAACCCACAAATGTAAAAGCTTAGAGATAAGTGTTCCCATCTGTTTCTGGGTACAGAAACTATCAAAATTGACATTGTTCTCACCCATAACTGATATTTATGGATGAGACCAATGGCAATTTTGAGGGTTAGCCCGTTTTTCCGCTCATGTCTTCATATGCAGCCTCGCCGATGTGACGTGTGAGACAGAATATGCTACGGCGCGTACTCGCATGCTTTGAGGCACATGGAAACCATTTTCAGCACATAATGTAACTGTGATTCCATGTTACAGCGCATATTATTCCGCGGCCTCTGTAACAATGTATGACTGGATAAATGATCTCTAGCATGGAAACCATGCATGTCCAAACATAAGTTGATTTCAAATTTTTAGTTCCGTATCCTATCCTCGAGCAATCCCTAGAGCTCGTGCGCTGTGGAAAAATCACTTTTCGCTATTAATTATGATACTTCCTGTAAATATGTCTCTAGCTGTCATTCTCACACCACATTCCTATGTGGCCAAAATCCGCACTTCGTCAGACACAGTCGGTGAACGACTATAGATTTTGTGTCCACACACATTTGGCCATATCGGAGAAATATGTGCCACTGTAGTTCCCGTGAGAACCAACGGCCTTGCCGCATTTGTAACACCGGTTCCCGTCAGATCACCGAAGTTAAGCGCTGTCGGGCTGGGCTAGCACTGGGATGGGTGAGCGTCCGGTGGACCGAGCGCTGTTAGCAAGCGGGGTGCACTCAGCCCTTGTGAGGCAAACTGAGGAGCTACTTGATTAAGAAGTAGCAGCTCCGGTCTCGTAAACTGACATAGAGGTGGGGGAGCGGTGTGCTGGCCATATGCCCCTCCATATCCGCATCTAGTGATCCCTGTGTGCTGAGGGTGACACGGCGGCCGGTCGGCTAGGTTGGGCCTTCAAAGCGCTGTTGGGACGGCGTTTTGTTCCCTTGAGACGCTCATTCCATAAACTCACATAAAGCCTATTGAACTTCATGAATAATTTCTTCCTCATGTATCGTGAATGAAGCTTTCCACAAAACATGATGCGACAGCAGTATTGGGTAGCCCCCTTGTTCCATTTCATTCCAACTGACCGTTTTTAAGCCTGTTTGGTTGGTTGATTTGGGGGAGGGGCCAAACAGGGAGGTCATCGGTCCAATGGGATTAGTGGTGGATGGGGAAGAAAGTCGGAGGAACCATCCCCCTATTTGCCTGAAACGATTTAGGGGAATCACGGAAAACTAAAATCAGGATGGGCAGACGCGGCTTTGAACCGTCGTCCTCCCGAATGCGAGTCCAGTGTGCTAAGCACTGCGCTACCTCGTTCGGTGCTTTTAAGTACTATCTGTCCATTTCATAATAGCGAATGACGTTGATTGCGGGCAGAGTGATTAACTCTGCATATTCGATATTTTACGCTTAAGCATAAAAATTAAATTGCTATTCTTTGTGAAAAATATATTGCACCTTTCAGTACTTTTAGATACTGTCACGATGGAGATGTATATACCACTCATACCCTATTTTCCATAGACGCCTACCTCATCCTCTCTCTAAAGAAAGGTTGACGGCAGTAAGGGTGAAATTCATGGTCGCCAGTTCTTACAATCCTCGTTGTTTTCTAAAATCGAAGTTTTTAAGTCTCCGTCAAGTGTCTCGGCTGCTGTCCTTACGGATCTAAAACGATATGTGCATGCTTCCCTCGAAGTACCAATGCGTGGTAAAACCAGGTATAACAACCGACACCACGATATGATGACTGCTTATGACGGAAAGTCAGTTACCGGTCGGACAAATTATCAGCCATGCAAATATTAGGTCGGTGCATATGTTCGTAGCGTTTTTGTTCTGAATCTTGGTACTCCAGTTGCTAAGGATTTATTTGTCCATTGTCGTTTTTTATTTGTTGTTCATTGTTGCTATTTGAGTTTACATATTGTCATTTTGCCATTTAGAGACAGTGAGTGGAGCAGTGGACGCTAGGAAATGAAGTGAAAAGTGAAGAAATTGAAATATTTCTGACATATTCTTCTGTATGAGTTCGGTAGAGGTCTGACAGCAGCGGAGGCAACCAGAAACATATGCACCGTATATGGCGATGATGCCACAGGACAGCGCTCGATGGGAAAATGGTTTTCGCGTTGTATGAGAATCGTTTTGATATTAGTGACTCCCCACGTTCAGGAAGGTCTCCGTGGTTTGAAGAAGATCGTTTAGTCGCATTAATCCACAATTATCCAGGTCAGTGTATTCGAGAACTGGCGAATGTGATGAACTATGATCGTTGCCCCATTGTATGACATCTGTATGCAATGGGAAAGGTTAAAAAATCGGATATGTGTGTACCACATGCTCTACGCCAAAATCACAAAAATCAGCCAGTGACCCTGTGAACACCTGTGCTTGGTCGTTATCAATTCCCTCGTGAACAACACCAACCATTGATATGCTGTGTCGTTGCTGGAGGCGTGAAATGATGTCTAAAATAAGGAAAAGAAATGACTGGTAGAGTCCAAACTGATGCGGTGTACCACGAATTGCTTCTACGAGGTGAAAATATCATTGCTACATTTATTATCAATAACTGATACGTCTTGCAGACGCAGTCCAAGAACAACAACGAGGAATATTGCGTGAAGTGATGTTACTCCATGATAACGCCCGCACGCATACTATATAGGCGTTGTGTTGGAAGTCAGTCATCACCTACCTTATTCACCTAATCTTCAGCCATGTTCCTCACTTTCTATCGAACAACTTTGAGGGAACTTCCTTTCGGGATGAAAATCCGCTCCGAACACGGCTCAACGAGTTTGATTTCTACAGTCGCTGAACCGAAACAATGCCCCAGCGTTGGCAGACTGTTGTACATAGTAAAAATATATTACTGATGACTGAAGGCTCTGTAGTGTGTATCTGTTGTGTTTATTAAGGGCCCAAAGGTACCTACTGACGGCCATGTCATCCCAGCTTCACTGGGTGCGGCGATGGACGTTCATGTGGCCAGCACACTACTCTCCTGGCCGTTGTCAGCTTTTATTACGGGAGCCGCGAGTTCTCAGTAAAGTAGCTCCTCAACTGTCCTCAAAAGGGCTGAGTGCACCCTGCTTGCCAACGGCACTCGTCAGAACCGTACGGTCACCCATCCAGGTGTTAGCCAGGCTCGACAGCTTTTTAACTTCGGTGATTTGACCGGAACCGATGTTACCACTGTGGCAAGGCCATTCGCCATTGTGTTTATTAAATATATGGAAAAATTCACCATGCCAGTAATATTGCAGAATCGTCTGGTACATCAGCAATCACTGACACAAGTGATATTACTCTAGCAAAATGGCGCCCGTGAATTGCTATCATTCTTACGAGAAATCTGCTATGAGGTGATGTGATTCTTACATAAATAAATAATAATAAAGTGAAATAATATATTTGTAGACATCAGCAGCGTACACATTACATTCGTTTCAGGAATACACCCTTTTCCGTCCTACACCCCTTCCACCATAAACAGAAAAAGATGAACATATGACGGATTATTCATAGCAACTGATTTGCCTTGCTTGGTGGAAACACTTCACTTGTCACCATATTATGTTTATTGTTAAGAAATTGCTTATGTAAGGCGCTGGTAAACTTTAAATACATCAGCATGCCTTTTTTCTGCATCTGATGTATTCTGCACATCGCCGATCACTGCGTGTGTAGTTAGGTGCAAAATAGGCTGGTTGAGTCCAGTGATGATCCACCGCTATATGTATTCAATTAACTGGGCCCAATTATCGCCGGAATCCGTATGTATACAGGTGATAATCACCAGGTCCGTGTTACGTCCCCCGCTTAACCTGAGTGTATTTGCTCCTCTGCGTGGGTAGCGTAACTAATGCAGGTTCGCATCTGCTTCATTCAGGGAGTAGTCACAACGATATGAACTAGCTCAAGATATACTATTTAGCTGTAAAGGAGGGCAAATGTTTTGTCACTTCTTTCACATTATTATCTTCCGTTTTACTTAATTTTTGTTTCGGGGTACTAGACAATTAGTAACTTATATAACAGCTTGAAATATTGTGGTAGAGTGTCTGTTGGAAGTGGTTCTTTACATTTCTCAGTCAACTCTGTTACTATGTGCACCCTGTGGAGATGTCTTTCCGTCTGCCTGTCACCTTCTCTGTTGTACTCCTACGTTATTTCTTCTGTATTATTTCTAATACTTTTTCTCGAACTCTGTTGACAAGAGCATAAATTGGCTCTAAGGTAGGGCACGTTTTCCCAACATCAAGAGCTTTACGAACACTGTTACATCCAGGTGACGTATAAACAGTTCTTTTTGCAAATAAAAATCTGTACTCTATACGCCTCGAATGACATTTCCTTGTAATGTATGAGTGAGGTATTACCCTCGTTTGGTAACTGTATGACCGTTTCGGGGAGTATCACTATTAATAATAAAAAATGTTTCATGTGGAAAAATTAATCAATGAGCGCTTTTGTTAATATTTCACTATTAATGCCGCTATGTACATTTTTAAGAATGCCTGCTGCCATTTCGAAAAATGTATGGCCGTATCAGTTCCTGCAGATGCTCTGTTGTGAGCAAAATAAGTTTTGGATTGATGATTGCTTTACTTTTCGTAATTAAAAAAATACTAGCAAACACCAAAATGCTTCCCAGTTGCTAAATATGTATGGTAATTGGATACACGTTCTAAACCACTTTTTCCCTCTCTCTGTCCATCTCATTAACCCCATCTCTGTTTCTCCATCTTCTCCTCATCCACTTCCTCTCTCTGTATCACCTCACTCCTCCTCTCTCTGCCCATCTCCCGTATGATCTTCTCTATGTCCACTTCTTCCCTTCCTCCTCTCTATTCACTTCTTCTTCCCCGCTCTCTCTGTCCATGTCTTTTTTATTGGTATTGCAAACAAAACTTTCATTGGGAATTGAAGTCGCTTAAAATGAGTGGGTAAATCGGTTGGGATCACTGGTATATAGGGTACGAGAGACACATCTCCAGTTGCCTGATCTGTGAGGATAGTTGCTTCAGTGGTGGTATTTTTATAGATTTAATCTGCAAAGTTTCGAACGATTCAGATTCTGTAATACTATTTTAATAGCCTATGTCTGTCCGAATGTCCATTAGAGCATCCTGTCAACATTTAAATTAAATCTAAGAATTTTTCAGATTTTTGATAACAAGGTCTCCCCTTTATAGCATATGTATTCATTAAAAATATATTTACTCTGTGTCAATCGAATTGTTCATTAAAGTGTCGCCGGTCGGCGTGACGAGCGGTTTTATACGCTTCAGTCTGGAACCGCAGTTAATTAGGTTTAAGTAGTTCTAAGTTCTATGGGACTGACGATCTCAGATGTTAAGTCCCATAGTGTTCAGAGCCATTTGAACCATTTGAAACATTAAAGTGTCGTGTAAATATTCGAAGGTAATCGGCCAAGAATTTTTCGAGATATTTGTTAATAACCTTTCCCTTTTGTATATTACATATACTATAATGTCTTGTATATATCAAAAATATGGTACGTATTACCGTCCGAATGTTCATTACAGTATCTTGTAAAAATCCGGAGTAAATCGGTCAAGTACGTTTCGAGATTTTTGGTAACATCGCGAAACGTTAATAATTTTTCTTTGACGTGGAAGACAGTTTTACTTGAGTCTCATGAACTCATGCAGATAATGCATCAAAAACCAATGAAACATAAACAAGGAATGCTCAAGTCAGTTCTTAACAAGTGTACTCCAGAGTTTATCAGTTTGTGCTGCTAAAATCAGTCTATCAAGACGCGAGAAAATTACTCACAGTTTATCATCCGACCGTAGAAACAGGAGAATGCAAGAGCATACACAGGATTTGAACGTCTAACGTGAGGGAATTGAGGGTGGGGAGGAGGGTGACCTCATATTAGTTCCACGGCCAATGGAGAAATAGATTTGAGATTTCACAACAAACAGTAATTGGTGGACTTGCTACTAGTCAATAATATCCGTCCTGCCTTCCTTCCAATATGGTTAAATGATACGTCTGTCACTGTACCACAGAAGCATTCGACTTCGGTTTGTAAAGGTAATTTGTCTATGCAACCTCGCTGGATACATCCAAGTGAGCTTCTCCCATACAGAACTTCACTAGCCTATGAGTTATTGTTGATGAAACGAGCTCAGATACAATCATACTGTTGTTTTGCCACGAGAAACAATTAATAATGGACACAAATTAAAAATAGAAGCGATTACAGCACAGCTTGGCTTTTATACACTAAATATTATCAGTTTTGGAACTATGGGGTGGGGGTGGGGGGGGGGGTAAGATACCTATGATTCAGTAATAATTTGCCACCAAACACTCAGGTCAAATTTTACTCACTCAGATCCTTACCAACAACATCATTACCATTAGTAACCACGGCTGCTGAATGGCATCTTAATATTTTTGAGATACATTATCAGCATGGTTGTACAAAAACTGCATGTGAGACTTTTCCAAAATCCGGAAAGTTACGATTTAAGTGAAGTGTTTCTTTCACTCAGAAAGAGTTCCGCTATTTAAAATCTGATTCACAGGAAGACGGATATCACCGAGTCACAGACACGTAGGGACAATTCGTGAAAGCACGGGTGTTTTCTTTAGCAACAAGTAGATTTGTTGTTAGGTCTATACTTTATTGACAACTTAGGAATGCATACAAATGCTTGAAGAAAATCGGTAGCAGTATTCAGTAGCCTAGAGATTCAGCAGTCAGCACTAGGAAGTGACACAACTAGTATCTCCGGAGCGCGACGTGATATTTCCGAGATTTCACACCAGCCACCGCAAGGCCAGAAAGTTTCACTGTATGAAGGTTCAGATGTGTAGTTACACAGGGTCGATCATTCATTAGGTGAGAATGCAGTTTCAGGGTATCAATGACAAAGATGATGCTGAGGGAAATTCAGTGCCCTGGAGGACGGAGAAGGGAGACAAGTAACATAAGTGCCAAGCAGGAGCAGTGAGTAAGCAGCAGTCAGTCTGACGGGTCAGTCAGTCAGCAACCAGACAGAGAAGAATCAAAAAGCAGGAGAGAGACTTTGAGTTTGCCTTATGGAGGCATGCTGACGTATCGTAGACTCAGTTGTAAGACATGAGTCAGATCCCGCATTCATTCCGATATGTATCGTCAATTTGTGACTTTCTAACTTTCCATTCCTTGCCGAATAGAGTCCCTTGCAGTTGATGCTCAAATCGTGTAACGTCCTCTTAGAAAAATTAATGAATTACTGTGTTGATAAACCTCTTACATTATATGCTTTTCAAACAGCTGAGCAAAACTGAACGTACTCAGACGTTAATCTCTTTACTTATTCTGATCAACACTAAACTGACACACAATATACTTAGCGCAACGCAATCTGACTTTTAATAATCCCTACAAAAGGATGGCCCTGACTAACAATAACCTATATCTTTCATCAGTTCTTACCTCACAAAAATCTTCGTTACTCGAACTACTGCAATACAGCGAGCGCCAATACTGCCAGCTAAATAAAAGATTCTAACTACTGAAGGCACTAACTACTGATTGGCATAGTTAGCAAATGAAAGATTTTGATAAAGAACAAACAATGTATTTACCTTAATAGTGTTCTAAATTCATAATGTATATATCAGTTCATGACATCCAGTCTTACAATTTTACTGTCTCTGATGGACACACGTCCAGAACATCCGCTCTCAAAACTCCGCCATCTCTCTACCCACATCCACCACTGCTGGCGGATCACCTTCAACTGCGCATCGCTACGCGCTGTTAACAGCCAACTGCCCAACACTACAATAGCAACTTTCAACAATGCGAACCAGCTACAGACTGCACACAGCACAGCCAGTGATTTTCATACAGAGCGCTACGTGGCGTTACCAATATAAAAACCTAAACAGCCTACTTACAATCGTGAAGCATTCAAGTCTTCTTTGCCAGATGGCACATTCAAATTGTTACATTGACAACGCCTATGAACGATAGCCAGATAACATTCACTAAGTGCAGTAACAACAGTACCACATTGGCCATCTGGGCCATATTCTATGTAAAGGGATGAAATCAGCCAGCAGTGATAAGGGAACGAGTTAAGCCGTCCTAAGCGTCACCTCCCAGCCGCAGAACGCGGAAGATGAAAATGACCAGCTGTCACTCCACAGCCACAGAAACGTGGAGGGATGATCGATGCACTTCACCAACAGCATATTCATTTCACCCCCACCCTTCTCTCTCTCCACCTACAGTCAATTGTTGGGACGTGTCTGTATCTACTCAAGAAGCCCCTGGGAATATATATGTATTGTTGATTGAATAATAAAGGTGAACAATTTGTTTGTATTAATTTCCTCATTGATTTCCTTTTGCGTTATGTCTTTGGTGCCCAGCTTGCCAATATGAAGCGACATCGTTTTCTACGGCACAAAAAAAAATTCAGTTTACTAGAAGTGGTATAGGATTTATGTTTCGAAGTTGAAAACTGTACTTTTATCAGACAGGGTAGAAAAGCTTCGCCGGCCGCAGTAGCCGTGCGGTTCTAGGCGCTCCAGTCCGGAGCCGTGCTGCTGCTACGGTCGCAGGTTCGAATCCTGCCTCGGGCATGGGTGTGTGTGATGTCCTTAGGTCAGTTAGGTTTAAGTAGTTCTAAGTTCTAGGGGACTGATGCCCACATCAGTTGAGTCCCATAGTGCTGAGAGCCATTTGAACGATTTGAACCAGATAAGCTTCAACAATTATTTAGCGTTTTCATTGTGTTTGAGAACTGTTATAGCACCAGGATTTTTTATGTCAACGTACTGATAATGTGTGGAAACCCTCATGGCAAATATGCTAGACCTTGTGAAACTCAGTTTTCGGCGGTATCAAGTGACTTCAGTTACGAATGACAAGCAATACAGTTTTTCACCGTCAGCTATGAGCAGGTCACAACTTTAGGATGTATCGAAAGCCATAGTAATTTTCTAGGAGACATAATGGGGAAGGAGTACCAGATGTGAAATGAGATTCGCGAATAGTATTCAGGAAGGGATGTAGGTCCGTTACAGCTCATAATACACATGAATGTTCTCTTGGCGACCTCGAAAGCCCCATGGAGAGGTTTGCGGATGATGCTGTTTTATGTACTGTGCGGCTGATCCCAGCGGAGGTTCGAGTCCTCCCTCGGGCATGGATGTGTGTGAATGTCCTTAGGATAATTTAGTTTAAGTAGTGTGTAAGCTTAGGGGCTGATGACCTAAGCAGTTAAGTCCAATAAGATTTCACACACATTTCAACATTTTTTTATGCTGTAGTGTACACAGACGTCAAATTGGCAGAAAGCTGTAGCGA
The DNA here is from genome assembly GCF_023898315.1 of Schistocerca nitens. Lineage (NCBI taxonomy): Eukaryota > Metazoa > Arthropoda > Insecta > Orthoptera > Acrididae > Schistocerca > Schistocerca nitens. The sequence goes on from NC_064617.1 coordinate 848,309,297, forward strand.
AAAGCTCCTAAAGTTCCCTAGGATCAATATTTCGCGCAGGATCTGTTAACTGACTAACAAACACAACTGTATGTATTCGGCCTAAGTAAGTAGGAGAAAGCAAAATTTTACAACTGGACCTACACAGTTAGACTTAACAGATTGGGTTTTAATCACTAGTCGCATTTACAACCATAACGTATTACACCGTCCAGGCACACTGATGTCACCAGCTTTCAAAAGCTTCAACTCTTGAAGCACACGCCGCTGAGAGAGGAGGATGAAGAAAGATGATGAAGTTCTGGAAGGCACCAACAGGGATGTGGAGCTATGCTGACTCCAGTGCCGTAGTACCTGCGCTGAGTTTCTCGGTTGAGCATCCAGTGGGCATCCAGACCTGCCCACAGATTCTCCATCAGGTTTAAATCTGGGGAGTTTGATGGCCAGGGAACAACAGTAAAATTAATCTGTTGCTCGTTGAACACATGTACACGGTGAAGTGAGTGACACATTACATTGTTCTTGTGCCAAATGCCATCGCGCCGAGGAAAAAGAGTTGGGGTGGTCCCTAAGGATGGATGTATTGTTTGTGGATCTATAGTGTTTCCCAGAATGACTATATCACCAAGGGAACGCCACAAAGAGTTCCCCAGACCATAACACTGCCCCCCTTCGATCTGGGCCCTTACAGCAATTGTTGCAGGGTGTTTGCTTTCAGACGTTTCACACCAGACATGCTAACGGCGATTTGTTCCAAGGAGCATAAAACGCGATTCATCTGAAAAGACTCCCTGTCGCCACTCCGTGAACGTCCAGTTGCGGTGTTGTTGTTGTGGTCTTCAGTCCAGAGACTGGTTTGCTGAAGCTCTCCATGCTACTCTGTCCTGTGCAAGCTTCTTCATCTCCCAGTACCTACTGCGACCTACATGCTTCTGAATCTCTTGAGTGTATTCACCTCTTGGTCTCCCTCTACGATTTTTACCCTCCACGCTGTCCTGTAATACTAAATTGGTGATCCTTTGATGCCTCAGAATGTGTTCTACCAACCAATCCCTTCTTCTAGTCAAGTTGTGCCACAGATTTCTTTTCTCTCCAATTATATTCAGTACTTCCTCCTTAGTTATGTGATCTACCCATCTAATCTTCAGCATTGTTCTGTAGCACCAGATTCCGAAAGCTTCTATTCTCTTCTTGTCCAAACTATTTATCGCCCATGTTTCACTTCCATACATGGCTACACTCCATACAAATACTTTCAGAAACGACTTCCTGACACTGAAATCTATACTCGATGTTAACAAATTTCTCTTCTTCAGAAACGATTCCCTTGCCTTTGGCAGTCTACATTTTATATCCTCTCTACTTCGACCATCATGAGTTATTTTGCTCCCCAAATAACAAAACTCCTTTACTACTTTAAGTGTCTCATTTCCTAATCTAATTCCCTAAGCATCACCCGATTTAATTCGTCTACATTCCATTATTCTCGTTTTCCTTTTTTTGATGTTCATCTTATATCCTCCTTTTAAGACACTGTCCATTCCGTTCAACTGCTCTTCCGGGTCCATTGCTGTCTCTGACAGAATTACAAAGTCATCGGCGAACTTCAAAGTTTTTATTTCTTCTCCATGGATTTTAATTCCTACTCAGAATTTTTTGTTAATTTCCTTTACTGGTTGCTCAATATACAGATTGTATAACATTTGGGATAGACTACAACCCTGTCTCACTCCCTTCCCAACCACTGATTCCCTTTTATGCCCCTCGACTCTTATAACTGCCATCTGGTTTCTGTACAACTTGTAATTACCCTTTCGTTCCCTGTATTTTACCCCATGCCACCTTTAGAATTTGAAAGAGAGTATTCCAGTCAACATAGTCAAAAGCTTTCTCTAAGTCTACAAATGCCAGAAACGTAGGTTTGCCTTTCTTTAATCTATTTTATAAGATAAGTCGTTGGGTCAGTATAGCCTTACGTGTTCCAACATTTCTAGGAATCCAATCTGATCTTCCCTGGGGTCGGCTTCTACCAGTTTTTCCATTCGTCTGTAAAGAATTCGTGTCAGTATTTTGCAGCCGTTACTTATTAAACTGATTTTCACATCTGTCAACACCTGCTTTCTTTGGGATTGGAATTATTATATTCTTCTTCAAGTCTGAGGGTATTTTGCCTGTCTCATAGATCTTGCTCCCTAGATGGTAAAGTTTTGTTAGACCTGGCTCTCCCAAGACTGTCAATAGTTCTAATGGAATGTTGTCTACTCCCGTGGCCTTGTTGCGGTACTGACGCGCAATTCCAGCCTTAGTCGCTGATGAACAGCAATCAGCATGGGTGCATGAGCCAGGCGACTGCTACAGGGGCTCAAACGCAACAACGTTCGCTGAATGGGCGTTTAGCAAAAGCTGTCGGTAGCTCCTTGGTTCATTTGGACTTTCGGTTGCTCAGCAGTTACATGTCTGTTCAGCCGTACATATCTCCACAGCCGTTGTTCACTTCTGCCATATAGGCCCTTGGTGCTCCTCTACATTTGCCTCGGCGTCGGTGGAGGATGGCGTCATTCCGCGATACACTTTTACCCCGCTAGCACGTGAACTGTTTACAAACAGCTTAGAGATTCGGGAAATGTTTCCACCCTTGGCTCCAAACCCAACTGTCATTCGTTTTTGGTGGTCAGATAAATCGCTGCGTTTATGCATTATGACAACGACAGAATTGTTGTCCTCATACACTACTTCCCCCTCCCCTCTCGCCCCCCCTCCCCCAACCAACACGCCTTATATACCCCTCACTGCTAGTGCTGCCACCTGACGTTTGGGAGTGATTATTGCACGTTGACGTCGAACATAGGTCGTGGGCACGGTAATGGTACTGGGTCGTGTGTTAAGCGATAAGCACGATTTAAAGTGAAAATCATTCGTAAATGAAGTTTAAGAATAACTGAGGCCAGTTTGATTATTATTAGAAACAGCTGCCCTGGTTTTCTGTGCAGTTCTCAATCCTTATGTTGCGCCTCACCTCACCTAAGAAGACTGTCGCTACATTTCTGGGCCATCCTGTAGAGGAAATGTGCCTAATATGAGACACATTTTTGTAAACCCATTTGAAAGAGTTAAGAGTAAGGGCAATTGTATTTTTATAATGTTAATAATATCTTGCATTATTTAATTTTATCATACCATTATCGTATTTGCAATAATAAACAATCTTTGAGAGTAGTTATTAAATCTTCATAAACAAGGCAGTTCTTAGAAATGAGATGAAGGTTTCCTAATGTGAGACAGTAATAATATTTTGGTTTAATTATTTTACTACAGGATAATGACATATGAATATACAATTTTTACATATTTATTCATTTCAGTTATCCTTCACTCAGTTGACAGTACTTAGGTTTATATTTACGACTTCCGGGGCAAACAAAATTGTCTTCTGTGACACCGCAATCTTCATGAGCCCAGCGATAACATTTCGTGCGCTGTGCCCATTTCTCCCTGTGCTTGTCTTCAGAATAGCGCTCAGTACAGAACAGACACTCTGCGTCATCGCCATCACTGCTGTCTGAATCCCCACTGTCATCAAGATGGACATGGGATGTCGAGTCAATAGACGATTCTTCTGCTTTAGGTCTACCATTTAAAGATTTTCCACTCTTCTCCCCAAATAAATTTCTGGCCGCTTTCTTAGCTTCAGCCCTGATTTCTTCTGTTTAGATTCTTGCAGTTGCTTCACATAAGGAGTTGAAGTTTGTAACGCAGCAGATCACGAACGCGATGTTTGACCTGTCTGAATATCTCCAGGTAGTTTTGCGATGTGTGGGAGAGGTCTGATGTCTGCCGGGCTGACAGCTTGACCATCACCATCAGTAGTTTCATTTTCGTTTCAGGCATCTCTTTCTTGAAGAGCGTCAGCACTGCGATGAATTTAAAAATTCATGTTCCCTAAAGATGTTTTTGTTACGTGGGATGAGACGTGTTTTTCTGAAGACTCGATGCGGGTTGTAGCTGACTTTAGATAGCACAGATTTGTAAGTATCAAAAATCTCCACACATTTTCTGGAGTAAAAGCTTTCACTCTTGCAGCTGAAAGACCCTGAGGAGTTCTCATGGATAAGATGGGATGTCTCTTAAGGAAAGCTCGGAGCCATTTCTTTACTGCTGAAGCCTTTTCTGGATTGAAGGGATTCTTCAGCCTATTCCTGACAGATAACTGGAAGGCCATGCCTCGTGTGTCTTCCATTGCAAGGCAGTATTTCACTAGTTCGTTTTCCAGTAGAGATGAGAGAACAGGCCTTCTGCCAAGATTAACACCAACCAGCTTCTCGGGTGTACGAGTTTTATCCTTCACGTACCTTTCCAAACTACGTTTTGGTACAGCAAAAACTTTTGAGGCTTTGAAGTACTCCATCTCGCAGTATCTCACACATTTAATGGCACGAACCATGGCTTCTTTATCCCACGTTTTCCTTTTAGGTACCAATGCCATGTGCAAGGAATAAGTACAATAATATAACATACTTCATAAAGGACTTCAACGTCTATGATTTTATTTGTTAGACTATTTTTTATAATTAGATCCCCATACTATCGCATATTAGGAATTTTGCCATCTTACACAAAGAATCACGCACTTGCTAACAACGTTCGCTGGAAAATGAACCTAATTGTCAATAATTATAGGTAATACCGCCACAAATAACAACAATAAAAGAGTGCAGTAATATCCACTCACCTTTAAGCTGAAATATTGTCTTAACAGCGATGTCACAAAAACTCGAAACAGAAGAAATTTTGTATCAACCCCTACTTACTATGTGTGGCTCAACTACGGCGTCCTACTCGCTGTGTCATCGTCTGGCACGCAATAGACGTGTTTAAGAAACTCTCCACCAGAGTGCAACCCCTAACATGAGCACAGTTGGGGTGTCTCATATTAGGGAACTATCGCATAATAGTCACCTTTCCGCTACATACTTACACTTACCAGCTTACTTTCCGTGGCAACCACCAAAATAATTAAGAGATATAGAATGCCAAAATCACAGTTTTTCCAAGCCACAGTTTGAAACCGAGAGCTTGTCCAGGCTGTTGCAATACCCTACCCTTGGCCACTGCCTTACCTCAGAAGCCTCATAGTTGGTGAGACACACAAACACTCCCGCACGCAGGCACGCATGCACACGCACACGCAAACATTCAGCGGGAACGAGCAGTGATAACACTGCATAGATTTCAGGTGCCAAGAGCGTGCGTAAACGGGCTATTAGACGACGATCCTCCACAAACGATACAGGTCTTGCGCGGCAGCCATCTGGCGGTAGAACTGGTGCAACTAACAGAATTAGCAAACGAATTATCCGCACGCGGAAACTGATATCAGCTCTAAAGTCCTGCGAATCCGCGCATGCGAGCTAGGAGGTAATAGCGTGTGCATGCACAGAATGGTGTACTCATAGTATGCTTTCTGCTTGTTATTGTTTGTGGTGTACGGTTATAGTTGACGTCTGTGGCGAGCAGCTAACTTCACGTTTTCATACTGAAGATTTTTGAGCATCTTTCAGTGAACAAATTTGCACAAATGCAGTAAGTAAACAAAAGCACCATTTTCTTCAGGCACCCTTCTTTCACACAATCTCTTTGCGAAAAGAAGTATTTGCCTGGATCGTTTCATGTTCTAGAAATGGAGCGGACCAAACAAGAATTAAGCGTCCAAATCCAGGAGTATAGAGAGTAAAAGTGTCTACATGACCCTCAAGAACCGCTGTATCGTAATTAGGTATGTTAACAGCCTTATTTCTGAGTACATGTGGCACAGCTCTACATGCTTGATTTCCGATTGTATACGTAATACCTTAATTAACGAAAGTTCACATTTGATTTGATCACATATTTTGGTTTAGTTCGCCCTTCTACGAAACAGTAACTGGCTATAGCTGGCGAGAGACTCCGCTGACGAAGTGAATGAATAAATGATTTAATTCCTACTTCCGACTAGGTCAAATGCCCTCCTACATTACTGTGGCACTTGTGCGAATTTCTTTTAGTATCTCTGACAGCAGCTTGTCACATCAATCCACGTCCTCTCTGGAAGTTCTGAAATTCCTCCTGATCTTCGGCCCTCATTTCTTTCATTAATAGTAAATATATCACCCTGCCATGTTCCCTTCGACTTAGGCAGAGTCGAATGCAACAAACCTTTTCGTCGTCGTCGTCATTACGCCCTAATCGTAAGGGTTACAGACAGTGTCAGGGTAACAGCTCCAAAAGCAACTCCGCCCCCATGTACAAGAAGCTGTATAAACGTAAATTTAGATAAAATGACATCGTGGAAACAAGAGACGCAATGTAGTACGAACAATTGAGTCCATAATTTTAGAATTATAATAAGATAATTACGTGATAGGTAAGTATTACAACAACAATCACTCAATAAATAAGAACCTTGAGTTCTCAGAAATTATTAATCCCAATGAACGACTTTACAACGACTACTGCTCCTCCCAGTTTCGCCCGTTATTGGCGTTTACTGCGCATGCGCAGATTCGCGCCCTACATATCGCGCTTGTATCGTGTAATTGGTCAACGTGACCCAGCCGCCAGTCCCAGACATGTAGGCTTGGGGCACTGTTGCAGAGGTGTACACTTTGGGTGCATCGTGTAATAGGGCCGGGCACGCTTCGCGGGTAGCATACATAGCAGGGGAGCCACCACCGGCGACTACTGACTCACCCAGAAGGACGAATTAGCTCAGGCGGGAACAGAGTATCTATATTGAGACCGAGTTCTCCAACATCAGCTTAGCTATTCCCTGCAAGAAAAGCGGTCAGCGTGAGGCCGTCATTGAAACTTTCTATACATTCCAGACTGGGATCTCTAATACAAAAGTGCTGTTTATCGCGGGGAGGCTTAAGCTCGGAATTCCGAAATGATACGAGCCAATATGAGTCAAGGAAAATGTTATTTCTTTCAGTATACGAGGGGCAGTGATGAAAGTTTTATTGTTACTTGGGAAAACACTAAATAATTAATATTTGCAATCATGGTCTGCTTTCTTGGTTCACCTTCCGAAAGCAGTACAGCAGTGATTCTGGGTGTCTTAGCTTTAACAAAGTCTTGGTAGGTTTCCGGATGTAAGTGGCACCAGAAGTCTACGCACAGATCATGCGATTACTATAAATTACTGCCCGTTGGCTTGTCGGCGTTGAGCTAGCACCCGTTAGCGTCCAAGATGTGTTCTATCGGGTTCACATCAGCCGAATCCGGCGCCAAAGACGTCACCAATAGCTCGTTATCATGTTTCTCAAACTACTGTTAAATGATTATGGCTTTGTGACATGGAGAGTTGTCCTATTGGACGATGCCGTCGCCGTCAGGGATGACATTAAGAACGAAGGGTACAGATGGTCACGTGTACAACAGGAACACAGTAGCTGCTATTACTACCACAGGTCCTATGGAAGCACAGATGAATATCCTTCATAGCATACCACTGCGTCCAACAGCCAGCTTCCTTGTCATGGAGCATATTTTGAGCAGTCTTTGGCCTGGTTGATGACATATGCAGATACGACCATTGACCTGGTTTAAAGAAACAAAAACGTGATTCGTCCGGCCAGAAGACACGCTTCCATTGATCCTGCGTTCAATCTAGATTGCCCCGTGCACACTACAACAGTAACTGATTATGTAGTTGGTTCAACATGGCACCACGTAAGGCTCGCCTGCTGCGGACCCCAATGTTCAACAGTGTGTCCTTAATCGTGTTCCGCGAAACACTTTTGTCCACAGCAGCATTCCACTCTGTCGTCACATCTTTCTTTTTTATTACTGGCTTCGGTAACGTGCGCTACACCCATCTCAGCAATAGAAATGTTACACAACAGTTGGTTTTGATTATGTCACAGGTTGCACAGAGGTAAAAATACTACTGGCAACACAATAAGAAATGATAAATCGTGATTGGCACACATTCATTTGGCATAGTCCTGTTCAATACATATTAATCATTATGTATCTAAATTAACTATCCCTAAACCTGCGGACAGTGAATTGAATATTTGTGCAAGTCTACCATCTAGACAGAACACGAGAACAGTACAGAAGAAACAGATTTGGCTTTTACAACCATACGCATAGATACAGCAGTACTCAGACACATAGACGTACATTTATAGTCTGAGCGTTTTATATCCTGCTGAGAAGTACGTGGGGACGTAGGAGCGTAGCCAGCTGACTGTGCTTTGGTCGTTCCCTGGAATTCTAATTATAAAGACCATTAGATTATCAGCACATTGAACTATATCGGAATGTTGACAGAGTTGACGAACTCGTACAAGATTTTATATGTTGCTATATCGTAGGATGCTAACAAGGTTTGGAGGCTGCCTAGGAACTAATGACCAAGAGCCAGAAGATCACTTTCAAGTACGTATATGTGATACATGCTACGAGGACATTGCAGGAATATGAGATTTCTATCTTTGTTCTCTACGCAAACCCAGCGGGCGGTGGCGCTGAGGTGAAGCCTATAGAGGTGTTTATTGAACTTCCAACGATACGATCTCAGACGTGCTATAACTGTCGTGATGCTCCTCGATGTTTGTATCTTATTATACTATGATACTGTTGAAATCTTGGAATAAATTAGTACTAACGTTGATGTTAGAGGTCCTCGACCATTCCTCTTGCCAGTCCGATGACAGCCGCTTTCTGAACATGGGTATCTTATCGGTGAGAGGGAGTTTAACACAAGTAATAGTTCCATGTAGAGATGCTTCCTTTCCTAGGACATCTAGTATCCCGCAGTGGCCTTTCTTCATGATCTTGTGATAGGTCCTCTGCCCCCGAAATAAAACGTCAATAATTCCTGCCATTATGGGATTAGTATTCCTATATGACGGATTCCCATTAAGTGTAGGGCAGACATACAATCAGAGCTGACGGGAGTTTGGCTGCAGATCTTGTTCAGGGAGAATCTTATGAGATGGTTCGGTAAATGAGAGACCGTCCAAACTTTGTTAAAATGAAACGAAATAAAAGAATAGAACATGTTAAATGGAATGCAGTGATAATCCACGTATTCCACATGTTGTAGATGAAAATTTTAGCGGTAGATGGAAAGAAGAGATGAAGTAAGGCTTGACAGTATTTGATACGGTCACGACTTGAGAATAGAGAAAATACTTAACGTTCAACAAATTTCAACTTTACCTCCTACATGTAAACTGTCCTTATCGTTTGATATTCGTGTAAATGAATGAGATAAGCAAATTTTGGCCAACATTTGCAACCATTAAACAGCCTCGCTTTTCGTTGCGGTTCTCTGACCCGCCTTACCACAGCAAAGCAAGTTCAGAACCTAACATTTCCGTCCGGTCGTGCTTCGTCGGAGCAAGTATTTCTGCTGTAACGAGACCCTCACATCAAACATGTAGGCGTCGCGCTCGTGTCCGTATTTCCGCCGCTGCTGCAGACGAGAGAGCCGTAGCGACTTACAGGCCGTCGCCCAGGGCCCAGACACCGACGGCGCGCATAATTACTTATTATCCCCAAGAATGGCCTTTAAATAATTCAGCCGCTCTAAGGGCGTCACAGGATAGTTGCGGCAACTGCGCCGCCAACTCAGATTACACGCGAATTCCTCGAGGACAGATTCGCGGCTGCCACACGCTGTCGGGACGCCGTGTCGCCGGCAGCACTGGGACCTTCCGCCCCCTCCTATCGGGACGCGGAGCAGTCGGAACAATCCTCAGCCAACGCCCCCGCCATGAATATTTAGCGCGGGGCGCCAGTTTTGCGGCACGCGGCGGTCGGTCGCTCGCTATGTGGTCAGTAGTCGGCTCCCCTCAAAGCCAACCCTTCTCCGCTCCTCTCCTCTCCCCTCCCCAACACCCCCCACTTCCCCCCACCGCCATCGCAAACGACTAACCCGAGTGATCGAGCAGACGTGAGCGCTAATCCCAAAGACCGACTTAACCCTGCAATCCCGGCCGACTCAAAACTTAATTAAAGAGTGATACCACCCTCGCCTGGGTGAAGATTCCGATCCTACGACTCCGCAACAGCCTCTCGTGTCCCGCAGGGGGCGCTGCTGCCTCTCGGCGCACCCCCGGACTTCATTAAGGGACCGATATTAGAGCCGGCTGTCTTTGCGGGCCTCTTGAGGAGGCAGGGTCCTCTTTCCCGCTCTAAAGGACCGGCCAGGGGCAGAGGGGTGCGGGGAAGTCTTCCGCGTACACCCTTAACAGGAAAGTGGCTTTAAGATGTTTGATGTGGCCAGGCCCACCTTAGAGAGCCTCTGTTAGACTGGCTTTTATGTCAAAAGGTTGCGACAAAACTTTTATCGCTTAGAGGAAGATGTGACACATCAGAATCACATTGTCGCTGGAAATACAAAATGAGCTTATTCCAGAGTGATAATATTCCTTTTGTAATCTCGTTCTCCACATTAGTTTTTTATGAAGATCTGAGAGGAGCAAAGATTACAATGAACTTTCTAGTTTACTTAGCTCGTCATGTGGGGTTGGCTCCACTTCTTGCCTAGGGTCTGATTCTTGAAGCTGAAATTCTCACTTTTTAGGTCCTCGCGGTTGAATTGAACTAAATGAATTTGAAGATTGTTGCTGCAGAATTTTTGTTTTTACGTAAATATGTTTTGTCACATTTTAGTATACTTTGAAAAATAATATTGGTGTCGACAACTACTGTTGAGGAAAAGTAATACTAGAGGAGGATGTCCGGATACACTTCTAGCTCTCATATTTTATTGCTGTGCTACCTGACAAACACCACAAAGCTCAGATATTCATTTTGTCAATTTTATATTAGAAATGCCAACAATAATGAACTGTGTCTATGCTGTAATATCGAAATAATTTCATTTCCTTGCATTTGTGAAAACATCTTTTAAATTATGAAACAGTCATACAAAGAAATATGTATACAGAAAAAATGCATAACTACATCTGCTCCGTGTGTCAACGCGATTTTGTAAACGTCTCTATGGCAACGCCCCATCATTGCCTTATAGAAAGCTATTGTTTGCTCTTACAGCGAATTGTGCTTCCAGTTGTAAGCTGTCAGAAGCGCCGCCAGGTGTCAGGATCTGCTTAAGTTGCATAAACTGCAAGAGTGTCTAACTAGTAAAGAGTAAGTGTACTAAAGCTACATCCACGATGTGGCATTTTCTCACTCAGCTCAGTGTTCGTGACATCATATCTGTTGAAGCATGTGCCGTACAATGATGTAGTGCTGTAGTATATGGTTATACTGTCTGCGAAATCTGTTGAGAATAGGTTTAGTAGCAAAGAAGCAATAAATTTAAGTTTCATGCATGGTGTGGCAGTTTTTCACGCATCTCTGTGTTTATGATTTCATATCGCCTCTTCTATGTGCCATCCAATGATATATTTTTATACGAACATTCTGTGACATATGCGGATCCATTCTGCTAAATGTATTGCAAATAGAGATAGTAACAAAGAAAGTAATAAATTTAAACTTCACGCACTCTGCGGTAATTTTAGACGCATTTCAGTGTTCGTGACACTGTATCTACTGAACTTTGTGTGTTACTATGACATAATTTTATAGGTATAAGTAGCGGCCTATGTAGATATTGTCTGCCAAATGTATTGCGCACAGAGTTAGTATCACAAAAGTAATAAATTTAAACGTCGTGTATGATGTTACCGTTTTTGACACATATCATTGTTTTGTGAAGTCGTATCTCCTGAAATACAATAGGTAGTTAGTTTTTACCATGACAGAAATTGTTGGAGACAGTGAGGCAAATGTGTACCATGGTTGGTTGAAATCGGTCAAGTGGTTTACGAGAAGATGTGGCACACACAAAACCTATCATTTTTATAATATGTACGGATACTGTACTCAAAACGAAGTGACTCGTAAAGTCCTTCTTATTTTCATGTAGGAAAGGGTGTGGTATCTAAAAGATAGTGAACGTAGGAATAAGACGTTGCTTTGTCGGTGTTTCAATCTGGTGATCGATATTAGTATCATCCGAAGGAATGCGCACTAGAGACTGTCATAAAAAGTTTCCTACATTTTCTGCTGTTTTTGTTACTGTTTCTGTTTTTGTGAGACATGAGGTTGCGTTTAATACAACATTTGTAAATATTATGAGTCCTACACATTTAAGTTATGTGTGATATATTACAGCTGTTTGGATATACATGACTGATTTACCATTCGTAGAGTACTTAACAGCTGTTTTCTTACAGGCGTCAAAACATTTAAAATATGAAACTAAAAGAAAACCCCAATACACAATAGCTGTATTTATTGAAGTCGGTTAGAGACTCAGATTCGCATCTTCTAAGTTGCATCTTGTGGTGTATATCTTTACAGAAATTTTTATAAATTAACAACTTGATGATGAAAAAATGATGTTTTCTGGGATATTTTCAGTGTACTTGGGGAATTGATTTAAATAAGGCAGAAAGTATCGTGCATCTAGTTAGGAAACCAGGTGTGGATCACATACGCCCCACAAAGAGTGGGCATGTTCGTGTATGACAAATAATATTTGTAATTTCACACGAAAAGATGGTTACTTACAACGCTATATCATATGGAACAGGAAGCTATTAGAGAATGCCGCAGTCAGCTCGGTCAGGTAAGGTTCCCAGCCGTCTTCAACTGGTAAAATCATCATCAACCATGAATGTTCAATCTAAAAAGCGAAGGAATGAAATTAGGTATGAGAAACTGATCCTTGACTAAAAGAACGTATAGCAGTATGTTAAATATAAAAGGGATAAGGATAGTCCCATGTGACATGGAACAAGTGGCAAAAACGGGACTGACAACAGAACTGGCAAAATTAAAATATGTTCCAGCGCTTCTACGACCTGTACTCGTACATCCATTATGTAGATTTCCGTACAGGTCAGACGTTGTACTTGAAAGTCGCTTCCCCGGTGCTGGCAGATAAATATGTTATTGCAGTGCCTGTGTGATTTTGATTACGGTGCAAAGTTCCTTTGGACGTGCTTCCTTTGGACATGCATGGAACTGACAACACTTGACCAATTAAGATACGTTCCAGTGGGCCTTTCCCAAGCAATGGATCATGCTCACTCGTAAATATTATTCAGAAAAATATTGGGTCCTGGAGGTACTGAAGAATAAACATAAATAATGTTAATGAAGAAAACTAATAAAATTAATGAGTGAAAGTAGACCAATATAATTATTTTTACAATGTTCTGGGGCCACTAATGATCGAAAGGGAGATCATACTGCAAGTCAAACTTTCCGGAAGCCGACACGCTTGTATGTGTTTTTCAGCAACATAATAGTAATCATAGCGCCAATTAATTATGAATAATTACTTCACCTGTGGCTGACATATTTGGAATACATTGTTAAGTCTTCAGTTACAGATTTTAATGCTGAGTGAAACTCTATGCATTTTTAGATCTAGTTGTACAACATGTGGACAATTAAGTTATGCTTCGTCACTCTTCCACCATCTTCTATTTCTAAACGTAACGGCGTCTTCTGTCATGGGGTGTGTACTATTTGCAAATCGACATAATTTTTTAAATGTCTTACCTATTTTACTTGTACTGAAAATGGAAGTATGTGTTGGTTCCTAATAGCATTTATTTCAAAATAAATTTACCTTGTAACTGGTTTTTGATAATACTTCTACTTACGTTTGTGTCACTCGCTGATTATTGGTATGTAATAGATTAATAATGTACCATACAGACTATTAACTATAGTATTTTCAAAATTTTCTCCATTGCAACACTTTTAAGTTTCAATAGAATGTTTGTTCGTAGCTGCATGACGATATTGTATCTTCGAACATTTTTTCACATTTAGATAAACCTTACTGTACCAAAGTAATTTTTGTAAGGGCTGATCTGTCATGCTTTAAAAATGGAGTAGGAAAATACGTTAAACTTCTGTAGCAGCGGAAGCCTGAAAAGCGTTCCAACATGCAGCACTCTCCTCTACTCAGTACTTTAGATTTGGAACTTGGATCAACGACGGGAGCCTTTTTCACTACATCACGAAATACGAGTATACTGAAACCAAAAAGCCAAGAACACATGTTAAACGACATATTGGTCTGCAGTTGCAAATGCGATAGTATAGGTCAATAGCAAATCAGTCCTAAATTTCCGGCACTGTAGGTATTTCGTGGTATGCACAATAGTAACACCAAAGCAAATGTCACAGAAAGGATATCGGTAATTCAAAGAAGATTATGTTATCAACAGAGCGTACTATAAGGACTCTACTACTTACAGTTATGTGAGAGATGTATCCAATATGATGAAAGATAGTTTCATTTTAATATTATTATGAGTCAGTGTGGTAGTAGGTCATATACTCAATCCTTATTCCTTAGTGGCATTCATCATATTTTTAAGCATTGAGTAGGAACGTGTATTGATTTATCACAGTGTATTGTGCATGTCACCAACATCAAACGGGGTTCGTCATCTGACTTAAGTATTATTCTGTAACATTTCACTATGCGCCAAAAACGAAACTTTAACGTTACAATAATTTTCCCTGTTTCAACACTTTTATTCATTCGGAACAGGTATGGTGAATAATTATTCCTGATTCCTGATGCAGATGAAAGTCGAAATATGTCAAATGAGGCAGTTTTGCATTTCATGTTGGAAATACACTGCAACGGATTGGTTGTAGTTATCATACTATTAAGAGAGCATATATATGTATCATGCGAAGGAACTACTGAGACTGTGGTATATGGATCTTCCCTTCAGGTACACTTTGTCGAAAAGTGTACACACATATTGATTGGCAGCAAACCACCACATTACCTAATTCGTCTAGCACTTTGAAATATGTGGCCACACAGTCACGTAATACTTAAATAAGCTGTGTCTCGTTATTTTCCAACGTATGAAGTGTCTCTTACTAGTGTGGTAACTACGACTAATCCCTTCTTGCATTTGTCGTATAACAACAATAACGTGATCCGAGCTAGGAAACTAGTTGCATACAAGCGAAACGTCCTCACGATTGCCTCTTCAAAGCTTTAAGCCAAGATAATTGCAAATATCACATACAAATAAATCAAACTGGCTATGAATCGTGTGAACAAAATTCGAGACACTTTTGAACCGAGTATGTCTATACCAGGGATGCAATGACACTCAAACTCTGCAGGGCATTTACCAGCAAATCTTAGTTTGCATCACATTCGTGTGACTTCGTAGGCAGTGATTGCAGGTGACAAGAATGCCGATGATGGGGACTACGAATTTCGAAACACTTCGCTGTGTTATGCGAACTACTTTAAAGTTTGACCTATAAAGAAACTACCTGCAAAACACTTTGGTCATTTACTACCCCAATTTTCTGAGTATTGCCCTGAGAATGTATTCCTTTACCATTAGTAGAAAGTACAACCCCTAAGTACCTGCTGTGGTGCAATAGTTTAAGTGCAAAGCATCCGTTAAACTGAGTACTTAATTTTGTTGGTTCCAGTTCTACGGGGAGAGGCAGAGAATTCAGTGCAGACACTTTTTTAAATTGCCGTGATATAGGTGTCCAAAACAAATAATATAACATAATAACATATACTAAATATAATTTCAGTTCTGAATTTGAACTTTCACTGACCGTCGTTCGTTCCACGATTTTTAACACATTTTCAACATCTACAGTCAAATGTATCCATGGTTGTTTCGTAATAATACAAACTGACTAAATATGGCTGTTCACCAACTTATGCCAAAAATAATAAGCCCCTCCTAGCACTCAGCCCAAAGGGACTCTAAGCTTTCTTATAAGAACCCCTTATTAAGTCACGCGTCAGTTCAGACCGATATATAGATCGATGGGCAGTAAGTTATTCATTTATGTGCCTCATCAAAAAACATCAAGACATAACTTTTCGAGTACCTCAGACAACAGATGAGCTTACAGCAGGCAGCAGTTTTGGCAAGACAGAAAGAGTAGTATTAATTTGAAGATCAGTTTGAAAGAAAATCTGTAATTTTAAAGTATAATGTTAACTACAGAACTAACATTTACGACACTACTTTACAAATAGTTCTATACCCATCTTTAACCTAGGTTATACTGATATCTACGTATGTTATAAAAAATAGTCAGTATTTAGAAATCCTTCTGAAATTCTTATTTCTATTCTGAAATCTGTAGATTTCTGTCACAACAATGAGCACGAATGAGTTCTTAAGGTACCATAGACTTGTATATAAAAGCTTAATGGTTTCCAGACAGAAATATTTTTCAACATGTGCTTCACGTGAGACAGCATGTAATACAAAAATATCATAAAATTATAAAATAATTATAATTTGGTCAGTTTCTTTATAGTAATGGAAAGCTAATATGTAACAGAAATGTTTATTCTGAATAAGATGTGACGTCATGTAACATTGAATGAAAAGTGCACAGCTTAGTTCTTTCAGCTTATTTTCCTTCAATGCCGTTACTCATTTAGAGAGCACACATGATCTCCGTACACAAACATTTTTATCACAGTTTAAAATGGAAGATGATGGTTAGGTCTACGTAATTCATCGTGGATTCTCTGTTGTTAAAGCTCGTGGATTTTATTATCACTTGTACTTAGGAACACTTGTAAAACTGACAGAAAACTCTCCGTCTACTGCTTTACCACCCTCCTCTCGTCACACATCATCGTCGTTCAGTTCTTCTCGGTCATTTCCTTAACATGCGGCTTGGTGCGTGCTGCGGAGGCGTTTGTTGCAGCTTATATAAGAGGTGACCCGCCACGAGTGGGCACCGAGAGATAACTGAAAGCCCCTGTAGGGCTGTAATGTACGCCAGTCCACTCAGCGATCCACAGAGCTCTGCAACAGTTTGACCTGCCTCTCAAATAGTTCAAAGACTTTTTACTTTCTCAAACAAACACCGAAGGAGACAGACGTCGTTAATACTTATAACTGAAGGAAAAACATTATATTTTGTATCTGTTTCCCTGATTATTTATTGTTTTAAAATGTACAGCCTCGGCTGCCATTTGTTAACCCTCTGCAACACAAAGACACTATTGTGTAACCTGGTACAAAGTAAATCAAACTTAATAATATGGAACTGTGAAAAAAATTACCGGCTGATATTAGACAAACAAAATAATGCATGTATTTATGTGTGTAGGTACACTATGTGATCAAAAGTACCTGGACACACCGAAAAACATATGTTTTTCATATTACCTGAACTATACTGCCACTTACTGCCAGGTACTCCATATCAGCGCCTCACTAATCATTAGCCATCGTGAGAGAGCAGAATGGGGCCCTCCGCGGAACTAGCGGACCTCCAACGTGGTCACGTGACTAGATGTAATTTGTGTCATACCTATATATGCCATATTTCCACACTCCTAAACATCGGTAAGTAAACTGCTTCCGATGTGATAGTGAAGTGGCAACGTGAAGGGACACGTGCAGCACAAAAGCGTGCAGGCCGACCTCGTCTGTTGACTGACGGAGACCGACGACGGTTGAAGAGGGTCGTAATATGTAATAGGCAGACATCTATTCAGAACATCACACAGGAATTCCAAACTGCATCAGAATCCACTGCAAGTACTATTGACAGTTAGGTGGGAAGTGAGAAAACTTGGATTTCATGGTTGATCGGCTCCTCATAAGCCACGAATCTCGTCGGTAAATGCTAAACGACGCCTTGCTTGGTGTAAGGAGCGTAAACATTGGACGATTGAACAGGGAAAAACGTTGTGTGGAGTGACGAATATAGGTACACAATGCGGCGCTCCGATGGCAGGGTCTGCATATGGCGAATGCCTGGTGAACGTCATCTGCCAGCGTGTGTGGTGACAACAGTAAAATTCGGAGGTAGAGGTGTTATTGTGTAGTCGTCGTGTTTTTAATGGCGGGAGCTTGCACCCCTTGTTGCCGGCCGATGTGGCCGAGCGGTTCTAGGCTCTTCAGTCAGGAACCGCGTGACCGCTACGGTCGCAGGTTCGAATCCTGCCTCGGGCGTAGATGTGTGTGATGTCCTTAGGTTAGTTAGGTTTAAGTAGTTCTAAGTTCTAGGGGACTGATGACCTCAGATGTTAAGTCCCATAGTGCTCAGAGCCATTTGAACCATTTTTTGCACCCCTTGTTATTTTGCGTGGCAGTGTCACAGCACAGGCCTACATTGGTGTTTTAAGCACCTTCTTGGTTCCCACTGTCTAAGAGCAATTTGGGGTGGCGATTGCACCTTTCAACACGATCGAGCACCTGTTCATAATGCACGACCTGTGGCGGACTGGTTACACAGCAAGAACAGCCCTGTAATGGACTGGCCTTCACAGAGTCCTGACCTGAATCCTATAGAATACCTTTGGGATGTTTTGGAACGCCGACTTCGCGGCAGGCCTCACCGACCAACATCTATACTTCTCCTCAATGCAGCACTCCGTGAAAAATGGGCTGTCATTCACCAAGAATCTTTCCAGCACCTAATGAACGTATGCCTGCGAGAGTGTAAGGGTGGGCGAACTCCGTATTGAATTCCTGCATTACCGATGGAGGGCGCCAAGAACTTGTAAGTCATTTTCAGCCAGGTGTCCGGATACCTTTGATCACAAGGTTTATGTTCACACATCAACAGAAGTTTTGCATCACCCCGGTTCCCAAAACTCCTGAAGACACACGTTGACTGTGGACAGTGTATCACAGACACAGTCCCTTTGACTGTTCAGAGATGTCACTAAACCCGGCCAAAGATGTAAACCATACTCAACCAACGCCTATTACACGGAGGGAGTCCGACAGCCGATCAGTTCCAGTCCTTTTACTACGAAAGAGGTAGATGGCTCGTATTGTCTGTAGTTCAACCTTGCCTTGGTGGTCAATACCACGGTTCGATCGCGTCCGCATTTTTAGTTTGTGCCAGGAAGGGTTCTCAACAAGCGAAGTGTCCAGGCGTCCCAGAGTGAACCAAAGCGATGTTGTTCGGACATGAAGGAGATACAGAGAGAAAAACTGACGATGACGTGCCTCGCTCAGGACGCCCAAGGGCTACTACTGCAGTGAATGACCGCTACCTATGCATTATAGCTCGGTGGAACACCAACAGCAACGCCACCACGTTGAATAATGCTTTCTGTGCAGCGACAGGACGTCGTGTTATGACTCAATCTGTGCGCAATAGGCTGCATGAGGTGCTGCTTCACTCCCGACGTCGTTTGCGAGGTCCATCCTTGCAACAACGACGCGGTACAGATGTGCCCAACAACACGACGCATGAACTGCTCAGTATTGGCATCACGTTCTCTTCACCGAGGCGTGTTGCATATCCCTTTAACCAGACAATCGTCGGAGACGTGTTTGTAGGCAACCCGGCCAGGCTAAACGCCTTAGACACACTGTCCAGCGAGTGCAGCAAGGTGGAGGTTCCCTGCTGTTTTTGGGTGGCATTATGTGGGACCAACGTACACCGCTGGTGGTCATGGAAGGCGCTGTAACGGCTGTACGATACGTAATTGCCATCCTCCGACCGATAGTGCTGCCATGTAGCCAGCATATTGGTGAGGCACTCGTCTTCGTAGACGACAATTCGCGCTGCCTACGTGCACATCGTGTGAATGACTTCCTTCAGGATAACGACATCTCTCGACTAGAGTGGCCAGCAGGTTCTCCAGACATGAACCCTATCCACCATGCCTGGATTGAAAAGGACTGTTTATGGACGACGTGACTCACCAACCACTCTAAGTGATCTACCTACATTCGCCGTTGAGGAGTGGGACAATCTAGACCAACGGTGTCTTGATGAACTTTTGGATAGTATGCCATGACGATTACAGGCATGCATCAATCAAAGCCGACGTGATAATAGGTATCAGAGGTACTGGTGTGTACAGCAATCCGGTACACCACCTCGGAGGGTCTCGCTGTATGGTGGTACAACATGAAATGTGTGGTTTTCGTGAGCAATAAAAAGCGCGGAAATGATGTTTATGATGACCTCTACTCTAGTTTTCTGTACAGGTTCCAGAACTCTCGGAATGGACTTGATGCTAAACTTTTTTTGATGTGTTATGTATGTATGTGTATTTCTCATCTCCTCCTAATCTACTGGACCAGTTTCAATGAAACTTCGCTCATATATCTTTTTTTTTCTGGAAAGAATCGCTGTGAGGGTAAGAACCACCCACCTTTCAAAGAGTTGGATATTCGGATTAAAGACCAGTGTAGCCAAAGACGCGAGAATACCCATGCTTTTGTCTTACAATATGTGAAAATGAGAGCACTTGGAGGCTTGCATCAAACGTTACACATAATTTCCAACCATTTCGCAAGTTTATTTCGCTAAAGAACCCCCAAAAATAATGAAAGGAAAAATGCTTGTTAAATGGTTCAAATGCCTCTGAGCACTTCAAAAATGGTTCAAATGGCTCTGAGCACTATGCGACTTAACTTCTGAGGTCATCAGTCGCCTAGAACTTAGAACTAATTAAACCTAACTAACCTAATGACATCACACACATCCATGCCCGAGGCAGGATTCGAACCTGCAACCGGAGCGGTCGCTCGGTTCCAGACTGTAGCGCTTAGAACCGCACGGCCACTCCGGCCGGCAAAATGTTTGTCGCTTACTACGTTTTCGCTGTTCATGCAGTAAAACTCTCCCACAAAGGACCTTTTAATTTATAACTTGTTTGTTACTAACTCCATTTGCAACACATTTTTCAGGCAGCATCAGCATTTGCCGCTGTATGTACTTAGGAAAATATGTCATTTTATGGCCATAATTCAGGAGGTATGATGTCATACACAGTGAGATGAGTGAGGATCTGACACTTCATGTATGATGTTTTAATTTATTACTTCAATATTGTTATCTCTAGTCACATTTCTCAGACAGTCGGCATGTATACTACTGGATTTGCCTCCAAAATTATATCATTTTAGAGCACATAGTTCAGGAGATATGACGTCATGAACCTTAAACTGCATGAAAATGAAACTACTGGGTGAAATACGCTAGACAAACTGGTGGAATATGTGTACAAATACGCGTGAAATATGTTAGATAAGTGTGGAATACGTTTATAATGTGCGTATGCGAGCAAAGCCACGAGTAGATGCCGCGTCCTGAACCCCTGGAAAGATTTCAGTCCAATTTGGTGCACGTGTTAGTTACAATCTGGTAAGAAATACTGTAGCGGTAGGAATCACCACCTTTCTATTTCAGTGAGTGTGATAACTTGGAAACAAAGGGGTGAATGAGGAGATGGAAGGATAGTGAGGGGGAGGGAGAAGAGATGAACAGATAGGAGGTGGAGGGAATGGGCAGAGATATGGGAGGGGGAAATGGACAGAGAGACAGAAGAGGAAGATATGGACAGAGATAAAAAAGGAAGTGATGGATGGAGACAGGGGCAGTCAGAGACAGGCAGGGAGATGGGGGAGGATTAGATGAATGGAAAGAGTGAGTGGAGCAAGTGGACAGACGAAGGGAGGAGGAGAAGATGGATAGACTGGAGAGGAGGAGATGTAAAAGGAAAGGAAAGCGTAGGAGATGAACAGTGAGATGGGGGGAGGTGATGGACAGAGAGAGAGGGGCAGGAGGAGATTTAGAAAGAGAGGGGGAGAGCAGATGACCAGATGGGGAAGGAGCAACTGGACAGGCGGGGAAGGAGCAAATTGATATAGAAGGGGGAGGAGCAGATGAACAGAGAGAGGTGCAGGAGTAGATGAACAGAAAAGGGGGAGTGGAGGAGGGGAGAGAGAGGGTGTGGTGGAGGTGAACAGAGAAAGGGAGAAGTGGAATTGCTGGGGAGGAACTGGGGGAGGCGCGTAGAGAGAGGAAGGAAGAGAGGTGGATAAAAAGAGAGGATGTATGGCTACTCGACTAGTATTAAATAAAGTACTGAGATATCTATTTATACTAGAGCTCAAATTTCATAGGTGACTTAGGCAAGTAGTGTCACAGCTAGCTACTTAGTCAGTACAGGTGGTGGAGAGGAAGTGTAGTCAGTTTTCTGAAATCAGAAGTGTTCACGATGGTGCCTCTCGTACTTCTTGATGTTCAGTATTTGAGGAAGAGACTGTTTCTGCCCGTTACACCAGAAATGTAGTATTCCGAAGTCTGTTACAGAACTGTGCCTAGTTACTAACAATGATGCACGAAGGTGGCTGTTTTCTTCATCTCCTAGTGTCTCTGGTGTTCTTTAAGTTTCTGTAAACAGTTGTATTTGAATTGTTATGCTGTACTCAACGGGCAAACGGTTTTATCGCTGGTGCTGAATTGTGTCGTATGGCAGTGCAATCTGAAACTACCGACAGACCTAAAAATGCGACAAAATTTTTGTCAGTTACTGATAATTCAAAAAATGGTTCAAATGGCTCTGAGCACTATGGGACTTAACAGCTATGGTCATCAGTCCCCTAGAACTTAGAACTACTTAAACCTAACTAACCTAAGGACAGCACACAACACCCAGCCATCACGAGGCAGAGAAAATCCCTGACCCCGCCGGGAATCGAACCCGGGAACCCGGGCGTGGGAAGCGAGAACGCTACCGCACGACCACGAGATGCGGGCTACTGATAATTAACACTGAAATTGTTAGTTTTTGTATTTTCAGTATTCCATCTTTCGTTTGCAGTGATGATATCGTAGGGAAATTCAGATAACACACTTTCATATTTCGTAGGCACTGCTGCCGGGTTCCATTACTTCCACTGTAACTAATGACGTCCTTCTTTTGCGTTTTCTGTTTTGAACAGGAAGGAAGAAAAATGTGAGTTTAACGCTTGAGTGAGGATGAGATGATTAGGGGCGGAGCTGAAGTTTGAATCGCATGTGGGTGGGATGGAAATCGGCTGCTTTTTCAACGTAACCGTTCTGGCTTCTGTCGTCAGCAGTATACTGAAATCACGAGGAATATTGATCCACGATAATATAAGGTAATACAGTATCAGGTAAATATATTGTCATAGTCGCTGTCCCCCCACACTCGATTGCTGTATATCGGGGTGGGAAGACGATTGTAACGCAGCTGGTCTGTATGTAGTTTTTCTAAAACTGTACAGTAGTAAAATCGCTGTACAGGGTGACTATAATTAAAGTTCCAGTTTTAAAACGCTGTAGAAAAGCTGCTGCTGAAAACGACGTCAAATTTGAATGGGCTGTTATAGCAGAGGGGTGAAACGTTATAGAAACAAAAAAAAATAACGCAAATTTTCCTACTCGTTTGCGCTGTAAGCGTCATAACGTAAATGGGTTCGGACAGAAATGACATATGAATCGCAATACGATGGCCATGGCGAGAGCTGCACATTAAACCAACCGTACTGCGCCATGTGCATGACCTCAAACGTTTTGTATTCAACAGTTGTGGCACTGCTAATTAGGCAGCTAAACCCATCCACCACGGCAAGGTCGTGCTACATCGGACGGGGAAAGTCGATTTTTTACTGTCCTGAGACCGAAAAATGTAATTTTTTTCTTTCCATAACGTTTCCGCCATTCTCGATAATACTGTATATCGCAGAAATTGTACGTCATTCGGAGCATTGGTTCTTTTTTTACAGCGTTTTGAAAGTGTAATTTTACTTTTATAGTCTACATCAATATACACTAGAGGTGTCGATAAATATCCATTGGATTCATGATATAAACGACATATTCCGAACATATTCTGTGTACGTACAGTTTCTCATCTGCTTTTTTGTTAGTGTAAGAAATAGTGATAGAATGAGTCACATTTGACCGGAAGCCATATGAAGTTTCTTCACACATACGTTGCGAATCATTATTGCTTTTTGCCACATTACTGCTCCTTTTATGGGACCCTACACGCAACGAAACACTTGCTACCCACTTCGAAGATCACGGGGATAACAAAACACTCTACCATGTGACTACTAAACGTACCTGTATTTGCACGTGATGCCCTTCTGCCACCTCGCCCCATTCTATGTATTCCAATTCAGTGTAGTACTATCTACACTGCAATCCGACGTAGTATAAGTTGCTAATTGCAGCAAGGAGACGGTAATTGCAAATAAGAATCATTAATTGTGACATAAACTGTACATAGCAAGGCAAAATATATATTCATCACTATCTGAACTTACATAGTTCTTGTTACAAAATTCGGTCTCGCTACTATTTACACCACAGGATATCACTAATTACAATCGCCATCGTCTGTGTTACGGTGATAATGATGATTCTACAGACTAAGTACGATTCAGTAGAGCGTACTGCGCCTGTTATCACAGGCGAGAGGGTGCGGTATGTGATCCCTGTTCCCTATTTGAACATGCCTCGACGCGTCATTTCAAATTTAGACGGTGCACAATGTCGCTCAGAGGATGTGCCTTATAGTGATGGCTCGTGGTCGCCAATACAAACTGATTCTCGATACGAGGGTCGTTTCATGTGTCTGGCAAATTTCCATGAAAGAATGAAACATATTTGTTGCGCTTTCTTGGTTGGTACGCTTGATTATTTCAAGGATCGTATAAATAATTTCAACCATGTGCAACTACAGTTCATTCGTAACAGCCCTGTGTATTGGTCGGTGTGTCGACTGTGAGTGAAAATGGAGAAAACCCAGTTTTTTGCTATTATTTCACATTTTCATTTAAATAGCAGGAGTAGAACTAAAACCAGAATTGGATGAAATTCACGCAACCTCTACACCATCTCTGAAGACCATTTACTTATGAAGTATTGAATTTTAACGTGGTTGGAAAAGCACCGAGGACGAAGCGCGTTTCAGCTGTTCAGCTGGGGTCGCCATAAAGGAAACCACTGCCAAAGTCCACGATATGCTAATAAAGACCGCCGAATAAAAATTCTAGAGATTGCTGGGACCGTAGGCATCTCGTCTGACTTAGTGCGTTAAGAATTGGCTATGAAGAAGCTGTGCGCGAGAAGGACCCTGCTATTACTCACAATCAACCAAAACGCATCCGGCTCACAATTTCAACAAAATAACTGGTTATGTTTAACTGCAATCTACAAGACTATTACGCCGATTTGTGACTGTTCATGAAACGTGGATTCATCATTACACACCAGAGTTAAAATGGTAGACAAAACAATGGACAAAGACTGGTAGAAGTGCGCCACAGAGGGCAAAGATCAGTTTGTCAGCTGCTAAGGTGATGGTTACCGATTTTTGGGATTTAAAAGGAACAATCCCCACAGATTACTTGGAAAAAGGTAGAACAATAACTTAAGCCTATTATGCGTCCTTTGTTGGAATGTTTGAAACTTTAGACTTGCAAGCGGAAAAGTGCTGTTTCACAAGGAGAATGCGCCTTCCTAAACATCAGCGATAAAAATGGCGAAAGTGCATGAGGTGGTTACTGAATTGGTTCCTCATTCACCCTATTCACCAGACTTAGCCCCAAGTGGCTTCTTCCTGTTCCCTAACATGAAATTTCGTCTTGCTGGGGAGAAATTTTCATTAAATGAGGAGTAGATAGAGTCAACGAGTATTTTGCTCAAAGAAGGCTTTGTCGAGAAGTAAGGTGAGTTGCAACCGACACAAGAAATTTTTCTTGCTTTTTTACCAGTCTTGTCAAACCACATAGTTACTGTGTAACAGAAATAAAGGTCATTCTGTAGTGTCAGTAAGGTTGAGCAGAGCAGTCTGTGCCTGCTATCACCGACGGGAGGGCGCTGCTTTTGATCACTGGTCCACCGCTGGTGCGCAATATCTTGCGGAAGGTGTGGCTAATAGTGATGGCCCATACTCGTCAACACAAACTGATTATCGCTATGTAGGAACTATCCGTCATACATGCCCTGTGGGGAACGCAACATAACAGTTTGATGACTCCTTGGAGGAAAGTGCGAGGAGTATATGACCTCAGCCGCGCACGTAACCATCCCCGAACGAACAGACTAGCCTCTAGGCGTGATTGTAACAACGGTAGAACCATTACAGCAGCATGTTATGGGAAGCAGATAGCGAAGGAAATAAATCTAGTGGAACATGAACTAATGGCGTCGGAACCTTTTACCTTAAGAGTAAAAGAATACAACCTATTTCTATCCAGCTATTTACAGTTCAGTCTTCAATCTGTTTCTAACTGTATCATGTTCAGTGTAGCGTTAAACTCACATATTTTCTCACTGTTCAAAACAGAAAACGCAAGGAGTGAGGGACTCCAGTAGATACTGTGAACGCCGTAAAAGCGTGGATATGGCCATGCGCCGCCGCATCTCTCATTGGTTTAGCAGGAAAGTGTACCAGTCACATTTTCGGCATGTACAGTGTACGAATATCGCACAAATTTCATGGCTAACGAGAGTACCTCTACAGTTGTTGTGAAATATGCGATTCAGCCACATTAATGTTGTTGTGTCGATTCCCTAAGGTCTCGACACAATGAGTGGCTAGGTGCACGCGAAACTAACGCAGACGGGCGTAAATTCTGAAACAGGAGACGGGATGAAAACTATAAAGAAAAGAAGAGAGATTGTCATCTACTTAACTTTTAATGATGTTCTTCTTGTTGAAATACATCTCTTGCATAGTAGTAAGCAATTAGCAATGATACACATGGCGCCTTGCTAGGTAGTAGCGATGGACTAGCTGAAGGCTATTTAATCTGTCTCTCGGCAAATGAGAGGAATACTTGGTAGGTCTAGTCGCAAGCTATGTCGTCCGTACAACTGGGGCGAGGTCATGTCCGTGTCTTGTGACCTGCCCTGTGGTGGCGCTACGTTTGCGAATACACAGTGGCGACACGCGGGTCCGACATGTACTACAGGACCGCGGCCGATTTAAGTTACCACCTAGCAAGTGTGGTGTCTAGCGGTGACACCACATTCCTCCCCCGCAAATCGGCGAACGGTCGTGAGATAAGGCTTCCGCCCGCCGTGGGGAGGACCCCATGTTGACGTATGCGATGAGGTGGGGAGCCTAACAACAGGCGAGGCTGTGCCACCCGCACCCGGCCATTCGGTCCGAGGGGAGCTAGGAAACGCCTGCAAACCTAGTCCAGGGTGCACGTCAACATGAGGTGTATGCGCACGTAATGAGACAGAAGGGTCGACCTCCATGTGGTCGGAGCACCCGACGGGCGAAGACGACATCTGGTCCGGAGCGGGCAAGAGGTCCATGGCGGAGGACGGCTGGTCACGGGAAGCAAGCGGCGGCGCGTGACCCAGGGAGGCGCGAGGCGGCTGCAGCGAAGCGTCCGCTGCTGGCGGCGCCGGCGGCGGCTGCGGCGGCGCGACGCCATGAGGCAAAATGGAAGGCATCGTCGGTAACACCTGGGGATGAGGCGAGCCAGTAGATGGGTCCCCAGGGCGCTGACCCGACGGCTCCGTCGCTGAAAGCAGACGGGGAGCGGCAGAACCCAGGCGACGACAGAGGCGCAGCTGATTGAGATGCCGACGCACCTCACCAGAGGCCCCCAAAACCAAATACATCGCGCGGCCGAGGCAGCGAAGAATGCGCCCTGCGAGCCAACGCTGTGAACCGCGATAGTTGCGATAATAGACAACGTCGCCAGGAGCAAAAGCAGGAGTCTGCCGCTGCACAGGAACCTGATGTGGCGGATGCAGCAAAGACATCAGAGTTCGATGAGATCGACCATGGAGCAATTCAGCCGGCGAGCGACCATCGCGGGGCTGAGAGCGATACGAAGACAAAAAGAGCAACAAAGCGTCCTCCCGAGAATGCGACTCTTTCAATTTCAACATCTGGGACTTGAAAGTCCGGACCAATCGTTCAGCGGCACCGTTTGACTGAGGCGAAAACGGCGCGGATGTCAGATGTTGAATACCATTGGCCTTGCAGAACGACTGAAATTCTGCGGACATGAATTGTGGGCCATTGTCGGAAACAATAGTCTGCGGAAGACCCTCAATGCAAAAGATAGCAGACAAGGCTTGGATTGTGGCAGAAGACGTCGTGGAAGACATCCGGACAACAAAAGGAAAATTACTGAAAGCATCGACCACAACCAACCATCGAGCATTCCAGAATGGACCAGCAAAATCGATGTGCAAGCGTTGCCAAGGGGAAGTGGCTTTCGGCCAAGCAAAGAATTTCCGCGGCGGTGCGGATTGTTGTTCGGCACACGCCACGCAAGAGGAGCACATATTCGCAATCGCAGCATCGATTCCGAACCAAGTACAGTGCTGTCGAGCAAGTTGTTTCGTTCGCACTATACCCCAATGTCCTTGGTGAAGAAGCTTTAAGACAGATGACTGTAACGAACGTGGGACTACGACTCGAGACTGATCATTATCGGAACGCAACAACAAAACACCACGTCGTACAAAAAGTCTCTCCTTGTGAGCAAAAAAACGGCGAACCAAAGGATCCTCGATCCGTGACTTTGACAAGGGCCAGTGCGTAGCAACAAAACGCAAAACAGTAGCAAGGACAGGGTCAGCAGCTGTGGCTGTAGCTACACGACGAAAATCAATCGGAAACGATGCGACCACGTCATCGGTTTCCGAATCAATGAACATGCAAGCAGTTCGGAAGAATCGAATGCTTTATCCTCAGCAACAGGCAAACGGGACAACGCATCAGCGTTTCCGTGCTTAGCAGTGGACCGATACAAGATATCGTAGCGGTACTGCGAGAGAAAAAGAGACCAGCGAATGAATTTCTGCGCTGTACGAGGAGGTACAGGCTTGTTCGGATGAAAAAGCGATGTCAAAGGTTTGTGGTCCGTGATGATTGTAAAGTGACGACCATACAAGAAATCGTGAAACTTTGTTACACCAAACACAAGAGCCAAAGCTTCCTTCTCTATTTGGGAATAATTTCTTTGCGCAGATGAGAGCAATTTTGACGCAAAGGCAATAGGGCGATCATGCGAACCATCTTTGTGCGCAAGCACAGCACCGATCCCGAAATCCGATGCATCGACCATCAACAAAAGGGGTTTTCGGGGATCGAATGGCGTAAGGCAA
Organism: Schistocerca nitens; assembly: GCF_023898315.1. Lineage (NCBI taxonomy): Eukaryota > Metazoa > Arthropoda > Insecta > Orthoptera > Acrididae > Schistocerca > Schistocerca nitens. The sequence continues at coordinate 848,338,202 of NC_064617.1, forward strand.
GTATTTGAAAGTAACGCCGATTTCAACTGGCGAAAGGCGCGTTCGCATTCCGTCGTCCAGACGAACGGAACACCTTTACGGCGCAAGCGATGAAGCGGAGCTGAAATGGAAGAAGCATTGCGCACAAATCGATGATAATAATTTACCTTACCCAGCACACTCTGTAGCTGTTTTAAGTTCTGCGGTGACGGCAAGTCCTGAATGGCACGAAGGTGCTCTGGACTCGGATGGATACCTTGGGCGTTAAGGACATGGCCCAGGTACGGTAAGTCACGAGCAAAAAACACACATTTGTCCTTTCTCAAGCGAAGACCATTCTGACGCAAGACCTGAAATAATGTCCGGAGATTCTGCAAATGTTCGGCTTCTGTCTTTCCTGAGATCACAATATCGTCCAGATAGTTCGCAGCCGTAGGGACCGACGCACAAATAGTTTGTAAATATTGCTGAAATAAAGCAGGGGCGGATGCACACCCGAATGGCAGTCTTTTGAAGCGATACAAGCCAAGATGCGTGTTAACCACTAAGACGCGCTGGGATTCTTCGTCCACAGGGATTTGCAAGTACGCATCTGCTAGGTCCAATTTTGAAAAATATTTTCCCGGGCACAGTTTGTCAAAAAGATCTTCCGGGCGGGGCAAAGGAAAAGTAGCAGTCACAAGTTGTGGATTCACAGTTGCCTTGAAGTCCACGCAAAGTCTCAATTTTCCGGAAGGTTTGGGCAAAATTACTAAGGGTGAAGCCCAGAGAGAAGCCTGCACACGTTCAATTACACCTTGAGATTCTAACTCGGCCAATGTTCTTGCGACCTCATCACGCAATGCGTGGGGAACATTGCGCGCTCTGAAAAATTTCGGTTGCGCGTTGTCTTTCAATTCCAAATGCGCTTCATAGTTCGTAGCGCAACCAAGGCCCGGTGCAAAAATGTCTGCAAATTCTTCACAAAGACTAGAAACACTGGCAGAAGGCACAGTCTGATTCACTGAGAGGACCTGATTCACTATAGACAAATTAAACAATTGAAACAAATCTAAACCAAACAAGTTCACTGCACTAGAAGAACGAAGAACATAAAATGACACAATTTTTGTCTGTCCCTTGTATGTGGCAATAAGGCTGCACTGTCCTAACACAGGTATATGCTGTCCTGAGTAACTAGTTAACTTAACATTTGCGGCACGCAATGGCGGTTGGCCCAGTTGTTTGTACGTGTCGTGATTGAGCAATGAAACTGCAGCTCCGGTATCGAGCTGGAATGGTAGCACTTTTCCTGCAAAGTCTAAGTCCACAAAAAGTTTATTGTCTTGTTGACGACAAGAGCGACTGTCTCGTGCAATTTGAACTGATACAGGTCCAGAAGCACTTGCAACTTTACGGGATTTCCGGCGACGTCGACGCACACTTTGGGTGGGACGAACACAGTCACTGTTAGCTAAAGTGTCACTGGACGGGTGGAAATGAACTACATGAATGTCCATGGGCGAAGGTCCACGAGCCTGATTGTCCTGGGTTCGATTCCGGCGCGAAGCAAAGGGCCTGGAATTTGTGTGATTGTCTGATCTTAACTTTTTCTGGCAAACACTTTGTACATGTCCTTTCTTGTGACAGTAAAAGCAAATAGCTTGGCGTGACGGGCAATTTTCACGCGAATGTCTAGTTGCACACCGCGGGCAAGATTTCACTGCATTTGCTTGCTTACGCGGCGCACGTGGTTGCAAGCTAGGCGGCCGCAGCGAAGTCGGGCGCGAGGGCCGCTTAGCGTCCCGTGCAGCGGGCCGGGCGGGCCGATTAATGTGACACACTGCTGGCGAAGTTTCAAATGATGCCTGAGCAAAGTCAAGTGTGTCTTGCCTGTCCAATCTGTCTATCACTTGTTGCAGGGAGGGATTAACTAGCTTCAAAATCTGTTCCCTTATGCGAACATCAGAAACGTTCTGTGCAATTGCATCACGCACCATAGTATCTGAATATGGGAGGCCACATTCACAGGCAAACGCGCAGTCTCTAGTAAGTCCTTGCAAAGTTGCTACCCACTCCCTGTTAGTCTGACCGGCGGTACGTTTTGTACGAAAAAACGTATACCGTTTTGCAACAACATTAACTGTTTCTTTGAAATAGGCATCTAAAGCCGACAAAATTTCCTCGTAGGTCAGAGTTGCTACGTCGCGTCGGGGAAACAATTTCACTATCACCCGGTAGGTAGACACACCGACACAAGAAAGCAAAAACGGCTGCCGCTCTTTACCTTGAATTCCATAAGCAGTGAGGTGGAAGTTGAACTGATCGGCCCACTCAGTCCAGCGTTCGGTTGTGGCCTCGAAGGGCCTAAATGGCGGTGCGACAGCGTTGTGTGGCTGCGGTAGCGAAGAAGCGGCTGCCGCCGCATCGGTTTGCAGCGCACGTTGACCCTGGACGAGCTGTCCAAGGGCTTCCAATAACGCCTGCGTCTGCTGATTCTGCAAGCGAAAAAATTCGGACAGTACATCTGGAGAATGCGGCGAAGCCATGACACAAGCAAATTAGAGCAAATATAACACAAAGACTGCAACGTGGGCGCGGCACCACTCCTCGGCGCCAAAATATTTGTTGTGTCGATTCCCTAAGGTCTCGACACAATGAGTGGCTAGGTGCACGCGAAACTAACGCAGACGGGCGTAAATTCTGAAACAGGAGACGGGATGAAAACTATAAAGAAAAGAAGAGAGATTGTCATCTACTTAACTTTTAATGATGTTCTTCTTGTTGAAATACATCTCTTGCATAGTAGTAAGCAATTAGCAATGATACACATGGCGCCTTGCTAGGTAGTAGCGATGGACTAGCTGAAGGCTATTTAATCTGTCTCTCGGCAAATGAGAGGAATACTTGGTAGGTCTAGTCGCAAGCTATGTCGTCCGTACAACTGGGGCGAGGTCATGTCCGTGTCTTGTGACCTGCCCTGTGGTGGCGCTACGTTTGCGAATACACAGTGGCGACACGCGGGTCCGACATGTACTACAGGACCGCGGCCGATTTAAGTTACCACCTAGCAAGTGTGGTGTCTAGCGGTGACACCACAAATGTAACAACCGTCAGTGTTCTACATCAACGTGCAATAACCTCCGACAAACAGTAGCAGCGGAGGGAATATAAAGCGTGACGGGGGACGTGGAAAACGCCACAGTTGTTGTCCTAATGCAGAAACGGAGCCAAAGTGCATGATCATTGCCTTTCGGGAAAAGGGTGGAAGATTCTTCGAAACGGCTGATTTTTTAAACTGCTTGTGTGCCGCTGCGGTTATTGTATACGGTGCACGGCAAAACGGCGCTATCCAGAACCAGCGCCGATGCAAATAGGTTCACCACAGACCGTAGATGAGAGGGGTGAACGATGGCTGTAGTGATGTGTATAGGCGAATAGACGTGCAGCTGTTTAGTAACTGACCACCCAGATGAACCAAGGGCTACCAACAGAGTCTTCTCAGCGACGGTTCACGGAACTGCGTAAGGGCCTCCGCAGCAGGCGCCTGATTCACGCATGCATGCTGACTGTTGTTAAATGAGGGCTTGAAAACCCAGTACGGCAACATATCTGCAATTATGGACCTCTGCAGAGGCAGAATCGCTCAATATTTCTGCAGAAATCTTCCAACGACTTGTTGAGACCATATAAAGTCGATGCATTACACCAGGCAGAAGGAGGTCCGATAAGATATCGAAAGGTATCCCATGACTTTCGTCACATCACTGTACTACCATTAAATCAAGTAGATCTTCTGGCTGTCGACAATTAGTGCTGTCCGTGCGGAGCCAGTGCAGGCCGCTAGTTTTATATAAATAATTCGTACTCCTCTCGTATTTGTTCCAAGTGTCAGAACAATTTCAGGCAAACAAGCGTGAAGGAGCCTTGTTTCCTTTCTGCTAGAAAATTAATTTTCAAATGTTAGCAGTTCGGAATAGGCCACGTGCAAATAGGCTCAGATCATCGAGTGCCTGGTTTAGCCGTTTAGTAGTATAGATACTGCCTACCCGCAGCAAATTAAATCGTATTTTTACCCCTTTCGGTGTCACTACGAGGCTTGTCCAGAAAGTAACGCACCGCATTTTTTTTCTTCAAGAATTCTTTATTGAACACAATGAGAATAATACACAGGAAAGAAGGGTGTTTATCTACTTCACTGTGTGAATCACTCCCCCATCGTCCTCAAAACGTCTTCCACGAATGGCATCCTACCCTAGGTCAGGGTTGTAGTGTGGATGGGATGCCACCGTCCAATCCCGTTTTGCCACCTGTTCAGCAGTCCGCAGTCTTGTGTGGGACAGAGCGCTATCGTGTTGCAGCAAAACATCTCCTGGGTTGATGTGGCGCTTAAGTCACCGGAAGCGCCTCTCGAATTTTGTAAATGTGTGGATATATGATTTTTAATTAATGGTACCACCTCTTGGCATCAAATCAATGAGAATCATGCCTTCACAGTCCCAGAACACGGTGATCATGACCTTACCGGCGGAAGCAGTTATTTTTTTAAATTCTTTCTTCTGTGGAGAGTGGAAATGGCGCCATTCCATCGATTGTCACTTTGTTCCGAGCTCAAAAGGGTGAATCCAGGTTTCATCACCTGTCACAATCCAGGACAAGAAGGCCTTCCTCTCAGCTTCAAAACGTTGCAACAAATCACGAGATTTTTTTTTCTGTGCGATTTGTGATCCACCGTTAGACACCGCGGGACCCAAATTGCACACTCTTTTGAATATCCAGAAGTGCAGATAACTGTAGCCACACTTCCTGTGCAGATCGACAGATGCAGCGCCAACTTCTGTGTCATAATCTGTCTGCCCTCGTGAATGACAACATCAGGTGGCAGCAACATGTCACTTGTGACAGCCGTGAATGGTCTCCACGGCTTCTCCACTTCGTGGAGCTCCGCGCTGCCGCATTCTGATAACCTCACCCTCCGTACCCAGTGACTAACTGTACTTCTGTCGACAGCAGATGCTCCGTAGCCTTTGCATAAGCGTTTGTGAATATTCCCCACAGTTTCTTTCCCCGCAGTGAGACATTCAATGACGACACGTTGTTTGTAACGTACATCACCTACAGACGCCATTTTGAAGTTGTCCTGCAGCTATGCTATCTGTCGGAAGTGGTGGAAACTTGGCGCGCTCAATCAGGATACTTCAGGTAATTCATACACTCTGTAATCAAAAGTGTCCGGACACCTGGCTGAAAATGACTTACAAGTTCGTGGAGCTCTCCATCGGTAATGCTGGAATTCAGTATGGTGTAGGCCCACCATTAGCCTTGATCACAGCTATCATTCTCGCAAGCATACGTTCACTCAGGTGCTGGAAGGTTTCTTGGGGAAAGGCAGCGCATTCTTCAAGGAGTGCTGCACTGAGGAGAGGTATCGATGGCGGTCGGTAAGGCCTGCCACGAAGTCGGTGTTCCAAAACATCCCAAAGGTGTTCTATTGGATTCAGGTCAGGACTCTGTGCAGGCCAGTCCCTTACAGGGAGGTTATTGTCGTGTAACCACTCCACCACAGGCCGTGCATTATGAACAGGTGCTCGATCGTGTTGAAAGATGCAATCGCCATCCCCGAATTGCTCATCAACAGTAGGAAGCCACAAGGTGCTTGAAATATCAATACAGGCCTGTGCTGTGGTACTGCCACCCAAAACAACAACGGGTGCAAGCCCCTGCATGAAAAACATGACGACTACACCATAAAATCACCACCTGCGAATTTTACCGTTGGCACTACACACGCTGGAAGATGACGTTCACCGGGCATTCGCCGTACCCACACACTGCCGTCCGATCGCCATAACGTCCACCATGCATTCGCCATACCCAAGGTTTTTGCACTGCTCAATCGTCCAATGTTTACGCTCCTTACTCCAAGCGAGGCGTCGTTGGCATTTACCGGCGTTATGCGTGGCTTATGAGCAATCGCTCGACCATGAAATCCAAGTTTTCACGCCTCCCGCCTAACTGTCATAGTACTTGCAGTGGATCCTGATGCAGTTTGGAATTCCTGTGTGATGCTGTGGATAGATGTCTGCCTATTACGCACTACGACCCTCTTCAACTGTCGTCGGTCTCTGTCAGTCAATAGACGAGGTCGGCCTGTACGCTTTTGTTCTCTACGTGACCCTTCATGTTTCTACTTCACAATCACATCGCAAACAGCGGACATAGGAATGTTTAGGAGTGTGGAAATCTCTTGTAGAGACATCTTACACAAGTGGCATCCAATCACCTGACGTTGTAAGTCCACGAGTTCCCCAAAGCGCCCCATTCTGGTCTCTCACGATTTCTAATGACTACTGAGGTCGCTGATATGGAGTACCTGGCAGTAGATGGCAGCACAATGCACCTAATATGAAAAACATATATTTTTGAGGGTGTCTGGATGCTGTTGATCACATAGTGTACCTATCGTTTCGCATTTGTAGCATTGTTTTCGCCTGAGAAAGAAAATGCGGTGCGCTACTTTCTGGGCAACACTCGTATTGTAATGGCCAGTATTGTGGCTCCGCTCCCACTGTCCAGGCGCCAGACACTTGATGCGCTATGATGATGTGAGTAAACGGAATTACACGTCCGCGCTTGGGTCCTACAGTAATACTGAGCCGGCCGGTTACTCCAGCGGTGTGAGTGGGTGGGGGGGGGGGGGGGGGGGTGGTCAGCGCAGGCTCGGGTGACCTGTGTAAGCGCTTGCGCCCTCTGAGGCGGGGCCGGGCGGTCGCAAGAGCAGTCGCCTGCCATGCCTGTCCGGCTTCGCTTTAATCTCTGGCCGCCGCTCAGGCGTCGGTGCGGCGCGTCCATTAGCTGTCTGTGAGCCGCCGCCAGCGCGCGTGTGCGTGCGTTCGCGATCGTTCGCAAGCGTTCGCGAACGCTCGCCGGCGACGTCGCACGCGGGGCGGCTCTCACGGCAGCCGTAAGACGTGCCTCGCCACGCCGCCGCTAACGCGTTTAGGCGCAAGTGAGGGCGGCGCACATCAAAGCCGACGACAGCGGCCGTCGGCGCGGCGAATGTTGTAACAACTCGCAATTACGTATGCCGGCCACGAGTGGGTTTCGCAACTTTTTTTCTTTTTATTCCGGCTTTCGTCTAAATTCAGTTAAAAATTATCATTGCAATTTGCAGTGACCGCCGCGGTCCGGTGAATATTTAAAAACCTGCTCGCTGACCATTTGCCGTCGCGCTCAGAGTTCACCTTGACTGCGTCCGAATGCCTCGCCTTTTAATGCTCTTCGGTGTGTGCTCAAAGATGGGAAAGAGAAGTAGTTATCTCTTGAAAGTGGGCACTTGTAAGCTTACAGTACTCTCAAAACAGTCACAAGTATTCAGACAAACCAGTAAATAATCCACATGGGTGCGTCAGAAGGTAATTTTAAACCCACAAAGCTAGTATACTTCACTCTTTCATCATTCTAACGTGTACGCGACAAGAAACACAGAATGACCATAAAGTTTTTCCCCGTGCAACATCTCCACCCTTACAACGAATCACGTTAGTACGAGGTCGCTACTTCACTCTTTAGCAAGGTTCTCCTCAAAATGGTGTGTTAACTAACACGAAAAATATTAACTGATAATGACTCACCATGTCTATCTGGAGGGAGACAGAAAATCAGTGTCTGGGAGGTGCAGAGATCAACATTCTGTGGGATGTATGTATTCCACTTCACAAAATGGACATCGTCGACATTCAAGAAATACTCGAAACTAACCAACAGCTGGCACCATGAACCTGAAATGAAAAATGGCGCCGGTCGGAGTGGCCGTGCGTTTCTAGGCGCTGCAGGCTGGAGCCGAGCGACCGCTGCGGTCGCAGGTTCGAATCCTGCCTCGGGCATGGGTGTGTGTGACGTCCTTAGGTTAGTTAGGTTTAATTAGTTCTAAGTTCTAGGTGACTGATGACCTCAGAAGTTAAGTCGCATAGTGCTCAGAGCCATTTTGAAAAATGGCGCCCTAGTGATCACAAAAGACACGCACCGCCAACATCGAAGGCGAAGTCCTCGGGAGTTATAAATCGTGCAAGACGTTCAGCTAGGTATCTACTATTAAAGAATTGATATAGAAACATAATGCTGAAACGGGGTGATGAGAACGGATGGAATGTGATGGCACGCAACAGAGCGCAAAATGGTTCAAATGGTTCAAATGGCTCTGAGCACTATGGGACTTAACATCTATGGTCATCAGTCCCCTAGAACTTAGAACTACTTAAACCTAACTAACCTAAGGACAGCACACAACACCCAGCCATACGCACGACCACGAGATGCGGGCAGAGCGCAAAACAGTCTTCCGTGGTGCTTACCGTGAAATTGGCTATCCTTTATGGCGTAGCTGCAATTTGTGCGATAACGTATTTTATAGGCACGGAAAAGAACAGAGATCCAGAGGCTCACTTTGTCCATTGGTTTCAGGTTGTATGAACTGTAACGTCACAAACTTTTCGGGAGGGACAGTTTGCAGTGAAGGACACCTCTCTTGCCTTTAGCAGACACCCCTGTCGTTGTATGGTACATAAAACGTGGGGCCTCGAATGTCGTGAATATCATTGGCCTTTAGCGATTTCGCACTCAGAAGGTTCCATGTTAGTCTGATAGGCCACTGTAACTGGTTGTAACAGACTGACCGTACATCAGGGTTGGTGGTGGTACGTTCCTATAGGACCAAACTGCTGAGGTCATCGATCCCTATTCTTACACACGACTTAATCTAACAAACTAACTTACGCTAAGGACAACACTCACACCCGTGCCCGTGGGAGGACTCGAACCTTTTACGAGGGAAGCTACACGAACCTTGGTGAGATTCCTGAGACCGCGCTGTTACTCTGTGCGGCATGTGATGTTTGTCGTTGTAGATATACAACAGTAACACTTCAAAATGTTTCTAGTTCTCCTATCTGACGTCTTCTAAACATATCCGTCTCACTACAAAAGATAATACTCGGTCGTGGCTTCGTTTATGATGTGGTGCTGAATTGTGACAATCGTAGGAAAATACAGGAGCACTTAAAATTTGTTGCAACGTGTTGTAACCAAACGAAAACAACTGTCATCCGGCCATAACTCTGGATTCTTGGATTCCTTTTGGAGATGGCTCATCAAACTAGAAGACATGAAAGGTTGGTTTGCTTTCTTACATAAATTAATAAAAGATTTACTTAACTTTGACACACTTTTATGCCACAAGAGTATCACATAATTAACAACTGTCGCTGACTATGAAAAATCAGTTGATGGACTAATAAAAAACTGCTCCCTAGATGTACAGTGTTAAACATTTTCTTAAGTACAAGGTCACCAGAAACTTTAGAAACTCATTGGCCCCACATTAAGATGTTGCCTCCTTCGGATGAGGTCACGAACTGGGGCTGAGCTCGCGCATGCTCGACGCTACAATGACCTCTGTGTGAAGAAACTGCTATGCTGAGAAGGAGGCAAGTATTGGTTCCACTTCTTGACACAGTAACTCTAACTTTGTACGTGAGATATTAAACAACGTAACACTTGGGTACATCAGTATATGACACTTGTGAACAATAGTAATAAATTAACACAATCTTACATACTCGTTTATCACATGCGAACACATTAGGGCTGCCCATTTATAAGTGTCTCTGATAAAAGTTTAACAAGGTTTTTCAAAACAACTACTCAATGATTTATGATTCAGGACCTCTCCCCCGCCCCTCAAGGTTCTGGCCTGCATGTCAGTGCCTCTGTTACGGAAAGGAAAATGTTTATGTGTTGAGCGTTTCTGATAACCACAACCCAGGAAAAGCATACTGCCTTATGTGGTGGAGCCTTAGTCAATCTACCAATGGTGAGGACATTGTTTCCACGTGGTTGTGACACTGTAACTCGTCATGACAACGCCCTTCCCAGACAGTTCGTCTTCTGTCATATTGCACCATATTGCGATACACCCAATACCAGTTTCGTTTATGATGAGTATCCATCTGATTACAGTAATTTATTTCTGAGCAACAATGCTACTTATAGTAATCCACTTTGTTGCAAATGATAGCTTAACTCATAAGGTTTTTTTTGTGGGTACACTTGCACACATACTCCGTCTGTTGGCCGTAGAACATCTAGGAGATACTAAATTTCTCACGCTGTTTTGGCCAACATCTCTACCGTGACCGCTTCTACAGCATATCGTATTCATGCTCTGAGGGTTTTCTCATTATCAGCTAATTGAAGAGTGTTTATGTTTGGTGAACGTGGTGGCATGATGGTGGACTGTCTCTATCGATCTATCATTCCGGGAAGCTTTCATCCAAGAATTGGAAAACAAACAACCCTCAGCGTGGTGGTGCACCATTGCGAGCTGACATCCCGAAGACGTTCGGGCTCACATGCGGTTCCTCTTCGTCGAAATGTCTTGGTTCAAACTCGTTTAGGGGTTGAACAGCACGTGTCGCATTACACGCCCTAAATTAGACACTTGTGACCCTTTGGTTAAATTGTCTGGCTGATGGCAAAATTCGCGAGACACAAAGTTAATATAACATATAATGTGGCACGTTTGCTAAATAAAAAGTTAATATAAAATTTAATAACAGTAATAATAATATCGGGAACTAAATTAATGACCCATAAATGATGTAGGCCACACAGTTGCGATTTTGTTAGAATAATGTTTACCCATAAAGCAAAATAATATCGACAGTGGTCGTATTTAGAGTTAGTGTTGCACTCGAGCGCATATCCATTTGACACAGTTCGATCACTCACAGTCTCTTCGCGTGTTACGATTTCGATACTCCACCTCGTTATTTACACGAAAAGTTAGAGTTCACACCAGGCGCGCGGCTGCTCACCCCTCAGAGACGAAGACCTGCGATTCCATACAACGCGAAATTTTCTAAGTCGTTTCACTCCCTAACTGCCTACAGAACGACCGTCCGCTTTCTCGTCTCAATCAGAACTGTACCATTTGGTGTCTCCAGCCCAACTGTCCGTTTTCGCGTCTCCATTCGAACTGCCCCTTTGGTGTCTCGACTAGAACGGTCCCTCTATGCCAGTCTCCGGTCGCGTTTTTCAGCGCGCCGAACATCGTCGCTCAACTGACTAGGGCAGTTCCCTTTAATAAACCCGTCCATCTGATTGTCTACACCTTACTCTACATTATTTTAGGTTTTAACATATTTAAATAATCAGAGCTTGACCACTTTCACGTTCTAAATAAAGTAACAATAATGCTATTTTGTCGAAAGTCGACATGTTGAGAAACGTGGCTGTTGTACTTAAGGTTTATAATTTATAAAAAACAGCTACCAGCCACATGTATGGTTTAAAAAGTTTTATTATCACTAATAAACCTTTTTAAACCATACATGTGGCTGGTAGCTGTCTTTTATAAATTATAAACCTTAACTAACAATAATATCCATTACATAAAAAGGTTAAATTCTATTACATAAAACCAATACAATTTCGTTCTTAACTCTGAATGCCACGGCCAGTAGACTTGCACCAATGTGCCTTCTGATAAATAAATAAAGAACAAAAGTAACTGTTGTGCTCTAACTCTTACAACAAATATTCTATTACCTAATGATTCAACAAGGTGTTATGCTGTCATAGTTCAGTTGTTTTCTGTGGAGGAAATGATGATCTGATGCTTGACTGAAAAAACTGATAATTTAAATGTACTACATCTTTTAAACAAATTAACTTACAGAGTTGATATTTACAACGTTTGTCATTTTAATGATCCTCTTCTATACGAAATATCGATATTTAAGATCGACCAAAGCGTTCAGATTTTAACATTCAGATCTTTGTTACAAAACTTGTTAATTTCACTTTAACAGTAAATCCTAAACTGATCAGTATTCAAGTTTTATTGTGATCACCATGAAAGTTAATGAAGGATGATAGATTAAATTTACTGTGGCTCCATTCCCTGAATAACTACAGAATAAAATAATTTTCATAAGTGTTTCCCTTTAAGGCCGATCATAGTTCCGCCATATTTAATACTGCTACGTTTCTTAGCCTCAAACAGCTCCTACGAGGTTTCCCTATGATGTAGGTTCTCGTCCGTCTCTTTCGCACACTACAGCGTTTAGGCCCCATTCAGCACAACAGACGCCTGTGAATTTCCCCATCTTGTGGCGAATCTGCGCTCTTTGTGGCACACGGCTCGTTAACTCACAACATTTATGTTCCTAACTTTGAATTTAATCAAGTAAATAAGACAGAGTAATTCAAGGGTTAGCACTTCTTTCTGCCGAACTCAGGTTTATGTTTAGGTACATTCACTTTTTTACCCATCATTCTTGAGTCATGCTCCTAAGTGAATTGCAGTGGCCGCGGTGTGCGACGTACCATAGCCAAACTGTTTTAATGATTCGGTTTCTTTGCCTTCAGCGCTTTGTCCAGTTATAATCCTTCGCGCATATGTATCTCCATCTAGCATTTAATGCCCAAATATGTAGTGTGCATGAAATTTAATCCTTGTCAACAGGTTTTAAAGCTGATGCACAATTATTCATTGTTACTTAATATTCAAGTTTTCAGAGACTTTTTGTTTCAGTAAGTTCAGTTCTCAGTGATTTGTAGGATTTTTTTTGAGATGACACATTTCAACATGCATCAGCTTCATACTCTGTTGTGTAATCGACGAACATAAATCAGCCACGTATTTAACTATCTTTTCATTCTCTAACCTATTCTTCCTCCTCCGCAAATGTAATTGCAATTAGGGAAACCGTGAGATATGATCTAGGTTTCTGCGACCAACTTAAAACTGAATAAAACTATAATATCATTGACCTGGAACGTCAGTTTTTTTTTTTTTTAAATTGTTGTTTCTTTCTACAGTATAGCACTTTACTGAGGCAAATAAAGATTTCCTGTAATGAAAATTTTTGGGTTGAACGTTATCAGTAGTATCGTACACTTGCGAAATATGCCGAAAATTAAAAAAGAAAAATCGATAGGACTGCCGCACGATAGAGCCTAGGAGATGCAAGCTGGGAGAATAGACTGAATATGCAAACGCCACCGGACAGTTTTCTTTAACGCTTTTATTACTACTGACAGCATACATTATCTGCATTCCATTCCAGTTAGCCCTGAATAATATCCTTCATGAGTGATAAAAATGAAGTACCATCTAGCACATTACTCTCGAACAGAATGTTTCTGTGATGAATGTGGTTGAAAAGTCACCTTCACTCTCCAAAGAAATCCCCGTCCCATACTATCCCATCTTCCACGATCTCTTCCTGCATTCACTGGTGTCATCACAGAAGCGTCACGAATGGAATTAATGCACATCCACATTTAGCAGTCACGAACACTGAGCATTCCCAGCAATTCTGCTGAGAAATATATCAGTATGGTTCCAGAATGAGATTTTCACTCTGCAACGGAGTGTGCGCTGATATGAAACTTCCTGGCAGATTAAAACTGTGTGCCGGACCGAGACTCGAACCCGGGACCTTTGCCTTTCGCGGGCAAATTTTGGAAAGTAGGAGACGAGGGACTGGCAGAAGTAAGGCTGTGAGGACGGGGCGTGAGTCGTGCTTCGGTAGCTCAAATGGCAGAGCACTTGCCCGCGAAAGGCAAAGGTCCCGAGTTCGAGTCTCGGTCCGGCACACAGTTTTAATCTACCAGGAAGTTTGTTATCATTATGGTCTTTACTGACTCATCCACCAATACTTATCACTTAATTCTAAACAGTAAATTCATGTATCATCGTTGGCATAGGTTCGAATCATCTAGAGCAGACAATTGCCAAAGTTACCTGACATACAACGATTACTAAACAGAGAACTACAAAAACCATCCCATAAGCCTTCACTGCAAAGAACGTCGCTCCTCGTGAAATGTCCAAAGCTCAACTTCTCCTCCCGCCCTCCCTCTTCTGCACCAAAACCGGTAATACATATGACCAGTGTTATCTTACCTATTCCTACATGTGGTTGTTGTTGTGGTCTTCAGTCCTGAGACTTGTTTGATGCAGCTCTCCATGCTACTCTATCCTGCGCAAGCTTCTTCATCTCCCAGTACCTACTGCAGCCTACATCCTTCTGAATCTGCTTAGTGTATTCATCTCTTGGTCTCCCTCTACGATTTTTACCCTCCAAGCTGCCCTCCAATACTAAATTGGTGATCCCTCGATGTCTAAGAACATGTCCAACCAACCGATCCCTTCTTCTAGTCAAGTTGTGCCACAAGATCCTCTTCTCCCCAATTCTATTCAATACCTCCTCATTAGTTATCCTCTCTACTTCCCACATATGTAAATCATAACCGTACCTATCCGACAGTTGACGTTTTTCTGAACCCAAACATTTCCTGCAGCACTCCTCGTACAGAAAAATACATTATCTGCTTTATGACAGAAGTTCTTCAGAATATGCATCCCTTCGAAAAGCCCGCATCCTATCTCAAAAGCTCTTTCTGCTAACACAGTTTTTACTATAAAGGCAACCTACTCTCAAAACAAATCTAATTATATTTTATGGTGGCAAGACACAGTAGTATAGCTAGTTTCTTCCTCCCCACATATCTACTGACTCCACAAAAACCACAGCATTTTCACCCTTAAACATCCCATAACTTACGTCCAGTTCGCACTACAATACACTAGTCCTCAAACATCCACTAGTAATGCCTCAAAATACCGCAGTACGCAGCTCCCTCCTCCCACACACCGTCATCCTCGTCGTTTGTCCACAGAGACCAGGAGCCTTTCATGTAAAATAAAATGATGCTCCCTGCACAACAGCATCACACAGACTACCTGCAGCAATTTCACTGATAACGAACTGTAGTACCATCATCACCTGGCGTACCTGTAGGAGCAACACATCATCATCAGCAGCAGCAACAAGAAAGATAAAATCAGCATCACATAACTTCATTCCATGTACTTACAGCCACTCCTGTTTTGTTCTCATCTACATACATGTACCTTTGTGAACTTATCATTTCTGAGAAAGCATGCTGTTACAGCGTGATTACCTGCAAATACCACATTAATGCAATAAATGCTCAAAATGATGCCCGTCAACCTCAATGCATTCGGCAATACGTGTAACGACATTCCTCTCAACAGCGAGTAGTTCGCCTTCCGTAATGTTCGCACATGCATTGACAACAAGCTCACGGTGGATCACGATAGCAAATATCCTTCAACTTTCCCTACAGAGAGAAATCCGGGGAAGTCGGACCCGGTGAACGTCCGGGCCATGGTACGGTGCTTTGACGACCAATCCACCTTTCATGAATATGCTATTCAATACCGCTTCAATCGCACGCGAGCTATGTGCCGGACATACATCATGTTAGTACATCGCCATTCTGTCATAAAGTGAAACATCTTGTAGTAGCATCCGTAGAACATTGCATTGGAAATCAGCATACATTGCACCATTTAGATTTCCATCGATAAAATGGGGGCCAGTTATCATTCCTCCCATAATGCCGCACCATACATTAACCCGCCAAGGTCACTGACGTTCCACTTGTTGCAGACATCGTGGATTTTCCGTTGCCCAATAGTGCATATGATGCCGTTTTACGTTACCGCTGTTGGTGAATGACGCTTCGTCGCTAAATAGAACGCGAGCAAAATATCTGTCATCGTCCCGTAATTTCTCTTGCGCCCAGTGGCAGAACTGTACAAGACGTTCAGAGTCGTCGCCATGCAATTCCTGGTGCATAGAAATATGGTACGGGTGCAATCGATGTTGATGTAGCATTCTCAACATCGACGTTTTTGAGATTCCCGATTATGTCGCAATTTGTCTGCTACTGATGTGCGAATTAGCCGCGACAGCAGCTAAAACACGTACTTGGGCATCATCATCTGTTGCAGGTCGTGGTTGACGTTTCACATGTGGCTGAACACTTCCTGTTTCCTTAAGTAACGTAACTATCCGGCGAACGGTCCGGACACTTGCATGATGTCGTCCAGGATACCGAGCAGCATACATAGCACACGTCCGTTGGGTGCTTTGATCACAATAGAAGAACATCAACACGATATCGACCTTTCCCGCAATTGGTAAACGGTCCATTTTAACAGGGGTAGTGTATCACGAAGAAAATACCGTCTGCACTGTCGGAATGTTACGTGATACAACGAACCTATACGTTTGTGACTATTACAGCGCCATCTGTCACAAAGCGAAAAAAGGTTCAAACTAAAACATTCATATTTCTTTACGTACTAGAGGAATATGTGATAAAAATAGGGGTTCCTATTAAAATAAAACGCAGTTGATATCCGTTTGACCTATGGTAGCGCCATCGAGTGGGCCAACCATAGCGCCATCTGGTTTCACCCTTCTAGCTAGACGAGTTTCCTTCTTTAAAGTTTTTAGTTTGATGTTTATTTCGTGAGATATTTGGCCCGGTCACTATCAATGGACCACCCTGTATATGTCTACGTTTTATGTTCATCATCTTGTATGGCTCAAGAGCAGCGTCCTCGCTGGTTCCAATCCATCATCGTTCAGGGAAATAAACTAACAACAAAGAGAATAAAAGACCTTACACAGCGTTGATTCAATGAGTACAATAGCGCTATATAATAGATTCTCAGTTTTCTGTTCATGTTTGTTTTGAATTGCCCTTCGAAGACGTTTCAAAGTCTGGCAGTATGCAGCAGCATTTATTGTCGTTCCATGAGGCATAAATTCCAACAGAGGAATGCCTTGTCTGTCCCAAAAAGTCCCATTCTAACATATTTTTCAATAACAGGAAAAGAATAAAGTTACAAGGACACAGATCAGGAGAATATGGGGCTGTGGAACAACACGAATACCTACTGAGGTAAAAAATTCCTTGATGGAAGTGGCCATGTGACATGGAGCGTTTCATAATTCAACATCCATTTTCTTGCAATGTGTGGTCTCACTTAATTCACCTTTTTACTAATCCTTTGATGGACATCTTCGTAAAATACTTGGTTGATAATTTGTCCAGGAGGAACAGCCTCACAGAAGCAAGCACACGTTCGACGTTTTCGTAGGTTTTCGGAGTTCAAGGTTTTCCTGGACGGCGTTTCAAAATTGATTTTTGTCAGCGAAAAACTTGGAATGTTGATCAGGCATGCTCCCCGAAGGCTTGTTTATACACTCCTGGAAATGGAAAAAAGAACACATTGACACCGGTGTGTCAGACCCATCATACTTGCTCCGGACCCTGCGAGAGGGCTGTACAAGCAATGATCACACGCACGGCACAGCGGACACACCAGGACCCGCGGTGTTGGCCGTCGAATGGCGCTAGCTGCGCAGCATTTGTGCACCGCCGCCGTCAGTGTCAGCCAGTTTGCCGTGGCATACGGAGCTCCATCGCAGTCTTTAACACTGGTAGCATGCCGCGACAGCGTGGACGTGAACCGTATGTGCAGTTGACGGACTTTGAGCGAGGGCGTATAGTGGGCATGCGGGAGGCCGGGTGGACGTACCGCCGAATTGCTCAACACGTGGGGCGTGAGGTCTCCACAGTACATCGATGTTGTCGCCAGTGGTCGGCGGAAGGTGCACGTGCCCGTCGACCTGGGACCGGACCGCAGCGACGCACGGATGCACGCCAAGACCGTAGGATCCTACGCAGTGCCGTAGGGGACCGCACCGCCACTTCCCAGCAAATTAGGGACACTGTTGCTCCAGGGGTATCGGCGAGGACCATTCGCAACCGTCTCCATGAAGCTGGGCTACGGTCCCGCACACCGTTAGGCCGTCTTCCGCTCACGCCCCAACATCGTGCAGCCCGCCTCCAGTGGTGTCGCGACAGGCATGAATGGAGGGACGAATGGAGACGTGTCGTCTTCAGCGATGAGAGTCGCTTCTGCCTTGGTGCCAATGATGGTCGTATGCGTGTTTGGCGCCGTGCAGGTGAGCGCCACAATCAGGACTGCATACAACCGAGGCACACAGGGCCAACACCCGGCATCACGGTGTGGGGAGCGATCTCCTACACTGGCCGTACACCACTGGTGATCGACGAGGGGACACTGAATAGTGCACGGTACATCCAAACCGTCATCGAACCCATCGTTCTACCATTCCTAGACCGGCAAGGGAACTTGCTGTTCCAACAGGACAATGCACGTCCGCATGTATCCCGTGCCACCCAACGTGCTCTAGAAGGTGTAAGACAACTACCCTGGCCAGCAAGATCTCCGGATCTGTCCCCCATTGAGCATGTTTGGGACTGGATGAAGCGTCGTCTCACGCGGTCTGCACGTCCAGCACGAACGCTGGTCCAACTGAGGCGCCAGGTGGAAATGGCATGGCAAGCCGTTCCACAGGACTACATCCAGCATCTCTACGATCGTCTCCATGGGAGAATAGCAGCCTGCATTGCTGCGAAAGGTGGATATACACTGTACTAGTGCCGACATTGTGCATGCTCTGTTGCCTGTGTCTATGTGCCTGTGGTTCTGTCAGTGTGATCATGTGATGTATCTGACCCCAGGAATGTGTCAATAAAGTTTCCCCTTCCTGGGACAATGAATTCACGGTGTTCTTATTTCAATTTCCAGAAGTGTACTTTTCAAAGGCCATACTCGCGAATTCACAAAGTTTAGCAGAAAATTTGTTGACATGACGTTGGTCTAGATTCCGCTCTCCCATTTTCGAAATACAAACAAAGCCACATCTTTACTGGTGTTGGTCTTATGATTCACATGACGGCTGTACGGAGATGAAACTCGGACTCAGCATCCAGAAAGGATGAACACACCGGTCTGCACAACTAGAACAGCGCAGCGTTGCCATATCGCTCGCAGTGTTGATATCCTCATGACTTTTCCCACACACCTTGTACATGTAGTTGGCCATCCTTTAATCTATTTTCTATGA
Organism: Schistocerca nitens; assembly: GCF_023898315.1. NCBI lineage: Eukaryota > Metazoa > Arthropoda > Insecta > Orthoptera > Acrididae > Schistocerca > Schistocerca nitens. The sequence goes on from NC_064617.1 coordinate 848,357,047, forward strand.
AAAGGTGACTGAGAATCAGTAGCGAAATAAAATTCACTGTTGTAAATTGCGAACACGGTTGTTTCCGGAGAGAGGAATGTCGCACTTCATCATTGATAGTTTGTGATCTCACAACGAAAGTATTTTCCTGGAGCAGCTTTTACACTGCAGGCGCTCCCAAACTTGCGACGTCTCGAGGAGACGGCGTCGGTTCCTCAGTTTCGCTTCCACGGAGCACAGCCCAGCCCACCCTCGGATCCCTACGCAGGTCTACGCCGCCTCATTACGGCACAAAGCGGACAATGCTGGCGCCAAGATTAGCCGCCTTGTCTGCCATCTTCATTTGACTTGGCCACGGGGCCTGGCCGTCTGTGGTGGAAATGAGCGCTCGTTTAGATATGTTCCCGCTCCGTGCCAGACCCTCACCCCACCCCCTCCATTTCCATCCCGCTGAACCTACCGAGCCACCTTCACCCGACCCCCGACCATTCCCACCCGCCACAACCAACAACTTAACGGGACCCCTTCCCCGGGAGTCACCGTTCTCTGCGACTCTACGTGATCACGTCTAGGGATGCACCGACCCATAGCCTCCGGAGTATACGTTGTCACGTCCGAAACTGCAGAATATCCACAGTGCCAACCTCCTCTATCCTGTGCAAACCTCTTCGTCTCTTCATAGCTACTGCAACCAACAGAAATTTGATCGTGCTTACTGTAATCATCCTTTGGTCTTCCTCTACAATTTTCACTCCTATGAAGTATTTGATTTTATTATTGTTATAATTCTACTCTGGTAACTAATATGTAGTTATTTGTAGTAATAAAAAGATGATCCACTTCTAAAAAAAACTAATGTGTCATAAACATGTTTGCTAAATATTCAATGATCCCATTTAAGACAAAGAAACTTCCAGAGAACATAAAGGTGGTGTACGGAAAGCCACTGAGAGCACTGTTCATCTATCTTCAGCCACCTCTTGTTCTTAATCTCTTGAGCTGTGCAGACCTAAGATGTATAAGCAATAACTGTTTGCTGAATAAATGTTATTTATATCTATATGTTTGAGCCGATTCCATAATTAATCCAAGTCACTGCCTTGTCTCATTACCGCTGATGCAGTTTACGTTGTAGCTAACATACGTTTCAGGAAACAGCTGGCGAGGTTGGTTTCGGATTTTCCGGACACTAACGATTGGACACAATTGGTGTTCTTTCGTTAATTACTTATCAGCTAAGTGCTCAAACCCTCCTGAGATAGCCGACCGGAGTGGCCGAGCGGTTCTAGGCGTTACAGTCTGGAACCGCGCGACCGCTACGGTCGCAGGTTCGAATCCTGCCTCGTGCATGGATGTGTGTGATGTCCTTAGATTAGTTAGGTTTAAGTAGTTCTAAGTTTTAGGCGAGTAGTGACCACAGAATTTAAGTCCCATAGTGCGCAGAGCCATTTGAACCCTCCTGAGATACTTGTTCCGATCATTCCTCAGCTGTATGCAACATTTTTCAATCAAAATTATGCAGGTCTGATCGTTCGCATAAAAAACACGAGGGTGAATTTCTATAATGTTTCTTTCCTGCGATGCACCAAATTGTGCGCATCTCAGTAGAATTATCCATCCTTAACAAGGTTTGCTTCCATGTTGCGGCTGTTCTGTTGTATGAAGTTGCACTATTTGCAAATTGTTAAAATGTCGACGCATCTTTAGTAAACCTTTTATTTTAATCCACAAGGAGGGAATACAACAAACCTCACACGATTTAATGCGACGATGCTTGGTGACTTGGGATGTCCCCTTTCAAGTGGTCCCAAATTTTGGTCAAGTTTCAATGTAAAATTCTTTTCTGACATATTCGATTTAGTAATCTTCAGTAGTTATTCTATCTACCCATCTAATCAGCTTTCTATTGTAGCACCATACTCCATAACCATCTATTCCCTTCTTGTCTGAACTGTTTATTGTGCGCGCCTCACTTGTGAACATTGCTACTCACCAAAGAAATACATTCCGAGAAAACTTTTTAATATTTAAATTTATATTGGATGTCAACAAATTTGTTGTTCTCGGAAACGGTTTCCTTGCTACTGTAATTCTGCTTTTTATATTCTCTCTACTTCGGCCGTTGTCAATTACGAGTATTTTGTTGGCATACTTTAGAGCTTCTATACTACTTTCAACGCCTCATTTCTTAATCTAATACCCTCGACATCTCCTGATTTTATTAAACTCATGCAACTTCTCTTGCTTTATTTATGTTGGTATTCATCTTCTAAGCTTTTTTCACGGCACTTGTGAATGCACTGCAGCGCCTGACGGAACTCCGAAGTTGTTTACTAACCTGTAAGTTTCGGATCGTGTTATTTCTGCTCCGTAACTATAAGTGTTTTTCCCAAATTTCACGTTTTTTTTTTTCTTTACTGTTTGCACAACGTACTGACTGAATAGCGCGGATGTTAAGCTACTGCCCTTTTCACTCCGTTATCAACTACTGCCGGAGTTATTCTAACGTTTTATACGCATACGAAGTTGTTGTAATGAGAGAAACACTGTTCAGTCGTCCAATGTTTACGCTCCTTACACCAAACGAGGCGTCATTTGGCATTTACTGGCGTGATGTGTGGCTTATGAGCAGCCGCTCAACAATGAAATTCAAGTTTTCTCACCTCCCGCTTAACTGTCATAGTACTTGCAGTGGATCCCGATGCAGTTTGGAATTCCTGTGTGATGGTCTGGATAGATGTCTGTCTATTACACATTACGACCCTCTTCAACTGTCGGCGGTCTCTGTCAGTCAACAGACGAGGTTGGCCTGTACGATTTTGTGCTGTACGTGTCCCTTCAAATTTCCACTTCATATCGGAAACAGTGGAATTAAGAATGTTTAGGAGTGTGGAAATCTCGCGTACAGACGTATGGTACAAGTGACACCCAATCACCTGACCGCGTTCAAAGTCCGTTAGTTCCACGTAGCGCCCCATTCTGCTCTGTCTACTGAGATCGCTGATACGGAGTACCTGGCAGTAAGTGTCAGCACAATGCACCTAACATGAAACACGTATGTTTTAGGGGTGTCCGGATACTTTTGATCCCATAGTGTAGCTTCATGAAACCAGGACCTCACATAGGAAGAACTTCTACAAGCTAGAAGAGAAGGTGACTGAAAGAACCACGTAATGAGACGAAGAGAACACTGAGCGTAACTACGATTTGTGATTGTCTCCTAGACACAAATAGTTGGGACATGGCTCTTAACAGGGTACGTGGTCAACATGGTGAGCCGTACATACACTTCATCGTTCCCCTCTGCTGGACACAAGGTTCGAAAAGAGTCCCTGTGTTAGAGCGTTGCATACTTACACCAGCGCGACTGAGGACTGTGGATGGGCGTTGGCGTAGGTGAAACTGCTGTAAGTGGTCTCGCCAAAGCATCCGATGCTTGTTCGAGGTGATTTCAGTCGGGGAAATGGGCAGGCCAGTCGATGCGCTGAATGTCGTCTCGTCCCAAGACCTCCCTCACCTGCACAGTTCCATTGAAATCAGGGCCGAATGCATCGACATGCACGCCCATGCACAAGACTTATGGTGTCACAATAATGTTCACCGGTTACTGTGCCGTGTTAAAAGATTTTATGGTCAGTAAATCATGCAAAATTGTCCTTCCCACACAATAACACTTAGACTGCCAAAACGATCACGTTCGACCATCGTTCCTGGGAGAAATGCAGTCGCTCATTTGGCGAGAGACGGGAACACGTAATGCACCCAGGATGAGAGACTTTCAGTAGGACCCCAAAGCAGGGTAGCCATGACACACTTTTTAACTGGACTTCAAGTAGATACCGCGCGCTTCCGCGGTCGCTATAGCCTGCACTGAGATACATGCACGTACGGCTGTGACGCCATGTTGCTATGAGTACTCACAATGTGCTGAAGCCTCAGAAGAACGAAGAAAGCAACTAACTCGATGAACATTTACTGTATTCTTTATTTCATAATTGTGTCTCAATATCACACTTGCTAATTTAATTATAGAGGCATGGATATAGGTCTACCGTCGACGCCGGAGAACAATCAAGCTTCCACTCAGGCAACCGCCAAAAATAGTCTACTTACCACCGTATCATGATGTGCCAATATCTCCATTTTTCGCTCTCCTGATTATCTAATCTGTCGTGCTGGCAGTTCATTTTTACTACTGTGTCATCCAGGCGAAGTCTGTCGAAATTTTTCTCATGTCTTTGCGTGATTGTTGATGTATCATGTCAGTACTATTTTCGTTTTCAGTCGGTGTGATCTACTCACAGATATATTACAGTACTATAGTATTACATGTATGCTATATTCAGGCACGACTAACCTTCAACCATTATTTGTAAATAACGGTTCTTGTACTACGTTTTATATGCATCGTTAATCATGTCAAAGTATGGCAGAACAAAAGTACGGGACACAAATTTATCCAATAATTATGGACAGGAAACTAATGCTCTGGTGTAACACATTCCGAATATAGCATTTCGTATTGGTTTCCGTTTTATTTCGGAGCTTGGCTAACGGCATAGGACTCCGTTGAGGAATGTTTTCTAAAATGTGTTCCGTGGAACTCTCGTTTTCCGTGACAAATGAGTAAGTACTCCACGGAAAACCATTAGTAAAATGGATTTTCCTCTCCCGACGTTTTTCCTCATTTTTAAAAGTTATCATGATTCCTGTGTTATTAGTTATGATTAAAACTGAAGTAATCACAAAATAAAACAAGTCTTTTTTTCTAATTTTAATTTTTTAAAATTATGTTAGCCTTGAGAACAAACGAGTAGCTGCATCAGAGTACCAGGCTTCTCAAATGTTGCACCAGAGGAACAGTTTGAGATCCTGAGCTCTTGAGGCTAACCGTAATAGCAGTGGGTGCATTTATACATTATAAAATATGTAGAACTCACAAGTCGCAAAATAGCAACCGAGTATTGTTGCGATGAGAATCATGTCGGTTTTGTTTCTGCGTAGCAGTTAACTCGTTAACTAATCCCAGTACCGTTAGTTTGAAACGAAAACTGCAACGTGCATTTTATGCATTATTCTGTATCTGAATGAGCATCCTCCTTTGTTTAACGTAGCTTTGGACAATGTATGGCATCTTCTTTGATTCGATGATTGTTTTGGCCACGACTGTTCTGATTCTTAAGGACAAAAAATTATTATTTGAATTCACTAAGCATAATATCTTTCTGAACACCTATTGTACGTTAGGAAATGTGTGTTACCCTAAATCAGAAGGTTGGGACGAATTGTCAATTAAGCCTGGGCGTAATTTCACATCTTCGGTGAAGTGCAAGTTTTCCTGGAGCTTCTTCCACGTTCCACTGACATTAGGTAAGATCCTACACGTTATAACTGAAGCAGAGGCTGCACGAACGTAACACACTTTTATTCAACTTGAACCAGTTTTTTAATTGTTTGTGCTGGTACTGTATTTCGAAATACAACGGTATTACTAACCAAGCTACTTAGATAAGTTTGCAAATTTTAAAAGTGATTAAGTAAGGAAACTACACTACTAATTTTACTCGTATTTTACTGCCGTCGTTATCTATGTATAGTTTATAATAGGAATGATTTGTGGGAGGTGTCCATACAGCCATAGTTTTTATTTATGTTTGCAGATTAAAAATCCACACGTTGCGCCAGATTTCCAACCAACTCACGTAAGTACATCGGCGAAGTTTGAGACGTGTTTGTCATTTTAATCACTAACTCCTATAATAAATAAAGCTTACAGATTTTGTCTTGAGTGAATGCTCATGTTCAGCTTTAAGTTTTCATTCACAAATTATTTTTCGATTAAACATAGCATTAAATGGCTAGCAGTCTAGTAGGAATTTCTGATCTTCGCGTCAATGATGAACCTTGTAAAACATTTAACCCCAAACCGTTAGGATCTGTTCAGACGTGCTGCTGTTCATTATTTTGACTAAAAACAGGAATGGTTCAACAAACCCCGACAGAACCTTAAATGCTTTTATTTCGTGTATTGTCAGGGGAACTATTTCTTCCGTAGCATCGTATGTTCATATTATCAACAGTGGACAAATGTTCGGTTTTTTTGTTTCAAAAACTTATTTCAAAGCCTCCGTCAAACTAAGAGTCCCGATGAACGTAGTCTTATGAGCATTTGTGAAGGAACTAAAATGAAGATACAAAAAAGCACGTAGGCACATAATATTTTATAACACGAGAAATACAAATTTGAAATCGGCGATGAGTTTAGCGCTATACTATACTGGACGTGTAGAAGCTATTCATCTATTCAAGGCCATAATATTCAAATACTCTCAAACCGCCCCCCGCCGCTCCACACGCACAAACACACAACACAGGCACACACATACACACATAAACACGCGCGCGCGCTCCATTGATACATGCAAACGCTGGTGGACGACAGAAAGGTATAAAAACAATTGTTTACAAGAGAGAGACATTCTGTACGTAATGAGACATTATCACGAAGCTTCTGGTATTACTCGAGCGAAATAGGATAAGTTTTAAGCAGATATCTTGCTTTCCTATCATAACATTCATAAAGATATTAGAAGAGATATAGACATGTATCGTTCCATGCAAGTAAGAAGAAAATGACATCGCAGGGAAGCAATTTCAAAGGATATTCCCTCTTACATAATTGTATTTATTTTATCCTACATACCTACTTTAGGGCGCTATTTGTATTGCGTGAGCTATCTGGCAATTGCTGTGTTCTGCTTCTTGTAGCGGAAAAGCTGATAAGTGGTTGGTGTATGTGAAAGAAACACAACAGCTTTTGTACCGTGCCTTCTATCCAGTATGCAGAGTGTAACGACGTCAAGTGTAGATGTTTTTATATGCTGCACCTTAGTATGTACACACATCAGTGTAATGGTCGTTTTTATTTGCGTCGAACATTCTTCCCACAGACACTTCACAAACATTACGACGTGATATTTTCTCCACTGTCGTATTGCAACGCCCTTAGGTGTCCTATGCCTGTCAGTATAGACTGACCGTTTAGCGTCCACACGTACGCAATTCAACACCTGACCTACTGCCCAGAAGAAAGTAAACATTAATGACTTGCTTTTGTCTCATGTCTCATGTACCAACCAACCTAGGGGCATACTACTTAGATTGGCTACAGTTATTAATCTACGAATGACGTAAATACTGATGTAATATTTCTCAGTATACCATCCACAGTCACTAACAGAAACATCTGCTCTTATACTGATTATTTCTATAAGAGGCATGAGAACAATATGAGCATGCTGTCCTAATGTAGCTGTCAGAAAGGTGTGACACTGTCAAATGAAATAGAAACCTGTTTTACAAATGAGTTCATTCCGATGTCACGTGACCATATTTTGAGTGCATTTTATCAAAAGTTTGATTTTTAACTTTATTTTGTGCTACCGTTACTTTCCTTCAATTGGAGATAATACCAAACTGCTAGCAGTCAAATATCTACAGATTTAACAGACTGCTGTAGCGTCACATAACATGCTATATCTTATTGTGTGGCGTTGTGTTTAAGGACCGATATTTTATGTGACATCAGCAAAATAGAGGAGGACGAATATTAATTGCTGCCATCAGCTGCAAAATGTGAGTAGTCATGGCAGCACTGATGGACAAAACGTAGGCATACTTAGTCGTGGAAGGACCACAGACAAACGCAGTTATCGCTTCCCGCGCCCGAGTTCCCGGGTTCGATTCCCGGCGGGGTCAGGGATTTTCTCTGCCTCGTGATGACTGGGTGTTGTGTGATGTCCTTAGGTTAGTTAGGTTTAAGTAGTTCTAAGTTCTAGGGGACTGATAACCATAGATGTTAACTCCCATAGTGCTCAGAGCCATTTGAACCATTTGAACACTCACATAAATTATATACATTTATTCCATGGCAAATTACGGACAAATAACACTTTCAATAGTTAACAAAAATTTACAAATTACAGTAATATTGTTATTCAACAAACTGCATAGCCTCCAAACAAACAGCCCCTATTGCTTTGCTGAACTCTGTTTTAACAGAATACGTTAACGAATGTTGGGTAGAGTCAAAATCTGAAACACAAACATTAAAAGAATCGCAAAACTTACACTGGCTTGTAACCATTCACCATAATTATAGGAAACCTGCTTGAAACTTATGTAGCCCATCTTAGGGTGGAAATCAAATTAAACTAGAAGAGTTTAAGAATCAGCAATAAAATTTAATATTCACTGAAAGGATTATGGCGAGGTGTTCCAAAGAAAATTTTTAACAGCAAATTCACATAGTTTGAGGAACAATTTCAACGATTGCAACCTGCGTAAACTCAATTTAGACTCAGTATAACCAAGTGACAGAACTACAAGGCTTTACAAGTTATCCGTAATCTTCCTTAACTTGCCTCCGGCATAATAACCATTAAAATTCAAAAGAACTACAGAAAGTTTATCCTAATAAAATAACTTTGCTCACACAATAACAACTTTAAAGGTATGTGTCAACAAATACACAACAATATTTAAACCGTTGAAGCTCTATTCTTAAAAGAATCAATTCTTAAAAAAAACAAAAGCCTTATGCCCAATTAAACTGAACATCTTCAAGGCCCAGACACACACCCAAAAGTTGAGAGCACAAGGGAGTCTCTTGTCCTAATACCAGTGAACAATCCATTGGCATCCAAATGTGATGCTCACCGTACACTGAAGTGATGGTTGTGTGTATTGTGCATGGGGACCTAGAAACGACGGAGAGGGTTCGTCCCTTCGTAGCGCTCAGTAGTTCACAACCCCACAACAGTCCACAGCAGTCCACACACCTCACCGCCGCCCCACACCGAACCCAGGACTATTGTGCGGTTTGGTACCCAGTGAACCCTTCCCCTCTTTCCCCCTCTTCCCCCCCCCCCCCCCCGGAGAACGTCTACCAGACGAGTGTAACCCCATAACGCCAAATGTATACGTGGTAGAGTAATTATGGTGTACGCATACGTGGAGACAGTGTTTGTGCAGCAATCGCCGACATAGTGAAACTGAGGCGGAATAAGGGGAATCAGCCCGCATTCGCCGAGGCAGATGGAAAACCGCCTTAAAAACGATCCATAGGCTGACCGGAACACCGGACCTCTACACTAATCCCCCAGGCTGGGGACTGGCAGACTTCCCACTCGGGAAGCAGCGCGATAGACCGCACGGCTACCCGGGCAGGCAAGTGATGCTTTATTCTCCATCAACAAACACACCTCTGGAGACTTACACAGTGGGCAACTGATGTCAGGAGTTTTTCTATGTCTACAGTTCTCACTGATGGTTTGAGGGACTTCGCTCGTTCACTTACGTAATAAAATGGAACAACTACTGCCATCCTTCCTATGTTATTTATTATATGGCTACCAGTTTCGGTGCTTCAGTACACCATCTACAGGCCTTAACTGACGCTGAGGGGGTAACTCCAGTCGTATACACGATTCCATCAGAGGCCAACATATGTGAAACTGTTGTAGCACACTATCTGTAAAACTAATTTGTGTCTGTATCCATCAACTAAAACAATTTGAACATTTACAGAACTTGCACGCTTGCCAATGGAAAGGTTAGGATCGTCACGAACAGACCGACTTGCACTCTCCACGAATTCGCCCATTCTTGATGATCCGATCGGATTAAAGGAAGAGATAGAAGTAATTCAGAGGCGAGTTGACAAATTTGTTACTAGTAGGTTTGCATAACACGCAATTGTTCCGGAGATACTTTGTTAAGTCAAATGGGAATCCCTCAAGGAAAGGCTACGTCCTTTTCGAGGAACACTGTTGAGAAAATTTAGAGAACCGGCATTTGAACCTGACTGCAGAGCGATTCGTTGCCTCTAACATGCAATGCGGATGACGAAGATAAGAGATGAGAAATTAGGGCTCATACGAAAGCATGTCGACAGTTGTTCTTCTCTCGTTCTATTTCCTGATTTCGGTTTGGCTCATGTTGAACCACATGTAATAAAATGCAATAACAGCAGCCGTCATTACAATGTGATTTATTATCCAGCTACCAGATTCGGTGCTTCAGTACAATATCTTCAGGCATTAACTGAATCTGAGAGAGTTAAATCTAATTTAGTTGGTGGTTGATGGTTAGAGAAACAATACGTTGTCTGCGAAAACCAGTTCTTAGATTTTGGCCACTAATGCAATCGTGTATGTCATTGGAGTTAGCCTCCTCCCAGGCCGGGAGATGATACACTGAAGTACCGAAACTGGTAGCGCCGCGCGGGATTAGCCGAGCGGTCTTAGGCGCTGCAGCATAGACTGTGCGGCTCGTCCCGGCGGAGCTTCGAGTCCTCCTTCGGGCATGGGTGTGTGGGTATATCCTTAGAATAATTTAGGTTAAGTAGTGTGTGTAAGTCCCATAAGATTTCACACACATTTGAAACTGGTAGCCGCATAATAAATAACATCGTATGGACGGCTGTAGGTGTTCCATTTTATTACATAGCGATATGAGAAGTGACTGACAACCCTGTCTGGTGTTACTGCTCGCTGGCGTGCAGTGCCCCTGTTAATAGACCGCATGAGACAACTATACACTATGCCTACCAAGCGTACTCCACTGTTAAGTGCACTATGTCAACCATGAAGGACACCAGGCATCCAACCACGAGAGCCTACTGCACAAACCCTGCAGTATCTCCCGTCAAAGCACAACGACTGCCTCGCCGGTGCAGGCATGACTTAAACCACTGCTCACAGACGGGACCCACAGACCATTTAGCCAGGCCGTGCGCGTGCCTTTGTTTGGCTGAGCAGCGACTCCACCGCCTTCTAGCGCAGCAGCACGGTAGCGAAGTCTCTAGCGCCGCAGAACGTCTTTAATAGTCGATCACTGATCGTCTCAGAATGTACAGAAAAAAATACGATTGGCGTACTAAGGAGATCAAATCTTTTGTCTCTGGGAACGTACTTTTCTGTTAGGTGGAAATGTCAGGGCCCATAGCAAGAGTCAACAGGTTAGAGAGGAATGGAGAGAAGCGAGCGTGGCTGGAGGGGAGGTTCATGGCTGTCGGATGAAAGTCGGATAGAAATTAGAAGGGGAGCCCCACGGCGATGAAATATAAGGGTCGGCTGCAGCCGCTGCGTGCCCGGCAGAGCCGGCCCGGAATTTAGGGTGGGTGAGCGGCGCGGCGCATACCAACGAGGCCAGCCGCAAGAAGAGCGGCAGCGGCAGCCGCAGCTAGAGCCGCTGGTAGCGCCACGGCGCGGCCAACTTGCTGCCATCACGTGCTGCATGGCTTACCGTCCCCAAAAGTCTCCCCGTTGGCGGAGAGGGGGGGGGGGGGTGGCTGGTAGTACTTGTATGCTTTCGACCAACTCTGCTGAGACAACCGCGTGGATACTATGTCTATCTTATCGAGTAGGGTGCGGAACTCGGCTGTTTGATAGTCGATGTCAAAACACCTTTCAGTAGTCTACTTTCCAACCTTATTTTATTTCGCAACCAGTTTCAGCGTTTTACTGCGCCATTTTCAGTCCCCTGACCGACGTGTAGGAAGAATCTACTCTACTGGCCATTAAAATTGCTACACCACGAAGATGACGTGCTACAGACGCGAAATTTAACCGACAGGAAGAAGATGCTGTGATATGCAAATGATTAGCTTTTCAGAGCATTCACGCGAGGTTCACGCCGGTGGCGACACCTACAACGTGCTCACATGAGGAAAGTTTCCAACCGACTTCTCATACACAAATAGCAGTGGACCGGCGTTGCCTGGTGAAACGTTGTTGTGATGCCTCGTGTAAGGAGGAGAAACGCGTACCATCACGTTTCCGACTTTGATAAAGGTCAGATTGTAGCTTACCACTATTGCGGTTTATCGTATCGCAACATTGCTGCTCGTGTTGGTTGAGGTCCAATGACTGTTCGCAGAATATGGAATCGGTGGGTTCAGGAGGGTAATACGGAACGCCATGCTGGATCCCAACGGCCTCGTGCCACTAACAGTCGAGATGACAGGCATCTTATCCGCGTGACTGTAACGGATCGTGCAGCCACGTCTCGATCCTTGAGTCAACAGATGGGGACGTTTGCAACACAACAACCTACTGCACGAACAGTTCGACAACGTTTGCAGCAGCATGGACTATCAGCTCGGAGACCATGGCTGCGGTTACCCTTGACCATGCATCACAGACAGTAGCGCCTGCGATGGTGTACTCAACGACGAACCTGGGTGCACGAATGGCAAAACGTCATTTTTTCGGATGAATCCGGGTTCAGTTTACAGCATCATGATGGTTGCATCCGTGTATGGCGACATCGCGGTGAACGCACGTTGGAAGCGACTATTCGTCATCGCCATACTGGCGTATCACCCGGCGTGATGGTATAGGGTGCCATTGGTTACACGTCTCGGTCACCTCTTGATCGCATTGACGGCACTTTGAAAAGTGGACGCTACATTTCGGATGTGTTACGACCCGTGGCTCTACCCTTCATTCGATCCCTGAAAAAGCCTACGTTTCAGCAGGATAATGCACTACTGCGTGTTGCAGGTTATGGACGGTCCTTTCTGGATACAGAAAATGTTCGACTGCTGCCCTGGCCAGCACATTCTCCAGATCTCTCGCCAATTGAAATCGTCTTGTCAATGGTGGCCGAGCAACTGGCTCGTCACAATACGCCAGTCACTACTCTTGACGAACAGTGGTATCGTGTTGAAGCTGCATGGGCAGCTGTGCCTGTACACGCCTTCCGGGCTCTGACTCAATGCCCAGGCGTATCAAGGCCGTTATTATGGCCAGAGGTGGTTGTTGTGTGTACTGACTTCTCAGGATCTATGCACCCAAATTGCGTGAAAACGTAATCACATTTCAGTTCTAGTATAATATATTTATCCAATGAATACCCGTTTATCATCTGCATTTATTCTTGGTGTAGCAATTTTAACGGCCAGTAGTGTACTTCGGTTGTGATCAAAACAGAGGCCAGCAATACTGGTATTAGTAGATTTTTGTTATATTGATCACTTCAGCCATCACATGGCGGCAGCCATAGCAGCAGCGCTAAAATTTTTCGTAATTTTCCGTTTTTAAATTAACCATTTTTTAAGGAAATAATTTAATTTCAGTTCGTAATACCTGTATTTTCGTTTGAAATATTGCGTTATTACAGAAGATGGGGAATAATTTAATTTCAGCTCGTAATACCTGTATTTTTGTTTTAAATATTGCGTTATTACAGAATACGGGGAAACCGATCCGTGCTGTTTTGATAACAATGTCGACAGAAACGAGCAACAAATGCATGAAATAACAATTGGTACCATATGTAATAAAATGCAATAACTACAGCCGTCCTTGCAATGTGATTTATTATCCAGCTACCAGTTTCGGTGCTTCAGTACACTATCTTCAGGCATTAACTGTTGTTGTTTGTTGTGGCGTAAGGTACGCGTGTGCTTGCAGTGTTCAATATTTGCCATCTCCTGTACCGTACGCCCGCTCTTGCCGCCGGACCAATTATAGTCTGGAAATGTTTTTACGAACTGACTTAGCAACGAAGTACAGTGCATCATTTGCTTTAAAAGACTGAAAATTTGTCTGCTGTCTCTATGAAATAAAAGAAGAGGAAGGACATTTTGGTAACAATAATAAATTAAAAACTTAACAACAGTTCATTCACGGTATACAATAGAAATTGAAAGTAGCTGATTTGCTGCCCCTGTCTACATAATATGCTATTATCTGCTTGTACCACTATTAAACGGACAAATTAATACGAAAAACAGAATTGTTAAATTTCAGTTTTCACCCTTTAGCACTCACTATTTGCAGTACCAAAGTAGTGATATGACCCTCTATTACAACATGATTTTTGAGCAGAGTTTCCAAAAATTATAATCACAGGGAGAATACTGGTGACATTTTATAATAGTCTACCACTTATCACTTTTAGAGAAAAACTGAGAACTGTTAGTGGAATAAGTTTCCTTTTATTTGCCTATTTAATTTAATATTATGATTCTATGTATCTTGCAACTCAGTCAGTCAAAAAATTTCCATCCCGTAGACTGATTTCTATGTTTCTTACAGGAAGTAATAGGAATAAAAAACGAAAATCTGTTATTCCAGAAACTAAGTATTTTGAACGGTTGTAATAGCCAAGTTAAACTGGAATGAAAAAAATAATCGATGTAACCGACAACCTGTTGTTTCAAAGACGACCGCTTTCGCTATGTGTCCATCCACTGCTCACGTAAGTTGCGGCATTGAAGTGGTGTTAGGGCGCCTGCCAGTCGGTTGTATGACGTAAGTACGAGGAGATTTCATTGAACATGCATCACAGTCTCTTTTTATGAAAACACGTCCATCTTATTGAGGATTCCAATACAAAATCCCGCTTTTGAGTATAATCTCCATTCAACGCGACGGCCTGATACTACCTTACTGGGAGGGCCAGAATGCCCTCATAGTACCCCTCTACTGATCGATGTAGCATCCAGCATCTTCTGCGAATAAATTTAAATGTAGCTGAAGTACTAGAATTGTAATTGTACCTACTACTCTCCGAACGAGGTTGCTTCGTTTTGATACACGACTACTTGGCGTACTTTTCATGGAGTTTGTCTTACTGCAAAATACGAGTACAAAGGCAGTAACGCGCATTGCTTTTAATCCTGTTTCCTAGATAGTTTAAATTTAATCAGACACGATATTCTTTTTTTAAATTCCGTAACGGCACATAAAATGCTATTTACAAATGCACAAGCATACACGACTTATTAACTTATAACTAACAGTATACATTACTCGGTTATTCATTTTGCTTAGATTTAAAGCTCATCTTGACGTTCTTCCGTGTTTGCGATTTAAAAATGGCGTTGCTTTTAAAATCCGCCTTATGCACAAGCAAATACTTTTTTTATATATATATTTACCCAGACATGTTTCGACACTTGTATGTCTGTGGTTCATATTTTGTTTCTGTAAAATACAGTATCAAATTTATAATAATTTAACTGTCGTGGGCTTCATATTTACAATATGTGCAATTTGCTTTATTTTGTTTAGACGTTCACGTCAAAATTGCTTCGCGAAATAAACTGCATTATTATATACTGTTTTTGTCCTCTTTTTCGTCGTTTTCTTGACAGCATGTCATATTCAAACTAACCATGAAGAAAATTATTGCGTATTTGTGAAGAACTGTTTCGTGGGTAGAGGTTATGTGCGTTTCTGTACTTGCATTGTCCATCCTGTTTCGCGCCTCTGGTTGGTGTCTCTACCAACTGCTCAAATTTTCGCCCACCAGTTCACCTCACATGCACTTTCACAAAATGTGGCGACACTTGATCCGAGCAGACACTTCTGACTCCATACTCAGTGAGAGGTGTTAATGTGTGTGTGTGTGTGTGTGTGTGTGTGTGTGTGTGCGGAGTAAGAGAGAGAGCTGGAAAGAGGGATGGGGATGGAGAAATGAGAAGTTCCTTTTCTTTAGACTGTTTGATTGTTATGTTTTATGTGGGGAGGTGCCTTTGTATGGTTCTTTGAGAGATCCAAACAGTGTTTTGTTCCCCAGTGTTGTATTTTGATTTAGGACTCTCTTTCCTTGTATTAAAAGTTTTTGTATATGGTAGTTCTCCTCTATTGTTAGTTTCTGATAGAGGCTATTGCTTTCTCTGAGGATCCTAAGACCAGTCTTCATGGTTTTAGGTGCTCGTTTTCCTGTATTAGACGATCTGCAGAACTGGAGTCTGTACTGTCACTTCTTAGGGCTCCGAGGTGTTCAGAGTACCTCGTTTTGAAATTTCTGCATGTTTGGCCTATGAAGAAACACTGGCATGAACTATCGGTTAACTTATTCTATCTTTGGAGTGTGCGGAATGATATTTGTAGCCGTTGTTTCTTCAAGTACGTTTCTCACTCTGTGGACGTTTTTGTTACTGTACATTAGTATGTGCCATGCTGTACACTTTTTAGGGTGTTCCTCCTACCCTGTGTTTGGCTGGAGGCTCAACAGAGCTCCACTGCATCAACTCTGCTACACATAGGAAATAAACACAATACAACAAATAGCCAGAGAGAATGGTTCCGATGCACAAATCATAAACAAACTGAATAACCAAATTAAAAAATAAGTTTAAAAAGAACAAATCATGAACGCCTCACCAGCCACAACAGAGAACCAAGAACACAAACTCCAGCTGCAAGAAGTGCTCTCAAATAGCGCAAATGGTAGCGTCCTAACCATGCAGTGGAATGATCCTAGCTGTAGCAACTGTATCGAGAATAGTCAATACACACAATGTCAGGGGAGGCCACCTACGAAGACCACGCTGACATTGAGACAGAATGTTTGATTTTAAATAGGTCATACCGTTTGTAGGTCTATTTGTCCTACTGTGTTAACAGGTAACACTACCACATGACACTTGTTCTTAATTGTTTTGGAAAATTGGTTAATCACATCTCCGTAACACGTGACCACATTAAACCTTCGTAGGAACATCAGTGAGTACCTTGCAAGTCACTCGCCATATCAAAGTATAGGTCACAGATTTTCAGCTGAGAACACTTTCTACACAACACTTCCTCACTCTCCCCATTTATTCGCTCTAAATCTATTGGCTTTGGTGAAACTGAGGGAACACGTGACCAAATTAAAATAGACCATCTCACAAAATCTGAGAGTTTTTGGTGGTCATGGCACTGACACCATAATGTCCATCGCATGAGATATCCGGATCGTCTCTACACTCTCTAGTGTCGATAAAATAAAGCTGTAGGCCTCTTTCATTGTTCTGAGGTAAGATCCCTTATTAATGTTGAATACTGATAAAAATATAATCTCCTGGATTTACTTAGTACTTCTTCAATCATTATCTACAAAGAAATCACTACATAACTATAGCTTTAATAAATTTATGCATTTGTTTCCTTTTTTGGGATTCTAAAGACTCTTACATACCTACTGATTATTATTTTGCTGAGTAACCTTACCACTACAGAGACCTATGCATATTCATGCATAATTTATTGGTATGTCTAGTTCGTAGGCATTTTTCATAAATTCTTCAAACTATTGAGGTACTAGGTTAGTCATGTTACTACGGGAAAAGAATGGTATACACGCAGCATACAAATACAATGAAATTTAGTGAGACAATGTCGAAATTTATTTGGTTTTTAGCAGTATTTTAAACCGACCGAGTCGGCTTCCCTATTGTTGTTGTTGTTGTTATGGTCTTCAGACCTGAGACTGGTTTGATGCAGCTCTCCACGCTACTCTATCCTGTGCAAGCTTCTTCATCTCCCAGTACGTACTCCAGCCTACATCCCTCTGAATCTGCTTAGTGTATTCATCTCTTGGTCTCCCTCTTCGATTTTTACCCTCCACGCTGCCCTCCAATACTAAATTGGTGATCCCTTCTTCTAGTCAACTTGTGCCACAACCTCCACTTCTCCCCAATCCTATTGAGTACCTCCTCATTAGTTATGTGATCTACCCATTTAATCTTCAGCATTCTTCTGTAGCACCACATTTCGAAAGCTTCTATTCTCTTCTATTCTTCCCTATAAAAATATCTTATTTCAAACAAGATGGATAAACAGCATGCATTTGGTAAATCTGACCACTAAAAATTTGCCAATTCTTCAGGTGCAATGTAGGCTGAAGGTTTAAAAACATAGCAGTCTCGTACGGAATTCAGTTTATTCCCGAAAATTAGTGTTGGCTTGTCTCTAGTATTCATTCATTTAAATATGGAATGAAACAGAACGGAACTGAGGAAGCAGATTCCACTGTGTGTTTCGGAACTACAACTATCAGTTCATTTGCTGATTTCCTAACACGACAGAAAATGTTTGCAGAAGGAGACAGTAGTTGTAGATTTGCTGTAATGACATGTTGTGATGTCAACAATATGTACAACTTCGAGATCTAACGTTGACCATTGCAGGACCGAAGTTCCACCTGGTTAAAACAGTGACTGTAAATCAGGTGGGAGGGCGATTATAAGAAAGATATTGTTGTAAATCTGCATGTTTGTCGTTTTGAATCTTAGTGTAGGACTGTGGTTCTCAGAAAGTTCTGGGTTGTAGGTTCGTGTCCCAGTCTGACACATACACTCCTGGAAATTGAAATAAGAACACCGTGAATTCATTGTCCCAGGAAGGGGAAACTTTATTGACACATTCCTGGGGTCAGATACATCACATGATCACACTGACAGAACCACAGGCACATAGACACAGGCAACAGAGCATGCACAATGTCGGCACTAGTACAGTGTATATCCACCTTTCGCAGCAATGCAGGCTGTTATTCTCCCATGGAGACGATCGTAGAGATGCTGGATGTAGTCCTGTGGAACGGCTTGCCATGCCATTTCCACCTGGCGCCTCAGTTGGACCAGCGTTCGTGCTGGACGTGCAGACCGCGTGAGACGACGCTTCATCCAGTCCCAAACATGCTCAATGGGGGACAGATCCGGAGATCTTGCTGGCCAGGGTAGTTGACTTACACCTTCTAGAGCACGTTGGGTGGCACGGGATACATGCGGACGTGCATTATGCTGTTGGAACAGCAAGTTCCCTTGCCGGTCTAGGAAGGGTAGAACGATGGGTTCGATGACGGTTTGGATGTACCGTGCACTATTCAGTGTCCCCTCGACGATCACCAGTGGTGTACGGCCAGTGTAGGAGATCGCTCCCCACACCATGATGCCGGGTGTTGGCCCTGTGTGCCTCGGTCGTATGCAGTCCTGATTGTGGCGCTCACCTGCACGGCGCCAAACACGCATACGACCATCATTGGCACCAAGGCAGAAGCGACTCTCATCGCTGAAGACGACACGTCTCCATTCGTCCCTCCATTCACGCCTGTCGCGACACCACTGGAGGCGGGCTGCACGATGTTGGGGCGTGAGCGGAAGACGGCCTAACGGTGTGCGGGACCGTAGCCCAGCTTCATGGAGACGGTTGCGAATGGTCCTCGCCGATACCCCAGTAGCAACAGTGTCCCTAATTTGCTGGGAAGAGGCGGTGCGGTCCCCTACGGCACTGCGTAGGATCCTACGGTCTTGGCGTGCATCCGTGCGTCGCTGCGGTCCGGTCCCAGGTCGACGGGCACGTGCACCTTCCGCCGACCACTGGCGACAACATCGATGTACTGTAGAGACCTCACGCCCCACGTGTTGAGCAATTCGGCGGTACGTCCACCCGGCCTCCCGCATGCCCACTATACGCCCTCGCTCAAAGTCCGTCAACTGCAAATACGGTTCACGTCCACGCTGTCGAGGCATGCTACCAGTGTTAAAGACTGCGATGGAGCTCCGTATGCAACGGCAAACTGGCTCACACTGACGGCGGCGGTGCACAAATGCTGCGCAGCTAGCGCCATTCGACGGCCAACACCGCGGTTCCTGGAGTGTACGCTGTGCCGTGCGTGTGATCATTGCCTGTACAGCCCTCTCGCAGTGTCCGGAGCAAGTATGGTGGGTCTGACACACCGGTGTCAATGTGTTCTTTTTTCCATTTCCAGGAGTGTAGTTCCAGCCTGGCAGGAAATTTCAAAACAGCGCACACTGCACTGAAGAATGACATACTTGTTCTTAAAACCATCTCCTGTTCTTTGTGTAAGCCAATTCTCGGTAAAATCCCTCCTTCCTCCAGCGCTAGTCCTGCTAGGTATGCAGGAGGACTTGTGTGAAGTTCGCAACTGGGAGACGGGTAGCGGCGGAAGTAAAGCTGTCAGGATGACTTATGAGTCTTGCCTGCGTAGCTCAGTCACCGTGGGCATTTCCTGCAGAAGGCAAGGTGCTACGATCTAAAAACCCACTGATGCAGTTTCAATCTACCAGGAATTTTACAGGATTGTACTCTGTTAGACAGTTAAATCTGCTTCAGATTGCAGTACTTGTTCTGGAACATAGGATACAATCATTATAATGATATGGTATGCTAGACTCCTTCTCAAAGATTAACAGCATACGGTACTCATTTCCTTTCTACTACCAAAACTTACTTTACGCCCTCCGGTTACCAAGAGGGGGTGGTAAGGTAATCCTGGGTCTACATTGTAAAACTTATTGTTATTAAAGTCAGTCACAAAAAAATCGGAACGCCAATTATTAACGTAAACTGATGATGTACTAAAAATCTGAAGCATTCATTAGTAATTTATATTCCAAACATGCACAATTTAGGATCCAGTTTGCTGACAGAACAGAAAATTATAATTCTAAACAAAAAACAAATTTAATCTTATTTGATCAATTCTTCTAAATTGACAATATTTTTCGAAAAATGTGTCGCTTCTGAGGTTTTGGCAGTCTCTTTTTTTGCACTTTACGCACATTATCTATTTTTCCTGTCTTCCTTTGTCGGATACAATGCACTTCTTTTCCTTGTTGGTAATTTTGAAGCCTATTATTTGGTACTTTCCGTAAAATGTATCTTCTTCATTTCCAAAAGCGTTAATGTTTCTTAGAGCTTCTGTGTGCGGTTGAGTTGGATTTATTACTCGTTTTTCCACGAGACGTTTCGTTAACTTAAGGCCAATTTGTTGAAGGAAATACCTCCTCCCTCTTGTGGAAACTTTCTGACAGTCTGTATATTTTTGTGACCACAAAATATATGCATTAAGATCTGCGATGTCCACCATTTCCACGAATATTCAGGGTAACCAGTGATTTGTAGTATGTACACAGCTGCATAATCTTGTCACCAAATCAGTCTCATTATAGTGGGCAATAATGGTAAGGGTCTTGCTTTTTTTTTCTTCAACAGAATCATCACAGTGTTGGGTTGAAAGCAAAATAACACAGTTCATTTGCTTTGTAGCATTTGAGGCAGTGGTCATCTTTTCTGCGAACCCAGATAATGAAGATTTGCCTCTTTTGTTGTATTAGGCAAAGACTTTTGTGATATTTCTCCACTGTTTGCTCTAAGAGTTCCAACTAATGTTAAACTGTGACCCAACCATAATTTGCATGCAGGCAGAATGCGCTTTCATCGCTGAAGATTATGGCGCGCCACACCATCTTGTAAGTGATCCTCTGACGTCACCAGTCGAGCTGTGCACGTCGATGCTGTGGTATGAGAGGAAGACGGGCTAGAGATCTGTGTGCCTGTAATCCCACTACAAATAACCTGTTCACAACAGTTCGTTCAAAAATGGTTCAAATCGATCTGAGCACTATGGGACTGAACTTTTGAGGTTATCAGTCTCCTATAACTTAGAACTACTAAAACCTAACTAACCTAAGGACATCACACACATTCATGCCCGAGGCAGGATTCGAACCTGCGGACGTAGCGGTCGAGCGGTCCCAGACTGTAGCGTCTAGAACCGCTCGGCCACTCCGGCCGGCGCAACAGTTCGTGTTGATATGTCTGGGCTCACACTTCCTCTTGTCAGTGATGTGATGGCTGTGTGATTGCGACTACACTTACAATAAGACGATCCTAGCGGGAGTCTGTACTGCGTTTCTCTTCAGAAACTGATCCAAGGATTTGAGAATGACAAAGTGACCTCTGATACCAGCATCGTTACAAAATCCACTCAGAAGGCCTTTCAAACTCATTCAGTTGGCTGTAAGAAGCATGAGTGCG
Source organism: Schistocerca nitens (assembly GCF_023898315.1). Classification (NCBI taxonomy): domain Eukaryota; kingdom Metazoa; phylum Arthropoda; class Insecta; order Orthoptera; family Acrididae; genus Schistocerca; species Schistocerca nitens. The sequence goes on from NC_064617.1 coordinate 848,378,652, forward strand.
TCTGTGTGGTATGGTAGCCTCCTTTCTTCAAATGTTTGCACTCCAATGAGTCTTCTGGCTGTGAGCATTCAATACTAAAGGCTAGAGGCAAGTGGCACACTAGTAGCTATGCAACTACGCTACCTGCTTTCGGGTGACGTTGAAACATTATCAGTACATGTGCTATGCCCCAGGTTGCATATGCCATCATCGGATCAAACCTGAGGTCGTCTTTCCTGGTGCATTAATTTTTTTCCAGCAGTTTAAACAGAGAAAGTACACAGCCTTTCAAATTGTAGACAGATCTTAAAGTATAAATACACGTGAGAAATTGTAACTGGGTTAATTCCATTACCCTCCATTGGTACCAGAAGGGTTACTTGCGAGGATCTGAATCGTAATCCAGTCACACTTGCTGCGGTGTATCCGCCGCCAATGTCTTCCGGCCGGACTGTAGCGCGCTCTGGCGCCCCCTGCAGTGCAGCATCTGGCGCGGCGAACTGCTTGAAATGAAAATTGTAAATGAAAATACAGTTCGCCTGTCGGGGCGCGTGGCTGGCGCCGCCACGACGGAGACAAATTGCGGGGGTGCGTGCAGCGCGGGCGGGTATAAAGCGCAGGGGCCGCGGGCTCCGCGCCTGCGCAGCGTGATTCATACTGCAGGGTGAGACAGGGCGGTGGGCCGGCCACCCGGGCGCACAGACTGATTTGTTGCTCACGCGCCACCTGGCTGTCAGCGCGATGACAGATAAATTCACCGCGCCGGGATAGCCGCGAAATGGTCTTCACCTGTGATGAAGCCGGCACGTCACCCATTTCATTCGCGAGTTCCATGGACCAACATCGGTTCTAAGCAGTAATTTAGCTTTCATGGTTCACTGTGTGCCACTCCTACCTTTCTGAATAGCAGTGCACCTACATCCACACATATACATATCTATTCAGCAGTACACCAATCAATGGGTTTATCCACGATTAATAGTCCTCTTTCTTAATAACTACATCAGAGTTTTGATTGCAACATGGAAAAAGTGAAGCTGTGAGCATGAAACTTGGTAACGATGTTATTTCTTCTCTACATATTCACCTTTCAGTGCGACATATTTTTCACATCAATGGATGAAATGGTAGACAACTTCATTGTAGAAATATTTTGGCTGTTTAGGGCTGGTTCCAAATTCTCGTCACATTGGAGTGTTTCCCCAAGAAATGGTTTCGCCGTCCGAAGAAACAGAAAGAAAATGTTAAGCATAAAGAAGTCTGTGGTAATACAATTGCGGAATGAATGACATAATGCTAAGCATTAAAGTATCTGCCACAGAGAAGAAAAGGGCTCCTTCTTTTCTTCTTCTTTTCTTTCACCTGTCCCACATCAGTACAAGGTTGGAATGGTTATTAACGAATTTAGCATGGTTAATTTAAGGAATGGCCAGATGGTCTTCCTGTTGCCAGTCTGTAACTCCCTGGGACGGAGCATATATACCCCAACTGTCTACGTATTCATGGGAGAGTGAGAAATATGTCCTAAATGTTTGCAAATCATTTCACAGGGGCGGCACTTGGATACCTGCCCAGTACTCACCTATTGGGATGTGGAAAATTGCCTAAAAACCACATCCAGCTAGCCTGCACACTGACGCATTTTATCCAATTCCAGCGCACTTCCCCATCCCAGAAGTGGGGCCTCAGTATGCATAGCTGTCCAGACTCGTCACAGAAGAAAGAAAGAACACATAAATACCGCATTCACCATGAAGATTAACGTGGTTGTATGTAGTGATACCTACTTTTTATGACAAATGAAAAGAAATTTCTACCATTCAAAAAAGTTCCAGCTTTTATCTAACAGCAATGAAACTGAAAAAAATTTGCTGTCTGTGGGATGTGAGTTTAGAAATTTCCTACAAAGCTTAAAGAATCACGATTAAAGCAGCCAGTGTTTATTCATATGAAAGATATGTTTTATACTGAGAATAAAAGCTATGACAACGATAGTGCATGAGGAGTAATGTTAAACAAATCAGCAGTTCAGTGTTTAACTGATATGTTATACAGGGCATTGGCATACAGATGTACATTGTATGCCAGTACATCATTTGTAAGAACACTAGACATTATGCTGTTGCTATCTCCCTCCATTTTTCCCTGGAGTACACACGACAGTGCTGCCAACCTAACCTACAGTTCCCTTTGGTGGTTAATATCTCCCTATGCCAGCTGTAATGTGTATTTGTTGACATACATATCTTTCTGCGACTGCAGCAGCTTCAAACTACTGACCTGTCAAACACAAGTCACATCGTGAGACCTGAGTTTCCCCTGGCGTATACAATTTTCAAATAACTTCCGGGAATTCAGCCAGGTAACACTTTCAGCGACCGCCGATATTTCGGCGGGAGAACACCCCGCCATTTTCAAGGCAAACTGCAACGGACAGGCGGCGTACATGCAAATTTAATACCTCGGTTTTCGGACAGAAGCAGGAAAGATAACACACACACACTAAACATTAGTGCCACCAAAGATGACCAAAATCAGAGCTATCAATAGTGAGACTATGAATTCGCAGGTGAGGCAGCATTGACTCTGTTCCTCTGTTTTTTGACAAGGGAGAGAGCCGGATTCCAAACAGAGTTTAAACAGAAACCTCCATCCCTGTTACCGAGGTTGCTCGCTAATTTAATCTCAACTGCCTCCCTAATGACACTGTCCCAATAGCTGGACGTGCATGCCAATATCTCGGTGTTATTATATAACATGGGGTGACCAGTATCCAAGCAATGTTCGGCAATAGCAGATCTATTTGGCTGCTGTAATCGTGTGTGCCGTTTATGCTCAGTACATCTGTCCTCCACGGTCCTGATAGTTTGACCAATACATGCCATGCCGCAGCTACAAGGAATACGATATACACCCGCCTTACGCGGTCCAAGATCATCCTTAACGGAACTCAAAAGTGCTCTAATTTTAGATGGAGGTCGGAAAACACATTTCACATCGTATTTCCGTAAAATACGACCGATCTTATTGGACGTGTTTCCTACGTAAGGCAAAAAGGCAGTAGACTTAGGTTCAAATGGTTCAAATGGCTCTGAGCCCTATGGGACTCAACTGCTGAGGTTATTAGTCCCCTAGAACTTAGAACTAGTTAAACCTAACTAACCTAAGGACATCACAAACATCCATGCCCGAGGCAGGATTCGAACCTGCGACCGTAGCGGTCTTGCGGTTCCAGACTGCAGCGCCTTTAACCGCACGGCCACTTCGGCCGGCAGTAGACTTAGGTGTTGACTCAGTATTATCATCAATCACCCGATGTACAGTTGGTCGATAGCGCATCGCACGTTCAATCTGTCTATCGCTATAACCATTTTGACGAAATGTAACTTCAAGATGGGACAGCTCAGCTGGCAAAGTCTCAGCGTCAGAAACGACATGTGCCCTGTGTACCAAGGTACGAAGTACCCCTTCACGCTGAGCCGAATGGTGATAACTATTAGTTTGTAAGTACAAGTCGGTGTGAGTACGTTTCCTGTAGACTGCGTGTCCCAATGATCCATCATCCTTCCTCCTAACCAAAACGTCGAGAAAGGGAAGGCAACCATCCTCTTCCACCTCCATCGTAAAACGAATGTTCGGGTGGATCGAGTTCAGATGTTCTAGAAAGACATTCAAATTCTCCCTACCGTGAGGCCAAACAACGAAGGTATCTTCAACGTATCTAAAGAAACAGGCGGGTTTAAAAGGCGCCGACTCCAATGCACGTTCCTCGAAGTCTTCCATAAACAAATTTGCGATCACAGGAGACAACGGACTACCCATCGCAACTCCATCTGGCTGCTCGTAATACTGGTCTGATTCGTTGCGGTTAATTGAAGCCAGGTTTGGTGCCGATTTAACTAATCTCTTTAGGCATGTGTTGACATCCACTTGCTTTTTATTTAATGACCAGTATTACGAGCAGACAGATGGAGTTGCGATGGGTAGTCCGTTACATTTCGTCAAAATGGTTATAGCGATAGACAGATTGAACGTGCGTTGCGCTATCGACCAACTGTACATCGGGTGATTGATGATAATACTGAGTCAACACCTAAGTCTATTGCCTTTTTGCCTTACGTGGGAAACACGTCCAATAAGATCGGTCGTATTTTACGGAAATACGATGTGAAATGTGTTTTCCGACCTCCGTCTAAAATTAGAGCACTTTTGAGTTCCGTTAAGGATGATCTTGGACCGCGTAAGGCGGGTGTATATCGTATTCCTTGTAGCTGCGGCATGGCATGTATTGGTCAAACTATCAGGACCGTGGAGGACAGATGTACTGAGCATAAACGGCACACACGATTACAGCAGCCAAATAGATCTGCTATTGCCGAACATTGCTTGGATACTGGTCACCCCATGTTATATAATAACACCGAGATATTGGCATGCACGTCCAGCTATTGGGACAGTGTCATTAGGGAGGCAGTTGAGATTAAATTAGCGAGCAACCTCGTTAACAGGGATGGAGGTTTCTGTTTAAACTCTGTTTGGAATCCGGCTCTCTCCCTTGTCAAAAAACAGAGGAACAGAGTCAATGCTGCCTCACCTGCGAATTCATAGTCTCACTATTGGTAGCTCTGATTTTGGTCATCTTTGGTGGCACTAATGTTTAGTGTGTGTGTGTGTGTTATCTTTCCGCTTCTGTCCGAAAACCGAGGTATTAAATTTGCATGTACGCCGCCTGTCCGTTGCAGTTTGCCTTGAAAATGGCGGGGTGTTCTCCCGCCGAAATATTGGCGGTCGCTGAAAGTGTTACCTGGCTGAATTCCCGGAAGTTATTTGAAACAAGTCACATCCACGGATCAGTGTTTGGTGTGTGACTGAATGGCATACCTTTGGATAACTCTTCCTTGGGTTTTAAGATGTGTATGTAGAAGAGAATATCATAAGCTTTACTTCAGATCTTTTAGAGTCCTTTGTAGCAATATAATTCCAAAATCTTGAACGGCAAGAGTAATCAGAAAATTCAGTTACTATTGGGCATGATAATCAGTGAAACATTAGAAAATTCAAAAATAGCTTTCTTGACTTTCACTGCCACTTTCCTCGGTTTTCTGGAATCTGATGACTGTCCCAATTACAGCTGTTTTAAGCTGTGAAGTGACTAGGATCGATATGTAAATTGATAGATAACCAGCTTCCTTGAATACATGCAATCCATTATTTATTTTCTCTAGATTCTCTTGTGAGTAGTTCTTTAAATAGTTTTGTGTACTGACAATAGTCTCAGAGTACCTTTACTCACTTGAGACTATGTTCTCAGTAGTCGATTACAGTTTCAAAACAAAAGCAACACTAAATTTAGATGGCATTTTTCCATCTAAGGTGCAATGATGATCTTTAAAACAACAAGAACTGTACATTTTGTTAACAAAATGAATAGAAGCATACTATGTGACAAAACTACCATTTTCATATGTCAAACATTCAGTGATCCCCTAAAAAACCAAACTAGTTTGGGTTTGAGGAACGTGTTTAAATAAATATAGACTCTATGGGAAAATTCTGCCTCATTTAATAAATTTGTTACTGTAGTCCCCACTATGAAGAACACCAATTCCTAAAAATTTAATCCTAGAAAGAGACATGCCTTACACAATACATCACTCAGCATTATTATATTACAGAAATGACGGCATATTATCTCACAAAGGATTTGATACAAGGAGTCTGACTCAAAAAATGTAACCTCAACTGCGTATAGAAAACATGCTTGCTTGACAATAGCTTCTACTTCATAGACGAATGTCTGAAAAAGTAATAATACAGTGCATGGAGATGTGGGAGGGGACTTTTAGGAGAGCAGAGAGAAAGACAGAGAGGGACTGAATTCAGTTACAGGTAAACTATGTTTGTTGTTGTTGTTGTTGTTGTTGCTTTTTGGGAGAGGAGACCAGACTGTGAGGTCATCGGTCTCATTTGATTAGGGAAGGATGGGGAAGGAAATCGGCCATGACCTTTGAAAGGAATCATCCCGGAATTTGCCTGGAGCAATTTAGGGAAATCACAGAAAACCTAAATCAGGATGCCCAGAGGTGGGATCGAACTGTCGACCGGTGTTGCTGTGCGGTTCTAGGCGCTTCAGTCTGGAACCGTGTGACCACAACGGTCGCAGGTTCCAATCCTGCCTTGGTCATGGATGTGTGTGTTGTCCTTAGGTTAGTTAGGTTTAAGTAATTCTAAGTCCTAGGGGACTGATGACCACAGATGTTAAGGCCCATTTGAACCATTTTCGAACAATAGTTTCGCTATTCAGTCTGTATAATACCGAAATATTGTAATTATGACCTATGGAAAGTGCAAACACCAAATTTTGTGGTAGGTCTACAGTTTCAGGATGTAACATTTCCGAAAGTACTTATTAATCCATTGTACAACTGAAAAATGTCACAACATATTAATATATAGACTTCAAGACAAAGAAGTACAGGGAAGTTAACTACCTAAGAAACGACATGCGATAAGTTGGAAGGTAAAAACGTCATCAATGCAAGGCTACAGGAGATGAACTTAGCATTTCCCATTACAAAACTTTCACAGTTTTGTTGGAAATAACAAAAAGCTGTTAACTAGGAAACCAAAAATCCATGATTACACTACGATAATTCGCCAGAACCCACATAAGGATTTGAAACACTAATTTCAGGATTAATGAAAGAAAATGAAAATATCTGAAAAAGAAAAGTAAATTGCTGTTTCAGCTATTAGGAGACAAATCAACAGTACTAACATTTAGTTTAAGAGTAGCACAAAAAGTACAATCATGTAGCAGAAGTCGCAGATGAGATTAGGAAAAGAAGACCGATGCTCCATGGGCACATTCAAAGATGAGTCTTAGAAGTCTGACTAGAAAGAGATGTAGAGCTTATTGAAAAATCAAGTGAAATCCGACAGCCTTAGCAGACTGCATGAAGACCTAGAAGAATCTGGCAAAAAGGAGAACGATATACAGAAATGAAATTAAAATTAGGGAACGTTTTCAATGCTAAAGTTTCCAAAAGGTAGGAGAAAATGAGGAGCGTAATGAAAGCGTAATGCAGCAAGTGTAAAGCTGTCTCAGTGGCGTAGGCGTGTTCATTAGCTGGGTTTTAACCCAATGAGGTGACATTGTTATGCTATGAATGTGTTTTTAACTATAGTATTTGCGTTGGTGAGAATTATTCGAGACGTGTTACCGACGACTTTATTAAATTCATGTGGAACCCCATGTATGCTTCATGAGAATGAACCTATGTCAGATCTTGACGGTATGCTCAAATTTACTACCGTAAATGCTTATGAAGATGCAACAAAGGTTGTTACTGAATGGGGAACATAATTGTATCTCCCGAGAAAGTAATAATTCTTTCATGTTTCTGCTTCTCACAAAACAACTTAACGAATATCGTGAATGGTTGAGGACATTGCAGAGACTTTGTCGTAAAAATTAGGCACCTCTGAATTTCGGTTTTCATTCCTCAGAATATTAATTCTGATATTAAACAAAGGAAAGTGCATGTAACTCCCTATACTTTGCTACGAAGCACTATTCTTTCGAGAGTGGTGGGACAAAACGAAAACAATTGTGAAGAAATGTGACACAGAATTCCAATGTATTATTAATACCGTATCTTTAAGCCAGTTATGCGACTATTCTAGGAATGTGTTTTCTGTTTCCACACTTTTAAAAATTGAGATCTTTTTAACCGACACGAAGATTCCCAGTAACGAATAGTTGAATTCTGTGAGTTTCGTGAACATTTGGTGTTCATTACTATTTGTTATATTTTTCGAGAGATTAGTTGCTTCTAATTGGTACCTTACTTAATTATTGCAATTCCGTGCATTCGTTCATTTACTACAATATTGTGGTTTCCTCTGTCAGTTACAATACGTATATCGGTGATACCTTAATACATCTTTCTCTCTGGTATTTCTTTCCCTTTCTTATAGAACGAATTTTGCTCACGACTTTCTGCTAGTGATTGGCTGCTGTAATGAATGAGTATTTGGTAGTGTATTTTCCAGAAGTAGGTTTTTATAGCCATATTTCTAGCGACTGTTATCACATAATTTACGAGATTTTTGTGGAGAATAACACGTGTGTTCTGCAAATAACTGCGGAACTCTTTTGTAGATCTATAACTACGGGTTTTTCTTACATAAAACTCTAATTAAGAAATATAGCGTCAATTTTCACACAATTCAACAAAAACATGCTGGGTGATCCACATGCCACTTCCTTTGAGTTTTATGTAACCCGCAACGTCTTCAAAAACCATTTGCGTGATTTTCGTATTCTGTCACTCGCTGTGGGCCAACTATTAGTCCCACAGAAAAAAAAAATGGACAGTCCATTTTTGTAGGAAATTTAATGTAGTTATGTTTTTTTACGAGGATACGTTTTCACTGGAGACCAAGGGTTTAAGTTATTCAAGAAAAACGCGTTAAAAGGTCACTTTTGTACGTTTGTCTTGAATAATTTCAGAACTACGGCATCTAGCAAAGAACTATCTCAGCAAAACATTTGACTACATTAAATTTCGTCAATAAAGGTCCTGTTGATTTTTTCAGCAAGTCTTATACTTTCCACGTAGCATGCGAGAGAATATGAAAATGTTGCTGGTAGTATGTGACGGAGTTGCGGACTGCATAAAACCCGTGGGTATGGGCAGCTGAATCAGATTATATAGGGAGCTGGAAGAGTAGTATCGAATCCTTACGTAAGTAAACATACAATGCATCAAGGAATGATATATAATGCAATCCTGAAAGCAGGAAGCTAGTATTATCAGCCTTAGTACTTCGTGCATTAGCTACAGTACTGTGGTATGCTCTATGACCAGGTACCTTGTATCGATGATTCCCTAATATATCTCTCTCCCTGATGAAGAATGAGTTTTGAGTAGCGTATTTCCCAGAGGTAGGCGTATATATCCACATTTCCAGCGACTATTATCACATAATTTTTGTGGAGACTAACAAGTGCATTCTGTAAACTACTGCAAAACTTTTTTGTGCGTATGTAACTACGGATTTTGTCTTCATGACACATACCGGCTTCGTTCTGACTTACAACGTACTACCGTATCAGCGGTGAATAACCTTGTGTTGCTTTCGTTCACTGCAGTGGACAGCTGTTAATGTCACTACTTCGGCGTTTTCAGTCAGTGCTGGGGCGGCAAATGCACGCAGTTCACTGGTGTGGACACTTCTTACTGATGCGGTAACCTGAGTGGATTGCAGTCTTAAGACTAACAGGGAACACCAAAGAGGTGACCATTAACAGCTGTCCCTGCATTGGACATGTACACCACAAGCATAAGACAACAAAAATATTCACACTAAGACCGACGGAGAGTTTTTTTAAAGAAATATACTGTAAGTTTTCCAGTGATATGCAATGCGCCGACACTGCTGACTGTAGTAATGAATTCTTTAAGGAAATTTCTAATTATGTGTGACATGTTATTCAAATAACAATCATTGACAATGGTAAGGTTGGCAGGTGACGTTAAGAATATCATTATGCTAATTAATGAAACTACTTTAGATTTAAAAATGGCAGATAATGTATAAGTCCTGTTCTTTAGAACAATTTTAAAATTTTTGTGTTCCCCATGTCTTACGACTTTTATTTTAATGACTCCCATTAATATTTTACCGTGTGACACTAATCACTTACTAAAATTAATTTTCACCTTAATTTCTGTATGTCATTCAGTATGTGATAAGACTGTATCTTCTATGGGTCCCAGGTTGTAACATGCAATTAACTGACTGTCTCAGAAGTCTTTTAATGTCATTACTGAAAGAGCATCTCGTTTACACAAATATTCATTCTGTGTGGGGTGATTTGTTTTCCATTAATACATTCATGCTTTACCGTCAACAGTCCTCTGTTTGCCGCTGCAAGCGCAGGAACCATCAGTTACCATAACGACCAATAGATCGCCCAGCTACGTATAAGACGTTACGTCTTTATGGCTCCTGGGGAGGGCCGTAGCCATTTTACTACGTAGCACCGTACAGCCAGAAGCACTATTTCTGCTCCATAAAGCATCACCAACGACAGGCAGAGTTTAGTCTACCTCTGTCCCGTTGTCGGAATTCAGAGACCAACTGCACACCGAGATTAAATGGTAGCAGCGTCCAGAAATTGTTATTCACACTGCCACACTCCAATCCCGTGAGCGGGTTTGCTTGAAATGTTAGCTGCATACAAACGGATAGAATACCAAATTATACTTGATCCTCTAGTGCTTCCGAAGCACCGAATGTCTTTTTATGTTGATATCACTTCGGAGAAATGGTGAATCATAATTTTATGTCATATATATATATATATATATATATATATATATATATATATATATATATATATATATACTCCATTTCCCAGTTATTTATTTTTGCGACGTAGCATAAATGCAGCAGAGGGCCACAAGCATAGACAACACAGTGAACTATATCCTGTAAGATATGTATTACTCTATATTTTAATCAGTTTTACGGAGAAACCATTGTTATCTAAGAGACTTATGTTGCAAAATGATTAGGTACTAACATAAATTCGAGAACAGATACTAACTATGCACTGAGGTGACGAAAGTCACGTACTAGCGACGTGCATATATACAGACAGCGATAGTATCGCGTGCACAAGGTATAAAAGAGCAGTTTATTGTCGGAGCTGGCATTTCTACTCAGGTGAGTAATTTGAAAATATTTACGACGTGATTGCGGCCGCACGAAGGGCAGTAACAGACTTCGAAGGTGGAATGGTAGCTGGAGCTAGACGCATGGGACATTCCATGTCTAAAAATCGTTAGGAAATTCAGTATTTCGAGATCCACAGTGTCAAGAGTGTGCCTACAATACCAATTTTCAGGTATTACCTCACATCGTGGACAACGCAGTAGCCGACCGCCTTCGGCCGGCCGAAGTGGCCGAGTGGTTCTAGACGCTACAGTCTGGAACCGAGTGGCCGCTACGGTCGCAGGTTCGAATCCTGCCTCGGGCATGGATGTGTGTGACGTCTTTAGGTTAGTTAGGTTTAAGTAGTTCTAAGTTCTAGGGGACTGATGACCTCAGAAGTTACGTCCCATAGTGCTCAGAGCCGACCGCCTTCACTTAACGACAGAGTACAGCAGTGTTTCAGTGGAGTTGTCGGTGCTAAAAGACAAGCAACACTGCGTGCAGTAAACGCATAAATCAATGTGGGGTGTACGGCGAACGTATCCTTTAGGACAATGCAGTGAAATTTAATGCGCTATGGCAGCTGACGACCAATGCGAGTCTCTTTACTAGCAGCTCTACAACACCTGTGACGCCTCTCCTAGGCTCTTGATCATATCTGTTGGATTCGGAATGACTGGAAAATAGTGGCCTCCTCAGACGAATCCAGATTTCAGTTGATAAGATCTGATGGTAGGGTCCTAGTGTGGCACAGACACCACGAAGCCATGGATCGACGTTCTCAACAAGGCACTGTGCGAGTTGATGGTAACTCCAAAATGGTGTGGGCTGTGTTAACGTAGAATTGGCTATCCTCTGACTTTCGTCGCCTCAGTGTAAACATAGACCGTACACAGAAGGTATATCAAATAAACACTGAATTCACATTTCTATTTTGGCCAAACACAAGAAAAATGGTTCAAATGGCTCTGAGCTCCATGGATCGACGTTCTCAACAAGGCACTGTGCGAGTTGATGGTGACTCCAAAATGGTGTGGGCTGTGTTAACGTAGAATTGGCTATCCTCTGACTTTCGTCGCCTCAGTGTAAACATAGACCGTACACAGAAGGTATATCAAATAAACACTGAATTCACATTTCTATTTTGGCCAAACACAAGAAAAATGGTTCAAATGGCTCTGAGCTCCATGGGACTTAACTTCTGAGGTCATCAGTCCCCTAGAACTTAGAACTACTTAAACCTAACTAACCTAAGGACATCACACACATCCATACCCGAGGCAAGATTCGAACCTGCGACCGTAGCGGTTGCGCGGTTCCAGACTGTAGCTTTCAGAACCGCTCGACCACACTGGCCGGCAACAAAAGAAAATGTAGGAAGTGAGGACGTTCACTTATTACTACGGACTTCTATTTTAGCCTTGAGGAAGCTCGTGTTGTACAGTTCGTATATTGTCTGTGTTACTGAATAATGATGAGTATATTTACGGCTACTGGTGTCCACATTTAATGTTAACCTTTATCAGTAACAGATAAATTTTCTTTTGTTTATTTTGTGTGTTGCAGTAATAGGGATTTGTACTCACTGTCTGAAGGCAGAACGACGGCCTACTTATCGTGTCGCGTCTTTTAAGTATTGTGTTCTCAATACGACAAACCTGTAGATTTATTATACACAGTCCGAATTAATATGCTGTACCACTTTTTACGTGAAAGTCAAGACAGTATTTTCACGATCAATGGATCTTCAAATATTGACGATGTACAATAGCCACCAAGGTCTGATACATCAATAGATCATGATACAGTAGGAAACCTGATTACATCTCGATATGTGAAACATCATTATCAAAATCTCGTCATTGAGCTTATAACGAGTCTTTCCCCAGGCAAGCATTTACTCATGTACTGAATACTTTTTTGAAATTATTAATTATTTCTTTCACTTCTTATCTGCAAGTCTAGAAAGATCAGTTACAACAGATTTCAAAAGCATCAAAGAAATTAAACGCTATTTCTAAATACACAGATTGAATCTCTGCGCAGCATTGTCTGGAGACTAGACGCAGCTATGTAATAAATACAGGAATACTATAGTCCGGTTGCAATGGGGAGAAACTGTCACTGTATGACATACAGGAGTTCAAAATGCGCTACAAGAAAAGCTACGGAAGAGAAAATCGACTTCAGGTACACTTCGCATCTTGATATTGCCTGATTTGACTGAAATATTTTCACACTAATTTATTTATTTTGGCGTCCTATGATCGTGTATTTATTAATAGCAATTTGTTTCTTTATTATCAATAACAATATACACTGAACAGCCAGAGAAACTGTTACACCGGCCTAATATCGTGTAGAGACCACGCGAACACGCAGAAGTGCCGCAACACGCCGTGACATGGACTCGACTAATGTCTGAAGCAGTGCTGGAAGGAATTGACGCCATGAATCCTGAAGGGCTGTCCATAAATCCGTAAGAGTACGAGGGTGATTGAGATCTCTTCTGATCTGCACGTTTCAACACGTCCCAGATATGTTCAGCAATGTTCGTGTCTGGAGAGTCTGGTGGACAACGGAATTGTTTAAACTCAGAAAAGTTTTTCTGCAGGTACTCTGCAGCAGTTCCGGTCGGGTGGGATGTCCCATTGTCCTGCTGGAATTGGCCAAGTCCGTCGAAATGCACAGCGGACATCAATGGATGCAGGTGACCAGACATAATGCTTACGAACGAGTCACCTGTCAGAATAGTATCTAGACACATCAGATGTCCTATATCACTCCAACTGCATACGCCCCCCACCATTACAGAGCCTCCACCAGCGTGAAGAGTCCCCTGCTGACGTGCAGGGTCCATGCATTCATGAGGTCGTGTCCATACCCGTACACGTCCATCCGCTTGATACAATTTGAGACGAGTTTCCAGTCATCAACAGTGCAGCGTTGGTGTTGACGGGCCCAGGCGAGGCCTAAAGCTCTGTGTCGTGTAGTCATCAAAGGTACACGAGTGGACCTTCAGCTCCGAAAGCCAATATAGATGATGTTTCGCTGGATGGTTCGCACGCCGACACTTGTTGATGGCCCAGCATTGAAATCTGCAGCAATTTGCGGAAGCGTTGCATTTCTGTCACGTTGAACGATTCTCTTTACTCTCATTAGTTGCATTCTTGCAGGATATTTTTCCGGCCGAAGCGATGTCGGAGATCTGATGTTTTACCGGATTCCTGATATTCACGGTATATTCGTGAAATGGTCGTACGGCAGAACCCCACTTCATCGCTACCTCGGAGATGCTGTGACCCATCGTTCATGCGCCAACTATAACACCACTTTCAAATTCACTTAAATCTTGATAACGTGCCATTTTTGCAGCATAACCGATTTAGCAACTGCGCCAGACACTTGTTTTATATAGGCATTGCCGACCGTAGTACCGTATTCTGCCTTTTTACGTATGACTGTTTTTGATTACATATGCTTATACCAGTTCTTTGGCTTTTCAGATTATTTGTCAGTTCTGTACTCCTGTTTTTCTCTTTTCCCACTCTCGTTCCCTCATGCATGGAATGATTTAATTCAACTACATTTATTAACCCTTGATTTACTGTTGTTAATATACAACTTACAACCACTTTTTAAGGCACTATCCATTCCGTTGGACTTATCTTACAAATACTTTGCCCTCAACGAGAAAATTACAGTGTTACCGACTAAAGTTTTATTTCTTCTCCTCCAAGTCCAAAGGCTTTTCTGTACTTCTTTTTCAGTTTCCTTCACTGTTTGATCTCTGGACTGAATAAAATCGGGGTTAGGCTACACTCCTGCTCACTGTCTTTTCAACTACTGCTTCCCTGTCCTATCTTTCAACTCTTACAGCTACAGTTGACATTACGGTGACTAGTATTGCAGTAACGGGACGCCTCAGGACAGTTTCTCAGAGTACACCGGTATATTGTTCATTTAAGGTGAAAAAATGTTTCAAATGGCTCTGAGCACTATGGGATTTAACTTCTAAGGTCATCAGTCCCCTAGAACTTAGAACTACATAAACCTAACTAACCTAAGGACATCACACACATCCATTCCTGAGGCAGGATTCCAACTTGCCACCGTAGCGGTCCTGCGGTTCCAGACTGTAGCGCCTAGAACCGCACGGCCACCCGGCCGGCATTTAAGGTGAAGCCCGTCTTAATGGAAGAGGAGTTCAACGTCTGTACGAGGAGTATTTTCAAAATCGTGTGACTCCATATCATCCCACGTTTGCCAGAGTATGACAACGGCTACAGTAAAGTGGGAAATTCGCAAGAGATAGAGAAAACTGTGGGGCTCCAAGAAGGTGGCACGCTGTCGTATTGGAGGAAGAAATGCTACATCAAGTTGGGGACAAACCATTAAGAGTACTCGAGCCACTGCATGTGTCTTGCATGTGTGTCAGTCGTCTTTCTGGCGTGTTCTGCTTGAGCACCTACGCCACCGTTATCACCCTAACAACATTCGTTCCATGCACCCCTTGGATTTTGTAACATGTGTCAACTTCTGTACTAGAATTTTACATCCCTGTGTGGATTTTCCTTAATTTCCAGGGCGAATTTCGTTCAACAGCGAAGCGCATTACAACATGGAAGGTGTTTTGAACGCTGGAAATAGCCACGTTTGGGATCGAGAAAACCCCAAAGGCACAAGTGCGTGAAGATTTCTGCACACGTTCGGCATCAGTGTCTGGGCAGGTATCTGCAATGGTCGTGTTATTAGGCTGTACATCCTCCGTCCCCAAGATATTAGCAGTAAATTTTCAGAGTATTCGGAATATAGTTCGTGAATTTACTGCCCTCCAGGAAGCGTGTGGCGCGCAAATTATTCTCGGGACTGAGACCTGGCTGCACCCTCAGATAGGAAGTTCAGAAATATTTTGTGAGGGTTGGAACGTGTATCGGAAAAGACAGATTAGACACCGTAGGAGGTGGTGTCTTCATTGCAGTTGACAAAAATATTGTGTCTACTGAGGTAGAAGTAGAGTGTGATTGTGAAGTTATCTGGACCGTTTAACTGGGCTAGGAGAAATAAAGTTAATTGTTGGGTGTTATTACCGGCCACCAGGTTCCACCGTGACAGTTCTAACATCATTCAAAGGGAGTCTACACTCTGTATCGCGGAGTGCCCAGATCATGCTATATTAGTCTGAGGTGACATCAACCTACCTACTATAGACTGGGATGTCTATGGATTCATTACAGGTGGTACAGACAAGCCGTCGTGTGAATTACTTTTGAACACATTATCCGAAAACTGTCTTGAGCAGCTAAATCGACAGCCAGCGCAAAATGGAAATATTTTAGATCTGGTAGCCAAGAACAGACCAGACCTCATCGACGGTGTCAGTGTTGAGACAGGGATTAGTGATCATGATGCTGTCATTACGACTATGGTTACGAAAGTTAAAAAGTCGGTCAAGAAGGCTAGGAGAGTATTCTTACTAGAAAGAGCAGATAAGCAGTTGTTAGTATCCCACTTAGTAAATGAATCGACTTCATGTATTTCCGGTGCGAAGGACGTGGAGGAATTTTAAACACATTGTAAATCACGCATTGGAGACGTATGTGCCGAAAAAGTGGGTTACGGACGGAAAAGACCCACCGTGGTTTAACAGCGCAATTCGGAGAATGCTCAGGAAGCAAAGACAATTGCACTCGCGGTACAAGAAAGATCGGGAGGATGAGGACACGTAAAAGTTAGTAGGGATTCGTGCTGCTGTAAAACGAGCGATGCGCCAAGCATACAACCACTACCACCGTCATACCTTAGCAAAAGATCTTGCTGAAGACCCAAGGAAATTCTAGTCTTACGTAAAATCGGTAAGCGGGTCGAAGGCTTCCATCCAGTCACTCACTGGTCAGTCTGGCCTGCCAACGGAAGACAGCAAAACGAAAGCTGAAATTTTAAATCAAGCATTTGAGAAATCTTTCACGCAGGAGGATCGTACAAACATACCGCCGTTTGAGTCTCATACAGATTCCCGTATGGAGGACACTGTGATAGATATCGCTGGGATTGTGAAGCAGCTGAATGGGTTGAAAATAAATAAATGGCCAGGTACTGATGGGATTCCAATTCGGTTTTACAGAGAGTACTCTACTGCATTGGCTCCTTATTTAGCTTGCATTTATCTCTAATCTCTTGCCCAACGTAAAGCCCCTAGCGACTGGAAAAAAGCGCACGTGACGCCTGTATATAAGGGTAGAAGGACGGATCCTCAAAATTACAGACCAATATCCTTAACATCGGTTTGTTGCAAGATCCTCGAACATATTCTCAGTTGGAATATAATGAATTTCCTTGATACAGAGAAGTTGCTGTCCATGCATCAGCACGGCTTTAGAAAGCATCGCTCCTGCGAAACGCAACTCGCCCTTTTTTCACATGATATCTTGCGAACCATGGATGAAGGGTATCAGACGGATGCCATATTCCTTGACTTCCGGAAAGCGTTTGACTCGGTGCCCCACTGCAGACTCCTAACTAAGGTACGAGCATATGGGATTGGTTCCCATGTATGTGAGTGGCTCGAAGACTTCTTAAGTAATAGAACCCAGTACGTTGTCCCCGATGGTGAGTGTTCATTGGAGGTGAAAGTATCATCTGAAGTGCCCCATGGGAAGTGTGGTAGGTTGGCTGTTGTTTTCTATCTACATAAATGATCTTTTGGATAGGGTGGATAGCAATGTGCGGCTGTTTGCTGATGATGCTGTGGTGTACGGGAAGGAGTCGTCGTTGAGTGACTGTAGGAGGATAAAAGATTACTTAGACAGGATTTGTGATTGGTGTAAAGAATGACAGCTAACTCAAAATATAGATAAATGTAAATTAATGCAGATGAATAGGAAAAAGAATCCCGTTATGTTTGAATACTCCATTAGTAGTGTAACGCTTGACACAGTCGCGTCGATTAAATATTTGGGCGTAACATTGCAGAGCGATATGAAGCGGGACAAGTATGTAATGGCAGTTGTGGGGAAGGCGGATAGCCGTCTTCGGTTCATTGGCAGAATTTTGGGAAGATGTGATTCATCTGTAAAGGAGACCACTTATAAAACACTAATACGACCTATTCTTGAGTACTGCTCGAGCGTTTGGTATCCCTATCAGGTTGGATTGAGGGAAGACATGGAAGCAATTCAGAGGCGGGCTGCTAGATTTGTTACTGGTAAGTTCGATCATCACGCGAGTGTACGGAAATGCTTCAGGAACTCGGGTGGGAGACTCTAGAGGAAAGGAGGCGTTCTTTTCGTGAATCGCTACTGAGGAAATTTAGAGGACCAGAATTTGAGGCTGACTGCAATACAACTTTACTGCCGCCAACTTATATTTCACGGAAACACCACAAAGATAAGATAGGAGAGATTAGGGCTCGTACAGAGGCATATAGGCAGTCATTTTTCCCTCGTTCTGTTTGGGAGTGGAACAGGAAGAGAAGATGCTAGTTATGGTACGAGGTACCCTCCGCCACGCACCGTATGGTGGATTGCGGTGTATGTATGTAGATGCAGATGTAATGTGCGCCAAGTACTTGATATTCCTGCAACGAGTTCTGGCGTAGTTTTTAAAAGATACGCCATTGGATATTCGGGTCCCATTGTGTTTCCAAAATGATGCCGCGGCAGTTCACGTCAGAAACCATCTGAATGTAGTCTACTTGGACCGGTGGATCCGTCGAAGTGGACCTCATGCTTCGACATCAAGATTCCCAGATTTAACCCCTTTGGAATTTTTCCTGTGGGACCACATGAAGAGACTTGTTTATGAGATCCCTGTCTAGTCGGAGGAAGATTTGTTGGCACGAATTGTGACTGAATCACAAGTGATTAACCATACGCCACGCATGTTGGACAGAGTTTATGCGAATTTAGTGCGTAGACTCACTGTGTGCATCGAACTTGATGCTCATCATATCAAACAGCTGTTGTAAATCACAGTAAATAGGAGTGAAATCTGTGCATCTTGTTTTTCTTGTAACATGGAAACTAACCATTTATGCACATGGGTTTCTATGTAAAATTGATCACTAAGTTCCCTCTACAACCTCTAAAAGTTGTAACATGATTTGTGAAACAGTCTGTACATAATGTGCGAGATTAGGTTGTCACCCAAGAATGACCACTAATGGAAATTTGGTCGAGATTTGTGTATGGATAGTGGAAGCAGTTAAGGCGAGCACCCGCCTAATGTGAGGAATATGAGTTCAAGGCCCAGTATGGTACTCAGTTTCACTGTCGTTATTCTGAATAGAAAGGAAGATGATTCATATTTGTAACTGCTAATACATTTTCTGCATTTCTTGATGGTTATAACCGCTGCTGTGGCTGTTCCTTCGGACGTGAATTGTACATCTTTATAACACGGGCTATATCGTATTCGTAGTCAATTATGGTCAGATTCCACAGCTTATATTTTAAAGCTTAAAATATGTTACGAAATCTCTGCCCAACTATTATATAATCTATTTGAGATCTTCCCATTTCTGCTGGGCTTATCCTCTTATACTACCTTCTTTTAGGTTTCTTAAGCAAAGTGTTACCCATAGATAAATTGAAACTTGAGCTGTATTCTACAAGACGTTTCCACGTGTCATTCAGTTCCCAACAGTCCATAATCTCCTACAATTTTCCTTTTCTTCCTTTTCCAACTATCAAATTCAGTCTACCATCACGATAAAATTTTCGCCTCCTTCGACGATCTGAATAATTTTATTTATTCCACCACCCATTTTTTCAGTATCACAATCTGCGAAACTAGATAGCATATAAAAATGTTCTACTTTGGTTTTTTAACATGATATTTGTCTTGGCTATGATGGTTTGTTCACTATGCAGTTCAACTACCTCACCTGCATTCCTATTTTGTTATTTATTACTGGACCTACTTTTTCATTACCTCTCATTCGTTTTGTATTGATGACACTGTTTTCACTTAAAAAGAAGTCGTATTCTTGCTGCTACCACATTTCACTAAATCCTTTTTCATTCTATCCATTTCTCCTTTTAAATTCTCCATTGTACCTACTGGAAAAGGTGATATGAGGTTCCAGATTACATTCTCCAATCTTAGGAAACTAAATTTGTTTTTCCTGATCATAAAAATCTTCTGAACAGTCTTTCCTTGGAGATACGACTGGAGGATTACTTTACCTCCAGAACATTTTACTCAAGAGGATGTCATCATTGTTAAGCTGATCAGTACAGTCGCATATCTTCAGAAAATCTAATGGCTACATTTTCCCTTTGCCTCCAGCCTTTCACAGTACCAACATATGAATATGGCAATATTGTCTAATACTAGAAGACCAGATGTGTCAGCAGCAGCTGAAAAGATTTTGTCACCAATTTCAAATCCTACAAATTGTTCCAGGCAGATTTTTCTGTGGGTTCGTCTAGCCTCAATTGCCTCTCATTTATATTGCAGTAACAGGATACTAGGTTTATGGCAGTTTATGAAGTGCATAATTTCAAACATTTAAAGCAAGTAGCCAAACTTTACACTACTTCGAAATTTTATCAATATACCACTTGAAGACACACGGCAACCAGTCATATTGTACACAGTTTTACTTATTCCGTAACTCATTTCAGGCTTTTACCCTTCTTCCGTTGGGGTAATGTTTCTATCAACAGCATTTTGAATGCTAAATGTGCCTTTTATTCGGCTGCATGACGAATGCTTCGTTGGATTGGTGCATCGGTGCCATGCACACAAGTGTAAAAGAAATCATCTACAAGTTACAGAAATAAAGGCAGATACAGTTTTGGAACTGCAATCGACAAAATGCTGCAGTGATTAGTCTGAAAACTGCTGCTACCTGTTAGACTTTAATGAGAGAGAGTAACTGTTGTGACTCAGGTACTGATGTCACAAAAATGTTCCCATTCTTGTACTAAGTTTTGGACGATGAACGAAAAATGCAATCTGTCTTCTGTTAATGAAATATTACCTAGTAAGCATACTTTCGCAGTGCAAAGAACTATATATGTTCAAGTAATGCAGAATTCTAAACAAGATATTCAGCCACTCTAACACAACCTTCAATTGTAGCTTCATCTGTTCTTGTAGAGACAATGCGTGCACTGCAGACGTAGACTCTACTTTGCATTCCCTAACACCTAGCGAGAAGCATCAATCACAAAAGAACCAACTACCTATGCATTTAGAACTGCAGCATTTGTCTCGAATTTCTTTAGTGATCAGATCTGTCTTACTCCGACTGAAATATACACGCAAAGAAGAAAAATGCTCTGTGTGCTGAAAGCAGTTTATCACACTAATCATTCTACAGAAAACAGATTATTTTCAGTAAGCTGTGCTCGCATTAGCTATGAGGCTGGAACGAGGATAAAAAGGAAATGTGGACTTATGATTCGTATAGCTTGAAAGTGATTATGAGACGAAAAAGGATAAAGGCGGTCTTGAGGTTAAGACCAACAAGAAAGTATGAAAGTTTGAAAGGAAACAGTTTGTTGCATCTCATTACAATTAGATTTTTGTTGCATTATACGTTCAACATTTTTTTAGTTTAAACAGTGTGATATCTCGAGTGAAGAAGTGGACTACCTGTTTATTTAATTCAATTCATAATTACATAAAAGCACTTCCTTTCACTAATCCCACTACGTTGCCTTAGGTTGATTAAATTTGGGGTTTGTATTAAGAGTTCGTCTGCAGGTAGTGCCAAGTCAGAGATGTGGTCATTGTGTAGGTCGGTTAGTGCCAACCTAAGCCTGGAGTAAAGACAGAGATGATGTACCTGTTTGCCAGGGTGTAGTCCGGGTTTGGTAACAGGTCCCCCTCGCCTCCATGTAAGGAAACGACCGTTGAGATCCGCCATGATAGAGTCATTCTTGGGGTAGCGGCTGAACTGAGCGGATGGAATCGAGGGTAATCTCCGCCTTTGCCTCCAATTTCATCGTGGGATGAGGTATTATGTCTTACGCTGTTATTAATCCGCTCTTCTTCAGGACTGAAATAGTTAGCGTGTCGTTACGGCCATTCATTCATTTTTTTAGAAAGTTTGCCTTTACAATGAAAGTTTTCAGTTAGGGTTTCTGTTTCAGAGGCGAGCATGGGGGCTCGCGTTATCCCTTTAAGTGCAGCAATCACTTGATGCCTTCAGCACACGAGAGCAGCAATAGCCCTAATAAAGAATCGTATAGTTTCACTTTTAGAAGCAGCATTTTATTTGCAATGTTAAAGTAACCTGGGGCCTCACCCCGACTAGTTAACACGTGGTCGTAACGGCAGATGAGTAATTTGGATGACTATTACGTGTGAAACCTGGTAGGAGGTGCGTGTTTGACACATTTAAGGTGACGTAAAATTTTTCTAGGCCATCTCATAAATTTTGTTCACGGTTCCTTTTTAACCCCCCTTTGCAAGCAGCACGTCCTAACTACTTTGTTAAAGATTTGGTTGAGCGTGTGAATGATTGTATAGTATGGAAAGCAAGAAAGAACAGAGGGGTGAGTACAAAGAAATTAGCTGTTGGTATCGGTCACCAACGTGGTGCCGACTTGCACTACCAGCGAGCTACCAGTTCGTTCTTGGAAATTAGTTAACGTGAGGATGGTTACGTGTGCTGTTAATTGATTATTTGCGTGTGCCGTATTTCACAGGATGTTTTATTTTAAGAATTTGCTTTCTTTTGTGAATATGGGAGATGTTTGTGTCTGCTTTGTTCCTCCGTTTTTCTGCCAAAGAGAATATTTGTTATTCGGTCCTAGTAGTAATATTGGGTGCGAATTTCGATCACTATCCCAGCAGACGGACCACAAGGGCAGCAACATAGTCCCATCCTCCTTCCCAGTGCTAAAAGATATTTGACTTAACCTTGTTTGCTGCAATCATTAAATTTGTAACGTTTTGGGGAGTATAGATAATAAATA
This sequence comes from Schistocerca nitens, assembly GCF_023898315.1. Classification (NCBI taxonomy): domain Eukaryota; kingdom Metazoa; phylum Arthropoda; class Insecta; order Orthoptera; family Acrididae; genus Schistocerca; species Schistocerca nitens. The sequence continues at coordinate 848,401,286 of NC_064617.1, forward strand.
TCATATTACGTTTGTAAAATTTCTGGTATCTAGGCAATAAACGACCTACAAAATGGATGTCGTGGATTTAGTGGCCATTACAAACCCCAATCCTGCTTCGAGAGCAATGTTACCAACAAAGTGGTGTTCTTATATATCGTGATAGATCGTGCCTTTCATTGACGTGCCCACTTGGTTGTTTGAGCCCTCCCCCGCCTTATCCGTTGCGCAATATTAACATAATAATCATCAGATCAGTTAACTAAACGTCGGCCGGCCTCTTAAATTCAGTCCTTCCGAGCAATGTATCAAGGGGACTAGCACGTGTCAATGAGGCGATTTGGCCTCGCAACGTCCGGCACGCTCTAGCATATATATAAGGAAAGAGAGGAAGAGAGATACAAAAAGGTAACGATGCATAACAAAACAGAAGGAACCTTCCAAGTTCACAAATAACAAATAGAAATGTCCTCCAGGAAAACACAATAACACATATTCAAAATAGATAATTTAATAAACTGGGGAAGCCTTAGTTAAGATAATTATACATAATTGATTGACAATTCATACAGTACAATAGGCTTTCCAACTCAATGCTTTCCTGGAAAACATTTACGAAGAGCATAATGTGTTACTTGATATAGGCCGACAGGAGCGTTGTTTAATCGATAAAGTGTAGACAGTCTTCATTTTTAACACAGAGTGGACATCCATCATTTATGATGTTCTTTATCAGTTGACGAGGGTTACAAACTTCGCCTAGACACGTCTACTGATCCTCTGCGACATTGTGGAATTTATATACATCAGAAGACGCATCTTAAAAGTTTCGAAACCGGTCGGGTGTGTCTCTAATCGACTTAAATAAATACAGCTACAACGGACTAGTGGGCTTTTCATTGAATTTTGTTTTTTATAGGCCTTAACATCTGTATTTACGGACATGTTGTACTGTATGAATTGTCAATCAATTATGTATATTCTGAACAAGAAAAAACACCCCTAAATGGGTGGTAAAATAGTGTAAATTATGATCTATATCGGCGGATGGCTTAATGTTGACGTTTGTCCAATTCACAAAGTCTTGATCAAGACAGAGATTTTATCTTCTATACAATTAGAACACATATACAAAACTGAAAAATTGTTTGAAATACAATTACACCGTTGCAGCGTTAGCAAACAACGATCCCGCCAGAAACCCCGAATGCTGAAGCTTAGAAACACTCACCTAACAGTCCCACTTCAGAGAAAGATATCCTTTTTCCGCATTGGCTGGGGCAACCGAACTCAAGCCCTACTCTCCTGGCCACATGGAGGGTAGTCAAGTCTCTGCCTTCAAATCAGAGAATGCATATATGCTTCACTGTGCAGCCAAATACCTGAGTTCCGTTGCAGACGAAAACAGCAAACTGACAGCCTTTGAACCATTCTGGTGACTTATAACTTGTGTACCGATAAATAGTATACAAGACTTTTTACAGAGGTTTTTGAAATATAGATTCATTTGCCAACTAAAAATGGGTGAAGGCCTGAAATACGGTAGCATAAATAAAACTGTATAAATAATGGCTGGTTGCTGAATTTCTTGAATTAATTGATTCCACAGCCACAAAGATAAGTCTTCAGTCTTATGGATAAAATAATGTCATCAAGATCTGCATGAATGTTTGTAAAATTTTTTCCCATCATCATCACCGTAGTCGTCGTCGTTGTCTACCAAGGATTAGATGCTATACTCATCTGTTCTGGTCTCCTGTCAACCATTCACCTTTCATGAGGTGTACTTTGTTTTCTCTTTCCCATCTTCTGATAATTCATTACTTATTTGACAATATATTTTATACCATTCTATCAACATTCTATTCTCTCCTCTCTAGTCATTAACTGAAAATGTTTTTAAATCTGGTCTTATTGTTAAGTATTTTATTTTATCCATTTTATTGCAGCCTTTTACATATCTCATAAATTCCATCTCTGCTACATGTACACGTAGTTTTCCTTTTTCCATTACAGTCCGTGATTCGGGACCATATTCAAGAGTAGCTGGAGCCATAACTTTATAGAATTTCATTTGCGTTTCCTTTCTTGTTTTTCATCCTAAAGTTCTTAGAATTTTTCCACAGATAACTTGAAAGTTATTAACGTTCTTTACAATGTCTTCACCGTAGTTGAAATTAATATCACATACTATGTAACTGAAAAGGGACATTTGTTCTAAAATTTTCTTATTTATTATTATTTTCGATTTGGTTGCATTCTGCTCTTTGAAAGCCATTATCTTGATCTTACGTGCAGATACAGTTAAATCGTACCATGTAGTGTTCTATCTCAATATATATAGCATTCCTTTTAAACCATTTTGTATTTCCTTCATAGTTATCTGGTCATCAGCATATAATAATGTATGGATATTCTATATCCAATTTTCTTTGTAACTGTATTCCATACTTCCACTACATTGCTAGATAGGCAATATACAAACTATGTAAAGTGGGTAAACTATCTTTGTATATTAAAATCTGACAGTTTTGAACATGAATTTCTTAAAACTATTTTCGTACTTACGTATAGACTCTTTAAGGTATTAAGAAGATATTTAGGCTACATTTTATTTCTCATATACTTCTCAAAAGGGGTTTTCTTAATTTATCTGAGACTTTTTCTTTACCTGCAAATCCTAAATGCGTTTCTAAGCCAAATTTCCCACGTTTCTCAATATTTTGTTTCATTATAAATACAATACAATTGCAAGAATGTGCGTTCCTGAGGCCTGATTGTTCTTCTGAAATTATTGCATCAAGAATAGTTTGCATTCTTTGATTAAGATCTTGTGTAAATTTTAGATCCTCCACTTTGTGAATTTACTCCTCTGTAGTTCCCTGTGTGTTTCCTAATGCCATTACAGGAATAATTTTACCTGTGTTTCATTCCTCTGGTATGGAACAGTCCTTCCAACACATATTTAAATAATGCGAAAGCAAAATTCTAAATGGACTCCTCCATATTTGATTTATTCAGCATTAATCCATCAATTTTTGTTACATTTAGGGCTAGTTTTAATTCTTTTGTATCTGTTTGGTCTACAGAGTTAATGTCAGTTTCAATATAACGGCTTTCTCACTACCTTTATCACACTATAAATTTTTCTAACTTTATATCCAATGAATTTCTGTTATGTTACTGTCTGCAGAATATTTCTCCATTTTTCATATGATTATTAAGTTTGAACGCTATATTCAATCTTCCATGAATGCTGCGTTCAACATTGGCGATAAATTTTTCCCAGGATTTACTACGATAGCCTTTTCTTAACATTTTTGATTTATTTCTTTTCCCTTTATTTAATTCCTGCCGTAGTAAATTGGTTTTTCTAAACAGTATTGTAAGCATTTTGTTTTTCTTTAATATTTTTTGCTGTTTCGGTATTCCATATTTTTAAACCAGTTTTAAAGCAGTTCGATGCATTACATTCCCTAGTACCTGAAAAGCCATCTTCAACATGGTCGATTTTAATCTTTCCTATTCGTCTTTATTATTGTCTTTAGTTTCAGCCATCTGGAGTTCACATGTGACTCATTATTGGAACGATTTCTTTATGCTTCCTTCCTGTAGATGATGAATGTTAAATTTCAAGTTTTGGCTTTGGGTTTTCGTTACACATGTCTGTTTTCCACCATCTTGCTCACATCTTATTAGATATTACTGAATTATGTGTAACTGCACAATTTCCAAAAAATGTGAGGTTGCTATTAACATTGTCTGCTAGGTCATTAATGTACAACATTAGCCAACTAGGCAATTATTTCCAATTGTTAACTCTATATGGAGATTGGATATAGATTCTAATAGTCTTATGCCTCTCTCTGTCCACCTCCTCCTTCCCCCCTCTCCTTGTGCATTTGTCTCCCTGCCCTCTTTCCATCTCTCTCTGATCTTGAGCCTTATTTATTATTATGGCCAACGGCCCCTTGATTGTGATCTGAATTAACTTAAAATGAATGGGTAAAATGGTTGGGATTACTGCTTTGTGGGGTATGATAGACATCTACTACTGCTGGATTTCTGAGGATAGTAAATTCAGTGATAGCATTTCACATAGTATCATTGCACAAAGATGTAGGATTACTAAGTTTTGGATGACTCATAATCTGGAACGATATTCTAATCATATGTCAAGGAGCTGTAAATACAACTTTTCTGCTTTCTGTGAAAATCAGTTGTGAGGAAGAAAACAAAACACCACATAATTCTGTACACAATTTTTGGAGAAAGAATATATATGGGAGGAAAAAAATGTCTAATGATTAGAATACTGTGTACAAATTTGAAGTAAATCCGTCTACCAAAGTTTCCCTTTACATGTTAAATTATATAGTTATGTAACATATGTTAAAATATATATCTCCTGTCCATCTGAACATTTTCCGAACGTAATTGAAATTCTGGGCGTCAAGAAATTTTCAGAATGATTTATAACAACGTTTTCCTTTATAGAATGTATATTTATTTATATATCACATATATTAAAAATGTATATTTTAGACTCACCTAAATGTTTATTAGAACATCATGTAAATATATGAAGTAAATTGATCAATAACTCTTCGAGATTTTTACTAACAATGTCTCCCCTTTACCTATATTAAAATATGTGGCCCCTGACTGCCCAAATTTTTTAGGGTACTGTGTTAATATTTGGGGCACATAGCGCAAGAAGTTTTCGAGATTTTTTCGTAACAACGTTTCTCATCATGTAGTACGTACATATTAGAAATATGTAGCATTTATCTGTCCAAAGTTTTATTAGAGTATCGTGAAACATTTCAAGTTAATCAGTCAAAAACGTTTCGAGATTTTTGTCAACAGCATTTCCTCTTCATAAGGGTATATATTTTTATATATCTCACATATTAAAAATGTGTATCTTTTGTCCATCCACACACTTAGTAGAGTATCGGGTAAAAATTTGAAGTAAATCGGTCAAGGAATTTGCGAGATTTTTGGTAAGAACCTCAAAAAATAACTTGTCTTTGTATAGTAGTATGAATAGAAAGGGTCCCTAAATTTACCTCTACCACTGTGCGTGACTGTCCATTCTTCCCCACAAAAACATCGTTAATGCAGTCACGGTTTTCTTTTGTGGCCCGATTCATTTCTTCATTCCGTTAATATGCGTTGGTATCGTGTTCAGTAAATTTTTTTTGCGAGGAATTTGTCAATACACGTATTACTGTGTCTGGAGGAAGTAAAATATTTCATCGTAAAAGTTTATTTGTTTCCTTAATGTCGGGGGAATCTAATTAGAGGAAAATCATAAAATGTGTACAGGGCGATGCAGTTCACTGTTGTGCAATGATGAGCCTTCCGACACCAGGCAGCGTTCCCCTGTTCGACGACGCGGACTCCAGAGCGGATATAAACGTCACGCCGCCCTAATTCAGAGGATTCCTTCCTGGAGTTAGTGCCTCATTTACATTCAGAAAGAGATCTGAGACGCCAGTCGGGCCGCGTTCGTGTCTCGCGAACCACCAGCAGCGGTGTACACGGCTGCACGGCCGGTCGCGCCTTAGTTCCTAAGTCGCCGGCGCCGCCGGGAACGGGGTTTACGGCTGACAGTAACTGGGCTGCAGTAACGCCAGCCGGTCGCACCGGTTTCATAGGACGATGAGACAGCCGGAGTCGTCTCCCTGCGGTGGGTCCGTAAAACGCCGGCGCTCCGGCGTCCCCTTAGTGTTCCCGTGCTTACGTCTATTAGGAGCGGCGAGGAAGGAGCGGTGTAAGCTGAGTGCATCACAAAGTGAGTCGACGCGTATAGGAATGTCAATGCAATGAGCGTCCAGAAGTGCGCAACAGAGATTTTGTGGCCAACTTTCGTCACCTACAGAGTCATGTGGTGACGGTATAAGGTGTAGTTAGCCAATAAGCGTCCCGTGGATTTTACATCTCTTACATCTATTGTACAGACAGTTCCTCTTCAAAAAACAGGGATTCTGTGCATAACATTCACATAACGTTTAACAATTTATATTCGGTATACGAAATAATTGGGCTTGAAGCTATGAAGATTACAAACACAATTGAATTTTGGATCTTAGCAGCAAGTGTTACTAATCCGGGGCTGTTGTTTTCCTTACTGTAGGAAAAGGAAGGATAGATAACGCTACTTTTTAAAATTTTTGCTAGACCTTGTTGTGTTTACGAGTTATAATAATTATGCTTCGGCAGCAGTACGAAATGGTTTTAAAGTACTCGAAAGTGGAAGTGCCCCAGTTAGGATTTACAGCTATAGTAGGCGACAAATTATTTAAACACTTTGAAATATTTTAATGATAAAATTCCTCATTTTTAAATATCCAGTCCATGTTTTCATTGAGTGCTCATCCTTGTCGATACTAAAATATTAATGAAACATTAATCGTACCTAAAGTATTCTTGCATAAGTATGTAAGTATTGGTAATACAGTTACTTGTTGAGACTACATTCAAAATTATCAGAGCGGCTACACGACCTGAAAAGACGATATATATATATATATATATATATATATATATATATATATATATATATATATATATATATATATGGTGTTACAAAAAGGTACGGCCAAACTTTCAGGAAACATTCCTCACACACAAATAAAGAAAAGATGTTATGTGGACATGTGTCCGGAAACGCTTAATTTCCATGTTAGAGTTCATTTTAGTTTGTTCTTCCACCTACGCTCAATGGAGCACGTTATCATGATTTCATACGGGATATTCTACCTGTGCTGCTAGAACATGTGCCTTTACAAGTACGACACAACATGTGGTTCTTGCACGATGGAGCTCCTGCACATTTCAGTCGAAGTGTTCGTACGATTCTCAACAACAGATTCGGTGACCGATGGATTGGTAGAGGCGGACCAATTCCATGGCCTCCACGCTCTCCTGACCTCAACCCTCTTCACTTTCATTTATGGGGGCATTTGAAAGCTCTTGTCTACGCAACCCCGGTACCAAATGTAGAAACTCTTCGTTCTCCAGGGCTGCATCAGCGCATCAGGGATTCCATGCGACGGAGGGTGAATGCATGTATCCTCGCTAACGGAGGACATTTTGGACATTTCCTGTAACAAAGTGAAGTCACGCTGGTACGTTCTGTTGCTGTGTGTTTCCATTCCATGATTAATGTGATTTGAAGAGAAGTAATATAATGAGCTCTTACATGGAAAGTAAGCGTTTCCGGACACATGTCCACATAACATACTTTCTTTCTTTGTGTGTGAGGAATGTTTCCGGAAAGTTTGGCCGTACCTTTTTGTAATATATATATATATATATATATATATATATATATATATATATATATATATATATATATATATATATGGGACGAATCCAAAGATGTGAAGCACTAAGGTCTTTGAAGGACAACGAAGGTCACAAAGGTGGCATGAACTTCGATTTACAGAAGGTGTTCTTAAAAAGAATTCTCTAAAACTTCATTTCCAAAGCTTCATATTGTTTCGTGTCCCTCTTTTCCGTTTTTCATATTTCATAGTCATAAAGAGCTGCGTCAGCAACGAAGTTTCTAGTTGTAACTTCCTGTGACCTTTGCCTTCCGCCGTCATACACAGTTCTGACTGAGCTATCCCATCATTACACATGGCCAGCACTACAGCGTTATGTCGGCCAGTACTATCTAACTTGTCTTACAGACTCCTACATATCTCGCCTTACAAGAATTCCTTTCTTCCACAATAAATAGTCTTGCAAAGTACGTAGAAGAACTGCGAGGTTTGGACAGGAGGTGAATGGCAGCAGCTGTTGCTGCTGCTGCTGCTGCTGATTATGGGCTAAAGCACTACGTCTTCAGGCCACAAGTGGCCCATCCTCAGCTGAGGATGCGGATAGGAGGGGCGTGTGGTCAGCACACCGTTCTCCCGATCGTTATGATGGTTTTCTTTGACCGGAGCCGCTACTATTCAGTCGAGTAGCTCCTCAGTTCACATCACAAGGCTGAGTGCACCCCGAAAAATGGCAACCGCACATGGCGTCCCAGATGGTCACCCATCCAAATGCCGGTCACTCCTGACAGTGCTTAACTTCGGTGATCTGACGGGAACCGGTGTATCCACTGCGACAAAGCCGTTGTTCCATGGACTTAAGGACACTAAACAGTTAAGGTCATCAAGCTCCTATTCAATTTCGTGAGAAAATGTGCGTAAATCTTGTAAGGGTTTGCTTATCGTGTAGCTGAAGGAGTCATGTGTAGCATCCAGGGATTGACCCATTGAGTTGTGGTAAACCGCCTAAAAATCACATCCAGGCCGGCTAGCATATCGTCAATTTCCGTTAATCCGCCGAGTGGATTCTAAACGGGATCAGAGGCCTTCCCGTCTCGGAAGCGGACCCTTTAACGCTCATGGCTATCCACGTAATGAGATACCAGTGGAAGTGAATCTGTGAGGGCGGGTACTGAATCATGCTTGTCTTCCTTGCATATGAGAGTAAAGATCCCGGAAACAAGAAAATCAGTAACACGTGGAAACTTACTTGACAAATACTCAATGTTTGAGGCAGTCTAAATTCGAGATTTAACGTTTGGGGCATTCCACATTCAGGGAGAGGTGTTTAATAAAAGCGAGAAATTTGAACTGGAGCAGATTCAAAGCAAGTAGCGCAATAAATCCTTGAAACACACCTTGAAAGTTTTATAACTCCTCTTTGCGAACATTAATTACAACCATTTGTTACCACAGCTGCGTCGTTCACCGGTCAAGACTGGATATACTGTGTCAGTCTTACAAGGTTAAGATTACACAAGCATTATAATAGAAGAACAATTTAGAAAAAGTATACATAAGAATACAAGAAGAAATTTGCATGAATATTGCATAACAGTTAATGACGTATAGAATGAGAACTTTTTCACAAATACACGTTCACTTCGTTCCATATCGTAGTGCATTGTTTAACCAGTCCATATTCCTGTTTCACTCTCAGAGAACTCATTTAAACTGTGCAGTGGTCTTTGGCGTAGATTTTGCGACATCGTTCCTCGAAATTCCACCAAGCCCAAGGACTGAATTCTGGTTTATTTTTGTTTATTTACTTGCAACATGCTCTATTACAATATTTGTAATACTACATGTACGTATTGTTTGTTTGCGCGTGTGTGCGTGTGTGTGTGTGTGTGTGTGTGTGTGTGTGTGTGTGTGTGTCTGTGTGTGTGTAGTGTAAATAATTTTGCAGTGGACCAGTTTTCTGCTTGATGTTGTGATCCCTATTACTTTTTTCTAGCAGTGGTAACGTCTTCTTGCTGCGTGTAGAGTGACGCTATAGGCCATAGCAGATGTGGCTGGGGAACTGTGAATAATCCATCATCGCTGGCCGGAGTGGCCGAGCGGTTCTAGGCGCTTCAGTCTGGAACTGCGCGACCGCTACGGTCGCAGGTTCGAATCCTGCCTCGGGCATGGATGTGTGTGATGTCCTTAGGTTAGTTAGGTTTAAGTAGTTCTAAGTTCTAGGGGACTGATGACCTCAGATGTTAAGTCCCATACTGCTGAGAGCCATTTGAACCAAATCAATCATCAGCAGGTATTGATCACTTGTGACATGCTTCAGTTTCCTCAGGAAGTATATCACTCCTGACATATTGTCACACACATATCCAGTATGATCTTGTCATGTAAGTTCACTATCTACCACGAATCCCACAAGTTTCACAGTGCCTGCAGGCTTTAGGTATCTGTTGTCAGTGATGTTATATCCCAATTTCTGGGTTTTTTCTTCATTTATATTCATTTTGTTTATAAGAAACCATTTCTTTGTAACATCAAAGAAAGCATCTACTTTTTATTGAGCTTAGGTGGCATCAGTGTCTTTCGAGTACAAAGTTGTGTCATGCGAAATGCAAGCTTGTCCATGAGGGCTTCAAATCATTTAAAAGAACAAGGAACAGGAGAGGCCCCATTACTGATCCATATGGCACACTGTATTCCTACCTCCATTTGCATGATGTGGCCCTGGATCTGCTTTTCATTTTCCAAATAAAATGTGACGGCTTCCAGAACAGTGCCTACAATTCCATATTTGCTGAGCTTGTTTATTAAAGTCGCAAAGTATCGATCTAGACATTGTTTTTTTTCTCAAAACTGTGCTTTTCCCTGTAACCAGATCAGTTCTGCTGTTGCAGATTTGCCATTCCGGAAACCATGCGCTGTATCTGTGAAGAGTACATTAATTTCAAAGGTGTCTGATATTTGTTTTTCATTGCAGTGTCAATGACTTTATCGAAGAATGGAATTACTGAGATTGGTCTGAAACTTGGTATCATGGCTAGTTCACCCTTTTTATGAACTAGCGCCGTACAGGCATGTTTCAAAAAGTGTGGAAATACACCAATAGTGAAATACTTACTGATTACCACAGTTAATGGTTGAGCACTTTCATAGACAATTGTCTAGGCTACATTACTCGACATACCGTATGTATCCTGACTATCAGATGGTTCATATTACTTTACAGTCTTTATTATTTCAAATTTTGTAATCCCCTCCATTTCATCATGGTACACAATTTGTCATTTGTTACACTAGCTGCAGGGTCTATTTTGAGATCTGGGATTATTTTCCACAATGTTAATAAAATAACTGTTAAAATAACCTGGACTACACAAGCTTAAGGAACAGGTGGTTTTCTTCCTACATTCATTAATCATGTTCCAGGCTGCCTTGCATAGGTTTTGAACTCATTCAATGAACATATCATTGCTTTTTGGCTTCTTCTGCATCCTTTCTATGCCTTTTTGTTGGTAAATACTAACAGCAGAACACTACCTTTGCAGTGGGCTCTGTAGTTTTCTAGCAGTGACCATGTAAGAGCAGTACTACGCATTCTGATATCTTTTTTTTCAGTTTGTCATTGCACCACGTTTTTCCTTTCACACTGCAGCTGTGTGGTGACATGCTTGCAGAATATTTTTTTTTCTCTTCCGTGAAGAGATGTACTCAAATTTGGCTCTGATGCTCTTGAAAAACTCTATAAATACATCAGTTGCTGCCATTTTCTGCAATCCAGGCTTCCACTTTACCGAAGATACTGCTGTCCGAAAAGCGTTAAATGTTTCATTATTTATGAGCGTTTTTGCAAATACATAATTGGAACTCCAAGTAAGAGTTGACTGCTTTTTTTCTATTTTCGTATTTAGCTCCATAGCTCATGCACTGTGGTCGGAGACCATTGGGTTCACTACAGTCATCTCATAGTCCTAAGGATTTAGATTTGTGATCACAGTGTCAAGGCAGGCACCAGCTCTGGTTGGTAGATGGTTTGCGCATAACAAGTAGCGCATAACTGAACATTAATTTCTTAAATTCTCTTTCCTTAGTTCACTCTTTACCAAAGTGTGTACTGAAATCATCACACAACGTAATTTTTGATTTTAGGACCATTAAATGGTACAGGCACGTTTCCATTTGATTGACAAAATTTTTGAAATTGCCATTTGGAGAATGGAGTTCTGAGACAACAACTACATTAAGATCTGATAACTCAAAAGCAGCCAACACTAAATCTAGGTCCATAGAGTAACTTCTTAAATTAATTTCTGTAATACTGAATTTTCCTTTGCCACATAAAACTACACTAACAAAGGATGCAGTTCTTCTGTACCAAGCACGTTCTAAGTTTGATTATTGAGTACAGTCGTAGTACTCAGGTTTCTGAGCTGATAATCACTGTTCACGTAGATACAGCACATCTGGCTTCATTTATTCTATAAAGAATGACAACTCGTCGAGTTTAGTACTAAGACATTGTACACTGGCATTGCTTATAGCTATAGGAATGACAGCCTGAGTAGTATAAGATCAGTTTCCACTTAGTTGCTCTTGGTACCATTTTGTCACAGAGGAGCCTATTTCGCAGGGATATTGGTCATTCTTCGGAATAAGAAAAAAACGCTTATAATATTTTTGGGCCGTATACCATTGCCCGTTACGTTATCTCTTTGATCGAAGCCAGCACTAACTCAGAAACTGTCATTAACTCCCTTAGTTTCAAGCTTCTCAGATGTAAATTTATTATCTTTAGTGCTCAGGAAACGTGTTTTACAGGAAAAAGAAGAGAGACAGTTTTGGCAGCCTACTTCATATGGTCACAAGAACCGTCTGGTCTGCACGCATGTAGTATTTGAATTTGTAGACAACGCCGTGACAGACTGTAACATGGAACGTAGAATGTATATAACACTTGAAGTCATATTTTGCAAGACCAGTGATAAACGGACAGTGAAATATTTCACAAATTGTCAGTTTCGTCGTACGGTGCTAATGTGTAACTGAGGATTGTCTATGTTAATGTTGTTACTCCAACTTGAGATCATAATAGATACATCCTTTATACTTCAAAAAAGAGAGTTGGCACCTTTAATGGAACTTGAGCAATGTTTTAACGTTATGTGCTCCACTTATTAACTGGTATGTCTCGGCGTATGATACAATGTAGTACAAGTAATTTAGTCGTAATTATTACAAAGAGAACATTCGTGTTTTGAGCGATAGTAATACGTAACATGTTCTCAGAGCATACAAGTACTGCCGTAAGCAGCTGTTAGACGGGAAGATTACGCTCATATTAGCCGTAGTTGGGCTCCTTTGGCTTTTCAGTTGGCTCTTTCCTCATTAGGCGGCAACATTTCTTGCAAATGCTGAGATTCCTTCTGTGAGAAGCACTACGTCATTTAATCTTTAATTAAGAACACACGCGCAAAGGACGGGCAATTAACTTCAGCTTCAATTTTGAAACCATTTTCTCAGTTTTAAAATCAGTGTTTGTGATGAAAGTAATTTATGTAATTACTGTCTTCTAATGTGTATTAAGAGATTACATGAAATAATAGTAAAATACCATAGCAACCGAGGAGCCAGATCACATAAACAATTACACTTAAACTAAAAAGGCAATTTTATTTTGAAAAGATGCACCAAATAGTTATAATGTATTTATTTAACATGTGAGGTGTGAATTCAAGCCAATGAAGGTTACATGTTCCATAATAATAGATCCAACATCAGTGAACGTTAATTCTAAGATTAGAGCAGACAACTGGCCACTACAAAAAACGAAAAAAAAACAGTGAACTAACTGGTGAACGGCAACGAATGTACCCGGATAAGTACAGGGAATTACCAATAGATATTTAGTAAATAAACTTGAAGTTAAATAGAGATACGCGAAATTATGCAGACGTTGATCTCACTCAGTTGGCTTTGCCACTACATAAATCCATTAAAGCTTAATATGAATTCAGTTACTGCTGGAACAAGCAAAATATTTGTAATCAACACATGTTCCCAGACTATAAATAAAGCATCACAACACAGTCGATGGTTCAGTTAATCACTGTAAACACAGCAAATCAGAAGAGGCTAAGAACGATTCTGAAGAGTGTGAACTACTGTTTTTGTGCCAAAATAAGAAAACACCATGAGAAACGCACATGAATACAAAGATGCTAGCCAAACATACAGCTTGGGTTCTTATTTTAGCACGAACGGAAACAGTGAAACGTCCTCAAAATCATTGCAAGTGTCAGTCATGAAGCCAGTCATGCAGTTGTGAATGCATTATGTCAGAGCTAAGTGAATTCTACCACCGGCGAATTGTTGGCGATCGTATGGTGGATACACCGCCGCCGAAACGTTTCGCATTTCGAGAGGTGCCGTACTGAAGATTTATACCACATACGGGAAAAGTCGGGAACCGTCATCGGCTAAGAGACATCGCGGACGAAACTGTGTGTTGTTTGATTGTGACAGACAGGTCACTGAAGTGGATTGTGACGAAAAATAACTCGATAACAGCTTCAAAAATAGCTGAAGAACTGAAGTCACAGTCGCGAACTCTATCATCATCGAAATTCGAAGGGTGCCCCAGAATCAGGGAATTATCGGGCGAGCTGGAAATCCAAAACGAATCATTTGTGATGAAAATGCTTGAAACAGGAAAACGTGCTGCGAAAGTTGTAAATCGTGGAATATAATCCAATAGAAGAATGTATTTTGGCCGGAAGATTCTTTCTTCACACTGCTTCCAAGTTCTCGTCATGTTTACTTACCAATAGTGAAACATGGCGCGAGTTTGGTGACGATTTGGGAAGCCATTGCGTTGAAATCTATGGGGCCCATGGTTACTCCAAAAGGCCGTATGACTCACGAGAATTATGTGACCATGTTGGCTGGTCAGGTCCATCCCAAGGTACAATGTTTGCTCTGCACTTGTGATGCTGTATTCCAAAACGACAGGTATCCTGTTCATAAAGCTCCAGACTAGTTTCGTGAGCACAAGAATCAAGTGTCACATCTCCCCTGGTCACGACAGTCACCAGATCTCAATATTCTGGAACCTTTGTGGTCTGCTTTGGACAGAAGGGTGCGTGATTGTTATCCACATGCATCATCGTTACAAGAACTGACACTATTTTGCAAGAGTATGGTATAAGATTACGTGCAAAACCTTACAGGATCTGAATTAATCCATTAAGAGACAAATGGAAGCTGTTTCGAATGCCAACTGTTTTCCTACATCGTATAAGCCACTGTAACATGTTACGTTTGTGGTGTTTCCATATTTTCGTCGATCCCCTGTATATTACTTGGAACCTGGTAAACAATCAAAAAAATGCAAATCACAGTCAAAGAAAAGGGTAGAAATGAACGTCATTCGATTTCTAAATCAAGATTACTCACGCTAGCTCCCTAAAAGATAAATAAATTCAAAGAAAGAGTCAATGTCTTCCCTTAAAACAGCAAGTAGTAAATGGGCTGGTGGGTATCACGCCAGATGAAAAATTTCAACAATTTACATACCGGCCTCATATAACACAATGAGAGAATGCCTTACCACTGTAAACCAGGACGACCGGTAAATTCCTTCAGATAACAGAACTTGAAACTTCCTGGCAGATTAAAATTCTGTGTCCAGAAGAGCCTGAAAGCGCAGGATTGCACTATGCACAACAGGACGAAGCGTGTCCGTAGGTATGCTGGCTACCTCTCTACATATGCTGCCCTTCGTATCAGCTCATGTATAAATCTTCCCCTGGTAAACCCTGTCCTTCTGGTAGCTCCACAACCAGAAATCACAGGGAGTGGGATCAGGGATCATGTCGGCCAGGCATTTAGAAACGATCGGCTGAAAATTCGATCGTTTGCAAATGTTTTTCGGAGAAGCAGGTGAACTTCAGGATCGACGTGCGTTGGGGCCCCATCTTGCATGAAAACTGTTGGCTTCAATGCGTCTCTCTCCTGTAAGGCAGGTATAACATGCTGGCGAAATATATCGCGGTAACGCTGGCCAGTCACACTGCACGTCTTTGGTCCTCGAGTGCCAACCTGTTCAAAAAGAATGGGCCACTGATGAACGTAGCCGTGAAGCCACACCATATGGTGACGGATTCACCACACCAGAGAAACTTCACGCACAGCCACTGGAGGTGAAGATCCCCACTCTCGGCAACTCTGTGTGCTCTCATCACCCGTCACTGATAACAGAGTTTTGTCTGTCCATAGAATGGTCCAGGGCCAGCCTCATCAACTTCAGTCATTGTGAGAAAGTGGAGAGCGAAGTCAAAACGTCGCTGAGCGTCCTGTGGTGCAAGCTGCTGCACGATACGGATCTTGTACGGATACCATTTAACAGTGGCCCGAAGCACCGTCTGTAGAGTGGACCGCGGGATGTTCAAGTGTCATGGCACAGCACGCGCACTGCCTGACGATCGGGAACTGCGCGCAGCGTTGCGTGCCATAGCAACAGCGATTTCATCAATCACCTGTACTGCAACAGGTCGTCTGTCTCTTCCGAAGCGATGACCAGTTCTCTAGTTGATTCAAACTTCTTCATCATGCTCCGGACAGCAGGTGGAGAAAGATGATCCTTCCGTAATCCTTCCAGCCGGAAATATTCTTGAAGTGCAGCTGTCGCATTCTTATTTGTTTTGATAAAAGAGCTTCACCAATATTGCCCTGCTTCTTTTGTCCAAGCTCATGTAGACACGTTACAAGTGCACTGTGACTGGTCAGGTGCGTGAGTCTATGAATCGCCATGACTGATCACGGCTCCTGGTGGGCATAATTGGAACTGGACTGCGGTGCTATGACGCATGGAAATCATGCACCCCATACTCTGGACACTATTGCTGCCAAATTTGGTAGTCGTGCTGTGATTAGTTTCTGAATTATAACGTATTAAATAGCGAAAGTTTAATTATAGCCACCCGGTACCTCCTGTTGTGATGGACTACATTTCCTGAGGCTTCTTCGAATGAATATCAGCCTGGCATCTGCCTTACCCGCGATTAATTTTGTTTGTTCGTTCCATTGCAAACCCTCTCGCTCCAGTTACTCTCAGATATTTTATGCAAGTAACTGCTTCCAACGATTGTTCTCCAGTTGGTCCATCATACAACAACGGTTCTGTCTGTCTATGCATTCGCAATACTTTATATTTGCTTATGTTGAGGGTCAGTCGCCACTTTCAGCACTAAGCGTCGATCCTTTGCAACTATTCCTGCATTTCTCTACAATTTTCTAACATCGCGGCTTCCCTGTACACAATATGTAAATTGACCGGTTAGCAACGCACACTCTCTCTCAAGGTAACATTCAATCCTGACAGTTCCTTGCAGCGTCCATGTCCAAGATGACCGCTAGCGGTTGACATTCTCCAGTTATCGGTGGTCAGCGAGTGAGGCTGCGCTCATGGGGACCGCCGTTAAGTCGGGGGAGCGCCTACCCGCTGGCGTGGCGCGAAAGAGGCGTCTGCTTAGCTACCGGCAAACAAGTTATATCTGTCTTTGGATTCCATATTGAAGCAGCGCACCTGTCGAATAGATTGGATTCTCCTATTTTGAGAGAGATGGAGGGCGATCTTTTTAATTGTTAAAAACCATTCAACAGGCAAGATCGCATAAAATACTGTCTTTCTTAGAAAAACCGGTTTTCAACAGTTTATGCTTTCATCTTCAGGTCTTCTTTTCTTGAAAAACGAAAAGACTTTCCAACCTGGAGATGAGAGCATTGATTGTTGAAAGCGACTGTTTTAAAAAAAAATGCAATCTTCGCTGTTGAATGGTTTTTAAGGGTCGAATAGGTGTTGTGTTTAAGGTTTTTCTTTAAAAATTAGGTTAGAGGCAGATTGTAGTTGCTTGGCTGCTGTCAAAAAATAATGCATTACGATGAAACTAAATCCGAGAAGACCTTTCACTTTGGTCAAGTTACGTACTAGAGCTGCTCAATAAGTAATGCACTATACGTTTTTTCTGAAATCTGGTTGGTTTCTTCACGTTTCCAATACCACATATAACTCCCCACACTGTTGGCTACAGAACCCTAATTTTCAACATAATTTCAATTCAGTGCAACCGTCTTACGTCGACTCACTGGAAGGATCCGTATGCTCTCATCGTACCACTCTACTGGTCGACGTCGGACCCAACGTCTTCCTGCATCATAAAGTCAACTTCCTACACGTACTGTTTCCCACGGAGTGCACCCTTCATTAGATCAAACAAAAGGGAGTCGGAAGATACGCTATAAAGGCTGTAGCGTGGATGAGGAAGGACAGACCAAAGAAGTTTTATGAGCTCCTCTTGGGAACGCAACCTTGTGTGAGGCCTTGCGCTGTCACGGAGAAGGGAAAATTCGTTTCGATGTTAGAATTTTTGGAGCGACGAATACGTTGAAGTCGTTTCTTCAGTTTCCTGGCCGTAGCACAATACACTTCAGAGTTCATTGTTTCACCGCGACCGAGGAGATCAAACAGAACAACCCCTTTAGTGCCCCAGACGACCGTCGCTGCCACTTTAGCGGTTGAGGGTGCGGCTTTGAACTTCAAAGACGAGTGGATGTGGATGCTGAAGGAAAAAGTGATATAGTTCATAGACACAGCATATGTGCAAAAGGCAGACGTAGATGCCGGTACAGAAGGAAGAAAACGATGTTATTTATTGCTTATTTACAGACACACAGTCCTAGCAGAAGACGACAGTCGTATATGCAGATGCAGAAAAAGAATGCAGTTTAGTTTAGAGACACAGTTCCTTTGCAAAAAAAGGACAGATGTAGATGCAGATACAGAAGGAGGTGCCAGATGTAGACGCAGATGGAGATGTCGATGTAGAATGACGAAGACGATGGTATTTATAGACCTACTGTCCTTGTAAAGGAAGACGGACATACATGAGATGGAGAAGGAAACAAGCTACCCATGCTATTTCCCAACAGAAAGATGTTCCCATTGCAGCACAAAAAATGCGAATATGTCCTGCTTATGTAAAAGAGTATGACTGGAAAGTCTGATGCCATCTGCACCATTCTGTCTAGTTCAGGACCTTTAAAAGTTTTCCAAACAGTTACAGCATTCGAACACATTCGCTTTTTTTTTTAACGCACAACTCACCTCTAACTCCCACAAGCTCCCCTAATTCCAACTAACACAAACGCGCTGGTCCATTGCTATAAGTCGCTCATGTTGATGTATCATTCCTTTCTTCCTGATGCTACTGTCTCTTCTCACTGTCAGCATATCTGGATTCCTCGTTGTCGTTACCATATCCTCTGTCTCATTATTACTAGGTCTCACTCACTTCCACTTTCTCTTTCTCTTTATTCCTACCTCCATCCCCCCCCTCCACCACACACACAGGAGTGGCTCCCTGACGCTTTTTCTAGCACTGTTCTGTCACTGTCAACTATGTTGTGCTACTAGTGTGTCCGTGTATTTGTCCCACGCTGCCTTTGTCTCCTTAGCTCTTTCTACTGTCTACTGTCTTCTAATATTTATTACTTTCTCGTCTCTTTGCCACTCCTACTGTTTCCTTTTCCCTCAGCAGAAAAAAAGCGCAAATATTTTCGCGTGACAAATTTCCGTGAGAATTTTTAAAGGAGCCGGTTCCCCACTTTTCGGATAGAGTCCTTTAAACAAACATGAATACATTCGCATTTTCCGATAGGAGCATATTTCCTCTGGTTCCTTTCTTTTCCTTGCTGCAGCAGGCACGCAACTCAGATGAAAAGAAATGTATTGGGTAGTAAAATTTAGATAGTTTATTTACGTGAAATTGAAATAACGGAATCTAATGTTACACCTCAGATGGGATTTTACGAGCAAAAAAGTTTGGATCTGTTTTAACACTACAATATGCGGCTCCCAAATGATAACAAAGACACTTTACGGCACACGTCTATGTGCTACGTCACTTTGTCAAATACCTTTTTGTCTCACACCGAATTTTACTTGTGTAGTTTATATGTACAAGTTGGGTGTCATTATCTCGGGGACGGGCAAAAATATAATGAACAATTTCAAGGATGCTTGTCATCTGGATCTTAGGAATACATCTTAAGAATTATAGCCAATTTCTGGGCATATTTGTCTCCGAATCAGCCGCTGGGTTTCGGTAGCAATAAAATAAGTATGGGATGTTTTTCGACAACGGATACAGATTTTTTAAAACTGGGAGATGGCTCTTCTAGACAAATGTCGAGAGAATATACCGTTAAAATTTGAGCAATTTGTTGCTGTTATTTATTATTTACATTTCGCCTCATACCGGATCTAGGATAAGTTTGAAAAGGATATAGATAGTAAGAAAATTTTCAGTCTTGTTATAAACCGGGATCTTCGGTATATATTGTGAAAAATTCAGCCATTTTCTGTGCGTAGCTGCCTTGGAATCTTCGGCTGGGTTTTAGTCCGCTAGTGACGAAGAAAATATAGTAAAGAAACCACATTTTTGTGGCGTTTTCCGAGAAACAACACATGACCTAAAGGTGCATCCATAAGTTCAATAATGTCCACTGTAGACCACATGAAATGTAACATGAAGCAACCGAATCTCTTCAATTACCGAAGAAGGAGGAAGTGTATACTCTTCACATTTTGATCGTGTACTGGAAGATTGTGACACTAAGACGATCCTTCTGTTGTGTATACAAACGGTCCATAGCCAATTGTCTATGGGAAACACTCGACTTTACCTTTTTATCACCAGTAGAACCCGATGTATGAGCACTGGAAGACCAGTTTCTACAGGCAGTGTTTTGGAACGTGTCGCATGCATAGCAATAAACTCAATGTGATATGTCTGCGTAAGCAGAAGGAACTAATGGTCAAAGTCCGAAAACAATTTCTTGGACTGTTCAATTAGCCAAAACAAAGTCTCCGAGAATAACACCAACACAAAACAGTGATCCGTCCTTGAATCACAACTACATACAAGAATAAGAGAGAAAACAACTGAAATAATTTCCTACTCGTCTCCGCCAGAGACTTCTCCGATACACCAAGCCAAATCCAGAGATCAGCGAGAAGATCCAAGCCGGGCTGACGGGGCGGCAGCTATCCAAGTCTGCTGGCGGTCGATGAACTGCCGATGTGCGGCCGAGCGCCGGCCTTTATAGCGCTTCGGCAGATGAGTACCTCGGAACTATTTTCCATCACGTGGTTTGACGTTTGAAAAAAGTTACGGGATCTTCAGCGACCTCTTCCTTATGTTTATGTGGGCCGGTAGTAGCCCCTGGTGGCCGCTGGTGTCTTTGCAATGGTGTTTTTGTTGTGGTTGTGGCTGTGGCCGTTCATCAATATTGCCTGTCGGTTGTGTAGTGCTTCGGTGTGCCTGCGAGGCGGGCAACCCGCGGCTGCAGGCTGTCAGTCTGGTTGCTGATACTCTAGGCGCCGTGATGTATGGTGGAGAAGCCCACAGCACACTGTGCTCGATAAGAAGACAGTGGTAGATAGATGCTGAAGGATGGAAACGATGTTACTTATAGGCATTCTGTTCTAGCACTGATCCGTCGCTTTATTTCTACTGGAACTGAAGCGCGAGTAAGTTGTGAACTCGCGTGAGAAGGGCACCGGTTGTGGTCTCCTGGCTGGTGCTAATGGCGGCCCCTTGTAGCGGCGAGGGCAGACGTAGACGGCGGCTGCCTCCTGCGACGCACAGCAGCCGCGGGAAGACGAGACGAGACAGCCGCAGGGCGGCGGCGCGCGCGGAGATTAGGCGGAAGGCGGCGCCGCTCCTTCACAGAGGCATTGTAATTAAGTGGCACTTAGAAAAGTCATTAAGAGCCGGCGCGCCTCGCCGCCAGATTGCACCGCCCAGATTGCGGCGGCGGAAATCATATGTATGCAGATGTGTAAGGCGAGCAGCGAGCAACGAGCAGCGGGTAGCGGGTAGGCGGCTCGGCAGGGGCAGGTGAGGCGCTGCGCTGTGTTTCTCAGAGCGCCGACCCGCTCTGGCCGCGCACTTAATAAGAATGCTGATGAGTGGCTGCAATACCCCGCGCTTCCACCTGCCGCTTATATTTAGCATGGCCAGGTATTTTCAGAGCGCGGTCTGAGAACGCCGTCAGCGGAGAGTTCCGCCGCGACCTTCCATCCCGGCAAGGCGCCCTCTATATATTTCATTTCGCTCAAGCGGCGCCCAGCTTTGCATTGCCTTTCGCGTCTCCGAGATTATTCTTCCGAAAATTCGTCTACGAAGAGTCTCAGCCGTGGTAGCTGGTGTTGACACATCAGAGAGCTTCAGTCCGGGTTGACATCTTGGTTTAGTGCAAGGTTTTAGACAGTTCGACAGCTGCCGCGGAGAGCAAAAGACGAACGCCATGAATGAATTTGTCCCTTCTGAGACAGCAGTGTAACTTACAGGGTGACAGTTATTGACGTATATGAATAGAAACGTAGATTAATGACAAACTACGGTGTGCACACATTATTAAACATGTAGACTGAGCCGTGCACAGCTCGCGTTTATCCTATTGTTTGTCATATTCTATTACGGTACTGCCGCCTCGTTTTCTAATTCCATTTACTGGTGTCGCTAACTTCCTGCCGTAGTTGCCCGTGTGCGGCAGTAGCAGCACGTATCGATAAGGGCACTGTCGTACCATCTCTGGAGCGACCGATTGTATTTCCGGGTCGTGGTGTGTGGCAGTCAGTTGGAAGTTGGAGACGGACCAGCAGTGCAGTGGCACGCAGCAGCAGTGAAGTCGGGACGAAGCGCCGGTGAGGCGCGGACAGCCAGTGCTCGCGGACCGCTGGCGACACATATGAACTGTCCGACGGAGGGAGATTGGAGCGGGACGACCGTTGGTTGGTCGTTCTGTTGATCGTCTCATCGGCCGACGTATACTTGGTCCTTTCACCGTTTCCCGACCTGGAGTTGGTCGGTTGGTGCGGAGCAGCGAGGAAATCTCCGCGGCGCGTTGTTTGGCCGAGGCCGCTGGCGGCGTCCACACGCAGTCGGAGTGTTTGGTGCTGTTCCCATTGCTAAGAGGTCTGTGGCTCACCGATCCTGGACACGAAACTTGAGTTTTGATTCAATCTACCAGAAAGTCACGACTGTTCACATTGCGTCTTTTTGATTTCGTTGTCGGCTGTTGGTACATTCCCGCGAGCAACAACGTGTGTTTTCAAGTTGGAAAATTTTAGCCACCCTCCGGTGGAGGTTAACTGTACTTGCTTATTCTGAATTGAAGTCCACCAGCGGAATCTTCTGCCTTGTGGCCGTTAATGTTCCGGAAACCGGGCCTGAGCGTTGACGTGAATTAAGGCAGTGTATAATTGGTTGTGGGCGCCAATACCTTCTACGTTGTTCCATTGAACTCTCTGTTGTGTACTGGTCGGGTGAAGCGGAACTTATCTTGTTGGTGGGTCCGTTGACTGTACGTCGGTTGGGTTGTCGTCGGATCGAGAATGGTAGGGCCGACTGCCTGTCTCACCTAAGCGAGTGTTAGTGTTTAAATTCCAGGCCGACCCTCGGAAACTTCTGTGCGCCGTTGGGTGTACTGTTTTTTCTTATTTGTTCTTTTTGTTTGTATTTGTATGGGTTTTAGCCGATTTTTAAATTAAGGTTGTTTTGCCCTTAAGGCGTGAGATTGTATGGCGCATTCATCCGGTAGTTAAGTTACAAAAATTAATGATGTGGTTTTTTTAATTTTCTTGGCTCTTGTAATGTTTGGTCAAATAAATAAAGTTGTATGTTCCAGTGTAACTGACAGGCGCTTATTTGGCCCCTTTCCACAATTTAAACTACCTGTCCTGTCCTGCCGGTTTAGCAGGCCGTCTCATAGACATAACTACAGATAATTGGATTTAGGTTATGACGTGTTCGATACGCCTGCCGTCATTGGGGATGACGTAGCGCAGACGAATAACGAAATTCTGTATGACCCGCTGAAGTGTAGGAACATCGATGTTGTCGATTACCTCCTGTATGGCTGTTTTCAGCTCAGTAACGGTTTTGAGGTTATTGCTGTACATCTAGTCTTTAATATAGCCCTATAAATAGGAGTCGCATGTGTTCAAATTCGGAGAATATGGTGGCCAATCGAGGCACATGATAATGGCCTCTGGGTGCCCCAAAGCAAGAATACGATCCACAAAGTGCTCCTCCAGTTTTAATCCTGCCTAGTCGTCACATATGGGGTGTCTAGGAAACCTGCCTTCTCGGATCACTAGACAACAATTCAAACAGATCATATTAATGAGTTCCATTAAGACAATTACTTCAAAATACTTAACTTTGAGAATTACATACACTGCTGGCCATTAAAATTGTTACATCACGAAGATGACGTGCTACAGACGCGAAATTTAACCGACATGAAGAAGATGCTGTGATGTGCAAATGATTAGCTTTCAGAGCATTCATACAACGTTGGCGCCGGTGGCGACACCTACAACGTGCTAACATGAGGAAAGTTTCCAACCGATTTCTCATACACAAACAGCAGTTGACCGGCGTTGCCTGCTGAAACGTTGTTTTGATGCCTCGTGTAAGGAGGAGAAATGCGTACCATCACGTTTCCGAATTTCATAAAGGTCGGATTGTAGCCTATCCCGTATGCGGTTTATCGTATCGCGACATTGCGCTCGCATTGGTCGAGATCCAATGACTGTTAGCAGAATATGTAATCGGTGGGTTCAGGAGGGTAATACGGAACGCCGTGCTGGATCCCAACGGCCTCGTATCACTAGCAGTCGAGATGACAGGCATCTTATCCGCATGGCTGTAACGGATCGTGCAGCCACGTCTCGATCCCTGAGTCAACAGATGGGGAAGTTCGCTAGACAACAACCATCTGCACGAACAGTTCGACGACGTTCGCAGCAGCATGGACTATCAGCTCGGAGACCATGGCTGCGATTACCCTTGATGCTGCATCACAGACAGTAGCGCCTGCGATGGTGTAGTCAACGACGAACGTGGGTGCACGAATGGCAAAACGTCATTTTTTCGGATGAATCCAGGTTCTGTTTACAGCATCATGATGGTCGCATCCGTGTTTGGCGACATCGCGTT
This sequence comes from Schistocerca nitens, assembly GCF_023898315.1. Classification (NCBI taxonomy): domain Eukaryota; kingdom Metazoa; phylum Arthropoda; class Insecta; order Orthoptera; family Acrididae; genus Schistocerca; species Schistocerca nitens. The sequence continues at coordinate 848,425,617 of NC_064617.1, forward strand.
GAACGTACATTGGAAGCAGGTATCCGTGATCGCCATACTGGCGTATCACCCGGCGTGATGGTGTGGGTTGCCATTGGTTAAACGGCGCGGTCACCTCTTGTTCACATTGACGGCACTTTGAACAGTGAACGTTACATATCAGATGTGTTACGACCCGTGGCTCTACCCCACATTCTATCCCTGCGAAACCCTAAATTTCAGCAGGATATTGCACGACCGCATGTTGCAGGTCCTGTCCTGGATACAGAAAATGTTCGACTGCTTCCCTGGCCAGCACATTTTCCAGATCTCTCACCAATTGAAAACTTCTGGTCAATGGTGGCCGGTCAACTGGCTCGTCACAATACGCCAGTCACTACTCTTGATGAATTGTGGTACCGTGTTGAAGCTGCATGGGTGGCTGTACCTGTACACGCCATCTAAGCTCTGTTTGACTCAATGCCCAGGCGTATCAAGGCCGTTATTACGGCCAGAGGTGGTTGTTCTGGGTACTGATTTCTCAGGATCTATGCACCCAAATTGCGTGAAAATGTAATCACATGTCAGTTCTAGTATAATGTATTTGTCCAATGAATACCCGTTTATTATCTGCATTGCTTCTTGGTGTAGCAATTTTAATGGCCAGTAGTGTAAATGTGTCGCAAGCAAAGGGCGACATCCGAAATAAACCTCTTCAGTATATACAATTCCTAATTCGCTGCTTTACAAGTTCCTAATGTTGATGCCGTGACCAGTCAGGCGTGGCACTTATGTCCTCTTCGCATAGAGGCCGCTGCTGTCGTGTTGTCATCCTGGAGAGGGGTCGGTCAGCGCGCAATCGACTGACCTCTTGTCACAGCCCTCTGCACTCTGTCGTTTCCGACTGGCGTGGAGAGCCCTTGACTTTACGCCGTAACATCCAGGACATCAAACACTCTCCTGCTTCGATGAAATCAAGCTCCGTCTAGTATGATCCACATCTCGTCGAAATCAGCGTCGCTTTGGATGACGGAGTAGAAATTACCTTCTAAAACCTTTAAGTACCGTTCGGTAGTCACTGTGCCATCAAGGAATATCGCACCGATTATTCTCTGGCTGCACACTGCACACCACACAGTCACCCGTTGAGGATGAAGAGACTTCTCGATCGCGAAATACAGATTCTCAGTCCCCCAAATGCGCTGATTTTGATTATAGACGAACCCATTCAAATGAAATTGGGCTTCGTCGCTAAACCAAACCATGCATGCGCATACTAATTCCAATCATACCCCGCATTTGGACGTCCTAACGCAAACCGTCCAGAACTTAAGACAATTTTATTTTATGTAATTCAATAATTGTCACCCGGTTTTTCGCTGCAGGGTTTAAGCTTTCCTGATGACTGGAAAAATGGCACAGGTTATTTCCGTTGTCAAGATGGGTCGTCGTACAAACGCGAGAAATTACAGGCCTGTACCTATAATGAAAGTATACAGCGTGTTCGGAAATTCCTGTTAAATACCATTACCAGGTACCAAAGTTTCCAGTCTATGTTTTTAAGATTGTAAAAATAAAACAATTATGCTACTTTTCAACAATCTAATCCGTTATTTGAATGCACTTTACACATCCGTTACTTAACAACTAAATGCTTTTCAAAAAATTATCTCATTCTTTCCCGCCAAAATGTCCCAATATAGCAACTTTCACTTGATCACCATCATCATCATCATCATAACACTTCCTTTCTCGAGGATCCTTTTTTAGATTGGAGAAGAGATAATAGACACCTGAGGCTACATCTAGACTAAAGGGTGGGTGGTCAGTCTCCTGGAGGCCACATTCCTTTACTGTAACCTTCGCAATTACCGACGTGTGCACTGGAGCATTGTCATGGACAACACGAACACCGCGCGACAGTCTTTCCCCTCCTCTGAAGATTCATGGTGTCGCGTAATATGGGCAGACGTGAAGCATGGTGTTATGCGTCCACAGTGAAATTCCTGTCTTTCAAGTCATCCTGGAGAACTCCTCTGGAATCCCAGAAGATTGTAGCCATGACCTGCCGGCCGGTGTGGCCGTGCGGTTCTAGGCGCTTCAGTCTTGAACCGCGCGACCGCTACGGTGGCAGGTTCGAATGCTGCCTCGGGCATGGATGTGTGTGATGTCCTTAGGTTAGTTAAGTTTAAGTAGTTCTAAGTTCTAGGGCCCCCCCATGAACCATGGACATTGCCGTTGGTGGGGAGGCTTGCGTGCCTCAGCGATACAGATGGCCGTACCGTAGGTGCAACCACAACGGAGGGGTATCTGTTGAGAGGCCAGACAAACATGTGGTTCCTGAAGAGGGGCAGCAGCCTTTTCAGTAGTTGCAGGGGCAACAGTCTGGATGATTGACTGATCTGGCCTTGTAACATTAACCAAAACGGCCTTGCTGTGCTGGTACTGCGAACGGCTGAAAGCAAGGGGAAACTACAGCCGTAATTTTTCCCGAGGACATGCAGCTCTACTGTATGATTAAATGATGATGGCGTCCTCTTGGGTAAAATATTCCGGAGGTAAAATAGTCCCCCATTCGGATCTCCGGGCGGGGACTACTCAAGAGGACGTCGTTATCAGGAGAAAGAAAACTGGCGTTCTACGGATCGGAGCGTGGAATGTGAGATCACTTAATCGGGCAGGTAGGTTAGAAAATTTGAAAAGGGAAATGGATAGGTTAAAGTTAGATATAGTGGGAATTAGTGAAGTTCGGTGGCAGGAGGAACAAGACTTTTGGTCAGGTGATTACAGGGTTATAAATACAAAATCAAATAGGGGTAATGCAGGAGTAGGTTTAATAATGAATAAAAAATAGGAGTGCGGGTTAGCTACTACAAACAGCATAGTGAACGCATTATTGTGGCCAAGATAGACACAAAGCCCATGCCTACTACAGTAGTACAAGTTTATATGCCAACTAGCTCTGCAGATGATGAAGAAATAGATGAAATGTATGACGAGATAACAGAAATTATTCAGGTAGTGAAGGGAGACGATAATTTAATAGTCATGGGTGACTGGAATTCATCAGTAGGAAAAGGGAGAGAAGGAAACATAGTAGGTGAATATGGATTGGGGGGAAGGAATGAAAGAGGAAGCAGCCTTGTAGAATTTTGCACAGAGCATAACTTAATCATAGCTAACACTTGGTTCAAGAATCATGAAAGGAGGCTGTATACATGGAAGAAGCCTGGAGATACTGACAGGTTTCAGATAGATTATATAATGGTAAGACAGAGATTTAGGAACCAGGTTTTAAATTGTAAGACATTTCCTGGGGCAGATGTGGATTCAGACCACAATCTATTGGTTATGAACTGCAGATTGAAACTGAAGAAACTGCAAAAAGGTGGGAATTTAAGGAGATGGGACCTGGATAAACTGAAAGAACCAGAGGTTGTAGAGAGTTTCAGGGAGAGCATAAGGGAACAATTGACAGGAATGGGGGAAAGAAATACAGTAGAAGAAGAATGGGTAGCTCTGAGGGATGAAGTGGTGAAGGCAGCAGACGATCAAGTAGGTAAAAAGACGAGGGCTAATAGAAATCCTTGGGTAACAGAAGAAATATTGAATTTAATTGATGAAAGGAGAAAATATAAAAATGCAGTAAATGAAGCAGGCAAAAGAGAATAGAAACGTCTCAAAAATGAAATCGACAGGAAGTGCAAAATGGCTAAGCAGGGATGGCTAGAGGACAAATGTAAGGATGTAGAGGCTTGTCTCACTAGGGGTAAGATAGATACTGCCTACAGGAAAATTAGAGAGAACTTTGGAGAGAAGAGAACCACTTGTATGAATATCAAGAGCTCAGATGGCAACCGAGTTCTAAGCAAAGAAGGGAAGGCAGAAAGGTGGAAGGAGTATATAGAGGGTTTATACAAGGGCGATGTACTTGAGGACAATATTATGGAAATGGAAGAGGATGTAGATGAAGAAGAAATGGGAGATAAGATACTGCGTGAAGAGTTTGACAGAGCACTGAAAGACCTGAGTCGAAACAAGGCCCCGGGAGTAGACAACATTCCATTAGAACTACTGATAGCCTCGGGAGAGCCAGTCATGACAAAACTCTACCATCTGGTGAGCACGATGTATGAGACAGGCGAAATACCCTCAGACTTCAAGAAGAATATAATAATTCCAATCCCAAAGAAAGCAGGTGTTGACAGATGTGAAAATTACCGAACTATCAGTTTAATAAGTCACAGCTGCAAAATACTAACGCGAATTCTTTACAGAAGAATGGAAAAACTGGTAGAAGCCGACCTAGGGGAAGATCAGTTTGGATTCCGTAGAAATGTTGGAACACGTGAGGCAATACTGACCTTACGACTTATCTTGGAAGAAAGATTAAGAAAAGGCAAACCTACGTTTCTAGCATTTGTAGACTTAGAGAAAGCTTTTGACAATGTTAACTGGAATACTCTCTTTCAAATTCTGAAGGTGGCAGGGGTAAAATACAGGGACCGAAAGGCTATTTACAATTTGTACAGAAACCAGATGGCAGTTATAAGAGTCGAGGGGCATGAAAGGGAAGCAGTGGTTGGGAAAGGAGTGAGACAGGGTTGTAGCCTCTCCCCGATGTTATTCAATCTGTATATTGAGCAAGCAGTAAAGGAAACAAAAGAAAAATTCGGAGTAGGTATTAAAATTCATGGAGAAGAAGTAAAAACTTTGAGGTTCGCCGATGACATTGTAATTCTGACAGAGACAGCAAAGGACTTGGAAGAGCAGTTGAACGGAATGGACAGTGTCTTGAAAGGAGGATATAAGATGAACATCAACAAAAGCAAAACAAGGATAATGGAATGTGGTCGAATTAAGTCGGGTGATGCTGAGGGAATTAGATTAGGAAATGAGACACTTAAAGTAGTAAAGGAGTTTTGCTATTTAGGGAGTAAAATAACCGATGATGGTCGAAGTAGAGAGGATATAAAATGTAGACTGGCAATGGCAAGGAAAGCGTTTCTCAAGAAGAGAAATTTGTTAACATCGAGTATAGATTTAGGTGTCAGGAAGTCGTTTCTGAAAGTATTTGTATGGAGTGTAGCCATGTATGGAAGTGAGACATGGACGATAACTAGTTTGGACAAGAAGAGAATAGAAGCTTTCGAAATGTGGTGCTACAGAAGAATGCTGAAGATAAGGTGGGTAGATCACGTAACTAATGAGGAGGTATTGAATAGGATTGGGGAGAAGAGAAGTTTGTGGCACAACTTGACTAGAAGAAGGGATCGGTTGGTAGGACATGTTTTGAGGCATCAAGGGATCACAAATTTAGCATTGGAGGGCAGCGTGGAGGGTAAAAATCGTAGAGGGAGACCAAGAGATGAATACACTAAGCAGATTCAGAAGGATGTAGGTTGCAGTAGGTACTGGGAGATGAAGAAGCTTGCACAGGATAGAGTAGCATGGAGAGCTGCATCAAACCAGTCTCAGGACTGAAGACCACAACAACAACAACAAGTTCTAGGTGACTGATGGCCTCAGACGTTAAGTCCCATAGTGCTCAGTGCCATTTGAACCATTTTTGGAGTCGATAACGACGAGAATGAAGACAATGAACCAATCACTAGAGTTTCACGTATATATGCTAAAATTGCATTTGATATAGCCCTTCAGTACATCCACCAAAGATGTAGAAAACTATCAAGGATTCAAATCATAATAGACATTTTGTGGATTAGGAAATGGCGGCACATAGCGGCAAAATCAATGTCGTTGTCTGCCAAGCAAGAGAGCATTGCAGAGATTTCCGTCCTGATTACGAAAATAGCATTTTTACCGTGTAATTTCTCATGTTTTAAACTCCTAAGTGCATATCAGTTGTACGTCAGTGCAGTATCGTTATATGTAGAGATGTGCTGTTTGAGGCTTTCCCGGAGCTGCATCTCCTTGATAGGTTCCCGGGAATTACGCCGAATAATACTGTAAAACCCGCACAATATTTCCACGAGACAACTACCCGCCATCTCCAGATGCTACAATCGCGTCGCTGAGAAGCTCGCCAATTTATATGTTGGCTCTCTAGATCAGTTCAGGCGCCAGCGGGGGCCTAACGTCATCGAAGACCAATCGTAGACGGCGTCGAATAGCAGAGCCCTCTGCTGGAGAAACGGGTCGCGGTCTGCGGAAGCGCACCGGGGTGCGGGAGAATGCGCCCGGGAGCGACGGAACCCGTTCGCGCGCGCGAGTCGTTCGCGCGCGCGAGTTGTTCGCGCGCGATTTAAGCATCTGCGCTAAGGTTTCCCATCTGCGTTGACTCGGTGCAGTTGCTAATCTGCAGCTAACGATTCATTAGTGCCGCCAAGGCTGGCTCCCAGGCTTTGCTCAGGTGAAACCCCGTGTCTCTGTTTATTGGGTCACTGCATATACGTATTTCGACCGCCTCTTAGATGATGGAGTCCCAATATGTGAAAGCATACGAGAGGATCTTGGTTTCTTAATAGTTCATGCCGTGACCCGTGTCAAGGCAGTGTTCAGCAACCGCAGATTTCTCTGGCTGACCCAACCTCGTGTGGCGTTTATGTTCGTCGAATCTGTCTTTAACCGTACGACACGTCTGGCCAAAATATGACTTCCTACGGTGGAACGGATTTAATATATTCCTGGTCTTCTCAGCATCTGTAACAGAGCCCAGCATTGACTGCACTCGTGCTGGAGGCCGGAAAATACATTTAATCCGGTAGTTCTTGAAAATTCTGCCCATCTTAAAAGACACACCGCTGACATGCGGTAGAAAAACCAATCCCCTTGTGTTCTCTGCTTCTTCAAGCTGTTCTTGAGGTTTGGAGCGTGCTGGTCGAAATGCATTCCGGTTCTGCTTCTCGGAGTACCTGCTCTGGGCAAACACACAGCGGAAATGGCTAAGCTCTGCAATAAGCTGTCCTGATCTGAGATGGCTCTAGCCCTATGCACTAGCGTACGTAATACACATATGTGCTGTGGGGGATGATGACAGCTCGTAGCTTGAAACTTCCTGGCAGATTTTAAACTGTGAGCCCGACCGAGATTCGAACTCGGGACCTTTGCCTTTGGTAGAGCACTTGCCCGCGAAAGGTAAAGGTCCCGAGTTCGAATCTCGGTCGGGCTCACAGTTTTAATCTGCCAGGAAGTTTCATATCAGCGCACACTCCGCTGCAGAGTGAGAATCTCATTCCAGCTCGTAGCTTGTAAATACAAGTCAGTGTGCGTTGGCTCCCGGAACACACTGTGACCCAAGGAGCCGTCTATTTTTCTACGAACCAAAACATCCAGAAACGGGAGCTGACCATCTTTCTCCACCGCTATGGTGAAGCAGATGCTTGGATGGAGGGAGTTATGATGTTCCAGAAAAGAAGGAAGCGTTGCTGTCCCATGCGGCCATACCACATACGTATCATCTACATATCTCCAAAAACATTTAGGTTTCAAAACCTCCGTCTGAAGTGCTATGTCCTCGAAATATTCCATAAAAGATTAGCTACTATGGGAGACAGAAGGCTATCCATAGCAACACCGTCAGTCTGCTCAAAGTACTGGTCGTTGAATGAAAAGTAAGTCGAGGTAAGCGAGTGTTAGAAAAGGTGTAAGATGTCCTCTTCCAGCGTAGCTCCTACGAGTTGTAATGACTCCATCAGAGGCACTCGTGTGAACAAAGAGACCACATCGAAACTCACTAGTAAGTCGGTAGATTCAAGGCGCAGGTTCTTCAGTCGCCGTATAAAATTTTCCGAGTTTCGAATATGGTGTTCACATTTCCCCACCATGGGACTCAGAAAAGAAGCCAGATGTTTAGGTAGATGGTATGTTGGGACACCTATATTACTCAAAATGGCTCAAATGGCTCTGAGCACTATGGGACTCAACATCTTAGGTCATAAGTCCCCTAGAACTTAGAACTACTTAAACCTAACTAACCTAAGGACATCACACACACCCATGCCCGAGGCAGGATTCGAACCTGCGACCGTAGCAGTCCCGCGGTTCCGGACTGCAGCGCCAGAACCGCTAGACCACCGCGGCCGGCCACCTATATTACTGACGATAGGGTGAAGCGGAACAATCTCCTTCTGTATCCTTGGTAGGCCATAAGGTCGTGGCGGAACTGTTGCTCGTTCTCTTAAACTCTTCTTCAAAAAAAATGGTTCAAATGGCTCTGAGCACTATGGGACTTAACTTCTGAGGTCATTAGTCCCCTAGAACTAAGAACTACTTAAACCTAACTAACCTAAGGACATCACACACATCCATGCCCGAGGCAGGATTCGAACCTGCGACCGCAGCAGCAGCGCGTTTCCAGATTGTAGCGCCTAGAACCGCTCGGCCACCCCGGCCGGCAAACTCTTCTTCAGATGGTCAGGAAGTTGGGTGGATTTGAGGAGAGTAGATCTCTTCCGTTGTACGGCATCCGTCAGATCTTTCTGGAGATGACGATAAACTGTGTCCAACTTCGGCATGAGGAGACCAGGAATCTATATAAAATCCCGTTCCAGTGTGGGAAGTCTTATATTGGCCAGACGTGTCTTACGGTCAAAGACAGATGCGACGAACATAAACGCCACACGAAGTTGGGTCAGCCAGAGAAATCTGCGGTTGCTGAACACTGCCTTGACACGGCATGAACTATGAAGAAACCAAGATCCTCTCGTATGCTTCCACATACTGGGACTCTGTCATCAAAGAGGCGGTCGAAATACGTATAAGCAGTGACCTAATAAACAGAGATACGGGGTTTCACCTGAGCAATGCCTGGGAGCCAGCCTTGGCGTCAGCCGCAGATTATCAACTGCATCGAGTCAACGCAGATGGGAAACCTTAGCGCGCGAACGGGTTCCGTCGCTCCCTGCCGCACTTTCACGCGCCGCGGCACGCTTCCGCAGACCGCGACCCGTTTCTCCAGCCGAGGGCTCTGGTATTCGACGCCGTCTACGATTGGTCTTCGGTGACATTAGGCCCCCGCTGGGTCCTGCGCTGTTCTAGAGAGCCAACATACAAATTGGCGAGCTTCTCAGCGACGTGATTGTAGCACCTGAAGATGGCGGGCAGTTGTCTCGATGAAATATTGTGCGGTTTTTACAATATTATCCGGCGTAATTCCCGGGAACCTATCAAGCATATGTAGAGATGTTAAACTGTTACTCGAAGTAACAATATCTTACCGTACGATACAGACGTATTTTACAATATACGTACTATTGTACATTACACTTTTGTCTAAGATGTTTTAGTGTGTCGTCGTTTCCTTTTCGTTTTGTTTCTGTTTCAACATGGAGCAATATTTAAGACAGCATTTCCAGTTGAAATTAAAGTTGTACTGTATTGTATAGTGATGCTACAGGTTACAAAGTGCTTTTGCTCTGGAAGACGACAGATTCGCGCCCTTCCATGGGCATGATGAATAAGATACCGAGATTCATCAGATCATGCAGCGCTCTGCCACTGCATCAACGTCCAGTGCCCACGTTCACGTGCCCATTTCAGTCATCGTTGCTAATATCGTGGTCTTAACACTGTTACGTGCATGAATCGTCGGCGACAGAGACCCATCGTTAGGTGTGTTCAGTGCACTGTGTGTTCACACACACTTGTACTCAGCCCAGCATTCAAGTCTGATCTTAGTTCCGCCACAGTTCGCGGCCTGTCCTGGTTTACCATTCTGACCAGCCTACGACGTCAGACATCTGTAATGAGGGGTGGCCGCCCAATCTCACGACGTTTGGATGTGGTTTCTCCTTGGTTTCCCCACGTGTCGAAGACACTCACCACAGCACTCCTCGAACATCCGAAAATTCATGCAGTTTCCGAAATTACAAACTGCCTATTGACTTCTGTCTCGGGTTCTCTAGCCGACGTTCATCTGCTGATTTTACTGACGTTTCCGAAATGCTCGTGCTGGGCCTCCAGGCCATCACAGTCTGCCCTCGGTCAAACTCAGATAGATCGAGCGCCTTCCCTATTCTACACACGTGCAGCACGCACACTGGTACTGCAGGTACCGCGCACGTGTCTGACTAGCAGTCATTCCTCGCCAGGTGACGCTGCTACCGCCTGGACGAGTTTATATCGACGGAAGGTCAGTGGTCAGATACTCTCTCTCTCTCTCTCTCTCTCTCTCTCTCTCTCTCTCTCTTACAGCACCAAATATTCCTCTCTTGTCCAACATGCAACTGTCTTCTATGTATAGGTGCTGTAAGCGAATGAATTGCAGGTGATATACTTGTGGGTTCTTTGTGTAGTACAAACTATCAGTTTTTATGTGGCTTTGTTGAGCAACACTATTGTGACAATCTATATTACTATATAAATACAGATTATTGTTTAACGTTGTTACCGGAAATCTGGAAACTGTATTGGCAGATTTACTTCAGATCCCACAAGATACTCTACTGAACATTTGGAAGAACATAGGCTACACCTTTATTAAATATACGTGATAAATAAATGTAGCTGTATTATGTAAATGGAAAACATTGTTACCAAAAGTTCTTGATTAATTTGCTTCAAATTTTTACAAAAAAATGGTTCAAATGGCTCTGAGCACTATGGGACTTAACATCCATGGTCACCAGTCCCCTAGAACTTAGAACTACTTAAACCTAACTAACCTAAGGACATCACACAACACCCAGCCATCACGAGGCAGAGAAAATCCCTGACACCGCCGGGAATGGAACCCGGGCGTGGGAAGCGAGAACGCTACCGCACGACCACGAGATGCGGGCGAAATTTTTACACAACACTTAAATGTACATGCATATGGACATAAGCTATATATTGCTAATATGTTAATGTATAAATACACATACAATATATAAAGGAGAAACGCTGTTACCAAATGTCTCGAAAAGTAATTGACATATTTAATTCACATTTACGCATGGTACTCTAATGAACACTTGGAAGGACAAGGGCTATAAATTGTTTTATTACCGACACCGAGAAGTAAAAGGCTGTACAGTACTCTGCTATGAAAAAGTGTAGTACTGTTTTCTTTCTCGCACTTAGTTTTAACTAAGACAGCAGAGCATTTTAAAACATTAGACAAAGTGTTTAGCCCATAAATATTCTTCCTCATTGTATATATGTTTTTAAACAAAAATTATATAGACAGTTTTGTTTTCTTCGTCGCAGTCGGTTTACACAGAAAACAGGGAAGTTTTGTTTCTTGTTAATCGGCATCTCCTAAGATCAGAGGAGAAAGGAAGAGGGAAATGGACAGAAAGGGGGGAGGGCGGAGGGCGGAGGGAGGAAATGGACATATAGAGGTGGAAAGAGGAGATGAACAGAGAGAGGTAGGGCAGGAAGAGACGGGGAGAGAGTGGGAAGAAGCTTGATCGACAGAGGGAGGTAGGACAGGGAGAGACGTGGAGAGAGGGGGAAGAAGGTTGATGGACAGAGAGGGGTGGAGGATAAGGAAATGGACAAAGAGAGGAGGAGGTCGAGATTGGCAGAGGCATGGAGGGAGAAGGAGACTGGGAGGTATATCCAGTTCCTAAAGAAATTTAGCGGTTGTGAAGCATTGTCATGTTTACCAGTAGCGCATAAAGCATTGGCGTCAATTTGTTAATATTCTCCCGAGTGGGGACTGCTTTTTGCGATTACTTCCTAACTATAAAAAAAATCAGCATTGTTGAACCGCGGAATTTGAAAAATATGATGAGGGACTGTTACTTGTGTTGCAAAATATTATAGTCACACTCTTTCTTACGGCGTGTCTTTAGTTCGCATACAGTGACTCTTCTACGTGTTTTCTGCTTTCCAATCGCAGTCGTTTGCTAAGGATTGGATGTTAAGCTATGTGTCAAGCAGCTGGCTTCACGGAACTGATGGCCGACATACTTTATCGACCTGAGACTATGAGTTTCAGTGGTTAGCGACTGTTGATGTCTATCTGGAGCAGCCAGTAAGAGCTACTGGTCACGCATGCGCCGTACAGCCCACAGCGACAATACCTGTCGGCTATTATTGCTCGCCTACCTGGCGCTGCGAAGGTGGGAACAAGAAGGAAAAAAAAAAAGGAAATCGAAAAAGGAATAAAAGACGACCTTTGGCCGGTCGCTAAATCACAGGGAGAAGAAATACGGGGCGAGAAAAGAACCTTGCAGAATGTTCTGTAATTTGCGGTGTGGTGTTTCGTGAGCCGGCCAAGTGCCGGTTGGAGGAAATCCGTGTACTCGAGTGTGTCATTAGCGTTTCTGTTTTCTACGCATTCGAAGGCTTCGAAATGACCCCGGAATTAATCGACGCTCCTATCAGCATCCATCGTTCCATAATTCTCGTCACCTGCAGTTCTGAATTCGTTGCGCAACGTACCGAATACGGACAAGTAACGTCACTCAGAGCGGACGGAGGACAATATTTTCTGAAACTCACCTGCGTTGTTACGCACATGCACGATCTTATCTTCCCCATTGACAGAACAAATAATGCTCCCAAAATGCACACTGCTACGTCGGCAGATTGGAAGGCGAGACAGAAACGAGTAATGTGTTACGAGTCATACGCTGTAATGAGACGACCTGATTTTAAACTTACGTGCTGAAGACTGTCACTTCAAGCTATAACTTTGAAACAGATAGCAATGCACTTTCTGGGTGAGCAAAACGAACTGCTCACGGAATGGCTTCAAAGTTCAGTCTGTAATTCATCCAGTCCGCCCACCTCGAGATATTTATTTATCAAGTTTAAAAACTACGTTATAAAATACACAGCTATGCCAATATCTTTTATTGAAGACAGTTGACTTCTGTTCAGCATCAGGCCACCTTCGGGGGTCGTACGCGAAAATAAGAAAACGAGATAAGAAATGTGTACAATTCTAACACATAGCCATTATGTGTGTAGACATTACATGCAGACCTTCACATATTAATACAAGAGAGTTATGTCATTTAATTGTGCGTACTTGTTTTCTGGCTTTCTCCTTTTCGTCAAGGAGACCCGACGCCGGTCTGCTGTTCGCCCGAAATAGATTTTAAAAAGCAAAAATGATGTTACAGGTATCTACTTTATAATGAAACTTTTAACCTTCCTAAAACCTGTTCAACATTGCCCATACAAAATACTTATTTATCAGGTTTCTTGGCCCATGGTCATGGGACGAGTAAGATCGTAACTTACACAGTGCTGATCAGAAAATTGATTTACAAAATATGGATAAGATTCTTTTGTGACGTGCTAATAAAAGAAGTATTTGGACCCACATATATCTCTTTCACACAACGTAGGAGACGGCATCAATTACTTTTTACAGTGGATTTTGCAAAGGGATAACTCCTTTCAGTTCAGCAGTACCAAACTACATCAACGGTGAATATGCAAAACGATTCAGTTCGAAACGCAATTCTAAACCACCTGGTTTAAATGAATTCGCTTTTTTTTTTTACTTTGTGGATTCAGGTTAATGTTTATTCAAGAAATCACTACGAACAGCTATTTAGATTACATTGCTAGTCTAGCTTCAGCTAAGAGAATTTAAGTCATGCTCTGCATTGTTTCCCTGAGCGAAATGACGTAAAAAAGTATTTCTGCGTTCGGTAACCAGTCTTCCACTGAAAATGGAAGTGCATTCTGCTACAAATCATTCTCCTGTGTATAGAAGCCTACAGCACATATATTCAAACCACCACAAAACAAAAATTAGGAATAAGACAAAAGATGTATAGTGAAAGCACCATAACATTCTTTTTTTTGTCAGCAAGTGCATGCTGAATTGTTAGCATTCATTCTTTATTTTCCATACCTCTGCTCTGTTTCCAAACTTACATAGATCTTGCTGCAAGTATATATATATATATATATATATATATATATATATATATATATATATATATATATATATATATATTATCTTTACGGAGTTTCTGTAGAGACCGAGGTTTTAAATTCGCTAGCACAGCGCTTACTTGCTGCAGTCTTGACTTGAAAATGATAGGGTGTGCTCCTGTCGAAATATTGCTGGTTTTCGAGCACTTCACCCTACTGCATTCCCGCAAGTTATTTGAACATTGTATACACCGGGAGAGACTAATGTCATACATACATTAAAATTATGTACCAACTGGTGATGAGCTGCTAGCCAACTTCAAACCACTAATGCTAAGGTTAATAAATAAATAAATAAAAATAAAAGATAATGTACCAACACAAAGCGCGAATCGCTTTAGCCACTTTTATAAACCTTTATTTATCACAGTCGCAGTGTTCACATTTATAATGGACAAAAGTTTTATTTTTTTATGTCTTCATGACGAAGAAGTTTACAGTTGCTAAGATCAAATTGCAAATTGTAATATGTTTCCCGAATTTCATACAGCAGTCCCTGAGTTTTCTTGCCTTGAAGTATTTAGAACAAATTACGAAAAGTTGTACAGAGCTGTTTTACTGTCTTTTATGACCGAGTTGTACGGTTTGAAAGTATTGAGTCTGCTGAAGAGCGAATTACTTCGTCTTACACAAACATATTTTACAGTCATCAGGGAATTAACAGCCAAAATAAGGAACATACAGAAGATATACAGTGAAAAATTCAGTGACTTGTTCCACTCTCGTTACCTTTCTATTCTCCAGTATCTCCAGAAGTTTTTCTTTCTTTTTATGTCAGCTATTTTAGTTTCTGCCAAGCTACTGCACGTGCCACAAATCTCGTGCTGCATGTAATTGTAACCTCGCTGAAAATCGCAAATACACCAGAGACGTCCTCATTACTCACTGATTTAATTTCGTAGACTATGACAGGTCACAAACTTTCACGGTAACAGCAGTCTCCGTAGTTGACTTTTCCATCTTAGGAAAACGCGTCAGCTGATCAAAGAACAGATGGAAGACAATATACTTGACCAAGACAATTAGTTTCACTTTCAAGTTCGAGTAATTTTTATGCACAAGAGCTTTCAGATTTGTCAGTCTTCAGTCGCCTGTCGCAAATCTTTCTCTTTGACTCCGCTACGGGGACTTGCGCGTCAATGAATATGGGATGAAATGATTCGCACAACAAAAACACCCGGTCGCCGAGCGAAGAAAATCAATGACCCGGTCGGAAATCGAATCCGGAACCCCACAATCTAGAGGCACTGTCTTTTTCTTCAAGATCCTTTTCTTTGTAGTTGTTGTTTCTTCGAGCATATTGCATGACATGTTTCATATTCCACATTCTATCGATGAGAAATTCACGCAGTTTTTGTTTTATTACAGGGGAATGACAATCCCCTGATCCCAAAAGCGGAACTAGACCACGCGCTGCCGCCTTTCAGATAATTTCTCGGTAACACGTTGTGTATGGCATAACATGCTAGTGTGAGTCACCTAACGTTACCGCTGGATGTATTTCGTAAACCACATCAAATACTGACGAATCGATTCCACAGACCGAACGTGGGGAGAGGGGCTAGTGTAATTGGTTAATACAAACCATAAGAAAATGCACGGAAGTATGTTTTTTAACACAAACCTACGTTTTTTTAAATAGAACCCCGTTAGTTTTGTTAGCACATCTGAACATATAAACAAATACGTAATCAGTGCCGTTTGTTGCGTTGTAAAATGTTAATTACATCCGGAGATATTGTAACCTAAAGTTGACGCTTGAGTACCACTCCTCCGCTGTTCGATGGTATGTATCGGGGAGCTCCGAATTACGTAGGGATCCAAAGGGAACGGTGATGGACCTTAGGTACAGAAGAGACTGGAACAACACATTACGTCCACATGCTAACACCTTTTTATTGGTCTTTTTCACTGAGGCACATGCACATTACCATGAGGGGTGAGGTACACGTACACACGTGGTTTCCGTTTTCAATTACGGAGTGGAATAGAGTGTGCCCCGACATGTCAGGCCAATAGATGTTCAATGTGGTGGCCATCATTTGCTGCACACAATGGCAATCTCTGGCGTAATGAATGTCGTACACGCCGCAGTACATCTGGTGTAATGTCGCCGCAGGCTGCCACAATACGTTGTTTCATATCCTCTGGGGTTGTAGGCACATCACGGTACACATTATCCTTTAACGTACCCCACATAAAGAAGTCCAGAGGTGTAAGATCAGGAGAACGGGCTGGCCAATTTATGCGTCCTTCACGTCCTATGAAACGCCCGTCGAATGTGTACCTCACCCCTCATGGTAATGTACATGTGCGTCAGTGAAAAAGACCAATAAAAAGGTGTTAGCATGTGGACGTAATGTGCTGTGCCAGTCTCTTCTGTACCTAAGGTCCATCACCGTTCCCTTTGGATCCCTACGTAATTCGGTGCTCTCCGATACGATCGAACAGCGGAGGAGTGGTACTCATGCGTCAACTTTAGGTTACAATATCTCCGGATGTAATTAACACTTTACAATGCAACAAACGGCACTGATTACGTATTTGTTTATATGTTCAGATGTGCTAACAAAACTAACGGGTTCTATTTAAAAAAAACGTAGGTTTGTGTTGAAAAACATACTTCCGTGCATTTTTTTAAGGTTTGTATTAACCAATTATACTAGCCACTCTCCTCACGTTCGGTCTGTGGAATCGATTCGTCAGTATTTGATGTGGTTTACTAAATATATGCAGCGGTAATGTTAGGTGACTCACCCTGTATATATTCACGCATATGAAAAAATTAGCGCCATCACAAACCAGAGATGAACGATGTCAGAAATTATCGATAATGAAATTAATAGTCAACGGTTGAGGTAACATAAACTCTGTCTCTTTGTTTTTTGAGAAGTGAGAGAGTAAGCTGCCATACAGAATTCAAACAACAGCTATCATGGAAGACATCGAGGAACGTGCCATGGAGTCGGTGGCTCTGAAACCTGAATGTTTTTTTAGATATGTAGACGGTACTTTTGTTGTCCGGCTTCATTACAGTGAAAATTTTAACGACGTTTTTGAACATCTGAATTCAATCCACCGGAATATTCGTTTCACGATGGAGAAGGAAAAGGATGGCTATCTTCCCTTCTTTGATGTGGTGGTCACGAGGAAGTTGGATTGTATGTTGGGACATGCTATTTATGGGAAATTTACACTGATTTGAACCTGCAGGTTGACAGTTGTCACCATCCGTCTAAATGTGAAGGGTAACTTCGTACCTCGATTCACAGGGGCCATGTCATCTCGGATTCTGAAAGTTTGTCAGCTGAGTTAGCCCATCTCGAAGTCACCTTTCGTCAGAATGGTTATAGGGAAAGACAGATGCGACGTGCGTTGTGCTATCGACCGACTATGCATCGTGTGAGTGATGACAGTATCAAGGTGGCACCAAACTTTGCGGCCTTTTTGCCTTGCCCAGGGAGCATTTCGAACCGGATTCGTCGTATTTTGCGTAAATATGATTTGAAAAGTGTTTTTCGACCACCATCTAAGATCAGGGTCCTTCCAGGTTCCGTAAAGGATGACATTGGTTTTCATAAGGCTGGTGTCTACAGTATTCCTTGCAGTTGTGGCATGTCGCTTAATGGTCAGACCAACAGTACTGTGGAGGATCGGTCTACTGAGCATAAGTGGCACACAAGCTTGCAACAGCCGAGCAAATTCGTCATTGCAGAACATTGTCGTAGCATCGGTCACCCTATGGAATATAAAAACACGGAGATTCTGGCATGTGCATCCAACTATTGTGATAGTGTTATTAAGGAAGCGGTTGATATTATATTTGCAAGTAATCGTATAAATGGAGATGGTGTTTTTTGTTTGTATTACGCATGGAATTCAACTCTCTCACTTGTCAAAAAACATAGGGACAAGGTTTATACTATCTCACCCATTGGTTATTGATGTCACTATCGATAATGTGTGAAGTCGGTCATCTATGGGTGGTGATGGCGCTAGTGTTTACATTTGTGTGTGTGTGTGTGTGTGGATTTGTGTGTGCTTTGTAAGTAGGCTGTTTAGGTTTTTATGTTGGTAACGAGATGTAGCGCTCTATATGAAAATCACTGACTGCTGTGTGCAGCCTGCGGCTGGTTTGCATTTTTGTTTGCTATTGTAGTGTTGGGCAGTTGGCTGTTAACAGCGCGTAGCGTTGCGCAGTTGGAGGTGAGCCGCCAGCAGTGATAGATGGGAGAGAGATGGCGGAGTTTTGAGGGCGGATGATCTGGACGTGTGTCCGTCAGAGAGAGTAAATTTGTAAGACTGGATATCATGAACTGAGATATATATATATATATATATATATATATATATCTAATGACTTTTGAACACTATTAAGGTAAATACATTGTTTGTTCTCCATCAAAATCTTTCATTTGCTAACTATGCCTATCAGTAGTTAGTGCCTTCAGTAGTTTGAATCTTTTATTTAGCAGGCAGTAGTGGCGCTCGCTGTATTGCAGTAGTTCGAGTAACGATGATTTTTGTGAGGTAAGTGATTTGTGAAAGGTATAGCTTAATGTTAGTCAGGGCCAGTCTTTTGTAGGGATTATTGAAAATCAGATTGCGTTGCGCTAAAAATATTGGGTGTCAGTTTAAGCACAGTCATTTATAATTTATCTAAGGTTACGTTTCATTTTTCTTTACGAAGTTCGTGCGGAAACCGAGGTTTCAAATTCGCTTGTGCAGCGTTTAGTCACAACTATTTTGCCTTGAAAATGGCAAGGTTTGCCCCCATCGAAACATTGACGATTGTCATCGATGTCATTCGGATGCATTCCCGTAGGTTATCTGAAAATTTTAGTGGTTGTTTGTAACATCGTGGGGATCGTTGCGTGGCTGTCGCTAAACAGAAATACGAAACAAGTAGACACTGGATGTGACGAGATATCTAGAATTATTTACATTACAAGGTTTGGTTCAAAATGGTTCAAATGGCCCTGAGAACTATGGGACTTAACTTCTGAGGTCATCAGTCCCCTAGAGCTTAGAACTACTTAAACCTAACTAACCTAAAGACACCACACACATCCATGCCCGAAACAGGATTCGAACCTGTGACCGTAGCTGTCGCGCGGATCCAGACTGTAGCGCCTAGAACCGCTCGGAATTACAAGGTTTACTTGAAGTTATTACATACAGTTATTTGCATCTATGGGCTCAATCCTAGTCCATAATCAATATTTAGTAAGCAAGAATAAACCTGTTAAACGTCATTTCACTACCAATGACTATAGAAGAGCACGTGTTAATTTTGTAATAAAGAATATGTACGTGTTACTGCTGTAGTAAAGAAAGTAGTTTACATAGATACTTACTGTCCTTAACAATACACGAGCTACTTTCGATGTTTGGTTTGTGGGGCGCTCAACTGCGCTGTCATCAGCGCCCGCACTAAGTCCAAATTTTTACGCCGTTCAATTGTTACACAATCCAATCTAGCCACTGTCACGAATGATAATGATGATGATGAAATGATGAGGACAACATAAACACTCAGTCCCATGTCTGAGAAAATCCCCAACCCATCCGAGAATCGAACCTGCGATCTCATGATTCAGAGGCAGCAGGGCCAGCCACTAGACCACGAACCGCGGACCTGAAACTTTCGAAAATGCGAATTTCAACCAACGAAAACATATACTCCATTGCAATATCTTTCTATATTAGCTTAAGTCACACTCATTGTCTTGTTTAAGGTCTGTAAAGTCCTGAGGACCTATTACCTATGGCAAAGATTGTATCGTGCTGAGTGAACAACATAAATCATTTTATCCAAAGTGATTTGTGCATCAGCATTTAACTCACGGATGCAAATAACTATAAGTCAAGTCTCCAAGTCGACCATGTGACGTAAACAACTCCAGATACATCGCAAAGTTCAGAGCAAACTTATTCCGCACTTTCTCTCTTGCAACAGCTTCACGACGACCTCCAAAATGCTATAAACATTTATTAAAACTACTGTGTATCATCTGATAATGAGTCGCTAGGACACTTGAAACGGGTCTTGGCAGAAATAGTACCATAGCGAAACGCCACTGGTCGTAGTTATTTCTAAAAATCCGTAAAAACAATTAACAGAAAAACGTAACACAAAAGAAAAATATATTGTCTCTCAAATTTTAACTTTATACCGCATAATAAACAAAGTAAATTAGAAAGCAAGAAACAATGAAACATTTAAATCAACATCAAAATTACCGTTTACGAAGTACACTGAATTTAAAAATGTAACAGCAGTCTTGACTGGTGGAAGGAACCACTGCCAAAAGTAGCCAAGAAATTAAAAACAAGTCTGCTGTTTTTTTCTTCGTCAAACAAAAAACTACTAAGGTACAAGCAATTCTGCTCAGAAATTCCATTCATGGCGAGCATTTATTGATAGCCTTGTTCTATGCTTTTCATCTATTAATGACAAAAATCTTCTTCAGCATGTTACCAGACATAAGAAATATTGCTATCCAGCGCAGGCTAACACACTGATGTTGGACAGTAATCACATTTAGGATAAAAATGAGTAATGTTTCCGAGACAGTAAATTAAAAAACACCAGCTTATTTTTCTCTGTATTCATTCCGCGTTGGACACAGAGTATAACCACATGATGTGTAGAACCAGACAGATCAGAAAAACACGTCTTCTTTTTATGAAATTCCAAGTCAGACTCGACATGTGCTTTCTTTAAGATTTGAGATCACACTTTTTTGACTGCATATCAGTTGCACTTTGTCTTTGTTCTTCTACCAATATAAACGACAAAAGATGGGCGCCAGGATGTTATAACACGCTGTTTATGCGGGAGTAATAGAACAAGTTGAAAAAAAAATTAGCACTATGGGACTTAACATCTGAGGTCATCAGTCCCCTAGAATTTAGAACTACTTAAACCAAACTAACCTACGGACATCACACACATCCATTCCAGACGCAGCATTCGAACCTGCGACCTTAGCGGTCGCGGGGTTCCAGACTGAAGCGCCATGAACCGCTCGGCCACACCGGCCGGCAACAAGCTGAAACTTTTATTATTTAATTGCTATATTAAAACGACTCCCACCCCTACCGGATGCAGAGCGATATTACTGAACGATGAGAAATTCGGTATACATTACGAACTAACTTTTCAATCCGACGATGTATTTCTTTAGCAAGAGTCCTTCGTTGCTGAGCGTTAAGTTGAACTCTGAAATCGACACACAGAAAAAAATTTTAAAAAATTGTAAATGTAGCAAAGTGAAGTGAAATATCTACATCTAGCTCATACTCCACAATCCATCTAACGGTGTGTGGCAGAATGTACTTCTGTTACCAGTAACTTATCCCATCTACATTCGCGAATGGCACGTGGGAAGAATGATTGCCGGTAAGCCTCTGTATTAGCTCAAATTTCTTGAATTTTTTCGTCTTGGTCATTTCACAAGTTGTATGTGGAGAAAGTAATATGTTATCCGACTCTTCCCGGACAGTACTCTCTCGAAAGTTCAATAGAAAACGTCTCTAGGATGCACAACGCTTCTGTTGAGTATCTCTGTAACGCTCTCGCGCCGACCACACGATCCCGTTTCCCGTGCCGAAACGCGCCCCTCTGTGTTGGTTCTTCTCTCTCTCTGTCTCTCCCTCTCTCTCTCTTTCCTTCTTCTATCAGTCCTATCTGGTAAGGATCCCATACTGACGAACAGTACTCAACAGTCGACGGAACAAACAAGCGCCTTATAAGACACTTCCTTCGTGACTGAGTTACATATCCTTAAGATTCTTCCCATTAATCTCAGTTTCTCCTCTTATTAACTACTATCTGTTTTATGTGGTCATTCCACTTACAGAGAGTTCTCTCTCTCTCTCTCTCTCTCTCTCGCCCCCGTCTTTTTTCAGTCCTACCTGGTAAGGGTAGTTGCTCCTATATATTTTACGGTAGGTACTGTTTCCAGCAGTTATCAATAGTGTACTTATACAGCAGATGATTTCTTTTCCTACATATGCGCAATATGTTACATTTATCTACGTTCATGGTCAGCTGCCAGAGCCTGCACCATTCGACAATCCTCTGCAGGTCATTCTACAGTACGAAGATAGTGCATATCCGAAATGAAAGGTTTAAGTTCGACATATTCATTCCTATGACAGGATACACATTGAAGCCCAAAGAAACTGGTATACTCATGCGTATTCAAATACAGAGATAAATAAACAGGCAGAATACGGCTCTGC
Organism: Schistocerca nitens; assembly: GCF_023898315.1. Lineage (NCBI taxonomy): Eukaryota > Metazoa > Arthropoda > Insecta > Orthoptera > Acrididae > Schistocerca > Schistocerca nitens. Next base: position 848,447,670 of record NC_064617.1, read on the forward strand.
CTATATAAGGCAACAAGTGTCTGGCACAGTTGCTAGATCTGTTACTGCTACTACAACGGCAGGTTATCAAGATTTAGGTAAGTTTGAACGTGGTGCTACAGTCGGTGCATGAGCGATGAGACACAGCATCTCCGAGGCAGCAATGAAATGGGGATTTTCCAATACGACCATTTCACGAGTGTACCGTGAATATCAGGAATCCGGTAAAACATCAAATCACAGATATGGCTGCAGCCGGAAAAAGATCCTGCAAGAACGGGACCATCTCGACTGAAGAGAATCGTTCAGCCTGAAAGAAGTGCAACATTTCCTCAAATTGCTGCATATTTCAATGCTGGGCCATCAACAAGTGTCAGCGTGCGAACCATTCAACGAAACATCATCGATATGAGCTTTCGGAGACAAGGGCCCACTCGTGTACCCTTGATGACTGCACGACACAAAGTTTTACCCCTCGCCTGGGTCCGTCAACATCGAGACTGGACTGTCAATGACCGGGAACATGTTGCCTGGTCGGAAGAGTCTCGCTTCAAATTGTATCGAACGGATGGACGTGTACGGATATGGAGACAATCTCATGAATTCATGGACCTTGCATGTCAGCAAGGAATTGTTCAATCTGATGTAGTCTCTGCAATTGCGTGGTGCGTGTGCAGTTGGAATGATATGGGACCCCTTATACGTGTAGGTACGACTCCGACAGGTGACAGGTACGTAAGAATCCTGTCTGATCAACTGTATCCATTCATGTTCGTAGTGCATTCCCACGGAATTGGAAAATTGCAGCAGAACAAGGCGAAACCACCACACGTCCAGAATTCCTACAGAGTGGCTCCAGGAACACTCTTATGCGTTCAAACACTTACGCTGGCCACAAAACTATCCAGACATGAACATTATGGAGCATTTCTGGGATGCCTTGCAATGTGCTGTTCAGAAGAGAGCTGCATTGCGTTGTATTCTTACGGGCTTACGTACAGCCCTGTAGGATTCATGGTGTCAGTTCCATCCAGCACTGCTTCCGACTATAGTCCAGTCCATGCCACGTCGTGTTGCGGCACTTCTGTTTGCTCACTGTGGCCGTACAGGATATTAGACAGGTGTACCAGTTTCTCTGGCTCTTATGCGTGTTTTTCAGAAATATAATTGAGCAGTGAGACACAGAAAAAGAGAGAGATCGAGAGAAATAATCTTTATTCTGTGAAGACAAACAGAACAATCATGTAGCCAGAAGAGACGCGGAACAAAGGAAATAAGGATTCCGGGGCGATGGGGAGATTGCAGTGTGTCTGATAGTGGCGCGGCCTTTGTCGCCTGGCCAATACAAGTATACAGGGAGGGTGGGAGGAGGTGTGCCGCTATCGGCCTGTTGTACGACCTCTGCGAGAGGCGCTAGAGGGCCTCATTAGTGAACTGGGAACTGTCTATGCTTACGGCCGAAGCGACCGCATTTGCATTCAGAGTGGCTGCTTAAGACGGCCGCGTCTCCTCTATCGCGCCGCCGGGAAGAGCCGTCGCGGTTTCTTAAAAACGGACGTAGTTAGGGCTTGATGGTATCTTTAGATGGACTCCCGCTGTACTGACGCCGCTCTGGGGCTTGCGGGGACCGCGACGGTCTAATTCTGGTTCCACGATGGCGGCCGAGGTTGCCCGCCACGCTTCGCAAAGGAGGAAAGAATAACTGTTTCCAGGCTGAGTATGTCATGGAAACAATGTGTAAGTGTATACGACATGGAGCGAAAGAGAGCGTGTGGGAGTGTATGGAAGAGAGAGTGAGATAAAGAGAGACAGGGGGAGTGAGAGAGAGAGGGAGAGAAAGAGAGGGGGGGTGGGTGTTGGGAGAGAGAGAGAGAGAGAGAGGGAGGGGAGAGAGAGCGTAGTTTCACACAGTTCTTGAAAATATAAGCAGTCGGATGGGAGACAATGTATTAGTAGACTGTAACAGAAGCTCTACTCAACATCAGTTCGAGAATGTAGAATCCAAAAATCTCATCAGACATGCCATAGCCAACTATAGCCATTCATTAAGAATTAGATTCCGTAGATAATCCATTATGAAGCCGTCGTACAACTGTCTCACACACCAGTGCTGGCATGTGTGATATACACTCTAAAAACAATGCGGGAAAAGACATATTGCTACTTACTTACCCTAAAGAAGACACGTCAAGCTCTAGTCAGACATTCACACATACCTTTCAGTCACAGACTTCGTCAGTAAAAGAGACACACACGCACAATTGACACACACATACATACACACACACACACACACACACACACACACACACACACACACACACACACACACATATGCAAGTATACCTCACGCACACATGACCAACTCCAGCATCCTGGGCTGGAATGGCGGTAATTAGCAATCTGTCTTTTCTACATTGTTGATATTTCTACCTGGAATTTCCATTGTTTGAATTTTGCTGAACGGCTTTCTTCCATCCTGCAACGCTGTGAGGTTTTCCTTTGTTACTCTTCTCTATAGAATTATTGTTCTCAGTATCCATTCTCTCTCTCCTTTCTTGTGTTGGTCACGACGGCTCAATGAAGGATGCACTATGCAGGATGCAGTACGTGAATGATGGAGAGGTTGCTGACGCAGCAAAGCATTGTCTACGACGTCGACCAGTACAGACGTACGATATGGGCATACGGGCCCTCGCAGAAAGGTGGCAAAGGGCGTCGGAGGTTATATTGAAAAATAGGGTTTTGTAGCCATCAGAGTGACGAGCAACATGGTGCATTGGAATCTTGAATAAAACCAACCCGCTACCAGAAAAAAGTGTTGCATTTGTTACTGAACGCCGCTCATACAAGCGCACACATTGGCATTTTAGCAATCACCCATTCTCAATTCCACGTGTGAATGGAATCGGGAGAAATCGTGAAACGTGGTGCAATAGGAAGTACCCTCTCTAATGCACTTTGCAATGGCTTTCAGATGTAGATGCAGATCTGTGAATTGCATCGAAAATACTGTCAAAATGTTGTGTGTGCCTGACAAGACACTCATCAATGGAGCATTTTCGTCTAATAAGTCCTACATCAGAACCACAGCCGGCCGCTCTGCCTCTCGGGGCGTATCTCACGACGTCGCTCTCCTCTCCAAACTTTTCGACTTGAAGCAGTGTTCGTTTCGCCAGTAAAGGGCGAATTACATGTGCAGTCCTTCTGCAGACATTCACTTTGGAGCGAGTTCCACTTGTCTGTTCAGTTCAGCACGAGCAAGTAGCCACCGTTAGAAGCAGCACCACTCGTGACGTTCATTTAGTCTACGTTTGGGAACAACATTAAAACATACAACTCGGATAAATAATTTAATTCGAGACCGCTTGAGGTCCGTCATAATTTCTGCTCAATTACCGCCGCAGGGGTGCGACCGAGGGAGGAGGGCCGTGAAATTTTAATGATATTAATTTTACACGCGGCATGCCAGCGCGGCCCGCCACAGCCCTTTCTTTTTTTGGAACGGGCCCAGCTGCCGCTACCCAAGGCACAGCCTATCCCGCCAACTCCAACTCAAAACCTGACGCAGGTATACAAGCTGGGTCACTCCTGCCGTGTTCTCATTCCACTAGATAACCCGCAGAGGTCGCTAGCGGATTTAATATTTTTCTCTCAGTTATGTACATCAAACCTGCTGCCCTTCGATAAACACTGTCAAATGCGTACAGAGGTCCATAGCGCCATTTGAAGGTGAGTATGTGCAATGTAGTCGAATTACGTCGGGTGATGCTGAGGGAATTAAATTAGGAAATGAGACACTTAAAGTAGTAAAGGAGTTTTGCTATTTGGGGAGCAAAATAACTCGTGATGGTCGAAGTAGAGAGGATATAAAATGTAGACGGGCTATGGCCAGGAAAGCGTTTCTGATGAAGAGAAATTTGTTAACATCGAGCATAGATTTAAGTGTCAGGAGGTCGTTTCTGAAAGTATTTGTATGGAGTGTAGCCATGTATGGAAGTGAAACGTGGACGATAAATAGTTTAGACAAGAAGAGAATAGAAGCTTTCGAAATGTGGTGCTACAGAAAAATGCTGAAGATTAGATGGGTAGATCACATAACTAATGAATAGGTATTGAGTAGGATTGGAGAGAAGAGAAATTTGCGGCACAACTTGACTAGAAGAAGGGATCGGTTGGTAGGGCATATTCTGAGGCATCAATGGATCACCAATTTAGTATTGGAGGGCAGCGCGAAGGGTAAAAGTCGTAGAGGGAGACCAAGAGATGAATACACTAAACAGATTCAGAAGGATGTAGGTTGCAGTAGGTACTGGGAGATGAAAAAGCTTGCACAGGATAGAGTAACATGGAGAGCTGCATCAAACCAGTCTCAGGACTGAAGACCACAACAACAACAACAACAACAACAACAACAACGTTCTGCAGTAGATTAATTCGCTGTTCGGACTTAAGTTGGAAGTTTTGCTATACAGGATTTTCACATGTAGTGTGATTCTTGCATTGAATGAAAAGTAGGAGTGGCTTCAGCAGTTCGATACATTTCCTTCTCAAAGTGCGCTTTATACGATTCGCAGCCTTAAAGCGTTCATTATCACCTAGCGGAACTAATGTTGCGTAAGTAATACAGGGTGGGTCAAAAAGAATCATCTGACTCGAGAACTTCACATTTATTGATAAAAGCATACTACAAACAAGGGATGGATTGCAGAATACTCATAAAATTTTAAAGCCTTAGCTATCCTTCTCTAAATGCTCTGTGTGTCCACAAGACAACAGCAGGAACCGCATCTAGACGACAACTAAATTTGTCATAATCCTTAGCCAATGTATCTGCTTTTACAGAAGTTATGACGGCTGTTATTGTGTTCGTCACTTCTTCTACGTCAAGAGGTAAAGGGGCCACACTTTGCGTCACATGTACCCATAAGAAAAAATCGCATGGGGTCACGTCTATCGATTTTGGGCAGTTTATTGGCGTCCCATGCACCCTATGAAGCGTTGAGGCAGTGTGTAGTTGCGAAACCGACGTACGTAGTTGTGCCAGTATGGTGAAGCTCCATCCTGTTGGAAAATCAAGTCGTCAGTATCCTCCTGAAGTTGTGAAAAAGCCAATTCTACAGAATTTGAGCCGGAGGGAGTGGCCGAGCGGTTCTAGGCGTTTCAGCCTGGAACCGCGTGATCGCTGCGGTCGCAGGTTCGAATTCTGCCTCGGGCATGGATGTTTGTGATATCCTTAGGTTGGTTAGGTTTAAGTAGTTCTAAGTTCTAGGGGACTGATGAGCTCAGACATTAAGTTCCATAGTCCTCAGAGGCAACAGCATTTGAAGAGAGCTCATTACAGTCACTGTATTCTCCTCAAAAAAGATGGGACCGTACACTTTATCACGATAAATGGCACAAAAAACGTTCACTTTAAGTGAATCTCTTTCGTGGTCAGCAATGTTATGAGGGTTCTGTAGTGGCGCACGTTACCACTAATATGAAATGTTGCTTCATCACTGAAAATTAACCATCGTAAAAATGTAAAAGATGCTTTTCGTGTTGTTGCTGGTGGGCACGCAGACAATTCGTCGTAGGACAGCTAAAACTTTAAGATTTTGCGAGTATTTTCTATCCAACACCCGTTTGCATTACGTTTTTATCAGTCAATATGGAGTTCTGAAATCTAGTCATTCTTTTTGAAACACCTCGTCTTTTGTTTGTTTGCATGTACATATCTGCAGTCCCGGTACACATTGAAATTCTCGCATTACAGTATCGAAGCTCGACGTCAAATGAACAAAGAAACGGGGGAGGAGGGCGATGGATAAGAGTGAGTCTACAGTCGGGTGGAAGTTCACACATGAAACACGAGGCACCTTTTGAAAATAAATTTACAGTGTCCAGAATGAGATTTTCACTCTGCAGCGGAGTGTGCGCTGATATGAAACTTCCTGGCAGATTACAACTGTGTGCCGGACCGAGAATCTAAATCGAGACCTTTGCCTTTCGCGGGAAAGTGCTCTACCAACTGAGCTACCCAAGCACGACGCACGCCCCGTCCTCACAGCTTTACTTAATCTTCCAGGCAGTTTCATATCAGCGCACACTCCGCTGCAGAGTGAAAATCTCATTCTGGAAACATCCCCCAGGCTGTGGCTAAGCCATGTCTCCACAACATCTATTCTTTCAGGACTGCTAGTTCTGCAAGGTTCGCAGGAGAGCTTCAGTAATTACTTTTGAATACATTATGGGCACAACAGTGATCAATGTCATAAATAATAACTATTAAAAACAGTCTTGATCACAATTTATTTAACAAGGTGACCGGTTTCAACCACTACTGTGGTCATCTTCAGACCATTGAGTAGGAACCTCTTTCCTTGAAGAATCACTACTCAAGGAAAGAGGTTCCTACTCAATGGTCTGAAGATGACCGCAGTAGTGGTTGAAACCGGTCACCTTGTTAAATAAATTGTGATCAAGACTGTTTTTAATAGTTATTAAGCTTCAGTAATGTTTGAAAGTTAGGAGACGAGGTACTGGCGGAAGTAAAGCTGTGAGGACGGGGTGTGGGTCGTGCTTGGGTAGCTCAGTTGGCAGAGCACTTTCCCGCGGAAGGCAAAGGTCCCGATTTCGATCCTCGGTCCGGCACACAGTTTTAATCTGCCAGGAAGTTTCAAATTTACAGTGTGTCTCTGAGGTGGGCAGGCGTGTGGGTACCTCGCATGAACCCCCGTCTCTCAACAGCTCTAAGGCACAGAGCCACCACGTCAAGTGACCATACCGTGAAAATTAAACGCAGCGGATTTTAACGCAAGTAACTACGGAATGTGGCCCTGTTCATTGAAACTGTAGACGATATATTGTATTTCTTGCTGCAGGACTATTCCTGTTATCTCCCACACAAGTAAACAAAATGATCACAGGTGACTATGGGATGTTTTGAACATGAGTGATGGATGTAATTAAATATCACAACAGATTTATTCATGAAAACACGAGTTATATGCAACATGGGTCAACATGATACATCATAGTCTATCTCGTATACCTAAAGTAAGCGTTATCTGGTTGGCAGTTGACAAAGTTGAAACACACGTGATGACTGGCCTTTGACTGTGACTTTAAACTGATGACGGAATCTCACTATTCTTAATACGAATGTCAGTGACTGTAAACTGGACCCAGCAGCTGACTACTACAGTGTGCTCGAATCTGACAACTGCTGCTGCCGTGAGCGTGCAGTTAAACAAGAGAATTCACTGTAAGGATTCGCAGTTCTGGTGCTGCGAAATGGTCACGATGCACTTGTAGAAAACTCACGACTGAGTGCCCACTGCACCTCTGCGTCGAGTTGCACGGTGGACCTCTGTCACCTCTTCTCGTTCAGGTACACATTCGCACCCAGACTCAAAGTACAAAAAACAAATTGCCCTCCATGTTACCCGACCGAGTATCGTGTACACTCTTCCACGGTTTGCCTCCGAATCGGCTCCTCCTTACTCTATCTGTCAGACCACAGAAATGCTCTGCACGGAGTTTTTGACCAATAAAACAGAAGTCGCCAATTGAACACTCAGAAAGTTCTCCTGCTCCAATTGCACATAACTTCACGTTCCTTACAACCACCCACCATAACAAAGGAGGAAACTGTACCTTCAATACCAGCACATCGACAGGTATCTGCTGTGACGATTTCAACGTCACGGACCGTGGTCTACTCAACTGTTGCAAGCACGGAAAGTGTACAAACCGGATGTCTATGTGTGACCTGGGAAAAACGCCACAGCATTCTCGGCCACACGGTGTCTGGCCACCAACAGTGCTTCCACGAAATGTTTTCGCCAGTCAAAAAATGTTCAATTGTGTGTGAGTTCCTAAGGGACCAAACTGCTGTGGTCATCGGCCCCTAGACTTACACACTACTTAAACTACGAGGTGCATTCAAGTTCTAAGGCCTCCGACTTTTTTTCAAATTAACTACTCACCCGAAATCGACGAAACTGGCGTTACGTCTCGACGTAATCGCCCTGCAGACGTACACATTTTTCACAACGCTGACGCCATGATTCCATGGCAGCGGCGAAGGCTTCTTTAGGAGTCTGTTTTGACCACTGGAAAATCGCTGAGGCAATAGTAGCACGGCTGGTGAATGTGCGGCCACGGAGAGTGCCTTTCATTGTTGGAAAAAGCCAAAAGTCACTAGGAGCCAGGTCAGGTGAGTAGGGAGCATGAGGAATCACTTCAAAGTTGTTATCACGAAGAAACTGTTGCGTAATGTTAGCTCGATGTGCGGGTACGTTGTCTTGGTGAAACAGCACACGCGCAGCCCTTCCCGGACGTTTTTGTTGCAGTGCAGGAAGGAATTTGTTCTTCAAAACATTTTCGTAGGATGCACCTGTTACCGTAGTGCCCTTTGGAACGCAATGGGTAAGGATTACGCCCTCGCTGTCCCAGAACATGGACACCATCATTTTTTCAGCACTGGCGGTTACCCGAAATTTCTTTGGTGGCGGTGAATCTGTGTGATTCCATCGAGATGACTGGCGCTTTGTTTCTGGATTGAAAAATGGCATACACGTCTCATCCATTGTCACAACCGACGAAAAGAAAGTCCCATTCATGCTGTCGTTGCGCATCAACATTGCTTGGCAACATGCCACACGGGCAGCCATGTGGTCGTCTGTCAGCATTCGTGGCACCCACATGGATGACACCTTTCGCATTTTCAGGTCGTCATGCAGGATTGTGTGCACAGAACCCACAGAAATGTTAACTCTGGAGGCGATCTGTTCAACAGTCATTCGGCGATCCCCCAAAACAATTCTCTCCACTTTCTCGATCATGTCGTCAGACCGGCTTGTCCGAGCCGTAGGTTGTTTCGGTTTGTTGTCACACAATGTTCTGCCTTCATTAAACTGTCGCACCCACGAACGCACTTTCGACACATCCATAACTCCATCACCACATGTCTCCTTCAACTGTCGATGAATTTCAATTGGTTTCACACCACGCAAACTCAGAAAACGAATGATTGCACGCTGTTCAAGTAAGGAAAATGTCGCCATTTTAAGTATTTAAAACAGTTCTCATTCTCGCCGCTGGCGGTAAAATTGCATCTGCCGTACAGTGCTGCCATCTCTGGGATCTATTGACAATGAACACGGCCTCATTTTAAAACAATGCGCATGTTTCTATCTCTTTCCAGTCCGGAGAAAAAAAATCGGAGGCCTTAGAACTTGAATGCACCTCGTAACTTAACCTAACTTATGTTAACTACAACAACACACACACACACACTCATGCCCGAGGTAGGACACGAACCTCCGGCGGGAGGGGACGCGCAGTCTGTGACATGGCGCCTCAAACCGTGCGGCCACTCCGCGTGGCTTCTCCATTCAAGCTGATACTTATCTTAGTGGAAGCAGGAAACGATGTGAGTCCCATTGCCGAAACGGTGGAATGTGCTTCGCCTTGTCCGGAAATAACCGCCTGTCTCACATTCCATAGCAACTCTGCGAAAGACGTTGTGACAACTTTTTTTTTCTCTCTGGTTGCAGGAACAATACGCCGGACTCCTCTGCTCCTGGATCTTCGCTTCCTTTGGCCAGTGAGCCCCCCTGACCTGCGTCGAGTCCTCTGCAGCAGGTTTTGCCTTGCAAAAGTGCTGACCCGGCTGACCTCAGAACTGGCACCATTAACCATCAACTGCTGCAGCATTTGGTGCCTGACTAAAAGCAAGCACACCTCTCCTCCACATCAAGCAACAGTATGCATCTAGCTACGATTGAATTCAGCAATACAACCACTGCCGCCGCCCGGTGTGGCCGAGCGGTTCTAGGCGCTTCAGTCTGGAACCTCGAGACCGCTACGGTCGCAGGTTCGAATCCTGCCTCGGGCATGGATGTGTGTGATGACCTTAGGTTAGTTAGGTCTAAGTAGCTCTACGTTCTAGGTGACTGATGACCTCAGATGTTAAGTCCCATAGTGCTCAGAGCCATTTGAACCAACAGCCACTGCCAACCCTCTGTAATAATCTCATTGGTCGTTATTCGTAGCAGGACCCCTTTCGTTGTCATCTGCGCCACCATTACAACGCAGCAGTACGTGGATGATTTTCTATGCCCCGTTTTGTTGCTCTTCATGGCAAACCGTCCTCAGCTTGCATTTGAGTAAGATAATGCACAACCACACACGTTGAGAATTTCTACTGCCTGTCTGCGTGCTTGCCAAACCCTAAGTTGGCCAGCAAGGTCACTTTCAATATATACCCATACAAATAATAGTATTTAATATTGTAATTGTTGAATGCTATACATACATCAGGTGGAGCATGCCAATTTTAGTGTGTGCCAGAGTAAGGTCTGATTCCTGTTTTGTCTGGTTAGCCTCTGGTGAGTATATTTACAAAGGTAAATGCAAATCGATATCAGTATATGGAAGAACATACACAATACAGTGATCTAGTAATTTATTTTGTGCAGCAACTGGGCAGGCAAAAATGGTTCACATGGCTCTAAGCAATATGGGGCTTAACGTCTGAGGTTATCAGTCCCCTAGACTTAGAACTACTTTAACGTAACTAACCTAAGGACATTACATACATCCATGCCCGAGGCAGGATTCGAACCTGCGACTGTAGCAGCAGCGTGGTTCAGGACTAAAGCGCTTAGAACCGCTCGGCCACAACCGTTGGCTATAAATTACACTTCCCCGAACCGAGTATCCACTCAACAAATAAATTTAGTTGCGGGTTGCCGTTCAGTGCGTTTGTTTTTTGCTGATGAACATTGTCAGTATGCAGAATGAGATTTTCACTCTGCAGCGGAGTGTGCGCTGATATGAAACTTCCTAGCAGATTAAAACTGTGTGCCCTGCCGAGACTCGATCTCAGGACCTTTGCCTGTCGCGGGCTACTTCTCTACCATCGGAGGTATGCAGGAGAGCTTCTGTGAAGTTTGGAATGTAGGAGACGAGGTTCTGGCGGAATTAAAGCTGTGAGTACGGGTTTTGAGTCGTGCTTGGGTAGCTCAGTTAGTAGAGCACTTGCCCGCGAAAGGCAAAGGTCCCGAGTCTCGGTCCGGCACACAGTTTTAATCTCGCAGGAAGTTCATTGCCAGTGTGTTTCAATCCAATCATGTGCAGCATTTTGAAAGATTGAATTTATATTAGCGACTTTTCTTAAATCAAAGACTGGTAACTTAACAATATCAGTATCTCTCCTACTTAAACGTTTTTGTTCGGCTTGATACACATACACACACACACACACACACGTGCACACTGATTGAGCTGCTGCTACCATCGGGTTTTATCCAACCCAAAACGCCGTCACATTACACACTCAAAGTTTTCATACTACCTTGCTCACTACACAAAAACGATTAGTCCTACAGAAAAATTAAACGGGAGCTTTTGTAGGAAATTTGATTCCGTTAAATTTTGTAGTGGAATGTCTTTTCGCTAGATTACGTAGTTAAAAAAAAATGGTTCAAATGGCTCTGAGCACTAAGAGACTTATCTTCTGAGGTCGTCAGTCCCCTAGAACATAGAACTACTTAAACCTAACTAGCCTAAGGACATCACACATACCCATGCCCGAGGCAGAATTCGAACCTGCGACCGCAGTGGTCGTGCGGTTCCAGACTGTAGCGCCTAAGACCGATCGGCCACTCCGGCCGGCCGTAGTTTTCAAATTGAATAGAAAATTGTAGAAAAGTAACGTTCAACCCTGGTTTTTATTGAATAGCTTGAAAACCATGGCCTCCAGCGAAAACGTATCTCAGTACAAAATTTATCTACATTAAATTTCCTACAAAAACGTCCAGTTAATTTTTTGAGTGGAACTAATAACCTGCACGTAGCGAGTGAGAGAAAATGAAAATTTTCCACACGTTAGTTGAAGGTTTTGTGGGCTACCTTAGACGAAAGCGAGGTCACAAGTCAAAGGAAGACTTAAATGAACGCATATTCTGTCAACAAGAGATCTGAAAACATTTATTTTGGCAACGATGTTTTCTGAAAATATGTTGCAAAGGGTAGTATTTTCTTAATTTGCTAATTTCCTATGTCCTGCATCGATAATCTTCTTGATATATTCCAACGTCGGTGTCTCACAAAGAATTGAGAAAAGAGCATTTCTTTAGGACACTTTCCGTAATGAAAATGTTCAAAATTATTGACGGTTAATGTATGTAGGTTTCTTCCTGTGACTCTCTTATGTCACTTGTCTTTAGACTGGTCAGTTTACCTACATGTCACTCAATACACAGAAAATACACTTACATGGGAGGCCACAATGATCGGATCATGAATTTCTTCAGTCTTTGTACACCTTTAGCAATCCATTAGGAAAGTATAATGTGCAACTAGTAAGGTGCACTATTTAGACGAATTCGAGAACATCGGAAGAGAAGTTGTACGAGGCAGCGATGCATCGGTGCGCTGCCGTGCTGAGCACGAGATGGCAGCTGTCATGTGGTTAACGCCTAAGCTCTGTAATTGGAGGATCGCTGGATCGTGTCCCACTTTTTTTTACTTATATTTTTTTCTACACTACAGACATTATTTCATACATATTACATTTGAAAGGTAATGCGAGGAAAAGACACGTGTATTTGCAAGAACATTTATTGAATTTCCAATGTCATTCGGTTGTTCGCTAATTTTTATTATCACAACAAAAATTGTATCTATAACTATCGACAAGTGAAGAACAAAACGCACGAAGTTTTCCTACAAACGAATGTCTTTCGTGATTTTCGAAACCCCTTATACATGGAGTACAGTAAGGTACCGAGAACTGCTTTGCACCTGGACGCTTCGACATACAGACACAGGTTTCAAGGGCGTGGGACAGACCTGGAAAGCCCAAGGCAAATATCAATAAATAAACATGTAAATAAATTAATTCAATAAAAAACGAGTTAAAATACGCCAGTGAATGTGAGTAATGTACGATTATTCGTCGGATGCGTTTTCGACATTACAAGCTGCAGTACAACGATTTTCATAGATACAAAGAAAACGTAAATTAAAACGGCATCTATTACATCGAATGAATGCAATTTACACGCATGCACAAGGTTCAAATGGTTCAAATGGCTCTGAGCACTATGGGACTTAACATCTATGGTCATCAGTCCCCTAGAACTTAGAACTACTTAAACCTAACTAACCTAAGGACATCACACAACACCCAGCCATCATGAGGCAGAGAAAATCCCTGACCCCGCCGGGAATCGAACCCGGGAACCCGGACGTGGGAAGCGAGAACGCTACCGCACGACCACGAGCTGCGGGCCATGCACAAGGTATCATCAGAATTTCTAAGGAGAAACAAAGCTTGTGGAAATTTTCAAAAAATTCTCTTTATTCCGACAATTTCGATGCAGACCATGCGTAACGCAACATTTTTGTAAATATTGGTGCCGAAAGGTAGCAATGTGCGATTGAATGCATTTTAATACCATCTTACGAAAAGCAGTTTCTCTTTCGTTGTCAGGCAAACATGAACAATTTTGAAGGCGATTGATTAGGTTTTTACCTTGCCTATACAAACACAAACAAAATATTTGCTGTAATAATAGAAATTAGGGGACAGGCAAATAGGAATGAAAGTTTAAAAAAAGTTCATGCAAATACCAGTGTGTTTACATCATATTACCTTTCAATTGTAATATGTATAATATGTCTAGCGCTGAAGAGAAAATGTAAATTAGAAAAATAAGAAAAGGGATACAATGGAGCGATCCAGCGAATACAGACCTTGAACGCTAACCCATGTCCGCCATCACTCGTGCTCAGCGTCGCAGTGAACCGATGCATCACTGACTCGTAAAACTTCTCTTGTGATTTTCTCGAAATCTCGTAAGTAGTACGCCTTACTACTTGTACGTTATGAACAAAACTAGGCAGTCCTAAAGGACTATTGAAGGTCTACAATGTTTGAAGTTCATCCGCGTAATCCGAGTGTCGTGGCCTCCCCTTGTGAGATAGGCAACCTGCCACGGAGTCTGTGACCTGGCATTGTCAGCGTCGTAAGGAGTGACCAAGCAGCCACACTCCCTTCACGGTGGGAAACTTTCCAGTAGGGGTCATCGCTTAAAAGGAAAGCGTGCGAAGCGTTTTCCCGCTGTGGCCAGCATCCAAATAGTGAAAAGTGACCGAATGGACTGAGACCCGCAGATGGAGATGGGTCGTACGTCAAATTTCCGCAGAGGTATCACGGAGAAACAGCGAGGCCGGGAGGCGCGCGTCGGAATATTCGTCTTTATTTGGAGCGCTATCTGGTGAGGCAGTTCCCCGAATGGCTGTGGGAAGGGTCTTGGGGAGGGGGAGGAGGGAGAGGAGGGAGAGGGAAGGGTCGCGCGCTGTAAATCCACCGACGCTGCCGCCGCCGCCGCCGACGACGGCGACGACGACGACGCCTCCCAACCCACACCGCCACGACCGCCGCCACCGCCGCCGCCGCCGCCGCCTCCGCCGCTTCCGGCGTCGCGCGCCAAGCTGGCGGCGAGCCAGCCACGGTGTGAAGCCGCTAGCATTCACTTTGCTCCCACTCCTGGAACTACCTGCAACTGTATTAGGGGCAGGTGCACAAACAGCAGCACGTTACCAACGAACCCAGTCGTACTTTCCTCGACTTAGTAGTCACTCAAGCACTTGTAGCGACTGCAGAGAGAGGTCGAGAGAGGTCGGCAAAGGTCGAGAGAGAGAGAGAGGGGGGGGGGGGGGGGGAGAGAGAAAAATGCAGATTCGTTTGTATCTTGTCTGCCCTCACGTTTGTGGGTTAGGGGTGGAAAAAACCGACTGGTCAGAACCGATACCGGTATTTTAGTTGTGAAAGACCAGTGTTTTTCGGTATTCGTTTAGTCTCGGTTATAACAGGTGCTTTTTTGCTATGTTTTACTAACAATCTGATAAAAAGCCGAAATACACTGGTGTCCAAAATTAAAGCAACGAACCGCTGTTTCCTCTCTTGTGTCTAATTAACTGTATAATGATTCAAACTGTCACAGTTGTCCGTACAATCGTCTTCTGCAGGGAAGAGGGTAATGCGGTCAACGGACAATCACGCCAGTCATGACGTCAAAGCACCCATCAAAGTGGGTAGTCCAGAATGAGATTTTCACTCTGCAGCGGAGTGTGCGCTGATATGAAACTTCCTGGCAGATTACAACTGTGTGCCGGACCGAGACTCGAACTCGGGGCCTTTGCCAATCGCGGGCAGTTGCTCTACTAACTGAGCTACCCAAGCACGACTCACGACCCGTCCTCAAAGCTTGAATTCCGCCAGTACATCGTCTCCCACCTTCCAAACTTCCGAGTTTGAGTCTTGGTCCGGCACACCGTATTAATCTGCCAGGAAGTTTCATATCAGCGCACCCACGGCTGGAGAGTGAAAATCTCATTCTGGAAAGATCCCCCAGGCTGTGGCTAAGCCATGTCTCTGCAATATCCTTTCTTCCAGGAGCGCTAGTTCTGCAAGCTATGTAAGAGAGCTTCTGTGAAGTTTGGAGGGTAGAAGACGAGGACGGGTCGTGAGTCGTGCTTGGGTAGCTCAGTTGGTACAGCACTTGCCCGCGAAAGGCAAAGTTCCCGAGTTCGAGTCTCGGTCCGGCACACCCTTTTAATCTGCCAGGAAGTTTCAAACTGGGTAGTGTTTGCTGTGTAGTCCTACATCCACACTCGCTGTGTACACAGTCACCGACGGTGCAGTATGGCGCGAAGGAGACGCCTACCAGACTCTCTGCGGTGGAGGACTATAAGAAGAATGCAAGCAAGACAGTTGCAAACTGATGAGGCCCGGTGGCTTAATGTGAATCATCCTATTGTTTTCGGATGTGGAAACAATTTATAGAGACCGACACAGTACCCCAAATTGTGGGGCAGGGCCGACGACTTGTGATATCAGAAGATCCCTATTAAGACTACGTTGAGAACTGCAGCTCGTCTAAAAAAGAAAAAAAAGTTAAATGTTCGTCAATTGTTTGTGAAAGCGTGAGGTGCTTTGTCTTTGCTTGTCTTTGTCAGAACTAAAAACAACAGCTAGTGCGGGTAAACAGAATTTCTATAAATAAAGTCACGGGAAAGCGTACGTATTGTTTGTAAACATCCGCCACTGAGGACACCCGCTGAGCGTGTAGTATTACAAGGCGTTTATGACTGGGTCGTATATTTTCAACCTACTGGCTGTTTTCCTTGGACGTTGCAGCACGCAGCAGCCGCCGTGTTAAACTTATACGAGCAATGTCTACGGTTCTATAAATAACTCATTGAACCGACATCTACAAAAGTATGCTGAAATTCAAGTAAACAGGCGAAACAAATATGTTATTCCTATTATAATAACTAATGACAACGTTACATGAATTAGTAGTTTTCTGCTGAAAAGAAATTAGATATCACAGTTTCCAGCCAGTCAAATGCTGTTCTATTCGCTTCGTTTTAATAAGAGCAGACAGATACATTTACTTGAAAATAGTTAGATATAGAACTTATTTCCAGTTTCAAGACACCTGCATCATTACTGCAGTTCAGCCTTGAAGTAGACACAGTAGATTGTAACTAAATAGAAGGCTCTGTAATAGGAGATGCAAGTTGAAACGGCTTTTCTGAAGATAGCGGAATCTTTAATCTCACTTTCAGGAGAGTAACACCTTAACGGCACTCGTGGTAAATGATGAAACTTTCCTTCCACAGTCAGATTAGCCATAATTAGCAAAAACCTAGTGCGGGATAGACATTACGTGTGGTTCGTATCTCGTCGTTTACGGCATCGTTCGCCAATCTTCGCATAAATTATCGTATTATTTAAGTTCAAAAATTTAAGATCACAGGCACTAACACGAAAAATAAATGTTACGACAGTGTATACCCATATCCCTTATTAATATATGAATTTTGTATAGTTATTTTTATATTATTATTACATTCGTATTATTATTATTATTATTATTTATATTATTTTTATAGTTATTTTTTATAGTTATTTTATAATTTGTCGCCCTCGCACAAACTCTGGCATTTAAGGAGGTATCATCAGAGATTTCTTCAGAGAATGGCTCTGAGCACTATGGGACTTAACTTCTGAGGTCATCAGTCCCCTAGAACTTATAACTAGGTTTACTAACTAACCTAAGGCGATCACACACATCCATGCCCGAGGCAGGATTCGAACCTGCGACCGTAGCGGTCGCACGGTTCCAGACTGAAGCGCCTAGAACCGCTCGGCCACAACCGCCGGTAGAGATTTATTCATCCATGTCTTCATCTACAGGGTGGTGAGGAACAGCCTGGAAAGCTTGTAAGGACGTTTAAGGGGAGGATGGCATGAGAAAAAACTGTTCGTAAAAAAAGTCCGCACGTTGAGCTGTTTCCGATTTATTTAGCATTGAAGTTATCCAGTCAGGTCACTGTGAGCACAAATTCAAGCACTTGCACGCTCTAAAATGGGGGACAGTCCAGACATCAGTAAGTCTGTGAGTTACCCCTTGCTGAAATGTGCATTACTAGTTGAAATATGCCTTCTTCGGAAGTGATACATTTAAACTAGGTGAGCAAAAACTACGCTTCATCGGTCTGAGGAAACCAAACGAAGAACACATATGGCTACAATGCCTACGGCAAGAGACTTGAATTCGTGCGCTTGACGATCTGATTGTCTAACTTCAGTGCTAAGCAACGGCAATGGCGCAACACATCGAATTTCTGTCTTGACAATTTTATCTCTGTGTAACCTACCATGCAACAACATTACAAGCTCTTCAGACAGTTTCTAACCACCCTGTATCTCCACAAGTCACTGTACGGCGTCTGGCGGAGGGTAACTTGTGTACCACTGCCGCTTCCCCCTACTCCAGTCGCAATGGTTAGCGGGAAGAAGGGTTGCTGGTAAGTCGCTATGTGAGCTCGATCTCTCTGACCTTCATGGCATTTTTGCGAGATATAAGCAGGAGGAAATAATTTGTTAATGTACCATTTCAGTTAAATTTTGATTGTACACTACTGGCCATTAAAATTGCTACACCAAGAAGAAATACAGATGATAAACTGGTATTCATTGGACAAATATATTAAACTAGAACTGACATTTGATTACATTTTCACGCAATTTGGGTGCATACATCCTGAGAAATCAGTACCGAGACCAACCACCTCTGGCCGTAATAACGGTCTTGATACGCCTGGGCCTCTGGCCGTAATAACGGTCTTGATACGCCTGGGCATTGAGTCAAACAGAGCTTGGATGGCGTGTACAGGTAGAGCTGCCCATGCAGCTTCAACACGATGCCACAGTTCATCAAGAGCAGTGACTGGCGTATTGTGACGAGCCAGTCGCTCGGCCACCATTGACCACACGTTTTCAATTGGTGAGAGATCTGGAGAATGTGCTGGCCAGGGCAGCAGACGAACATTTTCTGTATCCAGAATGGCCCGTACAGGACCTGCAATATGCGGTCGTGCATTATCCTGCTGAAATGTATGGTTTCACAGGGCTCGAATGAAGGGTAGAGCCATGGGTCGTAACACGTCTGAAATGTAACGTCCACTGTTCAAAGTGCCGTCAATGCGAACAAGAGGTGACTGAGACGTGTAACCAATGGCACCCCATGCCATCACGCCGGGTGACACGCCAGTATGGCGATGACGAATACACGCTTCCAATGTGCGTTCACCGCGATGACGCTAAACAGGGATGGGAGCGTCATGATGCTATGAACAGAACATGGATTCATCCCAAAAACTGACGTTTTGCCATTCGTGCACCCAGGTTCGTCGTTGAGTACACCATCGCAGGCGCTTCTGTCTGTGTTGCATGGCCAAGGGTAACCGCAGCCATGGTCTCCGAGCTGATAGACCATGCTGCTGCAATATTGTAGCAAGCAGTAGGAACCGTCCAAAACTATTCGACGAAATTTCAAAGTGATCCGAATCAGCAAAGGGTTATTATGCTTTTCAGCCCTCCTACTTTGTGTCTTCCAGCAGCGTTATGCCAGGTGGAACCGACATTGTGACATGCGTGAATAAAACGGCAAACGGTCTCTCTAAACACCCCCACTTTCGGAAGACGACGCTCTTCCTGTCAATTACGACGACACAAACTTAAGGACAACACAATACATGTTCTCAAAGCGTACATAATGTCTGATACTCCCGGGAATCGAACGCAGGCCCCGTCCTTTAGGAATCGAGGCTCTGACCGCGCGGCTACCGAGGTCGATGCCCGTCCACCTTTATTGAGCATTTTAAAAATTCAGCTGTACGGACGCAAACGGTGACGACGTACGAGGCGCTCGCAGACCGGCAACTCTTTTGGCATTCTGAGATTCCGGATGGCCTACTATCAGGCGCAAGAACAGCGCTGTAGCGGAGAAAGAGCTGTAGCGTAGCCTGCCTGCAGGCGCCTGGTACTCTTTTCACGGGTTCTTTCGGTGCAGGTGCATTTTTAAAACTCTCAATGAATGTGGACGGGCGCCATCGAGGGTTTATCTGAACTGGGCGCTTTGGGAGGGATTCTAGGACATTTTATTCACACATGTGTCAATGTCGCATTCCCTCCTGATTATACCACAGGAGAAAAGAAATAGGAGCGCTGAAAAAGCGTAAACACCCTTAGCTGCTTCGGATCACGTTTAAATTACGTCCAATGGTTTCGAGCGGTCGCTATGGTTCCAACCTGTACACGAGAGCGCAAACTGCTGTCGCACTGCGCTCGAAACAGGTATTACCATGTCCCATGGGGATGCAGCCCTACAATGTCCTTACTAAGGACTGAAACGTCCCAAGGTGTCAGTACTGTCAAAGGTAGTCAATAACGTGTTCCTGTTTCTCACCACACGGCGAACTACCGTTTTCGACAGCGAAATGTGTTGTAAGCCCCATGGAAAGTGGTGGTAGCATCCACGCACTTCATACCACCCTCTGCCACCTTTCCGGCCGATTCTGAGACGCAGGATGTCTGAAACGTTATCCTGAGCCACCCAAAGGAAACCGGTGACTTTAATGCTGACAACGCGGTTCAGATCTCAGTCATAGAGGCGTCAAATGACGGGGTGAAATGTGGGTAAGACGGGGTGTGACGACCTTCCGTTCGTGTAACATGTCCACGACAGCATTTGGAAGATTAGTGGTAAAATATGGAGCCAATGTGATATCATTACTCACATGAACTACTGAGCTGAGACCTTTTCTCCTCAAGTATCGACACCTTGCCGTTTGAAATGCTCTCGAGGCCGAGAGTGATATTGCAGGGCGCCACGCTTTGGTACCACTACAAATGTAGGCTATAACCACATTTGAGCCAAAAATCTAAACTAGATGGCGCTGCAAGCATCGTAATTTAATAGTAGTCGACTAAACATGACAAATGAATCATTCAACAATGCCTAAAGTGTTCGTTTGACGTTAAAAAAACATTAGTACTCAGTGTGCTTATGTGTACAGGGGTGATGCTGTTAGTTACGTACGCTCATCCACCATTGGCTGGGAAAAATCGGTTTTTAACTGTCCTGAGGCCAAAAGAGCCATAAAAATTCATCACTCACATCAGTTTTTAATTGTCCTGAGGCCAAAAAGCGCACAAAAAGCATCATTCAAAATAAAATCGGATTATTAATTTCCGTGTGACTGGAGCAAAACAGCCGGCCGGAGTGGCCGAGTGGTTAAAGGCGCTACAGTCTGGAACCGCACGACCACTACGGTCGCAGGTTCGAATCCTGCCTCGGGCGTGTATGTGTGTGATGTCCTTAGGTTAGTTAGGTTTAAGTAGTTCTAAGTTCTAGGGGACTTATGACCACAGCAGTTGAGTCCCATAGTGCTCAGAGCCATTTGGAGCAAAACATGTTCAATATGCTGTCCACCGTTTTCTGCAACAAATTGAAATCGAGAAAGTGCATGTTCCGAAACTGATCGAAGTGTTTCCGGGGTCACGCTCAGAATGTGTTGCGCAATGCGTGCCTTCAGTTCAGCTAAGTTCGCAGTCGGAACACTGAATACAACATCTTTCAGAGAGCCCCACAGCCAGACGTCACACGGATTATGATCAGGTGATCGTGACGGCCAGGCTGTAGGGAAGTGGCGACTCGTAATTCTAGCATTTCCGAAATGGCGATTCACCAGCTGCTTAACGGGATTTGCAATGTTCGGAGGTGCACCAGCTTGCAAACAAATGATCCCATCCGTACATCCACGTTGTTGGAGAGCTGGAATGCCGTGGTTGCGCAAAAAAATGGCTCTGAGCACTATGGGACTTAACATCTATGGTCATCAGTCCCCTAGAACTTAGAACAACTTAAACCTAACTAACCTAAGGACAACACACAAGACCCAGTCATCACGAGGCAGAGAAAATCCCTGACCCCGCCGGGAATCGAACCCGGGAACCCGGGCGCGGGAAGCGAGAACGCTACCGCACGACCACGAGCTGCGGACTGTTGCGCAAATGACACTCATAGCGCTTACCAGTGACTGCACAGGTAACAGGAGTGGAAGCACCTGCATCTTCGAAAAAATATCGCCCTATGATAAATGATAACGTAAACCTACACCGTACAGTGCAGTTTTCAGGATGAAGTGGTACCTTGTTGATTTGCATGTGAATTTTTCGTTGCCGATATTCGACAATTCAGTGTATTGACATATCCTGTCAGATGGAAGCAGTCTTCGTCTGTCCACAAAATCTTCACAGCCAATCACTGGCGACTTCCATGCGAGCCAGAAATTCTAAAGCAAAGGTCTCTCTTGCTGGTAGGTCAACAGGAAGCAACTCTTACACATCGGTAATTTTGAATGGATACCAAAGAAGAATGTTTCGTGGGATTTTACGCACCGTGTTCACTGATATGTCCAATATTCGGGCAATTCTTAGTGCACTGCACGTTTGCACACCACCACTCGCCTCCTCTCGCATTGCTGTGGCCACTGCTTCCACTGATGTTGAATCAAATCGTTTCCTCCCTCTACCAGGTTGCACACCAAAAGAAACTGTCGTTTTGTATTTCCGAATTATTTTGTCCATACCCACGGCAGTCATCGGACCAATGCCGAGCCGGCCGCGGTAGTCTAGCGGTTCTAGGCGCTCAGTCCGGAACCGCGCGATTGCTACGGTCGCAGGTTCGAATCCTGCCTCGGGCATGGATGTGTGTGATGTCCTTAGGTTAGTTAGGTTTAAGTAGTTCTAAGTTCTAGGGGACTGATGACCACAGATGTTAAGTCCCATAGTGCTCAGAGCCATTTTTGAACCAATGCCGTTTTTTGAAAACCAATCAGTGTCCGGAATTTCAGCAGAGCGACGTGTGCACAGTCGTCATTCTTGTAATACGCGATCCTGCGTTGAGACAGTTATAGCGAAAGTCGCTGACAAGAAAGGAGGAAAAGCTGTGTACCCGGCGTGTTTATACCAAATTCAATGGGTCGTGCGCCTGACAGGTGTTTTCATTAAGTATTCTGACACATACAGCGTCATCTATAGATCAGTTTTCCCCCTATTTTTTTTCTTCTGACGTACGTTTTCCCCCTTCTCCGATAATATTCCGTTGCAATTTTACGTCATTCTGACCATTGGTGTTATTTCTACAGCGTTGTGAAAGTCTAACTTTAATTGTAATCATCCTGTAGATATAGATTCGTTTACATTTGAAATGTTTCAGAAATAACTACTTTGACCTGAACTAACTACACCGTTTGGTGCTATGATGTATGAGTAAACTGTAGTTACTATGCCGAATGGTATGTTGTGGATGGTAGTCCCAAAGGCTGAATGCGACGTGTCATGATTACAACCGTACTGAGGAACACAAGACGTACCAAAATATCGGTTTGAGATTCAGGTAAGTAGTGGTTTAAGTATTACCGGACGATTCGCTGAAATTAACGCCTTTAGTGATCATCTGATCATAATATCTGATTATAGATAGGCATACAATTAACACGATTCTTTCTACACACGTAGTGCACAGGTACGAATTACATCGTGTTTGCGACAGGCTTTTTGTTCTTTGTTTTCTCAGTCCGAGTACATTTTTCACCTGGTCGCATGAGGGAAGTATTACTTCCATTTCCTTGAGCCTGGCGTCTTACTTCAGCGTCTTCTTACGTCAAGTAAACAGGAACTCAGATCTCAGTGGGAAGAGGAATGTTATACTTTACCTGCAAATAAAGAAAAATATTATGGTAGGTTGAACACCGCGGAGTGTAAAGCTTACGATGAACAGAGTGTATCTCATCAGCTTTTCAAACTGAATTACGTAAACTAAGCAACAAGCAACAAAGAGATTACTCAGCCACAGAGATTTTACTTGCAAAATAACAGAATTAGAAGTAGGTGAAAATAGTACCAACATTCAGTAGCGATGAAACGTTCCCATTTACATGTCTTGATTCCTTTTTCAACTTGACACATGGGGATTAAGTCATTAGTCTCATGCCGCTAAAGTAGTGATTACATTCCGATTCACAAGACAAACGATTTTCCGTGTGTTTCATGACCTAAATCACTTGAATGAAGACAACAAAACATCTACATCTACATACATACTCCGCAATCCACCATATGGTGTGTGGCGGAGGGTATCTCGTACCACAACTAGCATCTTCTCTCCCTGTTCCACTCCCAAACAGAACGAGGGGAAAATGACTGCCTATATGCCTCTGTACGAGCGCTAATCTCTGTTATCTTATCTTTTCCGCGAAATGTAAGTTGGCGGCAGTAAAATTGTACTGCAGTCAGCCTCAAATGCTGGTTCTCTAAATTTCCTCAGTAGCGATTCCCGAAAAGAACGCCTCCTTTCCTCTAGAGACTCCCACCCGAGTTCCTGAAGCATTTCCGTAACACTCGCGTGATGATCAAACGTACAAGTAACAAATCTAGCAGCCCGCCTCTGAATTGATTCTATATCCTCCCTCAATCCGACCTGATAGGGATCCAAAGAGCTCGAGCAGTACTCAAGAATAGGTCGTATTAGTGTTTTATAAGCGGTCTCCTTTACAGATGAACCACATCTTCCCAAAATTCTACCAATGAACCGAAGACAACTATCCGCCTTCCCCACAACTGCCATTACGTGCTTGTCCCACTCCATATCGCTCTGCAGTGCTACGCCCAAATATTTAATCGACGTGACTGTGTCAAGCGCTACACTACTAATGGAGTATTCAGACATTTCAGGATTCTTTTTCCTATTTATCTGCATTAATTTACGTGACAATGTAGCTTCCTGACAGATTAAAACTGTGTGCCGGACCGAGACTCGAACTCGGGACCTTTGCCTTTCACGGGCATGTGCAGAAGAGCTTCTTTGAAGTTTGGAAGGTAGGAGACGAGGTACTGGCAGAATTGAAGCTGTGAGGACGGGTCGTGAGTCGTGCTTGGGTAGCTCGGTAGAGTACCAGCCCGCGAAAGGCAAAGGTCCCGAGTTCGAGTCTCGGTCCGGCACACAGTTTTAACCTGTCAGGAAGTGTCATATCAGTGCACACTCCGCTGCAGAGTGAACATCTCATTCTAAATGACCATGTAGGTTCATTGATGCATCGTATATGAAAGCATCGACGCATCGGATATATCGAAGCTTCCACAATATATCGGTTTAATTCGATGCATCTATACTGTAAATCCAGTGTTTTTGATACATCGATGTATATCGTACATCTCTAACGGGAACTGAGAGAAAGCAACGGTATTTAATCAAGTTGATTCGAAAGCGGGCCGTAAAGCAGAGGGCCCATGTTTTGGGAGGCGCACAGTGTCAACAGTGGGCGAGACGTGGAGGGCGTCGATGCTGATTGCCTGCGCTGTCTGTCCCGGGCGGCAGGGTTCGCGCGGTGGCCCGATAGGAAATGTCGCCGGAAATTACCCCTCCGGGCGCCGCACAAAACCCGGAGCGCCAGCCGCTGCCGCCGCCTAACGAAATAAGCAATCAATTACGCAACGCATGCTTCCGGCAGGCAAATGACGCGCAGTCGCGACCCGCCGCGAGTCACAGGTGGCTGGTGGCCGGGATTCGCACCTGTGCGCTGACCTGGTGGATCGATGATATTGGCAACGGGCGTAACAGGGCGCTTCCAATATTTGTGCGTTCCGTCTAGTAAGCTGCAGTTACGGTAACTACACTTAACAGCCAAATAAACAGTTACACCTGCCTAACATCGCGTAGGACCCCCGCGAGCACGCAGAAACGCCGCAACAGACGTGACATGGACTCGACTAGGGACTGAAGTACTGCTGGAGGGAACTGACACCATGAATCCAGCAGGGATGTCAGTAAATCGGTAGGACTACGAGGGGGTGGAGACCTCTTCTGAACAGCACGTTGCAAGTCATCCCTGATATGCTCAATCTCTGGGGAATTTGGTGTGCGTCGGAAGTGTTTTAACTTAGAAGAGTGTATATGTTGGGTGTCGCATTCTCTTGTTGGAATTGCACAACTCCGTCGGAATGCACAATGGCCATGAATAGATGCAGGTGATCAGACAGGATGCTTACGTACATGTCACATGTCAGCGTCGTATTTAGACTTATCAAAGGTCCCATATCATTCCAACTACACACGCACCACACCATTTCAGCTCATCCTCTTGAACAGTCTCCGGTTGACATGCAGGGTCCATGGATTCATATGGTTGTCTCCTTACCCGTACACGTCGATCCGCTCGATACAATTTGAAATGAAACTCGTCCGTTTCCAGTCGTGAACAGTTCAATGTCGATGGTGACGGGCCCAAGCGTAAAGCTTTCTGCCGTGTAGTCATCAAGTGTACACGCGTGGGCCTTCTATTTCGAAAGCCCATGTCGATGATGATCCGTTGAATGGTTCGCACGCTTACACTTGTTGATGCCCCAGCAGTAAAATCTGTAGCAATTTGCACTTCTGTCACGCTAAACGATTCTCTTCACTCGTCGTTGGTCCCGTTCTTGCAGGATTTTTTCCGGTCGCAGCAATGTCGCTGATTTGACGTTTTCCCAGATTCCCGATATTCACGGTACACTCCTGAAATGGTCGTACGGAAAAATTCTCACATCATCGGTACGTCTGAGGTGCTGTGTCTCATTGCTCGTGCGCCGACTATAACACCACATTCAAACTCACTTAAACCTTGATAACCTGCCATTGCAGGAACAGAAACCGATCTAAATACGGCGCCGGACACTTGTTGTCTTATACAGGCGTTGTCGACCGCAGCGCCATATTCTGCCTATTTACGTATGCTTATATTTGAATACGCATGCATATACCAGTTTCTTTGGTGCTTCATAGTATATTCAACGAGACAGAGAAGTCAGAAGATCAATCTGGCGCGAAACCAGCTGCCAAGTTATTGAATGAGTATTGCGTAGGATTCTATGCTAATAACAAACCACCGCATCGAACTGGACAAGGGAGAAACAAGTGCTGTTGATGCCCGCAGCATAACATGTAGAGTGGGTGAAATGTCAACTACCCTGGAAAATATTTACCATTAATAGTAAATTTTTAAAACTCTCTTGTCTGTCTGTATATTTCTCTGTTTTAACACGCTTCTCCAAAACTGCAAGATGGATTTTCAGTGAGTTATCGCAGACCACTTGAGCACAGTTTGGGGCATCTTAGAGGCTTCATTTCATCAAAACCTGGTCATGGAAAAAGAGATATCACTATTAACAGATTTATCTAAAACAGTTCTATCAGTCTGCTTGTTCGAAAACGCCAATCTCTTTTACTGGAGCATAACTCGGGGCACCTCACTGGGTTTAATATGTCAAATCAAACACTTTTCATTCACCTAGTTTTCAAACTTATTTTATTTGGCTATCAGTTTTGGCGATTTTCTACATCGTCTCCAGGCCTCCATGACCAACGCGTAGGAACATTCCAACCTCGGTTCCGGTCAAAATAGGGGCCAGCATTAAAATACTGGTATCTGTAGATAGCTGCTTGATATCTGGTAGCCAGATAAAATAAGTTTAGAAATTGGACGACTGAAAAGTGTCTGACGTGACGTCCTGCACCGAAAACCCGAGTCTCGAAAAAGATGGACACACAAACACTCACTGAGTTTATTTCATTAGAATAGGATCACGATAAATGAAGATATTGCAATTAAAAGTTTTATCATTATTTATCTTATAGATGCCAAAGTAATTATCTCTGTTACTTTGTCATGAATAACTCATTGAAACGATTTTCATGATGTTTTGTATGGAGGCAGCTTCAATACTGAGGAAGAAAATAGGGTACTATAGGAAGTGTACAGTACAAGATACTTATCGACTTGAAGAATATTACACGCATTAGGGTAAAATACCTACTCTTTGAAAAAGGGATTTGCTTGTTGTCTTTTGACCTTGATCATATTTGTTAAAATGTTTTTACTTGTTGATAAGTCCTACATGATGTGATTCAGAGTAATGAATATAACGTTTACATGTTTAAACCACACTTCCAAACCATTTGTTGTATTATTTACACATTGTGTAATGTATAGATACTTCAATAGTACAATGCATAGATGCGCGCTCTTGCCCTGTGTACCCACTGCTCCGCAACGATGTTGATGCATCGTGTGTTGGGACACCTTGTGAGGGGGAATGATGATGATGATATTTGATTTGTTGGGAGCTCAACTGCACAGTCATCAGCTCCTGTACAAAGTCCCAATCTTTACACACTCCAATCCATCCGCTTTCACTGATGATGATGAAAATGATGAGGACAACACAAACACCCAGTCCCCGCGCAGAGAAAACCCTCAACCGGGCCGGGAATCGAACCTAGGACACCGCTGTCCAGGGGCAGGAACGCTAGACACTTAGACCACGAGCTGCAGACATGGGAAGAGGGAGAGCGGGGCACATCATGAGCTATGTTAACCGAAGCAGGCAAACAAGTGAGGGCGGCTGATGTTATTTCACTTACAGTACCTTACTTAGTCACCATAACTCATCATAACAAAGCTACAGAAATGCGAACAAGCTGGGTAACTTCTACTATTTACAATTAAACTGATACGGGCTGTATCCTTATTGAAGAATGTCACAGAATAAACTGGAAATAGCTATCGTTGACGTCTATGCTGCGCTGTGTTCGATATATAAGACTTTAGGCATGCATAGCGCTCCGGGACAACAGGTTTTTCAGTGATCTGCTGCAGATCTTCTAATTTTAGAAATTTGTTTGAAGACACCTCATCTTTCAATTTACTCCACAGGTAAAAATCAAAGGGGGAGCTGTCAGGCGACCAAAGCGACCACATCTGTGCATTGTGTTATTGAAGTAGCTGTACATTTTACAATGTCTGTACTCAGTACCCTCTCCTCACCGAACACATCTCGCACTCGTGGCACGGTTGTTATGGCAGCATGTATCTTTGCTCTGTCTTGCTTAAAATACCCACAAAGTCGTAGATCTTTCGTCAGTTGATCAAATTGTGGATTAAATGGTATCTGGACACAAAAGTTATCCATTAGTATTAACAGTTTCTTGAAGGAATCGTGTTATGATGCAGACATGAGATATTGCGCACCAAACACCAATCTTAGAGTAATGCAACAGCTCCTCAGATTACTGACGGGGTTTTTCTGATGCATAGTGGGGCTATTTCTGAGAGATCACATACCCTGACATATGGAACCTGGCCATCTGAAGAAATGAGAAACTGCAGATACGAAAGTCCTGATTCCACTTCACTGAGAAACCACCGAAAGAACTCAACACGCATATGTTAGTCTGGACCCTTCAACTCCGGCACAACAATAAATTTGTAACGGTACAGATCAATCTCATTCTTCGTATTGTTAAATATTTTCTGCGCTAGTTTTATCCTCCATTCTCTATATGGTTGAAATAACGTGCAATTTTAAGCCATGCTGGTGACATTTCCCGAAGGCCAAGAATAAGAGTTGCATATGGTTGACACTGCCTATGTTTAAGCCAATCAGTAACATCCAAGATCTTTTTGATTCAACACTCAATACAAAATTGTTAAATAGTGAATCAATAGCGTAACTTGGAAGTCACTCTTCTGAACTACGGTTCCCAGTCACGTGTCAGATGCCTAAACAGCCAACTTTGGCAGTGCAGACCGCTGCAGGACGTGCAGGAGGAATGTCAGTGAGGTTCTGGAAGGTACCAAAAGGGTGTTGGTGTCATGCCAACTCCAGTGCCGTGGCCAGCTGCACTAGGCCTTCTGCTTTCGGATACATGACGTGAATAGTGCCATCGTGGTGGTCCTACAGATTCTCAACTGCGTGTGATTTCGGAGACTTCGCTGAGTAAACAGACTATAGTAAATTCACCCTGAAGCTCCTCGAACCACGCACGTACCCTATGACCTGTGATACACGTTGAAATGTCCTGCTAGTGGGTGCCATCGTGCGGACGAAAACAAAACTGCATCCAAAAATAAAGGATGATTAGTATTTAACATCGCGTAGACAACGAGGTCATAAGAGACGATGGACAATATCGGAATAAGGTAGTACGGGAAAGGAAAACAGCCGTATCATTTCCAAGAAACCATCTCGGTGTTTGCCTTGAGTGATTTAGGGAAATTATGGAAAACCTTAATCTGGATGGCCAGACGCAGATTCAAACCGATGTCCTCCAGAATGGGAATCACCCAGGGAATGCAAAGAAAACATCCATAGTTGCGGGGTGTTTGCTTTCAGACGTAACTTGCAGTCACGATTACAGCCATCTGGCCGATGGAGTACAAAACGTGATTCACCCGAAGAAGCAACTTGGGGCGAGACAGAGGATATCCAGTTGCGTTATTGGCGTGCAAATTGCAGCCTTCGTCACCGAAGAACACTCAGCACTGGTGCATGAACTTGGCGACTGCTACAGAGACGCTTACACGGCAAAGTACGCTGAACGTTCGTTGAGGAGAGACTCCTGGCAGCCCCTTGGTTCATCTGGGTGGTCAGTTGCTCAATAGCTGGACGTCTGTTCGCCCGTACACATCTCCACCGCTGCCGTTCATTCTTGTCATCTATAGCCCGTGGTGCATCACGATCGCATAGGAGCCGGTTTTGGATGCCACCATTATGCCATGGACGAGAGACTGTAACCACGGAGGTGTGCGAACTTTTTACTGATTTAGCCGTTTCGGAAATGCTTCCACAACTCCCTTGAAAGCCAATGATCACGCCCTCTTGGACGTTAGATAAATCGTCCCGTTTGCTCATTACGACAATGACATCATTGTTTTACGGGTCCACCCCGACACGCTTTGTATGCCCTCGACTTCCAGTGCTGCCACCTTCCGTGTGAGAGTGGCTATGGCACACTGATGTCGAACATAGGCAGTGATCACATTAATGTGACTGGACCCTGTATTTACATATTAGTTGATGTAACGTACAATTGTATGGGTTTCAAAATAAAGTATTTCAGGACGAAGAAGGGAACAAAATTATATCATCATTATTATGTAAATCAGAATTTTCAAGCTTACACTGTTTCGTATTCAGTCTTTTTTCTTTTTTTATACTCTCATTATTCAACGGCCACTACTTATATCATCTTTTTCTCTGCTAAGTCGATCTAAAAGAAAAAATAAATACAGTTAATACAAAAAGATATCTTAATTTCAGCTTAAAATTGTGACGAAAGAATAAAATACTTAAGAAAGGGGGAGCAGTAGTGGAGCAAGTGGCTTAGTATGGGAAAGCTCTCTTGTTCAGATTAACGTATGCTCTTTCATATTTATCTCCGTGGATTCATAAAAGCATTTGAGGGAAATTCTGCATCCGTATGCTTCCAGTCTTCAGGGTAGGCAATTGATTGGTTGGTTGGTTGATTTGAGAGAGATTAGGGAAGGACGGAGAAGCAAGTCGGCCGTGTCCTTTGCAAAGAACCACCCCAGCATTCACCCGAAGCGATTTAGAGCAATCACCCAAAACCCAAATCAGGATGGCCGGGCACTGGTTTGAACAATCGTCCTCCAGAGTGCGAGTTCAGTGTGCTAACCACTGCGCCACCTCGCTCGGTAGACAGTTGTTCACTGTTGAGACAGAACGATGCGAACATTTTAATAGTGTGTGGGTGCGCCTTTGGATCGCTATATAGCAGCGATTCTGTGTTGCATGTATTTGACATCTACTTGGCAAGTTTCAGAAGGTATGTGGCATAAGTGTCTAATCACTGGCCTCGCAGTTGCCACAAATTACGCGGCGGTGGTGTCTCAGCGCAGAAGAGGCCCCCAATACCGTCCGAAAGTGTTAGTTCCGTTCACATCAGGCAAATGTTTTGCCCTACGCATCGTCATGAATTAACTATAACTCCTGAGATTGTGATATGGGCAGTTATCCTGTTGGAAAATGTCATCGCCTTCTGGGAAGAGATCAAGCATGAAAGGATGTGGGTTGTCCACAATGTACTTCACGTATTCCACAGCTCTCATTGCACGTAATACTACTACAATAGGACCTATGGACGCACAGGTGAATGTTCCCCATAACGTGATTGTGCCCACGTTGGCCTCAGTCCGTGGCACGGTGTATGTTTCGAGCAGCCGTAAGCCGGATTGATGGTATATCTCGACACGATCATCGACCTTGTCTAATAAATAACATGGTTAATATGACCAGGTGACACTTTTATTCATTATATCGTGTCCATTGCAGTCGTGCTCAACGTGCGAAAAGGTATGAGTAGCATTGAACGGTGTGCAACGAAATACCTGTGACTTCATTAGCATTTTAGTATATCGTGAGACCTGCCACATATCACCGCCTATCCTCTATACAGAATGCGTCTACGTTCTGTGATGGGACGTGGCTGTCCAACACCTTGTCACCTACTTCTTATTTCACCGTCATCAACCAATTTCGAAACATGCTCACGACCGTAGCTTGCCACCACCCGACCAGCTTCGTCGTTTCCGATATGTGCACCCAGACGTGCTGGCCCACAAAAGTCTGTTCCCTATCAAACTTTCTTGTGTTTGTTGGTTTTCCGTGTGCGGTTCGTATTGTCGGTAGAATGATTCGTCATAAGGCTTTACTCTGCTTATAAACTTCGTGTACCATGCCCTGTGCCCCCGCTTAGTCTCGAGGTCGGCAGTGTTCGTAAAGTTTTGAAGCACAGGTGTTGTTCTACGTAGATGTAATACACCAGAACAGTGAACAGAATTGCTATCGCCTTATCTTTGCATCGGTGATAGTCCATCTTGGCTTAAGGCAACCACCACGATCTCCACTCTATCAACCACTTTAGTGGCACCTACCTGGCACGTTCTCAGTTATGCTTTATGTGCATTCTCGTCTCTGTCTTTCCACCTTAAGACACTCTCTAGTACGATGGTAGTTACAACTTGTTGGTAGAGAATCTCATTTCTTATTATTGTGTGTTATTCGGTACATAATAGCCAGAAGAGATAGGCTACAGTGTAGTACAGCAGCTGTCGTCGTAAGGAAACTGAAGAGGAGTAGAAATAATTAGTAGAACCATAATACAGTAAACAGAAGCTTTGTTTAACTTTTAGCTTTCTTCCAGCATTGCGAAGAAACTTTACAAAAGAACAGCCAGCAATAAAGTAGAGCTATTACAAGAATCAAACTAAGTGCATCATGCGGTGCGAGGCTCCCGTTACTAATGCATCAGCGAACTGTTCCAGGCTAAGAGTGATGACTGTCAAAAAGTGTGGCTGAGAGTGGGCCGTGTAGCTGTTACTACAGATTGCACTCGTCGTCGGAACTGCTGAAGGCATGGCCAAGTGGACGCGCATCATTGTATCCACTGGGCTCCAGCGCTATCGGCGTCTGTCGGGAACGTACGTTTTTGTTGCCAGTTGTGAGACGCCAGCGAGAGTGGTCTCGATCTATAACACCACACATGTCAGTAAATTACATTTCGAAAACATGTTACGACATTCGCTTGGACTCCCTTTTTTTCCGATTCTCCTGGAGGCAGTGGTAAACATAGCGAGTGCAGAAGGTGCCCGTTCAATTCCATTTTGATGCCATAATTGAGAGCTGCATACACGCTATTATCTACAACTGCGAGAGCGGTAGTGCAAGAAATTGGTGTGACTAACAGCGATCATTGTAGGTGTACGACAGATTGGCTACGAGTAGCCGGGACAAATTACGACCTCTCTTAACACAACATGAGGCGCCAATAACCCAGGTCCATAACGAGGAAGTCGCTGATTGTTGGTTAAATATTTCCGTTCAAATTTCGTCCTCCATTATCTTTCACGGAAGCAATCACTTCACTGCCTCACTTGGTGTAGCAGATGGCTATAATTGAAGTGCAGTTACTCACGGAGATCCAATGGGGCTGTAATTATCGGATGGCAGCGAAACTTCGTAGATTTGCTAATGCGTTAACGCGGAACCGGTTTACGCTGGAAAACACAGTTGTGGGCACCAGGTGCCAATGTGGCGATTTACTGTGTTCGTACGACGGAATGTCATCCATGCTGTCATTTGAGAAGCCACATCGTGATTGAACACTATGCCTATCGAGAAGGGAGTCAGTGCGCTGTTAGTGTAACTGTTTCATGTAAACGGTAGCAATTGCTGTCCTCCACTGAAAGAGTATAGCCGACTGAAAGGTACAGGAAAGGCCCCCAATGCCATTAAACGGTTTAAAGAAGATGTAGTTTAAAGAATATCGTAAAGAAATCCGAAAACTTGGGTGAGATTGACGTGGCACCTGGCAGGGGAAGGAGTTATATCCCGGTGGAAGTTACTGACGAGGTCACTGTTGCTGTAACTGACCATGCGGCACATGTCCTGGAGATGATAGTGGTCGTGCAGTATCACAAGAATTGTTCATCATATAATCAACAGTACAGAAAATTTTGAGGTCTCTTTTACACTGGTACCCGTACAGCATACAGATGGTGCAGTAATTAAACCTCATTGTTTGCAGAAACGTTTTGAATTTGCTCTTCGGTTTCTGGCACGTTCCGAAGTTGATGATGTATAGCTGGGCAATATTCTATGGAGTGGCGAGGCACATGTTACACCACAGCGGCAGTGAATACACAGAACCGCGAAATTGTTCCCCCTCATACTGTTAAACCACTTGTTGCCCAGGAAGAGCAATTGCACTTGCCGTATGCGACTGTGTGGCGTCGATTCACTCTTCTTTGAAGGGAATACATTCAGAGGTCCTGTCAAGTGTATCATGACGTGGAACGTCATCGAAACTTACTTGAGTAAGTTTTCCTTGCAGTCACAGTGCCACATTTGCACCTGGTGGCCAAAATTGGAACTATTTTTTTCCAGCATATCTGCCAAGTTTCACTGTCATGCCATAGTTAAAGCCAAAACTGGACCTCTGTGAGCAGCTGAAATTTAATTATACCCATCCAGTACTAAATACCTTTGAGGAGAATTCCACTGTTGTAAGCAGGCATTTTTGAACGATTCACTGCAATATGTACAACTTTGCTCAGCAAAACATATATCCACCTACTGCTCACAATACTTCATTCAAGTCTGTATTGATTTGTCTCTGCGGTCCTAAATCCGCAT
Source organism: Schistocerca nitens (assembly GCF_023898315.1). NCBI lineage: Eukaryota > Metazoa > Arthropoda > Insecta > Orthoptera > Acrididae > Schistocerca > Schistocerca nitens. Next base: position 848,482,099 of record NC_064617.1, read on the forward strand.
ATTGGTTTCAACCAGTTACCGATGGTAGTGTGTCCTCCGCAAGCCTCTTGCCTCCGATAACTTCTCCAACCTAAATGCATCTTAACATACTTACTACAAACAACTCAGTCTATCTCTTTACAATTTGTGCCATCCATGCTTCGTTTACTGAATTAACTATTTATTGATGCTTCAAGATGTGTCCTATCAGTTCACAAATGGTTCAAATGGCTCTGAGCACTATGGGACTTAAATTATGAGGTCATCAGTCCCCTAGAACTTAGAACTACTTAAATCAAGCTAACCTAAGGACATCACACACATCCATGTTCCAGGCAGGATTCGAACCTGCGACCGTAGCGGTCGCGCAGTTCCGGACTGTAGCGCCTAGAACCGCTTGGCCACTCCGGCCGGCTATCAGTTCACACTGTGCTAAAAAAAATCGTTTCTACCAAACTCGATTCAGTACATCGTTGGACATTTGACTCACCCGCCTTATCTTCAGCATTCTACTAATTTTAAAAACTGATAGTCTATTACTGTCTGACCGGTTTATCATCAATTTTTTTTATCCCTGTACGAAGCTACACCCCAGAAGAATGTTTTCAGGAAGGACTTCCTAACATTTAAATACACTTTCATGACCATAATTTCTATTTTTCAGCTACGCTTTTCTTGCGTTTCCCTATTCGCATTTTATCTTTTCCATTTCCTCCATCGACAGATATATTGTTGGCCAAGCAACTGAATTATACCACTTCCACCGCCTCGTTTCCTAACTTGATGTTTCCATTATCGTCTGATTTAATTGGACTAAATCTTATTCCCTTGTTTGCCTTTTTTGACATTTATCATGTAACTTTCAAGATACAATCCAGTTCTTTCAACTGATGTTTAGCGTCGTTTACTGTCTCTGAAAAAATTGCAGTGTGATCGTCAAACCTCAAAGTGTTTACTTCTTCTTCCTGACCTTGATATCGCTTTACAAATTTCTGCTTGGTTTCCTTCACAGATTACTCAATGTGTAGTTTGTATAACGTCGGGAAGAGCCTACAACCATGTCGCTTCTTTCACAAACACTGCTTCTTTTCCATACCCTTCGCCTTTTATATACACCCATCTTCTTTTCCAAGCCTTTTGCCTATTTTAATTGCACTATTGTTCCTGTATAAGTGGTAGATAACTTTTAACTCTGCGTATTTTATCCCCTCTATCTTCTTCGCTTGTCCGTACTCGAAATTTTAACGGCGACTCTCTAGTCTCGGAACGTCTTCCGTTAGAGTTTTATGAAAGCACACTCGTGAAGCTCCCTCATCTACAAACCGGATCCGTCGTGAAAGTGTGGCTAGTCCCTAGCTCCTCTGCCATTCCTCCGTAATTAGTGTCCCAGACAATGCTCAACAAGCGGTGGAACAACGGTTTTGAAAGTTACATCCTTCGAGGATGAATTACCGGTACCATTCGTTCCGCTTCTTCCAGTGAATGCAAACCTTTTTCAGAACTAGTTTGATTTGTATTTCGCCCATTGCTTCGCATGCAGACCTCTGGATGTTGTAGAGTTGCCGAGTATTAAATTTCACTCCCCGTGTTAATGCTCTGCAAATCTTTCTGCATTTCCTAGCGATGTTTTGAGTTCAGTTTTCTTATATACCACAGCACCATCCGTAAACCGCTTCACACATCTTCCAGCGGTATCGACGATGACATTAAATATACAGTAAACTGTAGCGGTGCCATAATACTACCTGGTAACACTCCCGAAGACAATTTTACATCTGGTAGTTTCATCAGTTTCAGAACTAGGTAATGTATTCTATCTGCTACCATTTTGGTCGTTAGGCAACAGCGCTGCAATGTGGAACTGTTTCAAATGCCGTACACATAAAGACACCACAATTATAAAAAATTGGTTTTATTTGTTGAACGAACATAATCAAACGGTCCCCTATTAATTCACTCCCGAAGTTTTTCATAAACAGTAACTTCGGATAACAGACGGGGTGTCACATACGCGATACTAAAAGACATTAATATACAACTCGAATCATGATAAAAATGAAGTAAAACGATATTGGAAGAAAAACAGAATGTATCATTTGTTAGTGTGCCTCACAATACGATTAGTCATTACTGCGGGCGGAAGAAGAAAATGATACTACTACACTAGCCTTCGAGTCTTTGAAATGATACGCTAATCAGTCTGATAAAAGTAAATTAACTTATTGAGATAATTATTCACATTAAACAGTTCTCCGGGTTCTGTCACTTTTTTTCTTCTTTTATTGTTCCTCACATAGGCCCTGACATACTCTACTCAGACATGACATTTAGCCTGATTTTCCTGTACAATTCGATTTTTTTATAACTCTTGTGGCTATATCGTTCTCATATTGAATTGAAAAGTTATATATAACTCAACAAAAATTTCATTGGCCCACAGCAGCAAACCTGGACTTTCAACCGATAAGCACTTTCATTTACATGTGTATCACAATCACAACAAAAACCAGCTACACCTTAATACCATTGACAGGATTTCACACATTGTCTTGTATGCACAGTTGACCACCTCATTCTGCTCTGTTCTTCATCTATCTATAAGTATCTTTCGTATTTTCTTTACAGTTTTAAGAACAGACGATAGAAAATATCTGTTTCTGACTACGATTTGTGTAAATGTAGTCCTGGTTAGCGTATTCTTCACGCTACTGTCTCCTGCAGTGGAAGAACGTACTGTCTGCATAAATAAAATGTTTCTCTGAGAGAGACTCAGTAATTTTGAAACGAAAATGATTTAGGTTTCTGTTTCCGTAATTTACAAAAGCAATGCTATATTAATAGAGAACGGTTACGACGAGAGAAGTAGAATAGTAAAGTGCATTTTGTCTTCTTTGTTTTTGTTTTACGACTCGTTTTCCCACAGTCACAGTAATAATAAACGTCTTATTAGTACCAAACGCGTTTCACTTAGTTGTCGCTGTAATAATGTCATTTTTCTTACAACGTTTGTACGACCGTGAAACGTTTTCCTTCAATATTGAGAGGCGCGCACGTGTTTTGTTTCTTTCTGTTGGTAGTGGGATTGTCTGTTATGGCCTCTCTCTCTCTCTCTCTCTCTCTCTCTCTTTCTCTCTCTATCCCACTCTATCTCTCTCCCCCCCCCCTCTCTCTCTCACTCTGTGTGTGTGTGTGTGTGTGTGTGTGTGTTGTAACGGGAGGTAATACGTCCTAACTTCCGTGTATGTACATTATTACTCCTGTATGCTACAGTGGTGGGTGGTGGAGAGTGCGCACAGTGCCTAGTTTGCGTATTAACAACGTAAGATACGAAAAAAATATGAGCAGTGATAATAATTTAATGTTGTTTACAGTAATAAGTTAAAGCATGAAAACTCTTCATGGTCCAAGCGAACAAAATTGTAAATATATATGTATTTCAACAGTGAACGCTGAAGAAGCTTCGAAATAAAGCGAAACGCGTTTGGTCTCTCCTAAGACTTTTATCACAAAAACAAAACACGATATTAACACACATAACTTGATGAAACATTCTACCATAACTATTAACGTCTTTCCAAGCACAGCAAACAATCGATTAGTTATCCTCAGTAGACAACACCCTAACAGCAAAACATTACCTGTAGGCGATGTCCACAATTCTATGAGAATCAACAAGTTTTTTGAGAGATGTTACACACATCAAAAAAAGGTTTGCATCACCTCGGTTCCAGGAGTTCCTGAACTTGTACAGAAGATTGGAAGAGAGATCAACATAAACATCGTTTCCGCCCTTTTTATTGCTCAGGAAAACCACACATTGCTTATCGTACCACCATACAACGATACCTTTTGAGATGGTGGCCCAGATTTCTGTATACACCGGTACCTCTAATACCCAGTAGCACGTCCTCTTGCATTGACGCATGCCTGTAATCATCGTGGCATACTAACCACAAGTTCATCGAGGCACTGTTGGTCCAGATTGTCCCACTCGTCAATGGCTATTCCACGTAGATCCCTCAGAGTGGGACACGTCGTCCATAAACAGCCCTTTTCAATCCATCCCAGGCATGTTCGATAGGGTTCATGTCTGAAGGACATGCTGGCTACTCTAGTCGAGCGACGTCGTTATCCGGAAGGAAGTCATTTACAAGAAGTGCAAGATGGGGTTTCGATTTGTCGTCCATGAAGACGAATGGCTAGCCAATACGCAGTCGATATGGTTTCATTATCGGTCGGAGGATGGCATTCACATATCGTACAACCGTTACGGCACCTTCCCTGACCACCAGCGGCATGCGTCGGCGCCACATAATGCCACCCCAAAACAGCAGGGAACCTCCAACTTGCCGGCCGGTGTGGCCGTGCAGTTCTAGACGCTTCAGTCTGGAACCCCGTGACCGCTACGGTCGCAGGTTCGAATCCTGCCTAGGGCGTGGATGTGTGTAATGTCCTTAGGTCAGTTAGGTTTAAGTAGTTCTAAGTTCTAGGGGACTGCTGACCTCAGATGTTAAGTCCCATAGTGCTCAGAGCCATTTGAACCATTTTTTGAACCTCCAACTTGCAGCACTTGCTGGACAGTGTGTCTAAGGCGTTCAGCCTGACCGGGTTGCCTCCAAACACGTACCCGACGATTTTCTGGTTGAAAGCATATGCGCCACTCATTTGTGAAGAGAACTTCATGCCAATCCTGAGCGGTCTATTCGTCATGTTGTTGGATCCTTCTGCAGCGCGGTGCATCATGTCGTGGTTGTGAAGATGGACCTCGCCATGGACGTGTGCGTCGTAACACTACGTCCTGCGGCTCCACGAAAAGCATTATTCAACATGGTGGCGTTGCTGTCAGGATTCCTCCGAACCATAACCCGTAGATAGCGATCATCCACTGCAGTAGTAGCCCTTGGGCCCTTGGGCCACGTCGTCGACAGTTCCTGTCTCTCTGTATCTCCCCCATGTCCAAACAACACCGCTTTGGTCCACTCAGAGATGCCTGGACACTTCCCTTGTTGATAGTCCTTCCTGGCACAAAGTAACATTGCGGACGCGATCGAACTGCGGTATTAACCATCTAGGTATGGTTGAAGTACAGGCAATACGAGCCGTGTACCTCCTTCCCACTGGAGTGACTGCAACTGATCGGCTGTCGGACTCCCTCCCATGCTCATGCATGGTTGTTTACATCTTTGGGCGGGTTTAGTGACATCTCTGAACAGTCAAAGGGACTCTATCTATCTACAGTCAACGTCTATCTTCAGGAGTTCTGGGAACCGGATTGAAAATATGGCTCTGAGCACTATGCGACTTAACGTCTGAGGTCACCAGTCGCCTAGAACTTAGAACTAATTAAACATATCTAACCTAAGGACATCACACACGTCCATGCCTGAGGCAGAAGTCGAACCTGCGACCGTAGCGGTCGCTCGGTTCCAGACTGTAGCGCCTAGAACCGCACGGCACTCCGGCCTGCCGAACCGGATTGATGCCGAACTTTTTTTGGTGTGTGTATATTCATCTGAATGCACTCTTTGGTAATTATACCCGGTAACGTTCAAAATTTCTGTGATGTGTCTGTGATACAATATCAACAGTCAACGTCTATCTTCAGGAGTTCTGGGAACCGGATTGAAAATATGGCTCTGAGCACTATGCGACTTAACGTCTGAGGTCGTCAGTCGCCTAGAACATAGAACTAATTAAAGCTAACTAACCTATGGACCCCCCCCCCCCATGAACCATGGACCTTGCCGTTGGTGGGGAGGCTTGCGTGCCTCAGCGATACAGATAGCCGTACCGTAGGTACAACCACAATGGAGGGGTATCTGTTGAGAGGCCAGACAAACGTGTGGTTCCTGAAGAGGGGAAGCAGCCTTTTCAGTAGTTGCAAGGGCAACAGTCTGGATGATTGACTGATCTTGCCTTGTAAAAATAACCAAAACGGCCTTACTGTGCTGGTACTGCGAACGGCTGAAAGCAAGGGGAAACTACAGCCGTAATTTTTCCCGAGGGAATGCAGCTTTACTGTATGATTAAATGATGATGGCGTCCTCTTGGGTAAAATATTCCGGAGGTAAAATAGTCCCCCATTCGGATCTCCGGGCGGGGAATACTCAAGAGGATGTCGTTATCAGGAGAAAGAAAACTGGCATTCTACGGATCGGAGCGTGAACGTCAGATCCCTTAATCGGGCAGGTAGGTTAGAAAATTTAAAAAGGGAAATGGATAGGTTAAAGTTAGATATAGTGGGAATTAGTGAAGTTCGGTGGCAGGAGGAACAAGACTTCTGGTCAGGTGACTACAGGGTTATCAACACAAAGTCAAATAGGGGTAATGCAGGAGTAGGTTTAATAATGAATAGGAAAATAGGAATGCGGGTAAGCTACTACAAACAGCATAGTGAACGCATTATTGTGGCCAAGATAGATACGAAGCCCACACTTACTACAGTAGTACAAGTTTATATGCCAACTAGCTCTGCAGATGACGAAGAAATTGAAGAAATGTATGATGAAATAAAAGAAATTATTCAGATAGTTAAGGGAGACGAAAATTTAATAGTCATAGGTGACTGGTATTCGAGTGTAGCAAAAGGGAGAGAAGGAAAGGTAGTAAGTGAATATGGATTGGGGCTAAGAAATGAAAGAGGAAGCCGTCTGGTAGAATTTTGCACAGAGCACAACTTAATCATAGCTAACACTTGGTTTAAGACTCATGATAGAAGGTTGTATACATGGAAGAACCCTGGAGATACTAAAAGGTATCAGATAGATTATATAATGGTAAGACAGAGATTTAGGAACCAGGTTTTAAATTGTAAGACATTTCCAGGGGCAGATGTGGACTCTGACCACAATCTATTAGTTATGACCTGTAGATTAAAACTGAAGAAACTGCAAAAAGGTGGGATTTAAGGAGATGGGATCTGGATGAACTGAAAGAACCAGAGGTTGTACAGAGTTTCAGGGAGAGCATAAGGGAACAATTGACAGGAATGCGGGAAAGAAATACAGTAGAAGAGGAATGGGTAGCTTTGAGAGATGAAGTAGTGAAGGCAGCAGAGGATCAAATAGGTAAAAAGACGAGGGCTAGTAGAAATCCTTGGGTAACAGAAGAAATATTGAATTTAATTGATGAAAGGAGAAAATATAAAAATGCAGTAAATGAAGCAGGCAAAAAGAAATACAAACGTCTCAAAAATGAGATCGACAGGAAGTGCAAAATGGCTAAGCAGGGATGGCTAGAGGACAAATGTAAGGATGTAGAGGCTTTTCTCACTAGGGGTAAGATAGATACTGCCTACAGGAAAATTAAAGACACCTTTGGAGATAAGAGAACCACTTGTATGAACATCAAGAGCTCAGGTGGAAACCCAGTTCTAAGCAAAGAAGGGAAAGCAGAAAGGTGGAAGGAGTATATAGAGGGTCTATACAAGGGTGATGTACTTGAGGACAATATTATGGAAATGGAAGAGGATGTAGATGAAGATGAAATGGGAGATACGATACTGCGTGAAGAGTTTGACAGAGCACTGAAAGACCTGAGTCGAAACAAGGCCCCCGGAGTAGGCAACATTCCATTGGAACTACTGACGGCCTTGGGAGAGCCAGTCCTGACAAAACTCTACCATCTGGTGAGCAAGATGTATGAAACAGGTGATATACCCTCAGACTTCAAGAAGAATATAATACTTCCAATCCCAAAGAAAGCAGGTGTTGACAGAAATGAAAATTACCGAACAATCAGTTTAATAAGCCACAGCTGCAAAATACTAACACGAATTCTTTGCAGACGAATGGAAAAACTAGTAGAAGCCGGCCTCTGGGAAGATCAGTTTGGATTCCGTCGAAATACTGGAACACGTGAGGCAATACTGACCTTACGACTTACCTTAGAAGAAAGATTAAGGAAAGCCAAACCTACGTTTCTAGTATTTGTAGACTAGGAGAAAGCTTTTGACAATGTTGACTGGAATACTCTCTTTCAAATTCTAAAGGTGGCAGGGGTAAAATACAGGGAGCGAAAGGCTATTTACAATTTGTACAGAAACCAGATGGCAGTTATAAGAGTCGAGGGACATGAAAGGGAAGCAGCGGTTGGGAAGGGAGTAAGACAGGGTTGTAGCCTCTCCCAGATGTTATTCAATCTGTATATTGAGCAAGCAGTAAAGGAAACAAAAGAAAAATTCGGAGTAGGTATTAAAATCCATGGAGAAGATATAAAAACTTTGAGATTCGCCGATGACATTGTAATTCTGTCAGAGACAGCAAATGACTTGGAAGAGCAGTTGAACGGAATGGATGGTGTCTTGAAGGGAGGATATAAGATGAACATCAACAAAAGCAAAACGAGGATAATGGAATGTAGTCGAATTAAGTCGGGTGATGTTGAGGGTATTAGATTAGGATATGAGACACTTTAAGTAGTAAAGGAGTTTTGCTATTTGGGGAGCAAAATAACCGATGATGGTCGAAGTAGAGAGGATATAAAATGTAGACTGGCAATGGCAAGGAAAACGTTTCTGAAGAAGAGAAATTTGTTAACATCGAGTATAGATTTAAGTGTCAGGAAGTCATTTCTGAAAATATTTGTATGGAGTGTAGCCATGTATGGAAGTGAAACATGGACGGTAAACAGTTTGGACAAGAAGACAATAAAAGCTTTCGAAATGTGGTGCTACAGAAGAATGCTGAAGATTAGATGGGTAGATCACATAACTAATGAGGAAGTACTGAATAGGATTGGGGAGAAGAGGAGTTTGCGGCACAACTTGACCAGAAGAAGGGATCGGTTGGTAGGACATGTCCTGAGGCATCAAGGGATCACCAATTTAGTATTGGAGAGCATCGTGGAGGGTAAAAATCGTAGGGGGAGACCAAGAGATGAATACACTAAACAGATTCAGAAGGATGTAGGTTGCAGTAGGTACTGGGAGATGAAGAAGTTTGCACAGGATAGAGTAGCATGGAGAGCTGCATCAAACCAGTCTCAGGACTGAAGACCACAACAACAACAACAACCTATGGACATCACACACATCCATGCCCGAGGCAGGATTCGAATCTGCGACCGTAGCGGTCGCTCGGTTCCAGACTGTAGCGCCTAGAACCGCACGGCACTCCGGCCGGCCGAACCGGATTGATGCCGAACTTTTTTTCATGTGTGTATATTCATCAGAACGCACTCTTTGGTAATTATATCCGGTTAACGTTCCAAATTGCTGTGATGTTCATTGATATCTTCCAACTGGATTGATGCCAAACTTTTTTTGGTGTGTGTATATTCATCTGAACGCACTCTTTGGTAATTATACTCGGTAACGTTCCAAATTGCTGTGATGTGTCTGTGATATAACATCTACAGTCAACGTCTATCTTCAGGAGTTCTGGGAACCGGATTGAAAATATGGCTCTGAGCACTATGCGACTTAACGTCTGAGGCCATCAGTCGCCTAGAACCTAGAACTAATTAAAGCTAACTAACCTAAGGACATCACACACATCCATGCCCGAGGCAGGATTCGAACCTGCGACCGTAGCGGTCGCTCGGTTCCAGACTGTAGCGCCTAGAAGCGCACGGCACTCCGGCCGGCCGAACCGGATTGATGCCGAACTTTTTTTGATGTGTGTATAGTCATCTGGACGCACTCTTTGGTAATTATATCCGGTAAACGTTCCAAATTGCTGTAATGTTCATTGATACCTTCCAACTGGATTGATGCCGAATTTTTTTTGATGTGTGTATATTCATCTGAAAAAATGGCTCTGAGCACTATGGGACTCAACTGCTGGGGTCATTAGTCCCCTAGAACTTAGAACTAGTTAAACCTAACTAACCTAAGGACATCACAAACATCCATGCCCGAGGCAGGATTCGAACCTGCGACCGTAGCGGTCCTGCGGTTCCAGACTGCAGCGCCTTTAACCGCACGGCCACTTCGGCCGGCTATATTCATCCGAACGCACTCATTGGTAATTATACCCGGTAAACGTTCCAAATTGCTGTGATGTTCATTGATACCTTCCAGCCGCTGTTCTAAATTGCCTGACACTTTCTTTTGGGTTTAAGATCAGTTGTTTAGTAGCCCAGTCTAGTTGCGAGAGGGCGCCCCGAGTGTCCACAAAAGCTGTGTTTGGAGCCATGTAGGCGATGCAGTTATCATACTGGACGGCTGTACACTTCGGACTGTCTAAAACATACTCATCATTATATTGTAGAAGAAAGGGCAGGAGTTAGTCACCAAAAATGTTAAGAAAAGTTAAAATTTCTATTGCATTTCACGGTATAATGAATAAGTTGGTCGAGTTGTCACAGAATCACATCCGACCTACTACCGACTCTTCCTACAGGTGGTAAACGCCGCAATATGGCGTCGGTGCACTCAAGAGGTAACATCGCGGGCTGTACGACTCCAGACATCTAGTGTTCACAGCTCCCTTCGCAAGAAGTCGCGAAGAGTGGCTGAGATATAACTGAGTTCCCTGACAGCAGCAACTGCTGTCATGTCCGAAACCGCTGGCCTGTGACAAGGAGTGACGCTCGTCTCCTACCCCTTACGTATGGGAGGTACTTACGACCACTATTGTTACGCCTTGTTACACGGCTACGAGTGGTACTGCATTGCTAGTAGCCACTTTGGATAACTTCATTCAGGGTTGGTCATGGTCCCGTCCAAATACTCTAGCTCCCTGTTGCCGTTCTATCAGGTCGACATGTGGACGCGCTGATTGCATGCAGCTGACTGGCACATAAACACCTGTTTATCGCCACGAGTTGCGTCACCTGCGCAGAGTCACGTGACCGCTTGGTACCAGTCTGCGGCGCTCCAAATCCAGCAGTGTGCCTTTTTATGTGGGTGACTAGTATTTTGTCACCGACTTTAGCTAGAAGAACAGCAGTTTCTATGCAGCTCACCGCTAGTGGAGAAGTCGTGTTAATGAGTGTGTGACGTCGGTCAGGGATGTGGTTTGTATACAGGGGCGACTTCGGAGCGGCGCGACGCTGCCGGACCAGCCTGTACATAATGGTACCGAGGCGATTCCAATCTCTCCCCGCACTGCAGCCGACTGCTCCGCAGCCGCACGCATCTGTGCCGGAGGGAAAAACCCGCAACGAAATTTCAAATGCGCTTACTTATTCTTCCCCGTGGACGTCTTTTTTTTTTCTCTGCCGCCCGCTGGTTCTAGTATATCAAGTATTTTCCCTCCTCCTCTTCCGCCCTCTCCCTCTTTCTCGACTGCCCGCGTTCCCTCCCACCCCTTCCTTTACATTGGGACCCTTCACTGCTTCTTTGCTCCCTAAAGCGATTCCGAGGTAGCATCCGCCGAGATCCCCTTTCCTCCGTCCCCTCTCCGTCAGCGGCGAGCCATCTGTAAAAACAAAAACACGCCGTCCGGGATACCGGCAGTACCGCCAATGGCCTGCCGTGGACAAATTCTGGAATTATGCAGCCTGTAGAGACGGCGGCAGCTCCTTGATAGCCCTATGCTCACGGCTTTGGAATTCATGGATGGTCTTTTCGACGCAGAGAAAGAAATAATATCAGCCGCAAGGTACTGACTTCAAAATGTGTACTTTGGAAGACGTGCATGATTGTTGTCTACTTGGAACTTGAAACGGAGTTCGAAGCACTACTTGTTGCTATACTGCAACGAGAAATAATATGGAGCATATCAAGAGTCAATGATATTTAACATTTTTTCAGCCTGTTCCTGCAGAATTGTTTGCATTTATTTACATTTCCTCCTTTTCCTACACTACATGCATATATTCACCGTCCAGTTTCTGCCCTTAAGCCCATTTCCCTCCCCATCCCCTCATCCTTCCAACCCCTTTCTCTCTCCCTCCCTCTCTCTCCCCCCCCCTCTGTCACCCGCTCCCTCTCGGCCTCCCCTCTCTCTCTCTCTATCTCTCTCTCCCGCTCCCTTTCGGCCCCCCTATTTCCCCCTCTCTCTCTCTCTCTCTCTCTATCTCTATTTCTCTCCCCCCTATCTTCTCTCTCTCTCCTTCTTCCTCTCTGTCTTTCCCCCCTCCCTCTGTGTGTCCATTTCTGTTCTCACACGCGCGTGTGTATGTATGTGTGTACGCGTGCGTGTGCGTGTGCGTGTGTGTGTGTGTGTGTGTGCGTGTGTGTGCGTGTGTGTGTGTTTTGTGTGTCTGCGTCTGTGTAATCTTAATGCCACCCTTGGAGTTTATAAACATACACATTTAATGGCTTACGATTTCTGTCAACTGTAAAAAGACGCGTGATACACCTGCTTTAAAAACTTAACTATTTCGTATTTTGTACTCCAATTAGAGACAACCACTCATCTTTTCTTATGATTGCAATAGGTCAGAATGCCACGTATTGGACCTGCTGAGCGGTTAAATATACGATCCTCGTTATTGTGGACAAATAGTTTAGTGTGCCACCTCCCATATTGCCTGACAATAATAGGTCACGAAGTGGACGAGAAAACTAAGTGGAACTTCAAGTGTTGAGAGGGTATGTGATGTTATTTCAGTGGCTAGAAAATTAAGTCAAATTTACAGAGAAATTGGCTGTATCAGCCCACTTTATTTGCACCTCCTCTAGTCTTGATGCATGCAATGATTCGGTTGGTATGGGTGTTTACTCAAAATATGCAACTTTCGGTGCAATAGACCGATTTAAAAACTAAAAGTAAAATGTTGTGTAAACTTTGTTGATAAGTCAACCATTTTGATACAAAACATAACAATTAGGTAAATTCGTTTGCGTGAAATGATTTTGTAGAAATTGGATCGTTAATCTTCTATCAAAATAGTCCTGCAAATACATGTCCATTTTGTATTCGTTCTTCATTGCATTTCATCTGGCGCCAGCAAAACTTTCATATTTTGCGCCGTTTGCTGTTTCATCATTGAATTAATAAAATAAAACTTAACAGAAACTTCTACAGATACATGATTACTCAGTAATTCATAGTTTAGTACCTGGCAGAGGGATCATCAAACCTCCTTTAAGCAACTTTCCTAATGTTCCACTATCAAACGGCGTGCGGGGAAAACGAACGCTTAAATCTTACCGTGCAAGCTCTGCTTTCTCCTATTTCATTATGATGATAATTTCTTCCTATGTAGATGAGCGCCAACAAAATTTCTTCTCACTGTAAGGGGAAACTTGGTGACTGAATACATAAGAAGGTCCTGTAGCAGGTGAACAACGCCTTTGTTTTAATGACTGCCACCGCAGCACGTGTATCATATCCGCGGCACTCTCTTCCTTGTATCCCGATAATATAAAGAGCTGCCCTTCTTTGAACTTTTCCGATGTTCTGCGTCAGTCACATCTGATGTGGATCCCATACCTCACAGAAAGACTCCAAATGAGTGTGGAAGGAAGTAGTGCAATCAGTCTTCTGATTATTCCTATTACATTTTCAAAGAGTTCTGCCAACAGAACGCAGTCTTTGGCTAGCTATATCGACGACATTACATATGTAAGCGTTCCAATTTAACTTATTTCTAATTTTAATCTTTAAGTATTTAGTTGAGTTTACAGTCTTTAGATTTGTGTGATTTATCGTGGAACTGAAGTTTTGGAGATTGCTTTTAGTTCCTCATGTGGATGACTTCACACTTTTTATGATTTAGAGCCAATTGTTACCTTTTGCACCGTGCAGATATCTTGTCTAAATCATTGTGCAATTGGTTTTCATCATCTGATAATTTTACAAAACGGTAAATGACAGTAAATCTAGGAGACTGCTCAAATTACCTCCTAAATTATTTACATAGACCAGGAACAACAAAGGTCCTTAACACTTGCTTGCAGAACGCCAGATATCACTTCTGTTATTTTCCGTCAGTTATTACGAACTGCGATCTTTCTGGCAGAAAATCACGAATCCAGTCACACAACTGCTACGATACTTCATAGGCACGCAATTTAATTGGAAGTCGTTTCTCAGGAACGCTGTCAGTTGCCTTCTGGAAATCGGAAAATATAAAATCAATAGGGCGTCCCCTGTCGATAGCACACTACGTTGTGAGAATAAAGAGCTATTTGTGTTTCAGAAGAACGATACCTTCTGAATCTATGATGGCTATTTGTCGATAAATAGTTTTCTTCGAGGTGATCCATAACGTTCTTGCACAATATATGTTCCAGAATCCTACGGCAAATCGACGTTAGTGATATGGGTCTGTAGTGTAGCGTATTACTCCTATTTTCTTTCTTGGATATTGGTGTAACTTGTGAAACTTTCCAATCTTTCGGTATACACCTTTCTATGAGCGAGCGGTTATATATGATTCCTACGCATGGAGCTCTAAAATGGTTCAAATGGCTCTGAGCGCTATAGGACTTAACATTTGAGGTCATCAGTCCCCTAGAACTTAGAACTACTTAAAGCTAACTAACCTAAGGACATAACACTCATCTATGCCCGAGGCAGTATTCGAACCAGCGACCGTAGCAGTCACGCGGTTCCGGACTGAAGCGCTTAGAACTGCTCGACCACCGCGGCCGGCACGCATGGAGTCACTATATCAGCGTACTCTGAAAGGAATCTGATTTGCATACAATCTGAACCGGAAGCCTTGTACATGAAATGAAAAGGATGAAAAGGATAAAAAGAAAAGGAATCTCTAACCGCATTCGTGCTTTGTTATTATTTATTTGTTAATACTACTCAGTGTTTCTTACTACAGTATTAATATTATTTGCTTATAATAATGGCGAAATAAATATGTTTATCCAGAACATCGTTCCGTCATTTGCTAGCGCTTCGCACCTGAAGACACTCTGCTGATCTTGTTTCTGCTTTGGTCCAAAAATAATAAATTTACCCATGTAGTTCATTACTCAAACAAGAACAATTTTAGCTTTTAAAATAAATCAGAAACAGTATGGTTCGATATATTAATCTGCGTGAAAATATAAATAAAATATTGTTTCTACTTTCTCCAGATCTCTGCATGAAGCCAAGTTATTGATGACTTCACTAATAACACTATAAATTACTCTTGAGATAACACAAGTTGTGTAAAGTTATGTTTCGGGAGAGTTGCTTGCCAGTCGGCAAACAGGAACACCAACCAGCCACCTACGAGAACTTTCAAGCCTCTTCGGTTTCATAATTTCTTGTTTCCGCAGTCAACCTGCACTTATTTCCTTTGAAAGCATCCGGAGTGTTACGCGCTGTCAGTAAACTCTTCCACTGAACGTCCTTTCCTCTTAAAATTCTAACGTGTGTACCTCCCACCTTTCACTGCGTTCATCAACTAACGCAAATTATAAATACTACTTTTTTTTCTTTAAAAGAGTGTGATGGTGCGTGTATGTGGCGTTAGGAGTTTGATATACAGATACTATATTGTGCTAATCTGCTTTGTAATCAATGCACCAGCACACCTTTCCTCTAACTACAACTTCACCTCTGTGCCCTGTCACACGACTGATACACCCAATACTCTGCGAAGACCATGTTCAACAACGTCTGTAAGATTTTATAAAGAACCTTGTCGCCATCGCGTCCCAACCTGGAATAAACAATTTTATTACAATAGCCACACCCCGTTTCCAACACATGATGCATTTGCTTTTAGGAAACGCTAGTGAAATCTTACGCTAATTATTTACATTAAAACGGCTACACCACAAACTGTCCCAGGACATGGAAAACCAATGGAAGCAGGGTAACTAATATACAACACCTCATCAATACTGTGCACTACTTTACTCAAATCGCATCCGCCATCTCATGAGTGTCGATGGTAATGTCTTGCGTGCCAGCTGCTCCAGAGGGCCCAGGAAGTAGTATTGCTTTCCAGTGGTGTCGTCTACAGACTGGCTCGCACAACAAACGTCTGTGGTTGCCAATCAAGTGCCGTTACCTCCCTCCACGCCACTTCAGCTTTTTATAACACTCAACCGGAACTAGGACTTATAAAAGTAGTTAATCCTCCCAGATAACTTTGCGGGAAAAAAGAAACTCTTTGCCTGTATATATTGTATATACTAATAACTTTATACAGTAAACACGACATATGCAGTTTAAACGCAGGTCTGTGATTCGTTGACTGTTTTTGGGGGACTTGAGTACATTTTCAGGTGCGTCAAGTGGGAAGGAGTGGGAAGAGGAATTCCGCCTTATGCAAGACACCTTTTTTGTGTTTTGTTTCACGCAGACACGTTTCAGCACATTTTGTGCTATCTTCAGTGGGTTATTTTTTAGTTTGTAACTGTACAATAGTTGTTACATATTAACATTTAGCGAAACTTTTGGTACATATGTGCTGAAATATTTCTGGGTGAAACAAAAGAGAAAAGAAGGTGTCTTGTATAAGGCGGAATTCCTCTTCGCATTTCGTAGCAAGCACGGACATAACAAGAAGAACTACAACACCACAAGACGATTATTGGAAGGAGTGTTTCGTCTGGAACCAGGGGTGACCTACGGTGTTTTATCTAGTGCCAGCCGTCGGCAGCTGTCACCGTGTTGCATTACATCCACGTTTTTACAAATGGCTCTTGTATCTCTCCAAGCCCTGGTCATAGCTGGCTAACTGCTTTCCACCCCAGTATCCACACGTACGCCAGTTCTCATGGCAACAACAGCAACTGATATCGAACTGGCAGTAATCTTATTTATTTGCTTCGGCCCATCACAGCAGCCTACAAGGTTGAATACAAAGAGCATCAGGTTACACAATATAAAACTGCCTTCTGTTTATTCGGTGAACTGATGTCTTTCCTACATCAGCGAGCGTACAAGCTCCCGAGGCCTGCGCTGTACTCATCAGCAGCAGAATTAAGTATTTTGGTGATTCTACTTAGCGAGCTTGTCACATGTTTCTATGCGGACGTGAGCTGCGGGTAGCATTCAACAGTGTGAAGTGTTTTTAATTAGTGTAATAATTTTTCATATAATTAAACCGTACTGTTGTCAACCCGTGAACTCTATGTATTGACTATTCGAGTAAAAGAAGGATATCATTTAACATCCTCTCATCACTGAGCTCACAAGAAACTTAGCACTGGCTCGATGGATAAACATTACCCTCTTCTGGAGGGAACGATAGTGGCTTTAAGTTGAAGTTATCTGTGTATCAACTGAAACTCTTAATCCGGGCGGGCCCACAAGAATCTGGAACTCACACTTCCTGAATCGAGTGTAGTACAAATTATGAGTCAGTTTCGAGTAAGGGTTTACCAGCAAGATAATAGACTTGAAACTATGTTCTGAGGTGAGAACAAGAAGAAATCTAAGTAGTGGCAAGAGGAATGTTCTCTCTGCACCCATACACAACGAAGCAATTTTCAGTTCTAGTAATATCATCATATGAAATGAAGTACCAAGCGAACCAAATACAAACGAACTGAAGACAACAGCGACCGAGCCGTAACATCAGATGAAAGTTCATGATAGGAGTCAAACAAACGTGCTACGTTTTATGTGGATATGATGGCGAATAATCTTTCAGTACAACTATGACCAGAGGGCTCTACAACATCAGGGGTCCCAAGCCACGTCCAACATGCTGGATGTGTCAATAGGAATGTTGATATTCTGCAATTGTTAATTAATTTATTCAACACACTATATGTTACAGAACCCTATCTTTTATCGTATTGTCAGTTGAATAATTTTACTGTTTCCTTAAATTAGTTGTCCAGATTACCAAACTCCATGATGTAGGCTACCATTATGTAGTGTGTGGTGAATAATTATTTAAAAATTGTAGATGTTGAATGTTCTTGCTAGTAGGCCACCTTTGCACTTGGATAATTTTGTGGTATATAAATCTATAGTAATGAAAATTTCATTCATTTGTTTCCAACTATTTTCTATTATATATCGTTATCTCACCGAACCTTGCTAAAACAATCAGTACTTGTGGCAGTATTCAGAGTTTCGTTTAGAGCCACCAGCTACATGACTGGCACGACCTCGCCATAATGCAATCAGTATCTGCCGAAGCAATACGGAAATGGTCTGTGATCATTTTATTCTCGTCTTGCCGTTGCAAATATGGTGCGCGTTTTAGCAAAGCGGAGAAGGCGAAAACGCTTCAAAGGCCACATTCTCGCATCTTACTCCGACGTAGAGTCGGCAGTATTTCTCCTCTGCGACACAGAAACGCGCGCCCCGTTGCTTTCATTTCCGGTGCGCGTCGCGCAGCCCACCGTGTTGTTCGCAGGGAGGCTTAATTTAGGGGTCCGCCACTTGCTGGCCGCGGCTCTACTTGTGCACCGCGGGACAGCCTAACCCGACACGGCAGGCGCAGCGCCAGCGAGTGGCTCGAGGCAACGCAATCTCCTGTGACGGGGCGGAGGCTACGAGGCTATCCCCTTAATAGATTCCCGCCTTCGCACGCCTCTGCTTCGCTTCCTTCAGCCGCTGGGCTCCCTGCTTCGTTTAGCAGTAGATTTTTGTCTCGCGTATTCAGGGAAAAACAAAATGTGTGTTTCAAGTCCGCGTCTAGATTTGTCATGACTAGAGACCGGCTTATATGCATCATAAAAACCTTAAAATATTGATGAAAATATGCATTAAAAATGCTTAAAATGCATGAAAAGCGTCGAAATATGCAAGATCAAATCTTAAAAAAGACATGGTAGTTAATGTGTGCATTTTATCTCAAAGTCGAACCTGTACATATCAATTACGAGGAAGAGCACCGCCCACGCGAAAAATCGGTACATTTAGAACGCTGATATTATTTTCTGAAAACATTGTCGTAGATGTTAGGAATTGGGCCTTTCTGGGATTATTTTCTAAAAATTTGCAAAATGAGAATTCATATCGTGTTTCAAGAATTGCTCCTTCTTTGCAATTGTTGCCGGTAACATGCGGATGCGATGTGAGCTAGTCGCAGCGAAA
This sequence comes from Schistocerca nitens, assembly GCF_023898315.1. Taxonomy (NCBI): domain Eukaryota; kingdom Metazoa; phylum Arthropoda; class Insecta; order Orthoptera; family Acrididae; genus Schistocerca; species Schistocerca nitens. The sequence goes on from NC_064617.1 coordinate 848,500,923, forward strand.
CAGACGATATGTACAGGACCCACTTCGAGATATATCGCACCCTCAAAACCTCTGTAATATTTTTTTTAAAAAACAACATGCAATCATGAATTTTTTAATAGCACTATTGAAACAAAGTATAATTTACAATTTATTTTACATTTTTCTACTATTTTAAACATAAACGACCAGGTACTGTTCCAAATGTTCGGTAGTAAGGTTGTGCCTTCGATCACTCAAAACATTTTTATAAGCAGAAAAGGAACGTGTTGTGTCGATTCCCTAAGGTCTCGACACAATGAGTGGCTAGGTGCACGCGAAACTAACGCAGACGGGCGTAAATTCTGAAACAGGAAACTGGATGAAAACTATAAAGAAAAGAAGAGAGATTTTAATATACTTAACTTTAATGTAGTCTTGTTCTTGTTGAAATACATCTCTTGCATAGTAGTAAACGATTAGCACAGATACACATGGCGCCTTGCTAGGTAGTAGCGATGGACTAGCTGAAGGCTATTTAATCTGTCTCTCGGCAAATGAGAGAATGACTTGATACGTCAGGTCGCAAGCTATGTCGTCCGTACAACTGGGGCGAGGTCAAGTCCGTGTCTTGTGACCTGCCATGTGGTGGCGCTAGGATTGCGAGTACACAGTGGCGACACGCGGGTCCGACATGTACTACAGGACCGCGGCCGATTTAAGTTACTACCTAGCAAGTGTGGTGTCTAGCGGTGACACCACATTCCTCCCCCGCAAATCGGCGAACGGTCGTGAGATAAGGCTTCCGCCCGCCGTGGGGAGGACCCCATGTTGACGTATGCGATGAGGTGGGGAGCCTAACAACAGGCGAGGCTGTGCCACCCGCACCCGGCCATTCGGTCCGAGGGGAGCTAGGAAACGCCTGCAAACCTAGTCCAGGGTGCACGTCAACACGAGGTGTATGCGCACGTAATGAGACAGAAGGGTCGACCTCCATGTGGTCGGAGCACCCGACGGGCGAAGACGACATCTGGTCCGGAGCGGGCAAGAGGTCCATGGCGGAGGACGGCTGGTCACGGGAAACGAGCGGCGGCGCGTGACCCAGGGAGGCGCGAGGCGGCTGCAGCGAAGCGTCCGCTGCTGGCGGCGCCGGCGGCGGCTGCGGCGGCGCGACGCCATGAGGCAAAATGGAAGGCATCGTCGGTAACACCTGGGGATGAGGCGAGCCAGTAGATGGGTCCCCAAGGCGCTGACCGGACGGCGCCGTCGCTGAAAGCAGACGGGGAGCGGCAGAACCCAGGCGACGACAGAGGCGCAGCTGATTGAGATGCCGACGCACCTCACCAGAGGCCCCCAAAACCAAATACATCGCGCGGCCGAGGCAGCGAAGAATGCGCCCTGCGAGCCAACGCTGTGAACCGCGATAGTTGCGATAATAGACAACGTCGCCAGGAGCAAAAGCAGGAGTCTGCCGCTGCACAGGAACCTGATGTGGCGGATGCAGCAAAGACATCAGAGTTCGATGAGTGCGACCATGGAGCAACTCAGCCGGCGAGCGACCATCGCGGGGCTGAGAGCGATATGAGGACAAAAAGAGCAACAAAGCGTCCTCCCGAGAATGCGACTCTTTCAACTTCAACATCTGCGACTTGAAAGTCCGGACCAATCGTTCAGCGGCACCGTTTGACTGAGGCGAAAACGGCGCGGATGTCAGATGTTGAATACCATTGGCCTTGCAGAACGACTGAAATTCTGCGGACATGAATTGTGGGCCATTGTCGGAAACAATAGTCTGCGGAAGACCCTCAATGCAAAAGATAGCAGACAAGGCTTGGATGGTGGCAGAAGACGTCGTGGAAGACATCCGGACAACAAAAGGAAAATTACTGAAAGCATCGACCACAACCAACCATCGAGCATTCCAGAATGGACCAGCAAAATCTATGTGCAAGCGTTGCCAAGGGGAAGTGGCTTTCGGCCATGCAAAGAATTTCCGCGGCGGTGCGGATTGTTGTTCGGCACACGCCACGCAAGAGGAGCACATATTCGTAATCGCAGCATCGATTCCGAACCAAGTACAGTGCTGTCGAGCAAGTTGTTTCGTTCGCACTATACCCCAATGTCCTTGGTGAAGAAGCCGTAAGACAGAGGACTGTAACGAACGTGGGACCACGACTCGGGATTGATCATTATCGGAACGCAACAACAAAACACCACGTCGTACAAAAAGTCTCTCCTTGTGAGCAAAAAATCTGCGAACCAAAGGATCCTCGATCCGTGACTTTGATAAGGGCCATTGCGAAGCAACAAAACGCAAAACGGAAGCAAGGACAGGGTCAGCAGCTGTGGCAGTAGCTACACGACGAAAATCAATCGGAAACGATGCGACCACGTCATCGGCTTCCGAATCAATGAACATGCAAGCAAGTTCGGAAGAATCGAATGCCTTATCCTCAGCAACAGGCAAACGGGACAACGCATCAGCGTTTCCGTGCTTAGCAGTGGACCGATACAAGATATCGTAGCGGTACTGCGAGAGAAAAAGTGACCAGCGAATGAATTTCTGCGCTGTACGTGGAGGTACAGGCTTGGTCGGATGAAAAAGCGATGTCAAAGGTTTGTGGTCCGTGATGATGGTAAAGTGACGACCATACAAGAAATCGTGAAACTTTGTTACACCAAACACAAGAGCCAAAGCTTCCTTCTCTATTTGTGAATAATTTCTTTGCGCAGATGAGAGCAATTTGGACGCAAAGGCAATAGGGCGATCATGCGAGCCATCCTTGTGCGCAAGCACAGCACCGATCCCGAAATCCGATGCATCTACCATCAACAAAAGGGGTTTTCGGGGATCGAATGGCGTAAGACAAGTATTTGAAAGTAACGCCGATTTCAACTGGCGAAAGGCGCGTTCGCATTCCGTCGTCCAGACGAACGGAACACCTTTACGGCGTAAGCGATGAAGCGGAGCTGAAATAGAAGAAGCATTGCGCACAAACCGATGATAATAATTTACCTTACCCAGCACACTCTGTAGCTGTTTTAAGTTCTGCGGTGACGGCAAGTCCTGAATGGCACGAAGGTGCTCTGGACTCGGATGTATACCTTGGGCGTTAAGGACATGGCCCAGGTACGGTAAGTCACGAGCAAAAAACACACATTTGTCCTTCCTCAAGCGAAGACCATTCTGACGCAAGACCTGAAATAATGTCCGGAGATTCTGCAAATGTTCTGCTTCTGTCTTTCCTGAGATTACAATATCGTCCAGATAGTTCGCAGCTGTAGGGACCGACGCACAAAGAGTTTGTAAATATTGCTGAAACAAAGCAGGGGCGGATGCACACCCGAATGGCAGTCTTTTGAAGCGATACAAGCCAAGATGCGTGTTAACCACTAAGACGCGCTGGGATTCTTCGTCCACAGGTATTTGCAAGTACGCATCTGCTAGGTCCAATTTTGAAAAATATTTTCCCGGGCACAGTTTGTCAAAAAGATCTTCCGGGCGGGGCAAAGGAAAAGTAGCAGTCACAAGTTGTGGATTCACAGTTGCCTTGAAGTCCACGCAAAGTCTCAGTTTTCCGGAAGGTTTTGGCAAAATGACTAAGGGTGAGGCCCAGAGAGAAGCCTGCACACGTTCAATTACACCTTGAGATTCTAACTCGGCCAATGTTCGTGCGACCTCATCACGCAATGCGTGGGGAACATTGCGCGCTCTGAAAAATTTCGGTTGCGCGTTGTCTTTCAGTTCCAAATGCGCTTGATAGTTCGTAGCGCAACCAAGGCCCGGTGCAAAAATGTCTGCAAATTCTTCACAAAGACTAGAAACACTGGCGGAAGGCACAGTTTGATTCACTGATAGGACCTGATTTACTATAGACAAATTAAACAATTGAAACAAATCTAAACCAAACAAGTTCACTGCACTAGAGGAACGAAGAACATAAAATGACACAAGTTTTGTCTGTCCCTTGTATGTGGCAAGAAGGCTGCACTGTCCTAACACAGGGATATGCTGTCCTGAGTAACTAGTTAACGTAACATTTGCGGCACGCAATGGCGGTGCGCCCAGCTGTTTGTACGTGTCGTGATTGAGCAATGAAACTGCAGCTCCGGTATCGAGCTGGAATGGTATCACTTTTCCTGCAAAGTCTAAGTCCACAAAAAGTTTATTGTCGTGTTGACGACAAGAGCGACTGTCTCGTGCAATTTGAACTGATACAGGTCCAGAAGCACTTGCAACTTTACGGGATTTCCGGCGACGTCGACGCACTCGTTGGGTGGGACGAACACAGTCACTGTTAGCTAAAGTGTCACTGGACGGGTGGGAATGAACTACATTAATGTCCATGGGCGAAGGTCCACGAGCCTGATTGTCCTGGATTCGATTCCGGCGCGAAGCAAAAGGCCTGGAATTTGTGCGATTGTCTGATCTTAACTTTTTCCGGCAAACACTTTGTACATGTCCTTTCTTTTGACAGTAAAAGCAAATAGCTTGGCGTGACGGGCAATTTTCACGCGAATGTCTAGTTGCACACCGCGGGCAAGATTTCACTGCATTTGCTTGCTGACGCGGCGCACGTGGTTGCAAGCTAGGCGGCCGCAGCGAAGTCGGGCGCGAGGGCCGCTTAGCGTCCCGCGCAGCGGGCCCGGCGGGCCGATTAACGTGACACACTGCCGGCGAAGGTTCAAATGATGCCTGAGCAAAGTCAAGTGTGTCTTGCCTGTCCAATATGTCTATCACTTGTTGCAGGGAGGGATTAACTAGCTTCAAAATCTGTTCCCTTATGCGAACATCAGAAACGTTCTGTGCAATTGCATCACGCACCATAGTATCTGAATATGGGAGGCCACATTCACAGGCAAACGCGCAGTCTCTAGTAAGGCCTTGCAAAGTTGCTACCCACTCCCTATTAGTCTGACCGGCCGTACGTTTTGTACGAAAAAACGTATACCGTTTGGCAACTACATTTACTGTTTCTTTGAAATAGGCATCTAAAGCAGACAAAATTTCTTCGTAGGACAGAGTTGCTACGTCGCGTCGGGGAAACAATTTCACTATCACACGGTAGGTAGACACACCGACACAAGAAAGCAAAAACGGCTGCCGCTCTTTACCTTGAATTCCATAAGCAGTGAGGTGGAAGTTGAACTGATCGGCCCACTCAGTCCAGCTTTCGGTTGTGGCTTCGAAGGGCCTAAATGGCGGTGCGACAGCGTTGTGTGGCTGCGGTAGCGATGAAGCGGCGGGTGCCGCATCGGTTTGCAGCGCACGTTGACCCTGGACGAGCTGTCCAAGGGCTTCCAATAACGCCTGCGTCTGCTGATTCTGCAAGCGAAAAAATTCGGACAGTACATCTGGAGAATGCGGCGAAGCCATGACACAAGCAAATTAGAGCAAATATAACACAAAGACTGCAACGTGGGCGCGGCATCCCATCCTCGTCGCCAAAATATTGTTGTGTCGATTCCCTAAGGTCTCGACACAATGAGTGGCTAGGTGCACGCGAAACTAACGCAGACGGGCGTAAATTCTGAAACAGGAAACTGGATGAAAACTATAAAGAAAAGAAGAGAGATTTTAATATACTTAACTTTAATGTAGTCTTGTTCTTGTTGAAATACATCTCTTGCATAGTAGTAAACGATTAGCACAGATACACATGGCGCCTTGCTAGGTAGTAGCGATGGACTAGCTGAAGGCTATTTAATCTGTCTCTCGGCAAATGAGAGAATGACTTGATACGTCAGGTCGCAAGCTATGTCGTCCGTACAACTGGGGCGAGGTCAAGTCCGTGTCTTGTGACCTGCCATGTGGTGGCGCTAGGATTGCGAGTACACAGTGGCGACACGCGGGTCCGACATGTACTACAGGACCGCGGCCGATTTAAGTTACTACCTAGCAAGTGTGGTGTCTAGCGGTGACACCACAGAACGTTCTATATCAGCTGAGGTAATTGGGCAGTATTTGAATTTGTGTGCTATGTTGGTACTTATTGTTTCTGGTAAAAGTTCACCCGTCCCATTAATAAAGCTATCAATTTGGCACAAGGGTTCAAAGCCTGGGTTATTGTTTAAAATTTTTTCAAACATTTTCTTAAGTGTCTTGGGAATACCTCCAGCAATGAGGAATCCAATAGAATAATTTTATTCACTAACTGGATAGATTCGTACAACGCCAGGCTTTTTAATGCTTGCAGGTATATGGGAAAATGAGAGCTAATCACAGCACTGTCTTTGTCTATACTGGAATCATTAAAAGCTCCCTTGCACTGGCTAACTGCCAAAGCCTCTGCACTATCGAAGTCGTTTACTACGCCACTAATGACCTCGAAATGTTCATTGTAAAACAACATAGCTTCTACCCATGTACCCCAACGAATTATCGGGAGGTAAAAGAACATTTGTTAGTGTTTCTTTGTAGGTCCTGATGCTATTATTTCCGCATGGAGTAAAACGCCGCATGCAATGGTGCTTTACTTTGTTTAGATAAAGAAAGTTTTGCTGCAGCTTGGCTAATGACTCAACTTCCAGCATTTTGTTTTCCTTGAATCAACCGTGGTTGTGGACACGATTCTTTGCGTCCTACGGCGAAGACTTCTTCCATAAAGCGTCCAAGACCAGGAACTGCGACAATGAGTCTAAAGAACGCACTCGAGCGCGCACTTAGCTTCGCAAGACGAGTGCTGTAACAGGAAGTAAACATGTACATCATGCACGTTTTCTCCTTTCTTTTCCTTTTATCTGCGCCACCTCAATCATCCTGCAATGCATATTGAACCACACACACACACACACACACACACACACACATGCACATGCACATACACCCGTCATTCGCATAAAATATGTACATAGGTTGTAAACATACAGGTTGGGGCAAATAAGGGTGGCTTGGAGAAAAGAGTTCCAGGGTACAAAGAAACACGGTAATTGGTTTGAAAAAATGGTTCAAATGGTTCTGAGCACTATGGAACTTAACATCTGAGGTCATCAGCCCCCTAGACTTAGAACTACTTAAACCTAACTAAACTATGAACAGCACACACATCCATGCCCGAGGCAGGATTCAAACCTGCGACTGTAGCAGCAGCCCAGTTCCAGACTGAAGCGCCTAGAAGTGCTCGGCCACAACGGCCGGCCGTTGGTTTGATTTGTCGGGATTCTGGCGCATTTTCTGGTGAAGTGCAGCCATATTTCCTGACGTACAGGTACGTTTTGGAATGTTTTTTGACTTGTCCAAAGCAGATCCTGTTTGGCGCCATTTTCAGACTGAGCGTTGCTTGGCAATCTTTCCTGGCACTTGGACACCATTAAACGTCTCAGCAAACAAATATCCACACTGTTTCCACGAGTTTGTTGTCACGTTACTTCCCACAACGAACACCCACTACTCCACTGTGAATACCATCATCCCCCTTCCATTGCTCCACCCATACTGACAGAGCCAGCACTGTACTTTGAACCGGTGTGGATCACGTGACGGACGTACACGTATTGGGGGCGTCACGGAGTGCGGTTATATGCTTACCGGTACATTCACATCCAATCTTATCCACTAGTCCGGGCCATTTTTATTTGCCCCTAATTGTATTACTTACATTACGATGTGCTTCCATCACTGCCTTGAGATGTCACACCAAAGACTAATTTATATGTAACACACAACGTTTATGCCTCCAGACAACTTTCCTCGCGTATGTTATATGAAACGGATGATATTCACTTGCTTAACGATCTTCTCTGAATATTATTCGTGGCCCCCAGATAAAATACGCCACGCCAGTCGAGTCGTCGGGCCGTAGACTGTTAATGCTATCCTTGTGAAACTGGGTCTTGTCACTAGTAGAATCATAAATACCGGGTGATCAAAAAGTCAGTATAAATTTGAAAACTGAATAAATCACGGAATAATGTAGATAGAGAGGTACAAATTGACATACATGCTTGGAATGTCAGGGGGTTTCATTAGAACCGAAAAAAATACAAACGTTCAAAAAATGTCAGACAGATGGCGCTTCATCTGATCAGAATAGCAATAATTAGCATAACAAAGTAAGACAAAGCAAAGATGATGTTCTTTACGGGAAATGCTCACTATGTCCACTCAACAATAGCTGTAGTCGGGGAATAATGTTGTGAACAGCACTGTAAAGCATGTCCGGAGTTATGGCGACACATTGGCATCGGATGTTGTCTTTCAGCATCCTCAGAGATGTCGGTCGATCACGATACATTTGCGACTTCAGGTAACCCCAAAGCCAATAATCGCACGGACTGAGGTCTGGGTACCAAGGAGGCCAAGCACGACGAAAGTGGCGGCTGAGCACACGATCATCACCAAACGACGCGCGCAAGAGATATTTCACGCGTTTAGCAATATGGGGTGTTTTTTTTTTTTCTAATAAACCCCCATGTCATTCCAAGCATGTGTGTCAATGTTCACCTCTCTATCTACATTATTCCGTGGTTTATTAAGTTTTCAAATTTATACTGACTTTTTGATCACCCGGTATTTCCAATACGCCCGACATGTTCCTTCTAAATGTCGAATGTATCTCGTAGTAGTCATCAGACTCATTTTCTCTGGTGTTTTGGCAGGTAGTTTCAAGTTAGTTTTTGCTGTGTAAATGGAGACGGCCCAGGTAAATACCGTTCATTGGATGTTACATGCGACGCCCAGTGCTAACGAACAACTTTTGCTTGATCCTTGTTAGAAACCAAAATCATTTTCAAAGCGGAATTTTACCCTCCCATTCCACAAGCGGTTCCAAGTTAGTCTAGTGGGGTATTTGGTTCACCGCTAAGAGGGATAGTAAAATACAAAGAATAAACAACAATCTAGCAGTGATTGAGTAGCACTGCAGCATGGCTCTAGGAGCTAGCGTGGCGCAGGGAAAGATGGACAAGTACTGCTGCTGGAGTACCTTTTATCCTTCGTGTTTTGAGTTGCCTTTTAATAAATATAGATAAAACGAATATTGCACTAGAGCAATTTTGGACCACATTATCGAAAAGACACATAAACTCCCGCATTAAAGGTCTTTTAAGCAGTAAACAAACCAACAGTTTCCTTTGACCCTGTGATTCGCAAAAGAGACCTGAGGACTAGTGTTTGTTTGAGATGACTCCGTCTGCACTTTGCGGGAACTAAATTGAAACTGTTGCGGAAATGTGAGATAAAATGCGGCTCATAACTGAGTAATTCTGTTTCCTTTGATGGTAAACCTCATTTGCCTCTGTTTCTGTATTTCGCTGAAAATATCTGCACTACAGTGCAGACGTCGACCATAAGCACTGCGTGTCTTGGAATGTCTTAGCAGATTAAAACGGCGTACCGGACTGGGGCTCGAACGCAGAATCTTGCCGCTCAGACAGATGCTCTTACCAACTGACTCTGTCAGGCACGTCTTCCAATCCACCATCATAGCTTTACCTCTATCCACTCATCAAAATTCAGATCAGTTCCCCCACATAACACGTGGGACAAACGCTCTCGCAGTTAGAGGTAAACTGCAGAAGGAATTCTGCATTAGTTCGTTCGAACAAATCAGAGAATGCTGGAAGAATCCCTGACAAAGTGATTTTAGTTTTCAAAGTATGAGAGAGATCCTGGCGGAAAGAAGACTGTGAGGGTGGCTCGTGAGCCATGCTTGGATAGTTCACTGGATAAGACAATGTCCCGTAAAAACAAGGCTCCAGTTTCAAACCCCAGTCCGCTGAGTCGCTTTAATGTGCCAGGAATGAAAGAGTCAGGCTACCTCTACGTCTTGTTCGGAAACAAACTTATTGCATTCCCTCACAGTACTCTCTTGACAATCGTAATGTCCACTCCACTCTTCGCCCTCATTCTTGCGTTCAGTACTCCTCGTCGCAATCTCGAGGTTGTTTTTCCGTTAACAATGATGCACGGCAGCGTGTATAGATTTATTGATGGAGTGTTGACCAGTACATATATCTTGTATGGGTTCACTGATCGCAGTGAAAGAATGGAACAACAACGATAACAATGTTCAAATGGCTCTAAGCACTAAGGGACTTAGCATCTGAGGTCATCAGTCCCCTAGAACTTAGAACTACTTAATCCTAACTAACCTAAGGTCATCACACACATCCACGCCCGAGGCAGGATTCGAACGTGCGACCGTAGCATCAGCGCGGTTCCGGACTGAAGCACCTAGAACCGCTCGGCCACACTGGTCGGCGGACCAACAAAGCTCTCCTAATTTCTTCCCGCACTGACGGCAACAGCATCTTAGTACTTTTCCGTCTGTACATCGGAATACCCTCTCTGTGTTGTATATTTACGAGTTTCCTTAGTAAAGGCATTAAGCTATTGTTTAGATATTTTCACAGAAACGATTGTAACAGATAAAAACAGCGGATCATAATTACACTGGAACTTCGCAGCAGATTAAATCTCTGTGCCTCTGACCTTTGCCTTTCCCAGGAAATTTCTCTACCGTATGACCCGTCAAAACACGACACAATCCAATCTCATAGCTTTACCTTCGCCAGTACTTTCTCTCCTACCTTCCAACTTGCACAGAAGTTCTCCTTCATATCTTGTGGGATTAGCACTGCTGGAATAAAGAACATTGCGGAGAAATGTCTTAGGAACAACTAGGTGCTTCTTTCCAGAATGAATTCTCATTCTGCAACTTTATGAAAGCTCATTTAAGGCATCCGGGGAGATTAAAACCGTGTACAGGAACTGAATTAGACCCCTGGACGTTAGTTTTCTGAGCCATCTGCGCACTACTGTTCGATAAGACTCAGAAATCCATTACAGTTGTAAATGACGTTTTATTAACACGGCAAATTTCGGAGAATATAGGTCCATCATTGGGTGCTACCCACTGCAACAAGAAAGGGAGGGCATGGTATATGACCGAGCTAACATACAGGACGGACCAGCTGAAGCCTCGAATAACGCGTACTTACTCAAACGGTTCAAGTCATGTGTAAGTTAATCGCAATTCATTTGACTCACGCATATGTGACATTACACTCTGCAAGAGACAGCGCAAGATAAAAGTTATAAGTAAAAAAAAAGTCACGCACTGTAACTGCGAGAAGAGCGCCCTTATCACCAGTACACAGGAAACTAAATGGCGTGATATATTTGGCTAAACAGCTTGGGGATGGCATCGCAGGCTTCCGCTTCATGACCCTATGAGTTTGGTGATAGAAAGCAACTGGACAATCATTTTTAGTTATTGTTTTGAGTCATCAGTCATCTGATTGCCTTGATGGAACCGCAGGTTATCTGCAGTGCCAACTTGTTCTTCTCAGAGTAGCACTTGCACGGTACGTCCTCAACCGTTTGTTGAAAATATTCCAGTCTCTGTCTTCCTCTAGAGCTTCTACCGTCTACAGTTTCCTCTGTACCATGGAAGTTATTCTCTGGTGTCCCAAATCACGTACTATAATCATTTTCCTTCTTATTGCCAGTGTTTGGCTTGCGTTCCTTTCTTCGCCCATATTCTGGAGAACCTCCTCATTCCTAATATATTAGTCCACCTAGTTTTCAACATTCTTCCACACTGAGGTGACAATAGTCACGTCACACCTCCTAACATTGTGTCGGACCTTCTTTTACCCGGTGTAGTATGGCAATTCGAAGTGGCGTGGACTCAACAAAACGTTAAAAGCCTCCTACAAAAATACTAATCCATCATGCCTCTACAGCTGTTCATAATTGCAAGTGTTGCCGACGCAAGATTTTGTGCACGAACTGACGTCTCGATGATCTTCTCTATCTTTCCAATTTATTACGGCGCGCGGAGAAAGCGAACACCTATATCTTTCCGTTTGAGTTCTGGTTTCCCTTATTTTATTATGAAGATCATTTCTCCCTATGTACGTCGGCGACAACAAAAGATTTTCGCATTCGGAGGAGAAAATTGCTAACTGTTGTCCAACTAGCACATATGCCCGTAATAGCTATTCGAGATCAGTTAATGGCGCTGCTACATCTGTAACACGAAGGTTACTGGATTAGAGTAATTTTGGCCTGAAGATGACGCAGTGCAACGTCGAAACTGGTTGCCTAGAAATGGACCTATATAACGGCGATTGGTATTGTTTATATTGATCAGTAAACATTTCCAGTAAAAAATCTGTTCAGCTGATCCAGAGGATCTAGTCCATTCCATGGAACCACTGCCTACACCATTATGGAGCCACCACCAACTTGCACAGTGCCTTGTTGGCAATTTGGGTCCATGCCTTCGTGAGCTTTGTGCCACATTCGAATACTACCATCAGCTCTTACGCCGGAGTGGGTGTGCGGTTCTAGGCGCTACAGTCTGGAACCGCACGACCGCTACGGTCGCAGGTTCGAATCCTGCCTCGGGCATCGATGTGTGTGATGTCCTTAGGTTAGTTAGGTTTAAGTACTTCTAAGTTCTAGGGGACTGATGACCACAGCAGTTAAGTCCCATAGTGCTCAGAGCCATTTGGAACCATCAGCTCTTACCAACTGAAATCGGGATTCGTCTGACCGGGCGGGCGTTTTCCAGTCGTCTAGGCTCCAACGGATATGGTCAAAAGCCCAGGAGAAGCACTGCAGGCGATGTGCTGTTAGCAAAGGCACTCGCGTTGGTCGCCTGCTGTCATAGCACATTACCGCCAGATTTCGGCACACTGCCATAACGGATACGTTCGGCGTACGTCCCACATTGATTTCTGCCGTTATTTCACCCAGTGTTATTTGTCTGTTAGCATTGACAACTCTACACAAACGCCCCTGCGGCATTCATTATGTGAAGGCCGTCGGCCACTGTTTTCTGTGGTAATGCCTGAAATTTTGTATTCTCGACCGACACATTCTTGACCCTGTGGATCTTGGAATACTGAATTCCCCGACGATTTTCTAAACGGTGTCTAACTAGCTTCAATTACCGTTCCATGTTCACAGTCTGTTAATTACCGTCGTGCTACCATAATTACTTCGGAAACATTTTCACATGAATCACCTGAGTACAAATGACAGGTCTGATAATGAACTGCCCTTTTATATCTTGTGTACGTGGTACTACCACTATCTGTATGTGAACATATCACCAACCCATGGCTTTTGTCACCTCATTTTACAACTGTACTTCTCAAACGCTTCGATTACCTTTTTTTCCGGTTGTCCACATATCACTATAATACACTGTTGCGCTCCGAACGCACAATCTCAGAAATTTCTTCCTCGCCTTAATTGCTATGTTTGATACCAGGGGGATTCTCTCGCCCAAAAATGCCCTCTTTACGAGTATTAGTCTGCTTTTTATGTCCTCCTGGCTTTGTCCATCATCATTTATTTTGCTTCCAACGTAACAGAATTCCTAAGTTTCGTTTGCTTCTCGCTCACCAATTTTGACATTAAGCCCCTCTCTATTCTCAAATCAAATGGCTCAGAGCACTATTGGACTTAACTTCTGAGGTCATCAGTCCCCTAGAACGTAGAACTACTTAGGCCTAACTAACCTAAGGACATCACACACATTCATGCCCGAGGCAGGATTCGAACCTACGACGGTAGCGGTCGCGCGGTTCTAGACTGTAGTGCCTAGAACTGCTTGGCCACTCCGGCCGGCATCTATTCTCATTTCAGCTACTTATTACGGAGCGTGTACCAGAGCGAAAAGTGACTGTACGAAAAAATATTGTTTTGTTTGTGGAATCTTCTTTATTTATAAACTTTATTTTCTGTAATATAACATACAGTCACCATTAATCTTTAGTTTACAATTTCCATTACCAGCTTTAGCCCAGATAAACAGGTATTCATCTGCATTCAATTTCTTCTTCCTTCTAGTACTCAACACAAATGGCATACTTGGAACAAGTGTACCATATGGAACTTTTGCTAAGAGTCCTGTTGTCTCTGCTATACTCCACGTCTTCCATGTAAGAATATTTGCATCTGGGAAGGCTTCAAGGCCACCATAATCACAATGATTGCCCCATACTACAGCAAGTGTAAGCCATGTACTACCTCCAAACACGGCTTGTACATCACATATAAAGTTCAGGCGTAGTCCACGAAATACATTTGGACCTCCAATTAATTGTTGTTTATTAAACTGTCCAGCAAGATCAATGTCTATCGCCTTCAAAGAACGATAAACAGGAACATTATTTATAAAGACGGCTTGAAGATGTGAGAAATGGGACTGTTCTGTTGATGCATCTGTGTCTGTTCTGTTAAAATTCCCTATCAACGGCAGCTTCCTCAGGCGGGAGTAGTGCTTTGTGCGGGTGCTACACGTACTCGTTGAGGAAGCAGCTGACTTAGCGCGGTTTACCGTAAGCTCTTTCTGGCTGCCCCCTCCCCGCCTCCCAAACACTGGCTCGCCCGCTGGCAGCTGGTGGCTATTAATAGGCCGTCCACGTCTGCAGCAGTGTGGCCGCCGACGCCCGACGCCGCGCCTTCCGCCATGCTGTCCAGCTTCAGGCGCCTACGTAGACGGGTAAGCGTCTCTGCCGTTTCCACACACGGCTGTATTCGTAGCCCTAATAGAACTAGCATCATGCTACGGCGTCCATTGAAGAAAACAAGTGCACTTTTGTCGCACTCCGCACGTCAGATTGCATCAGGTGTGTCCGCCTGCGCCGCCATCATCGCATTCTGTGATGTGGAACTGTGACGCACGCGCGTCATAGCCTTGAAAATGACGTCATTTAGTACGCTGCAACTTTTTCCGGCTACTGAAGGCATCGTTTTTAATTATATAAAATGTATCGATACAGTTAGTGCGTTTGCATATCATTGTCATTCCCGAAAATCCCTGTGTATATAAAATATATTCATGAATTCGCGTACGTCTACTACAGCCGACAACACTGTCTATACATCTGAGCATGAAGGAACGAAAACGTGCAGTTCATGTCGGTTACTTTTCGGTACATCTGCAGCCTTATCGTTAGGTCGTAGTTTCAGGCTGAAAGTAGTACTGGTTTTTCCGTAAAGAAAAACATAATTATATATTTAATTACCGTCTTTGCATTAACACGATTACATTGGTTCTGTCCTTATTTGCTAGGGAATAATGATATATGTAGCATTCTGAAATGCAATTACGAGGTTGTGCACCTGTATAAGTAATAAATGTAGCTGTACTGCCATTAAAGTCAGTTATCATTCTTGGTATTGCTCCATAAAAGAGATTATTTATTTGATACGTGGATAGTTATTACTCTGGGACCATCTGATTACAACTGAATAAAACAATTTTTTTGCGTTTCGTCTTTATTTTTTGTAAGGCACCTCCAGTAGCCAGGATATGCACATATTTTTGTTCATACTAAAAATTTAGGACGTTTCATATAGAGTTTATAAACAAAGCTGGTGCTTTTTGTTTTCCTATTATGTAGTAGTAATTTAAAATTCTGCTCAAAGATTTTGATCTATATGTTGATCTACGTGCTGTGCACTTATTCCTTTGTTATAGTGGTTTTCCTTGTGATAATGCCATTTGAGATCTCGTTTTTTACACTTCGCAGCCTTAAGAGTCGAACACATATTTTGGTTATATGCTTTGTATGCCGTTGCTAACTGTTGAACTTTATGGGCACCAACTAAACTTGTTTCTGTGGTGTCTGTGACCTGTCATCTACATGCTACACCCAAAATTATGTGCACGTATTCCAGGCCACTGAAGATGCGTTACAAAGAATAATGGCGAAAGGCGAATGGCACAAAAACTGTGCTTTATTCAGTTATGTTTAGACCATTCCACAGTAGTAATTCACATAGCAGAACACTGTACGCATGTGGGAACGACAGGACTTAAAAGGCTGGAGCTATTACTTACTTGCTTACCTTGCTTCGACCTTATTATATATTCACAGAAAAGTCACATATTCTTCATCATTTTGATACCAGTTGAGCCATGTCACACGATTAGGTTTAGACGACACGTGGCACGGTTTACTGCAAGTCTGTATTACGGTAGCCCTATATTCATTATCATGTTCCTAATTCATGTTTTGCAATGTGTTAATGAACCGATAAGCGACTTATCCGGCAACGTTAAAGTTTTGTTATAATTTCTACGTCATAACTAAGTGACTTTTAGGCTTATAACTACCACAAATCTGCTAAATTCTTTATTGCCCTACAACAGGTTGCGATAATATCTCATCATCGTAACAGGGCTTAGACGTAATCTTAATAAGAACATTCAGTTTTATGAAGGAAGACATTTGTATAACATTATAATTTTATTACTTATTTCTGTATTTTAAATGGCATGTGCAACATATCGACAATTTGAATATATGTTTTGTATCTGTTTGGTGTCGTGAAGGTGAATGGACATATAAATTTGAAACTCATACGTCTGAAGCAAAATTTAATTACAGCAGATCTGTGTATGGTGATTGTTATTAAATCTGGAACGTGTACTGCTATATTGAAAACAGTAAGATGTTGACCAGCCTGCTGTCTTGGGTATGTAAACAGACAACGTTTTGACACTGATTAGCATCAGCATCTTAAAAAACTCCTCACTCCTCTTTACACTCCATAGCTATTCCAAAGTTTATAAGTGTGGAGTACACTCTGAAACAGGGTGTGGGAGAGACTTTAGCAATTATGGTTGTAAGACAGATTTCATGGAGACTGTGTTTTTAATAGAAATAGGGAATTTTCAAAATCTGGTGAAAATATACAGTTTGTTCTACGAAACGTTCCTACCGAGGTAGGTCTGTCATTGTCAAGACATTCAGTAAGATGGAAGGATCTACTTAACAACTGAACAACTGGTACGTAAACAAATACAATTCCAGTAACGTGAAAGAAGAACACAAATTTTAAGTCGTCATTCCGATGGATGGCCTTTTCTGTTTTTATTTACTTATTTATTTTTTAGGCGTATTTCGCCACAGATGCCGGTTCAACTTTTATTAAACCTAATACTTTAATACTGCAATAATATTGCTGCTAGGGACACAGTACATTTCAGGCATAAATATTTCTGCTATACGACAGGACTCTCGCTCGCTGTATAAAATTCCTGTCCTCTCTCTCCGATTTATTTGCACCTGTTTTTAATCTGTTTTCATTAACTCCTCTTTAAGACGGTGTCGAGGACGAGGAATACTGTAACACTTAAAATTTGACATTAATTATCGAAATAACAAATTAGAACCACACAGTAACATCAATGAATTCAAGCTTACTTGTTTTAAAATGCAGTAGACATCATGACGTGTTAGAATCTCATCAGAACAATTATCATATTTTGTACCAATAAAGTGATGTTATTTAGATTTCCTTATTTCGTCTCGGAGATGGAAAATGAACAAAACATGAGCAGTATAGTGTCCGACGGAAAAGTTTTAGAAGGCAATGGTTCAAAGAACAAATGATATATTGTTTAACAGGAACTTTTTATTGTTTTTTCAGTCGACTGCTGTGTAGTTCGTACAACTTGCTCTAATAATTTATTAGATAGCTTCACTTGGATGTTTTGTGGAGACATTTCCGTGTCATAATTTCTTAAGATATTAAATCGTCATTAACGCCTAAACAGTCTGAAGTTCGGCTTGGAAATGCATTTGACGAAGAAGCTACATCTAAGGCAACGATTTATAATTGGTACAAGGAATTCTAAAGATATTGATTTCCTTCTTAGTGGTGAGTTTTCTGAAGAATGCCTAAGAATCTCTAATACTGATGATAATACTGTCACTGTTCGACCAACATTTGAAGAACACTGACGGACATGTTTCGAATTTATTCCGGAGGCATTGGGCGTGGCAGAATTTGTTGTCGATGGAGTCAACATAAACTGACATCCAACTGAAAGTAACAACGCTCTGATCCGTGCATAAAAACCCCGGAAAATTCCAAGGTGGTGGTTCAAACTTGGTTACAAATATCATTACTGCTTACGGATCTTGGATTCGTCGCTATGAGTCTGAAAAGAAAAAATTTTTCGTGTCAATGGAGCTTTTGAAGAGAACCTAAGCCTGCGAAAGGCATACGAATGCGCAGAGCTGGTGAGAAGATGGTTGCTATTTTTCCCCTCTAAACTGAGCCGTATTGTTACTGTAATTGTTATACAAATTTCTGAAAAAAGTTTCTGAAAAACGACCAAAAAAGAATAATTTTACATTACGATAAAGTCTCGTCCCATATAGCAAAACTAATAAATGAATACTTGGATGCCCTAAAGGTCATGAATGGATCCTCCACCATACAGCACTCATCAAAAAATTTTTTTTTCAAAAATTAAAGATGAAATGCGTGGAATCACTTTTTCGTCACCAGGTGAAACAGTAGAACATTATAAAAACCCGTTTTAAGATGGGCTTGAGCGAGAGTGACATCCTTGCTTTAAGGATTGGTTTCAACGAAAGCAAAAATGTGTTGATGTTAAAGGCGGCCACTTTGAAAAACAAAGTAATCATTTAATGTGCTTTTAAAACCAAACCTTTTTTGATTTTCTAAACACTTTAAGTGCTGCACTCGTATTTAGTGGATTAGCATTCAAGTTGTCGCTACCATAAAATAACTTCCACGTGTTCTACGAAACGTACCTGCACTCCGCTTGGCATATTTTGCTTTTCATCACTTCCAGCAGTAACTACTCACTACTGCTGTTAGTAGTAGGTAATGTCTAAAAAGCAGGATATAAACAGTGTGATTCCTTTAGGGATGATGGAGACGGGAAATTATACCAATCTGAGCCTGGTCCATAAACGAATGAATCGAAAGTTATAAGTCAGAGTCGTTCTGGTACCTCTGACAGTGAATTCTTGTACTTCAAGCTCATTGTTTCCCATATTTTGGGAGGATGCAGTATGGAACAAACCAAGAAAAATTTCCAATTAACACGGACTCTAAGGTGCATACCTTAAAAGCTGACCACTTGTTCATCTTTCCTACTGTGAGATACAGCTCTTCTACTGAACAAGTTCCCATAGCTCTTAAGAAATGCACTTTACAGCCCATGTGTACAGGACATTGTTTTATTGTTTCGGTCCGTACTACCACTTTCCAAAGCATGGAAAGCAAAGAGATTGAAGTAGAAAGATTCTCCGTCAGAGGTTTGGTGTGTAAGTTAGTAGTGCTTTTCCATAATTTTTATAAACACCACAGATACACATAACAGGGACTTCAGTCATGAATATATTCTGTTCCACTATTTTCAACAGCTAACAAGGCTGGGGTAACTTTTCGATTCCGCGACTGTAGGAATCATGTTTTGAGACAAAGAACTCGTTGAGCCATGTTCGGAGCGCGTTTTCATCCAGAAACGAAGTTCGTTGAAGATCGTTCTACAGAGAGAGGAAAATTTAAAAATACGAGGGCGCAAAACCAGGTGAATAAGGCGGGTCCGTAATGAATACCCTACCCAATTTATAATAGTCGCAGCCCTCAAGGAATTCCACACAACCTGGGTAATTTTAACAAGTGCTATTTGTTTGGGGCTTTTCCGGAGCTTGCTCAGAGGAGCTACGTTTTTCTACCTCGTTTTTTCTAACCAACGAGAGTTTTCATCTTACTTTGATTCGATACTCTATTTCGTTCCCACTGATGAACCTGGTCTTCTGTGGCTGTGGTGAGTTCATGTGGTCAATTGCAGTCCTCTCCGCCGGGACCAGAAACAGACGCCGGTCGCTCACCGCGGGTGTATCAGGCGGCGAGTCCTGTCATATTCTAGGATCCGCTCGTTGCCGAAGCAAAAGCACTCTCGGCGTCTCCTGGGCGCGTGGTTTATTTAGCGCCATGTTTTACTGCTTGCCTGCGCGATGCCGGCGGCCCTAAATGTTTGAGCGGTTGTCGCGAGCGGCGCAGGGGCATCCGGCCGGCTGAATTGTTGAAGCTGCGCCGAGAGGGAGTCGTGTGTCACGGCGAACACGCGTGCTTTCGTGAAATAAACACGGCCGCACGCCAGTCGCGACGCCGGGCCGCCAGCGCTGGCGCCAGGCTCGCTGGGGCGTCAACAGCTGTCGCCAGCGTCAGCGTCTGCAGGGGTTCAGCCGCCGCGTCATGGCGACAGGTGCCACCGCCAGTAATAATGACCGGGTAATGGGCGGCACCAACTACCGTGACAGAGCGCTGGCCGTTTAGCGCCGTGAATAACTGTCCTGGCTGTGTGTGTGTGTGTGGCTCCTCTTCCGGGCAGGTATGTTGACCGTGTATGTCTCTACTGCCCAGCGTAGAGTAGGAGTATACCTCAAAGTGCGTGCCCCAATATCAAACCAGAAGTTATGTGATTTCACTGTTACACTGATTGTTCACATTCTGTCCGCAGCTCGTGGTCATGTGGTAGCGTTCTCGCTTTCCGCACCCGGGTTCCAGGGTTCGATTCCCGGCAGGGTCAGGGATTTTCTCTGCCCCGTGATGACTGGGTGTTGTGTGATGTCCTTAGGTTAGTTAGGTTTAAGTAGTTCTAAGTTCTAGGGGACTGATGACCATAGCTGTTAAGTCCCATAGTGCTCAGAGCCATTTCAACCCTTTTTTTTTTTTTTTTTTTTTTTTACATTTTGCGCTAAGAGCGAAACATACAGGATGATAACGTGATGGTGTTGCGAAATTTCTCGGATGACAAAGAAGGGTAAATGTATTAGTTTGGGATAAGGCACCCTGGTCCGGAAATGACCGAGTCGAAAGCTTTTAGCCTGGTCTATACCTTCGTGAAAGGAGTATATAGAGGGTCTATACAAGGGCGATGTTCTTCAGGACAATATTATGAAAATGGAAGAGGAGATAGATGAAGATGAAATCGGATATATGATAGTGCGTGAAGAGTTTGACAGAGCACTAAGTGAAAATAAGGCTCCGGTAGAGACAACATTCCATTAGAACTACTGATAGCCTTGGGAGAGCCAGCCCTGACAATACTCTACCATCTGGTGAGCTAGATTTATGAGACAGGTGAAATACCCTCAGACTTGAAGAAGAATATAATTCCAATCCCAAAGAAAGCAGGTGTTGACAGATGTGAAAATTACTATCAGTTTAATAAGCCACGACTGTAAACTACTAACTCGAATTCTTTACAGACGAATGGAAAAACTGGTAGAAGCCGACCTTGGGGAAGATCAGTTTGGATTCCGCAGAAATGTTGGAACACGTGAGGCAATACTGACATTATAATTTATCTTAGAAGCTAGAGTAAGGAAAGGCAAACCTACGTTTCTAGCATTTGTAGACTTAGAGGAAGCTTTTGACAATGTTGACAGGAATACTTTCTTTCAAATACTGAAGGTGGCAGGGGTAAAATACAGAGAGCGAAAGGCTATTTACAATATGTACAGAAACCAGATGACAGTTATAAGCGTCGAGGGGCATGAAGCAGTGGTTGGGAAGGGAGTGAGACAGGGTTGTAGCCTATCCCCGATGTTATTCAATCTGTATATTGAGCAAGCAGTAAAGGAAACAAAAGAAAAATTCGGAGTAGGAATTAAAATCCATGGAGAAGAAATAAAAAGTTTGAGGTTCGCAGGTGACGTTGTAATTGCGTCAGAGACAGCAAAGGATTGGAAGAGCAGCTGAACGCAATGGACAGTGTCTTGAAAGGAGGATATAAGATAAACATCAACAAAAGGAAAAGAGGATAATGGAATGTAGTCGAATTAAGTCGGGCGATGCTGAGGGAATTAGGTTAGGAAACGAGACGCTTGAAGTAGTAGATGAGTTTTGCTATTTGGGGAGCAAAACAAGTCATGATGGTCGAAGAAGAGAGGATATAAAATGTAGATGGTCAAGGCCAAGGAATGCGTTTCTGAAGAAGAAAAATTTGTTAACATCGAGTATAGATTGAAGTTTCAGGAAGTCGTTTCTGAAAGTATTTGTATGGAGCGTAGCCGTGTATGGAAGTGAAACATCGACGACAACTAGTTTGGACAAGAAGCGAATAGAAGCTTTCGATATGTGGTGCTACATAAGAATGTTGAAGATTAGATGGGTAGATCACATAACTAATGAGGAAGTATTGAATAGGATTGGGGAGAAGAGAAGTCTGTGGCACAACTTGACTAGAAGAAGGGATCGGTTGGTAGGACATATTCTGAGGCATCAAGGGATCACCAATTTAGTATTGGAGGGCAGCGTGGAGCGTAAAAATCGTAGAGGGAGACCAAGAGTTGAATACACTAAACAGATTCAGAAGGTTGTAGGTTGCACTAGGTACTGGGAGATGAAGCAGCTTGCACAGGATAGAGTAGCATGGAGAGCTGCATCAAACCAGTCTCTGGACTGAAGACCACAACAACAGCAACATAAATTCGTAGAGATTTTGTTTTGCAAGTTGGTATTCTAATTGATATGTTTTTGTTTATCGACTCTCATTTTTTAAATTCTAGTTCTCTGTTGCTATTAGAGTTCACATTTGTCATGTCTGGAGGGAGTGGAGCTGTGGGCGTTTGAAAATGCAGTGTCAAGTCTAGAAATCTGACCATTTCCAATACACAGTATATTCTGTTTGAGTTCAGTAGAGGGGTGACAAAAGCGGAGACAGCCCAAAACATTTGCACCGTGTATGGGGGTAATGCCATTGGACAGAGCAAGGCAGGAAAATGGTTTTCTCCTTTTGAGGAGGATATTTTTGACATTAGTGGCCCTCCAATTTCAGCAAGAGCTTTGGGGTTTGACGAAGATCGTTTAAACGTATTAATCCGCTATGATCCAAGTCATTGTTAACTGGAAAATGAGATGAATTGTGATAATTCCACTATCGTGTGACACTTGCATACAATGGGAAGGTTCAAAAATCGGATGCATTTGTACCCCATGCTTTACGCCAAAATCACAAAAAGCAGCGGGTGGCCATATCAGCATCTCTGATTACTTGTCATCAACTAGCTCGTGAACAACAAAGACCATTCCTATCCTGTATCGTTTTGGTATCTCTGTGCTTACAAAATGAAAATGAAGGAATGGTTCAGCCCAAGCAAAGCAGCAACTCCCCGTACGGAGACCTGCGCACATGCGAAAAACATAATGTAACGCATCTGGTGGAACAGCGACGGTGTGGTGCTCTACAAACTGCTTCCACGAGGTATAACCATCACTGCTGACATTTACTGTCAACAACTGAGCCGTCATGCATACACAATCCAAAGAACAACCACCAGGAAGACTGCATGAAATGATGCTACTCCACGATAACGCCCGACGGGATTCTGCTAGACTGGTTTCGGTAACATGCTACCATCATCAGGTGCATTACAGTTACATCTTCATTAATGTGAAGTGTGATGAGCAACATTTGCTGGTTGTACCACTCAGGTTGTGTACCGAAGTTTAACCCTCTACGGAAAGAGTACTTTATTTGAGTGAATACTCAAATAGACTTGAATTTTTACATAATTTCAATAATGCCTTTACTTATATATTTGCTGGAAATTTATTAATGTGGCACACAGAGCATAGGAATACATCTACATATACGTGATTACTCTGCTATTCACTATAAAGTGCGTGGCACAGGGTTCAATGAATCACCTTCAAGCTGTCTCTCTACCCTTCCACTCTCGAACGGCACACGGGAAAAACGAGCACAAAAATTTATCTGTGCGAGCCCTGATTTCTCTTATTTTACAGCGATGATCATTTCTCCCTATGTAGGTGGGTGCCAACAGAATGTTTTTTCAATCGGAGGAGAAAACTAGTGATTGAAATTTCATGAGAAGAGCCCGTCGCAACGAGAAACGCATTTGTTTCAATGATTGCCACTCCAATTCACGTATCATGTCTGTGACACTACCTCCCCTATTTCGCGATAATACAAAACGAGCTGCCCTTCTTTGTACTTTTTCGATGTCATCCGTCTGCCCCACCTGATGCGGATCCCACACCGCACTGCAATACTCCAGAATAGGGCGGAAAAACGTGGTGTAAGCAGTCTCTTCAGTAGATGTGTGGCACCGTCTAAGCGTTCTGCAAAGAATCGCAATCTTTGGTTTGCTCTACCCACAATATTATCCATGTGATCGTTCCAATTTAGGTTATTTGTAATTGTAATCCCTAGTTATTTAGTTGAATTTACAGCCTCCAGATTTGTGTGACTTATCGCGTAATCGAAATTTAGCTGATTTCTTTTAGTACTCATGTGAATAACTTCACACTTTTCCTTATTCAGGGTCAATTGCCACTTTTCGCACCATACAGATATCTTATCTAAATCATTTTGCAAGTCGTTTTGATCATCTGATGACTTTACAAGACGATAAATGAAAGCATCATCTGCAAACAATCTAAGACGGCTACTCATATTGTCTCCTATGTCGTTAATATAGATCAGGAACAATAGAAGGCCTATAACACTTCCTTGGGGAACGCCGGATATTACTTCTGTTTTACTCGATGACTTTCCGTCTATTACTACGAACTGTGACCTTTCTGACACGAAAGCACGAATCCAGTCGCACAACTGAGGCGATACTCCGTAGGCACGCAGTTTGGTGAGAAGCCGCTTGTGAGAATCGGTGTCGAAAGCATTCTGGAAATCTAAAAATAGTGAATCAATTTGACATCCCCTGTCGGTTACACTTATTGCTTCATGTGTATAAAGAGCTAGTTGTGTTTCACAAGAACGATATTTTCTGAACCGTGCTGGCTATGTGTCAATAAATCGTTTTCTTCGAGGTATTTCAAAATTTTCGAATAAACGTAGAAATCATCTCTTAACTTTTTCCCGTTGGGATTTTCACATGTTAATAGTTATGAGACTTTGAATCGAAACATTCGAATGTGAAAGTGTTAATTCATGCTATTACGTTTGTTACCATGCTCTGTGTGTCAGGCACGTAAATTCCTAGCGAAAATGTAAGTAAAGTCAATCAATGAAATTATTTAAACATACAGCTCACTTAAGATGTACCCTGACATAAATTAATGTTTCTGTACAGGGTTAAATTTCGCCACATATACTCACTGACACACGCAGCAAGTACAGTTAGTACCACTCAAACCTCACTGATTTAAGGGTCCTAGGATAGGAAAACTACAGTAGATACGACAATGAAAAATGCACCACATTGTAGAGCATCTCAAAGAATTTATACTCCCGCGTCAGTAAGTGCCAAGTATCGTCGCCAGAGTCGCATGAAATGAAAATGGCGACTCCACAGCAGCTTGCGCAAGCAGTAGTGTGGTTTGAAGAAACAAAATCGCCGATTACTGTGCAAAGAAATTATCGACGTGTGTATCGATGTGATCAAAAAAATGGCTCTGAGCACTATGGGACTTAACATCTGTGGTCATCAGTCCCCCAGAACTTAGAACTACTTAAACCTAACTAACCTAAGGACATCACTAACATCCATGCCCGAGGCAGGATTCGAACCTGCGACCGTAGCAGTCCCGTGGTTCCGGACTGAGCGCCTAGAACCACTAGACCACCGCGGCCGGCTCGATGTGACCCACCTGATGTGATAAAAATTAAGGAATGGCAGTTTCTGGCAGTAGGAAGTGTTTTCGAAATTTCCGGCTCTGCACGTTACAGAATTTCAGAAGAGACAGACGAGGACATCACACAAACGTTTCTCAGAAGCCCACGTAAGTCAATTCGTCAAGCACCTGGATTAATCTCGATCAGCATTGCAACGTGTACTTCAGCAGCATCTTCGTATGTGTGTTTACAAAGTGCAAATTCTGCAACATCTGACGGCGAACGACAAACCACGCCGACAACAATTTTCTGCAGATATGCTGCAGCGTATTGATATGGATGCCAGCTTCCTGGAAAGATGTTTATTCTCAGATGAGGCAGCCTTTCATCTTTTAAGAATGATTAATAGGCATAA
Source organism: Schistocerca nitens (assembly GCF_023898315.1). Classification (NCBI taxonomy): domain Eukaryota; kingdom Metazoa; phylum Arthropoda; class Insecta; order Orthoptera; family Acrididae; genus Schistocerca; species Schistocerca nitens. Next base: position 848,526,636 of record NC_064617.1, read on the forward strand.
TGTTTGGATTTGGGGATCGCAAAATCCGCACTTTGTCATTGAACATGTTCGTGATAGCCATAAACTAAACATCTGGCGCGGCCTAATGCATGGCAGGATTGTTGGATCGTTCTTCTTTGCTAGCAAACAGTAAATGGGTCAGTGTATCTGGACATTTTGGAGACTTGCAAACCATCATCATTTTTCAACAAGATGGAGCTCCGCCGCACTGGTGAACGGCTGTTCGCAAGTTCCTGGATTGGAAATTTCCCAGTCGTTGGATCGGACGCGGAGGACCCATAGCCTGACCAACACGTTCACCCGACATTACGCCACTTGATTTCTTCATGTGGGGGTTCGTGAAGGACCGCGTTTATGCGACCAAAGTGGACGATATTCCTACGTTGCGACATCATATCACTAATCCGATTGCAAGAATAGCAAAGGAAATGTTACAAAGAACTTCGCAAGAAATTGTATATAGACTCGATATTCGTTGTACTACAAACGGTTCACATGCAGAGGTTTATTGATGATAAACAAATAAGTTCTTTGAGTTGCTCTACAATGCGGTGCGTTTTTCCTTGTCGTATCTATTGTGTTTTTTTTCTGGGTCTTTGAAATCAGAGAGATTTGAGTGAGACACCTTGTACTCTTTATCACATACACTGATGAGCGAGGCTGGCCGCTATGGCCAAGGGGTACTAGGCGCTTCAGTCTGGAACCGCGCGACCGCTAAGGTCACAGGTTAGAATCCTGCCTCGGGGATGGGTATGTATGATGTCCTCAGGTTAGTTAGGTTTAAGTAGTTCTCAGTTCTAGGTGACTGATTACCTCAGATCTTAAGTCACATAGTGCTCAGAGCCTTTTGAACCATTTTGATAAGCTAAAATGTTATGACCGCTTGCGAAATACACTACTGGCCAATAAAATTGCTACACCACGAAGATGACGTGCTACAGACGCGAAATTTACCCGACAGGAAGAAGATGCTGTGATATGCAAATGATTAGCTTTTCAGAGCATTCATACAAGGGTGGCGCCGGTGGCGACACTTACAACGTACTGACATGAGGAAAGTTTCCAACCGATTTCTCACACACAAACAGCAGTTGACCGGCGTTGCCTGGTGAAACGTTGTTGTGATGCCTCGAGCAAGGAGGAGAAATGCGTACCATCACGTTTCCGACTTTGATAAAGGTCGAGATGACAGGCATCTTATCCGCATGACTGTAACGGATCGTGCAGCCATGTCTCGATCCCTGAGTCAACAGATGGGGACATTTACAAGACAACAACCATCTGCACGAACAGTTCGACGACGTTTGCAGCAGCATGGACTATCAGCTCGGAGACCATGGCAGCGGTTACCCTTGACGCTGCATTCCTGAATTAATGGATGTAGGATCCATTTGTTAAGCAATATATTTTTTTAAATATATAAACCCAAAAATTTCAGTGAAGGACGACTGAGAATGCAACACGAATGAGGGCTCGCTTTGATACATTTTCGTGAATGACGATATGACAGTTTGACAGCTGTGACAAATTGTGGATTTTATTATTTGGCGCGACTGATTTTGTCGTCTAGTATGATGCTGCAGAAGTTTCATGTTTATGGTATTGGTCCGTAGACCGATACTGACTGTTCAATAAAGAAATTTTGTCAGCAACTCTTGGCAGCAAATCATGACGTTCTCCAAACATTTGTCAGCGTTGTGTGCTGCGTACACTAGATAAACAGAAGTCGAATCTCTGAGGCAACGATTAATGGACGATAACATTCCTGAAACTGACTTTCCTGTCCAGACACCTGACTTGAAACCTTTGGAACGCCTTTGGGATGAATTAGAACGTTAACTTAGCCACAGATCCAATCGTCCATACATCACGAGCTTCCCTTGATTCGACTCTTGAGAAAGGTTGGGCTGCCACTTCTCCAGATAGACTGAGACACCTAATTTAAAGTGTACCCAGCAGGGTTGAAGCCGTCCTAAGGGGGGAGGGTGACTTGTGTACAGACTGCGCGCGAAATGGTTTAGTGTGCACAACTACGTGCGAGTAGGTTTAGTATTACTTCAGCAAACACGTCGACTGCGCGCAACTTTTTTATTTGAAACTTGGTAATACTTACACAAAACTGTTAGTAGCACTGTTGTGATTAATCTCATTCTCCGAGTGCTGTGCTCTATGTGCCCGTTCCTCCTACTTGTATGTGACTAGTAAGTTACAAATGGATTGTAATATTACTGTGGTGCATCTGACAAGTGAAAGAGGCCATAAGACGATCGTTGTTACAAGAAATAAGTTTCGGAAAGACAGAGAAACACGACGTAAAGCAGCGTGGAGATGCACAACAAAAACGTGTAGGTTACGATTTACTTAACCGTTTATTCAATGAGCATTAAATCCGAGAGTAAAAATGTTACAAGTGTAGTTGATTATTTGAATATAAACTTTCCATACGCAGATTGGGGTTTCCACCTTCTAATACTATATATTTTTAATGAACTACCAATACTTGTGTTTCTTAGGACTCTCGAGCATAAGTTTCAGAGTGCAGTTCCATCTGTACATTGAAGCGCAAAAAAAACTGATATCTCCATGCGTATTCAAATACAGAGATATGTAAATAGGCAGAATACGGTACTATGGTCGCAACGTCTATATAAGACAACAAGTGTCTGTCGCAATTGTTATATCGGTTACTGCTGCTACAATGGCAGGTTATCAAGATTTAAGTGAGACTGAACGAGGTGTTATAGTCGGCGCACAAGCGATGGGACACAGCATCTCCGAAATAGTCATGAAGTGGGGATATCCCGCACGACCGTTTCAAGAGTGTACCGTGAGTATTAGGAATCCGGTAAAACATCAAATCCCCGACATCACTGCGACTAGAAAAAGATTCTGCAAGGAAGAGACCAACGACGACTGAAGAGAATCATTCAGCTTGACAGAAGTGCAACCCTTCCGTAAATTGCTGCAGATTTCAATGCTGGGCCATCAACAAGTGTCAGCGTGCGAACCACTCAACGAAACTTCATCCATATGGGCTTTCGGAGCCGAAGGTCCACTCGTGTACCCTTGGTGACTGACGCAGAGCTTTACGCCTCTCCTGGACCCATCAACACCGATATTGGACTGTTGTTGACTGGGCCTGGTCGGTGTGGCCGTGCGGTTGTAGGCGCTTCAGTCTGGAACCACGTGACCACTACGGTCGCAGGTTCGAATACTGCCTCGGGCATGGATGTGTGTGATATCCTTAGGTTAGTTAGGTTTGTTCTAAGTTCTAGGAGACTGATGACCACAGATGTTAAGTACCACAGTACTCAGAGCCATTTTTTTTTTTTTTTTTTTTTTTTTTTTGGTTGATGACTGGAAACTTGTTGCCTGGTCGACGAGTCTCGTTTAAAATTCTGTGTGCATTACATTTGGTGCACTGGATAGAGTTTTGAGACTGGGTCGGAGATTTTATCTGCTTAGGGACTGGGTGTTGTGTTATCCTAAACATCATAGGCACAGTAGCTCAGCGTGTTTAGTCAGAGAGCTGGTTGGTCTCTGTAATAAAAAAATCTGAGTGAAAGGATCAACAACGAACTTCAACGGATGTCATGTGATGTCCGCTACCAAATACAAAAATAAGCATGCTGTCTGGTCACCTGCATCCATTCGTGTTCGTTCTGCCGAACTTGGGCAATTCCAGTTGGTCAACGCGACACCCCACAGGTCCATGATTGCTATTGAGTGGCTCCCGGAACACTCTTCTGAGATTAAACACTTCCGATGGCCACCAAACTCCCCAGACGTGAATATTATTGAGGGTATCTGGGATGCCTTGCATCGTGCTGTTCATAGGAGTCCTCCACCCGCACATATTCTTACGAATTTATGGAAAACCCTGCAGGATTCATGGTGTCATTTGCCTCCAGCACTATTTCTGACACCATGCCACGTCTTGTTATGGCACTTCTGCGTGCTCGCGGGGGCCCTACAGTATATCAGGCTGGTGTACCAGTTTCTTTGGGTCTCCAGTGCATATCGTTTTTTTTTTTATGTTATCGTCCAGAGATGGACAGTCAATTAAACCAAAATGAGTGATACAGACGTCACCTAGCTGACAATAAAAGTGAAAAACATGTGCAGTATGTACAAGAATCGATTTCAAACTATAACGAATACGAATGTTTTTGAAAGCCGTTCTTACTCTTATCATAAGGAATAAAAATAGTTTTGGTTTCTTGCCATACATATTGCTGGTCGAGCATAGCAATCGTAGAGAGCTGTAAGTATCTGAACATGGAGACAAACATACTGTAGTGCCAATTTAACATGTGTTTCCTTCCAGTTGACTTCAATCTAAAAATGTCCACCATGTGCAGCTGACCAATTTCAAAAATTGGCTACACGCGCAACTGACCACTCCAAGAGCAATTAATATTTGGTGTCTGCGTGCATTCTCGATCACCCGGATGGGCAGACACGTTCCAAATCAATTTCAACTAGTATGCAGCCAGATAGTTTCGATGAGATAGTGTAAATGCTGCCGTTTGTGTTGTAATGCGGTGGATTATATGAAATTATGTTTTAAAAGACACTAGGGTCAACATATTTCTTCAAAACTTAGACAATTTTAGTAGACCTAAAATAAATAACAAGCAATTGTAGTTAGTCAAGAGTGGTCCCTCCAATGTCATTATGGTTAACAGGAGGAGCCAGCTTACAGCATACTACAACACTTCCCATTAAAATTGCTACACCAAGAAGAAATTCAGATGATAAACGGGTATTCATTGGACAAATATATTATACTACAACTGACATGTGATTACATTTTCACGCAATTTGGGTGCATAGATCCTGAGAAATCAGTACTCAGAACAACCACCTCTGGCCGTAATAACGGCCTTGATACGCCTGGGCATTGACTCAAACAGAGCGAGGATGGCGTGTACAGGTACAGCTGCCCATGCAGCTTCTACACGATACCACAGTTCATCAAGAGTTGTGACTGGTGTATTGTGACGAGCCAGTTGCTCGGCCACCATGGACCAGACGTTTTTACATTGGTGAGAGATCTGAAGAATGTGCTGGCCAGGGCAGCAGTCGAACATTTTCTGTATCCGGAAAGGCCCGTACAGGACCTGCAACATACGTTCGTGCATTGTCCTGCTGAAATGTAGGGTTTGGCAGGGATCGAATGTAGAGCCACGGGTCGTAACACATCTGAAATGTAACGTCCACTGTTCAAAGTACCGTCAATGCGAACAAGAGGTGACCGAGACGTGTAACCAATGGCACCCCATACCATCACGCTGGGTGATATGCCAGTATGGCGATGACGAATACATGGTTCCAATGCGCGTTCACCGCGATGTCGCCAAACACGGATGTGATCATGATGATGCTGTAAATAGAACCTGGATTCATGCGAAAAAATGACGTTTTGCCATTCGTGTACCCAGGTTCGTCGTTGAGTACACCATCGCAGGCGTTCCTGTCTGTGATGCAGCGTCAATTGTAACCGCAGCCATGGTCTCCGAGCTGATAGTCCTTGCTGCTACAAACGTCGTCGAACTGTTCGTGAAGATGGTTGGTGTCTTGCAAACGTCCCCATCTGTTGACTCAAGGATCGAGACGTGACTGCGCGATCCGTTACAGCCCTGCGGATAAGATGCCTGTCATCTCGAGTGCTAGTGATACGAGGCCGTTGGGATCCAGAACGGCGTTCCGTATTACCCTCCTGAACTCACCGATTCCGTATTCTGCTGACAGTCATTGGATCTCGACCAACGCGAACAGCAATGTCGCGATACGATAAACCACAATCGCGATAGGCTACAATCCGACCTTTATCAAAGTCGGAAACGTGATGGTACGTATTTCCCCTCCTTACACGAGGCATCGCAACAACGTATCACCAGGCAACGCTGGTGAATTGCTGTTTGTGTATGAGAAATCGTTTGGAAACTTTCCTCATGTCAGCACATTGTTGGTGTCGCCACCGGCGCCGGCGTTGTGTGAATGCTCTGAAAATCTAATCATTTGCATATCGCAGCATCTTCTTCCTGTCAGTTAAATTTCGCGTCTGTAGCACGTATCTTCGTGGTGTAGCAATTTTAATGGCCAGTAGTGTACTTTCAAAGAATACTGGTCTCAACTTTCCTGTTTGATTGGCTTCTCCCCATTAACAGTATCATGTACCGGTGCTACAAGACAAAGAGAAAAGGCCAGAGACATAGCGCCATCACTGCTACTCGTGTTACGGGCTACATGAGAACAATACAATTTCCTCGATTATCAGAACTTGAACGGGCCACGTACGATCCGAGTCACATTGGGCAAGTGACTGACTGTGATCCGAGGACTCGCTGAAATCACCGACAGCAGATGGCTCGCGAGCAACGAACAGGCCTGCGAGCAGTGTGTTCGCGAACATATCGACAGCTGCTAATCACGATACTTTTCTGTTCAGCCAGGGATATGTAGCTATCTTTCTCAGACAGTGCCATAGGACTTCAAGCTTTGCGGTTTCGCGGAACAGCAATGTGTGTTTTGAGGGTTTGATGGTTGTTCGCTTGTAAACAGCTCGTCTGTGATTCTTCTTTATATTGTGCATCTACATATGAGACATGCGCATAATAATAGCGCTGAGTATTGTATAGAAATTTCTATTTTATGCAAGTTTATTTTTTCTGAAGCAAATTGTATTGAGAAGTACAAACTAACGTGAGTTATTGTTGGGACACAAATATTTTGAAATTACTTCGGATTTCGCTGTAGCACGTGTGCTTAATGGTAACAGATTCGATTGACGAGTATAGGTGAACATTATTTACAACCGAAATTTATACAAGGTGTTGCACAATTGCTATTATAGGTTCCTAGAGCGACGGGAATTAGTAAATAAGGTTTTGATAAGCACTCATGTCCGGAAATGCACCATGTGGATATAAAATAAAAGATCGCTTTCAGATATACAGCTTCACGGCGCGCTAACAAACGGAGAAGAAGGTGCCGTCTTCCGTCCCTGTTGTAATTTTGGCATCACATATCATGTCCGTCCCACTACAACAGAAAGCGAACTTTTTGGAACTGTGGAGAGTTGATTGTAATACTCCAGAGACACGGTTCACCTCGACTTTGAGCGGTGCGTCCATGGTCACATACAAGCGAACCCGACGATGGGTACTTGAAACACTTCCTACGCCACGGGCTGCTGTATAACTCACAGCCCAGAACTGATTCTATCCGCTGTGGGCGCACGGTGCCTCTACAGCCATTTCCGGACATGGATTTCTCGTCAAAAATTTATCTACTACGTCTCCTCTACAACCCGTAGACGGCTCTGACAAAAATTTTCATACTCACTGCATAAATTAATGTGAACTAATACTCAAATTTAATTCTCTGTTAGTGGATTAAACTGTATGAAAGATTTCTGATACCACACTGAGTGTGCATTACTTAAATCAATTAGGAATATTGATGTGTGCTGCTATACATATTCCGGCCGTGGTGGCCGAGCGGTTCTAGGCGCTACAGTGTGGAACCGCGCGACCGCTACGTTCGCAGGTTTCTAATCCTGCCTCGGGCATGGATGTGTGTGATGACCTTAGGTTAGTTAGGTTTAAGTAGTTCTAAGTTCTAGGGGACTGATGACCTTATAAGTTAAGTCCCATAGTGCTCAGAGCCATTTGAACCATTTTGCTATACATATACTCAAAACAGAGAAAATCAACTAACAAACTTTTCTTATCCTAAATTTTTCCAGTGATTTAGTACAATAAATGCTCTAGGGCTTTATTTAAGGAACGCGGTATTTTGCTGTGCGCAAATACGTTTAACGGACGTGATCCTTTCTACTAGCTAATCGTGCAATACCTATTATATTCTTTCGCTAGAGAAAGCTTATAGTGACGTATCTGTGATATCTACTCATTATTCGGTCTTTATTCTAGCAATTCTCCTCCGTAACATACACTGCGGTGACAAATGCCATGCGATGCCTCCTAATATCGTGTCGGACGGCATTTTTCCTGGCGTCCTACAGCAACTCGACTTGGCACCGACTCAACAAGTCGTTGGAAGGTGCCTGGAGAAATACTGAGCCGAGCTACCTCTATAGCCGTCCATAACTGCTAAACCGTTGCCAGTGCTGGTTTTTGTCCACGTTCTCCAAATGTTCAATGGAACTCATCTCGTGCGATCTAGGTGGCCAAATCATTCACTCGAATTGTCCATGATGTTCTTCAAACAAGTCGCAAACACGCGTGGCTCAATAACATGATGCGTTTTCATCCACGAAAATTCCGTCGTTCTTTCCTGCAAATGGTCTCCAGGTAGTCGAACATAACCATTTTCAGTCAATGATCGGTTCAGTTGGATCAGAGAGCCCAGTACATTCCATGTGAACACAGCCTACACCATTCACGAGCCACCACCAGCTTGCACGGAGCCTCGTTGAAAACCGGGGCCGAAGGCATCGTGGAGAGTCCGGCACACTCGAACTCTATCAATAGGCAGTATCAGCTGAAATAGGGACTGATCTTATCAGGCCACAGTTTTACTGTTGTCTACGGTCCAACCGATGTGGTCACGAGGCCAGGAGCGGCACAGCAGGTGATGTCGTGTTGTTAGCAACGGCACTCGCGACGATCGTCTGTTGTCATAGCCCTTTAACGCCAACTTTCACCACACTGTCCTAACGGATACATTCGTCATACGTCCAGCGTTGATTTCTGCGGATATTTCACGCAGTTTTGCCTGTCTGTTAGTACTGACAGCTCTACGCGAACGCTGCTGTTCTCGGTCGTTAAGTGAAGACCGTCTCTCACTGGGTTGCTCGTGATGGGAGGAAATGCCTTAAATGTGGTATTCTCGGCACACTGTGGATAACGGAATACTAAATTCCGAAACGATTCCCGAAATTGAATGTCCCATGCGTCTAGCTCCAACTACAGCTTCCAGTTCAAAGTGTGGTAGCCGCCCATGATAGCCGCGTTGAAACGTCTCCTTTTGAAAAATTATACACGAGACTGTGCTTAACCTGACACACAATATTTTTTTGGCGCAACGCGATCTGACTTTCAACACACAATATTTTGTTAGCGCAACGCAATCTGACGTTCAATAATCTCTACAAGAGAATGGCCCTGACTAACATTAAACTATACCTTTCGCAAATCACTTACCTCACAAAAATCTTCGCTGCTGAAGCTACTGCAATACAGCGAGCGCCACTACTGCCAGCTAAATAAAAGATTCAAACTATGGAAGGCACTAACTACTGATAGGGATAGTTAGCAAATGAAAGATATTAATAGAGAACAAAGAATGTATTTACCTTTATATCATCATATATATATCTATATATATAGAGCAGTTCATGACAACTTCCAAAACTCCGCCATCTCTCTCCCCACATCCACCACTGCTGGCGGCTCACCTCCAACTGCGCAACGTTACGCGCTGTTCACAGCCAGCTGCCTAACACTACAATGGTTGAGTATTACAACAATGCAAAGCAGCCACAGAGTGCACGCGGCACAGCCGGTGATTTTCATACTGAGGTGGCGTTACCAATAAAAAAACCTAAACAGCCTACTTACATAGCCCCCATGCTCCCCACAAAAAATTTTACAAATTTTGTTGGGCAGTGGCCAATACAGATTTAAAAAATTTTTCATAATTACAATAACTAAGAAATCAAATGCACACACTTATTGAGACAATGTTGGTCAAAAGCTCAAATTTTCTCACAGTCCGTAAAGACAGTCCTAATCGTTCATCACAGTAAAATATCAGTGTTTTTCTCAAAGTCTGAGCAGTAAAAGAAAATGCACACGGAAGTAGTGGATATCCATGCAGTCTTGAAGAAGTAGTATTGTCCTTCCAACAGAAAGACAGTGCTGGCTCTTGACATGCTGACAGGTAATGGGCCACAACAGAGCAAACCCACAGCAGAGTCAGTCGAAGTTTTGAAGAGTATTGGTGGGTAGGTCATCACAGAGCAGACCCACTGTAGTCCTGGTAGAGATTACGGTATTGGTGGGCCACCAGAGGCGCAGACCCACTGCATTCCTTGTAGAAATAATGGTACTGGTGAGTCATCAAAGATGCAGACCCACTGTAGTCCTTGTAGAGATGGCCAGCAGCCATCCGTTGTGACTGTGCAGGTGCACAATCACCATTGAAGAGTCTTGCGGATAATAGAGCAAGTCCATAACCACCACTTGTGCACTCACAAAGTTTTTGGAATTGTCCTTAGAACCAGCAATGCTGTCATCCAGTCCCTTGCTGAATTATTAACACACATACAAACACTAACAGTCCCTACTTCTCACATATTGTCCATATACTATGACCAACAAAACGTGTGCAGTGAAATGTAACTTACAAGTTAATAATATGATGAACTGGTGTCTATACAATTTTATAACATAAGAACACAATAACAAAGGTACAAAACACATCATTAAAGAACATAACAATACAGATAACATTTGTAGTACAGGCTTTACAACACAATAGAAATAAACATATACATCAATGTTACAGGAATTATGACATGAGTACAAACATAAAAGATCAGAATAGCTTTTGAAACATCAACTTTACACATGAGCATTAGAACAGAACATAATAAATAATATCTAAGCATATTTACAAGTTAAATAACATATTATTAATATCAATTCTATTTGAGGATAGATTCCTCATCATAGTGAATGCAGCTTAGTATTAGAAAAATTCCACAACTTAAGTCTTATCAGATAAACACATAAATACAGGAAAAACATAAATACACAAGGGAACACAAACACATAGTGGGGTAACACAATGGAAAGGACAGGGTTCGTTATCAGTGTAACCTTTGGTACTGCAGTATTTTGCGAACAAAACCTTTTTTGTTCTTGGAGATCTCCCTTCGTTCATCATTATTCCCAATAAGTCCCATCTATACCTGCTTTCTCTACTCTGTTCATATTTCTTTCGAAATAATTATTTCTTAGTGCACAATACTCATTTTTGCCAAATCCGTTTCTTATATAGTCTACCCCTCTTAATCTAACTTAAATCTACTGATCTCAGATGCTAAACTAATGGACGAGGCAATGTAGCATCACATAAAACAATTAATATAAACAGCAATAAAAAAAACGCAGATTTGCGAAGCAAGCAGCATTAAGAAATTAGCAAAGCAATTGTAATATTACAACTAATCTAAGGCAATGTGCAGCAAATAATAAAAATAAATCATTAGTAAAACTGGCTTAACAGAATAATACAAAGTCAAATTCAATAACACTATGCCTGGCAAACAGCAGCAACTTATACCTAAACATGACATAGCTCAAGCAGAAAAAATATTACAGTAAAAATGGCCATGTCTAATACCTATGTCACATCTTAACACTAGAGTGATGCATCACGATAACTTACTCTACCAAAAAATTACCAAGTAGTTGAAAAGAAAATTATGTATGCAGTTCCTGTTACTAGTCCCTTCTTATTGTTCTTTCCATTCCAATAGCTCCTTTTTCGAAGAATGTGGATCATAAAGTAATTATTTAATAGATCTGTTGACAGAAAGTGTTCACATTAGCAAATGCATTTAATTTTATTTTATGAAACCAATGCTGCAAGACAGCTGGAAACCAGATATCAAATGAAATAAGCAACTATGTACAAAGCAAAGCATAAAAATATCATTCAGTAGTCATGAGGTATTTCATAAGTTAGTAGAAAAATCTCTCAACTAGAGAGACAGTAGTCATAATCAGGTGTACAGACATAAAAATATTTCTCGTCATTTCATTAGGCATTTCTGTCGCCATATGGCATTTCTCTCAATTAGCACGACAATAGCAGTGAAATGTTGCGATGCTTTCTACAAAGGAACGTCAATAGCGATTATAATGGCCTTCCCTTTGTTTTTTTTCTACCTGTGCCGCTGGAAGGCTAATGGCTTTTTTTTTTTCGGGCGGCTGTCGCCCAGCTGCGTGCCCACGACGCATTACGTGCAGGTGGTCACTGAACTTTCTTACCGAAATATTTACGACAGCAGTTTCCGCTACGACAGTCTCACATAAAAATATTTCACAGGTCAAGAATTAGCGTTGCAAATCTGTAGAAACAAAATCCTATAAATATAAGTGTCAAAAAAAAAAATTCGTCAGCATTGTAATACATTCACGCATTTACACACATTTCACAACTCTTAAAGTACGATTCTTGGTTTCCAACAACCTTTATCACAAATCAGAGTCCCTAAATTACTATTCATTACTCCTTACCTTATTACACATATATATATCGTCGACACATAATCAAATTCCTCATATAGCATCAGCTTATTGTTCATAAACGTACCTCAACAGCATAAAACATATCGTCGTCGTAAAAATAACATCATAATACCTCAGTCAAATCTCAAAATCGTCGTAGCTTCCTCCAATAATTTCAAAACCTAAAAAAATTCTCTGCTCATGTCAAAAGTGTCATCTGCCTCAAACGTACTTCAAAAATCATGATCCCATACCAAATATATCATTCAAAGCTCTCATTGTATCACAATGGTTCCGAAAAAAATATGAACAGTTTACAAAGTACAGACAAAATACATTTTCATAAGTGTGAAGTTATTCAACTGTGTAATTACGTAAACATCTGTCACTATTGCAGTAAAAAAATGTTTGTCTCTCTCAGGTAAATAATCAGATAGCTGTGTAATTTCTGTGTTACAGAAATATGGTACCGAAGTGTAAAGTTGTGTAAGCAAATACCATATTAGCTAGGGCTCCTTGTGCTTGCCAAACACATGGTACACAAAGTAAGCGTGTACCCCCCTGAGGATCAATGTAATTATACCCTCAGGTGTTACAGATTACAGCAATGGAATGAAATGTATCACGGAAAACTTTCTTTGCAATATAAAAATCTTTAAAAATAAATGTTTTAAGTACAAAATTAATCAGTCAAATACGTGTCCTGTAGCGCTAAACTGTGCGTCATGTTGTAAGATAGTCTCTGTGGAAGTCTCGTAGTTATCGTCCTCCGAAAGCTAAGTTGTGCAAAAGTCAATGTGCTTACCTCATGATAAACAAAAGTAAAATGCTTTGCGTATAGATATCTTAGTTATTACGCTTATTGTTGTGATGAAGAAAGTACTGTGCTGTGACGTATTGTTGTGCCACGGAAAAGGCTGTCTCATTGTAGCTATACAACAAAAGTTACTACTAAAACCTGTTTTACTTTCCAGAAGAATTCAGAAAAACTGTGCAGATATAAAACAGAAACACTGAAAAAGCAACATTGTAAATTGTCACTCATTAGTAGCATCGTGATAAAATCGTGTAGCTGTCAAATAAACTAACCACTGTGTCACCTGGTATCTCTCAGAAAGCACCTTGAATCCATAATGTATTTGCAAGTAAACCAAAATGTTGCATTAAAAAAAAAGCAGATTATCTTTCAATAAACGGTTTTACGTGTGAAATGTGGTGTAATCCTTTACTCTTCATAGTACGCAGACTTTCAACTGAAAAGCAATTGTCATGTTTTATACGTCGGTAAAGAATGCTGGAATTTTTCTCAAGGCTAGCGTCTTATGTTATTTTTCTCGGAGCCAGCGGGCGCACGCGGCTGCCTGCTGTGCGAGTCATTGTCTGTCTCTTTGTTGCCGCGCGCCGTTATTGGGATTAGGAGACCTAACTTCTACAAATTCACTCCGACGAGAAGGCCCTGCCCCGTTTGAATCCCGCCAGTTCTGATGCAATTCAAGTCTGTCGTTACGAATATATCGTCTGTCGTCATGTCGGTAGATTCCGTAGTTTCTTCCTTGTCCGTCACGTGGTGGAGAATTTCTCCCTGAATCGTAACTGTGCGCCGAGCTGTTGCGTCTGAAGTTATTCTGCCTCCCTTGATAATAATTGTTTTGGTTTCCATATCGTCTGTGTCTCTGGCTGTCTCTGTGATAGTCATTACTATGGAAATGCAATCTTTCTCTGTAATTATTTTTACCCTGCCAACGGTTGTCATACGGGTGGTGTCTGTTTTGGTCACGATTTGCGTTATAAGAATGGCCTTATCGTGTCCAGTTATTGTTTCTGTCGTCATGGAATTGTGACGTATGTGATCTGTAATTGTTGTGCTCGTGCGTTCCGCGATTGTCAGTGTCAATTTCCAGTTCTTGTAAGAGTCCTTGAAATGCTTCAATGTCGTCTTTGCAACGTCCTGCCAAAATAATGTGTCGCAAATGTTCAGGCAGTTTGATTAAGCAAATGCGGATGAGTTCTGAGGGGCTGTATGGGTTTGACAGGTACTGATTCTTGTGCAACATGTCTTCAAAATATTTCACAAGACTGGAGAATTGAGATTGTTCGAAATGTTTCATCATTATGATGCCATGTTTTACTCGGTCTTGTGTGGCTTGAGACCAATATGCTGAGAGGAAGGCATGGTAAAATTCTCCTTCATTATGACAATCGTGAATGACCGAACGCATTCTTACAGCTGGTTCATTCTCTAAATAGCCACACATAAATTCTAATCTGTGTTCTAATGACCAGTTGGGGGGAAAACAATGAGAGAATTGATCGAGCCACGCTTGTGGATGAATGTCGTTGGCAGAATTTTTAAACGTTTTGAATTTACGTGTAGTAATGAACAGCTTATAGTCAAAGTCATCATGTCGGCGAGTCGCATATCGGTCATTGTTACGTCGTGTCGGCGGTTCCATCTCAAAATTCGGTGTGCCTTGCCAATTTCTTTCATAACTTCCGAAATGCCCTGTGTTATTATTTTGCGTCTTTTCTGTATTTCTAAGTCCCTCTTCCCGTGTTGGAGAGCGAGTGTCTTCTGAAATATGTAATTCTTGTATTACTTGAGTCAGCTGATCTTGTACTTCGCGGATTTCTCTTTGGTGTTGCGTATTAATTTGATTTTGATTTTGTTTGAATTTTCTAATTTGTTCATACTCTTCTGTGTCAGTGAAGGCTACAGGTCTTGTGTCATTCAGATCATCATCTACCTTTGTAGATAAGTTAGTGACCTGATCCGAAAGTTCGGCTACTTTCTCCGATAGTGTACTTATTTCCTCAGTGTGTTTTTCTGAACCAAGTTTCAGAGTGTCCATTTGTGTTGAAATCGAATCTACTGTGTCCTTCAAGTTTTCCTGAGTTTTTGCAAGTTGCATAACCGAATCGGTAGATGCAACTGAGTCAAATTTAGCTTGCAAGGTCTCATGATTTTCATGAACAGTAGTTTGCAGTTCTTTTATGGCTGCTTCGTGATTCTGTAGTGCATTTTCATGACGCGAAAAAATAGGTTGGAAATGTTCACAAATTTGTGTTTTTACATCATTACAGACCTTTTGACATTTCGATTCAATTTGATGTAACTCAGTAGTTAAATCTTCACGTGTTTGTTCAACCGTGGAGTCTAACTTTTGAAGATTTTGTTCCATTTGTTTCTGATTTTGCTCAATTGTGTCTAATTTTTGAAGATTTTGTTCCATTGTGTCTAACTTTTGAAGATTTTGTCCCATTTGTTGCATTAATTGCAATAATAATGTATTAGTGTCTGGAATCTGTTCCTCTACGCTTTTCGGCAGTGCTTTTGCACCGGCAACATTCACATTTTGACAAGCAGAAAATGTGTCTTGACTTATTTGAGAAAACGGTGAGGATCCAAAACCTGAATCTACAGTATTTGTGAGATAGTCTCGTGTCATTTCGGATTCCTGAGCCGAGCTATTGCCGACCGATCGATCGATAATGCTTCCCTGTTCTCTAATTGTTTCGCTGTCTACACCATTGTTTGCCGCCCGCTCCATTTCCGTATGCACAATTACCAAATTATTACTTTGAACATCAGTTAATTCATTACTCGGTGGCGCTAACACACTGCTTTCGTTTTCACTGTCATTTCGCAGTTTACTTTGGAGCCTAGTATTACGTTTTTCACACGCCATTATTGTCACAGTATTTCACACGACAACACAGAAAAACACAATTTGAAGAGCAAAAATAAGAGAACGCATTAACATAACACTGAAAATAATATCTAGTTAATTGCAGCTGCGAAATACTTGGTGCAAATCTACATGCATGCCACAACTATTTTACTATACAACAATGAAAAACTGCAACTACAAAGGAAATTCTCTCTATAATTACGCGCTAGCAATAAACAAAATCTACACTAATTACACAAACTACAAGAAAAAATCAGAAGATTCCAGTGAGGTATCCTCGGCTAAGGGTCGACATATGAAACGTCTCCTTTTGAAAAATTATACACGAGACTGTGCTTAACCTGACACACAATATTTTGTTAGCGCAACGCAATCTGACTTTCAATAATCTCTACAAGAGAATGGCCCTGACTAACATTAAACTATACCTTTCGCAAATCACTTACCTCACAAAAATCTTCGCTGCTGAAGCTACTGCAATACAGCGAGCGCCACTACTGCCAGCTAAATAAAAGATTCAAACTATGGAAGGCACTAACTACTGATAGGGATAGTTAGCAAATGAAAGATATTAATAGAGAACAAAGAATGTATTTACCTTTATATCATCATATATATATATATATATATATATATATATATATATATATATATATATATATATAGAAAATAATTTTTCGTCTCTCCCACCAAGCACGGGCAACGGCACGGCCGCGGGAAGGCCACAGCACAGCACACCGGCTGCCTGCCTAACCGCCGAAACCGTACAGGGTGCGCCCCTGCCTCTTCAGGGCGTACACCACGTCCATGGCCGTCACAGTCTTGCGCTTGGCGTGCTCAGTGTACGTCACCGCGTCGCGGATCACGTTCTCCAGGAACACCTTCAGCACTCCGCGGGTCTCCTCGTAGATCAGACCAGAGATGCGCTTCACGCCGCCCCTGCGAGCCAGGCGGCGGATGGCGGGCTTCGTGATGCCCTGGATGTTGTCGCGCAACACCTTGCGGTGCCGCTTGGCGCCACCCTTGCCCAGCCCCTTTCCTCCCTTGCCGCGGCCTGTCATTCTTCCTCCTCCTCAAGCAAAAAAGCACAAGCGGCAGCTAGAAACTGAAATGTCCAAAATTCCAGAGGAGGATGTAAAAATTCTTCTAGGGGATTTCAACGCGCAAATTGGCAAAGAGAGGAAATATAAAAAAACAGTCGGTAATTACCCTGCACACAAATTCACAAACAAGAACGGCATGAGACTCATCGAGTTATGTCAGCAAAACAACCTAAAAATCGTGACAACATCACTTCGAAAAGACCCCAAGAAACAAAAAACATGGAGATCACCAAACCTTCAGCTTGGTGAATTTCAAATAGACCATGTTGCGATCTCCTATGACTTCCAGAAAGAAATACACGACGTTCAAGTCCGCAGAGGGGCAAATATAGATTCTGACCACTACCTTACCAGAGTTAAAATTAAATTCACTCCAAAAAGGAAACACCAAAGGAAATCACCACTAATTCCCAAATTTGACTTGAAAAATATCAAGGAATCAGAAATTACAGAAGCATGGGATAAACAACCAACAAACAACTGGAAAGATTTCCGAACGAAAATTATACAGAAAGCAAGAGATTTGATTCCGTTAAAGAAAATATCCAAGCATCCATGGTGGGATTCGAATTGTGATAACGCATTAGAAGAGAGACAACAAGCCTTTTTAAATTACAATTGTGACAAATCAGAAACCACACAACAAACATTTTTCAAAGTGAGAAAACAAACAGCTAAAATACTTAGACAAACTAAAAGAAAATACCTTAATGAACAGCTAAACACAATTGAAGAAAACTTTAAGAACCACAACACTCAAGATTTTTATAAAATATTCGCAAATCAAATCAAAGGATACACTCCACAAAATCTCTGCTTCCGGAAACAGAATGGAAAATTGGCACTAACTAACAAAGAAAATTGCCAAGAACTAGCTAAATATTTCTCACAACTCCTAAATTGCCCACAACCAAGTACAAGATTCCCCAGATTACAACCAGAACACACGAATGAGACTTCACTACCACCATCTCAAGAAGAAATTTATAGTCACATTAGAAAACTCAAAAATAATAAATCATCGGGAGAAGATGGGATTGTAGCTGAACTACTGAAAAACCTTGGTCCAAATTCGTTAAAAGAGATCACTAGCATCATCCAAGAAATTTGGCAGACAGAAAATATCCCAGAGGAGTGGAAGTGTGCACTAATTCACCCATTGCACAAAAAGGGAGAGAGATCAGACGTAAACAACTACAGAGGCATTTCACTTTTACCAGTTACCTACAAAATTCTATCTGCATGTCTCCTAAAGAGGGCACAAGAACAACTAGAACATACAATTTCAGACTACCAAGCAGGCTTTCGTCCTAATAGATCATGCCCGGAACAGATATTCAACCTTAAAACTATTTTAAAGATTAAAGCAATCAGGTCAAAACCAATAATCTGCACATTCGTTGATTTCAAAAAGGCATACGATTCCATAGACAGACAGTCTCTATGTCACATTCTCGAAGAACGAGGCCTAGACACTAAAACCCGAAAACTAATTGAACAAACACTAACAGAAACCAAATCAAAAATTAAATTCAGAGGGGAAATTTCGGAACCATTCTCAATTAAAACAGGAGTAAGACAAGGAGATGGGATCTCACCACTATTATTCAATATAGTTTTGGACAAAGTTATGAAAGAGTGGGAAGTAACACTAAGGAAACAAAGCTTGTGGAAACCAATTGAACTAGGAAGAGGTAAAGGAAAATTGAACATCCCTTATTTAGCGTTTGCAGATGACTTGGCAATTATAACTGACAGTGAAGAAACAGCAGTAAAACAAATTGAGACACTTAAAGAATGTGCTGAGAAGGTTGGCCTGCAAATCTCCTTTGAGAAGACAGAATTCATCTGCTCAAAATTAGATATTTCGAAACTAAAAACAAAGTATGGTGAAATAACTAGAGTCAAGCACTTTAAGTATCTCGGTGAAGTTATTGAACCAACAGGACTTGAGAAAATAGCACAAAAAAACCGATTACAGAAAATCAAGAAAGCATTCGGACTTATTCAAAATATATATAACAAGAAATGTCTATCAAAAGGCACTAAAATCAGACACTACAACACAGTCATCAAACCAACAGTCACATATGCAAGTGAAACACTCTCCCTGAATAGAAAATTAGATTTACACGAAATTAAGAAAGTAGAGAGAAAAATTATTAGAAAAATCCTAGGACCACGATACACACAAGATGGATACAGGCTGCAGACTACCGAGACAACCGAAAAAATATCAAACATCGAGGCAGATATCAGGAAGAGGCGGATGAAGTTTTATGGACATATAGACAGATTACCTGGAAACAGGTTAACTAAACGTCTATTGGACTATATGACATCACTTAAGGCAACAATACCCTGGGTAACTGAAGTTAAGAAGGATTTGAAAAAGGCAAAAATTGACATAACAAACACATCAGACCGGGATACATTCAGAAGAAAAATCGACAAGTGGAAGTTTACTCCAGAGACGGAATCTAAACCTTTCCGACCAAAGTGGACCGAAGAAAGGAAGAAGGCCTTTGGGGAGGCAATGAAGAAATACTGGGAAAATAAGAAGAACATTAAGAAATGTTAATCACCTGCTTATCGTTCTCCCATGGGGACATTCGCTAATAATAATAGTAATATATATAGAGCAGTTCATGACAACTTCCAAAACTCCGCCATCTCTCTCCCCACATCCACCACTGCTGGCGGCTCACCTCCAACTGCGCAACGTTACGCGCTGTTCACAGCCAGCTGCCTAACACTACAATGGTTGAGTATTACAACAATGCAAAGCAGCCACAGAGTGCACACGGCACAGCCGGTGATTTTCATACTGAGGTGGCGTTACCAATAAAAAAACCTAAACAGCCTACTTACAGCGTGGTCTAGACGCTTTGTCACCGTTCGTGTGGCTCCCCCTGTCGGAGGTTGTGTGTGTGTTGTCCTTAGCGTAAATGAGTTTAACTTAGCTTAAGTAGTGTGTAACCTTAGGGACCGATGACCTCAGTAGTTTGGTCCCATAGAACTTATAACAAATTTCCATTTTTTAAAAAAAATCTGTTAATTCGCATCATGCGGTTATAATTACCTCAGTACAAATGACAGATCTGCCAATATACTGCCCTTTTATACCGCGTGCAGGATACTACCGCTATCTGCATTCAATTATGTGCTTATCGGTGTGCCATGACTTTAGTCACTTGCTGGTAGTTTTTGGCGTGATGTACCATACCGCTGATGCCAGAACTGAGATACCGTCTCTAAAACACCTTTAATACCTAATATAATGCCATTTTGGCAGTGTTCGCTAAGGCTTACTCCCTATGGTTTCTTCCAAAATTTAGGCGTCTATACCTAAGAACAAGGGACCAATCTATTCATGTACACCGCACTGTCTGACACAAGTATGGGTCATATTATCCTATCAAGATTTTACAGGGAAGGTCGTGTGTCATATCAAGTCAAAAATAAATATTAGTTTAATATTATGAACACGCCTTCTAGATATAAATACGTAGCACTTACATAGTTAACGTATTTTGTTTCATACACATTTCCGTACTAAGAAAGGTACAAAGTAAACAAAATACAATCTGCCTCCAAGCATACATTGCAGTGTATTCTCCGCACGTAAAAGATCAACTCTACTGCTAGCAGTACGGTTTTTAAGGTTTCGGCCACAGCTCGACTGTCGGAGGTTACGTTTGTAAACATCCCATCAGGCGGCTTAACTCGAGATAAGTAATTTGTAGAGAGCCAGACGGAAAACAAACTACCACCGATGTATATCTAGGGCACGATAGTGTAGGCGAATCACTGGTCGAGGTTTCTGGTGCGCTTGCAAAGCAATAGTGGTGGACGAAGCGGCAAAGTATGAAAAATGGCTGATGACGGTGTAGTCAGACAATAATTCCAAATGTACCAGGATGGTTCTGAGAGTGAAGTTTGTTTGTTTCTGATTCAATGATCGATTCACGTTGTAAAATACGAAATTTTCATCTGTCAGCACATATAAATATTATCCACAATCCAAATGAATTAAGTAACATGCATTGAAAATATTTACAAACTCTGTATCAAGCAGTATCTGAGAGAGTGAGCTTTGATCCTCGAGTTTTTGTCCGTGTTGATCTCGGAGCAATTTTGGACTTGTATTACTCTCGCTGTTTCTCGATATCATCTCTGATGTGCTTCAAAGACGTTAACTTTTTTCGTGTACATTCCATCTTAATGCAAATAGACATTGAACATTTTCGTGATATGGCTACAGTATTTTTGGTAATTTGTGTTGCTTCAGGAATTTGTATTTGAGCACCTTTTAGGTGGTTGCCTACATATGGGAATCTCCGATCATGTGTACCTTATATACACAATGTTAACTGTACAGGTGATTTTTCATAAATTTCAACAATACTCCATTCATTTTCGAAAATTTCTTTGTATGGCCACCATCAGTTGATGTACTGGTAATGATACTGTATACAAAGAATCATTCGCCTTATCTGAATGTTCCTCCATTAAATTGGATACCGTTATAAATGTTTTGGAGTTACACCATCTATTTCATATTTTGGAAGCACGCCTAACATAGAAATATGTTCTATAATAGCATCCATATTCACCAGGTTAACCGTGTTAAGAATCAGGAAATAGTAAAAATTCCAATTATGCGGTGTTTGATACTGGGCTTAATTTTGCCAGCTGATACACTTTTCCGTTAGTATTACACGATACGTTTCGTTTCATAACGTTACTTTGAGCAGATAATTAGAGAAACAACTCTAGATTTTTCGTCTCAGGCCTCCTAGATACAAACAGATCTGAACTTATCGAATCAGTTAGGAAGGAACCAGTGACCATAAAGTTGCGACAGCAACAACCACCACAGGTATTACAAGGACTGTTACGAAAGGTGGGGAAATAATTTTGCTTAGCCAGAGTGACGGGATACAAACTGCAGAATATCTGATGAGTCAACAACAAATATTCAGTACTGAGGACGAAGATATGGAATACAAGTGGAAAAAAATTCGAAAGCATCGTTCAGTATGCCTTGGACAACTATGTTCTGAGTAATGTCTTAAGAGATGGAAAAAACTCTCATCCGTTTAATAACCGTGTTAGAAAACTGCCACGAATACAAAGAGAGTTTTATCACGGATTCAAGACAAGTCAAAACCTACCAGAGGCGGAAATGAGCGCAATGAGAGTAGTGAGACAAGCGTTCAGTGATGCTGAAAGCAAAATTTTTCCAATCGATCTAACTGAAAACCTGAACAGGTTTTGCTCTTGTGTACAATCACCAAGCGAGTTGGAATCATCCATACAGTCAGTCACAAACTCTGCAGGTACTTAAATGTAAGATAACGTAGAGGTAGTCGAAATACTGTATTCTGTTTTCCGAAATTGTTTCACCGTGGAAAATCGTAATTCGGTCCCGTCTTTCAATCATCGTACGAACGTCGAAACGACAGATACTGAGATGACCGATCTTAGAATAAAGAATCAACTGTAATCATTTAGTAGTGGAAAGGCATCAGGACCGCACGGGGTACCTGTGAGATTCTAGAAAGTTTCTGCGAAAGAACTTGCTGCCCTTCTAACAGCAGTAGATATTGGTTCGCTGGAGCAACAACAGGTAGCTAGCGACTGGAAAGAAAGCAGGTCTTTTCCGTTTGCAGTGAGGGTTGCAGGACAGATTTACGTAACTACAGACCCATATCGTTCACGTCAATCTATTGCAGAATAATGGAACATGTTTTATGCGCAATAATTATGAAAGTTTTTGCAGAACGGAAATCTCCTAAGAAATCAATATGGATTCCGCAAACAAAGATGTAACGAAACTCAGCTCCATCAGTTCCTCCGCGAGAGCGCCGGCCGGAGTGGCGCTGCGGTTCTAGGCGCTACAGTCTGGAACCGAGCAACCGCTACGGTCGCAGGTTCGAATCCTGCCTCGGGCTTGAATGTGTGTGATGTCCTTAGGTTAGTTAGGTTTAATTATTTCTAAGTTCTAGGGGACTATTGACCTCAGAAGTTCAGTCGCATAGTGCTCAGAGCCATTTGAACCATTTGAACCTCCGCGAGAGCCATTGCGCTGTTGACAACAACGCTCAAGTTGATGTATTCCTTGATTTCGGGAAGGCGTGTGACACCGCCCGGCACTGACGTGTAGTGAAAAAAATACGTGCTTACCCTGTATCAGTCCAGATCTGCGACTGGATACGAGACTTCTTTGCCGATAGAACTCAACATGTCGCTCTTAACGGAACAAAATCGACAAATTTGTAGGTGATTTCTGAAGCATCCCAACGAAATGTGATAGGTTCAAGCGGTTCAAATGCCTCTGAGCACTATGGACGTAACTGCTGAGGTCATCAGTCCTCTAGAACTTAGAACTACTTAAACCTAACTAACCTAAAGACATCACACACATCCATGCCCGAGGCAGGATTCGAACATGCGACCGTAGCGGTCGCGCGGTTCCAGACTGTGGCGCTTAGAACCGTCTCGGCCACCCCGGCCGGCGAAATATTATAGGTCCTTTACTGTTACGACTTATACAAATGGTCTAGTAGGAAGCACCGGAAGCCCTTTAAGACTATTCGAAGATGATACTTTTTTCTATAAGATAGTAGTAACGCCAGGAGACAGTAAGGATGTGCAAAATAACCTGCCGGCCTGGGTGGCCGAGCGGTTCTAGGCGCTACAGTCTGGAACCGCTTGACCGCTACGGTCGCAGATTCGAATCCTGCCTCGGGCATGGATGTGTGTGACGTCCTTAGGTTAGTTAGGTTTAAGTAGTTCTAAGTTCTAGGGGACTGATGACCTTAGAAGTTAAGTCCCATAGTGCTCAGAGCCATTTGAACCGAAATAACCCACTTAAGACTGATGAATTCTCCATTCTCTATCATTTGACCCTGAACATAAATAAATATATCACATTGCGCATATACAGGAAAAGAAATCCTCTATTATACAACTACACTACTGATGAGAAATTGCTAGAAACAGTATATACCGTGAAATATCTCTGAGTAACCATCCAGAGCGATTTTAAGTGGAATGACCGCATAAAAGAATTGCAGGAAAAGCAATCTTCAGGTTGAGATTTATAGGAAGAATGTTAAGGAAATTTAACTAACCCTTGAAATAGGTTGCTTACATGGAGCTTGTTCGACGGATTCTTGACTATTTTTCATGAATCTGGGACCCTTACTTGGTTAAGGATGATAGAAACGGGAAAGAGAGAGAGAGAGAGAGAGAGAGAGAGAGAGAGAGAGAGAGAGAAGATCCAACGAAGAGCTGAGCGTTTCGTCACGGGATCGTTTGGTCGGTGGGAAAGCGTTACAGGGATGCTCGAGAAACTCCAGTGGCAGAAGCTAAAAGATAGGTGTTGTGCGTCACGGAAAGGCTTACAACTGAAATCTCGAGAGAGTGCCTTCCGTAAGCACTAGCACAACATATCACTTCTCTCACATACATCAGACGAAATGATCATGATGAAAGAATTCAATGAATATAGCTATTACAGAGGTCAACCGACAATCATTCTTCCCAGGCATCATTCGTTATTGGTTCAGGCCAGGGAGCATTAGTCAGTGGTGTCAGGAGTTCCCTAAGGCATCCACCCTCAGATGGCTTGGGGCGTACAGTTGTAGATGTAAATCAAGTTAAACATTTTTTTTATAATTGGCAGTAATTAACGTAAGCATTATTATAGAGGTCCGTCATCTTTTCATTATTTTTGTAACAGATCAGAGTAAAGAGAGAGGTAATCTTCGACACAAGTATTTGTTTTAACAATATGTTCTTCTACTAATCAAAACATTTAACTCATATTATGAATTACACGTAGACTTATGAAACTCTGACACTTTTATTTAAGTTCATTTTGAGTAGGATTTATTATAAAAGAAGTATGATACATATCTGGTAAAAATAACGTAATTACTTTCTTCAAAAATGTGCATTGAAACAAAATTATCAAAAACTTATAATTTAAACAAATCAGATTGTTTAATATTTCTACAAAGATAAAAATTATTTACATTAATTACTTATTTAAAAGCCCAGAATATCTTCGTCTAAACAAACGTTATGGGAATTTATGAAAAACTGTTTTATTGAATATATATATATATATATATATATATATATATATATATATATATATATATATATATATTGAGCAGTTTTTTCATAAATTCCCAGATTCCAGAAATTTCTGACCTTAAAATGAAATTACTTTGAAATTATTATTATTAAAAGGCTTAGTTCCTTGATTTTTCTTGTGGCGTAATTCACGTTATAAACACTTATGGAGCTGGCGATGTGTTTCTCTGTCTCGGAGTATCTTTTGACCGTGTTATGTACACATTGTGTTGAATCCGTCAGTACCGTACTTTCTAATATGTTTATGAAATAGTTACTCGGAAAAACATAAATGTAGAGAGAATGAGTGCAAAATGGCATTTCAATTTAGAGAGTTGAATAAATAAATAAAAAGAACGGAGCGTAATTTGTTCTGCGAACAGGCTTTTAGGCAACGACAAAGAAGCTAAGAAGAATAGCTTTTATTTGGATATTTCTAATTATTACTTCCCATAGAGCGACATCAAAATCTCACATAGTTGTCATTTATGTTCAAGATGTACCAAAATTGTCCATGTTGCATGTTGTCTGTAATAGTGCTTAGCTACATGAGATCATTTGGAAGTTCTACGGAAAAGCTAGTTTAGGAAAAAAAAATTTCGAGTGCCAGGGGGTACTTATAACGATGTGAAAGTCACCCGTACGTTGGAAGAGGCGACCTTCCCGCACATAGAGTCTCACATTTGTCCGACCTGACCATACGAATGTTCAATTGTGTGTGAAATCTTATGGGACTTTACTAAGTTCATCAGTCCCTTACCTTATACATTACTTAACCTAAATTATCCTAAGGACAAACACACACACCCATGCCCGAGGGAGGACTCGAACCTCCGCCGGGACCGGACCATACGAATAACTTTGTCTACTTGTTTTTATCTAAGTCAGGCTTGCAGGTAGGCTATATCGGGCAGCGTAGTATAGTACTTCATCCCTGCAAAAATACTAGAGGTGGATCTCTCTACCCGCGGGGCCGTATCATCAGCCACTACTCTAATAAAAGTGTACTGAATGTTATGTTATACTTAATACTAGAGCGCGCTGAAAAGTATTGTCTCCGAATTTTTTATGTGGAGAGTCTTAAAGCTTTTTAAATAAAAGTTATTAACGTTCTACATTTTTATTCCGTAAGTCTCCATATTTCTAACCCTCTACCGCTAGAGGGCTCCGGACTGCAGCCTGCAGAATAGCAGAGTGTAGTGTACCTATTTAGTTGTGTCAGTAACAACGTACTGCAATCGAGTTCCGAATTCCAGGAGAACCCTCTCCTAAAGCACGACAATACCAGACCACGCACGAGCGCTGCGACATCTGCACCAGCCCGACGCCTTGGGTTCACTGTCAACGATCATCCTCCAACAGTCCCCACTTGGCGCCGTCTGATCATCATCTGTTTCCCAATTTAACGAACATCTCGGAGGACTTTAGTTTGACGCTGATGAAGCTGTGTAAGCAGAGATGAATCCAGAATGAGATTTTCACTCTGCAGTGGAGTGTGCGCTGATATGAAACTTCCTGGCAGATGAAAACTGTGTTGTCCGGACCGAGACTCGAACGCGGAACCTTTGCCTTTCGCGGGCAAGTGCTCTACCAACTGAGCCACCCAAGCACGACGCCCCGTCCCCACAGCTTTACTTCTGCCAGTATCTCGCCTCCTACCTTCCAAACTTAACAGAAAATCTGCTGCGAACCCTGCAGGACTATCACTCCTGAAAGAAAGGATATTGCGGAGACATGGCTTAGCCACAGCCTGGGGGATGTTTGCAGAATGAGATTTTCACTCTGCAGCGGAGTGTGCGCTGATATGAAACTTCCTGGCAGATTAAAACTGTGTGGCGGACCGAGACTCGAACTCGGGACCCTTGCCTTTTGCGGGCAAATGCTTTGCCAAATGAGCTACCCAAGCACGACGACCCGTCCCCACAGCTTTACTTCTGCCAGTACCTTGTCTCCTACCTTGCCCGCGAAAGGCTAGGGTCCCAAGTTCTAGTCTCGGTCCGGCACACAGTTTCAAGCAGAGATGAAGTTATCGCTCCGTCAACAGAGTCAGACATTCAGCAACTGCTATCAACAAACACGTCGTTCGGGGAGGGGGGGAGGGGGGGAGCAGAGGGGGAACTTTTAGTCGCTAGGGTGACTATGTTTGCGTGGTAGAGTAATGGTGATGTACGCGTACGTGGAGAACTTGTTTGCGCAGCAATCGCCGACTTAGTGTAACTGAGGCAGAATAAGGGGAACCAGCCCGCATTCGCCGAGGCAGATGGAAAACCGCCTAAAAACTATCCACAGACTGACCGGTTCACCGGACCTCGACACAAATCCGCGGGGCGGATTCGTGTCGGGGACCAGGTGCTCGTTCCCGCCCGGAAAGCCGTGCGTTAGACCGCACGGCCAACCGGGCGGGCTTGTGGAATATTAATAACGTTTGTTTTATTTAAAAGGCTCTAAGCTTTTCGCGTTAAAAATTCGGAGCCATTATTTTTCTGCACGCCTCAGTAGTTCTCGTCTTGTAGGCGCCAGTCCTCCGCTGAATGGATGTGTGTGTCTTTCTGTTCCCAGAGCTCGAGCAACGGCCCCAGCAAACCTGGAGGCGGCGCCGCTCCCGGTTCTTCGCCCGCTGCGGGCAACGCGGGGACGGCCGGCGCCGGCGCGGGCACCGTCGTCAACAGGTGAGCCCCACCAGCAGCTGCCCCTCTAAGCACAGTAGTAAACAAAACGTAAATCATGAAACTGTACCAACGGTAGCTTTTATTGTCACCTCATCAAACTCTGGTCACCAAATTTCGTGATACTGTTGAGTAATGTAACGCATTTTTTTTTCTCAGCCAGTGTCGTGCATTATTTCCGCTTCAGGATCTACAATTTCATGAAGTTCCGATAAGTGGTGGCGTTATACCATACTTCAAAATGGCATCTGTAACGGAGGTGCGCGTCAAGTGAAGAGCTTTCAATGAGTTTCTTTTGGCGGAAAAGCCGAGAATTACAGATATTCATAGGCGCTTGCAGAATGGAGACTTGACAGTGAACAAAAGCACGGTGAGTCGCTGAGCGAGGCGTCTGTCATCATCGCAACAATGTCGCGCAAACCTGTCCTACGTCCTGTATACAGCTGTGACTCTTGCAGAGCTGGAACGTGCGGACACTCTCATTCGAGTAGGTCGATAATCACAATCAGACACTTCGCTGCTCAACTGGACGTATCTGTTGGCAGGTAGAGTAACCAATGATGCGCACCTACCGGGTTCCTTGCCGCCTACAGAAGACCCTGAACAGCAACAGAGGACCGTCCTTGCTGATCGTGACAATTTTTTTGTCGAACATCGTCACAGGCGGTAAAACATGGATTCGTTACTTCGAACCGGAAACATAACGGCAGACCATGGAGTGGCGCTGCACTACCTCTTCTCCGAAAAATGTCAAAGCCGCAGCCTCAGCTTGTAAAGTCATACTCACGGTTTTCTTGGACTCTGAAGCGGTTATTGTCTGTAATGTACCCATTCGGCGCAACGGTCAACTCTATAGTGTACTGTGCTACCCTCAGGAAAATGAGGAAGCGTATTTAGCGTGGAGGTCGCCACAAAAATACAAACAAACTTCTCCTTCTCCGTAACAACACACGCCCCCACACAAGTCTGCGCACCTGGCAGGAGCTCAGAAAACGTGATGGGACTGTTCTTCCTCATCCACCCTGCAGGCTCGGATCTCACACCTTCAGACTTCCATCTGTTTGGAATAATAAAATATGGACTCCGCAGGCTGCAGTACTTGGATGATAGCCGGCGGCGGTGGTCTTGCGGTTCTAGGCGCTGCAGTCCGGAACCGTGGGACTGCTACGGTCGCAGGTTCGAATCCTGCCTCGGGCATGGATGTGTGTGATGTCCTTAGGTTTAAGTAGTTCTAAGTTCTAGGGGACTGATGACCTAAGATGTTAAGTCCCATAGTGCTCAGAGCCATTTTTTTGAACTTGGATGATAGCGACGTTGTTGGTGCAGAAAGACGTTGACTCCGAAGTCGAACAACACTGCGATACCATGCGGACGTATAGACCCTCCCAGTAAGGTTGCACGACGTCGTCGCATTGAATGGATGTTACGTTGAAAATAGGGTTTTGTAGCCAACAGCATGAGGAATAATACGACGTGTTAGGATGATGAATACAACCAACTTGCTTTCGAAAAAAAAGTGAGGCATTACTTACTAAATGCCACTCGCAGTTCTTCTTCAATATTCACCCTTCAATATTTCTCAGTTTTAAAATACTTTTCGGAGACATTTATTAGAGAAGTCTGTATCATGGCTCTTCAGGAAATGTGCCACCTCAAAAACCAACCTGTCGTCATTCTGGAAATTCCTGCCACACAATCAAGTTTTCATTCAAGAAAAGAGGAAAAAGTCTCTGGGTGCCGTATCAGGAGAACATAGATAGCGAGTGAGCAAAATTTTACGTCCCAGAGATGCAGCATGTGTCAGTGCATCCTGTTCAGAATAAGGTGGTGTGTCGTCGCGGAGGAGAAACATCCCCTTCGACAGTTCTCGCCGGCACTTCGTCTCGATTTGGCAGGACACTTGGAAAATGTAACAGACCTACTAAGGAGACTGCCTACACTACGCTTGTCGGTCCTCTTTTAGAATACTGCTGTGCGGTGTGGGGTCCTTACCAGATAGGACTGACGGAGTACATCGAAAAAGTTCAAAGAAAGGCAGCACGTTTTGTATTATCGCGAAATATGGGAGAGAGTGTCACAGAAACGATACAGGATTTGGGCTGTAAATCATTAAAAGATAGGCGTTTTTCGTTGCGATGGAATTCCAATCACAAACTTTCTCCTCCGAATGCGAAAATATTTTGTTGATACCGACCTTCATAGGGCGGAACGGTCACCACGATAAAATAAGGGAAATCGGAGTTCGTACGGAAAGATATAGGTGTTCATTCATTCCACGCGCTGTGCAACATTGGACTAATAGAGAATTGTGAAGGTGGTTCGATGAACCCTCTGCTAGGCACTTAAATGTGGTTTGCAGAGTATCCATGTACATGTAGATGATAGCCTCCCGTAACATCATCAGAAGATTTTGATGGCATGCTGCTGTAACGGTTTGCCCATTGCCAGCAGTGCTTAATGGAAGTCCCAAATAACATTCAGCATCACCTAGCCCGATGAAGACTGGATCTTTGCTTTATTCGTCGGTCGTGAATGCACGTGTTTGCACTGCTTGTTTGCTCCTTTTTCTCGGGCATTAGTGGTTAATAGGCGGTAAAGAAGTCTTCTGGGACGGCCTGATGCTGCTGTTGCTTTTCCGCTGCTGCTTTGGTTCCGCGGGATTCTGAAAATAATGTGATCAGTCGTGGAGTCCACCGGGCGACGACTTGTGTCGCTTTCAGAATGTCGTGCAAGATGCTGAAAACAGTTTAATTACAGATTTCCATTGTTTTACACCGACGCCTTGATCATGACACACCCGTATTCGACCACCAGAACGAGTACTTCTCTTACGATTCCTCTTTTTTTTACCAGTAGATGATGTGTCATCTCCTTGTTCATCATTCCGAATAGTTTGACCACACGAGACGCATTTGCCTTACCTGCCCGCATCTCGTGGTCGTGCGGTAGCGTTCTCGCTTCCCACGCCCGGGTTCCCGGGTTCGATTCCCGGCGGGGTCAGGGATTTTCTCTGCCTCGTGATGGCTGGGTGTTGTGTGATGTCCTTAGGTTAGATAGGTTTAAGTAGTTCTAAGTTCTAGGGGACTGATGACCATAGATGTTAAGTCCCATAGTGCCCCGAGCCATTTGAACCATTTTGAACCATTTGCCTTACCTAACCAGTACGACAAATGATAATAAACTTTTGTCGTACACTTTCACCAACTCAGTATGAATTGTGGCACCCTTGTTTCGCTATAAACGCAGAAAATAAAGTAGTCCACCATACTGCACTTCATGAATGTTCTGCGTCAATTTGTTTTGGATCCTGTAACGATTTTCTGGTGTAATGTGGCGGCAGGATTTCGATGTGTTCCAGGACTGAAGATAAGTACCTCCATACAAACATTAAATTAATTCAGGATCATTATTATCTCTAGGAGATAATTAGCACTTCATGACGAGGCCCTCTCGTAGTGAAAAGCACAGTCACCGTCTAAAGCTTGTATGCTGTTGACTTGTTCCAAACCGTGTGTCAGACTAGCAGTAGGTAACTGGAGCCTGTACATTCACAACAGGAGAAAATTTAATACCGGCGCCCCAGTAGCAATTTATAGCAAGAAAGGACAGCGAAGTTTCTGTGTTATTTTTTTGTGTGTAGTGTAATCGTGAAATTCATCACAGTATGGAGGTCTCGCAACATGGTTCATGTATTCACTGCAGCAGGTAGGTGAACCTAGTCGTAATTTGCAACCGGCTTCATGTTGTTGGGAGATGCCTTGTGACTTCATTGGATGCTGAAGCTGCCTAAATCTTATTAGCTGGCTGCCAAATGACACTATGAGTCATTGCAGTAACTTCAAACGTTACTCATAGTACGAGATATCACAGTAGGTATTATCTGTTGTTGTTCCACGTGACTGAAACACAGAAATGAAGAAGCTGTATGTTTACGCCTGTCAACGACTTATACGTTCAATAGGCGCTTAGCTTAGTTCCTAGCTTCACTTTGAAATCATTATTGTGTTTAAAACATTGTTTCACTACGAAGAACTAGAAATGAAATGAAAATGAGAGAGAGAAAAAAGGAATGGCCGCATGTTTCGTTATCCAAACTGTAAAGGTATCGAACACGGGCATGAACAGAGAATATGTGCCAGACCCTTTGTTTCATTGAAAATTACAGCATTTTGAAGCTAGACAAGACGCGAGGACAAATATCAGCAGTAGAAATTATCGGCCAAACGAAAACAGCTTCTGCCACCAATGCCACATAAACCATGTAAATTGGTGTCTGCTGCAGTTGTGTTGCGACAGAACACTTTTAGGCCTAGCATGGGTAGTGTGCAAGTTATGGCTGCGATTTACTCTGTGTCTGTGTGAGTACCGCAACCATCATCCTACCATCCTCGCCGAGTAATGAAGAGGCTGATTTACATGTGTTCAAATGACTCGAAGATGTAATAGACAGCAATAATTTTTCTTTCTGAGGGTAGGATTCACCACATTCATTTTCCTGCCCAAATGGCAAAATCTACGCACAAATTTAAGTTTTTGTACGTCCATCCATGTGCTTGGAGTTCAGGCGGACTACGGTAGTTCGCTATTGTAACAAAATCAAACAACGTTCTGGTGTTGTTTAATGTGTAGGTACCAGCTTCGGTGCTTCAGTCTTTGCTGAAGGGGTTATCACGACCCATATGTGGCCAACAACTGGCTGAGTTGACGTTGATGAGCTTGCTTTTGTCGATGTTCATCTCTTATCTTCCTTTCAATACACCGTCATTTCCGTTACCAGAGAGGATTAACGGAGTATATCGAGAAATTTCAAAGAAGAACGACACATTTTTTATTATCGCGAAATTGGGGGAAGGAGTATTGCTGACATGATTCAGGATTTGGGGAGGACACCAATAAAACAAGGGCCTTTTGCCTTGCGGCGGAATCGTCTCACCAATTTCTATCACCAGTTTTCTCTTCAGAATACGAAAATATTTTGTTTACGCCGACCTAAATGGGGAGAAACGATCATCACAATAAAATAAGGGAAATCAGAGCTCGCACAGAAAGATATTGGTGTTCGTTTTTTCCGCTCGCTGTTCGAGATTGGAATAATAGAGAATTATTGTGAACGTGGTTCGATGAACCTTCTGCCTGGCCTTTAAGTGTGATTCTGCAGAGTATCCATGTAGATGTCGATCTAGAACCACTCTTCCAAGATTTTTGGTGTCTGTTACAGAATTATGATGTCATCGTCAAACCTCAAGGCTTTTGTTTATTCACCCTGAACTTTAATTCCTACTCCAAATTTTTCTTCGTTTTCCTGTTTCTGTAATTTTTCTTCTTCTTTTTGTGCTTTTGTCCTGTAGGGTCGGTATGGCTATGAAAGGATTTGGCATTGTTAATGTTAGAGGGTGGGCATATGCCCTTTCTGTCGCCACCCCGTTACTCCCGGGGCGGAATATGTGTACCCTAAGAGTCTCTGTGTAGTGTGGTTTATGTGAAAGTGAGCGAAAGTTTGCTAAATGTTTGTGAATCGTAGAACTTGGGTATAACCCCGGTATTCACCTAATTTAACGGGAAACTACCCAAAAACTACATCTGGGCTGTGCAGTGCACGGACCTTTGCCGTTAATTCACCGCGCGAATGCGATCCAGGGCTGGCGGCTATCATGGAGAAGCCTTAAAAACTGTACACATCTGTTGAACTAAATATATAAAAGACCTTGACTGGTGGTACAACAGACACGTAATCGCATTTAAAATCATTTTTCTTCGGTTTCAGCTGGTATGTTAGTTATTAGTGGAATATAATACATTGACAAAACTAGTTGCGGGTAGCAAATCGATAAAACTTCTCTGTAATGATAATACAGTACAGATATTCACAACTGGTATATACATCATTGGTGATTTTAGATAAATAAGCATCAGTTCTACTTAAGGTAGATACACACTAGCCCAACGAGGGCAAACGAATGATAGCCAGTGGATTTGGCCGAAAGTTGGTCGCCAACGCATTGGCGTTCGATCTGTCATATCACCAAACCAAGAGGTTGTGACCAAGGGATTCGGGGTTTTGGAATCGCAGTTTGCTGCGATAACTCGTGGAGGCTGCACCCATTTTGTTACTGTTATAAAGTAGGGTTTTAATAGGAGTTTCACTGGCCGACATTATGAGGGAAGAAAAGAATTTAGCAATCGCTGCATGTGTAGCATTTATTGCACTGCAAGAAGCTGATCACCAGACAACAAAAGGACTTTGGTGGACGACCTCTCTCGTAAAAAAATAGTTAGCAGTGTGGTGAGACCAAATTAATGTCTCACCTCAAAGCTTAATTAAAGTATGGGCTATTTCACAGTTTTTGCGAATGAGAGATGCAGATTTCGAATTGTTATTGAGTTGTGTAGGCCGTAAAATTACCGAAGATGACACCTCTATTAGAAGTGCTCTACTTGCAGTACAACGATATCTACTAAGATTCCATTTTGTTTTTCACATCGTCCACATTATTTTCTAACAGCTCAGTTATTTCTCTCAAAGCGCCTATCCTTTTCAATATCTCTTCTTTTTTTTCAATCGCGCTACTTAAGTGTCACTTAAACATTCCCATCCACGATAAAAGTATCAGCTTTAATGCTGTCACGGTATTCCACTCAATATTCCAATATGTATAAGCACAATAATTACATATCCGTTGAACATACACAGCAAATCGCTACTGATGTACGAAGATTCGACCCGGCGTCCGTACTAGAGGGTGGATCCCATGGCCAACTCACCGCCAATGCTTCGAAGTTACCGCCGGCAATCCTAACAGCAACCAAGGTTAACGGCTTCATTGTCTCCGATTTTCCGCAGGGCATGGGAAACACAGTCCGGTTTAAAACGATACCGGTATTTTAGTTCTGAAGAACCGGTATTTTGCGGTATTTGTTTGGCCCTGATTATAACAGATATCCTTTTTATTATTTTTTACTAATAACCTTTCTTTTTCGAAAACAGTATTTATTAGTGAAGATAAAATTGGGCTGAAATATCGCGTTATTATAGTAAATGGAAAAAGTGATCAGCGCAATTGTAATAACCGTGCCGAGAGAAACGAGCAACAAACACTTGGTATAAGAGCTGGAACAGCATTGTTGAGACAATAATGTCTCCGTTGACGTGTGTCGTGGCTTAAGGTACACGTGTACGGGCAGTGTGCAAGACTAGCCCCCAACTGGCCTATACCGTAATTTCTC
The DNA here is from genome assembly GCF_023898315.1 of Schistocerca nitens. Lineage (NCBI taxonomy): Eukaryota > Metazoa > Arthropoda > Insecta > Orthoptera > Acrididae > Schistocerca > Schistocerca nitens. Next base: position 848,561,735 of record NC_064617.1, read on the forward strand.
GCTGTCGCTTCCGGACATCCGTTGTGTTGCAGAATGGCGGCATCCCAGCCTGGAAAAATTTTCACGAAGTGACTTAGCATTGAAGTCGAACATTTTATTTACTTGAAAGATGGACGATTTTTCTCCCATTTCTATGAAATAATGAATGAGGAAGGATATTATTGCAGCAGTAATAAATTAAAAACTTAACAACATTTCATTCATGATATACACTAAAATGAGAAATTAAATGATCTGCTACCTGTATGTACATAATATGACTTTACCTGCTTGTAGCCCTTGAAAATGGAAAAAGAAAGACGAAGAACAGTCTTCAACCTCAGTTGAGAAGCCAAAATAGTGGCCTGATCTCCAATTGCATCATGATTCCAGAGCAAACTTTCAGAAAATTAGGATCAGTAGGAGAATACTGGTAACATTCTTTTTCAGTATTCAGCCACTTAACGCTTCTCGAGAACAGCAGTGAACGGTGAACAGACGGAATTTTCTTTTATCTCCCCAGAAACTAAACTCCGTCCGAACAGGCATGAAGGCCCAACGGTACCGACCGGTTGCCGTGTCATCCTCAATGCTCAGGCGTCACAAGATGCGGATACGGAGGGCATGTGGTCAGCATACAGCTCTCCCGGCCGTACGTCAGTTTACAAGACCGTTTTACTTACCCACTTAATTAAACATTTTGATTCCATGTGTCTTGAAACTAATGTAACTAACCTGTTTCTATGGGTTATTACGTTATGATTAGGGTCGCCACCGACTCTAACCATACAACTAATCGAAGGTTTGGCCGAGCCGGAAAATAAATTAATTTGATCGCAGACCAAAAAATCATAAAAATGCATACGTCGTGATATCGCTCATAGAGGATGCGATGTAATCAATAGTATTGTCCGTGCACTGTTCACGAGAATCAAACATTTAAAATATAATAGCACATGCATGAACACTGTGCGGAAGATCAGCTCCCAGCAACACACCTGAAAATAAGACTTAATCTAAAGAATTTATTTTAAAATAAAAGGGGAAACTAATCATTGAACCTGTGCGTAACGAAACGCGTTGGATCTGCTAACGGGAAAGCTATGAGGTGAGTGGCTTAGGTGCAAAAACGTAACCTTGGAATACAAGAAAAAATTGTGGATAAAATATTTTTTTTTCTATGATTTTGATGTGAGGCATGTACACAATCCCTAATAATATTAATTCCTAACACAGTAAAGAAAATCATCGATACACTCACCGTTATAATCTACACCTAAAAACATGCTTTTGCCTGATAACTGATCGTAATAACTCGTGAAACGGTACACGTTTCGCAGTACACCCGCGTGCTCACGTGGTTTGTGGAGACCCAATTTCTTGGTATCGTGGCCAAGTTGCAACAATATCCCATCACACAACTGTGAACAGTTAACATTCTTTAAAACAAACATGAGATCGGACAGTTAGTGATGACGGTAGCCCAACAAACTCTAATGTTCAACCACGTGGTTGGCTCCACACGGACGAAAGCAGGGAAAATTTACGAGCAGGCAAAGCTACTAATATTTAGAAAAATAAAAGCTTATACAGGCACAGCTGAAGGCAAACAGACATTCATACAGAAGCGAGTGCTCACTTCTTATCGACACCTTTGTGTGGCGATCTTCCGGCGGATCCAGAAATTTACTAAAAAAAAATCTTCCAAAGTTTTGCATCGCTTGCTGAGACAAGGTAAAGCAATCTTTCAGAGTTGAAAAGCGAGACCAAAAGCTAACAGCTCTCCTCTCGCCAAGTAACAACGCGCCACACGGTCAGTCTAACTCACCCTTCTTCGACTGGAGCACAGCTGTGGACGCTTCCCGTACCGGCGGCAGACTGCCTCCCTTTTTCATCTCCAGTCTCCTCCACGCTCCGCGTGGCCCGAAAAACCCAAAGATGCCATTTCCGACACAAACCTAACGCAGGTGGATTTCTCACAAGTAGCGCAAACCTCTTTGCCTACTTGACCACTACCAGAGTTGGCTATTTTGTACAACTGCTGCTGAATCTGTACGACTATCGCAGACTTTCTGCAGCAGACTAAGCCACCCTCTAGCAACGTGACACACAACCACATTCATTCAATGACACCACTATGAGAGTCATGAGAAAAGAGAAACAAGGAAAAGAAAGAGAAATGGTAGTGTAAATGGCCTACCAGACTAATCAAAGGTGGCTACAGGACCCTTTCACTAAAAGTTAAAATTTTAGAGCCTTTGTTCGATTACTATGTTTATTACAGGAGATAATAGGAATCAAAAATCCAAAATCGGTTATTTCAGAAACCTGTTATTCTGAGCGGTTTTAACATTCTTGTTAAACTGGCGTTGAAGAAACCTGATTTAACCGAAAACCGGCTGTTTCAGAGATAACTGGCATCCCTATTTGCCGCCAACACACGCAAAGCAAATTTCGGCCAGTAAAGCCGTTGGTTGTAGTTCGTTGGCCTTCGTTGGCCTAGTGTGCATCCGCCTTTACTGAGTTTTTTTGAGTTTGAAAATACCAGCTTCTTAGGTGAGGCGTCTGACGACAAGTATGACGCACAGCAACACACCTTGCTCTGCGGCCTAACGCCCGTACAACAAAATTCATCACGGAGGACACACTGTAATGTCCCACTGGAACCAACAGATCGTTATGTTTACAGGCCGAGCATGGAACCATGACTAAGCTTGAGAGGCACCCACATGCCTTGCTCATACTGTGGCATCAAGCAGTCAGGCCTGCAAGATGAGTGGTCTGCCAAGCGAGTGGATTTGTTGTTATTTCTCGTGTATCATCAATGACTGATTATGAGCTCTAGTACCTACAATTAAGCTACACATTATTCTTCTGCTTGAATATTGCTCAACGGAAACGAATAACGCACATCAGACTATTATTAATTTACACAACTCTGATTGTTCACTACGCTTTGGCAATACCACATTTTCTTTCTTACCCAACGGCTTTGACCAACACGTGGCCATCGCACTGAATATGAATGGCGCACACATTATAAGTTCTGGGTATCATGACTACACACTATTTGGATAACAAGGCCACCAATCTTTTTCCTTTCACTATATTTTTATATTCCGATAAATTCTATTATGCTTCAAAGATAATCTAAACATACCACTACATGTTATACAACAATTACACATGAGAGACTCCACCCAGTGGGCATAGCCTTACATTGGTGATTCTCTATCTTATGGTCTCGTAATCATCTAACGCTACATTGCACTTTCTGGATAGGAAGGTGGATCTTTTGCTATATCTCACACTTAAACTCTCACACCCATTATCACGAAAATTTACTCCAGACCGAGCGGTACAAAAAGGAACATGCATGACCCACTACCTCTGTACCTATCTTGCTATTCTCCCATGCAAACCACACATACTTAAATTACATGACATACATCACACTGGCAACACACATCACAAAGAATAGTCACAACGTTAGAATCACTTCACTTTCAGCTTTCCCACTTCAATTAGTATTCATCCCAGTTTCACACGACACTGCCCCACTTCGTAACTTTTCTTTCCTACTACGAACTCTGGAGGATATATGCACGTCTTGCTGTGCAATGCAAGCCAAGTGGCGTTGCTGGATAGACGGCTGACTCACCTTGCTTCTCTCTCAGAGTATCAGAGTTTGAATCCAGCGTCACACGGAAACATAACACGCAAAGTAATAGTAAGAACATATTCGTCACACACGCGAGTCCTCAACTGATACCTTGGACGAGTACTCCTCTATATCCTCTGTCTCATACACAAATTGAGACTCACACAGTACTCACCACGTGGAGGTACTCGTCTCTAATTTCAAGTCCTGCACACGCCATTTCTTAAATGTTTCCAACTTATAGTACACACGCCAGTAATTCAGCTTAACTTTAGCATTCGAAACTATTTCAACTTAATACCAGCACTCGCAAGTATTTCATCTTATTGCTACACGTGGTTTCACTGTGACCGTTGGTCACTTCCGAACATTACTACGATCCCCTTAATATTACCTGCCTGTCATTTAGTTCTCCCCCCAAAAGTTCCTGAAATAGAGAAATAATTATTCCAAACTACTCTTAAGTATTTCACATGCATACCATTCTCTCCACACTTTTGTCTTTACGGAGCACACCTAAGACAGTTTTTACCAACACAAGATCCAGCGGCAGGGTGCTGAAACATGGCCGTTCTTTCGGTCATCTCGCACCTCCGCCATGGTGAGGGAGCACCATGCTACTGTAATGGTCAGCCACATTTCAGGCGCTCAAAGCTCAGGTAAATTTCATCTCTTTGGTTCCACCAAAGGTGACCAAAGGACTGTCTCAAAGATGATCATATATTGCACATTCACTATCTGCGGTTATCAGCCGACCATACATTCATTCATTTCACAGATCTCACCAAATTGGATGTAGGGATTTATTTTGTGGGAGTGCACATATGATCAATCAAATAAATAAATCGTCCTTCTTTCCTACACTGGTATCCGGCTTCGGTGTATTAAGTGAAATTGAGTTATTATTACAAAAAATATGTTGTTCTGACTAGAAAAACGAAGAATGTTGTACCTATTTTCAATGTCGGGCGGTACTGTACCCTTTCAAGCTAAGAAACACTGACGTTAGCTTCGTGGAACAAGTTACGACTTCACACTAAGGCACACACGACCTCCTTGCGAAAATCCTCCGTTGAGCCCACTGTATGTGGCGTGGCCGCCCCCTCCATCTTTATTTGACTGCGGAGCGTGTCGCCGCGGCACGGTGCGACTGCCAGTCTGGCTCTCGGCCTCGGGCATACGTAGCGAGCCAGCGACGCAGCCGGCACCTGCTAGGGCGGGTCTGGGCGCGGCTATGACGTTGAGGGACGGCGTCGGGAATATTGCCGGCGCTCACGTGCGAAACAAATTGGGTCACGTGACCGGGGTGCGCGGCGGCGCTGAGCCTCGGCGCCTCGGTCCTCGGCCCTTGGCCCTGCCTTTACTAATGCGAAGGGCTACCGGCAGGCGCTCTCAGCCCTAGTGTAGCTCACCGAGGACACGAAGTATTTCGCCCTAGTTCACGATGGTGTCAGTGGCTCAAGGTGGTGTATTTAATCCGCCATCATTATCGGCTTCTGCTGTTTTTTCGTTATCAGAATACTTGCGCCAGGTTGCTGCCGTGTTCAGTGACTTCTGCAGGGCGTTCCGTAAGTTCCGCTCTGCCTCATAACGAACAGGCTACGAGCGTACGGAATGTCACGGGATAACACACGAGTTGTGCGACTGGACTGAGGAGCTTCGACCAATGAGAAAACAGCGTGCCATTCCAAACAGAGAGGATTCTTCAGGAGTAGCTTATGACGTATCCCAAGTGAATATTATGCACTGAAGCTCCAAAGAAACTGGCACGCGTATTCAAATACAGAGACATGTAAACAGGCAGAAAACGGCACTGCAGTCGTCAACGCCTGTACAGGGTGTTACTAAAAGGTACGGTCAAATGTTCAGGAAACATTCCTCACACTCACAAAGAAAGCAAATATGTTATGTGGACATGTGACCGAAAACGCTTACTTTCCATGTTAGAGCTCATTTTATTACTTCTCTTCAAATCACATTAATCATGGAATGGAAACACACAGCAACAGAACATACCAGCGTGACTTCAAACACTTTATTACAGTAAATGTTCAAAATGTCCTCCGTTAGCGAGGATACGTGCATCCACCCTCCGTCGAATGGAATCCCTGATGCGCTGATGCAGCCCTGGAGAATGGCGTATTGTATCACAACCGTCCACAATACGAGCACGAAGAGTCTCTACATTTAGTACCGGGGTTGCGTAGACAAGAGCTTTCAAATGCCCCCGTAAATGAAAGTCAAGATGGATGAGGTCAGGAGAGCGGGGAGGCCATGGAATTGGTCCGCCTCTACCAATCCATCGGTCACCGAATCTGTTGTTGAGAAGCGTACGAACACTTCGACTGAAATGTGCACGAGCTCCATCGTGCATGAACCACATGTCGTGTCGTACTTGTAAAGGCACATTGTAAGTAGGCTGTTTATGTTTTCTTATTGGCAACACTGTATGAAAATCACTGGCTGTGCTGTGTGCAGTCGGTGGCTAGTTTGCATTGTTGTCTGCCATTGTAGTGTTGGGCAGCGGCAGCTGGATGTGAACAGCGCGTAGCGTTGCGCAGTTGGAGGTGAGCCGCCAGCAGTGATGGTTGTGTGGGAGAGATCTGCGGTACAACTGCAGGTTCGGCCGCTTCGTGACCTCAGGAGCGTCCGCGGTGCCTTCGTCGACCTGTGGACTCAACAATGATGGCTGTGCAGAGTTGATTCAGCACATCGTTAATCCAGGGCTCGTCTTCTCGAAGTTCTGCTTGCGCAGTGTTACCGATCAATCTTGACCATTGTCACGGAATTTCCGTCAGTTGAGTTTGTTCTCCCGAAGGAAGCTTCATCTGGCTGCTGCGGTTTCCCGAGCGTGAGTTGCGTCTTCTGTAGCTCTGGGTCGACGATTCGCCGAATCACAGCCCGTGATTTTCATACAGTGCGCTACGTAACGTTGCCAATAAGAAAACATAAACAGCCTACTTACAACATGTTCTAGCCGCACAGGTAGAGAATCCCGTATGAATTATGATAAAGTGCTCCATTGAGCGTAGGTGGAAGAGCATGGGGCTCAATCAAGACATCACCAACAATGCCTGCCCAAACGTTCACAGAAAATCGGTGTTGATGACGTGATTGCACAATTGCGTGCGGATTCTCGTCAGCCCACACATGTTGATTGTGAAAATTTACAATTTGATCACGTTGGAATGAAGCCTCATCCGTAAAGAGAACATTTGCACTGAAATGAGGATTGACACATTGTTGGATGAACCATTCGCAGAAGTGTACCCGTGGAGGCCAAGCAGCTGCTGATAGTGCCTGCACACGTTGTACATGGTACGGAAACAACTGGTTCTCCCGTAGCATTCTCCATACAGAGACGTGGTCAACGTTACCTTGTACAGCAGCAACTTGTCTGACGCTGACAGTAGGGTTATCGTCAATTGCACGAAGAATTGCCTCGTCCACTACAGGTGTCCTCGTCGTTCTAGGTCTTCCCCAGTCGCGAGTCATAGGCTGGAATGTTCCGTGCTCCCTAAGACGCCGATCAATTGCTTCGCACGTCTTCCTGTCGGGACACCTTCGTTCTGGAAATCTGTCTCGATACAAACGTACCGCGCCACGGCTATTGCCCCGTGATAATCCATACGTCAAATGGGCATCTGCAAACTCCGCATTTGTAAACATTGCACTGACTGCAAAACCACGTTCGTGATGAACACTAACCTGTTGATGTGCTTGATGTAGTGTAGAGCAATGAGTCGCATGTCAACACAAGCACCGAAGTCAACATTACCTTCCTTCAATTGGGCCAACTGGCGGTGAATCAAGGAAGTACAGTACATACTGACGAAACTAAAATGAGTTCTGACATGGAAATTAAGCGTTTCCGGACACATGTCCACATAACATCTTTTCTTTATTTGTGTGTGAGGAATGTTTCCTGAAAGTTTGGCCGTATCTTTTTGTAACACCCTGTATAAGACAACAAGTATGTGGCGCAAGTGTTAGATCGGTTACTGCTCTTGCAATGGCAGGTTATCAAGATTTAAGTAAATTGGAACGCGGTGTTATAATCGGCGCATGAGCGATGGGACACAGCATGTCCGACGTAGCGATGAAGTGGGGATTTTCCGTGCGACCAGTTTACGAGTGTGCCGTGAATCTGGTAAAACATCAAATCTCTGACATCGCTGCTGCCGAAAAGGATACTGCAAGAACGGGACCAACGGCAACTGAAGACAATTGTTCAGCCTGACTGAAATACAGCCCTTCCACAAACTGCTGTGGATTTCAATGCTGGGCCATCAACAAGTGTCAGCGTGCGAACCATTCAACGAAACATCATCGATACGGGTTTCGGAGCCGAAAACCCACTCGTCTACTCTTGGTGACTGCACGATGCTGTGGCCCTAACCACCAGACATCATGGCGCCTAGAGTATCAGCATCCAAACTGACAGCCTGCAGCCGTGGGTTGCCCACACGCAGGCACACCGAAGCACATCACAACCGACAGGCAATATTGATGAACAGCCACAACAGCAACAACAACAACAACAACACTGCAAGCACACCAGCGGCCACCAGGTTCCACTACCGGCCCACATAAACATAAGGAAGAGGTCGCTGCAGATCCCGGAACTACACTCCTGGAAATGGAAATAAGAACACATTGACACCGGTGTGTCAGACCCACCATACTTGCTCCGGACACTGCGAGAGGGCTGTACAAGCAATGATCACACGGACGGCACAGCGGACACACCAGGAACCGCGGTGTTGGCCGTCGAATGGCGCTAGCTGCGCAGCATTTGTGCACCGCCGCCGTCAGTGTCAGCCAGTTTGCCGTGGCATACGGAGCTCCATCGCACTCTTTAACACTGGTAGCATGCCGCGACAGCGTGGACGTGAACCGTATGTGCAGTTGACGGACTTTGAGCGAGGGCGTATAGTGGGCATGCGGGAGGCCGGGTGGACGTACCGCCGAATTGCTCAACACGTGGGGCGTGAGGTCTCCACAGTACATCGATGTTGTCGCCAGTGGTCGGCGGAAGGTGCACGTGCCCGTCGACGTGGGACCGGACCGCAGCGACGCACGGATGCACGTCAAGACCGTAGGATCCTACGCAGTGCCGTAGGGGACCGCACCGCCACTTCCCAGCAAATTAGGGACCCTGTTGCTCCTGGGGTATCGGCGGACCATTCGCAACCGTCTCCATGAAGCTGGGCTACGGTCCCGCACACCGTTAGGCCGTATTCCGCTCACGCCCCAACATCGTGCAGCCCGCCTCCAGTGGTGTCGCGACAGGCGTGAATGGAGGGACGAATGGAGACGTGTCGTCTTCAGCGATGAGAGTCGCTTCTGCCTTGGTGCCAATGATGGTCGTATGCGTGTTTGGCGCCGTGCAGGTGAGCGCCACAATCAGGACTGCATACGACCGAGGCACACAGGGCCAACACCCGGCATCATGGTGTGGGGAGCGATCTCCCACACTGGCCGTACACCACTGGTGATCGTCGAGGGGCACTGAATAGTGCACGGTACATCCAAACCGTCATCGAACCCATCGTTCTACCATTCCTAGACCGGCAAGGGAACTTGCTGTTCCAACAGGATAATGCACGTCCGAATGTATCCCGTGCCACCCAACGTGCTCTAGAAGGTGTAAGTCAACTACCCTGGCCAGCAAGATCTCCGGATCTGTCCCCCATTGAGCATGTTTGGGACTGGATGAAGCGTCGTCTCACGCGGTCTGCACGTCCAGCACGAACGCTGGTCCAACTGAGGCGCCAGGTGGAAATGGCATGGCAAGCCGTTCCACAGGACTACATCCAGCATCTCTACGATCGTCTCCATGGGAGAATAGCAGCCTGCATTGCTGCGAAAGGTGGATATACACTGTACTAGTGCCGACATTGTGCATGCTCTGTTGCCTGTGTCTATGTGCCTGTGGTTCTGTCAGTGTGATCATGTGATATATCTGACCCCAGGAATGTGTCAATAAAGTTTCCCCTTCCTGGGACAATGAATTCACGGTGTTCTTATTTCAATTTCCAGGAGTGTATTTTCACACGTCAAACCACCGAAGTGCTATAAAGGCCGGCGGTCGGCCGCACATCAGGCCGATGACACCGCCTTCCTTGCTCTTGCCCCCACCCTACAGCGCTCCCAACACCTTCTCCAATCCCATCTTGACCAGTTCACCGCTTGGTGCAACCAGTGGTTGCTCAAGGTCAATCCCTCCAAAACCAAGGGGATGATTGTAGGCAAAACCATCCCTTCCTTCCGCCTCCTTGATTTCTATCTCACCATCTCGCCTATCGCATTTGTCTCCCCTCCCCCATGTGGATCCGGTACGATCTCATCCCCTTCCCCCACCTCCTCCTTTTCCTTGTAAGGATACGGATCCTGTACACCTCCCGCAAACTCGATCCTCCTCACCCGCTCATCTCCCCGATCCTCTCCCACCCCCGCCCGCTGCCGCGCCTGTATTCGCACGTCCCACCCGGTCTCCATCTCTCCACCCTCCTTACCCTCTCCCAAGGTGGCTTCCACCAGCTCCCGCTCCCTGATGATGCCCTCCTCCCCTCCATCTACCCCTCCTACCAACTTTGATCCTCCCGCCCTCCTCCTGTGCTTGCTCCTCTGGGCACCCTCCCTCCCTTCTCTCCCTTTTCCTTCCCTCCTCCTTTTCTCCCCCCTCCTCCCCCGGGCCTCCCCTCCCCTGTCCCTCTCCTCCTGCTCCTGTCTCCTCAGCCATTGGCATCCTTTTTCTCCCCTCTCCCCCACCTCACCCCTGTTCCCCTCTTGGCAGGTCCCCGGACTCGCACACGCTAAGTGGACATTCGCGCGCCGGAGATCACCGCCATCAGTGTTTCGTGTGTGCCGTCATGTTTAGTGTTCAGTGTTCACCGTCACACTCCATCGTTCACCAGTGCCATCGTCTTCTTCAGTGTTTGTGCGTCGTGTCAACAGTTCGTAGTGTGGATTGTCATCGAGTGTGAACGGCTTCGTGTTTTTTTTTATGTTCGTGTGTCTACTGTTTTTTCCCGCCGTTTTTCCAAGTGCTGTATCTTCTCTGTTTATATCATTGTACTCTATTCGGCTGAAGAGCGGCGTATTGTGCTGCTTCCAGCCTACCTGTTCCACAGGTTTTAAAATCACAATAAAGAAAAAAAACGCACATCAGCAGTTCATCCACCGCCTGTAGATGTGGATAGCTGCCGCCCTGACAGCCCGGCTTGGATCTTCTCGCTGATCTCCGACTTAGGCTTGGTATATCGGAGAAGTCTTTGGCGGAGACTAGTAGGATATTTGTTCTGTTGTTTTCTACATTATTCTTGCCTGTAGGTGTGATTAGAAGACGGATCACTATTTTGTGTTGGTGTTATACTTGGAGAATTTGTTTTGGTTAATTGAACAATCCAGTAAATTGTTTTCGGACTTTAATCGTTAGTTTCTTCTGCTTACGCAGACATATCACACGACACAATTTTTTGCGCCTCGTTGGGCCCGTCAACATCGACATTGCACTGATGACGACTGAAAACAGTTGGACGGACGAGTCTCGTTTCAAATTGTATCGAGTGGATGGACATGTAACGGTATGGAGACAACCTCATGAAATCATGGGCCCTGCATTACAGCAGGGGAATGTTGAAGTTGGTTGAGATTCCGTAATGATGTGGGTCGTGTGCAGTTGGAGCGATATGGGACCCCTGATATGTCTCTGACACGTGACACGTACGTAAGCATCCTGTCTGACTACTTGCATCCACTGATGCCCACTGTGCGTTCCGACGGACTTGGTCAATTCCAACAGCCCAATGTTACACCCCACAAGTCCAGAATTGCTACAGAGTGGCTCCAGGAACAATTGTGCTGCCCACCCATACTCCCCAGACATGAACATAATTGAGCAAATCAGGGATGCCTTGCAACGTGCTGTTAAGAAGAGATCTCCACCGTTTCTTACTCTTACGGATTTCTGGACAGCCCTGGAGAATTCATGTTGTCAATTCCCTCCAGCACTACTTCAGACATTAGCCGAGTCCATGCCACGTCGTAAGGCGCTGCAGTCATGGACTGTGCGGCTGGTCCCGGTGGAGATTAGAGTCATCCTTCTGGCATGGGTGAATGTGTGTTTGTCCTTAGGTTAATTTGGGTTAAGTAGTGTGTAAGCCTAGGGACTGATGACCTTAGCAGTTAAGTCCTATAAGATTTCACACACATTTGACCATGCCACGTCGTGTTGCGGCACTTCTGCGTGCTCGCTGGGACCCTATACGATATTAGGCTGGTGTACCAGTTTCTTTGGCTCTACAGTGTAGGACCATTCCTCTTCGTAAAATGCATAAATGACCAAGTGGATAACGCCGCAAATTCCAAGAGGTTTTCTGTTGATGATGTTGCATACAGAGAAGTAGCAAAGCTTGAAAATTGTAGCGTAGTGCAAGAAGACCTGCACAGGATCGAAGCTTAGTACAGTGATCGGCACTGCTTTCAACATAGACAAATGTAAAATATTGTTCATAAATAGGCAGAATGATTCATAAATTACACTATTCCAGAACAAAAACTGTAAGCATCACATCCACGACATATCTGGGAATATGTGTACACAGCAATTTAAAGTCGAATGACCACATAAAAATTAATTGCTGGTCAGCCAGAAGTCAGACTGAGATTCATTTGAAGAATTCTCGAGAAATGTAGACAAATGTACTTTACAAATCCTTGTTCTACCACCGAGCGAGGTGGCGCAGTGTTTAGACACTGGACTCGCATTCGGGAGGACGACGGTTCAATCCCACGTCCGGCCATCCTGATTTAGGTTTTCCGTGATTTCCCTAAATCGCTCCAGGCAAATGCCGGGATGGTTCCTTTGAAAGGGCACGGCCGACTTCCTTCCCTAATCCGATGAGACCGATGACTTCGCTGTCTGGTCTCCTTCCCCAAAACCAACCAACCAACCTTGTTCTACCAACACACAGAGGTGACAAAAATTATGGTATACCGCCAAGTACCGTGTCGGACATCGTTTCGCCCGGCGCAGTGCAGGAATTCGACGTGACACGGATTCGATAACTCATTGGAAGCCCCCCCCCCCCCTGCAGAAATACTGAGCCATGCACCTTCTATAGCCGTGTGTAATAGCGGAAGCGTTGCCGGTGCAGGATTTTGTGCAAAAACTGACTTCTCGATTATGGGCCATGAACGTTCGATGCGTGGCTAAATTATTCACTGGAGTTGTCCAGAATATTATCACACCATTCATGATAAATTGTGACATGGCACATTTTTGTCCATAAAACTTACATCGTTGTTGGATGCAAATGGTCTCCAAGTAGCCGAACATAAACATTTTCAGGCAATGTTCGGTTCAGTTGGACCAAAGGCCCCAGTCAGCTCTATGTAAACGCAGCCCTCACCATTACTAGCTTTCACAGTGCCTTCTGGACATACTGGGTCCAAGGCTTCCTGGGAATCACACCATTACCTCTCAGCAACTGAAATCAGTTCTCACCAGGAGACGGTCTTCCACATTTACATCTACATCGATACTCCACAATCCTACGCACCGCATGTGGTGTAGGGTACCCTATACCACTACTAGTCGTTTCCTTTCCTGTACCATTCGCACAGAGAACGGGGGAAAGCGACTGTCTATATTCCTCCATATGAGCACTAACTTCTCGTATCTTTACGCACAGTGTATGTTGGAGGCAGCAGAATTAATACACAATCAGCTTCAAACGGCGGCTCTCTAAATCTTCTGAATAGTGTTCCTCGAAATGAATATTACCTTCCATCCAGGGATTCCCATTTGAGTTCGAGAAGCATCTCTGTAACACCTGCGTGTATTCGAACCTATGAATAAAAAATCTAGCAGCCCGCCTCTGAATTCCTTCGATACCTTACAGTAATCCGACCTGGTACGGATACCATACAATAGAGTAGTACTCAAGAGTATGTCCAACTAGCGACCAGTATCCAGTCTCTTTTGCAGATGAACCACACTCTCCTAAAATTCTCCCAATAAATCGAACTCGACCATTCGCCTTTCGTACCTACATTCCTCACATACTCGTCCATTTCATATCACTTTTCAACGTTACACCCAGAGACATAAACAACGTAGCTGTGTCAAGCAGACACTGCTTAATGCAGTATCCGAACAACGTTACCGTATACCGTACACCACAGCATCGTCAGCATATGACCACAGATTTCTGCCCACCCGGTCCACAGAATCATTTGTGTATAGGGGGAATAATAAGGGTCCTGTCCCACCTCCCTGGGGCACTCCTGATGATATCCCTGTCTTTGAAGAATACTCACCGTCGAGGAGAAGATAGTGGATACTATTGCTTAAGAAGTCTCCGAGCCACTCACATATTTGTGAACCTCCGGTGGTGTAGGGTTCAACCGATATGGTCATGAATCCAGGAGAGGCGCTGCAGACAATGTGCTGTTAGCAAAGGCAGCCGCGTCGGTCGTCCTCTGTCATAACCACTTAACGCCAAATTTCGCCGCATTGGTCTAACGGATACGTTCGTTGTACGTCCCACGTTGATTTCTGCGTTTATTTCAAGCAGTATTGCATGTTAGCACTGACAACTCGACGCTTACGCCGCTGCTCTCGGTCGGTAATTAAAGACCGTGGGCCACTGCTGGTGAGAGAGAGAGCCTGAAATGTGGTGTTCTCAGAACACTTAGGACACTGTGGATCTCCGAATATCGAATTCGTTAACGATTTCCAAAATGGAATGCCTCATGTGTCTAGCTGCAACTACAATTCCGCGATCAAAGTTTATTAATTCCTGTTGTGCGGCCAGAATCACGTCGGGAACCTTTCAACACGAATCACCTGAGTAAAAATGACAACTCCACCAATGCACTGCCCTTTTATACCTTCTGTACGAGATACTACCGCCGCATGTATATGTGCATATTGCTATCCCATGACTTTTCTCATCTCTTCGTATTACTATGCAAATTTTGCTATTAGTGATAAATTATTCCAAACAGAATCGAGAAGTAACCAGCCAGCGAGACGTAAAAGTGAACGACCAGAAAAAAACTACTTTCAGGAGAAGGAAAAGCCAACCTTATATTCGTTGGAAGAATTCAAACGCAGAAGAAGAGAAAACAAAATAACAATTGAAGTAAATAATTAATGTACTGAAGGTACAGCCATTAATTGAAAAGGTAATCCTTCGGAAGCAGGGTTCGAAAGAGCGTGTGTTGGCTTTGTCACTTTAGAGAATCCTACGACAAGCGTTGCAATGAAATCCTGTTGAAGGAAGGTGGGTGGAAAGGCCGAGGAAAAGATGGCGAGGCTGCAAAGGACCGTAAGGTCAAATCCTGAATCATCAGACAAAGAAGAAGAAGAAGAATCCCAAGTAAATAAATTTCATCGAGAGTAGCGGTAGCATAAAAAACACTGCTAGGCCAATTCCTGACTAATGTATGTCAGTCTGGAAATCTTACCAGCAGAAATAAAAGAGGAGGTAGAGAAGATCGAAAGAATGGTTATTTGGTATGTATCACATAAATGTGTTTCGGGAGTCAAACTCCCGTATAATGGCTTTCTGAGTTCAAACCTTCATAAAAACACACATAAAAGCACAAAATAATCATGAAATGAAATAAAATAATGATATTCGGACATAAAAACCTTGTCTTACTTAAGAAACTGGAACTGGCAGGAGTATATAGGACGTAGCGTGCGTCATGTGATGTGAAGCAAAAAAAAAAAAAGTTTCATCCTTTTAGAGGTTTCCTATTCAGTCAAGATTTATTCTTGCAACAATGCATATTGAGTACATGAAATGACTACGTTGACAGACCAATAACATAAGCGGTTCTGAGGTAACAGTTATCGACCCATGCTGAAAAACCTGTATTAGTACGTGCTGTAGCCTCCAAACGCAGCAATGCAGGCACTAACTCTGGCGTACAGTCGGTGAGTACTGTGCTGGGACATGTTATGCCACACCTGCTCGTTCTGTTCACGTAATTCTGTAAGAGTTGTTGGCTGACAAGTCTCTCGAGTCACTTCTCGTCCCATCCTATCTCGCACGAGCTCTGTTGGAGACAAGTCCGGAGTTTGTGCTGGCCAGCGAACTTGCTGTACGTCTTGCAGAGCACGTAGAGTTTCACGGGCAGTGTGTGGGCGAGCGTTAGCCTGTTGGAACCACACATCAGTTTTCTGTCGCAAAAACTACAAAATAATGAGTCTAACAGCATTCTGAACGTACCGAGCGCTGATTGTCGTCCCCTCAAAAACCACCAAAAGTAAACGGGAGTTGTAGCTTATCGCACCCCGGACCATAAGGCCAGGGACAAGGCCAGTGTGTCTTGGACAAATACACTCTACGAGACCGCTCACCGGGTCTACGTCGTACGCGCAAACGACCATCTCTTGCGCGCAGGCAGAATCTGCTTTCACCGCTGAAGACCTCGGCGCGCCATTCCATCTCCCAAGCGATCCTCTGACAGGACCAGCCCAGCCGTGCATGTCGATAGTGGAAGACGGGCTAGAGCTGTGCGTGCCCGTAGTCCCACTGTTAATAACCGGTTGGCAACAGTTCGTACTGATACATGTGGGCTCACAAGCACTCTTATCTATGGTAGCTGTACGATCTGCTACTGCTGCCCCTACAACACGACAATCCTGGCGTGCGTCTGTGCTGCCCGGACGTCCAGAACCTCCTCTACGCGTGTGGGAATGTTCACGTGACCACTGATACCACCATCGTTGCACAACTGACGTAGCAAGTCCTACTTGTGTGTCAGTTCTCCGGAAAGACCATAATTCTCCGGAAAGATCACAATTTGACCCCTTTCGAACTCACTCAGTTGGCTGTCTCCTAGCATGGTTGCTTGCTTGTTTTACACATTTGTACCACACTGAAACTTCTGGCTGTGAACATTCCCTATCGAAGTGAAGACACAGATGGCGCTTTGGTAGCTATGCTCCTAAGCTGCGTGTTGGCGGAGGACGTTGAAGCCATTATCAGTACGTCTGGTACCCCCCAGGTGGCATATGCAGTCATCGTGCCAAAATTAACGTCGACCTGCCGGTGTAAACGTTTTTCGGCAGCGTACAGTGTATAGGACAGGGAGAAGAACAATTTTACTATCATAAAAATAATTATTTCTAATTACTGATAAGTAAAAGACCAGACGCTTGAATTTATCCTGAAAATGTATGCCTCTCGTCTTTTCCGAAATCATTTATACCTGCAGCCTGGTAAGGTATTGAGAACTGCTTTGCACCTAGACGCTTCGATCTGCAGACATTGCTTTCAGGAACTACGGACAGGCTTGGAAACCCAAGTCAAAAATCGATACATAACTTTATTCAATAATACAGTGAGTTGTAATGTGCCAGTATATGAGGGTAATGCACGATAAATCTCTGGATTAGCTTTCGATATTGATGATGAAGTCCTATACTCCTCGACAGAGCGTAGTGGACGATGGGGGAGACCCGCGCCGCTGTACTAGGCAAGGTTCTAGCGGAGGTGGTTTGCCATTGCCTTCCTCCGACCGTAATGGGGATGAATGATGATGATGATGATGATGATGATGACGATGACGACACAACAACACCCAATCATCTCGAGGCAAGTGAAAATCCATGACAACGCAGGGAATAGAACCCGGGACCCCGTGCTCGGGAAGAGAGAACGCTACCGCGAGACCACGAGCTGCGGCCTTTCCCTATTACAAATTGCTGAATGATATTTTTCATAGAAACAGGGAAGTATAAATTAAACGTGGTTTACAGCATCGAATTTATGTAATTTTTCTTCGACCACAAAGAGTCTTTAGAGTTTCTAAGGAAAAACAAAGTAGTTGACATTTTGAGTAAATTCTCTTTCTTCCGACAATTTGTATGGAAATCATTAGTAACCCATTTTCGTACATATCAGAACCGAAAACTGGCTATGTACAATTGAATATATTTTAGTAGCATCTTCAAGAGAAGCAATTTCTCGTTCGTTTTCAATTAAATAAGAACAAGTTTGAAGGGGCTTGATGAAGTTATCAATTTGCCTACACAAATAAAAATGACATCATATTTGTCGTCATAATAAAAATTTGTGAAGAGCCAAATAGCAATGTATATTCTTTAAACTGTCATGGAAATACACGTTTCTTCTCATCATATTATGTTTTAAATGCAACATGTATGAATTAATGACTAGTGTTAAAAAAAATATATAATTTAAGAGAGAGACATGAGCGGCACTCAATCCAGTCATCCATCTATTCCGCAGCTTTTTTTTAATTGCTAAATTACAGTCAACAGCCTATTGCTTTAAAAGGTCAATTGACAATAAAAATTACTCACAAACGTGTATGTAGCAAAAAAGTCGTTTCATCAGTAGCAGCTACATTTACACCTTTAGCAGCTCTGGTTTTCAAAAATAATATCTGGTTAACTTTTATCATAATATTCCGTTATGGATGGAAGACTCTCATTAACGTAATGTAAACTTGATTGTGCACAAAACTTTGTTGCGTACATGTAATTAAAACCTGATGCTAATCCGCGCTTTTATGTGTTGAAAAAGTATCCCATGTTTTGATGAGGTGAACCAAAAGAAGACGACAATGGCCAGTAAACATGGGTTACACAGTGCGTACCTTAAGATCTATGAGCACTTTTTCATCTTCGCTAGTGTGAAACTGCTCATAGCTCTTAAGTCATGCATCTTAGAGCCGATGTTTACTGAACATTTCCGTCTTATTTTGTCCATACTACCACATTTCAAAACATGACATACTTTATTTTTGACACTCTGGATATTTTTTGGTGAAGAGCATAATACATGGGAAGGCCTTTAATAGGATGTCAAATGTCTGACGATGTAAATGATGACGATGATAGATCATATACATACATAAAAACTGAATTATGCCTTGGAAATTCAGTAATCATCGAAAGAAACGAATTATGTGATTCTGTCTCCCAACTACCTACTGCACCAATGGGTCGAGAGATACGTATTTAGCGCATAGTGTGAAAGGCTCTGGACAGAAACATGTACTTCTGAAATACTTTTTTTCATTCTTACGCCTATGGTAGTGGTCAAGAGTCTTTTTCTAATGAAAAAATATCCGTCTCGTTTATTGTAGTGTACTTGCAACATACTCTTCTCTCAAGGCTAGACAAAGGTAAAAGTAACTAAATATATTCAGCGAAATTTTTGGTTTACCAAATCTATGTGGAATACTTAATAGGTCCTCTTGCGAAGCCATACTCACAATGGATGGTGATAAAATTTCTAAATTAATTAGGCTAAGAAAAATAAAACACTTGGGGATAAAAATTAGTCCAGGAACATCAGCTATTAATGATTGGAAAAATTTACTATCAATTTCATGAGTGATGGAAGGCAACCAAGAAATGATAAACAAATAATTCTGGTACTTAGGAAAAGAAATACTTTTCTACGATTTTTTCGAGTCGATACCTAGTTGCGTTAAAAAGCTATAAAACCAAGTCATTGTAGGAATTTGAAAGCTTTCATGCACAGGAACACCTGGTCGTTAGGACGATGCCAGTACCTGGCAGTTTAACGTACCAGAGTGGTCCTTCCAGAAGACGTTCAGCACCAGGCAGGCGGAGGCAAAGAGGGCAGGGGCCGAAGATCCGAGGCCGGGCCACAATGCCTCCCCCATACCTGTCACTGAGTAGCTCAAAAATGTTCAAATGTGTGTGAAATCTTATGGGACTTGACCTTAGCAGTTATCAGTCTCTAAGCTTACACACTACTTAATCTAAATTATCCTAAGGACAAACACACACACACACACACACACCCATGCCCGAGGGAGGACTCGAACCTCCGCCGGGACCAGCCGCACAGTCCATGACTGCAGCGCCTTAGACCGCTCGGCTAATCCCGCGTTGCACACTGAGTAGCTCCATTATTCCCATGTATTCCATGTTTGTTCCCATATATGGCTTAAATGTAGAACAAAACTGAACTAGTAATTAAGGTAAAATAAATTACAGTTTGCCGCTTCCAATGGCGTGCGTTCCTTGTAGAACATAACTTATAATAGGCAAAAGTGTGACAGAAAAATTCATAACAAACATTCATTCAGAAACATAGTCACAGTTTAAGTCATTATGCACAGGACGCAAATGAGGTCTGTAAGGAAGCCATATATTTTTCAATAAATGAAAGAAATTACGGAGCCGGAGCGATTTTGCCAAATAGAACAGTTCTCATTTGAGAACCAACATAAAAGAAGATTACAGGAATAAAAAAAAGACAGAGAATAGTATTCTGCTTCTAATCAATAAAACTGTCCTCCTCTTTGTAGCCCACATAAAGCAACAGATAAAAAATTTTGAAACCATTCCTTACATTTGTTAGTCTCCTTCAACTTAAAATGTTGTTCTGCAATATAAAACATGTGCTCTTCTAAGTTCGAAGTTTTGTTTGTTAACACGTAAAACACAAACTGTCCCAGAAGCCACGAATAACCGTTATTTTTTTGGACGAGTAACGTTTCCAGGCGGGTTGCAAAGCTTCAGGTATCGGTATAAGACTTTCTTCGGTTCTGTTGATCAGTGCTGATTTCTTCCTAGTCCAGTCCCAAATTCTGATTCTATTTTCATGTAAGAACATGTGCGCTACAGTTTCTACAAGCCGACATTTGTCGCTGAATAGATATGGTCTCAATTTGAATTTCCATAATCGTTCCGCTGTGAGTAAGGTTTCAATTACAACGTCGTACCATACGGCACTGCCTCTGGTTGGTAGAATTTTACTGTTGATATTTTTCCAGACGTTAATCCAGTCTGTAGTAGAATATTTTACCTGAATTGGGTTGTGAAAACGATGTCTGGTAATGTAATCATAGACGGTTCTAGTATTGGTTTGTGCTCGGGGAAGTCTTAATAGCTCCAATCGACATAGTACTTTCGGACGTAATTTAGGCTGGCATGTATAAGTGCTACATTAACAGGAGCGTTACTATCCCCAGGATCTAACGAGAGGAACAGAATTTTCTTGATGCCTGTCTCAGTGGCATGTATTAGTCTAATAGCACGAGTTAGAAACAATACGTAACATCTGGATTTAACGTCTTTATTTCCCAGTCCTCCGTTTTTCCTCTGCAAAGTCGCCCTGTGGAAGGATACTTTGAAGATATTTTGTTTCCACACATACCAACACGCTGCAGCTAGTATTTCATGTGCGGTGACCTGCGGTATCAGTACCACTGCTGCGACATGATATATTTAGCTAAGTATGTATGTATTTATAAACTGAACTTTCTGCAGTCTGTCTAACGGTGGCATATCATGGTACTTCAATAAGGCTCTGATGACGTTACGTTTCCGCTCCCAACTGTTCGTAGTCATGAACTTGGAATTCGCCCTTAAACGCAATCCGAGTTGGAGTCTCTCTTCAGTTACATCCAACCAGTGCGAACCTATTGCACTACTGAACGGAGATACATTATTTTGGATTTTTGAAGATTAAGTTTTGCGCTAGAGGATCGTGAGTACTGGTGTACCAAGCGTCGCACTTAATAGACCTCATAATTCGAATTTACAATAACGCTTATGTCGTCAGCATAACCGTGACAAACTGTCTTAATACTGAAGATCTGTAGTCCTCTCAACTGGTGGTGCATTGTCGAAAGCAAAGGTTCCACCGCGATCGCATATAATGTCATAGGCAATGGACAACCTTGGCGTACTGACTGTTGCACTGGAAATGTCTCAGTTAGTTGTCCATGGCTTTTGCTCCTTGAAAAAACACCACTGAAACATTTACGAATGACAGTTATAAAGTGGTCATTGAAACCCATTTTATGCATGGTGCTGAATAAGAAGCAATGAGTGATCCTATTAAAGGCTTCATCAAAATCTAAAAAAAAAAAAAAATAAGAAAAGACTATTTTAACTTACCCAAGTGAGCTTTATGACGTCCATATACTCACATAAGGTGTCTAGCATTGATCTTCCCTTTATTGCACTAGTTTGGTAAGGACCTGTGACAGTTTGCAGTAGGGACTTCATCCTTCTATTCAGGAGACGAGTGAGAATTTTAAAGTCAACGTTGAATAAGGTGAGTGGTCTTAAATCGTGAAGCCGCTTGCTGACTATTTTTTTTAGGAATGAGTACAATCATTCCCTCCGTAAATAAAGGGGGGAACGCCAGGTTAATAAATAACTCGTTGTATATATCTGTGAGCTCATTCCCTATTACATCCCACATGCGTACATAAAATTCGACCGGGAGCCCATCGGGACCAGCTGACTTGTTCCTCGGAGTGTCATTAATTATGGTTTTTATTTAGTCCAGAGTTATATGTTCGATTAGATGCCCATTATGCTACTCACGTATTCCCGTCGTAACGTTTGCTAAAACTTCTTCACCGTCCAGTCGATCTACTTCCGTTCCAGCATAGAGATCTTCTCCACATATTGTTTTATGGCGGTCTGAGTAGTGTACTCTCCTCCGTCACCGTCCACCAGTGCGGATATTATTCTGTGTTTCCCTCTACGCGTCTCCCTTATCTCATGGTATAACGACGTACGTTCCTGCACAAGATCGTCCTTGTCTCGAGCTCGCGTACGCACCCCGTCCATAAGCTGCCGGTCTAGGGCCGTTATTTTCGACTTAAGGCGTTTCAGTTTGATTATGTTAACTGAAGGCCCATCTGGTTGTTGGTCAAGGTCTCGCAAACAAGAGAAATAATATTCCGGCGATTGTTTCGCCAATATGCTTGGTCTTTTGCTTACTGTATAATGCATTTACGAAGTGCAGGGTTTGCGTATTTGGTCCACCAAATGATCCGCTCTCGATACCTCGTTTGGGAGCGTAAGCATTTTCACCAAGTCTGTTTGGTCTGTTGCTTAAGTTCAGCATCCTGCAATAGAAAGACGTTAAGGTGCCATACCCCATGGCCACGAAAGGATATACCTTAATGAAATACGGCATGCACAATGGTCGGAGAAATTTATAGGCCTTATCTCACAATCATCGGTATTGAGCATAATTCTTTAGTAACATAGATTCTATCCAACCTGCTTGCTGACCTGCTTGCTGACGTGCTACTGACGTAAGTATATCGGGTAGTGTGGGGATTCAAGTAAATCCAGATGTTTTGTAGTCCTAATTCAGTCACCAATGTTTGTAGCTCTTGACAAGTGTTAAAATTGTGGTTCTGATCAAGGCGTAACACACTGTTAAAATCTGCGGCAAGCAAGGCGGCGATCCCAACGTTCTTTAACAGTTCATCTACACCATTCCAATAAAAGTTACTTCTGTGTCGTCTTGCATTAGTACCAGATGGCGCATAACCATCGAGGACACAGAGGACAGTGCGACTGGAGGGACTCATCTCTGGCACGCTCCCCGTGAGACCCACATTTCCAACTTACTGTCCACAAACCACATTTGTAGTGCCCCTGCTCACTATACTTATTACTCGGGGCAGTCAATGTACCGATTCCCGTAAGAGTGAACGCCTATAAGCAGCTAAAGGTCTGCACTTTATTGTAATTTAATTCTTCGAGAGCTGCCAGATCACCAATGGTATCTGTTATTTCGGACATGTCTGAAAGAACAGATACCATCTTCATATAGATAAGGCTTCCCGGCTAATGATCTTCTTCAGTGCGGATGGATTCACATTGCCCGAACTCTTACGGAAATCGGTAGATTGACTGCCGTGAATAATGAGTATAGTGGACAGGGGTACTACAAATGTAGTACGTGGACAGTAAGTTGGAAATGTGGGTGTCATGGGGAACGTGCCAGAGATAAGTCCCTGCAGGCGCATTATCCTCTGTGCCCTCGATCGCTCAGACGGATAGAGCGTCTGCCATGTAAGCAGGAGATCCCGGGTTCGAGTCCCGGTTGGGCCACACATTTTCAACTGTCCCCGTTGGTATTTATCAATGCCTGTAAGCAACTAAAGGTCTCGATTTCATTGTAATTTTAATCTTCGAGAGCTGCCAGAGCACCAATGGTATCTGTTCTTTCAGACATGTCTGAAAGAAGATATCATCTTCGTACATATACTCGTACTTCTCTATATTGTCGCCACTCCGATTTAGACATTTGTAATAGCGTTGTAACGACTATAGAATAACTTCGCCATACAAGGTAGCCGCTTGTGCTTTCCGCCACTTTTCTACACTGGTCTGCAGTTCGTTGTGTGTGCCGAAATGTTGTCTTCATAGCCAGATCTTTGTGTAAGCAGAAATGAAAATCAGAGACAGCCACCTATTGATTATGTCGTGGGTGACTCCGTGATGAAACACAGCCCATGGAAAACGCTGCAGGGACGTCCTCATTGCCTGTTCAGTGTGCAGCCTAGAATATGCATCACAGGTACGTCATGTGGGTTGCATAAAATTAGGTGAAATCCCGTAGCAACCACGCATACTTGGGGTGAGACACTATTGTTTTAGGGATCTTTACGTGCTCACTGTGTGTTCAGAACTGAAAAGAGAGACGTGATGTGATCCACGAGCATACCAAACAGACTGTCCAGCACTCATCGCATTTTCTCTATATTTTCCATTTCGCGACGTAACAAACCTAACTTTCCGAACGGCCCTCGCACTCTGCAGGACCTCCTGCACAAATTAACGTATTAACTAGCTTTTTTCAGTGTGTTGTGAGATTGCTTCCCATGCAAGGTTCATCTAGCTGTATAAAACGCAGTGGGCTGTCAGTGGTGGT
The DNA here is from genome assembly GCF_023898315.1 of Schistocerca nitens. NCBI lineage: Eukaryota > Metazoa > Arthropoda > Insecta > Orthoptera > Acrididae > Schistocerca > Schistocerca nitens. The sequence continues at coordinate 848,586,095 of NC_064617.1, forward strand.
CATTACATCCCTCCACAATCTCCAATTGTTTCGCGCGTCACTACGAGTAACCCAGGCCGCCATCGCTGCATACCTGGGGTTAGAACGCGGCGCGACAACTGCAAATCCACGCGACCGGACCTTTCCATTTAGCACTGCCGTCATTTTATCGGCGACTGCCACAGGCGCGCGAGTGCATTCCAACAGGACACCGCCGGCTGCATCTATTTGCAGAGGGCAGCGCCGGACGTCACCGAATTATTCAGACCGGGCCCAAAACGTTAAATATTAACCCGCGAGGACGCCACAGGCACGCGCACTGTACTTGGAATGATTTATTCGGTTTGCTGTTGCGCCAGTTCGATAGACAACTGGCGCCACGCAGATTTCTTTGACTGCGCCAGCACTGATTTGCGGCCGACACGTGCCGGCCAGAATTAAATTCCGCGGCTGGCTTCGCAGCCACGCGCGCGCGGGCTGCGGTAATGCCCGTCCGCGCCTCGACACTGCCTGGTTAGCGGTCTCGTTCATTACCGGCGCTAATCAGGTTGTGCCCGGCACGCGCCTGTGAGTGAATTCCTGGACTCGCGTCTACCTCACGCAGAGCAGCAGGCAGCGGGGGAACAAGTGTGACGCTGGACACTACCCGACTATATTCAACCTTCTTGTCTGAGGAGCATTCGCTGGCGACGTTACTGTACTGTATGAAAGTGAGGAAGAGTTACGCCACCTGTTGAATGGAATGACAGGTTTATCGACAAGGGAAACTCCCTATCGCACGACCTCAGATTAGTGGTAAGATGGCTCAATGGATAGCTCGTCAAATACTGTACGTACACTACTAGCCATTAAAATTGCTACACAACAAAGATGACGTCCTACAGACGCGAAATTTAACCGACAGGAAGAAGATGCTGTGATATGCAAATTATTAGCTTTTCAGAGCATTCACACAGCGTTGCCGCCGGTGGCGACACCTACAACGTGCTGACATGTGGAAAGTTTACAACCGATTTCTCATAGACAAACAGCAGTTGACCGGCGTTGCCTGGTGAAACGTTGTTGTGATGCCTCGTGTGAGGGGGACAAATGCGTACCATCACCTTTCCGACTTTGATAATGGACGGATTGTAGCCTATCGCGATTGCGGTTTATCGTATCGCGACATTGCTGCCCTCGTTGGTCGAGATACAATGTTAGCAGAATGTGGAATGGTGGGTTCAGGAGGGTAATACGGAACGCCGTACTGGATCCCAATGGCCTCATATCACTAGCAGTCGTGGTGACAGGCATCTTATCCACATGGCTGTAACGGATCGTGCAGCCACGTCTCGATCCCTGAGTCAACAGATGGGGACGTTTGCAAGACAACAACCATCTGCACGAACAGTTCGACAACGTTTGCAGCAGCATGGACTGTCAGCTCGGAGACCACGGCTGCGGTTACCCTTGACGCTGCATCACAGACAGAAGCGCTCGCGAAAGGCAAAACGTCATTTTTTCGGATGAATCCAGGTTATGTTTACAGCATCATGATGCTCGCATCCGTGTTTGGCGACATCGCGGTGAACGCACATTGGAAGCGTGTATTCGTCATCGCCATATTGGCGTATCACCCGGCGTGATGGCATGGGGTGCCGTTGGTTACACGTCTCGGTCACCTCTTGTTCTCACTGACGGCACATAGAACAGTGGACGTTACATTTCAGATGTGTTACGACGCGCGGCTCCACCCTTCATTCGATCCCTGCGATACCCTACATTTCAGCAGGATAATGCGCCACAGCATGTTGCAGGTCCTGTACGGGCCTTTCTGGATACAGAATATGTTCGACTTCTGCCCTGGCCAGCACATTCTCCAGCTCTCTCACCAATAGAAAACGTCTGGTCAATGGTGGCCGAGCAACTGGCTCGTCACAATACGCCAGTCACTACTCTTGATGAACTGTGGTATCGTGTTGAAGCTGCATGGGCAGCTGTGCTTGTACACGCCATCCATACTCTGTTTGACTCAATGCCCAAGCGTATCAAGTCCGTTATTACGGCCAGAGGTGGTTTTTCTGGGTACTGATTTCTCAGGATCTATGCACGCAAATAGCGTAAAAATGTAATCACATATCAGTTCTAGAATAATATATTTGTCCAAAGAATATCCGTTTATCATCTGTCTTTCTTCTTGGTGTAGCAATTTTAATGGCTAGTAGTATAGATCAAGCATGAAAACAGGAAAAAATGGTAATGAACTTTGAAAAAAGAAGAATACTCGAAACGGTACAAGTTGAAGTTGTCCAACATTTTAAGGAACTGTCCATTTGGTCATTGAGGTCTCTGTTGGCTGTATTCAAATTTTTTTCTGTGTCGTGGTGTAACGGCCCATTTGCAAACAGCGAGGTGTAAGGGACCTACAGACGTACGTACCTGTTTAATAGGTTGGTTCGGGGAAGGGGACCATAGGATTATGGATGTATGGGAAGGAAGTTAGACGTGCCCTTTCAAAGCTACCATCGCGGCATTTACCTTAAGCGATTCAGGGATATCAAGGAAAACCTAAATCAGGATGGTCGGAAGCGGGTTTGAACCGTCATCCTCCCGAAAGCGAGTCCATTGTGCTAATCACTGCGCTATCTATCTTGGTGACTACGCAATTCGTGTGTGTTCTACACAAGTACCACATATTATGTCTCTAGAGTTCCGTTTTGTAGGTTTTTACTCTTGAACTGCTTTTTTATAATGTAGTTCACACCAGATTATTTGTTGTTTTAATTTCTGTGAGATATCTACGCGAAATCTCGCCTGCTATCAGTATTCATCACCTTAACTTGCGACCGTAATATATTCTTACCACATGACTCATATTCTGTAACCAACGTACAGTATGACAATTGTCCAGACTACAGAAGGAGAACAGACACCTCAGTGACCGAACTGGTGGTTTATCATTTTGTCATAAGAAAAGGGGCCACGAGGAGGATTTGAACAGGGATCTCCCGCTTCACAGTCCAACACTGTGACCACATAACCACGACGCCGTGATGCTTGCAGGGCGCTCTATGTTACACATCTTTAAGCCTGGATCGATCACGTTTCTATTTTGCTTCCTTTTTCACATTTCAGTACACCTTCTGCTTTTCATGTTTGGCCTGCGTTCAGTTTTTGACGGGCTACGTACTGGGCCATTTTACCACTAAATCTGAGGGAGGTGTGGGTACGATAGGGAGATTGCCTTGTAAGTATGGAATATGTGTGGAGTGAAACAGGACACAGTTGTAAGAGGGATTCTATTTTAGTAAATTAAGTACATGTGTAAGTACGAGAGTAAGTCAAAAGTGATCCACAATGTAGCTATAACTTTTAGTGCAATACAAATAGGACTCCTGCGTTAACGTAATTTTTGAATATAGTCCCCTTGCTGTTTAACGCACTTGGTCCACCGTAGCACAAGCTTTCTGATGCCCTGAGAAAATTGTTTTCGGCAGAGTTGCAAGCCACGGATTCACTTATTGTCCGAGATGAATCTACGTCCACTTAATGCCTCTTCGAGTGGAGTAAGGAAGTGATAGTCGTATGGGGCAAGGTCAGGACTATACGCACGACGAGCCTTTACTTCAAATTAGAGTTTCCGGGACGCTTCAGCAGTATGGGCAGTGGTATGTGGATGGGCATTGTAGTGCAACAATACAACGCCTCTCGACAGAAGTCCTCGGGCTTTTGCTCCGAATGACAGGCTTCAGAGTGTCAGTGAAATCCCACTGCAGCACTCACTGTTTATTGTTGTGCCACCCTGCTCATGCGTCCCAAAGACGGTAAGCATCAATTTCCCTCCAAATGTTTGGGATTTGAACTTCCCGGCTGAGAGATTGTAAATGTTTCCATTCCATACTCTGCTGTTAACTCTCCGGCTCGCAATGGTGAATCCACATTTCGTCACCAGTGATGGTTCTGCCTAAGGAGCCGTCAGGTTCGTTACCACAACGATGCAGATGTTCCTGGCAGGTGACCAAGCGCGTTTATTTATGCAATAGTGTGAGTTGTTTCGAGACCCATCTTGTACAGACTTTATGAAACCCAAGACTGTTGGGGATGATTTCGTAGACAGAGCCATGATCACTTTGAAGACGATGTGCCACTTCGTCAATAGTAACACGTCTGTCTGCCGCAACCACGTCACGTGCACCCTCAACGTTGTCATCTTTGTGACCGTGAATTGTCGTCCGTCTTTTTCCTCAGGTGAACGTTTTTTAATTTTGCAATCCGCTCGAGGACACTCCGTTGCGGCAAGACATTGTTCCCGTATTGTGCCCAAAATCTGTGTTGGACTGCGGTCCACGATCACCTTCCGACCATGAAAACCTAGTCACAGCCCCTTGTTCCTCTTTGATGCAAACTTCTACTAATGGAACGGCCCTGTACTACGTCCAACACATGAGGGATTTACTATTATACTTCCATACCAAGATCACAACAATATAACAACAATTAACGAAGACTGAAGTCTATATGAACAATGTAAGAACCTTTGTAAATATTGACGATACTTTTTGACTTACTCTTGTAGAAGCATTAACCCCTGATTTAGTGTAACTATGTCCTGTTATAAACAAAGTCATGTCCAAAAAAATGAGGTAGGAATATTAGTGTTTAACGTCCCATCGACAACGAGATCATTAGAGTCCTTAGGAAGGAATCATCCCGGCATTTGCCAGGAGCGATTTAGGGATATGACGTAAAACCTAAATCTGGATGGACTCACGGGGATTTGAACCATCGTCCTCAAGAATTCGAGTCCAGTGTGCTAACCGCAGCGCCACTTCCCTCGGTATGATACAAAAAAATCATATGAGCAGTTCTGGCCTAGGAAATCACGTAACTTAATGGATGGCAGGAATGATAATTCAGCATCATTGAATAGGAAAACCGCCGGTAAGATATTACCAAAATTACTAAGGTGTAATCATGATTATTTTATATACGAATACCGCGCAGTGAGGACCCCTTCCTGTAACTGCAGTAGTCAAATCAGAATAACAAGTAACTGCTGATAATGCGTCTCTGAGCAATTTCTATGGCGTGGAATTCAAGTAGGTATATGACGAAATAAAGCAATACACACATCGAGCTAATACACTCTGTTGTTTAGTTTCTGGTGCGTGACCAATTACACATTAAACATTACAATATTAACCACACTATCCCTTCACTTAGCTACAGCTGTTAAGACCTACTATTACAGCTGATATTATCGTGCAAAAGACCGTTCTTTTCCAAATAACATCGACTGTAGTAGTAGATCTTAACGGCGGGTGCTAAATGAATATATATTTATACTGAGATAACAAAAGTCATGAGATACCTCCTAATATTGTGTTGGACTTGACTTTTTCCCGGTGTAGTGCAGCAACACAACGTAGCACGGACTCAACAAGTCGTTGGAAATACGCTGCAGACATACTGAGCTATTCGGGCGGTCTGGGTGACCAAACCATTCGCTCGAATAGTCCAGAATGTTCTTCAAAGCAATCGCGAGCAGTTGTCGGCCGGTGACACGGCGCAATGTCAGCCATAAAATTATATCGTCTTGGAACATAGAGGCTATCAATGACTGCAAATAGTCTCCAAGAAACAGAACAAACCATTTACAGTCAACAGCCCACACCATTACGGAGCCATCACCACCTTGCACAGTACCTTGTTGACTACTTCTGTCGCCGACCGGGGTGGCCGAGCGGTTCTAGGCGCTACAGTTTGGAACCGCGCGACCGCTACTGTCGCAGGTTCGAATCCTGCCTCGGGCATGGATGTGTGTGATGTCCTCAGGTTAGTTAGGTTTAAGTAGTTCTATGTTCTAGGGGTCTGATGACCTCAGAAGTTAAGTCCCATAGTGCTCAGAGCCATTTGAACCATTTGAACTACTTCGTTCCATGGCATTGAGGGGTCTGCACCACACTCGAATCTTATCACCAGCTCTTACCAACAGAAACCGCGACTCAGTTAAACAGGTCACTCTTTTTCAGTCGTCAAGAGTCCAACCTGCATGGATCACGAGCCCAATAGTGGCACTGCAGACAATGTCGTTCTGTTAACAAATGACCCTTTAACGCCAAATTTCGCAGCACTCTCGTAACGCATACTTTTGCCGTACTTCCAACATTGATTTTTTGCCGTTATTTCACGCAGTGTTGCTTGTCTGTTAGCACCGACAACTTTACACAAACACCGGTGCTCTCAATCGTTAAGTGAAGACCGTCAGCTACTGCTTTGTCCTTGGTGAGAACTAATGCTGGAAATTTGGTAGTCTCAGTACGCCCTTGACACTATAGATCTCAGCATATTGAATTCGCCAACGACTTGCGGACTGGAATGTCCCTTGCGCCTAGCTCCAGCTACCATTCCGCGCTTTCCGTGGGTCCATAATTACTTCGGAGACTCCACATGAATCACCTGACTACAAATGACAGTGCACTGCCATTTTCCACCTTGAGTACGCGATACTACCGCGATCTGTATATGTGGATATCGCTATCACGTGACTCAATTTATGACTGTCGTGTGACTAGAGCCTCCCGTAGGAGAGACCGTTTGCCAGGTGCAAGTCTTTCGATTTGACGCCACTTCGGCGACTTGCGCGAAGACGGGGATGAAATTATGACGATGAGGACAACACAACACCCAGACGCTGAGCGGAGAGTATCTCCGACCCAACCGGGAATCGAATCCGAGCCCTTAGGATTGACATTCAGTTGTGCTGACCACTCGGCTACCGGGGGCGGACACTCAGTTTATGAAAGCGAGGAACTGTATAGCACCTGTTAAATGGAATGAGCATTTTACTAAGCTTCGAAAACGGATTGGGTGAAATAAAAGAACACAGCTGTAAGGTGAGTGCTCTTTCAGTACAAGAACTACTTGTGTAAGTAGACTCATTGAGTCCTCTTTCAATGAAACTATTCCTAGTTTCGAACAAATTCATGGCCCCAAAACAAGAAGGAAGATTAGTGTATAACGATAGGTTGAAAACGCGGCCATTAGTGACGAAGCACAAGCTCGGATTAGTGAAAGATGGGGAAAGGATAATCCCAGCATTTGCCTGGAACTATTTACAGAAAGGTCGAAAAAAATAAATTCTGATGCCCAGACGGTGATTTGAACCGTCATCCTCACGAGTGCTCGTCCATTGTGTTAAACACTACGCCACCTCGCTCGGAATGACTCAGACAATCAGTTTTAGAGCGCTGCATATTACAAAGCTGGTTATTTCAGTCATATACAGAGCACGGAACGCCGTATAATCAACGAAAACAAAACAACAATAATGGAATGTACTCAAATTAAATCAGATAATGCTGAGGGATTTAGCTTCGAAAGAAGACTTAAATTAGTCGATAAGTTTTGCTATCTGGGCAGGAAATAACTTATTATGGCTGAAATAGAGAGGTTATGGAATGTGGACTGGAAATGGTAAGGAAAACGTTTGTGAGGAAGAGAAATATGTTAACATCGAAGATAGGTTCAATTTCCGAACATATTTGCATGGACTTTTCTCGTTTATGGAAGTGAAACATGGACGACAAATAATATAGAGAAGAATAAAACATGTTCAAATGTGTGTGAAATCTTATGGGACTTAACTGCTAAGGTCATCAGTCCCTAAGCTTACCCACTACTTAACCTAAATTATCCTAAGGACAAACACACACACCCATGCCCGAGGGAGGTCTCGAACCTCCGCCGAGAACAGCCACACAGTCCATGATTGCAGCGCCTTAGAACGCTCAGCTAATCCCACGCGGCTTAGACAAGAATAGAACAGAAGCTCTTGAAATGTGGTGTTACAGAAGAATTCTAAAGATTATGTGGGTAGATCACGTAACTAATAACGACGTACTGAACAGAATTTCTGACACAAGAAGGTTGTTGCACAAGCTGACTAGAATAAGGGATCGGTTGATAGGACACATTCTGAGGCATTAAGGGATCATGAATTTCTTACTGGGGAAAAGCGTGGGGGGTAAATATCGTAGAGGGGACCAAGTAACGAATGCAGTACGCAGCTTCAGAAGGATGTAGGTTGCAGTGGTTACTCGGAGATGAAGAGGCATGTTCAGGACAGAGTAGCATGGAGAGCTGCAGCAAACGAGTCTTCGGACTGAGGAGAACAACAACAAAACTTCAACAACAGCAGCGTCGCCATATGAAAAGAGAATCAGGTATCACATGAGTAACACCAGTAAATAGAAGACTCACTGGTAAGGTCCTATGGAACTTAATGAAGTACAACAGAGTTCAACTTACAGGCGACCACCGTGAGTGGGTATCCGTTTGTGTATCTGCGACTGTCCTACATGAAAAACGTATAACTGCTTCTAATACGTCTCGGTGTCATTGAAAGATGAATATGAATTAGTATGATCTACAAAATATAAGTACCCAATCCATGCAGTACGCTCTGTAATTCAGTGGACTGCAAAGATATGCACATTATTCTGCCAGCTGCAGCATCCTTTCGCTCAGTGGCCGCGGTTAGGACTTACCTTCACAGCTGGACGGTTATAAGTAGACAAAAAAACCACTCACGATTTCAACGACGTGGTGCTACTTTGCACACACCTACAAACACTATGCATCTTTTGGGAGAAGTTTTTTGGAAACGTATCGTCTCAAAAAGCCTATGATTCCCTCGTTCGCTGGACCTTATTCCAACAGACTTTCTCTTTGCATGCAGCATAATCCGTAGTGTATCGCAGTCCCCTACGGACCCTCTGTGACTCAAGAACTGATGTAACTACGTACGTGAAAAGGACATCACAATCAGTGTATAGACGCCAGTGGAGGTTATTTCCAACGTATATTGTAATTTAACAGCAGCTTTTCTAACAACCTGCACAGTAAAACTGCACGAGTAATAATTATTAATTGGTAAATTTGTCATTGTCATTCATAATTCAATATTCAAACGAATAACATCACAACACTTTGCGTGTTCCTATATATCATACACTTTTTTCCATAGCATTTCTGTACAAAGTCAGTATAATACCGGAAACAGAAATTAAAAGGATAACACCTTTATTATAAATGAAACAAAAAAGAAGTATAGTGTTAAATCTCAATTTCTGAACAAGATGACAGTCTACAAATAAGTCAGCCATGAGAGACTGTTCTCAACAATTATTAGCTGTCGAACGGGTGACAACCATTTCATTAGTCCATGGATTTCACAGACACGTACTATGTTACCAAAAGTATCCGGACACCCCCAAAAATATACGTTTCTCATATTAGGTGCATTGTGCTTCCACCAACGCCAGGTACTCCACATCAACAACCTCATTACACATCGTGAGAGAGCAGAAGGGGGTGCTCTGCCGAACTTCAAATGGTTCAAATGGCTCTGAGCACTACGGGACTTAACATCTATGGTCATCAGTCCCCTAGAACTTAGAACTACTTAAACCTGACTAACCTAAGGACATCACACAACACCCAGTCATCACAACAGGAAGTAAGGAGACGAACTACTCACGCATCAGTTGTGTATTGCATGCCCCCCACATTTTTCGTTTTAAATGTTACAAATATTTTCATCTCTACTACAAATTCATTATTACAAATTTTAAGGATTGGGATTAAGAACATTTATGGGGCTGGATGAAACTGTTTTATACATATTAGTGCAATTGAAAAACGTAATACATTGAAAAGTCATTTTCATTTCAGTAATTATTTTCTGCTTATTAGCTTTGTGTGTATGAAGTTTTTCAGTCGACTTCACACATTTTGGTGAGATTAAATCAGAGACATGTGGTAAATTTTGGGATTATTTCAGTTCCTCTTTACCTGACTCGCCCAATATACTGCTTCCTCCAACATAAATCACGCGGAAAGACTGTGATCGTAAAATTTAGAGAGATTCGAGCTCTCATGAAGGCTTCCTAAAAAAAATTTTCAAATGTGTGTGAAATCTTATGGGACTTAACTGCTAAGGTCATCAGTCCCTAAGCTTACACACTACTTAACCTAAATTATCCTAAGGACAAACGCACACACCCATGCCCAAGAGAGGACTCGAACCTCCGCCGGGATCAACGCTTATTAGCAATAGTTCATTACGCGAACCATTTGGAACAGGACAAGTAAGAAATGACAGAAAAAAACATTAGCCTGAAGCGATTAGGAAAATCACGAAAAACGTAGATCAAGATGACCGGACGCGGGTTTGAACAGTCGTCCTCTCGAATGCAAGTCCAGTGTGTTAACCACTGCGCCCCCTGCTCAGCGGTGGTTGTGACTTTCTTTACAGTACGTCCTCAGCTGGAATCATGAGGCTGAGTGCACACCGAATCAGTAGTCACACGAAGGAAAAATCACCGGCGGTACTAAGAATCGATCCGGGTGCCTTCAAATGGCAACCAGTGAAGCTGACACCGGAGATACGGAGGCGCACTTGTACACTAAAGTGCCAAAGAAACTGGTGTAGGCATACGTATTCAAATAAGATATATGTAAACACGCAGATTACGGCGCTGCGCTCGGCAACGCCTATACAGGCTGTTACAAAAAGGTACGGCCAAACTTGCAGGAAACATTCCTCACACACAAATAAAGAAAATATGTTATGTGGACATGTGAGCGGAAACGCTTACTTTCCATGTTAGAGCTCATTTTATTACTTCTATTCAAATCAAATTAATCATGGAATGCAAAGACACAGCAACAGAACATACCAGCGTGACTTCAAACACTTTATTACAGCAAATGTTCAAAATGTCCTCCGTTAGCGAGGATACACGCATCCACCCTCCGTCGCACGGAATCCCTGATGCGCTGATGCAGCCCTGGAGAATGGCGTATTGTATCACAGCCGTCCACAGTACGAGCACGAAGAGTCTCTATATTTGGTACCGGGGTTGCGTAGACAAGAGCTATCAAATGCTCCCATAAATGAAAGTCAGGAAGGTTGAGGTCAGGAGAGCGTGGAGGCCATGGAATCGGTCCGCCTCTACCAATCCATCGGTCACCGAATCTGTTGTTGAGAAGCGTACGAACACTTCGACTGAAATGTGCAGGAGCTCCATCGTGCACGAACCACATGTTGTGTCGTACTTGTAAAGGCACATGTTCTAGCAGCACCGGTAGAGTATCCCGTATGAAATTATGATAACGTGCTCCACTGAGCGTAGGTGGAAGAACATGGGGCCCAATAAAGACATCACCAACAATGCCTGCCCAAACGTTCACAGAAAATCTGTGTTGATGACGTGATCGCACAATTGCGTGCGGATTCTCGGCAGCGCACACATGTTGATTGTGAAAATTTACAATTTGATCACGTTGGAATGAAGCCTCATCCGTAAAGAGAACATTTGCACTGAAATGAGGATTAACACATTGTTGGATGAACCATTCGCAGAAGTGTATCCGTGGAGGCCAATCAGCTGCTGATAGTGCCTGCATACGCTGCACGTGGTACGGAAACAACTGGTTCTCCCTTAGCACTCTCCATACAGTGACGTGGTCAACGTTACCTTGTACAGCAGCAACTTCTCTGACGCTGACATTAGGGTTATCGTCAACTGCACGAGGAATTGCCTTGTCCATTTCAGGTGTCCTCGTCGTTCTAGGTCTTCCCCAGTCGCAAGTACAGTACATACTGACGAAACTAATATGAGCTCTAACATGGAAATTAAGCGTTTCCGGACACATGTCCACATAACATCTTTTCTTTATTTGTGTGTGAGGAATGTTTGCTGAAATTTTGGCCGTACCTTTTTGTAACACCCTGTATAAGACAACAAGTGTCTGCCGCGTTGGTTAGATCGGTTACTGCTGCGACCATGGCAGGTTATAAAGACTTAAGTGGGTTTGAATGTCGGGTTTTAGTGGCGCACAAGCGATGGGACACAGTATCTCCGAGGTAGCGATGAAGTGAGGATTTTCCAGTACGACTATTTCACGAGTGTACCGTGAAGATCAGGAATCCGGTAGAACATTAAATATCCGACATCGCTGCGGCCAGAAACAGATCCTGTAGGAAGTGGACCAACTACGACTGAAGAGAATCGTTCAACGTTACAGAAGTGCAACCCTTCCTCAAATTGCTGCAGATTTCATTGTTCGACCATCAACAAGTCTCAGCATGCGAATCATTCAACGAAACGTAATCGACATGGGCTTTCGGAGCCGAATGCCCACTGCTGTACTCTTGATGACTGCACGAAACAAAACTTTACGCATCGCCTGGGCCCGTCAACACCGATATTGGACTGTTGACGATTGCAAATATATTGCCTGGCCAGACGACTCTCGTTTCTAATTATATCTATCGGATGGATAGCCTGATGAATCCGTGGATCCTGCATGTCCGCAGGGACTGTTGAAACTGGCGGATCCTCTGACACGTACTTAATCATCCAGTCTGATCACCTGCATCCATTCATGTCCATTGTGCATTCCGATGGATTTGGACAATTGCAGCAGGACAGTGCGACACCCCACATGTCCAGAATTGCTACAGAGTGGCTTCAGGATCACTCTTTGAGTTTAAAAAATTCCGCTTGCCACCAACACCTCAGGCATGAACATTATTGAGCATATCTGGGATGCCTTGCAACGTGCTGTTCAGAAGAGATCTCCACCCCCTCGTACTCTTACGGATTTATGGACAACCCTGGAGGATTCATGGTGTCAGTTCTCTCCAGCACTACTTCAGACATTAGTCGAGTCCATGTCACGTAGTGTTGCGGCACTTCTGCACGTTAGCTGGTGCCCTGCACGACATTAGGCAGGTTTAGCAGTTTCTTTGGCTCTCCAGCGTACAAGACACACGCATTAAAGAACAGCTGTCTCTTCTGAGAGTAGAACCTTTGTAGTCGTCTGTACAGGGTGTTACAAAAAGGTACGGCCAAACTTTCAGGAAACATTCCTCACACACAAATAAAGAAAAGATGTTATGTGGACATGTGTCCGGAAACGCTTAATTTCCATGTGAGAGCACATTTTAGTTTCGTCAGTATGTACTGTACTTCCTCGATTCACCGCCAGTTGGCCCAATTGAAGGAAGGTAATGTTGACTTCGGTGTTTGTGTTTACATGCGACTCATTGCTCTACAGTACTAGCATCAAGCACATCAGTAAGTAGCATCAACAGGTTAGTGTTCATCACGAACGTGGTTTGGCAGTCAGTGCAATGTTTGCAAATGCGGAGTTGGCAGATGCCCATTTGATGTATGGATTAGCACGGGGCAATAGCCGTGGCGCGGTACGTTTGTATCGAGACAGATTTCCAGAACGAAGGTGTTCCGATAGGAAGACGTTCGAAGCAATTGATCGGCGTCTTAGGGAGCACGGAACACTCCAGCCTATGACTCGCGACTGTAGAAGACCTAGAACGACGAGGACACCTGCAATGGACGAGGCAATTCTTCGTGCAGTTGACGATAACCCTAATGTCAGCGTCAGAGAAGTTGCTGCTGTACAAGGTAACGTTGACCACGTCACTGTATGGAGAGTGCTACGGGAGAACCAGTTGTTTCCGTACCACGTTCAGCGTGTGCAGGCACTATTAGCAGCTGATTGGCCTCCACGGGTACACTTCTGCGAATGGTTCATCCAACAATGTGTTAATCCTCATTTCACTGCAAATGTTCTCTTTACGGATAGGGCTTCATTCCAACGTGATCAAATTGTAAATTTTCACAATCAACATGTGTGCGCTGCCGAGAATCCGCACGCAATTGTGCAATCACGTCATCAACACAGATTTTCTGTGAACGTTTGGGCAGGCATTGTTGGTGATGTCTTGATTGGGCCTCATGTTCTTCCAATCTACTCTCAATGGAGCACGTTATCATTATTTCATACGGGATACTCTACCTGTGCTGCTAGAACATGTGCCTTTACAAGTACGACACAACATGTGGCTCATGCACGATGGAGCTCGTGCATATTTCAGTCGAAGTGTTCGTACGCTTCTCAACAACAGATTCGGTGACCGATGGATTGGTAGAGGCGGACCAATTCCATTGCCTCCACGCTCTCCTGACCTCAACCCTCTTGACTTTCATTTATGGGTGCACTTGAAAGCTCTTGTCTACGCAACCCCGGTACCAAATGTAGAGACTCTTCGTGCTCGTATTGTGGACGGCTGTGATACAATACGCCATTCTCCAGAGCTGCGTCAGCGCATCAGGGATTCCATGCGACGGAGGGTGGATGCATGTATCCTCGCTAACGGAGGACATTTTGAACATTTACTGTAATAAAGTGTTAGAAGTCACGCTGGTATGTTCTGTTGCTGTGTGTTTCGATTCCATGATTAATGTGATTTGAAGAGAAGTAATAAAATGAGCTCTAACATGGAAAGTAAGCGTTTCCGGACACATGTCCACATAACATATTTTCTTTCTTGGTGTGTGAGGAATGTTTCCTGAAAATTTGGTCGTACCTTTTTGTAACACCCTGTATAAGTTATAATTCAGCAAACGTTTCTGTCGTCATTCAAGCAAAAGATATAGCTTCTGAAAATGTATGAATTTTTTGAAGCGCTCTGTACAGTACTTACACACTCAAAATATCCAGTATTCTGTATGAGTACTGCCTTCCTACGGAGCCACAACACGCTGAACAATTAAGTATATAAAAGGCCATGAAAAGTGGTAGTGTTTATCTCAGAGCGTGGCCATAATGTTCAACGTGTCAAGACAGACGGAGTGAGACAGCCGCTGAAGTGCTAATCTACTCCGAGTCTGCGGCTGAAATCTTTAGACTGGCGCCCCTTTCTGCTGCTCAGACGAGTTTAAAGAAGTCGGAACGCGGCGCGGGCTTAATCAGAGTAAAACGCCGGTAATATTTCAGGAGACGGTAAGGGGCCTAAACAGCGGGCAGGCGGCGGCGCTAACGGCGTTAGGAATCCATCCATTACCGCGGCGGCTGTGCGGCTGTGGTGTGCCGTGTTCTGGCGTGGGGCTAATGAACGCTGGCTGGCTCGCTGGGAGGCGGACGCGGGCTGGCAATTGTGGAGGCCGCGTGGCACTGCGCATGCGTGAGCTTTTCTCAGGGGTTCTACAGCTGCTGCTGCTGTCGCGGCTACTGGAGTTAACCTCACCGCAACAACACGGACGCTTTTCCAGAAAGTATTGCCTCTCCTCAAGCTTGTTTCACAGTATAAGCTGGAGCCAAAACTTCCTGCCTCCTTACACACTGCATCAGCAGGTCTGGATCCCGTCTAATTGAGGAATGTAAAACGAATTTGATTAAACACCTCTGTAGTGTCGTGGCAGGGATCATATTCCCTTAACACTCTCTTCGCATGAGTTATATGCAACACGCAATGCCTTGAAATCCACACGTATTATTGTAATATTCTCTCGCTGCCTATGCACAAACCATTAGTCCTACAGAAAAAATGAACGGGGCGTTTTCGTAGGACATTTAACTACATTAAATTTTTTACTGATATACTTTA
Source organism: Schistocerca nitens (assembly GCF_023898315.1). NCBI lineage: Eukaryota > Metazoa > Arthropoda > Insecta > Orthoptera > Acrididae > Schistocerca > Schistocerca nitens. The sequence continues at coordinate 848,601,534 of NC_064617.1, forward strand.
TGCTGGAGATAGTAGATTTCGTGCTATTAAAAAAAGAAAAAATTACAAAGGTGACCAAAGAACTCACATTCCTACACTCAGCTACTACCATCCATGATTTCTAGCAACTTGTGCATGTTATCCCCTCCTACACTCTACAAAAATTTACGACTCCACTAATTGTTACCTACATTTAACCTTTTTTGGTCATCATTAACCGAACTTAGTCGAGCACATACAAACTGTAATACCAACAATTTTGTAAATTTTTATTAAAAATTAAATTCCACCAGCTGTTCTTACGATTTTATATTTACTTCGCCACTAGTTTCGACGTTGCGTCAACGCCATCTTCAGGCCCGTACACTTCGATGAAATCACTTGCGCACGTGCACATGTTGGTCTCACCGCGGACTGCTATATTGAGCCACACACAACTGATTTCATCAAAGTGTACGGTCCTGAAGATGGCGTTGACGCAACGTCGAAACTAGTAGCGAAGTAAATATAAAATCTTAAGTACAGCTGGAGGAATTTCATTCTGTATACAAATTATACCATTTGTGTCCCACCTTCATCCAGTTTAACTATGGATGTATGACGATTTTAGTAAATTTTACCTAACTTTTTCGTATTATAGCACCATAAAACGAAAGAAAAATACATCGTTGTGTTCATCAGGCCATCTCACAACGAAACTACTGTGCCTATAAACGTTATGCTTAGAACGACCTGTCAACGTAATTAATTATAACGTGTCGTTTACCAAAGTCGTTTTCCTTTCATCGATCTCATGGGCATGTTTAAAATAATAATGCTACCGAAATAGCTGACAATGCAGATAGCCTAATAGCTCAATCGAACAGAGACCAAAAAAAGTCGAACATCGGGAGTAGTTCGTTTTGGAGAATATTTCTGTACAGTGGTAGCAGGGAGTCCCACTACTATAAACCATAACAGGTGAGGGACGAGTGTGGCGGTGGAGGTCCGTTTGAAGGCCACTTGTACACCTTTATCGTGAAAAACTCGAAAACCTGTCGCCTTCAGCGAAAACATGCCCCAATAAAAAATTTAACTAAAATAAATTTCCTTTGCTCCTCGTCGTACTCCTGGTCATTTCCTCTGTAGGGAAAATATTTTCTGTGTATGAAGCGAGAGCATATGTAAATCTCACACACGGGTTTTGAAGTTTTCGGGCTTGCATAAAATCCATCGTTATGGGCAACTGAATTATACTCAGATGTTTCACGTGTTCATGTGAAAAGGCTTCTGACGAGGTTATGGACACACGACGGGAATTAAAAGACTTAGTAGTTGGAGCATAGGACATCCTTCTTCGTATTCTGCATTCCGTGATTCACAGTGTCAAGAGTGCGCCGGTAACACCAAATTTGAAGCATTACCTCTCACCACGGACAACGCAGCGGCCGACAGCTTCCACTTAACGACCGTGAGCAGCCGCCTTTTTGTAGAGTTGTTATTGCTAACAGACAACTAACACTGTGTGAAATGACCATAGAAATCAATGTGGGATGCACGACGAACGTACCTGTTAGGATAGTGCGGCGAAATTTGGCGTTAATCGGCTATAGCAGCAGACGACCGACGCGAGTGCCTCTACCAACAGCTCGACGCCTTCTACAGCACCTTTTATGGGCTGGTGACCATAACAGTTGGACCCTAGACGAAAGTAAAGCAATGGTGTGATCAGATGAATGGCGATTTCATTTGGTAGGAGCTGGTGGTAGGGTTCAATGGGGCGCTGGCCCCACTGCAACAACTATAACGGCTTCTGATACCAAATGTAACAGTTGTCTTACTAAATGTGACACTTCTGTCACTAAATGTAACTGGGTTTTCTCTTTTGTCAGGATGAGCATTCTAAAGCATTCTGTCAGGGTGAAAATATTAAATAAATTAACTTTTCCCTCTTAACAACATGTGGGCAGGGTGGGTTCTTCCTTGGCTCGGGTATGATGTCGAATGAAAGATCATTTTTACATAAGATAACTTTTATTGAAGATTTGTACAACTGTATCTTACGGGATGTTCTGGTTCGGAGAGCGGCAGCTGTGTCGTTTGTGAAGTCTTCTGCTGCGGCAGCGGCGGCGGCGGCGGCGGCGTCTGATTACGCGTAGCGGTGTGTATCTCGTGTCGCCGTCTCGCCCAGTTGACTGGAGACGCGCAGCGCGAGGTGGCCCGTTTAATTATTGCGAGCGAAATCGTGCATCGGATGATACCTTGGGTGTCGCGTCCCAGTGTTTCTCTTCTCTAAGCGGCCGCGTGTGTTCTGCGTCGGCCAGCGGAGCGGCGCGGCGGGGGAAGGCCAGTGTCCCGGACTCGAACCACGGACTCCCGCTTGCCAGTCTTCGGCTGTCAGGTCTTCATCCCAGCTCACAGGTGACTGCTGAGGTGAGGCCGTCTCCTTCCCGTCCACACGAGTCACCCGGGTACGTCAAAATCAGACTTCAAATACCTTTTAACATCTGTCTTCTGGCGCCGCGGCTGCTGCTTGCTATTCCATTACAGCGGCGGACTTGGTGCGTCTGTGCATGATGCAGTCTCTTCTTGCATGACGGTCTTCAGCACCGAAACTGACTGAAAACTTCTTCGTCTTCTTCGTCTCTTCTCTCCGTCTCCGTCTTCGTCTCCGTCTCCGTCTCCGTCTTCATCTGTCCCCGTCTTCATCTGTCTGGCCCACTGCGTCTTGCGTATTTATTCACTTCAGTTTACTGGAGGTGAACGACTTCACGGTCATTGCCTCGTCTGTCACGTTGAAAAGCTTCTCGAAGAATCTTCTTAATGTCGGTCGTTGGCTCTTGGAATGTAGGTGAGGGCCTTTGATCACATGTGACGACTGAGAAACACGTGAGCCGGTCATTGCCTCTTCTGTCACGTTGAAAAGCTTCTCGAAGAATCTTCTTAACGTCGGTCATTGGCTCTTGGGATGTAGGCGAGGGCCTTTGCTCACATACGACAACTGAGAAACACGTGAGCCGGTCGGGCGATGCCCTGACGGTTGAATCGACAGCGCCCGCTTATGTGGAACTTGCTGACTTCATGGTCATTGTCTCTTCTGTTCTGCTGTTTTGCCCGCTGAATGCCAGTATGTAACTCTCTAAACTAAACCAAGTTTTTCATTTATATCCTAATTTCTAGTTCACTTTGATTTCACTGATTTATTTACTTAAGTACCACTCAACACCACGACGCCATGGACCCAACTTGTCTGTAAGGCGTTGTACAAGCTCTATAATGGTGTGAGCTTTGTTTACATGGAATGTACTGGATCCTCAGCAAGTTCGGCTACTTGGAGACCATCTTCAGCTATTCATACATGTTATGTTCCCAAACGACAGTGCCACGCGGGGTGGCCGCGTGGTCTGTGGCGCATTGTCACGGTCCGTGCGGCTTCCCCCCGTCGGAGATTTGAGTCCTCCCTCAGGCTTGGGTCTGAGTGTTCCCCTTAGCGTAAGTTGCTTTAAGATTAAGTAGTGAGTAGGCTTCAAGACGGATGACCTCAGCAGTTTGGTCCCACAAATTTCCAAATTTTCCAAACGACAGTGGAATTTTATTGGATGATATTGCGCCATGCCACCAAGCCACAATTGTTCGCAGATTGTTAGAAAAACATTTTGAAAAATTCTAGTTAATGGTTTGGCCGCCGAGATCGCCCGACATGAATTCCATCGAAGATTTATAGGACGTAACTGAGAGGTCAATTCACGCACAAAACTCTGGACCAGCAACACTTTCGCAATTATAGACAGCTATAGAGACTGCATGTCTGAATATTTCTGCATGTGACCTTCAATGACTTCTTGAGTCCATGCCACGTGGAGCTGCGGGCAAAAGGAGGTCCAGTAACAAATTAGGAGGAATCCTATGATTCTTGTCACCTCAATATATAACGTGTCAATTGTACCGAAGTCTTTGCGACGAACGTCTAGTTGTGATATATCTCATTATGGGAAACAACTTTCGTTAGAGACGAAATGGTCGCCATCACTTCCCAATGACAATATATTTAAGACTGATTATGTCCCTGGGTGTAGGCACAGAGTGGCCCTCTGCGGTGTTTAGTATGCAGTGCGTGTTGGCGATCACCCAGTCATCTGCTCCGCGTAGAAGACAATAGTTGAGCGATATTCAAGTTCGAGATTTGGTTCTAAAATACCCTTCTCTTCCTAGACACGCTCATTCTCCTGGTTTCGTTGTTGAAAATCCATCTGTTAATTTCCTAGGGTAGGTATCATGCTGCACACCTGCTGGTTCATTGAATTGTCGTAGTCCCAGAACTGGTGAATACTGAAGGATGCCTTCCGTTGCTGGGTAGTGTCAACGAACATTTAGTCTCTAACAAAAGTTGTTCCCCATTATGTGATCCGTCACTAATAGGCGTTTGTCTACCTTGGAGTAGGCTATGTACACACAGCTTTCCAAAAAACGTGAAGCACTCAGATGTGATTGTAACTTGGTACATGTTCTTGCCATCAGGGAGGTATAAGAATGATCAGAGTTGCAGTTCTCTGTGACAGGTAGTATGGCCTGTAGAATGTATTAGTTTTGTTCTTGTTTACTGTTGTCATCAGGCGTGGAAGTGTATTCACTGAACCGCCAAGAAACTGCATATTCAAATACATAGACAGGCAGAAGACGGCACTGCAGTCGGCCACGCCTATATGAGACAGCATGTGTCTGGCGCAGTTGCTACAATAGCAGGTTATCAAGACTGAAGTGAGTTTCAACGTGGTGTTATGGTCGGCGCACGAGCGACCGGACACAGCATCTCCGCGATAGCGACGAAGTTAGGATTTTCCCGTGCGACCATTTCACGAGTGTACCGTGAATATCAGGAATCAGGTAAAGTATCAAATCTCCGACATCGCTGCGGCCGGAAAAAGATCCTGCAAGAACGGGACCAACGACGACTGAAGAGACTCATTCAACGCACAGAAGTTTAAACCTTCCGCAAAATCCTGCAAATTTCAATGCTGACCCTTCAATAGGTGTCAACATGTGAACCCTTCAACGAAACATCATCGATATGGGTTTTCGGCTCCGAATGCCTACTCGTGTATCCTTGATGAGCGCAAGACAAAAAGCTTAAGGCCTCACCTGGGCCTGTCAACACCGACATTGGACTGTTGATGACTGGAAATATATTGCCTGGTAGGACGAGTCTCGTTTCAAATCATATCAAGCGGATGGACGTTCACGGGTTTGGAGACAGCCTCATGAATCCATGGACCTTGTATGTCAGTAGGGGCTGTTCAAGCTGGTGGACGCTCTGTAATGGTGTGGGGCATGTGCAGTTGGAGTGATATGTGACCCCTGATACCTCTGTATACGACTCTGATAGGTGACACGTACGTGAGCATCCTGTCTGATCATCTGCATCCATTCATGTCCATTGTGCATTCCGGCGGACTTGTGGAAATTCCAGCACGAGAATGCGACACCTCACACGTCCAGAATTTCTACAGGGTGGCTCCAGGAATAATCTTTGAGTTTAAACCCTTCCGCTGGCTTCCAAACTCCCCATATATGAACATTATTGAGCAAATCTGCGATGTCTTGAAACGTGCTGTTCAGGAGAGATCTCCCCCTCCCCCCCCCCCTGGTACTCTTGCGAATTTATGGACAGCTCTGCTGCGTTCGTGGTGTCAGTTCTCTCCAGCACTACTTCAGACATTAGTCGAGCCCATGCCACATCGTGTTGCGGCACTTTTGTGTTCTCGCGTGGGCCCTACACTATGTTAGGCAGCTTTACCAGTTTCTTTGACTCTTCAGTGTATAAGGTGCAAGATCAACGTCAGTTGTTAGATGACACTGAATTTATACGGCGATACCTTGTACTCGTGTCAATCATAGTTATCAGCACCTAATAGAGTTTGAAATTGACATCATTGTGAGTCATCATTTGGCCGGCTTGTCGAATCATCCAATATAATTTTTTTTTTTTTTTAGTTGTGGGATTGGCATTACGATGGATAGAAAGGGAAAGTAAGAGCTGTCCTACTCGTCGACCAGGTGCCGGACGACGACATCTGACCACCACAAGAAAGAATCGCCATGTTGTGCTCAAACCACATTGTCACCCTTCCACCTCTCCGTCTGTCATCCGAGATCAAGTAATGGACAACCGGCAACTTTCCGCGTCATCCAACAACGTTGGTCACAGACTAGCGGAAGCCAGACTTGGTTATACCTGCCCCATGCATAGGTTGCCGTTAACACCACAACCATAACTCTAACGATTGCGTTTGGAGTGTTGCAATGAGCAGGGAAAGTAAACTTCTGATTAATGACGTCGGATTGTACTCAGTGATGAACCGTGGCTTTTCAAAAGCCCGGATGACCATTGTCGACCAGTAATGCAGCTACCTGGGGAGGGGTCACATTCTTCCAGTGAACTGGAGAGACCCAGCGGTGTTACTCCTATCGCCTCTTGTGTTAGGCCTCAAGCGACAGCATCGCTGACAACGCTCGTCCACAGATGGTCTCTATGAACTGTCTGCGTGATGTTGACGTATTCCCCCGGCGAAAAGATCCTATAATTATTTCACTATGGAATTTGTGTGAAACCATGTTGGGCGTCAGCTCCGTCCTACGGCCAATATCCAGGACATCAAAGAGCCCTTAGAACAGTTCTGGGGCAGCTTGTCTCAGGAGGGAATACGACGGCATTATGACACCCTTAAAAACCGAATCAGTGCATGCATCCATGTCAGAGAGGGTGCAACGGCATACTGATAGGCGGGCTCATAGTGTCAAGTACTTTGTGAATCTTAGTTAGTCGATTTTATAATTAGTGAACTGACATAGGAGACCCGCCCAACGCTTTGTTTTATTTCGTTTCCTCGCGTGTTTCTCGGTGCTTCATGATTTTTTTTTCTTTTTGTCGTTCAGTGTTTCTATGAACCTTTTATGTTCTGAAATTATGCGCCTCTCTTTGGCCAATAACGTAGAATTCAGTTTCGTATGAAGATTATTTAATTTTCCATCGCCGCAGCTTTAACTGAGCTACTTTCCAAATAAATTATTACTAACCATTTAACATTATCTCTTCTATACTGCCGTAGTTTCCCTAATCTTCCGAAGACATTGCACGCCATATCATAACTGAAGGAAGGTGTTCCACGGTTTGTTGCACATCATTGTCGTGGTGTGCCTCTTCTAGCCCTGGTATCACGAAATGGATCCCCTCAACACAGAAAGTGGACTCCCGCTAAACTACCTCTGAGTGGAGAAAGGCATCCAACGATATACCAGACTGGACTAGTGCATCGCAAGATACTTTTTCGAAATTAAAAAAAAAAGAAGACAAATTTATGACAATAACAAATTAATACAATGTACGGCCCCTAGAAAAAAACGAAAATCTAAATTTCAGAGCACTTCCTCCATATCTCAATGGTTTTCCAATTGCGTAGGTCACATAAGGTGCTTGAAGAATATAGAGGGTGGCCACGCAAACAAACATATTCATTTGTGTTTTTTTCCAGTAATTTGTGTTATTATTGGACTTTTACTATAGCGACATATACACTATGTGATCAAAACTATCAGGACGCCTGGCTGAAAGTGACTTACAAGTTCGAAGCGCCCTCCATCGGTAATGCTGGAATTCAGCTTCCACTCTCGCAGGCGTACGTTCAATTACGTGCTGGAATGTTTCTTGAAGAATGGCAGCCCATTCTTCACGGAGTGCTGCACTGAGGAGAGGTATTGATGTCGGTCGGAGAGGCCTGTCACGAAGTCGGCGTTCCAAAACAACCTAAAAGTGTTCTGTAGGATTCAGGTCAGGACTCTGTGCAGGCCAGCCCATTACAGAGATGTTACTCCGCCACAGGTCGACCATTATGAACAGGTTCTCGATCTCGTTGAAAGATGGAATCACCATCCCCGAATTGCTGTTCAACAATGGGAAGCAAGAATGTGCATAAAACATCATTGTAGGCTTGTCATTTGATGGTGCCTCGCAAAACAACAAGGGGTGGATGCCCCCTCCATGAAAAACACGACCACACCATAACACCGCGCCTCCGAATTTTACTGTTGGCACTACACACGTTGTCAGATGACGTTCACCGGACATTCGCTATAACCTTACCCTGCTATCGCATCCCCATATTGTTTTCCGTGATTCTTCACTCCACTGTTGAATCATCAGAAGTTTACGCTCCTTAAACTTAGCGAGGCGTCGTTTGGCATTTACCGGCATGATTTGTGGCTTACGAGCAGCCACTGGGCCATGAAATCCAAGTATTTTCACCTTCCGCCAAATTTTCATAGTACTTGCAGTGGATCCTGATGCAGGGTGGAATTCCTGTGTGATATCCTAGATAGATGTCTGCCTATTACACACTATGACCCTCTTCAACTGTCGGCGGTCTCTGTCAGTCAACATGGGGGTCGATCTGTACGCTTTTGTGCTGTACTTGTCCCTTCACGTTTCCACTTCACTATCACATCAGAAACAGTGGACCTAGGGATGTTTAGGAGTATGGAAATTTCGCACATATTTATTATTTAGCTGATGGCATATAACACATCATATAGAAAAGACATAAAAATCATAAGACACAGAAATAAAGAGTAGTCACAGTGTGTAACATATAGTTGTAGGTATAAAAGTGTTTAAAAATAGTGTATATAACAAACAAAAGTTCACAAACAAACATCCAGATTTGTGACATAGTCTATTGCACTTTCAGTCGCGGTCAGAAACTCATTGGGGTCTCCTGCAAAACGTCTCAGAGGGCAATCTTCCACGATGTGACGAATCGTCTGCCGGTCCGCACCGCAGTCACATCTCGGGGTGGTGATTTTACCCCACCTGTGGAGGCTGTCTGCACATCTGCCGTTATTTGTCCGAATTCGATTCAGGGTCGTCCAAGTTTTCCTTGGCAAATTGAATCCTGGTGGTTGGACATTGATGCATGGCATATTCTGCAGGTTTTGTGGCACAGATTCTCTCCACCGCATTTTCCAGAGGTTGCCATAATCCGGGTTGAGAGGATGCGTATTTTTTGCCTTTTTTAAAGAGGGGTGTCTTGAGTGCAATCTGTTCATCTCCAGGGCAGGAACATCCTTATGGATTGGCAGTTTCTCGTTGTTCAGCACTTTTCCATATTCGCGTAAGAGAGCGTTCTCTCTGCGCAGGTCCGGTGGGGGAATGTTGCTCAGTATAGGTAGCCAGTGTAAAGGCGTTGGCTTTATTGTTCCTGATATCATCCTCATTGTGTAGTTTAGTTGAGCATCGATCAAGCCTGTGTGTTTAGTGTTTAGCCATACCGGTGCGGCATATTCTGCTGTTGTGTAGACAAGTCCCAGAGCCGAAGATCTCAGTACAGCCGCGGGAGAGCCCCACGTGGTCCCACATAGCTTCTGTATGATATTATTTCGAGTTTTAAGTTTTGCGGCTGTATTACGTAGGTGTTCCTTGAATGTTAGGGTTCTGTCAAAGGTGACGCCTAGATATCTGGGGTAATTATTATGGTTTAGCTGCCTGTTTTCGAAATGAATGTTGAGCTTTCTTTTTGCTTGGGCATTGTCGAGGTGAAAGCATGTCACCTCCGTTTTTGTCGCGTTTGGCCGTAATCTCCACCTTCGGAAGTAATCTCCCAGCTTTGTTAGATCCGCAGTTAATGTGTTTTTCGTTGCCTCCATTGATCTGCCTCTTGCAGCTATTGCCCAGTCGTCGGCATATCTGAATTTTTGAGAAGTGGTTTCAGGTAAGTCAGATATGTAGAGGTTAAACATCAATGATCAATGGCGCCAGAACGGAGCCTTGTGGTAAACCATTGTTGAGCTTTATTTGGTCATTTTTTAAGTCTCCCATTATGACTCTGATACTTCTATCTGTGAGCATGTTATCAATGAGGTTGGCCAGCTTATTACATGGTATGACCCGCAGCAACTTAAATATCAGACCTTGTCGCCAAACGGTATCATAAGCGGCTGATAGGTCAATAAAGGCTACTGATGTTTTGAGTTTTTTCTGAAAGCTCGCCTCTATATGAGTTGCTAGGGAGAGGATCTGGTCGGTGCAACTGCGGATGGGTCGAAAACCTGCCTGTTCAATCGGTACCACTTCAAGAATTTTTCCGCTTATTCTATAGTAGATGATGCGTTCCAACAGCTTATAGACACAGTTCAGCAGAGCGATAGGGCGGTAGTTTTGGGGCATGTCATTAGGTTTGCCTGGCTTTAGTATCGCTATAATCTTTGCTCGTTTAAGCTGGTGTGGGATATTACCCAATTCTAAAATATATGTTAAGAAGTTTGCGATCCATGTTCTAGTATATTTTCCACAGTGAAGTAGGAATTCCGGGTGGATGCCATCGAAGCCGGGAGCCTTGCCACTTTTGATTTTTGACAAGGCTGCTGCAACTTCTTCCGCTGTAATAGGCTGGGAAAATTCGGAGGTAGGCGATGCCCTTTGTTTTAAGGATCTTAATTCACGTTTGACGGTCGTGGTGTGTGTTCTGTCCCTTGGTGCTCTTGAGGTTCTAACTATGTGTGCAGCCACATTGTTATGGGTTATCCGGTGGGTGTCTTTTATTTTACGTTTACTGCCTCCCAGGTTACGGAGTAGGGTCCATGCTTGCCTACTGGATTTAGTGAAATCTAGATTCTCCACGGTGTCCATCCATTTTTCCCGTCGAGCTGCGTCTAAGCTGTGCAACAGTTCGTCCGCGATTTCTTGGTTGTTGGTTTCGGTAAATTCCTGGTACAGGTCTTCACATCTCTCATTCCAGCCAGGGATGTACTCTTTCCGGTAGCCTCTGGGTACATTCCTCTTAGCCGTGGCGATGACTGCTCCCACAAATCTGTCATAGTTGTCCCTAGTCGGGGGTATCCAACCTAGACATTTGTCAAGGTTTTCTGCAAAGGAGGCCCAGTATGCCATCTGGAAATTCCATCGTGGGCGAGGAAAGGATTTTATGATTGGGATATTAATTCCGACTTTTAAGATAACAGGGCGATGCTGGCTATGTGGGAAATCAGACAGGACTTCACGAGTTGCGGCTAGCGGTTCGTTGTTTTTGTTTTTAGTGACAAAACATAAATCAGGGTTATAATCTCGTCTCCATGCTGCTGATCGAAATGTTCCGCGGTCCTTGGCGTCGAAAATCAGGTAGGTGTTAGTCTCCTCACTCCAGCTCATCAGGGATTCACCGTTCTGGTCGTTTCGTGCGTACTTCCAGTTCTCATGGTGACTATTAAAGTCTCCTACGTAGATAGCAGGGTGGGGAAATTCTTGGAGTACTTCTGGAGGCCATGGACAGCCGGGAGGCTTATAGATGTTAACTATAGTGGTCTCGCCAATTTTGACAGCAGCTTCATGTATGTTGTTGTCTGTAGATATCTTACACAGGGAAGCATTTTCTATCTTATTTCGTATGTAGGTTGCCACGCCGTAATTGCGGTGATAGGTGGCTCCCAGTATCTCGAATCCAGGGATTTTTCCTCTAGAGGCCAGCTGATCTTTGTTTTCCGCGTGAGTCTCTTGTATCGCGACTACGTCGATTTTGTTCTGAGTGAGAACTCTCTGGAGAAATTCACATTTGCTCCTACTTATGCCTTCAATGTTTAGGTGGCAGACTCGGAGGCACGGTCCGAGTGCTCTAGTCAATTCTTCATCGTTCATTTGGTCGGTATCATTCATGGTGTGTTTACCAGGAGATCCAGCACAAGATTATCTGGATTATCTGGTTGCCTTTGGTGCTAGTTCATTTAGCGTTACCCAGGGTGCACGTGTAGTATTCTACTACGGACGCGAACTAGCCTTACACCCCATTTCGCACATAGACGACGTATGACACAAGTTGCACCCAATCGATTGACGACTTTCGAAGTCCGTGAGTTCCGCTGAGCGCCCCATTCTGCTCTCACACGATGTCTAATGGCTACTGAGGTTGCTGATAGGGAGTACCTGGTAGCAGATGGCAGCAAAATGCACCTAATATGAAAAACTCATGATTTTGGATGTGTACGGATACTTTTGATCACATAGTTACCTCCCCTCAAAACAACTCTCGTCAAAAGGACAGTTTGGGAGTACCGTAAATTCGTTAAGAGATGTTAACAATTCTAGCAAAAATAAGTTGTTCATACCTCTATAACATGTTTGTATTTCCTTACTTGTATTAGATTTATTACTCACACTGCTTACCATCCCCTTCTAACTTCACCGTCTAATTTGTCGATAACCATGAGAGCAAATTAGTTTACTATGCATTTTTTCATTCACTGCTTTCTTATGGCATCATATTTCGCGGGAATTCATCATTAAGGGAAAAACTATTCATTACACAAAAACGGGTAATCAAAATAATAGCTGGAGCCCAGCCAAGATTATCTTCCAGACATTTATATCTAAGGAACTAGGGGTACTTGCAGTAGCTTCGCAATGTATATGCATTCCTTAATGGAATTTCTTGTTAATAACCTATCCCAATTCAAAATAGCAATTTGCAAAGCTTCAACAATAGGAGAAGGGCTGATCTTCACTACTTTGGATTAAATCTAACTCTGGCACAGAAAAGAGTGAATTATGATACCACAAAAATCATGTGTCATTTAAAAAATAGCGTGACAAGTCTGACATTTAAAAACAAATTAAAAGACTCTCTGAATGACGACTAATTCTTGTCAACAGATGAATTTTTAGATAAAAGTTCGTAAACTCAGAAGTAAAAGAAGTGAAAATAAGAAATAAAACTCTTGCATTATGGCATGTAAAGAAACTTTTGTGAAACACACGTTCCATGTCATCACGAAGTGCCTTATTATTGACCTATCGAACAACTATTAATCTAATTAATCTAATCTCTTAATTTTTTTAAGACTGTAGCTCTAATGTTTTTCATTTGTTTGAGCATTCCTCGAATTTGTTTAACATTGTATTATCTCCTTCCCAAGATGCATTAGTATAAACACAACAGGCAGCTTGTATATTGTCTTATTATTCAGATTGTCTATCTATATTTATTATTTATCGTATCTAGTAACGCATTATTCCCTCCTTTCGCAGTTCATAGTGAATACACTACTTCTTGTCTCCTGCGAATTACAGTTTTTTATAATAAATATCACCCACTCTCTTTGCACTTGATGTACCCATATAAACATTTACTTCACATATTAGCACTCTGCTATAGCTCATCATAAAACTTCTAATTCGAAAATAACGAAACCGAAAATTACTATTAGAGGCGACAACCTCACTCAGTAGTAAAATTAAGAAACGTTTTGCTTGAATCCAATTCGGCAATAACATATCCCGACACGTCACAGTAAAACAGATCATCTAAAGAAAGCGGGTGTCGAACACAAAATTTCGCTGCATAAACTCCATGTAACATAACAGTGTGAATGATAAATAAATCCATTTATCAAAATGGTTCAAATGGCTCTGAGCACTATGGGACTCAACTGCTGAGGTCATTAGTCCCCTAGAACTTAGAACTAGTTAAACCTAACTAACCTAAGGACATCACACACATCCATGCCCGAGGCAGGATTCGAACCTGCGACCGTAGCGGTCTCGCGGTTCCAGACTGCAGCGCCAGAACCGCGCGGCCACTTCGGCCGGCAAATCCATTTATCCTTTTTCCCACATGTAAGTTGAATTCTTCTTTACTGCTGGGCATAAAGAAAAAACTACTTAAGATTGTACACTTTAGGAGTTTGGGCGAATGATCTTTTGTACAAGATATGAAATACTTAATGACACAAGCATTGCAGAGTATTACGACTGATAGATTTAAGCTGAATGACACGCGAAACTTGAGTAACATTGTCGGTAACATTTATTATACATCAAAAAACGCTTTGCATCACCTCGGTTCCGAGAGTTCCGGAACTTGTACAGAAAATTGGAATAAAGATCAACATAAACATCATTTCCGCCCTTTTTATTGCACATGAAAACCACACATTTCTAGTTGTACCACCATACAGCAAGACCTTCAGAGGTGGTGGTCCAGACTGCTGTACACAACGGTACCTCCAATACCCATTACTAAGACCTCTTGCATTGATGCACGCCTGTATTCGTCGTGGCATACAATCCACAAGTTCATCGAGGCACTGTTGGTCCAGATTGTCCCACACCTCAACGATTCGGCGTAGATCCCTCAGTGGTTGGTGGGTCAGGTCTTCCACATATAGCCCTTTTCAATCTATCCCAGGCATCTTCGATAGGGTTCATGTCTGGAGAACATGCTGGCCACTCTAGTCGAGCGATGTCGTTATCCTGAAGGAAATCATTTACGAGATGTGGACGATGGGGGCGTCCTCGAAGACGAATGCCTCGCCAATATACTGCCGATATGGTTACACTATCGGTCGGAGGATGGCGTTCACGTATCGTATAGCCGTTACGGCGCCTTCCATGACCACCAGCGGCATGCGTCAGCGCCACATAATGCCACTCCAAAACAGCAGGGAACCTCCAACTTGCCGGCCGGTGTTGCCGTGCAGTTCTAGACGCTTCAGCCTGGAACCGCGTGACCGCTACGGTCGCAGGTTCAAATCCTGCCTCGGGCATGGATGTGTGTAATGACCACCAGGAGCTTACGTCGACCCCACATAATGCCACCCCAAAACAGCAGGGAACTTCCACCTTGCTGCATTCGCTGGACAGTGTGTCTACGGCGTTCAGCCTGTCTGGGTTGCCTCCAAACACGTCTAGGACGATTGTCTGGTGGAAGGCATATACGACACTCATCGGTGAAGAGAACGTGATGAGCGGTCCATTCGGCATGTTGTTGGACCCATCCGTACCGCGCTGCACGGTGTCGTGGTTGCAAAGGTGGACCTCGCTATGGACGTCGGGAGTGAGGTTGCGCATCGTGCAGCCTACTGCGCACAGTTTGAGTCTTAATATGACGTCCTGTGGCTGCACGAAAAGCGTTATTCAGCGTTGTGGCGTTGTTGTTGTTGGTTGTGTTTGATGGTTCCTCCCCTTTTCCTGTACCAATATGACATTGAGGACTGTCTACAGCGCCATATTTTCGCCTAGTGACAGATAGTGGAAGTATTATTTTTTTAGTATCATCCGCGAGCACACCGACCAACAATCGAACCTACGGCGTTTCAGCTCCTGCTAAGTTTCCAGCCTGCGCTCTAGCACTCGAAACACGATCAGTTTATCTATTTATTTTACCGTTTGAAATTATTATTATTATTATTAGGCGAATTCTCTACAAATGGAAGACGTCAAGTACTTAACTAGATCCATTTTTCTTTGAGCTCTTCTTGTTCACCCAGTATGCTTTCATTCTTTCCGAAAAGGCTTGTTTACGTCCATCCGACCACTTTCCTCTGTATTGATTTCCTTTTAGTAGCTCTGATACAGCATCCCATTTTCCTACTTTGTGTCTGAAGGTGTCTTTTTCTAGAATGTCGCCTGGTCTTGTGTTCACATTATTTAGGTCATTTCGAATATGATCTAGCCAAAGTGTGGAATTCTTAAGTGACGCTATATAGTCTGTTATTCTCTTTGGCAATCGATTTTCTGGTGGCTGAAATGACCAAAAATTTCGTTCGCCTTTTCCTAATATTATTTTCGATGATTGAAAACTTTTCTGTTGTTTTAATTGATAGCCTATAATAGTCTTAGGTATGTTTTCCAGCTAGAATTTTCCTGATGATTTTCTTTTCTTTTTTCATGTCTTCAGGTTGTTGTTTTCTGTTAAGGGCTAGTGTTTCACTTGCGTAGAGGATTACTGTTTTTATGACAGTATGTAGCGTCGAATTTTTTGCCCCACTTGACAGCATTTTTTTGTTGTAGAGATTTTGCCTTCACCCTAATCCTTTTTCAATTTTTAGGAGGCGATGTTGCTGTGAGACTTTTTCAGTACCTATCGGTTCAATGAATTCTGTAAGGTATTTAAATTGTGGGACCATGTTAATTTTACGATATTTTGTTTTCAAGCTTATTATAAAAGTTATTATTTTTAGAAATCGTTGTGGTGGTGGTAGGCAGTATTGTGTAGGATAAAATTAAGCATTGAAGTCCACTGCATAATTTCTGTAAGAATCAATACAGTCGGTGTTTCAATCGTAGGTAAGAGGCTATAGTAAACGAAATGTGCCTTTGCAGACCTAGGCCCCAGATAGAAAATTTATATTTCTAGTGTGATCACCTCTCGTTCAGACCAAGACTAGTTGGAGGTATTACAAACCAAACTGGATAAGAGTAATTGTACTCCTTACAAGGTATAAAAACTGCCTTACAATCCAATAAAAATAATAATTATTATAGATCGACATGTAGAGATGCCCATGACTTGTCTATGGTTACGAGGGTCACTATGCACTTTAATAGTGGTACAGTTCTGTGTATAAAATTTCACACTCCTCCTACCCTCACGTCACAAATTTAATCATACATTGGCGGAAGAAAGGTTAGCACATCCGGGAAGACGACATAGATTTTGGTTCAATGGCGGCATATGCCACCTGTGGGACAGCAGGTGTACTGGTAATGGCTTCAAAGTAGCACGCCAACGGGTAGTGTAGTGGCATAGCTACTAGGGTGCCAGCTGTGTCAACCGTCCAATAGGGAAGCCAGAAGAATCAGTGTGGTGCAAATGTGTGAAGCAAGCATCCAGTCATACCCCGAGGATGTACTCATAGTTCTACACTGAAATGAGCGAGTTTCAAAGGGTCAAATGGTGACCTTCCGAGTGGCGGAATGGCCCTTTCGGAGAACTGCCACGCAAGCAGGACGTGCTGCATCACTTGTGCCACAGTCGTCGTATCAGTGGTCACAAGAACATTCTTACACTCGTAGAGGAAGTTCTGAACGTCCATGCAGCATCATCGTATAGTAAGGACAGCAATGGCAGATCGTACAGCTACCACAGCACGGATAAGAGGGCTTGTGAGCCCAAAGGTGTCAACAAGAAGCGCTGCGAACAGCTTGTTAGAACTGGGACTACGGGTACGCACACATCTAGACCGTCTTCCACTCATATCACAGCATCGACGTCCACGGCTCGAATGCTACCGACAGGTGATCACTTGGAACATGGAATGGCGCACCGTGGTCTTCAGTGGTGAAAGCACGTAATTGATGTTCATTAGCCCGTACCACGTAGACTGTTGGGCGCTGTATCTTAAAGTAGGTTCGTCCAAGGCACACTGCCCCCAGCCCAGGCCTAATTATTTAGGATGCTATAAGCTACAAATATCGTTCACTTTTGGTATCTCTGGAGGGGACACTATCCAGAACTCGGAACGTGCAGAATGTTATTCGATCCATTCAGCCGGCCGGGGTGGCCGTGCTGTTCTAGGCGCTATAGTCTGGAACTGCGGGACCGCTACGGTCGCAAGTTCGAATCCTGACTCGGGCATGGGTGTGCGTGATGTCCTTAGGTTAGTTAAGTTTAAGTAGTTCTACGTTCTTGGGGGCTGAAGACCTCTGAAGTTAAGTCCCATAGTGCTCAGAGCCATTTGAACCATTTGATCCATTCCTTTGCCATTCTTTCAACAGGAAGGTGACATGTTGTTCCAATAGAATACTGCTCGCCCACACACTGCCCGTGAAACTCAATGTGCTCTGCAACTTTCCTGACCAACACTACCTCCGCAGTTGTCTTCAATCAGGCATATATTGGACACGATGGGACGATAAGTGAGACTTGCGAATCTTATAGAACTACGTGAACACGTCGTGCATGACAGTATTCTTCATCTGTACCATCGACTGAATGGTAGAGTTAGTGCCATGGAGGCTACATCACGTACTAATAGGAGTGTTTCAGCATGCGTCGATACCTGGTACCTCAGAACAGCTTGTGCTATTGACCTGTAAATGTAATTATATCATGTACTCGATACACACTGTTGCGGCAATAAAACTATTTTTTTTTCAGCAGTGTATGCCCTTCCTATGTCATTCTCTATAAGAAAATTCTGGTACTGCAACGTTAATGGCTAGCAGAGTGTAACTCAACTGACCATGCATGTAGTACTTTCAGGAAATGTAGCAAATTACACTACTGGCCATTACAATTGCTACACCAAGACGAAATGCAGATGACAAACGGGTATTCATTGGACAAATGTATTGTACTAGAATTGACATGTGATTACATTTTCACGCAATTTGGGTGTATAGATCCTGAGAAATCAGTACTCAGAACCACCACCTCTAGGCGTAAAAGCGGCCTTGATACGCCTGGGCATTGAGTCAAACAGAGCATGTGGCGTGTACAGGTACGGCTGCCCCTGCAGCTTCAACACGATACCACAGTTCGTCAAGAGTAGTGACTGGCGTATTGTGACGAGCCAGTTGCTCGGCCACCATTCACCAGACGTTTTCAATTGGTGAGAGATCTGGAGAACGTGCTAGCCAGGGCAGCAGTCGAACATTTTCTGTATCCAGAAAGGCCCGTAAAGGACCTGCAACATGCGATCGTGCATTATGCTGCTGAAATGTAGTGTTTCGCAGGGATCGAATGAAGGGTAGAGCCACGGGTCGTAACACATCTGAAATGTAACGTCCACTGTCCAAAGTGCCGTCAATGCGAACAAGAGGTGACCGAGACGTGCAACCAATGGCACCCCATACTATCACGCCGGGTGATACGCCAGTATAGCGATGACGAATACACGCTTCCAATGTGCGTTCAGCCCGATGTTGCCAAACACGGATGCGACCATCATGATGCTGTAAACAGAACCTGGATTCATTCGTAAAAATGAAGTTATGCCATTCGTGCACCCAGGGTCGTCGTTGAGTACACCATCGCACGCGCTCGTGTCTGTGATGCAGCGTCAAAGGTAACCGCAGCTATGGTCTCCGAGCTGATAGCCGATGCTGCTGTAAACGTCGTCGAACTGTTCGTGAAGATAGTTGTTGTCTTGCAAACGTCCCCATCTGTTGACTCACGGATCGAAACGTGGCTGCACGATCCGTTACAGCCATGCAGATAAGACGCCTGTTATCTCGACTGCTAGTGATACGAGGCCATTGGGATCTAGCAGGGCGTTCCGTATTTCCCTCCTGAACCCACCGCTTCCATATTCTCCTGACAGTCATTGGATCTCGACCAACGCGAGCAGCAATGTCGCGATACGATATACCGCAAACGCGATAGGCTACGATTCGACCTTTACCAAAGCTGGAAACGTGATGTTACGCATTTCTCCTCCTTACACGAGGCATCACAACAACGTTTCACCAGGCAATGCCGGTCAACTGCTGTTTGTGTATGAGAAATCAGTTGGAAACTTACCTCATCTCAGCTCGTTGTAGGTGTCGCCATGGGCGCCAACCTTGTGTGAATGCTCTGAAAAGCTAATCACTTGCATATCACAGCTTCTTCTTCCTGTCTTCGTGGTGTACCAATTTTAATGTTCAGTAGTGTATTGAAACATAACAGAAAAATGTAACATGACACAGAGTCATTATACAAAGTGTCGCTGATCAAAAAGAATGATGGTGTCTCAACACAATGTATTAATGCACTTAGAACCGTACGTTGTAAATTCAAAAGCTCCGTGAAATTGGATAACACGCTATCGAAGAAATTCCAAATTAACAAAGAGATTTAATGTAGACAATATATTCTAATACCTAGTAGATGGCAGTTCATTTGGATCAGTAACCTATACAGTAGCACAGTACACTATTGAGCGTTGATGTTTGTGCACCGTAACTGTAGCAGTACGTTTTATGGGCACATGCAATTATTTTTTGTTTATTGCAGTCATAAAAGCGAAATAATCACGGTCGATAGCTCTGGCCTGCTACCTGCACAATTACTGGTGAAAGATCTCCAGTATTACAACATAAATTAAAACAAATTCCATGGGTTTCTTCCAGTACTGATATAAACCTCATCACGCTAACGTGTATAATCTAGGAGTACCGATATTTTATTGTTTACTTGTCCTGTTACTTTCAGATCAAACTGCACATTACATGAAGTGCCTTAAACATTTGAAAACCGCTTTTTCTAGATGGGAGCAGGTTGTGGCGGTCTTACCCTTGATGTACGCGTATCATTAAAGACATTAAACTTGTCACAATAATTAATATTAACGATTTTAATCCGCATAGTTTGGCCCACAGTAAGTGTCTGTAATGAACTGCAAGTAAAAGAGCAATAAAATACCCAATCCTTAACGCTAGTAGTCACTTTTTCAAAGTATAGCCTCATTATTACTGCGATTTCCGTACTTCCTTCGTACATACGACTGCCTAGCTTTCTAGGTAAGATGTGAAGAAGAATTAAATTTAAGAACCTTGACTGACTGGCTTTCTGGTATTTACATCCAAAGTTGGGAGACGTAAAAGGTGCCGAACTGTTGGAGTTACCGCTTTCGACTATCCGACGCTCCTGCTAAATAATATAAAGTGGGACAGCAGTCGGCTATTAGGGGGATCGAAGCCGTTGGCCACTGCTACTGACAACAGAGGTTCGTACTAAAGTTTCAGTCGAACTTTCCAGTAAAGCTTCAAGTTTCACGGAGCGATTCCTGCACGTCTCCTCTTCCACCACGTTTGTTGCGGCTACTATTATTGGAAGCGTCATTAACCAGTCGGTCACAAAACTAAATTTTGCTTGCCTATACACCTAGAGCCGTACCTGACAAACCACTTTGACGTACATGGCAGAAGTTCACTCCCACTGAACACGTCAGTAGTTCCTCTTCTTCTTCCGTTCACGTACGGGGCGCGGGGAGTCAGTGTACGTACAAGTGCAGAAGTAAAAGGATTTCCTAAACAATGTATTTTTCCATTATGCATCATTTGCATTCAGTTGTCCCCTTATTCACGATGATGGATCATTAAATTTGGCTGATACTGTGTATTCATTTACGTATTTGTTTCAATGGCGAATTTGTACATATTTGCAAATTTGTTGAATAGCGATTCTTAGCAAAGGAGAGGAACCCCTGAGAAACCAAAAATATCGCACTGACATGAGAAAATGTTAAACACAAAATTTCAGGACGTACCTCCTTCGAGAAAACATAATTTCCCATCGAGGTAACGCAGTTCCCAACAGTAGGCAAAAATCTTCAGTCTACAATAGTAAATCCACCTGGTAATATGGCGCCACAGTAGCAGGGATGCACCGAGGGTTTCGCAAGATGGGCTCCCGCCAATGCCAAAGGCAGAGACAGCTGACGGGGGAGAAGGCTACAACAAATAATACATATATATTGTAGGCTGTACTTATAATTTCTGAGCACTGAAACTGTACATTAATATAATGTTCTGAATACTTTATTAAAGCTTTTGCAAAAGTTGGTTGGGCTGGTGTGGAAGATATGGCCAATTTGATCTGTATACTGAGCTTTGCATTTACTACATATGACTTTATATAACATCATAAGTAGTAAATGCCGAGCTCAGTACATAGATCAAACAGGACAGATTCAAAGAATACACCAAAACCTTCCCATGCAACGCATCACGCAAATACATTTTTATGTAAATACGAAATATTCTAGACTGTTTATGTATTTACAGGCATAGGCACGTGAGTTCTCGTATCTCTCTGCCTATGAGAAGAAGCCATTACCTCGGAACGCGACCGTAGACGCTCCCGTTTTTGTCACGGTTTCATTTCTACTGTCATTTCGTCCTAGCAGCATCATAAAGAAACGACTAACACACAACAGACGATAGCATATGTAGTAATAGTGCGCTTGCATCAGACAGCTGTCGCGTACACAGATCGCTCATGTTCATCAGTGCAGTTCTTGCTGGTACTTCGCTATGGCACTACACGACCTCACAGATCGGTGAGTGTGTGTGCAAGGAAATGTGATATCTGACCAAAGACTTCAGGTTATTGTCGATTTCTACTCGGGTGAGACCCAGCAGTGGAGGATGGAAACAAAAATTGTAGAGGGGGTATGTAATTTACTTACAGCCCTGCCAGTACATTTGCAGGTCCTAATTTTCCGTTGGTAAGACATGAAGTGCAAAGAAAACAGAATTAGTACTATTACAGTACACAGCTGTACTCTGTTCATCAAATAATAACCTGAACATTCGTTGAAATTGCCATTGGTCATCAGCTGCATTGCTCAGTCATCTGGTGTCCTAATACAGTGGAAGTTGGTTTTACTAGTGTATAATGTATTACTTTTTATTTTAGAGCGAATAAAACTCTGACATAAGCTAAATCACCGAAACTCTGATGTTTCTTGGACAGTCAGTCGGCTGAACGTTTAACACAGGAAGATTTTGTACCAAATCTCACAGGATAGTCGGTTTTGCGCTTTGCCTGTCATTTGTGTCACTATGGACGTGTATCCGTGAATCCCAGCGTGTATAAAATTGAAGAGAGTTCCGATATTGCAGTGCCTGTGTTATTTCGAATGCGACGTTTACGCATCGTATTAGGAATCATAGAGGCTCTGCAGTATCGAATTTATCTGCAGATGCCGGGCAAGCGACTTTCACGTACAACGTCTGATCTGTTTGGGAATATACATAATGGATGTGCGAGTACGAGTTCTCGACACGTGGTTGACGACATCTGGATGTTTCGCTCTGATAGTGAGTCGTGAACTGACAACCAAACGGAAACGCGACCGTTCGCTGTAAGCTGCAAATCCGGGTTTGAGTCCCGATCCGGCACAAATTTTCACTGTCGTCATTCCATTCCTCAGTTGATGGTTGTCCATATTCGCTATTCTGAAGACATTTATTGAAGAAAGTTAGGTCAGGCGGATGGTCAGCTCTTGCAGTTCCTCCAGGGGCAGACGGCCGTTGTGGCCGAGCGGTTCTAGCCGCTTCAGTCTGGAACCGCGATGCTGCTACGGTCGTAGGTTCGAATCCTGCCTCGGGCATGGATGTGTGTGCTGCTCTTATGGTTCAAAAATGGTTCAAATGGCTCTGAGCACTATAGGAATTAACATCTATGGTCATCAGTCCCCTAGTACTTAGAACTACTTAAACCTAACTAACCTAAGGACAGCACACAACACCCAGCCATCACGAGGCAGAGAAAATCCCTGACCCCGCCGGGAATGGAACCCGGGAACCCGGGCGTGGGAAGCTAGAACGCTACCGCACGACCACGAGATGTGGGCACTGCTCTGATGTTATAGTTGAATTCTTTTATCTTGGCGGCTCGCGTATGCCCGCCCAGACGCGGGAGATTGCTGCGTTGTCAGTTGCACACGACGCACGCGCCAAGAAAAGCAGCTCCATAGTATAGTATAGTTCGCAAGCTTACGTTTAGGGGGGAGCGCGCAGTTTATGAAGTAAAGCCACCACGGCCGCATTAACCCTTTCGCTGCTACAGAGACGTGCTCCCCGCATTCCGCGCTGTGCGCGATTTTGTCACTGCACTGCTCGCCTGTGCTGACACATGGTGTTTCCGACTGCTTTGACACACTTATCATTCGATTCTACAAAAACTATTTGGCCAAAAATTAGATTTTTACGCATCTTCTTGACTGATACCTTCCCCCCACTTCCTTTGACTGATTGAAGTGCTTTAAAATAAAGGCAAACGCGCCCAGTGTAAATAAAACTTTTAATACAGTCGCGAAAGACGGAATATTTCTCAATATTACATACGACACCTATGTGGCACTTAAATTAAATGAGATATTGTTGTACAGTAAATTTTATATGAAATTGAGGTACCTTGTCCACATTTCATTCTCAACATTGTGGCAACTAAAATCGACCATACGGAAAGTATACGCTATGGACTTTTACCTTTACAAACTCTTCAAAATTTCATGCAATGGTTTACTACATTTAATGCTGCACAATAACTGGGTTGAACATCGAAACAAAATTAAGTCATTTATGGGGGGAAGGTATCAGTCAAGAAGACGTGTAAAAATCTGATTTTTGGGCCAAATAGTTTTTGTGAAATCGAATGATAAGTGTGTCAAAGCAGTGGGAACACCATGTGTCTGCACAGGCGAGCAGTGCAGTGATGACAAAATCGCGCACAGCGCGGAATGCGGGGAGCACGTGACTGCAGCAGCGAAAGGGTTAATTAAGAGACAAAGCACTAGAAATTTCAAAAAATTGCATTCAAACGAATAAACTTCGTGAAGTAAGACATTTCGACATTGTTTTTAAATAAAGAAAATATTTAGCATCGCACAAGGTTTGAACTCTTTACTATTCGTTTTCTAACCCAACGCCTTAACCATTACGCTAGCGCAGCTCGTCAGGCAATGTCTCTCCATAAGGACTGTAACAGGTCACGCAAAATTCTGACAAACACTGTTGGTATGCCTATGAATTACTCGCACTTCGTCGAAGTACAATAGGAAATAAACAATTACCGCTGTTCTTTATTGCGAAAAAGCGGTTCGTGAAATTGATACAAACACCTTTCCTTGCTATCGCCTGAATTAAGAGTCTTATTGCTTGTTTGGTTTAATTAATTAATAGAAAATGAAGCAATCGGTATAAAGAATGATTTTTCCTAACTTTCAAAAAACAAAGTCTGCTATCAAGACATTGCTTTTGTTCTATTACTTTATTTATGACTGAACGTTTCTAAAACTGAAGACACTCGTCCGTGCTCTGCTCTGCAGTCGAGATCTGGCAACGTCGTTCTCTGTTCATTGGCTGACTGTATTTTTTGACGTCAGATGCGCAGAACGAACCTAAACTCGGCCACCAACATAAATGACGCGCACTTTAGTTAGCTTTAAGTAGTTCTATGTCTAGGGGACTGAAGACCTCAGATGTTATGTCCCATAGTGCTTAGAGCCATTTGAACCATTTGAATTCCGCCAGGGGCACAGGATCACCTCGGTACTCCTCTGCATAGCAGTTGGTGATAGTTAAAGGGAGTAAGTTGCTTAACGCAAATGTACACTCCTACCAAGTGGGGGTTAGCGGTATAGGGTCAATACTGCTCGCAGTACGCGTTGTTTCCCTCACGACGTGAAGGTGTGTCCACCGCTGTTAAGAGTGCCCGTAGGGACGAGATAGGTACGGATCACAGCATGCACATAGGCCCGTTCTGCGGATTTCTGAGGTGATATATCAGCTTTAGCCCACCTAGGCAAGTGACGACCGGTTCTGTAAAGAAGTCCGAGAAAAATCTTTGGGCAATTTGGCACTAAAGGCTGTTCACGAACTGTAGCCTTGTGAAGTAATGTCAGTTCATCTACTGACCGTTTCAGGTACTGTTGCTTGATGTCAGTACTGAAACTGGCTACCGCAGACACAGTTTGTTAACACTGTGTAAAGTATGTGATGTTGATGTAAGTCTACTGTAAGTTGTAAGTCACCAGTCGTGCTTAACATCCGATTACATGCAAATGTGTATCTCGAAACTAAGAGATCCAATACAATGGTATTATAACGTATATTACTACAATAATTGAAAGAAATAGAACATATTGAATAATCGATACGCTTACCTCACAGAACGAATTAATAATTGGAATCAATAACCTCATAACCGAGTTTCAAGAACACATAAATAACTCGCCTTGCAAGCAAGTTACAGGCAGTGAGCATACGTGACTCAGTCTGATGCTCTAGCTTTTCTCATTTAGAAATCGCAACAACTGAATACAAGCAACAATCATATCGTGTATGAAGTGATGCATGTCAGTTCTCTGCACCTCCACCTGATGACTTATATTACACCAAGAAACAGCCTATGCGTACTGTTGGGGGTAGTTTTGAGAAACGTAGACAGTGATTGTGATAGTGGCTCAGTAACACTGGTGTCAAGGCCGAAGACAGAAAGTCTATTCCATTACATGAGATAACTCGGTGCAGATTACCAAGTACACACTTTGCCGTAAACATACCAGCATGTAAAACAGCAACAAGGGACTACGAATAAAGGCCGGCTGGTGTGGCCGAGCAGTTAAAGGCGCTACACTCTGGAAGCGCACGACCGCTACGGTCGCAGATTCGAATCCTGCCTCGGGCATGGATGTGTGTGATGTCCTTACGTTAGTTAGGTTTAAGTAGTTCTAAGTTCTAGGGGACTTATGACCACAGCAGTTGAGTCCCATAGTGCTCAGAGCCATTTGAACCATTTTTGAACTACGAATAAACTTTGATTCAAGAGAATATAATTTCATCTAAAACATAAACATGGCAATAGTGAAGCACGCAATCATCCGTACGTGAAACACGTCGTACACTAGATCAACAGAAAAGAAAGATTCGACAACAACAATTTCATATGCGCTAGAAAGTGTTCAGCACCGTTTACCTGACATTGGTGTAATGACTTGGATTGCCCTAGAATTCGGATGGTCTAACGTAAACACGGTTCGCCGAAGTGGCCGTGCGGTTAAAGGCGCTGCAGTCTGGAACCGCAAGACCGCTACGGTAGCAGGTTCGAATCCTGCCTCGGGCATGGATGTTTGTGATGTCCTTAGGTTAGTTAGGTTTAACTAGTTCTAAGTTCTAGGGGACTAATGACCTCAGCAGTTGAGTCCCATAGTGCTCAGAGCCATTTGAACCATTTTTGAAACACGGTTCTGTACTACGCCTCGAAACCCAACCGTCTCACTGCAAAGCCAGTGTTAAGACTGAACATACCTAAATCCCCACTTAACATCTATAAATGCTGCAAACATTGTAACACCAGGCTGCGCGATGCAAATCAGAATGATGCTGCACATTTATAGCACGATATCTGAAAATGATCGACAGAGAGTGACTTCATTTGTACTTGATGGGTGGGTTACTCAACTATGGTACGTTGCACCGTCTCTGCAATACGAAACACGCCGGTCACAACCCCGAGACAGGCTGGCTCTCGCTTTGTACTTCAAACGGCTACATCCAAATGGAACCCGTGGCTCTGTTTGCCTCTCACTGGCCAGCGCAACAGCTCACTAAAGTACTTCCACCTGAGGTATCCATTCTGACTTTAGTCAGCGACTGTGACACTTTCAGTGATCGACTCCTCGGTACAGACACGTCTTTGTAGAGCGACTGTGACTTATCACTCCTGGAAGAAAAATCTATTCTGAAAGTTGCGATTGTGCCAGGTAACTTTCAACATAAGCAGACCAATTTTCTTTAGCGTGGTATCTGCGATGTCACGTCTCGACATGGGTCTCTGTGTATTAACTGCAGGGAAGTAGCTTTTTGCATCTTCATATGTAGAGCAAGTTCGGGCAAGTATTCGTTCTTTAACACGACAGCATTATTTTAGGAACTTGCCTGCCTGTTGAGAGTAATCTTGGGGAATCATTTATGTAATGACGAAAGAAGAAGCAATTTGTGACGACCGATCAGGTGTATTCAATTTATTTTGTCACCGTAGCATGTTACTCTGCTGCCGTTTGCCTTGCATGAATAATAGCTGCGAGAAAGGTCGCCTAGAGAACATTGTCGACTTATTTCACTTTTACTGTAATGAACATCATCATCCTGTGCTATCCTTTCACCATATTTCGCTTCAGTACTAAGCTCTATAGTACGTGGATGAGTGAGTGATTGGCCAATCATTCGTAACAAGACAATCAGGGTACCTTGTCATATTCCTCCTTAGTAGAGGCTCAATAATTTTGCTTGTCGTCATTTTCACGTTCTCATCTAAAAGGGAGAGCAACCGTCTTTGCTTGCAAGCATTTTCTAAATATCGCTGTTAAGCCAAAGTGGATGTTTTTCGTCCTTTATCAACTTATTAGGCAGATAATTCTGCAGAGCACGATTTACAATGTGCTTAAACTTTGTCCACAGTCCCTCTACGACCATGTTACTCTGTAACCTCAACCTTACCAATCGGCCTACTGGATTGCGATGTAACTGACCGTTATCGCATATGCCTAATGAAATTTTACAGCGAATATGGCTATCGTTACCGAAGGAAAATAACACCGGTTAGTTGGAAGAAAGTGTACATCAGGCTCTTCTGAAGGAAGAATCTATTCTAAACTTAACCTAAATACAGATGATAATTTTGAAATGGATGGAATATAGTGCAATCACTCACGAATAGCACAGAAGGAAAAAAAGGGTACCTCGTAATATTTAGTACAAAAATCACCGATAATACAAAGGAAATACTGATTTGTTGAAAAAGAGGATAATTAAACGTTCGCCAGCCCGCTGGGGCAATGAATCATCAGAATCTTCAGAAAGGTAATGGCAAAGAAATTTAAGCAAATAATAACTGGCATGGCAACAGAAGGTTGTCACGCTTTTCCACAGCACAAGAGTTCAAGAGAAAATAAACGAATCAGGTAGCACTGAGATTGCACTTACTTGTTCTAAATCACTGAATTTAGAAAGTAAAATTAAATGGAGTTACTGGTTAAATAAATGACTGGCTTAAAACATGAACTTGGTGCCGGAAAAATTGACTTCCAGTGACCTCGGTGTAACGTAATGCAACATTTATAAAAAAGCAGGCAATTTACTTTTTACTATCGTAATATTGAACTAAATTCACTGTAAGCAAATGATCAGCTGATTTTACTTTTAAAATAACAACACCAAAGTACGTACGAAGCCAGCAGAAGTCTCTCGCTAAGCTCAATACAGAATAAATAAAACTACACAGTCTTAGTTTGCGCTGTATCTTTAGTTATTAGTTTTGCAAGCGAAATTTTACATTACCTTAAGTAGCCTCTCTAATACAATACAAGAATGCACAGTTAGTGAGGCAGAAAATGTAGTCATTGAACTGGCGTTGAATAGTTAACAGGTTTTCATATTCTTCAGACACTGGGTAATTTCATGGAAAGGAAAAGGGACCATGCCTGGTAATAATGTGTGAGAACAATGACAGCACAGGTGCCCTACAAGTTCAAACTATTGCAAGTTATTATTCAAGTTGATCATACTTCGTAAAAGACATGAAACTGGGTAATGCATCTACATTCCTGTGTCTGTCAGTTAACAGTCTTACGATGTTGTAGCTGTGCGGACGAGCAAGAATGTTGTTATTGTTGTGGTCTTCAGTCCTAAGACTGGTTTGATGCCGCTCTCCATGCTACTCTATCCTGTGCAAGCTTCTTCATCTCCTAGTACCTACTGCAACCTACATCCCTCTGAATCTGCTTGGTGTATTCATCTCTTGGTCTCCCTCTACGATGTTTACCCTCTACGATGCCCTCCAATACTAAATTGGTGATCCCTTGATGCCTCAGAACATGTCCTACCAACGGATCCCTTCTTCTAGTCAAGTTGTGCCACAAACTTCTCTTCTCCCCAATCCTATTCAACACCTCCTCATTAGTTATGTGATCTACCCATCTAATCGTCAGCATTCTTCTGTAGCACCACATTTCGAAAGCTTCCATTTTCTTCTTGTCTAAACTATTTATCGTCCATGTTTCACTTCCATACATGGCTACACTCCATACAAATACTTTCAGAAACGACTTCCTGACACTTTAATCTACACTCGATGTTAACAAATTTCTCTTCTTCATAAACGCTTTCCTTGTCATTGCCAGTCTACATTTTATATCCTCTCTACTTCGACCATCATCAGCTATTTTGCTCCCCAAATAGCAAAACACCTTTACTACTTTAAGCGTCTCATTTCCTAATGTAATTCCCTGAGCATCACCCGACTTAATTCGACTACATTCCATTATCCTCGGTTTGCTTTTGTTGATGTTCATCTTATATCCTCCTTTCAAGACACTATCCATTCCGTTCAACTGCTCTTCCAAGTCCTTTGCTGTCTCTGACAGAATTACAATGTCATCGGCGAACCTCAATGTTTTTATTTCTTCTCCATGGATTTTAATATCTACTCCGAATTTTTCTTTTGTTTCCTTTACTGCTTGCTCAATATACAGATTGAATAACATCGGGGAGTGGCTACAACCCTGTCTCACTCCCTTCCCAACCACTGCTTCCCTTTGATGCCCCTCAACTCTTGTAACTGCAATTTGGTTTCGATACAAATTGTAAATAGCCTTTCGCTCCCTGTATTTTACACCTGCCACCTTCAGAATTTGAAAGAGAGTATTCCAGTCGACATTGTCAAAAGCTTTCTCTAAGTCCACAAATGCTAGAAACGTAGTTTTGCCTTTCCTTAATCTAGCTTCTAAGATAAGTCGTAGGGTCAGTAATGCCTCACGTGTTCCAATATTTCTACGGAATCCAAACTGATCTTCCACTAGGTCGGCTTCTACTAGTTATTCCATTCGTCTGTAATGAATTCGCGTTAGTATTTTGCAGCCGTGACTTATTAAGCTGATATTTCGGTAATTTTCACATCTGTCAACGCCTGCTTTCTTTGGGATTGGAATTATTATATTCTTCTTGAAGTCTACCAGATGGTAGAGTTTTGTCAGAACTGGCTCTCCAAAGGCCGTCAGTAGTTCTAATGGAATGTTGTCTACTCCCGGGCCCTTGTTTCGACTCAGGTCTTTCAGTGCTCTGTCAAACTCTTCACGCAGTATCATATCTCCCATTTCAACTTCATCTACATCCTCTTCCATTTCCATAATATTATCCTCAAGTACATCGCCCTTGTATAGAGCCTCTTTATACTCCTTCCACCTTTCTGCTTTCCCTTCTTTGCTTAGAACTGGGTTTCCATCTGAGCTCTTAATATTCATACAAGTGGTCCTCTTTTCTCCAAAGGTCTCCTTAATTTTCCTGTAGGCAGTATCTATCTTGCCCCTAGTGAGATAAGCCTCTACATCCTTACATTTATCCTCTATCCATCCCTGCTTAGCCATTTTGCACTTCCTGTAGATCTCATTTTTGAGACGTTTGTATTCCTTTTTGCCTACTTCATTTACTGCATTTTTATATTTTCTCCTTTCATCAATTAAATTCAATATTTCTTCTGTTACCCAAGGCTTTATACAAGCCCTCGTCTTTTTACCTACTTGATCCTCTGCTGCCTTCATTACTTCATCCCTCAAAGCTACCCTTTCTTCTTCTACTGTATTTCTTTTCCCTGTTCCGTCAATTGTTCCCTTATGCTCTCCCTGAAACTCTGTACAACCTCTGGTTTAGTCAGGTTATCCAGGTCCCATCACCTTAAATGCCCACATTTTTGCAGTTTCTTTAGTTTTAATCTACAGTGCATAACCAATAGATTGTGGTCAGAGTCCACATCTGCCCCTGGAAATGTCTTACAATTTAAAACCTGGTTCCTAAATCTCTGTCTTACCATTATATAATCTATCTGATACCTTTTAGTATCTCCAGGATTCTTCCAGGTATACAACCTTCTTTTATGATTCTTGAACCAAGTGTTAGCTACGATTAAGTTGTGCTCTGTGCAAAATTTTACCAGGCGGCTTCCTCTTTCATTTCCTAGCCCCAATCCATATTCACCTACTACGTTTCCTTCTCTCCCTTTTCCTACTACCGAATTCCAGTCATCCATGACAGTCGTCTCCCTTCACTATCTGAATAATTTCTTTTATTTCGTCATACATTTCTTCAATTTCTTCGTCATCTGCAGAGCTAGTTGGCATATAAACTTGTACTACTGTAGTAGGCGTGGGTTTCGTGTCTATCTTGGCCACAATAATGCGTTCACTATGCCGTTTTTAGTTGCTTACCCGCATTCCTATTTTTTTATTCATTATTACACCTACTCCTGCATTACCCCTATTTGACTTCGTATTTATAACCCTGTATTCGCCTGACCAATAGTCTTGTTCCTCCTGCCACCGAACTTCACTAATTCCCACTATATCTAACTTTAACCTATCCATTTCCCTTTTTAAATTATCTAACCTACCTACCCGATTAAGGGATCTGACATTCCACGCTCCGATCCGTAGAACGCCAGTTTTCTTTCTCCTGATAACGACGTCCTCCTGAGTAGTCCCCGCCCGGAGATCCGAATGGTGGACTATTTTACCTACGGAATATTTTACCCAAGAGGCCGCCATCATCATTAACCATACAGTAAAGCTGCATGCCCTCGGGAAAAATTACGGCTATAGTTTCCCCTTGCTTTCAACCGTTCGCAGTACCAGCACAGCGAGGCCGTTTTGGTTAGTGTTACAAGGCCAGATCAGTCAATCGTCCAGACTGTTGCCCCTACAACTACTGAAAAGTCTGCTGCCCTCTTCAGGAACCACATGTTTGTCTGGCCTCTCAACAGATACCCCTCCGTTGTGGTTGCACCTACGGTACGGCTATCTGTATCGCTGAGGCACGCAAGCCTCCCCACCAACGGAAAGGTCCGTGGTTCATGGGGGGAATGTAGCCGACGACAATGTTGAGCTTCAGCTGTTGCTGCTGCTGCTGTTAGAGAACCCCGAGCCGTCTCCAGAGCCACGGATAATTATGGGACTGGCAATAGTTGGAACTGCAGCTTCCTCCGCCTGTCCACTCCCACCGTGCTCTCTACAGTTGCAGGTCAACGAACCAGGCGCGCCTACACTGGCGCGAGCACAGCTGCACACCGCGTCGGCGGGAGCGACCAACAAACACTTCCGCACTCTTTCGTCACCCGAGCTGCTATCCTTCCTCTTTGCTCGCAACGCGACAGAGACTCTCCATACGGCAAGATATACCACGGCACAGCTACTGCCATTTCGTCGTTGCTGTCGACACATTGTATAAAGTTCCCTTGGCTGTTACCCAGCGACGTACAAAGACTCATTATAATTACAATCAATTACATACAGTCGGAAATAAATACACTATTACATCGATTACTTATTAAATATAGTTTCTGTAATACGGCATACAGCTTCAGAATCAGAAGCACAGTACATCTACATCTACATCTACACGGATACTCTGCAAATCACATTTAAGTGCCTGGCAGAGGGTTCATCGAAACACCTTCACAGTTCTCTATTATTCCAATCTCGTATAGCTCGCGGAAAGAATGAACAATTATATCTTTCCGTACGAGCTCTGATTTCCCTTATTTTATCGTGGCGATCGTTGCTACCTATGTAGGTCGACGTCAACAAAATATTTTCGCATTCGGTGGAGAAAGTTGGTGATTGGAATTTCGTGAGAAGATTCCACCCCAACGAAAAACGCCTTTCATTTAATGAAGTCCAACCGAAATCCTGTATAATATCAGTGACCCTCTCTCCCAGTTTTCGCGATAGTACGAAACGTGCTGCCTTTCTTTGAACTTTTTCGATGTACTCCGTCAGTCCTACCTGGTAAGGATCCCACATCGCGCAGCAGTATTCTAAAAGAAGACGGGCAAGCGTAGTGTAGGCCTTCTCCTTAGTAGGTCTGTTACATTTTATAAGTGTGCTGCCAATAAAACGCAGTCTTTGGTTACCCTTCAGCGCAACATTTTCTATGTGTTTTCTTTCCAATTTAAGTTGTTCTTAATTGTAATACCTAGGTATTTAGTTGAATTCATGGCTTTTAGATTAGACTGATTTATCGTGTAACCGAAGTTAACGATTTCCTTTTAGCACTAATGTGGATGACCTCACACTTTCCGGTATTTACGGTCAACTGCTACTTCTCGCTCCATTCAGATATCTTTTTTTCTAAATAGTTTTGCAGTTTGTTTTGATCTTCTTATGACACTATTAGGCGATAAACGACAGCATCATCTGCGAACCACCGTAGACGGCTTCTCAGATTGTCTCCCAAATCGTTTATACAGATGAGAAAAAGCAAAGGGTCTATAGCACTACCTTGGGGAATGTCAGAAATCACTTCTGTTTTACTCGATGACTTTCCGTCAGTTACTACGAACTGTGACCTCTCTGACAGGAAGTCACACATCTAGTCACATAACTGAGACGATATTCCACAAGCACGCGATTTCACTACCAGTCGCTTGTGTGGTACAGTGTCAAAAGCCTTCCGGGAATCCAGAAATACGGAATCGATCTAAAATCCCTTGTCAATAGCACTCAACACTTCATGTGAACAAAGAGATAGTTGTGTTTCACAGGAACGATGTTTTCTAAACCCATCCTGCTGTATATCGACGTTAATAATATGGGCCTGTAATTTAGTGGATTACTCCTACTACCTTTCTTGAATATTGGTGTGACCTGTGCAGCTTTCCAGTCTTTGGGTACAGATCTTTCGTCGAGCGAACGGTTGTATATGATTGTTAAGTATGGAGCTAATGCAGCACCATTCTCCGAAAGGAACCTAATTGGTATTCAGTCTGGTTCAGAAGACTTGCTTTTATTATGTTCAAATGGCTCTGAGCACTATGGGACTTAACTTCTGAGGTCATCAGTCCCCTAGAACTTAGAACTACTTAAACCTAACTAACCTAAGGACATCACACACATCCATGTCCGAGGCAGAATTCGAACCTGCGACGGTAGCGGTCTCGCGGTTCCAAACTGATGCGCCTAGAACCGCTCGGCCACACTGGCCGGCTTTTATTAAGTGATTTAAGTGGCTTCAAGTTACTTATGTTAGCAGCTGCACTTGGCTCCAATTCTGGCATATTTACTTCGTTTTCTTTCGTGAAGGCATTTCGGAAGGCTGTGTTTAGTAACTCTGCTTGGGCAGGACTGTCCTCTATAGTATCTCGATTGCTATCGCGCAGAGAAAGCATTGATTGTTTCTTGCAGCTAACATACTTCACTTACACCCATACTGGATTTTCTACCAGGTTTCGAGACAAAGTTTCGCTGTGGAAACTGTTTTAATCATCTCGGATATCAAACGCCGAAAATTTTTGGATGGTGCAGAAAGAATTTTACGTCCATTTTCGGTGTTACGACTGCAACTAAGTGTGTCAGTTCACGTCAGTCAACTCAAGATACAGAGAGGCGTCATCTACTTTGCAGAAATCGTCCTGTATCTGCAACTACTTCATAGGATAAGGGAGAAATGTAGGTGTGGCAGATAGTGAATAACAGGAATTAAATTGCAGTACGTAAATGTAGGAGGATCTTTTGGGAGTGATGCTCGTGCAAAGTTTTGCGTTTTGCATGTTTGCCTATGTTGCAATTGTACCGATACGGTGTCGGAAGCAGGAAAAGTCTGCCCGGCTTGAGTGGCATAAAAGAGTGGAGGATGGGAGGAAGGGAGGGAGGGAGGGCGCGGCCGCGTTTCGCCGTCAGGGCCGCCGTAAAGGCGTCTTCATGGACGGCGGCGGCCGCCCGTAAAGAACGCGATTGCCCGAGCGCCGGTCCCCGGCGTGATGCATTGGCCGCCTAATGGACGTGGAAGCGGCGCAGCAGCCGCCGCGCCACGCACCCAGCTGCCGCCGGCTCCGACACGGGGGCCGCCTTTCTCTGAGAGCCGCCGAAATCTCTTCGTTCCGACACCGCAACGTAATTTGCAGCAAATGAACGACGCGCGAGGCAGCAGCGCAGGGGAAGCAGAGAGGGCGGTGACGAGGGGGGTGGGGTGGGGGAACGGGCGCTGGCTGAGGGGAAGGGGTGGAAAGTGAGGGTGTGACTTGCGCCCTCCCTAAGGTCACCACGTCGTGACCCTTAGAGATTTCTCTAGAGAAAGCAGCGCTGCACCGTATCGCACCACAACGTTGCGAACGTTTTCTGTGGAATGGTCAACGTAACTCCACATTTCCACAAAACAATGCTCCGTGCAGCGAGCTGGGGCCACTTGCAGAATGTCACACGCAGACACAAGCACTGTGCAGTGCGATCCAGATGAAGCACTACTGCCACATATCCTCTAGTTCGTTGTGAATGGTAGATATAAAAATAAATAAATAATCTCTAGCTTTAAACTCGCTAGCGGGTCCTATGACGTTATCCTGAACTAGCCGTCTCCGTTGCAGTTCTACATGGTCGAGTAAAAGCATTCAAAAAGGAGTAATGGTGCGAGTGCAGTCGAACTGGATAGGCTGCCCGCACCAGTTATTGTGGTCGAGCGCTCAAGCCATGACTAACTGTTCCGCTGTAGCGAAATATTGTTTGGTAGCTGTGGTGCAGTACATACATGGTGCAGCAAATAGCTGGATTATCGGTAGTATTGATAGCATTGGTAGGGAAAGCAACGTAAACGAATGTGTGAGAGAGGAACTGGGAGATGACAACTTCTCTTTCTTCTTGTTTGTTTTGCACGTAATTAGAACTGCGTATCGTTCAACATTGGTCCATTGTGAATTTTATATTCTCACAAAATAAAATCTACAGTTCCTAAGTAATAAGAAGTAGTTTATCGCGTAATTTCTGCGCTTTTATGTAAGCAAAGCAATTAACTTATATGCAAGTACAGTTTACGTATACAAACATAAAAAAATCTATAATTATTGTTGTTGTTGTTCAGTACACAATGGAAAGATCTTCGTCATACTCTAAGGAAAGAGTTTTCTTTTATTATTGAAAAATGTGAAAGTTGTTTATGAGTAACACAAACATGTTTTATATAGGCTCGACGAAGTGTTGAAACGATGTTGATAATTTTTGATTTGCGTTCTCTTTTTCATTTTATCGTTCTTTTGAGGAAATTGCATTTTCTGGTGCTATATGATAAATATATACTTTTTTATTTTTACTACAACATCTCGCTGTTTTACGCTACAAAACAATTGTTTTCGAATAACACATGTATTTAACATTGACAAGTTCAATTTTTCTATAAATACTGCTTATTTTTCAGCAACAGATAGGACGATTACTATGTAGAAAAAAATTCCGTAGGTTATATGTCCCCACTCCGTTTTTGGACCATCTCTTCTGATTTGTAGGGAAATGTAGTAAGACACTGAACACGCAGGCAAAACAAGCGATTGAAGGGAAGTAACTACCGATAAGTATGCAACACACCTGACATAAAGGTAACGCGGTTAAGATCTCAACTAACCAAGAATAAGTTATTACGAAATCGACCATAGTCTACGCTTTCAAAGAAACATTGTTGTGAGAACCCGACACTATCACAGCTACTTCAGGGAACCGGCAGTGATGAAAAACACACTGACGGGAAAAAATCGCAGCATCAGAAAATAATTAATGTAAATTAATGGAATTAATTTGTATAGGTAACCTATATTTAAGTGATTAACGAAGCAAAATCAGATGTTAATGTAAGCGCGAGATAAGCCATTGCAAATGTGAAATGCTGGCACACCAATAACTGGTGTAACAGCCAGAATGTTGAGTGCAAGAACCATGAAATTCCGCTTTCATTGTGTTGTATAGGTGCCAGATGTCTGTTTGTGATATGGAGTTCCGTGACTGTTATATTTGAGCGGCGAATAAAGAGGCGGTCAGTGCTGTTTGAGGATGACAATGGTGTTCCATATGCCTTCGATTGGAGGCAGATGTGGTGGTCGAGCTGGCCAAGGCAATGTGTCGACAGTCTGCTCTGCATGTTGGGTTATAACAGAGGCATGTGGGTGAGCCTTAGCCTGTTTGAAAACAATTGCAGCGCAACAGGTCGATTCGCCACACTGACGTAAAATTTGCAGTCAGGGTGAATGGGATACCGAGTGTGCTCCTGCGGTCAAACGTAACCGCACATCAGACCATTTGGGGTTAGCGCTACAGGGTGTGTCACCCGAAGCTGTCCTTGAAGCAACCGATTTGAAACAGTTTGTTGTGTCACTGTGGTGCCAGCTGCTGCTCAGATTGCAGCTGCAGATGAAGTACAATGCTTCCGAGACATACACTGATGATCTTCCCTCTTCGCACAGTCACGTGTCCATCCGAAGCCCGATCTTCTAGTGACCGTGCATTCTCGTAATCACCGCCACTAGCAATCATGTACAATGTCTACATTACTGCCAAATATTTCTCCAGTATCGCAGAAGGAATATCTAGCTTCTCGTAGCCCTGTTACACGACCTAGTTCAACCTCAGTGAGTTGTTGATAGTGGCGTCTTTGTCGCCTTTAAGGCATTCTTGATTAACAACAGCTCCCCCACATCCACTCTCATAGGTAACTAACGGTCACGACCACTACAGCGTGTATTTATAGCAAACCCAATTCGCATCGTAGAGGAGCTATTAACGCCACTCTTATGAGACTATTGCGAAATTTGAACAGACATCATCTTTCAGGTGTAGAAAAACACCTACCAGGCTTCGTTTATGTCACACAACTGTTTCTTGGTGTTCTGTTGTTTTTCCGTAGTGTAACAGGGAAGTGTGTGGCAATTTATTGCGAAATACGCGTATACGTGAACTTCTAATGTTTTTCTGGTGAAGGATTCCAAAAGCTAGGCCTCGAATGTCTATGGGCACATTTTAAAGAAGTCAGTGTTTCACATATGCTACATCCCTCTAGTATAAGCAGAAGGCTCAAAGAACAAATTGATGCTATTTGAAACAGCATAATGCCTTCCGTTACAAACGAAGCTGTTATTAAACCGTGTCCTGCAACAGCTGATATGTGGACTGGTTACCAGAACCAGGTGAATTATTTCACGCTTACAGCACATTGCGCAAACACGAACTGGTCTCGTGAATAATGTTTGATTTACAACTTAATTTCCGGACGTTGAAATGATGGGAGGAGACGTTTAGAAAGAAGCAGAAAAAATATGGCTGATTGGAAAATTTCGCAGGACATGTTGCATAATTATCATTTGTCAGTGATCAGGTTGCCAATATAATACAATTTTTGGAAAAATCGCAAACGGCTCCAGTCTGCTGCTCATTGTATTAACACGTCACGCACACACACTCTTGATGAAGATATGACTTCTTGTTAAATGATCCTCCGAATGCCGTAGCAACAGTAAATACTGAAAAACGCACTTATGGTAGTCTCTTCGTATCTTCTAAATCATCTTTGAACCAAGTGGTCAGCCTACACTGGAACTGCTTGTACACAAACATAGCATTGTTAACATTCATTTACCTAAACTGCTACTTTATTCGCGGAAGAGAATTCCGCTGACAGGTTACAGGGATATGATGAAGAGCTTGCAGGAAGAGTTATGGATTTCCTGAATCCGCTGACAGAGGGGACAGGCGAAAAAGAACCTAAAATGTAGTTAGTTATTTGATTTGACAGCAAATCTGCAGCCTCAGTAAAAATAACTGCGAGGTCAGTTAAATTACTGCAGTTACAAATACTGTTTCATTATGACATGAAGAAAGAGTAGGGTTTTAATTAACTAGGCTAAATGATCCCTATTATATATTTAATAAGAGTTCAAACGTATCAAAAACTCGAGCACTCGTTTTCCTACTCGAGAGGGTTGTTATTAATTCCAGCCGTAAAAGAGCTACATTCCTTCGGTCTATCCACGATGGCGATATGCTTGAGATGAAAGGAAAGCAATAAATTGTTACAGTGTACGACAATGTTTCGCACTACTGCATGCAACAATAAACGTAATCGTTCTTGTATCGTTAGTGAATAATGTCTTACAATCAAACAGCAGTATTATAATTCGTATAATTTTTCGTCAATGTAAAGTACACTTTTGCGTGCACCTTTATGGAATTCTGTATTACTTCTGTATATGTTTACGTAGTGCCATCAGGTACAGTATCACCCGGCACAGAAAGACAGTTCGTTTCAAGAACTAGAAAAATAACAATTTTACCGCTGCAGATGAAGGAGATGTCTAGATTTTAATGCACGTTGGAGATGATGATGTCGTGTTAACATAGTAGAGCAGGCATGGATAGGATATACCAGGGATTGCTGCAAATGCATAACGTATTTTCTATACCCCAGCAAGAAGCGCACCTAGTGAATGATGATGATGTTTGGTTTGTGGGGGCGCTCAACTGCGCGGTTATAAGCGCCCGTACAAATTCCCAACCTTCTCGCAGTCCAAACTCGCCACATTCATGAATTATGGTGAAAATGATGAGGACATCACAAACACCCAGTCATCTCGAGGCAGGTGAAAATCCCTGACCCCGCCGGGATTCGAACCCGGGACCCAGTGCTCAGGAAGCGAGAATGCGACCGCGAGACCATGAGCTCCGGACTCCTAGTGAATGTTGCTCTGGTAAAGCTGGCGTGTTACTAATATTAACCACTCGTCGAAACCAATTAAATACAAACTGCGATAGTGATCTATTGCTGATCAAGACTAATTTTAAATTTTCTTCAAGTGACAAGTGTGGATAGTTACAGCTGTGAAAACGAGGCGCGTAAGTAAGGTAATGAAACTGGCAGCACTGCGACCGATCTGTCAACGCTATGTTGTTTTACTTCTGTAGACAGTCGTGTTCATCCCTTCCAGATGCTCAGCCCGAGTTTTAGCTCCGTACATCACTCACGTAATTTTTGAGAACGCCATAGGTGAAGTTTTGGTTTTGTTCTATTTTATGAAAATTGGAGAGGGGAATTATACCAATGTTATGCAATCAAGTTTTATGTTAAACTTGGGGAACCCGCGACTGTGGCCTTTGAAAAGTTGAAATAGACCAATGGGAAATATTCCTTATCAGTAGCACAAGTGTTTCGCTACCACAAATCATTAAATCAGTTTTGGAATGCCGAAAACACGTTGTAGATGCACCACAATCAGGGAGACCTACAGCGCTATAAGCCGACGAAAACGTCGAACCTGTACGTGCTCTTGTGGGACCAGACTGATGTTTAGCAACAAGGATGTTACACAGTTTCACCGCATCAAATTTTGACCGAAGATTTGCACATGTGAAAGGTTTGGGCGTAAATGGTCCCGACAGCCCTCACAACTGTGCAGGACGACAATCAAAGAAGTACCTTGATCTTCTTGAGAGGATTGCCAATGGTTCAGTCGTGTGAGCACAGGTGACGAAACCTGGATTTCTGAGTACGATCCCGAGACAAAGTAGCAAAGTGAGGAGTGGCACACTGAGGCATCTCCTCGACCCAAAAAATCTCGAATGAGCCAATCAAAGATCAATCCAATGCTGATTTGCATTTTTGTGCTGTTGGGGTACCGTGAATAATGAATTTTTTCCTCCAGGACAAACTGTCAACGAAGTGTTTGAGGAAGATTTCCTCGAAAGGCTTAAAAATAAAAAAAGTTGCATGGAGAGAGACCGGACATTGCAGACAAGTGATTGCTGCATCATGACAACGCCGAATGTGACACGGCCACTTTCATCGCGGAATATTTTTCCTCAAAAGAAGAAAGAAATCGAACCAATATGAGGCGGACTGCTAGATTTGTTACAGATAGGGTTTTACAACACGTAAGTGTTACTGAGATAATTTGGTAATTCAAATGGATGTCCTTTGCGGGAAGGCGACGTTCTTTTCGAGATACATTATTGAGAAAATTTAGAGAACCGGAATCTTTAGGTGACTGCCGAACGACTCTACTGCTGCCAAGATACATTGCGCGTAGGACACGAAGGTAAGATATGTGAAACTGCGGCTCATACGGAGGCATGTAGACATTCCTTTTCTGCCTAGGTCTCTTTGCTAGTGGAACAGAAAACAAAATGACCGGTAGTGACAAGGGTACCCTCCACTACGCACCGTACGATGGCTTGCAGAGTACCTGTGTAGATGTAGATGTAAATTAAAACTGTGTGCCGGATCGGAACTCGAAACCGAGACCTTTATCTTTCGCAGACAAGTGGTGCATCTCATATTCGAAGATCAGCGTTTATTTT
Source organism: Schistocerca nitens (assembly GCF_023898315.1). Classification (NCBI taxonomy): domain Eukaryota; kingdom Metazoa; phylum Arthropoda; class Insecta; order Orthoptera; family Acrididae; genus Schistocerca; species Schistocerca nitens. The sequence goes on from NC_064617.1 coordinate 848,642,895, forward strand.
GAGAGTAAATATATTTCAATTCTTACACTTTGCGCTTGCAATGATCTTGTAATTTATCCACCTTTTCAAAACCTAATGCATTTCCTACAACTCGTCAAACGAAATATGATTCCGAGATTCGCTCATTTCCGTCCTGTCAGTGAACACCGTAACAGCAAGATCGTGAACTAAACTTCCGTCCTATGTCACATGTTTACACTACTGCATGCTTCAGTAACAGAAAACGAGTCAACCAGTACGAAGCGACCACAGCAACATGTTTCTCACTGTCAGACTTGATTACTGACATACAGTGGAAGCCATAGAAACTGGTACACCTGAAAAACATCGTGTAGGGCCCCCGCAAGCACGCAGAAGTGCCGCATCACGACGTGGCATGGGTTCGAATAATGTCTGAAGTAGTGCTGGAGGAAACTGACACCATGAATCCTGCACGACTGTCCATAAATCCGTAAGAGTACGGGGGGTGCAGATGTTTTCTGAACAGCACTTTGCAAGGCATCCCAGATATCCTCAATTACGTTCATAGCTGTAAGTGTTTATACTTAGAATAGTGTTCCTGGAGCCATTCTGTAGCAGTAGTGGACGTGTGGGCTGTCCCGTTGTCGTGCCGGAATTGCCCAAGTCCATTGGAATGCAAAAAGGACATGAATGGATGCAGGTGATCAGACGGAATGTTTACGTACGTGTCACCTGTCAGAATCGTACCTAGACATATCACGGGTCCCATATCATTCCATCTTCACCTCTCCGCACCATTACAAAGCCTCCACCAGCTTGAACAATGCTTCGGCTCCGAAAGCGTATATGAATGTTAGGCTGAAAGCTTTGCACGCTGGCACTTGTTGATGACACAGCATCGAAATCTGCAGAAACACCAGAGAAATCGAGCCTGACGACCATTAGGAGAGATGCCAGGTATAAGGGGAATGAACAGCGTTAGGCGTCGAATAATCAGTGTGAAGATGATGGCAATTCCACGTATATGTGTGAAACGGCGTTATCAGCACCTGACAGAGTTTGAAAGGAGCTTCACTCTTGGTCCCCATTTGGCAGGGTCGTCCAATCGTTCTGTATCAATTTGTGGACCATTCGGATGTGACAGCGACCCGGTCTTGGACTACACAGGGAAGTTACAGCCGGCGTACTCGTCGTCAATATTCTAGCCGATCATGTCTGACCATCACAAGCGAGGTTCAAGCGCATCGTAGCAGCGTCGCGTCTTCACATGCCACACGAGAACCACTAATGGGCTCCCTGCAATATTCGCTGTCGTCCTGACCCACTGATCGGATGTTAGCAGCAGCTGGACCAGCGAATTACCTTCCACGTGCCGGCTTCCGTTAACGTCATATCACACAGGGCTACATTTGGACTGGTGCCGTGACGGAGAAGCATGCACTGCTGATGCAATCAGTGATGAACAGTGGTTCGGTGCTGCACATTTCAACGGATTCTTTTATAATGGAGACCCAAAAAGATGTTGGTGTGGCCAAAATCAATGTTTTGTCGCACTCCATTGAACGTCCATTGGAGATACAATGTTCCGCAATCGCAGACTTGCTGGGTTGCAGAAGGCGGTTGCAACGAACGTTTATGTACCGTGCAAAGTACCTCCACTGTGTTTGTTGTTTGTCCTATAAAGGCCATACCACACTGGCAAGATATTTTGTAAATTGCCATCTTCCGCTGAAATAAATACGCATCGCGGAAAATCTAATGTACCGTGACAGAGACTACCAGCTATATAATGCATGGAATCCCGTCATCTCCGAGATTTGCTCTAGACGAAGACGCCAGAATCCTCTGATAACTGCGGCGAGGAGCAACGCCGAAGACAGTTGATTTTTTGCAGTTCCACCAACGAGGATGCTCCCGACGGGGGGGGGGGAGTGGTGCTCCTGTGGTGCTCCTGTCACCGTGACTGACTCTGACGCATGCGCACCAATACTCTCAACGCGCTATATAAGGCGAAGTGGAGAACGTCTTCGTCATTCTTCGATGGCTCAGCTGAAGATGACTTGCAGGTGTCCAGTCGAAATATCGTGAAGTTACGACGACCGTCTGCAATCCCGGAGCACTCATTACTTCAAAAGAATAAAGAGCTAGTTGCGTTTCTGAAGAACGATATTTTCTGAAACTGTGTTGGCTGTTTGCCAATAAACTGTTTTCTTCGAGGTGATTCATAGTTTTCGAGGACGGTATATGTTCCAAAATCCGACTAAAAGGCAACGTTAGCGATGTGGATCTGTAATTCAGTGGATTACTCCTCTTTTCTATGCTGAGTATTGGTGTTACTTGCCCAGCATTCCAGTCTTTGGGTACGGTCATTTCGAAGAGCGAGAGGTTGTATATGATCGCTAAGTGTGGGGCTACTGTGTCGGCATACGCCGAAAGGAACCTGGCTGGAATACAATCTGGACTGGAAGCATTTCTGTTCTTAAGTGTTCTAAGGTGCTTCGCTACACCGAGGATATTTACTGCTATGTTACCCATGGAGAGAGTATGCTTCATTGACTGTATGTTACAAACTGAAACCACTGGAACGGAATCAGTAACGGGATCCTTACCGTTTACGGGCTGTAAACAGGCAGTTTGTCAATGTAAAATGGTGCAAGATGTTCTAAATTCTGAGAAAAATGGGGGCAAGCTATAGGGAGAGGCGACTAATATACAATATGTACAAGAGGCAGGAGGAAATAACAAGAATGGACCACCAAGAAAGAAGTGCTCGGATTAAAATGAGTATAAGACAGGTATGTAGTCTTTCGGCGCTAGTGTTCAATCTGTACAACGAAGAAGCAATGATGGACATAAAAGAAAATTTCAGAGGATGGAGTTCAAATTCAGGGCGAAAGAATGTCAATGATATGATTCGCAGACATTGCTATTGTGAGTGAATGTGAAGAAGAATTAGATGACCTGCTGAATTGAATGAACATTCTAACGAGTACAGAGTACAGATTGAGAGTAAATCGAAGAAAGACGAAACCAATGAGAAGTAGCAGAAATTAAATAAGCGAGAAACTTAACATTAGCATTGATGGTCATGAAGTAGATGATGTTAAGGAATTCTACTACCAAGACAGTAAAATAACCAACAACGGACGGAGTAAGGAGGACATCAAAAGCAGACTGCATTTTATAACCTCCCTACTCCAACCATCAACAGTTATTTTGCTTCCGAAACAGCAAAACTCAATTACTACTTTAAGTATCTCATTTCCTAATCTGATTCCCTCAGCACCACCTGATTTAATTCGAATACATTACATTATCCTCGTTTGGCTTTTCTCGATGTTCGTCTTATGTCATCCTTTCAAGGTACTGTCCGTTGCTTTCAGATGCTCTTCCAAGTTCTTCGCTGTCTCTGACAGAATTACAATGTCATCAGCACATCCCAAAGATTTCATTTCTTCTCCATAGACTTTAATTTTTCTTCAGTTTTCTTTACTACTTGCTTAGTATATAGATTGAATATCGTCGGGAATAGTCTACAACTCTATCTCACCCTCTTCTCAACCACTGCTATCCTTTCGTGCCCATCGACACTTATAATTGCCAACTGGTTTCTTTACAAGTTGTAAATAGCATTTCACCCCTGTATTTCGTCCCTGGCATCTTTAGAATTTGAAACGGAGTATTCCATTCAACATTTTCAAAAGGTTTCTCTAAGTCTACAAATGTTATAAACGTGGATTTGTCTTCCCTTGATCTATGTTCTATGGAAATCGTAGGGTCATTATTGCCTTGCTTGTTCCTATATTTCTCCGGAATCCTAACTGATTTTCCCCGAAGTTAGTTTCTACCAGTTTTTCCATTCTTCTGTAAAGGATTCGTGTCAGTGTTTTCCAGCCGTGACTTATTGAAATGATGGTTCGTTAACTTCCACACCGGTCAGCACCTATTTTCTTTGAATTTGAGATTATCATATTCTCTTGAAGTCACAGTGTATATAGCCTGTGTCATATATTTTGCTCATCAGATGGAAGAGTTTTATCATGGCTGGTTCTCCAAGGCTATCAGTAGCTCTAGCGGAATGTTGTCTACTCCCGGAGCCTTGTTTCGACTTAAGTCTTTCAGTGCTTTGTCAAATTCTTCACACAGTGTCATATCTCCCTACTCATCTTCCTCTACGTCCTCTTCTGTTTCAATAATATTACACTAAATCACATCTCCTTTGTATAGTACCTCTGTATCCACCTTACACCTTTCTGCTTTCCCTTCTTTGATTAGGAACTGGTTTTTCAATTCATACAGGTGGTTCTCTTCTCGTCAAAAGTCTGTTAAATTTTCTTGTAGGCAGTATCTATCTTACCCTTAGTGATATACGCTTCTACATCCTTACATTTGTCCTACCTGCTTAACTATTTCGCACTTCTTTTCAATCTCATTTTTTAGACGTTTACGTTCCCTTTCGCCTGCTTCATTTATTGCACTTTTATATTTTCTCCTTTCATCTATTAAATTCAATATCTTTTGTGCTACCCAAGTATTTCTACTAGCCCTCGTCTTTCTACCTGCTTCGCCCTCTGCTGCATTCACTATTTCGTTTCTCGAAGCTACCTATTCTTCTTCTACTGTATTTCTTTCCCCCATTCTTGTCAATCGTTCCCTAATACTCTCTCTGGTTCTTTCAGTTTATCCAGGTCCCACCTCTGTAAATTCCTAACTTTTGCAGGTTTTTCAGTTTTCATCTACAATTCATAACCAATAAATTGTGGTCAGAGTCCGCATCTGCCCCTGGAAATGTCTTACAATTGAGAACGTTGTTCCTAAATATCTGTATTACCATTATATAATCTATTTGAAACCTTCCAGCGTCTGCAGGCCTCTTCCACGTGTACAACCTTCTTTCATGATTCTTAAAGCAAGTGATTAAAATATGCTCTGTGCAAAATTCTACCAGGCGGCTTCCTCTTTCATTCCTTACCCCATTTCATATTCACCTAGTACTTTTCCTTCTCTTCCTTTTCCTATTATTGAATTCAAATCCCCAATCACTATTAAATTTTCTGCTCCTTTAACTATCTGAATAATTTATTTTATTTCACAATACATTTTCTCAATCTCTTCCTCATTTGCGTGGCTAGTTGGCGTATAGACCTCTACAACTATGGCGTGTCTATCCTGGATACAATAATGCGTTCACTAAGCTGTTCAAAGTAGCTTATGCGGGTTCTTATTATTATTTTTTGTTCATTATTCCACTTACTGCTGCATTTTGTATCTATAACCCTTTATTCACCAGATCAGAAGTCCCGTTCCTCTTGCCTCCGAACATCAATAATTCCCACTGTATCTTACTTTAATCTATCCATTTCCATTTTTGTATTTTCTCACCTACTTCCCTGATCAAGGAATCTGACATTCCACGCTCCAAACCGTAGAACGCCAGTATTGTTTCTCATGATGACGACGTCTTCCTGAATAATCCCCGCCCGAAAATCCGAAGTGGGGACTATTTTACCTTCGGAATATTTTAGCCAAGAGGATGCCATCATCATTACACCATACAGCAGAAATGCTTACCCTCGGGAAAAATTACGGCTTACGGCTGTAGTTTTCCCTTGCTTTCAGCCATGGCGAACCGCGTCAAACCAGTCAGAAGAATGATGAACAAAATTAAAAAAAAAGAAAGGCTCTGACGTCATTCTCACGAAACTGCTCCCCTTTCCTCCAGCAGTACTATTAAAATAGTATGTCCTATGGACAGAAGTAAAGTAGTGTTTAACTTTTCAACGAAGCTGTTTCTTTTTGTTGTTTTAGTGGTAGTCAAAACCCATATCGCAGAAACTAGACGTTGAAGCTTTCGAGCGGAATTGCTTTATCTTAGTGAAACCAGACCGTCTCTCTATTTGTATGTGCTTTGGCAATGCATCTTATTGAATTTAGTCCTCTACACGGTTAGTCTGCTCACGATGTTATTGACTGCAACGGAATGCGTCTGCAGATCGACTCTGCAGCTCGCGGGTTCGCGTGCGGTAGGATCCTGGTTTTCGGACTCGGGGAGGCTCTCCGACGAATGTAAATAAAGTTCGAGTGATATTTCACGTTTTATGTAGAGCTTGTGGACGTTCTAGCGTCTTATTTCTTTTCCATTCTTTGTTTCATGTAACTTTTTTTCACACACTTGCAGCGATTCAAACAACCGAACAGTTTGGTGTTGTGATCACTTCTGCGTCGTCACTTACTTCAAAAACTGATATTGAAGGCTTCAGTGACAGTATATGTGGACTGGTAGTATTGCAAAGTTTGTAACAACTCAGATTCCGGAGTACCGCTCAAGTCATAAGCCGATTAGCCCTAAGCAGAACTTCCCTGTTTAATGTTAAAACAGACTGCGAGGAAGAAAGCAAAACATCGTACTGTTGTGCATATAATTTTTGTTTAAAATTATGTCTATAGTAAGAACTAATAGATATAAGGAAACAAACTGTCTAATTGATTAAATGCATTTCTGCCATGTACTTCTATTGGAGTTAAAACTGACCATGAGCAAGAAAACGATTCTGCCATTTTCATAGCATGGCGTTTACTTTCTCGTGATCGTTTTTAAAAGAAAACCTCTGCCTGTCGGAATTTTTATTATTGTAACTATATATATACCCACCTGAATGTTTATTACAGTATCGTGTAAAAATCTGAAGTAAATGGGTCAAGAACTTTTCAACATTTTGGAAATAACGTCAAACAGTTTCTTGCCGTTATATAGTAGTGTAGATGTCAGTAAGCAAAACGAATATTATTGTTTAGAATTTTTATGCCATTAGAATACTCTGGAAGAGTGGAAGAATAATTATAGTCTTCGGGACAACTCTATATAGTAGTTTCAGAAACAGAACTCCAGAATTTTTATGTTAAATTGATGAATGTGGAAGACAGCTCATGTGCTTTGCAACAGCAAATTTTTAAACACTAGAGTTACGAACCCCTTCCGTGTACACAGATCCTGTTTCACCAATTATTTTTAATTAATACTAAATAATTTTGGTTCAAACACCACTCAAGCACAGGTTAACACTCTTCCCTATACTTCCTCTGTGCTGTCCCAGCGAGCGATGAGGCTAAAGCAAAGAACGTTATTTTTACCAGGACGTCGTTTACGTAACTTTTGACCTGAGCAGAAACGTAAGCAAATTACAGCTGCCAGCAGTCTACTGTTTATCTACCAGGGAAGTAGAGATACAGTGTCTCCCACACATCGGTTCTAACTTAACGGTGCTGGCAACGGAAAAATGGGGCACGTTGGAGACGGAACGTCTGACCCGAGGGCCCAATACTGCATTATATTTCTGTTTTTCAAAAACCTACGTACAAAGATAATAATTTTCTTTCGTATAATGTACGAAGATGACTGAATTGTCCTATTTTGTATTAGAAAAACTAAACTCCGCGATAAAGCCCAGAAACTCGCTGTCCCGTTATCCTCCGTCATATGACGTCATTCGGTTGCGGTATGGAGGGGTGTGGGTTTATCAGACCACTCTCCCCGCAGTTGTCGGCTTTCTAGTACTTAAGCCGGGTTCAGACACGCATCTAATGTGGCGCCACAGCTTGTGGCTTTCTGTAGTGGCATCATGAACTACCGTTCACACAAGACGCCACAAATTCTACGTAGTTGCACAGTTTTCAATACGGCGTCAGTTGTAAGCATATGAGCGGATATGAATGTTATAGTGTATGTTATGGCCTTTTAGAGCTGTGGCAAGAGTTAAAGGCGAGTAAGACGAACCCCTAATGTTGGATCCGACAATAGATTTCGCACAGGGATAAATCGGTGGCCTCAAACACATTTAAGATAGAAATAATATTTGGAGACGAAAATGCTGTCTCCAGTGGTAAACTAACCAACAGCTGGCATGTAAATATTATCTGCAGACACACCACCCATCCAAATTTTTGGAATCTTGTTGTATTGATGTAGACATTTCGAATCACTAATTTTTAGTTTAACAGCTGTCCTATCACACTCTGGGGCTATTTCCAGCTTATAATCTACAATACATAGAATGTTTGGTGTCACGAATCACCAAGTTTATATGAGCCGCTGTTTTAGTTACGTATACTACGTTTACGTACTTACTTACCCAAAACGTAGGTTGCTGTTTTTGTAGTTCCAAAAGCTGTGAAAATGTACCTGCCGGCACTGTTTACACTTTTTTCAGAAATAGAATAAATATCCACTGAAATCGAATGGAGTAGAGCTACAATTACTTCGTATTCGAAACACTGTCACCAGGGAGCAGTGGCCGTGAGAAAGTAACGCAACAAAATATAGCCAAGGGGAACTTTTTCTGGCATCACAAATGTTGCGTCTCTAAAGTTGCGCCACTAAAAACTGGGACTTCACACATGCAACTACATTTAAACTGCAGTATGCCTTTAGCCGTGGAAACACTTTAGTTGCGTATGTGAACCTGGCTTTAGAGGCGCTGCTTTTTGTCGTCTAGTGCCTTCAATTGCTGAGCGCTCGGCGTCCCAGTGCCCCCATGATAGGAAAAGTCCTTGGAAGTGTTGTGAAAGAAAATCGGGTCCTATGCATGGCAGTTAAACATGCTGGCGATATATCCACGAATTTTTACATAGAATCATTGGCTATCATATACCAACGTAGTATTTAAAGCTGGAGATTGATCCACTCTTTTTTCTGGAGTTATTATAACGACATTAAGATTCATACTTAAAAGTACCTAGGAAGCGCCAACGAAGAATTTCGTAGGAATCTAAAAGATAAGAGTGAGGAAACTGTCTAATGAGAGACGCGTAGACGCCATTAGAAACATGCACGAGCGGTATGTTACGTACACGGGCCTAGAGCTCTGCTGCATATACATGTCTGAAACGACCTTTTTCATTAACGCATGTCAGATGGCGGTTGACAATTACGTAAACTACATTTCGCTTTAAGTAACAAATTAGCTGGGTGTAATTGTAACTCGATGTCCACATACTGTGCTCTGTTCATTGTTTATGGTAAGTACGCTTCTCATTAATTGGGGATCTGAAGTTTTGATGAGTCGAGCTGAAACTGGGGTGTATCTTTGAAGTTAACGTTTAACTGTCGACAAGTATATCTTCCCCTTTGATGAGTTCATCTTACTATAAACCTTCTTCAATTACGTTCTGCTATTGAAGAATAAATTAAAAATTAAGTGTACACGCAAGATACGAAATTTATGTATTGTACGACCAAACCTCATAGGAGCGAATACGGAAAATCATTGTCATACATGAGTATGTACTAAACGTACATCAGCTGTGGCGTTTCTTAACTTGTACCGATGCCCATCATTACTTATCTCTATTTAATCCGTAGTTTATCCGCCCATTTCGCTTTAATATTCCTCTTTCGACACCGTACTCGTTCTTGTGTCAGTTTTTTTCTCACCATTAGAGCTACCTTTCACACTCTCTCTCCAAAAATCTCTCTTCGATCCCTTTGAAAGATAAATACTGCAATGCCCTTCCACTGGAAAATCTTGCTGTCCCCTGAACGAATCTACTCGTAATGTTTATTTCCCTTCGACCTCGTATATGGAAAAATACTGTCACTTCTTCCACAGAAGCATCCACATTTTAAATTTTTTGCGAAACACTCCCTTCAGCTACCAACTTCCACTTTAATTTTGCCCTGTACGTTGGACAATCAGTGAAGCAAGTGAAACCTAATTGCAGTAACTTGTGTCTCTGCCTTTGAGTCCTCTATATCTAATATTTTTCACATTCTTTGTCTCCTCAGTTCTTTACAGATACTGTAAATTATTTATGTGCATGCTTGCTTTATTCTATTTCTTAAAACATTTCTAGCATCCTTTTCATGTCATAAACGGCACAATGGTAACCTGATATATTTTTTTCTTTTAGTGTTTTCGAGATCAGACCTGTTTCTCTGGTGGCTTCACTTTTTCTGCAATTTATCTCCTCAATATACAGCACTTATTCAACTACCCTTCCTCTTGAAATCTCTAATCTGCTAATTCTATATTTCTAACATTGAATGAATTTTGAAATTATCAGACTGAAGTGCACGCTCTATTCTGAACAATACCTTTTTATTGCCAGTTGCCCTGATCGCATCTAGTGGACTCATGGCAGTTTATCAGTTTCGACTCCTGTAAGTCACCTACCTCTGAATCTACATCTGCATGGATACTCTGCAAATCACAGTTAAGTGCCTGACAGGGGGTTCATCGAACCAACATCACAATAATCATCTGTTATTACAATCTCGAACAGCGCGTGGAAAAAGCGAACACCTATATTTTTCATTATGAGCTCTGATTTCCCTAATTTTATTATGATTATCGTTTCTCACTGTGTAGGTCGGTTCGAGTAAAATATTTTCGCATTCGGAGGAGGAAGTTCGTGAGAAGATTCCGCCGCAACGATATACGCCTTTGTTTTAATTATGTCCACCCCGAATTCTGTATCATGTCGGTGACACTCTCCCCCTATTTCGCTATAATACAAAATATGTTGCTCTTCTTTGAACTTTCTAGAAGTACTCCGTTAATCCTAACCGGTAAGGATCCCACACCGCGCAGCATTATTCCAAAAGAAGACCGACAAGCATAGTTTGGGCAGTCTCTTTAGTAGATGTGTTGCACGTTCTAAGTGTTCTGCCAATAAAACGCAGTCTTTGATTTGCCTTCCACACAACATTTTCCATTTGTTCTTTCCGATTTAAGTTATTCGTAATTGTAATTCTTAGGTATTTAATTGAATTTACTGCCTTTAGGTTTGACTGATTTATCGTGTGACCGAAGTTTAACGGATTTCTTTTAGCACGCATGTGGATAGCCTCACGTTTTTCATTATGAAGGGTCAATTACCAATTTTCGCACCATACAAATATCTTTTCTAAATCGTTTTGCAATTTCCTTTGATCTTCCGGTGACTTTACTAGACGATAAAGGACAGCATAACCTGCAAACAACCTAGGACAGCTGCTCAAATTGTCTCGTAAATCATTTGTGTAGATAAAGAACAGCAGAAGGACTTTAGCACTACCTTAGGAAACGCCAGATATCACTTCTGTTTTACTCGATGACTTTCCGTCAGTTACTACGAATTGTAACATCTCTGAGAGGGAATCACGAGTCCAGTCACGTAACTGAGATGATATTCCATAAGCATGCACTTTCACTACAAGCCGCTTGTGTGGCACAGTGTAAAAAGCGTTCTGGAACCTCTAGAAATACGAAATAAATTTGAAATCTCTCGTCAATAGCACTCATCACTTCGTGTGAGTAATGAGCTAATTGTGTTTCACAAGAACGATGTTTTCTAAATCCGTGTTGACTGGATGTCAATAGACTATTTACGGCGAGGTAATTTTAATGTTCGAACACAATATGTGTTCTGAAATCCTGCTGCATTTTGACGTTAACGTTATGGGACTGTAATTTGGTGGATTACTCCAACTATCTTTATCGAATATTGGAGTGACCTGTACAACTTTCCAGACTTTTGGTTCGGGTCCTTCGTTGAGCGATGGAGCTATTGAAACAGCATACTCTGAAAGGAACCTAATTGGTGTACTGTCTGGACCGGAAGATTTGCTTTTATTAAGTGATTTAAGTTGATTCACTACTTCCACGATATATATTTCTAAGTTACTCGTTTTCTCAGTTGATCTTGATTCGAATTCTGGAATATTTCTTCTTCGGTGAAGGTATTTCGGAAGGCTGTGTTTGGTAACTCTGCTATAGTAGCACTGTCATCAATAGTATTTTCATTGGTATCGTGCATAGAAGGCATTGATTCCGTTCTGCCGCTAGAATACTTTATAAGAGTGAGTTTTCTTGTGGAAACTATGATAAGCATCCCGTATTGATGTCCGTGCTGAATTTCGTGCTTCTGTAAAAGATCTTCAATCTTGGGGATTCTGGGTTGGGTTAAGTTTGGCATGCTGTTTAGTTGTTTCTCCAACAGTGTTCTGACCCGTTTTGTGTACCAAGGGGGATCACCTCCGTCGTTTGTAATTTATTTCGTATAAATCTCTCAAGTGCTCTCGATACAATTTCTTTACATTCAAGTTACGTCTGGTGTACACTTACATTGTTAATTTGTAAGAAGTGGAGATTGTTTCTCAGGAAGGCAACAAGTGAATTTTTATCGGCTTTTTTTGAGTAAGTATATTTTTCGTTTATTACGGTATTCAGTCTAGTCGCGACGACAACCCTGTGTTTACTAATCCCTGCATACGTTTCGATCTTCGTTATTGGCTTAGAATTATTTGATACTGAGAGATCAAGTATGGTTTCACAACCATTTATTATTCCAGTGGGATCATTGACTATCTGCTCGAAATAATTTTCAGTGAATGCATTTAGCACAATATCGGACAAAGTTTTATGCGCACCTCCGAATTTGAACACGTATTTTCGCCAACAAATCGAAGTTAAACTGAAGTCAGCATCAACTATAATTGTACGAGTCGAGTAAGTGTTTGAAATTAGACTCATCATCAGGAACAATATCTCGCTACGAAAGTAACATTTCAAATTAACTATCGACCACGTGATCGCTTAAAATAAACTAATCTGATGATTGTCAATGACCGCGAAGTGCGCTAGATGACAATTTCACGTGTCACTTTCTTAATAAGACACTAGTTCTCAAGATGAATCTTAAGATTCAGAAATAGGCATGCTGCCATAGCCGCACCACAAGCTATTGCGACAATTGGGAATAACAATTAGTTCTTGCGTTCATACTGTGGTTTCTTCTTCAGTAGTGTGATGGCAATTCTTTTTTCGAGCTCTGGTTGATAGAATTTAGTCAGAGGGCCAAATAAGAATATATCCCATACATACACTCCTGGAAATTGAAATAAGAACACCGTGAATTCATTGTCCCAGGAAGGGGAAACTTTATTGACACATTCCTGGGGTCAGATACATCACATGATCACACTGACAGAACCACAGGCACATAGACACAGGCAACAGAGCATGCACAATGTTGGCACTAGTACAGTGTATATCCACCTTTCGCAGCAATGCAGGCTGCTATTCTCCCATGGAGACGATCGTAGAGATGCTGGATGTAGTCCTGTGGAACGGCTTGCCATGCCATTTCCACCTGGCGCCTCAGTTGGACCAGCGTTCGTGCTGGACGTGCAGACCGCGTGAGACGACGCTTCATCCAGTCCCAAACATGCTCAATGGGGGACAGATCCGGAGATCTTGCTGGCCAGGGTAGTTGACTTACACCTTCTAGAGCACGTTGGGTGGCACGGAATACATGCGGACGTGCATTGTCCTGTTGGAACAGCAAGTTCCCTTGCCGGTCTAGGAATGGTAGAACGATGGGTTCGATGACGGTTTGGATGTACCGTGCACTATTCAGTGTCCCCTCGACGATCACCAGTGGTGTACGGCCAGTGTAGGAGATCGCTCCCCACACCATGATGCCGGGTGTTGGCCCTGTGTGCCTCGGTTGTATGCAGTCCTGATTGTGGCGCTCACCTGCACGGCGCCAAACACGCATACGACCATCATTGGCACCAAGGCAGAAGCGACTCTCATCGCTGAAGACGACAAGTCTCCATTCGTCCCTCCATTCACGCCTGTCGCGACACCACTGGAGGCGGGCTGCACGATGTTGGGGCGTGAGCGGAAGACGGCCTAACGGTGTGCGGGACCGTAGCCCAGCTTCATGGAGACGGTTGCGAATGGTCCTCGCCGATACCCCAGGAGCAACAGTGTCCCTAATTTGCTGGGAAGTGGCGGTGCGGTCCCCTACGGCACTGCGTAGGATCCTACGGTCTTGGCGTGCATCCGTGCGTCGCTGCGGTCCGGTCCCAGGTCGACGGGCACGTGCACCTTCCGCCGACCACTGGCGACAACATCGATGTACTGTGGAGACCTCACGCCCCACGTGTCGAGCAATTCGGCGGTACGTCCACCCGGCCTCCCGCATGCCCACTATACGCCTTCGCTCAAAGTCCGTCAACTGCACATACGGTTCACGTCCACGCTGTCGCGGCATGCTACCAGTGTTAAAGACTGCGATGGAGCTCCGTATGCCACGGCAAACTGGCTGACACTGACGGCGGCGGTGCACAAATGCTGCGCAGCTAGCGCCATTCGACGGCCAACACCGCCGTTCCTGGTGTGTCCGCTGTGCCGTGCGTGTGATCATTGCTTGTACAGCCCTCTCGCAGTGTCCGGAGCAAGTATGGTGGGTCTGACACACCGGTGTTAATGTGTTCTTCTTTCCATTTCCAGGAGTGTATTTTAACATATTTTAGTGGCCCTGAAATTTAAAACAAATGTCACATTCAAACTATTTTCCATTGACTCATCTCCAGGAAAGAACTATCAAAGAGACTAGACTCGAGGACTCCATAGCATAAAGTTGCCTTCCACGTTTTCCGTGGGTCACGAAGATAGCGTCGCGTATTCGCTTCGCAACCCATTCCAGAGGACGGCTGTGCGCCGCGACATTTGCATCTGTCATTCCGGACTAATTCCGGACGGGGGCAGCTTTCGCAGGTGGCAGCGGACAGGTTATTGCCGCAGATCGATCTCTCCCCTGGTCGCGGTTAAGCAAACAACGCGCCGCTGTCCGCTTTCCGTCATCGGCTGCACCTTCTCCGGTGTCGACAGCAGGAAATAGTCCCGTGGGCGTCGTTTATGCAGTGAGATACGTTGAACTCTTACTGCTAATTTTTACTACTTCTCACTAAGCTATCTTTAGCAACATCTGCCTTCATTCTACGCCCTGAATGGAAACGATATGCGCTAATTCGTATTTTTACGACTCTGTCTCTCGTGACATCCTTAAGCACCAAGTCACTTATTATTCGTCTCCTTTCACAGTAATTTAAAATAATGCGTTTTCGCTTGTCTGCTTTACAAGATTCAGGTGTCAGCGAAGAGACAATCTATCTGGCGCACACACCATTACAAGAATGTTTTTACCTTGTGTTGATAAAGTTAAATTTAAATTGATTTGTCTCATTTTTATTATTTATTTACGCAGTACCGAGTGAAAATCTATCGAGTAAATTAGTCAATCTTATACAAGAGATTGGAGCAAGGAAACCTCTATAACTATGTCAATAAGCACAAGTGGAATGTGCCGGCTGGTGTGGCCGAGCGGTTCTAGAGGCTTGAGTCTGGAACCGCGCGACCGCTACGGTCGCAGGTTCGAATCCTGCCTCGGGCATGGATGTGTGTGATGTCCTTAGGTTAGTTAGGTTTACGTAGTTGTAAGTTCTAGGGGACTGATGACCTCAGATGTTAATTCCCATAGTGCTCAGAGCCATTTCATTTCAACAAGTGTGATGTCTATGATAAATGTTCATTGCAGGGAGAGAGTATTTTGTGAAAAATTAATAATTTCATGAAAAGTAAGACGTAGAAATGAATGCAAGCCTTAAATATACTGACTGTAACATTTTATGGGTATTACAACGTGTAATTCATTTAATCAAAACGGAATCATAAAGGTAAGGAACCCACCATGGGTTTTCGACCGCCAGTCTTCTGGATGGCTTCAAGGCGAGCACCGCAAGGGAGGAAAAGAACGGAAAAGCAGCGGCAGTTGCAGTCGAGCCTTGACTGCGTACGTATAGTGGTGCGCCATGTCTGGCGATGTGCGCCTTAATCCATAACAATTCTGAGTGAAAGTGCTTAATATTTGGTGTGGCAATGGTTTATACACAACTGTCCATTAAAATTGCTACACCACGAAGATGACGCGCTACAGACGCGAAATTTAACCGACAGTAAGAAGATGCAAATGATTAACTTTTCACAGCATTCACACAAGGTTGGCGCTGGTGGCGACACCTACAACGTGCTGACATGAGGAAAGTTTCCAACCGGTTTCTCATATACAAACAGCAGTTGACCGGCGTTTGCCTGGTGAAACGTTGTTGTGATGCCTCGTGTAAGGAGGAGAAATGCGTACCATCACGTTTCGGTCAGATTGTAGCCCATCGCGATTGCGGTTTATCGTATCGCGACATTGCTGCTCGCGTTGGTCGAGATCCAATGACTGTCAGGAGAATATGGAATCGGTGGGTTCAGGAGGGTAATACCGAACGCCGTGCTGGATCCCAACGGCCTCGTATCACTAGCAGTCGAGATGACAAGCATCTTATCAGTATGGCTGTAACGGATCTTGCAGCCACGTCTCGACCCCTGAGTCAACAGATGGGGACGTTTTCAAGACAGCAACCATCTTCACCAACAGTTCGACGACGTTTGCAGTATCATGGACTATGAGCTCTGAGACCATGGCTGCGGTTACCCTTGACGCTGCGTCACAGACAGGAGCTCCTGCGATGGTGTACTCTACGACGAACATGGGTGCACGAATGGCAAAACGTCATTTTTTTCGGATGAATCTAGGTTCTGTTTACAGCATCATGATGGTCGCATCCGTGTTTGGCGACATCGCGGTGAACGCATATTAGAAGCGTCTATTCGTCATCGCCATACTGGCGTATCAGCCGGCGTGGCGGTATGGGGTGCCATTGGTTACATGTCTGCGTCACCTCTTGTTCACATTGACGGCACTTTTAACAGTGGACGTTACATTTCAGATATGTTACGACCCGTGGCTCTACCCTTCATTCGATCCCCGCGAAACCCTACATTTCAGCAGTACAAAGCAGGACCGCATGTTGCAGGTCCTGTACGGGCCTTTCTGGATACAGAAAATGTTCGACTGCTGCCCTGACCAGCACATTCTCCAGTTCTCTCACCAATGTAAAACGTGTAGTCAACGGTGGCCGAGCTACTGGCTCGTCACAATACGCCAGTCACTAATCCTGATGAATTGTGGTATCGTGTTGAAGCTGCATGGGCAGCTGTACCTGTACACGCCATCCAAGCTCTGTTTGACTCAATGCCCAGACGTATTAAGGCTGTTTTCTACGGCCAGAGGTGGTTGTTCTGGGTACTGATTTCTCAGGATCTATGCACCCAGGTAGCTAGCGGTACACTCGCGAGTACCGTAAACACAACTGCTAAATGGATTCACTTTCCGTAGCGTGGCCTCTGCTACAGAACGATATAGAAATTATTCTGCAGATTGTTACTTCCATTTTAAGCAATATTAGCGGGTCATACAGCTAAATATTGTCACGATCATAGTTAAAAAGAATTTTTCTCCCTACTAAATAACGTAAAAAAACGATTCGATTATACACGATTCGGAGATTTAAAATACAAAAGCGAATCAGTCACACGTGGATTAGGAGGGTAGGGTTACAACCTGAGTGGGTTCGCAGCAGACAGAGTTCAATTCAAAGCTACCTTTCAATTCATTCGTCACCCATGTGGCCAGTATAGAAGCTCATCGCATTCGCATTTATATTCTTACTGCGAACTGTCTAAAGTGTCGGGACAACTGTAGGTAACGCAGAATTGACCAGTAGATGTCATGAGAGGCGAACCCTTCAGAATAAAGGGAGGCGGCGAGTATTGTGTTATCAGTAGTAGAGGAGGGACAGCAGCATGGTCGATTAGGAGAGCTCAGTGTTCTCGAACGTGGATTAGTCATTGAATTCCTTCTGAGTAAAAACTCTATAAGGAACATTTAAACCCTTCTAACCCTGTCCACACCCACTCTTGGCGATCTGATTTGAAGTGGAAATTCAAAGGAACAGTCACAGTTATACCAAGACCAGGTAGACCTCATGTACTGACGGACGTAGAGCGTCGAGCACTCTGGAGGGTGGTTGCAAGGGCTTGCAAGAAATCAGCGGAATGAATCCTCGTGAGTTCCAAATTATCAGGAGAAGTCCAACTAGCAGAGTTACTGTGCGTAGGGACTTAAAGAGAGTGAGGTAGAACGGCTGAGCATTTCGTCATGAGCAACCACGCTAAGCGACGCTTGAGGTGGTACAAAGAGCAACGCCACTGGGCAGTGGATGTCTGTAGACGTGTGATTTGCAGCGATGTATGCCCTGTGCCAATCCAGTGGTAAGGTTTCGGTTTCGTGAATACCAAGAGAACTTTACCTGCCGTCATGTGTAGCGCCAACAGTGAGGTATTGAGGAGATTCTGTCATGGTATGGGGGTGTTTATCGTGGTTATAGTTCCCCCCACCCCTTACAGCGCTTCAGAAAACGCTAAATGCCACACGATGTGAATGCATTGTACAGCACTATGCCCTGCACTCACTAGTGGAACAGTTCCGAGGCGGTGACTGTATTGAGCAAGACAACACAAACTGTCATTAAGCGGCATCTACGAGGCAATGGTTTGTGCACAGTAACATTTCTCAGATGGACTGGCCTGCCCAGAGTCCCGATCTGAACCCAGTACAACACCTTTGGGATCAGTTAGAACAGTGCTCATCAAACCTTCCCTCAAGAGCAAATAGTGAGATTGTGGCCAGCATGTCGGATCGCATATGTACCAATCTTATTATCAATTTGTAACCTTTATTATTAACCTTACTATTCATTTGTAAACTTTATAAATAAGTATATCGTGAGCTCCCACTAGAGTAGTTGTGGTAAGGGCTCACAAGCACTGATCGTTAAATGTCCATATCAGTTGCAAAACTTTTATAGACTGTTCTCTGCTTCAGATTGCTGCCACCCTAACCGACCCAAGAGCTGTGACACTGTAGTTGCGTAATAGAGGGTTGTTGTGTTGCCTATGTGAGTGGAGGGTTAACTAATTAATGACAGTAACTGTACTTCTATTTAAATGCGTTCTGCAATATATGAGACACAATCACAAATGGTTGCTGAATGTTTTTTGTGTCATCATTCTTTTACCCAGTTGCATTCTATTGCAAGAGCCTGTTTAATTTCATATTCCTTGCCAAAAATATGCACGGCGTTCTAGCATGACCGTCTCTACATAAAGTGCATTGACGAATTCATATTTTTTCCATAAAAAAATTAATATCAAAGCAGCTGTTCGGTATGAGGCGCTACCGTCCTTCAGTTGTCGGTACTGCAACACAAATAATAAAACATACCCAGTCTAACACTCTCAAACCCTGCCGTAGCCACGCTGCTTATCGCTCTGTTCCTGACATAACACAGTACTTAAATCACGGTCGAATTCGCCTACGTTAGTTAAAATTAAATACACCTAAAATACAACAGTTTTTGCTGATATCTTTTTCTCCTACTGAGCAGGACAACTTCATTCTGAAGAAACTCTGACCGTTACCTGACGTTTTTAGATTTGGTATCACAAAGGCTATTCGGAAAGTAAGGTCCGATCGGGGGTAACATGGAACCACAGCGAAAATCCGATAAAGCTTTGTACAGATGTGTTGGGCAGTGTCTCTAGTATGTCCGTCGATCGTGTCACGTCGCTCTTTTCAGTTCTCACCGCTCAGTGAATCACATAAAGATGTCTGGCTACACAGTGTCTGCCGCAAAGCATGAGCGCCAAGTGAGGGATATCGCCTGATGTCATGCAGCCCACATAACAGAATTGTCATGCGGTTCCTTCTTCAGAACAATTCTCGGCCACACTCTGCAGGGGCAATGAAGATGCTCCTGCATCGTTTTCGATGGAAAGTGTTTATCACCCACAACTGGATGCCCCTGAGTTTCATCTCTGGTCGTATGAACTGATGGCTTTGAAAACAACTTTTTGACACCGTCATCTAGCTGTAGACAAGCGTGGAGAATTGACGGAAAGCACAGGTGGCTGCCTTCTATGACGACGGTACTGGTAAGGCGGGACAGCGCTAGGACAAGCGTGTAAGTTGGATCCGCGACTATGTAGAGAAGTAGCTGGAAGGTATAGGTAGCTGTAGCAAATAAAACATTTTTATTCTCATAGTGGTTTTCCATTTCGCGACCGATTGGACCTTACTTTCAGCATACTCCTGATATCAAATACGACTGCCAACAGCAGGCCTCATGAATGCTTGATTTCGGCCGAATCCCCCGGGACGCAGTTTGACGGCCACTGGGTTAGAACGTCGACTTCGCTACCATTCCTCCACAGACATTCAGAAACGTCATTAAAACTACCCACAGCTGAGGTCCAGACACTATAAAGGGGAGACGTGCACCATACTGATGCCCAGTGGCAGGTGTCCAAATGCTTTTGAACGTATGGTATGTGTACTTTGAAAACACTATCACTAGTGTGCTGAATGCCCCATGCCTTAGAATGCATTTATACGTTGATCCATCCTCACAGGAACATACTCTGAGTTGACAAGTCTGGGATACCTCGTAATATTGTGCCCAGCGTAGTGCAGTAACTCGATGTGGCGTCGATTCAACAAGTCATTGGAAGTCTGTTGCAAAAATATTGCCGGCCGAAGTGGCCGTGCGGTTAAAGGCGCTGCAGTCTGGAACCGCAAGACCGCTACGGTCGCAGGTTCGAATCCTGCCTCGGGCATGGATGTTTGTGTTGTCCTTCGGTTAGTTAGGTTTAACTAGTTCTAAGTTCTAGGGGACTAATGACCTCAGAAGTTGAGTCCCATAGTGCTCAGAGCCATTTGAGCCAAAAATATTGATCCATGCTGCTTCTATGGCCGTTCATGGTTGAGAAAGAGTTACCAGTGCACAAATTTGTGTACGAGCTGACATCCTGATTACATTGATAAGCAAAACATTATGACTACCTCCGTTATAGCTTGTCTGTCCACCTTTTGAACGAAATACATAACTGATCTTGCGTGTCAGGGATCCGACAGTTTATTGGTAGGTTTGTGGAGGTACGTGACATTAGATATCTACGCACAGGTCATGTAACTCTCGTGAATAACGGGCCGCTGATTTGCGTACCTGGTTATAGCGACCGACAGCGACCCAGGTGGGTTCCACAACATTTACATCAGACGCATTTGGTTGCCGAGATATCACCGAGATTTCACGGTAATGCTTCTGAAACCATTGTAGCACAGTTATGGCCCCGAGATATGGACAATTATTCCTCTGAAAGATGACATCGCCGTCGGAGAAGACCTTAAGCATGAAGGGATGCAGGTGGTTCGCAGCTGCCAGGGCAGGAGAATGTCTTCCATAGAATAATATTACTGCCAACAGTCACCGTCCGTGGTGCGCTGTGCGTTTTAAGACACCGTTTACCTGGATGACAGCGTTTTTGGAGACGACCTGCGACCTGGTGTAGCAAAAATGTGATTCACTCGAAGAGGCGACACGTTTCCATAGCTCTACGATCGAACACTGATGGTCCCGTCGAAATTGACTATGTCTTTGGGTCAACATGACAACACGTAGGGATGGTCTGCTGCGGAGCTCCATGGTCAACAATTTGCGATGAACGGTGTGCTCCGAAACATTGTGCGTTCGTTCACAAGCATTGTGCTCTTTCGATAGAGATGCCACATAACACCATCTATCCTACTACAGGAAGCTGATAAGACTTCAAACCCCACGTTCTGTGAAGATTCGTGGACGTCCCACCATTTAAGCACCTTGTGGTAGTTTCACTGTCCTTCTACCTCTTTCCTTAAATGCTGATGACAGTAGTACGTGAACATTCGACAAGCTTCGCCGTACTCGTTCACAGGCTCTGCGTGATAATAATCTGCCCTTTGCCAAAGTCTCTTATCTCGATGAATTTCCCCATTTGCAGCCGATATCTTCGCTATCGTGTTTCCCCGTCTGCGTCTGCTCCTCTCCCATACTTTAGTTACCGCGTCACGTGCCTTCAACGCCACCACGCGGCATCCAACGTCGCGAAGGGCAGTGGTCGAAACGTTTTACCTTCTCAGAGTATGTCCCATAAATACTCGATGCTCTCACGTCGGGCGTCTTAGGTGGCCAAATCACTCCCTCGAATTATCCAGCATGTTCTCAAACCAGTCGCGAATAGTTGTGACCCAATGACACGACGCATTCTTATCCAAAACAAATCGTCGATTTTTGTGAACATGAAGTTCATAATAGTCTGCAAATGGTCTCCAAGTAGCCGAACATAACCATTCCTACTCAATAACCTGTTCAGTTGGACCAGAAGACAGTTCACACCATTATAGAGCCACCATCGGCTCCCACAGTGCCTTGTTGACAATCCGGATCCATGTCCTCGTGGGATCTGCGACACATTCGAGCCCCATCATTAGTTCTTAGGAACTGAAATCGGGACTCATTTGACCAGGCCACGGATTTCCAGTCATTTAGGGCGCAACCGACGTGGTCAGAGCCCGGGAGAGAAGCTGCAGGTGATGTTATTCTGATAGCAAAGTCACTCGCGTCTGTCACCTGCTGCCACAGCCCATTAACGCCACATTTAGCTACACTGTCCTAACTGATACGTTCGTCGTACGTTCCACATAGATTTCTGCGGTTATTTCACTCAGTGTTTCCTCTCTGATAGCACTCCCAACTCTACGCAGACGCCGCTGCACTCTGTCCTTAATTGAAAGCCGTCTGCCACTGACTTTTCTATGGTGAGAGGTAATGATGGAATTTTGTTGTTCTTGGCACACTCTTGACGTTGTGGAACTTATAATATTGAATTCCCTAAAGATTTCCGGAACTGAATGTGTCATATGTCAGACTGAAACTAGAATGTTGCGTTCAAAGTCGGTTAATTTTCGTTTTGCGGCCATAATAAAGTCGTAAACCTTTTCACATGAATCACTCGAGTACAAATGCCAACTCCACTACTGCACTGTCCTATTACACGATGTGTACGCGATAATACCCCCATCTGTATATGTGCATATCGCTATCTTGTGATTTCAATATGTATTCAAGAATAATCGAATATATCTGTGGTGGTGGTCTATCAGCACCTTGCGTATTCTTCATGGAGAGAAAGAGTGGTAGGTTGTATTTCTGGATTTGCTCTAACTGAAGAGCTAGTTACATTTACATATAGAAGCTTTTTGACACAAATCACACATACAGATTCTGAAATAAATTGCCTTGCTGCTGCTCATAAAGTTCAATAACTATAACCGCTGATTTTATAGAGCTTGAAGGAGTGGGCGTTGGTTTCACAAGGAAAAGCTAAATCTGTACATGTTTACTGCGTTGCTTGGCAAATGATACATGGTACGTGTTTGTGATAGTCTCTTACATGCAATCAGTAACATACAACATGCCCTTCAGAGCAGTGGTAGATCTTAAATAACCATTAGTGTCGCAGATATTTCCAGATTATAAATTTGAATCGGTCGCGTAGTAGTTGTTCAACCCCGGTCCTTGCAACTGACAGATTAGCAGATGCAGATACCAGTGAAAATCGTTTATAAAAGACATAAACTCATTACACGTGCCTGCGACTATTGCCGCTAATTAATGTAACTATCGGACTTGATCTTCTTTATTAATTTAGTTTTTAATTTATACACCTTATCGCATTAAGGCCTTATGCATTTTGAAATTCCGCCAGATAAAAAAAACAAATTAAAAATATTACAATGAATTATTCACTCTGCAGGGACTTGTGCTTTCTTATGAAACTTCCTGGCAGATGCTGTACTGGGAGAAGTCTTGCTTGAGTAGACCAGTCTTGTTGCAGCTCATATTTTTAATCTGTAAGGAAGTTTCAACACACACACACACACACACACACACACACACTGAACGTATCGCTGTAGGGTGGTACAACATGCAATGAGCAATAAGATTAGCGGAAATGATCTTTTATATTGATCTCTATTCCCATTTTTTGTACAGGTTCCGGAACTCGCGGAACCGAGGTTAAAGATTTGCATCACTTCGGTTTAGAGGGTTCCGGAACCTGTACAAAAAATTGGAATAGTGATCAATATAAACGTAATTTCCGCCCTTTTTATTGCTCATGAAAACCACACATTGCATGTTGTACCACCATACAGCGAGACCTTAAGAGGTGGCGGACCAGATTCCTGTACACACCTGTACCGCGAATACCCAGTAGCACTTCTTCTTGCATTGATACATGCGTGTTTTCGTCGTGGCATACTATCCACAAGTTGATCAATGCACTGTTGGTCCAGATTGTCCCACTCCTCAACGGCAATTCAGCGTACATCCGTCAGAGTGGTTGGTGGGTCACATTGTCCATAAATAGCCCGTTTCACTCTATCCTATGCATGTTCGATAGGGTTCATGGACATGCTGGCCTCTCTAGTCCAGCGATGTCGTTATCCTGAAGGAAGTCTTTCAGAAGATGTTCACGATGGGGGCGCCAATTGTCGTCCATGAAGCCGAATGCCTAGCCAATACGCTGCCGACGTGAATTGTCATCCAAGAAGCCGAATGCCTAGCCAATATGTTGCCGATATGGTTGCACTATCTGTCGGAGAATGACATTCACGTATCGTACAGCCGTTACGGCGCCTTCCATGACCGCCGGAGGCGTACGTCGGCCCCATGTAATGCCACCCCAAAACGGCGAGGTACCTCCAACTTGCTGCACTCGCTGGACAGTGTGTCTAAGACGTTCAACCTGACCGGGTTGCCACCAAATACGTCTAGGACAGTAGTCTGGTTGAAGGCATGTGCGACACTCATCGGTGAAGAGAACGTGATGCCAATCCTGAGCGGTCCATTCGGCATGTTTCTGGGCCCATCCGTACCGCGCTGCATGGTGTCGCGGTTGCAAAGATCTCGCTGTGGACGCCGGAAGTGACGTTGCGCATCATGCAGCCTACTGCGCACAGTTTGAGTCTTAACACGACGTCCTGTGGCAGCACGAAAAGCATTATTCAACGTGGTGGCGTTGCTGTCATGCTTCCTCCAAGCCATAATTCGCAGGTAGCGGTCATCCAATGTAGCAGTAGCTCTTGGGCGGCCAGAGCGAGGCATGTCATCGACAGTTCCTGTCCCTCTGTATCTCCTCCATGTCCGATCAACATCGCTTTGATTCACGCCGAAACGCCTGGACACTTCCCTTGTTGAGAGCCCTTACTGGCACAAAGAAACAATGCGGGCGTGATCGAATCGCTGTATTGAACGTGTAGGCATGGTTGATCTACAGACATCACGAGCCGTGTACCTCCTTCCTTGTGGAATGACCGGAACTGGTCGGCTGTCGGACCCCCTCCGTCTATTAGGCGCAGTTCATGTATGATTGTTTACATCTTTGGGCAGGTTTAGTGACATCTCTGATCAGTCAAAGAGATTGTCTGTGATACAATATCCACAGTCAACGTTTATCTTCAGGAGTTCTGGGAACCGGAGTGATGCAAAACTTTTTTTTATGTGTGTATATAAACAGTTGTAGTCAGTTTACATGAGAGCTGTGAACTTAAAAGTCTGTACACTATATCTCGTCAGCTCTCATGTAAACGTGACTAGAACTGTTTAGTTGCCTTCAATAAAAATCTGTGCCTGTTAGGCTGCTGTTAAATGCAAATGGAATAATCACATCAAAATTGAAATTAACATCTAAAATATTTTTTCTTAGTGCCAAATTTAAAAAAAATGGACTTGAAGTAATTCACAACAAAATCAAACATTGCAGAGAGATGCAGTATTTGAGATTACAGCTCGAATAAGGCTGCTTAAATGTCGGCCCTAATTTTGCACGGAAAATTCTTCCTCACCACAGCGTCCACAGCCGAACAAGCTGCGGTGCCACGAATGATATCTGAGAATGAAATGAGTGAATAAGGTAAAAATGAGAGCCAATCGTCCCAGGCGCCAAAGTTTTGTTGACGGCAGGTGACTGATCAGAATCCTTAACTGGTTTGCACGCAGCTGTTTGGAAAGGAACTCCAGTCCAACGTGCAGCACAATGTCTTGATAATTGGAGACATCGCCTGGCCATTACAGCACACCACGTCAGCATTTCTAGTCATCAGGCTTCCAGTCAGCCAGCGACCACCGAATTTTTGCACTTGCAAAAACGAGAATATCATAAGGGATGACTCAACGGATGAAAATACTTAAGGTCATTATTTGTAGGGCTGCTGATGGTAGCTGGACAGCTCACTCACAGCTGAAAGGTGGTTGAAACCTTAATTTATTTACTAACAGTTTGTTACCGAAGATTTGTGCCCGCATGAGGCCAACGTTAGATAGTGGACGTAAAGCTCACAGTCCACAGTGCACGATGTGTAGATAAAAAACAGCCAGCAGTCACTAAGGTCATCTCGGCTCGATGGTGGGGCAACGTCGTAATGTCAGTATTGGTAGGTGGCAGTACTGTGCTGCGTCATCTGTTGGCAAAACAGCCCGACCTGGCTACACTGAATCCAAAACAGGCTGGCAGGTGAATGGCTGGCTGCGAGAGCCTCAGTTCCACCTTCAGCCAATCAGTGCTGTGGCTGAACCCTCAGGCAGGGAGTCCTGCCTGGTTGTCCCAGTACCCCAGTCTGATTACACAGACAGTGTTTATACATGCCAGGATACTCTTATTATTGAGTAGATGACTCAGGTGTCACTTTCACCACTTGCCGCAGTGCCGCTGAAGCATTCCAGGTTACGGTAATACCATTGGTCATTGTTCAGATGGGCATGCAGGAATACTGAGACGGGCAGGGTGGCAAAACGCAACGACCCTTGTCTTAGTTCTCGCTGCTACAAATTACAGCTTCGAGCTTCTGTATGTAATGCAATGCCCAATACACACTCAGGTCACATTATAGATCATACGGTTGGAGTACATATTAACGGGGACAGGAGGAAGTGTGAACTGCCCCGCTGCTGGTAAACTTCCTTAGCTCATCCTACGCGGCGCCGGCGTCTTTCTGTCTCTCTCGCCGCCTCAGATGTTCACCATTCTGTTGTTTAGCTCTGTACGCCTCTCAAGGTGCAGGAGGTTACACATCCCACAGTAGAATGTCGATTTTTCACTTCCACATCGCACAACAGAACGCAAAAATCTTCGTTCCTGTGACCACACAGGATCGCTTCGTCCCACTTTCTCATCACTTGGCTTCCAAGTCACTTGGTAGTTAGGATTTTCTCTCACGGTTGACGAAGACGGAGCTTCGTGTAGCTAGAGCGTGACACGAGAAATTGGCTGTTGATTGCTTTCATGGTATGAGGTGGAATTCGGCGGTGTTTCCCGTTAGCTTCGTGTCGTTTCCACCAGCACGTAGAATTTCCAACGGCCGTTTATGATAACTGGAGAACTCAGCTTCGATCACCGAAGTTCGCTGCTATGGCGAATCTCCCACTCTTGCTGTGCCAAATGTATGGTCTCCTTGTTCAGTTGGCCTTCCAAGTGACCGAGCAGTGTGGGTCTGAAACAGGACTCCTGCTGGCCGGTGCGCCTTCTTCTCGCACCACAAACCGTAACCTTGCTGCTGACCCACTCCACGAAGGCGTAATTAATATTGAATCAGTTTCGATTTTGACTTATTTTCTTCTTCGGGTATCATTACAGTATGGCTCTCGGGTCTTGGATACTACAGACCGTCCAAATGAAAAATACCTTTTTGCCAAATGCAAAAAAAAGGAGGCCATGAGCTTAGATACTTGCCATTTGGGCCAACGCGTATAACCACTCAAGAAGTTTACTACAAACTATTAATACACTTCTAAATGGTTTGCTTTCATAACTCGTAAAAGTCGAAAAGCACAAGCGATACTCTATCTCATCCTGTCTGTGGGGATGGAGGCAATTACATCAGAAATCATTGTGCATATATTGTCAAGGTCAAATAAAGGCGAAGCACACGTCTTGTCATAATCCCATATGAAGAAATCCAGAGGAGCCATGTAAGGAGACCGCAGTGGTTACCTGATTATTCCATCACGTCCTATCCCGCGCTGTGAAAATGGTCAGTCCAGGAAGTCATGAACATGTAAACTCTAGCGCGGTGTTGCATTATCCTGCTGAAAGATGATATTTGTGTGAAAAGGAAAAAGATAAAGGACAGAAAATTGCTCAGGCATGTTGAGGTAAGCGGTACCTATTAGTTTTGGCTCGATAAAGAAAACTGGTCCAACTATGCTGCCTTATCATTGACGCACATCACACATTCACGTTTTCACTGTCTCTGACATATTTCCGAATACTGAGTTCAGGGCCGGGGTGCTAGAGGGGTGGGAGGCGGGGGTGTTTCGAACCCGTGGTACGAACATAGTACCGATCAACTGCCCCACATGGATAGAGCTTTGTCAGAGTAAACATTTCCTACAGTTTTGCCCAATCCAGCCCAACACTTGAATACCAGATTCGTGGTGAAGTTGCAGTTCATTTTGCTTCAATATGCGCAAAGTTGGAACGTCGTACGCAAGCAAGTGAAGCAGCTTGTGAACCGCTACGGATGTTTAGCTCTTGTGATGCTCGGCGATCTGACGCTGATGGGCTTGTTTTGGGAAATATCTCTGACCTCCTGTACCATTTCATCAGATGTGCGTTTTCTGCCAGAATCTGACTTTCTGTTGACACTCTTAGGGAACTTCATACCAAGCCTTAACTACCTCAACGTCTGGTGACTTTCTTCGGAATTCACCCCGGTAATTTCTTTGGACCTGCAATGGGTGATTTCGTCTCTGCATACCACACCAAGCATGGGGCTCTTTCCTGTGGTGTAGGCATTTCTGGAAATTACGTAACATATGAACCAAAATAAAAGGCATTCTTTAAAAGAAATCTATACAAAACTTTGTTAGTTGTCTTACATGATGCAGTAAAGCGCGTGTATCTTTGTCTAACATTTCTCTCTAGCGGCATTTGCAAATCAGAGAAGATTCGTATCGACACACTGTACTAGTTAACTGTTATTTCCCCTTTTTTAAAAAAAAATGAGTTATAGAAAAGTACTTACCACGTCATAGAGATAATTAAACATCACGTTAAGACAGATTAAATAGAGGGTTATGCTTTTTTTATTGTACTGCAGAATTCCACCTGCTGCTTCGATTTCTCTGTCACTTCCGTCATGAAATCGTGTGATATTCAGCAACCGGATTTTTAAATGTTAAAAATGAAGGATCATACTGTTTATTTACAATCATCAACTTAAGTTGAATTTACGCTGGAGATAACATGAGTAAAGGAATTTACTGAATGGAAGTAATGCGGTGAAGGGTAGTAAAATGTTGTTATTCTTCCCTCGTCAACGAATGTACTTGCGTGCATCAAAATTCTTATGACAAAGCAAAGCCCAGTGTCGCTAATCTCTTCTTGTAAGGAAAATAAATCGTGCAGAGCAGTATAATAACGACTCTCAGAAATGGAAACGAGCGTTTGGCGTCATTGGCCGGGAGGCCCTTTGCGGGGCAGGTCCGGCCTCCTTGGTGCAGGTCTTACTACATTCGACGCCACACTGGACGACCTGCGCGCCGGATGGGGATGAAAAGATGATGAAGACAGCACAACACTCACTACCTGAGCGTAGAAAATCCGCTACCCAGCCGGGAATCGAACCCGGGTCCAGTGGATGGCAATCCGTCACGCTGACCACTCAGCTATCAGAGCGGACTCTCAGGAATATCAATGTCGCTAACTGAATAAATTTTGTACGAAAAGTCGGTATTCACTTGCAATTCGTTAGAGGTAAACATAACTGGTGCACACACACACCAAGTTCGCATTATCTTCGGTATATTACACAATAACATTCAAATGGTTTGTCGAATGCTATTGCCAAGTTTATAATCAAATATTTCACTCTGTGAAAAAGTTGATTGATTACATAACCCTGTTACTCTTTCACGACCTTTAGTTCCGATTCGGCTTGTTTCTCGTAAGTGGAGCTTGATATACGAAGCCCGTAATAGATGTACTCTCTTTTTTGGTCACCGGTGAGTTTCGTGAAACACGAAAGGGATGTCAGAGAAGACACACCTACGGATGACGTAGCCTCGCTGACGCTGCAACAAAATCTGTGACTGCATCAAGAAAAATTGGACGATCTTGCAACGAAGTATCTTTAATGTTTTACTTCAGCAAAGGGTAGATTAGGAAGCCAGTGATTAACGATTTCTGCGCTGGGAGTCCACCGTTTGACAGGAGGCGACATGATGAAAGTCTCAACAATCAAGGACAAGCGCCAAGATGGGAGTATGATCTCCAATTAACGCAAAACACTGTGGTTAATACAGTCAACGGTACACGCCTGTACCAAGTTTATTTCGTCATAGAGTGCATATTTAATTTATTCCACACACACTCACTACACGTAAAACGTGCGCATGGCCCACACAATTCGTCTGCTTCCGCCTATTTCAAATTGAGTCGATTGTTTAAAACCTTAGTTTATGAAATACAAATCATAGGTCTATGAGCTTCACTATCTAATTAACACAGTTCACAATTCTTATGAGAATTTCTTACTAATTTAATTTCCGCCGCCCACGTAGTTCCACGCATCGATTAACAACCTTCGGGTTTAACAAATCTGTAACGTCCATTTTCATAATAAAGCAGCCTACAAAACTGCTCTACCATAGAGAAATATAACCAAAAGGGTATCTGCGGAACCACTTTCGAAATTAATGACTGTGCGAGTTCCAATTCGTTACAAAAATATCTCTCACAATTAAATTAAAATGTTGACGTAACGCTTGTACAATACTGAAGGGAGTCCTCCTCCCGACACGAAAGCTTACATTCTCTTGTTTCAACAACGAAATATTCTCAGTTGTGACAACATTTCTCATTGATTAAATATTACCATAACTGAGCAATCGCATTACCTTACACAGAAAATAACGTTTTCAGATCGTATTATAAGTACAACCTAGGCAATATTTACATACGTGAAAAACAGAATATAATATTACAATTTGTCATAAGACATCAGGGAATGTTATGCAACAAAATTCGAGAATGAACAAATGATTTTCAATAGAAACCTGGTGTAGATGTGTGAGCCACGTGTGGGTGTTATTCTGTTATTCTGAGCAACGGATTAATCTGAGATGTACCCCTTACCCTATGGCTCTTTCAAGATGCAATTTCCACCCCCACAGTACTACAGAAGTCAGACAGACGGTCCTAACGTTCTAAAGAGAAATGCCTGAAAAACTTTCAGCAATAAATATTTTCTGGAGTCGTTCGCTGTAATGAAATGACACAAAAATTCACAAAATTTCTTACATAACTTGTGGGATACTTGGGTACTGGAGTAGTGCTAGTTAGTGTAAGAGAAACATGAAACTAACGAAATTTATTATTTATTTTGCAAAAATTCTGAGAAATCACAATGGCACTTTTAGTTATGAATTGAACAAGTTATATCCTGGTTATTTTCGGAATGTGAAGTTACCTCTCAAGGATAGGATTCGCTAATGAAATTTCTATACAAAGTTTAAGATGGTTGTTGACTTGGCAGAATGGCTGAGAGGCGTGCCTACTCAACTTGAATAATTATCCTTTACAATGTTGCTAGGTACGATCGAGGCTGTCGCGTGTGAAATGCAGTGAAGTGTACTGTTGTGGAGGAAATATTGGGCTCGCAATAGCTGTAGCGCACAGTAATGTAAGCTGCGATAACTGCTGTCTGCGCCGCTCGCTGCTGACAAATAAGATAACTCTCGTTCTATCTGGATTGACCTTCGCCAATCAAACTCTCCCTATGCCTTGATGAAGTCAAGGATTCCTATTCGCCCCTAGTCTAACTATTGGCGTGGTACACCAGTCAGATGACCAGTCAACCGCGATGCCACTCAAAAATTCGCTTGCCAGCGTTTAACTATAACTCTGTCCGTTTACAGCGCACAATAAGTGTGTCGGCCAACACAGTGAACAACGATTAATCGCAAGGACTCAATATAGAGAGTCGCCCTTCGATTCGCTCTCGACAGAGATTCTCTCCCAGTGAAGTACTGAGGAGAGGTTTGTTCCTCGCTCTTTGAGTACACGTAAAAGCGCACACGCTCTCGTTACGTAATCTCGCTCCAAGAGCGACAACATAACGGGCAATCTCCACGCCAGACGTGTAGGGGTATATATTTTGGTCCCTTTCATTACTCCTTCAGCTCAAGGCATCAGGAATATCGTCTGCCAATCAGCATTGCTCTTCTAAAACGGGAGAATGACGTTTCGTTTAAGGCGACGAATCTGGAAACCTGTAGCATTGGCGTTTGACATTTTCTGTCTCCCTGTGAAAATCTCTGAAACTGCACATTTAAGGCGACCAATCTGGAAACCTGTAGCATTGGCGTTTGGCATTTTCTGTCTCCCTGTGAAAATCTCTGAAACTGCATGCTATGTTTGTAAAGAATGCGTAGGGTGGGTGCTCCCACACAATGTAGTGGAATTTGCTTTCAAGCCGAACACGGAGTCGTTCTCCCTTTCACTTGGAAAAATGCTGTCTGCTCTACGGGCGGTCGCCAGCTGACGTAGATAGGTTGACTCGTCCTCTGAAGGGTCCGGCCTCCTGGCATTTGGTTTGCCTCTCCCGAACTAAAAGCTTTTGTGACTGTTATGTCTTGAATGTGTGTTTGTACACCAGCCTCGAGTATTTCAATCTTGGTGTGCACTTGCGATTTACTTGTTATTTGCATATCGTTTACATGAATTCATACAACATTGACTTTATCTTATCGAGTTTGAGTTCGAATGAAGCGTCTTGATGTGCGGAATATGATTGTGAGGGTGGAAATGTAAGCAATGAAGGTCAGGAGACCACAACATCTTACACATGTTACTGAAAAAAGATCAGTTCCAATTGAACCTAGAGTAAATCTTCGAAGGAGGAAGGGCCATGTATGCAAAAAAAAACAAAAAAAAAAGTGTTAAGATATCAGAAGGAGCGCTAAAGTGAGAATGTAGTAATGGAACTGAAAAATTGGTATCCAAACTGATTGTGGAATATATTTGGCTGTGAAGTGATGCTGAGATGAAATGGCAAGTGCAACTTTCATTGGCGTTATCAAGCCAACACAGCTGTGTAGACACTGCGACTCCACAATAATTGCAATAAAAGTGGTTTGATAAAGAAAATCGTACACACTACTGCCTTGTGTAAAAAGGAAAAAGACGTACCACAACATTGCAGAATTCAGAATCTAAAACCGTTACCTGTCGATTCTGCGATTTACCGTTCAGTGGTACTGCTGCTAGCCTTTATCAACAACCCATAACTGTCAGAGAAACATGGAATCGATGTGTTCAAGATAGCCGTACTCAACACAATAGGTGAATCCCTATGGCATCACGCGACCTGTGAGCGAGAGGTCTAGCGATGGGAAAGGCCGACTGGTTAAATCCGATACCAGTATTTTAGTTATGGACAACCGGTATTTTTCGATATTTGTTCGTTCTCGGTAATAACAGGTTTTTCCGTTTTTTGCTAACAACTGGGTAAAAGGAAATGGTATATTAAATATCTATAGCAACAACATTAAACTTTTTGGTTTTTATATTAATGATTTTATCACAGACGACTAATGTTCATTCGTAAAATTTTCATTGATTTGATATATTGGGTTCATATATAAAACGGGGAAATTGATCGGTACTATTTTCAAAACGACACCTACAGAAACTAGCAACAAACACAAGACATTAGAATTTGTGCAGCACAGCTCAGACAGTTGTGTACCTGCCGCCATTTCTCGTAGCTTGTTAGATGGTACTTGTATATGTGCAGTGTATATGACTTGCCACCATCTGGTCCATATGGTGGTTTTTTGCTGTCATCTCCGGACACTGGTTTTATTGCAGAATAGCACCATCGTTAATTTTCATGCATTTTACGAGTTGCGGTAGTAATGAAATTCAGTGTTCTATTTACTTAAAGAAAAGACAACGACAAAGAGGCGCAACTAATTTGCAAGACTTGCACCGTCAAGTGCATAGGGGACATCCACAGTGTCCCTTGGAAGAGGAGGTAAATTTGATTGATGGGGGTACCTGTAATTGTATTGGGGTATAATAAACTTCGGATAATAACTGAACACTTAGTGTTATGGTTACTTCAGAGTGAAATATTGATATCACGTGAAAGTGATGATGCAAGGAGGTCCTCAACTTGTGACCTTTCGCTCCTGGCGCCAGTGCAACCGTTTCCTCCATCATTGCCACCTTCACTGGAGACGCTGAGACCGATTTCTGCCACAGCCTCAACCTCATATCGTTCGAGGTCTTCTACTCCTTCGCCTTCATTACAATTTTGTAATCTTTGTTCCAAGTCGATGTTTATTGCTCGAAATAACAAAAATGAAAAAACGAAAGACGATTATTTCAGAATCCAGTTGTTCTGAGTGGCTCTAATAGTCAGGATAAAGTGAATCAGAAAAAAACGGTGTAACTGAAAACCAGTTGTCTCAGCTACAACCGCCATCCCTAGAAGAGACTGACTTATTGTTGACATGGACGTGCATTGTTGTACAGCTAAGTCGCATAACTTGAGTCAAAAAACGCGAATGTTTCTATTAACACAAGTATCCACACATACAATGTGATGACACCTGGAAACAACAGCAATAAATACAACGAACGTTGGTTATTTCAGAAACCGGCAATTTTGAGCGGTGTTTAGAGTCAGGGTAAACTGAAGCCGAAAAAAAACAATATATAGGAAAACCGGTTGTCCCAGTTATAACCGCTATCCCCAGAGAGGTCTGACATATTCTTTAAACGGACATTGTCAATCCTACAGCCATGTCACATACGTTGTGTATGAAAACAGGACTCTTTGCATTAACAGAAGTATCTACATATACAATATGATGACAGCTGGCTATATTAGCAATAAAAAACCGATCATTGGTTATTCCAGAAACCGGTTACTTTGGATGGTTTTTTACAGTCAGGGTAAACTGGAGACAGAAATATCGGTGTAAGGAAAAACTAGTTTTCTCTATTATATCTGTTACCGCTAGTACGTACAGTCACATTACGTGCTTTGTGTCTGAAAACGGGACTGATTGCACTGAGACAAGTGTCCACACGTACAGTGTGATGACATCTGAAAATAATATAAATAAAGAAACGAACTTCAGTTTAATCTGACTGTAAAATGAGCTTGAAGTTGCTGAAGTAACAGGAGACGAAACAAAAACTGTATAAGAAAAAACCGGTTGTCTCAGTTATAAGTGACATCCATGGAGAAGTTGACATATTGCTCATAGCGATGTGCAGTATTGTACAGTAACGCCATGTAGCTTGTGTTTAAAAATTTGACTGTTTGCATTAATACAAATATTCACATGCACAGTGTGACTATATGTGCAGTGCTTCGAATTCTTACCACGGCGACCATTGTTGCGGCTTTCCTTAATGCAACACTAGAGACAGGAGCGACCAAAGACATGCGCCCAAAGACCACACTCGACACAGGTGTGACTTCTCAGATGTGTCTCTGTTCTGCTTACAGCTTTGCGATGGACATAACCGTGTGTGGAGGTTCCCACGATAACGAAAGCTCCCAGAGTGCATTCGTCATTGTAATACGTGCCCATACATTATGGTATGAGGTACTACTGCATACACATGATCACCTACAATTCGCATAACCACTGATGTAGACAGCATGCGTTGCACGTCTGATATTTTAAGGCTGGCGGATATACCCTTCCTTCTGCATTCCCGTGGCTTTACCTCTCAGCAAGATAACACAAGACCGCATGTTGCTTCTGATGTCCTAATCTATCTGAACGCAGGGAGTGTTAGAGTGTGGTTCTGCCATGAAAGATCTCCAAACTTCTCATCCAATCAGAACGCGTTATCTTGGGTTCGGAGAGGTTGGCGTGCTACAAAGCAGAAACGACTTTGGTGACGAACTTTGCAACAGAATTGAAGCGGCATGGAATAACGTGACGCCGTCTATAATACTGTCTCAGTTTGACTCAGTAGGTATCCAAGTTAGAGCAGTCGTAGCTACCAGATGTGGCAGGTCTGTGCACTAAGTTTCGCACTCAGTATACCTACAAATACTTCCTACGATAAAGTATCACCAGCATAAGAACAATAGTGAAATTTCGTTATTTGCTATCCTTCCTGAGGCTTCTCAAGAAAAACTATGTCGACTCCTTCATAGAACCAGGAACGTACATGTTGACAGTAAGACAGGCAACATATCTTTTAATTTAAAAATAAATATGAAGAGTAATAGCTACAAGAAATTTCTTTTTCATGAGGTCGCCGGTTTCGGTCAGTTTTAGACCATCTTCAGACCTCACACCATGATGACAGACGGTGGCAGTGAACAGAGCAGGAGCTACTACTCCTCGAACGCTAAAGTGGATTCACAGTGCCTTCTTCGTTCCCTGCTACAGTTTACCATCACGGTGTGAGTCCTGAAGATGGTCTAAAACAAACCGAAACCGGCAACTTCATAAAAAAGAAGTTTCTTGCGGTTGTGACTATTCATGTTCATTTTTAAGTAATAAAAAACCGCTGTTCTCCAAGAGAAATGTTCTCAAAACTATCTTTTTATGTATGATACAGATGTCCTTCAAGAAGAAATACTTTATCAGCTTGCCATCAAAACGAAAAAAATGGAGGATTTAAAAATGCTGCTCTCACTTGTGACTTCCCTGAGGTGTGGCGTTAGCATTTTCTTGTAACACTACAGCGCCGCTGACAGAGTCCTCTTCAAGATTTTTTTCCCTGACGCTACTGCTTTCCCTAATTTATGATGAAAGTGCGTACCGCCATTTACCAGGAACGTCTTGGAGAGGAGGTAAAAATTAAACGCGTTTCCTAATTACCGCCCTGTTAATAACGGAGCCTAACTGACGTATAAACACAGGTGTTTCTTGTTCAGGAGGTCTCTTTAGTACTTCGACATCTTGTGTTTATACTTTCTACATCTCCTCTGCAATATGCAGTTTAGTGTCCATTAAATGTTTATAAGCAATAAAATTGTTAAGTGGCTTCAGAATAAGGGCAGGAAGACGGATGACGTTAATCCCCCGAAGCACCCTCTTCCGCAGTGTGAAGACGGTACGAAATGTGCGTGATGCGGGGCAACCGCTGTATTATTCACAAAGCACTATGTGGCTCCCTGGATGAAATGGGACACTTTTCTTTCCTGAGTCACATGACGATAAGCAAGTATGGCACAAATACGGCTAAGTAGTTTTCAGACTCAATGGCAACCTGAAATATGCCGCTGTTCCTTGTGTAAAAAGAAAGTATCAACTGACTAGAAAGTATATCCGACTTCTAATGCATAGAAAATCAGTGTGTGTTGCTGCATACACCCAAGCTGTTAACTGCAAACGAAGTTCCTGTATGTTTTCATGGAGCGTGGTGAAATAGCTGAAAAACCCTCTACGTGACTGCGATCAAGTCAGAAAGTAATACAAGGTGCAGGGTACGTCATACCAAATATTGGCCACGGTCTATCCAATTCATTCTGAAACGGAGCGATAAAACTGTTATCTTATTTTCATGGCCACTATGCAATGTAAAGGAGAAATAAAGCTGTTTAGTCAACAAGGTAAAAGTGGATAAAGGAAGAAATTGGAACGTCCCCTTTGAAAAATTATACAAGACTGTGCTTAAACTGACACACAATATTTTTTAGCGCAACGCACTCTGACTTTCAAAAATCTCTACAAAAGAATGGCCCTGACTAACATTAACCTATACCTTTCACAAATCACTTACCTCACAAAAATCTTCGTTACTCGAACTACAGCAATACAGCGAGAGCCACTACTGCCAGCTAAATAAAAGATTCAAACTATGGAAGGCACTAACTACTGATAGGCATAGTTAGCAAATGAAAGATTTTGATAGAGAACAAACAATGTATTTACCTTACTAGTGTTCAAAAGTCATAACATATATAGCAGTTCATGACATCCAGTCTTACAAATTTCAAAACTCCGCCATCTCTCTCCCCACATCCACCACTGCTGGCGGCTCACCTCCAACTGCGCAACGCTACACGCTGTTAACATCCAGCTGCCCAACACTACAATGGCGAGTATTACAACAATGCCAACCAGTCACTGACTGCACACAGCACAGCCAGTGATTTTCATACAGAGCGCTACGTGGCGTTACCAATAAGGAAACCTAAACAGCCTGCTTAAATAGCCCCCATGCTCCCCACCAAAAATTTTACAAATTGTTTTGGGCACTGGCCAATACATATTTGTTAAAAAATTTATCACAATTACAATAACAAAGAAATCATATGCACACACTTATTGATACAATGTTGATCAAAAGGCAAAATTTTCTCACAGTCCATAAAGACAATCCTGATCATCCATCACAGTAAAATTGCAGTTTTCTCAAACTCTGAGCAGTAAAAGAAAATGCACACGGAAGTAGTGGATTTCAATGCAGTCTTGAACAATTAGTGTTGTCCTTCCAACGGAAAGACAGTGCTGACTCTTGACATGCAGACAGGTAATGGGCCACAACAGAGCAAACCCACAGCAGAGTCAGTCCAAGTTCAAGAATATTGGTAGGTGGGTCATCAAAGAGCAGATCAACTGTAGTCCTGGTAGAGATTACGGTATTGGTGGGCCATCAGAGGTGCAGACCCACTGCAGCCCTTGTAGAAATAATGGTATTGGTGAGTCATCACAGGTGTAGACCCACTGTAGTCCTTGTAGAGATGGCTAGCAGCCATCTGCTGTGACTGTGCAGGTGCACAATCACCATTGAAGAGTCTTGCGGAGAATATAGCAAGTCCATGAACCACCACTTGTGCACTCACAAAAAAGTTTTTGAAATGTCCTTAGAACCAGCAATGCTGTTAGCCAGTCCCTTGCTGAATTATTAACACACGTGCAAACACTATCAGTCCCTACTTCTCACATATTGTCCATATACTATGACCAACAGAAACGTGTGCAGTGAAATTTAACTTACAAGTTACTTAATTTGATGAACTGGTGTCAAATACAATTTTATAACATAAGAATACAATAACAAAGGTGCAAAATACATCATTAAAGAACATAACAATACAGATAACATTTGTGGTAATGCAGGCTTTACAAAAGAATAGAAATAAACATGTACACCAGTGCTACAAGAATTATGACGTAAGTACATACATAAAAGATCAGAATAACTTTTGAAACATCAACTTCACACATGAGCATTAAAACAAAACAGAATAAATAATGTCTAAACATCTTTACAAAGTAAATAACATATTATAAGAAAAATTTTACTACATAACTCTTATTAGCTAAACACATAAAGACAGGAAAAACACAAATATACAAGAGTACACAAACACATAGCGGAATAATACAAAAGGAAAGACAGTGTTCGTTTACAGTGTAACATTTGGTACTGCAGTCCAACCCAAAACTTCGTTCTGTAGATCTTTCCCCTTATTTCAACATTTGTTTCCACCAAAAAAAAATCCTATCCAAGCATGCTATCTGTATTCTGTTCACATCCTCTTTCAAAATTCTTTTTTGGCCAAACCATTTTCTTATAGCTTCCCAATGCATTTCTTCCAATTCATCACAACTCGTTCTCACATATAGCCTACTCCATCTTAAGTTAACTTAAATCTACTGAGCTCAGATGCTGAAGTAAGGGACGAGGTAATGCAGCAGCACAAAACAATTAACACAAACAGCAATGACAAAAAAATGGAAATTGGCAAAGCAAACTACAGTAAATCTAAATTACCAAGCAAATGCAACATTACAACTAATATGAGCCAATGTGCCGCAACAAGAAAAAATAAATCAATAGTAAAACTAGCTTAAGGGGCTCCGGAACGCCCTATACTTGCAATGTTAAAATAACGCTTATAAATTACATCTTTCCTCACAAAGTATTTGAGGTAGGAAGTTGAACTTTTTACAGATTATTTATTGGAATATGGGCTACAACTTAACACAGGGATTTTACAAAATTTTAGTTCAGTTATTAAAGATGATTTTTTTTCAATTGTAATGAAAATTCACATCATTTTTTTGCAATTTTTTATTTATATATTCAAAAATATACAGTTTTTTGGAAAAAGGCTGTGTTAAATTATGCAGAAGGTACTGTATAACATTTACTGAAAGTTTGAAACAAATATGTTTGGAAGATCCTTAGAAAACATGTACTTAGTATGAGAAAATAAAAGTTTTGGGAATCGAGCGACAAAGATTGGATTAACTTTTTAGTGCATTCCAGGTCCATAGGATGGATTATCTTCATCCTATGCAAACTCCTCCTCCAGCTTCCTCTTGTTCCTCCTCCTGTTTACTCTTGCTTGTATTTCTAGACTCTTTACAGCCCTGTCTGCAGCCCAAAGGCGTTCCTTGTCTAAAGCAAGCATCGCTCGTTGTTGTGTTCGTAGATTTTGCAACCATTTTCTTCAGTTGCAGTTACTGCAACACTGTTCCAAGAGGTGGTCATGTATGAACACTTATCACATTTCAGTTGTATTTCACTAGCAAGTCCTACGTGCTTTATTATGGAGAGTTCCAGACCAACTTCACTACAATGAATACATCTTACACAGTTTGAAAAAATTCCTTTGAGAACCGACATATCAAATAATTCATTCACATCCGATTCGTCCATAAAACATTAATAGTTTTCACTCATTGAACCAAGCTTCTTCTGTGAAGTATTTTCTTTCCCACTTTGACTGCTATGGGCAGGTGTACTTGAGAGGTTAGGTTCACTCACTTGGTTATCGTCTTTATTGTTTACAGTAATAACACATACCTTTGGCTTTCCAACATTTCTCCTTTTCTTAAAAGCCTTCAGAGGATTTCTAATAACATTAATTTAACTCATTATTATACTTCAACAAAACAGAGACTCAAGAAACAGAATTAATTACGAATATTTTCGAGATAACGACAGAGTAAATAAACATGAAACAATCGACAATCACACCAGCGATATATATTGAAACATCACAGGTTAGCCACAACACATACTTTATCTCACATCACTAAAATGTACCTGATGAACACGGACGTTAATAATAACACCATTTGACAGCAGTTTAACAGCGCCACAGTGGGTCACGCCCATGTAGAACACATTTCAAAAAAAATTTAAAAATAGTTGTAGTCTTCGGAATTGAATAAATTATATATCTATTAAAAGGTAATAGTCTGCAGATTCAGAAAACGCAAAAAAAATAAAAATTGAACTTTTCATGATTATGAGCCTTTCCGGAGCCCCTTGTTCTCACATATAGCCTACCCCATCTTAAGTTAACTTAAATCTACTGAGCTCAGATGCTGAAGTAAGGGACGAGGTAATGCAGCAGCACAAAACAATTAACACAAACAGCAATGACAAAAAAATGGAAATTGGCAAAGCAAACTACAGTAAATCTAAATTACCAAGCAAATGCAACATTACAACTAATATGAGCCAATGTGCCGCAACAAGAAAAAATAAATCAATAGTAAAACTAGCTTAACAGAGTAATACAAATTGAAATTTAGTAGCACTGGCAAACAGCAGCAGCAATTACAATAACTTATATCTAAACATGACAAAGCTCAAGCAGAAAAAATATTACAGTAACAATGGCCATTTTTAATACCTATGTCAAATCTTAACACTAGAGTGATGCATCACAAAAACTTACTCTGCAAGAAAGTTACCAAGTCATTAAAAAATTATTTTTGCAATTCCTGTGAAGGGAAATGTCTATTTGTGCTCTCTTTTTAAGAAAGTACATCATAAACGTATTCTTTACTGTGTCTGTAGACAGAAAATAGTGATATTAGTACATCTATTAAATTTTATAATAACCAATGCTGCAGTGCAGCTAGAAACTAGATATTAAACAAAATGAGCAAATATGTACAAAGGAAGGCATGAAACATCATTCAATAGCCATATGGCATTTCATAAGGCAGTAAAAAAATCTCTCAACTAGAAAGACAGTAGTCATAACCAGGTGTATAGACATAAAATATTTCTCGTCATTTCATTAGACATTTCAGTAAATTCAAATGGTTCAAATGGCTCTGAGCACTATGGGACTCAACTGCTGTGGTCATAAGTCCCCTAGAACTTAGAACTACTTAAACCTAACTAACCTAAGGACATCACACACATCCATGCCCGAGGCAGGATTCGAACCTGCGACCGTAGCGGTCGTGCGGTTCCAGACTGTAGCGCCTTTAACCGCTCGGCCACTGCGGCCAGCGACATTTCAGTAAATATCATAAATTAAGAGCTCCACAGTGTTATTATATGTTTTCAAGTTTGAGCGTGTCGTATTTGCGATGTTTTCTACAAAGGAATGTCAATAGTGACGATAATGGACCCCTTTTATTTCACCTGTGCCTCTGAAAGGTACACACAAATGGCTTTTTTCCAGGTGATTGTCACACAGCTGGGTGCCCACGACGCATTACGTGCAGGTGGTCAGTTAACTTTCTTACCGAAATATTTACGACACCAGTTTCCACTATAGTGACAGTCTCATATACAAATAAAGTTTCACAAGTCGAGAAACTACAGTAGAAAAGTGTAGAAACAAAATCCTATAAATATAACAGTGTCCAAAAAATGTTCGACAGCATTGTAATACATTCACGCATGTACACACATTTCATAATTCTTAAAGTACGATTCTTGGTGTCCAACATCCTTTTTCACATATCAGAGACCCTAACCACTGTTCATTACTCCATACTTTATTACACATATACATATTCGTCGACACTTCTTCAATATTTCATCATAAGAAATATGTAGCATAATCAAATTTCTCATATACGGTAGTATCATCGTATTGATCATAAAGATACCTCAGCAGCATAATACACATCGTCGTCGTAATAATAACATCATAACACCTCAGTCAAATCTTGAAAACGTCGTAGCTTTCTGCAATAATTTCAAAACCTAAAAAAAAATTATCTGCTCATTTCAAAAGTGTCATCTACTTTAAACATACTTTAAAAATTATGATCCCATACCAAATACATCATTCAAAGCTCTCATAGTATCACAATGGTTCCGAAGAAATATGAACAGTTCACAAAGTGCAGACAAAATACAATTTCATAAGTGTGAAATTATCCAACTGTGTAATTGCGTAAACATCTGTCACTGATGTAGTAGAAAAATGTTTGTTTCTCTGTTAAATAATCAGATAGCTGTGTAATTTATGTGTTAGAGAAATATGGTACCGAAGTGTAAAGTTGTATAAGCAAATTCCATATTAGCTAGGGCTCCTTGTGCTTGCCAAACACATGGTACACAAAGTAAGCGTGTACCCCCCTGAGGATTAATGTAATTATACCCTCAGGTGTTACAGATTACAGCAATGGAATGAAATATATCACGGAAAACTTTCTTTGTAATTCAAATATCTTTAAAAAATAAATGTTTTAAGAACAAAATTAATCACTCAAATACGTGTACTGTAGCGCTAAACTGTGCGTCTTGTTGTAAGATGATCTCTGTGGAAGTGTCGTAGTTATCGTCCTCTGTAAGCAAAATTCTGCTGAAATCAACGTACTTACCTCATCATAAACGAAAGTGAAATGCTTTGCGTATAGATATCGTAGTTATTAGGTACCTTACCGTGATCAAGAAAGTGCTATAATGTAACGTATTGTTGTGCTACGAAAAAGGCTGTCTCATTGTAGCTATACCACAAAGTTACTATTAAACATGTTTTACTTTCCAGAAGAATTCAGAAAAACTGTGCAGATATAAAGCAGATACAGCACAAAAGCAACAATGTAAATTGTGTCACACATTATTAGCGTCGTGATATAATTGTGTAGCTGTCAAAGAAACCAAACGCTAAGTCATCTTTAATCCCACAGAAAGTACTTCATATAAAGAATGTCTTTTCAAGTAAACCAAAATCTTGCATGAAAATCTCATTAGCAGTGCCGGTATATGTTCTAAGTATGTGAGCCTTATAGTCGTTACGTGATCGTGCAACTAACAAGCAAGAATGTACAAATAACAACACTGTGTTGTC
Source organism: Schistocerca nitens (assembly GCF_023898315.1). Taxonomy (NCBI): domain Eukaryota; kingdom Metazoa; phylum Arthropoda; class Insecta; order Orthoptera; family Acrididae; genus Schistocerca; species Schistocerca nitens. The sequence continues at coordinate 848,686,560 of NC_064617.1, forward strand.
TGTTCACTATAACAATGCATTCGTAATTTCTGTTTACATAAGTTCTCTTGGTTCTTGACTGGGCATTTAACTTCAAACATTGTTGCATGTTAACAGATTCTAAGTCTGACAATGCCTACAAGAAATGTGAAGTGAAAAGTTTTTGGCAAAGACAATGTTAAAAAGCAGATTATCTTTCAATAAACGGTTTTACATGTGAAATGTGATGTAAGCCTTTACTCTTCCTAGTATGCAGAGTTTCAGCTTCAGTGGAATTATCATGTGGTATATGGTACATCGGTAAAGAATGCTAAAATGTTTCTCAAGGTTAGCGTCTATGTAATTTTTCCCTGAGCCAGCCGGCGCACGTGGCTGCCTGCGGTGCGAGTCATTGTCTGTCTCTTTGTTGGCGTTCGACGTTATTGCGATTAGGAGACCTAACTTCTACAAATTCACCTTGGCGAGAGTGCCCTCCTCTGTTTGAATCCCGCCAGTTCTGATAAAATTCAGGTCTGTCGTTATGTCGGTAGTTTACATAGTTTCTTTTCTGTCTGTCATGTGGTGGAGAATTTCTCCCTGAATCGCAACTGCGCGCTGGACCATTGCATCTAAAGTTATTCTGTCTCCCTTGATAATAATTATTTTGGTTCCCATATTGTCTGTTTCTCAGATGGTCTCTGTGATAGTCATCACCGCAGAGAGGTGATCTTTCCCTGTAATTATTACTACTCTGCCAACGGTTGTCAAACGGGTGGTGTCTGTTTTGGTCACGATTTACGTTGTAAGAATAGCCTTGTCGTGTCCATTTATTATTTCTGTCATCGCAGAATTGTGATGGATGTGACCAGTAATTGTTATGCTCCTGTTTCGCGTTCAGCGATTGTCAGTGTCAATTTACAATTCTTGTAAGAGTCCCTGAATAGCCTCAATGTCGTCTTTGCAACGTCCTGCCAAAATAATATGTCGTAAATGTTCAGGTAATTTGATTAAGCAAATGCGGATGAGTTCTGAGGGGCTGTATGGGTTTTACAGGTACTGATTCTTGTGCAACATGTCTTCAAAATATTTCACAAGACTGGAAAATTCAGATTGTTCGAAATGTTTCATCATTATGATGCTATGTTTTACTCGGTCTTGTGTAGCTTGAGACCAAAATTCTGAGAGGAAGGCATGATAAAATTCTCCTTCACTGTGACAATCGTGAATGACCGATCGCATTATTTCAGCTGGTTCAGTCTCTAAGTAGCCACACATAAATTCTAATCTGTGCTCTACTGACCAGTTGGGAGGAAAACAATGAGAGAATTGATGGAGCCACGCTTGTGGATGAATGTCGTTGCTAGAATTCTTAAATGTTTTGAATTTACGTGTAGTAATGAACAGCTTATAGTCAAAATCATCGTGTCGGCGAGTCGCATATCGGTCACTGTTACGTCGTAGTAATGTGTGTGCATCTCTACCACAAATTCCAAACAGAAGATTTCATAATACGTTTTTATCCTGTGAAACACGTATGTTGTGCGGCAGCGATGCTGAGGCATTGTAGAATCTCTGACCAGAGCAGTTGCGCTCAAAGCGCAGTGCAGTACAGTTGTCTGTCGCGTGCAGTTGCGAATAGTAGTCTGTGAGTAGCAGTAGCGGAGAGCAGTCGGCGGGCGTCGGCACCGCAATGGTCGAGATACAGGATAAGGTATATTGTTAATCAGCCTCCCGCTCAACTAGCAATATTAATTAAGTGTAATTTTCTGTAAAAATCGCCCCCAATAATAATTTTGATTTTTTTTCGAAAGCAATTTTTTAACAAAAGTATCATTTGATTCCCTTGCATTTCCTTAAACAAAAAATTTCAGTTAACTTCAAAAAAAATTTAGTTATGGCGATACATCTATTGCAAGCTGTGCCGCAGAATAAGAGCAGAATTTTGACATGCAGTTTTAATAAGGTAAGAAATTTATTCTGAATTCGCACAGGGCAAACACCGACATTTCGGTTTAATTGACTTTTGGTTATCACTGTAGTTTCATTGTCATGAGATTATCGTTCATTATTTTATGGGAACTTGTACTTGAGTCAGATAGCGAGCTTTCATTTAATTGTCTTTGCCATTAATATTCTTGTGGGGAGTTTATACTTGGCTCTGGGCCCATTTCTAATAATTATTGTCCTTTTTTCATTTTTCTTGTGGGGAGGTTACACTAGGCGACACCCAGTCCAGGATCGTATTTCGTGAGAATCTTTTGAAACACAGTCAGATATCTGCTCTTATTTGCTTAAATATAATTATAATTTGGCGCAACGCGTTTACTAATTTGTGACTTTCTTTCATCAGGTCAACGGCAATTCGTTGCTCTGTTGTAATTTTGTTTGTTGCTTTTTGCATTGTGTTTATTTGTTTTGTGAATAATAGTGACTATTGTAAAAATGCCGCGAAAGACTGTGAATAGTGTATCGCGAGGTATTATGAACGAAATTACCGACTTAAACAACGTGACCGATAGTAATCGTAACACGCAGTGTAATGATGACAATCCTGCGTTCACTAACAGTCAGTACGTTCCAACCGCGAATGACGACTTTTACCTTAATGATGAACAAGCAAACTCAATTGTCTCCTCTGTTAATTTGACGACAATTGATGACGCGGGGCGCCCTATTATAATGAGCGCTGCCCAACTTAACACACCCAGTTTGGAAAATTTAAATAACGTACAGACAAATTTCTCAAATGAAAAAGAACAGGATACACAAAGTACGCCGGATTTATTTAATTCCGAAATAATGTCTGACAGTACACATCCGACTGACAAACCTTTTAGTAAATCTCAAAATAACCAAATGGTTACAGAAAGCGAAACAATTCCAGATCTACCATTAAACAGCACAAATAATAGGATAAGTAATGTTACTGAGGATCCAGTCATGGCATTATTGCGACAAGTTCTTGAAAAACAAGACAAACAGAGTGAAGAGTCCAAACAACAGAATGTAAATCTCAAACAACTTAATGAACAGGTCAGACAACAGAGTGAAGATTTCAAACAATTTAAAGACAGTTTCAGACAACAGAGTGAAGATTTCAAACAACTTAGTGAACAAAACAGACAGTTGAATGAAAAATTAGACAACAATTCCAGACAGCTTAGTGAACAAATTAAAGCCGTTGCCGCGCAGTGTCATGACACTAAGGAACAGTTACGCGAGGAAATTGAGGCGTGTTCAAAAAAAAGTAGTGAAGAAATTAAGTCTGTTGCTCATGAATTAAGAGAATTGCAAAAAGCTGCAACAGAAACACTTAGAGCGGAAATCAGTACAGTCGCTAAACAATGCTCCGAAAAAGCTACGCAATTACGCGACGAGTTTAAAGTAATGACGGTAGAACTTTCGCGCACAATGGATGAAAAGATTGATGCGAAGTTCGAACAACAGAACACACAAATTAACGAACGTCTTAGTCTTCACATAGAAAACAGTGATACGCGTTTCCGCAAATTTATTGAGGATCAAAATAAAGTCAAACGTCAAGTTATGGAAACAATCACTGCTCAGAGACAGGAAGACAAACGTAAAATGTTTGCGAAAGCAAAAACATACGTAGACAACAATATTGCTACAGTGTCCGACAAAATTAGTACCATCGAACAGTCAAACACAGAATTAGGTGATGAGATTTCGGATCTTAAATCAAAAACAGATACACACGCAGTAGATATTCAATCAGTGACCGATAGACTCGAACAATTAGAACTAACACAGGATTCCGATGTCGTGAAAGCTGATGTTAAAAAACTGAACGAAACAACGCGTAAATTGCAAAACCAGATTAATGCCACTGACACTAAAACCGATGATCAGGTTAAAATACTGACTGAAAAATATGATGAGTTGGCCAGTCGTATTGACGTCATCGAAAATACTAATGACAATAAATCAGACGATACTTCACCGGTTTCATTCAACCAAACACCTGAATTTCAAAATTTACAGCAGACAATTGATGAGATCGATTCGTCTAATAACACGTTGCGTAGAAAGTTGTCAAGTCTACAGCAGGAGGTAACAGAGATGAAAAACATTTCAGTTAATAACACATCACAGCAGATGCCACTTTACGAGCATTTGTCAGAGTCACGCAGCGCGTATAATGTGAGCAATTTACAGAGACTACGCGACTTAAAATCCGAAAAGCTACGCGACTTAAAACCTAAAAAGATACGCAATTTGAATTCCGAAATGACACAGACAAACAGATTCACACACAAAACTGAACGTGTTCTCAAATTCAGTGGCGAGAACGTAGATTACGAGCAATTTTTATCCGTAAGAAAGTGTAAGGAATTTAATAATGACAGAGCACAGATACACGATTTGCACTGTATGAGACAATTTATGTTTGTATTTTCACCGCTATTGCCTGTAATGCAGAAGCTGGCTTTGAACTGGATACGACAATTTATTTTTGTATTTTCATCAACATTGCCTATTTTACAAAAACTGCAATTAGCATGGATACAGCAATTTGCTATTGGATTTTTACCGCTATTGCCTGTAACACAAAAACTAAAATGTATTTGCAGTGCGTAATTGACCTCAGGGGATTCATTACGCTTTAATGAATATGTGCCGTAGCGAGCATAGGGCCCCGAGCTGTAGTAGTGCTGTTTCATCTTTAGTTTTCTGCACTGCTGCCTTCTCTTCTACTATCCTTTATATCTATCAAAACAGCTCTTTAACTATTGCTCTATCTAGTATTAAGAAATAGGTAAAGAAAACCCGATAAGACAAAATTTTACCGAATGTGACAATTTTCAGTAGGCACTACCGTAATGACAACTAACAACGTAATTTTAATAACAGATAAAATCGTAATCATCAGTATGTGTAAAATTAACAGCAAACGCAATTTTTTGGTAACAATAGACGTTTTTCACTGTAACAGCATGAAAGTCAGTCACTTAGCATACGTAACCAACAATGTAGTCTACAAGGTTAACCAAGCTCTGATGTTTCGCCGCGTGCACGTATAGTCCCAGCTACAACAAATGGTAGCGTACAGCGAAGAAATAACTACGTACAGAGAAGACAGTTTTTCAATTCCAATCGGAATGCGCCGTATAGGAATGAGTATTACGATAGACGTAAAAATAATGACGATAATTTTCAGCGTACATTTAATAACAGTCGATCCTTTCAGCAGCAAGAACATCAGCAACAACATATTATAACGAATGAAACAGACAATAGGTGTCATCCATAGCGTAAGATGTCAGGAAGAAATAATAGTACAGTTCAAATAGTCGAAATGCCACAGCATCCTCCCGTAAATAATAACACGTACGACAGAATTTGACCAGACACAGTACAGGTAGCCTATTCCAGTAACGTAAGCAATACTTATTGACACGCAGAATTTTGTTCACGAGAATGTTATTTGAAACATGCTTTGTTGAATGCTCCACTTTTATCGCACCCAGATCTTACCAGAAATTTTTCCATTGCCACCGACAGTTCCAACACAGCTTTAGGCGTACATATTTTTCAGGAAATTGAAGAAGATGGTTCTACAGTGATTAAAAACATCGCATTTGCAAGCCGCATTTTGTCACCTGCTGAACGAAATTATTCCGTTACTGAACTAGAAACATTATGTGTTGTATGGGCTTTTACGAGATTTAGACACTTTCTTTATGGCAGACATACGACCATTTATACGGATCACAGAGCTATTCAATTTTTACTTTCAGCTAAATTTACTCATGATAGATTAAGTAGATGGAAACTTTATTTACAGGAATTTAATTTTACGATTGTTCACATTCCCGGCACACAAAATGTTGTAGCAGACGCACTTTCTCGTTCTCTCAGCAACAATCAGCAAGACGTAGCAACCAACTTCTGCAAAGCAAATTTCAGCGTCATGTACATTCAGCAAGTCGCATTTGAAAATTTTATTTCATCTTCATTACAGGATATAGCACGAGAGCAAAGCAAAGACAATGTGTGGAAAGAAATTAAACACCTTTGGCAAGATAAGAATAATGTTACGATTAGAAACCACTACACTGTACGCAATGACATTCTGTTTCGCCGCTCTCATCCAGACAGTAACAATTGGTTATTATGCATTCCTGACGAACTGGTTAACAAATTAATTTGGTACACGCATTTAAGCTACGCACATTATGGAGCAAGAAAATGTTTTCTTATATTGAGACAGAACTGTTATTTTTCAAACATGGAAAAACGTATACGACGAGTTTTAGCGTCATGTAAAATTTGCCAGAAAGCTAAGTCTGACACCACTTCACACATTCCTCCATTATATCCCATTGTACCTGTTAAATTAAGACATATGGCCGCAGTAGACATTTTTGGTCCAATTCCGAGAACTAATAGAGGTTTTTGCTACATCTTTGTCGCTGTTGAACTCACTTCAAAATTTGTTACCTTCACTCCGTTACGCAAAGCTACTGCTAAAACTGTTTCGAAAGCATTTGTAAAGCATTTCTTATTTCATGTAGGGCATGTGATGAAAGTAATTTCTGACAATGGATCACAATTTCGTTCTGTCATATGGACACGCATGTTACGAGCTAGAAACATTTCTCCGATTTATATATCTAAGTACCACGCCTCTTCGAACCCTTGTGAACGACTAATGAAAGAAATTGGTAAACTGTGTAGAATATACTGCCACAAAAGACATGTTAATTGGGACACACACGTACACTCATTTCAAGATGTAATTAATTCCATTCCAAATGAATCCACTATGCTACCTCCGTCTGTTATACTGAAAAACGTTGAACCACCAAACAAAATCAAAGAATTAGTAACATTTCCTACATCTCGTCGATTACGACACCACGAAATAATTGACATTGCGCTGAACAACATCAAACGTGCCGCAGAGCGCCGGAGAAGACAGCAAAAACAGGTTTGTAGACACCAAGATTTTCACGTTGGACAGAAGATATTAGTACGTACACACTATTTATCCAGCAAATTAAAAGGTAAGTGCAGTAAATTTGAACTTCTATACGCAGGTCCATATCGGATTCGCAGCATTCCTCACCCCAATGTTGTACACGTCGAAACTCTGAGAACCAGAAAATCGAAAGGCAACCATCATGTGTCAAACATTAAACCCTTTATCGAATGAAACCACTTTACGATGTAACATGCTATGAGGCCGTTTACACATTTTATGACCACTTATGCAATTATATTCACATGACTAATTACTGATGATTATCGTATTTTTTCTTGGCAAGTGCCCGGCAAGGTAAGGTTAGCAGGTCGCTTTTCTTGTCGTTACACATCAGACCGTGCACATTTTTTCAGATGAACTTACACATTTTGTGACCACTTATGCAATTACATTTATGTGACTACCTATTGATGATTATCGTATTTTTTCTTGGCAAGTGCCCGGCAAGGTAAGGTTAGCAGGTCGCTTTTCTTGTCGTTACACATCATACCGTGCATTTTTTCAGATGAACTTACGCATTTTATGAATAATTATGCAATTCTCTATAATGACGCATTAATTTTATCAAATTCTCTCTCCATTGAAGTCTTTAATTATCGCATCTATTAACTACACTACATATAAGCTGAACACAACGAATGTCACATTTTGTCTTTCTTATGTATGTACGATTGTTTTCATGTTTTGTTTGTATGCACTGTGAACTAGTTAAGGTATAACACACACCATTTGACTTTGACATTTTGCCTTGTGATATCTCAACATCGTGACTGTTTTACATTTTCTTTTTTTGCTGCTGCATTACGATATTCTCTGTACACTTTTTGCCTTTAAACACTGTCTGTGCTTTGAGATATTACGTTTTCTGTCATGTTATGTTGTATGCTTAATTGAGTCACCATTAACCAGTCACTATTTAATGGGTATATGATTTAAATGCAAGACATTAATCTTTGTTCATCAATTTCAGAAATAAATGATGCGTACAGGAAATGAATTAAACAGAAGTGGGAATTTCACCTATGGAATAAACGAAAGAAGATGCAATAAGCTAATGAGGACGAGTAAATGGATCAGAATTAACAAGCATTAACCAGAATATATTATACACATCACAGAATAGCAGTCTTAACTAATTTTTTCTTTCAGAATACAAAGCGATTGATGCAAGCTGTCAGACAGAACTACACATTTTAGTTTTAAGTGATGAAATATGCTAGGGATTAGGAATAGTTGTATGATGAATAATGAAATGATTTTTGCAGATGATAATGAATGCTGATAATGAACAATGATGAAGAATATGGTACTATGAATAATGAAGTTTTTGTTTACAGGTGATGATAATGATGAAGTTATGATGATATGAATAATGAAGTTTTTCTTTACAGATGAGGATAATGTTGAAGTTATGTATTTATGCTATGTAGTTATTTAAGTATTTGTTGCAGTTTACTTTGACAGCAGGTGTTATATTGCGTAGTAGGATGACTGAAGGTTTTGGAAAGGACAGCTATGGAACACATTTTTTATACACATTTCACTACCTGTTAATTCGAAGTTCACTACTTTTCAGCATAGTCTGCGTTTCTTCTTTCAGCTCAATAATCCATTTTGTATTTTTCTTTCAGGAGAAGCTTTTTATGATACTTACTAAACTTGTTACCTATTATACCTGTTCTAGTACTTGCATTTTTCTTACCCACTTGTGTCTATCATTTATAAATGTGATAACCTTGCTACAGCTGACTCATGACGAATGACGTTACACAATCTTTTCATTTATAGGAACAACCTAGAAGCAATTTTTTCTCTTATTTCTTCTTGCTTTCCCTTGTAATTACCCAAAGCAATGCATTGCTAGCAGAAAAAACAAAATGTATTAACAGTCCCAGATAATGTCACTAGTTTATGATAATTCTGAATAACACTGATCAGCTCTGAATAGTATGTCACTTGAATAATGACTTCTTAATGATACCTAAACATAATTGCCACTATCTATTGTAATGAGAGTACTTATTATGCCCATGCTTATTAATGCTACTAATGTTTTATACTATTCAATACTTGCTGGCCACTGAGTGCCCATAATTAATGTAACTTATAATGCCCATGCTTATTAATGCTATGACTGTAATTAACTGATTTTTCTAATAATGATTTCTTAATGATATGAATAATACTGAATGATGAATAATGTTTTATACTATTCAATACTTGCTGGCCACTGAGTGCCAATAATTAATGTAACTTAACGTTTTGTTAGTGTTTTGAATGATGACTTCCCATATTAATACTGAATGATGATAAATATTTTGTACTAATCGAAAGTTGCTAGGCCACTGAGTGTTAATAGTTACTTGTAAATATGTCATTTGAATGAGGAAAAATGTTTTGTAATACTCAATACTTGATGGCGATTGATTACCACTCTTGTCTTTAAATTAATTAATGAACATTTTTCTGTAATACTACATTCATGGTACAGAAATGTTCAATGACTAGAGTATGGATACCGCAAACTACTTATGTAATCACTAATCAAGACTTGTGTGTTAGTTATTGTCCTTCACCTTCTGACCTAACTACCTGAAATTATTGTAACATCCATTTGTCTTGTCCATCCTCATTATCATGGAGCACTATATTTGGTTTTTGCACTAATTCTACGTTGGTGTGCCGCCTCTTAAAAGCGTGGTGTTGACACGACATGCTGTCCACCACTGTAGGCGAAGAAACTACTTATGTAATCACTAATCAAGACTTTGTTATGGAGCACTGTGTGCCGCCTCTTAAGAGCGTGGTGTTGACACGACATGCTGTCCACCACCGTAAGCGATGAAGACGTTATTCTGGTCCCACTGTTTGGTGTACCTGGTATACTGCCAAATGATAGTATGGAATACTACTACGACGTTTCACTGTCTTGATACGCTGATAAATACTTCTGGGAACGGAACTGCAGATTGTATCACTTAGTTGTGATTCTGTGGAAAGATATGGACTTTCAGTGCAGCTATGTGCAAACTAAAGTGCTACAACCATGATGCAATCCTTCCTTTCCTATCCTAATAGTGAAAATCATTTTTTACTAACACCATTTATGTTCATGGCCTATACATTTTTTCTCGATTTGTTGAACTCTAGTGCGAGTACACTTGTGTCACTTGTCGACATGATTTTTGCCATTTGTTGTCAAAATACTAAAGACATTTTCGATTTGTTTTGAAGTGCAGTATGTATGCACTCTTGTCATCTATATTGTATATACTTTTTGTGATTTGATGATTTTTTCTACTCTTGCGTTTATTTGTTATAAAAATGTTCAAAAGTTTTCAGTGCATGTGCACTTATGTGAATATGTTTTCAACTGAACTACAGTGCCTGTGCACTCTTCTCAATTTTCGATATGATTTGTGTTCATTCTGTATACCTTTTATGATTTATGTCATTTGTTACTCTTGTATATACATTTCGTCTTTTACTGATATGTTCTCCACTGCAGTGCATGTGCACTCATGACACTTGTCAACATGATTTTTTTTTGCCTGTTATGAAACTGCTAAAGAATTTTTCAGTGTGTGTACACTTTGTTATCTGTCAAATAATTTGTATATACATTTTTTCTGATTTGTTTTGTACTTATATTTTGTCTTGTCTGTAATGTTTTGTAATTGGTGCATGCGCACAACATTTAATTCATGTGATACATCTAAATATTTTGTAAATGTTAATTAATTAAAAAAAAAAAAATTTGTTACGATGGCAAGTCCAAATGACTCACCATCGCTGCCAAATTTTTGCCCCCCCAGTGGAGGGTTATGAAACACGTATGTTGTGCGGCAGCGATGCTGAGGCATTGTAGAATCTCTGACCAGAGCAGTTGCGCTCAAAGCGCAGTGCAGTACAGTTGTCTGTCGCGTGCAGTTGCGAATAGTAGTCTGTGAGTAGCAGTAGCGGAGAGCAGTCGGCGGGCGTCGGCACCGCAATGGTCGAGATACAGGATAAGGTATATTGTTAATCAGCCTCCCGCTCAACTAGCAATATTAATTAAGTGTAATTTTCTGTAAAAATCGCCCCCAATAATAATTTTGATTTTTTTTCGAAAGCAATTTTTTAACAAAAGTATCATTTGATTCCCTTGCATTTCCTTAAACAAAAAATTTCAGTTAACTTCAAAAAAAATTTAGTTATGGCGATACATCTATTGCAAGCTGTGCCGCAGAATAAGAGCAGAATTTTGACATGCAGTTTTAATAAGGTAAGAAATTTATTCTGAATTCGCACAGGGCAAACACCGACATTTCGGTTTAATTGACTTTTGGTTATCACTGTAGTTTCATTGTCATGAGATTATCGTTCATTATTTTATGGGAACTTGTACTTGAGTCAGATAGCGAGCTTTCATTTAATTGTCTTTGCCATTAATATTCTTGTGGGGAGTTTATACTTGGCTCTGGGCCCATTTCTAATAATTATTGTCCTTTTTTCATTTTTCTTGTGGGGAGGTTACACCTGTCAGACTGAATCCTTTAGAATGAAAAGAAAACAAAATGAACTTGAGAAAGATGTTTGATGTGATCCTTCAGGTCCTCTATCCGAAGAACGACTAGATTTAATGAAGGTACATATTGAGTAGACTCTGGTTTGGGCTAGTATTCTGTTACTCATGCCCTAACGGAAGCACAAAGACTGTATATTTCCACATCCTCAAGATCTTTAAAACGTAATTACGCGAGGAACGTACCATTCCCACATAATAAGATGATAAGATAAAAGCCGCAACACTGTACTTTTGAGCAAGCATAATTCTTTGAGACAAGCCAATGATTTCCTTACTCCCACACATTTCCGAGCACTTCCCGAAGACCTTATGAATTTATTGAAAGATAAGATTAAATATGCAGCTAATTCCTGCAAAATTGTATTTTCTGATTTTGTAAAAAAAACTATTAGCTGACATGAACCGAGTGCCTCCTAGACTGTATGAGCTTCAAGAACTACTTAAGCAAGGCGTATGAATGTGTCCAGTTGTATCCTCATTCACACCTACATCCTACAAAATAGCAAGCACATTGGACACTTTAATTAAACATAAGAAAAGTTCAGACAAATATTTTGTGTTTCAGAATCAGTGGAGCTATCAAACTCACACAATAGTATAATCAGTTTAGTATGCTCTGATATCTGCAGTTTGTTTTCCATAATACCAGTAGGGGAATAAGTTGGTATTCTGACGGAGTTGACATACAGTTCTAATGTCGATCCTGTGGACATGGTTGACTTGAGGCTGGCCATTCACACATGCTTAGATCAAAACTATTTCCGTTCAAGGGACTCTGTGTAAACAGTTAGATGGCGTAGCTATGAGATACACTCTTAGACGACTTGCATGGTCAATTTAGAACATTTCTTCAATAAATAACAGCTGAGCACTAATATTAAACATTAATTTGGATATGTGACTTGATATAGGTACACCCAGACAGCTCAAAACATTTTGTCGTTATTTATTCAAAATAGAACCATTCAGCTCACAATGGAAATTGGAAACGAATCCATGAACTTCCTAGATCCAACAAATGACATCAGTACAAAAGCACATTGTCTCAAAATGGAGCAAAGCTGTACTCACAAAACAGCAATACCTTCTTGCTAACAGCACCCAGTAACACACAAACATGCGGCTTTCCAATCAATGGAGCTAAGTCCCCTATCTGTTCGTATGTACAAAGAAGATTTCAAAGCCGAATTAGAGACAATAACATTTATAACTTCAACCACTGCCTACAACGTTTCCATGAGTGATCACATCTTCGGTCTGTAAACTGACGTATGGCCGGGAGAGCGGTGTGCTGACCACATACCCCTCCATATCCACATCCAGTGATGATTGTGGACTAAGGATGACACGGCGACCGGTCGGTACCGTTCAGGTGGAATTTAGTGTTTTGGATCACATCCTACATAGGAAACAAAAATTGAAAATAAAACCCCATCTCTATAGTCTTCCTCCTGTTCTTTCCAATATTTATAAGAAATGGTGTACAATTCTATATCTAGAACATGTATCACAGAGTATAGCCAAAACACTGATATCCTACAACTATAGGATCTCCTACTATGCTAAGAACACCGCAGTCTAGCAAATTTTAAATATCAAAGTTAAGACCCGATTAACCGACAGTAGGGTAAACAGAACTGACACGCCTTTTACGGGATTCGCAACGGTCCTGGATCGAGTCCGCTTGGCAAATTAACGACACGGCTTTGCATGCTGGCCAACCTGGATGTGGTATTTAGGTGATTTCCCACATGCGACTAGGTGAATACTAGGTTTGTACACTCGTCTCGTTTCAGTGACGCGAGTGGCAAACATTTGGAAAACATTAGCACTCTTTTACATGGATAGCGCTACATACAAATAGTTGTGGTATACAAATTCCCTCCGCGGTAGGTGGTTACAGGAAGGTCATCTGGCCACCCTCTAACATTAACAATGCTAAATCCATTAATAATCACGCCAAACCCATCAGGGTATAGGATGAAGGCACAAGGGTAAGAAGAAGTATTGGCAACAAAGTTACTGCTTTGTTGCCAATACTTATTGGTCTATCAGGCAGAGACACAGCAACTATACTGGTGTCCAAAACTAAAGTAACAAATCACTATTTCCCCGTCCTGTGTCTGATTCACGATATAGTCATACTGTCAACAGCTGTCCTTACGATCATGTCCTGCACAGAAGATGGTATTCGGTCAACGCACAACCACGCCAAAGATGACGTCAGGGCACCTATCAAACGGGGTAGTGTTTGCAGGGAAGTACCACTTCTACAGTCGATGAGTACACAGTCATAGACGGTGCAAGATGTCACAGAGACGATGCCTGCCAGGATTTCCACAGTGGAGGGCCATGGGAAGAATGGAAGCTGGACAGTCGTAAACTCATGTGGCCCGATGGCTTGAAGTGAATCGTTCTGTTGTTTTTCGGATGTGGCGACAGTCAGGCGACAGCCTGAAACTTTATCCGGAAGACCAGGGCGGGGCCGACCACGTGTAACATCACAAAGAGCGGACCGTTATTTGAGTGCAAGGACACGATGTTACCGCCTTAATACTGCGCGGCAACCGCGACCTGACCACACTGCATCCACTGGACGTGTTGTATCGAGACAAACGGTGTACAGAAGACTTCGACTGAGGGGGCTTTTCTGTCGGACACCTGATGTTTGTGTACCTCTGATGCATCTTCACAAAAGGGAATATCTAGAGTGGACCCGTCAACATGCCATCTAGATGATCGAACAGTAGGAAAACGCTCATTTCACAGATGAGTCACAGTTTGATCTGGACAGTGATTCTCGACGGATTTGGATCCGGAGGTATCGTGGAACACGATTTCAGGACCCAAACATTGTGGAAAGAGATCGAATTCGAGGAAGATCCCTAATGGTGTGGGCATGAATTATTTTGACCCCTTGAACACCTCTTCATGAAACTGTACCATTAAACAGGCAAGGTTTAACTGCAGTTGGGTATCGTGATGAGATCTTGGGGACCTCATGTGCGCTTGCTGCGAGGTGCTGAGGGCCAAGACTTCCTATTGATGGACGATAATGCTCGAACTTATAGGCCACGCGTGGTTGATATTTTCTTGGAAACGAAGGATATTGCATGCATGACGTGACCTTCTCACTCTTCCGATTTGAATCTCACAGAGGACGTCTGTGGTGCGCTAGTGACACGGGCTGCATCACGTCGGCGTCCACCAACCACTCTCAAAGACTTTCGAGCAGCTCTACAGGAAGAATCGTCGTTATTGCCTCAAAGTGAGACTGATGACATAATTCACAGTGTGCTCCGTCGTTGTCAGGGCTTTATTGCTTCCAGAGGCGGCTACACCCCACACTGAGCGCATTAACAAGTTTCGCAATGTATTTGCAAAACTGTTAAATTGGACAAAACGAAGAACGATTTTGTTTACAGTTATGCATGTTGCAGTTGCTTACATTGTGTGTTATTTAATTGTTTCTACTGTACTGTCACATGTTTTTAGTCTTTTGTGGCCAAATAAATGCCACCTTGCAAAATTTCGGTTTGTTGCATTAATTTTGGACACCAGTGTTCATTGGATGAATATCGGCTCAGCTGGAGGTTGCATAATTATGACTGGCCGTTTACTGACCGTATACTCATCGTCATACAGGTGCTGTCACATTACTATGTCCTCGATTCACGAACCGAAGGCTAAAACTTGATATGTCGGAAGACCTGGATATCGTGGCCGAGCGGTTCTAGGCGCTTCAGTCTGGAACCGCGCGACCGCTACGGTCGCAGGTTCGAATCCCGCCTCGGGCATGGATGTGTGTGATGTCCTTAGGTTAGTTAGGTTTAAGTAGTTCTAAGTTCTTGGGGACTGATGACCTCAGATGTTAAGTCCCATGGTGCTCAGAGCCAGACCAGATTTAATATGAAATGAACAAAGGCAGCTGAATACTTCCCCTTATAGATGCTACAGGATATCTACGTTGGCTTTGGCAAGATGAAATAATCAGCTGCGATGCCTGTTGCTTTTTCCATGTTAGCACATAAAAGAATTATAACCTGCAATCTTCTGCCTTCTAACCGTGGAGATGTTAAACCAATTCTCATACTACAAATATCTCGATTGCCAGAAATAATCGTATAAAGAAACGAAGGGACAGGAG
Organism: Schistocerca nitens; assembly: GCF_023898315.1. Classification (NCBI taxonomy): domain Eukaryota; kingdom Metazoa; phylum Arthropoda; class Insecta; order Orthoptera; family Acrididae; genus Schistocerca; species Schistocerca nitens. Next base: position 848,702,241 of record NC_064617.1, read on the forward strand.
GAAATTTGAAAAAGTGTATTGTTCGTATAAAACAGAATAAAAGTAAGGTAGAGAATTACAACACAATATACCTATAATTCTGGATTACTAAGCATGCAGCCATCTTATTGTAGGTAAAGGAAGTACTTGAAACGCAAATGATAATTCGTGCAATCCCTATAGAGTGTTATTAAGAGACATGAGATGTGTGGTAGGAGGTAAAGTAGGCAGTTAGCCACGAGGAGTAACGGATAAGAATGCAAAAACTGTGGTCGCCCAACAATGCTTACCACTCTAATGAATCTAGCCCCATCAGCACTTCTGCTCAGGTAGTAAAATGATCGATACCATCTAAATTTTGGAAAGATTTAAGTCGATTTTCTTACGTAAATTGTATGTCTCATCTATGGATGTTCATAGAGATTTCTGTCACATACAATTTTTCCGCAAATACATTTGTCTACTTGTATTTCATTACCAGCCGGGTATCGTTGTTACACCATGAAAATTAGTAGTCACAACTTGAGAAGTATATGATCTGAAAAGAAGTCCACGTGAGGTGTAATAATTTGTATTCTTCATTATTATATGTAAAGAAAATTTTTGTTTCCATTTATAATTTATGAATTTTACAATCAATATTGAAATCGATTTTGTGATATAACAGAAAATTTCTGTTCCTCATATTTTCAAAGTTTGCAGCCTTTGTTATTAACCATTAGGTCAGTAAATTTTCACTATAGTAATTATTTTGAGACACAAGATATGAATTAAACTGATCAACAATTTCAATAACTTAAGTCATCTTAATGTTCATTTTAGTCACTGCCTGTTCTAGAAGGTACTAGATGTTGGGTTCGTGAAACACTCTATTTTTTGACGCCAAGAGTGTCCTGGTTTTATTAGTGTTCACCAGAATAGGATTTCCATTCTAGAGTTTGCTTCATATTGCTTTCTGTTTACGATTGGACAGTTTTCGATTAAAAATGGTTCCAATGTCTCTAAGCACTGTGGGACTTAACATTTGAGGTCATCAGTCCCCTAAATTTCGACCTACTTAAACCGAACTAACCTAAGGACATCACACACATCGATGCCCGAGGCAGGATTCGAACCTGCGACCGTAGCAGCAGCGCGGTTCCGGACTGAAGCACCTTGAACCGCATGGCCACAGCGGCCGGCTTTCGATTAAAACCTTTGCATTGTGTGAACTAGGTACATTTTCTGTGTTTTGTATTTGAAAGAGTACACAGCAGTATATGAAGAAATACACTAACAGAAAAAAAACATTAGTTCACGTGGAAAGTCAATGTTGATTTTGATCCGAGGACGGCATAGTACGTGTGCTGATAATGGTTTCAACGTCGTGCTCCAACAAAAAAAAATGGTGCAAATGGCTCTGAGCACTATGGCACTCAACATCTGAGGTTATAAGTCCCCTAGAACTTAGAACTACCTAAACCTAACTAACCTAAGGACGTCACACACATCCATGCCCCAGGCAGGATTCGAACCTGCGACCGTAGCGGTCGCGCGGTTCCAGACTGTAGCGCCTAGAACCGCTTGGCCACTCCGGCCGGCCGTGCTCCAACAGATAGCTAGTATCATAGCTACCAAAGCGCCATGTGTGTCTACGCTTTAATAGGGAATCCTCACATACTGAAGGCTCGGTGTGGTGCAAAAGTGTAAAGGACACAGGCAACCATGGGATGGAGAAACGCTCGTGCTTCCCACAGCCAACTGAAAGAGTTGCCAAGTGGTCAAACTGTGGGCTTCGGAGTGATGGGGTGGTCCTTTCGGAGAGTTGCCACTCAGGTTGTATGAGGTGCTCATTTGTGCAACAACGCAGGTACCAGTGGTGACATGCACATTCTCATACTCGTAGACGAGGTTCTGGACATTCACGCGCTACAGCCGTCCGCCAGAATCGTCGTGTTGTAAGGGCAGCAATGGCCGCTTGTACTGCTACCACAGCAGAGATAAGAGAGCTTGCGGTAATGTACAACTCTCGCTCACTTTCTGTGTTCCTGGAGGGTATGTTAACCAGCGCTCGGAACATGCAGGATGTTGTTGGGCCTGTTCTTTTTTCTGTTTTTGCAACAGATACGAGATGAGTTGTCGCAACAGGACAATGTTTGCTCACACACTGGCCGTGAAACCCAGCATGCTCTGCAAGATATGTAGCAACTTCCTCGGCCATCATGTTTTCCGGACTGGTTTCCAGTCGAGGACTTATGGGCTGCGATAGGACGAGAATTGACTTATGCGCCTCGTCAACCAACAACTCCTACAGACTACGTGAACACGTCGAGCAGGCGTGTAATAACGTATCCCAGGATACTATTCGTCATCCTTAATAGCGACTGGATGCCAGAGTCAGTGCCTGCATTGACGCCTGAAGGCGACACCACGTACTAATATGGGTTGTAAGTAGGATGTTTAGGTTTTTTTGTTGGTAACGCTGTGTGCAGTCTGTGGACGGTTTGCATTCTTGGAATTTGCTATTGTAGTGTTGGGCAGTTGGCTGTTAACAGCGCGTAGCGTTGCGCAGTTGGAGGTGAGCCGCCAGCAGTGGTGGATGTGGGGAGTGAGATGGCAGAATTTTGAGAGCGGACGATCTGGACGTGTGTCCATGAGAAAGAGTAAATTTGAAATATTGGATATCATGAACTGATATATATATGATGACTTTGGAAGATTATTAAGGTAAATACATTGTTTGTTCTCTATCAAAACCTTTCATTTGCTGACTATGCCTATCAGTAGTTAGTGCCTTCAGTAGTTAGAATCTTTTATTTAGCTGGCAGTAGTGGCGCTCGCTGTATTGCTGTAGTTCGAATAACGAAGATTTTTGTGAGATAACTGATTCATGAAATGTATAAGTTATTGTTAGTCAGGGCCATTCTTTTGTAGGGATTTTTGAAAGTCAGATTGCGTTGCGCTAAAAAATATTGTGTGTCAGTTTAGTGTTGATCAGAATAAGTAAAGAGCGAAATGTCTGAGTACGTTCAGTTTTGCTCAGCTGTTTGAAAATCAAATAACGTAAGGGGTTTGTAAGCACAGTCACTCATAAATTTTTGTAAAGGGACGTTTCAGGGTGTTACGGCATGGTACCTTTGAACCGCTAGTGCTATTGACCTGTAAATGTAATAATTTCATGTACTCAATGTGCACTATTAGAACAATAAATCTTGATGGAACTGAAAAATTTTAAAAGGCTGTAGTAATCCTTTTTTTAGGCAGTGTGTGTATGCTCAAATAAAAAGGTGACAATAAACGTCCGTTGCAAACTGAAGCTGTTAATTATTCAAAAAATTTAGTCGTAACACCTAGAACGTACTTAATAGAATATCACGCAACGGGAGAAGAGACCTAGACGCTGAAATCATCTTGAATAGAGAGGTATCAACTTCTTACTGCAATGTAATGAATCCTACCTTGATCCTAGGAAATCATCGTTAAAACATGGGAGACTTGCGCAGCAGTATTATTAGGAAGAAATAATATAATTATTGTCCAACATTTAAGGGTGGATTTATTACACAACATCAGCACTGAAGTTACTGAAGTAGCGACTATTCGCAGCAGTCATCAGCACACTATAGCAAAGCGTCCCGAGTAAAACTGGACTGTATCTGCACAAGGCTGTTCCCATGGGGAGAGAAGCTAGCACATCTTGGATAAAAATGGCGGCCCTTCCGCACTGCAACCAGTAACTAAGTAATGCCTTTTAAGATTTTCACCCGAATGGGGGTCGGAGGGCGTCTCTTTGTATTTTTACAGACTCAGTCGCAGCACAATAGTGTGCCTCTTCAGGCTAAAAAATTTCCTGTCACTATGGGCGGCAGTGAAAACAATTCCGGCGGCTTCTGGTTGATATAACATCACTACCTCCTGGCGCAGATGCAGCGTAAACTGCTGTGGTACCAAGTGAACGTGCGAGCGACTAACAAGTACCCCTATGCAACGGCATGTCTGATGCAGAGATTCGAAGAGGACGTCGCCAGACTTTACTGATTTCGGCCTTCCTGCATTTCTTTTAATTTAACTGATCGGTGGACATAAGAAATTATCCTACAACACCACTCGATTGTCTAACTATGCAATACATCGGTGGATTCCGATGGCTGGGAAAGTTGATGTTAATGAGTAAATTGCTCACTAATTTTATCAAGTTTTAAATTAATCATGCATTAAGCTTGTGCTTACTTTCGTCGAAATCGTGATTTCATATATTGTGTAAGTCAACGGTTGGAAAAATGATTATTATACAATTATTGATTCGTTAATTATAGACTGAAAATACTCCTTGTGTGTTGATGTATGCGTGTAAATAGATTACAGTACTGTCTGCTGCCACCAGAGGTTGTTGCTGTTTCCCTTACGTGGTGCAGTGCAGCAGCACTCGTTCTGGGTTGCGGAAGCAGACAAGCTTGGGTGGACATTGTGATTTGCCTTAGGTGCACTTTCAGTCTGATTTGTTGACGACAAACTACCCATCGTGGGTAGCCTGTGAGTATATTCTTCTCAAGCAGCAGGCTGGATTATCATACATCTTACTGATAAGGTAAAAACAAGCAAGAAGTATATTTCCTTCATACGGTTACATGACAACAATAATTAATATAATACAAACAACGAATCTCCCACTTCATTCGCCGCTTACTGTCTGATGATTATAACGAGGTACTCAGCACCATTCTCGTGGGATCAATAGACATTACGTGGTCACCTTCTTAACTTGCGTTTCTCTTCTAAACTGTTTGCGAGTGTTAACCCTTGGACTTTTACAATTGGGCGTATTGCAATGGACAACAAGATTCTCAGTATGATGGTATCTTTTACTCCCTCACAAGTCTTCCTTTTTCAGAGTGTTCCAGATTAGCTGGCAGAACTAGAAGCAAGGCCAACACAATCCACCTAACAATCAAGTCACTTTGCTCTGTGGTGTCTCCTGCCTTAAGATAGCATAATTACTGTTCCCAACCTATCTTCCCCTATAAGTATGGCCTGACTGGACAGCTTAATATTCTAGTCCCCATATGTGCCTTAACTACTTCTAATACTTACCGTTTTCACCACTTTACGCTCTCTTTTGAAAACTTGTTAACCCTTCTTATGTAAATCACTCTCAGTCCCTTCTTATGTTTTACTATTAACATTGAGTACTGAATCGACTTACTCCAGCCTTAGTACTTATGTGGCTGATATCAAGCGATGAAAAATTTTGTTAGTGGCCTTAGTGAGTGTCAGAATAGTGTTTGCGTGTGTATGTGTGTGTGTGAGAGAGAGAGAGAGAGAGAAAGAGAGAGAGAGAGAGTGCGTGTGTGTGTGTGTGTGTGAGAGAGAGAGAGAGAGAGAGAGAGAGAGAGAGAGAGAGTGCGTGTGTGTGTGTGTGTGTGTGTGTGTGTGTGTGTGTGTGTGTGTACGTGTGTGTGTGTGTTCAGAGTCGAATAGGTAAACTTAAGCTAGCTTACTGAGAAGGAGCACAACGGCATCACATATCGATCACCAGATCTGATATAACATGGGAAACTTTTTAGCTGATGGGGAGGCTGAACAGTTATCTGGTTATGTCCAGCCATACATGTCAGTCACCTAACAAATCTCATACTGTCACCACTCTTGCCAACAACAGGCACCATAACAGGACATGAGCCCTTTCTCCTGCCCTTCTCTCTCGCTACTGGATCATATGTCACTCACACCTAGATATTTTGAAAGCTCGTCATTGTCAGAGGTCTCCTCCATTCTCCTCCAGCTCTCCCTTAGCGGCAAAGGCAGTGACTTCACCGAATGTTTCTGTGTGGGGAGCCCCTCCTCACAAGACATCTGGCCTCTCTTCTTTAGTGTCCACTGGACTGCCTGCTCTGCTTTGCAGTCTGTCCCTCTTGGTTGGACTGTAGAGGACAGCAATGTCTGAAAACGTCTCTCTATTTCTCTCGCTAAAGGAGGGCGACAAACAGAATATGGTTGCAAACTACGGTCCCTCTATCACCTGGGGCTAGACCAAGTGTGGCTAACAGTGAATTGGGGTGTAAAACATGAATAGGGCTGCCTCACAGATGTGACAGTGGAACCGCCCATTCACAGGCTGAATGGGCGGAAAGATTGGGTGTGGGGTGGCAAATAGATGTAGGGGCTCACAGGTAGCAGTGCTACACTTGAGTCGACGCACCTGGGAGCTGGACTCGACACAGAGGCAAACATGTCAGAGCAAAGCTGTTCGGCAGGAACGTTTGCATAATCGTGGTTCAATGCAAAGCTTACTGGGAGGGTCTGTATTCCCACAAGGAACCACTCTACTGGTCGATGTTGGAGGCAACGTCTTGCTGCATCAATAACTTCCCCATCATCCACTTTCTGCTTCATATAGAGTGCATTCTTCATTGGACCAAAGAGATGAAAGTCGGAAGGTGCACGAGATCCGGGCTGAATTGTCGATGCTGAAACTCTTGTGAGCTCGTCTTGGAATTGAATTCTTGTGTGAGGCTACGCGTTGACATGGAGGTGTTTTCTGTGATCCGTCGATCACCTCGAATGAGAGTGTCTGCACGTTTCAACATTACAGCTGTTTATGCGGCCAGAGGGCACACGGGAGATTGGGCAGGTGTGTGTGACCTTCTTGCCATGATTACAGACGCCCCAGAAAACGACTCATTGTCCTTTTGTTCACTGGTCAGGTCTCTGTAGACATTCTGCAAGCGCCATTTTGAGGGCTATATATAGCGTCACCACCTGCCGGAACTTAATGAAATTATAGGGGCTGAACAGGATACTCTATGATGTCCCTCAACAAATTCCGGATTTCTTCAAACGAAATTGACCCCTAAAAATGTGTTGAACGTCCCTCGTATTTTATTTATGCAACGGCGTGTCTGCAGTCGAAATTTGAATATAACGGTCCCAATCATTATTGATTTTCGCCATCTTGTCGTTTTTTAAATTTAATTGATCTGTGGGCATTGGAAGTGATACTTCTTTTCCGAGTTTAATATTAATCTTTATTCTGATTGATTTACTATTTAACTGCACTGTCAAAGATGGCATTAACTCTGTGTTGCCCCCTGGGGTAACCGAGCGGTCTAGGGCGTCTTGTCGCTTTTCCCGCGGCTCCACCCGTCGGAGGTTCGAGTCCTGCATGGGGCATGGGTGTGTGTGTTGTCCTTAGCGTAAGTTAGTTTAAGTTACATTAATTAGTGTGTAAGTCTAGGGACCCATGACTTCGGAAGTTTGGTCCCATAGAACCTTACCACAAAAAAAATCTCTGTGTTCGTAACACACCCGTAATGTGTAATACATTTTTCGGTGTTGTTAACGAATACTGCACCTTCTGTGAAGACAATGGTTAGTTAAAGCCTAGCCTGTAGAGTAATGGATTCTTTGTAACGGGAGCGTGTCTGTACAATGCCGAAAACATTCAGTACAAAATTCAGCCATTAAGCAAAGTATGCACGTTAGAGTTTTTCACTTTCAGAGAGCTTTTTCGTGTAACACGTGTCGTGTACACAATGCCGAGAACCGGCTCATCGGCAGTGGTCGAAAGTGGGGCAGGATCTGAATTAGTCGCACTGTGCGAGTATAGACCTCTCGTGTAGACAGCAACCTCCTCCTCTCGAGAGCTGCTCGCCGTAGCTCTCAGACAAAAAAAAAAAAAAAACTATACCAGCATTGTCGGGAAAGCTGAGAGTATTCTTAGAGAGCTGAGCGGCCATATTCCGTTACAGATTTGTGCCATACTTCAGAGTTTGTACACTACCGCACCTTGGTGATATATTTTCCTGTACTCATGCTCTCATTAAATAAAAGTACCTCTGAAAAGACTCGATCCCATGTTGATGTAAAATGTCACTGAAAAACTAGCACGCTACCCACTGTGTCGCATCTGCACTTCAACAACACCTCCTATCAGCGTATGATGGCTGTGTCGGGACAGCTGAGACTACTATTGCGATTGGTAAGCACTGTGAGTTAATTTCAACGATGTGTCGGCAACTAAAGGTAACGAAGAAAGCTGCCAAGAAGTGTACTCACGACGAAGTTGTGCATTTAATTAGTTTGTGCGAGGGCAGGCAAGCGTTTTGAACTGTACAGTTACTGGGTTACAGGAACTGAGATAAGAAGCGAAGTTTATAGGCTGAAATGGCTATAGTTCTAACACCTTCACAGAAGAAATTTACCAGAATGACCATAACTGAAGGAATCGGGTAAAGTAGTTTTATAAATAGGTTAATTAACGCAGAAAAAAAGGGTAGATATGTTTGACAGTAATCGCTTCGAAACTAGGAAAACTGCCACTTAACTTCAAGCAATACAGCTGTATCTATAATTTTATATGACGTACTACTTATTGATTATATTCTTATATTGGGTGTTGAAGAACAGACCTCAAGGAATTTACGTTTTGGTTCTTTAAGTCAGTACAAGTAAAGACGTTCAAGTAAATGCACATCTAGAAATGCTTCACTTACCAGATACTCACCTCCCCCCTCCCACACCCCCTGTTTGGCTTTTGAACGCTTATGGATGGAACATGAAATTGGTGTAATGTCACTTCACCGTAATTGTTACTTTACCAGAATTAAAGAAAATAAACATAACTGATGCTATAAATATTAGTGTCACAGGCAGTCTGTCCTCAACACTGACTGATTTACGCATAATAGTATGTAGGTTAGCAACCCGCCAGGATAGCCGAGAGCGTCTGTTCGCCGGCGGACGGCGTGGAGGTAGGACGTAGTGTGGTGTTATCTGCGCCGTCTGTGCTTCCGCGTGGTAAGTCTTGCGCTTGCTGCGGCTTAAAACTCTGTTTATAGAACACTTCGAGAAGTAATGAGTAGCATGCAGTGATGGCTCAACCAAGTCGAAAAGATACGTTGAAACTTGCCTTTGATCCTCGATATGCCAGACCCAAGTCGTTTGAGGTAGAAAATTGGTTAGAAGAAGATGTGAAGCTCTCCTTCAATGATGTAATTGGGATCCACCTGTCGATTGTAGCTTGTGTCGTGTTTGTTAAAATGCGCAATTCCGAGTTGTGCGAGAAAATTGTTGAGTCTTCCGGAGGTGTCATGAAATTTAAGCACTCAGATGGAAACGTTGGTGAAGTCACCGTTGCACATGCTGGTTTTGGCATTCGCACAGTTCGAATCTTCGAGATGCCTTTTGAGATTACAACAGACCAAATTAATGCCGTAGTTTCACCCTTCGGGAAAGTGCTCAGCAACTTTGCAGAATGTATACAGCGGCGCGTTGCACAGCTGCCGGCCGGCGAGGCTGCTGGCCACCTGTGATGACAACACTGCCTGGAACTTACGCCGCCGTGGCACGCGAACGGCCGACTGCCTCCTCAGCCCCTGAATCGTGTGCAAATAGAAATTCTCCAGACACTGAAATTCCGATGGACGTCAGTGCCGTCATAGGTCACGACCTACAAGAGTCCCGCCAATCTACGAAAACAGTTGAAGTTCCACCGAAACAGGCACCTGCAACTGTAATGGCATCAGATCCGCCGGAAGTTGAAGACCGACACACCTTGCAGGAAAGCGACACTAGCTTGGATACTGAAGAAAGTCCGCCGAGAGGCAATTCTCCAAAGAAAAATAAGAAACGCCGGCTGGCGCGCAAAGGTGCAGTGGAGACAGCTCCCACAATCCGACAAAAAGCGAAGGAAATAGGTAGTACTTTAAGCCTACAGATCTATAGGAACACGAAAGCGACACCAGTTTTTGAGGAGCGTTCCCCTTCTGCGCTGGAAAAACGTGACGTCCAAGCAAAGCCAACAAAGGAAGCATCCACCCACACCCAAGAAACGAGTCACTCTAGTGAAGCTTCACTCGTCCCACCCACGACGACAACCTCAACCACCTGGGCAGATGAAAGCGACCATAACAATGCCGACGAAGAAATGACAGAAGTTTCAGAAACTAAGACAGACTGTAAGCTAGCCCCACAGGTGGCTGATTTCTTCGACGAAGACGTCTCCGTGAACGAACATTCTAAAAAACAAGGACTCACCACTGAAACATTTGCTACCGGTGAATATTATTAAAATGCGTTTTAAAGCTGACGCTTGCGAGACAAAACGGAAGAATGTTTTTTAAAGTTTGATCAAGTAGAACTAAGAATGTCTGACATACAAGCATACAAAATCGCGACAGTAAACCTTAATAAGATTCGTAGTTCCTTTAATGTGAAAGTATTTGTATGGAGTGTAGCCATGTATGGAAGTGAAACGTGGACGATAAATAATTTAGACAAAAAGAGAACAGAAGCTTTCGAAATGAGGTGCTACAGAAGAATGCTGAAGATTAGATGGGTAGACCACAAAACTAATGAGGAGGTATTGAATAGAATTGGGGAGAAGAGGAGCTTGTGGCACAAGTTGACTAGAAGAAGGGATCGGTTGGTAGGACATGTTCTGAGGCATCAAGGACTCACCAATTTAGTATTGGAGGGCAGCGTGGAGGGTAAAAACCATACAGGGACACCAAGATATGAATACACTAAGCAGATTCAGAAGGATGTAGGCTGCAGTAGGTACTGGGAGATGAAGAAGCTTGCACAGGATAGAGTAGCATGGAGAGCCCCATCAAACCAGTCTCAGGACTGAAGACCACAACAACAACAACAGTTCCTTTAAACTACAGAACTTTAAAGATTTTATATATGCTTCTGCCAGTGGTATTATACTTTTACAAGAAGTGACAGACATTGAGCTTGGTAACGTACCTGGCTTCAACGCCATTACAAACCCAGGGCATGGAGCGGAAATAGGCACAGCTCTGCTCACAACGGAGGGTATAGTAGTCCAAGATGTAGTAAAACTACCACACAGTAAAGGCATAGCGGCCACAATAAACAAAATACGACTCATTAACGTGTATGCCCCTTCAGGATCCAGTAACAGGCACCGCAGAACGGAGTTCTTTAAAGAAGAAATTGTCCCACTGTTTGGAACTCGATATGAACACCTTATCCTGGGAGGATATTTTATCTGTGTTTTGCATGCCAAAGACCAAACTGCCAATTTCAACAAGTGTACTGAACTGGAAAGTATAGTTAATGACTTAAGACTAATAGACTCATGGGAACATATGCACGCTGCAGCCCCTGGTTTCACCCACGCCACAAGTCACTCGGCGAGCCGTCTCGACAGGATATACAGGGTGTTACAAAAAGGTACGGCCAAACGTTCAGGAAACATTCCTCGCCGGCCGAAGTGGCCGTGCGGTTAAAGGCGCTGCAGCCTGGAACCGCAAGACCGCTACGGTCGCAGGTTCGAATCCTGCCTCGGGCATGGATGTTTGTGATGTCCTTAGGTTAGTTAGGTTTCACTAGTTCTAAGTTCTAGGGGACTAATGACCTCAGCAGTTGAGTCCCATAGTGCTCAGAGCCATTTGAACCATTTGAAACATTCCTCACACACAAATAAAGAAAAGATGTTATGTGGACATGTGTCCGGAAACGCTTAATTTCCAAGTTAGAGCTCATTTTAGTTTCGTCCACCTACGCTCAATGGAGCACGTTATCATGATTTCATACGGGATACTCTACCTGTGCTGCTAGAACATGTGCCTTTACAAGTACGACACAACATGTGGTTCATGCACGATGGAGCTCCTGCACATTTCAGTCGAAGTGTTCGTACGCTTCTCAACAACAGATTAGGTGGCGGATGGATTGGTAGAGACGGACCAATTCCATGGCCTCCACGCTCTCCTGACCTCAACCCTCTTGACTTTCATTTATGGGGGCATTTGAAAGCTCTTGTCTACGCAACCCCGGTACCAAATGTAGAGACACTTCGTGCTCGTATTGTGGACGGCTGTGATACAATACTCCATTCTCCAGGGCTGCATCTGCGCATCAGGGATTGCATGTGATCGAGGGTGGATACATGTATCCTTGCTAACGGAGGACATTTTGAACATTTCCTGTAACAAAGTGTTTGAAGTCACGCTGGTACGTTTTGTTGCTGTGTGTTTCCATTCCATGATTAATGTGATATGAAGAGAAGTAATAAAATGAGCTCTAACATGGAAAATAAGCGTTTCCGGACACATGTCCAAATAACATATTTTCTTTCTTTGTGTGTGAGCAATGTTTCCTGAAAGTTTCGCCGTACCTTTTTGTTATACCCTGTATGTAACGCACAATTTGAAACACCTCATTTTGCAGTCTGAAGTATGGCCTACCGTTTTTTTCGGATCATGCTGCGTACATATGCACAATCCATCTGATAAAACAAGGGACCTAAAGAGGTAGAGGCACATGGAAGCTCAACGTGTCACATCTGGAAGACCATGCTTGTCAGGAGGCATTTTGCAAGGTATGGAGAGAGTGTGAAAGCAAATTTAGCTCGTACAACTCTGGCACTGACTGGCCGTACCTTTTTGTAACACCCTGTATGTAACGCACAATTTGAAACACCTCATTTTGCAGTCCGAAGTATGGTCTACCGTTTTTTCGAATCATTCTGCGTACATATGCACAATACATCTGATAAAACAAGGGTCTATCGAGGTAGAGGCACATGGAAGCTCAACGTGTCACATCTGGAAGACCATGCTTGTCAGGAGGCATTTTACAAGGTATGGAGAGAGTGTGAAAGCAAATTTAGCTCGTACAACTCTGGCACTGACTGGTGGCTGAAACATGCCAAACCTAAAATACGGAGGTTTTTCATGAACTATTCAAAAGACAAAAACTTTTGGTACAAGTCAACTATAGAATTCTACTTTCAGTGTCTAAGGGATTTGTAACAGTCCGATGCAACAGTTGTGAACAACTACGAAAGAATTAAAAAAATTAAAGCAAAAATTTTAGCACGTCGGCCTAAACAACTGGAAGGTTACCAAATAAGGTTGCGTGCCCAGAATATGGCACAGCACGAAGTCACTTCCATTTATCATTTCATTCGTGAAAACAAAAGGGCGTCTTGCAATATATTATCTGAAATAACATCTGATGATGTAAGGAAGCTGACGAAGCAAAGAGTGATTAAAGAGGCAATCGTACAGCATTTTTAATCCTTACTGTCTAGTCAACCAGTTGACGAACAGCTTCAAGACGAGTTAACGATCAACCTCTAGGGCGAAGTATGCAAAGCGGAAGCACAAACTCTCATCTCGGAAGTGACTGAAGAAGACGTCGAAGAAGCTATATATGGAAGCATGAAAAATAAGGCTCCAGGTGCAGACGGAATTCCGGCAGAATTTTATCGCAGATTCAGTGGCCTCGTAAAAGGCTAGTTTACTCTCATCTGCAACGAACTGCTAAACCCTGAAAATGACATCCCGAAAGAATTTCGTGAGGGACTCGTAGTGTTAGTGCCAAAAACTACCAACTCGAGAACTGTAAGCGCTCTGAGGCCAATTACGCTTTTAAAGAGCGATTACTAAATCTTTGGCCGCATACTCGCTCGCAGGCTGAAAACCTCAATGACCAGCGTGACTGGCCCATATCAGACAAGTGTGGGAAAAGACAGAAGAATTCTCCAGACCTTCTGTGATTACAGGGACCTAATCTCAACGGCCGACGTCTGCAAAATAAAATGTGCACTCATCTCACTCGACTTTGATACAGCCTTCGACAGGGTTAATCATAGTTTTCTCCTTCGGACCATGGGTGCAATGGGCTTCCCACCTAGATTCATTGCAGTAGTAAGAAATGCATTAACAAACAACTATGCCAGATTTGTCATCAATGGACACATTAGCAGCCCGATTGACGTCACCAGCTCCATTAGGCAAGGGTGTCCAATGTCAATGGCACTCTTCGCCATCGCCATCGAGTCCCTGCTTGCCTTCCTTATGAAACATTTACAGGGACTACAAATCCATGGAGAAAAGATCGTGTGCAAGGAGTACGCTGATGATGTTGGCTTCCTGGTCGTGAATGGCGCTGAAGTACAGAGCGCACTACGAACAGTAACAAAATATGTACAGGCATCTGGTGCAAAACATATTTGAACAAAGTCGGGGATTTTCAACACCGGCCGTGGAATTGGGACGCAAACGCAGGATCTGTTACGCGAGCTTGTAACCATGAAATGTCTCGGTATACATTTTAAAAGAAATATCAAGGACACTATTGCTGCAAATGATCGAAAATTACTTAACAGCGTACGCGTCTCTGTACAAGCACGTAGTATTAGGAAACTCGATGAACTTCAAAAAGTAACAATGGCAAATGTGTACATCACATCCAAAGTTAATTACGTAGCACAAGTTCTGCCACCACCTGCGACTTTGTTGAAAAGCATCGCATCTGCATTAGAACACTTTGTGAGCCGCGGAGGTATTTTCAAAGTAAAATATGACATTCTGATGCTCCCTACGAAATGTGGTGGGTTAAATCTCACCGATGTCAGCAAAAAAGCGCAAGCCTTATACCTTCCTACCACATACTGACAATGGAAAGAACCACGTGGTACCCTTGTTGCACATTTGTTAAACGAAATAGCTCCTGCTGACGTCAGTGCACCTATAAATGTCCAACACATACCCAACGGTCTATACCACTCAAAATACTTTTTCGTAGAATACAGCTACATACAGGCAAGGATCCCTGAAAGAGACATCATGAAAGTAAAAGAACTTTACAATAACTTGATGAAAGACGAACCCAGAAACGCCATAGAACAAAAGTATCCTTGTTGTAATTGGGAAACAATATGGAAAAATATTCACTGCCGGAACCTGCCAACGTATGTCAAATCGACCTGGTACTTCGTTGTAAACAGAAAAAATACGACGAACTCTAAACTTTACTAGATTGGCCGAGTCACTGCTGTGTACATTATGTAATATACAAGATACCGAAGAGCAGAGATTGCTGTGTGACAGGGTGAAAGAAATATAGCTCTACATAAGACAAAAGATAGCGAGCGTCAGAAGAACTACGCCCATTGCTGTTACGACTGCTGAATTTTTAAACCCTGACGGTATACCTTACCCTAAAACAAAACGAAACGCAATTAACTGGTTTATAGGCCAAACGATGCATTACATCCTAACAAAAGAATCAAGAAATAGGGAGAACTTCTGGGTATACCTTACAACTGAGCACCACAAGTTGATGTGTACTAAAAAATACAAAGAAAATTACGCAATTTTTTTAACTAAAACAGTACTGTAACCAATAAAAATGCGTAATTTACATTTCACATCCAAGCATTTCGTATATTAGACGAATGATTTTTGGTTAAAGTTTGTACTTCAGGTAGGAAGAGGAGGATTTCCAACAGAAAGTAATCAGAGAAGATAATCAGTATAGACCAGTTAAGCCTGTCTGTATCTATTACTTTGTTTTGCGGGAAGCACAGTGATGAAACTGGTATATACCTTTTATTTAGTTTCTATCTTTCTTTCCTTTTCTTTTTATAGGAAGACACATTTATGTTAATTATGTGTAAAATCAAGCAGAAGAAGAATCAAGCAGAAGAAGCCTACTTTACTTCATTATCTTCTGAAGAAGAAAATTTTACTTATCAGCAACAATGACTTTGCCTCTTTCCGTTTTTCCACGCACAGAGAACGAAATTTATAACAGCAGTTACATTTCCATAGCAATTATGTGACTGCCTTCTCAATGGAATTTACATTTATTTTTATTCGTGCCATGTTGCAAACAAAGGCAACAGAAGGGACATACTTCGTTTGTCGTTAGGAAGAAGCGCGTTTCCACATCATCAAGTTACATTCTCTCTTTAAAGGCAGAGAAGCCGGGCAGATAATGCAAAACTTGGCGAGCGTAAAGGACAGGTTGAAGGGGTGGAAGGAGACCCAAAAAAATAAAAAAAAATTAAAAAAAGCGCTAACGCGCTGCTACCTGGACTCGGTTAGGTGCATTGGCCCCGGATAGAATCCGCCTGGCAGATTAATGACGACGGCCGGTATGCCGGCCAGTCTGGATGTGGTTTTTAGGCGGTTTTCCACATCTTCCTAGATGAATACCGAGCTGCTCCACACGTCCCGCCTCAGTTACGTGACTCGCAGACATTTTGAAAACACATTCCGACTATTTCACGATTTACACTAGATGCAGACAGCTGGGGTACACTAATTCCAGCCCGGGGAGTATAGGGTGGCAGCAGGAAGGGCATCTGGCCCCCATAACATTAACCATGCCAAATCCGTCCTTAACCGTGCAGACCATGCGCACAATGCATGATAGAAGCAGTAGCAAAAGCAAGGGGAAAAAAGTATGTAGATTAGCAATTTAGGGTTCTATTATAAAGGATATTTCTTCCATCTCGATAGCGGTCATTCTCGTAAAATTTTGATATTATTGTCGATTTTCAATCACAATCTCTCCAAACGAATTCTTGCTTGCTCCTGAATCACCGCGGTGCTCACCATGCTGTCCCATACCATTAATACCATACCATACTCTGCGTCTTCCAAGCGTCCTGGACCATTGTTGGATAACATTTCGTTTACAGTAACCCTACGCGATGTGCTATGTGAATTACATTGTTTTCTTTTGTTTACTTTATAAATATCTGACCATTCAGACGCGTACACAGACGACGACGATGAGACCCAAAGAGTTCTCTGTACGTTCCATGCAAGAGTGAACCAACTCTTGGAGTTAAATTGTTGTGGTTGGGAGGAGAGCCAACACCGTATTACTACAGGAGGCCGAAAGGCAGGCGTTTTAGCTCATGCAGGCTGGCGTGAGGTCTGGAACATGACAAGGAAATTAGAAGTTAGAAAAACGGACGTAGCTGGTGGAATACTTAACTTTAATCCATTAATGATGAACGTCGCTCTTGATGGTACATGATTCACAATATCAATAGTAACTGAATATGGCGCCTTGCTAGGTCCTAACAAAATGACGTAGCTGAAGGCTATGCTAACTATCGTCTCGGCAAATGAGAGCGTATTTTGTCAGTGAACCATCGTTAGCAAAGTCGGTTGTACAACTGGGGCGAGTGCTAGGAAGTCTCTCTAGACCTGCCGTGTGGCGGCGCTCGGTCTGCAATCACTGATAGTGGCGACACGCGGGTCCGACGTATACTAACGGATCGCGGCCGATTTAAAGGCTACCACCTAGCAAGTGTGGTGTCTGGCGGTGACACCACATTCCTCCCCCGCAAATCGGCGTACGGTTGTGGCATAAGGCTTCCGCCCGCTGTGGAGGACCCCATGTTGACGTATGCGACGAGGTGGGGAGCCTAACAACAGGCGAGGCTGTGCCACCCGCACCCTGCCATTCGGACCGCGGGGAGCTAGGAAACGCCTGAAAACCTGCTCCAGGGTAAACACCAACATTCGGTGTATGCGCCCGCAGAGAGACAGGAGGAGCCGAAGGATCATCGAGCCGGGGCACCCGACGGGCGAAGATGACATATGGTCCAGAGCGGGCCAGAGTTCCATGTCGGAGGACAACCGGTCACGGGAAGCGATCCACGGCGCTTGACCCAGGGAGGCGCCCGGCGGTTGCAGCGACGCGTCCACTGAGGGCGTCGCCGGCGAGAGAACAGGTGGCGGCGGCGGCGGCGGTTGTTGCGGCGCGTCGCCATGGGGCAAAATGGAAGGCAGCGTCGGTAACACCTGGGGCTGAGGCGAGCCAGTAGATGGGTCCTCAGGGCACTGACCAGACGGCACCGTCGCTGAAAGCAGACGGCGAGCGGCATATCCCGTGCGACTACAGAGGCGCAGCTGCTTGAGATGCCGGCGCACCTGACCAGAGGCCCCCAAAACCAGATACATAGCGCGTCCGAGGCAGCGAAAAATGCGCCCTTCGAGCCAACGCCGTGAACCTCGGTAGTGGCGGTAATAGACAACGTCGCCTGGGGCAAAAGCAGGTGTCTGCCGCTGCACAGGAACCTGATGCGGCTGATGTAGCAAAGACATCAAGGTTTGATGAGGGCGACCGTGGAGTTATTCAGCCGGTGAGCGACCATCTCGGGGCTGAGAGCGATACGAGGACAAAAAGAGCAATAACGCGTCCTCCCGAGAATGCGACTCTTTTAACTTCAACATCTGTGACTTGAAAGTCCTGACCAAACGTTCAGCGGCACCGTTTGACTGTGGCGAAAACGGCGCAGACGTCAGATGTTGAATACCATTGGCCTTGCAGAATGACTGAAATTCTGCGGACATGAATTGTGGGCAATTCTCTGAAACAATAGTCTGTGGAAGACCTTCAAAGCAAAAGATAGCAGATAACGCTTGGATGGTGGCAGATGACGTCGTGGAAGACATCCGGACAACAAAAGGAAAAGTACTGAATGAATCTACCACAACCAACCATCGAGCATTCCAGAATGGACCAGCAAAATCGATGTGTAAGCGTTGCCAAGGGGAAGTGGCTTTTGGCCATGCAAAGTATTTCCGCGGTGGTGCTGATTGTTGTTCGGCACACACCATACAAGAAGAGCACATATTCGTAATCGCGGCATCGATTCCGAACCAAGTACAGTGCTGATGAGCAAGTTGTTTCGTTCTCACTATACCCCAATGTCCTTGGTGGAGAAGCCGTAGGACAGAGGATTGTAACGAACGAGGGACCACGACCCTGAACTGATCATTATCAGAACGCAACAGCAAAACACCACATCGAACAAAAAGTCTCTCCTTCTGAGCAAAAAATCGGCGAACCAACGGATCCTCGATCCGTGACTTTGACAAGGGCCATCGCATAGCAACAAAACACAGAACGGTAGCAAGGACAAGGTCGGCAGCTGTGGCTGTAGCTACACGACGAAAATCAATCGGAAACGATTCGACCACGTCATCGGTTTCCGCATCAATGAATATGCAAGCAAGTTCGGAAGAATCGAATGCTCTATCCTCAGCAACAGGCAAGCGGGACAACGCATCGGCGTTTCCGTGCTTAGCAGTGGACCGATACAAGATATCGTAGCGGTACTGCGAGAGGAAAATAGACCAGCGAATGAATTTCTGTGCTGTACGTGGTGGTACAGGCTCAGTCGGATGAAAAAGCGATGTCAAAGTTTTGTGGTCTGTGATAATGGTAAAGTGACGACCATACAAGAAATCATGAAACTTTGTAACACCAAATACAAGAGCCAATGGTTCTTTCTCGATCTGTGAATAATTTCTTTGCGCAGACGAGAGCAATTTGGACACAAAGGCAATAGGGCGATCTTTGCGATCCATCTTTGTGCGCAAGCACAGCACCGATCCCGAAATCCGATGCATCTACCATCAACAAAAGGGGCTTCTGGGAATAGAATGGCGTAAGGCAATTATTGGAAAGCAACGCTGATTTCAACTGACGAAAGGTGCGTTCGCATTCCGTCGTCCAGACGAACGGAACACCTTTACGGCGTAAGCGATGAAGCGGAGCTGAAATGAAAGAGGCATGTCGCACATATCTGTTATAGTAATTTATTTTTCCCAGCACACTCTGTAGCTGCTTCAAATTCTGCGGCGAAGGCAAGTCTTGTATGGCACGAAGGTGCGTGGGACTGGGATGTATGCCTTGGGCATTGAGTACATGTCCCAGGTATGGCAAATCACGAGCAAAAAACACACATTTGTCCTTCCGCAAGTGAAGACCATTTTGTCGCAAGACCTGAAATAATGTTCTGAGATTAGCTAAATGTTCTTCTTCCGTCTTTCCGGAGATCACAATATCGTCCAGATAGTTTGCTGCAGTAGGGACCGACGCACAAACAGTTTGTAGATATTGCTGAAACAATGCAGGGGCAGATGCACACCCGAATGGCAGTCGTTTGAATCGATACAAAGCAAGATGCCTGTTAACCACCAAAACGCGCTGGGAGTCTTCGTCCACCGGTACTTGCAAGTACGCATCTGCTAGGTCCAACTTCGAAAAATATTTACCCGGGCACAGTTTGTCAAAAAGATCTTCCGGGCGGGGTAAAGGAAAAGTTGCAGTCACTAGTTGGGGATTCACTGTTGCCTTGAAGTCCACACAAAGTCTCAATTTTCCCGAAGGTTTTGGCAAAACTACTAAGGGTGATGCCCAGAGAGAAGCCTGCACACGTTCAATCACACCTTGTGATTCCAAATCGTGTAATGTTTTTGCGACCTCATTACGCAATGCGTGGGGAACATTGCGCGCTCTGAAAAATTTCGTTTGCGCGTTTACTTGCAGTTCAAATGCGCTTTATAGTTCTTAGCGCAACCAAGGCCCGGTGCAAAAATGTCTGCAAATTCTTCACATAGACGAGAAACACTGTCTGAAGGCACAGTCTGGTTCACTGATAGGACCTGATTTACTGTAGACAAGTTAAACAACTGAAATAAATCTAAACCAAACAAGTTCACTGCAGCATAAGAACGAAGGACGTAAAATGACACAAGTTTTGTTTGTCCTTTGTATGTTGCAAAAAGGCTGCACTGTCCTAACACAGGGATCGCTTGTACTGAATAACTACTTAACATTTGCGGCACGCAACGGAGGTGTGCCCAGCTGTTTGTACGTGTCGTGATTGATCAGTGAAACTGCAGCTCCGGTATTGAGCTGGAATGGTATTACTTTGCCGTTAATGTCCAAGTCTACACAAATTTATTGTCCTGCTGACGACAAGAGCGACTGTCTCATGCAACATGAACTGACAGTGGTATATAATCACTTTCGACTTGACGGGATTTCCGGCGATGTCGATGCACACTATTTGTGGGACGAACACAGTCACTGTTAGAGAGAGTGGCACTGAGCGGAGTGGAATGAACTACATGAATTTCCATGGGCGAAGTTTCACGAGCCTAGGTATCCTTGGTTCGAATCCGGCGCGAAGCAAAGGGCCTGGAATGGTTGTGAGCTTCCGATCTGAGCTTTTTCTGGCAAACACTCTGAACATGCCCTTTTTTATTACATCAAAAGCAAATAGCTTGGCGTGACGGGCAATTCTCACGCAAATGTCTAGTAGCGCACCACGTGCAGGATTTGAGCACTGCATTTGCTTGCCGGCGCGGCACACGTGGCTGAGAGCCTGGTGGCAACGGCGCGGCCGGGCAAGAGGGCTGTTTACTGCTCTATGCAGCTCGCCCGGAGGGCCAGATATCCTGACACATGGCTGGTCAAGTTTCAAATTAATTCTGAGCAAAGTCAGGCGTGTCCTGCCGATTCAATATGTTCATCACTTGTTGAAGGGAGGGATTGACTAGTTTCAAAATCTGTTCCCTTATACGAACGTCAGAAACGTTCTGTGCAACTGCATCACGTACCATAGTATCTGAATAAGGGAGTCCACATTGGCACTGAAAAGCACAATCCCTAGTAAGACCTTGTAAGGTTGCAACCCTCTCCCGATTAGTCTGACCTGCCGTACGTTTTGTACGAAAGAAAGTATACCGTTTCGCAACTACATTGACTGATTCTTTGAAGTACACTCCTGGAAATGGAAAAAAGAACACATTGACACCGGTGTGTCAGACCCACCATACTTGCTCCGGACACTGCGAGAGGGCTGTACAAGCAATGATCACACGCACGGCACAGCGGACACACCAGGAACGGCGGTGTTGGCCGTCGAATGGCGCTAGCTGCGCAGCATTTGTGCACCGCCGCCGTCAGTGTCAGCCAGTTTGCCGTGGCATACGGAGCTCCATCGCAGTCTTTAACACTGGTAGCATGCCGCGACAGCGTGGACGTGAACCGTATGTGCAGCTGAAGGACTTTGAGCGAGGGCGTATAGTGGGCATGCGGGAGGCCGGGTGGACGTACCGCCGAATTGCTCAACACGTGGGGCGTGAGGTCTCCACAGGTACATCGATGTTGTCGCCAGTGGTCGGCGGAAGGTGCACGTGCCCGTCGACCTGGGACCGGACCGCAGCGACGCACGGATGCACGCCAAGACCGTAGGATCCTACGCAGTGCCGTAGGGGACCGCACCGCCACTTCCCAGCAAATTAGGGACACTGTTGCTCCTGGGGTATCGGCGAGGACCATTCGCAACCGTCTCCATGAAGCTGGGCTACGGTCCCGCACACCGTTAGGCCGTCTTCAGCTCACGCCCCAACATCGTGCAGCCCGCCTCCAGTGGTGTCGCGACAGGCGTGAATGGAGGGACGAATGGAGACGTGTCGTCTTCAGCGATGAGAGTCGCTTCTGCCTTGGTGCCAATGATGGTCGTATGCGTGTTTGGTGCCGTGCAGGTGAGCGCCACAATCAGGACTGCATACGACTGAGGCACACAGGGCCAACACCCGGCATCATTGTGTGGGGAGCGATCTCCTACACTGGCCGTAAACCACTGGTGATCGTCGAGGGGACACTGAATAGTGCACGGTACATCCAAACCGTCATCGAACCCATCGTTCTACCATTCCTAGACCGGCAAGGGAACTTGCTGTTCCAACAGGACAATGCACGTCCGCATGTATCCCGTGCCACCCAACGTGCTCTTGAAGGTGTAAGTCAACTACCCTGGCCAGCAAGATCTCCGGATCTGTCCCCCATTGAGCATGTTTGCGACTGGATGAAGCGTTGTCTCACCCGGTCTGCACGTCCAGCACGAACGCTGGTCCAACTGAGGCTCCAGGTGGAAATGGCATGGCAAGCCGTTCCACAGGACTACATCCAGCATCTCTACGATCGTCTCCATGGGAGAATAGCAGCCTGCATTGCTGCGAAAGGTGGATATACACTGTACTAGTGCCGACATTGTGCATGCTCTGTTGCCTGTGTCTATGTGCCTGTGGTTCTGTCAGTGTGATCATGGGATGTATCTGACCCCAGGAATGTGTCAATAAAGTTTCCCCTTCCTGGGACAATGAATTCACGGTGTTCTTATTTCAATTTCCAGGAGTGTATGCATCTAATGCAGACAAAATTTCTTCATAGGACAGAGTTGCTACGTCGCGCCGCGGAAATAATTTGACTATCACACGGTACGTGTTCACCCCGACTGATGATAACAAAAAAGACTGCCGCTCGTTACCTTGAATTCTGTAGGCGGCGAAAGGGAATCCGAATTGGCGTGACCACTCCGTCCAGCTTTCCAGAGCCGCATCAAAAGGTCGAAAAGTTGGTGCAACTGCGTGTTGTGGCTGCGTTAGCGGTGGAGTGGCTGCTTCCACATCGTTTTGCATTGCACATTCACCCTGGACGCACTGTCCAAGGGCATCCATTAAGGCCTGCGTCTGCTGATTCTGCAAGCGATAAAATTCGGACAGTACATCTAGAGATTGTGGCGAAGCCATTACACAAGTAAATCAGGGCAATATCGATAAGAACGCGGTTTTGCCTCGTCGCGAATGTTGTGGCTGGCAGGAGAGCCAACACCGTCAAACTAGAGGAGGCAGAAAGGCACGCATTTTAGCTCACAGAGGCTAGCGTGAGGTCTGGAACATGACAAGGAAATTAGAAGTTAGAAAAACGGACGTAGCTGGTGGAATACTTAACTTTAATCCATTAACGATGAACGTCGCTCTTGACGGTACATGTTTCACAATATCAATAGTAACTGAATATGGCGCCTTGCTAGGTCGTAGCAAAATGACGTAGCTGAAGGCTATGCTAAACTATCGTCTCGGCAAATGAGAGCGTATTTTGTCAGTGAACCATCGTTAGCAAAGTCGGTTGTACAACTGGGGCGAGTGCTAGGAAGTCTCTCTAGACCTGCCGTGTGGCGGCGCTCGGTCTGCAATCACTGATAGTGGCGACACGCGGGTCCGACGTATACTAACGGATCGCGGCCGATTTAAAGGCTACCACCTAGCAAGTGTGGTGTCTGGCGGTGACACCACATTCCTCCCCCGCAAATCGGCGTACGGTTGTGGCATAAGGCTTCCGCCCGCTGTGGAGGACCCCATGTTGACGTATGCGACGAGGTGGGGAGCCTAACAACAGGCGAGGCTGTGCCACCCGCACCCTGCCATTCGGACCGCGGGGAGCTAGGAAACGCCTGAAAACCTGCTCCAGGGTAAACACCAACATTCGGTGTATGCGCCCGCAGAGAGACAGGAGGAGCCGAAGGATCATCGAGCCGGGGCACCCGACGGGCGAAGATGACATATGGTCCAGAGCGGGCCAGAGTTCCATGTCGGAGGACAACCGGTCACGGGAAGCGATCCACGGCGCTTGACCCAGGGAGGCGCCCGGCGGTTGCAGCGACGCGTCCACTGAGGGCGTCGCCGGCGAGAGAACAGGTGGCGGCGGCGGCGGCGGTTGTTGCGGCGCGTCGCCATGGGGCAAAATGGAAGGCAGCGTCGGTAACACCTGGGGCTGAGGCGAGCCAGTAGATGGGTCCTCAGGGCACTGACCAGACGGCACCGTCGCTGAAAGCAGACGGCGAGCGGCATATCCCGTGCGACTACAGAGGCGCAGCTGCTTGAGATGCCGGCGCACCTGACCAGAGGCCCCCAAAACCAGATACATAGCGCGTCCGAGGCAGCGAAAAATGCGCCCTTCGAGCCAACGCCGTGAACCTCGGTAGTGGCGGTAATAGACAACGTCGCCTGGGGCAAAAGCAGGTGTCTGCCGCTGCACAGGAACCTGATGCGGCTGATGTAGCAAAGACATCAAGGTTTGATGAGGGCGACCGTGGAGTTATTCAGCCGGTGAGCGACCATCTCGGGGCTGAGAGCGATACGAGGACAAAAAGAGCAATAACGCGTCCTCCCGAGAATGCGACTCTTTTAACTTCAACATCTGTGACTTGAAAGTCCTGACCAAACGTTCAGCGGCACCGTTTGACTGTGGCGAAAACGGCGCAGACGTCAGATGTTGAATACCATTGGCCTTGCAGAATGACTGAAATTCTGCGGACATGAATTGTGGGCAATTCTCTGAAACAATAGTCTGTGGAAGACCTTCAAAGCAAAAGATAGCAGATAACGCTTGGATGGTGGCAGATGACGTCGTGGAAGACATCCGGACAACAAAAGGAAAAGTACTGAATGAATCTACCACAACCAACCATCGAGCATTCCAGAATGGACCAGCAAAATCGATGTGTAAGCGTTGCCAAGGGGAAGTGGCTTTTGGCCATGCAAAGTATTTCCGCGGTGGTGCTGATTGTTGTTCGGCACACACCATACAAGAAGAGCACATATTCGTAATCGCGGCATCGATTCCGAACCAAGTACAGTGCTGATGAGCAAGTTGTTTCGTTCTCACTATACCCCAATGTCCTTGGTGGAGAAGCCGTAGGACAGAGGATTGTAACGAACGAGGGACCACGACCCTGAACTGATCATTATCAGAACGCAACAGCAAAACACCACATCGAACAAAAAGTCTCTCCTTCTGAGCAAAAAATCGGCGAACCAACGGATCCTCGATCCGTGACTTTGACAAGGGCCATCGCATAGCAACAAAACACAGAACGGTAGCAAGGACAAGGTCGGCAGCTGTGGCTGTAGCTACACGACGAAAATCAATCGGAAACGATTCGACCACGTCATCGGTTTCCGCATCAATGAATATGCAAGCAAGTTCGGAAGAATCGAATGCTCTATCCTCAGCAACAGGCAAGCGGGACAACGCATCGGCGTTTCCGTGCTTAGCAGTGGACCGATACAAGATATCGTAGCGGTACTGCGAGAGGAAAATAGACCAGCGAATGAATTTCTGTGCTGTACGTGGTGGTACAGGCTCAGTCGGATGAAAAAGCGATGTCAAAGTTTTGTGGTCTGTGATAATGGTAAAGTGACGACCATACAAGAAATCATGAAACTTTGTAACACCAAATACAAGAGCCAATGGTTCTTTCTCGATCTGTGAATAATTTCTTTGCGCAGACGAGAGCAATTTGGACACAAAGGCAATAGGGCGATCTTTGCGATCCATCTTTGTGCGCAAGCACAGCACCGATCCCGAAATCCGATGCATCTACCATCAACAAAAGGGGCTTCTGGGAATAGAATGGCGTAAGGCAATTATTGGAAAGCAACGCTGATTTCAACTGACGAAAGGTGCGTTCGCATTCCGTCGTCCAGACGAACGGAACACCTTTACGGCGTAAGCGATGAAGCGGAGCTGAAATGAAAGAGGCATGTCGCACATATCTGTTATAGTAATTTATTTTTCCCAGCACACTCTGTAGCTGCTTCAAATTCTGCGGCGAAGGCAAGTCTTGTATGGCACGAAGGTGCGTGGGACTGGGATGTATGCCTTGGGCATTGAGTACATGTCCCAGGTATGGCAAATCACGAGCAAAAAACACACATTTGTCCTTCCGCAAGTGAAGACCATTTTGTCGCAAGACCTGAAATAATGTTCTGAGATTAGCTAAATGTTCTTCTTCCGTCTTTCCGGAGATCACAATATCGTCCAGATAGTTTGCTGCAGTAGGGACCGACGCACAAACAGTTTGTAGATATTGCTGAAACAATGCAGGGGCAGATGCACACCCGAATGGCAGTCGTTTGAATCGATACAAAGCAAGATGCCTGTTAACCACCAAAACGCGCTGGGAGTCTTCGTCCACCGGTACTTGCAAGTACGCATCTGCTAGGTCCAACTTCGAAAAATATTTACCCGGGCACAGTTTGTCAAAAAGATCTTCCGGGCGGGGTAAAGGAAAAGTTGCAGTCACTAGTTGGGGATTCACTGTTGCCTTGAAGTCCACACAAAGTCTCAATTTTCCCGAAGGTTTTGGCAAAACTACTAAGGGTGATGCCCAGAGAGAAGCCTGCACACGTTCAATCACACCTTGTGATTCCAAATCGTGTAATGTTTTTGCGACCTCATTACGCAATGCGTGGGGAACATTGCGCGCTCTGAAAAATTTCGTTTGCGCGTTTACTTGCAGTTCAAATGCGCTTTATAGTTCTTAGCGCAACCAAGGCCCGGTGCAAAAATGTCTGCAAATTCTTCACATAGACGAGAAACACTGTCTGAAGGCACAGTCTGGTTCACTGATAGGACCTGATTTACTGTAGACAAGTTAAACAACTGAAATAAATCTAAACCAAACAAGTTCACTGCAGCATAAGAACGAAGGACGTAAAATGACACAAGTTTTGTTTGTCCTTTGTATGTTGCAAAAAGGCTGCACTGTCCTAACACAGGGATCGCTTGTACTGAATAACTACTTAACATTTGCGGCACGCAACGGAGGTGTGCCCAGCTGTTTGTACGTGTCGTGATTGATCAGTGAAACTGCAGCTCCGGTATTGAGCTGGAATGGTATTACTTTGCCGTTAATGTCCAAGTCTACACAAATTTATTGTCCTGCTGACGACAAGAGCGACTGTCTCATGCAACATGAACTGACAGTGGTATATAATCACTTTCGACTTGACGGGATTTCCGGCGATGTCGATGCACACTATTTGTGGGACGAACACAGTCACTGTTAGAGAGAGTGGCACTGAGCGGAGTGGAATGAACTACATGAATTTCCATGGGCGAAGTTTCACGAGCCTAGGTATCCTTGGTTCGAATCCGGCGCGAAGCAAAGGGCCTGGAATGGTTGTGAGCTTCCGATCTGAGCTTTTTCTGGCAAACACTCTGAACATGCCCTTTTTTATTACATCAAAAGCAAATAGCTTGGCGTGACGGGCAATTCTCACGCAAATGTCTAGTAGCGCACCACGTGCAGGATTTGAGCACTGCATTTGCTTGCCGGCGCGGCACACGTGGCTGAGAGCCTGGTGGCAACGGCGCGGCCGGGCAAGAGGGCTGTTTACTGCTCTATGCAGCTCGCCCGGAGGGCCAGATATCCTGACACATGGCTGGTCAAGTTTCAAATTAATTCTGAGCAAAGTCAGGCGTGTCCTGCCGATTCAATATGTTCATCACTTGTTGAAGGGAGGGATTGACTAGTTTCAAAATCTGTTCCCTTATACGAACGTCAGAAACGTTCTGTGCAACTGCATCACGTACCATAGTATCTGAATAAGGGAGTCCACATTGGCACTGAAAAGCACAATCCCTAGTAAGACCTTGTAAGGTTGCAACCCTCTCCCGATTAGTCTGACCTGCCGTACGTTTTGTACGAAAGAAAGTATACCGTTTCGCAACTACATTGACTGATTCTTTGAAGTACACTCCTGGAAATGGAAAAAAGAACACATTGACACCGGTGTGTCAGACCCACCATACTTGCTCCGGACACTGCGAGAGGGCTGTACAAGCAATGATCACACGCACGGCACAGCGGACACACCAGGAACCGCGGTGTTGGCCGTCGAATGGCGCTAGCTGCGCAGCATTTGTGCACCGCCGCCGTCAGTGTCAGCCAGTTTGCCGTGGCATACGGAGCTCCATCGCAGTCTTTAACACTGGTAGCATGCCGCGACAGCGTGGACGTGAACCGTATGTGCAGCTGAAGGACTTTGAGCGAGGGCGTATAGTGGGCATGCGGGAGGCCGGGTGGACGTACCGCCGAATTGCTCAACACGTGGGGCGTGAGGTCTCCACAGGTACATCGATGTTGTCGCCAGTGGTCGGCGGAAGGTGCACGTGCCCGTCGACCTGGGACCGGACCGCAGCGACGCACGGATGCACGCCAAGACCGTAGGATCCTACGCAGTGCCGTAGGGGACCGCACCGCCACTTCCCAGCAAATTAGGGACACTGTTGCTCCTGGGGTATCGGCGAGGACCATTCGCAACCGTCTCCATGAAGCTGGGCTACGGTCCCGCACACCGTTAGGCCGTCTTCAGCTCACGCCCCAACATCGTGCAGCCCGCCTCCAGTGGTGTCGCGACAGGCGTGAATGGAGGGACGAATGGAGACGTGTCGTCTTCAGCGATGAGAGTCGCTTCTGCCTTGGTGCCAATGATGGTCGTATGCGTGTTTGGTGCCGTGCAGGTGAGCGCCACAATCAGGACTGCATACGACTGAGGCACACAGGGCCAACACCCGGCATCATTGTGTGGGGAGCGATCTCCTACACTGGCCGTAAACCACTGGTGATCGTCGAGGGGACACTGAATAGTGCACGGTACATCCAAACCGTCATCGAACCCATCGTTCTACCATTCCTAGACCGGCAAGGGAACTTGCTGTTCCAACAGGACAATGCACGTCCGCATGTATCCCGTGCCACCCAACGTGCTCTTGAAGGTGTAAGTCAACTACCCTGGCCAGCAAGATCTCCGGATCTGTCCCCCATTGAGCATGTTTGCGACTGGATGAAGCGTTGTCTCACCCGGTCTGCACGTCCAGCACGAACGCTGGTCCAACTGAGGCTCCAGGTGGAAATGGCATGGCAAGCCGTTCCACAGGACTACATCCAGCATCTCTACGATCGTCTCCATGGGAGAATAGCAGCCTGCATTGCTGCGAAAGGTGGATATACACTGTACTAGTGCCGACATTGTGCATGCTCTGTTGCCTGTGTCTATGTGCCTGTGGTTCTGTCAGTGTGATCATGGGATGTATCTGACCCCAGGAATGTGTCAATAAAGTTTCCCCTTCCTGGGACAATGAATTCACGGTGTTCTTATTTCAATTTCCAGGAGTGTATGCATCTAATGCAGACAAAATTTCTTCATAGGACAGAGTTGCTACGTCGCGCCGCGGAAATAATTTGACTATCACACGGTACGTGTTCACCCCGACTGATGATAACAAAAAAGACTGCCGCTCGTTACCTTGAATTCTGTAGGCGGCGAAAGGGAATCCGAATTGGCGTGACCACTCCGTCCAGCTTTCCAGAGCCGCATCAAAAGGTCGAAAAGTTGGTGCAACTGCGTGTTGTGGCTGCGTTAGCGGTGGAGTGGCTGCTTCCACATCGTTTTGCATTGCACATTCACCCTGGACGCACTGTCCAAGGGCATCCATTAAGGCCTGCGTCTGCTGATTCTGCAAGCGATAAAATTCGGACAGTACATCTAGAGATTGTGGCGAAGCCATTACACAAGTAAATCAGGGCAATATCGATAAGAACGCGGTTTTGCCTCGTCGCGAATGTTGTGGCTGGCAGGAGAGCCAACACCGTCAAACTAGAGGAGGCAGAAAGGCACGCATTTTAGCTCACAGAGGCTAGCGTGAGGTCTGGAACATGACAAGGAAATTAGAAGTTAGAAAAACGGACGTAGCTGGTGGAATACTTAACTTTAATCCATTAACGATGAACGTCGCTCTTGACGGTACATGTTTCACAATATCAATAGTAACTGAATATGGCGCCTTGCTAGGTCGTAGCAAAATGACGTAGCTGAAGGCTATGCTAAACTATCGTCTCGGCAAATGAGAGCGTATTTTGTCAGTGAACCATCGCTAGCAAAGTCGGTTGTACAACTGGGGCGAGTGCTAGGAAGTCTCTCTAGACCTGCCGTGTGGCGGCGCTCGGTCTGCAATCACTGATAGTGGCGACACGCGGGTCCGACGTATACTAACGGATCGCGGCCGATTTAAAGGCTACCACCTAGCAAGTGTGGTGTCTGGCGGTGACACCACATAAATAATAAGTTATTTATGCTGAGGTTTCATTTGCAGAAAAAGCCAAACAGAATTCGCAGAAGCCAATCTGTCTTCTATTGAGAGAAGTTTAACGATCGCTCCTTTTCCAGTTTACTGGATCTCATGGTTATAGCACGACACCTTTGATAATAAATACTGCATATCTACGACGTACGATGAATATCTGCTGTCAATGGGCAGTAATCGTGTCGATAGCCGATTTTAGCCGTGTTGCCAAGTATGTCGCGTGCTGTATAAGATTAAATCTGAACCTTCTTCGGAGGATCCAAGTGTTATACGATAGAACTGAGTCCTGAACATAATTCAGTTTAAGATCTAATGTCTAATTGGATCTCCAGTCAGTGATGTTTTTACAATCAGCCTTAAACGTGTGTAAACGCTTCCGACACCTCTTGCAAGTCTCTCAGACACATGGAGAAAGTGCTTGCAAAGAACTATCAGACAGTTAACTATTAGCGAATATTTGCTCTCAGTGTAGATAATTCTGAGAGTACACTAGGGAGTAGCAAATTATGTGAGAGCAAAAAAAGCTCTCACGTGTATCTCAGTCTTTACTTTTATAGTCGCAGACCCAGGTGAGGGAGTTCGCGGCAACAGGTTCGCTCACCCACAGTGCGATGCGTCGCCTTGCGGCAACCTGATACGAGGGTAGCTGAGCGCGCCCAAGACAGCCGCCGCGTTGTTTACTGACGAAGGTCGCGTCGATAATGGAGATGAGTCACTCGCCGGAGAGGACGAGGCCATCGCGCGCAGGTGTCGGAATCAATTAGCCGGCGGGCGGAAGGCCGCGTCTCGTTTGACAGGCAGGCAGGAGCCGCGACCGCCGTGAAATACGAGCGCACCACCTCCGCGCCCCTGCGCGGCAGGCCACACACCGCTGCCCCACGCCCATAAATTTCCTCAGCGCTGCTGGCCGGCGCCCTGGCTGGCGATCTCTCCTCCTTCCTGCCCGCTGCCGGCGGCCCGCCCCACAGTAAAACACCGCAGCCGGCTCTCCAGCCCACGTAATGGGACCATCCCTCTTATCACTACACCGCCCCCCTTTCCCGGCGATCCGAGCTAAACTTGTTTTCAGAAGCGATCTGGCTTCAATTGAAAGGAAACAAAGACGAATTTGTTCCGGGGTTGTAAGCCGCTAGTTCCGTAAATAAGGGAAGCTACATTCATTCTTCCTGTCGTCTGGCGTTGAAACTATTGATGGCACCCGTCAATCCAAGAGCAGGTGAAACCGTAGGCATGCTATAAGAACGTAGGCTTCAGCGGCCGGTGTCATAGTGATTAAAATTCTTCTGGGTATTATGCCGCGTCATTGTTAAAAACTAACAACAATAATGAACTGTAACCGACGTTTCGGCAGAATTGCAACGGCCTTCCTCAGGGCACGACTTAAGTTAGCCAATTACGCCGTTTCATGAGCAAATTCAGTCGGCCTGTCAGATACAATTAGTGTCACTTGTTCTCACAGCGCATATGATAGCGCAAAATACTGCTTAGCCTTTGGTTCTGATACTATTGTCTCATGTAAAGTTTTCGTATCGCTACTCTTGTTCACTCGTATACATCGGACCGCTTGAATTTGCGCGAGCAGCGTCCTGACTGGCTACCTTCAGTGTTAAATAACTCGGAAACAGCACAAAGTATCGATTTCTTTTCATGACAGCCGACCGTTGTGGCCGAGCGGTTCTAGGCGCTACAGTCTGGAACAGCGCGACCGCTACGGTAGCGGGTTCGAATCCTGCCTCGGGCATGGACGTGTGTGCTGTCCTTAGGTTGGATAGGTTTAAGTAGTTCTAAGTTCTATGGGACTGATGACCTCAGAAGTTAAGTCCCATAGTGCTCAGAGCCATTTCAACAATTTTTCATGACAATTATTTCTCAGCGCAACCTAACTTGCAACACGCAAGATTTCTGACTACCCCGTACGCACCCAAATGAATGTTGGAAAGAGGAAACACTGTTTTGTACGCTACAAGAAAGTAAAAAAAGTATTGAACTTCAAGGTCGAAAAGATTTGAATACTTCCAAACTGCATCAGGTGCAACACAGCGCAACATGCAATGATACAGTTACAAAGCCTACCGGTGCATTTGGCATGGCTTTGTAATAACGTGTCAAAAATGGAGGTAAGGACTGTGTTGTTCTAGGCCCAGGCTGTTAAAAAGTTGGTTCTGCCGGACAATTTAAGGGTAGTTTAGGCTGGTTTCCCACATTCATTTCACTGAATGTTGACCCTGGGTCAAATTTCACCCAAACAACCCGATGACACATAGAATTCAAGGAGATTTCACTCGGTTTATATTACGCCTGTCGGCATTAGGAAACAGAAGATGTGAAAATAATGAATCAGTCCTTTAACAAGATCAAAAGATAACTTTCGTAAGGATAACACGTACAGCAGATCGGATCAAAGTATTTTTAAAGTTTCCTGTTTCTCTTCGCTAAGAGTATTAATCAGTACTAACTTTTGAGAATTATTTTTGTTGATATTTAACACTATTTCATCGGTCGATCAGATCTTTTCTCCGTCTCCGATTTTTACTTTTCAGTGCCAAACTAAAATTATTGACATATAAATATCAAGCACATTTGCGAATATTTTAGGTATCGGTAGGCCCTATCGTTGGATATTTTGCCATTAAGCAAGTACGAATAAGTAATTTCAGACTGTTTATTCAAAATGGTGGCATCCGCATTCGTGTTAATGATATAAATACGATATAATTCGCACATGTTAGTGAAATATGCTTACTTTTTTAGTATCAAAGTAATCGATCTTAAAAATATTGTTGGATAACTACACTCCTGGAAATTGAAATAAGAACACCGTGAATTCATTGTCCCAGGAAGGGGAAACTTTATTGACACATTCCTGGGGTCAGATACATCACATGATCACACTGACAGAACCACAGGCACATAGACACAGGCAACAGAGCATGCACAATGTCGGCACTAGTACAGTGTATATCCACCTTTCGCAGCAATGCAGGCTGCTATTCTCCCATGGAGACGATCGTAGAGATGCTGGATGTAGTCCTGTGGAACGGCTTGCCATGCCATTTCCACCTGGCGCCTCAGTTGGACCAGCGTTCGTGCTGGACGTGCAGACCGCGTGAGACGACGCTTCATCCAGTCCCAAACATGCTCAATGGGGGACAAATCCGGAGATCTTGCTGGCCAGGGTAGTTGACTTACACCTTCTAGAGCACGTTGGGTGGCACGGGATACATGCGGACGTGCATTGTCCTGTTGGAACTGCAAGTTCCCTTGCCGGTCTAGGAATGGTACAACGATGGGTTCGATGACGGTTTGGATGTACCGTGCACTATTCAGTGTCCCCTCGACGATCACCAGTGGTGTACGGCCAGTGTAGGAGATCGCTCCCCACACCATGATGCCGGATGTTGGCCCTGTGTGCCTCGGTCGTATGCAGTCCTGATTGTGGCGCTCACCTGCACGGCGCCAAACACGCATACGACCATCATTGGCACCAAGGCAGAAGCGACTCTCATCGCTGAAGACGACACGTCTCCATTCGTCCCTCCATTCACGCCTGTCACGACACCACTGGAGGCGGGCTGCACGATGTTGGGGCGTGAGCGGAAGACGGCCTAACGGTGTGCGGGACCGTAGCCCAGCTTCATGGAGACGGTTGCGAATGGTCCTCGCCGATACCCCAGGAGCAACAGTGTCCCTAATTTGCTGGGAAGTGGCGGTGCGGTCCCCTACGGCACTGCGTAGGATCCTACGGTCTTGGCGTGCATCCGTGCGTCGCTGCGGTCCGGTCCCAGGTCGACGGACACGTGCACCTTCCGCCGACCACTGGCGACAACATCGATGTACTGTGGAGACCTCACGCCCCACGTGTTGAGCAATTCGGCGGTACGTCCACCCGGCCTCCCGCATGCCCACTATACGCCCTCGCTCAAAGTCCGTCAACTGCACATACGGTTCACGTCCACGCTGTCGCGGCATGCTACCAGTGTTAAAGACTGCGATGGAGCTCCGTATGCCACGGCAAACTGGCTGACACTGACGGCGGCGGTGCACAAATGCTGCGCAGCTAGCGCCATTCGACGGCCAACACCGCGGTTCCTGGTGTCCGCTGTGCCGTGCGTGTGATCATTGCTTGTACAGCCCTCTCGCAGTGTCCGGAGCAAGTATGGTGGGTCTGACACAGCGGTGTCAATGTGTTCTTTTTTCCATTTCCAGGAGTGTATTAGACGCTCTAGGTATAATAAATTTCTTATAGTTCGTATCAAATTTAGTTGTTGGGTCATGACACAGTCTCATGCTTATCGAAGCACTTATGTAAGAAATAGCAATTTTAGAGTTTTGCCCGCTCTTAGATAAATTTATGCGGACACCAATAGATGAAGAAAAAAGTACGTGTATCATGAAGATAACAATTAATATGTTCCGTCTTTTGCATCTTTCTTTAAAACTTTCTTTTAACGAACATGTTTAGGCACTTCCACCGTTCTATAGACAAATGAGAGATAATTGGTTAATTAGAAATGTTTTACTGTGATATATGTTGTGATTCCTGGCAGCACATTTACGTTATCTAAATATTTGCGCAGTACTTGCAATTACGGGATTGTGATTTAGTCCTTACCTTTACGCCTACTCTGTTCTATGTTTATCTGGTTTGCATTTCATAGCAGCTAAAATCTTTCTGTGCCCCAGGAGTCCATAGGCCCCAGGTACTAAAATATTCCTGAACAGTCTCCGAAGTTTGGCCGGTGCAGAGCGATTCCATATTCGCATCACAGTTCTGGGGTCTCGACAAACACAAGCAGCAATTTGGCGCAACGGCGCTATATAGCTGGGCCACAATTCTGTTGCCGTTTAATTACCTCGTGTGCTTATACAACCCGTGAAGGATAAAAAGACAAATAAGTGGTGCCATCAAACAAGCGATTGCTGCACAAAGTGACATAAATGCAGGGTCGTGAATTAGAAATTTTTCAACCGCATACCTATACACGACGTACTTCGTTTTCATGCGGCGTCCGTCCTTGTGCTTCTCTCGCTGCCAGCTAAAGGCAAGGTCTCGTAATGTTATTTGTCGCTGGTTGGGCTAACACTCACAGAATAAGATCCGACGTTCTCTGGTAAGATCCAAACACACTTTAAGAGCCGGCCGGTGTGGCCGAGCGGTTCTAGGCGCTTCAGTCTGGAGCCGTGCGACCGCTACGGTCACAGGTTCGAAGCCTGCCGCGGGCATGAATGTGTGTGATGTCCTTAGGTTAGTTAGGTTTACGTAGTTCTAAGTTCTAGGGGACTGATGACCTCAGATGTTAAGTCCCATAGCGCTCAGAGCCATTTTGAACACTTTTAGAAGGGATAACGCACCATGAATGAATTATCCCAATGGGACGTGAACAGGTAGACTGGAAATTGGATGATCTATTCAAGATAAAAGGTCCCACAAATTGAACGAGATAGTAACATGTTGGTCCACCTCTGGCCTTTATGCAAGCAGTTATTCGGCTTGTCGTTGATTGGTAGAGTTGTTGGATGTCCTCCTGAGGGATATCGTGCCAGATTCTGTCCAATTGCCGCGTTAGATGGTCAAAATCCCGATCTGGCTCGAGGGCCCTGCCCATAATGCTCCAAACGTTCTCAGTTGTAGAGAGATCCTGTGACATTACTGGCCAAGTTGAGATTTGACAAACAAAAAGACAAGCAGTAGAAACTCTCATCCAAGCAGGCATTATCGTGTTGAAATGTGAACCCAGAATGGCTTGCCATAAGGGCAACAAAACAGGGAGTAGAATATCGTCGACGTACGGCTGTGCTGTAAGGGTGCCGCAGATTACAATCAAAGGGGTCATGCTATGAAAAGAAATGCCACCCCAGGCCATCAGTCCTGGCCGTGGAGCCGCGCGGTGGGCAGCAGTCAGGTTGTTATTCCACCACTGTCCGTAGCGCCACCAGACACGTCTTTGGCCTGGAGTCTCACTAACAGGAGTGTAATTGTCTTTGCTGATGAGTCCCGATTTGAACTGAGCTCCGGTATCCAGCTAAGACTTGTCATTTTATATTTAAATCACATCAACCGATTTCCGTCGCGTTCGGATGACTGCTTCGTGCTTTTTTCTCTTAGACTGTAAGACAAAAAAACTTCAAATTTCGGCTGTACCGTTCACAACCAATATTATCATATGGTCGACGAAATCATTTATTGATACTTCACTCAAGAAATCACATGGAATGAAGTGAAGTTTATTGTCATAATGTTCGAAACTCAGTTCAAATGCTTGAAGCACAAACGCATGGAATCCACTGTTCAAGTACGTTGATATGGGTTTAGATCGGTGCAACAGTTCTTGCAGTTAGCATTTATCCGTTCTTGAGACGTTGCTCCGAGGGCATGTTGAAAAGTAATGGCTCCGAATATTAATGTGAAAATGATTAAAACTTTTTAAATGAAGCAAACGATACTAACATTCTACATTTTTATTTTTCGTGTCTACATATTTGTTTCTCATTACTAACACATTTCTGCCTAAGAGAAATGTAGAATGTTTGACTTTGTTGACTTAGCCACAATCTCACCTCTGTCTACACCAATTCATCACCATCAAAGTGAAGTCCTCAAAGGTGTTCTTCATGTTTTGGAAAGAGATCATGATCGGTTACTGTCAAGTCGGGACGGTGTGGAGGATGATCGATGAGGACTATTGCAGATGTCGCAGCGCTCATGTGTGGATTGGCCTTGTCATGCTGAAGTAGAGGGAGGTCCATGTGAGGACCAACTCTTAGATTTCGAAAGCCAATACAGCACGCTGTTTCTCACGCACCGACATAGTTCTATAACACACGCCCATGTTACACGCTGCAGTTCGGAGCCGTTTAGCGACAAAGGGCTATAAATATGTAGGCATTAAGAAAAAAGATGTGGCATGGTAGTAATGTTCGTTTCATTTAAAAAGTTGTAAGAGTCTCCACAACAAAAATTCGGTAGCATTACGTATCAGCATGTCCTTTTAGATATTTTCACGAGCGTATTCGTGATCGGTCGAGACGCGGTTGTTTGATGATTTGGTGGCACAATATCCGAACGAAATGTATTTACGCTCATGATATTTCGTCAAACCGATGATATGTCTCTCCCTCACTTTTAATCTTCTTTGGGATCGTTGGACAGTACACATTACTTGTCACATAACCGTCGCGACGCGGTTGATTATTCTCAGGGAAGGACACACGATTTCGGAATTGTCGCTCTCAGATAAATTACCAACATTAAACCGTCAACACTCATATGAATTACACACATGGCCGTGCGGGGTAGGCGCGTGGTCTACGGCGTCCTGTCACGGTCCGAGCGGCTCTCCCAGTAGGAGGTTCGAGTCCTCCTTCGGGCATGGGTGTGTGTGTTGTTCTTAGCGTAAGTTAGCTTAAGTTAGGTTAGGTAGTGTGTAAGCTTAGGGAGTGATGACCTCAGCAGTTTGGTCGCATAACACCTTATCACTACTTTCCAACTAACCTAGTTGCTTTATGCGATTGCATTGAAAGCCAATCATATGCTTCTCCTGCCACGTTGTAGACTTGGTGCTAATTTTTGTGGTCGTTTCATGACGCCTTCGTCGTGTTAATATTTAAATGAAATTTCGTCTGCTAGCGAAATCGTGCTGGGTATTATCGAGACAGTGAGGTAGGGATCGACAGTACTCGTATTCAGGGTGGTCCATTGATAGCGACCGGGCCAAATATCTCAAGAAATAGCAAGAAATAGGCATCAAACGAAAAAACTACAAAGAATGAAACTCGTCTAGCTTGAAGGGGGAAACCAGATGGCGCCATGATTGGCCCGCTAGATGGCGCTGCCATAGGTCAAACGGATATCAACTGCGTTTTTTTTTTAAATAGGAACTCCCATTTTTATTACATATTCGTGTAGTACGTAAAGAAATATGAATGTTCTAGTTGGACCACTTTTTTCGCATTGTGATAGATGGCGCTGTAATAGTCATAAACGTATAAGTACATGGTATCACGTAACATCCTGCCAGCGCGGACGGTATTTGCTTCGTGTTACATTACCCCTGTTAAAATGGAGCATTTACCAATTGCTGAAAATGTCGATATCGTGTTGATGGCTATTTTGATCAAAGTGCCCAACGGGCGTGTGGTATGTATGCTGTTCGGTATCCTGGATGACATCATCCAAGTGTCCGGATCGTTCGCCGGATAGTTACGTTATTTAAGGAAACAGGAAGTGTTCAGCCGCACATGAAACGTCAACCATGACCTGCAACAAATGATGATGCCCAAGTAAGTGTTTTAGCTGCTGTCGCGGCTAATCCGCACATTAGTTGCAGACAAGTTGCGCGAGAATCGGGAATCTCAAAAACGACGGTGTTGAGAATGCTACATCAACCTGTTCCATATTTCTATGCACCAGGAATTGCATAGTGGCGACTTTGAAAGTCGTGTACATTTCTGCCACTGGGCACAAGAGAAATTAAGGGGCGATAACTGATTTTTTGCACGCGTTCTATTTAGTGACTAAGCGTCATTCACCAACAGAGGTAACGTAAACCGGCATACCATGCACAATTGGGCAACGATGGCTGCGACAAGTGGAACATCAGCGACCTTGGCGGGTTAATATATGGTGCGGCATTCTGGGAGGACGGACAATTGCCCCCCATTTTATCGATGGCAATCTAAATGGTGCAATGTATGCTGATTTCCTACGTAATCTTCTATCGATGTTACTACAAGATGTTTCACTGCATGACAGAATGGCGATGTACTTCCAACACGATAGATGAAACTTCCTGACAGATTAAAACTGTGTGCCCGACCGAGACTCGAACTCGGGTCTCGGTCGGGCACACAGTTTTAATCTTCCAGGAAGTTTTATATCAGCACACACTCCGCTGCAGAGTGAAAATCTCATTCTGGAAACATGATAGATGTCCGGCACAGAGCTCGCATGCGGTTGAAGCGGTATTGAATAGAATATTTCATGACAGATGGATTGGTCGTCGAAGCGCCATACCATGGCCCGCACGAGCACCGGATCTGACGTCCCCGGATTTCTTTCTGTGGGGAAAGTTGAAGGGTATTTGCTATCGTGATCCACCGACAACGCCTGACAACATGCATCAGCGCATTGTCAAATCATGTGCGAACATTATGGATGGCGAACTACCCGCTGTTGAGAGGAATTTCGTTACACGTATTGCCAAATGCATTGAGGTTGACGGACATCATTTTGAGCATTTATTGCATTAACTTTTTCTTTTCAGGTAATCACGCTGTAACAGCATGCATTCTCAGAAATGAGAAGTTCACAAAGGCACATGTATCACATTGGAACAGCCGAAATAAAATGTTCAAATGTACCTACGTTCTATATTTTAATTTATAAAACCTACCTGTTACCAACTGTTCGTCTAAAATTGGGAGACATATGTTTGTGACTATTACAGCGCCATCTATGACAAAGTGAAAAAAGTGGTCCATCTAAAACATTCATATTTCTTTACGTACTACACGAATATGTAATAAAAATTGGGGGTTCCTATTTAAAAAACGCAGTTGATATCTGTTTCACCTATGGCAGCGCCATCTAGTGGGCCAATCATAGCGCCATCTGGTTTCCCCCTTCAAGCTAGACAAGTTTCGTTCTTTGTAGTTTTTTCGTTTGACGCTAATTTGGTGTGATATTTGGCTCGGTCATGATCAATAGACCACCCTGTATAGATTATTGTATCATAGGTATTCCTGGTACTGAAACGTGACGAGTACGTCGAAAACACGTTTAATGGTTCTCGTTGTCGATTCTCGATGTGGGAAAAGTAACTTCACCGATTCTCTCCGGAACAAACGAAGTTTAGGTTTAATGTACTCCGACGACAAAAGGGTAAAAATGCGCAGTGTCTTACAATCTTGCTGTTTAAAATGTTAGTCAGAGGGTTCCAAACACTGGATTATATCTACCAGTCAGGAAAATCTACTTCTTCCTTCTCCTTCGACCGCTAAATTAGTCTTGCTTATGAAAATTCTCTTGGCGATAAAAGTTGCAAACAGCTACCTGTTGAATGGATTTATTTACCTCAGTCACGAAAGCAGGTCCCTAGGATGCGAATATGTTCACTCGACAGTCACGTTGCTGAAGAATGTGGAAAAGGCCTCGATAATTTAATGTTGTTTATGATTTCGGATTTCCAGTCGTTAGAAAACTGAACTTTCCTCACTTATAATTTTTTATGTTTTGCAGTTCTTCAAATACTAATCACTTACCATTAATCTGGTACTAGTTTATCACACAACGAACGGATTTCTCCGCTAACATAGTCACCATTCATCTCTCTTTCTACATGTACAAATTTTATCTGCAAGTCACCTTTTCTCTCATTTCCTCATCTTGGTGATTTCGGGAGGTGTATGTGGGAGGAAGCAATATTAAGTTCTCTGACTGTTCCTGGAACGTTCGCTCTAGGAAATTCAATAGCAAAGCCCTCCGTGATGAACTATGCCTGTGTTGTATCGTCTGCCGATCGAGTTTCTGGAGCGTCATCGTGACGCACTCGGTCCGACTGAATGGTTCCGTGACGAAAAAACGCGCCGCCGTTCGTTGGAATTTCGCTTTCTCTATCTATCTCTCTCTCTCTCTTTCTTTCTCTCTCTCTCTCTCTCTCTCTCTCTCTTGTCTTCACTACTAATCCAACTTGTTTATAAACCCAGACTGATGAACAATAAACAAGAATCGAACATGTGTTCTGTCTCGTACTTCTTTCGTTGATGCGTTACAGTTCCTTACGATTCACCGAGTGAATTTCAGCCTGATTTTCCTACAGTTTGTTTTCCACTCTAGGTCGTACCTGCCTTAACTGGTGCTTATTTATTTTTATTTATTTATTTATTTATTGTTCCGTGGGACCACATTTAGGAGAAGTCTCCATGGTCATGGAACGAGTCAATACATGAAATTATAACACGATTGTAGAAACAGAATGAAATGTAATATAAGAAACATATTCAGGCGACAAGTCGTTAGTTTAAATAAAGAAAATCAAGAATGTAACACTGGAATTTGCTTAATTTTTTAGCTCTTCCAGGAGCTCCTCGACAGAATAGAAGGAGTGAGCCATGAGGAAACTCTTCAGTTTAGACTTATAAGTGTTTGGGCTACTGCTAAGGTTTTTGAGTTCTTGTGGTAGCTTATTGAAAATGGATGCAGCAGAATACTGCACTCCTTTCTGCACAAGAGTCAAGGAAGTGCATTCCACATGCAGATTTGATTTCTGCCTAGTATTAACTGAGTGAAGGCTGCTAACTCTTGGGAATAAGCTAATATTGCTAACAACAAACGACATTAAAGAAAATACATACTGTGAGGGCAATGTCAAAATTCCCAGACTATTGAATAGGGGTCGACAAGACGTTTTCGAACTTACACCATACATAGCTCGAACAGCCCGTTTTTGAGCCAAAAATACCCTTTTTGAATCAGAAGAATTACCCCAAAAAATAATACCATATGACATAAGCGTATGAAAATATGCGAAGTATACTACTTTTCGTGTTGAAATGTCACTTATTTCAGATACTGTTCTAATGGTAAATAAAGCGGCATTTAGTTTCTGAACAAGATCCTGAACATGGGCTTTCCACAACAACTTACTATCTATCCATACGCCTAGGAACTTGAACTGTTCCGTCTCGCTTATAACATGCCCATTCTGTCTGATTAAAATGTCAGTTCTTGTTGAATTGTGAGTTAGAAACTGTTAAAACTGAGTTTTACTGTGATTTAGCATCAAATTATTTTCCACAAGCCACGAACTTATATCATGAACTACATTATTTCATAATGTTTCAATATTACACACAAGATCCTTCACTACCAAGGTGGTGTCATCAGCAAACAGAAATATTTTTGAATCACCTGTAATACTAGAAGGCATATCATTTATATAAATAAGAAACAGCAGTGGCCCCAGCACCGACCCTTGGGGAACGCCCCATTTAACAGTGCCCCATTGGGATTGAACATCATTACCACTCTCAATATTGCGGAGGATTACCTTCTGCTTTCTGTTCTTAAAGTAGGAGGCGAACCAATTGTAAGCTACTCCCCTTACTCCATAATGTTCCAACTTCTGCAGTAATATTTTGTGGTCAACACAGTCAAAAGTCTTCGTTAAATCAAAGAAAACACCTAACGTT
Source organism: Schistocerca nitens (assembly GCF_023898315.1). NCBI lineage: Eukaryota > Metazoa > Arthropoda > Insecta > Orthoptera > Acrididae > Schistocerca > Schistocerca nitens. The sequence goes on from NC_064617.1 coordinate 848,744,742, forward strand.
CGCAACCTTTTATTTAATCCGTCCAAAACCTCACAGAGAAAAGAGACTCTAGCATTTTCAGTTGTTAAGCCATTTCTAAAACCAAACTGTACATTTGACAGCAAATTATGTGAATTTAAATGCTGCAGTAACCTTGTATATACAACCTTCTCGATAACTTTAGCAAACACTGATGGCATAGAAATAGGTCTATAATTGTCAACATTATCCCTGTCTCCCTTTTTATAAAGTGGCTTCACTACCGAGTACTTTAATCGGTCAGGAAACCGACCACTCCTAAAGGAAAAGTTACAGATATGGCTAAGTACTGAGCTAACATACGTGGAACAATACTTCAGTATTCTGCTAGATACCCCGTCATATCCATGAGAGTTCTTGGTCTTTAGTGATTTAATTATTAACTCAATCTCCCTCTTGTCAGTATCATGGAGGAGCTTTTCAGGTAACAGTCTCGGAACACTTTTTTCTAAGAGCGCTATATGATTCCCTGTTGGGACTAGGTTTCTATTTAGTTCACCTGCTATATTCAGAAAGTGATTATTAAGTACTGTACATATATGCGACTTATCAGTAACACGGACATCCCCACTACGCACTGATTCTATATTCTCGACCTGTCTCTGCAGACCAGCCACTTCCTTTACGACTGACCATATGGTTTTAATTTTATCCTGAGACTTAGCTATTCTATCTGCATAGCACATACTTTTTGCCTTCCTAATAACTTTTTTAAGCACCTTACAATACTGTTTGTAATGGGCTGCTGCATTTAGATTGTGACTGTTTCTAACGTTTTGATATAATTGCCACTTTGTTCTACAAGATATTCTTATTCCTTTAGTCAGCCGCCCAGGCTGCCTGTTTGTGCTAGTACCCTGTTTTGAACGTTCTAACGGAAAGCAACTTTCAAAGAGCACGAGAAAAGTCTTGAGGAAAGCATTATATTTATCGTCTACTGTATCAGCACTATAAACATCTTGCCACTCCTGTTCCTTGATAAGGTTTACAAAAGTCTGTACAGCAACTGGATCAGCTTTCCTAAAAAGTTGGTAACTATATTTAACATGTGTTGCAGCACAAAAATCTTTTAGCCTTAAAATTTGTGCATCATGATCTGAAAGGCCATTCACCTTTTTGCTAACAGAATGCCCTTCTAATAATGACGAATGAACAAAAATATTGTCTATGGTTGTTCTACTGTTCCCTTGCACTCTCGTTGGAAAGAATACGGTTTGCATAAGATTATATGAATTAAGGAGGTCTAACAGCATCCTTTTCCTTGCACAATCACTTATACAATTAATATTGAAGTCACCACATATAACTAACTTTTTGAATTTTCTATAAAGTGAACCAAGAACCTCCTCTAGCTTTAGCAAAAATGTTGTGAAATCGGAGTCTGGGGATCTATAAATAACAACAGTAAGAAGTTTAGCTCCACTAAATTTAACCACACCTGCACAACATTCAAACACCTTTTCAGTGCAGTACTTTGAAACATCAATTGACTCAAATGGGATACCGTTTTTCACATACATGGCTACTCCCCCACACCGCAAAGAGCTCCTAGAAAAGCAGCCAGCCAACCTGTATCCTGGTAAAGGAAGCCTCTGAATTATCTCCTTATTTAAGAAGTGTTCAGATATACCAATAATTTCAGAGTCAACATCTATAAGCAGTTCACTAACTTTATCTCTAATACCTTGTATATTTTTATGAAATATACTAATTCCCTCATTAATCGGATACCCAAGCTTTGTAGAAAGTGGTTTCTTTGTTAGAGAGACTTCCCTTAAGCAGGAATACCTATCAGCTGACTTCAATCTATACTATATAGTTCCTACTTTGGGTGATTTCTGTCCAACAGTATAATCGGACAGTTGTGCATCTCTTCGACATTTTACACATCAGTGTTTGCGTTTAGAGGCAACTCTTAGTCCACACAACAATCGTCGATCCTTTGTTGGTCTCGCAATATTTCTCTACAGTCTTCTAGCACTGCGAACTGCTTATAGAAAATAGGAGCCTTCTCGAATATCTTCACGGCCCTCCAACACCATCCACTAGATCATTAATATGAGCCGCGCGGAATCAGCCGACCGGTCTATAGCGCTGCAGTCATCGACTGTGCGGCAGGTCCCGGAGGAGGTTCGAGTCCTCCCTCGGGCATGGGTGTGTGTGTTTGTTCTTAGGAAAATTTAGGTTAAGTAGTGTGTAAGCTTAGGGACTGATGACCTTAGCAGTTGAGTCTCAAAAGATTTCACACACATTTTGTGGTGTCACCGCCAGACACCACACTTGCTAGGTGGTAGCTTTAAATCGGCCGCGGTCCATTAGTACATGTCGGACCCGCGTGTCGCCACTGTCAGGATCGCAGACCGAGCGCCACCACAAGGCAGGTCTCGAGAGACGTACTAGCACTCGCCCCAGTTGTACGACGACTTTGCTAGCGACTACACTGACGAAGCCTTTCTCTCATTTGCCGAGAGACAGTTAGAATAGCCTTCAGCTAAGTTAATGGCTACGACCTAGCAAGGCGCCATTTGTACCATTGCATGTATCTCAAAAGAGTCTCACTTGTATCATCAAGAATGCTGTATACCAAAGGACGATATAAAAGTTAAGTGTTCTAGTAGCTACGTTCTTTTCTTTATCACATTCATTACGAATCCTGTTCCAGACTTAACGCCAGACGGCGTGAGCTGACGCGTGCCCTTTCGGCTACTTCACTGTGGACTGGCTGCCTTAACAGTCCACTACACATTTGAACATTAATATGAAAAGCACTAACAGCCCCGCAATAATCCATTTGATACACCCGGAATTACATTCTTTTTTTAATTTATTGGCTTTTGTAATGGACCCATACAGCAATCTTAACACTGGAAATGTTATATTACAGATTACAGTTTGATAGACTACTGAAAGTAGACAACAGTTCAAGCCGTACCATGGTACGAAGTTATACGGGCTTAACAAAGGACTGATTGCGACATAAAACCAGTTTTACAACAGTATAGAGAAACGAGTAAACAAGACGAATATGTAACACAGGGTACACAGAAGTATTATACTATAAACATCCTACTCGTAACACAAATCATAAATCGTCGTGGGCACACGCAGGGATATTGCCAGTTCAATCCATATTAGGGACTACGTATCAAAGTTAACGATAAAATTTCCTTCGTATGAACTGCGAGAATTGTTTCAATACTTGGGGACAGAGAACGGAATATTTTTTAAGGTCTATAAGTATCATCTAGACAGTACAGAAGAACTGTTTACAAGAACCAAAGTTGTCTATTACAGCCACATTACACTACTATTCAGCCACATACGAGGCAGATAGTGACACACAATTGAAAGCTGAGTGTTCCATATTCTGCTGAGTAGCAGGTGGTAATATAGTCAATTAACTGAATGTTGGTTCCCGCCTGACATTCTAACTGCCGAGATCATTAAACTAGCAGCCCAGGAAACTGTACCTGGATTTTGGCACTGTTGACGAACTCGTGCAGCACTTTATACCTTGCCGTATCGTTGGATAATAACAAGGTTTGGAGACTGCTTGGGAACTGATGAGCAAGAACCCGAAGATTACTTGCAAATTCGTTTATGTGGTATGTATTCCGAAAATATTGTAGAAATATATTCTTCCTCTGCGCAAATGTGTACAGGGTGGCTATTAAGTTGAGCCGGTAGGGTGCTCGTTGAACATAGTGACTGCCTTTGATTTTAGATGTCAGCGACCATACCTCTTGCCAGTCCGAGAACAACTGCTTTCTGAGCATGGTACGTCGTCAGTGAGTGGGAGGCGAGTTTATCATGGTTAATAGTTGTATGCAGCGATGCCTGCTTTGCTAGGGCATCTACTTGTTCATTTTCAGGTATACCCGGCTTCTCCTTCATGTACAGCATTACGGTATTGCGACAGCTCCCCTGCACCCAAAACACAAGATCGACAATTGCTGCAGCTATGGGGCTGTGTAACCTCCCCCTCACTTATCGACCTTAATGACAGTGAAAAATTAAACCGCGTGTACCTAATGGAAATTTGGGAAAAGCAATCGTCACCGAAGTTAATTTGTCGGTAAAGAGGGAGGAAAGGGTTACATCTAAATGAAAAGAAAAATGCAAATGAAACTGGTGGAAATTAATTTTGAAAAGGGGTAAAGTTAATAAAGAAAGTAAATGTGCGGCCGTTACGTTATCAATTACTAGCGGTAATTAAATATTTGAGATTTGGGGGAAATTACGGTCGCCAGTCCTAGGGACAATTACTATAGTAACTGAAAAAGAAAGGTTATTATACATATAATTAGCACTAGAAGCGTGGCAACTGAAGGTTGACACGTGTAGTGTGAAAACTGAAAGTTTGTCAGAAGTAATAAATTTCGCTACACTCTGACTTAATTTAGCAAAAGAATTAATAAAACCGGAAAATCGAAAGTTAATTTAGTGACTGAAGTTAATAGTGAGCTTTCTTTCTGAAGTACATCGAAATTCAGTAAAATACGGTTATTCTTGGACCACCTCAACAATCACTTCAAAAGGTACTTGAATCTACGCAATTTAGAAATAAGAGATTTAACTTTGAACTTGAATTAAATGATTCTGAACAATTAACAATAGTAAAATTTAGTACGTACCAAGCTGAGCTGCAGTCACAGGTAAGCTAAAATACGGTAACAAAACTCGCACACTTAATTTGTGCTTGTGTAATCTAAATATTGTAGCCAGCTATGAATACCTTAACTGAACTTTGAAATTAAAGCAGTGAAATCGAATGATGCTGGCGTTTGAATTTCAACGACACTCGGGTTCATTCCGGAAAAGGAAGGGACCCTGCTTGGTAATGCAATTGGGACAATGAGCAACAAAGGTTCATGCTACGTTGCTGTAATTTAGTTATGAAAATGGAACAGTTTGAAAAGCTGAGGTCTGCCATACAGTTCTAAAACTTTACGTGCTTCCAGTCTTCCTTGTTGGTTGATTGAAGGTTTGAAGCCGTCGATCGAGGAGGTGGCGACAGTCACTCATTGTCGGCCGTCGCTGTTGCAGAAGCTGGATGTTGGCGCACCTTCTTCTCGACACGGTCACCAGGCGAAACGGGCTCTTGATGTGCGCCAGCTAATGCTTCCCGTCCGCGACACCGTGTCAGAAACTATCATAGCAAGTCGTGCGCAATTACATGCTGCCAAACCCCGAAAGCGCGGCAACTCGCGGGAGCGTCACACAACGCACCTGCTCCACCGCACTACTCCAGCCAGACTCCCTCTGCCCGCGCTCCACGCGGCAGGGTTAACACTACCAAAGATCCTAAACACTTTCGTTCTCCACACGACCTATCGATGTATTCGTTCGATAATATAGTTTTCCCTAGGCCAGACCCAGCGTATAAATACAAATAATATTCACAAAACAAACCAATTATACATCGACATAAATGCATATACGAGGTGTGGCTAGAAAAAAAACGGACTAGTACTGGTGAAACAATAAAACGAATGCAATAAGGCTGAAAGTCCCGTGGCCTGTCACGTGACTCTCGCTCCGCCTACTGCTCGAGTTTCATCTGCCTCCTGCACTCAGTCTGCCCGTGGCGTCTGTTTTAAGTAGTTGACGTTTTGTCTGTGCGTCGGAAAATGTTGAGTGTACAGAAAGAACAGCGTGTTAACATCAAATTTTGTTTCAAACAAGGAAAATCTGCAAGTGAAACGTTTGTAATGTTACAACAAGTGTACGGCGATGATTGTTTATCGCGAACACAGGTGTTTGAGTGGTTTAAACGATTTAAAGATGGCCGCGAAGACACCAGTGATGACACTCGCACTGGCAGACCATTGTCAGCAAAAACTGATGCAAACATTGAAAAAAATCGGTAAACTTGTTCGACAAGATCGCCGTTTAACAATCAGAGCAGTGTCTGAGTTAACAGGAGTTGACAAGGAAAGTGTTAGGCAGATTCTTCATGAAAGTTTCAACATGAACAAAGTGTGTTCAAAAATGGTTCCAAAGTGTCTCACAATTGAACAGAAGGAACGCCGAAGAATGATTTGTTCTGACATCCTGGAAACTCCTGTTAACTCAGACACTGCTCTGATTGTTAAACGGCGATCTTGTCGAACAAGTTTACCGATTTTTTCAATGTTTGCATCAGTTTTTGCTGACAATGGTCTGCCAGTGCGAGTGTCATCACTGGTGTCTTCGCGGCCATCTTTAAATCGTTTAAACCACTCAAACACCTGTGTTCGCGATAAACAATCATCGCCGTACACTTGTTGTAACATTACAAACGTTTCACTTGCAGATTTTCCTTGTTTGAAACAAAATTTGATGTTAACACGCTGTTCTTTCTGCACACTCAACATTTTCCGACGCACAGACAAAACGTCAACTACTTAAAACAGACGCCACGGGCAGACTGAGTGCAGGAGGCAGATGAAACTCGAGGAGTAAGCGGAGCGAGAGTCACGTGACAGGCCACGGGACTTTCAGCCTTATTGCATTCGTTTTATTGTTTCACCAGTACTAGTCCGTTTTTTTCCAGCCACACCTCGTATATGCAAATAGTAAAACAATTACGATATACAAAGACGCAGAAATGTTATATCTTCAGGTAACAAAATAAGGAAAAAATTTATAGTACAATAGATGGAAATAGGTGGATATGCATTTCCGGCGTTACAGCTGGTACAATTAGTGTGATCGTTTCCAATCAGCCATAGGCCTGACATACTATTGTTTATGACTATTGTCTTGGCTCTGGTCGTCCATACGAATAGTATGGGTTCCAAAACGACAATCATCTCAGCTGTCTTAATGGTAGTGAGTGTAACCAACTTCTGTAGACCTTGTTGTTTGCTTCACGGTGCCAAATAAGCACGACCAGCCATACCTGGACCCATGTGTCTACACCACGTACGTATCGTGATAGTGAGACAGGAATTACATAGACATTGCGTTTGTTGGGTCCTGGCTATAAAACGATGAACTGTTCTTGGCGAAATTATCTTCACGTCTATCGACTTTGGACCGTTAAAAAGAAAGTGTAGGGTTCTGTCAGTAAGGTAGTCCTGAACACCACACCAAATCTGATCCAATACTGCATTTCGTTCATTAGATGGGAGAGTGAAACTATACCGACTTACTTCTGGAAATCAAGGAATAGGGGATCAACCTGGGTGCCGTTGATGGCCGCGGTCTGGGTTTCATAGATGAAGACAGATGGCTTTCAGCAGTTATTTGTTTCTTTTTTTTATAGGTGACTTTCGTTCTCCAAATATGTCATAGTACGTGAGAATAAAAAAGAATCATTAACTGTACAACAAATTGACGTCAGCGATATACGCTAATAATTATGCACGTCCGTGTGTTTATCCTTCTTGGCACCATCAATCGTAAGTTATGGTAAACTGCGATCTGGATAATTTTTTGTTATTAGAGTTCGCAGCATTTGAGGTTATGGGAGTAACAGCGAAACTACAGGGTGTCCCAAAAAGAATGACCCAAATTTAAATAGAATTATTTATTATGAAGAAGGGCTTAACACCAACAAATTCCGTGCTAAATTACTCAGAAGAGACAGAAGTTTATAAAAAGCCATCATAAATGTTCAATATGTCCTCCATTGGCTGCATGAACGATGTCTAGCCGATAGTTGAATTCATTCCAAACTGAGTGTAAGGTCTTCTGTCACTGAAGCTCCAGCAGCTAATATTCTGGTTTTTAGTTCATGAATGTCACGAGGCAAGGGAGGAACGTTGGCACATTGTTTAACATATTCCCACAGGAAGAAATCACATGGTGTTAAGTCAGGGGACCTAGGAGGCCAAGAGTGTAAAACCTGGTCTGGCAGTCCTGTACGCATTATCCAACATTGAGGCACGCTGGCATTGAGGAAACTGCGCATGTTGTTGTTCCAGTGTGGTGGTGCTCCATCTTGCAGATAGATGAGATTATCAGAGTCAAGTTGTGGGAATAACCAGTTCCGTAGCGTTTCTAGGTATGATTGTCCTGTTACGATTTCTTCCTAAAAAAAGTAGGGTCCATAAACCTTGTTTTGCGAAACAGCATAAAAAACATTCACTTTTGGTGAATCACGTTCATGTTCAATTGTTTCATGAGGATTTTCAAGCCCCCATATACGCACATTACGACGGTGAACCTTATCGCTAATATGGAAAGTTGCCTCATCGCTGAATATAAACCCTGTCGCTAAAGTGTCATCTTCCATGTTCTCTAGAAAAGCACTGCTAAAGTCCACTCGCTTCACTTTGTCAGTTTCTCGAAGAGCTTGTACCAGTTGTAATCGGTATGGTTTGAGAGCTAAAGGACGCCGTAACACACGCCACAATGTCATGCACGGTAACACAAGTTCTCGGCTAACACTACGCGTTGCGGGGTCTCCGCTCAAATGCTCGTCGGATTTGTTCCACTGTTTGTTCAGGAACGTGTTCTCGGCCAGGACGCCGGCCGAAGTGGCCGTGCGGTTAAAGGCGCTGCAGTCTGGAACCGCAAGACCGCTACGGTCGCAGGTTCAAATCCTGCCTCGGGCATGGATGTTTGTGATGTCCTTAGGTTAGTTAGGTTTAACTAGTTCTAAGTTCTAGGGGACTAATGACCTCAGCAGTTGAGTCCCATAGTGCTCAGAGCCATTTGAACAATTTTTTTCGGCCAGGACTTTTGCCTTTACAGAGGCACCCTGTTTCTTCAAACTGTTTATACGACCGTCGAATGTTCTTTGGTGATGGTGGCTTGGCAGGAAATCGAATATGAAACTCCTGCTGAACTGCGATCACTGATTGAGAAACACCAAATTCAAAAAAATGGCTCTGAGCACTATGGGACTTAACTTCTGAAGTCATCAGTCCCCTAGAACTTAGAACTACTTAGACCTAACTAACCTAAGGACATCACACACATCCATGCCCGAGGCAGGATTCGAACCTGCGACCGTAGCGGTCGCGCGTTTCCAGACTGTAGCGCCTAGAACCGCTCGGCCACCCCGGCCGGCTAACACTAAATTCAATAACACAATACGCCTTCTTTTGCGCGAACGCCATATTGCGCGGGACTGGCTGCACGCTCCAGGTCAGCGCTCGCAGCGACACCTAGCGGATATTTTCTGAAACTCTAGCCATGCCGATTACATCTAGTCTGTTTCAGTTAGCTAATGACATTTGTCTCGATATTATTACAAGTTAAAATCGGGTCATTCTTTTTGGAATACCCTGTATTATTTATTTTACCTTGCAGATACTTACTGACCTAATACATCGTGTGGCTAAGTTTTCCAACTACTTTTCTTGAAGCTAGTTGTGAAATTCCCTGTGTGTGAAAAGTTACCGTGACCCAGGAAACCAATTAAGAGCCGGACACGCCTTTAAGACCCAAGTTACAAATCAGTGTACACAATTTGAATCAATAACGGAAATTTATTAAAGGTCCTTGCTATAGACCCTAAAGTGGAGGTTTGCACAGATAAATTATTTAATATGGATCGTCGGATTTTGAGTCAAACAATTTTCTGATTAACACAGTAATTTATTCAGTAAAAATGAAATTATTACAGATATCAAGAATTGAATGTGAAGTGCTTTACAAATTCTTTATGCAAACTCTGATGGAAACGTTGATTTGCAGAGTTACTTGAATCAACAAGAAACGACCCCTCTGATACTACCAGTGGTCTGAAATTTGCTCTCAAATCTTGTTATTCCCAAACGAAAAACGGGGATTGTTGACCAAATGGTAACTGAAACACTCATACATTCACCACACCAGTGCTGGACCTGAGGCAGCTGTTCTTACTGATTTTAACAAGTTCACAGCAATTAAATGAACTATCACGCTGGTGCTACTAACTATGCTCACTGTAATTATTCAGTGATAACCATGCAGAACGGTGCCGTTGCGCAAATGGTTCTGCGGTAGAGGCAGTGGGTCACGTCTTTGTCGCAACACCTCTGGACCCCACTCGTCGCCTAAGAAGTGCGCTGCTGTCTTTGTCCAGTGTACATAGCTGATATGTTTGACGATATACACAGCTCCACATCCCCAAATGAACTCTCAAAATGCGGTCATTAGCGCATCTTGTACCTGGCTATTTCTTTCCGACAAACCCATACGTGCCCTCCAATAGTGAAAAATGCGTGTGCAACCACCTAATAGTTGGATTCTTTCGGGCACGCAAAATGCCTGCACGGAAGCTTCCCGATATAAAACGCCAATTACTTTACCCAACACCTTACTACATTTGACATACTGCCGCTGCAGCTCCGTATCTGCGACGTCACTGACAAATTTACTAATGTCGCGTTTTCTTCTCAGCAACTAACTCACACCAGAGGGCCTCTGAAATTAGAAAGCTATTCATGAAGCTAAGACTTCATTTTCGGTAAACCATATTCTTTTTAAAAACTCTAAGATGATTGTCTTCTAAGTGCTCTATGCAAAACATGAGAAAGTGCCGCTCTCCTGCTGCTAGAGTCGCCCCTTATCCTCATTTCAGCCGCAGCCCAGGCTCCCGTTGTAAAATGCACAGAGGTCTGTTATCCGCATCGGCGGGCCTTGGCGTCCCGACTTCTGTCACAACAAACACCTGAGGTTCCAACCTGGGCTGACAGCAAAAACGGCGCTTTTGTCTCTGTATTCACTGCCTTGCCTGTCCAAAATTCAGCACATGTGAGAGTCCAGTACCCTGTCAAATGAATGAAAATGGAGCTCGAAAGAAATCGGTATCAACAGTCAATGTGATCCGTTATACGTTACTAAAAACATTGCTGTGGGATTCTGCTCCATTATATCCTCTAGTTACTGAATAAACTTCACATTAACTGAAATATGCATGCAAAATCGCCTGCCGCATTTCACAGTAATCACTTCAATTCACGGCTGTGGTTAAGAGCCAAATAGTATGATCTCTATTGATACGTAAGCAAGTTACATGACAAATTGTGTAGACACTGCACACACCGTTGCACATAGTGGCTTCAAATCTCCGAATGACGTGCCATTTAAATTTTCAGTGGTTTTCTTAAATGGAATGCTGGTATGGTTCCTATGTAAATAAACGAGGTAGAATACACTGATGACTGATGAGTGTGTTCTGTCTCGAATAGCCTCCTTGTCGACGGGACGTTAAGTCCTACTGTTGTTTCTGATTTGTGACCACCAGCAATCTAATTTGTGGCATGTATTCAGTAGAAGGAGAAATGAAGGCAATGTTAGCTGGAATTTTGTAGCAGAATCTGAGGCTTCTGTCCTTTCATCACCTACAGCAGAGCTCCAGCAAGCTTTACAATTTCCCATGCTACTCGCCTCTGTTTGATTCGAATATTCCCTGCATGTAATACATCATTACGAATTTCACCAGGCCTTCTGCTGCAGTTTTATCCTCCCTTACAAGCCACTGGGTACCTGAGGAGTACGTTAGCAAATTACGATATTTTATTTTTGTACTTTCCGCCATCCATGAAACGAATGTCATAACCAGAAAAAACATTAATAACATCCCTATAGGTTTATACAGCTGATGTTAATAATATTATAATTTCTTAACTAAAAGGATGGCAATTTGGACTGTTTTCAATTGTGGCAGAATGGTATTTACTTAGATCATAATCCTTATAGCAGTACGTGTCTGTGCGATTCAGCAAATCTACTTCCACACAGAAAAAGCATGCAAATTTGACAGTGGTACACTGTGTAGATTGAAACTTAATATTTGCGTTGTGCCTCACACAGAAAATGCTCTCCGTTATACTCAATTTTAAAAAATTACTGAAAGTATAAATCCGACTCCTTTGTCTGAGCTTCAGTTTTGCCCATTTTTGATTATTTAATGCTTAGGAAGTATATCTTCTTCCAGTTAACTTTTCACAATGTGATAAGAGATTCATAATTTGGTTGAAATCTTAAGACCGTTTCTGTGTTGCCATATTTAAAGAAAAACTCGTACTTGATTTAGTGAAACTGACAGTCAATTTGTAAATGGCTTTTGTTCTTTGACCCTGTTGCTGGCCCAACAGAAATACCGAAACGTCTTCCCTGAACTTTTATTATCGAGATAATACACTTTCCACATAGTTTTCCCATCGTTAAATAATTAACTCAGTTTTGCTCTTTGTCCTAAATTCATCAAGAAGAATTCTCTAACACGGGTTCGATTCCCGGCGGGGTCAGGGATTTTCTCTGCCTCGTGATGGCTGGGTTTTGTGTGATGTCCTTAGGTTAGTTAGGTTTAAGTAGTTCTAAGTTCTAGGGGACTGATGACCATAGTTGGTAAGTCCCATAGTGCTCAGAGCCATTTGAACCATTTTTTTGAATTCTCTAACAACCTTGTTTACGCACTAGAATCTTTGATATTAACTACAGATGAATTCTGTTTTTTGGAATATTTAAACTGAGACTATAGGAAGTAATATTTCTACGAAGTTACTATAACCACCTATACCACTATAATGTCATTCACTTTTATTTTACAAAATAGAAACTAAGTCATTAGTGAAGCGAACAATGATTATGAAAACCACATTTAAATTAAAATTAACCAAGGGCATTATTTCATTGCCTAACTCGCTCTCTATTCAAACTCCAAATACATTTCATTTTCATTACTCGAATACATCAGTTCATTAGTGGCAATATACCGTCTCATTTCTGTTTCACGCAACGAAATCAAGACTCCTGAGGAAGCGTGAATAATAGCTCGTACTCAGATATACAACTAACAGGCCGCATCGTGGGCTTGCTGCTATTCAGGATGAGATAAGGTGGTTCAAATGGCTCTGAGCACTATGGGACTTAACATCTGTGGTCATCAGTCCCCTAGAACTTAGAACTACTTAAACATAACTAACCTAAGGACATCACACACATCCATGCCCGAGGCAGGATTCGAACCTGCGACCGGAGCGGTCACGCGGTTCCAGACTGAAGCGCCTAGACCGCACGGCCACACCGGCCGGCGCTGAGATAAGGAATACACATGCACCCCTTTTGTCGGCGCCCATATAGCCGCTAGTTGGAAGATCCTCCTAAACGCCCTTAGGTTTGTACTGCCTTCCTAACGAGAGTGCTGGAGTTCTCCAGCTTCTATTATACCTCTTCGTGCCCGTAGGTCGTTCCCAAATGTGCACGCTGCGCGCTGCCTCTAATACGGATGGTTGGGGTATATCAAGGGCTTGCATTGTGCAAGGATTCACTGCGATCGACCATTTAGAATAGAACTACCATTGAAGAAGAAACCGAAGTATTGTGGCTTTATAAAAGGACCTCCTCGGATACTCTTGTACCTGGCGCAAAGCAGAGAAACCAGTACTGACGTTAATAACGTCTAGAATGTACTTTTCCAAACACGTTTCTATTAGCACTATTGATAAGGCGCTAGATGTCGTAACTTTCCGTAACAATTAAAAAATCAAAGATACTCTTCGCATTATTCCGTTTATGTCCGCCGCCGGTAGCTGAGTGGTGCCGGCACGGTAGCTCAGCGTGTTCGGTCAGAGAGCCGGTTGGCCTTTGTAATAAAAAACTGAGTGGAAGGATCAACCACCGAACTTGAACAGGATGTCTTGCGACGTCCGCAACGACCGAACACAACGATCAACAACGAACAAAATGAAAAAAAAAGTGGTCAGCGCGACAGAATGTCAATCCTAAGGGCCCGGGTTCGATCCTCAGCTGGGTCGGAGATTTTCTCCGCTCAGGGACTGGGTGTTGTGTTGTCCTAATCATCATCATCTCATCCAAATCGACGCGCAAGTCGCCCAAGTGGCGTCAAACCGAAAGAATTGCACCAGGCGAACGGTCTACCCGACGGGAGGCCCTCGTCACACGACATTATATTATCCCGTTTATTACCACGAAGGTCTTACACATTAACACTGATTAATGATATTTTCTTGGCTAGAGACTATTTTAAACGACGAATCACAACAAAATAAAATGGTTCAAATGGCTCTGAGCAGTATGGGACTTTACAGCTGAGGTTATCAGTCCCCTAGAACTTAGAACTACTTAAACCTAACTTGTGGTGTCACTGCCAGACACCACACTTGCTAGGTGGTAGCTTAAATCGGCCGCGGTCCATTAGTACATATCGGACCCGCGTGTCGCCACTGTGTGATCGCAGACCGAGCGCCACCACACGGCAGGTCTCGAGAGACGTACGAGAACTCGCCCCAGTTGTACGACGACGTTGCTAGCGACTACACGGACGAAGCCTTTGCTCTCATTTGCCGAGAGACAGTAGAATAGCCTTCAGCTAAGTTAATGGCTACGACTTAGCAAGGCGCCAATTGTCACAGTGCATGTATCTTACGAGTCTCATTTGTATAGTCAAGAGAGATGTACCAAAGGAAGCATTAAAAGTTAAGTATATTCCAAAGATACGTATTTTCTTTATAGTATTCAATACGTATCCTGTTCCAGACTTGACGCCAGTCGGCGTGTATGTACGCGTGCCTTTCGGCTTCCTCCTCAGTGTGGCGTGACTAGCTTGTTACGCCACAACATAACTAACCTAAGGACATCACACACATCCATGCCCGAGGTACGATTCGAGCCTGCGACCGTAGCGGTCGCGCGGTTCCAGACTGAAGCGCCTAGAAACGCTCAGCCACACCGGCCGGCGACGAACCACCCAGTCTAACTAAAAACCCGAGCGTTGATAGTGAAACAGTACCATTACAACACAGAAACTTCTAACGGGTGGGAACTTACTATGGGAAGTTAGTATGCAGCACAACCGTAAACACCAATGAATGGAGCTACGTCACCCGCTAAATTTCTTCGATGATGCTTGAGCAGCAATCGAATTAATGCACCGTGACAACAGAATACCGCATGGTCGTAGTGCAGCTATCCCGGATCTCTTGGAAGCATTAAACCTCAGATTCGCTTGACTAACAGACACATCGTTTTAAGTTGAGCACTCGGACAAAGATTTCTGTCAAGTGCTCCGTCGCAACGCAATCATCCACAAATTTTTTTTAAAAAACTACTCTCTTTCAAATTCTGAAGGTGACATGGGTCAAATACAGGGAGCGAAAGGCTATTTACAATTTGTACAGAAACCAAACGACAGTTATAAGAGTCTTTTCTTAAAGTATTTGTATGGAAGTGAGACATGGAGGATAAATTAATAATTTAGACAAGAAGAGAATAGAAGCTTTCGAAATGTGGTGCTACAGAAGCATGCTAAAGATTAGATGTGTAGATCACGTAACTAATGAGGAGGTACTGAATAGAATTGTGCAGAACAGAAATTTGAGGCACAACTTGACTAGAAGAAGGGATCGGTTAGTAGGACATATTATGAGGTGTCAAGAGATCACTAGTTTAATATTGGAGGGCAGCGTGGAGGGTAAAAATCGTAAAGGGAGACCAAGAGCTCAATACTCTAAGTAGATTCAGAAGGATATAGGTTGTAGTAGTTACTTGGAGATGAAGAAGCTTGTGAAGGATAGAGCTGCATGGACAACTGCCTC
This sequence comes from Schistocerca nitens, assembly GCF_023898315.1. NCBI lineage: Eukaryota > Metazoa > Arthropoda > Insecta > Orthoptera > Acrididae > Schistocerca > Schistocerca nitens. The sequence goes on from NC_064617.1 coordinate 848,760,239, forward strand.
AAACCAATCTCTGGACTGAAGACAACAACAGCAACAACAAAAAAGTAGCACATCCATTTATAACCATTGTTGAATATTCAGCAGCAACGATTGTGAAATATTTGTAGCTCCTGAACATAACAAAGTTTCTTCTGGAACATTGTCATTCCTCAAGCTCTCCAACACTTCATAGAGCGCTCAAAATACAGGATGTAACAAAACGTTATGGCAAAAAATTCGGGAAACATTCCTCACACATAGAGAAATAAAATGTGTTCTATGGACTTGTGTCCGGAAACACTTTATTTCCGTGTTACAGACCATTTTCCACTTCTCTTCATAACGACATTAATCATGGGAAACGTGCACTAACAAATGTACCAGCATTGCATTAAACGTTTTCTTACATGAGGTGTTCGAATTACCCTCTTGACTACGTTGAATTAGAACGTACAGTAAATCGTAATTCTTAGGTTCTGCCAGTGTTGTTGTTGCGATGGAACGAAAGTAGTGTTAACATGTGACTCATTTCATTGTCTTGTGTTGGCATGCGACAAACCTCACTGCTCTGCTACGAGGGGTGTTCAATAAATAATGCAGCACCTTTTTTTTTTTTTGGCAGCCAATTTTTGTTGAAAAAATGTGTAATTTGTTGTGGGACATCCGTAGGGTATTCCTGCTTCAGTACCTATAGTTTGAGGAAGTCGCTATTGGTGGCGACGCTATGCGTAGATTCAATATAGCGTCTGTAATGTGTTCCAACCAGTGAGCTGTCACTGAGTTTCTTTTGTCGGAGAACCAGAGCTTCGCAGATATTCACAGGCGCTTACAGAGCGTCTAAGGGGACGTGGCAATGAACAAAAGCACGGTGAGTGGTTGGACGATCAGTCTGTCATCGCTCCAACAAGGTCTCTCAAACCTGTCCGATCTCCTGCATGACGGCCGGCTGCACGCGGCTGTGACTCCTGCAATGTTGGAACATGCGGACACTCTCAAAGGAGGTGACAGACGGATAACAACGAAACTCCTCGCCACACAACTGGACGTTTGTGTTGGTGGTGCTGACACACTCGTCCACCAGTTGGGGGAATTGATAGGTGTGCTCCTCGTAACCTAACAGAAGACAATAAAAAGTAACGAAGTACCATCCGAACGTAATTACTTGCACGTTACGAGGCTGAGCATAGCAATTTTTTGTCGAACATTGTCACAGGCGATGAAACACGGGTTCATCACTTCGAACCAGACACGTAACAGAAATCCATGCAGTAGCGGCTCAACTCCTGCCCTCCGAAGAACTCGTTCAAAGTCTCACCCTCAGGTGGTAACATCATGGCGGCGGTCTTGCGTGCCTCTGAAGCGGTTATTCTGTTTGATGACTGTTCTTATGGTGCAACGATCAGCTCTGTAGTGTATTGTGCCACAGGTACATCTACATCCAAACACATAATCCGCAAGTCACCGTACGGTGCGTGGCGGATGATACGTTTTCTTGCTCCACTCGCAAACAAGCCGAGGGAAAAACGATTATCTATATACCTCCACATGAGCCCAAATTTCTCGTGTCTTATCTTCGTGGTCTTTGCGCGCAGTGTATGTTGGCTGGAGTAGAATCGTTCTGAAGTCAGTTTAAAATGCCGGTTTTATACATATTCTCAATAGTGTTCTCGAAATAACGTCGCGTTCCCTCCAGGGATTCCCATTTGAGTTCCCGAAGCACCTGTGGAACACTTACGTGTTGTTCCAGCCTACCGGTAGCAAATCTAGTAGCCCGCCTCTTAATTGCTTCGTAGTCTTCTATCAATCCGACCTGATACAGATCCCAAGTAATCGAGCAGTACCCAAGAACAGGTCGCGCCAGTGTTCTATATGCGGTCTCCTTTAAGGGTGAAGCACTCTTTCCTAAAATTCTTCCAATAAACCGAAGTCGACCACTCGCCTTCCCTACCACAATTGTCACATGCTCCATTTCATATCGCGTTGCAGCGCTACGCACAGATATTTAAACGATCTGGATATTACAAGCAGCCGCGCGGAGTGGCCGCGTGGTTTGAGGCGCCATATTACGGATTGCGCGGTACCTCCCGCCGGAGGTTCGAGTCCTCCCTCGGGCATGGGTGAGTGTGTTCTCCTTAGCATAAGTTAGTTTAAGTTGTTTGTAAGTCTATGGGGCGACGACCTCAACAGTTTGGTCCCTCAGGAATTCACACACATTTGAACATTTGAACTTTTGGTGTGTCAAGCAGGACACTACTCATACTGTATCCGACCATTGCAAGTTTGTTCTTCCTACTCATCCCCATTAACTTACATTTTTCCACATGTAGAGCTACACTATGTGGTCAAAAGTATCTAAACACCCCAAAACAAACATTTTTTATATTAGGTGTAATTTGGTGCCACCTACTGTCAGGTACACCATATCAGCGATCTCAGTAATCATTAGACATCGTGAGAAAGCAGAAAGGGGCGCACTGCTGAAAAATGGCTCTGAACACTATGGGACTTAACATCTGTGGTCATCAGTCGCCTAGAACATAGAACTACTTAAACCTAACTTAAGAACATCACACACATCCATGCCCGAGGCAGGATTCGAACCTGCGACCGCAGCGGTCGCGCGGTTCCGGACTACAGCGCCTAGAACCACTCAGCCACTACGACCGGCTCGCACTGCTGAACACAGGGACTTCGAACGTGATCAGGTGACTGGGTGTCACTTGTGTCATACGTCTGTACGCGACATTTCCACATTCCTAAACTAGGGTCCACTGTTTCCGATGTGATAGTGAAGTGGGAACGTGAAGGAACACGTACAGCAAAATGGTTCAAATGGCTCTGAGCACTATGGGACTCAACTGCTGAGGTCATTAGTCCCCTAGAACTTAGAACTAGTTAAACCTAACTAACCTAAGGACATCACAAACATCCATGCCCGAGGCAGGATTCGAACCTGCGACCGTAGCGGTCTTGCGGTTCCAGACTGCAGCGCCTTTAACCGCACGGCCACTTCGGCCGGCACACGTACAGCACATAAGCGCACAGCCCGACCTCGTCTGTTGACTTTCAGAGAGCGCTGACAGTTGAAGAGAGTCGTTATGTGTAAAAGACATCTATCCAGATCATTACACAGGAGTTCCAAACTGCACCACGATCCACTGCAAGTACTATGACAGTTAGGCGGGAGGTGAGAAAACGTGGATTTGTTGGTCGAGCGGCTGCTCGGAAGTCACATATCACGCCGGTAAATGCCAAAAGACGCCTCGCTTGGTGTAAGGAGCGTAAACATTGGACGACAGAACAGTGGAAAAATGTTGTGTGCAGTGTCGAATCTTGGTACACAATGCGGCAGGATGTGGGTACGAGGAAAGCCCGGTGAACGTCATCTGACAGCGTGTGTAGTGCCAACAGCAAATTCGGAGGCGGTGGTGTTGTGGTGTGGTCATGTATTTCATGGAGAGGACTTGCACCCCTTGTTGTTTTGCGTGGCACTATCACAGCACAAGCATTCTTCCTTCCTATTGTTGAAGAGCAGTTCAGGAATGGCGATTGCATCTTTCTGCACGATCGAGCACCTGTTCACAATGCAAGGCCTGTGGCAGAGTAGTTACACGACAATATTCCTGCAATGAACTGGCTTACACAGAGTACTGACCTGAATCCTGACTAGGCCTCTCCAACCGACATCGACACCTCTCCTCAGCGCAGCACTCCGTGAAGAATGGGCTTCCATTCCCCAAGAAACCATCCAGCATGTGATTGAACGTATGACTGCGAAAGTGGAAGCTGTCATCAAGGCTACGTGTGGGCCAATACCATTTTGAATTCAAGCATTACCGATGGAGGGAGCCACGAACTTGTAAGCCATTTTCAGCCAGGTGTCCGGATACTTTAGATCACATAATATAGCTGCCACTCATCACACCAACTAGAAATTTTGTCTAAGTCGTCTTGTAGCTTCCTACAGTCACTCAACTTCGACACTTTACCGTACACCACAGCATCGTCAGCAGACTACAGCAGATTGCTGCCCACCCTACCCGCCAAATCACCTGCGTATACAGAGAACAACAGCGGTCCTGTCACACTTCCCTGGGGCACTCCTGACAATACCCTTGCCTCTGATGAACACTAGCTGTCGAGGACAGCATGCCTATGGTAAATAAAGAAGTGACTTCAGTGTCTTCGTTTCCATAAAAATGCAGACGAACTTCTCTTTCTCCAAGGCAATGGAAGACAGCACGCAAGTCCGCGCAACGGAGACAAGCTCACAAAACTTCATTGGACTGTTCTTCCTCATCCACCCTACAGCCCCAGTCTTGTACCTTCCTTCTGTTTGGTCCAATGAAGAATGCACACCGCGGGAAGCGGTACGAGGATGATGGGGAGGCTATTGATGGAGCAAGACGTTGGCTCCGACGTCGATCATTAGACTGGTACAAAGTCCCTCTCAGTAAGCTGGCGTAAGGCCGTTTCCCAGAATTGAGGCCGGCCGGTGTAGCCGAGCGGTTCTAGGCGCTTCAGTCTGGAACTGCGCGACCACTACGGTCGCGGGTTCGAATCTTGCCTCGGGCATGGATGTGTGTGATGTTCTTAGGTTAGTTAGGTTTAAGTAGTTCTAAGTTCTGGGGGACTGATGACCTCAGATGTTAAGTCCCATAGTGTGCAGAGCCATTTGAACCGGAATTGATATTATGTTTACAAAAAGAGTTTTGTAGCCAGAAGGTTTTAGAACAATAATGTGTACTGGACTCAATGAAATCTACCTACTTACAGATAAAAATGTGTTGCCTTACGTATTGAGTGCTCCTAGTAGCAACAAGCGTTTAGCATCAGCTGTTTAGTCTTCATCGCGGTGTTGATTTCCGGTACAGTGCCACGGAAATGTACTCAAATGCGGAGTTCGTAAACGCCCATATGCTGCTCGGACTAACAGATGGTTATAGCGGTGGCGCCCAACGTTTGTATCGAAGAGATTTCAGGAACGACATTTGTAGTACTGAATCGTCTTCTTTGGGAGCTTTGGACATTTAAGCTTGCTACTCGCATCGGGGTGAGGTCTAGAATGATGACTCCTCAACTAGAGGATGAACGTTTTCGTCCAGTTGACGATAACCCTAGCATCAGCGTAAGAAAATTATCTGCAACAAACAATGTTAACCACGTGCCTGCCTGGAAAGTGGTACATGAGAACTTGCAGTATCCGTACCATGTAGAGCGTGTGTAGGCGTTATCAGCAGCTGATTTTGCGACACCGGTACGCCTTGCGAATGGCTCACACAACGATGTCTCAAACCTAATGCGAATGAGTTGTTCACGGATGAGGTTTCAGTTCAGTGTGATCAGATTGTAAATTTTTACATATGGACTGTCGAAAATACACGGGAGTTGGTGCAGTTACGTTCCAACAAAGTTTTTTCTGACAAACTCTGGGCCGAAACTGCTCGTTACTCTTTGTTAGAGCCTCATATTCTTCGGCCCAGATCCAACGGAGGAACTTCTTTCTTAGAGACTACTATACGTCTTCCTTTACGAGTGGGAAAAACACATACTTCATCCACAACGGAGCTCCTCCTCATTTCAGTGTCAATGTTCGCAGGCTCCTAAATAAGAGATCCCATCAGAGATGAATAGTTACAGGAGGACCAATTTCTTGCCCTCCAGGTTCTCGGTACCTAACACCACTAGAATTTTAACTGCGGGGGCATCTAAAAGCTCTTGTGTATTGAACCATATTATAAGATAGAGCATTCGTGCCCGTATTGCGAAAGGCTGTGAAACAGTACACACTTCTCCAGGAATACATCAGTGCATCGGGGATTCAATGGGATGGCGGGTTGACGCATTTATCCTTGCCAGTGGAAGACATTTTGAAAATTTAGGAAAGTGTTTATTGTTTTGGTGATATACGTTCTTTTCCTGTGTGTTTCCCATGATTAACGTGTCGAACCGTAGTAGAAACTCAGCTCTACTTGTGAGGGATGTTTCCTGAAAGTTTGCCCACACCTTTTTGTTATACCCTGTATATAAAGACCTTAAACATTATTTTGCGTCTTCCACTGCTTGGTAAATGGACGGCCCTATTCCAGTCGCGAAGTTTTGCCCTCGCAGACAACCTGCACCACAACACGAGAGCTCAGCGGAAGTAACAATGCGGCCATGTCCTAGAGACACAATTATTCGTCATTCAGACATGTTTGACCACGGTGGTAGCGTATTTCACACGTAGCCACTGTGTAATGTGATAGTGGATTGTTTCTATAGACTTCCATCAACTCATCACGGACTGTGTGAGAGCTGTTCCCCGTCAAATGGAAAAAAGTGAAATTACTGCACAGTGCACCACTCCGTCAATGCGCAGTGCCATTACGTTTAAGTTCCTTTAGTGAAGGGCATTTAATTGTGAAGCAGGACTACAGACAATATGTATTTGCACACAAATAAGACATTAATTTTGTAACTTACCGTTCCGAAGTGATAGTTAAAACGTTAGGACAACAGCTCTTAGATGACGTTGTGGAACAACGGAGACATTTCTTGAGCTGGAAAATAAGTTCCAGTGTCAAGACTGTACCTTAGTCTCCGTATTCGTTAAACATAGCAATCATTATCTTGCAAGAAGACGCCGCGAGTAGTATATCTACATTTACATCTATATGGCTACTCTGAAATTCGAAGGTTTATCGAACCATCTTCAGACTATTTCTATACCGTTCCACTTTCGAACATCACTTCGGAAAAATGAACACCTATTTTTTATTTAGCATATGGCTAATACAGACATATCATGAAATTAAGTTAGATATACATATGTACGTATTGACACACAAGAAACTTAAGTTTGTCTTTACAAGTGAATATCCAGTCCTAGAATCCAGAGCACTGCATCTGGAGTTGCTAGCAGGAAGTCCTCTTCGGTGCCGTGATAGGCTCGAACCCTGCATTCACTGACAATGTGGTGAACAGTTTGGTATGGAGCCCCGCAGTCACAGGTTGGATCCGGCAGCTTCTTCCACTTACAGAGAGCATCCCTGCATCGGCCATGGACGGTAGGGATTATGTTGAGAGTAGTCCAGGTCTTGCGTGGTAGGTCGAATCCACTTGGGAGTTTAGCACCTGAGAAGATGTTCTGCAGGTGCACATCTATCACTGCTTCCCCCCGTTCTTTCCATTCTTCAAGAGATTTGAAATCCTTAGCAACCTTGTCAACAGCATCGCACATAGATGGCATGATTTCAGTCTCTTACGATTTAAAAGTGGCAGGTCGCCAAGCACGAGTAGGTTAGAATTTCTGGAGATCTTGTGGAATTCTCTCATAAGGTCAGTACACCTGCGTAAATCAGGAGGCATTATACCGGTTAACAGTGCAAACCAATAAAATGGAGTATATTTGATGGTGCCAGATACTATGCGCATTGTCGTATTGAGGTGGGTATCAACAAGCCTTGTATGATGACTGTTCGTCCAAGCAGGTGCAAAATACTCAGCACTTGAGTACACGAAGACTAGAGCTGAAGATCGCAGGGTGGTTGCTGAAGATCCCCAGGTAGTTCCGCATAGCTTATGGAGGATGTTGTTTCGAGTCCTCAACTTTTGAGCTAAGTTAAGAAGGTGTTGTTTGAAGCATAGTGTACGATCCAGGATGACACCAAGATATTTTGGGCTCCGATTATGACGGAGAATTCTACCTCTGAAACTTACTTCCAGTTTTACGTTCGTCTACCGCTTATTTAGATGGAAGCAACACACTTCTGTTGCTTCTCTAAAATATTTCCATTCGAGCTCTGATTTATTTTATTACGATGATGATTTGTCCCTATGTAGGACGGCGTGCGACCTAACGTGTTCTTTTGCACATCGATGGCGGTTCTGCAACATAAATTGTCAGCTACCTTGATACTGCTGCAGATCTGCACACGTAACTTCTGACTGCAGCTATTTAAGAGAGCTCAGAAAGGCAGTATTGAAGAAACTGAGATTTCATAACTACACGTGGGAGGCCGCTATAAGTACAAAAAGCTGAAAATAGTCTTGTGAATAAATCGGAAATGGGTTGCTGTTCAAATTTCTAAGTTCAAAGGTCCTTTTAAACTTGCATTAGGATTTTATTTTATTGCTATTAAGCAAGATCATCAGCCTACATGTGTTCAACTCATTAAAGCTCCTGTTCACAGTCCTTGTCACACTCAAACAGCCAGAATGTTTCCTATCCAATTCCGAAATCATTTCTGAGAGTAACACAGTCAATAAACTGCTATTTATTTTTGCACTCGGCAATCAGTGGTTGTCTTTAAATAAAGTTTTTCTCTCCATAAACACTCAGTAAAAAAAAATTACTTAGTACCGCCACGCTTTTAGTTCAAAGTTTACACACTCGATTTTCTCCAGAACGAAATATCTCTCGACTCTTAAAATTTCACAAATAGTTAATGGTAAACATCAGCTACCTTTATCATGTACCGAAATGTGGAAGTCACAATATCACTTCAATTTACACATAATGCGTTCGGACACTTTCAGCATGACCGGCTCCTTCAAAAGCTAGTCCACCAACTCCTTCTTCTCTCCCTGCATCTACAAGTCCCTCTATCTCATGCGTTAGTTGGCAAACCGTCTCACTTCTTATTGGCTGTACAGAATTACGGCCAATCGGAACTGACTTTCAGGGCGCGGCTCGCCCCAAAATCTAGCAAGAACCAACCACTGCTCTCAGCTCATTGACGTCATTAAATTAAGCAACTCAACAAATAAAATGAAATAACCTTTAAGCGGCACTTTTCGTCTGGAATTTAACTACATAGTCGTTAACGTTCTGGCTGTCTCTTACATATTCAAACACGCTTGGACATCCGTCATCCCCTAGTAAGGGAGCCATTGGTGGATTCGTTCCCACGATACAAAGCTGGAACACTTGCAAGTTCCTGTAGAGAATTACAAACTGAAAATTTAATATTGGCGGATGTCCCACATATACTCACACAAGTACTCTGTTTCACTCTCACCCAAACACAAAACATAAATATCTACTTGAAATTCTTAAAGTTATTACTACAGAAAAATTACGAAAGGTTTCCTAAAAAGAGAACCTTCGAAATTTGAAACTAATCACTGAAGGTGTTATCATATCTTTTCAAATAGTTACAGTTGGTGAACTATTAATATATATATATATATATATATATATATATATATATATATATTGATATAGTTTTTTAAGTGTCGGATAATTACGTTTTTTACTGACTTTCTTTTTGTAACTTCCAAATTATGACAGTTATTGACTTAAGATGTTGACAGACTGTTCCTTTACACAGCAGAAGGTTATGTACCTAATATGAAGTTCCTCAGGCTATTTCTAGATCAGTTATTAATTTTTATAGTTCCAGAGAATGTAACTACTCTGTAAGCGCCTCTCCGCTACTTTCACACGCTGCAGTCACGCCATATGGTCATGACGCACGTCTGCAGGACACAGCTCGCCCGTTGCAGATCTTATAAGATTCTGACTGCTTACACTGGAGCCCACATACATTCATACAAGAAAGCTTTCATAGACAAATTGGCTATCGCGGCCTAGCTGTGACGCCTCAGGCGTCAATAAAATGTTTTCGGATTCAGAGATTAGGACTTTTCCGATGTCCTCCTTCAGTCCTATATGGTAAGGATATGGCGGACTCTTTAGTAGACCTATTATATTTTCTTAGTGTTCTGCCGATAAAAAGCAAACATTGGTTCGCCTTCCCCACAACATTATCTATATAATTGTTCCATTTTAAGTTGTTCGCAATTGTAGTTCTTATGCATTTACAAGAATTGACAGCCTTTAGATTTGTCTGATTTATAGTGTAATCGAAGCTTGACATATTTCTTTTGGTACTCATTTGCACGACCGCACAGTTTTCGTTATTTAGAGTCTATCGCCACTTTTCACACCCTAAAGATATACTGTCCAAATCATTTTGCAATTGGTTTTGATCTTCTGTTGACTTAACTAGACGGTAAATGGGGGCATCATCTGCAAACAATCAAAGATGGCTGCTCATATGGTCTCCTAAACCATTTCTGTAAATTAGGAACAGGCGAGGGCTTATAATACTTCCTTGGGGAACACCAGATATCACTTCTGTTTTATTCGATGACTATCTGTCAGTTAGTATCAACTGTGACCATTCTGATAGGAAATCGCGAATCCAGTCGCAGTACTGAAACGATAAACCATAGGCACGCAATTTGATTAGATCTAGAAATATAACAATTTGAGATCCTCTGTCTATAATACTCCATACTTCGTCGACTTAAGAGCCAGTTGTGTCTCACAAGAACGATATTCTCTGAATCCGTACTGACCATGTGTCAACAGACCGTATTCATCGAGGTATTTATAATGTTGCAACACACCATATGTTGCAGAATCGTGCGGCAAATCACCGCCAATGATCCGTGTCTGCAATACATAGGATTCATTCCTTCTTGAGTTTTGGTGTGACCTGTGCAAATTTCCACTCTTTACGGATCGGATATTTCCTCGAACGAGCGGTTCTGTGTCATTGCTAAGTATGGACCTCTTGTAACAGCATACTCTGAAAGGAATATGACTGGTATACAATCTGGTCCGAAGACCTTGCATTCATTTATTAAGTGATTCAAGCTGCTTCGCTACATCGAGGATATCTTCTTCGCGATTACTCATGTTCGCAGCCATTCTTGATTCGACTTCTGGAACATATCCTTAGTCTTCTTTGGTGAAGGAACTTCAGAAAATCATGTTTGGTGACTCCACATTTGTGGCGCTGTCATGTGTAACATCACCATTGCTACTGCACAGTGAATGTATTAATTGCTTCTTGCCGTGGGTGTACTTTACGTACGACCAGATTCCCTTTCGACGGTCTACGAGATTTCGAAACAAAGCTTGGTTGTGAACGCTGATAAAAGCCTCCGACTTTGAAGTACGCCTATATTTCGAGATTTAGTGAAACATCGCGTCTTGGAGATTTTTGTGTTCTTTTAAAATTAGTATGTGTAACGTAACCGAAAAGTGGCCGTCAAAAGTAGACTATTGCCAATAATTTAGTCCGCCACAGACATGCAGTTCAAAGATTTCAAAGATTTTAACTGCACTTTGATCGGTTAATTAACTACAGTTTATGGCCAGATAGAATGTCACTCGTTAGAACTACGGTACAGAAGACTGGATAGCCACACATTACAATCGACTGATGTCTGATATTGTGACTGGCCGAGTGCAGTAATCTGACACTGATATGATTATTCACAACAGTTCTCGTGTAGCAGACATGTGTAATTGACACAGCAACCGATAAAGCTCTTAAATCACTGTGCATTAAGTCTAACATTCGTATTGATATGAAAACGATGTGCACAGTAACTAACTATTGGATGTGACATTGTTCGTGTGCTGATCCTACAGCCGCAGTGAGCACTGTTGATGTTTGACACAGTCGATGATACTAATTTCACATTCACTATCCAATTAATCATTTACAACAGTCACTGAATTACTAAATAAACTCCCGCACATGAAATCTAGAGAGACTGTGTTACTCTTTCTGACTTTTAATTTATACTACATCGTCTGCAGTACGTTTTCCCATACTTTCTGACACAGACATTACTCGTTTCGAAAAGGTTTAATGCTTGAAGTGAGCATGATTATGATGATGATTCGCAGACTTATCTCAAATGGCTTACAACACACCTCTTTCACAAACTTACAATAATTGAAACTAAAGATACCTATTGTTGTTGGCTGTATTTCTGTAAATTAAAATTGAAAGTTCATGGTTCTGAGTCACTGAATAAAGGAAGAAAAATCGTTTGTATGATGATTTTTAGATACAACAATAAATTATATTGAATTACACCGGCTAGTTTTCCCAAATATGGAATTCTTTCTCAGTAACGAAGTTTTAACAAAGGATGTTAATTACTTCAGCATTGAATGGTTCAAATGGCTCTGAGCACTATGGGACTTAACATCTATGGTCATCAGTCCCCTAGAACTTAGAACTACTTAAACCTAACTAACCTAAGGGCATCACACAACACCCAGTCATCACGAGGCAGAGAAAATCCCTGACCCCGCCGGGAATCGAACCCGGGCGCAAGAAGCGAGAACGCTACCGCACGACCACGAGCTGCGGACACTACAGCATTGAATGCGTGAAAATCTTGCATACATGTTTCCATCATTACCTGTATTAGTTCTGCAGTTATTTACATGCTTTTTCCATGTACTTATTCAGGTAGTTAGTATTCAGATATTTGTTTAAAAATTAACAATGACAACGAAATCCTAAATTACTGATGTTGTGTAATTAGCACGGATTTTAAACACACTAGTTCGGTCACTAAATCCTGATATCCAAAAGAATGTAACAGATAATAAACTTAAGTTTGTTAAGCCCTAGGTCAACATGTGGAATTTTAGGTACCGTACGTATGTCGTATAAATGACACTATTGAAAATAACACAAAATTTGCAGAAGAAAATAACAGTAATTTTGAGGAGACGAAAAACGTAACTGTGGAAAGGCACCATCTGCATTGTCACACATGCTTTAGTCATTGCTACTGCAACAGTATTCTAACGAGTTTAGTGTACCATGGGGAATCGGTAAAATGTCATTATTAATTTATTCGACATAAATCTCCCAACTGCTATCGATACTAATCTTTGCATTTAAGCGGCATTTGGTCTACACTCCTTTAGGTACCAGGGGCGTTCAGTAAGGAATGAAACACATTTTTTGGTCATTTTCGGTTGAAAAAGAGGGAAATTTGTCGAGGGACATTGTGGAACATTCCCGCTTCAGCCCCTATAATTTCGTATGTAGTCTCCAAAATGATATTTGTAACGGAGGTGTGTTCCAAGGAGAAAGCTGTCATTGAGTTTCTTTTGGTGGAAAACCAGAGAATCACAGACATTCATAGGCTCTTGCAGAATGTCTGTGAGGACACAGCAGTGAAAAAAAGCACGGTGAGTCATTGGGCGAGGTGTCTGTCATCACTGCAACAAGGTCGTACAAACCCTTCCGATATCTCTCACCTACAGGCCCGCCTCTCACAATTGTAGCTCCTGCAATGTTGGAACGTGCGGACACTCTCATTCGAGGCGATCAACGGATTACAATCAAATACCTCGCTGCACAACTGGACGTCTCTGTTGGCAGTGCTGACACACTCGTCCACCAGTTGGGCTACTCAGAGGTGTGTACCCGATAGAGTGTTGTACCTTCCGACTTCCATTTGTTTGCGTAATGATGGATGCACTCCGCGGGAAGCAGTACGTGGATGGAGAGGAGCTTACCGATGCAGAAAGACGCTGCCTCCAACGTCGACCTCTAGAATGGTACCACTTGGGCATACAGGTCCTCCTAGTAAGGTGGCTTTAGGGTGTCGCTTTGAACGAAGATTATGTTGAGAATTAGGAATTTGTAACTGCCAAAGTGGGGAACGATATGGCGTATTGGAATCCTGAATAAAACCAACCTGTCCAAAAAAAAAAAAATATGTTCCATTACTTTTGAACGCCCCTCGTAGTTTGGAAGGAGTTAAGACATAGATCCATACGTTTATCTGATTTCGAAATCTAATCCTCTTAGGACCACTGGTGCGAGTGAATGACAGACGCCGGTCTCTCGCTACCTGCTGCAGCTGACGGGTCGGCCTGTCCTGTGTCCTCAGGTCCGCCGACTGGGCCGACATGGACGCGCCGCTGCACCCGCCGCCACCGCACGCCTACAACTTCCGTGTCGGCATCTACGGCTGGCGCAAGCGCTGCCTCTACCTGCTCATCCTGGGCCTGCTCGTCATGGTCATCGTCAACCTCGCGCTCACGCTCTGGGTGCTCAAGGTCATGGAGTTCTCCTCGGTGAGTAGCCGCCGTCTTCCACGTTTCTGTCACGCCCGCGCCTACACCTCCATTCTGCGAGTCAGTTTACAATATGTGTATGGGAGGCAGCACTTCTGCAAGCACTATTGCCTCCCTTCCTGCTTCCACTCATGAACAGAGAAAATCTGCCGGCCGGTGTGGCCGAGCGGTTCTAGGCGCTTCAGTCTGGAACCGCGCGACCGCTACGGCTGCAGGTTCGAATCCAGCCTGGGGCATGGATGTGTGTGATGTCCTTAGGTTAGTTAGGTTTAAGTAGTTCTAATTTCTAGGGGACTGATGACCTCATATATTAAGTCCCATAGTGCTCAGGGCCATTTGAACCATTTTTTTTTTTTTTTTTTTTGAGAAAGTCTGAAGCGCAAGAAACAACGAGGCATATGAATTTCTCGCATATCTGCACTATGTGGCTCCAATTTCACCTACGCTAAAGTATACATCGATGAGCAAAGCCTTATGACCACTACACAGCGAGACTGAATGGTGGTGCTGCGGGCCTGTGACGTGGTAAGGAAAAAATATGAGCAGAGTTGGGACGAATGTGGAATCAGTCGAGTGACAATGTAGGTCACAAATGGGGAAATCTGCTGACTTAAGTAATGTTGTGAAGAGGTAGATTTCTGGGGTCTGTTGCTAGGGATCGTACATCTCAGAAACGTCGGAGCTGGTCACTTGTAATTTCCCTCCAGACACTGAGATGTAAACACAAAAATATTTTTAAAGAAATTGGTGTTCCTTTGGGTTCCATATGAACTGAGCCTGCTCACTTTAACTTTACACTTATCAAATGAAGTTTTGTTAATACTCTTATATAGATTTGTTTTTGGAGGGGGTCGAGCTTGAGCAAAACACAATTTTATGTTTTCACTTTACTAGTTTTACACATATAAATTTGAATTTTTAAGATACTATTTACAAATCTGAGAAACTAAGTTTTGTGGCTGTACTTGTTTCCAGGGTTTTTATGTCTTTTATTGCACTTGTTTTCTTTCGCAATTTGGCATCTGCAACCATAATTGTGAAATAAAAATTGCAATAAAAAACGTAAAAACCCAGGAACACGTCAGCATGTAACAACAACATATATACATAAGACTTTCTTGGGCTAGTTTACGTCTATCGCCAAGAGACTGCCAGTTCAGTTTCTTCCGGATATCTGTGACTCTCCCCCACCGATCGAACAAACCTGTGACAATTCGTGCTGCCCTTTTCTGCATTCGTTCACTATCCCCTTTTAGACCTGTTTGGCAAGTCCCCACACACTTGAGAAGTATTCTAGGATGCATCGCGCGAGTAATTTGAAAGCAATTTCCTTTGTACATTGATTGCATTTCCCAGTACTCTACCAATGAATCAAAGTCTACCAACTGCATTACCCAAGATGGGCCTATGTGACCATTCCATTCAGTACCCCACAAAGTATTACACACAAGTACGTGTATCGGTAGACCGATTCCAACTGTGACTCAGTGAAGTAACACTCGCAGTGTACTACGTTTCTTTCGTATTGTGAAGTGCACAATTTTACATTTTTGAACATTTAAAGTAAGCTGCCAATCTTTGCACCAGTTTGCAATCTTAATGATAAATGAATATTTATGCAGCTTCTTTCAGACTATTATAGACAACTGCATCATCTACAAATGTCTGAAGTTACTATTAATATTATCCAGAAGGTCAATACTATACTCCATAAACAGCAAAGGTCCCAACACACCTCCTCGAGCACACCCGAAGTTACTTCTACTTCTGTCGATGGGTCTCCATCAAAGATAACTTGCTAGTCCTCAATATCAAAATATCGTCATTTCAGTCACATATTTCATAACCCATGCGAAAGCACATTTGGTAACAAGCACAGATGTTGTACTGAGTCAAACGCATAGCAAAATGGTTCAAATGGCTCTGAACACTATGGATCTTCAGTCCCCTAGAACTTAGAACTACTTAAACCTAACTAATCTAAGGACATCACACACATCCATGCCCGAGGCCGGATCCGAACCTGCGACCATAGCGGTCGCGCGGTTCGAGACCGAAGCGCCTAGAACCGCTCGGCCACTTCGGCCGGCTCAATCGCTTGGTAGTCTAAATGCTTTGTCTAGTAATGTGACAACACACTCACATTATTCGCAGATACATATCGAATGATAATATGAAGCCACAAACGTCTCCACACCCTACTCTCTGAAGAATCGAAATCTCACATATAAAAGAGCCACGAACGACTAATTACTTCACAGACCAGTTAATGCGTTAATTATTTCATTTTTAGCGTAGAAACCCTTTATGGTTAATGATGAAAAATCCTAACTATATTGATTTTATTAGTTTCTGATTTTTCAACCATAGATTAATGTGAAAGTCACAGCGAAAACTCATATCTCGGAACTGTATATCGTACAGTGATATCATATCCGTGCAATGATAGAATTTTCCAGGTACATTCATTTTCATATGTGAATAGTATCTGCAAAAGTGCCGCAGATAGCGACAACAGTAAAAAAAATCATACATTTAAACGTCATGTCTGACGGTGAAGTTTTACTACATGAAAAGCGAAAATATAGTAAGCGATAGATACAGTAAGCGACCTTTTCTAAAAGGTTGTAGATTATGTGTAACGTCTGTTGCAAGTCTTAATTCTCTCAATCTCAAATACTGGATGTACATCATCTGGCTAATTTGTGCGCCGTTACATATATATTAGTTCTTGACTGTAGTACTTGGATTATTGTGTCAAGTTTATACGTCTTGAAAAGCAGCAGATAATGGCAGTATTTTAAAGTTTTATGTCGGCCAATTAGTACATGTAACAGTTAGTATGTTGTTGTTGTTGTTGTGGTCTTCAGTCCTGAGACTGGTTTGATGCAGCTCTCCATGCTGTGCAAGCTTCTTCATCTCCCAGTACCTACTGCAACCTACATCCTTCTGAATCTGCTTAGTGTATTGATCTCTTGGTCTCCCTCTAC
This sequence comes from Schistocerca nitens, assembly GCF_023898315.1. NCBI lineage: Eukaryota > Metazoa > Arthropoda > Insecta > Orthoptera > Acrididae > Schistocerca > Schistocerca nitens. The sequence continues at coordinate 848,777,102 of NC_064617.1, forward strand.
GATTTTTACCCTCCACGCTGCCCTCTAATGCTAAATTTGTGATCCCTTGATGCCTCAAAACATGTCCTACCAACCGATCCCTTCTTCTAGTCAAGTTGTGCCACAAACTTCTCTTCTCCCCAATCCTATTCAGTACCTCCTCATTAGTTACGTGATCTACCCACCTTATCCTCAGCACTCTTCTTTGGCACCACATTTCGAAAGCTTCTATTCTCTTCTTGTCCAAACTGGTTATCGTCCATGTTTCACTTCCATACATGGCTACACTCCATACAAATACTTTCAGAAAAGACTTCCTGACACTTAAATCTATACTCAATGTTAACAAATATCTCTTCTTCAGAAACGCAGTCTACATTTTATATCCTCTCTACTTCGACCATCATCAGTTATTTTACTCCCTAAATAGCAAAACTCCTTTACTACTTTAAGTGTCTCATTTCCTAATCTAATCCCCTCAGCATCACCCGATTTAATTTGACTACATTCCATTATCCTCGTTTTGCTTTTGTTGATGTTCATCTTATATCCTCCTTTCAAGACACTGTCCATTCCGTTCAACTGCTCTTCCAAGTCCTTTGCTGTCTCTGACAGAATTACAATGTCATCGGCGAACCTCAAAGTTTTTACTTCTTCTCCATGAATTTTAATACCTACTCCGAATTTTTCTTTTGTTTCGTTTACTGCTTGCTCAATATACAGATTGAATAACATCGGGGAGAGGCTACAACCCTGTCTCGCTCCTTTCCCAACCACTGCTTCCCTTTCATGCCCCTCGACTCTTATAACTGCCATCTGGTTTCTGTACAAATTGTAAATAGCCTTTCGCTCCCTGTATTTTACCCCTGCCACCTTCAGAATTTGAAAGAGAGTATTCCAGTTAACGTTGTCAAAAGCTTTCTCTAAGTCTACAAATGCTAGAAACGTAGGTTTGCCTTTTCTTAATCTTTCTTCTAAGATAAGTCGTAAGGTTAGTATTGCCTCACGTGTTGCAACATTTCTACGGAATCCAAACTAATCTTCCCCGAGGTCCGCTTCTACCAGTTTTTCCATTCGTCTGTAAAGAATTCGCGTTGGTATTTTGCAGCTGTGACTTATTAAACTGATAGTTCGGTAATTTTCACATCTGTCAACACCTGCTTTCTTTGTGATTGGAATTATTATATTCTTCTTGAAGTCTGTGGGTATTTCGCCTGTCTCATAAATCTTGCTCACCAGATGGTAGAGTTTTGTCATGACTGGCTCTCCCAAGGCCATCAGAAGTTCTAATGGAATGTTGTCTACTCCCGGGGCCTTGTTTCGACTCAGGTCTTTCAGTGCTCTGTCAAACTCTTCACGCAGTATCTTATCTCTCATTTCATCTTCATCTACATCCTCTTCCATTTCCATAATACTGACCTCAAGTACATCGCCCTTGTATAAACCCTCCATATACTCCTTCCACATTTCTGCCTTCCCTTCTTTGCTTAGAACTGGGTTGCCATCTGAGCTCTTGATATTCATACAAGTGGTTCTCTTCTCTCCAAAGGTCTCTTTAATTTTCCTGTAGGCAGTATCTATCTTACCCCTAGTGAGATATGTGGTGTCACCGCTAGACACCACACTTGCTAGGTGGTAACTTAAATCGGCCGCGGTCCTGTAGTACATGTCGGACCCGCGTGTCGCCACTGTGTATTCGCAAACGTAGCGCCACCACAGGGCAGGTCACAAGACACGGACTTCACCTCGCCCCAGTTGTACGGACGACATAGCTTGCGACAAGACCTACCAAGTATTCCTCTCATTTGCCGAGAGACAGATTAAATAGCCTTCAGCTAGTCCATCGCTACTACCTAGCAAGGCGCCATGTGTATCATTGCTAATTGCTTACTACTATGCAAGAGATGTATTTCAACAAGAAGAACATCATTAAAAGTTAAGTAGATGACAATCTCTCTTCTTTTCTTTATAGTTTTTCATCCAGTCTCCTGTTTCAGAATTTACGCCCGTCTGCGTTAGTTTCGCGTGCACCTAGCCACTCATTGTGTCGAGACCTTAGGGAATCGACACAACAAGATAAGCCTCTACATCCTTACATTTGTCCTCTAGCCATCCCTGCTTAGCCATTTTGCACTTCCTGTCGATCTCATTTTTGAGACGTTTGTATTCCTTTTTGACTGCTTCATTTACTGCATTTTTATATTTTCTCCTTTCATCAAATAAATTCAATATTTCTTCTGTTACCCAAGGATTTCTACTAGCCCTCGTCTTGTTACCTATTTGATCCTCTGCTGCCTTCACTACTTCATCCCTCAGAGCTAGCCATTCTTCTTCTACTGTATTTCTTTCCCCCATTCCTGTCAATTGTTCCCTTATGCTCTCCCTGAAACTCTCTACAACCTCTGGTTCTTTCAGTTCATCCAGGTCCCATCTCCTTAAATTCCCACCTTTTTGCAGTTTCTTCACTTTTAATCTACAGGTCATAACCAATAGATTGTGGTCAGAGTCCACATCTGCCCCTGTAAATGTCGTACAATTTAAAACCTGGTTCCTAAATCTCTGTCTTACCATTATATAATCTATCTGATACCTATTAGTATCTCCAGGATTCTTCCAGGTATACTTCTTTTATGATTCTTGAACCAAGTGTTAGCTATGATTAAGTTATGCTCTGTGCAAAATTCTACAAGGCGGCTTCCTCTTTCATTTCTTCCCCCCAATCCATATTCACCTACTATGTTTCCTTCTCTCCCTTTTCCTACTGACGAATTCCAGTCACCCATGACTATTAAATTTTCGTCTCCCTTCACTACCTGAATAATTTCTTTTATCTCGTCATACATTTCATCAATTTCTTCATCATTTGCAGAGCTAGTTGGCATATAAACTTGTACTACTGTAGTAGGCATGGGCTTTGTGTCTATCTTGGCCACAATAATGCGTTCACTATGCTGTTTGTAGTAGCTAACCAGCACTCCTATTTTTTTATTCATTATTAAACCTACTCCTGCATTACCCCTATTTGATTTTGTATTTATAACCCTGTAATCACCTGACCAAAAGTCTTGTTCCTCCTGCCACCGAACTTCACTAATTCCCACTATATCTAACTTTAACCTATCCATTTCCGGTTTTAAATTTTCTAACCTACCTGCCCGATTAAGGGATCTGACATTCCACGCTCCGATCCGTAGAATGCCAGTTTTCTTTCTCCTGATAACGACGTCCTCTTGAGTAGTCCCCGCCCGGAGATCCGAATGGGGGACTATTTTACCTCCGGAATATTTTACCCAAGAGGACGCAATCATCATTTAATCATACAGTAAAGCTGCATGTCCTCGGGAAAAATTACGGCTGTAGTTTCCCCATGCTTTCAGCCGTTCGCAGTACCAGCACAGCAAGGCCGTTTTGGTTAATGTTACAAGGCCAGATCTGTCAATCATCGAGACTGTTGCCCCTGCAACTACTGAAAAGGCTGCTGCCCCTCTTCAGGAACCACATGTTTGTCTGGCCTCTCAACAGATACCCCTCCGTTGTGGTTGCACCTACGGTACGGCCATCTGTATCGCTGAGGCAAGCAAGCCTCCCCACCAACGGCAAGGTCCATGGTTCATGGGGGAAGAACAGTTAGTATATGTACTACTTATTCCTCAGTTGACCACTACGGAAGAAATTATACGAACCATAAAAATACTCACTTAAGCAAAACTACTTTCAGTTTAAAAATACATTCTGTTTTCAAAATTTAGGTCTGTCAATGGGAACCCAATCTCGTACACAGTAGCAGATATCCAAATGAATCACACTGAAAACAGAATTTTTGAGAAATAATGGAAACAAACAATATAATGTGTTACATGGGCACAGATATGTAGGTCATTCATATGCGCCACCGAAGAACCACAAGATTATAGAAGCTTACGGAGACGGATAAGCAACACGCACCGCAACATTCAATTCATTACAGAAAAAGGAACAAAAGAGACAATACTCTACCTCACGAGACCGAACAACAGACACAGCTTCAACATTTTCAGAAAGGAAACAGGCATGAAAATACTCAGCAAATGATCCATTCTCAAAAAAAGGTAGCTGTCAGACATATGGTATACAAACTGTGCAGAACACCACTTAGAAAAAAGAACTATAAAGGAAAACTAAACACCTCGTATGTGGGTATTTCGAGTACGTCGGATGTTGAGGCGGGAGTGCGCTGTACAATCAGAAAGAATATATGGAAACGTAGGTGTCTGGTTATTTAATTGCCTCATTTTGATCCTATGGCTATGTAAGTTACACAACCTGTTGATACATTGAAAGTAGAATTCAAGTATGAGGATACATCTGTTGACACCTTTGTTGTTAATTTTTGTAGGACTGGCTAGTATAACATTAAGGATGAAATTCTGTTTTTCTTGTATATGTACAACAAAGTAATTTTTAACAATGTAGAGCACAAAATAGTGGATACAGCGAGATACATGATATCATTGAAGGTAAAACACAGACAAAATGGTGCAAAAATAGAAATAGTCCAGTTATACCAACGTATAACAGTAACTCGCAAGACACACTCGTACCAGAAAACACTTCTCTGAACACAGACACACCATTGTGCATCCTAACATATCACAAACAGGTCATACACAACGTGAGTAATATCTTCAAAGCGAATCCAATTTATACGCCTTGAAGACAAACAGCACAATACAAAGGGATTTATAAACTATGAGAAAAGGAAAACATAAATAAAACAGATCAGAGCTATATTCATTAACATTCAACAGTGCAACTCTATATATATTGGGATGATTGCAAGAAATATCAGGTAGAAAGAAAAATTGATATGTTGAGGAGTGAATACATCAACTCCACATATGCTGAACATTTAATTCACCATCATAAGTAAAAATATATTCTATGACGAAAGCAGTAATAACAGAATGACTGTATTCAAAGTGATTCACAATTTACTACAAAAAGTAGGTACACACACACACACACACACACACACACACACACACACACACACAAGTGTGCAGTGCCTCTCCACCCATTCTCCCTCCATCCCCACCAAGCACCCCACACTGCTCTCACCCTTGACAAGTCCCAACTAGCCTTAAAACATGGGATCAAGAACACTTTCAGTATGGTTTATTAGGAATCAGTTGGGGAAAACCTGTTCCATGTGCGTCTAATACATACAGAACAACCTCTGGATGCAATGAAAGGATATAAAATGAATGTATGTGTACAAAACATAGCAATGTTGTTGTAAACAAAATTGATTTGAATGAGTTACCAATAATCAATGCAGATCACCTATCGAAGTATGTATTGTAAAATTTATTTTAATTTTACTATAAATCACTGAAGAAGCCTTGCTTGAATAGGTGAAACATGTTCAGTACACACATATATAAACCATTCAGTTGCAAAAGATGGAATTTTTGTTATCTATATCATGAAGCACAATTACGTGAAATATGAAAAGTAAACTTTTTGGTTGCCCTGGAAGCCAGTAGACAACTGGAATGAGGTGATTGTTTTGCTGCTTACTAATATTCGTGCCCAAGAGCGAGAAGCATGTTAGTGCCTACATTAGGTTCCACGCTGCTACAGCTTGTGAAAACTGATCAAAGTTTGAATAATTAATAGCAAATTTGTAACGATTTTCTGAAAGTCATTGCTGCAAAATGCACAAGAGGTAGAAGTAATCGCATGCCCCATGAGAGTTGGTAATGCGAATCGGTACGACAGATATCAGCGAGGGCTCGCTGCAATCCACAAAGATGTATAGGAGGCGCTCCTGAAGTCACACCTCCCATCTGAACACAGCAGCGCCCTCACACTGAGGTCAATATGGTGTCGAGCCAGCAAGAGCTCTGCTGTGTTCGTGACCTCATATGAAGAAGTCAACATCATATTAAGAACAAATGTGATAGTTAAATTTCCAAATGGACTTGTTCATTTATATGTGGAACACTGTAACGCAAGAAAACAGCTTGTTAATCTGGCATCAAGTGATGCTTTAATAGTCAATAACAGTTGTAGCTTCTCAAGCAATCCTGTGGCAAAAATCTGTGTCAAAGTTCAGTAAAGCTTTTATTGATCTATGTAATAAGTGAAATAATGTTTCGTGTGTTCTATTTCAATATGGCACCTCACCAAGCAATCGAAGAACCCACGCTTAGGACCAGACGATTGTAGTTTCGCCTGGTCTGAACAGTTAGCTTGTTACTTACAACATTAGCTACATGAAATGAAATGAGCATATGGCATCGTTGGACGGGAGGCCCCATCCCGGAAACTAAAGCCGCCAAGTGCACGTCTTACTTCAGTCGACACCACATTGGGTGACTTGGCGTCGGTGATGAGATTGACATGACGATGAGGACAACACAATATCCAGTCCCCGAGCTGAGAAAATCTCCCACCCGCCCGGGAATCGAACTTGGGGCCATTTGCATGGGAAGCGAGCACGTTACCACGCAGCTAAGCAGGCGGAAACACTAGTTACAAATTTCCAATTCACTAGTGTTGAAAATGTTTTCTAACCAAGTGCTAATTTTGTAGGGTTATCGTGAAGTGGCACATGCAGGTTTCAGACAGTGCAAAGAAACATAGCAGTAAATGAGGACAAAGTGAAGCACAAATCGGGCCAGACTTGCGCTGTGAGAGCAGCTGAGCGACTGCGATGGTGTTGCGCTCGCACTAGACTTACTGCGGTTAGGGAGGGAGCGAGGTGCGACCGCGGACTCGTGAAACATTCAGGGCGACGACCTCAGAGACCGCAGGCCCACTGCCAGGACTGCAACGCACGATTCCCTGGGAGCCTCACCGCCAACCACAGACAGAGTGGAGGCGGCGGTTTTGTACGTACAGAAGCACGCCTTCGTGCGTTTCTGCCGCCCACAGAACGAACGTGCCTGATACTAGAGGCGATGTGCTGTTCGCTGGAAATGGTGAAAGGGAACTCATAAAGTCACTGCACTGTAGCGTACAGAGTGTAATCGTTAAGAACTGAGCGTTACTAAGTGCGTGCATGTGTTCCTGCTAGGTGTGAATCAAATGAAAACGAGACAGATGGTAAAAGGAAAGCAAACTGTTTATTATTGCTAAACTGATGGCCATAGCTCGTAATATACCGGGTGATCAAAAAGCCAGTATAAATTTGAAAACTTAATAAACCACGAAATAATTGACACACATGCTTGGAATGACATGGGGTTTTATTAGAACCAAAAAAACAGGTTTTGCTAGACGCGTGAAAGATCTCTTGCGCGTGTCGTTTGGTGGTGATCGCTTGCTCAGCCGCCATTTTCGTCATGCTTGGCCTCCCAGGTCCCCAGACCTCAGTCCGTGAGATTATTGGCTTTGGGGGTTACCTGAAGTTGCAAGTGTATCGTTCAAAATGGTTCAAATGGCTCTGAGCATTATGGGACTCAACTTCGAGGGCCATAAGTCCCCTAGAACTTAGAACTACTTAAACCTAACTAACCTAAGGACAACACACACATCCATGCCCGAGGCAGGATTAGAACCTGCGACGGTAGCAGCAGCGCGGTTCTGGGCTGAAGCGCCTAGAACCACTCTGCCACAGAGGCCGGCGCAAGTGTATCGTGATCGATCAGCATCTCTAGGGATGCTGAAAGACAACATCCGACGCCAATCCGTCACCGTAACTCCGGACATGCTTTACAGTGCTGTTCACTACATTATTCCTCGACTACAGCTATTGTTGAGGAATGATGGTCGACATATTGAGCAAAGAACCTCACCTTTGCTTTGTCTTACTTTGTTATGCTAATTATTGCTATTCTGATCAGAGGAAGCGCCATCTGTCGGACATTTTTTGAACTTCTGTATTTTTTTTTTTTGTTCTGATAAAACCCCGTGTCATTCCAAGCATGTGTGTCAATTTGTACCTATCTATATTATTCCATGATTTATTCAGTTTTCAAATTTTACTGACTTTTTGATCACCCGGTATTTCCCACTTTGTTGTAAAATGTTAACTTTCACGGCCAGAAATGTCACAATTAATAAAATATCCCGGACTATTAGGCCGTGGTCGAAGGAATTTCACTTTAATAAACGACGTTTCGTCACCATCTGCGGAGGACATTTTCTAGGGCGATCGTAGCTTTGTTGAATGTCGTATTAACACCCTGGATCGCTACTGACTACAGCAAAATCCCGCTTGCGCGAGCTCCCGTGCAGTGGCGCGACGTCACACGTCTTGAGCACCCGGTTGCAATTGGCAGTTGTCCGCTGTTACCATCATCCCACGGCGGAAGAGTGATACACATCTTCTTCTACATCGAAATCAAAATTTCATTCAATCTCTCGCTCTCCTGGGGTGTTTCACAATCTCAATGCCCTTGTGGCAGCCAGTACTTGAGTCCTACCAAAATATATGTGGTGGTCTCCTGGCTGTAAAGGATTTTTCGCAACAGCTGATCTGTCAGTCTCCCCTCTTCTGAAATTGCCCTTGTGCTCTTCGAGTCTTTTTTGACAGTTCTTTGTGTAGTGTGTGTGTGTGTGTGTGTGTGTGTGTGTGTGTGTATTGTGTATTGAACCGGGGACCTAGAAACGACGGAGGGGCTTCGTCCCACCGTAGCCCTCAGTGGTTCACAACCCCACAACAGGCCACAGCAGTCCACCCACCCTACCTCCGCCCCACACCGAACCCGGATTTATTATGCGGTTCGGCCCCCTTCCCCCTCCCTCCCCTTCCTTCCCCCCCTCCGAGAACGTCTCATACCAGACGATTGTACCCCAAATGTATGCCTGGTAGAGTAATTATGGTGTACGCGTACGTGGAGACAGTGTGTGCAGCAATCGCCGACATAGTGTAACTGAGGCGGAACAAGGGGAACCAGCCCGGATTCGCCGAGGTAGATGGAAAACCACCTGTAAACCATCCACAGGCTGGCCGGCACACCGGACCTCGACACTTATCCGCCGCGCGGATTCGCGCCGGGGACCGGCACGCCTTCCCGCCCGGAAAGTAGCGAGTTTGACAGTGCGGCTAGCCGGGTGGGCACTACTTTTGTAGTACACAACTATACGGGATGCTATAAATTCCAGATTTTTCCGGCGATTGGGGAGCATCCTTGACCGATTTTATGTGATATTGTATCTTCCATGTGGGTGTGTAAACTACCGTGACGATGTTCCGTTTTTCACGATTTTTCCAATACGGTCACCCACATCCTTAACGAATGGAGGGAAAACTTTCGATTTCACCGGCGCTTAGACATCACTATGATTTCTACGTGGTTGTCTTCACTCTCTTTTCACCTCATCGAACGAAAAACCATTCTTGAGCCACACATTATTGAGGTGTTTTAATTCTGCGGTTGTGGATGGTGGTTCGAATCCCGATGTAGGTAACAGTCTGTGTGCGTGGGTTTCCGGTAAACCGTGTGGCCCAAGCTACCATTTTCTTTCTCGAGAACTAGCACATCAGAAAATTCAGTTTACCAAGGAAGAGGAGACGCGTGGAAAACTAGATTTTCTTGGTGTGATAGATTTCAAGAAAGAAGATGATAACTTGGGCCACACGGTTTACCAGAAACCCACGCACACAGACCGTTACCTACAGCGAGATTTGAACCACCTCCCACAACAAAAGCGAATAATAATATAAACGTTGGCGAATAGAGAAACGAAAGTCTGTTAACTAGAGCTGCTTCACACCGGCCAAGGTTGTTCACCAACCGCGGAAAGTGCTGGAATTTATAGGATTCCGTGTAGTTATGGGGAAGTGTACGTGGGTACTACACAAAGAACTGTCAAAAAACGACTCGAAGAGCACAACGGCAGTTTCAGAAGAGGGGACACTGACGCATCAGTGTTGAAGAACATGATTTAAAGACAGGAGACCACCACATTCAGTTTGGTAGGACTCAAGTACTGGCAGCCGCAAGCGGATACAGAGAGAGCATTGAGATTGTGAAACACCCCAGGAATTTCAGCTGGAAAGAGGAGGGCGCGAAATTGAATGCAATTTTGATTCCGGTGCGGAAGAAGATGTGTACCAGTCTTGCACCATGGGATGATAGTAACAGCGGACGACGGCAGTCGACAATAGCCAATTGCGAATGGGTATTCAAAACACGCGAGGTCACGCCGCAGCACGGGAGATCGCCCAAGCGGAACTTTGCTGTAGTCAGTAGCGAGCCAGGGTGTGAATCGGACATTCGACACAGTTACGATCTCCCTTCGAAAATCCTCCGCACATGAGGCGAAACTCGGGTTTTAATGTGAAATCCCTTTGACCACAGTATAACAGGACGGCAAATTTTATTAATTGTGATTTATCCCACCGCGACATAAGACGATCAGTGCCTTCATGTACAAATGTTTGCCGTTGACCACGGAAAAAAGATTGTACCCAGGCGTGTAGGTCTTCACCCATAGTAAATCGACGGCCAGGAATGTATTGCCTCCGGGCAGGAAGAATGTGGAAATAGCATGATGCTAGATCGGCACTGTATCGAGGGTGTGTATAGGGTTCCTATCGAAATTTCTGCAGCGAAGTCGACAGAACCTCTGTTTCACAGAGGAAGACTGCACTGTAGTTCCTTCTCTAGATTGTCGCACAGAGGGATAGAAAAACAATTAAAATCTCTCAAAAGATGAAAGTCTGCTGGACCTGATGGGATACTAGTTCGATTTTACACAGAGTACGCGAACGAACTTGCCCCCCTTCTTGCAGCGGTGTACCGTAGGTGTCTAGAAAAGCGTGGCGTTCCAAAGGATTGGAAAAGGGCACAGGTCATCCCCGTTTTCAAGAAGGAACGTCGAATAGATGTGCAGAACTATAGACCTATATCTCTAACGTCGATCAGTAGTAGAATTTTGGAAGACGTACTATGCTCGAGTACCGTATAATGATTTTTCTTGAGACTAGAAATCTATTCTGTAGGAATCAGCATGGGTTTCGAAACAGACGATTTTGTGAAACCCAACTTGCGCTATTCGTGCAAGAGACTCAGTGCGCCATAGACATGGGTTCTCAGGTAGATGCCGTGTTTCTTGACTTCCGCAAGGCGTTAGATACAGTTCCCCACATTCGTTTAATGAACAAAATAAGAGCACATGGACTATCAGACCAATTGTGTGATTGGACTGAAGAATTCGTAGATAACAGAACATAGCAAGTCATTCTCAATGGAGAGAAGTCTTCCGAAGTAAGAGTGATTTCAGGTATGCCGCAGGGGAGTGTCGTAGGACCGTTGCTATTCACAATATACATAAATGATCTTGTCGACAACATCGGAAGTTCACTGAGGCTTTTTGCGGATGATGCTGTAGTATATCGAGAGGTTGTAACAATAGAAAATTGTATTGAAATGCAGGAAGATCTGCAACGAATTGACGCATGGTGCAGCGAATGGTAGTTGAATCTCAATGTAGACAAGTGTAATGTGCTGCGAATGCATAGAAAGAAATATCCCTTATCATTACGCTACAATATAGCAGGTCAGCAACTGGAAGCAGATAATTCCATAAAGTAGCTGGGAGTACGCATTAGGAGTGATTTAAAATGGAATGATCATATAAAGTTGGTCGTCGGTAAAGTAGATGCCAGACTGATATTCATTGGAAGACTCCTGAGGAAATGCAGTCCAAAAACAAAGGAAGTAGGTTACGGTACACTTGTTCGCCAACTGCTTCAATATTGCTCACCAGTGTGGGATCCGTACCAGATAGGGTTGATAGAAGAGATAGAGAAGATCCAACGGAGAGCAGTGCACTTCGTTACAGGATCATTTAGTAATCGCGAAAGCGTTACGGAGATGTTAGATAAACTCCAGTGGAACACTCTGCAGGAGAGACGCTCAGTAGCTCGATACGGGCTTTTGTTGAATCTTCGAGAACATACCTTCACCGAGGAGTCAAGCAGTATATTGCTCCCTCCTACATATATCTCGCGAAGAGACCATGAGGATAAAATCAGATTAGAGCCTACACAGAGGCGTACCGACAATCTTTCTTCCACGAACAATACGTGACTGGAATAGAAGGGAGAACCGATAGAGGTACTAAAAGTACCATCTGCCTCACACCGTCAGGTGGCTTGCGGAGTATGGATGTAGATGTAGATGTAGATGTAGACATGTTGCTGGAAATAATTCTGTACAAAAATTATGCCGTCCGTCAGTTAACTGCTCATTGACTCTCTGGAACACAGCGCCACAATTAGGTGTACACCTTGCAAAAACTGTAGCTCGTCATAAGTACAGACGCCAAGGAATTGTGAGGGGCGGCATCATTCTGTCGCAGAATAATGCCAGCCCACATGTAGCCAAGGTTGTTCCCCCTACGCTTCAGACGTTTCGCTGCGAAGCCCTTACACATATCGTCCATACAGTACTGAACCCTCTCCAGGCAATTTCCATATTTTTGGAGCCCGGAAGAAAGATAGACCTGGAGGTTAATTTGCTTCGGACGAAGAGTTGCACGCTGAATACTCTCATCGTTTCTTAGGCAACCGCTAACTTTTTTCACGAACGGATTGAACGCCTAGTTTCACTATGGGATAAAAGTATTAACAGTTACGGTGATTACTTTTGAAATAATTAATAATGTGCTTACGTTTTAGGGTTTACCTCAAGTGGTAAGAACGGAACCCTTACAGGATCGCTTTGTGGCCCGTATGTCTGTCTCTTTGTCTGCGACTGTTATGAAGCGCTTCTCTCAGGAACCGGTAGACGTTATGAAGTTGCAATTTATATCTCATATTAAGGTCTACGGTCCCTTGACGATGTAAGAAATGTAAAGCCCGTAACTCAATACAGTCAAAAGATACGGTCATTTATCTTACTTTTTCTGATAATCCCAGACTCAGTTATCAAAACCTACAGAGTACTTCTTATTCATCTAGAATCATGAAACTTGCCAATAATTATGGTTTCACGTTACAACCGACATAAAACATTAAAAAATCATTCATTTCTGATTATACCATAGAAAAATTGTTTGTCATTTGTTATCAGACTATCTCTCTACTCGGTTGTCTGTTAAACCTCCTTTTCCTCAGGTGTAGACGTATAAAGATGAAATCTACGTCCCATATTAATGTCTGTTGTCCTTTGGCGATATAACAAACGGCTCCTACGTCAAACCAATCAAAATATACGGCCATTTATGTCGCACACAGTGAGACTCGCAAACTCCCTTATAAAGCTTATGCGATACATCCCCTTGCGCGTAGAATTACAAAATTTGGCAGTAAAAAAGGTTTTGCAGTACAAGGAAAGGAAAAAGTCCGTAAATTGTTAATTTGTAATTATATCACACGAAATAAATATTTTTTTCTCATTTGTTATCCGTCTTTATAGTTGAAATTAAAAAAAAAAAAAAACATCGTCGTAAGTCCTGGACTCCTTGGTGTCGATATCTTGCCAGTACCAATGTCGATATCAGCCAAAAATCACCGAGATCTACAATTCCCGGAATGGTAGAATCGTGTACATACATAATCAAGTTCGTACGATCTCGTACCTGCCCAGTTTTCCCCTTCTGTCACATTTTTATTCGACTAGCACTTATGTATGGAAAGCAGTCTCACCGAACGATCAAGCTTGCAAATTATCACATATGCATGATATCCCATTTATCTTTACCTCCCTCAAATAACTTTTTGACAAGAAGAAAAACACTTATATGTATAAAGATAGTGTTCCTTAGGTACTAAGGGGGCATTAACCAGTTTTCATAATAACTTGGTTCATGGCGAACATATGGGCAGCAGCAACCTTTCTTCTTCTTTTTTTTTTCTTTTTTTTATAGCATTCTAGATTTTGTGTTGAGTAATATACTTCTTATCATCAATACTTGTTCGAAAACATATCACAGTGTAACATTCACGTAAACATGACGTTATTAGAAGCGTAACTAAACATTGATTTAGGCTCACTTGCAGCAGCACAGAGGGCAGGTATCCGGTCCAGAAGGAAAATGCTCACTGGTCATTCTGTCAACCGACTTCAATTCAAGCATTGTTCCAATGCAACGTTCACCGCCGAATAGAAGGTAGAAATTCTATGGAGAATGTAATCAGATCGTTAATTGCAATAATATTTCCTTATTTACAATTCGGTTACAACTAAATTTGTAATATCGCCTTTTCTTACTAATACTTTATTCTTTTGCATTTTCTTTAACTGAAACTCAGGCAAGGACGGACCGCATAGGGGAGCAGCATCAGCCATTTTACTTACTAGGCAACAGGCTATAAAGATGCTGTTCTACCATTCAAGTAGTTGGAATTTGTTCTGCTAATACTACGTATCTGAATTAGTCATTATTACTAATATTTTCTGCTAGCAGTGCGAGTCTGTAATTGTGAAAATATACCTATGAAAACAAGGAAAAAGTTATTACACCCGAAAGACGACATAGATTTCGATTGGCTAACGGTATATGCCGGGGATAATTGATGTGCTGATAATCGTTTCAACGTCGACCGCCAACAGATAGTCTGTGGCACAGCTACCAGAGCGTCATGTGCGTCTGTCCCCCTTAATAGTGAATGCTGTGAGCCAGAAGGATCAGTGCGGTGCAAACGTGTGAAACAAGAGGCCAACCCTGCCACGTAGAAGCACTCGTGGTTCGTAGAGCCAACGGAGCGACTTTGAAAGGGATCAAATTGTGGTGTTCCGAGTGGCGGGATGGGCGTTCCGGAGAACAGCCACGCAAGGTTGACGTGCAGCGTCGCCTGTGCAGCGATGCTGGTGTCAGTGGTCCCGTCAACATTGTCACACCTGCAGACGATATTCTGGAAGTCCACGCAGCACAGACGCCCGGCAGGATTGTCAGATTCTAAGGGCGGCAAGGACAGTTCTTACAGCTCCCACAGAATAGTTAAGAGGACTCATCAGCCGAGACGTGTCATTATGAACTGTTGGGAACCGATTGTTAGCAGTGGGACTACAGGCTCCTCTAGCCCGTCTTCCGCCGATGCAGCAGCATCGACGTGCACTGCTCCACTCGTGTCGTCAGAGGATCACATGCAAGCTGGAGTGGCTGTCCACGGTCTTCAGCGATGAAAGCAGATTTTGCTTGCACTTAAGACGTAGACCTGTGAGCGCTGCCTCGTAGAGCGCATTCGTCGAAGGTAAACCGGCCCCACCGTAGCCCCTATAGTCTCGGGTGCTGTAAGCTACAGCTCTTGCGCACCTTTGCTCTTTCTTGACGGAAGTCTAACCAGCGCTCGGTACGTAAAGAATGTTGTTAGACCCGTTCTTCTGCCGTCCTTGCCACAGGAAGTAACGTGTTGTTCCAACAGGATAGCGCTCGCCCACACACTTCCTGTGAATGTTACCATGTTCTGCAAGGTGTACGGCAACTTCTCTGGCCACCATAATTTCCGGACTTGTCGCCAATCGAATACGTGTGGGATATAACGAGATGAGTAGTGACAGGTGCGACGTATCAACCAACAACTCTTACGGAACTAGGTGGACAGGTTGAACAGGCGTGGAATAATGTCTCCGAGGACTGTATTCGACATCTGTATGATCGAATGGACGCCATAGTCAGAACCTGCATTGCCGCTCGTGTTTCAGCATGTGTCGATGCCTGTACCTCAGAATGGCTAGTGCAATTCATCTGTAAATCATTTGATGTACTCCACATGCACTGTTGCAGAAATAAATCTTCAGTGAATTGGAGACCTCTAAAAGTGTCCTGTACCTCAGAATGGCTAGTGCAATTCATCTGTAAATCATTTGATGTACTCCACATGCACTGTTGCAGAAATAAATCTTCAGTGAATTGGAGACCTCTAAAAGTGTGTAATATTTTATTTCTTTTTGATGTGTATATTCATACTCCGCAGCACACCGCACAGTGAATGGATGAGGATACAACCTACAATCACTAGTCATTTGCTTTCCTATTCCCCTCACAAACTGAGAGATGGGAAAACGACTGTCGACAAGCGTCCGTAGGACCCATAATTTCTCCCGTCTTCGTGATCCTTAAGCGAAATGTATGTTGGCAGCAGATGAATCGACCTTGAGTCAGTCTGAAATGCCGTTTTTCTAATTTTCCGCAATAATATTTCTCTAAAAGGGCGTAGTCTTTGCTCCAGAGATTCCGATTTGGGTTCAAAAATCATCTGCGTAATACTTGTGTGCTGATCGAACCTAATGGGATGGTCAGCCAGATCCGAATAAAATCTAAGCAGTGGAATAACGACCGTGGCTGGACACCGACAGACCTGCGTATGGTATTTAGGAAGTTTCGAACGGTCGGTAAGGCAAACGTTAAGCTGCTCCCCAATTTCCACCTGAGAAAGTAAGATGCAGGAACAGTTACGGTATGATCACAAGTAGAACGAAATTTACAAAGTTAACAGGTAGGTGACGAACACGACTTCCCTTCCTTAAGTAACTAACGACTGTAGCGAAAGGAAGGCTCATGCCAGCAATGTTAAGTAAACCTACCAAAACATGAATACAGCGGAGCTCTTAGCAGACAGGAGTATCGATAAGAAAACGAAGAGTACGTTTATGTGAATGGTACACTATAATACGTTATTCAACAGGTCGTGAAGAGAAGATGTAGACTGCTGAATAAAAAATATATAATTCTATTTAAAATAAGCGCACTGCTATTTCTACGGGTAGCGTTCAACAAATAATATAACACAAACATTTTTGGGTCAGTTTCGGTTGCAAAAGTGTAGAATTTGTTGCGAGACATTGGGGAATATTCTCGCTGCTCACGAAGTTCCGATTGGTGGCAGCGCTATTCTTACCTTTCAAAATGTCATCTGTAACGGAGGAGCGTTGCAAGCAGACAGCTGTCAAGATGCTTTTCGCGGAGAACCAGAGAATCTTAGATATTCATACGCAGTCGTAGAATGTCTATAGAGACATGGCAGTGAACAAAATCACGATGAGTCGCTGGGTGATCTGTCTGTCATCTTCGCAACAAGGTCACTCAAACGTGAGCAGGCCGGCAATGTTAGAACTTGCGGACACTCTCATTCGCTTCTCAGCTGGACGTCTCTGCTGGTAGTGCTGACTCATTCGTCCACCAGTTGTGGTAGCCCTGGGTTCCTCCCTGCCCAAGAGAAGACAATGAAAAGTTTCTGTCGGTTTGGCCAATTGAAGGATACACTTCGCAAGATACAGTACCATGGGAATGGGAAGGTTGTTGATGCAGTAAGACCTTGGCTCCTAAGTCGACTAGTAAAGTGGTGACGCGCAGGCATACAGGCCATACCAGTAAGGGCGTAAGGCCGTCGCATTGAACGGAGGTATTGTTGAAAATAGGGTTTTCTAGCCGAAGGAGTGGGGAAATGATACGGTGCATTGTAATCCCGAATAAAACCAACTTGCTTTCGTAATAATGTGTTGCATCACTTACTGAACGCAACTCGCGCCTTAGTAACGAACAGAGTTACAAGAAAGGCAATTCTGCTGGTTCATATGCTCCATGTACGTAAATAAAATATGCTGGAGAGAGGGATATTACTGAAACCTACTGTAACATTTTTTTAATGATTTGGAGTTTGTCAGGTCGGAAACCATTCGGTTCCCGGTAATAAATATACAGTTACATTTGTTTCTAAGTGTTTGATAAACGTTACCATTTCTACGTTGCTGCTAGAGTTTTCTGAACAGATGCTGGAAAACTATTTCTAGGCAGCTCGTTATCCAAAGAATTCTTCTCGCACACTTCACCCACCTCACAAAGTCCGTCGAAGAGTGGGATGATGATAATGATGATAATGCTTGGTTTGTGGGGCACTCAGCTGCGCGGTCATCAGTGCCCATACAAAGTCCCAATTATTACACAGTCCAATCTAGCCACTGTCACGAATGATGATGATGATGATGATAATGATGATGGTAGGATGAGGACAACACAAACACCCAGTCCCTGGGCAGAGAAAATCCCCAATCTGGCCGCGAATCGAACCCGGGACCCCATATCCAGTGGCACGAAGAGTGGGACACGCTTTAGCAAGAGAGTCCCGATGATCCTGCATTTTTCGTAGATCTCTCGCCCAGCACAAAGTCCCAAGAGTCTGGAAAAAAGCACTGTGGCTCCAATATATGAGAAGGGTAACAGAATGGACCAGTAAATTACAGACCAGCATGCCTAACTTCTGTTTTTGCGTAATGCCTGTTCATATTAAACTTTCTTTAGACAGAAAGTTCTGACAACGAATCAACATAGTTTTAGAAAGTATCGATCGTGCTAACTCAGCTAGCCTGCGAACTACCGATTAAGGGCAACAGGTAGATTCCATACTCCTAGATTTCTAAAAATCGTTTGACACGGTGCGCCATTACAGGGTGTTAACGAAGATACTAGCATATGGAATAAGTTCGCAGGTATGTGAGTGGCTCGAAAACTTCTTAAGTAATACGACCCAATATGTTGTCCTCGACGGCAAGTGCTCATCAGAGAGAAGTTTTTCGTTACGAGTGCCCCAGGGAAGGGTGACACGACCGCTATTGTTCTCTGTATACATAAATGATTTGGCGGACAGGGTGGGCAGCAATCTGCGACTGTTTGCTGATGACGCTGTGGTCTATGGTACGGTGTCGAAGTTGAGTCACTGTGGAAAGATACAAGACGACCTAGACAAAATTTTCAGTTGATGCAATGAATGGCAGCTGTCCCTAAATGTGGAAAAATGTAAGTTCATGTGCATGAGTAGGAAGAACAAACCTGCAATGTTTGGATACAGTATTGCTAGTATCCTACTTGACATAGTCAGGTCGTTTAAATATTAGGTCGTAACGTTACAAAGCGATATGAAATGGAACAAACGGTTCAAATGGCTCTGAGCACTATGGGACTTAACATTTGAGGTCATCAGTCCCCTAGAACTTAGAACTACGTAAACCTAACTAACCTAAGGACATCACACACATCCACGCCCAAGACAGGATCCGAACCTGCGACCATAGCGGTCGCGCGGTTCCAGAATGAAGCGCCTAGAACCGCTCGGCCACAGCGGCCGGCTTTGATATGCAACGAGCATGTGGCAACAGTGATAGGGAAGGCGAATGGTCGACTTCGGATTATTGAGAAAATTTTAGGAAAGAGTGGTCACATGTAAAGGAGACCGCGTATATGATGCTGGTGCGACCTATTCTTGGGTATTGCTTGCCGGCTGCTGTGGCCGAGCGCTTCTAGGCACCTCAGTCTTGAACCGCGCGGCCGCTACGTTGGCAGGTTCGAATCCTGCCTCATGCATGGATGTGTGTGATGTCCTTAGGTTAGTTACGTTTAAGTAGTTCTAGGGGACTGATGACCTCAGATGTTAAGTCCCATAGTGCTCAGAGCCATTTGATTGAGTATTTGGCCGTATGAGGTTACTGGTAGGTACGAAAAATATGTAAGTGTTAGAGAGATTCTTCAGGAACTCAAATGGGAATCCCTGGAGGGAAGGCGACTTTCTTTTCGAGAAACACTGCTGAGAAAATTTAGGAAACCGGCGTTTGCGAGTGACTGCCATACGATCCTACTGCCGCCAAAATACTTTGCGCATGAGGACCACGAAGATAAGTTACGAGAAATTAGGGCCCCTACGGAGACATATAGAGAGTCGATTTCCCCTCACACTGTTTGCGAGTGGAACAGGAAAGGAAATGACTATTAGTGGTACAGGGTACGCTACGCCATGCACCGACGGTGGCTTGCGGATTTTCTATGTAGATAATGGCGCATATCCTTTGGACAGCAAGCAAAGGGCGAGCCGTGGAAGACTCTATACATAGAATAGTGCAACGCGGTATTGTTTCTCTGCAAAGTGAAAGCGAGCAGGCCTGTCCTAGAGCCCTCCAGCTAACAAGAAGTGTTCTAGGCGCTAACAGTGTTATAGAGACCCTTCAACTGAGCGCTCTCTATATCAGCGGTGGTGCAGTGTGCAGGCACATCCAGAAAGTTTTTTTCTTGAACTCATCAACAAGAGACGGCAAGTTTTGCATCAGTGAAAGATTACGGGAACACAACAACAGCTTAAATTCCTCGCTCATTGACTAGAATCCCAAGTAAACTCTTCAGTGTAGTCATAATGGTCATGGAAATGCTCATAAATAGTTTGACATACTGCAATTCGTTATCGGACTGTTCTGAGAAGAAAGCTGGAATGAAGCACTGACACGGAAAAAGTAATAAAAATTGAAGCATCCGGAAGCTGACGAGTGATCAAACAAATTTTTAAAAGAATAACTTTATTAAGAAAACAAAACTCACTTATAATGCCTGTGGATGGTTATCCACACAGCTACACAGAACAGTAATCCCAGAGTCGTGGTAGAAGGTGGTTGAAAGACCTCGGACCATACTAGGCCGATGTTGCCAGCGTGTGACAGCTGATGTGGTGCTGGTCAAGACCAGGACAATCTGGGCCGGGTATGCCAGCATGGAGCGCCGAGACAAAACGGCTGGTACTGCCGATCTGAGGCGTAACTGACTTGGCTCGGTCCGGTGGTGTCCTAAATAGTCGGGGGTCGGATGGATATCCATGTGGCGCTGCGAGGGCACGTGACCTGACGTAACAAAGTAGTAAGTACCCTGCGACAGCGCTATCCGCCTTTCAGCGAAGTTGGCACACTCAGATGCTGTTTAGGTGACAAGAAACTCTGTGATAAACAACACAGGACGTACAAGGAAATATTTCTGTTTTGATGGGAGATGTTTACGCATGCCCCTGGCAGGGCTGTTGCCCACACAGCTTGCCTGTTGTGGAAAAGAATCGACTACTAACCGGATACAACAGAAATCAGAGAAGAAACAAATGGAAATATCACTGAATACCATCTAAATGTGCTGTAATATTCATGTGACCTATTTTGAATATGAAGTAATGGTGGTAATATTGGGAGCCACTAAATCAAACCACCATTAAAATAAGTGTAACATTCAATTTAAAAAGACAAAACACATGATTATGTAAAGGGAAACACGACTACAGAGCAACATAATAACCTTCATATAGAAAACTGCACTTTCAAGTACACTTCTAGCCTCAAATTCCTTGGTGTATATATAAATGACTGCAATGAAAGCAACTCGCACACTAAAGTAAACTACAGAACCCAAAAAGAGTTTGCTTTCTATCCATAAACTTATATCATCAAACCTCCTGTCCTGAAAAGTCAAACTGAAACTCTACAAACAATTATAAGGTCAGTACTGCTTATGGAGTGGGGCATAAAACGTGACCAAACGGGAAATCCCCTAAGCATAGCACAAAAAGGCTAGTATGTCCTGAACAGAGTTAGAGATGTAAAAGAAGTGAATTAGCTTTTCGCTTTATTTGGCTGCTACGTAGAAACTGTAATCAAAAAAACATGTTAACCCAATCGCGCCCTGTTAGTATTATTACCCATGTCATATAATATAATCCATCGCGTGAAGTAATTTAACAGGCTGGCGAATCCTCTGCATTCTGGGCTCAGGACCAGAGACTTTACCCAGGAAATTGCAAGATGCAGGTGTGCCAACACCTTTCAGCTAAGAGAACTCACTGCACGTGGGGAGTAGTAGCGTTAACCCGTAAGAAAGCTGGAATATGTCAAGAAGGTATCATTTAAATCTCTTTGAAACTGCCAGGTAAGTCGAAACGTTAGTTTCCTTTATGGGAACGTTTTTAATTCTGGTTCGCAACTTTTACTCTACAGAACTGTACCTGCTCGAAATTCGTACACCCTATTTGCATAGCGTTTGGAGAAACAACACAACACAGTTGCATAGCTTATTCTGAGAATTATCTGGCGTTACCTACTTGTCTATTAGCCATTTTGGATGACATTTCGATACGAGAAATGATCATGTTACTGCTGAACATTTCATAAAAAGACGAGATACTCCTTCACTGCTGTACACTACAAGAGATCCATCTGATGTATTTTTGAAACGTACACATTACCAGGAATTGCAGGGAGAACTTAACACTTGTCCTACAGGTGTTCGGTGAAAGGTTATTCAGAAAAATGTACAAATTACTGGACTCGAACGCAGTAACGGGGAGACTGGTAGTTATCCGGTTCCGCTAAAGTTGCTGCTCTACGGCTGGAGCGCTCGTAAAGTGTTTAACAGGCTCGTAAGACTTTCAGATTAAATATCGCGCCATCGCTTGTGAAGAGCATCATAAAAGAGCAGCATTCGTGACATTTAAATATTTAATCCAAATGGGTGATAGGTGAGCAAAGTAAGTGACTCACACATTTTCTGAGATATGCACGTGGTGTAACGTTCGTTATTGAACATTTGTCAGCTGTAGACGTGGTGGTATTGTTTTGTCATTACGCACACGTAGTAACGGCTCCAGCTTGACGTTAGGACAAGGCACTGGACTTGGTGCTGGAACGTGGCCTCTGTCCCTGGTGCCTGCTGGAGATATCGAAAAAGTGGGGGCGCGCAACAGGCGGTCGTGCCTAGGGGTGGGAGGGGTAGGGGTAGGAGTAGGGGTAGGGGGCGCTAATTGGCCGTGGCCGCAGGGTCAGCGCCAACTTGTGCCCAGCTCTGGCAGCGAGCCCACAGGGCTGCCAACTTCCAACAAGCGGCTTCGGCTACTCCACAGCGCCATCCCTCCACCATTCAGCTGGTTTTTCGCTCTCTCAGACGGTAACACTGTAAATACGGAACTTAAACATTCAAGTGCATCATTAGAGTTCTATAAATCTGTTTCAATCCTTGTTGGCCATTTTGTGATTTAATGACAACCTCAGACTTCTTGCAGATAATGTTGTTACCAGTAGTGAAATACTATCTAGAAAACGCTGCACTAATACCCTGTCAGAAGTTGATAAAATTTCAAAGTGCTATAAAGACGCCAGATTAATCTATGTCAACACGATAGTCCCCCACAGCTGATAAATATCTGAAGAACGTTGTCATTTACCACCTGGAACTGCTGATAAAATTTCTTTGTTTAACAAAGAGTGAAGTCCACAAAACATCATCAGGTTCAAGAAATATTCATAACATCATAGTAGGCGACAAAATCGATCACGTTAAATAATGAAACCCACGAATTCGTTACTGTTGTCAAATAGTAAAATATTACAGCGTCGATCATAAAAATGTGCCAAACAGTGCACTCGTACATGTTGTACCTGCTGCCTCCGTTCATAATGTTGATACCGAGTGTGCACTGTTTGGCGCGTTTTTGTGATTGACGATGTAATATTTCACTGTTCGACAACAGTGAAGAATTGTTGGATTTTATTATCTATCTCCATCGGTTTTGTCTCCTAGTATGATTCAGAAGGATATAGGTTGCAGTAGTTACTGGAAGATGAAGAAGCTTGCACAGGATGGAGTAGCATGGAGAGCTGCATCAAACAAGTCTCAGGACTGAAGACAACAATAACAACAACGTGATGACGTAAATCTTTTTATGAAGCTGATGATGGTCTGTGGGCTGAAACTGATTGCTCATTACGCACATGTTATCAGCAGTTTTTGCTGGTGAATCACGACGTTCAGCAAACTGGTAAATTACTTTAAATTGTAAAAGATGAAAAATTATGCACTTTAAAAAAAGGTGGGACACTATCTTATGACTATAAATCAATGAGCCATAGTGTGTACGGGAGTGAACTATGGACTGTGAGTGAACAGGAAAAGAAAGGAAATGAAGGGTGTGAGATGTGATGCAACACAAGAAGGTTGATAGGTGGACTGATAAAATAATAAATGAAGACGTTCTCCACAGAAATGACAGAAGAGGTAAATGTAGAAAACACTGACTAAATGAAGGGATAGCGTGATAGGGCATGGTTAATAGCATGAAGGAATAACAACTTCTGTGGTACATGAAGGAGCTGTAGAAGGAAAAAGCTGTATCAGAAGACAGGGAAGACAGAGGCTGGTATTTACCCAGCAAATAATTAAGGACGTTGGGACCAAGTGACGCTCCGAGGAAAAGAAGTTAGCAGTGGAGAGGAATTCGTGGAGGGTTGTATCAAACTAGTCATATGCTTGTTGATACTGTCATCAGCATATGTATGTCATCAGTATACATACAGGATGTTTCCGTAAGAGCATCCAAAATTTTAACAGAACATAGGGGACACTCTAGTGGACAATTTGAGGTACGGAACCTGGGGTCGGAGAAGCCACGTTAAGGAGATAATAGTAATAAAATCACGTTACTGCCCACCAACTTTATTTACATTAGTTAACTGCAAGTATCATTATTGACACAATTAACGTATCATTTGCACTGTATCCTACAAAATGCGCTGAAACTGACTGGCATCAACCTCAGTGCAAGCATGACATCGACGAACAAGATTCCGATGGACCGTGACAAATATTCCTGGTGTGTTTCAACTCACAGCACAGGCAGCTACAATTCCGGCAACTAATTCCATCTCCGTATACACTGGGTCTCATACACATAATCAACGGGATTCAGGTCAGGTGACTTCGCAGGCTATGATATAGGACTGCCCCTTCCAAGCCAATGACTAGGAAATACTGTACTGATAATGATCCATCGTATTGTACTGTAAATTTCTGAATAGCACTGAGTAATGAGCGGAGTAGTCGTTGATTCATAGCACGTTCTGTCATGGGACAGTGTATCTGTGAATTCAATACAGCAGAGCCACCTCATGGACAAGTAAAGTAAACAAAACCTGCATCATGACTTCCTGGTAATCAGGCTCGACTTCCTTGTTTCCTTGCAGTAAATAAGGAATGTACATTTTAATAAACAGCACATCACATGTAAATTTGTACGAATGTCAGTTGTAAATAAGCTGAAAAACAGTAATGCTAGATAAAGCGGTAAACAACTTTATTTCCATATCTCCCTAAGCTGGCTTCTACGACCCCAGAATGCTTACCTCAAATTGTTCAGTGCAGCATTCCCAGTGCCCTGTTACATTTTTGCACGCTCTGTATGTATGGTGTAATGTGGATAAAAGCATAATTTCTGGAGGTGAGTGTGGACAGTGTATTGAATAATATTACATCAGTATTTACGCTATTTGCTGATAGCTATTTCCAGTTGTAAGGTTTTAGGTTGGGTAGTACGTCCAGGTACATTTGACACAAGCAAGCCGCTAATGATATCTCTGATGTGTCCGGTATGCTGCCGGATATCACCGTAGTTCTTGCACGATATTCCGATAATGTAACTCGTTTCTTCGTCGGGTGCTACCCGTAGACTGCCCCTTGATTGGAGTGGGTCCAGTATTTATGTCTGTGGTTCAAATGGTTCAAATGGCTCTGAGCACTAAGGGACTTAACAGCTGTGGTCATTAGTCCCCTAGAACTTAGAACTACTTAAACCTAACCAACCTAAGAACATCACACACATCCATGCCCGAGGCAGGATTCGAACCTGCGACGGTAGCAGTCGCGCAGTTCCGGACTGCGCGCCTAGAACCGCGAGACCACCGCGGCCGGCTTATGTCTGTGGCCTTCCCACTCCACGATCGGTTCCAGGCGTTCGCTCTGCCGTCTGTGCCCACTGGAAGCTGTCTTTGGCGTTCCATGTTCGATCCTGTGCGGCTGCCGGTACGCTGGCGTTTCCTTGTCGGTCCGATGCGGTTCTAGGTGATCCAGTCGAGGGATAATCTCAGGTAGCACCTGTTGAAAATAACGAGTTACGTTATCGAAATGTCGTACAAGAAAGACGCTAATATCCAGCAGATTACCTGATACCTCAAAGATGTCAACGGATCGCCGGGAAAGCCTGAAGAATTACATCAAGCCGGCCGGTGTGGCCGAGTGGTTCTAGGCGCTTCAGTCTGGAACCGCGTGACCGTTACGGTCGCAGGTTCGAATCCTGCCTCGGGCATGGATGTGTGTGATGTCCTTAGGTTAGTTAGGTTTGTAGTTCTAAGATCTAGGGGACTGATGACCTCAGATCTTAAGTCCCATAGTGATCAGAGCCATTTGAACCAATTATATCAAGCCATTAATTCTTAGTTTCCCTTGGGGGGCAGGTCATGAGCTGAAGTATGGACGCGCGGAAGTAAAACGGTTAGTCTATACTGACATGCGTAGACCATTTAGCACTATAGTTATGACCACTCAGAAAACATATCGCAAAGTGTGAGACGAGTTTGTGGGAAGATTGTTCGACGCAGAAAAAGAACTAACGCATCGACGCTTGTACATATTAAGGTACCACATAGAAAATAATCTTCCTCATTACACTGCAAGCCCCTATACATCATTCCCATAGGTATTACGAAGACAGGTCAGACTAATTATTGTGCACACACAGACATTTAAGCAGTAATTCTTCCAATGTGCCATATTCGAATATGAATGGAAATTTAGAGTCATGGCACAAAGGGAAGTACCTTCTGCCATGCACTTCACAGTGACTTGCAGAGTATGGATGTAATTGTAAAGAGATGAATGAGAAGTAGTTATGTGCAATAATGGAAACAATAATATTTTGTAAGTATTGGTCGTGATGTGTAGATATCTACTCGAGATATGAGGAAAGGAAGGCTTCTTCTAGTGAGGAATTTCCAACAGAAATGATCATAATTGTAAGGAAAGTAATACAAATAGAAACTGGAAAATTATATGCACGATGTATATGATTAACATAATTTTCCAAACCTGGAACATCTAGTCCATGTCTAATCACCTTCTCATTCAAGGGATGTTATACCTAAACTTCCTGCTGAGCGAGGTGGGGCAGTGGTTAGCACCCTGGATTCGCATTCGGGAGGACGACGTTTCAGTCCCACGTCCAGCCATCCGGATATGGTTTTCCGTGATTTCCCTAAACTGCTCCAGACAAATGCCAGGATGGTTCCATTGAAAGGGCTCGTCCGATTTCCTTCTACATCCTGGACACAATCCGAGCTAGTGCTCCGTTTCTAATGACCTCGACGTCGACGGGACATTAAAGCCAAACTTCCTTCCTTTCCCAAATTTCCTTGATGTTCTCTTCGTCGTTCCCTCATTTAAACGCATTTTCGTTGACTTTACAAATTTTTTGATACAATACAATTAAACTTATTTCTGTGCATATAATACAAAATGTTAATTAAAAGAATAATTTTCTGAATCGAGACTACAGCCATCACTTAACGTTGTCCCTATTAATTAATTATTTTCTTGTATATGGCACGATTTTATTTCGTATTTCATGTCTCGGCTGTTGCCGATATCAGATATAAACGGTGGAAAACCTGGAAAGAAAATTTTGCGTCTCAGAGTATACGTAGTTGATACACAAACTAAAATTGGTATTGAGGTAAAAGGCGTTTGGCGGGAAAAAACCTACTTCCTTCTACAGTCAGTTAATGAATGCAGTGCTTACGTTAGTCGTTCTAAGATCACAAAACCGAGTTCTGTTTAATGTGAACGTCGTTCTCCATTCATCGACAGAGACTGAATCCGGATGAAACAATAAAAGCCAGCCTCTGTGGCCGTGCGGTTCTAGGCGCTTGAGTTCGGAACCGCGCTGCTGCTACGGTCACAGGTTCGAATACTGCCTCGGGTATGGATGTGTGAGATGTCCTTAGGTTAGTTAGGTTTAAGTAGTTCTAAGTCTAGGGCACTGATGACCTCGGATATTAAGTTCCATAGTGCTTAGAGCCATTTGAACCTTTTGAAACATTAAAATTAACATCCTGTCCTCATGGAGGTGTACGGAAATAAGTTTTAGACAAAGAAGAGACAGGGAAATCAGTCACGAAAATTAGTAGGGAACATTTGACGAGAAGTAATTAACGGGAGCCTCAGAAAAACTTGAGACAGGAAGACCGCTTCTCCAGCGTCCAGTAACTTAAACACTGCGTCACCCCGATCGGGTGTCGATCCTGTGCTAGGAGTAGTTATCAGGGTAGGAATTTCAGAATTGACTATTATTCAGTTTTTATCTATCCTTCGTAACATCAACAAGGAAATACAGACAGCTTGTTTCCATAGCCATATATGTTTGAACTGTAGACTCTCGTTGATGAGTATTATATTGAAGACTAGCAGCAATGCCCGAGACGTTGTCCAAGATGTTTAATGTCTGGCACACAAAGTGAGTGGCCCTGTGGCGTGTTGATACTCACAGTGAATGCAAACCGCATGGGAAACTGCAATCGCTTTAAATGGAAGGGCATATTCGAATCACTGGTTCTCAACGAAATTTCAGTTGTTAGGAATTTAAGCGTTCAATATCTTTTTTCGTTGTTTTATCTGAATATAGAAATTTTAAGTAAATCAGCGAAGAAAATCGAAATAAATCGGTCAAGTACTTTTCTAGATGTATGGTAACAACGTTCCTTCTTCGTACGCAGTCCGGCCAAATGTTCATTAGATATTGTATAGAAATTGGAAGTAAATCGGCAAAGGACGTTTAGAGATTTTAGGTAACTGTCTTTCCCCTTATATATATATATATATATATATATATATATATATATATATATATATATATATATATATATATATATATATCGAGTCAGATTGCGAACTCTTTTGTAGATATTGAGCTTCCTCTTGTCATGAAGGTAGAGTGTGCCAAGTTTTATCAATATTGGAATAAACCCGTAGATTTGCTTGAATTACATATAAACAAGCAAACGGACACTCTTCTTTACATATGTAGATGGAGCTCAAGCTGAAACAGGGCGACGATGAGACACGAAATCAAATCAACCACCCCCACATTCGCCTCGAGAGATGTCAGAAGGACACCAAAATTTTAATTTGGATGTAGTCCCACGGGAAACATTCAAATGGTTCAAATGGTTCTGAGCACTATGGGACTTAACATCTGTGGTCATCAGTCCCCTAGAACTTAGAACTAATTAAACCTAACTAACCTAAGGACATCACACACATCCATGCCCGAGGCAGGATTCGAACCTGCGACCGTACGGGAAACATTGCAACATCTGCTAGGATTGAACATCAACGTGTTTTCATTTCATACAGCCAGTAACTTGTATACTTCACGATCTAGGAAACTGGGCGAGTCTTGGGAGAGACAAGACGTTCATCGTATTAACCGGCTACCAAAGAAAGCAATGGATACACCACGCCAAAGAAAACGCATAGTCAGTGTCTGGCATACTAGAATATATACCATTTCTTGTCGTCATGATAGCTGTCGAGCTACACAGTGCCAAAGTGTTTCGCAGAACACATACGCTACGTTAAATATCGAGATATTGTTAAGCTATTTGTTGGTGATCATTGCTTCACAAACCAGCACGCCCTCCAGTTCCTGACGGTGACAAGAAGAAAAGTTTTTAAGAGCCTGACATACCAGTGAAACTCAACATGGCAAGAAAATCGAGAGAATTTTATCTGATAGTGTTATCACGAGAAACTACGATCCAAAGAATCTCGTTGATTATTACTTTAGAAATTGGTCTCCGTTCCATATAATGATGCCGGTGATAGTGCTTCTGTCAAAATATTAGGAAACTCAGTACTGAACAGAGAAATAGATATGTTGGCTGACTTAAATTTCAATGAGTCACACGATGTGGTAATGTGGGTCAGCTGAAGCAGACCTACCGAAAAAAAGTATTCAGTTGAGACGTAGTTTCATTACAATTTCCGCTCGTCTGGACTATTCAAGGTAACGGAACACCGTAAACCAAAAATAAAATAGCTTTGTTTTTATAGAAGTTTACAACACTTAGAGTATCACCGTTCCTTCGCGGTAGGAGTTAATAAGTATTACGTGATTTTCTCCTTCAAAAATGAATTGTTCATTTTATTTAATTCTTAAGAAATAAGCACTTAAAGATAAACGTTCCGACACATAAAAGTCAAGAAAAGTATGTTCGATCAGCAAAATATTCAGCTATTAAATTTCGGTGTATATTACAAATGACATTTGATGCTTCGTATATGGCTACATGACGATCACGTTGCGATGGCTGTTTCCGTCTAATATCCGATTGTACAGGTTCCACTTGATTTTGCAAGTCACAGTTCTTCTGAATGTTCAATGAAATTTGCAATGGACCAACTGGAATACTCTTTCACTCACAAACGCCTTGGTCGCATTTGGCGGCTTTGAGAGTTAACCGGTTTCGACTAACGAGTCTTCCTCAGTGAGATGTTCCACATCCTGGAGTCTGACACGTTCCACATCCTGGAGGACCTCCTCACTGTCGATCAATTGGAATGAAAGTAAATCTAATCTAATCTGTATATTGTTACATAAGTAAAAGGTCAAGTCATCACCTTCCGCTCATCGCGGTCGTATGAAATAGACCTTTAAGTTACCATGATGAGAGCTAGATGACGTCTTACTGTGTTACTTTCATGACAAGGTATTGGTCCTGATGACAGTGGAAACCGATTGCCACTTCTACCAAATGGAACCAAGATATTTGTGAATAAAAGATTCTTCTTAATGCGTTTACCCCAATCGTTTTCCACCTATATTTTATTTAGTCTCCTTACTGTTACTCCTTTTCGCCTTCTACTTTGGTGCTAGTAGCAGGAGAATGGTAGGTACTACAGACACATTGAGAATTCGCGTTCTGTTTAGATAAGATGCAATCGATCTAAAAACTCTAAAATCACGGGATTTACCGTCAGGCTATCCTCTCTCCTGTTTGGAGTTTTACATTCTCGCTGGACGAAAGGAAAGCTTTTAAATAATCATTAATAAGGAAAATATGCAAGTGCTCATTGTGCCAGATGGGTTAGTCCACAATACCATCATAGCTAAAAAGGGCTAAATAAATTGAGAAACGCTTAAAAAAAAAGTACTGAGTGAAAATAGAAACTAACCATAAAACAAAATTGAATGTTTTGGGTAAAAAATTAATTACGTAACATAATTATCATTTTTTTCAAGAAAAGCTCGTTATTACTGTCTACAGAAAGTAAAGTGATTCATAAAATTTAATGCAGATTTTGGCACAATTCGTCATCTCCGTCCTTACCAATAGGTGAGCTCTGTTCGTGCACCTCATATTATACATACTAGATACGTGGCTTCAACCGCATTGTACGAAACATTTTGCAGAAATCAGCAATTCATCCCTTTCCAGTCATTCTGTTCTTATTATTAGAACTATGAGGAAGATTTTCCGTCTCTGCCAGTTCAAATGACAATCAATGTGTCCTGGTATAAAAAGAAATGGCAACCCAGACCATCAGTCTTGGATATTGTGCCTTTTGGAAGGCAACTGTCAGGTTGGTACCATACTGTTGTCCAGAGCATCTCCAGACATGTCTCCGATCTGGAATCTCTTAAGAGGGGGGTAGGACAAACGGGCCTTCTTGGAGCAGGAGAGACACCACAGGACATTTTAATTTCCACTGTCTATAATTGTACGAATAAATTCATAAAACTTTGTCAGCATGACCAGAAACGATTCAGGATTCACAATCATAGCAGTGGAAGTTGAAAAACATAACAAAATATTTTTTTTTACATGTGAAAGTTCATCATTTTTTCATTTCTATTGGCTACGTTTGAGGCTGCAGGCACACCTTTCTTCATAAGTAAGAGAGATTCTTCGATGAATTTTGCACAGCATATAAACAATACTTATAGGTGTACGAAACTCTAGAAATTATTTAATTTACGAAAAAATGAATGTGCTGTTACATTTGAAACTTCATGTTTAGCAAAAACTCAAATTTCATAGTTAATTATCTCAATTTTTACCACAGGTTTTAATATATTTGGGAAATTCTAGAGTTTCATACACCTGTAAGTATGGGTTGTATGCTGTGCAAAATTCATCAAAGAATCTCTCTTCCTTACGAAGAAAAGTGTACCTATAGCAACAAATGCAGCCAATGGTAAGTGAAGAAAGATGAAATACAAATGTCAAAAAATATATTATATTCTTATATTTTTACACTTCCACCACTATAAGTGGTCATTCTGGTCATTCTGACAAAGTTTTATGAATTTTTTTTAAAGTATAGACAGTGGAAATTAAAATGTCCTGTGGTGTCTCTCCTGCTCCAAGTCGTCCCGTTTGACGTCCTACCCCCCCCATTAACTGCAGTAGAATTGTCTACAATAGTGTGTACCATTCCGAAATGAACCCCGTTAGCCAGCGATGACTTGTATGCAGACACCCGACAGCTGTGGGGTAACAACGTGACTGTCGCCCGCCATAAGGACTGTCAACGAGAACTGATGGTCTGAGATGCCATTATTTTTCTTAGCAGTACGCGTTTGATTATCATCCATGGCACCCATGCATAGTGGCACGATGACGATATTCTACGCCCCGTTTTGTTGCCCTTCATGTCAATCCATCCTGGGCATACATTTCAGCAAGATAATGCCAGTCCGCAGAAGGTGAGAGTTTTGGCTGCTTGTCTTCGTGTTTGTCAAGCCCCACCTTGGCCAGCAGGGTCACTGGGTCCCTCTTGAATTGAGAAGGTTTAAGGTTTTATTGGCAGGGCACACCAACTATACAATCACGTCGGCATTTTGACGACCTAACGCGCCAGTTTTACAGAATTTGGCACCATATACCTCTGCGGGGCATCCAACAGCCCCAAAAATCAATGTCAAGCCGAATAACTGGTGGTATAGCGACTAGAGTTGGACCAACGCATTATTGACTTGCTGAGACTGAAGTTCTTTCCTTTACGTTAATCGTCCAGTAGTGCTGAAATTTTGATCACTTGTTTTCCTGTATATGTACATCAATCAAATACACCCTTTTGCCTCCTAATCGGATAATTCCTTCGAATTTTCTTTTTCTCTATTTTTTCACTGGCCAGCCACTGTACTTGCCTAAACGGCATTCTACAAAAACTGTTCTTAGTTGGGGAATATCTGCCATGAAGCATTCGTCGACATGCGAATTTGTCGCTAAGGAACCACTCTTTGAACACAGTTACGTTAGAAAATCCAAACTTGTTGTGTCAATTTATAATAATTACGTAAGGTTTACTGTAAATTGGAAGGTGTCAAAACCACACAAAACGTGACTGCGAGGTAATATGATATCCTGAAACGAATATGCACAACTAAGGAGGTTTTGAGTCACACCTTTATGCAGTTTCCGTGAGATTGCAGCAGTGTATGCACTCACAATTCTAACAGTCGTCATGCCCGTGCTGACCTGTCGGTATTCATCGGTGTTGTTTAACCTTGAGTGACGTAGAGATCTGAGTGTCGCCAATTTGCGTGGAGTCCCATACTTCACCCCGTCACCACCAGCCCACTTCTGCAGACTAGCAGGCAGGCCCCCTGGTTCGCTATCGTGGTCGGGTAGCGGCACGCGGCGACGCGACCGCGTGCGAAAGCCGTGTTGACAAATTGGCCACGCCGCCGCTCTCGCCCGCGGCTGACTAATGTGCCAGCCGCTAATTGACTTACTAAATGAGAGATACGTCTACGACGACCCCGTGTTTAACACTTCAGCGAGCAACTCGTCCGACCGTACGGGCGCAGATAAAGCGCAACCGTGCAGCCGACATTGTGAGCACATGTTGTGCCCCTAATTGTGCGTAATGGAAACTCTAATTACACTTCTGATGGCCTCCTATATTAGAAGGGAAACACGCACCACGTTTTATCACTGGTGGAATAAGAGATAAAATGTAAAAAGCATACTTTCACAAACAAAACACACACACACACACACACACCACTTATATGCAGAGTGCGGTCGCCAAAAAGCAGCCGGCCGCGGTGGTCTCGCGGTTCTAGGCGCGCAGTCCGGAACCGTGCGACTGCTACGGACGCAGGTTCGAATCCTGCCTCGGGCATGGATGTGTGTGATGTCCTTAGGTTAGTTAGATTTAAGTAGTTCTAAGTTCTAGGGGAATGATGACCACAGCAGTTGAGTCCCATAGTGCTCAGAGCCATTTTTTTTAGCCAAAAAGCACATAGCACTAAATGTAAATGATCGAACGAATATTACTTTAAATTAATTAATTGTAACAGCAATAGAGAAATACTTCGCGTTGTGTGGGGCTACTATCTGCAACGTGCGCAGAACTGTTCGCCCACCTTGCGGCCAATTCTACTTCTGTAGTCCAGTCCACTCGCCTCACTCGTTAGAAAATGCGTAACGTACATCGGCTAGAGCAAGCTGTAGCGAAACTAGCCACACTTCGTGCTCCTAAGGTTGCATGAGATTTTTACTGGTATCTGATTAACTGAGCTATTAAACGGTACATGGTCTGTAAGGCCAAATACGTGCCGATCTTATGTTACAGTTTCGACACTCACACGCAATCGCAGTCACTCGTTATAGACAGCTTACTGTATCTAACCGATCCAGTTACCGAAAACGCACAAAACGTATTGTCTGTGACAGAATGGTCGCTAAAATATTACACAACTCGGTCCCTTTGGACATTAAGTTCTCGGCCCCGACTTCCGCAATACACCACATCGATTTTGATTACTTCGAACGTCAAATTTTACATTTAAAAACCGGAATTTTGCATGTTCGTCTTTCTCACTCGTTCGCGATTACTTTGCGGCACTTAGCGGTCAAGTGTAACTGGTAATTCCGTAAAATTATCACATCTATTCAGAGCTCCTAGTACATGCGTCCGAACGTTATGACGGCTGAACTCCGCCCTTGTTTTAGACTTCACGAAGCAGTTCTGTGGACCACAAAATACGCCCGAACTATTCTTTGATTGGACGACTGACAGCATATCAAATCCGATACCAGTATTAAACCAAGCAATCTCGCGTCTTTTACAGTTCACTAATCACAACCTAATTGTTTTTATGAGCATTTTATTAAAAAATCAAATTTATGAAACGGAAAATATTAAAATAATTTCGTCTTTAAATTAGTGAATTATCGTAAAATGTTTCTTCTTTCCCAGTGCCATAAACTGGTGAATTACTACTAACAAATTTTCCCTGACAGTATGATTCACTCTGTCTGTACGGCCACAGTTCTCACGCTACCATTTACTCATTTAACAGGCATAATAATACTCACTTATTATGTTACTTTGCACTCACACTATCATTCACACTAATAATTAGGCACATTCAATCATCAATAATTAATAGAAAACGTAATATTTACAGAAGATACTGCTTTTTTTTTTCAAAATAGACCATTTTGACTAAATGCGATTTAAGTCCGTAAGACGACCTTCCGGCCACAATAGTAGCTGTTAGGAACTGTGACTATTAGAAGCGTGACTCACATATGAAGGTAGAACAGTGACTCATATATGAAGCTATCTGCTCGCTACCGTCCCACTTACATATCCACGACACAAGGCGCTAGGCCACACCTATACTATGTTACAGTAACGCAGTTCGAACTCCTTTATTTCCCTCAGACACTGTCCAACAGTTTGGTGACATGATTTTAATTACGGCACTACAACAATGTAACTGGAGCTGCTTAACCTATAGGGTGCGGAAAAGCAATTTGACCAAAAATGTACGGGAGAAAGAGAGCATCAAACGAAGGAATTTGAGTATGGGAACTAGGTATGGCAGTTGAATACTTACCGTGCGCCGGCCGCTGTGGCCGGGCGGCTCTAGGCGCTTCAGTCTGGAACCGCGCGACCGCTACAGTGGCAGGTTCGAATCCTGCCTCGGGCATGAATGTGTGTGATGTCTTTAGGTTGGTTAGGTTTAAGTAGCTCTAAGTTCTAGGGGACTGATGACCTCAGATGTTATGTCCAATAGTGCTCAGTCATTTGAGCCATTTCAAATTACAGTGCTATATGTATCAAAATCAACTCCGGCTGTGTGACGGTCATGAAACTTGTTTGTGTTTGCCAGATGTAAATGAAGTGCACTGCTGCTAGGTGAGACTAATGTGCAATACAGAACGTATGTTTAAGTTCCCTTTCATCGTAATCAGTACGTACAATGGTCCGACTAGAGTACGTACCAACAAGTGGGTGACTTTTGTGAAGCTGCAACTTCGAATATGGTCTCAGATGGAATGAGCTAAGTGACAGCCACGTGGCCTGCGGAACTGGTCTTGGCTCTTAAGATTTATCAGGAACGTCATCCACATCGCAGGCTGCCTCAGAAAAATAATTTTGAGTCAATTGACAGATGTGCGACAAAGACAGGGTCTTTGGGGGCTAACAAGCACGAGGCAGGCAGGAGACGAGGAGTTGAGATTCACGAAGATGTGTTATGGCGCAAAGGGCGAGATCAAAAGGAAAGTGCCAGACGAATCGCTCATGAACGTGGCGAGGACTGGAATGTCGTTCATGAGACTGGTCTACATCCTTTCTAGCAACACAACGTAAAAGTTGTGGGCCTGTATGACTTCCCTAGGCGTCTGATATTTGTTGACTGGTTTCTACTACGAACAGCGTGATAGCTGAAGGAGAAACATACTAACTACTGAACGAAAGGGTCTTCAATAGTCTTTATCACCTAGAAAACAATGAAAGAAAATTCGGGGACTATCATGTCAAACTCCGAACAGCGGAACTGCACGTCTGTTGACGTGTTATTACGACGGCTGTACCGCGTGGCACAAAAAAACATTTCTTATTAGCATTTTACGCCTTAATACAATATAACATCAGTGAATATCCCTGGCTGTTAGTAACCTAAAACATTCACAATCTTACATGCTATTCCTATAACTAAGTTCCTTGGACAAGTTTATCGTCTATCAAGATGTAGTTGAGCGTGAGGTCCTGCGGTCAATGGTTTTTATCGCTCTGGCTCAAATGGTTTAAGTCATACCTAACTGGAAGAGTGCAGAAAGTTGAAATAAGCAGTTCACATAATATGAAAAAAACTGGTGATTTCTCAAACTGGGGAACAATCAAGAATGGGGTGCCGCAAGGTTCGGTCTTGGGTCCTCTGCTGTTCTTAATATATATTAATGACTTGCCATCCTATATTCACGAAGATGCTAAGCTGGTACTTTTTGCCGATGATACAAGTATAGCTGTCACACTCAACAAACAAGAATTAACTGCTGAAATTGTAAACGATGTTTTTCAGAAAATCATTTAGTGGTTCTCTGCAAATGGGCTCTCATTAAACTTTGACAAAACACAGTATATACAGTTCCACACAGTAAATGGAATGACACCATTAATAAATATAGACTTCGATCAGAAATAGGTAGCTAAGGTAGAGTATTCAAAATTTCTAGGTGTATGCATTGATGAGGGGTTGAACTGCAAAAAACACACTGAGGATCTGCTTAAACATTTGAGTTCAGCTACTTATGCTATTAGTCATTGCAAATTTTGGCGATTTACATCTCAGTAAATTAGCTTACCACGCCTATTTTCATTATCTGCTTTCGTATGGCGTCATTTTCTGGGGTAACTCATCATTGAGTAAAAGAGGGTTCATTGCACAAAAGCGTGTAATCAGAATAATTGCTGGAGCTCATCCAAGATCATAGTGCAGACTCTTATTTAAAGAGCTAGGGATCTTCACTGTAGCCTCAAAATATATATATATATATATTCACATATGAAAACTGTTATTAACAATCCGAACGAATTCAAAAGTAACAGCAGTGTACATGGCTACAACACTAGGAGAGAGGATGATCTTCACTACTCAAGGTTAAATCTAACTTTGGCTCAGAAGGGGGTAAATTATGCTGCCACAAAAGTCTTTGGAAATTACCTAATAGCATCAAAAGTCGGACAGAAGGCCATATAGTATTTAAAAGGAAATTGAAAGAATTTTTTAATGGCAACTCCTTCTACTCATTAGATGAATTTTTGGATATAGTAAGTGGGTAATTTCCCAACCACCAAAAAAAAAAAAAAAAATTGCCGTAACTCGGAGTAATATTCTGCAAATTGTCTCTGTTATCATCAAAAGGGTTCTGTGAACCACATGCGTCAGTATTAAAGCGCATGTGAAATTGTGAAATTAAAGTCCGGTCTGAGCTGTAAAATTAGTTTTGCGTTACTTCAATTTCACCTCAGCAAGCTATCGAAATTTTACTGGCGCATAGAGGCATTTATATATGAGGGACATTCCACGATGTAGTAGGGGAAAAAAAAGACAAACAGCGGAAAATTGCTGCTTCTACCGGAGGACGGAAAAGGCATACACTGTGTAAATGACTCTGACTTAAAAGCGGGGTCTCAGCTGCTCATTTTACTTTCCTCGGCACGTCTAAAACTTTAGGAAAATATTTGCGCTTCATTATGCTGAGGGAAAAGTAGCAGTGGGAAAGAGACGGAAAATTGATAAATACTGGAAAACAGTAGACAGTGGTTGTGCCATTGAAAGATCGAAGGTGACAATGACAGTTTGAAAGAAAGAGATGGACAAAGTGGCAGTGGAACATAGTTGACAGGTTTTTAACATGGCTGTCAATCAGCGACTGTTGTATAATACAAAATTTTGAAAAAACATATTTTTTAACCTAGGTTTCGGTGTCACAAGGGACACCTTCTTCGCACAAAATTAAAACTATATGTTACAACATAACGTACCAAAAAATACGAAAGCTGCGGTGATACCTGACAACGTCAGATAGTCAGAATTAAAATAAAATGCAACAGAGGTGCAAGCCACTAGGGGCTGCCATGTGTCCTCTGCTACAGTCAACCCAAAACTGAAACATCATGTGACTTGTGCGCTACGACAACTTCAAGACAATACCGCCATCTGGTGGCTAATTGGTAAAACAAGCTATTTTGTAAAAATCTCTCGTAACTGTAGAGAGGGAAATAAACAAACACCTGAACGATGTACGTGAAGTAATTACATTAGCGGGATACTGCATGATATAAATTACAACTAATGAATGACTGGCTGTAGTACAAAAATTCCAGAATAAATGCATACAGAAGACATATACGAAATAATCCATTAAATGACATTACTGCTTGCTATAATAGATACGTTATAAAAACCAAAAAAGGTTTTTTTTAATTTACGTATATGAGCCGTAAAAAGTAGAGAGAAAAGGTATCTATGAATCTGAAAGAAGTAGTTGGTACATCACAGTGTTAGATCTCGTCAAGCAGCGGCTTTATACCATTGAAATAACTTTTTCCACGAAACTGCACCTGCTCGTTGACAAAAAGCCCGTCATTTCGAAAGTAAATGCTTGAAAATTTCCAGCTCCTCCAAAAATATCAAGTTTACGCCCTTTTTTTCAATATTAAAAATTTCCAACTTCTCAACCCCTTTAGGAAGGTGTCCTGTGATTAACAGGTGATCTGTAAAAGAATAATTAGGGGCACGCGAACCGTTTTTCCTCAGAAAATGTTCTTTACAGCGAATTGAAAAGGCACGTCCTGTTTGACCAATATAATAGGCACCGCGAGTGTCACATGAAATCTTGTAGACACCAAAATTCTGCAGAGGGCTAGTAGTTGACTTTAAATTATGGATTACATTTTTTCTTAAGTTCTTATTTGTAGAAAAAGGCAATATTACATTTGTATTTAATCCGAAACAACCTTTGAATCTGGTATGACACTGGACCTAAAAATGGAACTGAGAAGAATTTTTTCTCCGATTCTTCTGGGACGCTGATGAAAGAACCAAGTGTAATACTCTTCTTGCCAATCTTCTTTCTGAGGATATCATCTACCAACAGAGCTTCGTAACCATTACTGACCGCCACAGTTTTAATAAGATTAATCTTATTATTAAAGTTTTCTTTCGAGAGGGGAATGGAAAGTGCTCTGTGAATAGCCAAGGAAAAGAAAGCATTTTTGTGAGAGGCTGGATGCGTAGAAGAAGCTGGAACGATTGGATCAGTTTGAGTCTCTTTACGGAAAATGTTGAAGGGAATTCTGTTTTCAATTAATGACAACGTAAGAACGAGGAAATTTAATTGACGATTTTTATTTTCTAGTTCACAAGTGAACTTAATATTATCATGAATATCATTAAACAGATTGAAAATGTGGTTGATCCCATCAGGAGGACCTTTGCAGACTACTAATATATCGTCAACGTATCTACATCTACATGATTACTCTGCGACTCACATTTAAGTGCTTGGCAGAGGGTTCATCGAACCACAATCATACTATCTCCGTACCATTCCACTCCCGAACAGCGCGCGGGAGAAACGAACACCTAAACCTTTCTGTTCGAGCTCTGATTTCTCTTATTTTATTTTGATGATCATTCATACCTATGTAGGTTGGGCTCAATAAAATATTTTCGAATTCGGAAGAGAAAGTTGGTGACTGAAATTTCGTAAATAGATCTCGCCGCGACGTAAAACGTCTTTGCTTTAATGACTTCCATCCCAACTCGCGTATCATATCTACCACACTCTCTCCCCTATTACGTGATAATACAAAACGAGCTGCTCTTTTTTGCACCCTTTCGATGTCCTCCGTCAATCCTACCTGGTAAGAATCCCACACCGCGCAACAATATTCTAACAGAGGACGAACGGGTGTAGTTGGTTGGTTTTGGGGAAGGAGACCAGACAGCGTGGTCATCGGTCTCATCGGATTAGGGAAGGATGGGGAAGGAAGTCGGCCGTGCCCTTTCAGAGGAACCATCCCGGCATTTGCCTGGAGTGATTTAGGGAAATCACGGAAAACCTAAATCAGGATGGCCGAACGCGGGATTGAACCGTCGTCCTCCCGAATGCGAGTCCAGTGTCTAACCACTGCGCCACCTCGCTCGGTGAACGGGTGTAGTATAAGCTGTCTCTTTAGTGGACTTGTTGCATCTTCTAAGTGTCCTGCCAATGAAACGCAACCGTTGGCTCGCCTTCCTCACCATATTATCTATGTGGTCTTTCCAACTGAAGTTGTTTGTAATTTTAACACCCAAGTACTTAGTTGAATTGACAGCCTTGAGAATTTTACTATTTATCGAGTAATCGAATTCCAACGGATTTCTTTTGGAACTCATGTGGATCACCTCACACTTTTCGTTATTTAACGTCAACTGCCACCTGCCACACCACACAGCAATCTTTTCTAAATCGCTTTGCAACTGATACTGGTCTTCGGATGACCTTACTAGATGGTAAATTACAGCATCATCTGCGAACAACCTAAGAGAACTGCTCAGATTGTCACCCAGGTCATTTATATAGATCAGGAACAGCAGAAGTCCCAGGACGCGTCCCTGGGGAACACCTGATATCACTTCAGTTTTACTCTACAGTAGGACAAAATGCCCAGATCTGTAGCTCATTGTGTTCGCGACTGAGGGCTGTGTTTTTCAAAACTTTGTTTTATAGTTGATAGGCACTCGACAGTGAGAGGAAAAGAGAGAAGAAGACAGTGCCAGTGGGAGAGGGATAAAGAGAAGGAGAAAATGGAAGTGTGTGAGAGCAAGTGATAATGAGAGAGACTCTACGAGTATGACAACGAGGAAGAGAGAGATAGTGACAATGAAACGAGTCAGCAGCTGTGGGAAAGAATGATGTATCATCACTAAGAGAGAGCAACAGGGAGACAGTGACGGTTAGGGGGTACAATAGCAGTGGGACAGAACGAAGGAGACTATGGATGTGAGACAGGAGGTATTGACAGAGAGACACAAAGAGATTACAACGGTGAGTTGGGCTGAATGAGTGAATGAAAACGGTCATGTGGGAGGAGAAGGGTACTAGCGACTTACGGGAACGGCTAGTGGGTTTCAGCAAGTAACAGTTAGGGGATCTTCTGGGAGTGAGAGGTAAGTTGCATGTTAAGAAGAACTTGAATATGTTCGCATGCCAGAAATTTTGGGAACATTTTTAAAGATGCTAATAAAGGTAAAATGAGATAGCTGGTACCGCACTTTACGGTCAGCGACTTTTAATATACAGGAACATATCTGCCCCATTTGTGCTCACGTAGGAGCATCTTTCCGCTGGTCTATACAGGGTGAAAAGTATTTAAACCGACAAACTCTGGGAGGTTGTAGGGGACATCAAAACAAATATTTTTCATCAATGTCATTTTTTTCTATGAGGAGTATTTAAACCGGTAGAGGAAGATTTCTCTGGTGGCAAATTAATGAAACCAACAAACACTTTTACATTTTTATGACGAAGAGACAATACATTAACACAACTCAATTCAATTCAATCAGGAGTATCCTGAATTGTTCCTGCTGCTGCTACTATCCGGGCAACCAGATCCTCTTCTGATGCAGCAGGAGCTGCGTAAACAAGGTTGCGCATCTCTCCCCACACAAAAAAGCCCAGAGGGGACATATCTGGGGATCGAGCAGGCCATGGTACACTACCACCTCTGCCAATACACGTTTCTGGGAACCGTCGGTCCAGGAATCGACGCACACGACGACTGAAATGTGCCGGCGCCCCGTCATGTTGGAACCACATGTAGAGAGTGGGACGTCTTCGAGCAATTCTGGCAATGCTCTGGCGAGAAAATTGTAATAGTGCCTGCCATTTAATGGCCTAGGTAGCAGATACGGTACAACTAAACAGTCCCCAACAACGCCGAACCACACATTAACGAAGAACCGCACTTGATGAGCGATAGTAACTGTGGCATGTGGGTTATCCTCACTCCAAACATGTGAACTGCGCATGTTGAAGACTCCATCACGTCCGAACGTTGCTTCATCGGTAAACAATACAGAGGATGGAAATGTGGGATGCATTTCACACTGTTCCAGGTACCACTGCGAAAACTGTGTTCTGGGTGGACAATCAACTGGTTCCAAGTTTTGGACACGATGTAAGTGAAATGAACGTAACAATTGTTCTCGAAAGGTTGTTCTTACATTCGTCCGATTCGTCCCCATGTTACGTGCAATTGCACGAGTGCTGATTGAAGGATCCCACTCCACATGCGGCAAGACAGCTTCCTCATTGCAGCTTTCTTACCGTGCGACGGCGTCCCTGTCCAGGTAATCTGTTAAATGACCCGGTCTCACGCAGACGTTGGTACACAGCAGCAAAGGTCGTATGATGCGGGATACGGCGATTAGGATATTGTTAGTAAACCCGCTGTGCAGCTCGTCCGTTGTGGTGTGCTACTTAGTATGCACCAACCATATCAGTGTACTCACTCCAGTTGTATCGCTCCATTAGCAAACAGAGACAATGCACTACTACACTGGCGGACAGCAGTTGCCTACAACTGAAGAGCGTAATACGCCCTCTAACAAATGAAGATCGTAATACGGCCTCTAACAACTGAAGAGCGTAATATGGCCCCCACCGGTTTAAATAATCTTCATAGGAAAAAATAACATTAGGGAAAAAGATTTGTTTTGATGTCCCCTACAAACTCCCAGAGTTTGTCGGTTTAAGTACTCTTCACCCTGCATACTACTTGATTCGAAACTGTTAGTAACAAATAGTTAAACCCTTCAAGATTTACTATATCCATTGTGAAATAAATTATAAATGCGATTTACTCATCGATTTTTCTTCCCTAGCTAATGAAAACCATGTCCGCAGGCGGAAGTAAAAAAAATCAGTTGGGACCTACTCAGGAAACAGTGCCGGCCGCGGTGGTCTCGCGGTTCTAGGCGCGCAGTCCGGAACCGTGGGACTGCTACGGTCGCAGGTTCGAATCCTGCCTCGGGCATGGATGTGTGTGATGTCCTTAGGTTAGTTAGGTTTAAGTAGTTCTAAGTTCTAGGCGACTGATAACCACAGCAGTTGAGTCCCATAGTGCTCAGAGCCATTTGAACCATTTGATTTGTACAGTTAGGGAGAACACGGTTAATACAATAAGCAGTACACGCCTGTGCCATGTTTATTTAATCATAAATTGCATATTTGCTTCATTACACACAATAAGTAAAACTGGTAATGTCCCAAAGAACTGGTCAGCTCCTGTCTCTTTAAACTTCTGTCGATTGTATAAAAACCTTCGAATCTCCGTAGTACACCCCGAAGAACAAATTATAGTTCGATACACTTCAGCATCTAATTAACACCGTTCACAGTTCTTAAAAGAAATGCTCACTTATTAAACTTCCACTGTAGAAGCACTTCCGAAACTATATACAGTACATGTTCAGATCCATTACCGAAACCTGTCACAAGCAACATGAAACGTCCACATAGAGCGACTGCAATACACAGGGCTGTTCCCCTCCCGACACGGCAGATCG
Source organism: Schistocerca nitens (assembly GCF_023898315.1). Classification (NCBI taxonomy): domain Eukaryota; kingdom Metazoa; phylum Arthropoda; class Insecta; order Orthoptera; family Acrididae; genus Schistocerca; species Schistocerca nitens. The sequence continues at coordinate 848,821,005 of NC_064617.1, forward strand.
CGTTCTCCGGTTTCAACAACAAAATCTCCTCCATGCTGACGACATTTTACTTAGATGAAACACATGGTGATTCTAAATTATTGGGACAGAAAGAAAGTGTTGCTTTGACTACAATAATGACTTTATTCCAGAAACAGACACAGACTGAAAGGTCTACTTTCACAGCCTAGAATGGCTACAATTAAACAATGGAATGTCGCCGTTGTCATTAATCGCTGGTGTTAGTATTCAAACTGGTAGCATGCGCGATAGAAAAGGTGTACTGTGTCGCAGAATACCCAAAACCATCATCAATAATCTTTGTTTATTTTCGGACCAAGTTTGGTAAAATGGCTCCATACCGTCACAACACTGTTGGATTTGTGTGTGTGTGTGTGTGTGTGTGTGTGTGTGTGTGTGTGTGTGTGTGCGTGTGTGTGTGAGAATTCCTAAAGGACCAAACTCCTGAGGTCATCGATCCCTAGACTTACACACTACTTAAACTAACATTAACTTATGCTAAGAACACAGTCTGGAGCCGAGCGACCGCTACGGTCGCAGGTTCGAATCCTGCCTCGGGCATGGATGTGCGAGATGTCCTTAGGTTAGTTGGGTTTAATTAGTTCTAAGTTCTAGGCGACTGATGACCTCACAAGGGAACCTGCCCATCGCAACCCCCTCAGATTTAGTTATAAGTTGGCGCAGGGATAGGCCTTGAAAAACTGAACACAGATCAATCGAGAAAACAGGAAGAAGTTGTGTGGAACTATGAAAAAAATAAGCAAAATATGCAAACTGAGTAGTCCATGCGCAAGGTAGGCAACATCTAGGAGAGCGTCAGCTGAGGAGCGCCGTGGTCCCGTGGTTAGCGTGAGCAGCTGGGGAACGAGAGGTCTTTGGTACAAATCTTCTCTCGAGTGAAAAGTTTAATTTTTTATTTTGAGACAATTATTAAAGTTCAGGCACTCACACATAATCAACTTCGCTCTCCAAAATTCCAGGACATGTTTAGATTTGCTTGGACATATGCAAGATTTGACGGTCTACACACGGAAATATTTGAAAACGTAAAAAACGTATGTTTTGACAGAGCACAGGGAAAACTGTGCGACTGTGAAACTGTTGCATTCATTTGTTGCATTTTATGTAACAAACTCTTATGTTTTCATCACTTTTTTGGGAGTGATTATCACACCCACAAGAAAACCTAAATCGGGCAAGGTAGAAGAATCTTTTTACCCATTCGCCAAGTGTGCAAGTTAGGTGGGTCGACAACATATTCCTGTCATGTGACGCACATGCCGTCACCAGTGTTGTATAGAATATATCAGACGTGTTTTCCTGTGGAGGAATCGGTTGACCTCGCGATCAAATGTTTTCGGTTCCCATTGGAGAGGCACGTCCTTTCGTCTACTAATCGCACGGTTTTGCGGTGCGGTCGCAAAACACAGACACTAAACTTATTACAGTGAACAGAGACGTCAATGAATGAACGGACAGATCGCAACTTTGCGAAAATAAAGAAAGTAAAATTTTCACTCGAGGGAGGACTCGAACCAAGGACCTCTCCTTCTGTATTAGCTCACTCTAACCACGGGATCACGGCGCTCCTCAACCCACATTGTCCTTGATGTTGCATATGTTGCACATGGACGATTCAGTTTGTATATTTTGTTCATTTTTTATAGCTTCACGCAACTTCTTCCTGTTTTCTCGATTGATCTGTGTTCAGTTTTTCAAGGCCTATCCACTGCGTCAATTTATTACTAAATCTGAGGGGGGTGCGATGGGGAGGTTCCCTTGTCAGAAGTTAAGTCGCATAGTGCTCAGAGCCACTTTTTCCTAAGAACAACACACACACACCCATAGCCAAACGAGGACACGATTCTCCGGCGGGAATAGCCGCGCATTCCGTGACATGGCGCATCAAACCTATCGGCCACATCGCGTGGCTCTGCTGAATGGAAAAGCAATTTGACGAGAGAGGATGCATATACAAACAGAAAACCACAGGACGGCCATCCGTCGAGAAAATGTGGTGGAACACATTCGTTCCATGGACGAAAGAAACCTCGGAAAATCCACACGGCGTGCCAGCAGAGAAGTGAATGTGTCGCTGACAACAGTGTAGTGTGTACTGCGCAACATCTGCAAATCAAGGCTCACAGAATTCAAATGATGTACGCGCTAAAACCAGTCGATAAACCAAAACGAAGAAAATTATGCATTGATCTTCAGGCATAGGGTTAGGTGGATGGTTTCGATGACAGGCGAATGTTCTCTGACGAAACCAAATTTCACGGAAGTGACTAAGTTAACAAGCATAGCTTGAGAATATGGGGTACACGAAACGTGTATGTTTCTCTGTAACATGAACATGATACTCCAAAATTTTAATGCTTTCCTCGTCGTAACAAACCGCTGAGTCTTGGCCCTATTTACTTCATAAACACTACCGTTACAGGCATAAACTATCTAGAAGTGCTTTGTGTCGGGTTGTTGCCCCAGTTGACAGAACAAGTACAGTCGTGCTCAAAACTATCCTAACGATCTGAATTGCATTTCGCCTGATTCGCATGCAACCCACATAACGCATCTGTCTAGCAGGTCCTCTAATCGCTCCTTGGTACAGTCGTTTGACTATTGAAAATGGTTCCAACGAGTCACCACTAGAAAACACTACTCCGTATCGCAATAACACAAGATGTAAGGTAATAACACGATACTACAAATATCAGGGAACATCTTATAGCAGATACGACTGTCCTTAAGGCTTGTAAGCTCACATTTATTACAATAAATGACATACCTGAAATGTTATCACTCTCATTGTTACGTCAGATAGATAACGCACGTAGCAAGTTCGTCGTATTCATGATTTCCTCTTCAAAGTAACATACCGTACTTACTATTTAACACAAAATGACAAAAATTTAAGTTATTCACGAGCAGCTAGTTGAGAATATGCATGAACTTCAAATGACACGACGAACCGTCTCGTTCTGCATATGGATTCAAACCCAGATCATGCAGACTAAGCAAAGACTTCGTGACTGACGGAAACTAACAGTCATTCCTGATTAGGCATACAGAGAGTGATATACCTCGACTTCAGCCAGTATCAATTAGCAAATACCAACTTTAAATTATATAACGCAAACATTTTTAATGGACCCGAATTCCTACCCAGCACTTACTGTCCCTGTTAACGAACTACGAGAGATGTTAAATATTGCTTCTTCACAAGTAACTTATTTGAAATGCCGTGAGGTAAAGCTTTGTGTTGGCCAGGGATTCGAATCCAGAACCTAATCGGATAGATATCGAAGCACAATCAACTGTGACATATCGCATTTTCTCGGCAGTAGCTAGATGTTTTAACTGAAATGACGACACAAAACATTAATTTTTTCCTTCCCAGGACTCCAACCCGGCACCTATCGCTGTTATATTCTAGAGAAAACGAACGTTAAATATAGGTTTGTTGCACCAGCAGCGACATGTGAGCCTGTTTGAACTAGAAATAATATGACGAAGAGTTCAGTGCTGACTGGGATTTGAGCCCCACACATATCGTTGTTGACTACACGCAAAGAGACGTCAGCTACCGAATTTTTCTCCACCAGCAGCTCGGAATAACATCTTGAACTTACAGTGATCTCGCCAATAGTTCTGTATCTCACTGGGAGTCAAAAACGTCAAATATCGTTAGTGTTGACAACGAATTAAAATACATTAAAATCGAAACTATTATCCACCAGCAGATAGGTGTTCTCATGCTAGATCTTGATAATACATAATGAAATCTTTAGTGCTGGGCCAGGATTCGAACCCATTCACGCGCAGTATGTGGAGATGTTGAGGAATCTGCAGTTTTGAACAAACAACAAATTGTAGCCGAGCTGTATTGTGACGAAGGGAACGAATTCCGCGTTAAGGGCGGTCTGAGTTGCATTCCCAGTTCAGAACTAATTTTATCGACATACAGAAGCTCAGGTAAAAGATGGAATAGGTGTCCTGTGAGGCTACATAGCGTTTGTTTCGTCACTAGAAATAAATAACTAGTATAAGAAAGGTTACTGGTGACAGAGTTTCTACATGTCGCCACTCCAGAATTTGTTGTGGCTCAACCTAACGTCTACTTGATACAGAAGGAATATCATTTTTAATGTGAATTTCAGACCACAATGCCATTATATCTTCTTCACTTGGTATAGCCAGAAGAGAATGGAATCTGTCTCTCCCTATCTAAAATAACTGACCGATGTTGGAATCAAACCCAGACCATAGATACATGAACCTCTCATCAGCCCAACAGACCACCAAACCCTTTTCTGAGTGGCTCATTTTCCTATCATAACGCCGTTGTACCACACTGGCTGAGAATTCTGACACACAGGCTCCCTGTATCAATTTGCAGCATGTTCAGTAAATTCATTTACTTGGTTGGCTGAATCACCATGAACTAGCTGCCTTGGCTACCCAGTGCATACATTCAACTTTATTTTGTAATCACCAAAATAAAATCACGTAACTGCCACCAACACAGAACTGCCAGTAGTGTAGGATGCAGAAATTTAAATAGGAAGTGTTCCTTTCCACTTGCGCTACTCTATTGCGCTATCTGTTTGTTGAATACGTCGTGCAGTGCAAAACAAAAGGTATAACTGCTTGTCTCTCAAAAGTATTGACCTGGCCATATGCATTATCCCACAGCGCTGTGGAATGCAGAAGTTTTGGAGGAATTGTTCTTGACTTCTGGAGCTGCTATAGTTCTGTGTCGGATAGTAGCGTAATGGTAAGTATCGCGCATGATAGATAAGGTGTGGTGAGATCGAGTACATTCACTGCTAAATTTTTTAAACGCAATTCTCCTGTCTGCTAATGTTATCAATCTAATGGAACTTGTAACATAATTCCCTTCACTTCTTAACCCAAAATAGTCGTATGTGGAAAAAGGGCTAACTTCTCTTGAATTACACTCATAGCTTCAGCACCGAGAGGAAAGGGGCGATAAAAACTTTGTCGACGTGTGCTTTTAGCTACCAGACGTCGTATTAGCTAGTCTGGCGTTTTACCTCAAGAGTACGGTCGTAGTCAAGAATAAAGTACTGAGACTGAAGTAAAGACTTCCTCTGGGAGGTGCCGCAGTCTACAATGTTGTCAGATCGAGCATATTGCCGGACATAAAATTCTGAGAGGAGCACGACTGTATTTCCCACCTTACGTGAACGATTCAGTGGTCAATTTTTTGCTCTAAGACTGTGTCTACAACACATATTGCACGCTGAAGACCCAGAAGAATTAAAAAACAAAAGTAGTTTATGAGAGCAACATTAACTATAGCGTTCGAAGTATTCATACTATTGTATACGTGTGTGTAAACGCCTTCCAATGCCCACTCAAGGAAGACAAGGTTACACAGTCTACCTTCAATTTTATAAATTCGCCTCAGTTTGCAGACGAATTCAGAATTAGGTTGATAATCATTTTGAATATTTAGCAGTACTGTAGCCATTGGTGTTAAACTCGTTTTCAACCAATGATTCCCACAGCTACAGGAACACTACTTGTGATACCTCATAGACGAAATACTTACGCAGTGCTATCAGACGAAAAGATCAACGTGACACAAACTGTGGGAAGTTTGGTTTACAAGCTTCCTACCGGGATAATGAGCTTTTTCCTATTTGAGATATCTGTGAACGTTGCTGCTTGAGATGATTTAGGATGAAACTAAATTCCTTCAGCTACGACAATGTTTAAAGAAATCGTCTTAACGGCACTAAATCGTGGTTTGTGAATCGTTTACCGGCCGTACTCTGCAGCATTTCGCTGACTGAAAGGCAAAAAGCTTACTGACAAATTTCACAGAAGGAAAAGAGGGACGAAATGTCTCCCACTGAAAGGTCATGTTGTTTTATTTGAATGACTACAAATTCAGGTAAAACGAACAGTCAGGTTGTCAGTATAAGCACATTACTGTTGTCAGTATGATGTTGCACTGCCCAGGACCTGTAATGACAAACGGCCTGTTTAGGTCAGGCATATTGTATACAGAAGTGGAAGAGAGAGCACCACTAAATTCTAATCCGTATGCATTGCATACACACAGAAATTACTGTTACAGTGTACTTATGGAGCCCAATAAGTGATTTGCGTATTTTCCGGTGAGAAAGAGGACTGACAAACAGTCTTCGCTACATTAGGTTACTTAATCAGGTGTCACTCTGTGCTAGAATTTATGGTCAGCGACTAAGTGTAAGGTCAATGAGTCGGATGCGAGTTTTGCAACTGTGAAATACTTTCCTACATTATAGAAGCAAATATTAAATTTGAACTAATATTCCGAAAATTTTGTACTTGGATACTTAGAATGAAAATCTTTCTGTTTATTGCAAAGGAAAACAATTGATTTTCTAAAACAATGTCTGTCATACACAACTTGAAACAGGTCAAGTCGACCAAATCATGTGGAAGAACTGACAGCGACGTATATCGGAAGGCAGTAAGATCTCTTGCCTTTGAGTTTGGAGGTACTCGATAGCCATTTCTAGGCGCAAGCAAATGAAGAAAGGCATCGCGTTTCTGTTATCAACTAACGTCTTCATCAACTATTTTAGTTTTAATGTAATCTACGAGTAATGGCTGATGTTTGATATTAACGTGAAAGGATTCCGTAGACAGGGAATGAACCGTGATGGGTCCGTATCTCTATCACAGAACTTCACTTCATGCACTTCATCTTTAAATGCATGCACACTTTGTTACTTCAGAATAGAGGTATATCAGACATCTTTCGTGGTTAATTAAGAGGGACGGAAGGGTTTGATAAAAGTCCCGAATTATTACAAAATCTGTCGTCTTTTATTTTCAAGTTTAGATTTGGTTACTGGTATTAGCAAAAATTTCGGTAATTCATTACTCTTCATGGCTAGTCATCAATATGATATAATTAGATTAGATTACATTAAATTAATTCTTGTTTCATCATGAATACGATTTTTCGTAATGATGTGGAACGTGTCATTTGAATGTTCTTTACATACCATGATTCAATTTCTTTACAAATTTTTACTCTCTCTCTCTCATTCTTTTTGATTTCTCTCTCTCTCTCTCTCTCTCTCTCTCTCTCTCTCTCTCTGTCACACTCACACACACACACACACATTCTTTTTTTTATTTGTTTGTTGTTGTTGTGGATTGGCAGGAGAGCCAACCCACGAATGTTAGAGGAAGCCGAAAGGCACGCGTTTTAGCTCACGCAGGCTGGCGTGAGGTCTGGAACAGGACAAGGAGTTTAGACTCTAGAAAAAAGGATGTAGCTTGTGGAATACTTAACTTTAATCCATTAATGTTGAACGTAGCTCTTGTCTGTACATTATTTACAATATCAATAGTAACTGAACATGGCGCCCTGATAGGTCGTAGCAAATGACGTAGCTGAAGGCTATGCTAACTATCGTCTCGGCAAATGAGAGCGTATTTTGTCAATGAACCATCGCTAGCAAAGTCGGCTGTACAATTGGGGCGAGTGCTAGGAAGTCTCTCTAGACCTGCCGTGTGGCGGCGCTCGGTCTGCAATCTCTGATAGTGGCGACACGCGGTTCCGACGTATACTAACGGACCGCGGCCGATTTAAAGGCTACCACCTAGCAAGTGTGGTGTCTGGCGGTGACACCACATTCCTCCCCCGCAAATCGGCGTACGGTTGTGGCATAAGGCTTCCGCCCGCCGTGGAGGACGCCATGTTGACGTATGCGACGAGGTGGGGAGCCTAACAACATGCGAGGCTGTGCCACCCGCACCCTGCCATTCGGACCGCGGGGAGCTAGGAAACGCCTGAAAACCTACTCCAGGGTGCACGCCAACATGCGGTGTATGTGCCCGTAGAGAGACAGAAGGGGCCGAATGGTCGACCTCCATCGGGCCGGGGCACCCGACGGGCGAAGACGACATATGGTCTGGAGCGGGCAAGAGTTCCATGTCGGAGGACAACTGGTCATGGGAAGCGATCGGCGGCGCCTGACCCAGGGGGGCGCCCGGCGGTTGCAGCGTCGCGTCCACTGCGGGCGTCGCCGGCGGGAGAACAGGCGGTGGCGGCGGTGGTGGTGGCGGCGGCGCGTCGCCATGGGGCAAAATGGAAGGCAGCGTCGGTAACACCTGGGGCTGAGGCGAGCCAGTAGATGGGTCCCCTGGGCGCTGACCGGACGGCACCGTCGCTGAAAGCAGACGGCGAGCGACAGATCCCGTGCGACGACAGAGGCGCAGCTGATTGAGATTCCGACGCACCTCACCAGAGGCCCCCAAAACCAGATACATAGCGCGGCCGAGGCAACGAAGAATACGCCCTTCGAGCCAACGCCGGTGGTGGTGGTGGTGGTGGTTAGTGTTTAACGTCCCGTCGACAACGAGGTCATTCGAGACGGAGAGCAAGCTCGGGTTAGGGAAGGATTGGGAAGGAAATCGGCCGTGCCCTTTCAAAGGAACCATCCCGGTAGTTGCCTGAAACGATTTAGGGAAATCACGGAAAACCTAAATCAGGATGGCCGCAGACGGGATTGAACCGTCGTCCTCCCGAATGCGAGTCCAGTGTGCTAACCACTGCGCCACCTCGCTCGGTGCCAACGCCGTGAACCTCGATAGTGGTGATAGTAGACAACGTCGCCTGGGGCAAAAGCAGGTGTCTACCGCTGCACAGGAACCTCATGCGGCGGATGGAGCAAAGACATCAAAGTCCGATGATGACGACCGTGGAGCAACTCAGCCGGCGAGCGACCATCTCGGGGCTGAGAGCGATACGAGGACAAAAAGAGCAACAACGCGTCCTTCCGAGAACGCGACTCTTTCAACTTCAACATCTGTGACTTGAAAGTCCTGACCAATCGTTCAGCGGCACAATTTGACTGTGGCGAAAACGTCGCGGACGTCAGATGTTGAATACCATTGGCCTTGCAGAATGACTGAAATTCTGCGGACATGAGTTGTGGGCCATTGTCGGAAACAATAGTCTGTGGCAGACCTTCAATGCAAAAGATAGCAGATAACGCGTGGATGGTGGCAGATGACGTCGTGGAAGACATCCGGACAACAAAAGGAAAATTACTGAATGAATCGACCAGAACCAACCATCGAGCATTCCAGAATGGACCAGCAAACTCGATGTCTAACCGTGGCCAAGGGGAAGTGGCTTTTGGCCATGCAAAGAATTTCCGCGGTGGTGCGGATTGTTGTTCGGCACACGCCATGCGAGAAGAGCACATATTCGTAATCGCAGCTTCGATTCCGAACCAAGTACAGTGCTGACGAGCAAGTTGTTTCGTTCTCACCATACCCCAATGTCCTTGGTGGAGAAGCTGTAAGATAGAGGACTGTAACGAACGTGGGACCACGACCCTGGACTGATCATTATCAGAACGCAACAGCAAAACACGTCGAACAAAACGTCTCTCCTTGTGAGCAAAAAATCGGCAAACCAACGGATCCCCGATCCGTGACATTGACAAGGGCCATTGCGTAGCAACAAAACGCAGAACGGTAGCAAGGACAGGGTCGGCAGCTGTGGCTGTAGCTACACGACGAAAATCAATCGGAAACGATTCGACCACGTCATCGGTTTCCGCATCAATGAACATGCAAGCAAGTTCGGAGGAATCGAATGCTCTATCCCCAGCAACAGGCAAACGGGACAACGCATCGGCGTTTCCGTGCTTAGCAGTGGACCGATACAAGATATCGTAGCGATACTGCGAGAGGAAAATAGACCAGCGAATGAATTTCTGCGCTGTACGTGGAGGTACACGCTTGTTCGGATGAAAAAGCGATGTCAAAGGTTTGTGGTCTGTGATGATGGTAAAGTGACGACCATACAAGGAATCATGAAATTTAGTAACACCAAATACGAGAGCCAATGCTTCTTTCTCGATCTGTGAATAATTTCTTTGCGCAGACATCAATTTGGACGCAAAGGCAATAGGGCGATCGTGAGATCCATCTTTGTGCGCAAGCACAGCACCGATCCCGAAATCCGATGCATCCACCATCAACAAAAGGGGTTTCTGGGGATCGAATGGCGTAAGGTAAGTATGGGAAAGCAACGACAATTTCAACTGGCGAAAGGCGCGTTCGCATTCCGTCGTCCAGACGAACGGAACACCTTTACGGCGTAAGCGATGAAGCGGAGCTGAAATGGAAGAGGCGTGGCGCACATATTTATGGTAATAGTTGATTTTTCCCAGTACACTCTGTAGCTGCTTCATATTCTGCGGCGAAGGCAAGTCTTGTATGGCACGGAGGTGCTCAGGACTGGGATGTATGCCTTGGGCATTGAGTACATGTCCCAGGTAGGGTAAGTCACGAGCAAAAAACACACATTTGTCCTTCCGCAAGCAAAGACCATTTTGTCGCAAGACCTGAAATAATGTTCTGAGATTGGCTAAATGTTCTTCTTCCGTCTTTCCGGAGATCACAATATCGTCCAGATAGTTTGCTGCAGTAGGGACCGACGCACAATCAGTTTGTAGATATTGCTGAAACAATGCAGGGGCGGATGCACACCTGAATGGCAGTCGTTTGAATCGATACAAACCAAGATGCGTGTTAACCACCAAAACGCGCTGGGAGTCGTCGTCCACCGGTATTTTCAAGTACGCATCTGCTAGGTCCAACTTCGAAAAATATTTACCCGGGCACAGTTTGTCAAAAAGATCTTCCGGGCGGGGTAAAGGAAGAGTTGCAATCACTAGTTGTGGATTCACTGTTGCCTTGAAGTCCACACAAAGTCTCAATTTTCCCGAAGGTTTTGGCAAAACTACTAAGGATGATGCCCAGAGAGAAGCCTGCACACGTTCAATCACACCTTGTGATTCCAAATCGTGTAATGTTTTTGCGACCTCATTACGCAATGCGTGGGGAACATTGCGCGCTCTGAAAAATTTCGTTTGCGCGTTTACTTGCAGTTCAAATGCGCTTTATAGTTCTTAGCGCAACCAAGGCCCGGTGCAAAAATGTCTGCAAATTCTTCACATAGACGAGAAACACTGTCTGAAGTCACAGTCTGGTTCACTGATAGGACCTGATTTACTATAGACAAGTTAAACAACTGAAATAAATCGAAACCAAACAAGTTCACTGCAGAAGAAGATCGAAGGGCATACAATGACAGAAGTTTTGTTTGTTCCTTGTATGTTGCAAGAAGGCTGCACTGTCCTAACACACGGATATGCTGACCGGAATAGCTACTGAGCTTAACATTTGCAGCAGGCAACAGAGGTGTGCCCAGCTGTTTGTACGTGTCTTGATTGATCAGTGAAACTGCAGCTCCGGTATCGAGCTGGAATGGTATCACTGTGCCGTTAATGTCCAAGTCCACAAAAAGTTTATTGTCTTGCTGACGACAGGAGCGACTGTCTCGTGCAACGTGAACTGACAGTGGTACATAATCACTTTCGACTTGACGGGATTTCCGGCGATGTCGACGCACACTATTTGTGGAACGAACACAGTCACTGTTAGAGAGAGTGGCACTGGGCAGAGTGGAATGAACTACATGAATTTCCATGGGCGAAGTTTCACGATCCGGAGTATCCTTGGTTCGATTCCGATTCCGGCGCGAAGCAAAGGGCCTGGAATGGTTGTGAGTGTCCGATCTGAGCTTTTTCTGGCAAACACTCTGAACATATCCCTTTTCATTACAGAAAAAGCAAATAGCCTTGCGTGACGGGCAATTCTCACGCGAATGTCTAGTAGCACACCGCGGGCATGATTTTAGCTCTGCATTTGCTTGCCTGCGCGGCACACGTGGCCGAGAGCCTGGTGGCAGCTGCACGGCCGGACGCGAGGGCTGTTTACTGCTCCGTGCAGCTCGCCCGGCGGGCTGGTTAACCTGATACACGGCTGGTGAAGTTTCAAATGATTCCTGAGCAAAGTCAAGTGTGTCCTGCCGATCCAATATGTTTATCACTTGTTGAAGGGACGGACTGTTTAGTTTCAGAATCTGTTCCCTTATACGAACATCAGAAACGTTCTGTGCAATTGCATCACGTACCAAAGTATCTGAATAAGGGAGTCCACATTGACACTCAAAAGCACAATCCCTAGTAAGGCCTTGCAAGGTTGCAACCCACTCCCTATTAGTCTGACCTGCCGTACATTTTGTACGAAAGAGGGTATACCTTTTTGCAACTACATTGACTGATTCTTTGAAATATGCATCTAATGCAGACAAAATTTCGTCGTAGGACAGAGTTGCTACGTCGCGTCGGGGAAATAATTTGACGATCACACGTTACGTTTGGACGCCGACGGAAGACAACAAAAATAGCTGCCGCTCGTTACCTTGAATTCTGTAAGCGGCGAGTTGGAATCCAAATTGACGTGACCACTCCGTCCAGCTTTCCAGGGCAGCATCAAAAGGTCGAAAAGGTGGTGCAACTGCGTGTTGTGGCTGCGTTAGCGATGGAGCGGCGGCTGCCGCATCGTTTTGCAATGCACGTTGACCCTGGATGGGCTGTCCAAGGGCATCCAGTAAGGCCTGCATCTGCTGATTCTGTAAGCTATAAAATTCGGACAGTACATCCGGAGATCGTGGCAAAGCCATTACACAAGTAAATCAGGGCATCATAGTTAAGAACGCAGTTTTGCCTCGTCGCCAAAATGTTGTGGATTGGCAGGAGAGCCAACCCACGAATGTTAGAGGAAGCCGAATGGCACGCGTTTTAGCTCACGCAGGCTGGCGTGAGGTCTGGAACAGGACAAGGAGTTTAGACTTTACAAAAATGGATGTAGCTTGTGGAATACTTTAATCCATTAATGTTGAACGTAGCTCTTGCCTGTACATTATTTACAATATCAATAGTAACTGAACATGGCGCCTTGCTAGTTCGTAGCGAATGACGTAGCTGAAGGCTATGCTAACTATCGTCTCGGCAAATGAGAGCGTATTTTGTCAGTGAACCATCGCTAGCAAAGTCGGCTGTACAACTGGGGCGAGTGCTAGGAAGTCTCTCTAGACCTGCCGTGTGGCGGCGCTCGGCCTGCGATCACTGATAGTGGCGACACGCGGGTCCGACGTATACTAACGGACCGCGGCCGATTTAAAGGCTACCACCTAGCAAGTGTGGTGTCTGGCGGTGACACCACAGTTGTGCTCGACTATCAGCGAGGCACGAAAACGTTTGTGAATGAATTTCTTAGTTTTGAGTACACTTCTGTTGGTTGGTTGGTTGGTTTTGGGGAAAGAGACCAACCAGTGAGGTCATCGGTCTCATCGGATTAGGGAAGGAAGTCGGCCGGGCCTTTTCAAAGGAACCATCCCGGCATTTGCCTGGAGCGATTTAGGGAAATCACGGAAAACCTAAATCAGGATGGCCGGACGCGGGATTGAACCATCGTCCTCCCGAATGCGAGTCCAGTGTGCTAACCACTGCGCCCCCTCGCTCGGTTTGAGTACACTTACGAAAACAATATAACAACAACTACGAGAGTTACTGATTTATGATGCTTGGTTTGCAGTCAGTTCTGAGTATTATTAGTAACTACGCTCCAGTCCCTAAACCTAGCTACAGAAATGCGAATCAGACGCATTACGTATTCCAAGCCGTTGCAGCCGCAACTTGGAGACACTAGCTATGGTCACTTCGCAGCCCGCTGTAAGATCACATAGGTTCGTCTTCTTCCTGCTGGTATTGTAACTGATATTTGGCAACAAGGTAATGTATGTTTGGCAACTCTGTGATCGACGAGTTACTTCCTGGTGTGCACGGAATTAAGCCTCAAAGTTAACTTGATTTTACCTGTCATTTCCATTGAATAAACTGAGTTATTATCGCTTGGGGTGTAAAAAAAAGATTGCAAATTTATGGTTTTCAGCCCAGGAAAGTCGTTAACGTGGAAATCGCAACTAATCTCGTCCTTCTAATAGCGGTTTACGAGTTCTAGCCAATATTCGTCTCGTAAGAAGAAGTTAAGACACATACTTCTTCGCCAGCTCTGTGGTAATGTGATGACCTGTGAAAAGGCGTCTGTTATGGTTCGCAGTGCAGTCTCACTGAGTGTAGCGTTTTTACACCTTCTAAGAAAGAGCTACAAACAGTCAGATCAAACATCGATAAGGAAATCGCAAGAAAATACTTTCGGCTCAAGTGCAATGGTGAAAAACTTACAATGCTGCACAACAGGTGACGCCTCTTTCCGCTGCTAGCCGGGGCCGGAGTGGCCGAGCGGTTAAAGGCGCTACAGTCTGGAACCGCACGACCACTACGGTCGCAGGTTCGAATCCTGCCTCGGGCATGGATGTGTGTGATGTTCTTAGGTTAGTTAGGTTTAAGTAGTTCTAAGTTCTAGGGGATTTATGACCACAGCAGTTGAGTCCCATAGTGCTCAGAGCCATTTGAACCATTTTTTTCCGTTGCTGACAAGCAAATTTTGGGTTTCTAGGAATACAGAACTTTATTTATGAAATACCACATTTGCATACATCTTGAGTATGACACAGCATACCAATTAAACACAGACCCAATCAAAATGTAAGTGAGTAGTATTTTACCAATTCATGTCGATAGAGGCACGCTTGAGTACAGATACTCAGTTTTATTAAAACAGACACGTCGTAAGGTTATTGTGGGCAGTTTTATTACGTTTCTTATAATACAGCTCACAATTTTCGTAAGGTTTCCTTTAGTGATGTTAAAACAATAGTAAACATGAGAGAGAAATTAATCATCAAGGATATATGCGAATTCTTTGATGTTATCTATAACAGTCTGAAAATGCACATGCTGTTTATTGATTACATGCATGTCGAAAACTTGTTCTGAGTTAAAGCTCTCAAACAAGGTGTGAAGAAGAATAAAATGCCACTGCCAGACGACAGCTAATGTAGAAAAAACTTTTCCGACGTATTTTGGCACGATGCGCTCTACCCATACATAATACAAAAGTTTCGAGATGCATCTACTGTCTGGCTGTCTGTTAAACCTGAAATGAACAAAATGTCGCAGAAGTTAGCCCTATTTCCACACACGACTATTTTGGGTTAAGAAGTGAAGGGAATTATGTTACAAGTTCCTTTACATTGATAACTTTAGCAGACAGGAGAATTGCGTTTAAAAAATTTAGCAGTGAATGTACTCGATCTCACCACACCTTATCTACCATGCGCGATACTTACCGTTACACTACTAGCCGACACAGAGCTATAACAGCTCCAGAAGTCAAGAACAATTCCTCCAGAACTTCCTATTTAAATTTCTGCATCCTACACTGTTGGCCGTTCTGTGTTGGTGGCAGTTACGTGATTTTATTTTGGTGAATACAAAATAAAGTTGAATGTATGCACTGGGTAGCCGAAGCAGCTTGTTCATGGTGATTCGGTCAACCAAGTAAATGAATTTACTGAACATGCTGCAAATTGATACAGGGAGCCTGTGTGTCAGAATTCTCAGCTAGTGTGGCACAACGGCGTTATGATAGAAAAATGAGCCACTCAGAAAAAGGTTTGGTGGCCTGTTGGGCTGATGAGAGGTTCATGTATCTATGGTCTGGGTTCGATTCCAACTTCAGTCAGTGATTTTAGATAGGGAGAGACAGATTCCATTCTCTTCTGGCTATACCAAGTGAAGAAGATATAATGGCATTGTGGTCTGAAATTCACATTAAAAATGATATTCCTTCTCTACCAAGTAGACGTTAGGTTGAGCCACAATAAAGTCTGGAGTGGCGACATGTAGAAAGTCTATCACCAGTAACCTTTCTTATACTAGTTATTTATTTCTAGTGACGAAACAAACGCTATGCAGGCTCACAGGACACCTATTTCATCTTTTATTTGAGCTTCTGTATGTCGATAAAATTGGTTCTGAACAGGGAATGCAACTCAGACCGCCCTTAACCCGGAAATTGTTCCCTTCGTCACAATACTGTTCGGCTACAATTTGTTGTTTGTTCAAAATTGCAGATTTCTCAACATCTCCACATACTGCGCGTGAATGGGTTCGAATCCTGGCCCAGCACTAAAGATTTCATTATATATTATCAAGATCTAGCATGAAAACACCTATCTGCTGGTGGATAATAATTTCGATTTTTAATGTATTTTAATTCGTTGTCAACACTAACGATATTTGACGTTTTTGACTCCCAGTGAGATACAGAACTATTTGCGAGATCACTGTAAGTTCAAGATGTTATTCCGAGGTGCTGGTGGAGAAAATTCGGTAGCTGACGTCTCTTTGCGTGTAGTCAACAACGATATGTGTGGGGCACAAATCCCAGTCAGCACTGAACTCTTCGTCATATTATTTCTAGTTCAAACATGCTCATATGTCGCTGCTGGTGCAACAAACCCATATTTAACGTTCGTTTTCTCTAGAATATAACAGCGATAGGTGCCGGGTTGGAGTCCTGGGAAGGAAAAAATTAATGTTTTGTCTCGTCATTTCAGTTAAAACATCTAGCTACTGCCGAGAAAATGCGATATGTCACAGTTGATTGTGCTTCGATATCTATCCGATTAGGTTCTGGATTCGAATCCCTGGCCAACACAAAGCTTTACCTCACGGCATTTCAAATAAGTTACTTGTTAAGAAGCAATATTTAACATCTCTCGTAGTTCGTTAACAGGGACAATAAGTGCTGGGTAGGAATTCGTGTCCGTTAAAAATGTTTGCGTTATATAATTTAAAGTTGGTATTTTCTAATTGATACTGGCTGAAGTCGAGGTATATCACTCTCTGTATGCCTAATCAGAAATGACTGTTAGTTTCCGTCAGTCACGAAGTCTTTGCTTAGTCTGCATGACCTGGGTTTGAATCCATATGCAGAATGAGACAGTTCATCGTGTCATTTGAAGTTCATGCATATTCTCAACTAGCTGCTCGTGAATAACTTAAATTTTTGTCATTTTGTGTTAAATAGTAAGTACGGTATGTTACTTTGAAGAGGAAATCATGAATACGACGAACTTGCTACGTGCATTATCTATCTGACGTAATAATGAGAGTGGTAACATTTCAGGTATGTCATTTATTGTAATAAATGTGAGCTTACAAGCCTTAAGGACAGTCTTACCTGTGATAAGGTGTTCCCTGATATTTGTAGTATAGTAGTATTACTTTACATCTTGAGTTATTGCAATACGGAGTAGTAAGCCGGAGTGGCCGTGCGGTTCTAGGCGCTACAGTCTGGATCCGAGTGACCGCTACGGTAGCAGGTTCGAATCCTGTCTCGGGCATGGATGTGTGTGATGTCCTTAGGTTAGTTAGGTTTAATTAGTTCTAAGTTCTAGGCGATTGATGACCTCAGAAGTTAAGTCGCATAGTGCTCAGAGCTATTTTGATACGGAGTAGTGTTTTCTAGTGGTGACTCGTTGGAACCATTTTCAATAGTCAAACGACTGTACCAAGGAGCGATTAGAGGACCTGCTAGACAGCTGCGTTATGTGGGATGTATGCGAATCAGGCGAAATGCAATTCAGGTCGTTCGGATACTTTTGAGCGTGACTGTACCTGACTTCATTTTGCAACAGGACGGAGGTCCGCCACATTGGCATTGCTTCATATGTAGTGGCCTCAGCCAACATCTTCCACAGCACTTGATTAGTCGCTGTGTGTTTAATGTTGTGCCACTGATGTTGTGGTCCTCTAAATCTCTTAACATTTCACCCACAGATTCTTTCTTTTGAGGATGTGGAAGGAAGTGTCCTGCGGAAATGGGTGTACCTAAACCATTTATTTATCGCAATTTCCACAGGATGTGTGATGGGTAACGCACCGGAGAGACATCTGCAATGCTACAAATGGAGCCCACATAGCATATCTGTGAATGTTCATAGAAATTTGTGAAAGTTAACCTTTCAAAGTTATCCTTTGAGTCTATATGAGTAGTTCTTAAATAAAGGCATTACTGCAGAAACAGAAATACTTCCTTTTCGTTTCATTCATTTTGAATCGCTCTATATATCCCCAAATGGACCATCACATTACTTTACATACAAAATAATATTTTCAGATCACATTATAATTGCAACACTGACAATATTTTCGCGTGTGAAACACAGTATAATTCTATAGTTTGTCACAAGTTTATCAGATATCAGGTGTGTGTGTCAAGATGTGTGGGTGCCTCGGAATGTTTATAAGATAAACAGTGGGTTTAAGAGATAAAGTCAGTGTAGTTGGTGGATCACTAGGGGACCATGTAACGACACAAGTATACGTCACACAGTGTAAGAAATATTACATTTCATTTCGTAGAAGTTGCTTCGTTATTCTCTGTCATAACTTAAAAAGTACGCTTAGTAGCAGGGTAGCTGTAAAAGCTTGTATAAAAGAAGCAGTGAGCACCGAGGACACATATGACATCTAACGGTAGCAGTGTAAAGTATGGCAGCTCGTCGCTAAGTGCTGCCACCAGGCTTCAAAGTACGCAACCAATAACCTGTAACTGTGTTTTGAATGTATAGCTGCAGATAATGTTTTTTGTATTAACCTTCAATCTCTATATATTGTTAAGTAGATCTTATTTTTGAAAGTTTTATGAACCTGTGTAGTTAAAGCAGTAGCGAGTCATGCCGGCAGCTGTGGCCGAGCGGTTCTAAGCGCTTCAGCCTGGAACCGCGCTGCTGCTACGGTCGCAGTTTCGAATCCTGCCTCGGTCATGGATGTGTGTGATGTCCTTAGGTTAGTCAGGTTTAAGTAGTTCTAAGTCTAGGAGACTGATGACCTCAGAGGTTAAGTCCCATAGTGCTTAGAGCCATTTGAACCATTTGTAGCGCTTCATGGCTTTAGGCTAAAGTTAAAATCTAAAGTGACTTCCCCGCGGAAGAGTAAGACAGGAGAAACGTTGCTACACAAAGTTCCAGAAGAGTCCTCTTTGTGAGTCGGAATGGTCGTGTTGCCCACGTATTGTATTCTGTGATGATTAAAATGAGCGCAATCTTTGATAATTGCCTTTGACGACGAGAAATTAATGCTATACGTAATTCTACAGTTTTCAGCAGTTATTTGTCAACCAAGCAGAAGTGGAAATGCTATTACAAGGGCCAGCTGAAAGTATTGTTTGCTGTGAAGGAGGCAGAAATTACGTTGCAGCCTTACCCACTTTACTGGCCAAATATTACGATGGAAATTACAACGTGGAAACCACTGTGTAAAAGCTGCTAAATCATCCATCGGCAGCAAAATCTCGACAGAAGCTGCAATACGTAGCTCAACACCACGAAAGGACTGCAGTATTTATTTCCAAGGTGAAGTTGAGAATAATTTATCTTTCACATTGACGGACATATTGTAAAGTCATGATTCGTCGTCCTCTTGCAGAAGTTAATACAAGTTAAGCGTTTAAAAGTAACAAGCTTTATCACAGTGTTGTTGTTTCAGTGGAAGTTTAGTGTGTCCTTTTCACTGACTGTAATATTTAATCAGCAACATTTTCATATCAGAAGCTATATGTGCGTAGGCCAATATAAAGTGATTAAAATTATATTTGTCACATTAAGCAAAGCATCCATTTGTCTATAAAGTACCAGCTATTTCATTACATTGACAAGCATAATAAAACCAGCTGCAGAAGAAGAAAGCAAAAGGTATTGAGCACATTTTCATTATTACAAAAAAGGTTATTACTGTGGTGTTCAGAATATATGATTTTACTGATTCATGGCGTGTGACGAACTAAATTTATGGTTCAACAAACGTATAGGGAAGCGCTTTTGCTACGTTGCATCGAAGCACTATCAGTTCAAAAATGCTTCACGTAGAAAAGTATCAGAAAACATGAGTGTAAGCCGGCCGCGGTGGTCTCGCGGTTCTAGGCGCGCAGTCCGGAACCGTGCGACTGCTGCGGTCGCAGGTTCGAGTCCTGCCTCGGGCATGGATGTGTGTGATGTCCTTAGGTTAGTTAGGTTTAAGTAGTTCTAAGTTCTAGGGGACTGATGACCACAGCAGTTGAGTCCCATAGTGCTCAGAGCCATTTTTTGAACATGAGTGTAAAAATTCATTTTCAGTCAGTGGTCAGTTCTGTGTAAAGATAATGTTAAAGAAATACGTTCATTAGTTACTAAAATTACAAATAACACAACCACGGTAGCTATGCATCCTCAAACTATCGGTATCTTTTCACTCAACATTTCAGTGCTATTTTGCATAAAAGTGTCTCAAGTTTAAAATGGATTTATTCTGTACAGATGAAAGTGTCTTTTGCTGCGGCAACGAAAGTAATACATGTGTAGGATCCATGTTGCCATATGCAGTGTACGTCGCTATTTCAAAGTGGTTATGACTTATATTGTGTGATATCCTCCCCCTTGTTTGCTTGTGAAGTTACTACATCGGTTACGGTTATTGAAAATTGTAGATTGTGTGGGCAGAGCTTAGCCCTGCAGTGTTTAGAGCGATTAGTGAAATCAACACTGAGGTCTCACTGCAAGCAAATGGTCGCCCATTGTAATTACGAGTCCGATCGCCAACTACGTTCATTTATAGGCGAAAACTAATCCGTATAAGGGTACAACTGGGTGTGGCATCGCAATCAGAGTCCGAAAATCAATTGGGGAGGGAGAGACATAGAGAAAGAGACAGAGAGAGAGAGATTCTCAGCCGACGCTTCTTCGCATTGTACGTGATTTCACCAACACGAATTCCATTGGTTAGTCAGGTGTGGCGCAGAGAAATTCTTTCACCATGCTGTACTGGAGTGCACCGTCTTCTTGCTGACGTGATGCTTCAGGCCGATACATTGGCTACGAGAGCTACTGGGAGTGAGAGTTCAGGTGGGGTAAAATTTTAAATCCCAATAAAATATCACCTTACCCTCACGCAAGACATAGGTTAACATCATAAGGGATACTTTGCTCAATACATTTAAAGACCATGTGCAACCGTGATCTCGGGGTAGCGCCTTTGATGCATAATGAAAATGGCTCCAGTCCTGGGTACGCATCCCGTCAATGCTTAAATTTTGATTAATAATCTGAATTGGCAGCCGAAGACTTCCGGCATAAGAAGTCACCCTCAACCTGCCAACGGCCTTGTGAAAGAGGGGGGAGGAGCTGACAGGGGTTCAGGGAACTCTCTTGTCCCCTAGATGGGAAACTGCCTCTAAAGGCAGAAGAATCAGCCGTGATCAACGGCATGAGGATGCAAAAGGCAATGGAAATTACTGCACTAAAGACACGTGACGTGTGTCCACAGGAAATGTGGCTTATAATCGAAGAAGTGTCATGATAATCTCTCCATTGGCAACAGATTCCGGAATAGTCCTCCATTCGGATCTTCGGGGGGTGACTGCTAAATGGGATGTTACCACGAGAAAAAGATTAAATAATCATCGAAAGGATAACGTTCAACGAGTCGGGGCGTGGAGTGTCAGAAGCTTGAACGTGGTAGGGAAACTAGAAAATCTGAGAAGGGAAATCCAAAGCCTCAATCTAGATATAGTAGGGGTCAGTGAAGTGAAGTGGAAAGAAGACAACGATTTGTGGTCAGGTGAGTATAGGGTAATATCAACAGCAGCGGAAAATGGTATAGTGAGAGTAGGACTGGTTATAAATAGGAAGGTAGGGCAGAGAGTGTGTTACTGTGAACAGTTCAGTGACAGGGTTGTTCTTATCAGAAACGACAGCAAACCAACACCGACAACGATAGTTCAGGTATACATACTGACGTCGCGAGCAGAAGATGAACTGTTTGAGGATGTTGAAAGGGTTACACAGTACGTAAAGGGGGATGAAAATCTAATAGTCATGAGGGACTGGAATGCAGTTGTAGGGGGAGGAGTAGGAGAAAAGGTTACAGGAGAATACGGGCTTGGAACAAGGAATGAGAGAGGACAAAGACAAATTGAGTTCTGTAACAAGTTTCAGTTAGTAATATCGAATACTCTGTTCAAGAATCACAAGAGAAGGAGGTATACTTGGAATAGGCCTAGTGATATGGGAAGATTTTAGTTAGATTACATCATAGTTAGACAGAGATTCCGAAATCAGATACCGGATTGCAAGGTGTACCCAGGAGCAGAACAGCCTCAGATCAGGAAGAATCAATACGCAAAGAAGTGGGAGACGGAAGTACTTAGGAATGACGAGATACGATTAAGGCTTTAGATACAGCAAAAAAGGAATAGCTCAGTAGGCAGTACAGTTGAAGAGGAATGGACATCTCTAAAAAAGGGCCATCACAGAAGTTGGGAAGGAAAACATAGGTACATAGAAGGTAACTGCGAAGAAACCATGGGTATCAGAAGAAATTCTTCAATTGATCGATGAAAGGAGGAACTACCAGAATGTTCAAAGAAACTAAGGAATACAGAAATACAAGTCGCCGAGGAATGAAATAAATAGGAAGTACAGGGAAGCTAAGACGAAATAGCTGCAGGAAAAATGTAAAGACATCGAAAAAGAAATGGTTGTCGGAAGGACAGACAGGATGACCAAGAACGAAGTGCTGCTATTAAGAAGAGTGTAAGGAAGGATGTAGTTTTTCGCCCCTACTGTTCAATCTGTACATCTAGGAAGCAATGATGGAAATAAAAGAAAGGTTCAGGAGGGGAATTAAATTTGAAGGTGAAAGGATATCAATGATACAATTCGCTGATGACACTGATATCTTGAGTGAAATTGAAGAAGAATTACATGGTCTGTTGAACGGAACGAACAGTCTAATGAGTACAGAGTATGGACTGAGAGTAAATCGAAGAAAGACGAAACTAATTAGAAGTGAAAAGGGAACAGCGAGAAACTTAACGTCATGATGGATGGTCACGAAGGAGATGAAATTAAGGTATTTTGCCACCTAGACAGCAAAATAACCAATGACGGACGGAGCAAGGAGGACATCAAAAGCAGACTAGCACTAGCAAAAAATGCATTCCTGGCCAAGAGAAGTCTACTACTTTCAAATATCGGCCTTAATTTGAGGAAGAAGTTTCTGAGAATGTACGTGTGGAGTGCAGCATTGTATTGTAGTGAATCATGGACAGTGGGAAAACCGGAACAAAAGAGAATCGAAGCATTTGAGATGTGGTGATAGAGACGAATGTTGAAAGTTACGAGGAGTGATAAGGTAAGGAATGAGGAGGTTCTGCGCAGAATATGAGGGGAAAGGAACACGTGGAAAACACTAATAAAGAGAATTGACAGGATGATACATGTTAAGACAAGAGGGAATGACTTCCATGGTACTAGAGGGAGCTGCAGAGGGCAAAAACTGTAGAGGAAGACCGAAATTGGAATACATCCATCAAATAATTGAGGACTTAGGCTGAGATGAAGAGGTTAGCACAGGAGAGGAATTCGTGGCGGGCCGCATCAAACCAGTCAGAAGGCTGATGATAAAAAAAAAAAGAATAAAATATCTGGAGAATGAGCAAATGATGGTACATACAGATCGATGTATACATCTTCATATAGTAGTTCTCGACTGGTGGTTGAACCGCATAGCACCGCCGCACCCCACCGGACGCCTGGGCGGCAGCCACTGTACAGTAGTTATAAGTGCGGAGCGCCTGTGGCGCTTTGCGGTGTGCGCGGCCAGCCGCGGTATTAATTTCTCAGCGGCCTGCGCTGCGCGAGCCGACCATGTAACGAAGCACTTTCAGTATCTGCGGCCCGGAAACGACCACCTGCGGTTACTCTCTACGTCACTAGCTTCATTTCCTCATAGCCGACGCCAATTATAGACATTATATCGCCAAAAACCTAGAACAAAACTGCTTCCACTGAATAAGGTAGATTACACAGAGGTATTAAATGTACACGCATCAACGAATGGTTTGCGCCACTCCATTATGCCATGCACGTGTATTGCTATTGTGACCTTTCCTGCATCGATTGGTAAACATACACACAGTAATCATGAGCTCTACGTACGAGTAGAATGTCGCACTCGAAAGGATTACAGCATTTTAGTTCAAATAAAGCAGTAGTATGGTTCAAAATGGTTGAAATGGCTCTGAGCACTATGGGACTTAACATCTGTCGTCATCAGTCCCCGAGAACTTAGAACTATTTAAACCTAACTAACCTAAGGACATCACACACATCCATGCCCGACGCAAGATTCGAACCTGCGACCGTAGCAGTCAAGCGGTTCCGGACTGAGCGCCTGAACCGCGAGACCACCGCGGCCGGCGCAGTAGTATGGACGGAGTGGAGACGTCTGTGAAGCGAACATCTGTCATGCCACATACTGATCGAGTCAGCATCATCGCGGAAAGCTTATCAACTACGGACGTTGCTCGACGTTTACACCAAAGTGAGGTAGTGCGGACATGAAATCTGTTTCAGCTGACAGGTGTTGCTGAGGACATAAATCTCACAGGCCGCCCACGTTCGACAGTTGCACAGGATGATCGATATCTACGACTTTTTAGTCGAAGGAACCATGAGCTGAATATTCCATAACTGAAACTTCCTGGCAGATTAAAACTGTGTAGCGGACCGAGACTCGAACGTCAGCGCACACTCCGCTGTAGAGTGAAAATTTCACTGTAGAAACAACCCCCAGGCTGTGGCTAAGCCATGTCTCCACAATATGCTTTCTTCCAGGAGTGCTAGTTCTGCAAGGTCCGCAGGAGAGCTTCTGTGAAGTTTGGAAGGTAGGAGACGACGTACTGGCGGAATTAATGCTGTGAGGACGGGGCGTGAGTCGTGCTTGGGTAGCTCAGTTGGTAGAGCACTTGCTCACGGAAGGCAAAGGTCTCGAGTTCGAGTCTCGGTCCGGCACACAGTTTTAATCTACCAGGAAGTTTCATTCAGCACACACTCCGCTCTAGAGTGAAAATTTCATTCTACTCCAAAACTGGTTTCGACGTTCTAAGAGGCTACAGGACGTCGTATATCTCACCGAACTGTTACGATGCGATTGCATGATGCAAATCTCCATTCCCGACGATCATGATGAACATCGAGTCGTACATCATAACACCACTTTATAGATGAGCATAAAACCTTGCAGAATGGATGCCACAGGATTGGCATCAGCTGTTGTTTGCGGACGAATCTCGGTACTGTTAGTTCCCTAATAATCGCAGAAAATCTGTTTAGAGACAACCCATGAATATTGAACACCTCCAACACTGTGTGCCTCATGAGCAACAAAGTAGTGGTGGAATGATTTTCTGGGATGCCATTACGTGGGGTCACAGTACGCCTCTCGTGGGTGTTGAGGATAATGTCACGGCTTTACGGTACAGAAAGGATATTCTGCAACCTTTGGTCGGACGATATCAGCAAAACATTTCATCTTGTTGGATGACAGCTCGTGTGCTCATCGTGCTGTTCTCGTGAACACGTTGCTTCAGCATGCTAGGATCACCAGAATGGAGTAGTCTGCCTGTTCTAAGGACATGACCCGAAACGAACGTATCTCGGATCGACTGAAACGAACTGTTTTCGGATGGCGACAACGACCACGTTCTCCACGCGAATCATCATTGGAGAGTGACAGCTAGATTGGCTTAATGATCTCTTCGATATTAAGCCAGGATGGATTCAAGCCTGCATTCAAACAAAGGTAAGTTCCACCGCCTACTGACATTGCTCAGGAGTGCTGTGAAATATCTCTCGTAGCTAGCAGACGATTATATCTTTACGCAAATGTTTGTTCTGTTTGATATGTTGATCTGGACACATGGCAAATGAATAGGTACACATGCCTCAGAGAACAGTTTTGTTTTCCGTTCGATGAACTTCGAAATTGAACTGCGAAGCTAAACTTTTTTGATGTGTGTGCAATGACGTTCTGGTTTTATTGTTGTTTTTCTTGTTGTGGTCTTCGTTCAGCAGAGTGGTCTGACGTAGGTACGAAACTTAATCTGTCTTGTGCAAGCCTCTTTATCTCCGTATAATTACTGCAACCTGCATCCATCTGAACCTTCTTATTGTATTCACTCATTGATCTCCCTCTACATCTTTTACCAAATGACGATTCCTTGGCCGCTAAAGGTGTTCTATCAAAAGGGTTCAAATGGCTCTGAGCACTATGGGACTTAACATCTGAGGTCATCAGTCCCCTAGAACGTAGAAGCACTTAAACCTAACTAACGTCAGGACAGCACACGCATCCATGCACAAGGCAGGATTCGAACCTGCGACCGTAGCA
The DNA here is from genome assembly GCF_023898315.1 of Schistocerca nitens. NCBI lineage: Eukaryota > Metazoa > Arthropoda > Insecta > Orthoptera > Acrididae > Schistocerca > Schistocerca nitens. Next base: position 848,847,080 of record NC_064617.1, read on the forward strand.
GTCGCGCGGTTCCGGACTGAAGCTCCTAGAACCGCTCGGCCACCCCGGCCGGCGGTGTTCTATCAACCGATCCCTTATTTTAGTCAAGTGGAGGCATAAATTTCTTTTCCTCCCAGTTCAATTCAGTACCTTCTCATCAGTTATCTGATCTACCCATCTCATCTTCAGCATTCTTCTAGAGAACCATATTCGGAAAGATTCTATGCTCTTCTTGTCTGAGCTGTTTCAGTTTCACATAAGTTTACATTCTAGGGAAATATCGTCAGAAATCATACCCTAACACTTAAATTTATCTTCGACGTCAACAAATTTCTGTTTTTCAGAAAACACTTTTCTTGCTAATGCTCGTTAGAATTTAATATCCTCTATACTTCGGCCATTGTCAGCTATTATGCTGCGAAAATACCAAAATACATGTTCCTGCTAGCGTCTATTTGCCTAACGTCATTCTGTTAGCATTACCTGATTCAGTTCAACTGAATTCAGTTACCGTTGTTTTACTTTTGTTGGTGTTCCTCTTATACCCTCTTTTCAAGACACTATCCCGTTCTTTCACCTGTTGTGCGTATGCTTTCCCGCCTCCTGCTTAGGTTAACTCATAAAGCGAAATGGCATTCGACAGCAGCTTTGTTCAAATCCCTTCCTCCCACTAACATTTACATATTCCATGGTTTCCCTAAAGTTCTCACTGTAAATACCTGGTTGCTTCGTATGAAAAGTGACGCACCTGATTTCCTTCTCCGTTTTCTCCAATTCCAATGACGTGCCACGTCTCTAATTACTAAGTCGTTGACGGGACGTTTAGCAACAGACTTTGTTGAAGTAAAAGATTTCTACAACCTGAACACAGTTGAGAAAAAATCGTACTCCAGGAACAGACGTAGCTTATATTTGGAAAAGATCGGATATCGCACTGAACCTGCGATTGTTGATGTGCTGGCAGGGGTTTATGGGACTATTTGCCAACGGAGATTAGTGTACCTTGGTTAGAGGTGTTGGCACACACGCATAGCGGAGCAGTAGCTCGCTTCCGTCGGTGAGTGGAAGACCGAGCTCTCATGACACCCACATCCTCAAGTTTATCCTATGTATCAGGACTAAATTGGCATGCAGGCAGCTTCGTGGGAACCAGAGGGGAAACTATGTGAAACAGGAAACGGGGTGCACTCAGGCTGGCGATGTCAACTGAGAAGCTACTTGCCAAAGCAGCAGCAGCTCCGGGTCACGAAAACCGACAGCGTATGGAAGGTCGGTGTGCATCCCCACACCTCTCCATACGGCATCCCATGACGCCATTGACAGAGGATGACACAGCAGTCGGTTGGAACCGATGGGGCTGCTAGTGCCTCTGGGTACAGTTTACGTGAAGCAGAAGCGTCTGCTCAGGTTTCTAAGAAGAAAACTAAATTAACCGCCGGTTATGCAGTGGGTCACCAACATATTCCTTTTGAATATGCAGTACCTGTACGATCAGCCAGTGTTTGGGAGCGATCGTATATTTCTCCAGAAGACGATAGCAAGATTAAGTTTTAACTTCCCATACATGCTGTAATACGAGGCGGTGTCCTTTCTAAAGGAATCACACCAGCCATTCGCTTCAATCGATTAGAGAAACGACTGAAAACCTAAATATTTTATGAATCTTGGCTCATTTGAAATCAAACCAACTGTTCCTCTTGAAAAGGAATGAACATTTAGGTTTAACGTGTCGCCAGCCACGAGATGATTCGAGTCAGCTAATCGCGATATACTAACTGCAGAAATAAAGCCCTGCAACCAGGTTTGGGACTTTACTTCTAATCGTCCTTGTTGATGACGTACTGTATGGAATCTACAATGGGGGTTTCCGGATACTTTTGATCACATGGTGTATACCCCCAAACAAAACCAAATAGTTCAAATGGCTCTGAGCACTATTGGACTTAACATGTGAGGTCATCAGTCCCCTAGAACTTAGAACTACTTAAACCTAACTAACCTAAGGAACTCACACCCATCTATGCCGGAGGTAGGATTCGAACCTGAGACCGTAGCGGTCGCGCTGTCCCAGACTGAAGCGCCAAGAATATACCCAAAGAGCCTGAGGAAAGTTATCATTGGAATTCAAGTTCACCATCTGTAAAGGTACCGTACTTTGATAACGTCCATTTTTAAAAAGCTGAGAGTAGGAACTGTTTATCATAGACTGAATGTTGGCGCTATTTTGTTCGCAGTGACACGTAGTGCTATTAACTACAAACTGTTTGTCTCCTGACGGGACACGTAGCACGCTTTCCGTTTCTAGGCACTTTGGAGTGCGGGCGCTCACGCTCATTGTTCACGACGGTAGCGAGCGCAGTCAGTTAGGAGTGGCAGCTGGTACAGTGCAGCGGTTTCTGTGGCGATAGGCGAGGCCGGTCTCTCGGTCTGCGCGAGAATTGCCCACGGGATGCGGCGCTGCGCTCTTAATGAGACGCCTTGCAGCTGTTAGGCCGTGGCCTTAGGCGGCCAAAGCATTCGGTTAATTGATATTAATTTCAGCGCACCGCTGCACACCACGACGCACCCCTCCCTGCCTGGCACCGCGTATACCCTGCGGCTACCTACATTCCACTGTACTTCTAGAGACTGGTCTCCACAGTCAGACAGGGCAGAGTCTGCAAGCTGTATGGCGTCTCTTGTTGGCTATTCCCACAATTTTCTGACTGAGAAAATGCACTAACTGGATGGAAAACCGCAACACCAAAAAATAATTAATGCAAGTAAAGAAATTTCAGGAGTACATTTGTCTAGATAACATACTTAAGTATTAAACATAGCAAGATCACAGATTAATTTAAATGCAAGGTGGGTAACCGGTGTAACCTACGAAGTATTGAATCCAATCATGAAAACGTGCCAGCATTGTGTTCTACAGGTGCCGTCTATCAGTTCCAAGCCCGTTGCACTTGATCGATCAATGCATGGACGCTTCATGGTATTTGTGGATGACGCTGGAGTTGTCGTCCGATGATGTCCCATATCTGTTCGACTGGAGTCAGACCTGGCGATCGAGTTGGCCAAGACAACATGTCGACATACTATAGAGCATGTTGGGTTACAACAGCGCTATGTGGGCGAGCGTTATCCTGTTGGAAAACAGCCGGTCGGTGTGGCCGAGCGGTTCTAGGCGCTTCAGTCTGGAAACGCGCGACCGCTACGTTAACACGTTCGAATCCAGCTTCGTGCATGGATTTGTATGATGTCCTTAGGTTAGTTAGGTTTAAGTAGTTCTAAGTTTTAGGGGACTGATGACCTCAGATGTTAAGTCCCATAGTGCTCAGAGCCATTTGAGCCATTTTTCGTTGGAAAACAAGCCCTGGAATAATGCTCACGCCGGCCAGAGTGGCCGAGCGGTTCTAGGCGCTACAGTCTGGAACCGTGCGACCGCTACGGTTGCAGGTTCGAATCCTACCTCGGACATGGATTTGTGTGATGTCGTTAGGTTTAAGTAATTCTAAGTTCTAGGGAAGTGATGACCTCAGAAGTTAAGTCCCGTAGTGCTCAGAGCCATTTGAACCAATACTGTTCACGAATTTCAACACAACAGCTCGAATCAGCAGACTGGAGCAGAAAGTTGCAGTCAAGGTGCGTGAAACAACCACGAGAGCGCTCCTGCTGTTACACAAAATTAGACCCCAGACCATAACTACAGGTATCGGTTTAGTGCGTTTAGCACGCAGACTTGTTTCTTGCAGGCCCTCAACTGGCCTTCTTCTAACCGATATACGTCCATCACCGACGATGAGGCACAACCAGCTTTCATCAGAAAACACAACAGACCTCTACCCTGCCTTACAATGACTCAACTGAAGTCGCAAATGTCGATGGTTCCGGGTTTGTGAAATACACGCTACAGGACGTCTGGCTGGGGGCTGTCCTTGAAGTAACCAATTTGTAACGTTCGTTGTGTCACTGTGGTGCCAACTATTGCTGAAAATGCTACTGCAGATACAGTACGATGTGCCAGAACCATACGCCGAACGCGATGTCTTCCTTGTCGGTAGTTCAAATGTTCAAATGAGTGTGAAATCATATGGGACTTAACTGCTAAGATCATCAGTCCCTAAGCTTACACACTACTTAACCTAAATTATCCGAAGGACAAACACACACACCTATGCCCGAGGGAGGATTCGAACCTCCACCGAGACCAGCCGCAGAGTCCACCCCTCTCGGTAGTGCCATGTGGCCGTCCAGCCGGTCTTCTTGCGACCGTAAATTCTCGTGACAATCGCTGCATGCAGTAATGTACGGTGGCTACATTCCCGTCAGGTGTTTCTGCAGTATAGAAAAAAGGAACACCCAGCTTCTCGTAGCCCTTTTAGACGACTTTGTTCAGACTAAGTGAGTATGTTGACAGTGGCGTCTTTTTCGCCTTGACTAAAAGCAACTCACCACGTCTAATCTCAAAGGTAAATAATGGTCATGACCGGTACAGTGTGTACTTAAAGCGTACCTTATCTCCATCGTCATATGCGACCGACACGAAATGGAAATGGGATTGGATGGGGTGTAAAAATGCGGCTACCACCTTTCGTTCACGTCGCATAGCTATTTCTTGATGTTGCGGTTTCTTTCCGTCAGTGTAGTTATCAGAGATATGAACTACCGAAATTATCGGGAAATATACCAGTCGTGAAACGGAAACAAAGAATTGTCACCAGGGGCAGTAAAACTGTGAGGAGTTCATGTTTCGATTTATGTTACATATATATGGCTCTGAGCACTATGGGACTTAACATCTGAGGTCATCAGTCCCCTAGAACTTAGAACTACTTAAACCTAACTAACCTAAGGACATCACACACATCCATGCCCGAGACAGGATTCGAACCTGCGACCGTAGCAGTCGCGCGGTTCCGGACTGAAGCGTCTAGAACCGTTCGGCCACCGCGGCCGGCATTTTTGTTACAATCTCATGAATTGACAGATTGCTAAATTATGTGGTGATGAACTAATGCGTACTATTTTCAATACTTTTGTTGAAACTTCCTGGCAGATTAAAACTGTGTGCCGGAGCGAGACTCGAACTCGGGTCCCTTGCCTTTCGCAGGCAAGTGGTACAGCACTTGCCCGCGAAAGGCAAAGGTCCCGAGCTCGAGTCTCGGTCCGGCACACAGTTTTAATCTGCCAGGAAGTTTCATATCAGCGCACACTCCGCTGCAGAGGGAAAATCTCATTCTGGAATACTTTTGTTGTTGTCGCCTTGGTTTGATACAGCACACGGTTCTATCCTCTGTAAGATCAATTCATTTGTCGAGACAGTCGGCTACCTAATTTCACCCAAGTAGAGCAGCAGTCAAGGCAAATGACTCACCTCTGATAAAATGGGGCAGGTAAGGAATATGATGTGGTTGGTTCAAATTTCTCTTCATATCTGCATCAGCTCATCGGACGAAATATCTCTTTCTTCCTCAAGACCCACACTGAACGCTTTGGAGCATTGTCGATTGTGTTGAACTGGTACCAAGTAGTCATCTAACGCTCTTTTGTTGACGTAAGGTGTATGCGCCAGTCATTAGCACGGAATCTGCGCAATAAGACGAGTTGACGTTGAGACGTGACAGGATGGCAGAAGGGAGCCCATGTGAGTGGATGCGACCGCGAAAATACAGCAAATAAAGTTGTTGAATCAACGTGGACTGTCTAGCGCATCTACAAAGACTGGTCTAACAGTTACTGATGTGTAACACGGACAGTGCACGTAAAAAGATCCCAACCGACAGTGACCTGAGACGAGTGTTAACACCTCTTCATGACAAATGGTTACAAATTCCGACAGGAATTTGCGCTGTCTGTGGATGTATATCCACTTGAACCAACGTTATGAAGAAGACTGCATGCTGTAGGCGTTTTGATTCGGGAACCTCGAAAAAGTTGGTTGCTCACAGCGTCAATAAAGCTGCACGCCTTCCTTCGGCAAGACAACATAGAAACTTGATAGTACCTGACAGTGGGAGTGTTGTCTGGCATATCGTGATTCGGCTCTTCCCAAGTGTTCCAAGCCACCCAGCGCAGCGTGGAGAGTATACCTCAGACCGTTCTGTGATGTTTTGGGAGTTTTTCATTCCTGTGACTTCGATCGAGTAACGCCGGTTACCGTGATTAGCAATCGTGATGTTTATTTCAACATTCTGCTCGTTCAGATGTCGCCATTCCCTCCACGTCTTCATGATGAGTATGCTGTGGACACTGGCGTCTTCCAAGATGACAACACTAGTGTCAGCTAGCTGTATGTGTGTGTTCCTGGTTCGGCGAATGCACATGCACTTCATCGCACCTCGATTGGCCTGCTAAATCAGCCACTCTTGGTCCCTTAGATTACTGCTGGGATTATTTAGAGCAACATAATTCGGTAATTCTAAGGGATTCATTCAGCTATGAGAGGTTTTAGCTGACGCCTGAAGCAACGAGTTGACTCTCTTTCTCGCCAAACTGATCTCATCATCATCGCTAGATGTGGTGTTATACGCTTTCAGGTGATGTCTCCTTGTCGGAACTTTCTGTTTTTCTTTTGGGTTGGCTACAGCACTCAAAACGTTTCTGTACAGTCTGGTAAAAAAAGTTCCGTTTTTTCTAAATAATTTTGGGTAAATGGGAGGATATTAATTCAAGAGGACAATGTCGTTTTCTTTCTCAATATCTCTCAAATTAGATGCTGCCTCACACCAAAGTCTTACCTCACTATCTTTTTTTTTTTGGTCATCAGTCTACTGACTGGTTTTATGCGGCCCGCCACGAATTCCTTTCCTGTGCTAACCTCTTCATCTCAGAGTAGCACTTGCAACCTACGTCCTCAATTATTTGCTTGACGTATTCCAATCTCTGTCTTCCTCTAAAGTTTTTGCCCTCTACAGCTCCCTCTAGTACCATGGAAGTCATTCCCTCATGTCTTAGCAGATGTCCTATCATCCTGCCCCTTCTCCTTCTCAGTGTTTTCCACATATTCCTTTCCTCTCCGATTCTGCGTAGAACCTTCTCATTCCTTACCTTATCAGTCCACCTAATTTTCAACATTCGTCTATAGCACCACATCTCAAATGCTTCGATTCTCTTCTGTTCCGGTTTTCCCACAGTCCATGTTTCACTACCATACAATGCTGTACTCCAGACGTACACCCTCAGAAAATTCTTCCTCAAATTAAGGCCCGTATTTGATATTAGTAGACTTCTCTTGGCCAGAAATGCCTTTATTGCCATAGCGAGTCTGCTTTTGATGTCCTCCTTGCTCCGTCCGTCATTGGTTATTTTACTGCCTAGGTAGCAGAATTCCTTAACTTCATTGACTTCGTGACCATCAATCCTGATGTTAAGTTTCTCGCTGTTCTCATTTCTACTACTTCTCATTACCTTCGTCTTTCTCTGATTTACTCTCAAACCATACTGTGTACTCATTAGACTGTTCATTCCGTTCAGCAGATCATTTAATTCTTCTTCACTTTCACTCAGGATAGCAATGTCATCAGCGAATCGTATCATTGATATCCTTTCACCTTGTATTTTAATTCCACTCCTGAACCTTTCTTTTATTTCCATCATTACTTCCTTGGTGTACAGATTGAAGAATAGGGGCGAAAGGCTACAGCCTTGTCTTACACCCTTATTAATACGAGCACTTCGTTCTTGATCGTCCACTCTTATTATTCCCTCTTGGTTGTTGTACATATTGTATATGACCCGTCTCTCCCTATAGCTTACCCCTACTTTTATCAGAATCTCGAACAGCTTGCACCATTTTATATTGTCGAACGCTTTTTCCAGGTCGACATATACTATGAAAGTGTCTTGATTTATCTTTAGCCTTGCTTCCATTATTAGCCGTAACGTCAGAATTGCCTCTCTCGTCCCTTTACTTTTCCTAAAGCCAAACTGATCGTCACCTAGCGCATCCTCAGTTTTCTTTTCCATTTTTCTGTATATTATTCTTGTAAGCAGCTTCGATGCATGAGCTGTTAAGCTGATTGTGCGGTAATTCTCGCACTTGTCAGCTCTTGCCGTCTTCGGAATTGTGTGGATGATGCTTTTCCGAAAGTCAGATGGTATGTCGCCAGACTCATATATTCTACACACCAACGTGAATAGTCGTTTTGTTGCCACTTCCCCCAATGATTTTAGAAATTCTGATGGAATGTTATCTATCGCTTCTGCCTTATTTGACCGTACGTCCTCCAAAGCTCTTTTAAATTCCGATTCTAATACTGGATCCCCTATCTCTTCTAAATCGAATCCTGTTTCTTCTTCTATCACATGAGACAAATATTCACCCTCATTGAGGCTTTCAATGTATTCTTTCCACCTATCTGCTCTCTCCTCTGCATTTAACAGTGGAATTCCCGTTGCACTCTTAATGTTACCACCGTTGCTTTTAATGTCACCAAAGGCTGTTTTGACTTTCCTGTATGCTGAGTCGGTCCTTCCGACAATCATATCTTTTTCGATGTCTTCACATTTTTCCTGCAGTCATTTCGTCTTAGCTTCCCTGCACTTCCTATTTATTTCATTCCTCAACGACTTGTATTTTGTATTCCTGATTTTCCGGGAAATGTTGTACTTACTCCTTTCATCAATCAACTGAAGTATTTCTTCTGTTACCCATGGTTTCTTCGCAGCTTCCTTCTTTGTACCTATGTTTTCCTTCCCAACTTCTGTGATGGCCCTTTTTAGAGATGTCCATTCCTCTTCAACTGTACTGCCTACTGCCCTATTCCTTATTGCTGTATCTATAGCGTTAGAGAACTTCAATCGTATCTCCTCATTCCTTAGTACTTCCGTATCCCACTTCTTTGCGTATTGATTCTTCCTGACTAATGTCTTGAACTTCAGCCTACTCTTCATCACTACTATATTGTGATCTGAGTCTATATCTGCTCCTGGGTACGCCTTACAGTCCAGTATCTGATTTCGGAATCTCTGTCTGACCATGATGTAATCTAATTGAAATCTTCCCGTATCTCTCGGCCTTTTCCAAGTATACCTCCTCCTCTTGTGATTCTTGAACAGGGTATTCGCTATTACTAGCTGAAACTTGTTACAGAACTAAATTAGTCTTTCTCCGCTTTCATTCCTCGTCCCAAGCCCATATTCTCCTGTAACCTTTTCTTCTACTCCTTCCCCTACAACTTCATTCCAGTCGCCCATGACTACTAGATTTTCGTCCCCCTTTACATACTGCATTACCCTTTCAATATCCTCATACACTTTCTCTATCTGCTCATCTTCCGCTTGCGACGTCGGCATGTATACCTGAATTATCCTTGTCGGTGTTGGTCTGCTGTCGATCCTGATTAGAAAAAACAGGTCACTGAACTGTTCACAGTAACACACCCTCAGCCCTACCTCCCTATTCATAACGAATCCTACACCTGTTATACCATTTTCTGCTGCTGTTGATATTACCCGATACTCATCTGACCAGAAATCCTTGTCTTCCTTCCACTTCACTTCACTGACCCCTACTATATCTAGATTGAGCCTTTGTATTTCCCTTTTCAGATTTTATAGTTTTCCTACCACGTTCAAGCTTCTGACATTCCACGACCCGACTCGTAGAACGTTATCCTTTCGTTGATTATTCAATTTTTTTCTCATGGTAACCTCCCCCTTGGTAGCCCGCATCTCGTGGTCGTGCGGTAGCGTTCTCGCTTCCCACGCCCGGGTTCCCGGGTTCGATTCCCGGTGGGGTCAGGGATTTTCTCTGCCTCGTGATGGCTGGGTGTTGTGTGCTGTCCTTAGGTTAGTTAGGTTTAAGTAGTTCTAAGTTCTAGGGGACTTATGACCACAGCAGTTGAGTCCCATAGTGCTCAGAGCCATTTGAACTCCCCCTTGGTAGTCCCCTCCCGGAGATCCGAATGGGGGACAATTCCGGAATCTTTTGCCAATGGAGAGATCATCATGACACTTCTTCAATTGCAGGCCACATTTCCTGTGGATACACGTTACGTGTCTTTAATGCAGTGGTTTCCATTGCCTTCTGCATCCTCATGTTGTTGATCATTGCTGATTCTTCCGCCTTTAGGGGCAATTTCCCACCCCTAGGACAAGAGAGTGCCCTGAACCTCTATCCGCTCCTCCGCCCTCTTTGACAAGGCCGTTGGCAGAATGAGGCTGACTTCTTATGCCGGAAGTCTTCGGCCGCCAATGCTGATTATTTATCAAAATTTAGGCAGTGGCGAGGATCGAAACCGGGACCGAAGACGTTATGATTATGAATCAAGAACGCTACCCCCTTTTTTTTTTTAATCTCATTTTGTTCGCTTCATCTGCTCGGGGCGGACATCGTAAGACATCCGTTTAAGTTCGTTGTTGATCGATTAACTCAGTTTTTTTATTACAGAGGGCAGCTAACCCTCTGATCCCTAGACCACGGTGTAACTTTCACACTATCTATAAGACTCCAAATCTTCCTTCTTTCCATTAAAGTACAATATTCAAAAACATGACATAAATGATGAGAATTGTGTTGTGTAAGACTTAGTACGCAACAGCAAGGAGAGGCGGGCTACAGAGAGGTGCAGCACCTGTTATCATTGGAAAACTGGACAGTAGCAGAAATGATTTGCGAAAATATTAACACACTAAACAGTTCATTTAACTTGTCACAGCATAGGACGACTCATTACAAATAATGGAGCAAGGAACACAGTCCAGCTGATACAACAGCAACGAGGATAAAGCTATCTGAAATGAAACACAAATGGAGGTGTCGGAGCCCAGACTAGGTGGCGTATACGTAGCGCCATGTAGCGAAAGGGTTCCACGTGTGAGTAGGGCCATGTCAGTGTCGTAAGGCAACGCATATTGCGGAGGCAGAGGGCGCTGGTAGTCTGGAGCCACTGGAACCGTGGCGCAGCAGGCGGGCACCACTGGGTTCGCAAGATCCTGTGCGACCACTATCGGAGACTGTCGGAAACTTGCAATTCCGTTAACGAGTTGACACCAGTTTTGTGGTATCAATGCGAGATACGGCACATCAAAATATCCCTACAATCTTATGCACTGCTGTCACTTGCACTACAGCCCTCCCTACAGTCGGCCACTGTGGCCTTGCTGTTCTAGGCGCTTCAGTCCGGAACCGCACTGCTGCTACGATCGCAGGTTCGAATCCTGCCTCCGGTACGGATGGGTGTGATGTCCTTAGGTTGGTTAGGTTCAAGTAGTTCTACGTTCTAGGGGACTGATGACCTTAGATGTTAAGTCGCATAGTGATCAGAGCCATTTGAATAAAACTGAGTATCAGTACACAAGCATGCCTCTATCGACACGAATTGGTAAAATACTACTCACTTACATTTTGACTGGTTCTGTGTTTAAATGGTATGCTGTGTCATACTCAAGATATATGCAAATGTGGTATTTCATAAATAAATTTCTGTATTCGTAGAAACCTAAAATTTGCTTGTCAGCAGCGGAAAGAGGCGTTACCTGTTGTGCAGCATAGTAAGTTTTTCACCATTGCACTATGAGCCGAAAGTATTTTCTTGCGATTTCCTTATCGATGTTTGATCTGACTGTTTGTAGCTCTTTCATAGAAGGTATAAAAACGCTACACTCAGTGGAACTGGAACTGCGAACCATAACAGACGCTGTTTGACAGGTCAGCACGTTACCACAGAGCTGGCGAAGAATTATGTGGCTTAACTTCCTCTTACGAGACGAATAGTGGCTAGAACGAGATTAGTTGCAATTTCCACGTGCACCGACTTTCCTGGGCTGAAAACCATAAATTTGCAATCTTTTTTTTACACCTCAAGTGATAATAACTCAGATTATTCAATGGAAATGACAGGTAAAATCAAGTTAACTTTGAGGCTTAATTCCGTGCACACCAGAATGTAACTCGTCAATCACAGAGTTGCCAAACGTACATTGCCTTGTTGCCAAATATCAGTTACAATACCAGCAGGAAGAAGACGAACCTATGTGATCTTACAGCGGGCTGGGAAGTGACCATAGCTAGTGTCTCCAAGTGGCGGCTGCAACGGCTTGGAATACGTAATGCGTCTGATTCGCATTTCTGTAACTAGGTTTAGGGACTGGACCGTAGTTACTAATAATACTCAGAACTGACAGCAAACTAAGCATCATAAATCAGCAACTCTCATAGTTGTTTTTATATTTCTTTCAAAAGTGTCCTCAAAATTAAGAAATTCATTAACAAATGTTTTCGTGCCGCGCCGATAGTCGAGCACAACAAACAAATAAAAAAAAGAATGTGTGCGCGCGGGCGCGCGCGCATATGTGTGTGTGTGTGTGTGTGTGTGTGTGTGTGTGTGTGTGTGACAGAGAGAGAGAGAGAGAGAGAGAGAGAGAGATACAAATCAAAAAGAATGAGAGAGAGAGAGAGAGAGAGAGAGGGAGGGAGAGAGAGTAAAAATTTGTAAAGAAATTGAATCATGGTATGTAAAGAACATTAAAATGACACGTTCCACATCATTACGAAAAATCGTATTCATGATCTATGAAACATTAATTAATTTAATGTAATCTAATCTAATTATATGATATTGATGACTAGCCATGAAGGGTAATGAATTACCGAAATTTTTGCTAATACCAGTAACCAAATCTAAACTTAAAAGACGACAGTTTTTGTAATAAATCGAGACTATTGTCAAGTCCCTTTCGTCCCTGTTAACTAACCATGAAAGATATCTGATATACCTCTATTCTGAAGTAACAAAGTGTGCATACATTTAAAGATGAAGTGCATGATGTGAAGTTCTGTGACGGCGATACGAACCCAACACGTAATCGGATTGTTAACTAAGTATAATCAAATGTTTCGTATCGATTATTCTTACCAGCTGCTAGGTGTTTGAATCTAAAATAAGGATACAAACTTTTGTGCCTAAGCGACATTCGACCTGCACACCTATCGTGCATCCACGAATATAGCTTAAGTATTAGTTGCTTGCTCACCAATAGTAAGATGTGTGCGTGTTTGACCAGAAATAACGGCACCTATTTCGATTGTTGGCAACACATGAACAGACATAAAAAATGTACGTTAATTTTCACTAACAGGCCGGTGTGCACGTGATAGTTGTTGAAATGAAATTATGAATATTTTTGTACCGTATCAGGATTCGGACCCACATACTTACCTTTGGAAGAGACCTAGAGAAGATTGCAGTCTTGAGAAAAGGAACTAAATGATTGAACTTCTCTGTTCCGACAGATTCAGATCCTCGAAAGAGGAGATACGAATTCGAATCACAGTCCAGCACCAAATTTTTCAACGTCTCTATCGGTTCATCAAATAAAATAAAATTTTCTAATGTAAGTAAGTTTACTGGCCACTATATTTCTGTTTACCATGACTTCCGCTATGTCATTTCCCAACGTAAACCGGCTCTGCCCAGTTGGTAATGAAGGAACGTGATGTTTAATGCGGATTCTGGATTATAACGTCTTTCTCTTGATGTTTCCAGGGGTAAAGTAAATCTGTTTGTGACTCTTAAAAGTAAATGCCTGAACCCACGCATTACACCTGTGATAGTTCGTTCCGCCAGACCATTGTGGCCACATTTCCCAGCCCCAGGAGTGTGCTGTAACAGATGATGTGCTTAGCTTACGAAATTAGACACGGTGGAAAAAATGCGAGTCTATTAAATGGTTAAGTAGAAGCAAGCTTCTGAAGCGGAGATTATGTTCTCATGTCAGTGGGATGTAAAGACTCTTCTAGGCATCATCGACTCGATGTGAAGCCATTTTGAAATTTTCACAAATTCAGCAAAATTCTTAGTTCGAGTAAATCCACTGTGAAGTGTGGAGTTACCGGATAATTCGATTATTACCGTCATTATAACCATCATTTTATCTATACCGCTGCTGGGACACTGTAATTGAAGATCATATGATGCCTTTTGGTCACTATACAAGTTGTTTCCCAAGAATAGGTTATTTCCTTGTCTACGGAATCCTGTTCATGTTAATATCAAACATCAGTAATTACTCGTAGATTACATTAAAACTAAAGTAGTTGATGAAGACGTTACTTGATAACAAAAACGCGATGCCTTTCTTCATTTACTTGCGCCTAGAAATGGCTATGGAGTACTACCAAACCCAAAGGCAAGAGATCTTACCGCCTTCCGATATACGTCGCTGTCAGTTCTTCCATATGATTTGATCGACATGACCTGTTTCAAGTTGGGTATGACAGACAATGATTTGGAAAAGCAATTGTTTTCGTTTGCAATAAACAGAAATATTTTCTTTCTAAGTATCCAAGTACAAAATTTTCGGAATATTAGTTCAAATTTAATATTCGCTTCTATAATGTAGGAAAGTATTTCACAGTTGCAAAACTCGCATCCGACTCATTGACCTTACACTTAGTCGCTGACCATAAATTCTAGCTCAGAGTGACACCTGATTAAGTAACCTAATGTAGCGAAGACTGTTTGTCAGTCCTCTTTCTCACCGGAAAATACGCAAATCACTTATTGGGCTCCATAAGTACACTGTAACAGTAATTTCTGTGTGTATGCAATGCATACGGATTAGAATTTAGTGGTGTTCTCCCTTCCACTTCTGTATACAATATGCCTGACCTAAACGGCCCTTTGTCATTACAGGTCCTGGGCTGTGCAACATCGTACTGACAACAGTAATGTGCTTATACTGACAACCTGACTGTTCGTTTTACCTGATTTTGTAATCATTCAAATAAAACAACATGACCTTCCAGTGGGAGAAATTTCGTCCCTCTTTTCCTTGTGTGAAATTTGTCAGTAAGCTTTTTGCCATCCAACCAGCAAAATGCGGCAGAGTACGGCCGGTAAACGATTCACAAACCGCGATTTAGTGCCGTTAAGACGATTTATTTAAACGTCACAAGACTGCACATAGGTGCAATCGATTTTGAGGAGCAAAGTGTTTCTTATCTTACTTTTGTGACTGGTGGGCATAAGTGATTTCCAAAGACCTTTTATGATATTGAAATAATATTTTGACACAAAGTAAGAAGGTAAGTGTTTTATCCGTATATATTTTGTAGGAAACTGTAATCGTGATGGAAGATTATACACCTGAATGTTTGACACAACTGGTACGAGAAAACGCTGCATCTTAACCAAACCCTACGCCTCCTCTCCATATCCTTCTACGACACGAGCACGGGATTCTCCTCGCATACCGCTACAGAGCTGATCCTAGCACAGCTGAGAATTGGTAACATCGTCACAAACATTTGGCAACACTGTGACAGTGGAATCACTTCCGCGTATGGTACTGAATTGACTCGCTAAATTCACTTGATATTCCCTTTCCATTTGAATGACTTGTGCTATATAATCCTCATGTAAACTAAGACACTGAGACAGAATATTCAAATTTTTGCCATATAAAATGTTATTCGTCACCAAGGTGACAACTTTTATTTTCAGGATGAGTTATGAGGCTGAGCGACAAATACCATTATGAGAGTGGCGTACAGGCGAACTGTGTCCGTAGTCCAGTGGCACCGCCCGTGTCTTGGGTCAGAACGGCTCAATCAGTCGTCAGTTCTAACCGTGGTAGGGGCCAGCGTATGTGAGCTTTTTTTTTCTGATATATTTTTTGGAGCTGGGAATTTCCAGAAAAAATTCGCTATCGAAATCGGAAGGAAACCTTTACACATCAAATCCTCTTGGTAGCTCGACTCAGTAAGTTGTCTTAATGGTCATAGATCTTAGCTTTCTGACTGCCAAGCTACTTCGCAATAACAGCGTCTCTGAAGAAATTCCAGTCGACCATCAGCGATACGAATTTCAGTATTGTTCTTCACTTAATACTCACATGCCAGGGTGATAAGTATGAAGGAAATGAACCTCTTGACTACTATAGGGCCTCTATGCTAAATTTCCACAGAAGCAATTAGGAACTCCCTGCAGACATTTGCTAACAGCGGCTCTAGAAACTTACTTTTTCTATGGGTAGCTTCAAATATGGGCAATTTTGTCGAATCCAATTGAATATTTTTAATATCACATGTGAACAGCGTTCAGTTCTCCATTAATTAAGGTATAGACCTCAAGCAATTTGCCTGAGTAGCTATTGAACAGGTTCTGATAGGTATTGACACAATCTTTTGCATCCATTTACCATAGAGAATCAAAGAAAGAAACCAAACACATTACATTGCATTTACTCTGTTCCTTGACTAACACATATGAATCTATGACAATAATAAATTACACTCCTGGAAATGGAAAAAAGAACACATTGACACCGGTGTGTCAGACCCACCATACTTGCTCCGGACACTGCGAGAGGGCTGTACAAGCAATGATCACACGCACGGCACAGCGGACACACCAGGAACCGCGGTGTTGGCCGTCGAATGGCGCTAGCTGCGCAGCATTTGTGCACCGCCGCCGTCAGTGTCAGCCAGTTTGCCGTGGCATACGGAGCTCCATCGCAGTCTTTAACACTGGTAGCATGCCGCGACAGCGTGGACGTGAACCGTATGTGCAGTTGACGGACTTTGAGAGAGGGCGTATAGTGGGCATGCGGGAGGCCGGGTGGACGTACCGCCGAATTGCTCAACACGTGGGGCGTGAGGTCTCCACAGTACATCGATGTTGTCGCCAGTGGTCGGCGGAAGGTGCACGTGCCCGTCGACCTGGGACCGGACCGCAGCGACGCACGGATGCACGCCAAGACCGTAGGATCCTACGCAGTGCCGTAGGGGACCGCACCGCCACTTCCCAGCAAATTAGAGACACTGTTGCTCCTGGGGTATCGGCGAGGACCATTCGCAACCGTCTCCATGAAGCTGGGCTACGGTCCCGCACACCGTTAGGCCGTCTTCCGCTCACGCCCCAACATCGTGCAGCCCGCCTCCAGTGGTGTCGCGACAGGCGTGAATGGAGGGACGAATGGAGACGTGTCGTCTTCAGCGATGAGAGTCGCTTCTGCCTTGGTGCCAATGATGGTCGTATGCGTGTTTGGCGCCGTGCAGGTGAGCGCCACAATCAGGACTGCATACGACCGAGGCACACAGGGCCAACACCCGGCATCATGGTGTGGGGAGCGATCTCCTACACTGGCCGTACACCACTGGTGATCGTCGAGGGGACACTGAATAGTGCACGGTACATCCAAATCGTCATCGAACCCATCGTTCTACCATTCCTAGACCGGCAAGGGAACTTGCTGTTCCAAAAGGACAATGCACGTCCGCATGTATCCCGTGCCACCCAACGTGCTCTAGAAGGTGTAAGTCAACTACCCTGGCCAGCAAGATCTCCGGATCTGTCCCCCATTGAGCATGTTTGGGACTGGATGAAGCGTCGTCTCACGCGGTCTGCACGTCCGGCACGAACGCTGGTCCAACTGAGGCGCCAGGTGGAAATGGCATGGCAAGCCATTCCACAGGACTACATCCAGCATCTCTATGATCGTCTCCATGGGAGAATAGCAGCCTGCATTGCTGCGAAAGGTGGATATACACTGTACTAGTGCCGACATTGTGCATGCTCTGTTGCCTGTGTCTATGTGCCTGTGGTTCTGTCAGTGTGATCATGTGATGTATCTGACCCCAGGAATGTGTCAATAAAGTTTCCCCTTCCTGGGACAATGAATTCACGGTGTTCTTATTTCAATTTCCAGGAGTGTATTTGAGGAACCTCCCTTGAAAGGAAAAAGA
Organism: Schistocerca nitens; assembly: GCF_023898315.1. Lineage (NCBI taxonomy): Eukaryota > Metazoa > Arthropoda > Insecta > Orthoptera > Acrididae > Schistocerca > Schistocerca nitens. Next base: position 848,864,733 of record NC_064617.1, read on the forward strand.
ACAGAATGTGACGCTTTAATTGCAGTGCACTGGATCAGAAACAACGAAATTAACTCTGTGCCACATTGATGTATTGCATTCAAGTGTAATAAAATAATTATCAAATAAAAATGGTTTTGTGCCTCCTTTGTTATCAAGAGTGAAACAGAAATCGCAGGCGCTTCAGTCTGGAACCGCGTGACCGCTACGGTCGCACGTTGGAATCCTGCCTTGGGCATGGATGCGTGTGATGTCCTTTGTTTAGTTAGGTTTAAGTAGTTCTAAGTTCTAGGGGACTGATGACCACAGATGTTAAGTCCCATAGTGCTCAGAGCCATTTGAACAAATCTTAGACAGATTTTATGAGTCACCACTCAACAACATTAAAGCATTTTACATGGTCGAGAGTGCGGAGTGGAGCAGACGTTGTCGGCAAAAGGCGAGACAATGCAGTGCCTCAGCCCCCGCCGCTAGGCAGTAAACGGGTCCCAGAGAACTCCGACGCATGCGGTGTTCAGAGGCAGATGGTCGGCAAAGAAATCTTTCGCTAAAACATTATTGGACCAAACTGTTATTGCCAGAATCTATTGTAGATTCGCTTGAATTACACTCATAGCTTGAGCACCGAGAGGAAAGGGGCGATAAAAACTTTGTCGACGTGTGCTTTTAGTTACCAGACGTAGTATTAGCTAGTCTCGCGTTTTACCTCCAGACTACGGTCGCAGTCAAGAATAAAGTACTAAGACTGAAGTCAAGACTTCCTCTGGGATGTGCCGCAGTCTACAATGTTGCCAGATCGAGCATATTGCCGGACATAGGATACTGACAGGAGCACGACTGTATTGCCCACCTTACGTGAACGACTCAGTGGTCAATTTTTTGCTCTAAGACTGTGTCTACAACACATATTGCACGCTGAAGACCCAGAAGAATTAAAAAACAAAAGTAGTTTATGAGAGCAACGTTAACTATAGCGTTCGAAGTATTCATAGTATTGTATACGTGTGTGTAAATGCCTTCAAATGGTTCAAATGGCTCTGAGCACTATGGGACACAACTGCTGACTTCATTAGTCCCCTATAACTTAGAACTAGTTAAATCTAACTAACCTAAGGGCATCACAAACATCCATGCCCGAGGCAGGATTCGAACCTGCGACCGTAGCGGTCTCGCGGTTCCAGACTGCAGCGCCTTTAACCGCACGGCCACTTCGGCCGGCGTAAATGCCTTCCAATGCCCACTCAAAAAAGACAAGGATACACAGTCTAGCTTCGATATTATAAATTCGCCTCAGTTTGCGGATGAATTTAGACATAGGTTGATAATCACTTAGAATATTTAGCAGTACTGTACCCATTGGTGTTAAACTCGTATTCAACCAATGATTCCCACAGCTACAGGAACACTACTTGAGATACCTCATAGACCAAATACTTACGCAGTGCTATCAGACGAAAAGATCAACCTGACACAAATTGTGGGAAGTTTGCTTTACAGCCTTCGTACCTGGATAAAGAGCTTTTCCTAGTTGAGATATCTGTGAACGTTGCTGCATAAGACGATTTAAGAAGAAACTAAATTCCTTCAGCTAAGACAATGTTTAAAGAAATCGTCTTAACGGCACTAATTCGTGGTTTGTGAATCATTTACCGGCCGAATTCTGCCGCATTTTGCTGGTTGAAAGGCAAAAAGCTTACTGACAAATTTCACACAAGAAAAAGAGGGACGAAATTTCTCCCACTGGAAGGTCATGTTGTTTTATTTAAATGATTACAAAATCAGGTAAAACTAACCGTCAGGTTGTCAGTATAAGCACATTACTGTTGTCAGTACGATGTTGCACTGCCCACGACCTGTAATGACAAAGGGCCCGTTTAGGTCAGGCATATTGTATACAGAAGTGGAAGAGAGAGCACCACTAAATTCTAATCCGTATGCATTGCATACACACAGAAATTACTGTTACAGTGTACTTATGGAGCCCAATAAGTGATTTGCGTATTTTCTGGTGAGAAAGAGGACTGACAAACAGTCTTCGCTACATTAGGTTACTTAATCAGGTGTCACTCTGAGCTAGAATTTATGGTCAGCGACTAAGTGTAAGGTCAATGAGTCGGATGCGAGTTTTGCAACTGTGAAATACTTTCCTACATTATAGAAGCAAATATTAAATTTGAACTAATATTCAGAAAATTTTGTACTTGGATACTTAGAACGAAAATCTTTCTGTATATTGCAAAGGAAAACAATTGATTTTCTAAAACAATGTCTGTCATACACAACTTGAAACAGGTCAAGTCGACCAAATCATGTGGAAGAACTGACAGCGACGTATATCGGAAGGCAGTAAGATCTCTTGCCTTTGGGTTTGGTAGTACTCCATAGCCATTTCTAGGCGCAAGTAAATGAAGAAAGGCATCGCGTTTTTGTTATCAAGTAACGTCTTCATCAATTACTTTAGTTTTAATGTAATCTACGATTAATGGCTGATGTTTGATATTAACGTGAAAGGATTCCGTAGACAGGGAAGGAACCGTGATGGGTCCGTATCTCTATCACAGAACTTCACTTCATGCACTTCATCTTTAAATGCATGCACACTTTGTTACTTCAGAATAGAGGTATATCAGACATCTTTCGTGGTTAATTAAGAGGGACGGAAGGGTTTGATAAAAGTCCGGAATTATAACAAAAACTGTCGTCTTTTATTTTCAAGTTTAGATTTGGTTACTGGCATTAGCAAAAATTTCGGTAATTCATTACTCTACATGGCTTGTCATCAATATGATATAATTAGATTGGATTACATTAAATTAATTCTTGTTTCATAGATCATGAACACGATTTTTCGTAATGATGTGGAACGTGTCATTTTAATGTTCTTTACATACCATGATTCAATTTCTTTACAAATTTTTACTCTCTCTCTCTGTCATTCTTTTTGATTTTTATCTCTCTCTCTCACTCTCTCTCTCTCTCTGTCACACTCACACACACACACACTTTTTTTTATTTGTTTGTTGTTGTTGTGGATTGGCAGGAGAGCCAACCCACGAATGTTAGAGTTAAGCTGCTACTTTTCGGATTGGCTTGCGCTCTATAGTATGTACATTTCTGTGTACGAAATGTAGCTAAGATGCTGACAAAAAAATTTATGGTACCAAAAGACCTATTGTTGTGGATTGGCAAGACAGCCAATCCACCAGGAGGAAGCCGAAAGGCACGCGTTTTAGCTCACGCAGGCTGGCGTGAGGTCTGGAACAGGACAAGGAGTTTAGACTTTAGAAAAAAGGATGTAGCTTGTGGAATACTTAATCTATTAATGTTGAACGTAGCTCTTGTCTGTACATTATTTACAATATCAATAGTGACTGGTAATGGCGCCTTGCTAGGTCGTAGCAAATGACGTAGCTGAAGGCTATGCTTACTATCGTCTCGGCAAATGAGAGCGTATTTTGTCAGTGAACCATCGCTAGCAAAGTCGGCTGTACAACTGGGGCAAGTGCTAGGAAGTCTATCTAGACCTGCCGTGTGGCGGCGTTCGGTCTGCAATCTCTGATAGTGGCGACACGCGGGACCGACGTATACTAACGGACCGCGGCCGATTTAAAGGCTACCACCTAGCAAGTGTGGTGTCTGGCGGTGACACCACAACTGTGCTCGACCATCAGCGAGGCACGAAAAAGTTTGTGAATGAATTTCTTAGTTGTTAGTACACTTACGGTTGGTTGGTTGGTTGGTTTTGGGGAAAGAGACCAAACAGCGAGGTCATCGGTCTCATCGGATTAGGGAAGGAAGTCGGCCGTGCCCTTTCAGAGGAACCATCCCATCATTTGCCTGGAGCGATTTAGGGAAATCACGGAAAACCTAAATCACGATGGCCCGACGTGGGATTGAACCGTCGTCCTCCCGAATGCGAGTCCAGTGTGCTAACCACTGCGCCACCTCGCTCGGTTTGAGTACACTTACGAAAGAAATATAAAAACAACTATGTGAGTTACTGATTTATGATGCTTAGTTTGCAGTCAGTTCTGAGTATTATTAGTAACTACGGTCCAGTCCCTAAACCTAGTTACAGAAATGCGAATCAGACGCATTACGTATTCCAAGCCGTTGCAGCCGCCACTTGGAGACACTAGCTATGGTCACTTCCCAGCCCGCTGTAAGATCACATAGGTTCGTCTTCTTCCTGCTGGTATTGTAACTGATATTTGGCAACAAGGCAATGTATGTTTGGCAACTCTGTGATCGACGAGTTACTTCCTGGTGTGCACGGAATTAAGCCTCAAAGTTCACTTGATTTTACCTGTCATTTCCATTGAATAATCTGAGTTATTATCGCTTGAGGTGTAAAAAAAAGATTGCAAATTTACGGTTTTCAGACCAGAAAAGTAGTTGCACGTGGAATTCGCAACTAATCTCGTCCTTCTAATAGCGGTTTACGAGTTCTAGCCACTATTCGTCTCGTAAGAGGAAGTTAAGACACATACTTCTTCGCCAGCTCTGTGGTAATGTGATGACCTGTCAAACAGCGTCTGTTATAGTTCGCAGTTCCAGTTTCACTGAGTGTAGCGTTTTTATACCTTCTATGAAAGAGCTAGAAACAGTCAGATCAAACATCGATAAGGAAATCGCAAGAAAATACTTTCGGCTCATAGTGCAATGGTGAAAAATGCTGCACAGCAGGTAACGCCTCTTTCCGCTGCTGACAAGCAAATTTTGGGTTTCTAGGAATACAGAACTTTATTTATGAAATACCACATTTGCATACATCTTCAGTTTGACACAGCATACCAATTAAACACAGGCCCAATCAGAATGTAAGTGAGTAGTATTTAATCAATTCGTGTCGATAGAGGCACGCTTGTGTACAGACACTCAGTCGTAAGGTTATTGTGGGCAGTTTTATTACGTTTCTTATAATACTGCTCACAATTTTCGTAAGGTTTCCTTTAGTGTTGTTAAAACAATAGTAAACATGAGAGAGAAATAAATCATCAAGGATATATGCGAATTCTTTGATGTTATCTATAACAGTCTAAAACTGCACATGCTGTTTATTGATTACATGCATGTAGAAAACTTGTTCCGAGTTAAAGCTCTCAAACAAGGTTTGAAGAAGAATAAAATGCCACTGCCAGACGACAGCTAATGTAGAAAATACTTTTCCGACGTATTTTGGCACGATGCGCTCTACCCATACATAATACAAAAGTTTAGAGATGCATCTACTGTCTGGCTGTCTGTTAAACAGGAAATGGGCAAAATGTCGCAGAAGTTAGCCCTTTTTCCACATACGACTATTTTGGGTTAAGAAGTGAAGGGAATTATGTTACAAGTTCCATTACATTGATAACTTTAGCAGACAGGAGAATTGCGTTTAAAAAATTTTGCAGTGAATGTACTCCATCTCACGACACCTTATCTACCGTGCACAATACTTACCATTACGCTACTATCCGACACAGAGCTATAGCAGCTCCAGAAGTCAAGAACAATTCCTCCAGAACTTCTGCATTCCACAGCGCTGTGGGATAATGCATATGGCCAGGTCAATACTTTCGAGAGACAAACCGTTATACCTTTTCTTTTGCACTGCACGACTTTTTCAACCAACAGATAGCGCAAAAGAGTAGCGCAAGTGGAAAGGAACACTTCCTATTTAAATTTCTAGATCCTACACTGTTGGCAGTTCTGTGTTGGTGGCAGTTACGTGATTTTATTTTGGTGATTACAAAATAAAGCTGAATGTATGCACTGGGTAGCCGAGGCAGCTTGTTCATGGTGATTCGTCAACCAAGTAAATGAATTTACTGAACATGCTGCAAATTGATGCAGGGAGCCTGTGTGTCAGAATTCTCAGCTAGTGTGGCACAACGGCGTTATGATAGAAAAATGAGCCACTCAGAAAAAGGTTTGGTGGTCTGTTGGGCTGATGAGAGGTTCATGTATCTGTGGTCTGGGTTCGATTCCAACTTCAGTCAGTGATTTTAGATAGGGAGAGACAGATTCCATTCTCTTCTGGCTATACCAAGTGAAGAAATAATGGCATTGTGGTCTGATACTCACATTAAAAATGATATTCCTTCTCTACCAAGTAGACGTTAGGTTGAGCCACAATAAAGTCTGGAGTGGCGACATGTAGAAACTCTATCACCAGTAACCTTTCTTATACCAGTTATTTATTTCTAGTGACGAAACAAACGCTATGTAGGCTCGTAGGACACCTATTCCATCTGTTATTTGAGCTTCTGTATGTCGATAAAATTGGTTCTGAACTGGGAATGCAACTCAGACCGCCCTTAACGCGGAAATTGTTCCCTTCGTCACAATACAGCTCGGCTACAATTTGTTGTTTGTTCAAAACTGCAGATTCCTCAACATCTCCACATACTGCGCGTGAATGTGTTCGAATCCTGGTCCGGCACTAAAGATTTCATTATGTATTATCAAGATCTAGCATGAAAACACCTATCTGCTGGTGGATAATAATTTCGGTTTTTAATGTATTTTAATTCGTTGTCAACACTAACGATATTTGACGTTTTTGACTCCCAGTTAGATACAGAACTATTTGCGAGATCACTGTAAGTTCAAGATGTTATTCCGAGCTCCTGGTGGAGAAAAATTCGGTAGCTGACGTCTCTTTGCGTGTAGTCAACAACGATATGTGTGGGGCACAAATCCCAGTCAGCACTGAACTCTTCGTCATATTATTTCTATTTCAAACATGCTCATATGTCGCTGCTGGTGCAACAAACCCATATTTAACGTTCGTTTTCTCTAGAATATAACAGCGATAGGTGCCGGGTTGGAGTCCTGGGAAGGAAAAAATTAATGTTTTGTCTCGTCATTTCAGTTAAAACATCTAGCTACTGCCGAGAAAATGCGATATGTCACAGTTGATTGTGCTTCGATATCTATCCGATTAGGTTCTGGGTTCGAATCCCTGGCCAACACAAAGCTTTACCTCACGGCATTTCAAATAAGTTACTTGTGAAGAAGCAATATTTAACATCTCTCGTAGTTCGTTAACAGGGACAATAAGTGCTGGGTAGGAATTCGGGTCCGTCAAAATGTTTGCGTTATGTAATTTAAAGTTGGTATTTGCTAATTGATACTGTCTAAAATCGAGGTATATCACTCTCTGTATGCCTAATCAGAAATGACTGTTAGTTTCCGTCAGTCACGAAGTCTTTGTTTAGTCTGCATGACCTGGGTTTGAATCCATATGCAGAACGAGACGGTTCATCGTGTCATTTGAAGTTCATGCATATCCTCAACTAGCTGCTCGTGAATAACTTAAATTTTTGTCATTTTGTGTTAAATAGTAAGTATGGAATGTTACTTTGAAGAGGAAATCATGAATACGACGAACTTGCTACGTGCATTATCTATCTGACGTAATAATGAGAGTGGTAACATTTCAGGTATGTCATTTATTGTAATAAATGTGAGCTTACAAGCCTTAAGGACAGTCTTACCTTTGATAAGGTGTTCCCTGATATTTGTAGTATCGTAGTATTACTTTACATCTTGAGTCATTGCAATACGGAGTAGTAACCCGGTGTGGCCGTGCGGTTCTAGGCGCTACAGACTGGAGCCGAGTGACCGCTACGATCGCAGGTTCGAATCCTGTCTCGGGCATGGATGTGTGTGATGTCCTTAGGTTAGTTAGGTTTAATGAGTTCTAAGTTCTAGGCGACTGATGACCTCAGAAGTTAAGTCGCATAGTGCTCAGAGCCATTTCTGATACGGAGTAGTGTTTTCTAGTGGTGACTCGTTGGAACCATTTTCAATAGTCAAACGACTGTACCAAGGAGCGATTAGAGGACCTGCTAGACAGCTGCGTTATGTGGGATATATGCGAATTAGGCGAAATGCAATTCAGGTCGTTCGGATACTTTTGAGCGTGACTGTACCTGACTTCATTTTGCGACAGGACGGAGGTCCGCCACATTGGCATTGCTTCATATGTAGTGGCCTCAGCCAACATCTTCCACAGCACTTGATTAGTCGCTGTGTATTTAATGTTGTGCCACTCATGTTGTGGTCCTCCAAATCTCTTAACAATTCACCCACAGATTCTTTCTTTTGAGGATGTGGAAGGAAGTGTCCTGCGGAAATGGATGTACCTAAACCATTTATTTATCCCAATTTCCACAGGATGTGTGATGGGTAACGCACCGGAGAGACATCTGCAATGCCACAAATGGAGCCCACATAGCATATCTCTGAATGTTCATAGAAATTTGTGAAAGTTAACCTTTCAAAGTTATCCTTTCAGTCTATATGAGTAATTCTTAAATAAAGGCATTACTGCAGAAACAGAAATACTTCCTTTTCGTTTCATTCATTTTGAATCGCTCTATGTATCTCCAAATGGACCATCACATTACTTTACATACAAAATAATATTTTCAGATCACATTATAATTGCCACACTGACAATATTTTCGCGTGTATAATTCTATAGTTTGTCTCAAGTTTATCAGATATCATGTGTGTGTGTCAAGATGTGTTGGTGCCTCGGAATGTTTATAAGATAAACAGTGGGTTTAAGAGATAAAGTCAGTGTAGTTGGTGGATCACTAAGGGACCCTGTAACGACACAAGTATACGTCACACAGTGTAAGAACTATTCCATTTCATTTCGTAGAAGTTGCTTCGTTATTCTCTGTCATAACTTAAAAAGTACGCTTAGTAGCAGGGTAGCTGTAAAAGCCTGTATAAAAGAAGCAGTGAGCACCGAGGACACATATGACATCTAACGGTAGCAGTGTAAAGTATGGCAGCTCGTCGCTAAGTGCTGCCACCAGGCTTCAAAGTACGCAACCAATAACCTGTAATTGTGTTGAATGTATAGCTGCAGATAATGCTTTTGTATTAATCTTCAATCTCTATATATTGTTAAGTAGATCTTATTTTTGAAAGTATTATGAACCTGTGTAGTTAAAGCAGTAGCGAGTCATGCCGGCAGCTGTGGCCGTGCGGTTCTAAGCGCTTCAGCCTGGAACCGCGCTGCTGCTACGGTCGCAGTTTCGAATCCTGCCTCGGTCATGGATGTGTGTGATGTCCTTAGGTTAGTCAGGTTTAAGTAGTTCTAAGTCTAGGAGACTGATGACCTCAGAGGTTAAGTCCCATAGTGCTTAGAGCCATTTGAACCATTTGTAGTGCTTCATGGCTTTAGGCTAAAGTTAAAATCTAAAGTGACTTCCCCGCGGAAGAGTAATACAGGAGAAACGTTGCTACACAAAGTTCCAGAAGAGTCCTCTTTGTGAGTCGGAATGGTCGTGTTGCCCACGTATTGTATTCTGTGATGATTAAAATGAGCACAATCTTTGATAATTGCCTTTGACGACGAGAAATTAATGCTATACGTAATTCTACAGTTTTCAGCAGTTATTTGTCAACCAAGCAGAAGTGGAAATGCTATTACAAGGGCCAGCTGAAAGTATTGTTTGCTGTGAAGGAGGCAGAAATTGCGTTGCAGCCTTACCCACTTTACTGGCCAAATATTACGATGGGAATTACAACGTGGAAACCACTGTGTAAAAGCTGCTAAATCATCCATCGGCAGCAAAATCTCGACAGAAGCTGCAATACGTAGCTCAACACCACGAAAGGACTGCAGTATTTATTTCCAAGGTGAAGTTGAGAATAATTTATCTTTCACAGTGACGGACATATTGTAAAGTCATGATTCGTCGTCCTCTTGCAGAAGTTAATACAAATTAAGCGTTCAAAAGTAACAAGCTTTATCATAGTGTTGTTGTTTCAGTGGAAGTTTAGTGTGTCCTTTTCACTGACTGTAATATTTAATCAGCAACATTTTCATATCATAAGCTAGATTTGCGTAGGCCAATATAAAGTGATTAAAATTATATTTGTCACATTAAGCAAAGCATCCATTTGTCTATAAAGTATCAGCTATTTTATTACATTGACAAGCATAATAAAACCAGTTGCAGAAGGAGAAAGCAAAAGGTATTGTGCACATTTTCATTATTACAAAAAAGGTTATTACTGTGGTGTTCAGAATATATGATTGTACTGATTCATGGCGTGTGACGAACTAAATTTATGATTCAACAAATGTATAGGGAAGCGCTTTTGCTACGTTGCATCGAAGCACTATCAGTTCAAAAATTCTTCACGTAGAAAAGTATCAGAAAACATGAGTGTAAAAATTCATTTTCAGTCAGTGGTCAGTTCTGTGTAAAGATAATGTTAAAGAAATACGTTCATAATAAAATTACAAATAACACAACCACGGTAGCTATGCATCCTCAAACTATCGGTATCTTTTCACTCAACATTTCAGTGCTACTTTGCATAAAAGTGTCTCAAGTTTAAAATAGATTTATTCTGTAGTGATGAAAGTGTCTTCTGCTGCGGCAACGGAAGTACTACATGTGTAGGATCCATGTTGCCATATGCAGTGTATGTCGCTATTTCAAAGTGGTTATGACTTATATTGTGTGCTATCCTCCCCCTTGTTTGCTTGTGAAGTTACTATATCGGTTACAGTTATTGAAAATTGTAGATTGTGTGGGCAGAGCTTAGCTCTGCAGTGTTTAGAGCAATTAGTGAAATCAACACTGAGGTCTCACTGCAAGCAAATGGTCGTCCATTGTAATTACGAGTCCGATCGCCAACTACGTTCATTTATAGGCGAAAACTAATCCGTATGAGGGTACAACTGGGTGTGGCATCGCAATCAGAGTCCGAAAATCAATTGGGGAGGGAGAGACATAGAGAAAGAGACAGAGAGAGAGAGAGAGAGATTCTCAGCCGACTCTTCTTCGCATTGCACGTGATTTCACCAACACGAATTCCATTGGTTAGTCAGGTGTGGCGCAGAGAAATTCTTTCACCATGCTGTACTGGAGTGCACCGTCTTCTTGCTGACGTGATGCTTCAGGCCGATACATTGGCTACGAGAGCTACTGGGAGTGAGAGTTCAGGTGGGGTAAAATTTTAAATCCCAATAAAATATCACCTTACCCTCACGCAAGACATAGGTTAACATCATAAGTGATACTTTGCTCAATACATTTAAAGAACATGTGCAACCGTGATCTCGGGGTAGCGCCTTTGATGCATAATGAAAATGGCTCCAGTCCTGGGTACGCATCCCGTCAATGCTTAAATTTTTATTAATAATCTGAATTGGCAGCCGAAGACTTCCGGCATAAGAAGTCACCCTCAACCTGCCAACGGCCTTGTGAAAGAGGGGGGAGGAGCTGACAGGGGTTCAGGGAACTCTCTTGTCCCCTAGATGGGAAACTGCCTCTAAAGGCAGAAGAATCAGCCGTGATCAACGGCATGAGGATGCAAAAGGCAACGGAAATTACTGCATTAAAGACACGTGACGTGTGTCCACAGGAAATGTGGCTTATAATCGAAGAAGTGTCATGATGATCTCTCCATTGGCAACAGATTCCGGAATAGTCCTCCATTCGGATCTTCGGGGGGTGACTGCTAAATGGGATGTTACCACGAGAAAAAGATTAAATAATCATCGAAAGGATAACGTTCAACGAGTCGGGGCGTGGAATGTCAGAAGCTTGAACGTGGTAGGGAAACTAGAAAATCTGAGAAGGGAAATCCAAACCCTCAATCTAGATATAGTAGGGGTCAGTGTAGTGAAGTGGAAAGAAGACAAGGATTTGTGGTCAGGTGAGTATAGGGTAATATCAACAGCAGCAGAAAATGGTATAGTGAGAGTAGGACTGGTTATAAATAGGAAGGTAGGGCAGAGAGTGTGTTACTGTGAACAGTTCAGTGACAGGGTTGTTCTTATCAGAAACGACAGCAAACCAACACCGACAACGATAGTTCAGGTATACATACTGACGTCGCGAGCTGAAGATGAACTGTTTGAGGATGTTGAAAGGGTTACACAGTACGTGAAGGGGGATGAAAATCTAATAGTCATGAGGGACTGGAATGCAGTTGTAGGGGGAGGAGTAGGAGAAAAGGTTACAGGAGAATACGGGCTTGGAACAAGGAATGAGAGAGGACAAAGACAAATTGAGTTCTGTAACAAGTTTCAGTTAGTAATATCGAATACTCTGTTCAAGAATCACAAGAGAAGGAGGTATACTTGGAATAGGCCTAGTGATATGGGAAGATTTTAGTTAGATTACATCATAGTTAGACAGAGATTCCGAAATCAGATACCGGATTGCAAGGTGTACCCAGGAGCAGAACAGCCTCAGATCAGGAAGAATCAATTCGCAAAGAAGTGGGAGACGGAAGTACTTAGGAATGACGAGATACGATTAAGGCTTTAGATACAGCAAAAAAGGAATAGCTCAGTAGGCAGTACAGTTGAAGAGGAATGGACATCTCTAAAAAAGGGCCATCACAGAAGTTGGGAAGGAAAACATAGGTACATAGAAGGTAACTGCGAAGAAACCATGGGTATCAGAAGAAATTCTTCAATTGATCGATGAAAGGAGGAAGTACCAGAATGTTCAAAGAAACTCAGGAATACAGAAATACAAGTCGCCGAGGAATGAAATAAATAGGAAGTACAGGGAAGCTAAGACGAAATGGCTGCAGGAAAAATGTAAAGACATCGAAAAAGAAATGGTTGTCGGAAGGACAGACAGGATGACCAAGAACGAAGTGCTGCTATTAAGAAGAGTGTAAGGAAGGGTGTAGTTTTTCGCCCCTACTGTTCAATCTGTACATCTAGGAAGCAATGATGGAAATAAAAGAAAGGTTCAGGAGGGGAATTAAATTTGAAGGTGAAAGGATATCAATGATACAATTCGCTGATGACACTGATATCTTGAGTGAAATTGAAGAAGAATTACATGGTCTGTTGAACGGAACGAACAGTCTAATGAGTACAGAGTATGGACTGAGAGTAAATCGAAGAAAGACGAAACTAATTAGAAGTGAAAAGGGAACAGCGAGAAACTTAACGTCATGATGGATGGTCACGAAGGAGATGAAATTAAGGTATTTTGCCACCTAGACAGCAAAATAACCAATGACGGACGGAGCAAGGAGGACATCAAAAGCAGACTAGCACTAGCAAAAAATGCATTCCTGGCCAAGAGAAGTTTCTACTTTCAAATATCGGCCTTAATTTGAGGAAGAAGTTTCTGAGAATGTACGTGTGGAGTGCAGCATTGTATTGTAGTGAATCATGGACAGTGGGAAAACCGGAACAAAAGAGAATCGAAGCATTTGAGATGTGGTGATAGAGACGAATGTTGAAAGTTACGAGGAGTGATAAGGTAAGGAATGTGGAGGTTCTGCGCAGAATATGAGGGGAAAGGAACACGTGGAAAACACTAATAAAGAGAACTGACAGGATTATACATGTCAAGACAAGAGGGAATGACTTCCATGGTACTAGAGGGAGCTGCAGAGGGCAAAAACTGTAGAGGAAGACCGAAATTGGAATACATCCAGCAAATAATTCAGGACTTAGGCTGAGATGAAGAGGTTAGCACAGGAGAGGAATTCGTGGCGGGCCGCATCAAACCAGTCAGAAGGCTGATGATAAAAAAAAAGAATAAAATATCTGGAGAATGAGGAAATGATGGTACATACAGATCGATGTATACATCTTCATATAGTAGTTCTCGACTGGTGGTTGAACCGCATAGCACCGCCGCATCCCACCGGACGCCTGGGCGGCAGCCACTGTACAGTAGTTATAAGTGCGGAGCGCCTGTGGCGCTTTGCGGTGTGCGCGGCCAGCCGCGGTATTAATTTCTCAGCGGCCTGCGCTGCGCGAGCCGACCATGTAACGAAGCACTTTCAGTATCTGCGGCCCGGAAACGACCACCTGCGGTTACTCTCTACGTCACTAGCTTCATTTCCTCATAGCCGACGCCAATTATAGACATTATATCGCCAAAAACCTAGAACAAAACTGCTTCCACTGAATAAGGTAGATTACACAGAGGTATTAAATGTACACGCATCAACGAATGGTTTGCGCCACTCCATTATGCCATGCACGTGTATTGCTATTGTGACCTTTCCTGCATCGATTGGTAAACATACACACAGTAATCATGAGCTCTACGTACGAGTAGAATGTCGCACTCGAAAGGATTACAGCATTTTAGTTCAAATAAAGCAGTAGTATGGTTCAAAATGGTTGAAATGGCTCTGAGCACTATGGGACTTAACATCTGTCGTCATCAGTCCCCGAGAACTTAGAACTACTTAAACCTAACTAACCTAAGGACATCACACACATCCATGCCCGACGCAAGATTCGAACCTGCGACCGTAGCAGTCAAGCGGTTCCGGACTGAGCGCCTGAACCGCGAGACCACCGCGGCCGGCGCAGTAGTATGGACGGAGTGGAGACGTCTGTGAAGCGAACATCTGTCATGCCACATGGGTCAATCGCTAGCACTGATCGAGTCAGCATCATCGCGGAAAGCTTATCAACTACGGACGTTGCTCGACGTTTACACCAAAGTGAGGTAGTGCGGACATGAAATCTGTTTCAGCTGACAGGTGTTGCTGAGGACATAAACCTCACAGGCCGCCCACGTTCGACAGTTGCACAGGATGATCGATATCTACGACTTTTTAGTCGAAGGAACCATGAGCTGAATATTCCATAACTGAAACTTCCTGGCAGATTAAAACTGTGTAGCGGACCGAGACTCGAACGTCAGCGCACACTCCGCTGTAGAGTGAAAATTTCACTGTAGAAACAACCCCCAGGCTGTGGCTAAGCCATGTCTCCACAATATGCTTTCTTCCAGGAGTGCTAGTACTGCAAGGTTCGCAGGAGAGCTTCTGTGAAGTTTGGAAGGTAGGAGACGAGGTACTGGCGGAATTAAAGCTGTGAGGACGGGGCGTGAGTCGTGCTTGGGTAGCTCAGTTGGTAGAGCACTTGCCCACGGAAGGCAAAGGTCTCGAGTTCGAGTCTCGGTCCGGCACACAGTTTTAATGTAACAGGAAGGTTCATTCAGCGCACACTCCGCTGTAGAGTGAAAATTTCATTCTACTCCAAAACCGGTTTCGACGTTCTAAGAGGCTACAGGACGTCGTATATCTCACCGAACTGTTACGATGCGATTGCATGATGCGAATCTCCATTCCCGACGATCATGATGAACATCGAGTCGTACATCATAACACCACTTTATAGATGAGCATAAAACCTTGCAGAATGGATGCCACAGGATTGGCATCAGCTGTTGTTTGCGGACAAATCTCGGATCTGTTTAGAGACAACCCATGAATATTGAACACCTCCAACACTGTGTGCCTCATGAGCAACAAAGTAGTGGTGGAATGATTTTCTGGGATGCCATTACGTGGGGTAACAGTACGCCTCTCGTGGGTGTTGAGGATAATGTCACGGCTTTACGGTACAGAAAGGATATTCTGCAACCTTTGGTCGGACGATATCAGCAAAACATTTCATCTTGATGGATGACAGCCCGTGTGCTCATCGTGCTGTTCTCGTGAACACGTTGCTTCAGCATGCTAGGATCACCAGAATGGAGTAGTCTGCCTGTTCTAAGGACATGACCCGAAACGAACGTATCTCGGATCGACTGAAACGAACTGTTTTCGGATGGCGTTCTCCACGCGAATCATCATTGGAGAGTGAGAGCTAGATTGGCTTAATGATCTCTTAGATATTAAGCCAGGATGAATTCAAGCGTGCATTCAAACAAAGGTAAGTTCCACCGCCTACTGACATATTCAGGAGTGCTGTGAAATATCTCTCGTAGCTAGCAGACGATTATATCTTTACGCAAATGTTTGTTCTGTTTGATATGTTGATCTGGACACATGGCAAATGAATAGGTACACATGCCTCAGAGAACACTTCTGTTTTCCTTTCGATGAACTTCGAAATTGAACTGTGAAGCTAAACTTTTTTGATGTGTGTGCAATGACGTTCTGGTTTTATTGTTATTTTTCTTGTTGTGGTCTTCGTTCTGCAGAGTGGTCTGACGTAGCTCCGAAACTTAATCTGTCTTGTGCAAGCCTCTTTATCTCTGTATAATTACTGCAACCTGCATCCATCTGAACCTTCTTATTGTATTCACTCATTGATCTCCCTCTACATCTTTCTTTTACCAAATGACGATTCCTTGATGCCGCTAAAGGTGTTCTATCAAAAGGGTTCAAAAGGCTCTGAGCACTATGGGACTTAACATCTGAGGTCATCAGTCCCCTAGAACTTAGAAGCACTTAAACCTAACTAACCTAAGGACAGCACACACATCCATGCCCAAGGCAGGATTTGAACCTGTGTCCGTAGCAGTCGCGCGGTTCCGGACTGAAGCTCCTAGAACCGCTCGGCCACCGCGGCCGGCGGTGTTCTATCAACCGATCCCTTATTTTTGTCAAGTGGTGGCTTAAATTTCTTTTCCTCCCAGTTAAATTCAGTACCTTCTCATCAGTTATCTGATCTACCCATCTCATCTTCAGCATTCTTCTAGAGAACCATATTCGGAAAGGTTCTATGCTCTTCTTGTCTGAGCTGTTTCAGTTTCACATAAGTCTACATTCTAGGGAAATATCGTCAGAAATCATACTCTAACACTTAAATTTATCTTCGACGTAAGCAAATTTCTGTTTTTCAAAAAACGCTTTTCTTGCTAATGCTCGTTAGAATTTGATATCCTCTATACTTCGACTACTGTCAGATATTATGCTGCGAAAATACCAAAATACATCTGTTCCTGCTAGCGTCTATTTGCCTAACGTCATTCTGTTAGCATTACCTGATTCAGTTCAACTGAATTCAGTTACCGTTGTTTTACTTTTGTTGGTGTTCCTCTTATACCCTCTTTTCAAGACACTATCCCGTTCTTTCACCTGTTGTGCGCATGCTTTCCCGCCTCCTGCTTAGGTTAACTCATAAAGCGAAATGGCATTCGACAGCAGCTTTGTTCAAATCCCTTCCTCCCACTAACATTTACATATTCCATGGTTTCCCTAAAGTTCTCACTGTAAATACCTGGTTGCTTCGTATGAAAAGTGACGCACCTGATTTCCTTCTCCGTTTTCTCCAATTCCAATGACGTGCGACGTCTCTAATTACTAAGTCGTTGACGGGACGTTTAGCAACAGACTTTGTTGAAGTAAAAGATTTCTACAACCTGAACACAGTTGAGAAAAAATCGTACTCCAGGAACAGACGTAGCCTATATCTGGAAAAGATCGGATATCGCACTGAACCAGCGATTGTTGATGCGCTGGCAGGGGTTTATGGGACTATTTGCCAACGGAGATTAGTGTACCTTGGTTAGAGGTGTTGGCACACTCGCATAGCGGAGCAGTAGCTCGCTTCCGTCGGTGAGTGGAAGACCGAGTTCTCATGAAACCCACATCCTCAAGTTTATCCTATGTATCAGGACTAAATTGGCATGCAGGCAGCTTCGTGGGAACCAGAGGGGAAACAATGTGAAACAGGAAACGGGGTGCACTCAGGCTGGCGATGTCAACTGAGAAGCTACTTGCCAAAGCAGCAGCAGCTCCGGGTCACGAAAACCGACAGCGTATGGAAGGTCGGTGTATATCCCCACACTTCTCCATACGGCATCCCATGACGCCATTGACAGAGGATGACACAGCAGTCGGTTGGTACCGATGGGGCTGCTAGTGCCTCTGGGTACAGTTTACGTGAAGCAGAAGCGTCTGCTCAGGTTTCTAAAAAGAAAACTAAATTAACCGCCGGATATGCAGTGGGTCACCAACATATTCCTTTTGAATATGTAGTACCTGTACGATCAGCCAGTGTTTGGGAGCGATCGTATATTTCTCCAGAAGACGATAGCAAGATTAAGTTTTAACTTCCCATACATGATGTAATACGAGGCGGTGTCCTTTCTAAAGGAATCACACCAGCCATTCGCTTCAATCGATTAGAGAAACGACTGAAAACCTAAATCTTTTATGAATCTTGGTTCATTTGAAATCAAACCAACTGTTCCTCTAGAAAGGGAATGAAAATTTAGGTTTGACGTGTCGCCAGCCACGAGATGATTCGAGTCAGCTAATCGCGATATACTAACTGCAGAAATAAAGCCCTGCAACCAGGTTTGGGACTTTACTTCTAATCGTCCTTGTTGATGACGTACTGTATGGAATCTACAATGGGGGTTTCCGGATACTTTTGATCACATGGTGTATACCCCCAAACAAAACCAAATGGTTCAAATGGCTCTGAGCACTATTGGACTTAACATGTGAGGTTATCAGTCCCCTAGAACTTAGAACTACTTAAACCTAACTAACCTAAGGACATCACACCCATCCATGCCGGAGGTAGGATTCGAACCTGAGACCGTAGCGGTCGCGCTATCCCAGACTGAAGCGCCAAGAATATACCCAAAGAGCCTGAGGAAAGTTATCATTGGAATTCAAGTTCACCATCTGTAAAGGTACCGTACTTTGATAACGTCCATTTTTAAAAAGCTGAGAGTAGGAACTGTTTATCATAGACTGAATGCTGGCGCTATTTTGTTCGCAGTGACAGGTAGTGCTATTAACTACAAACTGTTTGTCTCCTGACGGGACACGTAGAACGCTTTCCGTTTCTAGGCACTTTGGAGTGCGGGCGCTCACGCTCATTGTTCACGACGGTAGCGAGCGCAGTCAGTTAGGAGTGGCAGCTGGTACAGTGCAGCGGTTTCTGTGGCGATAGGCGAGGCCGGTCTCTCGGTCTGCGCGAGAATTGCCCACGGGCTGCCGCGCTGCGCTCTTAATGAGACGCCTTGCAGCTGTTAGGCCGTGGCCTTAGGCGGCCAAAGCAGGCGGTTAATTGATATTAATTTCAGCGAACCGCGGCACACCACGACGCACCCCTCCCTGCCTGGCACCGCGTATACCCTGCGGCTACCTACATTCCACTGTACTTCTAGAGACTGGTCTCCACAGTCAGACAGGGCAGAGTCTGCAAGCTGTATGGCGTCTCTTGTTGGCTATTCTCACAATTTTCTGACTGAGAAAATGCACTAACTGGATGGAAAACCGCAACACCAAAAATAATTAATGCAAGTAAAGAAATTTCAGGAGTACATTTGTCTAGGTAACATACTTAAGTATTAAACATAGCAAGATCACAGATTAATTTAAATGCAAGGTGGGTGACCGGTGTAACCTACGAAGTATTGAATCCAATCATGAAAACGTGCCAGCATTGTGTTGTACAGTTGCCGTCTATCAGTTCCAAGCCCGTTGCACTTGATCGATCAATGCATGGACGCTTCATGGTATTTGTGGATGACGCTGGAGTTGTCGTCCGATGATGTCCCATATCTGTTCGACTGGAGTCAGACCTGGCGATCGAGTTGGCCAAGACAACATGTCGACATACTATAGAGCATGTTGGGTTACAACAGCGCTATGTGGGCGAGCGTTATCCTGTTGGAAAACAGCCGGTCGGTGTGGCCGAGCGGTTCTATGCGCTTCAGTCTGGAAACGCGCGACCGCAACGTTAACAGGTTCGAATCCAGCTTCGGGCATGGATTTGTATGATGTCCTTAGGTTAGTTAGGTTTAAGTAGTTCTAAGTTTTAGGGGACTGATGACCTCAGATGTTAAGTCCCATAGTGCTCAGAGCCATTTGAGCCATTTTTCGTTGGAAAACAAGCCCTGGAATAATGCTCACGCTGGCCGGAGTGGCCGAGCGGTTCTAGGCGCTACAGTCTGGAACCGTGAGACCGCTACGGTTGCAGGTTCGGATCCTACATCGGACATGGATTTGTGTGATGTCGTTAGGTTTAAGTAATTCTAAGTTCTACAGAAGTGATGACCTCAGAAGTTAAGTCCCATAGTGCTCAGAGCCATTTGAACCAATATTGTTCACGAATTTCAACACAACAGCTCGAATCACCAGACTGAAGCAGAAACTTGCAGTTAAGGTGCGTGAAACAACCACGAGAGCGCTCCTGCTGTTACACAAAATTAGACCCCAGACCATAACTACAGGTATCGGTTTAGTGCGTTTAGCACGCAGACTAGTTTCTTGCAGGCCCTCAACTGGCCTTCTTCTAACCGATATACGTCCATCACCGACGATGAGGCACAACCAGCTATCATCAGGAAACACAACAGACCTCCACCCTGCCTTCCAATGACACAACTGAAGTCGCAAATGTCGATGGTTCCGGGTTTGTGAAATACAAGCTACAGGACGTCTGGCTGGGGGCTGTCCTTGAAGTAACCAATTTGTAACGTTCGTTGTGTCACTGTGGTGCCAACTATTGCTCAAAATGCTACTGCAGATACAGTACGATGTGCCAGAACCATACGCCGAACGCGATGTCTTCCTTGTCGGTAGTTCAAATGTTCACATGAGTGTGAAATCATATGGGACTTAACTGCTAAGATCATCAGTCCCTAAGCTTACACACTACTTAACCTAAATTATCCGAAGGACAAACACACACACCTATGCCCGAGAAAGGATTCGAACCTCCGCCGAGACCAGCCGCACAGTCCACCCCTCTCGGTAGTGACATGTGGCCGTCCAGCCGGTCTTCTTGCGACCGTAAATTCTCGTGACAATCGCTGCATGCAGTCATGTACGGTGGCTACATTCCCGTCAGGTGTTTCTGCAGTATAGAAAAAAGGAACACCCAGCTTCTCGTAGCCCTTTTAGACGACTTTCTTCAGATTAAGTGAGTATGTTGACAGTGGCGTCTTTGTTGCCTTAAGGGCATTCTTGACTAAAAGTAACTCACCACGTCTAATCTCAAAGGTAACTAATGGTCATGACCGGTACAGTGTGTACTTAAATCGTACCTTATCTCCATCGTCATATGCGACCGACACCATATGGGAAAGATATCATCCGTGGGGTGTAAAAATGCGGGTACCACCTTTCGTTCACGTCGCACAGCTATTTCTTGATGTTGCGGATTCTTTCCGTCAGTGTAGTTATCAGAGATATGAACTACCGAAATTATCTGGAAATATACCAGTCGTGAAACGGAAACAAAGAATTGTCACCAGGGGCAGTAAACCTGTGAGGAGTTCATGTTTCGATTTATGTTACATATATATGGCTCTGAGCACTATGGGACTTAACATCTGAGGTCATCAGTCCCCTAGAACTTAGAACTACTTAAACCTAACTAACCTAAGGACATCTCACACATCCATGCCCGAGGCAGTATTCGAACCTGCGACCGTACCAGTCGCGCGGTTCCGGACTGAAGCGTCTAGAACCGTTCGGCCACCGCGGCCGGCATTTTTGTTACAATCTCATGAATTGAAAGATTGCTAAATTATGTGGTGATGAACTAATGCCTACTATTTTCAATACTTTTGTTGAAACTTCCTGGCAGATTAAAACTGTGTGCCGGACCAAGACTCTAACTCGGGACCCTTGCCTTTCGCGGGCAAGTGGTAGAGCAAAGGTCCCGAGTTCGAGTCTCTGTCCGGCACACAGTTTTAATCTGCCAGGAAGTTTCATATCAGCGCACACTCCACTGCAGAGTGAAAATCTCATTCTGGAAACATCTCCCAGTCTGTGTCTAAGCCATGTCTCCGCAATATCCTTTCTTTCAGTAGTGCTAGTTCTGCAGGATTCGCAGGACAGCTACTGTAAAGTTAGGAAAGTAGGAGACGAGGTACTGGCAGAAGTAAAGCTGTGAGGACGGGGCGTGAGTCGTGCTTGGGTAGCTCAGTTGGTAGAGCACTTGCCCGCGAAAGGCAAAGGTCCCGAGGTCGAGTCTCGGTCCGGCACACAGTTTTAATCTGCCAGGAAGTTTCATATCAGCGCACACTACGCTGCAGAGGTTAAATCTCATTCTGGAATACTTTTGTTGTTGTCGCCTTGGTTTGATACAGCACACGGTTCTATCCTGTGTAAGATTAGTTCATTTGTCGAGACAGTCGGCTACCTAAGTTCACCCAAGTAGAGCAGCAGTCAAGGCAAATGACTCACCTCTGATAAAATGGGGCAGGTAGGGAATATGATGTGGTTGGTTCAAATTTCTCTTCATATCTGCATCAGCTCATCGGACGAAATATCTCTCTCTTCCTCAAGACCCACACTGAACGTTTTGGAGCATTGTCGATTGTGTTGAACTGGTACCAAGTAGTCATCTGACGCTCTTTTGTTGACGTAAGGTGTATGCGCCAGTCATTAGCACGGAATCTGCGCAATACGACGAGTTGACGTTGAGACGTGACAGGATGGCAGAAGGGAGCCCATGTGAGTGGATGCGACCGCGAAAATACAGCAAATAAAGTTGTTGAATCAACGTGGACTGTCTAGCGCATCTACAAAGACTGGTCTAACAGTTACTGATGTGTAACACGGACAGTGAACGTAAAAAGATCCCAACCGACAGTGACCTGAGACGAGTGTTAACACCTCTTCATGACAAATGGTTACAAATTCCGACATGAATTTCTGCTGTCTGTGGATGTATATCCACTTGAACCAACGCTATGAAGAAGACTGCATGCTGTAGGCGTTTGGATTCGGGAACCTCGAGAAAGTTGGTTGCTCACAGCGTCAATAAAGCTGCACGCCTTCCGTCGGCAAGACAACATAGAAACTTGATAGTACCTGACAGTGGGCGTGTAGTGTAGTCTGGCATATCGTGATTCGGATCTTCCCAAGTGTTCCAAGCCACCCAGCGCAGCGTGGAGAGTATACCTCAGACCGTTCTGTGATGTTTTGGGAGTTTTTCATTCCTGTGACTTCGATCGAGTAACGCCGGTTACCGTGATTAGCAATTGTGATGTTTATTTCAACATTCTGCACGTTCAGATGTAGCCATTCCCTCCACGTCTTCATGAAGAGTATGCTGTGGACACTGTCGTCTTCCAAGATGACAACAGTAGTGTCAGCTGGCTGTATGTGTGCGTTCCTGGTTTGGCGAATGCACATGCAGTTCATCGCACCTCGATTGGCCTGCTAAATCAGCCACTCTTTGTCCCTTAGATTACTACTGGGATTATTTAGAGCAACATAATTCGGTAATTCTAAGGGATTCATTCAGCTATGAGAGGTCTTAGCTGACGCCTGAAGCAACGAGTTGACTCTCTTTTTCGCCAAACTGATCTCATCATCATCGCTAGATGGGGTGTTATACGGTATTCAGGTGATGTCTCCTTGTCGGAACTTTCTGCTTTTCTTTTGGGTTGGCTACAGCACTCAAAAGGTTTCTGTACAGTCTGGTAAAAAGAATTCCGTTTTTTTTCTAAATAATTTTGGGTAAATGGGAGGATATTAATTCAAGAGGACAATGTCGTTTTCTTTCTCAATATCTCTCAAATTAGATGCTGCCTCACATCAAAGTCTTACCTCACTATCTTTTTTTTTTTTTTTTTTTTTTTTTTTTTTTTTTTTTTTTTTTTTTTTTCCTCATCAGTCTACTCACTGGTTGGTTTGATGCGGCCCGCCACAAATTCCTTTCCTGTGCTAACCTCTTCATCTCAGAGTAGCACTTGCAACCTACGTCCTCAATTATTTCCTTGACGTATTCCAATCTCTGTCTTCCTCTAAAGTTTGTGCCCTCTACAGCTCCCTCTAGTACCATGGAAGTCATTCCCTCATGTCTTAGCAGATGTCCTATCATCCTGCCCCTTCTCCTTATCAGTGTTTTCCACATATTCCTTTCCTCTCCGATTCCGCGTAGAACCTACTCATTCCTTACCTTCTCAGTCCACCTAATTTTCAACATTCGTCTATAGCACCACATCTCAAATGCTTCGATGCTCTTCTGTTCCGGTTTTCCCACAGTCCATGTTTCACTACCATACAATGCTGTACTCCAGACGTACACCCTCAGAAAATTCTTCCTCAAATTAGGGCCGGTATTTGATATTAGTAGACTTTTGGCCAGAAATGCCTTTTTTGCCATAGCGAGTCTGCTTTTGATGTCCTCCTTGCTCCGTCCGTCAAAGTTATTTTACTGCCTAGGTAGCAGAATTCCTTAACTTCATTGACTTCGTGACCATCAATCCTGATGTTAAGTTTCTCGCTGTTCTCATTTCTACTACGTCTCATTACCTTCGTCTTTCTCCGATTTACTCTCAAACCATACTGTGTACTCATTAGACTGTTCATTCCGTTCAGCAGATCATTTAATTCTTCTTCACTTTCACTCAGGATAGCAATGTCATCAGCGAATCGTATCATTGATATCCTTTCACCTTGTATTTTAATTCTACTCCTGAACCTTTCTTTTATTTCCATCATTGCTTCCTCGATGTACAGATTGAAGAGTAGGGGCGAAAGGCTACAGCCTTGTCTTACACCCTTATTAATACGAGCACTTCGTTCTTGATCGTCCACTCTTATTATTCCCTCTTGGTTGTTGTACGTATTGTATATGACACGTCTCTCCCTATAGCTTACCCTTACTTTTTTCAGAATCTCGAACAGCTTGCACCATTTTATATTGTCGAACGCTTTTTCCAGGTCGACAAATCCTATGAAAGTGTCTTGATTTTTCTTTAGCCTTCCTTCCATTACTAGCCGTAACGTCAGAATTGCCTCTCTCGTCCCTTTACTTTTCCTAAAGCCAAACTGATCGTCACCTAGCGATTCTCAATTTTCTTTCCATTCTTCTGTATATTATTCTTGTAAGCAGCTTCGATGCGTGAGCTGTTAAGCTGATTGTGCGATAATTCTCGCACTTGTGAGCTCTTGCCGTCTTCGGAATTGGGTGGATGATGCTTTTCCGAAAGTCAGATGGTACACTCCTGGAAATTGAAATAAGAACACCGTGAATTCATTGTCCCAGGAAGGGGAAACTTTATTGACACATTCCTGGGGTCAGATACATCACATGATCACGCTGACAGAACCACAGGCACATAGACACAGGCAACAGAGAATGCACAATGTCTACATCTACATCTACATCTATACTCCGCGAGCCACCTTACGGTGTGTGGCGGAGGGTACTTATTGTACCACTATCTGATCCCCCCTTCCCTGTTCCATTCACGGATTGTGCGTGGGAAGAACGACTGCTTGTAAGTCTCCGTATTTGCTCTAATTTCTCGGATCTTTTCGTTGTGATCATTACGCGAGATATATGTGGGCGGTAGTAATATGTTGCCCATCTCTTCCCGGAATGTGCTCTCTCGTAATTTCGATAATAAACCTCTCCGTATTGCGTAACGCCTTTCTTGAAGTGTCTGCCACTGGAGCTTGTTCAGCATCTCCGTAACGCTCTCGCGCTGACTAAATGTCCCCATGACGAATCGCGCTGCTTTTCGCTGGATCATGTCTATCTCTTCTATTAATCCAACCTGGTAAGGGTCCCATACTGATGAGCAATACTCAAGAATCGGACGAACAAGCGTTTTGTAAGCTACTTCTTTCGTCGATGAGTCACATTTTCTTAGAATTCTTCCTATGAATCTCAACCTGGCGCCTGCTTTTCCCACTATTTATTTTATGTGATCATTCCACTTCAGATCGCTCCGGATAGTAACTCCTAAGTATTTTACGGTCGTTACCGCTTCCAATGATTTACCACCTATGGCATAATCGTACTGGAATGGATTTCTGCCCCTATGTATGCGCATTATATTACATTTATCTACATTTAGGGAAAGCTGCCAGCTGTCGCACCATTCATTAATCCTCTGCAGGTCTTCCTGGAGTACGTACGAGTCTTCTGATGTTGTTATTTTCTTGTAGACAACCGTGTCATCTGCAAATAGCCTCACGTCGGCACTAGTACAGTGTATATCCACCTTTCGCAGCAATGCAGGCTGCTATTCTCCCATGGAGACGATCGTAGAGATGCTGGATGTAGTCCTGTGGAACGGCTTGCCATGCCATTTCCACCTGGCGCCTCAGTTGGACCAGCGTTCGTGCTGGACGTGCAGACCGCGTGAGACGACGCTTCATCCAGTCCCAAACATGCTCAATGGGGGACAGATCCGGAGATCTTGCTGGCCAGGGTAGTTGACTTACACCTTCTAGAGCATGTTGGGTGGCACGGGATACATGCGGACGTGCATTGTCCTGTTGGAACAGCAAGTTCCCTTGCCGGTCTAGGAATGGTAGAACGATGGGTTCGATGACGGTTTGGATGTACCGTGCACTATTCAGTGTCCCGTCGACGATCACCAGTGGTGTACGGCCAGTGTAGGAGATCGCTCCCCACACCATGATGCCGGGTGTTGGCCCTGTGTGCCTCGGTCGTATGCAGTCCTGATTGTGGCGCTCACCTGCACGGCGCCAAACACGCATACGACCATCATTGGCACCAAGGCAGAAGCGACTCTCATCGCTGAAGACGACACGTCTCCATTCGTCCCTCCATTCACGCCTGTCGCGACACCACTGGAGGCGGGCTGCACGATGTTGGGGCGTGAGCGGAAGACGGCCTAACGGTGTGCGGGACCGTAGCCCAGCTTCATGGAGACGGTTGCGAATGGTCCTCGCCGATACCCCAGGAGCAACAGTGTCCCTAATTTGCTGGGAAGTGGCGGTGCAGTCCCCTACGGCACTGCGTAGGATCCTACGGTCTTGGCGTGCATCCGTGCGTCGCTGCGGTCCGGTCCCAGGTCGACGGGCACGTGCACCTTCCGCCGACCACTGGCGACAACATCGATGTACTGTGGAGACCTCACGCCCCACGTGTTGAGCAATTCGGCGGTACGTCCACCCGGCCTCCCGCATGCCCACTCTACGCCCTCGCTCAAAGTCCGTCAACTGCACATGCGGTTCACGTCCACGCTGTCGCGGCATGCTACCAGTGTTAAAGACTGCGATGGAGCTCCGTATGCCACGGCAAACTGGCTGACACTGACGGCGGCGGTGCACAAATGCTGCGCAGCTAGCGCCATTCAACGGCCAACACCGCGGTTCCTGGTGTGTCCGCTGTGCCGTGCATGTGATCATTGCTTGTACAGCCCTCTCGCAGTGTCCGGAGCAAGTATGGTGGGTCTGACACACCGGTGTCAATGTGTTCTTTTTTCCATTTCCAGGAGTGTATGTCGCCAGACTCATATATTCTACACAGCAACGTGAATAGTCGTTTTGTTGCCACTTCCCCCAATGATTTTAGAAATTCTAATGGAATGTTATCTATCCCTTCTGCCTTATTTGACCGTAAGTCCTCTAAAGCTCTTTTAAATTCCGATTCTAATACTGGATCCCCTATCTCTTCTAAATCGAATCCTGTTTCTTCTTCTATCACATCAGACAAATCTTCACCCTCATAGAGGCTTTCAATCTATTCTTTCCACCTATCTGCTCTCTCCTCTGCATTTAACAGTGGAATTCCCGTTGCACTCTTAATGTTACCACCGTTGCTTTTAATGTCACCAAAGGTTGTTTTGACTTTCCTGTATGCTGAGTCTGTCCTTCCGACAATCATATCTTTTTCGATGTCTTCACATTTTTCCTGCAGCCATTTCGTCTTAGCTTCCCTGCACTTCCTATTTATTTCATTCCTCAACGACTTGTATTTTGTATTCCTGATTTTCCGGGAACATGTTGTACTTACTCCTTTCATCAATCAACTGAAGTATTTCTTCTGTTACCCATGGTTTCTTCGCAGCTACCTTCTTTGTACCTATGTTTTCCTTCCCAACTTCTGTGATGTCCCTTTTTAGAGATGTCCATTCCTCTTCAACTGTACTGCCTACTGCGCTATTCCTTATTGCTGTATCTATAGTGTTAGAGAACTTCAAACGTATCTCGTCATTCCTTAGTACTTCCGTATCCCACTTCTTTGCGTATTGATTCTTCCTAACTAATGTCTTGAACTTCAGCCTACTCTTCATCACTACTATATTGTGATCTGAGTCTATATCTGCTCCTGGGTACGCCTTACAGTCCAGTATCTGATTTCGGAATCTCTGTCTGACCATGATGTAATCTAATTGAAATCTTCCCGTATCTCCCGGCCTTTTCCATGTATACCTCCTCCTCTTGTGATTCTTGAACAGGGTATTCGCTATTAATAGCTGAAACTTGTTACACAACTAAATTAGTCTTTCTCCTCTTTCATTCCTCGTCCCAAGCCCATATTCTCCTGTAACCTTTTCTTCTACTCCTTCCCCTACAACTGCATTCCAGTCGCCCATGACTATTAGATTTTCGTCCCCCTTTACATACTGCATTACCCTTTCAATATCCTCATACACTTTCTCTATCTGTTCATCTTCAGCTTGCGACGTCGGCATGTATACCTGAACTATCGTTGTCGGTGTTGGTCTGCTGTCGATTCTGATTAGAACAACCCGGTCACTGAACTGTTCACAGTAACACACCCTCTGCTCTACCTTCCTATTCATAACGAATCCTACACCTGTTATACCATTTTCTGCTGCTGTTGATATTACCCGATACTCATATGACCAGAAATCCTTGTCTTCCTTCCACTTCACTTCACTGACCCCTACTATATCTAGATTGAGCCTTTGTATTTCACTTTTCAGATTTTCTAGTTTCCCTACCACGTTCAAGCTTCTGACATTCCACGCCCCGACTCGTAGAACGTTATCCTTTCATTGATTATTCAATCTTTTTCTCATGGTAACCTCCCCCTTGGTAGTCCCCTCCCGGAGATCCGAATGGGGAACTATTCCGGAATCTTTTGCCGATGGAGAGATCATCATGACACTTCTTCAATTACAGGCCACATTTCCTGTGGATACACGTTACGTGTCTTTAATGCAGTGGTTTCCATTGCCTTCTGCATCCTAATGTCGTTGATCATTGCTGATTCTTCCGCCTTTACGGGCAATTTCCCACCCCTAGGACAAGAGAGTGCCCTGAACCTCTATCCGCTCGTCCGCCCCCTTTGACAAGACCGTTGGCAGAATGAGGCTGGCTTCTTATGCCGGAAGTCTTCGGCCGCCAATGCTGATTATTTATCAAAATTTAGGCAGTGGCGGGGATCGAACCCGGGACCGAAGACGTTATGATTATGAATCAAAGACGCTACCTTTTTTTTAAAAAAAATCTCATTTTGTTCCCTTCATCTGCTCGGGGCGGTCGTCGTAAGACATCCGTTTAAGTTCGTTGTTGATCGATTAACTCAGTTTTTTTATTACAGAGGGCAGCTAACCCTCTGATCCCTAGACCACGGTGTAACTTTCACACTATCTATAAGAATCCAAATCTTCCTTCTTTCCATTAAAGTACAATAGTCAAAAACATGACATAAATGATGAGAATTGTGTTGTGTAAGACAGCAAGGAGAGTCGGGCTACAGAGAGGTGCAGCACCTGTTATCATTGGAAAACTGGACAGTAGCAGAAATGATTTGCGAAAACATTAACACACTAAACAGTTCATTTAACTTGTCACAGCATAGGACGACTCATTACAAATAATGGAGCAAGAAACACAGTCCAGCTGATACAACAGCAACGAGGATAAAGCTATCTGAAATGAAGCACAAATGGAGGTGTCGGAGCCCAGACTAGGTGGCGTATGCGTAGCGGCATGTAGCGAAAGGGTTCCACGTGTGAGTGGGCCATGTCAGTTTCGTAAGGCAACGCATATTGCGGAGGCAGAGGGTGCTGGTAGTCTTGAGCCACTGGAACCGTGGCGCAGCAGGCGTGCAAAAAAATGGTTCAAATGGCTCTGAGCACTATGGGACTCAACTGCTGAGGTCATTAGTCCCCTAGAACTTAGAACTAGTTAAACCTAACTAACCTAAGGACATCACAAACATCCATGCCCGAGGCAGGATTCGAACCTGCGACCGTAGCGGTCTTGCGGTTCCAGACTGCAGCGCCTTTAACCGCACGGCCACTTCGGCCGGCTAGCAGGCGTGCACCACTGGGTTCGCAAGATCCTGTGCGACCACTATCGGAGACTGTCGGAAACTTGCAATTCCGTTAACGAGTTGACACCAGTTTTGTGGTATCAATGCGAGACACGGCACATCAAAATGTCCCTACAATCTTATGCACTGCTGTCACTTGCACTACAGCCCTCCCTACAGTCGGCCACTGTGGCCTTGCTGTTCTAGGCGCTTCAGTCCGGAACCGCACTGCTGCTACGATCGCAGGTTCGAATCCTGCCTCCGGTATGGATGGGTGTAATGTCCTTAGGTTGGTTAGGTTTAAGTAGTTCTACGTTCTAGGGGACTGATGACCTTAGATGTTAAGTCGCATAGTGCTCAGAGCCATTTCAACCATTTTGATATTGTTTGGGTATACACTATGTGATCAAAACTATCCGAAAACGACCAAACACGTACGTTTTTCATATTAGGTGTATTGTGCTGCCACCTACTGCTAGGTACTCCATAACAGAGACCTCAGTAGTCATTACACATCGCGAGAGAGCAGAATGGGGCGCTCCGTGGAACTCACGGACTTAGAACGTGAGTCATACGTCTGTTCGCGACCTTTCCACACTCCTTAAAATCCCTAGGTCCACTGTTTCCGATGTGACAGTGAAGTGGAAACGTGAAGAGATACATACAGCACAAAAGCGTACACCGGCCGGTGTGGCCGTACGGTTCTAGGCGCGTCAGTCTGGAACAGCAAGACCGCTACGGTCGCAGGTTCGAATCCTGCCTCGGGCATGAATGTGTGTGATGTCCTTAGGTTAGTTAGGTTTAAGTAGTTCTAAGTTCTAGGGGACTGATGACCTCAGCTGTTGAGTCCCACAGTGTTCAGAGCCATTTGAACCATTAGAACAAAAGCGTACAGGCCGACCTCGTCTCTTGACTGAGATAGTCCACCGACAGTTGAAGAGGGTCGTAATGTGTAATAGGCAGACATCTGTCCAGACCATCGCACAGGAATTCCAAACTGCATCAGGATCCACTCCAAGTACTGAGGTAGTTTGGCGGGAGGTGAGAAAACTTGGATTTCGTGGTCGAGAGGCTGCTCATAAGCCACACATCACACCGGTAAACGCCAAACGACGCCTCGCTTGGTGGTTCAAATGGCTCTGAGCACTATGGGGCTTAACTTCTTAGGTCATCAGTCCCCTAGAACTTAGAACTACTTAAACCTAACCAACCTAAGGACGTCACACCCATCCATGCCGGAGGTAGGATTCGAAGCTGCGACCGTAGCCGTCGCGGGATTCCAGACTGTAGCGCCTAGAACCACGGGGATGTTGGAGGCTGTTACATTCGCGGTAATTCATCAAAAATGGTTCAAATGGCTCTGAGCACTATGGGACTTAACATCTAAGGTCATCAGTTCCCTAGAACTTAGAACTACTTAAACCTAACTAACCTAAGGACATCACACACATCCATGCCCGAGGCAGGATTCGAACCTGCGACCGTAGCGGTCACGCGGTTCCGGACTGAAGTGCCTAGAAACGCTCGGCCACATCGGCCGGCTGGTAATTCATCATTCCGATATATGACAGCAGTTCCTATGACTTCAGCGACTCTCTCTGTTTCGATTATACCTGTTGCTCAACAGACGTCAGTATCAGTCGGAACGAACTAATCAGTCACTTGAAAAAAAAAAAAAAAAAAAAAAAAAAGAAAGCAACAATATTCTAATTAACAGTGTGCTTTCTCATTATCAGGTGAGTTTCTGATTCCATTTTTACGTTCTGGTACTCACACTTGTTTACACAAATTTACAAACTGCGCAGATGTTGCAGTAAAAATCGACTTGGACTGAGGAAAAGATTAAGACTGGGAAAGACACAGGAAAGGCGAGAGTTGTTTATAAGCCCTACGGTGGAGGGAATGACCGATAGACGCTTACTGAAATATGGTACATATTTCATTTCAGTCCTATCAACAAAGATAAAAAGTCTTCTCCGTAACCCTCAAGACGATTTACGTCTCAAAAAGCTGAGTGCTCGTGTGCACAGCATATACTCGAATGTGGCATGTCTTGTGTGAGGCAAATCGTTAGAACAGCCGTGGAGGAATGCAAAGAACAGAAGCGATATACGTGACTAAAACGGTATAGGAAATCGGCAGTCGCCGGCCACTGCCTCGAATATAATCACGAAATGATATACGACGAAACCAGTATCGTTGTGTAAACGACGAGTTTCTGGGACAACGTAATGTACATCGAAATAGAGATGGCGGGTAACTTAATGATGATGGATAGAGGGCTCGACCTAAACAGCGCTTGGAACCCAGGATACACTTTATTAAGATCTAGCCAACTATTTCATCCACCAAAGGAGGAAAACGCTGAGAGAATAAGCGTATCGCGGTATAACAGGGAGACCTCTGAAAAGCAAATGAGTATCAAGCAGCCTTGTCGAAATACTGTGCCCAAATATGTAAATATGGAACCTGTGAAACTATGGCACATCCTAAAGCGCAACATTAAGGATTCACGTCGGGAAAAACCTGAGAGACAACATTCTTTCTGAAGGAAGGTGATATACAAAAGTTATATTTGTTTCTAGACAAGAGCATGGATCTCGCTTTTAACTGTGACTTGTTTTGGCAGTGCAGTGCTCTCCTTCAGAGGTCATGTTCACCCATCCTGTAGAGTAAATTTTTTTTCATATTGGAACACAACCTCGAGGACAAGATTTTGCCTAATACTGCCTAGGAATCTGTGAATGTAAGAAAACGAGAGAGTCCTGGCCTATTGACGGGTGGGAAACCACGACACTAAGCGGAGCGCGATTTCTTCCACCACGCACAACAGCAGCTTTCCATAGAATATTTGTGTTGTAAGTGTATTTGTAGAGTAGAAAGCACTGTAATCGATGTATCTGCAGTTTGTGTTTCATGATGATGAGAAAAGGAAGACGGCGAAACTAGGTGCCGGCAGATAACCTACTTCTCTGGAATAAGACCAAGGGGCCTCTAAGGTGAACGTCCCCATCCGAAGGACGAAATATCACCCACAGTGTCACATGCTAACAGCTCATGACAAAAAGCGCAAAGGACGTGAATTAAATCTTGGACACTGGCGAGAAGTCGCCCGCCAGAGTAGCTGCGTGTTGAGCGTAGCTGACTGCCATTCTACATCTACATATACATTTACACTTATACTCCGCAAGCCACCCAACTGTGTGTGGCGGAGGGCACTTTACGTTCCACTGTCATTGTGGTGTCACTGCCAGACACCACACTTGCTAGGTGGTAGCTGAAATCGGCCGCGGTCCATTAGTACATGTCGGACCCGCGTGTCGCCACTGTGTGATCGCAGACCGAGCGCCACCACACGGCAGGTCTCGAGAGACGTACGAGAACTCGCCCCAGTTGTACGACGACGTTGCTAGCGACTATACTGACGAAGCCTTTGCTCTCATTTGCCGAGAGACAGTTAGAATAGCCTTCAGCTAATGGCTACGACTTAGCAAGGCGCCAATTGTCACAGTGCATGTATCTTACGAGTCTCATTTCTATAGTCAAGAGAGATGTATCACAAGGATTGATTAAAAGTTAAGTATATTCCAAAGCTACGTATTTTCTTTATAGCAGTCATTACGTATCCTGTTCCAGACTTGACGCCAGTCGGCGTGTGTGTACGCGTGCCTTTCGGCTTCCTCCTCAGTGTGGCGTGACTAGCTTGTTACGCCACAACAGTCATTACCTCCCTTTACTGTTCCAGTCGCGTATGGTTCGCGGGAAGAACGACTGCCGGAAAGCCTCCATGCGCGCTCGAATCTCTTTAATTTTACATTCGTGATCTCCTCGGGAGGTATAAGTAGGGGGAAGGAATATATTCGATACCTCATCCAGAAACGCACCCTCTCGAAACCTGGACAGCAAGCTTATCCGCGATGCAGAGCGCCTCTCTTGCAGAGTCTGCCACTTGAGTTTAACATCTCCGTAACGCTATCACGCTTACCAAATAATCCTGTTATGAAACGCGCTATGTACCGTTACATCACAGCTGTGTTGCAGGGAGGTTATTCTGGATCACGTCCGTCTGTTTAGGGGTGCGGTAGCTTCGGACTTTCTGTTTAGATGACAATGACCGCCCATAGGACCGCTGAGGTTTAGAGTAAAAATGTAGAACGTAAAAATGTTGAACATATGGAATGGACTGCGAACTACTCGGACTTAAATCCTAAAGATCATGCCTGGGATGCTGTTGGCAGACGTGTTTCATTGAACATCCCCTCCGGAACTACGCTAGAACTGCAAACAGCCTTGAGAGGGGGGTACGGCAGTATCCCTAAAGGACTTTTTAATCGTTTGGTAGCCAGCGCGACTAACAGGTGCAAAATGTGCATTAGTGCTAGAGGAGGGCATATTCCTTACTGAGAGCCCGATCACGACTTTTATGGTAGATTTCTGACCTGTACCAATCATTGATGTTATTTACCTGTGTTTTATCTTGATTTCTTATGTGATGAAATGTGTATCATTTTTCGTTATGAATGTACCACTCCACCTCTATTACGTCGCCCATCATTGCCTGTGATTATTCCTGTCTGTCGATGTCTATGTTCCTTGGCAGTTGTCAAGCAGTGTAAAAAGAGAAAATTTTCTTGATCATCACAGCGCGGTGTGGCGTGCGTACTGTAAGACCTTCGGTACACACACCATCAAATTATTTGACTTGTCGCTCTAACGAAGTAGGCGGGTGTCAGCAATATGTCTCGTGGTCTTATCGTGGCGTGTTTATCTTCTACCGTTAGGTCAGACGATAGAAATGCCACTTGCACGCTTAGAGTAGCAGATTGACGGTGACCAACTTTAAACATAACTTGATTTTCACACACATTTATTAAAATAATAAAAAGCATAGTTATTACGTAACTTGCTTCTGGATGCTGTTTACAATTGACAATCTGAAGTTCCTTTGGTCTTGGTACGTTAATCTTGTTCTCACATATCTGTGATACTTGAAAAAGAGTCTAGTCATTTATCTTCATGGCTATGTACAGGAATATGATAATCTTATTAGGCGCAGACTGAACTTGACTATAGACTGGTACAGACTAATGCAGACTGACTAATCGGAGGTCTGTACACTCGTTATAATACCTCGAGTGTTCAGGTATCACTGCGCGAGTGTGATCCGCGAGGAGAAAAGGTTCTACGTTAGCAGCAATCTCATTGGCTGCGTTACATATTAATACGCGGATCGGCGGAAGCAGAATTTGGTCCGTCTCTATGATAGCGCCATCTCGTAGTGCGGAGACGGACGAGCGCTGCGCCTGCGCTGTTGTGCTTAGCGGGGCGCGCTCTATTGCGAAAGTTGTGTACGCGCTGACTACGCGGAACTATGTACACAACACGGGATGACTGGGTATGCTTGTGATCAAGGCTATAAAAAAATTTACATCTGGTCATGAATGGCAAGACAGCGCCCAGTTTGCGCTACACAGCACTGTTCCATTTTATCGCGACACTTGTGCTCACCA
Organism: Schistocerca nitens; assembly: GCF_023898315.1. Lineage (NCBI taxonomy): Eukaryota > Metazoa > Arthropoda > Insecta > Orthoptera > Acrididae > Schistocerca > Schistocerca nitens. Next base: position 848,899,947 of record NC_064617.1, read on the forward strand.
AACAGTCTCCTGAACACACCTGATGTTTTGAAGCTTATTACGCACTGATTTATTGTTGAGACTCGATGCCGCAATTGTTTGTCACAGACTCTTCGTGGCAGACATCCTTGCCCTGAGAAGCAGAGAATTGTATCCACATCAGAATTTGATCCCAGGCGAAGCAAAAACTTGGAAGTTGAAACATCCGCGCTGCTCAGAAAATTTCTTTATATAAACTAAACAAGAAGAATGTAAAAAAATTAGATGGGTCGAACACGTAAGCAATGAGGATGTATGGAATAGAATTTGGGGGGCAAGAAATACTAGAGGGGATCGTGAGGGAGACGGTGGTGAAGGGGGGGGGGGGGGGTCTAAAGTCGTAGAGGGGTCCCGAGAGGTGAGTATAATAAGCAGATTCAGAAAAATGTAGGTTGCAGTAATTACTCGGAATGAAGAGGCTCACAAAGGACAGAGTAACGTAAACAGCTGCATCAAACCAGTAATTGGACTGAACACCACAACAACAAATAGTTAGCATGTAGCAAGGGAGAGAATACGAAAATCTTTCTCGTGGTATTTGAAGGAATTGCAGTTGCCATAAAGCTCATAGGTAGGGTCAGCTGACTCACACTGTATACCCTACCAGGCCACATCACAATACTATACGTCAACAACGTGAATATACTCTGAAGGTCGTTCTACCTGTCACAGAGAATTTAAACTCTAATAATTTACACATATGTCAACATCCAACCCTGTCCTCTGGGTTCACGACTTTTTTTGTCAGGGAGTGAATAAGTGCAACGTGCGAGTGCTAATCCGACGGAAGCTCATATTGACTGTCTGAAATTGTCGTCTTTTCAAATTTGTTCTCTAATGATCCCTACAAGTCTTTCGAAATCTTCTGTAGCCATTCGTAAGGAAATTGTGCATCCCATTTCACCCTTCATTTTTAAGGTATGGAAAGCATACTGCCCATGCCCGTTTCTTTGTTTAAGAAGGTCACGTGTCCAATAGCTTTCATGAGTTAAGCTGCTACTTTTCGGATTGGCTTGCGCTCTATAGTATATACATTTCTGTGTACGAAATGTAGCTAAGATGCTGACAAAAAAATTTATGCTGCCAAATGACCTATTGTTGTGGATTGGCAAGAGAGCCAATCCACTAGGAGGAAGCCGAAAGGCACGCGTTTAAGCTCACGCAGGCTGGCGTGAGGTCTGGAGCAGGACACTGAAATAAGAATAGCCAAAAACGTACGTAGCTGCTGGAATACTTAACTTTAATCCATAATTGGTGAACATCGCTCTTGACGGTATATGTTTTACAGCGTCAATAGTGACTGGTAATGGCGCCTTGCTAGGTCGTAGCAAATGACGTAGCTGAAGGCTATGCTAACTATCGTCTCGGCAAATGAGAGCGTAATTTGTCAGTGAACCATCGCTAGCAAAGTCGGCTGTACAACCGGGGGGAGTGCTAGGAAGTCTCTCTAGACCTGCCGTGTGGCGGCGCTCGGTCTGCGATCACTGATAGTGGCGACACGCGGGTCCGACGTATACTAACGGACCGCGGCCGATTTAAAGGCTACCACCTAGCAAGTGTGGTGTCTGGCGGTGACACCACACCTATCTCTCTGTCTTTCGCCAGCGAAGGTTCGTATACCAGTCCCATGTATAGTTTTAAATGTCCGAACTAGTAATATCTGACTCAAAAATTGTCTCTGAGCACTATGGGACTTAACATCTGTGGTCATCAGTCCCCTAGAACTTAGAACTACTTAAACCTAACTAACCTAAGGACAACACACACATCCATGCCCGAGGCAGGATTCGAACCTGCGACCGGAGCGGTCACGCGGTTCCAGACTGAAGCGCCTAGACCGCACGGCCACACCGGCCGGCGTAATATCTGACTGCATTAAGGTATGTCTACACTGAGGACACTGCAGTGAACAGATTTCACCTGTTCTCGGTACACCAAAGGAGACGGTTTGGTCGGGAGGGCTCATTTTGGATGGGCTGCACCGCAATGTGCAAAGCTACACGGAGCTGCACCGCGCCACTTACGGTGGTGGGTCAAATAATCCTATGGCCACACGTGATGCACTTCATTGTATGTGTCCCATATCCTCCCTCTAATTCCTGTCCGCGATGGACCCCACATACTTGAAAAATATTCTGGGATGGGTATTTGTTAAGCGCTCACCCACGTAGACTGACAGAATTTTCCAAACATCCTACCAGCGAACCGCTGTCTTCCACCCACTTTAGCTAGGTGAGAGCCAAAGTGATCGTTCCAATTCATATTCCGACAAATAATTATAATATTCAGGTTCCTTTTAAGAATCGACTGGGGCCAACTACGACTCGTTCATACAGGGAATAGTTAAAAGTTTTTGTTATTACTTCGAAGTAAAAACGTAACGTACATAATTTTTGTTCCTTTCCGGCTACATAATGTTTTATTGGCACTCCTGGTACAGCAGTGAAATCTCTGCACAAAAGTATCATAGCCCGCCGCTAGAGGAGCCAAAACAAGATAGCGTACCACAATGTTGAAGTGAATATAGGATGCGCCTTTGGCTCTTGTAGCGACATCCTACGCTACTGTGGCGCAGTGTTCACTGCGTACCAGTACAGCTGACCTGTACCTGCTAATACATAAAGGTGAAAATTAAAACTTAGTGACTACCCCTCAAATTTTTGTCATAGGATACTAGGTTTATTTCGTTTTGTGATGTAAATTTTATATTTTTGATCATTTAAATCTCAATATTTACATTGCTTCTTTTAGACAGTGCCTTATTACAGGTAACTGCATCATAAGCAAAAATCTGAGGTTGCTATTAACATTGTCTGTCAGGTACGAATTGGAAAAAACCGACTGGTTAAAACAGATGCCGGTATTTTACTTCTGAATAACCGGTATTTTCGACGCGTTTTTAGTAATAGTCGACTAAAAAGACCGATAAATCAATTAGCAATAGCAGCAGCACTAAAATTTTTCGTTGTTTTTTGGACAACCTTTTTTTCTAAGAAAAGAGTAACTTTTATTCGTAAAATTTACGTTGGTTTGAAATATTGCGTTACTACAGAAAACGAGAAAAGCGATCACTACTGTTTTAATAACAATGCCGGCAGAAACGAACAACAAATACATGGCATAAAAACTGGTACAGCATTGCTGACACAATAATGTTCCTGTCGCCGTGTGTCGCGGCTTACGGCACGCGTGTTCGTGCAGTGCACAAGACCTGCCCACACCTGGTATATACGGTGGTTTCTCGCTGTCGCCGCCCAACATCCGTTGTAATACAGAGAGACACCGCTTCTAACCTGGGAATTTTTTTATGAAGTGACATAGTAGTAAAGTACAATGCTTCATTTGCCTTAAAAGATTAACGATTTGCCTGCCATTTCTATGGAATGATAAAAGAGGAGGAAACAATACTAACAGTGTAAATTAAAAACGTAACAGCAATTCTGTCATACTATACAATAAAAATAGAAAGTAACTGACCTGCTGCCGGTGTCTACATAATATTCCTTTATCTGCTTGTAGCCCTCTAATGGGGAGAAATTAACACGAAAAACACAGTTCTTCAACCTCAGTTTTCAACTTTTAGCGCGGACTATTCGTAATGCCCGAATAGCGGTGTGATCCCCGATTCAAATATGATTTTTGAGCAGAATTTCAAAAATTTAGAATCAATACCAGAACACTGGTGATTTTTAAGGTATTCAACAGTTTATCACTTTTCGAGAAAAGTTGCGGATGGTAAACACAAGTTTCCTTTTTTTTTCCTATTTGATGTAATGTTTCGATTCTACACATCTTGAAACTGAGTCAAAATTTTTCAATTTTTGTTCAGTTTCTATTTTTGTTCCAGCAAATAATGGGAATAACAACTCTAAAATCACTTGTTTCAGAAACAGGTTATTTTGAACGGTTTTACGAGAGGGTTAAACTGACGTGGAAAAGAACTGATATAACCGAAACCCAGTCTTTTTAGCAGAACAATATATGTACTGAATAGTACAGGTGAAACAAACAAACCGAGTTGTAGCTATGACTCGCGTGTGGGAGGAGAGCATAGTCAGGGCGCGAGGTAATAAGAGAGGGGTGGCCCTCCTTATTAATGGCGGCGCCGGGCTGGGGCGGCGACCTTGGGCGGTGATCAGCTAGGATTTAGCGCGGGCACGTGGGCCGCCTAGACTCGGACTCAGACCTAGGCTCGCCTTATCGGAGGCCGCCTCCCACCCCCAGTTGCCTTCTGCTGAGTTAGGGGCGCCGTGCGCCACCGCCTAATGAATCTGGATTGCACTATCTGCGCAAGCGCGAACGTTCCTACCGCTGCCGGCAACTGCTGCACAGGCGCCACCTCCCTGAAAACTGACACTGTCTCCAGTTAAAGCGCTCGAGTACAGCTCACCTGCCACTGACCCCGGGGAAAGATGTAGTTGTCTGGTTGTAGCTGAGTGCATAAAACCCACCTCTACGCAACACTACCCAAGTCGTGCGAGTCGTTATATCAGTAAAAGTTTGCCCATGATCTTATTATAAGTACACTACTGGCCATTAAAATTGGTACACCAAGTAGAAATGCAGATGATAAACGGGTATTCATTGGACAAATATATTATACTAGAATTTACATGTGATTACATTTTCACAAAATTTGGGTGCATAGATCCTGAGAAATCGGTACCCAGAACAACCACCTCTAGCCGTAATAATGGCCTTGATACGCATGAGCATTGAGTCAAACAGAGCTTGGATGGCCTGTACTGGTACAGCTGCCCATGCAACTTCAACTCGATACCACAGCTCATCAAGAGTAGTGACTAGCGCATTGTGACGAGCCAGTTGCTCGGCCACCATTCACCAGACGTTTTCAATTGGTGAGAGATGTGGAGAATGTGCTAGCCAGGGCAGCAGTCGAACATTTTCTGTATCCAGAGAGGGCCGTACAGGACCTGCAACATGCGGTCGTGCATTATCCTGCTGAAATGTAGGGTTTCGCATGGATTGAATGAAGAGTAGAGCCATGGGTCGTAACACGTCTGAAATGTAACGTCCACTGTTCAAAGCGCCGTCAGTGCGAACAAGAGGTGACCGAGGTGTGTGACCAATGGCACCCCATGGCATTACGCCGGGTGATACGCCAGTATGGCGATGACGAAAACACGCTTCCAATGTGCGTTCACCGCAGTGTCACCAAACACGGATGCGGCAATCATGATGCTGTAAACAGAATCTGGATTCGTCCGAAAAAATGACGTTTTTGCCATTCGTGCACCCAGGTTCGTTGTTGAGTACACCATCGCAGGCGCTTCTGTCTGTGATGCAACGTCAAGTGTAACCGCAGCCATGGTCTCCGAGCTGATAGTCCATGCTCCTGCAAACATCGTCGAACTGTTCGTGCAGATGGTTGTTGTCTTCCAAACGTTCCATCTGTTGACTCAGGGATCGAGACGTGGCTGCACGATCCGTTACAGCCATGCGGATAAGATGCCTGTCATCTCGACTGCTAGTCATACGCGGCCGTTCGGATGCAGCACGGCGTTCCGTATTACCCTCCTGAACCCACCAATTCCATATTCTGCTAACGAGAGCAGCAATGGCGCGGTGAGATAAACCACAATCGCGATAGGCTACAATCCGACCTTTATCAAAGTCGGAAACGTGATGGTACGCATTTCTCCTCCTTACACGAGGCATCACAAGGTCAGCGGCGCCAACCTTGTGTGAATGCTCTGAAAAGCTAATCATTTGCATATCATAGCATCTTCTTCCTGTTGGTGAAATTTCGCGTCTGTAGCACGTCATCTTCGTGGTGTAGCAATTTTAATGGCCGGTGGTGTAGTTAGTTTAGACAGTTGAAGTGCAAAATAATTTTTCTTCTGCAGATGTACCATTGTAGTGCAAAAGAGAATGCCGACTGCAATCTTTCGTATTAGGTCACACAAATCTATTATTATGTATTCTAGCAAAGTAAAATTACGGTAGCCAGCCCCATTTGGGGATGACTTTCAGTCAATAAATAAACTACTGTATTAAACCCAAAATATCAATTACTATTCAAATAATAATGCTTAACATTACCAAGAGAGGAGGAAGCGATATTTATGTCCTTCGTTGAAGTTTTAAAGAAATTAGAAAAATCTGTTAACGCCTATATCGCATACACTTAAGATAATTCAAACATGATGAATAGGTAGTTTCGGTTTTAAGTAACAACCATCTTCAGATCATGCACATAATAAATCCAGACTGAACGCAGACTGGATGTAGCAGTAATAACCGTCATGGCGTGACGTGGGTTTGTGTAGAGTGCAACATCAAAAAAATTTGATGCTAATAGTGACAACAAAACAGAGTTGATGTACACCATGCTCACATAAGACGCAGGCTGGATTTACTAGTTGTGTGAGTAAAAATCTAATGAGTTATTAACTTGGCCGGCCGCGGTGGCCGTGCGGTTATAGGCGCTGTAGTCCGGAACCGCGGGACTGCTACGGTCGCAGGTTCCAATCCTGCCTCGGGCATGGGTGTGTGTGATGTCCTTAGGTTAGTTAGGTTTAAGTAGTTCTAAGTTCTAGGGGACTGATGACCTAAGATGTTAAGTCCCATAGTACTCAAAGCCATTTAAAAAAAAAAAAACTTATTAACTTGTAGTTGTATAGAAGTCAAGTTAAGTAAAAAAAATTATGCAGTGGCACAAAAATTGGGAATGATTCTAGCCTCTAGTTGATAAAATCGTAACCAACTATAAAATATGAAACGGCCATCGTTATATCACGTAACTCGTCGACAACGAAGTACCATGCTTGTATGTACAGCCAGACTAACTTGACTACCCATATTCAGTACAGAACATAACTATTATGCTCTCGCCAGTCAGGCTTTTCTTGCCGGTGTTTTCCAAAACCTGTTGGACAGCAACTTCCGAAAGCTCTGACGGTAAGCACACCTTACGTTGCCTTACTGAGAGCACTGATAGCAGAAGCATGAAACAGCCGAAGAAAATGCCTGAATGAATTTCTTGAGGTTCATTGGCTGTAGGGTTAAATCTGTATAAATAAAAATGAAGGGTTCTTTGTTTATCCCGTATGCATTCCTAGACCATTCATTCAAAGTTTTATGAGCTAATGCGCTTACGCTCGCGAAGGTATCTAAAGTAGTACATCAGTTTTATAGTAGGTAGCTTTTGATTCGTTTTCACGTATTTGTCTGTTTCATATAGTTGAGCGACAGTTCGTGTGTTTTTCGTACGTGAGTGTGTACACGTAACATAAATCAATTGAATCCAATACAAACTTCAGATACGAACAGTGACATCTCAGGACGTGTGTGCCATAACAATAGCGTTGATTGTGAAGTTCTAATTGTCGGATCGACATTAGATAATCTGCATGAGATGATTTTTCTTTTTTTTTTCGAACTGAGTTTGTATCGGTCATCACAAAACATTACTTCACTTTCAAGTCAGTTAAGCCACCCAAGCTACTAGCTCCTGGTCGATCTATATCTTAAGCACGAATGAAAAATGTTGCTTTGTTCACACTATCGATCGTACCACGAATGCGGTTGGGTTCCAGGGACTGTGACAGTGTCAGAGTTCTGTAACAGCTACACAAAATAAATCATATCCTGTACAATAATACGTATGCATTTCTTTCTGTCTTTCCTGGGGCCTTATCCCGCGTCACGCGAGGTCTGCCGTGTTACTACTGACTTGGCAGCGTTAGTTGCAGAGGGTGGCCGGATGCCCTTCCTGCCGCGACCCCGAAGCCCCCAGGGTGGAATCAGTGTACCCCAGCCGGCTGCATCTAGTGTAAGTCATGGAATAGTGCGAACGTTTTCGAATGTCTGCGAATTGTGTAACTGAGGCGGAACGTGGTGACCAGGGCGGCATGCACCTATCAGGATGTGGAAAACCGCCTAAAAACCACATCCAGGCTGGCCGGCATACCATCCCTCGTCGTTAATCTGCCGGGTGGATTCGATCCGGGGCCGGCGCGCCTACCCGATTCCAGGAAGAAGCACATTAGCGCTCTCGGCTCCGCTAGCGGGTAACAATACGTATGCATTGTAACACGCTAATAGCTCATCATCCAACTCCACACATTGCATGTAAATCGAAGGTGGAGGGCGGAGGAAGGAAAGGTACTGTGGATGTCAGCTGCCTGGGCACTTTATGGGGTGACGAGTGGAAATCTGTGCAGCACCGAGGTTCGAACCAGGGATCTCCTGCTTGTGAGGCAGTAGCGTTAGCCACTGCGCCACCTGAGCATAGTGTTTATCGCAATTACAAGGACTATTTCGGCACGTCTCTGCCGACCCACATTACCGCCACCTATCCACAGCTCCTATCCATGTCCTCCACGCTCGTCAGTTTGAGATTCCGGCAGGAGCTTCGACGCAGTTGTGCAAACGCATTGAAGTTGTTGAAATCATTGCCCATTGAGGTGAATCAAATATGTTGGTCCTAACTTCCTTCCATTTCCTTTTCTTAGCCTCGCGCCCCCCCCCCTCCTTCAGTTTACATAGTATGTATCATAGCTGTGGATCCCGTGCGGGGTCTATTCTATTGGACATGTCCGTAAGAACAAACATCACGCATTCATACAGTCCACACATTTCATCTGTTCAGATTGGGAGCTGAGTTCTGCAAATGATTGTCACTTCCAGTAGTAAACACCTGCCCACATACTCGAGTATGTAGCCATGTTACTGTTCTGTTGAAGAAGTTAGACTCCTTGCCGGCTGTTCATGGTAACAGAGTATTCCAATATGGCAGTTGCTAACTGCACACGAGCTTTGCCGAAGAACTGCGTCGAAGACAAGTGACTGTTCACTGTAGACTGAACTCACTAAACACTGTTGGCTGAAGTCTGTTCGCTGAAGACTGACTCGAAAACTGATGGGCCGCGGCTTATAGCACCGCACTGACTGATACACCAAATGCGCATGATTGGCAGTCACTGTTGGAGATCACACAGCTCATTGGCTCTCCAAGCAGATTGCTGGCATCGTTGCATCTGCCGCGATTCAGATGGGCGTGTACTCACCACGTTCTCATGAATTATACTCCCATACAATTGACAGGAAGACTACACGGCTGGGGTAGTACCCTGGGATCACAACATTAAAGACATAACGAGATTCAGAAACAGATATGAAATGGCGGGCATAATGGAAACCATTTGAATGAATACTGCTCAAGCCCATTCGTCTCAAACAGAGAAGCCATTGGAAGACAAGAATGGAAAACATTCGACTTCTCACTGCTCAAGCCTGTTCAGCTGAAGCAGTCGATTAGTGGCAAGCAACAGTAGTTACCATTCTAACACACACTGCTCGATAGAGACTAACCCTGCACGCTGGTTTACATCTCGGTGCATTCGGTTACAATGCTAATTATGACTGTAGTCTCCATCCACGAGTAGTTATTAGAAACATAGACAAACTTCGCATGTACTACAGCCTCCTCAAATATATGAATGGAACACCAGGAATGTGCTGCAGAGGTGGAAAAGCGAGATACAGACAATAGATTTTGTACATATAAAAGTACTTATATAACAATTTAAACAAAAACCGTTTATTTCTTTGAGTGGTACTGCAATACATTCTTGGTACGCATCGTTATTGTTAAATAATTTCGTGGTGGTTTTCCGGAGCTTACTAAATCGGATAATCCACCCATTTCATCTGTACAGCCTGGGAACTGATTTGTGTAAATGATTGTCGACAATCCTCTCTGGTGACGGCCATCTGTGGGCCCTCTGGAGTCCTATTGTTAGTTTTTTCGAAGTGTCATATCAAGTAGGAGCAGACCAGTCCTTAGTCACCAAAGAGGTTATATTTCAAATACGGAATATGGGCAAGAATTTTGTTCCTCGGCGATTGTTTCCTTTTAGAGAGAGTGCAAGTGCTCAGTAAGAATGGGAATCCTATATTGTCGTCTGGGAGGTAGGGTTTTCTGAGTAAAGCAGATTTGGCGACGTTTAATCGAAAGAAGCAAATTCCATTTGCTTCGGTAAAAATATAGCGTCTTCCCCAAAATATAGCGTCTTCCCCCCCCCCCCCCCCCCATGAACCATGGACCTTGCCGTTGGTGGGGAGGCTTGCGTGCCTCAGCGATACAGATGGCCGTACCGTAGGTGCAACCACAACGGAGGGGTATCTGTTGAGAGGCCAGACAAACGTGTGGTTCCTGAAGAGGGGCAGCAGCCTTTTCAGTAGTCGCAGGGGCAACAGTCTGGATGATTGACTGATGTGGCCTTGTAACATTAACCAAAACGGTCTTGCTGTGCTGCTACTGCGAACGGCTGAAAGCAAGGGGAAACTACAGCCGTAATTTTTCCCGAGGGCATGTAGCTTTACTGTATGATTAAATGATGATGACGTCCTCTTGGGTAAAATATTCCGGAGGTAAAATAGTCCCCCATTCGGATATCCGGGCGGGGACTACTCAAGAGGACGTCGTTATCAGGAGAAAGAAAACTGGCGTTCTACGAATCGGAGCGTGGAATGTCAGATACCTTAATCGGGCAGGTAGGTTAGAAAATTTAAAAAGGGAAATGGATAGGTTAAAGTTAGATATAGTGGGAATTAGTGAAGTTCGGTGGCAGGAGGAACAAGACTTTTGGTCAGGTGAATACAGGGTTATAAATACAAAATCAAATAGGGGTAATGCAGGAGTAGGTTTAATAATGAATAAAAAAAAATAGGAGTGTGGGTAAGCCACTACAAACAGCATAGTGAACGCATTATTGTGGCCAAGATAGATACAAAGCCCACACTTATTACAGTAGTACAAGTTTATATGCCAACTAGCTCTGCAGATGATGAAGAAATAGATGAAATGTATGATGAGATAAAAGCAATTATTCAGGTAGTGAAGGGAGACGAAAATTTAATAGTCATGGGTGACTGAAATTCGTCAGTAGGAAAAGGGAGAGAAGGAAACATAGTAGGTTAATATGGATTGGGCGGAAGAAATGAAAGAGGAAGCCGTCTGGTAGAATTTTGCACAGAGCATAACTTAATCATAGCTAACACTTGGTTCAAGAATTATAAAAGAAGGTCGTATACATGGAAGAATCCTGGAGATACTAAAAGGTATCAGATAGATTATATAATGGTAAGACAGAGATTTAGGAACCAGGTCTTAAATTGTAAGACATTTCAAGGGGCAGATGTGGACTCTGACCACAATCTATTGGTTCTTAACTGTAGATTAAAACTGAAGAAACTACAAAAAGGTGCTAATTTAAGGAGATGGGACCTGGATAAACTGACTAAACCAGAGGTTGTAGAGAGTTTCAGGGAGAGCATAAGGGAACAACTGACAGGAATGGGGGAAATAAATGCAGTAGAAGAGGAATGGGTAGCTCTGAGGAACGAAGTAGTGACGGCAGCAGAGGATCAAGTAGGTAAAAAGACGAGGGCTAATAGAAATCCTTGGGTAACAGAAGAAATATTGAATTTAATTGATGAAAGGAGAAAATATAAAAATGCAGTAAATGAAGCAGGCAAAAAGGAATACAAACGTCTCAAAAATGAGATCGACAGGAAGTGCAAAATGGCTAAGCAGGGATGGCTAGAAGACAAATGTAGGAATGTAGAGGCTTATCTCACGAGGGGTAAGATAGATACTGCCTACAGGAAAATTAAAGAGACCTTTGGAGAGAAGAGAACCACTTGTATGAAAAGAAGGTCGTACACACACACTGTGATATCCACACACCTAGGTACATATCTGCAATCCTTGCACATTCTGATATCCATACATTTTAGTACCGTAGCACATTACTATCTGGAGGGATGGTGCAGCCCGTCTGCATTTTCAGATGGAAACCCAGTTCTAAGCAAAGAAGGGAAGGCAGAAAGGTGGAAGGAGTATATAGAGGGTTTATACATGGGCGATGTACTTGAGCACAATATTATGGAAATGGAAGAGGATGCAGATGAAGAGATAAGATACGATCCGTTACAGCCATGCGGATAAGATGCCTGTCATCTCGACTGCTAGTGATACGACGCCGTTGGGATCCAGCACGGCGTTCCGTATTAACCTCCTGAACCCACCGATTCCATATTCTGCTAACAGTCATTGGATCTCGACCAACGCGAGCAGCAATGCCGCGATACGATAAACCGCAATCGCGATAGGCTACAATCCGACCTTTATCAAAGTCGGAAACGTGATGGTACGCATTTCTCCTCCTTACACGAGGCATCACAACAACGTTTCACCAGGCAACGCCGGTCAACTGCTGTGTTTGTATGAGAAATCGGTTGGAAACTTTCCTCATGTCAGCACGTTGTAGGTGTCGCCACCGGCGCCACCCTTATGTGAATGCTCTGAAAAGCTAATCATTTGCATATCACAGCATCTTCTTCTCGTCGGTTAAATTTCGCGTCTGTAGCACGTCATCTTCGTGGTGTAGCAATTTTAATGGCCATCATTGTATGTGCGAATGGATTACACACGACGTAATCATATTCGACCGGTCGTAACCCCATCTAAAATACAAAGTTACGTTATTAGTTGCTTTGTTTGTTTTTAGGTACATGTCTGCCGCTCTTGCACCCTCCGATGTCCTACACCTTGGTACATGTCTGCAATCCTTGCACCCTCTGATATCCACACACCAAGGTACATGTTAGCAGTCGCCGGCCGGTGTGGCCGTGCGGTTAAAGGCGCTTCAGTCTGGAAACGCGTGACCGCTACGGTCGCAGGTTCGAATCCTGCCTCGGGCATGGATGTGTGTGATGTCCTTAGGTTAGTTAGGTTTAATTAGTTCTAAGTTCTAGGCGACTGATGACCTCAGCAGTTGAGTCGCATAGTGCTCAGAGCCATTTGTTAGCAGTCCTTGCACCCACTGATACCCACACAGCTAAGTACATGTCTGCACTCCTTACACACTGTGATATCCACACACCTAGGTACATGTCTGCAATCCTTGCACATTCTGATATCCATACATTTTAGTACCCTAGCACATCACTATATGGTGGGATGGTGCAGCCCGTCTGCATTTTCATCAATGAACTGCGCCATGCTGTTGTGGCCCCTGTAGTGACATGCTACTGTACTGTCGAGGGAATTTTCGAATTACACTATAGCAGCACACACGTATTTGCGAACAAACCGAAAAAGAGGTGAATTATTTTATTTTTTGGAGGTGGTAATAAATCTTTATGGCTACTTCCACCACACTTTTTGTATGTCAACCCTTATTCACTGGAGCTCTTGCGGACCACGGCCGTTCATCATCGTAAGAAAATGAAACGCCTACATCGGCCCTTATGATCTTGTTTACTGTGTAGCTACCAGTTTGGCGCTTCTGTGCGCCACCTTCAGGGCTTAGTTGATGCTGAAGGGGTTATCACGTTCCATATATACGATGCATCAGTGGCCAACCTAACTAGTTTACACAGGCTGTAACTGTGATGTCAGCATTCCAACCATCAGCTGCCGAATTGGCTGTTGATGTCTGGAATTCTGACATCAGCCAGTGTGAAAAGAAAACTGGACGCATAGTATGCTGCCCATGAGATAGGCTCGGATGTAACTTCGTAGTTATCGTGTTCTCTACTTATTGGTGTAGTAAGTACTTTTTCTTTCTATTTCCTTTCTCCACCTGTCTTTATTATTACTATAGGTTTACTGATATTACATTTGGGTTCTTCTCTAATAAATTTGATAATTAATTGTTTTAAGGAGTAAATTACTAATCGTTAGTTAAGTGCTGTAGATTTCTTAGGAGAAACAATTGTAGATCAACGCACACTGCCAAAATGGTCACCCACAGTCAGTGAAGGATACTTTTATGCTTGAACTGTCAAAAATTAAACCATAAAAATACCGAATGGTTATGAATTAAAGTGCAGCTACTTATGGATGTCCAATGTGGGCTTTAATTATCACATGGCAGTGATAATTCGTAGATATATCAGGCCATAATGCGGAACCGATTTACGCTGGCAAAAAGAAGTGACAATTTTGGGACACCAGATGCAAATCTGGCGCTGTACAGCACCTCGTCAACACCCACGCGTTCTCGTATTGAACAAATTCCGTAAGCTGCAGTTAATAATAAAATCAATATTATGACTTTCTCACTTCTTTGATCTTTTCTGACCATGTCCCGTTCCTACCCCATTAAACATGGAAACATTTCCATACGTTTTTATTGCATTCACAGCGCCGTATTTGCTTCTGGTGGGCAAAACAGGAACTAATATTTTTTAGTTTGTAAATCACTTCCGTATTAAGGCATTAGAATATCTAACAAATTTCGCTGCCACACGATAATTGCAGCCCACACTGGAATTTTCAGTGTAGCTCCACTATACAAGTGCTTTTAATATAAATTCTTTAGAGTATGTTTCAGAATACGTTATTTCTAAATATATGTATCATATTACATAGACGATAAAACGTTAACAAAGAATGAATAAATCCAAGCGAATTTAAGAGAATGGAAATTTATGCTCGTTCTCAAATAGTTGGCATTCGCAGTCAATGTTGAGTATCACGACAACAATATTTTGGCACTCTGCAGAGAAATCATATCACCTGCGAAAGAGTGTAAAGCATGTTTACGATAACGCTGTCACCTTTCGTCAAAATTTCGTAAACATACGCCTGATTTTTACTCGATCTAGATTTTTCTGAAAATTGCATGACATAAAGAAGCTGAAGGTATTATTGTAATATTGGTAATGAGGCAGAAGAAGGTGAAGTAGATTCTGACTGATGTATGACTTCAAAAGACCCACACGCAGCTCGTTATGTGCGGTTTCCAACTTGCCAATAAAAAGTTGTCCTCGAACCACTCAGACAGAAGTCAGCCCGTGCAGTTCTCCCATCCGTGAGCTGCCTGTGAGGGAAGAGAACTCTTCTCATACTTTGGAAAGGATGTGAAGTTTTGTAGGAGAGTAAAGTAGAGGACGGACGGCTCCCGGAGTAACGAACAGCCCCCTCGAGAGCAAAGTACTTCAGATCTATTTATTTTACATAATCCTTATCCCCGATGGAAAATTCAACTGCGAGATGGCCTCGCTGGGAGCGAGTTTAGGGTGACTTTTCACGAAACAGGTCGGCGCACCATGCTTGTGGAGGATGCCGGGAAAGCGAGTGTTTCTCAAGACAAAAAGAGGAAACTCGTTGCCAGGAAATTAGAAAAGCGTTTGTCATAGAGTTTGTGACGTCATTAAGATCATGTTTTCCTAATGTACCGTTCTACTATTTAATGCGTAACTACAATGGGACCGAGCGAGGTGGCGCAGTGGTAAGACACTGGACTCGCATTCGGGAGGACGACGGTTCAATCCCGCGTCCGGCCATCCTGATTTAGGTTTTCCGTGATTTCCCTAAATCACTCCAGGCAAATGCCGGGATGGTTCCTCTGAAAGGGCACGGCCGACTTCCTTCCCCATCCTTCCCTACTCCGATGAGACCGATGACCACGCTGTCTGGTCTCCTTCCCCAAACCAACCAACCAACCAACCAACCAACTACAATGGAGAAGAAACTAAATACACTGACGGAAAACAAAAAATAATTAATGTAGAGTAATGAAATTTAAGGAATTTATTTGTCTGTGCAACATGTTTAACATTGTAAGATCACAAGTTAATGTAAGAGCGAGATAAGCCATTGCCAAAGTGAAATGCTAGCACAGTAATAACCAGAGTAAACGTCAGAATGTTGGATGCAAGCACGCAAATGTGTATGCACTGTGTTGTGCAGGTGCCGGCTGTCAGTTTTCGGGATGGAGTTCCAACACCGTGGCACTTGGTCGGTCAACACAGAGACGGTAATACCTTTTGTGGATGACGCCGGAGTTGTCGGCCGACGATGTACCTACCATACGTGCTTCATTGGAGACAGGCATGGTGATCGAGCAGGCCAAGACAACATGTCGACACTCTGTAGAGCGTTCTGGGTTACAACAGCGGTATGTGGCCGAGTGTTATCCTGTAGGAAAACACGCCCTGGTGTGTTATTCATGAATGGCAGGACGACATGGCGATTTACCGGATTGACGTAGAATTTTACAGTCAGGGTGTGTGGCATAACAACAAGAGAGCTCCAGCTCTCTTACCAAATCGCACCCCGGACGGTAACTCCAGGTGTAGGTACAGTGTGTCCAGCTTCCGCAGACAGGTTGTCCGCAAGCGCTCACGTGTCATCCTCCTAACCAACACACGGCCATTAATGGCACCGAGGTAGAACCAGTTTGCATCAGAGAACACAACAGGCCTCCACTCTGCCATCCAGTGAGCTCTCGCTTGGCATCACTGAAGTCGCAAAAGGCAGTGGTTTGGGGTCAGTGGAACGCAGGCTACAGAGCGTCTGGCACGGAGTTATCCTTGAAGTAACCAATTTGTAAGTTCGTTGCTTCGCAGCTTTGCCAACAGTTGGTCCAATTGACGAGTCAGATGCTGTACGATATGCCAGAGCCATCAGCGGGAAAACGGCGGTCTTCCCTCTCGCTTAATTCACTTGGCCATCCAGAACCCGGTCTTCTTGAAGCCGTCCATTCTCGTGATCACCGCTGCAAACAAGCATGCACAGTGGCTATATTCCCGCCAAATCTTTCGCAGAAGGAGCATCCAGCTTCTCGTAGCTCTCGTACACGACGTCGTTCAACCTAAGTGAGGCGATTATAATATGGTCTTTGTCGCATTAAAGGTATTTTTCACCAACACGAACTGACCACGTCCATTCTCAAAGGTAACTAACGCTCACGACCATTACCGGATGTATATAAAGGAACGTTGATCTGCATCCTCATAGTAGCACTATCTGCACCATACATGGTCTGACATAACGCATACCATTGTGAGTCAGCATTATCAGTAGAGTCTGAAAGAGACCTCATTGTCGATCTCATTTTGGCTGGCTGCTCCTTTTGTGCAGATACCGATTTTTGGAGCATTTGGGTGTGTCAGTGGCCCGACACTGGAGTGGATGGAAACGTGTGGGCAGTCATCAAGGATCTGGTTGACTGCATTTGGCAACCAACAGGAATGACCACCATGCTTGTCGTAGCCTGTTCACATCGTGGAGCATTGGGTGTGACAGTGGCCCGACATTGTACTGGATGGCAGCGTGTGGGCCGTCATCAAGGTTCTGGCTGACTGCATCTGGTAACCAACGGGAATGATCGCTCTACTGTGCACCAAGCTAGTCATAGCCAGTTCACATCTTGGAGCATTTGGGTGTGACAGTGGCCCGACATTGGACTGGATGGCAATGTATGGTCCATTGTCAAGGTTCTGGTTGACTACATCTGGCAACCAACAGGAATGATTGCCCCACTGTGCACCAAGCTTGTCGTAGCCTGTTCACGTCTTGGAGCATTTGGGTGTGTCAGTGGCCTGACATTGGACTGGGTGGCAGTGTGTGGGCTGTCATCAAGGTTCTGGTTGACTGCATCTGGCAACCAACAGGAATGATCGCCCTACTGTGCGCCGAGCTTGTGGTAGCCTGTTCAGATCTTGGAGCATTTGGGTTAGACAGTGCCCCCATGTTGGACGGATGGGAGCGTGTGGGCAATCGTTAAGGTTCTGGTTGACTGCATTTGGAAATCAACAGTAATATTCCCCCTACTGTGCACCAAGCTCGTCCCTGTTCTAATCTTTGAGCATTTGGCTGTGACAGTGGCCTGACGTTTGAGTGGAGGGCAACTTGTGGGCTGACATCAAGGTTCTGGTTGACTGCATCTGGCAAGCAACAGGAATGATCCCCCTACTCTGCACCAAGCTGTCGTAGCCTGTTCATGTCCCCGAGCATTTGGCTGTGACAGTGGCCCGACACTGGACTGGATGGCAACGTGTGGGTAGTCGTCAAGGTTTTGGTTGACTGCATCTTTCAACCAACAGGAATGATAACCATACTGTGAACCAAGCTTGTCGTAGCCTGTTCACATCTTGGAGCATTTGGGTGTGACAGTGGCCCGACTTTGGTCTGGATAGTAACGTGTGGGCCGTCGTCAAGGTTCTGGTTGACTGCATCTGGCCACCAATAGGAATGATCGCCCTACTGTGCACCAATCTTGTCACAGCCTGTTCACATCTTGGAGCATTTGGGTGTGACAGTGGCCTGACATTGGACTGGATGGCAATGTGTGGGCCATCGTCAAGGTTCTGGTTGACTGCATCTGGCAACCAATAGCAACGATTGCCCTGCTGTGCACCAAGCTTGTCGTAGCCTGTTTACATCTTGGAGCATTTGGGTGTGACAGTGGCACGACGTTGGACTGGATGGTAATGTGTGGGCCGTCGTCTAGGTTCTGGTCGACTGCACCTGGCAACCAACAGAAAAGATCGCCCTACTGTGCACCAAGCTTGTCGTAGACTGTTCACATCTGCACCCACCATCGGAGAACAAGTAGTGGACTCTCTGCAACATTCGAAGTCATTGCACACTATCCGCTGGAAACCAACAACAGCTTTACTAGGGAATTACCGTCTAATGAGTAGAGAGGCGTCAACACCACCACACAAATGGCTGCATTTGAAGTGGTGCCGTGAAGCATGGGCTGCTGATGAATGGCATCACATTGTGCTCAGCCTTGAATTGCCGTTCTGTGCAACCGTATATGGCGATCGAATGCGAGGGCAATCTAGGAGAGGGGAGATTCCGTTCTTACATTGTTTCGGAGACGCGCCAGAGATGCTACTCCTGGTGTCATCGTGTGGGAAGCCATCGGGAATGGGTGTAGGTCACAGCTGGCAGTGGTGATGGAAAAGAAAGACCGTATTACTATCTTCCGCGGTGGAACAGTTTCCGTAGACCGAATTCAGTATTTCCACCTTCTTATCTTCCATTTCGGTGCCATTATGGTCACTGAGCGATGTAATATCGAGTGAGTAGTAATCCCTGCTGTAGCCATGGTGAGAATTATTATGTGCTTTACGCGCGTTTTAAAACTTTGCCTCCCTTCCTACCTCGCTCTGTCTTTTTAAAAAAAAGGAAAGGAATATCATCTTTTGAATCATTCTCCATTTTGCTGTTGTCTGGTCTGTCCAAGATAGCTAGAAAAGATACATATATTTATTGGCACCAATATATGGTACATTCTAATACATTATCATCAATAAATTACTGAGCTTGAATAGCGATCAAGGGACAACTAAATAATGCATTCTTTGTTCACACCAGCTGATAGAAGTAATCATTCATTCATATCTTTTTTGTTACACTGTTGGGGGGTGAAAGTATTCTTGTAACGCACTGTATCTGTGTGTCTGTTGACGCTACATCAGATTCATTGAACGCTCATTTCTTTCACTGTACTTCGAACCTGTGACTTCGACATTTCTTTCCTAAATTTTATTATGACTTACAACGATCTTTTTTATACGTCAGTGTTTTAAGTCGTCAGGTAGGATAGGAAATTATTTCTTATACATTACAGCAACTGATTAGATTATTCCCGTATGCTTACTGATTTAATAGAAGACTAATCCTTCTTAGGATTTTTAGTCAGATTGGTTGGCAAAACTATACTTCCAAATTCGTTGAACGCTTCTCTCATTGCACTCCTCACCCTCATTTTCAAGTCATTCATCTGCAGTGTCGGCCAAACTTCTTCGGCTCCCACTTACAATTCTTCGTCAATATCTGAGGTAAATTTTCCCAAGCTGCTATGTAGCACTGAAAATATTTTGTTCCCTGCCACTATCGAGTCGATAAATCTGAAAAAGCGTACAACGCTGTGGAAAGAATAAACTGTGTTCTGAGAGTTACAGTGACTCAAAACGAATTATTTGATTTGAGGTACTAGCTATTGAATTTACTCACCATTGGAACATTGATGACGTAATCGACTTACCATGACAACAAGAAAGCAAAGAAAGGTGTTTTATGAGCAGTCTGTTAAGTACATAGCTCTGTTACTTTCATTTAATAACAACATGATGTCGTATATTGCCTGTTACCGTTACATAATTAAATCTTACAATGGGCGTACACTGTAGGTCGTGCATCCTAACTGCATTACTAAGGAGTGGGTTACTCATTGGAGACAAAACATATTGTTCTGTTCAAATAGTACGCTGCTTAATAAAGCAGCCCTTCTTTTGAGCATACAGTGAATGCATCCACAACTGGTGTCTACCTCGTTGCTGATATCAGTTCCGTAAGCTAGATTATTCTTTAGACCATGGTACAATTTCTGACTAATGGAAGTCATCAGTCAGTTTCTTTTGTCAGAGTTATTGCTCATAGCTCACTATAATGTGTAATTTCCTTACTTACATATGTAATACATCATTAATTCATGGTGTTTTCTCACAAATATTGAAATATGCCTCTCTAAATGGGGGAGGCCACATACGACATACTTCTAAAACCAGCACCCGGCGTCGCTTCTTCCATAATTTTCTAAAATACTTCAGAAGACAATGTTCCGACGCTGTCACCGAGCTGCATAATAATGGGATACACACCCAATCACAGACTGGATTTAGAAGGCGCTCTTCTACTGAGTCAGCTATTTATACATTTACTGAGAACATAAGAAAACCCTTGAACGATAAAACAACACCATTTTGGTTCTTCCATGAGTTATGGAAGGCATTTCATTGTGTCAGTCATAATCTTCTATTAGATGAAATACATTTTTATGGAATACTTAGTTCAGCTGATGCCTGGTTTCGTTCTTACTTAAGAAACAGTATGCGGAAAACACCTTAGGCCCTTCGAGTAATGCACGTCACAACATTTGCGTGGAGAGAAATTACGGTTGGAGCCCCACGGGGTTCGAACATTGGTTAATGCTCTGCACTGCCATTTTATTTTAATGGGAATTAGTTCTGCTTCCAGGTGTTTCAAGCATTGTTATGAAGCCGATCAAAGAAGCATCGCAAAACAAAATAGTAAATGTTGTTTTGGGAAAGTTACCGAATGGTTTTGCACAAGTGAGCTATCTGAAAGCTTTGAAAAAACGCATTTCATCTCATATTAACGTAGTACTGCTACAGGAAATAATAAGTGGGGCAGAAAATTGTAACTTTATAACTGAGCATATTGATGAAAACTTCAAATATTAAAGCAATGCAATAAATCTGACATAGTATTCAAGTTCGGCTACATTTTCTATTAGAATAATTGCCAAATTTGGGTGTATAGTAGTCAATAAGTTAATATATTTTGCATATTTTCATTCAATGGTGTCTTATGCGATAATTTCTACTCGCTTAGGCAAAAGGTATTCATTGCACAAAAGAAAGTTATTGGAGTTTGTGTGGATCTGACGCGTGCACGTCTTGCTGATACCTCTTTAAGCAATTGTGAATATTAACCACTGTCTCATAGCACATTTATTCACTTACGAAATATATTATCAACTATCCGTCTATGTTCAAGGGCAGCAAGATTTTCGCAACGCTAGAAGGAAAAATGATCTGCATTACCCTTTAAAGAATGGAACTCTCTCACAGGAGGGGGTGTAATGTGCAGCTATCAAACTCTTTGACATTCTACCCAGGGAAACAAGATACGTGACAGATAACAGAAACATTTTCAAATGTAAATTAAGTTACAGAGCTTCCTCCCTAACAACTTCTATACCATGCAGGAGTTCTTCAGTAGAGACAATTAGTCTTGTAAAAAGACACAACATGTGTCCATATAAATATTAATTTCTGTTGTTTTTATTTAGTTGTGTATAAGTGTTCTACGTGTGTTCTGTTGACACGTTCCACATCGTAATCGATATCGTGAATGTGATCTATGGAACAAGTAACTAAAACTTATAGCCCTTGCAAAAGAATAACAACGCCATGGAATACTTTCAGTTTCTACGAGGTCCATCAATTCGTATCCCAAGAATTGTCCTGGTTTATTTAGAAGCTACTTACAGCGTATGCACCTAATCCTTTTCATAGGTCGTATTCTCCCCTTTCTTTTCAGTACTCCGCTGAATTCTCATAGTCACTCCTTCCAAAACGTTCTCCCTGTTTTTCTCTGAGCGCTGTCGCCTGTGCCACAAAATGTACTCCCGAATCACTTTGCAGGAATTCCATTTTCTGCGCGCCTCGTAACAAAAAAGAACCCTCAGTGCGGTGGACAGCAGGCCGACCGGCTCCTGCGCATGCGCAGACAGCGGAACCACTTGTTGCTACGCTTCCCGCAACTCCGCCCCCCCTCCCCCCGCATTCCTCACCATTGTTAATCAGCCGCCCTTGTGCAAATTGAACCGCTCGCTCCGGGGACCATTACATAATCCATTTAGCAAGTCCTTTAAATTGACGTTATTGGAAATTACTCTCGGGGAAGAATGGCCCGGAACGGCACAGACTGGCTGGAGAAGGAAATTACTCTGTAAATGCTTCAAGGTTTTCCGAAGCCCTCTCGTCGAAGCTGTCTAGCTATTATTCCTTCCCAGCACTGCTTCTGATACATTTCACATCAGTCTACCACTTTAAGCTTACAGATGATTTCGATTTATTTTCCACCAACTATTAACCACGTTAATTAGCGCCAACCACTAAATGTCACTGGAACAGTTTGTGAATATCAAACCATAATAGGATGCTTATTTCAATAATATTTGGCCTACCTCCATGCAGATAACTAAAAATTTATCTCCTAAGATGGAATTATTCAACGAAACACTATCTGCCAAAACTGCTGTTAGTTTTCGTGTCTCTTTTCCCTTAATGAAATTTTGGGAAAATTAGAGAGATTTATATTTCGTGAAAGGTATTCTAAAGTTGAAACTGTTACGTCCTCTATATCGGCGGAAGTGAACGAAATTCGTTGATGATTCTTCCCAGTTTATTCAGTTGTTGCTGCCCGTGAATTTCAAACTAATGTGCTGAAGCAGGATTCACAGATTACAAGACTCTCAAAAGAAGAACTGTGGGCCTTCCGAGTTTTAATAATTCAGAATTATCATTACTCCTGATGCTACGCCGGCCGAAGTGGCCGTGCGGTTAAAGGCGCTGCAGTCTGGAACCGCAAGACCGCTACGATCGCAGGTTCGAATCCTGCCTCGGGCATGGATGTTTGTGATGTCCTTAGGTTAGTTAGGTTTAACTAGTTCTAAGTTCTAGGGGACTAATGACCTCAGCAGTTGAGTCCCATAGTGCTCAGAGCCATTTGAACCATTTGAACCTGATGATACAATAAAAATTAACTAAAAATAATGCAAAATTCAAAGCAAATTTGTTGCCGAACTGGTTTAAGTGAACGACGAGGTGAAGTACAATACTGGCCATTAAAATTGCTACAACACGAAGATGACGTGCTACAGACGCGAAATTTAACCGACAGGAAGAAGATGCTGTGATATGCAAATGCTTAGCTTTTCAGAGCATTCACACAAGGTTGGCGCCGGTGGCAACACCTACAACGTGCTGACATGAGGAAAGTTTCCAACCGATTTCTCATACACAAATGGTAGTAGACCGGCGTTGCCTGGTGAAACGTTGTTGTGATGTCTCGTGTAAGGAGGAGAAATGCGTACCATCACGTTTACGACTTTGATAAAGGTGGAATTATCGCCTATCGCGATTGCGGTTTATCGTATCGCGATATTGCTGCTCGCGTTGATCGAGATCCAATGACTGTTAGCAGAATAGGGAATCGGTGAGTTCAGGACGTAAGGACGTGCTGGATCCCAATGGCCTCGTATCACTAGCAGTCGAGGAGACAGGCATCTTATCCGCATCGCTGTAACGGATCATGCAGCCACGTCTCGGTCTGTGAGTCAACAGATGGGGACGTTTGCAAGACAACAACCATCTGCACTAACACTTCGACGACGTCTGCAGCAGCATGGACTATCAGTTCGAAGACCATGGCTGCGGTTACCCTTGACGCTGCATCACAGACAGGAGCGCCTGCGATGGTGTACTCAACGACGAACCTGGGTGAACGAATGGCAAATTGTCATTTTTTCGGATGAATCTAGGTTCTGTTTACAGCATCATGATGGTCGCATCCGTGTTTGGCGACATCGCGGTGAACGCACATTGGTAGCGTGTATCTGTCATCGCCATACTGGCGTATTACCCGGCTTGATGGTGTGGGTTGCCATTGGTTACACGTCTCGGTCACCTCTTGGTCGCATTGACGTTACTTTGAACAGTGGACGTTACATTTCAAATGTGCTACGACCCGTGGCTCTACCTTTCATTCGATCCCTGGGAAACCCTACATTTCAGCAGGATAATGCACGACCGCACGTTGCAGGTCCAGTACGGGTCTTTCTGGATACAGAAAATGTTTGACTGCTGCACTGGCCAGTGTATTCTCCATGTCTCTCACTAAATGAAAACGTGTGGTCAATAGTGGCCAAGCAACTGTCTCATGACAGTACGCCAGTCACTACTCTTGATGAACTGTGGTATCGTGTTGAAGCTGCATGGGCAGCTGTACCTGTACACGCCATCCAAGCTCTGTTTGACTCAATGCCCAGGCGTATCAAGGCCGTTATTACGGCCAGAAGTGGTTGTTCTGGGTACTGATTTCTCAGGATCTATGCACCCAAATTGCGTGAAAATGTAATCAAGTGTCAATTCTAGTATAATATATTTATCCAATTAATATCCGTTTGTCATCTGCATTTCTTCTTGGTGTAGCAGTTTTAATGGCCAGTAGTGTAGCAGGTGCGTCGTCGAGTGATCTAGTCGAAAGCCACATTGCTCGTCCGGCAGGAAATGTTCTTAGCGGATATCTCGCAGGTGATGTCGGAGATAGATTCGTTCGCTATGGTGGGTGTGCTCTTTCTTGATGTCATGTTCCAATACATGTAGTGCTAGCTGAGCGCTACGTGCAAGCATGCCAACTGTTAAGCCTTTCTACTCAGTTTAGGTGTTTTATTCATGGTATTAAACCATTAATATTCTTTCACAACAAAAAAAAGGAATAATACCGCTGAAATAAAAATTAGTACATCCTGAGAGACGAGGTCGATTTTGATCAGAAGACGGCGCATGCCACCTGGGAGATAGCCGGTGCACTGACTGTCGTTTCAACGTCCTCCACCAACAGATAGCATAGTGGCATAGCTACCGGGGCTATGCCACAGGTAGAAGGCTCAGTGAGGTGCAGATGTGTGACCCAAGCAGGCGTCTCGTGCTTCCTGCAGCGGACTCGGTGAGTTTGGAAACAGCAAACTGCGGCATTTCATGTGGCTGGATGGTCATTTCGGAGAAATGGCACAAATGATGGACGTGCTGCGTCAGTTATGTAACGATTCTGTTATCAGTGGTCACGTGAACTTTGTCACGCCTTTAGATGAGGTTCTGGACGTCCTCGCAGCACAGACGCCCACCGTCATCGTCGTATTGTAAGGGCTTCAGTGGTTGACTGTACAGCTACGCTTCTGAGCCCATACTTGTCAACACGGACTGTTGCGAACTGGTTATTAGCAGTTGTACTACGGGCACCACACTTCAGTACTTCTCCCACTCACGCCACAGCATCGATCCGCATGGCTTGACAGATGTCATCAGAGGATCACTTCTAATGGCGAAGATAGCAATGAAAGCTGATTCTGCCTGCACACAAGTTTGCGCTAATGAAGTAAACTTTATGACCGTTGTCTTCTAACGTGCACTCGTCCAAGACAATGACCTCATCCCAGGCCTTATGGTGTAGAGGGCAATAAGCTACAAATCTGGATCACCTTTGGTGGTACTTGAGGGGACGCTAGCCAATGCTTGGTACGTGCAGAATGTTTTTAGACCCGGCCTTTTGCCGTTCTTGCAACAGGAAGGTGGTGTGTTGTTCCAACAGGATAACGCACGCCCACATACTGCCCGTCGAAGTCAAAGTCCTCTGCAAGACGTTCAGCAGCTTCCCCGGCCAGCACGATCTCCTGATTTCTCTCCGATCGAGAAAGGATGGGATATGTTGGGGCGAGAAGCGACTCGTGCTACTCCTGAACAAACAATTCTTACAGAACAACGTAAAAATGTGAAGCAGGTGTGGCATAACGAGTCCCAGCACAGTATTCACCGTCTGTATGATCTACTTTATGCCAGAATCAGCGCCTACATTTCCACCCATGGAGGCTACACCGTATGCTAATATGGGTGACTCAGCACGGATCAATAACTGGTACCTCAGAATAACTTGTGCTATTGATCTGTAAATGTCATCATTTAATGTATTCCATATGCACTGTTGCAACAATAAATGTTAAGTAATTTGGAAACTTCTAAATGGTGTAACAATTTTTTTTTTTTTTTTCGACAGTGTACTTTAAATGAGAATGAAGCTGCTCTGGCGCACAGTTTCTAATTTGCCAGGAAGTTCAGATAAGCTCAATTTCTGCTGCTGTGTGAAAATTCATTATTTAAACAACCATCCAGACTGTGGCTAAGCCATTTCTCCGCAGTACCCTGTCTTTCATGAGTGCTACTCCTGCAAGGCATGTAAGAGAATACTGAGAAGTCTGGATGAATGGGATGAGGTACTGTCAGACGTATACTTGTATGGGCAGGCTGTCACAACTTCTTCGATAGCTTTGTCGGTAGAGCACTTGCCCGTGAGAAACAAAGGCCCCATGTTCGAGTCCAGGTCTGGCATACAGTTCTAATCTGCCTGGAAGTTTCATGTTTTATTTCGTTCACCACCGATTCCTTTTGATGCACTTTCTGGATGCCTCTGGGGTCTTATCAAACCGTTTTTAGTATTATTTTCAGTTGTTCTGTGCACCGTAATACTGTTGATACCGTAATTACCCACATAGTTATAGCTATTACAAGTCGTATGTTTTTAGGCTGGTTAGTAGCTACAAGTACATGTGACAAGACCAAGCCATTAGTGCTAATTCTCCCCTGGGCAACAGGTCAGGTGTTGAAGAATGCAAGCATGGACACAGGGTGGTTATTGTCTACTGGCAGGCATAACCCACTTATTGGTACAGTTACGTCCATGCAGGAAACATACAGTAGAAAATTATGTATTACAGGCAACTTCGGCAGAAAGGCACCAAAACACTGATGTTCGTACATATTAAGGTACCACATGCTAAGCCCGCATCTCGTGGTCGTGCGGTAGCGTTCTCGCTTCCCATGCCCGGGTTCGCGGGTTCGATTCCCGGCGGGGTCAGGGATTTTCTCTGCCTCGTGATGGCTGGGTGTTGTGTGCTGTCCTTAGGTTAGTTAGGTTTAAGTAGTTCTAAGTTCTAGGGGACTTATGACCACAGCAGTTGAGTCCCATAGTGCTCATCGCCATTTGAACCATTTGAACAACAGGGAAGATCAAAACCTGCAATCTTCGTTGTTGGGTTTTGAATTAAGTGAGTATCCTAAGCTGGATGTTAATCCAGCGTATTTTCAACTTCTCGATGCCATCAAAAACCTCTGTAACGCAGTACTACTTCCGTGGCTTCAGCGGTATAGCTGATGAGTTCTGGAGAACGTAATTTGAAAACAGGTCTTATGCGAGTCTCTTCCGTCACAGCTTATACGGAGTAGCTATTTTTGATGAGAGAGATAGTCAGCGAATACTGTGGATTCTATAATCGGGTGTGCGTTGGGCAACGATATAATACAGGCCGTTTCTTACAAATAGCTGACGATGCACAGCAATAGAGAACATGCAAACAAGAGTGCAAACAGTCCTTCTGATGACACAGCATACACAGCATACCGTAGTGGGAAATGCTATGGTCATGTGTACAAACTAGGACTAGACACGTTACCTCGTAGTGAAGGCCTGGAAAATGAGGACAGAAAAATTCCTTAGCAGCGCCCATGGTGACTTGCTATTAACGACATTAAATTTACTAACGATGAGGAGGAGAGAGGCATAACAGTGCTGACGGACAGTGTGACGCAACTTGCAAGCAAAATGAAGTGGAGAATTCCATAGCGTGCAAACCACGGCAGGCGAGATATGATGCCAAACAGATTGGGAGTCAAGTATCTGCTTCAACGGAGAAAAAGCTAAGTGCACACAGTAAATATCCTTTTCATGACACGGACAAGCGTTTTAGTTTGACAGCTATTTCTGCGATGTTATGAACAGCATAAAGTACGTACTTTTCGAATGCTTAACAGCTTTTACACAGGAGGTATTAATAATAATGCCTACACGCACAACAATTTCGTCTTTTGTGAAGTAATACGATGGATTTCGAACCGTGTGAGTCCATTTTCAGGTGCAGATCGTTTTAATTCGTAATTTACTTCTGGTGTTTATTGAGATTATGCGCAACATGTGGTCCTGTAGTGAGAAGGTTAGATGTTAAATGTCGTAATTCGAAAATAAATAAAGGAATATGTGATGACAAACAGTGAAAAACTTTCCGGAAAATCCAGGAATAACGTTTTTATTTCAATGACAGTACATATTGATTTATTCAGTATGCAATTGCACGTAGCAATAGACAACTCCTAACGCTGTACCATCCCTCACAAATATGTAGTATTTAGAGCAATACTACACAGAACACATTCACATAACTTAGAACACTGCCACAACAAGAAAGAAGAATAAGTATTTGCTAGCATCGCATATCTAGGCCAAACTTTTTCCAAAAAATGGTATCTAATTAAAAAATATATATACGTAACAGTTGGATTCCCCACTATAAATAATCTAGGACACGTCTTATTAGCTGACAAAATAATAGCAGATTCCCAAAAGTTCAACAACAGTGGGCTATATTAAGTACCATGACCAACCTTGTCGGCCTACTATGTGAGGAAAAGAGGTAGAAGTTTCAAAATTAGTTTCCAACAACACATGAATGCCTTGAGACTTATCCACTTTGAAAAACTACACATTACCGAGCGTATGCCGCAAACAAAACACATTACCAACAGAAAAAATTTGGTATTTCTATACAGTGAAGGCACTGGTAAGACTATGGATCAGTTAGTACAGCTGGAATACGCCTCTGTAAGATCACGGAGACTGAATCCATGTTAAATGAACAGACAGATTTCGCTGGCCAATTCTCTTTTAGTAATTTTAGCGACTTTTTTAAAATTTATTTCCTTACTTATGTCAATTTCTCTAAAAACTGTAATATCTAACACTACACAGTAAGCCTCATCTTTGGCCATTTATTAAACTGCATTTCTGAAGTATCATGAAATGTACAAACAAGTGTACGTCTTGAGTGACGCGTAATTGCAAATTGGATAAATCAAGGTCTGCTGACACAGAACATTAAAATATCCTTCTTGAGTATTTCGGTAAGTTTTTCACTGTTTCTCATCAAATTTCCCGTTATCTGATTCGCAAATTTCGGATCCTAACATTTAACCTTCTCAGTCGCACCAAATCGACGATTCCTTGATGACTCTAGATGCGTCCTATCAACCGACCCATTTTTTTACTCAGGGTGTCCCAAAAACTATTTTTTTGCCCAGTTCGATTCAGTACCTCTTGTCACTTATTTTGCTGCTCAAATATCGGAACGCATTGACCACTTTCTCTGTCGCACTCCATTATCTAATTTTATCAGGATCACATGATACATAACCCGACTAGATTCAGTTACCTCTGTTTTATTTTGGTGGGTGATCTTCTTATAAACACTTTTCAAGACGCTCTCCATTTAGTCTAACTGCATTTCCAAGTGTTCTCCTTGTACTCTAGTTGCATTTCAAAATTTCTTCTCCGTTTCCTCCACTTCTTGCTCGTTGTACATACTAAATAAAATCTGGGCTTTAGCGCCGTATCACTTCTCTGTCGAATACTGCTGTCCTCGTATGTCTAACGAATCTTATAATTACGGTCTGCTTTCTGTACTAGTCGTAGATAATGTATCCTATCATGTATTTATCTCCGCTCCCTTCAGAGTTATAAAGAGGTTTTTCAGTCAACGATGTTAAAATATATCTCTGAATTTACAAATACAATAAATTATAGTTCATGTTCTTACAACCTATCCTCTAGGATAAGTTGCAGGGTCAGTATTGCCTCGGAAACACAAACTGCACTTCCCTGAAATCCGCTGCTACCAATTTTTTCATTGTCCTGTGAACAACAATCAGTGACAATATTTTGCATGTACGACTTATTAAATTGACTGCTTAGTAGTGTCCAATCCTTTCAGCAACTGCTTTTCTATATATGATAAGTCCTGCTGTAGTTTGCTTGTATCATATATCTTGCACACTAGGTGGAATAGTTTTGTCATGGCTATCTCTCCCAAGGCTGCCGGTTATTCTGAAGGATTTTCCTCCACTCCATTGACTTTGTTTTGAGTTAGATCTTTCAGTACTCTATTAAATTGCTCTCACAGTATCATATCTTCCATCTCTTTCTTACCAGCTCTTTCTATAATATTTCCTTCCCTTCTGTTCTTTACGCCCTTTATCTATTCCTCCCCCCTTTGCTTCTATTAGTGTACCCTAAAATACAGCATAATTAAAACTCGTTGTCTGTTTGCGTGAGGGGAGTGGAGAAGAAGGAAGCTAACTTTCTTTACCGTGAGTAATTTTATATCCAAATATGGGCGTATTAGGAGAGATCAGCTTCTATGATGTGGTCCTGCCTCCGTGATGTTCGGTCTTACGTTGCGTGCCTTACGCAGAAGTGTTTGCAGGCTCAGGAGAGCATTCTGTGCGTGTGCAGCCTACTGTAGAGTAGTTCTTTCAGAACCTACCAAGTACTCATTTACTTTCATAAGTGAGTATGAAGCAGAAGTGTAGTACAACATGTGTTCGCTTTAGGGCTTCCTTGGTCAGCTGTTTCTGCGGAACACCTATCGTGGAAGATATAAAAAAACTGCCAGTTACAACTGTAGCGAAGTACACTCCACTCTTGTATCTATACTCCGTAAGCCCCCTTCCTGTATGTGGTGAAGCGAACTTCTGGTACCAATATCTTTCTTTTGTGGACGTATGACATTTTCTTAAGGTCCTTCCCATGAATCTCCTGGCATCTCATTTTCCTACAGTTTGTTTTATGCGGTCATTCCACTTTAGTTCGTTTCATATATTTACTCCTAGGTATTTTCGGTACTTAGTGTTTCCAGCGATTTTGCCGTCAGTAGCGTCATCGAACAGTAATACGAGGTAGATCTCTGCGTCTCTTTGTGAACAGTTCCTTACGTTTATTTACCATCAGCGCCACCTACAATCCCTGCACCGATCTTCGATGTTGTGAAGGTCTTCCTGCAGTTTCCTATAGTCCTCTTGCGTTGCAACCTTCCTAGAGGCCTTCGTACATGAACGGGTTCATGTAGTCTCTAACGTTACCAAATGGATCATAAATAAAAATACGTTAATGTGACTGCAACGGCTCAAAATGGTACAAATGGATCTAAGCACTATGGAACTTAACATCTGAGGTAATCAGTCCCCTAGAACTTACAACTACTTAAACCTAACTAACCTAAGGACATCACACATCCATGCTAGAGGCAGTTTCGAAGCTGTGACCGTAGCAGCAGCGCGGTTCCGGACTGAAGCACCTAGAACCGTTCGCCCACAGCGGCCGGCACTGCAATGGCACTGAAGTTTATATTTGTTCGGACTGTGCAAATCAACATTTAAAATGCGATTAAGCAATTATTCCTTTTTTTATTTGTCGATAGTCTTTTGAGTTTGGTTATGAGCACAAAAAATATTTTAGTCTAAAAATGTTGCACTATCTCTCTTGCTGCGTAATATGATAGAAACGCCCAAGATACGGGTCAGGGAGGTAATTTAACATGTTAGAAGGGATGAGCAGTGGTATACAAGAACACTGGACAACTGTTATGGGTCTGCGGGTAAAATAATTCGTTTGGCGTTGTGTTTGAACCTTTTTTTTTAAATTTTGAAGAGATTTATGAATCGCCTTTTACAAGACCCTCGAAATTATTGATACTGTCACCTAGAATGCGATGGAGAACATGCCGTCCGTAATCTTCAGTCCACAAATCCACAACTCAGCTCGCCGAAACTGAAATAAAATGTTCTAAATCTCTCAGCATAAACCAAAGGCGTCAGGGACTACTGTGATAATTGGACGCCTTCTGTAGATTAACGAATCAGTACATTCAGGTAAATGCTCACATGCACAAGAAATAGTTTTCCAGTTCATTAAGGTTTTTCTATTGTATTCAGCGTCCGACACAGTTCACAGACGATTTCTACTCGATGTTCCAAGTATTACTAATTACTTCCTGCCTGCTAATTAAGTATAATTAATTGTTAGCCTTTGAAGAGGAGAGAAGAGAGAAGAAATTTTTTTTTAACATCGAGTATAGATTTAAGTGTCGGGAAGCCCTTTCTGGAAATATCTGTATAGAGGGAAGCCAGGTATGGAAGTGAAACATCGAGATAAAAAGCTTATAGACAAGAAGAAAATAGAAGCTTCTTAAATGTGGTGTTACAGAAGAATCCTGAATATTAGACGGGTAGATCAGGTAACTAATGAGGAGATACTGAACAGAATAGGGGAAAGAGGAAACTGTAGTAAAACGTGACTAGAAGAAGGGATCGATTGGTAGGACCCAGTCCGAGGCATCAAGTTATCACAAATTTAGTACTGGAGTGTAAAAATCGTAGACTGAAAACAAGAGATGAATACGCTAAGCAGATTCAGAAGGATGTAGGTTGCACTAATTACTCGGAGATGAAGAGTCTTGCACAGGGTAGAGTAGCATGGAGAGCTGCAGCAAACAGTCATTGGACTGCATACCACAACAACAACAACAAAAGTAGAGAATAACATAGTGCTGCTTGCCATACGGTTTCCTATAACATAGCGGGCTGCACACGAATGAAAAAATCGAAAATGAAACAAAGGCTTTCGAGTAACAATCCATTAAAGTCCACTTTCACACGATTCACGTTTGAAAACTAAGCTGATGGAAAATCAGTCGTCTATAGCATCATCCGAAGATTAATGCACATAGATCTGGTGAATGACAGCATGTACTGAAGAAGAGAACAGTACAAAACGCGGATGATGGCGATCGAATAACGCTTTCCAGTAAAGACAGATCGTAAAATTTACTCTTTGTATGGGCAGGAAATGAAACCACTGCTGCCGGGCTCTTCCAGTGTCTGCAACAGTGTCCTCCTAGTACCCTCCTTCTCTATGATATTATTTAGATTGCTGTTAGTTAAAAACTAACAACGGTCCCAGTTTTTCTGTGTGTAAGACTGTGCTCTGTTTTTGTTTTATAAAATATCCGTTTTATAACTCTTAAAGTTGGTCCTCCAGAATCTTTCAGACGGAACTTGAGGTTTATTGTAACCTCTGAACTGTCTCTTTTGCACACTCCTTACCTTGGTCAAATTGCAGTATCATTGTAAATGCTCTTACAGCTTCATTATCACATATATTAAATATAGTGCTGTCGTTTTAGCCTTCTGTCTTAATTATGAAGATCAGTTAATCTACTTAGTTTCACTTGTTTTCGTTCGAAGGTCGGTTTTCACATAATATAAGATAGAAAAGGTAGCTTCATCAAAACGTATACAGAATATTTTTACAATAAACTGAACCTAAATCCCGAATCATAGCTTTCTAACTTATGCGTGCTTTTAAAATTTCGTAAAAAGTGGATTCTTGAGAAACCCAATCAACGGACAATATGAGACTCAAACCATTTAATATTTTTATAGGTTTACAGAACATGAACATGTTTCGTAACCTTTTTACAAACTTAGTTTGACTTAATATTGTTGCATAACCTATTGTTTGCTCTCCGCTGGCCACCGCAGACAGACAGACACGGTGCTTGCTACACCGCGATGTGTTATGGAAGTAAGCGAGGACAGATTCCGACGAATTATGGATGCCAATTTCCGATAGGATGCTTGTCTTCCACTAGAGCACTCAGTTGCTTCTCAGTTTACAGCATGGCAGCTTAACAGCGAGATATAGCTGAGCATTACTGTCCATAATGCACTCAATGTTCTCGCACAACCCCTGTTGAAAAGTTGTAACTTGTTCTCATTTTTTCTCCGGTAAACGTTGCTCATCAGTAAATATCAAATTGACAAGACAGGTCTTATTTTATTTAAATTATTTGAATTGACAAGGGAACCCTTTGTAGTGATAACAGATGATCAACAAATCAACGATATCTTCAAAATTTTTATTCTTGCCACTTGAAGCATACCTCTAAATGAATGTCAATTTACATGATAATTTTTTAGGAAATGATTACAAAATTTTCGGTGCAATTTTAACGTGGCACTGATTATCCATAAGGATCAGCGGGACAGATATTTCGATGACTACGTTTCACTTTATCTATCGATCATCAGGTCACCCACTACGGTCGTTCGAGTAGACCTCATCAGTAAGCGTACTGTACGGTGTGCAGTGACTTATGAAACGCGTGTTAATTAGGTTTCCTGCTGTTATACTAAAAGATCTAACGACAATTTTTAAATAAACTGTACTCTATACTCGCCATCTTAAATGTGTACTTGAGATGATACTGGATAATAAATATTCTATCGAAATAAGACGTGATCACCTTATTGTCCTAGAAACAAATTTTGCATAAAGTAGAGAAAACATTCTATATAAACTTTCTGGATGGAAATAAGAAATGTGTTTGGCCACTACCCGGGTGTGAATTACTGGGGTGATCGGAGCTTAGTAATTGCGTTCCTGAATACATAATTAGCTACACCATTGTCTGTCCAACACGCACTGCGGAACTGTCTGCTGGTAGAAAACGTAGTGCAGTACTCATACGAGCGTAAAAACTCTGCAGTTTTTTCCCCAACACTTTCCTTCACTGTTGTTGTTGTGGTCGTAGGTCCAGAGACTGGTTTGATGCTGCTCTCCACGCTACTCTATCCTGTGCAAGTTTATTCATCTCCAAGTAACTACTGCAACCAACATCCTTCTGAATCAGCTTAGCGTATTCATCTCTTGGTCTCAGTCTACGATTTTTACACCCCACGATTCCCTCCAGTACTAAATTTGTGATCCCTTCATGCCTCAGACTGTCTCCTACCAATCGATCCCCTCTTCTAGTCACGTTGTACCACAATTTCCTCTTCTTCCCAATTCTCTTCAGTACTTCTTCATTAGTTACGTGCTCTACCCATCTAACCATCAGCATTCTTCTGTAGCACCACATTTCGAAAGCTTCTATTCTCTTCTCGTCTAAACTATTTATCGTCCATGTTTCACTTCCATACATGGCTACACTCCCTAAAAATACTTTCATAAAAGACTTCCTAGTATTTAAATCTATACTCGCTGTTAAAGAACTTCTCTTCTTCAGAAACGCTTTCCTTTCCATTGCTAGTCTACATCTCTACTTCGACCTTCAACAGTTATTTTGGTACCCAAATAGCAAACCTCATTTACTATATTAAGTGTCTCATTTCCTAATATAATTACCTCAGAAACACCTGATTTAATCTGACTACATTCTGTTATCCTCGTTTTGCTTTTTTTTAAAGTTCATTTTATATCCTCCTTTGAAGACAATGTCCATTCAGTTTAGCTGCTCTTCTAGGTCCTTTGATGCCTCTGACAGAATTACAGTGTTATCAGCAAACTCAAAGTTTTGAATTCTTCTCAATGGATTTTAATTCCTACTCCAAATATTTCTTTTGTCTCCTTTACCGCTTGCTCCATATACAGATTGAATAACATCTGGGATAGTCTACAACACTGTCTCACTCCCTTCCCAACCACTGCTTTCCTTTAATGTCCCTCGAATCTTATAACTGCCGTCTGGTTTCTGTAGAAATAGTAAATAGCCTTTCACTCCCTGTATTTTACGCTCGCCACCATCAGAATTTGAAATAGAATATTCCAGGAACATTGTCATAAGCTTTCTCTAAGTCCACAAATGCTAGATACGTAGACTTGCCTTTCCTTAATCTGTCTTCTAAGATAATTCGTAGGGTCAGTATTGCCACACGTGTTCCAACGTTTCTACAGAATCCAAACTGATCTTCGTCGAGGACGACGTCTACCAGTTTTTCCATCTGTCTGTAAACAATTCGTGTTAGTATTTTGCAGCCGTGACTTATTAAACTGATAGTTAGGTAATTTTCACATCTGTCAACACATGCTTTCTTTGGCATTGGAATTATTATATTCTTCTTGAAGCCTGAGAGCATTTCACCTGTCTCATCTTGCTCACCAGATCGTAGAGTTTGTCATAGCTAAGTCTACCAAGGCTATCAGTAGTTTTAATGGAATGTTGTCTACCCGCGTGACCTTGTTTCGACTCAGGTCTTTCAGTGCTCTGTCAAATTCTTCACGCAGTATCATATCACCCATTTGATCTTCTTCTACATCCTCTTCCATTTCCATAATATTGTCCTCAAGTACATCGCCCTTGTATAGAACGCCGATATACTTTTCCACCTTTCTGCTTTCCCTTCTTTGCTTGGAACTGATTTTCCATCCGGGCTCTTCATATTCATACATGTTGATTTCTTTTGTCCAAAGGCCTCCTTAATTTTCCTGTAGGCAGTATCTATCTTACACCTGATGATATGCGCCTATACGTCCTTACATTTGTCCTCTATCCATCCCTGCTTAGCAATTTTGCACTTCCTGTCGGTCTCATTTTTGAGACATTTGTATTAGATTTTGCCTGCTTCATTTACTGCATTTTTTTATTTTCTCCTTACATCAATTAAATTCAGTATCTCCTGTGTTACGGAAGGGTTTCTACTAGCTCTCGTCTTTTTACCTACATGATCCTCTACTGTCTTCACTATTTCATCTATCAAAGCTACCCATTCTTCTTCTACTGTATTTCTTTCCCCGTTCATATCAATCGTTCCCTAATACTCTCTCTGAAACTCTCTATGACCTCTGGTTCCTTCAATCTATCCAAGTCCCATCTATTTAAATTCTCTTTGTTTTTTTTTTTTTTTTTTTTTTTTTGCAGTTTCTTCAGTTTTAATCTTCAGTTCATAACCAACAGATTACGGTCAGTCCACATGTGCTCCTGGAAATGTCTTACAATTTAAAACCTAGTTCCTCTCTATCTTCCCATTATGTGGTCTGTTTGAAACCTTCCAGCATCTCCTGGCCTGTTCCATGTATACATTTTTCTTTCATGATTCTTAAATCAAGTGTTAGCTTTGATTAAGTTATTCGCTGTGCAAAATTCTGCCAAGTGGCTTTCTCTATCATTCCTTGCCCCCATTCCATATTAACCTACTACTTTTCCTTCTCTTCCTTTTCCTGCTATCGAATTTCAGTCCTTCACGGCTATTAAATTTTTGTCTCCCTTCACTATCTGAATAATTTCTCTTAAAAATGGTTCAAATGGCTCTGTGCACTATGGGACTTAACATCTGAGGTCATCAGTGCCCTAGAACTTACATCTACTTAAACCTAACTAACCTAAGGATATCACACACTTCCATGCCCGAGACAGGATTCGAACCTGCGACCATAGCGGTCGCGCAGTTTCTGGCTTAGGCGCCTAGAATCGCTCGGCCACACCGGCCGGCTAATTTCTTTAATTTCATCATAAATTTCTCCAACCTCTTCATCATCTACGGATTTAGTTGGCATATAAACGTGTACTACTATGGTAGGCGTGGGCTCGGTGTCTAGCTTGACTACAATGTTGTGCTCACTAAGCTGTTCGTAGAAGCTTACCCGCGGTCTTATTTTTTTTATTCATTATTAAACCTACTTCTGCATTAACCCTATTTGATTTTGTATTTATAAACTTGTATTCACCTGAGCAGAAACCTTCTTCCTCCTGCCACCGAACTTCACTAATTCCCACTATATCTAACTTTAATCTATCCATTTGCCTTTTTAAATTTTCTGACCTACCTACCCGATTAAGGGATCTGACATTCCACGCTCCGATTCGTAGAATGCCAGTTTTTTTTCTCCTGATAACGTCAAGCTGAGTAGTCCCCACCCGGAGATGCCAATGGGGGGGGGAGTATTTTACCGCCGGAGTATTGTATCTAAGAGGAGGCCATCATCATTTAACCATACAGTAAAGCTGCACTATTTACGGCTGTAATTCCCCCTTGCTTTCAGCCATTCGCAGTACCAGCACAGCAGGGCCGTTTTGGTTAATGTTACAGGGCCAGATCAGTGAATCATCCAGACTGTTGCCCCTGCAACAACTGAAAAGGCTGCTGCCCCTCTTCAGCGACCACACGTCTGTCTGGCCTCTCAACAGATACCCCTCCGTTGTGGTTGCGCCTACGGTACGGCTGTCTGTATCGCTGAGGCGCACTAGCCTCCCGCCCTCCTCCCCCACCGAACGGGTCCATTGATTTCAAAGTAACTTCCCTATGAGCTAGAGTCCGGATACTTGGCTAAAATGGAATATTAACTTCCTTTCTTGTCTGCTGTGTGGGGGAGGGTATTTTGTTTACCACTGGCATTTCCCCCTGTTCCTCTTCCAGTCGTTAATTGTTCGTGAGAAGAAGGATTGCTGTGAAGCCTCTGTGTGACCT
Organism: Schistocerca nitens; assembly: GCF_023898315.1. Taxonomy (NCBI): domain Eukaryota; kingdom Metazoa; phylum Arthropoda; class Insecta; order Orthoptera; family Acrididae; genus Schistocerca; species Schistocerca nitens. The sequence goes on from NC_064617.1 coordinate 848,938,296, forward strand.
CGGGTATCTATAATGTTTACATTCACGGCCTTTGTGTGTGGTATACGTAGAACGAATCAAAACATTGGCTGACTCAGGTGAAGAGAACGTGAAATGAATCCCAAATTTACCCCGTGTGTTTGATGTAACCTCATGAGAATGTATGACATAGACTGGGAAATTTCACAGGCACCAGACTAAAAAGTAGACAGTAACTATTTAAACAAAAATAAATTTTTAACATAACACGTTTTACATCATACTAATTTATCCTAGTCCTATGCAGCTCCTAATCCTATCTAGAGTGTTCCGAAAATTTGTGATTATGAATTTTTAATAGCTGCGAAAATACCTGTAAGACTTACTGGTATAATAAAAAAACATGAGGTGCACGCAATACATATGGCACATTGATAGTTCATCTCCTAACTACACTGTCCAGTCACATTAATGTGAGTATGTGTCAAACGGCTGAATCTCCATCTTTTGCAGCGCGGACAGTTGAGAAACGTTCAGGAAGACAGTCAGTGAGATTTTTGAAGGTACTGATAGGGATTTGGAGCCGTCCCGACTCCAATGCCGTGGCCAGCAGCGGCACGTTTCTCTGTTGAGGATCCATGGCGTGGACAGACCGACCATGAGACTTTCGATTGGGTTTATGGTCAGGGAGTTTGGTGGCCATGGGAGTACTGTAAACTCATCCTGGTGCTCTGAGAGGCACGCGCATGCACTGCGAGCTGTGTGCCTTTTTGCATTGCCCTGCTGCTGGATGCCGAGAAGAAGACTTCATGTTTGGGGCACATCGTCCGCAGGGATTAATGCGCTCATGTGTTGGTCCAGTGTGCCTTCCATAACACCGAGCTCATTCAGGGATTGCCTCGAAAAGTTTTCTCAGACCATCTGTCTCCCTTGTGCGGCCTGGATCCTTCCCACTACTGTGGCAAGGTGTTTACCTTCAGACGTTCTTAGGTGTTTACCTTCAGACGTTTCACGCAGTACGCGCAAACGCCATCTGTGCAGTGGAGCATGAAATGTGGTTCACCTAAAGAGTCACCGGTAACCCAACAGTGGATGTCCAGTTGGGGTATTGGCGTTTAAATTCCAGCCATCATCGCCAACACAACAGCAGTCAGCATGGGTGCACTAACCAGGCACCTGCTGAGGAGACGTGTACGCAGCAACGTGCGCTGAGCGGTCGTTCGGGAAACACAGTTGGTAGCCCCTTGGCTCATCTGGGCGGTCAGTTGCTCAACAGGTGAACGTCTACTCGCCCGTACCCACCTCCGCAGCTGTCGTTTACCCCAGGCTCGTGGTGCACCAGAGTTTCCTCGGCTCCGGTTTTGGACAGCGTCATTTTGCCATGCACGGTGTACTTTAACACGGACAGTTTACAGATTTAGCCGTTTCGAAAATGCTTCCGCCCTAATTTCTAGAGCCAATGATCATGCCCTTTTGACGTTAGATAAATCGCTTCGTTTCCGCATTATGCCATCGACTGCACTGTTTCTCTGTGTTCTCGTCCCCCCTGCCCCACCGTCCACCCTCGACACGCTGTACATATCCTGTACTTATTCCATGATGACGTCGCACGTAGGCAGTGGTCAAATTAATGTTACTGGACCGTGCATTATCTATTTCATGTGCTTGGTAGCTATTAAAGATTCTCAAACACAAATTTTCAGAACTATCTGAATAGGGTTAGGAGTCCCCATGATGCAAATAGAATTATTTTACACTTCTTTGTCTAATAGCAAACGGCCTTGCCGCAGTGGTAACACAGCTTCCCGTCAGATCACCGATGTTAAGCGATGGGTTAGCACTTGGATGAGTGACCATCCCGTCGGCCGGGCGCTGTTGGCAAGCGGGGTGTACTCAGCCCATGTGAGGCAAACTGAGGAGCTACTTGATTGAGAAGTAGCGGCTCCGGTCTCGGAAACTGACATACGGCGGGGAGAGCGGTGTGCTGACCACATGCCCCTCCATATCCGCAACCAGTGACGCCTATGGGCTGAGGATGACACGGAGGCCGGTCGGTACCGTTGGGCCTTCATCGCCTGTTCGGGAGGAGTTCTTAGTCTAACATGAAAACTTGTTACGTTAAAAAGTTTATTTCTATTTAAATAATTATTGTACTTTACAGTATGGGACAATTATCGCAATTTTTTTTTTTTTTATTTTGAGCTTTTCCTCATTACAGAGGCTTATCTCCAACATAATAATTTACCTGGAAATGACAATACAAACAATAAACGTTCTTAAACTATACTCTCAAAATATTTCTCCAGGTGTTTCGATCTTGCGTGTCCTCTTCCTCTGCGCCCATTCTCCTCATTGTGTGCTGTACATTTTGGAGCCAGGTGGTCACAGGTCGTCCTCTTCTTCTTCTCCCCTCCGGTTCCCACTCCAGTATCAATTTTGGTATTCTGGCTTCCTCCATTCGTCGTACATGCCCATACCACTGTAATTTCTTCCTATCCATTACGTCATATATTCTTTCTTTTATTTCCATTCTCCTTATTACTTCGGTGTTCCTTATCTTTTCTTTCCTGGAGATTCTTGCCGATCTTCTCCAAAAGTCCATCTCTAGAGCTTGTAATTTTTTATTGTGATTCATGTTAATTGTCCAGGTCTCCGTTCCATACAGAACCACACTCTCTAATATGGATTTGTATATTAATTTTTTAGTTCTGCTCATTACATTCCTGCTCCATAAGACTGAGTTAAGCATCCCAATGACCCTCCGTCCGCTACTAATTCTTTTATTGATTTCTGAGTCTGATTTTCCCTCGATTTCTAAAATGGATCCCAAATAACAGAAAGTGTTTATCTTTTTGATTTTCTTTCCTTCAATGTAAAGCTCATCTGAATCATTAGTCAAGTATTCTGTTTTTTGGTAATTAATCTTCAAACCCCAAGTTTTGTATGCTACTGCTAGTTGATTGCACATATAGTTAGCATCCTCCCCATCTTGTGCTACGACTACTTGATCATCAGCAAATAATAAATGATGTAGGTAAACTCCATCTCTTATTTCTAATCCCATACTATTACATTTACGAGACCATGTTCTAAGGCTAATATCTATATAGATTTTAAATAATGATGGTGACATGGGACAGCCCTGTAAAAGGCCTTTGCTTGTTCTAAATTTCTGTGAAAGTTTATTACCAACTTTCACTTGGCAAATGTTATCTTTATACATCTGTCGTATTATTTTAATCAAGGAAGGGTTTATGTCTGCCATATGTAGTGCTCTCCAAAGTAATTTTCTTGGAACAGTATCATACGCTTTTTCTAGATCTATGAAAATTAATCCTATACTTTTTGATTTTTCCCTTGTTTTTCCAAAATCTGTCGTAATGTGAAAATATGGTCTACACATGATCTCCCAGCCGTGAATCCACATTGTTCTTCTTGGGTTCTAAAATTTTTTTCCAGTTTGTTTTTAATTACTTTCGCAAAAATTCTCATTAATGAGTTTGTAACACAAATTCCTCGATAGTTTGAACAAATTTTGCGATCCCCTTTCTTAAATATTGTATTAATGTAACCTAGCTTCATTTCGTTGGGTATTGAATCTCCATGTATCATTTTGTTGAAGAGCTGTGTTATCAGTTTCACAATTTTGTCACCACCATATTTCAGACACTCCAGATTGATATTGCCTGGTCCCGGTGATTTACCATTCTTTCCTGTTCTCAACGCCTGAAGTACTTCACTTTCTAAAATATGGATCTCATCATCTTCATGTCCTTTATCTTCCCCAATTATCGCAATACGAAGAAAAAAAAGGTATTCCCTGCTGTGTTTTGCAATTCATTTCCCTCTGAACATCTTGCTTAGGCTATGGTCAACAGCATGTGCAAGTTTTAGAAACTGAATAACACTGTGCTGTCTGTAATAATGTTATTTTATTTTGCTACCGGTTTCGGTTCTGAGCCATCATCAACGGCAGGAAAATTATGACTGATGTGTCACATGTCATACATGCTTTAATATAAGTTACCACCGAAAACCGTAATTGCCACGAAAAACAAACATTGTGACAAGATTAGAAATGATCGCACATTGACACAAGGACAACATATGATGTACACCAGTTTCAGTCGAAGCGCTTTGACTTCCGTTCCTGTACATCACATGTTGTTCTTGTGTCAATGTGTCATCATATTTTAATCGTTTCACTATTTTTAATTTTTCTGGGTGCTTATAGTTTTCCGGTTCTGATTTATGCCGAAGCATTTATGACGTGTGATACATCTGTGATAATTTTCCGGTCGTTGATGATGGTTCAGAACCGTAACCGGCAACAAAATAAAACATTATTCCTACAGCACAGTGCTATGCATCTTTTATCATTTCGCTCTGTTTGCGCTCATACAGTGTAATTTGATGTAATAATGGAAAACACGATGAACCCTTCCCGTCTCCTCTATAGCTCTTTTGTTACGGAACCTTCCCTTCTACAATAAACTATGAAACCTTCCCTTAGGATTTCTAATAACAAATGAAATATTCCCTTTGCAATTAATCCTCTTTCTCAATCTTCCCATACAAATTTAAATGATGCTTATTAAAAGTGATTTTCTGATTATTTTGACGAAACATATAATGTGTCGCCGTCGTGGCCCTGAGTCGTTACCTGCAATAACCCAAAACTGTTCCTTATCTATTTTACTGTTACTGGATCGCCATCTGACTGCTACATCGAACTGCGACATCAGTATACATACTCTGTTTTACTATACTCTATTAGGTGCTGGTGGGCTGTCATAATAAGTGGTTGTATTTATTAACAAAGCTGACGTTATTAATTAATAGCAAAGCTGACGTTATTCTTTAATTAATTTGACTGAAGTTACGTAATTCATAGTTACACTTTTCTTGACAACAATAAAATTTTGCAAAGTTTTACGTTTATGGTTTCTGGAATGGCTTATAATCAGTAATGCAATATTGTGGGCCAAAATTAATTACATTCTGAATGAAATGATTTTACAAACGTTCAAATGGGACTTACTTTTCAGAATAATCTTACACCTAGCGTTGCGCAAACATACCTTCAGCAGTCTTGAGTTTCTCAAAAAAATAATTCAAAAATATTAGTTCCTCTTATGATAATAGTTAGCTGATGTTTCTGTACATCCGTTTATGATCTCTTGTAAATCATAGCTGGTGGCTGGCAGGCACACTACTCCTCTCAACCTCTCGCTTCAGACCTTCTACCGACTCGACCCACTTCTCGCTTACAACTCCCTTTACATCTCGCTTACTACTGACTTCCTACCAACGCTAAAGTGCGTTCTCTCCCGCCAACAGTGCTTTCTGGTGCAGACAATCCCTGCTACCATTACAAAATGTATCAATGCGCGGTCTTTCCCGCTCTTTTTTTAAAATGTATCCATACGCGGTCTCTCCCGCCCTTTTTGAAATTATATCAATGTGCGGTCTCTCCTGCCTACAATACTTTTGTGCAGACATTCCCTGCTACCACAATTATTTCCAACATGACCAATATTAATCATTCCTATTTAATTCTATTAATAAAATATAAACATCTTTCATAAATTGTGGTTTGACAATAGAAATATACACGTCTTACAACGTCAGGCACTGAAATGGATTAAGAACAGGGCTATCGGTTGCACTTGTGACTAGATCAGGAATATGAGTGAGAAACAAGCCTTCTTCCCTTCGCGTTTATATGGCAGCGCCATCGGGTGGTCAGTGATTCCTCGTTCGGGCGGAACACGACACCATCGCCGCGTACCACTCTCCCGTGGGAAAACACGGAGAGAGCACAGTGGTATGAGGGGGAAGCTGGAAATGCCCGCCATCCGGCCGCCGGAACTGGAAAGCCAGCGGCGGCCCTCTACACTCTACACCACACTACAGCAGCCCACTCGCGACGCGCGCACGGCCCCGCTTTTACGCGCCGTATAAACACAGCCGTAAAGAATGCGCCTTACGGCCCTCGTGAGCATTCGCGGGCCATTCGGCGCCGCTTATGCCCGCCGCTACACGTCGGGCGCGCCCCATCCGCCGGCATTACCGTAATGCCGACGCTCGTGACGCGCGGCCAATCCCAGGCCCGCAATCCGACGCCACTCGCCGCGCGTCTCTGACAACAGGTACGTAAGGAGGCGCCGGCGAATAATAAAAGCTGGCGTCCTGTCAACGCGCCGACAGGCAGACGCACATCTTAAAATTTTCCAACAGCCCTCGCAGACAGATATGAGGCATTTTTACAGGTATAGAGGGCGGCCTCATGTCCTTCTCCGCTGAGCAGCGCTTTACGTCCTGTTGTGTAGTACGTATTCGCCTGCTCCATACCATAGTGTTTCGAACTTACCCTCAAAACAACCTCTAATATGTGCACTTCGTCTCAGGCTGCGACGCTACATTTTTCCTGAAGAATACTTGAGTGTTTTACGCGTGATGTGTCGTTCCATATTCCAAGTTACAATACTGCCCATTAAAATTGCTACACCAAGAAGAAATGCAGATGATAAACGGGTATTCATTGAACAAATATATTATACTAGAACTGACATGCGACTACATTTTCACGCAGTTTCGTTGCCTAGATCCCTAGCTGTACAGGTACAGCTGTCCATGCAGCTTCAACACGATACCACAGTTCATCAAGAGTAGTGACTGGCGTATTGTGACGAGCCAGTTGCTCGGCCACCAGTGATCAGACGTTTTCATTTGGTGAGAGATGTGGAGAATGTGCTGGCCAGAGCAGCAGTCGAACATTTGCTGTATCCAGAAAGGCCCGTACAGGACCTGCAACATACGGTCGTGCATTATCCTGCTGAAATGTAGGACTCCGCAGGGATGGAATGAGGGGTAGAGCAACGGGTCGTAACACATCTGAAATGTAACGTCCACTGTTCAAAGTGCCGTAAATGCGAACAAGAGGTGACCGAGACGTGTAACCAATGGCACGCTATACCATCACGCCGGGTTACACGCCAGTATGGCGATGACGCGTACACGCTTCCAATATGCGTTCACCGCGATGTCGCTAAACACGGATGCGACCATCACGGTGCTGTAAACAGAACCTGGATTCATTCGAAAAAATGACGTTTTGCCATTCGTGCACCCAGGTTCGTCGTTGAGTACACCATCTCAGGCACACCTGTCTGTGATGCAGCGTCAAGGGTAACCGCAGCCATGATCTCCGAGCTGATAGTCCATGCTGCTGGAAACGTCGTCGAACTGTTCGTGCAGATGGTTGTTGTCTTGCAAACGGGCTCACCTCTTGACTCAAGGATCGAGACGTGGCTGCACGATCCGTTACTGCCATGCGGATAACATGCCTGTCATTTCGACTGCTAGTCATACGAGGCCGTTGCGATCCAGCACGGCGTTCCGTATTAAACCCCTGAAGCCACCAGTTCCATATTCCGCTAACAGTCATTGGATCTCGACCAACTCGAGCAGTAATGTCGCGATACGATAAACCGCAATCGCGATAGGCTACAATCCGACCTTAATCAAAGTCGGCCGGCCGAAGTGGCCGTGCGGTTAAAGGCGCTGCAGTCTGGAACCGCAAGACCGCTACGGTCGCAGGTTCGAATCCTGCCTCGGGCATGGATGTTTGTGATGTCTTTAGGTTAGTTAGGTTTAACTAGTTTTAAGTTCTAGGGGACTAATGACCTCAGCAGTTGAGTCCCATAGTGCTCAGAGCCATTTGAACCATTAAAGTCGGAAACGTGATGTTACGCATTTCTCCTCCTTACACGAGGCACACAGCAACGTTTCACCAGGCAACGCAGGTCAACTGCTGTTTGTGTATGAGAAATCGGTTGGAAACTTTCCTCATGTCAGCACGTTGTAGGTGTCGCAACCGACGCCAACCTTGTGTGAATGGTCTGAAAAGCTAATCGTTTGCATATCACAGCATTTTCTTCCTGTCGGTTAAATTTCACGTCTGCAGAACGTCATCTTCGTGGTGTAGCAACTTTAATGGCCAGTAAAGTTGCAACGTGTTCGTATTGTTTGTAGATCTCAAGGGGTAGGTACAACTGCCAAATTCGTCAATGGCTACGTTCTATTACTTTTGAAGTAGCATAAGCTAGTACATTCTCTTTGATGGTGAGTGTTCATCGAATGCAACAGGGTCGACAGAAATGCGAAAGAGAACCGCTGTCGTTCTTTATATCGGGTGTTTCAGTTGCTGTAACCATTGGGTCTTATGCAACCCGAACGCCTTGAAATATCGTGTGTAAATTTTCATATTCAGTCGCACGATACATGCAAACTGTTAGTACCACGGAGAAAAATTAACAGGGCTTTTCTATATGAAATTTCATGTAGTTAAATTTTGCACTAGATACATTTTCGCTAGAAGCTGTAGTTTTCGAATTATTCAAGGAAATATGCAAAAGTGGCATTCAAATGCGTTTTCCTTCAATAACTCGAAAATCGAGGGTTCCAGCGAAAATGTATCCGAGTAAAAAATTTAATGCATTATATTTCCTACAAAAATGTACTGTTCATTATTTCTGCAGTATCGATGGTCTGCATGTAGTGAGCGAGAGAATATGAAAATCTAGTGAATTGTTTCCGAATGCGTTGTGGGTTGTATAAAATCCATAGGTAGGGGCAGCTGCATCACCATGTATACTACATTGAGCTGTCGGACTTGTGGTGAGCAGTAATCTCCTTTTTGCCGAGGGCAACAAAGTGTTTGGGAAATTTTCGTCTTTTAAAGCTTGTTGAAGGATACACAATAATTCGAAGAATTTATATCTGGTGTGGTAAAGGGAAGCCTGCTCTGAATATACGAAAATGTAACTTACTCAAGATGAGTAAGAGCAAGAATCCTCTAATGTTCGAATAGAGTGTCAGTTGTGCGCTGTTTCATACGATTACGTTGATTGAAATGTCTAGCCTTAACGGTGCCAAGTACCATCAACTACACTACTGGCCATTAAAATTGCTACACCACGGAGATGACGCGCTACAGACGCAAAATTTAACCGACAGGAGGAAGATGCTGTGATATGCTAATGATTAGCTTTTCAGAGCATTCACACAAGAGTGGCGTCGGTGGCGACACCTACAACGTGCTGGCATGAGGAAAGTTTCCAACCGATTTTTAATACACAAACAGCGTTACCTGGTGAAACGTTGTTGTGATGCCTCGTGTGAGGAGGAGAACTGCGTACCATCACGTTTCCGACTTTGATAAAGGTCGGATTCTAGCCTAATGTGATTGCGGTTTGTCGTATCGCGACATTGCTGCTCGCGTTGCTCGAGATTCAATGACTGTTAGCAGAATATGGAATCGGTGGGTTCAGGACGGTAATACGGAACGCCGTGCTGGATCCCAACGGCCTCGTATCACTAGCAGTGGAAATGACAGGCATCTTATCAGCATGGATGTAGCGGATCGTGAAGCCACGTCTCGATCCCTGAGTCAAGAGATGGGGACGTTTGCAACACAACAACCATCTGTACGAACAGTTCGACGACGTTTGCAGCAGCATGGACTATCAGCTCGGAGACCATGGCTGCGGTTACCCTTGACGCTGCATCGCAGACAGGAGCGCCTGCGATGGTGTTGTCAACGGCGAACCTGGGTGCACGAATGGCAAATTGTCATTTTTTCGGATGAACCCATGTTCTGTTTACAGCGACATCGCGGTGGACTCACATTGGAAGCTTGTATTCGTCATCGCCATACCGGCGTATTACCCGGCGTGATGGTATGGGGTGTCATTGGTTACACGTGTCGGTCACCTCTTGTTCGCATTGACGGCACTTTGAACAGTGGAAGTTTCATTTCAGATGTGTTACGACCCGTGGCTCTACCCTTCATTCGATCCCTGCGAAACCCTACATTTCAGCAGGATAATGCACGACCGCATGTTGCAGGTCCTGTGCGGGCCTTTCTTTATACAGAAAATATTCGACTGCTGCCCTGGCCAGCTCATTCTCCGGATCTCTCACCAATTGAAAACGTCTGGTCAATAGTGTCCGGGCAACTGGCTCGTCACAATACGCCAGTCACTACTCTTGCTGAACTGTGGTATTGTGTTGAAGCTGCTTGGGCACCTGTACCTGTACACGCCATCCAAGCTCTGTTTGCCTCAATGCCCAGGCGTATCAAGGCCGTTATTACGGCCAGAAGTGGTTGTTCTGCGTTCTGATTTCTCCGGATCTATGCACCCAATCTGCGTGAAAATGTAATCACATGTCAGTTCTAGTATAATATATTTGTCCAATGAATACCCGTTTATCATCTGCATTTCTTCTTGCTGTAGCATTTTGAATAGCCAGTAGTGAGAATGAGCGCGTTTGGATAATTGACCGGATGACGAATGATCGACTTAAGTTTATGGGGAGAATTCATCGAATGTGTAGCTCATCTGTAAATGAATTGAGAAGCTTCTGGCTAAAATATGGACAGTGTGACTACTTTGGGTTTTGATCTTCTGCTATCAGTTTGCGTACACAGGAAATGGCATAGCATGCAAACATGTTGCTTTTCTAAAGAGAGAATACTATTCCACTCTGCTGTGTTGTAACCGCTTCACTGAGACCCCATATTTGTGCTTCGACGACAAATTGTCTAAATTTTGTGTTATTCAAAGACGTGTGCTAAGCTCTTTTAGTATGATCCTTAATTTCGCTCTGTCTGTCTGTACCTCAGTTCGTTACATGAAAATTTGTATTACAGTATACTTTCTCTTAATGACAGTTTTTCATTATTTCTTTACATTTCTAAACGTAAGTGACGTCATAACGTTCTGTGAGCTGTTAGTGCCGTAGCACTGAGTAACATCCCCAGTACCCGTTTACCACTACATCTGTTGCATTTTAATCGATAAAGTCCTATGGTTCAACTTACAAGGCCACATCGATACTTGGTTTTGCTGCAGTATCTTTGTTTGTAGCTCTAGCCCATGTCACCACCATTCCACTGGCTCGACACTCATGGCATTTACTATTCAATGCTCCGCCTGTCATCAGGTACGACAGTTACTGAAAGGGAGGATACAAAACACAACCATTCTAAAGAACACGTACTGCTTATTTTTATTTTTGGTGAAAAAGAAGAATTTTTGTTACGAGTACAGATTTCCGTGACATTTTCAATAAATACACAGCCCAGAAAAGCAGCGTTCATTGTTATATTTATTTTGAAAGCGGCTCAGAGGAAAAATATTGCAGACTGCTTCTATTCGAGTCTAAAGTTTAGCCTGATTACCTACCGGCTGTGCGTTATGTATCGCTATTATTAAACGGCGAAGTGCCACTATTATATTCTCTATCTAACAGTTCGAACAGTAACAAAAACATGATGCTCAATATTTCTGTTGACCGAATTTAAAAATTTTAAATACTGTTATAATCTATTGCTCAATAGGTATAATGTTAAGATAAATGTTTAACCCAAAAGGACACCATCCAGTTACAATGTGTGAATATGTCTCGAGTTTGTGTTATTTCGTTCTAATCTGCACTTGAGCACTGGAACAGCAACAGTAGCCATAAGTCTTTAAATCTCCAGACAATAAGTCAACACAAAGGACATTCGAGAGTCGCATGAGGCTAAAGTTTAAGTAATGTAATCTGACACAAAAATCGTTTCAGACAAGTCATGTTTAACAAATAATGTATTTGCCAAAAATGGGCTTTACCATAAACAGGCTTTCTTCTTCGTCAATAAAATCGTTAAACAAACGTCGACCGAAGCACCTGAGACAGGAACCAGCAGGCAATAACGTCATGAAGAGTCACGGGAACCTCAAAAATTATGTACTAGATCTTTACGGAGAGGCTTACATTATCTGTCAATTCAGTGACAGCATGCATTCACCCTACTGATATTTGATCGGCAGCGTATTTCACAGGACGATGCAATACGATCTCGATCGCTGCACCCAGAAATGGAATAAAAAGTTTACAATATCCTGGAAGCAGATCGCAAAGTCGGTTCTTGATATGTCACGCAAAAGGAGGGAAGTTCATTGTCATCCCCAGAACTTTACCTACGAAGGATATCATTGCTAACTCTGAAGTGGCCATCTAGACCCATCCCTTTGAAAATTGTGATTAAACATACAATGAATTCACCAGGATGCTACGCCGAGCAACACACGGAACACACACGATACTCAACTGAACTAAGAAGGGGGCAAGTTGTCAACACAAGTGTAATATCTCTTTATATTCGATGAATTATTCTGATACAATTCTACCCTTGAATGACGTTTACTAATTTTCTATCTTCATACTCGCAGAATCCATGCGCAAAGTAGTTTCATACAATAGCTATGCCATGAGCGCATAATTATTCTTTGTAGTACTCTCTCTGGTGGTTGTTAGAAAAAAAGCTACCGAGATTGTCTTCGTGCCGATTAGCCTGAGCTTGGTTTGAAGAAATGTAATCTGAATATTGAGATTTATGACAAAAGGTAACTGAGACGAAATTGTACGATTAAAAGGGAAATATATATATATATATTGCTCCTTCATACAAAAGGTGTGTATTTGACATTTGAGAATTAATGATATTCATCGATATATTGCGTAGTTGTTAATCAGAAGGGAACTTCCGAAAGACTGGATACGAACCTGCATTTAATAATCCAAAAGCTCCATTACTTCTTCGGAAGGTTAAACTTCATCAAAGCCAAATATCCGCTTGATCTGAGGTTTCCCGACTGATTACACAACGCTCCCAAAATTACGAGGCATTATATTTGTACACATTAGCAGACTGCCGCAAAGCACGAGCCTGTAGAGAAGAAGAATCATCGCCTGATTTCATTCTAACAAGTAAAATTTCTGAATCATTGTGAGTGACTGAGCTCTGACTGTGTTTCCTATTATGAATGATTGATTGCTCGAACGAATTGAAAACTACATAATTACATAGATAGGAGAAAAAATTACACAAGCCGCTACGCAGGTGCAGCATTTTGAGTCACCAGTGTTGTCCGATCGACCATTCTCACTTAATACACCGAAAATTACTGTCAAAGGTGTCCGTCATCGGTAGCTGAGTGGTCCGCGCGACAGAATGTCAGTCCTAAGGGCCCGGGTTCGATTCCTGACTGGGTCGGAGATTTTCTCCGCTCAGGGACTGGGTGTTCTGTTGTCCTAATCATCATCATCATCATTTCATCCCCATCGACGCGCAAGTCGCCCAAGTGGCGTCAAATCGAAAGACTTGCACCCGGTGAACGGTCTACCCGACGGGAGGCCCTAGTCACACGACATTTATTTTACTGTCAAAGGTTGTATATCACGGTAGTACTCTTCACGGTAGTTTCCTGTTTGTTGCATGTCGTCTTCATGATGCTGTGGTTCTAATGCCCAGCAGTGTATTGTGAAATCAACTACGCTAAAATATGTCCAGAGCAGTGCCTTCTAATTTCATATACAACCTCCACTGCGATACTGTTTAATGGAGAGAGAGGAATGCTTGAATGTAGGGAGAGAATTTCACCTCGGAAGATTAGCCAGACAGGAAGCCACCGCCAGGGAGCAGCAGGTGTTTACTGGATAAGGCGAGGCGGCCTGCCGGGAGTGGGGCTGTCCCGGCGACGCGGCCGCCAACTCCTGCCAACGAAGTCACGTCTCGGCGGGTGGCTAACTCAACTCCGCGGGCGCGCTGAGTTAGCAGATAGTGCCCAACTCGCCGTATTAGCGCCGCCGACTACTCCTCTCCCCGGGGGAAAATTTCCCTGCGGTCTGCGGCCGGCCGGCCCCGACAGCGGCCGGGCCGGAACGGTGGCAGCCCTGCGCCGCCGCGCCGCTGCACGCCACACTGAGCGCAACAAATGGCATGCGCTGAACTTTTCTCGCCGGCACTAAATCACAACGGCTGTCGCGGCGCCGCCGACAGACTTCAAATGTTAAATCCTCGCAGGGCTAGAGTCCCTCGCGCTCCTGTTGTCGAGCATACGAGTTCTGTGTCTCGACACTCAGGACTAAAGGAATATTCCTCTGAATCGATACAAGCTCGTTTACTGATTAACGTAATACATCCATCATCTATGTACTACTCTATTATTGCATTGCAACTACGTGTTTAACTATTGAAGTATATTCATCGAGTTACTGTGGATTAACTTGTGTAGGTCGCAGTTTGTACTAGTCGTTGTGTAGTATTGTTCATATGATTACATTCACACAATTGAGGGGTGAGTCAGAAGATAAATTTCGATGTGTAATGTTCAGTCTGTACCTGCCTGCCGTAATATATTCATTCCTTACAAAAGGAATAATTCCCAGGATTCCTCGATCGAACTCCGAAGAATCGTTGTTTTCACTGTGCCTCCTTTTCTTAAGGTTCCTCAGGATACTTGGTTCCGAACTTGCTCTTTCCAGTATGTCAGCTTTACCATCCTTTGATTTCATGTCCGCCAACCTTCTCTAACGCCTAATATCCGATCTGCTCATTGTCCTTTTCTCTAATGCTCTCCTTGTCCCAATTTCACACACATACAAGGCTCAAGATAAATTACGTAGCCCAAAAGCAACTGACACCTGCAAAGCTCACTTTTTATTAAGGTAGCTTTCTTCTTATGCATTCGGGGTGCACTCGGCCTCGTGATGCCAACTGAGGAACTACTCGACCGAATAGCAGCGGCTCTGGTCAAAGAAAATCATCTTAACGACCGGGAGAGCGATGTGCTGACCACACGCCCCAGGTATCCGCATCCTCAGATGAGGAGGACATGGCGGTCGGATGGTCCCGATGGGCCTCTTGTGACCTGTAGACGGAGTGCTTCTTATGCATTAATGTACTGTTGATATCCCATTTGCTTCACCATCTTCTGTTTATGCAACTGATTGGCTTCATTCAAAGCCCATCTGTAATTTTGCTTTTCACGTAATCTCTTTTCTACCACCGTGCATCCTATATGTCTCCTCTTCTTCACGCAAAACGTAAACTATATGCTGATGGCATGAAAAGGATGGCTGTCTTCTTAATGATATCGCCAACTATTATTGATGCTTTATCTTTCGCTTTCTGTATTTGTTCGCAAGTTAAGCAGCCATTTCGACACTACTGACCTTCCAGTGGCAACGTTCGTGAAAGCGTCCAAAATTGTGAATGAATTTTTATTGAACGTTCATTTACTACATAGTATTGAAATTTCAATTCTTGAATATTGCGTTGCAATTCTATTTCTAAGTGCGTTGAAAATAATAACCAACAAAATACTGCACGGCTGTTTTATGCAGTCACAATGTGGCGAATATTTTGGTATTGAGCAGATCCGGAACTTCTACAAAAGCGTGTGTATGAAAACATTCCATCTCCTAACTCCCTACATCTACATATACATGGATACTCTGCTAAATCACATTTAAGTGACTGGCAGAGGGTTCATCGAACCACCTTCACAGTTCTCTATTATTCCAATCTCGTATAGCGCGCAGAAACAAGGAACACCTATATCTTTCCGTACGAGCTCTGATTTCCCTTATGTTATCGTGGTGATCCTTACTCCTTATGCAGGTCGGTGTCAACAACAAAAAATAAAAATAAAAATAAAAATACGCATTCGGAGGAGAAAGTTGGTGATTGGAATTTCGTGAGAAGATTCCGTCGCAACGGAAAACGCCTTTCTTTTAATGATGTCCAGCCCAATCCTGTATCATTTCTGTGACACTCTCTCCCGTATTTCGCGATAATACAAAACGTGCTGCCCTTCTTTGAACTTTTTCGATATACTCCGTCAGTCCTGTCTGCTAAGGATCCCACACCGCGCAACAGTATTGTAAAAGAGGACGGACAAGCGTAGTGTAGGCAGTCTTCTTAGTAGATCTGATACATTTTGTAAGTGTCCTGCCAATAAAATACAGTCTTTGGTTAGCCTTCCCCACAACATTTTCTATGTGTTCCTTCCAATTTAAGTTGTTCGTAATTGTAATACCTAGGTATTTAGTTGAATTTACACCTTTTAGATTAGACTGATTTATCGTGTAATTCAAGTTTAACGAACTCCTTTTTGCACTCATGTGGATGACCTCGCACTTTCCGTTATTTAGGGTCAACTGCCACTTTTCGCACCATTCAGATATCTTTTCTAAATCGTTTTGCAATTTGTTTTGATCTTCTGATCACTTTATTAATCGAAAAACGACAACGTCATCTGCAAACAATCTAAGACGGCTATTCAGATTGTCTCCAAAAGCGTTTATGTACATACGGAAATTCAAACGGCCTATAACACTACCTTCGGGAACGCCAGAAATCACTTTTATTTTAGTCTATGACTTTCTATCAGTTACTACGAACTGTGACTTCTCTGCAGGAAATCACAAATCCAATCACATAACTGAGACGATATTCCATAAGCAGGCAATTTCACTACAAGCCGCTTGTGTGGTACAGTGTCAAAAGCGTTCCGGAAATCCAGAAATATAGAATTGGTCTGAAATCCCTTGTGAATAGCACTCAACACTTCTTGTGAATAAAGAGATAGTTGTGTTTCACAGGAATGTTTTCTAAACCCATGTTGACAGTGTGTCAATAAACCGTTTTCTTCGAGGTAATTCATAACGTTTGAACACAATATATGTTCCACAATCCCGCTGCATAACGACGTTAACGATATGGGCCTGTAATTCAGTGGATTACTCCTATTACCTTTCTTGAATGTTGGTGTGACCTGTGCAACTTTCCAGTCTTTTGGTACGGATCTTTCGTCGAGCGAACGGTTGTATACGATTGTTAAGTATGGAGCTAATGCATCAGCATACTACAAAGGGAACGTAACTGGTATACAGTCTGGACCAGAAGACTTGCTTTTATTGAGTGATTCAAGTTGCTTCACTACTCCGAGGATATTTACTTCTACGTTACTCTTGTTGGCAGCTGTTCTCGATTCGAATTGTGGAATATTTACTTCGTCTTCTTTTGGGAAGGCATTTCGGAAGGCTGTGTTTAGTAACTCTGCTTTGGCAGCACTGTCTGATTTGGTATATTTTTTTCACAGGAATATGGAGAGCTGTAAAAATGTAGCAAAAGGTGATGTCAATATCCTGTTCAGCAGATATACGTAGTAAGGGTATATCAAAAGATATATCAAACTTCTGACAGATTTCGTTCCGATAGATTTCTCAAAAAAGGAACATTTTTACTCACCTAGTTGAGTGTTTTATAATTAAAAATGTATAACTTGAAGTATGAAAACGTAAGTGTTTATCCATATAATTTTCCTTAACAACTGTGCCTAATTTAGCTACATTACCTTGAAAACTTTGCATTTTATAACGTTTCCTTCTTTTTTTCCGAAGTATTTCCACCTTGCATACGTCACCCCTTAACACAAAGGTGTGGTTCCTGACCATCGTCTTTTGTTACTCCCACGTTTTTAAATCCTGCAGATTATTAGTGTTTTCAATATCATGTTGCCTATGACTTTCTCATGATACGTAAATTTCTTGAGAAAATCTTCATTCGAGTTGATTCTCCCTTTCGTGCCCTGTACACATTCAACATTACGTCACTGGCACAATGTCACTTTCAAATAAATGAGGTATCGTTCATTATTGCTTCGCGTTCTTTTTTATATTTCTTATCACAGTAACTGTCAATATAGTACTCTTCTTCTCAGGTTACAGACCGAGACCAGTTGCATTACATGTCACTATTTGCTCGTCTAGATATCACTGACCCCTTGAGTTACAATTTTCATCTGAAACCTATCGCTCTCTTACACACAAATTTTGTTTTCGTCATTTTCAATGTTTTCTAGTGTTACTCATTTCTTTCCGATAAAGACGTTCAGTTCTCCTTATGCAGTTGTTCCTGTGTTTGATATTATAAATCTTTCCGCTTATGGCGGGTGCACTTCGCTCTCCATAAAGTGACTGGAATCCGTTTTCAGGTGGAAATATCTTCACTTACACTTATCAAAACTATCTACTGTAGTGCTGCTTCTAACATAAAACACATAACAACACGATCTACATAACAACGACCACTATTCACGTAGTCATGATGGAGTATTACATTGAGTCCACTATTCTGCATTTTCAACAGTCTTTCGGTGTAACTTGCAAAATGTGGTGACTTGCAGAGCAAAAACGTAGATTTTAATATCTAGCATGAAACCGTATGTATTCTTAACAAGCTCCTTTATTTTAACTCATGTTAGTACATGCATACGTTGTGTGATAGACTAAATTAAACGTAACCACAAAAAGTAGTTTTCCTATCGCAACTAATATAAAACTGAAGCTACAATTTAATGAAACGTAAAGCTTCCATCACGTTAGTATCAGGTATGCAAAGTCAGGCCAAGGATACCACGTAGTTCATAGTCATATGAAATTAAACAGAATTGTTGTATTTCTGTGCAAAATTATTATTTCCGTTGTACTGGAATGATTCCAATAGGTACTGAATGCGAAATATGTTGACTGCGTCAGATTGCTTTCGTAAATGTCGTATCAGGTGTATAAGTGTGGCTCCCTTAGAATTTATATTTAAAATGTAATTCACTGACGTTATATGAGTTTTTTGATATGTAACTGCATTTTGATACATTCTTTGTTTCTTTTAAACACTTGTTTATCATTCTATATTTGTCCGCCAATTAACGCAATATGCGTCTACGTATTTACAACATTAGTGAATGACATCACATCTTTTACTTGTTGTGCTGTATTACATTTTTATCTTTCAAATAATTTTCAGTAGAACATAAAACTGTCTGATCTTTAGTGAATATGTTAATAAATATTTAAACTATCCTTAGAGATGTATTGCGTTGGCGATTTAATCTGTATGTAATGCTAATTTGTAATATCTGGGCATCATATCCAGTGCAACACAGTGTATAAAATGTATTTTATCTGTGATTTAAAATGAATTTACCATTCTCTAATTTTTCTTAGTGTAATCCTACAGAGATATGCTACACATAACCTCTTCAACACCTACGTAGTTTGCCTTTTACTGTTATTAAGCATTCTGTGTCATGAAATGTTAAATAACTATGTGTAGTAAATTCTCGACGTTTAACAGTTAGCATATTTATCACAAATTTAGCATGTATTGTTGTTTTTCTTCTGTTTATGATAGTCGTTGCTTGGTTGCTGATGTAATAGGATACTGATTTAGTAATAATCAGACAAATACATTTGTAAATCGACATTAAAGTTATGATTAGAATAATGTAGTTTCTTATAATTTCAGATATCAGAACTGAATTACCGTTCACCGGAAAGGAAAGCATTATCCTGTATTTTGTGAGCACTAAAGCTGACTTCTCATTGTTAATGAAAGGTATCGATTTCACCCATTGTTGAGCGCAAGTAGTGTTATGTATCCATAATTTGAGAGTTTTCCTTGCCGGCCGGTGTGGCTGTGCGGTTCTAGGCGCTTCAGTCTGGAACCGCGTGACCGCTACGGTCGCCGGTTCGAATCCTGACTCGGGGATGGATGTGTGTGCTGTCCTTAGGTTAGTTAGGTCTAAGTAGTTCTAAGTTATATGGGACTGATGACCACAGATGTTAAGTCCCATAATGCTCAGAGGCATTTGAACCATTTGAACAGTTTTCCTCGTACTTGAAAATCGAGTTCATCTACATTTCGAAATATTTTTTCCCGTAATGAACTCCGCCTTCCGATGACGTTATGGAACAATACTGTGACACTCACGTAGCGTCTCCCAATCTAAAAGCAGTTGTGCGAATGCAGGTACGATTGTCGCAGGTTCTTTCATCTTTCCCTGGCGCAATTTATTGCTTTGTCTGTAGACTATAGTCTTCTAGATGGTAACTCTTCCTTCCCTTGTGGATCGCGTAAAATTCACAAGTTCTTCAATATACATATCGGATATATTTGTGTACGAACAGCATAATTTTTTTATGTTGCCGCCATCAGAGTGATCCAAAAAGAAGGAACAGATTTCAATTGTTTATTATAGACAAACTATGAAAAACGTAAACACGTTGACAATGTCAGTGGGTAGAGGAACGTTCAAAGTTGTATGTTCTCACAGACAATAAATACACCACACACTCAACATGAGCACCATGCGTTGCTCGAGAAACATCGACACGTTAGTCCATTTCGTTCCACACACGAATGAACAGGTTCTTGTCTCTTCAAGCGAGACATTCAACAATTCGATTTATCACCTCTTACAATCCGTCGTAGATGGGACAAAGTCTCTGTCTGTATGCACCCCCCCGGAAAAAAATCGCAAGTTGTAAGGTCTGGTGACCTGGGAGGTGTAAGGTCTGGTGACGCCGCACCTGAAGGTGAATGTAAGGCGTAGGGTCGCTACGCACAAAAATGAAACCATTGGAACCTTCATGAGGCTGAAGAAACAATCAGTTCTGCAACGTTACCAGATACAAAGTTCCTCTCACAGTTTACTCCGCAAAGTGAAAGGTCATAAACTTTATGAACAGAACCAGCACAAAATACACTCACTTTCGGTGAATCTCTTTCATGTTCGAAAAATATTTTACTATCACCAAATTCTTAAATTTTGACTGTTTTCTTAACCCGATGTAGATGAATCATGGATTCGTCCTAAAAGTTAAGTCATTCCGAGAAAGTGTCTGCTGCCGTATCCTGGAGAATTGAAATACAAAATTTGTACCTTCTCTTATGGTCGCCGGGACGCAACTGCTGGAGTAACTGCTACTTGTAAGGAGGCTTCATAGGCCAGGCATCGATTCAGAACAAGCCGCACCGTTTGTTGAGGAGGTTGAAGTTCCTGGCCTACCCGTGTTGTGGCCTTCCGAGGGCTCTGTGCGAATCAATCTCGGATACGCTCGACATTTTTATCAGACGTACGTGGCCGACCTGTGCTCTTCCCTTTGCATGTGCAACGAACTTCCAAGAACTTTGTGTGCCTCTGCTTGGACAGAGGTGGCTTCTTGCCGAATCGACGGCGGAGTGCACGTTGAACAGTTAACTGACTTTGCACAAATTGCGACATACAACAACTTAAATCTGTTCTTTCTTTTTGAATCATCCGGTGTTTTTCGTAAACACTGAAGAAAAAGGAAATTGTTACACCCTTAGCGAATTCTACGAAGCTACTGCATAGATAGCTGCAGAAAGCAAGTCTTTGGACTGAAAACAACAACAACAACAACGAATCTGTTATCGTTACTGCAGTATTCCCTCATTATGGGAAATTATTTTCGGTACCGAAAGAAAAAAGAATCTACAGAGGACGAATGGTATCAGTAAATCATGACTCCTGGGTGTGTTTATCATTAATGGATCACCCTTCCTGTCGCCACAATGAATACAAGGGTGTAAATTGTGCCTGTTGGGGTCTAATGTCATACTGATACTGATAATGAACATCAGTTCGAAATGAAACGAAAATTTTATTATTGAATTCCAACTATACGATGAATACCTGGATAATATTTGATAAGGACTGGAGTGATGTTCGTAGTGCAATGGTTTCGATTCCTCTCAGTGTATTATCAGGAGAGTGATGTCCTAAACAACTGTATCATGGTAATATAGCACAAGCCACTATTGTATCTGTGACTATGGTTGAAATGGTTCAAATGGCTCTGAGCACTATGGGACTTAACATCTGAGGTCATCAGTCCCCTAAAACTTAGAACTACTTAACCCTAACTAACCTAAGGACATCACACACATCCATGCCTGAGGCAGGGTTGGAACTTGCGACCGTAGCGGTCGCGCGGTTCCAGACTGAAGCGCCTAGAACCGCTCGGCTACAGCGGCCGGCTATCTTATCTGTTACTGTCACTGGCACATATCACTAAGAGGGAAGCGAGCTGGGGTAGTCTGTGCAGCTGTGCAAATCCATTGTGCCAGTGTGGCGTATTTGATAGCGCATCTGTCTAGTTGATCAGGAGACCTGGGTTCGAATTCCGGCCTTCGCATAGATTTTGATTTATTGCTTCAGTCTTTGTGTATACATCACATATGTTTGAGACTTCAAAAGGGTCTCTGAAGTCATATAGATTCATTTGATTAAATCATCTTGGTGTGTGTTTTAGGCAGGATTCCTGCTTCATTCGTTAAGTTTCGTTTAATATGTGTAAGGGCACTGGAAACCTCTCTGATGAGAGCCCGTAAGATCCATACACACCATTTCATTCGATGGTGAGGTGCTATTCCAATACATTTGGAGAGTATCTACAATGCTGCTTGAGTCTAAGAGGAGTACCAAGTGTGATGAGACATCTATTGGGAATTTGGATTGAGGCGAGAGGCGTGCTAGGGTATTCCATGCAGTTGTGCAAAGCGACTGTGCCTGGGTGGTGTAATGGTCAGTGAGTCTGCCTAGAGAGCAAGAGACCTGGGTTCGAATCCCAGCCTTCGTAAAAATTTTTATTCATCGCTTCTGTCTGGATAAATACGAGGGCTATCTGAAAAGTAAGTTCCGATCTGTTACGAAATGGAAACAACAGTGAAAGTACGATGAAGTTTTGATCAAATGTGTTGGGCTGTGTCTCTAGTATGCCTGTCGATCGCATCACGTCACTCTTTTCAGTTCTGATTGCACACTGAGCACGTAAAGATGCCAAGGAAAAGGCGTCTCCAGGCAGTTACGAGGGACTGGTGAGAGATTTCGCCTGATGTCACGCAGCCTACATAGCACAACTGTCGTGCTGTTATTTCTTCAAGACAATTCTCGGCATCACTCCGCAGGGGTAGTGAACATGCTCCTTCAGTTTCTTCGATGGGAAGTGTGTGATCACCTACAGTACAGCCCATAACTGGCTGCCCCTGAGTTTCATCTCTGGTCACATGAACCGCTGGCTTTGAAGACGACATTTCGGCACAGACAACGAGCTCTTGACAAGCGTAGTGTACTGCCAGAAAGCACAGGCGGCTGCCTTCTATGACGAGAGTATTGGAAAGTTGGCACAACGGTACTACACATGACTAACAAGGGGAGGCCACGACGTTTGGAACACGGATTTACTGCAAAGTTCGCACACTCGTAGTACTCCATGAGGACAACTAAATGTGTAAGCAGTAGCGCGTACTTCTCAAGCGTTATTGAGAAAATCGCAAGATAATTTCGGTCGTCAAATACACACCTGTGCGTGGCCATTTTTACCACGAAGCGGCGGCAGCCGAATGGTTAGCGTTCAAGCCCCGTAATCGCTGGATCGCTGAATCGAGTCCCGTTCGTCAGTTTTTTTATTTCTAACACAGTAATTTTCTTCACTATTTATATTTCAATTGATATAATGGGAAAAATACGTGTAATCGGATGAACTTTTATTAAATTTACAGTGTTATTTGGCAGTCTACAAATTTTTATTATCACAAATAATATAATATTCATAACTATCGACTTGTAAACGTCCAAACGCATAAAGTAACTCTGAAAATCTATGATTGTCCATGGCTTCAAAATTGTTCGTATTTAATCAAAAGAGAACGAGAAATTGCTTCTCGTGAAGATGCTATTAAAATACAGTCGATACTTCATGACGAATTATCAGCGCCGATATTTAAGGAAATGTTGCGTTATGCATGGTTAGCTTCCTGATTATCGTCTGAAAGAGAGATTTTTGAAAATGATAAGGAGATTTGTGACGCAATGGCAAGGAAAGCGTTTCTGAAGAAGAGAAATTTGTTAACATCGAGTATAGATTTAAGTGTCAGGAAGTCGTTTCTGAAAGTATTTGTATGGAGTGTCGCCATCTATGGAAGTGAAACATGGACAATAAATAGTTAGGATGAGAAGAGAATAGAAGCTTTAGAAATGTGGTGCTACAGAAGAATGTTGAAGATTAGGTGGGTAGATCACGTAACTAATGAGGAGGTATTGAATAGAATTGGGGAGAAGAGGAGTTTGTGGCACAACTTGACTAGAAGAAGGGATCGGTTGGTAGGACATGTCCTGAGGCATTAAGGGATCACAAATTTAGCATTGGAGGGCAGCGTGGAGGGTAAAAATCGTAGAGGGAGACCAAGAGATGAATACACTAAGCAGATTCAGAAGGATGTAAGTTGCAGTAGGTACTGGGAGATGAAGGAGCTTGCACAGGATAGATTAGCATGGAGAGCTGCATCAAACCAGTCTCAGGACTGAAGACCACAACAACAACAAGGAGGTTTGTTGTCCCACGGAAAACCTCAAAAGACCTTGTTTTTACGGAAACATAGGATTTATTTAGCTGGTACCGTTTAACTTTATGTTTTCCGTTTTTTTACGAAAAATACCATAATGCAACTTGTAATGTCGAAAGGGACGATTAACTGTACATCTTTCCAAAGCAGTCTGTGCCGGTCAAAACTTGGAGGTAACAAGTCGTTTAGGGCTCCTTCCTGGTATAAGGGATTTCTCAAATCACTGACAAGCATACGTTTTCAGTATCACTTTATGCGTTTGGTCGTTTACTAGTCGATAGTTTATTTGTGATAAAAAAATTTGTAGACTACCAAATACCACTGTAAATTAAATAAAAGTTCATCCGATTACACGTATTTTTCCCTTTATATCAATTGTAATATCAATAGTAAAGAAAATTACTGTGTTAAAAATTAAAAAAAAACTTTTTTTTTTTTGTCGGGCCTCCTTCCTCCCCTACAGCCCGTCCTTCGGCTCGCCATTTTTGCCTTCTTCGGCTAGCTTCAGTGATGTGATTGGTCCATAGGAGATAATTGACTGACGAAGTAAATGTATACAAGTAAACAAAATCCCTTCTTTTAGGGTTGTGGAAAGAAAATAGTTCCGCTACATTCTTCCATCATTGTGCGGGAGCGATTTTTATAGGAGAGCCAGGCGTACTTCAGCCTGCTGGCGTCTCATGTTTGCGTCAGCAACCTAATTGCGCTTCTACACGAGGGCAAAGAGGAAACGAAATAGCCACCTTCTTGGCGAAAAATGAATGAGAAACTTAATAAATAATTTCATAAAAAAACGAATCCTGAGATTGAACAAAATATCGCTTTATCCTTCTTCAGCTCTGTCGCTATGACAATATTCGGTTCAAGAAATTTTCGTAATTTTCTTTGTATTTCTTTTGACGTTCGAGCTTTTGATGTTCTGTCATCAGGTACATCCAATAATCTGCTTTACTCTTTGTCATAGCCGTTGACATGTAATAGACTGTCAGTACTTGGAGCCATTTGGCTGACCTTCTTCTAGTGTTAGGATATGGCACGTCATCAGGCAGAAGGACGTGTGTCGGTGTAATCGTGTTAGGTGACGTGCGGAGCACATGTGCTAGTTTTTGCCTGAAGAGATTCCACACGTCTTTCACATCGTCACAGACGAAGCGATGTTCGTCAGTGTCGATGACAGGGCAGCTGGAACAGTTTGGTGTACGTGCCAGATGTATCACGTGCAATTTGGAGTTGGTGGGGATTTTTCTATTGATTGCAAGGTACCACGTCGATCGCACATTGGGTGATAGATGGGGTTTAGATATGTTTTCCCATATGTTTTTCCAATCATAATGTCGAAACTTGTTTTCTATTCGATTGCGCAGTTTTCCCTCCAGCAAGTTTTTTTAAACCTCCTTAACCTGATATATGTCCTTCTCCGGTATTCTATGGCGTACATAGCTGTATTCCACAAGAAAATGTTTATAGTGGTACAGCTCGTGGGAGATGTGATGCACATCGATTGGTGGATCTCTGCTGACTGGGGTGATTTCACGTAAGAGATGAGCCACTAAGGTCCGCGGTGATCGTTGCCACTGTTTATAAGTTTTCCTAACGTGTAGCGCTTGCGCTTTAAGGTAGATGTTTGTCAGATGTAGCCCGCCATTGCGTGTCGGTAGCGTCAAGGTATCATATGAAACCTTAAATATCTGACCTCTGCTGACTAAATAACAGAGCGCTGCTTGCATTTGGTGTGCTATGGTTCGTGGCAGAGGCAGCACTTGAGCAACATAGTTGACTTTGGAACTTATATAGGTATTGGCTAGTTGCACTTTTTGTATTGCATTTACATTACGCAAGCTGTGTTGTTGTATGCTCGCCCGTAATGTGGCAAGTAATTTACTATAATTGAGAGCGACAATGCGGTGGATATTACTCGTATGTTCTATTCCAAGGCATTTTATTTTTACCACAGTGTTCATAGGTCCAGCGGCTCTGATCTCTATACCCCGACCAAGATTCATAATACCAGATTTATTGCGGTTGAGTTTAGCTCCTGACGCCAGTTCGTAGGTCGCCACAACTTCAAGTACTGTTGCCACCTCGCTTTCGTCAGTCACAAGTACCCCTACATCGTCCGCGTAGGCTTGACATATGATCTTCTGTCCGTGTATATGTAGTCCACGGAGTTCCCGAGTCAGGGATACTAAGAGAGGTTCAAGCGCAATCGCGGAAGCGTCATGGACTTGGGGCAACCTTGTCTTACCGAACTCTGAATAATGATCGGGCGACTGAGTTGTCCGGGACACTGATTCTTGACGTGCTATTCGTCAGTATGTTTTTCACGGAGGCCATAATTGTCTGTGGGATGTGCATGGACGTCATACACCGGAACAGGTACGAATGATTAAATTTGTCGAAAGTTTTTTTCAAAATCAAGGGACACCAGAGCACAGCGAATCTTGCCGGCTTCCGATATCGCTATAATGTCTCTGTAGTCGCATAAGGTCTGCTACATTGTTCTATCCTTTCCTACACTTGTCTGGTAAGCTCCTGTCACTGTACGAATAACTGAATTGAACCTTTGTATCATGATACGGGCGAAGATTTTATAATCAATATTGAGAAGTGTTATGGGTCGAAGATTCCCCACGGTTTTTCCTCCTGGTGTTTTGGGGACTAAGACCACTGTACCTTCACAGAATTCCTTCGGAAGGTCAGTTTCGGCATTTATTATTTCATTGTAGACGAGTGTCAATTTGGCAATTATCTGATCGCGAAAAGTTTGATAAAATTCAGCGGGTAGCCCATCTGGTCCAGGTGATTTATTGTTGGGGCTCCTAGAGATGGCATCTTCGACGTCTTCGTCCGTTATCCTAGCTGCGAGCACATCAGCTTCTTCTGGAGTGAGTCGCTCTGTCGTCCTAGCAGTAAGAGCTTGCTGCGCCATTTCATCTGTCTGTGCATTGGCCAGCAATTCACTAAAGTGTCGATGGATCTCGTCTCGTTTTGCAGCTTGATCTGTCAAGAGTCTCCCGTCTGAAGTTTTCAGTTCCGTCAGAAAAAGTTTTTGTCTTTTATTCTCTTGGATGATGTGGTACATCGTGTACCGTTCTACAAACGCGTTCGTATGTTACAGCCTTCTAGATGTTGTCTCTGCAGGATGAGTAATTTTGCTTTTATTCTGTTGATCTGCCCATGATTTGTTATGACTTTAGCATCCCGAACGCACAAGTCTGTCAGACAGCCGAAGTAAAAGTCTAATGTCCGCTTCCGTCAGAGTACTTTTTCACGGGAGTAAGTTTTCATTGTCTTTATTATTGCGGGCTTCGCGCAGTTTAGCCACCAATTCAGCGCCGTACGGTACAAGTGGAACTTCCTTTCACATTCTGCCCAAGTGGTGTGGAAGGCTGCGTGACATCCATGATCCGAAAGATGAGCAACGTTTAGCTTCCACCGACCTCTCGCCCTGTAAGTTCCATGTTTCTCTAAATTTATCGTACGTATGTACGCGATATGATCAGAGAAAATAGAGGGCCATAGCTCGGACCGTAAAACGTGTCTCCTTAAATTGCATGTTGCGCAAATCCTGTCGGTACGACTGGCAGAATGGCTGGTGATTTCGGTGAAACCTAGCTTATCACCGTGTTTTAGTTCCCAAGTATCAAGCAGATGGAAGTCTCTGACGATCCAGAATGAGATTTTCACTCTGCAGCGGAGTGTCTCTGACGAAGTTCTCCAGCTCCAGAGATTTATTCAAATTTGGCGTCTGATCTTTGGGACTCAGTACGCAATTAAAGTCACCCTCAAATATTGTTTGTTCAAATCGCACTGCGAAAAGGGGGGCGATGTCCTCCTTGAAAAATTCGGCCCTGCGGCGCTTGTTTCCGGTTCCTGACGGGGCATATATGTTGATAAACCTGGTGTTTATCGTGACAGCGAGACCTCTACTGTTTGGCAGTTTCTCAACGTCTGAAGTAGGATCCCCTCTTTAGTCATAATCGCTGTGCCGAGGCCATTGTCATTGCGAGGATTGATGACGGCGTTGTAGCCAGTGATGTCGTCCAAACGGATAGCCGTTACTTCTTGCAGCATTAAGATGTCAATATCAGCGGCGTACAGAAAATCTTGGAGATTCCTCAGACTGAGGGTGCTGCTAATTTTATTTATGTTCAAGGACGTCATGTCGACTATGCCGTGTCAGGTCGGATACTAATTGCTCCACTTAGAAGAAGTCGGCGTTATCATTTGCTGCACGAGCGTCTTTGATGCTGGTTTGCCGCCGGGTGGACACATCTTGTCGATGGTCGGGTGCCGTCCGTCCTGAATGTTGTGGTATGTCAGCCATCTCTGCATCATGGCTTTGCTCCTCCATGTCATCCGCCCAATCTCGCGTGCACGTAACTACCCGCGTGTCCGTTTTTGGTACAGGTGGAGGGTCCTTCGGACTAGCTGTTCCGTCTGGAATGTGGATTCCACGGTCGGGTTCAGTATCCTCATTTCGGGTGTTCTTTTTTGTTGTTCGATTTTCCAGAGGAGTTGCCTGTGTCATGTCCGTCATTTCTTGGCCTACCTGTTTCGCCTTTTCACGCAGGATTGGCGCGATTTCAGCTGCTCTTTGACGGGCCATTCGACGTTTCTTCCGTTTCTTTGGTGAAACAGTTGTAGGTTGCTGGTCATTATCCTCCGACGTTGCAACCGTGTCCTCTTTGTGTTGCCCGACTTCTTCGAGTGGTTTACACATGCATTCTTCTGCCGTCTTAGCCTGGTCTGGTTCTGCACGCCTGTCAGTTTCCTCGTCTTGTGGGTGTGCTGGACCTGTAGCTTCTGTGCTGCTAGTATCCATGGATACGTTACGATCGGGAACGTCAGCATAAGCAACTACCGCCCTGAGCCGACCGGTGTGGCCGAGCGGTTCTAGGCGCCACAGTCTGGAGCCACGCGACCGCTACGGTCGCAGGTTCGAATCCTGCCTCGGGCATGGATGTGTGTGATGTCCTTAGGTTAGTTAGGTTTAAGTAGTTCTAAGTTCTATGGGACTGATGACCTCAGAAGTTAAATCCCATAGTGCTCACAGCCATTTTTTTGAACTACCGCCCTGCCGAAACACACGTCTGGGGCGACGTCACTGCGAATTGCGGCGGCGCACGTCACGGGTAGCGTGGCCATCTGACTAGGCGGGTCTCGCTCCCCAGTCGGCAGTTGCGTCACACGCCGTTGAACACACTGCGCGCGGACGTGTTGGCTCGAACCACAACCCGAGCAGGTTCTCGGCTGGCCAACGTAAATGATGATCGCTCGGTATCCACCGATCCAGAGATACGATGGGATATGTTTCAGCATGTCAATCTTAACTTGCCTGACTCCATTTAATATTGGATACTTGTGCAAGCTAGACCATTTTTCGGCGACATTGCTGATAATGGCGCCATAGTCTCTCAGTTTGTTGTTTATTTCCTCGGGCGTTATTTCAAAGGGGTGCTCAAAGATGCGAACCGTTCTTATCCCCATTCCAGCACGCGAAACCGTGACCTGTCTTAGTGTTTGGATTTGGCCACCCCACCACATGCTTCTACAATTTGGTCGCACTTGTCACAACTGGATAACTTATGAAACACAGTCGGACTGACAATCGACAGCTGAATTCCAATCAATTCATCCACTTTGATCTGAAATGTTTCTTCGATAAATGCCTCAACTTCGTAAGGTTTCGGTCGTGCGTAGTTCGGATCGAAAATAAACTTCAAAGTATGTCGTCGCGTTGTCTGTTCCATTACGTCATAGTAGAAATGCGATCGTGTACTATAACTAACGCAGAAATCGCACACTGACCACATAGCGCCGGCCGCTCGCACCGACGACGTTAACACCACAACAGCCGCTCCGCACGTCCGTACAGCACGGCCGCCGGCGGCGGAATACACCACTCGGCAGCCGCCGCTTCGTGGCAAAGATGGCCACGCACAGGTATATATTTGATGACCGAAATTATCTTGCGATTTTCTCAATAACGCTTGAGAAGTTCGCGCTACTGCTTACACATTTTGTTGTCCTCATGAAGTACTACGAGTGTGCGTAGTTGGCAGTAAATCCGCGTTCCAAACGTCGTGACCTCCCGTTGTAAGTCGGAGCGTTGACTCTACAGAGTAGTATTGGAAGGTGTGTCTAACTGTTGCAAATAAGACATTTTTATTTTCATTTTCACAGTGGTTTCCAACTCGTGACCTATCTGAACCTAATTCCCGAATAGCCCTCGTAAATCATACATGTTTGAGACCTGATAAAGGTCCCTGGAGCCACGTAGTTCCATTTGATGTAACAGGAGAGACTAGAACTCTAGACGGTGCGTGTCTTGTTTGGCCTGTTGCAGGAGGGCATGGGCTCGCTGCGCATCGTGTCGGGCGGCGTGCAGCTGCGCGGCCAGGCCCTCGTGATGGACACCCTGCTGGCCTCGTCCATCCGGTCGCGGCGCGGCTACCCGCTGCTGTTCGAGTCCTCCAGGAACTTCACCGTCAAGACCAGGGACCACAACGGCCGGGTCGCCAGCAGCCTCTTCCTCAGTAAGCCACCCTTCTCCTCCTCTGCTGGCGTCTCTTCTTTACCCAGTGGGCGCTGCTGCAAAGTCATTCTTTCACATTAATACAAGGCTAGCGGACACAGAGGTGAGCGTGTCTGGAATAGGAACACACGCCCATTGGTATCAGGGACCAGACTCAGTAGACTCGATTCACTCGGCACCTCGACTGGCGACGCAAGCGAAATGGGAACGCGTGACAACTACACTACTGGCCATTAAAATTGCTACACCACGATGATGACGTGCTACAGACGCGAAATTTTACCGACGGAAGAAGATGCTGCGATATACAAATGATTAGCTTTCCAGAGCATTCACACAAGGGTGGCGTCGGTGGCGACACCTGCAACGTGCTGACATCAGGAACGTTTCCAACCGATTTCTCATACACAAACAGCAGTTGACCTGCGTTGCCTGGTGAAACGTTGTTGTGATGCCTCGTGTAAGGAGGAGAAATGCGTACCATCACGTTTCCGACTTAGATAAAGGTCGGATTGTAGCCTATCGCGATTGCGGTTCATCGTATCGCGATGTTGCTGCTCGCGTTGGTCGAGATCCAATGACTGTTAGCAGAATATGGACTCGGTGGGTTCAGGAGGATAATACGGAACGCCGTGCTGGATCCCAACGGCCTCGTATCACTTGCAGTCGACATGCATCTTATACGGATGGCTGTAACGGATCGTGCAGCCACGTCTCCATCCCTGAGTCAACAGATGGGGACGTTTGCAAGACAACAACCAACTGCAGGAATGGTTCTACGACGTTTGTAGCAGCATGGACTATCAGTTCGGAGACCATGGCTGCGGTTCCCTTGACGCTGCATCACAGACAGGAGCGCCGGCGATGGTGTACTCAACGACGAACCTGCGTGCACGAATGGCAAAAACGTCATTTTTTTCGGATGAATGCAGGTTCAGTTTACAGCATCATGATGGTCGCATCCGCTTTTGGCGACATCGTGGTGAACGCACATTGGAAGCGTGTATCCGTCATCGTCGTACTGGCGAATCACCCGGCGTGATGGTATGGCGTCCATTGGTTACACGTCTCGGTCACCTCTTGTTCGCATTGACGACACTTTGAACAGTGGACGTTACATTTCAGATGTGTTAAGACCCTTGGCTCTACTCTTCATTCGATCCATGCCAAACCCTACATTTCAACAGGATAATGCGCGACCGCATGTTGCAGCTCCTGTACGGGCCTTTCTGCCTACAAAAAATGTTCGACTGCTGCCCTGGTCAGCACATTCTACAGATCTCCCACCAATTGAAAACGCCTGGTCAATGGTGGCCGAGCAACTGGCTCGTCACAATACGCCAAGCACTACTCTTTATGAACTGTGGTATCGTGTTGAAGCTGCATGGGCAGCTGTACCTGTACAAGCCGTCCAAGCTCTGTTTGACTGAATGCCCAGGCATATCAAGACCGTTGTTATGGCCAGAGGTGATTGTTCTGGGTACTGATTTCTCAAGATCTATGCACCCAAATTGCGTGAAAACGTAATCACATGTCAGTTCTAGTATAATGTATTTGTCCAATGAATACCCGCTTATCATCTGCATTTCTTCTTGGTGTAGCAATATTAATGGCCAGTAGTGTAGTAGGGGTAATTACATCAGAACAACCTGAATTGTGAATCTCAGGATGTATCTAGAGAGCAGGTAATGCTCTATCCACATTCCGATACAGTCGATTCATTATACGAATTATTACCACAAGAGAACACCTGGAACGGCTGCCGCGTGGGACCTGTTCCAGTTGTCATTATTACCGGAATATTGCAACTGTCAGAAAAACCGTTCCTACAGATGACAGTCTTTAACGTTTGCAAAGTCTAATTTTATGAAATAAATGACATTTCAAACATGTTACCACTAATTACGATCAGCTCAAATATCTGCAATCAAAACTGGTCCCTGTGTCACACAATTCGTTGCCAATGCCTGTACTCTGTCTAGAGTTACCTTAGGACTCACAGTTCACGAGAAGCAAGTGGAGGAGCGAACCGGTGTTGCCACATTCCGCATGGGACATCCGTAATCTTATACTTCTTGCTTTTCCTTCGGCTTTTTTCCTTAACTATGCGCAGTCAGCCGGATTAATTTCGGATTTGGGATGGTTAATTTAGTGGGTGACCTTCAGGTCGCCACTCCGTTACGCCCCCAGGCGGGAATATTGTCTTCCCCATACATCTGTCCGGTATCCATGGCAAAATACGCGAACGTTTTCAAAATTTTTGCGTATCGTGTAACTGAGGCGGGACTTTATTACCAGCCCGGTATTCACATAGTCTAATGCGGGAAACAACCTAAACATAATATTCAGGCTGGCAGACACACCACCCCTCATCTTTAATACGGTGGACGGGCTTGATCCGCGGCCGGCGCGCTTGATGGAATGCCGGAAGCCACGTGCTACGAAGCTCTTTTATCGGGGTAGGTATTTCATTCAACTATCTGAAATTCGTAAAAGCCATGCATATTATAAAGGGGAGTACGTACACATAGACATACACATCTGCTCTGTAACGACTGGACGGATTCTACCAAACTTGGTACGCATCCGCCTTAGTGTCGGGAAAGAATCGCTGTGAGGGTAAGAATCACCTAGCTTCACAGGGCTGGGGAAGGGGATGAAAAAGCTGTCTAGGCCATGACGCGTGAATGTCCATGCTTCATTCAGTAATTGAGAATGAGAGTAATTACTGGTTGGCAACAAACTTTAAGTAACGTTTTCTCGCTGACAACTCCCACAAAAAGATGAAAACAAAACAATGTGTCACTTACTACATTTCTAATATTCACACACCAAAACTGGCGCATGAAGCATGGCGTTGTAACTTATTACTTCTGTGATGCTAACTCTATGCACAACAATTTTCGCAGGCAGTATCCACATCTGCCGCTGAATGCACCTACAAAAATATGCGTTCTACAGCACACAGTTTAGGAGTATTACGTCAAATACTGCGATATGTGAAAAACTTCTGCGTCTTGTATGATGTTTTAATTTAATATTAGTTTACTGGCAACTATATCTGCAACACTTTTCTCAGGTAGTATCAAAATATGACGCTGAATATACCTAAAAAAACATGTGGTTGTACTACACATAGTTCAGGAACACTGAGATGCTTTAAAAACTGCCGCATCATGGATGACGCTTTAGTTTATTACTTCTTTCCTGTTATTTCTATTAATAACACATTTTGTACACAGTAGCCACATGTATGTGATATTGCAGAGCCTGTTTCGTTTGGAGTTCGGTGCAGGCAGGCACATATATACGATCCTGCAGTGGCTGTGCTGTTCAGAATGACCCGTGCATGTCCGAAGGAACATCGCATCGTACTCTGAACGACGGAAGCACTGCTGTATCATATTTATCTGCCGACACTGGGAAAGCGACTTTCAGTTGAAATTTGTTTCCTGTACGGAAATATACCTAATGGATGTACGAGTGCAGGTTGTAGACACATGGTTGACGACTTACAGAGATTTGGAACTGGCGTGAAGCGTGCTCGGATAGCCTAACGTAATCCGACCGATCGCGATAAGCGGGAAACCCCGGTTCGAGTCCTGGTGTGGCACAAATTTTCACTGTCTCCATTCCAGTACACAACTGATGGTTGCCCATATTCGCAACTGCGAGTACACTTCATTTAGTAGCTACATACTCCCCTGGCTGTATCTGCAAAATTGTATCATTTTGCGACACATAGCTTAGGACGTACGTCACAATCATTAAGCTCCATGCAAAGCCACAGGTGAAAAGCTAGAGGGGGAAGGTGGAGATGGACTAATAGAAGACTGCAATAAATACATACCTGGGTAAGGCCAAGTAGTCAGCTACTTCTTAATAAACAAACTGCAATACAAACGTATTTCGTGCAGAGGCATATTTCTTTCCTCTGATAAATATGGATTTCCTAAGACAAATTTCTTTTCGATTCATTCGCTGATGATGTAATTCCATTGGACAAAATTTACAAAAACTTAGCTTTTCTATGCAGGTATTTAAACTACACACAAAATATTCAGGTAAAGTATTTAGCCGTTTTTCTGTAGGGGCAGTGGCAAGACTCTGTGACATTACTCTCGACGTTGTCACAGGTTCCTGAGGTGTATCTGTCAATGTTTAATGACGTGATAATTTTCATTACTGAATTTTCTAAAACAGTTTCAGTATGTGCAGTTTAAGACTTACAGCTTTCTTCCAGCCTTCTGAGATGACTTCCCCTATAGCTTCAAATGAAGACAGAATAACATTTGTTATCATTATTGCTCTCAATTTGACCTTCAACGTGGCTCAAATATGCCCCATTGGGTTGAAATGTCAGTGATAAGAACAAAGGCTATTAACTATAAACCAAACTATTGTGCTAGCTCGTCGTTTCCTTTTGATAGTCTTCATTGTAACACAACATGCAAAATACTACAGTAATTAGAGACAGAATATTAACCTCGTAACCGTAAGAAACAAAAGCAAATAAAATCCCACAGTGTAACGGACCATCCTTAGAACAGCAATCTATCTTAAATATAGTTCAAGCCGCTAGTGTTCGGCAACTGTGCGTGGTTGCTGTGGGTGCAAGTCTCCTGATACTGGATGAATGGATGCCTTGGTTCCCTCATGAGCTTTTCCCCACTACTTCCTTCACAGGTGTCAGTCCTGAGGCACTCCTGAACAGAGGATAGTCTAAGCAAAAACCACGAGGGGTTGCAATGGTATGTCAGGGGAAGGAACAGAATACACAGAGTTGCACGAGACTGTAGGCTCGATAGCAAAAGCGGAGGAAGAGAAAGACCAAATGAGTTTTGCAAAAAATTACAGCTAGTGATAGCACATGCACTGCTGAAAAGTCACAAGAGGGGTTTGTATGTTTGGCAAAGATCTGGATTTTGGGCAAGATTCCATTTGTTTCACCATTGTAAGACACAGACTGACATCAAAATTTAGTAATGATAAAGAGAAGACTGAAGTTTAAGAGAATCGCTCGGAAGAATCAATGTGAACAGATGTGGCTTACTGAAGTACCAATCTCTGAAAAGGGCAGTTACGGAAGTTGTTCGAATATTCAAATGTGTGTGAATTTATAAGGTACCAAACTGATTACGTCATCGGTCCCTAGCCTTATACACTACTACTTAAACTAACTTACGCTAAGAATAACACGTACACCCATGCCCGAAGGAAGACTCGAACCTCCGGCGTGAGGGTCCGCGCAATCCGTGACACGGAAATTGTACAGAGAAACATATGTAGAAGTAAGATAACTGCAAAGAAACCATGGATAACGGAAGAATATATTCAGTTGACCGACGAAAGAAGGGAACATAATAGGAAGTGCTGCGAAGCCAAGGTGAAATGGTTCCAGGGAAAACACAAGAATGTAGAAAATGAACTGGTTATCTAAACGACTGATTGAGCATATTGGGAAGTTGAAAACAAATGTATCAACATCAAGAGTGCTAAAGGAATTCCACTGTTCAACGCAGAGAGAAACCGTGTAGGCGCAAAGAGTATATTCGAGGACTACAAGAGGTGGAGGAACTGACGAAGTGACAGAAGTACAAAACGGACTCGATGTAGGAGACATACCGAATCCAGTATTGAAATCAGAGTTTAACAGACCTTCGAGAAGTCTTGCGATGAAATACGGCGCAAGACGTACATAACATTCCTTCGGAATTTATAAAATCATTGGGGGAGTGGTAATCGAACGACTATTAAAGGTAATGTGTAGAATCAATGTGTCCAGAGACCTAACATCAGATTTTCGGAAAATTATCATTCACATAACCCCGCATGTAACGTCTGCGTCTTCATCTACACGATTACTCTGCAATTCACTGTTAAGTTCCTAGCAAAGGGTTCATCGAACAAACTTAAAACTATTTCTCTACCGTTCCACTGTCGAACAGCGTGCGAGCTTCGATTTCTCTTGTTTTATTATGTTGACGTAGGTGGGCGCCAACAAAATATTTTCGCATTCGTAGGAGAGTAATAGGAATCTGTAAGCATTTAGCTTAATTCACAGCCATTAGATTTGTGTGGTATATCATGTAACCGAAGTTTAGGGGATTCTGTTTAGTCTTCGTGTGAGTGACGTCACACTTTTCATTATTTAGAGTCAATTCCCACGTTTCACGCCATACAGTTATCTCTTCTAAACCATTTTGCAACTGGTTTGATCATCTGATGACTTCACAAGACGGTAAAGTTTGGTAAGTGTAAGAAATATCGCACAATCAGCTTACCAGCAAATTCATTCAAGTTCTTGCGCAGAATTAATATACAAATTACTAGAAAAGGAAACAGGATTTCTTATTTGACGATCAGTTTGGCTTTAGGAGAGCTAAATGCAACAGAGAGGCAGTTCTGTCGTTGCGTTTCATAGTGGAAGCAAGACTTACAGGAAAATCTGACTGCCGCTATTGTAATTACACTGTCCCAGTACGAAGAGAACGACGACTGAATAGTAGTACTTTTGTAGTCCATATTGTATGTCCCGTACTGCGGCAATGATCGGGCACTTGTCAGTGAGCCCCAAGTATTCCTGCAATGGTATCCAGTAAAAACTGAGACCACGTCAGAACTCACTATTACATATGATGATGCAAGTCATAAGTTCTTGAGCCGATCAACTATGTCTTCAGAGTTGCGGATATGGCGCTTACATTTGGTGGAAACCTGCCGACAAGTTGGAAGAGGAACTCGTAGACGTGTGCTAGCACGTGGTCAGCTCGACTTGTTTTTTATTCAGTGATCAAAACTTTCAATAGACTGAGCGTGTCACAACAAGCAGTCTCTTTTCATACATTTTGGCTAATCTATTTATGGAACATTGCTAGGAGAGACAACTCTAGTCGGCGATTTATAGATGACACCTCTGCAATGTGGTCCCACGGTAGTTCATCGCAGGATTTGTTTCTACAACATCTGAATTACACTACTGGACATTAAACTTGATACACTACGAAGATAACGTGCTACATACGCGAAATTTAACCGACAGGAAGAAGGTGCTGTGACATGCAAATGCTTAGCTTTTCAGAGCATTCACACAAGGTTGGCGCCGGTGGCAACACCTACAACGTGCTGACATGAGGAAAGTTTCCAACAGATTTCTCATACTGGCGTTGCCTGGTGAAATGTTGTTGTGATGCCTCGTGAAGGAGGAGAAATGCGTACCATCACGTTTCCGACTTTGATAAAGGTCGGATTGTAGCCTACCGCGATTGCGGTTGATCGTCTCGCAACATTGCTGTTCGCGTTGGTTGAGATCCAATGACTGTTAGGAGCATATGGATTCGGTGCGTTCAGGAGGGTAAGACGGAACGCCGTGCTGGATCCCAACGGCGTCATATCACTTGCAGTCGAGATGACAGGCATCTTATCCGCATGGATGTAACGGATCGTGCAGCAACGTCTCGATCCCTGAGTCAACAGATGGGGACGTTTGCAAGACAACAACCATCTGCACGAACAGTTCGACCACGTTTGTAGCAGCATGGACTATCAGCTCGGAGATCATGGCTGCGGTTATCCTTGACGCTGCATCGCAGACAGGAGCGCCTGCGATGGTGTACTCAACGACGATCCTGGGTGCACGAATGGCAAAACGTCATTCTTTCGGATGAATCCAGATTATGTTTACAGCATCATGATGGTCGCATCATATACAACCGCTCGCTCAACGATGGATCTGTACCTACAGATTAAAAAATTGCTCAGGTCGCACCAGTGTTTAAGAAGGGTAGTAGGAGTAATCCATCTAACTACAGACCTATATCATTGACGTCGGTTTGCGGTAGGGTTTTGGAGCATATACTGTATTCAAACATTATGAGTCACCTCGAAAGGAACGATCTATTGATACGTAATCAGCATGGTTTCAGAAAACATCGTTCTTGTGCAACGCAGCTAGCTCTTTATTCGCACGAAGTAATGGCCGCTATCGACAGGGGATCTCAAGCTGATTCCGTATTTCTAGATTTCCGGAAAGCTTTTGACACCGTTCCTCACAAGCGACTTCTAATCAAGCTGCGGGCATATGGGGTATCATCTCAGTTGTGCGACTGGATTCGTGATTTCCTGTCAGGAAGGTCGCAGTTCGTAGTAATAGACGGCAAATCATTGAGTAAAACTGAAGTGGTATCAGGTGTTCCCCAGGGAAGCGTCCTGGGACCTCTGCTGTTCCTGATCTATATAAATGACCTGGGTGACAATCTGAGCAGTTCTCTTAGGTTGTTCGCAGATGATGCTGTAATTTACCGTCTAGTAAGGTCATCCGAAGACCAGTATCATTTGCAAAGCGATTTAGAAAAGATTGCTGTATTGTGTGGCAGGTGGCAGTTGACGCTAAATAACGAAAAGTGTGAGGTGATCCACATGAGTTCCAAAAGAAATCCGTTGAAATTCGATTACTCGATAAATAGTACAATTCTCAAGGCTGTAAATTCAACTTAGCACCTGGGTGTTAAAATTACGAGCAACTTCCGTTGGAAAGGCCACATAGATAATATTGTGGGGAAGGCGAGCCAAAGGTTGCGTTTCATTGGCAGGACACTTAGAAGATGCAACAAGTCCATTAAAGAGACAGCTTACACTACACGCGTTCGTCCTCTGTTAGAATATTGCTGCGCGGTGTGGGATCCTTACCAGGTGGGATTGACGGAGGACATCGAAATGGTGCAAAAAAGGGCAGCTCGTTTTGTAGTATCACGTAGTATGGGAGAGAGTGTGTCAGATATGATACGCGAATTGGGATGGAAGTCATTACAGCAAAGACGTTTTTCGTCGCGGAGAGATCTATTTACGAAATTTCAGTCACCAACTTTCTCTTCCGAATGCGAAAATATTTTGTTGAGCCCAACCTACATAGGTAGGAATGTTCATCAAAATAAAATAAGAGAAATCAGGGCTCGAACAGAAAGGTTTAGGTGTTCGTTTTTCCCGCGCGCTGTTCGGGAGTGGAATGGCAGAGAGATAGTATGATTGTGGTTCGACGAACCCTCTGCCAAGCTCTTAAATGTGAATTGCACAGTAGTCATGTAGATGTTGATGTAGATGCATCCGTGTTTGGCGACATCGCGGTGAACGCACATTGGAAGCGTGTATTCATCGCCATACTGGCGTATCAACAGGCATGATGGTATGGGGTGGCATTGGTTGCACGTCTCGGTCAGCTCTAATTCGCATTGACGGCACTTTGAACAGTGAACGTTACATTTTAGATTTGTTACGACCCGTGGCTCTATCCTTCATTCGATGGCTGTGAAACTCTACATTTCAGCAGGATAATGCATGACCGCATGTTGCCTTTCTGGATGCAGTAAATGTCGACTGCTGCCCTGGCCAGCACATCCTCCAGATCTCTCACCAATTGAAAACGACTTGTCAATTGTGGCCCAGCAACTGTCTCGTCACAATACACCAGTCACTACTCTTAATAAACTTGTTGAAGCTGCATGGGCAGCTGTACCTGTACAAGCCACCCAAGCTCTGTCTGACGCTATGCCCAGGCGTATCAAGGCCGTTATTACGGCCAGAGGTGGTTGTTCTGGGTACTGATTTCTCAGGATCAATGCACCCAAATTGCGTGAAAATGTACTCACATGTCGGTTCTGGTATAATATATCTGTCCAATGAATACCCGATTATCATCTGCATATCTTCTTGGTGTAGCAATTTTAATGGCCAGTAGTGTATTTACATTCTAACGCCAGTTTTACCATGGAAAAGGCGAAAAACGGCGAATTATCGTTCCTGGAGGTGTTGGTGCGGAGAAAAAAGGATAGCACGATGGGTCACTCTGCCTACTGTAAATCGACACACACAGACCCACAGACCATAAACTGTCACCGTCCTTGGCAACAAACTGGCATGCTTTGGACGGTGGATCACAGATCACAGATCATATCGGATTTATACGCCTTATACGACGAACTACGCCGTCTCCACGCTGAATCTCTAAAAATGAATATTCCAAATGGTAGATTCGCAGTGCCTTACGCCCAGTGCGTGTTAGACAGTGTGAGAGTATAGAAGAAAGTCAAGAAGAAAGTGGAATCACCCTCTTGTCATACATCGAAAACGGGAAGATTATTGAAGAAACAAAGTCAAATGTGTCTTCCGTCCACAAAGGAAATTCTGAGATTTTCTAGGTTCTGTGTAGGACAGTCTCTGTTTGAGATGATCCTATACTTATAATGACTACAAAGATACCAAATTTCAGTCGTTGACATTACTGGGGCAGTGTAATTAAAGAAGCAGTGGAAATTCGCAGCTACACAGTCTTATGAACCAAGGTACAGCGATCCAGTGCTGGCAATATTAGTCATAGTTACGGCAAAGGGGATGTATTTGTCACAAAAGCTGTGATGTTTTGATGACGCCTTAAATACACTATCTGATCAAAAGTGTCCGGACACGTATTAGTGGACATAAATATGGTTTGTGTCAGCCCATCGCCTTTGTGACGGCTGAACTATGCTGTGAACACTTTCAATGATGTGTTCTAATGTCTGTGGAGGAATGGCAGCCCATACTTCCAGAAGATCTGAGAACAAAGAAACTAAGACGCTATGGTCTGAAGTAAAGTCGACATTCTGAGTGCAAAGATGTTCCATTGGGTTCAGTTAGAGACTACGGGCAGGTCGCTCTATTGCAGTAGTGTTTTTGTCCACTGGGAGAGACAGCTATGATGAAACTATTTCACATCGTCGACGAGATGTATGAGACAGGGAAAATACCATCAGACTTCAAGAAGAATGTAATAACTGCAATTCCAAGGACATTAGGTACTGACAAGTGTGACTATTACTGAAATAACGGTTTCATAAGTCATGTTTGAAAAATAATGACACGAATTACTTACAGAGGAATAGAAAAAAGGTAGAAGCCGACATGGGTGAAGATCAGTCTAGGTCCCGGAGAAACATAAAAACACGCGAGGCAGTACTGACCCTACGATTTATGTTAGAATACAGGTTACAGAAATAAAGCCCTCCGTTTGTAGAATTTTTAGACTTAGAGAAAGTTTATGACTATGTTGACTGAAATATGCCCTTTGGAATTTTGAAGGTAGGAGGACTAAAATATAGGAACTGTAAGGCTATTTACAATTTGTACAGATACCGGACAGTACTTTCAGTAGTGGATAAGAGCATGAAAGGGAAGTAGTGGTTGAGAAAGGAGTGAGAAAAGTTTCAGCCTATCCCCGAAGTACTTCAGTCTGTACACTGAGCAAGCATTAAAAGAAGGGTTTAAAGAAAAGGGAAAATAATTGAAAAACGTTGATGTTTGCCGATGACATAGTAATTCTGTCAGAGACAGCAAAGGACCTGGAAAAGCAGGTCAATGGAGTGCATAGTGTCTTCGAGGGATGATATAAGACGAACATTAGCAGCGCACAGTCGAAACGACCACCGTTAAGTCCTTGTTTCATCGTCCGACGGCGTAATTCTCCCTCCAGCTACCGCTCAGGAAGTCTTCATTACTGTTCACCGAATTTGGTGCCTTCACGACTGTGAGTCTCCTAATTATAGTCGCACAAATCGGAGGTTGTGTTTGTCGCACTTGAAGACGTCGATCAATTTAAGCGATGAAAAATTGTCAATCTCCAGAATGAGATTTTCACGCTGCAGCGGAGTTTGCGCTGATATGAAACTTCCTGGCAGATTAAAACTGTGTGTAGGACCGAGACTCGAACTCGGGACCTTTGCCTTTCACGGGCAAGTGCTCTACCAACTGAGCTACCGAAGCACGACTCACGCCCGGTACTCACAGCTTTACTTCTGCCAGTACCTCGTCTCCTACTTTCCAAACTTTACAGAAGCTCTCCTGCGAACCCTAGCACTCCTGAAAGAAGAGCTTCTGTAAAGTTTGGAAAGTAGGAGATGAGGTACTGGCAGAAGTAAAGCTGTGAGGACGGGGCGTGAGTCGTGCTTGGGTAACTCAGCTGGTAGAGCACTTGCCCGCGAAAGGCAAAGGTCACAAGTTCGAGTCTCGGTCCTGCACACAGTTTTAATCTGCCAGGAAATTTCATTGTCAATCTCGCTCAAGATCCTTTTTCACTATTAGTCTGTCGGGAAAGTGTCAAGTAACACATAGTATACTTTTATGGTTTCTAAATCTCTGCCTTACCATGATACAGGTGTAATGATTCTGAAATATTATAGTGTCATCAGGTTTGTTTCCATGTACACAACCTTCTTTCGTGATTGTTAAACCAGATATCAACGATGATTTAATTATGACCTATGCAGAATGCTATTAGACGGCTTCCTCTTTCAGTCCTTTCTCCCAACCCATCTGCCGACGTTCTACTGCTTCTCCTCCTACTCCTTTTCCTACTACCGAATTGTAGTCCCCTTCACAATTAATTTTTGTCTCTCTCAGTTATCTGAATATTCTATTTCGTGTCGTCGTACATTTTTTCGACCTGTTTATCATCTGTGGAACTATTTGGCATGTAAACTTGTGCTAATGCAGTGAATGTTGGATTCGTGCATGTCTTCGCTACAATAATGTGTTCATTATGCTGTTTAGAGTATCTTCCTCTCATCCTTATTTTCTTATTCATTGTTGTACCCACTCCTGAATTACCGCCATTTCATTTACTGTTACGTTTGATAACCCTGTACTGGAGTAACCAAAGATACTATTCTTCCTGCCACTGCACTTTACTGATACTCACTGTATCTAACCTCAACCTATCTATTTCCATTTTCGAATTTTCTAACCTATCCACACGATTTAGGGATCTGAGGTTCCACGCTCCGACCTGTAAATACCAGGTTTGTTTTCTCTGACTAGTCCCCGCCATGAGTTCTGAATGGGGGACTAATTTACCTGCTAGAACTACAATGAAGAGCTGCATGCCCTCAGGAAAAGAAAGTTTCTCCATGCCTTCAGCTGAACGCAGTACCAGCACAGCAAGGCTATTTTGGCTAATATCATTTCAACAAATACATAAACCAGTCACATATATTTATTCTCATTTACGTCAATACACGTTTCGAGCTTCCATCAACGTTCATTTGGCGTAATACATAGGCAATCTTCAGTTGTACGTCGTTAAAATATTGACGGTAACATGCTCCTCTGAAGATATCCGTCAGTTGTGGTTGCTGTGTCGTACGACTCAAGTACTAAAGTGTACAGCAATCAGTAGCAAATAATGTTTATTGTGTACGTAGAATTCAGTTGC
Source organism: Schistocerca nitens (assembly GCF_023898315.1). Taxonomy (NCBI): domain Eukaryota; kingdom Metazoa; phylum Arthropoda; class Insecta; order Orthoptera; family Acrididae; genus Schistocerca; species Schistocerca nitens. The sequence goes on from NC_064617.1 coordinate 848,982,141, forward strand.
TGTGTGGCCATCTTCAGTGCAATAAATTTTAGTTAAAACAATAAAACCACTTGTGTAGGCACATAGTACAGTTGGGACTATGTTCCTATACAAGAGGTTACATTTATTTACTTACATTTATTGCATTGATGACGGCCACATAGTTACCGAAATTCATTTGCGACTGATTGATGGAACTTTTTCTAATTGGAGTGAATACAGTCGCAGGGCACAACTGTTCAACTATGGAATCAAACCTGATATCATACGAGCGTCTGCATCGTTGAAGTACGGAAGCCATCTAACCTCGGCAAGGTCCGTGGTTCACACGGAGACGCATGACATATCTTACTCTAAGACGTCTTATGTAAACATGCCACATATTTACTTTTCTCCTCGTTTGTGTGTTTCGTCAGGACTGAAATTACAATTCCTGCAGTTGTTATGTCCTTAGGAATACAACTGAGAATGGTATTACATGAGAAATTGAAAAAAAAATCGAATTTAGGCAGTTCATAACAAAAATTACGAGAGATTTCCCAACCAATACTTTGACATGTGAATATAGAAGATATGCACTACTTGCCATTAAAATTGCTACACCAAGAAGAAATGCAGATGATAAACGGGTATTCATTGGACAAATATATTATACTACCACTGACATGTGAGTACATTTTCACGCAATTTGGGTGCATAGATCCTGAGAAATCAGTACCCAGAACAACCATCTCTGGCCTAATAACAGCCTTAACACGCCTGGGAATTGAGGCAAACAGAGCTAGGTTGGCGTGTACAGGTACAGCTGCCCATGCAGCTTCAACACGATACGTGAGTTCATCAAGAGTAGTGACTGGCGTATTGTGACGAGCCAGTTGGTCGGCCATCATTGACCAGACGTTTTCAATTGGTGAGAGATCTGGAGAATGTGCTGGCCAGGGCAGCAGTAAAACATTTTCTGTATCCAGAAAGGCCCGTACAGGACCTGCAACATGCGGTCGTGCATTATCCTGCTGAAATGTAAGGTTTCGCAGGGATCGATTGAAGGGCAGAGCCTCGGGTCGTAACACATCTGAAATGTAACGTCCACTGTTCAAAGTGCCGTCAATGCGAACGAGAGGTGACCGAGACGTGTAACCAATGCCACCCCAAACCATCATGCCGGTTGATACGCCAGTATGGCGATGACGAATACACGCTTCCAATGTGCGTTCACCGCGATGTCGCCAAACACGGATGCGACCATCATGATGCTGTAAACATAATCTGGATTCATCCGAAAAAATGACGTTTTGCTATTCGTGCACCCAAGTTCCTGTCTGTGATGCAGCGTCAAGGGTAACCATAGCCATGGTCTTCGAGCTGATAGTCCATGCTGCTGCAAAAGTCGTCGAACTGTTCGTGCAGGTGGTTGTTGTCTTGCAAACGTCCCCATATGTTGACTCAGAGATCGAGACGTGGCTGCACGATCCGCTACAGCCATGCGAATAAGATGCCTGTCATCTCGATTGCTAGTGATACGAGGCCGTTGGGATCCATCACGGCGTTCCGTATTACCCTCCTGAACCCACCGATTCCATATTCTACTAACAGTCATTGGATCTCGACCAGTAAATTAGAATTCCATGGTGTCACGGGCAGTGCTGCAAAATGGTTCAAGTCATATCTCACTAACAGGAAACAAAGGGTGTCAGTGCAAGGGACTGGTGAATTAAGTCATCAGTCATCATCAGAATGGGAAGATATTACATGTGGTGTCCCACAAGGATCCATCGTAGGGCCATTGCTTTTTCTTGTTTACATTAATGATCTCTCATCAGTTACACTGCCAGAAGCAGAGTTCGTTTTGTTTGCAGATGACACAAGTATTGCAATATATAGTATGTCAAGTGTAGTTCTAGAAAGATCTGCTAATGATATTTTCATGGATATTAATAAATGGTTTAAAGCCAACTCACTGACATTAAACTTCGAAAAGACTCACTATATGCAATTCAGAACCTGTAAGAGGTTTCCACCCAGCATATGCATAAAATACGAAGAAGAGCAGATAGAAGAGGTTGACAGTCTTAAATTCCTGGGATTACAACTTGATAAGAAATTCAGTTGGGAAGAGCACACCACAGAACTGCAGAAACGCCTTAACAAATCAGTATTTGCAATTCGAGTGTTAGCAGACATAGGTGACTTAAAAATGAAAAAGCTTGCATACTTCGCCTACTTTCATTCCATAATGTCATATGGTATAATATTTTGGGGTAACTCTTCAAGTCAAACAAAAGTTTTCAGAGTCCAAAAGCGTGTAATACGTATTATTTGTGGAGTAAATTCACGGACTTCCTGTAGAAACCTCTTCAAAGAACTGGGTATACTAACTACTGCCTCTCAGTATATTTACTCATTAATGAAATTTGTCCTAAATAATATATCTCTCTTTTCAACAAACAGCTCAGTTCATACATACAATACCAGGAACAAAAATGATCTGCACAAGGACTTAAAAGCACTTACTTTAGTTCAAAAAGGGGTCCACTACTCAGGAACACTCATCTTCAATAATTTGCCAGTAAACATAAAAAATTTGGTTACAAATAAAGATCAGTTTAAAAGGAGCCTGAAAGACTTACTAGTGGCCAACTCCTTCTACTCCATTGACGAATTTTTTAGCAGAAACAAATGATGTATTGTATATATTCATACTATTAGTATTGTAATTTCAGCTTTAAAAAAAATTGACATGTTCCACATCCACGACGATCTCCTCAGCACGGATCTATGGAACGAAAACTAATCTAATCTAATCTAATCTAATCTAATCTAATCCAACGCAAGCATCAATGTCGTGATACGATAAACCGCATTCGCGATAGGCTACAATCCGACCTTTATGAATGTCGGAAACATGATGGATACGCATTTCTCCTCCTTCCACGAGGCATCACAACAACGTTTCACCAGGCAACGCCGGTCAACTGCTGTTTGTGTGTGAGAAATCGGTTGGAAACTTTCCTCATGTCAGCACGTTGTAGGTGTCCCCACCGGCGCAAACCTCGTGTGAATGATCTGAAAATCTGTTCAGGTGCATATCACAGCATCTTCCTCCTGTCGGTTATATTTCGCTTTTGTAGCACGTCATCTTCGTGGCGTAGCAATTTTTATGGCCAGTAGTTCAAGAAGAAAATACCGCGAAACTCTGAGAGGTTGTCTTGAGGAGCAAAACTAAAACATAAGTCTGTGCACGGGAAAGTCATCCAACTTTGTTAAAAAGCGTATAAATTATGGAGGCCGACGTCTCTTGATAGGCCCCTCCCTCTATACGCAAATTGAGTTGAAATACTCTACGGTACTGTTGTGGTAGCTACTAATGTGTTTGACTCCATCCAACGTAATGCAATAAGTATCATTTTTGGTTCGTCAGTGTACGAACATTTTTCATTCCGAAGACAATTCGGCGCTCTGTAGCTTGATCAGATGACGTTTCCAGACATCGATTCCTATCCTCAATCTCTTCCTGACGTCTTTATAAGGCTTAGAAGTTTATCGGTGTGTTATGTTAAAGCTTTTGCTTACAGCTACGTGTTTAAGATTACCCACAGTCAGTTCTTTCCTGAAGAGGCCTGCTGCCTCTGTCTTCCACGCCGCCCTGTGACTTTGCCATCCTGTTCCAGACGGTGAACGCCTCGACGTGGCCTCCCAGTCGTTCCGCGTGACCGACCCCAAGGGACAGCTGCTCTTCCACGCCGACCGGCACGAGGTAGTGGTGGGCGCCGACTCGCTCAGGGTCTCCGGTGAGTAATGATGCATTTCTAAAACATGTGAACACTACGCACGGCATCACCTCTTTCACAGACACTTCTGTCATATAACATTACCACTGGCAACCTTAATCTCCACTTCCTCTACCATTTCAAGTTTCGTTTCTTGCACTAACAGCCGTTCCGCTGCTTCTCATCTTGAATCTATCACACATAATAAGATTCTCTCTCTCTCTCTATCTCTTTCTCTCTGCCTCTTTGTGAATGTGCATATGAATGTGTGATCTTCTCTTTCTCTCACAGAGCATGTTTCTAGATTGACTTCCAGTTTGTTCGCGCTCTAAGTCAGTTTGCCCCTTTCCACATCAGTATCCCAGTTTCTTCTCTTGTTTCGCTAAATCTTTCCGAACGTAGGATATCTACAACCACAATCATCTTCAATAAAATTTTATGGGGTAAGTCATCACGTTGATTTGTTTAATGACGTTTGGACCATCATATCAAATGGCTTCATCAGTGTGGCGCTGTACCGAGTACAGTGGGTGAAACATTTATCAATATAGCGATGTGTTTGCACTGTCACGCGTCCGCAAAATTTTCATTGAATATTTATCTCTTCTTTTCTTTTGCCTTTGATTACACATCTTCACTTACGTAACTCGAACGTGTACATCGAGTACCTGTACATGTTTACTTACTTTTTTCTATACTTAGTTCATTTCCAATGCATTTGAATTCCATTCAATAATCAGAAACCAGCTTCTTCTTTTTACTTGTTCACATACAGAGATCTGAAATAATACTATTTCAATCCCAGTAAAGTTATTGTTTGATACATATATGCTGATACCAGAGAATACTGATCAGGCCCTTCAATATAATGTTTCCCCATTCTCTGTTCCGTCTGACACTTTTCCCTGTCTGTAGGATCAGATGCTCACATCAAAATAAGAGGATCGTCATCCTACTGCTTGTTTAGCCAGCCTTTAAGAAGCTCTTGGTGCTGTGTTTCGAAGGAGATATTAGGCCGCTGCTTCCGTAAATGAACTGAGAACCACGCTTTCCTTTCACCTCTTATTAGGGGGAGAATTCAGGGATTTACCTTTCGTCCTGATTATACAGTCCATACTAGTTGTAATATGCGATGCTTACGTTGCTTACGCATCGATATCTGGCTATCTGACGTATTAGGTTGTTCGACTCACCGACCTCATTTACCTGTTTTCAGTTAACGTTTTTTGCTCCAATGGTTCAAATGGCTCTGAGCACTATGGTACTTAACTGCTGTGGTCATCAGTCCCGTAGAACTTAGAACTGCTTAAACCTAACTAACCTAAGGACATCCCACACATCCATGCCCAAGGCAGAACCGTAGCGGTCGCGCGGTTCCAGACTGTAGCGCCTAGAACCGCTCGGCCACTCCGGCCGGCTAACGATTTTGCATTTCCGTTAAAATTTTATGATGAACGAGGTTTGTTTATTTACATATGCTTCCAATCACAGACAGAAATGATTTATACACAAATAAATAGATCTTAGTAAATAACTCAACAGTGACAACACGAGGACCAGAATATTGTAGGTCATGTAACAGTAAATGGATCTACACCTGTTTTGTGTAATGTCTTCTGTACTGTTCTATACGTCGTATTGTCACTATTGAGGTACTTCGTAAGGTATATCTACTGGTCTCAAAATAATCTTTGCCTTAGGGCTCCCCGTTTTAACCAACCTCCCTTGTCTTTCATTCCAAATAGTGTACCACGAATGACATCTAATTACAATACATGAACACGTCTGAAGTCTGAATACTCAATAAAAATCTCATTTTACTGTTAGTCATTTGTGGAAGAAAGACAAGCGTCTAGCAGCACGTGTCGGGATTAGACAATGGCAACGAACGCCGCCTACTCTGTGTGTGGCTTATCGTTCCATGATATTGCTGTTCACGGTGATTTGGATTCCATGACTGTCACGTGAACATTGAATATTTGTATTCAAAAGGGCGGTGATCAACGCCTGGTACGATCTCCTCTACTACCTGTTGCGATTAGCGACCGAGAGGAAGGGTACGTCATTCTCTCAGACAAGTCCGATTGTACAGCTTCACCACGTAGCTTGAGTCCTGAAAAGAGTTTGTTCGCACCAAGATAAGTGTACACAGATACAGTGCGTCTATTCCTGGAGCAACTACTTGCTGTCTGCACGGCGAACATTGTTGCGACTTCTCTTGGTGCGGCAGCAGAGGAAGACGCGTAGACAGAGGTAAGCCCATCAGCAACATTGGATGCAAACGAGTGGCACCACGTTATCTCTCGAGCGGACTTCCGCCTTATCACACAACATCATGCTGGGAGTTTCGCTGTGTGGAAATTTCGAGGGGAACTAAAAGTTGCCCGATTGCATTCGTCACCAGAACACGGGTCCGGCACATGGCGTGGTGTATGCGAGCCACTGGGTAGAAACATGGTTACACCTAGTTCGCGTCGCCGGTAGCTTGGACAACAGCCTTTTCATTTCTGACGTGCTTAGGCCAGTGACTGAGATCTCGATGACGTTATCTTTCAATAAAGCCGCGCGATTCCCGCATTGTCCAGGCAAAGCCCAATCCAGAAGTGTTCTAGTGTTGCTCTGGCAAGCACTTTCTCTAGATCTCGCGCCTACTGAAAAATCTGCTCATGAGTCAACAAGACTCTGGCATGATCCTATTCGTCAGTCAGTAGAGCTGACGGATTCTGGTACAGATTTGAAGCAACACGAAAGATGTAGCTGTACATGTCATTCAAGCTCAGTTCGACTGGACGCCTTCGTGAGATAAGTTCATTGCTGTTGCCATAAGTGGCAGCTGTGTGTACTACATAACGCACACTATATACAAGAGGGTCTGTCAGTGGATAAATTCAGACCCCACATGGTTTTCAAGGGAACTTACACCATCATCCTCACAAAACTTTGGTGAATCCAGGTGACGATGATAGAGATAGATATCGATCACTCACCCTTCTCTCCAAAGTAGATCACAAACGCTTCATAATGTTGACATCTGGTGTCTGTGGTGGACGGGGGAGATACAGCAACTCATCCTCGTGCTTAGAAAAACCAGTCCTGTACGACACGAGCTGTGTGAACTGTAGCCCTGTCGTCTTGGAACAAACATTGTACCATGAGTTGGACACGATCACCAAAAATGGTCAGATAATCCTTGACAGTAATCCGACGATGGAGAGGTGTCATGAGATCCACCGAACCTCCGTCATGTTTCAATTTTGAGGTGTAAACTTGGTCAGAAGTTCGAAACAGCATGAAATTAAAATTCATGCGACCAAATACATTTCTTCCATTGCTCCACAGTCCAGATTTTATGGCTTCGGCACCACGTTTTTCCGTGCTACGGGCATTTCCATCAACGATGAATGCTCACGCAGCAATTCGCTGCTCATGCAGCTCCCTTCGTATCGTTTTAGTGGTGAAAGGCTTCGATAGTGTGATATTTAGTTGCTCAACGACTTTTTCAGTTATCGTTTTCTTATTTTTCGTCACAATCCTCTTCAGTGACCGTCCGTCACGACCACACAACACGCAATTTGGCCCGCTTTGTGTCTCAGTAGATATTTTTTTCCGCTTTCCCTGTATCAGGTATAAATCTTCGATCTGGTGCCTCTTGAAACACCAAACTCTTTGGCTATCTTGGTTACAGAAGCACCCACACCATACGAGCACCAAGAATTTGCCCATGTTCAAATATGTACAGCTCCGATATAGTGCATTCTCAGCTACACAGAACAGCAACACTTCCAATGTACTGGGCACACTGCAAAGGTGCCGTTCGTGGTCAAATACAACAGCGTATCCTGCAGACTCGGCTAACATCTGCATTTACATTCAAGCATACGTTTCCCGCGCTGTTTCGTATTTTTGTCCACCCCTTGTACGTCAATACTGCAAGAAAAATATAAAGTAAGCAAATAATTAATGGTCGGCCGAACGACTGATGTAGATTGCAGAAGAGTAAAAATTAACTCCAGTGAAATTAAAAGTAAAGGCGACAACATTAAGTACACAAAAGAAATTTCATTGTAAATCAAAATGGTTCAAATGGCTCTGAGCACTATGGGACTCAACAGCTTAAGTCATAAGTCCCCTAGAACTTAGAACTACTTAAACCTAACTAACCTAAGGACATCACACACACCCATGCCCAAGGCAGGATTCGAACCTGCGACCGTAGCAGTCCCGCGGTTCCGGACTGCAGCGCCAGAACCGCTAGACCACCGCGGCCGGCTCATTGTTAATCGCGGAGAAAGTAGCGTACAGGTGGAATGAATACATTGAAGGCCGCTACGAGATGGAAGAACTGATGTGACGGAAGAAGGAAAGGGACTTAAGGTGGAAACGCACAGCACATTCTATATTAAAGACAGGAGTTTAAAAGAACTTTGGAAGAGCTGCGATCTAATAGGGCGGAAGGCGTGCGCAGCAGTCCATCGGAATTTCCAATATCATTGGGGAACGTGGAAACAGAACGAGTATTCATGCTGGTTTGTAAAACCAATGTGTGTTGAGATATACCATCACATTTTCGGTAAGTTATCATCGACACAATCCCGAAGACAGGTACGAGTACTCTCGTAGATTCAGCTTATCAGCAAATGTATCCGAACTTCTGGCAATCTTCCTACTTGCAGGAGTTCCAGTTTCTCGTAGCCGTTTTTGTAGTCAAACGAATATAGATTTTTGTGATGGAACTAGGCGATCCGGAAAACACTCTCGGTAAATACGTTGTGACGCTCTGTCATTACGTATTGTACAGAGCTGCAGGAGGTTTGAAAGTGATCCGATCCCGAAACTTATTATCTGAATGGTACATTTACGGACCTGGTTTCCTTATCAGAAATTTATCTACCCCCATCACAACCCATAGAAAGCTTTAACAGCAACTGCCAGAACATCCTATATGGTTTTCACCGAGAGAAGTGGTGCAGTACGTACATCACAGTACTCGCTTTCCGGAGGATGACGATTCAAATCACTGTCTGGCCAGTCACATTAGGGTTTTCGCGATTTCCCTACATCATTGCAGGCAAATGCAGAGAGGGTTCCTTTGAAAAGTGCACGGCTAATATAGCTCCCCATTCTTTCGTAATATGATCTTGTGTTCCGTCTTTAATGATCGCGCTGTCGTCAGAATGTTGACCTCTAATCCTCCTTCCCTCTTTTTTTTTTGCACATTTTGCAGAGAAAGAAATACTGACATGAAACAAATGTGTGTGAGCAAAATGTGTTTATTTATTTTGATCGTTCCACAATATTCGCGCCCTCGGTAGAATGAGTGGTATGACGCTATCGATCGGCGGTCGGCCAGCTAATAAACGGCAAGGGGTTACCGCGGTGACGTGCGCTGCCCCTGCCGCCGTCACGGCTAACGACCCGGCTGACAGTCGTGCACGATGTGAGGTCGCCCTGCCAGGCGCCACCGCCGCTGCCGCTGCCGCCGCCGCCGCATTCCACAGGTTGCCCCTACGCTTACAGCCACGGGTCGGCGTTTTCACGGCGGTTTGACACGCGTCGCAGCACCGCCAGAGGTCGTTCTTCTGACAGCTGCGCGCTCATCTTGCGATACCGAAGTGCGGCTGATAAACAGACGCATTCTGCCAGAAAGTCACTTTGTTCTCTGTAGCAATTTACTACCTATTAGGACGCAAATGAAATTCGCTACAAAATGACGGCTAATGATGCTGTTTCAGAAATGCTTAATATTAAATTTTATAACACAGTAACAATTAGTTACTAGTAATTTATACCCGAAAACAGACGCCTTTAATACTATAATGATGATGATAATGTGTTTTGCTATCTAGACATGAAAATCATTGCGAGTTTAGCATTCTCCGTTCCTTCCGGTCTTATATCTGTCAGCAGTTAATTGATATCATCTTCTTCCTCTAGTTCTACTCCCACTCACAATTCTTTCTAGTGCACGCTATATCATCAAGGCTTTTCTCATCCAGTATGCTAATTAATTTCTTTTGATCCATTTAATTCTTTCCAGTATTAAAATTTTCTCATCTTTCTTATGTAGCACATTCTAATTCTTTTTTTAATTTCTCCGTTCACATCCTCAATTATTCTCCAAATCCACGTCTCAAAAGCCTCTAGGCCTTTCGCCCCTCTCCATCATAGATCCCATGCTTCTGCAACATACTCAGCAACACCCCTCACAAATTACTTCTCTAAGCTTTTTTTAATCATTTATTTACTCGACCAAAGAAAATACTCCCCTTCTGTAAAACAGTTTTTCCGTAGCTACCCTTGCTTTTAAGGCGATGTGTGATGAGATGTTACAGGTTCCTTTGTATCCTGTTTTCTTGAAATTATCAACTTGTCTTCTTCACTGTTATCTTCATTCCGCAGCGATCACAACTCGTGCTGAGTTACTTTAACACATTGTTAGTTTCGTTTCCATTTGAACTTAGTGATGCCATGTCGTCAGCAAGTCTCATACATTTAATTATCCTTTCTCTTAATGTCTTATCACTCCTTTTGTTGGAAGAAGTTTTTGATTAAAACAGCTAAATATATATTAAACACAGAAGAACAAAAACACAACAGCTTTATGTAAACTTTCTTCCGACTTTAATTCTACTGTCATCTCATCGTTTTCCCTTACCAGTACTTGTTAAAAAATCTTAGATATTCACTTTTGAAAACCGACGGTGAGGCATTAAACCAGGGACCAAATTGTAGCAGCAAGATTTTTCCTGAGGGTGTTGTTGTTCTGAGACTGGTTTGATGCTTCTCTCCATGCTGGTCTATACTGTGTAAACCTTTTAATCACTACACGACTTCCCATACAAGGCTACACTCCAGATAAAAACCTTCATACAAGACTTCCTGATTTTGAAATTTGTATTCGACTTCACCAAAGTTCTCTGTGTGAGAAACTTGCTATTACCAGTCTGAATTTTATATCCTCTCGACTTTGGCCATCATCTCTTGTTGTGCTGCCCAGATAATAAAACTCATCTCCTAATATTAGTATCTATTTCTTTAATCTCATTACCTCAGCGCCACCTGGTTTTATTTGATCGTGATATTAACACTGGATGTGTACCAAATACAATTTCGTTTTAGGGACGTGGAAATGTTGTTTCTATTTACGTATTTAACATTGTGGTAAAATACAAAATCTCAAGAAGTCGTATGTAGAAGATATAGCAAAGGCACAGTGATACTTTCAAAGCATAACAAAGGGTGACGTTTATAACATAGTACAATACAATTCGTATGTTATATAACTTGGCGAGATAACGGAACGTTGCGAGATAAGAGAACATCTCAAAAGAAGTGAGATAGATTTATTCTTGTTCTAAAAGTAGTCGTAGTGGCTTATTAAATTAAACTTTGTCGATGTGATGTTGGTAAGTACTGATCTAAAAATGGTAACGGTTTCTAACCAGTGACTCCAGTGTCTTCAGCAGTTAAAACTGAATTGAAACGTACCGTACCATGCTTGATGGCATTGTACTTGAAAGGCTTACCGAGACTGCAACCAAAGGTGAGAATACACACTTCAAGGGTATGCTCTGAAGTTGGACTGTCGGTGATCATTGTGCGTGTAACATCTAACGCTATAAAAGCAATGGGTGTTTTGTATAGTTCCAATACCACATTTCAATGATGGCATGTGCTGTATAGAAAAACGATGGATTAACTGTACTGACTTTTTATTTTACTACTTCGAATAATAAATGCATTGTTGATCTAAATCGTGTATCAGTGTTATCGGATAAAATTTTTCCTTGCCCTTATAATGAGATAATTAAAATACTTAAAAGTAAAGAGCCAAAATAGGATATCAGAAGCAGATAAATGGTGCAATTACCGCACATTCAGATTATTAGCTTATCTATCCAACTTGCTGACAACAATAATGTAAATGAGAATGGATAATAAAGTTGAGGGCGTGTTAGATGTTTTCCTTATGGAATCTGAAGTCATCAGAGATGCAGATCTGCTACTGTGAAATTTACAAAGAAAGTTTTTGGCTCAAGTAGTAGTTTTGACGGAATTAGATAGTTTAAAAGTAAGTTAATGACAGACGTAACAGATCCACAATGGTACGCAATGAAAGTGAGGACGCTTTTGCAGAATCCACGAGAAAGGAAGCCGGATTTCAAAGAAAGTTCGATTTTAAAACATAGAGACCCTGTGCAAATGTTAGAAACTTAATATGCAATTCATTTCAAAATGCGTTTCAAAGTTTCAACAACGAACCTCTGTCTTAAAATTGGGCAGAAAATCAACAGAGATGCTGGTCATGTGAAAAGCATGCCAGACCCAAGACACAAACTATACCTTCACTGTGTAATTTGGCTCAAATGGCTCTGAGCACTATGGGACTTAACATCTGAGGTCATCAGTCCCCTAGAACTTAGAACTACTTAAACCTAACTAACCTAAGGACATCATACACATCCATGCGCGAGGCAGGATTCGAACCTGCGACCGTACTGGTCGCGCGGTTCCAGACTGAAGCTCCTAGAACCGCTCAGCCACACCGGCCGGCCACTGTATAATAACAATGGTAAAGTTATCGACGAAAATACCAGTAAATTCTGATTTCCTTCACCAAATAAGACGTAGTAAGTATTCCAGTTTTTGAATCAAGAAGCAATGTAAGTAATTTCGAAGTGAGGTAAATAAATTAATGCAAGCCATCCAGTCGAGACTGTACACTTTTCAGAGTATTTTGATGCAATAGTTCAGTTTTTTTGAAATCACATACAATCACTCGCTCGACAAAAGATCCGTACCTAAAGAACAAAAAAATCACATAGCTCTCAGTAACACACAAGAAAGGAAATGGAACTAATCCCCTGTATTACATCGATTTCTAGTAGGATTTCGAAACATATATTTTTCCAACATTGTGGAGTACCTCGAAGAAAACAATCTATTGACACATAACCAGCAAGGATGGAGAAAACATCAGACTTCTGAACCCTACTAGCTCTTTACTCGAACGAAGTAAGGAGTGCTATCGACATGGGACCTCAAGCTGAGACCATACTTTTAGATCTCCCGAAGACTTTTGACAAAGTTCTCCGCAAGTTGCTTCTAAACAAAATGCATGCCTAGGAAGTATCGTCTCAGCTGTGTGTTTAGATTCGTGAATATCTGCCAGAAACGTAACAGTCTTTAGTAAATGACGGAAGTCATCGATTGAAACGGAAGTTTTATCTTGGTTTAAACAAGATACCTACATGATGCGAAATAAAAATCGATAGGTACTCAACATGAAATACTAAAGCATCTCCTTCAATTGTAGCTACACTATAAATGATACAAGCGTTTTCGATTCGATTAAATACCTAGGGATCACAATAACGAACGATTTACACTGAAACCGTCACAAGTAAAATGTTGCGGGGAAGGCGAAACGTATACTGCGTTTCATTGGCAGAACACTGAGAAGGTGCTAAAAATTTTCTGCAGATACTTTCTAAACTAAGCTCGTCCATCCTCTTCTGAAATACCAGGTGATCAAAACGACAGTATAAATTTGAAAACTTAATAAATCACGGAATAATGTAGATAGAGAGGTACAAATTGACACACATGCTTGGAATAACATGGGGTTTTATTACAAACAAAAAAATACAAAAGTTCAAAAAATGTCCGACATTTGGCGCTTCATCTTATCAGAGTAGCAACAATTAGCATAACAAAGTAAGACAAAGTAAATATGATGTTCTTCACAGGATATGCTCAATATGTCCACCATCATTCCTCAGCAATAGCTGTAGTCGAGGAATGACGTTGTGAACAGTACTGTAAAGCATGTCCGAAGTTATGGTAAGGCATTGGCGTCGGATGTTGTCTTTCAGCATCCCTAGAGATGTCGGTCGATCACGATACACTTGCGACTTCAGGTAACCCCAATGCCAATAATCGCACTGACTGAGGTCTGGGGATCCGGGAGGCCAAGAATAACGAAAGTGGCGGCTGAGCACACGATCATCACTAAACGACGCGCGCAAGAGATCTTTCACGCGTCTAGCAATATGAGGTGGAGCGCCATCCTGCATAAACATCGTACGTTCTAGCAGGTGTTTATCAGCCAGGCTGGGGATGATGCGATTCTGTAACATATCGGCGTACCTCTCACCCGTCACGGTAGCAGTTACGAAACCAGAATCACGCATTTCCTCGAAGAAAAAAGGCCCGATAACGGTAGATGTAGTAAATCCAACCCATACAGTTACTTTCTCGTCGTGCAGTGGAGTTTCCACGATAGTTTTAGCATTTTCGGTAGCCCAAATTCTGCAGTTGTGGACGTTGACAGACCCTCGGAGCGTGAAATGAGCTTCGTCGGTCCACAACACGTTACTCAATCATTCGTCGTCTTCCGCCATCTTTTGAAACACCCACACCGCAAATACCCTCCGCTTCACTAAATCGCCAGGTAACAGTTCATGATGCCGATGGATCTTGTACGGATAGCATCGGAGGGTACGCCTAAGTTCCAACCAAACACTAGTGTATGGAATGCCAGTGCGGCGTGCGACTGTACGAGCGCTTACTTCCCCGTTCATAGACGAACCCGCTACAGTCTCCGTTTCTTCCTGAACTGCCTCAGCAGCATTACGCCTTGTGCTCGGTCGGCCACTATGGGGTCTATCGTCTAAACAACCCGTGGCTTCGAACTTCTAAATCACTATCGCCACAGCTGTATTCGTCAACGGACCTTTACCCGTTCGAATCCCTTTCCTATGGCGATAGTATCGTAACGCTGAACTAGCACATTCGCCATTCTGATAATACAGCTACACTAAAAGCGCCCTTTCAGGTAACGTCAACATGCTGCGACTGCTGGCGCATCTGATTCTCTGGTTTTTTTTCTTTCTTTATTGTGATTTTAATACCCGTATAACAGGTAGGCTGGCAGCAGCACAATACGCCGCTCTTCAGCCAAAGATAGTACAATGGTAAAACAGAGAAGACACATGAGTTGGAACAAAACGGCGGGGAAGAAACAGTAGACACATGAACATAAAGAACATGAAGCCCGTACACACTCGATGACAAACGACACTACAAACTGTTGACACGAAGCACAAACACTGAAGATATCAATGGCATTGGTGAACGATGGAGTGTGACGGTGAACACTGAACACTAAACACGACGGCACACACGAGACACTGATGGCGATGATCTCCGGCGTGCGAAGGATCACTTAGCGTGTGCGAGTCCGGGGACCTGCCAAGAGGGGAAGAAGGGTAGGATTCTCTCTCTCATTACAGCTCCTTTTATACAAGATTGTCATGCGCAGTCACTGACGTTTTCCTGTCCAGCGCCATCTGTCGGACATTTTGTGAACTTTGTTTTTTATTTTTTTGGTTCTAATAAAACCCCATGTCATTCCAAGCATGTCTGACAATTTTTACCTCTCTATCTACATTATTCCGTGGTTTATTAAGTTTTAAAATTTATACTGACATTTTGATCACCCGGTATTTCTGCGCAATATAGAATTCTCACCAGATACCATTGATGGAGGATATCGAAATAATTCAAACAGGACATTATTACGAAACAGGGGAGAGGGTCACGGATATGACAAATGTATTGGGGTAGCAACCATTGAATTTTAAAATACGTGCAAATGGAGAAATAATCGTCGTAAACAGAATAATAGAAATTAGAGTACGTTTGGAAAGTTTCAGGTGTTCGTTTCTCCCACGTGGAGCCATCGACAAATAGTCTAGTCTGAAAGTAGTTATATCGGCCCTCTCTTGCATACTTTTTAAATGTGGATTGCAGATTAATCATGTGTAGGTAGATGTAGAAGTACTAATCAATGGATGGCCGTGTAATCTGTAGGCGTAGAAAAACATACACATGTAAAACTGCTGCCAGAGTTTATCAGTAAAATAGGTGTACAGATAAAGATAGTGTATAATACGCACAAGAACCAAGATAAACCGATGAGAATGGATAACCAAGAGAGTTTCGCTTGAATTAAATATGGCGTAAGGAAAGGGTACCGTCTTTTTCTCCACAGTTTAACATGTACACTTAAGATTCAATGACGGAAATTGGAGAAAGAGTCACGAGTGGGATTAAAATTTAGGGTCAAGAGATATAAATGATAAAAGTCGCCGATTGCATTGCTTTCCTAATTGAAAGTATAGAAGAATATACTACCTGTTGAACAGGACGTTGACTAGTGTACCAAATACAGAAGACGAACTGAGAGTAAGCCAAGCAAAGGCGAAAATAATGCGGAGAGGAAGAAATGAGACTAGCTGCAAACATATGAAAAAATGGGGAGACCACATAATATATGAAGTGAAAGAATTCTTCTACGTTAGGAGGAAGATAATGTATGACGGACAAAGCAAGGGGGATATAATATGCACACAAGCACAGTCTAAGAGAGCACTTTTGACTAAAATAAGTCTACTATTATCAAACAAAGATCTGAAACTGAGAAAGAAATTGCTGATAATGAATAATTGGAGCACAGCTAAACAAAGTGAGTCATGGGCAGTGTGAAAAGGAAAGGACAATAACAGATGGGTTTGATATGTGCTGTTAGAGAAGGATGCTGAAAATTGACTGATAAGACAGGAAATTAAGGGGTTTCCGTGTGGTCGGTAAGGAAAGTAATGTGTGTAAAACACTGAACTGAAGAAGGATATGTGTTAAGACATCAGGGATGACGTTCATATCATTAGAGGGAGCCGCAGAGTGCAAAGACTGTAGAAGAAGGCAGAGATTGGAATATCTTCAACAAATGTCTGCAGAAAAAGAAAGAAGGAAGGTTAGGGTTTACCGTCCCTTCGATATTCAGGTCATTAGAGACGCAGTACGAGCTTCAATTGTTTGAAGACTGAGGAAGGAAACAGGCCGTGCCCTTCTCAAAAGAACTACAGTGATCAGCTAGAAAAATTATGGCCACCTACCTAATAGCCAGCATGTCGGCCTCTGGCATGGATAACAGCAGAAACGCCTCGTGGCACAGCAGCAGTGAGGCCCTGATAGGTCGCTGGAGGTAGTTGGCACCACATCTGCGCACACAAGTCAGCTAATTCCTGTAAATTCCGGGGTGGGGGGACGAAGGGAGAGGACTCAGAAGGGGGGAGCAGGGTAGATGCGAGAGGGAATGGGGAATGGCAGAGGAAGGAAATCGCAAAAGGACTAGCGGGAGAGAAGGGAGGCAGAGAGAGGGTAGGCGGGAAAAAAACAGGATGGGGGGTAGGGTTGAGGGGAAGAGGGAGCCCGGTAAAAGGACAAAGGCAAGGAGGGGGCGTGAGGATCAAAGTGGATAGGAGGGATAAATGGATGGAGAGAGGGCGTTATCCGGGAGGGGGAGTTGACGGAAGCCACCTTGGGAAAGGAGATGAAGGGTGTAGAGATGGAGGGTAGGGGGGACACAACAGTGAAGGCGTGGCAGTGGGCAGGGGTTGGAGAGGAGCAACCAGGAGGTGAGGAGGATCAAGGTGGCGGGAGGTGTAGAGTATGGGGATATGTTCGAGGAATAGGAGCAGATGGGGGAAAGGAATGAGGTTGTAGAGGATTCGCGTGGGGGATGGGAGGTGTATACGGAGGCAAGACAGAGTGCATGGCGCTCAGTGATCTGGAGGGACTTAGAGATTTTTTTTTTGGGGGGGGGGGGCTGATATCCAGGCCAGAAAGTTCGATAGGCAATCTAGTACGTAAAGTGACACTAGGTGTTCTCGGGTGAGCAGTCTTCTTGTAGGTGGTACCACCAATTCACATATTATACTTCAGAAATTGTGGCATGTAAGTAAATAACGGGTCAAGCTGCAAAAAATGAAAATTTGAGTTATAGGTACAATTCCGCTGTAATCGCCAAAGCCAGTAACATATATTCCGATACAAGCGCCAGAATATCGCGAAACAGTATTTACAGCTGTCACAAGACGACACTCGAGTCGAACGCCAACATCGATGTTCAAGTAACGATTCATGCGCCTCTGTTCTCTGTTATTGTCTTGGCGCGTATTTGTGTGAATTGTTGACAACTGAAGTAGCTCTGTGGTTTGTTTACAACAGTAGGACACTGCTGAATAAATTATTACGGATATATAATACAAAATATTGAAAAATGTAAAGGAAAACTGCACCAAAACGGAGGAAGAGTGGTGACGGTAGTGCACAAAGTGAAAGGAAGAAATTACGCATGGAAGGAAAGGAATATATTCGAAAGACAGCACTGTGGTTCCAGCTAAAGAGACTCCCAAGCACCAGGTATGCCTTGATTGCCGTTGTAATGTTTATTACAAGGGTTGGAATCTGCATAAGTTATGTTCTAGTATTTTAATGCTTTCAACTTGTTATTGAAACGAATTACGTATGAAAAAAAACATCGTTCTGATTATGAGGTTATAGTTAATTCTACTTATGACCTACTTAAAGCCAAATTGAGGTTTGATCCCAGTAATAAAGACATCACCGAAAAGCAAAGAGAGCTATGGATTCCATGAAAGCTGACACACTCAAGAGCAAGGGCTTAACTCGGAAGTGTGTACAGCTGCAATGGATTGGCAAAAAGTGATTTCTCTTCCTTCATTGAGGCATAGTGAAATGTACTATTTACAACAGCTCTCAAATTACGACTTTTGGATTCAAGTTGGTGGTAATCAAACCAGTCACATGTTTCTCCAGCATGAGGCCGTATGTGGCAGGGTGGGAATGAAATTGCTTCCTGTGTGCACAAAGCTTTTACTTCGACACTTACTTGTATAAAAAAACTAATAATATGGAGTGACAACTGCTGTGGGCAGAACAAAAACAAGAAGATGATCTTACTATGGGTTTACAGCAAAGAGTTACTGTACTGAAATGCAACACAAGTTTTTGGTGAAAGGTCCCTCTTTTGTGTCTTACGATCGTTATATTGCTCACATTGAGAAAGGAAGGGGCTAACTGTGTATGAAGTTCCAAGAGATTTAGTTCACTTTATCACTGAAGCTACGCACACAACACCATTCATAGCGACTATTATGCAAGAAACAGATTTCTATGACTGTAAGTCAGCTACTAATATTGTATTTCAAAATCATGGATTTGTTCCTCCTACTCGTCTGCTGCATTAACTTATAGCCGGCCGCGGTGGTCTAGCGGTTGTAGGCGCTCAGTCCGGAACCGCGCGACTGCTACGGTCGCAGGTTCGAATCCTGCCTTGGGCGTGGATGTGTGTGATGTCCTTAGGTTAGTTAGGTTTAAGTAGTTCTAAGTTCTAGGGGACTGATGACCACCGATGTTAAGTCCCATAGTGCTCAGAGCCATTTGAACCATTAACTTATAGGTGGGGTTCATAGTCGCACATCTTGTAGGCATCTTATTAAAAGATTGGGAATTCTTACAACAGCCTCCCAGCAGGCCTGTGTGGCCGAGCGGTTCTAGGCGCTACAGTTTGGAACCGTACGACCGCTACGGTCGCAGGTTCGAATCCTGTCTCGGGCATGGATGTTTGTGATGTCCTTAGGTTAGTTAGGTTTAAGTAGTTCTAAGTTCTAGGGGACTGATGACCTCAGATGTTAAGTCCCATAGTGCTTAGAGCCATTTGAACCATTTTTTGAACAGCCTCACAAAACATCTACTCACTGATGAAATTTGTTCTCAACAACATGGACCAGTTTAAGAACAACAGTGACATTCATGATTGTAATACCAGAAAAAAGAAAGAATTACACCATCCTTTCCTCAACCTATCTTTGGCACAGAAAGGGGTGAAATATGCTGCTACAAAAATTTTCGACAAATTACCGGATAAAATAAGGTGTCTGACAGGCAGCTGTATAATAGCTTCCAAAATAAACTGAAAGCATATCTCCTTGACAACTCCTGCTATACCATAGATGAATTCTTGAATAGGAATAAATAAATCTATAAATATAGTATATGCATTTTCTGCCATTTAAGGGAATGGTGTAAATAATAGAAATATTAATCTTTAATTCTGTATTATATATTTTTAAAAAATTTACTTCGTATGTGCATTTCTTGTGCACTTGACACGTTCCACATCATAACGGCTACCTTACCGTGCAATTGATTAATGGAACAGGCAACCAACTAACTAACTAGCTAACTGGGGACTTCGTCTAACTCATCTTGTATCCTCCTACAGTCGCTAATCGACGACTCCCTCCCGTACACGACGGTATCATCAGGAAATCGTCGCAGATTGTTGCTCACATTGTTCGCCAGATTATTTATATATACAGGAAACAATAGCTGTCCTGTGACACTTTCCTGAGACACTGCTGACGATACCCTTGTCTGTAATGAACATTCGCCGTCGAGCACAACATACTGAGTCCCATTAGTTAAGAAGTCTTCGAGGAACTCACATATCTGGGAACCTTTTCTGTATGCGTGCACATACGTTAACATTCCCCAGTGGGGCACTATGCCAATTGCTTTTTGGAAATCTAGGAATATGGAATTTGCCTCTTGCTATTCATCCATAGTTCGCAGGATATTATTGGAGAAAAGGCCGAGCTGAGTTTCGCACGAGAGATGCTTTCTAAAATCGTGCTGTCCGTATACAGAAGCCCTTCCGTCTCAAGGAAAATTATTATTATGCTGTAAATGAGAATATGTTAAATAATTCTGCTGCAAACCGATGTTAAGGATATTGGTTTGTAGTCTTGCGGTCCTTTCTTTTACCCTTCCTGCAAACAGGAATCACCTCATCTTTTTTACAGTAGCTTGGGACTTTGCACTGGGCGAGACATTTGTAATAAATTCAGGCTAAGTAAGAGGCTAATGCTGTAAAGAACTCTTTGTAAAAGCGAACTGGGATTCCTTCCGTGCCCGGTGTCGTATTTGCTTTCAATTCTTTCAGTTCTCTCTCTACGCCAGGGATGCGACAAATGATAATGGGGTTTCCTCAAAGTACTTATGAGAAAGTGAACTACAGATTTCCACTTTTTGTATGAATATGGTCGCTGCCGGCCGAAACCCCAATTTCATGTTGAAATTACATGTGACTGTATCGCAAAACAAACCATTTTCAATTGTCTATTTTGGTCTTTATTGTTTGGATTTCACTGATTTAGTAATATACATTAAATGCATAGTGCTCTCCGCCACAGCATTATGTTGTTGAAAAAACTATATTTTTGTGCTGGGATAGGGAATCCCATCCATACAGATGCTAAATATATTTCGCAGGTCGATTTCAAAATATCTCAATCTGTGCAAAACAAGTGGTTTATGGCTGTACAAACAGACTGCAGAGGCCAGGACTGAGTTTTCTTGGATCCAAGAACACTGAAACAGAACAGCTGCTATTGAAAAATGTCAAAGGATGATGCCATAAACGCATAAAATAAAAGAAATAGTGTTGGCTACTTCCCTAGTTCTGAAATTGGAGACGCAATATATGAGTACACATAAACAACAATTGACTTGCAGGTATGTGGTAAATCATAATAAATGCTTTTTCATTCCTTCAAGCGACACAGAATCATAAATAAGAATAATGTGTAGCACAGTGCCTGAGAATTATTCTAGTAAGCAAAAGAATTCAATTTACAACTCCTCGTGGTAATAGTATTACGTTGCCGATTAATTTCGTACCGTTTTTCCTTAAGTTTAACAAATGGTTCAAATGGCTCTGAGCACTATGGGACTTAACATCTATAGACATCAGTCCCCTAGAACTTAGAACTACTTAAACCTAACTAAGGACATCACACAACACCCAGTCATCACGAGGCAGAGAAAAACCCTGACCCCGCCGGAAATCGAACCCGGGAACCCGGATAAGTTTAACAAACACAAACGTTACATACAGGGTGTTATGAAAAGGTACGGCCAAACTTTCAGGTAACATTCCTCACACACAAATAAAGAAAAGTTGTTATGTGGACATGTGTCCGGAAACGCTTAATTTCCATGTTAGAGCTCATTTTAGTTTCGTCAGTATATACTGTACTTCCTCGATTCACCGCCAGTTGGCCCAATTGAAGGAAGGTAATGTTGACTTCGGTGCTTGTGTTGACATGCGACTCTTTGCTCTACAGTACTAGCATCAAGCACATCAGTACGTAGCATCAACAGGTTAGTGTTCATCACGAACGTGGTTTTGCAGTCAGTGCAATGTTTACAAATGCGGAGCTGGCAGATGCCCATTTGATGTAGGGGTTAGCACGGGGCAATAGCCGTGGCGCGGTACGTTTGTATCGAGACAGATTTCCAGAACGAAGGAAGACGTTCGAAGCAATTGATCGGCGTCTTAGGGAGCACGGAACATTCCAGACTATGACTCGCCACTGGGGAAGACCTAGAACGACGAGGACACCTGCAATGGACGAGGCAATCCTTCGTGCAGTTGACGATAACCCTAATGTCAGCGTCAGAGAAGTTGCTGCTGTACAAGGTAACGTTGACCACGTCACTGTATGGAGAGTGCTACGGGAGAACCAACTGTTTCCGTACCATGCACAGCGTGTGCAGGCACTATCAGCAGTTGAATGGCCTCCACGGGTACACTTCTGCGAATGGTTCATCCAACAATGTGTCAATCCTCATTTCAGGGCAAATGTTCTCATTACGTATGAGGCTTCATTCCAACGTGATCAAATTGTAAATTTTCACAATCAACATGTGTGGGCTGAGGAGAATCCGCACGCAATTGTGCAATCACGTCATCAACACAGATTTTCTGTCAACGTTTGAGCAGGCATTGTTGGTGATGTCTTGATTGGGCCCCATGTTCTTCCACCTACACTCAATGGAGCACGTTATCATGATTTCATACGGGATACCCTACCTGTGCTGCTAGAACATGTGCCTTTACAAGTACGACACAACATGTGGTTCATGCACGATGGAGCTCCTGCACATTTCAGTCGAAGTGTTCGTACACTTCTCAATTACAGATTCGGTGACCGATGGATTGGTAGGGGCGGACCAATTCCATGGCCTCCCCGCTCTCCTGACCTCAACCCTCTTGACTTTCATTTATGGGGGCATTTGAAAGCTCTTGTCTGCGCAATCCCGGTACCAAATGTAGAGACTCTTCGTGCTCGTATTGTGGACGGCTGTGATACAATACGCCATTCTCCAGGGCTGCATCAGCGCATCAGGGATTCCATGCGACGGAGGGTGGATGCATGTATCCTCGCTAACGGAGGACATTTTGAACATTTCCGGTAACAAAGTGTTTGAAGTCGCGCTGGTACGTTCTGTTGCTGTGTGTTTCCATTCCATGATTAATGTGATTTGAAGAGAAGTAATAAAATTAGCTCTAACATGGAAAGTAAGCGTTTCCGGACACATGTTCACATAACATATTTTCTTTCTTTGTGTTTGGCCGTACCTTTTTGTAACACCCTGTATAACAGAGGCATTAGTCATCAATATTCTCCTTCACAATTTACAATATCCCGCCAACGCTGGGATTACTTTTCGATTCCGTGACTGTAGAATTCACGTGTTTTCAGGCAATGGACTCGTCGAGCCATGTTCAGAGCGCAACTTCTTTGAAGTTTATCCGATAGAGAGCGGAAAAGGTGAGCCAGCCGCTGTGGTCGAGCGGTTGTAGGCGCTTCAGTCCGGAACCGCGCTCCTTTGGTGTACCGAGAACAGGTGAAATCTGTTCACTGCAGTGTCCTCAGTGTAGACATACCTTAATGCAGTCAGATATTACGCCGGCCGGTGTGGTCGTGCGGTCTAGGCGCTTCAGTCTGGAACCGCGTGACCGCTCCGGTCGCAGGTTCGAATCCTGCCTCGGGCATGGATGTGTGTGATGTCCTTAGGTTAGTTAGGTTTAACTAGTTCTAAGTTCTAGGGGGCTGATGACCTCAGATGTTGAGTCCCATAGTGCTTAGAGTCATTTAAACCATTTGAAAAGGTGAAAATCGGAGAGTGCAAGATCAGGTGAATAAGGTGTGTGGGGAATGATTACGCCAACCCAACTCCTGTATAGCGCATTTTGTCAGCCTAGCAGAATGTGGACGGCTGTTATCGTGGAGTAGCATCGTTTCACTGTCTTCCTGGTCGTTGTTCTTGGGTTGCGTCTGCAAGACATCTCAGTTGTTGACAACAAACGCCAGCAACGATGTTTGCACCTCGGGGAAGCAATTCGTAGCATAACCGCATCTTTTGTGCACGAGCATATGTTTTTGTGTCGGGAGTTACTGCTTTGTTTGCGCTCAACTATTCCTTTCTTCTCCTTATGTTAGCATACATACACTGCTTCTCGTCACCAGTAACGATACGGGATATGAATGGTTGGTGTTGTTTACGAGCAAACAGACATGCATGTATGATCGCCCTCTGCGTTTTATGATATTGTCTTAGAGCAGGCGGTACGCATACGGCCGATTTCTTAACCTTTCTCAGTGCATGCAAAGGTCGCAGAATGGTGGAATGAGCACGATTCATCACATTTGCCAGCTTAGAGTGCACTGACGTGGATCGTTGTGGATTAACGCGTTTAAACGATCTTCATCAAACCCCGAAGGTCTTCCTTAACGTCGAGAGTCACTAATGTCTAAAATATGATCATTAACACGAGAAAACATTTCTTTGCTATGGTCTGTCCAAT
The DNA here is from genome assembly GCF_023898315.1 of Schistocerca nitens. Taxonomy (NCBI): domain Eukaryota; kingdom Metazoa; phylum Arthropoda; class Insecta; order Orthoptera; family Acrididae; genus Schistocerca; species Schistocerca nitens. The sequence goes on from NC_064617.1 coordinate 849,006,471, forward strand.
GTCATTGTCACCACACATGGCGCAAATGTTTGCGGCTGCCTCCACTGCTGTCATCCAAGTACTGAACTCAAACGGAAGAATGTGTTGGAAATGTTCAAATTTTTGAACTTGGCACTCCATTTTCTAGCACACACGGCTCCACTCACTCTTTGCGAACAATAAAATGACAATATGTAAATTCAAATAACAACAGTGAACTACAAATGAAATATGGCAATCGATAAATAAACCCTTAGAAACCTGAATATCAATGTAATATATGTTCTGACCTACCTTGGGAGAATTACATATAGCAAGAAATCTTGTCGTAACCGGCGGCCACTTTTCACGTAAGATCATATAATTATCAGAGAAATTAAAAATAAATTCTACTAATGGATCAACGAGGATTAAATAAAATAAGGGTCAATGAATCTGACCTTTGGAACTATTAATAGACGTGGCAATACGAAACCTTTTACTAGTAATCCACAAAAGTCTAATAATTATCCGGACGAATTACTCAGTACTGAAATTGTGGTATAAAAAATTAAATAAATGTGTGTAAAATCTTATGGGACTTAACTGCTAAGGTCATCAGTCCCTAAGCTTACACACTACGTAACCTAAATTATCCTAAGGACAAAGACACACACCCATGCCCGAGGGAGGACTAGAACCTCCGCCGGAACCAGCCGCACAGTCCATGACTGCAGCGCCATAGAACGCTCGGCTAATCCCGCGCATCGAAATTGTGGTCAGGGCAGCCATAATTAAATATTTTGAAATAAAACGGTGCTTCGACTTAATTGGTTACGTGAAATAGGAATTTTCTTTCCTTTTTCCTCTCGTGAGTTGGTAGACAAATGAACATGTAGCTTTGATAAACTATAACGGGTACTGAAATCCGCCGTAGTTTAATTAAGAGTACGTAAAATATAATGATATTAGCCTGCAGTGATCAGGGAATTCGTCTAGATACGAAACCATAATGAAGGGCAGGAATTAGAAGCCATTTCCTGCAGTAACAGTTCGACGTTGAAGCGAGTGTCTCGTAGCTCGGTACGAGTTCTGTTTTCAGCAACTTTTTAGTTGCGACAGGCTAACCGATAGTCCGCACACAAATAACGCTGCGCCATTCGAACTACTGCAATACGATATTTCTCGCGCGAAAATGTGTAAAACTAACGATGCTCGTCAATGGTAAAATCACATTTTTGTCATCCGCTGTGGCAGCCCTTTTTAATAATTTTAAAGCTATCAGTATGCTAACATTTTTAACAAACTCCGTTACACACAGCTTCCGTCTCCAATAAAAATTCATGAGCCTGTGGTAGGAAGACCGTATCTCCGAGTCACACATGTATCGTTCATTTCCAGAAAGCAAATAATGGACAATAATCTCGTTTCGTTCGCAAAATAACTCTTGTGGAAATTAAAAATTCCCTTTATATTTATTCCCGCGGAATCAAAAACACGTGACGCGGCGCTGATTCCGGGCGCACAAAACGAGGTTTTGTCGCTTCGCATAGCGTCGGTGTGACGTCATCAATCGGCGGCCGCGCTGACGGGAAATGTGTGTGTTGTTTAAGACCGCTTAACCGTGTAACAGCAGCCCAAGTATTCGGATTTGGAAAAAATTGTATCCAGTTGTGTTTATTCCCCGATAAAGGGCGGATTTTCTGTTAGTTGCAACATTACAATAACCGCGCGTATCTTATGTAAATGTGCATACAGCAGTCCAGTGAAGCCACACGAATAAAATATCGACATGCAGTCATCCCATGAAACATTAACAAGACAATGTTACCAATAAACAGGTAAAATAAACTTTCCGAGCACGCTATAATTACGCAACCGAGGGAGGTGTGGGTAAGATGCAGGGCCCCGTATTCCGGAGAACGGCTCTCAAAGCCCATCCTAAAGTCCAGATTTTGGTTTTCCGAGATTTCCTAAACCCCTAAGGAGAATGCTGGGGTTGTTCCTTTCAGTTTCCTACCCCATCCTTCCCGAATCGTCTCCTGGACATTAAAACCCTCATCTTCCTAAGGCTGGCTTAGAAAACACTTTCAGTGATGAAAAATTTATCAACAGAAACAACAGATGGAAAACATAATCATCATTTCCTAGACATAGTAGAAAGTATAGGGACAAGCAGTTCAACAGAAAAACCACAACGGAATGTTGAAAAAGTAAGTCTCATAAAATTCAATCATATGAATATATCACCAAGTTATCCTTCCGAAATTAAGGAAATTATACGTTCTCTCAAAAATAAAAGCTAGTCTGGTTTGGACGGTGTTTCCAGTAGAGTACTAAAGACTTGTTCCCATGTAATGAGCCCAGTCTTATCTGAAATATGTAATGCATCACTAACTTAAGACATTTTTTCCAGATAGACTAAAATATCCCCCTGCCAGATCCCTACTCAACAAAGGTGATAGGAAAGATATCAGTAACTACCGTCCCGTTTCACCGCTAAAACAGTTTCCCAAAATTTTTGACATGGTGAGTTCTCTGGAATAGTAACTCACCTTTGCAACGATAATATGCTCAGCAAGTCACAGTTTGGGTTTCAGAGGAATTGCTGTACTGATAATGACAATAACATGTTCACTCACCAAATTTTATAAGCATTGAAGAGTAAAATATCACTGGCTGGTATTTTCGGTGACCTATCTAAGGCATTGGACTGTGTGACAAACAGTATTCCCCAAGATAAATTGAACTTTTATGGGATTGAAGAATTATCCAGTGGACGATGACGTAACATAACGCAGAAGGTTGTGCTTAGTAATGCAAGCAATATAATCTCTGGATGTAATTATGATTGGAGAGAAATCACGTCTGGGGATCCCCAAGGCTCAATTTTAGATCCACTATTGTTATTGATACATGTAAGCGTTCTTCTGTCTGAAATGCAGGGAACAGAATTAGCTCCTTTTGTTGATAACACGACACTAGTTTTGTAATCAATTCAAGAAAAAGAAGAAATGTTAAACAGTGTTGTTAAAAGTGTCATCGACTGGTTTTCTGCGGATGGCCTCACTTTCAATTTTAAACAGACACAGTTCATTCAGTTCTGCACGATTAATAAGTGTAACACAAGGTGAGGAAGTAAGCAATATGGTGTGAACTTTAGAATTATTAGGTGTCCATAGTGATTAGAATTTAACCGGAAAAGTAGACTTTGGAACTTCTTAAACAACTTAGTTCAGTCACATTTGCGCTCAGAATCAATGCATGTCCTGGGGATATTGTTTTATTCAATAATGCCATATGGAATAATATTATAGCGTAACATAAGAAAGAAGCTCTTCATTCCTTAAAAAAGGTGTTGCACGGATAATACGTGGTTCTCATCCACGATCGCCTTGTAGCAATATGTTTAAGGAGTTCGGCATTCTGATTACTGCTTCACAGTATATTTATTCCTTCATGGAGTTTATTGTAAATGTCCATTAGAGTTCAAAAGGAACAATTATGTACACAATTAAAGCACGAGAAGGAAAAATGACATTCATTATTCCACATTAAGCTTGTGTTTGGCACAAAAAGTGGTACACAAAGCTGGAACTAATGTTTTTTATCAGTTACTCAGTAATATAAAATGTCTGACAGACATGCAAGTAAAATTTGAAATCAAACTGAAGAATTTTCTTCTTAACAACTCCCTCTACTTCGTAGAAGATTTTCCACAATTGCAACGTATATAAGGTGTGGGTAGGAATTACTAACACACACTTTTATATATAAAAATAATCAAAAACTTATAAATGTTCAGCATGTAGCCACATTTACTAATTAATCTGCGATGTGAATGTAAAATGTCTCGTTCGGTACGATTTATCGTGCAAAACAATGCAAGGGACATGAAACTAGCTAACTAGCCGATGTTGGAAATGGTGCTCATTAAGCTTTAGTGATATCCAGCAGTCATCAACGAAGTGTTATACGCCCTCTGATATTTTAATCTACCTGTATCAATATGATATGCTAGACAGTGCGAACGGCCCTCCGACAGCTGTCAATTGACATTGAAAGTAAGAAGTGTGAAGTCCTCTATACTTGTGCTAAAATTAATGTATTAAATTTCTGTTACACGATGAATAACACAAATTTAAAGGTTACCGATTCATCTAGGCGCTATAATTACTAACAGCTTAAATTGAATCAATCACACAGAAAATGTCATCGGGATGGCAGCCAAAGACTGTCTTCTATGTAAAGAACACTTACAATTAGGAGATGCTACAAATACCAAAGAGATTGCCTAAACTACGCTTCTCTTTCCTTTTTCTGAAGTATTGCCGCGCGGTAAGGAATCCTTACCAGATAGGAATGACATCATAAAAAGGCATCATAAAAGCGCCGCAGAAAATGGCACCTCGTTTTGTGTCGTCACGAAGTAGGTGAGTCATTCTCACAGATATTTACGACTTGGGATGGTAAAGAATAAAAAAGGCCTTTTTCGTTGCGGCGGAATCTTTTCACAAAACATCAACCACAATCTATCTCCGCATAATGTGAAAATATTTTGTTGACTTCCATCTACATATTGATAAATAATTATCGCAATGAGAGAAAAATAACTCAGAACTTGCAAGAGTAAAATGTCCATTTTTCCTTTGTTTTATACGAGAGTGAAACGGCCTAAAATAAGACTTAAAGTGGTCGTGTGAGTCCCCTACTAAGCGCTTCGATGTGAATTGATGAGTGCTGACGTAAATACAGATGCAAACACTGAAACGTCCCCTTTGAACAATTATACATGACTGTGCTTAAACTGACACACAATATTTTTAGCGCAACGCAATCTGACTTTCAAAAATCCCTACAAAAGAATGGCGCTGACTAACATTGACCTATACGTTTCACAAATCACTTACCTCACAAAAATTTTCGTTACTCGAACTACCGCAATACAGAGAGCGCCACTACTGCCAGCTAAATAAAAGATTCAAACTACTGAAGGCACTAACTACTGATAGGCACAGTTAGCAAAAGAAAGATTTTTATACAGAACAATCAATGTATTTACCTTAAAATTGTTCAAAGGTTATATTATATATCAGTTCATGACATCCAGTCTAACAAATGTACTGTCTCTGATGGACACACGTCCAGATCATCCGCTCTCAAAAATCCGCCATCTCACTTCCCATATCTACCACTGCTGGCGGCTCACCTCCAACTGCACAACGCTACACGCTGTTAACATCCAACTGCCCAACAGTACAATGGCAGACAACAATGCAAACTAGCCACAGACTGCACACAGCACAGCCAGTGGTTTTCATACAGAGCGCTACGTCGCGTTACCAATAAGAAAACCTAAACAGCCTACTTACATAGCCCCTATGCTCCCCACAAAAATTTTACGAATTGTTTTGGGCACTGGCCAATACATATTTGTTATAAATTTTTTCACAATTACAATAACAAAGAAATCAAATGCACACACTTATTGACACAATGTTGGTCAAAAGCTAAAATTTTCTCACAGTCCATAAAGACAGTCCTAATCGTTCATCACAGTAAAATAGCAGTGTTTTTCTTAAAGTCGGAGCAGTAAAAGAAAATGCACATAGCAGTAGTGGATTTCCATGCAGTCTTGAAGAAGTAGTGTTGTCCTTCCAACGGAAAGACAGTGTTGACTCTTGACATGCAGACAGGTAATGGGCCACAACAGAGCAAACCCACAGCAGAGTCAGTCTAAGTTTTGAAGAATATTGGTAGGTAGGTCATCACAGAGCAGACACACTGTAGTCCTGGTAGAGATTATGGTATTGGTGGGCCACCAGAGGTGCAGACGCACTGCATTCCTTGTAGAAAAAATGGCACTGGTGGGTCATCAAAGGTGTAGACCCACTGTAGTCCTTGTAGAGATGGCCAGCAGCCATCTGTTGCAACTGTGTAGGTGCACAATCACCATCGAAGAGTCTTGCGGACAATATAGCAAGTCCATAAACCACCACTTGTGCACTCACAAAGTTTTTGGAATTGTCCTTAGAACCAGCAATGCTTTTAATCAGTCCCTTGCTGAATTATTAACACATGTGCAAACACTAACAGTCCCAACTTCTCATCTATTGTGCATATAGTATGACAACAGAAACAGTGTGCAGTGAAATGAAACTTACAAGTTACTTAATTTGATGAACTGGTGTCAATTACAATTTTATAACATAAAGATACAATAACAAAGGTACAAAATACATCATTAAAGAACACAACACTACAGATAACATTTGTAATAATAGGGGCTTTACAAAAGAGTAGAAATAAACATTTACATCAGTGCTACAGGAATTATGACATAACTAAATACATCAAATAATGAGAATAGTTTTCGAAACATTAATTTAACATATGAGCATTGAAACAGAACAGAATTAATAATGTCTATAAACATCTTTACAAAGTAAATAACATATTATTAATGTAAATTATATTTGAGGATAACAGTATTCCTTATCATAGTGAATGTAGCTTAGTACTAGATTAATTCTACAACATAAATCTTAGTAGCTAAACACATAAAGACGGGAAAAACACAAATACACAAAAGTACACAAACAGATAGCAGAATAACACAGGAGGAAAGGACAGGGTTTGTTTTCAGTGTAACATTTGGTACTGCAGTCCAACCCAAAACTTCATTCCACAGATCTTTCGTCTTATTTCAACATTTGCTTCCACCAAAAAAATCCTCTCCAAGCATGCTTTCTGTATTTATATTTTCACATATTTCTTTCCTCATTATTTATTTTCCATTATCTTACCTCATCATTTATATCTAAGAAAATCCTACCTAAACCTGTTGTCTCTAAACCCTACTTTTTTTATTCATATCCTCTTTCAAAATACTTATTTGTCCAAACCATTTTCTTATACCTTCTCAATGCATTTGTTCCAATTCATCGCAACTCGTTCTCTTATATAGCCTACCCCATCTTAAGCTAACTTAAATCTACTGATCTCAGATGCTAAACTAAGGGACGAGGCAATGCAGCAGCACAAAACAATTAACACAAACAGCAATGACAAAAATGCAACTTGGCAAAGCAAGCAGCAAAAAATATAAATTATCAAAGCAAATGCAACATTACAACTAATATAAGGCAAAGTGCAGCAAACAAGAAAAATAAATCAGTAGTGGTGGTGGTGGTGGTGGTTAGTGTTTAACGTCCCGTCGACAACGAGGTCATTAGAGACGGAGCGCAAGCTCGGGTTAGGGAAGGATTGGGAAGGAAATCGGCCGTGCCCTTTCAAAGGAACCATCCCGGCATTTGCCTGAAACGATTTAGGGAAATCAGGGAAAACCTAAATCAGGATGGCCGGAGACGGGATTGAACCGTCGTCCTCACAAATAAATCAGTAGTAAAACTGGCTTAACAGAGTAATACAAAGTGAAATTTAGTAGCACTATGCCTGGCAAACGGCAGCAGCAAATGCAATAACTAATATCTAAACATGACAAAGCCCACTAGCAGAAAAAATAGTAGAGTAAAGATGGCCATGTCTAATACCTATGTCACATCTTAACCCTAGAGTAATGCATTACGATAATTTACTCTAGCAGACAAGTTACCAAATCGTTAAAAAATTATTTTTGCAATTCCTGTGAAGGGAAATGTCTAGTTGTGCTCTATTTCCTTTTTTTTGAGAAAGTAAATCTAAACATTATTGTTTACTGGGTCTGTAGACAGAAAACGTTTCTATTAGTACATATATTAAATTTTAATTCAAACAATGCTGCAGTGCAACTATAAACTAGATATTAAACAAAATAAGCAATCTCTCAACTAGAAAGACAATAGATGTAAAATGTTTCTCATCATTTCATTAGGCATTTAGTAAATATCATAAACGAAGGTCTCCACAGTGTAATCATATATTTTCAAGTTTGAGCGTGTCGTATTTGCGATGCTTTCTACAAAGAAATGTCAATAGCGAGGATAATGGCCTCTTTTTTTTCTCCATCTAATGGCTTTCTTTTGTCAGACGACTATCTCTCAGCTGGGCGCATAAAACACATTATATCAAGGTCACTTACCTTTCTTACGGAAATATTTACGACACCAGTTTGCACTACAGTGACAGTCTCATATAAAAAATTTCACAGGTCGAGAATTTGCGTTACAAATTTGTAGAAACAAAATCCTATAAATATAACTGTGTCCACAAAATTTTTGCCGGCATTGTGATAAATTCACGCATTTACACACATTTCGTAACTCTTAAAGTACGATTCTTGGTTTCCAACATCCTTTTTCACAAGTCAGAGTCCCTAACCACTACTCATTATTCCTTACCTTTTATATACATAATCGTCGACACTTCTTCAATATTTCATCATAATAAATACATAGCATAATCAAATTCCTCATATAGCATCAGCTTATTGATCATTAACATACCTCAAAAGCATAAGACACAGCCAAATCTCAAAAACGTCGTAGCTTTCTGCAATAATTTCAAAACCTAAAGAAAATTCTCAGCTTATTTCAGTAGTGTCATCTACCTCAAACATACTTTAAAAATCATGATCCCATACCAAATACATCATTCAAAGCTCTCTTAGTATCACAATGGTTCTGAAAAATTAAGAACAGTTCACAAAGTACAGACAAAATACAATTTCGTAAGTGTGAAGTTATCCAGCTGTGTAATTGCATAAACATCGGTCAGTGATGTAGTAAAATAGATGTTTGTCTCTCTTAGTTAAATGATCAGATAGCTGTGTAATTTGTGTTAGAGAAATATGGTACCGATGTGTAAAGTTGTATAAGCAAATACCATATTAGCTAGGGCTCCTTGTGCTTGCCAAACACATGGTACACAAAGTAAGCGTGTACCCCACTGAGGATTAATGTAATTATACCCTCAGGTGTTACAGAGTACAGCAATGGAATGAAATGTATCACGGAAAACCTTTGTATCATTGTAATTCAAAAATCTTTAAAAATAAATGTTTTAAGTACATAATTAATCATTCAAATACCTGTACTGTAGCGCTAAACTGTGCGTCTTGTTGTCAGATAATCTCTGTGGAAGTGTCATAGTTATCGTCCTCCGAAAGCTAAATTCTGCAGAAGTCAATGTACTTACCTCATTATAAACAAAAGTGAAATGCTTTGCGTATAGATATCTCACTTATTACACTTATTGCCGTGATGAAGAAAGTACTGTGCTGTAACGTATTGTTGTGCTACAGAAAAGGCTGTCTCATTGCAGCTATACCACAAAAGTTACTACTAAAACATGTTTTCCTTTCCAGAAGAATTCAGAAAAACTGTGCAGATATAAAACAGAAACACCGCAAAAGCAACATTGTAAATTGTCACTCATTAGTAGCGTCGTGATAAAATCGTGTAGCTGTCACATAAACTAACCACTGTGACATCTGGTATCTCACAGAAAGTACTTTAAATCGAGAATGTATTTTCAAGTAAACCAAAATGTTGTATTAAAATCTCATTAGCAGTACCAGTATATGTTCTAAGTAGGTAAGCCTGATAGTCGTTACGTAATCGTGCAACTAACAAGCAGGAATGTACAAATAACAACACTGTGTCGTCTGTTCACTATAACAATCCATTCGTAATTTCTGTTTAAAAATGTTCCCTAGGTTCTAGACTGGATAGTTAACTTCAAAACATTGTTGCATGTTAACAGTTTCTCAGTGTGACAAATTGTACTAGTAGCGTGAAGTGAAAAGTTTTATGGCAAAGACTAAGTTAAAAAACGGATTATCTTTCAATAAACGGTTTTATATGTGAAATGTGGTGTAAACCTTTACTCTTCCTAGTACGCAGAGTTTCAACTTCAACGCAATTATCATGTGGTATACGTCGGATTCTGTAAGGTCCATTGTAAACTAGAAAGAATTTGTGACTCAAGTGTTTCTTCTTATGTGCCAATGAATGAGCTTTAATGAGAACTTTCTGACCAATATATAATTTCTTTGCTTTTCCTTTAGCGTGTAGTTTTCTCCTTTTGTCTGCTGCAGATTTTATATTTTTAATAGTCAAATCAATTATGTCTTTGTGTCGAAGTTTACGTGTATTCGGGAAAGGTACAAGCTCTCTGATTCTGCTCGGTGGTTCTTCATTCTTCAGTACAAGAATAGGTGGTAAAGCAGTGGAGTCATGAGGCATTTCATTCAGCACGTTTTGGAATAAGTGTAAATATCTGTCCCAATGCTGATGCTTTCTGTGACAATAAAGTCTGCAAAGCTTATTGTTTTTTTTTTTTTCGTAATCCGTTCAGACGGGTTACAATGTGGTGAGTACAATGAAATAAAAATAGGTTTGATTTTATGGTTCCGAAGCATGCGTGACCAAACAGCAGATCTGAATTGCGTTCCGTTATCTGAAATGACTTTACTAACGTGTCCAACTTCACGTAAGAAATTTTTAACAAAGGCGTTGGATACAGACCGTCCAGTGGCTTTACGTAACGGAGTGAAAGAAACAAATTTTGAAGTAAGTTCAACAGCGACTAGAACGTACGAAAATCCATTAGATGTTCTGACAAGGGGTCCCAAGAGATCAACAGCAGCAAATTCTTTTAATTTAGAAGCAATGATAGGAAACAACGGAGCACGATGTGAGACAGTAGATGATTTAGCCTTTTGACAAAGTTTACAAATAGACAAGACTCTTCGAATTCTCTTTTCCATATTGTTAAAATAACAAGTCGTCCGAAGAATATGATAACATTTTCGTGGACCAAAATGTGCATAGCTGAAATGAATGTACCAAACGAGCTTATTAACAAAATCGTCAGGAATGCAAAGTACCCATCTCTTGTCATCAATAGTGCAGCGTTTGAACAGTATGTTGTTTCTAACCAGATAATAATGCCGAATCTCTGTGTGTGTCTTTTGATGCCATTTACTTTTGGTGTCTTTCCAAATCGGATGTTTATCTTGTTCATGAGCAATGTCCTTTAAGGATGAGGTGATGAAGTTTTCAAAGGCGACTTTCTGAATGTAAGGAATACTGAGATTTTTCTCTAGGTTGCCTTCTGTGCCTTTTCTCAAGCCCAGCCGGTGCGCGTGCAGTGCGTCCGCAACAATGTTCTCCTTGCCGGGAATGTAGACTGTTGTGAAGTGGAATTCTTGCAGAAACAATGCCCAACGTTTTAACGTGTCATGATTTAATTTTGAAGACATAAGAAATTGTAATGCACGATGATCACTGTATACTTTTACGTGCTTACCAGAAAGAAAGAAACGGAATTTGTTAAATGCCCAAACTATAGCTAAAGCTTCTAATTCAGTAACGGAATAATTTTTTCAGATTTTGTTAGCACTCTGCTAGCAAAAGCAATGGTTTTCTGAACAGTAGTGTCATTTTCTATGGCTTCTTGAAATAAATGGGCACCAAGACCGACTTTAGAAGAATCCATGCTAAGACAGAAATCTTGTGACAGATCTTGATGAGCTAGTAGTGGTGCGTTAAGTAACGCTTCTTTCAAAGAATTGAATTACAGCTGTGCTTGATCGTCCCAGTTCCAAATAGTATTTTTTCCAGTGAGAGAACAAAGTTTTGGTGTAACTAGAATTTGCATATTCAGAAAATGACAGTAAAAATTTACGAGACTTAGAAAACTGCGGACTTGTTTTTTTGTGGATGGAACTGGAATGCCTCTGATTGCTTCTAACTTTTCAGGATCCGGCTGAATGCCTTCAGAAGAAATAATATGTCCCAAAAACTTCAGCTTTGTCCTACCGAATTCAGACTTTTCCAAGTTAACTGTAATTCCAGATTCTGCAAAAGTATGTAACACGCTGTTGAGGATGCGATTGTGTTGTTCCCATGAGGCTTCTGCTATCAGAATATCGTCCACATATAAGGTGATGTGACGTTTTAAGAACTCAGGTAAGATGGAATTTAGTCCGCCAATGAATGCTGCCGAAGAAATGTTCAACTACTGATAGGCACAGCAAAAGAAAGATTTTGATAGAGAACAAACAATGTATTTACCTTAATGTTGTTCAAATGTTATATAATATATCAGTTCATGACAACCAGTCTTACAAATGTACTGTCTCTGATGGACACACGTCCAGATCATCCGCTCTCAAAAATCCGCCATCTCACTTCCCACATCCACCACTGCTGACGGCTCGCCTCCAACTGCACAACGCTACGCGCTGTTAACATCCAGCTGCCCAACACTACAATGGCAGACAACAATGCAAACTAGCCACAGACTGCACACAGCACAGCCATTGGTTTTCATACAGAGCGCTACGTGGCGTTACCAATAAGAAATCCTAAACAGCCTACTTACAACACCTTAAACAGCAGAGCTTATCTTTCCTCACATTCGCAAAAGACGGTTCGCGTAAGAGGGCGTTTTCTACATAAACACGTTGTGAGTGAGTCACCTAACTCGAGAAACTGAGATATTTCCAAATTTGCCAGGGATATCGCTTTCTGTTTTTCGCAGTGGCATGAAATAACAAGTTTAGTAATTAAAGTTGCACGGCACTGTTAAGCCCTGATCGTCTTTCCTAATCTCCTTGTAGAACAACACCACAAGGACTGTCGAATATCTTGTAAACATCCGGCAAACAGCCGTTTGGAATTTAACCCACGACATTGACACTAAATCTGCTGATGACAAACAATACGGCTACACATTTCCTCCCTCAGAGTCGGGCGCCGCGGTACAAACGTACCGTACTTACCGATTTCGGCTAAGGAGACTGCTTAAGTCTGCACTGGTTAAGCCTGCACTTTCAGTAAAAGTTGGTCAGGCGAAAGATGCTGTGAACAACTCGCTTTTTGCAAGTCTGTGCATAGTGTAACGAATAAATGGAGTCGAGAGTCGGTGTGTGGGGTTGGAGTTGGGTTGTTTGGGGGAGGAGACCAGACAGCGAGGTCATCGGTCTCATCAGATTAGGGAAGGATGGGGAAGGATATCGGCCGTGCCCTTTCAAAGTAACCATCCCGGCATTTGCCTGGAGCGATTTAGGGAAATCACGGAAAACCTAAATCAAGATGGCCGGACGAGGGATTGAACCGTCGTTCTCCCGAATGCGAGTGTAGTGTGCTAACCACTGCGCCACCTCGCTCGGTAATTGTGTGTTCTGAGATTAAGATCAGTTTGAGCCTCCTTATAATAGTTGGTAATGTAACATATTCAGTGCAGCATTCCGTACGAAATTTTGGAGTGAATACATTCAAAATTTTGATGCATCCTTTTGTTGCTAGAGCAAGCTGAATCCCACATCAACTCTAATTATATGTCGCTATCTTCGGAAATACGAACCACCAATGTAAGGTACGTACCAGGGTGGCGTAGCGGTTTGCGCATCTGCCTAGTGAACAGGAGACCCCAGCACAAATTTTCATCCGTGGCTTCAGTCTGCATGTATACATCACAGACGTTTCAGAATTGAAACGGGTTCTGGAATCATATAGTGGAATGTCAGATCACTTAATCGGGCAGGTAGGTTAGAAAATTTAAAAAGGGAAATGGATAGGTTAAAGTTAGATATAGTGCAAATTAGTGAAGTTCGGTGGCAGGAGGAACAAGACTTTTGGTCAGGTGACTACAGGGTTATAAACACAAAATCAATTAGGGGTAATGCAGGAGTAGGTTTAATAATGAATAGGAAAATAGGAATGCGGGTAAGCTACTACAAACAGCATAGTGAACGCATTATTGTGGCCAAGATAGATACGAAGCCCACACCTACTACAGTAGTACAGGCTTATATGCCAACTAGCTCTGCAGATGACGAAGAAATTGAAGAAATGTATGATGGAATAAAAGAAATTATTCAGATAGTGAAGGGTGACGAAAATTTAATAGTCATGGGTTATTGGAATTCGGTAGTAGGAAAAGGGAGAGAAGGAAACAAAGTAGGTGAATATGGATTGGGGCTAAGAAATGAAGAGGAAGTCGCCTGGTAGAATTTTGCACAGAGCACAACTTAATCATAGCTAACACTTGGTTTAAGAATCATGAAAGAAGGTTGTATACATGGAAGAACCCTGGAGACACTAAAATGTATCAGATTATATAATGGTAAGACAGAGATTTAGGAACCAGGTTTTAAATTGTAAGACATTTCCAGGGGCAGATGTGGACTCTGACCACAATCTATTGGTTATGACCTGTAGATTAAAACTGAAGAAACTGCAAAAAGGTGGGAACTTAAGGAGATGGGACTTGGATAAACTGAATAACCCAGAGGTTGTACAGAGTTTCAGGGAGAGCATAAGGGAACAATTGACAGGAATGGGGGAAAGAAATACAGTAGAAGAAGAACGGGTAGCTTTGAGGGATGAAGTAGTGAAGGCAGCAGAGGATCAAGTAGGTAAAAAGACGAGTGCTAGTAGAAATCCTTGGGTAACAGAAGAAATATTGAATTTAATTGATGAAAGGAGAAAATATAAAAATGCAGTAAATGAAGCAGGCAAAAAGGAATACAAACGTCTCAAAAATGAGATCGACAGGAAGTGCAAAATGGCTAAGCAGGGATGGCTAGAGGACAAATGTAAGTATGTAGAGGCTTATCTCACTAGGGGTAAGATAGATACTGCCTACAGGAAAATTAAAGAGACCTTTGGAGAAAAGAGAACCACTTGTATGAACATCAAGAGATCAGATGGCAACCCAGTTCTAAGCAAAGAAGGGAAAGCAGAAAGGTGGAAAGAGTATATGGAGGGTCTATACAAGGGCGATGTACTTGAGGACAATATTATGGAAATGGAAGAGGATGTAGATGAAGATGAAATGGGAGATACGATACTGCGTGAAGAGTTTGACAGAGCACTGAAAGGCCTGTGTCGAAACAAGGCCCCCGGAGTAGACAACATTCCATTGGAACTACTGACGGCCTTAGGAGAGCCAGTCCTGACAAAACTCTATAATCTGATGAGCAAGATCTATGAAACAGGCGAAATACCCTCAGTCTTCACGAAGAATATAATAATTCCAGTCCCAAAAAAGCAGGTGTTGACAGATGTGAAAATTACCGAACAATCAGATTAATAAGCCACAGCTGCAAAATACTAACACGAATTCTTTACAGACGAATGGAAAAACTAGTAGAAGCCGACCTCGGGGAAGATCAGTTTCGATTCCGTAGAAATACTGGAACACGTGAGGCAATACTTACCTTAAGACTTATCTTAGAAGAAAGATTAAGGAAAGGCAAACGTACGTTTCTAGCATTTGTAGACTTATAGAAAGCTTTTGACAATGTTGACTGGAATACTCTCTTTCATATTCCAAAGGTAGCAGGGGTAAAATACAGGGAGCGAAAGGCTATTTACAATTTGTACAGACACCAGATGGCAGTTATAAGAGTCGAGGGACACGAAATGGAAGCAGTTGTTGGGAAGGGAGTAAGACAGGATTGTAGCCTCTCCCCGATGTTATTCATTCTGTATATTGAGTAAGCAGTAAAGGAAACAAAATAAAAATTCGGAGTAGGTATTAAAATCCATGGAGAAGAAATAAAAACTTTGAGGTTCGCCGATGACATTGTAATTCTGTCAGAGACAGCAAAGGACTTGGAAGAGCAGTTGAACGGAATGGACAGTGTCTTGAAAGGAGGATATAAGATGAACATCAACAAAAGCAAAACGAGAATAATGGAATGTAGTCGAATTAAGTCGGGTGATGCTGAGGGAATTAGACTAGGAAATGAGACAAAGTAGTAAAGGAGTTTTGCTATTTGGGGAGCAAAGTAACTGATGATGGTCGAAGTAGAGAGGATATAAAATGTATACTGGCAATGGCAAAGAAAGCGTTTCTGAAGAAGAGAAATTTGTTAACATCGAGTATAGATTTAAGTGTCAGGAAGTCATTTCTGAAAGTATTTGTATGAAGTGTAGCCATGTATAGAAGTGAAACATGGACGATAAATAGTTTGGACAAGAAGATAATAGAAGCTTTCGAAATGTGGTGCTACAGAAGAATGCTGAAGATTAGATGGGTAGATCACGTAACAAATGTGGAAGTATTGAATAGGGCTGGGGAGAAGAGAAGTTTGTGGCACAACTTGACCAGAAGAAGGGATCGGTTGGTAGAACATGTTCTGAGGCATCAAGGGATCACCAATTTAGTATTGGAGGGCAGCGTGGAGGGTAAAAATCGTAGAGGGAGACCAAGAGATGAATACACTAAGCAGATTCAGAAGGATGTAGGTTGCAGTAGGTACTGGGAGATGAAGAAGCTTGCACAGGATAGAGCAGCATGGAGAGCTGCATCAAACCAGTCTCAGGACTGAAGACCACAACAACAACATAGTTTCATTTGCTTAAAAAGTTAGTTGAGAGACTTAAATCTTGGAGCGCCTCACGAAAGGGCTCCAAGAGAAGCAGAAATGTTTCCAGAGACGTGTCACATACAGCAGTCCTTTCGAAGAAATATTGTTTCCAGTCAAACAAGTTTTCTTTGGTTTTTACGTATTACCACCTCTAACTACATACAGGTTATGTAATAATAATAGCTATTGGAGTGACATATATTCACCCGATACTTTAATTAGTACAAATTATTCTAGAGTCAATTACAATTACTCCTTTGTTCTATTTTTAGCACTAAACCTAACTTCTTTTATTATCGATTTCCTTTTAGCATAAGCACGAAATACGGAATGTTTTTCTGTGTATGCGATGTAGAACAATAACGAAATACACTCCTGGAAATGGAAAAAAGAACACATTGACACCGGTGTGTCAGACCCACCATACTTGCTCCGGACACTGCGAGAGGGCTGTACAAGCAATGATCACACGCACGGCACAGCGGACACACCAGGAACCGCGGTGTTGGCCGTCGAATGGCGCTAGCTGCGCAGCATTTGTGCACCGCCGCCGTCAGTGTCAGCCAGTTTGCCGTGGCATACGGAGCTCCATCGCAGTCTTTAACACTGGTAGCATGCCGCGACAGCGTAGACGTGAACCGTATGTGCAGTTGACGGACTTTGAGCGAGGGCGTATAGTGGGCATGCGGGAGGCCGGGTGGACGTACCGCCGAATTGCTCAACACGTGGGGCGTGAGGTCTCCACAGTACATCGATGTTGTCGCCAGTGGTCGGCGGAAGGTGCACGTGCCCGTCGACCTGGGACCGGACCGCAGCGACTCACGGATGCACGCCAAGACCGTAGGATCCTACACAGTGCCGTAGGGGACCGCACCGCCACTTCCCAGCAAATTAGGGACACTGTTGCTCCTGGGGTATCGGCGAGGACCATTCGCAACCGTCTCCATGAAGCTGGGCTACGGTCCCGCACACCGTTAGGCCGTCTTCCGCTCACGCCCCAACATCGTGCAGCCCGCCTCCAGTGTCGCGACAGGCGTGAATGGAGGGACGAATGGAGACGTGTCGTCTTCAGCGATGAGAGTCGCTTCTGCCTTGGTGCCAATGATGGTCGTATGCGTGTTTGGCGCCGTGCAGGTGAGCGCCACAATCAGGACTGCATACGACCGAGGCACACAGGGCCAACACCCGGCATCATAGTGTGGGGAGCGATCTCCTACACTGGCCGTACACCACTGGTGATCGTCGAGGGGACACTGAATAGTGCACGGTACATCCAAACCGTCATCGAACCCATCGTTCTACCATTCATAGACCGGCAAGGGAACTTGCTGTTCCAACAGGACAATGCACGTCCACATGTATCCCGTGCCACCCAACGTGCTCTAGAAGGTGTAAGTCAACTACCCTGGCCAGCAAGATCTCCGGATCTGTCCCCCATTGAGCATGTTTGGGACTGGATGAAGCGTCGTCTCACGCGGTCTGCACGTCCAGCACGAACGCTGGTCCAACTGAGGCGCCAGTTGGAAATGGCATGGCAAGCCGTTCCACAGGACTACATCCAGCATCTCTACGATCGTCTCCATGGGAGAATAGCAGCCTGCATTGCTGCGAAAGGTGGATATACACTGTACTAGTGCCGACATTGTGCATGCTCTGTTGCCTGTGTCTATGTGCCTGTGGTTCTGTCAGTGTGATCATGTGATGTATCTGACCCCTGGAATGCGTCAATAAAGTTTCCCCTTCCTGGGACAATGAATTCACGGTGTTCTTAATTCAATTTCCAGGAGTGTATCTCGGTTGCTTTAGAGCGAACAGCAATAAAGTGCGTGTAGTAAATATATCGATCCTCTTTTCAGGAAAGTCGTTACTATGTTATTAACGTACATCTGTTGACACATACCGAGTGGAAGATAGACGTCAGACTGACAGACAACTTCGCACAAGGACAAGAAATGAACACGACAATCCACTGTATAATACACACATGTAGACTATATAACCATAAGACTACAGATCACATTCTTTTTTTAGTTTAACTGTATGTGCCTAATACGAACCCTTCCAACATTAAATACGACTTCCAAAAAACGCGAAACCTTATCCATTTTGAGTTTGCATTGAAGGTAATCTCTTCTAGGTTGTTAGGCCACGTTATTTTTCTCCTCAATTTCTTCTACACAATCGACGATTCGACCCTTTCGGTGGCATCTTCTTCAGGATCTTCTAATGTTAACGGTTAGTTGAACAACAGAAGTTCCTGAAGATTCCAGCAGAGGTGTGGGAACTTCGATCATGTAGAAGACACTGAAGAGATATATAATTCTGTCTGGAAACCTAGAAGAGTCTATCGCCTAAGTTGTTCGTAGTAATACACAAATATGTCTTCACCGACGGCAAATCCACAACCGCAGCAGTGCCCGCTAACCTCTTTGGAAGGGAACAACTGATACATTTATATGTGTTTCATCTAAGGAAACATAAACCAACGCTGATGCTCATGACACAATGACAATGATGTTTTTAAATTTTATGTAGATTTGTGTTTTAGTTATATTCATTCTGTAATGTTGGAATCGTCCTATAATAGCGAAATTAAGCTGTTTGTTTGACATTTTAGTGAAGATAGATGCCTTTGGCAGACCTTATAACCAAATTGCAGAACAGTAAAACGGTTGGCTCCTATTCTTACTTGCTATACTGTGGTAACCTTTATTCATATTTTAACTTTTGCAATAAATGTGTTAGCAAAACTATCTACATGATGAACTATTAAACATTTTATTGAGATATTAATGCTAAAGCTCCGACGTACTGTCATGTACCGAGTGGTTATAATTAAACTGTCCTTATTTAACACGTTATAAAGAGAAAGTAATTACTGCACGATTGCCAAACTTGGTAACAATGAGGTCCATAGTATGGAGTGCATGATTTCCACTCGTCACAGCGCCACCGTCCAGTTCCAACTGTGACCACCAGGTGCCGTTATCAGTCATCGTGATTCACAGTTTCACGCACCTAATCAGTGGCAATGCACTTGTTGACGTGTCAGCATGAGCATGGATAAAAGGAGCAGCGCATTACTGGTGAACCTGTCGTATCAAAACAACAGTAATGCTGCAGCTGCACTTCCAGAATATCGCCGGCTGAAAAGATTACTATAGGGTCCTCTTTCTCCACCTGGTGTGCGGAGCATGATGAAGAAGTTCGAATGAACTGGAGAACTGGCCGTGGCTCCGGAAAGAGGCCGACTACCGGTTGAACCACAGGTGGTTGATGATATCGCCGTTAGGCAGTGCACGTGCTGTGTCACGACAGTTGAAGATCCCGTTGTCCACTATACAGAAGGTGCTTAGAACCATTCTCAAATGATATATGTAGAAGATCCATATCGTACAGCAGCTCGCACCACAGGACGCACAACGACGTGTTGCCCTCGCTCTCGTCCGCAGCCCGTGGTCGTGCGGTAACGTTCTTGCTTCCCACGCCCGGGTTCCCGGGTTCGATTCCCGGCGGGGTCAGGGATTTTCTCTGCCTCGTGATGACTGGTTGTTGTGTGATGTCCTTAGGTTAGTGAGGTTTAAGTAGTTCTAAGTTCTAGGGGACTGATGACCATAGATGTTAAGTCCCATAGTGCTCAGAACCATTTGAACCATTTGAACCCTCGCTCTCCACTTTCGCCCAAGGACTGAAGTTGACGAGGGCTGGCCCTGGACCATCCTATGGACAGATGAAGCTCATTTTTCTCTGACGAGTGAGGTGAACACACAGAATTGCCGAAACGGAGGGGGTCACTGTGCATGAAGTTCCCCTGTATGTTGAACGTGTCACCGTATGGTGTGGCTTCACGGCTACGTTCATCATTGGCCCATTCTTTTTTGACACGTTGACGCTGAAAGACCATAGACGTGCAGTGTGCCTGGCCAGCATTTCTGCCATATGCTCCGCCAGCGTGGCTGGCCATGGTGGCCGTGCGGTTCTAGGCGCTGCAGTCCGGAACCGCGGGACTGCTACGTTCGCAGGTTCGAATCCTGCCTCGGGCATGGATGTGTGTGATGTCCTTAGGTTAGTTAGGTTTAAGTAGTTCTAAGTTCTAGGGCACTGATGACCTAAGATTTTAAGTCCCATAGTGCTCAGAGCCATTTGAACCATTTGAACCGCCAGCGTGTCACACCCACCCTACAGGAGAGAGACGCACTGAACTCAACAATTTTCGTGCGAGATGGGACGCCACCGCACATCGCTTGTGAAGTTCACCTGCTTCTCCGAAACATATTTTGAAACGATCGAATTATCAGCCGATCGATTCCAAGTGCTTGGCCGGCACGATCACCTGATCTCACTCCCTCTGATTTCTGGTTGTGAGGCTACCTGAAGGACAGGGTTTACCAGGGGAACATTCACACTTGTGCTGATCTGAAGCGCAACATATGAAGAGAGGTAGTCAGCATGTCTACTGAAATGCTTCGTTCTGCTGTGCATAATCCAATCCTGCGCTTTCAGACTCTTCTTCAGACTGATGGGCGTCATATTGAGCCTCTTTTGTACGAGTAATAAAACCGGTATGTAATGGTATGACGTATGACAGCAGTACATTAAGGGTATTTCAGTTTGAAATGATTCTTTCATTATTTCTCTTCTCCATGTCCTTGACATTAATGCTACCAAGTCTGGGACATATACGGTAATTAGCTTTCCGCGTTATAACGTGTTAAATAGGGAAAGTCTTTATTAAAAACACCCGATATAATGGCGGCGCTTACGGTGATTTCTCAGTCGTACCGACCCACAAGCTGGCGCCGTTCCTATACCAAACATCTTCCTTATTTTGGGTACCCTGTTATACTTATTTACGTATTTCTTTCATGTATCACTGTAAATAATTAAATGATAGAGAATAATTAATAGTTTTGTTCTTGTTTTTGATCTGAAAATAGGCTAATTCACCCGAAACTCGTAATTACAGCTAAATAAAAAGAACATGATGTAGAATGTGTTTTTTTCATAAAATTATAAAACAACGATGCTGTTCTCCCAGCGAAACAATGCTGCCTTAGTGTGCACATTTAGATACCTTGTTATTATGCCTGTATCTTCTATACTATTGTTTATATTCTTCCTTGCCTATTTAACTTCTTCATGTTAACCTCTACTGACGACGTGACTTCTTGTCGGCAGGTGAGGGCGGCGCTGTATTCGACGGCTCCGTCCAGACGCCACTGGTTCGAGCAAATCCCGGAGAGGAGCTCATGTGAGTAAACCACTGTAGAACAGTAGAACATGTACAGCGCTTCTTGTGTAAATACCGTGGTAGTTCAATCGCAACTGTAATAAATACAACGAAAAACTTTGCGTTAGTACAGACTGAACAGATGCAATGTACTATTTGGGTGACAGTGACCCTTAATACCGCAGTAACCGAGTTATTTTGACGTGGTACTGTATTGGAGTTGACTAAGTGGATTCATAAAATTCATCGAGCCGTTGAAAAATCACTTGACTACTCAAATCGCTCACTTGAGGGGTTTCGAATTTATTTCCATCATCAGATATTTGTTGCTTCAGAGTAATGCTTGGACTTATACCTCAAGCGAATTGCTTCGTGCCAAGCTGGGCGATTATGGAGGCTGAACTCCTGTATATCTTTCGAAGAGAAGTGCTAGCAAGTCAACTGAGAATTGTGTTTAACAGGAAGTATTTAGTTAATAGTGTGGTTCCTAATTACGGCTAGCATAAATTTCAGTCCTTAGCTTCGATGACAAACAGTGTCAAGGGCAAGCGTGAACATTTGTTCGTAAAAAGTGAGATTCGCTTGACGTATAAATCTAAGCTGTACGCTGAAGATGGAAATATATCTGAAACGCGCGAAGTGAGTAATTTGAGTGATAAAGTCATTTTTCACCGGCTCTATGATTTTTTTAAGCGACCTATTGAGCTCCATTACAGTATTACATTGTGATACAATCACTGTCGCTTGCCTCCTGCGAGCTTTCACGTCTCAACTGTATAAACGAGCTGCGCCCAATCGGTAGCAGACAGCTCGCTCTATCTGAACATTCTTCCAGTCAGCAGTTTAAGTTCCTGCCCTTTATTGTTCTTTAATTGATGCAGTATCTTTGAACACATTGCGTAGCCCGACTCAGTATCATGTAATATGCATACAGTAAAAATTGTATCATATCAACACACTAATCTGGAAGCGTAAATGTGTGATAACCTCTTCACTTTAGAAGCGAGAAGGCCTGACAGCCACGTTTGATGAAACTGGTAACACTATCTTCACTGTCTGAAGTACTTTCTTTCCATGAAGCAGTAAGGTAAATATTGGTCTCGTTCGTCATCCACAGCTTATCCAAATGTTCATCGTCCTCATTTCTCTTTGGACCAACGTGTTAAGGGGATGGTACGCAGAATCTCTTTCTGTTCCGGCACGAAATCCTCATTGCACATGTTAAAAAGCTGAAATTATCATGAGGGCTTCTGCTTACATATTGTCGAGATAGGTGAAACACCGTGTTATCCACCTCCGCAGGGTTCCTTTCCACAACATATTCGTTCTCTTTGAAAGTTAATGAACCACATTTCATCTGCTATATTTAAGGTACAGGATCACTACCACATAACCGAAAAAAATTCTCACACTCCCTCTGCGAACTACCACATTATTCCAGCTTTATCAACATACAGTATTTTCATTTTGAAACGAGACCACTGTGCTTTCCACAGCTACTTGACGGGCTTCTTCTCACAGGACGTTTTTTAACGATTATCTTCTAAATTACAGTCATATCTAATAAAATTGCATATGTGTACAAGTGCAAGGGTAAAATGTAGAATACTTCTTTATGAACTAAATCATAAATATTGATACGTAGGAAACGTAAAGGACGTGTTAAAGATAAACTCAGCCTAAGACTGCCAGAGATTTATAACATCCATCGCATGTGTGGTAGCAGTTATGCGGAAGAGTCTATACGGACTGCTGCCGATCGCTGCATTGAACATAGATGTTACCTTAAGAACAGAACTTTTGATAAATCGACGGCGGCCGAGCATAGTCTAATAAAGAAATAGAAGATTATATTTGAACATAGGAGAATTCTACCTCACGCGTCGAATTATTGGGACTTTGTGAATAGGGAAGCAATCAAAATTAGACTGTGTCATAACAGCTTCAATTGAAACACCAAGTATGGGCTTAGCAATACATGGAAGCGTGCACTCGATAAAAAAAAAAAAAAAAGAACACAGCACGGAGGAATAATTTACACTGCCGATAATAATGAGTTTTGACGCTGCAATGGACGCTGGAGGGGGAGCGCAGATGTAATCTTTCAGCACAGGGGGCACTATCTCCGTCCTGTCATCATGACGTCATCTACCCAATCAAATTCCGTTCTCAGTGCAACAAAGTGAGAATCTCGCCAGTTTCACGACGGCGATGAAGCAGTAAACGAAAGCGTGGCATATTACCCGTATTTGAGGCGATACGTTAATCGATAACTTTTTATTCAAGAACTTCGTATCGAAAGACCTACCTAGCATACTATGTATGAGAACGATTGAGGAAACGGACAGACGAAGAATAATAAAAGTACATTTCGCTTCAGAAAAACGGTGTTGCCTTTGTTCTAATTTTTGCACTTTCTTTCCATGTTTCTGTTCGTAGTAATTTTAACATTATCAATTCTGCTCCTAACAGTTTTCTCCATGGTGATACTATAACACTATAATACAGAAATACCTACACTCTTGAAAGAAATGTATGAGGTGTATTTGTAAATAGTTGGTCAGGTTAATTAACTGTTTGACAAAAGCTGCTTTGTGGTAGTATTTTATTTCACCCGTCTAATTTCGGGTGCTGCCCATCATCACATATTCCTTAGAATAAATTACAGCGTACGTTGTAGTATCTTCTGTATCTATAATTTTTCGCTTACTTCTAATTCAACTTACCGTATACATACTGTTCTCTAGCGTATCCCAGTGACAACATTTCGTAATGTTCATGTAATAATACAATTACACGATTCGTACATATATAAGTAATCAGCATAAAGAACTATCGAGATTTCATTTTTGTTTCTTAAATAGGTCTATTCATTTAAAATACTGACAAGATGTTTCGCTGTTTATGCGAAAAATTCTGTTTCTTCCAAAATATTTAGCAAAGTGACTTTTTGTCAATATGTAAAACTGATAGACATGTCACTGGCTATATATATATATATATATATATATATATATATATATATATATATATATATATATATATATATATATAACCGTATTATTAATTGGGATACGCTGGAAAACATTACACATAAGGAGAGTCGAATTACATTGAACTGAAAGATCAGAGATACATGAAACTCTGAGAGACAAGCTGTAGGTAACTTATTATTAGAAATATTTGTATTTCTCTAATGCAGATACCGCTGACGATGTGCAATGCCAGAAACAAATGAGGTGAAACAAAATACTATTTCGCCGAACAATTAATTAATAAGATGACATATTTACAATTCCTGCAAGCTGTAGAGATCAAATTTTCAAGTCATTCAAAACAAGCGAATCCTAACTCCACAATGTGGAGGTTGTTCGGGGATAGTTTCCAAGTATTTTGGTATAAGGAACCCATGGACTTCGGTTTTCGTCAAAATACCTTCGCAACCGTGGAAGAGCCAATAACATGCAATCAATAAAAGGTTCAACACAGAACACAGAGTAATGCTACGAACCTCATACGAGACACATGCACTCTATGTCTGTTGCTGCGTGAATAGGTTCGGCATAGCGTCGTTTGTTAATTCGTTCTGTGACTGTATTCTGTGAAGCCATACCAGAGATTGATATCGCTCAACTCTTACCAAATGAACGTATCAATACTGCTGTGTATCACTGTCAATATACAACCAACACTGCTGGAAAAACAATCTCGGACAGATCAGAACAGTTCTGATTGCAAACACGAAATATAGCCCATAACGTCGACGTCTGCACCGATGACCATATATTTTCACTTTAGTATAGATACCAAGATAAATGTTAGTAAGAAATCAAACGAGCCACTGGAGGCCTTTGGTCCCTAATGCCAATAAACTCAAAATATATATGTGAAGGTACCACATACAAGGTGTAACAAAAATGTACAGCACAAATTGCAGGACACAATCTTCACATGTAAACGAAGACATTATGTTGTATGAACATGGGTCTGGCAACGCCTTGTTTCCACGTTACAACTCATTTTCTCCCACTCATTAATCATGAGATTCAACTTTCCAAAATCGGCTTGTGTGGGCAGATGTCAATCCTCAAGCAACTGTTGAAGAAAATCATCAACAAAGATTTGCTGTCAGGGTTTGGGCCGACATTGTTTGTAACTGGTTTCTGGGGCTCAACGGACAAAGTTAAATGATTTCGTAGAGAATATTCTATCTGATCTGTTCGCAGAGTCTTTACCGGTGCGACGAAACACGTGCTTCATGCACGTTGGAGCACCTCCTCATTTAATTGTTAACGCCTGTCGGCTTCTAAATAAAAAATTCGGTGAAAGATGTATAGCAAAAGCTGGTCCAGTAGCCTAGCCTCCACGCTCTCCACTTGACTTTGACTCTGGGGACATCTGAAAGCTGTAGCGTATGGAAAACCAAATACAAGTTGCTCACAGTCACCGTGCCCGTATTACGGAAGGCTGCGAAACCATACGATACATCAGCGCGTAAGAGATTCACTACATTTGCCGGTTGATACATGTATCAATGCACACGGACGGCATATTGAACATCTCGTGTGAGAAACAGTTGCTTGGCGCATTCTGTTCGTGTGTTGTTCCAATGATTAATGAGCTGGAGAAAATGAGTTGTGACATGGAAACAAAGCGTTTCTGCACCCATGTTCATATAACATGATTTGTTCATCTACATGTCAGAAATGTCCCCTGCTGTTTGTGTCGCAATTTGGGTTACACCCTGTACATATAACTGACTTGAGGACAACCAATCAATCACTTCAGTGCAGATGCACACCACGTTCGAGCTCTTACGGGAATCAGCGAAATGCCACTAGTAATGAAGATAAATGACAAGGGGCACTCTACCAGTAGCGTGTGGATAAGTTGAATATTTGCTTCTGGCGGGAAGCGTGCTAGGGTGATCCATATGGAGGCGGGGGCAACCGTGTCTGAATAGCCTAGTGGTGACCGGCACGGAAGCTCAGCGTGTTCAGTCAGAGGGTTAGCTGCCCTCTGTAATAAAAAAACTGAGTGAACGGATCAACGATGGAATCAGTGTCCACTAACACCTAATGACGTTAATTTCTTTTTGTGTGTTCTCAAATTAGGTCCCGTAACAACCTCACAAATTTTGTGCATGCTGTTCGGACTCTCCTGCAAGTATTTGGAAGAGTATAATGTGGGTAAGTGTGACGGAGGAAGGGTAGACGAATGGCAGTTGACATCACATAGTCGCAGTATTTTTTTTAATCATCTGTTTCAATCTCTTCTAATGCATCATTCCTCGTCAAAAATGGTATTACGAGTGTCCATCAAGAAACGTCATTTACGTAACAGTTCCTGCATGTTGATTTTCAGTGTAACCAGAACAAGTTCCGTTATATTGTATATAGACCTGTTAATTTCGCTTGTAACGCTGTACAGGGTGTTTATTTAGAGACAGCAAAATATTCTGAAATAAATGCATCATACAAAAAAGTGTTCCGGTTGAAAAATTAATATTGTTAAAGGCGAAATCTGTCTCTGCTACACCTAGCCATCTGCCAACGTCTCATCCTGCATGAAAGGGTTCAGCTCTGTATTTTCGAATATTAAACGCCCATTTTTATTGTATGTTCGGATTCTACATCAACAAATACATACGGTTTGCTCAAAATATTATTTCCCATTCCTTGGAGATGCCACTGTAATTGACAAATATAACATGTGTCGGTTTTTGCAATTACGAACCTAGGCATTGCATTCTACATTTCATTTAGGATGCAAATGTAAACCTTTGTGTTGTAAAAGTTGATATTTACTTTCAACATCCAGAAAGAATGTTGTGGATGTAACAGTTTCTTGTTCCCATCGGGGTGCTTGATTTTGATTAGTCCCCTGGACTCTCACTGTTGTGTGCTTGATTTCGTTGAGTAGCCTTGCCTCTCAATTTTAGGGTGCTTGATTTTGGTGAGTGTCCTTGCCTCTCACCGTTGGGGGTGCTTGATTGTGGTGAGATCCTTGCCTCTCATTGTTGGAGTGCTTGATTTCAGTGAGTATCCATGGCAGGTTCACATGTCACTATCACTTCATGGACATTTTATCTATCCCAATGGTTGTGATTTATATTCCGCCGGTAGTCACGTTGTGACCAGCGCGGAGGTCACTGTGGTTGGATGGAAACAAAAACCGAAATAACTCACCCTGATGGCAGGGTCCAGAGTGGCCACAGAAATCAAGCATTCCGATGGTTTGTGGACTTGCCGTACTCACCCCCTAGGGAATAGAAAACTATGTCCCCATTCTAGAAGCTCATCTGCCAAAATATCAATGTCTGACCATAATATTTGTAGTGTACAATCAAAGTCAACTGTTAGAGACAAAGATTTACATTTACATCGCAAATGAAATGTGGAATCAAATGCGTCGGTTGTTAATAACAAAAATAAGCAGACTTGATATTTATCGACAAGAGTGCCATCTACCACGAATGGAAAACAATGATTTGATTTTTTTCACAGAATCAGAATGTGCAATAAAAATGGAGAGTTCCCATTTGAAATTATACACATTAACCGACCCACGCAGGAGATATAATTAGGAGGGAACCGGTTGTATAACGGACAGTGCCCCCTTTGTTAATATTAGCTCTACACACAGATATTTTTTTTTTTTTTTTTGTACGGAGCCTTGTTTTCGAGATATTTAGTTGTCTCAAATTGAACGCCCCGCATATGATAAACCACTGGCGGCGTGGTCATTAGAGCTATCGTATCCACCACAGACAACCATGGTGAGAGCTATGTGTAATGGGATGACAAATGGACATTTACGCACACGTACAGTTTCATGTTGAGTCTGCAGTATGGATTGCCGCGCAGGATTAGCCGTGCGGTCTTAGGGCACTGCAGTCATGGACTGTGTGTCTGGTCCCGGAGGAGGTTCAAGTCTTCCCTCGGGCATGGGTGTGTGTGTTTGTCCTTAGGGTAATTTAGGTTACGTAGTGTGTAACCGTAAGGACTGATGTCCTTAGCAGTTAAGTCTCATAAGATTTCACACACATTTGAACATTTTTTTGCTGTATGGATTGCCAAGTTAGACAAATGTTTCAAATGACTCTGAGCATTATGGGACTTAACTTCTAAGGTCATCAGTCCCCTAAAACTTTGAACTACACTCCTGGAAATGGAAAAAAGAACACATTGACACCGGAGTGTCAGACCCACCATACTTCCTCCGGACACTGCGAGAGGGCTGTACAAGCAATGATCACACACACGGCACAGCGGACACACCAGGAACCGCGGTGTTGGCCGTCGAATGGCGCTAGCTGCGCAGCATTTGTGCACCGCCGCCGTCAGTGTCAGCCAGTTTGCCGTGGCATACGGAGCTCCATCGCAGTCTTTAACACTGGTAGCAAGCCGCGACAGCGTGGACGTGAACCGTATGTGCAGTTGACGGACTTTGAGCGAGGGCGTATAGTGGGCATGCGGGAGGCCGGGTGGACGTACCGCCGAATTGCTCAACACGTGGGGCGTGAGGTCTCCACAGTACATCGATGTTGTCGCCAGTGGTCGGCGGAAGGTGCACGTGCCCGTCGACCTGGGACCGGACCGCAGCGACGCACGGATGCACGCCAAGACCGTAGGATCCTACGCAGTGCCGTAGGGGACCGCACCGCCACTTCCCAGCAAATTAGGGACACTGTTGCTCCTGGGGTATCGGCGAGGACCATTCGCAACCGTCTCCATGAAGCTGGGCTACGGTCCCGCACACCGTTAGGCCGTCTTCCGCTCACGCCCCAACATCGTGCAGCCCGCCTCCAGTGGTGTCGCGACAGGCGTGAATGGAGGGACGAATGGAGACGTGTCGTCTTCAGCGATGAGAGTCGCTTCTGCCTTGGTGCCAATGATGGTCGTATGCGTGTTTGGCGCCGTGCAGGTGAGCGCCACAATCAGGACTGCATACGACCGAGGCACACAGGGCCAACACCCGGCATCATGGTGTGGGGAGCGATCTCCTACACTGGCCGTACACCACTGGTGATCGTCGAGGGGACACTGAATAGTGCACGGTACATCCAAACCGTCATCGAACCCATCGTTCTACCATTCCTAGACCGGCAAGGGAACTTGCTGTTCCAACAGGACAATGCACGTCCGCATGTATCCCGTGCCACCCAACGTGCTCTAGAAGGTGTAAGTCAACTACCCTGGCCAGCAAGATCTCCGGATCTGTCCCCCATTGAGCATGTTTGGGACTGGATGAAGCGTCGTCTCACGCGGTCTGCACGTCCAGCACGAACACTGGTCCAACTGAGGCGCCAGTTGGAAATGGCATGGCAAGCCGTTCCACAGGACTACATCCAGCATCTCTACGATCGTCTCCATGGGAGAATAGCAGCCTGCATTGCTGCGAAAGGTGGATATACACTGTACTAGTGCCGACATTGTGCATGCTCTGTTGCCTGTGTCTATGTGCCTGTGGTTCTGTCAGTGTGATCATGTGATGTATCTGACCCCTGGAATGTGTCAATGAAGTTTCCCCTTCCTGGGACAATGAATGCACGGTGTTCTTATTTCAATTTCCAGGAGTGTAGTTAAACCTCACTTACCTTAGGACATCACAGATATCCATTCCCGAGGCAGGATTCGAACCTGCGAACGTGGCAGTCGCGCGGTTCCAGACTGTAGCGGCTAGAACCGCTCGGCCACTCTGGCCGGCCAAGTTAGACAAATAACTATAATACACATACCGAGAGAAGGCCCCTGACAGATACTCAGTTTTCAGCCACGATGCGCACAAGGCTGCCACGACACTAAGTGAAAGCCATAGCTGCCATAAACTGTGGTAATGCTGACACGTTGCCGTAGATAAACGCGTTACCCGATTGGTTGAGACACACGAGCAAAACTCCCGTTCTAAGTGCACTCTGTTACCGGTAGGACTATATAATGGCCGGCCGGCGTGGCCGTGCGGTTCTAGGCGCTATAGTCTGGAGCCGAGCAACCGCTACGGTCGCAGCTTCGAATCCTGTCTCGGGCATGGATGTGTGCGATGTCCTTAGGTTAGTTAGTTTTAATTAGTTCTAAGTTCTAGGCGAGTGATGACCTCAGAAGTTAAGTCGCATAGTGTTCAGATCGATTTGAACCATTTGAACTATATAATGCTTTTTGTTAATCACTCAAAGTTACAGAAAAAATAAATTCACTCTAACCATCTATTGGTCACCACATTTCGAAAAAGGTGGATTATAGATGAAATCTCCTCGAGTTATCATCAGAATTGTGGTCTTCGCCTAAGGATGACGAGAAGGAAACCCGTCGGAATATTGCGACAACACGACACCGTGACTCGGTTGCTAACCGGAGAAGATTTCGTCAACTAAATTCGATAATAAACCTTGCATTCCCCTACATGTCATTTCAGTTATTTTTGTGAAATTTAAGGATTTCTGGAGGTTTTGTTTCATTTTTACTTCGATTTCGAGCTGATAATTTGTTTGACCACATCTCAACAAAAGCAGTAGACATGTGAAATCTCCAAGAGGTGTTGAAGTCCGATGTCATTTTTATTGTGTACTGAACAATTTTACTACCAAATGTTTGAATGTGCCAAGTTTAAAATGTCGTTAGAGACGTGCTGTAGACTGCACAGGCCTCTCTCGCTGTGCGATGCTTAATTTCCCTTCCCTTCTGAAGGAGACGCGTCACTCATTTTAATAAAAGCGACACGTGACGCCAGAGAACAAACGATCAGATAATCTGCATGCATACGACGCCGGAAGGCGCGTGCAGCCAGTAATGGTCGTGGACATTACGGACGCCAGGGAACGCAAGCGTAGCTGCTCCCTCGTCCTACTAAGGCCCAGTCCTCGCCTTTATGTCATCGATTAGTCATCTGTCACGAGTATCGATGTATGCGGATACCAGACGCTGAAGCCATTTAGAAAGTCTCCCCGTTCTCTATGAAACCGTGTTCCGTGAGTAGCAAACCATTGTTGACCACCCTTTCTGCCGTACAGATGAGCAAAAGTGCATATACTTTCTACAATACCGAGATTTACAAATGTTTTTTCTTCCAATTTTCACCTAAAAAGAGAACTTCTCTTGCCTGGACGGCTAGAACGGAATAACATTATTTTACAATACGTACATGCGGCTGTTATAGCACCCAGAAAGGCCATAATCTGATCAATTGTATCCGGACAGCTATTAGTCGACATGAATAAGGGGAAGTGTCCACGTGTCACCTTTATGATGGCTTCAACTTTGCTGCGGACACTTTAACTGGTTTGTCTGAATATCTGTGGAGAAATGGCAATTCATTCTTCCACAAGCCCCTAAACCACATTACCTAATGATGTTGGACGCGGGGTTGTGGAGCAAAGCCGGTCCATTTCGCGAACGGTGTTGTCTGCAAACCATTGTCTAGTACATGCTGCTTTATGACAGTGTGCATTTAGTGCTCATAAAATCCGTCATTGTCATCGAAATGTTCATGCTAGCATATGCAGTGCACATGGCTTAAAATGTGTTAATATCCTTCAGCATTCATCGTTTTTTTTTTTTTTTTTTTAGGAAAGCAGTGGTTGGGAAGGGTGTGAGACAGGGTTATAACCTCTCCCCGATGTTATTAATCTGTATATTGAGCAAGCAGTAAAGGAAACAAAAGTAAAATTCGATGTAGGTATTAAAATCCATGGAGAAGAAATAAAATCTTTGAGGTTCGCCGATGACATTGTAATTCTGTCAGAGACAGCAAACGAATTGGAAGAGCAGTTGAACGGAATGGACAGTGCCTTGAAATGAGGATGAACATCAACAAATGCAAAACGAGGATAATGGAATGTAGTCGAATTAAGTCGGGTGATGCTGAGGGAATTAGATTAGGAAATGAGACACTTAAAGTAGTAAAGGAGTTTTGCTATTTGGGGAGCAAAATAACTGACGATGGTCGAAGTAGAGAGGATATAAAATGTAGACTGGCAATGGCAAGGAAAGCGTTTCTGAAGAATAGAAATTTGTTAACATCGAGTATAGATTTAAGTGTCAGGAAGTCGTTTCTGAAAGTATTTGTATGGAGTGTAGCCATGTATGGAAGTGAAACATGGACGATAAATAGTTTGGACCAGAAGAGAATATAAGCTTTCGAAATGTGGTGCTACAGAAGAATGCTGAAGATTAAATGGGTAGATCACATAACTAATGAGGAAGTATTGAATAGAATTGGGGGAGAAGAGCCCGCAGCTCGTGGTCGTGCGGTAGCGTTCTCGCTTCCCGCGCCCGGCTTCCCGGGTTCGATTCCCGGCGGGGTCAGGGATTTTCTCTGCCTCGTGATGGCTGGGTGTTGTGTGATGTCCTTGGGTTAGTTAGGTTTAAGTAGTTCTAAGTTCTAGGGGACTGATGACCATAGATGTTAAGTCCCATAGTGCTCAGAGCCATTTGAACCATTTTTTGGGGGAGAAGAGGAGTTTGTGGACCAGAAGAAGGGATCGGTTGGTAGGACATGTTCTGAGGCATCGAGGGATCGCCAATTTAGTATTGGAGGGTGGCGTGCAGGGTAAAAATCGTAGAGGGAGACCAAGAGATGAATACACTAAGCAGATTCAGAAGGATGTACGTTGCAGTAGGTACTGGGAGATGAGAAGCTTGCACAGGATAGAGTAGTATGGAGAGCTGCGTCAAACCAGTATTAGGACTGAAGACCACAACAACAACAACAACAACAACAACAACAACGGGAACACACCCTAACGAGGAAAAAAACTCCCGTACCAGAATACACCTCGTCTGAGCTTTACAGTTGGCACTACACCTGATGGCAGTAATGTTCTCTAGCCGTTCGCCAAAACCAAACCTGTAGGATTCCCACAGATTATAGCGTGCTTCGTCATTCCAAATCACTCGTTTCCCGTCACTCACCTTCCAATGGCTGCGCTCTTTGCTCCACCTCAGGCGTCCCTTAGCACTGACAGAAATCCGCGGCTTTTGATGAGGCGCTCGGCCGTTGCATCGCATTCCTTTTGATTCCCTGCGCACACAACTGCGGACATCAATTTGAGTCTCACGAGTAATTCCTTCCGCTGATTTCATGCGACTTTTGCAACCACTACCGCAATGCTCGACGGTCCCTCTGCCAACGTAGATTAGGTCTGCCTGGTGTCACTTTAGCTGTGGTTGTTTCTTCGCGTTTGGACTTCACAGCTACGTCATCAGCGTTTGACATAGACAGTTAGAGAAGACGTGAAATGTCCATTTTGCTTTCCTCGCCCAGGTGACATCCAGTGACTAGGCCACGTTCGAAGTCACTGAACTCTTCTGTTAGACGTGTAGTGATGTTCATGATGAAATACTGGTACCTGGACAATTTTGAACAGACAGTACGTCTAAATGTGTGCATTTATGTGGGACATATGTTTGGAGATTAACTATTCTAAAGGCTGTACAGGGCGCAGAAAATGTACGGTACAAATTGCAGGACGCATTCCTCACATGTAAGCCAATAAATTACGTTATTTGAGAGTGGTCCATACGTAGAATTGTCATGATGCATGTTACTTACGACAATTAGACATATGTTCTTCTTCGGAGAACAACTAACCAGTATTATTTCTTTCGTAAATGCAAATGGACTTGAATTTACATGTGCACAACTGCTAGGCTTCATCTCCTTCGGAATATCTCCTTTATTCATCCTCATTGTTACATCGACTGTTATGTTTTTGTTCTACATATCTCCGCCAATTGGACACTTGTAAAATAACTATCAATTTTAACATACCTGACTCTACCAGAACGGTCTTCACTGTGGCAAGCCCCAATTTTTCTGGCGTGGCTCACCTGGTTGTCTTCTTTTACACACGGACCCATTAGCTTCGCACATCCAGAATATTTTCATTCCATACTTTCTCTGCTTATTGGCATATATTGCAGGAATCCACAACGGTTCCTAATGATCTTAGTTGGCCATCCATTGTAACCTTAATTTTAAGTATGACTACTTTCCTGTACTGTCCTATAAATATTTTCCATAGGTGGGATACAGCAGCAAACTTATCTGTTTATAGCCTAGCCTCTCCTGTTCTGTAGTCATCCAATCTAATGAATCAATGAATCTTCTGATGGCCGCAAACTGGCTCACAGACATTGTAGCTCTGTAGAATGGATTGGAAAACTTCTCCAAAAACGTTGCCTGATTGGAATATCCCAGCCTTTATCTGCTCCAACATGAAGCAAAACTTCCGAGAAGGCTAATATTTGTTCTCTAGTTATACCAATCCACTTTATTTGTCTTGGTACACAAACTCTTCTGGCCTCTAGGTTTGTTGATCTCACAATTCCGTTGACGATGGCCAGAGGAATCACCATCATTGGGGAATGTAAGTTACCATGCCTCTTGCTCGTCTTTGCATAAATATCACTAAATTTTGTGCAGATGTTTTACTTTGCATAGGGGCGGTGGAGCGGGAAATGGTTTTGCTCCATAGCATATAATTTAGGGGATTGCCCATACGCATTATTACCTACATCATCATCATCATCGTAAACACTACCACTGCTCTGTTGTTCATGAAGAGAGTTGCATGCCACTGCCTGAGAGACAGCTTCACGGCTTAAGTCTGCAGCAGCACTCATGTCTGAAAGGAAATCGTAATCTCCAGTTACCCATCGAGTAACAAAGGATTAAAAATTTGGACATCAGAAACGTTGCTATCTTCTTTCTTGCTCGTTTTTTTTAGATATAGATGGTGACATTCTACCTGCGTACTCTCTTCTTCTATGGACTGCTGTTCACGTTATTGTTTAGTGTTACCTCTCTTCAAATGATTATCGAACATCATTTTCAACACTGTTCTATAGCAAAGTCTTTCAACATTATTATTTTGGTTCACACACCCGTAACCATCTATCGCAATGTTTAGCTCTCTTATGCAACAGGGCATAACGCTATCTGACAGCTGAACAGAGTTGCAACATATAATAAAGTCTTTTCTGGAATCACAACAATGCAAATGTGTGTCTATAATGCATTCTGTGATTTCCAAACAAAATTTTATTCATTATAACCCAGTCTAATTTAATGACACTCCAACTTAAACCAGAGTGTCCTTCGGACCCAGGTTATGTAAATGTGTGGTAAAGGAAGAAAATGCACGTGTCACTTACGGCTAATGACACAGATTTCTGCACTGTGTTATTGAGTACTGAAAAAAAGCTTTCTGATGGGTGGGGGATCAATTTTAAGTTTTTCTTACAGCAATTTATACTTAAAACCGTCTCTAGGTCCACTGGACCCAGGGTATGCACACTTGGGTTAAGAGACACTTGTTATGTCTGGCAGTAAGCCCTGAATTCACTAGCAAAACTGTTGTAGTATTCCATAAACACGTATATACTCACTAAGCCACAATGCGGAAATCTATTGGGCGTGCTCTTTATGTCATGGGATATGGAATCAGCATGGACGCCATTACATACACTTGAAGTCACGGAAGAAAAGAACGACATAATGACGCAGTGTCAGACGAAGTCTGGTGTCAGGTACTCTTGTGCGTTTTGAGAATGAAAACATGGTCCAAGTATGATACAGTTTGAGCGATTGACCAATTGGCGATTTTCCACTATAGGTAATTTTCTAGCACGTATTTTAAGCTTCACGCCTCATTTCACATTGTAATACATCGCTGGTACATGGAAACAGGAACATATTGTTTTTCTGTGCATATCTAAAACAGAAATAATGAAGCAGACTAAATGAGTACGCCCATTAGCCATTATCTGTGTAATCACGTACACTGTTGTTTTGCTTTTGTGCCACATTTGCACAGAAATACGATATATATCTGTCCACATGTAACAGAGATGTATTATAATGTGAAACGAAACATGAAGCTTTAAATATGTGCTTGAAAATGACCCACGGTTGAAACTGTCCAACTGCCCGGATAGTAAACAGAATAATGCATATTTGGACTATGTTTTCCTTCTCAAAACAAGTTGAGGATGTGAGCCTCCACAAAAATAAAATTTTAAAACATTTCGACGTGCTACAGGCTGTTGCAAATGGTTTCAGAGAGTCCTTTCTGAAACTCTGCGTACTTACGTGCTCTTAATTTTGCGTTGCAGCTGCCGTATGATTGGCAGTGATATCTCGTCTGATGTGGCGGTTCATCTGTGAATCAGAGTATAGCACTGCCTCCTGCAATCAGGACGGCGGGCAAGCCACCTCCCTCGCAGGACCGACACCTGCATCGATACACATGTCACCCCTCGCGTCCAATATCCTCGACAGTCCTCCTGAAGGAACATCCAGCCCCCGGCACGCTCACAATGCGACACCGCCGAAAATCGATTCACAGCGTGAACTGTGCTCGCCGAAGCCGCGATGGTGCAGCTACGATGTTTACTAACGCAGTTTGAATGTTTCGTCCATGAGACCTGCGACTGTTGATAAACACAAATAAAACAGTTTCTACGTCAGTCACTTGTTTATCACGCCACTAGGCGTTCTGATGTTCACACTACCATCTGCAGGTGGAAATTGTTTATTTACGTGGCTGGTGTTGGCGAAGTGTACAAACGTCTTTTTACAGTCGCAGACCAAGGGCAGTGAAGGTTATTTTGTGTCTTTTGATAACCTACACTGCCCTTGGTCTACGACTGTCAAAAGACGTCTGTACTCTTCACCATCACCTGCCATGTAAATAAACAATTCATCACCGGGAGATAATGATGTGAACCATCGAAACGCGTAGTGGCAGAGTATACAAGTGAATGACGCAGTAACTGTTTTATTTGTAACGCAGTTTGATTCTCGAACCACTTGCTTTTTAGCACTGCAAGTACAAAATTTGTCTTCAGTTTTTTCATGCTCAGTATGTGGTCCGTGCTAGATGATGTTATTACCTTTATAACTTGTAGTTACTGTAATGATTTACGAAACACATTAAAAGTGTTCCACTCACACTTAAGAAAAGTTTGACCTTCGTCACCACAGTAGTCAATACTGATTCACGCAACGTTCCCTTCAGTCCGACGCTCCTTTGCGACGCAGATCATCAAACGCGTCGTAAGGATTTCATTGGAAGAGAGATAATCGTTTCTTTGGTTGACATATGGTATTGACATTAGTTATAAACGTAGCATCTGAACACGAAAATGTCTAAGACATTTTCATGTTCGTTCACACTATTGCAAATACCAGTTAACAGTCGTAAGAATGTATCAGTTTTCACTGTACGGTATCGGCAAAGACAAGCGAAATAAATTATGATGACCGAGGTACAGGCATATAAAATGCACACAATCAGTAACAAGGGAAAAGATCCAGAAATACAGAAATCTGTTAATATCAACTATAAATTTATGTGTTAGGAAGTCTTCTCTGAAGGTGTATGTCTCTAGTATAACCTGGATGATGAGTCGTTCAAATAACTAGTAAGGAAGTGCTGAATCTAAATAAGGAAAAATGAAATTCATATCACGACTTCATTAAAAGAAGGGACTGGTTAATAAAACACATCATCAGGCTTGAATAAATCGTCGATTTGGTTGTGAAGTGTTTGGTGTACAAAATTGTATAGGGAGATCAAGAAATAAATACGGCAAGCAGGTTGAAATGTGTGTAAGTTGTAGCAGCTATAGAAAGGTTAAAAGCCCTGTACACGTTATAGTAAACGAAGATCCACAGCAAACCAGATTTCGGACACAGACCACTAAAGTAGCGTGATAGAGTG
Source organism: Schistocerca nitens (assembly GCF_023898315.1). Lineage (NCBI taxonomy): Eukaryota > Metazoa > Arthropoda > Insecta > Orthoptera > Acrididae > Schistocerca > Schistocerca nitens. The sequence goes on from NC_064617.1 coordinate 849,044,706, forward strand.
TCACTAATATAAGAATATAAGCCTTTCAGGTATAATGCTACGTCAGCCAGTGAAATTAGGTGAGTTAGAGAAAGAACTGGTTTTTTTTTGCAACACTCGACAACAATTTACAGGTAAAAATAAGACCCCTGAAATAAGGCCGTTCTGCCATTACACATTTTATCACTTTATAGAGTGATGAAAATGACATTTACATGCCAATTTTTGGAAAAAAATTTGTTCAAGCAAGTTAACTTCTAAATATTCCTGATTTCTAGCAAATTTTGCTATTACTGTTAAACTAATGAGAAGGTACTGTAGGTAATAGTAATGACACGGGCAAAATACGACCCATTGTGGTGTAACAATTCACTAGTCACAGAAAAAAGTTCTTCTAACGGTTCTGAGTCACCAAAGCGCCAATACTTTATTAAGTATTTTATTATATTTACATATAAAGTACTATAACATGCTTATGATCTGCGTTAGATTTTAAATATGTTGATCCAGTTTTCTGTGCAACAAAGATTGTTTTCGATTTCTCTAGGACAGTTGACTAATGTACAGGGTCATTGTAATTAAAGTTAAACTTTCAATCCGCTGTAGAAATAACATCACTGGTCCGAATGACGTCAAACTGAAACGGAATATTATCGGAGAAGGGGGAAAACGTATGGCAGAAGAAAAATAAATAGCTACAAAATTTAGCAACAGAAGGCGGTGTAAGCATCATAATTTAGTAGTGGTCGTCTACAAATGACAAATGGATCACACAGCAATGCCTAAGGCGTGGGTTGGCGTTAAACAAACTGTACTACTCAGTGTGCATGGGTGTACAAGTGTAATACTGTTAGTTGCGTAAGCCCATCCAACACAGCAAGGTCATATCACATCGGATGGGAAAAATCAGTTTTTAATTGTCCTCAGCCCAAAAACCGCATAAAAAGCTTCACTAACATGGGTTTTTAATTGTCCTGAGTCCCAAATTGAATAAAAAACATCAATCAAAATCAAATCGGATAATTAATTTCTGTGTGACTAGCGCAAAACATGTTCAGCATGCTATCCACCGTTGTCTACAACAAGTTGAAATCGAGTAACAGCATGTTCCACAACTGATCGAAGTGTTTCCGGGGTCACGTTCAGAATGTGTTACGCAATGCGTGCCTTCAATGCAGCTAAGTTTGCAATCGGAACACTGAACACATCATTCAGATAGCTCCACAGCCAAATATAAGGTGATCGTGACAGACAGGCTGTAGGGAAATGACGACTGATAATTCTAGCATTTCCGAAATGGCTCTTCAGAAGCTGCGTAACTGGACTTGCAAAGTGCGGATGTGCGCCATCTACCATAAAAATGATCCCAGCCGCACATACACGCTGTTGGAGAACTGGAGTGAAGTAGTTGCGCAAAAGACACTCAGAGTGATTACCAGTGACGGTTCAGGTAACGGGACCGCAAACCCCTGTCTCTTAGAAAAAATATAGCCCTATGATAAATAATGTCATAAACCAGCACCAAACAGTGACCCATTCAGGATGAAGTGGTACTGGTTGATTTGCGTGTAGATTTTCCATTGCCCATATTCGACAATTCTGTGTACTGACGTATCCTGTCAGATGGAAGTGGGCTTCGCCTGTCCACAAAATCTTCTGCAGCCAATCATTATCCACCTCCATACGAGGAAGAAATTCAAAAGCACAGGTCCCTCTTGCTGGCAGGTCAAGAGGAAGCAACTCGTCCACATGGGTAATTTTGAATGGATAGCAAAGAAAGATGTTTCGTAGGATTTTACGCTCCATCCTCACGGGTATGTCCAATGGTCCAGCAGTTCTCCTAGCACTACACGTTTGCACACAACCACTCGTCTCTTTCCGCATTCCTGTGGCCATTGATTTCACTGGCGACGAATCACTTCGTTTACTCCTTCTACCAGGTTGCACACCAAAAAGCCGGCCGCTGGTGGCCGAGCGGTTCTGGCGCTACAGTCTGGAACCGCGCGACCGCTACGGTCGCAGGTTCGAATCCTGCCTCGGGCATGGATGTGTGTGTTGTCCTTAGGTTAGTTAGGTTTAAGTAGTTCTAAGTTCTAGGGGACTTATGACCTCAGCAGTTGAGTCCCATAGTGCTCAGAGCCATTTGAACCATTTTTTTTGCACACCAAAAGAACCCACCTTTTCGAATTTCCGAATCATTTTCTCCAGACCCACGGCAGCCATCGAACCACCGCCATTTTTCAAACCCTTCAGTGTCCGGAACTTCCGCAGAGCGACGTGTGCAGTCACCATTCTTGTAAAAAATGGTTCAAATGGCTCTGAGCACTATGGGACTCAACATCTTAGGTCATAAGTCCCCTAGAACTTAGAACTACTTAAACCTAACTAACCTAAGGACATCACACACACCCATGCCCGATATCATTCTTGTAATATAGCTTTACAAGCAGAGTGTTATCTTGCATTGAGACAGGCATGGCGAACGTCGCAGACGCGAGAGAAGGAAAAGCCGTGTACCCGGCGTGTTTATACCGACTTCAATGGGTCGTGTGAGTGACAGGTGTTTTGATTTACGTATTCTGACATACACAGCGCAGTCTATTGATCAGTTTTCAAACTATTTTTTCCTTCTGCCGTACGTTTTCCCCCTTCTCCGATAATATTATGCTGCAATTTGACGTCATTCTGACCAGTGGTGTTATTTCACAGAGTTTTGGAAGTTAAACTTTCATTATAATCACCCTGAATATTTTACCACATATTCTGTAATGACGTATTTTTATTCATCATTTTGTAACCAGTTCCAGATGATGCTCACAATTTGTCATTCTCTCGATTATCTACACAACGTGTAGCAGCACACTTTCAGATGACTGGTGGAAGTCTTTCAATTGAGCATTACTTCGGCTACTTCCGATCCCCTAGCCGACCCAACCAGGGACAGGGGATCCGAATTACCTGTCCCTCCCGGCGCGTTTTCACGTCAGTGAGAGTCGAAGACTAAGGTAAAGCCAGACTGTTATCAGAATTTGAACCCACGACCTTTTAGTTTAAAAGTACGTACTTTACCATTAGAGAACCATGCCTGGCAGTTGGTGACACCGTTACTATCAAAATAAGGCTGACTAGTGTCCTGTACACGGGAGTGAGAATTTTGTTACTTTATATTCTTACATTATGTAATGTGTCTTATGTGAGATATAAAATTATATGCAGGATTTTTTTTTCATTTTGAAGTTAGAAAATGGCCATTTGAAGTGACGAAATAGTAATATTGAGACATATTTGATATTTTGTCAAGAAATAAAAACAGATGTACCAAAACTGGCAATCAAAAGCATCTCCACGGGGTTAAGACGTGAACGTTCATTAGAAGTCTCTAACGCATGGTGACACCTGCTGCGAAAAACCCGAGAATCGACATACATTATATTTACGCAGACGTAGTACTACAGAGACATTAATAACACCTGAATATACAACAACGATCTATTAGCAACTTAATGAACTTTTATCTGTCAGTCATTCGTCTACTTTCATCAAATTACACTGAGGTGACAAAAGTCGTGGGATTCCCCCTAATATCGTGTCAGATCTCCTTTTGGAAGGTCTAGTGCAGCAGCTCGACGTAGCTTGGACTCAACAAGTCGTTGGAGGCCCCCGGCAAAAATACTAAGCCATGCTGCCTCTATAGCCGTACGTAGTTGCGATATTGTTGCCGGCGCAGGATTTTGTGTACTATTGACCTCTCGACTACGCCCCATAAAAGTTCAATGAGATTCATGTCGGACGATCTGGGTAGCCAGACCATTCGCTCGAACTGTCCAGGATGTTCAAACCAACCGCGTACAGTTGTGGCCCTATGACATGAAGCCCATGAACGACTGAAAATCGTCTCCAAGTAGCCCAACGTAACCATTTCCAGTCAACGATAGGTTCAGTTGGACAAGAGCACGAAGTTCATTTCATGTAAACACAGTCCACTCCATTATAGAACCACCACCACATTGCTCATTGCCTTGCTGACAACTTGGGTCCATGCCTTCATGGGGTCTGCGCCACACTCGAACCCTACCATCAGCTCTTGTCAACTGAAACCGGGATTCATCAGACCAGCCCACAGTTTTCCATTTGTCTAGGATTCAATCAATATGATCACGAGACAGGGAGAGGCGCTGCAGGCGATGTCGTACTGTTAGCAAAAAACAGTCGGGTCAGTTGTCTGCTGCCATAGCCCATTAACGCCAAATTTCGCAGCACTATCCTAACGGATACGTTAGGCGGGTTGCTTGTCTGTTAACACTGATAACTCTTCGCAGAAGTCGGTGCTCTCGGTCGTTAAGTGAAAGACATTTGGACATTGTGTTGGCAGTGGAGAGAAGTAATGCCTGAAATTTGGTATTCACGGCGCGCTCTTGACACTTGATCTCGGAATACTGAATCGCCTAACGATTCCCGAAAAGGAATGTCCCACGCGTGTCGCTCCAACAACCATTCTGCGTTCAAAACCTGTTAATTGCCGTGCCTTAGTCACATCGAAAAAATTTTCACATGAATAACCTGAACACAAATCACAGCACCGTCGATACACCGGTATCTTATACCTTGTGTACGCAAAAACTACCGCCACCTGTTAATGTGCATGTCGGTATCCCATCATTTCTGTCACCTCAATGCATTTCCTACATAGAACAGTACCAGATGACATTTAGCTCCTATGGCGGACTTTCAGTCTTCTCGCACTTCTCTTGCAGGCTGGAGTCGCCGACTCGCTCCATAGAGATCCAGGCGCCGTACGGAGTGTCCATCGAGTCCAGGGCTGGCGACATCAGCGCCGCCTGCCTCACCAACCTAAAACTGCAGTCGCTGGCTGGAGCGGTGAGTTGCCACCTCAACCTCAAAGACTGAGCTGGTCGAATAGTTCTGGCGGAAGCGCACAGAAACACCCCTCATCGGCAGACTGTGGACTACGAAGATAGCCGCAGTGTCGATGTTCTGTGTGTGACAAAAATTAACGTGTCTCTTAAAATATTGGAAGTTTCAGAAACAGTGTCACGATGTAGACGTCATATAGTACTATTTCCAGTATGAATGGTGTTGTTGTTGCTGTTCTTCTTGTTGTAGTCCTCAGTCAGCAGACTGGATTGATGCAGCTCTTCACGATACTCTATCCTGTACAAGCCTCTCCATCTCTGCACACATACGGCCACTTCCATCCACTGGAACACACTTACTGTAGCCAAGTCTTGATCTCCCTCTACAGATTTTAGCCCCTACTCACACACTTCCTTCTATGACCAAAGTAGCAATTACTTGATGTCTTAGGATATAGCGTATCAAGCGAACACTTATTTTAGTCCAGTCAAAAATTTCACTTCTTCTCACTTCATCTCAGAACATCCCCAGTAGTTGAACGATCTACCCAATAATCATCAACATTCTCATGTAACACCACATTTCAGAAACTTCCATTCGCTTCTTCTCTGAAGTGTTTACCATCCACATTTCATTTCCGTACAAGGCTCAATTCTAGAAATATTGTGATGTACAGGGTGCCCATAAATGTGTACCCTGATAGCAAAACAATGTATCTCTCTATTAAAACATCAAATGAAACTCGCATTATTCCACACTCGCCTCTACTCATTAAATTCTGAACATTTAATACAGGCCACACAGTACAACATTTAAATCAGTTCAACATTTGCACTCCTGGTAAAACGCAAAATCAAGCCTGTATTCAGTCTCTTGTCGCACATTCCACAATGTGTGTCGTGTGATTGTGTCAATGGTATCTCTAATGCCTTGTTGCAAGGTCACAATATCGGGAAGTGCTGTTTTGTACACAATATCTTTCACGTAATCCCAGGGAAATAAATCTGTGAGGCTAATGGCATGTGATTTCGGAAGTGGAGGGCATGGAATTAGCTCGCCTCTCCAGTCCGCCTGTTGGGGGATGTTTCGTTAAGAAAATCGTGGACTTCTAGGGCCCATTGAGGGCCAGTGCCATCTTGCTGAAAGATGATGGTTCAGATGGCTCTGAACATTATAGCACTTAACATGTGAGGTCATCAGTCCCCTAGACTTAGAACTACTTGAACCTAACTAACCTAAGGACAGCACACACATCCATGCCCGAGGCAGGATTCGAACCTGCGACCGTAGCAGCAGCGCGGTTCCGGACTGACGCGCCTAGAACCGTTCGACCACAACGGCCGGCTAAAGATGATGGTGTCTTGCATATCGTTTGGCTGGGAAGCGGCGTAATTCACCAACATGTAGGTAAACATATCCACTCACATTGCTGTCAAGGAAGAAAATGGGGCAATCGCTCTATCCCACATTATTCAACACTACACATTAACCTTTGGACTGTCCCAAATGTGTTCTTGCACAACATGAGAATTTTTTTATACCCATATCCGGACATTATGGCGGTTAACTGGCTCACAAACTAGAAATGTAGCCTCATCGGAAAAACACACACGCTTCAAAAAATCATTGTCATCATTCAACCCGTTCAGCATGTCTACGTTTTGGGCGACCACCTGGTTGTAATGCCTGAACAATTTGGACCTTGCTCGCACCCAATTTAAGATGTTTGCAAACCACTTTATGCACTGTATTCTTTTACACTTGAAGCTCCCGCGAAGTTTTATGAATCGATTTCAGTGGCAACCTCTTGGATGCGGTTTGAACTGTTTGCATAGTCTCCTACGAAACAGATGGTCTGCCGCTGCTTGTCCGTTTCTGAACCGATCCCGTTGCTAAAAAAGTTTCCAAACATGTTGTGATGAATTTGACAATAACTGCTTTCTTTGCATAATAGGACACGAACTTTCGCTGCACAGTAGTAGATGATTTTGTTTCTGCTTGCCACACAAAACACTGAACTTTCTTCTAAGGGGAACCCAATTTTCTGATACAGCTCCCACAGCGCTCCTTGTGGCGACAGTGTTGACTCAGACACAGCTGTACAGGATTTCCATGGGCTCTCTAGTAGACCTGGAGCAAAAAACTAACGTTACCATAAAAAATATAATTAATATTTAATCTTAAAATACAGATTGAAGCGGCGAATGAAAATTTTTGCTAAGACCGGAATTTGCACCTGTGTGTCCTCCTCACTAGGCAGACGCGCTAACCACTACGCCATCCTGGCACAGTGTGTTTGTACAGCTGTGCGGACTACCCTAGCACGCCTCCCTCCTCAATCCAAATTCCCATTCACATCTCAGCCCACTTGGAGTTCCTCCTAAACTCAAACATCATTTCGTAGGCTCTCCAAGTGCAATCGAATAAGACCTCAGCATCAAATGAAATGGAGGATCCGGCCTGTAACCGTGTGTAGGTGCTTTAATCAAATTAAACTGTATTGTTACTGAGACCTTTTCAAGTCTCAAACATCTGTGATGTATGTATGCAGACTTAGGTGGCAAATGTAAATTCTTGCGAAGGCTGGAATTCTAAACTGGACATCCTACTCAATAGGCAACTGCACCAACCACTACACCACCCTGGCACAGTGGCTTTGCATAACTACAAGGACTATCCTAACACGCCTCCAGCCTCAATCCAAATTCCGAAGACTTGAAACCATATAGTTTCATTTGACTAGATACATATTTTCAGGAGACAGTAACAAATACTTAAATTTATATTCAATGTTTTTTCTCTCTTTCGCAAACGCTTCCCTCGCTATTGACAGTCTGTATTTTATGTCATCTATTGTTGTCATCGTTAGTTATTTTCCAGACCTCATATGTTACTTTTCATGTACCACTTCCAGATCTAATTGACTCAGTGCATCTATTGTATTTTTTCGATATTCATGTTATAATGCACAACTGATACATACCAAAAGAAATCAAGAGCTTCGTCCTACAATCAAAAATTGTTGGTACCAGTATATATGTGGCACATTCGGTCCATAGGCGAGTTGAGAACAGCTTTGGTCTAGTCCCTTATGCTTCAGCAAACAAGGTAGTGCCGTAAACTTGCCTTTGAAATATTCATTGTTTGTGAGTCTACTTTACACTACAGTTTCTCGTGATAGCTCCACCCTGATGATGACACAATCAGTTAAGCACCGGAATTAGTTTGAGATATGAATTCACAATCGTATCTCTCCTTTCGAACGTCTTACTGTAATATATGATTCCAACGGGATACTCCTCCTAACATATTTCTTAGGAGGGACAGCACAGAACAGATAACAGTCATCTCGAATGTTACGCTGTTTTTTATTAAACTACATGCTGAAAATCCGCTTCCGTGTCCCTGACTATGAATATGATTTCACAATGAAATACATCTATTTCATGTAGCTCCAGGTCTTCTCATTCTGGTGTATAACTTGACTTTGTGGACTTATGTCGCAATACAATAAATGCAGTATTAGTTTTACTTATTCCTTGAATCCTTAAATTGTTCATATGTAAATAAATTTAATAATCAATACAGCAAATCATAAAAAAGTCCTCCATTCACTTAAGACATGCACTAAATAAAGGTAGTTACATTACATTCAAATTTAGCTTTCGGCATCGGTTACTGAATTATGTGATTGCTCTTACGCGTTTAATGAACCACCATCAAGAGGGAAAGTTTTAATTTCACGAAACTGTAGTTAGAATGACCCTAAAAAACTTTCTACAACATATGTTTATCCTCTCCAAAATGTTACATATTATACAGCTATGGACACATATTCCAGAAAAACCAAGGAGCCTACTATCCTCCTTATAAAATGAATATACAATTTTTGTCACACAGAGAGTAATTAAACTGAATAAAACTCATAATGGAATGTACTAACAAATGCATGTGTTCGCCTTTACGTACATGAAAACCAAACATAACAATCTCAAGAATATGTAAACAACAGACTATTAGAATGAGATATTTCACTCTGCAGCGGGGTGTGCGCTGATATGAAGCTTTCTGGCAGATTAAAACTGTGTGCTGGACCGAGACTCGAATTCCGGACCTTTGCCTTAAGCGGGCAAGTGCTCTACCATCTGAGCTACCCAAGCACGACTCACGACCCGTCCCCACAGCTTCAATTCTGCCACTACCCCGTCTCCTACTTTCAAAACTTCACAGAAGCTCTTCTGCGAACCTTTCAGAACTAGCACTCCTGGAAGACATGATATTGCGGAGACGTGACTTAGCCACAGCGTGGGGGATGTGAAGTTTGGGAAGTAAGAGACGAGGTACTGGCAGAATTGAAGCTGTGAGGTCGGGTCTTGAGTCATGCTTGGGTAGCTCAGATGATAGAGCACTTGCCCGCGTAAGGCAAAGGTCCAGAGTTCGAGTCTCGGTCCGGCAAATAGTTTTAATCTGCCAGAAAGTTTCATACCAGCTCACACCCCGCTGCAGAGTGAAAATCTCATTCTGGAAACATCCCCCAGGCTGTGGCTAAGCCATGTCTCCGCAATATCCTTTCTTCCAGGAATGCTAGTTCTGCAAGGTTCAAACGGTTCAAATGGCTCTGAGCACTATGGGACTCAACTGCTGAGGTCATTAGTCCCCTAGAACTTAGAACTAGTTAAACCTAACTAACCTAAGGACATCACAAACATCCATGCCCGAGGCAGGATTCGAACCTGCGACCGTAGCGGTCTTGCGGTTCCAGACTGCAGCGCATTTAACCGCACGGCCACTTCGGCCGGCCTAGTTCTGCAAAGGTTCACAGAAGAGCTTCTGTGATGTTTGGAGAGTAGGGGACGAGGTACTGGCAGAATTGAAGCTGTGAGATCGGGTCTTGAGTCATGCTTGGGTAGCTCAGATGGTAGAGCAGTTGCCAGCGTAAGGCAAAGGTCCAGAGTTCGAGTTTCGGTCCGGCACACAGTTTTAATCTGCCAGAAAATTTCAATAGAGACTATTACTTTCATTACACGTTGGGTTCTGTTTTATTGTAACATTAAGACGTTAGGTACTCCTCACCTCAATGAAAGTAATTCTTGCCCTAGCAAACAATCGTTGCTTACATCAGGGATACAGCTTCGTTCATAGCGTCACTTCATACAGTAGAACACTTTCGCCTTATGCAAGACATGACTATAGTCTATTTTGCATCGTAGGTCAGGCTGTGGGGAGTACTCCTGAAGTGATATAAATATTCACTTTAGTTTCGTTGCATGGTCTTTATGGAGTATATAACATCAGAAGACAGGTGCGCGTTTATTACCACAATAATCATTAAATAATTAACACAACAAGACCAATGTGTAGCATACCATATTGCTCGTATTATACCTCGCAGATATATTATGCCCACCTTCTCAAAATATTGTAATCTAGTCAACTACTTTATATTTTTAAAGTTTGAAAAAACATTTATTGTTTTTAATGAACTGTTCTATCAGATCCCACATACGTTTCAAATTGTTCAGTTAAACTTAACTCAAGTAGTCACAGTAGTAGATATCACATTCCCCACTCAAGGTCGTATTCAGTATTTCCAGATTGACATCAGCATCTCTTTAAAACGTGTGTATAGACTGAAAGTCAACAACAATGAACGACATATGTGTTTTTAAATTTTTCAGTGTTGGTCATTAAGTCGTTGGTACACCTTAGTGAAACTGCATTGATGTTGCTAAGAGTTTGCTAAAATATATTTTCAGGTTCTGGACCCTACTTACCCATCAGTACCTATATAGAAAGCGTGTTGTTGATATAACTCAACAAAAATTAACGATGTTTTAAATTTTTTGTTTAGGGTGTCAGTGAAGTAACCCTTCTTGGTAATGTGCGTTATAGAACATGCCTGGGAATTGTTAGGATTAAACTGACATGTATTTAAGCATCTCAGATGATACAACTATTAATATAGTAAGGCTGTCAACAAAATATCTTTAATTATGTATCAGGTTTTCATGCTCAGTCCGAAACTCACTGTCTGACAAAAGAAAGAGAAGCTCCTAAAAGGCGCGGAGGAAACTAATGATACTTAACAGACTGACATAATATTTGATGTTATCCCAGTGATTACGAAATTTGGTCAAGTAGGATATCCGTCAGAGTTGCCTCAGCCTCTAGCAGCCGTGACCTGAAGTCATAACCGATCGCTCCCCTCACCATGACGCCGGGAGTAACGCTGCTGCGCCTCACCAAAGAATGGAAGAACGAGACATCTCAGCAGGTCGCTGCAACAGCCGGAGCAGTCCATGTTTCCTACTTACGGCATAACTACAAGCGCAGTCGTTTGTGTCGTTACGTTAACGCCAGTCAACCCAAGGGACGGAAATTATCTAGTCTGATTGCCGCTACTGTACCAATGGCTAGGGATGAACAGAACATTCTAAAGAGCCAATTACTTGTTCCCGGATGGAAGTCGAAGTTGTAAAAGGGCTTACAATGTTGTTGGTGCAAAATACGATGAACCTCCCTGGTGATGATCGAACACTGTTGACCGGAACCTCGACGACGAGTATTCCTGCCCCAGGAAGGAAGATTGGGTTTAACGTCCCGTCGACATCGAGGACATTAGAAACGGAGCACAACCTCTGATTGTGTCAAGGATGGGAAAGGATATCGGCTGTGCTCTTTCAAACGAGCCATCCCGGCATCTTACTGAAACGATTTGGGAAAATCACGGGAACTTAAATCTGGGTGGCTGCATGCTGATTTGAACCGTCGTCCCCCCGAATGCGAGTCCAGTGTGCTAACCACTGAGACATCTTTCTCGGTTATTCCTATCCTAACGTTCCTATGCAGTCCAGTATCGGACCACTGTCATATCCGAATGTCCGAAAAATTTTGATATTGCACGATTCGACCGGTCCGACCAATGGAGGCCCACAATAAGGAGCTTTTCAAACTTTGTCACATGCCGATTACGTTTTCCCACTCGAGTATGCGACATCTCTGAGTCCAAAGAAATCACACAACACTGGCAGCGTTCGTGGCCCTTACATACTCAATCAGGCGTGGTAAGAACAGTAAACAAAAACAACTCTAATTAACTGTGGTGGCCGTTCTACCAGCCGCAGAGAATTAGACCGCTAATCAATTACATATCCGCTGATGGAGCGGTACATTTAAGAAGTTATATTGACATCCGGCCAAATCGTCTCGGTGCTTTACTTTTGACAGGTAGTGATGTCGTTTTCCTTCCAGGTCAGATGTAGATCAGCTGCTCATGATATTTCCCAGTTTTCCAAGTAAGACGGTACAATTAGGAGGCTTCATTTCTTTGTAAATGACGACGATTTTTGCTATTAAATTAAGGTACTTCATGTAACTTCAGGATGACGGAACAGCATGGCATCTTGCCTTTGTCGCCTTTTACTCATTTAATTAAATACGATGGGACCTTTAATGTCTGAAACCATAACAAAAATGTAGAACAGGCCGTAGTCAGCATAATAGTGCCAAATAAAATTACATCCATACTGGATTAGGTTACGGATGACAATTTGTGCCTGATTTCTGAACCAAAAAGTAAAATTGACAGTTATATACCGAAATCAATTCTTTTCACTATTAGATGCATTTTACAACCGAAAAAAAGGGAAAATAGGCAGATAAGTTTCTTGGACGTTACCATAAAGATTCAGAACAATGAACATTTGGCGTACGAGGTTTAACAATAAAGTAATGAAACTGATGTGAAAAAAAATGTTGGTTACTGTTTTAGTTAAGTTTAGTGTTGTCTCCTTCAAAGTAGTTCCTTTCTGATTGCACACACTTTCTGCAGCGCTTCTGCCATTGATGGTAACATTTCTGGAACTCATCTTCTGTAATATCCTCCAAGACCCTCGTCACAGCTTTTTGGACATCTTGTGTTGTTTGAAAATGGTGTCCCTTGACCGCCGTTTTGACTCTTCGAAAAAAGTCACACTGAGCGATATCTGGTGAATAAGGTGGCTGTGGTAGTACTGAAATTGTTTTGAGTTTAAAAACTGCTGTACTGACCGGGCTGTATGGGATGGCGTATTATCGTGATGCAGAATCCAATTATCAGAATTCTTTTACGAAGTCTTTCTAAAATTATAAAATTTCTTTGTAGTAATATTGGTTAACTGTTTGTCCAGGAGGCACTCACTCTTTATGAACAATTCCCTTGGAATCAAAGAAGCACACAAGCATGCATTTCACTTTTGACTTTGACATGTGAGCTTTTTTTGGCCGGGGTGGTCGCTTTGAGCACCATTACGATCTTTGGCGTTTTGTCTCTTGATCGTACTGAAAAAAACAACTTTTATTACTAGTGATAACACGGCTCAACAATCCTGGATTGATTTCCGTTTTCTCTAACAGATCGGTTGCCACATTTTTCCGTGTTTCTCCCTGTTGTGGTGTGAGATTTTTGGGGACCATTTTTGCACAAACCTTTCTCATACCAAGATCTTGTAGTTCCGAGAACATACCTTCACCGAGGAGCCAAGCAGTATATTGCTCCCTCCAACGTATATCTCGCGAAGAGACCATGAGGACAAAATCAAAGAGATTCGAGCCCACACAGAGGCATACCGACAATCTTTCTTTCCACGAACAATACGAGACTGCAATAGAAGGGCGAACTGATAGCGGTACTCAAGGTACCCTCCGCCACACACCGTCAGGTGACTTGCGAAGTATGGATGTAGATGTAGATGTAGATGCAGATCTTCAGTTATTATTAGACGAACCGTTTCTCGATTCATGTTCAGTTCTTCTGCAATCATTTTCACAGATAATCTTCGGTCAAATCATACGAGTTCACGCACCGTGGCCAAGTTGACATCCGTCTGTGAGGTTGATGGTCGTCCACTGCGGTCTTCACCTTCAACATTCCTTCTGCCTTCACTAAACATTTTATGACAACGAAAAACTTGAGCTCTTGACATAACTTCCTCTCCAAAAGCCTTCTGAAGCTTACCGTAAGTTGTCGTGGTTTCATCCAATTTAACGCAAAAAGAAATGGCATACCGTAGCGCAATATAATGCGGTTCCATTTCTGTGACGAGAGACACAAACACGTGTTAACGTATTACAGCACAACTCACGACTGAGCAGTTGCATCGATATGGCACTTGGACTAGAAGCAGCTTATAGACCAAGGTCAAAGATATTGTGCCTAAGCAAGCCTGTAGGGTTGCCACACCTTGCAAAGAAAGTCAGTCTATTACTTTATTGTCGCACCTGGTATACCGAAAACCGACAACAACAGACGCAATAATACACAAGACATCACAGCACCTGCACTCTCAAAAGCAGGCAGCACTTAGATACATGCACCACACACTAAACACAGAGTCATTAGTCACGGACCACTGTCAAAAACATCCACCACCGTAGCTGAGTGCACAGCGCGCCAGCTTGTCATGCTGGGGAGTCAGGGTTCGACTCCCAGGTGGGTTGGAGATTGCTCAGCTCAGGGATGGGTGTTTGTGTCGTCTTCATGATCCTCATTTCATCCTCATCAACGCGTAAGTCACCAAAATGGTGTCACCTCAAAAGACTGGCACCAGGAGATTAGATCTACCCGTTACGAGGCCCCCTCCATACGATATTTCATTTCACTATCAAACGGAAATGAAGACCATAATAAAAATAGCCACAAACAATAGATACAATCAAATCTTAGTAAGAAAGCTGAATAATAAAATCAAGAAATAGTAATACATGCATACATTAATACTTGCTCCATAGATCATGAATACGAAATTTCGTAATGATGTCGTATGTGTCAATTTAGCATAAGTTTTCTTTACACAAAATAATTAATTATTTTTGTACTGTTGCTACTACATATCTAAAAATTTATGTATTGAGTAGAAGGGGTTGTCATTAAGAAATTCTTTTAATTTGATTTTAAATGTTGTTTGGCTATCTGTCAGACTTTTAATGCTGTTTGGCAAATGACCAAATATATTTGTGGCAGCGTAATTCTCCCCTTTTGTGACAAAATGAGATTTAATGCAGAATAGTGAAGACCATCCTTTCCTCTAGTGTTGTAGTTATGCACTTCGCTGTTATTTTTGAATTGGGATGGGTTGTTAATAACAAATTTCATAAGTAAATATATGTATTGCGAAGGTACTGTGAATGTCCTGAGTTCCTTAAATAAATGACTTCAAGGTGAACTTGTGCGGTGTTCGGCTATTATTCTGATTACACGCTTTTGTACAATGAATACTTTCGCTCTTAATGACGAATTGCCCCAAAATATGATGCTATATGAAAGCAGTGAATGAAAATAGTCATAGTAGGCTAATTTACTGATATTTTTATCAGCTAAATTTGCAGTAACCCTAACAGGAGAAGTAGCTAAACCTAACTGTTTCAACAGATAAATCATTGTGTTCCTTCCACTTCAATTTCTCATCAATGGTCACACCCAGAAATTTTGAGTATTCAGCTTTAGCAACAAACTTCTGTTTATAGGCTATATTTATCAATGGTGTTATGCCATTTAGTGTATAGAATTGTAAAACTGTGTTTTCTCAAAATTTGGTGAGAGTCCATTTGCAGAGGACCACTTAATAATTTTCGAAAGACATTATTTACAATTACCTCTGCAGATTCTTGTTTGTTGGGTGTGATTACTATACTTGTATCATCAACAAAAACAACTACCTTTGGATGTTCATGAATATAGACTGGCAACTCATTAATAAATATTAAGAACAATAAGGGACCCAAGACTGGACCCTGTGGTATGCTATTCTTGACACCTCCCCAGTTAGAGGATTCTGCTGATGTTTTCAGACTATCTGTGCTCTTAATTTCAACCTTCTGCATTCTTCTAGTTAAATATGAATGAAACTGTTTGTGCACTGTCTCACTCATACCAAAATACTTAAGCTTATTTAGAAGAATTTCATGATTCGCACAATCAAAAGCCTTTGACAGATCACAAAATATCCCAATGATGTTCTGCTATTCACTGCATTTAATATTTGATCACTGAAAGCATATATAGCATTTTCTGTCGAAAATTTGTTTCTGAAAACCAAACTGACATTTTGTTAGTAAAGTTTTAAACGTGGCTGCTGGTCAGCGACTGTTTACAAATTAAAATTAAAGCAATTAAAGCCCTTCGTCGAAAATATTATTTCTTTTGACCAGGTTTTCCTACTTCTATGAGTGCCTTTATCAGAAATAAAGTATTCAAACTAGCATGTCATGTATGAAATAAATATCAAGCGATAAAGCTTTACTCACAAAATTTCTTTAAGGAATACCTGGAAGGCAAGCCACTGAGGGCTGCTCACACAAGTCAAGGATCAGGTGGCAACAGACTTTTGAAACATCTTTCTCAAAATGATAACCTCACTCTTAATGAGCAGCTACAATTATGTAAGAAAAACTTCTTCAGTGGTAGAAAGCCGTTACTTGATATTTAATTCGGGTTCCTTCATGCAGTTACCAAAATGACTTTTCTGTCTAAGTCCACTCATAACTTTTCGTTAGTTAAATGGTTTATATTGGCTGCATTTCATGTTATATAGTTTTTCTACAGGCTGTGTCATTCAGACCTCATTGTATTTTCTATAACGGTGTTTTCATGCTTTTAATTGTACTTCTAATCTCTTATGCAGACGAAATGTTACTTTGTTTGCTGTTGTCAAAAAAATATTGTCTTTTACTTCACGTACTAAATTATGTTCATCATAATATTCGTTTGTCTATATTCTGAATATTAAGAAGGCAGTTTGTATCTGCAGCTACTAGATGCCACTCTTGGTGCAATGTTCACCTGCTGGCAGTTGTCAACGTGGGTGCCTCAGTCTGATGCTACCTATAACTCGATATATGTGAGTTGCCCACAGTGGCTTGGTTTCCACATATTCTACTTCAAAAATTTTGTGGCTAAAGCTTATCGCTTGATATTTATTTTACACGTGACATCTAAGTACTGTTTCTTTCTTGTACTGTTATCAGTATTTTTTATAAAAAAAATTTTCCCATGATTTTTTTACTTATGCTATAGGCCAGTTTGAATATTTTATTTCTGATGAAGGCACTCATAGAAGTGCCGAAACCAGTTCAAAAGGCTTAATTTTTGCGACCGAGGGTTGTAATTGCTTTAAATTTCATTTGTAAACAGTCGCTGACCACGCAGCCATCTTTAAAACTTTTAGCACTCAGTTGGAAATGGCCTCAATTTCATCTGAGCTTTTACTTTTGAGCGAATGTATTATTTTCCTAATTTCGGTAGGAGAGGTGTGAATTTCAGTTTTATCAAATTGCATAAGTATAGCCTCTTCCATATACTGCCTTGCATTTTCTAATGCAAAGCTGGATCCTATTTTCTCTACAACACTTAAAAATTGATTATTAAAAAGTTTTCTACTTCTGACTACTTGTTAACAAACTTTTTATTGAGTTTGATAGAAAAGAATTATCACCCCGCTGTTAGCAACACAAGACCAGAATGCTATACAAACTAACATACAAAACACAGGAACGGCAACAACACGACGTTAGGAAGAATCACAAAGAAAAGATATTACGCGGAATATCTTATAGTGTCAAGAAACAAGGCATAAAAACATCTCACCAAATCAACAATTTATTTCAGTTATACTTTCCGGAACAACAGGAATAACTGATCCATATCAGAAATCATGAATATACCGACTGATGTACAATAAATATGATGGAAGGCAGGTAGGTCAAACCAGGAGAACAGTTGACACCAGATACAAAGGACATGTAAGACCATGGTAGTATAGGACGAATCATTCAGCTTTTGCAGAACGCTTAAACCAAAACCAATATAAAATTACTAACAGACACAGGCATGGGAGTCATAAGGATAAAGAACAATAAAAAATACCTCCTCACCTTACAAGAAAACTACCACCTTCAGATAAGCAACAAAAAATCTCATAAAAATTATCCCAGCTATAATACTGGGCTGATTGAGAACACGTGTAACAGCAGTTATATATCCAGAACTGAGATGAAGTGAAAATAACGCCAATGCAGCGTAAAAGAAAGGGCAAAAAGGCAAAAACTGCCAAGTGCATAAGCGTAACAAAATTTGTTTCGACACCAACCTCCGCTAACGAAGAGGGAGAAAGCAGTGATTTGCGGTATATGTGAACAAGGGGCAGGAACATCGTAAATAAACAAACTACTGTTTTTAATCTAAAACAATAGAAGTGTAAAAACATGTATATCTATATTTTGCGGAATGAGCACAGAAAATGCTTTGCAAGTAAAAGAGAAACGTGTCGGGTGCGAAATTTTTTTTTAATTAAGTGCATCAAGCAAACGACGGGGGAAACCAATAATAACTGAATTAAATAAGATGTTACTGCTGGTCGTAGCGTTGTCCTCATAGACAGGCAGCTCATGCCACTGCCATCTTCCGTTTCCCACACCAGGCTGACCTCTGTCATAGCTGCGGGGATAACCCTCGATACGGTAGCGTTGCCAGTTGGGAAGCTAATACCGCTATCAGCCCGAATCTTGAGTTACGGCTATCGTTTCGTGAGCAGAGGCCTCTGAATATCTTCTCCACGTCTACAGAACGAAAATCTCCGATGCTTTTAGTATACCTTTTTTTATCCCGTTATTTAGTGACACGTCACATCATTCATATTTCAGCAATATATGTGTAACCTAAAGTGTTGTTTTAACTTTATTAATCAGCCTTACAAAACGCCAGACGTTATCAGCGGGCGGTGTCGTATGGAACGTACTCCATACAGCCTGTCATAGTTTTTGGCGTTGTTGTCTGGTATACCGCTGCAGTGTTTAGTATGAAGACAGGACAAGGTAACAATTAGCAATATGTACGACAGAACAATAAATGGGTAAAAGTAAAGAAAATTGTCTTTTGCATCTCGAAGTTTTTCTTCAAACAGATGAAGTGAATAAGCGCTGCGGTGTTTAAAAGACGTTTGTCGCTTTATGGTTGAGGCTGAGCTGGTACTTCGTAACAGAGAGCATATCACGAAATGTTTCTCAGTTCGACTTCAATGACAGTCGGGCAGTGGCTCGAACTTTCTAATTGTGGTGTATGTAGCTATGTTAGACTTATATAATTATCCGTTCACAACATAATACTTCATTCGGCCAGAATTTTTTAGGCATTTATCTCATGTATTTCCCGATCATATTTCAGGGACCGAAACATTTACACTTGGCCAAGTTCAGTGTTAGCCGTATCATCGGGTATAAAACAAGAAACTGCTCCTTTAGATTTTATGGTCTGAAAACTCGCGGTTAATTACGTTGCTCGTTTATCAAGTACACCAATTTTGTTTGTATTACGGATTAGATTAGCATCTGATTTGTAATGCAAACATGCGCGGGTGGTCTGCGTCGATTAAAAAGTTTATTACAACAGCTGAAGCACTCATAATTAAATTGGCATGCCCGTCAAATTAGGTTCAAATGAACAGAACAATCTGGACACGAAACAGAAGGCTTACGAGCAACCCAGAGACAGCTATAAGAAGATACGGAAAGGTGTAGGACAGTAGAGCAGCATCTTGTCAGTCACTTATTATTATTATTATTACAGTTAGTGACTCGAATCAGTATAATCTCTTTGAGATAAAAATAATTGTGAGCTATTCCTTCCGTTGCTAAATTTTTTTTCTTCCAAGTATTTATTCATTCATACGATACGTTGTATTTCTTTCCCTCTTACCAAGTGAAGATGGCACTGCCTTTATCTTTTTCTCTCTTTCTGCACGTGCATCCTTTTTCTGATTTTTCCTCAATCTTATACCATCTTATGCGTACAGATCGTTTTCCTGATTCATTTTTTTTCCACTTTTTGATGTCGAGACCCTATAAATTTTGTGTCCTTAATCTGTATTCTTCTGTTCTTTTCACACGCTTAAAATAACATTACATGTCTCTTCTGCTTTAAGATATAAGGATGTACCCACAAATATCTTTGTTACTCCCTAATAAGTAGCTGCCATTTGTATTCTGTTTTAAGTAAGAAGATATTCTGAGAAAGTTCATAGAGAGACTTCGTTATACAAAAACATTATATGTTCCTTTTTTATTAATTTTATTGATTGTGAGTGTCCTTGGACAGTGATTTTGCAAAGATGCTTTCCCGTAACATTAAAGAGGAGCCGCAAAGCGAGCCCAAGCCACTGAATATATTATTCACTGTCTCAAATGTATAGTGCTTGATCAGTTTTTTATAAACTGTACTAAGTCGAGTGTCCTCAAGATATTACCCATTCTTGTTCTTACACCAGTGATTTTTCTTAGGTAGGACTATAGGTATTTACTTTTCACGAATTATTTCTGCCTCTCTTTTTTCTGCATGGTCTCTGGAGATCCACTGATCTGTCGAGGTTATGGTTTTGTTTTTGTCGCAATGAGATGTGTGCTGGAGAATTTAGGTAAGGAAGTCCTCATGAGGACTTCTGTGCATAATGACTGAAGGTGACTGAAAATTAACGAAGGGATCGAAAAGACAACAGTCTCAGCCACCAGAAACCTCGGTAACCAATAAGTTCCTTATATGAGAACACTGGCAGGAAAGTATTTCCTCCCTGTTTGTTAGCGAAGTTCACGCATTCGTTGATGGTCCGCAGTGAGTCACCCTGCCGTAAAAACAACCAGTTTTCCAGCTAGCATTGCTGGATCACTCTCTCTCTCTCTCTCTCTCTCTCTCTCTCTCTCTCTCTCTCGCTCCCTCTCTACCACCTCAGTTGGCCCTGCTTTCAAAATTCCCTAGTATTTAGATCTCTGATTCGCTGAACGTAAACATCTTTCATAGGCTCTTTTTGATCTGGAAGAGTACATCTCCTTTACAGCGGCAGCAGGTCCATGGAGACATATTTTCCAGTGTGATGTAGGAATTACACACAGAAATACACACTTAAGGAGAATGCTTGGATCACCCAATTTCTTTCCTTCCTAACTCTCATGTTGATTATAAAACACATAAAACGTGATTGGCCATTCGAAGTGTTCAGCTGAGCAATGCCCACGAAATTAAGCAGTTTTTGTTCACGTTCGTACACAGTAGACAGTTTTGCTTTGTCTTAAATGACAAATACTCCGCCGAAAGTAAATTATTTTCATGCCCTCTGCATGCTCTTGTTTAAAATGCAGTATGTTCGACCTGTAGCAGTAGATTCACGTTAATGAAGCTCTATTAAAGATTTTGTACACTATATGTATGTCCACTGTCGTGGTGTACGATATCCATGATAGCTTTTCTATGTCAGCTCTTGGATAGAAACGACCATACAATTGTTAAATTTGTTGTTTTCGAAGAGTTCTTCTGCGTATTGTTGTAATTGTTCAAAAGATGTTACCGGAACTGTAGAGATTGATCAGTCCCATCACACCCTAAATTATACTCAGTGTGGAATACGTGTGATGACCATGTTGGCCAGGGAAATTAAAAACCTTGGAGAAAGCGCTGGGTAAGCAGTAAAATATGTGAAAGGGACAGCTGTCTGACGTTATAGAAACGGCAACGGAATTGGCTGTATACAGTATAAAATGTACGCAATGCTAACGTACTTGATCCCCTTTTCTGTTAACCACTAGATAGACAAAACATGTTTTAACAGAGTAAATGACGATTCATTCTTAATTGTGCCTACGATACATTTACACAGATTGCTAACTTCCAGCAATTGCTTTGTTTCATGCATTAACTCGGTGCACTTATCGCGTATCCATATCTATCAGCTGCCTGATATTCATAATCATTCAAAGCAAGTTCTTCTAGGATATTAGCTAGTCCTACAGTAAAGCTATTCCTTCATGGCCATGAAATTGTTTCCCAGTGGTCATGC
The DNA here is from genome assembly GCF_023898315.1 of Schistocerca nitens. NCBI lineage: Eukaryota > Metazoa > Arthropoda > Insecta > Orthoptera > Acrididae > Schistocerca > Schistocerca nitens. The sequence continues at coordinate 849,066,416 of NC_064617.1, forward strand.
TTTGCCCTGCTGTCCCACATAAAAATAAAGCAAGGGAATTTTGTGTAGCCACTTTGATGTCCGAGCAAAAATTTAACCATTTTTAAACCAACACAGGTAGGGCATTAGTGTTGACTATAATGAAGTTTCTGGAGAATCAGCTGGATATTTTCGTATTACTCATGAAGTTTCGTAGAGTGGCCAACTGGAATGGATGCATAGCAGTTACTATTATGCAACAACACACATTTTAGGCTTCTGGTTGAGCAATCGATAAAAAGCCTTCAGTCTTGAAGCTGATATTTTGGTAGTCCCACTTTTAGCAGTAAACCAGGGCTGTCACAGCAGTAAGCAGGTGCATCACCTTGACTGAAGTATGGAAGTAGATCTTCTTCTCTTGTCCTGTAAGCTGTGATTTTAGTTCCTGGTTGTAGGGAGTTCTTCTCATTTAGTCGTAAAGACGCCTCACAGCTTTTCTAACTTTATGAGGAGCACAATGTTTATCTTGGTCCCCCAGTTTAATCTCAAACTACGCAAGATAGTCCTGTTTGACAAAGTCAGTGATGTTCTTCCGTTGTTCTTGCAGAGCCGGCCGCGGTGGTCTCGCGGTTCTAGGCGCGCAGTCCGGAACCGTGCGACTGCTACGGTCGCAGGTTCGAATCCTGCCTCGGGCATGGATGTGTGTGATGTCCTTAGGTTAGTTAGGTTTAAGTAGTTCTAAGTTCTAGGGGACTAATAACCACAGCAGTTGAGTCCCATAGTGCTCAGAGCCATTTGAACCATTTGTTCTTGCAGAGTGTATTCTCCACAAATATAGCAGAACACATCAGGAGAGTTAAAAGAACCTCCACATGAAGAAATCATATTTATATATGAAAAGAATAAACTAAAATAAAAATTATATTTGCAAAAATATAGTATTATAAATATCATAAGGTGAAACTAATAAGACAGTGTTGTTTACAATATGATCTATAACTTACATTTAACTAATAATAAAGTAATAACTAATCGTTACATACCTTTTTCGTGATACAACTAACGAGAAATTCTTCACTAACAAAAACTTTTAACAGCTATTACACAAAGCACGTACTCTCGTACGCTCGTTCTTTGCTCGACTCCCACTCTGAGCACAAACAATGGGGTGGGGGACCCTGACTTGCGATGGAGCAGTGTGACCAACAGACTCTCCTTGAAATTGTGAGACACAAGAGGGTATCTCAAATTACTACCACGTCCCATAATCGCACATTCTCCTCTGTAACGTGTAACATATAAGATACTACATTTGTACATACGCAGTCACAAAATATAAAATGAATAGGCAAACAGAGTTATGGAATTCACAACCGATTTACTGATAATTTAACGATTAAACGCTACACATCAGAGATATCCTGTTTCTAAGAAACTAGAGCCAATTGGGGAAATCCGTTTTTGGATTCAGATTCAGCATACCAAGTATACCCAGTATACGTTCAAATATACCTGGCAAGAAGAAAAAAAATTATTTGTAGAACTGTGCAATTAATGTAGAGTAACGAAATCACGGAAGACATTTGCCTGGGTAACATATGTCAGTTATTAAAATTGCAAAATCACAGGTTAATATAAGTGCAAGATGAGTCATTGCAAATATCACATGCTGGTGCAGTAATGGCCAACTTAACCATATGCTTCGTCCTGTACAGGTGCCGGATCTCAGTTACCGGGATGGAGTTCCCGTGCCTGTGGCACCTGGTCGGTCAATACAGGGACGGTTAATGGTGGTCGTAAATGAAGCTGGAATTGTCGTCCGACAATGTCCCTCACGTGCTCGACTGGAAACACATCTAGGGATGGAGCAGGCCAAGGCCACGTGTCGATACTTTCTAGAGCAGTTGGATTACGATATCGGTATGTGGTCGAGCGTTATCCTATTGTAAAACACACCCAGGAACGCTGTTCATGAATGGCAGCACAACAGGTCGGTTCACCAGATTGGCGTACAGTTTTGCAGTCTGGTTGCGTGGGATAACCACGAGAGTGCTCCTACTGTAATTCGAAATCGAACACCAGAACGTAAGTCCAGGTGTAGGTGCAATGTGCCTAGCACGCAGACAGGTTGGTTGCAGGCCCTCAACTGGCAACGTGTTACCGACACACGGCCGTCACTGGCACCCAGCCAGAACCATCTTTCGTCACAACAGACCTCCACCATTCGCTCCAGTGAACTCTAGCCTGACACCACTGAAGTCGCAAATGGTGGTTGGTGTCAATGGAATGCACGCTACAGGGTGCCTGGCTCGGAGCTGTCCTTGAAATAACCCGTTTTCAACAGTTCGTTGTACCATTATGGTGTTGTGGTGTGCGTACTGTAAGACCTTCGGTACACACACCATCAGATTATTTGACTTGTCGCTCTAATGAAGTAGGCGAGTGTCAGCAATAGGTCTCGTGGTCTTATCGTGGCGTCTTTATCTTCTGTCGTTAGGTCAGACGGTAGAAATGCCACTTGCATGCTTAGAGTAGCAGATTGACGGTGACCAACTTTAAACAGAACTTCATTAATTTTCACACACATTTATTAAAATAATAACAATCATAATCCTTACTTAACTTGATTCTGGATGCTATTTACAACTGACAATCTGAAGTTCCTTTGGTCTTGGTACGTTGATCATATTCTCACATATCTCTGATACTTGACGAAGTGTCTATACATTTATCTTCATGGCTATGTACAGGAATATGGTAATCTTATTAGGCGCAGACTGAAACTGGACTGCAGACTAATGCAGACTGACTAATCGGAGATGTGTACACTCGTTATAATACCTCGCGCGTTCAGGTATCACTGCGCGAGTGTGATCCGCGAGGAGAAAAGGTTCTACGTTAGCAGCAATCTCATTGGCTGCGTGACATATTAATACGCGGATCAGCGGAAGCAGAATTTGGTCCGTCTCTAAGACAGCGCCGTCTCGTAGTGCTGAGACGAACGAGCGCTGCGCCTGCGCTGTTGTGCTTAGTGGGGCGCGCTCTATTGGGAAAGTTGTGTACGCGCTGACTACGCGGAACTGTGTACACAACAGGTGTCAACTGCTGCGCACATTGCTTTCGCAGATGCGGTACGTTTCGCCAGAACCACACACTGAGCACGATGGTCTTCCCTGCTGGTAGTGCCACGGGGCCTTCCGGAGCACGGTCTTCTTGTGCCTGTACATTCTCTGGACCACCGCTGCCAGCAATCATGTACAGTGGCCACATTCCTGCCAAGTCTTTCTGCAACATTGTGCAAGGAATATCCAGCATCCAGTAGCCCTTTTCACAACCTCGTTCAAGCTCAGTGAGGTGTTGATAATGGTGTCTTTGTCGCCTTAAAGGTATTCTTGACTAACATCAACTCGCCACGTTCAATCTCTAAGGAAACTTCGCTCACGACCATTACAGCATGTATTTAAAGCAAGCCTGATTTGCATTCTTACAGCAGTGCTGCTATCGTCACTCTTACACGACTGGTGGGAAACTTGAACAGACGTCCTCTTTCAGATGTGGAAACACGCCTACCAACTTTCGTGTATGTCGCACAACTCCTTTTTGGTACTGTGATTTTTTTCTGTCAGTAAAATTTACGCTCCTCTTTTCTCCATCTCATGATGAACTGTCGTCTTCCAACACTAAGATTTAGTCAGTCTGGAATATAAGACCTAACCAATTCCCATACTGTGTACTGACTTTGAAATTAATCGGACCAATACGCAATGTTTGCGACTTAATTTCGGTTTTCTATTGTTCCACTATTCATTCCAATACATATAACAGTACCGTTAACAAAGTTTTGCAGATGCGACATCAACACTTCTTACAAATCCAAACACTCGTTGGCTGTCGCAACGACTGACTCATTATAAGGCTACAACTCTGCGTTTGGGTTTAGGATCTCTTCTTCTTTTCAAACTTGCTTGCACTGCCTTGCAATGTCGTGTGAGTTCGTTAATGAACGTTGCCCGTCAAATTATATAAGAAAGCGCAACGTAAATTGAAAACAATGACTTCACACGATAGGCAGGGAATGGATTGCATCAAAATGCTGTTTTCAAGAAAACTCTCATTTCTTACAGCAGAAGTGCGGAAATAGCGTCACGCACGTGGAGGGGAGATTTAACATTTATTACCTTTCAAAGTCACTTCTCTCAACTCAGTCAGCAAGCATCAAAAACATGAAAAGATTATTGTTATGGCTCCTGAAGCTGCACTGCATGAACATTACACTCACATCAGCATTGGATAAGGGCGAAAACGTGGATGGAAATAGACACAAAATATCTCTAATAACCTCTCATTTACATCAAATAAAAAATCAACATTACAAGGAAAGGGAGAAAAACTAATGAATATTAGCATCACATGTGAAGTAGACCAAACCTAGAAATTATTTTCACTATGGTAGCGGGGATTCCAAGATAACCAGTGATTCTCAAATTACTTTTCCTGTATAGCGTTGATAACATTCGAAAGTGGTGTGGAAAACTGCAACTTAGCAACTTTATCACCGTGCTGACACCTCAATATGAGTTCGCGGAAAAAAAAGAAACTCCAGAGTAAAATTCGTAAAAGCCGTCAGAGGCAAATGTAGATAGATATCAGCCCTGATATTCATTCTGCTCAGTTTCAAAAGACCCGGCCAACTGTTGAAGAGATAATCTGATCCATGGGAACATGCTCAAAAATGGTTCAAATGGCTGTGAGAACTATGGAACTTGACATCTGAGGTCATCAGTCCCTTGAACTACTTAAATCTAACTAACCTAAGGACTTCACAGACATCCATGCCCGAGGCAGGATTCGAACCTTCGACCGTAGCGGGAACATGATCATGCCTTGCTAGCGGAAAAGCAGCTGTATTCAGAAATACACTACTGGCCATTAAAATTGCTACACCAATGATAAACGGGTATTCATTGGACATATTACACTAGAAGTGACATGTGATTATATTTTCACTCAATTTGGGTGCATAGATCCTGAGAAATCAGTACTCAGAGCAACTACCTCTGGCCGTAATAACGGCCTTGATACGCTTGGGCATTGAGTCAAACAGAGCTTGGATGGCGTGTAGAGGTACAGCTGCCCATGCAGCTTCAGTACGATACCACAGTTATTCAAGACTAGTGACTGGCGTATTGTGACGAGCCAGTTGCTAGGCCACCATTGACCAAACATTTTCAATTGGTGAGAGATCTGGAGAATGTGCTGGCCAGGGAAGCAGTCGAACATTTTCTGTATACAGAAAGGCCAGTACAGGACCGGCAACATGCGGTCGTGCATTATCCACCTGAAATGTAGGGTTTCGCAGGGATCGAATGAAGGGTAGAGCCACGGGTCGTAACACATCCGAAATGTAAAGTCCACTGTTATATGTGCCGTCAATGCGAACAATAGGTGACCGAGACATGTAACCAATGGCACCCTATTCCATCACGCCGGGTGATACGCCAGTATGGCGATGACGAATACACGTATCCAATATGCGTTCACCGCGATGTCGCCAAACACGAATGCGACGATCATGATGATGTAAACAGAACCTGGATTCAGTCGAAAAAATGACGTTTTGCCATTCGTCACCCGGGTTCGTCGTTGAGTACACCATCTCCTGTCTGTGATGCAGTGTCAAGGGTAACCGTAGCCATGGTCTCCGAGCTGATAGTCCATGCTCCTGCAAACGTCGTCGAAATGTTCGTGCAGATGGTTGTTGTCTTGCAAACGTCCCCATCTGTTGACTCAGGGATCGAGACGTGGCTGCACGATCCGTTACAGCCATGAGGATAACATGCCTATCATCTCGACTGCTAGTGATACGAGGCCGTTTGGATCCAGCACTGCGTTCCGTATTACCCTCCTGAACCCACCCATTCTATATTCTGCTAACAGTCATTGGATCTCGACCAACTCGTGCAGCAATGTCGCGATACGATACACCGCAATCGCGATAGGCTACAATCCGACTTGTATCAAAGTCGGAAACGTGACGTGCCGCATTTCTCCTCCTTACACGAGGCATCACAACAACGTTTCACCAGGCAACGCCGGTCAACTGCTGTTTGTGTATGAGAAATCGGTTGGAAACTTTCCTCATGTCAGCACGTTGTAGGTGCCGCCATCGGCGCCAACCTTGTGTGAACGCTCTGAAATGCTAATCATTTGCATATCACAGCATCTTCTTTCTGTCGGATAAATTTCGCGTCTGTAGCACGTCATCTTCGTGGTGTAGCTATTTTAATGGCCAGTAGTGTATTTTACCGTGCATACGCTTCTAAGGAGAATTAATACTCTTGGAGCTTGAATGAATGTAACTCAATAAACACTTACATCCTATTATGAATAACCGAACAAATCGTATCCAGATCTCATTACATTACGAGCGCCCGTAAAAGCGTGTCTTACCCACGTAGTGGTTTCATGTTCTCTGCCTACTTCCAACTTTTTAGAAAGCCATCTTAGTCCTCACCTGACTGCTGTATTCAACTAATCGCTAAAAATGCCTAACGGCTGCAAAAGCTCACTCAACCTTAAAATCTTTCTGCCCTGTTCACAACGATGCCTACCGGATGAAATTAGAACAGAAAACTTCGTGGAATCGTCCGCAACCTCCCACGTGTGTTCTAAACTGGCTAATCGAAGTGTACCTTTTCAAAAGGGCACGAAGGTCGATGTTTACGGCCAGCTCTGATCATAAACCAGGTTTGAAATGTAAGATTCAGCTGAATGTTACAGAGCTTCCCCAGCCGGCCGGAGTGGTCTAGCGTGTCTAGGCGCTACAGTCTGGAACTACGTTACCGCTACGGTAGCAGGTTCGAATCCTGCCTCAGGCAGTTAGGTTTAAGTAGTTCGAAGTTCTAGGGGACTGATGACCTCAAAGTTAAGTCCCATAGCGTTCTGAGACATTTGAACCATTTTGACAGAGCTTCCTCAAAGAAGAACTAAGACAAGCTATCCTAATTCTAAAGTTACGAACAATGCCCAATTACTCATTCGTTATAGACTTTGATGTGCATCTTCATGTTTTCGCGGCGTAAAGACCGTTCCATAACATTTCAGGAGTGCAGCCGCATAAAATCAGCTTCTTATTTTAGTATTTCGGCTGAATACCGTCCAGCCATCTCCAGAGTGAGCCGAGGTGACTAACGCTCCAGCACGTGCTCCGTCCTTTTTCACCCGAGGACCGAACCACTGCGTATGCGCCCAAAGATGTGATACACATCTTTGGCCGCATACCCCAGCAAATATTTTCGTCCAACTATGTGATCAGCAATGGCCATTCGTGTGGTGGCCAGCAGGAGGATCATACAAGCATAAACCTTACTGGGTCCATCGATACGAACATTCATTCACAGCACGTAACTCAAATGTAACATGTTTGCAATGTTTCAAGGCAGATATCCATCCTTCCTAGGCCTTCATCTGACAGTGAACTGAAGGAACTTTGTTCGTTAGTGAACCGTAAAGTTACTACTGGTTCACCAAAGGTTATTAACCTCAATCAATACACTAATTGTAAAGTGGAAGTAGGTGCCAAGGAATAACTGGTGAAATTACGCACAATTTTCAATAACACTCTTTATTTAAATTTGTTGCAAGACTTTACGATATTTTTTTTAAAAAAAGACCAACATTCATATAACAAATAAGACACAATTTACGGTAGCAAAGGACTTTTAAATTATTGAATTATTATAAAAAAAATTCTTATCAGTAAACGGCAAGTACAGGCAAGCAATTTAACGTATACAATGCGACGCTGTATAATATTTCAAGCTCAGCAAAATTACAGGTGAATTTCACTCAATTCATTAAATGGCGCGGTATCTAACTTGTCTGCAACATATAAAGACCATCATGTTTACAAAAGTTCTCAAAATAGTAAAACCAAACACATGAGTCATTCACACGGGGGATACACTCGCTGTTAATAACATTAACATATTTTTAAAAAAAAGAAACAAATTTTACAATTTCTGCCAGTCAACTTACGGCAAAAACACATGCTCGCCAGGTAGGACTTGCGAACTTTCACAACATTATCCTTTCAAGGCAACAATTTCTACCGGTAATGAAATGGCATACTTTTGCATGGCAAGAAAACACACTAATAACCAACTACCTGTATAAAACACATAAGCACGTTGAGTAAAAGCCTTAAAAGGTACTGAATTGGAAAAACACACAACAGTTTTTGCTGACTAGAAACAATATAAAAAATCCACTACGGCGTACATTAACAACCTTACTTATTTTAGACAAATATACATAACCACAAATTTACGTAAGTTACAGCTTCCAGATGAGCAGGAATTCGTTATGCAACTGACTACTTCTTGCCACGAGGCAAAAGGAATTTTTCTTCTTTCCTAGAGTATCTTTTACACGTGAGTCTAGTAATACTAGTTATGGCAGGCGAGAGAATGGATCAGGTCTTAGTGCCTTGCATTATAACAGTACAGTCATTGGTGCCTTAGAGTTTCACAGACATGGCAGAGGCTAACAGTCGAATAAACCCGTAGGGTGGTTCAAATAGCTCTGAGCACTATGGGACTTAACTTCTGAGGTCTTCAGTCCCATAGAACTACTTAAACCTAACTAACCGAAGGACATCACACAGATCCATATCCGAGGCAGGATTCGAACCTGCGACCGTAGCGGTCACGCAGTTCCAGACTGAAGCGCCAAGAACCGCTCGGCCAGCCCGGCCGGCAAACCCGTAGGTAAGGTGGGAGGGGAAAGAAGCAATCCGAACCACAGATTTACTCTGACTCCCCCCTCTTTTGTCCTCAAAGGGGACAAACGGACCTACCTCTCTAATATTACCACCTTCCTGCGGGTGGGCAGACGGGAATGAATGGCGGGAAACTCATATATATGGCTGGTATAATTAACAAGAATAAGTAAACTGAATTCAATTGAACTTCATAAAAACTGTTAAAAATCAATACTCAACTTCTGGTACGTTACGACTCCCAGAACTGAACCAACGCACTACCTCTAAATGCTCAGCCGAGCCGCCCGCTGCCAGCCGTTTTCAACGGACGCAGGATGGCGCGCCGATTTTCAGAACCTCCTCGCCGGTCGACAGCATACGGCCGAACTGCAGATTAGGCCCCTTGCGGACCTACTCTCATGAAGATTCCTTTCGCGACGAGCAGTTAACGCCCCATACCGCGGAGCCGCTGCTCGCGTCGCTTATGTTGATGCCGCGGTCTGCGTGCTGTCCCTCTAGCACCGGCAGAGAAGTCGCTTCTTGATGCCCCGACTGCCGACTCTCCCTGAGAGCCCATACCACCACTTCTTAAACCCACGCGAACAGCCCACTTTTCCCCTTTCCCGCTAGAGGGAGGCATCGAAGCCTTCAATTACGACAAAGGCGCCACCGCCAGAAAACGGAGGGCGACTGCTTCACGCTACGCGCTGCGGCGCGCTTTTCAAAGCTAATCCATCGAACTACAGAACTATATCATTGACTTCGGTTTGCAGTAGGGTTTTCGAGCATATACTGTATTAAAACATTATGAATCACCTCGAAGGGAACGATCTATTGATACGTAATCAACATGGTTTCAGAAAGCATCGTTCTTGTGCAACGCAGCTAGCTCTTTATTCGCACGAAGTAATGGCCGCTATCGACAGGGGATCTCAAGTTGATTCCGTATTTCTGGATTTCCTGAAAGCTTTTGACACCGTTGCTCACAAGCGACTTCTAATCAAGCTGCGGGCCTATGGGGTATCGTCTCAGTTGTGCGACTGGATTCGTGATTTCCTGTTAGGAAGGTCGCAGTTCGTAGTAATAGATGGCAAATCATCGAGTGAAACTGAAGTGATATCAGGTGTTCCCCAGGTAATCGTCCTGGGACCTTTACTGTTCCTGATTTATATAAATGACCTGGGTGACAATCTGAGCAGTTCTCTTAGGTTGTTCGCAGATGATGCTGTAAATTACCGTAGTAAGGTCATCCGAAGACCAGTATCAGTTGCAAAGCGATTTAGAAAAGATTGCTGTATGGTGTGGCAGGTGGCAGTTGACGCTAAATAACGAAAAGTGTGAGGTGATCCACATGAGTTCCAAAAGAAATCCGTTGGAATTCGATTACTCGATAAATAGCACAATTATCAAGGCTGTCAATCCAACTAAGTACGTGGGTGTTAAAATTAAGAACAACTTCAGTTGGACAGATCACATAGATAATATTATGGGGAGGGCGAGCCAAAGGTTGCGTTTCATTGGCAGGACACTTAGAAGATGCAACAAATCTACTAAAGAGACAGCTTACAGTACACTCGTTCGTTCTGTTAGAATATTGCTGCGCGGTGTGGGATCCTTACCAGGGGGGATTGACGGAGGACATCGAAAGGGTGCAAAACACGGCAGCTCGTTTTGTATTATCACGTAATAGGGGAGAGAGTGTGGCAGATATGATACGCGAGTTGGGATGGAAGTCATTAAAGCAAAGACGTTTATCGTCGCAGCAAGATCTATTTACGAAATTTCAGTCACCAACTATCTTTTCCGAATGCGAAAATATTTTGTTGAGCCGAACCTACGTAGGTATGTGATGTGTCGGCAGCTGGGCCAACACCTTGTAGATAGAGGTGGCTTAAGGCACGCTAGACTAACGCAGACGGGCGTGAAGTACTGGAACAGGATACGTAATTAATGCTATGAAGAAAAGTACGTAGCTGGTATAATACTTATCTTTACTCATTCATTGTGGTACATCGCACAAAGGAGACATTAATTACAATCACTGTAAGGCTAATGGCGCCTTGCTAGTTCGTGGCCATTAACTTAGCTGAAGGCTATTCTGTCTCTCGGCTAATGAGAGAGAAAGGCTTCGTACGTCTAGTCGCTAGCTCTGTCGTCCGTACAACTGGGCTGAGATCGAGTCAGTCTCTCGAGACCTGCCTTGTGGTGGCGCTAGGTTTGCGATCACACAGTGACGACACGCGGGTCCGACATGTACTACAGGACCGCGGCCGATTTAAGCTACCACCTAGCACGTGTGGTGTCTGGCTGTGACACCACAGTAGGAATGATCATCAAAATAAAATATGAGAAATCAGAGCTCGAACAGAAAGGTTTAGGTGTTCGTTTCTCCCGCGCGCTGTTCGGGAGTGGAATGGTAGAGAGATAGTATGATTGTGGTTCGATGAACCCTCTGCCAAGCACTTAAATGTGAATTGCAGAGTAATCATGTAGATGTAGATGTAACTTTACTCCGGCTCAGTTAGTACCATCTTGAAAAGTGTACTACGTTCACTAGTCCATTAAGAATCTTGACACGTGTTTTAGCAAGTCGCTCTAGTTACTGACTCATCATTTGACGCTCAGCACATTTTTCCAATACAGTTTATAGCGCTGCTGTCTGATCAGTACCTTCATTGTCCACTGCCAGTCTGCCATATCATCTTGTGTTGCACTACCGTTCCTTAACAGATTTCCAGCACTGTACTTTGGTCGTGTGTGGTGTGCCTGGTTTCCGTTCCCTATTGGCTGACGGTGGCTTCCCTGTTGCGCAGGTGCGGCTGGACTCACCCAACGTGTACATGCCGGGCCTGAAGACGGCGCACGTGCACGGGCACGGAACTCGAGCGCCGCCGCCCCCGCAGCCGGTGTACCAGCTGTGCGTCTGCGCCACGGGCAAGCTCTTCATGGCGCCCGCCACCGGCGCCTGCGCCATCGAGGAGACCTCCACTGTCTGCCGGTGAAGGCCCGACAGCTACTTCACTACCGCCTGCTACGGGTCCATCTGACACCACCACCGATGGTGCCTGCGGAAGCTCACAACATCAACTACGACCCACAATTTACATTCAGGTCCAAGTGCAGCTCTACCCTTCACTTCCACGGACACGAGTAAAAAATGCATTTAGCTGCTCAGCTAATAAATAGCCGTATATGGAACTACGACAGTTACCAGAATGATAATACAGTGTTAAGGATATAATTTTCGTTAAGGTTCACTATTATTGGTCATTCTGGTCATGCTTTATTATCCCCCCACATGTTTACGTGGCTCCGGAAACGTTAATGGCAACTCACGTTTTGGACCAATCCGTGCACTTCAACAATAAAATGTATGCTTCAACAACTGGGGCGTACTTCAATTAAAAGTTCTGGGCTCAGGGGCTGTGTTCGATGAATGCAAGTATTCACTGATATTTCGTCCTCATATGCGAGACACATTTTCAGAGATAGCTTTGCATACAGTGTCTGATTTATCTCCGAAGTTGTGTCATAAAGATGGGGAGGAAACTGCAGAGACTAGTTTTATACATCGATAACGGCCTCTCTGTCCGTTTAAGTGGCAACACACTTCGTTTCGAACACTCCAGGTTACACGGCTAGCATTAGAAAAAGGAGAACCCATGGAGTTAACAGTTGTTTCGTGATGTCCAACCGCATTCTCGACTTCACTCCTCTGTTCAATACTATGACAAATATGATATTTTTAATAACACCGTTCACGAGAATTGGACTTTTTTTAGCGTGTCGAACAGACATAAATACACATTCTGTCAATCACAGAAAGAAGACAGGATTCATCATTCACAATCCTATTTCAGTTTTTATTTTAAAACTTTCTTATTCAAACATATCAAGGGTACAGTATACCACATGAAAAGTAGACCATCTGGTTCGCTAGCTTCATTTTACTTTATTTCCTTGAGAAAGAAATCACACTCCATTGGTATGTCCAGCACTTCAACACTGGGTTTTACCCTTTCATATCTCTCCCGTTCCTGCAGATTCTCTCGCTATCCACATAACCACTTGTAACTTTTGATTATGTGCCATTATTGAGCTTTTTCCACCTTTTCGTCAGTTGATAGTTTCTGCAGCCTTTGGTAGTTGTGGTTGCTATAAAACTGTAACTTGTCAACCAAGTGATGAAAAAATCAGGAGAAGTAAACAGGCTCATAATTCCCTTACCACCAATTTTTTTTTTACTTTATATGTATATAAGTGAAAGGCTCATGTAATCTGAAGTATGATAACTCCTAAACGCTATAAACACTATGTGGTACTAGTCACTCCACTCTGCTCACACATTTCTCTGCATTCATTAATCTGCGTTTGTTGTAGATCACCATTTAATTTTTTGACTGGTTATAGTTGAAACCTCGTATTGAAATCTCAGCTAACATATGAATTTCATATTAAGAGCCATAAAGATTGTTCGGCAGCGGCTGAAACCTCTCAACTACCTTTCAGTTCTCTCTTTGGTTATTAGAAGCGTTATTTATGTTTCGCAACCAACAAAAAAATGTTCAGATGTGTATGAAGTATTATGGGACCTAACTGCTAAGGTCATCAGTCCCTAATCTTACACACTACTTAACCTAAAGTATCCTAAGGACAAACACACACACCCATGCCCGAGGGAGGACTGGAACCTCCGCCGGGACCAGCCGCACAGTCCATGACTGCAGCGCCTAAGACCGCTCGGCTAATCCCGCGTGGCGCAACCAACATTAAGAATTTTATTTCAGAAGTTTATACCAAGAGATCATCTGTCTTATAACACTTGCAGCTTTGTGCCTCAAAACTGTTGTCTTCTTTCGTGAAAGGTGCTTGGTGATAATGATTGCATTCCTTAATGGAAGGCTATAAACCTCTTAGTCTGTTGCGTTTCTCAGTCTTTATATATTTTATTATCAATTTGTTACCTATTGACCTTGATTGCATCTCACCATGTTATTCTTTATATCAATTACTTGGAATCATTTTTCAATATATTCTCATGTTTTAGAATTACTTCATTTTCGTGTCTACAGATTCAGCAAATATAAATTTTTTATCTACACGTAAAATTTCAGCAGTCTATGTTTGGTTTTTTCGGTATCTCCCTTTGCTATTATTCATGAATATGCATTTAACCTATAATTTTTAAGGCAATTGCAGATTTTCCAGCAAGCAATTTCACAAAGTAAGAAACATTCTTTTAAATACATAGCTACTTTTCAAACCTTTCGTAAGATGTTAATTTATTCCCTCAGACTAACGTAATACAATTAAAATACCTACAATGACAGAATCAATTTGCCTCTGCAGTAATTGGCAATAAAACGGGTAAAACATTTTCATTTCTGTTTTTCATCCAAGTAACGAGAATTTATTTAGTGGCGTAACTTCCGTTCTTCTATCTGGGTAGTATACAGTGCAAACACTTTCGCTCCGAACTTTCTCATGAGACCTTTCCTTTCTTCGTTTACTTTCAGTACAACATATTTATAAATTTGCCTCTTGTGGCGTTGTTACATTGACCTTTAGGCCTCGCTAAAGACTGAAATTCTATGGCGTACTTAACACGATTGTCAGCTCCAGCTCTCATTGTCGTCGATGATATTACTATGACTTACTATGAACATATCTGCGGTTTCAAAATCTCTTCCCATAGTGTTGCAAATAGTTATGTTTCCCTTATCTTCCTCCTGCGTACAAATTTTGAAACAATGTCTGATTTTATTCTCATTCTTTCGCCTCTTACTTTGTATCGCAACATTTCTTTTTATTTCCATCATCTGTCATTTTCTTTGTAGAGTCACTCTAGTGATAAACTAATTTACACTGCTAAACTTTGATGACTAGTCTGCGAATATCGTGTTTTTGTCTAATGTATTCCAGTACTTTTTTCCACACATTTTCCTCTGACCTATATAACAAATCGGGGCTCTGTTTGAATCATATTCGTCCAATCATCATGAAATCATTTTATTTTATGGAAAGTATTATGAAATTAACGATGTTTTCGTTTGAGTTTCAGAACTTTAAATTTAAAGTGAACGTAGGAAAAGTGAATTTACGTTGTTTTAGCTTAAAAATGTCACTTAATCATCCTGCAACATTGCAAACCTCTTCCTCACTCTGCTGCACGCAGTCCAGCTTATTGGTCTCACCTAACACCCCCAGTTATAATGTGCTCATGTATGACAGCATTCCTATCTACTCACATGCTGCTAGAACACCAGTTGATCCACAATCATTGCGCCACGATCTTTTAATTGAGAATTCCTGAAAATTTACTGACAGCCCGGTCTTAACATTGCTGGTCTGCAGAATCATTACACAACGCGAATGATGTATGTGTGACCAAATAACTTTCTGGCAATGTGGCTTGTAGTGAAACAAATACTATCCAATTCTGTGTTACGATGAACAACACCAGGAGCTAGTACTTCAAAACTGTAATTTTATAGTAGCAATGTGACAGGGTCATGACACATAGCCTTTCAATCAATAACGTCTTTGAAAGTTTCGTATTAAACTGAAACCTAACAATAATAATAACATGCTCCGTGCGTAATACAGATGCGATTCATAAGTGACAATTACGCTCACAATTGTTTATACGAACAAAATCTACTGCAGTGACCTGTAAAACTATTACATAAATGAGTGGATGAGGTTGTCTCCGACCTCTTTCTCATATGTTGTAGAGATCCTAGACACCCCATTACATGGCTATCACCAGTTAACATACTGAAAAGACGCAGATAATAAAAGGAGGAATTACACTGACACTAATTCGACGTAAAAGTATTTTAAGTTTTCTCTTTCGTCCTCTCTGTGCTCAGCTGAATTGAAAAGCTAGTGTAGATACGCATTGCCTTTAACCCTTCGAATGAATGTACAGTAGAATAAAAGAGAGTAAGTGTCAGACTTCATTTACCAATTTCATACAGTTCAAAATTCTGTTCAGCGTAGTAGAAGACGTGTAACTCTTAAAAGAATGTAATGAAAGAAGGGTACTACACTCTGTTGAGGGAATACGTTAGAGAGCCGCTTAGCATCCTCTGACCTGTTACCGCAGAAATATATATCTATGTGGACCTAATGCTGATTAATTAACAGGAACATAGGGACAGACAAACACAGTGTGACACTTGATACTTGAGATAATTTTTCACCAATCCGCAAAGAAAGTGAGTGGATCGCAGTCACGTGTATTGACTGCACACAGGGTTAAATTATTCTGTAAATAGTTGCTTATAATAAAAGAAATTTATTGTATAATTCTTGTATAAATATGCCTTCTAGCTAAGAGATGCATATATTGTATAGACAGAGAAAATGTAAATTTGTCTGTGTTACTATTAAAATGGCTAAATGTCATTAAAAGTATACAAAATCATGCAACATAAGTATACAAAAGTTCTTCGTGAAGCAGCTGTTTGGTGTATTTTCGAATTTTTGTTGAGAGCTATGTGACCTCACAAGAGAATCTATTAAAGTCTGATAATGGAATACATATACATATATATTTGCAGATTTATTTGTAGCAGGTCTCTGTGTCTAACTGTCGTCATGTTGAGTTTGCTAACAAATTAATTTAAGAGATATGTGGCTTTTTGAGGATGTATGAAATTTTTGTAGCAATGTCGATTTATTTTAATAACTGTAAATAAAGTAATTTGAGGTGATTTGCTAACAAACAATATTGTGTTACTGAGTCTTTGTTGACGGACACATGTGGAGTGAAATTTGGTGAAGTATAGACTTACAAATGTTTACGTTTGTTTCCGATCGCTGTCTCAAAACCTAACGTAAATACTCTTGTGAAACCTCCAAAGACAGTTCATTTAGATACACCACACGCATAAACCTACAATGTTGCTCAAATTATACTTACATTGTTATCAACACAGCATGTTCGAAAACATAGACACCAGGATCGTCTTTCGAACATGTGCTTGTAACCAGCTTTACCAACCAATTTTTTAGTTTTATTTATTTGTCCAGCAGAGCCTCTACTCTAATTAGCTGTCTAGAACACTTGTTTACGTTGTATACTTAACGGTAAGATGAAAATACATGTCTATTTACAAAATTACAAGTTCAAACGTTCACAATTTTCTGCGCAGTTTTTAACAAATTGCATGATAGATAAATTAGATATCACTATGTTACCAGTGGACACTATTTCTTAATTTTAGTCATAAGTGACACAGAGAAAGGAAAATACGAATACAATTAAAAATTAAGGAGTTTCTCGTATACGCTTAAGAACACTACCGATCAACATATAAAACTGAATGACTTTAGTAACCAAAATAGGTGAAGCTGATTGGGGGTGATGGTATCCCTAATTCATTAATTATTTTAAAAATTCCAATGCTTCAAAGTCAAATTTGGCTCACCAATCAAAATGTGGTTTACATTAGCTTCTGACACAGAATCACAGGCAATGCAGAAGAACCACAAATGTCGTTGCTGCAAATAGCGGTATTTCATGCTAAAAGTTGGCCAAAATTTATGTTTGGTATTTTCTTTACTTTGAGACCCTACAGAACATGAATGCTAAAAGGTATCCGTTAAACTTCGGTTACACGAAAAATCAATCAAATCTAAAGGCCGTAAAATTAACTAAATATCTAGTAATTACAATTATGAAACGAACAACTTAAATCGGAAAGAAAATATAGAAAATGTTGCAGGGGAGGCGAACCAAAGGAAGGCATTTTGTTGGTAGAACACTTAGAACATGCAATAGATCTACTAAAGAGACTGCCTACCGAATTTTAGCACCACACAGATATCATATCTAAATCGCTTTGCAATTAGTTTTGATCTTCTCATGACTTTACTACATCATAAACGAGAGCATCACCTGCAAACATTCTAAGATGGCTGCTCAGATTGTCTCCTCAGTCATTTATAAAGATGAGGAACAACAGAAGGCCTATTACAGTACCTTGGGGAACGACAGAAATCACTTCTGTTTCACTCGATGACTTCCTGTTAATTACTACAACTGTGACATCTCGTACAGAAAATCATGAACCAAGTCACACAACTGAGACGATAGTCCATAAGCACTCAGTTTGAGTACAAGCCGCCTATGACATATGGTGTCAACAGCCTTCTGGAAATCTAGAAATACGGAATCAACTTGACATCCTTTGTCTATAGCAATCAACACTTCGTGTGAGTAAAGGGCTAGCTAAGGTTCACAAGAACGATCTTTTCTTGCTGCATTTCAATGTTAATGCTATGGGCCTGTAATTAGTGAATTACTGCTACAACCTCTTTTGAATATTGGTGTAACCTGTGCAGGTTTCCAGTCTTTGTGTTCGGATATTTCGTTGTGCGAGCGGTTGTATATATGTTCGATAGTTAGGGAGCTATTGAATCAGCATACTCTCAGAGGAACCTAATACAGTCTACATCGGAAGGCTTGCTTTTGCTAAGTGGTTTAAGTTGATTTACTACTTCGAGGATATCTAATTCTAAGTTACTCATGTTGGCAGCTTTAGCAGCACGTTCATCGATGGTATTTCCATTGCTGCCGCACACAGAAGGCATCGATTGTGCCTTGTCACTAGCATACTTTACATACGATCAGAATCCGTTTTATTTTTCTGCCAGGCTTCGAGACAAAGTTTCGTTGTGTAAACTATTGTAAGAATCTCACATTGAATTACACGTTTTATTTCGAGCATCTGTAAAAGTTCAGTGGAAATTCTGTGACCATCGTACGTACGCTGGGCGAGGCAGCACACACAGCGTTGAGATAAATAATATTATTGGCTTGGTACATATGTACCCTATATTTGTAAAATTTTTGTATGTGGTCTTGCCGCTGTAGGTGTTCATTTTAGCCTTTTACTGTGCCTATTTGGGCAAGCTGTTTCATATTTGTTCTGAAGAAGGCGTGGTTATCCACGCCACGCTGAAATCTAGATATACACCAGGTAGTATACCCCCCCCCCCCCGATTTTGTTCATCTGAGCAATCTGTTTCTATTGGGAACTCCTCTTCATCATCATTTTCAGCTTGAGGGGTCTGTCTAATCCATCGTTCGCTTGAGAGCAGTAAATGAAATGCTTCTTTTAAGAGAGGTTTGCTGATTTCCTTTGGCTTCGGTCTTATCTCTGTACTAATGGTTCAGACGTCATTATTTAGTGCGTTTATTATGTCCAGACTGCGTTCTTTTCGTGAGAATTTTCTCGCAAACGTTTGTCTCTAGAGATGGAAGTGCTTAATGCGTGCGTCGGCTGCCACTTCTGATAAACTGCCTATAGGTAAGAGGGTGTGTTCAATGACAGGTGGACCATGTACTAAAAGTCTGCAAAAAATATTCTACTGTTATTTCCATTATTGCCTATTCCATAGCCTTTGGAACATTTACAATTAATCCCAACTGATTTCGAAACATTTATTGTGTAACTTTCTGCTTCTCTTGAACGAGTTTCTTTTCCTCTTTTGAAAGAATTTGTGACTTCTTGATGTTTATTTCATATGACAAATGTAACAAAAAAACGAGAACTCTAATTCGGGAGTGGAGTGTAGAAGGGTCGAACTCAAGAGCTCCTATATTTACTACTTTGGTTTTTGACAAGTCATTAAAGTTTACTGAGGCGGACTTGCAAATTTATGACCTCATTGTCGATGATGTCTTGTATCAGTGCTACAATGGACACTATCAAAAATACACGAAACTCACAGGTTAAGTAGTGAGTACTTTCTTTAATGACGCGTTTCGCATTATACATCATCAGATTAATCAAAAAAAGGAGAACACGTCGTACATAGATACTGAGTCTGGTATATTACCCATAAGGCTGTATGAAAATCTGTTGCTGCGTTGCAGACCTTTGCATATACCGTAGTCATAAGCAATTTGTGTTTAATGCATATATCACCGGTTGTTCTTGCAATTTTTGCTTCTCGTATTGTTTCAATTTGCCTATTGATATAACCAATTCCTTCATTGGTAACATCAGCTGTTTCATGAATAAATCTAATTCATATTGGTCTGCAACAGCGAAGAGATAATGCTGCAGGTTTTTTGTAAACAATTAGGACTTTATTCTTGCGACCAATAAGTTGGAGAGGCATTAAAGATGACTGAAATACGTTCGTATCAGAATGAAGGTTGTTTTCAAACTTCTGTGTAACTGAATCATTACAACCCCATTTATAGTTAAGTTGCAATGTATTTAAGCTATCTTTTCGAAGACCATTTAAAACATCTTCCAAATAATATTAATCGCTCACATGTGTGACTAAGCAGAGCTTGAAGTTGAGTCTCTGCGTATGTGGCAATCACCTAGTGGGATTGACTCACAGGGTAGCACGGCTTTTTAGCTTCTTGAATGATACTGTAACAGGTGTAGATCTTGTTATAAGATGTTCGGGTTATTTCGTATTGTCAGTGAGGCATCGACAATGATTGACACGGCTTGGATACGTGAAAATCGTTTTTCCTTCTATAAGTCAAGGACTCTGATTTAATGCTTGTCTGTATTTTGTTTCTCGTGTAGGAGATGAAGTAATATCTTTAAACGCTTTGGAACCCGCAACATTTTCAGATTCTCATTTGACTGGCATATGTTAATTCTATGGCTCCAATAGTGTTTCGCAATAGCTTTGTCTCATGCCTTTTACTGCGTTCGCGTAACTCTACGAGGACTTCGATGGTCTACCAATTCTAGTTCTGTAACATCGAATTTTTATGGAACTTTGCAGCCAATTACGGTTATTTTTAAGACGTTACTTACAGCTTTATGTGAATCAAACCATCGCCTCTTTAACCGTGACTTCAAATAAGGCAGTTAATGTTTAAAATATTTCTTTTCGTCATCAGAGTAGACAGTATCTGATAATCTATAATTTTCCATATAGTCCAATCTTCTAACATACTCTTCTCTAGAAGATGTCTTCACAAGGTCGCAAAGACCATTTTCATCGAATTTGTTACTTTCGAAGAATCTAGGACAAAACAAAAATGCTTTCAGGATATCTTTCGGAGATGGCACTGTTTATAGCTTACAACACACTGATATAAAACAGTCGTGCAAAATCAAACTGCGGTATTCAGTGGCTATTTTTTTTTTTTAACTTCCCGTAGAGGAATGATTTTTGTCTCTCAGTGGATTAACAAATATGAAGAGAAACACACTGAACTATAACAAAATAATGATTACTGATGAAAGTAATAAGTAAGATGATTGGAAATAATTATTATATAATAGTGTGTAACTAAATCTTCGGAATCCATATTGGTTTTCACCACAGTTCACGTAAAAACATATTTTAAAACAGTCACAAACTGCGAGCGATTTCAAGCTTTCAGATGCACTACAATCGAGTACAAGAGATACGTAAATACAGACCAGCACTACCATGTACCTGAGCACAGTAACCAAATAACACACCATCTCAGCAATGCCCCATCTACCAAACTATTGTAGGAAATTATGCATTTTGGAAACTACTCTCATCTGAGAGGTGAACTTTTGGCCAGCTTTTAGGGCAAAATACCCCCTATGTATGCCATGTACACTGATGAACAAAAACATTATGACCACCTGCTTAATAGCTTGTTTGTCCATCTCTGCAACGAAATACATAGCTGATTCGGCATATTAGGGATCCGACAGTTTGTTGGTGGGTTTGTGGAGGTATTTGGAATTAAATGTCTACGCACAGGCCACGTAAATCGTGTAAATAACGGGCCGCTAATTCGCATACGTGGTGATGGCGCCCGATAGCGACGCAGTTGAGTACTATAGGATTTACATCAGGCGAAATTGGTTGGCGAGACGTCAGGCCACTATAGCACATATCTGGCTCCGAGACACGGACAGTTATACTGCTGAAAGATGACATTGCCGTTGGGGAAGACACCAAGTATGAAGGGATGCAGGTGATTTGCAGCTGTCAGTGTGTCCTTGATTGCTACCACTGATCCCATGCAAGCGCATAGCATAATACTGCTCCCACCATCTGTCTCCGTGGCGTGCTGCATATTTCGAGCCGTCGTTCACTTCGATGACATCATTTGCGGAGACGGTTATCGACCTTGTGTAGCAAAAACGTGAGCTGCCCGAAGAGTCTATAACACTACAACATCGTTATTTACGTAGCTTATACTATGAAATACCAAGTTTGGTTTATTACGTAGTATGTCCCCAACAGCACAAATAGTCCTGTCTCGGAAAAGCCACGTATAACACTCCTGTCTGCTACTATTGTACCATAACCTTAAAGCTGGAAACAGGCTTTGAAATAAAACTATTTTGTTATAGTAATTATGGTATAAAGCAACAGAGCAGTGTTACCCTCTGGGAGGATTTTTGTTAAGTTGACCGTGTTGTACCTAACGGAAATGGCTTACCGGAAATGAAAGTCAGAATTACGTAAATATTTGAACAGTACCAAACAAAATTTTGGTTATCTGCACTGTTCAACGGATAAAGAAAACGGCCGCCAGCCTAACTAGGCAAGAGAATGAATAACATTCTCGTTTAAGAAAGTAGGTATAAGTAACTATAACGGACAAACACAACCTAGACTTGGCCTCACGCGAGTGCAATGAACTCTGACACACATATGTTTTAAGATTGAAGCTAACAACTGGAGCAGCACAAACTACTTGCTAAATTATAAGAGATTCCGAAACACCCTATTACTTTCAGGCTTACATAAAGTGAATGGTCTTTATGATATTACTATTAACATGTACTTCTAATACACAAGATACACAAACACTTAGCAAACATGAATATATAAAGTTTCACAACTGCAGCTTTCTCACTTTTACTACAGCGAAACACAATACTGACCAAATTGCAAGAAACTGACTCACCTTTTAGGATTTATTACAGACAATAATGTGATCATTTGCCTTATAAGTCTCAGTCTTAAGAACTTTTAATATAGAAGTTAGCAACAGCACTTTAAATAGCAGTTTTAATAGGAAAGTTATTTTGAGCAAATAATATTTACTTTAACTCACTCTATTGCCACATTAACTTTAACTTTCTTTTTACTAAGTTCAAGAGACATTCATTAGCAAAACTCTAGGCTTTAACTTCTTTTAGTAAGGACACTCGGATATCACTTTAGTTCAAACGGAGAGGACCCTGGGAGGTGTTATGATGAGGAGAAAAATCAAGGTAGGTACATAAATTCAGATATAAATTACCTTATATTTCAGCACAATAACACATCTACTAAGCTGATCCTTTACTGTACATCATTATAGTGTTACATTGCAATGATTGCGCAATGTGGTGGCAACTGCATGTTGGTAGGTGGAATTGCAGGCAGAATTGCTGGACTCTGTCATTTCTTGGTGCCGATGATAGATACAAATTCCAGAATAGCCCAGCTATTTATCCATCCATCCGAGGCATTGGAAAATAACAGAAAGGCCTCTCTTGAAACCAGCACTATGCAACTTTTACACGGCAGTGCACGGACTCGTAGCTCGTCTCTGATTGCTGGCTCGTCCTCGACTGACTCTTGTTCCATCTTTTCCACCTAGGCCACCCACAATTTGCGCGCGCTACACAGTTCCGTTCCCGAGGGGAACCACTACACCTTTTACATACAGAATAACTAAGAGCCCTAAGTGAGGATCAGCAGTTTACATAACAGCAAAGAAACACATTAAATAAAACAGAACATTTTCACATATTGACACTTCTACAAAAAATTATTCACACAGAATTACAATTATATACAGTAAGTTTTGTTCCCTCCAAATGGGACAAAGTATTTACAGTACAGATACACTACTTTGCATTGAAACAAACTACGACATCAAAGTTTTAACAAAGAAAAGAGTATACAATTTTGTGTTATCTATTCAATCAAAAACATTTACAGGTTCTTAACGATGTAATATTAAATGAAGAAAAAACAACAATATAGATGAGTATAGCATTAGAGCTATGGTGTTACACATGCCCCATGTTTCGTTGAAGTTTCCCGTCAGGGATACTTCAAGGAAACATCCATAACACCTAAGTGGTGTTGGCTGCAAAAAAATTTCATCCAACTTCAGTTGGGACAACAACAAAAATACACATATTACAAATATACAGTTTATACACTAAGGAGATTCATACACTTCTTCCAAATCCATTTTCAAAGTAAAGCATTCACAGTAATTTTCATTTTCAGACTGGTTTAAGGAAATTAATTTTCATCAATACACAGGATACCTTCAAGCATGTTCATTTCATACACACACAGTTCAAATAAAAGACAAAACAGTACACAAAATAAGCTTCATATTAGTAGAAAAGGTATAGCCTTCAAATAAAATAAAAAATGAATAATAATAAACACATAAACAACAGCGCAGCACATTTTAACATAACAAAACAGAAGTTTGTTTCTCAATAATTTTAAAGGAATGTAAATATTCAGACACACAAGCATGTTAATGATCATAGTACTTTTCACAGGGTTCAGTAGTTAATGTAACGTTTAAAATTTCAGTTTGCATCCACTAATGCACAAATATTTACACAAACAGCTATGAGAACTTTTTCCAACTGACTCTTTAAATACAAAAGTAAATTTTCAACGTTTTCTCAAAACAATTAACTTTAAAGCTGCTCTTCATTAATAGCAGTCCAAAATCTTTGTTGCACAAAAACACATTAACCTATTCAGAACCTATCTTTAATCATCACTGCTGTGTTATAAAAACAGACAGTCCAAAACTTTAAGTTATTCCAAGAACCCTAGCATCAATACATCTACATCCATTTGAATAACAATCCATATATATTCTATAATAAATTTTCACTGACTTCAGAAAGAATAGTCAGTTCATAACACATTGAGCAATAAACCTAACTAAGTTCACTGCTTGCCTCAGCACTAGCAGTCCATGTTACACATTCTGCCCATTATTGTTTTGGCAGTCTTTGTCTACATTTAGGCACAAAAACACAATTTAAATTAAAAACACTAAAGAAAACACATTTTTAAATTGACACACTGCCCCATCCTCTAGGTTTGGCAGTTCATGACCACTTATCAGCTCCTTGCCCCACAATGGCAAGTCCTTTGGCTACTGCTCACATAGCATATATGGTAGCCCTCAACTTCAGCACCACAGCATTTTTGTTGTTTTGTCTTGTTTTACTGCCCAACAACATACTTTTGAGCAGTTTATTGTCATCATCTTTGTGTTTTTCATCATTACGTCACATCTTTGGTAACATTTGCATTAATGGTACAAAAATATAAAACCTGCAACTTTGAAACAGTAATTAGACACTGGCAACAAAACCATTTCTTTTCACATGACAACATAAGAAAACATACCGGTATACATTAATCAAGAAAATTTTTAATGACATTTTTGGCATAATGACAATGTTCAGGAGTTATTTGAGAATCCCAGATTTGTGGTTTTCTCCCCTAAGTTTTGACACAGAACATTTTTCATCACCGTTCTTACCCATTTCTATACAACCATCCTTAGACCTTAACCATATTAGATTATTCACTTTAAACATTACCTTTATTCACACTTGCATCTTTCTGCATAGAACCATTTATTCATTTACTTTAACTGCATGTTCCTATTCCCTTTCACTGTACCCACTATACTTTCATTATTCTTGGTCATTTTCTAGTGTACCCATTTTATTTATCCATTACTCTTCTCAAAACATTTATCTCTAGTCATATTGCCCAAGGAAAAATTCAGCACTATTAAGATTTTTATCATCATTCAAATTCACTAAAAAAATTAAATAAATATATATATAGGTTTGGAAACCTTACTTTAAAATAACTTTGTTCTGGAGTTTGTGCCACGATTCAATATAAAAAGGGATGAAAGAAAGAAGATAGTCAAAGTTCCGAATGAAGAAGGGGAAGGTTGCCAACACGAAAAGAAACGGAAGTAGTGCTGGCAAAGACTCGGGTCCCTGGTGCTCGTCAGGCACCTGACAATGCAAAGAGTGCATTGCCCCCTGAGGGTTAACAACCCTCATCTGAGGACATGTCTACTTAAGTAAACCACATACTGCAAACATAAGCCCTTTCTGATTTTTAAGTATTTTAGAAATAAATTATAATCTTGTGGAGTTCTTTGCACTTTTATTAAGTTACCATAAGCATCATTATTCATAAAGTTTTAAGGTTTGCCTCACTACATGCCCCTAGCCTCATAATTAGGCTGGCAACAATAAGAATTCAATTGAAAATAAACGGTTCCTAAGCAAAGTCAAACAGTACACTACAATAAATAAACAACCTGCCCCAGGCCTCAAGGTCAACAAAACAATAATTAACTTTCAGGTAACACTCAGATACAATAATAATAAAGTCAAGCATTATATTAATATATATATATATATATATACATACAGCATCCTGCCCCCAGTCTCTTCATTAACAAGGCAGTCTTTTATGGTTCAAAAACAGTGACTTAAATCTGGTGGCTTTTTAGGCCTCCTATCTTCTACATCTTTCACTATGCTATTCAGATCTTGCCAACGTTTTGTTTCATCTGGTGGCTTTTTAGGTCTTGGGCTTTCAAAGTCTTTAGCAAGGTGCAACATCTCCTGTTCTGCTATCATTTTATCAGGTGGTTCTTTTTGTTCCTGTAATTCACATTCCTTCAAAACATTTGTTAAGGCTTGCCCCAGTATAGTATCATCTGGAGGTTCCTGCAAATTATGCACCTGTGTTACATTACTGAATAATTCATTCGGTTTTGGCCCAGTTCTACTTTCTGTATCCTGCTTTGGTAAAATGTCACTAATTTTCTCATACCCTCTTTCAGTAAATGTATATTCACTTTCGTTTACACCTGAAAATTCATCTTCACTGGAGTCATCACTACTCCCTTCCTCACCATCGGATTCACTTAAGTACTCTACTTTTGAACAATAGGGGAAGTTAGTATATTCATTCTTATCTGTATTCGTATACCCTTCATCATCTGAACTATCATTGATTTCATTTTCGTCATCAGATTCGAGCAGTAAGGCAACTTTTAAATAGTGAGGCAGATTATCACTAGGTGTTTCAGCCACTTTGTTTTTCGACTCATTTTCTACACAATGCACATCGTTTGGACAGTCAGGCACTTCTGTTATATCACTTTGAACGATTTCAGCCTTAACTTCATACTTAGTATAATCGTCATATATTTCGATAATTTTTATTTCATTTTCCCCTTTGTTATCATTCTCAGGTAATCGTGCGAAGTACATACTAGACCCTTCTGCATTAGAATCATAAAACCCCTTTCCATCAACAACAATTTTGTCTGCACTGCTTATAATGTCATGTTAACTAACGTCCATTTTACATCACTTTCACCTATTTTTAATTGTGCACACGTCTTTTGCGTGGCATATTCTACCTCCCTTTCCTCTTTATTCATCATGACCTCCCCCACATCTACCTCTTTTACCTCATATACATTATTAACAGTACCAATATTCCCTTTTTCACTCGCGTTTTCTATCTCTCTTTCGTTCTTTAATGAAGTCTTTTCGCACGTTTCCGATACTGAGTTATCTTTATCATATAACATATTAACTTTATTTTCATTTCTACATTCATCTACTACTGAAACCGGCCATCGGAAGTGTCCGATCCCGCCTCTTCTGTCTCTCTCTACGGCAGCCATCTTGTTCTGACGTCTGCCATTTCTGTGTGCTGCCAAGCGCAAGGTACGCTGCTCCAGCAACCGCTGGCCCGAGCACGAACGGTCACGTGACTTCGCACTGGGAACGCCACTATGTATCACTCCGCGCCCGTCTGCTATAGGCGCGCCCTTAACCTTCCTGCCCCGTAGTTTACATCTTTCCTTCTCGAATCTAATATTTGACATCTTTTCTTTGGGCCCAAAACCGGTTTCCGCGTGAATCCGGCCCGTAACACACGCGGTTTTTAGTTTTCCATTTCTTCTCTATTTTGGAAATTCCGCATCATGTAACCTCGTAACCTCTACCGCGCGTAGTATAATTTCCCCTGCCTCTCGCACGACCTCTTTGAATCGTGTTTACACGAAATCTATCGTTTTCAGATTGTTCATTTTGGTCATTGCTTTCTCGCGAATAATTGTTATTGTGGTGGGGGCGGGACCCACGATTTCTTCGCCAGTGATCTTCATCCTCTACTCTTTCCAGAAACGCCGAAAAACTTCTGTGTGTACTCCCAACATATCGTTTAGAATCCTCAGGCAGTTTCTGCCAAAGAACCCAAACGATCTCGGCTTCAGTTCTTCTAGCTTTTAGATGTATCAGTTTTCTGTACTATGATTCGCAAAATTCTTTCATGGTTTGCCTACCTCTGATGTCATACAACCTAGCAATTAGAAATTCACGCCACAACTGGTCTTGTTTTTGTTCTGACCAGTATTTGTCAATAAATTTTTGTTTAAAGGTCTCAAAAGACATCTGGTTATTATCCAGATTCAACCCCCATCTTTTTGCTTCTCCCGTTAATGCACTAATTACAACATTAATCTTTTCCTGGTCAGACAAATATTCAGGAAAATTTCTTTCGCAATTCTTTACAAAGTCTAGGGGGTGCCATCCGTTATGCTATCTTTGCAGGGTCGAATTTCTCTTCACCCTCTAATATTTTACTGAGAGGCATTCTTTCAGTAAAATGTGTAGGTCCGGTTTGTATTTTTCTTTCCAAGTCATACATTTTGCCTTGGATTTGTGAAGTGTTATGTTCACACTTCTTTTCGCAAGTAAGAATCTGTTTGGTTAGAGCTCTGCTCGTTTCTGTTACAGACTGTTTGATCAGTGCAAATTCCTCGTTACATTCGGTTTGTATTTCGGATTTAATACCGAATACCTTTTCATCCACTTTAGTACAGACTAAGGGTTCTATTTGATCTTGGATTTTAATTACTTCAGTGTCAAATCTTTCATTAATGTCATCAACTTGTCCCTGTATGTTGGCAATATTGCCATTGATGACAGTAATTTCGCTTTTGAGGTTTTTAATTTCATTACTCACAATGTCTACTTTTACATCAACCTTCTCAATCTGTTTACTAAGATTCTTGCCCTGCTCTTGCATTTGTTTACTAATATCACTACCTAGTGCTGCGTTTTGCGCTGCAATTTGTGCCTTAATATTGTCATTTTGTACAGCAAATTGCGCAGACAGTATTCTAAGTAAATCAGTCAGATCTGGTGTCTTTTCACTTTTGGTTTCAACTGCATTTTCGTGTTCAGATTCTACATCCCTCTCAGTTTCTGGTGATTCGAACATATCGCGCGATTCATTAACATAGCCACTGTCTTCCACAACATCGCTCATATTGCCTTCCTTAGTACGAGCGACATTCATAGCTTCTATCTGTTTATTGACATCGGCATGGTAGCGTACGTAACTTAACTCGCGAGTAATGCCATCTGTTGGTGTGCTCCCTGAACTGCTCTCGATTGCTTTCTGTTCTCGCGTGTCTAGATTTATTTCTAATTTCCTGTCCATTTTAGTTGCTATTAAGTATTGATACGTTTTATTTTCAATTTAAGCTGAACTTTCACTACCAGTTCTGCCAAATAAGTTACAGGTTCGTGCCGCTGGACGTTTTATGTTCACACTATGTTTGTAAAATGCTGAATAACGTCCTGTCACGCGGCGCCACGTATAACACTACAACAGCGTTATTTACGTAGCTTATACTATGAAATACCAAGTTTGGTTTATTACGTAGTATGTCTCCAACAGCACAAATAGTCCTGTCTCTGAAAAGCCACGTATAACACTCCTGTCTGCTACTATTGTACCATTACCTTAAAGCTGGAAACAGGCTTTGAAATAAAACTATTTTGTTATAGTAATTATGGTATAAAGCAACATAGCAGAGTTACCCTCTGGGAGGATTTTTGTTAAGTTGACCGTGTTGTACCTAACGGAAATGGCTTACCGGAAATGAAAGTCAGAATTACGTAAATATTTTGGTTATCTGCACTCTTCAACGGATAAAGAAAACGGCCGCCAGCCTAACTAGGCAAGAGAATGAATAACATTCTCGTTTAAGAAAGTAGGTATAAGTAACTATAATGGACAAACACAACCTAGACTTGGCCACACGCGAGTGCAATGAACTCTGACACACATATGTTTTAAGATTGAAGCTAACAACTGGAGCAGCACAAACTATTTGCTAAATTATAAGAGATACCGAAACACCCTATTACTTTCAGGCTTACATAAAGTGAATGGTCTTTATGATATTACTATTAACATGTACTTCTAATACACAAGATACACAAACACTTAGCAAACATGAATATATAAAGTTTCACAACTGCAGCTTTCTCACTTTTACTACAGCGAAACACAATACTGACCCAATTGCAAGAAACTGACTCACCTTTTAGGATTTATTACAGACAATAATGTGATCATTTGCCTTATAAGTCTCAGTCTTAAGAACTTTTAATATAGAAGTTAGCAACAGCACTTTAAATAGCAGTTTTAATAGGAAAGTTATTTTGAGCAAATAATATTTACTTTAACTCACTCTATTGCCACATTAACTTTAACTTTCTTTTTACTAAGTTCAAGAGACATTCATTAGCAAAACTCTAGGCTTTAACTTCTTTTAGTAAGGACACTCGGATATCACTTTAGTTCAAACGGAGAGGACCCTGAGAGGTGTTATGATGAGGAGAAAAATCAAGGTAGGTACATAAATTCAGATATAAATTACCTTATATTTCAGCACAATAACACATCCATTAAGCTGATCCTTCACTGTACATCATTATAGTGTTACGTTGCAATGATTGCGCAATGTGGTGGCAACTGCATGTTGGTAGGTGGAATTGCAGGCAGAATTGCTGGACTCTGTCATTTCTTGGTGGCGATGATAGATACAAATTCCAGAGTAGCCCAGCTATTTATCCATCCATCCGAAGCATTGGAAAATAACAGAAAAGCCTCTCTTGAAACCAGCACTATGCAACTTTTACACGGCAGTGCACGGACTCGTAGCTCATCTCTGACTGCTGGCTCGTCCTTGACTGACTCTTGTTCCATCTTTTCCACCTAGGCCAACCACTGCGCGCGCTACACAGTTCCGTTCCCGAGGGGAACCACTACACCTTTTACATACAGAATAACTAAGAGCCCTAAGTGAGGATCAGCAGTTTACATAACAGCAAAGAAACACATTAAATAAAACAGAACATTTTCACATATTGACACTTCTACAAAAAATTATTCACACAGAATTACAATTATATACAGTAAGTTTTGTTCCCTCCAAATGGGACAAAGTATTTACAGTACAGATACACTACTTTGCATTGAAACAAACTACGACATCAAAGTTTTAACAAAGAAAAGAGTATACAATTTTGTGTTATCTATTCAATCAAAAACATTTACAGGTTCTTAACGATGTAATATTAAATGAAAAAAAACAACAATATAGATGAGTATAGCATTAGAGCTATGGTGTTACAAGTCGACACGCCTATATTGTTCGACAATCGAAATTGACGGTCGAAATTGATGATGTCGTTGGTTCAACATGTGAACATTGTGGCCTTTCAAATACAACAATGAAATGTGGTGTGGTGCGAATTAATATAGAAATTTATAAATGAAAGATTGCAATTAAATAAAATCTGCAGGTAGTATTTTAACGACTTTAAACGATGAGTACGACAGAAGAAGTACTTTTGAGAATGCAGTATATTTCTGCAAAACGCTTATTGGTGTTGATGGTTCAGCAATTAAATAAAATATAAGTTGAATAACAGGGAAACAATAGATTCCTACTGCACTTAATTGGTTATGAAGAACAACATAGCTGACAAGATATTCACTTCCAAACGCACACTACGTCTTCACTGTAGAAGCCGTGGAAATCTCACAAATGAACAAGTCGGCACGCCAAAGTATTTCTATCTGCCGCGACCACGCGCAAACCGCTCCAATCTCCAAGTCCTTCCCACGACTGTGTGTCCGTCACGTCGAGCACTCCACATGTCCTGTGCGATTCTCCCTCTCGCTGCCCTGTTCGGAACTACCACGTGTCCTCTCCGGAAACGATGATCCTTCCCAACCTCTATACGTCTCTCTTACTGATAAGCACTGTGTTTGTTCAGAGCCCTCCCTCCATGCCTCCAAGCCAATGTACACTCACAAACATTTTGAAACACTTTCGAAATACTGGATTTACATTTAAATAACTTGAAATTAAATAAATATTCCTACGGCTGGACCATAAACACACTCTAACACGCATTATTAAATACATAAACAAATTAAATAACATATATCAAAGGAATAGCAACAAAAGATGGGCTAGTAGCCCAATTTATCTGTGCTTTCTAAAACACAGTAAATATTTAACTAATTTCTTCATGAATAGTATATATCGGATATAAACAAAGACACATATGAATAAATATATTTATATGCATGCTGCTAGCGTTTTTTCGTGTAACTGTAGAGCACTTATGGCCTGACGCGACCGATGGCCAATTTGACCTCCAATAACTGATCTATCATTCAAGTTACATGCCTGTAATTTACACCAGTTTAGGTTTACACAAATAGCTTTCTAAAGACACGTCGATCCACAAACTCAGAAGAATCGTTTAGATTTTGGAAATTCGTTGTTGGGTGTTACTTGTTTAATTTACAGTCAGGTACTAAACTTTAAACTAATAAAGATACTGAAAATCTGATTACACCATCAGAATCATCCTGTAAATACTGGTAATGTACATGTATCTTTTTGAGGTATCATGATTCATCTGGCCACTATTAATTTGAACTGTGAAGTGTCTGCCATTAAGCTTTCACAAAGTCCGCCACCTTTGGCACTCCCGGCGCGTCTCCCTCATCGACACAGCATCACCATGGAACTCCCAGCCACGCGGCTGGACCTTACTTGCTTCGGCCAATGTCCGGCACCATGTGGTCGGCCTGCCGAGCGGCCCGTGCCCGCAGAGCGGCCCGTGTGGCCATGCTAACTCCGAACTTTGAATATTTTCAGGGCGCTACAATTCACCCATTACCTCACAACATGTACATGTGCTCTGTAGCAGAGCTCCATGTTCAACAATGTACGATGAACGGTGTGCTCTGAAACAACTTGTGCATGCTCCAGCATTATGCTCCTTACACAGAGGTGCCACAGATCACCATCTATCCTTCTTTACATACAATACAACCCCCCGAAGTCAACGTTCTGCGAAGAGCCGATGACATCCAGCCATTTTGTGCCTAGTGGTAGTTTCACTGTCCTTCTACCTCTTCCCGTAGGTGCTCAGGATAGTAGCATGTAATAACCTACCAGCTTCGCCGTCTCTGAGACACTCGTTCATAGGCTCTGCGTAATAATCTGCCCTTTATCAAAGTCGCTTATTTCAATGGATTACCCCGTTTGCAGCCATATCTTCATTAGGGTGGTAACATGTTTGCCTACCATGGAGCAAGCAAGGATTCGATTTCCGGCTCGGTTGGTGATTTCCTCCAAGTGTGGACTGGCTGTTGTGTTGTCCTCATCGTCACCAACACGCAAGTCACCCAAGTGGCGTCAGCTGAAATAAGACTTGCAAACTGGCGGCCGATCTTCTCCACATGGGGCTTCCTGGCCATCAATGACACACGGTCGTTTGATTTTAAATACTGTTGTCACCTTGTCTCGGTGTCATGTGCCCCAAACTCCACCAGGCGGCAACTATCGTTGTGGTGGGCAGAGATCATAATGATTTGGCTGCTCAGTGTAGATGCAAAGGGAAGAGGCTTGGTTAAAGCAGAGTCGAATGAGATTGGAAATCGTTGACTGGTCCAAGTGCGTCCTCATTCTATAGTAAGAAAGATGTAAGTTTTCTTGATGTACCGCTACATTAATTTACCAACACAGCATCCGTTACGACTGTTATAAACGAAAAATCACTAAACACGGGGCAGAGCTGACCAGACCATTAGTAACCCTTCTCGAAAGAGAAAAAGTTGGTGGAACTCTCAGACTATATAATTCGGCGATAAAGTAACCAGCAGAAGAAGAAAACTACACAAAATTGCCATTTACAACAGATGTAAGGGACGCCGTTCGCCGGAGAAGCATGCAGATGTTAAGAGGACACGATATTATGCATGGGAAAGATATGTCAAACAAGTCGGAAGAAGTGTAATATGAAGCAAACAGTATCACTTGGACATTACAGGGCGTGCATTCTGCGTATTATATTCTGACGACTTGCGTCTTCCTGGTGGCGGAAGAAGTGTTGGAAACACGAGCGTATTTTGAATTTCTGCATATTATATATCTGGTGAAATAGAAAGACAAGTCTATAAAAACAATACAACCAAATAAACTATGTACTGGATGCCACTTTCTAGCAGTAAATATGGAAAAACTTACTAACAGCATGTGGTGCACTCGAAAACACAACATACTGTGTGATGAGATAAGTCATTAAATTGTGAAGTAACACTTTCTTTCGCCACCGCCCCCCCTCCTATTACCATAACTCTTAATTAATATAAACTATTGTTCCAAACACAGAGAAGCGTAAAATTATCTGAGAAGTTGCTGTTATTCATACGATTTTTTACATTCTTTGGCTCTTACATTACTTCAGGGTTTCGTGTCAGATGCAGTTAACCAGCGCTTATCTATGGCGTAGAACAAGCACTAGCTGATACTTTCTCGATCCGAGGCAGAAATGTCACTTCTTTTATTATCCTGTTTAATAACGTAATCAGAGTTTCAGCTGGATCTCAGAAATCTGTATGTTTCTGACAGTTTCTTGTTTACCGATTCATTCAATGTTGCTGAATGCTTGTAAGGGGTCTACTCGTACATTCTCAAGGAAATGGCATCGTATTCATCTTGAAGGGGATGCATGCGAGGAACGCTGCAAAACTGCAAAACCAAACGAAAATACTGGAAAAGTACACATTTGAGTATTGGAAAACGTATAAGCTACCGATTCCGTGGGCATTCAAAACGAAAGATCGTGATATACTCAGTCACTCAACAGGTCCTTCAGAGCCAGTCTACAAGCAGATATTACAGGGATGTAGAATGAGTTGTTGTTGTTGTGGTCTTCAGTCCTGAGACTGGTTTGATGCAGCTCTCCATGCTACTCTATCCTGTGCAAGCTTCTTCATCTCCCAGTACCTACTGCAACCTACATCCTTCTGAATCTGCTTAGTGTATTCATCTCTTGGTCTCCCTCTACGATTTTTACCCTCCACGCTGCCCTCCAATGCTAAATTTGTGATCCCTTGATGTCCTACCAACCGATCCCTTCTTCTAGTCAAGTTGTGCCACAAACTTCTCTTCTCCCCAATCCTATTCAGTACCTCCTCATTAGTTACGTGATCTACCCACCTTATTATCTTCAGCATTCTTCTGTAGCACCACATTTCGAAAGCTTCTATTCTCTTCTTGTCCAAACTAGTTATCGTTCATGTTTCACTTCCATACATGGCTACACTCCATACAAATACTTTCAGAAAAGACTTCCTGACACTTAAATCTATACTCGATGTTAACAAATTTCTCTTCTTCAGAAACGCTTTCCTTGCCATTGCCAGTCTACATTTTATATCCTCTCTACTTCGACCATCATCAGTTATTTTACTCCCTAAATAGCAAAACTCCTTTACTACTTTAAGTGTCTCATTTCCTAATCTAATTCCCTCAGCATCACCAGATTTAATTTGACTACATTCCATTATCCTCGTTTTGCTTTTGTTGATGTTCATCTTATATCCTCCTTCAAAGACACTGTCCATTCCGTTCAACTGCTCTTCCAAGTCCATTGCTGTCTCTGATGGAATTACAATGTCATCGGCAAACCTCAAAGTTTTTACTTCTTCTCCATGAATTTTAATACCTACTCCGAATTTTTCTTTTGTTTCCTTTACTGCTTGCTCAATATACAGATTGAATAACATCGGGGAGAGGCTACAACCCTGTCTCACTCCTTTCCCAACCACTGCTTCCCTTTCATGCCCGTCGACTCTTATAACTGCCATCTGGTTTCTGTACAAATTGTAAATAGCCTTCCGCTCCCTGTATTTTACCCCTGCCACCTTCAGAATTTGAAAGAGAGTATTCCAGTTAATATTGTCAAAAGCTTTCTCTTAGTCTACAAATGCTAGAAACGTAGGTTTGCCTTTTCTTAATCTACCTTCTAAGATAAGTCGTAAGGTTAGTATTGCCTCAGTGTTCCAACATTTCTACGGAATCCAAACTGATCTTCCCCGAGGTCCGCTTCCACCAGTTTTTCCATTCGTCTGTAAAGAATTCGCGTTAGTATTTTGCAACTGTGACTTATTAAACTGATAGTTCGGTAATTTTCACATCTGTCAACACCTGCTTTCTTTGGTATTGGAATTATTATATTCTTCTTGAAGTCTGTGGGTATTTCGCCTGTCTCATACATCTTGCTCACCAGATGGTAGAGTTTTGTCATGACTGGCTCTCCCAAGGCCATCAGTAGTTCTAATGGAATTTTGTCTACTCCCGGGGCCTTGTTTCGACTCAGGTCTTTCAGTGCTCTGTCAAACTCTTCACGCAGTATCTTATCTCCCATTTCGTCTTCATCTGCATCTTCTTCCATTTCCATAATATTGTCCTCAAGTACATCGCCCTTGTATAAACCCTCTATATACTCCTTCCACCTTTCTGCCTTCCCTTCTTTGCTTAGAACTGGGTTGCCATCTGAGCTCTTGATATTCATACAAGTGGTTCTCTTCTCTCCAAAGGTCTCTTTAATTTTCCTGTAGGCAGTATCTATCTTGCCCCTAGTGAGACAGTCCTCTACATCCTTACATTTGTCCTCTAGCCATCCCTGCTTAGCCATTTTGCACTTCCTGTCGATCTCATTTTTGAGACGTTTGTATTCCTTTTCGCCTGCTTCATTTACTGCATTTTTATATTTTCTCCTTTCATCAATTAAATTCAATATTTCTTCTGTTACCCAAGGATTTCTATTAGCCCTCGTCTTTTTACCTACTTGATCGTCTGCTGCCTTCACTACTTCATTCATCAGGGCTACCCATTCTTCTTCTACTGTATTTCTTTCCCCCATTCCTGTCAATTGTTCCCTTATACTCTTCCTGAAACTCTCTACAACTTCTGGTTCTTTCAGTTTATCCAGGTCCCATCTACTTAAATTCTCACCTTTTTGCAGTTTCTTCAGTTTCAATCTGCAGTTCATAACCAATAGATTGTGGTCAGAATCCACATCTGCCCCTGGAAATGTCTTACAATTTAAAACCTGGTTGCTAAATCTCTGTCTTACCATTATATAATCTATCTGATACCTTTTAGTATCTCCAGGATTCTTCCAGGTATACAACCTTCTTTTATGATTCTTGAACCAAGTGTTAGCTATGATTAAGTTATGCTCTGTGCAAAATCCTACAAGGCGGCTTCCTCTTTCATTTCTTCCCCCCAATCCATATTCACCTACTATGTTTCTTCTCTCCCTTTTCCTACTGACGAATTCCAGTCACCCATGAGTATTAAATTTTCGTCTCCCTTCACTTCCTGAATAATTTCTTTTATCTCGTCATACATTTCATCGATTTCTTCATTATCTGCAGAGCTAGTTGGCATATAAACTTGTACTACTGTAGTAGGCATGGGCTTTGTGTCTATCTTGGCCACAGTAATGCGTTCACTATGCTGTTTGTAGTAGCTAACCCGCACTCTTATTTTTTTATTCATTATTAAACCTACTCCTGCATTACCCCTATTTGATTTTGGAACCACATAAGTTACTAGCAGTGCCACTACTTTGAAAAGGAGCTAGTGGCCTCAGTTATATTATACAGCGGCATTTTAGCTCCCACTAGTATCTTAATAATTGTATGAATACACGGTTATTACAAATGATTGAAGCGATTTCACAGCTCTACAATAACTTTATTATTTGAGATATTTTCACAATGCTTTGCACACACATACAAGAACTCAAAAAGTTTTTTTAGGCATTCACAAATGTTCGATATGTGCCCCTTTAGTGATTCGGCAGACATCAAGCCGATAATCAAGTTCCTCCCACACTCGGCGTAGCATGTCCCCATCAATGAGTTCGAAAGCATCGTTGATGCGAGCTCGCAGTTCTGGCTCGTTTCTTCGTAGAGGAGGTTTAAACACTGAATCTTTCACATAACCCCACAGAAAGAAATCGCATGGGGTTCAGTCGGGAGAGCGTGGAGGCCGTGACATGAATTGCTGATCGTGATCTCCACCACGACCGATCCATCGGTTTTCGAATCTCCTGTTTAAGAAATGCCGAACATCATGATGGAAGTGCGGTGGAGCACCATCCTGTTGAAAGATGAAGTCGGCGCTGTCAGTCTCCATTTGTGGCATGAGCCAATTTCCGCGGGCTACGCGTGAAACTTGCCCGCACGCATTCAACCGTTTCTTCGCTCACTGCAGGCCGACCCGTTGATTTCCCCTTACAGAGGTATCCAGAAGCTTTAAACTGCGCATCCCATCGCCGAATGGAGTTAGCAGTTGGTGGATCTTTGTTGAACTTCGTCCTGAAGTGTCGTTCCACTGTTATGACTGACTGATGTGAGTGCATTTCAAGCAAGACATACGCTTTCTCTGCTCCTGTTGCCATTTTGCCTCACTGCGCTCTCGAGCGCTCTGGCGGCAGAAACCTGAAGTGCGGCTTCAGCCGAACAAAACTTTATGAGTTTTTCTACGTATCTGTAGCGTGTCGTGACCATATGTCAATGAATGGAGCTACAGTGAATTTATGAAATCGCTTCAATCATTTGTAATAGCCATGTATATTGAGGTATTTCAAAGAAAATGTTTACAACTATAGAAACAGAAGCTTATTTATTGTATGACATGCAACTATAAAGGGAACAACATAATCTGCCATCCACCTAACCCCAATTTACTTTCCTGAAATCTGTAGAGTTTGCCGGCCGCGGTGGTCTAGCGGTTCTAGGCGCTCAGTCCGGAATCGCGCGACTGCTACGGTCGCAGGTTCGAATCCTGCCTCGGGCATGGATGTGTGTGATGTCCTTAGGTTAGTTAGGTTTAACTAGTTCTAAGTTCTAGGGGACTAATGACCTCAGAAGTTGAGTCCCATAGTGCTCAGAGCCCTTTGAACCCTTTGTAGAGTTTGTGGGAAGAGTAGCAAACGAGGCCAATTATCAATTTCTTTCGAAGGAGCAGGTGTTTCTCAGGTTATTTCCAAGAAGGAATTACCTGTGAGAAAATTTTGTGCAATATCGGTGTTACTCGGGAAGAAATGTTGAAAATGATAGTCTGAGCAATGTTCAAAAAATTTTAAGAAGAATTTATCTAGCACTGCGCGCGAATTTGTTTCTCTGGTAGAGACGAGTTTCCCTCATTTAACGATAGAAATAAAATGTTAATCAAAGTGGTAGGTTTGTTGGTGAAAACTAAAGTGGATTTTACAGGGTGTTTCAAAAATGACCGGTATTTTTGAAACGGCAATAAAAACTAAACGAGCAGCGATATAAATACACCGTTTGTTGCAATATGCTTGGGACAACAGTACATTTTCAGGCAGACAAACTTTCGAAATTACAGTAGTTACAATTTTCAACAACAGATGGCGCTGCAAGTGATGTGAAAGATATAGAAGACAACGCAGTCTGTGGGTGCGCCATTCTGTAAGTCGTCTTTCTGCTGTAAGCGTGTGCTGTTCACAACGTGCAAGTGTGCTGTAGACAACATGGTTTATTCTTTAGAACAGAGGATTTTTCTGGTGTTGGAATTCCACCGCCTAGAACACAGTGTTGTTGCAACAAGACGAAGTTTTCAACGGAGGTTTAGTATAACCAAAGGACCGAAAAGCGATACAATAAAGGATCTGTTTGAAAAATTTCAACGGACTGGGAACGTGACGGATGAACGTGCTGGAAAGGTAGGGCGACCGCGTACGGCAACCACAGAGGGCAACGCGCAGCTACTGCAGCAGGTGATCCAACAGCGGCCTCGGGTTTTTCCGTTCGCCGTGTTGCAGCTGCGGTCCAAATGACGCCAACGTCCACGTATCGTCTCATGCGCCAGAGTTTACACCTCTATCCATACAAAATTCAAACGCGGCAACCCCTCAGCGCCGCTACCATTGCTGCACGAGAGACATTCGCTAACGATATAGTGCACAGGATTGATGACGGCGATATGCATGTGGGCAGCATTTGGTTTACTGACGAAGCTTATTTTTACCTGGATGGCTTCGTCAATAAACAGAACTGGCGCATATGGGGAACCGAAAAGCCCCATGTTGCAGTCCCATCATCCCTGCATCCTCAAAAAGTACTGGTCTGGGCCGCCATGTCTTCCAAAGGAATCATTGGCCCATTTTTCAGATCCGAAACGATTACTGCATCACGCTATCTGGACATTCTTCGTGAATTTGTGGCGGTACAAACTGCCTTAGACGACACTGCGAACACCTCGTGGTTTATGCAAGATGGTGCCCGGCCACATCGCACGGCCGACGTCTTTAATTTCCTGAATGAATATTTCGATGATCGTGTGATTGCTTTGGGCTATCCGAAACATACAGGAGGCGGCATGGATTGGCCTCCCTATTCGCCAGACATGAACCCCTGTGACTTCTTTCTGTAGGGACACTTGAAAGACCAGGTGTACCGCCAGAATCCAGAAACAATTGAACAGCTGAAGCAGTACATCTCATCTGCATGTGAAGCCATTCCGCCAGACACGTTTCAAAGGTTTCGGGTAATTTCATTCAGAGACTACGCCATATTATTGCTACGCATGGTGGATATGTGGAAAATATCGTACTATAGAATTTCCCAGACCGCAGCGCCATCTGTTGTTGAAAATTGTAACTACTGTAATTTCGAAAGTTTGTCTGCCTGAAAATGTACTGTTGTCCCAAGCATATTGCAACAAACGGTGTATTTCTATCGCTGCTCGTTAGTTTTTATTGCCGTTTCAAATATACCGGTCATTTTTGAAACACCGTGTATTAGGCATAACTGGCATGAAGTGTTTCCTAGGATGAGAAAGAGTTGTTATTACAGGGTATATTGCAAAGGAAAATACAGCTATTTAAGATAACGCGAAAATCTTCAGATCCAGTTAAATGCGAAAAGTATGAGACGCAACCTGAACTTTGGAACGAAAAAGTTATACACTGGGACAAAGCAGCTAACCAAAAATGTGCTTTGTAAATGTATAAACTGAGGGACTTGGGGAACCCCTTCAAAATTCATTCTTTTGGTTTCCAAATATGGCTAGATATGACAAATTGGTTATTGAAAAACTGTTTGAGTTCGAAGAAATGTCTGTAGCAACTTCAGATGTGTAAATTAGAGACCTAGAATCATTCTACGTGGATGGTATCTACACGCTGAATGAAAATTGGTTATCCTTCATTGATCTTATTGAGAAGGAAACGTATGTGTATTTTTTACCCAAAGATACGATCTCTCACATATCGGCCGAGTTATGTTCACCTTGCAGTCATATAAATGGTACTAAAAAATTATGCTTCATACATTACACATCAAAAATGTCCTATAATGTGTGGAAACAAGCCGGCCGTCGTGGCCGAGCGGTTCTAGGCGCTTCAGTCTGGAACCGCGCGACCGCTACGGTCGCAGGTTCGAATCCTGCCTCGGGCATGGATGTGTGTCATGTCCTTAGGTTAGTTAGGTTTAAGTAGTTCTAAGTTTTAGGGGACTGATGACCTCAGATGTTAAGTCCCATAGTGCTCAGAGCCATTTGAACCATTTTTTTGTGGAAACAAACAGTTGTTGCGGCATGGATCATCCTGTCTTGTGATAGGCATCTGTCAGTTAACACTACAGGAGGTGCCCACTGTGATAACCTCTCACAGTTAGGTGGGCTTCAGGCATCCTGTTCAAAGAATGACAGACTCATGTGTACACATCTGGCCACCCTTGGATTTCGTCACGTCCAGTGAACTCAAAAACAGCAAACAAACAAACACCGTCCGAAAAGGCCCTGAAGGCCCAACGGTACTGAATGGTCACTGTGTCATTCTCAGCCCCTAAGTGACATCGGATGCGGATATGGAGGGGCATGTGATCAGCATACCGCTCTCCTGGCCAGTGTTACTTTTCATGACTAGATGCAGTGAACACGCTCTGCTCCAAAGCACGCATGTTGCCGATGGGAGTGGAGCACAATAATGCCTTTAAATGTGTCGGCAAGCAAAAATCTTAGTGATTACGTTTAGGTGAACTGAGAGACCAGCCAACGGCCTTGCGGCAGTGGCTAGCACTTGGATGGGTGACCATCCAGTCTGCCGAGCGCTGTTGGCGAGCAGGTGCACTCAGCCCTTGTGAGGCAAACTGAGGGGCTACTTGATTTGAGAAGTAGCGGCTCCGGTCTCGGGAACTGGCATACAGCCGGGAGAACAGTGTGGTGACCACATGCTCCTCCATATCTGCATCCAATGACGTCTATGGGCTGAGGATGACACGGCGGCCGGTCAGTGCCGTTGGGCCTTCATGGCCTGTTCGGGAGGAGTTTAGTTTTAGTTTTAGAACTAAGGTACCACGCTTCTAGGTCTTCTTGATTCAGCCATCTCTCATTAATAATTCGTGTCAGATGCAGTCGTACGTGACGTAGATAGTGGGCACGATGCTCCGTCCTACACAAACCACATGCGTTGCCTTCCTTCAGTGGTGCTGTTCTCCAGTAGGTCCCTATTTCCAGTTTACATTGTCACTCCATGGAAACACTAATAATGTTACAATGCTTGCGCAACCCGAAACCAACACATACAGAATGGATG
Source organism: Schistocerca nitens (assembly GCF_023898315.1). NCBI lineage: Eukaryota > Metazoa > Arthropoda > Insecta > Orthoptera > Acrididae > Schistocerca > Schistocerca nitens. The sequence continues at coordinate 849,108,950 of NC_064617.1, forward strand.
ATGTTGGGGCAGTTGTAATTTCTATGTCTGACAGCACCAACGCCGTCAAACGATTAAGTGCAGAGACAAGAACAACTAATCAGATACGAAGAACGAACGTCAACAGGAAGACTGGCTGTAATACAGAATACTACTTGTCCTGGCATAAGTAAATTGGTTCGTATCAAAGACAATACCGATTCCCAGACCCAAATTCTCAACTTACACCACACTCTACTGATTACTCACGGCATCTCGCCATTTCCCGCAAGAGTTCAAGCTTGGGGTGCAACTGCACTAAAAGGATCACTGGCCTCATTGCCTTAATAACTTATGTGGTGCCTTTCCTTTCTGACATGTCACGAGTAATGATGTTAATGGGCAGATGCACTACACCAATAGTGTGTGGTATAAGTTGAGAACTTCGCTGTGACGGGAGGTGTGCTAGGGTAGTCAGTGCAGTTGCGGTGAGCGCAACTGCCCAGTAAGGTAGTCTGCCGTCGGCAAAGGACCGGGGAAGACGTATGCTTAGCGTCCCGCCGGTCTAGCGGCTCGTGCGAGATTGTTTATTTCCTGCAAGCGCTAGTCCCTTACTACAAGTTCATTGCAGGAACATGTTGAAGTACTTTAGAAAGAACACTGTCAACATTACGTTCCAAGTGGTATATCCACAGCCGCGAACATATGGAGTAGAAAACTTCTTGCATGATGAACTACATCCAGATCCACAAGACATCGTTGGTATTCACTTTTCGAACATGGCCAGTGTCGTCAGCGTTAAGATCATCAGCAAAGAAACGTGCGCGAAGGTGGTTACCGGCGCCTCCGGCAAGCTCTAGTTTAGGCACTCAGATGGACATACAGACCTAGGCATGAGGACCCTCTGAGTTTTCGAGCTACCTTTCGACCTTTCAAGGTCCCTACCCATTCCATTATCTTCGCTCTTAGTCTGTACAGGACTGACATTAGCCATGTGACTGTCAAGTAGCAGACTTTTACAACATATCACGTACTCAGCGGAGTAAGATAGGTCAAACTTAAAATCACGAAGCATGTTTCACATTTGCATGTCAGTGGGTGTTGTGCAGCTGCAGCTCATATAAATTTAATTCCGTTCGCCTGACCTCACTAGAATGTTAGGAAGCGGTGGATGACATATTCCAGATTGTGCATCCTAAGGGAATGTTCCCTTATGCCCCCAACACCGGACCGCCAAATGATTGTCAATCGATCGGAAACGAAGATAGTGACGTTGACACGTCAACATTTGGAAGTGTCAGGTATTCGCACACGTGAAACGGTCGGAATCGCTAACGAACGGTCATTTTTGTAGCACATAGCCATAGAACGGAAAGCACAGACATAGGACTTTGATCCATCAGATGGCGACAGAAGATGCCGTACGTCACTTCATGCAAAGAGTCACAAGCCATGCAAACTTTACCCATTATTATGACCTGTACGTGGAGAAGATGTGATGGAAGACCACATGTTTCTTCTTGTTTCTAGGAGCATATTTTCTAATGCATGCTGAAGGGTGTTCTGAATACTACCCCTTTATACAGCACCTGTAACACAAGCTTGAAGTACATATGCCCCTACCAGACAGTTACCTCCAAATCCTACCGAAACATGACTCTTACACTGATGCTGATATCTAGCCTATACTGTAAGACGAGGATTGCGATCAGCCTGTATGTGTTGGTTGTGGACATTTGTCACTCCATCTCTTCCAAATATTGCCTCGTTTGTAAACAAAACTGAAGAAACAAAAACAGGTTGGCCATTTGTGCAACAAAACATCGGCAGAAGTTCTCCCATGGTGGGTGATGGGCAGACGTAAGGTCATGCACACGTTGAAGATGGTACGGATACATGATCTCTTGTGAAGTATCCTCCACGCTGAACTTCAAGATGTACCACATGTCTTTCGCTCCTGGCGCTCCTTCAACAATTCGTAGAAAATCTACATCTACATCTACGTAGATACTCAGCAACCACCATACGGTGCGTGACAGAGGGTATCCTGTACCACTATTAGTCATTTTCTCTCCTGTTCCACTCCCAAATAGAGCGAGGGAAAAACGACTATATATGTGCTTCCATATGAGCTCTAATTTCTTGTATCTTATCTTCGTGGTCCTTACGCCCAATATATGCTGGTGACAGTAGAATCGTTCGGCAGTCAGCTTCAAATGCCGGTTGTCTAAATTTCCTCTATAGTATTTCTCGAAAGAACGTCGCCTTCCCTCCAATCATTCCTATTCGAGTTTCCGAAGCGTTTCCGTTACACTTGCGTGTTGTTCGAACCTACCAGTACCAAGTCTAGCAGCCCGCCTCTGAATAGCTTCGATGTCCTCCTTCAATTCGACCTGGTACGGATCCCGAACACTCGAGTAGTATTCAAGAATAACTCGCACTAAGAATAACTCGCACTATCGTCCTATATGCGGTCTCCTTTGCAGATTAACCACACTTTCCTAAAGTTCTCCCAATAAACCGAAGTCGACCATTCGCCTCCCCTTACCACAGTTCTTATATCGCTTTGCACCGTTACGCCCAGATATCTAAACTATTTCGCTGTGTCAAGCAGAACACTACTAATACTATATCCGACCATTACAGATTTGTTCTTCCTACCCACCCGCAAAAACATGCATTTTTCCACATTTAGAGCTGGATGCAAAGTGTCAAATCAACCAGAAATCTTGTCTAAGTCGTTTTGTATTTTCCTACAACGACTCAACTTCGACAATTTACCGTACAGAACAGCATCATCAGCAGGCAACCGCAGGTTGCTGTCCATCCTGTCCGCCAAATCATTAATGTATATAGACAACAAACGCGGTCCTATCACACTTCCCTGGGGCACTCCTGACGATAGCCTTGTCTCTGATGAACACTCGCCGTCGAGGACGACATACTGGGTTCTACTACTTCAGAAGTCCTCGAGCCACTCACATATTTGTCATCGTATTCCATATGCTCGTAGCTTCAGTAACAGCCTGCAATGGGGCACCTAGTCAAATGCTCTCCGAAAATCTAGAAATATGGAATCTGCCTGTTGCCCTTCACTATTGTTGGTTCAAATCGCTCTGAGCACTATAGGACTTAACATCTGAGGTCATCAGTCCCCTAGAACTTAGAACTACTTAAACCTAACTAACCTAAGGACATCACAGACATCCATGCCCGAGGCAGGATTCGAACCTGCGACCTTAGCGGTCGCGCGGTTCCTGACTAAAGCGCCTAGATCCGCTCGGCCACACCGGCCGGCTTCACCACTGTCATGTGAGAAATGGGCACGATCACTTTCTCCCGTGAGATGCTTTATAAAACCATGGTTATTCGTGGACATAACCTTCTCAATCTGCAGGAAATTTTTTATTTCGAACAGATAATATGTTCAAGGATTCAGCAGCAAACCGAAGTTAGGGATATTGGTCTGCAAGTATTGCGGGTCCTTTCTCTTACCCTTCTTATATAGAGAAGTCATCTGCGCTTTTTTCGTCCGTTGAGGCCTTTTGCTGGGCAAGAGATTCGCTATAGATGCAGGCTAAACTTACTCTTCTTGGTCAGACTTACGCATAGTCTTTCTAGATCCAGAGTGGGCAGTGCTATAGATCCCGTTTCGACAACGTGACGATACCAAACACTAGCGGCTGGATGACTCGGCTGTGTTCGGTCTGGAAACGCCGTCTGATACAGCTCTACAGGCAACCTTGTATCCATTACCTTTCGTGGGACCGTAAATAAAAATCTTCTCTGAATGCTGACGGAATGAATATCCTGTCACGTTTAAACGTAGTAGTTTCAAATAATTCCGTACCTACTGTATAGTAGACGGTAGACACTTTGAATAAGACTGAATGACGAATGTAAACAAGTCTCACTGTCAACACAACGCCACTTTTTAGGCTCAATGAGCCAAACGGATGCGTAGATGAGTGAAGTTGTTGTGTTGTAGCCGGAAAGGCGTAGAAGGTCATCTTTCGTTAAGAGTTCGAAAACGAAGGATTTTCGGACATACGTTTATATGATTCTTTCTTGTTTTAGCGTAAGGAACGTGACCCGAAAGATTGTAAGAGTATTTATGAAACAACCGGTACATGTCAACAAATTGTAGCTGATGGATTCAGTGTCAGTCTAATTGCAGCGAATTTCATCCCTCGTCTTCCGAAAGCCTACAAACGAGAACATCGAGTTCAGGTATGTCCTGAAATGCAAACAACTCTTCGAGGTAATCCGAACTTTCTGTACAGGATTAAAGGTGCCGATGCATAACGGGTGCACGGGGTGTTGCTCTGAACCAAAACAGAGGTCTTCAGAGTGGAAGGGATCAAGAAACGGCGTCAAGTCCGTAGCACCAAGTCATCGGAAGTTTTTTTAAAGAAAAGTACTGGTGGAATGCTCCATAAGTAATTTCTTCGTTGCCGTCACGTAGTCACAGGGAAGATGCTTGACGCAAATGGCCTTAGAGATGGGAGAACAAAGACTAGTTTCTCCATCAGGACAAAGCATCTGCACAAATCGCATACATAGTGAGGGAATGTCTGACAAGAAAACGACGTCACAAGTGTCTTCAACCCGGCCTACTCGCCTACTCACCTCGTGATTTTATACGATCCAACATGGCGTCAGGTTGGATCCGATCTGAAAGTCGCATTATCCTTGAAGAATGAAGATAGACAACATCGCTAGCGAAACTTTTTACTACTGTGACCGGTTCCGACAGATGTACGCTGTCATCACAGGATCTGGTAACATTATTAGTTGTACACGCTTATTACAAGACTGAATGTCACATAGTGATATAGCGTCAAATAAAACGTTGCAGGAAACATCAGCTTGTCACAAATAAAACAACACACAATCAAAACATGCATGCTGGGACATTAGAACAACAACACTTTGTACGTTTTACATGTGTGTTGTTTTATTAGTGACATGTTGATTTTCCCTGCAGCGTTTTATTTGAAGCAACATCACTACATGATTTTAAGAGTTGTAACAAGCATGTACAACTAATATTGTTACAAGAGTGACATGTTGACTTTCCCTGCAGCGTTTTATTTGAAGCAACATCACTATATGATTTTCAGAGTTGTAACAAACATGTACAACTAATAATGTTACAAGATCCGATGTTGACAGGGTAGATCGGTCGAAACTGGTCATACCAATAAAAACAAATTGCAGGCGATCTTGGAAAATTCGACTGTTCAAGTGTAATATACTTTATGATTTATTCCTCTTCCAAAAATGAAATTAAAATTGAAACTATGGCGTTTTGACTCCATTAATCGGATTCAAGTGGAATCACAGCTAATTCTGAGCATGACCCAGCTATCTGACTTCTAGCACTGCTACAAACTATGGGAAAATCGCTGGAATCGTTGCATACAAACGAGAGGAGAATACTTTGAAGATGGTACGGTACTGGAATTAAGATGTAGGGTAAGTATTACAATTTCATGCGGATATTCTCGAAACTTTTGGGTAGTTCGACATATTTCACATGCAACACAGGTGAGCAAAAGTTAATAACAACTTCGTTTCATGTGCCACTGCGAAATAAGATAGCTCGATGGAACTTGGTCCATCCATAGGAAGAAAAGTTACAGCATAGTACAGACGGTGACTGCGAGAAATAAGAAATGAAACGAATAGAAATGACATTTTTATTCAAAATCAACGAGCATATTGAGCTTACCGCGATTTATGATGGTCCCATCGACATAACAAAGAGAAAGACAAAGTTCTCAATAGGGTAAGTGGAAACCATGGATGGAGGGGCATGCTCTGTAACGTTCTCTCATGCTGGCTACAGGTGGTAAGGAGTTCTTGTGGTGTGGCCTTCCATTCCTCCACCACCAGGGTTGACAGCTGATAGACGGTCGCTGGTGCATTCGGATATGCTGCAATACATCTCCCCAAAGCAACCCACACATGGTCAATGGGACTGAAATCTGGGAAAGGGAAGGCCAGTCTATTCTCTGTGTATCTTTTAGATCGAAGAGCTCCTACAGCTGCGCTATTCGATGCGGTCGCGCAATGTCACAAATAAAAATGAAATCAGAGCTGAATTCACCCCTGAAAGGACGCACTTGGGGAAGGGGTCCAGATTCACAATGACGTTGACGCATGAGTGCACTGTGTTCAAAGATTTTGGGGTCACTACACCCACGCAAGATTATGCCTCCCCACATCGTAACATTTGGACTATCAAAATGATCAGGTTAGCTTATGCTGGACATAATGTCATTTGGCAAGAGCCGAGAACACGCAAATGCATCCTCGTTTATAACTTGCTACATTTTCTTCTGTGTGCTGTTCAGTCTTATGCACACTGGATACAAACAGTTTAACTTCGTCAACAGGAAGGAAGGTAGTAGTAGTGAAACAAATCCGACTATCGTGCATTCAGTAGCAAGCATTCATTCAGGTGCACAGGATCCCCATCCCTCTTCCCGTAACATGTTGTTATGCAAACTGATTTATGTTGCCCTCAGGGTTGATTTATGACCCACTTTGGATACTCTGGCCTTCTGAAGAACTCCACCCACCTCCTGCCACCTTCCTTCTCCCCCACCCCTGTGGGAAAAGGGATACCAATCCTGGCACATTTTTTGTCACCGCACCCCAGTTCAGTTCTGAGCCACTTACACATCTCCTGAAAAATCTCCCAGCCCTCCCATCCCTTCCCCACTTCTTCCCCCTCCTTCCCACTTCCCCACCACTCATCCTGCTTGCGAATTTTCGGGAAAAATACTCGGTCTGGGTTGAGCTGCTGGAGACGAAGGATCACATGACATGGAGATCAATGTAAATTACATTGCAGAGGCCTAGATAATATATTAAACTTCTGCAGAAGATAATATATTAAACTTCTGCAAAAAATAATGTATTAAACTGCCGACCGCCGTGGCCACACGGTTCTAGGCGCTGCAGTCCGGAACCGCGCGACTGCTACGGTTGCAGGTTCGAATCCTGCCTCGGGCATGGATGTGTGTGATGTCCTTAGGTTATTTAGGTTTAAGTAGTTCTAAGTTCTAGGGGACTGATGACCTCAGATGTTAAGTCCCATAGTACTCAGAGCCATTTGAACCATTTTGTATTAAACTTCTGCAGAAGAGCTTCTGTGAAATTTGGAAGGTAGGAGACGAGGTACTGGCAGAACTATAGCTGTGAGGAGATGCTGTGAGTTGTTCTTGAGTAGCTCAGTTTGTAGAGCACTTCCCTGCGAGAAGCAAAGGTCCCGATTTCGGGTCTCGATCTGGTACACAGTTTTAATTTGCCAGGAAGTTTCATATCAGCGCACACTCCGCTGCAGAGTGAAAGTCTCATTCTGGAGGTAGTACATTGTTTATTTATAAAATTAAATTTGAATGTTCTTTATTTAATATGTTTGTGGGTACCAGGGTTAGTCCCTCTCATCCCACATTTGTAAATGGGCAGGGAAAAAGCTGGAGAGGAAGGCAAGAAATGTGTTCAATTGAGAAGATGTTGTTGTTGGACAGAGAGGAGTTAAATATGTGTATTACGAGGGTCAGTCAAAAAGTAATGCCTCCTATTTTTTTTTCTACGTTTAATTGTCAGGAAATTTAAATGCAATTACATAGGTTGAAAACCACAACATTGAGGATCATTTTGTCATTTTTCAATGTAATCTCCGCCCATCTCTACAGTTTTGGTCCATCTTTGAACAAGGGCATGTATCCCAGCACGGTAAAAATCACAGCTCTGCTTCCTAAGCCATTGACGCACGGATGGTTTGACGGCCTCCTCATCTTCAAAATGAATCCCACGATGAGCTTCTTTTAGTGGCCCGAACAGATGGAAGTCTGATGGTGCCAGGTCAGGGCTGTATGGGGGATGAGGCAAAACTTCCCATCCAATTTTGACAATCTCGTCAGAGGTGTGACGACTGGTGTGTGGTCTTGCATTGTCATGCAAAAGAAGAACATCTGCCATTGATTTTGTTGGGCGAACTCGCTGAAGACGTGCTTTAAGTTTTTTGAGGGTTGTGACGTATTGAACAGAATTTATTGTGCATCCCTGCTCCAAAAAATCAACCAGAATCACACCCTCTGTATCCCAGAAAACTGTTGCCATAACTTTCCCTGCCGATCGCACAGTTTTGAATTTTTTCTTCCTCGGCGAGCTTGTGTGACGCCACTCCATTGACTGCCTCTTTGATTCGGGTTCAAAAAATGCACCCATGTTTCGTCCCCGGTCACAATTTTTTTCAGAAACTCATCTCCCTCCAAACGGAAGCGCTGCAAGTGTTGAGAGGCTATTGTTTTCCTTGCCTCTTTATTCTGATCGGTTAACATTCTTGGAACCCACCGTGCACAAACTTTTGAGTACCCCAATTGTTTAATAATCGTGATCACACTGCCTTTACTAAGAGAAATAATGCGACACACTTCATCTGCAGTCACCCGACGGTCACCACGAATGATGTCATCAACTTGCTGAATGTTGTGTGGAGTCACTGCACTCACCGGCCTGCCGCTCCGCTTTTCGTCAGTCAACGGTGTTTGCCCTTCAGCTTCCTTACAACGACGAACCCATCGTCTAACAGTGCTGACATCCACTGTCACAACACCATACACCTTCTTCAGTCTTTCATGAATGCGTATGGGCGTTTCACCTTCTGCATTCAAGAATTCAATCACACAACGCTGTCTCAAACGAACATCGATGTCGGCCATCTTACAAACTTCTGCTGTGCTGCCACCTGTTGACACAGAAAGTTACTACTGCAGTGGATTGCAGAAGAAGGTTTGAGGAATGGCGCCAAATTCAAATTTTTCACTTAACTTAATTTCTTTAAGTAGAAAAAAAATGGGAGGCATTACTTTTTGACCGACCCTCGTACATGTATGCATACAGATGAGTATCGTGTCCATAGCCTCCAACGTGGACATGAGAAATGGAAGGGTGTGATAATGGGCGAGCATAGGGGAAATCATTTTGAGAAAGTAGTGGTGATGCAGCAGGATAGGTTAAGAAAACATTTTGCAACTCATAGAGACTGTCTCTTACGCTGGAGCTGATCGTGTTTTTTCAAATGGGTGGTCAATCCATAGTACAGAATACAACTTCACCCTGCTCCCGCAATGCCGATTGAATGAGCCTGAGGTGTCCAAGTTGGTATATGGGTTCACGGACGCCAGTGGGGGGTGGGGGGTGGATACAAAATCGCCAGAAAACTGTGCTACTGCTGTTACTGGAAGAATTTTATTTCGCCGGGGAAATCGAACTGACAATTAGCCTGCAGCCTTGCTGTTGGAAATTCAAATAAACACAACTGCTTAAAGCCAACGGCCTTGCCTCAGTGGTAACACAGCTTCACGTCAGATCACCGAAGCTAAGTGCTTTCAGGCTGGACTAGCACTTGGATGGGTGACCATCCAGTCTGCCGAACGCTGTTGGCAAGCAGGGTTCACTCAGCCCTTGTGAGGCAAACTAAGAAGCTACTTGACTGAGAAGTAGCGGCTCCGATCTCGTAAACTGACATATGGCTGGGAGTTCGGTGTGCTGACCACATGCCATTCCATATCCGCATCTAGTGACGCCTGTGGGCTGATGACGACACGGCGGCCGGTCGGTACCGTTGGGTCTTCCAAGGCCTGTTCGGACGGAGTTTAGTTTAGTAACTGCTTAAAATTGGTGGGACGACAGAAAACCGTTGTCGTCAAAAAACAATTTTCCACACATAGAACAACAAGAACCGAAACAAAAAGCCATTTCCTGGCCTACACATCGAAAAACGTCTTGCAACTCACCGCAGATCGGGGAAAACTTCGAACTACGTGTAGGAAAACATGTGAAGAAGAAGAAGAGGAAAGAAGCAGTTCCAATAACACGCTGCATGCTGCAGATACAAAAACATATCTGTACAGGTATAAAGAAACATCGATTGGTCAGACAATAAAACAGGATATTGGCAGAAAAAACATCGATGAAAATTGTCCCAGTTACACTGTGGTAATAAACGACCATCGATGAAAACTGACCTAATTACACAGTTCTAAAAATGACAATGAAACAAAAGGGCAAACCAGATAACACATTCCGAACAGTATGGCGTGGAAAGAAAAATGCTCACCACTCGTAAACTGTTGAGTCGTGAGAAAACACCTTTTAAGTAACGTTTGTAAGACCCTCTAAGCAATACAAGTATCCACTTCTGCCGCTGCTCAACCACCATACTGGTTAGTTCGCTATTCAGAAACACAGATGATACCTTGAGAGCCGTCACTGAAATTTGTCTCCACCACAGTGGGCAGAAGCCGAAGCCCAGGGCCACAGAGCGGCGGATCGACAGACCAGGAACCACGAACTGTAAGTTGGCATCCTTTGATATCCGGTACCCAGGAAACCACCTCTACTCTCTCTGAAGTTGCTACTTCCTGTTGTAACACCTGGGCCTCAAACCCATAGACCAAGGTGTTCTCCCACCTTCCCCCCACCTCCCCACATGTGAAATGATAGAAAAAGCCTCAGTGTTGTGCTGCTGAAGAGGAAGGATGTAAGTTAGTTATCTGTTTATTTATTTTTCAGGGTGTTGTCCTGGTAGATTATCCTACAGCTGTCACCACACACCAAAACTTCGCTGCCCACACTTTCCGCCACCCACGACCCCACTTTTTCCAGTTTTGCCCGTTCTCGTATATTTTGTACCCTAGGTCAGAATACCACTCGAAATTGGTGGTAAACTGACCTACAACCACCCCCACTGTTCTTGATGACCAAGCTTGCAGCTGTGGCGGTTTTTGGAAGGTATATGCTTACAGAACAAAGACTTACAATGTGGATGGTCAAGTGCCGATTTGTTATTGATGGCAACGATTATGGAAGCCTCACACTACGCCTGCTTGTCTTTCCACCACCTGCACCAGAGGGTTCACCTTTGGGTAAGAGGCTCAACTGAGCTAGTTCACAGAGGGCGTTCAAAATTGGCGGGAATGCAGCATTCTGCCCTCATCCACCTGTGCCGGTGTGTTAGTAGATGAGGTGGTACCTTTATTTATTATCAATGGTATTATCCTATAGCAGACCCCTCCAGCACCTCACATGCATTCACACTGCAAGTTTGTCTCTGACACATTATGGCGACCAACATTAAGATAATAAAACAGTTGTAGATACAACGCATTTCTTTTACTCTGATGGACAAATTAGTATAGTTTGAAAGGGTTCCCCCCGTTCAAAATTAGCATCTGTGGATGTCTTGTAAATGCATGAAATATCAATACAGAACAGTACCTTTCACACACGTTCGACAGCAAGCTACAATGAAAATCTATTTCTCACCTCATTATTTTGTAACATGCAACGGAAAAAAACTAGATACTGTATTAGCAGCACTCCCTCCTCAATTCTGAAACGAGGTATCTCTTCATTGAACCTATCGGCTAAGGATTCTAAGCAAAACTCCAGACGGTCTCTCTCTCTCTCTCTGTGTGTGCATCTGTGTCCCTCCCTTGGACATTGTCTGTCATTTAATTAGGAACTGATCAGAAGCAGGAGGGCACTATACCCACTCCATTCGACATCTCGTGATCGACCTGAGCGAGCTGAATTTCTTGTAATCAAAACACATTTTGCTTTGGAAAAGAGAATAACACGTGTTCCAAACTGGTACAACTAACCAACGCTAGTGATATAGACTGGTATTCTCAGTCCAGTAGCATAACTGCAATCCTGGGATCACTGTTCCATATGTCTTACAGAATCCATCCATCTCTTAATGCATGTATGATAAGGAGGTTAGTAGTCCTTACTGTTGTATAGTACATATGAGCCTGAAACATTTGAGAGTGTAGTACTGGTATGGGAGACAATTAAGAAGAAGAAGAAAAGTATGGCTTATGCATGATGGATCTCCATATGGAAGGAGTTTTGGAACATTTTACGTAAATCACTTCTGCTATCGATTCTAGTATATTGTACAAATGTTTAAAGTCCATAGCGAGAAGGTTCTGGAAAGAGAGAAATGATCGTAGAAGGTAAACACATAGTCTTAAGCCGACATGGTTCTGTACTTAAACGCGCTATTATCTTAAACTCATGTCGTTTTCTGATACATTAGTCTTGTGGAATGCAACACTGTTGTTTCTCTAATGCAGGATATATATTTCCAACACCTGACATTCATTCAGCTCGCAAGTTTTCTATTACATTCACTACGGTAAACAACTTTAAGATCGTAAAACTACTACCTTTTACACAAAAAACATAGATTCTTTGTGATCCATTCGCCATATTGCTGGAGGTATATAGCGCCCACTGTCCACATCCATTTACAGTACGAAAAATATGTTACGCATGCATCTGCTAACAGGCAACGTACACTGCAGCGCCAAAGAAACTAGTATAGGTACAGATATTCAAGTAAAGAGATATGTAAAGAGGCAGAACACGGGGCTGCAGTCCGCAACGCCTATATCAGGCAATGACTGTCTCGTGCAGTTGTTAAATCGGTTGCTGCTGCTAAAATGGTAGGTTATCTAGATTTCAGTGAGTCTGAACGTGGTGTTATAGTTGGCGCACAAGCGATGGGACACAGTATCCTTGAGGTAGCGATGAAGTAGGAATTTTCCCAGACGACCATGCTGCTAGTGTACCATAAATAAAAGGAATCTGGCAAAACATCAAATCTCCAGCACCGCTGCAGCTGGAAAAAGATCCTACAAGAATGGGACCAACGACGACTGAAGAGAATCGTTCAACGTGACAGAAGTGCTACCGTTCTGCAAATTGTTGCAGGTTTCGGTGCTGGGCCATCAACATGTGTCAGTGTGCAAACCATTCAACGAAATATCATCGATATGGGATTTCGGAGCTGAAGGCCAACTTGTGTACCCTTGATGACTGCTTGACACAAAGCTTTACACCTTGCCTGTGCCCATCAGCACTAACATTGGACTTTTGATAACTAGAATCATTTTGCTCGGTTGGACAAGTCTCATTTCAAACTGTATTGAGCAGATGGATATGTATGGGTGTGAAAACAACCTCATGAATCCATTGATCCCGCATGTCAGAAGGGGACTGCTCAATCAGGTAGAGGCTACGTAATGGTGTTGAGCGTTTGCAGTTGGAGTTGTATGGGACCCCTGATATCTCTAGATACGACTCTGGCGGGTGGCATGTACACTTGACAGCAAGAAAAGTGGGTCGCTGCCGAATACAACCAATATAACGTAGCCGTGTTGCAGGTCCTCTAAACACCAAAACCCCGTGGGGTATAGTCGTTTGACTACACACAATGGTTACCGCAAGAGACTTCTAGAGACCAAAGGTCTTTATGGCAGTCAGTTTAAGCATCAACTAATATCGTCATACAAAACATATTAGAAAACACGTTCTTAGTGATGAGACACCCCGTATCACTCATAAACTAACCTTAATTACAAGTGACATTCCAGAAGTTCTGAGAAAACAGATTATTTTACATATATCGTACAGTAATCTTTAGTCAAAGTTGAATACTTGAGACAATATATGGAGTTAGAAAGCTGTACGGCAACTGGAAAAACGTTTTTCGCTCTCGAAAAGGTTTTCCATCCACGTGCTGAACGTCGCTCAGCGGCGAGTGGCTCTTGAAACTGGATATTGGGCGGACCAGTAAAAAACGCGATTAACGGCAACAAGCACTTTACGGAAATCTCAACATTAACAGCGGATCACCAGTAATATCATTGTTCTCGTAACACATCAACAGCTACGTGTACACAAATTTGAACTTTAAATGACTTGACCAACGTCGTCGTTCTGGACCTGGATTCAAACCCAGCACCTATAGCTATTCTAACAAAGCTAAGCTTTGTTTGTGACTTATTGAGACCCGATCACTAGGCATAAAGAGACGTGAAGTATAGACGTTTGCACCAGTATCAGTTATCAATTCAGATCCTGAAAATAAATGACGAAAATGTTTGTACTGAACTGGAAATCCTTTTAGAACAGTTACCTCCCTGGGAACTACCCCCAACGACGTTTAATATTGTGTCATTCACAAGGAACAAGATATGCCTGTAGTGTCGGCAGACTTGCCAACACTACGCACACTAATTGAAAGAGGCGGCCAAGATGCACGCGCTAACTCACGAAGGATGGAGTGAGGTCTGAAACAGGATTCGTAATGAATGTGATAAAGAAAAGAACGTAGCTACTAGAACACTTAACTTTTATATCGTCCTTTGGTATACAGCATTCTTGATGATACAAGTGAGACTATCTTGAGATACATGCAATGGTACAAATGGCGCCTTGCTAGGTCGTAGCCATTAACTTAGCTGAAGGCTATTCTAACTGTCTCTCGGCAAATGAGAGAAAGGCTTCGTCAGTGTAGTCGCTAGCAACGTCGTCGTACAACTGGGGCGAGTGCTCGTACGTCTCTCTAGACCTGCCGTGTGGTGGCGCTCGGTCTGCGATCACACAGTGGCGACACGCGGGTCCGACATGTACTAATGGACCGCGGCCGATTTAAAGCTACCACCTAGCAAGTGTGGTGTCTAGCGGTGACACCACAATGCCCATGTTTAAAATTGAAATGCCATCATGTAAATCTTGTGACAGGGACGCGAACCCAGCACCTAATCAGATTGTTAACGAAGTATGTAAAATCAGAAGCTGAATATCAAATGTTTTCACCAATAGCGATATGTTGGAACCTTAAATGACGATATAATTGTTTTTGCCTGACTGGGATTCGAACCCAGCATCTAGTGCCGTCGTTTTCTAGCCAGGAACAGACGATAAATAGCTATTGTTGGTTCACCAGTAGCGAGATGTGCGCATGTTTAGCAAGACATCAGGCGACGGAAAGTTCTGTGCTGAATGGAATTCAAACGCCGCACATGTGGTCATGAAGACACTTTAACTATCAAATTCTTTTCCAATAATAGCTAGGAGTGGCATGTTTGTACTTGCAATGATGTGATGGAAAATACTCTGCTGGCTAGAAGTAGAATCCACAACATATCGTCGTTGGTGATCACAACGAGCACGTCAAAACCTAATCCGTTTTCGCCAGTACGATGGAGAGGAATGTTTGAACTTGAAAAGATGTAAGGAAACGTTTCATCTTGTAATGTTGTGATGAAAAGCTCATCATGTGGCTGTGAGTTGAAACGAACACGTTACAGCAGACAACGCACGAAGAGACGTTGAAAATGCAACTATTTTTCACTAGTAGTTCGGAGTGCACATGCTAGGGCTTGAATTTAATGAATATTTTGTGCTGATCAGGATTCGAAACCAGATAGGTGCCTTTCGAGGAGGCCTAGAAGAGTTTGCAATCTTGGGGAACACAGTAAAATCGAATTCGAGTCCCAGTCCAGCACCACAATTTTCAACGTCTCAAATTAAGTAAGAGCCTTGTGAACTTAGATGGCCAGTAGTTCATTAAATGAAACACGTTTTCAAGTTTACGACGACTTGCTGGTAACAGAGTCTGTGCCTTCCGGGGTTTCTCCATCTGTCAGAGCTCAAACGAATGCCGCTCTGCCGAAGTCGGCAGCGAAGGGATATTATCTTTACTGCGGATATAGAACTACGGAGCTTATTGGTGTACTGCACTTGGCTTTACTAGGGGTGAAGGAGAGTTACTTGTGTGTGTTAAAAATCTACGCCTGACGTGAGATGTGAACCTATACGTTTTACACATCAATACAAGATTAATCCACCAGACCACAGAGCCGCCTGCCAAGCACATAATTATGAAATGCAGAGTATTCATTTAGATGTAGGTGCAGATGTCAAGGGACGGGTAACAGGAAGGAGGGCGGGATCTGGGAATGGATAGAAGTGCAAAATATAAGCGTGGAATGCTTGCAAAGTATTGCTTACTTAGATGTGTGCCACAGTTCGTTTTATCTTAGGACCGAGAGATAAGGAAGGGCTGTTTTCAGAACGAAGAATGGGTCACAGGGAATGGGAGATCAAAGAATACGGTTTCATAGGTGTTGAGAGGAATGATAGAGAGTACAGCAGCAATTGAAAGAGAAAATGTTGCGTCAATGGAAACCGCTAGATTTGTTTATAAAGTTTTGGGGGAATGGAATAGAAGGGCACTTGCGGTGATAGTGTCAGAGAGAGATAGTGTGAGAGAGAATAGATGAGATATTAACAACGAGTAAACATAGTATGAAATCGTTCGTGTATTGTGTGGAGGACGGAGGGTGTATTCATGGATGAAGGGAAATAGAGAGATGTATTTGAAATAACAAATCTACTGTGACAGAGTCCATCTACGCTGATTAGTTTGTAAGTATCTAGACAGGGTATAAATGAAATCAAAATAGAATATTTAACACAATGTATATTCAAAAGAAACCCACTTTAATTAAAAACTCAAAGTAAAACTAACCCATATTGTATCTTTTCTGTTGCCACGCGATCTTCCACTAGCTCCCAATGAGGAAAAATGACGAAAATGAAGAAATACCAGAACATTTTAAGGACTCTAATATTTTATCCAGAATCATTCATTATTTTGTACTTCTATTATGCGTCTTGGCATAGAATGTATAAGCCGTCGGACGTAACAGCCTGAAGAAGCAACTTCCTCCCAGGCTTCCAGGACGAAGTCCCAAAGAGCATCCTCAGTAGTTGGTTGGTTTCGTGGTCAGTTCTCTGTTAATGTTCTGGCGAACTCAGCCCATATGTTTTCCATGGGGCTCGTATCAGCCGCCCGTGGCGGCCAGTCCATGACATTGACGTCAATCGTGGAGAGCCGTTGCTGAACAAATGCAGACTTGTGAATGGGAGAATGGTCCTCTTGCAATGTGACGTCTCCTTCTGCGTACAGCATTCGCACTGACGGAAGCATCACATTTTCCAATATGTGGGCATACTGCACGCTGTCCTTCTATCCCGCGAAGAATTCCCGCCCCTCTCGCAGAAATCCAACCCCCGCAGGTAACTTCTTCTCGTCGTGGTTACATATTCGCGTTGATGGCGCGTCCCTTGCGACCTGTAAACGATTCGTGGACCGTCGTTACTGGTGAAAAACACCTTCTCATCAATGAAAATGACGTTGTCCCACGACGCCCTCAGATGGAGCTCCGCAAAAGCTAGCCGGTATAAAAAGTTGTCTTCGCTGAGGTCTTGTTTCACGGCGGAGCGTCGTGCATACAGCCCAGCGTCCCTCAGATTACGGCGAATCGTGTCACTGGAGCTTGGGAAGTTGATCTCCCGTCGCAACTGCTTCGCGTTCAGAAAGGGATTTTCTCTGCTCCTAGACACTAGGTCCCTGTCTTCCTGCTGCGAGCTCTCTCTCTTCCTGCCTGAGTCAGGAGTCCGTTGGTGGTGCCTCTTTCAAGGCAGATTCTCCACCATCTCGTTGCAGTGGTATGTGGTGGTACGCCATACCGTCTGCCAGCTTCTCTGATGGAACATCCTCCTTCTTCATTGAGAGCGACGACTCTATCTCGAATAGACCTATCCCAGTGAGCCATTACGGCATACAGCCTGATGTGTATTTCTGCTTGCCGCTCTTATACTGATGCCAGGAGAGGGGGTAAACAAATTTACGGAGCGGCAGAGGCAGAGGCATGCGGCGCAGCCGTGTTGGCTAGTCCCGGCCTGTTGGCCCACCAACGCCACCACCAGCTCGCTCACTTCCGTCTCGCCTCGGCCAGCCTGGCTGGCCCGTAGCTCGCGAGCCGCGGCTAGTACAGACCCGGGCCGCAAGGCCACGATCACCCCTTGAAGGATCAAAAGTTACACCTAACCTACCCAAGTCTGTAGTATAACGCAGCTACAGCTATTACGTTATAACATGTGCAGGCACACCTACAGTTGACGATTAATTCAAATATTTGACGAACAATACGTTCAAACATACATTCATTTTAAACATAGCTCCCACAAAATATTTACCTAGCCAGCAATAGCATGACGCAGGAAACTATTCTTTCTTGTAAGCGCTCTGCATTAGATGTAGCCTTAAGAAAACGTGTATTCAACCACGACAACTAAGCGGAATGTAAAAGTAAACAGGTTTGGTGACACCTTCTCCAAACAATAGTATATACGTAGTATATAATACACGTTTTGTGTACTTACAACATGTACTCAGTGTCTCTGAAACAATACGTGCTGCACAACGGAAATTACTTTCTGCTGAGGCACTTCATTTACATCTCAATGATACATGACTACTAGAGAACATTGCTCTTTACGGCAGTCAATCCATTGTAAATTAACACCATGATATCGCAGATACTAGGCAACACGTTACTAGGGATGAGAAAGGTCTTAAGGTTTGCAACTAAACATGCTACTCCTAGCTACTACTGAATAAGAATTTGATTATTAACGTGTCTTCATAACCATGTGTGCGGCGTTCGACTCTCAGTCAGCATAGACGTTTCGTCGCCTTATTTCTAGTTAAACGTGCGCACATCGCGCTAATTGTGGAACAACATTGGACATTTCTCGTCTGTTCCTGGTTAGACAACGACGGCGGTAGGCACTGGGTATGAATCCGGTACAACTTCAGTCGTCATTTAAGGTTCAAACCTCACAATTGGTGACAAACTGTGATATCTACATTCTGATTTTACATACTTATTCAACAATCCGATTAGGTGCTGGGTTCGCATCCTTGTCACCAGCATTACATGATGGCATTTCAATTTTAAACTTGTGCATCCTTTGTTCTTTGACAATGCAACAATATACAATATCTATCGAGGTTAATTACCACGAAGGTAATTGTCATGATAGGGTTCCTGGTTTCGTACAAACATTATCGTCATTTACGTTCAAGTTGAGAATTTATAACTGACACTGGTGCAAAAGTCAATATTTGACGCCTCTTTCAGCCTAGTGATCGAGTCTCGATGAGGCACAAAGCTTTGCTTGGTTAACAATGGCTTTACGTTCTGGGTTTGCATCCGTATCCAGAACGAAGTCGTTGGTCATGTCATTTAAAGTACAACTTTGTGTACAAGTAACTGTTGATCAGAAATGTGAACAATGTTATTACTTGTGATTCTCTGTTAATGTTGGGATTTCCGTAGAGTGTTTTCCTCCGTTAATCATGGTTTCTTTTAACTGCTTAGTGTTATATAAAGTTGATACGAAACCACTCCCCATTGAACGATGAACGACGTTCAGCATGTGTTGGGTAAACCTTTTAGACAGCAAAGAACTTGTTTCCAATTTCCATACAACTTTATAAATCCATATACTGTCTCAAATATTTAATTGTGCCTAAGGATTACTGAACGATTTATGTGACAAAATTAGTTGTCCCATAACGTTTGAAATGTCACTTATTGTAATTAAGTTTAGTTTAAAACGTGAACGACTGTCTGATTTCTTCTGTACTATCATGGTATTACTTTACATCTGGACGGACTGTCATAAAGGCTGGTGTTCTCTAGTATTCACTAGAGGTACCCACTGTGTATCTTACAACGACTGTACTGTGGAGGGTCTCGACGATGTGCGACTAAGATATGCTGTGTTGGTTGCATACATTCAATTGCAGCCTACACGTTTGAATTCAGGTGTGACCCACTTTTTTTGCTGTTGAGTGTACATAAGCATCCTGTCTGATCACCTGCATCCATTCATGACCATTGTGCATTCTGACAGACATGGCAAATTCTAGCTGGACAATGCGACACACCACACGCCCAGAATTGTTGCAGAGTGGTACCAGGAACACTCTTCTGAATTTTTTACACATCCGTTGATCACCAGACTCCCCAGACATGAACATCATCAAGCATATCTGGGATGCCTTGCAACATATTGTTCAGAAGAGACCTCCATCCCCTCATACTCTTACAGATTTATGCACAGCCCTGCAGGATTCATGGTGTCAGTTCCCACGAGCTCTACTTCAGATATTAGTCGAGTCCAGTGCTGCAGCACTTCTGCATGCTCGTGGGGATCCTACACAACATTAGGCAGGTGTACCAGTTTCTTTGGCTCTTCAGTGTACTAAACAACGTCATCTTATGAGAAAATTGACAAATACATAGCAGTAGTGTTTGACACGCAGCACCAACCCCACAAACAGTCTCTTCCACACACAGCTGTCAACCAAAGGTATACAAAGGGTTTACGGTGAGTCATTAATCCCTTTCACTGACTTAGAATCGCTGCTGTTATGAAACTGAAGACTCCATTTATGGCAGAGTACTTTGCAAATCGATCTGTTCTGTAACTGTCATGATTGAGTGTCACAAACACAAAGATTGTGGAAATACATTCATTGGTCAACAGTACAGTTATACCGCATCTGACAAGTTCAGGGAAGCCCAGTGGTAGCCCACGCCTTAATCCACATATGTCCATTCATTCCACTCACAATGAAGACCTCCGGCAGCACTACACAATGTCACACTGCAAGTCTTGAGCGATGAACTGGTCAAATTACCTCAATATATCGACTCATCTTTCTCTCTATCGTCATACTGACTCCATGTGTTGACGACCATTCTTCATTCTACATTGATTGTCATTCAAAACTCGGACTTCACACTTGAAACAATGGTTTACACATCATATTATTATTACGATTCCAAACTCGCATTCAATATTCAATGCTATCAAAATGTCTCATGATCTCTGTGGCCGATTCTGGCCATAAGTCCACACAAAAACCTGAAACACAGTATTACGTTTCTTATAAGCCAACCAACTCTTAGATGCACCAGTTTTCTTAATAATTATGCCCATCAACGAAGGAGGAAGTGTCTTACAAACTCAGTAAGAGAACAATGCCACCTCTAGCATTACGATGGGCTCTTGTATTGTAGTTCTGTAAGCAAGTTTGTACATTTTTTTTTTTTTTTTTTGCTGTAACGTATCCCAGCAATGGATGACAACAGCTATGTACACTACCACACATTCTCTTTTCATAGCACGACTTTGACATCTATGTCAGTGCTAGACCAACATTAACAGGTTTGTATGAATTAGCTCTCACAGAAAGCTGAACATCGCATGATGTAGGATGTGATACTTTGTATTGAACCAAGGTATATTAACACTGTTTCAGTGTCCTATGTGTTAGTCATCCTGACCTCCAGATCTCTGGGCAGTGCACCTTTCAATCCTATGACTTACAGTCTATACCTTCATGTGGATCAGTGTGTATTCCACAGGACATAAACCCATAGATCATGTATAGTATGTACCATCAGTATTCAATTGCACTGTTGGAGGAATGGAATGATTTTCATACAACCAAGTGAAGTACCTCATTTTTGTTGCATTTTTCTTGTTTTTATATTTCTTTTCATCAGCTTTCGCAATTTTATCCTGTTTTCCACATTTTTAACACAGTTAACCCAATTACTCAAGTGTCAAACCACTCCTCTCCATGGCTTGTCACATCAAAAAAATGTCTCCTCGGGTTGATCCTATGTTGCACTCAGCCAGTGATATTGCAGCATGGTTCTCAATTTCTATATCATTGTTAAACCACCCCTAATTACTGTGGGTGTGTGTGTGTTTGTGTTTGTGTGACGTTGATTGGAGTAACATGAAGAAGATCCCTCATGCAAACTGCTAAATGTAGAAATGTTCTGTATGGGAGATTCTAAAGATGCATGTATACTTGAACTTCATACATCGTCCCAAACATACTTGTGCTCGCAAATCCATAGCGAGGACTTCAGTGTCGTTCTTGCAGGGATCTGTCACTTCAATGTCACTCAGGACAACCTGAAATGCTCCATTGAGTGTACTAACCCAAAAATCCTGGGACACAGTTAACATTATTGCAACATTCGGTGTCTTTCAGAGTATATTAATTGCTGTTTGTTACAACGTGTAATCAAATGTAGGTGCTCTTAGTACGACAGCATTCATGGTATGCTGTTAGATAGCACTGCTCATGAGTAAGGGGAGACGACCTCCTCGTTTCTGCACTGCATCCTCCTTTCACTATTAAGATGTGTACATGTATCATTAGCCCACCACCCTCCCAGAACATGCAGCTGTCTCGATTTCAGACAGTACTTCAACACATACCCCATTTCCATTACTGTTTACTGTAGATGGTAATGCCCCCTCTACCACCATGCCAGCCCCCAGCTTAACCAGATTTCACCAACACAATGTATAAAGCCAAATGTCAACACTGCTCACAAAGCTGCAATTACTTCTTTTTTTCCAGCTGTCGAGCATTTTCGCCATATATCCCAGTTCTCGTTTCATTAATTCCATGTCGTGTAGCTCCAGTTTCATTTCTCATACATATACCACATTAACTGTACTTAGAGGAGTAATATTGATAACAGCTTCCAACTCTTGTAAACAAACATTCGACGTTGTTATTTTTTGCTACAAAAAAGCAACGGAAAAGGAGTCTGACTGGAAACATGCATTATCATTTTGTGCTAGAAGATTTGGTGTAATTATTTCACGAAAATCAACCCAAAAAGAGAGGCATGCGGCTCAGAAAGTTTTTGTTATAAAGAAAAACTCAGGGAGCTTATGAAATGAAATGAAATGTCGTGTGGCTAGGGCCTCCCGTCGGGTAGACCGGTCGCCTGGTGCAAGTCTTTCGATTTGACGCCACTTCGGCGACTTGCGCGTCGATGGGAATGAAATGATGATGATTAGGACAACACAACACCCAGTCCCTAAGCGGAGAAAATCTCCGACCCAGCCGGGAATCGAACCCGTGCCCTTAGGATTGACAGTCTGTCGCGCTGACCACTCAGCTACCGGGGGCGGACAGGGAGCTTATAATTCTGTGTTAAAGGAGCTCTGTGTTGAAGACAGGAAAGGTTTGAAGAATTCTGTCAGAATGACATGTCGGTAGTTTGAAGAACTCTTGAGGATAGTAGCACCTTATATTCAATGGAAAGACACAAATTTTAGAGCTGCAGTGTCATCAGCAGAACAACTTCTGGGAACCCTTCAATTTTTGGCAACAGGTGGTAGTTATACAAGTTCAATGTACTCTCATCGAGTATCATTGGCCACGATTAGTGAAACTGTGCCTAGAGTATGCTGGGTTATTGTGAATGTGCTCAAGGATTTTGTAAAAGTAAGTACTGTTATTTACTTACTACAAATTCTTAAGATATGCACTTACTATACAATAAGTCCGTTCCCAATAACCCACTACGTGAAGGCAAGGAGCTGAAAGTTATTGTTAAGGTCTCTTATTGCCGAAGTAGTTATCAGATACCTCAATCTTTAAGTAAAATAGTATAAGTTGCCCCAAACATTTGAAATAGATGCACTTACACTTAGATTCAGTATATCTTGCCAGCATTACCCTCTGAAAAGAAGCAATGAAAATATGTTTTACACATAAAATAGGAAGATTGATAAATTGAAATAATTTATTTTTAAAAATATTAACTGATTCTTTTTTAAAAACGGAAAGACATCACTTTGTTACCTCACTATGCATTGTCAGTATTTGTGTTTTATCTGCACCTGCAGCCTTATTTTCTACTGCGTTAAATAATGTCACTGTTTCTGCTGTAACAGCAGCAACAGCTTGGGCTTCAGTTTTCTCAGCAAGCAATTCTTTAGCATCATACATTATATCATAAATTTTTCGTTTTACTTTAATAAACACTTTCTCATCCCTTTCTTCTATCTGTTCAGCTGCAACCCAACCCGCTAATACAGAGTATTTGTCTGTTATGTTTGACTGTTTTTCATTTTGTAATGATGAAGCAACTGACTTCATGCATGTTACAGCTCGCTCTGTAGCAGCGCTCCTCTTTCTCTTCCTTGCAAAGTTGGGAACTTGTAACACCAGAAATGCATATCCTCCTATTTCCATCTATTGCACTGCAAATGTTTTTCCTTATTTTGTTACCTGAAGATATAACATTTCTGTGTCTTTGTATATTGTAATTGTTTTACTATTTGTATATATATGCATTTATGTCGATGTATAATTGGTTTGTTTTGTGAATATTATTTGTATTTATACGCTGGGTCTGGCCTAGGGAAAACTATGTCATCGAACGAATACATCGATAGATCGTGTGGAGAACCAAAGTGTTTAGGATCTTTGGTAGTGTTAACTCTGTCGCGTGGAGCGCGGGCAGAGGGAGTCTTGCTGGGGTAGTGCAGTGGAGCAGGTGTGTTGTGTGACGCTCCTGCGAGTTGCTGCGCTTTCGGGGTTTGGCAGCATGTAATTGCGCTCGAATTGCTATGATAGTTTCTGACACGGTGTCGCGGACGGGAAGCATTACCTGGCGCACATCGAGAGCCCGTTTCGCCTGGTGACCGTGTCGAGAAGAAGGCGCGCCAACATCCAGCTTCTGCAACAGCGACGGCCGACAATGAGTGACCGTCGCCACATCCTCGATCGACGGCTTCAAACCTTCAATCAACCAGCAAGGAAGACTGGAAGCACGTAAAGTTTTAGAACTGTATGGCAGACCTCAGCTTTTCAAACTGTTCCATTTTCATAACTAAAATTACAGCAATTTAGCATGAACATTTGTTGCTCATTGTCCCAATTGCATTACCAAGCAAGGTCCCTTCCTTTACTGGAATGAACCCGAGTGTCGTTGAAATTCAAACGCCAGCATTAAAGTAATATCATTCGATTTCACTGCTTTAATTTCGAAGTTCAGTTAAGGTATTCATAGCTGGCTACAATATTTAGATTACACAAGCACAAATTAAGAGTGCGAGTTTGGTTACCGTATTTTAGCTTACCTGTGACTGCAGCTCAGCTTGGTACGTACTAAATTTTACTATTGTTAATTGTTCAGAATCATTTAATTCAAGTTCAAAGTTAAATCTCTTATTTCTAAATTGCGTAGATTCAAGTAGCTTTTGAAATGATTGTTGAGGTAACACAAGACTAACCGTATTTTACTAAATTTCGATGTGCTTCAGAAACAAAGCTCACTATTAATTTCAGTCACTAAATTAACTTTCAATTTTCCGGTTTTATTAATTCTTTTGCTAAATTAAGTCAGAGTGTAACGAAATTTATTACTTCTGACAAACATTCAGTTTTCACACTACACTTGTCAACCTTCAGTTGCCACGCTTCTAGTGCTAATTATACGTGTAATAACCTTTCTTTTTCAGTTACTATAGTAATTGTCCATAGGACTGGCGACCGTAATTTCCCCCAAATCTCAAATATGTAATTACCGCTAGTTAATTGTTAACTTAACGGCCGCACATTTACTTTCTTTATTAACTTTACCCCTTTTCAAAATTAATTTCCACCAGTTTCACTTGCATTTTTCCTTTCATTTAGATGTAACTCTTTCCTCCTTCTTTACCGACAGATTAACTTCGGTGACGATTGTTTTTCCCAAATTTCCATTAGGTACACGCGGTTTAATTTTTCACTGTCATTAAGGTCGTTAAGTGAGGGGGAGGTTACAAACTCTGAGAGATATTGAAGGCGATGGGGAGTGTGCAGTTGACTGTGATAGTGATGACGGTGATGGCACTGCCGGTGCAAAGATGTTTGTTGTAACAACTGCGATTTCTTCATTAAAGCTTGCAAATTGGAGTTCAGTGGTGTTGATTAAAAGTTCATCTCACTCATCACCGTTACCATCATTACCCTCTTCATTCGTGGCCAAATGGTGCACATTAATTGTTTCTGATGAATTTTGAAATACACAAAATGTGAACTTAGTCAGACATCGATTAAATTTTAACAGTATTTTTTCTTATTTTTGTAGGAACCATCTGCAAAGCAATAATACGAAGAAGTATGAAATGGATCTGAAACAATATTGAATTTCCCACGTTGTACTGTTGCAGTAGATGGCCGACACATTGAAATAATGCAGCCTGCAGGAATTGGATCATTATATTAGAACTACACTGGAATATTTAGTGCTACGGTGCTAGCATTGGTAAACGCACATTACAACGTAATCATCTACGAAGTAGGTATGCAAGGAAGTATTTCAGATGGTAGGCGAGGATGTGTCATTTTTTATGGTGGGAGATGATGCTTTTCCTCTTTCAGAGTGCATGGTGAAACCAAATGCAGGGTGGGAAGAGAAAGGCAGCAAGGAAAGAACGTTTAATTACCGAACATCTCGCGCTAGAAGAATTGCGGAGAATTTTTTTGGAATATTGTCAGTAGTTTTTCGGTGTCTTAGAACAACTATGCAATTAGGTCCTGAAAAAGCAATATTAGTGACTTCTGCACATGCGTCTTTGCACAATTTTCTTAGAAGAAATAGATAACTGCCACAGTTTCCTCACCATCTGGCAGTTTTGATGTCGAAGATCCAGAAACAGGCAGCTTTCCAGATGTCAGTCGGAGGATGTCTCCACAAAGTAAATGTCTTCAGAGAAAGGGAGGAAAGGCAAGAAGAATCGCGAAGAATGTAAGGGGTGAGATTGCAATCTACAATGTATCGGATGTTGGTAAAGTGAAATGTCAGCGAAATATGCATAAATAAATATCGAGTGAAAAGACAAATGTAATTAAAGACTTCTGAACAAAACCATTATAGCTTTAGTTATTAACAATATAAGCCATTAATTAGCAAAGTACTTTGTACCATATGTTGAAAAAGTGATTCAAGAAGAGAAATAAATACATTTCCTGTGAAAATACAGATGTAATTACAAAATTTCCGCCTAAAAAGCTTACAACTTTAGTTATGCTAGTGAATGACACAATTGTAAATATTTTCTCCCTGGCTTGTTCACGCCTTCTAGAAACTTCATATGCTCCTAATATATTCATTTCAGTACGTAGATCTCAACTGTCCCAGACTCACTTTTCGTTTTGACCATTTTAGAGTGCTCACGATTGTACTGTTTTCACATTTGTCCATTTCCTTTCACACTCCACAGGGTGTATATAAATTTTGTCTAAACATCTTTCAACCAATCTTTCCTTTTATATTTGTCTTTATACGCAGAATCAGAAGGATGCCACAGGGGTTCCCTCATTTCAGTTTCTAACAAAAACTGTTGACCACTATTGAGTTACCATTGTCAAAAGAAACACAGCAGACAACACGGCAAATGCTCATACGCAAGTCACACAACTATAACGTGTTTTTGCTCACTGGCCATAAACTACAAAATCGAGACAAAACTTCCCTCAACTAGAAGTTCAAACTCGCTACTTCAAACAATTGTTGACAACAGTTGAAAGTTAAGTCAGACTTCGAGTTAAAAAAGTTGTCAACCGAGCTTGTTAGAGTTTGTTTTCAGTGTGAAGGCACTTTAATACAGAGCATTGGAGTCGGTGTTACGAATCCACACATATTTTACTGGTGGATAATTAAAACTGAATGCAGACAGGGCATCAACTATTAGCTTTTCTCGGTCTCGTCTTTCTGGGAGTTTGACATTGTACCAAAACGCTCCCAAAACGCATCAAAATGTCTATCAAAATATGTCGAAACTGCAATAAACTCTTTCCAAAACTACAACATCCATCATCACAACTCTCAGTTCATCATCACTACAGAACCACCTATAATGAGTTGGTATTTCTCCAGTACAGGTGACGGAACTTTACACAGGTTATCGATAAATCTATGGAAACGACTTCGATCACAGACCCATACATGTTGCACAATACGTAAAATTCCAAGCAGTTATTGTATGAATTGACGCGTTTCCACTGTACTCTAAGTATAAATATAGATATCCAGCAAGAACTGGTCGTAACAGAATTTTACTGATTTTGTGACGTCTTTCCATATTTCCGATATTTATCCTTATGTGTATACACTTATTGTTTACTGATGTGGCTTGCTATTTCTGTTGATACCATCCAACTCCAACATACAATCCCCAACCTAGACAAGGTATACACGAAGTATGGCAAAAACACAAACACATGTTAATAGATTGCTGTGGTGAGGTGAGGTATTGACGCTACTGTGTTGTAAAGCACACATATTGCAGGCCACAGTTACCCTATTTAGAATCTCCAAGTTAGGACCTCCCACCCACTCTCTCTGTCACTCTACTGACACATTAATCGTCGTTGGCCCCTCAGTGCTTGCAGTTCGCGGGTGAGTACTGACATGCATCCAAAAGGTGAATCCTTCAGTGATATGTATTCAGAAATATTTTATCAGGCAGAACCATCTGCACACACCCTGGTTTAACTGTTCTGGTGGATCCATCTGCATAATAATTTATGGATAAGGTATAGTATTCATCCAGTCCAATCTACCCCACCTATGATCCGAGACATCGCCCAAAATGTGGGTCCACCAGTGTTATGTGCTATTTATGAATGCGGGTCCATGCGTATTCTCTGGGATAACCGTTGTGGTTGATCCAGTTATAAACTAATTCATAGATAACATTTAGTATGGATTCATCCCACTAATGATCCAAGGTATTGTCCGAAAGATAGATCCTTTTACTTTCTGTTTTATGTTGCAATAACCACCGTAAACAGTTCATTGCAGTTCATATGTATTTCGACAGACATTTTGACGTGGTTTGGGAGCGTTTCGATACAGTGTCAACCTGCCAGACACGCAATAGCGAGAGAAGATAATAAATTATGCTCTCTCCGCACTCAGTTTTAATTATCCACAGTAAAACTATGAGGAGATTCGTAACACCATATTCAATAGGACGATATAAGTGTTACGCAGAAATACTATATTAAAGCAGGCGAAACATATTTTACCCAATCCAGGATAGTGTTCTCTGAATATAGATATCACCAAATTAGAGCTGGTTCTCGCCAACAATGTTCTCCCCACGTGTATGAAAGAGATAAAACAATATATAGAACAGATTTACACTATTCCTATTAAGGAAACTACTCCTCTAAGTACAGTTAATGTGCTATGTATACGAAAAAGAAAATGGGAGCTATATGACATCGAAGTCACGAAACGAAAATATCGTGTATTGGGGAAATCTCTTTAGACCTTGGGGCGGGAGTATGATAATCATTCCATTCCTCCATCAGTGTGAATGGCATCTGATTGTGCATACTGTCTGTGTTGTATGGGTTAAAGTCCTGCGCAACACACCCTACTACAGATGTGGGTATGTATTGTAAACCATAAAAATGGAAGACGCAGTACACAAAGATCTGTTCAGGATGACCTACACCTAGGACGTTGAAGTATTTACCTTGCACCTGTCTCCAATATGAGGATTCAATGCGCTTGATCTCCTCGAAAATGGAACACTGTGGTATCTGCTACCCCATCACTGTGGAACATGTGATTATATGTAGAGGTCATCATTTTCAGCCAACTGTTTGGAAACGCTCCACAATGCAGCAAACTCTTTCAGTTTCCATCTGTTACGATGTCTTCCTCATTTTTGTCAATAAGAAACACAGGCCTTATCTTGTATTCCAACCACCCCGTGTGTGTTATGGAAGCAGCACAACCTACACCATGCAATGTTCAGCTTTCTGTGAGAGACAATGGATCGAAACGTGTTGATGTTGGTTCAGCACCGGACATTGACCTCAGATTAGTTGTATGAAAAGAGAAGTCATGGCGGTATACAAAGCTGCCGAAATGCATTGCTCAGATGCAGCAAAAACAAAACAAAACAAAAAATCAAACTGCTTACGACAATAAACCACAGGAGCAATTCACAACGTTAGAGGCGGCACCGTTGGGTTATTGAGTTTGTGAGAGCTTTCCTCCTACGTTCAGGGGATGATATGACAACCGGTGTATTTTACATCCGGCTGGCCAATAAGAATGTAACACTGTTCATTAGGTACTTGTTTGGACTTACAGCTAGAACTAGACATGGGGATCATAAGACGTACTGATAAAATCGACCATCGTATATGGAGTATAAACTTTAATAATTCTGTAAACTGTTACGTCCGAGGGTGTATATGTTGGCCACTGTGTTCAGCCATGTAGCGAGGGTCCTGCTGACCTACGAATGTGTTTCCGTGATTTTTGTGGTGTCCGACATCCAAAGATGTAAACTACAGACCGGATCGATTTACAAAGTGCTGTTGCCATAAATGGACTCTTCAGTTTCATAACTGCAGTGATTCTAACAAGGGAACCTCCCCATCGCACCCCCTTCAGATTTAGTTATAAGTTGGCACAGTGGATAGGCCTTGATAAACTGAACACAGATCAGTTGAGAAAACAGGAAGAAGTTGTGTGGAACTGTGAAAAAATAAGCAAAATATACAAACTGAGTAGTCCATGGACCACATAGGCAACATCATGGACAATGTGAACTTAGGAGCGCCGTGGTCTCGTGGTAGCGAGAGCAGCTGCGGGACGGCAAGTCCTTGGTTCAAGTCTTCCCTCTAGTGAGAATTTTACTTTCTTTATTTTTACATAGTTATTATCTGTCCGTTCGTTTATTGACGTCTCTGTTCACTGTAATAAGTTTAGTGTCTGTGTTTCGCGACCGCATCGCAAAACCGTGTGATTAGTAGGCGAAAGGACGTGCCTCTCCAATGGGAACCGAAAACATTTGATCGCAAGGTCATAGGTCAACCGATTCCTCCACAGGAAAACACATCTGATATATTCTATACGACACTGGTAACGGGATGTGCGTCACATGACAGGAATATGTTGTCGACCCACCTAACTTGTACACTTGGCGAATGAGTAAAAAGATTCTTCTAACTTGCCCGATTTAGGTTTTCTTGTGGATGTGATAATCACTCCCAAAAAAGTGATGAAAACATAAGAGTTTGTCACATAAACTGAAAATAAAAAAATTGAATTTTTCACTCGATGGAAGATTTGAACTAAGGACCTCTCGTTCCGCAGCTGCTCACGTTACCGCGAGACTACGGCGCTCCTGTGGTCCTAGTGTCCTTGATGTTGCCTATCTTCCCATGAACTACTCAGTTTGTATATTTTGCTTATTTTTTCACAGTTCCACACAACTTCTTCCTGTTTTCTCAATTGATCTGTGTTCAGTTTTTCAAGGCCTATCCACTGTGCCAACTTATAACTAAATCTGAGGGGGGTGCGATGGGGAGGTTCCCTTGTAAGTCAGCGACAGGAGTTTGTGTGGTACTGCAAATTCTGTGAACAAATCTGATGTATTATTGTTGTATATCGAAGAGACGATATCCCTTTCATAGAGTTAGCACGGCATGGTATGTAATTCACATGTCAACATCACTGCTATATATTTGTTTATTTCCTCATAAGATATCGTTCTTTCATGAAACGTCCGTTGCTGACGATCATTTTAAAGAACTGATGCATACATAATACAATTATTGAGCTGTAATCGGACACGAACAGGGGCCCTAAACAATCTGAAAAGCTATACGGAGAATGTATCGCAAAGAATCTGTGTTTTTGGTGTAGAACGTAGTAGTTTTATGATCTAAAAGCTTATTACCATAGTGAGTGTATTACAAACCTTGCAGGGTAAATGCATGTCAGGTGTTGGAAATATATACCTGTGATTACTGGAGTCAGAGAGACACAATTTTTAGCTTAGAGTCAGGTTACACATAGAGAGTATTGAAAGAGATTAAAACAGAATATTGCCATAATGTCTGCAGTAGTATCCAGAGAAATAAAATTTGTGTATTTCATCAGAACATTAGAGGATTTAAAAATAAGACAGATGAGCTTCTTGTAGAAAATGGGGTAGATTCTAAAGGTACAGATGTTTTGTGTCTCTCTGAGCACCACGTAACCGCAGGGACGGAGACGTTACATGTAAGGACAGATTATCATCTTATTCATGTAGAGCCAACATGGATAAAGGAACAGTTGCTACTTATATAAAACTGGACACAATGTCAAAAATATTGAAACAAATAGTTTTTGTGTAGATCAGATCCGTGAAGCATGTGCTTTTGAGTTGCTACTGCAATGTACTTCTATAGTAATTGCAACAATCTACAAATCCCCTCAAGGTAACTTTCAACTAGTCATGAAAAATCTAGTGGCATTATTGAGCTACCTGTGAGATAAAAAGAAGTAGTCAGTGGTTTGTGGTGATTTTAATCTAGATTTCTGAAAAGATAAATATAGGAAAATTGAGCTAGAATCTTTGTTTGGTTGTTTCAATCGAGTATCTGTCGTAAATTTTCCAACTCATGTGCAGCAGGATAGTAGGTCACTTATCAATAACATTTTTATAGACAGTTAATGTGTACCCAGTTGTTAATGGGCTATCTGATCATGATGCACTGTTAATGGAAATAACACATATAGCATCTTACAGTGTTCAGGCGGGTTGATACAAAGCAGGGAGACTTATTGATGAGAACATGGTACAGATTTTTAAAACTGGCATAGAAGAGGTAGAATGGGATGAAGTATACACAGAAACTGATGCTGATGCCAAATTCAATTTATTCCACCGTAAATTTGTCTCAATATTTGAGAGTTGCTATCCTGAAACGTTATTCAAACACGCCATTACAAAGTCAAGTAAGCCATGGATTACTAAGGGAATTAAGATACCGTGTAAGAGGAAGAGGGAAATATATGGACAGGTCAGAATAAGTCACGATCCAACGTTACTTGCTTACTACAAAAGATACTGTAATATTTTAAGGAAAGTCATTAAGAAGTCTAGAAGCTTGAGTGTTCTGACACAAATTAATTATGTGGATAGTAAGATTAAAGTTATGTGGAATATTGTCAAATGGGTCAGCCTGACAATGCACAGCAAACCATAGCAATAAAGCTAAATGTTGATGTTGTGAGTGATAATTTACAAGTTGCAAGCATCTTTAACAATCACTTTCTGGATGTGGCAGCAAAAATAGGGTTAAAGGGTTCAGCTGAAGAAGTAAAAAAGTATGTTACAAATGCCATTCCCCAGGACTTTAGGCCTTTAGAAATAGCACCAACATCCCCCACTGAAATTAAGGGAATTATAAATATACTGAAAAACAAGAGCTCATGTGGTGTTGATGGAGTCTCTAAAAGAGTTTTGAAGTGTTGTTCTAATTTAATAAGTGGAGTCCTGGGCGATATATGTAACTCTTCGCTGTCATAGGGAATTTTTCCAGACGGATTGAAATAAGCAATTGTCAAACCTCTTCATAAGAAAGGGGACAAGAATGACTTACATAATTGTTTACCAGTCTCATTGCTGACTACATTTTCTTAATATTCGAAAAAGTTATGTAATCAACTGTAGTCTCACATTTAAGTGAAAATAATTTTCGGATTCTGGAAGGGTTACTCGACTGAGAATGCTATCTACACGTTTACCTGTCAAATAGCACAAGTCCTAAATAACAAATTACCGCCAGTTGGTATTTTTTGTGATCATGTCACACTCTTGGAAAAAAGATTTTATGGAATTTAAGGCTATACACACAGCTGGTTTGAACCATACTTAATGAACAGAAAGCAAAAAAATTGTGCTGAATAACACAAATAGTGTTGGGGGGTTGGTAAATTGTAGTGAATGGGGAGTTATCACAAAGGGAGTCCCGCAGGGTTCAATTTCGGGTCCTCTGCTGTTCCTTACTCATGACCTCTCACTTAACATTGAGCAAGCAGAACTAGTACTTTTTGCAGATGACACGAGTGTTATAATAAATCACATTCCAGAAAAAGCAGCTGAAGATATTGTTAAGGATGTCTTTCAGAGAATTATTAAGTGGTTCTCAGAAAATGGACTCTCCCTTAATTTTGAAAAAACTCACTATATCCAGTTCTGTACATCGAATCGAGTCATACTGACAATTGATGTAGCATATGAACAGAGCTGAGTTAAAAGGGTAGATTTCTCCAAATTTTTGCCTGTTCACATTGCTGACAACTTGAACTGGAAGAAGCATATTACTGAGCTTCTAAGAACAATTATGTTCAGCTTCTTTTTCTCTTCGTATAATTGCTAGTCTTGGTAACAAACAGATCAGCCTCCTAATGTACTTTGCACATTTCCACGCAATAACGTCTTATGGAATAGTTTTCTGGGGTAAATCACCACTTAGACATAAAGTATAGATTGTACAAAAGAGAGCAGTGAGAATAATTAGTGGTGTTCACCCAAGGATGTCATGTAGGCACCTATTCAAGGAGTTAGGTATTTTAACTGCACTATCAGATTACGTATATTTGCTAATGAAATTCGTTATAAATAATCCATCTCAATTCACGAAGAACAGTGACCTTCATATGTACAACACTAGAGGGAAAAATGACCTTTACTATCCATTATTGAAGCTGTCAGTTGCTTAAAAAGGAGTACATTATTCAGCAACAAAAAACTTTGATCATTTGTCCAACAACGTAAAGTGTCTGGCAGGTAGCAGATCAAGTTTTAAATCTAGCTTAAAATCATTTCTTTTGGGGAACTCCATCTATTCCATGGACGAGTCTCTGTTTTAGAGCTGGAAAATAGAGAAAGAAAATTGTACCTCTAAATGAAGTTGCATGTGTAGAACTAAAAATTTCTGGAATATTAATATTAGCACTATTCATGTGTCTATATATATCTTGTAATCTGTCTTGTTCCTCATCATAGCGATAAAATAGTCATAAAATGATCTACAGAACATGACATAACTAAACTAAACTAAACTATAATCCTCATTAAAGTATTAACAGGGTTACATTCCACATGACTAATATATTGGAAATGACATGGATTTAATATTACAGCATTTTTAAGCGAAGAACAATGTAGCCTTAGGACTGTGTGTTTATGTTCTATGATAAATTCTCTCTTTCCAAAACCTTTTTCATATGTACTGTAAACACTATTCCTGAATTGATAGCAGAAGTGATTTCCATAAAATGTTTCAAAATTCATTCTGTCTAGATCTCCATCATGCATGAAACACACATTGCTTCTCCTTCTTCTTCTTAACCTTCGCCCATATCAAATGTTTCGGGCTGCTATCTACTATGCAAAAGTGAGTACTAACCTCTACATCATGCACACATCTATAGTGTGTGTACTTGGGTGGATGCCGTGAGTAAGGCCGGTACTTAACATCCTTACATAATGGCAGTTATGGTACTGGATTGTGAATACCAATCTAAACGCTAGCGTCGGTCGATTATGCCTGTTTGGAACACTAGTTATGCCCTTTCCGAAAGAGAAATACGAAGTGTATTGATTATGAGGAACTCAGCTCGCTGTGGGCCATCATGAGATATCGAATATAGTGGGTATAGTGCCTTCCTGATTCTGATCACTACCAAATTAAAACAAAGACAATGTTAAGGGAGGTTTGGCCACAGACAGATAAACAGTTACAACACACACACAGAAAGAGAGACTGTCTAGTGTCCTCTCCAGGATCCTTAGCCGATTGGTTCAATGATGGCGCAGCTTGTTTCGAAGTCGAGGGGAGAGTGCTGCTATTACAGATCTTAGTTTTACGCCATTGGATGTTACAAAATAATGTGAAGAGAGATAGATCGTCATTGTAGCTCGCTTTGAAACGTAAAATGACTATATCTCTTTCATGAAATGCGTGAAAGACACTGTTCTGTATTGATACTTCATGCATCTGAGATGCATGTAATACCCTCGGGAATGACCATTTATTTACAAGACTTTCACAGACACTAATGTTGAACGTCAGGAACCCTATCAATCTATATCAATTTTTCCATCATAATGAAAGAAATCACATGTATTCGTTCTCTCGGAACCATGACTGCTTTACTACAATTGCGATTGTAATTTTTTTAATATGTGGTTGATGTTAAATACAGCTGTTCCGCTGAAAGTTTACATCATACAACAGCTTATAACATAGATGTTTTGGAGCTTAAAGTATGACCCGAAACGTTTCTCACTTTCCCTTTGATCGATGTTGCTAAATAACGCCGTCAAAGTAGTGGAAGTTTTCGAAGTGGTATCATTTTTACACGCAATAGATATGCACGAGAGATATGTGATAGGTTATTACATGTATGGCAGAGGGTAGACGCGTGGGCTGCTGGAAGCGGTGGTGTGTGGAGACAACTGTAGCATGACACCTCGAAATTAGTGTGTTTGTTGAGTGGTATTGTGGGGTAAAGCGTTTCTGTCTCTGTGGCAAAGACATGATGTTTTCTTTGACACCAACTTAAAGTTTCTCGCCTTAGTGTGTTGGAGTGAAGCTTGCAGGTTGTATGTATTTCAGACAGTGGAGGGGGCTGCTTAGGTATAATACCCTCAGGAATAAATAAAGACCCCACCTCATTTACTCACAGACCAGTACAGGTGGGTGAGGGCAGAATGCTGCATGCCTGCCAGTTTTGAAAGCACTCTGTGAACTGTCTCAGTTGTGCCCCATACCCAAAGGGGAGCCCTATGAGCCAAGCAGTGGAAAGAGCAGCAGGTATTGTACGAGGATCCCACAGATAGTTATCGTGAATAAAATGTCGGCATTGGACCACTCAAATTATGAGTCTCCTTCCTGGAAGCATGTATCTATCAGAACCGCCGTTGCTACAAGTATCGTCATCGGAAAAAGTGGGGGCCACCATAGGACAGTTTCCCGCCAATTTCGAGTGGTAGTGTGGCCTAGGACACACAGAAAGGTCAACATATATTCAAATGCGCGCAATCAGAAAAAGTGGTAGATGGATGTGGCAAGAAAGTGGGGGCACAGAAGTGGCGAACTGTGGAGGCAAGTGTAAGCCAATCAAGCAGGTTAACACCCTAAAAGATAAATAAAGTAAATAAATACCTTACATCCTTCCTCTGCAGGAGCTCAACACAGATTGGGTCTTTTCCCACCAACTCACAAGTGGTGCAGGATAGAGTAGTGGGGGGGGGGGGGGAAGTGGGAAGAACACCTTAATCTATAAGTATGAGGTGTAGGTGTTACTACAGTATGTAGCCAGTGAGAGAGAGTGGTGATGCTTTCCCAGATATCGAATATCAATGGAGGCCAGTTAATAGTCCATGGTCGCTGGACTGTGAAGCCGCCACCCTGTGGCTGTGAGCTTGGGATTGCACGCTCTGTGCTGGAGGCTAATCTCAGTGGCGGCGCTCATGGCGCCAAATGAGTGGTTGAGCAGCAACAGAAGTGGATGGTTCTGTTCCGCATATTACACCAGAGTGTTTTTACCAAAGTTATTTAATTGCTGTTTTCTCACTAAACTACAATTTACGATTGATGAGCGCTTATGTTTCTTCATGAAATGCTGTTGTCCATATGTCTCCTTGCTTATTGTTTTCTTTCACCATTATTTCTTAGTACTGTGTAATTAGGACAATTTTCATTGATGTCTTATTTCACAATATCATATTTCGTTGAGTGATCATGTTTTTCAATTTTTGTTTTTGTTTTTTTATATCTGTACAGAGGAAGTTTTTATATTTCTAACAAGCAGCTTGTTATTGGAACAGTTGCTTTCTTCTTATTCTTTTCCTTCTTCTGCTTCAGATGTTTTTCTACGTGTATTTCGAATATCTCCATGATACGTAGTGAGCTACGAAGCACTTTTCAATGTGTAGGTGAGAGTACGTTTTTACTTTTGGTTCCAGAAATTGATTTTTGAGCGTTTTTCTGTATATGGACGATTGAATTTTCATAATAGTGTTTTCCTATCGTCCTGTCAGTTTTACGCAGTTGTGTTTATTTGAATTTTTATCAGTAAGGCTGTATAGTAATTGAGAGTGCAGTTTTTCTGTCAAGATAAAGAAAACTCCTCCAGTAGCATTTGTAGGGCAATTTTCCTTCTATTTCGAACCATTTGCGGTTGGCGGCTGTGGCCCATACACCGAGGCGAGTACCTCTGATTCATTCCATCTGGGGTAGTGGAATTGGACGAAGTTGTCTCCTGTACTGTTGATTCACTGGCCATTTCTAAGAACATGAACAGTTCCAGCACAGGTAACATTCCTTATGTGTTGTGAAATGTATCCTCAGCCCATACCACTACATTGTCATTACTTCGCTCTTCCACTATGACTTACTGCATTCCTAGTGTAGGAGGCTATTGACGAAGTCCTCAGCTGTATACTTACAAGCAATACACATAATGAAAATCTCTCTGTTCAACACCAATATCGTGTCAATTGAAATCATATCTCCCTAAAAATAAAGACAGCACCTTCCTCTCCAGCATTTTTACAGCCAGTTCACAATTAGGGTGGAGACTATCTCCCAAAAACTCATTACATAAGGATTATGCTAATTATGTTTTGTAAATAAACTACTGTATATATTTCATGAACTCTGTAATATCGCAAACATTGATTTGATTTTCGTGTCATAGATTCTTCCCCTCCAGAGGTTCAGCACAGACAGTGTCTTTATCCTGCCACTTCACAAGTGGGAGGTGGGGAGGGAAATAGGTGGAAGGGGGGAAATGGGCAGGGGAGGGCTGCGGGGACCTGGGGACGCATGGAAAAAAGGTGTGTACCAGGATCAGCATCCCCTTTCCCTGAGGTGTTGGGGAGAAGAATGAGGAGGGAAACGGGTAGGGGTGGGGGTTTCTCAGATAGGTGGATTATCCCCAGGGGATTAGAAACCAGCCCCCAGGGGTCATTAATCAGTTTACATAAGAATAGGTTAAGTGGAGGGTTATTGAAATAATTTACCCCTGAATGGTTGCCTCTCACTGTATACAACCCAGAAAACCAATAGCACCGCAATCGGTTTTGCTCCACTACTGGCGTATCAGATATGATTTATTTCGTCATTGTGTCATTTTAGTCCTGGTAAGGATTACTTCTGTGACAAGAAAGTTTCTTGCCTGGCACTTTCATACTCACTTTACCAATACAGAAGTTATCACTGTTATTGCTATTATAAGTGTTTATTATAATTATTGCAATTATTATTTTCGATTATTCCCATTTAAAGACAGCGTTTGAACTTGCATTCCTTTGTGATTAGTGTTTACGTTTTTTCTGAGCCCAAATTTTCTTCATATGTTCACTGTGTTGTTTCTTTCGCTCCGCTGTCCATTTGCATCCTGGTCTCTTCTGTGTTGTGGTGTCAAATTTATGTTTTTTGATGATGTTCCCCAAATCAGTTCTATTTTCTGCATCGTTTACTGTTATGTGTGCTTGTTTTAGGTCCTCTTCAACTTCTTTCAGCCATTTTGTTTTTCCCCTGCCTGTGTTGATGACTTTAAGAATTCGCTTTGAAATTCTGTTTTCATTCATCCTGTGGATATGTCCATAGAACTGCATTCTTCTTTTCCTTATTGTATCTGTAATCTTGTCTGTGTATTTATATAGTTCCGATGTTGGTCTCTTCTTCCAGATTCCTTGCTCTCGTATCAGGCCAAAAATTTTCCTGAGAATTTTCCTTTCTTGTTTCTCTATTTCTTTGATTTTAGTTTGCCCACCTATTTGTGTTGTTTCAGATGCATACAGTGCCTCCGGAAGTACGACAGTGTTGTTGTGCCTCAATGTTGCGGTATAGGTTGATCCCTGATGGCTGGATGATTTCTCCCAGGTACTTAAAATGTCGTACTTGTACGATTTTCCCATGGGTTGTCACAATAGGCAATTTGTCTTGTGGCACTCCTTCTATGTATTGGGTTTTCTCATACGAGATTTGCAGGCCAGTTCTTTCTGCAATTTCGTGTAACTTCTTTATGGTGTTAGTGGCTTCTTTTCTATTATTTGTGAGGGTTGAAAGGTCATTTGCAAAAGCTAAACACTTCACATTGAATCTATTACATTTTCTAATGCCAATTTGGATTCCCTTTCCTTCTTTTTCCCATGTTCTTATAATTTTTTCAAGAATGATATTAAAGACTAATGGTGAAAGTCAGTCACCCTGTCGCATTCCAGTGTGGATTTCAAATGGTTCAGAGATATCCCCCATAAATTTAACCTTGGAGACTGTGTCAGTTAATGTTTGCTGAATGATTGCTCTTGTCTTTCTGTCAATGCTGAATTCTTCCAGCGTGTTGCAGAGTGCTACTCTGTCTATTGAGTCGTAGGCCTTTTTAAAATCTACAAAAGTGACCACGGTGTTTCGAGTGTTTCACATCTAGAGAATCATTTTCAGATTCCAGATGTGTTCTATGCATGATCGTCCCTTGCGAAAACCAGTCTGGTATTCTCCTATTTGTGGGTTAGCTTGTTCTTCTAATCTATTCATGAGAACTTCTGATTGGATTTTATATGTGACCGGCATGAGTGAGATACCCATGTAATTATTTGGTTCAGTTTTGTCCCCTTTTGTGTGTGGAGTGGATGAATGAGTGCGCATTTCCATTCAGAAGGGATCTGTTCTGTTTCCCAAATGTTTAATACGATTTTGTGGATTTTTCCTGTTAATCTTTCATCATTTAGTTTCCATAGTTCTGCAGTAATTCTATCTTCTCCTGGGCCTCTATTGTTTTTCAGTGTCTTGATAATTTCTACTAGTTCGTTGATGGCTTGTGGCTTAGCGCCGGCATTTGGTGTAGACGTCTGGTAGTGAATATCCTCTGTAGGTCTTTCGCAGTTTAGACGTTTGTTGAAATAATCTGTGAGAATTTGGCAGTTATTCTTCGCGGTATTTTCTAGTGAACCATCCGGTTTCTTGAAGCAAAGGTTGGGTGGCTGGTATCCTGCAATATGTTCTTTAAACGTCTTATAAAAATTCCTGGTGTAGTTCTTCTTAAAGTCCTGTTCTATATCATCTAGTCGCCGTTTGTCATAATTTCCTTTCTCCATCCGAATAGTTTTCGATGTTTGTTTTCGGATTACTAGAAATTGTTGCCATTTGTCTGATGTTTTGTGACTTTTGAAGCTTTTCCAGGCATTGGTCCTTTCTTCTATTGCTTGGTCACATGTTATATCCCACCACCTGTGTTTTCTCCTTCTCGGTGGTTGACCCAATCTCATCGCGGATTTTACAGATTTCTGTAGTTGTATATATACGTTTGGATGTAGCTGTATTGCGTTGATGTACTGGTGGATATTGTGTGGTATGACTCCTGTAGTTGATGGTATAATTGGTATAATGTCAACTTTATCCTGATGCCACATGTCTTTGACTTCCTCACCCAGTTGGATGTATTTTTCAATTTTTTCTCCTGTTTTCTTCTGAATATTTGTTGTATTGGATATGGATATTTCGATTAGTTGTGTTAATTTCTTCCTTTTATTGGTGAGTATGATGTCAGGTTTGTTATGTGGTGTTGTTTTATATGTTATAATGGTTCTGTTCCAGTATAATTTTTATTCATCATTCTCCAGTACATTTTGTGGTGCATACTTGTATGTGGGAACGTGTTTTTTTTATTGGTTTATGTTGTATGGCAACTTGTTGATGTATTATTTTTGCTGCATTGTCATGTCTTCTGGGATATTCTGTATTTGTTAGTATTGTACATCCGCTTGTGATGTGATCCACTGTTTTTATTTGTTGTTTGCAAATTCTGCATTTATCTGTTGTGGTATTGGGATCTTTAATAATATGCTTGCTGTAATATCTAGTGTTTATTGTTTGATCCTGTATTGCAATCATGAATACTTCCATCTCACTGTATATATTGCCTTTTCTTAGCCATGTGTTGGCTGCGTCTTGATCGATGTGTGGCTGTGTTAGATGATACAGGTGCTTGCCATGTAGTGATTTCGTTTTCCAATTTACTCTCTTCGTATCTATTGATGTTATGTGATCTAAAGGGTTGTAGAAGTGGTTATGAAATTGCAATGGTGTAGCCTATGTGTTTATATGAGTGATTGCTTTGTGTATTTTGCTAGTTTCTGCTCGTTCTATAAAGAATTTTCTTAAGTTGTCTACCTGTCCATAATGTAGGTTTTTTATGTCGATAAATCCCCTTCCTCCTTCCTTTCTGCTTAATGTGAATCTTTCTGTTGCTGAATCTATGTGATGTATTCTATATTTGTG
The DNA here is from genome assembly GCF_023898315.1 of Schistocerca nitens. Lineage (NCBI taxonomy): Eukaryota > Metazoa > Arthropoda > Insecta > Orthoptera > Acrididae > Schistocerca > Schistocerca nitens. Next base: position 849,150,618 of record NC_064617.1, read on the forward strand.
GCATTGTGATCGTGTAAGTGTATTGAGTGCTTCTAGGTCTGTGTTACTCCATTTCACTACTCCAAATGAGTAGGTCAATATTGGTATAGCGTAAGTATTTATAGCTTTTGCCTTCTTTCTTGCTGTCAACTCTGTTTTCAGTATTTTTGTTAGGTTATTATTATTATTCTTATTATTACTATTATTATATACACATCAAGCACAATTTGCATCCTGGATACTGCAACTGCGACGGAGTTTATTTCCGAGCTGGTTCCACACATGATCTATTGGAGATGCTTCTTGGGATCTTGCTCTCCCCAGAAATACCCCACCATCACACAGACAATCAAAGAGACATGTAGACTGTGTGGAAGAGCATTGTTCTGTTAAAAAATGGCAGCACAATACTATCGCATGAGATGTAACATGTAAGGATGTACGATATCCATGACGTACGTTGCGCCCTGAAATTCACCGCAGTTACAACCAGCTGTGACCTAAAGTCAAACGAGATTTCTCCTCACTCAGTATCTGATGCCTTAAGGCCTGGTAAAAACACAAAATATGGATGATAATAATGCACTGTTGCAGCTGTTACACCTGTCACAGAGAATTGTAGCTCTAATCATTTACATATCCACCGATTGTGTGAACGTATTCAAAGTTACACTGACATGTTGGTATGTCTTTTGTGTATTTTTCTTTCTTTGCCAGGACTGCAATTTTAAAATGAGACTTAACATTAGCGATACTGTAGCATTTCATCATATTAACCGCAGCGCTCTGTTTTGCATAAACGGCAAGCACTTCACAGTTTTAATGATGCAGATTGGTACGTTAAGTAATTGAAGAACGTCACTCTATCAGCTTTTCCATCAGATAATGAAAGTACTATCGCTAACTCAAACGAAGAAATATCCACAATGTGTAAATGAATGTATATTACTTTGGCTTCCATAAACGCGGATATGTGCGAATTTGTGGTGGAAAAATAAATTATGCGATATTAGTATTCACAAGAGCTTTTTTCTAAGAGAGTCAAACCAGTTACCAAACATACGAAAGAAATTATACACTGTAACTGGTCACATTGTCGATGGAGTGCTGAAATATGAAATCACGTTGTAACAGTTAAGGAATATGAACGTAAAATACAGTTTAAAAACCCAGAGGCTATGCTAATGGATCGCTGAAATCAGTCGATGTAGTAAAAAAGTAGTATAAGAGGGTATTTTAGTCGTAACGCATACTGTTAGTGACTTAGGTCAGTCTCGCTTTACGGCAACTGATACGCGTCACATGGGGATGCCTTCTATGTATTTTTCATTTGAATTACTGTTTCGCTGTTATTTCTTATTTCTAATATCATTCGTTCGTTTTAGACATGATTCTTATCATTGAAGTTGGTATTCTTTATCACTTAACGATGGTTTTTTTGTCAGTTGAGAAGTGCTGAAATCATTACCTAGCGAGGCCAATAGTTACACGGTGGCATTCTGTAACACATGGCGTAGCGTTTGTAAGTACTTTCTTTTGCTATGAACTTACAAGTCGCTTTTGTATATTCCATACAAGCACATTCATATGGGGTGTATTTCATCCACACCAGTTTCCTACCTTAGTACTTAATATTTTCTTTGATGTTCGTCTAGTCATTCAGTATTTTAGGATATCTGAGGTAAGTACATTCGTTTTTAAAAACTGTTTTGTACTGCATAAATTTTTAAAAATCTTTCTTTACGTATATTTTTACGGATAGTTGCGGCTGTATGGGTTTTATGTGACCTGCAAAAAATACAGCTACAGTGGAACATTGGACATTTCATTCAGTGTCATTTTAATAGGTTTAACATCTGTATTAAAAAAAACTGTTCACTGTACGAAGTGTCAAGCAATTGTGTATAGAAATGTCTTTGTACCAAGAATCACCATTAAGTGCTTACTTCATTAATTTATTCAATATTCCTTCTGATCTATGTTTTCTTGGTTTTAAAATAATGAAAACGAAAAAATTTAACATTTCAGATTTTCATAACAGATTACTTTATCTGCTACTCTTTTGCACTCAGGCCTAATAACATGTCTAATATTTTATTTTATTTTCCCATTTTATTTCCTGTTAACGACCATTGTCGGTAGAAATTTTTGAGTTTATGTGATACTCAATGCGTGAAACAGCTTTTCCTGCATACACGATTCCATATTTGAAATTCATTCGTCGCTAAGCAGATGGCGAGGGGGGCGTCCTGTCTTTTTATTATTTACCGCACAGAAATAGTGAGTGTTGTGCCATGAAGAGTGAGTGTTGTAATAGGTATACTGCAAACTTCAGGAAACACAAGCATTGCATTGTATTCATTTTTAATTAATTAAGAGAGGTGGGAACCTTGTGAATTGCATCAGCAGCCCATTACTTTCAACGCAGAAATACGAAACTTCTTTTCGCTTTTGTACGACTGAGGAAATGAAGTACTTCAGCTTAACGTTAAAGGAGGCACAAAGAGACCGTCACTAGAAAGCATGAAGTCAAGTAAAGTACGGTACTTCATATCGACAGTATTACGGGGATTCATCGTGAAACGTAGTATTATTCTTTTTCCTGCTGTTCCACAGCGACTCAATGGCTGCCCACTAATAATTTCCAAAGTAGAAACGTAACAAATCTTAACATTTTCTGTCATGAACGTCCATCATGCAGCGCCTTACAAAGAAGTGTCGGTTAGACCGTCATTGAGAGAGCAGGTCGCGTTCCTGCTGTTAAGAAGGCGAGTACACAGTTCGTTTGTTATATATTTTGCTAGCTTCCAAGAGGAGCGACTTATTTACAGAAACCTGTGTAGTAACTAGATTATTTTTGTAACTTCTTGCGTCTTCGAGTGCTTTCTAGGCACAACCTTTTATTTTTATTTTAATAACACCGTGGCGTTCAGTACCGCCGTTGTTATCGATTCTCGTATCATACAGGCTTTCGTTTGTTTTGGTTAGTGTAGCTTAGTGTCAGATAGACCGTAAGTGAGAGCGCTTAGAATTCCTGCCGCTAATAAGCCGAGTACACTGTTCGTTTCACACATATTTCTACAAGCTTCAAACAGGAGGGACTGCAGTAATGGATAGGAACTGTGATTGCTGTGAACAGATGCGAGCTGAGTTGGCGACCCTTCTCTCACAGCTCCAGCCTATGTTGGCTTCCGTCACACAGCTTGAGGCTACTGCCACACGGCATCACTGTGCGGGGTCGGACACGGGGATGCGAGGGGTGTCGAGCACGTCCCATGTGTCCCCCGATCGGTCCACTGCTGTGCCCGCCCCATATACTGCCTGCACTGAGATCCCTAACCCGTGGTCGAGTGGGAGATCATTCCAAAGTTTGGCGGGCAGCGAAAAACTATTCGAGGGGCCGAACGTAGCGCCTCCCCAGTTCGTTTGACGAATAGGTTTCGGGCATTATCTGTGGCTGACGATGTCTCTAAGCCGGATATAGTCGTCCACCCTGTTCCAAACGAAGCTTCTCAGCCCGCCAGGTCTGGGCATTCACAGAGGGTGGGTTTGCTGGTGGTTGGGAGCGCCAACGTTAGGAGCATAATGGGACCCCTTAGGAACATGGCTCCCAAGGAGGGGAAGGAAGCCAGTGTGCACTCCGAGTGCATACAGGGGGAAGTCATTCCGGATGTGGAAAGACTGCTTCCGGATGCCATGAAGAGTACCGGGTGCAGCAAAGCGCAGGTGGTGGTTCATGTCGGTACCAATGAGGTGTGTCGCTTTGGATCAGAGGAGATTCTCTCCGGTTTCGGGAGGCAAGCGGAAATGGTAAAGACTGCCAGTCTTGCTTCCGAGATTCGGGTGGAGCTCACCATCTGCAGCATCGTCGATAGAACCGAGTGTGGTCCCTTGGTGCAGCGCCTAGTGGAGGGTTTGAATCAGAGGCTCTGGTGGTTCTGTGACCGCGTAGGCTGCAGATTCCTTAACTTGAGCCATCCGGTGGTGGGTCTCTGGGTTCTGCTTAATAGGTCAGGGGTCCACTACTCACAGGAGGCGGCTACACGGGTAGCGGGGCTGTGTGGAAGGGACTGAATGGGTTTTTAGGTTAGAGGGTCCCAGGGAACCACAGAAAGGGCGTCCATCTAAAAGGAGGTAGGTAAAACACAGTAAGGTAGTTGTAGAAGCGATCGGTATTCTAGTTGTAAATTGTCGTAGCTGTGTTGGGAAATAAACAGAGCTCCAAGCCCTAATAGAAGCACTGCAGCTCAAATATTCATAGATACAGAAAGCTGGCTAAAGCCGGAAATAGGTAGAGCTGAACTGTTTTCAAACGATCTAACAGTGTTCACAAAGGGTCGATTATGGTTCAAAGGGTTCTGAGTACTATGGGACTTTACATCTATTGTCATCAGTCCCCTAGAACTTAGAACTACTTAAATCTAACTATCCTAAGGACGGCACACAACACCCAGTCATCACGAGGCAGAGAAAATCCCTGACCCCGCCGGGAATCGAACCCGGGAACCCGGGCGCCGGAAGCGAGGACGCTACCGCACGACCACGAGCTGCAGACAAGGGTCGATTAAATACAGTTGGTGATGGTGTACTTATTGCTGTCAAAAGTAGTTTGTTTTGTTGTGAAATTGAAGTAAATAGTTCCTGTGAAATAATAGGGGTAGAGTTTATATCTGACAATTGCACTAAACTATTAATTGGGTCGTTTTACCCATCCCCCAAGTCAGAAGATGTAGTTGCTAAACAGTTCACAGAAAACTTGAGTCTCATTTCGAATAGGTACCCCACTCACACAATTATAGACGGTAGCGACTTCAATCTACCCTCGATATGCTGGAAAACTTATACGTTTAAAGCCGGCGGCAGGCATAGAACGTCATCAGAAATTGTACTGAATGCTTTCTCAGAAAATTATTTTGAACAATTAGTTCATGAGCCCACTCGAAGCGTATACGGTTGCGAAAGCATATTTGACCTCTTAGCAACAAATAATCACGGACAAATAGTGAGTATCGTGACGAATAGAGGGATTAGCGACCACAAGGCAGTTGCTGCTAGGCTGTATACCGTAAAACCCACAACCATCAAAAAGAAACGTAAAGTATTTAAACGTAAAGTATTTAAAAAAGCTGATAAAAATACTATTAACGCCTTTCTAAGAGACAGTCTTCATCCCTTCGATCTGATCATGTAAGCGTAGAAAAGTTGTGGAATGCCTTCAGAGAGGTATTATAGAGAGCAATTGAGAGATGTATACCACATAAAGTAATAAGTGATGCTACTGATGCCCCATGGTACACAAAACGGGTCAGATCGCTGTTGCAGAAGCAGCGAAAAAAGCATGCCAAATTTGAAAGAACACTAAATCGTCAAGACTGGCAAAGTTTTTCAGAAGTTCGAAACATAGCGCGTACTTCAATGCGAGATGCTTTTAATAATCTCCACAACGATATTCTGTCTGGAAATCTGGCCAAAGAGATTCTGGTCATACATTAAGCATACCAGTGGCAAGACGCAATCAATACCTTCACTGCGCGATAAAAACGGTGAAGCCACTGATGACAGAGCCACTAAAGCACTGTTATTAAATACGGTTTTCCGAAACTCTTGCTGCAAAGGAGACAAAGTAAATATTCTTGAATTCCAGTCAAGACGAACTGCCAAGGTGATAAACATAGAAGTACATATCCTCGATGTAACAAAGCAACTTAAATGACTTAATAAAGCCAAGGCCTCCAGTCCAGATTGTATACCAGTCAAGTTCCTCTCAGAGTATGCTGATACAATAGCTCCATATTTAGCAATTATATACAACCCCTCGCTAATAGAAAGATTCGTACCTACAGACAGGAATATTGCTCGGATCACACCAATACCCAAAAAGGGAAGTAGGAGTAATCCGCTGAATTACAGGCCCATATCACTAACGTCGATTTCCAGTAGGGTTTTGAAACATATACTGTGTTCACATGAGTGCTAAATGAAATCCGCTAAATTTCCATTACGCGATGAGTCACACAAATGAAACTAAACACTTACTGATTACAATGACAAATAACCTAAATTGGAACGATCGCATAGATAATGTTGTGCGTAGAGAAAACCAGACAGCGGTTCATTGGCAGAACACTTTAAGGTGCAACATTTATAAACAGACTGCTTACATCACGCTTGTCCGCCCTATTCTGAAGTATTTTTTTAACTTTATTGAAACAATACAATACAATGATAATCATACAAGATAACCCACCACCTAAATCAATTAGTGGGTCTTTAATTATTACAATGACAAGTGCAGCTTATACTTTAGTTGGTGGCTGACACTATTACTATAGACAAGTTTTATGAAAATTTATTAATCTACTCTACAAATACTCTACAAATACTAGTCTATTCTGCAGCGGTTACTAGAGTGCCAGCGAAAGTACAAACCCACTATTTTTGTCCTGCCCACCGAGCTAATCCCAGTTGGTGTGCCCTGGCACTGGGCTGGCCCAAATTACTTTGAGTCGCTGCAGTCCCTAATCGTGTTTGTGTTGTTAGTTTATTTCTACTGTCTAATTATTACTTCTAATACCTAACATCTAAATGGAAGTGGTGCAACGGGTAGGTATATTTTTGGTACACCTAAGGCAGGTGATCCTGAAGCACGACGGATCTCGGACGTAATGGCGACCGGCCATTCCGCGCCCGGCGGTATTGGACAGGTGCACCTCAAGAAGTTATAAGTTTCTATTCATTAACCATTATGGTTTCTAATGAATTCCCTCATGGTCTTACGTGACATCTCGTTTTCAAGTGTGTTTAGACCATGATAGGTATCAGCACGTCTAATAGGGAATATGTGTCACGATTCGGTAGCTGATGTCTAAGTTCAGTCTCCACATCGTTGTATATTGGACATTCATAAATGATGTGGTCGGGTGTTCCGTCCTGAGCGCCACAGTCACGCGCAGGTGTAGCCCGTTTACCAAATCGATATAATTATGTCGGATATGGTCCATGCCCTGTAAGGAAATGGAGCAGACCCCTATTTGGCTCGAAGTAACCCATCTGTAGTCCCTCCTTAATATTATGCAGCAGCTGAAATACGCTTCGCCCTGTTTCCTCTCTCTCCCATGACACCTGGCATAGCTCCTACCCCCTTCTTCTAATAGCAAATTTGTCGCCTACTTATACATCCATGATCTCCCTGGTCTTCTCAATCTTCCCTTTGGTTATCCAATACAATGCTGCCGTCTAATCCTGACGTCTAATGGACATAGCCCCATTAAAACTAATAATGCCCCCCACCCCTCCAGGAGTAGGTCGGTACGCCCCAACAGAGCGTAACAACATATTGCGCTGCACCCTTCTTACAGTCATGGCAGGCATCACGCTCGTGAACCTGTGTGCCCAAACGCCAACCCCGTATCCTACTATTGATGTTAAAATGCTATTGTGGTAAAGTTTAATGAGAATGGGTGGCAGATGGAATCTCTTGTGACCAATGTTGATGACATTACTTAAGATTTACAGGGCTCGTTGAGCTATGGTATCTATATGAGATGTGTATTTATATTTTTCGTCTATTAATACCCCTACATATCTAGCCTCGAGGAGCCGAAGAACTGGTGTTCCCTCAATTCTTACAGTTGGCTCAAATGGCTCTGAGCACTATGGGACTTAACATCTGAGATCATCAGTCCCCTAGAAGTTATAACTACTTAAACGTAGCTAACCTAAGCACATCACACACATCCATGCCCGATGCAGGATGCTAATCTGTGACCGTAGCAGTCGCGCGGTTCCTGACTGAAGGGCCTAGAACCGCTCGGCCACCGCGGCCGGCCTAAGTTGGATTCCTAACCAGGCTACCTTTCAACACAAGATAAATACATTTGTGTGGTGCAACCTTTATTCTGGAGTTTTGCTGTGCGGTATGGAATCCGCGTCAGATGGGACTGACGGATGACATCGAAAAAGTACAAAGAAGGGCAGCTCGTTTTGTATTATCGCGAAATAGGGTAGATAGTGCCACAGGTATTATACGTGATTGGAGTGTCAATCAGTAAAACAAAGGCGTCTTTCGTTGTGACGGGATCTTCTTATGTAATTTCAATCACTAGTTTTCTCCTCCGATTGCGAAAACATTCTATTGGCACACACCAACACAGGGAGAAATAATCATCACGATAAAATAAGAAAAATCAAGCCCCACACAGAAAAATTTAAGTGATCATTTTTTTCCGCGCGACGTTCGAGATTGGAACGGTAGAGAGACAGCTTGAAGGTTGTTCATTGGACTCCCTGCATGGCAATTCATAGTGAATTGCAGAGTAATCACGTGGATGTAGAGGTAGATGAAGTCCGACAGACTGTGCGCTATTATGTACTGTCACGTTGAAGTTCTTGATTACGATTCTCTTCTCGAAACGTGTATGTAACTTCATTTTGCAATTCGGGTCTCTCAAGCCTTGTTCGGAAATTAATCGAATCTTCACGTCTATGTGGTAGCACAGCTTTGTTTCTCAACTCCAAACGGTCGTCACGCGATAACGAAGTATGCTTTGTTCACAACGTCTGGAAGATGGTCTCCCAGGTTGTGCCATGGCCGAAGCCGGTAGGTGTCGGACAATTTCAGGCTACGAGCGTTCTGTGTCCGGCCGCTCCCAGCAATTGGGGGTCTAACAACACGCTGCGTTTGTGTACCGTACCATTGCGATGTGATTGTAGCGAAGTGCGTTGCCAAATCAGAAAGTACGTGTGCAGTGTCAGAACTGTGTAAGGAAAGCCCAGACTGTTACCACCACACCGCCTCACTGCCCCGGCTCTATGTTGGGCTTCTGTTGGAGGAACTTCCTTCCTCACATCCAACATTCCCAGAAGTCTCGGTAAGGACGTCGTGAACGAATTATACTGAAACGCCAAGGAAACTGATATAGGCATGCGCATTCAAATGCATAGACGTGTAAACAGGCGGAATATGGCGCTGCGGTCGGTAACGCCTATTCAAGACAAGGGGGGTCTGGCACAGTGAATAGGTTGGTTACTGCTGCTACAATGTTAGGTTATCAAGGCTTAAGTGAGTTTGAACGTGATGTTATAGTCGGTGTAAGAGCAATGGGACACAGCACATCCGAGGTAGCAGTGAATTGGGGACTTTCCCGTACGTCCATTTCACGAGTGTACCTTGAATCTCAGATATGCTGTAAAACATCAACTCTACGACATCGCTGTGGCCGGAAAAATATCCTGCAAGAACGTGACCAACGACCACTGAAGAGAATCTTTCAACATAGCAGAAGTGCAAATCTTTCCAAATTGCTGCAGACTTCAATGCTGGGCCATCAACAAGTGTCAGCGTGCGAACCATTCAACGAAACACCATCGATATGGGCTCACTCCTGTACCCTTGATGAATGCACGACACAAAGCTTTACACCTCGCGTGATCCCGTCAGCACTAACATTGGACTCTTGATGACTGGAAACATGTTGCTAGATCGGACGAGTCTCGTTTCAAACTGTATGGAGCGGATGGACGTGAACGGGTATGGAGACGACCTCATTAATCCATGGACCGTGCATGTCAGCAGGGGAGTGTTCAATCTGGTGGAGACTCTGTAATGGTGTGGGGCGTGTGCAGTTGGAGTGACTCTGACAGGTGACACGTACGTAAGCATCCTGTCTGATCACCTACATCCATTCATGTCCATTGTGCATTCCGACGGACTTGGACAATTACAGCAGGATACTGCAACACCCCCCACGTCCAGAATCGCTATAGAGGGAATCCAGGAACACTCTTCTGAGTTTAACCACTTCCACTGGCCACAAAACTCCCCAGACGCGAACATTATTGGGCTTGTCTGGGATGCCTTGCAACGTGCTGATGAGAATAGATCTCGACCCCGTCGTTCTCTGACGGATTTATGGACGGCCCTGCAGGATTCATGGTGTCAGCTCTCTCCAGCACTACTTCACACAGTAGTCGAGTCCATGCCACGTCGATTTGTGGCACTTCTGAATGCTCGCGGTGGCCGTACTCGATATTAGGCAGATGTACCAGATTCTTTGGCTCTTCGGTGTATTATACGAAACATGCAGCTTTAACAGTGATTTTCTACGACCCATTGTTGAAGTCAAGAGATAGTTATCCTTTCCTTCCATAAGCTGGATGTTATTTGACCGGGTATCGTTTACTCATCATAGACAGATAGCCAGATTTCACGTAAAAGGAAACGTAACTAAGTAATGTCACATAGAAATATCCATGTAAGATCTCACGGCCCTCACAGTATCTATGTGACAATAGTTGCAGAATTGCAGTTTTTTCTAAGATTTTATAATACAGTATAATACAGTATGACTAACTGTCGTGATACTAAGCGCCAACAAAAAGGCAGCATGATACATAAGATCAAACGACAGAAGGAATCCGATGATGCTGTGTATCGGTACTAAATCCACTGCACTATACAACATGCCGCAATAGATTAAGAAACTTGTGTGTTTATTTACATGATTTCCTCTTTTTTTTAAATTAATATTATCTACACTGATGAGCCTAAACATTACGACCACCTGCTTGAAAGTATGTTGGCCCACCTTTGGAAGGCAATTAAACAGGGATTCTGCATGAGATGGATTCTACAAGTACTTTATAGGTTTTCAGAGGTTTGTGGCACAAGATACCTACGCACAGGTCACACACTTCCCGAAGTTTACGGGCGGTTGGTTTGTGGTGGCCTAACTGGCGCCCAATAGCGTCCGAGTTGGTTTTCATCGGATTCAGATAAGCCGAATTTGATGGCCAAGTCATCAACATGAGTTCATTATCATAGTCCTCAAACCATTGCAGGACCATTCTAGCCTCGTGTCACGGAAAGTTATCCTGCTGGAAGATGCCACCGCTGTTGGGGAAGACATTAAACATAATGGGTTACAGGTGGCCCCTAATAATGTTCACCTAGTCCACAGGTGTCATGGTGCCTTCGATTCCTACCACAGATCCCATGGAAGCTCAGTTGAATGTCCTCCATAACATTCAACACTTGACCCACCAGCTTGCTTCGTGGAGCTCAGCATATCTTGAGCAACCGTTCACCTGTATGACTGCATATCTGGAGACGATCATCGACCTAGGTTAACAAGAAGTGAGATTCATTCGACCGGGTGACACGGTTATAATGATCCGCGGTCCAGTCTCGATGATACCGCGCCCACTGTAATCATAATTGGCGATGTTGTTGGGTCAGTAGGGGAACAAGTAGGTTCCTCTGCTGCTGAACACCTTGTTCAACACTGTGCGCTGAATGGTGTGCTCCAAAACATTATTGCCTGCGCCAGCACTGTATTCAGTCGCCAAAATTTCCACAGATAAAATGGCTCCTAGCACTATGGGACTTAATTTGAGAGGTCATCAGTCCCCTAGAACTTAGAACTACTTAAACCTAACTAACCTAAGGACATCGCGCACATCCATGCCCGAGGCAGGATTCGAACCTGCGACCGTAGCGGTCGCGCTGTTCCAGACTGTAGCGCCTAGAACCGCTCAGTCATCCCGGCCGGCCTTTCCACAGATAGCCACCTACTCCGCTTTAGAGAGCGGGCGACTCTCCGATCCCTATGCAGTGTCATAAGGTGTCGAAGTCCAACTTCTTGTCGCCTGCTCGCGGTTTCAGCGGGCTTCAGCCACTTTCCATAGATGATCACGACAGTAGCACGTGGACATCTGATCAGCTTCGCCGCTTCCGAAATTCTCGCCCCCAGGTAATGGGCCACAATAATCCAGCGTTTGTTAAGGTCGCTTAAGTCGCCGTGTTTACTTATTTGCGCCACTTATCGTCGCTAGAAAGGTTCCCCATTCGCCTCTACTCCGCTCGTATACTTCTATTACCACGCCACGTGTCCTCAGCACCACTAGGAAGCATACAACCTCTCAGTGGTAAGTGGTCATAATGTTTTGGCTCCTCAGTGTCTATTATCATAAATATATAAATTATTAAGTATGCAAGAGTGTACATTTACATTTTCTGTTGTATAGATACTATGCCAAGAGAGAGAGAGAGAAATATAGGCAGGGCAGTTGAAGGAAAGTGTAAGGACGGAGGAAAATAGAGTATTGGTGCAAGATCTTCTGGGCAGTTAGTGTATAAAAGCGATGATCTGAACGATTGAAGGGCTAATAGTTAGTAAAAAAGGCACATAAAGGTGAGTAAAGAACATGTGACTCCAAGTGATTAAAGTTGTTCAAATTTGCAATCGATTTCTGAGCGTAGAGGAGCTGCCATGTGAGTTGTAAGTGAAGAAATAAAATGACTTTTTATCAGAATCACGATGAGGATGATTAATTATCAGGCAATGTTTTTGTAAGGTCGCAGAACATATAATTTTTCAGTTTGATAAATGATCGCACCCCTAGTAACCCATATTGGACGTTGCGATCAAACTTGACAAACTCGGCGAGTGTAAGCAGACTGAAATTATTAATCCCATCTGGTTATTCCTTCAAATACTGCATGAAATTTAATTGTGCTTTTCAGTGAAGCCGTTTGATTAACCCATTTTTGCGTAAACTGTCGAAGCACATAAATTTTCCAGGTTTTTAGTGGATAACAGCAATAATTAGTAACAAAATAGCAGTGAATTTTGTCAGAATTTGTGTTACATTTTTTACCATTCTACGAAGATGATAATTCTGGTACAATCTGGCTTTCCAGTGGCTTGCCTACCTACAGTTTCAGCACATCAGTTCTCCTAAATAGCGAAACCTTATGTGTTTGAATGCACTAAGGCTACAAATCAATGAACGTTAGGAAGGTAATTACACAGTTACTAAATGGAATTCCCAAAATATTTTGATTTTCTTGCCAAAAGAGAAGTACTGCACAAAATTATAGTTTTAGCTTTGTTCCAGATTGAATCTTTCTTTTACTACATCAAATAGTCCTCTGTTTTCTGCAAAAATGACAACATTAAAATATTTTCTTTTCTAATTTCACGTCCTTTGGGACCAATTCCTTCTTTTTGTCGTATGTATTGCTTCCTGTTCGAACTTGGATTCCAGTTCTGCAACTGATGTTTTGCGTTCGTCCGTCCCATAAGTCTTTGAGCAACGTTTCTCCTAAACTCTAGAAATGGAATCTTTCTATACGATGATGATGATGATGATGATGTTTCAGATTGTGGGGCGCTCAAATGCTCGGTTATCAGCGTCCATACAAATTCCCAACCTTTACTCAGTCCAATCTCGCCACTTTCATGAATGATGATGAAACGATGAGCACAACACAAACACCCAGTCATCTTGAGGCAGGTGAAAATCCCAGAACTCGCCGGGAATCGAACCCGGTTTCTATACGACTCACAGCATAATTCATAAGCAGTTACTCATACTCTTTGGATCTTCTTCCCAGTCCACAAGCAGATTAAGTGTGTCAGCATTCTTCACAAATCCCAGAAGTTCACTGAATGTTGATTTGAATGCCATCCTCCTGCTTGTCGGAGATAAATATTACTTCCATACCATGGCAGTATCAAGCCTGACGCACAGTTTTGTTGCTTTCATCAAAGTACACCAATTTCAGAGAGTGATATAAATGAAAGTCACCTCGGTTCATTTCCTCAGATGCTGAATGGCCTGATGAGAACTTTTCCTATGTGTCCTCACTATGTCACAAAAAAATTCTCTCTTCTTTGACTTATGAGACAGCAGAAAAAAGTAATTAAAAAGATTTTCAGCGTCTAGTCTCCTGTTTTTGCCCCCAAAATTCTCTGAAAAACCTAAAACTACCATAACGCTCAATTTTTATATTACCTCTCCAAAGCTTCATTTCTCCCTTTCAGGTGTACAATACGCCACAGTTCGTTGCGTTGCGTTGCGTTGTTTCACCGAGTTTCTTTCTTTGAAGAAAATAACTGACTTATCTACGTTTCTTTCACCTTTTGTCAATTTCAGTTTCAGACATCTCTTTACTTTTGAGATGGATTTTATGTAACCACTCATGTAGCCCTTGCTTTTCGCATTTCTCTATAGTTTCAGGTAAACTGATTTCAAGTTCCACTGGTGCACATTCTATCAAAACTCTTTGAAAAATTGCATCAAAACCTAAAGCGTTTTCAAAATTCTGGTCGAAACCGAAACCAGCATGAATATTAGCATCACTCCACCAGTCTCATTGTCTTCATAATCAGCTACTTCTGTGGCATCATTATGATCTGGTGATTCTTTAATAAGAGCTGCAACAACTCCATCATCTGGAAAAATCCAAAAATGATAGTTATCTGTGGAATAACGTTTACAGTAATGATGACCGTGCTAACACTAAAAGGATCTGACGCTTATCCAGATGAACAAATATCAACGAATGCCACAAAACACGCTTGTGTATCGATACATGAAAAATGTACAAGTGGCTACACTATACTCTGAACTATACACGATTTTAGAATTTCGTAAATAAAAACTACAGACTTAACAAAAGAGCTGCACGAGAAGGAAACAGGACCTAACTTTCATCACATGTATACTAGCAAACACAACCAGTGCTAACGGTTGTACGACAGTAAACAAAACAAATATGGTCTCTCCAAAGCAAACCATCGGTTGTAACCAAAGATTACACAAACATACTCATTGAGTAGCAAGTGAGATCTTGAAGGCAGTGAAGTGCTTCCAGCTCAACATAAACAAGTACTTAAACGTACCATCAGCCCAGGACGTGGAAAATGTGTGTGGAATCAGAATAAACAAGGATGGAAGCAGGAAGTACTTAGGACTAACAGGCAACAAAGTGTTAAAACCAATTTGTCGTCTAAGAGCGTCAATAATTGTTTCGGTGTGCGTTCACATAATGGCTGCTATAGTATGTATATATCCTTGGGCATCGATAAACATTGACAGCAAGAATGAACAAAATAATCGAAGTGTGTACAATAAGAACCAACATATAATTTAAAGACTTCTTTCTTTTGAGTAGCAAAACCAAAATTATTTATTTGAAAGCAAACCAGCAGGAGAAATTAGCTCAACAGCTGTGTTAATTTGATGTTCTTGAGCACACGTACTGAAAAATGTAATAAGTACAGTTAATTAAGAAGTTTCATTACAACTTTCAGATAGCATTATAATCAAAAATAAAGTATTTTGGAACTAGCAATAAGCTAAGTAATAGTAAGCTATAATTTAAGTTAGTAGGTACTATCATCTTTTATGAAGTTTACATGAGTAGAACACTATTAACGCAGTGAAATAAAGTAAGAAGGATCACTGGTACAAAATGCTGATTACAGGATTGATTTGAGTGCAATGAACTTTCTGTTTTATCCTTGCTAATAACGTGGAGACACTATAAATAATGTAATCCTTCGGATCAGTGAGCTACGCCGTATCAAAAGTTCCTATCCTCTAAAAACGTTTCTGATCCCAAACGCGGCATACGTTAATGTTGCTGTCCCAGTGAAAACCACTAAAACAAAACAATAACACGTGTTTCTTTCCTCCTCTTATCTTTTCACCCTGTTCGACTGCTTTTAGTCATACACAAAGAACGTAAAAGACCAATGAGAACTACAACCTCGGTTGTATCAGTGTCCATACCATTTAATGTTTGTGCTGCCTATACTCCTTACGGTGAGAGCAGGGCTCTTGGCGGCTGGCAAACAATTGCGAATATTGGACATGGAAGTGTCAGTGTGTCAGCTACTAGTCGGATCGGGAGTGGCGTAACTGACCTTCCAATCCATCCTTCTGCCCTGCGGCAGCCAGTGCTACAGACCCTAACAATGCCGCACCATTCATAGCAGCATTCTTGTTGGCATCATTTTACTGAACGATGTGTTCCTTAACCTAATGATTTTTCTCATGCGCTAGGAGCTTTTGCCTCTTTAACACACGCACACAAACACACACACACACACACACACACAGATTTTTGACATGGGGAAATCAAAATATCGTCGTCACCTAATTGATCAGCTCTCGCCACGACCACACTGGCTTCGGTATCTTCGTTGCTGCTGTCCTCATCAGCTGATAAAGACATTACAGTAACTTGTTTTGATTCTTCGGTTCCGTCTTGTTCTATGTTTGACCTTGTAATCTCCACGTATAGTTAACTATTTTCTTCCAATTTTCTGGTGTTGTTCGTATGACAACCTCATTCGGCAGCCCCTCTGTGTCTCGCAACGGATAGGTTTTATTTCGCTGGATGACATTAGCTTTTACTTGAATCCTGACAATTCTGATTCCGTTGTAATGGCAGTGGTACGGTGGAAGACATTACGTCGTGCCAGTGGTTCTCTGTTAACGTATCAATTACATACTTCGTCTTCTGTGGCTTATGTCGTTTCACTAATTGAAGAATTTCCGCTTTCCGCATATTGCGTTCAAAGCTTATTTTACTATCTTACAACCAGCTGAATATTTCGTCTCTCCTTGCAGCAGCCGTTGGAGCGTTATTCAATTATAAAGAATGGTATGACGCCTTGTCCAGTACAAAAACACTACCAGAACTGATATTTGGTTGCAGACGGGTACCGTACCAGACTTTAAATTTATCTTCATTCCTCGTGGTAACCGACAGTTATTTTTCTGAAACGTCATCATGAACAATATTTAGTCGCCCTCCCGTACCGGTTGGCACATCTATAGTTCTGCGGTATGTGCCATCTGTCCGTGCGGCGGATCGTCCATGATGCACGTTGACCGATGTTTCGTCAGTCCATATTACGTTCTCCAGATTCGCTCCTAGCAACTGATGCAGGAAACGTCATCTCCATGCCACGCTGTCTCTGCGTTCTATTAGTATCTATCTCCCTGAGAGCGTTTTCCATCGGAAGCCAGGCTTTTTTAGAACGATAGCGAGACTTTTCATTCTCCCCGTGAACAGACCAATGTCCAGCAGCACTTTTATAAACTTTTTTAGCGTCTGGTACTCCTTCCTGGTGTAGCACGTGTGTATATGACGACTAATAGCATTTTCGTCAAAGTTGTTTCTTTCACTAACACGACACAGTCCGTACCTTGACTTTTCAAACGTCAAAATAACAGGGCCCACAGTGCAATTGGCAACCTCTTTACCGTTTTGTGACTGTCTTCACTGCAGCTGTAGAGATGTTCAACGTTTCTGACACCCTGTCAATCACTTTAGTCACTGGCATCAAAGGCCCGCCACTGTTCCTTTCCCTTTCAAAGTAGATATGCAATCTGTATTTAAATTCGTGAGTTTGAGATTTCAGCGTAGCTCATTTAACAATAGTCCACTTCTCTGCTCTACACAAAGCTATTTTCCACACGCATAGCAATAAATTCACAGAATTAGTGTAATGCACACCTACACACACAAACCAGAACGAAACACGTGGCACCACTGAATGGAAGCAGAGGTCTCCTAGCATTACGGCTACACTAGGGCGTTGCCACGGTAATGTAAACAAAATCTCATGATGTGATTGGCCGTCGTGGACGGACGAAGCACGTGCGCCAAAGCTACTTCAACCGTCAGAGCTCTTCTCCCGTTGTACGGAGAGTAGTATATTGCCGAAGAAGATTAAGTTGCACCAGCACAATGTACACACTATTGACATATAAAGTGCATACCTCGCTTAAGACGTTTTTCCTGCAGAAGCTAAAGTATTTACGTTGTGGAGATGATTACATGGCTATCGAAATCAGGAGTCTGAACCGCATTTTGTGATAAAGGCAAGCGCCATGCGCCTGCCAGAGAGCCAAACAAAATAATTCGAAATATCCGCAATGTAGCTTTATAATGTCCAACAGCACTATGGCGAACATAGGTGTTTAATGATTCTAGAACCTGGTAGCGCCGGCCTCTCTGGGAATATTACCTGTTTGCTAGTTAAACGCAGACCATTCGAGCCGAGCTTACATACACTACTAGGCACTAAAATGGCAACAACACGAAGATGATTTGCTACAGACGTGAAATTTAACCTACAGAAAGAAGATGCTGCGACATGCAAATGATTAGCTTTTCAGAGCATTCACACAAGGTTGGCGCCGGTGGCGATACCTACAACGTGCTGACATGGGGAAAGTTTCCAACCGATTTCTCATACACAAACAGCAAATGACCGGCGTTGCCTGGTGAAACGTTGTTGTGATGCCTCGTGTAAGGAGGAGAAATGCGTACCATCACGTTTCCGACTTTGATAAAGGTCGGATTGTAGCCTATCGCTATTGCGGTTTATCGTATCGCAACATTGCTGCTCGCGTTGGTCTAGATCCAATGACTGTTAGCAGAATATGGAATCGGTGGGTTCAGGAGGGTAATACGGAACGCCGTGATGGATCCCAACGGCCTCGTATCACTAGCAGTCGAGAAGACAGGCATCTTATCCATATGGCTGTAACGGATCGTGCAGCCACGTCTCGATCCCTGACTCAACAGATGGGGACGTTTGCAAGACAACAACCATCTGCGACGTTTGCAGCAGCATGGACTATCAGCTCGAAGACCATGGCTGCGGTTACCCTTGACGCTGCATCACAGACAGGAGCGTCTACGATGGAGTACTCAACGACGAACCTGATTGCACGAATGGCAAAACGTCATTTTTTCGGATGAATCCAGGTTCTGTTTACAGCATCATGATGGTCGCATCCGTGTTTGGCGACATCGCGGTGAACGCACATTGGAAGCGTGAGTTCGTCATCGCCATACTGGCGTGTAACCCGGTGTGATGGTATGGGCTGCCATTGGTTACACATCTCGGTCACCTCCTGTTCGCATTGACGGCACTTTGAACTGTGGACGCTACTTTTCAGATGTGTTACGACCCGTGGCTCTACCCATCATTCGATCCCTGCAAA
This sequence comes from Schistocerca nitens, assembly GCF_023898315.1. Classification (NCBI taxonomy): domain Eukaryota; kingdom Metazoa; phylum Arthropoda; class Insecta; order Orthoptera; family Acrididae; genus Schistocerca; species Schistocerca nitens. Next base: position 849,169,410 of record NC_064617.1, read on the forward strand.
ACCCTACATTTCAGGAGGATATTGCACGACCCCCTCCCCCCCCCCACCCCAGGAACCATGTACCTTGCCGTTGGTGGGGAGGCTAGCGTGCCTCACCAATACAGATAGCTGTACCGTAGGTGCAACCACAACGGAGGGGTATCTGTTGAGATGCCAGACAAACGTGTGGTTCCTGAAGAGGGGCAGCAGCCTTTTCAGTAGTTGCAGGGGCAACAGTCTGGTTGATTGACTGATCTGGCCTTGTAACACTAAACAACAAGGCCTTGCTGTGCTGGTACTGCGAACGGCTAAAAGCAAGGGGAAAATACAGCCCCAATTATTCCCGAGGGCATGCAGCTTTATTGTATGGTTAAATGATGATGGCGTCCTCTTGGGTAAATTTATTTCGGAGGTAAAATAGTCCCCATTCGGATCTCCGCGCGGGGCTACTCAGGAGGACGTCGTTATCAGGAGAAACAAAACTGGCGTTCTCCGGATCGGAACGTGAAATGTCAGATCCCTAGCAGGTAGGTTAGAAAATTTAAAAAAGGAAATGGATAGGTTAAAGTTAGATATAGTAGGAATTACTGAAGTTCGCTGGCAGGAGGAACAAGACTTTTGGTCAGGCGAATACAGGGTTATAAATACAAAATCAAATAGGGGTAATGCAGGAGTCCGTTTAATAATGAATAAAAAATAGGAGTGTGGGTAAGCTACTACAAACAGCATAGTGGACGCGTTATTGTGGCCAAGATAGACACGAAGCCCACGCCCACTACAGTAGAACAAGTTTATATGCCAACTAGGTCTGCAGATGACGAAGAAATTGAAGTAATATATGATGAAATAAAAGTAATTTTTCAGATAGTGAAGGGAGACGAAAATTTAATAGTCATGGGTGACTGGAATTCGGTAGTACGGAAAGGGAGAGAGGGAAACGTAGTATGGAATGGGGCTAAGAAATGAAAGAGGAAGCCGCCTGATAGAATTTTGCACAGACCACAACTTAGTTATGGCTAACACTTGGTTCAAGAATCATAAAAGAAGGTTTTATACATGGAAGAAGCCTGGAGATACTGACAGGTTTCAGATAGATTATATAATGGTAAGACAGCGATTTAGGAACCAGGCTTTAAATTGTAAGACACGTCCAGGGGCAGATGTGGACTCTGATCACAATCTATTGGTTATGAACTGTATATTAAAACTGAAAAACTGCAAAGAGGTGGGAAACTGAATGAACCAGAGGTTGTAAAGAATTTCGGGGAGAGCATAAGGGAACAATTGACAGGAATGGCGGAAACAAATACAGTAGAAGAAGAATGGGTAGCTTCGAGAGATGAAGTAGTGAAGGCAGCAGAGGATTTAGTAGGTAAAAAGCCGAGGGCTAGTAGAGATCCTTGGCTAACACAAGAAATATTGAATTTAACTGATGAAAGGAGAAAATATAAAAATGCAGTAAATGAAGCAGCAAAAAGGAATACAAACGTCTCAAAAATGAGATCGACAGAAAGTGCAAAATGGCTAGGCAGGGATGGCTAGAGGACAAATGTAAGTATGTAGAGGCTTAACTCATTAGGGGTAAAATAGATACTGCCTACAGGAAAATTAAAGAGACCTTTGGAGAAAAGAGTACCACTTCTATGAATGGAAACCCAGTTCTATGCAAAGAAGGGAAAGCAGATAGGTGGAAGGAGTATATAGAGGGTCTATACAAGGGCGATGTACTTGAGGACAATATTATGGAAATGGAAGAGGATGTAGATGAAGATGAAATGGGAGATATGATACTGCGTGCAGAGTTTGACAAAGCACTGAAAGATGTAAGCCGAAACAAGGCCCCGGGAGTGGACAACATTCCATTAGAACTTTTGACTGTCTTGGGAGAGCCAGTTCTGACAAAACTCTACCATCTGGTGAGCAAGATGTATGAGTCAGGCCAAATACCCTCAGACTTCAAGATAAATATAATAATTCCAATCCCAATGATAGCTGGTGTTGACAGATGTGAAAATTACCCAACAATCAGTTTAATAAGTCACGGATGTAAAACACTAACGCAAATTCTTTACAGACGAATAGAAACACTGGTAGAAGCCGACCTCGGGGAAGATTAGTTTGGATTCATTAGAAATATTGGAACACGTGAGGCAATACTGACCCTACGACTTACCTTAGAAGCTAGATTAAGGAAAGGCAAACATACGTTTCTAGTACTTGTAGACTTAGAGAAAGCTTTTGACAATGTTGACTGGAATGCTGTCTTTCAAATTCCGCAAGTAGCAGGGGTAAAATACAGGGAGCGAAAGGTTATTTACCATTTGTACAGAAACCAGCTGGCAGTTGTAAGAGTCGAGGGGCATGAAAGGAAAGCAGTGGTTGGGAAGGGAGTGATACAGGGTTGTAGCCTATCCCCAAAGTTATTCAATCTGTATATTGAGCAAGCAGTGAAGGAAACAAAAGAAAAACTCGGGGTAGGTATTGAAATCCATGGAGAAGAAATAACAACTTTGAGGTTCGCCGATGACATTGTAATTCTGTCAGAGACAGCAAAGGACTTAGAAGAGCAGTTGAGCGGAATGGATAGTGTCTTGAAAGGAGGATATAAGATGAACATCAACAAAAGCAAAACGAGGATAATGGAATGTAGTCGAATTAAATCGGGTGATGCTGAGGGAATTAGATTAGGAAATTAGACAAAGCAATAAAGGAGTTTTCCTGTTTGGGGAGCAAAATAACTGATGATGGTCGAAGTAGAAAGGATATCAAATGAAGTCTGGCAATGGCAAGGATAGCGTTTCTGAAGAAGAGAAATTTGTTAGCATCGAGTATAGATTTATGTGTCAGGAAGTCGTTTCTGAAAGTATTTGTATGGAGCGTAGCCATGTATGGAAGTGAAACATGGACAATAACTACTTTGGACAAAAAGAAAATAGAAGCTTTCGAAATGTGGTGCTACAAAAGAATGCTGAAGATTAGATGAGTAGATCATATAATGAGGAGGTATTGAATAGGATTGGGGAGAAGAGGAGTCTTGGCACAACTTGACTAGAAGGAGGGATCGGTTGGTAGGACATGTTCTGAGGCATCAAGGGATCACCAATTTAGTATTGGAGGGCAGCGTGGAGGGTAAAAATCGTAGAGGGAGACCAAGAGATGAATACACTAAACAGATTCTGAAGGATGTAGGCTGCAGTAAGTACTGGGAGATGAAGAAGCTTGCAAAGGATAGAGTAGCATGGAGAGCTGCATCAAACCAGTCTCAGGACTGAAGACCACAACAAACAATGCACGACCGTATGTTGCAGGTCCTGTTCGGGCCTTTCTAGGTAGAGAAAATGTTCGACTGCTGCCCTGGCCAGCAAATTCTCCAGATCTGTCACCAATTGAAAACGTCTGGTCAATGGTGGCCGAGCAATTGGCTCGTCACAATATGACAGTTACTACTGTTCATGAACTGTGGTATCGTGTTGAAACTGCATCGGCAGCTGTACCTGTACACGCCATCTAAGCTCTGTTTCACTCAATGCCCAGGCGTATCAAGGCCGTTATTACGGCCAGAGGTGGTTGTTCTGGGTACTGATTTCTCAGGATCTATTTACCCAAATTGCGTGAAAATGTAATCACATGTCAGTTCTAGTATAATATATTTGTCCAATGAATACCCGTTTATCATCTGCATTTCTTCTTGGTGTAGCAAATTTAATGGCCAGTAGTGTATATTCTCCATAGTTCGTTCGAGGAACAAACAGATTTTATGGTTTGTCAGTACCTCGTGTGATGTTTTTTCACCCAATACGTTTGTATTGGAAAAAGAAATTTAGAAAGCCGTTTCTTTGCTGGGTAACAAGCCCTGTCGAACCTTGGAGACGAGAGTACTGACAAGGTAAGGAAATAACGAATAGTAAGCTTTAACGCCCGGTCGATGTCATAACACTACAAGGACATGATCGGTTTGGAGGGAGCTGGGCAATAAAAGCTGGCCGTGATTCACCGAAAGTGACTTCTGAAAACGACGGAAAAATTAAATCTAAATGCCTGTATAGGTATTTGATACGCTGTCCTATCGATACGGGTCCCGTCTCTTACGACTGCGCCACCTCGTAGACGTAATATATACATCAACAAAAGTTTGGAATATCTTAGAATTTACTACAATGATTTATTTTAGTACACTCATTGAGGTTTGAGCAATACCTTATTAATAAAGTAAACATAATTCCTTCTGAAAACAATAATGATTTTCATTAGTTGCAAAATATCATTTCAAAACAAAGCAGGATCTCTCCTAAGTGTACATCTTGCAAACAAAAACAGTGAAAATTTTTATATTATCATCAGTCTTTATTAGTCATTATCAGTCTTTAGTAGTGTGTATGTCTTCCCTGCACACGGATGAGTTCTTCCACTCTGCGGGGTATACTCTGTATGAGATCATCAACTTTACCTTGTGAGATGAGGTCCCATTCCTCAATGCCACCTTCAGCAAGATCATGAAGATTGTCAGTTGCATTCGGACTCTGTGAAATGGCCACCTTCAACAGATCCTAAGCATGCTCAATCGCATTCATGTCTGCGGATGGCGCTCGCCAATGCATTCTGTTGGTATTGCATCTCTGAAGACACCGAGACACTGCTACAGTACAGTGCAGTCTAGGATGCAGTCGTCAAATGTTCAAATGTGTGTGAAATCTTATGGGACTTAACTGCTAAGGTCATCAGTCCCTAAGCTTACACATTGCTTAACGTAAATTATCCTAAGGACAAACACACACTCCCATGCCCGAGGGAGGACTCGAACCTCTGCCGGGGCCAGCCGCACAGTCCATGACTGCAGCGCCATAGACCGCTCGGCTAATCCCACGCGACTGTAGTTGTCACCGACTTCACATCTGTAGGGCCTTACAGTCGTTTGTAGGACCTCCTGATGGTATCGGTGACCAGTCAAATTTCTCGTAGATGGGAGTTAGAGGTGTCCACCGTCCTATCATTATTGCCGCCGAGAACATTACACTGCAGCCTGCAAACACAAGGTCTTCCTCAACGTATCGGCGTTCCTGGTATCGTCTAGCGCTTCTCCAAACCCTGATATGTCTAGTGTCCGGTCGCAAACCAATCCTGGTCGCGTCAGCAAACATAACGTTACTCCATTCTGCAATGGTCCAATGTTGATAAGCAAAGGCCTAGGTTCTTCGATTGCATCGGTTCCATTGGTTGAGTGCAAAGCTTTTCTTAGGTCTTGTGGAATGATCGCCACCCTGATGCGACCTTCTATGCACTGTTCCTTCTGAGATACAAATCTCTGTTGCCTGGGAGAAGTCATTCCCAATATTTCTGCCAACTGATGTTGGGCGCCTGCGAGCTGATAGTTGGAGGAAACGATCCAACATTGGTGTCTTCATACGAAGATGAGCACTGAGAGGTCTATCGTTCAAATTTCCCGTCTCTCTGTACTTTTCTGTGTGTGACCTGTTGAAACCAAAGCCACTATCCTGACTATATCAAAGGTATCGTTCACATATCCCGTCTCTCTCTACTTTGCTGTGTATGACATGCGAAAACCAAAGCCGCTATCCTGATTATATCAAAGTGTTGTATGCCTGTACGTGGCATGTTACTGAGGTGCTGAACACACTGAATGAAGCTGTTGTTGATACTGGACTGTTCGCGGTGTGCTGCTGTGGCAGCGGCATGATCACATGACTGGCAAACAGCCTCAAATCATGCCAGTAGTAAACACCGTAGATATATCGGCTCTAACTGGATAATGCACGAAGTGCCTAGGTCAGCGAAACCACTAGTATCTTAGACTAACATTTCACGATAGTATTCCAAACTGTCTTTGAACAGTGCACTAAAGTTTGTGAAAGCGAACTATTTGACAGTCCAAACTGTTTAGTTTGTTAGTATGCTATATTTTCGCGGTAGATACTGAGACGTCTTTCGTTGAACAGTTTTCCAGTCGTTGAGTGTCATTTCTCACTGCCCCAACACAGAGAGATGTCTGGATCAGTCGACCTGCTTAGCTGAGTGGTTGCCGGCACGGTAGCTCAGCGTGTTCGGTCAGAGGGTTAGCTGCCCTCTGTAATAAAAAACTGATATAATGGATCGACGACGAACCGAAACGGATGTCTTGCGACGTCCGCCCTGAGCAGATGCAACGAACGAATACGAACAAATTGAGATTTAAAAAAAAATGGTAGCGTGTTTGCCCATCATGCAGAGGCTCCGGGTTCCATTCCCAGCCGTGTTCGAGAAATTTTTCCGCTCGTGAGTTGGGTGTTGTGTAGTCGTCATAATCCATTCATCATCATCGCTGACGTGCAAGTCGCCCAATATGGCGTTGATTGGCATGCGACTTGCAACCGGCGGCTGAACTTCCCCGGATGGGGCTTTCCGGCCAACAATGCTGCATGATGATTCCATTTTTTCCAGATAAAGTAGATAGAGCCATCTTACAAGCATCCTCATTTTTGCCTTGGAAGCGTTGTCATCGGCTGGCTGGAGTTCTCCGAAACATTATTGAAAAGAAAAACCAAGCAAAAAGAACCGTTAGTTGCGGCACTGAACTTTCATTCTTGAGGGAAAGGGTCTCAGAAACCTGCCAGGACATCATGAGCTACGGTTTCCATGATTTCCGAAAAATCAGTTGAGACAACGTCCGGGATGTTTCCTCCGACACAGCTGATTTCCTTATTCATCCTTAACTAACGTCATATTTTGTTCCACGTCAATTTATATCGTCGGCAACGGGACGATGAGCTTTAATTTCCCATCCACCCTTCTGTCGATCTCAATAATTTACTGATCACGTTTTACGGGTCTCGGGATTATTACGCACTGCATTCTTCCGGACAGTGTCCATTAAGCATACAAGAAAAACTGATTTCACTAAGACGGAAAAATGAATTTTGATATAATACCTCTACTCCAAACTAGTTGCAGCCAGAAACAAAATTCTACCCGTCCACTACATTCTGTTGCAAGATACTACCCATGTCACGGTTTGATTGCTTTTTCTTCTGCAAGAATGGCACATGTCACATGCGTCGCACGGTTTCTGTCCACAAATTATTAACAGGAGAAGGCCAACTCAGATTTGCTTGTACAATTGGTGCTTCATTCACCGGTGTTGACTGAACCCTGCTCGCTCGCCATGGCAACGTCCTAGAGCAAATCGTTACCGGTACTCCTTTGTGCAGTTTAATCAATGTCCCGGTTCAAGCGTGTCGCTGACGTTTCAGGGAACTGCTAGCCTCACAGATGTGACATCATCGATCGCTTGGATATTTGCTTTGTGTAGTGCCCGCAACGAAATTAGCCGGGTTCAGTGAACGGACCGTCACAGTAAAGTAGCTCTTACACCCTGATACTGTTTCCTGAACACAGATCTAACAAATAAAAGACACCTGGCCTTCTTTTCCACCTTGTCCCTTTCGTTAGATTCTAAGGAGTTTTCATTTTTCTTTAGAAAGAAGACTGAAGCCATGCCATTTCCATTTCTCAATTGTAAACAAAAGAAATCAGCAGCAAAAAACAAGGACAAGGTAGTAAATATACCTTCACTGTACAAAATTGAAGTCACCCCCTTAAGAGAACGCATTAGTCATATTGGAACGTTGCAGATGGTCCATAAATGATATCAGGCTGTCATGTGATCTCTGCTATGCATGAAGGGCAACAGGCGATTCCATATTCCTAATTTTCTGCTAAGCGTTTGACATTGGTGCCCTACGGTAGACTGCTAATTAAGGTCGGAGCATACGTACTAGGCTCGCTGGCAAATCTACCGCGATCACCAAACTACGTGAGGGATACTAAAAGACAGCACCGGACAGAAATTTCTCATCATACCTACTGATTTGCTGCGCAGTGTTGTTCACAAAATTGTCCCTCGGCTACAGGTATTGTTGATGAAAGATGGCCGATACAGTGAGCATTTGTTATAAGGAACATTGTCCGCTTTTGTTTCATACGAAACGCCATCTGTTAGTCATTTTGTGGACTTTCTTTTTAGTTTCAATAAACCTCCATTGTCTTTGCTTTTGTTTCATACGAAACGCCATCTGTTAGTCATTTTGTGGACTTTCTGTTTAGTTTCAATAAACCTCCATGTCAGTTCAGTCTTGTGAGTCGCCGGCCGTTGTGGCAGAGCGATTCTAGGCGCTTCAGTCCGGAACCGCGCTGCTGCTACGGTCGCAGGTTCGAATCCTGCCTCGGGGATGGATGTGTGTGATGTCCCTAGATAAGTTAGGTTTACGTAGGTCTACATCTAGGGGACTGACGACCTCAGACGTTAAGTCCCATAGTGCTCAGAGCCATTTAAACCATTTTAAGGAATGTGAGTCAATTTTTACCCCTTTACCTATATAATGCCATGAAGTATTGAATTTTCGGAAGTTAACGCTCGTTTGGGTCACCATTTGTAGTGGTATTCGGTGTCTTGGTGGCTGGGAATAACTAATAGTAGCCAGGCAAGAAGCAGGTAATAGCGATTTTGCTCAGTTTTCCATTACAAATAAGTAAGTATTTGATAGTATAATAAGTAACTATTGTCATAACTAATGATCGCCGAGGGCCGTATGTTGTAAAGCGCTGTGCCATTGTTTGTGTTGCCTGTGTGGGGAGAGATTGTGTTAAGTATTATAATTATTTCAAGAAGATATATTTTTATTACTCAAGCCATGTAGAAGTTCATTCGGTCCTCAAAGAATATCTTCTGTTTGTAATAGTATTTTATATCTGGTTAAATTGGTTGTGCAATGTAAATAAAGTGTCAGTAAAGTCTGCAGCACAGTCCGACCCCCCCCCCCCCCCCCCCCACAGTGGTAACCCCACGACACCTAAATCCCACACTATATCCACTGTTTTTCTTACACATATTAAGGTGGAAGAAGAATTTATGAGGACCAAAATTGTTCTCTAAAGCATATTTTTCGCTATTACTGCTCCTATGAGATGTTGTCGATGCCTCAATGGGGATCTGAACTTGTCGGTGTTTTTCAGTATTTTTTTTAAATTTGTGGTAAGATTCTATGGGGCCAAACTACTCATTTTATCGGTCCCACTAATTAAACTAACTTACTCTAAGGACAGCACACACACCCATGCCCGAGGGAGGACTTCACTTCTTTGATCGTCGAAGAACACACGTACTGAATCTCTGGCAGACCAAAACTGTGTGCCAGACGATAATGCTAACTTGATACTGGGTTCAAATTCTAGTCCAGCACAGAGCTTTGAAGTGCCAAGAAGTTCCAGATGAGTGCACTTTGCCCGCATCTCGTGGTCGTGCGGTAGCGTTCCCGCTTCCCACGCCCGGGTTCTCGGGTTCGATTCCCGGCGGGGTCAGGGATTTTCTCTGCCTCGTGATGGCTGGGTGTTGTGTGCTGTCCTTAGGTTAGTTAGGTTTAAGTAGTTCTAAGTTCTAGGGGACTGATGACCATAGAGCCGGCCGAAGTGGCCGTGCGGTTAAAGGCGCTGCAGTCTGGAACCGCAAGACCGCTACGGTTGCAGGTTCGAATCCTGCCTCGGGCATGGATGTTTGTGATGTCCTTAGGTTAGTTAGGTTTAACTAGTTCTAAGTTCTAGGGGACTAATGACCTCAGCAGTTGCGTCCCATAGTGCTCAGAGCCATTTGAACCATTGATGACCATAGATGTTAAGTCCCATGGTGCTCAGAGCCATTTGAACCATTTTTGAGTGCACTTTCCGCTACAAAGTGAATATTCATTATGAAATGGATATCCTGTACATTTGACTATGTTTTAATCCTCCATACAAATGCGTCTAGTATCAAAGCAGTCAGGTATAAAGCCAGCTAATAATTTTCCATTCATCTCTTTTAAACTATGTAAAATTTATTCTATTCTCAACGGCAAGGAACAGTATAACATTGTGAGAATGCTATTCCTTGCACATGTAGTTAAGTGTTCATAGGAACTCCTGTGTGAAGGGGATGGATGGTCTGTTGTGATGGTTAGTTGGATAGTGTGAGTTAAAGGCGGCTCATTGAAACCAGAAACCTTTATGTACTTCACAACAGTGCGGCACTGGCTGGTGGGTCTCCGATCCACGGTCCCTGGTAAATGGGGCTTAAGAGTGTAGAGCCAAGTGTTCTACATCGATCTCAGCACGACAAGGTGACCCTGCGACGTGTCTGTGCTGAAGCAGCACGCAACAGGCTGTGCTGCCTCAGCTGAGAGACAAGGCGGCACAGCTGGGCTTCACTGTAGGCAGGCTGCCTGGTGTGAGACGACAGAGCCATCTGGGTATGAACTGCAGACCTGCATTGCGCTGATGGTACCTGGCACTAGTAGAGAAGGCAGGGAAGGGATCAAGGAGAACAGAGTGGTGGAAGGGTACTGACAGGGAGATGAGGGAATTCAGAGATGATTAGTGAGAGGGGCAGTAGGAGGTGTGTACAACATATGTGTCGACGATGTATGTGGGAGTGCAATCTCCTAGTTGCAACAGAAATGAAGGTACTACTAAACTTGTGTTTTCTCAACCCCAGTCATACAGGCTGTGGTACACGATCAGCCCATACGTGTGTCACCGCAGAGCCGGCTACACATGAGAGACAAGAAACTGTTATCCAGTCTCAGACACACAGGTGTGCTGTGTTGGAGTAGTATTTGTGTGCTCAATTGATTACTTTTGCAGAGGCTACACGTGCGGATATGCATGGCTGAGGGAATGTTGATGTGGATATAGGAGGGTAGAGAGAGACCTGGCCAGAGTGATATATAGGGAGAGTGGGACAGAGAGGATGGAAAGAGTGAGAGGTTTGCAGAAGGGGATCGAAAGGGAGTAGGTGTTTCAGGGGGGAATGGGCAGAGAAAGATGAGGGAGGAAAAGATGCGTAGGGAGAAAGGAGGGATAACAGATGGACAGAATATGGGGAAAGGAGTGGAGCGAGGCTGAGGGGGAGGGAGAAGTAGAATATGGCAGAATGAGGGAGGAATATTAGTTGGACAGAGAGGGAGCAAAGGAAGAGATGGGCGGTGGTTTGAGGAGGAGTTAGGGATAAATGGTGTTGGGCAGAGAGGGGGTTGGAATTTGGAAATTTGTGGAAAGGTCTTATGGGACCAAATTACTGAGGTCATCAGTCCCTAAGCTTACACATTATTTAAGCTAACTTAAACTGAATGACAGTAAGGACAACACACACACCCATTCCCGGGGGAGGACGCAAACCTCCGACGGGGGTAGCCGCGCGAACCGTGACAAGACGCCTCAGACAACGCGGCTACCCCGCGAGAGAAGGGGTTGGAGGTGATGGATAAAGGGGAAAGGAATAGATGGGTGGATTATCTGTGACATTCACTTGCAACGACGAAGCTGTAGGGAAAAGGTTAGTTAAAATTAAAAGAAGCTTCAACTCTCAGCTGAAAGATCACAAAAGCATTTCTGATGGTTCAAATGGCTCTGAGCACTATGGGACTTAACATCTGAGGTCATCAGTCCCCTAGAACTTAGAACTACTTAAACCTAACCAATTTAAGGACATCACACAAAGCCATGCCCGAGGCAGGATTCGAACATGCGACCATAGCGGTAGCGCGGTTCCAGACAAGCGCATAGAAACCGCTCGGCTACACGCACTTCTGATCTCAGCAAGACAGCTAAGTCGGTAGCTCCAGTCAACCACCACATTCGATTCATTGATATCATAGTCTTATCAAGGTTCAATCATTCTATGCTAACATGAACAAGAATAATTCAATAGAAAAGAAAAATGACTAAATGTTTATTAAAGCAAACAGCGACAACTGTTCCACAGTACTATTTCCTGAATTTATGACTGCATATTCCGTGATCTATGGTATCTATCAGTTGTCGTAACTACCAGATCTCATAAATACTTTAGTTCGGCTTGCTGAGCTTGTCTGAGTTCGAAAAACAATTACAAAGTTCTTACATCCTTTGAAGACGTCTCCAGCCATTAGGAGATGAAACGTTAGGCGCATAAATATAACCATACAACTAAAACCACCACGAATTAAAGTATTTTGTATATGGAAATAGCCTCTGGAAACCGTCCGTTGCTACATTAGGCATCCGTGCCTGGACGTCGGAACAAGCAGTCGCCCAGGAGCCTTCCTGGTTCGTGTTGACAGTACACGGGAGATATGTGCAGGCTAAAGCACACCATAGCCCCCGACGATTGTCGACAGTATCTATAGAGGCCGAGGATTACGGTGATTCAGAGTTACGGAATTCCTACGCTGGGTTCGCGTCACAAGCTTTTCCGGCAAATGTATTTCTTTCAGACAGCGCATCCGAATGAAATTCTTATAACTTTCTCCCGACACATGAAGTACAGAAATGTAGTAATAGCCTCGAAAACATTGGTTTGCATGGTAAATTTTACATAACTCTTTCTTTGCTTTCAGCTTCATCAGTAGGGCCCAAATATTGAAACTTCATCATTACGTGGTGAGCATAGAGACTTTTCCTGATAGAAAAAATATTGTTTCTAAGCGGTTTGTTGCAAAGATTAAATCAGAAAGTTTTTTATGCAGACTGAAGTGTCGCTAGATTAACAGCGGCGTTGATTAACTGAAATCTCGGTCGAATACATCTACAAGGACGGTTTAATAAGATCACTTATGTCTTAAAATATGTGTTTATTCTGTTACTGTAAAAAGGTGCTTCTTATTCACGTCACTAGGTACACACGTTCAGTTACTGAAATTCTTCAGTAGGACGAAGGTGGATCGTTTCAAGAACTGTATTTAAGTTTTATTCTAAGAAAATAAAGTAAGGAATTCACAGTTTATTTAAGCCGAAGTAAAAATTACTTAAAGACGCAAATTTTATTTCCGTGCAGAAAGGAGGAACTTAACAGTTCTGAACATTTCACTGACTTTCCGCTTTACTCAGCAGCGATTGTCACAATTTTGGTCTACTTGACAATGTATTTTAAAGAACATTATCTAAAGTCACCATCCTATCTCTAATTCTTCTATAATTTTTTAATGCCATAACAGAACCCCCAAACTGATCTCCAAGATTACATCGACACCGCAGGGCTACATGGCTGTCGCCTTTACGAAGAAGGAGAAGTAGCACTACAATACACTTCCACGTGGTAAGCAATTTTTTGCAAATGTTAGCTTCACTTACGGATTTTTTTATTGGGTACACTTACACACGTGCCAGGACAAAATATTTTCTCTCTTCCTCTTGTTACACGTAATTTTAGGAGGGCTGTTGACAAAATTGTGTCTATGCGGGAGAAAGTGCTATCTTTTTTTGTGGTTTCATGAAACACGATCACCTATTACGATTGAGTGTCATTTCCCAAGAGCCTGTGGTCAGAATCAGCCAGATTTGAAGAGTATCAAAGTATGTTATGAAAAGTATTGGTTACAGAGAAACAAGTGGTAGAACTTGTGCGAGTGCGGACACTTTTGATACCGTGCGTACTGCACTGCACCTAAGTCTGCCGAAATTGAGGCGCCACGATCCCAGAGATACAGCTACACCGCACTGTAGTGATGGTTCTGCACACATTGCTGGATTTACTTGCATAAACAGTGCAACTTCTACAAACGTTGTAGCCAGACAGCCGTGACCACTTGGCTAGCAATATGCTGATACGAACTGAGGCAGACAATTTTATAAGGTTTGTTTTTTTCCGATAAAGCTACTTTCTGCATATCCGGGACACGAAACAGGCATAATGTGCGGATCTGGGGGCTGCAGAATTTTCATATTGTTATACAGCAGATGAGGCACTGCCAGAAAGTGAGTGTGTGATTGGACCATTCGTTTTCACTGGGCCTTCTGAGTTCAAAAGTGTATCTCTACGTGCTGGTATTTTGGTTCAAATGCCTCTGAGCACTATGGGACTTAATATCTGAGGTCATCAGTCCCCTAGAACTTAGAACTACTTAAACCTAACTAACCTAAGGACATCCATGCCCGAGGCAGGATTCGGACCTGCGACCGTAGCGGCCGCGCGGTTCCAGACTGTAGTGCCTCGAACCGCTCGGCCAGCCCGGCCGGGTGTTGGTATTTTATGTTGCACCTTAGTTACAGGAATATCAACCGAGGATAGTGTTTCAAAAAGATGGTGCACCCCAACATTGGATATTATTTCATCTCCAGTTCTTGGATGAAGCCTGTCTCCAGACGTGAGCCCCGTCGTTCTTTCTTTATGGGGTAACGTTTAGGGTAAACTGTTCAGTTCGCCAGTTCCTGATGTGCAAACTCCTACGACACTACTGCGAGGTGCTGCAGACGTGGTGACGAGATGTCAGCAAATACAAGGAGAGAAACTGAGAATCACGTAGACGATCAACGGACGGGAAACGGAGCTTATGTGGAAGTGTGTCCTGAAAAAAATTATCAGTTAAGCTGCCATTTGCCACAAACCGCGTACCTCTATCTAGCACAGTTCCTTACAAATAAATTTTTGTAATCGCGTAAGGCTTTATGCTGATCCTGTACACTATCTCATCAAAAGTATCAGAACACCCCCATCTTATACGCAGTTGATGTGTGGTGAGGTGGACCCCTACCCTCCCCCCCCCCCCCCCCCCCGTATGTAAATGTAAGAAGGCAGGGAATGTTGTGACAGCGACTTAGAACGTGTACTACTGACTGGATGTGAGCAAATCCATCACAGACTTTCAACCATTTTAATGCTGCCCACATCGACTGCTGCTGACTTGAATGTGAAGTGAAGACCCGAAGGAACAGCCGCCAGCCGCAGCTAAACCAAGACCAGGCAAAGCCACTGCACTAGTGAAGAGGTATCATCGCGCATAGCGGAGAGTGGATGTGTCAAAAATCGCATGAGAATCAGTGGAAAGAACAATTCGTGATTTTCAAAGCGCTACCAGCAGCTCAGCTACAGCAATGATTGTGCCTAGGGAGTTGAAAAGAATGGGGTGCTGTGGTATAACAGCTCCCCATAAACCATACATTTGTATAACAGCTCCCCATAAACCATACATTTCAGTGGTAGGTGACAGTTGAAGTGGTATTGAAGAACGTCGCCACTGGACAATGGGTTATTGGAACTGATTGATTTGGAGTCATGCATGACGCTTTGATTTGTGACGGCCCAATGGAAAAGTCTGAGTTTGGTGAATGCCTGGAGAACGTTAAGTACCATCATGCCAGATGTGAAGAGGTAGTGTCACAGAGTGAGGTTGTTTTACGTTGATAGGGTGTCTTCCCCCTTCTGCGCTTAAGGAAACGCATATTACGGCACTATGTACACTATACAGTAAAGGAACAGTTTGGAGACATTGATTGTTCGTATCAGCACGACAATGGGTTCTGTCATAAAGCAGTATTTGTGAAGCAATGGTTTACAGACAACAACATTCCTGACATGGACTGGTTTGCCCAGAGTTCCGACCTGAAATCAGCTTTGGGATGATTTAGAATGTTGACCTTGCTCAAGACCACAGCGTCCAACTTCACTATCTTTCCTGGTTCCGCCTCTTGAGGAAGACTGAGTTGTCACTCCTCCATAGACATTTACAAACCTATGTGGTAAGTGTCTTCAGCAGAGTTCAAGCGGTAGTAGATTACATACATTCTGTGGTCTCACGTATCGATACCACTCCACTGGCACCTCAGAGTTGGCAAAGGAATTGCAAGTTTTCGTCAGACGCCGATAATGGTAGCTTGGCACCAGGTGGACCCAATGGAGCACTCCAGCTGAGCCACGCTTCCAGGGGCTCTGGACTATGAGCGCCCTCTGTCTCCACAATATAGGACTGCCAGTGGCAGCCACACAACCGCACCCCGCTCTCGGAGCGTCTTCGCTACGTGACGCTATGCACACCCCACCTACTCGCAGCTCTGACACCATTGTTTATGCTTAGGTTCTGTAACAGTTCTGATACTAAACGTAACTGGGTTTTCTCTTTTGGTGCTAGTCAATTGTCAGGATGAGCATTACTGCAAAGGGCATTTGATTATAAAGCATTATGTCAGGGTGAAAATAATAAATAAATTAATTTTTCTCTCTTAACAACATGTGGGCAGGGTGGGTTCTTCCTTGGCTCGGGTATGAGGTAGAATGATACAGCATTTTTACATAAGATAACTTTTATTGAAGATTTGTACAACTGTTCCCTTACTCGATTGTTCTGGCTCGGAGAGCGGCAGCTGTGTCGTTTGCGAAGCCTTCTGTTGCGGCAGCGGCGGCGTCTGATTACGCCTGGCGGTGTGTATCCCGTGTCGCCGTCTCGCCCAGTTGACTGGAGACGCGCATCGTGCTGTGGCCCGTTTAATTATTGAGAGCGAAGTCGTGCATCGGATAGTGATACCTTGGATGTGGCGTCCCAGTGTCTCTCTTCTCTAAGCGGCCGCGTGTGTCAGTGTCGTGCGTCGGCCAGCGGAGCGGCGCGGCGGGGAAAGGCCAGTGTCCCGAACTCGAACAACGGAGTCCAGCTTGCCAGTCTTCGGCTGTCCGATCTTCATCCCAGCTCAGAGGTGACTGCTGATGTAAGGCCGTCTCCTTCCCGTCCTCACGAATCACCCGGGTACGTAAAAATCAGATTTCAAATCCCTTTTAACTTCTGTCTTCTGGTGCCGAGGCTGCTGCTTGCTATTCCATTACAGTGGCGGACTTGGTGCGTCTCTGTATGATGTAGTCTCTTCTTGCATGACGGTCTTCAGCACCGAAACTGACTGAAACTACTGCTACTCTCCTTCCTCCTTGTCGGGCCCACTGCGTCTCATGTATTTATTCACTTCAGTTCACTGGAGGTGAACGACTTCACGGTCATTGTCTCTTCTGCTCTGCCCGCTGTTTGCCAGTATGTAATTCTTCTAAACCAAATTTCGTTTATTTTCTAATTTCTATTTCACTGTGATTTCACTAATTTATTTACTTATCTTAAGTACCACTCAACAGTTCAGATAGCCTCATCCTTGTTGACACTGAGAGCTAGACTTATTTCTAGGTGCATTATTTACATATAATGAGTCTTCGTACTCTTGCAGAAAAAGAAGTTAAGTAAATCTTCCGTTAACTGTGTTTGCTCCTATCCAGCTTTTCTACGAAGACAGTTGCACATCACTCAGTAGCCTACCTCTCCTTACCGTCATGCACAGAGTCGTTCACAACACATCGTATATTAAGTTGCACCAGTAGATGCTTGAATCTTTTTGATCAAATTAAGTACCGGGTTATCAAAAAGTCAGTATAAATTTGAAAACTTAATAAACCACGGAATAATGTAGATAGGGAGGTAAAAATTGACACACATACTTCGAATGACATGGGGTTTTATTAGAACAAAAAAAAAACAAAGTTCACAAAATGTCCGACAGACGGCGCTGCACAGCAAAACGTCAGTAATTGCTACCGTGACGGGTGAGAGGTACGCCGATATGTTACAGAATCGCATCATCCCCAGCCTGGCTGATAAACACCTGCTGGAACGTACGATGTTTATGCAGGATGGCGCTCCACCTCATATTGCTAGGACGCGTGAAAGATCTCTTGCGCGCGTCGTTTGGTGATGATCGTGTGCTCAGCCGCCACTTTCGTCATTCTTGGCCTCCCGGATCCCCAGACCTCAGTCCGTGCGATTATTGGCTTTGGGGTTACCTGAAGTCGCAAGTGTATCGTGATCGACCGACATCTCTAGGGATGCTGAAAGACAACATCCGACACCAATGCCTCACCATAACTCCGGACATGCTTTACAGTGCTGTTCACAACGTTATTCCTCGACTACAGCTATTGTTGAGGAATGATGGTGGACATATTGAGCATTTCCTGTAAAAAACATCATCTTTGCTTTGTCTTCCTTTGTTATGCCAATTATTGCTATTCTGATCAGATGAAGCGCCATCTGTCGGACATTTTTTAACTTTTGTATTTTTTTGGTTGTAATAAAACCCCATGTCATTCCAAGCATGTGTGTCAATTTGTACCTCTCTATCTACATTATTCCGTGATTTATTCAGTTTTCAAATTTATACTGACTTTTTGATCACCCAGTATATCAAAGTACGCATCTGCTAACGAAGGAAGTTTCATAATTTATCAGCTGCTGATGGTTCTCTGTTCCATAGAAACTCCTCGTTTGGACTCATTCGGAGCATTATTTATGGGCGTTGTAATTTCCACAGAAGTAAATCTATTTACTAGCTAAACATGTAACACGGCGATATCGCGGCAGCCTCAGTGGCACGCCACGCCGTGCGGCTCGCGTGCCGCGACTGCCTGCTACTTGGCAGCCAGTCGCGGTTGCACGTGGCATTGCTCCGCCAGAGCGAAAGCCGCGGTCCATTAAGCCGGCGTTTGTCGGCGCCCACGGCGGGGCTCACGCGAGCGCCCGCAGCCCGAGAACCGGAGGACCGCGGCACAATGCCAGACCGTCGCTGCGCGGCGCTGCGTCGCAGGAAGTTTTCATTAGGCCGAGTACAAAGGCGCGGCGGCGTCTTCGCTATTGTTCCGCAGTCACGGTAGCGGCGGCGGAGCAGACGAGCAGGCCGCAACAACCAACAACCGGAGCGGCGCGCCATTGTGGAGAGCCCGCGAGCTAATTCTGAACGGCCGGCGGGACACCGCGAGGACCGGCACGCGACTTGCAGACTTGCGCGCGGGCGCCATCATTAATCACCAGATGACGATCTCGACGGCGGCCAGTTTTAATTAAGGAGTCGCTCGGCTGCCGGCGGCCGAGATAATGGCACCGCAGGAGGGATTCGTCAGCAAGCAGGCGACTGCCGCCTTTCTGCGACTGGGGTGACTTCTACAGCCCGAAGACTCGTCCAGACTCGTCAGACATCAGACTCATCACCGCATTACGTCCTATAAAGGCCCGAAACGTTACAAGCTATAGTAAACAGAGTGGACGGATAGGAAAGCAACATAAATAAAAAGTGGGAAACGTGGTGGGTTGCCCTGAGCGTGTAGTCCTCCGACAGACGTACGTCTGCATATACATCTAGATAAATACTTTGGAAGCCTCTTTACTCTGTATGATAGAGGGCTCATTATACCAGTATTATCAATTGGCGATCCTATTCCTATCGCATACAGAGAGAGGCAAACTGTGTGTACGCCTCTTCTTCTTCTTCCTCTTCTCCTTCAACTTATCTCAATCCACCTCTGAGTATAGGCCTCTTTCATACGTTTCAGATGTCTTCAGTTTTGAGGCTCCTGGTACCATCATATTCTATCCACCAGCTTCACGTCACCATGCCACCTATTTTGGGATCTTCCAATGCTTATCTTGTGGTCCCTCGGCCTCCAGTGAAAAATTGTAGCGGTTGACCTGCTGTCGTCTTCTCGAGCTACGTATCCAACCAGTAGCCAATTAGTCTTTCAGTTTTTTCTAGAACATCTTTTGCCTTTGCTCTCCTTGTAATATCCTCTGATCGAATCGTATCCCTGAGGCTGACTCCTAGCATCTGTCGCTGCAAGGCTAGTTGTTTTCGCTGTATTTTATGTTCACTTGCCTTAGTCAGAGTCATATTTTCCAGATCGTGGGTTCTAACTGGCCATATGCACATACTATAGATCTTAGATTTAATATTATTTGGGACTTCATTTTTGGTCAGGATTAATTTTAGTTTATGGAATGCTGTCCAGCTCAGTGCTATTTCTCGAGAAATTTCTTCAGTTTGATTGTTTTTCTCTGGTCTAATCTTATGCCCAAGGTTGTTGTATCACACGGCAATACCAACCCATTGGCATCCTACAGTAGGTAAGGGAATGGCAAGATTCCGCCTGACGCCGATAACGGTCGCGCGGCATCTGGCGGACCCAATGCTGCGCGGCCGTTGAGCCACGACTCCAACGGCTCTGTACCACGAGGGCCCTCTGCCGCCACTATATAGGTCAGCTGGCAGCAGCCCTCAGCCTACTTGTGCTTGCAGCCACTACGCTACAACACCTTCATTCGTGCTCCATCATTGTTGATGTTTAGAAAGGTGGACTCTGTAATGGCTCTGAGCACTATGGGATTTAACATCTATGGTCATCAGTCCCCTAGAACTTAGAACTACTTAAACCTAACTAACCTAAGGACATCACACACAACACCCAGCCATCACGAGGCAGAGAAAATCCCTGACCCCGCCGGGAATCGAACCCGGGAACCCGGGCGTGGGAAGCGAGAACGCTACCGCACGACCACGAGATGCGGGCATGTGGACTCTGTACCTTGCTGAATTATTTCTAACGAGTCTTCCTAATTTTGGAGAAATACAAGTTAAGTAAATCTTCTGTCTGTTGTGTTAACTTGTTCCGTAATAGTTTCTGCTGCTGTCCAGCTTTCCTATTATGAAAGTGGCCGCTCTATTCCGTAGCCCACCTCTTCCTACCACTGTGCAGGAAGTCATATACAACAAAGGTAGGTCCATTCAACAACTTCTATAACTACTGCAGTTGGTTGTCTAAGTGTAGTAGCTTGTTTTACTGATGTTCATTTCCAAGCTAGTCTTTGCAGAGGCAAGTTACAGTTCTTCCATCATACTCTTTAGTCCTTCCAAACCATGACTTACGAGCATATCAGTGACAAAGCTCCGATGGTTCAGATACGAGCCACTAGTTCCTATTTCTTTCTTATTGCTGTATAGTGATCTGAGTTCTTCTTCCAATGCAACAGCTAACAATTCGGAGAGATGGTGTCACCCTAGTGAACAAATCTGTCGACTGGGATCTTTCTGGTGATGAGGCAGTCAACCACTCATTGTGGCCTGCTCATAGAACTATTTCAGGTGCACTGCATAACTTGAATGTAAAAGCACGCAACAATGGAAGAGTGGATGAAGATCTTATCACCTGTCAGATCCCAGTTGGCAAAAGTGTTCGCCAAAATGATACCATCTCTACGGAAATTTCCCCCGTTGCATTGGAAAATGAGCTCAGATCACTAGATTGGAATAACAGAGGAATAGAAACCAATGACTCAGCCGATGATTTTGCCCTCTTATCTCCTCTAATCTTTGTCAGTGGTTAGCACACTGTACTCGAATTTGGGAAGACGACGGCTCAAATCCACGTCCGGCCATGCAGATTTAGGTTTTCCGTGATTTCCATAAACCACTTCAGGCACATGCTGGGATGGTTCCTTGTAAGGGGCATGATCGATTTTCTTCCTCATCTTAAAAAAAAAAAAAAAAAAAAAAAAAAAAAACATTCCGAGCGTGTGCTCCGTCTCGTATGACTTCGATGGTGACGAGACTTTAAACCATAATCTTCCTTTTCCTTTTTTCTACTCTCTGTCTGTCACAACCCCCATGCGAGATACACCATGCTAGCAGCTTAATGATGCACAGTGATCTTTCACTAAGTGTTCATATTTCACATTGAGGATTCCCTTGTAGGTTTCCTGAGCTTTCCTGGCACGTTTTCTTATGGACCATCTCCACCTGTTATTAACCTTGAAGCGCGTCTTTGAATTCGTTCGATATCTATTGCCATACCTATTTGATAAGTACTCCAGACAATGGAACAGTACTCCAGAAATGGTCGCACTACCGTCTAGTATGCGGTTTCAATTACAAATGTGTCCCACTTCTCAATCCAACAAGTCTAAGTCTTCATTCACCATCCCTAATGCTGATTTCCAAGTTGTCACCCAGTTCATATCGTTTCTTAGTATTAGACCGAAATGCCTGTACGATGTGACGCATACAAGAAGCTCGCCACTCAGATAAACCTGAAAGCAGATATTGTATTTTTTTATAGACATTATCCTACATCTATCCATATCCAAGCTAAGTGAAAATGTTTTCCAAACTCTTCTGTCATTCCTTACGACCGTCCAACGACGATACTACCCTGGCCCGCATCTCGTGGTCGTGCGGTAGCGTTCTCGCTTCCCACGCCCGGGTTCCCGGGTTCGATTCCCGGCGGGGTCAGGGATTTTCTCTGCCTCGTGATGGCTGGGTGTTGTGTGCTGTCCTTAGGTTAGTTAGGTTTAAGTAGTTCTAAGTTCTAGGGGACTGATGACCATAGATGTTAAGTCCCATAGTGCTCAGAGCCATTTGAGCCATTTGATACTACCCCGTACACAACAGCATCATCAGCTAAGACCATTATAGTGCTTCTCATCCTGTCTGATAAATAGCATGCGTACTGGTAACATTAGATATCCTTTAATGCTTCCTTGGAATACCTCAAATGATACATTCGTTTCAAAGGAACATCTTAAGTCCATTACGACACTGGGTTTAAATATTTCTCCAGCCAATCATATTTGTGAAGACACTGCATACGATCGTATCATGGCTACTACTCGACTTTCTGATACAGCGTCGATCACTTGTGAGAAGTCTCGGAAGACAGAATTTACCTGTCATTTTTCAGTTTCTCTCGTCACTCCTCGTGACGAAATAGTTCACCGGTAAACCGCTGGGTCTCAGCGTCCAACGGGCACGACATTTCATCTAGCGACCACGTCGCCATCACCAGGTGCGCTGATGAACTGTCCGCTTGGAGGCCGTCGCGGCGCTTTTATCTTTGCCGTCCGTGCGTCTGATCTGTTATTCTATCCACTGTCCACAACTAGCATGTCCTCCTACCTAGGGTGACCAAACGTCCCTGAAAACCGGGATTGTCCCGGTTTTCATCCCTGTGTTCCGGTGCCACGAAAATTTGTTTCGGGATGCTCAAAAGTCCCGGAATTCAGTTTTTAAATACATTTCGTGAAACTTTCTAAAATTTTGGGATTTCGCTATATTAAAGGAAATACAACACAAGAAATTATTATATTTTAGCTTATTTGTCTAAAACCTCCATTGTCCCATACTAGTAATTACAGTATCAGTATTGATACACTCAGGCAATAATTTACTTTGAGCGGTACTTTGGCCAACAAGTAGTAAGTTGTATTATTGTAACAGAGCTATGAAACCATCCGATTGTCGCGCCACTTACTCACATACTCATTGTCAGAACAGTGTAGTAGTTGATGTTTTGTCAGACAAACTGCAATAGTTTTTTCTCATATAAGTGATATTATTGCTGCAGTACGGTGAAACGCAATGCCGAAACGTGCCTGCAAGTTCAGTGACTGTTATTCCAAGGAATGAAATTTCACTAAGAAAGGTAGTTTTGATTATGAAGCAGAGTGTTCCGTATGTAACTGTTTTATTAGTATAAGTCATGGAGGACGTTCCGACATAGTTGATCACATCAGGTCAAAGAAACACATTAACAGATACAGTCCACCGAGCTGCAGTAAAACTCTACAAAATTATTTTGTGAAACATCAGTCAAGTGAAGAGACGAAAGTTCGAGCAGCCGAGCTTACACTAGCCTACCACACGGTAAAACATCACCAAACTTATAGATCTAGTGATTGTACTAATAAGCTTAACAGCATTATGTTTGATGATTCTTCCATTGAAAACGTTTAGTTCGGCAAGAAATAAAGTGTCAGCCTTAGTGAAAGGAGTTATTGCTCCCCAGAGTGTTAGGGAAAGCCTTGAATACATCAAAAAGTCTTCTTTCTGCGGGATGTCCACTGATGCCAGCAATCATAAGGCCATTAAAATATATCAGTTTATTGTTCAGTTATTCGATATTAATCAGGGAATTCAGACCAAACTTTTGAAGGTGAGTTCCCTACCTAATGAAACATCTGACGAAATTTCAAGATTTTGTATGAATACCATCGAAATGTTTGATCTTGAGAAAAATAAATGTGTGGCATTTTGTGGAGACAATACCAACACAAACTTTGGTGGTTTAAAAAGACAAGGCAAATGCCAACGTACTTACCAAATTAAAGGCAACATTGTATGAAAACATTGAAGGCATAGGGTGCCCTGGACAGGTTTTACACAATAGCGTGCAGACATCTGCTGACAGTTTAAGCTGTGATGTTGAAACTATCGTCATGAAGGTATACTCATACTTTTACATATATACCGTTAGAACAGAGAGGCTTAAGGAGTTCTGTGATTATGTGGGAACTGAATACATGAATGTAATGTGTCACTCGAAAACTCGCTGGTTATCACTGTATCCAGCAGTTGAAACAGTAATCCGCTTGTTTGAACCGTTAAAAGATTTTTCCTAAATTAAGACAAAGCCCCCAAAATATTGGTTCAGTTTTTCAGTAACCCTTTAAGTGAAGCCTACTTATGGTTCATTCACAGTCAGCTTGGCACTTTGCAGCATGGGATAAAGTAAATTGAGGGAAGCACAAAAAGTGTAATAGAGGTAAATGATGTTTTGAAAAATACTCTGGAAACTGTTACTAAGAGGAGAGAACAGCAGTTCGTTTCTTTTAACGTTAAATCTGTCCTTAAAAGAGCAGAAGTATCAGAAGCAGCGGAAAGGAGTTTTAGAGAAGAAGTTAACAAGTTTTATGACACTTGTGTAGAATATCTCAGCAAGTGGAGCGCCTCATATTTACCCTCATCGCCGGTGTTTGATTGGATGTTACTGAAGAGAGTGCCAAAATGGGAAAGTGTTTAAGAGAGAGTTTCTTATTTGAAGAGGAAAGAAATTGAAATCGATGATTCCATTCTCTTTCATCAGTTCGGCATACTGACAAATTTTGTTGAAGAAAGTCTTCACAAGGGAATGAAAAAAAAAACACCATTGGAATGTCATGAGAAGTGGGTGAGTTTTTTAAAAGCTCTGACTGTCTTCAGCATTACTCTGAGTTGGTAATAATTGCAAGGTATTTATTTGCAATCCCAGCCCATAATGCCAAAGTGGAAAGAATATTTTCGTTCATGAATATCCAGTGGACTCATGAAAGAAACAGAATGGAGGTGGACTCTCTTGAAGCAATCCTGCAGATTCTGTACAACTAGAAAATGGATTGTGCCGAGTTTTAGCACTGTGTTTCAAAGAACAAAGACATGATCAAGAAGGCTGGAGGCAGTGAAAAATACCCTTTTCTCCAAGGACAGTCAATTCCATCTACAAGTGCTCAGTAATATTAAAGCTCATGTTAATATTAATTAATTAAAAGTTTAATGGCTGTAAAATTTTGTAAAATCGTAATACATTTCTTTATTACTGTATACGTTTATTAAATGTCATTAATTATACAGATAATCTAGATTATATCAATCTTTTGTATCCTCTTATTAGTTATAATAATCGGGTTAACAAAATGTATCAACAAAACATTAATATTTAAAATTAAGAAACCTGGGTACATGTGGAATGAGGTGTCCATTGGCACCCGGATGAATGTGTCCCGGTTTTCACCGAAAATAATTTGGTCACCCTATCCTACACTCCTCCTGCCGACGTAATGCTCCGACCTAGGTCCGCGCCCAGGTATTTGTGCTGGCTTCACCTCTGCTGTTCCTCGATGCGCCGTGGTAAAAATTGCTCTTTTGAAGAGCACGCCGCACCGCGTAGTGTGAAGTAGTCGCCCTCCGTTTCTGGCGGTGGCGCCCCTGTGGCAATCGCAGCTTTGGTGTCTCCATCTGGTGCGAAAGGGAAAAGATTGCTTGTTCACGTGCATTTAAGGGGCTCAATGCGCTCGCCAGGGGGTCAGCCGGAGCCAGTCAGTCTGGGTCAGTCTCTCATCCGCATTTGTTAGGCAGTTAGTGTCTGTCTGTCGGTCCGAGTGCTAGTATGTCTGTCGTTCCGATCAACCTTTAAGGCTGGCAAAATGAGAGTCTTTCCATTCCGCCAGTAAGAGAACTCAGCGAGTGGTCGCCCGGTCGGGGGCTTAGTTCCTGCATCTGAGTCTGCGCGTTAGGCCGCCAGTCTGCTCGAGTTGCTGAGGCAACGGTCATGGGCGCTTGGATCGATCGGTTAGTCGGTCGCGCACTGAGACACAAGATGACTTGTCCGCCTTGAATGTCGGCGCATGTGAGGTCGCCAGGTGAGTCCAGTGGGCCGCGCCGTATAGCGAGGGGTAGTGGCTTCGCGGCCGACACGATAACAACAGGAGTCAACCCACGACATCGGTCTGGCCGGTGCGGGCTGAGACGCCGTGAGACGGGAGATCGGCTCGCCTTCCTGCGTCCGTTGAAGCGGCTGGCAGTGGACGGTTAGGGAGAGCGTTTTGGGGGTGCTGCGCCAGGTCTTCGCCAGAAATTGCAGTTTATTCGAAGTTACGTGATTGGTGATATGTTGTTTCATTTACTTGTTGAATTCTACTTGTTTTCGTGGTGAGGTCACCAGCCGCTTTGTTTTGGGGTCGTCCCACCATTCTTCTCCGTTTGCCCACCCGCAGAAAGGTGGTTATTTATAAATTGGGTGGTCCGTTTTTTCCTTGTGGAGTAGGAGCGGGTTAGAGCAACCTGCGGTTTGTGTTGTTCGGTAATCTCCCTATCAATCTGCCGTACGTTAATAGCTGCCTCTGTCATGTTGGTCAGATTCGGTGTGTTAACGAATTTATTGCTTGAAGTGTAACGGCCTAATTCCTGAAATATGTTTTCTTTTTTTTTTTTTTATCTTGCCTATAATCTTGAGAGGCGGTATATGCGTACTGTAGTGCATGTTTGGCCTACCTTGTATAATTATATGTAAGATTGCATTTCATGGGCTTTTATTTAAATGGTCATTTTAGTATATAAAGTTGCCACTCTTCCACCGTAAGACTTTTCTTAGAAGTTAAAATCAAGTTGCACCTTCGGTGGCAATTTAATCTTTTAATTTCAGTGTTTTGTACCATTCCCATCCCTCCTATTGGGTGCATAGTTTGTGTGCTTGTGTCAATTGTTAAAACTTTTACTTTAAGGTAATCTAGTGTGCTGCAGATTTGCACCTGTGTAGTCTTTCAGAGGTTGTTGCGAGCGGTCGTGACTACAGCCGTGTCAAAAGGGAGCGGCAAGGTTCTCAGCCCGAAAGCTCATACACTCAAAAATTTGTTTCTTTCTGCCTCTGAATAAATTGTAACTTGATATTTAGCGGGTGCTTTCTGCTTATAATTTTAAATCTGTTTCTTAAAGAAAAAAGTCTTTTAGGAATAAAATTCCCATTTGTTAAAAGCAATTTCATTTTGATTTCATCAGTTACTCCCTGGCAACTACTTCCCCGCTCACATAGTGTGATTAAATGTTATTGATTGGCGACCCCATGGAGTGCTGTGTGCACAACAACCATAATATTACGGCCACCGCTGACCTTCCTTTTAATTTAAGTGATTAAATGTGTTAATGTTCTTGACCAATCGCTATTAAATAAAGTAAATTCTTAAGCAAAAGTTTTGAAAGTAAATTCACGATTCACTCCACTTGACCTTGAAGTCATTTCGTTCTGGTCTATCTCCTTCCTCTTCTTAATAAGACAGTTTATGGGTTCCCAGGCCTTACTAAGGATGTAGCTGCTATCCCGATTGATCAGCGGTTCCCTTACTCTGGTCTCGATAGATTCTTTAGTTACAATGTCCCAGACGTTTGAGGTCAGTCTCACAATCTTAGTATGGTTGTAATCCATTCCGAGTAGCTCCGATAGACAATGTTCCATGATGGCCGTTGTATTAGGCTGCTGCAACCTGGTGTGCCATTGATGTCCTCGAGAATGATCATCTGCAGTTCTCACGGTCTTGTCACATTGGTAGTGCATCTGACACACCCGGATTTCCGTAGGCAGATTTCGTCTTTGACTTTGATCGGTGTGTGGAAGACCCTCATCACGTAGTGTTTCCCAATAACTTAATTTTTTAAATTTTTTTATTTACAAGTCTAGTAATGTAGGACCAAATGGAGGAGCCAATCTGCAAGTTCATGGAATGTGTCAGTATATGAAATAACAACATAAAAGTAATAACAGATTAAATAACGGTTTATGAACCCAAAAAAAGTCATGCCATAAGTTTAAGTAAACGCAATCACCAATATATCGTAGGAACCAGCTTAAATTTTCAAGGAACTCTTGAACAAAAAAATGGTTCAAATGGCTCTGAGCACTATGGGACTTAACATCTGAGGTCATCAGTCCCGTAGCCTTAGACCTACTTAAACCTAACTAACCTAAGGACATCACACACATCCATGACCGAGGCAGGATTCGAACCTGCGACGTTGGCGCAGCGCAGTTCCGGAATGAAACGCCTAGAACCTCTCGGTCACAACTGCCGGCAACTCCTGAACAGAACAGAAGGAGTGATCCATGAGGAAACTCTTCAGTTTCGATTTGAAAACGTGTGGATTACTGCTAAGATTTTTGAATTCTTGTGGTAGCTTATTGAAAATGGATGCAGCAGTATACTGCACACCTTTCTGCACTAGAGTTAAAGAAGTGCAATCCAAATGCAGATTGGATTTCTTCCTAACATTAACTAAGTGAAAGCTGATAATTCTTGGGAATAAGCTGATATTGTTAACAAGAAACGACAAGAAATGAAATATTGAGAGACCAACGTCAGAATACCCAGACCAGTGAACAGGGGTCGACAAGAGGTTCGCGAACTTACGCCACTTATTGGCCGAACTGCCAGTTTTTGAGCCAAAAAAATCCTTTGAGAATGGGAAGAGTTACCTCAAAATAAAATACCGTATGACGTAAGCGAATGAAAAGCGAAGTGACTAATTTTCGTGCCGAACGATCACTTACTTCAGATACCATTCGAATAGTAAAAATGGCAGCATTAAGTCTTTGAAGAAAATCCTTAACGCAGGCTTTCCACGACAGTTTACTGTCTGTCTGAACACCTACAAATTTGAACTGTTCCGTTTCACTAATGATATACCCATTCTGTGAAATTAAAACGTCGGGTTTTGTTGAATTCTGTGTTAGAAACTGTAAAAACTGAGTCTTACTGTGATTTAGCGTTAGTTTATTTTCTACAAGCCATGAACTTATGTCATGAACACAGCTAATGTTGCACACAACATCATTTACTACCAAGCTAGTGTCATCAGCAAACAGAAATATTTTAGAATTATCTGTAATACTAGAGGGCGTATCATTTATATAAAAAAGGAACAGGAATGGCCCCTACACTGATCCGTGGGTCAACCCCCCTTTGGCCGTGTCCCACTCACACACCACTTCACAGCCATTCTCAACACTGTGAGTAATGTCCTTTTGCTGTCTGTTGTTAAAGGAAGAGGTGAACCAATTGTGAGCTACCCCCTGTTTCCGATAATGGTCCAACGTCTGAAGCAGCACTTTGCGATCAATACAATCAAACGCCTCAGTTAAATAAAAAAATATGCCTAGCGTTCGAAACTCGTTTATCTTTCTGTATAATACCTTATACAAAAGGAAACCCTAGAACGTATTCACTAGAAATCTGACACAGAGACGACAAACATTTTTAAGCATGTCTTGACGTCAAAATTTTCTGATTAACTTTTAACCAGAATCTGATTGTAGAAATTAGATGCATACGACAAACGGGTCAAATGGCTCTGAGCACTATGGGACTTAATATCTGAGGTCGTCAGTCCCCTAGGCTTAGAACTACATAAAACTAACTAACCTAAGGTCAGCTCACACATCCATGCCCGAGGCAGGAATCGAGCCTGCGATCGCAGCAACAGCGCGGTTCCGGACTGAAGCGTCTAGAACCACTCGGCAACAACGGCTGGCTGCATACGACGCTTCTATCACCTGCTCCAGCATATTCTAATGTGTACAGCAGTTATTGACCAGTACCCGCTGTTACAAGCTGGCTTCGCCGGTTTGAGCATTGATCTTAAGTTGCCTGTTTTCTAATGCCCGCTATAAAAATTTGGGTTGACAGCTGAAAATTGTCACGCTAAAAATTGGGTCGTTTTAGCAAGTAATTTTCAGAGAACTCAACTAACTCTTTGCACAAGAACATGACGCCACAGGCTTTATCAATTTGTTTTCGTCGTATGACGCAAACGCCGATTTTTAAGCATATATTTACTTATTGCTTTCCATTATTTTACAAACGCAAGAATGCAAAATAAATTATGTTCCCCATTCTCGTACAATTCATAACACATCTAAGTGTGGGCATTAGTATTTACTAAAACACGTTGTGTCATCAAAAACATACAAACACAATAAGCATCGAGAAAATTGAAACAATACAAAGACAGTTGTGCAATTGTATTGTCAAAAAACTAGAAAACACTTCATGACTGACTTTAAAAATTTATGATCTCTGTAAACAACTTCATAGTGTTATTAACTTTCTCCTATCGCCATCTGTGCAGTATCTTTTGTAGCTAGCCTGTGGTTGTCTGTTTTCACAACATTCTACGAATAGTACCGTTAAACGAGGGTGAGTTTTTCCCCTCTTCGTCTACATAATTTAGAAATTTACAAGAGTTACGTCAACAGTTAAAATCTTTGTGAATGAGGTATCTGAATGAAGGTATTCTGAAGAGAGAAGAAGTAGCGATTTGCGCTATACTTATGGTTCACCCTTACTTGGAAATTAATCAGTAAATAACACTCTATAGAGCCAAGGCATTCACTTATAAAATAGTGCACCAGAAATAGAGTACTAAAATCGCGCGCCTATCATTCGATATCTGCACGTCGGCGGCGGCTCGAGATTAACGCGGTCGTTCGGACGATAGCATCAACGCGGCTCGCGTGCGTTCAGGCTATCCGCGCCGCCTGGACGTTGCTCTGGTTTATTTCCTACGCCCATCCTAGCTGAGGTTAATATTCTTTAAACTGCGGTAAAATATTACCTTCCATACAGGAATAGGCTGCCCGCTAAACTAGGAAGTTGTAGTTTCAATGAAGTACGCTGTTGCACGTTGTTCCCGCTATAACGCCGACAAGCTACGCTTTATGGAGAAAAATTAGGAACTAGTCGCCAAAACATGAGGATGGCAAACTTTAATTTGTATTTTGGGAAGAATTGATTTCCTAGCAGAAACAGTGTAGTCTTCCAGTGTAGACATTACATATGAGAACAACATGATTTAACATTAATGTTCGAATTTCTGGTTTTCTTTTCTGTGGCTGTTGTGAGAAACGTGGGATGATTTCACTGCCTGACTATAAATGGTGACGGACTTAGGAAGGGAGGAGAAAACTGAAACGCCCCCTTAGAAAATTTATAAATGACTGTGCTTAAACTGACACACAATATTTTTAGCGCAACGCAATCTGACTTTCAATAATCCTTACAAAATAATGGCCATGACTAACAATAACCTATACCTTTCATGAATCACTTACCTCACAAAAATCTTCGTTACTCGAACTACTGCATTACAGCGAGCGCCAATACTGCCAGCGAAATAAAAGATTCTAACTACTGAAGTCACTAACTACTGATAGGCGTAGTTAGCAATTGAAAGATTTTGATAGAGAACAAACAATGTATTTACTTAATAGTGTTCAAAAGTCATTATATATCAGTTCATGACATCCAGTCTTACAAATTTACTCTCTCTGACGGACACACGTCCAGATCATCCGCTCTCAAAACTCTGCCATCTCTCTTCCCACATCCACCACTGCTGGCAGCTCACCTCCAACTGCGCAACGCTACTCGCTGTTAACAGCCAACAGCCCAACACTACAACAGCAAATTCCAACAATGCAAACCAGCCACAGACTGCACACATCACAGCCAGTGATTTTCGTACAGAGCGCTACATGGCGTTACCAACATAAAAACCTAAACAGCCTACTTACAAAACGAAATAAAACTTCACGAGTTGAAAAAGTATGTAACATTAGTGCTGGATTCAGTGCGACACCAGTCAGTACTTTCCGATCATAGCAGCACTCCAAACGCAGCACCAATGGTGCCGGCTGACGCAGAATGTTGCATGAAACCCGTAACCTGTGGTGGGATCACGGGTCTATATGTGAAGGGGTGAGCAATACGGCGTTCCTCCATTATTGTGGTGAGACTTGGTCACCGGAGACAAGGCGACGATTATGCCTGCCCCTTACATTCCCCTACCGTCCATCATCGGGGCACTGCTATTTCCGAACGCTCCACTAATCTCGATATTGCACGATGTGACCAGCCGGACAAATGGACAAGAAGACCCCACCCGTACTAAACCTCCAGTAATGTCTCAGTTTAGCCGGGAGTCCATATACGTTGGTATAAGGGGCGTACAATATAACTGACCAAGCTTCATGACCCGAGATCTGCAATAATTAAGCTAATCCGACCTTGAACTGATTAGTAAGCAGCAGCACAGAAATTCTTCCTGCCTGTTATGTGGAGATACTCTCGTAGTTTTATGCCCCCTTGCCGAGCCGTAGCAGCGCCGTCGGATTCTGAAAGCGCTATACTACTGTCTATGTTTTACGTAATGAAGCGGGAAGAAAATTTTTTTGTGTAAATATTTTTTAAACAGCATGCCATTATGGTGCATTTATTTAAGAAACACCGTAAAATGAACTTGCTAAAATTGGTTATTAACGGTGCATGACTCGACCGAAAGGCATCCTATTGACGACTGCCGACTATTGCGCCCAGCCTGCAACTTGAGCGTACACTTGGTGTAGTTCGTATAAGATCGTATCTTCGGTTATTCCAAAGTTATTCATTTATATATTTATTTATTTATATTATATTATATTTATATTTATGTTTATTTAGATTTAATAATATCAACATTTCCAGGCATTGTAAAATTACTGAAAGATAGTATTTATAACCTGTAGAAACCTCCTATCTGAGTGGCAAAAGACAACTAACAAGAATTACTTGATCCACGCCAGACTAGATGTACTTTCCCTACGTACCTCTTTTTCTGATGTCACAAGCGATTTCTGCATCGGCGCCTCACCCCACTGGCTCTGAAAGAGTCAGATGGCCAACCGCCTCTGTTAGCCAGCGTGGGAACCTATCGCTCACTCCTTACTCCGTATGAAATACACCGCTGATACGTTCACTTCACGTATGTGAAGTATCAAAACCAGAAATAAAGTAGAACGAGCTCTTATCTGCAAATAAGGGATGCCTTACACCCCTTTCAAACTATATGAGTTGCTGATAACGCTGTCTCATACGAGTACGCAGTGTCTCCGTGTCCTAGACAGTGAACACTCAACATCTGACGCTATCAACGCCCCTATAGATGTTCCAGGACTGGTATCAACACTAAACATGAACAATAATGCTCCACCTCTCACACAGAATAGGAGGTTTAATCATTTACATAAACTTCGGCGATGGTGTTTACGGGGACAAAGTTCATCGACTTTGGACCCTGTCTTCTGAGTGATTCACTCTTTTCTTTTTTTCTTTTATCAGGCTGTGTACTTAAATCGAAGCACGAGTTACGCTTTGTCCCATTCTAGTAGCCGTCACAATTGGGCTTGATTAGTGTTGTGAACTAAATCATGAAGAAAGGAAATGCATTATCCTTCCTAATATTTCTTTAGTCTGAACAAATATTTTTGAAATATGACGTCATATACACGCTGAGAAGTTCAGAGTAACAATCTGGAAGCGAAAAATTAGTTCGAAAATTTTGAGAAACACGGTAAGCAACAACAGAGGTAAGGAACGCTAAACATTTTCATTAGCAATAGAACAGAACGTTCACGCAGAGTCTCAACCACCTCCAGTATCTGCAGTTCTCTCTAGTATCGAACGCTTTTAAGACGCGTTGTACTTCTATGAGATGCTTACAGACATAATTCCCACAGAGTACATCTAGTAGGGTCAGTCAGATTTGCCTACTGACTTCAAAAATGGTTCCAATGTCTCTGAGCACTATGGGACTCAACTGCTGAGGTCATTAGTCCCCTACAACTTAGAACTAGTTAAACCTAACTAACCTAAGGACATCACAAACATCCATGCCCGAGGCAGGATTCGAACCTGCGACCGTAGCGGTCTTGTGGTTCCAGACTGCAGCGCCTTTAACCGCACGGCCACTTCGGCCGGCCTACTGACTTCCACATACATCTCACAAACTGAGCATAACTTCATGGAAATTCTTTTACAGATGATCACCAGTAATCTTTCTTTGGGGAAAGCATTGAAAATAAGAATTCCAAATGAAAATAAATGGTTCCAGAGACCTTTTCAGGTTTCAAATATCTGTGATGTATATATGCAGACTGAAGCGATGAATGCAGCCTAGATGCAAATTTTCGTTCTTCGCTTCAGTCCGCATACCTAGAATGAGGACTCCATTCAGAATTCAAACGACTGCATGTGTTACATTTGTACTAACGCGCTGATGTGATGTTCTTGAACTGAATAAACTTAGTTATTTTATTTTAATAAATACAGCAACAAGTCACTTTTGCCCAGTTCCAACTATCGTAATACATATTTGTGTCTTCAAAAATGGTTCAAATGGCTCTGAGCACTATGGGACTTAACATCTACGGTCATGAGTCCCCTAAAACTTAGAACTACTTAAACCTAACTATCCTAAGGACATCACACAACACCCAGTCATCACGAGGCAGAGAAAATCCCTGACCTCGCCGGGAATCGAACCCGAGAACCCGGGCGTGGGAAGCGAGAACGCTACCGCACGACCACGAGCTGCGGACTTTGTGTCTTTACTCAGTACGTAGTTACTACATCAATAGCAAATTGGGTACTGCAGCTGTCCTGTGTAAAATAATAATTTCGTTTAGCTACTACATTTTCCGGGTTGTATATCTACAATGTATTGCTGTTAAGGTGTACTTACCACTACTCTGCTATTTGTTATTCCGATTTTCGCCCTTATGGATGTAGCAGAAACCATTTTTTACTTCTGTTTTACACAAAAAAGCCAGCTATCTGCCAATTTGCCGACTGACGTCATTGTTTGCACCCGAAAATACATGTACGGTCAGGTTCTTCTACGGTCAAAGTTATATTTTGCTTACAGCTCCTGTATGACTAAAAAGAACTGGTATGTTTAACGTGAATGTGCCGAGTACTCTATATGGTTATCACGTAAGCGCATTAGTAATTGTTTAGGTTATGAGGTACGTTTGAAAAAAAATAATGTAACACATTTTATTTGGAAGAATTAATATATATATTTTATGCACTGCACGGGTCGACATTGGATTATTCAGCACAGATTAACCGCAGCAGCCAATTTGCTGTTTATGTTGCAACTATATACTGACTGAAGACTGAAATACGTATTGCTGTAATTGAAGATGGGTGAAAGCCCGAAACGCCTACTGGCTTCAATAAAAGTACATAACAAAGTGGCTGGTTGCTGTATTTATTCAAATAATATAATCCACGGCCACGGAACTCAACAGCCAGTAATAGGAATAAATTATTCAACAAGCCGCATGCGCTGTGTAATTTCAACAGGGACCAAAATTTAGACAAATACACGGTATCTACAATTCATTCATCATATTTCAGAAGACTACTCCTCATGCTTGAATGTAAATCAAAACTTCAATAAATTTTAACTTACTCGTCGATCTACAAAGTTTTTATTTTTGAAAGAATCACCTAACTTTACCGGTCTATTTTACATAAATGCACATTCTGGAGATATTTTTTAGAATACACCTTTACGATCAAAGTTTTCGATTAACTTGCCTGTTGCTGGTAGCAAACACCCAGACAAAGCCAAACTCGTCCTCTAGCTGGCCTGCCAGGAGTTACGTCACATACTTGCCACGTACTACCGCAGCTTACGAAACAGTATTAGAAGTGGAGGCACAAAGACGGAGACCGTCATAAATTTCCACAACGAAACTCGCACGGTGACACTACTAATGTTTGGGGACCGTGGTGCTTCGCAGTATTTTGGCAATACGGGTTTCTATTTGACGGTAACTATCAGTAGCTAATCAGATATTGCTACTCCAACGGGCTATTGGCAATAACTGCTAAATCGAAAAGCTTACAGCGACAGTATTATCAGGCGAGTTGTTCCCTACCGTAAACTTTGTTGTAAAATTATAAGTCGCACCGTGACGGCTATGGTTCGTGCACTGCTACGTCGTAAGGAAAAATTAATTAACTTGACCTCTGATTTTGACACAGATAAGACAGCTACTGCGTTTAAACTCTCTTTTGAGTTTTTGCCTAGATGCATAGATATTAAAAATTTTTACCTGCCTAATATAAAATTTATGAAAAAAATTTACTGTAGATAAAATATGTTTTCTTCGTGGCTGCTGTAAGGAGAGAACGGATTAGGTACAGGATGAGTTGGCGGTCGGAGGTTTCCGTTTTTCCGGTTCTCAGAGAACGCCAGGCAAAGTCGGAGAAAGCTGTTACAGCTCGCTATGAAAACTCCGTCTCTCGTGGCAGCAAATGTACTCACAGTCGCCGTCAGATCTTCTGGAAACACTTTCAAAATGAGAAGGTTGACCAACAGTAGCAGTATGATATCTTCTTACTAACAGATTGATACCTTAGGGAACGTCTTTAACACACAAGATGATGGCGGAATATTTCGTAGAGGATTCGCCCAGTATTGTTAATTTTCAAAGGAATCACTCTTCACTGGATTTCTAAATACAGTAATCGTTTTGTGAAGGTCCGGGCATCCAACATCGAATAAAAGTTAGTGGACTATATTTATCTTCTTATTCACAATTTAGATTTTTTCTTCTCGATAACTGCGATTTCAAGTTGCATCTCCTCTGCACTTCAAATTACGTCTCTATATGCAAACATATTTGATCAAAAAAAAAAATCCTTTTTTCCAACAATTACCAAAAAGCATAGATGCCCTTTTTTACAGCAAAGAGCGCTGTTGTCTCAATTACGGTAGTGCGTCATCGCTGGTACTCGCAGCCGGAATATTACAATAATATTACATTACGTAGGGAATTTACAACCTGGTGTTGCAAGCAAGTGGCATTATCTGACATTAAACGAAACTTCTGAGTTTGGTGGGTTAAGTATTTATAGGCGGTAGACAACAAACTTTAACTGTGAAGCGGACTCGGATGCAGAATGCCTCTCTTGCAGTGTCTGCCACTGGAGTTCGCTGAGCATTTATAATACTCCGTGTGAGATAGAATACCTCTAGTTTTATCTTTATGGCCCTCTCACAGGTCATACGCGCGTGGAACTGGAGTTCGCTGAGCATTTATAATACTCCGTGTGAGATAGAATACCTCTAGTTTTATCTTTATGGCCCTCTCACAGGTCATACGCGCGTGGAAGCGTATTGATTCACTGAACTAGGAACGTACGCTCTAGGAACTTTAACTGTGAAGCGGACTCTGATGCAGAATGCCTCTCTTGCAGTGTCTGCCACTGGAGTTCGCTGAGCATCTCCACTCGTTATCTAACCGTTAACGAAACGTGCTGCTCTCGTTTGGATCTTCTCTGTTTCCTGTATCAATCCTGCCTGGCATGGATCCCACACTGACGACCAAAGTTCAACAATTGGTCGAATGAGGGTTTTGTACGCTACCTCCTTTCTGAGTAGGCTATATTTGGTGGGGTTTCTTTCAGTGAAACTGAATCTGGCATCTCCTTTGATGTGGTCGTTGCACTTTAAATTCCTCCATACCCATACTCCTAAATATTTTATGGGTGTCACTGCTTCCAGTGATTATTCTGCAGTTGTGTTACCAAACAATAATGGCTCTGTCTATTTATTCATGCGAAATACGGTACATTTGTTTATGTTGTGCTTCTGTTGACAATCGCTGTAGCCATCGTCACTCCTCTTCAGGTCTTCCTGCATCTCGCTATAGTTCTCTAGTGTTGTGACTTCTCTCTACACAAGAGCGTCATCCGAAAGAAGAGTCATTCATCTTCCGACATTATCCACTACGTCATTTATATACGATGTGAATAATAACGGCCCCATAACACCACCATGGTGTACGCACAAAGATACTATTACGTCTGAATATTCCTCTGTCCGCAGCTCGTGGTCGTGCGGCTGCGTTCTCGCTTCCCACGCCCGGGTTCCCGGGTTCGATTCCCGGCGGGGTCACAGATTTTTCTCTGCCTCGTGATGACTGGGTGTTGTGTGCTGTCCTTAGGTTAGTTAGGTTTAAGTAGTTCTAGGGGACTGATGACCATAGATGTTAAGTCCCATAGTGCTCAGAGCGATTTTGAAGATTCCTCTCCGTTGCGAATAACATTTTGTGTTCTGCTTGCTAGAAACTCTTCAGTCCAATCACATAAGTAGTCTAAAATTCCGTGCCCTCGTATTTTGTTCATGAGGAGGCATATAGCACTTTCGGAAGTCGAGCAGCAAGGCATCTACTTGGGCGCTTGAATCTGCTGCTTTCTGGGTCTCGTGGACAAACAAAGCGAGCTAGTTTCACAAGCTGCGACCTTTTCGTACGTTTTACACATTACTCTAGTATTTTCTTGTTCCTTCTCTGTTCATTTCATAGGCTGCATTAACCAGATAAGTTGGGTCATCCACTGTTTCGGAATTTTACCATTCTTTTCTTGCAACGGAGTGCCGCAGGGTACGAGGGGCCCTCTGGCGGTCACGTTCCTCGAACCACTTCCCGCATATGCGGAATTCTGGTGTTAGCGCTAACAGAAGGAGCTGATTGTGTTTTGTTTCATTGTGGCTTCTTTAGAGATTTGTTTTATGGGTGTTTTACATTATCCGGTGCACTATCATAGGTGTTTATTATTTATGTCATTATCTAGAGTATTGGCACTAGAGCATATCTCAACTACTGTTTCTTAATTCTTTTATAACAATCTTACTTTTGTCGTGTTCTTTTTCATTACTGTTTATTACTATAATGCCTTATATACGTTATAAGCTCATTACAGACATCAACTATTGTATCCCCTTTAACTTCGCTGTGCAATTAAGTATTGAAAACTAGTGTATGCCGACATTAGCGACATCTGGTGAACTTACAATACAAACAGCTTGTGGCTACTGTACGGCAGGTTGTTTTGAACAGTAGTTATACTGACAACATGACTCGTGCATATGATGTTATTTATATACACTCCTGGAAATTGAAATAAGAACACCGTGAATTCATTGTCCCAGGAAGGGGAAACTTTATTGACACATTCCTGGGGTCAGATACATCACATGATCACACTGACAGAACCACAGGCACATAGACACAGGCAACAGAGCATGCACAATGTCGGCACTAGTACAGTGTATATCCACCTTTCGCAGCAATGCAGGCTGCTATTCTCCCATGGAGACGATCGTAGAGATGCTGGATGTAGTCCTGTGGAACGGCTTGCCATGCCATTTCCACCTGGCGCCTCAGTTGGACCAGCGTTTGTGCTGGACGTGCATACCGCGTGAGACGACGCTTCATCCAGTCCCAAACATGCTCAATGGGGGACAGATCCGGAGATCTTGCTGGCCAGGGTAGTTGACTTACACCTTCTAGAGCACGTTGGGTGGCACGGGATACATGCGGACGTGCATTGTCCTGTTGGAACAGCAAGTTCCCTTGCCGGTCTAGGAATGGTAGAACGATGGGTTCGATGACGGTTTGGATGTACCGTGCACTATTCAGTGTCCCCTCGACGATCACCAGTGGTGTACGGCCAGTGTAGGAGATCGCTCCCCACACCATGATGCCGGGTGTTGGCCCTGTGTGCCTCGGTCGTATGCAGTCCTGATTGTGGCGCTCACCTGCACGGCGCCAAACACGCATACGACCATCATTGGCACCAAGGCAGAAGCGACTCTCATCGCTGAAGACGACACGTCTCCATTCGCCCCTCCATTCACGCCTGTCGCGACACCACTGGAGGCGGGCTGCACGATGTTGGGGCGTGAGCGGAAGACGGCCTAACGGTGTGCGGGACCGTAGCCCAGCTTCATGGAGACGGTTGCGAATGGTCCTCGCCGATACCCCAGGAGCAACAGTGTCCCTAATTTGCTGGGAAGTGGCGGTGCGGTCCCCTACGGCACTGCGTAGGATCCTACGGTCTTGGCGTGCATCCGTGCGTCGCTGCGGTCCGGTCCCAGGTCGACGGGCACGTGCACCTTCCGCCGACCACTGGCGACAACATCGATGTACTGTGGAGACCTCACGCCCCACGTGTTGAGCAATTCGGCGGTACGTCCACCCGGCCTCCCGCATGCCCACTATACGCCCTCGCTCAAAGTCCGTCAACTGCACATGCGGTTCACGTCCACGCTGTCGCGGCATGCTACCAGTGTTACAGACTGCGATGGAGCTCCGTATGCCACGGCAAACTGGCTGACACTGACGGCGGCGGTGCACAAATGCTGCGCAGCTAGCGCCATTCGACGGCCAACACCGCGGTTCCTGGTGTGTCCGCTGTGCCGTGCGTGTGATCATTGATTGTACAGCCCTCTCGCGGTGTCCGGAGCAAGTATGGTGGGTCTGACACACCGGTGTCAATGTGTTCTTTTTTCCATTTCCAGGAGTGTATATTTGACGATGCTGTATTTAACATTTGACGATGCCACTATGGCTGCAATACATTAGGACGTTGTTTTTATAAAACAGGTATGCCTCTTCATACTGAAGCGCACAAATGCATATATTTGTCACTAGTACTTTTCATTATGGTCTATACATTTTTTTAAGCTGTAGACAATCTGCGAATATATTTATGCTTTTTACCATTTTTTGCTGCAGATCTGATGATGGTTATTATCGACCGAAACCGGTAATCTGTTAACAAAAAGTTTGTCACCATAGACGTAAATTAAAGGAAACTTAGTGCGAGCTAGGATTCACACTATCGTTGTTTCCGGACCCAACGTTGATTCTTGCTTGGCAGACCTGCGCTCTCCAGAAATGTCTTAGCACGCGAAGTTAAAACATACCACAACCTTATACAACAGACAGCCATCAGAGATATAGGTCTGCAGTTTTGTGCTTCTGTTCGAAGACCTTCTTGAAAACGGAGGTGTTCCGTGCTCTTTCCAAATCCTTAGGAACGCTTTGTTCTTGCAGCGACCTAATGTACACTGCTCATAAAGGGGAATTTATTCTTTCGCATACTCTGTGTAGAATACCAGGGTCACTCCAAAAGAAATGCCCACAATTTTTGTAAAAATGCAGGTTTCATTCTGCATGTGTGAAAGTTTTACAGTGTGTAGACAGGGTGTTTCAAAAATGACCGGTATATTTGAAACGGCAATAAAAACTAAACGAACAGCGATAGAAATACACCGTTTGTTGCAATATGCTTGGGACAACAGTACATTTTCAGGCAGACAATCTTTCGAAATTACAGTAGTTACAATTTTCAACAACAGATGGCGCTGCGGTCTGGGAAACTCTATAGTACGATATTTTCCACATATCCACCATGCGTAGCAATAATAGGGCGTAGTCTCTGAATGAAATTACCCGAAACCTTTGACAACGTGTCTGGCGGAATGGCTTCACATGCAGATGAGATGTACTGCTTCAGCTGTTCAATTGTTTCTGGATTCTGGCGGTACACCTGGTCTTTCAAGTGTCGCCACAGAAAGAAGTCACAGGGGTTCATGTCTGGCGAATAGGGAGGCCAATCCACGCCGCCTCCTGTATGTTTCGGATAGCCCAAAGCAATCACACGATCATCGAAATATTCATTCAGGAAATTAAAGACGTCGGCCGTGCGATGTGGCCGGGCACCATCTTGCATAAACCACGAGGTGTTCGCAGTGTCGTCTAAGGCAGTTTGTACCGCCACAAATTCACGAAGAATGTCCAGATAGCGTGATGCAGTAATCGTTTCGGATCTGAAAAATGGGCCAATGATTCCTTTGGAAGAAATGGCGGCCCAGACCAGTACTTTTTGAGGATGCAGGGACGATGGGACTGCAAGATGGGGCTTTTCGTTCCCCATATGCGCCAGTTCTGTTTATTGACGAAGCCGTCCAGGTAAAAATAAGCTTCGTCAGTAAACCAAATGCTGCCCACATGCATATCGCCGTCATCAATCCTGTGCACTATATCGTTAGCGAATGTCTCTCGTACAGCAATGGTAGCGGCGCTGAGGGGTTGCCGCGTTTGAATTTTGTATGGATAGAGGTGTAAACTCTGGCGCATGAGACGATACGTGGACGTTGGCGTCATTTGGACCGCAGCTGCAACACGGCGAACGGAAACCCGAGGCCGCTATTGGATCACCTGCTGCACTAGCTGCGCGTTGCCCTCTGTGGTTGCCGTACGCGGTCGCCCTACCTTTCCAGCACGTTCATCCGTCACGTTCCCAGTCCGTTGAAATTTTTCAAACAGATCCTTTATTGTATCGCTTTTCGGTCCTTTGGTTACATTAAACCTCCGTTGAAAACTTCGTCTTGTTGCAACAACACTGTGTTCTAGGCGGTGGAATTCCACCACCAGAAAAATCCTCTGTTCTAAGGAATAAACCATGTTGTCTACAGCACACTTGCACGTTGTGAACAGCACACTCTTACAGCAGAAAGACGACGTACAGAATGGCGCACCCACAGACTGCGTTGTCTTCTACACTCCTGGAAATGGAAAAAAGAACACATTGACACCGGTGTGTCAGACCCACCATACTTGCTCCGGACACTGCGAGAGGGCTGTACAAGCAATGATCACACGCACGGCACAGCGGACACACCAGGACCCGCGGTGTTGGCCGTCGAATGGCGCTAGCTGCGCAGCATTTGTGCACCGCCGCCGTCAGTGTCAGCCAGTTTGCCGTGGCATACGGAGCTCCATCGCAGTCTTTAACACTGGTAGCATGCCGCGACAGCGTGGACGTGAACCGTATGTGCAGTCGACGGACTTTGAGCGAGGGCGTATAGTGGGCATGCGGGAGGCCGGGTGGACGTACCGCCGAATTGCTCAACACGTGGGGCATGAGGTCTCCACAGTACATCGATGTTGTCGCCAGTGGTCAGCGGAAGGTGCACGTGCCCGTCGACCTGGGACCGGACCGCAGCGACGCACGGATGCACGCCAAGACCGTAGGATCCTACGCAGTGCCGTAGGGGACCGCACCGCCACTTCCCAGCAAATTAGGGACACTGTTGCTCCTGGGGTATCGGCGAGGACCATTCGCAACCGTCTCCATGAAGCTGGGCTACGGTCCCGCACACCGTTAGGCCGTCTTCCGCTCACGCCCCAACATCGTGCAGCCCGCCTCCAGTGGTGTCGCGACAGGCGTGAATGGAGGGACGAATGGAGACGTGTCGTCTTCAGCGATGAGAGTCGCTTCTGCCTTGGTGCCAATGATGGTCGTATGCGTGTTTGGCGCCGTGCAGGTGAGCGCCACAATCAGGACTGCATACGACCGAGGCACACAGGGCCAACACCCGGCATCATGGTGTGGGGAGCGATCTCGTACACTGGCCGTACACCACTGGTGATCGTCGAGGGGACACTGAATAGTGCACGGTACATCCAAACCGTCATCGAACCCATCGTTCTACCATTCCTAGACCGGCAAGGCAACTTGCTGTTCCAACAGGACAATGCACGTCCGCATGTATCCCGTGCCACCCAACGTGCTGTAGAAGGTGTAAGTCAACTACCCTGGCCAGCAAGATCTCCGGATCT
The DNA here is from genome assembly GCF_023898315.1 of Schistocerca nitens. Classification (NCBI taxonomy): domain Eukaryota; kingdom Metazoa; phylum Arthropoda; class Insecta; order Orthoptera; family Acrididae; genus Schistocerca; species Schistocerca nitens. The sequence continues at coordinate 849,212,617 of NC_064617.1, forward strand.
GTCCCCCATTGAGCATGTTTGGGACTGGATGAAACGTCGTCTCACACGGTCTGCACGTCCAGCACAAACGCTGGTCCAACTGAGGCGCCAGGTGGAAATGGCATGGCAAGCCGTTCCACAGGACTACATCCAGCATCTCTACGATCGTCTCCATGGGAGAATAGCAGCCTGCATTGCTGCGAAAGGTGGATATACACTGTACTAGTGCCGACATTGTGCATGCTCTGTTGCCTGTGTCTATGTGCCTGTGGTTCTGCCAGTGTGATCATGTGATGTATCTAACCCCAGGAATGTGTCAATAAAGTTTCCCCTTCCTGGGACAATGAATTCACGGTGTTCTTATTTCAATTTCCAGGAGTGTATATCTTTCACATCACTTGCAGCGCCATCTGTTGTTGAAAATTGTAACTAATGTAAATTCGAAAGTTTGTCCGCCTGAAAATGTACTGTTGTCCCAAGCATATTGCAACAAACGGTGTTTTTCTATCGCTGCTCGTTTAGTTTTTATTGCCGTTTCAAATATACCGGTCATTTTTGAAACACCCTGTACATCCTTCCCGTTTGTTTTCAAACTTAGTTCAACCTGTTCCCGTGAGTGGCGCCATCATGGGTGCTACACTTGACGTTCGTCAGAAGCAACGTGCTGTCATGGAATTCCTGTGCTGTGAAAACGAGACTGTGGGAGACATCCACAGGAGGTTGAAAAAGGTGTATGGAGATGCTGCTGTCGATCGCAGTACAGTTAGCCGGTGGGCAAGCAGGTTACGTGATGAAAGCGGGCACGGCAGCATTGAGGTTTGTCCTCGCAGCGGCAGGCCTCGTCTTGCACACACTCCAGACAATGTGCGGAGAGTTAACGAACTGGTGACTGCTGAAAGACACTGAAGAAACTTCAAGCTCAACTGAGTCGTGTTCGACCACATCGGCAAAAGCAGGATGTTTTTCTGTTGCACGACAATGCACGGCCACATGTCAGTCAAAAATCCATGGAAGCGATCACAAAACTCGGATGGACAACACTGAAACATCCGCCTTACAGTCCTGATCTGGCTCCGTGTGGCTACCATCTCTTTGGGAAATTGAAAGACTCTCTTCGTGGAACAACGTTTGAAGATGATGACTCCCGTGTGCACGCTGCCAAACAGTGGCTCCAACAGGTTGGTCCAGAATTTTATCGTGCGGGTATACAGGCGCTGGTTCCAAGATGGCGTAAGGCAGTTGAGAGGGATGGAAATTATGTGGAGAAATGAAAATATTGTTCTAAACGATGTAGCTACACACTGTGAAACTTTCAAAACATGTGGAATAAAAGATGGATTTAAAAAAAAAATAGTGTCCATTTCTTTTGGAGTGACCCTCGTGTATAAGCTTTCTGTCGTACATTGTCTGTATGTATAGGAAAACTGAATAAATTGATTTCAAAAACATTCTCCTCATTTAACATGTACTTCAAGTATCACATTCAGTAGCTGATCAAAACTAATTGTTCGTTCGCCCTGATTGGTCATGTGAAAAATGTCACGAAATTAAACTTTAAACTTCATGAAATTACAAATTTTAAATAAAGAAAATGAATGTAAATGTCAAAGAAAAATAATTGTGTGCTCAATGAACACTATATAACCAAAACTCGATACCGATAACTAAAACTCGATACCGATGTACATTATGAAAGTTCTGTGATATGAAGTGCAATAACGGTACATCATGGACTATACATACATCTACATATATATATATATATATATATATATATATCTACATACATACTCCGCAGGGCACCGTATGCTGTGTCGCCGGGGTACCCTGTACTACTACTAGTCATTTCCATTTCTGTTCCACTCACAAATAGAGCGAGGGAAAAACTACTCTCTGTATATACGAAGACAGTAACTTGTTCTCGAAAGAACAGTTACTGTTGATGACCGTGCAGCTTTTCCCTGGAATAAACGATGACTAATTCTTCACTGGTTTTGTCATGCAGCGCAGCGCAAATTGTGGTGTAATTTCCTATGGGACCCAACTGCTGACGTCAGCTGGCCGGTTTGGCAGAGCGTTTTTAGGTCCTACAGTCTGGAACCGCGCGACCGCTATGGTCGCAGGTACGAATCCTGCCTCGGGCATGAATGTGTGTGATGTCCTTAGGTTAGTTAGGTTTAAGTCGTTCTAAGTTCGAGGGGACAGATGACCTCAGATGTTAAGTCCCATAGTGCTTAGAGCCATTTGCCAATTTTTTCTTATTTTTTTTGCTGACGTCATCGGTCCCTTGGTTTTCACACTATTTAATATAACTAAAACTAACTTACGTTAAGGACAACATACACATACCCATCCACCAGAGAAGACTCGAACCTCTGACGGGGACAGTCGCGCGAACCGTGACAATGCGCCTGAGACCACGCTGTTACCCCGCGTGCCTTGGAACGTCCCATGCGAAGTGGGACACGGAACTAGAGGCGTCAGGCAGTAACTTAGCTGAACTACAGAGAAATCAGTGTGAGCGGCACTCCTACTTTCACACAAAAACTTTTCTAATAACTATTCACCAGCCAAGCTGCCAGTAGAAATGTTTGCTTATGATAGGTCCTGGAAAACACCATCGTTAAACAAATGACTAACTGTGTAGAAGGGGAAAATGTTATTTTCGGTAAAATCTTAATCGTCTTGATAACAAGATTTAAATTAATCAAGTGACTGGCCTTGTGCTCCTTCAATTGCATCCTTAACTCAGCGTATAGACTGCTTTAGCAGAAGTTTGGTACCTTTCAACAGGCTATTTTGCACTGATAATCTTTCAATAAAGATAGGAATGGGCAAATGCATCAGTTCAAGACTCGTCTGCAAATGACTGAGTCGAAATTGATAAACGTAAATTTCAGATTTGCCGCCAGTCTGATAACAATGGCGTAGAGGCTTTTTCGCAATAATTTTCTGTATCCTCACAGCTTGCAAAACATGTTACATATTGCCCCTACGGGATGAGAAATAATAACATTGAAATATCGTAATAAATCAATAAATGCTAGAAAAGCTGTTTCTGGGTTACTGAATGTATGGTTGTTTTTAAGTTATTTAGCTATGTTTATCGTCTAGGGGAAAACCAACGCATTCGCCGCAACATGTTTTTTGCTAGCGTATCATGTCATTCCTGGAAACCCAGAATCTACTCTGTAGGAATCAACATGGATTCCGGAAACAGCGATCGTGTGAGACCCAACTCGCTTTATTTGTTCATGAGACCCAGAAAGTATTAGGTACAGGCTCCCAGGTAGATGCCATTTTCCTTGACTTCCGGAAGGCTTTCGATACAGTTCCGCGCTGTCGCCTGATAAACAAAGTGAGAGCCTACGGAATATCAGACCAGCTGTGTGGCTGGATTGAGGAGTTTTTAGCAAACAGAACACAGCACGTTGTTCTCAATGGAGAGACGTCTACAGACGTTAAAGTAACCTCTGGCGTGCCACAGGGAAGTGTTATGGGATCATTGCTTTTCACATTATATATAAATGACCCAGTAGATAGTGTCGGAAGTTCCATGCGGCTTTTTGCGGATGATGCTGTAGTATACAGAGAAGTTGCAGCATTACAAAATTGCAGCGAAATGCCGGAAGATCTGCAGCGGATAGGCACTTGGTGCAGGGAGTGGAAACTGACCCTTAACGTAGACAAATGTAATGTATTGCGAATACATAGAAAGAAGAATCCTTTATTGTATGATTATATGATAGAAGAACAAACACGGTAGCAGTTACTTCTGTTAAATATCTGGGGGTATGAGTATGGAACGATTTGAAGTGGAATGATCATATAAAATTAATTGTTGGTAAGGCGGCTGCCAGGTTGAGATTCATTGCGAGAGTCCTTAGAAAATGTAGTCCATCAACAAAGGAGGTGGCTTACAAAACACTAGTTAGACCTATACTTGAGTATTGCTCATCAGTCGGGTTGACAGAGGAGATACAGAAGATCCAAAGAAGTGCGGGGCGTTTCGTCACAGGGTTATTTGGTAAGCGTGATAGCGTTACGGAGATGTTTAGCAAACTCAAGTGGCAGACTATACAAGAGAGGAACTCTGCATCGCGGTGTAGCTTGCTGTCCAGGTTTCGAGAGGGTGCGTTTCTGGAAGAGGTATCGAATATATTGTTTCCCCCGACTAATACCTCCCGAGGAGACCACGAATGTAAAATTAGAGAGATTCGAGCGCGCACGGAGGCTTTCCGGTAGTCGTTCTTCCCGCGAACCATACGCGACTGGAACAGGAAAGGGAGGTAATGACAGTGGCACGTAAAGTGCCCTCCGCCACACACCGTTGGGTGGCTTGCGGAGTATAAATAAAGATGTAAATGAACATTTTGGTAATTATTCACACTGGTGTTCAATAATTTAATAAAATATATGCAGGATTTACTATGCGATGATAAAACAATGCTCACAACTCACGATGGTTTCGGTGCAATATAAACAATTGTTATTGATTCCTTTCTCATAGTTGGATCAACAACAGAACTAAAGCCTGTTACATGAATAGACCGAAGCAATACACCTCGCCAACTACTGAATAGTTTCAAAAAACTACTAAAAATATTACTAATGTTGCCTCTGAGCAACCAGCGGGAACTCGCGGAAATTGTATACATTTCGCACCCGATAACATATATGAAATTATTTTGAATTCATCTCGAGAACTACTGTAAGTCCGAAATAGTCGATAACTCGCGGAATATTCTGCAATTTCCACACCGAATAACTTGTGTGAAATCATAATGAGCCTTCGCCGCCGACACGGGCAAGTTTTACAGTTCCCCGAAGTCGTGCTCAGAAAACTTGCACCACTTTGAACTCGCTACTCACACGTGTCTCATCGACACGTCTCCTCTCCATTAGTTCTAGAGGATCACTGATCGTAGGCAATATGGCCGCATTCGTTTGTCGTTGCGAAAATTGGCATGCGATTTTCTCAGCTTTCCGATGCTGTCTTCAGTTTTTTCCTGGGTGTGTTAGTTTCCCCAATGATTGAAGTTTCATCACTGTACAAGTCAGTTTACCATGCTATGTTGTTTTATAATTTGTTAACATTTATAGATAGATAGCCTAGCCCAATTTACTATGCTGCCACTACTTTTATCAATTTATTTCAATTTTTGTGAGAAATTGAGCTTTCAGTTCATATTGCAGCATTTATTCAAATAACTACCAGGGGTGCAGCCTGATGACGTCGTTGACAACCGGTGATTATTCGACAGGAGACCACCTTGTCATTATCAAAGCAAAACTGCAGCAGGAGAACGTTATGAAAGGAAATTTAAAACCTCGGTTTGCAGAGCGATTCCGGAAAGGTAACACAGAGATATTGTAAACACTAGCGCTCCCACGCCCACCAAGCATGGCCGACGCCAGAAGTTACCGACAGTTAAAATTACTGAACAACGAGTCAGTTTGAGAGAGCAAGATTCGACGCAGAATGTAAGTAAAGACACTCATCTCTATCTACAAATTTACTTGCTATTTTAATTTCAACTACCTCCTTAATAACACTATCCCAATAGCTGGAGCAGCGTATCAGATTCTCCATGTTGTTATGTTCCATTGTGTGACTGGCGCCAATGAATGTTCTGCAATAGCTATTTTGCTTGACTGTTGTAAATGTGTGTGGCGCTTATACTGAGCACACATGTCCTCCACGGTCCTGATAAAAGCCTAATATATGACATGTCACATCTGCAAGGAATACAGTAGACACCCGACTTACGAAAATTATATTATCCTTCAAGGAACCTAAAAGGTCCCTAATCTTAGATGGAGATCGAAAAACATATTTCACATCGTATTTCCACGATATAAAACCAGTCTTATTGGGAATGCCCCCTGCTTCAGGCAGAAAGACAGTAGACCTTGATGCCATTTTCGTATTATCATCACTCATCCGATGAACGGTTGGTCGATAGTGAAACGCACATCTGATCTGTCCTGCACTAGAACCATTGTGACGAACATGGGTTACCTCGGCTGACAATGTCCCAGGGTCCGCAATGACGTTGGACCTGCAAACAAAGGTACCGAGTAACCCTTCACCGATGAGCCGGATGGTGAATGGTTCAAATGGCTCTAAGCACTATGGGACTTAACACCTGATGTCATCAGTCTGCTAGACTTAGAACTACTTAAACCTAAACTAAGGACGTCACACACATCAATGCCCGAGGCAGGATTCGAACCTGCGACCGTAGCAGCAGCACGTTTCCGGACTGAAGCGCCTAGAACCGCTCGGCCACAGCGCCCGGCCTGGATGGTGACAGCCAACGAAGATTAGGGATCTTTTTGGTTCCTTTAAGGGTGATAGAATTTTCGTAAGGCAGTTGTTTATTGTTTTCTTTGCAGTTGTGACATGTCATATGTGACTGGATTTGCGATTTCCTGTCAGAGAGGTCACAGTTCGTAGTAATTGACGGAAAGTCATCGAGTGAAACAGATGTGATTTCAGGCGTTCCCCAAGGTAGTGTTATGGGCCCTTTGCTGTTCCTTATCTATATAAACGATTTGGGAGACAATCTGAGCAGCCGCCTTCGGTTCTTTGCAGACGACACTGTCGTTTATCGACTAATAAAGTCATCAGAATATCAAAACAAATTGCAAAACGATTTAGAAAAAATATCTGAACGCTCGAAATGTGACAGTTGACCCTAAATAACGAAAAGTGTGAGGTCATCCACATGAGTGCTAAAAGGAACTCGTTAAACTTCGGTTACACGATAAATCAGTCTAATCTGAAAGTCGTAAATCCAACTAAATACCTAGGTTTTACCATTACGAACAACTTAAATTGGAAAGAACACATAGAAAATGTTGTGGGGACGGCTAACCAAAGGCTGCGTTTTATTGGCAGGACACAGAAAATGTAACAGACCTACTAAGGAGACTGCCTACACTACGCTTGTCCGTCTTCTTTTAGAATATTGCTGCACGGTGTGGGATCCTTACGAGATAGGGCTGACGGAGTACATAGAAAAAGTTCAAAGAAAGGCAGAACGTTTTGTATTATCGCGAAACATGGGAGAGAGTGTCATAGAAATGATACAGGATTTGGGCTGGATATCATTAAAAGAAAGGAATCATCTCACGAAATTCCAATCACTAACTTTCTCCTCCGAATGCGAAAATATTTTGTTGACACCGACCTACATAGGGCGGAACGATCACCACGATAAAATAAGGGCAATCAGAGCTCGTACGGAAAGATATAGGTGTTCACTCTTCCCACGCGCTTTACGAGATTGGGATAATAGAGAATTGTGAAGGTGGTTTGATGAACCCTCTGCCAGGCACTTAAATGTGATTTGCAGATTATCTATGTAGATGTAGATGTAGATATACTGGTAAAACCATCAGGACCGTGGAGGACCGGTACCGAGCATAAGCGTCAGACTCAACAGCCGAGCAAATCGGCTATTGCAGAATACTGTGGTGGCGCCAGTCACCCTATGGAATATAACAACATAAAAAATAAAATGATTGTATGGCACTGTTGGCCGGGAGGTCCCATTTGGGTTCGAAATAAGTGTCCAAGGAATAGAAAAGCAACTGGAATCACTCAACAGAGGGAAGTCCACTGGACCTGACGGGATACCAATTCGATTCTACACAGAGTACGCGAAAGAACTTGCCCCCCTTCTAACAGCCGTGTACCGCAAGTCTCTAGAGGAACGGAGGGTTCCAAATGATTGGAAAAGAGCACAGGTAGTCCCAGTCTTCAAGAAGGGTCGTCGAGCAGATGCGCGAAACTATAGACCTATATCTCTGACGTCGATCTGTTGTAGAATTTTAGAACATGTTTTTTGCTCGAGTATCATGTCGTTTTGGGAAACCCAGAATCTACTATGCAGGAATCAACATGGATTCCGGAAACAGCGATCGTGTGAGACCCAACTCGCGTTATTTGTTCATGAGACCCAGAAAATATTAGATACAGTCTCCCAGGTAGATGCTATTTTTCTTGACTTCCGGAAGGCGTTCGATACAGTTCCGCACTGTCGCCTGATAAACAAAGTAAGAGCCTACGGAATATCAGACCAGCTGTGTGGCTGGATTGAAGATTTTTTAGCAAACAGAACACAGCATGTTGTTATCAATGGAGAGACGTCTACAGACGTTAAGGTAACCTCTGGCGTGCCACAGGGAAGTGTTATGGGACCATTGCTTTTCACAATATATATAAATGACCTAGTAGATAGTGTCGGAAGTTCCATGCGGCTTTTCGCGGATGATGCTGTAGTATACAGAGAAGTTGCAGCATTAGAAAATTGTAGCGAAATGCAGGAAGATCTGCAGCGGATAGGCACTTGGTGCAGGGAGTGGCAACTGTCCCTTAACATAGACAAATGTAATGTATTGCGAATACATAGAAAGAAGGATCCTTTATTGTATGATTATATGATAGCGGAACAAACACTGGTAGCAGTTACTTCTGTAAAATATCTGGGAGTATGCGTGCGGAACGATTTGAAGTGGAATGATCATATAAAATTAATTGTTGGTAAGGCGGGTACCAGGTTGAGATTCATTGGGAGAGTGCTTAGAAAATGTAGTCCAGCAACAAAGGAGGTGGCTTACAAAACACTCGTTCGACCTATACTTGAGTATTGCTCATCAGTGTGGGATCCGTACCAGATCGGGTTGACGGAGGAGATAGAGAAGATCCAAAGAAGAGCGGCGCGTTTCGTCACAGGGTTATTTGGTAACCGTGATAGCGTTACGGAGATGTTTAATAAACTCAAGTGGCAGACTCTGCAAGAGAGGCGCTCTGCATCGCGGTGTAGCTTGCTCGCCAGGTTTCGAGAGGGTGCGTTTCTGGATGAGGTATCGAGTATATTGCTTCCCCCTACTTATACCTCCCGAGGAGATCACGAATGTAAAATTAGAGAGATTAGAGCGCGCACGGAGGCTTTCAGACAGTCGTTCTTCCCGCGAACCATACGCGACTGGAACAGGAAAGGGAGGTAATGACAGTGGCACGTAAAGTGCCCTCCGCCACACACCGTTGGGTGGCTTGCGGAGTATGAATGTAGATGTAGATGTAGATGTAGATCGCCAAGTGCAAGTCTTATTCCAGTCGACGCCACATTGGGCGACTTGCGCGGCAATGATGAGGGTAAAATGATGATGAGGACAACACAACACCCAGTCCACAACATAGAGGTTCTGGCATGCATACCAGCTATTGGGATAGTTTTATTAAGAAAGTAGTTAAATTAAATTATCAAGTAACTATGTAAACAGAAATGGAGATTTTTCCTTAAATTCTGCGCAGAATCTTGCTCTCCCGCTTGTAAAAAAAACACAGTGGGTCAGAGTTAATGGTACCTCACTCGTTGTTCGGTGATTTTCACTGTCGATAACTTCTGGCGTCGGTCTTGCTTGGTTGGTGTGGTGGCGCTAGTATTTACAATGTCTGTGTGTTATCTATCCGAAATCGCTCTGCAAACCGAGATTTTAAATGTCCTTGCACATCGCTTTACTGCTGCACTTTCTCCTTGACTATGACATTGTGATCTCTTGTCTAAACATCGGCGGTTGTCGACGACGCCATCTGGCTGCATCCTCGTAAGTTATTTGATCATTGTATGCGCCGGGATAAACGTAGGTAGCGGCAGGTAGTTTAAAATAGACTGCATTTTCAAAAACTTCCGTTGGTATATTCCGAAACAGCTTCACGAGTTCTATCCATAGACATACACTTTATTGGAATCGCTCAACGCATTGGAAAGAGATAAATTTTGAATGTTTATTTTATCTGCAAAAAATCTGATGATTAATATCATAAAAACCACTTGTTTTATTGAGGGTGTGTTTTCATTCAAGCGCTCGTCTTATTTTTTTCATTTTAAAGATACTCTTGCTTATTCTGTAGCTGTCTTGGAGTAGTTTGTCCGATAGTCACGGTAAGTTGAGTGTGGTGTCCACTGAGCTGAGTGACTCACATGTGCCGCCATCTACTGGCGAATGCTGGGACTCCCGCGAAGCCACCTTTGTGTCGATCTACATGAAAAATGAAAGCTCAAAAAACTGCCTTCCTTTATCATAAATAATACACTTCTACTACGAAACAAAATTTAAGCTGGCCGATTTTGAAAATCGGTGAACTGAGGCACATGAGTCCCACGAAACTAAGCAGATCCGTGTTTTGGATTTTTTAGATTAAATTTTTAATTTTAGAATAATTTTTTCAGGATGTCAGTTATGGAAAGAAGTGCAAAAACGCAATCGCAAAAGACTTTTATGAAAAAAATTGCAAGAAAATCAGTAACAAACACATTTATTCTCGTGACAATGAAAAACATGAAATACGGCACACAGGTTTTCAACATAACATGTGAAGATGGCTTTGACATACCACACACCAACGTTTTCTAGACTCTATGAAGTTTTCTGGTGTGTATACGCATCACTATATACAAATTACGTATAAACCAGTGGAATTAATAAGGTGGGTAGTAACGTTTGGATGGTAACGTTTCAAACAATTTGTAAGATGTGTAGCAAAATACAGTTAACAGCAATGTAGGAAAAGACAGATTGCTATTTACCGTAAACTAGACACGTCAAGTTGCAGACAAGCACGATTAAAAGACACTCACATACAGCTTTGGACCACAACCTTCTTCAGGAAAGATATACACACGCACGCACGCACACACACACACACACACACACACACACACACACACACACACACACACACACATAAGCAACTACACCTCACGCACACACAACCGCCAACTCCACCGGCTTGGGCCGGAAAATACAGTTAGATATTTCAGATTTTCTTGGAATGGAGAAGATGGCAATTTGACTTGTTTTTCGTGACACATATGCGTTGTGGCACCTGGAAACACACGCCATCCCACTTGATCATTCTCAGCATTTTATAGATCAACTCCGCAGTCTGCAGTATTTTTCTTCAAGTTCCGAAAGCACATCGCTAAGTGCTAGCATTAGTCAGCTATGACACATAGACATCGCAAGGATCAAAACTGCGTTTTCACTTTAGTGGGACGGATGTGTCTCATCAAGCAGAAAAGGGTTAAAAGTTATGGTGTTCAGTCGTGTGTGATTCTAATCACACTATCAATTACTGTAATTCACATATTCCACAATACAAGGAATTAAGTTTTAAAAAATCTCATCAGACTGTAGCGTTTCTAACATGTATGGCAGCATATTTCCGACGCTTCCAGCTACACTAGACCATTTTTAAACAATTGAGTGCTTCTGCGCATTCCACAATCTAAGTACATGTCTGTAAACAATAGCTTAAACAATAAATTTGAACCTAGTAAACTAATCAGTCTATTCTCCCAGTATTTTGTGTGTGAGTGCATGTGTACACTTTATCTAGGTAACAAAATAAAAAAAATTAATTAAAACAAATTTATGTGGTCACAGTACCACAATCAGTTCGTTATTCCTTATCTTCTCTGCACTTAGTGTCGAATCAAGTATGTCATCTTATTATTGCACCTTACATAGTTTTCTTACTGCACAAAAAGAAACACAGTTTTCAAAACACTTCCGATCTCTTCATATGTATCTCTGAAGCTCGTTATAAGAAAGCAGCTCAAATCACTGGCGCTGGTTTTCAGACTCTTCTGCCAGCCACTAGCAATTGATGCTATCAAGAAACAAAAAAAGCACACGATGAGTCATATATCCTTTACTTGTGTCTGAATAACAAGGATCGTTCGAACCGAAACATATCCCTTTTCCCATCCAGATTGGACACAATCGAAGGCTAAACCTTAGTAGAGAGGAATGTTGGCAAGTAATACATTCTCAGTACAGACATTTCGTTTCGATAACAGCAATTCACACCGTTCAAGGACAGACGTACCCAAAGAACGGCAAACTTAATGCGTTGAACTGACGTTTCTTCAACCAGAATTAAGTCAACGTGTGGCGTAAATAATGCTGAAAAAAGTAGATGGACGTCATGAACAACCGTCAGCAATGAATAATGAATTATCCCACTTCAAACTCAAGCAAATAACTGCTGCACAGCTTGCTTCGTCAGCTACACGTTTAATTCAACAAATGGAAAAACATTAAACTACGCTGCATTAAAAATATAATGAACCATCAATCAATAAAATCCCCAGTATATCAGTTGTATCATAAGTAAACAAATCTACATTAACATTTTATGATCCCCCATGAACCATGGACCTTGCCGTTGGTGGGGAGGCTTGCGTGCCTCAGCGATACAGATGGCCGTACCGTAGGTGCAACCACAACGGAGGGGTATCTGTTGAGAGGCCAGACAAACATGTGGTTCCTGAAGAGGGGCAGCAGCCTTTTCAGTAGTTGCAGGGGCAACAGTCTGGATGATTGACTGATCTGGCCTTGTAACATTAACCAAAACCGCCTTGCTGTGCTGGTACTGCGAACGGCTGAAAGCAAGGGGAAACTACAGCCGTAATTTTTCCCGAGGACATGCAGCTTTACTGTATGATTAAATGATGATGGCGTCCTCTTGGGTAAAATATTCCGGAGGTAAAATAGTCCCCCATTCGGATCTCCGGGCGGGGACTACTCAAGAGGACGTCGTTATCAGGAGAAAGAAAACTGGCATTCTACGGATCGGAGCGTGGAATGTCAGATCCCTTAATCGGGCAGGTAGGTTAGAAAATTTAAAAAGGGAAATGGATAGGTTAAAGTTAGATATGGTGGGAATTAGCGAAGTTCGGTGGCAGGAGGAACAAGACTTTTGGTCAGGTGATTACAGGGTTATAAATACAAAATCAAATAGGGGTAATGCAGGAGTAGGTTTAATAATGAATAAAAAAATAGGAGTGCGGGTTACCTACTACAAACAGCATAGTGAACGCATTATTGTGGCCAAGATAGACACAAAGCCCATGCCTACTACAGTAGTACAAGTTTATATGCCAACTAGCTCCGCAGATGATGAAGAAATTGATGAAATGTATGACGAGATAAAAGAAACTATTCAGGTAGTGAAGGGAGACGAAAATTTAATAGTCATGGGTGACTGGAATTCGTCAGTAGGAAAAGGGAGAGAAGGAAACATAGTAGGTGAATATGGAGTGGGGGGAAGAAATGATAGAGGAAGCCGCCTTGTAGAATTTTGCACAGAGCATAACTTAATCATAGCTAACACTTGGTTCAAGAATCATAAAAGAAGGTTGTATACCTGGAAGAATCCTGGAGATACTAATAGGTATCAGATAGATTATATAATGGTAAGACAGAGATTTAGGAACCAGGTTTTAAATTGTAAGACATTTCCAGGGGCAGATGTGGATTCTGACCACAATCTATTGGTTATGAACTGCAGATTGAAACTGAAGAAACTGCAAAAAGGTGGGAATTTAAGGAGATGGGACCTGGATAAACTGAAAGAACCAGACGTTGTAGAGAGTTTCAGGGAGAGCATAAGAGAACAATTGACAGGAATGGGGGAAAGAAATACAGTAGAAGAAGAATGGGTAGCTCTGAGGGATGAAGTAGTGAAGGCAGCAGAGGATAAAGTAGGTAAAAAGACGAGGGCTAATAGAAATCCTTGGGTAACAGAAGAAATATTGAATTTAATTGATGAAAGGAGAAAATATAAAAATGCAGTAAATGAAGCAGGCAAAAGGGAATACAAACGTCTCAAAAATGAGATCGACAGGAAGTGCAAAATGGCTAAGCAGGGATGGCTAGAGGAGAGCCAGTCATGACAAAACTTTACCATCTGGTGAGCAAGATGTATGAGACAGGCGAAATACCCACAGACTTCAAGAAGAATATAATAATTCCAATACCAAAGAAAGCAGGTGTTGACAGATGTGAAAATTACCGAACTATCAGTTTAATAAGTCACAGCTGCAAAATACTAACGCGAATTCTTTACAGACGAATGGAAAAACTGGTAGAAGCGGACCTCGGGGAAGATCAGTTTGGATTCCGTAGAAATGTTGGAACACGTGAGGCAATACTAACCTTACGACTTATCTTAGAAGAAAGATTAAGAAAAGGCAAACCTACGTTACTAGCATTTGTAGACTTAGAGAAAGCTTTTGACAACGTTAACTGGAATACTCTCTTTCAAATTCTGAAGGTGGCAGGGGTAAAATACAGGGAGCGAATGGCTATTTACAATTTGTACAGAAACCAGTTGGCAGTTATAAGAGTCGAGGGGCATGAAAGGGAAGCAGTGGTTGGGAAAGGAGTGACACAGGGTTGTAGCCTCTCCCCGATGTTATTCAATCTGTATATTGAGCAAGCAGTAAAGGAAACAAAAGAAAAATTCGGAGTAGGTATTAAAATTCATGGAAAAGAAGTAAAAACTTTGAGGTTCGCCGATGACATTGTAATTCTGTCAGAGACAGCAAAGGACTTGGAAGAGCAGTTGAACGGAATGGACAGTGTCTTGAAAGGAGGATATAAGATGAACATCAACAAAAGCAAAACGAGGATAATGGAATGTAGTCAGATTAAATCGGGTGATGCTGAGGGGATTAGATTAGGAAATGAGACACTTAAAGTAGTAAAGGAGTTTTGCTATTTAGGGAGTAAAATAACTGATGATGGTCGAAGTAGAGAGGATATAAAACGTAGACTGGCAATGGCAAGGAAATCGTTTCTGAAGAAGAGAAATTTGTTAACATCGAGTATAGATTTAAGTGTCAGGAAGTCGTTTCTGAAAGTATTTGTATGGAGTGTAGCCATGTATGGAAGTGAAACATGGACGATAACCAGTTTGGACAAGAAGAGAATAGAAGCTTTCGAAATGTGGTGCTACAGAAGAATGCTGAAGATAAGGTGGGTAGATCACGTAACTAATGAGGAGGTATTGAATAGGATTGGGGAGAAGAGAAGTTTGTGGCACAACTTGACTAGAAGAAGGGATCGGTTGGTAGGACATGTTTTGAGGCATCAAGGGATCACAAATTTAGCATTGGAGGGCAGCGTGGAGGGTAAAAATCGTAGAGGGAGACCAAGAGATCAATACACTAAGCAGATTCAGAAGGATGTAGGTTGCAGTAGGTACTGGGAGATGAAGAAGCTTGCACAGGATAGAGTAGCATGGAGAGCTGCATCAAACCAGTCTCAGGACTGAAGGCCACAACAACAACAACCTTTAAGCTCTCCATATAACCTTACATTTTCCAAAATAGATGATGTGCTATGTCTTACTAGCAGGACTCAACAAACCGAAAATTATGGTGTGTGAACAAACCACAGTCACCATCCCCTGAAATACTGCTGCAATTACCAAACCTTGAAATCACAAATAAACAGAGTTTACGTTCTAATACTCTCTACACCTTTCTTTAATATCAAAAGAAACACACATTAGTGTAAAGTAGCAGCTATCTTTAGAGCCTGCTGCACAATTAACATCTGTCCCCATCATCTGTTGTTAACAATTAACGTCCCACCAGTTAAACAAAATGTATTCAGTTACCGTGACACAAAAGACGTTTAGGCCTTCCAAAAATTCTGAAACCTAACAGCCCATCATAAGTGTACCCCAAAATATGTTGACCATGATATATACTCATAGCAAACTAATCAAACTAACTCCCAAAATATTCTCACCATATACATGCTACCCAATCATCGCTTACGTTAGTGCTACCCACAACCATTAGTAAATAGGAAAGTTTGTAGCCCTTCTTTATCATTATCATTTGAAATATTATTATTATCAACGTCACTTTCATTACCTCCTTTATTTCCCATGTAATATTTTCTCAACATGCACATCTGTTGTCTCCCCAACAATTTAAAATCGGTATCCACAGCACTACTTTATTATCATCACTCAACTGTTGATCACTATTAATAAATAAATATGCCTTGACTACCTCTTATTCACAGTATCAACGACACAATTGACATCATATTCTTTCAGTGTATCATTAACTGAGTCTACAGCTAAGACATCAACTGCAACTGCGCTCTCGACAATGGGAACCACATAACTTAAAACACCTGACACAGGATGCACTGCCTGCACACACTTAGCCTCAGGCTCACTACTCGAACATCCACCTCCAAGTACGTCTGCCCCCACAAAAACATCAGGTGCAGGCCGTAATGGACTACATTCGGTAAACATACACTGCTCTGTAAAAGTTTACGGAGATATCGTTAAACATAACATGCTAACTTCTAGGTGCAAATTAATGACAGTGCGGGAGCCTGTTGTCACAGTTCTCCCAGTTGCATGCAGAAAGTTGGCGTAATATGGCACCGTGACTGTAGAGCCAGTTGGATCTGGCGCAGAATACAAAGCTACTGAAGTCACTTGAAAAGACAGTCTGTGTCGACCACAAGGCAGTTACAGTGCTCAATGGTGGTGTTTATCATTACAGCACGGACTGGAGACAAGATCTGGAGAATCATCAGGAAACGCAAAGACGAACAAAGTGTGACGTTGTAGGGAAGCAGCCTACTCACGCTGTAGTAAATTCATATCAGCCTTTCCATTGTGTGCCAGCCAGTCTGCTGTAACTAGCTCTGACGTCATAAATGTTGCGCAATACTTTAAAAAATCAAGCAAATAACCTAAAACTTTTCTGGCATGTCAGAAGTAATACTAAATTAATATGTGTTAAATATCAGTTCGATAACTTCAGCCATTTTCGAAATTTGGACGTTTTTCTGAAAAAATCATTGGCGCAACAGAAAAGAGCTAGAGACTTCAAAATTTATATTTAGATTCATCTTTCATAATGATTTAATAAAAACAGTACTTTGGATTTCACAAATTGAGATTTTAGTGGAATTTCATGATTTTGTGGTTTTCGTCTCAAAACTGAAGGAAGCGAGATAGATTAAGTAGGCTAATAAATAAGGCTAGGATGCTTAGATTTAAATAGGTTGGAGGTCCGCTATGACTATGAAGATGTGAAAAGTTTCTTTTGAATACCTATAAAATTATAGCGATAGCGGATCTCAAAAGGGCCAGTTCAGAGCTCATCTACTGCGTGCAGTGTAATTAAATTAATTCTCTCGCCCAAAATATTTAACTTAGCCACGTCAAAAATTTATTATCAATACTTACCTGCGTGCTGAATGCACATTTAAATTAAGAGCTTCATCGGCCATCAGCAAAAGAAGCTATAATTTATTATGTAACTTGAAGTGGTGCGTTACTAGCCCAGCGGCTAGTCGGGAGAGCCGATTTGATCAGGCGTTCCCTTAGCCGTCCGCACCGCGGCTTTATATATAAGAACGCTGCGCGAGGAAGCAAGGCCCCAGTTCTCTCCAGACGCTGAATAACACGCCATCTGTGTCGGGAGTCGCGTCGCGTCGGTATCACTGCGACAAACAGCCTCGGGTGCCGTATTAAGTTACTAGAGATACGCGTAACCATGAAATCATTTCAAGTGAAGTGTTAATTCTGGGTTGACTTCAATTATCGTTCTTCAGTTTGCGTATTGTCGTATTTTCACGTGCCGTCGCGGGACAGACATTCTACAAATTATTTAGCGTGGCGTTTGATGAAACTAATCATCAAATTATGGCGAGCATTCATTTCAACATTTAATTCGGACATTTATAGTTGCATCAGCGCATTAGACTCTGAACTGCTCTGTTAGTTAGGTTGTAGGGATACTTGTGCTTGTATCAGTGACTTTCAGAATATACTCAACTATTTTGGAAAATCGTTTTTGATTATAAATCCCGGACAATCTCCTAATTCCTCAGAGCTATAAGCTGCAGCTATAATTGTATTCTCAGATGAAGTGGGAACTAGGAATTCTAATTACAGGCTTCACGTTTTGTTAAATTGCTTTCTGGTTGCTAAAAGTAATTAGAGAGCCAGTGTTGAGAACGGCGAAAGACAGCATTAATAACATTCTAAATAATAGGAACTGATTTTACATTCAAACTTTTATACAGCAACAACAATATTTACAAACTCGCCGCCCCACAACGTGTGTAACGAGTTTGGTATTGCTCACAGCATTGCTTCACGTGCATGCATAGCATTCTGAACCGCAGGCACTGTGCTCCGAAGGAACAGCAGATGATATGTATATTATGGAAGGGACCCATGTCAAACAGCGAGTGCAGTTGCAACGGTCTGTAGAGGGACTGCTAGGAACGCAATCTCTACAGTGGCAGGGGGATTGCATGGGGGTGATCTCTTTGCCGACGACCAGTAGCTTGAGTTCCTCTGACACCCGCACATCGGTGTCACGGTTAGCGACTGTGCCAAGAGCAAAGGGCCATAGTGACTGAACCGACAAGGAGTGAAGTCGTGTGCTCTGAGAAGTGGTTCTGGGCGTGCGATCATATGGTGAGAGGTTGTAACACGTAAATCACCCACGAATGCTGTCGAACATGATCGTTTTGGTGCTCTAGGTGTTATGGTGTGGGGAAGCACAATGCTGCATGGGCGTATTGACGTATTGAACACGGTAGACTCATAGGTAAACGTTATTGTGACACAGTGCTCCTCTTTCTGCGTTTTTTCGGGGGTGCTTTGGACCACGATTTCATTTTTATGGATGCCGATGCACGACCGCCTCAAACAGGGCAGACGGAGGTGCTCCTGGAACAAGAAAATATTCAGGGAATGTAATGGCTTAACCGTTCGCACGATTTAAATACTACGGACTACATGTGGGATGCGCTGACGAGACGTATTGCAGCACTTCCGCGACCACTAACGATCATCCAGCAATTGCCATCTGCGTTGGTGCAGAAATGGAGCGGCCTACTGTTAGAACTTCTTGCCAATCTTGTGCATGGGAGCATGTTGCAGAGCGTGAAACGCTGTCTTTGGTGGTCGCAAACCCTATTGAGAACCATATCCTGCCTTTAGTAATGTCGAGGGGACCGTCATAAATCGTGATTACTTCAGTTTAATTCTATGCGTGGTCCAAGTTACATCGACCTATTGAAACGTCTATGTTACATTCCTTTTATACTAATGAACTTGTATTTCATGCTCTCAGGCTCAATTATTTGTAATTTAATTTTGTACTTTGTTTTAGTCCCCGTTCAGTGGTACACAATCACATCAAAGTGATTCAAGAAGGGACGTCGAATAGTTGTGCAGAACTATAGACGTATGACTTTTCTGGAGACTAGAAATGTACTCTGTAGGAATCAGCATGGGTTTTGAAAAAGACGATCGTGTGAAACCCAGCTCGCACTATTCGTCCCATGAGACTCAGAGGTTCATAGACACGGGTTCCCAGGTAGATGCCGTGTTTCTTGACTTCCGCAAGGCGTTTGATACAGTTCCCCACAGTCGTTTAATGTACAAAGTAAGACCGAACGGACTATCAGACCAATTGTGTGATTGGATTGAAGAGTTCCTAGATAACAGAACACAGCATGTCATTCTCAATGGAAAGAAGTCTTCCGAAGTAAGAGTGATTTCAGGTCTGCCGCAGGGTAGTGTTGTAGGACCATTGCTATTCACAATATATATAAAGGACCTGGTGGATAACATCGGAAGTTCAGTGGGGCTTTTTGGGGATGATGCTGTAGTATATCGAGGGGTTATAACAATGGAAAATTGTACTGAAATGCAGGAGGACCTGCAACGAATTGACGCATGGTGCAGGGTATGGCAATTGAATCTCAACGTAGACAAGTGCAATGTCCTGCGAATACATAGAAAGAAAGATCCTTTATCATTTAGCTACAATATAGCAGTTCAGCAACTGGAAGCAGTTAATTCCATAAATTATCTTGGAGTAGGCATTAGGAGTGATTCAACACGGTATGACTACATAAAATTAATCGTCGGTGAAGCAGATTCCAGACTGAGATTCATAGGAAGAATCCTAAAGAAATGCAATCCGAAAACAAAGGAAGTAGGTTACAGTACACGTGTTCGCCCACTGCTTGCATACTGCTCACCGGTGTGGGATCCGTACCAGATAGGGTTGATAGAAGAGACAGAGAAGATCGAACGGAGAGCAACGCTCCTCGTTTCAGGGTCATTTAGTAATCGGGAAAGCGTTATGGAGATGATAGATAAACTACAGTGGAAGACTGCAAAAGGGATGCTCAGTAGCTCGGTACGGGCTTTTGTTGAAGTTTCGAGAACATACCTTCACCGAGGAGTCAAGCATTCTCTCCTACGTATATCTCGCGAAGAGACCATGAGGATCGAATCAGAGAGATTAGAGCCCACACAGAGGCATACCGACAATCTTTCTTTCCACGAACAATACGAGACTGGAACAGAAAGGAGAACCGATGGAGGTACTCGAAGTACCCTCCGCTACACAACTTCAGGTGGCTTGCGGAGTATGGATGTAGATGTAGATGTAGAAAGTATCAATTGTAGGAGTAAACATCTAATCCTTTGTACATTACCTACATATTGTGCTCCCAAATTTCCTTTCTCTCTTTATCATCTGTATTAATGAGTGAGTGAATGTGTATGAAGAATTTGCCTTATTTATGGTAGCAGTATAGCATCTGGCTGTCTGTTGTGGTAGCAACAGTGTAGCCAACGTACTGCAGCTTTGCCAATCAAGTTAAAGAGATTTGTACCCCTTCGGTAGTCATTCGACAGTATTTAAGTTAGTGGCGGAATGACCCCTCTGGTCTCTTCCGGCTAGCTGGCTGGAAGTTCGTTACACGGAGAGCTTGTTGTCGTCACTCGGGACTGGACCTTTGTTGAGTGAAAACAGCACTCTTAAGAACGACTTGGCGCTGGTGAGTGTGTTAATGTGAAATGGTGTGTAGCTATTCCAACTAATGTACACGTTTGGTCTGCTAGTTGATTTTCAAATTCGGTAGTCCAATTCTCATGTTTTTCAGAGTGCAGTCACGAGCATATTTTCCGGGATGTAATAAGTTTTTCCGCTCCCCGCTTTGTCTAAGCAGAACATGTGGTGTAGGAAGTTCGTTCAAAATTCAGCCGTCTGACTTCACTTTTAACTGGAATGTATGTGTGAGCTTTCTCGTTTGTATGTGCTTTACTTCTTCTACTTTTCTTTTCATTTCAGTTTTAAGTATGTCTAGCTTTTTTCATACCACATGGTAGTGATTTCACAGTGTGTAATTACAGTACCATCTTAAACAAATCTTATTCTTGTCTCGGCGTGATATTTTATTCGCAGTTTTGTCTATACCGTTTATATCTTCTTGAGGTTTTCACCAGTCTTAGTAATTTTGCTTTGTTCATGAATATTCGGGACATTTGTGGGTGTTTCACGCCAGCGTACCTTAGTTTCATGTGCAAGGTGATGCAGATAAATTTCTTTGTCGCAAAGTGTTCCACAGCATTCTTATTCACAATAATTGAGTCTCGGCGATAGCGATGACCCTCTGAGCCTTTGAATTATTGTGCTGGGAAAAATTCTTTCTATCTCTATTCTTGTATGTGTGAATCGTGCATGTTTGTGTGAGCTTTCCCCATGCGTGACTAAGATTTCCTTTTTGTTTATCACCGCACTGTAGCTCAGCTCTCAGTATAATAAGTAAGTTAATTAATCAAATAAAAGGCAACGACAGATCATAGTTTAGAATTTTTATATGATGTTTTATTTTAATGAACTACGTTAAACTATGATGACTGTTACTCAGAGAAAACTCATCCCCTTTTGTAAGATTATTTTTAATACATCTCACCTGGTGTATCTGGTGCACAAAAGGCAAGCCTTGTATTAGTACACTTTTGTCTGATTACCTCATTTTTGTTGAGACTTAAGGTCCTCCTTGCTCTAATTATTTGATTTAACGTTTGTACTTAAGTCGTTCCCATATGCTCAATCCGTATATTCACTTGGATCTTTTCGTTAATATTCCTGCTTGCCCTGAATTACTTTCTTTAACGTTTGTAGTTAAACTGTTCCCATATGCTCATTCCATATATTCACTTGGATCTTTTTATTAATACCAAAGCATGGTCATTCTTAGCTGCTCAGTGATTAATTCATTTCTTATGTTACTATAAATTTTCCCAATTTTAATTAAGTTCTGTGGCGACACAGAAAAATTTTGTGGCACACGAAACTTACAGTAGACTGCAGAGTTCCACATTGGCTAATTTCCCCCAGTTTCCGTTTGGAAATCACTTTCCAGATAACGATTCACCCATTAATAATCATTTACTATGTTTCTTGGTAGTGACACATCGCGTGAAAGTTGAGTTTTTCACATCAGTGTATAACCATTTCGAGCAATTTTGGCCTGTAGATAAGTGTGATTCATTACGTCTGGATTATACGAATTTCAAACCAGTGAACTTATTTTAGTGACATTTGGAAACTAGTACTTTAAACTAATGTGTAAAGACTATTTACAATGAAATATATACAATCACAAGATAAAAATAGAATTATTTCGTTCCTGAAGACACTCCAGAATGCGACAAATCGCTAAAATGCTGCATGTGTGGTTCCAAGGGATTATTTACTTCGGCGTACAGGATAGCTATTTCACAGCGCCGCCGACGTAATTCATGCAACAGAGACTGAGTAATACAATCAAGTGTAGTACAAAACCCATAAAATAGTGACAGCTATACTTTTCTCCCATAACAGTTAGGAACAGCAAGATCTACGCTGTAACACATGCCAGGGAAATACCTTTGCGTTTACCTCCTCAAAGTTTTAAGGTTCATACCAGGTATTCAATGGCATCTTATTAAGATGCCTACGTAGGGATTGTTAAAAATTTACGTTACTTTTGAAAAGACTCTGTCCTTATTTGTCATGTCGTAACGTTCAAAATCTGCAGAATGATTATAAACTAGCTACAGCCACGTAACCTCTGAGGCAAAACATTTTGACGACAAAAATTCTGTTCTGTGCTTCTGAGTAGCAACTGTATAGATGTTCCTACCGTTTGGCTATATCCATACACCAGGGATATGTGTAGTGTCAGCAATAGCGAGCTGATTGCATATGTCGCCATCATCAAACGGGAATTGTCACGTGGCTTCACTACAACGCTCTTTGCTTACATTTAGCTTTATAACAGGAAATTTAATGTCACACGTATTTTTCTTCTGTTCACACGCATTTATATAGTAGTAACAGCAGTAGTGCATAGCTGCAGCTTCTACAGAAGTAAATCAAATTAGCGTGGTAGAAAGTGTAGTCGTTACGCTTAGTGGCCTCTACCATGACTTCATGCGACCAGAAAGGAGAGAATTGCCAAATGATACTCGACCTGGAAGAGTCCCGACAAATCCCGGTATGCCGCAGAGCACGACATCGTCTCGAATGCAGCTCGAACATTCACGAGACATCGAACTTGCGAGGCGAAAATGCAAGCGCTACGCGAGAAACTACTATCTACCCACAACAAGAAGCGATAGTTCGACAGCTTACCCAAACAAAGCAGGAAATAGCACTAACTGTTACCACCGTATTCACTACAGTTGTTTTTAAACATGTTAGTAATGACAGTTCTCAAATTGCGCGTATGGTGATTTTCAAATGAAGCTAACAGTCAAAAGTTGTAAATGGTGTTCAGAAAATATTTCTTCAGTCTGAATACAGCACAACCTTTTTTTGGTTATTAGAGACTACGATGCACCAAGTGGGTTTTAATGAGCACTTAGATCCCATTTCACATACACTGCCAAAGAAACTGGTATAGGCATGCGTATTCAAATACAGAGCTACACCATGTGATTAAAAGTATCCTGATACCTGGTTGAAAATGACTTATAAGGTAATGCTGGAATTCAATATGGTGTTACCCCACCCTCAGCCTTGATGACAGAGGAACTCTTGGAGGCATACGTTCAGTCAAGTGCTTTCAGGTTTCTTGGGGAATGGCAGCCCATTCTTCACGAAGTGCTGCACTGAGGAGAGGTATCGATGTCGGTCGGTGAGGGCAGGCACGAAGTCGGCATTCCAAAACATCCCAAAGGTGTTCTATAGGATTAAGGTCGGGACTCTGTGCAGGCCAGTCCATTACAGGGATGTTATTGTTATGTAACCACTCCGCCACAGGCCGTGCATTATGAACAGGTGCTCGTTCGCGTTGAAAGATGGAATCGTCATCCACGAATTGCTCTTCAACAGTGGGAAGAAAGAAGGTGCTGAAAACATCAATGTAGGTCTGTGCTGTGGTAATGCCAAGCGAAACACCAAGGGGTGCAAGCCCCCTACATGAAAAACACGACAATACCATAATACCCCGCCTCCGAATTTTATTGTTGGCACAACACACGTTGGAAGATGAAATTCACCGGGCATTCGCCATAACCACACCATGCCATCGGATCCCCACGTTGTCTACCGTCATTCGTCACTCCACGTAACGGTTTTCCACTGTTCAATCGTGGAATGCTTACGCTCCTTACACCAATCGAGGCGTCGGTTGGCATTTACCGGCGTGATGTGTGGTTTATAAGCAGCCGCTCGACCATTAAATCCAAGTTTTCTCACCTCTCCCCTGTCATAGTACTTGAAGTGGATCCTGATGCAGTCTGGATTTCCTGTGTGATGGTCTGGATAGATATCTGCCTATTACACATTACGACCCTCATCAACTGTCGGCGGTCTCTGTCAATCTACAGACGAGATCGTCCTGTACCCTTATATGCTGTACGTGTCCCTTCACGGTTCCAATTCACTATCACAAAGGAAACATTGGACCTAGGGATATTTAAGAGTGTGTAAATTTCGCGTACAGACGTATGACCCTAGTGACACTCAATCACCGGGCTACGTCCGAAGTCCGTGAGTTCCGCGGAGCGCCCCATTTTGCTCTCTCGCGATGTCTAATTACTGAGATCGCTGATATGGAGTACCTGAAAGTTCTTGGCAGCACAATGCACCTAATATCTAAAAAGTATGTTTTTGGGGGGAGGGGGTAGGGATACTTTGGATCACATAGTGTATGTAAATAGAGAGAAAACGGCGCTGCTGTCGGCAACACCTGTATAAGACAACGAGAGTCTGGCGCAATTGTAAGAGCGATTACTGCTGCTACAATGGCAGGTCATCAAGATTTAAGTGAGTTTGAACTTCGTGTTATAGTTGGCGCACGAGCGATGCGACACAGCATCTCCGAGGTAGCGATGAAGTGGGGATGTTCCCGTGCGAAAATTCACGAGAGTACCGTAAATATCAGGAATCCGGTAAAACATTAAGTCTCTGACATAACTGCGGCCGGAAAAAGTCCTGCAAGAATGAGACCAACGACGACTGAAGAGAAATGGTTCAAATGGCTCTAAGCACTATGGGACTTAACATCTGAGGTCATCAGTCCCCTAGAACTTAGAACTACTTAAACCTAACTAACCTAAGGACAACATACACATCCACACCCGAGGCTGGATTCAAACCTGCGACCGTAGCAATCGCGCGGTTCCGGAATGAAGCGCCTAGAACCGCTCGGCCACCGAGGCCGGCGACTGAAGAGAATCGTTCAAAGTGATGGAAGTGCAACATTTACTCAAATTGCTGCAGATTTCAATGCTGGCCCATCAACAAGTGCCAGCACGCGAATCATTCAACGAAATATCATCGTGATGGGCTCTCGGAGCCGAAGGCCCACTCACGACACAAAGATTTATGCCTCGCCTGGGACTCCCAACACCGACATTGGACTGTTGATGACTGGAAACATGTTGAGTGGTCGGACGAGTCTCGTTTCAATCTGTATCGAGTGGTGGACGTGTACGAGTATAGAGGCATCCTCACGAATCCGCGGACACTGGATGTCAGCAGGGAACAGTTCAAGCTGGCGGAGGCTCTGTAATGTTGTGGGGTGTATGCAGTTGGAGTGATATTGGGCTCCTGATACGTCTAGATACAACAGGTGACATGTACGTTAGCATCCTGTTTGATCACCTGCATCCATTCACGTCCATTGTGCATTCCGACAGACTTGTGCAATTCCAGCAGGACAATGCGATACCCCAGACGACCAGAATCGCTACACAGTGGCTCATGACACTCTTCTGAGTTTCAACACTTCCGCTGGCCACCAAACTCTATAGACACGAACATTATTGAGCATATCTGGGATGCCTTGCAACGTGCTGTTTAGAAGAGATCTCTACCCCCTCGCACTCTTACGAATTTATGGGCAGGCCTACAGGATTGATGGTGTCAGTTCCCTCCAATACTGCCAGCCGCTGTCGCCGAGTGTTTCTAGGCGCTTCAGCCCGAAACCGTGCTGCTGCTACGGTCGCAGGTTTGAATGCTGCCTCGGGCATGGATGTGTGTGATGTCCTTAGGTTAGTTGGGTTTAAGTAGTTGTAAGTCTAGGGTGCTGATGACCTCATATGTTAAGTCCCATAGTGCTTAGAGCCAGTTGAACCCTCCAATACTACTTGAGACAGCCGGCCGGGGTGGCCGAGTGGTTCTAGGCAGTACAGTCTGGAACCACGCGACCGCTACGGTCGCAGGTTCGAATCCTGCCTCGGGCATGCATGTGTGTGATGTCCTTAGGTTACTAAGGTTTAAGTAGTTCTAAGATCTAGGGGACTGATGACCTTAGAAGTTAAGTCCCATAGTACTCAGAGCCATTTGAACCATTGAACCACTTGAGACGTTAGTCGAGTCCATGCGACGTCGTGCTCCGGCAGTTCTGCATGCTCGCTGGGGTCCCACCCGATATTAGGTTGGTGTACCAGGTTCTTTGCCTCTTCAGTGTATTACGATGGCAAAGAAGTAACGAGCTTTTAATCAGCTTGAGAATGTTAACATTCAGATGGAACCAAGAACAATGTCAATTAGTTGTTAAATGCCCAATAAAAGAAATATTTCTTACGAAATTACCTGGAAATAAGATCACAATAATTAATTACAATGACCAGACCTCCACGAATATAGTACTCCAGATGTCATTAGATCGCGGGGTGAGCGAAAGGCCGAGCATTGGAGTGAATCGTGACTACTGGGAGGCAATGGATGTTGACGAAGAGTAAATAAATAAATAAAGTGCAACTGTGTGCTCAGTTTGGGTCCACGCCGTAGAGTTTCCGTGAAAATGTCGGGATAAAATCATTGAAAGTATTAATTTTAAGTAGCTATCTCTTTAATATAGTGTTTATGCAGAGTTATATAATGTTTACATAATAGATAAATCACAAGTCTGGACTTTCGCTGGCTGCTGTTTGTCCGATAGGCCAGCTAACTAATCACATTGTACCGTTTGTCTCGTTTCCTTTTGTACGATGCTGTAGTCCTCGAATTCCCTTGGGACTGGACTCTTTAGGCTTTTTGGATCCTTTTCGACGCTAGTTTTACTCTGACTTTCGTTTTCTATAATTCTGAACATATATGAGAGTAATACAGTACATCTTCCATTATTTTATTGCATTCAAGTTAATACCGATTTTCACTTATATTCCGGAGATTTGTATTGCTTACTTTGGTTCCAAAAAGTGCTCCACAAGTCCTTTACAATAACACTTGAATCAATATCCTAGCTAAACTAGTTTACAAGCTGCAGCAGTTTATAGCTTTACACAAAGCTAATACGTAATAATCGCTCTCACGCTCCTACAATGTACGATGACGTCACAGACAAAACAGATACTGCGCGATGCACACTTACAAATATGATCATTATTAGTTTCGTCGTTATTAGCGATTCAAATCCGACGAGCGAGTAGACGATTCTGCGACAAAATTCTGTCTGATGCATCTAAATGTTCACTCCACAGATATTCACAATCTGCTGCTGCCCTGGAGGTAACAAAAAGAAGGGAATTGTAATTACGTCACAAACTTGAAACCGACGTTCTCCGTCTCATATAGCCCAAAACATTAGGTTTTCGGCATTTATACCTTCGTGGTTCACCTCAGTGATACGTCCCCACTATTTCACTGACGTACCCGTGCTCAGTTTCGACCGTTGGTGGTATCTGTTGACTTTTTCAGTCGTATTGTAAGTAGCATTCGGGGCTTCGATTGTGTCGAGACGTTTAACCCATTTTTACTCGGTGTTCCCAATTAAGAACAACATTTTTAGTCTTACTATGAGGCATGTAATGGTTATTAAAACGCGAGTTTCTTTATAGATCACTGGTTTGGAGTCGTCGTTCTTTCTATGTGCTTTGGATTGAGCCTCATCGTTGTATGATGATTGTTGAGTGTTTACAAAGTTAGCAGTCTTTTCAGTTCGCAAAATGCCTACCAAAAGTAAGAATTGCACCGTAATGTAGATTTTTCCTAATCCCTTTTCGTTGTTCTTAATCTCTTAGGACTTTAAGGAAGTCTTCCATAAACAATTATTTATATAACTTTATTTGTTTATTAGTAAGCATAGTAAATATTTGCGTGTTCCCAAGTGGGAACACCAGACACATATGGTCTTTGTTAGTCATACGTTCACAAGTTTCAAATAACTTCCGGGAATTCAGCCAGGTAACACTTTCAGCGACCGCCGATATTTCGGCGGGAGAACACCCCGCCATTTTCAAGGCAAACTGCAACGGAAAGGCGGCGTGCATGCAAATTTAATACCTCGGTTCTGCGACAGAAGCAGGAAAGATAACACACACACTGAACACTAGTGCCACCAAAGATGACCAAAGTCAGAGCTATCGATAGTGAGACTATGAATTCACAGGTGAGGCAGCATTGACTCTGTTCCTCTGTTTTTTGACAAGGGAGAGAGCCGGATTCCAAACAGAGTTTAAACAGAAACCTCCATCCCTGTTAACGAGGTTGCTCGCTAGTTTAATCTCAACTGCCTCCTTAATGACACTGTCCCAATAGCTGGACGTGCATGCCAATATCTCGGTGTTATTATATAACATGGGGTGACCAGTATCCAAGCAATGTTCGGCAATAGCAGATCTATTTGGCTGCTGTAATCGTGTGTGCCGTTTATGCTCAGTACATCTGTCCTCCACGGTCCTGATAGTTTGACCAATATATGCCATACCGCAGCTACAGGGAATACGATACACACCTGCCTTACGCAATCCAAGATCATCCTTAACGGAACTCAAAAGTGCTCTAATTTTAGATGGAGGTCGGAAAACACATTTCACATCGTATTTCCGTAAAATACGACCGATCTTATTGGACGTGTTTCCTACGTAAGGCAAAAAGGCAGTAGACTTAGGTGTTGACTCAGAATTATCATCAATCACCCGATGTACAGTTGGTCGATAGCGCAACGCACGTTCAATCTGTCTATCACTATAACCATTTTGACGAAATGTAACTTCAAGATGGGACAGCTCAGCTGGCAAAGTCTCAGCGTCAGAAACGACATGTGCCCTGTGTACCAAGGTACGAAGCACCCCTTCACGCTGAGCCGAATGGTGACAACTATTAGCTTGTAAGTACAAATCGGTGTGAGTACGTTTCCTGTAGACTGCATGTCCCAATGATCCATCATCCTTCCTCCTAACCAACACGTCGAGAAAGGGAAGGCAACCATCCTCTTCCACCTCCATCGTAAAACGAATGTTCGGGTGGATCGAGTTCAGATGTTCTAGAAAGACATTCAAATTCTCCCTACCGTGAGGCCAAACAACGAAGGTATCGTCAACGTATCTAAAGAAACAGGCGGGTTTTAAAGGCGCCGACTCCAATGCACGTTCCTCGAAGTCTTCCATAAATAAATTTGCGATCACAGGAGACAACGGACTACCCATCGCAACTCCATCTGTCTGCTCGTAATACTGGTCATTAAATAAAAAGTAAGTGGATGTCAACACATGCCTAAAGAGATTAGTTAAATCAGTACCAAACCTGGCTTCAATTAACCGCAACGAATCAGACAGAGGAACACGAGTGAAGAGAGAGACCACATCGAAACTCACTAAAATATCAGAGTCATTCAGCCTCAGTCCCTCCAAACGACGTAAAAAATCAGCTGAGTTCCTGATATGATGTTCACACTGTCCTACTTGTGGACTCAACAGAAAAGCAAGATGCTTGGATACACGATATGTCGGAGCGCCGATGTTACTCACTATAGGACGGAAAGGAACCCCTTCCTTATGAACCTTTGGAAGGCCATATAACCTAGGGGGAACGGCACTATAGGTGTTAAGCCTCTTGATTGTGTCCTGCGAAAAACCACTTTTCTTCAGGAGGCTGTTGGTCTTTCTCTCAACACTTTTCGTGGGGTCAGCATCGATTCTGCGATACGCTGAATCAGATAGTAAACGTTGCATATTTTGTACATAATCAGGTTTATTTAAAACAACGGTGGCATTGCCCTTGTCAGCAGGTAAAATAACAATACTGGGATCAACTTTGAGAGAGCGTAAAGCAGCCCTCTCTGCTGCTGTTACATTACTCTTGGGTGGACGAGCCCTAGTCAAAACACGGCATGCCTCCCTCCTAACTTCCTCTGCAGCGTCAGGAGGTAGTTTGCAAACTGCCTGTTCAATTGAACTAATAAAATCAACTACCGGCAAATTCTTCGGAGTGGGTGCAAAATTTAAACCCTTCCCTAGCACGGATAAGGTTGCGTCGTCAAAAGATTTCTCTGTGAGATTTATCACAGAACGTCGAGATATAACATCCGACTCCGCGCGATGAAAACGTTCAAACTTTGCCAAATGCCGGGCAGTAACGGAGTTGTACTCCCAGTCAGCTTGGGTCCATGAGGCACCGTCCAACCAATCCCAAGTGAAATCAGACACTTCAGATGCAACCATTAAATGAAAACGATACAATTCTTTGGAAACAGAATCCAAACGTCGACGAGTAAAACGAATCCTTTCGCGAACAAGAGCCAAGCCAGCACGTTGCTTGATACGATTGGCGGCAGGTGAATTAATATGGTGCACAACCTTAGCAAATGTTGGGACATGATTTTCATCACGACACCTCAATAAAAACGACAAAGCACATTGCAGTCTAACTCGACAGCTACGAAGTTTATCCAACTTACGTAAACACCGATACATTTCCTCCCCGTAGAGGTAAACAATGTGAGACCTGAGTTTCTCCTGGCGTATACAACTTTCAAATAACTTCCGGGAATTCAGCCAGGTAACACTTTCAGCGACCGCCGATATTACGAGCAGACAGATGGAGTTGCGATGGGTAGTCCGTTGTCTCCTGTGATCGCAAATTTATTTATGGAAGACTTCGAGGAACGTGCATTGGAGTCGGCGCCTTTAAAACCCGCCTGTTTCTTTAGATACGTTGACGATACCTTCGTTGTTTGGCCTCACGGTAGGGAGAATTTGAATGTCTTTCTAGAACATCTGAACTCGATCCACCCGAACATTCGTTTTACGATGGAGGTGGAAGAGGATGGTTGCCTTCCCTTTCTCGACGTGTTGGTTAGGAGGAAGGATGATGGATCATTGGGACATGCAGTCTACAGGAAACGTACTCACACCGATTTGTACTTACAAGCTAATAGTTGTCACCATTCGGCTCAGCGTGAAGGGGTGCTTCGTACCTTGGTACACAGGGCACATGTCGTTTCTGACGCTGAGACTTTGCCAGCTGAGCTGTCCCATCTTGAAGTTACATTTCGTCAAAATGGTTATAGTGATAGACAGATTGAACGTGCGTTGCGCTATCGACCAACTGTACATCGGGTGATTGATGATAATTCTGAGTCAACACCTAAGTCTACTGCCTTTTTGCCTTACGTAGGAAACACGTCCAATAAGATCGGTCGTATTTTACGGAAATACGATGTGAAATGTGTTTTCCGACCTCCATCTAAAATTAGAGCACTTTTGAGTTCCGTTAAGGATGATCTTGGATTGCGTAAGGCAGGTGTGTATCGTATTCCCTGTAGCTGCGGTATGGCATATATTGGTCAAACTATCAGGACCGTGGAGGACAGATGTACTGAGCATAAACGGCACACACGATTACAGCAGCCAAATAGATCTGCTATTGCCGAACATTGCTTGGATACTGGTCACCCCATGTTATATAATAACACCGAGATATTGGCATGCACGTCCAGCTATTGGGACAGTGTCATTAAGGAGGCAGTTGAGATTAAACTAGCGAGCAACCTCGTTAACAGGGATGGAGGTTTCTGTTTAAACTCTGTTTGGAATCCGGCTCTCTCCCTTGTCAAAAAACAGAGGAACAGAGTCAATGCTGCCTCACCTGTGAATTCATAGTCTCACTATCGATAGCTCTGACTTTGGTCATCTTTGGTGGCACTAGTGTTCAGTGTGTGTGTTATCTTTCCTGCTTCTGTCGCAGAACCGAGGTATTAAATTTGCATGCACGCCGCCTGTCCGTTGCAGTTTGCCTTGAAAATGGCGGGGTGTTCTCCCGCCGAAATATCGGCGGTCGCTGAAAGTGTTACCTGGCTGAATTCCCGGAAGTTATTTGAAAGTTGTATACGCCAGGAGAAACTCAGGTCTCACGTTCACAAGTTTGATTATATCTATATTTCTTTCAGATCTCTCACTGCTACTGAATGTTTAGCAATTTTAGAGGAAGACGAAGACTTTGCAATGGCAGATATATACATTGATGCTCCAGACGATGGATGGGAGACGGAAAAAGTCAGTGGAGGTGAAGAAACATGCGGTACTGTTGATAATTTGTCTGGTCGACAACTTTCAGCTGTAGCTGAAGCGAAGTCATCAGACGGGACAGAACAGAGCATATGGGTAGAAGTGCTCTACCTGAATTAGAACCTCATTATAGTAATAATGAAATCAGTACTTCGGAAAGCTCAGGGGATCGCTCATCTTATTATTGGGAGAAAGCTGACATTATTCTCAGTTTCGAGCAGTTTACTCCACTGCAAGGAAAAGATATCTCCTCTAGTCCTGTTGAGTTCTCTGAACTCTTTTTTGACGATAGTGTATTGAATAACCTTCAGGAAATTACTACCCTATATGCATTCCAGAAAGGTTACCACATTTTGGAATTTCGTGTGACGAACTGAGATTTTTTAGCAGTTTTGATTCTGTCAGGATACCTAACCGTAGCTAGATGGAGAATACTTTGGGAAGTCAACACAGAGACATACAATGCATTTGTCAGTTCAGCAATGAGGCGCAACAGATTTAAAACAATAAAACGGCTTGTTCACTGTGCTGATAATTCAAAAATTCTCAGTGATCACGTTTTGTCGCATGCTCAACTAGCGGAACATCCTCCGGTTGACGAGAGTATAATACCATATTACGGCAGGCATGGAGCAAAGCAGTTCCTAAAGGGTAAGCCCATAAGATTTGGCTTCAAGATTTGGTGGCTCTTTGACCTACTTGGGTATCTTGTACAATTTTTTCCTTACAGTGGGAAAGATATTGAATAGCTGGAAAATGTTAGCTTAGGTGAGCAAGTGGTTCTGAAACTAGTGAAAGACTTGCCACCAGCTCCATACAAGATCTACTCCGATCGCTTTTTTTCCTTAATTAATTTGGCCAAAACAATGAGAGAAAGTGGAACAGGACTGACGGATACAATAATGAGCAATAGAATACGTAAATGTCCTATAGATGATCCAACAGAAATAGCGAAGTTCCCTCACGGTAGCTTCGACTACAGAAGAGAAAAGCATTCTGGATCAGTGATAGCTGTTTGGAATGACAACCGACCAGTTGACGTCGTATCAACGTGTGACTCAGTTCACCCCGTCAAAGAGGCCTACTGATGGTCCCAGGCTGAAAAGATAAAAAAAGTAGTTCACCAGCCTAACGTAGTCCAAGCATATAGCCGTTTCAAGGGCGAAGTAGATAGTATGGATGAAAATATTTCGTATTATCGGGCGTCTGTACGATCAAAGAAATGGTAGTGACCGATATTTATTTTCTGTATTGATGTGTCAATGCAAAACGCGTGGAACCTTTACAGGACAGATAAAAATAATCAGAATCTAGACAGCCTCTCATTTAGAAGGAACATCGTACAAACATATCTGCAAAAATATGGCAGACCAGCAACGTCAGGAGTAAGACTGAAGACATCAAAAGAATCACTAGAAAAGACTAACGACACAGTACGCTTTGACAACGCTCCATGAGGATTGTTCCAAGGATTACCATTGTAAGTATTAACTGTTAGTTGGAGTATGTAATCAGTTTTTTTACTAAAGCTTCTTTTAATAAATAAATCAATATTATTGAAAAAAATATGTTCTTTTTTGTGTTAACTTGCGGGACCCATCCTATTCCTGATGATCCCATTTGGGAATAATGTTCTTTGCCAAAATCAATGGTAAAAAGTCAAAAATTACCTTAAGGATATCTCAAACAATTTATTTTAAGTTCATTTTAAATGTTTATACAAAATAAAACAGAGAAAAAAAACTCTGGCGAAAATGGGTTGTTCAAAAATACCAGCTTGTGTCGTTTACGAGTGTACTAATCGATCCGAGCGTAATCTAAAATTTAAAGGAAACTTATTTCATTCGTAAGTGCACACGTTCAAGCAATGTCTTCTTTTACATACTTGAATTATGGTTGCGCTGTTTTCTATTATTATTTCCTGCGTTTGTCATTGCGTTCTAAATCTAAATCCGACATCTAAGCCACATTCTAACAACGGTCTCGTTCCGACACTACCCACAGTTACGTGAATTCGCTGATTGTTGGTGCAACGTCTCGTGACCTAAATTCCTCCCACCGATAATTAGTCGTTGTTCACATTTACTCCCACTTTAAAAAATATTCTGGCTGGAACAGCCGGAGACAGCGGTCATGTGCGTGTATGAATATGTGCATGTGCGCTTTGCTTCCTTTGTGAAGAAGGCTTTAAACCAAGGTATACGTAATCACTCCTGCTGCTCGGCGTGTGAGTAGCAGTCCACACTCTACACAGTATAGTTATTCCCTCACGAAGTTTGTTGTAAATAGTCCACTGCACTTCAACCGGAAAAATGATGTACGTAATTACAATCCCAGGAGTAAAAAGCGACACTCATTACGCCCCATTAAGGTTTGTCTCTAGCGAAAATCAGAGGTTCACAGTGCCGTAACCGGAAGTTTTGATCACTTACCCATTGACATAAAATGCCTGACAGATACCAAAGAAAGCTTCTAAACTCAACTGAAAATGTTTCTCTTTGGCAACCCTCCCTAGTCCGCAGAATACTCTCTATCATTGTATTGCGTATATGGTGATGGGTATGATTTATTGACAAACATCTGCCTATCTTTAACTAAAAAAAACGAAAAGTTAACAAATGGTCAGCATTGACAGCTACTTACAAAAAATTGGTGTTAATTTAAAGGATTCATTCGACATCATTGTGATTTATCGTGCAAATGACACAAGTAGCATAAAACTAACTTATAAACTATTGGTATATCACAAAGCATGGACCAGACTTATTGGTATGCACTTTGAAAATCTCAAAACATGATTGAAATGTAAAATGAAGCAAATGATTAAAGAAGACGTACCTTAAAATTGTGTTATGTTTGATTATTCGCGAATAACTGGGAGAGCTGCTGGCGAGGAATATTCCGGGAAAAGAAGCAAATACAGGACGGCTACTGTTGGAAATGGAAACCTTCATTTTTCACAGGTTAGGTAATCAGTACTAAAAAAAATGCCTTACACACACGTTAAACCTAAATATCCATATTACGGGGTCTAAGGGTTTGAAATAATTCCCTTAATTACATGTGCGGCATTGCAGAAAGTTGGAATATACACTCCTGGAAATTGAAATAAGAACACCGTGAATTCATTGTCCCAGGAAGGGGAAACTTTATTGACACATTCCTGGGGTCAGATACATCACATGATCACACTGACAGAACCACAGGCACATAGACACAGGCAACAGAGCATGCACAATGTTGGCACTAGTACAGTGTATATCCACCTTTCGCAACAATGCAGGCTGCTATTCTCCCATGGAGACGATCGTAGAGATGCTGGATGTAGTCCTGTGGAACGGCTTGCCATGCCATTTCCACCTGGCGCCTCAGTTGGACCAGCGTTCGTGCTGGACGTGCAGACCGCGTGAGACGACGCTTCATCCAGTCCCAAACATGCTCAATGGGGGACAGATCCGGAGATCTTGCTGGCCAGGGTAGTTGACTTACACCTTCTACAGCACGTTGGGTGGCACGGGATACATGCGGACGTGAATTGTCCTGTTGGAACAGCAAGTTCCCTTGCCGGTCTAGGAATGGTAGAACGATGGGTTCGATGACGGTTTGGATGTACCGTGCACTATTCAGTGTCCCCTCGACGATCACCAGTGGTGTACGGCCAGTGTACGAGATCGCTCCCCACACCATGATGCCGGGTGTTGGCCCTGTGTGCCTCGGTCGTATGCAGTCCTGATTGTGGCGCTCACCTGCACGGCGCCAAACACGCATACGACCATCATTGGCACCAAGGCAGAAGCGACTCTCATCGCTGAAGACGACACGTCTCCATTCGTCCCTCCATTCACGCCTGTCGCGACACCACTGGAGGCGGGCTGCACGATGTTGGGGCGTGAGCGGAAGACGGCCTAACGGTGTGCGGGACCGTAGCCCAGCTTCATGGAGACGGTTGCGAATGGTCCTCGCCGATACCCCAGGAGCAACAGTGTCCCTAATTTGCTGGGAAGTGGCGGTGCCGTCCCCTACGGCACTGCGTAGGATCCTACGGTCTTGGCGTGCATCCGTGCGTCGCTGCGGTCCGGTCCCAGGTCGACGGGCACGTGCACCTTCCGCCGACCACTGGCGACAACATCGATGTACTGTGGAGACCTCACGCCCCACGTGTTGAGCAATTCGGCGGTACGTCCACCCGGCCTCCCGCATGCCCACTATACGCCCTCGCTCAAAGTCCGTCAACTGCACATACGGTTCACGTCCACGCTGTCGCGGCATGCTACCAGTTTTAAAGACTGCGATGGAGCTCCGTATGCCACGGCAAACTGGCTGACACTGACGGCGGCGGTGCACAAATGCTGCGCAGCTAGCGCCATTCGACGGCCAACACCGCGGTTCCTGGTGTGTCCGCTGTGCCGTGCGTGTGATCATTGCTTGTACAGCCCTCTCGCAGTGTCCGGAGCAAGTATGGTGGGTCTGACACACCGGTGTCAATGTGTTCTTTTTTCCATTTCCAGGAGTGTATTTAAAAAATTATATCGCTTTTTTGCCTTGTAAATTGCTACTATTGGTCACACACTGAATGATGAATGATAGGTAATATTTCAGAGTGAGAAGATGTGCAAAAACATTGATTCTAATAAACAGACAACCTAATAAAACAAGAACACTATTCTGCATGGAGGTATATCGCTATGCAGTTCTGTTTCTTTGACATTTCAATAATGGTTCGCTTTGTTGACATACGATAGCATGCCTTGCTTCTTTCCTCACTGCACATGTTTATGGGCTAGCACAGAACGCGTAGATAAGTATTTTGCAAACGTAAACATTAAAAATGTTGTGGATAAAAATTGAAAGGCGAAAATCTAATGAAAAAGAAGCAGTAACATTGAGCAAACAGGTATTGGTTTCGGAGTTCCAGCTTGATTTCCTATCGACACAAATACAGTACAGTAAAAGTGAAATCAAATGGACTACGAAAGCATGCTTTTCACGTCACTTCCTTCGTTTCTTGCTTATTTGACATGTATCAACAAAAGCAAGTTACCAGAATGAGATTTTCTCTCTGCAGCGGAGTGTGCGCTGATATGAAACTTCCTGGCAGACTAAAACCGTGTGCCCGACCGAGACTGGAACTCAGGACCTTTGCCTTTCGCGGGCAAGTGCTCTACCATCTGAGCTACCGAAGCACGACTCACGGCCGGTACTCACAGCTTTACTTCTGCCAGTATCTCGTCTCCTACCTTCCAAACTTTACAGAAGCTCTCCTGCGAATCTTGCAGAACTAGCACTCCTGAAAGAAAGGACTCTCATTCTGGAAACATCCCCCAGGCTGTGGCTAAGCCATGTCCCCACATTATCCTTTCTTTCAGGAGTGCTGGTTCTGCAAGGTTCGCAGGAGAGCTTCTGTAAAGTTTGGAAGGTAGGAGACGAGATACTGGCCGAAGTACAGCTGTGAGTACCCGCCGTGAGTCGTGCTTCGGTAGCTCAGATGGTAGAGCGCTTGCCCGCGAAAGGCAAAGGTCCCGAGTTCGAGTCTCGGTCGGGCACACAGTTTTAATCTGCCAGGAAGTTTCATAAAAGCAAGTTACATTAACGAGGCCAAATGTGGCGCATTAGAAGAGTAAATACGCATTAAAAAACAGAAAAACGTTCTAAATTGCCTTCCTGACACTATGGTATTCACGTAAGCACTGTAGTTTTTAGTATTTAAAACAGTTGTTGCGTGCACACGACAGAAGTAATGAACAAGAAGCAAACGTATACAGTTGTCTGCTATTGTTTTCTGCTACTTAAAACGGTGGCAGGCCCCGCCCATTCTGACTTCAAACAATGTACAACGTAAGACAATAGCGCCATCTTCCTTCATTTTTTACCTTCATGGTGGCTGTATCTACGTTGTGTCTTTGCTTGTATGACGTTCCATGAAGAGCGGAAAAATAATCGTGCTACGTTACTTATCACGATAATCTCCAAGAATGATTGCCTATCGAAGTCGGAGGGGTCCAAACGATGCATACCGAACTTGCGATGGTAAATCGATTATGGAAGTCTCGCGGCTGGCGTGATGATCAATTATTTGTGATCGTCATTTTTATTAGTTTTCCGTTGTTCCTTTAGTTCGTGTACATTACATCCCCGTTGTAATTATTTGTGATTTGGTTGGGAAACCTACACCGTTGCTGTCGATAGCGAGTGTAATGTCTGCTGTTTCTCAAGTTTCTTCTGCGGATTGTCTGACATGGGAAACTCTAATTCCATGCATATCCAAAATAGACAAATGTTTGACTTATTGCCGCAAATATGGACTTCTGCCGGACGAGGAAAGGAGAGACGTGTTGACTGTGCTGCTGCGAAGTCTGTAAAACTCCGTAAGAGGAGTGTCGACACTGAGATACCGTAGCAATTTCATTGCGGACTTTGCGGAAAGCGACCCAGCATCAGGAAAAATACGTGGTTCGAGTCCTCCAAATTATGCATTCAGACGAGCGTAATTCTTGTGTCGTGCTGGATTCGGGATTACACGTTACAAGTCACAGCATCAGAAACTGAGTTATCCTCAAATACCGTGTGTGACTGTTTCGGGTTTTGCCGAGAAGTGTGTTACGTGGTAGTGACAAATGATAGCGTGCCAATTGATGGAGCGAATAAAATTGTAGAAGTAGACGAATGTCATATTGCTATACGAAAGAACCAGAGATGACGACCTTCTAGAAGTGAAATAGATCATATTTGTGTATTCGGTGGGATACAAAGAGAGTCCCGCAAGTGTTTCGTTGTGAGGGTATTGTCCCGAGACAAGGTGACTTCAGTGGGTCTCATAAAACACTTCATACTGCTTGTAACAAAAGTCATCACAGATGGGTTTCAGTCGTACAAGACTCTAAAAGCTGAAGGGTTTGACCACGAATTCGTGAACCGTTCTGTGGATTTCGTCTCTTCGGATGACGCCAGTGTCCACAACCAGAATAATAAGCTGCTGTGGAAGTCTGTCAAGTCTACCATAAAAAGAGAAGGGCGTCCAGGACAAAGAGACGAACTATACTTGTTCCAATGCCTATACTTCCACGTCTTGCATTTGCAGGGAAAAGTTGACGCATTCGACACTCTGCCGATATTCCCGCGCGATATTGGCAGAGTTTACCCTGGCTACGGGAAAAAAAGAATTGCCCTTGTAGCTTATACATCATACGGACTGTCACAAGACGATAAGACCGACGACGAGTAAAGGTAAGTCGTCTCCTTTGAACTTATAAGTGCTTCTCTAACGCTTTTCTTTTCTCGTTGCTTTAGTGACAACTTCAGACAAACTCATAACGCCAGACACGAGACTTCCATAATCGATTTACTATCGCACGTTCGATATGTATCGTTTGAACCCCTCCGACTTCGATAGGCAATCATTCTTGGAAATTACCCTTATCACGATCACAAATACGAGGCATGTATACAGAATTAATTCGAAAGCTGGAAGGATTCAGAACCCAGGTCGAACTGCGCACATTGCAGTACGGAGAGGATAGTGCTGACTGAACACGCTTACGTGCGCTGCATCAGAAAATAAGGGAATTGTAACGAGCAGTCGCGCCACGCATTCGGCGGATCATGAGACATCTCTGGTTGCTGATAGTCACTTTGTGATGCGTATTTTGAACTGCTTGTTTTATAGCGTTATTCGCTGTGATATTTACGTTGTTTTCAAGAGAAGTCACTTTTTTTATCTTTTTGTGTAAGAGAAAGAGAATACTGCTTCTTCTGTGTCGTGAGTAACTCATATCTTTCGTTCATTTCTTACTGTTTTTTCTTTAACAGGAATTTGGTTTAGTTCTTACTATGCGTGTGGTCTTCACTGCAGCCATGGAACCTTTTTACGATACGTGAGTCGTTTACTTCCCAACTAGCACTTAAAATGATTCTTAAAAATTTTGATGCAGACGCAAATTTCGTGACTGTGTGTCACAGTATTGACATGAGGTATATAGATAAAATGTAATTTTCTGTACTTTGTTTCGATTTCTTTCCGATATTTCTTTTTTAGTTTGTGCAGTGTCCCGTGGAATCCACTACAGCAGTAGATATTTTTTACGATACTCGTTTTTTCCGACAAATGTTTCTTTTGTCAATCTGTGTTTAAACAACATAGTTGTAACGGGAAATATTTCTTTTTTCCATGCATTAGTTTCTCACGATCAGAAGCGTCTGTTTTGTTTACGTCTCAAAATACGACCGAGGATGTGACTTTATAGTCGCCTTGTTGTTTATGTTGTCTGACGTATGTTCATTTGTTTACTACGTCCACTTGTCGAAGCCGACGGCATTTCCACCCTGTCCCTTTCAACA
The DNA here is from genome assembly GCF_023898315.1 of Schistocerca nitens. Classification (NCBI taxonomy): domain Eukaryota; kingdom Metazoa; phylum Arthropoda; class Insecta; order Orthoptera; family Acrididae; genus Schistocerca; species Schistocerca nitens. The sequence goes on from NC_064617.1 coordinate 849,253,376, forward strand.
ACCTCTAAAGAGCTCGCTAAGATCTGAATCTCCATCACTTAATAATTGCTTTGGTTCTGAAATAAGACTTGTGGATTAGGAAGCATCATAAAAATATCTGAAAGTGCTGCATTCTGAAAGATACGTATTGGCGTTGTTTCGCCAGCAGTAAAGCTCAGCCACTAGCAATAATTCATATTTCACGCAGACTGAAATTCTGGGAACAGGTCTACTTTGTTAAAGGACTCCACAAGCGAAACGATGTATCGGTGGCCATCTACGTACGAATATCTTGCGTTATTGGGCACTCTTTACGACACCATGACACACGAACAATTTTCCAATCAATTTCAATCAGTTTTTGTAAAGGCACTGTGTCGTAAACTTCAGTTACGCAAACAGATATGTAATGTACGGCAGCGGAGTTAGTTATTTCGCGTTGACTAGCTGATGTAAAAAGATGCAATTCATCAAACTTGTTTTCGGAAATTCAACACTCTAAAACTCCGCAACTCACGCAGACTGAAATTCTGGGAACAGGTCTACTTTGTTAAAGGACTCCACAAGCGAAACGATGTATCGGTGGCCATCTACGTACGAATATCTTGCGTTATTGGGCACTCTTTACGACACCATGACACACGAACAATTTTCCAATCAATTTCAATCAGTTTTTGTAAAGGCACTGTGTCGTAAACTTCAGTTACGCAAACAGATATGTAATGTACGGCAGCGGAGTTAGTTATTTCGCGTTGACTAGCTGATGTAAAAAGATGCAATTCATCAAACTTGTTTTCGGAAATTCAACACTCTAAAACTCCGCAACTATAAAATTTCATTTTATCCATCAAGTACAAGAGCTTATACCTGGTTCAGCATAACAAATAAGACAGGTTTAATTAACAATAGCTGAGCTTGTGTTGACTACAGCAAAACGTGTAGTGTGTCCCAAAAAATGTACTAACACTTTGAATGAACATAAAAACTTTATTTGTGAACATAGAGACAAGTTCAAAGGCTTGAATTACAGAAGAAAGCTGTACTTAAAGAATCGTGTTGTCAAATATTGAAACTGATAACTATCATTGTCTAGACAAAGGTGATAACGCGAACCAATGGATTCGAAAATCGTAACGACACAGTTCTTTTGGAATTTCGCGACATTGCCGTTCAGTTTCCAATTTCAGTGCATCAATTGTTCTGGATTTTCTGTGATAAACTCAGTCCTTGAGGTACCCGATAAAAAATGTCTATTATCCTGAGGTGTGTGGAACGCGCAGGGTATTCAATGCTACCTTTTCGTTCAATCCCTGTGTTTGGAAAAGTTCTTACATTGCGCTTGCTGAAAGTAAATCTCATCATCATCAAACATCTCCTCGATGTGTGGACCGACGGATTCCTGCGGTAAGGTTAGGTACCTGTCACCACTGACATTTTTTTTAATTACCCTCTGAAGCCCAATGACGATATCCCACACCACACTGGTACCCCTGGTACGTTTAAATGTTGTTCAACTGTAACATGGGGATTTATGGGATCCTAGTAGGTACAATTATGCCAATTAATTGTGCCATTTAATTTAAAGGTGGCCTCATCGCTCGAGGCAATTTTGTGGGGATACCATGCATCTCCTGCACATTTTTCCAGCTACCATCCGGTCTGGATCGCCTTCATTGATACAATGGATTAGTGTTAGTATGCAGCATTTCCAGAGCAGGCACTTCAAGATGCGATGAACGCTGTCTTTTGTGATGTGTGTCTCCCGAGCCGTTTGTTGTAGAGATTTCTGTGGGAGTCTCTCCTGCACCTGCTATTGTTTTCTAGGGCTCGTGGATTCCCGAGACCGTCCAGAACGATTCTTGTTGACCTTGCGAACGATTCCATCTGCTTCACAATTTATCTCTGATGTGAGCATTTGTCTGGTGCATTGGTGGTGGTTTATCGAACTCCCTTCTGAACCGACTGTGCATTACTGTGGCGTTTTCGGTTTTCCAGTAAAATTTAAGAATAAATTTTCTCGCTTCAAAGCTAAGTTATTCCAAGAGTTACATCTGGAAAAACAAAAAGGCAGTATGTTATGGACAGCCAAAGTGTTAGTAAATTTTTTGACACACCCGTATAATTGTCAAACACGCAGGGCTATAGCATCCAGCATGATAGTAGATGAACGTAGCTGGAGATTACAGAAGTCAGATTTCTTATTAGCTGTACACGTGATCAGGGAATGTTACATGCACATAGTAAACACATCAGTCTTGTCTATAACCAGCAAAGACAAAAGCCATCATCTGATTCTGAGTGATCTGTTACAGCTGAGCACAAATTCCACTGCTAAGCTTCAAATGCTTGAAAACAACCTCACACACATACACACACACCCTGACCTCAACCACTATGGATCATGTTTTTCTCCACACACCACAAATTTATAATGAAACATGAATGGCGTTTGTACCGAACTTTGTATGCATTACAGTCCTCTGTCTCACAACTTTATGTGTCCTTAGCTCGTGGTCTAGTGGCTAGCGTTGCTGCCTCTGGATCAAGGGGTCCTGTGTTCGATTCGCGGCTGGGCTGTGGATTTTATTTGCATGGGGACTGGGTGTTCGTGTTGTCCTCGTCATTTCACCATCATCATTCGTGACAGTTCCTAGATTGCATTGAGTAAAAATTGGACTGTGTAAAATTTGGGACTTTGTACGGGCGCTGACAACCACGCAGTTTAGCGCCCCACAAACCAAACATCATCATCATTCAACTTTTTGTCTGTTGCAGCCTTTCTCTTATTGTAATGTCATACATACTTTTCTAAGCTTTAATTTTAATACATCCTGAGAGGGGCCTATTCTAATTATGCTCTTAAATGTGATTATTATGTTCATCGTAACATAATCTATGCCTTCTCTTTTTCACTGTTACAATGTCAACGCTTCCCTTCTACGTCGCCCTATGCTATCTAATTGTATGTGTTCGTTCTGTGTTGTTTTGGTATTATACAATTTAACACTCTTGTATAACCATACTATCACAAATATGCCAAACACACAAATACTAACAGACCATGTTCGCAATTTCTCCAAGCTATAGAGCAGCGAACATAAAAAACTTACTTACACTACCATTATATTACTATAATCCTGCCTAATATATATATATATATCGCTATAAAAAGCTACGGTTGTGGTTTCATTTAGCTGTAGATAATAGTCTCAGTATGTGAAAAAACTTCAAATCTAAATAGCTTAGTAGCCATCCCGCTGAAAAATCGTGGCCGGCCACTGTGGACGAGCGGTTCTAGGCGCTTCAGTCCGGAACCCCGCGACTGCTACGGTAGCAGGTTCGAATCCTGCCTCGGGCATGGATGTGTGTGATGTCCTTAGGTTAGTTAGGCTTAAGTAGTTCTAAGTTCTAGGGGACTGATGACCAAAGATGTTAAGTCCCATAGTGCTCAGAGCCATTTGAACCAATTTTTGAGAAGAACTTCAACAACGTAATTAATGTCGCCTTTCAGTTAAAACACGGAACTGTTTGTGTGTTGTGTTCCACGATTAAATGAAGAGTACATTGTGACATGATTCTGGATAACGCACGTCATAAATACACTTGTAATAACTGACAGACTGCTTCAAACGGTATCGTTGTGGTTGGAACATAAAGAGAGAATATGAAATTAATGATCTGATAATCCAACACTTAAGTCTCTGCAACGGACCGACCAAGAAGCAAAAAGTAACTGTTTTCGATCGTTTACGGACAGAAGGATCTACATCTACATCTACATGACTACTCTGCAATTCACATTTAAGTGCTTTGCAGAGGGTTCGTCGAACCACAATCATACTATCTCTCTACCATTCCACTCCTGAACAGCGTGCGGGAAAAACGAACACCTAAACCTTTCTGTTCGAGCTCTGATTTCTCTTATTTTATTTTGATGACCATTCCTAATATGTTTAAATTATGACTTAAGCGGCCTCAAATTTTTTCTTAGCTGCATTTGTATACAAAATGTTCGAGTATTGTTGTATACAAAGTGTTCGAGTCAAGTCACATTTCAATGGAAAACGAGCTACAAAGATTTGGATCATTGTCATCGTCAGGAGACAACTGACTGCCGGCTAGGAAACCAGTTCCTTTCCTGGATCTACGTGAAATGCAGAATCGTGGTGAAGGCTTAAGGCTGTCATGTTTTTCCTCATCAGTCCACAAATTTTGGTTCTAGGTCTTGGAACTTTATCAGCAAGCTGTCGTCTGATCATATTGTTTCTTTCTTGTCTCTGAAGTAACGACTGCTGGGTTGAATGTGTGCCTCTTGCTTCGTCGTCATTTCGCTTACTGTCAAATGCGGGACATGATACGCACGCGAAAACGAAGGATAGCAACAAAGAATGATGTCAGTCTTCTTTCTTCCCCTAGCGATTTCTCGAGTTGTAAAAATAAAGGAACCCTACTGCCGACATATATTAGTTGATCTGAATGTACTAACTCCCTAAGTATTGTTTCATTATTATTATTATTATTATTCTTTTCCTACCCGTAGAAGAAGTGCAAGCACTGAAGTGTCAGACTTTTCAGCCACATATGAGGCGAACTGGTAATGAGACTAATGGAAACCGAGCTGGGAACATTTTCTTTACAACCAAAGGAGACATTCAGAAAACCTTGGATAAAACTAGTTGGTGGAAACTATTTTTAATTTATTAGTGAAGTGATATATCTCATGCAAAAAAAAAGAAATGTAAATGTGTATTTTGTTCACATGTGTAGCCAGTAAAGTGGAGGACATGCTGGAAATGTAAAGTCCAGGTGACGTGCAAATTAAGCTGTGAAGGACGTAAGTTATTCCCTACGTCAAGCCACACGCAGAGCTTAATTTCTGCCGGAACACGCTGGAACGGCGTTCCGGAACCTGCCAGATAATTTTTTTTTTCATCTCTTTGGAACAATTCGGGACCCGAGATGGAAATGGTATTTTTGTGGCTTCTAACGCCGCCTCTTTTTAAAGGTGTCTTTGGCCATATCTAGTAGTATGACGAAATATCCTGTTATGTGTGTCAATCAGAAGTAAACAACATAAGGAGTGTTTGAAATGAGCGTCTGTATAATGTGCTAACACGAAATCGTGTTTCTTCCATGACGTAATTTATGTCATTAGCTGCTGATCGTAGTCTTCCACTTCCAAATTAATGGGAGCCCATTCGTTTCACCTCTTGTACAGTTGTTTTCATAGTATATATACTTGACTAAGTAATTTTGGGACTCGCAACAAGAATATGTAGGTAACCAGTGGTTAAATTACAAAAAGAGTAATAAAATGTCACATACATTTATTACTAGATTGGTCACATTTTATATTTAGAAGTTTATTTGTTAATTATCTGTGTACATAAGAATTGTGACTTGTTTCTCACGCACTAATACGAAAGTTACGAGCAAATAAAATCCGACTGAAGAATATTACGTGCAGTATGACCCTATAGCAGTGTCACATGACGTGAGAAGGAGGAGCAGGAGGAGAAGAGGGAGGAGGAGGAGGAAGATCATGATAGCCGTAGAGTGATGAGGAGAGAGAGGGGTTAATATTTCTTCCTTATCTTGCTTTGCGACCAACTCAGGCACCAAGCATTAATCAGCTACTGTGGTACAAATGGCACACGCAATTAACGTTTTGTAAAGACGTATTATAGGTACGTACGTGTTCAAATTTCCCTTCTTTATTGTGGCAATGAATATGAACATAAACCAATCCAACTGGAAAACAATTCAGTGAGCAGAAGACATTTTAACATATAACTCTGGTCTCATGTCACGCCATGTTTTCTTTTTCTTAACTCTTTATGAAGTCGGAACTGTACGTGACTCCGATGGGTCAGGAATATCTTCGTCATTCATTGCTAAAGGCCTTATTAATTAATACAGTACACAGTGCAGCGAGACACGTTAATTTTTACAGCCCTGCCAGTGTCCAGCAATGTTCATGTGCCTAGCTAAAATCTGTAGTAGAAAATATTAGACCACTACTGTCTATTGCAGGTCGCAACATACATATTGTTGTACGGTAAACGGGATGTGGCTAGCTACTGAAATAGAAGTTTTAACTTGGCAATGTAAATTTTCAGGTGTATTTTTACGATTAAGATCACAGTTAATACTGCCAAGTCCGTACTAAGTGGCAACACAATGTAAAGTTCACATGCACACCACAATCACACACCTAGCTAGTTTATGGTATTTACAACTGTTACTGAAGTTAATAGAGTGCACCGGATCGTTTAGCTATGAAAATGCTCGCTCAAATGTTGTGCACTCTGATCTACACGTAACACCTGTTCCAGTCATAGATCTCACAGCATGCCACGCGGTTTTAAATAACAGTCAAAAGCAATAATTTTGATATTCCGTCCGAAATTCCACACGACTTCCACTATAACGTTCACTTGAATACACTTTGTACTATTTCACGAACTCGTAATTAGCATTTTTCTGCGATTTTACAGTACTTTCGTCGCAGCTTTTTTCAATAAGATGTTAGTCGTTCGAACCCTCATCCCCGACCCCCATAGATCACACCAAAGGCCTTGTTCCCCAGCATAGATTGGCGCGAGCCTGCATTTTACTGATTGGCTGATATCACAAGCAGCAAATCAGGTTGCAGTATCATCCCGCGCTAACCCGCGCTTTACTTCAATGACCAATCATAGTAAAACATTTCTTTCTATGGCAATTGCTAAATAAATAGAATTAGAAAGGTATGAAATATAAAATTACTCCTTCTGAAATTACCGATTAATTTGTGTTCTACTCACGATTTATTAGTACCATAAACTGACTGCACATTTAATTACAGTAAATCCCCTGTATAGTTTAACTGGTACTTCGTGAATAAACAAAACAATTTTCATTTACTTCTGTTCTTCTTCACTCATACAACACTCACACTGCTAATTACTACTCATATGAAACAATTATAATTATGCAAATACATTAAATATTAATCAAACATAACTTTACAACATTGTTTTGACTACGACTGCTAGCACTGTCCGTCACCTGCTGACCTCTGCTGCCTACTAGTACAACTACGTGCAGCTCTGTAACTCAGGTCCATGTCAGCTGGTGACATCTGTCGATGACTCATGTCTATAACGATATTGTCCTAACAAGTGACAGGAGCGATGCGAAGGCGCTACGCCGCAACACGTCGACCGATAAGGTACAATGCTAGTATTTGAATGTTGCGGCTGGCAGAGGCTGCAAACATGACGTCATAATCACGAAGGCTACCGATTTGTGCCGATATCTGTCGAGCAGACCTAGGGAGCAAAGTGACACAGCTACATCTTGTGGTTGTATTGTTTCGATCGCAAGAAATTTTGGTTTAAAAACTTTAATTTCCAATCAGTATTTTGTAAGTCTTATCACAAGTTTCCAAAAATCATAACTTGTGATTTTTATGGCTGTGGGAAAGGGGCAAGGGTGGAGGAAATGTTGCATGGTTGAAGAAGTGTGTTGTGGCCCTTAAAATATTAGAAATCAAGTACTGGCTACATGTGGAGGTCTGTAATTGGGTAATTGGTAAACCGCAGGAGTAAATCCTAACAGTGTGCACTCGATGGTTCACTGATTGTTGGAAGAGAGGCCTGCTAACCTCATGTCTTCTAAAGGTTTCAAGTTACCCGTTTTGGAATCCTCCGCACTGTTTGTAACGTGCCTATTTTTGACAATGAAACTAAGGATCGGCGCTGGTAGGATGACCAGATGCAGAAGTATAAAAAAAGAGGACAAACAGCTTTAAAAAGAAGGACAATGTTAGAGAAAAGAGGACATATGGGAACATACGTTCAAATTTAATAATTAAATAAATTAATCGACATAACATACATTCCTTAACTTTTATTGGTACTTCTCTGAAGATCCAGTTTTCAATAGAAGTGTAGGCCTCCTTAGCAGACGGTTGCAAAAAGATATGAAAGAAATGCATTTAAATTATACTGGACCATCAACATACGTTTAACAGATTCAAGATTCAACCTAATCTTGTCATCCGTCCACTGTGTTGTAATGAGCGAAAATACTCTTCCTGCATTTACATTGTGTCCTGATATGCTGAAAAAGTATTCGGCAAGCTTTAACAATCCTGACTGACAGTCAACAGACCTACTGTCACAAAAACACTTGACCCATTTTTTACCGAATGATAACTCACTAAATTCAGAATCATTATTGTTCTGTTACAGAAATTACCTAAAATTACAGAATTTGTCAAAACATTTTACATCTTTCAATTTTCGAAAGATATACATTTATTATGTAAATACAAAAGCGTTTTTACAATATCACTGTAGTTAACATCTTTTTTAAGAGACATCCATTTGAAGCAGGAAAAGTCGTCAGACATAAAGCAATCGTTCTAAATATTCATGGATCGATAGCTTCCTTCATAAAAAGTTTAACTTCTTTATCAAAGCCTTCATCTAATTCAGCTTCTGTTTAACCTTTATGCAAATGCGTTATTGATTAATCGCGCCTTAAGCACCATTTGTTCAGAATGTAAAATTTCAATCGATTCAAGCATGCAGCTCTCCTCTTTTTCCACTTGCAGAATATTTCAGCTGAACCCAGACATCAAGAATCCAAATGCCCTAAGTTGGGTTAACTTAAACTACTCTCAAAAAACTGAAACAAAACCTTTGGTGGTTTGCTTTCAGACTAAAAGTAAAATTTCAGAGCAGAATACATTTCCAGTATCTTTTCGATAGCTGGAAAAAGAGGCAACCACCTATTTTTCCATGAGACAGGACTTGTCTGTAATTTACCTCAGTAAATTGACTGAAACAGAGTAACTTTTCCGTCCTAACAAAGTAAATAAAAAAATAATTATCAATTTTCACAATGACACACTTCAATCTACAGAAAGACCATCAGCACCCTGCGGAAATGCGTTATACAAAATATGAGCTGGACATCCCAAACTGATTAAATTCTCATTGTTTAAAGATATCTAATCTGCTATCCATATTCTTTTCCTTCTTGCGATTTATACTCATAAAGTTTGCGTTAGCATTATCGCCGGTAAATGATACACTGTTATTAGTAATACAAAAATGTTGTAATATTTTTGTTATATAATGTGCAACAACAGTCTCAGATGTTCCATTTGGAGTAGACTTTAGCTCAATTACTTTTGTTTCCAAACCACCAGATTTGTAGTCAAAATATTCAGGAAGACTGTGGAACATTTTTGTATTTCCATGGTTACTTCCATCGATCGAGACACCAAAACAAGATATGCCACTCAAAGATTCCATGATTACAGTCAAAGGCATGAGGAGCAATTACATTGTTTATAAAACTTTGAGTTTTTGTTCTGCCTGAGGAGATCTTTTTAGCAACATCTGAATCAAAATAAATGGCTTCATTTAATTTTGGCGTGCAATCCATTGAACTATGGCTAAAATGATGACTAACATTACGGAATGCTAGCGCTCCTTCCCTAGGAGGAATTCGGTGACTTAAGGCAGAAGTAGACGGTTGTTGCTGACATTATGTGCTTATCCCAAACAATGTACTGTAACCTTGAACATTTTGCTTATGCATCTGAGTAGTAATATGATGTTCGAGATCTTGACCACCTAGAGCAAGATTCAGTTTTCCGAATATAAGTAAATTGAATGACTAAGAAACAGTGAAATAAAACCACGACATTAAAACAATGTATAGAGCTATTTCTGATCTTTTTTCGCCACTGAGACGTAAGTTCCAGCTTCACATACGGTGCCACGCAAGAACCTGTAAAAGTCCTTAAGTCAATGTTATTTTAAGTTCGCGATGTTTAATCACAACATCGAATACGATAACAGTAATACATAATACCAGTGTTTTTTCCCAGAGAATCATTTAAGATCACATCACACATTGCCCGGGGCACTTTTCTATTTCTCTTTCAGGTACAAAAGTGTAACTTGTTCGTCTGAGAACGACTTCAGTGTTAACATCACAGAGCATCGAGCAAGATTGTTTAACGACAACATCTAAAACTTTCTCACTTTGTTTCTTTCATTGCAGTCTATAATAACAAAAACTGGCGTCAGACTATCTATTTCGGTGTGTAAAACAAAATAAGCATAGCTATTTTCTGACAGAACTATTGATATAGTGCGAGCTAGGCAGTAGTGCAGGCCGGGTCGTAATGATAATTACGCACTATTGACATGAAGCTACTCGATATATTTGTCCGCGGAGATCACATTTCCGTCATACATCGGCAGTCTCCACCGACATTGTTCATATAAAAATATTCATTTATGTATCTAGCGAGTTTTCTTTTTATTAAATAGCATTGCAGATATGAAATCTCAGCATATGGATTCCTGTCCTGTCAGTTTGGGTTATAGCTAAGTTATTTGTTAATTATTATCATTTGAAGTTATTCATACTGTCCGCAGTTTCGTCCCGTAGTTTTTACACCTGCCGTAGCTCAAGGACAAAGTCACCTACCGACTGTAACTTTCCACTACCCCAGGTTCGGGTGTATACTGACCATATGTCACAGTAGAGTGGGTAACCTGCACATATCTTCTGACACAGCCATAGTAGTGAATGTAACTACGTACAGAAATTAATGTATGACCCGCATATTACCCAAGATATCAACATCCTATACCACTATTCATCTTACTGGTAAAGCAAGGGGCAAAGTTGCGCATGTACACCCTTACACACATTATACAAGCAGTTACTTGGCTTGGCATTGATTGACAAAGTTGTTGAATTTCTTCCTAAGGGATGTGTTGTTGTGGTCTTCAGTCCTGAGACTGGTTAGATGCAGCTCTCCATGCTACTCTATCCTGTGCAAGCTTCTTCATCTCCCAGTACCTACTGCAACCTACATCCTTCTCAATCTGTTTAGTGTATTGATCTCTTGGTCTCCCTCTACGATTTTTACCCTCCACGCTGCCCTCCAATGCTAAATTTGTGATCCCTTGATGCCTCAAAACATGTCCTACCAACCGATCCTTTCTTCTAGTCAAGTTGTGCCACAAACTTCTCTTCTCCCCAATCCTATTCAATACCTCCTCATTAGTTACGTGATCTACCCACCTTATCTTCAGCATTCTTCTGTAGCACCACATTTCAAAAGCTTCTATTCTCTTCTTGTCCAAACTGGTTATCGTCCATGTTTCACTTCCATACATCGCTACACTCCATACAAATACTTTCAGAAACGACTTCCTGACACTTAAATCTATACTCGATGTTAACAAATTTCTCTTCTTCAGAAACGATTTCCTTGCCATTGCCAGTCTACATTTTATATCCTCTCTACTTCGACCATCATCAGTTATTTTACTCCCCAAATAGCAAAACTCCTTTACTACTTTAAGTGTCTCATTTCCTAATCTAATCCCCTCAGCATCACCCGATTTAATTTGACTACTTTCCATTATCCTCGTTTTGCTTTTGTTGATGTTCATCTTATATCCTCCTTTCAAGACACTGTCCATTCCGTTCAACTGCTCTTCCAAGTCCTTTGCTGTCTCTGACAGAATTACAATGTCATCGGCGAACCTCAAAGTTTTTACTTCTTCTCCATGAATTTTAATACCTACTCCGAATTTTTCTTTTGTTTCCTTTACTGCTTGCTCAATATACAGATTGAATTACATCGGGGAGAGGCTACAACCCCGTCTCACTCCTTTCCCAACCACTGCTTCCCTTACATGCCCCTCGACTCTTATAACTGCCACCTGGTTTCTGTACAAATTGTAAATAGCCTTTCGCTCCCTGTATTTTACCCCTGCCACCTTCAGAATTTGAAAGAGAGTATTCCAGTTAACGTTGTCAAAAGCTTTCTCTACAAATGCTAGAAACGTAGGTTTGCCTTTTCTTAATCTTTCTTCTAAGATAAGTCGTAAGGTTAGTATTGCCTCACGTGTTCCAACATTTCTACGGAATCCAAACTGATCTTCTCCGAGGTCCGCTTCTACCAGTTTTTCCATTCGTCTATAAAGAATTCGCGTTAGTATTTTGCAGCTGTAACTTATTAAACTGATAGTTCGGTAATTTTCACACCTGTCAACACCTGCTTTCTTTGGGATTGGGATTATTATATTCTTCTTGAAGTCTGTGGGTATTTCGCCTGTCTCATACATCTTGCTCACCAGATGGTAGAGTTTTGTCATGACTGGCTCTCCCAAGGCCATCAGTAGTTCTAATGGAATGTTGTCTACTCCCGGGGCCTTGTTTCGACTCAGGTCTTTCAGTGCTCTGTCAAACTCTTCACGCAGTATCTTATCTCCCATTTCATCTTCATCTACATCCTCTTCCATGTCCATAATATTGTCCTCAAGTACATCGCCCTTGTATAAACCCTCTATATACTCCTTCCACCTTTCTGCCTTCCCTTCTTTGCTTAGAACTGGGTTGCCATCTGAGCTCTTGATATTCATACAAGTGGTTCTCTTCTCTCCAAAGGTCTCTTTAATTTTCCTGTAGGCAGTATCTATCTTACTCCTAGTGAGACAAGCCTCTACATCCTTACATTTGTCCTCTAGCCATCCCTGCTTAGCCATTTTGCACTTTCTGCCGATCTCATTTTTGAGACGTTTGTATTCCCTTTTGCCTGCTTCATTCACTGCATTTTTATATTTTCTCCTTTCATCAATTAAATTCAATATTTCTTCTGTTACCCAAGGTTTTCTATTAGCCCTCGTCTTTTTACCTACTTGATCCTCTGCTGCCTTCACTACTTCATCCCTCAGAGCTACCCATTCTTCTTCTACTGTATTTCTTTCCCCCATTCCTGTCAATTGTTCCCTTATGCTCTCCCTGAAACTCTCTACAACCTCTGGTTCATTCAGTTTATCCAGGTCCCATCTCCTTAAATTCCCACCTTTTTGCAGTTTCTTCAGTTTCAATCTGCAGTTCATAACCAATAGATTGTGGTCAGAATCCACATCTGCCCCTGGAAATGTCTTACAATTTAAAACCTGGTTCCTAAATCTCTGTCTTACCATTATATAATCTATCTGATACCTATTAGTATCTCCAGGATTCTTCCAGGTATACAACCTTCTTTTATGATTCTTGAACCAAGTGTTAGCTATGATTAAGTTATGCTCTGTGCAAAATTCTACAAGGCGGCTTCCTCTTTCATTTCTTCCCCCCAATCCATATTCACCTACTATGTTTCCTTCTCTCCCTTTTCCTACTGACGAATTCCAGTCACCCATGACTATTAAATTTTCGTCTCCCTTCACTACCTGAATAATTTCTTTTATCTCATCATACATTTCATCAATTTCTTCATCATCTGCAGAGCTAGTTGGCATATAAACTTGTACTTCTGTAGTAGGCATGGGCTTTGTGTCTATCTTGGCCACAATAATGCGTTCACTATGCTGTTTGTAGTAGCTAACCCGGACTCCTATTTTTTTATTCATTATTAAACCTACTCCTGCATTACCCCTATTTGATTTTGTATTTATAACCCTGTAATCACCTGACCAAAAGTCTTGTTCCTCCTGCCACCGAACTTCACTAATTCCCACTATATCTAACTTTAACCTATCCATTTCCCTTTTTAAATTTTCTAACCTACCTGCCCGATTAAGGGATCTGACATTCCACGCTCCGATCCGTAGAATGCCAGTTTTCTTTCTCCTGATAACGACGTCCTCTTGAGTAGTCCCCGCCCCGAGATCCGAATGGGGGACTATTTTACCTCCGGAATATTTTACCCAAGAGGACGCCATCATCATTTAATCATACAGTAAAGCTGCATGTCCTCGGGAAAAATTACGGCTGTAGTTTCCCCTTGCTTTCAGCCGTTCGCAGTACCAGCACAGCAAGGCCGTTTTGGTTAATGCTACAAGACCAAATCAGTCAATCATCCAGACTGTTGCCCCTGCAACTACTGAAAAGGCTGCTGCCCTCTTCAGGAACCACATGTTTGTCTGGCCTCTCAACAGATACCCCTCCGTTGTGGTTGCACCTACGGTACGGCCATCTGTATCGCTGAGGCACGCAAGCCTCCCCTCCAACGGCAAGGTCCATGGTTCATGGGGGAAGTCCTAAGGGATATAACGCCAAATTCTGTACAACTGGCACATTACATCGTCAAAATAAAGAACTCGTTGGAGGGCAATGACCTAAGTGCTCCAGAAATTCTCAATTGGAGAGAGATGCGGCGACCCTAGTGGCCAACGTTGGGTTTGGCAGGCAAGAAGATAACCAGTAGAAACTCCCATCGTGTGCAAAAGGGCATTCATTATCTTGTTGAATTATAAGCCGAGGACGGCTTGCCATGAAGGGTAACAAAACTGGACGTAGAATATCGTGTGTCTCACTGTGTTGTTAAGGCCGCAGCGAATGACAACCAAAGGTGTTGTGCTATGAAATGAAATGGCATCCCAGACCATGACCCCTGGCTGTCTGGGAGAACGGCGGGTGCGAGGCAGACTGGTATTCCATCGCTGTCCGGGGGGTCTCAAGACATGTCTCCGATGGTCATATCGGAGACTGGAATCTCATTGGCCAGAACAGAGTTGTCTTCATTGATGAGTCACGCTTCGAACTGAGCCCCAATGATCAGCGAAGACGTGTCCGGAGACTCTCTGGACAGCGGTGTGATACGAACATGACGGTGGCCCGACGACCGAGAGGGATGGTCTGAGGTGCCATTTCATTTCATAGTAGACCCTTTTGAGTGTCATCCGAAGCCCGTCACAGCACTGCGATTCGTCGACGGCACTTCACGCCCCGTTTTCTTACCCTTCATGGCAATACATCCTGGACTTCCATCGCCAAGATAGTGCCCTTCCACACATGATGAGAATTTCTAATGCTTTCCTTCGTACTTGCGAAACACTGCCTTGGCCAGCGAAGTCGCCGTATTTCTTTACAACTGAGTACGTCTGGAACGTTATAGGTCTCCAACCAGCTCCGGATTTTGACAACCTAACGTGCCAGTTCCACGTAATTTGGCACTGTATCCCTTAGAAGGAAATCCGACAGCTCTATCAGTCAATGCCAAACCGAATAATTGCTTGCCTTAAGGCTAGAGGTAGACGAAAGCGTTACTGACTTGTTGAATTTGTGAATCTCTTTCTCCTGAATAAATCATCCAATTTTTCTGAAATTGTAATCATTTATTTCTCGGTACATGTACGTAAGATCTACCGACTTCCGTCTTAGAATGTATTTGCCAGAAACTATAGCTATAATGTTAGTGGAGATTTAGGACAAACGCAGGACACAACAGTTCTTAAAAAAGAAAAACTAAAACATTTATGTCAGAGAGGAGGGTAGGTATAGGGCGACTCACTTAAACAAATTCCAGGGAGGTATGTCGTTGTTGCCTTCCTTTAATTTCTGGCTTCCTGCGTTTACTGAGGCGACGTCTGTTTACCGGGTAACGTGATTCCGCATCTAGAAAGTCAGATCGTCTCTACATAAGGTCCAGAAAGCTATCCTGGCAGTCTGTCACCTCGTAGCAATGAATATGTCACGATTCTTTGTAACTTCGTGGATCGGCTGGAGCAATGAGAGAGTTTTAGTTACTTTTTGTTTTTTAGTCAGTTACTTGTCCCATGGGCCACTTGCACAATAAATAACAATGACAGGAATGGAACAATTTATTAATATAGTCCTACACTACACACGTTATTTTACGGGGTGACAGTTACTGAACTGTGTGAAAAAACGTAAATTAGTTACAAACTACAGCGTGCACACACTTTGTTCAACACTTAAACGTCACCACAAATATTCGGATTTAGGTTGTGATATGTTCGATATGTCTGCCATCTTTGGCGATGATGTGGCCCAGACGAATAGCGAAATTCTGTATGACCCGCTGAAATGTCGGAACATCGAAGCTGTCGATGACCTCCTGAAATGCTGTTCTCAGCCCAGCAATGGTTTAGGGGTTATTGCTGTGCACCTTGTGTTTAAAATAGCGCCATTAAAAGGAATCGCGTATGTTCAGATCCGGATAATATGACGCTAGGCTAGAACGTGGTCCCCAGAGTGCTCTTCCAAGACGTCAAACACCCTCCTGCTTCGATGAGGTCGAGCTCCGTCACGTATGAACCACATCTTGTCGAAATGAGGGTCACTTCGGATAATGCGGAAGTGTCAGGAGGAAGTGTTCTCTACATCCGAGATATTCTAGGATTGTGTGAGCCTGTGGTCTAGAGGTAATCGTCGTGCATTCTACACTTATGGTCGCCTGTTCGCGTCCAACGATTTTTTTTTTTTTTTTTTTTTTTACGAAATTTCGGCCCTCGTCTAAAGTTATGAGTCTGATTGAACATCGAAGATCTACATACATCTACATTTATACTCCGCAAGCCACCCATCGGTGTGTGGCGGAGGGCACTTTACGTGCTACTGTCATTATCTCTCTCTTCTGTTCCAGTCGCGTATGGTTCGCGGGAAGAACGACTGTCTGAAACCCTCCGTGCGCGTTCGAATCTCTCTAAGTTTACATTCGTGACCTCCTCGGGAGGTATAAGTAGGCGGAAGCAATATATTTGATACCTCATCCAGAAACGCAATCTCTCGAAACCTGGCGAGCAAGCTACACAGCGATGCAGAGCGCCTCTCTTGCAGAGTCTGCCACTTGAGTTTGCTAAACATCTCCGTAACGCTATCACGCTTACCAAATAACCCTGTGACGAAACGCGCCGCTCTTCTTTGGATCTTCTCTATCTCCTCCGTCAACCCGCTCTGGTACGGATCCCACACTGATGAGCAATACTCAAGTATAGGTCGAAGGAGTGTTTTGTAAGCCACCTCCTTTGTTGATGGACTACATTTTCTAAGGACTCTCCCAATAAATCTCAACCTGGTACCCGCTTTACCAACAAGATAATTCGCTTCACATTCTACCCACCAGCAATAACAAGTACTTCCAGAAACAATTCCGCAGGACAGCTCGTGGCTGCGTCGCGATCAGAACAGCTTACGCTCGAGCATTTCCTCGTGCTGCAGCGGCTACCGACCACCGGCCAGACGCCACCCACCGCCTGAAATCCGGCGCCGCCCTGGTGAACGCGGCGCGACGCTGCCAGCTAAAAAGATTTGAACTGTGTGTGTAGCGAGTGCTTTTGGGAAAAATACGCCAGAAAAAGATATTCTTGTTTCAACAGAGATCGTTCTCGCATGAATGATTTTCCACATTAAGGAAGTCTCGACTACTGATATATGTGATGGATTACCATTTAACTATCATGCGACATTTGCATTCAACAGGAAAAGTTCAGAAGTCTGGTGTAGGAGTACTGTATGCTCTAATTCGATACAACAAAACTCAACGGAGTGACTATTATTGAACGTCATCAGGTCACTCATTGAGCATTCCTATGCAGTACTGTTACTGGTGACGAGTTATGATGCCTTTATCGTTAACTTCCTAAGAAGAAATGAAAGGGGGAGCCCCACCAAAAGACGTAAACTCGAGAAAAAAGTAGTGTGAACGTAATATTTTACGTCTGATAGCTCCAAAAAATGTTTTTCGAGCTACGAATTCTGCCCCATGGAGTGTGTGCATCACAGCTGGATTTTGTTGCCTACAGCTGAGACACCTTTAGGTCGCAGTGACTGACAAAACTACACCACGTGTGGTACTGCATGATATCGCACTCTCTTGATTTGAGAAACAAAACTATCCAGGAGATTGATAGGAGTGTCGTCTCTCAGGCACTTGTATTGATAGGGCAGTCCTCTCTCCAGCACTTGCCCCTCTCGGCATATACTCGTCAAATTTTACCTTTCCCGCTCTTGATCGATCAACCGTCAAGGCAGTTCATTCCTAGACGAAAATACTCTTCAAACTACACTGGTTTAATGACAACGTTAGAACCAGTAGGTTTCCACGGGCGTAGAGTTTGTAAACTACTTTATCATCATCAGATTGTTTTAGATATTGTGAAAGAAAATTCTGCTGCTGATTAATTTCTATTTGATGATTACTGTTCTTTCAGTAAACAAATGGAAAACGCAATTAAAATATTCACTGTACTAACACAAATTAAATTCAGCTTACTACAGAAGCATCACGACGGCAGTCTATCTTAATAAAGCATTAAGTATCTGTAAGACGATTGTGCCTATTTTAACACGAATTAGTAGGATATTACCGACTTTTGACTTCGAAAAGATCTGTGTTTACTTCATTTCCTGTACCATTAGCAAGCATTATGAAAATGTGGCAGTTCATAGATAAAATTATGTATTCACAACAATAAAAAATATGTCGGCAGAAAA
Source organism: Schistocerca nitens (assembly GCF_023898315.1). Lineage (NCBI taxonomy): Eukaryota > Metazoa > Arthropoda > Insecta > Orthoptera > Acrididae > Schistocerca > Schistocerca nitens. Next base: position 849,271,625 of record NC_064617.1, read on the forward strand.
CAAAAGTGGCATTATTAATTTGGCAGTACCGTAAGGTTTTCGCTCTGACACTAAGGGTTACTAGAAGTAGCAAGACGAATTTTGCTCGAGCGTTGTCCTACGATTCCCTTATTGAGTTTGTATCTGCCTGCTTGTTGCTCTGCTACAAAATAATTAAAAACCTGGCTTTCAGCGAGTCTCGAAAGGCGAACGAAAGCAGCTTGAACCTGGTAGCCATGCATGTTACCTGAGAACAGGTTATTTCCTAAAGTGGGTAGACATCATTTTGGTGTTGAGTTGTTGGAAAATGTCAGTCAGACGTCTGCCGTTGGTGTAAGTGTTTCGGTGTGTGGAATTTGTACCAATGATTTTTCTATAGTTTTTTTCTGTCCCAAATGGAGAGTTGAAGTCTCCCATTAGTATTTTCACGTCATCTTGGTGAATTTTGCTCATAATTTTTTCGAGAGTGTTACAGAATTTTTCGACATTTTCGGTGTTTTTCTTATTTACGATGTCTTTGGGGGCATGTGCATTGATGAGCGTATATTTTTTATTGGGGCTCTGAATGAGCGTAGTCATAAGCCGATTGTTGATGAGAGTGATTTCTGTGACAGAGTTGATGTTCTGTGTTCGAGAAATGTCACTCCGAAGGTTGGTGCGCATTTCGCTACCTTTTGTTGTGTTTTGCTCTTGAAGATGCGATGGTTTCCGTAATGCATGGTTTCATTGTCAGTTAGTCGTGGTTCTTGAAGAGCAAGGATGAGAATTTTTTTGTCGGTCGATTTCGTATGTGAGGTTATTTAGTTTTCGTGTTTGGATCAATGTATCGATGTTGAGTTTTTAAATGCATGCTTTTTGCATGTAGGGAAAATTACCAGAGATCTCCGATATTCTCTGCTGTGCTAGCCTGGACTCCCCAGTATCCGAAAATCCAATTGCCGCCGGTCGACGGGCGGGTTGTGTAACACCTGGGGTAAAGTTGACTTTGCTTGCACAGTTCATGTTTGTTTGTGTTTCACTGGTTTGGCCCGGGTGATACCAGGACCAGACAAGACCAGAGGGTGTTGAAGCCTTTTGAAGCAAATATTTTCAGCCGAGCTCATTGAGCTAACAGATGGTGACCAGAGTACCGGTGATTTTCACTCAGACGTTTCTGTATTTTGTGTTCAACGGATTGAGTAGTCGTTGAGGATTGTGTTAGTATTTGGTTTACCCCAAGTATTTGATTTCCTCGGTACCACCAACATGGGGGAGGGTTTCCCCTATCGGCCCCATGGGATAATTATAATAATAATAATAAATATTATTGTCATTATGACATCAGCAAATCCGATATGGTGCATCTTCCAACCACTGAAATAGATGTGTATTGTTCGATTCAATATTTCCATCACATAAATGAGGGTTATAATTACGTTACATTGCTGCTGGTAGACATATTTCTCACTTTTTCTTAGACAGTTGCTAAATGTTACTCCATCAAAGGAATTATGTGGACAGCATTGTTGCAATACAGACGTTCAAATTATCCGACTTCTGTAATTTGATTTCGATACCAATTCGTTCTAATCGGATTCAGCCAGTCAGTCTTAATGTGGATATTCGACTACGGCTCTCATCATATAACGGACTGGGTAAATCACATTCTTAATCGGACTGTTGAATCTAGATCACTTATCTATGACAGGGCCTCAATTCTTAAACATTATGGAAAATACTAGGACAATGTGCTTATTACAAATACGTTGTTTAAATAAAAATATATGAAGTAACGAGATAACAGTTTATTTACAGGAGAAGAGCCCCATTCATTATAGCAGAGCAGTGCAAGATTGGTTTCAGAGCCAAGATAGGATATAGCTGTTGAAGTATGTTCCACGATCACCGAACATCAACCAGATAGAGAATATGTGGGAAGAGGTAGCAAGGTCATTGCCATGTGGACCTACAAATGCAAGCGACCTTTGGATGAAAACTTATGGTGGGAAGTAAACCATCACGCTACACTATAGACGACTTGACGAAATCAATGCCCCTACTCCTTCGAGAAATCTTAGTAATGATGGTGGGTGGGTTGGTTACTAAAAGTATAATGGTCCACAAAACTCATGTGGACAATTATCTGATAATCTGTCAAATTTTGCTTTGTCGCAGCTCTTTAGCATACAAGTCCATTTACCTTCAGTCTCCTCCTTACAGTTCTTGCAAAGCAAGGTAATTGAAAAATCACATTCACTCGACGCCAACAGAGGAATTTATTGGTGCATGTGTTGTTCAATACACAGAAGTCGTCACTCTCACTGGAATCGATGACTGCTTGTGTGTGTGAATGTGTGTGTGTATATGTGAGTGTGCGTGTGTTTTCGTGTTCACGTACAATCTGAATCAATATTATTAACATTAGAGAGACAACCAACAATAAATATTGCATCAAATATGACTGTAAAATATTTTAATGCGATGGGAAATTACAAACAAAATTTTTACCCTACCCACCTCCTGCATATTACGTTAAGTAAGTAAGATGTATTAACTATATAATGTCGTTAGGAGAGACAGTGCGCTCTTGTTGTCGCGGCTCGCGACAAGTGCAGCGATTAGCAGTGCCCAATGCCGCCGCGATTTGTGAATGTTGGCTGAGCGTGGACACTGCAGCAACGCTTCGCCATAAACAGAAAGAAATCACCTTGGCTCTGACTGCAATGAGCGGACATCACTGCCTGCATGTTATTATAGTAACAAACGTGAGACTCTGCTCACAGGTGCGATGGAGGAACTGCAGCGGGTATCATGTCATTAGTCATCAGAATATTTACCGGTGATGAAATGTCCACTCTATTTGAATCCCAAAAAAATGGGAACTTTCTCACAAAGTAATGTGAGATGATACCAAAATGTATCTAAGACGCAAAAATTAACTGCTGAGCTTTCATGCACTCAGTAGTAGCACACAAGGAAATATTATGTCTTGGAAGCGTATATTTCATTTCCTCTTCTCATATCAACGCCCTTGTTATAGTATGAAGTGAGAAAATAGACACGAAAAACTAAAGTTCCTGAGAAGCATATAAGTCATTTCCTCTTCTCATATCATAGCTTTTGTTTTAGTATGAAGTAAAAAATAAACAGTTTAGGGTTCTGAAGCATAATATGACACCAGATTCTTATCGTAGGCGCTATCGGAAAAGCAAAAAGCAGGGAGCTGTCCATTCTTTTGTCCAACAGTCTGTTTCCCTTCATGCATTACTACCGCTCGGAGATTCTTATTTAAGGACTTGCGGGAATCAGGTTCTTCAGCAGAACAAGCCTTATGTTTTTGTGCTAATTACGGCATGGGAAAAATGCAACAACGACGAGTTCCCCTAGAGCAGTGAGGATATTTGCACATGTCTGTATTCAGCAATGACTGCTAGCTGCCATAACACTTCACAGAATACATGTGTCAGGCAACACAACTGTGCGTGCACTTCAGACTTCATTCAGTAAGACGTCAGGAGATGGACGGAAACGTCGAATTAACGTCACTTTACGAGTCGTATGCAATCCAGAATGAGGTGTTATTAAGGTAGTTGAGCGTTCTAGCAATTACACTTTGATAATTCCCATACGAGTATTCCGATAGCCAAAAGAACCCGTTAGTGTGAAACCATCGGGAACTGCATTAATATCAAACTGCAAGAACTTGAGACAATACGTGGACTCTTCTCTTCGCTGGGTGACCTATTACTGTTATTTAGGATTCTCCCCGTCCTAGGCGTAATGCAAATGGAATTTCATATCCTTGAGGCCCTTTCCGCTATTCCTGACAAACATCAGAAACTTGTAATCACTGCGGGTTACAACTGTGGGATGATAATGGTACAGGTTGACAGTAGTTGTGGTGGTGTTGTTGTCAAACAGCTTACAGTAACGTTAATGGTGGCGCACATAATTTAGCGCTTACTACCTACTTAAGTAAAGATAGTGTGGTGGCGTCGTCGCTTCTCTTTATTTGGCATCAGCTTCAGTCATCCGATTTAACGAACATAGTACTCCATTCGCGAGATGCTAATGATACAGTATGACTACAGAAATCATCGTGCGGGTATCACATTAATTCTGCAGTGAGTGGCTTAACAAATATTACCCTCAGGTATACAGCTGGGATGACTCATTACACAGGTACTCTACGTTGCACTTGGTTAAGTGATCAGTTCGCTGCAATCCTGCTTCTATAGTTCGTAAATACTTGTATACCGACCATTCGTTATTTGACTAAATATGCGCTACAATCTGATTCGCATATATATGACATGAGTTAGCGCCGGTAGAAAGCAATGACTAAGGGTTGGATGTCGTTGAAGTCCCGTTACATTGATGGCAAGACAAATGTTCGCAAATCACCTCTATTGCCTCAAAAAACAATTGCATCTTAAATATCGAAGGACCGACGTACATACTGTCACAGCGCGTTGAAATACAGCAACGACGGCAGATGAAAATTTGTGACCGACCGGGCTTCAAACCTGGACTTCCTGCTTACTAGACATTCGTGTTGACCACTGCACTATTTTTTATTTAAAGCTTGAGAAGACTTTCAGCACCAGGTAGGCGGAGGCAAAGAGGGCAGGGGTCGAAGATCGAGGCCTGGCCACAATGCCTCCCCCATACCTGCACTGAGTAGCTGCATTATTCCCATGTATTCCATGTTTGCACCCATATATGCCTTAAATTGTAGAACAAAATTTAAGTAGTAATTAAGGTAAAATAAATTACAGATTGCCGCCTCCAATGGCGTGCGTTGCTTGTGGAACATAACTTATAACAGTCAAAAGGGTGACGGAAAAGTACATAATAAATATTCATTCAGAAATATATTCACAATTTAAGTTATTTTGCGCTGGATGCATTTGAGGTCTGTAAGGAAGCCATATATTTTTCAACAAATGAAAGAAATTTAGGAGCCGGAGTGGTTTTGCCAAATTAGAACCAACGTAAAAAAAGATTCCAAAATTAAAAAAAAGTGAAAGAATAGTATTCTGCTTCTAATCAATAAAACTGAGACCACCACTTTATAGCCCACATAAAGCAATAGACAAAAAATTTTGAAACCATTCATTATATTTGTTATTCTTCTTCAGCGTAAAATGTTCTTCTGCAATATAAAACATCTACTGTTCTAAGTTCTGTTTGTTACGACGTAAAACACAAATTGTCCCAGAAGCCACGAAAAACTGTTATTCTTTGCGGACGCGTAACATTTCCAGTTATCGTTCAGTTATCGTTTTATGACTTTCTGCGGTTCTGTTGATAGTGCGTATTTCTTCCTATTCCAGTTCCAAATTCTGATTCCGTTTTCACATAAGAACATGTAAGCTACAGTTTCTACAAGCCGACATTTGTCGCAGTTTGGAGATGGTCATCCAGTTTTTAGTTGGTTAATTTACCTGAATTTGGTTGTGAACACGATGTCTGGTAATATAATCATAGACGGTTGTAGTGTTGGTTTGTGCTGGTGGAAGTCTTATACAGCTGCAATCGACATAGTCTGGAACCGCTCTACCGCTACGGTCGCAGGTTCGAATCCTGCCTCGGGAATGGATGTGTGTGATGCCCTTATGTTAGTTAGGTTTAAGTAGTTCTAAGTTCTATGGGACTGATTACCTCAGCTGTAATGTCCCATAGTGCTCAGAGCCATTTGAACCAGTTTTTGCAATCGACATAGTACTTTAGGACGTAATCTAGGCTGGCATGTATATGTGTTACATTAACAGGAGCGTTCCTATCCGCAGGATCCATAGAGGAACAGAAGTTTCGTGATGCATGTCTTAGTGGCATATATTAGTTTGAAAGCACGTCTTTAATTCCAAGTCCTCCGTTTTGCATCTGCAAAGTCGTTGTGTGTAAGGATACTTTGAAGATATTTTGTTTCCACACATATCAAGACGCTACAGCTAGTATTTTATGTGCGGTGACCTGCGGTATCGGTAAGACCGCTGCGACATAATATATTTTGCTAAGTATGTATCTATGTATAAACTGAACTTTCTACAGTCGGTCTAATGATCGCATGTCATGGTCCTTCAACAAGGCTCCGATGACATTAAGTTTCCGCTCCCAATTGTTCGTTACCATGCGCTTGGGATTCGCTCAAATCACAATCCGCGATAGAGTCTCACATCTAACCAGTGCGCACCTATTGCACTATTGTAAGAACCGAGATGCAGTATTTTGGATTTAAAATTTTGTAAATTTGTGGTAAGATCTTACAGGACCAAGCTGCTTAGGTCATCGGTCCCTAAGCTTGCTCACTACTCAATCTAACTTACGCTTTGGATAACTCACACACCCATGCCGGAGGAAGGACTCGAAACTCCAACGACAATGACTATCGCGACACAACAGCAAACCTCTCTGCAGCACCTCCCTACACACGCTCCTCGTCAGACGCGAATTCCCATCTTTGCCACATACCACATGGCGGTACCTGCCGCCCTCCACCCTCTCCACCCCCCCCCCCTCCACCCCTCGTCCATTATTCCACTCGCTCGCGGACACACTGTATTCCCGCGAGGATTCGGACGATGACGTGCGTCTAGCACTGAAAACTTTCGATGATCCGTCGAGACCTGAATAATTATACAGGATGTTACAGGAGGAATAGTAAATATTGTAGGAGGTGGTAGAATAGACAAATTGCAGAAAAATTCCATATAACATGTGTCCAATTTTTATTGAGTACATATAGCTGGGTTCAATGCATTTTCGTTTCGTATGTTGGTCCTTACAGGACTCAGTTGTCTACACTTACTTGAAAATGAGCTTCCAGCGTTATTGGAAGATGTTCCTTTGGCTACAAGAATGCGTATGTTCCTCCAGCATGACGGGGCTCCTGCACATTCTCGTCGTCAGGTGACACATTATCCGAGCCTAACATTTCCCGGAAGATGGATCAGTAGATATGGGCACTTTTCTTGGCCAACAAGGTCCTCGGACCTTATCTCTTTGGATTTTTGCCTGCAGGGATGGTTAAAGGCGTAGTCTACAAAGAAAATGTAAACCCAAGAGCCGATTTGATCGTTCCGATTATGAATAGTGCAGCCTCATAAAAGAACGCAAAGACGACCTCAAGAGAAGACAAATGTGCATTGAAGCTGGTGGGGAAATTTTTGAAAATCAACTTTGAACGTCCTCATTTGCCTTTCCTTTAAGTTTGTTACGGTTACGTACTAACAGCAGTATCTCTGTACTTAATAAAGAGTGCACGCCGAGCGGGATTAACTGAGCGGTCATGGGCGCTGCAGTCATGGACTGTGTGGCTGATCCCACCGGAGGTTCTAGTCCTCCCTCGGACATGGATGTGTGTGTTTGTCCTTAGAATAATTTAGGTTAAGTAGTGTGTAAGCTTAGGGACTGATGACCTTAGCAGTTAAGTCCCATAAGATTTCACACACATTTGAACTTATTTTTTTTTTAAAGTGGACCCATTTATTTGGAATTTTTTATACAATTCGTCCGTACTACCACCTGCTAAAATATCTACTATTCTTCCTGCAACACTATGAATATGGATAAATGTGTGGTGTCTGTTCTTTCGGACATGTCCGAAAGAAAAGACACTACGAATCCGTGTTCGAACCTGATCAGGCACAAATTTTCATCTGACGCCGTTGTTCTATTTTAACGCCAAAGACAACCTGGACATCTGTCCTTCGATATTTAATTGATTAACAAAGCTGTCTATTTCGATTCGTAGTGTCTGTTCTTTCGGAAATGTTCGAAAGAACAGACAGACACACACACACATTTTTATCTTAAGTGCTACTGTTTTCCTATTTATTCGTCATGTGTGACACTGCAGTAGAGCGACGCCCACTACAAAAGACGTATTCTTTACATTCAATTTCAGCGTATACGTCACGACTGCCATATGACAGGGCCTGTCTCTCGATGTCCATTTGTATTTGGTGTCTCTTAAGTGTCGGTCTGCAGTGGGCCGCTGTTGGCCGAGAGACGTGCATTAGGAAAATGTTTGGCAACTCATTGATATTGCCGGACTGCAGGTGCATCAACCTACTCATTTCATTAGATATAGTTGTAATTTCCTGAACAATTCCTCTTTAACAGATGACAGCTACAGTGACCCTCATCGTTTACTTTGTCGGAAACCTGCTTATTTCTGCCCTAGCCTATACTACAGCAATTAATGATTGCTCACATTCTTGATACCTCACTGGACGTGCTACTGCAACTGTAGCCAAAGATTCAAATCCCACTGGAGAAGTATGTTTTAAGTCAGTTGGTTTTGCTCCTTCCCTACCGTCATTGAAAACGACCACAACGAAATTAAGTATAGGTATCCTATGAAACCCTTGAGTTGATACTGCGGTGCTGTGCAGATGAAAAAAGAAGCTGTTCACAATTATCAGATGACAGATGGAATTTGTCAGATTCCACTAATTATGACTGCATTATTAATTGTTGGTTCACAAGCGCTTTTTCTTGCCGTTTATTGTAACTGTTTTTTGAGTGTTACAGCTGGAAGAATAGAAACATCAAATTTTCGTCATATGGAATATTCTAATTCACCTTAAGTGTTCACGTTTGGAACAAATGCAGAATATCCGTCAGAAAAGCTGACAACAAAATGCAAGGCCATGCCTGTCTTCTGGTGGATGTGCCAATGGCAGTGATCTCAATAACAGTATTGCACAGCAAAGATACGTTGCCAGCTTAACCACTGGAGAAGCTCCAAAATTGTGAATCGCATCTGATGAATACGCTATCAAGGTTTCGGTCCGATTAAGACAGTAAAACACAAATAATTGTCGCAGTTATTAATTTATGACATTTAGTTTGCACTCAGTGTATCAGTGTATACAAGTAACTACATTCTAGCTCCTAAACATAGTTACAGAAATTCGAATAAGACTCATTGACATATAATGAGGATATTGCGGCCCTTGCTACCCGCAACTTTGAGACGAAGCTATAGTTAGTTCCGAGGTCACTCACAGAACACATCTACTGGTATCCTTCCTGGCAGTATAACTGAGACTTGGCAACAACGCAGAATATGTTTGGCAACTCTGTGACCGATGAGTTACTTCCTTGATGACACAGAAATATCGTGCTAAATTCACTTGATATTAGCATGTCATTTCAATTGAATAACGTGATTTTCTCTTGAAATGAGACATAAGGATGTCAGTGAATGCTTTCGAGTCAACGAAAGTCGTTCCACACAGGAAATACAACTACTCTCGTCTCATACGTTGCAATTTATCTGCCATAGCGGCTACTGGGCCAATAAGTAAGTCAAAGCCACCCCACCTGTTCCCTAGCTCCTAGGTGACGTGCTTGCCTGTCACGTGTACGCTGACGGAGTATGCTGCCTTTGTTCGTCTTTCGCGACTCGCTGAAAGCCAGATTTTTAATTCTTTTGTAGCAGAGCTACGAGCAGACAGATACAAACTCAATAAGGGAATCGTTGGAGAACGCTCGAGCAAAACTCGTCTTGCTACTTCTAGTAACCCTTAGTGTCAGAGCGAAAACCTTACGGTACTGCCAAATTAATAATGCCACTTTTGTTTTCTGCCGACATATTTTTTATTGTTGTGAATACATAATTTTATCTATGAACTGCCACATTTTCATAATGCTTGCAAATGGTACAGGAAATGAAGTAAACACAGACCTTTTCGAAGTCAAAAGTCGGTAATATCCTACTAATTCGTGTTAAAATAGGCACAATCGTCTTACAGATACTTAATGCTTTATTAAGATAGACTGCCGTCGTGATGCTTCTGTAGTAAGCTGAATTTAATTTGTGTTAGTACAGTGAATATTTTAATTGCGTTTTCCATTTGTTTACTGAAAGAACAGTAATCATCAAATAGAAATTAATCAGCAGCAGAATTTTCTTTCACAATAACTAAAACAATCTGATGATGATAAAGTAGTTTACAAACTCTACGCCCGTGGAAACCTACTGGTTCTAACGTTGTCATTAAACCAGTGTAGTTTGAAGAGTATTTTCGTCTAGAAATGAACTGTCCTTGACGGTTGATTGATCAAGAGCGGGAAAGGTAAAATTTGACGAGTATATGCCGAGAGGGGCAAGTGCTGGAGAGAGGACTGCCCTATCAATACAAGTGCCTGAGAGACGACTCTCCTATCAATCTCCTGGATAGTTTTGTTTCTCAAATCAACAGAGTGCGATATCATGCAGTGCCACACGTGGTGTAGTTTTGTCAGTCACTGCGACCTAAAGGTGTCTCAGCTGTAGGCATCAAAATCCAGCTGTGATGCACACACTCCATGGGGCAGAATTCGTAGCTCAAAACGCAAATGTAAAATATTACGTTCACACTACTTTTTGCTCGAGTTTACGTCTTTTGGTGGGGCTCCCCCTTTCATTTCTTCTTAGGAAGTTAACGATAAAGGCATCATAACTCGTCACCAGTAACAGTACTGCATAGGAATGCTCAATGAGTGACCTGATGACGTTCAATAATAGTCACTTCGTTGAGTTTTGTTGTATCGAATTAGAGCATTCAGTACTCCTACACCAGACTTCTGAACTTTGCCTGTTGAATGCAAATGTCGCATGATAGTTAAATGGTAATCCATCACATATATCAGTAGTCGAAACTTCCTTAATTTGGAAAATCATTCATGCGAGAACGATCTTTGTTGGAACAAGAATATCTTTTTCTGGCGTATTTTTCCCAAAAGCACTCGCTACACACACAATTCAAATCTTTTTAGCTCGCAGCGTCGCGCCGCGTTCACCTGGGCGGCGCCGGATTTCAGGCGGTGGGTGGCGTCTGGCCGGTGGCCGGTAGCCGCTGCAGTGCGAGGAAATGCTCGAGCGTAAGCTGTTCTGATCGCGACGCAGCCACGAGCTGTCCTGCGGAATTGTTTCTGGAAGTACTTGTTATTGCTGGTGGGTAGAATGTGAAGCGAATTATCTACGATGTTCAATCAGACTCATTACTTTAGGCGAGGGCCGAAATGCCGTAAAAAAAAAAAAAAAAAAAGTTGGATGCGAACAGGCGACCATAAGTGTAGAATGCACGACGATTACCTCTAGACCACAGTCCGAGAATATCTCGGAAGTAGAGAACACTTCCACCTGACAATTCCGCATCTGAAAGTGTTGCCAGATTGTGCAGGTGGCCGGACTTAAGAGTTGTCAGGGGCGGTCAGTTTTATTGGCCACCTTAAGTGAACGATTCGGGCTTTGTCTCTGTGGCGGCCGGCCGGCTGTCAGTTTTTATGTCTAAGACTGTACAAGCGTTTCACTGCCTGTTATCTTCAGTTTCTTTTCCTCACACACTGCGTTTACCCTGTGCCTAAATTAATTGTATGGGGTTATCCAGATAGAGATATGTTGCTACACGCAAAACTGTGTGAGCTCTAGAAAGTCAGGTTTGTAGGTTTTGTCGCGTGGTTTGTAGGTGTTCGGAACGAGTCTGGTTTATACTGTGAGGAATATTTTTATGTTAGATCACAATATCCGCTTTACTAGTGTTTGCACTTGATGTTTTCTCTGTAACAACTGAATGGTAACTGGCATGGTACATTATAACGACCGACTTTTAAACAACAATAGTTCAATGAGCCACTGCTTGAAACTGACAGCGCTCATTTCCTAATGATAGACACTGTAGTTTTTCTTATACTAAAATAGGCCCTACTTTACTCCCAGGAAAAAAAAAGACAGAAGAAGAGTCAGCATGCAGAATAATTATCGGAGAAACTTTGGCTATGGCAACTTTCAAGCAGCCAATACCAACACTCATTTACTAACAGGTATTCCTGGAACGATTCTCATTCACCCATGTTTCATCAAGGTAATACACTGTTGAACTATCTCCTTCTCTGCTTAGTGCTGCACCTGTGCCACTTCTTTCAATTAAAAACCCACACCTTAACGTATGTGAACCAAATATCTTTTGAAATTCTTTGCATTGACGAAAGGCTACCTTTGAAGCCAGTTTTCTCATGCATAACTGAACCAAGTTTTTGTAACGTCAGGTGTTCACCACTTGTATACATTTCAAACACTGTGGGCTTTAAAACATCATTGTCAAAACCATTCATTTGTCTTCGAGGTTTCTTCCGATTTCGATCCTTTACAGACGACACGAAACCAACATTCCCTTATGTTTCTACAGCTCTGACATTTCTGTTTGCAGTTCTTGGTAAAGTTCTCTTGCCGACACCACAGGTTTCTGGAGTCCGTTTTTGTGTCTTCAAAGGTAAGCAGTAAGAGTCTTGCTTTCAAATCCATGTCGGAAAAGTTATCAATACGGTAAATAATCCCACGTATGTTTGTGAGGTGCTTTACGTTTATTGCCGTCACCTGACATTTTTATTTTGAAATCGGACTAACAAATTTACAGATACGCAATCACAGTTATATTGCTGAAAGAAAATAATATCGGAAATTGAATGTATAATTCGATTCAAGCGGAGTTTGACAACAGCACGGTATTCGAAAAGAGAATGAATCGTACTGAATCCTAGCGGTTAATAAAGGGCGATGCGCATAACGGATGAAAATTGGTCTGCCTTCCTTCATGACATGGACTTCAGAATCCAGCAACATTTAAGTGCCTGGCAGAGGGTACTCTGTTTTTTTTTTTTTTCTTCTATATTGATTTTCAATTCCACCCGAAGGGGGCGGGCTGGCAGCAGCTTAGTACGCTGCTCTACAGCCTACAGACTTTTTTTAAAAAAACGGAAGAAGAAACAAGAAAACAGGCAATAAAACGGTGACTTAAAGTGTAAAATGGCGGAAAAATGCGGAAAGTTAAAACAGAAAGCAAAAGGGGTTGGCAATGTTAATAAAAGACACAGGAATCAGACAAGTAACGTGGTACACACACAATTAAAAAACATGGTGAGAGTCTGGTTTCTGTTCGCAAGAGATAAAAAGCACACCCAGCGACAGTATGATGACTGTTCGCAACACTTCCCAAAAAAACACAACACGGGACGCTCACTGTAAAACACTGCACAAAAATGGCGGCACAAAGATGACACTCCCGAGCCAAAGGCAAATTGGGGGGGGGGGGGGGACCTGGAGGAGGGGGAAGAACAAGGAGGGAGGAAGAAAAAAACGAAAAGGGGGGGGAATCAAGGAGGGAGAGGACTCATAAAGGGGGAGAGGGGCAGGGCAGACGTGAGAGGGGATGAGAAGAGGCATAGGAGGGAAATGCAAAAGGACTCAGGGGAGAGAAGGGGGCTGAGAGAGGGGAGGTGGGGAAAAAAGAGGATGGAAGGGTGGAGAGGGAACCCAGGAAAAGGACAGAGGAAAGGAGGGGGAGTGAGGATCAGAGTTGATGGGAGGGATAAATGGAGAGAGAGAGGGCATCATCCGGGAGGGGGAGTTGAGGGGGATCAAGGCGGCGGGAGGTGTAGAGGATGCGGATATGTTCGAGGAATAGGAGCAGATGGGGGAAAGGAATGAGATCATAGAGGACCCATGTGGGGGACGGGAGGCATATACGGAAGGCGAGGCGGAGTGCGTGACGCTCAAGGATCTGGAGGGACTTATAGAATTTGGGGGGGCAGATATCCAGGCAAGACTGGCATAACAGAGGATGGGACGGATTAAGGATTTGTAGGTGTGGAGGATGGTAGAGGGTTGCAATCCCCATGTCCGGCCAGAAAGGAGTTTGAGGAGTCGGAGGCGGCTGTGGGCTTTGGATTGGATGGAGTGGAGATGAGGGATCCAGGTGAGGTCACGGTCAATGGTGAGGCCAAGGTAGGTGAGGGTGGGGATGAGGCGGACAGGACGGGCGCAGACAGTAAGGGAGAAATCCAGGAGCCGGAGGGAGCGAGTGGTACGACCTACGATGATTGCCTGGGTCTTGGAAGGAGGTAATCTGTTGCTTGGCTGACAATATGAGCCCCTGACTACCAATCCATTCTGTGAAAACCGCACTTCAATAGCACGTTCCGTTTCCCCAATATTTGCGGTACAAGTTTTAGATGATTCACCCTGTATACGCTGAGTGATTATAATTAAAGTTCCAGTTACAAAACCCTGTAAAAGACAAAAAAAAATGCTCAATATGACGTCAAATTTAAACGGAATTTCTCGAAGAACGGAGAAGTGCTAGGGAAACAAAAGAAGTTTTACGAAACATTTCCCACTAGATGGCACTGTAAGAGTCATAATATAAATGGGCTCGGCTGCAAATGACGGATAATTCGCAATACGACGGCTATGATGTGACTTGCACATTAAACCAACTGCACTGCGCAATGTGCATCGCCCCACAAATTTGGCATTCAACAGTTGTAGCATTCTTAGGTAGGTAACGCCACCCACTACGACATAGTCTTACCATATCGGATGTGAAAATTCTGGATTTAATTGTCCTAATGGAAAATGGTTCAAATGGCTCTAAGCACTATGGGACTTAACATCTGAGGTCATCAGCCCCCTAGACTTAGAACTACTTAAACCTAACTAAACTAAGGACATCACACACATCCATGCCCGAGGCAGGATTTGAACCTGTGGCCGTAGAAGCAGCGCGGTTCCGGACTGAAGCGCCTAGAACCGCTCGGTCACATCGGCTGGCTCCTAATGGAAAAAAACGCTTAAAAAGCAACAACGACACGACCTCGAGTAGTTACGAGGCAAAACTAACAAACAGCCATGCACCTGGCATCTTTTATTCCTTTGTTTCCACTTCTTCGCTAATAATCCGTTCAAACATGACGTCATCTTGTGCAGTGACAACTTTTTACAGCGTTTTGAAGCTGGAACTTTAATTATAATTACCCTGTATATCGCTTCGTTGTGACCTTGAAGATGTAATCGTACTAACAACAGCTGTTGCAAAGGCATACAAGCAACCATTCTTATCATGCTTATTTCAAAAAGGTATGAGGCTCAAATGTAGTAGATGATTGAATAAAAAATAGCCTCTTATGTACACTTTATAGCTGCTCATTGGGTTTGGACGAAAACGTAGATTTTTTTATTACGTTTGAGAGGTTTCCCTGTCACTGTTTGAGTGCCATCTTACATTCTGAGTGGATTCATCTCATTTTTATATTGTACCGTACTTCCTATATCTCAGAAAGCGATCAGGTGAGGAGTTAGATACCGCTGTCTAGAGGAACTAGCTCCAGCAGCCGTAGCCAATAGCGCTATGTAGCAAAGTAGGAACTTGCGCATTACAGCGAACACTGTCTCGCTCCCCTCTGATGCGCAGTCGATAGCGACCGCAAGCTTCAAGAACTGTCCGACAGGCGTTAATGCGATTGTACGCAACTCTCGAGGTCGCATACGGAACTCGGTTGCCGCTAAACAGGATTTCCTCCGGTCTGTTGCGCGGACAACAGCCAAGACACGAACTGAATTACGCCGTTCTGCAATCTCCCCTGAAATTCCCTTCTCCAGTAAGCGTGATGTGCCTACGCCGGGGAATATGTAACATGCTTGTGTTTACCGGGTCACAGCCTAAAGTAGGGCTACGTGTGAAGTTTGCCGTCTGACGGTGTTAACTAGAAGTGGACTAACAATATTTCGCAGCTACTTTAGAGCATATATCATATTTCAGTAGAAAATAACTCGTCTAATTTACTAGTTATTCGATGAATATTGAAGAAATTCTTGAGATTTATTGAGGTGTACGAGTATAGAATGCGGATTTTTTGCCTAAAAGCATGTTAAATTCAGTAGTATGATAAATAGTGCTGTATTCAAAGTATGCTCCATCGTTTGTTATACATATTTCCCATCGTTCGGGCAAATTTTGAATACCACACCAGTAAAAATTTTCCTCTTTTGCTGCGAACCATTCATCGAACAATTTTTTCACATTTTCGTACGAGCCAAAGTGCTGCTCAGCAAGTGCGTCACCCACCGATGCAAAAAGTGGTAATCGGAAGGAGCCAAGACTGGTGAGAAAGTCGCATGGGGTAAAACTTTCCAGGCAAGTGTTTCCAACGTGTCACGAACTGGTTTTTCCGTATGTGAAGGAGCATCCTGATGAATGAAAATGACTTTGTGTTGCCTCTTTCGGTATTGTGGGCTCTTTTCAAGCAGCTAACGGTTCAAATCGGTCAACTGTTGGTAACGTTTAGTATTAACGGTTTCCCCAGGTTTTAACAGCTCATGGTAGACCACACTCATCTGGTCCCTTCAAAACCCCATGAATTTCTGCACTTGGGATTCTCAGAAGAATCCACTTTCCATCTCCTGTATACGATGCAGAAATGACTTCGTTTTGTACCGTTCGAGCAAAGTCTCGCTTGAGTTTTTGCGCTTTTACATTTGCCTGTCGTTCAACTCATGTGGTACCCAACTGCAGATCTTCTGAGACTTGTCCATCTCTCGTAGCCGATTTGGAACAGCTTGTTGAATAACGCCCGATTCCTCGGCAAGTTCTTTTTAAGTTTGCGAATCATCTTCAGCCAACAATGCTTCCAATTCCAAATCTTCGTTTTTTCTGACGGTTTTTCACGTTCGTTGTCTGAAACATCGAAATCACAATTTTTGAAACACCGAAACCATCACTCACACGCATCATGCGATGGAGCACTTTCACCGCTTCTCGAAGTAATCAGTATGATTCAGCAGCAATTTTCTATAGCGAAAAGAAAACATTAATGCTGTGCGTGAATGCTCTTTGTTCGGTATATATTTCGACGTGTTGAACGTAACAACACAAAACTATGCACACACTTTTCCAATTTATCACTCGTGCGCGTCTGACCCTTGTTGATGACTCAAAAAAATGGGGCAATGTCAAATCTTTATAGTACAAATTGCATTGGTGCGACATCTATTGTCTGAAATCGGTATTTCATACGTGTAGCCTTGCGCAGACACACTGTCAGCATCCGAACAGAAGTAACAGGCAGACCAAGAGTCACTTGAACCGATTCGACGCTTCGTAGTGTGTTTAATAGATAACAGTATGTTACCGAATGGTAAATACACTGTCGAAAATATTGTAACACTCTCAAGGACAAGGTCACTCTGTGGACGAGTGATGTGAGAAGTAGTTCATCACAGCAGGAATGTATGATAGTAAATTCAGACCAGACGAAGCACACATGTCACAGATAAGGATGCCCAAACAGTCGCATCAGTACATAGTGTAGTCCTCTCTAATAACAGTCTACATCTACATCTACATGACTACTCTGCAATTCACATTTAAGTGCTTGGCAGAGGGTTCATCGAACCAAAATCATACTATCTCTCTACCATTCCACTCCCGAACAGCGCGCGGGAAAAACGAACACCTAAATCTTTCTGTTCGATCTCTGATTTCTCTTATTTTATTTAGATGATCATTCCTACCTATGTAGGTCGGGCTCAACAAAATATTTTCGCTTTCGGAAGAGAAAGTTGGTGACTGAAATTTCTTAAATAGATCTCGCCGCGACAAAAAACTTCTTTGCTTTAATGACTTCCATCCCAACTCGCGTATCATATCTGACACACTCTCTCCCCTACTACGTGATAATACAAAACAAGCTGCCCTTTTTTGCACCCTCCGTCAATCCCACCTGGTAAGGATCCCACACCGCGCAGCAATATTGTAACAGAGGAGGAATGAGGGTAGTGTAAGCTGTCTCTTCAGTTGACTTGTTGCATCTTCTAAGTGTCCTGCCAATGAAACGCAACCTTTGGCTCGCCTTCCCCACAATATTATCTATGTGGTCTTTCCAACTGAAGTTGTTCGTAATTTTAACACCCAGGTACTTAGTTGAATTGACAGCCTTGATACTTGTACTATTTATCGCGTAATCGAATTCCAACGGATTTCTTTTGGAACTCATGTGGATCACCTCACACTTTTCGTTATTTAGCGTCAACTGCCACCTGCCACACCATACAGCTATCCTTTCTAAATCGCTTTGCAACTGATACTGGTCTTCGGATGACCTTACTAGACGGTAAATTACAGCATCATCTGCGAACAACCTAAGAGAACTGCTCAGATTGTCAGCCAGGTCATTTATATAGATCAGGAACAGCAGAGGTCCCAGGACGCTTCCCTGGGGAACACCTGATATCACTTCAGTTTTACTCGATGATTTGCCGTTTATTACTACGAACTGCGAGCTTCCTGACAGGAAATCACGAATCCAGTCGCACAACTGAAACGATACCCCATAGGCCCGCAGCTTGATTAGAAGTCGATTGTGAGGAACGGTGTCAAAAGCTTTCCGGAAATCTAGAGATCCCATGTCGATAGCGGCCATTACTTCGTGGGAATAAAGAGCTAGCTGGGTTGCACAAGAACGATGTTTTCGGAAACCATGCTGATTACGTATCAATAGATCGTTCCCTTCGAGGTGATACATAATGTTTGAATACAGTATATGCTCCAAAACCCTACTGCAAACCGACGTCAATGATATAGGTCTGTAGTTAGATGGATTACTCCTACTACCCTTCTTAAACACTGGTGCGACCTGCGCAATTTTCCAACCTGTAGGTGCAAATCTATCGGTGAGCGAGCGGTTGTATATGAGTGCTAAGTAGGGAGCTATTGTATCAGCGTAATCTGAAAGGAACCTAATCGGTATACAATCTTGACCTGAAGACTTGCCTGTATCAAGCGATTTGAGTTGCTTCGCAAACCCTAAGGTATCTACTTCTAAGAAACTCATGCTACCAGCTGTTCTTGTTTCAAATTCTGGAATATTCCATTCATCTTCCCTGGTGAAGGAATTTCGGAAAACTGCGTGTATTCTCTCAGGCAGACGACCATAAAGATTGCTTTTCGGCAATGGTTCATGCAGCCCTGGAGAAAGAGTGATTCCGAATTCATAATGTCTCACACGTGTTCAAATGGAGAGGGATCTGGCCAGTTCCCTGTCAGGGCAGTTGTTGTTGACCAAGTAGGAGTGCCAGAACAGCCATATGTGGAAGTACATTGTGCTGCAGAAAAAGCACATCACCATTCTGTCGAAGAATTGGTAGTGGCACGGGGATGAAATCCTGGCGGGAAATGGTTACTTACACTGCGGAAACAGCAAATGTGATCGCGAGTTGTAACTGACCCTCCCCCCCCCCCCCCTCGAACACCATAAAGCGTGGGATGGAACCTGCGTGTCGTGTGCGAATGCACTCAGGAACAGCCATCTCACCAGGCTTACGCCACACCCATCCACGTCCATCACTCGCATGAAGACAGGAGTTACTCTCATCACTGAAGACAACAAAGCACCATTCCACTCTCCACTCAACTCTTTCAGCCCACGAGAGTTTCCCTGCGTGGCGAAATTCTAGTGTCAGTAGCAGGCTGGCCAGACGCACAGGTGATCTTCATCCGTAGCAGTCAGACGATTCCCGGGACTCCCTGATGATACAACAAATGCCACATGTGCCCCTCTTTCATCCCTGGATGGCATCGGTCGGCCCCCACTGCTCGCACAATGCGTCGATATCGAGCATTGTTCCACAGACCACAGTAGAAAGCAGCGACGCACCGGTGCACTGTGCCCAACATATGCAGCAATCCAGCAATCCATTGATACACCCGTCGAGCTTCCAGAAACCCGACAATGCGACCCCGTTCAGATGGATGAAGCCGTTCAGGAGGAGTGCGTACACGTCGGTGGGTCAAAAAAAATGGTTCAAATGGTTCTGAGCACTATGGGACTTAAGTTCTGAGGTCATCAGTCCCCTAGAACTTAGAACTACTTAAACCTAACTAACCTAAGGACATCACACACATCCATGCCCGAGGCAGGATTCGAACCTGCGACCGTAGCGGTCGGGCGGTTCCAGACTGTAGTGCCTAGAACCGCTCGGCCGGCACGGTGGGTCAATGAATGTTTTCAACACTGTTTATCTCTAGACTCAGCACAGTTACTGCCTGCAGAGCCAAAACAGTGCGTCAACAAAGAGGTCTCTGGAGCGCCATTTGATCATCCGATGAATCGTGACGAATGAACCACTAACAGTACGACCCCTCAGTATGCAGATAATGTATCCCGGTGCCACTCGCTGTCCTTGAGGAAGTTACATTTTTTCCGGTAGTGTATTTACTATTCGGTAGGATCCTAACTGTTATCGTTCAAAACTAGATCTGGGATACGTAGGCCGGCCGGTGTGGCCGAGCGGTTCTAGGCGCTTCAGTTTGGAACCGCGCGATCGCAACGGTCGCAAGTTCGAATCCTACCTCGGGCACGGATGTGTGTGATGTCCTTAGGTTAGTTAAGTTTAAGTAGTTCTAAGTTCTAGGGGACTGATGACCCCAGATGTTGACTCCCATAGTGCTCAGAGCCATTTGAACCTTTTTTTTTTTTTTTTTTTTTTTGGATACATATAGACACTTGCGCACTCTCCTCCTGCCAAAACTGAAGCTTCAAGGTTAGAGTGGACACTGTGGGGTACGTTAAACGGCTTAGTATATGATTAACGTTTTACCGCATTCTAAATTCATTTTCATTCAATGTTGTGGGATCTTACCACTCGTTGCTTGTAGGGTGCCTAAAGGATGCTGCGTTCTCGGAATGCTATACAAAAATTCAAGCAAATAGCATTAGTAGTTTTATTTCTATAAAGCTATTGACACTACTTTGGAGTTACATCTTCGTCGCAAGTAACATGCAAACTGTAATAGTCATTGCTATAGGCAAATTTCAGACAAGTAACTGATAAGGATCACAACTAGTTGTTCTTGTAGCACGCTCCACAAATACGTTCCACTAATGTCAGTGCAATGAGGTGATCTGAGCGGCCGAGGCTAGCAGGAGCGGCGTTTATATTCACTTTGTACAGGTGTCGCTCTTGGCGCGGCGTGGTCCAATTCCGCGCACCATTGGCCAAAGTTTCCTCATCGCCTTCTCTGGTCCTGCATCCTTCGTTCCGACGCTTGTGGTTACGCCAGTATATACCTCCCCCCCCCCCAAAAAAAAAAAAAAGAAACAGACTGTCATCGTGTAGGGAGTGCGACCACGGCGGGGGATGCAGGAGTGTGGGCGCAACGTCGGGCCGGAAGCTGTGGCTGCAGGGGACATCAAGCTTCCGGCCGTACCCCGCCATCCAGCCCGCCGTCTGGCGACAACGTCCCCAAAACCACCAGAAGGGTACGCGTCCACCTCCTGCTGCCATGAACCAGATGAAGAAGGTGGCAACTGATGCGGTGTGAGCGGGTCCAGTTCCATCGGTAGGACGAGGGGAGGCGGAGGAGGCGAACACTGTCTCCATTGGGTCGTCCCGCAGAGTCCTGATGACACCCTCTGGTGCCTGCTGTGGCAGCGTGTCCTCGGGATTCGTGAATCTGGGGGAAGAGACAAAGAAGGATCACCGTGCACGTGACAGTGGCGAATTTGATTGTGATGTCGGTGTTGCAATCCGTCGGGACCTGAAATGAGATGTATCCATGCGCCAAGTCGACGAAGGATCTCGCCTCGCGTCCACCGTCTGATTGCGCAAAAGACCTGTAAAAGACAATATCATGCAGCGCGAAGTGATACTTGCGGCCTTCCTTCGGCGCCGGATGCTGGGGAGGTTGGAGCAGGTGGAGCAGTGTCCGATGGCGGCGGCCGTGAAACATTTCCGCCGATGATGGTTCATCTCATGGGTGCGAACGATATCAGACGAGAAACAGTTGCAGTGCTTGATCTCTGGTGTGTGCAGAGCGAAGTTTGGCCATATGATGCTTGAAGGTTCTGACAAAACGTTCCGCTTCGCCGTTTCACCGGGGATGGAACGGTGCACTAGTTAGATGCTGTATGCCACTGCCTTCACAGAATGTTTCAAATTCATTTGACATGAACTGAGGTCCGATGTCTGACACTATTACTTTAGGTAAACCTTCTAGGCAAAAAATCGATGACAACACTTGAATTGTGCTACGTGACGTTGTCGAGTTCATTGATACAGAAAAAGAAAACTTTCTATATAAGTCAACCACGATCAACCAACGAGTGTTGCCGGCCGCGGTGGCCGAGCGGTTCTAGGCGCTTCAGTCCGGAACCGCGCGACTGCTACGGTCGCAGATTCGAATCCTGCCTCGGGCATGGATGTGTGTGATGTCCTTAGGTTAGCTAGGTTTAAGTAGTTCTAAGTTCTAGGGGACTGATGGCTTGAGATGTTAAGTCCCATAGTGCTCAGAGCCATTTGAACCATTTTCTCAAGAAATTCACAAAACTTAACTTTCCAGTTTCATCGTCGTCGCAAGTAACAAGCAAACATTAATAGTCATTGCTATAGGCAAGGTCCATACAAGTAACTGAAAAGGATCGCAACTAGTTGTTTCAGTAGTACGCTCCGCAAATACGTTGCACTAATGTCAGTACACTGAGGAGATCTGAGCTGCCGATGATGATGGTGATGATTGGTTTGTGGGGCGCTCAACTGCGCGGTCATCAGCGCCCGTACAAAGTCCCAGTTTTTCACAGTCCAATGTATACACAGTCCAATCTATCCACTGTCACGAATGATGAAGATGAAATGACGAGGACAACACAAAGCAAACACCCAGTCACTGGGGAGAGGAAACGCTCAACCCGGCTGAGAATCGAACCCGGAACCCTGCGATTTAGAGGCAGCAACGCTAGCCACTAGACCACGAGCTGTGGACCTAAGCAGCCGAGGCTAGCAGGAGCGGCACTGACATTTACTTTTTTCAGTTGTTACTCTTAGTACGGCACCGTCCAATTCCGCACACCATTGGCCCACGTTTCCTCACCGCCTTCTCTGGTCTTGTGTTCCGCGTCTTCGTTCCGGCGCTTGTGGTTATATCAGAACATAATTTCCTGTGCCTAAGAGTAACAGAAAGAAAATAATGTCCGTCTTGCTATAGAAGAGCCGGCCGGAGTGGCAGTGCGGTTCTAGGCGCTACAGTCTGGAGCCGAGCGACCGCTACGGTCGCAGGTTCGAATCCTGCCTCGGGCATGGATGTGTGTGATGTCCTTAGGTTAGTTAGGTTTAATTAGTTCTAAGTTCTAAGCGACTGATGACCTCAGAAGTTAAGTCGCATAATGCTCAGAGCCATTTTGAGCTACAGAAGCATGATGGCTGTAAGCAGGATGAATATTGAGACTGATGTACACTCATTACAGGCAGTATCGTCCTACATAGTTCTGCACAGAGTTAATACTGAATTTCACTGCCTGGCATACTTCACCAATAGATCTGTTGGAAGATTATGACTTACGAGATTGCAAAATCTGCCCTTGTCGCTGAGCAAATTTAGACTTTCTGTTTTGTCGAAGATTTTTAAGAATTTTTGAAACTTATTTTTAAAAATTAATAAAAAAACAAATTTTCTACAGTGATATAAAAAGGTATTTATGTATAAATTATGTTTCACGAACGTTGCACCTGATTTTGCAGACAGTTCTTTAAAACTGTAGAATACTGACTTGGTTTGTATTTTATGATACTAATTTACGCAGATATAATTATATGGAATAGTGGACCCATGCCTTAATCTAATGTGAGATGATAATATCGATTTTTTCCTACCATTGCACCATCTGTTGTACTTACATATTACCATGAACGTTTACTCTGGGATCTGTCAGTTGTAAAGTGGTGAAGAATGAGAGCACCTGTAATCGGTGCAACAACATATGTGTACGTAGTTCTTGTTTTAAAATTGACGTGCCGACTCCTAGTATACCTCACGATACCAAGATAGACATGCATTGTATACCACCACTTAGTGAACAGAAATATAAGATTGTGTAATGATGTTAACATAGGTATGTTGTTATTCGAATTGCAAAGCTTGGATATAATTATTGTGTGCTGCTACATATTAGTTGCTGTGTCCTAGTATTTTTGATCCCATCAGTTGCACATGCGAAGATGGTGACAGTGAATTGTTGAAACCGCTGGCCGGAGTGGCCAAGCGGTTCTAGGCGCTATAGTTTGGAACCGCGCGACCGCTACGATTGCAGGTTCGAATCCTGCCTCGGGCATTGATGTGTGTGATGTCCTTAGGTTAGTTAGATTTAAGTAGTTCTAAGTTCTAGGGGACTAATGACCTCAGAAGTTAAGTCCCATAGTGCTCGGAGCCAATTGTTGAAACCGGTAATCCATATGAATAAACGATTTTATAGGTCTGGACAGCTGAAAATGTTCATAATTCTAGAGACCGCCGGAAAGTGTATGGGGTTGACTGTGTCTGTGGAACTTATCACAGGCGAAGGGGATTCAATGAAAATAGCTGTATATATTCCGCAAAGTATACAGTCCTCACTTTTACTGAGCTGCACACAGAATGCCCTTACACGTGACTACAAACAGAACGCCTTCGATGGTGACGGCTAGTTTGCACGAAGGCGCGTGCGATAAATTCTCGCCCACGACTTTCGCCGAACATCTTTCAGCGTCGACGGGCACGGAAACATTTAGATTAACGTTTGCAGACGGAGGGCAGTGAGTAATCGAGAAGCGGCGATATCGCAGTGTTCCGGCAGCGCTTCATTCAGCGGGCGCGGTTGTCCGCACTGCACCCCGGGGGTTCCCCGCGCTGAGCGATGACCCGCGCCCACGAGAGCGGCCACCTCATTGGCTGTCGGCGCGCACGCCGCGCGATCACCGGTTCGCGTGCGCCTTATCCAGAGCTGACTAATAGAGCGCGCTGGCTGCATCGCCAATCTCGCGCGCGCCGCGTGCCAGTTACCAGCGGCTCAGGCGCGGGGCGCTTCCCTCGTGTCGAAGTTGAGCGGTGGGTTTCCCAGGCTTTGCGAACTGGCTATCACTTTCCTTAGAACACCTCCAGGGAGGCCAATGGCCATATAAATCTCCCAGCAGGCAGACCGACTGCAATGCGGCAGGCCGTTGGTAATACCGTCTTGTTATTGCCAGTCAGACAGCGACACCGACTGCAACATACGGGATGGTGTAGCTAAGAAAGCTCACTCTATATACTACACTACTGGCAATTAAAATTGCTACACCAAGAAGAAATGCAGATGATAAACGAGTATTCACTGGACAATTATATTATACTAGAACTAACATATGATTACATTTTCAGGCAATTTGGGTTAATAGATCCTGAGAAATCAGTACCCAGAACAACCACGTGGACATTGAGTCAAACAGAGCTTGGATGTCGTGTACAGGTACAGATGCCCATGCAACTTCAACACGATACCACAGTTCGTCAAGAGTAGTGACTGGCGCATTGTGACGAGCCAGATACTCGGCCAATTGGTGAGAGATTTGGAGAATGTGCTGGCCAGGGCAGCAGTCGAACATTTTCTGTATCCAGAAAGGCCCGTACAGGACCAGCAACATGCGGTCGTGCATTATCCCGCTGAAATCTAAGTTTTGCAGGGATCGAATGATGGGTAGAGCCACGGGTCGTAACACATCTGAAATGTAACGTCCGCTGTTCAAAGTGCCATCAATGCGAACAAGAGGTGACCGACACGTCTACCAATGGCACCCTATACCATCACGCCGGGTGTACGCCAGTATGGCGATGACTAATACACGTTTCTAATGTGCGTTCACCGCGATGTCGCCAAACACGGATGCGACCATCATGATGCTGTAATCAGAACCTGGATTCATCCGAAAAAATGACGTTTTTCCATTCGTGCACCCAGGTTCGTCGTTGAGTACACCATCGCAGGCGCTCCTGTCTATGATGCAGCGTCAAGGGTAACCGCAGCCATGGTCTCCGAGCTGATAGTCCATGCTTCTGCAAACGTCGTCGAACTGTTCGTGCAGATGGTTGTTGTCTTGCAAACGTCCCCATCTGTTGACTCAGGGATCGAGACATGGCTGCACGATCCGTTACAGCCAAGCGGATAAGATGCCTGTCATCTCGACTGCTAGTGATACGAGGCCGTTGGGATCCAGCACGGCGTTCCGTTTTACCCTCCTGAACCCACCGATTCCATATTCTGCTAACAGTCATTGGATCTCGACCAACGCGAGCAGCAATGTCGCGATACGATAAACCGCAATCGCGAGAGGCTACAATCCAACCTTTATCAAAGTCGGATACGTGATGGTACGCATTTCTCCTCCTTACACGAGGCATCACAACATTTCACTTGGCAATGCCGGTAAACTTCTGTTTGTGTATGAGAAATCGGTTGGAAACTTTCCTCATGCCAGCACGTTGTAGGTGTCGCCACCAGCGCCAACCTTGTGTGAATGGTGTGTGAATGGTCTGGAAAGTGTAACACCTCCGTTTATTTATCCCGACCTGACCTGATCGAATAGCAGCCCAATAATTATTATTAATGTGACCGTGTACCTAATGGGGCTGACAATCGGAATTGACTGCTACGGAAGTTGTTACTTTCCAGTTCGTCCTTCTCAATACTGTAATAATGAAATGTCTCGGCCGGCCGCGGTGGTCTCGCGGTTCTAGGCGCGCAGTCCGGAACCGTGCGACTGCTACGGTCGCAGGTTCGAATCCTGCCTCGGGCATGGATGTGTGTGATGTCCTTAGGTTAGTTAGGTTTAAGTAGTTCTAAGTTCTAGGGGACTGATGACCACAGCAGTTGAGTCCCATAGTGCTCAGAGCCATTTTTTGAAATGTCTGGTAACAAGAAAAACACCAACACAGTTTCACTAATTACGAACCTATATTCGTCTCAAAAACACAAAAAGGAGGAGACAGCCACTGCCTTCGTCATACATATCTAATTACGGCTAATCTCAGCACAGGCTTCTTCATTTTCTATTATAGTCACACGCTAATCCATCACTGCATCCAAAGCTGCAATCCAACACTGCAATCCAAGGTTATGCCGGCGCGGTAGACGCGAAACCAAAATATCGGCACTAGAACTGTCACTGACCACTTCCGTAATTATACTTCTTCACTTTCCCGGTATTATTTCTAGTACAAACGGGTTTAACCACGGCGATGGCAACTCCCTTTGTCGTTAAAGCCTTGCATTACAACAACTGGCCTCCACACACCCCTACCCGCAACATGGCACTCGCTCAACTCCACACTCGCTCTCGCAACACGACACAATCGATTGTTCTCCCTATCGACTTGTGCCGAGTGCAAATTTATAGTAAGGGCCTACAGACCCCTTACATCCCCGCCCTCGAAAACTTCTTTGGAGCCTTTGGCGTAAAAGAATCGGCAAAGAAATTAAATATTATTACATCTGAACAAAACACACAGTGTAAATAATTAATGAAATTACAAATCACCAAATAATCCCTCGACTCCGGTAGTGGGCTGCCTCCACTATAATTTTCTACAAAAGGTTATTACATCTCACAAACATGGCATTGTCCAAATCACAACTTTTTATCAAGCAGCAATAATCCTCTATAGTCCATACTGAATGTCACACACAACATACAATCAAAAATTATTACGTGAACACATGACATATGAGTTATTATATTACAAATTAGTTGTTACAGGTTTTACACCCATTCTCAGGTAATCGTCGATATGAAATATGAAGTTCTAGTTATAATACATCAGAAAATACAATGCGGATAAACATTCCCCTTTTTCAAATGTCCGTTTAACAACTAAATGTTCTAAACATGTCTTAGTAGGTTTATTCTGGTCCTTGTCGCTCTCACTCCTGACCGGACTTCATCTGGAGTGTCATTCAGTTTTCCCGTCTCTCCGCCTCTTCTATATGCACTGTGTCATTCATTCGCCTATCCCTTCCTCTCTCATGATCTCTTGGTTCTTCTTCTCCAATCATTTCTCCATTGTCGTTCACCACCATGGTTCCTATACTTATGGCCACCACCTCTTCCTCTATAATCAGACGAATTATTAAAATGGTTCCTTTGGTCACTACTTCCATCTCGGTTTTGATCATTAGCTTGATTGTGTTCCTGTGATCGAACAGATTCCAACTGTTCCAGTATCTCCATCAAGGCCTCCCTATCTTTAATTAGGCTCCCGGATACAGTTTCTTGCATTCTCCGGCTCAATCTTCTTTTTATCGCTGATATCATTATGTCATCACTCAGGGGTTGTTCCAGGGTCTCGTTCAATTCCCACAAATGTCCGGCAAACTCTCTCAACGGTCCTCTCCATGTATTAAGTGACTTGCGGTGTAGTAGGTCCTCAAGTGCTGCACACTGATGACTTTTGGACCACTATTTCTTCAAGAATTCCCCTTCAAACTAATCATAACTAGTAGTCCCTTCCTTCTTCCTGACTCCCCAAGTGAAGGGCTCACCTTCCATCCTATCTATTGCAAATTGAATCTTGTCTGCGTCTTTGAAATGTGCTGGGAAAACTCCTTTTAACCATTTCATAAATATCACTGGGTGCAACCCTCCTTTCGGTTTAAACTTCTGCCCTGTATTATTATGGACGTACCAATTATCACTGCCCATCAAGGTAACGACTCTACCTTCCCCAACGGTTAAAGTGGCATTGCTAATTCGTTTATCAATTTCTTATGTCTTGCTCTCCAATTGTTGCACTCCCTGTTGTAATTGCCTGACCTCCATTGCAACCCTCTTGTTATCCTCTTCTCGTTGCACGGCTATAGCATTTCTCAGATTGACAGCCAGTTGGTTTTGCCTATCTCCTATCCCCTTAACCGCATCATTGCATTGTTCTGCATCTGCGTCACCTTGGCGATTCGATGATTGCAATTTGTTTCCACTTCGGTGATTCTTTCTCCCAATTCGGCTTTAGTTTCTTTAATACTGTCTTCTATCTTTTTTGTTAACTTTCCTTCCATCTTCTCCACGTCTCCCTGGACTTGGTCTATGCTCTTCTGTAGCTTACTCTCTCTCTCGTTGATGACCATCTTCAGTCGTTCTTGTAACTCCTGCATTTCCTTCTTCAGATTATATTCTATCTTCATTTGCGATGTTTTGATCTCTTGTGCTAGAGTTTCCTTAAATGATTTTTCTAAGCTTTCTCTAGTTTCTTGTAAACCGTTCTCTAATGATTTGCGGAATATTTCTTCCCTTTCTCTAGTTTCTTGTAAACTTATCTGCAATGATTTGCGGAATATTTCTTCCCTCTCTCTTGTTGCCTTGGTTTCCTTTAACAAGTCTGCTAACATCGACCGTATATCCTCACCCTCTGAAACTGGCTTATCTCTCGTCGTTTGCCCCGGTGCCTCGGGGTAACTAGTTGATGCGCTAATGGACTTTCTAATGACAATCCATAATCACTGATTCCTGAATCATCTCTGTCTTCCTGTCCTATCCCTTTCCTTTCAGCTAATGCCTCACAAACTTTCTGCTTATCTTCGGTAGACATGTTTGGTTTATTTTTAATGCACAGGCAAGTAATATAAAATAACCTCTAGTAACCCAAAACACTCCTAATTACCGCGAAACTAATCAAACAGTAGCTGCAGTATCTTCAGTTAATCCCAAAATTGATACAATACGTATGAGTACTGAACATAATGACTCTCAAAACCTAATAATTTCAAATATCAATTTTCACATACACAGTTTATGTAAAATGTTTTAAATAAGACAAACCACACCATTCATTAAATCTATAAATGTAAAATCCCCAAAAACAATGAGCATATCTGTATAATCACCATTTAGACAGCGCAGCATGCATCAATAAGTATGCTATATTTCAGAGTATGTTTCGCAAACTTTTCGGAAATTACTGTAATTGGGCACTTCTCCTAAGGTGAAACACAGTTTAAAACTGTTTATTTATCGTGAAGACAGTATACTGCAATTTAATGTTATGCTAACCAGTTGTCTTCACTCACCAACTGACATTACCACGAGTCGCGATGTTTTGACGTTTGAAGTGGGCGTGGCGCTGTACTGCCGCCGGAGCCATGTGAAGTCGTGCTGAAGATCTGTGGCGAGTCGTCGTAGTTCTCAGTCGGCCGCTCCGTGGCGCTGCAGGCGGGCGTAGTTTATAATTCGGCCGCTAGATGCCGGGTTGGCGCCCGGTGTCTCGAAGTCGCACTGATCGAGGTCAGTGTAGTGCATCTGCGCCTGACCTACTCTTTGCACAGGTGGTTGGGATGACGTGTGAAATCACCTCGCAGATTGAAGCTCTTTGGCGCAGCTGCTGCACGGGTTTGCGTGACGTCATTCAACAATTGCGTCGCCACATAAATTGTCGCCTGCATAACAGTTTATGGGTCCACATGAATTTGCTCGATTTTCACTATTCAAAAAGCAATTTCGATCATAACATTACTACTAAACACTTCTTCAAAGCTTTCGTGACGAATTCTTGGTCCGTTTTGTTGTGGTATTGTTCACACGTGTCTTTCTTTGGTGTTCACTTTTCACAGCTTTTCGCGCGGATTTACGCGTTTGCACATTATAGCACAGTTTATCGACACTATTACTCTTATCTAATATGGCGGAAAAACAGTTTATTCACAATCGTAAGATGCTATTACTTCGTATTGTTGAAAATGCACTGTTTCTTGTCGCGATTTTAAAGTTTATGCTCTGTCTTGATCCGAAATTGGAAAATATTTTCTCGCGTTAAGCAAGATAAAATTACCTATTGTTCTTACTATTCGTCCGAAGATTGCACTTGTCCTTTCATGGTAAGCCAAGGTGTAACACCTCCGTTTATTTATCCCGACCTGACCTGATCGAATAGCAGCCCAATAATTATTATTAATGTGACCGTGTACCTAATGGGGCTGGCAATCGGATTTGACTGCTACGGAAGTTATTACTTTCCAGTTCGTCCTTCTCAATACTGTAATAATGAAATGTCTGGTAACAAGAAAAACATCAACACAGTTTCACTAATTACGAACCTATATTCGTCTCAAAAACACAAAAAGGAGGAGACAGCCACTGCCTTCGTCATACATATCTAATTACGGCTAATCTCAGCACAGGCTTCTTCATTTTCTATTATCGTCACACGCTAATCCATCACTGCATCCAACGCTGCAATCCAACACTGCAATCCAAGGTGATGCCGGCGCGGTAGACGCGAAACCAAAATATCGGCACTAGAACTGTCACTGACCACTTCCGTAATTATACTTCTTCACTTTCCCGGTATTATTTCTAGTACAAACGGGTTTAACCACGGCGATGGCAACTCCCTTTGTCGTTAAAGCCTTGCATTACAACAACTGGCCTCTACACACCCCTACCCGCAACATGGCACTCGCTCAACTCCACACTCGCTCTCGCAACACGACACAATCGATTGTTCTCCCTATCGACCTGTGCCGAGTGCAAATTTATAGTAAGGGCCTACAGACCTCTTACAAAAGCTAATCATTTCCATATCACAGCATCTTCTTCCTGTCGGTTACATTTCGTGTCTGTAGCACGTCATCTTCGTGGTGTTGCAATTTTAATGGCCAGTAGTGTGTAACTGATCAAAAGTGTCCCGGTATCGAATAGTGTTTAGTGATGTGAGGTGTGCCCACACTTCGTCTTCGGCTTTAACTTCGCTGGGGAGAGTTACAATGAGTTGCTTGAATGTCTGTGGAGACATGGCAGCACGTTCTTCCTCAAGAACCGAAACCAGAGACAGTAATGGTGTTGGACGCTTGGCTCTGAGTGAAGTCGACGGTCAGAATCGTCCAAAAGATGTACCTTTGGGTTCAGATCTAAAGTGTTGGCAGGTCATTTGGTTTCAGGAATTTTATTGTCCACAGACTCTTGCGTCGTAGATGCTGCTTTATGACAGGTTGCATTGTCATGTTTATTGAAATAACCATCTTCCCCACAGTATTCAGTGGTGTAACATGCGTTCATATCCTTCTCCATTAAGGGTTTCCCTAAGCGCAGTAATGAGGCCACGTGATACTGCACTGCCTGTGTTGTTAAGAACTACGATCTAGTGTTACTTCGGACATGCATGCATGTCCCAAAGAACAATGCCGACATTAATGACATGAAATTTATTCTCAGTTGCGAATACAAACAACTGTCAGCTGTGTAAGGAAATGACGACAGTGAAAATTTATACCGGAATAGTATTCGAACCTCGATTTCACACTTTACGCTAGCGATCGCCTTAATCGCTCTGGCTATCCGTGCACGACTCACAGCCACACCCAGACTCCCATATGCTACAACCTGTGTTCATACACGTATTATATAATTCCTGCAAATGGGAGGACATTTTAATTGCAGTCACTGCCTTTTATCGGTGGATTAACATAATTTTGCAGTGTCTGTTGTGAAAAAAACGATGCAATGATCCTTCGGATATCCGTGTATACATCGTATTTATCCTGCGATCCGCAAAGCGACTTTTAATTAAAATGCCCTCCCCTGTACGGGAATTGCATAATATGTGTGCGAGTAGAGGTTGTGAAGCAGGAATGACGTATGGTAATTTGGGTCTGGTCGTGAGTCGCGCACCGATAGCCGAAGTGGTTCAGGCGACCGCTCGATTAAAGCGTGAAATCTGGTTTCGATTCTCGGTCTTGCAGTAACTATCATTGCCATTATTCCCTTATACAGTTGATGGCTGTACGCATTCCCAACTGTGAAAACATTGAATACAAGAAAAATACACTCTACTAGCGAAAAACACTCTCCAATTGTAACGTCCCCTCCGTACTTCAATACTGTCATACATACTGTATGGTGGTAGGTAATATTCTTCGGCATTCACCCAGACCAAACCATTCCATAGGATTGCCAGAGAGTGAGTTCTGCAAAGTTTTGGGAGGTTGGGGGAACACTCACAATAACAATCACGAGCACTGTACCCATAAATTCTGATATTTGGGCAGCACTGTTCACAAGAAATATGGCTATATTTACCATCATCCACTGTAAATATAATGAAACCTATTGTCGAAGTGTTCAACACTCATTTTGACCACTTGGAGAACAAACACGCAAAATCCACTGTTCAGATAGGTTTTTATAGGTTTACATGTGTGGTACAGTTCTTGCAATTAACACGAGTCCGTCCTAGTAGCGTTACGAATGATTTGCACAAACGTCTATCTGGCCGTTCGCGACGCCGCTGTTTGACGATTAAGCGGTACGATATCCGAACGAAATGTTCGACGCTCGAAGGATGTAGTCCAACACATCACATGTCTCTCTTTCACTGGGACTATTCACTCAGATTTAATACTATCCACGTTATTCGTCACGCAACCTTCACAGTGCTGGAGATTGTTGTTGTCATGTCACACGACACACGAGTTAGGAATTATCACTTCTTAACCTTCCGATAGGCGAGCGTATGTGTCAGATACGCAGCGACAATGTTCGTTACAGTTTCTTGTAATGCGGGAGGGCGGAACCCCCCCCCCCTCCACCCTTTGCTCAAGCCACCTCTTTCGACCCAACTCTACTTCAGTCCTGGCCGCTGCCCGATACAGTAAACAGCAAGCTAGTAACATGTGTTTCGTATCTGAGGAATACGAGCGACCTTCCGTGTAAGTTTTTAACTTTTCATTTTACAGTATTTATCGTTAAATGTTTAATGCTTATTAGTAATTTAAAGTAGTGTACATGGTGAATTTACATGTGTCCCAAATCAACAATGAAATTAATGTTATTTATTCAGTTTCGTTTCATATCTATTTCTTAGGTACTGTGGAGGACAAAGAGACGTATAATTTAAATAATCCTTTGGATACTAAATCTGTGATACCGACGATGAGGATGATAAGGACAAAAGTTGCAAAGAGGACAGTGATACTGATGAAGAAGAGCAGGTATCAGAAAGACATGGTGATTCTCATACGGAACTGAGTGTCAGGCGTAGCGCCATATACCGATCCTGCCTTGGAGGCGGTTAAGTGGGAAATGTGTCTCAGAGCTGGATAGCGACAGATGGTGACGCAAGACTGGATGCGCACGTAGATTGTGTATCAGCCGATAGAGGACAGTATTGGATAGGAGACTGTGATTTAGTTTCGATTTAGTTCAAATGGCTCTGAGCACTATGGGTCTTAACATCTGAGGTCATCAGTCCCCTAGAACTTAGAACTAATTAAACCTAACTAACCTAAGGACATCGCACACATCCATGGCCGAGGCAGGATTCGAACCTGCGACCGTAGCGGTCGCACTGTTCCAGACTGTAGCGCCTAGAACAGCTCGGCCACTACGGCCGGCTTTTCATAATCTGTTCTAGTATTTTCATAAAGTGTTATTATGTCTTTTTGTGTATGTAAAATGTTACAAATGTGTTTTAACAGTATGAATGATGTGTGAGGTTAATATGAAGATAATTGTTTAACGAGTTATGTAGTGGGATTTAGTGTGGGAACATTTCGAAGAAGTATGGATGTTGACAAAGGGGATTTTTGTAGAATAGATTTGTTAAGTAAGTTTATGGTAAAAGGAAAGTTAATTCAGGTATAAATAACAATAGTAAATAACTTTATGCATAAACAAAACTTCAGCATATTAGATAATTACGTCTGTAAAAAGTGCAGTCGTTAGGTTTACTATTTTGCGATTGGTTATTGATGAGAAGCGGGGACTGACACGGGAGAATGTTGTTTTGCTATTGGCTGTTGAGTAAACTGACCAATGGTAAAGCAGTAGTCTTCGCGCGCCTTTCTCTCCTCTTAGAGAAGACTTAGAGTATTCTAGAGATGAGTCGGAGCCTAGCCATGAAACAGTTCGGACGTGAGTAGTAGTAGTTCCGATGGAAATGATAAGTTGCCGGATCTAGCAGTGTTTCATACATCATAAGTGTTGTAAAGTGACGGTATAATTATTCCGATAGGTGTGTAGAAATTCCGGAATGTTTAAGTGAATTTTGTGACGAGAAAAGGCATAAATTCCGCGTGGTGTATTAGGCTGGTCGGTGGCTAAAAACCGTGACTGCATTAGGTACCGACAGACGTAATATTTGCCGAACATTCTCAGTCAAAAACAATCCGTATTTTTGTAGCTATTACGTTTTCGGGAAATGCAACACCATAAACTTGGTAACGTGAGTGAAAGGGATTGTGAGTGACTGTGTTAAGACTAGCACGGGCTTGGCAGTGATATTTGTTCACCTAAGTTTCAGAATATATTAATTAAGGACAAAATTTCCAACCTTTCATTTCTTGTGAAAACTTTCTCCCGAAACGTAGATTAGTGACTTTAATTGCAGCCTGGTTCATATCGAAGTACAGTAAGTTTCTCTTGGCTTCCCTACTGATGATCTGCTGAGACAATGTTCACATGTAGGTGCAGGTTCGTCGTAAAGGGACGGAAGGAACCGCGCCGCCGCAAGGGCTCAGTCCAGCTCAGAAGACTACGAAGATGAGAGCACCAAATCGACATTTCAAACTGTTCAAAAGAAAAATAAAAAAAAATAATCGAGGCTAAGAAGAGGTAAAAAAATATTTTACTTCATCTGCCCAGAGTAATCGGACCTGCGAAGAACCTGACAAATATTCTAGATTCATGAAAATGCCTCATCTCTGACACAATGATTCAACGTATTGTAGATAATACGAACAAATTCTTACAATACAAGGGACGCCCAGCAGACAGACACAGTGAAAATGAAAGCCTTATTCTAGCTGCTTTATCTCGCTGGGGTGTACCACGCGAATCGTCTGAATCTCGACGACTTATGGCGGGTGGATGACTTCCTTACCGTCATGAGTCCAAAAAGATTTCAGTTTTTTAAGTGATCTTTTTGTTTGGATGATGTGGAAACAAGAGGAGAACGAAGAAAAACTGACCGCCTAGCTCCTATAAGAATTATTTTTGAAGAATTCATAGAGTACTGCCAAAAATGGTGCTCATTTGGTGAAAATATCACGAGCGATCAAAAACTCTAGGCTTTTCGAGGTAGATGCGGTTTCATGCAATATATGCACAAAAAAAGCAAATACGGCATAAAATTTATGCTTTGGTCGACTTTCGGCTATCTTATACATATAATATGGAAATATAAGCTGGAATCCAGCCATAAGGTACATTTAGTCTAAGCAATAAACCATCGGACGTTGTGAAAAGGTTAGAAGCACATATTTACTACAGTGGGATAAATATCACGCCTGACAATTGATTTACGGATTACGATTTGGTAAAGGAATTGCCAGCAAAAAATTTATAAGTTGGCATGTTACGTAAAAATAAGCTTCAGATTCCTCCAGAAATTTCAGCGACCAGAAAGGGAGCGCCCCACTCAAGTCTGTTTGATTTTGGCAAAGCGGCGATGCTTGTTTCATACGTGCGAAAAAAGTACAAGAATGTTTTGTTGAGACAAACTTTGTTCGTCTTTCAACGTTGCGAGAAACACATAGCAATGGCCTCCGGTGGTGTTTTTTCCGATGATGAACGTTGTTGCCAAAATTAATTTATAATCTGGAACGGAAACACCAGCAATAATCTCAAGAGAAGAAAATATTTCAGATATCTTTCGAACGAACGTATTCAGGAATATGTGAAAAGTAGAAGTGCCAAAGTAACTGGAGACCTCCGTACAAAAGTTTTAAATGTGTTGCAAACAGAAGATGAATACCAACAGCAACATGGAAGCGGAGAAGAAGATCCACACAGGAGCCTATGAAGAAAAGATGTAGGCCATGTTTAGTTAGTAAGAAAACGAGAATCACCCGTTTCGAATGTGAAATATGTGGACAGTTCATTTGTTTACAGCATCCAAGAAATGTTTGCAAAGATTTTATTTCAGCTTCTAAGTAATCACCCGTTTCAAATGTAAGACATATAGACTGTATGTTTTGTTTAAATAATTCAAGAAATTTTTACATTGATTGTATTTCAACTTCTAAATAACTGTAGTATATTGAGAAACCAAAATTTCAAGCACATCCCGTATAAATTTGACATTCGTACACGGAAAGAAAGTTTGAGTACCCCGAGAAGCTGTGGGAACAAAATGTGTTTTGAAACACAACTTTATTTTTGAATAATTTTTTTACCTTACTTTTGTTTGTATAACCCATGAATAGTACCTCATATTACTTTTATGATAAAAATTTAATGTTTAAAAAGACAAACTTTATTAACAACTAGTGGTATTTGCGAGATAATGCGACAGCCCTTGTCCGAATAGAAGGCGCGCCTATCGGAAGGTTAAATAAATCGCCATATATCGAGCCGTCAACACTGGTGTAAACTCACAACTTGAGGCGTAGCGCCGTATACCGATCCTGCCTTGGAAGCGGTTAAGTTGGAGATGTGTCTCAGAGCTGGATACTGACAGATGGTTCAAACGGCTCTGAGCACTATGGGACTTAACTTCTAAGGTCATCAGTCCCCTAGAACTTAGAACTACTTAAACCTGACTAGCCTAAGCACATCACACACAACCATGCCCGAGGCAGGATTCGAACCTGCGACCGTAGCTGCCGCGCGGTTCCAGACTGTAGCGCCTAGAACAGCTCGGCCACCATGGCCGGTTTCATAAACTGTTCTAGTATTTTCATAAAGTGTTGTTATGTCTTTTTGTGTATGTAAAATGTTATAAATGTGTTTTAGCAGTATGGATGATGCGTGAGGGTGGTTTAAGGTTAATATGAAGATAATTGTTTTACGAGTTACGTAGTGGGATTAGTGTGGGAACATTTCGAAGAAGTATGGATGTAGACAAAGGGGATTTTTGTAGTATAGATTTGTAAAGTAAGTTTATGGTAAAGGGAAAGTAAATCAGGTATAAACAACAATAGTAAATAACTTTATGCATAAACAAAACTTCAGCATATTAGATAATTACGTCTGTAAAAAGTGTTGTCGTTAGGTTTACTATTTTGCGATTGATTATTGATGAAAAGCGTGGACTGACACGGGAGAATGTTGTTTTGCTATTGGCTGTTGAGTAAACTGACCAATGGTAAAGTAATCTCTTCGCGCGCCTTTCTCTGCTGGTAGAGAAGACTTAGAGTAATCTAGAGAGCAGTCGGAGCCTAGCCATGAAACACTTCGAACGTGTGTAGTAGTAGTTCTGATGGAAATAATAAGTTGCCAGATCTAGCAGTGTTTCATACATCAAAAGTGTTGTAAAGCGACGGCATAATTATTCCGATGGGTGTGTAGAAATTCCGGAATTTTTAAGTGAATTTTGTGACGAGAAAAGACAAATATTCCGCGTGGCGTATTGAGCAGGTCGGTGGCGAAAAACTGTGACTGCATTTGGTATCGACAGGCTTAATATTTGTCGAGCATTCTCAATCAAAAACAATCCATATTTTTGTAGCTATTGCGTTTTCGGGAAATGTAACACCATAAACTTGTTAACGTGAGTGAAGGGGATTGTGAGTGACGGTGTTAAGACTAGCACGGGCATGGCAGTGATACTTGTTCACCTAAGTTTCAGAATATTAAGGACAAAATTTCCAACCTTTCATGTCGTGTGAATACTTTCTCCCGAAACGTAGATTAGTGACTGTAATTGCAGCCTGATTCACGTCGAAGTATAGTAGATTTCGCTGGGCTTCCCTACTGATGATCTGCTGAGAGAATGTTCACAGGTAGGTGCAGGTTCGTCGTAAAGGGACGGAAGGAAACGCGCCACCGTGAAGTTTCGTGGTAAAAACGTTAATCAGTTCATCAAAGTACCGCAATCTGCATTCAGTAGCCGCGACGTCGACAGTGCATGATACAGAGTTTACGGAAGGTGAACCACCAGTCCAGGCAACCCCGGTCAGCGCTCTCCGTGGAAGCTACTATCGATACTCCCGCAGGACAGGCAGCAGCATAACAGTACGCTTACGTAACATAGTCTAGTGGAGTCACACTTTACACCGCGTCGAGCGTCGCATAGCACTAACTGCAGATATAAATCGCTTTCATAGCGATGCGACAAAAGTTATGGGATGCCTACTAATTCTTGTAGGACCTCCTTTTGCACGGCGTAGCTCAGTCACTCGAACTGGCATGTACTCAACAAGTCACTGGACATCCGCTGGAGATATACTGAGGCCATGCTGCCTCTGTAGCAGTTCATAATTGCGAAAGTGTTGCCGGTGCAGGATGTTGGACACGAACTGATCTCTCGATTTTGTCCCACAAAAGTTCGATGGGATTCATGTTGGGCGATGTGGGCAGCCAAAGGAGTCGCCAGAACTCTCAATAATGTTCTTCAAACCTATTGCGGACAAGTCTGAGCGGGCGACATGGCGCGTTGTCATCCCTTAAGAATTCTATCACGGTTTCGGAACGTGGATGGCTGCAAATGGTCTCCAAGTATCCGAATATAATCGTTCAAAGTCAATGATCGGTTCTGTTAGACAGGAGGGTCCACTCCAAACGATTGGAACACAGCCAACACACCATTATGGATCCAACACCAGCTTGCACAGTGCATTTTTGACAACTTGGGTTCAGGGTTTCGTGGGGTCTCCGCCACACTCGAACCCTACCATCAGCTCACTCATCTGACGAGGCCACGGTTTTACAGTCGTCTAGCGTCCAACCGAGATGGTCACGATGCCAGGAGAGGCGCTGCAAGCGATGTCGTGCTGTTAGCAAAGGCACTCGTGTCTGTCGCCTGCTGCCACAGCCCATCAACGCCAAATTTCACCAATGGATACGTTCGTCGTACGTCCCACACTGATTTCTGCAGTTGCTTGTCTATTAGCACTGACACCTCTGTGCAAACGCTGCTGTTCTCGATCGTTAAGTGAACGCCGTCGGCCGCTGTGTTGTCCGTGGTGAGACGTAATGCCTGAAATCTGGCATTCTCAGCACACTTTTGACACTTTGGACCTGAATTCCCTAACGATTTCCGAAATGATATGTCCCATGTGTCTAGCTACAACTACCATTCCGCGTCCAAATTTTGTTATTCCCAATCACGCCGGAGACGTTTTCACATTAATCGCCTGTGTACAAATGACATCTCCGCTAATGCATTGCCCTTTTATACTTTGTGCAAGCGGTACTACCGACATCTGTACATGTGCATATCCCTATCCCATGACATTCACCCCAGTGTATGGGGCAGCTCACCATTGTACGTCATTCTTTTCAGCTCCGTACCTACAGTAACTGTGCTGGCTGAACTGCCGCTGGTACCTCTTTGGAACTAAGGAGTGATTCCTGCCGCTGATTTGATGCAATTTTTTGCAACCACATTCCGAAATGCTCGACAGTCTTTGCCGACAATACATGTTTGCCGGGTCTTGGTTCAACTGTAGTTGTTCCCTCGCGTTTCCATTTTACAGTCACATCAACCAACCGTCGTCTTGGGCAACTTTAGAAGCGTCGAAATGATGGCACTCTTACTCATGAAGGCGTTTTACAATACTACGATCTTTAATGTTCATTTGCGCAAGTGTTCATTGAATGTTTGTTCTTTCAAGCATCATGCACGAGCGCCAGATAGTTGAAATGAAGTGCTTTCAGCGGAATTAATACTTTTACATGTCGCCTCATGCAGTTACATTTATTTTCAGATTTTATGTAGAATTTTCAACTAAATAACGTGAGTGGAGATCACAGTGAACTTCAGGAGACGTGCTGTAGTAATGTATGCTCTTGACTTTGCGTTCAGATAAATGACACGTTGTTCAATTGGACGTGTCTCTCTTACAAAGATGGATACATTTACGCAGATAGATTTTATTATGGCGGCAGAAAATCTTGTGTACAATCTATAATCATTTGCTTTTTGTTAAGGGCTCCTTCATTTTCCCATTGCGCTATGAAATATTGCTCACTATCTCATATTTCACTAAACAGTAGTCAGATTGTCTTTTTTTGGTGCATGCGTCACATTTCTTACAGAGAGGTGTATTTCCACGGCATTAACACTGGAGTCATAATTTGCTATGCACTAACACCTAGAATTGCTCTCTACCAAACTTATCGTTCCATAGTTTTGGTACAGTACGTAAATGATGTAGTAAATGGTAGGATTACTGGTAGCATTGGTAAAGAAAGAAACATAAATGTATGTACTAGAGGGAAACTAGGAGCCGGCGACTTCTCTTTGTTTTGCACATTATTAAAACCGCACATCGTTCAGTGTCAGTCCGTTACTTATTTTGTATCCCTAGAAAATATAAATTACATTCTGTAAGTAAAAAAAATTAGCCGATCATGCATTTTCTGCGATATTATTATACCAAAGAAATTACTTCATTCATGCGCCGGCCGGGGTGGCCGAGTGGTTCTAGGCGCTACAGTCTGGAACCGCGCGACCGCTACGTTTCCAGCTTCGAATCCTGCCTCGGGCATGGATGTGTGTGATGTCCTTCGGTTAGTTAGGTTCAAGCAGTTTCAATTTCTAGGGGACTGATGACCTCAGAAGTTACGTCTCATAGTGCTCAGAGCCATTTCAACTGTTTGAGCATCATACATGCACAATTTATATGCACATACAACAGAATCTCGATGATTATTGTTCTTATTTTGAACTCCATGAAACGTTCTTTATCGTGATCAAAGCCGAGAGTTTCCTGTTATTATTGGTAAGTGCGAAAGTTGTTTATGAATATCAGGATTATGTTTTACATAAACTGGATGAAGTTTTGAAGCCATATTTCACATTTGTTTCTGAGGAAATTGCTTTTTCTAGCTCTACATGATAAATCTTTATTGTTTTCTTTATTTTCGCTACAACATCCCTCTGGTTCACGTTACAAATGAACAATTTTCGCATAAACCCTGAATTATACCTAGAAAATTTCACTTTTACTATAAATGCTATTTGTTTTATATACTTTTTATAATACACTCCTGGAAATGGAAAAAAGAACACATTGACACCGGTGTGTCAGACCCACCATACTTGCTCCGGACACTGCGAGAGGGCTGTACAAGCAATGATCACACGCACGGCACAGCGGTCACACCAGGAACCGCGGTGTTGGCCATCGAATGGCGCTAGCTGCGCAGCATTTGTGCACCGCCGCCGTCAGTGTCAGCCAGTTTGCCGTGGCATACGGAGCTCCATCGCAGTCTTTAACACTGGTAGCATGCCGCGACAGCGTGGACGTGAACCGTATGTGCAGTTGACGGACTTTGAGCGAGGGCGTATAGTGGGCATGCGGGAGGCCGGGTGGACGTACCGCCGAATTGCTCAACACGTGGGGCGTGAGGTCTCCACAGTACATCGATGTTGTCGCCAGTGGTCGGCGGAAGGTGCACGTGCCCGTCGACCTGGGACCGGACCGCAGCGACGCACGGATACACGCCAAGACCGTAGGATCCTACGCAGTGCCGTAGGGGACCGCACCGCCACTTCCCAGCAAATTAGGGACACTGTTGCTCCTGGGGTATCGGCGAGGACCATTCGCAACCGTCTCCATGAAGCTGGGCTACGGTCCCGCACACCGTTAGGCCGTCTTCCGCTCACGCCCCAACATCGTGCAGCCCGCCTCCAGTGGTGTCGCGACAGGCGTGAATGGAGGGACGAATGGAGACGTGTCGTCTTCAGCGATGAGAGTCGCTTCTGCCTTGGTGCCAATGATGGTCGTATGCGTGTTTGGCGCCGTGCAGGTGAGCGCCACAATCAGGACTGCATACGACCGAGGCACACAGGGCCAACACCCGGCATCATGGTGTGGGGAGCGATCTCCTACACTGGCCGTACACCACTGGTGATCGTCGAGGGGACACTGAATAGTGCACGGTACATCCAAACCGTCATCGAACCCATCGTTCTACCATTCCTAGACCGGCAAGGGAACTTGCTGTTCCAACAGGACAATGCACGTCCGCATGTATCCCGTGCCACCCAACGTGCTCTAGAAGGTGTAAGTCAACTACCCTGGCCAGCAAGATCTCCGGATCTGTCCCCCATTGAGCATGTTTGGGACTGGACGAAGCGTCGTCTCACGCGGTCTGCACGTCCAGCACGAACGCTGGTCCAACTGAGGCGCCAGGTGGAAATGGCATGGCAAGCCGTTCCACAGGACTACATCCAGCATCTCTACGATCGTCTCCATGGGAGAATAGCAGCCTGCATTGCTGCGAAAGGTGGATATACACTGTACTAGTGCCGACATTGTGCATGCTCTGTTGCCTGTGTCTATGTGCCTGTTGTTCTGTCAGTGTGATCATGTGATGTATCTGACCCCAGGAATGTGTCAATAAAGTTTCCCCTTCCTGGGACAATGAATTCACGGTGTTCTTATTTCAATTTCCAGGAGTGTATATGGGAAGCTCACTATTTAGAGCAAAAATGTTCTGTAGGTTACTTAGTCATTTATATACCCACTCAGTTTCTAAACAGTTGACCACTTCTGCTTATAAGGTGAATCTAGTAAGACACTGATCACACACCCAAAGAAAGCAATAGAAATGAGGTAACGCCTGATAGATATGCAACGCAAATAATGTAAAGGTAATGCGGCTACGATCTTGACTGACCAAGGCTACCAGTAAAACTAACGTAGTCTACACTTGCATATAGAAGTGTACAGGAGCCTATGGTAGTTTTACAATACTAGGAACTTATAAGGTAGTGGCGACTTTCAGAATTTATTTATAGGTGCACTCACAACAACAGACATCAGCAGAGATGAAGCGGAGGGGGTGAGGTGCCACAGGCCAACGGAGTACTGATCAATGTGTGCGAGCTACGAGCCGGGGGAGTAAAATTATACCAGTGGCAAATAAACCGTGCGTACGACTCGCAGCTCCAATAACTCCAACTAGGCAGCAGAATCAGCCGTGGTTACCGCTATCCAACTTCGCGGTGGCGAACGCCCGTAGAGGAGGCTGAATGGTGCTCCACACGCAGGTGGTACTCATTTGGAGGCGGGCAGATGACAATCAGCAGCGCGGACCGAACCGTGCGGGATGTGTGGCGCACGCCAGCGCACCGCGACACAGCCCTAGTGCGGCGTGGAGACCTCCGCGGTGCCACCTGCTAATGAAACAGCGGCCTGCTGCCAAATTAGCGACTTTGCGCGGGTTTGTCGCGTACTTTGTGGCGCCGGATCTGCCCTAATGAGTCGCAGCGGCCATTCAGCTCACCGTCGGCCGCGCTGCCGCCGCATTCAACGCTGCACGCGCTTCGCGGCCGGGGGCAGACGCGGGCGCGTGCAAGCCGTCCCAACTTCCCGTACAGCTCTGCGTTAGGATTACTACGTCACTGGACGAAATCATTCCCCAGTGCTACCAGCTGCAGTTTAAATACGTTCACTCGTGTGGAAATTTTAACAGCAAGAATGGCTCTCACAAATTGTACCTCAGGAGAAAAACACTGTCGACACTAACTCCCAT
This sequence comes from Schistocerca nitens, assembly GCF_023898315.1. Lineage (NCBI taxonomy): Eukaryota > Metazoa > Arthropoda > Insecta > Orthoptera > Acrididae > Schistocerca > Schistocerca nitens. The sequence continues at coordinate 849,315,603 of NC_064617.1, forward strand.
ACCCAGGTGAAATTAAGTTTCACTACTAGCGGTGACCGCGATTCAGTCAGTAAACTTATTACATATAAAGCGATAACTGTAATTTAAATGCTTCTGTGTTGATACAAAATGCCAAATTATATATCTCTAATATGTACACCAGCTGCATCTAAAAGCAGTTTTATACACGCTATGAGAGAATCTTAGACATTTATAATACCCTACTAATTTTTTTTCTGTTTCTAGCATAAATTGAGAATGAAGATGAAACACACAACCTGCACAAACGGTTCTAAATCCCCGCGCATTATTATGGCAGTCACACATGTACTAGTGTACCACCATTCTCTCATCCGAAATCTGTGGAAACAGTAGTTAGTACTGTTCGTCAACAGTGGTACTAAAAACTATGATTGGTCTGTGCCCGTCCGTTATTGGTAACTTACTGATACTCGCTTCATAACTACACTACTGGCCATTACAATTGCTACACCAAGAAGAAATGCAGATGATAAACGGGTATTCATTGGACAAATATATTATACCAGAACTGACATGTGATTACATTTTCACGCAATTTGGGTGCATAGATCCTGAGAAATCAGTACCCAGAACAACCACCTCTGTCCGTAATAACGCCCTTGAAACGCCTGGGCATTGATGGGGTGTACAGATACATCTGCCCATGCAGCTTCCACGCGATACCACAGTTCATTAAGAGTAGTGACTGGGGTATTGTGAGGAGCCAGTTGCTCGGCCACCATTGACCAGACGTTTTCAATTGGTGACAGATCTGGAGAATGTTCTGGCCAGGGCAGCAGTCGAACATTTTCTGTATCCAGAAAGACCCGTACAGGACCTGCAACATGCGGTCGTGCATTATCCTGATGAAATGTAGGATTTCACAGGGATCGAATGAAGGGTAGACCCACGGATCGTAACACATCTGAAATGTAACGTCTACTGTTCAAAGTGCCGTCAACGCCAACAAGAGCTGACCGACACGTCTAACCAATGGCACACCATACCATCACGCCAGGTGATACGACAGTATGGCGATGACGAATACACGCTTCCAATGTAAGTTCACCGCGATGTCGCCAAACACGGATGCGACCATCATGGTGCTGTAAACAGAACCTGGATTCATCCGAAATAATGACGTTTTGCCATTCATGCACCCAGGTTCGTCGTTGAGTACACCATCGCAGGCGTTCCTGTCTGTGATGCAGTGTCAAGGGTAACCGCTGCCATGGTATCCGAGCTGATAGTCCATGCTGCTGCAAACGTCGGCGAACTGTTCGTGTAGATGGTTTTTGTCTTGCAAACGTCCTCATCTATTCACTCAGGGAACGAGACGGGGCTGCACGACCCGTTACAGCCATGTGGATAAGATGCCTGTCACCTCGACTGCTACTGATACGAGGTCGTTGGGATCCAGTACGGCGTTCCGTATTACCCTCTTGAAGCCACCGACTCCATATTCTGCTAACAGTCGTTGGATCAAGACCAACGCGAGCAGCAATGTCATGATACGATAAACGGCAATCGCGATAGGCTACAATCTGACATTTATCAGAGTCGAAACGTGATGGTACGCATTCCTCCTCCTTACACGAGGCATCACAACAACGTTTCACCAGGCAACGCCGGTCAACTGCTGTTTGTGTATGAGAAATCGGTTGGAAACTTTCCTCATATCAGCACGTTGTAGGTGTCGCCACCGTTGCCAACCTTGTGTGAATGCTCTGAAAAGCTAATCGATCGCATATCACAGCATCTTCTTCCTGTCGGTTAAATTTCGCGTCTGTAGCACGTCATCTTCGTGGTGTAGCAATTTTAATGGCCAGTAGTGTATATCTCTAAAATGTCCTTCAGCTGCATCTAAAAGTAGTTTTATACGCGATATGAAAGCATCTTAGACATTTATAACACCCTAATGACAAATGTTCTGTTTATAGCATAAATTGAGAGGAAAGTTAAAAGACGCAACCTACACTTACGGTTCTAAATTCCCGCGCATTATTATGGGAGCCACATATGTACTAGTGTACCACCATTCCTCTGATCTGACACCTGTGGAAACAGTATTTGATATTGTTAGTCAACAGTGGTACAAAAAACTTTGATTGGCCTGTGCCCGTCCGTTAATGGTAACTCTTGCTGATACTTTATAACTATTAATAATTACTGCTTACGTATTTTCACTTAAATTGTCACTGAAATTGCAATCTGAAAAAAATGGAAATTGCAAATGTGCAGGAATGCTATACATTATTGCAAGCACTACCAGAAAAATAGTAAAAAGACCACACAGGAAGAAACAGAAAACAGGAAATAAATGGCATCATTCTGTTATGTATGTCACAAAAAAACACTTTCTGCAGCTTAACTTCGCAATTTCATATTTGGATTACACCCTTGTATCACAGTGACGAACCTAAACTGTTAGTTTAGAGAGTGATTTATCTTTGCTGCTGATAAAATATTAATATTGCTCTCAGCCCGGGGAATCACCCAGGGCGTGTATTACATCTATGCTTGTCGTCATTTACGACACAAATAATTACTTTTGATTGCAGATTCAGTTCAAAGGGTTGACCTCTCATCTAAGAATCGGAAGCTGAAGCTGGTATTCTCTGTTGAAATTATGATCAAGGAATGACAGATGTTTGATTAGTGCAAGGATGAGTGATCTCTATAGGTTTTTAATATAATTTATCCATTTAATTGATTTGTGATAGTGTTTCAAAGTATATATACTTATGACAAACTGCTAATACCTCTGACAGATCATTGCTTTCCAATTATTACAGTCCTGCGTGATGCCTCGTAGCTAGATTGCGCAGTGCTGATTCCATCGTGAGCTTATAATAACACGCGTGACAGAAGACGCTAGTAATGGCTCCAGGCTATTTTCTAGTCCACTCCAAACGAACCTCCAGGTCTTTTCTGCTTGTGGCGTTACAAGCAATAAACGTAACTCCAGCTTTCTATTCTGCGATGTGGGACTGGTCGACGAATTGAAAAAGTAATATTACAATAGTTTTTACAGCTTTTTATTTAGGTTACCAATTGTGACTCCTCCGTCAAGACGTCTTCAGGCCCTGCAGCATGAACGACAAAAAGCATTCAGTCGTACCTGTATATGGGAACCAATATTACTGCCTGGTTACCGTAGAAGACTTCACGAGAAATATGTGCTCTTCATACACGTAATGTTCTGTCGAAACTGCTAGCATAAATAAAAGCTATAAAAATCATGGCTGTTGGGATATTATTTTCACAATTTACAAGCAGTAGGTCAAACATGTAAATTAATCATAAAAAGAAAGGGTGAGTTCAGTATCATGTTTCTTGCAAATTGCAATGTGGCGGCGAAACCTGGAAGTCGAGGTACTGCTGCGAAACGTACTATGTGATATAGTGTAAGCGCAGCCAACCGTGCTCGTGCTTCTTGGAATTCCCATGTCGTTAAAAGGTCGCTTGCAGGCAACTCAGTAAAAAGACGAGAATTTGACTGTACCAGTATATTATGTCTCAAATATTCACCAACAATAATGAAATTGTATCCAGACAGACCAGAACATTACTCAATACTGCTTTGAAGCCGTAATAAAGAGATGATTTCTACCAAATTATAATCACACTTGTACAACCAATGTAAGTAGGCTATTTAGGTTTTCTTATTGGTAACGCCACGTAGCGCTCTGTATGAAAATCACTGGCTGTGCTGTGTGCAGTCTGTGGCTAGTTTGCATTGTTGTCTGCCATTGTAGTGTTGGGCAGCTGAATGTGAACAGCGCGTAGCGTTGCGCAGTTGGAGGTGAGCCGCCAGCAGTGGTGGATGTGGGGAGAGAGAGATGGCGGAGTTTTGAGAGCGGATGATCTGGACTATGTAAGTAGGCTATTTAGGTTTTCTTATTGGTAACGCCACGTAGCGCTCTGTATGAAAATCGCTGGCTGTGCTGTGCGCAGTCTGTGGCTAGTTTGCATTGTTGTCTGCCATTGTAGTGTTGGGCAGCTGAATGTGAACAGCGCGTAGCGTTGCGCAGTTGGAGGTGAGCCGCCAGCAGTGGTGGAAGTGGGGAGAGAGATGGCGAAGTTTTGAGAGCGGATGATCTGGACGTGTGTCCATCAGAGACTGTAAATATGTAAGAATGGATTTCATGAACTGCTATATATATATTATGACTTTTGAACACTATTAAGGTAAATACATTGTTTGTTCTCTATTAAAATCTTTCATTTGGTAACTATGCCTATCAGTAGTTACTGCCTTCAGTAGTTTGAATCTTTTATTTAGCTGGCAGTAGTGGCGCTCGCTGTATTGCAGTAGTTCGAGTAACGAATATTTTTGTGAGGCACGTGATTTGTGAAAGGTATAGATTAATGTTAGTCAGGGCCATTCTTTTGTAGGGATTATTGAAAGTCAGATTGCGTTGCGCTAAAAATATTGTGTGTCAGTTTAGTGTTGATCAGAATAGGTAAAGAGCGAAATGTCTTAGTCCGTTCAGTTTTGCTCAGCTGTTTGAAAATCAAATAATGTAAGAGGTTTACCAATACAGTAATTCAATAATTTTTCTAAGGGGACGTTTCACCAATAATGAGAAAAGTTATTAACGTTTATTTAAAAATTATTTATAACAAAACTAACAAAAACTACACACACACACACACACACACACACACACACACACATACACAGGAATGTGTTACGCCAGCTGAAACGTAATGACGTCAGCTATAAAATGAACACATTCAAGATACCGACGTACAAACAAACGTTCTGTTATAAATAAATTGTTGTGTCATTGATTATTAACAACCAAAACGAAGACTTCTCCACAGGTCACGAAAGGTAAGACTCAGCATGAACTATTTATACTGTTTTCTATTTGGTTATGTTTATTGAACAAGGAAGTTGTGAATCAAAGTTAATAAATAATCCATTTGACTAATGTCGTGCGAAATTGACAAGAAAGAATAAAGATGGACAGTTATCTAGTAACCGCTGTTCCCGTTCGTGGAGATATAAAATGTCGTTTGTTGTTAGTAATTTAATGAAGTGTAACTACAATGAAACGATATTCAGTTACTGCTGTTCCAACATATATATTTTACATATCTGCAGTATTTGAAAACCTGTATAGAATTATATTTATGTAATGGTGGTCAGATTTACAGTAAATCCTTTGCCTAAGAATGTCAGTGAAGTGAGAGAGTTGAGGAGGGAGCAGGCCGAGCAAGAATTGCGGTCTTTTGGTCCCTGTTATTGGTTGAGGTAATATGGTAAGCGATTTTGTGCTTGTGTTGGCGTCGTTTGCAACTATATCGGACACTTTCATTTCAGTGAGAAAGTTTGCAACATTATAATGTCTAGTCAATGTGAGCTAACATTGACTTTGGATAATGAACAATGTTGTTGGTGAATTGGTAATTCGGACAGACTGGAGTGCACTGTTAAATGAGGAGAAGTTATTCAGGTTAACATTCTTCTGTAATGCACGCTGCCATTGGAACAAGTTCAATGTTGCTTGTGTACGCTCTGCTTACTTTGGTGTGTACAATATTATCCTCTACAAGTCCACCATTCGATGTAAATTGTTTCCCTTGCATTAAATAAAAATAATATTAAATATTAATATAACTGTCGAGATACATTCTTGTCCTAACAGACTATTCTTATATCAACTTGTTTAACATTTCACATTTATTTTTGTTTTTCTATTAATTCGTTTATTGTTCCTTAGGCTGAGTTTTTATGATACAAAAGTTTCCGTAAGGGCACAGTGCAACAATGCACAACCAGAGCCCTGAAATGGCAGTCGAGCCATTAAATTATATATCATTGTGTGTCCGCCCTCCGGTGGTTGGAAGGTAACATGTTAGTTTCATCTGAAAGTCAATTTTACCTAACAATTTTGCTAATATACAACCCAACCGGTATATTGTAGTTGGTTGGTCTTGTCCGGGATTAGTCAGTAATGGCCTGTCACCTTGCACTCTCACCATTGACCGGGACGTTAGCAAGTGTAAATACGTGCGTTGCCAAACTACAACGGACTGTTGCGTCAGAGCACCAAAACCATGGAAAGCTGTTGGACTCTGTACTGCAACAGACAAATAGTTTCACGTTTTTATTTTCTCTGTACTGTTCAGTCACTCATTTGCTGCACAGCACTTTCTTTCCATTTGACATGAGAAACAAATTATATTCTGCAAAGCGTTCAATTACACAATGTGAGTCGGTACTACCCAGCCATACTACGTTACCTCCGCACTCCATTGTCCAATCTAGCCACTGAATTGAGATTCGCATCGCAAACAACGTATTTCGAAGAGAAATTACTTCATTCTTATGCAAAATTCTTGGAAAACCTTCAGCACAATCTGTTGTTCACTAAATATCAAATGCGGCAGCAACTTTATAGTATACAATGAAGATACCACATAAGGAAGCCATTGAAGCTGTATTATAATACTGTATTCGCGCTGTCATGATCTGTTGTGCGTGACTTCTAGTTCCAAACTTTTTATTAAAACAATAACGTTTCGTGTCTGATTTGAGACTGAGAAGGTACCAAATGTGTTATTCCATCTTGATTGTCGTCGTATGAGGCAAAAAGAAATTTTACGATGCTGTCTGCGTACCATACTTACGGAACATACCGCTATATATACCAGTAATAGCATCACAGTGCAAACTCCTTTCGGAACTAGGATGTGTCTCATGTTGGAAGTGCAGAGAGTAGTTCTAACAAAATGGATACAGGTGACGAGGAACCGGACACAGTCAAACCCCACTCCTATGCAATTGACACAAGACAAAGCCCCTCAGTAGAAGGAGGTCAGTCAGCCTCGAACCTCAGGCCACACGAAATTCGTCGGCTGAAGATACCGAGGAGTAACTGAATCATCACATGCAAACCTACAAATTTCTCACCTTACACCGATCAGACAGGGCATTATGATCACCGGCCTGGTATCAATATAAACCACTCCAGGCGATAGCAGCGTCACCTGGCGAGGAATGTCTTCTAGTCGGATATACATACGATTCATGTAGTATCAGTAAACATGCTGTCCATGTATACTGTGGGGAAGGCGTATGATCTATCTGAGTCTGGCCGAGAGCAGATTGTGATGGTCCGTACGTTCGGTACGAGCATTTCGGAAACTGATAGACTTGTCTCTTGTTGGAGGAGCGTTGTGGTGAATGTCTTCAACACGTGGTGAAACCAAGGTGAGACCACTTCCAGACGTCGTGGAGATTGGTCGACCACCCGTCGTTACAGACGTCGTAGGCTGGGCAGGCTAGTAAAACAGGACAGGCGGTGAACTGTGGCGAAACTAACATCACACTTTAATGCTGAGCAGACTACAAATATATCTGAAGACACAGTGCACCGAACACAACGCAGCCAACGACCCATGCGCGTGTCAAATGTTAACAACATAAATATCGGCAACTACGACTGGAATGGGCACATGACCTTCGCCACTGGAAGTTGGCGCAGAGGTAGAGTGTTGCATGGTCTGATGAATCCCGATATCTTCTTCATCATACCGAGGGGAGGGCACGAATCCGGCGTCTTCCAGGAGAACAGCTGCTTGACACCTGCACTGCCGCGAAGAGACAAGTTGGCAGCGGTTCCATTATGCCAAGCGAAACTCATTTGGACATCAATCGGTCCAGTAGAGCTCGTGCAAGGGACCATAATGGCCAAGGAGTATCGTACACTGGTTGCAGACAAAGTACACCCCTTCGCCTCGACCTCAGTGGCATTTTTCAACAAAATAGTGCGCCATGTCACAAGGCGAGGAGCGTGATGGCTTGGTTCGAGGAACACTATAACGAGTTTCAGTTGATGTGCTGCACCCCCCCCCCCTCTCCCACCAACTCGCCAGATCTGAACCCGCTTGAACAGATTTCGGATGTGACTGAACGTGGCGTCAGAGCTCATCGCCCGATTCCCGGGAGTTTACGGGAATTATGTGACTTGTGTGCGCAGATGTGGTGCAATCTCTCTCCAGAGACCTACCAAGGTCTCAATGCTTCCATGCCAAGATGCTTTACCGGTGTTATCACTTTTAGCGAATGAAGTCCTTATGAACGAGATGAAAGCCCCCTTTTCATAACTTCTTCCGCATTATAATGTCAGCACCTCAATCAATGACTAAACCCCACCTACCTACATCTCCTTCCCTACACTCAATCCCCCCAATCCACTTTCTACAAACTTCGGAAGAGAATTTTTCATTTTAATGTCTGGTGTTATTGTTCGTCCCTTTCCAACATCATTTTGGTCTATGAGAGAGGCCAGTGACTCAGGCAGCATCAGGAGTGCTACTCATACACAATATTCAACTTACCAAGATATTAAGGAAATAGAAGAACACAGTCGCAATCCCACTGGTTTTTTATTAGTCTTGTATATTCAGATTTCAGATATAAATAGCCATCTTCACTGCTAAAATGCAACCAAATTACAGAATCACAACTGATTTTTACAAAACAATAAATAAAACACTAATTTATACAATAGCAATGTTCCCTTCTAGCCATCATACGATTTGAGTGAGTTACCATCCAACATCTCACAGCAGTACATGTTGCCATGACTTCATTGATGTATGAGTAGAAGGAAATTGATGTTTTGTGTACAACAAGTACAGAAGCCTCCGTTTGCATCATGCCCTGTGTATTACAAAAATAGCTAACCCAGTTTCATTCCAATTTATTAGTTACAACCCTTTTTAATAAATAAAATCAGCAAGAATATTTGCAAATCCCTTTGAAATACATTAAGAAATGCCGATTTACGATGTTTTTGTGCATATATTAGCGATGAAACGACCCAGCAAACGTTACGCAGAATGTCGTTAGTAGGTTCACAGATTTTTCATGTACAGAATTGTGCATCACGTTAGAAACAAAAAAAAATTTTTTTTGAAGATCGTCATCCTAAAATAAAGTTCAATACCAATTTGAAATTCGTCAAAAGCTGAAATCAAGCATAGTCGCTCGTATTATGGTAGTAAAGTGATTCTCTAAATAATTAACGCAAAAAAACATAAAAACTTTCATACAGATCGTTTTTATGAAGAATAGTTAACATCACAGTAAAATACTGACAGCACGAGAAGGCTAATTTAACCAGGTACATTTAATAAAAACATATAAACGTCGTCTACTGACGTAAGTTTCTTACATAAAGTATGGTGTAGCTCCAACTGCGGTATACTGCTTGCAAAGAACGATATAACAAATTACCTTAAATCTAGCCCTTAAGGCTAACAGTTGAATAGTGTTTCAAATGATTGATGGTAAAACCGACATAACATTGGACACTACCAACAAATGAAGTTTAAAATGATGCACTGATAATAATATGTTCTTATATACTGTCTTGACTGTTGCTGTCATATTAAAGGCAGGAGATAAGTAATGTGGAAATATAGGGCTGCCATTAATACGACAAATCTAGACATGACGGTATGTGAGAGCATAACTTATTAACAGTGGATCGTTTTTCTTCCATTTTGTTGATCTATCTAATGTTGTATCCGTTTTACCATAAAACAAGTGCAACATGACCCAGATTGAGGCACCTATACTTGTACAGAACAACCTCACTTCCGTTCTGCCTATACACCAGAAAAGTCATTTGGTGACATGTACTGGTGCGAGTTTGTTGGATAGTAACTCACTAAAATTGAACGTTGGCTAGAGTAGATCATACTACTGGATAACGTCGTCTCTTATTCACTATTTTATGTAAATCAGTTGCGATTCTGCAAATTTCTTATATTTTAGCACATGTCTGTGCCTGTAAACTGGATATGAAAGAATTATAAAAAACCGGTTGGATTGCGACTGATTGGTGAGTTCCTATCCCTCCTTAAGTAATCGGTAATTGCTGTGTACATAGGTTTCTTATGGAATAAAAGTTTGCTACTTACGTATGAGTTACTTTGTTCAGTTTTAAGAGAACATTCCTTTAATTTCATCACCCTCAAATCACAGCGACAATGACTCCCTTTGACGTTGGTGGAAACCATCAGTGCGGATGACGGATGTACTTTTCAACAGCGTATATGGGAAAACAATGGAAAGTGTAGAATGGCACAAGAAGCCGACACCAATGAACGTAATTCTGGTGAGTGATGGAGGGGCTGCACACAGTTGTAATCTGCGAAGAAATTTCAGATAGTCGTACACTCCGCTGGAGTGTGAAAATTCATTTCGGGATCAGAATGCATTTTTTCGAATCTCCTTTCAATCCCTAGTAACTTGTTAGCAACACGCGCTTTAGACGATTCAGTGAGAAACGCTATCTGGCATACGGAATTGTTAAATGAGTGATCAAACCTGCTCCCAGTTTCACGATTTAAGCCGTAGTTTAGAAATAATGCTGGACTCCTACACACTGGACGTTGTCTCAACAACATTCATGATATCAGAGACGTTTAGGCATTCGAGATACCTCCACTCGATTTCACAACTTGACGTGCCATTTTTCAGCAGACGTTGATAAATCTCGTTCAGAGAACGATTCCTACCTCGGCTACTGTGGATGGAAGATCGCTGACATGTCTTCTAAAGAAGATTCTGCTCGTCGACAGTTTGTTCGTTATGGTCCTGCAGCATACACTGCTCGTGCAGAAGTATATAGTATAGGCGGCGTTTCATCCCATGGCTAGTCATCTAGGGAAACTGGCCTTAGAATATGATCTTACTGAATTCTGTGATATCTCATTAAATTCTCAAATTGTGACGTCATTTACAGCTCTGATTTCCTATTCATTTGTGTATTCCAGTATACCTAATCTAAGGTACATATCATACATTGCTACATTTGCAAATATCACTCCGTCTTCAGGCCACAAGTGGGCCATCGGGACCGTCCGACCGCCGTGTCATCCTCAGTGGAGGATGCGGATAGGAGGGGCGTGTGGTGAGTACACCGCTCTCCCGGTCGTTATAATGTTTTTCTTTGACTGGAACCGCTACTATTCGGTCGAGTAGCTCCTCACTGGCATCACGAGGCTGAATGCACCCCGAAGAATGGCAACAGTGCATGGCAGCCCGGATGGTCACCGATCCAAGTGCCGGCCACGCCCGACAGCGCTGAACTGCGATGATCTGGCGGGAACCGGTGTGTCCACTGAGGAAAGGTCGATGCCTACATTTGCAAATGCCAACACTTATAATGTAATATAACTGTATTATAAACGTATTCATCACAACACATAATGCATACAACGTATTCTAACGGTATCGTGATAATAAATATCATCAACCAAAACCTCACTAAAACGACACTATTACTAGTTAACTTTATTTTATGTATTATCGAATGTGTACATAATAGTAACATCATTCCTATTTCTCTGGGTGCATTTAGATCTATAATCTTCTAGACTGTCTTTAGATGCCCACGAAATTTTTATTCAAAGTGGCGTGCTACGGACAGTATGAGAACCGAGTACTGCTACTGAACCTGTGAAAATTGGACTAATCCACGCCTTTTTTTTCCAATCACTAGGAGCGCTTCGCTTCTGCAGCGACCTGCAATACACTGGTGTTAGAAGAGGAGCTAGGTCATTCTCATAGTCTGTATAGAATCATAGTGGTATACGTTCATGTCCAGTGGCCTTTCTTCTGTTTAGCAATTTCAGCTGCTTTTCTGTCCCATAGTCACATATTTTGATATTTGTCATTTCGACGGTTCTGCTAAGATTTAAGCTATAACTACAGTGCGTCCTGGAAAAAAGGAGGCACTTGACCTGTGTAGGGGTAGTAGCACGAGACATACCAATACCTGCATGACCGCAGCCCAGAAGTTACCGTGCGAGGAGCAGCTGCGATTAAACGTGTTGAAATCGTACGACTTGCCCGTCATGCTTTGCTATTTCACACCGATAGCTAGTAGCATCCGGACGTCGCAGTCATCCCTCAGCATCACCCGATTTAATTCTACAACATTCCATTATCCTCGTTTTGCTTTTGTTGCTGTTCATATTATATCCTCCTTTCAAGACACTATCCATTCCGTTAAACTGCTCTTCCAAGTCCTTTGCTGTCTCTGACAGAATTACAATGTCATCGGCGAACCTTAAATTTTTTATTTCCTCCCCATGGATTTTAATACCTACTCCAAATTTGTCTTTTGTTTCCTTTACTGCTTGCTCAGTATACATATTGAATAACATCGGGGATAGGCTACAACCCTGTCTCACTCCCTTCCCAACCACTGCTTCCCTTTCATATCCCTCGACTCTTACAACTGCCATCTGGTTTCTGTACAAATTGTAAATAGCCTTTCGTTCCCCGTATTTTACCCCTGCCAGCTTCAGAATTTGAAAGAGAGTATTCCAGTTAACATTGTCAAAAGCTTTCTCTAAGTCCACAAATGCTACATACGTAGGTTTGCCTTTTCTTAATCTAGCTTCTAAGCTAAGTCGTAGGTCAGTATTGCCTCACGTGTTCTCATATTTCAACGGAATCCAAATTCATCTTCCCCGAGATCAGATTCTACAAGTTTCTCCATTCGTCTGTAAAGAATTCGCGTTAGTATTTTGCAGCCGTGACTGATACTGCAGTAATTTTCACATTTGCCAACACGTGCTTTCTTTGGGATTGGAATTATTATATTGTTCTTGAAGTCTGAGGGTATTTCGCCTGTCGCACGCATTTTGCTCACCAGATGGTAAAGTTTTGTCAGGACTGGCTCTCCCAAGGCTGTCTGTAGTTCTAATGGTATGTTGTCTACTCCTGGGGCCTTGTTTCGACATAGGTCTTTCAGTGCTCTGTCAAACTCATCACGCAGTATCATATCTCCCATTTCATCTTCATCTACATCTTCTTCCGTTTCCATAATATTGCCCTCAAGTACACCACCCTTGTATAGACTCCTTCCACCTTTCTGCTTTCCCTTCTTTGCTTAGAACTAGGTTCCCCTCTGAGCTCTTGATATTCATACAAGTGATTCTGTTTTCTCCAAAGGCCTCTTTAATTTTCCTGTAGGCAGTATCTATCTTAGCCAGAGTGAGATAAGCCTCTACATCCTTACATTTGTCCTCTAGCCATGCTTGCTTAACCATTTTGCACTTCCTGTCGATCTCATTTTTGAGAAGTTTGTATTCCTTTTTGCCGATTCATTTACTGTGCTTTTATATTTTCTCCTTTGATCAATTAAATTCAATATCTCTTCTGTTACCCAAGGGTTTCTACTAGACCTCGTCTTTTCACCTACTTGATCCTCTGCTACCTTCAGTGTTTCATATCTCAAAACTACCCATTCTTCTTCTACTGTATTTCTTTCCTCCATTCCTGTCAATCGTTCCCTAACGTTCTCCCTGAAGCTCTCTACAACCTCTGGTTCTGTCAGTTTATCCAGATCCCATCTCCTTAAATTCCCACCTTTTTGCAGTTTCTTCAGTTTTAATCTACAGTTCATAACCAATAGATTGTGGTCAGAGTCCACATCAGCCCCTGGAAATGTTTTACAATTAAAAACCTGTTTCCTAAATCTCTGTCTTGCCTTTATATAATCTATCTGAAACCTGCCAGTATCTCCACGCTTCTTCCATGTATACAACCTTCTTTCATGATTTGTTTGGAGGTATATGGTGAATATATCAACTTTCCTATCGTAAGGGGACAATAAATCGACAGGGTGTAGTCTGACTTAATTTTATAGGTTTTGAGAAATTTCCTTACGAAACTTGATGATGTCGCTTGGTAAGTAGTTGATACTCAATATGAATTCTATTATTTACAACCATTTTACACAAATGCAGTGTCTCCTTCTAGCACTCTTAAACTTGGACCTGTTATTCCAACTGTCGACGAGTTGGATGCTAGCATTAAATACACTGCTGGAAATGGAAAAAAGAACACATTGACACCGGTGTGTCAGACCCACCATACTTGCTCCGGACACTGCGAGAGGGCTGTACAAGCAATGATCACACGCACAGCACAGCGGACACACTAGGAACCGCGGTGTTGGCCGTCGAATGGCGCTAGCTGCGCAGCATTTGTGCACCGCCGCCGTCAGTGTCAGCCAGTTTGCCGTGGCATACGGAGCTCCATCGCAGTCTTTAACACTGGTAGCATGCCGCGACAGCGTGGACGTGAACCGTATGTGCAGTTGACGGACTTTGAGCGAGGGCGTATAGTGGGCATGCGGGAGGCCGGGTGGACGTACCGCCGAATTGCTCAACACGTGGGGCGTGAGGTCTCCACAGTACATCGATGTTGTCGCCAGTGGTCGGCGGAAGGTGCACGTGCCCGTCGACCTGGGACCGGACCGCAGCGACGCACGGATACACGCCAAGACCGTAGGATCCTACGCAGTGCCGTAGGGGACCGCACCGCCACTTCCCAGCAAATTAGGGACACTGTTGCTCCTGGGGTATCGGCGAGGACCATTCGAAACCGTCTCCATGAAGCTGGGCTACGGTCCCGCACACCGTTAGGCCGTCTTCCGCTCACGCCCCAACATCGTGCAGCCCGCCTCCAGTGGTGTCGCGACAGGCGTGAATGGAGGGACGAATGGAGACGTGTCGTCTTCAGCGATGAGAGTCGCTTCTGCCTTGGTGCCAATGATGGTCGTATGCGTGTTTGGCGCCGTACAGGTGAGCGCCACAATCAGGACTGCATACGACCGAGGCACACAGGGCCAACACCCGGCATCATGGTGTGGGGAGCGATCTCGTACACTGGCCGTACACCACTGGTGATCGTCGAGGGGACACTGAATAGTGCACGGTACATCCAAACCGTCATCGAACCCATCGTTCTACCATTCCTAGACCGGCAAGGGAACTTGCTGTTCCAACAGGACAATGCACGTCCGCATGTATCCCGTGCCACCCAACGTGCTCTAGAAGGTGTTAGTCAACTACCCTTTCCAGCAAGATCTCCGGATCTGTCCCCCATTGAGCATGTTTGGGACTGGATGAAGCGTCGTCTCACGCGGTCTGCACGTCCAGCACGAACGCTGGTCCAACTGAGGCGCCAGGTGGAAATGGCATGGCAAGCCGTTCCACAGGACTACATCCAGCATCTCTACGATCGTCTCCATGGGAGAATAGCAGCCTGCATTGCTGCGAAAGGTGGATATACACTGTACTAGTGCCGACATTGTGCATGCTCTGTTGCCTGTGTCTATGTGCCTGTGGTTCTGTCAGTGTGATCATGTGATGTATCTGACCCCAGGAATGTGTCAATAAAGTTTCCCCTTCCTGGGACAATGAATTCACGGTGTTCTTATTTCAGTTTCCAGGAGTGTATTAAGTGTCAGCATGTGCTGGATTTCGAAAAGACCTATCTCCCTTCATTAACGACTGTAACGAGCCAGATGCTGACGGAACGATAAACTCTAGTCTTCACGATGTAAAACTTCTCATTGTTTTCAACTCGCTGCACATTTGAGTAGGAACTGGCTCATTTGTAGACTAGTACAGTCCTCACCGTCTGGAGATGAATGGAAGCCAGGATATATGCGTGCGTGTTCTGTAGAAGCAAAATTTCGTCTACATGCACCTGAAACAGCGATGAATGCGTCGGTACTGTGAAGATCATATAATGGGTTTGCAACTGAAATAGATGACGCCAATACTGGTAGAGTATTAGCTAAGGGACGAACCTTTAGAGTCACAGAATATTGTCTGTGCCCCAGTACTCAGAATTGAGACCATATCGCTATACAGTCAAAAGCTAAGCAAAACGCTTTCACGATAGAGATGTTTCCAAATGAGTGGCTTTAATGAATCCACGAGATATGTTTAATACAGAAGTATGTTAGGACTCAAAATAAGCTAGTTTCACTGTTTCGCTGTCTTTCCAACATCTCGTGTAAAACTACACAGCATGTTTGTTACCATATTGCAACATCCTGTAGGCAAATTTCTTAGGAGAAAATCTACTGCCACAGTCGAGCTCTTGGCTCACTGCTTACATAGTTTCTTAACAATACAGGTTATTTGAAAGAATTGTTGAAGAAAGTCACATTAATTGAGTTACTATTGAAATCGGTTGTTTCGTAAGAAATTAGAGATATAATTTTGAAGATAATAAATGAGTGATTATAAAATGTTATTTCTAAAATAGCTTTTCAAATTTAGTATCAAAATTCTGCTTCATAAATGTGACTAGCAATACTTAGTGCAACATAGTTAATGTCGCGTTAATTACAACAATAATTTCGATGCTAGCATATTTTGGAGTACTTTATACAATGCAGAAATAAATTGTGAAGCTCAAATTTTACATAATAATCTAGTCTTGACGAAATGATCGAAATAATAGTTTGTTTACAATAAAAAGTTCCAGAACTCGTAGTTACAGAATTAATTACAATGAATATCTGATTTGACGTTTTATAGAAACAAAGTATCTTGAGAATGAATGTAACTTTCAGTACATCAGTTAGCCAGAAATCTACACAAAACATTAATTTTCATGTTTTATGAAATAATCGAATTTTGTCAATTAATTTCCCATTTTAAAACTTAACTGATTTTAACACTAAGATTTCTACGTAGTTATTGCCTGATAGTTACACAAATGAAATAATTAGTTTGTCTTTACATTTCGTAAAACTGATGATTATAATACGATAGTTTTCAAGCAATTGAAGATTTCTGTAAATTGTATTTATGTGAGCAGTATCTGACGAATAGAGTGTGTTACATTTTATATATCTCGTGTACAAAGCTACCTGACACAATACAGAGCACCAAAATTTGTATTTTAACATTTCCTGTACAGTGAAATGGATATTGTATAACACATAAAGGCCTGGTATCGAATATTTCACATAAGGGTGCACATAGTATATCCTAACACACGACCCCCATCATCATATTCATGTAGGGTATGGAAGGAATGATGTCTGTACACATTCTGATCATTCAAATAAATGTTACATAATCTAATATTTCATGAAATTCATTATTGAATTTTCCATTAACGAATGTAGTTTTTGGTATCTTTAAAAAATCTATGTACAAAAACAAATAGAAAACTTTTGCATGAAATTTTTTGGTATCTTAATTTGTCTAAGTGATTAATTGATTTAACTGAAATCTTTACAACTTTTTTATTTTAATTCTTAAATATTAATGTTCAAAATGTCATGTAGCTTTACTTTCTTCTTTCTTATTTATCAGCTGCAACGTCTGGTATCACAACAGCAATGCAGTCTCCGTCTGTCTCACTTATGGCAGTGAGAACTTTTCCAACATTAGAACGTCTCGTAGCTCATCAGAACTGCAGTCGCTACCTGTCCCGCTCATGGCTGTCAGTAGTTATCACATCGTTGGCACCATCGTTGCAATGGCACCTCGTACATAGTAATATCTAGGATAAATCCGGAATGGCATCAGTAAACAATCTGACATAATAAAGTTACTTAATTGGGAGATCTGTTTATGTTACAATCAGTAATCTTTTGTTAACTGTCTTTAATTGCATCATTGACTTATGTGTCAATCATTACATGCCTTGGCTTCATCTATTATATGTATAAATTTCAAATATTTAAGACCTTATTATCTCGAAGAGTACTATTTTTCATAGAAATAATGGTAATTTATTCCAGTTACTTACAGGAGAGTTACAGAACAAAATTTATCATACAAATAATTAATAAAGTTCTCTTATTCGGTTACTTCTTGATCTGACTACCTAATGTAAGGATAAAGGTTAGCATATGAGAGTAGAACGTAATTGTTTTTGACAGACTCACAAGATGAAAAAAGAAAAAAAGATGTAGCGCTTGAAACACAAAATCAGGAAGTAATGTGCTACATAGCTATGAGTCCTAGTGCTCGCCACGCACTTGGCATTTAGAGATTGTAATATCCTCCAGAGGCACACATGACAAAACAGATGTACATAATGAACTAAACAAAATAATATACAAGGGTATACATATATAAACATATAACCTACAATTTACAGAATGTTATCTCTTTCTTGTCATCACTGATCATGGTTATCATTCTGTTTTTCTACAGGGTTTCAATTCGAACACATTCTGTAGGCCAAACAGTTTGCCAGATCTTGAATACACAAGTCGTTACGTATATGGATGAGTGTCCTCAGTCATCTGCAAAACTCACTTCTCTAATCTGGTGTCTAGTATCAGCAGAGTTTTTTATAGGCAAGTTTGTCACTAAGTAAATTCCTGATTTTTTGCCTGAAATATTAATTTCCTACTTGTCCAATCAAAGGTTGTGCTGGTCTTAAGAATCCAATTCATCCATATCAGTACATTTTCATTTAAATCACTCTACAAAACAACCTTCTGTAAAGTGGATAACATTTATACCGAAACATAAAAGTACCTGTCTATTAATAATTTTACTTACCATGCCAGTGGAGCCTCTAATTTCGATCCCTACGGATGATATTCGACAAATTCTGCACTCTGTTTGATTTTATCTCTAAACTTGCTTGAAATAGCACATACATGGCTCCCTGTGTCGAATAGACTGTACCCTTCCCAGTTTTCAGTTTTAACCTGTGTATATGAAATCCAATAGCGTTCAGTTTCCCTATAATCCTTATTTTCATATAATAAGTCTCCTACTATTTCTTCAAAGCTAATTCTTTGTTACATTCTCCCTTTTAGATTTTATTTCGCTTAAAGACATACCAGATTCCTCTACATTAAGGCAATTCTCATAATTATTCTGTGTAGTTGTTAAGTTCACCTGTTCGTTTGAATTTACCTGCTTAGGAGGATAAAACTGCTCACAAACTCTTTTATCTTTAATTTGATCTGCCGGCCGCTGTGGCCGAGCGGTTCTAGGCGCTTTAGTCCGGAACCGCGCGACTCCTACAGTCACAGGTTCGAATTCTGCCTCGGGCATGGGTGTGTGTATGTCCTTAGCTTAGTTAGGTTTAAGTAGTTCTAAGTTCTAGGGGACTGATGATCTCAGATGTTGTCCCATAGTGCTCAGAGAACCATTTTTTTTAAATATGATCTCATTACTGTCACTATAATCTTTGGATCTTTTTTCCTAATATTGTTTCAGATATGTTGTCTTTATTACTAACCCCACTGTCTACTGATGAATTACTGACTTCTCTGCCTACTGATGCGTTACTAAACTATATTGACACAATCTAATTTTCATGCTGTACAGTTTCAGCTTTTCTGTCCCTGCCACCTACTTCACACTCATTACTTACACCTTCCGTAATTGCAACAAATATCATTCCATCTAATTACACTCCTGGAAATTGAAATAAGAACACCGTGAATTCATTGTCCCAGGAAGGGGAAACTTTATTGACACATTCCTGGGGTCAGATACATCACATGATCACACTGACAGAACCACAGGCACATAGACACAGGCAACAGAGCATGCACAATGTCGGCACTAGTACAGTGTATATCCACCTTTCGCAGCAATGCAGGCTGCTATTCTCCCATGGAGACGATCGTAGAGATGCTGGATGTAGTCCTGTGGAACGGCTTGCCATGCCATTTCCACCTGGCGCCTCAGTTGGACCAGCGTTCGTGCTGGACGTGCAGACCGCGTGAGACGACGCTTCATCCAGTCCCAAACATGCTCAATGGGGGACAGATCCGGAGATCTTGCTGGCCAGGGTAGTTGACTTACACCTTCTAGAGCACGTTGGGTGGCACGGGATACATGCGGACGTGCATTGTCCTGTTGGAACAGCAAGTTCCCTTGCCGGTCTAGGAATGGTAGAACGATGGGTTCGATGACGGTTTGGATGTACCGTGCACTATTCAGTGTCCCCTCGACGATCACCAGTGGTGTACGGCCAGTGTAGGAGATCGCTCCCCACACCATGATGCCGGGTGTTGGCCCTGTGTGACTCGGTCGTATGCAGTCCTGATTGTGGCGCTCACCTGCACGGCGCCAAACACGCATACGACCATCATTGGCACCAAGGCAGAAGCGACTCTCATCGCTGAAGACGACACGTCTCCATTCGTCCCTCCATTCACGCCTGTCGCGACACCACTGGAGGCAGGCTGCACGATGTTGGGGCGTGAGCGGAAGACGGCCTATCGGTGTGCGGGACCGTAGCCCAGCTTCATGGAGACGGTTGCGAATGGTCCTCGCCGATACCCCAGGAGCAACAGTGTCCCTAATTTGCTGGGAAGTGGCGGTGCGGTCCCCTACGGCACTGCGTAGGATCCTACGGTCTTGGCGTGTATCCGTGCGTCGCTGCGGTCCGGTCCCAGGTCGACGGGCACGTGCACCTTCCGCCGACCACTGGCGACAACATCGATGTACTATGGAGACCTCACGCCCCACGTGTTGAGCAATTCGGCGGTACGTCCACCCGGCCTCCCGCATGCCCACTATACGCCCTCGCTCAAAGTCCGTCAACTGCACATACGGTTCACGTCCACGCTGTCGCGGCGTGCTACCAGTGTTAAAGACTGCGATGGAGCTCCGTATGCCACGGCAAACTGGCTGACACTGACGGCGGCGGTGCACAAATGCTGCGCAGCTAGCGCCATTCGACGGCCAACACCGCGGTTCCTGGTGTGTCCGCTGTGCCGTGCGTGTGATCATTGCTTGTACAGCCCTCTCGCAGTGTCCGGAGCAAGTATGGTGGGTCTGACACACCGGTGTCAATGTGTTTTCTTTCTATTTCCAGGAGTGTATTTTTCAAATTCCTCTACAATATAATCACCATCATCATCGTTATCATCATCACCGTCATCACCATCAGAACAACTTTCAGTAACAACATTATCACAATCGTCAGCATCAGTACTACAGTTAGAGATTACTTCATCACCGCCAACACTTAACAGTAAATTATCATCAACTACATCCAGCAGATCGTCAGATTTAGCAGCACCAACATCAGGACTAAATAAGATTTTCAGTAGTATCCTTACCGTAATTCAGATTCATTGTATCTTTATCCACAGTATTTTCCCCATTGTAGTCAGATTTATTACCCTGTTCATACAAAATTGTAGTTGTTTCATCCTCTAAAGCTACTTCTTCAACAGATTTGTGTCTATCAATATAGTTTTCCTCTCTGCTACTTCTAATTACATCCTAGAATTGTCCGTTGAAAAGAATCTTAAATATCTGATATGCTCTGTGTTGACTACTATAAACATTTGATTTTAAATTATTTTTGTCTATTACACACAGGTCTCTGCTTGTTATTTTGTCGAGTCCGGTTACTACTAACCTGCTTTGGTACCAGGATTTCGCTCAAAACCGTCATGCTCCCAACGGGACATCTATGTTCTTCAGTGCCTATTTCTGTCGTCACGCGGATCCTGATTGTCATTCGTTCTGTTTCCATTCCATGATCCATTTCTGTTCTTATGATCTCGATTCCCGTTTCTACTCCTATCATTGCAGTAATTGCCAGTTTTACCCCCAGGAATCCATGTGAATTATTGCCAAAATTATTTCTACCTGGTTCTCTCTGTTACAGCCTCCCATGTGGTGGACCTCTGAAGTTTCTCCGATTAAAAGCTAGTCCCTCATTACGTTCGAACGTCCTACCCAATTTGTCAACGTATTTAAGAAACTGTTCCACTCACTCATCTGCTCCATAGACCAAATCCCATGGAACCATTATAGTAATCTGCGTTTCAATGCTTCAATCTGCGTTAAATTATCAAGTAGTTAGTTTAAATTTATTAATTTACTAATTTAAAGCATGGACCATTAAGAAATTAGCTTTTTATTCGCACCAGCCCTGACCAAAATTTATTAAAGATACTTTTCTGGAAACTTTAAAATCTCATACCAGAACTGCTGTTCTGGATGGCCCACGAAAGTGCTTCGTCATCTAATAGTTTTTTTTACAAATTATGTTTTCATACTATCGAAGGTGAAATTCTCTGTACAATATTGGATGAAATCAGTTGGATGCAATTTTCCATGTCCAGGAAAGATCTTTTTGGGCAAATTTCCCCATATACCACCAACACTACTAACATTAATAGTTTTCTTCTGCAGTTGTCCTCTTTTACTGATGTTATTTACACTGCTTTTACTGTTGATTGTGCTACCATTTACGTTCTTTTCTATGTCACAAACGCAACTGCCAATGTGTGAAATTTTCTCATATGCGACTCTTTTGTAAGTATCCACTTTTTTTTCAAAAAACCGTTTTGTTAGTGTCACTTCTGTACTGTGTTAAGAATTTTCGTTTTTCACGAACGAGGTTGTTCAAATGGTTCAAATGGCTCTGAGCACTGTGGAACTTAGCTGCTGAGGTCATCAGTCCCCTAGAACTTAGAACTACTTAAACCTAACTAACCTAAGGACATCAAACACATCCATGCCCGAGGCAGCAGTCGAACCTGCGACCGTAGCGGTCGCGCGGTTCCAGATTGTAGCGCCTAGAACCGCTTGGCCACACCGGCTGGCAAACGAGGTTGTATTTTCAAACTTCTCATCAATTTTAGAAAGTGCTAATTTCACTTCACATTCCCTATATGATATTCTACAGTTTCCACACAAGTACTAAGCTGTTTTTGCCCAGAATCAATCGCAGTTTCGAATGTGTTGAATTCCTGTCTCATTTCTACGATCTAAGTAGTGTTTGGTGACACTTGGCTTTTACGTTTGAATACTATTTTTCCCATGTCTTCTTTCAGTTCTTTTTTATGGTGTAGAATTCCGTCTTTAGCTGCGATCCTCCTTCATTTCCTAATTAGAACTGCAAACTTTCGATTCAGTCTTCACTTGCTGTCCTAACTTCAACAGCAAGCTTCAGGTTTTGGTATTCAGTTGCCGTCCTCATTGCGACTGCAAACCTTCGATTTTGGTATTATCTTGCTGTAGATTTCGAGTTTATTTCTCCTAACATTTGCCTAAAAATAGCGCGCATGTTTCCACCTGATTCTGCTTGTGAACGATTAATGGTTACGCTTGATCCTGCTACTGATGTATCGATCTCAACTTCTGTCTTCAGTGCTGGATTGCCGACATCTACACTAGACATGTCCCCACTGAAACTCATATCAGTGACACTTTCAGAGTTCGCTACTAGATTACTGACGTTCTCGTCATACATGCCTTCATTAAGGCTCTCAGTAAGGCCCGACTCTACACTATCAAACTGATGTCCCTGTACATTCATCATTGTGTTTCATACACAATTTACAATAACACCTATTCACTGTCACTGACAATAAAATGAAAGAAAACAGAGCACTTATCTTGCAGTTGCCGGCGTCGTCAGTCCAGTCCATCTCAAAAACGTATTTTTATAATTTCTTCCTGTATTATCTTTCAGTGGAGACACAAGCTGATTTAATTAATATTGTCCATTCATCTTTTGACCACATTCTGACATTCAGTTCACGTTTCCTGACATGAAATACTTTCTCTTTTGGTACATGCAGCTGACATATGTTAAACACATTTCAATGTCGCAGCTCCTCCACCACTTTCTAACACACTCTTTTTACCAGATGCTAGCTAAAAATGTTCAAATAACACACTCGTAAAGTACGAGTCTGTTTTAAGTTCAATGAAATACTTCGAGTATGTACTTACCTTCTTGGTTTCAACAACTTTTCTCTACCAGTTCAGGTTGTTAATTTGGGTGCATAATATTAATTGCTTCACTCCATAAATCTCAGAAGTTGCTGTAAAAAGTCGATGATATTAAACAATTAATTAATGATATTAATTAATTAATGATATTAAATAATTAAATAATTAATCAACACAGAGGTTTTATTTTGTGTTAATGTTTGTATTGCTTAAGAACTTTCGTGCAATGCACATCTCAAAGAAACTGTCTCTAGAGATTGTGTACTTGAACATTAATTGAGTTACAATTAAAATCGATTGTTTCGTAAGAAATATAAGTATCAATACTTGACACAAAATAGTTAATATCTCGTTAATTACAAGAAGAATTTTGTTGCTAACGTACTTTGCAGTACTTTATATAATTTAGAAATAGATTTTGAACTTCAGATTTTACATAATAATCGCCTTTTGACCAAATTATCGAATAATTGTTTATGATAGAAACTTCTAGAACTTGTAATTAAAGAATTAATTACAATAAATGTGATTTGAGTTTTGCTAGGAACATAATCTCTTGAAAGCGACCGTAACTTTCAGTGTATCAGTTGGCCAGAAATCTATTCAAAACTTTAAGTTCAGCATTTTATGAAATAATCGAATTTACACAATTAATTTCTCATTTAATGACTGACCTGTTTTAAACTAACATTTCTACATTATTACTGTCTGATAGTTACACAAATAAAATAATTAGTTTTTCTGTAAATTTTCTAAAATTGACGACTGCAGTAAGATACTTTTCCACTAATTAAAGATTCCTGTTAATTGTATTTAAATGAACTGTAGTTGACGAAATTGGTGCGTTATATTGTATACATCTCGTGTACGATGCTTCTCGACACAATACAGAGCACCAAAAGTTGTTTTTTAACATTTGCTGTACTGTGAAATGTTTATCGTGCAATACATAAATGCGTGGTACCGAATACTTCATATAAGGCTCACGATACTATGTCCTATCGCAAGGGGTATATGTGAATATTGCCTGCGAAATATGTTAGTAGCAAAGAAGTAATAAATTTAAACCTCATGCATGATGCTTCTGTGTTTTCACGCATCTCATTGTTTATAACAACTTGAACTATGTGTCATACAAGTATATAATTTTGCAGGTACATTCAGTGGTAAACTATCAACAAAATCTATCGCGAATGAAAGAACCTTCAACATTGCAGCGTGTCAGCAATCGTTGGTTAATATATTAAAAAACTAGAAACCCGCCTCGATTGCGAAAAAAGTACGTAGTGGTAACCTAGGTTTCGGCGTAGATAACTACACCTTCTTCAGAACAACAAAACCCATAAGTGCCTAAGACTCATTGACAAAGGTCTTCTTAGGCACTTGTGGGTTTTATTGTTCTGAAGAAGGTGTAGTTATCTACGCCGAAACCTAGGTTACCACTAGGTACTTTTTTCGCAATCTAGGCGGGTTTCTAGTTTTTTAATATATCGCGAATGCAATTAGCAGTAAAAAAAAGTAATCAAACGTCATGCTTCATGTGGCAGTGTTCTGCATGAACAGCAAAAATGTAAGTGATAAACTCATTTTGTGGGGGTTTCAGCGAGAAAAAGTTTCCTAAAAATTTGAAATTATGTGCAAAGTTTGTTGAAAGCACTAAGTGCTCTCATTCCCAAATACTGGATGGGATTCTTGTATCGTTACTACACTCCATTTTCACTCACACGCCCAAACTCACCCCTTTGATAGGCTAGGCAGGTGTTTCTTATCCTCACATTGATACTTTCCAGGTAGTAAGTGATAGGTGTTCATAGATTGATTAATATCTATCCTGTAATTTAGGAGGAGATGTGGTGGTCATCAGTCATCTGACTCGTTTGATACTGTCCGCCACGAATACCTCTCCTGTGCAAAAATCTTCATCTCAGAGTAGCACTTGCAACGTACGTCCTCAGTTATTTGCTGGATGTATTCCGACCTCTGTCTTCCTCTACAGTTTTTGGCTACAGCTCTCTCTAGTACCATGGAAGTCATTCGCTCATGTCTTAACAGATGCTCAATCATCCTGTCCCTTCTCCTTATCAGTGTTTTCCACATGTTCCTTTCCTCTCCTATTCCCCGCAGAACCTCCTCATTCCATAACTTATCAGTGCATCTAATTTTCAACATCCGTCTGTAGCATCACATCTCAAATGCTTCGATTCTTTTCTGTTCCGGTTTTCCACAGTCCACGTTTCACTACCATACAATGCTGTACTCCAGACGTAAATTCTCAGAAATTTCTTCCTCAAATTAAGGCCGATATTTGATATTAGTAGACTTCTCTTGGCCAGGAATGCCCTTCTTGCCAATGCCAGACTGCTTTTCATGTCCTCCTTGCTCCGTCCGTCATTGGTTATTTTACTGCGTAGGTAGCAGAATTCCTTAACTTGTCCTACTTCGTGACCATCAATCCTGATGTTAAGTTTCTCGCTGTTCTGATTTCTATTAATTCTCATTACCTTCGTCGTTTTTCGATTTACTGTCAATCCATATTCTGTAGTCATTGGACTGTGCATTCCGTTCAGCAGATCATGTAATTCTTCTTCACTTTCACTCAGAATAGCAATGTCATCAGCGAATCGTATCATTGATATCCTTTCACCTTGAATTTTAATTCCACTCCTGAACCTTTCTTTTATTCCCATCGTTGCTTGCTCCATGTACGGACTGAACAGTAGGGGCGAAGGGCTACATCCTTGTCTTACACCCTTTTTAATCCGAGCACTTCGTGCTTGGTCGTCCACTCTTATTATTTCCTCTTGGTTCTTTTACATATTGTATATGACCCGTCTCTCCCAATAGCATACCCCTACTTCTCTCACAATTTCGAACATCTTGCACCATTTTACATTGTGGAACACGTTTTCCAGGTCTACAAATCCTATTAAAGTGTCTTAATTTTTCTTTAGTCTTGCTTCCATTATTAAGCGCTAAGTCAGAATTGCCTCTCTCGTGCCGTTACCTTTCCTAATGTCAAACTAATCGTCATCTAGCCCACACATATGTACGTCAATCTCTGTAGTATTTATGGGTATGTGACACCTGTTATTAACAAAAACTGTGAGTGTTGTGTATAACTTACCACGTTTCTGATAACTAACAGGAATTTTCAAATATCCTTTTCGCTGAAACTTGTCCTCTATCCATTACGTTGTACAACAGATACTGGAAAACGCTCTCGGACAGAAACTGGTCGTACAATTAAAAATAAATTATTCGGGAGCTCCACGTGTTACACAATGTCATTTCTACGATTGATCAAAGCTGTGGAACAGTTACAACGAAACTGTTTTGTCAACACTGTTTTGGGAGTTTATACAGCAGATCGGTTTTCAATAGTTCATCGTTGACTGGAGTAATAAGCAGTTCACTATTCGGGACATAAATTGTAATGCGTCTACTGCACGATGCAGGTATTCGAAAGTGTTTCCAAATGGCATATTTCATGGCGAGACAGTTTGCTCACATATTACTAGTAGCTATTGTTGGTATTTGTTTTCACTGACCACCCTGTTTAGAGTATGAAATGCCCTAGCGACTATTCGTGTGCTGCCCGTTGTTTAGCGATAACAAAGGTCAATTCATTATGCTCTGTCGTTAAAGTACAGTGGCTGACATCACCGTAACTTGGGCATACTTTACCTGTTTCACGCTGCACCCTATGAATAACAGCAGATGAACATGCTTCCTGTACACGTTGAGTGGCGAAGGTGTTGGCATATCGCCAGTATGCAGACAACAGAAGAATTAGACTTTGTTTTGCTATAATTAAGCATTCTGTACAGTTTTGGAAAAAACTACTAAAAATTAATATGTTCACATATCAGTAAGTCTGTGTAACCTTGAACATAAAAATATCGTTTAACTTGAAATTATGTAACGGACGTTACTTTAATGACGTTGATACCTGCTATTCATATGCATATTTCCCTTTTTATTGCATTTTTACCTATTTGTCTTCCTTGGTCGCTCATTTTATGGAAGCGTTGATTTCTTCTATACGTTCCAGCATCGCTCCATACTATTCCCATACTAGTGTATTTCATTTACTGACTTTTAAACGCAGCAACAATGATCACATTCAAATTTGAAGAGTTTCCTTTTTCAGATTTAACTTAAAATTGATAGTGAAGTAAAGTACTTTAGATCAATTTAAGAACTGAAGTAAGATTTAATCATAGTGTATGTGTATTCGTGTGTGTGTGTCTGTGTGTGTACGCGCGGGTGCGCACGCGCGTGCTTGTGTGTGTGTGTGTGTGTGTGTGTGTGTGTGTGTGTGTGTGTGTGTGTGTACGCGCGCGCGATGCCTTACCGACCTTATTACCAATCGCTGGAGTAATATTGAACTCTTGAGCAGCAATGTTACAATTTATAATGCTTGCTGGCTTCCTGAATAGTTTCATTTCTTTACATTTATAAGGGAATGTATGGTCACTTAGTGCTAGCTAAGTCGTTTCAAAAGGGAATGATTTTAAAACGCAAGAAATTTTTTATGTTGTCATCAAATTTTCAGTGTAAGTCTTCGGAGATGAAAGATGTAAACACCTGAACTGTCATTCGGCTCTCGACATAGCCCTCAAACCGTTGTATTCGTCCACATTTCCTCAATTTTCTTTGTTTACGTGGCATAATAATAAGTTTCGCGTAGATGTATAAGATGATGGAGTCAATGTGTCCCAGAACAGAACTAGAGTTCGCCATTTCTTCTGATACCTGACGGAAGCTCAAGCTGCATTCAGGAAATTCGTTTGATCCCAAGAACTGAGCCCCATAGCCAGCGATGGGTCAGTAAATCTTTCACAATGTAAGTTTTATGACCGAGAGGGTCCTTCTCGGCGTTATTGGACAACATGATTTACTGGCAAATAAATCATCATTAAAACGGAAAAATCACTTTATTCCTTAAATATTTAATGTCGTAGTAATGTCGAAGCTCTAATAACATCAGAAATTCACAATATTGCTCTCCGTAAGACCGCCTTAAATGATAGACTCATTTTTACAATTGCATAAATAATATTTCTGGAAATATGACGTTAGCAATGAGTGAATTTTTTACTCTCAGCGTTTACATGATCATACTGAAACACTGGTTTACTGCACAAAGGGTTGTCAAGGTTAAAATTCTGGAGTGTTAAAAAAACAGTGGCATAATAAAGTGATTAAAATCATAAGGAAACTATTGTGAAGTTCTGGGGTGTAATATACTCGTAGAACTATATGAACCATGTTTAGTACTTGAGCAGATTAGTGAAGTAGACAGGTGGATAGGATTTAGACTTTACATTTTGCAGCTTCTCTCCAATGATTAGCGATTAGATGAAATCACTGATGAATTCACCTACAGACGACTGTGCCCCTCAGATCATTTTGACAACACCGGAACGATGGGATGAAGGTCTGTTTCGCCTGTGGTAGATATTACTTACAGTGTGCTTTCGGCGAACAAATGGATGCACTATAGGTGCAGGTTCTGGCTGCTGGTCTTTGCTACCAACTGTTGTTCTGGCGGTAACTCTCTCGGCATCTTTCTCAACTTCTTCAGATATTACTCGCGTGACGGTAACACTGGACTGGCAACTCATGTAGCACTAAAGATGAACATCTTCCTGCAAACGCATCAGCTCCTCTCTATAGTCCCACATACTATGTCCTATCGGCTGTATAAGACTCCTTAACGTTATTAGTGCGTCTGAAAATTGCATCCGTGCTTGAACTGGCTCTAAAATCCCAGTTCAGAGTGCAATCTCTGTCTAAGAAAGCATAAGATGTACAACACGCCGCTGTCCAGACTCACAATCTGCATGGAACACCACGCTACAGCCGCCCTGTTGCCCTCTGCCATTCTGTTGCGGCTTCTCCTGTTCTGTTCCGCTCGCTTATGTTTTGTGCATTTACTGTCTCGAATATTGTCTGGAGTATCAAGCCTTCTGCATCTATTCACCATATTTTTATCCTTTGTGACTTGTGCACCACTACTCCTACTACTTCTTGCGTCCGTTCCTTCAATAGTGCATTCACCATGAGTAACTTCTTGCATTCTTTCTATACCTTCTTGTGTACTCTATTACTATACGGTAACTGTTTCAAACTCGAAAATACCTCTTTCAGGCTCCTTATCTCATTTCACAGTTCCCTTTTACTGAATGCCAAACATAAATACCATTTGCGACTAGATAATACCACATCCTGCTGCCTGAAAAACAAAACCCCTCCGTCCAGGTGACGACCTTGGAGTGCTCCCACACCACGCGATTCAAAGATACAAAGCACCGCCAAAACTGGTGAAATATTGGCACATTGTTTTAAAATTCTGAAATCTGAAACTGTGCATTTAACAAAACAAAAGTACTTAGTATCCCAAGAGTAAAATATCATCTAGTCACAACCTGAAGTGGTCAGTTCATACAAATACCTGGATATAATATTTTTTTGCATATAAAATAGAACGTCGTAGGTAAGCCATGTGACATATTTAGGTTTCTTTCCAGGGCACTAGGAAACAGCAATCGGTATATAAAAGCGATTGCTTACAAATTGCTCTTGCGATCCATCCCAGAATATTGTCCAAGTATGTGGGACCTGTGTGGTTCATATGGCTCTGAGTACTATGGGACTTAACATCTGAGGTCATCAGTCTCCTAGTACTTAGATCTACTTAAACCTAACTAACCTAAGCACATCACACACATCCATGCCCGAGGCAGGATTCGAACCTGCGACCGTAGCGGTCACGCGGTTCCAGACTGAAGCGCCTAGAACCGCACGGCCATACCAGCCGGCGGACCTGTGTGAATAGAACTCAGAGAGGATATTGAACGTGTTCAACGAACAGCAACAGGAGTACTCATAGGGTTTTTTTAACCCACGGGAGACACTGAGAAAACTGAACTGACAGGCGCTTGAAGATAGACCCAAACTATCTGGTGAAAGCCTACTTACAAAGTTTGAAGAGCCAACTGAGGTATGCATTGCAACCCATTACACGTTTCGTTATCCTTGGGCTCGCGAGTACTAGATTACATCAATTGCAACACGCTCAGAGGCGTTTAAGGAATCATTGCTACCGAACTTCGTACGTGAACGCAACGGTAACAAAACCGTAGCATCTGTGCTGATAAACCTCTTACATTATTTGATTTTCAAACAGCTGAGCAGAACTCAATGTACTCAGACATTTCGTTCTTAACCTATTCTGATCAACACTAAACTGACACACAATATTTTTAGCATAACGCAATCTGACTTTTAATAATCCCTGCAAAAGAATGGCCCTGACTAACATTAAACTATACACTTCACACATAACTTACCTCACAAAAATCTTAGTTACTCGAACTACTGCAATACAGCGAGCGCCACTACTGCCAGCTAAATAAAAGATTCAGACTACTGAAGGAACTAACTAATGGTAAGCATAGTTAGCAAATGAAAGATTTTGATGGAGAACAAACAATTTATTTACCTTAATAGTGTTCAAAAGTGTATATATATACATATATATACATACATATATATATATATATATATATATATATATATATATATATATATATATATATATATATCAGTTCATGACATCCAGTCTTACAAATTTATTGTCTCTGATGGACACACGTCCAGATCATCCGCTCTCAAAACTCCGCCATTTCACTCCCCACATCCACCACTGCTGGCGGCTGGTGGCTCACCTCCAACTGCGCAACGCTACGAACTGTTAACAGCCAAGTGCCCAACACTACAACAGCATATACTCCAACAATGCAAACCAACCACAGCCTTCACACAGCACAGTCAGTGATTTTCATATAGAGCGCTACGTGGCGTTACCAACATAAAAACCTAAACAGCCTACTTACACATTCTTTTGTCGATTCAATCTTTCCAATTCTACGACTATAATGACTACGTTGATTTTATTGACGAAAAAATAATGAATGTTTGTTGATGCTAAATTTCGCGGTGACATCACCCAACATGTTGGTAGATTTGTATATCCACTACGACAAAATTTAACTTTTAAAATGGAAGGCAAAAAGATTATGTCTTTATCCATATATTTTTAATACTTACATATTATATTGTGTACTTGTCACGAATATTAGCAACTGAATACTAGAATTTCAAAAGAGGCTATGTACCAAATAGAATGTTTCGAAATATTGAAATAAAACTAATTTATTCCGTGTAGAATGTCTTGATACAAATAAGTCATTAGTAAGTCAGACTGTAGGCCGCTGTCACCTAGTATGCAACTCAGAGACTTAACTGAACAACTAGTACGCCCGTACTATCACAAACAAAATGACAGTTTGGAAAAGGGTGAACTCCATTGTTCCTGTGCTGTCTTTCAATGATTACAATAGCAAGGTGACCCTGAATAAAAGTACTAAGTGCGATCTTGTGACATTTTACACATATTTAACCACAAATATCCTGGTAAACCTACATATGTTTTCCGGGTATACTTGGTATTATACTGAACAGGCCCTCCTTATCTTTCGCAGCAAGCACTGACGGTTGTCAACTTGCTTTAGTTTCATATTTTGGAAATCAGAGAGTTATTTGGCCTTCTTCGGGACATTGAACGGTGTCCACTCTTCCAGCACGTTACAGGTCCTTCGCCTTTTGTCCTCTCCAGGGCAGTCATTCGAATACACGATGCAGTTGATATCGAGAGTTTGTTGCTGGTGATCAAGTTCTCTGATGCTGTGGAATGTCAAGAAAGGGCGAGTCTTGTATTTCCAGCACTTTGAATGGCTTTGCGTGAGGTGATGAAGTCACTAATTTTATAAGGTCATCCGGTACAAAAGATTTCACTATCTTATTCCTCTTTTCATCGGTTGCAAAATTAGATTAGATTAGATTAGTACTTTTTCCATAGATCATGAATACGACACTTCGTAATGATGTGGAATGTGGAACGTGTCAGGTTAATAAAAGGTGTCTATACAAGATATTACATTAGACAAAATATTACATGATACTCAACTTTTTTTAATTTTTTTTCTGTGTTTGGGAAATTACCCACTTACTATATCCAAAAATTCATCTAATGAGTAGAAGGAGTTGCCATTAAAAAATTCTTTCAGTTTCCTTTTGAATGCTATATGGCTGTCTGTCCGACTTTTGATGCTATTAGGTAAGTGACCAAAGACTTTTGTGGCAGCATAATTTACCCCTTCTGAGCCAAAGTTACATTTTACCTTGAGTAGTGAAGATCATCCTTTCTCCTAGTGTTGTAGCCATGTACACTGCTATTACTTTTGAATTCGTTCGGATTGTTAATAACAAATTTTATAAGAGAATGCATATATTGTCAGGCTACAGTCAAGATTTCTAGCTCGTTAAATAGGTGTCTGCAGGATGATCTTGGATGAGCTCCAGCAATTATTCTGATTACACGCTTTTGTGCAATGAACACTCTTTTACTCAATGATGAGTTACCCAGAATATGATGCCATACGAAAGAAGGGAATGAAAATAGGCGTGGTAAGCTAATTTACTCAGATTTATGTGGCCTAAATTTGCAATGACCCTAATAGCATAAGTAGCTGAACTCAAACGTTTCAGCAGATCCTCAGTGTGTTTTTTCCAGTTCAACCCCTCATTAATGCATACACCTAGAAATTTTGAATATCCTACCTTAGCTACCGATTTCTGATCGAAGTCTATATTTATTAATGGGGTCATTCCATTTACTGTGTGGAACTGTATATACTGTGTTTTGTCAAAGTTTAATGAGAGCCAATTAGCAGAAAATCACTTAATGATTTTCTGAAAAACATCGTTTACAATTTCACCAGTTAATTCTTGTCTGTCGGGTGTGATAGCTATACTTGTATCATCGGCATACATTCCAGAAAGCTATGTCCAGAAATGAAATATATGCGATCAGCACACTCAAACGTACCATAAGACACTAGAAACATATACCTGAATAAAAGAATTTAGTTTTTATTTCATGCGCAGCAGTTTTCACTCCATACATAGTTTTTTCTTCATTGTGATGTGAGACACTTGGTTGAGAAATGCAAATAAACAAGATGCGACTTCTCCGGTTCCCCTGCCACCTTCCGTCTCGTTCCACATACACATTGTTGTATCACCAGCGCATAATCACACTGAAACTGTAACATGAGAGTTGCCTCAGACAGACCATATCTAAATGTATAAGGAAAGGTACGAACATAACCTCTAGGAGATCTTTGGATAGCGTGCAAGTATCACTGTTTGGTAACATTGCAACAAGCGCACAGTTCTTAACTGTGATGCCGCCCTGTCGGCTTTGAGACGGTGTAATTCTAGTTCTTGGTTAGCTTTGTCAGTGTTATGGTGGTTTGCCGTACCTTCTAGAACTAATCGGTCACGTGTTCGGTATGTATCTAATGGTGACGTTCTGAAAGACACGTGCGGAAAATCCGCACGGAAAACTTTTCTGTAAAATTTATACTTCACTGTACCGTTGAGATATTTTACTTTGAACGCATATTGAGACCGGGGCTTAACTACTCCTTCGGTGTGTGTGAGACTCACATCTATAGGCAATATGTCAATGTGGGACCGAAAAATCTGCCAATCTTCATCTGCGAATTTTCCATTAAATGCGCCACCGGTCTTTTCCTTCCGTGCCATTATCTCTACTTTTTTCTTTGAAATAATACGGAAAACAACCGTAAAGGTCTTCTGACATACCTGTTCGTGTGCACCTTCACTTTCGGGAACTGCGAAAATCAATGTACAGTGTACAGCGCCGGCAACTTTCCGCTGTATCGACCATTTCGCCGTCGTTGTACTGGAATAACGTCCATGAGCCCAATTAAGTTGTACGTTGTGTCTGCCATCTTGCTGGTAAACAAGTTCGCCTTATGTTTCGCTGACAAGGAATGATGATAATACCCACATCTTCAAGTAACCTCAAACCAAATATTGTGACACATTTTAATAATACAATATTATTTGTTTTCAGTCATACGTCTTCCGCTGATAGTCTTATTGAGGAGGATTAAGGTTTGATGTACTAACCCCATACCTGCGAGCTTGGCTGTTGCTTGGGAGGTCCCTCTTTTCCTTTCCCTGTCTTGTATGATAAATCAGACACTCTTCTTTTCTTCTCCACTACTCTCTTACTTACACTTTCACATTGTCTCTACGTTGCTTTTGGACCACCACGGTGTTCAGTCTCACAAGGCATCAGTAACTCAGCCCTCTTCATTAAAAAATGTCAACAGACGAACAGCAGAAAGCCAGTGGTAGAACGTAGACTTAGCTCATATCGACGTTACTAGTGGGTTGAGTGCCATTTACGAGCGACCATAGAAAACGAACGGTACCACGTGCCGACATAGCATCTTCTTCAGGTAACGACCATGATACATACCTCCTATCGACAGCAAAATCTCGTTTTTCACTTAAGTGCTACCTATCCCCTTTCTAATTTCTAGTCATTTCTACGTGTCTCAGGATAATAAACGGAATGTTCTTCCAATTACTTGATGTATTTTGTAATGTGCAGAAAGAGAACGAGGTAGTGTGCAGAAACTATACCCCTACTTCTTTACGCAAATTCGTCTTGCGCAGCCTGAGATGCAAACAGTGACACCTACGAAGCAGGGACAGACAAAAAACCACCAGTAACTAATTTAGAATCTTATGAAGCAAAGGCTTGAAAATAAATCATTACGTAAAAGTTATCAAATTCTGGAGGCTCCTTTGCCTTGTTCATACTTAGTTTCTGTTTTGATATTTCATGCATTTCATAGTTCTCTTCATTTCTGACGGTAACTTTCTATCAGGATGTACGTCTGCTCTTCAGAACTTTTTAATGCACATTGATAATACTGTCTGCGCCAAATTGTGGAGAACTGTTCCATGCAACAATGTAAGTCAGCTTGGAATTTATCTCTGTGTAGCATACACTCATCATGACTTACACTTACCGCAAATATCGACATGTCATTGTACATTCGATTAGCATTCGAGATCTTTTTCCGAAAGTAACTTTACCTTTCTGCCTCTAATTTAGTTCACGCACTTTGATTGTTCCTAATGGAAGAGGGAGAGGTTTGGTGCATAACATACTCCAACGTTGAAGTCTCTAGATAAGGAGCACTAAATATGATTATATCAGGATAGGTGACTATTCTGGCCTCACCATACTGACTGTAGCGTGGTAGGTCCTCTCCGACGTGTTTAGGTAGTAATGTTTCGAAAATGTTACTTCTCGTTTAACATGAGCACTTTGTTCTACTTTGTTCAGTCTTAGTGCATAATTCCATGTTAAGGACAGGCTTCACTTTTAATATATTTATTCTGTGTAGTTAGAACTTATTGTTTTTTCCTTACTTAATTTCATGTTTCCGCAAGTAAAGGGTTGGCCACTGAAGTGGTATAATATTACAAAGCGCTCTTCGCTGTAATGGTTCCACGAATTGATTAAAGTAAGCTATCAGCCTGTATCCGCTCTTTGTATGAGCTCATAAAGCTGTAATTAAGACATTTTACAAATTGCTTTGACCAGAACCTATAAGTGGGAACAAAGCGGGACGCTGATTAACAAACGGTCCAGCAATAACGACATTTTCACTTACGAGGTTTAGATTATCCAACTCTCTATTTACATCCTCCCCAACGTAGTAATGTAGTGTCTAGGATATTGTACTGGTTGCTTTTCGGATCCGTTGGTTACCTAAATTACCTGAAGTGAGATCGTAGTTCATCAGAGAACTCGAAAAGTTTATTAGCTGCTACCACGTTTCTTCTTCTTCAGTTTTCTGACTGGTCTGATGTGGCCCGCCAGGAATTGCTCTCCTGTACTAATCTCTTTAACTCACAGTATCGCATAGAACTACTTCTTAACTGTTTCTTGCTTGTATTGCAGTTTCTCAAAGTTCTTGCCCCCTACAGCTCCCTGTAGTATGACGGATGTTATCCCTTGATGTCTTAACACGTGTCCCATCATCCTGTCCCTTCTTCCTGTTAGTATTTCCATACGTTCCTTTCTTCGCCGAATCTGAGGTGAACCTCGGCAGTCCTTATCTTACCTCCCTACCAAATTTTCAAATTTCTCCCGCTGCACTTCATCTCAAATGCTTCGATCCTCTTCTATTACGGTTTCCCCACAGTCCTGGATTCACTGCCATATGATGTTGTGTTGCAAAGGACATTCTCAGAAATTTCTCCCTAAAATTACGGCCTATGTTTCTACTAGTAAACTTCTGATAGCTAGGAATGCACTATTTGTCTGTGGTAGGCTGCTTATTGCGTCCTCTATGCTTCGTCTGTCATCTTTCTTCGGTTTACCCTCAGTCCCTATTCTGTACTCAGTAAACTGGTCATTCCAGACAACGAATGCCATGACTCTTCTTCACCTTTACTGAGTACGGCAATATCATCAGTGAATCTTGTCATTTGTATCCTTCCACCCTAAATTTTAATCCCACTCTTGAACATTTCTTTTATTTCCTTACTTGCTTCTTCTGTGTGTACAGTAGGAGCGAAAGACTGCGTCCGTGTGTTACATACTTCTAAATCTGAGAACTTTGTTCTTGGTCTTCCAATCTTATTGTTCCCTCTCGAGTCTTGTACATATTGCATATCACCCATCTTTCCCAATAGCCTATTAGGAGACTTATAAACAGGCTAAGTGTGTCACAATCCTTCAGCAGTAGTCGCTCAGAAGCCAATTTCTGCAGCTCTGTCGTAGAAAAATAAGTTGCATTTCGTAATAAATGATGAAAATGTTTAATTCCAAAAGTTTCTTGCAGCATTGTACCAATACGAAGCTTAAGCACATCGAAATAATTCATATTCCGCAACTGACAGCCTTTCCATCGAGGCTAACCTGCGTCTAGATATTCTTCCGTGTCCAGCTGGCAGCTCATGCATATCCTCGCTGCACTGCTTAGGATTGCAACCGGAAACGTCGGAGACGTCTTGCATCTGCTGAATCCATAATGTCGCCCCCAGCTCTACTATCTGGGAATCTGCAGTCGTACATTTTCATCCCACAGAGTCCCATCACCACAAAAACCGGTTTCTCACTTCTGCATCCGTAACACTATCTGAGGAGGAGTCATTGTCATAGCTGACAGTTTTTGAATACTTTCCAGCACATGGAACATGAAGGTATAGTGTGGCCAACTGTAATAATTACTTAGAATCAAATAACAGCAGCAGCTGCATTTTTATTTTCGATCAGCATGACTGGTATCTCTGTGGCACTGGTGTTGTGTAGAGTAGGCGCCGTCCAGCTGATTACAGTGTCCACAGAGGTTAGCAATGGTATATGGCCTCAGCAACTGAAAACATGAGACGTAGTGCTGTGCTGCCGTAACGCTGCAAACGCTCAAGCCGATAACTAACAACAAATCATTAAGAATGATGATTAAGAAAAGTAAGTAGTTGGAAAAAAACTGTTAAAAATGCAGGATGTTATGAAATTAAGAAGAGTGAAAACAGCATAACGACTGGCTTATACAGAGTAGAGATATACAAGTTTCAGTTAAGAACGCCTATCAGAATTACTGAGAGGAAGTTGGAGCATGGGTAGGCCAGGACACTGGGCCTCCACAATACAGTCCACTTCCACCACCATTAGTTTGTCTTTGTTAGTAGTTTATTCCAATTCCCCAACTGTATTTGAGGAAAAGATTAATTAGACAGAACCCACATGCTAGACTAGACAGCAGTGTACTGATAACTGAACTAAAGGTAAGGGCTACCTGAATTTCACAGTAGTGTGGCCTGCTTTCAAGGGTGCATTACTGGCGGATAGGTCAGTATCACCATAGTACCATGCAACCCAGTTAACTGCCACCTACTATAACAGTGAGTTATGTCCAACAGTACGCTTTCGAGTAGCGTTTGTCTATCCATATTCTCTCAGAATTGGACGATGTAACATTTTGTTTTCAGCGCCAACACAGCTGTCAGATTCAAGGTATAAATTAATTTGACAGTGAGAAGATATCAGAAATGTTACAGTCAGTTGTGGTGATCGAAAGTAAAAGGGAAACTGGTGCTGTCATTTGACTCCAGGTCAAATCAACAAATTATCACATTCACCAACGTATTTATTTTAGAACAATCCAATTTGACACAGTATTTTATAACAATTATAAAAAATTAATAACTGCTAACTCGTCAAATATGAGAATGTCGCACTGAAGAAGGTAATTTACCCAAATCTGACAGATTGTTATTTTGGGGAATACCTGCAATCAATGGCTACAAAAAAATTCATTGTCACTATAGATTCCATGTATTTGTGTAATGTTATGACCAATTTCTGTTTCATCAAACCACTTTTGGATCCATAGAGATGATAAAAATGAAAGAACTAGTCATCATACAACCCAAGATATCCAACACTGCCATACCACCATATCTAAAACTAAATATTCAACAATAAACCTTGCAATGGAACAGCATTGCTTTTTCATATACGTAGTGTATTTTCGATATCTGATCTGGTTTGTTAGTGGTTAATTAAAGATGATTATGTGGAGAGAGATGTTACGAAACCATTATAAATTGTATTGTGATTAATAGTTTAAAACAGTCATATCTGCAACTTCTGAGCTCTTCCTAAGGATGCTATACATTAATATTACGAAAAGAATAGTATTCTGCCAAAGAAATGAGGAAGGCATTAGTCTACAGTGGGACCTAGATTTTCCCCTTGTCGATCCGTTTTCTGAACGCTTTTTACTCGAAACGATGAATACCACCAACAGACTGAACAGTAAAAAAATTATCCAGCTAGCTGTCGTTGAGTGAGGTCATGTGTTGGTGCATTTGTCAGGATATTAAATATTTTGTGTTAGCCTTGGTACATTTTATGGAAGAAGGCGATAACAGGCACTTCTGCAATAATAAGTCAACTAATCGTTGATGCAAGATTTTTCCAGGCCAAAATATGGTTCTACAAGAATAGCATCAGCTTACTTGAAGAACTCTTATGAATGCTAGAATTATGGTGCCTTTGTTCTACCTGATTAATTAGAAGAATCTGAGGAATTATTTGTTCACAACATTCCCAACTGCTCTGCTTCTGACACTGCAAGGTACAGACCAATTTATTGATTTATAGTTTAATCTCATGGATAGAATTCTGGAAGACGCAATCGTTTCAGTGCTCGAGAAATGCTTGAACTGTTCAACAACACCACGGACAGCTCCAGTCAGAGATGTCGTAGCTGCCATAGAACAGGCAATATTGAAACTTCTCAGTGAAGCTGCAGAAATGTTCAGGAGAGACACCTGCCGAAGTGGCCAAGAAAGTTTAACATCAGCTCAGCAGGAAGGAAGGTTCTGTGAAACTTGAGGCAGGAAAAAGACCTCATCATTTCACCTGCTGACAATGTGAACGACACCGTCCTTCTTTAACGAGCTGAATAAAACAGCGAGATAGAGGTGCTGCTTGACGATCCTGCTTGTCGTAAGGTAAGAGAGGATCCGACTGGAAAGATCCTGAGAAAAACATTAGATCTTCTCAAGATGAGTTCTGTTCCATCTAAAGTCATTAAGAGCATACGCCAACAGGCTGCAGTTCCCCCAAGACTGTACGGTCTACCAAAGTTACATAATGAAGTGTCTCCTCCCAACACTGAGCAAAATTGGAACTCCTACCGGTTTTCTGACCAAACATCTTACAAGGTTGTTGGGACTTCTCATAGGCAAGTGTGACCACTATATCCTGAATTCAGAAGACTTCCGAGGACGGTTGAAGACACTTAAGCTACAATAATTGTATCTTTTGATTAACAATGAGGAAGTACCTTTAGTTACGAAATTGCCTCTGCAGGATTCGTTCGAGCTTATAAGCTTATAAACATGTGCTTACCGCAACTTATTTCTTATTCAATGACCAGTATTTTGAACAAGTGGAGGGTGTCGCCATTGGAGGTTCCCTGTCTGCCATGGTTGCCATCTATTATATGGAAGACTTTGAGGAAAAAGCACTGCAGTCGGCAAATCTCAAACTTTCCTGCTTGTGGAAGGAATGTAGACGACAAATCTGTGGTGTGGCCCCACGGAATGGAAACATTACCTGCGTTTCTCCGCCATCTGAACGCGCTCCATCCGAATAAACAGTTCACAGTGGAAGTTGGATGTCGTGGTCAGAAGAAAAGCCGCTAGTATACTGGGGCATAGTGTCTATCGCAAACGAACTTACACAGAACTATATTTGCAGGCCACAAGTTGTCATTACCCTGCATTATGTGGTAGTGTCTTACGCTCTTTGGTGCATTTAGCACATCTGGTCTCGGATTCTAACAGTCTACCTGGTCAGCTACGACACGTAAGAACGGTATTCCGGTAGAATGACGTCATGCATTCCATTATGAGCAAATTCAAAGGTGGGATGTAAATGAAGATGTGAAGGCAACCTTTGCAATGGCGTTCTTGTCCTATTTTGGCGGCATGTCTTCAGAAAAGAATTTTCAAAAGGCACGACATCAAGTGTGTTTTTCGGCCATCAGCAAAATTTTAATTTATTGATCTCGGCGAAAGACGTCATCGGCGTTAGGAAACGTTGCGTGTATAAGATCCGATGCCAGTGTGGAATCTTTTATATCGGGCAGATATGCCGAATAGTGCAAGAACGTCGCGTCGAACACCGTCCTCATACACGTCTGGGGCGACCTGATAAATCAGCGGTAGCGGAGCATTGCCTGGACACGGGCAGTCGCGTGTTTTACGAAAAGACCGAAGTTTTATCCCCAGCGTCATCTTTCTGGGACTGTGTTGCTAAGCAGGCCATACATATTCATACGGCGGACAACCTTATCAAGGATGCAGGTATTCAAGAGCAGGTTTTTTTTCTGAACAACTGTTTAGAAAGGGAGTTATTTAAGATCTTGTTGGTTTCAGCCTGGTACAAAAAGGAATAATTACGTTATTTCAAAAATGAGTTTATTAGC
This sequence comes from Schistocerca nitens, assembly GCF_023898315.1. Classification (NCBI taxonomy): domain Eukaryota; kingdom Metazoa; phylum Arthropoda; class Insecta; order Orthoptera; family Acrididae; genus Schistocerca; species Schistocerca nitens. The sequence continues at coordinate 849,357,104 of NC_064617.1, forward strand.
TGGTATGTGTTTAATGAAAAGCTTACTCTCAAAATTCGGCCCTTCTAGATGTGATACCTGTTATTAGCAAGCGGGATTGTTAATTTTCGGGGCGAAGGATATCAGCATAAATTATGGTGTAACTACCTTCCTGTTGTTATTGGTTTAAAGTTAATATACGTCGCGAGGAGGCGTGATTCGCCTGCGCGAACGAAATATTTATTCCTTAACTTAGCGTTGCTCCATAGCGAGCGAAGAAAAGTAAGAAAATCGGAATGTGACGGGACTTTGTTACGAGACAGGGTAACGAGAGATTGTAAGCCGCAATATTGTATAATTTGTGTTTTTTGAGATTCACAAGCGATATGTAATGTTAATGTGGAGTTTAGTAACGGTCATAATACATTATGTTGCATTTCAATGGTAAATGGCGTATTTAATTATTATCAAAGAATTCTGTGATAAACTCTTATGTACGAGAAGCTTGTATAGGACTTGGAACATTTGGTGGTCGATGTTTGCTGTAAAAGCTGCTGCAGTAACACGGTCAAAAGAATTGAGAATGTTTTCTCTGCTAAAAAGAACTCATTTCACTCGCAGACAATCATACAATGACCAAATGCGAACGGCAGTGTTCCAATTCGAGAAGAACTTGTAGAAGTTTTCTTTCTCTGACATTTTACAGACAACCGTTGGAGTCGGCAGCTGCTTCTCCATCACGAGGGTAACTTGTCTACGTATACGAGACTGCGTATGCTGAGGGAGAAGTCGACGTCGTTTGGGATATTGTCCTTTACGGAGATACAAACAGAGACACTACACACACTAGTTCAATAACAACGAGTTTGATATTACCGTCTTGAAAAACATTAATTTCTTCTCTTGAGCAGTAATATTATAAAAATGGCTAAAACCTGACAGGACCTACAAGGAATGAAACGTAGACACTGTCAACTATTTCATGACCAAACACAAATTACTGCATGATCATTCAGTTATATGTATTTAGTATATATATTGTGATTTGTTGTGATAAATGTGTATTTTATGTTACGTATATGTACTAACGTTGTGCTTTGTATAATTTCATGTACGAGTAATTCAATCATTCTATGTGAGCTACATACGACATCAGGCAGCCACGACAACGTGAGACCATCACATATGAACTTCATGAGGCTCTACTCTGCAGTAAGGGCAAGCACAAGAATGACATGTTAATTCATTGTACGCATTAGTCTGGTCTTTTTAGATAACGACTGGGTTAGGAATATTTGTAACTTTAGTTATTATATGCTTTAGTACATGCAGAGTGATTTGTATTTTTTGTTGATGATTTCACAATTGGGGAGAGATATTCTGAGGTATAGATTCTGGTGTTTATTTTCGTGGGGTAAAATTGAATTGTATCCAGAGTAAAGAAATTAAAATAATAGTGAACAATTGAATTCCTATGGTTAAAACCAGATTACAGTTTAAAATGCAGAGGGAACAGGAAGCGAATGCGCAGCCCAGCGCTGATGAACAAAACCCAGATTCTGTCCAAGAAGACTCCAAAGATCTTATGGCAACGCTCTTAAATCACATGAACCTTTTGATGAATACCGTAGCTAGTTTAGCTGCAGTACAGTCTCACATGTCTGCTATTCAAATGACTATGTTTGCTACGCAAGCGAATATTTGAATATCAGTTGAAAATTTAGTTCTGAACACTCTCACATACCTGCTACCGAAGCGAAATTTCAACAACGTTGAGAATTTACCTTCGGAACAGTCGAACATGTCTGCTACTCAGACGAAACTGTTTGCTGAGAAAGCGAATATGTCAGCTGTGCAGGCGGCTATTTCTGCAAATGTAGAAACCATAGCTGTGGAACAGGTAAATGTAGTGGCTAAAGTAACGAATCTGACCAACACTGAGCAATTTAGTTACAGAACAGCAGAGTTAGGCGAGAAAGTAAAGGGTATAACAAATAAAGAGAACGAACTGCCCACAAGGGAAGATTTTGTTAAAGTATTAGCTGATGTGAGTACTTTGACTAATGAACAGACAGAAATCAGGAAAGAAATATATAGTATGAAGCAACCCACGAACAATTTACAATCGAAATAAATAGATTAAACGGTGAAATTGAAACCGTGGGGGGGAGACAACAAACGGTAGAAGTAGAGGCACAAAACCAGACCTCAACAGTGAAGGAATTAGCGTCCGAATGTGAAGGAAAAACGGAACAAAAGTTCCACGAAAAAACCCAGCAGTTTAAGCAACAATTGGATGACTAGATGGTGGATAAGGAACAGCAAGTGATATTGTCTGTTAATAGAGGTATCAAGGAAGCGGCAGGGAATATAGTGAGTGAAGGCCTACCGTTACTTCGCCAAATAGATCAAGAGTTGAATGAAGTTCGAGAGCAGATACGAACCGAGTTCCAAAGATGGAAACGAGAAATTACACAGAATTTGCAAACGTTCACTCAAAGGACAGAAGAACTGCGGCGGGCAGCTACGGAAGAAAGAAAGCCAGACCAGAAAGGAGATCTAAAGGTAGAAATCGGGGCTCGATGTATAATTATGGGGGGTGATAAGTAGTACCCAGATACAAGCCCAAACTAACAGATGTATGGAAGCATGTCACCTATGAATGATTATACCAGATCTATCGTGGAAGAGAAAATGTTAAAGCATAGGCAATTCCCGGAAAAGAAGACATTAAATTCTGTCATATTTATCAGACGATTCAGAGGAGTGCTATACCACGAGCTTGGTCTGATCGACAGAAAATCGAATATGTATCAGGATACATCCAAGGTGATGGCAGTTTGTGGGTGACTGACGTAATAGACAAGTGTCACACCTATAAAGAATTTGAAAAGGTATTCCTCAATAGATACTGGTCAAGAGGCATTCAGGAGAGATTGAAGAAGGAAGTACATAAAACCGGAACCCCTCTCTTACCGAAAAGAGAACTTAAGGCGATACTTCGAAAAATATTTGAATGAAGCAAGATATTGGGATCAACCCAATAGATCACAAAAGAGGGATAATGATATTCAAACCTCAGCTTCCGATAGAGATCAGGGAAAAACTGCTGCACCTTTCAAAAGATAATCTGGAAGAATTTATGTCTGCAGAAGATTCAATCGATTTGCTACAGGAGGAACTAAGACTAAGAAATAATTACAATAAATCCTGTCAAATGGAAAATAGGTAGATAGGTTATAACAAATACAGTCAAATTCATTTCATAGAGCCAAGTACTTTACCAGTATTGACCTCCAGTTTTATATTGGCAGATCAAATTGGATGAACAATCAAGACAAAATACAGCCTTCACATATGCCGGAAAAATTTACCCGTTTAAAGAGTTGCCTTTCGATTCGAATTTGAACGCAGGAGTCTTTATAATGGCATTAGATGCAGTGTTAGGACCAGAACTAAGAAGTCAGCTCACCCTGTTTGTCGATGGCATCTAAATCGCTACCGCAACATGGGAACAGTACATCTGCTTATTATAGAGATTACTGGAAACTTTTAGCAGACCTGGAATAACCGCAAACCTGCAAACGTCTGAGTTCGGGATGAAGAAGATAAAATTTTCGGGTCATTTAATTGATGATCAAGGAATTTTGCCGGACAGTGCCAAGATAAGCGCTATTAAGAATTTTCCTACACCTATGGATAAGACAACTTAAGGCATTTTTGCGTTTAGCCTCATTTTTCGGCGGTTCATAGAGGACCAAATCATGACTGCAGAGCCATTAGTAAATTTGTTAAGAAAGAATGTTTCTTGGCAATTGACAAATGAGTATCAGTATGCATTTGAGAAAATCAAATACGCCCTGGTAAATGCGAAATTGTTGCATTATCCAGATATGGACTTAGGTATCAAGCAAAGTCTTCAAATGTTGGATTAGGATCTTATCTTTTCCAGATTAAGACAAATAACGGGGAACAATCGTTCTGCCCTATAGATTTTGCAAGTAGAGTATTGTCGAGTTGTGAAAGGGCATATACACGACTGAGCTGCAAACATTAGCTATAGTTTGGGCTTTCAAGAAGTTCCATTATTACTTATATGGGCACACACAATAGTTATTGTGATCACCAAGCCCTCAGCTTCTTGCAATTGCGCAAGGTGCTCACACCGAGATTATTATGGTGTTCAGTGGCGTTACAGGAGTTTCGATTGCACATCCGATATACTACAGGAAAGAACAATGAAACTGCAGACGCACTATATAGGCTGCCAGAAGGATCAGATCAGAAAGAACAACTAGGTGATCGCAGACAAGAATTTACTATCATGTTAATGACAGAACCAACGGCAAGAAGGTATTATTTGGAATTATGCCAGGGGAGGGAGAAGTTACAGAAAAAGTATATACGCTGGTGTGGTGTCCAACAGAAATTGGAACAACCTCAGTATGCCAACCTGAAATACTATTTTAAGGTGATAAATGCAGTTTTATTCCATCGGGGAAATACAAAAGGAGATAAATGGTGTGTATGTATTCCAGAAAGCCATGAATTCAAGTTGATACAATATACACATCTGGCATGGGGCCACTTTGGATTGATTGAGGGTGCAGATAAGCTACGAACATTTTGCTACTTTCCTAAGTACAGAAGGTCATTCGAATGTGTGCAACATGTCAAAAAGTGAAACCTAATAATAAAGGTAGCTGGAGAAACGACTAGCTTTGGTATCCACAGATGTCTGCGGGGAGTTGCCTAGAGCGCGGGGAGAATGTATATACATCGTAGACTTCTTGGGTGTATTAACAAAACATGTGAAGTTATAGCCAATGAAAACTGCAACGAGTAAAACCATCTTAAGGAAATTATTGCTGGAATATATACCGCAAGCAGGGAAATCACAAGGTATTGTATACGATAATGACAGTAATTTGACCTCATATACGTTGAGGAACACAGTGGAGCATCATGGAACTAAACAAATACTAACATCAAGACAAACGAGCCCGATTGAGTGTGTTTTCCGCGAGCAAAATCGATTGATGAGGACATATTGCCCGAATAGTCAAACATGGTGGATAGAATATGTGCAAGAGTTCGAAGACATTGTAAATAATTTACCACATATCTCAACGGGTTTACACCAGAGGAATTGATGTTTCAACAGGAAGAAAGGAATGACTGGGTGAACAGACTACCAAAGATGCCGCATGATACGCCCACTTGTGAAGAAAAGATTAAGTTTGCTTTAGTAAACATGGCCGGAAAGGCCAGAAATAGAAAGGTAATATATGACAATAAGTTAAAGAAAGTAGAAACTTTTGCTGTAGGGAATAGAGTGTTGTTGCGTACTCATCCACAGGCTTTTTTATTGAAGAAGAGGAACCTGATGTGGCAGTTGTTATGTGCTGGACCGTTTGAAATAATAAGGATTGAACATCCTGGGACATATCTATTGGCCTACCCAGTGACGTAAAGGGACTCTATCATTACCATGACATTAAAAAGTACTATGTAAAGTGAAAACTAGAATTAGTCCAGTTTCTAGTAAAAATTGTATATATTAAGGAGATTTTGTTTCATTGAGTTTTTAGGTGTAGGTAGGTTTAATTAAATAACTAATTCTATTGATGTTTGTTTTCAGCAGAACCACAGAAGAAGAGCTGATGCTGATTGCATACTTTTATGTGTATATGAATAACTTTTGTGTTTATTTCTAGAATGAATTTTAATTTTGTGTGTGTTCATGTTCTCGATTAAGTATGGAGAATAATGTAGTTCGTGAGTGATAGTGTCAGTACTTAGTGGAAGCAAATATTTTGATGGGAAACGAGTCTAAGTATCTCTGGACATTGAACTTCACGCAGTTGTCTGAGAAGTATGCTAAGGCATACAAGCAAGACCTATAAAAAACACTTAGTATCGAGTGTTTCAGAATATATCGATATTTGGGTGTGATGGATTTGAAACTGCCGATTCCTGACATTCTATGCTATGTCGTAATCTGCAGTAACTGTTTGTTATTTCTCAAACTCTTGTTCCCTAGTATTTGCTGCACCAAGTGGTCATGCTCTGTAGGCAGACTACAGATCACAGTTCCATTGCATCGTACCAGCTGCCAGAGCTTGACATGAATTGGCAAAAAACATTGTACAGAACTCACCAATCTCCAGTATCTGTCAACTCCCTATGCTTCAACATCCACTGAAAGTTTTAGATCCAACTTTCTTCAGTGATCTACATCTAATAGCCTACTGATAACTGATATATCACTGATGGTCAAATTTTACAAAATTACCATATTTGCATTAATGGCCAGAGCTTTCTTTATATTAAAGAGAAATAGGCGAAACAGGTTTTGATATCATCATAGAAAAACTATTCAGAAGACAATCGTAGCTGTTCTAATGTACCCAAAAAATTAACCGGAATATCGTTTATAATCTGTAATACTATATAAAGACAAATCATTGTTTACCGTTGTTAACAAAGATCTGCCGGCCGGGGTGGCCGGGCGGTTCTAGGCGCTACAGTCTGGAACAGTGCGACCGCTACGGTCGCAGGTTCGAATCCTGCCTCGGGCATGGGTGTGTGTGATGTCCTTAGGTTGGTTAGGTTTAAGTAGTTCTAAGTTCTAGGGGACTGATGACCTCAGAAGTTAAGTCCCATAGTCCTCAGAGCCATTTGAACCATTTGAACCAAAAATCTCGGAAAGTTCTCCACCACTTTACTTTAAATATTCCCGTGAGCGCTAATGAACATTCAGATGGACATGGGCCACATAATTTTTAAATATATATAAACCTACATACAACAATATCTAAATGGGAAACGCTGTCAGCAAAAATTTCGAATAGTTTTTGACCAATTTACTTCATATTTTCACATGAAACTCTAATAAATGTTTATAAATGTTTATCAGCGTATCATGTTAAAATTTGGAGCAACTCAGCCAAGAACTTTCAACACTATTTTTAAACTCTCACAGACATTTTGAGGGACATAGACCATATATTTTAATATATACACTCTCTCTCTCATATATATATATATATATATATATATATATATATATATATATACACTCCTGGAAATTGAAATAAGAACACCGTGAATTCATTGTCCCAGGAAGGGGAAACTTTATTGACACATTCCTGGGGTCAGATACATCACATGATCACACTGACAGAACCACACGCACATAGACACAGGCAACAGAGCATGCACAATGTCGGCACTAGTACAGTGTATATCCACCTTTCGCAGCAATGCAGGCTGCTATTCTCCCACGGAGACGATCGTAGAGATGCTGGATGTAGTCCTGTGGAACGGCTTGCCATGCCATTTCCACCTGGCGCCTCAGTTGGACCAGCGTTCGTGCTGGACGTGCAGACCGCGTGAGACGACGCTTCATCCAGTCCCAAACATGCTCAATGGGGGACAGATCCGGAGATCTTGCTGGCCAGGGTAGTTGACTTACACCTTCTAGAGCACGTTGGGTGGCACGGGATACATGCGGACGTGCATTGTCCTGTTGGAACAGCAAGTTCCCTTGCCGGTCTAGGAATGGTAGAACGATGGGTTCGATGACGGTTTGGATGTACCGTGCACTATTCAGTGTCCCCTCGACGATCACCAGTGGTGTACGGCCAGTGTAGGAGATCGCTCCCCACACCATGATGCCAGGTGTTGGCCCTGTGTGCCTCGGTCGTATGCAGTCCTGATTGTGGCGCTCACCTGCACGGCGCCAAACACGCATACGACCATCATTGGCACCAAGGCAGAAGCGACTCTCATCGCTGAAGACGACACGTCTCCATTCGTCCCTCCATTCACGCCTGTCGCGACACCACTGGAGGCGGGCTGCACGATGTTGGGGCGTGAGCGGAAGACGGCCTAACGGTGTGCGGGACCGTAGCCCAGCTTCATGGAGACGGTTGCGAATGGTCCTCGCCGATACCCCAGGAGCAACAGTGTCCCTAATTTGCTGGGAAGTGGCGGTGCGGTCCCCTACGGCACTGCGTAGGATCCTACGGTCTTGGCGTGCATCCGTGCGTCGCTGCGGTCCGGTCCCAGGTCGACGGGCACGTGCACCTTCCGCCGACCACTGGCGACAACATCGATGTACTGTGGAGACCTCACGCCCCACGTGTTGAGCAATTCCGCGGTACGTCCACCCGGCCTCCCGCATGTCCACTATACGCCCTCGCTCAAAGTCCGTCAACAGCACATACGGTTCACGTCCACGCTGTCGCGGCATGCTACCAGTGTTAAAGACTGCGATGGAGCTCCGTATGCCACGGCAAACTGGCTGACACTGACGGTGGCGGTGCACAAATGCTGCGCAGCTAGCGCCATTCGACGGCCAACACCGCGGTTCCTGGTGTGTCCGCTGTGCCGTGCGTGTAATCATCGCTTGTACAGCCCTCTCGCAGTGTCCGGAGCAAGTATGGTGGGTCTGACACACCGGTGTCAATGTGTTCTTTTTTCCATTTCCAGGAGTGTATATGAAATACCCTACTAACTCTAATAAACATTTTATAGGAGTCCAATCCTAGTTTCTTACAGTCATGAGGAGAGAGCCAGGTGGGATGCAGGGGTGAAGACCTAGTTATGCTCCAGAATATCAAGAAAGTATCATTGTCAATAACAAAAATATTAGGCAATAATACAGTGCCATAACACAGCCGGGTTAGCACAGCAGCGGAAGGCCAGCACGTGCTCGACTAGCGCCTGTTACGTCTTGGGGCAGCTGTCGACCCCTGCGTACTGGCAGCCTCCAGCTCTACGAATTGATAACCAAAGACCACTCGCTGTCGTCGAAGATCTCCACGCAGAAGTCAGGTTCCAGGTCCGCTTGAAGTACTGGATGGCTGACAGGAGGCGACTCTCAACCCCCATTTAGTAGACAGGAGCCGGTAGCGTTGCTGTCTGCCGCACGAACAAGAAGAACAGGAGCAGTGACCCACATTCTCAAAGGCATCTGATGGACTGTAACAAGGTCAAGCAGGTGAAGACTCCAGCAGACATAATGGTGGCCTGTGCATACCATCAGTGTAGCCTCGGGGCAGCTGGCACCAGCAGCATCATTCCAGCTAGAGCATGGTTCCATAGACGATTGAAAATAGCCAGGTGTACCGAATGCCGACCTTCACAGACCCCTCCCTTCTGACAGGATAGTCGCAATCATCACTCTAAAATCTGTCACTTGTTAAGAAGGGTGCGTTATTTATGTTTACACAACTTCATCTTCCATAGTTACTTTTCTGCTGGTTCGGCATGTGAATCCGTATTGTTGCACTGTACCTATCCATCTCTAGGACACTCTGTTTTGTAAATAGTATGACGGTATCGCTTGGCTGTCATAATGTCGATGTGCTTCTCTTCAGACTTGGGTGCTCGATGGTTACCATGGGGTGCGATAGCTCCCATGTTTGCTGCAACTCGCTAGTATCTCCCCATAGCTGGCAGTCTATTGGTAATTGACATAGACCAAGCCTTCGCAACGTGCGGTCCGCGGACCCCTTAGGGGTCCGCCAGCTCTTTCTATGGGGTCCGCGACCACCTTTCACCAAATCGTGTAAAATAATGAGTAAAATTATTGAATAAAAGTGTGAAAATCAAATTCATCACTATTTTTTTAGTGTGAAAAACATGTATACTTTTACTTCAGGTCGTATTCCCTAGCAGCCTTTGCGGTTCCTACGTGAGAACGCATACACAGTTTAGTGCCGGTGAATGCGGCTTCTCTGATCGACTGTTTCGCAACAATACGGGGGTCGTTTGTGCGCCGGCTCACGGCGCTAGATGCACTGAAACATTTTTCGCATGCGTGGAGCGAGGTTTGTCGACCAATCACAGCGCTCGCTGGCACGTATGCGGCCCCAGGCATCATTAAATGTTAAACTTGCTTTGTCAGTGCACTACCTATTTCACAAGTCGATTTTTGACCAGTTTATTACTTCTAACATGGATCGGTGGCTGAAGTCAGAATCATTGAAGAAGGATGCAATTTCTCCATCGCCTTCGCAACAAGGGAAGTTTCCAGTTGAAATGAATGAGGAGGGAGGACGACCAAAGGAAGAACAATCACAAGAAGCTCCACAGCCGGATTTATTATGTGTAAACGCTGCAAGTACTCCATTAATTGCAATGTCCTGTGGAAGTGGAATAACCAAGAAGCGTAAGTACAACGATAGCTATTTAGAAATGGACTTTATGGAGACAAAGGAGGGTAAAGCTCAGTGTGTAATCTGTGCGCTAATCCTTCCGAACAGTTCAATGGTTCCAGTTAAATTGCGCCGTCATTTTGAAGGTACTCACCCGGATTTCCAGGCTAAAGACATCGATTTTTTCAAAAGGAAGAGCGCTGAACTAGCTGCTTCTCAGCATTGCATGAAAACTCATGTAAAAACAATTATTGAAAATTCATTAAAAGCTTCTTTCTTGGTTAGTTATTGAGTGGCAAAAACATGAAAAGCTCATAACATTGCAGAAAATCTCATAAAGCCGTGTGTTAATAATATTGTTCCTTGCACGTTAGACGAAAAGGCAGTAAAGCTTGTATCTTCGGTGTCACTATCAAACAATACTGTCAAGAGACGCATTGTTGACATGTAAAATGATGTGAAAGACACTCTTGTTTCTCGCATCCAACACAATTCATTTTCTCTGCAGATAGATGGATCCACTGATGTTACAGGATTAGCGATTTTATTGGCTTTTGTCCGTTATGAGTATTCTGGATGTTTTGAGGAGGCCCTCTTATTGTGCAGACCACTACCTGCCAACAAAACAGGTGTTGGTCTATTGGATGATTTTTTAGGGACTAACGAAGTTTCATGGTATAACTACACAGATTAGTGCACAGATGGTGCAAAAGCTATGACAGGTCCTACAGTCGGGCAATAACGAAAATAAAAGAAAACGCCAAGAAAATAATTGTGCTCTCCACAGATACGATTTAGCTACTAAACAAATGCCTGTTTAGTTCAAGAAAGTTTTAGACAAATCCATTCAAACCATTAACTACATAAAATCGAGGCCGTTGAAGTGGAGACTCTTCACAATTCTGTGTGAAGATATGGAAGCCTTCATCGTTCCCTGCTTCTCCACACAGAAGTGAGGTGGCTCTCACGTGGGAATGCACTCTCTCGGTTGTACGAACTAAAGATTGGAAGTCTTAGCTTTCCTTTTGGACCATAACACCAAATTAGCAGACCTTATTAATGACGAAAACTGGCAGTGTATACTTGCCTATTTGTCAGATATTTTCTCGAAAATGAACGAAATGGATATTTAACTACAAAGGGCAAAGTGAAACAAAGGTCTCTGCTGTAGACAAAGTTCGAGCATTCAAGAGGAAAATCAATTTTTGGGCAGAGAGTGTCGAGGAGGGGGAGGTCGAGTGCTTTCCTCTTCTCAAGGAGTTTTTGAAAAACAAAATATTGGCGCTTGGGAATTCTTTGTTTCATCAAATCCTGGAACATCTCCGAAGCTTGATGTCATTGTTGGAGCATTATTTCCCAACAGCTGAAGATGAAAAGGTGCAGAAATAAGAATGTGTGGTCAACCCATTCACTGTATACAAAAAGCCGAACATTCTATCATTAAATGAATATGAGTTGTTGATAGAAATTGCCACAGACCCTACCTTGAAATCAAGTTTTGACATTGACGGTTACTCACACTTTTTGATCCGTTTGGATAACAAGAAATACGTGTACTTCTTTCGTTTGCCACAACATACATGTGTGAATCTGGATTCTCGATCTATGCTGCCCACAAAACTAAGTACCGAAGTTATCTAGGTGCGGAACCAGACATCCGTCTCCAGTTGTCAAGAACTTTTCAAAATTGTGTCAGCAGAAGCACTTTCAACCATCACATAAGGATTTCATTATTATTCCTACAGACTCATCTATAGTAAAGAAGAAAGCAGTTTTCTTCGTAGATGCTCAGTGAACGTACCTGAACTAAACTCTGTAGGAATTTTGTTTCTGTCTTCTATCATTTACAAAATAATTATTAATTGCATTCTGTTGGCATTGATATTTTTGTTACGAAAATTAAAATGATCTCTAAAGGTAATTTCTATTCTTTATAATATATTCCGTCCTCTCAGTTAAAAATATGGCTTGCCTATACTTCAATTAAAATTACTTGCTATTACTCTGACACCATATTGTGGCAACTGCCTGCGAACGTAAAAAAATTAGAACTTTTCACGTGCCGCCTTGTAAAAGGTAAACTTCCTCTGCCAGAATTGTTTCCTTTCAGAAAAAAAGTCTTACGTTCTGTGAAATGCTTTGTCTTCTTATATTGAAATAAGAGAGTCTGTTTGTTTGTTTTCCTAATTCCTTTACAGTCGAGGCTGACTGCCACGATATAGTGTCCAACTAGTAGTTGAAGTTGTCAGCTGTGGATAAACTGCTACCCCGCCGCCTGCCAGTTGCCAGCTACCAACTGACAGTTCACTGTTGCAACGCCGCCTGCTAGCTGCTGGCTATGGACCGACAGCTGCCGTTCAGTGGATAATCAAAGACGTGAAAATAACTAGCCTTCCCGAGCTGTTTACATGGGCACGAAAATTGATTGTGGAACTGGAATACGGCTTTATAAAAGCAGATTTCCAGAATCGATTTTGAAGTGCTTACCTGACCAACCAAAAGCGGAACTGGGATATCGGCTTACGAAATCCGATTTTGGAAACGCATGTAAACTAGGTGAAAGTATTCCCTCACATTGCACAAGAGATGTCACAATAGTCCTTTAAAGGCAATTCCTTGGCCTCTTTTCTTTCGTGATGTGTTTGTATCCCGAATCATGGGTCTGCTTCTTCTTTTCACAGCCTCGCGGAATGGCCGCGCAGCCTAGGGCGCCATGTCGTCATGGATTGACGTCCTCCATCGGGCATGTGTGTGTGTGTGTGTGCGTGTGTGTGTACGCAGGTTCGAATCCTGCCTCGAGCATGGATGTGTGTGTTGTCCTTAGCGGAAACTAAACTTAGGTTAATAGTGTGTAAGACTAGGGACTGATGACCTCAGCTGTTAAGTCCCATAGACCTAACATACATTTGAACATTTTTCTTCAGATTTCACGAAAAACCACGCACACACACACACACACACACACACACACACACACACACACACGACTGTTACGAAATATGCATGCTCCTTACACAACAGTAGACAAACAGTGGAAGAGAACAGACCACAAGCGGCAGCTTGTCAACAGCGAACAGTTTGGACGTGGCGTTGATTGCTCTTGGAGGAAAGCAGCTCCAACGCGTGAAATGTCAATTACCAAGTAATATAATTATAATTATAATTGTAATTAATTATAATTATAATTAGTGTGTTGAACAACGGGAGTAAATCCACTAGTAAGTGTCTGGATAAAGTGGGAATTCAAATTGGATCGCTAATTTCAAGTTGTTTTCATTCATCTCTAAACCAAAGACCATTGATACTTAAGGGGCGAGGGTCTGGGGTCTGCATTAAAATGCTTTCAGTTCCCATGGGTTTCGCTCTGAAATTTAAAGTTACTGTGCTCTTGACTGACTAGGGGTCCGCCATGGATTTTCGACTGAAGAAGAGGTCCGCCAGCTGAAAAGATTGGGAAGCCCTGACGTAGACAATACAGCTTCAAGGACGTGCCACGGTAGAACTTGGACAAATTTTTAGTGTCCGCTGCTGATACCAACCTGGGGCGTAGTATCTCCCCATTGCTTCAGAAAATTCGTCTCTTTCCTTCAGTTTGGAGTGCCCGTAATAACTTCATCCTACATTCCTTGCACAAGTTGTTGCACATTATACAGTTTTAATTATTCCTCCATTACCATGCTCCTAATTTACATGATTTTCAACGGTTGATGTATCAAAGAGTCTACGTGTGTCTTTGCAGAGGACATTACTTACAAACAAACACAATTATTCATATACTTTTAGGTTCATGTATAAGTTTCCACTTATTCCCTTTACTGTGTCTGAACTTTGTTTACAAAACAATTAACGGGCGCCGGCCGGTGTGGCCGTGCGTTTCTAGGAGCTTCAGTCTGGAACCGCGTGACCGCTACGGTCGCAGGTTCGAATCCTGCCTCGAGCATGGATGTGTGTGATGTCCTTAGGTTAGTTAGGTTTAATTAGTTCTAATTAACGGGCGCCGGCCGGTGTGGCCGTGCGTTTCTAGGAGCTTCAGTCTGGAACCGCGTGACCGCTACGGTCGCAGGTTCGAATCCTGCCTCGAGCATGGATGTGTGTGATGTCCTTAGGTTAGTTAGGTTTAATTAGTTCGACTGATGACCTCAGAAGTTAAGTCGCATAGTGCTCAGAGCCATTTGAACCAATTAACGGGCACAGGAAAATCTGAGCGATGCACTGACTTGTTTAAAAAAGAAGTAGATTATACAAATCGCAATGAGAACCACGACAGTACTGGTAGATGCCACGCTTATCGTCCTGATACTATGATGTTTTCTATTGCAGTATTTCTGTATGTTGTGGAACGTTTCTTTGGCGGTAGTTCTACCTTTTTACGTTGCTACTAGTTCGTCTAATGAGCATAGGGTGTCTGATTTTATTGTATTATTTACAAAGATTAAGTTTTTGGTAGGCAGCACCTCTAGTGCTTCTAGGACCAATACAACATATATTGTTCCCATTTGTGGTCGTATCAGAGATCGTAGCTAGTAGACGAAATGTCACCCCAGTTAATTCACAAGTCATACCGTTTATTGTTATTCCGCTTCCCATAATTGCACTCTGTTCATAGCTGTTGGTTTTTCGTATTTGTAACAGTTTACTATGACTGCTCCTGATAAAAAAAAAAAAAAACTGAGTCTCCTTGTGGGTGCCGCCTGTCGGAAATATGGATGTGTCGTTAATACCTCCCTTTGACATTCACTTGCTCTGGCTTTCCCCAGGTATAACTGGACGCTGCATACCTGTACGCTGGTCTGTATCATCCTATTCGGGCAGATCATAGCGTTTTTCCTCTGCCATCTCTGTAGCTACCCCCATGAACCATGGACCTTGCCGTTGGTTGGGAGGCTTGCGTGCCTCAGCGATACAGATGGCCGTACCGTAGGTGCAACCACAACGGAGGGGTATCTGTTGAGAGGTCAGACAAACGTGTGGTTCCTGAAGACGGGCAGCAGCCTTTTCAGTAGTTGCAGAGGCAACAGTCTGGATGATTGACTGTTCTGGCCTTGTAACACTAACCAAAACGGCCTTGCTGATGTGGTACTGCGAACGGCTGAAAGTAAGGGGAAACTACAGCCGTAATTTTTCCCGAGGACATGCAGCTTTACTGTAAGGTTAAATGATGATGGCGTCCTCTTGGGTAAAATATTCCGGAGGTAAAATAGTCTCCCATTCGGATCTCCGGGCGGGGACTACTCAGGACGACGTCGTTAACAGGTGAAAGAAAACTGGCATTGTACGGATCAGAGCGTGGAATGTCAGTTCCCTTAATCGGGCAGGTAGGTTAGAAAATTTAAAAAGGGAAATGGATAGGTTAAAGTTAGATATAGTGGGAATTAGTGAAGTTCGGTGGCAGGAGGAACAGGACTTCTGGTCAGGTGAATACAGGGTTATAAATACAAAACCAAATAGGGGTAATGCAGGAGTAGGTTTAATAATGAATAAAAAATAGGAGTGCGGGTAAGCTACTACAAACAGCATAGTGAACGTATTATAGTGGCCAAGATAGACACGAAGCCCATGCCTACTACAGTAGTAAAAGTTTATATGCCAACTGGCTCTGCAGATGATGAAGAAATTGAAGAAATGTATCATGAGATAAAAGAAATTATTCAGGTAGTGAAGAAAATTTAATAGTCATGGGTGACTGGAATTCGTGATTAGGAAAAGGGAGAGAAGGAAACATAGTGGCTGAATATGGATTGGGGCAGAGAAATGAAAGAGGAAGCCGTCTAGTAGAATTTTGCACAGAGCATAACTTAATCATAGCTAACACTTGGTTCAAGAATCATAAAAGAAGGTTGTATACATGGAAGAACCCTGAAGATACTAGAAGGTATCATATAGATTATATAATGGTTAGACAGAGATTTAGGAACCAGGTTTTAAATTGTAAGACTTTTCCAGGGGCAGATGTGGACTCTGACCACAATCTATGGGTTATGAACTGTAGATTAAAACTGAAGAAACTGCAAAAATGTGGGAATTTAAGGAGATGGGACCTGGATAAACTGACTAAACCAGAGGCTGTACAGAGTTCCATGGAGAGCATAAGCGAACAATTGACAGGAATGGGGGAAAGAAATACAGCAGACGAAGAATGGGTAGCTCTGAGGGATGTAGTGAAGGCGGCAGAGGATCAAGTAGGTAAAAAGACAAGAGCTAGTAGAAATCGTTGGGTAACAGAAGATATATTAAATTTAATTGATAAAAGGAGAAAATATAAAAACGCAGTAAATGAACCGGGCAAAAAGGAATGCAAACGTCTCAAAAATGGGATTGACAGGAAGTGCAAAATGGCTAAGCAGGGATGGCTAGAGGACAAACGTAGAGGCTTATCTCACTAGGGACAAGATAGATACTGCCTACAGGAAAATTATAGAGACCTTTGGAGAAAAGAGAGCCACTTGCATGAATATCAAGAGCTCAGATGGAAACCCAGTTTAAGCAAAGAAGGGAAAGCAGAAAGGTGGAAGGAATATATAGAGGGTCTATACAAAGGCGATGTACTTGAGGACAATATTATGGAAATTGGAGATGAAATGGGAGACACGATACTGCGTGAAGAGTTTGACAGAGCACTGAAAGACCTGAGTCGAAACAAGGCCCCGGGAGTAGACAACATTCCATTGGAACTACTGACGGGAGAGCCAGTCCTGACAAAACTCTACCATCTGGTGAGCAAGATGTTGAGACATGTGAAGTACCCTCAGACTTCAAGAAGAATGTAATAATTCCAATCCCAAAGAGAGCAGGTGTTGACAGATGTGAAAATTACCGAACAATCAGTTTAATAAGTCGCGGCTGCAAAATACTAACACGAATTCTTTACAGACGAATGGAAAAACTGGTAGAAGCCTACCTCGGGGAAGATCAGTTTGGATTCCGCAGAAATGTTGGAACACGTGAGGCAATACTGACCCTACGACGTATCTTAGAAAATAGATTAAGGAAAGGCAAACCTACGTTTCTAGCATTTGTAGACTTAGAGAAAGCTTTCGACAATGTTGACTGGAATACTCTCTTTCGAATTCTAAAGATGGCAGGGGTAAAATACAGGGAGAGAAAGGCTATTTACAATTTGTACAGAAACCAAATGGCAGTTACAAGAGTCGAGGGGCTTGAAATGGAAGAAGCGGTTTGGAAGGGAGTGAAACAGGGTTGTAGCCTGTCCCCGATGTTATTCAATCTGTATATTGAGCAAGCAGTAATGGGAACAAAAGAAAAATTCTGAGTAGGTATTAAAATCCATGGAGAAGAAATAAAAATGCTGAGGTTCACCGATGACATTGTAATTCTGTCAGAGACAGCAAAGGACTTGGAAGAGCAGTTGAACGGAATGGACAGTGTCTTGAAAGGAGGATATAAGATGAACATCAACTAAAGCAAAACGAGGATAATGGAATGTAGTCGAATTAAGTCGGGTGATGCTGAGGGAATTAGATTAGTAAATGAGACACTTAAAGTAGTAAAGGAGTTTAGTTTTTGGGGAGCAAAATAACTGATGATGGTCGAAGTAGAGAGGATATAAAATGTAGACTGGCAATGGCAAGGGAAGCGTTTCTGAAGAAGAGAAATTTGTTAACATCGAGTATAGATTTAAGTGTAAGGAAGTCGTTTCTGAAAGTGTTTGTATGGAGTGTAGCCATGTATGGAAGTGAAACATGGACGACAAATAGTTTGGACAAGAAGAGAAGCATTCGAAATGTGGTGCTACAGAAGAATGCTGAAGATTACATCGGTAGATCACATAACTAATGAGGAGGTATTGAATAGAACTGGGGAGAAGAGGAGTTTGTGACACAACTTGACAAGAAGAAGGGACCGGTTGGTAGGACATGTTCTGAGGCATGAGGGGATCACAAATTGAGCATTGGAGGGCAGCGTTGGGGGGTAAAAATCGCAGAGGGAGACCAAGAGATGAATACACTAAGCAGATTCAGAAGGATGTGGGTTGCAGTAGGTACTTGGAGATGAAGAAGCTTGCACAGGATAGAGTAGCATGGAGAGCTGCATCAAACGAGTCTCAGGACTGAAGACAACAACAACAACATCTCTGTAGATCTCACAACGACATTAGAGCATAGCCATCGCCTCGCTCTGAAATTATTAATACACATTGGGTTGTACCTGTACCCATTTTGGTACGTGAGCTGAGCGGAAGAAACCTCTGCCTCCCATTCCCTTCAGCAGGCGAGATTACCTGGACAAAACTATTCCCTCATACACAAAAACAACATTGTATCCACTCCTCGATAGTGCAAAATAAAGAAAAATCACTTTATAGCATACTATAAACGGAAGAAAATAAAGAACAAACGAAGTGTAATAGAGGCAAATAACAGTCTTAAATCTTATCTATCGATGTGGCCTAAGGGCGTAAGCATTTTACATGTATCCTGGTAACAAGTCGTCTGTTTCATTTTGTTGCACGAGACTTCACTTTCTGTACTGCAGATGCTACTGGTATCTGTGGCAATGCATCAACAGCTCCCTTAAATGGTTTAACATCTCCCACGTAAATAATCGAAATCTTCCTTGGCGTCTGTGCTCCTGACAGAGATGTCACAGTTCTTAGTAACTGATGCAAAGTCATCGACTAAAACAGAAGTGATTTCAGGCGTATTCCAAGGTAGTGTTATAGGCCCTGTGTTTTTGCTTGTCTACATAAACGATGACAGGCGACATCAGTTCCACTACTTGGTATATCTGTCATATACAACCTATCGCTCGACGGAAGATCTGTACCCGAAGACAGCAAAGTTGCACAGGTTATATCAATATTGAAGAACAGGAACAAGAGTAATCCGCTAAATCACAGACCCATATCATTAAAGTTGATATACAGCAGTATGTTGGAACATATATTCGAACATTATGAATTGTGCTTGTGTAGTATCGCTTCAGATATGTGAATGGATTCATGATTTCCTGACAGAGATTTCACAGTTCTTAGTAACTGACGCAAAGTCACCGACTAAAACAGAAGTGATTTCAGGCGTATTCCAAGGTAGTGGTATGTGCCCTGTGTTGTTGCTTGTCTACATAAACGATGTAGGAGACAATCTGAGCACAGCCGTCTTAGGTTGTTTGCAGATGATGCTGTCGTCTATCGTCTAGTAAAATCATCACAAGATCAAAATCAATTAAAAAACGATTTAGATAAGATTTCTGAATGGTGCAAAAATTCGCAGTTGACCCAAGAATAATGAAAAATGTGAGGTCATCCACATGAGTGCTAAATGGAATCTATAAACTTCATTTACACGATAAATCGATCAAGTCTAAAGGCTGTAAATTCAATTACGATTACGAACAGCTTAAACTGGAAACAACACATAGAAAATTTTGTGAGGAAGGTGAACCAGAGATAGTGTTTCGTTGGCAGAACACTTAAAACATGCAACAGATGTACTAAAGAGACTGCCTACACTACACTTGTACATCCCCTTTTGGAGTACTGATGTGCTGTATGGGATCCTTACCAGATAGGATTAATGGAGTACATCGAGACAGTGCAGAGAAGGGCAGCACGTTTTGTATTATCGAGAGTTAGGGGCGAGGGTGTCACAGACTTGATAAGGGTCTAGGGCGGACATAATTAAAACAAAAGCCTTTCTCGTTGCGCCAGGATTTTCTCACGTATTTTCCATCTCCAACATTCTCCTCCGAGTGCGTAAATATTTTGTTTGCGCCGATATTCACGGGGATAAATTATCTTCATTGTAAAATAAGGGATATCAGAGATCACACAGAAACATTTAAGTCTTCATTTTTTCCACGCGCCGTTCAAGAGCGGAATAACAGAGAATTATTGTGAAGGCCAATCGATGAACGCTCTGGTATGTGTAACATCATAGATTAAGGGTCGACCTGCGACAGCAATCGCACAACTTGCGTACGGGCCGCTAGATGCCGCAGCGAGCGCTAAGAGTGCATTGCGATCGCAGGCCAGCGTGTTGCGTACGGGCCGCGAGGTGCCGCCACGAGCGCAACCGTATATAAGTGCCGACGGAGTTCGGCCAGCCCTCATTTTGTTGGCATCTCATTTTTGCCTATTTGCTTATTTGCTTAGCTCTTATTCGTTTATGGCTCTTGTTATTGTGCTCTCTTTCAGCCATTCTGATTGTTTTGGTTTACTCCCAATTGAGAAGTGCTCATTTTGGCACTTCACTTTTGCATATTTCTTATTTTGCTAATAATATGCTCCTTAGCTTTCTTTCAGTTGAATTGATTAACATAGTCTCATGTACTGTTTGTCCATTTCAGGCTGTTCTTCTGTAAGATTTTTGTGAGGTAAGTGATTTGTGAAAGGTATAGGTTAATGTTAGTCAGGGCCATTCTTTTGTAGGGATTTTTGAAAGTCAGATTGCGTTGCGCAAAAATATTGTGTGTCAGTTTAAACACAGTCAAGTATAATTGTTCAAAGGGGACGTTTCACTTCATATTTAGATGTTCTTTAAATACTGTAATAATTATCGGAAGCATTTCTTCCCTTAAACTTGTGTAAAGTATTCTCGATGTAGGATTTGTTCTGTGACACAGGTGTAAGGTTTTGAATATAAATTATATACGAAACTGTACTTTAAAAGGAGTTTATTTTTTTCAGTTTGTACTACATCAGACGACAATTTTGTGATATGAGCGAGAAATTTGAGGGGCGAACCCATGGAAATAGTCTTAAGTGTTTCCCTTTGAAAATAAAAATTTGTGTGACGCTGAAAGACGTTACACTGTAGGCACCGAAAATTTATACATATAAAATTATACGTCACATAGGCACTTAAGTGTGATCCGCAGAGTAACCATGTAAATGTAGATGTAAATGGTACTGGGCCAGTAATTTCTTTGTTTTGCCTTTTGGTGTATATGCATCCGTCACTAATACGCATTGTCCTATCTGCTCTTGTCGTTCTAAGACTTTCGTATTTGGGCGTTTTACTTGTTGCCAAATGTCTTGCAATTTCTTAGCAAATGTTTTTACTGATTCAGTGTTAGATCCAAGCTCTGAGAGATGAAGCCATTTTTCTGCCCCATGTTACACCGCACGGCGAAAGGCTGGTAGCCGTATGGAGTTTAGAATTGTATGCAGCAGTTACAAAATTTAAATGAACGTCCCAGTTTCGACGATCACTACTCAGACAATAGCTCAACAGCTTCGAAACTATGAGTGTTGAAGGGGCTTGCTAACGACTTGTGAATTCGTAGCAATTGACACAATTTCTTGATAAGAGCAAACATAATATTCCTATCCTGGTATGCAATTAGTGTGTCTGAAATGTCATATATGATAAGCCAATTATTTACTAACACTTGTGCAACAGTACTCCATTTTTCGTCACGAATTGTAGCCATTACTACATAACACGTGAAATGGTCAATTACAGTAAATTTGGATTCATTTCCTTCAGGTGTTCATTACATGGGCCCAAAATGTCGACCAGGCATTCCAAGTGGTTTAGATGCTATCGTTAAATGCCGTAATGGAACCTGTCAGTAGCTAAGATCCTGTCACTGCGAACAAGGTACGCAGTACATGACATATTACTCGACTCCTCGTTTTCTACTCCTCCACCAAAGTTTTTAGACAATTCGTCTGTCAGCTGCTCTTCGTCCACTATGGCCAGATAACATGATCATGTGCTTGTGCCAAAACTTCATTCCAGAAAGCTGCATGTGTGTAATTCGCACCTTATTGTCCTGCACAGCAAGCCTTTGTGCATCGTGAACTGACGTTCTAACTGGAATTTTTAACAGTCAGCATCAGCACCATGAGCCCTTCACTGTTCAGCAACGCGCCTGCCCAAGTTTTGTAGAAGTGCTATTTTCATGCTGAAACTGTCAGTGTTGGCATGCCTTCCTCTGTCTTGTGTATTACCTCATAATCAAATTCACTCAAATGGAGAGCCCATCTTGTTAATCTGCTGGAAGTGTCCTTCACTCCTAGTAACCAGTTGAGAGCAGTGTGGTACACCACTGCTTTAAACTTTTGGTCATATAAATAACGCAGAAGTTCGTATTACCATGTAGTACTGCCAGCATCTACTTCTCGGTAGTGGAATAATTTTGCTCTGCATTGTTCAACTGTCAGCATGCGTACGTTACAGGACGTTCTTTACCAACTATATTCTGGCCTAGGACAACCGCCAGAGCTGTATTGCTTGCACCGCAAAACAGAATAAATTACTTTTCAAAATCAGGGAATATCAGAACTGGGTCCAAAGACAGTTCTCACTTTTTAAATTATCACTCGCCATGTGACATTTGTTAGCCCATTCAAATTTTGCCCCTCTCAGTAACAAACATTTCGAAGTTTCAGCAAATTCAGCGAAGTCCTTTATGAATTGGTCATAATAATTACAAAGACTGATGGAACCCTGCATCTGTTGAAATCTTATGGGACTTAACTGCTACGGTCATCAGTCCCTAAGCTTACACACTACTTAACCTAAATTATCCTAAGGACAAACACACACATCGATGCCCGAGGGAGGACTCGAACCTCCGCCGGGACTAGCCGCACAGTCTGTGACTGCAGCGCCTTAGACCGCTCGGCTAAAACCGCCGGGGGAACCTCCATGCTAATTATATGGCCAAGATGATCTACTTGTGTTGCTGCAAAATGATATTTATCGGTGCTTAGCGTTAGTTGCGCCGTTCTCAGTCTCAGTCTCTCTCTCTCCAACTGTCCTACATGCTCTTCCATGTCCTTTGGAAACATTATTATGTCATCCACATAGATCATACTTTATTTCAGTTTTAGTTCCTGAGTACACCATCCAACAATCTCTGAAAGCTGACAGATGCATTCCTGAGCCTGAATGACATTCGACAACATTGAAATGACCCACTGATATGGGAAAAGCTGTCTTGGGCGATCCTCTGGTCCTACTTCAATTTGATGATATCTCCTCTTTAAATCATTGGAGAGAAATAGTTATACTAATCCAACCTGTTGAGAGTATCTGTTATTTTTTATATCTGATATGCACTGGTGATTATGCATGCACTGAAGTATCGGTGGTTACAGCATAATTTGTATTTTTTAGTGCAATCTGATAACTTTTTTGGGACCAAAATTATGGGTCCCCCAGGAACTATCACTAAAGTCAATAATACTGTAGCTAAATGATGTTCGATAAATTCTTCCATTATCGGTTGCATGCACTTTGAAACTCGAAATGGGTTCTTGTAGGCATGAGCATTATTGCCTCTTGGTATTACGTGGTGTGTAAGTGGTGTTGCTGGTAACAGACCAATCAGATTAAACAAATCCATGAACTTCAATAAGAAAGCTTCCATTATTTACGTATCACTTCCCTATAAATGTTTCATTTTCTCAGTAAATGTGTATGCACTGACAGTTTGCTTGCGTCAGAGATCCTCACTTGACCTATCCATGACATCTTCCTTGAAAACATCCAGATTAGCAATTAGTAAACCCTTTGGCAGACTCTCTTTGTCCCAGCCAAAATTTTCAAGACTGACCGGAAACATAAATTCTCCGTCCTTGTCATTGACGTACTCATACCATACTTCCGCATACAAAACAGCGTCACCTACACAATTCTTCGTTAATTTCCAGTGGCTCTACAACATATAATAAATCCTTAGGTAGATCCATATCTGTGCTCAGCCAGATCAGCTTCCCTGTACCTTGTATCGTACCACGGGGATTGATCTGTAGTGCCTATGTCTGCAGTTTATTGGGTACCACTTTCATGGTCTATAAATCTTGTTGCAGTGTAATACTTGTAGCTCTTGCTCCTAGTAGAACAATGTTTCACTAATTTCAATTTTATGCTGCAGAAAAACAATTTTTGCGTGATATTTAGCAAGAAAGTCGAGTCTCAGGATCACACAGTACCTCTCACCAACACGTGGCAATACTGCTACACGCTCTCGAAAAAACTTATTTCCCACGTTAAAACTGAACAGCGTTGTCTCAAAGGACTGCATGTTATTATCTCCTACTCTGTGTAACCTATACTGTGGCGACTGCTTTCCTCCCGAGAGATCCAGACTGAATACTGTCGCGTGAGCCCCTGTGTCAACCAGAAATTTGTGTTTCCTTCCCTTTTCTTTGGCTAGGAAGCAACACTCCGTCTCTCCATACGTTTCTGCAGTCTTGTGTTCTACTTCGAATACCGTTCGACGGATGAGGCACGCCTGTTCACGTTTAACGACCGATTATTAGGATCTTGCGTGTCCCATGATTGTTCCCGACAGTCACGCGCTTTATGGACCACCTACAATAATTCATAATATTCGGGCTGACGACATTGTTTCCTGATGTGGTCAGTACGCCCACATCTAAAACACTGCAGTTCAAAAGAAAAAACACCACGATAGCTCTGTCTTCGTCTAGCAATGTCGATCTTCTCCAACTACATAGCAGCCCTAACGGCAGCAGGTAAGTACTTGAGTTCTCCATTCTAACCCTCCTTGACATATCAGCAGAAGTACCTGTTGGAGATAGACCCAGTGCTACATCGTGTGCCTCACGCTCTATCGCCCCGCATTCTGTATTCTGCGACAGTCCTTTGAGCTTCTCCGTAAACAAGTCCGCGCTGTTCTGCTTCCGATAGCGCTCTATTAGATTGTTAGCCTGTACATCAAATATGTGCGTCTTATTGAGAGTGTCGTGGTACATAACGTACGTTTTCGTGCATACCGGCTAACATTTTTAGAGCCATATTCTACGACGCTTTTTTCGTTCATTTTTCCATTCCGGCGGCAGCTTTTACGCCACTAATTAGATACATATCCAGTTGCTTTCTCCGAAAGTGGCGCTATGGGATCGATGGAATGGGTGGTTAAACTCAAAACAGTTTTATTATCTCCAGAATCCAGGAGTCCCTGGCCCCCAACGGCTTCCCGTTGCTCTATTTTTCTACGCAATGCGTCACTGTCTTGCCCTGTTGCGCTGTCGTTTGTAACAAAGCTGCTATCTGCCCCTTCAAAGCTTTCATCGTTCCACTCAAAGTCACTGCTTGTGTGACTGGCATTTGTGTAAACTCTATCTGCCATTATACCAGAAAGAAGAAAAATCCACACACAATAGGCAAACAGACAGGAAGGAAACGACACTTATTCTTTATGCTGTGTCATAGCCCAACGAGATCCTCTGCACTGGCGTGTTTCGTGACGAACCATTCTACACATGCCACAGGTAGAACTGATGGCTGGAACAGATGGCAGGTAATGCCCAGAATAATTACAGTGTAGATACATTACTGACTGCAAGTAAACTTCTCTAGTGTTCCTACAAAACTGAGACAAGTCTGTAGGTTCCTGTGGTTTAAAAAAAGAAACTTTTTAAGTGTTGTGAAGGTTCCCACGGCTGAACTCGGCCATAAGAAAATACAGAACAAGAAAACAAACAAATATCTTTCTCTCACCATACTACATTGTTACGAACTTCAGCTCATAGCTTTTGACCTCACATCGAAGCTACGTAGATGGTCAGCTGCTGTCGTCCCTTATGTGCGACTGTGACACCAGGTGTAGCACTTGCTGACGTCAGATACAGAACTCTGGTCCCAGACTCATACTGTCATCAGGAAAGAGCCAGGTGGACCTGGTTACGCTCGAGAGACGTGATGCCGCAGCCTGGCGGGCGGAGCAGCGGCTTATCACCAGAGGAAGGCCGGGGCGTGCGCGAATTTGCAGTACCGCCAGCACAGCCAAGTGCCAGGTGGCAGTCATCACGTTGCGGTGTGGCCATCGACTCATGGATTCTGGTGGCCTCCAGGTCTACGTATCGATCTCCAAAATGCACTCGCTTACGTCGAAGATTGCACCCAGGGGTCGCGTCTCATATCTACCTGAAATACTCGCTCGCTCACAGGGTCGGCTCTCAACTCCTGTTTAGGAGACAGGAGCCGGCACCATTGGTGTCAGCCACAAAAACTGAATGAGCAGCAGTGACCCACACGGTCAAAGGTGGGTGACGGACAGCAACCAGGTCACGCAGAACAAGCCTCCACGAGGCCTGCAGGGTGACAGTGGCCTCTGTGTCCCATCAGTGGTGCCTCGGAAGGTGTCAGTGGAGCTGGCAGTGGCAGCGCCCTTACAGCCGGATCATGGTTCCATAGACTATCGAAGACAACTACTATGCATACTGAGGGCCAATCTCCATGACACGCTGCAACTGTCACAGCGGGCCATCAGCATTTAGCACTCAGCAATCTGACAGTAGTTAAGAAGAGTTGGGTATTTACACTACTGGCCATTAAAATTGCTACACCACGAAGATGACGTGCTACAGACGCGAAATTTAACCGACTGGAAGAAGATGCTGTGATATGCAAATAATTATCTTTTCAGAGCATTCACACAAGGCTGGCGCCAGTGGCGACACCTACAACGTGCTGACATGAGGAACGTTTCCAACCGATTTCTGATACACAAACAGCAGTTGATCGGCGTTGCCTGGTGAAACGTCGTTCTGATGCCTCGTGTAAAGAGGAGAAATGCGTACCATCACGTTTCCGACTTTGATAAACGTCGGATTGTAGCCTATCGCGATTGCGGTTTATCGTATCGCGACAATGCTGCTCGCGTTGGTCGAGATCCAATGACTGTTAGCAGAATATGTAATCGGTGGTTTCAGGAGGGTAATGCGGAACGCCGTGCTAGATCCCAACAGTCTCTTATCACCAGCAGTCATGACAGACATCTCATCCGCATGGCTGTAACGGATCGTGCAGCCACGTCTCGATCCCTGAGTCAACAGATGGGGACGTTTGCAAGACAACAACCATCTGCACGAACAGTTGGACAACGTTTGCAGCAGCATGGACTGTCAGCTCGGAGACCATGGCTGCGGTTACCCTTGACGCTGCATCACAGACAGGAGCGCCTGCGATGGTGTACTCAACGACGAATGGTATGGGGTGCCATTGGTTACACGTCTCGGTCACCTCTTGTTCGCATTGACGGCACTTTGAACAGTGGACGTTACATTTCAGATGTGTTACGAACCGTCGCTCTAGCCTTCATTGGATCCTTGTGAAACCGTACATCTCAGCAGGATAATGCACGACCGCATGTTGCAGGTCCTGTATGGGCCTTTCTGGATACAGAAAATGTTCGACTGCTGCCCTGGCCAGCACATTGTCCAGATCTCTCGCCAATCGGAAACGTCTTGTCAATGGTGGCCGAGCAACTGGCTCGTCACAGTACGTCAGTCACTACTCTTGGTAAACTGCGGTATCGTGTTGAAGCTGCATGGGCAGCTGTACCAGTACACGCCATCCAAGCTCTGTTTGACTCAATGCCCAGGCGTATCAAGGCCGTTATTACGGCCAGAGGTGGTTGTTCTGGGTACTGATTTCTCAGGATCTATGCTCCCAAATTGCGTGAAAATGTAATCACATTTGCCGGCCGAAGTGGCCATGCGGTTAAAGGCGCTGCAGTCTGGAACCGCAAGACCGCTACGGTCGCAGGTTCGAATCCTGCCTCGGGCATGGATGTTTGTGATGTCCTTAGGTTAGTTATGTTTAACTAGTTCTAAGTTCTAGGGGACTAATGACCTCAGCAGTTGAGTCCCATAGTGCTCAGAGCCATTTTGTAATCACATTTGTCCAATGAATACTCGTTTAACATCTGCATTTCTTCTTGGTGTAGCAATTTTAATGGCGAGTAGTGTATGTTGACACAACTTCGCCTTTCAGAGACTCTTTTCTACTGGTTCAGCACGTGTATCCTTATTGTTGCATTGTACCTAGCCTACCTTATAATACTCTGCCCTGTCACGGTTATGGCAGTATCACTCGGTTTACATGACGTTATTAAACTTCGCCTGCTGACTTGGGCGCTTGGTTGTTTCCCTAGGCCGCAATAGGTCCCGTGTTGGCTGCCACTCGCTCAGCATTTCCCCGTAGCTGGCGGTCTATTGGTCATTCACATAGCTGGTCAGCCTTCCGGCAACTGCTGAGGTAGAATTAGTAGAAGTTTCAGTGTTCGGCAGGGATACAACACTGCAGCATAACGCTTTGGACACACACACACACACACACACACACACACACACACACACACACACACACACACACACACACACACACATGCATATACACATACACTATGTGATCAAAAGTATCCAGACACTTGGCTGAAAATGACTTACAAGTTCGTCGCGCCCACTATCGCTAATGCTGGAATTCAATATGGTGTTGATCCACTCTTAGCGTTGGTGACAGCTCCCACTCTCGCAGGCAGACCTTCAATCAAGTGCTGGAACGTTTCTTGGAGAATGGCAGCCCATTCTCCACGGAGTGCTGCACTGAGGAAAGGTATCGATATCGGTCGCTAAGGCCTGGCACGAGAACGGCGTTCCAAAACATACCAAAGGTGTTCTACAGGATTCAGGTCAGGACTCTGTTTAGGCCAGTCCATTACAGG
Organism: Schistocerca nitens; assembly: GCF_023898315.1. Taxonomy (NCBI): domain Eukaryota; kingdom Metazoa; phylum Arthropoda; class Insecta; order Orthoptera; family Acrididae; genus Schistocerca; species Schistocerca nitens. The sequence goes on from NC_064617.1 coordinate 849,385,672, forward strand.
GATGTTATTGTCGTTTAACCATTCCGCCACAGGCCATGCATTATAAACAGGTGCTCGATCGTGTTGAAAGATGCCAATTCCATCCCCGAATTGCTCTTCAACAGCGGGAAGCACGAAGGTGCTTAAAACATCAATGCAGGCCTCTGCGGTGATAGTGCTACGCAAAACAACAAGGGGTTCAAGCCCCCTCCATGAAAAACACGATCACACCATAACACCACCGCCTCCGAATTTTACTGTTGGCACTACATAAGCTGGCAGATGATGTTCACTGGGCATTCACCATACCCACACCCTGCCACCGGATTGCCACATTGTGCACCGAGATTCGTCACTCCACACAACGTTCTTCCACTGTTCAATCGTCCAATGTTTACTCTCCTTACACCAAGCGAGGCGTCGTTTGGTATTTACCTGCGTGATGTGTGGCTTATGAGCAGCCGCTCGACCATGAAATTCCGTCTAACTACCATGGTATTTAGAGTGGATCCTGATGCAGTTTGGAATTCCTGTGTGATGGTCTGGATAGATGTCTTCCTATTACACATTACGACCCTCTTCAACCGTCGGCGGTCTCTGTCAGTCAACAGACGACCGGCCTGTACGCTTTTGTGCTGTACGTGACCCTTCCACTTTACTATCACATCGGAAACAGTGGAGCTAGGGATGTTTAGGAGTGTGGAAATCTCGCGTACAGTCGTATGACGCAAGTGACACGCAATCACCTGATTACGTTCTAAGTCCGTTGAGTTCTACAAAGCGCCCCATTCTGCTCTCTCACGATATTTAATGACTACTGAGGTCTCTGATATGGACTAGCTGGTAGTAGGTGGCAGCACAATGCACCTAATATGACAAACGTATGTTTTTGGTGGTGTCCTGTTCCTTTTGATCACCTCTCAAAACCTCTTGACCATCTTATTGCAGATTTGTACGGTAGTTTAGTGAATGTTCACACAGCTACATACAATTTAAACAAAAGTTTATAGGTTTTCTGTTAAGAACGTCTGTAAGAAAGAAAATGCTGTGCTATCAAAATGTGTGGTTTAGTTCTCTTTTTCGGAGTCAATTTTAACTACGATAGAAGGACAGTTACACATTAGACAGACTTTCCCCCATGTGAATTGTTTCTCTTCATACATGATTTTAATCAAAAATTGTGTAGAGCATAATGCGCTATTTGGGTTTCTTCCTTGCAATCTGTCTTAACAGGAAATCTTTACTTATAGCTTATTGGCTTATTATTAGAATGCTACTACAGAAACTGAATCGTTAAAAACTTTGTAATCCATTCCGTTTGCTGAATGAAACTACGCGATATATTGTGACTGAAGCTGCTGTACTCACAGATCCAGCTGCAGGACAAATCTCTCATATCCCGTATACCAATGATCCCAACCAATTTGCCTTTTCATTTCAGACGTCTTTAATTCGGAATCGAGATTTCGTTGGCAACAACAATAAACAAGGCTCAAGGTGAGAGAGAAGGGGAAAGAGGAGATCGACAGGTGTGGGTACAGGGAGTGGACATAGGGAGGGGAAAGGAGGAGATGGACAGAACAAAAGTGGAGATGGAGAGAGATAGGGCGAAGAGGACATGAGCAGAGATGAGGGAGGAGGCGGACAGAGAGGGGGAGAGAAGGGCGTTAATACGTGTGTCGGATTACCAAGCATACTTAGCAATTACGAAGCATTTCCAGGTTTGCTACTAGTTTTACAACCCTATTCCTACAGCAGGTTACATTTCTTTCCATATCGTTTCTTTTTTCTAACCACAGTTCGTAAGACATACGAACTTGAAATGCAAAATGAGCCAGAGAAAAGCTGTAATAAGTATCTGAAACTAAGTAATAAACAACATTCTGAAATTCTCAGTTCTTTATGTTCTATTCACAAAAATGCATTATACACTATCTGGAATAAAGTTTCTCGAGTGTCATTACAAACAATGAAATTAATGTGAGTGCTATGCAGCCCGTAGTTGTTGCTCATTGAAGTAAATACCCATGAAATTATATAATTTCTTCCTACCAGTGAAACCAAACATTGGCAAGAATATTCTAATATACATGCACGACATTTTCTGAAGCAGACACTGCATGTACCACCGGAAAATTTTATTTTTAATCGTACAATCCCAGAAGAGAGGAGAAATTCTAAAATCTCTACGAAGTGTTAAAGAGACTGGGTACAGCAGTGTTTCTGACGGACGACAGTTATTTTGTGCTGATTTTGCATAAATTCCCTCCAGCCTTGAATTATGTTTCTCTTGCCGAAGAAACAAAGTATGTTTTTTCACAGGCTTACAAATGTAGAGGTAACATCAGTCAATGTGAACCTCTTGAGGGCAAAAGAATACATAATATCCTTTTTGTCATTTTCCTAAGACTGTTATTTTCATGGACCACGACATTAAACGCAGAAAATCACACTTTTAGGTTTTAACGACAGCCCTCATGCACGCTTAATTTTAATATTCACAATGAAAATAAAAAGATGCCATTGGCAATTTGTCCCTAATGGTAAAAGAATTAGTCGAAAAGGTTGTTTCTTTATAAATACCTCCACCTCCCTGGTAACTACGCACGCCAGCATGCCGATCCCGGATATTACGAAGGTTGGCGTGTCGGCCAACCTGGATATGGTTTTAAGCGGTTTTCCACATCCAAATAACAGTATTGTTAATAGCTGGCTGGTACCCACGTTTTGCTCAGTTGCAAAAATTCATTTCGAAAACGTTCTCTCACTTTAAAATAGAATAACACTAGACGCAGACAGTCATATGGGGGTTGAGGATGAAGGGTGGAAGGAGAGGGTGGCGACAGGAAGGCCATCAAGGTAGCCTCTACCACTAACATTGCCGACCTCGTGAAGACACGGGATAAGTCCGGAAACGGAAGAAGTTATTTATTGATAAGTAACAGTGCAGCTATCTAGACGGAGGTAGCAGATAAACAGCAAGTGAATATCAGAATGAATATTTCACTTTGTGGGACAGAGTATGTGATTTTGGCACTTCCTGGAATATTGCAATTGTGTCCTCAACCAGGATTCAATCCCAGTACCTTAGCTTTCGTGGGTAATGCTCCTAACAAAAGAGCCATAAAGGCAAGACGTGCAGATTTTATTGTTTTTTTTTACAGCCCAACAATCATGAAAAAAAGTAAATCCTATAGAAATGGGCCCCACTGTGAGATGTAATTGATTCGTTCCACGTTGCTAAGAGCTTCCCATTATGCTGTATCTACGGAGCTCGGTGAATCAATGAATGAATTAATTAATCGCCCTTCTCTACGATCCTCGACCTCAATTATCAGACTAATGGGTATAATGGCCGTAGTTAGGATTCCGACCGCGAAGAGTTCTGAAATACTCCTCATTGCCCGTTCTGCTTGTGGTTACAGTTTACCAGAGCTCTGAGAAGGATACCAAAGTACATTACTTACTTTTAGAACAATTAAAATATTGCAGCTTATATTTTTCACATACTTATTTCTTATTATCTGAAAGTGTGTGGCAATCGCTTACGACGCAGAAACTACATTCTTATTACGTAGGCTACAATTCTTAATACGTAAAAGGAATACAAGTATCACGTTTACCTGCTTCCTTTGTTTTCTAGAATTACTGGTGTTCATACCAGACGATACCCTTTTTAAGGCCACACGTGATACTGAAGCAACCTTTCCATGAGAACGCTTCACCGTCAGATATTACTTTCAGACTTATATGTAGATTTACAAGAGTGGCAGACACCGCAATGCTGTAACTGTTAAGTGTACAAATCGTAAGGGAAATGAGACTTCGTGATCTTTTTAACACTGTAATCTAGACAATCTAGAACTGTTTAGCGAAAAGCTTTTTTCATAAATTGTGCATAGATAGTAACGTAATACAAGGCGAGCACTAGGTGCACAACTTGACAAAGAAAATGCATCAATTAGTCATGACATAAAAATCATGAACTGTATGATATCAGTAGTGCTGATAAACGACTGAACGTACAGGTTAATACACCTAAGAAAATTTAATAAGGTAAGGGCCGCTGGATTATGTAAAATTATGAAACAAACTGATGAAAAAATGGTTCTTCTATCCACACAGAAAACGATTTCAGCATATTTTTGTACATAGCATTAGTCTGAAAACAATTTTCGAACCATGAAATAGACTGTTTGATGGACCCCTTTATTTAATTCCACAGAAGGGTTGTCCAGCGAGCACATAAGGTTCCCGATATTATCTCCAAACTCTTTAGTACAAGGTACTTTACCTGGTGATGTAAGGAGTTTATAGGAATAGATGCAAGTCCACGCTGTTGTATCTGTCATCTTCCGACGAAACTAATAGTTGTGGCACATATGGAAACATTACGAAATTTCATTGCTGCAATCTGCCTAGAATCTCTAGAGCTTTTCAGATTACTTTTAAAATTAGTGTGTTACTAAACACAGAAAAGTGGATCGTCCTTCAAAAGCAGTAATAAATTAGTTAAAATTTTATGTCATAGGTTTCTGTCATTTGCGTCATCGACTGGACCTACTTTCTCCTCCATTTCTTTAGGTTTTCACTTAACGGAAGCTGTCAAAGTGACCACGATCATTTCACAATGTCTAGAATTCCATGATCGGGCTCTTAGATTCACAGTTTACCGTTAGGTGTATTTGACAATGTATCACACGTTTAGGACTACCTCAGATTCGTAAACTGATTGACATGCAGTGAGATAATCCACACTAAAAGAAGATTATCGCCCAAAACAAAGAGACATCTTAAAGAAAGTGAGATGAGTAACGGTCTACTTCTTATCTCAAAAAATATTTACTTTCTCATAAGAAGTGCGGCTCATATAAATAAGTTTTCTGAACTGATCGTCATGGTATAGCTGTTTCTTCTTATTTTTTTAATGGGTCCCTTTCCTCCTCTTCAACCAATCCATGCACTCGCCATACTTGCTTCGGCTTGAATGTCATTTGTTTTCACGTTTTATCAATTTACAAGATGTAATATTTCTATTTTTTTCTTCTTTTTATTTCTTTTTTTTAATTTATCTTCTTCTTAGTTCCTATGAGATGACAGACATTCCTTGCTTGGAAACAGCCACAGCTTAGTGACTGCTTTAAGTTAAGCTTCTCGGAGATTTGGTTTTCGGTTTATTTCTCAATCGTTTCCTGATTTTTCCTGTATGCAGGTTTCCTGATCTTTGTTTTCGTTTCCATTTCAACTTCTCATAACTTGGAGTGCAACAAAGCTATGCACTTCTATCTTGGTTGCTCCATATGACGATGAAGGTACTCCTACTCTCCAATTTCTCTATTTTATTTTATTTGTTTATTTTCTATTTGAGCAAATGTCCCATTCAATACTGAAATAAAATCAAAAGTTTATACGGCAGTTAAACAGAAATGGATACAGGCATTCCTGTTTCCTGATAACTGTAATGTGTCCACATATTCCTCAGACAATAAAACACGTTTTTAGGGAACTCAAAGAGTGTTATGCACCCCTCAGTGAATAAATATTTGGATGATATAAACATAGTCTTCGTGCAGAAGTAAAATAATACCCAGAAAATAAATCTTACTTTAAGAAACGAATGCCTCTATAAATTGAAATGTTTTCTCTAGTGCTAGACACAAATAAAATAATATGATATATGTAAACAGCTCTCTTTGTATTGTCACTTTAAGTTAAGAACTGCCGGTAAACTGCCGCCCATCATTGTTTTCCATTATCTGTGATAAGAAATTTTTTTATACTCTCGTTTGATGCTATCCTGAAATCCCAGTAGAGACCTGCTCTACCTGCCCAACCAGAACTCAATAAACCTACCCATAACCAATTGGTTGGCAGCTGTTTCTGCTTCATGTAAGACCATCTCGTCAGAGCTAACAGCTCCTCAGAAGTTATATTGTTCTCAGAGATGCATTGCGGCCCGTGGAAGCTACACCACGTACTAATACGAGTGTTTCAGCATGGGTCGATACCTTGTGCCTTGTAACCGCTTGTCCTACTGATCTGTAAATGTAATCATTTCACACACTCAATCTGCACTGTGGCAACAGTAAAACTTGAGTAAACTGGGAACTTCTAAAAGGATATGCTAAATTTTTTCCAGCAGTATATTACTTATTTACTACTAACTCTATAAGCAACAAATTTTGCTGACATTATTATTCATACGTCGTTGAGTGTATCTGTAAATATACATCGTTGACGTTCGATTCTTTGAAGGATCGAGGGTGGGAGGGGAGTGGGTTGCTGGTAGATAAGTCGAGACTAGAACGAAGAGATAGAATGACCCTAGTTTTCGTCTTGACGACTGCCACACCACTTCTGTCGGCAGGGGTGCGAGACTCAGTGGGTAGCCACAGTGGCCACCCCGTGAAGTGGTCAGCAGGGGTGCTCGCCGCCGCTGTATCAGCACTGCATCCCCCAATTAGCGCAGCATGCATACTGCACGCGCACCTTGAGTGGCCGCCATGGTGACAGCTGCGCGCCGGCTGACGGCCCAGGTTAGGCCACCCCGCGACACACACAAAGGGCACCGCGGAAATGCGAGGGACGCGGTGCTGCTGGCCGTGTTTCCAAATGGGACAGGTCGCACTGGAAGTAAAAGGAAGCAAAGGTCCTATCGACGACGAGCTCATCAGAGACAGGGAAAAAGCCCGGATTAGTTTCAGTCACTCGTCGACCACTCTGATGCGCCAATGAAAGACAGCAAAAAGAAAGAGAAAGTATTAAATTTCGCACTTGAAAAATAATTCACGAAGCACTGTCCTAAAGATATACCAACATTTGACCGACACGTAGTCTTCCATAAGGAGGATATAGGAACCGGTTTCCCTCGAATTGCGAAACAACCGAAAGAGTTTCAAATAAATACGTCGCCAAGGCTGGATGGAATCCCCATTCGGTTTTACATAGAGTACTCTTCGATATTGCCCGATTACTTAAATTTATCGCGAATCTCTCGCCCACCGCAAATTCCAAATGACTAGGGAAAAGCGCAGGTGACTCCTGCAATAAAAGATTTAAAAGGACGGACCCGCAAAATTACTGGTCAACATCCTTAACATCGGCTCATGGCAGAATTCTTGGACATCTCAGTTCGAAAATAATATATTTCCTTGAGATTGAAAAACTTCCTTTCACAAATTAGCACGGATTTACTGGAGTGTCACTTGTGCGAAACGCAGCTTGCCCTTCCTCACATGTTATCCTGCGAAGCATGAATGCAGGGAAACGGATGGATTCCTAGATTTCCGAAAATCGATTGACACGTTGCGCCACAGCAGACCTTTCAGGGCATACAGAATAGGATTTCAGATATGTGAGTGGCTCTAAGCCTTCTTAAGGAACAGACGGCAAGTGTTCATCAGACACAATGGTATCGTTAAGAGTGCCACATGGAAGTCGTATGGGACCATTTCTATTCTTATAAACGATCTAACGTATACGATTAGCAGCAACCTGCGACTCTCTGCTGGCGACAGTGTAACTGTGCGAGTAAGTGTTGTAGTTGTGTATCTGTAGTGTGATACAGGTCGACTGAACCCAAATTTGTGATGAATGGCAGCTATTTCTAAATGTACAAAAATGTAAGATATGCACATGACTATGAAAATTAACCCTGTAATATTCGAAGACATCATTGCTGAAGTGTTGCTCGACAGAGTTACGAAAGGCAAATGTCTAGACGTAACATGGCAAAGGGGTATGAAATGGAATGAACACGCAAGGACATTAGCGGTGAAAGCGAATCACATACTTCGTTTATTTGGAAAATTTGAGTAAGTGTAGCTCATCTTTGAAGGAGATTGCGTAGACAGCTGCTCAAGTGTATCGGATCCCCACCAGGTCGGATTAATGAAGACATCGAAGCAATGCTGAGGTGGCGAGCTCTAGCCTTGTTACTGGCAGGTTAAACAAACACACGAGTATTACAGAGATGCATTGTCAACTCAAATTTCGTTCTTTTCGCGAAACACAGTTGAGAACATGTAGAGAACAGGCAATTCAGGCTCCCTGCAGTACGATTCTACTGTCGCCGCCTTATATTTCGCCCAGGGACCGCGAAGACAAAAGAAATCATGGCGTATGTGGAGGAATATATATTGTCGTTTTTCCCTCGCTCCATTTCCGAGTTGAGTGGGAAAGAAATGAGTAGTATTAGTACGTTGTGCCTCTCACCATACACCATACTTTGGCTTGTGGAGTATATACGTATACGTCAACGTAGATTAGGAAACCTGCCATGATCTTTCGAAGTAACGACTGCAGCATTTACTGTGAGGGATTTAAAGAAATCACAGAAAAACAAAATCTTGATTGCCAGACGTGGACTTTAAGCATCAGTCGCCTGAATGCGAGTCCACTAAGTTAATCACTGCACCATTTCGCTCATAGTTGTACTGCAGGCGTTGACTTCAAAAGACATGTGCTGTGTTTCCCATCACATCTCCAGTACTCTTTTTCTCATCCCGAGGAGGGAAAAGAAGGTAGGTTAGGTGAAGATTGGAATAACTAAATACATGGTAAAAATTTGTTTTCTCAGTTAGTAACAAATAAAACCAGAAAAACTCCATATTTAATCGTTTTAAGGAGAAAAGTTAAAATTATATTTTCAAAGTACCTAAACTGGGAACTTGACAATTACTATTTCATGCCACATGTGTGATTCTCTGCATGATTACAGAACATTATTCACACACTCATTTGTCATTAATTATTAACAAATTCCAGGATTGATGCGTCACATACATACACATTCACTCCTCACAAACTACAACAGTATAATAAATGAAAATAATAATGTCAGACAACTGAAACAATCGTTACAACTTGAAAACAAAGACATTAAAACACATTAGATAACATATATTTTTAGGAACAAGATACTGTTTGATTAACTACCTACCAATGAAGTTTGAAATTCAAGTTCATCTTTCGCATATTCGCTGTAATATATTCACGTGTCAGCAAGTTCCTTGTAATGGAATTTTATAAAATTTAGGTTATATGTTATTTTGGTATCTCAGGAATTACTTGAAGTATATAAGAAGCAGTCAAATGAAAACGAGACAGACAGGAAAAAGTAAGCCAACTGTCCATTATTTCAAAAGCAATAGCCGTAACTGTTAACACATCTACCCCACTACAAGACAAAATAGTCAGTGCTCGATGGAAAGATGTTTGCAGTTCCTACCGAAGCATCATTGTACCCAGGCGCGTATCTCTTCATCCGAAACAAATCGACGGTATCAATATCTTTCTTCAGACTCCAAATTTATGAAAATTGCGTGGTAAGAGATCGGGACGGTGTGGACGATGTGTAAAGGTTTCCCAGCGAAACGTTCGGAGCTAGTTGAAACAGCAGGCAGGCAAGCTCCGTGGAAGTCATGATGACCTTTTTCTTTGACTGCAATGGCCCGTTGCTCGTTTACTTCCTGGGACATGGCACAACAGTTCGTGATCACTTTACAAAATTTGTAGAGCGCCTTCAAGTCCAATAGCCCAAGAATGACGACGGACGGCATCATTCTGTGGCAGGAAAATGCCCGCCCACATGTTGTCAAAGTTGTTTCGCCTACGCTGCAGAAGTTTCTTTGGAAGCCCTTACACATACTCCATACAGTCCCGATTTCCCTATTTTTGGAGCCCTGAAGAAACACAACCGTGGCCGTAGATTTACTTCCGACAAAGATGTGCATGCTGGATACTATCAGGCTACTGCAAGCAGCCGCAAACATTTTCCATGACAGCATTGACTATCTTGTCTCATAGTGGGATAAATGCAGTAACAGTTACAGCGATTACTTGCTAAGCAATAAACAGTGTCTGGCGTGAGGTCAGTCACTTGACGGCGCGTTTCGGCGCGGCCCTGCCCCTTGCCCGCGCGCCGTAAGGCACGGAAACTCGCACTAGGGCATATCGTTTCCAGTCGGGTGCGCCGCGGCAGTCCTCACTCGGGGAAGTGATGCGTCTCTCATAGCCTCTCCTTCCCAAGTGGCTCTTTCCGCCTTCCCGTGGTGCCAGATGTTAAGCTCGGCATTCTGCCTTGCGACCCAACCCGATGCGAAAGCGAAGCGTGCGTGGCACAGGGGGAGCTGTGTCAAGGGACCGAACACCAGTCCCTCTCTGTTCGCAGGGTACAGACCATCAGGTGCTCTGCATGCCGGAGACCTCGTTTGTCGGCGTGGGATCGCGGCGCGACTCGGCAAGGGTGCTTCGCCGCGCCCCTGGGTAACCGGGGCGTGTTCTGCCAAACCCGGGAGGTGGTGACATCGCCTGGGCTAGGTTAGATGGGTCCAGACCGCTGAACGACTGGGTGACCGACCCACCACCTCAGTAGGAGTGGGTCCTTGGCCGAGAGGTGGAAGCTCGAGCAAGTAGGCGGCGAAGGGCGAGAGGTGTATCCGCCTTTCCGGAGTGCGGGGTGCACTTGCCGAGAAGCGTCGGGTGAAATCGACGATGACGGAGCCACTGAAGGGGACCAGTGCGCTGGCAACGGCGCGCTGAACCCTGCAGTTCGAAAAGTGCCCTTGGCCTTGGGGCAGGCTGCATCAGTCCCCCCCCCCCCCCATGCCAGAGGAGCCGGTCCGGGGCAAGAGACGGGCTCCCAAACTTTTTTCACTCGTCAATCAACATGGCTGACCAAGAGGCGAGTGATTCGAGTGCGACTTCGAGGGCGAGTATGTCTACCGTCCCTACCTCGCAGGAGGAAATGGGACATGACGATGAAAATGTGTACGACAGACATTGTAGAATTAGTCAAACTCTAGACTCCAGTATAAAGAATGGAAAAATAAGCCAGGCTGCGGTCCTGGCAATAAAGAATGAGCTCGCTGCCTGGGCTATTGCCAATGCGAATCTTGAGGGGTGTCTCGAGGAGCTGGAAAAAGAAAATGCCAGACTAAGACAACAGCCAGCCAAGACATGGGCCGGAGTGGTGGCGCAAGCCGCCACGAAGGCTCAAACAACAAAAGAAACAATAGCTAAGATCTCTAAGAAACCAGACACGGCAGTCTTTCTAAGAACCCTGCCTGGTCAGACCATTAAAAAGGTGCAAGAGATCTTTACAACCACAATCGACCCAGCAAGAGATAAAATCAAAATTGACAAGGTGAAAGCCACAAAAAATTTAGTAGTTGTAGATTTTGCCACCGAGGAAGACAGGGACAAAATATTAAACAACTCCAAATTAAACAAGGCTATCAGATGTGAACCACCCAAGAAAAGAAATCCGCTGGTAATATTGTATGATGTACCTGTGGCTTTAACAGAAAGTGACATATACGAAACAATGTATAACCAAAACTTTAAAGATATCGAATGGGAAACGTTTAAAAATGAATTCAAACTGCGTTTCAAAACGGGACCTCTGGAACGGGATGTTGTCCATCACGTCGCCGAGGTCTCTGGCAAGATGTGGCGTAAACTTACCGCTATGGGGAAAATATACATTGGATTTCATGCAATCAATGTTAGAGACTACTTAGTAGTCCCCCGATGCCACAACTGTGGCGATCTGGACCATGTCCATAAACACTGTGATAGGAAGCCGGCTTGCTCCAGGTGTGGGGCAGAGGACCACACAAGAAAAAATTGCAATAAGAACGCACCTGCATTCCATGCACAAAAAGGGGAAGAAAACCCTGTAATACAACAGGTAGGAACTGCCCAACGAACAGGATGCTAGAGCAAAGACTAATGTCCCGAATTGACTATGGCTGAGGCCACACCTGAACTCAGGAAGCCAAAAAGGAAATCCCCAAGCAAGAGGCTGAGGGACGCTCTGAGGGCGAACAAATTCAGAGAATTTATTCAAAAAATCACGCAATCACGATCTCTGACAATAACAATGAAAGACGTTTGCATACAAACTGACCCATGTGAAGAAGACGCTCCCTCTCCTCCCTGCTGGGGACCTAGCTCGAACCAAGATCATTCTCGACCACGCAGGCATCCTGTACTTGGGAGTTCACAATCTCACTGCACAGTATCAGTAACAACCGAACATGTCCAAAGTAATGACGTCAGCAGCACAAATCCATCCTCAGACTCACCATCTCAGAGAGGAATGGGAATTGATCCCCTACGAATATACCCCAACCTGGAGCATGCATTGCAACTATCAAGATTAGAGGAGCCGGCAATCCTCACTACCGCACTGAGACATGTAGTACGTGTCGGCCACGAGTACGGGAGGCTGTGGACAGAATCCAACTCAAGACAATGAATCTCCCCACCGACTTCGGAGCCCTGCGAGACTTAGTCAAAAAGGTTTTTGAAAGAAGAAATGAAAAATTTGACATAGATGAATTATTCTATCAATCAGTAATAACAAATGGCAGAGTAGCCCACGATTGGTCCAAAAACTGGCCATAATCACACATTCATACCTACTTCCCACGTGAGCCAACTGAAGTAGGTCAGATCAACACCCACAATAGCAAACCAGTCTTGCAGGAATTCCGGAAGGTGGTGGAAGAGAAGAGTCTAGAAGTACTCTGTATGCAGGGACAGTACTCCCAAGCGGGGCGGATCCCATTCATGGCTGCCAACTGGCTAGTTATACATTCTGACACAGAGCCAAAAGCTGCAGTGGTAATTATCAACAGAACATTTAGAGCCACAGTTCTTGCGCAGTTTTCTGGCGAACACTGCAATGTCGTGGAACTGCAAACACCCACAGGAATGTTATACATCTCCAATATATACTTTCAATATGGAAGGGAAATAGACGATTTTTTGGAGAAACTCATACAAGTTGCCACGGCATTGCAGGGACGCAGGATGCTCGTGACGGCAGATATAAATGCAAAGTCCCCCCTATGGTTCAGTGGCACACACGACGATCGGGGCCAAAAGGCTGAGGAGACAATCATGGCATTGCAACTGCAACCTCATTACAAAAGTCACCAACTGGAAAGTGTGGGACAGAGCAACCACCAGTGATCATAACTTAATTACCTTTACTGTTGGGGAAAGGGAGTGCCACTGGGACATGGGGTGGGAGCTGCAGCTCAATTACAACAAGACCAACTGGGACCGTCTTGTGGAAGAGTGCAATATCCCAACATTGCTGGAGGGTGGCGAAAACGTGGAAGAGTACGCCGAAGAACTGGTACAAGCGATCACCAGGGCGGTGCGAGCTGCTGTACCAACCAAGAGGAGAGCCGTTGCGGCCACCCCTACACCATGGTCGGTCGAATTAGGACAGATGCGCCAGGCTGTAAGGAGGGCGAGAAGGTACTACCAGCGGTGTGTCGTCTGGGGAGAAAAACAAAGATCGCTTCAGATCTATAGAGAAAGTAAGGAACAATTTCAGCGGGAGCTTAGGGCAGTAAGGTTTGGAAGTTGGGAAAATTATGTGAAAAGCCAATTGGCTACAGACCCTTGGGGAGTCCCGTACAAACTGGTACGGGAAAAAATAAGGTCACCCATGATGCTATGCACCGTCAGGGACGGTGACCGGATGACTGGCACATGGCAGGGAACTGCTGAGGCCCTCCTTCGGGTCCTGTTACCTGACGATGTGGATGAAAATGATACAGAAGAGCAGAAAAGAATAAGGAGAGAAGACCTAAGGGATTATGACAATAACATCAGAACTTACCCCTTCTCTGAAGGAGAGGTTGCTGCCCAGATCAAGGCCCTCAAGAGGGGAAAAGCTCCTGGCCCGGACGGCATTACTGCGGAGGTAGTGCAATTCCTTGCCGCACAGCTCGTAGCTCCTCTCACTAAGTTATACAATGAGTGCCTGAGACTCGGGAAATTCCCAGCAATTTGGACAAAAGCAGATAAAGACCTTACCGAAATTAAGTCATACAGACCCATCTGTTTGTTTGACATACTGGGCAAACTTTTTGAGAGGCTACTGGCAAACAGACTGACAGCACACCGCATGCTGTGCGGGATGAGTGACAGACAATTCGGTTTCCGGTCTGGGCGTTCTGCGTCTGACGCAATCGCCCTGGCCGCCGAGGTCTGTGGCTCCGCCCCGCACAAGTATGTCGTCGGCATCATGGTGGACATCAGTGGCGCCTTCGACAACCTGTGGTGGCCCTCACTCTTGTCCTGCTTGCGGGAGAAGAACTGCCCAGGGCTACTATATGGCTGTCGGAGGAGCTATTGTGCAGACAGGGAGGTCTGGCTATCGGCCCCTAGCGGCATAGTCAGGAAGACTGTGACCAAAGGATGTCCTCAAGGCTCTGTCCTAGGACCTCTCTTTTGGGATATCAACATGGAGCAATTACTGGAAGACCTGAAGACCGGTGACGATGTGCTAGAGGTCATAGCATACGCAGACGACCTCCTCCTGCTGGTTGGCGGCCATAGCCACGAGGACTTAGAGCCCGAAGTGGAGAGAGCCATAACCATACTTACATTATGGTGTCAATGGTGTCATAAAACCAAAATGAGGATTGCGCCGGCCAACTGGTCAGATACCCTACTGTAAGAATAAATGGCTCGCCAGTTCTTCGGCGCCGCGAGGCCCGATATCTAGGTGCAATCATCGATGAGAGGTGGAACTTTGCATCACACATTGATACCGTATCTCAAAAATCCTTGGTTTTACTGAACAATCTCATTGGAGTTGGTCACAAATGATTTCACCTTCCACCCAACTTAATCAAATTTTATCATAATAGTATCTTGACCTCAATAGTAGGATACGGATCAGGGGTCTGGGCACACAGACTCACGAGGGTCATGCCTGCCATGGCCGTAAGAAGAGTGCAGCGGAACATGCTCCTACGTTCAGCAGGGGCCTACAGGACAACACCTGGGGGAGCGCTTTTAGTGCTAATGGGGATCTGTCCACTGGACATAAAAATTCGTGAGCAGGCCGCCTGGTACTGGGCGAAGAAGGAGAAGAGGGATAAAATTAGGGAGATACTTGGGGTTTATGCTGGGGATAAGAACGCCATTAAAAAGAGAGGGATCGAAATGTGGCAGGAACAGTGGAGCAACGAGGATACGGGACGCAGAACCTATGAGCTGCTACCGGACATAGAGGAACGGATAAAACTCACATTTTTTACGCCTACGAGAGGAATGCTGCACTTTCTTACTGGACATGGACCATACCCAACATATCTATGTCGGTTTGGGAAGCAGGCTACACCCGCGTGTGACTGTGGTGCTGTGCAAGGCACCCCAGAACATGTGGTGTACGAGTGCCACCTCTTCGATGACGTAGCCAATGACCTAAGACAACAGCTACCAAACAATGACACGTACCACCTACTAAGGCACGACAACACTTTCGACATCTTAAACAAACTCACAGACGAAACATCGAAAAAAGTCCTTAGGAACTTTTTAAGGGACAATCAATAAAAGTAAAAATTTCTTCACCGACTCAGACTCCGTGCACCCTTCCTGTACCGCAGGGTAGGGACTTGGCCAGCCGCTTCACGGATGGAATCCGCCTTGTCCTGGACTAGGAGGGAGGGGGGTACAAAAAACACTGGACTGGAACACGCACCAATTATGACTTAAGTAATTTAGATTAGCTGTAGAAGATATGATAAGGCTTTTAGGATAGACTGCAGCGATACCAAATTGAGGGCCAGCCCAGTGTCAGGGCATCCCCACTGGGATTAGCTTAGTGGGCCTGGCCAACATCCATCAGGTTTATAGTAGCACTGGCACACCTGTAACGCTGCAGGTAGCATTAAGTTCCTTGTAGATTAAGTAGATTAGAACCACATAGCAGTAAGATTATAGTAATAATAATAAAATCACCTGTAGTGTAGCATAGAGAGCTGAATTTCTTTCTATCATTATTAAGATCCACTAATGTAGTTAGGTAGTGGGTTAAATATGTATAATGTAATGAATGGAATAAAGAATTTTTTTAAAAAAAACAATTTACTTACTTTTTCCTTCTGTCTCGTTTTGATTTGGCCACTTATTATAAAATGGAACCACGTACAACAGTTAGCCTCTCTTGTGCGGGAAGACTACATAGTGTTTCACAGTGTGAGAAATGATATATTTTTGTTGAAATATACGTTATACGAAATGTATACCAGCATAAATAGGCATGCAGAAAGTGAGCACAGAGCAACAGATGGCAACTTCACAGGGCAGGAATGCAATTTTAGGACTCATGGCTTGCGAGACAGCAAAAAGAATGCTACAGTTCCCCAGTTATCAGTTCTGAAGCCATACCTCAGTAGTAAGAGTCGAAGGACATGAAGAGGGAGTCGTAGTTGAGAAAGGAGTGACGCAGGGCTGTAGCTTATCCCCCATATTATTCAGCCTGTGTAAAGAACCTGCAATATGAGTTGAAACAACAGACATTGACTTGAAAAGAGCCGGCCGGGGTGGCCGAGCGGTTCTAGGCGCTACAGTCTGGAACCGCGCAACTGCTACGGTCGCAGGTTCGAATCCTGCCTCGGGCATGGACGTGTGTGATGTCCTTATGTTAGTTAGGTTTAAGTAGTTGTACGTTCTAGGGGACTGATGACCTCAGAAGTTGAGTCCCGTTGTGCTCAGAGCCATTTGAACCATTTTTGAACTTGAAAAGATTTATAAGACAAATATAAACAAAATTACAACGAGGTTAATGGAATGTCATCAAAATAAACCAGACGATGCTGAGAGAATTGTATCAGGAAACAACACACTAAAAGTGCACGATGAGTACTGCTACTTGTTCAAGAAAGTAAGTGAAGAGGACCGAAGTACAGAGAATTTAAAATGCTTACTGACAAATGCAAGAAAAGCGTTTCTGAAGAGAAAGACTTGGTTAACATAGAATATAAATCTAAATTGGGGGAGTCTTTTCTCAAGGTATTTGTCTGGAGAGGTGAGGATGAAAGGTCTTTATGACACAACTCGAATAGAAGAAGGGATCGGTTGATGATGGCTAACCTAAGGCGTCAAGGTATCATCAGTTTAGTGACGGAGGGAATTACGGGGACTCATCGGACTACCGTGAACTTGTCGCATCTTGACTGATCCGCTAAATCACAGGAACATAGTCCCATGGAAAAGACTGCGAGTATTTGCAACAGCAAGTGAAACGAAGTGATTAGCATCACCACAGTTTGGTAGCACTACGGGATACGAAAGAGACCAGTTGGCTTCATCTGGATGTGGCATACCTGAAAAAACTTATGAGTTCTGTTCCTTGCCGATCGGAGACCGTTGTCCAGTACACAGGCTCCGTTAGACAGTACTGAAGATGTCTCTCCGGAGTGTTTATGGTAGACGTTCTGCAATGCACACCATTAACGGTTGCAATACAGGCTGCTCCTTCCACTCGCCATGATGCACCGATCCCTTGACTTTCGGTTTCTCACACAACCAGTTGCAGTATTTACCTCTAGTAAAGACCTTTTAGACGAGCTGCATTAGCAGCAGCACCAAAACTTGTAAACAGTTGCCTGTGGGGCTGGAATACCGAGAATCTACTGAAATTCTGACATGTATTCTCGTGCAGGTGGCCAATGCTTATTTGGTCTTTGCAGTAACTGACAACTGATCAAGTGCCAGTAGACTGACATTATTTATGACGTGTATGAAGTCATCAGTCCGCTGTATAGCACACTTTACTTTATTCGTTTTGTTACCTCGTATTAAAGTTTAAAATCTGCAGCATTAAAAGTAGAATTTATTTAAGTTCTTTGTTTACAGGTGTATAAACGCACTCACGATTTACGAAATCGCCATTACAACTTATAAAGTGTGGTTAACGAAATAAGCCGGATGACAGAGGTCAGTACGACGATATCTTAACAACGCACTAGCGAGTGCTGGAAAGTAATGACTCCGAATTTTTTATACGAAAACTCTTATATCTATTTAAATAAAGAAATCGTTGTTAACATTACACATTTTTATCCTCCATGTCTACATATTTATTTCTCAACATACTCACTCTTGCGAGGAACACATTTCTTGCAATGAAAGACCAGAATGTTTGACTTCTTTGACGGAGTCACAACTTCACCTCTGGCTGCACCGCTTCGTCACTATCAAAGTGAAGACTTCGAATGTGTTCTTTAAGTTTTGTCAACTTATGAAAATCGGATGGTACCAAGTCGGGACTGTATGGAGGATGCTGCAAATGTAGCGGCGCTCGTGTGTGGTATGGCATTGTCGTGCTGAAGAGGATGGTACTCCAAAGGCGAACAAACTATTCAAACTCGATTACAGCACGCTGTTTGTCACGCACCGACGTAAGTCCGTTACACACCCCCGTGTTACACGCTGCAATTTTGGGCCCACCAACGGCAGAGGGCTATAGATATGTATGCACGAAGAATAAGGATGTACACTCCTGGAAATGGAAAAAAGAACACATTGACACCGGTGTGTCAGACCCACCATACTTGCTCCGGACACTGCGAGAGGGCTGTACAAGCAATGATCACACGCACGGCACAGCGGACACACCAGGAACCGCGGTGTTGGCCGTCGAATGGCGCTAGCCGCGCAGCATTTGTGCACCGCCGCCGTCAGTGTCAGCCAGTTTGCCGTGGCATACGGAGCTCCATCGCAGTCTTTAACACTGGTAGCATGCCGCGACAACGTGGACGTGAACCGTATGTGCAGTTGACGGACTTTGAGCGAGGGCGTATAGTGGGCATGCGGGAGGCCGGGTGGACGTACCGCCGAATTGCTCAACACGTGGGGCGTGAGGCCTCCACAGTACATCGATGTTGTCGCCAGTGGTCGGCGGAAGGTGCACGTGCCCGTCGACCTGGGACCGGACCGCAGCGACGCACGGATGCACGCCAAGACCGTAGGATCCTACGCAGTGCCGTAGGGGACCGCACCGCCACTTCCCAGCAAATTAGGGACACTGTTGCTCCTGGGGTATCGGCGAGGACCATTCGCAACCGTCTCCATGAAGCTGGGCTACGGTCCCGCACACCGTTAGGCCGTCTTCCGCTCACGCCCCAACATCGTGCAGCCCGCCTCCAGTGGTGTCGCGACAGGCGTGAATGGAGGGACGAATGGAGACGTGTCGTCTTCAGCGATGAGAGTCGCTTCTGCCTTGGTGCCAATGATGGTCGTATGCGTGTTTGGCGCCGTGCAGGTGAGCGCCACAATCAGGACTGCATACGACCGAGGCACACAGGGCCAACACCCGGCATCATGGTGTGGGGAGCGATCTCCTACACTGGCCGTACACCACTGGTGATCGTCGAGGGGACACTGATTAGTGCACGGTACATCCAAACCGTCATCGAACCCATCGTTCTACCATTCCTAGACCGGCAAGGGAACTTGCTGTTCCAACAGGACAATGCACGTCCGCATGTATCCCGTGCCACCCAACGTGCTCTAGAAGGTGTAAGTCAACTACCCTGGCCAGCAAGATCTCCGGATCTGTCCCCCATTGAGCATGTTTGGGACTGGATGAAGCGTCGTCTCACGCGGTCTGCACGTCCAGCACGAACGCTGGTCCAACTGAGGCGCCAGGTGGAAATGGCATGGCAAGCCGTTCCACAGGACTACATCCAGCATCTCTACGATCGTCTCCATGGGAGAATAGCAGCCTGCATTGCTGTGAAAGGTGGATATACACTGTACTAGTGCCGACATTGTGCATGCTCTGTTGCCTGTGTCTATGTGCGTGTGGTTCTGTCAGTGTGATCATGTGATGTATCTGACCCCAGGAATGTGTCAATAAAGTTTCCCCTTCCTGGGACAATGAATTCACGGTGTTCTTATTTCAGTTTCCAGGAGTGTATATGTTATTATCGTTTGTTTTGTTTAAAAAGCTTTAAGGCATTTAAGATAAAAATTTAAGATACATTACTTTTCAGCACGTCTTCATAGTTGCCACATCTAGCTAATACCGCATTAGTAATAAAAGAGGGCGCACTGAAAGATTTCAAACAACGGGAAGAAACCAAGCAGCCGTACATCATACCGGCTGTTTCCTAAGGATTGGTCAATATTTACCACCAAAACTTAAAATCAAACACTTGCAGCGATAAGCACCTGACGTCTTCCCCCCCCCCCCCCCCTCGGCCCCCACCACCAACCAAGTTATCCAGTCAGTACAGCAACAACCACGGGAATGGAAGACTGGAAGTCCACCAGGTTTTCTATAACTGCAAGAAAACCACGGTAATAGTCGCCTTCACGAAAGCTGGCTGTAAGAGTATCTGAAATGTTGGTGCTGTCATTTACATCATTCTGTGGTCACACAACCAAACATATTTACCGAAATATTCTCTGGACCAGAAGAAATAATCATACTTTGTGATCAGTTCTGGATGTTTGGGTTTATTTTTGTAGAGTAATAAGTTTGTGGAAGAAAGTAACGGCCGTCCGCAGTGGCCGAGTGGTTCTAAGCGCTTCAGTCTGGAACCGCGCGACCGCTACAGTCGCAGGTTAGAATCCTGCCTCGGGCATGGATGTGTGTGATGTCCTTAAGTTAGTTAGGTTTAAGTAGTTCTAAGTTCTAAGGGACTGACGATCTCAGATGTTAAGTCCCATAGTGCTCAGAGCCATTTGAACAAGTTAAACAGAATAATCGAGTAATGTTCTCAGAATCCGGCAGAGTCGATAAGGCCTGAGGACTAAGAAATTAGAAGTAGTTGGTAACTCCATAGGTAGTGTAGTATATTGGAAGTGTAGGACTTAGCGTCTTTGCCGGCCGGTGTGGCCGAGTGGTTCTAGGCGCTTCAGTCTGGGACCGCGCGACCGCTACCATCTGTTCTAGGGCACTGATGACCTCAGATGTTAAGTCCCATAGTGCTCAGAGCCATTTGAACCATTTTTAACTTAGCGTGTTATTTGAGTTGTCGACAAATATCTGCGAAATAGGTGACATGTCATACGAGTGCTATTCGGAAACTAAGCATCGATGGAAATCAGTGTAAAAATCAAAAATGTTTTGTTTGCAACACTTAGCTACACTTTCCAGGCACTTCTCTAGATAGTCACCTCTCCGACTTACAAGGAGACGGCACGACCGTGGGGTCTGGGAATTGTTCGAAATTTTGTGTGGTGAAAGAGGACCCGTAACACCTCACGTGGTTAAAATATTAGGACGCACTACCTGGAAAATCCCGGGAAAAAATCGACCCAAAGTTTCTTAGATGTCGTATGACTATAAAACGTTGGTCCATTGCCGAGCCTCCGTCTGGTCTATATGGTTAGGGCTCGGACTTATACGAAAGAGGTCTTCGGTTCGATTCCTCCTCTTGCAAATTTTTGTTTTCCTTCTGTTTCATTTTCTTTTGTTATTCCACCAATTATTCAGAAAGTTTCCCAAACCTACATTATCTTTAACAAATTAGTTACATTATTGAATAAAAGTTATTTTCTTTTTGTCCAACAACACAATTCATGGCGGTGGGTTTTCCAGTTTTCCTTGTAAAGTATATAAGGAGAAACATTGGGTTGTTAATCAGAATAACAAAGTCGATTGGGAAACATTCAATTTTTATACATATAACAATTATAAACAAGAACCTCAGTGGTAATTATCGTAAAAACAAACAAAACAATAATTTTTGCGACATCATGCGCAACATATAAAAGCGCATTTTTTACAATCACAGGGCGTTTGCAGTAAATCTGCACAAAAACATGCCCCATTAACATTTACGAACATGTTTCTAGTTGTTGATAATTTTGAGGTAAACCAGGCATATTGAATCACGTCTCGGAATATTGGTGACGATAATTGATGGTGAATTATGGAATTAGTTCTTATACAGTCTTCCCGGGTATTAGTTTCACGATTCTCCCGTAACAATGCGCTGCAATTTTGCAAGCGCTTTATGAAATTTTTAACTTGCTTGTAAAAGTAAACATCACAAGGTTGCACCAAAGAAGTGCATTTTGGGGGTATGACTTTTACAGACCAAGTTGGCATATTTTCGTCATCTTGAAAAATTGCATCATATATCTCCGGATTCGTTAGACCTCCCCAAGAGTCAATGAGAAGTAAAAATTTTCCTCTCCGACGTAAGATTTTAAACATTTCCGGAGAAAATCCATGTATAAAACTGTTGTTAATTTTCCGGACTTCGATGATGTTACGATGACGTTCGTATAAGTATTGGCATAGCCATGTATTAATTTGTGAATACGAGGTCCGAAATGACCTGTCGCTTCTTGTAAGCATATGAAAACATGTGGGACCTGTTTTCCTGAAAATGTTATTGAATTTTGTGCAGTGTACGAATGCGTCACTTTACTCAAATCCGACTTTTTCACGAAAACTGTTTTACTGCCTTTTTCAGTGAGAGTCCTATTGAAAACAGATTGATATTGGCATCCTGAAACAATAGTATTTTTAATATTAAACAATATTCGAATGTGTATGTAAATATCTTTTTCCTTAATTAATTTTGAATTCATATATTTTACATCGGTAAAAACATTTTGTACGCAGAAAACATGTATTTACCTGTTTGGTCAGTATTTATCACATAATCCTTATGGAATTGAGGGATTAAACGGCACGTGTTCCAACGAAAGGTCTTCGCTGACGCCTGGATGTCCTCCATTGGCGCCGCTACTTTTTTCGAAACCAGTTTCGTGATCTTGCGTTGTGAAATTTTGTGCTTCTGTTTAAATGCCGTGACCCATCGATTAGACGACTTAAATTTGAAATCAATGAATTCTGCAGCCGCAGCCAATGCCCATTGCTGTAAATTTCTTGTCGTGACTTGCTGAGATTGCTGTCTTGCTTCCACAAACTGGTTGTAGGTCCACGAATCTATCGCCTAAAATTTATCCATTCGCGTACCACCATTTTTAATATCTTTCTCCCATTGTGAAAGATATTCTTTTCTCTTCAATTGGCGGCATCCTTTTTTTTGCAATATCGCCAAGGACCATGTGGGGTGTGCTTTAGCAATATTCACGACTTTGACTTTGTAGACAATGGGAATCATGTCACTTTTAAATCTTTTCGGTGACGGTTTATATTCGCCAGGAGAGGAATCACTTTGTGGCACTTCGAACTGTTCGTCGTTCTCCTCACATTCTTCGCAATCTTCATGAGCGTGAATTAATTCCTCTTCAGTTACGAATATTTTTTCACCCAAAAGTTCCAGTGTATAATTATAAAGTTCTCCGGCCAATAACATAGCATCGCGAGAGATTTCTTCCGAAGATGTCGATGCAATTAAATTATTTTCCGTCAATAGCTTTTCATAATACACCACTGCGTCCTTCAATCGTAATTTTGATAGGTCACTATGAATGGATTCTTCAGGAATTTCTTCTCCTATTCCAGATGAGCCAGCAACTTGTTCAGTCGACTTTTTTAACCTCGGATCGGAATAACACATTGACATTTGAAACAGGCACGTCTGTTCACGACGAAATCGAAAAACAAACCGCCGTTTACTTCTCACGGCTCGCGCACAGTCCTATACGCAGATGACGGTTATAATCCCAAGAGGGCCCTTACAAAGCCCCTTTAAACCCTGGAACCCCATAAAACGAAATAGAACAACGTGCACGAATATTTTTCAGTGAATGAAAAACTTTACGTTATTGAGCCAAAATAATGTTTTAAAACTAATGTAGGTTTGAGAAACTATCTGAATAATTGGTGGAATAACAAAAGAAAATGAAACAAAAGGGAAAAAAAGACGTACTGGAGGAGAAATCGGACTCGAGACCTCTGGCGTAGGAGTCCGAGCCCTAACCGGGATTTTCTGGGTAGTGCGTCCTAATATTTTAACCACGTGAGGTGCTAGGGGTCCTCTTTCACCACACAAAATTTCGGACAAATCCCCGACCCCACGGTCGTGCCGTCTCCTTGTTAGACTTCTGTCGTAGTGTTGTACCAACTCACTAATACCCCAGTCATAGAAGGCAGCCGCCTGCGCTTTCCGCCCAGTCTCTACGTTGACTTCCGCAGCTCGTTGTCTCGCGGTCGTGTTCTCGCTTTCCGAGCACGGGGTCCCGGTTTCGATTCGCGGTGGGATCAGGGATTTTCATCTGCCTCGAGATGACTAGGTATTCGTGTTGTCCTCATCATTTCATCATCATTCCTTAAAGTGGCGTGATTAGACTGTGCAATGGTTGGGAATTTGTAAGGGCACTGATAACCGCGCGCCGGGCGGAGTGGCCGTGCGGTTCTGGGCGCTACAGTCTGGAACCGGGCGACCGCTACGGTCGCAGGTTCGAATCCTGCCTCGGGCATGAATGTGTGTGATGTCCTTAGGTTAGTTAGGTTTAAGTAGTTCTAAGTTCTAGGGGACTGATGACCATAGATGCTAAGTCCCATAGTGCTCAGAGCCATTTGAACCATTTTTGAGACACTATTTTCTAGGCATCTTTACATGCTCACCGTGCGCTCAGAACTGAAAAGACGCGTTCTGGAGATACTGCCCAACACATCTGTACAAAGTTTCATCGGGATTTCACAGTTGCCTACATTTCGTGACGTATCGGAAATTATTTTCCGAATAGCCCTCATCTTTCCAAATAAGTGTTTCCATCACATTAGCAAAGAACAGACTTGTGGATAAAAGTGAAAACAGCCAGAGACTAGTATGGCATGTTACCCTTCTAGACGTTTGGCGAAAAAGCGCACAAAGAAAAATTCAAGGTGTACTGGATGACGATCAGTTAAGTTTCAGGAAGGGAAATGATACCACAGAAGCAACTATTGAGTCGCGCTTTCCACTGGAACTAGCGACACATTCGGGTTTCTCGCGGGTGGCACTAAGTACCTACGCTTATTTGGCGTAGGGATCATAAATTACACACACCAACCCTGCTCGTGCTCCTGTCTACTAGGGAAAACAATATCTAAATCCGTAAAGTAATTCCTGAGATTAGCCTTAAAATACAGACAGTACGTATAGAAGAAGACGATATGTATACATTCTGTCTGTGGTGTCACCGCCAGACACCACACTTGCTAGGTGGTAGCTTAAATCGGCCGCGGTCCATTAGTACATGTCGGACCCGCGTGTCGCCACTGTCAGGATCGCAGACCGAGCGCCACCACAAGGCAGGTCTCGAGAGACGTACTAGTACTCGCCCCAGTTGTACGACGACGTTGCTAGCGACTACACTGACGAAGCCTTTCTCTCATTTGCCGAGAGACAGAATAGCCTTCAGCTAAGTTAATGGCTACGACCTAGCAAGGCGCCATTTGTACCATTGCATGTATCTCAAGATAGTCTCACTTGTATCATCAAGAATGCTGTATACCAAAGGACGATATAAAAGTTAAGTGTTCTATTAGCTACGTACTTTTCTTTATCACATTCATCACGTATCCTGTTCCAGACTTCGCGCCAATCGGCGTGAGTTGACGCGTGCCCTTTCGGCTACTTCACTGTGGACTGGCTGCCTTAACAGTCCACTACATTGGCGACGAGTCTCAAAAGGGACTTTCGCGTTCGTATTGTATTAATTTGCTTGTGTCATGGCTTCGCCACATTCTCCAGATGTACTGTCCGAATTTTATCGCTTGCAGAATCAGCAGACGCAGGCGTTATTGGATGCCCTTGGAAGCTTCTGTGAAGTTTGGAAGGTAGGAGACGAGGTACTGGCAGAAGTAAAGCTGTGAGTACCGGGCGTGAGTCGTGCTTCGGTAGCTCAGTTGGTAGAGCACTTGCCCGCGAAAGGCAAAGGTCCCGAGTTCGAGTCTCGGTCGGGCACACAGTTTTAATCTGCCAGGAAGTTTCATATCAGCGCACACTCCGCTGCAGAGTGAAAATCTCATTCAGTAAATGTCGTTGCAAAAAGGTATACGTTCTTTCGTACAAAACGTACGGCCGGTCAGACTAATAGGGAGTGGGTTGCAACTTTGCAAGGACTTACTAGGTAGTGTGCATTTGAGTGTGAATGTGGACTCCCTTATTCAGATACTATGGTGCGTGATGCAATAGCACAGAACGTTTCTGATGTTCGCATACGGGAACAGATTTTGAAACTAGTTAATCCCTCCCTTCAACAAGTGATAGACGTATTGGATAGGCAAGACACACTTGACTTTGCTCAGGAATCATTTGCAACTTCGCCAGCCGTGTGTCACATTAATCGGCCCGCCGGGCCCGCTGCACGGAACGCTAACCTGCCCTCGCGCACGTCCGCGCAGCCACGTGTCCCGCGCAAGCAAGCAAATGCGGTGAAATCATGCCCGCGGTGTGCAACTAGACATTCGCGTGAGAATTGCCCGTCACGCCAAGCTATTTGCTTTTACTGTCATAAGAAAGGACATGTTCAAAGTGTTTGCCAGAAAAAGCTCAGATCAGACACTCACAACCATTCCAGGCCCTTTGCTTCGCGCCGGAATCGAACCAAGGACAATCGGGCTCGTGAACCTTCGCCCATGGACATTCATGTAGTTAATGCCACTCCGCCCAGTGTTCCTCTCGCTAACAGTGACTGTGTTCGTCCCACAAAAAGTGTGCGTCGACGTCGACGCAAGTCCCGTAACGTCGCGCGTGATTCTGTTCCAGTGTCTGTTCAAGTTGCACAAAACAGTCGCTCTTGTCGTCAGCAGGACAGTAAACTTTTTGTAGATTTGGACTTTGCCGGACAAGTGATACCGTTCCAGCTCGATACCGGAGCTGCAGTTTCATTGCTCAATCACGCCACGTACAAACAACTGGGCGCACCTCCGTTGCGTGCCGCAAATGTTCAGTTAAATAGTTATTCCGGACAAGCTATCCCTGTGTTCGGACAGTGCAGCCTTCTTGCAACATACAAGGGACAAACAAAACTTGTGTCATTTTACGTTCTTCGTTCTTCTACTGCAGTGAACTTGTTTGGGTTAGATTTATTTCAGTTGTTTAACATGTCTATCGTCAATCAGGTGCTATCAGTGAATCAGACTGTGCCTTCAGCCAGTGTTTCTAGTCTATGTGAAGAATTTGCAGACATTTTTGCACCGGGCCTTGGTTGCGCTAAGAACTATGAAGCACATTTGGAACTGAAAGTCAACGCGCACCCGAAATTTTTCCGAGCGCGCAATGTTCCCCACGCATTGCGTTATGAGGTCGCCAATCGCTACGATTTCTTGTATCGGTCCGCTGCTAAGCACAGCAACGCTGCTGCGTTGTCCCGTTTGCCTGTTGCTGCGGATAAAGCATTCGATTCTTCCGAACTTGCTTGCATGTTCATTGACTCGGAAACCGATGACGTGGTCGAATCGTTTCCGATTGATTTTCGTCGTGTAGCTACAGCCACAGCTTCTGACCCTGTCCTTGCTACTGTTTTGCGTTTTGTTGCTACGCAATGGCCCTTGTCAAAGTCACGGATCGAGGATCCGTTGGTTCGCCGATTTTTTGCTCACAAGGAGAGACTTTTTCTACGACGTGGTGTTTTGTTGTTGCGTTCTGATAATGATCAGTCCAGAGTCGTGGTCCCACGTTCGTTACAGTTCTCTGTCTTACGGCTCCTTCACCAAGGACATTGGGGTATAGTGCGCACGGAACAACTTGCTCGTCAGCACTGTACTTGGTTCGGCATCGATGCTGCGATTACGACTGCAGTCTGGAACCGCAAGACCGCTACGGTCGCAGGTTCGAATCCTGCCTCGGGCATGGATGTTTGTGATGTCCTTAGGTTAGTTAGGTTTAACTAGTTCTAAGTTCTAGGGGACTAATGACCTCAGCAGTTGAGTCCCATAGTGCTCAGAGCCATTTGAACCATTTGATTACGACTATGTGCTCTTCTTGCATGGCGTGTGCCGCACAACAATCCGCCCCACCGCGGAAATTCTTTGCATGGCCGAAAGTCACTTCCCCTTGGCAACGCTTGCACATCGATTTTGCTGGTCCATTCTGGAATGCTCGATGGTTGGTTGTGGTCGATTCTTTCAGTAATTTTCCTTTTGTGGTTCAAAAATGGTTCAAATGGCTCTGAGCACTATGGGACTCAACTGCTGAGGTCATTAGTCCCCTAGAACTTAGAACTAGTTAAACCTAACTAACCTAAGGACATCACAAACATCCATGCCCGAGGCAGGATTCGAACCTGCGACCGTAGCGGTCTTGCGGTTCCAGACTGCAGCGCCTTTAACCGCACGGCCACTTCGGCCGGCTTTTCCTTTTGTGTCCGGATGTCTTCCACGACGTCATCTGCCACAATCCAAGCGTTGTCCGCTATCTTTTGCATTGAAGGTCTACCACAGACTATTGTTTCCGCCAATGGCCCACAATTCATGTCCGCAGAATTTCAGTCATTCTGCAAGGCCAATGGTATTCAACATCTGACATCCGCGCCGTTTTCGCCTCAGTCAAACGGTGCCGCTGAACGATTGGTCCGGACTTTCAAGTCACAGATGTTGAAGTTGAAAGAGTCGCATTCTCGGGAGGACGCTTTGTTGCTCTTTTTGTCCTCGTATCGCTCTCAGCCCCGCGATGGTCGCTCGCCGGCTGAGTTGCTCCACGGTCGTCCTCATCAAACATTGATGTCTTTGCTGCATCCGCCGCATCCGGTTCCTGTGCAGCGGCAGACTCCTGCTTTTGCTCCTGGCGACGTTGTCTTCTATCGCACCTATCGAGGTTCACGGCGTTGGCTCTAAGGACGCATTCTTCGCTGCCTCGGCCGCGCGATGTATTTGGTTTTGGGGGCCTCTGGTGAGGTGCGTCGGCATCTCAATCAGCTGCGCCTCTGCTGTCGCCTGGGTTCTGCCGCTCCCCGTCTGCTTTCAGCGACGGTGCCGTCCGGTCAGCGCCCTGGGGACCCATCTACTGGCTCGCCTCATCCCCAGGTGTTACCGACGATGCCTTCCATTTTGCCTCATGGCGACGCGCCGCCGCCGCCGCCGCCTGTTCTCCCGCCGGCGCCGCCCGCAGTGGACGCTTCGCTGCAGCCGCCCAGCGCCTCCCTGGGTCACGCGCCGCCGATCGCTTCCCGTGACCAGCTGTCCTCCCCCATGGAACTCTTGCCCGCTCCGGCCCAGATGTCGTCATCGCGCGTTGGATCCCCCGACGCAATGGAGGTCGACCCTTCGGCCCCTCCTGTCTCATTACGGGCGCATACACCGCATGTTGACGTGCACCCGGGACTAGGTTTTCAGGCGTTTCCTAGCTCCCCTCGGACCGAATGGCCGGGTGCGGGTGGCACAGCCTCGCCTGTTGTTAGGCTCCCCACCTCATCGCATACGTCAACATGGGGTCCTCCCCACGGCGGGCGGAAGCCTTATCACACGACCGTTCGCCGATTTGCGGGGGAGGAATGTGGTGTCACCGCCAGACACCACACTTGCTAGGTGGTAGCTTAAATCGGCCGCGGTCCATTAGTACATGTCGGACCCGCGTGTCGCCACTGTCAGGATCGCAGACCGAGCGCCACCACAAGGCAGGTCTCGAGAGACATACTAGCACTCGCCCCAGTTGTACGACGACGTTGCTAGCGACTACACTGACGAAGCCTTTCTCTCATTTGCCGAGAGACAGAATAGCCTTCAGCTAAGTTAATGGCTACGACCTAGCAAGGCGCCATTTGTACCATTGCATGTATCTCAAGATAGTCTCACTTGTATCATCAAGAATGCTGTATACCAAAGGACGATATAAAAGTTAAGTGTTCTATTAGCTACGTACTTTTCTTTATCACATTCATCACGTATCCTGTTCCAGACTTCGCGCCAATCGGCGTGAGTTGACGCGTGCCCTTTCGGCTACTTCACTGTGGACTGGCTGCCTTAACAGTCCACTACACTGTCAATACTAAGTTCCTGTCCCCAGTAAAGCGGCGTATGTCTTTCAACTAACCGCCACTTCGATTACTTACATGTTCCTAACCTAACCCAGTTACACAACCAAGGAAAGGGGGCTCACAGTTCGCTTTGAATCCGAAACATGCGAATCTCCCCATTATTGAGAGATAAAAGACAGATTGAAAAATCCGTTCTCCGTCCGGCCTTTCGGTTTCCATAGACACGCTTTATTACGAGACCATCCGGTCCGACGTAGATTCATTTCAAGTTTCGCAGCACTCTGGAGCTATAGCGGCTGCTTAATGCTTTTCCCGTCATAACCCGCCTTCTCTGTGACTACCTAGCTCAAGGCCCCCATTACCACGAAAAATGGTTCAAATGGCTATGGGACTTAACATCTGAGGTCATCAGTCCCCTAAACTTAGAACTACTTAAACCTAACTAACCTAAGGACATCACAGACATCTACGCCCGAGGCAGGATTCGAACCTGCGACCATAGCAGCCGCGTGGTTCCGGACTGAAGCGCCTAGAACCGCTCGGCCATCGCAATCGGCCCCATTACCTTGGCATGCCATTCGAAACCTCAGTTAAATATGGAATTGATAACAATACATACCGTAAATTACACAAGTAAAGGGTGCGGCAGCGTTCATAGTAGAAAACTAAAAACACACCATGTAACAACAACAACGCTGTACTATTGTACATATAAGTAATTTTTTTTTTTCATCTGATTTTTCGATAAATTAGTGTAATCGATGTTCTGATTTCATTTCTTTTTTGTTTCATGTCATTGTGTTAAGAAAACTGTAAACAAATTTCAATGTGAATATTAAGGTTTATGTCAAATGTCAAACAATATTGTAACAGAATTGAAATGTAAGAAACGTTGAAACTGTTGTAAGATGTTTAAAATTGTAAATGTGCGTCTGGTCCTTACGTAAGCAATGTGTTAGAATATGTAGAATGCTAAACCTCGGGTGAATACCCTGTCTGTAAGGGAGCGGTAAAAGGTGGATGGCAGGCGAGCGCGGGAAAATGCGCATGGGCACTGCACGGCACAACGGGCTCAGCAGTAGTAGTTGGAGTTTGGCATTAGTCTGAGCCACACCTTCTGGAGCGAGGAGGCTTTCCTGGAAGACGTAGTTTCATTGAGCCTCGGGTATGCCGTTCCAACGCCCACACAGCATGGCAAAATTCCATAGGCACTAAATGGAAAAGTATTGCTACGCTAAGAAGAATTAAAGTGCCGATACGTCAAGAGCCATAGCTGTGGTTGTATGTGTGCTCTGTGCCTCGCCATCTCGCCGCCCGCCGACCGCCGCATCGATACAAGCAGGTTGAAACTTTTAGTACTGTATTCGTATGGACCAGAGAGTGAACTGTTCAATAACAACTTAAATTTTACCAGAACTTTCCTATCATTTAATTATCCTCACAAGTAACCTAGATAGGGTCCTTTCCAAATGTTGTGCAATCCGAGTGTCCCGAAATGAAAAATTAAATTTTGTGTTAATAATAAT
This sequence comes from Schistocerca nitens, assembly GCF_023898315.1. Classification (NCBI taxonomy): domain Eukaryota; kingdom Metazoa; phylum Arthropoda; class Insecta; order Orthoptera; family Acrididae; genus Schistocerca; species Schistocerca nitens. The sequence continues at coordinate 849,416,832 of NC_064617.1, forward strand.
TACTTGCAGACCTAACTATGTAAGAATGGTGTTTAAAGAACTGTTTTGTTAATGAACCGGTAAATGAATAACGAAGGTCTGACAAAGTTGGAAGATAACTTTAATATTGATTTAGTAATGAAGTTTAATTATTTCGAGACAGATATAAAGGTATTTAAATGGGTAGGAAATAAGATAAAGAGTGTAGTAACTCATATATTGGAAATTTTGAGCGCATAATGGTGTCAGTAATTAAATTTTTTAATACAGTGATCATAACAGTTTCAAGGTCCCCCCCCCCACTTTTTTGTTTTTATTCATTTGAATTCTGAAGTGTTCTAAATTGGTTTGACCAGCAAAAGTTAAAGACAATATAAAATCCAAAATTTATCAGTGTTTTTAATTTTATCAAAATTGACATTCTATGTGTGACTCGAAAGTGCTATTTCTAGGGTAACCTATCCCGATTTTAATCAGATCAATAGACAGCACGAAGTTTTGTAGTAAACATTATAGTGTAGTGTTATGTATTTATGGTTTATCCATATCAGTACAGAACGTGAAACTATCAGTTCAATAGATTTTCTGGTTCTAAAATTCTACTATATTATGCAGTGTTACTACTTGTTGGTTTGCACGAATATCTGCCAACTTGTACAGGGAAGAAACTCAGTTAATGCCTAATTAGGCTGGCGACCGTATTATTAACAAATTGGTAGCATCTTCTCTGTTTTTTTTTTTTCTTGTCCGTCCTGACGTGTAGTTGCATTTCAGACTTACTTAACGTATCATTGTAATTACAGAGTGGGCGTTAGTCTGATTTGCCACCATTCAGGTACACGCGGTCAATATCTATACAAAAATCCTGTCTCGTAAGGTAAACCCCACTCACTTACCATAGTACAGGCTTTAATGAGTATTGTGTGCCACAAGCGCACGTTCCAACCATCAGACAGTAACTGTAATTTATTTATTACCTCTTGTGTCAATTAATAGTTAGAGGTATGCCATTTACTAATGTGTAAGTCATTGTCCATTGTGTGAATTACTTTCTGAATATGACTCCTGTCAAATGATGCCCCTCTGCACAACAAATTCATCTAGGCGGCGTTGGAAGCTTTCCATAACTCGGCGTAACGTATTACCTGGGACATTGCCGACAGCAGTTCTGATGCGATCCTTCAACTCAGGAATGGTGGCACAACGTGTTCGGAAAACTTCTTGCTTCAGGTAGCCCCGAAGGAAAAATTCTGCACATGAAAGGTCAGGTGAGTGAGGCGGCCAGGAAATGTCACCAAAACTGGAAATTACTCTACTGGGAAATGTCTGTCCCAAGAAATCCACGCAAATTCTGGCTGTATGCGAGGTCGATCCGTCTTGTTGAAACCATAGTTGTTCCACATCTACATCGACCGTACCTAACTGGGGAAGAACGAAGTCTTGCAGCATCTGTAGGTAGCGTTCACTGGTGACAGTTACAGCCACAGCGCTGTCATCCTCAAAGAAGTAAGGGCCAATAACCCCAAAGGAAGCAACTCCACACCACACCGTGACACGAGAGCTGTGCAAGGGCTTGATGTGCAGTTCATGCGGGTTTACATCACGCCAATAACGCATATTCTGTTTATTCACTGAACCACGTAACTCGAAATGAGCTTCATCTGACACCAGGATGGTGTACACCGATTTGAGGATTTTGGCGAAGGAGATCACGCATGGTTAAACAGAATGTTTCGTATGAAACCCAATCGCGAGGCCTAATTCCCTGAACAATCTGCAGAATATATGGGTGAAAATGGAGATCTTCGTGCAATATTCTCCTGAATGAGCGATCGTACATATGCACAGTTTGCGCATGACGACGAGCAAATCTTTTTGGGCTACGCAGTAGTGCAATACGAACATTTTCCACGGCTTCTGCAGAACTTGTTGTTCGAAATACACGTACCCATCTCACAATGTTGCCGAAATAGACGCTGGGTAGAAATAACAGTTTTTCTTGAAATAACTTTCAACAGCAAAGGCACGATGCTGTGCACTCCACCACTCCATATCACTGTCACACTCGAAATGGCAGCTCATTAGTACACGAATGCGACACGAGCTGGCACGCATTCCTGAAGTACGTCATTCTACTACGCAAGTCAAATTACGTTACGAACGCTGCCGCACCGTGTAATATTACTTACTGGTACAAGATTATATACATAAACATTCGTCGTGAACCTGTCTGTCTGTTAGTGAAAACCGTATGAAAATTCGTAAAACAATTCCTGAGATAATCCCGATTATACAGACAGAAACCCAGGTGGCGACTTTATTTTGTAAGTCAGTGGTTCGCAAAACCTAACGATAAAAGTATCTTTCGCATGATGTGTCACTGGCAAGTAACACAGCTCGATGGAACTTGGACCGATTACAGAAAGCGTAGGTTAGGTACCTTACAGAAGGTAACGGAAATAAATACGCAATGAGACGAACAGGAATGACATTTGATTCAAAGACAGTGTTTACACTGAAGTTACCGCTATTCGTGATGGTCCCCTGAACATTACAAAAGGTGATGACATTGTTGTTAATAGAGTGTCTGATCACCACAGACGGTAGTGCATGCTCTGCAATGTGCTCCCATGCTAGCCAAAAGTTTCGTAAGGAGCTGTTGTGGTAGGGCGCTCTATTCCTCCAGCAGTGCGGTTGACAACTGCTGGATGCCAGTTGGTGTATGTCGACGTACTGGAGTTCGTCTCCCAACGCATCCCACAAGTGTTCATGGTGTTTCAGTCGGAGAAAGGGGACGGCCTGTCCATTCGCAAAATATCCTCAGGTTGCAAGGATTCCTCCACCTGCGCTGTTTTGGCGGACCAGGTGTTATGTTGTTGGGAGGCAACACTTGTGTGGGCATACTGACCTCAAAATCTTGGAAGACAGTACACTCACCGGTTAATGTTATCGTGAGGCTGTATTCCTTCCACATTTGTGAATTTTCAGTGGTGGGTTGGGCCATAACATGCGTGATCGCATCGAATAGCGGAAGTGGAGGAGCACTTGGTATGAAAAAATATTCGATGAATGTACTGGCCCACCTGTCATCTTATCGAGCGCGTATGGGATGCATTATGGAGACATATTGCAACACCTCCACATGCACTAACGCTCTTTCAGCAGCTGCCAATCTCGCTGGTGCAGTGGAATGCCCTACCACAAGGACTCTTTAACAATCTTGTTGCCAGCGTGGAAGTTCATTGCAGAACGTGCGCTGACGTCCAGTTATCAGACATCCTATTTAAGAATCATGTCTTGCCCTTTTTACTGTCCACGGGAACATCATGAATCAGGATGGCTTCAATGTAATTAGTGTTTGGGCACAAGTGCTATTTCTTTTTGTCTCGTAGCGTATTTCTTTCAGTGATCTTTTATACTACACCGTAGTATTTCTGTCTATGTAAGAGGCAAGTTTCATCGAGGTATATTACTTGGCAATAAGACATCATGAGAAATTTACTTTCGACCTTAAGTTTTGCACACCACTGGGTGTAGATAGAAGAAAATTTTCAATAGCTGCCTAGCTCTCGTGGACCTACAGTGTAGAATCAGAGGTTCACAATCCTTAGAAGACTGGAGTTAAGGTACACATACAGACCTATGCCGTATGACACGTAAAAAATGTAAGTGGCAGTAGTAGAGCATGAGATGAACGAATTAAGAACGGTTGCAGTTTATCAGAACAGTTGAGAGCTTCAACGTCTAGAAATGATCGAGAAAATTCCATAAGAGGAAAGAAACTGCTAGGTTTAGAGCCGTCATGACCCTGCTTGTTGCATATGTGAAAGATTTAGAGATGTTGAGAGACATGAGCAGCATACTTAGCAGAGAATTTTGCTGAAGGATGAACAAAGCAAAGACGAAGTTGATGATGAGTAGTGCAATAGACGGTAACAAGCAGCTTTGATTCAAAGTTGGGTGGAACGTACTAGTGGAAGACTCGAGAGATTTATCTTGTCTATGAGGCAGTATTACACGAAAGGACATCAGAACTCGATTGCAAACGTGAGAAAAGCTTTCTTCAGTAAAATAGGCCTACTGTTGTCAGATACTAACATAGAAATGAGGAGGCAGTCTCGGAAAGTGCACGACTGAACCACAATACTCAATAGACTGTGCTTCTAATGTAAAACGTTAAAACTTAAGGAAACAAATAAATTACGAAATAAAATAGTACTGAAAGGAACCGGGCAGGAGAAAAGTCAATAGCAGATGCGTTACAAACAGAAGGAGCGTATTAGTGTCGCGTCTGTTATGACTTGCAGTGACAATCATTCTGGCAATGGAAGAAACGCTAGAGAGAAAATTGTTGTGAGATATATAAAACATGCTAAACACTTTATAGGGAACTTTTAATGTACCAGATCTGTAGAGATAAAGAGATTAGCTCAAGAGAGTGAACGTTCAGGACAACTTCAAAGTAGTACATCGTAAAAGAAACTTTCAGTTCTGGGGGCAGCTACAAGAAGCGAGGCACGTTTTCAACTGCTAACAGGATCTGATAAAGGTCTTTCTACTGATTCAGTCTGTCGTTTGTATCAAGGGTATGCCGCGGACGAGACGTGATTAGTGGAGGACGCACATTGCCTGACAAAAAAGGTGAACCACCGTGTAGATATGGTAGCATTGTACACGTGCACATCAGTGGATGTGTAAATGACTGTAGTTATATTTCTCTGTGACAGGAAGAACAGCCACCAGATTGCATTAATGTTGATCGTATTTCGTTTGTTAACAGGCATGGTAAATTCTATAAAGGGCATAAACAGCGTCAGAATTTGAATGATCCCTGAGAAGGGCACGGAGATGGCGCGTACTCGTCAGAGACAGCGTTATCAGCACTTCACAGACTTTGAAAGGGATCTCGTGGTGAGCCTCCATTTTACCGTTTGATCGAAAGGGACTGCATGGGAACGTGAGGACAGGCATAGTCGTCGTCAAGGTCCACACCGACCATGTCTTACCATTTCAAGGGAGGATAGCCGTACCATGCGCCGACCTCATCGTAACCCCTTTACTTCTGTGTTTACGATCCGCAAACAAGTAATGGACCCACTCTAACGTTCTGTGTCACCTTGCACCATTGGTCAGAGATTAGCAGCAGCCGAACCAGTCCCATGACGTTAACACCGCAATACACACGACTGCGCTTGGAGAATTGCTGCGACCAGGAAGCATGAAATGCTGATGAATGACATTGCGTTGTGTTCACCGATCAACGCACTACCCCAGATGATCATCGTCGGCGAGTATAGTTGCGACCTGCAAAGAGGTTCCATTCTTCCAACGTTCGGGAGAGGCACAGTGATGTTACTTCTGGCGTCATGGTGTGGGGGCCATTGCTTATGACGTCAGGTCACTTCTGCTAGTGACTGAGGCACAATGGCACAACAGTACATCACGCACATCCTACGTCCTCATGCATCGTGGTGCAAATTTTCAACAGGATAACGCTCGTGCACACAAGGCCCATGTGTCTATGAACTCTCTCTGTGATGGTGAGGCACTCCACTGGCCAGCAAGCACCCCAAATCTGTCCCGATAGAACAGCTGGACCAGTCGGAAGTCAGTTCCGTCCCCGTACCATTATCCCATATATCAAAGACCATTTACAACACTAGTGGGCCATCTTGCCTCAGGAGAGTATTCAACGGTTTTATGACAACATTCCCAACCGAATAAATACATACAGTCAAGCCAGAAGGGTTCATACCACCAAGTTCCTTGTAAATGAGAATCTGTTCTGTAATCAGTGAAATTATGAAGAACAGCAACCATCAGCCATTTATTAGTTGTTTAGTTTATTACTTTGTTCAGTTCAAATGGTTCAAATGGCTCTGAGCACTATGGGACTCAACTGCTGTGGTCATCAGTCCCCTAGAACTTAGAACTACTTAAACTTAACTAACCTAAGGACATCACACACAGCCATGCCCGAGGCAGGATTCGAACCTGCGACCGTAGCAGTCGCACGGTTCCGGACTGCGCGCCTAGACTTTGTTCAGTTGTGTCTTGAATAAATATGATATTTTTACCAGAGCACAGGCTTTCGTATTCCCTCGCAAACCTCCATTTTTACGACCTACTTGTATCCGTTGTGGAACAGATGAATGTGGCTACGTTATTTATTCACTGTTACTCAACGATCGTAAATGTGCAGATCCGGCAACTCAGTTCAATTTAACATCAAAGATTTTTCTTTCATGTATATTCAGATACTACCATCCCACTTTCCATGTTAATAGATACCGCATTTTTCACCTTCATCACGAGCACCAATCCCCAACAAGATCCTTCACGTGTAGATACCCTTCAACTGGAGGACAGGGTGGAAGTCTGCAGTGTTTCCTGAAGAAAGCTGGTTCTGCCTCGTTGCGAATTATGAGCGTCTGTAGGTCAGTAGGCCAGTTGAGGGCCTCCAACTAATCCGTCTGCTTGCTACAGTCATTGGACCTACATCGGGAGTTATGGACTAGGGTGCGATTTCATTTGACAGCAGGAGCACTCCCGTGGTTATCACATGCACACTGGCTGTAAATTTGTACGTCACTCTGGTTGTTTGAGCTGTTGTGCTGGCATTCGTGAACAGCATTCGAGGCATTTCTAACAGGATAACGCTCGCCCGCATACTGCTCTTGTAACCTAACATGCTCTGCGGCTTGTCGATATGTTGCCTTGGCCTGCTCGATCACCAGATCTGTCTCAAGTCGAGCACATATGGGACATCATAGGACGAGAACTCCAGCGCCATCCACAAACAGCATTAAGCGTCCCTGTATTGACCGAGCAAGTGCAACAGGCAGGGCTCTCCAACTCACAAACTGACATCCGGCACCTGTACAACACAAAGCATGCACGTTTGCATGCTTGCATCAACATACTGGTGGTTATACCGGTTAGTATCGCACCAGCATTTTACATTTGCGATGGCTTATCTTGCGCTTGCATTAACCTGTAATCTTGCAGTGTTAATTAGTTAAATATGTTACCTAGACAAATGTAATCCCGAAATTTCGTTACTCTGCACGAATTATTTTTTTGTGTTGCGATTTCTTCCAGCTGTGTATAAGATGCATCTTACCACACTTTAAGTTGTTGTATTGTGGAGTCTGTAGTTTCTACTACTGATTCAGTGTTCAAATGGTATTACGACTGAGCAATTTTCTCTCGTTTTTGCGCATCGCGGAAGCTTTGGAATCTCCTCACTACTAACCAGACGTGGGATCGCGTTATGCATAATCAGTGCTTTCTGTCTGTGGGACATATATCAGGGCATGAACGTTGCTCATATTCATATACGAGGGTTGGAACTTAAGTAGTGGCAACTATTTATTCACAACCGATACAAAAGATTTACATGTTTACACCTGTTACTGTCCTTCAGAGTGCCGCGCGGGATTAGCCGAGCGGTCTGAGGCCCTGCAGTCATGGACTGTGCGGCTGATCCCGGGGGAGGTTCGAGTCCTCCCTCGGGCATGGGTGTGTGTGTTTGTCCTTAGGATAATTTAGGTTAAGTAGCGTGTGAGCTTAGGGACTGATGACCTTAGCAGTTAAGTCTGATAAGATTTCACACACATTTGTCCTTTAGAGTAGTCACCAGCGTTCTGCAGCACCCGTTGCCAGCGATGTGGACCGCGTAGTATACCGTTAGTAGAGCCTGTTTTGTTAATGGTGCGAATGGAGCGGTCTGCTGCCTGTCGAAACTCTGCAACAGTTCTGAAGCGGATACCACGAAGTGGTTCCATCATCTTCGGAATCAAATCAAAGTCACAAGAACTTAAGTCCGGGGAGAATGGTGGATGGTACAGTACTTCCCAGTCTCATCGACCGAACAGAGCAGCGACAGCTTGTGCAATATGCGCCCGCGCATTGTCGTGCAAAATGATGGGTTGCGCAGAAAGTGTCGCCGCTTCTTTCGCAAAGCTTTTTTTGGAGACTCACCTGCGACCAGCTTTGCGAAAGAAGCGGCGACACTTTCTGCGCAACCCATCATTTTCCAAGACAACGAGCGGGCGCATACAGCGCAAGATGCGGCTGCTCTGCTCGGTCGATTGGACTTAAAAGTACTGTACCATCCACCATTGTCCCCGGACGTAAGTTCTTGCGATTTTGATTTGATTCCGAATATGAAGGAACCATTTCGTGGCATTCGCTTCAGAACTGTTCCAGAGATTCGAAAGTTAGTAGACCGCTCCATTCGCACCAACAGAACAGGCTCTGCTAACGGTATACTACGCCTTCCACATCGCTGGAAACGGGTTCTACACACCGCTGGTGACTAGTTTGAAGACAGTAACAGGTGCAGGCATGTAACTCTTTTGCCGCGCGGGATTAGCCGAGCGGTCTGATGCGCTGGAGTCATGGACTGTGCGGCTGGTCCCGGCGGGGGTTCGAGTCCTCCCTCGTGCATGGGTGTGTGTGTTTGTCCTTAGGATAATTTAGGTTAAGTAGTGTAGACAGTGTCTTGAAAGGAGGGTATAAGATGAACATCAACAAAAGCAAAACGAGGATAATGGAATGTAGTCGAGTTAAATCGGGTGATGCTGAGGGGATTAGATTAGGAAATGAGACAATTAAAGTAGTAAAGGAGTTTTGCTATTTGCGGAGCAAAATAACTAATGATGGTCAAAGTAGAGAGGATATAAAATGTAGACTGGCAATGGCAAGGAAAGCGTTTGTGAAGAAGAGAAATTTGTTAACATCGAGTATAGATTTAACTGTCAGGAAGTCGTTTCTGAAAGTATTTGTATGGAGTGTAGCCATGCATGGAAGTGAAACATGGACGATAAATAGTTTAGACAAAAAGAGAATAGAAGTTTTCGAAATGTGGTGCTACAGAAGAATGCTGAGGATTAGATGGGTAGATCACATAACTAATGAGGAGGTATTGAATAGAATTGGGGAGAAGAGGAGTTTGTGGCACAACTTGAGAAGAAGAAGGGACCGTTTGGTAGGACATGTTCTGAGGCATCAGGGCATCACCAGTTTAGTATTGGAGGGCAGCGTGGAGGGTAAAAATCGTAGAGGGAGACCAAGAGATGAATACACTAAGCAGATTCGGAAGGATATAGGTTGCAGTAAGTACTGGGAGATGAAGAAGCTTGCACAGGATAGAGTAGCATGGAGAGCTGCTTCAAACCAGTCTCAGGATTGAAGACCACAACAACAACAACAACAACAGTGTGTAAGCTTAGGGACTGATGACCTAGCAGTGAAGTCCCATAAGATTTTACACACATGTATCGGTTGCGAATAAATAGTTGCCAATATTTAAGTTACAACCCTCGTACAACACTAGTGGCTAGTTCGGGAAGTAGTGTCGGCTTTCAGACTATCTATTCTTTCGGCAGGACAGCTGATCGTGACGGCACGGCGGACGCTACAATTAGGCAGTCTTCGCGGGAGCCGTCCCGCCCTGCAGGCGCGTCGTGCGTAGCGCGCAGCAGCGGCTGCAGGCTGGCGCTCAGCACGCGATAAACAGCGCCGCTGATACACGCGACGCCTCGGGCGCCTTATATTTAGAGAACTCGGAATTAACTCAATCTGGCGCGCGGCGCTCGCGGAGAAGGATTTGGAGACAATTGCAGCGACGCGGCGCGGCGCGCGGGCTCCAGCTCCAGGCGGACTGGCGCGCCGTAATCCCCCGCGGTTCTCCACCTGCCGCTGGAGCGCAGGTAGCGCTACTGCCTGGGCCCGCATTAAGGCTCGCGCTGCTAAGGCGATTACCGCCGGTCCCCACTCTGCCACTGCCCGTCCTCTTCTCGGGTTCTCCGGGCCCTCATCTGTTAAGCACTCCACCTGCTACGGTATTCTTCAATTAATGGAACCTCTCCAGGATTTATGTCGAATTGACTCGTTTAGGCAGCACAGTGCCTGAACGGTAGCAAATTGCTTTTGTTATCGTAAACTGTGGCACCTGCTCTCGTGTGGACTGTACGTTAAGCAGAAATTGAATCCAATCCTAAGATATTCATTAGTGACTGTAACCTCTTACGAGCAATGCCTGCAGATACGACCGTAGTTTCCAGTCTCAACATCGACCTCTACAAGCTTTTAATTATTTTAAGGTTTCTCATCAGGAATTTACATTCGGCATCCAACTGCAGCGACAATCCCTCAGAGTTGCTGAGATTCTGATGTGAATCTAACGATCCCGCCAGCGATCCCAGATATATGAGGCAAGCGAATTACCTTCAGATTACAAGATAAATGTAAAGGATAAAAGTTCAGTCTGTGGCGCAAGCCCATGACCAAGCTGTCGATCTGAATTGAGGAGAAGTGCATGTCCAATCACCAACATTGGAAGAGGGTGTGCCTGAATGGGGCTATCAGGACGTTGGCGACAATGTGGGCTGAGGTCTGCTGAGCTACCCTTAATGGGGTGAGAGGGAGAAAGCCTCCTAGGTTCCACAGGTGATTTTGGAACTGAGAGAAGCCTGCCGTTGTGGCCGAGCGGTTCTAGGCGCTTCAGTCAGGAACCGCGCGACCGCTACGGTCGCAGGTTCGAATCCTGCCTCCGGCATGGATGTGTGTGATGTCCTTAGGTTAGTTAGGTTTAAGCAGTTCTAAGTTCTAGGGGACTGATGACCTCAGATGTTAAGTCCCATAGTGCCCTGAGCCATTTTGAACTGAGACGTTGTTCGCTTCACAGCAAGTGAATAAGTGTGCAAACATGTAAGAATACAATTTAAGATTCCTTTATTCCCCAGCAGTTCAAGCTTACTCAGAGAGATGTTTTACACACGCTTTATACCTTTAAACATCAAAGATTACACCTAGCCACTCTACATGTTAATCCCTTCCAGCAGCTTCCGTTTCCTGAGTTCTGGCTTTCTCTATGAGAAATGAGTCTTCTCACTCCTGGTTGTCGAGCCGTATGGCGGGCGATGGTCGGGTTGGTATTCCACCCCTGCCAAGGGCGTGTTCAGACATCTCTTCGCTGATCATATTGGGGCTCATCTCGAAGCGGGACTCATCACTGAAGACAGTTTCAGTCTCTTCAGAGAGATTCCACAACGAAGACATTTCAGCAAGGTTCTGATCAATATGGGACTTAACATCTCAGCTCACCAGTCCCCTAGAACTTAGAACTACTTAAACCTAACTAACCTAAGGACATCACACACATCAATGCCCGAGGCAGGATTCGAACCTACGACCGTAGCGGTCGTGCGGTTCCAGACTGAAGCGCCTAGAACCGCTCGGTCACCAGCGGCCGTCTTCAGCAAGGTAATAACGTATACAGCGAGAGTTTCTACTGCTTGTATTCGTGCTTGGAAATTCCTACCTTGGCCAGCAACGTCGCCGGGTCTCTCCTCAGGTAATAATGCTTCGAACACCGTGGACAGGGCCCTCCAAACAGCTCGCGATTTTGACGACAGATCGCGCCAGTTGGTCACAATTTGGCACGAGATCCATCAGGAGGACATCCAACAGCCTTGTCAATCATTGCCAAGTCGAATGACTGTTTACGTAAGGGCCAGAGGTTGATCAGTTTGTGGAGCTCTCTTCAATAAAGCACGCCGTCTTCAGGCCACGAGTGGCCTACCGGGACCATCCGACCGCCGTGTCATCCTCGGTGGAGGATGCGGCTATGAGGGGTGTGGGGTCAGCACACCGCTCTCCCGGTCGTAAGATGGTATTCTTGACCGAAGCCGCTACTATTCGGTCGAGTAGCTCCTCAATTGGCATCACAAGGCTGAGTGCACCCCGAAAAATGGCTACAGTGCATGGCGACCTGGATGGTCACCCATCCAAACGCCGACCACGCCCGACAGCGCCTAACTTCGGTGATCTCACGGGAACCGGTGTATCCACTGCGGCAAGGCCGTTGCCATTCTCTTCAATAAGTCATCCAATTTTTCTGCAATCTTAATGTCTTATTTGTATCTGCATGTACATTACCCCTACCTATTTCCGTCCCATTTGCATAAATCCTTTGTGGTGAGTCGTTTTTTTGTGTGTGTTACTGTACATCAAACGATTCAGTGCGCTGAGAGGATTACAAAACTGTAATCGGCTTTCATCTACATAAAGTAGTATGAATATTTTTGATGTTACTTTATCGATGTGTAAACAAACAAGTAGATATTAAAACATAGATTTTAAAGTGAAATTAGTCCTCATAGCGAGGTATTTTGACCTCCTGATTTATTTAAAAAACATCATTTGCTTTGACAGGCTTTTCTTAAAAAAATATCAAAATCCATATCAAGCTTTGCGGTATTAGTTGAAGAAAGCCATCCCCACAAAATCGATAATGTCACTGCGAATAGAAGTTGCTTTTGTACATATATGTTAGTAAAGCCGGAGATAATTTGTGAAAGATAAACAAAATAAGAAAGACGCTGATAAAGTAAAAGGATCACTATGAAAAAGTTGATGAAAGCCATCCTCACAAAATCGATAGTGTCACTGAGAATACGAGGTATTTTGTCCTTCAATATATGTTAGTAAAGCCGGAGATAGTTACTGAAAGATAAACAAAATACGAAGGAAGCTGATGAAGGAAAAAGATCACTATGTAAATGGATTGATATTTTCAAGTAACGTTATGTAATGCCCGAAAGAGTGTTGATTTAGACAGGAGCAACAGCAAGGGGCAGTTAAATGAAAACGGGACAGTTGGAAAAAGTAAGTAAACTGTATATTAGTTCAAAAGGAATCGTCATATGTGTTAGTATATTCATCACACTGTGAGAAAAGACGGTCAGTGCCTTCATGAGGAAAACCATGATTGTATCCAGGCGTGGACCTTTCCGTGCGAAGCAAATGGATGACCACACGTGTCTTTCTTCAGAGCTCCAAAAATGTTGAAATTGTAGTATCGTAGCTTAAGGACACTGCCGAAGCCAGATTGAAAATTTCTGCAGGCGCCGCTAGTGGCCCTATGAACATTTACAACAATGAAGAACCTCCTGCCCACCGCCCAATGAAGACCACCAGGACAGTATTATAAGTAGCGGGCATCTGGGCACCTTCTTCTAGTTCGAGGTTAGTTCCGTGTTACTAGTTGGTGCCGAATGTTCCGCTTAGCTCTACCGGCAAACTCAGTGTACGCAGACACATTTCTGTGTTTTCGATTTTGCAGTGCCTTTGTTATTAAGGAGTACGATGCAATGTTTCTTCGAACATGCATGCATAATCGAAAAAATGCTGGTTCGAGTCGCGGCCCGGCATAAAATTTCACTGTCGTTATTCCATCATACAGCTAACGGCTGTCAGTATTCGCAGCTGTGAATATATTTCACGTAAAGCAGTTTAAGTCGGAAGCAACCGATTGGTATTGGTCGATTGGTTGTAATCGATCTTGGATTTACGAAAACTGAAGCGAGTTGAATAGAATTATACCACAACCCTCAGCGTGGGTTCTCCATACATCTAGGTACTGACACACTGGATATGGATATCAGACTGAATTAAGTTGTATACTTTCAAGAGAACAACGAAAATAAACGGTTTCATCAGAACACTGCCACTAGTAATTTAACCATCAGGCATCCCGTTGAGATAAAATACGCACAGTAGAACATTCACACAAAAAAATTTATCATGCTGTGTTCATATTGCAAATGTTAACCGCAGTATTAATGCCGTACAGCACGTGCTCATAAATTCTGAGAGAAACCAAAATTTTCGCCTGCTGCTGTGGACGAGCGGTTCTAGGCACTTCAGTCCGGAACCGCCCTGCTGCTACGGTCGCAGGTTCGAATCCTGCCTCGGGCATGGATGTGTGTGATGTCCTTAGGTTAGTTAGGTTTATGTAGTTCTAAGTCTAGTGGACTGACGACCTCAGTCCCATAGTTCTTAGAGCCATTTCAACCATTTTTGAAACCACAATTTTCCCTTGGGATGATTGTAGCCGGAATAGCGTCATTGCCGATGCTAATAGATTAGGCAGATTGCCTATTGCGAGTATTAAATCTCGCCACCACAAAATTGAAATAAAATTTTATACCTGTTGAGCCGTGGAAAAAATTGCTGTTTTGAAGAGCGCGCCGTAGCGCGTAGTGTGAAGCAGTCGCCCTCCGTCTCTGGCGATGGCGCCACTGTGGCAATCGCAGCTTTGGTGTCCTCCTCTAGTGGGAAAGGGGAAAGGTTGCTTGTTCACGTGCATTTAAGGGGCGCTATGAGCTCGCCAGGGGGTCATTCTGGAGCTAGTCTGGGAGTCCGTGCAGTGAATCAATAGATTCAGTCGGAAGGCAGACACTCGCATGTTAGTCAGTCGGCTCTAAATCTCAGTCGCTGTTGGGCTGTGGACTGAGTCGGGTTCGTCGTTACTCCGCTGTTGGACGAGTTGGCAGTCAGCAGCAGGGAGGTTCGCACGGTGCAAGTACGCGCCGGGACCGTGGTCGACACAGACGGAAGGCCTTTGGTCGATCGGTCGGCTGGTCGTCGGATGGCGACATGTGGTCAGCTGAGCACTGACACCTGTATCAGTCGGGAAGAGTTGGCAGCCAGCAGCAGTCGGAACCGTATGGTGTTAGTATTCGCCGGGACCGCTGACGGCGAAAGCAGGCTGCCGTTGGCCGTTTGCTCAGCCGGTCGTCTTAGTCGATGACATCTTGGATCCTCAGGATGAACACCATTTTCCGAGTCGGGATGTGGTTGGGCCTTGTTGGTTCGTTGGAACTGGGCAGCGACCTAGTCTTCACAGCGCGAAGGCAGGCCGGGGCTTTTGGCAGCGGGCACGCACTGTTGCATTTGGAGGCGCTAGCTGCGAGAGCGACTTTTCGCTTTCCTCCGAAGCAGGATCCTCAAGTTGAGTAATTAGTTACTTCCTTTTAAATCTCGACTGTTACGATTTGTTCGCTATTTGTCGATTGTTGTTTCCTCAGCCGTTCACGTGTGTGATAACAAGTGGTGTGTGTTGTTGTCTAGAACCCGCAGCCTTCTTCCGTAGTGATTTGACAGTTGTGACTTGTGTTTTCTGTCTTCTTTTAAACTTGTCTTGAGTGCTGTTTTATGCTTTGATCTTGGTGAGTCCGAGTTAGAAGGTGTAGGTGTCTTGGTTTACTCGACGACGGCCGATATTCTCTGTTGTTTGGGCAGTTGGATCTGACGTTTGGAAATCGGTCAGATTGTCGGTCGGAGTGCTAGTATGTCTGCCGTTCGGAGCTGCCTCTGTCATGTTTGTCGGATTCGGTTTGTTAGTGAATTTATTGCTTGGAGTGTAACGGCCTAATTCCTGATATATGTTTTGATCTTGCCTATCATCTTGAGAGGCGGTATATGTGTTCTGTAGAGCATGTTAACTCGTTTGGCCAAACTTGTATAATTTTATATAAGATTGCATTTCATGGGCTTTTATTTAAATGGTCATATTAGTATATAAATTGGCCACCATTTCACCGTAAGACTTTTCTTAGAAGTTAAAATCAAGTTGCACCTTCGGTGACAAGTTAATATTTTAACTTTAGTGATTTGTACCATTTCCTTCCCTCTTACGGAGTGCATAGTTTATGTGCTTGTGTAAATTGTTAAAACTTTTAGTTAGAAGTAATCTGGTGTGTTGCAGATTTGCTCCAGTGTAGTCTTTCAGTGGTTGTTGTGAGCGGTCGTGACTATGGCCGTATCAAAAGGGAACGGCAAGGTTCTCAGACCGAAAGCTAATACAGTCAAAAATGTGTTCCTTCTGCCTCTGAATAAATTGTAACTTGATATTTAGAGGGTGCTTTCTGATTATAATTTTAAATCTGTGCTTAAGAAAAACGCTTTTAGGAATAAAATTCCCATTTGTTAAAAGCAATTTGATTATGATTTCATCAGTTACTCCCTGGCAACTACTTCCAGGTTCACATCGTGTGACTAAATGTGTTAATGTTCTTGATGAATCGCTAGTAAATAAAATAAATTCTTAAGAATATTCTTTGAAAATAAATCCTGGTTCACCTGCACCTCCTTAAGCTGTGTGTACCTTGAAACTGACTAAGCCACCGGGATTTTCTCACATTTTTCTGTATACCAGTAATCCTTGAACTGACGCGGAAATTAAACTGGGACAGTATTAGTGCACCTCGCTACGTAGAGAAACCTCTGAAACAGGTGACAATTCGCTCTTGAGGCGGAGAGGTCGGTTTCACCAGAAATAGGCCGCCGTTGTTGGAGATGTCCTACATCCTGCAGGCACGTGTTTTGTGCTAGAGAACAAACACAGGAAGGGTAGCGCTTAGTATACCGCTGCTTCGCTTTCGAACAGAACCACACAGGACCTAAAGTTTCTATACGCGCGCCCCGCTGCCTCATCTCTGCCCGCGCACTGTGTGCCATTGTGAGACGAGGATAAAGCGCAATTCTTGTACTCCGGCGCTTGTTTCGCGTCCTGCCGAACGCTCTGGTTCGTCACCGTGCGCAGTACTCACATTGTGTCCCGCCACGGGGGCGCCCGTGGTCGCTGTTTTTCTTCCATCAGCGCTGCGCCGAAGGAAAAGCCACAAAAAATGAGGAGCGGGGCTGACTGGAGGGGGGAGGGGGTCGGTGGCACGCCGTACGAATCCCGCTGAAAATACGCAGATACTGCGACGGCGGCAATGCGTTCGAGAAACCACTGCCCCGTCTCCATCCGTTGTCCGGGCGGTAGCTCGGAGCTAATCCTCTCGGCATCCACTTGCGGGAACCCAGATAAAAAGCTAGGAACAAAGCTTACTGCATCTGCATCCAAGTCTTGTTGTTTTGAAAATACACTTTTCTTTGCTTTGCCTCCCCGATAATCCTGTATATGTTTACTGCTTCACGTAAGAGGATTCATTTCTGAAGAGTATCTGTCATAAAGATGAAATCGCCAATGAAAGAAGTCGTGGTGTGAGAGAAGATATGCTATAGATGTGTATGATGAGGGTACGTATAACACCAAACCAATATCAAATACTTTAATAAAGCAATGGCAAAGTGCTATGCATAGTGATGAATACATGAGAAGAATATTTCCGGCATTTTGGCATTTAAAATTGCAACGCATTGAAGACAACATGCAACAAAGATCAAAATGGCAGGCAGAGATAACGCTATGTACATTCTGTTTATTGTGAAGACATAGGAACGGGTTCTCACTTAGGAAGACAATGTGATTGATGGTTATTTGCGAGGAGACCACATGATGACGCGTGTACGAGAAACAAACATGTTACAGCAAATGACGGGTTTCGACATCGGAACGGACGTCGTGTACTGAAGATGCGGTTTATCGTTGGTCAGAATGCTACTACTGCAGCGAATGTCGAATCGATGGGTATGGGTGGGTCGTACTCGACACCACACAAAATCTGAACGACTTCTCATGAATACAGCCCGAGAGGGCAGATATACACTGTCTGGTCAAAAGTATACGGACACTTAGTATTGGACATTAATATCGAGTGCTCCTCCCGTCACCTTTATGACAGTTTGAACTCTATTGGGTACACTTCCAAACATACAAATTCTGTGAAGGAATGGTAACAAGCCAGCCGGAGTGGCCGAGCGGTTCTAGGCGCTACAGTTTGGAACCGCGCGAACGCTACGGTCGCAGGTTCGAATCCTGCCTCGGGCATGGATGTGTGTGATGTCCTTAGGTTACTTAGGTTTAAGTAGTTCTAAGTTCTAGGGGACTGATGACCTCAGAAGTTAAGTCCCATAGTGCTCAGAGCCATTTGAACCATTTTTTGAATGGTAACACATTATTTCTCTAGAGCTGAAACTACGTAAGGTAATGATTTTGGACACTGGGGCCTCGAGAGAATCGTACGTTGTAATTCATTTCGAAAGTGCTCGATTGGGCTAAGGTCGAAACTCTTGGCAGGTCAGTCTGTTTCATCAACACTATTGTCCACAAATCATTGCCTCGCAGATGCTTCTGAGCCGTGTGGCTCGATCAGCGATTTTCCCTCCTCCGGTACGGGTAATCTTTCCGGGGGTGTGCGCAGGCCGCGCGGTGGCGCCACCTACCAGGCCGATCAGGGAGCGAAGAGGAAGCTGTAGCAAGTAGCGAGAATTTTGCTTTGAGACGCCTACGTCATTTGGGAAGTCTGGCGAACAGTACAGGCGCCGTGCGAGGCAGCAGGAAGAGCACATCTAAAAGGGGCTGTTTGCCCGGGTGACGGCGCCGTAGCAAATATCGCCAGCGTGGAAGCAGTCATGTTACTGGGAAGCCGTTGGCGTATTTCGCTGCATGTCTCTTGGCAACGGCATCTGCAGCGGTTCGCTTCGTCGAAAAAGCAAGAGGGTAAGGGCCTTGTTTGCGCTGTAAATTGTGGCTGAAATCGACTGCTGGGTTCAGTGCTGTCGACTTCATTTTCTTGGCCGGCAGTTGCTACTACTACTGACAAGGGGAGGCCACGACGTTTGGAACGCGGATTCGCTGCAAACATCGTACACTCGTAGTACTCCATTAGGACAACAAAATGTGTAAGCAGTAGCGCGTACTTCTCAAGCGTTATTGAGAAAATCGCAAGATAATTGCGGTCGTCAAATATATACCTGTGCGTGGCCATTTTTACCATGAAGCGCCGGCAGCCGAGTGGTTATAGTTCAAGCCCGTAATCGCTGGGTCGTTGGATTGACTGTGACAGTCCGAATTTCTGGGGGCTGAAAAATCGACTGAAACCCTACAGGCTGGAGCTGCGTATATTAAAGACAGTACAGCACCAGGCGGAATACTTATGACGGCTGCTACTCGTGGTCGGGCGCTGTATGGGGATGGGCTCTACCTTGGAGATCGATCGAAGCTCGAGTGCAAATAATAATAATAAGCTCTATTTTTGTCCGGGGGGCCGGACAACTGAAACTGTGAGTGAAACTACACTGCATGAAGGGCGGCAAAGCAACGACCGCGTATTGCGGCGGACAGGAACCAACTCTCAAAACTCCCTTTCGCCCCGTGACCAGACAGCGACCGTTGCGCTGAGCCAGAACTCGGCGAAATGTCGGCAGTAAATAAGGCTTTCGTCTTTGACTCCCGGGTCGCTCGGGAATAGCCGAGTGGTCCAAAGCGCTGCAGCCATGGACTGTGCGGCTGGTCTCGGCGGAGGTTCGAGTCCTCCTTCGGGCACTGGTGTGTGTGTTTGCCCTTAGCATAATTTAGGTTAAGTAGTGTGTAAGCTTAGGGACTGATGACCTTAGCAGTTAAGCCCCATAAGATTTCACACACATTTTGAAGTTTTTTGACTCACACTAACATACTTCGTCAACCTAGGCGCCAAAACCGTTCCTTCCCACCAGTTCCGGAAGGTGACGTCAAACATGTGCTAACGTAACAATCGAGCAGCCTATCACAGCCACCTCCAGGACTTTTGGGCGGGAATCTGGTGACAGGCGCCAACAGAATGTGATAACTGGAGAGTGATGTGTAACGCCGTTCTATCAGCTATCCTGTAGAGCTCGGCGAACATTTCTGCGAAACTTCCCAGATAATAGCACAGCTGTGGCGGCTAGCTGGTGTGTTCCTGCCCAAAACGTATGATTTTTGTGAGAAAACTGCTCCCAGCCATTGTAAAGACAGCGAGCGTGCATCGCTCTTGCCCCTAAGACCTGACAGCAAAAGAGAAAGAGGCCAGCCAAGGGTCGGGACTATGTCCACGTTTATCAGCGACCGGATGTCTCCCCACTCCCTGCCGTTATGAGCGGTTGGCCTTTTCACAGCTCAAAAGTTCCCTCACATCTCCCATATGAAATGCGCACGTCCTACTCTCGACATGTACATGCCGGTACATAGTGTTGTGGGTTGGCAGAAGAGCCAACACCGGTATGAGAGGAAGCCGAAAGGCACGCGTTTTAGCTCACGCAGGCTGGCGTGAGGTCTGGAACAGGACAAGGAAATTAGACTGTAGAATAAACTGACGTAGCTGGTGGAATACTTAACTTTAATCCATAAATGGTGAACGTCGCTCTTGACAGTACATGTTTTACAGTATCAATAGTAACTGGCAATGGCGCCTTGCTAGGTCGTAGCAAATGACGTAGCTGAAGGCTATGCTAACTGTCGTCTCGGCAAATGAGAGCGTAATTTGTCAGTGAACCATCGCTAGCAAAGTCGGTTGTACCACTGGGGCGAGTGCTAGGACGTCTCTCTAGACCTGCCGTGTGGCGGCGCTCGCTCTGCAATCACTGATAGTGGCGACACACGGGTCCGACGTATACTAACGGACCGCGGCCGATTTAAAGGCTACCACCTAGCAAGTGTGGTGTCTGGCTGTGACACCACACATAGCATCCAATTAACTGCTTTGCATGAAAGTGTAATGCCGTTGAGAAATGGCGTTAATTATCATGTATGCAAATTCAGATTTTTGAAATGCAAGATAGGACGGTTTGATGCTCCTAAATAAGTGTGTGAAGAATCCAAAGGGCATGCCATTTTACACCTCAAAAAAGAGAACGTTCGTCTTGCTGCCTTGACCTCACGTTCTTCAAATGTTCCCTAGTTTGTGTCAACTGATCGTTTGTCGCCACGATACTGGTATACCAGCTCTCGCCGGCCGCTGCGATTAGATTAGATTCAGTTTTAGTTCTACTGACACAAAAAATAGATGATTCTCATGGGTGTGGAACATGTCAGAAACTATAACATGAAAAACAAAGCGTTTGAATATAATACTTACTACCCTGATCATTTGTCAGGAGATCGTCAAAATAGGTGAACATAATACAGTAAACTGGAACAACTATTGTTTACAGAATCAATACGCTGTCAAAATGAAACATTGTCATGCACTGTTAATAAGTTTATCATACACGAAGTACCTAATCTTGACTGTTGTGAAAATTGCTTTGAAAACTTAAATTTAACAGTCAGTTTTACTTAAGCTGGTCTAACAGTCTCTGTTAAGATATTCATCTATAGAGTACTCGTAGAAGGAGTTGCCTATCAAAGCAGTCTTTCAGACTCTGTTTAAACCTTGCTTTATCTGAAACGAAGTTTTTAATGATTGCTGGCAATTTATGGAAAATATGTGTTCCTGAATTTTGGACCCCCTTTTTGGATCAGTAAGTGGTTTTAGGTCTTTCTTATTCCTAGTATTGATACTATGTATTGAGCTGTTGGTAGGAAATAGAGATATATTACTTGCAAAAAATTTCATTAAGGAATAAATATACTCAGAAACAGTGGTTAGAATACAAAGATGCTTGAACAGGTTTCTACATGATCTTGAATTTACACCACAAATGACTCTTAGTACACGCTTTTGCACGCTAAAAACTTTTGCTCAGTTTGATGAGTTACCCTGCAATATGATCCCGTATAACATAATAGAATGAAGGTAAGCAAACTACGCAAGTTTTTTATGTTTATATCTCTTACATCTCACATAATTCTCACTGCAAATGTAGACTTGTTTAAACACTTAAGCAATTCTGTAGTTTGCCCTTCCCAACGGAATTTATTATCGAGTTGCAATCCCAGAAACTTAACACTGTCAACCTCTTCGATCTGCATGTCTTCATATGTTATACACATGCTGGAAGGAAATCTCTTACAATTTATGAACTGCATATAGTGGGTCTTTCCAAAGTTTAATGATAAGGCTTAAAACATTATTAATGTCAATAAGAATTTGATTAACAGCAGTTTCTAAATCTGTACTTGACTTGCTATTTATTGCAATGTCTGTATCATATTCAAACAAAAACAACTTAACATCTGGCAATGTAACAGACGAGAGGTCATTAATGTACACTAGAAAAAGCAATGGACCCAAGATGGAACCTTGAGGGATACCAGATTTAATTAACTCCCAATCAGATGAAAACTGATTGCTTACTGCACAGGTATTTCACAGCCACACCCGTTGCTTCCTGTTACTTAGATAAAGCTGAAACCATTTCGCAGCACTGTAATATTCTAAGTTACTTGAGACAATGCTGTGGTTCACACAGTCAAAGGCTTCTGACAGGTCACAGAAAATGCCTCTAATTTATTATATAATGAATTAAGTACATTCTCACTGTAAGTGTAAATAGCTTTTTCTATATCAGTACTCTTAAGAAATCCAAAGTGTGACTTGGACAATATATTATTTGCAGTTAGATTCTTAAGGAGACGCTTGAACACGCCCTTTTCAAATAGTTTTGAGAAAACCGGCAAAAGTTGAATTGGTCGATTCTTTGGTGGTATCTTTCTATACCCATTCTTGTAAAGAGGCTTAACTTCAGCATATCTTAACCAGTCTGAAAATGTTCCGCTGATAAGAGACTGATTATACAAATAACTTAAGATGAACTTGATGAACTCGAGCACAGAACTGAACAAGCATGAAGTGACGTATCAGTATCTATCATCTGAACTCAGTTTGATATTATGTCTGCTTGGGCTAGAATCATTGTGTCTACCAGAAGTGTCAGCTGAGTGTACTACATTTCACACTTTGTACATTCCCAAATAATCTATAAATTTCTTACTGTACAGTATGTGCATAATAAGTAAAATTTCATTATTTATGATCTTTCCTGGTGTTGCAGTCTCAGTGAACAGGAGTATATACCTTCCTCATAAGATGCGAGGAATGTGCTTTTTCAAGGCACAGCGCACATACAGCACCTTTATGAGATATGATGCTTGGGAACATTTAATTTGATCATTGTACTTCCATTTACTGAATTATGTTATATAATAACCAGGAATTCAATCAATTCCTATCAGTATGCTACGTCCCTTACAAGTTGATGACATTCCTGCGTCATCACACCATTCCATCCACATGTCACCGTATCACTGAGGAACCTTAATGTCCTGTGGTCGTGTGGCGTTTCTTCCTTGTCTATCATTGAGATGCCTCAACTGAATTTATCTCAAGGGGCGGCGAACAGTGACGTGACAACAGTTATGGGATGGCGATATGCACATGTAAAGGTGCCGGTAGTACACAGCTGTCGTTTGTACTGAAGTGACGCATGTGTACAGTTTTATGACATTACTATGGATGCATGACGGGAATTAACAGACTTTGAATGCGAAATAGGAGTTGGAGCTAGACGCATGGGACATTGTATCTCGGAAATCGTTAGATAATTGTATATACCGAGATCCACAGCGTCAAGAATGAGCCGAGGATACCAAATTTTAGGAATTACCTCTCACCACGGACGAAGCCGAAGCAGTGGCCGTAGCTCTTCACTTAACGAGCGAGAGCAGTGGCATTTGTACAGAGTTGTCTGTGTTAACAGAAAGAACCTATTTTTATGTATTCGTTAGGACAGAGCGGCGAAGTTTGGTGCTAATGGGCTAAGAGGGCAGACGACCGTCGAGTGCCTTTGCTAAGCAGCACGAAATCACCTGCAGCGCCTCTCCTGAGCTCTTAACCATACCGATTGGATCCTAAACGACTGGAAAACTTGTAACCTACCCCTCACTTATCGACCTTAATGACAGTGAAAAATTAAACCGCATGTACCTAATGGAAATTTGGGAAAAGCAATCGTCACCGAAGTTAATCTGTCGGTAAAGAGGGAGGAAGGGTTACATCTAAATGAAAGGAAAAATGCAAATAAAATTGGAGGAAATTAATTTTGAAAAAGGGTAAAGTTAATAAAGAAAGTAAATGTGCCGTCGTTACGTTAACAATTAACTGGCGTTAATTCGATATTTGAGAATTGGGGAAAATTACGGTCGCCAGTCCTATGGACAACTACTATAATAACCGAAAAAGAAAGGTTAATGCCCAAATAATTAGCACTAAAAGCGTGGCAACTGAAGGTTGACACGTGTTGTGTGAAAACTGAATGTTTGTCAGAAGTAATAAATTTCGCTACACTCTGACTTAATTTAGCAAAAGAATTAATAAAACCGGAAAATTGAATGTTAATCTAGTGACTGAATTTAATAGTGAGCTTTGTTTCTGAAGCACTACGAAATTCAATAAAATAAGGTTAGTCTTGGGCTACCTCAACAATCATTTCAAAAGCTACTTGAATCTACGCAATTTAGAAATAAGAGATTTAACTTTGATCTTGATTTAAATGATTCTGAACACTTAACAATAGTAAAATTTAGTACGTACCAAGCTAAGCTGCAGTCACAGGTAAGCTAAAACATGGTAACAAAACTCGCAATCTTAATTTGTGCTTGTGTAATCTAAATATTGCAGCCAGCTATGAATACTGTAACTTAACTTTGAAATTAAAGCAGTGAAATGGAATGATATTACTTTAATGCTGGCGTTTGAATTTCAACGACACTCGCGTTCATTTCGGAAAAGGAAGGGACCCTGCTTGGGAATGCAATTGGGACAATGAGCAACAAAGGTTCATGCTAAGTTGCTGTATTTTAGTGATGCAAATGGAACAGTTTGAAAAGCTTAGGTCTGCCATACAGTTCTAAAACTTTACGTGCTTTCAGTCTTCCTTGTTGGTTTATTGAAGGTTTGAAGTCGTCGATCGAGGAGGTGGCGACAATCACTTATTGTCGGCCATCGCTGTTGCAGAAGCTGGATGTTGGCGCGCCTTCTTCTCGACACAGTCACCAAGCGAAACGGGCTCTTGATGTGTGCCAGCTAATGTTTTCCTTCCCGTCCGCGACACCGTGCCAGAAACTATCATAACAAGTCGTGCGCAATTACATGCTGCCAAACCCCGAAAGCGCAGCAACTCGCGGGAGCGTCACTCAACACACCTGCTCAACCGCCCTACTCTAGTCAGACTCCTTTCTGCCCGCGCACCACGCGGTAGAGTTAACACTACCCAAGATCCTAAACACTTTGGTTCTCCACACGACGTATCGATGTAATGGTTCGATAGCATAGTTTTCCCTAGGCAAGACCCAGCGTAAAAATACAAATAATATTTACAAAAGAAACCAATTATACATCGACATAAATGCATAAATATATACATACAAATTTTAAAACATTTACAATACATAAAGACACAGAAAAGTCATATCTTCAGGTAACAAAATAAGGAAAAAATTTATGGTGCAATAGATGGAAATAGGAGGATATGCATTTCCGGCGTTACAAAATGTGACTTGGTTAGATGAGTCGCGATTTCAGTTAGCAAGTGCTGATGTTAGGGTCTGAGTGTGGCAGAGACCACCACGAAACCATAGACCCTAGTTGCCAACAAGGCACTGTGCAAGTTGGTGGTGACTCCATAATGGTGTGGGGGGGTTGTGTTTATATGGAATCGAACCGATTGTTGACTAAATGATTACGCTGTGCTATTTGGAGACCTTTCGCAGTCGTTCGTGGACTTCACATTCCAAAGAACGACATAATTTGTATGGAAGACAACGTTCCATATAACTGGTTCATGTATTCGGAGGGTCACAAATGTTTGTGATTGGTTTGAAGAATATTCTGGACAATTCGAGCGAATGATGTAGCACCCACATCGCCCGACGTGAATCCTATCGTACATTTATGGGATTATAATCGAGAGGTCAGTTCGTGCACAAAACACTACACTGTCGACGCTTTCGCTATTATAGACTGCTATTGAGGCAGCATGGCTCAGTAGTTCTCGAGGGTACTTTCAACGACTTGATGAGTCCATGTCACGGCTAGCTGCTGCACTAGGCTGTGAAAACCGAGGTCCTACTAGATATTACAAGCTATCCTATGGCTTTTGCCACCTCAGAGTAGATTAGCAAATACTAAAGTAAGTTATCTTTACATAAATGAACTGCCGCGAGATGGAACGTACACACATTGATGATGGACTTTTAAAAATTTCGGAAATTCGTGGTAAGTTCTTACGGGACCAAACTGATGAGGTCATCGGTCCCTAAGCTTACACACACTAACTTGCGCTAAGGACAAGACACCCACTCATGCCCGAGGGAGGACTCGAACCTCCGACGGGACCAGCCGCGAGGACCGTCAGACCGAGACGCTACCTCACGCGGCGTCGTTTAACTTCAGGGGAGCCGCAACGATGAAAATGACAAAATTAACGTTTTTTCGATTTTTCTCATTATAAAATTATTTGGAGTTTTGTGACTAAAACAAATCAAGTTTCACGCTTCTAAGTGAATTCTATGTGCGTTTTTTATTGCTGCAAAGTTGACGCTCCGCGTAAATGGTTGTAGAGACTTTGTGTGTCACCTCTGATGGCGCCGCTCGCTACAGTGTTTTGTTTCCCAACGTTTCAAATCAAATGGCTCTGAGCACTATGGGACTTAACTTCTGAGGTCATCAGTCCCCTAGAACTTAGAACTGCTTAAACCTAACTAACCTTAGGACATCACACACATCCATGCCCGAGGCAGGATTCGAACCTGCGAGCATAGTGGTAGCGCGGTTCCAGACTGTAGCGCCTAGAACCGCTCGGCTACCTCGGCCGGTTTTCAAACATTTGCTTCACAACATTCACTATGTTCGTCCCTGGTATTGCCCTTACATCTACAATGTTTTGAGAGACTAGCAACATCAATTACTTTGCAACTGTTTCCACTGGTAGCTGTCACAACTCCATTTAGAGATTTATGACCTTTACGTTGCCATGACCCATGGTATTATGGTATTATGGGTGTGCAATTAGGCAAAATACAAGAAGCACTGAGCAAATGAGGAGAGCAGTATGGGCATTATTTTTTCATACTGCATCAACAAATGAGCACCCACAACATGCACTGTGCCCCACAGGTGATGACTCATTGTGTAAATACCAATCAGGAAAGGAATATGCCCATAAAAACAGTTTGCCAAATGCTGTAATTGATGTAATTATGCCCATATTCAGAGATTTATTACAGCCAAGTTTATTGGAAAAGTGTTTACATGAGAAAACACAAAATCCAAATGAAAGTGTAAATAATTTCATTTCGATTTGGATTCCCAAAAGAGTGTTTGTACAGACAAAATCATTGCATTTTGTAGTGTTTGATGCAGTGGCAACGTACAATGAAGGAAACATTATCAAATTTGATGTGCTGAAACGTTTAGGTTTCCAACCAGGACACAATACCATTTCCACAATGCGCCTAATTGATGGAGAAAGACTGAGAGGTGCAGGAAGAAGTGACAAAACCCTACAACATGCAGCAAAAGGGAAGAAAAGACGAATGAAAAGGAAACTAACACTGGCAAAAGAAGGGGATGCTGATAATCCATCATATGGGGCAGGAATGTATTAAGAAACTGTGGAAGCCATTTCCTGTAACTTTAAAATTTTCATCTTTGAGGAACATTTTCTCAAAAACTGCTAACAGTATATCAATGAAATTTATACACAATATTTTTTTTTACTTTTTCTCCTTCATGTTTGTAACAAATTTTAAAAAATGGTATAATTCAAGAGTTATACAAGAAAAAGTGCAAATGTTAAAGAAAAAATAAGCATCAGTTTATAAAAATTGTGAAACAAAAATCAATAAATATTTCCTAAAATGGCATTATAACTTTCTAGACAAATATTCACAGAACATGTAGTCAAAATTTCAGAGCAATATGTTTAATGGTTTTAGAAAAAATGTTTCTTCAATTTGCTAAAATTAACATGGAGGAGATGGATCGTTCTGGCTCCCCCTCATGAAAGTGCCGTATGGCGCAATTCAGTAAATTTGTGTTATAGTTATATACACATTTATTTCATAAAAGGTAGTGTAACAGGCCTTTGAGCAGGCTGGTTTTATTGTTTGGAAGTAAAAACAAATTAGATCCACACAATTTTCATAACACGTTACGTACGATAATGGCAATGATCTAATAAAATACCTCATGGGGTTCTGGCTTCGGAAAGTGAATCAGTTAACGAATGAACAGATGTAGTAGTGTTCGGTTGATGACCGCCAAACAACCGGCCTCCAATTCAGATTAGGTATGTAACAAGGAGACATGGTGGTTGTTCTTATTAAATAATGAACGCGACAAAACATAACGAAATAGGAATCATTTAGCCATAAATGTTACACTTAACTTACGTCTGTTCAGCAGGAGATTCCAATGCAGAATGATAACAAGGGATAAAGATGACAAATGAACAGAACCTCTTGTTTCAGCGACGCTACCTTCAGAACTCGTAGTTTCTGGAAGTTTCGATGCATTAACACAGTTAGAAAAATGTTCTTTGTTATTCGACGAGTAATGTCATTCCTCACAGGTTTTCTTATATAGCCGGCCGATGTGGCCGTGCGGTTCTAGGCGCTTCAGCCTGGAACCGCGTGACCGCAACGGTCGCAGGTTCTAATCCTGCCTCGGGCATGGATGTGTGTGATGTCTTTAGGTTAGTTAGGTTTAAGTAGTTCTAAGTTCTAGGGGACTGATGACCACAGATGTTAAGTCCCATTTTTTCTTTTAAACAAATTAGTTTCCTCTTACCATGCATTATCTCATCATCAGTTGAATGAGGAGAAAATGAAGGGAAAAAGTGAAAGGAAGCGCTTCAGTGGCTCACCAGCACGCCACAAAGTGTCGGTATTTCTCGGACCAATATACGAAGCAGACCCATAGATTCTAGAGTATCACACTTGTAGAGATTACCTTTCTAAAACTGCTGTTGGTTACGATAACTATCTTTATTGTATACTATGCGTTTGCAGAGATGTAACTATTCATAAAACCTGGATTACAAACTTTTAAAAGTAAATTAAACCCTGTGTCAACACGAAATTTGCCTGGAAGATATGATAACTGATGTCCTATACCGCTCCGGATTAAACACTTTTTCCTTGCGGCTGCGGCAGTGTCCGTTTTGTAGCAGTGAATGTGTAAGTGTACCCCCTCTTTCTCCGACTGATGATTGCTGGAATTTGCGCAACGCCGTTTTTGCTGCCACTGCGACTGTACTCATGTAAAGCTGTCTCTATATGCAAAGAAAGTGAAATATGGTAGGGAGCTGGTGTTGAGTGGAAAGGTACTCAGGCATAATGAATTTATTAACGTTTCCAAAAAAACTAATGAATTAATTTTTAAAAATCAAAAATCCAAGAATAACGTTAACAAATTGCCTCCGGAACACAAAAGACTAAATTTCAATAACACAACTGATAGCCAACACCTCAAAACGGCACAGTATAAAATCACTTCCTTTTAATAGAGAATAATATTAAATGTAGGAAAAATACATTTACATTACACACTGCAGAACATACCATCAAATAACTATGTCACAAACATCAACCATCGGCTATTGCCAGTAATTTTCAAAACGCCATTGCCTTCCAAGTAGCCAAAATGACTGACAAGTGTGGTTCAAATTTATGATGATAGAAGTAGTGGCAGAGGCAATGCCAGTACCAATAATTCCTCCTTCTCTACTATCATTAAGACGGCGGCTGCCGCTGCTACAGCACTAGAAACCTTCATTAAAAAATTTCAGTTATGGTACACAGGCATCTTTAACTAGACCACAGTTAACAAGAGATACAATAACCTATCCTGTAACACAGAGACAACTTGTAAATTATTTAGTAAATATTAAACATACTGCAAATGCCGAAAAATACGAACGTTATGCTTGAAACTATGACTTGACTACTGAGGCATAAAATTTTTCTTTACGTTTCTTTTTTGTAGATGCAAACAAATTAGTAGAGAGCTCGAGCTCGTGACAGCAGCCAACAGGTAACTGCAGACTGCCTCAGAAATAAGGTAGCTACATTAAACAATTTTCACTGACCATTAAGTACAATTCGTAAATCAGAAGAATTACATCTGCATTCTATCCCCTTAGATTCTAAAATCAGTTTGGAATAGTGACAGCCACAAGCACACACACATTGACAGAACTCAAGTATTACCAGGCACAACCTTCATAAATAACACACACACACACATATATATACCCTATCCGAGCCTCAGGTACAGTGCGGGTCGCAGGTGGCGGATAGCGAACGATCCATCAGATATGGTGGACAGCTGCGAATAAGGGGAAACCCAAATAAGCAGTCCCGGACCGAGGCGGCAGTATCACGAGGGTGTGGGAGTGTGACTTTTGGCAAGGGTCACACTCATTCAAAAACCACAGAACCCGAAGACGTTGCTGTGTCATGGCGAGTAAGTGCCGCCATTACAATAAGCACCGTCAACACCCAAATCCAGGACGCGTCTGAAGTGGGAACCATCGGCATCCTGGTCAGCGTCTGTTCACACAATGTGCGGCTGGTCATAATGCTCCAGGAACTAACAATCCCTGGTTCTAAACACCCAGTGGAAACACTGGACCAACTTGATTACAAGCAAGTATGACTCGTGCAAGTAATAACAACATTACCCCAGGTGGTAACCAATCCACCCATCAACAGATGGCAACCAGGAATTCGGATTCTGGGGAACCTGGACTTACACGATTACATCAGAGAGAGTCGGAGCTCTCTGGCAAACTTCCACTTAAAACACCTACATACATTGGAACCTTTAACATAAATACATTAATCCAACCAGGAAAACTTCTAAACCTTACAACAGAACTTGAAAATCAAAAGATAGTAATACTAGCTTTACAGGAGACACGTTTTACAGATGAAGAAACATCAGATTATGGCAACTATCGCATCTTTAAGAGCAAGACGGATAAACGAATCGGAAGAGGAGCCCCCCATCTCGGGATGGCGTTTATCATACACAAGAGCGTGCTCAGCTCCATCAAGGAAGTTACTCCCGTAAATAATAGGATAATGACGATGCGCTTACAATGTGCCAACAAAACATACACAATGGTTAATGTTCATGCTCCCACAAACGGAGACAACAAGAAAAACCCCATAGAAACAGAAAAGTTCTGGGAAAATTTGGAGAATATAATGGCCAGGATTCCAAAAGATGATACAAAAGTTCTACTCGGCGATTTTAATGCCCAAATGGGTAGAGAGAAAATCCACCAAAAAACCGTAGGCAAATATCCTGGACATAAATTTACCAATAAAAATGGTACAAGGCTCGTCGAACTATGTAAGCAGAATAACCTGAAGATAATGTCAACATCTCTAAGAAAATGTCCAAAAAAACAAAAGACATGGAGATCTCCTATACAACAAATTGGCGAGTTTCAAATAGATCATGTGGCGATTTCATACCCAGTACAAAAAGAAATTTACGACGTCCAAGTACGCAGAGGAGCAAACATTGATTCAGACCATTACCTAACTAGAATTAAAATCAAGTTTACAGCACGAAGAAGTCATCAGAAGAAAACAGAAATACAGAAATATGACACCAAGAAGATTAAAGAATCTAAAGTAAAAGAAGAATGGGAGAAGGAAAAGGCAAACACATGGGAAGAATTTCATTCTAAAATACGCGAATAGCTAAGGAAACTATTCCCTTGAAAAAGATATTCAAACACCCTTGGTGGGATTCGGACTGTGAAAATGCATTGGAAAGGAGAAAAAAGGCATTTCAAGAATATAACAGTAAAAAATCACAAGAAAGTCTACATTTATTTAACGAGATTAGAAAACAGGTTTCAAAATCTATTAGGCAAGCAAAAAGGAAGTACACAAAGGCACAACTGGATGCCATAGAAGAAAATTTCCAAAACTATAATACAAGAGACTTCTACAGAACTTTCGCAGATAAAATACGAGGATATATCCCTCAAAATTTATGTTTCAGAAAACCAGATGGTAAATTAGCCCTAACAAACCAGGAAAACTGTCAAGTATTGGCTCAATATTTTTCTAACCTACTAAATTGCCCAGAACCTAGTTTAAGGTTTCCCAAAGAAATCTGTGCCAACGCTCAACCGGATTCATTACCACCAACACAGGAAGAAATCAAATGTCACATTAAAAACTTAAAAAATAATAGAACATCTGGCGAAGATGGCATTGTTGCAGAGCTATTAAAAAACCTAGGACGAAAGACGTTGCAAGAGCTCACAAAAATAATAACAAAAATATGGGAAACAGAAAAATTACCAGAGGAGTGGAAATGTGCCCTTATTCACCAGTTACATAAAAAAGGAGACAGAACAAATGTCAATAACTACAGGGGAATCTCACTTCTACAAGTCACCTACAAAATTCTCTCAACATGCCTGCTGAAAAGAACACAAGAGCAGCTGGAATGCCAAATTGGTGATTATCAAGCAGGCTTCCGCCCCGGTCGCTCATGCATAGAACAAATATTTAATTTAAAGACAATATTAAAACACAAAGCAATTAGAAATGCCCCCATAATTTGTACATTTGTAGATTTTAAGAAAGCCTATGACTCAATTGACCGGCAATCTTTGTTTAACATTTTAGAGGAACTTGGACTTGACTCCAAAACACTAAGGCTTATCAAAGAATCACTGACAGACACTGTATCTAAAGTTAAATTCAGGGGAGAAATCTCTGAACCTTTTCTCATAAAAACTGGAGTACGTCAAGGTGACGGGCTATCTCCACTGTTGTTTAATATAGTCCTGGATAAAGTCATTAAGGAATGGGAAAAAGAATTAAAAAATCAATCTTACTGGAAACCAATCCATCTTGGTAGAACCAAAGACAACGTGGAGATATCTTGTTTAGCATTCGCGGACGATTTGGCCATACTTGCAGATGATGAAGAAATCGCCACCAAACAAATAGAGATCCTTAAGGAATGCGCGGATAAAGTAGGTTTACAAATTTCGTTTCAAAAGACAG
Organism: Schistocerca nitens; assembly: GCF_023898315.1. Classification (NCBI taxonomy): domain Eukaryota; kingdom Metazoa; phylum Arthropoda; class Insecta; order Orthoptera; family Acrididae; genus Schistocerca; species Schistocerca nitens. Next base: position 849,449,332 of record NC_064617.1, read on the forward strand.
AATTTTTCTGTACAAAATTCCATATACACAGTTTGAACACAAAATATGGAAAAATAAATAGAGTAAAACATTTTAAATACCTAGGTGAAATTTTGGAGCCAACCGGAGGAGAGAAAGTTGCACAGAAGATCAGACAACAGAAAATGAAGAGAGCATATGGTATGACACATGAAATATACAATAAAAAATGCATTTCCTCGAACACAAAAATCAGACACTACTGCGCAGTAATTAAGCCAGCAGCACTATATGCTAGTGAAACGCTCACACTCCACACAAAATGTGATTTAGAAAAAATACTAAAAGAGGAACGAAAAATTATGAGAAAGATTTTAGGTCCAAAATTAACAGAAGAAGGATACCGGATAAAATCAAGAAGAACCACAGAAACTATATCAAACCTGGCAGCAGACATAAGAAGGCGAAGATTAAAATTTTATGGACATGTCACTAGACTTCCCCCCACACGACTCACCAACAGAATTCTCACTTACATAGAAAAAGTCAAATCAACAACACCATGGATTAGCCAAGTAAAATTAGATTTACAAAAAGCAAATATTGAACTTAAAGATGTCAAAGATAGAAAAACTTTTAGAAATAAGGTGGAAAAGTGGAATGTATTGTCGGAGAAGGAAGCATTAAAGAGACCAGGAACAAAATGGACAGAAGAAAAAAAAAGAAAACATGGAGAACGAATGAAAGAAGTATGGAAGAAACGACGTCAGAAAGCTTTGCGTGATCCTTCTGGGTCCATTCGCGATAAGTAAGTGTATATATATATATATATATATATATATATATATATATATAACAACGGGAAATCAGGATACGGAATCAAACTAGCCGCCACACAACACTAAGTGACGTACACACTTATCGTAAAATCCAAAGACCATTGACAAACGTTTGCTTACAGAGCGCCGACAGAAAGATGTAAGGAAGATTACTCGTAGCCGGAAACCCACGGATAACATCCAGCAGATGCCGCCGGGTCCAGTACTTGCAAGGGTCAGACCGGAGTACAACCCGGCACCACAATGGACACAAACTGCTTGCAACTTCAACACTAGGGGACAAGCCAAATACTTTGTCCTGCCGAAGTAGCTTTTAACAAGCAAAGTTCACATCCGTGACTAACGCTCGGTGTTCCGACGTAACCACAAGTACCGGAACGAAGAAGAGGAACGCAAGACCAGAGAAGGCGGTGAAACGAAGTGGGCTAATAGCGTGCTGACCAGGACGTCACCACGATATGAGGGGCTAGCGCCCCTTCTGCCAGCCTCGGTCGGACATTAGTAGATTATTAGCACGGCCTAGTAGACAGCACTACGAGAACAGTATTGGTGACCCACAAACTGTGTGTCAGACTTGCAGAAACATTGCATACATTCAAGGACTCTCAATTATATTGCCTGTCGCCATCGCTTGTGATAACATGTAGTACGCTGAAGTTAAGTATTGTCAAATCAGCTTTATTGATATAAAACTATTAATGTTATTTGCTTGAATTTTTGTATAATATTCCGAGAACGCAGCATCCTTTAGGCACCCTATACGAGACGAGTGGGCAAGACCCCGCATACGGCGACAAGGATTCAACAGCTTTGCCGACGAGTATCCTCCGCACCCAGTGCCCTTTGGCCACGAACGTTTCGTTTATATTGTGGTGGCGCTTTAATTCTCTCTTGTCTTTACTTTGCATGGACGCTCGTTTGCTTTAACAGTTTCTTGTCGTGTTTGCTAATAAGTGGTGGGCATTGCAGAACTTTCCTTTGCTTTTCTTTTTTTTTTTTTTTGTCTGTCTACTGCATTTCTGCCTTCCAACATGTCCACCCCACCTGTCCTACCCCCTGATCAGGTGCCACAGCCGCAAGCATTAGATGCCACACAGCTAATGGAGATGTTTCAGTTTCAGACGCAGCAAATATCTACACTGCTCAATATGGTGCAGCAGCTACTGGCCAACGCGGCGCGCTCGACAGGACAAGCACCTTCCACTACAGCTGCTATACAACGTTTCAGACAGTTTTGTGAACATGAAGAAGAATTGCTCGAGTTTTGAGGCACACTTACTAGCCCACAACGTTGCAGGTACTGCAAAACTTCCCTGTCTATTATCCACGGTAGGAAGTGCAGTATTCAGATTAATTCAAAAACTCTTTTCTAACGCCACTCCGAGTGAACTTAATTATGACCAAGTTACTGCTTCGCTAGCTGTTATGGCGCCCCGGCACGAATCCGCCCGGTGGACTGTGTCGAGGACCGGTGAGCCAAAGAGTCTGAGGATGGTTTTAGGTGGTTTTCCATCTGCCTCGGCGAATGCGGGCTGGTTCCCCTTATTCCGCCTCAGCTATACTATGTCAGCGATTGCTGCGCGAATAAGTTCTCCACGTACGCGTACACCACCGTTACTGTACCACGCAAACATAGGGGCTACCCTCATCTGGTGTGAGACGTTCCCTGGGGGGTCCACCAGGGGCCGAACCGGACAATAATCTTAAAAGAGTGGTCCGGTGTGAGGCAGCGGAGGGGTGAAGTGGACTGCCGTAGTCGTCGTGGGGTTGTGGACCACTGCGGCTGCGACGGTGACGCAGCCTCTCGGTCGTTTCTAGGTTCCCGGTTAACATACAATACAATACAACTGTTATGATCAACAAGTGAATATAGTAGCAGCTAGGTATCAATTCTTCAACTGCAAAATATGGTCAGAACAATATTATCGTGAGTGCGTAACAGATTTTCAAGGTATCACAAGGAAATGCAAATTTAAATGTGCTTGCAGTGCTTTAAATTCAGATGTTATGTTGCGTGGTGCGATCGTGTACAATGTACCTATTGTCAAACTCAAAGAACAGATGTTGAAAGAGTCTGCTCCATCATTTCAGCAGTTAGTACAAATACTGTATCAGTACGATTCCGGTGCCTTGTCGGCTCATACATCTGAGCAGCCTGGTATTCGGCGGTTTGAGTCACTTGCTTGCAGTCACCCCATTCCACACCGGCGGCTTGCGCTAACTACGCCGAGTAAACGAAGTTCCACACCGCATAGGCAGTTCGCTAAGCAGGCGGCTACACAGGCGAACAGAATTAAGTCTTTTCCTCGATGTTATTCACGGCACAAACGCCACGACTGCTCCTCCCGACAAGCTCAGTGTTATGTTTGTGATAGAAAAGGAGATGTACAACCATAAGATTTCAGCGTACTCACAAAAATGTAGTCACTAGAGCCATGTCATTAGTGCAGTATATTCCAACTAGCAGGCATGCAGTTTCGTCAGTGGTACGTCAGTAAAACAAACTTTTTGTTCATTTACTTTTTTGTGGGAAATGTGGGAAATTTCAGTTGGACATGGGTGCTTCTATCACATTGCTAAATCGACACACACACGAACTGTTAGGCTCCCCACGCCTTTCTAAAAGTAACACGCAACTGACGGCTTATAATGGACAAGACATTCCCATTCTCACAACATGTACTTTGCCTGCTACGTATCGCTCACATATGCGAACAGTGTTACTTTTACAGTGCTACAATCGCATGTGTGAGAATATACTTCCTCTTGATTCATTTGATTTGTTTGACTTCAACGTTCAGGACAATATGTTGTCAATGTCTGCATTCAATGCAAAAGATAGTGTAGCTTGCTTGCTAACAGAATTCCCAGAACTCTTTCCTGAAGGTTTAGGGAAGACAACGCTCAGCCAAAATTTTGCCGGGCCAGACCTGTTCCCTTTGCATTACAGGACAAAGTCGCTGCTGAACTTAAAAAATTGCAAGATAACGGAGTTATTGCGTCCATATCAGCTAGTCAATGGGCACACCCACTAGTTTTGCTCCCCAAACCTTCAGATTGCATTCGCCTCTATGTTGACTTTAAGTCTGCAGTCAACGCACAAACTGTAATTGGTACGTATCCATTGCGACGCCCCGAGGATTTTATGGACAAATTAGGTGCAGGACACTGCTTTTCAAAAACTGATTTGCGCGATGCGATCTTCAAATACCGCTCGATGAAGAATCTAAAGCCGGCCGCGGTGGCCGTGCGGTTCTAGGCGCTCCAGTCCGGAGCCGCGCAGCTGCTACGGTCGCAGGTTCGAATCCTGCCTCGGGCATGGGTGTGTGTGATGTCCTTAGGTTAGTTAGGTTTAAGTAGTTCTAGGTTCGAGGGGACTGATGACCACAGCAGTTGAGTCCCATAGTGCTCAGAGCCATTTGAAACATTTGAAGAATCTAAAGAAGTGTGTGTAGTAAATACTCATTGGGCTTGTTTAAATATTTGCGTTTGTCTTTTGGCAGTGCTTACCCACCCACCATTTTTCAATAGTATTTGGAACAGCTGACTGCATAAGTGCCAAAGTGTTCACACTATTTCGACGATATTGTAGTCGCAGATCGTTCACCTGAAGAACATATTCCAAATTTACGTGCTTTGTTTCGTGTGTTATCCGATGCAGTATAGATTGGAAAGTGTGATTTTCTTAAAACTGAGTTGCAGTATCTTGGTCATGTCATAAACATTCAAGCTGTACATCCTCTTCAGTCACATTTGTTAGCCATACGTGACCTGCCAGTTCCTCGCAATGTCACAGAATTGCAGACAGTTTTAGGGAAAATGAACTATTATATTCGGTTCATACCGAATGCTTCACAAATCGCAGCTCCATTGCATCACTTGCGTCGCAAGAATGTCCCCTTGTTTGGACAGATGAGTGCCAAGCAGCTTTTCAAAAACTTAAAGATGCTTATTTCACTTTGATCCTGACAAGCCAGTTGTATTGCAAGTGGCCGCTTTCTCTTAAGGAATTGGTGCAGTGCTTTCGCACAGAATTGGTGATAAAGACAGACCTATCGCTTTCGCATCAAAAACGTTGTCCAAAGCTCAGTGTAACTATTCTCAGATTGGCAAAAAGAGGCTTTGGCTATTGTGTATGGTGTCATCAAGTTCACCACTATTTGTTCACCAGGAAATTCTACTTAGTAGCGGATCACAAGCCTTTTCAGTCCTTGTTTCATCCGACGAAACCGGTTGCTGTACGAACTACCCAAAAATTGCCAAGATGGACTTTGTTGTTGTCCCAATGGAAATGGGGTCGCGCTTTCACGTCTTCCGATTGTCTCCGATACTGACTTTGACGTTTCTGCTGCGTCTTGTTGTCGCGTCGATGCTCAGGACTCTGAATTGCTTCAGTCTTTTTCGTTGAACTGTAAGAAAATAGCACAAGCCACGGAAGCTGATTCAGATTTGAACATTTTGCTAAAATACATCCGCACATCTTGACCACGCATTGAATAGCATAAAGAACTCTGAAGTGCGCCGATACTTTTGCTGTGCCAGTGAACTCGACAACGTGACGTAGCACAATTCAGGTGTTGTCATCCTTTTTTTTACCTAGAAGATTTACCTGAAGTAATGGTGTCAGACAATGGACCTCAGTTCACGTCACATGAATTTAAAACTTTCTGTGAACGCAATGGCGTATAGAATCTAACTAGTGCACCGTCCAATCTACAGTCAAAAGGCGAAGCGGAACGTTTTGTCAGAACATTCAAGCAGCAGATGGCGAAATTTCGCGCCACACACACACCAAGGATCAAGAATTACAACTGCTTCTCGCCTCATATCTATCGCACCCACGAGATGGCCGGCAGGAGTGGCCGTGCGGTTCTAGGCGCTACAGTCTGGAGCCGAGCGACCGCTACGGTCGCAGGTTCGAATCCTGCCTCGGGCATGGATGTGTGTGATGTCCTTAGGTTAGTTAGGTTTAATTAGTTCTAAGTTATAGGCGACTGATGACCTCAGAAGTTAAGTCGCATAGTGCTCAGAGCCATTTGAACCATTTTGAACCCACGAGATGGACCATCGCCGGCGGAACTGCTTCACGGCCGCCGCCATCAGACGCTGCTCCACCTGTTCCACCCTCCTCAGCATCCGGCGCCGAAGGAAGGCCGCAAGTATCGCTTCGCGCTGCATGATGTTGTCTTCTACAGGGTTTGTTAGCGGCAGCAGACGGTGGGCGCTAGGCGAGATCGTCCGTCGACTTGACGCTTGCATTTATCTTCTTTTAGGTCCAGATGGCTTGCAGAGCCGCCTTTAATATCATTATCGCTTCTGTCATGCACACGATGATCTTTCAGTCTCTCTTCCCCCAGATTCGCTGATCCAGAGGACAGAACGGCCACAGCAGCTGCCAGAAGGTGTGATCACAACACCGCGGGACGACCTCATGGAGACGGAGCCTTCGCCCCCTCCGCCTCCTCTCGTCCTACGGACGGAGTGGATCCGCCCACACAGCAGCAGTCGCCACCTTCTTCATCTGGTTTATGGCATCAGGAGGTGGACGCGTACCCTTCTGGTCGTTTCCCTGAGACGTTTCCGCCACAGAACAGGCTGGATGGCGGGGTACGGCCGGAAGCTTGACGTCCCCTGAAGCCACAGCTTCCGACGATGGGACCACACTCCTGCCTCCCTCGCCGTGGTTGCACTCCCTACAGGACGCGGTCCGCCACTTCCACTTGGACGGGGAAGTGGGGTGGGGGAGGAATGTTGTAACCTCCCAACAGAAAAATATTTGTAATATTCGCATTCAGCGTAACCTCCCAACACAAAAAATCCAATAATAAAATGTCAAGTTGTAATGTGACCTTCCATTAAAGACTTACTGCATGTCGAAATTGATAAGTTTTGACGCCAACAGCGCTGCATCATGGCCCTGTGAAATGATCCTGAATAAACTAAAAAATTCTTACCTCACAATGAAATCGCCAGATAACGCTATCTATATATCTGCTCCTATAAGAAATTTTTGGCACAGCCCAGTGCAATGCTGGCCACTAGATTTTCATTTGTAGGAAAACAACTGATTTTCTTTTTCTTAATCAACATGAGTATGCGCAGGAAAAATTCGTAAAATCTTTAAACTCTGATAAATGATTGGCAAAAGTTTTCTTCAGAACAAAAGTTATTATTGAAACATTTCTGCAAGGAATGACATGGGATTTTAACATTACAACTGTGGTTAAATCAGTTGTGGCAATTAACATATGTACGTGGCAACAAAGAACATTTTTTTTATTTTTTATTTATTTTATTTTATTTATTTATTTTTTATTTTTATTTTTTTTTTTTTTTTGCCTTACACCACATGCCTAAGGCACCACCATCGTTCTGCACGACCAGCCCTGCACAAGTCGACCGCTGCACTGCCCTGTCCGAACTCCATAACTCAAGTATTCTGTGCGAGCTACATAACACGACTGCTCTCTCCGAGCTATTAAACTCGACTTACTGCCAACACTGCTCTGACCTGCGATTCTATTCTAGCATAGATATTCCATATCGCAGGCAGCGCGTGAGCAATCCATCGAAATTACATCTGCTCAAGTGCGCTAGCGAAAAGTAATGAAACACTAATGAACCTCTTACAACGTTCTGGCGTAACCACAAGCGCCGGAACGAAAAAGAAGAAGAACGCAAGACCAGAGAAGGCGGTGAAACGACGTCACACCGATAGGAGCGGCATCTAGCCAAAGTGAATATAAATGCCACTCATGCCAGCCTCGGTCGGACATTAGTGGAGTATTAGCACTGTCTAGCAGAGAGTGCTACGAGAACACTATTGGTGATCCACAAACTGTGTGTCAAACTTGCAGGAACACTGCATATAGCAATGGGCTTTGAATTATAGTGCCTGTCGTCCATAGTTTGTGACAACATGTAGTACATTCAAGTTAAGTATTGTCTAATCTGTTTTACTGAAATAAAACTACTAATGCTTTTGCTTGAATTGTTGTACAGCATTCCGAGAACTCAGCATCCTTTAGGCACCCTATACGAGACGACTGGGCAAGATACCATATCTGGCGACAAGGACTTAACACTCTGCCCCGACAAACCCGCAATGAGCAAAGGCAGCACTCTCGCCAACGGGCTACGGCAGACACTTGGCCACGACAACACGCCGCCTCACTTGAGAGCCTTGCCGCCCGTGTCACATCCTCCTTTCCACCAGGTCGGCGCACCCTTTAACTGCAGGGTGGGGTACGAAATGAGTTACCATTTTGTTTTTGAATATAAACTTTATTGCCAATACAATCTGAAAGGAACATATACTACAATGAAAAGCCGTCCATGGAGATTTGTTCTAATACAGCACATGCTCAATATGTCCACCATTTCGTTTCCTAACTTCCTTCAAACGAACACTGAAGTTAGTAATTACCCTACGGCACAAGTCTTCCGTAATTTCACTGCATGCTTGAAGAATAAGTCTTCTGAGCTCCATTAAATCACGTCGACGTTTCGGGAAAACTTTTTCCTTTAGGTACCCCCAAAGAAAAAAGTCACATGAATTGAGATCTGGACTATTGGGGGGGGGGGGGGGGGCAATTTTATCCGTCATTGAAGCGACCTGGAAACCTGAGTGAAAAGATCCGCATGTCGAAATGCTCGTGTAAAAACGCCAAGGCAGTGTTTGCAGTATGTGGCCTTGCTCCATCTTGCATGAACCTCTGCGTGTTGAAGGGCATGGCAGTAGCAAGAAGCTGTGGAATGAAGCTATTTCAAAGCATGCTCAAATGACGCTCGCTGTTGACAGTTTCTTCAAAGAAAAAGGGTCCAATAAGTCCGTGACTGTAAATTGCTGCTCACGCTGTAATCCTCGGAGCATAATGTTGTCGTTCATGAAGCACTTGTGGGTTTTCAGTGGCCCAAAAGCGTACATTTTGTTTGTTAGCCACACCGTCTAAATGAAAATGCGCCTCGTCTGAAAATCCAACGGTGTTGGGAGTTTCTTCCCTATCCTCCGCCCACTGAGCAAACAGTAGTTTCTGCTGCTTGTGTTCTTCAGTGAGCTTCTATGCACAGGTCATCTTATATGGGTACATATGGAGGTCACTTTTAAGAATGCGTTGAACGGAGCGTGTGGATATTCCCAGTTGCACTGCTGCCTTTCTACACGATTTCCCGGGCAACTCGTACCGCTTCAATATTCTCCGGCGAACAAATAGGCTTAGGCCGAGGGCGCTTCGCTTCCAATACTGTTCCTTCCTGTAAAAATTTATCGCACAATATGTGGATGGTCTTCTTGCAAGGGACCCATCGTGTGTTAAACTGTTGTCGAAAACGCCTCTGAGTCACAACAAGGCTTTTCGTTTCATGAAAAAATAACACAATTGCAGATCGTTGCTGTGTTGTCAGTCTTCCATTGTCAGCCATTGCTGCTTACTAGTCTCATAGCGGCAGTATCGTGAATTACAGCTCATTTCGTAACTCATTTGTTTTTCCAAGCTCTGCTGGTAGTGCTGTAGAGATTCCAGCGGGATATCTAATGTGCGTCGTAAATTGTGAAAGAAACAATTGGTAACACATTTCGTGCGCCACCCTGTACCTTCTCCTCTGCCCTGCCCTCTGCCGGCGACAGTAAAGCTCCAAGCGCTCTTCCGGCCAGATTGGTTTCAAATCTGCGCATTCGGGAGGACGATGGTTCAATCCCGTCTCCGGCCATCCTGATTTAGGTTTTCCGTGATTTCCCTAAATCGCTTCAGGCAAATGCCGGGATGGTTCCTTTGAAAGGGCACGGCCGATTTCCTTCCCCATCCTTCCCTCACCCGAGCTTGCGCTCCGTCTCTAATGACCTCGTTGTCGACGGGACGTTAAACACTGATCTCCTCCTCCTCAAATCTGCGCGAATTCCGCGAAATTAAATGCGGCTGCGCGGCACAGAAGATAATATTTCGAGTTACGTGGATTTAATAGCTCTGGGCTTCTCCGAACAACAATTTTCATATCTGAGGAAAAATATCGTCTATATTGTCAACTTGTATAGTCTCTCCTCTGCGGCGCGCTTTCGTCGAAAATTTATTTCGATAGCGCAAGACCGGAAAGAAGATACTCAGCAATGTCCTACTGTTGGCGTTACGTGCGAGGCGTTATGACCGAGGGAGACGTTTACTGTTAAGCTTCAGAAAACGTACGATACAAGAAAATTTAGATAATATATTATTACTGCCTCAGATATACATACTAAAATAAGCACCATGAGAAAATAAGAGAAATTCGAAGTTAATTTGGATTCTTACCAACACTCGTTCTTCTTTCTCACCATTCTCGAATGAAACAGTAGAAACTAGGAACAATGGTGTTGTCCTAATTTCCATGAGCAACAGATTATAGTGTCAACATTTGTTGTAAGGACCTCATAAGACATACTCTTGCCGCTTCCTGCCCTTTCGTTATCGGGAAAGTACGCGTAATCTTCCTGCATTGTGTCCCCACACACATTTTGTGCTTGATCCTCACTATACACTACTGGCCATTCAAATTCCTACACCAAGAAGAAATGCAGGTGATAAACGGATATTCATTGGACGAATATATTATACTAGAACTGACATGTGATTAGATTTTCACGCAGTTTGAGTGCATAGATTCTGAGAAATCAGTACCCAGAACAACCACCTCCGGCCATAATAACGGTCGTGATACGCCTGGGCATTAAGTCAAACAGAGCTTGGATGGCGTGTACAGGTACAGCTGCCCATGCAGCTTCAACACGATACCACAGTTCATCAAGAGTAATGACTGGCCTATTGTGACGAGCCAGTTGCTCGGTCACCATTGACCCGACGTTTTCAATTGGTGAGAGATCTGGAGAATGTGCTGGCCAGGGCAGCAGTCGAACATTTTCTGTATCCAGAAAGGCCTGTACAGGAGCTGCTACATGCGGTCGTGCATTATCCTGCTGAAATGTAGGGTTTCGCAGGGATCGAATGAAGGGTAGAGCCACGGGTCGCAACACATCTGAAATGTAACGTCCACTGTTCAAAGTGCCGTCAATGCGAACAAGAGGTGACCGAGACGTGTAACCAATTGCACCCCATACCATCACGCCGGGTGATACGCCAGTATGGCGATGACGAATATACGCTTCCATTGTGCGTTCACCGCGATGTCGCCAGACACGGATGCGACCATTATGATGCTGTAAACAGAACCAGGATTCATCCGAAAAAATGACGTTTTGCCATTCGTGCACCCAGATTCGTCGTTGAGTACACCATAGCAGGCGCTCCTGTCTGTGATGCAGCGTCAAAGGTAACAGCAGCCATGGTCTCCGAGCCGATAGTGCATGCTGCTGCAAACGTCGTCGAACTGTTTGTGCTGATGGTTGCTGTCTTGCAAACGTCCCCATCTGTTGACTCAAGGATCGAGACGTGGCTGCACGATCCGTTACAGCCATGCGGATAAGATGCCTATCATCTCAACTGCTAGCGATACGCGGCCCATAGGACCCAGCACGGCGTTCCGTATTACCGTCCTGAACCCACCGATCGCTCCAGGCAAATGCCGGGATGGTTCCTTTCAAAGGGCACGGCCGACTTCCTTCCCCGTCCTTCCCTAATCCGATGAGACCGATGACCTCGCTGTCTGGTCTCCTTCCCCAAAACAACCAACCAACCAACTGAACCCACCGATTCCATATTCTGCTAACAGTCATTGGGTCACGACCAACGCGAGCAGCAATGTCGCGATACAGTAAACCGCAATCGCGATAGGCTACAATCCGACCTTTATCAAAGTCGGAAACGTGATGGTACGCGTTTCTCCTCCTTATACAAGGCATCACAACAACGTTTCACCAGGGAACGCCAGTCAACTGCTGTTTGTGTATGAGAAAGCGGCGCCAACCTTGTGTGAACGCTCTGAAAAGCTAATCATTTGCATATCACAGCATCTTCTTCCTGTGGGTTAAATTTCGCGTCTGTAGCACATCTTCGTGGTGTAGCAATTTTAATGGGCAGTAGTGTACGTTTTGTCCACTCTATATTTTTTTTTTCTTCTGGGTCTTAACTGGTTTCATTTCTAAGCGAAATATACAGCTTCCTTTGAAGCCTTTTCCTCACATACTTTTAAGTTCTTCTTTTATCAATAACTTGGAATAGTCGACTCTTCCTTTGCTATATCTGTAGCGAGTCAACTAACTTCGCTTGTTTCCTGCTTTGTTACATTTCACACATTTTCAACTGAACTGTGACCAGTGGATCTCGTACGCTAATGGCCCATTGAATTTTTCCATCGTCTCAGTCTTATTTAACACAGAATCGTCTCATTCACTTGTTTTGTTTTTGCTGTCTTGAATTTCAGCCCATTGTTCATCATCGTTCGTTCTGATGTTTATCCTCATTGGGTCTGAATTTGTTTTATGTAGTCTTTAATAAACAGGACACATTTTCTCCCGTCGGAACAGAGGCTTATGTACACTTCACACCGGAAAGAGCAAGAATAGTCGCAACATCTTAGAGATCTTCTCAGACTGGTATCTGACCTGAACTGTCTTACCTACACCATTAAGAAGGATCGTTAGCTTAAATACTTCTTCTGTTTTCCGGCTGCACTATTTTCCTAAATATCATTCTGGGAAACGTAGATTTTTTTTTGATAGAATGACAAATGAAAATAAATACTTTAGATACTCTGTGAGACATAATGAGTCTTTTCAGTTAGTGACTAACGAATGTACACCATCAAATACCTCATCTATGTAAAATAGCCGATTACGTTATTCGTAAACAGGACGCTAGCTGATAATTTTTTATACTTACTATCTTGCTGTTAGACACTTGATTTCTCTGCACATTGGAGAGCCATATCCCTCTGAGCTCGGTTAAGGAACGTGTTCTGGCGTAACCACAAGTGCCGGAACGAAGACGAAGAACGGAAAACCAGAGAAGGCGGCGAGGAACGTCAGCCAGTAGCCCGCTGACAAGGACCGAGCCACACCAGGAGCGGCCGCCGCAAGAAATGAATATAAGAGCTGCTTCTGCCACCCTCGACAGCTCAGATCATCTCAGTACACAGACATTAGTGGAACGTATTTGCGGAGCGTGCTACAAGAACAGCTAGTTGTGATCCTTATCAGTTACTTGTCTGGACTTTGTCTATAGCGGCGAATATTACTTTTTGCGTGTTACTTGCGACACCGATGAATCTCCAAAGTGTTGTCAGTTGCTTCATTGAAATAAAATACTACTGTTATTTGCTTGAATTGTTGTATAGCATTCCGAGAATGCAGCACCCTTTAGGCAGCCTATAAGCGACGAGTGGGCAAGATCCAATGGAAGGAATATCATTTCGGACAGTATGTGCGTTTGTAGTAGTATTTGTCTTACAAGTAAGGAATATCCCCCAGAAACCTTTAAGTTCCAATCATAATGTAGAAATTAGTGAGAACACAGCTGTGTAAATTTGAAGACGTTCACTGTCTCTGCTGGACTATCCATCCCTGTCTATTCAGTGAACCGCTACCAAATACGAGTATACCAGGGCAATGAGGATACTGTAGGGTGTATAGGAATAATGTGATATTCATGATTGTGTAGAATAATTGTGTCATTTATAGTTGTTCAATGCAGAGATTCGGTAGAAAAATACGTAAGGACTCATTAATGGTTAAGTGAACATTTTAGAGACTTTGACACGTTAAGCCACAATATTCAGAAGCGGCATCAGTCGAACCAGCAGGCTGATGAACGGGGCACTTTGTGCAGCAGCAGTCAGCACTTCGACAGATCAACGACCGAGCCGATGGGCAATGCTTCCAAGGAGAACAACGACCATCGCTCTTCGCACATCAGCGGTCAATGCTCCAGGAAGTGTCATTATACTGACCCGACCCCATGTGCGTGACGTATCTGGTAATGCAGAGAAGGACGACAGGGCAATGCCCGACCACGCCAGCGTACAGGTAAACCAGCGAAAGCCCGCACGTATGTCGACATTGGTCACGTTTCTGCCCAACGTGGAAGCATAGATCAACGACCAAAGAGTCAGTCGCCACCCTAGAAACTTCGCGACATTGGCGAAAACATCGCATAAATACCTCCGAGAAACGGGCATGAAAGGGTGGTTTCAAGGCAGAAGGAACAGACGAAGAGACGTTGTCTGGATGGGTGGAGCGATGGTTAGTCAGCGGACGTCATACTTCGCTCCAACGACTTAGGAACTATGCTGCTCGACAGAAGATGATAGGTGAACGCAGAAGGTGCCTTCCAGATGTTACCAGAGAGAAGTTTGTGTGGTACTTACCCAGGTGGCTGATAAGGACGAAGGGGCTGCGGCCTCACCAAATGGGCCATTTGTGAACTAGAGGTCGACGAACTCTGTCAGAAGACGCCGAACCTGAGGGTCGCTGGTTCGATTTCGAAACGGAGCACTTGCACCACGCCATAGCCACCTGTTGATAACGCAACGAGCGAATTCAAAAGGAGCAGACCGCGCAGCCGCCGCAGTGGGTCACGGGTACGGTATTGAGTGGAAGAGTACGCCCCCTGGCGTTCCGCCGCTACACGAGTCGTCGCCGCATTAAGTAGTCACCGGAATCTGCACGCTACGACTTCGCGCCGCACCGCCGCCGTGAGGAATTGAGCGAGTTAAAACACAATGTATTACTGAGTATGTTTAAAGAATCTTACTTATCATTAAATGACTGATACTGGAACCACCAATATTCCACTCACGCCTCACCCACTGAGCCAAGGAAAGAACCCACTCCACTGCCCACAAGGTCTCGCTTTCCCTCTTGACACCCCTGAAAAACAATGACCTTTGCTCCCCTCTGTCACTGACGCTCAATATCCATTGTTAAAAAACCGTGATTCGCTACGATACGGATAACTGCTACTGTGTCTGACACACCTATTAAGTTAATTGAGCACTTACAGCTTCAGTGCGTTAGTGTCCAGTGTATCTGCCATTAAAAAAATGTTAGTAGCTACACAATCTGGAAAAGACTCAGATATTCGTAGGTCTTCATGTTCTTTACAGTGTTACCCAAAGCTGTTTAACGTTACAGGCGCTACTATCATCACAACTGAGGTCAGCTCACAAGTGTTCTAGTGAGTCAGTATCCTGTGCATATAGAGCCAGGGAAATGTTCTGGAGTCTTGATGGACCTCTTGCTGACACATAGCCATGTCTCCTAGCATATTGTTTCGCTGGATAGTACAATCTTCCTCTGCAGACACAAGTGTCATGCACAGATGAGCGATGACTCCAAGTGTGGCTGCAAGCAACCACCATGCGTTTTGTGCTAGATTGGATCCTGCGACGGTACGTAATGATTAGTGCTGACTAGTCGCTCTTCTAAAACGCATCCCATATGAGCAAACCAATTGCGAATTTGTCTGATATTGCTCCTACCTTACTTACTTGGGCTATGCACGGCACTGTTTAGAAAAGAACAGCTCGATATAGTCATAGGCTAGAGTCGTGCACGTCTGTTTTCATGCCCCACAGTTACAAATAGTCTAAGCATTGGCTATAATTCCGAATTATTAAAGTACACAGAAATATAAAATGAAAAAGAGTTCTATTCCAATATCTGTCATTGACTTGGACGACAGAAAATTATGTTGAATAATGCTTATGCAAAGAACGAACATCTCAAATAAATGGGAAGTGGTCCTCAGTTAAAATACAGACAGAAAACACCCTTACCAATGCAGTAAAGGTACGTTGAGAGCGCTGTGAGAAAGGTAGAAAAACGGCAAATTAAATAACCATCGAAGATATGCGAAAATGAAGTCCACTTCGCAAACACAGTAAACGAAATACTCACCAGTTCAAAACAGTTGAGAGTTCAGCATGATGATTTACAATTTAACACACACGATACAAAGAATAGTAATAGTCTGTCTATCCTCGGTTCCGAAGTACAAGCAGAAAAAGTTAGAGTGCTATTCTGGAGCACATTCAGACCTTTCGAAATACAAAGTTCCTTCAGAAGCCAGAGTACGGTAGCTACCGTTCACCACCCAGAATCAATCACCTAGACGACGGAATCAAACACGTTACTCTTGACAGGCCTACCTTCCTCCAGAACTCGCGTAAAAGCGTCCATTATCGCTCCGTTGAGCTCTTCACTAGAAAAGTCCAAGTCCCCACTTGGCTCCCGTAGTGACTGTCTGTTTTCCCATTACGTAAATGCCGTCCCCACCCAAAATACATCGTTCTTACGTGCTAAAGACATGATATTGCCCAACTTGAATACTTCCAGAAATAAACTAATATATTACAAAATATTTAAATAAAAGTAATGTTATCAATATTCAGTCACACTGAGATCATTCACAATAATTAGAAATAAAGGATTGTTCAAAAATGAATAAGCTACGAGGGCAGTTCAATAAGTAATGCAACACATTTTTTTATCGGCCAATTTTGGTTGAAAAAACCGGAAATTTCTTGTCGAATATTTTCAAACATTCCCGCTTCGTCTCGTATAGTTTCATTGACTTCCGACAGGTGGCAGCGCTGTACGGAGCTGTTAAAATGGCGTCTGTAACGGATGTGCGTTGCAAACAATGGGCAGTGATCGAGTTTCTTTTGGCGGAAAACCAGGGCATCTCAGATATTCATAGGCGCTTGCAGAATGTCTACGGTGATCTGGCAGTGGACAAAAGCACGGTGAGTCGTTGGGCAAAGCGTGTGTCATCATCGCCGCAAGGTGAAGCAAGACTGTCTGATCTCCCCCGTGCGGGCCGGCCGTGCACAGCTGTGACTCCTGCAATGGCGGAGCGTGCGAACACACTCGTTCGAGATGATCGACGTATCACCATCAAACAACTCAGTGCTCAACTTGACATCTCTGTTGGTAGTGCTGTCACAATTGTTCACCAGTTGGGATATTCAAAGGTTTGTTCCCGCTGGGTCCCTCGTTGTCTAACCGAACACCATAAAGAGCAAAGGAGAACCATCTGTGAGGAATTGCTTGCTCGTCATGTGGCTGAGGGTGACAATTTCTTGTCAAAGATGAAACATGGGTTCATCACTTCCAACCTGAAACAAAACGGCAATCAATGGAGTGGCGCCACACCCACTCTCCTACCAAGAAAAAGTTTAAAGCCATACCCTCAGCCGGTAAAGTCATGGTTACAGTCTTCTGGGACGCTGAAGGGATTATTCTGTTCGACGTCCTTCCCCATGGTCAAACGATCAACTCTGAAGTGTATTGTGCTACTCTTCAGAAATTGAAGAAACGACTTCAGCGTGTTCATAGGCACAAAAATCTGAACGAACTTCTCCTTCTTCATGACAACGCACGACCGCACACAAGTCTTCGCACCCGAGAGGAGCTCACAAAACTTCAGTGGACTGTTCTTCCTCATGCACCCTACAGACCCGATCTCGCACCGTCGGATTTCCATATGTTTGGCCCAATGAAGGACGCAATCCGTGGGAGGCACTACGCGGATGATGAAGAAGTTATTGATGCAGTACGACGTTGGCTCCGACATCGACCAGTGGAATGGTACCGTGCAGGCATACAGGCCCTCATTTCAAGGTGGCGTAAGGCCGTAGCATTGAATGGAGATTACGTTGAAAAATAGTGTTGTGTAGCTAAAAGATTGGGGAATAACCTGGTGTATTTCAATGCTGAATAAAACAACCCCTGTTTCAGAAAAAAATGTGTTGCATTACTTATTGAACTGCCCTCGTAGTATTCTTGCGCAAGTGCTCTCACGTTAGATGACAACGAATTGCCGTTAAATATTATTTAAAGAATTTCTTTTCAATTATGGTTTCCGCTAACACACGTGACTAATCACTTCTAAATAAGCACATTTTTTAACAGCACTAGCAGTCAACATTTAAATGAAGTTACTGGAAAAATAGTAAACAGTTCATTAAGTGAAAACACAAGTGTGACAAAATATGAAGTATTGAAGCTGCGTTTATTTGCTGTGTAAATGTGGAGAATACGGTGTTCTGACAAACATTTGCATACTGAAAAGGATGTAAAAGATGTCGTAAACCAATGAATAAAATAGATGGAGGAGCGTAGCCTTCAGGGATTATAGCTATAGTGCAATGCTATCATCCGAGGTGTCGTATGTTGAAATCGCATTAGGCGTTTAAATGTTGTTAATTCAGAGGTTCATTGTGTAAATCTTTAGTCACTATGAAATACTAACTTCTGCACTTTTAAAGATACTGAAATAATTTTGTGTCATTGGATGCGCCATGTTTATTGATATCGCCGATGTATCCAGATTTGCTTTAGTATTTGATGTGAATTATTTTACTATCAGAGAGCTTAAAATGGTTCAAATGGCTCTGAGCACTATGGGACTTAACATCTGACGTCATCAGTCCCCTAGAACTTAGAACTACTTAAACCTAACTAACCTAAGGACATCACACACATCCATGCCCGAGGGGGGATTCGAACCGGCGACCGTAGTGGTCGCGCGGTTCCAGACTGAAGCGCCTAGAACCGCTCGGCCACAAAGGCCGGCATCAGAGATCTCTAAGAAGCTATTTTTCAGCTTCTATGTCAATACGCCGTGTCTTGAAGCATCGTCTCTGTGACGGTACGTCACATAAATTGACATTTTAAAAAAGAAAAGGGTTTTTGCTTGTATGACGTGTGAACTATAAATTATTTCAAGACTGCGTACGTGTGCGCGATGTATAATAAATATTAAAAAGTTTAATTATTAGCACCAAAGCTCACAAACAGCGATTTGATTAACAAAGAACATTTTTTGTCTATAATATCTCTGTAATGAAAATGAACATGACCAGAGACTATTGTTTTATTGAACTCTCTCTTCTTTTTTATTTGTCTAGGGGAAGGCCGCCATTGTATAACCGTCTGGTATTTAATGTAAGTTTGGCTGTAACTCAGTAAAATATATTTATGAGAAACTGGGTATCATTGATTTAGTGGGCACCTCTCATGATAGTAATCATTAATTATAATTCACAAATTTATTTTCAGAACTTCGTGTTGAAGGGAGCTCATCTCCCCCTAGCAGCATTTTGTCAGCCATTACGCTGACGGTATTTTAAAATTAGAAATTCATGTCATAATATTAAATGTGTGAGAGATTTCTCTATTTTGATCTTCCAGTAGTTTCAGAGTTAACAGAGTAAAAATAGATTTCATTTATTAATATTTAGAATACTGAATGAGTCCAGTATATTTTAAGCTTGGTCGCTTAACGCCAAATGAGATTCTCACCATTTTTGCCTTTCATATAACGAATAATAAATAATGATAAATATTCCATTCAGCGAGCATGACAATATCTCAGTTACTTTATGGAGTTTGGTACATAATGACCAGCAGCCCCCTGAGAACCAAATTAATTAATACAGGTTGCATAAAAGCATGCACATTTTCTTTTCAAAATAGCAGCGCTCACGCGAACTATCTATTAGAAGGCGGTGAGTAGCGCGTTGTGTTAAAATATTATTCCGCACGTACTTCGGAATAGCCGAGGTCCGTACGTATGTTGTCGTGGTACTGGGTTATTTCAAAGTCTCACGCTAGCCCACAATACTTAACAAAGTAAATGATATTGCAGTATTTAATAGATATTTCTTTTTATTAAGTACCGCGATAAGTAAAAGAACCAAAAATACTCGTGTACCATGATATCTCCTACACAAAGGCCATGCGAGCGACAGCCGTCAAAATTCCTTGCAGTGGGATTTTCTCTTCGTTCTGGCCTCCTAGCCCGGAGCCGAAAATACCATGGCGCGCCCTGAAACCTAGGTCTGCTAGCGATCAGCCGTAAAACAAATTCATTTCACTTCGTAGCAACACTGGGCGGCCGATTAGCTCGCCTAAATACGCGTAACGCTACAATCCTCGTCACCTTCCGTGTCGTGTGGAATCCACATCAGCCTGCATCCAGTCGTCATCAGGAAGGCAGTAGGTGCTACACTGACAAGCGTGTAACTGTAGCGTCTATGGTAAATGAGAATTATGAGATTCTCCACACGAGTACTAAAAATATTCTGTTAAATCAAATAATTTTAAACGTTATCCATTCAACTACGGTTCTTGGAATTACAATTACGAACAACTGAAACCGGAACCATGACACAAAAAATATTACGGGAAAGGCGAACCAACGACTGCGTTTTGTTGGCAGAACACCTAAAACCTGTAGCATATCTCCTGAAGAGATTGACTGCACTACGTTTGTCCATTCTGTTCCAGGTTAGTGCCACGCGGTACAGGATCCTCACCAACTAGAGGAATGAGACGGAAAAGGTTTGAATAAGGGCAACTCGTTTTGTATTGCCACTATATAGGGAAGACGGAGTCACGGATGTGATAAGCGAATTGGGGAACCAGTTTCGTTGCGACGAGATTTCTTCGCGAACTGTCAATCACATTATTTCCTCTCCAAATGACAACGTATGCTGTTGACTCCCACTTATATAAAGAGAAATGACTATTGTGGTAAAATAAGAGAAATAAAAGCTCTCCGTTGAAAGATTTAAATGCTCATTTGGCCCATGTTCAATTAGAGAGTGGAAACTGGTTTTATACCCCCTCTGCAAAGTATTTGAATTACAGAGTAATAATTTAGATGTATATGTAGAGAGCAGGTTCAAATTATCCTGCACCACTATGCTGTCACCTCATGGCTTCCAGAATCAAGCTTCGAAGGAATGCCTCAAATGCCTGTGGCGCGTGTATGAGCTCTCTTTCGTCACGCTCCTAAAACATCAGAAACGATTGAGAGATCTTCTGTGTATTAAAGATCAGAACCGACAAGTTTCACACCTCACCAGTTCCAGATAGGCAGGAAAGTATAGTGATTATGTGGACTGGCAGACTCAAAATAAAATTGGCGAACGTGTCAATCAAAGTTAACGCGTTGTTGTTGTTGTGCTCTTCCGTCCGAAGGCTGGTTTGATGCAGCTCTCCATGCTACGCTATCCTGTGCAAGCCTCTTCATCTCCGAGTAACTACTGCAGCCTACATCCCTCTGAATCTGCTTAGCGTATTCATCTGTTGGTCTCCGTCTACGTTTTTTACCCTCCACGCTTCCCTGTATACTAAACTGGTGATCCCTTGATGCCTCAGAACGTGTCCTACCAACCGGTCCCTTCTTTTATTCAAGCTGTACCACAAATTCCTCTTCTCCCCAATTCTATTCAGTACTTCTTCAGTAGTTAATTTATCTACACATCTGATCTTCAGCATTCTTCTGTAGCACCACATTTCAAAAGCTTCTATTCTCAACTGTTTGTCATGCATATTTCGCTTCCATACGTGTCTGTACTCGACACAAATACTTTCAACAAAGACTTCCTGACACTTAAATTATACTCGATGTTAACAAATTTATCTTCTTCAGAAACGCTTTCCTTTCCATTCACAGTCTACATTTTATATCCTCCCTACTTCGACCATTATCAGCTATTTTGGTGCCCAAATAACAAAACACGTCTACTACTTTAAGCGTCTCATTTCCTAATCCAATTCCCTCAGCATCACCTGATTTAATTCGATTACATTGCATTATCCTCATTTTGTTTTTGTTGATGGTCATCTTACATCGTCCATTCAAGACACTGTCCATTCCGTTCAACTGCCCTTCCAAGTCCTTTGCTGCCTCTCACAGAATTACAATGTCATCGGTAAACCGCAAAGTTTTTATTTCTTCTCCCTGGATTTTAATTACCACTTCAAATTTGTCTTTTGTTTCCTTTATTACTTGCTCATATAGAATTTAATTAAAAAGCACAATTACGAACAATAAATATATGCTGCGCGTCCCATCCCCTCCCTCATTCCCAAGTAACTCGCAAATTCTTTAGATAGTAGGAAGTAACGATAAAGTAAATGCCATCTGTAAGTGGCATGTAGACTTAGGACGTCAGAGATTGGAAGTAATTCAATCCGGGGACTTACTTGTTTCAAGTAATGAATATTTTTACCTTAACATATAAGCAAAGTGTACGCGTATAAGTCCAGAAGATCCGTTACAAACGTAGAGAAGTAAAGCAGTAATTTTGATACATAATATGAAAATTTGACTACACTAACAATAATTACGTTCTGACTTACCAGTGTATGTTTCCGTTTATTTATAACTTCCGCTGCAACATGAAATGACTGAAAATTTCGCTGATTCTTCTCTTTGCCATTACCGAAGATAATACTTTCAATAGAGTGCTCCAATACAGTCCCTATGGATGTAGGCGCTCAAGTCTCTACGTGAGGTATTTACGGTCGTACGCCACTTTCAACAGTAGCTTATTCTGCAACTAACGAATATTGTTAAGAAATTTCGATAACTGTGTACGACCAATCGAAAGTTAGAAAAATATTAGTCTACTTCCACAGACAGGAAGTCAAAGTTGCTGCCTAACCAATTAGTAGCTATCTGTTAGTACCATGTTGTTGGAAACAATACATAAATGTGAATCAATTTACATGCAGATTAAGCAGGCATTTCTTTCCAAGGCAAGATTGGTATTTGCTCCCAAATTTGATAGTTATCTTCCATCCAGTGTTCGTTAACATATTAAAACTTTCGTTCAACACAACGTAAGAGATCGGCTCCAACACAGGCAACAAAATGTTTCTTGTAGTTAAATTTTCTGATTCATTATAACTTTACGACGATATGACCAGGACTTGATCCTGCATTCCATTCTTTGAGAGACAACGCTTCATTAACTGGAATGAAAGTTTACGAAATGCGAGACCTAAGTATTAGAAAGTAGGGGATTTATTGCATGCCTTCAGCATTGAATTATTCAGTTTGTAGAGCTTCCCCATTTAACATCTGGATTCAGATGAAGGTATGCCTGCCATACAGCTTCAATCTGTCATTACGCATAGTTTTGTGGCAAATGTTCTGTACTATGGTGTAATGGATATTTGTAGATACGCAACTCTTTTGTAAATATTTCTTAGAATTCTGCAGCCAATCTTACGATTTAGTTTATAATGCAGCTCTTCTTTTCATTCTTAATTCAATAAGCTGCAGGTAATGTAGTCAACCTTGATGCCGTTGCTCATGGCAGCCGATAATCTTTCAGTACAGTTCTGTTTTGCTTCCTATTAATCTTTGCAACGCTAAAGGAATACCATATCAGATAAGTAATTAGATGACAGATTTATTAGTATAGAGAACTCAGTTCTTTGACGAAACTTTTAGAGTGGAAAAGAGTGTCAGGTGTTTCTCCAGGAATTATAAAACCATTATTATCGGTGAGGTCCATATATAGTTGCAGACAGCGTCAGCTACCTACTGAGGTTGTTCACGGACAGCAGAAAGTTCTTGCAGAATTTTGAGAGACCTGCAAAACAAAAGCGTTCTTAAATTTATGGGAAGAACCGAATTCAATTAATCGCAAGATTAATAATCAGTTACTGGAGCTGTCGTAGTCAACATTTCATCCAGATGGATTAAGTGTGGAACAGGCATATAAATACGTTTGTAATAAATACAGATCTGACATTGCGTTTTATTGGAAAAATTCTAAAAATGTTAATCATTTACCAAGACAACCCATTTCAAACTTAACGTTAAATAAAGTAGAACGCTTTGCGTGATATAACTGACGCAGTTGTGATGAGTGCTGAATTGTTGGATAATCTGATGACTATTATAGTTAACTAAAATTGGTAGCAGAAACCACTTCTGTAAGATGCACATGGCGCTAATATTTTCTTTGACTCACGCAATTTCTTCATTCGTTGTTTTCAGTTGGTCATCTGAGTCGGTAAGTTCTAGTCAGTCACTGATTTTTTTTCTTTTTTTTCTAAAAGCCGTTAGATCTGACAACGGGGAGCTACGAACGGAGTTTCCTCCCTACAATTGTAGAGAACGAATTAGCACACAGTAGTCCATTTTATCAATGGGCTGCGCAGTTTTGGCCCAAATATTGAACAAGTCAGAAAAACATTCGCAAATGTGCCCGCACACCAGAAAACTTAGCTGCAGTTCACCAGAAAATGCTTCAGAGTCATACCAAGTCAACCTAACGCCTGTCACAAGAGACCGGCTTATCACATCGATCATGTAGACGATTACTGTAACTGGAACAGCTCATGCATCCCTACCGAGAGTCTGTTCTTAACGAATTGAAACTAATAGCTGCTCCTCAATGCATCCAGTTTGGTAAGTGGCTCTTCATTGAGATAACTTTAAATGGCTTGAACATGGATCTGTTCTTTATGTCTGGTGACGCCCGGTTTCGCTTGACTTATGACATCAACTCACAGGATCACGTGTTCTGGGGAGCAAAGAATCACCGTAACTTCCACGAAACATCGTTGTTTGATCAGAAGGTTGAGAGTTCTTGTGCAGTGTGTGCAATTACGTGTTGTTGGAACCCACCGTTAAGAAATACAGCAGCCCACCTCTGAATAGCTTCGATGTCTTCCTTCAATCTGAGCTGGTGCGGATCCCAAAGACTCGAGCAGTACTCAAGAAGGTCGCAGCAGCGGTCTCCTTTACAGGTGAACCACTCTTTCCCAAAATTCTCCCAATAAACGGAAGTCGACCATTCGCCTTCCGTACCACAGCTCTGAGATGCTCGTTCCACCTCATACCGCTTTGCGCCCAGATGTTTAAACGACTTGGCACTGTCACGGTGAACACTAGTAATACTAGTAATGCTGCATCCGAACATTACAGTTCTTCCTACTCATCCGCATTAAATTAGATTTTTCCACATTTAGAGCTAGCTGCCATTCGTCACACCAACAGGAAATTGTGTCTAAGTCGTCTTGCATCTTCGTGCAGTCAAATTCGACACCTTACGTACACTACAGCATCATCAGCAAACAACCTCAGATTGCTGCCCACCCTAAATCATTTATGTATGTAGAGAACAGCCGCGGTCCTATCACACTTCCCTGGTGTACTCCTGACGGTACTCTTGTCTCTAATGAACACTCGCCGTCCACGACAACGTTTCGGGTTCTATTATTTAATAAGTCTTCGAGTAACTCACATATCTGTGAACTTATTCCATATGCTCGCATCTTCATTAACAGTCTGCAGCAGGACACTGTGTCAAATGCATTCCACAAATCTAGAAATATGGAATCTGTCTGTTGCCTTTCATCCATGGCTCAGTATATCATGTGAGAAAAAAGGGCAAGCTGAGTTTCGCACTACTGATGCTTTGTAAAACCATACTGATTCTTGCACGTAAATCTAAAGAAACTTTATTATATTCGAACTAATGATATGTTCAACGTATCTGCAGCAAATGGAAGTTAGGGATCTTGGTCTGTAATTCTGCTGCTTCGTTCTTTTACCCTTCTTACACTACTGGCCATTAAAATTGCTACACCAAGAAGAAATGCATATGATAAACGGGTATTCATTGGACAAATGTATATACTAGAACTGACATGTGATCACATTTTCACGCAATTTGGGTGCATAGATCCTGAGAAATCAGTACGCAGAACAACCACCTCTAGCCGTATTAACGGCCGTGATACGCCTGGGCATTAAGTCAAACAGAGCTTGGATGGCGTGTACAGGTACAGCTGCCGATGCAACTTCAACACGATACCACAGTTCATCAAGAGTTGTGACGAGCCAGTTGCTCGGCCACCATTGACAAGACGTTTTCAGTTGGTGAGAGATCTGGAGAATGTGCTGTCCAGGGCAGCAGTCGAACATTTTCTGTATCCAGAAAGGCCCGTACAGGACCTGCAACATGCGGTCGTGCGTTATCCTGATGAAATGTAGGGTTTCGCAGGGATCGAATGAAGGTAGAGCCACGGGTCGTAACACATCTGAAATGTAACGTCCACTGTTCAAAGTGCGGTCAATGCGAAGAAAAGGTGACCGAGACGTGTAACCAATGGCACCCCATACCATCACGCCGGGTGATACGCCAATATGGCGAAGCCGACTACACGCTTCCAATGTGCGTTCACCGCGATGTCGCCAAACACGGATGCGACCATCATGATGCTGTAAACAGAAGCTGGATTCATCCGAAAAAATGACGTTTTGCCATTCGTGCACCCAGGTTCATCGTTGAGCACACCATCGCAGGCGCTCCTGTCTGTGATGCAGCGTCAAGGGTAACCGCACCCACGGTCTCCGAACTGATAGTCCATGCTGCTGCAAACGTCGTCTAACTGTTCGTGCAGATGGTTGTTGTCTTGCAAACGACCCCATCTGTTGACTCAGGGATCGAGACGTAGCTGCGTGATCGGTTACAGCCATGCGGATAAAATGCCTGTCACCTCGAATACTAGTGATACGAGGCCGTTGGGATCCTGCACGGCGTTCCGTATTACCCTCCTGAAACCACCGATTACATCTTCTGCTAACAGTCATTGGATCTCGACCAACTCGTGGAGCAAAGTCGTGATACGATAAACCGCAATCGCGACAGGCTACAATCCGACCATTATCAAAGTCGGAAACGTGATGGTAAGCATTTCTCCTCCTTACACGAGGCATCACAACAACGTTTCACCAGGCAACGCCGGTCAACTTCTGTTTGTGTATGAGAAATCGGTTGGAAACTTTCCTCATGTCAGCACGTTGTAGGTGTCGCAACCGGTGCCAACCTTGTGTGAATGCTCTGAAAAACTAATTTTTTGCATATCACAGCATCTTCTTCCTGTCGGTTAAATTTCGCGTCTGTAGCAAGTCATCTTCGTGGTGTAGCTATTTTAATGGCCAGTAGTGTAGTTCAATAATTGTCACCGTGTATTTATTACCCAAGGTTGGTGTCCGTAGGAGATTTTACGAGGCAATTCCCGTAGACCAGTGAGAGGAAGTAGAGACAGCCACGTGTCCGGAGTCAGCCAGTTTCCCGGTCAGAAGGAGCCTCCTCCTACCGCAGAAGCGGCCAGACGGCAGCTGCTCGGAAGCCACCGTACGCTCTGCCGCGCTGTTTGAATTACTGTGTATTGACAGCGCTTCAGGCGAATTAATCGAATTGCCGCGACCGTAATGACGCGTTCCGGCGCGGCAGGGATATGGCAGCAGCTCCCCCCACCACACCTCCTCCGCCTCATCCTGCTCCTGCGTGTGGCCGGCGACCCAGCGCAAAGCCCACCATATCGGCTATTTATGGGCGCCGGGCCGGCCGTTGCGCGCAGAATCAATGCCCGCTACAGATAAACCGCCACCACCGCTGCTGTTGCGGCAATACGCTTGTTCCTTCCTGCCGACAAATCCTGCTGCCGGCCTGTTGCCTGATAAAGCCACATTGCCGGGGCCTCGCGCCGCCCCTATTGTTTCGCCCGGCGCTCTTGTTAGCCGCCTAGCCAATTTCCCGCTTCACTTGTTACTCGTATTTGATACGGTAACTCGGTACTTACCAGATTCCTTTATTTACTACTTCATATGATGCGGTACTCCTCCACAGCAGCTGCAAGCAAATTGTCTTCTTAGGTATCACCAACTCTCACGTGACAAACTGATCAGCAGCTAGTGTAAATACACTGAAGACGTAAAGAAACTGGTACACCTGCCTAATATCGTGTAGGGCCCCTACGAGCACGCAGAAGAGCCCTAAAATGGCGTGTTATGAACTCGACTAAAGTCTGAAGTAATGCTGGAGGGAGGGAATTGATACCACGAATCCTGAAGGGCTGTTCATAAATCCGTAAGAGTACGAGGGGGTGGAGATCTCTTCTGAACAGCACATTGAATGGCATCCCAGATATGCTCACTAATGTTCATGTCTGGGGACTTTGCCACCAACGGAAGAGTTTAAACTCCGAAGAGTGTTCCTGGAGCAATTCTGTACGTGTAGAATATCGCATTGTCCTGCTGGAATTGCCCACGTCCATCGGAGTGCACAATGGACGCGAATGGGTGCAGGTGATCAGAGAGGATGCTTAAGTACGTATCACCTGTCAGAGTCGTATCTAGACGTATCAGGGGTCCCATATCATTACAGCTGCACACGCCTCACTCTGTTACAGATCCTCCACTAGCTTGAACAGTCCCCTGCTGACATGTAGGGTTCTTGGATTCATGAGGTTGTCTCCATACCCGTACAGGTCCATTCCCACGATAAAATATGAAACGGAACTCGTCCGACCAGTCAACGTGTTTCTAGTCATCAACAGTCCAATGTCGGTGTTCACGGTTACTGGCGAGGCGTAAAGCTTTGTATCGTGCAGCCATCAGGGGTACACGGGTGGGCCTTCGGCTCCGAGAGACCATACCGATGATCTTTCGTTGAATAGTCCGCACGTTGACACTTGTTGATGGCCCAAAATTGAAATCTGCAGCAATTTGCGGAAGGGCTGCACTTCTGTCACGCTGAACGATTCTCTTCAGTCGTAGCTGGTTCCGTTCTTGCAGGATTTCTTCCCGGCCGCAGCAATGCTGGATATTTGATGTTTTAGAGGATTTCTTATATTCACGGTGCACTCGTGGAATGGTCCTACAGGAAAATAAAATCCCCACTTCATCACTACCCCGGAGATGATGCTGTGTCCCATCGCTCGTGCCCCGACTATAACACCACGTTCAAACTCATATGGTAACCTGCCATTGTATGAGCAGTAACCGACCTAACAACTGCGTCAGACATTTGTTGTCTTATATAGGCGTTGCCGACCGCAGCGTCGTATTCTGTCTGTTCACAAATCTCTGTATTTGTATACACATGTCTATACCAGTTTCTTTGCCGTTTCAGTGTATTATTTATGCATTTGTTCAATCTGATAACATTAATTCCTTCAGGCCTTCTCTTGCATCGAAACAGGCAGCGCTGTAAAGCTTTGTGATTATGTTCCTGTCGAATGATAGCAATTGCATCATGCAACAGAATTAAAGGGTCATTTCTTGGAAACGCTGCAGTTTCTCCCATTCTGATGTAGCAATTTGGGTGTCGACAACCTTCCTCCGTAACAATGCAAAGGCGTGCTCCCCTCCGACGTCGCCGGCCCGTGTGGCCCAGCGGTCGCAGGTTCGAATCCTGCCTCCGGCATGGATGTATGTGACGTCCTTAGGTTACTTAGGTTTAAGTAGTTCTAAGTTCTAGGGGACTGATGACCTCAGATGTTAAGTCCCATAGCGCTCAGAGCCATTTTGAACCTCCGACGTCATTCTCCGACACGGTGATGCTTCAAACAACAACGTGTCGACACACGTGAAAATAGGCTAGAGCTCAAAAGTTCATGTAAGATGTGAGTGAATGATGTCACATTCGCACCAAATTTCACCACGGTTCTGTCCAACGCCACCATCGACGTGTCACACGATGGCAAGTTCGTCACACAATCTATTTTGATGCATCTGCGGTGGATGTCAAACCGCGACCCCTAGCGTTCAAATCAAGCAGTTTTCTTGTTGTGGGCCGAAAAATAAAGGTCGTGTGACTAGGGCCTCCCGTCGGATAGACCGTTCGCCGAGTGCAAGTCTTTCGATTTGACGCAACTTCGGCGACTTGCGCGTCGATGGTGACGATATGATGATGATTAGGACAACACAGCACCCAGTCCCTGAGCGGAAACCACTCAGCTAACGGGGGCGGACTGGTGGCCGAAGAAAAACATTTAAGACACACTGACTCGCAGAATCGGCACGAAAATCCCTTAGAATTTGCTATAAAGGGCGCCAATGAAACTACCCTGATCCGTGGGGCCATACTTTACTTCATTTGGGACTTTTTTGGCACCGCTCACTTGAGTTTTCTATCGATTTATTATTTGGTTAGTAAGCGTCTTTGGTCGAAGTCGGCCTAGGAGGAGGTGCTGGAATTGTCGCGTGTCTGTGGGTGAGAAGACAGTTGGTCTTTTTAATTGCCAGTGTCACCTAAACTTCTGCGTAGCTGGCCTTTTTATTATTATCATTATTGAAACGCCCTGCAAAACCCGCAGGACAGGACATGCAGTTAAAATTGTGGAAAGGGGCCAAAATAAGGGGCTGTCAGCTAGACTTGAACAAACAACTTTATTATTTGATCAAACATTAAAAGGGCCCATTGAAATTTTTCTTAAACACACAGCTTTAATCTTTGGGACTCGATTACCGGCTGAAAGACATTTTAATTTATAAACAGCTGAAAGCCAATAACTTAAAACGTAAGCATTATCAGAAATTTAAAAGGCAAGCCTTCTCTTAAACAGTTTTTTATTTAGGCTGAAGGCCCAAAGAATCTGAGACTTTCAGAGCAAACAATTTCAATTCAAAATTAGCTGAAAGCCCAACACTTAAGGCTAAACAAAATTTAATTAAAAAAATGCCTTACGTAAAACAGTTCTTAATTAGGCAAAACTCAACCGAAACAGAAATTTAAAACGCAAAGTCTTACCTTAAAACAGTCCTTTAGTTAGGCTGACAGCCCAAAGAATCAGACACGCCAAGAGCAAACAAGTTAAATTCAAATCGGCTGAAGGCCTAAGACTTAAAACTCCAAAATTCTTTAATTTAGGCTGAAGGCTGTAACCTCCCCCTCACTTATCGACCTCAATAACAGTGAAAAATTAAACCGCGTGTACCTAACGGAAATTTGGGAAATGCAATCGTCACCAAAGTTCATCTGTCGGTAAAGAGGGAGGAAAGGGTTGCATCTAAATGAAAGGAAACACGCAAATGAAATTGGAGGAAATTAATTTTGAAAAAGGGTAAAGTTAATAAAGAAAGTAAATGTGCGGTCGTTACGTTAACAATTGACTGGCGTTAATTAGATATTTGAGATTGAGGTAAATTTCGGTCGCCAGTCCTATGGACAACTACTATAATAACTGAAAAAGAAAGGTTATTGCACATATAATTAGAACTAAAAGCATGGCAACTGAAGGTTGACATGTGTTGTGTGAAAACTGAATGTTTGTCAGAAGTAATAAATTTCGCTACACTCTGACTTAATTTAGCAAAAGAATTAATAAAACCGGAAAATTGAATGTTAATCTAGTGACTGAATTTAATAGTGAGCTTTGTTTCTGAAGCACTACGAAATTCAGTAAAATAAGGTTAGTCTTGGGCTACCTCAACAATCATTTTAAAAGCTACTTGAATCTACGCAATTTAGAAATAAGAGATTTAACTTTGAACTTGAATTAAATGATTCTGAACAATTAACAATAGTAAAATTTAGTATGTACGAAGCTGACCTACAGTCACAGGTAAGCCAAAATATGGTAACAAAACTCGCACTCTTAATTTGTGCTTGTTTAATCTAGATATTGTAGCCAGCTATGAATACCTTAACTGAACTTTGAAATTAAAGCAGTGAAATCGAATGATATTACTTTAAGGCTGGCGTTTGAATTTCAACGACACTCGGGTTCATTTCGGAAAAGGAAGGGACCCTGCTTGGTAATGCATTTGGGACAATGAGCAACAAAGGTTCATGCTAAGTTGCTGTAATTTTGTGAGGCAAATGGAAAAATTTTAAAAGCTGAGGTCTGCCATACAGTTCTAAAACTTTACGTGCTTCCAGTCTTCCTTGTTTGTTGATTGAAGGTTTGAAGTCGTCGGTCGAGGAGGTGGCGACAGTCACTCATTGTCGGCCGTCGCTGTTACAGAAGCTGGATGTTGGCGCGCCTTCTTCTCGACACGGTCACCAGGCGAAACGGGCTCTTGATGTGCGCCAGCTAATGCTTCCCGTCCGCGACACCGTGTCAGAAACCATCATAGCAAGTCGAGGGCAATTACATGCTGCCAAACCCCGAAAGCGCGGCAACTCGCGGGAGCGTCACACAAAACACCTGCTCCACCGCCCTACTCCAGCCAGACTCCGCTCTACCCGCGCTCCACGCGGCAGAGTTAACACTACCAAAGATCCTAAACACTTTGGTTCTCCACACGACCCATCGATATAGTCGTTCGATAGCATAGTTTTCCCTAGGCAAGACGCAGCATAAAAATACAAATAATATTTACAAAACAAACCAATTATACATCGCTATATATATAGTAAAACAATTACAATATACAAAGACACAGAAATGTCATATCTTCTGGTAACAAAATAAGGGAAAAAATTTATAGTACAATAGATGGAAATAGGAGGATAGGCATTTCCGACGTTACAAGGCCTTAAGAGCAAAACAACTCAAACTCAAAATCGGCTGAAGGCCCTGCACTTAAAATTCGACATTACAATTTTTAAAATGCCAAAGGTCTTACGTGAAAGAGTTCTTTAAAAAAGAATCTTATGCCTTAATGGCAAAACAACCTTAATTTTTAAAAAAATAAGGTAGAAGCCTTAGAAGTACAAACAACAAGAACAAATACAAAAAGGCAGTACACCCAATGGCGCTCAGATGTTCGAGGGTCGGCCTGGAATTCTAACACTAACGCTCGCTAAGGTGAGACAGGCAGTCGGACCAACTATTCGCGATCCGACGACAACCCAACCGACCGACAGTCAACGGACCCACCGACAAGATAACTTCTACTTCACCTGACCAGGGAACGATAGAGAGTTCAACGGAACAACGTAGAAAATATTGGCGCCCACAACCAATCACGGAGCTGTCAAACTACACACCGTGCTGGACAGCAACAACAAGATGAGGGAACCACACTGCCTGAAATTTACGTCAACAACCAAGGCAGGTACACGGAACGTTAACGGCCACAAGACAGAAGATTCAGCTGGTGCACTTCAATTCAAATAGCCAAGTACAGTGAAACTCCACCGGAGGGTGGCTAGAATTTTCCAACTTGAAAACCACGTTGTTGCTCGCGGGAATATCAAAAACAGCTGACAACGAACTCCAAACGACACAATGTGAACAGTCTTGATTTGCTCGTGGATTCAATCAAAACTCAACTTTCAATACACACCACTGCTGCCACCCGCTGAAGTAGAGGATAACAGCATAATCGCGAAAACCGCGGGAACTAAACACGGAATCGCAACAAAGTTTTAATCCAGGGCATAGCATGAGCCAGCCCTGGCTCAATTATTACCATTAAAAGCTTGTTATATTTGTTTTAAAATGTGGTCTTATACCCCTTTCGTTGGTGAATTGACTGGCATAGATTTTGCTTTAGAAAACGACAGCTCGCAGCGTGATGAGCAACATGATGACCTTCTTAACAACCTCTGACGCTGTTGATCGCTCCCCCCCCCCCCCCCCCACAGTACCACTGCCACCCCCCATACATATTCAACCCTTCCCTAAGGATGGTTCAAATGGCTCAGAGCACTATGGGACTCAACTGCTGTGGTCATCAGTCCCCTAGAACTTAGAACTACTTAAACCTAACTAACCTAAGGACATCACACACATCCATGCCCGAGGCAGGATTCGAACCTGCGAGACCACCGCGGCCGGCATTCCCTAAGGACATTGTGATCCAGCAACTCTACTGAAACTGGGAACACCCTTTTGGAGTGTAGTGCGACCACAGTTTTTGTTCTTATGTACAAGGTGGTATCAGTAAGCACCGCTCAAACCATTCAAAGAATTTTGAATACTATCCCACGCAGGAAAGGTAGCTTGTGCTTATCAGCCCTCCGGCTTCTCGCCCTCCTGTGGCATGATCACGAAGGGGTGTGACATTGACACATGTGTGACCAAAAGCAACTTAAAAATGTGCCTATACAGAGGCAACCTGTGATGACGTCCTAGACACTTGCAGACAGGCAACCCGTTGACACCCCTCCGATCCCACATGCCTATCAGCAGGCGCAAGAGCAGGAACATGCCTGTCTGCAGTTGCCTATGTCTCTCCTCACAGTTCGTCTCTGTATAGGTTGTAGGCACCGTTGAGCTGAATTTGAAACGTCTGTGACGCAATGATAAATAAGGACGGAGTTTCAAAAAAGTGATCCTTTAATTGTGTTGCACAGTGTAGAAGAAATGCATGGGAATAGTACAGAAAGAATCATACTTGGAGATAAGGTTGACTGGCGTGGAAAGATAGTAAGAAATAATAGCTTAAAGTTTACAAATGAGATATGTAAAACGTCAAATGGAAAAGGAAAAGGTAAACTGGGATTGCGTCGACAGTGTGACAGACATACTGTTTCGATGTTGAACAGCAGGAAGACAGATTGAATATGCCGAGAGGAAAACTATACTATTAATAATAGATGAATCTTTAATCTCTTCTTGAGTGCAGTGTGGTTTCGAATCAGTCGCACATTAGCGGGTACTTTGTTCCACACCCGTGTAGTTGAAACTGAGGAGTAGATGGAGAAGGATAGTATTCTATAGGCAAACCCAAGATGGTGGACGTACACACTGGCAAAGAAATATCTATTCACAGGAACTGTACCAAGCTCTGTGCCACCTACCTTATTTAGCAACAAATCACATTGCAATTTATCACTTACGCCTCATGAAATTTAATTGATTTCTAATGAGATAAATAATATTTCTGAAAAACGATCATCGGTTTTCCACAAACCAAGGCACAGAGTGTAGTGATTCAAGTATCATCTACCACTCTGATAAACGAATCTTTATGTATGACACCGTTCAACGTTAAAAAACAATAGCACATTATAATGGAAAAATGAAAAACGAAATACCACTAACAGGTGGGAGGGCAAACAGTACTGGAGGGGAAAGAGAAACTATGGTAAATTAGGAAAAAAATAATGGTTTTCAGGCGATGAGAGAACAATAAATTCTAGAATCACTTGTAAGGAACATGTGATAAGAAAGGACTGAACAGTAATACTGAAGGTAATGCTGAACGTCCAGTCAGTATTCGGGTAGAGAACGTGAGCAGTTAAAGGAACGTTTACTGGCTAAAGAGTCTGCCGATGGAAAAATTAAGCTTTCCAGAAATCAGCTGACCACACCATTTCCACGAGTTTGTTGTCATGTAACTTTCCACAACGAATATACGCTGCTCCAATGTGAGCACCGTCGTCCCCGTTTCACTGTTCCACTCACACTGACACAGCCTGCACTAAGCTCTGAACCGGAGTGGATCACGTGTCAGGACTACACTCGTACTACAATGCTCTTAAACTCTGACCATTTATACTCAATATCATGAACGTGTCTAAACGTAATCTGATATCTGTTTCTTGTCGCACTCCCAAAACAGAAACATCATGCTACCACTCTTGAATTCCTGTTGACACTCTTTATCAATGACGCTAGAACGGGTTCATAGTTACTGATTCCCTGCTCTACTCTGAGTCTAAAAGTTCAATATTTAAAACATTTTACTGCATGAATAGAGGGAAAGGAAGAGTTCCAAAACTACTGAACGACGTTCTAGACTTGTCAGTTTCTTCAAAACAATCGTGTATGTCTACATCCACATCTACATACGCATCTCAATCTACATAACTACTCTGAATCCACACATAAGTGCAAATCAGAGGGCTCACCGAAACATTTTCACACTTTTTCTCAGTCGTTCCACTCTCAAACAGCGACCGGTAAAACGAACATTTCAGTCTTTCTTGCGAGATCTGATTTCTCTTATTTTATTAAAATGATCGATCCTTCCTATATAGGAAGACGTCAACAAAATATTGTCTGGCTCGGGGAAGAACGTTGGAGTCTGAAATATCGTGAAAAGATC
Organism: Schistocerca nitens; assembly: GCF_023898315.1. Taxonomy (NCBI): domain Eukaryota; kingdom Metazoa; phylum Arthropoda; class Insecta; order Orthoptera; family Acrididae; genus Schistocerca; species Schistocerca nitens. The sequence continues at coordinate 849,484,601 of NC_064617.1, forward strand.
TCACCGCAAGGAAAAACGCCTTTGTTTTAATGATAGCCACCACAACTCACAAATCCATGACACTCTCTACTATATTTTGTGATTATAGAAATCGAGCTGCCCTTCTTTGCGCTTTTTCGACATCTTGCGCCAATCTGGTCTCGTAAGGATCTAAACGGCACAGAAATAAGTGTAGTGCAGCTAGTTCCTTTAGTGGATTTGTTCTAAGTGTTCTGCCAAAGAAATGCAGTCCTTGGTTCGTCTTCGCCACAACTTTATCTATGTGATCGCTCCAATTTCAGTTGTTCGTTATTGTTATCCCTAGGTATTTACTTGAATTGACAGCCTTTAGATTTGCGTGAGTAATAGTGTAAGCAGTGTTTAATGGATGAGTATGAACTCACAATTTTCATTATTTAGGGTCAACTGCCACTTTTCGCACCATACAGATGTCTTATCTAAATCCTTTTGCAGTTATTTTCGAACTTCTGATGACTTTACTATATGGTTGATGACAGCATCATCAGTAAACAAACCAAGATTCTAAGAAGACTACTTAATTTGTCTTCTAGATTATGAATAGGGCCTGTAATACTTTCTTGGGGAACGCCAGATATCATTTCCGTTTTACTCGACGACTTTCCGTCAACTACTGCGAACTGTGACGTTCCTGACAAGAAATCCCAAATCCAATCGAACGACTGAGATTATGTTCTATAGGCACACAATTTGATTTGAATGTACTTCCACTGATCAGACAGAACATTGTGACCATCTACCTAATTGCAGGTATGTCCACCTTTGGCATGGTCAACAATGACCAGTCAACGTAGCATGAAAGCAGTGAGGCCATGGTAGGTCGCTGGAGGGTGTTGGAACCACATCTGCAAGTCACCTAATTCTCGTAAATTCCCATATGTGTTCGGTCGGGTTCAGATCTGGCGAGCTGGGTAGCCAGCACATCAATTAGACCTCGCCACGGTGTTCCTCTAACACCACACTCCTGGCCTTGTGATATGGTGCACCATCTTGTTGAAAATTGCCGTTGCCGAGGGAGACATTATCGTCCTCAAGGGGTGAACGAGGTCTGCAACCAGTGTACGATACTCTTTCGCAGTCGTGGTGCCTTGCACGAGATCCACTAGATCAATGGATTCCTACATGAAGGTTCCATAGAGCATAATGCAGCAGCCGCCAGCTTGCCTCCGTTCCGCTATACAGGCGTCAACGAGCTGTTCGCCTGGAAGACGACGGATTCGCTCCCTACCATGGGCATGATGAAGAAGGTATCGGGATTCATCAGACCCTGCAACGCTCTGCCATTGCGCCAACATCCAGTGCCCACGGTCACCTGCCCACTTCAGTCGTAGTTGCCGATGTTTTGGTTAACACTGAGACAAGCTTCGGTCGCCGGCTGCAGAACCCATCGTTAGGAGTGTTCGGTGCGAAGTGTGTTCCGATACACTTGTACTCTGCCCAGTATTAAATTCTTATCTTAGTTCACCTGTTTTACAAGTTTGCCCAGCCTTCGCCGTCCGACATCTGTAATGACGAGTGGCCGCCCAAACCCTTGACCTCTGGAAAAATTTGAATAAACTGCCAAAAGGTAGGAATTTAAAAAGATGGGACCTGGTCAAACCGAAAAAACCAGAGGTTCTACAGAGTTTCAGAGAGAGCATTAGGGAACGATTCACAAGTACAAGGGAAAGAAATACAATGGTATAAGGATGGGTAGCTTTGAGAGATGAAATAGTGAAGCCAGCAGAGGATCGAGTAGGTAGAACTACGAGGGCTAGTAGAAATCCTTGGGTAACAGAAGAGGTATTGAATCTGATTGATGATAGGGGAAAACATAAAAAAGACAATAAATGAAGCAGGCAAAATGAATACAAACGTCTTAAAAATGAAATCGCAGGAAGTGCAAAACGGCTAAGAAGGGATGGCTAGAGGTCAAATGTCAGGATGTATAAGCATATATTACTACCGGTAAGATAGATACTGCACCCAGGAAAATTAAAGAGACCTTTGGAGAAAAGAGAGCCACTTGTATGAACATCAAGAACTCAGGTGGAAAACCAGTGCTAAGGAGTGAAGGGAAAGTACGTAGAAAGGTGAGAGGAGTATACAGAGGGTCTATAGAAGGGCGTTGTGCTTGAGTGCAATATTATGGAAATGGAAGAGGGCATAAATGGAGACGAAATGGGAGATATGATACTGCGTGAAGAATTTGATAAAGCACTGAAAGACCTAAATGGGAAAAAAGGCTCCGGGAGTAGAAAACATTCCATTCGAACTACTCATACCCTTAGGTGAGCCAGCCATGACAAAACTCTTCCATTTGGTGAGCAAGATGTATGAGACAGGCGAAATGCCCTCAGATTTCAAGAAGAATATAATAATTCCAATCCCAAGGAAAGCAGGTTTTGACAGGTGTAAAAATTATTGAACTATCAGTTTAATAAGTCACGGTTGCAAAATACTAACACGAATTCTTTCCAGATGAATGCAAAAACTGGTGGAAGTCGACCTCAGGGAAGATCAGTTTGGCTACCGTAGAAATGTTGGAACACGCGGGGCAATACTGACCCTACGACTTACCTTAGAACATAGGTTAAGGAAAGGTAAACCCACATTTCTAGCATTTGTAAACTTAGAAAAACATTTTGACAATGTTGACTGGAATACCCTCCATCAAATTCTGATGGTGCCAGGGGTGAAATACAGGGAGCGAAAGGCTATTTACAATTCGTACAGAAACCAGATTATAAGAATCGAGGGGCACGAAAGGGAAGCAGTGATTGACAAGAGAGTCAGACAGGCTTGTAACCTATCCCCAATGTTATTCAATCTGTATATTGAGCAAGCAGTAAAGGAAACAAAAGAGAAATTCGGAGTAGAAATTAAAATCCATCGAGAAGAAATAAAAGTTTTGAGGTTTGACGACGACATTGTAATCCTGTCAGAGACACCAAAGGACCATGAAGAGCAGTTGAATGGAATAGGCAGTGTCTTGAAAGGACGATATAAAATGACCATCAACAAAAGCAAAACAAGGTTAATGGAATGTAGTCGAATTAAGTCAGGTGATGCTGAGGGAATTAGATTAGGACATGAGACATTTATAGTTGTTTCATAAGTTTTGCTGTATGGAAATCAAAATAACTTTCAAAAATGGCTCTGAGCACTATGGGACTCAACATCTTAGGTCATAAGTCCCCTAGAACTTAGAACTACTTAAACCTAACTAACCTAAGGACATCACACACACCCATGCCCGAGGCAGGATTCGAACCTGCGACCGTAGCAGTCCCGCGGTTCTCAAAATAACTGATGATGGTCCAAGTAGAGGGAATATAACATGTAGACTGGGTATGCCAAGGAAAGCGTTTCTGAAGAAGAGAAATTCTTTAACACCGAGTATACATTGAAGTGTAAAGAAGTGCTTTCTGAAAGAATTTATATGGAATGTAGCTACAGTATGTATGGAAGTGAAACATGGATGATAAATAGTTTAGACAAGAAGAGAATAGAAGCTTTAGATACGTGTTGCAACAGAAGAATGCTGAAGAGCAGATGCGTAGATCACGTAACTAATGAGAAGGTACTGAACAGAATTGGGGAGAAGAGGAGTTTGTGGTACAACTTGACTAGAAGAAAGGATCGATTGGTAGGACAAGTTCCGAGGCGACAAGAGATTACCAATTTAGTATGTGAGGGAAGCGTGGAGGGTAAAAATCGTTAAGGGAGACCAAGATATGAATACACTAAGCAGATTCAGAAGGATGTAGGATGCAGTAGTTACTCGGAGACGAAGAGGCTTACACAGGATAGAGTAGCATGGAGAGCTGCATCAAACTAGTTTCTGGACTGAAGTCCACAACAACAACAACAACAATTTCAATACAAACACTTTTTCATTTGTATGTTGCATATAAGCAACGTACTATCCACCATGCTGTTCAATGTCATGTTTGGTTACATCGGAAAATTATGTCTACAATTAAAGTTAGATTTCGTTTGTAGGTTACGAAAGTGGTAGTGAAGGCAGTTGAGCGTGTACATTACATATTTTTCAGTGTTTGTCTGACTAAAAAATTCAGTTTAATTGTTCAGTGGGTTCCAACAGTCTACTAGCAATCCATCTCGCACAATGTCGGTGCGAAGAGTGTTAAAAGAATGCTGTATAATGGTCGTGCAGCTTCTCAGAAGTTCTGCATTGCTGTAGCAAGTGCTAAGCGATTGTTAAGGTGATATAAACAGGGATCCACGACGGACGACTGGGCTCAAGTGATTGGGAGTGATGACTCGCTTTATGCCCTGTGACAGGTCGATGGAAGGTTTTTGGGACTGGCGAATCCCTGTTGAGTGCTACCTGCCGTCATGTGTAGCGCCAACTCTGAATTACCAAGGAGGTGGCGTTACGGTGTGGGTCGTTTACCGAAGTTAGGATGTGGTCCGCTTATTGAGATTATGAGAACTCTCACTCAGAAAGCATACGAACACAGTTTATAGCACTGTGTATTGCTTACGGAGGTTAAATGATGATTGTTTGTATCAAGGTGGATATCAACCCAGTCATAACGCAGTATCTGTGAAGCAATGGATTGTGCACAAACATTCCTCAAACTGAATGGCCTGCCCAGGACCTAACCTGAACCCATGGGCTGCCATTTTTCCACAGACATTCAGACACCTCATTAAACGTGTCTTCATCTGAGATCAAGCCGTTTTAAAGGCACCCTATATTATGAGCCAAGGCACTTTTGATCAGGTAGCGTACTTGTCAGTATCATGCTCTTGGGAGGCTTGTGAACCCCTGTTGGGTGGGCGTGGAGGGAGGAGGAGGGGCAAAGGAGGGAGGTGCAGACTTGGAGAGTCGCATAGAGTTAGCGAGCACGCAATTGGATATCCCCACAGATGTAAGCGCCTCTTGGTGCTCGCTGATAACAACAAACGCAAGTGGCTCATGAGCACACTTAAGAGCAATGAGTGCCCAGAAGCTCTTCGTATGTTCCGTAAACAGCTAAGGAATACGAAAGGAAGGTATGAGTTGTAACACCCACTTGACGGAGAGGTCATAAGAGATCTTGAACAAATTCGGATCACCGAAAGATGGGGAGGGATATCGCCTCTGCCCTTTTCAAAGGAATCATCCTCGTGTTTGCCTGGAACGATTCACGGAAATCACGGAAGACCTAAATCTGCACGGCCCGATGGGTATCTCAACCGTCGTCCTCCCAAATGCAAGTCCAGCATGCTAACCGTAGCGCCACCTCACTCGGTTGTAAACGATTGAGTTGCATACTGCAGATACGAAACTTATGTTTTATTAGGGCTATTTGCTTTACAATCGCACTACTGTTAGATGAAAAGTTTTAAGTACACATTCCACAGGTAACTGAAGTTCAGCAAACCTTTGTGATGAAATATTTCTCATGTTCTAGAACATAACGAGACACCAGTTCAATATTTGTTAAGTTACTAAAGGTAGTATAGTTACTTTGATGTTTATGCCCTTATCTCCTCGGAGTTGGACACCATTAATTATCCAATGAAACATTAGATACTCTAAACTTTAAATTTTTTGAAACTACTTTTCGATATTATCCATAATGCAGTAATGCAGAACTTAAAAAGAAGGAGTGTTTAGCTAAGAGAAATTATTACAACAATTTTTATGTGATAAAATTTTATTAACTGTGTTCAGTTTCTTTAGATTCTTGTGTGCTAGATGATGAAGTAATGTTTGAGTTGCAACCATGAGTTCTAATGCGTTACACTATCTTTTTTGCCAATACACTATTTGATTTCCTTACATGTGTAACAGTGTAGGTAGGACATGTGTTATGTGGAATTCTGTCTTGATAAATAACGTGACATGTGACAAATATTTGATCTTTTCATGCTGAGATGACGGTACAATACCGAAACCGAAGTAATAAAACCCTTAATACGGTTGTGTCTCATTAATTTTGTCATTAACGTCGAAAAATACACCCCAACTGTTAGAAATCGCCTATAAAAAGAGTTCAGTATGCATTATGCCGCAATTTGCACATAATGTTTATAACAAAAGAAGGAAAAAATAACTATTACAATTCATTAGGCAGTGACACAATTCTGCTATCCGTATATACCGGGTGGTCCATTGATTGTGAGCGGGCCAAATATCTCACGAAATAAGCGTCAAACGAAAAGACTACAAACAACGAAACTTGTCTAGCTTGAAGGGGGAAACCAGATGGCGCTACGGTTGGCCCGCTAGATGGCGCTGCCATAGGTCAAACGGATATCAACTGCGTTTTTTAAGTAGGAACCCCCATTTTTTTTACATATTTGTGTAGTACGTAAAGAAATATGAATGTTTTAGTTGGAGCACTTTTTTCGCTTTGTGATAGATGGCGTTGTAATAGTCACAAACATATGACTCACAATTTTAGATGAACAGTTGGTAACAGGTAGGTTTTTTAAATTAAAATACAGAAAGTAGGTACGTCTGAACATTTTATTTCAGTTGTTCCAATGTGATACATGTACCTTTGTGAACTTATCACTTCTGAGAACGCATGCTGTTACAGCGTGATTACCTGTAAATACCACATTAACGCAATAAATGCTCAAAATGATGTCCGTCAACCTCAGTGCATTAGCCAATAGTGTAACGACATTTCGCTCAACAGCGCGTAGTTCGCCTTCCGTAATGTTCGCATATGCATTGACAATGCGCTGAGGCATTTTGTCAGGCGTTGTCGGTGGATCACGATAGCAAATATCCTTCAACTTTCCCCACAGTAAGAAATCCGGGGACGTCATATCCGGTGAACGTGCTGACCATGGTAAGGTGCTTCGACGACCAATCCACCTGTCATGAAATATGTTATTCAATACCGCTTCAACCGCACGCGAGCTATATGCCGGACATCCATCATGTTGGAAGTACATTGCCATTCTGTCATGCAGTGAAACATCTCGTAGTAACATCGGTAGAACATTACGTAGGAAATCAGCATAGATTGCACCATTAAGATTGCCATCGATAAAATGCGGGCCAGTTATCCTTCCTCCCATAATGCCGCACAATACATTAACCCGCCAAGGTCGCTGACGTTCCACTTGTCTAAGCCATCGTGGATTTTCCGTTACCCAATAGAGCATATTATGCCGGATTACGTTACCGCTGTTGGTGAATGATGCTTCGTCGCTAAATAGAACGCGTGCAAATATCTGTCATCGGCCCGTAATTTCTCTTATGCCCAGTGGCAGAACTGTACTCGACGTTCAAAGTCGTCGCCATGCAATTCCTGATGCATAGAAATATGGTACGGGTGCAATCGATGTTGTAGCATTCTCAACACCGACGTTTTTGAGATTCCCGATTCTCTCGCAATTTATCTGCTACTGATGTGCGGATTAGCATCATCATTTTTTGCAGGTCGTGGTTGACGTTTCACATGTGACTGAACACTTCCTGTTTCCTTAAATAACGTAGCTATCCGGCAAACGGTCCAGACACTTGGTTGGTGTCGTCTAGGATGCCGAGCAGCATACATAGCACACGGCCGTTGGGCATTTTGATCACAATAGTCATACATCAACATGATATCTACCTATTCCGCAATCGGTAAACAGTCCATTTTAACACGGTTAATGTATCACGAAGCAAATACCGTCCGCACTTTTCGAATGTTACGTGATACCACGTGACTATTACAGTGCCATTTATCACAAAGCGAAAAAAGTGGTCCAACTAAAACACTCATATTTCTTCAAGTACTACACGAATATGTAATAAAAATGGGGGTTCCTATTTAAAAAAACGCAGTTCTTTCCGTTTGACCTATGGCAGCGCCATCTAGCAGGCAAACATAGCGCCATCTGGTTTCCCCCTTCAAGCTAGACGAGTTTCGTTCTTTGTAGTTTTTTCGTTTGATTGTTATTTCGTGAGATATTTGGCCCGGTCACTATCAATGGACCACCCTGCATATATAAACAAATGACTATATATTTAACCTCAATGGTTACTGTCGTAAAATAAAATTTTCACCTTAAATGGTTTCAGGATGCCATTGATTAATTATATCAAAGCTGTTGTTAAAAAGTTCTCAAAACTACTTCAATTGTTAAACCGGCCTGTATATAAAACGTATGTAAAACTAGTGTGAGCAGTAGGTCATGAAAGCTATGGAAAACAGTATCTAAATATCCTGGAGACACCTGCAGTGTATTTCTGAAACCTTGCTCTCGCAGTTAGGCGTAACTCCCAGCTAGCACAATCTCTGTTTGTAACTAAGCTGTAAAAGAGTCACGGCCACATTAGTAGTACTTAAATTGCACTGGTGGAGGAACGTCGTTGAATATTTACAATCCTCTATCCATATAACTATTAAATATTTCACTGGTCATTAAATAAATAAGCCCAGGATACAAATTCATTCTTGCATAATATTACCAGGTATTTTAACTTACAATAGCCAGTCTCTTTTCTTTAAAATCAGCAATATCTACGTCTATTATACAGAAATAATGTGGTCTGTATTACTCTGAAAAGTTATTTCACTTCGTTTATCTTTGCTTTTAAAAGGTTCGTTTTATACATTGCCTCAAGATCCGCTGCTGCTCTCTGTTGGTGATTTCTAGAGCTGTCTCCTCCATCCATTTCGTAGTATCATTCAAAGGGACTGTGTTGTTCGTCTGGTAGATGCATCTCAAGACAGCCCTTTCTCATACCGTTACAGATTTAAAGAAAAAAAAGTATAATTTTATTAATCGTCACATACGTTACCATTCTTTCCCACTGCATTTTTGACAAGTTGGAAACAGTTGAATGAGAAGGAAGAAAATCATATAACAATTTCGTACGACCTGCCATCTCCTCGGGTCGTTAATCTGCCAGGAAAATTGAGCTAAATTGAACGTGCAGTGTTGCCCATCAGAAATCACTACATATCATCAGTATTTGCATAAAATGTTACTCTTTTGCTTTCATCTCAATAAATCTGTTATGGTGAATCATCGTCTGTTAGTGGAAGCGTACGGAGAACACGCACTGTCACAAACAACGTACAAAGATTGGTTTGGACGATTCAAGAAGGACGATTCTCAGGTGAGTAACGAAGTGCTTCCTTGTCGATGTGGTGCACCATCAGCTGCTGCAACCGGGTCGAGCAGCGAATACTGAACGCTGCGAAGTCACTCAATTTCATTCGCATTCTTAACGACAAACACCCGCAGTACGCTCAGATACGTGTCAAATTTGTTCTTCTTCATGGCAATGTCAAACTACACGGGGCAAACCGAGTGCAGGAAGCCTTGAAGGAACTTGAATGGTATGTCTTACCCACCCCCATATTCACCAGACATCGCCCCTTTCGATGCTCATTTATTCTGATGCAAGTAGCACGGCCTTCCTGAAAAACACATCTTTCAAATGTGTATGGATCAACTGAGTAGAACAAGATTTTTTGTTCTTTGTTTTTTTGTCGCGAAGTCCTTTTCATTGCAGGAGAAGTAGGAAACAGTTGTAGCTGACGAAGGGAACTACTTTCAATAGATAATCTTCTATTTATAAGGATAAATATGTGTTTTCCGTCTCACGAACGCCCAGAATTAATTCAAGTATCCAATAAATAAACAAATTTGGTGTCGCAATTCGGCCGCTGAAAATGACAAAAATTACTTTCTCATTTGAGAATAGTGGTCGTGTTGCCCCCATAACTTAACGAATAACGCACATAGATATATTTACTAGATCTCAGTATACTTCGGATGGCCCGTCTTCAAAGCGTCATTCTCTATTTGAAAATGATAAAAAGTTTTGTGATATAAATCCTTGGTGTTATTATTACAAAGAAATGTTTTCCTTGTGCATAATCTGTACTTAATAAAACCATCCCACCTACAATTATGAAACTATGTAACACTTTCCTTTCGGCACATGAAGTAGGAGTGTTAAGAATTTGATTAGTTATCTTCAGAAATCTCAGAATACGTTAAATAGATCACGTTTCTCTTCCAATCCCATCCCGTTTGTCTCTCACCACGTATGTTGCAGCTACGTCACATTTGGTTTAGAGTTTACGTTACAGCAACTTTTCTGTTGGCTTGGTTTTGAATCACTTGAATTAATGCATTTGTTTCATTCATTTTTGTGCTTGAGTACTTCATTCTACGCATACCTTTTTGGCTCTACTTTTTGCTTAATCATTGCCCCTGCACCTTTAATTACATGGTTTTTTATCGTGTTGCACTCTTGCTGTGTCCGCCTACGGTAGCTGAATGGTCAGTGAGACAGAATGTCAATCCTAAGGGCCCGGGTTCGATTCCCGGCTTGCTCGATTTTCTCCGCTCAGGGACTGGGTGTTGTGTCGTCATCTCATCCCCATCGACACGCAAGTCGCCACAGTGGCGTCAAATCGAAAGACTAGCACCCGGCGAACTGTCTACCCGACGGGAGGACATAGTAACACGACATTAAAAAAAAAACCTCTTGCTGTACCACGATCGTAGCTCTTCCCTGGCCAGTGGCCGCAGCAACCGCCTGCAGGTGCCGCAACCCGCAGTACAGGGTCGGAGCTCACGGACAAGGAAACCGATAGCGGTCGAGTTGTGGCTCTGCGATGCCATTGTGTGCACGGGCCGTGATAAGTGCTGAGTTACTAGCGCCCTGCAGAATCTGAGCGCCGTTCCAGGGACCGCTATCTGTCCTCGCTCATTGTTCGCGCCGCATCTAATTTTCGCGCTTTGGTCGCCATCCAGGATTTTGTGTATATATGTGAAGGTCAACTTTGTTCCATTCTGTAGCAACTGACGCAGAAAGTGACCTCGAAAGTTGAAACAGCGTCGGAACAGAATAGCAACGTTATGAATCTTCCACGCTAATATATATTAGAACTTCTACTTTTGCACTGCCTGTTTTTCCCCTTTCCGTAGCCGATGTCGCTAACGTACACCTCTGTTGTGGCGCTGGGCTCAAAGGTAGGCAGTTCGGATCGTGTTCATAAAAGTAATTTACACCTACAGCAAGGAAAAGGATGGGGATGTGTGGAATAGATTGTCTGCCGGCATCGGATTCCACCTCCTCCCCTCCCTTCAACAACGCAAACATCGCACCACAGTAAACACATCTATTACGGGCACTTACACTGAGCAAATACATTAGGACATAACTGCGACACACTACACGGGGAAGTGCTACTCTTTGAGGAAGAGGAAGACAATTTGCAATTAGACGACAGAAAAACCGATCCTGTCTCCCAGGTAACAATGACGTACGACTGAATACACAGGTCTTCGACAAAAAAAACTGCCTAGGATTTCTTAACATTTTCTTATAGATTTTGACCTCCCAAAAACAGGAAAAATATTCAAAAAATTCTATCACATAGGTTTTTATGTATATTCCAGTATTTATGTTCATAAGAAATAAACCTATGTGTTTTTAATTTAATAATTATTAAAAATTATATCAATTATAATTGATAAAATAAACTTAAATTAAAAAATTACAATATTAACTTTTCCTTGTTATCACTTGCAGGTTTTACCGTGAACACGTGGGCGCCAGAAGCAAATGCAAAGAATCTTATTGTTCACTTTTATCGTGTTGCAAAAAGTTAAATGAAATGAAGAGAAACTCTCAGTAGAAAGATTGCTATTCAAGTGAACACTGCTGTTGTTTCTGTCTAGTCATGGCTACAAGAGGTTGTGTTATTTCTCCAAACAATTTTTGTTATATCTGTAGTGAATACACTATTAAAAGTCAACAGAGAAACATAAGTGATTTTGTGAGGAAAGTTTATTTTGCTTACTTTAAATTAAAACTTGGTGATCAAGATAATCCATTGGCCCCGCATAGGGTGTGTAGAAGATGTGAAGAAGATCTTCGTTTATGGTTTAAGGTCAAGAAAATTTCATTTCGATTTGGAATTCCTATGATATGGCGTGAGCAGAAAAACCATACCACTGATTGCTATTTCTTTTCAGTTGATGTAAAGGGATTCAGTTCAAAAAACGAAAGAAGCATAAGTTATCCTAACCTTTACTCAGCTGTACGTCCAGTGGCCCATAGCTCTGAAATGCTTATCCCACAGCCACCTTCCAGTCTGGATGAATACCCAAATGAGTTGGAGGACGAAGTTACATTACCTCCCAGGGTGAATCAAGCTCAGATTTTTCTTCAGACGAAGATGAAAGGCCTCAACTATTTTCTCAAAGTGAGCTCAATGATCTAGTAAGAGATTTAGGTCTTTCAAAAGATGCAGCCGAACTGTTAGGCTTCAGATTAAAAAATAAAAACCTTTTATTATCTGGCACCTCATTTTCATGTAACAGACACCGAGAAAAAGAATTCAGAAATTTAGTTTCTTGCAATGATGTGGAACGACCCATGGATTCCTTTGATATGCAGTATGACTCATGTGAATGGCACCTATTCATTTACTCATACAAAAGCAGTCTTAAAGTAGTATTATTGCACAATGGAAATAAATCTGCATCGCTTCCGATAGGACATTCTATGCATATGGACGAAACCTATAACGATTTGGCCATTATCCTGGACAAAAGTCAAATATCAGGACCATCACTGGATGGTTTGTGGGAACTTCAAAATACTCACGATGCTTTGTTCGTCAGCAGGCAGGCTATACTAAATACCCATGCTTCTTATGCTGAGCCAGAGAACAGCACTGGACTAAAAGTGGTTGTCCACCACGAGAAACTTTAAAACCTGGAGAGGAAAATGTTATCAATACTAATTTGGTACCACCAGAAAAGGTTTCGTAGCCACCTCTTCATATCAAACTGGGGTTGATGAAACAATCTGTAAAATCGCTGCAAAAGTATGGGGACTGTTTTAAATATCTAGGTACAAAATTCTCGAAGCTGTCAGAAGCAAAGTTGAAAGAGGGAGTTTTCACTGGCCCCGACATAAGAAAACTCTTAACCGACACCCTCTTTGTGGAAAGTATGAATGAGAAGGAAAAAGAAGCTTGGGTATCGTTCAAGGATGTAGTGCGAATGTTTTGGGGAAATACTAAGGAACCTGACTACAAAACCATTGTCCAACGGAAGCTAGCAGCATACGAAGCTCAAGGCTTCACGATGAACTTGAAGGTCCATTTTTTACACTCCCACATAGACACTTTTCCTGAAAACCTGGGAGCTTACAGTGAAGAACAGAGGGAGCGGTTTCAGCAGCATGTCCGTGATATCGAGAGACGGTACCAAAGAAGATGGGATGTCACTATGCTTGTTGACTACTGTTGGATGTTTAAGCGGGAAAGTAAAGATGGAAATAGGAAAAGGACTCGGCGATCAAGGAAAAGAAGAAAAGGTTTCATAAGAAACATGAATAATATTGTTACTATATGTCTCAAAATAATGTTTCATTGGTTGTAAAAAAATTATGTTTGATAATTTTGAATAAACGAGTGCTTTTACCAATTTTTGTGTTTGAGTTTGCAAAAACCCTTATGCGATAGAAAAAAATGGACATCATTTCTGAAATAGCGCATTCTAAAACGTATAATTCAGTAAAAATATTTCATGCACCCACCAAACTTTTTTTGCAGACCTGTGATATTTTTACTACCTGTTTTGAATTGGATAAAAATCTAATAAAGCGTTAGGTTTCAAAGCATACCATAGTATTTGTACACGGTTTCGTAGAATGTAACTCATTTTCTGACTATAAATTCCGAGAATATGTGTCTTTTAGCAAGAATGTAATGTCTTTCATGTTGACTATTACCTCTAGTCTGAGCGGTATGCTCGAGTGTATATTGCCTTCCCCTTCTGCCTCCATAGATTAAGCAGTCTTCCTCGTTCCGGCTCCACAATCATCTCCAGCGTGTTCCGGGTCTCCCTCGATTTCTACTTCACCTCAGCATGTAATCAAACACGCCTTACTAAGTTTGGTATTTATCTTCACACATCCATTAACACTTCTCATAAATCTAATACTGTAATACCATATTAGAAAGGGTTTACAAATTTTCTTGACAAATGAATTTCTACTAATTTCGATTATTATTTCATAGATGAATCCAAAAATAAACATAGTATACGGTACTAAATTGCGAAACTAATAATAGAAATTTTAAGTGCGCCTAGTAATTACTAATTTCAAAAGCTTCTAAAAACTAATTTTAGCTGTACATTCAGAGATAGTCCTTATCGAGTGTAACATAGAAAATAACGTAATTCCTTTCCATAAATTTTATTTTGAAATATAACATATAGTGTATAAATTTGCAAGAAAGTTTTCAGAAAAACAGCTGAGATAATATTGAGGGTGTCCAAAATTCGAAAAATAATATTAGTGTCGACTACTACTGTTGAGGAAAAGTAATGCTAGAGGAAGATGTCCCATTGCGAGGTTTAATGTTGCAGCCTCTCTGATTTATTCAAGTGCTTAATTAGTCTAGATCCAATTAGCTGCCTTCCATGTATATCATAGTCAGCCTCATTTATGAACTTATTAAATGTTAAAATGTTTCCTTGTTAGGCTTTCTGGTTATTTTCTTGGCGATTGTTTTTTTTTTTCTATTTGTATACACTATGTGATATAGCATATCCGGACGCCTGGGTGAAAATGACTTACAAGTTCGTGGCGCCCTCCATCGGTAATGCTGGAATGCAGTATGGTGTTGGCCCACCATTAGCCTTGATGACAGCGACCACTCTCGCAGGCATACGTTCAGTCAGGTGCTGGACGGTTTCTTGGGGAATGGCAGCCCATTCTTCACGGAGTGCTGCATTCAGGAGAGGTATCGATATCGGCCGGTGAGGCCTGGCATGAAGTCGACGTTCCAAAACATCCCAAAGGTGTTCTATAAGAGTCAGGTCAGGACTCTGTGCACGCCAGTCCATTACAGAGGTGTTATTGTCATGTAACCACTCCGCCACAGGCCGTGCATTATGAACAGGTGCTCGATCGTGGTGAAAGATGCAATCGCCATTCCCGAATCACCATCGCGAGTGGTAAGCAAAAAGGTGCTGTAAACATCAATTCTGGGCCGTGCTGTGGGTAGTGCGACGCAAAACACCAAAGGGTGCAAGCCCCCTCCATGAAAAACACGACCACTCAATAACACGACCGCCTCCGAATTTTACTGTTGCACTACAGAGGCTGGAAGATGACGTTCACCTGGAATTTTCCATACCCACGCCCTGCCATAGGATCGCTACATTGCGTATCGTGATTCGTCACTCCACGTTTTTACAGTGTTCAATCGTCCATTGTTTACGCTCCTTACACCAAGCGAGGCATCGTTTGGCATTTACCAACAGGACGTGTGCCCTATGAGCAGCCGCTTGACCATGAAATCCGTGTTTCCTCACCTCCCGCCTAACTGTCATAGTACTTGCAGTGGATCCTGATGCAGTTTGGAGTTCTGTGTGATGGTCTGGATAGAAGTTTGCTTATTACACATTACGACCCTCTTCAACTGTCGGCTGCATCCGTCAATCAACAGACGAGGTCGGCCTATACGTTTTTGTGCTGTACGTGTCCCTTCACGTTTCCACTTCACTATCACATCGGAAACAGTGGACCTAGTGATTTTTTGGAGTGTTAAAATCTCGCGTACAGACGTATGAGACAAGTGACACCCAATCACCTACGTTGGAAGTCAGTGAGTTACGCGGAGCGCCCCATTCTGCTCAGTCAAGAGGTCTAATGACTACTGACGTCGCTGATATGGCAGCCCAGTGAACCTAATATGAAAAACGTATATATTTGGGGGTGTCAGGATACTTTTGATCACATAGTGTATATCATAGAATGTATATGGTATATTTTGTCGGTCTGAGGCGCCTTGCCAAGGTCAGCGTGGCTCCTCCCGTCGAAGGTTCGAAAAATGGTTCAAATGGCTCTGAGCACTATGGGACTCAACATCTTAGGTCATAAGTCCCCTAGAACTTAGAACTACTTAAACCTAACTAACCTAAGGACATCACACACACCCATGCCCGAGGCAGGATTCGAACCTGCGACCGTAGCAGTCCCGCGGTTCCGGACTGCAGCGCCAGAACCGCTAGACCACCGCGGCCGGCCGAAGGTTCGAGTCCTCCCTCGGGCATGGGTGTGTGTGTCGTCCTTACTGTAAGTTAGTTTAAGTTAGATTAAGTAGTGTGTAAGCTGATGGACCGGTGACCTCAGCAGTTTGTTCCCACAGGACCTTACCACAAATTTCCAGTTTTATTTTGTAAATATATTTTGTATGCTATTGTCACATGCGAGCTCACCTCCCGAAACGAATTGAAGCTTCAGCTTGTCACCGGTCATCCCTTTAGACTACATCCTTTCTCTCGGAGCTGCTGATCTCACTATGGGAGAGCTTCTGCTGACGTTAGAAGGAGAGAAGCTCATGGTGAGTTATGGCTGTGAATCGATCCGTATGGGTTTAACTGCAGAAACTATGCAGTGTCTTATTTCCCAGTCGGTACACATTTTTAACTCATCACACGCAATGTACGCGACATATGCTCTACTTGAAACAAAAGAAAAGGGCAGCGATCTGAATCGGCTTCCGCCCGTCTATACAGATTTGACTTGCCGCTTACATGCCTTACATATTGTTACTACATACATCATAGGTTCTATAAAAAGATTCATCCCGTTTCATAAGGCTTTAGTTTTTACGTGAATGAAGATACAAACTTATGTGAATATGAACTTACACTTGAGAATACAATGTTTTTGTGTTCAAAAGGAACATCTAATTTTACGCAGGACAGAAAGAGAGTCAGCACTGATCATAACGTCATTCCGCTTTTCTGTTATGTTACAGGTCTGGATTTCAACTGACAGTGAAGCTATCATCAGTGCGTTGTAATCATGTAGACTAATGTTATTATAATCACACATCATCCAATCTAAGTCATTCATGTACAAGCATTAGTGTGAGTTGGACTAATGCACGACACATGATCCAGTCTGACTCAGACATGTACAAGCATTAGCCCAACTAACACTAACGCTTGTACGTGCCTGAGTTAGAATGGATTATGTGTCATTACGCCTCTCAGCATTTGAAGCATCTATCTCATCTCAAGTCCATAGTTCTTATTTTTATTTTTACTCAGGTAATTCACGTAGTAAGGAAAGTCTCTTCATTACGAAAGCCGGTCCCGAACTCAGCATCATTCCTCGCATATGGCGTGTTTCTCCTTGTGCTTATGATTATTCAACGTCCTCTTGCGACTAGATTGTCCGTTATACTTGAGTTTTTATACTACAGTGTCGCTTCGGATTTTCCGGACGCAACTAACAGTTTCATTTCTAGATATTAGAACCGAAATTTAGTATCGTAAATAATGGAACCTAACAATATCAACATGAGCGACACACGTAACAGCATTTATGCGTCGGCACATAGCTATTTGCTCCAAATCACAGCTTTAAATGTAGTTAGCTAAGGATATCAGGGTAGATGATCATTCATCGCCACAGTTACACCAAAAGAATGTAGCACAGCACATGCAAATCGATATGTTCGGACGTTCCTTCCTACGCTGTTTAGGAAGAGCTAGAAGCAGCTGTTCTAAGAGGTTCAGCGAGTAGTTTTGTCATAACAGGAAAGCCAAAATGCATAAAACCGGTGATTAAAAACGATTGAGTGAGCACACAGTTTGTTGAAAATTACTTTGAAAAAGGTCAAGTAATTTTTAAAAAATTAGGAATATTTATTACTTTCTCAAACTCGTCACAGCTACGTCGAGCTATAAGTACGGTTGCCTTAAAGATTCGCGCAAATTTAATATAAAAATATAGTTTATGGGAATTCTGAAGTCATACAGCGCGTGCGTAGAAGCTATTTGCCATATTTTACGAGGGGCTAACAGAGTTTGTCATACGTATTACATATATGTCGTAATCATGTCTTTCAGTTGCAAAATTGATCCTTGTGTCGCACCACGCAGCGATTATATTACATCACACAAGCGGGAGACAAATTAAACACTGCAGGCATCTCTTCAGGAATAGATTCTCAAGAAACTGAGTATGTTATTTTTCTCGATATATTTACTAAAAAAAGAGACGTAATATTTTTTGTCATAGTGAATACAATGACAGCTTTATCAATGATATAGGCAGAGATGTTCTTGTTGTAAAAGATCGATATTACAATCAACGACATTTTTTATCTTCATTTAATGACTGGGGTACCATGTAACCGACAAACAGTCAGATGCTTTGTAAGTTTGACACTACAGAAAATTCGTAGGTTGACATTATCACCAGAGCTCCATTACTGGTAACTGTTGTTCTGTCACGTCATCAGACTACGTCTACCCATTTTTGATCAATAGCGTCATGACTTTATATTGAATAACTTCAACACGTCGTCCATATTAGTATTAGTATTACATTAAAAGAACAGCGTATTACATTAAAAGAACAGCTCAATGTTGATTATTATTGTATTATTAAGTCCATCCTCGTATTTTTACTAACATACGTGGCTATATCATTGATCTTAAAAAAATGGTTCAAATGGCTCTGAGCACTATGGGACTTAACATCTATGGTCATCAGTACCCTAGAACTTAGAACTACTTAAACCTAACTAACCTAAGGACATCACACAGCACCCAGTCATCACGAGGCAGAGAAATGATCTTAAAGGATGTTACATCCGACACTTCCGTAATGGAGTGGACGGTGCAGACTCCGATTAATTGGCAGGTTGGCCGTCCCTTAATCCAGGATGGGCTGCGCAGGACAATCGGTATCGCAACACGAGCAGTTCGGCAGTCGCGGAATCTGTAGACCTCAGTTACAAAATATATTCTTTGTATGACGCTTTTACAGTGGCACAAGATGGAGACTTCATGGCGTACGTTGTTCCCCAGGGAGCAATGGCTACCTCAGGTGTTCTGGGCCATGGCGGGATATGATCGCCTACATTTGCGCTGGCTTAGCTAAGCGGCTGCATTAATGTGTTGCCTTGAGGATGCGGAACCGACGTCACGCGTCAGCTGGAAAGGTCCACGATAAATACGGGCCACCCAACTTGTGACGTCACACCAGTCGCCTTGTTCGTCACACTTCGCGAACGCTTAGTTTCATGCAGGGCGCATGAGAGATCAATATTAATTGAAAAGCTACCCACTAAATATCTTAACCTCGTCGTGTGCTGTCGAAAGCTCACATGTATTTAAGTGCACAATCAAGAGTTATTAAAATCGTCTGAAATAGTTACTGGCTTCCTGATGGGGACAGCTGCTGGCACTAGTAAGACCCGCAGTGTCACGTGCGCCACGGCCTGTCTTTCTTTGGGTCTCGTCGGCAGGTAGCAGGTGTGTGTGTGTGTGAACAGTTGGCTGCTGCGGCAATCAGTAATGTGTTTGGTGCAGTTATGAGCAGGCTCCGAACCCAAGACCCCTTGGAGACACACAGTGACCAGATGAAGTCGCCCTAGACGTGGCAGGATATCGTAGACCGGCGGTTAGCGGATGAAGCTGAGCTGATTGCCCCACAATGGACCCAATGGTTTTTGTGATGTCTAGACGTCGGTAGTACTCGAAGATAAGATACTGCTGAGCGTCAAGTATTAAGACTGGCTCCGCCCAGCTTTATTATCAATGGACCCTCCTCCGGCTACGTATGAGACCTAGGCAGCGTAGTGTGCATAATTCAGCTCACCACTGTGGCAGATTAGGGTCTTGCACCATGCCCTTTCAGTAATATTCCATCCGTGGTAGCAGTATTTCACAGGCAGCTAGCTCACCTGCCTCGTCACGAGTGGTGAAGTCTCTACATAGAGCTGTCGCCGCAACAGTTCATTATGTTTTCAGAAATTTCTCCAAAACAATACTTTTAATTAATTAAATGCGTATTTAACTAGTTGTTCGGACTACTAAATCTGACACTGGTACTTAACTGAGGAATATTTCTAGTTTAAATATCAAAATTTTTTACGTTATACAACTCCCTTACAGCTGCTGTTGCAGACAACATAATTGCTTTGTCAGTACCGGAATCAGCATTACGATGTTAACAGACACTCGATACTCTAGTTAAAAGAATTGTATCCACAAGAAAGGCATCGCATGAAAGTATTTATGGCAGGGAACAGAGAATGGAAAATTCTAGCTTCCATTTTTTAAAATAAATAAACAGCGCCCTTTCTCCACAGTGTAATATGTTTTGGTTAGAGCGCAAAAAGCAATAGCTGTTTGTAGGTATCCTCCCCAAGAAAAGCAAGTAAAAATAATTTCGATATACTACATATAAGGAGATACTACCAAAAAAAAGCGATTGACAGGTATACTTTTGTGAAACAGTGAGTTGGTAATATCAGTGGTGTGTCCGTTTAAAATGAGTTTACGTTGTAAATGCAATCGCTTTTCTCACTTTACCAATTCAGTTTATCTGAACGGAGTCTATTATTACATAACGTTCAGTGTGGGACTCTTCACCAATTTTCCGAAACTAGTATAACGCCAGTGTATCAGACAGCTATACTCCAATATAAAATGGTAACTTTTTTTATTCTAAATGACGGATCCTAAATCGACAGAACATAAAGCTCGAACCATAATATACAATTAAGGGATTTAATTACGAACTGGCAACAGTTGTCGGCATGTCCCTGGCATGTATGAAGAACACGAGTTTTCCAATGCTACGTAAGATACACAATCGCCATGCATCCATGCTGCAATAGAAATCTGTAATTTAAAGATTTAGTACAGCTTTAAATTAATGTAAAACATTGACGTCGTCTGAATCGTGTTTAACCTCATATCCACTGCCCCACATGGACAGACACGTTATGATTCTGATGTAGTTAATAATATTTACGTAGAAAATGCAGCAGATCAGTAGGCTTCGTTAGAAGTTTAAGCTTCGTGGTCTACAGATATCTGGCAGCAACGCCAGAAATTTATTGCACACGATTAGGTCAGAGGTACGGATTTCTACCGGCAGTGCTGTATTGTAAAATATCCGGTATTTGGATAGGCTAATGGCGTGTCAGTCCCGCGTTTGTGTATCGCGCATCAAATTACAAGAGAGTGTGACACCAATCTACATTGTCACCGACTGATTGGAACAAAGTTTGCAGCTACAAGCCGCACAGGGACGCGGTTTGACAGTGAGACACGCCGATGATCACAAATGGAGCTGTGATAACGTGGAAAAGAAGGAAAACTAGGGTTCAGCTTCCCGTCGTCGAGGTTTGTACAAGGGAAGTGTCATACCTTCGCCACTAGAACAGACCAAAAACTATTTTAAAATACGGAAGTACTTCTGTTCTGCCATCCACCAAGGTAATTTACCTGTAAAACTCTGCATCTGTCTTCAATTGTCGTTTGATGGTTAACGAATATATAGACGACTGGAGTGTTGTGTGAGGCATTTGCGTACAACCGATGTTTGAATGTTAACGAATATATAGACTGAGGTCCGCGCAGATGCGGATATCGGTGGATATCTGCTGTACTATTTACTTTGTGGATAAAAGCCCACGTCGTTGCGAATAACAGTGGATACATCTGCGGGTGTCAATAATAATAGTTACATTGCAATTGGAAAATGTCACGTTACCGCCTTGGCCTGCTGATAAAACTCTTTATTTACACAACCGGTTTCGGTCGGCTGTCCATCATCACGTTGCTGTAAACCAGTTAAAGTAATACATAAGTAACATTACAGGCTTATACTGTCACAAACCTGTTAACTGATGTAACTGTTGACGCAACACACAAGAAATAAAATGTCGCTCACTTACATAAAAGTATTCCCAGCATCATGTTAGGTGAAATATAGAACCGTTAAGGCCAAATGGTAAAACAATTAACCAGACAATCATAATAAAAGTATACCATAACACAGAGGTGGCTTTTCAATCCGGAACAACGCGGCTTCTAAGGTCGCAGGTTCGAATCCTGCCTCGGGCATGGGTGTGTGTGATGTCTTTATATTAGTTAGGTTTAAGTAGTTCTGTGTCTAGGGGACCGATGACCTCAGATGTTAAGTCCCATTGTCCTTAAAGCCATTTGAGTATATGTGGCTCATTATCAACACATATTAAAAAGACGTAGATGCTTCGCGTTTGTACAGAGTTACTTGTCATCATATCGCAATATAAATTATATAGCCAGTTTATAAAAACTGTTTGGTAGTGGACTCATTCATGTTATTTGCAATCGGTGTTAACGCATTGAAGAAATTCATACCACATAGAGCTTACCAAACAGCTGATCACTTATTATTTTATAGAACTAAGGTTGGTCATAGACATCATACATCGATAGTTATTAGTATGTTACCATTATCATGTTGAGTGTCGTCTACTTGATAAGTACCGTGTGATGGTCATAAGAGATAGTTTGTATGTTGTATATGATAGGAACCTGTCACGTGTTACAAGCACAATTCCGGTGACAGAAAACAAAATACATAGAAGTAACAGCTTACAGGCGGTAATAGGCACTGGTATGAAATAAGTTACAGCCACATACATGTATGCACTGCTTACTTCGCACAGTAACATTTATGAACCAGGCCCTACAATATATAAAATGTATGCCTAACCGAAGTGTCCAAGATTATTTCAGTGTAACAGACATAACACGCTCCATTTCATAGACAAATAATTATATCAACATCTCACATAACAAACTAAAGCTGCAGTTGCGTGCAATGCATGAACTTCTTTAGATAAAAAGATACTCATTTTGTATTTTCTATGAAATGTACAGCTGGTGCAAGTTTACTAATTATTCATATTACAAGATACACTGAAGCGCCAAAGAAACTGTTATAGGCATGCGTAATCCAATAAGGAGATATGTAAACAGGCAGAATACGGTGCTGCGGTCGGCAATGCCTATACAAGACAAGTGTCTGACGGAGTTGTTAGATCGCGACAGTTGCTGCAATGGCAGATTATCAGAATTTAGGAGAGTTTCAACGTGGTGCTACAGTCGACGCACGAGCGATGGGACACAGCATCTCCGAGGTAGCGATGAATCGGGGATTTCCCCGTACGACCATTTCACGTGTGTACCGTGAATGTTAGTAATCCGGTAAAACATCAAATCTCCGACATCGCTTAGGCCGGAAAAAGATCCTACAAGAACTGGACCAACGACGACTGAAAAAAATCATTCAGCGTGACAGAAGTGCAACCTTTCAGCAAATTTCTGCAGATTTCAATGATGAGCCAGCGTCCGAACCATTCAACGAAACATCATCGACATGGGCTTTCGGAGCCGAAGGTCCACTCGTGTACCCATGATGACTGCAAGACAAACCTCTACGCCTCACCTTGGTCCGTCAACACCGACATTATGTCTGTTGATGACTGGAAACATGTTGCCTGGTCGGACGAGTCACGTTTCGTATTTTATCGAGCGGATGGACGTATACGAGTATGGAGACAACCTCATGAATCCATGGACCCTGCATGACAGCAAGGACTGTTGAAGCTAGTGGAGGCTCTATAATGGTGTGAGGCGGGCGCAGTTGGAGTGATATGGGGCCCCTGATACGTCTAGATACGACTCTGGCTGGTGACACGTACGTAAGCATCCTGTCTGATGATGATGATCGTATGGCATTGTCGGCCGGGAGGCCCCGTGCTGGGAAGTTCGGCCGCCGTATTGCAAGTTCTTTTTAGTTGACGCCACTTCGACGACTTTGCGCGTCAATGATGATGAAATGATGAAGAACACACAACACCCATTCATCACGAGGTAGAGAAAATCCGTGACCCCTCCGGGAATCGAACCCGGGACCCCGTGCGCAGGAAGCGAGAACGCTACCGCAAGACCACTAGCTGCAAACATCCTGTCCGATCACCTGCATCCATTCATTTTCATTGTGCATTCCCACGGATTTGAACAGTTCCAGCAGGACAATGAGACACCCCACACGTCCAGAATTTCTACAGAGTGGCTCCAGGAACACTCTTCTGAGTTTAAACACTGGCCGCAAAACTCCCTAGACATGAACGTTGTTAATCATATCTGGGGTGAGGCATTGCAATGGACTGTTCAGAAGAGATCTCCACCCACACGTACTCTTACGGATTTATGGACAGCCCTGCAGGATTCATGGTTTCAGTACCCTCCAGCTCTACTTTAGACATTAGTCGAGTGCATGCCACGTCGTGTTGCGGCACTTCTGCATGCTCGCGGGGACCCTACACGATATTAGGCACGTGTACCAGTTTCTTTGGCTCTTCAGTGTATATATTAGCCGGCCGCGGTGGTCTAGCGGTTATAGGCGCGCAGTCCGGAACCGCGCGACTGCTACGTTCGCAGGTTCGAATCCTGCCTCGGGCATGGATGTGTGTGATATCCTTAGGTTAGTTAGGTTTAAGTAGTTCTAAGTTCTAGGGGACTTATGACCACAGATGTTAAGTCCCATAGTGCTCAGAACCATTTGAACCATTTGTATATATTAGGTTGTCTCATAAGCTCGTTCGTTTTGCTCGTGCGTTAAATCTATAGAGCCTACCAACTCTGGATCCTTCGTGCACCCCAGGGTAACACACTTGTGCTGGATACGGGGACGATGGAGTAACAGCTCTAACATGTCAAAAATAGCTCAGACGATTTAAAGATGGGAATTTCACCGTAACAGAGAAACCTGGATCTGGACGGCCACTGGTTACAGATGTGGACATGATAGTCCACGAATTTTAGAACTCAATGTCGCTCGTACTGCTGTAGCCAGAAAATTGAAGAAGCTCTGTTGAGAAGCAATCAGAATGGCCGCTTTCTGGAATGGCCGGTAACTGGAGATGAGAAGCGGATAGTGTACAACAACTCCCGGTAGAGTACATCGTGGAGCAAGACAAGTCAGCCACCACTATCGGTTCCTAAACCAGGACTGCATCCGAGAAAGATTCTACTCTGCATTTGGTGGGATTGCAAAGATGTCCTGTATTACGAATTTCTTCCAAATGGGACTACCACTTCCCAGAAATAGTAGTCGCAGGTGGATTGATTCAAGGCAGCGGCTGATGCGAGACGACAGGATTTGGGACACGATGTCGTCTTTCACAACGACAACGCCAGACCACATGCGTCTATGGTGACCCGTCAAAAGCTGCCTTCGTGTGAGTGGGATATGTTACTATAACCGCCGTATTCGTCAGACATTGCCCCTTCCGACTTTCGTCTAGTGCGCTTACTGGAGAATTTCCTGAATGGCAAACACCTCACCTACTTAGAAGACTGCGAACAAACTTTAAGAGTTCATCAACCTGAAAACCTCCACATTTTAGAAGAGTGGCATTTATAAGCATCCACAGAAATGGTAGTATACTGTCTACAACAACGGTGTATATTGCAGGAAATAAATAGTTTGTTTACGAAACCGATCTGCCTTATTTAATTATATTGCGCACCATCTTGGATATGAAGTGTGTAAGCAGACAGGCTGGCAATCACTCTGTCGTAGCTGTGCTGCGGGAAGCTGTGTTCCCAGGGGTTCTCTGTAACTGCACTGTGACGAAGAGCGAACGAACTTACGAGGCAACACACGTGGCGCTGGAATGACCATGTCAACAGAGCATCAGAAACAATAAGCTACGTGTAACTTGTATACAGTGAGGTAACACAGCGATACAGATAGAGTAGTTCCGTGTGCAGAGGTTTAAAAAGACTAAAACAATGCTACAGCTATTTAAGGAACATCCGTAGCTATTTGCACACGTTACACGACGAATAAAACCACTGTGCGAAAAAAAAAAAATATTTCGCCCAACTTGATGCTGAGAATATTTTTCGTAACTACGCGACATTTTATTACGTGTGTGTTGCAGTCGACATTCGCATCAGCTAACAAATTCGTGGCAGCTTAAGCATGTAATGTTATTCATGTATTATTTAATTGGCGCACAGCGACCTGATGATTGTCAGCCAACCTAAACGAGTTGTGTAAATAAACTATTTTATCAGTAGTTCAAGACGATAACACGACAATTTTCAGATATTAAGGAGCTGTGGGACACCACCATCTGGAAATGTAATTACTTTGTGGTTAAAATTACAAGTACTATGATTATTCTGTAACTGCATTACATGCACTCGATACTAATTGTTATTGCTATTTTAAGTTGCTGTTACTACTGATAACTTGAAAAAAGGCAAACCAAGGGCAATGCAATGTAATCAAATAATCTCAGGTGATCCTGAGAGAACGCGATTTGAAACTGAGACAATAAAAGTAGTCGACGAGTTTTGCAGCAGTTGTTTGGGCAGCAAGGTAACTGATGATTGCTATTGTAGAGAGGGCATAAAATGCAGACTGGCAATAATTGAAAAAGCATATCTCAAAAAAAATTGTTGACATCAGATGGTGATTTAAGTGTACGGAAGCATTTTCTGAAAGAATTTGCTTGAAGCGTAGACTTCTACGGGAGCAGAACGTGGGCAATCAAAAGTTCAGCCCAGAATGGAAAATAAGCTTTTTAAATAGAGCGCTGCAAGAGAATGCTGAAGATTAGACTCATATATCTCATGACTAATGAGGAGATACTGACACCAATTGGGAAGAAAATAAATTTTGGCACTACTTGACTAAAGGAAGGGATCGACTGGTTGGACACATCCAGAGCCATTTAGGACTTCTCAGTTTGTTAATGGAGGGCACAAATTTGAGACCACACCTAGACTAAAGATTTGAGGCTCAAATGGGTGTAGGTTGTAGCAGGTAAACAGAGATGAAGAGGCTTGTACAGCATGAACTGTAGTGGACTGACAAGGCAGCCAGTCCACAGTGACGGGTAGCCGAGAGGGCACGCGTACACACACGCCGACTGGAGCGAAGTCTGGAACAGGATACGTGATGAATGTGATAAAGAAAAGAACGTAGCTACTAGAACACTTAACTTTTATATCGTCCTTTGGTATACAGCATTCTTGATGATACAAGTGAGACTATCGTGAGATACATGCAATGGTACAAATGGCGCCTTGCTAGGTCGTAGCCATTAACTTAGCTGAAGGCTATTCTAACTGTCTCTCGGCAAATGAGAGAAAGGCTTCGTCAGTGTAGTCGCTAGCAAAGTCGTCGTACAACTGGGGCGAGTGCTAGTCAGTCTCTCGAGACCTGCCTTGTGGTGGCGCTCGGTCTGCGATCCTGACAGTGGCGACACGCGGTTCCGACATGTACTAATGGACCGCGGCCGATATAAGCTACCACCTAGCAAGTGTGGTGTCTGGCGGTGACACCACATGAACTATCTTGGAAATCTGAATGACACCTGTCTTTGGAATGAAGACCACAACAGCAACGACATATTATTACCATTTCGGTGCGGGGTATCGTTATGACTACAGTCCTGGAGCATTTTCCATCGTAACTGCAGTTGTTCCACAGTGACTGATACCTGAAAATAGACGAACCCTTTGCCAGAAAATGTTCGAAAGCTCTACGCTGTTAGAATAGACAACATTCCCACAGAATTATTGACATCCTTTCGAGAGCCAGCCCCGACAAAACTATTCCGCCTACACTACTGGCCATTAAAATTGCTACACCACGAAGATGACGTGCTACAGACGCTAAATTTAACCGACAGGAAGAAGATGCTGTGATATGCAAATGATTAGCTTTTCAGAGCATTCACTCAAGGTTGGCGCCGGTGGCGACACCTACAACTTGCTGACATGAGGAAAGTTTACAACCGATTTTTCATACACAAACAGCAGTTGACCGGCGTTGCCTGGTGAAACGTTGTTCTGATGTCTCATGTAAGGAGGAGAAATGCATACCATCACGTTTCCGACTTTAATAAATGTCGGATTGTAGCCTATCGCGATTGCGGTTTATCGTATCGTGACATTACTGCTCGTGTTAGTCGAGATCCAATGACTGTTAGCAGAATATGGAATCGGTGGGTTCAGGAGGGTAATACGGAACGCCGTGCTGGATCCTAATGGCCTCGTATCACTAGCAGTCGAGATGACAGACAACTTATCCGCATGGCTGTAAAGGATCGTGCAGCAACGACTCGATCCATAGTCAACACATGGGGACGTTCTGAAGACAACAACCATCTGCACGAACAGTTCGACGACGTTTGCAGCAGCATGGACTATCAGCTCGGAGACCATAGCTGCGGTTACCCTTGACGCTGCATCACAAACAGGATCGCCTTCGATGGTGTACTCAACAACGCACCTGGGTGCACGAATGGCAAAACGTCATTTTTTCAGATGAATCCAGGTTCTGTTTACAGCATCATGATAGTCGCATCCGTGTTTGGTGACATCGCTGTGAACGCACATTGGAAGCGTGTATTCGTCATCGCCATACTGACGTATCACCCGGCGTGATAGTATGGGGTGCCATTGGTTACACGTCTCGGTCACCTCTTGTTCTCATTGACGGCACTTTGAACAGTGGACGTTACATTTCAGATGTGTTATGACCCGTGGCTCTACCCTTCATTCGATCCATGCTAAACCCTAAATTTCAGCAGGATAATGCACGACCACATGTTGCAGATCCTGTACGAGCCTTTCTGGATACAGAAAATGTTCGACTGTTGCCTTGGCCAGCACATTCTCCAGATCTCTCACCAACTGAAAACGTCTGTTCAGTGGTGGCCGAGCAACTGGTTCGTCACAATACGCCAGTCACTACTCTTGATGAACTGTGGTACCGTGTTGAAGCTGCGTGGGCAGCTGTACCTGTACACGCCATCCAAGTTCTGTTTTATTCAATGTACAGGCGTATGAAGGCCGTTATTACGGACAGACGTGGTTGTTCTGGATACTGATTTCTCAGGATCTATGCACCCAAATTGCTTGAAAATGTAATCACATGTCAGTTCTAGTACGATATATTTGTCCAATGAATACCCGTTTATGATCTGTATTTCTTCTTGGTGTAGCAATTTCAATGGTCAGTAGTGTATGTGTGACATGAGACATGCTCTCAATTTTCACGAAGAATGTAATAATTCTCAGCCCAGAGAAAGCACATGGCTTCAGATGTGAATATTACCGGCCTATAAGATTAATGAGTAATGGCCGCAAAATACTGACACAAATTTTTTACGGAAGAATTTGTAAGCTAGTAGTAGATTATCTCGTGTGGAGAATTTAGGGTTGCGGAGAAATGTAGGAACACACTTCGGGACGTATCTTACAAGATAGTTTAAAGAAAGGTAAACTGGCATAGGCATGGGTATTCAAATACAGAGATACGCAAACAGAAAAAATACGACGCTGCGATCGGCAAGGCCTATGTAAGACAACAAGTGTCTGACGCAGTTGTTACATCGGTTACTGCTGCTACAGTGGAAGGTTATCAAGATTTAAGTGAGTTTGAACATGGTGTTATAGTCGGTGCACGAGGGATGGGACACAGGATCTCCGAGGTAGCGATGGAGTGGAAATTTTCCCGTTCGACCATTTCAAGAGTGTACCGTGAATAACAGGAAACCGGTAAAACACCAAATCTCTGACATCGCTGCGACCGGAAAATAATCCTGTCAGATCGGGACCAACGATGACCGAAGAGAGTCGTTCAACGTGACAGAAGTGCAACCCTTCTGCAAATGGCTGCAGATTTCAATGCTTGGCCATCAACAACTGACAGTGTGCGAATCATTCAACGAAACGTCGTCGATATAGGCTTTCGGAGACGAATGCCCAATCGTGTACCCTTGATGACTGCACGACACAAAGCTTTAAGCCTTGGCCTGGGCCAGTCAACAACCACATTTCACTATTGTTGACTGTACAACCCTACTACCTCTCCGGCTAATTAGACTTTTCTATATGACTGTGTACCTAAAGTCCCTAATATGTGGGGAAGAAGTATCTAGTCCGAAGAATAATACAAAACCGAGAGAAGTAGTTGAAGTTATAACCGAATCGCCACAGCTCATTATTTTAAATGACGCTTAGTACGGTTAACTTCATATATTTTTAATTATGTAAACTAGTTTTTTAAGTGACAGCAGTTAGTGGGAAATTTGGAAGAAAGGTTTTCAAAGTATTTCAGTAATGAAATAACCAAAGGTCACCATTATCTCACCGGAACAGGAATAATTAAATTAAAACTGAACTTTATACAAGTAAGCAATTATACGCAAGAAGAGTTATTGGCCTCATGACATAAGAAAAGTACCTAACGCACACTTTCAAGTACTTCACTCCACACTAGTCACAGTCGTCAGATAATAATCAAATAGCAAACACATACAACATATGATATTAATTTTCAAAGATAAGTTAAAGTAAGATTGTTTTCTGGCTGCGGACAGAATCTTCTGGTTACGTTACTCACCGTAATACCGACTGTCGTAATTGTAGCAAGTAGAAAGATTATTTGAATTTAGCAGTTATTTTGATATTTCTTTGTAATAAAAGCTACAAATTATTTCACAAGCTATAAATAAGAACTATTCTCTGACAATGAAATTCAGTGTCCAAATTACGTAAAGTTTTATGACCAATTATTTTTATTATGAAAGTTATTTTTAGCAAATGAATTAATACTAGCTTTTGCATTATTCTATTTCTGACATCATTTCTGACATCACACTACAACCAAAGATTTCATTATTACGTAATTGTCCGAAAGTTGAAAAAATTATGGTTTGATAATCTTTTAAATTAATGTTCGCTTCATTTTCAGTTCATTTTCTGATTATTACGGTTCATACAAAGGGATAGGATGGATACTACTTGGATAATGACTTACGAAAATTATTTACGTGACAATATGCACGAAAACAGTGTCATTCAAGCAATAAAATTCCAACTCCGCTTGACAGTCTATTACACTTCTTGTTATAAAAAGTATAGATCATACTTCCCTTCATGATGCCGTTGGTTTGTCGAGTGGCGAATACACCGGCGAATACACACAACCAACGACACCAATCGTCTCCTCTCGACTCCCAACTGCTACAAATTTTGGCGCGCTCGCACGCCCAGCGATAATGCATTTAAGTTTATTACATTCCTTGACAATAGCTTTTCCCTGACTAGGCCAGCGTGTCTAACTGCAAACTTCACAAAAGACGTAGAAACTTATGATCATCCACAGAGTTGTGGTGTTACATCTGGAAACATATTACCTAGTCAGACGATTATCGTTTCAAATTATATCGAGTGGATGGACGTGTACGGGTATAGAGAAAACCTCATGAATCCATGGACCCTGCATGTCAGCAGGTGACTGATGAAGCTGGTGGAGGCTCTATAATTGTGTGGGGCGTGTGCAGATGGAGTGATACGAGTCCCCTGATACATCTACAGGGTGTTTCAAAAATGACCGGTATATTTGAAACGGCAATAAAAACTAAACGAGCAGCGATAGAAATACACCGTTTGTTGCAATATGCTTGGGACAACAGTACATTTTCAGGCGGACAAACTTTCGAAATTACAGTAGTTACAATTTTCAACAACAGATGGCGCTGCAAGTGATGTGAAAGATATAGAAGACAACGCAGTCTGTGGGTGCGCCATTCTGTACGTCGTCTTTCTGCTGTGTTGGAATTCCGCCGCCTAGAACACAGTGTTGTTGCAACAAGACGAAGTTTTCAACGGAGGTTTAATGTAACCAAAGGACCGAAAAGCGATACAATAAAGGATCTGTTTGAAAAATTTCAACGGACTGGGAACGTGACGGATGAACGTGCTGGAAAGGTAGGGCGACCGCGTACGGCAACCACAGAGGGCAACGCGCAGCTAGTGCAGCAGTTGATCTAACAGTGGCCTCGGGTTTCCGTTCGCCGTGTTGCAGCTGCGGTCCAAATGACGCCAACGTCCACGTATCGTCTCATGCGCCAGAGTTTACACCTCTATCCATACAAAATTCAAACGCGGCAACCCCTCAGCGCCGCTACCATTGCTGCACGAGAGACATTCGCTAGCGATATAGTGCACAGGATTGATGACGGCGATATGCATGAGGGCAGCATTTGGTTTACTGACGAAGCTTATTTTTACCTGGACGGCTTCGTCAACAAACAGAACTGGCGCATATGGGGAACCGAAAAGCCCCATGTTGCAGTCCCATCGTCCCTGCATCCTCAAAAAGTACTGGTCTGGGCCGCCATTTCTTCCAAAGGAATCATTGGCCCATTTTTCAGATCCGAAACGATTACTGCATCACGCTATCTGGACATTCTTCGTGAATTTGTGGCGGTACAAACTGCCTTAGACGACACTGCGAACACCTCGTGGTTTATGCAAGATGGTGCCCGGCCACATCGCACGGCCGACGTCTTTAATTTCCTGAATGAATATTTCGATGATCGTGTGATTGCTTTGGGCTATCCGAAACATACAGGAGGCGGCGTGGATTGGCCTCCCTATTCGCCAGACATGAACCCCTGTGACTTCTTTCTGTGGCGACACTTGAAAGACCAGGTGTACCGCCAGAATCCAGAATCAATTGAACAGCTGAAGCAGTACATCTCATCTGCATGTGAAGCCATTCCGCCAGACACGTTGTCAAAGGTTTCGGGTAATTTCATTCAGAGACTACGCCATATTATTGCTACGCATGGTGGATATGTGGAAAATATCGTACTATAGAGTTTCCCAGACCGCAGCGCCATCTGTTGTTGACAATTGTAACTACTGTAATTTCGAAAGTTTGTCTGCCTGAAAATGTACTGTTGTCCCAAGCATATTGCAACAAACGGTGTATATCTATCGCTGCTCGTTTAGTTTGTATTGCCGTTTCAAATATACCGGTCATTTTTGAAACACCCTGTATATACCACTCTTACAGGTGACAGGTACATAAGCATGCCTTGAATCAATTCATGTCCATTGTACATTCCGACGGACTTGGGCGATTCCAGCAGAGCAATGCGACACACCACATGTCCAGAATTTCTCCAGGAACACTCTTGTGATTTTAAACTCTTTCGCTGGCCACCAAACTCGCCAGACATGAATATTATTCAGCATATCTAGGATGCCTTCTGAAGTGCTGTTCAGAAGAGATCTCCAACCCCTCGTATTCTTGCGGATTTATGTACAACCTTGCAGGATTCTTGGTGTCAGTTCCCTCCGTGGTGGAGGGACATTAGTCCAGTCCATGCCACGTCGTATTTCGGCACGTCTGCGTGCTCGCAGGGACCTTTTACGATAGTAGGCAGGTGTACCAGTTTCTTTGACTCTTCAGTGTATATAATATGTATAGATATCTGACAGCAATAATAAGAATCGAAGGGCATGAAAGGTACGCAGTGGCAGAGAAGGCAGTGAGACAGCGTGCCCTTGATATTATTGAACAAGCAAGCAAGCAGGTAAGGACAGCAAACATAAATTTGAAGAAAAGTTCAGGGAGAAGAAATGAATACTTTGACGTTTACATACGACGTTGTAATTCTGTCAGACATGGCAAAGGAACGGAATAGCCAGTGTTATCGAAGGACGATATAAAAAGAACATCAAAACCAAAACAATGGAATTGAAGGTTAGGCGAATTACACGGATGTGACAAAAGTCTGTGACAGCGAGATGCACATACACATATGGCGCTAGTATAGCGTACACTAGATATTAAAGGGCAGTGCAATGGCGAAGCAGTCCTTTCTACTGAGGTGATTCATGTTAAAAGCATTCCGACGTGATTATGGGCGTACGACCGGAATTAACATACTTTCAAGGCAGAGTGGTATTTGTCATTAGATTCATGGGCCATTCCATTTCGGAAATCGTTAGAAATTTATTCCGAAATGTACAGTGTCAAGAATGTGCCGAGAATACCAAATTTTCGTCATTACCTCTCACTAAGGACAACGCAGTGGCCGATGGCCTACACTTAACGGCAGAGAGCAGCGGCGTTTGCTTAAAGTTGTCAGTGCTAACGCTAACTGCGTGAAATAGCGGAGAAATCAATGTGGGACGTGATATACGACGAACGAATCCGTTAGAACAGTGCGGCGAAATTTGGCGTTCATAGACACTGTTAGCAGGAGACCAAAGCGGTAACTTTGCTAACATCACAGCATCACCTGCAGCGCCTCTCCTGGGCTAATGACCGAATCGTTTGGATGCTAGATGACTGGAAAACAGTGCCCGATTTCTGTTGGTAAGAACTGATGGTAGGGTTCGGGTGTGACGCAGACTCCTCGACGCCATGGATGAAAGTTGTTAACATGTCATTCTGCAAGCTGGTGATGGCTCCATAATTTCGTGGGCTGTGTTTACTTGGAACGGAGTTGGTCATTTGGTCCAACTGAACCGATCAGTCACGAAATGGTTATGTTCTATTACTTGAGACAGTGTGCAGCCAATCATGGACTTCATCTTCCCAAACAACGATGGAATTTTTCGGATGACAATGCGCCATGTCACCAGGTTACAATTGTTCGCCACTTGTTTGTAGATCATTCTGGACGATGTCAAACTTGCATGAGCATTAAATATAGCAAAGAACTCGGATTTATGTTGCATGTCGCCCATCGCACGCGACACCATTGTTAATTCAAAGTTTGACACACAGTTTGTGGATCACTAATAACTGCGATCGTAGTGTTCTCTGCTACGCCTGTCCGTATAATTTCCGATTGCTTGCGGCCGAGACCTCCAGGAGCGGCGCTTATATTGTCCCTTTGTAGAGGCCGCTCCTGCCATGGTGCGGTCCTAATCAGCGCACTATTGGCAGATGTCGTTTCACCGCCTTCTTTGCTCTTGTGATCTTCGTCTGCGTTCCGGCGCTTGTGGTTAGGCCAGAATATTTAATGCATTAACTCAATTGTAAAGGATTCAGACGTTTGAAGCTGTTTCATACAGACTGTCCCAAAAACAAGGTGTACTTCAGGGACTAGTTCCTTGTACAGAAAAAAGTAAAAAATTCTAGTAAACATGGGTTACAGAATGCATACTTTAAGAGGTATGAACACATGTTCATCTTCCAAACTATGAAACAGGTCTCTTCTATTGCAAGGTCTTTGCTTTCCATATTTTGGGAGGAGAAAATGTAGATCAAAACAAGAAAAAGTCTAATAATCGTGGTGTCTAAAATGGATACTTTAAGAGCTATGAGCACTTGTCCATTTTCGCGACTTTGAAACACATCTCTTCTACTGGACAAGTACTCATAGATCTTATTGTATGCATGCTAGAGCCTACGTTTACTAGACTTATTTTTCTTGCTTTGGTCCATACTATCTCCTTCCAAAATATGACAATCAAAGGACTTGCAGTAGAGGAGATGTGTTGCATAGTATCTAAGATGAACAAGTGCTCATATCTTTCAAGTCATGAATTTAGAGCTCTCATTTAATAAACTTTCTTTTTCTCGTTTTGGTATGGGTAACATGTGTAACATATCCCTAAAGTTTGTCGGTCATTTTTGCGACACCCTATATGTGGCATTTCGATTCTTGAAAGTCATGTTTGGAGGATTTACCGGTTCCATGGTGATACAGATAAATAGCTGACAACCCGTGTCGTGTGCGCTCTGTAAGCCATATCGGCGTAAGACTTATGCATTCTGAAAGTGGCCGATGTTTGGTCGAAACCATTCATAAAAAACACTTGTACTACGGTTGCGTATAAATGACATGGAGTGGGCAAGGTAAATTTAACGCTGAAGATTGTTTTCTGCGTGCCTTGTTGGCTTGAGTGGTAGTTAGCTATGTTTTGTTCAAGTCTTAATTACGCCAAGTAGTAGAAGCAAAACTATCCCATCTTTAGAGGTGCGTTAAGCCAAGCAGTATGCAACAGCGTGGTAAAATCTACACAGCAGCCATCTTGCTACAAACTGAATTAAGTCCAAGTCGAAGCAGGGCCGATTCTCCGCGGGAAATCTCAGGATTATCCCTTCCTCCCGGAAATAGCCTCTCGAATATTACTTAACGATTTATACATCGGGGCGGCCGACTGCGGGGTCTCGCGCCGCCGGAAAATGGAATTGCACAGCAGGAAGTAATAAAAATATCGCCGGCCCCCGCGGCGTCCGCGACTGAGACTGCCGGCCGGCGCTAAATTCGCCGATATCCCTGCGGCGCCGTTCGGCGCTCGCATAAATCACGAAATTAACGTTTTATATAATTACAGAAAGGGTCGGCGTTGGCGGGGGCCAGGCGGCGCCCGGTCCGACTGCAGATGCAACGCAACAGCACAGCGCAGGTAGGCCAGCGGCGTGGCCAGTTAGCCGTGATAAATGGCGAGTTTCATCTAATATAAGGGGCGCGCCCCGACTAATGAAGGCCGGATATGAAGATTAGTGGCACTGCGCGATCGCCCGCGGACCGTTTATCAAAGGGATGCAGAACTTTTCGCGCGCCGTATATCGCTGTGTTGCGCGGGGTCCTTCCGGCTGTCAGCGCGCGGCAAGTTCCCTCCGAGCGTCTGTTAGGCTAGTCGATTTCCGCTTCCTAGGATCACAGCGAAACAAGACCCCGGGAGTAGACAACATTCCATTAGAACTACTGACAGCCTTGGGAGAGCCAGTGCTGACAAAACTCTACCATCTGGTGAGCAAGATGTGTGAGACAGGCGAAATTCCCTCAGACTTTAAGAAGAATATAATAATTCTAATCCCAAAGAAAGCAGGTGCTGACAGATGTGAAAATTACGGAACAATCAGTTTAATAAATCACGGATGCAAAATGCTAACGGTTCAAAAAATGGCTCTGAGCACTATGGGACTCAACTGCTGTGGTCATAAGTCCCCTAGAACTTAGAACTACTTAAACCTAACTAACCTAAGGACAGCACACAACACCCAGCCATCACGAGGCAGAGAAAATCCCTGACCCCGCCGGGAATCGAACCCGGGAACCCGGGCGTGGGAGGCGAGAACGCTACCGCACGACCACGAGATGCGGGCGCAGAATGCTAACGCGAATTCTTTACAGACGAATGGAAAAACTGGTAGAAGCTGACCTCGAGGAAGATCAGTTTGGATTCCGTAGAAATATTGGAACACGTGAGGCAATACTGACCCAACGACTTATCTTAGAAGAAAGATTAAGGAAAGGCAAACCTACGTTTCTAGCATTTGTAGACTTAGAGAAAGCTTTTGAGAATGTTGACTGGAATACTCTCTTTCAAATTATAAAGGTGGCAGGGGTAAAATACAGGGAGCGAAAGACTATTTACAATTTGTATAGAAACCAGATGACAGTTATAAGAGTCGAGGGACATGAAAGGGAAGCAGTGGTTGCGAAGGGAGTGAGACAGGGTTGTTGCCTATCCCCAATGTTATTCAATCTGTATATTGAGCAAGCAGTGAAGGAAACAAAAGAAAAATTCGGAGTAGGTATTAAAATTCATGGAGAATAAATAAAAACTTTGAGGTTCGCCGATGACGTTGTAATTCTGTCAGACACAGCAAAGGACTTGGAAGAGCAGTTGAACGGAATGGATAGTGTCTTGAAAGGATGGTATAATATGAACATCAACAAAAGCAAAACGGGGATAATGGAATGTAGTCGAATTAAGTCGGGTGATGCTGAGGGAATTAGATTAGGAAATGAGACAGTTAAAGTAGTAAAGGAGTTTTGCTATTTGGGGAGCAAAATAACTGATGATGGTCGAAGTAGAGAGGATATAAAATATAGACTGGTAATGGCAAAGGAAATCGTTTCTGAAGAAAAGAAATTTGTTAACATCGAGTATAGATTTAAGTGTCAGGAAGTCGTTTCTGAAAGTATTTGTATGGAGTGTAGCCATGTATGGAAGTGAAACATGGACGATAACTAGTTTGGACAAGAAGAGAATAGAAGCTTTCGAAATATGGTGCTGCAGAATAATGCTGAAGATTAGCTGGGTAGATCATATAACTAATGAGGGGGTATTCAATAGGATTGGGGAAAAGAGATGTTTGTGGCACAACTTGACTAGAAGAAGGGATCGGTTGGTAAGCATCAAGGGATCACCAATTTAGTATTGGAGGGCACCGTGAAGGGTAAAATTCGTGAAGGGAAACCAAGAGATGAATACACTAAACAGATACAGAAGGATGTAGGTTGCAGTAGATACTGGGAGATGAAGAAGATTTCACAGGATAGAGTAGCATGGAGAGCTGCATCAAACCAGTCTCAGGACTGAAGACCACAACAACAACAGGATCACAGAGAACTACTTCCACCTCTACACAGGTCGAGATCCATACTAAGCCCAGAGTCTAAATGTTTTGAGTATTTTGTGGGACCAAACTACACCTCTATTAAACTACTGTCCAATTTCTGTATCGTTTGGTCCATTTAATACGAGCACTTTTTTTGTGTCCCTGCAGGTAATGTGTGGGTGATGCATGCTACAAGAAGGAATGTGCGCCCAGGTAGTCAAGAACAATATAGGTTCATGATTCACACTGAGAGTAGGCAATAAAGTTTGGCTCAGGATAGCAACTAAAACAGTTTCTGAATGAATGTAACTGAAATGATTGTCCTGATCATATGATAATTGGTGTAACACAGTAAGTGTTCTTGAAGGTACAAGGTGAGTACACAGTCTGTCACAGTAAGGGAAACACTGCTGTAGGAAAATTCCATAATATGCTGCGCTTAGGTTCCGACTGGCATGCACTGCATTCTCACCGAGAGACTCGCTGAACTGCCAACGTCGAGTGTCCGTGTCGAGGCATGGCGGTCGAGACTGGAACGCACACTGACTGGGGAGATGCTAGGCGGAATGTTAGGAAATAGTGCCATTAGCACGTGGCTCGTCGAAGCGAACTACTGCCAGCAACATCAGCGTTATATCTGGAAGACGTGGAGCCCCCACATACTGCAGCGGCTGGCATAGGCAGGATGAAATGTGGTCGAGTTGCGGACGCCTTTTTGGACGGCTGCCTGTAGCAGTGCTTTGTGTGCCTGGTGACTGCATCGTAAGCTCCCAGCAAAGACTCCGCACCCCTCTTTCCT
Organism: Schistocerca nitens; assembly: GCF_023898315.1. NCBI lineage: Eukaryota > Metazoa > Arthropoda > Insecta > Orthoptera > Acrididae > Schistocerca > Schistocerca nitens. The sequence goes on from NC_064617.1 coordinate 849,523,411, forward strand.
ACGGCGGAGATGACAGAGCCATGTCACTCCGTAACAGGCAGGTTTGACGTAGGTAACAGTTGACCACACAGCAAATGAACTTCTGAGAAGTAACTGACTCCAAATCGCCATTGCAAGCAGTTCCCTTTGCAAGGTTCGGTCGGATCGTGACCCTACACTGGTTGGTGAATTTGGCTGCCAGTAGGTCAGGACGTGGAGCAGTTACATTGTCAGGGTTGGGATTGCAGTGATGGTGGATGGAGTCAAACGGTGGCCTGCCAGTAAAACATCACTGGTAAAGAAAGTCTTTCATAACATCACAATGACTATAGTGAAGCTCGAGTTCCAGACACTGGCCTTTTGACGTAATTGGTCACGGTCGCAGTTGGCGCCAGAAAAGTGGTGGATGTCGATGGCAGCGGTGACAGCGTGTTGCTTCAGCGCAGCAATAGTGTGCTGGTACAGTGCCTCAAGGCTGCTGACGATGGACAGTGGAAGCCAGCCCTGGGTAGTGGTCTGCTCCTGTAGTGGCAGCGTAAAGCCCTCCGTACTGAGAGGGGTACATTATGGCCTCCAGCACTGCTTGTGGCGATAACTTGTGCCTGCTCCGGATGACGAACAGCAATAATGTAGACCTACCCAGCGTAGTGGACAGCGACAGTGTGAATGGGCAACTAGATGACCCAGACACGAACATGTGGCACACCAAGAACGTAGCCACCAGCAGAATGTTTTCTCTCAGCCAGTGATCCAGCAGTGCGAAGGCAAAAAATTGACTGCATACAGACAGCTCAGGGAGAGGCCTCCAGCTATTGGCAGTAAAGTCTGTCGATGGTAGTTAGCTGCTTCATACCGGAATGCAAGTGGTCTTGTTCTTGTGCTTATCAGCTGATGTCGACTATATCACTTGGCATACTGTGCACAACTGAGCACTTCTGAGCAAACTGAGACTGAAGGTCTAAATTAAGTTGTGTTTGTGTGAGCTGGGCTGGCTAGCGTTTCGACAGTAATCCTCGAAACTGCAGTGTGTAACCCTCGGATGACTCTGAGTTTATCTGCCCTCGTTTTCCCCTCGGGTCAGCACTTCTAGAATCCCTACATGTGCTGTAAGGTGTCGCGACTTCGGCTTTCAGGTATGCTGGATGGAGCCTTCCACATCGTCAGCATACTGAATGAGAGTTCTTGCATTCCTAACACTCACTCTTCCTCCATAGCACCTGTTTATCAACCTGATAGGCGCTTCTTTCCAAATAACACTGTTCTGCTGAATCGACACATGAGCAGTTAATTTTCTCAGGTTTCTGTACCATTCGATCCACTAAATACGTCCACCTTTTTGTGCGCTGGAAGTAATGGCCTTTTGTGAGCTTAACTGACTCAAAATGACCACAGCATGCAATTGCCTTTGCAAGATTCGCTCAGGAACAGGTTGAGACGGAATTGCATTCACTGACAGTAACAGTTCCTGTTTGGTTTCGACTTACTGTCACTGATAAGGTATCACACTACACTGCGATCTCTGTGAATTGTGATATTTTTACAAACATTGTTTCACGCTGTGTTACGTGACTGCGAGTGGTAAGCCCTTACTTGTAGACACATAGGGCAGACTGTGTTGAGACACCTATGAATAGGGCAACACCATTAGCAGTGTGTGATTCCAGTTCTGCACAGTCAGGTCCAGAGGCTTAGTAACTCTGGAATCACAATTTTGTTAGTGTTTCGTAGGTCGAGCTGGTCTACTTATGCAGCCTGGTGTTTAGAAACTATAAGTGTTACACAACTAACTGTTTGTGTACAGACTGGGTTAAAAATCCTGATAATAAGGTCGGGACGGGGTCGGATACGTCAAATCGAACAAAATTTCGCAGAAAATATATGATTCTCCCTATTCATTATATTTTCAGCCACCCTAATCCTCTTTAATCAAATAAACTTTTTCTCATTTGAACCTAACCTTATTAAAAGAGCAGAAAAAAGAACAATTGAGATAAAAAACTTAAATTGAAATTGATAACAAATTTATTCTCAACATAGGTCGGAAAAATACTGTTGTGGAGCTTCGGCCATGAAACGTAAGTCAATCAGCGCACACCGAAGAGATAACAATACAGTAGGACAATCGCCGTGCGGCTCCGTAAGGTCCAGTGTTATTAATGAAATCTGAAAGCCACATATTTTAGTGTTCTTCGTTGATCCATTATGGGCCGTGGGATAACGGCTGGCATTAACTTCTTGATGAAATAATTTACCAACAGCCGTATGTATTGTAGGAATTTATTTTATTTTATGAACTTCTATGTGCTATAAGTTTCGGCATTACATTGATGCCATCTTCAGGCCCCACACGTCGAAAACCGCCTCGTTCTGTGTCGCCTGGGCACCAAGAGCTGTTGCATGACGATTTGATTCACGGATCCAGTTATATGGCTCCTTCCGTGTATAGCGATTTTACGACTACGACGTGTGGGGCCTGAAGATGGAATCAATGTAATGCCGAAACTGGTAGCACAAAGAAGTTCATAAAATAAAATAAATTCCTACAATACATACGGCTGTTGGCAAATTATTGCATCAAGAAAAGCATATTTTAGTTGTCGTTAATGTGCAGAGAGCATGAATGAATTTCCTGTTCACACAAGTATGTCTAAAGTTACTCAGTAAGCGTAGGCCAAGACAATGGCGGTACAGAAAACAGAAATTAAATTTTCAGCTTTCTTATCTTTCTCAAATCACATTTCTTTACACCAAATGCTCGGAATACTCGGCTCAACTGTCGCTGTTAAGGTAACATCCCAGAAATACAACCGTCACAGAATAACACAGCAACAGCTTAGGCGGACGAAACTGCACTGTTGATCCTTTGTTACTGTGCTTGGGTTTTACACTCCCCAGCGGATGGTTCTCTCTACAATGTCGTAATATGGAACTTCGGTAGTAACAGGAAAACTTGGTGCCGTGGCCATAAAACCGGCACTAAGGAGTAATGGAAGAAAGTCATTAAGTCGGATGTGTATTGCTTCATACTATTTCCAAATTCTGGCCGAGTCTGCCTTCCAAGAGTGAAACGTGGCGTGGGTTCGTTGATTATTTCGGCTGCGATATAGTGGTACTGCATGGATACCACGTTTACTCTGCATGATGGCGTTGGTGACAAGAGGTATGTGACCATTTTTCTGATGAGGTCCATACCACGGTACAATGTTTGTTCCTGAATGCCAATGCTGTGTTCCAAGATGATATAGCCCCCGATCACGCAACCCGCATCCTCCAGGACTGGTTTTAAAAGCTTGAGGATGAACTGTCGCATCTCCCGTTGCCACCACAGAGACCAGATCCCATTACTATTGAGCCATTGTGGTCTCCTTTCGAGACAAAGATACGTGATCGCTGTCCACCTAAATGACCGCTACCTGACCTTGCCATTATTTTACAGGAATACCGGCATCAGATTCCCTTGAAAACGATACAAGACCTAGATTTATGTATTCCGAGACGACTGGAAGCTGTTTTCAATACCAATTGTTCTCCTACACCGCATTAGGCATGTCAATGTCTTCTATTTGTGATGACTCCATTTTTCTATCCATTCCCTGTATATCAGCAGTTCGGGAAACGAATGAAATACAAAAAATCAGGAAAATGAAGGCATACAAAAAATGGTTCAAATGGCTCTGAGCACTATGGGATTCAACTTCTAAGGTCATCACTCCCCTAGAACTTAGAACTACTTAAACCTAACTAACCTAAGGACAGCACACACATCCATGCCTGGGGCAGGATTCGAACCTGCGACCGTAGCGGTCGCGCGGTTCCAGACTGTAGCGCCTAGAACCGCTCGGCCATACCGGCCGGCTGAAGGAATACAGAAATACACTTTACTTAGAGATGCAATCAATAGAAAGGGTATCGTTCTAAGGCGAAATGACGGCAAGTAAAATGAGAAGATTTCGAAAAGTAAGTAGGCCTCAAAAGAAGAAAATTGGCATGCAAAAATATCAAAATAGCATTCGGTCAGATGAAAAACAACGCCGCCAGCATTTTTAGACACAGTGTGATGCTGTTCGTGGACTGGAACTCTAGTGTGCAGGTGCCACAGACGGAAGCTGGCTTTCTACAAAAAAATGATTCAAATGGCTCTGAGCACTATGCGACTTAACTTCTGAGGTCATCAGTCGCCTAGAAATTAGAACTAATTAAACCTAACTAACCTAAGGACATCACACACATCCATGCCCGAGGCAGTATTCGAACCTGCGACTGTAGTGGTCGGCCGGCTCCAGACTGTAGCGCCTAGAACCGCACGGCCACTCCGGCCGGCTGGCTTTCTTCCTTTCGTGTTTTGTCATCACTGCGGTATAGAGGAGATGTGTATCTCTTGCTTTTTACCGCCTGTTCCAGGATTCTAGTGCTTTGTTCGCTTCATAACAGGCTAAGAGCTGTCATTACGTCTTCAATGAAGAAGCTTGTGGGTGCCGAGATGTAGGTTATTCTGTTTTGAGTGTATTTTGAGACGCATAGCATTCTGGACTTTCTTTAGTCGTTTCAGATTTGAGATGTGAGGTGTCTCCCTAAGAGTTGTGCGCCGTACAACGCTATGGTCGCAACCTTTGTGTTGGACAGTCTCGGCTTCAAGTGTTGTCTTAATTGAACTTACTATTCTGGCTTCAATAAGCTTGGAAAACGTACGGCCCAAATGTTGCCCTCGTTGCTCTTACTATTGTCTTTAATGTAATTGTAAAATATAAGGCCTAACGCCTGCAGGAATTACACAACCAAAAAATGGTTCAAATGGCTCTGAACACTATGGGACTCAACTGCTGTGGTTATCAGTCCCCTAGAACTTAGAACTACTTAAACCTAACTAACCTAAGGACATCACACACATCCATGCCCGAGGCAGGATTCGAACCTGCGACCGTAGCAGTCGCACGGTTCCGGACTGCGCGCCTAGAACCGCGAGACCACCGCGGCCGGCAGTTACACAACCACCGTCTTTAAGAGACTGGTAGTATACAGTATGTATGAGGGGCTGGTGAAAAGTAATTTCTCGGAATTTCTTATGTTAAAAGTCTTAAAGCATTTTAAATAAAACAAATTTTTTATTCTTCATTTCAGGCCGGAGATGATGCTTTCAAAATATGAAGCCCAAACGCTTGTAGCACGAAAATTTAGTTTCGCTGTTTTGAAATTAGACGAACCCAAAGTAATAATTACTAACGTAGTATTAACACTCAACTGCGTGCGACAGGCCGGCAAAAACTGAACTGAACTGTTTTTAGTATCTGACTATCGATTATAATTCCCACAGTATTATCTGACTTAATACAGTTAAACTTCATTACCTTTGTTTTACGTTTATTCAGGTTTATCTTCTAAACTCTTTTCATTGATTTTCCAAGTCATTTGAACCCACTGGCAGAATTATATTTGATTGGAAACCTTAAAGATTTACCACTGTCTACTTCAGTTCCTTTCCAAAATTCCTTTCTAGATTCCTTCGCTGCTCGCCTTATGTACAGGTTGAATAAGAATACGAATGTAGGCTACAACCACATATTAGTCTCTAATCAACTGCATCTTATGTTTCATGACCTACGTATCTTGTAACTGAAGTCCTTTTTCTGTGCAAGTTTTAGATAACACTGCGCTCCCTTTGTTAGTCAAACGCTAGGCTAAGCGATCTGTACAAAAGGGCTAAGTATAAATGTATCCAAAGGAACGTAAGATGAAAGAATTAAGAAAGTCGAAACCGTTTCAATAAAGCAGACAAAGACACAGTCACTGATAAGTCGGGAGTAATGTAAGCAATGTTCGAAGTATCCGTCTTACTGTTCCGTCTTTCTGAGCCTTAACTTGAAGCATATATCGAGTACGGTTCTCCAAAAATACGAGAAACATCAGGTGAAACTGGCAATATCTCCAAATATTTAGCTGTCGACAAGCAGTTCGGCGTTCCTAATTTGCTTGCATCAGTTTGTAGACGTGGGAATAGAATGATGTAGCTTATCGTTCGCTACAATGGCACGCCTAGATGTCATACTGAGTCAATAAACAGTACATTCCTCCATGAATTAAGCATATTATCTGAGACAGCATGAATAACATTGTAAATACAGATTCATCTCGGAACAGGCCACTACAGAATGTATCTCTTTCTTCTTTCATGCTGTAGGGTGGCCTAGGAATTTTAGGGGGGAGGGGGGAGGGGGAGGGAGGGGGGAGGTATGTGAATTCTCAGTCTCAGTACCGATATTTCTGGAATCTTGCTGGAGCGATATCGGGTAAACAGATATGAGAGACCGGGAAGACGCACATGGGACTTCAATGGAATTTCAAGGAAAGCCGATACGTTGGAATACTCCACGTGTTTCGGAAGCGTGCACCACACATTCTGTGTGTATTTCTTACCTGTAATTACCCTTCATACCATGTGAAATTGTTGTAGAACATCCAAAAAAAGTGCTGAATGTTCCTTACATACGCTGTACTTATAAAGCATATACGCACTTCTCGACAGAGGGTGCACGCACAGTTAGGGTAGACCAAGTAACAGTAATTACCAATTTTATTACGGACTAGCTTAGCGACCGCTGCTTCACTTGCGTTCACTGTATGGCCCTCGCACTTTTTTTCCTTCTTCTTTAATGGAAGTTTTATGTTGTCCACAAATTGCTACGTTTTCTAAACTTTTCACGGCAGTTGCGAATGTACTTCTGGTCAACAAACGATTCTAGTAACTGTAGTTGGAGTTCTTCGTTATGTGTGTCTTCTGAGTTTTTGTAGTGATATTTCAATAAAAACTTTCATCACTAACATATATTTCTTTACAAGTCAAATACGTTCTCATAGATTTAGGTTTGCATCTGTTTTAGTATAACGAAACATTTTCGTAAAAATTTTCTAACCTTATTTCATTTCCTTACGAATTAAATTTCCAAAAAAATACTGAAATACAATATTTTATTTCTAAGACACAAATTACATATTTTCAGATATTTTCTTCCAAAAGTGCTTTCGTCATGGAATATTTCCGTAAAAAATTTAATCCCATATTTTATCCCCTTAGAGGATTTCCGAAAACAGTGAAAAACACATTTTGATAATTTCTAACTGTGGAACCAAAAACAACTTTTCTTAATTTAGCTTTAAATATGCTTTCATAATGAAGTATTTTCATAAAAGTTTTCATTCTCTATTTCACCCCCTTAGGTTGAATTTCCAAAAAAATCTAAACACGCTGTTTCTTTTTTTTATTTCCATCCGAGAGGACAAATGTCAGTTTTTATAGATGAAGCAATTTTCGTATTTATGGATTCAAAATTTCCTTAATCTCGACATATTTTCAAAAAAACTTTCATCTTTCACTTCAACCCTCTGGGGTTCAATCCGCACACTCCCTTATTAAACGATGCCTGCGGCACAAGATCAACATCCTTTCCAAATTTCAAGTTTCTATCCTTAATGGTTTGGGCTAGATGATTGTATGTCAGTGAGTCAGGCCCCATTTCGTCCATTTAGGGACTGAATTTTTGCAAAAGCACTGAAGGACATAACTTTTTGTGTATAACCGAGAAGCCAAATTCGAAAATTTATTGATTTATCTTCAAAAATACTTTCATAATGAAATATTTTCGTAAAACATTTCATCCCATATATTGAAAAACTTACTTCATTATGTCTGACCGAGAAACAATATACAAATTTTTCGCAGTTCTGGCTTCAAAATGCCTTAATAGCGACATATTTTCAAAAAACCATTCAGCCTCCATTTCACCCCTTTAGGGGCGGAATTTCAAAATGTCTCTTCTTGAACTTCATTACTAGATGGGCATTCTGTTAGTAAAAGGGTGAATGGCCTTTCAGACCATGATGCACAAATTTTAACACTAAAAGGTTTTTGTACTCAAACCAATGTCGTATTTAATTACAAACTACGTAGGAAAGTTAATCCAACAGCAATAGAGAGTTTTTCAAAACTTGTCAAGGAACAAGAGTGGCAAGATGTTTATAGTGCTGATAATATACATGATAAATACAATGCTTTCCATAACACATTTCTCATGCTCTTTGAGAGTTGCTTTCCATTAGAACATTCTAAACGGGGTACTAGCAGTAATGGGCAGCCCGGTTGGCTGACTAGTGGGATAAGGATATCATATAGAACAAAGCGGGAATTATATCAAAATGTTAGAAGTAGTCACAATCAAGCTACAGTAGCCCATTACAAACAGTATTGTAAGGTGCTTAAAAATGTTATTAGCAAGGCAACAAGTATGTGGTATTCAAATAGAATAGCTAATTCACAGGACAAACTTAAAGCCATATGGTAAGTTATGAAGGAAGTGTCTGGTCAGCAGCACAAGGTTCATGATATAAAGTCAGTTCGCAGTAATAATATTTCTGTTACTGATAAATTAGATATATGTACAGTATTTAACAACCATTTTCTGAGCATTGCTGGTGAATTAAATAAAAATTTAGTTTCTACAGGAAATCATATAAATTTCTTAGCAAATGCCTTTCCGAGATTGACGTCTGAAATACTCCTCTGTGATACAGACAAGAGGGAGATTGAGTGAATAATTAAATCACTGAAGACTAAGGACTCTCATGGCTATGATGTAGTGTCTAGCAGAATATTAAAGTACTGTGCTGCACATGTTAGCCCTGTATTTTGCCATATTTGTAATTTTTCCTTTAGGAATGGTCAGTTTCCTGAGCGATTAAAGTACTTTACAGCCGCTTTATAAAAAGGGAGAAAGGGATAATGTAGATAATTTTAGACCTATTTCTATGCCATCAGAGTTTGCAAAAGTTATCGAAAAGGCTGTGTATGTAAGGTGAATTGATCATTTTATATCACACGATTTGCTATCAAATGTACAGTTCGGCTTTAGAAGTCGTTTGACAACTGAAAATGCTATATTCTCTTTTCTCTGTGAGGTACTGGATGGGCTAAACAAAAAGTTTCGAACGCTTGGCGTATTATTTGATTTAACAAAGGCATTTGACTGTGTTGATCTCACAATATTGCTCCAGAAGTTGGACCATTACGGAATAAGGGGAGTAGCTCACAATTGGTTCACCTCTTACTTTAGCAACAGGCAGCAAAAGGTCATTATTCACAATGTTGATAACGGCTGTGATGTGGGATCTGAGTGGGGTACTGTCAAGTGGGGGGGTGCCCCAGGGATCAGTGTTGGGACCGCTCCTGTTCCTTATTTATATAAATGATATGCCCTCTAGTATTATGGGTAACTCTAAAATATTTCTGTTTACTGATGACACTAGCTTGGTAGTAAAGGATGTTGAGTGCAACATTGACTCGGTTTCAAGTAGTGCAGTACATGACCACAGTTCATGGCTTGTAGAAAATAAACTAACGTTAAATGACAGTAAGACTCAGTTTTTACAGTTTCTAACACACAATTCAACAAAACCTGACGTTTTAATCTCACAGAACGGGCATATGATTAGTGAAACTGAACAGTTCAAATTCCTAGGTGTTCAGATAGATAGTAAGCTGTCGTGGAAAGCCCACGTTCAGGATCTTGTTCAAAGACTTAATACTGCCATTTTCACTATTCGAACGGTATCGAAAGTGAGTGATACTTCGACACGTAAATTAGTCTACTTTGCTTATTTTTATTCACTTATGTCGTATGGTATTATGTTTTGAGGTAACTCTTCCCATTCTAGAAGGATATTTTTGGCTCAGAAACGGGCGGTTCGAGCAATAAGTGGTGTGAGTTCACGAACCTCTTGTTGACCTCTGTTCACGAGTCTGGGTATTTTGACATTGGCCTCTCAATATGTATATTCCTTATTGTCGTTTCTTGTTACCAATATTAGTTTATTTCCAACAATAAGCAGCTTTCACTCGGTTAATACTCGGCAGAAATCGAACCTCCATTTGGATCGGACTTCCTTAACTCTTGTGCAAAAAGGTGTGCAGTATACTGCTGCATCCATTTTCAATAAGCTGCCACTGGAATTCAAAAATCTTAGCAGTAATCCACGCGCTTCCAAATTGAAACTGAAGAGTTTCCTCATGGTCGCTCCTTCTATTCTGTCGAGGAGTTCCTTGAAAAATTAAGCTGATTCTCATTGTATAGCTGATAGCGTTTGCTTAAACTTATGGACTGATTTTCTTGCAGGTTCATGAAAATTTTTTTTTATCTGTTATTACTTTTATGTTGTAAGTTCATGTACTGACACGTTCCATGACCTTGGAGATTTGCTCCTCAATTTGGTCCTACGGAACTTGACGTGTAAATAAATGAAATAAATAAATAAAATATAAGACAAACACCCTCTCCAAAGTTCAATTTTGAACCCCCTGCGGTTTATGTTGGGTGGTGATGGGTCAGTCAGTCAATCAGTCAGGACATTTTATTTTATACTAGCTGTACCCGCAATGCGCTGCAATGCCACGGAAAGAAAAAGTGTTTGGTTTTTTAATTTGTTTATTTAAGTGCTTTTGGATACACAATATTTTTGATTTTCCGCCAGGGGCGTAGACGAATGAGTCAGATGGTTTCCCGACGCGTGGGCAAGCCACACACAGCTGTCCATGTGAGAATTACGGATCATCTAAATTTAGTTTCCTAATCGCAAATGTCGGAAAGTTATTCACTGATTGATTTGAAATTTTAAGTGACACGACGTTGCATGGGAATGCGTCTGCGGTTTTACACGCTTTTTTTTTTTAAATGCGTTTGCGATGTGTGTTGCGAAAAGCTTTAGCATCAAGAACCTCAGTGTTTATGACGTCAAATCCACTCAACTGTTTGTGTTACAGTGATATAAATTTGCCTGCACATTTAGGGATGTATGTGGATACAGGAGGCAAAATACACTGAATAGCCAAAACATTATAACCACTTGCTTAATAGCTTTTTTGTCCGTCTTTGGCACGAAATACTTCAGTGATTCCGCATATCAGTGATCTGACAGTTTGTTCGTAGGTTTGTGGAAACATGTGGCATTTATATGTCCACGCACAGGTCATGTAATTTGCGTAAATAACGGGTCACTGATTGGCGTTCCCGGTGATGTCGCTCCCTAGCAACCCAGATGAACTCCATAGGATTTACATCACGAGAATTTGCTCACCGAGACATTAACTTATGTTCACTATGATGCTCCTCAGACCACTGTAGCGCAGTTCTGGCTCCGAGACAGGGACAATTATTCTGCTGCAAAATGACACAGCCGTCGGGGAAGATATCAAACATGAAGGGATGCCGGTGGTTCGGAGCTGTCAGCGTGTCTTCGATTACTGTCACAGGTCGCATGTAATTACGGCGTTTGTGGGGACGACCACCGACATAATGCAGCAAAAATGTGACTTAAGCGAACAGATGACACGTTTCCATTGATTGACGGTAGAATCCCGATGGTCCCGTGGCCCGTGTCGTTTGGTCAACGTGTAAACACGTAGAGTGGTCTGCTGCGGAACACCATGTTCAACACTGTAGGATGAAAGGTGTGCTCCTAAACACTTGTGTGTACCCCAGCATTGTGTTCTTTCCCCAGAGATGCCTCAGATCACCATCCATCCTACTTTATATAACAGAAAAGCCTCCTATTCCCACGTTCTGTGAAGGTTTGTGGGCCGGCCGCTGTGACCGAGCGGTTGTGGAGGCTGGCCGTGTGAGATCGCCCGCTCTGCCTGTGAGTGGACATGTGGCCGCTCCTTCAGCAAGGTCCGAGCAGGCACACGGGGGGATGGGTTTATTAGTTATTGGGAGCTCCAACGTTAGGCGGGTGATGGAGCCCCTTAGGGAAATAGCGGAAAGGTCGGGAAAGAAGGCCAGTGTTCACTCTGTCTGCTAGCCAGGGGGTCTCATCCGAGATGTGGAGGAGGCCCTGCCGGCGGCGATAGAGAGCACTGCGTGCACCAGACTGCAAATTGTTGCCCATGTCGGCACCAATGACTCCTGCCGTCTGGGTTCAGAGGTCATCCTCAGTTCGTACAGGTGGTTGGCGGAATTGGTGAAGGCGGAAAGCCTCGCTCGCGGGTGGAATCAGAGCTAACTATTTGCAGTATCGTTCCCAGAACCGATCGCGGTCCTCTGGTTTGGAGCCGAGTGGAAGGCTTAGACCAGAGGCTCAGACGATTCTGCGGAGATCTGGGGTGCAAATTTCTCGACCTCCGCTATCGGGTGGAGAAATGTAGGGTCCCCCTGAATAGGTCAGGCGTGCACTACACGCCGGAAGCGGCTACAAGGGTAGCGGAGTACGTGTGGAGTGCACATGTGGGTTTTTTAGGTTAGGGAATTCCCTCCCTAGGCCCGACAAGACGCCTCCTGAGACGCGGCAAGGTAGGAGTAGGCAAAATGCAACAGGGAATAACAATATTAATGTGCTAATAGTAAACTGCAGGAGCGTCTATAGAAAGGTGCCAGAACTGCTCTTATTAATAAACGGTCACAACGCCCATATAGTACTAGGAACAGAAAGTTGGCTGAAACCAGACGTAAACAGTAATGAAATCCTAAACTCAGATTGGAATGTATACCGCAGAGACAGGCTGGACAGTGAAGAGGGAGGCGTGTTTATAGCGATAAGAAGTGCAATAGTATCGAAGGAAATTGACGGAGATTCGAAATGTGAAATAATTTGGGTGAAGGTCACGGTTAAAGCAGGCTCAGACATGGTAATTGGATGTCTCTATAGGCCCCCTGGCTCAGCAGCTGTTGTTGCTGAGCACCTAAAGGATAATTTGGAAAATATTTCGAGTAGATTTCCCCACCATGTTATAGTTCTGGATGGAGATTTTAATTTGCGGATATAGACTGGGAGACTCAAACGTTCATAACGGGTGGCAGGGACAAAGAATCCAGTGAAAATTTGTTTAAGTGCTTTATCTGAAAACTACCTTGAGCAGTTAAACAGAGAACCGACTCGTGGCGATAACATATTAGACCTTCTGGTGACAAACAGACCCGAACTATTTGAAACAGTTAATGCAGAACAGGGAATCAGCGATCAAAAAGCGGTAACTGCATCGATGATTTCAGCCGTAAATAGAAATATTAAAAAAGGTAGGAAGATTTTTCTGTTTAGCAAAAGTGACAAAAAGCAGATTACAGAGTACCTGACGGCTCAACACAAAAGTTTTGTCTCAAGTACAGACAGTGTTGAGGATCAGTGGACAAAATTCAAAACCATAATACAATATGCGTTAGATGAGTATGTGCCAAGCAAGATTGTAAGAGATGGAAAAGAGCCACCGTGGTACAACGACCGAGTTAGGAAACTGCTGCGGAAGCAAAGGGAACTTCACAGCAAACATAAACACAGCCAAAGCCTTGCAGACAAACAAAAACTACGCGAAGCGAAATGTAGTGTGGGGAGGGCTATGTGAGAGGCGTTCAATGAATTCGAAAGTAAAGTTCTATGTACCGACTTGGCAGAAAATTCTAAGAAATTTTGGCCTTTTGTCAAAGCGGTAGGTGGATCAAAACAAAATGTCCAGACACTCTGTGACCAAAATGGTACTGAAACAGAGGATGACAGACTAAAGGCCGAAATACTAAATGTCTTTTTCCAAAGCTGTTTCACAGAGGAAGACTGCACTGTAGTTCCTTCTCTAGATTGTCGCACAGATGACAAAATGGTAGATATCGAAATAGACGACAGAGGGATAGAGAAACAATTAAAATCGCTCAAAAGAGGAAAGGCCGCTGGACCTGATGGGATACCAGTTCGATTTTACACAGAATACGCGAAGGAACTTGCCCCCCTTCTTGCAACGGTGTACCGTAGGTCTCTGGAAGAGCGTAGCGTTCTAAAAGGATTGGAAAATGGCACACGTCATCCCCGTTTTCAAGAAGGGATGTCGAACAGATGTGCAGAACTATAGACCTATATCTCTAACGTCGATCAGTTGTAGAATTTTGGAACACGTATTATGTTCGAGTATAATGACTTTTCTGGAGACTAGAAATCTACTCTGTAGGAATCAGCAAGGGTTTCGAAAAAGACGGTCGTGTGAAACCCAGCTCGCGGTATTCGTTCACGAGACTCAGAGGGCCATAGACACGGGTTCACAGGTAGATGCCGTGTTTCTTGACTTCCGCAAGGCGTTCGATACAGTTCCCCACAGTCGTTTAATGAACAAAGTAAGAGCATATGGACTATCAGACCAATTGTGTGATTGGATTGAAGAGTTCCTAGATAACAGAACGCAGCATGTCATTCTCAATGGAGAGAAGTCTTCCGAAGTAAGAATGATTTCAGGTGTGCCGCAGGGGAGGGTCATAGGGCCGTTGCTATTCACAATATACATAAATGACCTTGTGGATGACATCGGAAGTTCACTGAGGCTTTTTGCAGATGATGCTGTGGTGTATCGAGAGGTTGTAACAATGGAAAATTGTACTGAAATGCATGAGGATCTGCAGCGAATTGACGCATGGTGCTGGGAATGGCAATTGAATCTCAATGTAGGCAAGTGTAATGTGCTGCGAATACATAGAAAGATAGTTCCCTTATCATTTAGCTACAAAATAGCAGGTCAGCAACTGGAAGCAATTAATTCCATAAATTATCTGGGAGTACGTATTAGGAGAGATTTAAAATGGAATGACCATATAAAGTTGATCGTCGGTAAAGCAGATGCCAGACTGAGATTCATTGGAAGAATCCTAAGGAAATGCAATCCGAAAACAAAGGAAGTAGGTTACAGTACGCTTGTTCGCCCACTGCTTGCAGTGTAGGATCCTTACCAGATAGGGTTGATAGAAGAGATAAAGAAGATCCAGCGGAGAGCAGCGCGCTTCGATACACGATGATTTAGTAATCGCGAAAGCGTTACGGAGATGATAGATAAACTCCAGTGGAAGACTCTGCAGGAGAGACGCTCAGTAGCTCGGTACGGGCTTTTGTTGAAGTTTCGAGAACATACCTTCACCGAAGAGTCAAGCAGTATATTGCTCCCTCCTACGTATATCTCGCGAAGAGACCATGAGGAGAAACTTCCCCTTTAGAAAAATTTATACTCGACTGTGCTTAAACTGACGCACAATATTTTTAGCGCAACGCAATCTGACTTTCAATAATCTCTAGAAGAGAATGGCCCTGGCTAACATTAACCTGTACTTTTCACAAATCACTTACCTCACAAAAATCTTCGCTGCTCAAGCTACTGCAATACAGCGAGCGCCACTACTGCCAGCTAAATAAAAGATTCAAACTATGGAAGGCACTAACTACTGATAGGGATAGTTAGCAAATGAAAGATATTAATAGAGAACAAACAATGTATTTACCTTGATATCATCATATATATAGCAGTTCATGACAAATTACAGAACTCCGCCATCTCTCTCCCCACATCCACCACTGCTGGCGGCTCACTTCCAGCTGCGCAACGCTACGCGCTGTTCACAGCCAGCTGCCTAACACTACAATGGCGAGTATTACAACAATGCAAAGCAGCCACAGGCTGCACACAGCACAGCCAGTGATTTTCAAACAGAGGTGGCGTTACCAATAAAAAAACCTAAACAGCCTACTTACATAGCCCCCATGCTCCCCACAAAAAATTTTACAAATTTTGTTGGGCACTGGCCAATACATATTTGTTAAAATTTTTCATAATCGTAATTACAATAACAAAGAAATCAAATGCACACACTTATTGATACAATGTTGGTCAAAAGCTAAAATTTTCTCACAGTCCATAAAGACAGTCCTGATTCATCACAGTAAAATTACAATGTTTTTCTTTTTTTTCAAAGTCTGAACAGTGAAAGAGAATGCACACAGAAGTAGTGGATTTCCATGCAGTCTTGAAGAAGTAGTGTCCTTCCAACGGAAAGACGGTGCTGACTCTTGACATGCTGACAGGTAATGGGCCACAACAGAGCAAACCCACAACGGAGTCAGTCGAAGTTTTGAAGAGTATTGGTGGGTAGGTCATCACAGAGCAGACCCACTGTAGTCCTGGTAGAGATTACGGTATTGGTGGGCCACCAGTGGTGCAGACCCACTGCAGTCCTTGTGGAAATAATGGTATTGGTGGGCCACCAGAGGTGCAGACCCACTGTAGTCCTTGTAGAGATGGCCAGCAGCCATCTGTTGTGACTGTGCAGGTACACAATCACCATTGAAGAGTCTTGCGGATAATATAGCAAGTCCATAACCACCACTTATGCACTCACAAAGTTTTTGGAATTGTCCTTAGAACCAGAAATGCTGTTATCCAGTCCCTTGCTGAATTATTAACACATGCGCAAACACTAACAGTCCCTACTTCTCACATATTGTCCATATACTATGACCAACAAAAACGTGTGCAGTGAAATGTAACTTACAAGTTAATAATTTGATGAACTGCTGTCAATTACAATTTTATAACATGAGAATACAATTACAAAGATACAAAATACATCATTAAAGAACATAACAATACAGATAACATTTGTAGTAAAACAGGCTTTACAAAAGAATAGAAATAGACATATACGTCAATGTTACAGGAATTATGACATAAGTTCATACATAAAAGATCAGAATAACTTTTGAAACATCAACTTAACACCTAAGCATTAACACAGAACAGAATAAATAATATCTAAGCATATTTACAAGTTAAATAACATATTATTAATACCAATTATATTTGAGGATAACAGTATTCCTCATCATAGTGAATGTAGCTTAGTATTAGAAGAAGAAAAAATTCTATGAAACTACACAGAGACAGGAAGAAAACAAATACACAAGGGTACACAAACACATAGGGGGATAACACAATGGAAAGGACAGGGTTCGTTTTCAGAGTAACTTTTGGTACTGCAGTCCAACCCAAGACTTCATTCCCTAGATCTTTCGTCTTATTTCCACATTTGTTTCCACCAAAAAAATCCTATTCAAGCATGCTTTCTGTATATATAGGTTCACATATTTCTTACCTCATTATTTATTTTCCATTATCTTACTTCATCATTTATTTCCAAGAAAATCCTACCTAAACCTGTTGTCACTAAACCCTACTTTTTTGGTTCATATCCTCTTTCAAAATACTATTTTGGCCAAACCATTTTCTTATAGCTTCTCAAAGCATTTCTTCCAATCCATCATAGCTAGTTTCTTATATAGTCTACCCCCTCTTAAGCTAACTTAAATCTACTGAGCTCAGATATATATACCAATGGACGAGGCAATGCAGCATCACATAAAACAATTAATATAAACAGCAATGAAAAAAGACGCAGATTTGCGAAGCAAGCTGCATTAAGAAATTAGCAAAGCAATTGTAATATTACAACTAATCTAAGGCAATGTGCAGCAAACAATAAAAATAAATCATTAGTAAAACTGGCTTAACAGAATAATACAAAGTCAAATTCAATAACACTATGCCTGGCAAACAGCAGCAACTTATACCTAAACATGACATAGCTCAAGCAGAAAAAATATTACACTAAAAATGGCCATGTCTGTCACATCTTAACACTAGAGTGATGCATCATGAGAAGTTACACTAGCAGATAAGTTACCAAATCGTAAAGAAATTATTTATGCAATTCCTGTGAAGGGAAATGTCTATTTATGTGCCCTCGTTTTCTTGGAAGTAGATCACAAAACTATTATTTACTGGATCTGTAGACAGAAAATATTTATATTAGTACATCTATAAAATTTTATTTTTACCAATGCTGCAGTGCAGCTAGAAACTAGATATTAAACAAAATGGGCAAAGCAAGGCATGAAACGTCATTCACTAGCCATATGGCATTTCTCTCAATTAGCACGACAATAGCCGTGAAATGTTTCTCATCGTTTTCAAGTTCGACCGTGTCGTTTTTGCGATGCTTTCTACAAAGGAACGTCAATAGCGAGGATAATGGCCTCCCCTTTTTTTTCTACCTGTGCCGCTGGAAGGCTAATGGCTTTTTTTTTGGGCGGCTGTCGCCCTGGTGGGTGCCCGCGACGCATTACGTGCAGGTGGTCACTTAACTTTCGTACGGAAATATTTACGACAGCAGTTTGCGCTACAGTGGCAGTCTCATATAAAAATATTTCACAGGTCAAGAATTAGCGTTGCAAATCTGTAGAAACAAAATCCTATAAATGTAAGTGTCCAAAAAAAAATATTCGTCAGCATTGTGATACATTCATGCATATACACACATTTCATTTCATAACTCTTAAAGTACGATTCTTGGTTTCCAACATACGTCTTCACAAGGCAGAGTTCCTAACCGCTACTCATTACTCCTTACCTTATTACACATATATATATATATATATATATATATATATATATATATATATATATATATTCGTCGACGCTTCTTTAATATTTCATCATATGAAACACGTAGCATAATCAAATTCCTCATATAGCATCAGCTTCTTGACCATAAACATACCTCAGCAGCATAATACACATCGTCGTCGTAAAAATAACATCATAACACCTCAGTCAACTCTCAAAATCGTCGTAGCTTCCTCCAATAGTTTCAAAACCTAAAAAATTTCTCTGCTCATGTCAAAAGTGTCATCCGCCTCAAACGCACTTCAAAAATCATGATCCCATACCAAATACATCATTCAAAGCTCTCATAGTATCACAATGGTTCCGAAAAAAATATGAACATTTCACGAAGTACAGACAAAATACAATTTCGTAAGTGTGAAGTTATCCACCTGTGTAATTACGTAAACATGTGTCACTCATGCAGTAAAAAAAATGTTTATCTCTCAGTTAAATGATCAGATAGCTGTGTAATTTGTTAGAGAAATATGGTACCGATGTTTAAAGTTGTATAAGCAAATACCATATTAGCTAGGGCTCCTTGTGCGTGCCAAACACATGGTACACAAAGCAGGCGTGTACCCCTCTGAGGATTAATGTAATTATACCCTCAGGTGTTACAGATTACAGCAATGGAATGAAATGTATCACGGAAAACCCTTGTATCATTGCACTTCAAATATCTTAAAAAAAATGTTTTAAGTGCGAAAATAATCACTCAAATACGTGTACTGTAGCGCTAAACTGTGCGTCATGTTGTAAGATAATCTCTGTGGAAGTCTCGTATTTATCGTCCTCCGAAAGCTAAGTTCTGCAGAAGTCAATGTACTTACCTCATGATAAACAATAGTGAAATGCTTTGTGTATAGATATCGTAGTTATTACGCTTATTGTTGTGATGAAGAAAGTACTGTACTGTAACGTATTGTTGTGCCACGAAAAAGGCTGTCTCATTGTTGCTATACCACAAGAGTTACTACTAAAACATGTATTTCTTTCCAGAAGAATACAGAAAGCTGTGCAGATATAAAACAGATACACCGCAAAAGCAACATTGTAAATTGTCACTCATTAGTAGCGTCGTGATAAAATCGTGTAGCTGTCACATAAACTAACCTCTGTGTCATCTGGTATCTCTCAGAAAGCATTTAATTTCAGAATGTATTTTCAAATAAACCAAAATGTTGCATTAAAAACTCATTAATACTGGTAAATGTTCTAAGTATGTGAGCCTTATAGTCGTTACGTAATCGTGCAACAAACAAGCAAGAATGCACACACACAATAACACTGTGTCGTCTGTTCACAATAACAATGCATTCGTAATTTCTGTTTAAATAAGTTCTCTTGGTTTTTGATTGGATATTTAACTTCCAACATTGTTGTATGTTAACAGATTCTAAATCTGACAAGCATACTAGTAATGTAAAGTGAAAAATTTTATGGCAAAGACTAAGTTAAAAAGCAGATCATCTCTCAATAAACGGTTTTACATGTGAAATGTGGTGTAAACCTTTACTCTTCCTAGTACGCAGAGTTTCAACTTCAACGCAATTATCATGTGGTATACGTCGGATTCTGTAAGGTCCATTGTAAACTAGAAAGAATTTGTGACTCAAGTGTTTCTTCTTATGTGACAATGAATGAGCTTTAATGAGAACTTTCTGACCAATATACAATTTCTTTGCATTTGCTTTACCGTGTAGTTTTCTCCTTTTGTCTGCTGCAGATTTTATATTTTTAAGAGCCAAATCAATTATGTCTTTGTGTCGAAGTTTACGTGTATTCGGGAAAGGTACAAGTTCTCTGATTCTGTTCGGTGGTTTTTCATTCTTCAGTACAAGAGTAGGTGGTAAAGCAGTGGAGTCATGAGGCATTTCATTCAGCACGTTTTGAAATAAGTGTATATATCTGTCCCAATGCTGATGCTTTCTGTGGCAATAAAGTCTGCAAAGCTTATTGATTTCTTTCATAATCCGTTCGGAGGGGTTACAATGTGGTGAGTACAATGAAATAAAAACAGGTTTGATTTTATGGTTGCGAAGCATGCGTGACCAAACAGCAGATCTGAATTGCGGTCCGTTATCTGAAATGAGTTTACTAACGTGTCCAACTTCACGTAAGAAATTTTTAACAAAGGCGTTGGATACAGACCGTCCAGTGGCTTTACTTAACGGTGTGAAAGAAACAAATTTTGAAGTAAGTTCAACAGCGACTAGAACGTACGAAAATCCATTAGATGTTCTGACAAGCGGTCCCAAGAGATCAACAGCAGCAAATTCTTTTAATTTAGAAGGAATGATAGGAAACAGCGGAGCACGATGGGATATAGTAGATGGTTTCGCCTTTTGACAAAGTTTACAAATAGACAAGACTCTTCGAATTCTCTTTTCCATATTGTTAAAATAACAAGTCGTTCGAAGAATATGATAACATTTTCGTGGACCAAAATGTGCGTAGCTGAAATGAATGTACCAAATGAGCTTATTAACAAAATCGTCTGGAATGCAAAGTACCCATAGCTTGTCATCAACAGTGCAGCGTTTAAAGAGTATGTTGTTTCTAACCAGGTAATAATGCCGAATCTGAGTGTGTGTCTTTTCATGCCATTTACTTTTGATGTCTTTCCAAATCGGATATTTATCTTGTTCATGAGCAATGTCCTTTAAAGATGTGGTGATGAAGTTTTCAAAGGCGACTTTCTGAATGTAAAGAATACTGAAATTTTTCTCAATGTTGCCTTCTGTGTTACTTTTCTCAAACCCAGCCAGTGCGCGTGACAGCGCGTCCGCAACAATGTTCTCCTTGCCGGGAATGTAGACTATTGTGAAGCGGAATTCTTGCAGAAACAATGCCCAACGTTTTAACCTGTCATGATTTAATTTTGAAGACATAAGAAATTGTAATGCACGATGATCACTGTATACTTTTACGTGCTTACCAGAAAGAAAGAAACGGAATTTGTTAAATGCCCAAACGATAGCTAAAGCTTCTAATTCAGTAACGGAATAAGTTTTTTTCAGATTTTGTTAGCACTCGACTAGCAAAGCAATGGTTTTCTGAACAATAGTGTCATTTTCTATGGCTTCTTGAAATAAATGGGCACCAAGTCCGACTTTAGAAGAATCCGTGCTAAGGCAGAAATCTTGTGACAGATCTGGATGAGCTAGTATTGGCGCGTTAAGTAGAGATTCTTTCAAAGAATTGAATTCCAACTGTGCTTCTTCGTCCCAGTTCCAAATAGTATTTTTTCCAGTGAGAGAACAAAGTTTTGGTGTAACAAGAATTTGCATATTCAGAAAACGACGGTAAAAATTTACGAGACCTAGAAAACTGCGGACTTGTCTTTTTGTGGATGGAACTGGAATGGCTCTGATTGCTTCTAACTTTTCAGGATCCGGCTGAATGCCTTCAGAAGAAATAATATGTCCCAAAAACCTCACCTTTGACCTACCGAATTCAGACTTTTCCAAGTTAACTGTAATTCCAGATTCTGCAAAAATACCTAACAAACTGTTGAGGATGCGATTATGTTGTTCCCATCAAGCTTCTGCTATTAGAATATCGTCCACATATAAGGTGATGTGACGTTTTAAGAACTCAGGTAATATGGAATTTAGCCCGCAAATGAATGCTGCTGAAGAAATGTTCAAACCAAAAGGAAGTTTCCGAAACTGATAACAAACGCCGAAACAAAGGAAAGCTGTGTATTTTCTACATTCTGGATGAAGTTCGATCTGATAAAAGCTGGATCTGAGATCAATGGAAGACAACACGTTTACACCATTAAAATTTTGAAGAAGTTCTTCCAACGTTTGCGGCCTGTCTGTTTCAGGAATAATGATAGTATTGATTTGTCTCGAATCTAAGACAAGCCTGATCGATCCATTTTTCTTCTCAACAACATGTAATGGATTGTTGTATGAGCTTACTGCAGGCTCAATAATGCCCTCGTCAAGCATAGATTGTACTTCTGTTCTAACACGGTCCCTATAATGCGCCGGAATTACGTATGGTCTAACACAAAATTTAGTATGCTCACGAACACGAAATTGGTATTGAAATCCCTTGATTGTTCCTGTTTTGTGAGTAAAAACTGTGGAATGTTCTTGTAAAATCTCAAAAAGGTCTTGCCTATCATTGTCATTACAATTTTCAATTGTTTGAATTTTATTCTGAATTAACTCATTAGTATCAAATGCGTCGTCGATATCACCCCTATCAGTACTTGCAGAGTGATTGTTAGTGTCAAGTTCCGTCGAAAATTCCGAACTGTTGTCTAACAGGAGGTAAAGCCGATTAATTTCTTCGTCATGGTTTGAGAGCCAATCTTCAAATTTCAAAGCTACTGACTTACCTTCTTTTTCTAAACTTATTTCAGCATCGTGAAAGCTTAAGATTGCTTTGTATTCATTCAAAAAGTCTACTCCCAGTATAATTTCCGTCGACAATAATGGAACAATAAGAAAGTTCATAGAGAAACTGTGGCTTTGACAAAAGAATTCTAAGTTGGTTTGTTGGCGTACATCTACACTTTTTCCAAAGATTCCACCTTGTAATTTAATCTTACGTAACGGAAGTGTGGGGCAATCGTTCGATTTGTTGCATTTGCTAAAGGCTGTTTCACTGATTACTGAAATGGGACTGCCAGAGTCAAGTACTGCCGTAAATTTTACGTCATTTACAATAATGTGAATCACAGGATATGCAATGTTATTAAGTTTTACGTCGTGTTCCTGGAGTAAGATGTCCCTAATGTCTTCCATTTTTACGTAATTAGTAGCTACGGCAGCTGCGTCGTTAGTGTCATAAGAACGTTTTGTGGCTGCCAGCGGTGTGAGTCATTGCCTATTGTCTCTTTGTTGGCGCGCGTCGTTATTGGGACTTGGAGACCTAACTTCTACAAATTCACCGTGACGAGAGGGCCCTGCCCTGTTTAAATACCGCCAGTTCTGATGCAATTCAGGTCTGTCGTTACGATCACATCGTCTGTCGTCATGTTGGGAGTTCCTGTAGTTTCTTTCTTGTCGGTTAAGTGGTGGAGAATTTCTCCCTGAATCGTAACTGCGCGCTGGACCGTTGCGTCTAAAGTTATTCTGTCTCCCGTAATAATAATTGTTTTGGTTCCCATATTGTCTGTTTCTCTGATTGTCTCTGTGATAGTCATTACCGCGGAGAGGTGATCTTTCCCTGTAATTATTACTACTCTGCCAACGGTTGTTATACGGGTGGTGTCTGTTTTGGTCACGATTTACGTTATAAGAATAGCCTTGTCGTGTATTATTTCTGTCATCGCGGAATTGTGACAGATGTGACCTGTAATTGTTGTGTTCCTGTTCTCGCGTTCCGCGATTGTCAGTGTCAATTTCCAGTTCTTGTAACAGTCCCTGAAAAGCTTCAATGTCGTCTTTGCAACGTCCTGCCAAAATAATATGTCGTAAATGTTCAGGTAATTTGATTAAGCAAATGCGGATGAGTTCTGAGGGGCTGTATGGGTTTGACAGGTACTGGTTCTTGTGCAACATGTCTTCAAAATATTTCACAAGACTGGAGAATTCAGATTGTTCGAAATGTTTCATCATTATGATGCCATGTTTTATTCGGTCTTGTGTGGCTTGAGACCAATATGCTGAGAGGAAGGCATGGTAAAATTCTCCTTCACTATGACAATCGTGAATGACCGAACGCATTCTTACAGCTGGTTCATTCTCTAAATAGCCACACATAAATTCTAATCTGTGTTCTAACGACCAGTTGGGAGGAAAACAATGAGAGAATTGATGAAGCCACGCTTGTGGATGAATGTCGTTGGCAGAATTCTTAAACGTTTTGAATTTACGTGTAGTAATGAACAGCTTATAGTCAAAATCATCGTGTCGGCGAGTAGCATATCGGTCATTGTTACGTCGTGTCGGCGGTTCCATCTCAAAATTCGGTGCACATTGCCAATTTCTTTCATAATTTCCGAAATGCCCTGTGTTATTATTTTGTGGATTTTCCGTATTTCTAAGTTCCTCTTCCCGTGTTGGAGCGCGAGTGTCCTCTGAAATACGTAATTCTTGTACTACTTGTGCCAACTGATCTTGCACTTCCCGGATTTCTCTTTTGTACTGTGTATTGATTTGATTTTGATTTTGTTTGAATTTTCTAATTTGTTCGTACTCTTCAGTGTCAGTGAAGGCTACAGGTGTTGTGTCATTCAGATCATCATCTACCTTTGTAGATAAATTAGTGACCTGATCCGAAAGTTCGGCTACTTTCTGCGATAGTGAGCACATTTCCTCAGTGTGTTTTTCTGAACCAAGTTTCAGAGTGTCCATTTGTGTTGAAATCGAATCTAATGTGTCCTTCAAGTTTTCCTGAGTTTTTGCAAGTTGCGTAACTGAATCGGTAGATGCAACTGAGTCAATTTTAGCCCACAAGGTCTCATGATTTTCATGAACAATGGTTTGCAGTTCTTTTATGGCTGCTTCGTGATTCTGTAATGCATTTTCATGACGCGAAAAAATAGGTTGAAAATGCTCACAAATTTGAGTTTTTACGTCATTACAGACTTTTTGACTTTTCGATTCAATGTTATGTAACTCAGTAGTTAAATCTTCACGTGTTTGTTCAAGTGTGGTGTCTAACTTTTTAAGATTTTGTTCCACTGTGTCTAACGTTTGAAGATTTTGTTCCATTGTGTCTAACTGTTGCTGTGTTTGTCTCAGGTATTGTTCCATTGTGTCTAATTTTTCAAGCTTTTGCTGTGTTTGTCTCTGGTATTGTTGCATTGTGTCTAACTTTTGAAGCTTTTGTTGTGTTTGTCCCATTTGTTGTATTAATTGTAATAACAATGCACTGGTGTCTGGAACATGTTCCTCAGTGCTTTTCGGCAGTGAATTTGCACCGGAAACATTCACATTTTGACAAGCAGAAAATGTGTCTTGACTTATTTGAGAAAACGGTGAGGATCCAAAACCTGAATCTACAGTATTTGCGAGATCGTGTAGTGTCATTTCGGATTCCTGAGCCGAGCTATTGCCGACCGATCGATCGATAATGCTTCCCTGCTCACTAATTGTTTCACTGCCTACGCCATTGTTTGCAGCCCGCTCCATTTCCCTATGCACAGTTACCAAATTACTACTTTGAACGTCTGTTAATTCATTACACAGTGGTGTTGGCAAGCTACGCTCGTCGTCACTATTATTTCTCAGTTTGCTTTGGAGCCTAGTGTTACGTTTTTCACACGCCATTATTGTCACAATATTTCACACGATAACACAGAAAAGCACAATTTGAAGAGCAAAAATAAGAGAACACATTAACATAACACTGAAAATAATATCTAGTTAATTGCAGCTGCGAAATACTTGGTGCAAATCTACATGCATGCCACAACTGTTTTACTGTACAACAATGAAAGACTGCAACTACAAAGGAGATTCTCTCTACAATTACGCGCTAGCAATAAACAAAATCTACACTAATTACACAAACTACAAGAAAAAATCAGAAGATTCCAGTGAGGTATCCTAGGCTAAGGGTCGACATATGAAACTTCCCCTTTAGAAAAATTTATACTCGACTGTGCTTAAACTGACGCACAATATTTTTAGCGCAACGCAATCTGACTTTCAATAATCTCTAGAAGAGAATGGCCCTGGCTAACATTAACCTGTACTTTTCACAAATCACTTACCTCACAAAAATCTTCGCTGCTCAAGCTACTGCAATACAGCGAGCGCCACTACTGCCAGCTAAATAAAAGATTCAAACTATGGAAGGCACTAACTACTGATAGGGATAGTTAGCAAATGAAAGATATTAATAGAGAACAAACAATGTATTTACCTTGATATCATCATACACTCCTGGAAATGGAAAAAAGAACACATTGACACCGGTGTGTCAGACCCACCATACTTGCTCCGGACACTGCGAGATGGCTGTACAAGCAATGATCACACGCACGGCACAGCGGACACACCAGGAACCGCGGTGTTGGCCGTCGAATGGCGCTAGCTGCCCAGCATTTGTGCACCGCCGCCGTCAGTGTCAGCCGGTTTGCCGTGGCATACGGAGCTCCATCGCAGTCTTTAACACTGGTAGCATGCCGCGACAGCGTGGACGTGAACCGTATGTGCAGTTGACGGACTTTGAGCGAGGGCATATAGTGGGCATGCGGGAGGCCGGGTGGACGTACCGCCAAATTGCTCAACACGTGGGGCGTGAGGTCTCCACAGTACATTGATGTTGTCGCCAGTGGTCGGCGGAAGTTGCACGTGCCCGTCGACCTGGGACCGGACCGCAGCGACGCACGGATGCACGCCAAGACCGTAGGATCCTACGCAGTGCCGTAGGGGACCGCACCGCCACTTCCCAGCAAATTAGGGACACTGTTGCTCCTGGGGTATCGGCGAGGACCATTCGCAATCGTCTCCATGAAGCTGGGCTACGGTCCCGCACACCGTTAGGCCGTCTTCCGCTCACGCCCCAACATCGTGCAGCCCGCCTCCAGTGGTGTCGCGACAGGCGTGAATGGAGGGACGAATGGAGACGTGTCGTCTTCAGCGATGAGAGTCGCTTCTGCCTTGGTGCCAATGATGGTCGTATGCGTGTTTGGCGCCGTGCAGGTGAGCGCCACAATCAGGACTGCATACGACCGAGGCACACAGGGCCAACACCCGGCATCATGGTGTGGGGAGCGATCTCCTACACTGGCCGTACACCACTGGTGATCGTCGAGGGGACACTGAATAGTGCACGGTACATCCAAACCGTCATCGAACCCATCGTTCTACCATTCCTAGACCGGCAAGGGAACTTGCTGTTCCAACAGGACAATGCACGTCCGCATGTATCCCGTGCCACCCAACGTGCTCTAGAAGGTGTAAGTCAACTACCCTGGCCAGCAATATCTCCGGATCTGTCCCCCATTGAGCATGTTTGGGACTGGATGAAGCGTCGTCTCACGCGGTCTGCACGTCCAGCACGAACGCTGGTCCAACTGAGGCGCCAGGTGGAAATGGCATGGCAAGCCGCTCCACAGGACTACATCCAGCATCTCTACGATCGTCTCCATGGGAGAATAGCAGCCTGCATTGCTGCGAAAGGTGGATATACACTGTACTAGTGCCGACATTGTGCATGCTCTGTTGCCTGTGTCTATGTGCCTGTGGTTCTGTCAGTGTGATAATGTGATGTATCTGACCCCAGGAATGTGTCAATAAAGTTTCCCCTTCCTGGGACAATGAATTCACGGTGTTCTTATTTCAATTTCCAGGAGTGTATATATAGCAGTTCATGACAAATTACAAAACTCCGCCATCTCTCTCCCCACATCCACCACTGCTGGCGGCTCACCTCCAACTGCGCAACGCTACGCGCTGTTCACAGTCAGCTGCCTAACACTACAATGGCGAGTATTACAACAATGCAAAGCAGCCACAGGCTGCACACAGCACAGCCAGTGATTTTCAAACAGAGGTGGCGTTACCAATAAAAAAACCTAAACAGCCTACTTACAGAGGATAAAATCAGAGAGATTAGAGCCCACACAGAAGCATACCGACAATCCTTCTTTCCACGAACAATACGAGACTGGAATAGAAGAGAGAACCGATAGAGGTACTCAGGGTACCCGCCGCCACACTCCGTCAGGTTCCTTGCGGAGTATGGATGTAGATGTAGATGTAGAACCGCGTGACTGCTATGGTCGCAGGTTCGAATCCTGCCTCGGGCATGGATGTGTGTGATGTCCTTAGGTTAGTTAGGTGTAAGTAGTTCTAAGTTCCAGGGGGCTGATGACCTCAGATGTTAAGTCCCATAGTGCTCACAGTCATTTGAACCATTTGAAGGGTTGTGTTTGTCCAACTACACAACTGGCCATTAAAATTGCTACACCAAGAAGAAATGCAGATGATAAACAGGTATTCTTTGGACAAATATAGTATACTAGAACTGACATGTGATTACATTGTCACCTAATTTGGGTGCAGAGATCCTGAGAAATCAGTACCCAGAACAACCACTTCTGGCCGTAATAATGCTCTTGATACGCCTGGGCATTGAGTCAGAGATTGGATGGTGTGTACAGGTACAGCTGCCCATGCGGCTTCAACACGATACCACAGTTCATCAAGAGTAGTGACTGGCGTATTGTGACGAGCCAGTTGCTCTGCCACCATTGAGCAGAAGTTTTCAGTTGGTGAGATATCTGGAGAATGTGCTGGCCAGGACAGCAGTTGAACATTTTCTTTATCCAGAAATGCACGTACAGGACTCGCAACATTCGGTCGTGCGTTACCCTACCGAAATGTAGGACTTCGCAGGGATCGAATGAAGGGTAGAGCCACGGGTCGTAACACATTTGAAATGTAACGTCCACTGTTCAAAATGCCGTCAATGCGAACAAGAGGTGACCGAGACATGTAACCAATGGCACCCCATACCATCACGTCGGGTGGTACGACGGTATGGCGATGACGAATACACGCTTCCAATGTGCGTTCACCATGATGACGCCAAACACGGATGCGACCATAATCATGCTGTTAAACAGAACCTGGATTCATCCGAAAAGATGACGTTTTGCCATTCGTGCACCCAGGTTCGTCGTTGAGTACACCATCGCAGGCGCTCCTGTCTGTGATCCAGCGTCAAGGGTAACCGCAGCCATGGTCTCCTAGCTGATAGGCCATGCTGCTGCAAACGTCGTCGGACTGTTAGTGCAGATGGTTGTTGCCTTGCAAACGTCCTCATCTGTTGACTCAGGGATGGAGACGTGGCTGCACGATTCGTTACAGCCATGCGGATAAGATACCTGTCATCTCGACTGCTAGTGATACGAGGCCGTTGGGATCCATCACGGCGTTTCGTATTATCCTCCTGAACCCACAGATTCCATATTCTGCTAACAGTCATTGGATCTCGTGCAACGCGAGCAGCAATGTCGCGATACGATAAACCCCAATCGCGATAGGCTACAATGCGAACTTTATCAAAGTCGGAAAATTGATGGTACGAATTTCTCCTCCTTACACGAGGCATCACAACAATGTTTCACCAGGCAACGCCGGTCAACTGCTGTTTGTGTATGAGAAATCGGTTGGAAACTTTGCTCATGTAAGCACGTTTTAGGTATCGCCACTGGCGCCAACCTTGTGTGAATGCTCTGAAAAGCTAATCATTTGCATATCACAGCATCTTCTTCCTGTCGGTTAAATCTCGCGTCTGTAGCATATCATCTTCGTGGTGTAGCAATTTTAATGGCCAGTAGTGTATTTAGCACCCAGTGGTAGTTTCCCACCAGGCGGTATTCAATGTTCCACCGGTCAGTGTATGTTCCAGAATGGAGTTAGTAGTAACGAAGTAATACAAGAAAAACATCATGCCTGATGCGGCAGTTTTTCTGCTGTCATCCTTTTGTGGAGGATGTAAGGGAGAAAAACCTTTTTTTACATGTTTGAAATTACAAATGAAATAAAGTTTGTTGGCAGTCGCTAAGTGCCCTCATACTCAAATAGTGGATGCATAAGTGTGGCGTTGTGGTATCTCATTGTTTATAACGTCATATCTCCTGAACTATTAATCGTACTCATTCCTTGATGGAGGGGGGGGGGGGGGGGAAGCAGGAACCACCCGCCTGTGTATTGAAAACAACTCCCCAAAATTTCATGGTAAGAGGACGAATGATTAAGAACGCTTAGAGGACAAACATACAAAGAAACAACCATTTCTATTTAAACAGATATCGAGGTTTATTGGAACACTCTTATCTGACGTAATGGCTATACAACAGATAATAAGGATATATCGAGCCTAATATATTAATGAATGGATGAATCAAAATAATTTATACCTAAGGCACATTTTGGAACTTGTGTGATGTTATCCTTACAGCTCCTACCAATATAGGTCTGATATGTGCTGGCAATTTTTTTTCTCTAGTTCAGAGTTCGCTGAGCAAGTGATCTTTTGGAATATAGGTTTCCTGCATGAGCCCTGTGTAGTTCACTGAAATGTTATTGATAATACACGAGCAATTACCAAAGTGGGTGTTAAACTCGATTGAAAACCAAGAAAACAGGATGCCATGGGTTGCTTTTGATGTAGAATTGTAATAGAATACTATAGCATTAGGCAGCAGTTGTGAAATGCAGGAAAATGAGATGGAGAGTTGGTACAAGTGCTAATGTTAAACAGAACCAAGCGTCAGATAAAGCATGTATACAGGAGGTATGGCGAATATTAGGGAAACATTCCTCACACGGAGAGGAAGAAAATATATCATGTGCGCACGGGTTCGGAATCGCTTATTGCCATATTAGAGCTCAGTTCCCCAACTCTCCAACGCATTAATCACGGAAGACACACAGGAAAAGAGCGTTTCAGCGTAATACGAAGTACTTTTCTAAGTGAAATGTTCAAAAGTCTGCGATTAACTAGGATTCATGCGTAAACCCATCGTCGCACTGAATTCCAGATGCACCGAGTAGGTTTGGGTCCGGAGTGCATGGAGGCCAAGGATTGGTCCATCTTTACCTGTTTGTCTGTCACGGAATCTGTTATTTAGGAGCCGGCCGCGGTGGTCTAGCGGTTCTAGGCGCTCAGTCCGGAACCGCGCGACTGCTACGGTCGCAGGTTCGAATCCCGCCTCGGGCATGGATGTGTGTGATGTCCTTAGGTTAGTTAGGTTTAACTAGTTCTAAGTTCTAGGGGACTAATGACCTCAGAAGTTGAGTCCCATAGTGCTCAGAGACATTTTGTTATTTAGGAACACACAAGCGTTAACTCTGAAATGAGGAGGAGTTCCGTCGTGCATGAACTACATGTTTTGTCATCCTGAAAAGGGACAAGTGTTAGTGGAACAGGCATAGTATTCTCTACAAAAGCATTGTAAGGTTTCTCCCTTGAGCCTGGGTAGAAGGACGTGAGGCCCTAAGAACCAATCGCCAACAATGCCGGTCCAAACGAAGGTAGAAAATCTGTTTTGATCACTTAATTCGAAAATTTCGTGAGGATTCTCGACAACCTATTCGTGCTGATTATGAAAACTTAGAATCTGATCACGTTGAAATGAAGCCTCTTCCGTGATCATCATAACTGCACTAAAGCGAGGTTTAATACATTGCTGAATGAACAATTCGCAGAAGTGACCCGTGCAAGAAAATCATCTACCAACAGTGGATGCAAACACTATATGTAGTACGGATACAGCAGGTTCTCGTGTACCACTCTCCAGACAGTCATGTCATCAATATTACATGTTGCAGCTAAATGTCTTCCGCTTACGTTAGGGTTGTTGTCAACTGCACGAAGAAGTTCCTCCTCCAGTTGAGGTCTCCTCGTCCTTCTAGGCCTTCCCCAGCTGCGAGCAATAGGCTTAAAGACACATGCTCCCTAAGGTGGTATTCTGAACATTTCAAGTAAGAAAACGTTTCCTGTAATGCTGGTACTTTCTGTTGCTGAATGTTTTCTTTGATTGACATGATTATGAAAAGAAGTAGAAAATGAGCTCTAACATGGAAAGTTCTGGACCCATTCATATAACTTTTTGTCCCTCTATGTGTGAGGAATGTTTCATCAGACTTTGGATTTACTACTTTGTTACAACTTGCACAGTGGGGGTAATCAGCCTTTTTTACTTTCGTAGCTCTGTTAATAGCAAAATTTTCTAATCGTCCTCCAGTTTCATGGTTCTGATGATTTGTAAACTAGGGAAGTAACTTTATCAGATTCATAAAACAGTGTAACAGGAAGTTAAAGCATATGGTAATACTTACTTAGCAAGTATCTTACGTCTAAATTTTATGAAAATTTAATGAAAATGTTTTTTTAAAAACCCTATCGTCGGCCACCCGGCATGAAAGCTGGAACGCCTACTTGTGCGCGGTAGATTCGAGGTTCACTACCATTCCCGCAAAAAAAAAAAAAAAAAAAAAAAAGGAATGCTATAAATGAGTGGGATTTAATGTGCATCTATTAGTAACACTTTAACGGTGAATTATTATTTATATACTGCCGTAAATTTGTTCGAAAAATAATTTTTGTTTCTTTGAAAAAGGGCTGAGGGGCCGAGCGTCATCAGACTTCTGATTAGTTTCATACGACGCATCACGATTTTCTCTCCTGTGCCAACCTCTTCATGTCAGTCTAACCTAACATCCTGAATTATTCGTTCGATAAATTTCAATATTTCACTTCACTTACACTTCTGCCCTCCACGTTCCCCTCTAGTGTATCCTGTCGTTCTGTCATTTCCTCTAGTCAGTGTTTTTCCAAATAATTCTTTCCTCGCAGATTCTCCACCGGACAATCTTCTTTCTTGTCTTATGAGTACATCTAATTTTCAGTATTCTTTCGTGAAATCACATCTTATGCACGTAGATTCTCTTTTTTCCTTGCACTCCCACAGTTCATATGATACTGTTATCGACACGTACTTTGACAGGTATTTCTTTGTCTAATCGAGGCTTTCTTTTACGGAAGAATGCCACCTTTTACTGCACTATTGTTTTTTTATCCAACTTGCCGGCCGGAGTGGCCGTGCGGTTCTAGGCGCTGCAGTCTGGAGCCGAGCGACAGCTACGATCGCAGGTTCGAATCCTGCCTCGGGCATAGATGTGTGTGATGTCCTTAGTTTACTTAGGTCTAATTAGTTCTAAGTTATAGGCGACTGATGACCTCAGAAGTTAAGTCGCATAGTGCTCAGAGCCATTTGAACCATTTTATCCAACTCCTCTCGTCTTGCGGCCGTTCTTTTGGTTCCGAAGTTTTATAAATTAGTATTATATGTGTGGGGAAACTGCACAACTTTTTCGTAAGTCAAAAAGTCTTAATTTGTTTAGATTTATGGCATCACGAGGCACACGTCTTTTTCAATGACTTCACGTCGGTGAGAAATTTAAAAATTACGAGTTGGCACTGGTGATAAATTTTAAAATATTGAAAGGTATCTTCCTTTGTGGGAGATAAAAATTAGGGAAATATCTCATTTTTGATACAAATGTGCAGTGAACGAATAAAGATTTGCCTCTGAGAAAGACGCGCTACAAATGCGTTGGCAGTATGTGTTTAGTAATATTGCACACATCGAGGTACAAGCAAACATTCTATCGTTCTGGAGAAAGTCATTTAAATTTTTAAGCCATCGCACTTCATGACCTTCAAATGTATCAGGCCCTGGTGACTAACGAGCATCATATTAAACTTCCTGACGGATTAAAACTGTGTGCCGGACCGAGACTCGAACTCGGGACCTTTGCCTTGGGGGGCAAGTGCTCTACCAACTGAGCTACCCAAGCACGACTCACGCCCCGTCCTCACAGCTTTACTTCTGGCAGTACCTCGTCTCCTACCTTCCAAAGTTAACAGAAGCTCTCCTGCGAACCTTGCAGAATTGGCACTCCTGAAAGAAAGGATATTGCGGAGACATGGCTTAGCCACAGCCTGGGGGATGTTTGCAGAATGAGATTTTCACTCTGCAGCGGAATGAGCGCTGATATGAAACTTCCTGTCAGATTAAAACTGTTTGCCGGAACGAGACTCGAACTCGGGACCTTTGGCAAATATACCTGCAGGTTCGTCATTGCGATAAGCAATCTAACGTTCTACCTTCAAATAATGTGCGAACAACTTCCTGATACATCTACCTGAAAAGTATAAGATCGTAGAATACAATTAATCTGGTAGTAACAAAAGGTTTCTACAATAACTGCAGACACCAACTCCACCAACTTCTTTCCTTTTCCAAGGTTGCCTGTCACAAGCTAGGATAAAGGAGGAGCTATAGAGGAGTAACACATCTTAAGAAAATATTGGTTCAACTGGCCATGCTAATAGTACTATGCAAGACCCCCTTGCCAGTGTTACGGTGAAGACCTCAACGGCAGAGAAGAAGGAGAAGATAGACATCAACTGGCAAAAGAGGCAGTCTGTCGTCCAAGGCTAAAATGGTCAGAGGGTACGACAGTTCTACATGTTAGTGGCGATGCTCCCGACAGCGTCTGTTCCACATGTTAGAGGGGGCTGAATCGCTAATATTCCACGCTAACAACTTGGTCTTAGGCTAACAACTTGA
Source organism: Schistocerca nitens (assembly GCF_023898315.1). Lineage (NCBI taxonomy): Eukaryota > Metazoa > Arthropoda > Insecta > Orthoptera > Acrididae > Schistocerca > Schistocerca nitens. The sequence goes on from NC_064617.1 coordinate 849,557,733, forward strand.
TTTTGGGAATTCAAGGATGACCCTAGATTTCCTGCTGTTTACAATTTGCAACTTTAAATCGAAAATTGTGAAGTTGCCAGAATGGATCCAGAATCCCATGTGGTAACTCTGATGAGGAATCCACCATCACAGCTTGTAATGCATTGGGGCATAGGGTTCTGAGGAGTCCTAATATTTGCAGAGATGAAGATATGGGCTATACTGCAAAGCCTTCCAAGTTTAAGTTCAAGAAGAAGTACTTCTTTGCAACATTAAATGTAAATTCTTCTCTGAGAATTGGGAGACAGAAGGAATTGGAATTATTTCTACAGATCTATATACAACTTATAGCAGTGCAGGAAACCAGATTCTTAGATCAGAATGTATCTGACGCAACATTACAGAGTTTAGAAAGGGAAAGAATAATGGAAAATATGCCAGTGTTTGGAACTGCATTTGATGGAAGCAAAAATGTCATAGATAGCGGAGCTAAAGAATCACATAGTTGAATCAAGAATTCTAGGAAGGGAAATAAATTGAATTAAAGCAAACTGCGTGGATTTTGCAGACGAATTTGCAATACAATCAGAAAATTTGAGAGACGCACATATTCAAATAAATCTTTTGGAATAAATATCAAATAGAACTGGTCTCGAAACTTCAGCTGAAAGAAACAAAATGCATGCCAAACATAAAAAAGCACCAAAATTCATAGAAACACAAGTAGCTAAAGTACAGCGAGTAAGTAAATTCAAATTTCTCCGAGAAATTATACAACAGAATGGATTACAAAAAATTGTAGTAGGTATGAGAGTTAACAAAATGTACAGAGCATGTGGTTTGACAAAGAATATTTGCAACAAGAAACCTATACCGAGAAAAGCAAAACTAAAACATCAAACCACAGAGGTACGACCATAATGTTTATATGGATTTGGATGCCTATCAGTGAACTATAAGAAGGACAGAATTGGAGACGCTACTGTTGGGCAAATTTTAAAATTTTAGTGGAGTTTTCCTAAGCAAGCGCACACACACACACACACACACACACACACACACACACACACACACACATGCACATACACACAGTTGATTTTTCTGCACTGTCTTCAAAACAATCTCTTTAACCAGCGTTAACACCGAAAATTTGGTCTTATCAGTAAATTTCGTCTCTCTCTCTCTCTCTGTTTTAAACTCTACTAACATTTGTATCAAATTTCATATCTCTCTCTCTGAGAGAGTCTGACGATAATTTATGGATTTTTAGTTTTAGCTTGACGATGTCCACTATGGACAAACTGTAGTTACTGTTATTATGAAAAGGTTGGGTTATCCCGACTGAAACCTAGGTAAATTCTAAGTAAACGGTGCAACTGAGGCTGTTGCTTATTAAAATTAAAATTAATCACTGATATGTGTGTGGCTCGAAGACTTCTAAAGTAATAGAAGCCAGTTTGTTGTCCTCGAAAGCGAGTGTCCGTCAGAGACAAGCGTATCGTCAGGAGTTCCTCACGGAAGGACTGCTGTTGTTCTTGATATACACTACTGGCCATTAAAATTGCTACACCAAGAAGAAATGCAGATGATAAACAGGTATTGATTGGACAAATATATTATACTGGAACTGAGATGTGATTATATTTTCACGCAATTTCGGTGCATAGATCCTGGAAATCAGTACCCAGAACAACCACCTCTGGCCGTAATAACAGCCTTGATACGCCTGGGCATTGAGTCAAACAGAGCTTGGATGGCATGTACAGGTACAGCTGCCCATGCAGCTTCAACACGATACCACAGTTCATCAAGAGTAGTGACTGGCGTATTGTGACGAGCCAGTTGCTCGGCCACCATTGACCAGACGTGAGAGATCTGGAGAAAGTGTTAGCCAGGGCAGCAGTCCAACATTTTCTGTATCCAGAAAGGCCCGTACTGGACCTGCAACGTGCGGTCGTGCATTATCCTGCTGAAACGTAGGGTTTCGCAGGGATCGAATGAAGGGTAGAGCCAGGGATCGTAACGCATCTGAAATGTAACGTCTACTGTTCAAAGTGCCGTCAATGCGAACAAGAGGTGACCGAGACGTGTAACCAATGGCACCCCATACCATCACGCTGGGAGATACGCCAGTATGGCGATGACGAATACACGCTTCCAATGTGCGTTCACCACGATGTCGCCAAACACGGATGCGACCATCACGATGCTGTAAACAGAACCTGGATTCATCCGATAAAATGACGTTTTGCCATTCGTGCACCCAGGTTCGTCGTTGAGTACACCATCGCAGGCGCTCCTCTCTGTGATGCAGCGTCAAGGGTAACAGCAGCCATGGTCTCCGAGCTAATAGTCCATGCTGCTGCAAACGTCGTCGAACTGTTCGAGCAAATGGTTGTTGTCTTGCAAACGTCCCCATCTGTTGACTCAGGAATCGAGACGTGGCTGCATGATCCGTTACAGCTATGCGGATAAGACGCCTGTCACCTCGACTGCTAGTGATACGAGGCCGTTGGGATACAGCAAGGCGTTCCGTATTACCCTCCTGAACCCACCGATTTCATGTTATGCTAACAGTCATTGGGTCTCGACCAACGCGAGCAGCAATGTCGCGCTACGGTAAACCGCAATCGCGCCAACCTTGTGTCAATGCTCTGAAAAGCTAATCATTTGCATATCACAGCATCTTCTTCCTCTCGGTTAAATGTCGCGTCTGTAGCACGTTATCTTCGTGGTGTAGCAATTTTAATGGCCAATAGTGTACATAAATGATTTGGCGGACAGGATTGACAGCAATCTGCTGTTTTTTGCTGATGATGCTCTGGTGTACTATAAGGTGTCGAAGTTGAGTGACTGTATGAACATACAAGACGTCTTAAACAAAATTTCTAGTTGGTGTGATGAGTGGCAGCAAGCTGTAAATGTAGAAAAATGCTGATGAGTAGGAATCTCAAACCTGTAATGTTCACATACAGTATTACTAGTGTCCTGTTTGACACAGTCAAGTCGTTTAAATATCTGGGCGTAACGTTGCAAAGCGGTATGAGGTAGAACGAGCGTGTGAAAACTGTGGTAGGGAAGGCAAATGGTCGACGTCCGTTTATTGGGACAATTTTAGGAAAGAGTGGTTCACCTGTAAAGGAGAGAGCATGTAGGACGCTGGTGTGACCAACTTTTGAGTACTTCTCGAGTGTTTGGGATCCGTACCAGGCCGGATTGAAGGAAGACATCAAAGTGGTTCAGAGGCGGGCTGCTAGATTTGTTGCCAGTAGGTTCTAACAACACGTAAGTGTTACGCATATGCTTCGGGCACTCAAATGGGAATCCCTGGAGGGAAGACGACGTTCTTTTCGAGAAACACTATTGAGAAGATTTAGAGAACCGGCATTTGAAGATGCCTGCGAAACGATTCTACTTCCGCCAACATACATTGTGAGTAAGGACCACAAAGATAAGCTCCGAGAAATTAGGACTCATACGAAGGCATATACATAGTCGGTTTTCCCTCGTTCTGTTTGCGAGTTGAACAGGAAAAGAAAAAACTAGTTGTGGTACCAGTGGCGGATACATATGGGAGGTGCGAGGGCCCCCCCCCACCCCCACCCCTTCCGGGGTCACCGCCATTGCTACCCGATCCGCCCCCGCCTGTCAGACCGCACGCTATTCGTTCGTTTCTTGCGTCAGTCGACTCGACTGAATCGAGTTATCGAATAGTTGCACTTTCCTATGTAACACGCGCGTCCGTGTCATCGTATTATATACGTATCGGTCTGGCACATAGATAGCTAACACATACCTACGAGAAAAGTCGCGGCCATTCTAGTGATATCGTTACGTCATGGACGAGGATCGACTTAATGGCTTAGCTCTGTTGAACACTCACCCTGACATTGATTGTCCTATTGACGATGTAATTAACCATTTTGCCAGGAAGAATAGGCGCATAGAATTCATCATTTCAGGAAGAGAACCCCAATTGCAACTTTTTTATATCGTAAGATGGCATTGTCTTTTACATGTGTATAATTCGTTTAAATAAAACTTTATTAAATTTTGCACGTGACTTGACTTTTTTTTATTACGGTAAAGGTAAAGGTAGCTCGAGATATCTTTAGCGCGCCCTCCTTGACGTTTCTCTGTCTCCGCCACTCACCGTACGGTGGCTTACGGAGTACGTATGTAAGTGTAGATGTAGATTTAAGAGTTGAGCATAGTTACACAACGATGCTGATCCGTAGGCAATGTCTTTGAAGTTATGGTGAGAATATATGCTTGTTTTGTACATTGTAATTGACGGTGTAATCGGAACCTTTCTCATTGTCCTCAAATCAGTTTCTTACAGTATATTTGAGTGATACGTTCTCTTAGTTTTATATACATATAAAAGCCGGTTGTTTATCTTTGAAAGGTGACTACTATAAGAACAGATGAAAATGCGCACCAAGAATCTTACAATCACTCCAACTGGTAATTTGATAAGGGTGTGCAACAGAAAATCTGTTATGATCATGGTGGTCGTTATTCCAACAATTATTTCAATGGCAGAGTTCTTTTGTTATTTATGGTATTGTACGACAAGAGCGTTGTTGCGTTCCTTTCCGTTTATACGTTTTCGTCAGACGTTTGTGCTCACACAGTGGTGTCCTAAGATTCACATCAGTAGCCGAAGAGCCAAGTGCACATTTAATTGAGCCACAGTATACAACCCGTACTGAAAATATATGCACTGGCGTGATAGTATTCGCAGCGCAGTACTGTTAGAAAGGTAACTCGAGAAAAAACTGAACTAATTACTCTGTAATTGATGAATAACATAGAACATGTTTCCACAAATAATTCAGTTAGATATTAAATGCTAATTGTATTGCGACCTCGCAGTCGCTCCTGAAATTATGCAGTATTTGTAGGTATTCGCAGGGTGAGAAGAGCTAGTGTCTATTTGTATAAAATCATTAATTACAAATACCGAAATGTATTTGCACCTACAAAGGCAGAGTTATGATATTATATATGTAAAGGCGAGAAAAACACTGCATGAAGTATTATAGCCTATTGTGCACTGTTTCATAGCCAAACACAACATGTTTAGTTTATTGAGAGAAATTTAGACAAGGGGTCTGCAGAAACCAATCAACTGTCGAGGACAAAAAGTATCATGGCTACAAAGAACAACGAAGGAGTCATTCTTTCATTTTACGGTCATGCAAATCTGTTAATATTGCCCTAGGACGACATCTTAAATTTTCGTCATTAAATTTACCAACAGCTGATTATATTGCAGAGCTAATTTCACTGCAATCCAATTTCGTTGCCGCATTATGTGTATAAGTACGTTTTCTGCAAGGCCTCCATTATTTCTTCACTCCGGTCTTTATCTACCGTATTTGCTCCCTCCTGTAAGCCTCCATTCTCACACTTTTTGAGATATTCTGTTGTCGTCTACACATCTCGTAGTGATTACCACACTGTTCTAGCAGTTTCCATTGTATCCACTTTACCAATGCACAATGTATTTCCATCATTCGCTTGATGTCTACATTCCCTACACTGTGCATTATGCTGGTTTTGAAACTCCTTCTTCAACATATCATTCTCCTTCCGTCGTGACTTTCTTGTATTTTTTATCTGTACTCACAACGAGCTGAAGTGTGGACGCCAAAATATGACTCAAGCCCTAAGTTAATAATAGTAATACCTCAACACTCAATGCTGATCAGCAAGAGCTTACGGCAAAAATCAATAAATTCATATTTGCTCTATAAGAATTACCACTGATTCGCGAAAAAGAGGAAAAAGGATTCGTTTCCACATGTTTATTTCCGTTATGTGTGTAATCCGATCAGCAAACGCAATTATCTGAGTAACAGAAATACGTCGCAGGTGATGCTGGTTTAATTTGCTCCCAGTTTGCATGGGGCACAATTGCTGTTAATACAATAACAACGAATAAACGGCGCACCGGAAACGGTTACTGCACCTAATTATAATCGTTATTGAATTAACGTGTTTTGTAAAGTGAAGGTTGCAGCGGTTTTATTCTTTCCGCAGCACTACTGCAAGCGCACATTTGTACGTTCGGGAAATTTTTCATATCCACGTGACGGTAGCGTTGCGGTTTCATTAAAAGGAGATCCGAATGTATAACATGACATTTCATTTATTGTACGAGTATATTTCAGTTCCGTCCTAATTCTGCAATATAATTCATCCGTATTTCATTCACTTTTGTTGACGACAAAGAGGTGTTACAATATTGTGATGTCTTTCTCCGATGTTCACCAGTTGTCGTGTCACCGTCAGAAAGAAACTGCGTTCGTAGCGTTCAAATCCAAAATGGCTAACAGATTCCCTTTTGGTTTTCTGGTGACTTCCTAACCTCTTTGGCTGTACTCTAGAATTATTCCTCAAAAAGATAGCCTCCGCTTCCGCCCGATCCTCTTTTTCGTTCCCGTATGTACACTATGTGAAGGAGCGAACAGGGGTTGGACAAAAATACATTATGTGAACAAAAGTATCCGGACAGCTGGCTGAAAATGGTTTAAAGTTCGTGGTGCCCTCCGTCGGTAATACTGGAATACAATATGGTGTTGGCCCGCCCTTAGTCTTGATGGCAGCTTCCACCCTCGCAGGCATACGTTCAATAAACAGGTTCTGGAAGGTTTCATGGGGAATGACAGTACGTTCCTTAAGGAGTGCAGTCTAAGGAGAGGTATTGATGTCGCTCGCTGAGGCCTTGGCACGAAGTCGGCGTTACAAAACATCCCAAAGGTGTTCTATAACATTCAAGTCAGGACCCTGTGCAGGCCAGTCGACTACACCACAAAAAGTGCATTATGAACAGGTGCTCGATCGTATTGAAAGATGCAATCGCCATCCCCGAATTGCTCTTCAATGGTGGGAAGCAAGAAGATGCTTAAAACATCTATGTAGGCCTGTGCTGTGATAGTGCCACGCAAAGCAACAAGGGGTGCAAGTCCCCTGCATGAAAAACACGACCACACCATAACACCATCTCCTCCGAATTTTGCTGTTGGCACTAGACACGCTGACAGATGAAGTTCACCGGGCATTCGCCATACTCACACCCTGCCATCAGATCTCCACATTGTGTACTGCTATTAGTCACTCCACACAACGTTTTTCGCTCCTTATACTACGCGAGGCGTCGTTTGGCATTTAACGGCGTGATGGGTGGCTTATGAGCAGCCGCTCGACCATGTAATCCAAATTTTCTCACCTCCCGCCTGTCATAGTACTTGCAGTGGATTCTGATGCAATTTGGAATTGCTGTGTGATGGTCTAGATAGAGGTCTACCTATACACATTACGACCCTTTTCAAATGTCGTCGGTCTCCATCAGTCAACAGACGAGGTTGGCCTGTACGCTTTTGTGCTGTATGTGTCCCTTCACGTTTCCACTTCACTATCGCATCGGAAACAGTGGATGTGTAGGAGTGTGGAAATCTCGCGTACAGGCGTATGCACAAGTGACACCCAATCACCTGACCACGTTCAAAGTCCGTGAGTTCCGCGGAGTGCCCCATTCTGCTCTCGCACGATGTCTACTGACTGCTGAGGTCGATGATATGGAGTACCTGTCAGGAGGTGGCAGTACAGTGCATCTGTCATGAAAAACGTATATTTTGGGGGGTGTCCAGATACTTTGGATCACATAGTCAAGCCTGCAGGTTGCGCTGCTGGTATTTGACCACGAACGCCACCTGTCGCATGTCAGTTGTGGTCAGAACAGTATTTTGTGTATTTGTGAGTGCGTAATATCGGAACTAAGTGAATCCCAACCTTGGGACAAATGGTGTTAATTGTATGGTGTGTGATTCCGCAACCGACGGAGCCGAAGAGTTTGATGTTCCAAGAGACACCTTTTAGAAGACTTATGCCGTATACGGGTCAAGAGAAAGAAAATCATCGGCAAGTCACAATGCAGACGAAAGTGTGTGCTGAGTGATCGTGACAGATGGTCACTGAAGAGGACTGCGACGAAAAATATAGCTGCAATAGTCACTGCAGAACGGAATATTGTACTCGTGAACCCTGCCAGCACCGAAACATCATGAAGACGCTCCAGAAGCAGTGAATTTCAAGACGAGCTGGAACTCCAAAATCACACATCAGTGATGCGAAATACCCGTAACAGGAAAACGTGGTACCCAAGAATAAACTTGGTCGATGGGGCAATGGAAGGAGGGCATTTGATCTAATGAGTCTTGTTTCACCATGTTTACAACTTCTGGACAACTTTACACCCCAAGAGTGAAGCATGGCCAAGGTTCGTTGATCATTTGTGCAGCCATGTCGTGGTATTCCATGGTTCCTCTGCACGGTTTCATTACTGCCAAGAATTCTGTGACCAATATGGATGATCTGGTAGATCCCATAGTACAATGTTTGTTCCAAAGTGGTGATGTTGTGCATCCAGAAGACAGGCTCGCGTTCACACAGCTTGTATCGTCCAGGTTTGGTTTTGTCACCACGAGGATGAACTGTCGAATCTCCCTGGTGTACTGCACCTCTTCCTCCGGGAGACCAATATTAATTATTATCAGTAGTAGTATATTAAGCTACAAATTATCATTTTAAACCTTTGTGGTCTCCCTGGCCGGCCGGTGTGGCCGAGCGGTTCTAGGCGCTTCAGTCTGGAACCACGTGACCGCTACGGTCGCAGGTTCGAATCCTGCTTCGGGCATGGATGTGTGTGATGTCCTTAGTTAGGTTTAAGTAGTTCTAAGTTCTAGGGGACTAATGACCTCAGATGTTAAGTCCCATAGTGCTCAGAGCCATTTTTTGGTCTCCCTGGTGTGCTTAGTCGGCCACAAGTCCCCGTCACGCTGATCACTCTAACAACAGAGTACATAAAGGGTTGAAGACATGGAGAAAGAAAGGTATCATCACAATTTGAATTTAGAGTAATATAACTTTCTTACTTTTATCGGTCGTTGTTGCACACTCGTCGTCCAGTGATGAATCTCGCCATCCGGTGTTTGTTAAATCAATTTGAGGTCCAGGGTGTGTATTCTACTGCGTAAGAACTTACACATATTTAAACTTCCAACTTTTATTTTATAAATGCTGATCGTGACGATATTCAATAATTTTCAATGTAACAGCTTTTCCAATACATCATTTCGTTCCCTCTATCCTTGACCCTCTTAAAGCAAGGGTATTACAATAGGTCTCAGAACCAACCGCCCATTGTCTCTACACCCGCCAACAACCGGCTCCTGTTCACAGAGCTTACAAACTGTGCAGTACTGTCAACCTTGGTTGTATATCGATATTTTACACATCGCACGTATACATATATGAAAAACATAGTATGAAAAATGAAAAGTGTTTATAATATAGCTCTGTGGCAATATACCTCATGATTGTCATATTAACTGTTTTGTAACAAAATAATAATATGTTTATGTTTACGTAGTTAAAGTTCATTTGCTCCTTCAAGTTGATTGACGCTACCGCACACCTCGCCAGCCGGTGGTATCGGTAGTTTCAGTAGTCAATTACATTACACTGGCCACCGTAAGCACCCTTTCTCATTACCTATGAGCATTTGGAGAGGAGGTTGTGAGTTTGCTGTCCAGCTGAAGCTGCCATTATTTTGCAGGAAGAAGGGCGTAAGATTCGCTTGAAAACCAGGATCGACTTGTTTTCATCCATTCTGACATGGCTTGACGCTGTTTTGAATGTTAACGGTTTTCTTGCATCGTATTACGCATCGTAGTGTGTTGTATTTTTCCATTTTGTTGTCCACTCTTATGTATTTTTCCCGTAAAATGTCGTTACAGTTTCGTGAGAACAACATAGTGTTGTCTCTAACGTTGCTGATTTGAGTTCCCTGAGAGTCTTTCTGACAACTGTCGAACTACGAGTCAAACAGCACGTCACTGCAATCATTCGACATCCGTTTTGGAAGAGTGCTCCATAATAATTCTGTATTTGATATCTTTAAAAAATGCACTGTGCTTTCTGAGGTAAGTACCAAGAGCTGCAGTTCTGTAGTTAGTTTCTTTCTCTGGTTTTTGAACGTTGTATACTTTTCCGGGTGTAAGAGGAGTCTGTCACATGTCGAAGGATGCTACTTAATTGTATAAAACAGCATTGTTAATGAGACTGCTTTAATATTTCTCGAGTAATAAGCACATACACAAAGTAAATAGAACTGGACACTGTTCATACGTTAGCCATAATTTTATACAAACAAATTTATTTTTTTCGTGATTAATATATGGCCACAGTGAAGGCGTTGGCTACGGCAATGGCAAGACCTTCTTCAGAGACAAACCACCCTTTGTGACGCGATCTGCTTACCAAGTATCATCGACATCCAATACATACCTTACAGACATTTCTATCTGGTATCGGCATCTTCACGTGTAATCACAGCGAGGTACCTCTGAATTCATTTTGCCATTTTCTTAACACGGGTTCCAGTCGGACGAATAATCTACTAAATAAGTGAGCAGAAGTTGAAAATAGCGCTTCAGTTGTAAATTTCTTTATTTTCAGACGACCACTTTCGGACTGTTATAAGCCCATCTTCAGGTATCGTAGCTGTGCTGTGATCTCCGAGAGCTGCGTGTACTGGGCGCGGTGTGCCCATCTTCAGGTATCGGATCTGTGCTGTGGTCCCCGAGCGCCGTGTGTACTAAGCGCGGTGTGCTGTCTGTGAGCGCAGAACAGGGAGTCTGCGCTCACAGACAGCACACCGCGCTTAGTACACGTGGCGCTCGGAGACCACAGCACAGATACGATACCTGAAGATGGGCTTATAACAGAAACCGATCGTCTGAAAATAAAGAAATTTACAACTGAAGCGGTATTTTCAACCTCTGCTATAATGCTCAGTTGCGGACTTTCTCCCAACAGGATTGTTTGTAACAAAACAAAGAGTTACCAGCACTTGTAGACGAAGCAATAAGACACAGCAAATTCTGTGCAGCGTGATGCGACAAATTACTAATTGTTCCGCTGAGATATCATTTTAGTTTTAGAAGAATGTTCAAATGTGTGTGAAATCTTATGGGACTCAACTGCTAAGGTCATCAGTCCCTAAGCTTACACACTACTTAACCTAAATTATCCTAAGGACAAACACACACACCCATGCCCGAGGGAGGACTCGAACCTCCGCCGGGAGCAGCCGCACAGTCCATGACTGCAGCGCCCTAGACCGCTCGGCTAATCCCAGTTTTGGAAGAAACTGTGGGTAAGTAATGCAGTTCGGTCACACAAAGATTAGAAAATGTGGGAAAATTATGGAAGGGTAGTGTTGTTTCTTTTCCTCAAACCGAACAAACGTAGCTTTTTCTCACTTAGCTTAAATTTATCACTTCCGAAAAAGGCGCATTTTAGCTGGTAATGAACATTTGAGCAAATGGTAATTCACGGGCCCGCAGATGTCTCTCCTTTACTGCATGTTAGTGGGTGCAAATTCCTGAATTAGCGTGCATTACAAAAACGAGCTTACTTTACAAAAATGTCCACATACGAGGACACGGAAATGAATACAAGTCTTAGGACGGACCTGCTATCCTTCCTGTTGTGTATAATATACTGTAAAGAAGCACAAAACTGAAATGGATCTTCCTGCAAATAAAAAAATGCTTTCTTGCTCTTGACGACATCAGCTGCCCGTGTTACCCCCTCTTGCTTCAGTATCCGAAGCACATCTTCGCGACACACCTTGAATTAGCTTTCGAATGAAACCCTATGATATTTCTTGATACTCTTCCATTTATGCTCCCTGCTGCTGCTGCAGCGATTCTGGAGGAGTTGCGCGGTCCCTAGCTCTTCCCTTCCAATAATCTCATACGTGCTCTGTGGGGTCTATATCGGGTCTACATGCTGGCCACTGTAAAACATTTATATTGTGTTGCCGAAGAAAATTTTGCACTAATGCTGCAACATGGGCACGAGTATTATCGTGCATCAGAATAAATTCCTCCCCCAATATCTTGTGCCAAAGGTCGCAGACGAGGATCAAGCATTTCGTTGATGTACCTCTCCCCTGTTAGACTTCCGCTATTCTTTCTGTGGACCACAAGCAGCCCTGTTGTAATGTCCACTGTAATGCCCCCATACCGTTATAGCGCCTCCTCCTAAATTATTGTTGGGGACACTATATCTTCCATACTACGCTGCTCACGAGCTCTCCATACCCCTCTACGAACATCACTTCCGTGTAAATTCACTCTAGTTTCGCCATAGAACAGGACTTTCCTCTAGTGCTTTAACTGACAATGTCGGTGGTCTCTGGCAAAGCGCATTCTCCATTGTTTGTATGATATACTTATACGAGGCACTTTGTTCTGGCATCTGTGCCTAAACTGATTCTTGGGTGTGTCTGCTACGGATTGTTTGATCACTTAACAGTTATCCCGCAGCTTGGCAAAAGTCTTCGCGTAGGTTAAGTGCTGTTTTTGTGTGGTGCCTCGATACAAAAATTCGAAGATAGCGATCATCACAACAGCTGTTATTTTCCTTCCACGATCCCAACCTTGCTGTCTAGCAAAAGTACGCCTTTCATTGTATCGTTTCCGCAACTTATATATTGCATTTTGACTTACACCAAGTTCTCTAGCTACGTATCACTGTGAATGATTCACCTGCAGAAGATTTGCTCTACAACTGTCTTCTTCCATTGTTAATTGTCTGTTTAGCCTGTTACTGACTCTGCCACGACCTCGTATGCATATGCAATGTAGTACATTGTGATTAAAAACTCTGACATGCTGCACATTCGCATTATTTTGAGCACTGTGTAGTTCAGCGCAATCTCTTGACATGGTAAGTCTACAAGGCTAACAATGGTTCCATGGGAAGTTTCCCTTACCGAGTTGCTTCATATGGACAGGTAGTGTAGGGCAAGACTAGGATTTCAACGTATGAAAATATGAAGACGCAACTCTGAATAATTTTCGAGAAAACCGAATTTGAAAATTTTAGGCGTCCTTATATATTTTGTATGTTCGCTAACGATGACTTCCCGGCACGAAAATTCGCTCTTCTGAGATGCCACGCGAGAGGCAGATGAGGGTTATGTTAAGGCGTGTATAGTTGAAGGCATCACCTCCATCGTTACGTCGTGGAATAAACACCATTTCATACTGGTATGCCTTCGTACGAGTATTGATGCATGATAAGAAGCAGTTCAGGACAGCATACTCATGGGTCGAGTAGTTCAATGTGGCGCAATAATAACCAGAGGTAACTTGCTAAAAGTGGTTAATTTTTAGGAATTCATATCTCATTCGGTAAAAACGGAACCCTTATAGGACCAATTTCTTGTGTATCTGTGTGTCTGTCTGTCCTACTGTTAGCCACTGCTCTCAGGAACAGGTAGAGGATAGTCCACGAAATGCCGCAATGACTATATATACACTGAAGAGCCAAAGAAGCTAGTACACTTGCCTAATATCGTGTAGGGCCCCCGCGGGCACGCAGAAGTGCCGCAACACGACATGGTATGGACTCGACTGATGTCTCAGGTAGTGCTGGAGGGAACTGATACCATGAATTCTGCCGGTCTGTCCATAAATCAGTAAGAGTACGAGGTGGTGGAGATCTCATCTGAACAGCACATTCCGAGGCGCTCCAAAAATGCTCAATAATGTTCATACCTGGGGAGTTTGGTAGCCATTGGAGGTATTTAAACTAGGAAGAGTGCTCCTGTAGATACTCTGTAACAATTATGAACGTGTGGCCTGTCGCATTGTCGTGCTGAAATTGGCGAAATCCGTCGGAATGCACAACGGACATGAGTGGATGCAGGTGATCAGACAGGATGCTTACGTACGTGTCACCTCAGAGTCGTATTTAGACGTATCAGGGGTCGCATATCACTCCAACTGCTCACACCCCACGCCTTTACAGAGCCTCCGCCAGCTTGAAAATTCCCCTGCTGACATGCAGGGGCCATAGATTAATGAGGCTGTCTCTATACCCGTACCCGTCTATCTGTTCTATACAATTTGACACGAGACTCGTCCGACCAGGCAACATGTTTCCAGACAATGTCGGTTTTGACGGGCCCAGGCGAGGCGTAAAGCTTTGTGTCGTGCTGTCATCAAGGATTGTGAGCCTTCGGCTCCACCAAAGCCCATAGCGATGATGTTTCGTTGAATGGTTCGCACGCTGGCACTTGTTTATGGCCCAGCATTGAAATCTGCAGCAATTTGCGGGAGGGTTGCACTTCTGTCACATTTAACGATACACTCTAGTCGTCTTTGGCCCCTTTTTTGCAGGATCTTTTCCCGGCCGCAGCGATGTGGGAGATTTGATGTTTTACCAGATTCCTGACATACATGGTACACTCGTGAAACTGTCGTACGGGAAAATGTCCACTTCATCGATACCTCGGAGATGCTGTGTCCCATCGCTCGTGCGCCAACCATAACACCAAGTTCAAACCCACTTGAGTCTTGATAATGTAATGTAGTATTCGCGGGTAGCAGAGGAAACTGTCGCTATCGCAGTTAGCTTCCTTTTAGCAGGGGTTGAGTAAAAGTGCTGAACTCTAACGTAATGTGTAACACTGCTGGAGGCATTGGCGTATGAAAGGCATCTGTTATTACGGTAATCAGGTATCGTTGTGAGAAATAATCAGTTTGTGTATAATCAAGCAATTTTCTGAGATTATAGTACGTTAAGAAAGACGCACTTGACGACACTGCGTAATAACCGCTAATTATGTACTTGGTCAAACTATGGTGTGTTTCGGTACAACAGCAACGCAAAGTAACATACAGAAGAAGAGGTTTAAGCTTAGATTCATAACAAAACCTGATGTTGACTGTAAAGTATGTATTGTTTATTTGGTAAATTGTTCAAATCTGTACCATTCGATAGGTACCATATTGTCGTTCAGTACCGCAGCCTCACAGAATTGTCGGGGAAGAATGCTACAGTGCATCCATTCATGTCCATTGTGCTTTCCGACTGACTTAAGCAATTCCAGCAGGCTATTGCGACACACCACATATCCATGTTTGCTACAGAGTGGCTTCAGGAACACACTTCTGATTTTAAACACTTCCGCTGGCCACCAGACTCCCCAGACATGAACATTATTCAGCATATCTGGGATGCCTTGCAACGAGTTGTTCATAAAAGATGTCCGTCCCCTCCCCCACTTGAACTCTTACGGATCTGTGGACAGCCCCGCGTAGAATTCATTGTGTAAATCCCTCCACCACTACTTCCGGAATGAGTCGTGTTGCAGCATTTCTGCGTTCTCGTGGGGTGCTCGTGCGGGTGTACCAGTTTCTTTGGCTCTTCAGTGTAGATGCCATTTTGTATGGCCGTGAACAGCACCGCCATCTATCGTAACTTCATGAAACTATAGGGACAGAAATACTCACGATGCTCACATCAGATTTCGCATTTCTTTTTTCGACCTAAACTGGCCGAGAAAATCCAAGGTGTTTTCATTACTTATTGAACGCCCTTGTAATACCCAATACATAACGTACGTCTCCACCAAGTTTGACAAATATCGGGCTGGTGCCTCGTGGAGTGGCACTTCCAGTTTCTGTCAGTTTATTTCTCCTTTTCGCAAAAGCTTTCCTTGGTAAGCGAACAGAAGTAGCACCAGTGCAAGCCGGCAGGCGGTGTTTTCTATCGCTCAGCGGGTGCAGGCTGCGCGCGCTGCACAGTGCACCGCAGTGGCTCGCGGGGTCACGCACGGCTGCCGGTTAGCACGCGTGCCGCCGCTCTAATGGCCGGCCGCTAACCCCGTGCTAATTGCCGGCGGGGGCGGCGCCGGCTGGCGGTGGCCCCGTGCTGGTGGTGGCGGCGGCGGCGCCAGATAGCAGGGACTCGGTAATTAACGAGTCGCGAACTCGCGGCCCGGCGCGTGTGATCTCGCCGGCATGTGTGGCAAATGAGCGGCAGCGCGCCTCTGACAGACTTTCCGTCGGGCCTTCATTTGCGCCCGAATAAAGGCCGCAGCTTCAGCCGGCGGCCGCCGCGCGACGCGGCGCCCCAGTCGCGCGGCCTTTCTCGTTAAGTTTCCGGCAGCTCGCGAAGCGCCCCGCACTTCGTTACCCTGCTCCGAGGCGCGCAGCGTGTGTGCGACGTTGAGATGCCGGGTTCTGCCGGCTGTGTTTTCTCCATCCGGTCTTTCCGTCTTCACTGTGCGGGTACGGATATACACTACTGGCCATTAAAAATTGGTACACCAGGAAGATGAAGTGCTACAGACGCGAAATTTAACCGACAGGAAGAAGATGCTGTGATATGCAAATGATTAGTTTTTCGGAGCATTCACACAAGGTTGGCGCCGGTGGCGACATCTACAACGTGCTGACATGAGGAAAGTTTCCAACCGACTTGTCATACACAAACAGCAGTTGACCTGCGTTCCCTGGTGAAACGTTGTTGTGATGCCTCGTGTAACGAGGAGAAATGTGTACCATCACGTTTCCGACTTTGATAAAGGTCGGATTGTAGCCTTTCGAGATTGCGGTTTATCGTATCGCGACATTGCTGCTCGCGTTGGTCGAGATCCAATGACTGTTAGCAGAATATGGAATCGGTGTGTTCAGGAGAGTAATACGGAACGCCGTGCTGGATCCCAACGGCCTCGTATCACTAGCAGTCGAGATGACAGGCATCTTATCCGCATGGCTGTAACGGATCGTGCAGCCACGTCTCGATCCCTGAGTCAACAGATGGGGACGTTTACAAGACAACAACCATCTGCGCGAACAGTTCGACGACGTTTGCACCAGCATGGACTATCAGCTCCATGGCTGTGGTTACCCTTGACGCTGCATCTCATACAGAAGCGCCTTCGATAGTGTACTCAACGACGAACCTGGGTGCACGAATGGCAAAACGTCATTTTTTCGGATGAATCCAGGTTCTGATTACAGCATCATGATGGTCGCATACGTGTTTGGCGACATTGCGGTGAACGCACATTGGAGGTGTGTATTCGTCATCGCCATACTGGCCTATCACCCAGCGTGATGGTATGGGGTGCCATTGGCTACACGTCTCGGTCACCTCTCGTTCGCATTGACGGCACTTAGAACAGCAGACGTTACATTTCAGATGTGTTACGACCCGTGGCTCTACCCTTCATTCGATCCCTGCAAATCTCTACATTTCATCTGGGTAATGCACGACCGCATGTTGTAGGTTCTGTACGGGCCTTTCTGAATACAGAAAATGTTCGACTGCTGCCCTGGCCAGCACATTCTCCAGATCTCTCACCAATTGAAAACGTCTGGTCAATGGTGGCCGAGCAACTGGCTCGTCACAATACGCCAGTCACTACTCTTGATGAACTGTGGTATCGTGTTGAAGCTGCATGGGCAGCTGTACCTGTACACGCCATCCAAGCTCTGTTTGACTCAATTCCCAGGCGTATCAAGGCTGTTATTACGGGCTGAGGTGGTTGTTTTGGGTACTGATTTCTCAGGGTCTATGCACCCAAATTGCCCGAAAATGTAATCACATGTCAGTTCTAGTACAACATATTTGTTCAATGAATACCCGTTTATGATCTGCATTTCTTTTTGGTGTAGTAGTTTTAATGCCCAATAGTGTACCTACCTTTACATACGTACTCCATTATCCACCGTACGGTGAGTGGCGAAGGGTACCCTTTGGCCGGCCGCGGTGGTCTCGCGGTTCTAGGCGCGCAGTCCGGAACCGTGCGACTGCTACGGTCGCAGGTTCGAATCCTGCCTCGGGCATGGATGTGTGTGATGTCCTTAGGTGAGTTAGGTTTAAGTAGTTCTAAGTTCTAGGGGACTGACGACCACAGCAGTTGAGTCCCATAGTGCTCAGAGCCATTTTTTGGTACCCTTTGCCACTACTAGTCATTTCCTGTCCTATTCAACTCGCAAATAGAGCGAAGGAAAAAGACTATCTATACACGCCTCCGAGGTCTCCCCGTATTATCTTCGCGAAAATCACGTGAAATGTCCTTTTGGTGGTAATAGAAGCGTTATGCCATCAGCTTGAAATACCGGTTCACTACCTTGTCTGAACAATATTCCACGAAAAGATCGTCACATTCCCTCTACGTATTCCCATTTCAGTTCACGAAGCATATGTGGCACACTCGTTTGTTGATCGAACCTACTGGTGACAAGGCTAGCAACCCAGCTCTGAAGTGCTCCGACGTCTTCCTTCAATCCGACCGGGTGGAGATTCCAAACACTCGAACAGATCTCAGCTAGCTTTCTACACGTCTTCTGCTTCATAGATGAACCACACTTTCCCAAATTTTTCCCAATAAACCGAAGCTGTTCGTTCACTCTTCCTACTACCGTCCTAACATGCTCATTCGGTATGACATCGCTGTGCTACGTTACTCTACGACTTGCCTGTATCAAGCAGTACACTACTAATGCTATATTAAAACATGACATTTTTCCTCCTACTGATCTACATTAACCAACATTTTTCTCAAATTTAGAGCAAACTCCCATTAATCACACCAAATAGTAATTTTGTCTGTCATCTTGTATCCTCCAACAGTCACTCAACGACGACACCTTCTAATATTTCACAGCATCGACACAAAGAGCCACAGATTGCTACGCACTCGCTCTATCGGATCATTTATGTATACAGAGCACAGCAGCTGTCCTATCACACTTTCGTGGACCACTCCTGACGACGTCCTTGTCTCTGCTGAACACGCGCCGTCAGGACGACGTACTGTGTTCTACTACTTCAGAAGTTTTCGAGTCACTCACAAATCTGGGAAACTAATCCAAATGCTCGAACTTTCTTTAACAGTCTGCAATGGTGCGCCGTTTCAAACGCTTTTTGGAGATCTAGGAATAAGAAGTCTGCCTGCTGCCCATCATCCATGGTTCGCAAGACATCATATGAGATAAGGGCAAGCTGAGCTTCACTCTAGCGATGCTGATTTCTAGACAGAAGCTTTTCCGCCAAAACGAAATGTAATATATTCGAACGGAGAATATGTTCAAGAAGTCTGCAGCAAACCACTATTAAGAACATTGGGCTGTGTTTTTGCGGGTGAGTCCTTTTCTTATGTACGGGAATCACCTGTGCTTTCTTCCAGTCACTTGGCGGCTTGCACTGGGTTTGAAATTCGTGATAAATGCAAGCTAAGTAAGGAGCCAGTCCTGTGGAGTACTCTTTGTAAAACCGAATTGGGTTTCCACCCGGACATGGCGACTTATTTGTTTTTAACTGTTACAGTTCCTCCTCTACCCCAGGGATGCCTGTTACGGTGTCATCCACGCGGGAGACTGTGCAATAACCGGACGACGGTATTTTTCTACTATCCTCTTGCTTCAACGATTTCCTAAATGCGAAATTTCAAATTTGAGTTTTCCTTTTGCTACCGTCTATTGCTACACCATTCTGGTGTGATTCGATAGAAGCCTCTATCCGCTTCCGCTTAGCGTTTTTCATAAGACGACCGAAATTTTCTCTGATTTTCAGCAACATCTTTTGCTATGATATGGCTGTGGAAATTGTTTTATACTTTTCTCATCAATCTTTTTACAGACGCACTAGTTACTACTAACTTTTGCCTGTGGTTAGTTGCGCGCTCTCTTTTGAACCGAGAGTGCAGTATCCTCTTTTTCACAGCATTTTCCGAATTTGGTATTAAATCAGGGTTGGTCTATTGCGTCCTTAATCCACTTAATCGACACATAATTCTTCAAAGCACAACTTACTATCCGTTTAAACTTTGCCCATTATTTCCCTGCATCCATCATAGGGGAACTAAATAATGTCCACTCATCGTGTAAGTGGTATCCTGACAAATACTTGTCTACTTTTTCTAACAAAATACTCTCCTGGCCTTCTTGATTGGTTTATTAACTTTAGTGACCATCGGCGCTATAATGACACCGTTGCGTCCCTAGTGAAGTGGGAATTTTCTATCTGCAGCGTCGGTAGAAATCCAAACATATTGAACAACTTGAATGTTCTACGATAAACACTTTTTTAGCTTTTCCTGTCTGTGATGCTGCTTTTCATTCCCATCGCTGGAATGGCTTCAGTCCTCCTTTTAGTAATCGAGATGCCTAACGAAAACGCTCACCCACCTCCATTGGCAGACGCTAGAAGGATGATGTCATATCTGACGGTGTGGTTTACTATTATACTTCTGACAGCTTAGCTTGCTAGAAGAGTCCGTCAGTGTATTCTACTTATGGGAAATGAAACTAAAGTTAGAGAGAGGCTAGCTCACACGGAGGTTCAACAACAATCCAACTTCCCGCACACCACTCACGACTGAAAGGGGAAAAGGGGGAGTGGGGAGGGGAGTGACAGTGGTAAACCAAATACACAAAGTACCCTCCTCCACACACCATAAGATCTCCTGCAGAGTACAGTTGTAGATATTGATGAATATGCAGAATGAGACAGATCGCGAGTGTGCAAATTCTTAAAGAATATTGTTCTTTCCCTTTAGTGTTCAACTCTGAGGTTGGTTTGCAGCAGTACGCCATTCCCCTCTTTTGTCTACCTTACTCTTCAGTTCCACGTATGCAGTGCATCCCACATCATTCATAACCTGCGGCATGTATCGCATCCTCGGTCGTCCCACACGATTCTTTCCCTCAATAGCACCTTCTGCTACACTTCTAACAATGTTACTGTGTCTCAAAATGTGTCCCACAACTTTGTCTCTTCATATTTGAATGAGTCTCCACAGAGATCTGTTTTCGTGTACTTCTCTCTCGGCACCTCTTAATTGGTAACTCTGTCTTTCCACCTACTCTTGATCATCCTTCTGTAGCACCAAACCTCCAGCGGTTCTAGTCGTCTCCTCTCTTATTTTCCAGTTGTCCACCTTTCACATCCGTATAAGGCCACACTCCAATCAAAGGCTTTCGTGATCCGTTTTCTTATTTCCAGGCTGATGTTCTTGCTGGTGAGTAAGTTCTGCCTCAAATCAAATGCAATTTTAGCCTGCTGTATTCTGCTTGCCATTTCTAGCTTCTGCCATCCCTTGTGATCCTGCATCCCAAATAGACAAATTCTTCTACCATTTCTAGTTCCTCTTTCCCAATTCTTATTCTTAAATGTTCATTCTTTTCTTCAGCACTGTATGCCACGACTTTAGTCCCTCACTTGTTTGTTCTCAATAGCATACTGTCTGCAGAGTATCGTTTCCATTCTTCTGAGGGCCTTCTCTAGGTCTTCAGTCGCCTCTGTGACGACGGCAATATCATCTGTGTAATGTAGCATATTCATCTTCTGCCCAGTAATTTTGATCCCCACCCCAGCAGGTTCACGAAGCATTGAATATAAGAGGAGAACGAGCACATTCTTGTCTCACGCATTTTCTTGTTTTTCCTTCTTGGTCCTGACAAAAATTCCTAACCACAGCCTCTTCGTCCTTGTAGAAGCTGTGTTTCACCGACATATCTGTGTTTTAGACCCGCTTTCTGCAACACTCTAAACATCTCTTGCCAGATAACATTATCAGATGCCTTTTCCAGGTCTGCAAAGGCAATATAGGTTGGCTTATTTTTCCGTATTTTGCATCTCGATACGAAGCCTCAGTGCCCTTGCCCCTAGTCCCCTCCTGAATCCACACTGATTGCCACACATTATATCCTCCACTTTGTCTTCTATGCTCCTCAGACATATCTATATGAGAATATTTGATGCATGCAATCTTCGGCTTAAGTTTGGGTATATTTCACATTTTGTAGCTGCCGCCTTCTTCAGTATAGGAACCATGATGCATTTCTGGAAGTCAGTTAGTATTTCTCCTGTGTTACAGATAGACCTAATTAGTTTGAGCAGCGTCATTTTCATGTTGTCAACAATAATATTTATTAGTTTTTCAGAAATACCATCAATATCCGTTGCTTCGTTCTCCCGTAGATCTTTAAGAGCTCTCTCTAATTCTTCTTGAAGAATGTCGTCTCCTTTGTCATCTTCGTCTATTTTCTTTTTTTTTCCTATCACATCCTCCAATAAAGTCGTTCTTTCATACAATTCCTCAATGTATTCTATCCACATCGTCACCGAATTTTCACCAATCAGGATTTTTCCCTTTTGTCTTCTACTGTATCCGAGTTTGTAGTTTTGCTTTTGTTAAAAATTTTACTTATTGTTCTGTAGGCCATATCAGCTCTTTCATTTCGCAAATTTTCTTCCACTTCCTACAGATTTCCTGAAGAATACTGCTATAGCGCTAAAAGAGTTTTGTACACGAGTGCTTCGCATGAAATAAGATAAGAAACTATTTGAAGAAAGGGATGGCGGCAATGTAATGCAAACCGCCAAAGTTGTTACAACGGAAGCAATCGACCAGAGCCCGAGGTGCATGACATTCACTGATACACGAAATGTATAATTAATGACATTTTATCCTTTGTACTAACTATACACTGACAGACCAAGCAATCATGGTCACTGCCCAACCGCGAGATTGATTGTTGCCTGGTAACGTTGCGGAACACGTGACACAGTAAGGAACGTATATAAGTGAAACAGAGACGAATGGCGAATCATTCTGTCGGTGATATTGGCTGATAATGTGGAAATGCTCAGACGTAAGTAACTTTTTGCTGCTTCGGGATGATAGGTTCACAACTGTATGGCATTAAGGATAATTTCATAAATACATTCTGAGTTGACTAGGTATATAGTTTTTGCTGCTGCAGTTACCGGTTTCGGGCTGACTCGGATTCTCTCAAACCACACACCTAAAAATTACAAAATACATGTCGTACAGGTATGATTACCTGCATAGTCTGTCTCAGTTCCGTTACGAACACAGCTACGTAAAATAAAATTTATCTATTATGATCATAAAAACACTGCATTTTTTTTCAAAATAGTCTCCTCTTGAATCAAAACATAGCTGAAATAGCTTTAAAGGTGTTTTGAAACAGTCACAGTGGTCCATTCTAGTGTCGTATTTATTAATGCAGTACAATTTTCTTAGATGTCCTCATAA
The DNA here is from genome assembly GCF_023898315.1 of Schistocerca nitens. Lineage (NCBI taxonomy): Eukaryota > Metazoa > Arthropoda > Insecta > Orthoptera > Acrididae > Schistocerca > Schistocerca nitens. The sequence goes on from NC_064617.1 coordinate 849,580,657, forward strand.
TGGAGTATTTTCACTGCCCACTTCAATTTGGGCCAAAACGCGGTTAATAACAAGGTGCGACAATTCCTCCCCAGATTAAAACTGCACGCCGGACCTAGACTCGAATTCTTGACCTTTCTCTTTTGCGGACAAGTGCTCTCGTGAGTTATAAAATGACCTTTTTTTTAATAATAATGTTATGAATATTTATCTATGTGTTAGGAGAGAGAGAGAGAGAGATTGATTTTTGATTCAGTTTTTTTTTTTTTTAGTCGTAACTGGTACCTGAATTTTGGTTGCTGCCTCCTTGAATGATCAGCTTCTGCACCAGTTGGTGACGTATTACAATTTGGTGGAAGTTATTGTTCTTTAAAGTTTAAAATACGACTCTGTTAGTTACTGGGCCGTATTGCGGATAGCTTTGAGCCCAAGTTTTCGTAGCTTTTCATACCTAAGGGACCACTGTTGTAAGTAAGTAAGATCAAACAGAAATCTGCTTTTCGTGAGAAAAGGAGATTGCTTGACACACAAACTTCCTTGAAACTACACGTCCTGCTACATCAAAATTGGTCAGTGGAGTTCAGCACCATACTATTGTACAAGAACATACGCCAGTTACTGTAATTAAGAAATTATGAGAGGTTGTTACTTATTGAATGAAAACTATAGAGAATGCATTTCTTTTCCTGTATTTTAGTGAACTTTGTACACTTACAGTTCTGTCGATTGATAGACGGCAACGACAATGAAGTCATTTTCCAAAAGCAAGATATTTCTGTTCTTCACTTCCAAAAAATTTGTCCACGTAAATGTTTGGCAACTCGTATACATACTTCACTCGGTTTTATCACTAGAATATCAATTTTCATCAAATGTAACAATACGTTCTGAGCGACGGCCTAGCAACACGTCCTCTTTCCCCAAGATACAGATTAACAGTCTTTTTTTTAATAAAATCAATTGCCCTTTATTTCATTTTATTTATTTTATTTTATTTTATTTTATTTTTTTGTTCGTACTCAAAGATTCTCTAATACTATCGTTGCTGGAATTGCAAGCTGAAGAGTTTCTTGCCGTCCAGCTGCGCTTCACTTCACTTCAAGTACTTTTTGAATCACATTTTTATTTTCGGTATTTACATACACTACTGAGCTTATCAGAATAAAATCAGACACAAATTAGTTAAAGGAAAAAAGCAGTGAGGCACACATAACATTACAGAGTGACCTACCGACGTACGAATCACGACCTCTCCTCACAGCTTTACATCCGGCAGTACCTCGTCTCCCTCTTTCCAAACTTCACAGAAGCTCTCCAGAGAACCTTGCAAGACTAACACTCCTTCCAATGCTTGTCCGCAGAGCACTTATCCGCGAAAGGCAAACGTCACAAGTTCGAGTCTCGGTCCGGCACACAGTTTCAATCTGCCAGGAAGTTTCACATCAGTGCACACTCAGCTGCATAGTCAAAATTTCATTCTAATAACAAGATATGTCTTGAGGCCTGTAAGTATAATATTTTATCCATCCTCAGTACTTGTACTATGGGCGTTCTTTCTGTATATAAACACTTCTGAACGACATGTCCCTTGTAATTTTTATCTGTGTGGTTTGAGAATGGGCGAGTCAGCCCGAAACTAGTAAAACTGTATATTCATGCAACTGAGACGGACAAAATAAAATTTTATCAAATTTTCCTCAATAACTGATTTTCACAAAGGACACGTTATTATGCCACAGCACCTCGAACTGTGCATGTCAGTAACGGCGAACTTGGCCGGTTGCTCGCGTGCTACTGTCGTGAGCCTATATAGAAAGTGGGTAAAGAACGGGGAAATCAAGTGTAGCCGACGTCGTGCAAAAATGATTACCTGCATTGTGTGTCCCAGTTCCGTTACGAACATGGGGCAACGCAAAAGAAAATTGATCGATTATGTCCACGCCACATCACAGGCCGTTGACGTCTGAGACGTGTCCGCTCTCGTAAGTAGGATAGACGCCGACCTATGAGAGATCTGACTGCAGAGTACAAGGCTGATGCATGCACAAGTGTTTCGAAGCAGACATTGTTCAACACGTTGACTGCCGTGTGCTCACCAGCGGCCATAGCGGTATCGCAAGCCTGACGCCGTGTGCCTGGCGGTGAAACGTCGCTCAATGAAGCCGCCCTCACACGGGACGAGGCAGCTAACGTTGACGTGGACGCGGACACGAACGTGTCGTCTGACCTCACGAGAGACAGCGCCGCTGTCACACGGGACAAGACGGTTAGCGTAATTTGCGCTCCCAGCGCTTTACAACGCCCATTGTCGGCATTATTTGGCTCGCAAACCACACAGGTTCTTTATGAGAAAGGACGTGCGTAAAAGAGCTGCGTTAACTCTGTTAGCGATTGTCGAAGAAGAGCGGCGAAAACTGCGAAGAAGGTACTTGACTCGTCGATTGCTTGAACAGCGAATTTCTGGTAGAGGATAACTGAATAATATTGTACAACGCTCTGAGATACGTACTAGTAGAAATTATTCGTTAACTCATTGGAATTTTCGTCCTATTTTCCGTGTTAAGTTGTTTATAGTCAAACGTATCGTCGGTTTGGGCGTGCATAGCATCCATTCTTCCGATATTTCATTTACTACAAACACTTAATCAAATTTTGAACATGGCTGCACTACAGCAACGGTTACAGAACAGCAGGTATAATAGACAGCCAACCAGTTGCAATAAATAGTCATTTTCAAATAATCGACGGATTTAAACCTGTCTTCCTCGGAAGGACAAACAAAGTCAGTAAAACTGTCTCCACATGACATGGATCAACAACTGTTTGTATGTCCACGCGTAAAAATTAAGGCCGCTAGAATCAAGGGCTTGTCACATCAGTAAGAGCAGTCACTTAAAATAACTGCTGGTAGCTACATGCCGACTCATCGTGCAACTATTAACATGGCTTGTTATTTTAAGTGACTGGTTTTACTGATGTGACAAGCCCTTGATACTAGAGACCCTAATTTCTACATATGATCATATAGCTGGCATGTAGCTATTAACACGGTCTGCAGGCTTAAGAGATTGGTTTTGTTGATGTGATAAATGAAATGTCGTGTGGCTACGGCCTCCCGTCGGGTAGACCGCTCGCCTGGTGCAGGTCTTTCGAGATGACGCCACGTAGGCGACCTGCGCGTCGATGGGGATGAAACGATGATGATTAGGACAACACAACACCCAGTCCCTGAGCGAAGAAAATCTCCGACCCAGCCGGGAATCGAACCCGGGATCTTAGGATTGACATTCCGTCACGCTGACCACTCAGCTACCGGGGCCGGACTGTTGATGTGATAAGACCTTAATTCTAGGGGCCTTAATTTTTACTTATGGACATACAGACCATTGCAGATACATGTCATGTGGTGACAGCTTCACTGACTGATTGCTATTCTGAAGTTTGTTCGTCCTTCTGAGGAAGATACGTTTAAGTCCGTCGAAACCATGGCAAAGATTATTTGAAAATGACCATTTATTGCAAATGGTTGGCTGTCTATTATACCTGTTACTTCATCATACATATTTCAAGATCGAGATTCGTTTCGTAATTTCATTCCAATGGAAGAGGAGATTTTCTCGAAGTTGAAAAAGATGTTTGGTGCCAAGATACAAGCATGAGCCAGTCTATGAACCCAGAGACCGGCCTATATATTTTACAGAATGTTTCATAACAGCAAAAACTTCCATCATGTAATTTGTACCTACTTTCTGACATAGAGTTTTCTAGCCACTAGGGAAACAGCCCCCCCCCCCCCCCCCTCATTGGCTTTTGAAACAAGGATTGCAGCATACACACTATTTACAATAAATAACATTGACTCTTGAGATAATATTTCTATTGGATGAATAGGAAAGATCCAGAATCGTTTAGAAACCAAAAGGTGAAAGCAAGATTTTGGAGAAAGTGAACGCAAATCTGCCACCTTCCTCTCTGCAATTCAGGACCTCACCATGCTATCAACTGCGCTGTGGCTTCGACTTGACAACCTGATCTTCGTCTATGGCATACACTATCTCAAGATAGAGTCTATAAATGTCATGATTTGATATTTAATATGTGGATTCTGCCAAAAAAAGGCGCTTTTGAGAGGTAATCATTGTCCCACAGCGTTGAAATGGTATACTTTCGTAGCATACAGGCTATAATCGTAAGTACATCAGATACAGGAAGCGTTTTTCTACGGATATGTAGTTCCCTGTCATTTTATTACAGCAAATCGTACCTAAAATGACGTGTTATCAAGATATTGTCAGTTTTCTGATGCTTTGAAGCAGCTTACAACCATATCACTTGCACTACGGTTCAGAAAACCGACCATGTAACTCACTGCAATATGGTGACTCTTGTATTCTGCTACTGACGTAAAACGAAGTAGCGTCTCGTTAGCCCGTTCCCCTGCACGAGGCAAGAATCTGAAATGCCAGATTTTTTACTTCACACTCTGCAACGTAGCTGAAATTCCACTCTGTGACGTCACCAGCTCCTCGTCCACGTGCCTTTTCACGTTGCTTGACAGAACGGCTTAAGCGTGTTGCAGTCAACGTGTTGACAAAGGGCTCCTATTTTGAGTCAACCGAGTGGTCAGTTACGATTGTAGCTGACACGAGATCATCGAGACTTGCAGCACTGGGATCCTGTCATAGGATGAATCACGTTTCTTGTAACACCAGACCTGTCATGCCAGATACGTCATCAATGAGAGCGGAATGATCTAAACATGCACTGTACAATAGACGGAGGCCGGTGGAGACGGTATTACGCTATAGGAGACATACAACTTGGATTCTATGGGACATTTCGTAGTAATCGAACACAGCATCACAACTGGGGACTACGTAAACGTTATTACAGACCATCTGCTGTATTCATGCTTGGCGTCTTCAAGCAGCAGAACTGTTCGCGCCACAAGGCCAAAATCGTGTTACAGTAGTTTGAGGAGCATGATAGAGAACACACGTTGATGTCTTGGCCAAAAAATTCATCTGATATGAACTGAAGATAAGATATAAGCCCTGTATACACGCTTTAAACTCTCCAGCGGGTCCTATTATCTCATCTCCGAAGTCCCCGTCACTGGACGATCGGAATGACTCGTCAGTCTCCGCTGCAGTCCATTTAACTGAAAACTCATCACCTGAGACAAGACAGCTGGCCACGGTAGCGCGCTGAAGAGTGGCCCGCCCTGGTTGGCTGCGGACTCCGCGTTGGCCTCAGGGGATCGAACCAACGACTCGCTGTGGACTGGGACACTGTCGCCCCATCTGCTGCCACATGTAGCCAGGCAGTGTGACACGTGCCACCGTCCAGGAGAGCTGCCACACTTCAATCAATCTTGTTAGAAATCAACACCTATATATACTAGGCTGCATGTCTCCGTTTCGCTAACACATCGCTCCAAGTCATGTTCGCCCCACAGCCCAGTTGCACCAGTGAGCCCTTCTTCCTGTAACTTACGACATGTGAACCGCTGCGTTTACTCTTTCCAGTGGTTCGATGGCCCCTGTGGCCTCCATTCCACTTCACAACTGCTGGTCAGCGTAACTTACTGCAATCCAGCCCACACCCGGCTGTAACTTGTGCGCTCCGAAATACTGCACCAAATCTAACTTTCCCTATCCTAAACTGTGGTGCCGCTACATTAGTCCTCTCTTTGGAAAGATCCAGTCCTCGAGTTGTCCTTTAACTAACTCTTAAACTTGTTTAGATTGACACTTATGACATGCTTACTTACTACTAGAAAACTTAAATGTGGTATAGGGCCCCTGAAAACCATGACATAAAACTAAACGTAAAAATTCCTTACTGGACGACCACTGCTCGATCAACCCCTTACCTACTCGTCTCACGCCCTTGGTATCCAATCCACTGGGACTTGGATGACCCTCGGATCCCTTTTGGAATTTGCTCTCCACCTGATCAGAAGGAAAACAACACATAACAAAGATAAGGCTGCGATAACACTTGGCACAGAGGTGCTCAAAATGATCATTATTTGCCGTTGTCTTTACCTATACCGCTCGACATGTTGAACAAGCTGTTCGACTGATATGCGCCCCTCTTGCTCTATAAGGAACTGGTTTACGGATCGGTACAGACTTGGCTCCATAGTTTGATTTAACAAGGTCAGATTCTGCCTTGGCAAAAATTCTAAAGTGTTTTCTGGCCAGTACAGCTGTGGCTGAATAACATATAATTGTGTGACTCCTGAAATTGACGCTGGCAGATGGGAGGTTGGTCCTATTATGTTACAGTTAGTTCCATTGATTAAAATTCCACTTCCTTCGAGCTCTACACGTTTCGCTTCCGTAAACACTCCTTGCTCAAAACAACTTGCTACTACTACCAAATTGTTGTAGGTGGAGAAGTTCCAATGCATCCCGACCCGTTGTAAGTTCAATTTTGGTTCCACGATGTTCCTTGGACAGTCTATTCCTTTCTCCTTGGATAAAAATAACTGCACGTTGCAGGTGTCCCATACTTTTAGCTTCACAGATTTTCCTCCAACATTCACTATTTATGATCCCAAACAACACCGATTGTGTGATTGCTTTCATCCGTAAACTTACCTTATATGAATTGGTGCAATAAACACGACTTTCCTGGGACATCACTGTCGATAACTAAAAATTTAAACAGTTAATCGTACGACTCTGACATCGTTCAACTTTTTTTTTTTTTAAGGCTTTGCCGCAAAATTTACTCCGACGCATTTATTTCTCCAGAACTTCGTCTGATTTCTCCTCCAACAACACTCAACATACTTGAGACGCTACACTTCCATTTCAGTAACCTGAGGATAGGGATCGCCATCATCCTCCCTCCCTCTTCAAAAAGACTGCTGGCCCAAGCAGGCTCACAATATTCGAAAACGCATATAAAATACAATGCCTAATTAATCTACACAAACCCAATGATACATAACAAGAAAATAAAAAACAAATCTACAAATACTCTATTACTTTCTAGATCTTAAAGGATACGGTACTTCATGCTGTATATCTTCCTGGTTTTCTCTGCTCTTAGCACCTCTCTTCACTCTCTCTTTCTTCCTCTTTCCTTCCTGTGACACGCCTGGAATCACATCCGGGCAACCCTTAAATGGCCGTAATCGCCCAACGTGTCCTATCGTCGTTCTAGTTGGTAGCTGAAGCTTCCCATTAACGGGAGATGTAGTTTCATCAACTTGATATCGCCCTTGATACCTCGTGAGAAACTTCTTCGTTTTCCCTTTTCGCAAATAGGGGCTGGACAGCATTACCCATCGCCCCACCCTATACAGCGGTAAACTTCCTTTCCGCTTTACTGCGTCTTCCTGCCTTTCCAAAGCCTTTGTATTCGACTTTTGTACTCGTTTCCAAACATCCCGAATTGTTCTCGCAAATTGACGTACAGATTCACCGGTCCTTCCTTTCTGTAGCTGCACTAAATCAAACGGTGACAGCATTTCTCGCCCGTACACTACCTCATATGGAGACAAACCGGTATTTGTATGGACATTTGCATTGTATGCGCATACAATATGCTTCAAATACTCATCCCACTGATGGTGATGAGAATCCACATCAAAACTCAGCATCTTCCCGATTGTTCTTTGTACCTGTTCTGTTCTTCCGTTCGCCTGTGAATACAACGCGCTCGTCCTCTACTTCTTTACGTTCAACAATTTACATAGTTCCTTCATTAAATCCGAGATCAAGTTGGTCCCTTGGTCAGTAATTATTGTGTCTGGTACACCAATGTTCAAAATCCAGTTATTTACTAACGCTTGCACGACCATTGCTGCCTGTTGATTTGGCATAGCCACCATCTCCACATACCTCGAAAAATGGTCTATTATTGTCAGAACGAATCTATTCCCAGATGGTGTTCGCCTAAAAGGTCCTAAGACATCAGTCCCCAAGAAAGAGAATGGACATGTTGCTTCCGGTAATCGTTGTAGCTGTATCCGCACATGGTACGCAATTCTTGACATACTGATCCACATCTCTTTTCCTACCTCTCATCCAATACCTCTCCGCCACTCTCCTGTTCGTCGCTCTATACACTCCATGACCAGATAACACGTGATCATGTGCTTCCTTTAAAACCTAATCCCTCAACTTCGCTGGCACTATTACCCTTGTCCCTAACTTCGTTTCCCTGCACAGAAGACCGTCGTACAAACTAAACTGTCGCTGTGTCCGATACAATTTACAATCGTTGTCCGCGTCCTGTAATTTTTGCCATACTGCTAGGTCATAACCTATGACTTCTACTTTTGCCACCTTCCTACTTAGTGCATCCGCATTACCGTGCCTCTTCCCAGGCTTGTGCACCACCTTGTAGCCGAATTCACTAAGCCTCACAGCCCATCGAGCGAGTCTAGTAGATGGATAAAAAAAATGGTTCAAATGGCTCTGAGCACTATGGGACTTAACTTCTAAGGTCATCAGTCCCCTAGAACTTAGAACTACTTAAACCTAACTAACCTAAGGACATCACACACATCCATGCCCGAGGCAGGATTCGAACCTGCGACCGTAGCGGTCGCGCGGTTCCAGACTGTAGCGCCTTTAACCGCTTGGCCACCACGGCCGGCCAGTAGATGGATCCTTCAACCCCAAGAACCACTTCAATGCAGCATGATCTGTCACTACCCGAAATCTTCTCCCATATAAATAAGATTTGAAATATGTGATTCCATAGATTACGCTAAGCATCTCCCTCTCTGTTGTTGAGTAATTCTTCTCTGCTGCATTCAACTGCCTAGACGCACAGGTTACAGGATGTTCTTTCCCATCAATTTCCTGACTAAGAACACACCCTAATTCTTGATTCGATGCGTCGCATGCTAGTATAAACTCCTTTTCAAAATCTGGAAACATAAGAACCGGACTTGATGTTGACACTTCTTTCAGTTTGTCATACGCTTTCTGACACTCTTCTGTCCACTCAAATTTCATAACCTTCCGTAACAACCGCGCCAACGGCTGTACTAAATCTGCAAAGCCCTTCACGAACTTTCGATAGAAATTGCAAAATCCGATGAATGACTGCACTTCATTAACTGTTTTCGGTTCCCGAAAATCCCTTACAACCTATACCAACCTCGGATCTGCTCGCACCCCGTCCTTATAATATGACCCAAATATTTTACTTCTTCTAACGCGAACTGACACTTCTCCAGGCTCAACGTCAAACGAACTGCTCTTTACCTCATAAAGACTTCCCTTAACCGCTGTCTATGTTGCTCCATACTACCTGAAAACACTATAATGTCATCCAAATAGACAAGACACTGCCGTGGTTTCAAACCCCGTCAATACACGGTCTAACAACCTCTGAAAGGTTGCCGGAGCGTTTTTCAAACCGAATGGCATTCTAATGTACTGGTAATGGCCTCCAGGAGTAGAGAAAGCAGTTTTTGGACGATCCTCTGGAGCCACCTCTAACTGATGATAACCACTTGTCAAATCCATCGTAGAAAAGTACTGGCACTGTCCTAAGTGATCCAAAGTCTCCGATACGTTTGGAATGAGGTATGCGTCCGTCACTGTCTTATTATTGAGGTATCGGTAGCCACACCAGAACCTGTATTTCTTAGTTCAATCCGCAGATTTTTTAGACACAACGTCAAAGCTTGCTCCCCAGCAATTCTTACTAAGCTCTATAATACCGTCCGCAAGCTGATGATCTTAGAGATGGGGCCCCTCCACGCCCGCACCAACGTGGTGACCAAACCAAAAGTTCTACTGTCACCTCCGTAAACATGTTAGTTATCTAGTAAGTGGATCACAGGATGCTGGGCTGTGATGTTGTCCGTGCGTCTAGGTAAGACTACGCTTTAACACGGTCCATCAGGTGATAGATAGTGGACGAAAATGAAATCCTCCACAATTGGCTGCAAATAGCTCGGTATTCTGTATGGTTTACGGTAAATAAGTGCTTCATTCCCTGTTGGTATCCTATGTTGAAATAATGGACTTAATGGTAATGGCACTTGTGGAAAAAAGCAAATCCTTAAACTCTCACAATAATTCTTCCATCTGCTCTCTTTCTCCTTTCAAATGCTTAATTTTGTCACGCAATGCAGTTCTGTCGGCAGTTAGTGTTTGATCTCTTCGCCTACCTCTCGAACACGAGCCTTCATCATCTGGCACATCCAAATTTGCTACTAAAACTCCTTTCCTCAAATTCGCGTCTACAGCGCTAAAATTGTCCACGTTCACTGGAACTACTCGCCCGTCGTTCCCCTCCTGTACGCGTACAACACTCGCGTTTCACAAAACAACACAGTGAACCCAAAACTTCATTATCCTCCAATGGTTCAATAACACACACTGTACCCACACGTAGATTCGACTCCACACTTACCCAAAGCGACTTCCTGGTGCCACTAGACACACACTCATGCGAATGAAGCGTTAATGCTAATGTACGCGGTTCAGTTGGTTTGTTCATTACGTTTAACGCCCCTCGCGACAGCTCTGTATTCACAACAGTTTCCCCTAGTGGAAATAACATTCCACCAAGTTCCACAGCTCGTTGTCCAAGGTCAATTTTGGCATGATGTTGATGCAAGAAATCTACTCCTAGAATCATGTCATAGTCCTCGCTCACCCATGGTACTACCTCCATACATGCATTAAATCGGACTTTCCCTATGCGAAAGTCAACTGTCACCGACCCCAAAGGCGTGACCACCTTATACTCCACTCCACGCAACCTATAACTTGGTGGTTCCCATTATATTCTTAGTAGCCACTGACACTTGCGCCCCTGAGTCTAACAAAATTTTAAACTTTTTAATTCCTACGGATCCTACCACCTCTGAATACGTATTCGTAGCATTGAAATGAAACGGGAGCTCCTGTACGTGGGTCTTGGGCCCCCTCTGTCGTTTAACGCTTGTCCACCTCCCCTAACTCCGTGTCTCCACCCATTCCTCTATTCCTAGGTGACTGGGTACATTGCCTCTGCACATGTACCGTACGACCACACTTATTACATTTTATACTCGCTGCAAATACTGTTTGCCTCTCGTGTATTCCTGTTGCCACGTCTATTTCCTCACACTGAATTTCCAGCTGAATGGCCGAATACAAATCTTTCGGAGTCCCTTCACGAACTTTCCGTGACAATGCGCCGGTAACCCTCTCAAAATACATCAAATGCCCTTTGCTCGGCCTCCTGCAACAGAACACTATTCGCTTCATCACTCTGACCCAACTCTTAAGTGTACTCATCAGTTTCCCTTATCCTGTCCGCAAGTGTCTCCACCGTCTCCCCCTGTCTCTTTGTCATTGTACTTAACCTCTCCCTGAAGTACCGAGCGCTATTCTGTTTGTTGCACCTTTGTAAAAGCTCTTTCTTTAACTACTTATACTGTCCTGCCTTCATTAAGGCCTCAGAACACTTTACATATGTTTTCGCTTCACACGTTATAGTCTAATCTTGGCCACATGTAACAACTGCGCATCAGACCAACCATTCATCGCAGCTGAAATTTCCAAGTCCTCCACAAACGAACGTACATCCTCAGATGCCTTGCCAGAAAACGGAATAATCAAACTCACGGCGGCTGGATCAATCTTCTGCTCCCTAGGCAACAACGACTGATCAGATGCGGTTTCCTGTTCATTGTCCACTGTCAATTGTGCTATCTTTTCCCTTTAAATCTGTACAGCTTCTGGTTCCAACACACCTCACATCCTTGACTCTACTGTTCTGTTGCTTTCATTCCCGGTTAGTCCCGACAAGAATATTTAACTACAAGAACAATCTGACTTCCTACAGCCCTGTATCGTCATACTCAGTATCACCATAAACCAATACAAAAGTAATTAAATTCCACGAAAAATAACATCTTACTGTCCCCAATACACTAACATTTATTCTGACAAAATAAATAATATGCATACGCAAAATATCTAAAATGTGGCTTCTGGCAAGCCATACTCAAAATACCAACAAGAGAGAAAACGTCCAACACTCAAAAGAACAATTTTGACAGCACTCACCACATCTTGTGACTGTACTGCAGGCGGTGGGCTCAAATATCGTACTGGACAGATGTCTGCTATTCTGACACCAAACATAGTGGATGGGCGCCAGGAGATGCCGTATTAAAACAAGGCGAGAACTTTCCAAATGGTTTATTCGTTTCCACTACAGAGCTACGTTCACCCCAGTCCGTGTCAGAGGCCCCACATTGCTGAGGTAGCACCCCGTGGCCTGTGCAACGCACTGTGTCGAGCCGCCCTCATACGCCAGCTGCAGAGTTCCAACTACGTCAGGATAGCTGCGCCAGCAGACGACTCAGCGACCACCGTCCCCATTGACACAGTGCTGCTCTGTCAGGAGCCGTAGGCTGGCCATGCTGCTGCTTCTTCCTCGGCTAGCGTAGCTGGGAACTCGGCGGCTACGGCTGCCCCTGTTCCGGTGTCCGAACCTGTGGCCCTAACGTTGTAAGTCTCCGGCATGTGCCGTAGACACGACAGCTGCCCACGGTAGCGAGCTGAAGAGTGGCCCGCCCTGGTTGGCTGCGGACTCCGCGTTGGCCTCAGGGAGTCGAACCAACGACTCGCTGTGGACTGAGACACTGTCGCCCCATCTGCTGCCACATGTAGCCAGGCAGTGTGACACGTGCCGCCGTCCAGGAGAGCTGCCATACTTCAATCAATCTTGTTAGAAATCAACACCTATTTATACCTGACTGCATGTCTCTGTTTCGCTAACGCAACCCTCCAAGTCACGTACGCCCCACACCCTGGTTGCGCCAGTGAGCCCCTTCTTCCTGTAACTTGCGACACATGAACCACTGTGTTTACTCTTTTCAGTGGTTCGATGACCCCTGTAGCCTCCATTCCACTTCGCAACTGCTGGTCAACATAGCTTACTGCATTCCAGCCCGCACCTGGCTGTAACTTGTGCACTCCGAAATATTGCACCAAATCTAACTTTCCCTATCCTAAATGGTGGTGCCACTACAACATGTATACAGTATTTTCCAAAAACAATCGAATAGCTTAGGGACAGGTTCCTTGCACCAGAAGAACAAAAAGATGAGCAGTTAACATGGGCTCTAAAATACATATCTTAAGGACCTAAGAACATTTGTTCATCTTCGGTACTATCAAGCAGATCTCTTCTACTGCAAGGACTTCGCCTTCCATATTTTGGGAGGAAGTAGAATGGACCAAGCAAGAAAAAAATTCCTATTAAAATGGGTCTAAAGCGCAGTTTAGAGCCCATGGTAACTAGACACTGTTTCTTCTTTTGGTCCATTCTATCTCCTTGCGGAATATGGAAAGCAAATACCCTACAGTAGAAGACATGTATTTCATAGTATTGAAGATGAAAAAGAACTCATAGCTCTTAAGGTATGCATTTAGAGCCAATGATTACTCAATATTTTTTCCTTGTTTTCCTATGAGGAGCTTGTCCCTTAAGGTTGTCGGTGTTTTTGTTTTAGGACACACATTTGCAGCCCTCTGTCGCTAGGATTGTCCGAATTGTAGTGCGTAACATTACGGTGTGTAATGTAACTATACCTGTGAGTGAGAAACAACCTGCTGTAATCGAGATTGGGAATCAAGGAGGTCCTCCACACATGGTGTACTCTCTCCATTAGCATGATAATGCCACATCACACATGAGTGTTGCAGCATCTGCAACAATCCGACGCCTTGCACTCCAGTCATCGTGCATACAATTCCCACTGCGCCCCATATTAACTTAAAAAACACTTCCGAGGATGTCACATTGATAGTGATGAAGCGGTGTAAGCATGGTGGTGAGGTTGTGGCATCGTCAAATAGATCCAAATTTCTACACTGACGATATCAGCATTAAGAACAAAAACGTTGAACATTCATGAAGGTTGTTTTGTATATACACTCCTCGAAATTGAAATAAGAACACCGTGAATTCATTGTCCCAGGAAGGGGAAACTTTATTGACACATTCCTGGGGTCAGATACATCACATGATCACACTGACAGAACCACAGGCACATAGACACAGGCAACAGAGCATGCACAATGTCGGCACTAGTACAGTGTATATCCACCTTTCGCAGCAATGCAGGCTGCTATTCTCCCATGGAGACGATCGTAGAGATGCTGGATGTAGTCCTGTGGAACGGCTTGCCATGCCATTTCCACCTGGCGCCTCAGTTGGACCAGCGTTCGTGCTGGACGTGCAGACCGCGTGAGACGACGCTTCATCCAGTCCCAAACATGCTCAATGGGGGACAGATCCGGAGATCTTGCTGGCCAGGGTAGTTGACTTACACCTTCTAGAGCACGTTGGGTGGCACGGGATACATGCGGACGTGCATTGTCCTGTTGGAACAGCAAGTTCCCTTGCCGGTCTAGGAATGGTAGAACGATGGGTTCGATGACGGTTTGGATGTACCGTGCACTATTCAGTGTCCCCTCGACGATCACCAGTGGTGTACGGCCAGTGTAGGAGATCGCTCCCCACACCATGATGCCGGGTGTTGGCCCTGTGTGCCTCGGTCGTATGCAGTCCTGATTGTGGCGCTCACCTGCACGGCGCCAAACACGCATACGACCATCATTGGCACCAAGGCAGATGCGACTCTCATCGCTGAAGACGACACGTCTCCATTCGTCCGTCCATTCACGCCTGTCGCGACACCACTGGAGGCGGGCTGCACGATGTTGGGGCGTGAGCGGAAGACGGCCTAACGGTGTGCGGGACCGTAGCCCAGCTTCATGGAGACGGTTGCGAATGGTCCTCGCCGATACCCCAGGAGCAACAGTGTCCCTAATTTGCTGGGAAGTGGCGGTGCGGTCCCCTACGGCACTGCGTAGGATCCTACGGTCTTGGCGTGCATCCGTGCGTCGCTGCGGTCCGGTCCCAGGTCGACGGGCACGTGCACCTTCCGCCGACCACTGGCGACAACATCGATGTACTGTGGAGACCTCACGCCCCACGTGTTGAGCAATTCGGCGGTACGTTCACCCGGCCTCCCGCATGTCCACTATACGCCCTCGCTCAAAGTCCGTCAACTGCACATACGGTTCACGTCCACGCTGTCGCGGCATGCTACCAGTGTTAAAGACTGCGATGGAGCTCCGTATGCCACGGCAAACTGGCTGACACTGACGGCGGCGGTGCACAAATGCTGCGCAGCTAGCGCCATTCGACGGCCAACACCGCGGTTCCTGGTGTGTCCGCTGTTCCGTGCGTGTGATCATTGCTTGTACAGCCCTCTCGCAGTGTCCGGAGCAAGTATGGTGGGTCTGACACACCGGTGTCAATGTGTTCTTTTTTCCATTTCCAGGAGTGTATATATACCCAGCGACGAGTTCATCTCAACCACAGGGCATCCTGGCTTCAGCGGAGCACTGGTGACCTGAAGCTCCCGAGTGCGATCAACGGTGCGCGTTGCGCGCATTGTCAGAGAATCTACACAGCAGCAGCCAGGCGGAGGGATCCGCAGGGCTGGGCAGCGACGACGAAGGAGAAATTGTAAAGAAAGTTCAATAAATAATTGTGAGACACCACGCCCTCTCAGTCTTTGGCGCAACCACTGTGTCTGCTGCTAACAAGTGGTGCAGAAGTCGTAACACAATATATATATATATATATATATATATGTGTGTGTGTGTGTGTGTGTGTGTGTGTGTGTGTGTGTGTGTGTTTGCGCAATTGTGTCCGCAGGTGCGTGTGCGTGTGCGCGTGTTTGTATGTTTTTGTATTTATCTATTATCTAAAGGGTGGATTATTATTAATTTTTGCAGAGCAGTCTTAGAAATGGTTACAATAATGAATGATAAACTAGACAAGTCGCTAATAGCCTATAAACACAAGTTCCCATGACCAAAAGAGTACAGAAATAGTACGCATTTGCTCGCAGGGACATACAACATAACTGTCGTCCTAACTGCCGTCAGCTGTGCAGCAAGGTAGGTAAATTTAGGTATTAACTGTGTTTTTCTTACATGTCACTTCTTTTTCCGCGTGTTTCTGCTTTTAGGAAGCTTTAATTTTCGATTACTAGTAATAGTGTTCCATAGATTTCGTGTCTGTTTTGATTACAGTCCAGAGACAGTTAATGCTTATTTTCGTAGTTTCCAACAAGAAGTGTCTAGTAACCACAGTTTAGCGAGCTATCAGCCGCCTTTAGTGAATTAGCAGTCTAGTAACAAGATGTTTACTTAATTCTCTAGAGTAAAATATTGATTTCTTAGGATGGATAGGATGTGTGATTGCTGTGTACGGACGCAGGAGGGGCTGGCCACTGTTCGCGAACAGCTGAACGTGCTGATGGCCACGGTCAGCCGTCTTCAGGATACTGCCTGCGAGTGTAGCGGAGGTGGGGTCTGGTGCGTCGCATGGTACACCCCATGTGTTAAATACTTCACCCAAGGTCCCTGCTGTTGAGACATCTTCGCGGGTGCCACGCACGGTTGGGCCACCCTCTCCCCAAGGGGAGTGGCGGGTTCAACGGAGTTCGCGTCGCACGAGGCGGAGGGTCAGTGCGGAGGCTGGACGTGTGGCATCGCCCGATCTGTCTGTGAGTGGACATGTGGCCGCTCCTTCAGCAAGGTCCGAGCAGGCACAATGGGTGAGGGGTTTATTAGTGGATGGGAGCTCGAATGTTAGGTTGGTGATGGAGTCGCTTAGTGAAATAGCGGAAAGGTCGGGGAAGAAGGCCAGTGTTCACTCTGTCTGCTTGCCGGGAGGTCTGATCCGAGATGTTGAGGAGGCCCTGCCGGTGGCGATAGAGAAGACTGGGTGCACCCGACAGCAAATTGTGGCTCATATCGGCACCAATGTCTCCTGCTGTCTGGGTTCAGAGGTCATCCTCAGTTCATACAGGCGGTTGGTGGAGTTGGTGAAGGCGGAAAGCCTCGCTCGCGGGGTGGAATCCGCGCTAACTATTTGTAGTGTCGTTCCCAGAACCGATCGCTGTCCTCTGGTTTGGAGCCGAGTGGAAGGCTTAAACCAGATGCTCAGACGATTTTACGGAGATCTGGGGTGCAAATTTCTCGACCTCCGCTATCGGTTGGAGAAACGTAGGGTCCCCCTGAAAAGGTGAGGCGTGCACTACACGCAGGAAGCGGCTGCAAGTGTAGCGGAGTGCGTGTGGAGTGCACATGTGGGTTTTTTAGGTTAGAGAATTCCCTCCCTAGGTCCGACAAGACGCCTCCTGAGACGTGACAAGACAGCAGTAGGTAAAACGCAACAGGGAATGATAATATTACTGTGGTAATAGTAAACAGCAGCAGCGTTTATAGAAAGGTCCCAGAATTGCTCTCATTAATAAACGGTCACAGTGCCCGCATAGTACTGGGGAGCCGGCCGGAGTGGCCGTGCGGTTCTAGGCGCTACAGTCTGGAACCGAGCGACCGCTACGGTCCCAGGTTCGAATCCTGCCTCGGGCATGGATGTGTGTGATGTCCTTAGGTTAGTTAGGTTTAATTAGTTCTAAGTTCTAGGCGACTGATGACCTCAGAAGTTAAGTCGCATAGTGCTCAGAGCCATTTGAACCATTTTAGTACTGGGGACGGAAAGTTGGCTGAAACCAGAGGTAAACAGTAATGAAATTCTAAACTCAGATTGGAATGTATACCGCAGAGACAGGCTGGACAGTGAAGGGGGAGGCGTGTTTACAGCGATAAAAAGTGCAAAATTATTAAAGGAAATCGACGGAGATCCGAAATGTGAAATAATTTGACTGAAGGTCACCGTTAAAGCAGGTTCAATCATGGTAATTGGATTCTCTGTAGCCCCCTTGGCTCAGCAGCTGTTGTGGCAGAACACCTGAAGGAAAATTTGGAAAATCTTAGTTTTGGGTGGAGATTTAAATTTACCAGATATATACTGGGAGACTCAAACGTTTATAACGGGTGGCAGGGACAAAGAATCCAGTGAAATTTTTTTAAGTGCATTATCTGAAAATTATCTTGAGCAGTTAAACAGAGGACCGACTCGTAGCGATAACATATTAGACCTTCTGGTGACAAACAGACCCGAACGGAAACAAAGGGAACTTCACAGCAAACATAAACATAGCCAAAGCCTTGCAGACAAACGAAAATTACACGAAGCGGAATGTAGTATGAGGAGGGCTATGCGAGAGCCGTTCAACGAATTCGAAAGTAAAGTTCTATGTACTTACTTGGCAGAAAATCGTAAGAAGTTTTGGTCTTATGTCAAAGCGGTAGGTGGATCAAAACAAAACGTCCAGACACTCTGTGACCAAAATGGTACTGAAACAGAGGTTGGCAGACTAAAGGCCGAAATACTAAATGTCTTTTTCCAAAGCTGTTTAACAGAGGAAGACTGCACTGTAGTTCCTTCTCTAGATTGTCTCACAGATGACAAAATGGTAGATATCGAAATAGATGACAGATTGATAGAAAAACAATTAAAAACGCTCAAAAGAGGAAAGGCCGCTGGACATGATGGGATACCAGTTCGATTTTATACAGAGTACGTGAAGGAACTTGCCCCCTTCTTGCAGCGGTGTACCGTAGGTCTCTGGAAGAGCGTAGCGTTCCAAAGGATTGGAAATGAGCACAGCTCATCCCCGTTTTCAAGAAGGGACGTCGAACAGATGTGCCGAACTATAGACCTATATCTCTAACGTCGATCAGTTGTAGAATTTTGGAACACGTATTATGTTCGAGTATAATGACTTTTCTGGAAACTAGAAATCTACTCTGTAGGAATCAGCATGGGTTTCGAAAAAGACGATCGTGTGAAACCCAGCTCGCGGTATTCGTCCACGAGACTCAGAGGGCCATAGACACGGGTTCTCAAATAGATGCCGTGTTTCTTGACTTCCGCAAGGCGTTCGATACAGTTCCCCAAAGTCGTTTAATGAACAAAGTAAGAGCATATGGACTATCAGACCAATTGTGTGATTGCGCGATTCAGGAAGGAGTGAAAGTTATCTTAATAAAAAGCTTGGTGTTATTCATTAAAAGTTTTGCTCACTGGCAATATAAGCTATCTGTAGGCTCACATTAACTTTCAATATAGGAATTCGTAAACTTTGAACATAAGAAATTGACTGCGACAATGTGATGCAAAATATGACTGTGAGGAGGTATAACTTGTAGATGTGTATATGGTTCCCTGTCTGTTTAAACATTCGTAATGGCAAGAATACTGTCTGAATTCAATAATGTGAAACATTAAACTTTTAAACTGATAAGTTTGCCCTGGGAAAACTCAATGTTCCTTTTTTTATTATTTAATTTTGCGCAATGGAAACACCGTGACACTTCTCTAGGCTTGAGTGCGCGTCGCATTTTCTGAGCTGCAACTAACTACTGAGATGCGCCTGGTACAGCGCGCCCCTTTTTTCCTTTTTTTCAAAATATGAATAAAAATTGTGAATCATATTTCAGCATAGACTTTCGATGTGGACAATGACTTGGGATAAATCATAATATCAAATGTAATCAGCTTTCTGATTGGAGGAGTTCTGTACTGAAATATCAGCTCCTACTTCGTTTCACGGACATTAATACACAAAACATTACAGTTCTTGAATAAATATCCTTTAACATCAAAAGATACCTTTTTAAAAACGTAACTCCTAAAAAGACATGAAATGTTCAGCAGTTACTCCTAGCACCAAATTCAAATTGAAAATTATGCTCGGTCTTTACATTTCCCTATACTCAAGTTTCTGAATGTTTGAACCAAGAATGCGTAACTACAAGCTGCCGCAATAAGGTTCAAAATCTGACATCAATTGCTTTAAATTAAATCCTCTTCTATCATTCATAAAGACATTCATATTACTCTCAAAATGCTTCAGTCTCTTTCCTCATCTCAAATAATTAGTCAGTAAATCAACATGTTGCACATCCTCAGAATATGATTGCAACCGTACCACTCGGTCTATGCCGTACTACTGCTCATGACACACCACTGAAGATAACTGCGTCTCCTCATCTCTCGGCTAACACTGCACATCATCTGCCGCGCATCTTGCAAACCAGAGATGGTCCAAGCAAGCCTCCGGGGCGACGCAGCGTCTCTGATGACACTGCGCTTTTACAATTTCAAACAGTACAGAGGTGCATACATGTCCGTGGCATCCAGATACTAGAGAAATGCTCATGAAACTATCTGCAGCCCCCTATCAGCATGGATTTTAATAAAAAGCGTTTCAGACTCTGTACCGCGGCTGTGGAAAGGCATTCCACGAACCCCAAACAGCACCGAGCATCTCGCCGGAGCCACCCTTAGTCTTGGGAATGGCGCTGACGTAAGAAGCTGGAGAAAGGACGGAGTCGTCTTTGAGCCGCGGTGGCGAGGCGCTGCTAATGAATGGTTCGGGACGAGCCTTTGTCGCCACCGCGCTGTTGGCCGACGCTTTCACTGAGTCCGCACTAACAGCCTCGTATGGCGTGTCTGTTGCCACCGGCGAACCACTGCTGAAAACGCGAAACTCCTAATGAGATATTACTATCTCATCAACCAGCTCAGCTACTCCGATAACATTTTCAGTTAAACTTTTGTGTACATTTACATGACTACCCTGCAATTCCCACTTAACTGCTAGTTAAATTGTCCATCGAATAACTTGTGAAACTACGCACTGATAAGCCAAAACCTCATGACCACCTGCTTCATAGCTTGTTCGTCCGTCTTTGGAACGAAATACATCATTGACTTTAGAAAGAGATTTTCACTCGGCAGCGGAGTGTGCGCCGATATGAAACGTCCTGGCAGATTAGAACTGTGTGCCGGACCGAGACTCGAACTCGGGACCGTTGCCTTTCGTCGGCAAGAGCTCTACCAACTGAGCTACCCAAGCACGACTCACGCCCCTTCCTCACAGCTTTACTTCTGCCAGTACCTCGTCTCCTACCTTCCAAACTTTACAGAAGCTCTTCTGCAACCCTTGCAGAACTAGCACTCCTGAAAGAAAGGAGCACTTGCCCGCGAAAAGCAAAGGTCCCGAGTTCGAGTCTCGGTCCGGCACACAGTTTTAATCTGCCAGGAAGTTTCACCACTGACTCTGCTTATCGGAGAATCGGACAGCTTGTTGGTAGACCGAGCGAGGTGGCGCAGTGGTTAGACACTGGACTCGCATTCGGGAGGACGACGGTTCAAGCCCGCGTCCGGCCGTCCTGATTTAGGTTTTCCGTAATTTCCCTAAATCGCTCCAGGCAAATGCTGGGATGGTTCCTTTGAAAGGGCACGGGCGACTTCCTTCCCCATCCTTCCCTAATCCGATGAGACCGATGACCTCGCTGTCTGGTCTCCTTCCCCAAACAACCTCAACCCCAAGCTTGTTGGTAGGTTTGTGGATGTATGTCTATGCACAGGTCATATAATTCGCGTAAATAACGGGGCGCTGGTTTGCGTACGCGGTCATGGCGCCCGACAGCGATCCTTATGGGTTCCATAGCGTGCACATCAAGCGAATTTGGTCACCGAGACATCAACGAAAGTTCACTAAAATGCTCCTCAAACCACTGCAGCACGGGTCTGGCTACGAGACGCGGACACTTTTACTGCTGGAAGACGACATCGCCTTCAGAAAAGACATCAAGCATGAAGTGATGCAGGTGTTATCGTGTCTTCGATTACTACCACAGGAAACATGCGAGCCCAGGAGAATGCCTCCCACAGCGTTCTACTGCTACCACCAGCCTGCGTTAATGGCACGCTGCACGTTTCTAGCCGCCGTTCGCCTCGATGACGGCGTTTGTTGAGACGACCATCGAACTAGTGTAGCAAAGCTGTGACTCACCACAAGAGCCTGTAACAACAACAACTCTACATATAATGATTTTCTTCTGATTTTCGCTAAATTAGTGTAAGCAAGGTTTTAATTTCATTTCTTTTCTTTTCGTGTTATTATATTAAAGAAACTGTAAACACATTTCGATATAAATTTTAATATTTATGTTACATTTCAAATAATGTTATAATAGGAGTGAAGTTTAAATAATGTTGGGAATATTGTAACACGTTTGAAATTGTAATTGTACGCCTGGTCCATACGTAGGCAATGTATTAGGATATGTGGAATGTAAAACCTTTGGTGAATACCCTATCTGTAGGGGAGAGGTAAAAGGTGGATGGCAGGCGAGCGCGGGAAAATGCACACGGGCGCGGTGCGGCACAACGGGCTCAGTCAGTCAGTCGGAGTTGGGCACCGGTCTGAGGAACACGTTCCGGATCGAGGAGGCTATCCTGGAAAAAGTGGTTTCATTTGAGCCTCGGATGTGCCGTTTGTGACGACTATACAGCATGGTTATATCCAATAGGCACTGAATTGAAAAGGATTACAACGCCAAGAAGAAGCAAAGTGCCGAAACAGCAAGAACCATAGCTGTGATTGTATGTGTGCTGCGCGCCTCGCCATCTCGCTGCCCGCCAACCGCCGCATCGATTTGCACAGGTCAATTCTTTACAAGTGTATCCGTATGGACCAGTGTTAAATTTGTTCCTAACAGTTCAATAATAACTTGACTTTTACCAGAATTGCCCTATTGATTAATGATCCTAATCACTAACCTGGACAGGGTCCTTTCCGCATGTTGTGCAATCCGAGTGTCCCGAAATGAAGATTTTGAAATACATCTCTTGCATAGTAGTAAGCAATTAGCAATGATACACATGGCGCCTTGCTAGGTAGTAGCGATGGACTAGCTGAAGGCTATTTAATCTGTCTCTCGGCAAATGAGAGGAATACTTGGTAGGTCTAGTCGCAAGCTATGTCGTCCGTACAACTGGGGCGAGGTCATGTCCGTGTCTTGTGACCTGCCATGTGGTGGCGCTAGGTTTGCGATTACACAGTGGCGACACGCGGGTCCGACATGTACTACAGGACCGCGGCCGATTTAAGTTACCACCTAGCAAGTGTGGTGTCTAGCGGTGACACCACATTCCTCCCCCGCAAATCGGCGAACGGTCGTGAGATAAGGCTTCCGCCCGCCGTGGGGAGGACCCCATGTTGACGTATGCGATGAGGTGGGGAGCCTAACAACAGGCGAGGCTGTGCCACCCGCACCCGGCCATTCGGTCCGAGGGGAGCTAGGAAACGCCTGCAAACCTAGTCCAGGGTGCACGTCAACATGAGGTGTATGCGCACGCAATGAGACAGAAGGGTCGACCTCCATGTGGTCGGAGCACCCGACGGGCGAAGACGACATCGGGTCCGGAGCGGGCAAGAGGTCCATGGCGGAGGACGGCTGGTCACGGGAAGCAAGCGGCGGCGCGTGACCCAGGGAGGCGCGAGGCAGCTGCAGCGAAGCGTCCGCTGCTGGCGGCGCCGGCGGCGGCTGCTGCGGCGCGACGCCATGAGGCAAAATGGAAGGCATCGTCGGTAACACCTGGGGATGAGGCGAGCCAGTAGATGGGTCCCCAGGGCGCTGACCTGACGGCTCCGTCGCTGAAAGCAGACGGGGAGCGGCAGAACCCAGGCGACGACAGAGGCGCAGCTGATTGAGATGCCGACGCACCTCACCAGAGGCCCCCAAAACCAAATACATCGCGCGGCCGAGGCAGCGAAGAATGCGCCCTGCGAGCCAACGCTGTGAACCGCGATAGTTGCGATAATAGACAACGTCGCCAGGAGCAAAAGCAGGAGTCTGCCGCTGCACAGGAACCTGATGTGGCGGATGCAGCAAAGACATCAGAGTTCGATGAGGGCGACCATGGAGCAACTCAGCCGGCGAGCGACCATCGCGGGGCTGAGAGCGATATGAAGACAAAAAGAGCAACAAAGCGTCCTCCCGAGAATGCGACTCTTTCAACTTCAACATCTGTGACTTGAAAGTCCGGACCAATCGTTCAGCGGCACCGTTTGACTGAGGCGAAAACGGCGCGGATGTCAGATGTTGAATACCATTGGCCTGGCAGAATGACTGAAATTCTGCGGACATGAATTGTGGGCCATTGTCGGAAACAATAGTCTGCGGAAGACCCTCAATGCAAAAGATAGCAGACAAGGCTTGGATTGTGGCAGAAGACGTCGTGGAAGACATCCGGACAACAAAAGGAAAATTACTGAAAGCATCGACCACAACCAACCATCGAGCATTCCAGAACGGACCAGCAAAATCGATGTGCAAGCGTTGCCAAGGGGAAGTGGCTTTCGGCCATGCAAAGAATTTCCGCGGCGGTGCGGATTGTTGTTCGGCACACGCCACGCAAGAGGAGCACATATTCGTAATCGCAGCATCGATTCCGAACCAAGTACAGTGCTGACGAGCAAGCTGTTTCGTTCGCACTATACCCCAATGTCCTTGGTGAAGAAGCTTTAAGACAGAGGACTGTAACGAACGTGGGACCACGACTCGGGATTGATCATTATCGGAACGCAACAACAAAACACCACGTCGTACAAAAAGTCTCTCCTTGTGAGCAAAAAAACGGCGAACCAAAGGATCCTCGATCCGTGACTTTGACAAGGGCCATTGCGTAGCAACAAAACGCAAAACGGGAGCAAGGACAGGGTCAGCAGCTGTGGCAGTAGCTACACGACGAAAATCAATCGGAAACGATGCGACCACGTCATCGGCGTCCGAATCAATGAACATGCAAGCAAGTTCGGAAGAATCGAATGCCTTATCCTCAGCAACAGGCAAACGGGACAACGCATCAGCGTTTCCGTGCTTAGCAGTGGACCGATACAAGATATCGTAGCGGTACTGCGAGAGAAAAAGTGACCAGCGAATGAATTTCTGCGCAGTACGTGGAGGTACAGGCTTGTTCGGATGAAAAAGCGATGTCAAAGGCTTGTGGTCCGTGATGATGGTAAAGTGACGACCATACAAGAAGTCATGGAACTTTGTTACACCAAACACAAGAGCCAAAGCTTCCTTCTCTATTTGTGAATAATTTCTTTGCGCAGATGAGAGCAATTTGGACGCAAAGGCAATAGGGCGATCATGCGAGCCATCCTTGTGCGCAAGCACAGCACCGATCCCGAAATCCGAGGCATCTACCATCAACAAAAGGGGTTTTCGGGGATCGAATGGCGTAAGGCAAGTATTTGAAAGTAACGCCGATTTCAACTGACGAAAGGCGCGTTCGCATTCCGTCGTCCAGACGAACGGAACACCTTTACGGCGTAAGCGATGAAGCGGAGCTGAAATGGAAGAAGCATTGCGCACAAATCGGTGATAATAATTTACCTTACCCAGCACACTCTGTAGCTGTTTTAAGTTCTGCGGTGACGGCAAGTCCTGAATGGCACGAAGGTGCTCTGGACTCGGATGTATACCTTGGGCGTTAAGGACATGGCCCAGGTACGGTAAGTCACGAGCAAAAAACACACATTTGTCCTTCCTCAAGCGAAGACCATTCTGACGCAATACCTGAAATAATGTTCGGAGATTTTGCAAATGTTCTGCTTCTGTCTTTCCTGAGATTACAATATCGTCCAGATAGTTCGCAGCTGTAGGGACCGACGCACAAATAGTTTGTAAATATTGCTGAAACAAAGCAGGGGCGGATGCACACCCGAATGGCAGTCTTTTGAAGCGATACAAGCCAAGATGCGTGTTTACCACTAAGACGCGCTGGGATTCTTCGTCCACAGGTATCTGCAAGTACGCATCTGCTAGGTCCAATTTTGAAAAATATTTTCCCGGGCACAGTTTGTCAAAAAGATCTTCCGGGCGGGGCAAAGGAAAAGTAGCAGTCACAAGTTGTGGATTCACAGTTGCCTTGAAGTCCACGCAAAGTCTCAATTTTCCGGAAGGTTTGGGCAAAATTACTAAGGGTGAGGCCCAGAGAGAAGCCTGCACTCGTTCAATGACACCTTGAGATTCTAATTCGGCTAATGTTCGTGCGACCTCATCACGCAATGCGTGGGGAACATTGCGCGCTCTGAAAAATTTCGGTTGCGCGTTGTCTTTCAGTTCCAAATGCGCTTCATAGTTCTGAGCGCAACCAAGGCCCGGTGCAAAAATGTCTGCAAATTCTTCACAAAGACTAGAAACACTGGCGGAAGGCACAGTCTGATTCACTGATAGGACCTGATTCACTATAGACAAATTAAACAATTGAAACAAATCTAAGCCAAACAAGTTCACTGCACTAGAGGAACGAAGAACATAAAATGACACAAGTTTTGTCTGTCCCTTGTATGTTGCAAGAAGGCTGCACTGTCCTAACACAGGTATATGCTGTCCTGAGTAACTAGTTAACTTAACATTGGCGGCACGCAATGGCGGTTGGCCCAGTTGTTTGTACGTGTCGTGATTAAGCAATGAAACTGCAGCTCCGGTATCGAGCTGGAAAGGTATCACTGTGCCTGCAAAGTCTAGGTCCACAAAAAGTTTATTGTCTGGTTGACGACAAGAGCGACTGCCTCGTGCAATTTGAACTGAGACAGGTACAGAAGCACTTGCGACTTTACGGGATTTCCGGCGACGTCGACGCACACGTTGGGTGGGACGAACACAGTCACTGTTAGCTAAAGTGTCACTGGACGGGTGGGAATGAACGACATGAATGTCCATGGGCGAAGGTCCACGAGCCTGATTGTCCTGGGTGCGATTCCGGCGCGAAGCAAAGGGCCTGGAATTTGTGTGATTGTCTGATCTTAACTTTTTCTGGCAAACACTTTGTACATGTCCTTTCTTTTGACAGTAAAAGCAAATAGCTTGGCGTGACGGGCAATTTTCACGCGAATGTCTAGTTGCACACCGCGGGCAAGATTTCACTGCATTTGCTTGCTTACGCGGCGCACGTGGTTGCAAGCTAGGCGGCCGCAGCGAAGTCGGGCGCGAGGGCCGCTTAGCGTCCCGTGCAGCGGGCCCGGCGGGCCGATTAATGTGACACACTGCTGGCGAAGTTTCAAATGATTCCTGAGCAAAGTCAAGTGTGTCTTGCCTGTCCAATATGTCTATCACTTGTTGCAGGGAGGGATTAACTAGCTTCAAAATCTGTTCCCTTATGCGAACATCAGAAACGTTCTGTGCAATTGCATCACGCACCATAGTATCGGAATATGGGAGGCCACATTCACAGGCAAACGCGCAGTCTCTAGTAAGTCCTTGCAAAGTTGCTACCCACTCCCTATTAGTCTGACCGGCCGTACGTTTTGTACGAAAAAACGTATACCGTTTGGCAACTACATTTACTGTTTCTTTGAAATAGGCATCTAAAGCAGACAAAATTTCCTCGTAGGTCAGAGTTGCTACGTCGCGTCGGGGAAACAATTTCACTATCACACGGTAGGTAGACACACCGACACAAGAAAGCAAAAACGGCTGCCGCTCTTTACCTTGAATTCCATAAGCAGTGAGGTGGAAGTTGAACTGATCGGCCCACTCAGTCCAGCTTTCGGTTGTGGCCTCAAAGGGCCTAAATGGCGGTGCGACAGCGTTGTGTGGCTGCGGTAGCGATGAAGCGGCGGGTGCCGCATCGGTTTGCAGCGCACGTTGACCCTGGACGAGCTGTCCAAGGGCTTCCAATAACGCCTGCGTCTGCTGATTCTGCAAGCGAAAAAATTCGGACAGTACATCTGGAGAATGCGGCGAAGCCATGACACAAGCAAATTAGAGCAAATATAACACAAAGACTGCAACGTGGGCGCGGCATCCCATCCTCGTCGCCAAAATATTGTTGTGTCGATTCCCTAAGGTCTCGACACAATGAGTGGCTAGTTGCACGCGAAACTAACGCAGACGGGCGTAAATTCTGAAACAGGAGACTGGATGAAAACTATAAAGAAAAGAAGAGAGATTTTAATATACTTAACTTTAATGTAGTCTTGTTCTTGTTGAAATACATCTCTTGCATAGTAGTAAGCAATTAGCAATGATACACATGGCGCCTTGCTAGGTAGTAGCGATGGACTAGCTGAAGGCTATTTAATCTGTCTCTCGGCAAATGAGAGGAATACTTGGTAGGTCTAGTCGCAAGCTATGTCGTCCGTACAACTGGGGCGAGGTCATGTCCGTGTCTTGTGACCTGCCATGTGGTGGCGCTAGGTTTGCGATTACACAGTGGCGACACGCGGGTCCGACATGTACTACAGGACCGCGGCCGATTTAAGTTACCACCTAGCAAGTGTGGTGTCTAGCGGTGACACCACAGATTTAAAATTCATGTTAATAAGAATTACGTGCAGAACTATCTATGCTAGAAAGATATTTAAAGAACTTTGTTGTTAATGAATATTTTGGTAAATAATAGACCTGACAAATTTTGAAGATAATGTTGAAAGTGGTTTAGTAATGAAGCTTAATTACACAGAAACAAAAATAATGGTAGTTAAATGAGGAATTAATAAGACAAAAAGAATAGTAGCCCATATTTTTTTTCTTGAGTGCTTCATGTGTCCAATATTTAATAGTTTCAACACAGTGACCATAACAGTTTCAGGGTCCCCCCCTTTTTTTTCATTCTTTTCATTTCTATTCATTTAAATGCTAAAGTGCACTGAACTGATTTGATCTGCAAAGTGAAAGCCAATATAAAACCTAAATTTATCAGTTTTTTTTCTTATTAAGATTGACTTTGTATGTGTGTTTCAAAAGTGCTATTTCTAGGGCAACCTATGCCCGATGTCAGTTGGATCAATAGACAAGATGCAGTGTGTAGTAATCATTGTAGTGTAATGTTGTGTATTTGTAGCTTGTCCAAATCAGTACAGAAAGGGAAAATATTAGTTTAGTAGATTTTTCTGGTTCTACAGTTTTCCATATAATGCAGTATTACTACGTGTGGTTATGTTTGTACGTACATCCACTTGTACAGGGAAAATACTCACGTAATGCCTAATTAGGCTGGCGACCGTATTATTAATAATTGGTAGCATCTGCTGCGTGGGTTTCTTGTCCGTATTAACGTGTAGTTGCACTTTATACTAGCTTGACGTATCATTGTTGTTACTGACCGGGTATAAGTCCGATTTTGCTGCCATTCAGGTACACGCGGTCATCTTATTTAATAAAATCCTTGCTTAGAAGGTGAAGCCCGTCAACTTATCATAGTACAGGCTTTAAAGAGTTAACGTACGCAAGAGCGGGGACGTTACAAGTGGCTTCCCGGTGACAGGACATCCAGTTGTTGTCGGTCACAAATTAAAGTGAATACCGAACAGTGGATGTTCAGTGACTCGAATTGCAATAATAATTAGTAAAGTAAATAGCAGTGAACGTCAAATACGATATTGTGGTGTAATTTGCGTTCAGTATGGACAAGAGCGTAGAAACAGTAGATGGGCCGAGCGTAAGGGAAAATGCGGCTGGCAGTAGCAGGAGTTTACGTGGCCAAATAACAGATGGCGTTAGCGGAAGACAATTAGCGTACATACAATACCACGAACACGTTAACGAACAGATTGAAATGACGAGATCGCCTCGAATGCAGCAAGGAATGAAACAGGAAGTAGAGGGTGACTTCGTAGATTATAGTGGGTATGTGAATGAATCCACTGACATATTCGATTCACCACAGATAAAGAAAGAACCGAAAGAAACTTCTGAAGTAGGATTGGAACACACAGATTCCGTAGAACCAAACAGTGTGAAAATTTTAAGCATGAACGATTTATTTGAACAATTAACCAAACAAATTACAGGACAAAATGATCAGCTTCAAAAACAAGTTAGTAGTCAGGTTAGTCAGATCAAAACACAGAATGATCAACTTAAGACACACGTTGATCAGCTTAAAACACACGTTGATGAGCAGCTCAAAACACAAAGTAATCAGCTCAAAACACACGTTGATGAGCAGCTCAAAACACAGAACGAGCAGCTTAAAACACACGTTGACGAGCAGCTTAAAACACAAGTTGGTCAAATTAAAGCACAGGTCGAAGAACAAGGAATTAAAATTAGTAAACAAATAGAACAGGTAGAACAAAAAGTGGGTAATTTAAGTTCTGTGGTAAATACTATGAGATTTGAAATTGATACCATTAACAAAAATATGGATACTATGCAGGGAGAAATTGGTAACATTAACAGTAGGTTCGATGTTGAAATTCTCAACATCCAAGAGAAAGTAGAACCTCTGGTTGAAACAAAAGTAGACGAAAAAGTTTTCGGTCTTAAAACTGAAATCGTAAACGAATGTCAACACGGAATCTCACAGTTGAAAAAGCCAGTTTCAGACACTGAAAGAGATTTAGGTAAGAAAGTTACCAGATGTGTCCGAAAATGTGAACAAAATACTTCGAAAATTCAAGGCAAAATTTTCGACCTTGAGAGTAAAATTAAAGATAGGCCTGGTGTTGTCTGTAATGGCACACCAATTACGAAGCTGTTAGAAGGTGAGGAACGCTTCGATCCCGCCAAGAAACATAACGGACGGCATCCGTTAGATTTCATCAAAAATTGCGAAAGGATATTTCCTGAACACTTGTCTGATCAGGAAAAGATAAATGTAGTAATTAGCGCCTTAGCAGGTGATGCTAAGCGCTGGGGAATTAATTTGAATATCGAACGAATGACGTTCGAAGAATTCAAGCAAAGGTTTACGGAAGAATATTGGTCCGAACAAAAACAGGATCATTTGTGGCGCGAGTTTATCATGGCCAAACATCATGATAACAGGGGCAGGAATTCTTTGAGAGATTTCTGCGAATATTGGTACCGGAAATTGACACATTTAAGAGGTAGAAGGTCAGATTCAGAAATCATCTGGGAACTATATAAAAAGCTTCCAGAAGATTCAAAGAGATACGTGGGAAGCAATCATTGCAGCTTCCAAGCATTTCTAGAAAGGGTCGAAGACGAAGACCATTGGCGCGAAAGTCGTGCCAATTATCAAAATTTTGGTAACCGGAATAATGACGAGAGAAATGACGGCGAAGGGTTTCGCGACAATATGATACAGAGAGGTAGAGGTAGGGGCAGAGGAAGAGGAAGTTATCCTGGTCGCGGTAGAGGATACACCGCGCAAAATAATAACGACGCGGGAAACTGATTTCCGCGAACGTTGCGGGCCAAACGGAAGCGGACAGTACATACCGGCCCCGATTCAAGAAAAGTTACCGAATTGACAGTAATGTTATGAGACAGGTTAGAGACAGGAGTGGAACGACGCAACGTGTCGTTGCGAGACAAGCGTCAGGTGTGAGCCAGAATGAGTCATCTCGGCCGCGCGGAGCGCTACTTGTTAACAGGCAAGTGGAGCATCAGAGGGCAACGGCCCGGCCTAGCAGAACAGCTGTTCAGAGAGAAGCCGCTAGCAATATGGCACCATTAGGTACGAACATAGCAGTAAGAGCTGATGAATATATTACGAGTGATAATTCCGTGGCGAAGGAAATAATAGATGAAACTGTGGATACACAGAGAGGTGCGGATAGCGGTGTTTGCAATGAAGTAAAAGGCGAGAATGAATTAGCGGAAGTAAGTAATTGGCGTGTGCAGATCGACGATCTGTACAAAGGTCTCAAGCAATGTGAGTGGGAGGATTTTACGAAGGCGTATGAGGCAAAGAAATTAATTAGTAAAGAAGGAGATAAAAGGGACGTCGCTAAGGTGGCGGGGCCCGAGTTTAAAGAGGAGAGAGTAAATAGCGCCGCGCAAAGTACGCGTGCTGCCGATAGGACAAAGGTGAAAAATAGGAAGGAATTGGAGGACGAAATCCTTAGCATTGACGAGGAAGTAACTTCTGTTAACTATCCGCCAACAGTACAAGCTGCTACCGAAAGGCACCATGAGGAAGGGGCAGATGATTACCTAAAAGTAATTGAAGTCCACGAGGATTACACTGAATATGAAGTAACAGTGGATGTGAGTAAAGCCGATGATCAGGCCGTTTTGCCAAAAGAGGAAATTGAATTAAAATTA
This sequence comes from Schistocerca nitens, assembly GCF_023898315.1. Classification (NCBI taxonomy): domain Eukaryota; kingdom Metazoa; phylum Arthropoda; class Insecta; order Orthoptera; family Acrididae; genus Schistocerca; species Schistocerca nitens. The sequence goes on from NC_064617.1 coordinate 849,612,435, forward strand.
AAGCCTGACGAAAGTGCAGAGGGAGAACTTAATGCCTGTCTCAGAAAAGCTTTTATGTTAGAACCTGAAAGCGATCCAGAATGGTCGGATTCTGACGATAGTTCAGATGATGAAAGGTACGCAAATACAGACGAAAATGAATATACTAACTTTCCCTATTGTTCAAAAGTAGCGTACTTAAGTGAATCTGATGGTGAGGAAGAGAGTAATGATGACTCTAGTGACGATGAATTTGCAGGTGTAAACGAAAGTGAATATACTTTTACTGAAAGAGGGTATGAGAAAATAAGTGACATTTTTCCAAAGAAAGATACAGAAAGTAGAACTGGGCCAAAACCGAATGAATTATTTAGTAATGTAATACAGGGGCATAATTTGCAGGAACCTCCAGATGATACTACACTGGGGCACGCCTTAATAAATGTTTTGAAGGAGTGTGAATTACAGGAACTAAAAGAACCACCTGATAAAATGATAACAGAACAGGAAATGTTGTACCTTGCTAAAGACTTTGAAATTTCAAAACCTAAAAAGCCACCTGATGAAACGAAACGTTGGCAAGATCTGAATGGCTTAGTGAAAAATGTAGAAAATAGTAGGCCTAAAAAGCCACCAGACTTAAGTGACTGTTTTATGAACCCTAAAAGACTTCCTTGTTAATAAAGAGACTGGGGAAAGGATACTGTATTTGTATATATTATTAGTAATATGCATGACTTTGTTATTACTGTATCTCAGTGTTACCTGAAAGTGAATTATTGTTTTGTTGATTTAGAGCCTGGGGCAGATTTATATCGGATTTGAGAATATCATGAACACATTACATCATGAAACTACTGGGTTCCCACCGGAAGAAATTTTGTTAGGCAGTCAAAGTAAAAGTTTAATTGAAGAAAAACTAGAGTTTCCACCTTGTACAAGTTTGGGGTTGAGTCAAAAGAAAGAATTAGTCAGAAAAAGGGCAAAGCAAAAAGCTGAATCTAGATGTAAAAGACATGATAAAAATCTGAAAATTTCAAAATTCAAAATTGGGGATTATGTTCTTTTAAAAACCCACGAAAAATCTAGTGAACTGAACCATGAAATTTCCAAATTTAAATATATTTATAATGGACCGTATATAATACAGAACATTCCACACGATAATGCTTACTACCTGATCTACCCAAAATCCAAAAGACCTTTAGGTGTAAGAAATGTTGTGGACCTGAAACTGTATGTTCCTAGGAATGAGTGACCTAAGTACACTCAGAGAGCAATTTGCAGTAAATGTGCTGTATCTTATGCTGAAACTAAATTATTCAAATTGTAACTAATCTCTGTAAATATATGTATACCAATGTCAGTGTGCTAATGTAGTTATGTGAGTTTCAGATTACCAAATGCACCATAAAAGTAAGAATGTATGGAGAAAAGGACTGAAAATGAAAGGGTAAATGCCGAAAACCAAAGTGAACAATAATTGAGTCATAATATGAAGGACTGCCAAATACCAGTGGGGGCAGATAAATAATCAATGGAGAATTGTAAGTGTGATACAGGAGAGGTGACAATATGAGGTGAAAAGGACTGCCCAAATCTGAATAATAGGCAGCAAATATGTGTAGTAAATTTTCTGAATATTATTGTGTGTGTTTTGTTTAGTAAGTAAGGAAATGGACTGCTATTCAAGGCAAGCAGCCACAAATTATTTTATAGTTTATACAAATATTTGCATTTGCTTTTGTAGTTAAATGTTTGTATTCCAGATATTGAAATTATTTCTTTGAGAAATTTAGTAAAAATGAGTAATTTTGCTATTTTAATAATGTTGTGACGGGAGGTTGGACTGTGCAAAAGGCACTTAAGTAAATGACAAGTGAATGTTCTTGGTATGTTAAAAAGTATAGACCTATATAATGTAAGTGAAAGGAAGTATGTGATATAAAATTGTTGGACATTCACGTAAACAGTCAGAACCACTGTATAAATGTAAAATTTAGTGTTAGCATTAAATTTTCACATTGTGAAAATTACTGGAAACAGGGCATGTCTAACAACAACAACTGTACATATAATTTTTTTCTTCTGATTTTCGCTAAATTAGTGTGAGCAAGGTTTTAATTTCATTTCTTTTCTTTTCGTGTTATTATATTAAAGAAACTGTAAACACATTTCGATATAAATTTTAATATTTATGTTACATTTCAAATAATGTTATAATAGGAGTGAAGTTTAAATAATGTTGGGAATATTGTAACACGTTTGAAATTGTAATTGTACGCCTGGTCCATACGTAGGCAATGTATTAGGATATGTGGAATGTAAAACCTTTGGTGAATACCCTATCTGTAGGGGAGAGGTAAAAGGTGGATGGCAGGCGAGCGCGGGAAAATGCACACGGGCGCGGTACGGCACAACGGGCTCAGTCAGTCAGTCGGAGTTGGGCACCGGTCTGAGGAACACGTTCCGGATCGAGGAGGCTATCCTGGAAAAAGTGGTTTCATTTGAGCCTCGGATGTGCCGTTTGCGACGACTATACAGCATGGTTATATCCAATAGGCACTGAATTGAAAAGGATTACAACGCCAAGAAGAAGCAAAGTGCCGAAACAGCAAGAACCATAGCTGTGATTGTATGTGTGCTGCGCGCCTCGCCATCTCGCTGCCCGCCAACCGCCGCATCGATTTGCACAGGTCAATTCTTTACAAGTGTATCCGTATGGACCAGTGTTAAATTTGTTCCTAACTGTTCAATAATAACTTGACTTTTACCAGAATTGCCCTATTGATTAATGATCCTAATCACTAACCTGGACAGGGTCCTTTCCGCATGTTGTGCAATCCGAGTGTCCCGAAATGAAGATTTAAAATTCATGTTAATAAGAATTACGTGCAGAACTATCTATGCTAGAAAGATATTTAAAGAACTTTGTTGTTAATGAATATTTTGGTAAATAATAGACCTGACAAATTTTGAAGATAATGTTGAAAGTGGTTTAGTAATGAAGCTTAATTACACAGAAACAAAAATAATGGTAGTTAAATGAGGAATTAATAAGACAAAAAGAATAGTAACCCATATTTTTTTTCTTGAGTGCTTCATGTGTCCAATAATTAATAGTTTCAACACAGTGACCATAACAGTTTCAGGGTCCCTCCCCTTTTTTTCATTCTTTTCATTTCTATTCATTTAAATGCTAAAGTGCACTGAACTGATTTGATCTGCAAAGTGAAAGCCAATATAAAACCTAAATTTATCAGTTTTTTTTCTTATTAAGATTGACTTTGTATGTGTGTTTCAAAAGTGCTATTTCTAGGGCAACCTATGCCCGATTTCAGTTGGATCAATAGACAAAATGCAGTGTGTAGTAATCATTGTAGTGTAATGTTGTGTATTTGTAGCTTGTCCAAATCAGTACAGAAACGGAAAATACTAGTTTAGTAGATTTTTCTGGTTCTAAGGTTTTCCATATAATGCAGTATTACTACGTGTGGTTATGTTTGTACGTACATCCACTTGTACAAGGAAAATACTCACGTAATGCCTAATTAGGCTGGCGACCGTATTATTAATAATTGGTAGCATTTGCTGCGTAGGTTTCTTGTCCGTATTAACGTGTAGTTGCACTTTATACTAGCTTGACGTAACATTGTTGTTACTGACCGGGTATAAGTCCGATTTTGTTGCCATTCAGGTACACGCGGTCATCTTATTTAATAAAATTCTTGCTTAGAAGGTGAAGCCCGTCAACTTACCATAGTACAGGCTTTAAAGAGTTAACGTACGCAAGAGCGGGGACGTTACAAGCCGACACGTTTCTACTGATCGACGGTCGAATCCCGACGGTCCCGTGCTCACTGCAGTCGTACCTGTGTCGTTGGGCCAACATATAACCGCATACGATGGTCTGCTGCCAAGCTCCATGTTCAACAGTGTGCGATGAACGGTGTGTACCGAAACACTTCTGCGTGCACCAACATTGTGCTCTTTCGGCCGAACGCCACAGATCACCGTCCATCCTACTGAGCCGTGGCAGCTCGTTTTGCTGGCCTAACTACCGGCCATTAAAATTGCTACACCACGAAGATGACGTGCTACAGACGCGAAATTTAACCGACAGGATGAAAATGCTGTGATATGCAAATGATTAGCTTTTCAGAGCATTCACACAAGGTTCGTGCCGGTGGCGACACCTACAACCTGCAGACATGAGGAAAGTTTCCAACCGATTTCTCATATGCAAACAGCAGTTAACCGGCGTTGCCTGGTGAAACGTTGTTGTGATGCCTCGTGTAAGGAGCAGAAATGCGTACCATCATGTTTCCGACTTTGATAAAGGACGGATTGTAGCCTATCGAGATTGCGGTTTATCGTATCGCGGCATTGCTGCTCACGTTGGTCGAGATCCAATGACTGTTAGCAGAATATGGAATCGGTGGGTTCAGGAGGGTAATACGGAACACCGTGCTGGATCCCAACGGCCTCGTATCACTGGCAGTCGAGATGATAGGCATCTTATCCGCATGGCTGTAACGGATCGTGCAGCCACGTCTCGATCCCTGAGTCAGCAGATGGGGACGTTTGCAAGACAGCAACCATCAGCACAAACAGTTCGACGACGTTTGCAGCAGCATGGACTATCAGCTCGGAGACGATGACTGCGGTTACCCTTGACGCTGTATCACAGACAATGGTGTACTCAACGACGATTCTGGGTGCACGTATGGCAAAACGTCATTTTTTCGGATGAATCCAGGTTCTGTTTACAGCATCATGATGGTCGCATCCGTGTTTGGCGACATCGCGGTGAACGCACATTGGAAGCGTGTCTTCGTCATCGCCATACTGGCGTATCACCCGGCGAGATGGTATGGGGTGCCATTGATTACACGTCTCGGTCACCTCTTGTGCGCATTGACGGCACTTTGAACAGTGCACGTTACATTTCAGATGTGTTACGACCCGTGGCTCCACCCTTCATTCGATCTCCGCGAAACCCTACATTTCAACAGTATAATGCACGACCGCATGTTGCAGGTCCTGTACGGACCTTTCTGGATACAGAAAATGTTCGACTGCTGCCCTGGCCAGCAAATTCTGCAGATCTCTCACTAATTGAAGACGTCTAGTCAATGGTGGCCGAGCAACTGGCTCGTCAAAATACGCCAGTCACTACTCTTGATGAACTGTGGTATCGTGTTGAAGCTGCATGGACAGCTGTATATGTACACGCCATCCAAGCTCTGTTTGACTCAATGCCCAGGCGTTTCAAGGCCATTATTAAGGCCAGAGGTAGTTGTTCTGGTTACTGGTTTCTCAGGATCTATGCACCAAAAGTGCGTGAAAATGTAATCACGTGTCAGTTGTAGTATAATATATTTTTCCAATGAATACCCGTTTATCATCTACATTTCTTCTTGGTGTAGCAATTTTAATGGTCAGTAGTGTAATTTGATTGATAAGATTTATTTAAATAATAATCAGTTAAACTCAGGGCGGTTGTGTTCTCATTTCTCCCAGTCTTTGTTACCAAGCAGGATCCTTATTCCCTTTTTTCCTATTATGCTAACTGAGTGTCATAAGAAACAAATTGAATAGTTTCAGCCAGTTTATTAATGAATAATTTCTCTTTTAAGATTTTTAGCCTCAGTCTACTTTCAATTAACTGTTGTACAACACAGACTTCACTATATGACTAAAGTAAAGCAATTTCATTTTTCAAGTTTCAGTATCAATCTTTGGAAAAAATCCAAAGCTAAAGAAATGGACAAATTAAGAGTGTGGAAGTTTTATTTATTTTACTTGTAGCTTGGAGTACATGGCTGTTTGGTTTGATACGTATTCTAGTATTTAATTCTGTTCAAATCAGTAATAAAGGCTCAGTTCTTTAGACAATAATATGAAATCCAATTTGCAAAATAAGTAACGGCAAAGTAAAAAGTGCTTGGTTTTTTATAAATTTCTTTGATGACGTTATGCTGAGGTCACTTAAAGTCATTTTTCACGTAAAGAAGTTCAGTACTAACATACAGTTTAATTGCATGTTTTCAAATCATTCCTCGGTTGCCTTTTTCAAAATTTAATGCCAAACATAACGTAAGAGTAACGAGTGACTTTTCGGTTTTCTTTATCATTACATACTCACTTAAAATTTAAAAAAAAAGTGGCAATCTTTAGATGCCACGTCAGTGTTTAATAATACATGTTTTTCTTTCGTATCATCTTGTACAGGATTTTGGATGTAAATTGCCCTAGTGGGCTGGCGACCGTTAATTACTTCCTTTCGTCCATTAGTGTAAATTTTGGATTCACGATCAGTTGTACCCGTTTCTGTCCAATGTTGTTCGTGAGTCAATGCACAAAATGACTTTCATTTCCCAAATTATAGCCCTGTTCGGTTTAATTACTTTTATTTTTAGTAGACTTTCCATCAGAAGGGTAGGTTGTACACTTTCCTCCTACTTATGAGTATCACTTCTTCGGGAATGATAGCCTAATACAATTAGAAAAAATCCATTAGGCATACACGCGATCCACGGTCACATTTTATATCGCAATCACGATAGGCCGATTAGTAAGAGGGAGGTTACAACCTCCCTTGTGACTTCCCTTTGGTTTCCCTTGTTGACGTGCGGCGACTCTTCGCGGTGCGGCGGGGTGAGCTGTGAAAGGTACGTGACGGAAGGAGGAGGACCAGAGCAGCAGTGTCTGGCGGCGGGGTTTGGTTTGAGCAGGTTTGGGTTGGACAACGCATGTACCCAGCCGGATCACCGAGCGGCTTGTCGAATGTTGGGCAGCCGCTAAAGAAGGTGATGAAGGTCGTGCTCTGGAGCTCTGGTGACGGGAGACTCCGTCTGTTATTTGGAAAGGAGCTAAAAGGATACTGCGTATTGATCTTTAATTTTTTAAAGGAAAATTAGCGCAATATATTATCTTGTTCAGTGAATAGTATGTATTTGTTCTGCAGTATGCCTTGGCTCGAGTGGCCAATGGCTTTTAATGCGTCTTCTTGGAAGTCACGTGATTCTATTTAGTGGTAAACCGCTTGTGTGCACCCGCTTGGAGTGCGATGTCATGAATTGAAGTGGTAACGTCGGTGAGTGGCATTGTACCCTGTGGTAACGTCATGGTACTGGGTATGAATTTGAAATCTAATTGTGATTTAGTAAAGTGTACGTTGATGTGTTTTAGTCATAATTGAATTACATAGTGCTACTGAAACGTCCCCTTTTGAACAATTATACAGGACTGTGCTTATCCTGACACACAATATTTTTAGCGCAACGCAATCTGACTTTCAGAAATCCCTACAAAAGAATGGCCCTGACTAACATTAACCTATGCATTTCACAAATCGCTTACCTCACAAAAATCTTGGTTACTCGAACTACTGCAATACAGCGAGCGCCACTACTGCCAGCTAAATAAAAGATTCAAACTATGGAAGGCACTAACTACTGATAGGGATAGTTAGCAAATGAAAGATTTTAATAGAGAACCAACAATGTATTTACCTTAATAGTCATAATATATATAGCAGTTCATGACAAATTACAAAACTCCGCCAACTCTCTCCCCACATCCACCACTGCTGGCGGCTCACCTCCAACTGCACAACGCTAAGCGCTGTTCACATCCAGCTGCCGCTTCCCAACACTACAATGGCAGACAACAATGCAAACTAGCCACAGACTGCACACAGCACAGCCAGTGATTTTCATACAGAGGTGGCGTTACCAATACAAAAACCTAAACAGGCTACTTACATAGCCCCCATGCTCCCCACAAAAAAATTTTACAAATTGTTTTGGGCACTGGCCAATACAGATTTGAAAAAAATTTTCATAATTATAATTACAATAACAAAGAAATCAAATGCACACACTTATTGATACAATGTTGGTCAAAAGCTAAAATTTTCTCACAGTCCATAAAGACAGTCCTGATCATTCATCACATTAACATTGCAGTGTTTTTCTCAAAGTCTGAGCAGTAAAAGAAAATGCACACGGAAGTAGTGTATTTCCATGCAGTCTTGAAGAAGTAGTGTTGTCCTTCCAACGGAAAGATAGTGCTGACTCTTGACATGCAGAAAGGTAATGGGCCACAACAGAGCAAACCCACAGCGGAGTCAATCGAAGTTTTGAAGAATATCGTTTGGTAGGTCATCACAGAGCAGACCCACTGCAGTCCTGGTAGAGATTACGGTATTGGTGGGCCACCAGAGGTGCAGACCCACTGTAGTCCTTGTAGAAATAATGGTGTTGGTGAGTCATCAAAGGTATAGACCCACTGTAGTCCTGGTAGAGATTATGTTATTGGTGGGCCACCAGAGGTGCAGACCCACTGCAGTCCTTGTAGAAATAATGGTATTGGTGAGTCATCAAAGGTGTAGACCCACTGTAGTCCTTGTAGAAATAACGGTATTGGTGGGTCATCAAAGATGCAGACCCACTGTAGTCCTTGTAGAGATGGCCAGCAGCCATCTGCTGTGACTGTGCAGGTGCACAATCACCCTCGAAGAGTCTTGCAGACAATATAGCAAGTCCGTAACCACCACTTTTGCACTCACAAAGTTTTCGGAATTGTCCTTAGAACCAGCAATGCTGTTATCCAGTCCCTTGCTGAATTTTTTAACACACGTGCAAACACTAACAGTCCCTACTTCTCACATATTGTCCATATACTATGACCAACAGAAATGTGTGCAGTGAAATGGAACTTACAAGTTACTTAATTTGATGACCTGGTGTCAATTACAATTTTATAACATAAGAATACAATAACAAAGGTACAAAATACATCATTAAAGAACATAATAGTACAGATAACATTTGTAGTAAAACAGGCTTTACAAAAGAATAGAAATAAACATGCACATCAGTGTTACAAGAATTATGACATAAGTACATACATATAGATCAGAATAACTTTTGAAACATCAACTTCACATATGAGCAACAAAACAGAACAGATAAATAATGTCTAAGCATCTTTACAAGGTAAATAACATAGTATTTGAAAAATTCTACAACATAAATCTTATCAGATAAACATATAAATACAGGAAAAACATAAATACCCAAGGGTACACAAACATATAGCGGAATAATACAAGGAAAGGACAGGGTTTGTTTTACTGCAGTATTTTGCAAACAAAACTTTCTTTACTTCTCGGAGATCTCCCTTCGTTCTTCATTATTTCCAAAAGTCCTATCTATGCCTGCTTCCTGTATTCTATTCATATTTCTTTCAAAATAATTATTTTTCAGTGTACAATACTCATTTTGGCCCAAATCTTTTTAATATAATTTCTCAATGCATTCTTTCCCTATTGTCCATAGTCAGTTTCTTGTATAGTCTACCCCCTCTTAAGCTAACTTAAATCTACTGAGCTCAGATGCATAAACTAAGGGACGAGGCAATGCAGCAGCACAAAACAATTAATACAAACAGCATTGACAAAAAAAATGGAAATTGGCGAAGCAATTGCAATATTACAACTAATATAAGGCACTATGCAGCAAACAAGAAAAATAAATCCGTAGTAAAACTGGCTTAACAGCGTAATACAAAGTCAAATTCAGTAACACTATGCCTGGCAAACAGCAGCAGCAATGCAAAAACATATCTAAACATGACATAGCTCAAGCAGAAAAAATATTACACTAAAAATGGCCATGTCTAATACCTATGTCACATCTTAACACTACCGTGATGCATCACGATAACTTACTCTACAAAAAAAAATTGCCAAGTAGTTGAAAAGAAAATTATGTATGCAGTTACTGTTATTAATCCCTTCTTATTGTTCTTTCCTTTCCAAGTGCTCCTTTTTCGAAGAACGTGGATCATAAAATTATTATTTTATAGATCTGTTGACAGAAAGTTTTCACATTAGCAAATGCATTTAATTTTATTTTATAAAACCAATGCTGCAACATAGCTGGAAAACAGATATCAAATGAAATAAGCAACTATGTACAAAGCATAAAAATATCATTCAATAGTCATGTGGCATTTCATAAGTTAGTAGAAATTCTCTCAACTCTCATAGAAAGATGCTTGTCATAATCAGGTGTGCAGATGTAAGTATCTTTCCAAGTAAATGAGCGTGTCGTATTTGCGATGCTTTCTACAAAGAAATGTCAACAGCGAGGATAATGGTCTCTTTTTTTTTTTTTACCTAATGGCTTTTTCTCCAGGCGGCTGGCACACCTGGCCGCCACCTGAGTCACTTAGCTTCCTTACCGAAATATTTATGACATCAGTTTCCGCTACAGTGACAGTCTCATATAAAAATATTTCACAGGTCAAGAATTTGCATTACAAATGTGTAGAAAATAAAATCCTTTAAATATAACAGTGTCCAAAAAATTTTCGCCGCCATTGTGATACATTCACGCATTTACACACATTTCATAACTCTTAAAGTACGATTCTTGGTTTCCAACATCCTTTTCATAAATCAGAGTCCCTAACCACTACTCATTATTCCTTACCTTATTACACATATACATATTCGTCGACACTTCTTCAGTATTTCATCGTAATAAATAGATATCATAATAAACATTCCTCATCAGCATAATACACATCGTCGTCGTAATAATATCATAACACCTCAGTCAAATCTCAAATACGTCGTAGCTTTCTGCAACAATTTCAAAACCTAAAAAAAATTCTCTGCTCATGTCAAAAGTGTCATCTACCTCAAACGTACTTTAAAATCATGTTCCATTACCAAATACATCATTCAAAGCTCTCATAGTATCACAATGGTTCCGAAAAAATATGAAGAGTTCACAAAGTACATACAAAATACAATTTCATAAGTGTGAAGTTACCCAACTGTGAAATAGCGTAAACATGTGTCACTGATGTAGTAAGAAAGTTTGTCTCTCTCAGTTAAATGATCAGATAGCGGTGTAATTTATGTGTTAGAGAAATATGGTACTGATGTGTAAAGTTGTATAAGCAAATACCATATTAGCTAGGGCTCCTTGTGCTTGCCAAACACATGGTACACAAAGTAAGCGTGTACCCCCCTGAGGATTAATGTATAATACCCTCAGGTGATACAGATTACAACAATGGAATGAAATGTATCATGGAAAACCTTTGTATCATTGTAATTCAAAAATCTTTAAAAATAAATGTTTTAAGTACAAAATTAATCACTCAAATACGTGTACTGTAGCGCTAAACTGTGCGTCTTGTTGTAAGATTATCTCTGTGGAAGTGTTGTAGTTATCGTCCTCCGAAAGCTAAGTTCTGCAGAAGTCAATGTACTTACCTCATGATAAACAAAGGTGAAATGCTTTGCGTATAGATATCTTAGTTATTACGCTTATTACTGTGATGAAGAAAGTACTGTGCTGTAACGTATTGTTGTGCTACAGAAAAGGCTGTCTCCTTGTAGCTATACCACAAAAGTTACTACTAAAACATGTTTTACTTTCCAGAAGAATTCAGAAAAATTGTGCAGATATAAAGCAGATCAGCACAAAAGCAACAATGTAAATTGTGTCACACATTAGTAGCGTCGTGATATAATTGTGTAGCTGTCAAAGAAACCAAATGCTAAGTCACCTTTAATCCCACAGAAAGTACTTCAAATAAAGAATGTCTTTTCAACTAAACCAAAATGTTGCATTAAAATGTCATTAGCAGTACAAGTTCTAAGTATGTAAGCCTGATAGTCGTTACGTAATCATGCAACTTGTTGCAAGAATGTACAACACTGTGTCGTCTGTTCACTATAACAATACATTCGTAATTTCTGTTTAAATAAGTTCTCTTGGTTCTTGACTGGATATTTAACTTCAAACATTGTTGCATGTTAACAGATTCAAAGTCTGACAAAGCATACTAATGCGTGAAGTGAAAGTTTTATGGCAAAGACTAAGTTAAAAAACAGATTATCCTTCAATAAACGGTTTTATATGTGAAATGTGGTGTAAACCTTTACTCTTCCTAGTACCCTGAGTTTCAACTTCAACACAATTATCATGTGGTATACGTCGGTAAAGAATGCTAAAATTTTTCTCAAGGTTAGCGTCTGTGTTATTTTTCTCTGAGCCAGCCGGCGCAGGTGGCTGCCTGCAGTGCGAGTCATTGTCTGTTCTTTATTGGCGCGCGTCGTTATTGCGATTAGGAGACCTAGCTTCTACAAATTCGCGTTGTCGAAAGTGCCCTGCTCTGTTTGAATCCCGCCAGTTCTGATGAAATTCAGGTCTGTCGTTATGATTATATCGTCTGTCGTCATGTAGGTAGATTTCATAATTTCTTTCTTGTCGGTCATGTGGTGGAGAATTTCTACCTGAATCGTAACTGCGCGCTGAACTGTTGCGTCTGAAGTTATTCTGTCTCCCTTGATAAGAATTATTTTGGTTCCCATATTGTCTGTTTCTAAGGTAATCTCTGTCATATTCATTACTACGGAAATGCGATCTTTCTCTGTAACTATTGTTACTATGCCAGTGGTTGTCATATGGGTGGTGTCTGTTTTGTTCACGATTTGTGTTGTGAGAATAGCCTTGTCGTGTCCAGTTTTTATTTCTTTCATCGCGGAATTGTGACAGATGTGACCTGTAATTGTTGTGCTCCAGTTTCCGCGTTCCCCGATTGTCAGTGTCAATTTCCAGTTCTTGTAACAGTCCCTGAAAAGCCTCAATGTCTTCTTTGCAACGTCCTGCTAAAATAATATGTCGTAAATGTTCAGGTAATTTGATTAAGCAAATGCGGATGAGTTCTGAGGGGCTGTATGGGTTTGACAGGTACTGATTCTTGTGCAACATGTCTTCAAAATATTTGACAAGACTGGAAATTTCAGATTGTTCGAAATGTTTCATCATTATGATGCTATGTTTTACTCGGTCTTGTGTGGCTTGAGACCAATAGGCTGATAGGAAGGCATGGTAAAAATCTCCTTCACTGTGACAATCGTGAATGACCAATCGCATTCTTACAGCTGGTTCATTCTCCAAGTAGCCACACATAAATTCTAACCTGTGCTCCAATGACCAGTTGGGAGGAAAACAATGAGAGAATTGATGGAGCCATGCTTGTGGATGAATGTCATTGCCAGAATTCTTAAATGTTTTAAATTTACGTGTAGTAATAAAGAGCTTATAGTCAAAATCATCGTGTCGGCGAGTAGCATATCGGTCATTGTTACGTGGTGTCGGTGGTTCCATCTCAAAATTCGGTGTGCCTTGCCAATTTCTTTCATAATTTCCGAAGTATCCTGTGTTATTATTTTGTGGTTGCTCCGTATTTATAAGTCCCTCTTCCCGTATTGGGGCGCGAATGTCCTCTGAAATACGTAATTCTTGTATTACCTGTGTCAGCTGATCTTGTACTTCCCGGATTTCTCTTTGGTATTGCGTATTAATTTGATTCTGATTTTGTTTGAATTTCCTAATTTGTTCGCACTCTTCTGTGTCATTAAAGACTACCGGTCTTGTGTCATTGAGATCATCATCTACCTTTGTAGATAAGTTAGTGAACTGATCCGAAAGTTCGGCTACTTTCTCCGATAGTGTACTTATTTCCTCAGTGTGTTTTTCTGAACCAAGTTTCAGAGTATTTACTGTGTCCTTTAAATTTTCCTGAGTTTTTGCAAGTTGCATAACCGAGTCGGTAGATGCAACTGAGTCAATTTTAGCTTGCAGGGTGTCGTGATTTTCATGAACAATAGTTGGCAGTTCTTTTATGGCTGCTTTGTGATTCTGTAATGCATTTTCATGCCGCGAAAAAATAGGTTGAAAATGCTCACAAATTTGTGTTTTTACGTCATTACAGACTTTTTGATATTTCGATTCGAAGTTATGTAACTCAGCAGTTAAATCTTCACGTGTTTGTTCAAGCTTATGTTCCACTGAGTCTAACTTTTGAAGCTTTTGTTCCATTGCGTCTAATTGTTGCTGTGTTTGTCTCTGGTGTTGTTCCATTGTGTCTAACTTTTCAAGCTTTTGTCCCATTTGTTGTATTAATTGTAATAACAATGCACTGGTGTCTGAAACATGTTCCTCAGTGCTTTTCGGCAGTGAATGTGCACCGGCAAAATTCACATTTTGACAAGCAGAAAATCTGTCTTGACTTATTTGAGAAAACGTTGAGGACCCAAAACCTGAATCTGCAGTATTTGCAAGATTGTGTCCTGTCATTCCCGATTCCTGAGGCGAGCTGTTGCCGACCGATCGATTGATAATGCTTCCCTGTTCACTATTTGTTTCACTGTCTACGCCATTGTTTGCAGCCCGCTCCATTTCCCTATGCACAATTACTAAATTACTACTTTGAACATCAGTTAATTCATTACACAGTGGTGCTGGCAAGCTACGCTCGTCGTCACTATTATTTCTGAGTTTACTTTGGAGCCTAGTGTTACGTTTTTCACACGCCATTATTGTCACAATATTTCACGCGATAACACAGAAAAGCACAATTTGAAAAGCAAAATAAGATAATACATTAACATAGAAATGGAAATAATGTCTACTTAAATACTTGGTGCAAATCTACATGCATGTCACAACTGTTTTACTGTACAACAATGAAAGACTGGAACTACAAAGGAGATTCTCTCTACAATTACGCGCTAGCAATAAACAAAATCTACGCTAATTACACAAACTACAAGAAAAAATCAGAAGATTCCAGTGAGGTATCCTCGGCTAAGGGTCGACATATGAAACGTCCCCTTTTGAACAATTATACAGGACTGTGCTTATCCTGACACACAATATTTTTAGCGCAACGCAATCTGACTTTCAGAAATCCCTACAAAAGAATGGCCCTGACTAACATTAACCTATGCATTTCACAAATCGCTTACCTCACAAAAATCTTGGTTACTCGAACTACTGCAATACAGCGAGCGCCACTACTGCCAGCTAAATAAAAGATTCAAACTATGGAAGGCACTAACTACTGATAGGGATAGTTAGCAAATGAAAGATTTTAATAGAGAACCAACAATGTATTTACCTTAATAGTCATAATATAAATAGCAGTTCATGACAAATTACAAAACTCCGCCATCTCTCTCCCCTCATCCACCACTGCTGGCGGCTCACCTCCAACTGCGCAACGCTACGCGCTGTTCACATCCAGCTGCCGCTGCCCAACACTACAGTGGCAGACAACAATGCAAACTAGCCACAGACTGCACACAGCACAGCCAGTGATTTTCATACAGAGGTGGCGTTACCAATACAAAAACCTAAACAGACTACTTACACTAATATTGTGAGAAATAACTGCCTTCCTTAACTCCAACTGCTCTGTTTGTACCTGCACCTTGTCAGTTACATGTGCTGGCTTATCATCTTACCTAGACAGAGGCGTATGTATTTATTGTGTACGTCAAAATCCATTCTAATTATCTCTGTCAATCTTAGGGAGTTTCCCCTAATCTGATCAAAAGTCCAGAAGTCACGACTGCAAACACCAACGTAGACTCGCGTGTTTCGCAATCAACTGTGAACATAAATCACATGCGAGGCAGCACCTTCAAACAATAACAGAATGTACACCCACAAATGATGAGACTCGCTTTAGGAAGGTAAATACAGCTCGTAACCTTAGGTAAAACAACTAGTTAAAGCTAAACTTAATTATAATATTATATATTAATATTTTATCTTAATTAAATAAACTATATATATATATATATATATATATATATATATATATATATATATATGGGCCCCAGCCATATATATATATATATATATATATATATATATATATATATATATATATGGCTGGAGCCCATGAATGGACCTCCTATATTTTTTCTTCAGCAATCCATAGCATGACAAATCACATACACAATGGCGTTGATTACATCGCAATATTCCCATTGCATCCCGAGATATTGAGACGCGAAGTTGACGCTTGAAACACCCGACATGCGCTGCTAGCGCACGTCGTGAGGCTCAGGCATGAACCCCAAGCTGCCCGTAATCGCGATGTGATTGACATGTGTAATCACGCCTCCATACTTATCAAGAGGTCCGAAACGAATAATACGGTCTGCTGCCATCAACTCTCTTAAGCACATAATGGTTTCCTTCTTGCACGTTTTACGTATCTACGTACACAATATGAACCAATACCGATCGGTGTACACCCGTCAGGTTGTCTTATTTATCCTGCACACCAAAAATAAGGTTTATCTAATGCGTTATAAGACCCATTGTGCCTGTCGCGCAGGGCCTGGCTCTACCTAGTCAAGTGTCCAACGTAGTTCCCACTACTGCCACAGTTACCACTTCGCCTTGTTTATGATTTGCGACCCATGCAAACTCCTGTACTCCACCATCCTCCGAGCATCCCATTTGTTGTTGCTTTACCGTGCAGTGCACCGCTTGCCAGTGTAGTCGTGCATCAGAGTAATCTAGTGACGGCACGGAGGTAGTACACATTGTGAATAAACGTTGTGTTGTGGTACTTATACTGTACAGTATAATGTACACACATGTAGATTTGGTAGAAATGCTGCTGATCTATGGAGAATGTACGTTGACGGGAAATACGTTATGAGATTGCTTGTTTGTTGATAGTACTGTTAGCGAACATTATGATTATTAAGTTAATATGTCTGTTTTCTACCCTACTCTACATACCTGTACTGCACCCTGTTGTAGGTGGACGAAATGCTGTTCAGGCAGAACGACTGTACAGAAGACGATTCCCTGACAAGCCATCGCCTTCGCGCCGGATGTTTGGTCGTCTCACATCTCGTCTACGTGAAACGGGAAGCTTAAATCCAAGACCTCGACATCGTCCTAGAACACTCACAGATGAACGTGCTGAAGTTGCGGTGCTCGCTACCATAGCTGTGAATCCTCAAATCAGCACACGTCAAATTGAACGTGAAGTTGGTGTGTCGAAATCAAGTGCACAGCGTATTCTTAAACGTCATAAATTTCATCCTTACCATGTTCATTTACACCAGGATCTTCATGGAAATGACTTCCGCAATAGGGTAACATTTTGTCGGTGGGCTGAGCAAAAACTTCTGACTAATCCAAATTTTTTTGCAGATGTTTTCTTTACCGACGAGGCATCATTCTCCAACAAAGGAATTGTCAATTTGAGGAATATGCATTATTGGTCCGCAGACAATCCAAAATGGCTCTGTCAGGTAGAGCATCAACGTCCGTGGAAAATTAATGTTTGGTCTGGAATTATTGGAGATACCATTATCGGACCTTTCTTTATAAATGGCATCCAAAATGGCAGACAATACTCCAGATTTATACGACACAATCTTCCTGTTCTCTTGGACACCGTACCTCTGAACCGGAGAATGGTCATGTGGTATCAGCATGACGGATGCCCTGCACATAACGCCTTACGAGCACGACGACTTCTGAACCGTACGTTCCCTGGTAGGTGGATTGGACGAGGTGGCCCAGTTAAGTGGCCTGCCTGATCTCCGGACCTTACACCGCTGGATTATTTTCTTTGGGGAGCAGTGAAGGATGCTGTTTACAAACATGAACCAACAACACCAGAGGACATGAAGCAACGCATTATTGATGCTTGTACAGCCATCAAAGAGGAAACAGTAGCACGAAGTAGGGCATCCTTCATCCGCAGAGTGATCCTATGTATGCAAGCCAATGGGCATCACTTTGAGCATGAGATGTGAACGCTATGTTTAGTATATAGTGCTGGTATCACAGTGGAAGTTTCTACAAAGGGCCATTTTGCCCAGTGATGTTAAGAAACATTTGTTTGCAACAATTTGTCATTTAACGCATTAGATAAACATAACATTGATAATTATGTGATAATAAAACTAATTGGTTAAACATGTTTACATTCATCTTCTATGTCCTACCTTAACTTCCCAAATCAAAACATTTTTACCTAAACAACGGTAAAACTTTTAGTCCACTTGCTCGTTTCACTAAAACCATCAACATGAATTTTACTATTACGAGTGAATGATTAACTGTCACTTGCGCTAGATCTACAGTAAAGTAAAGTTTTAACGTTGAACGGCATTACCTTTTTAGTAACGGATTAACGATAAGCGAAGTTAACTTTGTGACTAACGTTGCGGTACACAGATATGTTACAGAACCGCATCACCCCTAGCCTATGGGATAAATACCTGCTGGAATGTGCGACGTTGATGCAGGATGGCAGCAGACCGTATTATTCGTTTCGGATCTCTTCATAAGTATGGAAGTGTGATTACGCATGTCAATCACATCGCGATTACGGGCAGCATGGGGTTCACGCCTGAGCCTCAGGACGTGCGCTAGCAGCGCATGTCGGGTGTTTCAAGCGTCAACTTCGCGTCTCAATATCTCGGGATGTAATGGGAATATTGCGATGCAATCAACGCCATTGTGTATGTGCTTTGTCATGCTATGGATTGCTGAAGAAAAAATACAGGAGGTCCATTTAAAAAAACATAAGATTGTGTTAAAAAACATACATGCTTTCGTTTTAAAATGTTTCCAGATATGTACATTCATGGGCCCCAGCCCTACATTGATACCGGTGAAAGTCGTTTTCCAATAGCTGTTATTGTTCCAGAGATATTTTGGGTGGACAAGATAGCTGGGACACCCTGTATATATATATATATATATATATATATATATATATATATATATATATATATATATATATATATATAGCTTATTTAATTAAGATAAAATATTAATATATAATATTATAATTAAGTTTGGCTTTAACTAGTTGTTTTATCTAAGGTTACGAGCTGTATTTACCTTCCTAAAGCGAGTCTCATCATTTGTGGGTGTACATTCTGTTATTGTTTGAAGGTGCTGCCTCGCATGTGATTTATGTTCACAGTTGATTGCGAAACACGCGAGACTACATCGGTGTTTGCAGTCCTGACTTCTGGGCCGCTACCCTCGCGGAATCCTGCCCAGCGCCCGAGGTTTAAGTTACTGATGCGGGAATGTTTTGCCGCATCCTCTGCCATACCTTGTTCCTTGGAGCTATACCTGGGTTGAGCGACTACCGCCGACTTTGTCGACTGTGGAGTTTGGCGGGATTAATTCATTAACATTGTAAATTACGATTCAAATTTCTTTTTTTAATGTTATAAACTTAGACCCCTTGTGTTTATAGCATACTGTTGCCTTTTGCTTATATTGGTAAATTCCAGTAGTTTGTCACTTTATATGTGGCTATAATTCTGATGATTTTCATGTTATTAATCTGTAATGTAATTGATCAGTATGTTTATCTTAAATAAATGGTAAGTTGGTGAAAACGACGAACTATCTGTGATGGGTCTGCCTCGCCCGTGTTGATGTTTGATACTTTTTCCAGATACTCTTTCACAAGCTCTGTGAAATAATGATCTGCCCTGTGTCAAAGTCGCTTATGTCAATGGATTCCTGATTTTCGGCCCATATCTTCACTAGCATGTTCCCTCGTCCGCGTCTACTCCGCTTACATATTTTGTTACCGCGTCACGTGCCCGCAACGCCAGCAGGTGGCTTCCAATGTCGCGGTGATCAGTGGTCAGTGTGTTCTGCCTGATCAGTGTAATACAGATGTGATACCTAAAGTTTTTGCCCGTTGTGTTTATTGTAAATATGAGGTACTTGTTTTATTCTGTAAAGCTTTAGGTGAATAAAAGTTAAGAAGAAACAGAAGCATGAAACCCACTACTATGCTATGAGCGAGCGTGGCGAGTCTTCCGTTGACGAGTTGTCAAGTCGCCCATTTAAGGGCACTGTTGCATATTAAGTCGTAGCGTGATTTTACGGTCAATTATTCTGTAAGGCTTTAGATGTTGTGTGTTAATCAGAAATGTGATACGTGTTGTAACTTGTATTAACTATTTTACATGCTGATGTTTTTATTATGGGTTAATGCTGTTAGGGAAAGTTATGGAAAGCTATACCACTGGTACAGAGTAAAGACTTTCGTAGGAGCTCTGTCTCTGGATGGGAGTGTGACGTCAGAATAGAGTGCGCAAGAGAGTTGATTGGTTGTGAGACGTGATGGGGAACACACTCAAGTGGCGTTTAGTGTTGGGTCTATGTGGGACGCAGTTGTTACTAGCGAGGTACCAAGAGCATGATGAGCGTGGGGACATTGAGCTCCTATAACATCAAGATTCTGCCCCATAATTGGTCCTTGTGAATCAACGTGCGCCAGCAGTATTACATGGAGCAATGTGAGCATTGTAGACGAAAACGAAGACGACGGCTTAACGTCTGCAACGAACTGTAAGACAGCTTTATTTTCATTCACTGTAGAAACGTTGTGAGCCATTACACAGTGACATTTTCAGTGAAATTTATTGCATAATAAAAGTTGTACGTGGAACCTGTAGGTACCTGATCTTGTCATTATCCTCAGTCATTGTCACCTACCTAGGGACCTATTCCTCTCCAGTCATTGAATACCTGACTGCCGTTGTCTAAACAGCTAAAAGAAAAGTGTTGAAATAATTGCCAGTTTTGTTTGTTTGCCAAAAACATATTTGGAAGTACTTAATAATAAAACCTCTATAAATTAACCGTGTTGTTCGATAATATTTAAAGGCGAAGTCATTCTTGCTAACTGACTGAAGAAAAAAATAAAGTAATAAACTAAACTTAAAGTAAATCTGGCAGTCTTAAATTAAAGAAAAGAATAAATTACTTTCACATATTTTATATATGCGTCTGTTGTAATAATTCTATTGTGTACTGACATGGTTCGTAATTCGCCGCAGTTAATAAAGTAAACTCTCATAGTAATTACGATCTGTCCACAGTACGCAGCTTTCCATGTCCAGAAATGTAATGCACGCCAGTAAAATTTAATCGGTGGTTACGTAAAGTACTATCACAACGAAAGAGTTATCTCCAGTCAATCATTTCCTTCTTAATAACCTTCCGTTGCCACATGTACAGCCAAATGGTTATGTCTTCATTGCTGTCGGCATTATTGATGAGATATTGGACAGACGGCGCCAGATGGGGTGACGACCGTGTTAGTTAACTTCTGTATTATTTCAATTATTTTGTTGTGGACTCCTTGAATGATGTGCTACTCCTTTTCGTTTCGTATCTAACGTGAGTGACGTCCCTGTCTGAGCAAAATCTGTATAAGTAGAATGTGCAGGAACAGAATAGGTTGTCATTTAGAACGATTTGTTGTATAGTTGTAACCGCTCAGATATTCTTCACTTACGATAACCTCATTCAAAAGCAAGTTCATTATGCATTCGATATTAGGTCATATTATCCCGTCAACCGACTGGTACTGGGGACAGGCTTACACATTATCAGACCCTCTCGAATAGCATGTGTGAAAAGGTAACATTTAAATATTTCCGTGCGAGTTCAGATTTCGCTCATTTCTTACCATGATCATTATGTACTATGCACGCGAGAGTCACCACAATACTTTCGCTTTCGGATGTAGAAGTTCGTGATTATAATGTCGTGAAAAGATCTCACAGCAAGGTAAATGTGCTTTGTTTTAATTATTGCCATCTCAGCTCTAGTGTCGTACTTGTGATACCCTCTCACTTATATTTCGATAAAACGAAACGAATTGCCCTTCTTTCAACCTTTTCGATGTCCTACGTCAATCATTTATGGCAATGATCCCGTACTGCATTTCAGTAGTCCAGAAGAGCGATGACAAGCGTAACGTAGTCAGTCTGCCTAGTACTTTTGTCGCACCTTCTGAGTGTTCTGCCAATAAAATGCCGTTTTTGGTTCGCCTTCCTCACTAAATTTTCTATGTGATGGCTGCCATTAAACTTTTTTAGGAATTTAGTTAAATCGACAAACATTAAATGCGCATGATTTAGGTGTAGCCGAAATTTAACGGAATTTTTATGCAGACCCTCAAACTTTTTATGATTCCGTACCTCAATCGCTAAAAACGGAACCCTCGATGGATCACTTTATTGTCCGTTTGTTTATCTGTCCGTCTGAGTTTCAAAACAGTTTTAATCAGGAATGGGTAGGCTCATCAAGTTGCAGTCAGTCACATACTAAGGTCCACGGTTCCTCAGAGATGAAAGAAGTGAAGCTTCTACATCAATGCAATCAAAAGATGCGGATGTATATATCACATATTTTGACACAAATTCATTCATCAAAACCTACAGGCTGCTTCCCATTGACACAGAATCATGAAATTTGACAGGCTGCAAGGTTTTGCACTAAAATTAAAGTAAAAAAAAAAAATCAGAAAATTATTAATCTGTAATTATATCCCACTAAAAATATTTTGGGCATTTGTTATCAGAGTGTCTATGTCTTCGTCTGTCTCTTAAGACACCTTTTTCTCAGGAACGTGTGGACGAATCGAGTTGAAATTTATATCACTTACTCAGCTATGGTGTAATAAATGTAAGTTTCTAAGTCAATGTAACCAAAAGATGCGGCAATTTATATCACATATTTTATAGTAGCAAACTCAGTTAACCTATATGACAATTTCTCTTAACGTACAGTCACGCAGTTTGGCAAAAAAACGAGATTTCTCAGTACAAGTAAATGAAAAAATCTGGAAATTGTGAATTTTTAGTTGTATCTCACGAATAGATACTTTCCTCATTTGTTATCCTACTTCGAACTTGAAAGCCCTGGAATCCCTGAAACCGATAACTTCCCAGTATCAGTCTCGATAACAGGCCAAAATCGTCGAAATCCTTGATTCCCGAAATGGATGAACCATATATATGTATGGGATAGGCAAAATAAAGTGAACATTTGTAATAATGGAATGGTTGTGTTTGATGGTCAACAACGCAGGTGAAGCGCGTGTTGCGCTGGACTGCGCGTGTTCTGTACGGGCTAGGCATCAGTGCAGGTTGTTTACGGGTAGTGCACACTTCGTATTTGCATTCAGAAGCCGAGATCGAGGTGCAGTGAAAGACCTAACAGAGCTCCAAAGACGGCAGATTGTCGGGGCCCGGTTGGTTGGAGCATCAGTAACGAAGACAGCCAACTCTTTGAAAGTTTCAACTGTTCAACTGTGTGTGAATTGCTAAGGGACCAAACTGCTGAGGTCATCGGTCCCTAGACTTACACACTACTTAAACTAACTTATGCTAAGAACAACACGCACCCCCATACCTGGGGGCGGACTCGAACCTCCGGCGGGAGGGGCCGCGCAGTCCGTGACATGGCGCCTCAAACCGCACGGCCACTCTGCGCTGCGGAAAGTTTCAAGAACAACTGTTTCAACATTCATGACATTCTACACAAAATATGTAAAGCCATCGTCGTGTAAACGTGATAGCGGTCGCAAATCAAAACTAAATGACAGAGATCGTGGTGCGATAACACGAATTGTGTCAAAACACATAATCCTACAGCGGGCAAAGTGACTGCAGAGCTGAATAGACATCATCGAGACCTCTTTTCTATCGACACTGTCTTCCGAGAACTGCATAAAGTGAATATTCGTGGAGGAGCTGCTATACCGAAACCAATACGGCGGAAACGACCATTCACAACAACTCCCATACCGCTCCTACGACGTCATCACGTAAGCATGACAACAAACACGAAAATAGATCGAAAAACCACCAAACAGATATTCCTCCAAAAATATAATGAAACTGACGGGAGAATCGGCGGAAAGTGGGTTTTTTGGGTGGGGACAAACGAAATATAAACACACGCCTCTACACCAAACGACAAAAAACACTAAAATAACAAGACCCACAACTTTCCCAAATTCCACTACACACAAAATCCACTGAGATTGATCACTTCCCTTGACCTATATAGATGAACCGAAACAACCAATACCACACTATAAATCTCAAAAATTTCACCACCACCACCTCAAAAATTTCACTACCACCACACTTAATACTACCCAAAAAAAACCTAGATAATCAAATTTGGAATAGACCACTTCCCTTGACCTATAAGTTATCCTTACGACATCTCCACATATAGCCGTCCCTGGTCCGAGACGCCAGAACTTTTGTAAGCCTCATTTCTTCACGACACACTGAACACTTCACGACATCAGACAACAGGCCGAATAGCTGAAGAGGTTTTATTAGAAACAACGCACTGTCCCCCATCATCGCCGGCAACCGGTGTCAGGAGCATAAATCCTGGACGGCTGATCAGTAGAAACAAATAATATGGTCGGACGAATCAACCTTTCCGTTATTACCAACATCGGATCAGATTTACGTATGGAGAACGCCAAAAGAAGCCTACAATCCTGATTGCTTGATTCCAGTGGTTAAGCATGGAGATGAAAGTATGATGGTGTGGGCAGCCATGTCATTGTATTCTGCTGGTCCCATCATTACTCTCAAAAGACGTGTTACAGCCAACGATTATGTGAACATTTTAGGTGATCAGTTGCACCCCATGATTCAAATGTTGTTCCCAACAATGATTCCGTATTTCAGAACGATAATGCATCCAACCACACAGCCAGGACAGTAAAACCGCGGTATGAGGAGTATGCAACTGAACTGCAGCGTCTTCCCTGGCCAGCACAGTCCCTGAACCCTTGTGGGCGGTACTGGAGCGCAGACTCCAGAGCAGGTTTCCGCCTCCCTCGTCACTACAGGAGTTAGAAGAGATTCTGATTGAAGAGTGGCAAGACAATCCACTGGCGACCGTACACTCATTATACGCTAGTATTCTAAGAACCATCGCAGCTGTATTACGGAATATATATATATATATATATATATATATATATATATATATATATATGTGTGTGTGTGTGTGTGTGTGTGTGTGTGTGTGTGTGTGTATTTTAAAGAGCCAAAGAAACTAGTACACCTGCTTAATATCGTGTAGGACCCCAGCGAGGACACAGAAGTGCAGCAGCAAGACGTGGCACAGACTCGACAAATGTTTGAAGTAGTGCTAGAGGGAATTGACACCATGAATCCTGCAGGGCTGTCCATAAGACCTCTTCTGAACAGCACGTTGCAAGGCATCCCGGATATGCTCGATAATGTTAATATCTGGGGAAGTCTGTGGCCAGCGTAAGTGTTTAAACGCATAAGAGAGTTCCTGCAGCTATTCTGTAGGAATTCTGGAGGTGTTGGGTGTCGCATTGTCCTCCTGGAGTTGTCCAAGTCCGTCGGAGTGCACAACGGACATGAATAGATGCAGGTGATCAGACAGGATGCTTACGTACGTGTCACCTGTCAGAGTCGTATCACATCAACTGCACACGCCCAACACCATTACTGAGCCTCCACCGGTTTGAAGAATCCCCTGCTGACATGCAGGGACCATGGATTGATGTGGTGGTCTACATACACGTACACATCCATCCGCTCGATACAATTTGAAACGAGGCTCCACCGACCAGGCAACATGTCCAACGGGTCCAGGCGAGACGTAAAGCTTAGTGTCGTTCAGTCATCAAGGGTACACGAGTGCGCCTTCGGTTCCGAAAGCCCATATCGATGATGTTTCGTTGAATGGTTCTCATGCTGACACTTGTTGATGGCCCAGTATTGAAATCTGCAGCAATTTGCGGAAGGGTTGCACTTCTGTCACGCTGAACGATTCTCTTCAGTCGTTGTTGGCCCCATTCTTGCAGGATCTTTCTCTGACCGCAGCGATGTCGTAGATTTTTATGTTTTTCCGGATTCCACTGGATTCCTGATGTTCATGGTACACTCGTGACATTGTCGTACGAGAAAATTCCCACATACCGCTACCTCGGACATGTGTGTCCCATCGCTCGTGCGCGTACTGTAACACCACGTTAAAATTCAAATGGTTCAAATGGCTCTGAGCAATATGGGACTCAACATCTTAGGTCATAAGTCCCCTAGAACTTAGAACTACTTAAACCTAACTAACCTAAGGACATCACACACACCCATGCCCGAGGCAGGATTCGAACCTGCGACCGTAGCAGTCCCGCGGTTCCGGACTGCAGCGCCAGAACCGCTAGACCACCGCGGCCGGCCACGTTAAAATTCATTTAAATCTTGATAACCTGCCACTGTAGCAGCAGTAACCATCAAACGACTGTGCAAACACTTGTTGTCTTATATATAGGTGTTGCCGACCGTAGCGCCGTATTCTGCATGTTTACATATCTCTGTATTTGAATACAGAACCCACAGTGGGAGTCCGACTCCCACCTGAGCAATTTTAATTCTTTAACATATTTCACACCATACATACAACATCGTCTGTATTGAGATGTGTTCGAACTCCTGGTGAATTTACTGGACGGTAAACGACACCGTCATTTGCAGACAATCTAAGAGGGTTGCTCAGGTTGTCTCCTAGATAATTTATATGGATTATAGTCCGATTCACGAATGACTGCTGTTCGCGCTGGTTGAGACATGGACGGGAATTGTGGTGTTGCTGGTTACATGCGACATCTGCGGTGTGTGCTTTCACGTGCTTTCCACTTCAAGAAACAGGCTTTGTTATGAATCCCACAGAAGTCGTATTAAATAGGGAACCCTCTTACTTCGTTTACAGTAACTTGATAGCCAACAACGTAAGACACGAACCATGTTCTGATGAAGGAGGTACGCTCCTGCTGCAATGCGTTTTCTCTTCACGATGGAAAATTCTCACAGTGCCGTTATTGAAGTTAATTTTCCAGAGTAATATGTTCTGTTCTAACAACAGAGATGCGTGGTGTATCTGAAAAGTTGTGTGATGGTATCAAAAAGTAAAGGAAACAAAAGTTACTATCAAAATACCTACACTTGCCATCAAAGTAGTTACCGTTACCTACAATACACTTCTGTAAGGTTGTAAGGTAAACACTTTTTTTTGAATCTCTCTAAGAACAGTGTTCTCGCGTTGTTGTAAATGGCTTGTCAACAGATTTGTGTGTGACCGGACCTAAAACTGGCCGACAGCGCGGCAGTCGAATGCACGATGAGCTAAACACCCGAGTATATCAGCACATGTGAGTTTATCCATATCGTCGGTGCCCGGCACAAAGGACACACCATCTCTGATATACTGCAGGTGCTGTGTCAGTGATACACTGTGAGTTGAGATGAAGGATTCCTTTAGTTTCTTCCAGTTTCTTTTTCTTTCTGGAACGTTTTCTATGCTTTATTTGACAGTTTATCGATTCGTTCTTACATGCAAGAACTCTTGGTTTAACTGCTCGTTTTTTATATAAATGGAATGAAAGATTGTGGTTAACTCTACCATATGAGTCTTTTAATCATGACTGACTAGACTGTACGAAGGGTGGGAATTAAAGGTTAAACGATAAATGAAATGAAATGAATGTACCGCGAGTATAGTGTTTCGTCAAAAACCACCGGGGGCCGTGTCAATCAGAGAGAAGCAACATTTTATGACAGTGACCAACCTTTGGATTAACTTTACGTCATACAGCTTGTTTTACAAGATTACATACTGAAGTCAAGATTCTGGTACAGTGCAGATGGTCCAACCGCATCCAAATTTCTCAGGAACGGGTAGACATAACTTGAAACTTGAAATTTGTGTCAGTTACTAAGGTCTACGTCCTCTTGGTGCTAAAGTAAATGTTAGCTTCTAAGTCAATCCAATCAAAAGATGCGGCCATTTATATCAAACATTTTCATATTCTCAATCTCTCTCATTAAAACCTACAGAGTTGATGTAGAATCATGGACTTTGGCGTTAACCACTTGTACTGTACAAGTAAAGAACAAGAAGGGGATAATGAAAATCGGTAGTTATATCAAACGAACAAGGATTTCTTTTGTCATTTGTTGTCCGACTTAACCGTTTAAATTAAAACATTATTGAAATTCTTGGAATCGCTGGGACCGATATCCGGCCAGTATCAATGTCGATAACTCCTGGAATTGATGAACTGTCTGCATGCATAACAAAGTTTATACGGATCCCCCAGAGCGAGACCTCCTTGCACCTGGCCAATTTTTTTCCACCTGTCTCTTTTACATTTGACTGTCCTTTATTGTTGCATTAACACCAATTCTTGAGACATTCTACCACAATACGAGTATTATTTTCATTAGTGTGCATCTACGTATACGTTTAAAAATAAGTATCCTCGTGAAGTACTACACCACTGGACATTAAAATTGCTACACCACGAAGATGACGTGCTACAGACCCGAAATTTAACCGACAGGAAGAACATGCTGTGATATGCAAATCATTAGCTTTTCAGAGCAATCACACAAGGTTGGCGCCGGTGGCGACACCTACAACGTGCTGACATGAGGAACATTTCCAACCGATTTCTCATATACCAACACCAGTTGACCGACGTAGCCTGGTGAAACGTTGTTGTGATGCCTCGTGTAAGGAGGAGAAATGCGTACCATTACGTTTTCGACTTTGATAAAGGTCGGATTGTAGCCGAGATCCAATGACTGTTAGCAGAATGTGGAATCGGTGGGTTCAGGAGGGTAATACCGAACGTCGTGCAGGATCCCAAAGGCCTCGTATCACTAGCAGTCGAGATGACAGGCATCTTCTCCGCATGGCTGTAACGGATCGTGCAGCCACGTCTCGATCCCTGAGTCAACACATGGGGACGTTTACAAGACAACAACCATCTGCACGAACAGTTCGACGACGTCTGCAGTAGCATGGACTATCAGCTCGGAGACCATGGCTGCGGTTACCCTTGACGCTGCATCACAGACAGGAGCGCCTGCGATGGTGTACTCAACGACGAAACTGGGTGCACGAATGGCAAAACGTCATTTTTTCGGATGAATCCAGGTTCTGTTTACAGCATCATGACGGTCGCATCCGTGTTTGGCGTCATCGCGGTGAACGCACATTGGAAGCGAGTATTCTTCATGGCCATACGTGATGGTATGGGGCACTATTGGTTACACGTCTCGGTCACCTCTTGTTCGTATTGACGGCACTTTGAACAGTGGACGTTACATTTCAGATGTGTTACGACCCGTGGCTCTACCCTTCATTCGATCCCTGCGAAACCCTACATTTCAGCAGTAGAATACACGATCGCATGTTGCAGGTACTATACCGGCCTTTCTGGATGCAGAAAATGTTCGACTGCTGCCCTGGCCAGCACGTTCTCCAAGATCTCTCACCATCTGAAAACTTCTGGTCAATGGTGGCCGAGCAACAATACGCAAGTCACTACTCTTGATGACCTGTGGTATCATGTTGAAGCTGCATGGGCAGCTGTACCTGTACACGCCATCCAAGCTCTATTTGACTCAATGCCCAGGCGTATCAAGGCCGCTATTACTACAAGAGGTGGTTGTTCTGGGTACTGATTTCGCAGAATTTATGCACCCAAATTGCGTGAAAATGTAATCACATGTCAGTTCTAGTATAACAAACTTGTCCAATGAATACCCGTTTATCATCTGTATTTCTTCTTGGTGTAGCAATTTT
Organism: Schistocerca nitens; assembly: GCF_023898315.1. Lineage (NCBI taxonomy): Eukaryota > Metazoa > Arthropoda > Insecta > Orthoptera > Acrididae > Schistocerca > Schistocerca nitens. Next base: position 849,641,762 of record NC_064617.1, read on the forward strand.
AATGGCCAGTAGTGTATTTTTCATTATCACTGAAGGTCCTAAATTTTTATTCCCCTTCTGAGCATTTGAAGTCAGTAGGAACAACAAATCAGCGTTTCGAATCAGCACGTAGACGTCTTCTTCTGAAGTGTGCACACCCTTCCTGTTCGCACCGTTGAACGTCGCCACCTGCCACAGGAAAAGAGTTGCCTAACGAATACCGCATCACGATTCAAAGCCTTAATTGGTGAAAACGCATCCGCAGGGGCGGCAGCGACGGGTGCCCGGATTTTCACAATTACAGGACGAGCATTTCGCGCGCGCCCCAAAATTGTTTCGGCCAAGATCGAAATTTAATTTCACCGCGCATAAATTTATCAGCTGATTTGTTTGACCACTTTGGCAAACACGCGGCCCTGGCGGACCGCGGCTGGAGGGAGGGGTGGAGGACGCGAGCGAGGGAAGCGCCAAATCCAATACCGGAGGGTTGGGAGCCGCCGACCCCACAGCCGGGCGCCGCTGCGAGCGCAAACGCTGCAGCCGGAAGAATAATCAACGCCGCGCGCCGCACCGCGGGGAAAATAACGCGGCGCCCTGCTGTGTGCGCATCGATAATGCCTTCATTACGCGCCGAAACGTTCCCCATATTTCACGCTATCCGAGCAAGTGTTTTTCTCCCATTACCAACATAGTACCAGACAGTTACTTATCTACCACTGTTGGATGGAAGTTTATGGATAGTAAACTTAACGCGAAATGGTTTCGTTTCATCTACATCTACATTTACGTGATTAGTCTGCTATTCACAATAAAGTGCATGGCAGCGGCTTCAATGAACCCCCTTCATGCTGTCTCTCTACCGTTCCACTCTCGAACGGCTCGCGGGAAAAACGAGCACTTAAATGTTTCCGTGCGAGCCCTGATTTCTCTTATTTTATCGTGATGATCATTTCTCCCTATGTAGGTGGGTGCCAACAGAATGATTTCGCAATCGGAGGAGAAAACTGGTGATTGAAATTTCATGAGAAGATCCCGTCGCAATTCACGTATTATGTCTGTAACACTATCTCCCCTATTTCGCGATAATGCAAAACGAGCTGCCCTTCTTCGTACTTTTTCGATGTCATCCGTCAGTCCCATCTGATGCGGATCCCACATCGCACAGCAGTATTCCAGAAAAGGGGACAAGCGTAGTGTAAGCAGTCTCTTTGGTAGATCTGTTGCACCTTCTAAGAGTTCTGCCAATGAATCGCAGTCTTTGGTTTGCTCTACCCACAATATTATCTATGTGATCGTTCCAGTTTAGGTTATTTTTAATTGTAATTCCTAAGTATTTAGTTGAATTTACCGCCCTCAGATTTGTATGACTTATTACGTAATCGAAATTTAGCTGATTTCTTTTAGTACGCATGTGAATAACTTCGCACTTTTCTTTATTCAGGGTCAATTGCCACTTTTCGCACCATACAGATATCTTATCTAAATCATTTTGCAAGTCGTTTTGATCATCTGATGACTTTACAAGACGGTAAATGACAGCATCATCTGTAAACAATCTATTATAGATCAGGAGCAATAGAGGGCCTATAACACTTCCTTGAGGAACGCCAGATAAACTGACTCGATGACTTTCCGTCTATTACTACGAACTGTGACCTTTATGACAGGAAATCACGAATCCAGTCGCACAACTGAGACGATACTCCTTAGGCACGCAGTTTGATTAGAAGACGCTTGTGAGGAACGGTGCCGAAAGCCTTCTGGAAATCTAAAAGTATGGAATTAATTTGACATCCCCTGTCGATAGCACTTATTACTTCATGAGTATAAAGAGCTAATTGTGTTTCACAAGAACGATATTTTCTGAATCCGTGCTGACTATATGTCAATAAATCATTTTCTTCGAGGTACTTAATAATGTTCGAATACAGTATATGTTCTAAAACACTACTGCAAATCGGCGTTAGTGACATAGGCCTGTAATTCAGCGGATTACTACTACTTCCCCTTTTGGGTATTGGTGTGACTTGAGCAATTTTCCAGTCTTTAGGTACGTATCTTTCTGTGAGCGAGTGGTTGTATATAATTGCTAAATATGGAGCTATTTTATCAGCATACTCTGAGAGGAACCTAACTGGTACACAATCTGCAACGGAGACCTTGCCTTTATTAAGTGATTCAAGCCGCTTTGTTACACCGAGAATATCTACTTCTATGTTTCTCATCTTGGCAGTTGTTCTCGATTGGAATTCAGGAATATTTAATTCGTCTTATTTGGTAAAGGAGTTTCGGAAAACCGTGTTTAATAACTCTGCTCTAGAGGCACTGTCATCAGTAACTTCACCGTTGTTATCGCGCATTGAAGGTATTGAATGTGTCTTGCCACTGGTGTGCTTTATGTATGACCAGAATCTCTTTGGGTTTTCTGCGATATTTCAAGACAGAATTTCGTTGTGGAATTATTAAAAGCATGAAGCATAGAAGTACGCACCATGTTCCGAACTTCTGTAAAACTTTGACAATCTTGGGGATTTTGCGTTCTTTCAGATTGGGGTTGCTTTTTTCGTTGCTTCTGCAACAACGATCTGGCCTGTTTTGTGAACTATGGGGGATCAGTACCATCACTTACTAATTTATGTGGTATATATCTCTCAACTGCTGTTGATGCTATCTCTTTGAAAACATTCCACAATTTTTCCACACTTACATGATCAGATCGGAAGGAGTGAAGACTGTCTCTTAAAAAGGCGTTAAGAGCATTTTTATCATTTTTCCCGAAACGATTTGTTCTTCTTCTTATACTATCAGATCAAAAGTAACCACACACTTCCATTTAATGTGAAATTGTCCACTAGACGTCGCATATCAATAAAACGTGGCGTAGTATTCAGCTGTCAGCGCAGGATCTGTAATAACAGTATATTAATGATCATAATATGATGGAAACCACTATACACAAAGATGAAGACAGAGTAAAAAAGAACAGGTTCGTTCATTTCCATTACTTGCATTGCTGCCACCTCAGAAAAAATTGCTAGAATATTTGACAGAACTACTGTACAGATAAGTTACCGCACAAACAAGATTTTGGGTAACACCCATAAGCATCCCACACACAAAACTGACCCAGTAAGTCGGTCACTGTTGTATGATACTCATGATAGTAGCTACATTGGCCAGACGGGGAATTCCTTCAAAGGTAGGTATAACGAACATATTAGGCGAAAAGAAAGCAACTACTCAACATTTAGCAAACACCTCAGAGACACTAATCACCTAGTAAAAAAATTAATCAAGCTTCCAAAATTCTACACGCAATACCAAAATGTAAGAAAATGAATACATTGGAAGAAACTGAAGTAATAAAAATAATAAAACCCTCCCACGAGTTATTGAGTGACCGTCTAGAACTAAAAAAATTAACAAATTTAATAAACTTCACACCAATTTTAGTAGAAAATTAATTCATCTTTTTTATTCTAGATCATGCATATTGCATTTACTACATTAATCCACTTGTTAACGTACTATAGGATGATTACCATTCCTTCTAAGTATTTGTGTAAATAATATTGCAGTATAGGTGTATATAAGTGTAGCATTCTGAACATCGTGTGCATAGATTTTCTCCTTCTCACCTCCTCCCCCCTTTGTCTTCACCTGCCTAATCAGATTACACTAACTTACCTCCCCTCCCACGTTGTTGTTGTTGTGGTCTTCAGTCCTGAGCCTGGTTTGATGCAGCCCTCCATGCTACTCTATCCTGTACAAGCTTCTTCATCTCCCAGTACCTACTGCAGCCTACATCCTTCTGAATCTGCTTAGTGTATTCATCTCTTGGTCTCCCTCTATGATTATTACGCTCCACGCTGCCCTCCAGTACTGAATTGGTGATCCCTTGATGCCTCAGAACACGTCCTACCAACCGATCCCTTCTTCTAGGCAAGTTGTGCCACAAACTCCTCTTCTCCCCAATTCTATTCAATACCTCCTCATTAGTTATGTGATCTACCCATCTAATCTTCAGCATTCTTCTGTAGCACCACATTTCCAAAGCTTCCATTCTCTTCATGTCTAAGCTATTTATCGTTCATGTTTCACTTCCATACATGGCTGCACTCCATACAAATAATTTCAGAAACGACTTCCTGACACTTAAATCAATACTCGATGTTAACAAATTTCTCTTCTTCAGAAACGCTTCCCTTGCCATTGCCAGTCTACAATTTATATCCTCTCTACTTCGACCATCAGTTATTTTGTTCCCCAAATAGCAAATCTCCTTTACTGCTTTAAGTGTCTCATTTCCTAATCTAATACCCTCAGCATCACCCGACTTAATTAGACTATATTCCATTATCCTCGTTTTACTTTTGTTAATGTTCATCTTAAATCCTCCTTTCAAGACACTGTCCATTCCATTCAACTGCTCTTCCAAGTCCTTTGCTGTCTCTGACAGAATTACAATGTCATCGGCGAACCTTAAAGTTTTTATTTCTTCTCCATGGATTTTAATACCTACTGCGAATTTTTCTTTTGTTTCCTTTACTGCTTGCTCAATATACAGATTGAATAGCATCGGGGAGAGGCTACAACCCTGTCTCACTCCCTTCCCACCCACTGCTTCTCTTTCATGCCCCTCGACTCGTATAATTGACATCTACTTTCTGTGCAAACTGTAAATAGCCTTTCGCTCCTTGTATTTTACCCCTGCCATCTTCAGAATTTGAAAGAGAGTATTCCAGTCAACATTGTCAAAAGCTTTCTCTAAGTCTACAAATGCTAGAAACGTAAGTTTGCCTTTCCTTAATCTTTCTTCTAAGATAAGTCGTAGAGTCAGTGTTGCCTCACGTGCTCCAACATTTCTACGGAATCCAAACTGATCTTCCCCGAGGTCGGCTTCTACCAGTTTCTCCATTCGTCTGTAAGGAATTCGCGTTATTATTTTGCAGCTATGATTTATTAAACTGATAGTTCGTTAATTTTCAAATCTGTCAGCGCCTGCTTTCTTTGGTATTGCAATTATTATATTCTTCTTGAAGTCTGAGGGAATTTCACCTGTCTCATACATCTTGCTCACCCTCCCATACCATCTAAAAATTTTTCTCAGGCGTTGTGGACCCTTCTATAGTTGAAGCTGAAATTTTACTCCCAGTCTTTTAAATAACAGAACAACTACTTCCCTATGAAAATTTACCTAAAATCTGAAGATTGTTCTTTTTGTTTTATTGTCTTTTTTTTTCAAAAAGTTCTATGTGACTGTAGCTCCACATAAAAGCAAAATCAGGAACAGCAGACCTGGTAGTTTGGGAGATCTCAGTGGCTTCGAACATGGACGTTAAACCTAATTGGGATATTTCGGTCGTGCTATAGCCGCTAAAGTTCTCTGTTGATGGTGTGATCGTGAAGTGGAAACGTGAAGGAACAACGACACCTAAACAAGTTCAGGCAGGACAACATGTTCTTATTTATTTTATTCACCATATGGCACTAATCGCAATTTACAAATGACACAAGGAAAATACATAAATGCGCAAGAAGAGTAAAAATAGAAGTTACAGAAAATCGAAAATATGCAAAGAAAAATATAAAAATTAGTTTAAACGAACATACAGGTACACATACAGGATGAGAGTTATTGACCTATATGAGAAAAACTTAAATTAGCTACTAACTACGGCGTGCACACACTTTATTCAACATGTAAACACCACTAGAGATATTTGGATTTAGGTTATGACATGTTCGATGTGGCTGCCGTCATTGTCGATGATGTGGCTCAGACGAACCGTGAAATTCTGCATGACCCGCTGTAGTGTCGGAAGATCGATGCTGTCGATAACCTCCTGAATGGTTGTTTTCAACTCATAAATGGTTTTGAGATTACTACTATTCACCTTGTCTTTAATATGTAGCCACACATAAAGTAGTCGCATGTGTTTAGATACGGAGAACATGGCGGCCAATCGAGGCCAATGCCAGAGGCCTCTGGGTGCCTCAGAGACAGAACGTGGACCCCAAAGTGTTCCTCCAGGACATCAAACACTCTCCTGCTTTGATGGGGTCGAGCTCCGTATTTTGTGAACCACATCTTGTCGAAATCAGGGTCACTTTGGATAAGAGGATGAAACCATCTTCCAAAACCTTCACGTATCGTACGGTAGTCACCGCGCCATCAAGTAATATCTCACTGATTATTCCGTGACCGGACATTGCACACTACAGTGTCACCCGTTGAAGATGAGAGACGTCTCGATCGCGAAATGTGGATTCTCAGTCCCCCAAATGCACCAATTCTGCTTATTGACGTATCCACCCAAATGATTGTGGGCTTCATCGCTAAATCAACCCGAACGGTGCTATGTGCATCTTCACATTTTTGCGGAGCGAAGATTGTCCGTTAAATTTTGGGCGTGCGGGCGCATAAATTTGACTTAAACTTCTATTATTTCGGCTGTATGCCGTCCAGCCACCTTCAGAGTGAGCCGACGTGACTTACGCTCCAGCTCTTGCTTCGTCCTTTTAAACTCGAAGACCGGACCACTGCGCATGCGGCCACAGATAACACAAGGCGCCAGAGACGTTGATCGGCGACAAAGTGGTGTGACAAGTGTATCGAATTAGATCTATGTCTGCGCGGTCGATCCACACGGTGATATCGATGTATCAATGCGAGCTGCACTGTCACGACGAGTTTATTACAGAAATTGCCGGATTCCACGATTTGTCCAAGCTATCTCCATTAGTTAAAAACAGCTGCACGTCTGGATTCCGTTTAAGATGATTTGATCCTTCGTAAGCCTGGGGTTTACAAGATACCCTATGAGTGGCCGCCCATACATCGAACAGACGACACGTACAGTGCAGGAGAGATGGACAGAGCATCGCAGATACACCCGGCTCTTACAACCTAATAAATATGCGGTGGCAGAGCATTTTATTCACACTGGGCACTCTATGGTGTACGATAACGTCTAAATTTTAGCCTCTACTTCATCTTTCTGGGATTCAGTAGTGAAAGAAGCAATCGTAATTCGGTTAGGGACGAGAGATAGCGGCTTCAGCTTGGAAAAACATGGAATCCGGAAATTTCTGTAATAAACTCACGAAGACGTCGCGGCGGTACAGTTCGTTGTGATACACCGATATCACCCTGTGGATCGACCGCGCAGCCATAGATATAATTCGATGCATATGTGGCACTTCTTTGCCACCGATCAACATCTCTGGCGCCTTGTGTATCTATCGTCGCATGGCCAGTGGTGCGGTTCTCGGGTTTAAAAGCACGGAAGAAGTGCTGAGGCGTCAGTCACCTCGGCTCACTCTGAAGATAGCTCGACGGCATACAGCCGAAATATTAGAAGAAGTCGAATTTATGCGACAGCAGGTCCAAAATTTTGTGGAACATACGATACTAACTCCCATCATGCCGTGTGGCCAACCGTGCAGTTTTAGTGTCGTAACACAAACCGTTCACAAGTGATGACGATTTTATTTCATACAGTTCAGTAATTGTCATCCTGTATAAAGACACAAAAGCCTTAGTACATGACAAAATAAGATGCATATCACGAATATATGATCATATTACTAACATAGTCAATGGTCTCTTCAGTCGAATTCAGGAGATCAGCAGTCTGGCCAGTGTACTTTGTAATAGGGCATTCCTTGACGATGTGTCGAAGTGTCTTTCAGCACTGCAGTCACACTCAGAATAAGTAATCACGCGCCATTTATACATGTAGTCAGCACATCTTCCGTGGTTCGTTCTTATCCTGTATAACTCTGTCCACACTCTCCTCAGAAGATCAAACGATGACGGTTTTTCGGATATGAACTTGATTTCTCTGGGATGTGTCAATAAAGCCAGTTTTCATTCTCTAAGCCAAAATTCTACCATGTTGAAGACATCTCGTTACAAGCCCACAGTAATAACAATTGGAGGATTTCTTGATCGAAGTCTGTTGGTGTCTAGATCTTCAGAGAAAGCATAAATATGGAGCTGCGCGTTGTTTTGTATTTTTCTGTAGTCTCTGAGTAATGCATTCTGTCTGTGCAAGAGAGAGGGTGGAATACGACTAAGTAGCGGTGGCCAATGGACGAGTGTACTTTTTACTGTCCCAGATAACATTTTCACCGTTCTCTTCAATCCCACATCGATTTTCCCCTTTTGAGTGGTATTGAGCCATAGTCGAGAACTATATTCTGCCGCCGAGTAGATCACTCCCAGAACAGATGCACGTAGAGTGGATACTGTAGAGCTCTAAGTTGTACCACATAGCTTTTAAATTATATTGTTTGTGGCTCAAAGTGTAGCTGCTGTTTTTTTTTTTTTTTTTTTTTTTTTTTTTTTAAGTGCCGTTTGTAGCTAGAGTTTCCATCCAAAGTGACTCCCCGATACTTCGGTATCGTATTATGAGGGAAAAGGTGGTTTTTACGTAAACTGTTAGCTCTATATTTGCAATTTTATTATTCAAGTGAAAGTATGGGATTGAGTCTTTGTTTGGCTTACCAATAGCCCTCAATCCCGGAAGTGGTTACTCATGATGGTAAGAGCGCATGGCAGAGTGCTTTCATATACTGACGGACGTGGTCCGTGAGACACTACGGAGAATGTTTGTAAAATATAGCAGGGAATTGGCGGAAATAATAGCTCCAAAGTCCGGCCAACAGAAAGACTCCAGAATGGGGTACAATAGTAGAGCAGCTCTTCATAAGTGACATATACACTACGTGATCAAAAGTATCCGGACACCCCCAAAAACATACGTTTTTCATAACAGATGCATTGTGCTGCCACTTCCTGCCAGGTACTCCATATCAGCGACCTCATTAGTCATTAGACATTGTGAGAGTGCAGAATGAGCCGCTCTGCAAAACTTCCGGACTTCGAACGTGGTCAGGTGATTGGGAGTCACTTGTCTCACACTTCTGTACACGAGGTTTCCACACTCCTAAATGTCCCTAGGTCCACTGCTTCCGATGTCATAGTGAAGTGGAAACGTGAAGGGACACGTACAACACAAAAGCGTACAAGCTGACCTCGTCTGTTGACCGTCAGAAACCGCCGACAGCTGAAGAGGGTCGTAATGTGTAATAGGCAGACATCTATGCAGACTATCACACAGGAATTCCAAACTGGATCAGGATCCACTGCAAGTACTATGACAGTTATGCAGGAGGTACGAAAACTTGGATTTCATGGACGAGCGTCTGCTCATAAGCCACACATCACGCCAGTAAATGCCAAACAACGCCTCGTTTGGTGTGTGGAGTGTAAACATAGGACGAATGAATAGTGAAAAAACGCAGTGTGGAGTGAATAATCACTGTACACAATGTGGCGATGCGATGGCAGGGTGTGGGTATGGCGAATGCCCGCTGAACGTCATCTGCCAGCGTCTGTAGCGCCAACAGTAAAATTCGGAGGCGATGGCGTTATGGTGTGGTCGTGTTTTCATGGATGGGGTTTGAACCACCCCTTGTTTCTTTGCGTGGTACTATCACAGCGCAGGCCTGCATTGATGTTTTAAGCATCTTCTTGCTTCCCACTGTTGAAGAGCAATTCGGGGATGGCGATTCCATCTTTCTACACGATCGAGCACCTGTTCGTAATGCGCGGCCTGTGGCGGAAAGGTTACACGACAATAACATCCCTGTAATTGACTGGCCTGCACAGAGTCCTGACTTGAATCTTATAGAACACCTATGGGATGTTTTGAAACGCCGACTTCGTGTCAGGCCTCACCGATTGACGTCGATGCTTCTCCTCAGTGGAGCACTCAGTGACGAATGGGCTGCCATTCCCAAGAAACCCGCCAGCACATGATTGAACGTATGCCTGCGAGAGTGGCAGCTGTCATCAAGTCTAAGGGTGGTCCAACAACATATTGAATTCCAGCATCACTGATGGAGGGCGCCACGAACTTGTGATTTTCAGCCATGTGTCCGGATACTTTAGCTCACTTAGTGTATCTGTAGTGATGCTTGAGTTGGTACAACGAGCGATGCCACTTGGACAGTGGGTGGCTGTAAACGAATGATTAGGAGTGATGGATAACGCAATATCGTGTGAAAATCCGAGGTACAGATTTGGGTTTGCCGAGTGTCCGGAGAATGCTACTTGTCATCAAGTCTGGTGCCAAGATTGAAGTACAGAGGAGGTGGTATTATGGTACAGGGATGTTTTTCGTAATAAAAAAAATGTTCAAATGTGTTTGAAATCTTATGGGACTCAGCTGCTAAGGTCATCAGTCGCTAAGCTTACACACTACTTAACTTAAATTATCATAAGGACAAACACTAACACTCATGCCCGAGGGAGGACTCGAACCTCCGCCGGGACCAGCCGCACAGTTTTCGTAATTAGTCTGTTACATTAGGATATAGTGCTAAGTAAAACGTTAAATGTGAGAAACTAAGGATATGTTTTACAGGAGTAGCGTACAATAGAGGAGCAGTTCGAAGACGTTGGCTGTATTATCATGACAATGCGACCTGTCATCAAGCAGCATGTGTCAGGCAATACTTTGTGGACAGTAACACGCGTGGAACGAACTGGCATGCCCATAGTCCAAACATGAACCCAATGGAACACCATTCGGATGGCTCATCATGTCCTACTGTGGAGTCTTACAAACAAGGGAAATCGTCCGAAACCCTTGGATGGAACAGGGGATGGGTACTGTTTTAAATTAGCATTGGGTCAATATGTCCCAAATGAAAATTTTAAACCTAGTCTAAGGGAAACTGTATTTCTTTATCTGAATACTGTGTAAGTATTACTTGCTCAAAAAGTAGAGTGCAGCAGAACTTTGTCACTGTTTATCAGTCTGCCACTGTTACTATACTATGCCATATTTTTCTTTCTTGTTGTTTCGTTGCCATCAGCCTACATGGATGGGGGATGAGCTGCCAATGTTACAACATCCCACTCATCAGTCAAAAGATATAAATTATACAGTATACACAATCCAAAAACATAAAATATGATTAAAGAGTGATAAATTAATAAGTGATTTTAAAATGTGTAAAAATGTGGGCATTTTGATGATATTTATATAAAATCAAAAAGAATGAAAGGTACAGATAAAAATTACATATTTTAAATATCTTGGAGAAATGGTGAAGACTTGCAATTGGTAAATTAGTGTTGGAGAGGGAAACTGTAGGTTGTCGATCAGTCTGAGCATAAATATAGATGTCCGCTGGGTTGCACAGATGGTGACAAGATGGATGATCGGTTGGACTGAGGGCAGACAGAATGTGAGAATTGTTTGGAGGATAAGAAGGACCATAGTATCAAGAGGAGAAGATATGTCAAAAGATGGAAGAAGGAAAGGCAACCCTATTGTGGAATGAATGGGTGGGGAAGATTTATAGCCGATAGGATGGATAAATATCGAGACAGATTTCATTGCCATGGAGGAAAGTTGCATTGGGGTAGGGGCGGGATATGATATGGGAAGTGTGTCGGTACAGGGGCACTGGAGTGTGTTAGTGTAGGTGTGACAAGATACTGGAGTTGATGATTAGAAGGGAGGCAATTGGGTTAGTTTGCAGATGGTGTAAGGTATACAGAAGTGTTCATTTTGGGTGAAGAGGGGTGGGAATTCAGAATATTCCTCGACGCCACCGCCATCACCGTCAACCGCTGCCACCCTCACTGCCTCACAGCGCTACATAGTGAACACCATATCATCGCATCCATCACCGTCACTGCCAGCATAGCCTCTGCCTGCTCATTATCGTCGCTGTTGTCATCCATTGTCATCATCTCGAGCAACCCATTTCAAAATGCCCCTCTCCCAGATTCCTACTGCTTTGTTCTCTCCTACACAGACACACAATCCCTGTATTTCAAGTCATTAGCCTCTGAAAATTAAAATATAACCCACCCAACCTAAATATCTCACAGTTAGTTCTCAGAAAGTACTCTGTAGTCATAAAATCCACTGACCTTGGTATCCAAGACAACTCTTTTATTAAAAATCCTAGAAACCAATTTGGAAAACATGCAACGCTATACCCACTCAGTCCCCCTCAGATCAAACAGCTAAACGGCTCTAGTGCCCACGAACTTGAAACGCGGCAGTGGTAAGGCTGTCCATTGTCCTTGCTCATGGAACTCCTAATCCATAACTGGGTAAATTAAAATAATTAAACAAGAACTGAATAAATGTTAGCTGTCTAGGTGTAAAGACAATTTTATTAGAATAATGGAGGTGAAAACCGCAACGAGATCAGAGTAGCGGCTCAAGATATATCTATGTTTTAATTCAGCCACTTGAACTTAATTCACGAGTGCGTGAAGCGAGTGTCGCGGCGAGTGGCGGTGGTGGCCGAAAATCGCAAGTCATCGGGGCCGCGAACGCAGCAACGGCTTCCGAAAGTTTCGACTTGAAGTTTCGAAGGCTGGCAGACAGATACGAGATGTGTCTTAAACAAAATTTTGATTAGTTTGCAGCAGCAGACACCCCCTCTTTCTGAATGGTTCGACGAGTCCAGAGTGACACAAAAAAATCAGAGAGAAAGTAAAGCCTGATAAGATTACCGGATTCTAATAATGTGGACAGAGGGAAAATTCTGGTTGGTTTGGAGGGAAAGGTACCAAACTACAAGGTCATCAGTCCCAGTAAAATTCTGGAAGCTACCATTTTGTAAGGGTCTCACTTAGAGCTATCGACTGAAGGTACTTCAATATCAAGAACATTCAAAATTTTTAAAGTTGGTAGCGTGACGCCATTTTCGCCATGCTGGGGCAGCAGGGATGAGGAATCCCAATCTTTACAGGAGAATTTGGCTAAGGTCTGAAGCGGGCAGATGTATCACGAGGTAACTCCAGAGTTATGGCAAAAACGCATGTCTTTGGGCGTATTACACAGACAATAAACTGCTCAAAGGAATTATGGGAACATGGATATTGCCTTCTGCAGTACCCCACTGAGCAATAATTGAGAACTAGGTATGTTACCAAATTATACCTTTATCATTCACAATTTAAGTACGCAACAAAACATCATTTTACCCTTGGTCTTTTACATAGAAAGAACTGAAATGTCTGACAGGTGTCGAACATAAAGGTGAAAATTTCATCCTGTCACCCTGCGTGCTTTTCATTCGACTCTGAGAGCTTCAGTAATGGGTATGCTCTCCGTGAGCCGTGAGTGTTTATTACTGAATGACACCTACATGACACACTTCGTATAAGTCCACGAGGTCACCTGCTGGTATCAGTTTCCGTTCTTCAATGAGAGCCCATGAGAGTTCCTGGCGAGTCTACGGTGGACAGGACAGCCACAGACAAGCCTGTCAAGCGTGTCCCACATATGCATGATGGGGTTTAGGAAGGGATTCACCGCTGGCCATTCCATTACTTCAGTGTCCAGGCATCGCAAGACATCCCTGCCAACGCACGCCATGTTGTTGTTGTGGTCTTCAGTCCAGAGACTGGTTTGATGCAGCTCTCCATGCTACTCTATCCTGTGCAAGCTTCTTCATCTCCTAGTACCTACTGCAACCTACATCCTTCAGAATCTTTAGTGTATTCATCTCTTGGTGTCCCTCTATGATTTTTACCCTCCACGCTGCCCTCCAATACTAGGAGGCCTCAGAATATGCCCTACCAACCTATCCCTTCTTCTACTCAGGTTGTGCCACAAATTTCTGTTCTCTCCAATTCTATTAGTTATGTGATCGACCCATCTAATCTTCAGCATTCTTCTATAGTACCACATTTCAAAAGCTTCTATTCTCTCCTTGTCTAAACTATTTATCGTCTACGTTTCACTTCCATACAAGGCTACAATTCACCCAAATACTTTCGGAAAAGACTTGCTGACTGTTAAATCTATACTCGATGTTAACAAATTACTCTTCTTCAGAAACGCTTTCCTCGCCATTGCCAGTCTACATTTTATATCTTCTCTACTTCGACCATCATCAGTTATTTTGCTCCCCAAATAGCAAAACTTATTTACTACTTCAAGTGTCTCATTTCCTGATCTAGTTCCCTCAGCATCACCCGACTTAACTCAACTACATTCCATTATCCTCGTTTTGCTTTTGTTGATGTTCATCTTATATCCTCCTTTCAAGACACTGTCCATTCCGTTAAGCTGCTCTTCCAGGTCCTTTGCTGTCTCTGACAGAATTACAATGTCATCGGCGAACCTCAAAGTTTTATTTCTTCTCCATGGATTTTAATAGTTACTTCGAATTTTTCTTTGTATCCTTTACCGCTTGCTCAATATACATCAGGCACAGGGTACGCCCCTGTCTCACTCTCTTCCCAACCACTGGTTCCCTTTCATGCCCTTCGACTCTTATAACTGCCATCTGGATTCTGTACATATTGTAAATAGCCTTTCGCTCCCTGTATTTTACCACTGCCACCTTCAGGATTTGAAAGAGAGTGTTCCAGTCAACATTGTCAAAAGCTTTCCCTAAGTCTACAAATGCCACAAACCTAGGTTTACCTTTCCTTAATCTATTTTCTAAGATAAGTCGTAGGGTCAGTATTGCCTCACGTGTTATAACACTTCTACGGAATCCAAACTAATCTTCCCCGAGGTCAGTTTCTACCATTTTTTCCATTCGTCTGCAAAGAATTCACGTTAGTATTTTGCAGGCGTGGCTTATTAAACTGATAGTTCGGTAATTTTCACATCTGTCAAAACCTGTTTTCTTTGGGATTGGAATTATTATATTCTTCTTGAAGTCTGAGGGTATTTCGCCTGTCTCATACATCTTGCTCACTAGATGGTAGAGTTTTGTTAGGCCTGGCTCTTCCAACGCTATCAGTAGTTCTAATGGAATGTTGTCTACTCCCGGGGCCTTGTTTCGACTTAGGTCTTTCAGTGCTCTGTCAAACTCTTCACGCAGTATCATATCTCCCATTTCATCTTCATCTACATCCTCTTCCATTTCCAGAATATTGTCCTCAAGTGCATCGCCCTTGTATAGAAAACCCTCTATATACTCCTTCCACCTTTCTGTATTCCCTTCTTTGCTTCGAACTGGGTTTCCATCTGAGCTCTTGATATTTATGCAAGTGGTTTTCTTTTCTCCAAAGGTCTCTTTAATTTTCCTGTAGGCAGTATCTATCTTCCCCCTGGTAATATGCGCCTCTACATCCTGACATTTGTCCTCTAGCCATCCCTGCCTAGCCATTTTGCACTTTATTTTTGAGACGTTTGTATTCCTTCTTGCCTGCTTCATTTACTGCATTTTTATATTTTCTCCTTTCATCAGTTAAATTCAATACCTTTTCTGTTACCCAAGGATTTCTATTAGCCCTCGTCTTTTTACCTACTTGATCCTTGCTGCCTTCACTATTTCATCTCTCAACGCTACCCATTCTTATTCTACTGTATTTCTTTCAACCACTCTTGTCAATCGTTCCCTTATGCTCTCCCTGAAACTCTCTACAACCTCTGGTTCTTTCAGTTTATCCAGGACCCATCTCCTCAAATTTCCACCTTTTTGCAGTTTCTACAGTTTTAATGTACAGTTCACAACCAATAGATTGTGGTTAGTGTCCACATCTGCCCCCCGAAATATCTTACAACTTAAAACCTTATTCCTGAATCTCTGTCTTACCATTATATAGTCTATCTGAGACCTTCCAGTATCTCCAGGCTACTTCCATGTATACAACCTTCTTTTATGATTCTTGAACCAAGTGTTAGCTATGATTAAGTTATGTTCTGTGCAAAATTCTACTAGGTGGCTTCCTCTTTCATTCCTTACTCCTATTCCGTATTCACCTACTACGTTTCCTTCTCTTCCTTTTCCTACTATCGAGTTCCAGTCACCCATTTCTTTTCTCTCATCATGCATTTCATCAATCTCTTCGTCATCTGCGGAGCTAGTTGGCATATAAACTTGTACTACTGAGGTAGGCGTGGACTTCGTATCTATCTTGGCCACAATAATGCGTTCACTACGCTGTTTGTAGTAGCTTACCCGCATTCCTATTTTTTTTATTCATTATTAAACCTATTCCTGCATTACCCCTATTTGATTTTGTATTTATAACCCTGTATTCGCTTGACCAAAAGTCTTGTTCCTCCTGACATCGAACTTCACAATTCCCACTGTATCTAACTTTAACCTATCCATTTCCCTTTTTAAATTTTCTAACCTACCTGCCCGATTAAGGGATCTGACATTCCACGCTCCGCTCTGTAGAGCACCAGTTTCTTTCTCCTGATAACAACGTACTCCCGAGTAGTCCCCGCCCGGAGATCCGAATAGGGGATTATTTTACCTCCGGAATATTTTACCCAAGAGGAAGCCATCATCATTTAACCATACAGTAACGCTGCATGCCCTCGGGAAAAATGACGGGTGTAGTTTCCCCTTGCTTTCAGCCGTTCGCAGTACCAGCACAGCAAGGCCGTTTTGGTTAGTGTAACGAGGCCAGATAAGTCAATCGTCCAGACTGTTGCCCCTGCAACTACTAAAATGCCTGCTGCCACTCTTCAGGAACCACACATTTGTCTGGCCTCTCAACAGATACCCCTCCGTTGTGGTTGCACCCACGGTACGGCTATCTGTATCACTGAGGCACGCAAGCCTCCCCACCAAAGGCAAGGTCCATGGTTTAATAGGAGGCCCGCCATATGGGCCCTGAAATTAGAAAGAATTCAGGACCACAACCGTATGCCACATCTACCACATTGCCCAACAGGACCCGTTAGATTTATTGCGTCACGGTTAGGCGAACATGAACAACATGATCCATATGGCTCTCGAGTCTGATGCTTCCCCACAACAAGACAGAACAATGGAAATCCATCGATTTCCTGGACAACAACTGAGAGGTACCACGCACCACGCATCTTCACACAAGAACTCAGCTCCCACCTTGGGTCAGAGGATGTCTAGATCTGTCTGCGAATGACATGTTTTGCCAGTTACGAAGTTGCCAATTGACATGGGAACGGTAGAACTGAAGGCGGGCTGCAAGCTATTGACGTGTCAAGTGGTGCACTGGAACAGGACATCTGGGTCGTAAGAGCGTTTCTCGTAACCGGCTTCTTACAGTCTGATCGGACTCAGCAGCTCCAGTGGTCCTTCTGAGATCGTCTTTCAGTGCTGTGGCGGTATGTGTGCGACGCTCCAACGCACAGATGGCCAGATATTGGACTGCATGTGGAGCTGTAATGGGTTGGCCATCTTGTCCAACTCGCTTCTTGTACGGAGCCGTCTACCTGCAGCGTGTCCAAAACCAAAGATGAAAGATGGAGAGACATTGGCATCTGCAGTGACACGGCGGGAAGTCCATTCTTTTTGGATCAAACGGACCGCCCTTGCAACTTGCATTGCATTAAGAAATCACATTGAATATTACTGGTTGAATACACCGTCCAAAAATGGCAATTCCCATCTGTGTACTTCAGTAGAAAACACTGGGATTCCGGCCCTTATTTCCTTCGGAGGGGTCATCTGACACTTTTATGCATGACACAGCCAATGGGTGGCGAAAGATTTTAATTGCTGCATACATCGAAGGCGTCACTCTCAAGCCATGCAATAAGAACACAGGTACCACACGTATCAAAATAAGATTCATCTAATGGGGCGTTGATTCACTTGTTCCCCAAATTTTTTGAACAACGTAAGTGTGTAAGCCAAGTGCATAGGAAATGCCTTTTTTTTAAATTGTGCTTTTGGCTATGTGACATAGCCGCAGGCTTAGACGATGTCAGGCAATGCGCAAAGTTTTTTTTATTCTCAACGCCACTGCTAGAAATCAAGTAAGTTGGTTGTTTTTCCTGTTCCGACGTGGGCTATCACAGTGTTGTGAATTTATAGTCGCTGATGACCATTTGGATGCTTCTGGGAGAAATATCAGTTAATTTGTCTCCAGAATGAGATTTTCACTCTGCAGCGGAGTGTGCACTGATATGAAACTTCCTGGCAGATTAAAACTGTGTGCCCGACCGAGACTCGAACTCGGGACCTTTGCCTTTCGCGGGCAAGTGCTCTTGCCCGCGAAAGGCAAAGGTCCCGTGTTCGAGTCTCGGTCGGGCACACAGTTTTAATCTGCCAGGAAGTTTCATATCAGTTAATTTGTGTTCTTCGAGAAAGTGACACGCTGGCCGGAGTGGCCGTGCGGTTCTAGGCGCTACAGTCTGGAACCGGACGACCGCTATGGTCGCAGGTTCGAATCCTGCCTTGGGCATGGGTGTGTGTGATGTCCTTAGGTTAGTTAGGTTTAATTAGTTCTAAGTTCTAGGCGAATGATGACCTCAGAAGTTAAGTCGCATAGTGCTCCGAGACATTTGAACCATTTTTTGAGAAAGTGACAACATTTCCAAAGCCATTCTGGTGTGGCGTGCTAACAAGATCCACGTCTCTATTCCAAACAAAATAAAATGGTGGGAGATTATTATGTGCCTTCTGGTTCAAGTAAATTGTCTTGCGTGTTGGGAGTTTCGCCCTAAGAGGCAACACATACGAGACTGAAGGACAGTGGACATCGCAAATATGTCAAGATCTCACCAGAACTGTCTATGATTTAATTACGAGGGTAACCACTTCCTTAGGGTATTACTTTCGTAGCACTTACGAATTCAGAATTAACAGGCTGGTGTGCGACACGCACTGACTGTTCTGGAGGTAACTCAGGTAAGTTTGACAGGTGTGGATAATGCGTTTGGACCTCGTAATTGCTGAAACACAAAGACAGGTGTGTTAGCACTTGATCCACGCAGCCCTGTTAGACTATAGTGTCCTGATAAAGGCAGTAGAGGTGTTATATGTTGTCAGTTAGAGCTTGTACCATCGTTATTTCCTCTCGTCACATATTACTGTGTTTTATTTTGGTAGACACGAAAAAAGAATTCAGTCAAATTCACGGAAAATACATGAAGGAAAATGGAATAGTTTACAGTCTGTCACTGTTGTGTGTCGATCCTGGATTGTCACTGTGATGTACGTATTCACACGACCCACCGTATCGAAAATGATTTAGCTCACTCCCACTATATTCTTGTAGTTACTGAATCCACTTCCACAATATAAAGTCTTCTCATTACTGGTATTGACGTACATCAGCTGGAGTTATGCAGAACAATTCATCTCATAAGCCGAAGCCTAGAGATGTTTCAGATGCTTTCAGTACTATAAAAACTTGCCCAAAACTTTCAGAAATTCCCAAAACTAGCCATAAAGCATCTACATAAATAGCCAGCATCTGTAACCAGTCACACTCCATTTACACCCATTAATGTAAAGCAAATTCACAACCCATAAAACCTGCACCTGCCATACACATCTACTCCATTCATACATCCATTTGTCCCAATAGCTATTTGCATCCCAACCCCACAGCTAAAGAATCCGTCAGTTTTATTACCACTGCCCCCAGAACATCAGTCTCTTTCAACGCCCACATATTCCCCAACAGATAACTTAAGCCGCTCAATTGCCTTCCATTTCAACGTCCAGCTCACCTACTCCAAAAAACAATCTGTCTTCCGCTTCAACATTCTTTAAACTATTTTATAACCTTTACCCAACAACAAAACAACAACTAATCACCTAATACATCATGGCAAGGCAGCAGCACAGTAAGTATCCTGTTCCGAAATATCTGTTTCCTCAGTCCAAGAGAAACTTTCTTCAGCACAACACGCATATCTCTGTCCTTCTTTCAACAATGACACACAGTCTGAATGTCGTCCAACGCCCGACAGTCCACGCTTAATTCCTTCCCTGTAAGTTGAATTGGAGTTGCTGTTGACCACCTCCAAGATATCCCCATCCGGCCACAACCCTTAATAAATATTGCTGCCGAGCATCTGATTGTTACCATTTATGTCAAGAATTTTACTATAACGTATCTATAGCCTGAAAAATCTATAATAATAAATAATAATAATAATGAATCAGCAAGTATGAGAAAGAAACTAGTTTAAAATAATAATGGAATCATAAAATCAGAAGATGAGTTTATTACAAAATCAGCGGAAGACATTCAGATCGTCGGGTATTTCTTTACAGTTTGAAAGTATATTTTGTTATGTAAGATTGTGTTGAAGACAAAAATAATGTTCTTCGAAGAAATATGCCATTTCAGTAACTATCTGTAAAGATTTCCTCTGAAGACTGTTGGTTGTCGTCCTAAATTTACGTTGTAATCCAAAATAATCATTTTATAATTGTCTCTGGTGTCGTTTACCTCTTTCTGTAGTTCTTCACAGCAGTCTTATACTTATTCATCAGAACGTGATTATACTGGTGTATAGAGTTGAATGGTCTCAAGGAATACCATACGTAAATTTTTAGAATAAATCTTCATATTCTGCGTGGTTCATGCTAAATTTCTAGTATTCTTAGTGATTTTCTTTAATAAAGTATTTGTCTCGATATGATTACTACATAGTCTGCCCACCTTTTAGTAGACATTAATATAAGGTGTGTTCATTCTTCATTTTTATGACGGCTGGAACACTGCTGGGGACACATTGAACGATGTGTGAATGTTTGTGAGAGAATGGGAGCCCATTCTTCCTAAAAAACCAACCAGAGATAGTGATGTCAGACGCTGGGGGGGGGGAGTGAAATCTACGTTCTAACTCATCTGGAACGAGTTTCGTTGATCAAATGAAACCATATATGGTTCCAGAAATCTTTTCAGGTCTCAAACACCTATGATGTATATATACAAATTGGAGTGATGAATGAAGATTTGCACCAAGACCGAGATTCGAACCCAGGTCTCCTGTTCACTAGGCAGATGCGTTAACCACTACGCCATCCTGGACCGATAGCTCCACAAGGCTGCAAGTACTACTCCAACACGCCTCCTTCCTCCATCCAATTTTCAATTCATGCATCAGCCCACTTAGTATTCCCTCTAAATTCGATAAACTTTGCAGAGGCTCTCGAACTGTATTGGAATAGCTCCTCAGCATTGATCGAAGCGGGGATCCTATCTGATATCCAAGCATAGATGCTTTAATCAAATGGAACTATATGGCTCCAGAGACCTTTCAAATTCTCAGACATGTGTGGTTTATGTATGTCCGAAGCGATGAATGAAAATATGTATCAAAGCTGGGATTCCTCAGACTACATCAAAGAAAACCAGTGAAGTACTGAAACTAATCTTACATATATTCTGAAAACATACACACGGTTACTACGCCATGTGATACGTGATTACTCCTTTAATGATGAATAAGCAGTATTCAGTTGATTCAGTCTGGCCTGGCGGAACAAGCAATTAACCTCAATCTGAAAGGAAAACGATACAATGACTCTTGCTTTTTAGAGCTTCAGTAAATCTTCTTCTGGCACAGCAACATTATCTGTATGTTCTGTGCTGTACGGCCCTTTGTTATATTGCCGTACTTGATCACGCCTGTTCTATTCAGGTACTCAACCCCAGGCCGATAGCGATATTGTCCGACAAATATATACCAGAATGTAAAACAGCTTCCAAGGACCACACAAAGATTCTATTTACAGTCGGCTACATGCAGCAGTACCACACGCAGAAGAGCTATTTGATAGGAATCGCCTTCAATACTAAAGCCAGAATTCTTCAACACGTGGTACAACGCTGTTAACAAGACAATATTACCGGAAGAAAAACTAAGTCTGCAAGAAAATGAAAACCCACAGCCGCCATTATGATGTCATTTATTGTGTGGCTACCAGTTTCGGTGCTTCAGTGCACCAACTTCAGGCCTTAGCTGATGCAGAGGTGGTTAACACCATCTCCACATAAGATGCATGAGTTGCCAACATCTATAACTGGTTTTCGCAGACTATCTGTAACCTCTATGCTGTCTCTTCAACCGTCAACTATCAACTGAGTTGATAGCCACACATTAAATGACATCATGAGGACGGCAATTACGTAAGTGAACGGTCGAAGTCCCCGAGACCTCCAGTCACATGGATAGACAAACGCAAACTTGAAAAAACTAAGTGGCATACACCTGATCAAGATTAACGCCTGTGCCACATGCAGTAAACCAGATATTCAAGAGCACAGGAGTCTGTGTCGAAAAGCCGTAGGCGTTTGAAAAACAAATTCTCAGCCCGATTAATATAATCGCGCCTATCCGTTTCGCTGCAACAACATTCACGGCACCAGACTTTAAGCAATTCACTGAACGCACGAGATCTGCCAACACATGGAGAGTCGCCCACACAGCACGCTCCATCTATCACCTGCGACACGCTCAGAAATTACAATTGTTAACCTAACTGCAATATCTTTGTCGAACCCACCCACCAGGCTGCGCGCCACTCACAGCTATGCGAGAGACGGCACACATCTTCACACCAGATTCAGTGCATCTATACATCTGTCAAATTAGTACGGAAGACCGCAGTCAGGGCAATACATCAGAAGTAGCACAACGCTGCCAGGCATCACTACGAGGCATGCCATGTTGTGACCCTAATGGGCTATGGTTTTCTGAAGTTTGCCAACACTGAGTGGTAGAGGGGGATTCCTGACCAGAGCGAGCATCGCCGGAACACGGTAATACGTAAACTCACGTTGTGGCGTGAAAGACGTCAGTAAGAAATCCCTCCAAGTGCGAGCCATGTGCTATCATCCGCTCCGCACTCGCGGAAGGAACAACACCTATCGACATTCTTTCGAGAATGAAAACTGTTTACGGCGAAGGTGTTACGAACAGAACGAGTGTGGTTAAGTGGTGTAGAGAGTTAAGCGGAGAGAGAACAAATGTTCATGACGAACAGAGGAGTGGAAGATCTTATATTTTGACTCATGAGTTACTGCAAAAAATCGGGGAAAGTGTTCTAGAAGACTGCCGATTACAATGGAGGAAATTTCTGCGTTGTTAGCACAACTCTACAGAACTCTCTTATACGAAGCGATCGCAAAGACGCTGGGATACCGGAAACAATGAGCAAGATGGGTCCCAAAATAGCTGATAGAGTAGCGTAAGAAAACTCTGGTCAATAGGCCAGCGAGTTTCTTGAGCGAGTTAAATTGGAAGGTGACGATTTTCAGAGCTCTATTGTGACTGGAGATGAAACGTCGGTGGCTAACTACAAACCTGAGACAAAAAGACAGTCATCACATTGGCGTCACACCATTTTCTCATCTACCAAACAAGGGTTTTGGGACCGAAAAACCATTTCGGTTGAATTTCTGCCTCAGAGGGAGATCGTCAATTCGCAGTGGTATTATGGGAGCCTGAAAAAATTCAAAAGGAACACTCAAGATTAAGGAGGGGAATGCTGACGAGAGGAGTGTACTTGTAGCACGACAACACCTGTCGTCAAACAGCCTTAGCCACCAAACCAAAGGTACTTTTGGACTCATGTAGTTCCCCTGTATTGGTGCCTTCATATTTTCATCTTTTCAGCTTACTGAAGGCACTCAGGAGTGGCGTTAAATTTCCAACTGACGAGCAGTTGTAGAGAGAGGTTGTGGAGTGGGAGAAGGATCTGGTGGGAGAGTTCTTCGAGGAGGGCATGAACAACCTCGTGCCGCGGCTCACCATACACAGTGAACTATATCGTTATTATGTGACAAAATATGCAGCAGATGTATCAGCAATATCCCTTAAATTTCTTTTCAAATACACTTTTCCTTAAAAAGTGTAAAAATTTAGCACATTGATTTCTGAACATGCCTCGAAATATTCAGAGACTATCAGAGCGTATCAACATTCGAGACATTTTTTTTTCTATCAAGAACTTTACTGGCAGAAGTAAAGCTGTGACGACGGGGCGTGAGTTGTGCTTGGGTAGCTCAGTTGGTAGAGCACTTGCCTGCGAAAGGCAAAGGTCCCGAGTTTCGGTCCGGTACACAGTTTTACTCTGTCAGGAAGTTTCATATCAGCGCACACTCCGCTGCAGAGTGAAAATCTCATTCTGGGAACTTTATTCTTATTGGATATCACTCAGTACTACAGAAGAAGCTACAGCACTTCAAAGCTACGGATATCTCACTTATTAAGTGTCCATAGTATAAATAAACTCATTAGTGTTATTTTTTTGTTAACATGTGACTGCATTTATTGGCCGCCTCCACTGACGACACATAATTATCTTTGGGGTCAAAATATAAAAAAACTGCATTATACTCAGTGTAACTGGACATCCTCCTCTAGCATTACTTTTGCTCAGCACTAGTTGTCGATACCAGTATTGATTTTCGAATACTGGATAGGCTAGTATTATCTTACCTGCTTTTCTGAAAACTTTCGTATAATTTTATACACAGTATGTTATATTTTAAGCTAAAATTTCTAAAAAGAAATTACTTTATTTTCGATGTTACAATTGATACGTGCTAGCTGTGAATGTAGAGTTAAAATAATTTTTTTTAGAAACATTTCAGATTACGAATTATTTGGCACACTCAGACTTTCTGTTATTAATTACACAATCTAATACTGTTTACTATGTTTATTTTTTGATTCGTTTATGAAAGAATAATCCAAATTAATAGAAATTCATTTGCGAAGAAAATTGTAATATAGTTAATAGTAGTACTAATAGTAGTAAGCATGCCTCCGATGTGAGCGGACGTATATTTGTATTTTGGGCGAAAAATGTAATTTCGGCTTTGTTAATGTGAAATTTAAAAAGACTGTATGATATACTAAAATGTGACAAAATATACTATCGTAACAATAAGAATTCTGCAACAACAATCTTCAAATTTATTTTTATCAATTCAACCATGAGAACCTAAAATGTGAGGCCGGCCGAGGTGGCCGAGCGGTTCTAGGCGCTACAGTCTGGAGCCGCGTGACCGCTACGGTCGCAGGTTCGAATCCTGTCTCGGGCATGGATGTGTGTGATGTCCTTAGGTTAGGTTTAAGTAGTTCTAGGGGACTGATGACCTCAGAAGCTAAGTCCCATAGTGCTCAGAGGCATTTGAACCATTTTTTTAACCTAAAATATGAGAATTTCAGCTGCAAGAATCAGACCCCTAGACAAGAAGAACTGGAGCATACTATACACGAAAAGCTAAGTAAACTATGAAGTTTATTGTAATCTTCACTCCTCTCAAATTTTTCATAAAAGACTTTGCTTATTGTGGACAATAGCTGGAATTAGGAAAGAGGGGGGAGATTGCAACAGTCTTCAAAATCACTGCAGTGAATACCAAAGAGCAGAGCCTTTGTTATTAAGAAGTTCACTGCAATGTTTCTTCGATGCATGTCCGAAGGAACATTGCATCGTACTTCTTAATAACAAAGGCTCTGCTCTTTCGTATTTTTTCGCTAATATCAGGCCTTCGGTTCTCAATAAATAGGTCCTTACTGGAAGGGAGTATACATAAAGTACGAGTGCAGGTTGTGACAGACGGACGGCGACACATGGAAGTTTTGCTCTGGCTGTAATTCGTGCTCGGGTGGCCGAACTGTTTCAAGACCGCTCGAGTAAAGCGGGAAATCCGGGTTCAAGCCCTTGTGCGGTACAATTTTTCACTGTCGTCATTCACTTATACGGCCAAAGGTGGCTCATATTCGCAACTGCGAATACTTTTCGTATATACCGGGTGATCAAAAAGTCTGTATAAATTTGAAAACTTAATAAACCACGGAATAATGTAGATACAGAGGTAAAAATTGACTCACATGCTTGAAATGACATGGAGTTTTATTAGAAGCAAAAAAAAAAAAAATTGCTAGACGCGTGAAAGATGTCTTGCGCGCGTCGTTTGGTGATGATCGTGTGCTCAGCCGACACTTTCGTCATGCTTGGCCTCCCAGGTCCCCAGACCTCAGTCCGTGCGATTATTGGCTTCGGGGTTACCTGAAGTCGCAAGTCTATCACAATCGACCGACATCTCTAGGGATGCTGAAAGACAACATCCGACGCCAATGCCTCGCCATAACTCCGGACATGCTTTTCCAGTGGTGTTCACAACATTATTCCTCGACTACAGCTATTGGTGATGAATGATGGTGGACATATTGAGCATTTCCTGTAAAGAACATCATCTTTGCCTTGTCTTACTTTGTTATGCTAATTATTGCTATTCTGATCAGATGTAGTGCCATCTGTCGGATATTTTTTGAATGTTTGTATTTTTTTGGTTCTAATAAAACCCCATGTCATTCCAAGCATCTATCTACATTATTCCGTGATTTATTCAGTTTTCGTATACTGACTTTTTGATTACGCGGTATGATTGAATGTAGATAATCAGACAAGTCAAAAACGGTGAACAACAACAACTACAAACCGTTGGGCTCCTATCAACATCAAAACGTAGCAACACAGTGTGCCGAGACCTAGGAAGAAAGAAAACTGCAGCAGCCGGATCAACGAAGCATCAATCAGCACAGAGTCGGCCTTCCAGTAACACACTGCCGCAATGAAGTGCACCAAGAGTCAAATTATTTATAATTTACTTTGTAAGCTGATAACATAAAAATAAAGGTTTATTAAGAAGCAAAAAACGAAGGAAAGCTATAGGTCCAGCTGTGTGACGACACAGTAGCTCTTCATCGTTGTTAATCCGTAACAGATTTAGCAAAACAATAATAATAATATTATCCGCCACTAGCAGCCATAATTCTCTCTATGAACAAACATTTTCATCGAATTTTCTCAATACTGTGTTTCTAGACAACACTATGCCAGAGGATGAAAAAGCGCATGTCCGGCGAATATAGTCGGACTCTTACACCTAATTTCCCGCAGCTATTTCAGTAACTTCGTTGCAATCTGAGAAGACTGCTAGGTGTACATACTATTACGCAAATTTTAGTCAACTTCCAAATCTGTCTGTAATGGTGAAGACCACGTAATGTTTTGTGACATTCCTAACAAGTTGGAAAATGGAACATTCGGACAGTTTAAAACTATGCGCCTCACAGTATTCGAACTAGAACCTTCTGTTTCTGGGCGAATATTCCCACCGACTGACCTGTCTAGATACGACTCGTAGGCTGCGTCCCGTCTACACTTCTGCCAATTCGTCCCTGTTACCATCCAAACTCGTCGATGCTCCGCTGCATAATATGCGCGTCTAGCACAACTCAGTTGGTAACAGCGTTCCCCGCGAAAGGCAGGGATCTGGGGACATAGTTTTAATCTCCTAGGAAGTTTAATAACAGCACACATTGTGCACTTTATAATAGATGATTCACTGTGGTACCTGTAGACAGCTGTATTACATTGGTCTTAAATTTTCACTTTTTATTACAGAAACGAAAGTAGCCGTGATTAATAGATTTAGATGCGCCGAAAAAGGAAAATCTATGTTAAAATGGTCTACTAGATCGCTCAGCGTTACAAGTAAGCAAGTTGTTACCGTTTCAGTCATATTCATGGGACATCATAAGACCTACATGCAAAGATTTGTGACATGAGTTCCTCTGTCGTAAGTGAGTGAGATGGGCACTTCCAGTATAATTTGACAACAGTGCTTCAGATTATGACTCATTTGCACACCGTCCATTCACGTGAACATTGTCAATGCAGGAACAAGACGCGATTTTGGCTGTCATTTGTGATAATCGCGTGTTCTTGTGCTGTGTTAGTTCACTTGCTGCTGGGACGAGTGTCGACGTGGTTAGCAATGAATGTGTGTGATGTTAAGCGTTGAGACTCGAGAATTATGTTATTGTGCATATGTACGCTTTCGAAAAACTATCCCGCACTTGTAGTAACAAACCCGATTGATTTTATTACGTTTGCGGAGATGTGACATGGGGTTCAAGAAGGCGATCATTGACCAAAGCAGTGAAACGGGAATACGCCTCGTACTTCAGGTGTCGAGTTGGAGATCAAGACAAATCGTGAGCTCCATTCGTGTGTGTTGCACCTCGTATTCGTCTACATTGAATGTCTGGATTGTAAAGAGTGTTTCAGAACTTCCCATTCCATTGAAAACAATATAGCCAACTTAACACTACTCTTTGAATTGTGTAAGCAGTCAGATATCGATAGTAACAATCTGAAGGCGAAACATGGTAGCGCGATTCTAAGAATTGTTGTGAGACGAGGTCAGTCTGCGAGAGTGGAAGTAGTAGTGTCGGTCGAGAGCTCGGAGACAGAAGACGTGTCATGCTGCCGTGACGTCGGTGATGGCAGATCTTACCACACTCAAGGCCTTATGTCATTTACATAACCAGAAGACATTTAGATGGCTTAACTGCGCTTGAAGATGGAATTAAAGGTAAAATTCGCAAGCATAGCTCAAAAGTAATTGCAGGGTTAGGCTCATGATTGTTAGTACGCGTTTGCAATAATCCCGTGTTTTGCTTGTCGGTTACAGAAACCTCCTTATCCGCCAATTAATAATAATTATTGTCCACATCTAACTAATAAAAAAAATTCTATAGTTATTAAATGTTAATGTAACTTTGAAATGGAAATAATTTGTTAACCTGGAACTCAGCCATTATTGATATCTATGTCATTGTCATTGTCATTATTATTACTTGGTCTTGATGATTTCTGAAGCTTTTAAATAGACTTAGTTTATGAAATCCGTTCTTAGTAGTTATTTTGTAGTTAACAAAACCCAAGCCAACTCCTTTTTATTAAACTAATTCTTAGTAACAATAAGCTTTAGCCGCTGCTGCTGTGAATTGCTGTAAGCCACATGGAAAAAGCCGGTCATCTAAAGAGGTGAGTGCAAAACTTAGGCCAAACCAGAGACACTGACACACCACAACATGTCATGTACTCTAATCCAGTAAATTCCGTTGCTCGAGTCAGATTCTGTATCACTTGCAAATTATTGTTCAAAACGGAAGTCAGGTAGGTTATGTATCCATTGTTACGGGTTCATTTGTTCCTGTAGTTTTTCATATTCAAATACGCAGTCAGATAGCTTATCCAAATGTAAGTTTTAAGTCTTTCATGTAACGATCTGTTGAGAGCTTAAATTACAGTGAAATTGACACTCTTACAGAATATAGGTACATTTGTTTCAGCTGCGTTACAGGATGCATGGTAAATATGTCTATATCAAGTTTGGTGTGCTTGGTATTTGGCGTGAACCCACAAATCGTGCATCACTTTTTTGTATAGTACTCCCCCTGAAGAAAAGATTCAATACTAATATAAAGAGGAATATTCAATAAGCTGACCTCCCATCTATCGTTCACTCTGTGGCTTATGGCGAAGGCTTGCCAGTTCGTTTTCCCACCACATGTCCGAGCCTCAAGTAATGATAGCGATTATGCTCACCTGACACAAAAAGCCGAAAAAGTGCAGTCACGTACCAGTGACATTGATAATGAATTTACACATCTCTGGAGCATTCGATGATGAGCAGGGGAAGCAGTTCCGCCACGACTTATTTTTCATGGAACATATGTACAGTTGTGGTCCAAAGTATCCGAACGACCTGAACTGCATTTCGCCTGATTCGCATGCAACCGGCATAACGCGGCTGTCTAGCAGGTCCACTAATCGCCCTTGGTACAGTCGTTTGACTATTGAAAATGGTTCCAACATGTCACCACTAGAAAACACCGCTCTGTCTCGCAATAACTCATGATGTAAAGTAATACCACGATACTTCAAATATCAGGGAACACGTTATCACAGATAGGAGTGTTGTTAAGGCTTGTAAGCTCACATTTATCACAATAAATGACATACCTGAAATGTTACCACTCTCATTATTACGTCAGATAGGTAATGCACGTGATAAGTTCGGCGTATTCATGATTTCCTCTGCAAAGTAACATACCGTGCATATTACGTATTTAACAAAAAATGACATTAAAAATTTTAGTTATTCACGAGCTGCTAGTTGAGAGTATGTATGAACTTCAAATGACACGACGAACCGTCTCGTTCTGCATATGTATTCGAACCTAGGTCATGCAAATTAAGCAAAGATTTCTTGACTGACGTAAACTAACAGTCATTCCTGATTAGGCATACAGAGAGTGATATACCTCGATTTTAGACAGTATCAGTTAGGAAATATCAACTTTAAATTACATAACGCAAACATTTTTAACGGACGCGAATTCCTCCCCAGCGTCTCTTGTCCCTGTTAACGAACTACGAGAGATGTTAAATATTGTTTTTTCACAAGTAACTTACATGAAATGCCATGAGGTAAAGCTTTGTGTTGGGCAGGGATTCGAACCCAGAACCTAAACGAATTGATATCGAAGCACAACCAACTGTGACATATCGCATTTTCTCGGCAGTAGCTAGATGTTTTAACTGAAATGACGAGACGAAACATTATTTTTTTCCTTCCCAGGACTCCAACCCGGCACCTATCGCTCTTATATTCAAGAGAAAACGAATGTTAAATATGGGTTTGTTGCACCAGCAGCGACATGTGAACATGTTTGAACTAGAAATAATATGACGAAGAGTTCAGTGCTCACTGGGAATAGAGCTCCACACATATCGTTGTTGACTATACACAAAGAGACGTCAGCTACCGTATTTTTCTCCACCAGCAGCTCGGAATAACATCTTGAACTTACAGTGATCTCGCAAATAGTTCTCTGTCCCACTGGGAGTCAAAAACGTCAGGTATTGTTAGTGTTGACAACGAGTGAAAAAACATTAAAAATCAAAATTATTAGCCACCAGCAGATAGGTGTTCTCTTGCTAGATCTTGATAATACATAATGAAATCTTTAGTGCCGGGCCAGGATTCCAACCCATTCACATGTAATTTGAGGAATCTGCAGTTTTGAACAAACAACAAATTGTAGCAGAGCTGTATTGCCACGAAGAGATCAAATTCCGTGTTAAGGGCGGTCTGAGTTGCATTCTCAGTTCAGAACCAATTTTATCGACATACAGAAGCTCAGATAATAGATGAAATAAGTGTCCTGTGACCCTACGTAGCGTTTGTTTCGTTACTAGAAATAAATAACTAGTATAAGAAAGGTTACTGGTGATAGAGTTTCTACATGTCGTCACTCCAGACTTCATTGTGGTTCAACCTAACGTCTACTTGGCAGAGAAGGAATATCATCTTTAATGTTAATTTAAGACCACACTGCCATTATATCTTCTTCACTTGGTGTAGTCAGAAGAGAATGGAATCTTTCTCTCCCTATCTAAAATCATTGACAGAAGTGGGAATCGAACCTAGACCATACGTATAAGAACCTACCACCAGTCCAACAGACCACCAAACCCTGTTTTTTTGTGATTCATTTTTCTATCGTAACGCCGTTGCGCCGCACTGGATGAGAATTCTGACACACAGGCTCCCTGTAGTTTTGCAGAATGTTCAGTAAATTCATTTACTTGCTTGACTGAATCACCATGAACTAGCTGCCCCGGCTACCCAGTGCATACATTCGACTCTATTTTGTAATCACCGAAATAAAATCACGTAACTGCCACCTACACAGAACTGCCAACAGTGTAGGATGCAGAAATTTAAATAGGAAGTGTTCCCTTCCACTTGAGCTATTCTATTGCGCTATCTGTTTGTAAAAAACGTCGTGCAGCTCTAACTGTTTTTCTCAGAAGTCTAGACCCGGCCATTAACATTATCTCGCAGCGCTGTGGTATGCAGAAGTTGTGGGGGAATTGTTGTTCATCTCTTGAGGTGTTGTAGCTGTGTGTCAGCTAATAGCGTAATGGTAAGTGTGGTGCACCGTAGGTAAGATGCCGCGAGTTCGAATATATTTACTACTAAATTGTTTTAAAACGCCATTCTGCTGTCTGCTGAAGTTACCATTCTAATGAAACTTTGAACATAATTCCCTTCACTTCTCAACCCAAAATAGTCGCATGTGGAAAAAGGGCTAACTTCTGTGACATTATGTTCTTTTCAGGTTTAAAAGACAGCCAGGTAGCAGATGCAAATACACTCCTGGAAAAGGAAAAAAGAACACATTGACACCGGTGTGTCAGACCCACCATACTTGCTCCGGACACTGCGAGAGGGCTGTACAAGCAATGATCACACGCACGGCACAGCGGACACACCAGGAACCGCGGTGTTGGCCGTCGAATGGCGCTAGCTGCGCAGCATTTGTGCACCGCCGCCGTCAGTGTCAGCCAGTTTGCCGTGGCATACGGAGCTCCATCGCAGTCTTTAACACTGGTAGCATGCCGCGACAACGTGGACGTGAACCGTATGTGCAGTTGACGGACTTTGAGCGAGGGCGTATAGTGGGCATGCGGGAGGCCGGGTGGACGTACCGCCGAATTGCTCAACACGTGGGGCGTGAGGTCTCCACAGTACATCGATGTTGTCGCCAGTGGTCGGCGGAAGGTGCACGTGCCCGTCGACCTGGGACCGGACCGCAGCGACGCACGGATGCACGCCAAGACCGTAGGATCCTACGCAGTGCCGTAGGGGACCGCACCGCCACTTCCCAGCAAATTAGGGACACTGTTGCTCCTGGGATATCGGCGAGGACCATTCGCAACCGTCTCCATGAAGCTGGGCTACGGTCCCGCACACCGTTAGGCCATCTTCCGCTCACGCCCCAACATCGTGCAGCCCGCCTCCAGTGGTGTCGCGACAGGCGTGAATGGACGGACGAATGGAGACGTGTCGTCTTCAGCGATGAGAGTCGCTTCTGCCTTGGTGCCAATGATGGTCGTATGCGTGTTTGGCGCCGTGCAGGTGAGCGCCACAATCAGGACTGCATACGACCGAGGCACACAGGGCCAACACCCGGCATCATGGTGTGGGGAGCGGTCTCCTACACTGGCCGTACACCACTGGTGATCGTCGAGGGGACACTGAATAGTGCACGGTACATCCAAACCGTCATCGAACCCATCGTTCTACCATTCCTAGACCGGCAAGGGAACTTGCTGTTCCAACAGGTCAATGCACGTCTGCATGTATCCCGTGCCACCCAACGTGCTCTAGAAGGTGTAAGTCAACTACCCTGGCCAGCAAGATCTCCGGATCTGTCCCCCATTGAGCATGTTTGGGACTGGATGAAGCGTCGTCTCACGCGGTCTGCACGTCCAGTACGAACGCTGGTCCAACTGAGGCGCCAGGTGGAAATGGCATGGCAAGCCGTTCCACAGGACTACATCCAGCATCTCTACGATCGTCTCCATGGGACAATAGCAGCCTGCATTGCTGCGAAAGGTGGATGTACACTGTACTAGTGCCGACATTGAGCATGCTCTGTTGCCTGTGTCTATGTGCCTGTGGTTCTGTCAGTGTGATCATGTGATGTATCTGACCCCAGGAGTGTGTCAATAAAGTTTCCCCTTCCTGGGACAATGAATTCACGGTGTACTTATTTCAATTTCCAGGAGTGTAGTTCAAATGGCTCTGAGCACTATGGGACTTAACATCTGTGGTCATCAGTCCCCTAGAACTTAGAACTACTTAAACCTAACTAACTTAAGGACAGCACACATATCCATGCCCGAGGCAGGATTCGAACCTGCGACCGCAGCGGTCACGCGGTTCCCGACTGAAGCGTCTAGAACCGCACGGCTACACCGGCCGGCGCAGCAGATGCACCTCGAAGCTTTTGTATTATGTACGGGGAGAGCACATCGTGCCCAAATACGTCAGAAAAGTATATTCTACATTAGCTGTCGTATGGTAGTGGCATTTTATTCTTCTTCAAACATTGTTTGACAGCTTTAACTCAGAGTAAGTTTTCTACATTCATGTAATCAATAAACTGCATGTGCATTGTCAGACTGCTATGGATAACATCAGAGAATTCGCATATATCGTTGATGATTAATTTCGCTCTCATGTTTAGTATTGTTTCAACAACACTAAAGGAAACCTTACGAAAACTGAGCGCTGTATTATAAGAAATGAAATAAAACTACCCACAATAACCTTACGACGAAAGTCTGTTTTAATAAAACTGAGTATCTGTACACAAGCATGCCTCTATCGACACGAATTAGTAAAATACTACTCACCTAGATTTTGATTGGGTCTGTATTTAATTGGTATGCTGTGTCATACTCAAGAGGTATGCAAATGTGGCATTTCATAAATATAGATATGTATTACTAGAAACCCAGAATTTTCTTGTCAGCAGCGCAAAGAGGCGTTGCCTGTTGTGCAGCATTGTATGTTTTTCGTCATTGCACTATGAGCCGAAAGTATTTCCTTGCGATTTCCTTACTGATGTTTGATCTGACTGCTTGTAGCTCTTTCACAGAAGGGGCAAAAACGGTGACGTCATTGAGACTGGAACTGCGAACGATAACAGACACTTTTTCACAGGTCAGCAGGTTACCACAGAGCTGGCGAACAGGTATGTGCGTGAGCTTCCTCTTACGAGGCTAATGGTGGCTGGAACTCATAAACCGCTATTTAAAGGACGCGATTAGTTGTGGTTTCCACCTGCAACGACTTTCCTGGGCTGAAAACCATTAGTTTACAATCTTTTGCTACACCTCAAGTGATAATAACTGAGATTATTCAATGGAAATGACAGGTCAAATCAAGTGAACTTTGAGGCTTAATTCCGTGCACACTAGGAAGTAACTCGTCGATCACAGAGTTGCCAAACACACGTTGCCTTGTTGCCAAATCTCAGTTAGAGTACCAGCAGGAAGACGACCAACCGATGTGATCCTACAGCGGGCTGTGAAGTGACCATAGCTGGTGTCTCCAAGTCGCAGCTGCTACAACCTGAAATACGTAATGTGACTGATTCGTATTTCTGTAACTAGGTTTAGGGACTGGAGCGTAGTTACTAAAAATACTCAGAATTGACTGCAATCTAAGCATCATAAATCAGTAACTCTCATAGTTGTTTTTATATTTCTTTCGCAAGTGTACTTAAAACTAAGAAACTCATTCACAGGCGTTTTCGAGCCTCGCCGATATTCGAGCACAACAAACAAATGAAAATAATGGGTTTGTGTGTGTGTGACAGAGAGAGAGAGAGAGAGAGAGAGAGAGAGAGAGA
Organism: Schistocerca nitens; assembly: GCF_023898315.1. Taxonomy (NCBI): domain Eukaryota; kingdom Metazoa; phylum Arthropoda; class Insecta; order Orthoptera; family Acrididae; genus Schistocerca; species Schistocerca nitens. The sequence goes on from NC_064617.1 coordinate 849,676,573, forward strand.
GAGAGAGAGAGAGAGGGAGGGAGAGGGAGAGAGGGAGAGAGGGAGAATTAAAAAAGAATGAGAGAGAGAGGAGAGTGTGTGAAAAAAGTTGTTGTAAAGAAATTGAATCATGGTATGTACAGAAATCTTTCATTTAAAATGACACATTCCACGTCATTACGAAATGTCGTATTCATGATCTATGGAACAAGAATTAATTTAATCTAATCTAGTCACATCATATTGATGACTAGCCATGAGGAGTCATGAATTACCGAAGTTTTCGGCAATACCAGTAACCAAATCTAAACTGAAAATAAAAGACGACAATTTTTGTATAAACCGGGACCCCTATCAAGACCCTTTCGTCCCTGTTAGCTAACCACGAAAGATGTCTGATACACCTCCATTCTGAAGTAACAATGTGTGCATGCATTTGAAGATGAAGTGCAAGATGTGAATTTCTGTGACGGAGATACAAACCCAACACGTAGTCGGATTGTTAACTAAGAAAAATCAAATGTTACGTATCGGTTTTTCTTACGAGCTGCTAGGTGTTTGAATCTAAAATAAGGATACAAAGTTTTGTGCCTAAGCGACAATCGATCTGCACACCTACAGTGCATCCACGAATATAGCTTAAGTATCAGTTGCTTACTCACCAACAGTAAGATGTGTGCGTGTTTGACCAGAAATAACGACACCTATTGCGATTGTTGCCAACACATGAACAGACATTAAAAATGCACGTTAATTTTCACTAGCAGGTGGGTGTGCACTTGGTAGGGCTTGAAATGAAATTATGAATATTTTTGTACTGGATACTTTGGAGGAGACCTAGAGAAGATTTCAGTCTTGGAAAAAGGAACGAGATGATTGAACTATACTGATCTGAGAGATTCAGATCCTCGAAAGAGGAGATAATAATTCGAACCACAGTCCAGCACCAAATTTTTCAATGTCTCTAGTTCAATCAAGTACAAGTAAAATAAGAGACCTGTTTCTTTAAATGGCTATCTGTTCATTAAATAAAATAAAATTTTCTAATGTAAGTGAGTTTACTGGAGACTGTATTTCTGTTTGCTATGACTTCTGCTACGTCATTTCCCAACGTTAACCGGCTCTGCCCAGTTGGTAATGAAGGAACGTGATGATTAATGTGGATTATGGATTATAACGTCTTTCTCTTGAAGTTACCAGAGGTAAAGTAAATCTGTTTGTGCCTCTTAAGAGTAAACGCCTGAACCCATGCATTGCACCTGTGATAGTTCGGTCCACCAGACCATTGGGTCAACCTTTCCCAGCCCCAGGAGAGTGCTGTAACGGATGATGTGTTTAGCTTACAAAATTAACCACGGTGGAAAAAATGCGAGTCTATTAAATGGTTAAGTAGAAGCGGGCTTCTGACGCGGAGATTATGCTATTCTCATGTCAGCAGGATGTAAAGACTCTTCCAGGCATCATAGCCTCGATGTGAAGTCATTTTGAAATATTCACTATCTCAGGAAATGTCTTATTTCGAGAAAATCCACTGTGAAGTGTGAAGTTACCGGATAAATCGATTATTATCGTCATTATTACTATCATTTTACTCATACCACTGCTGGAACACACGAGCTTGAAGATCATTAATTTCTTTTGGTCACAATAGGAGTAGTTTCCCAAGAACAGGCTCTTTCCCTGTCTACGGAATCCTTTTCATGTTAATATCAAAATCAGCAGTTACTCGTAGATTACATTAAAACTAAAGTAATGGATGAAGACGTTACTTGAAAACAAAAACGCGCTGCCTTTCTTCATTTACTTGCGCATAGAAATGGCTGCCGAATACTGCCAAACCAAAAGGCAAAAGGTCTTACTGCCTTCCGATATATGTCGCTGTCAGTTCTTCCATATGATTTAGTCGACATGACCTGTTTCAAATTGTGTATAACTGACAATATTTTAGAAAACAATTGTTTTCCTTTGAAATATACCGAAAGATTTTCATTCTAAGCTATCCAAGCACAAAACTTTCGCAATATTAGTTCAAATTTAATATATGCTTCTATAATGTAGGAAAGTATTTCACAGTTGCAAAACTCGTATCCGACTTATTAACCTTACACGTAGTCGCTGACCATAAACTCTAGCTCAGAGTGACACCAGTTTAGGTTTGCAACCAATGATTCTCACAGCTACAGGAACACTACTTGTGATATCTCTTAGACAAAATACTTACGTAGTGTCATCAGACGAAAAGATCAACCTGACACAAACTGTGAGAAGTTTGTTTTACAACCTTCGTACCTGGATAATGAGCTTTTTCCTATTTGAGATATCTGTGAACGTTGCTGCTTAAGATGATTTAAGAAGAAACTGAATTCCTTCATCTAGGACTATGTTTGGAGAAATCGTCTTAACGGCACAAAATCGGGGTTTGTGAATAGTTTACCGGCCGTATTGTGCCGCATTTCACAGGTTGGAAGGCAAAAAGCTTATTGACAAATTTCACAGAAGGAAAAGGGGGACGAAATGTCTCCCACTGGAAAGCCATGTTGTTTTATTTAAATGATTACAAAATCAGGTAAAACGAACAGTGAGGTTGTCAGTATAAGCACATTACTGTTGTCAATATGATGTTGCACCTCCTAGGGCCTGTAATGGTCAAGGGCCCGTTTAGGTCAGTCAAACTGTATACAGAAGTGGAAGAGAGAGCACCACTAAATTCGACAATCCGTATGAATTTCATACACACAGAATTTACTGTTACAGTGTACTTATGGAGCCCAATGAGTGACTTGCATATTTTCCGGTGAGGAAGAGCACTGGCAAACAGTCTTCGCTACATTAGGTTACTTAAAATGGTGTTACTCTTAGCTAGAATTTATGATCAGCGGGTAAGTGTAAGGACAATGAGTCGGATGCGGCTTTTGCAACTGTGAAATACTTTCCTACATTATAGAAGCGAATATTAAATTTGAACTAATATTGCGAAACTTTTGGACTTGGATAAATTAGAATGAAAATCTTGCTGTTTATTTTAAAGGAAAATAATTGGTTTTGTAAAACATTCTCTGTCATAGACAGCTTGAAACAGGTCACGTGGACCAAATCATATCGAAGAACTGACAGCGACGTATTTCGGAAGGCAGTAACATCCCTTGGCTTTTGGTTTGGCAGTATTCGACAGCCATTTCTAGGCGCAAGTAAATGAAGAAAGGCAGAGCGTTTTTGTTTTCAAGTAACGTCTTCATCCATTAATTTAGTTTCAATGTGGTCTACGAGTAATTGCTGATGTTTGATATTAACATGGAAAGGATTCCGTAGACAGGGAGAGAACCTGTTCTTGGGCAACTACTTCTATATTGACCAAAAGACCTTAAATGATCTTCAAGCACATGTGTTCCAGCAGGGCATGAAGAAAATGATAGTAATAATGACGGTAATAATCGAATTATCCGGTAACTTCACACTTCACAGTGGATTTTCTCGAAATAAGACATTTAATGAGTTAGTGAATATTTCAAAATGACTTCACATCTAGGCTATGATGCCTGGAAGAGTCTTTACATCCTGCTAACATGAGAATAGCATAATCTCCGCTCAGAAGCCCGCTTCTACTTCACCATTTAATAGACTCGCATTTTTTCCACCGTGGTTAATTTTGTAAGCAAAACACATCATCCGTTACAGCACCCTCCTGGGGCTGGGGAAGGTTGACCCAATGGTCTGGTGGACCGAACTATCACAGGTGCAATGCATGGGTTCAGGCGTTTACTCTTAAGAGGCACAAACAGATTTACTTTACCTCTGGTAACTTCAAGAGAAAGACGTTATAATCCATAATCCACATTAATCATCACGTTCCTTCATTACCAACTGGGCAGAGCCGGTTAACGTTGGGAAATGACATAGCAGAAGTCATAGCAAACAGAAATACAGTCTCCAGTAAACTCACTTACATTAGAAAATTTTATTTTATTTAATGAACCGATAGCCATTTAAAGGAAAAGGTCTTTTATTTTACTTGTACTTGATTGAACTAGAGACGTTGAAAAATTTGGTGCTAGACTGTGATTCGAATTCGTATCTCCTCTTTCGAGGATCTGAATCTCTCAGAACAGTATAGTTCAATCATCTCGTTCCTTTTCCCTTCTCTAGGTCTCCTCCAAAGTATCCAGTACAAAAATATTCATAATTTCATTTCAAGCCCTACCAAGTGCACACCCACCTGCTAGTGAAAATTAACGTGCATTTTTAATGTCTGTTCATGTGTTGGCAACAATCGCAATAGGTGTCGTTATTTCTGGTCAAACACGCACACATCTTACTGTTGGTGAGTAAGCAACTGATACTTAAGCTATATTCGTGGATGCACTGTAGGTGTGCAGATCGATTGTCGCTTAGGCACAAAACTTTGTATCCTTATTTTAGATTCAAACACCTAGCAGCTCGTAAGAAAAACCGATACGTAACATTTGATTTTTCTTAGTTAACAATCCGACTACGTGTTGGGTTTGTATCTCCGTCACAGAAATTCACATCTTGCACTTCATCTTCAAATGCATGCACACATTGTTACTTCAGAATGGAGGTGTATCAGACATCTTTCGTGGTTAGCTAACAGGGACGAAAGGGTCTTGATAGGGGTCCCGGTTTATACAAAAATTGTCGTCTTTTATTTTCAAGTTTAGATTTGGTTACTGGTATTGCCGAAAACTTCGGTAATTCATGACTCTTCATGGCTAGTCATCAATATGATGTGACTAGATTAGATTAAATTAATTCTTGTTCCATAGATCATGAATACGACATTTCGTAATGACGTGGAATGTGTCATTTTAAATGAAATATTTCTGTACATACCATGATTCAATTTCTTTACAACAACTTTTTTCACACACTCTCCTCTCTCTCTCATTCTTTTTTAATTCTCCCTCTCTCCCTCTCTCCCTCTCTCCCTCTCTCCCTCTCCCACCCTCTCTCTCTCTCTCTCCCTCTCTCTCTCTCTCTCTCTCTCTCTCTCTGTCACACACACACAAACCCATTATTTTCATTTGTTTGTTGTGCTCGAATATCGGCGAGGCTCGAAAACGCCTGTGCATGAGTTTCTTAGTTTTAAGTACACTTGCGAAAGAAATATAAAAACAACTATGAGAGTTACTGATTTATGATGCTTAGATTGCAGTCAATTCTGAGTATTTTTAGTAACTACGCTCCAGTCCCTAAACCTAGTTACAGAAATACGAATCAATCACATTACGTATTTCAGGTTGTAGCAGCTGCGACTTGGAGACACCAGCTATGGTCACTTCCCAGCCTGCTGTAGGATCACATCGGTTGGTCGTCTTCCTGCTGGTACTCTAACTGAGATTTGGCAACAAGTGAAACGTCCCCTTTTAAACAATATACACGACTGTGCTTAACCTGACACACAATATTTTTTTTAGCGCAATGCAATCTGACTTTCAAAATCTCTAGAAGAGAATGGCCCTGACTAACATTAAACTATCTCTTTCACAAATCACTTACCTCACAAAAATCTTCGCTGCTCAAGCTACTGCAATACAGCGAGCGCCACTACTGCCAGCTAAATAAAAGATTCAAACTATGGAAGGCACTAACTACTGATAGGGATAGTTAGCAAATGAAAGATATTAATAGAGAACAAACAATGTATTTACCTTGATATCATGACAAATTACAAAACTGCGCCATCACTCTCCCCACATCCACCACTGCTGGCGGCTCACCTCCAACTGCCCAACGCTACGCGCTGTTCACAGCCAGCTGCCTAACACTACAATGGTTGAGTATTACAACAATGCAAAGCAGCCACAGACTGCACACGGCACAGCCGGTGATTTTCATACAGAGGTGGCGTTACTAATAAAAAAAACCTAAACAGCCTACTTACACAAGGCAACGTGTGTTTGGCAACTCTGTGATCAACGAGTTACTTCTTAGTGTGCACGGAATTAAGCCTCAAAGTTCACTTGATTTGACCTGTCATTTCCATTGAATAATCTCAGTTATTATCGCTTGAGGTGTAACAAAAGATTGTAAACTAATGGTTTTCAGCCCAGGAAAGTCTTTGCAGGTGGAAATCGCAAATAATCGCGTCCTTTAAATAGCGGTTTATGAGTTCTAGCCACTATTAGCCTCGTAAGAGGAATCTCACGCACATACCTGTTCGCCAGCTCTGTGGTAACCTGCTGACCTGTGAAAAAGTGTCTGTTATCGTTCGCAGTTCCAGTCTCAATGACGTCACCGTTTTTGCCCCTTCTGTGAAAGAGCTACAAGCAGTCAGATCAAACATCAGTAAGGAAATCGCAAGGAAATACTTTCGGCTCATAGTGCAATGACGAAAAACATACAATGCTGCACAACAGGCAACGCCTCTTTGCGCTGCTGACAAGAAAATTCTGGGTTTCTAGTAATACATATCTATATTTATGAAATGCCACATTTGCATACCTCTTGAGTATGACACAGCATACCAATTAAATACAGACCCAATCAAAATCTAGGTGAGTAGTATTTTACTAATTCGTGTCGATAGAGGCATGCTTGTGTACAGATACTCAGTTTTATTAAAACAGACTTTCGTCGTAAGGTTATTGTGGGTAGTTTTATTTCATTTCTTATAATACAGCGCTCAGTTTTCGTAAGGTTTCCTTTAGTGTTGTTGAAACAATACTAAACATGAGAGCGAAATTAATCATCAACGATATATGCGAATTCTCTGATGTTATCCATAGCAGTCTGACAATGCACATGCAGTTTATTGATTACATGCATGTAGAAAACTTGCTCTGAGTTAAAGCTGTCAAACAATGTTTGAAGAAGAATAAAATGCCACTACCATACGACAGCTAATGTAGAATATACTTTTCTGACGTATTTGGGCACGATGTGCTCTCCCCGTACATAATACAAAAGCTTCGAGGTGCATCTGCTGCGCCGGCCGGTGTAGCCGTGCGGTTCTAGACGCTTCAGTCGGGAACCGCGTGACCGCTACGGTCGCAGGTTCGAATACTGCCTCGGGCATGGATATGTGTGCTGTCCTTAAGTTAGTTAGGTTTAAGTAGTTCTAAGTTCTAGGGGACTGATGACCACAGATGTTAAGTCCCATAGTGCTCAGAGCCATTTGAACTATTTGCATCTGCTGCCTGGCTGTCTTTTAAAGCTGAAAAGAATATAATCTCACAGAAGTTAGCCCTTTTTCCACATGCGACTATTTTGGGTTGAGAAGTGAAGGGAATTATGTTCAAAGTTTCATTAGAATGGTAACTTCAGCAGACAGCAGAATGGCGTTTTAAAACAATTTAGTAGTAAATATATTCGAACTCGCGGCATCTTATCTACGGTGCACCACACTTACCATTACGCTATTAGCTGACACACAGCTACAACACCTCCAGAGATGAACAACAATTCCCCCACAACTTCTGCATACCACAGCACTGCGAGATAATGTTAATGGCCGGGTCTAGACTTCTGAGAAAAACAGTTACAGCTGCACGACGTTTTTTACAAACTGATAGCGCAATAGAATAGCTCAAGTGGAAGGGAACACTTCCTATTTAAATTTCTGCATCCTACACTGTTGGCAGTTCTGTGTAGGTGGCAGTTACGTGATTTTATTTCGGTGATTACAAAATAGAGTCGAATGTATGCACTGGGTAGCCGGGGCAGCTAGTTCATGGTGATTCAGTCAAGCAAGTAAATGAATTTACTGAACATTCTGCAAAACTACAGGGAGCCTGTGTGTCAGAATTCTCATCCAGTGAAGCGCAACGGCGTTACGATAGAAAAATGAATCACAAAAAAACAGGGTTTGGTGGTCTGTTGGACTGGTGGTAGGTTCTTATACGTATGGTCTAGGTTCGATTCCCACTTCTGTCAATGATTTTAGATAGGGAGAGAAAGATTCCATTCTCTTCTGACTACACCAAGTGAAGAAGATATAATGGCAGTGTGGTCTTAAATTAACATTAAAGATGATATTCCTTCTCTGCCAAGTAGACGTTAGGTTGAACCACAATGAAGTCTGGAGTGACGACATGTAGAAACTCTATCACCAGTAACCTTTCTTATACTAGTTATTTATTTCTAGTGACGAAACAAACGCTACGTAGGGTCACAGGACACTTATTTCATCTATTATCTGAGCTTCTGTATGTCGATAAAATTGGTTCTGAACTGAGAATGCAACTCAGACCGCCCTTAACACGGAATTTGATCTCTTCGTGGCAATACAGCTCTGCTACAATTTGTTGTTTGTTCAAAACTGCAGATTCCTCAAATTACATGTGAATGGGTTGGAATCCTGGCCCGGCACTAAAGATTTCATTACGTATTATCAAGATCTAGCAAGAGAACACCTATCTGCTGGTGGATAATAATTTTGATTTTTAATGTTTTTTCACTCGTTGTCAACACTAACAATACCTGACGTTTTTGACTCCCAGTGGGACAGAGAACTATTTGCGAGATCACTGTAAGTTCAAGATGTTATTCCGAGCTGCTGGTGGAGAAAAATACGGTAGCTGACGTCTCTTTGTGTATAGTCAACAACGATATGTGTGGAGCTCTATTCCCAGTGAGCACTGAACTCTTCGTCATATTTTTTCTAGTTCAAACATGTTCACATGTCGCTGCTGGTGCAACAAACCCATATTTAACATTCTTTTTCTCTTGAATATAACAGCGATAGGTGCCGGGTTGGAGTCCTGGGAAGGAAAAAAATAATGTTTCGTCTCGTCATTTCAGTTAAAACATCTAGCTACTGCCGAGAAAGTCCGATATGTCACAGTTGGTTGTGCTTCGATATCAATCCGATTAGGTTCTGGGTTCGAATCCCTGCTCAACACAAAGCTTTACCTCACGGCATTTCAAGTAAGTTACTCGTGAAAAAACAATATTTAACATCTCTCGTAGTTCGTTAACAGGGACAAGAGACGCTGGGGAGGAATTCGCGTCCGTTAAAAATGTTTGCGTTATGTAATTTAAAGTTGATATTTTCTAACTGATACTGTCTAAAATCGAGGTATATCACTCTCTGTATGCCTAATCAGGAATGACTGTTAGTTTGCGTCAGTCACGAAATCTTTACTTAATTTGCATGACCTAGGTTTGAATCCATATGCAGATCGAGACGGTTCGTCGTGTCATTTGAAGTTCATACATATTCTCAACTAGCAACTCCTGAATAACTAAAATTTTTAATGTCATTTTTTGTTAAATACGTAATATGCACGGTATGTTACTTTGCAGAGGAAATCATGAATACGCCGAACTTATCACGTGCATTACCTATCTGACGTAATAATGAGATTGGTTACATTTCAGGTATGTCATTTATTGTAATAAATGTGAGGTTACAAGCCTTAACGACACTCTTATCTGTGATAATGTGTTCCCTGGTATTTGAAGTATCGTGGTATTACTTTACATCATGAGTTATTGCGAGACAGAGCAGTGTTTTCTAGTGGTGACATGTTGGAACCATTTTCAATAGTCAAACGACTGTTCCAAGGAGCGATCAGAGGACCTGCTAGACAGCCGCGTTATGCCGGTTGCATGCGAATCAGGCGAAATGAAATTCAGTTCATTCGGATACTTATGAGTATAACTGTACACAGGACGCTGAACTACTGCTATGTCGACTGATTTCTGCTGGAAGCTGCAGAGAGATGCTGCAGCCACCGCACACAAGAGGAAGGCAGGGACATGGCGCGAATAAACTACGTAAGCTCAATTAATGTATGTGCCCTGTTTATTATGATAGCAATATACGTGAACCGTAGAATCTCAGCTTACTTGTGGCCCAGCTAGAAGGCAATTTTAATCGTGATATTGCTATTAGTTACATCGAAATCTTTCATAAGCGTAAACTCTGGCTACCGTTAAAAAAAATGAAAAAACCTCACCGACCGAGGTGGCGCAGTGGTTAGGACACTGGAGTCGCATTCGAGATGACAACGATTCGAACCCGCATCTGGCCATCTAGATTTAACTTTTCCGTGATTTCCCTAAGCAAGCAAATGCCGGGATGATTCCTTAGAAAGCTCACGTGCAATTTCCTTCCTTCTCCTTCCCTAATACGAGTTCGTTTTATTGTACTCCTTACTCCTCTGATTTGTCTCGCTGCGACTTCTGGTTATTTCTCTATGAAAGGAAAGCCTTTCAACCGATTTAACGAATCTGGTGGGCTACGACCATGCTACTGCAAACAATTAATCTTCGAGTCTCAGAACAATTTCGACCAACTTTTCCAACGTTTGCAGTTGTATACTGACTCACAATGATCCTATTTTGAATACAGTCACTCACAATGAGGCTGCTCTGAGTAAAAGGTCTTGTAAACTAAAATCAAACAACGTCTTTAATTTTATTTCATACCTTTTCTGTGGGACGAACTGTGTAAAATACGTTCTCACGTGTAAATAATGAAACGTCCCCTCAGAAAAATTATACATGACTGTGCTTACACTGACACACAATAGTTTTAGCGCAACGGAATCTGACTTTCAATAACCCCTACAAAAGAATGGCCCTGACTAACATTAACCTATACCTTTCACAAATCACTTACCTCACAAAAATCTTCGTTACTGAAGCTACTGCAATACAGCGAGCGCCACTACTGCCAGCTAAATAAAAGATTCAAACTACTGAAGGCACTGACTACTGATAGGCATAGTTAGCAAATGAAAGATTTTGATAGAGAACAAACAATGTATTTACCTTAAGAGTGTCAAAAGTTATTTTATATATATATATATATATATATATATATATATATATATATATATATATATATATATATATATATATATATATATATATCAGTTCATGACATCCAGTCTTACAAATTTACTGTCTCTGTCCAGATCATCGGCTCTCAAAATTCTGCCATCTCTCTCCCCACATCCACCACTGCTGGCGGCTCACCTCCAACTGCGCCACGCTACACGCTGTTAACAGCCAACTGCCCAACACTACAAAAAAATGGTTCAAATGGCTCTGAGCACTATGGGACTCAACTGCTGTGGTCATAAGTCCCCTAGAACTTAGAACTACTTAAACCTAACTAACCTAAGGACAGCACACAACACCCAGCCATCACGAGGCAGAGAAAATCCCTGACCCCGCCGGGAATCGAACCCGGGAACCCGGGCCAAAACTACAATAGCCAGCAACAATGCAAACCAGCCACAGACTGCACACAGCACAGCCAGTGGTTTTCATACAGAGCGCTCCGTGGCGTTACCAATATAAAATTCTAAACAGCCTACTTACAATAACAATAATACTCAAAGAAAAAAATCGATCGATGTCAGGTGCTGAGTGATTCGGTTATTCTGTATAAAAAATTTGTCAAATTATTTAGTATTTCTGCTTTAGAGTTTTAGTGGTCTCACCTACTTCTGAGTTCGTTTGCTGAGAAATGCGTAAATATGTTCTGGAAGGACGAAAAGTGGACCTGAAGAAGAGTAACAGTCACTTGTATTTTTTTCTCGAATCTGTCACAGATGACTCTCTCAAGATTACCCCCAACTTCAAGTGCTTGCGCATTCTTTTCGGCCAGGGATACCATTTCCGAACTCTAAGGGAAAGTTAGGCTCGTTCTCCGACCACGCCTGACCGGGTAACGATAGTTGGGGAATCTCGGTGCAAACCTCAAACAGCTTCCCGCGGTGTATTGCTAAAAGGCGATGACAAAGCCATAGCCGGCGCCCGAAAAGCTGAGCAACAGTGGAAGTGTAGGGGGAGAAGCGATTCCCCAATAGCTGGGCGCAAGGCGAAGGGCAAGCAGAGGCATCCGACGCGAGCTGATGGTCACGGCTTTATCGCCCGGAAATAGAAAAAGGAAAAAGGAGAAGAATATACGCCGCCTCCCGGATGCTCCGAGAGACAGAACTGGCGCTCGTAAAATGCGCCATGAAGTTTGATTGGAGCCATTCCGGAAGCGATAGCCGGCGGAGTCTGCCGTGTCACGCGGTCCCGCCTAATTATGTGCTCTCTGCTCCAGTGCAGGGCTGCCCCTGAAGGCAGGCCGCCCTGCAACGCCTGCTACCCGCGGCCAGCCCACGGCAAGTTACTTTACGAGTTTACAAAGCCTCTCATCAACTAGCACTCACCATAGCTTTAGAGTATTTCACATTTTCATTAGGCTATTGACAGCGGCTGCTAAATACTTAAAGAAAATCATGGCACCTCTTGACATGTGTATTTACTTCATTACATCCGATATCGGTCACTGACCATTATCATGGTTCTGCATGGTATCCGCAACATTAAAAAAATGCTCCACAATGTGTTCTGTTTACACGAGTTTTGGTGTAAATTTTTGTACATACATCGTGTAAAAATACAAAATAGTCATACATCATTTACGTATCACAACCATTCTTAGGTCTGAAAATTTATTGCATATCATCATTTTGCAGGGGTACTAAGATTGCAATAAGAGAATAACAAGAAATGAGTAGCAATCGGGTGTACCCTGGGCAACGCCAGAAGACGCTAGTAAGCGTGCTGACGACAGATCCTTTCACAACCGGTACCCATTCAAATGGTCTGCATTCCGACCGGTCTTTCTCAACACATTTGTTTTTATTGCCATAAACATCGAGGGATTTTCCCAACAAAAAGAAGCTTTAGTAGCAAATTTATGCCAAAAATATACATGTGACATTCTGTTAGTCCAGGAAACACACAGGGAAAGTACTAAAAACCGTCCAAGAATTGCTGGTATGGAATTAATACTGGAAAGGCCTCACGACAAATACGGCAGTGCCATCTCTGCCAGGCCTAACGTGAATATCACATCAGTGTCACTGACTGAAGACAACATCATCGAGCTCCTCATAGTGCGAACTCTTACTCTTCTGTGTAAGATCGGTCTACAAACCGCCCGATGCCAATTTCAGCATTAAAAAAATGATTCAAATGGCTCTGAGCACTACTGGACTTAACATCTATGGTCATCAGTCCCCTAGAACTTAGAACTACTTAAACCTAACTAACATAAGGACATCACACAATACCCATTCATCACGAGGCAGAGAAAATCCCTGACCCCGCCGGGAATCGAACACGGGAACCCGGGTGTGGGAAGCGAGAACGCTACCGCACGACCTTTCAGTATTAAAACACCAGCCAACTTCAACGATCAGGTTGTGAATTTCGTTACACGCGATTTCAATTGCAGAAGCACATCATAGAGATACCCAGATACCGACACGAACGGAACGAGTCTAGAAACATGGGCTGAGGGTCATGAACTCATCCATGATCCGAAGCTCCCGCCTGCTTTTAACAGCGGCAGGTTGAAAAGAGGATACAACCCAGACACCATCTTTGATTGTTCAAAGGTAGCTGTACAATATATGAAGACTGTAGGAGAACCCATCCCCTGTACCCAACATAGACCTGTCATGTGCACTGTGAATCCTGTAGTAGCGCCTGAAGAGGTAACATTCAGAAGTAGGTTTAACTTCAAGAAGGCTGACTGGCAGAAGTTCAGTGAAGAGCTTGACTCAAAAGTCATAAACATTCCACCACAACCTGAAATGTACGAAACCTTCATCAAATGTGTCCAACAGTTCCAAACGACACTGTTAATCATTGCAAACTGTTACAGAAAGCGTATGACCTTACTAAGGACTACCAACTAACATCCCTTATTAGCACCTTCCTTTAGAACAGAAGATTCCAAGTTTCATTACAGTGTAAGAGGAGTAGATGGCAAACACAGAAGAACGGTCTCCCCAAAGGCAGTGTGCTCGCTCCAGTACTGTACAATATCTATACATATGATCAGCCAATACCAGCAAGTACTAGGCTCTTCATCTATGCCGATGACACAGCAGTAGCTCTTCAGCGACCAACCTTTCAAGAAGTACAGGGAAAACTGTCCCTAGCAATGGATGAACTCGCCAAGTACTATGCCATAAACCTCAAGTGCGCGCCTTCTACTTACGAAACAGGGAAGCGCAGCAAAAGCTGGACATCACATGGCGAGGAGAGCAACTGAAACATTGCCCAACACCAGTCTACCTAGGTGTCACACTGGACAGGGCTCTAACGTACAGGAAGCAAATGCCTAAACTTGAAACAGAAAGTCATTGCTCGTAATGGGATACTTAAGAAGCTGATTGGCAGTATCTGGGGAGCCAATCCGCACCGCCTAAGGACTTCTGCACTTGCGCTTTGTGTATCAGCCGCTGAGTATGCTGCTCCTGCGTGGAACGCTTCAGTTCATGCTAAGCAAGTCGATATTGCCGTCAACGATACTGCAAAGATGCTTGAAGCCAACACCAGTGCAGAAATTGTATCCGGTTTTTGGAATAGCGCCACCCAACATCCGGAGGACCATTGCTGCAGACAATGAGACAATGAGAAAACAAAGCAGGAGAATGACCGCTGACATCCCGTCTTTGGTGATCAGGCAGCAAGATCCCGCCTTAAATCCCGCAAGAGTTTCCTTGCTAGGACTGCGCCACTGGAGGGAGCACCAGAGGCAATTCGTCTTGCAACATGGAAGGATTCACTGCCCGTAGACGTCTCACCAAAAGAAGAACTTGGTCCTGGCGCAAACCTACAGTACCCTGTATGGAGGTCCCGCAACCGCCTAAGAGGAGGCGTTCCCCGATGCAAGACCAACCTGAAGATATGGGAAATCCTTCCAGCGAGCGCTGACACCTTTTGCAACTACAGGGCTGAAGAAGATCCAAGCCACCTGCTTGTATGTCCCCTCCTGGACAACCCGTGCAAAATACATGATTACGAAGGAAATAAAAAAGCTATCGCCCGTTTCTATTTTTTGGAAATGCTGACTGGACACGGAAGTGAATGAATGAATCATTTTGCATCCATAAAGTGACAGAAGCAATTTCATATGACTATGAACAGTTTTCAACTATTCAAAACGTGCCCTGGTTAGCCGACAGGGGTAAAGCTACATTTAATAATGAAATAGTAGTCATAAAAATTTATAGCCTACTAAAAATTTATAAGCAACTACATTGCTTCTTAAATATATTTTTTTTCTTTGTGTACTTATTTATTTATTTCTACTGCCAAGATTAGTACCTTCAGGTCCTCTCTTATATCTAGTTGGACATTCTTAGAAAGTTTGTGTTGTTATGGTCTTCAGAGCAAAGGCTGGTTTCCTGCAGCTCTCGATGTTACCCTGTCCCACGCAGGCCTCTTCATCTCTGAATAACTACTGCAACTTACATCATTCTGAATCTACTTACTATATCAATCTCTTGGTCTCCCTCTACGATTTTAACCCACCACATTTCCATCCAATACTAACCTAGTGTCCTAACAACTGATCCCTTCTTCTACTCAGGTTATGCTCCAAATTTCTATTCTTCCTTTCTTCCCAGTTCTATTTTGTACCTTCTCACTAGTTATGCGATCTACCCATCTAATCTTCAGCATTCCTCTGTAGCACCGCATTCTAAAAACTTGTATCCTCTTCTTGTATTCAGTGTTTAGTGTACATGTTTCACTTCCTTACATGCCTGCACTCCATACAAGTACTTTCAGAAAAGACTTCCTAACACTTAAATCTATATTTGATGTTAACAAATTTCTCTTCTTCATAAATTTTTTCCTTGCCATTCTTAGTCTGCATTTTATAACCTCTGTACTTCGACCATCATCAGTTACTTTGCTGCCCAGATAGCAAAACACATCTGCTACTTTCAGTATCTCGTTTAATATTATGATTGCCTCACCATCACCAGATTTCTTTCAACTACATTCCATTATCCTTGTTTTTTTTTTTGTTGATATTCATATTATATATCCTCCTTTAAAAATGACATCCATTCCGTTAAACTGCTCTTCCAAGCCCTTTGCTGTCTCTCACAGAACTACAATGACATCAGCAAACCTAAAGAATTCTATTTCTTCTCCCTTAACTTTAATTCCTATTACGATTTTTTCTTTCGTTTCCCTTAGCGCTTGTTCGATTCAATAACCGATGATTGTTTACAACATTGTCTCAATCATTTCTCAACCAGTGCTTCCCTCTCATGCCCCTCGACTCTTATAATTGCCGTCTCCTTTCTGTACAAGTTGTAAACAGCCTTTCGCTTCCTGAATTTTACTCCCGCTAACTTCAGAAGTCGTAGGTTTGACTTTCCTTAATCTATCTTATAAAATAATTCGTAAGATCAGTACTGCCTCGTGTGTTCCCACATTTCTGCAGAATCCAAACTGATCTTCCCCCAGGTAGGCTTCTAACAGTTTTCCCATTCTTCTCTAAGGAACGCGTGTTAGCCTTAGGCACCAATGAATTATTAAACTGATAGTTTGGTAATATTAACACCCATCAGTACCTGCTTTTTTTGGAATTGCAGTTATCATATTGTTGTTGAAGTCTGGGGGTATTTCGCCTGACTCGTATATCTTGCACACCACATGGAAGATTTTTTAGTCATGGCTGGCTCTCCTAAGGCTATGAGTAGTTCTGACGAAGTGTTGTCTACTCCCAGGGTCTTGTTTCGACTTAGGTCTTTTAGTGGTCTGTCAAGAGAGTCTACATTACGACTTACATAATGCATTAGCATTCAAAAATGGTAGTAATAACAATAGAACCCATAGAAAAAACTTAGGATGCGAAAGTAATAGTGAATCAGAATACAGATTGAGGTCTAATATAAAATTATAACTAAAATTTTAGATAGTAACAAGTTTAATGATAATGAGAATGAATAATGACACAATTTATAAACAAATCTTTGACCTACTAAACAATTAAATATCCAAAGTCACGTGCCTGTGAATTATAGGAAGAGATATCGAAAATGGAGAAGTTGACTTGGACACAATAAGAAACAGAACTGTTTTTAAGAGAGTAATAGAACTGGCAGTCTTTCAAGACATAAAACAGATCAAGAATTGGAATTAAGTGAATATAAGAAGAGAAGCAACAAGATTCTAGAAGAATAAAAGAAGTGTAGGCCCAAAGGAAACTAGAGTTGAAAATAAAGAAGTAGAAACAATGTTGATTTATCGTACCTTTCAAAAGAGTTATGTAAAATAAAAATAGATGTAATTATTATATATGATTAAAATGATGTTAGTCTCATAACACTATGTTAAGCAGTCTCCTCAAGATATTCGTACAGAATGACAGTAAGACATCTAACATAAGGCTGTGTCAGACATGCAGAAGGAATGAAATGTGGGGAAGTTCGCTGGTTGCAGGATAAGCGAGGAATAGCGGATGAGTCGGAAGGAAGAAACACAAAGAAGCAATGGATGAAAGCTATATAGACTGCTCACAATGTGAGATATTGGCTCAGTATTGGACTGAAGGAGAAAGAACTTGTGTATACCGATAGGGAAGCTACACTAATAACATATATGGCTTCAACCTCCGTTGAATAGAGAATAATCTTGGGTAAGACGCTGGTTTCAGAGTAGTTTGATCCGAATTAATAATTCCTAAAAATTGTTAACTTTAAAACACTATTTAGGCCCATGGTTTTCAGATGTTTGAGTGGTCAAAATTATATTGTTCGATGGTATCATTATAACGAATATATTTGTGAATTGGTTTTGACCCTCACAGTTTGTACCAAGTCGATAGGCCCAGAACGTGTATGTAACCTCAGAAGACAATCTTTTCGTTTGTGCTTCCTGTTCGCAATTAACCGTTCTACACTGTACGAAACGGAACTTGTGGTAATTGGGCTTCAAGTATGTAACATAGTTCTGTGGGAGAAGTAATTTTTCAGAATATCTACTGACTTCACGTTTTGATACCGTGTGCTGTTATTGTTATATATGTTCCAACGGTTTTTAGTATTTTATGGATGATATGTTACGACATTTAATAGGTTTCAGAGCTGCATAATCGTTGTTATGTGTCATTTGACATACGACATCTTCCATAACGTATGGTCAGAAATTTCGGGGTTATCTGGATGAACAAAACACTTTGTGGTCCAGTTTTGGAATTTCGTTGGTTGAGCACGTCAGTCCTACCTACACTTGTTAAGGTGGATGTGACCAGATAGGTACGTGATTTCCACATGCTCTGTTTTCTTCATCTGTTTTTAGTCACTGGTGTTCTCAGAACCAGGCCTTGCATATTTAATACCTACCACCATTCCATAAGTGTAATACGAAAGTCTTGTTTGTCCAGCATCTTGGCTATAAATGCAAGTTAAAGTAAATATTTCTTCATTTCCTTCTCGATTTCAGTCTTGCAGCTCTGAAACCTGTACATCATCCAAAACCATTCTGAATACAAGAAGCCTCCACATCAGTATATTCTTCAATATTCAGTCCAATAACAAATAAGTATTTCTGTCATAGTATTAACACTATCAATGGTTCCCTCATCCTTATCTGTATTTCTTTTCTTTCCTTCATCTCATCTTCTAATTGGGTCCTATTACTCGTTGTTCTCCATATTTCACTCCTTCTGTACTGCTGCGTAAATTACTTTTAGATGTTATTGCTCACAATCGAAAAACATTTAATGGCGAAATAACTGATCTATGTATTCGTCAGTGTATATATATATATATATATATATTATTTATTATTATTATTATTTGGCTAACTCAATTACATGGCTTCATATAAAGACAAATATTTAACAACAAGTTGTCATCAAATGTTTTTCCAAGAACACGGTCTGCAGTTGCTACTCTGCAGTTCAGAGCATCTACTCAGAAAAACGTAGTTCCAGGTCCTGCACGCGTTTCGTAGCCGGTCTTGAGACAACGCTGGTGTCTCAGATTACCACAGGAAAAAAATGTAAGTGGATTTACTTCATCCGCAAGGTTGTGGTTTTGCCGTCGTCTCAGTACAATTGGTTTGCAAATAATGGCGTTAGGTGTAGCGATGTCCATAAGGAAGGTAACATACTCAGCTTCACTGATCACAGTTAGGACTATTGAAACAGATTCGTTTATCGATAGCTGTGCTGCAGTTCCAGTAAATGTTGAAATTTTCGTTTTCTACGACAGTGAGATGATTGTATCTGTATTATGTAGCAGTCTTTCATTAACTGATATTGCTTCTTTCATTCACTGGTACTAATGTCCTTACTTCTGGTAAATTATTTTAGACATCTACCTTTTCAAATATTTCATAGGTGGCAAGATTTTACACTCAGATGAAATGTGTGTTAACTTCTCTTTCTTGTACCCACATTTACAGCTGCTATTATATATTTCTTGCTCATTCAGAGTTTATTTCTGGTAATTCCAGAATTCACAAAGAATTCATTTTTTATTGTTTTCATTATTATTATTATTATTATTATTCTTTCTTTCTTTTCTCAGACGTTATGTCTGGTCAAAAACGGAAAGTGACGCGGACATTGATCAAGCGTGACTTCCTTTTAACTGTACAGTATATGTTATATTGCATTTAGGAACTTTCGGGTAATTGAACATGTATCAATAATTACGGATTTCTGTAGTTGTATATGTAAGTTTGAATGTAGCTGTATTGCGTTGATGTACTGGTGGATATTGTGTGCTATGACTCCTGTAGTTGATAGTATAATTGGTATAATGTCAACTTTATCCTGATGCCACATGTCCTTGACTTCCTCAGTCAGTTGGATGTATTTTTCAATTTTTTCTCCTGTTTTCTTTTGTATATTTGTTGTATTGGGTATGGATATTTCGATTAGTTGTGTTAATTTCATCTTTTTATTGGTGAGTATGATGTCAGGTTTGTTATGTCACGTTGTTTTATCTGTTATAATGGTTCTGTTCCAGTATAATTTGTATTCATCATTCTCCAGTACACCTTGTGGTGTATACTTGTATGTGGGAATGTGTTGTTTTATAAGTTTATGTTGTAAGGCAAGCTGTTGATGTATTATTTTTGCTACATTGTCATGTCTTCGGGGGTATTCTGTATTTGCTAGTATTGTACATCGGCTTGTGATGTGATCTACTGTTTCTATTTGTTGTTTGCAAAGTCTGCATTTATCTGTTGTGGTATTGGGATCTTTAATAATATGCTTGCTGTAATATCTGTTTCATCCTGTATTGCAATCATGAATCCTTCCATCTCACTGTATATATTGCCTTTTCTTAGCCATGTGTTGGATGCGTCTTGATAGATGTGTGGCTGTGTTAGATGATACGGGTGCTTGCCATGTAGTGTTTTCTTTTTCCAATTTACTTTCTTCGTATCTGTTGATGTTATGTGATCTAAAGGGTTGTAGAAGTGGTTATGAAATTGCAGTGGTGTAGCCGATGTTCAAATTGCACTGAGCACTATGGGACTCACTTGCTGTGGTCATCAGTCCTCTAGAACTTAGAACTAATTAAACCTAACTAACCTAAGGACATCACACACATCCATGCCCGAGGCAGGATTCGAACCTGCGACCGTAGCCGATGTATTTATATGAGTGATTGCTTTGTGTATTTTGCTAGTTTCTGCTCGTTCTAGAAAGAATTTTCTTAAATTGTCTACCTGTCTATAATGTAGGTTTTTTATGTCGATAAATCCCCTTCCTTTCTGCTTAACGTGAATCTTTCTGTTGCTGAATGTATGTCATGTATTCTATATTTGTGGCATTGTGATCGTGTAAGTGTATTGAGTGCTTCTAGGTCTGTGTTACTCCATTTCACTACTCCAAATGAGTAGGTCAATATTGGTATAGCATAAGTATTTATAGCTTTTGTCTTGTTTCTTGCTGTCAATTCTGTTTTCAGTATTTTTGTTAGTCTTTGTCTATATTTTTCTTTTAGTTCTTCTTTAATATTTGTATTATCTATTCCTATTTTTTGTCTGTATCCTAGATATTTATAGGCATCTATTTTTTCCATCGCTTCTATGCAGTCGCTGTGGATATCCAATATGTAATCTTCTTTTATAGAGTGTTTACCCTTGACTATGCTATTTTTCTTACATTTGTCTGTTCCAAAAGCCATATTTATATCATTGCTGAATACTTCTGTTATCTTTAGTAATTGGTTGAGTTGTTGATTTGTTGCTGCCAGTAGTTTTAGATCATCCATGTATAGCAAATGTGTGATTTTGTGTGGGTATGTTCCAGTAATATTGTATCCATAATTTGTATTATTTAGCATGTTGGATAGTGGGTTCAGAGCAAGGCAGAACCAGAAAGGACTTATTATTATTATCTTTACTTTCTCAGACGTTAAGTCTGGTGAGGAATGGAGTGACGCGGACCTTTATCAAGCGTCACTTCCTTTTTGCTGTACGGTATATGTTATATTGCATTTAGGAACTTTCGGGTAATTGAACATGTATCAATAATTACGGATTTCTGTAATTGTATATATATGTTTGGATGTAGCTGTATTGCATTGATGTATTGGTGGATATTGTGTGGTATGACTCCTGTAGTTGATAGTATAATTGGTATGATGTCTACTTTATCCTGATGCCACATGTCTTTGACTTCCTCAGCCAGTTGGATGTATTTTTCAATTTTTTCTCCTGTTTTCTTTTGTATATTTGTTGTATTGGGTATGGATATTTCGATTAGTTGTGTCAATTTCTTCTTTTTATTGGTGAGTATGATGTCAGGTTTGTTATGTGGCGTTGTTTTATCTGTTATAACGGTTCTGTTCCAGTATAATTTGTATTCATCATTCTCCAGTATATTTTGTGGTGCATACTTGTATGTAGGAACGTGTTGTTTTATAAGTTTATGTTGTAAGGCAAGCTGTTGATGTATTATTTTTGCGACATTGTCATGTCTTCTGGGGTATTCTGTATTTGCTAGTATTGTACATCCGCTTGTGATGTGATCTACTGTTTCTATTTGTTGTTTACAAAGTCTGCATTTATCTGTTGTGGTATTGGGTTCTTTAATAATATGCTTGCTGAAATACCTGGTGTTTATTGTTTGATCCTGTATTGCAATCATGAATCCTTCTGTCTCACTGTATATATTGCCCTTTCTTAGCCATGTGTTGGATGCGTCTTGATCGATGTGTGGCTGTGTTAGATGATATGGGTGCTTGCCATGAAGTGTTTTCTTTTTCCAATTTGCTTTCTTCGTATCTGTTGATGTTATGTGATCTAAAGGGTTGTAGAAGTGGTTATGAAATTGCAGTGGTGTAGCCGATGTATTTATATGAGTGATTGCCTTGTGTATTTTGCTAGTTTCTGCTCGTTCTAGAAAGAATTTTCTTAAATTGTCTACCTGTCCATAATGTAGGTTTTTTATGTCGATAAATCCCCTTCCTCCTTCCTTTCTGCTTAATGTGAATCTTTCTGTTGCTGAATGTATGTGATGTATTCTATATTTGTGGCATTGTGATCGTGTAAGTGTATTGAGTGCTTCTAGGTCTGTGTTACTCCATTTCACTACTCCAAATGAGTAGGTCAATATTGGTATGGCATAAGTATTTATAGCTTTTGTCTTGTTTCTTGCTGTCAGTTCTGTTTTCAGTATTTTTGTTAGTCTTTGTCTATATTTTTCTTTTAGTTCTTCTTTAATATTTGTATTATCTATTCCTATTTTTTGCCTGTATCCTAGATATTTATAGGCATCCGTTTTTTCCATCGCTTCTATGCAGTCGCTGTTATCCAATATGTAATCTTCTTGTTTAGTGTGTTTTCCCTTGACTATGCTATTTTTGTTACATTTGTCTGTTCCAAAAGCCATACTTATATCATTGCTGAATCCTTCTGTTATCTTTAGTAATTGGTTGAGTTGTTGATTGGTTGCTGCCAGTAGTTTTAGATCATCCATGTATAGCAAATGTGTGATTTTGTGTGGGTATGTTCCAGTAATATTGTATCCATAATTTGTATTGTTTAGCATGTTGGATAGTGGGTTCAGAGCAAGGCAGAACCAGAAAGGACTTAATGAGTCTCCTTGGTATATTCCACGCTTAATCTGTATTGGCTGTGATGTGATATTATTAGAGTTTGTTTGGATATTAAGTGTGGTTTTCCAGTTTTTCATAACTATGTTTAGGAACTGCATCAATTTAGGATCTACTTTGTATATTTCCAATATCTGTAGTAACCATGAGTGGGGTACACTATCAAAAGCTTTTTGGTAATCAATGTATGCGTAGTGTAGTGACCTTTGTTTAGTTTTAGCTTGATATGTCACCTCTGCATCTATTATCAGTTGCTCTTTACATCCTCGTGCTCCTTTGCAACAGCCTTTTTGTTCTTCATTTATAATTTTGTTCTGTGTTGTATGTGTCATTAATTTCTGTGTAATGACTGAAGTTAATATTTTGTAGATTGTTGGTAGGCATGTTATGGGGCGATATTTAGCTGGGTTTGCTGTGTCTGCTTGATCTTTAGGTTTCAGATAGGTTATTCCATGTGTAAGTGTATCAGGGAATGTGTATGGGTCTGCAATGTAACTGTTAAATAATTTAGTTAGATGTGAATGTGTTGAGGTGAACTTCTTTAGCCAGAAATTTGCTATTTTATCATTTCCAGGGGCTTTCCAATTGTGCGTAGAATTAATTGCTCGGGTGACTTCATGTTGCAAAATTATCACTTCAGGCATTTGTGGTATCATCTTGTATGAGTCTGTTTCTGCTTGTATCCACCGTGCATGCCTGTTATGTTGTACCGGGTTTGACCATATGTTGCTCCAGAAGTGTTCCATGTCTGTTATGTTTGGTGGATTGTCTATTTTAATGTATGTGTTATCTATTGTCTGGTAAAATTTCTTTTGGTTTGCGTTGAATGTTTGGTTTTGTTTCCTTCTATTTTCACTTTTTTTGTATCTTCTGAGTCGTTTGGCTAATGCTTGTAATTTCTGCTTCTTTTCGTCTAATTGCTCTGTCGCTTCTTGTTGTGAGATTTTACCTAACCTTTTTCGTTTTTTTTCCGAGATTTCATTTCTTATAAATTGTGTTAGCTGTCCGATGTCTTTTCTCAGTTTTTGTATTCTGATCTGTAGCCTGTGTTGCCATGCTGGTTTTGTGGGTTTCTTCTGTGTGTTGGTTGGTTCTGATCTCTGCCTAATGTGTATATTTTGTGTAGTGAGTGCTCCTACATAAACCAGTAGTTGTAACTCTTCCATTGTTGTATTTTCATTTATTTTGTTGTGTATGATTGTGTTGATAGTTGTTATTGTTGTTTCGACTTGTGGGTTATTTGGTGGTCTATGCAAGAATGGTCTAATGTCTGTATTTGTGTCTTTGTATTCTATATATGTCAGCTGAAATTTCTCTTCTATATCTAACATGTGTGTCACTTCGTGTTCTATTTGTGCTTGTTCTGGTGGCTGTCTTAAGATGTCGTTTTCCTCTGATTGTTTAATTGATGTGTGTTGTTCTTTGTTTGTTTGCTCTGGGATGTTTGAGTCCATTACTGTATTTTCTTCTTCTTCTTCTGATTGCACATTATTTTGTTCTAGTATTTGTTGTACTTGTTGTTTGATGTTTTCTAATTCTGACTGGGGTATCCTGTTATTTTTGATTATTACACGGATCTGATCAGCTAGTCGTTGTTCTGTTAAAAATTTTAATTCTGGGTATCTGGTAATAAATGTTGTGTGTACTTGTGATCTGTATCCAGTTGTGTTGGTTCCTAGGTTTGTTGCTTGGTAATAACAGAACATGAGGTGTCGATTAACTTCAGCTGACCATCTCATCCTCTGTCTTTGTTTTCCTTCTAGGGTGGTTGCAGGAAGCATATCCTGCAAAACACCTCTATTTGGATTTAAATCATTTTCCAGTTGGCTAGCAGTGTCGTTACCATTGTGGGCAGGCATAGGGTTCAAGCGTCGTCCCCGACCATGACGGCGCTTGTCCGAGGCTTCTTTAGTTCTGTCCTGAACCAAGTAATCACACTAAAAGGGGGGTTAGCCCTATTAGTGGTTTGTTCTTTTCGTCGCCTTTTACGACTGGCAGAACATACCGGAGGCCTATTCTTTTCCCGGGCCTCCACGGGGTTTATTATTATTATTATTATTATTATTATTACATACCATACTACACATATAGTAATGTTAACTTACTAAGAATGTCTGAGTAAACGTAAAAAAGGCCGTGTAAGCTCTAATCTCTCCGGTTCACATCAGTTTTCGTAATTCCCAGATTAATAAATACAAAATGTAACATCGAGACACAGAATTCAGAACGAAAAAATATCCAAACATTGTAAATCTCTTACTTCTTTTCTTTTCTACTGTGCTTAGTACAAGAGTGGTATGAGTTCATTATGTGCTAGACATGCTGGACCTACATCTGGAGTTATGGCCTGGGGTGCAATTTCGTATCGCAGCAGCTACGCCCTCGTGGTTATCCCGCACGCCCTGACTGAAAATTTGCTCGTCAGTCTGGTGATTCGACCAGTTGTGCTACCACTTATGAACAGCATTGCAGGGGGTGTTTTCCAGCAGGATAACGCTTGCCCACATACCACTGCTCTAACCCAGCATGCTCTACAGAGTTTCAGCGAGTTGCCTTGGCCTACTCGATTACCAAATCCGTCTTCAGTCGGGCATATACTTGACATCAATTGAATGTATCATTTAAATTCTTTGTCTCATTTGGAGGGAGACAAAACATTGTATATATTTGGAATTTGGGTGAATAATTTTTTGTAGAAATGTCAATATGTGCAAATGTTCTGTTTTATTAAATACGTTTGGTTGCTGTTATGTAAACTGCTGACCTTCGCTTAGGGTTCTTAGTTATTTCATATGTAAAAGTTGTTATGGTTCCCCTCGGGAACGGAACTGTGTCGCGGGCGCAAATTGTGGTTGGCCTCGGTAGGAAAGGTGGAACAAAGAGTCAGTCGGGGACGAGCTACCAAACTGTCAACTGCTCATGTAAAAGTTGTATATTGTGTTGGTGCCGAGAGCGGCTTTCCGTTCCGCTTTCCAATGCCTCGGATGGATGGATAAAGAGCTGGAACTATTCTGGAATTGATATCTATCATCGGCACCACGAAATGACAGAGTCCAGCAATTCTACCTGCAAATCCACCTACCAACATGGAATCGCCACCACATTGCGCAACCACTCATAAAGAACCAAGGAATAGTAGAAATGTATGGTGAAGGATCAGGTCATTGGATGTTTTAGTGTGCACAAATATAAGGTAACTTATACTCAAACTCTTATACCTACCTTAATTTTTTATCCCTAGGCACACAACCACTTAGGATCATTCCCATGCTAAAGTTATTACCGAGTGACCTTAATGGAAGAACATTAAAGCTCAATGATTTAGCAGAACTGAGTAATATAATAAATAATGCTTGCTGAAAATAATTTTTCTATTAAAACTGCTTATTAGAATTTTGTTGCCAACTTCTAAAATGAGAGTTCTCAAAATTGAGGCTTATAAGGTTTTGCTTAGTAAATGATCATAGTGCAGTCTGTTGAAAATCAGCCAAAGGTGAGCTGTTGTCTTACAACCACATCAAGTTGTGTTCTACTGCAGTAAAAGTTGAGAACTACTACTGTTGAAGGTTACATGTTCATACTTGTTAAGGCCTTGTTTCTTTAGTGTATTGAAAGTTTAGCATGTTTAGTACGTTCTGCTACAGTGGTTAAGATTAAGCCCCCCCCCCCCCACTGAAAGTAGTTCAAATGCACAAAGTTACTTATTTATAGCAAGTTTAAATTACTCTTGCTATTCAAGTGAAATTCTGTACAATATTGGGCTCCTTTTGTGTATTAAAAGTGCATATTAATGGTGTAACAAGAGCAACAGTTTGTCTATTGTGCTCATGCTAGATAACGTTTAATAGAAAATCCAGTTTCTATCAAAACAATAATTTCTTTATTCAAAAGACAGTGAGACGTAATCTGTTAGCGAATTCCGTTTAATTTTAATTCTAATTAGAAAGTTGTTTAGTAGTGAAAGACTTAATCTATGCACAGTAACTAAATCTGCTGTGGACCATATCCATATTTCATGTCAGATAGGAATTTGTTTGAAAAGTAATATTAAACCTATCTACAATTTACGATTCTACAGTGAATATTAATAGTAACGTTATTGAGACCATTCAGTTTGACTAAATCCTTAAGGTAAGAGTGTGTTTTGTTATCTATTATATTTATGCAAATAGTTTGTTCTGATCTGGTATCTTCATCCTTAAAGTGAACATACCGTATTCAGGTGCCAGAGTTCATTGCACTCGCGTGTGGCAAAGTATGGGTTGTGTTTGTCCGTTAAAGTTACTCATACCTAGTTTCTTGAACAAGAATGTCAATCATTCTCTTGCCTAATTAGGCTGGCGACCGTTTTCTTTATTCTTTGAACAGTGTAGATAGGTACAATATTGTTTATTACTGTTAAAATATTTACGTAATTTTGACTTTCACTTCGGATAAGCCACCTCCGTTAGGTACAACACGATCGACATAACAAAATTCCTCTCAGAGGGTAACACTGCTCTGCTTCATTATACTATAATTGCTTGAATAAAAATAATTTCACTATACGAACTGCCACGAGCTTTAAGGTTATAGTATAACAGTAGCGGACGATAGTGTTATAATCAGATGACCACTCCAGAGTCATCCACAACCAGCATTAACCGTCCCTGTACTGACCGACCAAGTGCTACAGGCATGGAAGTCCATTCCACAAACTGACATCCGGCACCAGTACAACAACGCATGCACTTCTGCATGATTGCAGACAACGTTCTCGTGGTGACATCGGTTGTTAGTGTACCAACATTCCAGATTTTCAATGGCTTTTCTCGCGCTTTCGTTAAACTGTGATCTTTCACTGTCAATCACTGAAATATGTTGCACTTCTTTTCCGTCAGTGTATTAGTAAATGTTTTCTGCTGCTCCTTGTGCAAACATTAGTGTCTTATACAATTACAACAGTCGACACACTTCCACTCATAGACTAATGCTTTATTTATTCTATGTACTGACTTGGCAGAATATCCTAAGAAATTTTGGTCTTATGTCAAAGCGGTAGGTGGATCAAAACAAAATGTCCAGACACTCTGTGACCAAAATGGTACTGAAACAGAGGATGACAGACTAAAGGCCGAAATACTAAATGTCTTTTTCCAAAGCTGTTTCACAGAGGAAGACTGCACTGTAGTTCCTTCTCTAGATTGTCGCACAGATGACAAAATGGTAGATATCGAATTAGACGACAGAGGGATAGAGAAACAATTAAAATCACTCAAAAGAGGAAAGGCCGCTGGACCTGATGGGATACCAGTTCGATTTTACACAGAGTACGCGAATGAACTTGCCCCACTTCTTGCAGCGGTGTACCGTAGGTCTCTAGAAGAGCGTAGCGTTCCAAAGGATTGGAAAAGGGCATAGGTCATCCCAGTTTTCAAGAAGGGACGTCGAACAGATGTGCAGAACTATAGACCTATATCTCTAACGTCGATCAGTTGCAGAATTTTGGAACACGTATTATGTTCGAGTATAATGACTTTTCTGGAAACTAGAGATCTACTCTGTAGGAATCAGCATGGGTTTCGAAAAAGACGATCGTGTGAAACCCAGCTCGCGGTATTCGTCCACGAGACTCAGAGGGCCATAGACACGGGTTCGCAGGTAGATGCCGTGTTTCTTGACTTCCGCAAGGCGTTCGATACAGTTCCCCACAGTCGTTTAATGAACAAAGTAAGAGCATATGGACTATCAGACCAATTGTGTGATTGGATTGAAGAGTTCCTAGATAACAGAACGCAGCATGTCATTCTCAATGGGGAAAAGTGATTTCAGGTGTGCCGCAGGGGAGTGTCGTAGGACCGTTGCTATTCACAATATACACAAATGACTTTGTGGGTGACATCCGAAGTTCACTGAGGCTTTTTGCGGATGATGCTGTGGTATATCGAGAGGTTGTAACAATGGAAAATTGTACTGAAATGCAGGAAGATCTGCAGCGAATTGACGCAAGGTGCAGGGAATGGCAATTGAATCTCAATGTAGGCAAGTGTAATGTGCTGCGAATACATAGAAAGAAAGATCCCATATCATTTACCTACAATATAGCAAGTCAGCAACTGGAAGCAGTTAATTTCAGAATTTATCTGGGAGTACGCATTAGGAGTGACTTAAAATGGAATGAACATATAAAGATGATCGTCGGTAAAGCAGATGCCAGACTGAGATTCATTGGAAGAATCCTAAGGAAATGCAATCCGAAAACAAAGGAAGTAGGTTACAGTAGGCTTGTTCGCCCACTGCTTGAATGCTGCTCAGCAGTGTGGGATCCGTACCAGATAGGGTTGATAGAAGAGATAGAGAAGATTCAACGGAGAGCAGTGCGCTTCGTTACAGGATCATTTAGTAATCGCGAAAGTGGAAAACTCTGCAGCAGAGACGCTCAGTAGCTCGGTACGGGCGTTTCTTGAAGTTTCGAGAACATACCTTCACCGAGCAGTCAAGCAGTACATTGCTCCCTCCTACGTATATCTCGCGAAGAGACCATGAGGATAAAATCAGAGAGATTAGAGTCCACACAGAGGCATACCGACAATCTTTCTTTCCACGAACAATACGAGACTGGAATAGAAGGGAGAACCGATAGAGGTACTCAAGGTACCCTGCGCCATACACCGTCAGCTGGCTTGCGGAGTACGGATGTAGGTGTAGATGTAGATTTAGTTTGGATGTTGTGGTTGTTGTTGTTGTTCCGTTTTGGAGTGGCCAACGGAGAGCTCATCAGAGGCCGTAAAGCTGCGAATGCGGCTGCTTAACCTCGCGGGTATCGGGGCCTGCGGCCTGGTCCGGCCATCAGACAGCGCGTTCATTAGCGACCGCGGCCCACTGTGCGCCGCTGAAAGCCCCGGCCGACCAGGGGCGACCGACTCCGGCGTCGCGACGCGTCTCGGCGCCACTCATTAGCCGCGGCGCGCAGAAAGCCGAGCGGCGCCCGCCGGCCGTCACAAAGGCGGAACGCGAGGAGAGGCGAAAGTGTGTGAGAGAGGGCCCCAACCCCGGACCTCCGCCGAGCAACAATCGTACCGGTCAACAGTCTTCCTCTCGATCGTATTTATCAAGCCAAAAAATGTTTAAATGGGTGTGAAATCTTCTGGGACTTAACTGCTAAGGTCATCAGTCACTAAGCTTACACACTACATAACCTAAATTATCCTAAGCACAAACACACACACACCCATGCCCTAGGGAGGACTCTAACCTCCGCCGGGACCAGCCGCACAGTCCACCACTGCAGCGCCTGAGACCGCTCGGCTAATCCCGCGCGGCTTTATCAAGCCACATAAGCAGCTCAAACGTGGCAGTGTCATGAGAACGATTGTCCACACTATACATTAGGTCTATTTTTAATCTGTAACAACTGTAAATAAGAGAAATCGATTATTGTAGAAGCAAACGAGGATGCTGTAGGAGCACCGAAACAAAAGTTATAGCCGGGAGAGCAAGTCAGAGTTCAGTCTGAAATCGGACGAGTGGCAAGTCAGCGCGTATCCAGGGCTGGAGTTGTCGAATGCTTCCGGAGTGAGCCGAGTCTTGCCTGATTTCGGTACGGGGTCGCCGTGACCTGCGCGAGCCAGGAGGTTCAAGAACGCGGCCTCGGTAGGGCCGGACAGAAACGAAAACGAAGTATCCGGAATGATGTGTCGGCAGCTGGGCCAACACCTAGTAGATAGAGGTGGCTTAAAAGGCACGCGAGACTAATGCAGACGGGCGTGAAGTACTGGAACAGGATACGTAATTAATGCTATGAAGAAAAGTACGTAGCTGGTATAATACTTATCTTTAATAACTCATTGTGGTACATCGCACAAAGGAGACTTTAATTACAATCACTGTAAGGCTAATGGCGCCTTGCTAGTTCGTAGCCATTAACTTAGCTGAAGGCTATTCTGTCTCTCGGCTAATGAGAGAGAAAGGCTTCGTACGTCTAGTCGCTAGCTCTGTCGTCCGTACAACTGGGATGAGTTCGAGTCAGTCTCTCGAGACCGGCCTTGTGGTGGCGCTAGGTTTGCGATCACACAGTGGCGACACGCGGGTCCGACATGTACTACTGGACCGCGGCCGATTTAAGCTACCATCTAGCACGTGTGGTGTCTGGCTGTGACACCACACGGAAAGCTTCTGACACTGTACCACACAAGCCGCTTGTAGGGAAATTGCTTGCTTATGGAATCTCGTCTCAGTTATCTGACTGTATTCGTGATTTCCTGTCAGAGAGGTCACGGCTCGAAGTAATTGACGGAAAGTCGTCGAGTAAAACAGACACGATTTCTGGCGTCCCCCATGGTAGTGTTATAGGCCCTTTGCAGTCCCTTATCTATATAAACAATTCTGGAGACAATCTGAGCAGTCGTCTTAGGTTGTTTGCAGATGACGCTGTCGTTTATCGACTAGTAAAGTCATCAGAACGTCAAAATAAATTGCAAAACGACTTAGAAAAAATATCTGTATGTTGTTAAAATTGGTAATTGACCCTAAATAGCGAAATGTGTGTGGTCATCCACATGAGTGCTAAAAGAAATCCGTTAAGCTTCGGTTACATTATAAATCGGTCAAATCAAAAGGCCGTAAATTCAACTAGATACATAGGAATTACAATTACCAACGACTTAAATTGGAAGGAACACACAGAAAACGTTGTGAGCAAGGCAAACCAAAGACTGCGTTTTATGAACAGTACGGTACACTTAGAAAATGTAACAGATCTGCTAAAGAGACTGCCTACACTACGCTTGTCCGTCCTCTTTTAGAATATTGCTGCGCGGTGTGGGATCCTTACCAAATAAGATTGACGGAGTACATCGAAAAAGTTCACAGAAGGGCAGCACGTTTTGTATTATCACGAAATATGGGAGAGAATGTCACAGAAATGTTACAGGATTTGGGCTGGACATCATTAAAACAAAGGTGTTTTTCTATGCGGATGAATATTCTCACGAAATTCCAATCACCAACTTTCTGCTCCGAATGCGAAAATATTTTGTTGACGCCGACCTAAGTAGGTACAAACGATCACCCTGATAAAATAAGGGAAATCATTGCCTGCACGAGAAGTTACAAGTTTTCGTTTTTTCCGTGCGGTATACGAGATTGGCATAATTGAGAATTGTGAAGGTGGCTCAACGAACCCTCTGCCGGGCGCTTAAATGTGTTTTGCAGAGTATCCATGTAGATGTAGATACTTCGCGGACACTCCTCCACACTTGGAAAGGTGGACTGGTCCTAACAGCAAACAAATAAGTACACTCCTGGAAATTGAAATAAGAACACCGTGAATTCATTGTCCCAGGAAGGGGAAACTTTAGTGACACATTCCTGGGGTCAGATACATTACATGATCACACTGACAGAACCACAGGCACATAGACACAGGCAACAGAGCATGCACAATGTCGGCACTAGTACAGTGTATATCCACCTTTCGCAGCAATGCAGGCTGCTATTCTCCCATGGAGACGATCGTAGAGGTGCTGGATGTTGTCCTGTGGAAAGGCTTGCCATGCCATTTCCACCTGGCGCCTCAGTTGGACCAGCGTTCGTGCTGGACGTGCAGACCGCGTGAGACGACGCTTCATCCAGTCCCAAACATGCTCAATGGGGGACAGATCCGGAGATCTTGCTGGCCAGGGTAGTTGACTTACACCTTCTAGAGCACGTTGGGTGGCACGGGATACATGCGGACGTGCATTGTCCTGTTGGAACAGCAAGTTCCCTTCCCGGTCTAGGAATGGTAGAACGATGGGTTCGATGACGGTTTGGATGTACCGTGCACTATTCAGTGTCCCCTCGACGATCATCAGTGGTGTACGGCCAGTGTAGGAGATCGCTCCCCACACCATGATGCCGGGTGTTGGCCCTGTGTGCCTCGGTCGTATGCAGTCCTGATTGTGGCGCTCACCTACACGGCGCCAAACACGCATACGACCATCATTGGCACCAAGGCAGAAGCGACTCTCATCGCTGAAGACGACACGTCTCCATTCGTCCCTCCATTCACGCCTGGCGCGACACCACTGGAGGCGGGCTGCACGATGTTGGGGCGTGAGCGGAAGACGGCCTAACGGTGTGCGGGACCGTAGCCCAGCTTCATGGAGACGGTTGCGAATGGTCCTCGCCGATACCCCAGGAGCAACAGTGTCCCTAATTTGCTGGGAAGTGGCGGTGCGGTCCCCTACGGCACTGCGTAGGATCCTACGGTCTTGGCGTGCATCCGTGCGTCGCTGCGGTCCGGTCCCAGGTCGACGGGCACGTGCACCTTCCGCCGACCACTGGCGACAACATCGATGTACTGTGGAGACCTCACGCCCCACGTGTTGAGCAATTCGGCGGTACGTCCACCCGGCCTCCCGCATGCCCACTATACGCCCTCGCTCAATGTCCGTCAACTGCACATACGGTTCACGTCCACGCTGTCGCGGCATGCTACCAGTGTTAAAGACTGCGATGGAGCTCCGTATGCCACGGCAAACTGGCTGACACTGACGGCGGCGGTGCACAAATGCTGCGCAGCTAGCGCCATTCGACGGCCAACACCGCGGTTCCTGGTGTGTCCGCTGTGCCGTGCGTGTGATCATTGCTTGTACAGCCCTCTCGCAGTGTCCGGAGCAAGTATGGTGGGTCTGACACACCGGTGTCAATGTGTTCTTTTGTCCATTTCCAGGAGTGTAGTTCTATCGATAAACAACTAACGTAAAGCAGGGATTTCGTAAGGACGAGACAAAGATGATGGCTGACTCACAACGGTGCAGAGACAGGAAAGGATGCCAGTAACACCATTGTTAGGCACATGGACGTCTGGTGGGAATGGGATGGAAGGACGTCAGCGGCGCTTCCTATTGCTGCCTACTGGCAGTGACGCGATCAGCAAAAGTGTAAAGTCCTTTTTCTATGCCCAGCCAGTATTCTTCACCTCGTCGAGATACGTGAAAGCGAGAAGATACAACACTGTCTATTAATGCAGTCAGTATCTGTTGATTATGTTCGTTCTTTGCACTAATTTGGGTCAGACTCTTTCGTTAATAAATCTAGATTCAAATTATTACTATCGACTGGCTGCCTTGTCTAGCGATTGCCGCCAAAGATGCTCATTAACAGTTGATGGGTGGTCGATTCGCGTTCCAAAATGAATTGCTATCTTCGATTTGCGTAGCACATGTTCACCGAATTAAATAGCTCTGAGCACTATGAGACTTAACTGAGGTCATCAGTCGCCTAGAACTTAGAAATAATTAAACCTAACTAACCTAAGGACATCACACACATCCATGCCCGAGGCAGGATTCGAACCTGCGACCGTAGCGGGCGCTCGGCTCCAGACTGTAGCGCCTATAATCGCACGGCCACTGCGGCCGGCCTACACCGAGTTAATTCCGTCAAAAGTCACAGGGTCCATTTAACACAGCACGATGTTTTTTCCGTTGAAAATTATTCCCTTTAATACTAATGTGAGATAAACTTACAATAATAATAATTATTGTTATTATTGTACAGAGAAAATTCAACATACGGTTCACTTCTGGTGCTACTCTGTTCGAAATCATAGGACACTACAGTTTTTTCTTTCGTTAACACAGCACCTTTGATATGATCTACTACTATGAATGTGCACGCTTTAGCCCGATTATAAATGGCCAAACAGGGTGTATAATCGAAAGTCAAGTTGCGACGCGATGTTTGAATAGTAGCTTCGGCAACAGCTGAAGTTCTTAAATTGGAATTAATGATCCTGACCTTTTATCGATTGAGATGTTATCTCAGTTCTGTCAGTTTCAGTACTTCCGACAATAAGTTAAACGAACAGAAATTTGTTATTAATCAGCACGACTTCCAATGAAGTTAACTATTTCATGCAGTGGCGCATGAACGTAGAGACGCAAATATTCAGTACTCAGACGTTAAAAACTCGGACAGTAAAACTTCGAACAGAAAGACTCCCAGACATTAAACACTGCCAGAAGCTAAAGACGTTAACAGTACGTGCGTTGGGTTTATATGGTAGTTGCTAAACAGAAGATACGTTCATTATAAACTCTTTGAATAAAGCCCCTTGCTACTTTGCATATAATAATCTATTCCATTGGCTCTTATTACTCTTTTATTTAATTTTGTCTTCTTTAAAAGGGAATTCATGATTTTATATGAAATATGGGAATTCTTCATGGCCAGTTCGAATACATTTTAGTTTTAAAATAGACCAGATATATAACGAGGGGTTACTCTAATCAAGCTGCGCGGGGCAAACGCGCGGTCCAGGGCATCTTGTCACGGTCCACGTGGCTCCCTCCGTCGGAGGTTCGAGTTCTCCCTCGGGCATGGGTGTTTATGTTGTCCTAGCGTAAGTTAGTTTAAGTTAGACTAAATAGTGTGTAAGCTTAGTGACCGATGACCTCAGCACTTCGGTCCCATAAAATCTTACCACAAATTTCCAATTTCCTCTAATCAGAATCTTGTAAACATGCTTTGCATTTTGGTCAAATAGAGCCAGAGTGTGTGCAGTCACCTGTACATAGATTGCTCAGACATTGAACTCAAAGTTTTATTTGGACTGTTACGATGACAGACGCATAGAGGAACGTAGTTCACTTAGCAAAGCGCGGCAACATGGATTCCGGCAGACACGTTAAATCAGTTGTTGCTCTTGCTCCTGCTGCTGTAGTTCTCTTTTGTGGTCTTGTGGTCAACCAATAATGGATGATAACCTGTTGGTTACGATCGTTACTAGTTTTAATTCTGGGACTTAAAGTGGAGCAGCACGGTGTCGTTACGTATCGTTTCTTTGGAAAAGATCTTGGCATTGTGTAGGGAAGACCTGCGTGCCATTATACCCTTGAGAACTCCATCGGGATTGGCCTTATTGTTATACGATTCTCACCACTTTGAACCGAACAAATGATGGCACCAGGGGCATAAGTGCCACACAGTGGGATATAACCGCTAGGCCCCCATCAAAATGGATTCTGTGTCGCACAGTAAGGAAGCTATGTTGTTTGCGAAACTTTATGTTAAGGTTTTATAGAAGCTAACGTGCCTCAAGGGTGTAAGAACTTGTTACCAGAACTTTATTACTTTCTTCAGTAGTGGCAAACCTACACTGCCCTGCGTTGGCCTTATGATTTTGCTCAGATAGACAATTCACAGGGTGGCAAACAACGCACGAGTTGCTGCGCTGGAGGTAAAATGAGGTAGGTTACAGGTCGGGAAAGAGGAAAGCCTGACTACGCTGCTACTGTGCAGTTAAGTCAGAGATAGGGCCCGCTGCATAAAGATATCGCTTACTGTGCCAGTCAGCCAAGCTGGTCCAGATACTGAGGTATTGTCATCCATCGCATCTCCTGCTGGGACGCCGATGTTAGTTCTTATTCTATTTTTAGCCACCCAGAAGGAGTTAGATATTCTGCTTTAGATAGCAGGTCGTGAGGAAATGTTACACAGCTGTGATCAACATCCATACGACGTTATGCAGTAGTTGTTTTCTGTCATATACACTCTGATCAGAAGTATCCTAAGCAGAATTGGCCACTAGATATCACGAGGCGAGGACCTGCCAGTATAAAAGGAGGCGGGGAGGATTGTGTTATCAGTAGAGAAGTAATAACAGCAGAATGGATCAGATAGGAGAGCTCAGTGACTTCGAATTTCGACTGCTCACTGGATATCACCTGAGTAACAGATCTACCAGGGACAGTCCAGTCCTCCTAAACTTGCCAAAGTCGACTGTTGTTAATGTGTATGTGAAGTGGAAACACTAAAAACAACCGCAACTAAAACCAAGACAGGCAGACCTCAAGGTGTGATGGACAGGGACCAATGACCTTTACCGTGAATTGTTGTATAAACACGAATGATATCAGTGGAAGGAATCACTCGTGGGTTCCAAAGTGCTACCAGCAGTTCAGCCAGCACGACAACTGTGGGCAGGGAGTTAAAAAGAATGGAATACTGTGGTCCAGCAGATCCTCATAAGCCACACATTTCGACAGTCAGTACTAAGTAGCGCTTGAGGCGGTGTAAAGAGCAACGCCAACACACAGTCGATGACTGGAAATGAGTGATTTCGAGTGGTGAATGACAATGTATCCTGTGGCAAAACTTAGCTTTGGTGAGCGGCTGGAGAAACGTTACATGTGTTATGGAGGTGGTTTTACGGTGCGGAGTGTTTCTCGTGCTTAAGGTGTGGTACCCTTGCTGGGCGTAAGAATATACTAAACATGGAAGGATATGAAGAAATTTTACTGAGTAGAGGAACAGTTGGGACACGATTAGTGTTTGAATCAGCGTGGCAATGCATCCTGTCATAAAGCAACATCTGTGAGCCAACAGTTCGTGGACAATAACATTCCTGAAATGGACTGAACTGCCCCGTGTCTCGACATTAACCAGACTGCACATCTTTGGGCTCAATTAGAGCGTCGACTCCGCTCCAGACTCCAGAGTTCATCATCTGGTTTCGGCTCTAGAGGAAAAATGGGCTGGCATTCCACCAAAGGCGTTCAGATAGTTCACTGAAAGAGTTCTCGTGAGAATTCAAGCCGTTACGTGGGTGAATGGTGTACGCGCCCCGTATTAATGCTCACGAACAGGGTCCGCATACCCCGCAAATCCTGAGATATCGTTTCCCTCCCAAAGTGGCGACAAGCAGGATGCCGTGATAATAGCACACTGGACTCGCATTCAGAGAGGCTGCTCTTCAACCCGCAATCAGCCATCCGGTTTTCCTCAGTTCTGCTCAATCGATTGTGGTAAATGTTCCTTAAAACCCACATGACAATTTGAGACAACTGCGTTGCGGAATGTAGTACCCAGATCAGTCTTCACTGGACGTGCTTTGGGTGTTTCTTCCAGGAAGAAGCTGCTCCCATGGATCTTTCGGAAACATCAACAGGTGCCAAAGTCGACTATTGATAATGTGTATGTGAAGTGGGAACGAGAAGGAACAACCACAATTAAAACTAAGATCAGACTAACCTCATGTTCTAACGGCCAGGGACCGCAAAGCATTTCGGAGAGTTATTCAGCAGGATAATTGTACGTATCTCAATACCTTAATCGTCCAGCACTGCTTCGAGGAGCATGACAGTGAACTAACATTGATGTCTTGGGTATCGAATTCTCCTGATCTGAACCCGATGGAAATATCCGAGACTCTATAGGGCGGCACCTCTGTACCCACAGACCACCTGCTCGTAATTTACGAGAATTGTGTTATCTGCGTTTGCACTTCATGCAAACACAAGAGGACACCCGTATGCGCAGGAGAGGACGTGCTAGGGAGGGGAAAGAGAATTGCAGTGTAGAGGACGAGCAAGGGGGTTAGAGGTGGAACGAACATAAAAAAATAAGCGTGTATATTTTACTGTTAAGATGTTCACAAATGTTTAAAGTAATGGCATACACAAATGAATCTTGCAAATAGTACATGATCTGACATAAAACTACGTATATTTCAGTCACTATTTCCACACACAAAACACTTTTCCAAAATACTCTAACCTATTTTTCATTTTCAGTAACCGTGTTTGTTTGACTCCATTGGCAATGTCATTTAGCTCACTGTCATCTTCTCTTCAGGTAACAGTGTCGCTTCCAGCACTATGGCTATCACTATTCGAGTCTGTACCATTTCCCACATTTATTATAGTTTCCACTACTTTATCCAACAAACATCCACTTGAAATATTCGCTCTTCTGTTTTATTTACGTACTCACAGCGTATTTTCCAGTTTTCTTTGCTATAGATGCAGTTTTTTCAAGTTTTAGTAACTTTACGAAATACCGTTCTTGTCTCTTGTCGACATCACCTCTATAGGACACAATTTTGGGTGGTATGCAGGAAGTCTGAACACTGTATAACCATAAAGAGTTTTTCACTCCGCAGCGGGGTGTACGCTGACATTGAACTTCCTGGCACATTAAAACAGTGTGCCGGATCGAGACTCGGATTCAGGACCTTTTCTTTTCGTGGGCAAGTGATCTACTGACTGAGTATCCAAGCACGATTGACTAGTCTCCCTCACAGCTCTACTTCCACCAGTACCTCGTCTTCTACTTTCCAAACTGCAAAGTTCTCCTCTGAAACTTGCGAGACTAGCACTCCTGGAAGAAAGGATCTTGCGGAGGCATGACAGCCACAGTCTGTGACATGACTTAGCCACAGCCTGGTGGATGTTTACAGGATGAAATTTTCAGTCTGCAGCGGAGAGTACGCTGATACGGAACTTCCTGGGAGATTAAATCTGTGTGCCGGACCGAGACTAGAATTCGGGACCTTTGCCTTTCGCGGGTAAGTGATCTACAGACGGAACACCGCAATCTCCTTTCTTCAGGAATTGTAGACGAGATAAAGGCGGCAGTAACTCTTTGAGGACTGGCTGTTTGTCGCGATTGGGTAGCGGAGTCGGTAGAGCACTTGCCCGCGAAAGACAAAGGTTCCGAGTTGGTGTGTCGGTCCGGTACACAGTTTTAATCTACCAGGAAGATACAGTGTGTGACCATGTTCTGTTGAAATAGGGCTGTTCTGTAAGTGATGTGGCTTGGTTTGTTCATTTTGATCAATGAATACAACTGGTGTCTCATCATGTCGTCGAAAGTGATTCCCTTTCCTGTTAACCAGGGCATCGATTCTTGTGGAAATTACATATTGAATCATATTATGAAATGCTGTGAAAAATAGTTAGTACTGTTAAATCAAATCATCAGTATCATTACTGAATTAAAAACTCATAATCATTGACCTAATTGGAGACGGTGTGGGAGGGGGCTAAGAGCAGGCGCGGTAGTAGTAGCGTTCCAGACTGCTTCTTAAGGGGCTCCGGTAAGCCCTATCGTTTCAATGTTAAAATAGCACTTATAAATTGCATGTTTTCTCAAAAGTATTTGAGATAGGAAATTGAAATTCTTACATGTTATTCATTGGATTATTGGCTACAGTTTTGGATTATTGGCCAAAGTTTTGCTTCTATGGTGGGGCTGTGATCTCTTCTAAAAGAGGTGAATAATTGAATTGGGTTTGCTCATTTAATAATTGGTGATGGGATATACAAATCTGTTTTTTAATTTCTATAATTACTAATTGGTCGAGCTTGGGCCTCTTTTCCTCTGTGTGTAGCTCTTGTACATCTATTGTTAGTTGTGATTATTGTTCATGCAATGTTCTGCAAAAGCTGAATCAGGCTTCCTCAACCTCCAGCTTCTGTGATGTTCCTTAAGGCTGCTACAGTTGATCTCCCTCTCTGTCCAATGTAGCAAGACTGAAACTCCCGGCATTTGATATTACAAACCCCACTTTTTGTGATACTGGTTATTCGAGGAACATTGTCTGAGGAACATAGCAAAACACAGAGCAACCCTTTGCGTTCAAAATGTTACTTATGCTATTGGATGTTTTCCCTATAAAAGGTAATCTGCACCACTTCTTCTCCTGCTTGTCTGTGTTTTTCATTGGGGACACAAGGGACCTGGCTTGCTTCTTCATCTTTTTACCTAAAATTTTATCAATGGAGTTGGGGTCAAATTCATTTTTATGGCTATTGTTTTTATTGTGGTAAGTTCCTGGTCAAAGTCTTCTTGGGACATAGGTATAGAAAGGAGACGGTGGATCATGTAATGGAATGCTGCAAGTTTGTAGATTGTAGGATGTTGGGATAAAGCTGAGATGAAAGTGTCAGTCAAGGAATATTTTCGGAAAATTTTAAATTTATGGTTACTGTCTTCTATCTTTAGTCTAATGTCCAGGAAATTTATGTTGGGCCCCCATAACTCGATGCTGACCTTTATGTTAGTGTTCCACTGTTTCATATTTTACACAAATTTATGGTGTTGTCTGTTGGAACCTTTCCACATACAAAGAATATCATGAACCAGAAGAAAAGCTGTTATCAAAAGGCCAGAAAGACGCTCCAGACATTATAACAAAATCTCATGTGTTAGACCATCGAAGGGTAGATCTGGAACTAGCCCTACAGACAGATATGGTAACGAAAATGCAGTGTGTGGAAGAAAACAAGGAGGCACAGATACAGCAACAACTACTACTACTACAACAAACACAATATCGGAAGAAGAACGAATTCTTAGTCGTGAAGGAATTTAAAACTAGGATTGAAAACATTAATGTGATTGTGACTAGGGCAGACAAAGGAGGGACTGTCGTACTGTTAAATGAAACAGATTATATAAGGAAAGTAGAGGATTTTTTCCAATCAGAGCAGCTAAAAAACTACAGAGAGACCCGACAGATAGTTACAATGATCAGGCTAAGCAGGTAGTGAACAAGTGCTCCGGTATCTTTTCAGAATATGCCTGTCAGAGTATGCTGCAAATTAACCCTAGGGCACCACAGCTGTATGGTTTACCGAAGCTCCACAAACCAGAAGTGCCAATCCGTCCAGTGATATCTGCAATACATGCTCCAGTACACAAGATTGGCAGGAGAATCAACGCCATCTTGAAGAAGAAGCTGACCTTCAAGGGGAAATACAGCATTAAGAACAGTTTGGATTTAGTTAACAAGTTAACAGATGTTAAGGTTCCAACAAATGCAAAATTAGTCTCTTTTGATGTGCATTGCTTGTTCACATGTATTCCAGTGCTGTATAGATATTGTGCCAAATTCGTTGTATTCACACAAAATAAATCTAGAAGAACAGCTGAGCATTGTTAGTAAAGTAGAATGTTGTTTAAATCAAAATTACTTCTGCTTTCAAGGAAGCTATTATCATAAAACAGATGGTCTGGCAATGGGCTCAACTTTATCCCTCTTACAAGCAGAAATGTTCATGGACAAGTGGGAGACTAATTTTCTGAAGAGAGAACCACTGGCCAAACATGTTGTGTATTGGTACAGATATTAAGGTTCCAATAGACATCTCCATAAATTTTTGTAAAATATGAAACAGTGGCACACCAACATAAAGGTCAGCATCGTGTTATAGGGGCCCAACATAAATTTCCTGGACATTAGCCCAAATATTGAAGGCAGTAACGATAAATTTAAAATTTACTGAAAAGATTCCTTCACTGACACTTTCATCCCAGCTTTCTCCCAACATCCTACAACCTACAAACTTGCAGCATTCCATCACATTATCAACTGTCTCATTTCTATCACTAAGTCCCAAGAAGACTTTGACCAGGAACTTAACACAATAAAAACAATAGCCATAAATAATGAATTTGACCCCAACTCCATTCATAAAATTTTAGGTAAAAAGATGAAGAAGCAAGCCAGGTCCCTTCTGTCCCCGATGAAAAACACAGACAAATAGGAAAAGAAGTGGTGCAGATTACCTTTTATAGGGAAAACATCCAATAGCATAAGTAACATTTTGAAGGCAAAGGGTTGATCTTTGTTTTTCTATGTTCCTCAGACAATGTTCCTCAAACAACCAGTATCACTAAAAGTGGAATTAATAAACTCAAATGCCGGTAGTGTCAATCTTGCTACATTGGACAGACGGGGAGATCAATCTGTAACAAGTTTAAGGAACACCACAGAAGCTGGAGGTTGAGAAAGCTTGATTCAACCTTTGCAGAACATTGCATGAACAATAATCAGAAATAACAATAGATGTACAAGTCCTACACACAGAGGAAAAGGGGGCCCAAACTCGAACAATAGTAATTTTAGAAATTAAAAAACAGATCTGTATATCCCCACACCAATTATTAAATGAGCAAACCCAATTAAATTATTCACCTCTTATAGATGAGATCACAACCCCAAGATAGATGCAAAAGTTTGGACTCCAGTCCATCATAGTTAAAAATAGCTGATGCATAATTTTAGTACAGTCATTGTAGTATCATTGGTGAATGTGTAATAATGGAATCAATTTGTTAAAAAATGGTCATTTACGTAAGTGTACATTAAGCTATCTATGATTATGTTTGTCTTGTCATCATGTTTATCTATGTATTATCATCTTTGGGAATCAGTAATGTACTTGAAAATCAGGACAAAGAAAACTGGCGTTCTACGGATCGGAGCGTAGAATGTCAGATCCCTTAATAGGGCAGGAAGGTTAGAAAATTTAAAAAGGGAAATGGATAGGTTAAAGTTAGATATAGTGGGAATTAGTGAAGTTCCGTGGCAGGAGGAACAAGACTTTTGGTCAGGTGAATACAGGGTTATAAATACAAAATCAAATACAGGTAATGCAGGAGTAGGTTTAATAATGAATAAACAATAGGAGTACAGGTAAGCAACTACAAACAGCATAGTGAAGGCATTACTGTGGCCAAGATAGACACGAAGCCCACGCCTACTACAATAGTACATGTTTATATGCCAACTAGCTCTGCAGATGACGAAGAAATTGATGAAATGTATGATGAGATAAAAGAAATTATTCAGGTAGCGAAGGGAGATGAAAATTTAATAGTCATGGGTCACTGGAATTCAAGAGTAGGAAAAGAGAGAGAAGGAAACATAGTAGGTGAATATGGATTGGGGCTAAGAAATGAAAGAGGAAGCGGCCTGGTAGAATTTTGCGCAGAGCACAACTTAATCATAGCTAACACTTGGTTTAAGAATCATGAAAGAAGGTTGTATACATGGAAGAACCCTGGAGATACTAAAAGATGTCAGATAGATTATATAATGGTAAGATAGAGATTTAGGAATCAGGTTTTAAATTGTAAGACATTTTCAGGCGCAGATGTGGGCTCTGACCACAATCTATTGCTTATGAACTGTAGATTAAAACTGAAGAAACTGCAAAAAGGTGGGTTCAAAAAAATGGTTCAAATGGCTCTGAGCACTATGGGACTCAACTGCTGAGGTCATTAGTCCCCTAGAACTTAGAACTAGTTAAACCTAACTAACCTAAGGACATCACAAACATCAATGCCCGAGGCAGGATTCGAACCTGCGACCGTAGCGGTCTCGCGGTTCCAGACTGCAGCGCCTTTAACCGCACGGCCACTTCGGCCGGCAAAAAGGTGGGAATATAAGGAGATGGGACCTGGATAAACTGAAAGAACAGAGGTTGTACAGTTTCAGGGAGAGCATAAGGGAACAATTGACAGGAATGGGGGAAAGAAATACAGTAGAAGAAGAATGGGTAGCTTTGAGGAATGAAATAGTGAAGGCATCTGAGGATCAAATAGGTAAAAAGACGAGGGCTAGTAGAAACCCTTGGGTAACAGAAGAAATATTGAATTTAAATGATGAAAGGAGAAAATATAAAAATGTAGTAAATGAAGCAGGCAAAAACGAATACAAACGTCTCAAAAATGATATCGATATGAAGTGCAAAATGGCTAAGCAGGGATGGCTAGAGAACGAATGTAAGGATGTAGAAGCTTATTTCACTAGGGGTGAGATAGATACTGCGTACAGGAAAATTAAAGAGACCTTTGGAGAAAGGAGAACCACTTGCATGAATATCAAGAGCTCTGATGGAAACCCAGTTCTAGGCAAAGAAGGGAAAGCAGAAAGGTGGAAGGAGTATATAGAGGGTCTATACAAGGGCGATGTGCTTGAGGACAATATTATGGAAATGGAAGAGGATGTAGATGAAGATGAAATGGGATATATCATACTGCGTGAAGAGTTTGACAGAGCACTGAAAGACCTGAGTGGAAACATTACAACTACTGACGGCCAT
Source organism: Schistocerca nitens (assembly GCF_023898315.1). Classification (NCBI taxonomy): domain Eukaryota; kingdom Metazoa; phylum Arthropoda; class Insecta; order Orthoptera; family Acrididae; genus Schistocerca; species Schistocerca nitens. The sequence goes on from NC_064617.1 coordinate 849,721,049, forward strand.
GGGAGAGCCAGTCCTGACAAACTCTACCATCTGGTGAGCAAGATGTATAAGACAGGCGAAATACCCCCAGACTTCCATAAGAAGATAATAATTCCAATCCCAAAGAAAGAAGGTCTTGACAGATGTGAAAATTACCGAACTACCAGTTTAATAAGTCACAGCTGCAAAATACTAACGCAAACTCTTTACAGACGGATGGAAAAACTGATAGAAGCCGACCTCGGGGAAGATCAGTTTGGATTCCGTAGAAATATTGCAACACATGAGGCAATACTGACCAAACGACTTATATTAGAAGAAAGATTAAGGAAAGGGAAAACTACGTTTCTAGGATTTGTAGACATAGAGAAAGCTTTTGACAATGTTGATTGGAATACTCTCTTTCAAATTCTGAAGGTGGCAGGGGTAAAATACAAGGAGCGAAAGGCTATTTACAATTTGTACAGAAACCAGATGGCAGTTATAAGAGTCGAGGGGTATGAAAGGGAAGCAGTGGTTGGGAAGGGAGTGAGACAGGGTTGTAACCTATCCCCGATTTTATTCAGTCTGTATACTGAGCAAGAAATAAAGGAAACAAAAGAATAGTTCAGAGTAGGTATTAAAATCCATGGAGAAGAAATAAAAATTTTGAGGTTCGCCGATGACATTGTAATTCTGTCAGAGACAGCTAAGGACTTGGAAGAGCAGTTGAACGGAATGGATAGTGTCTTGAAAGGAGGGTATAAGACGAACATCAACAGAAGCAAAACGAGGATAATGGAATGTAGTTGAATTAAGTCGGGTGATGCTGAGGGAATTAGATTAGGAAATGAGACACTTAAAGTAGCAAAGGAGTTTTGCTATCTGGGGAGCAAAATAACTGATGATGGTCGAAGTAGAGAGGATATAAAATATAGACTGGCTATGACTAGGGTAGATTTTCTGAAGAAGAGAAATTTGTTAACACCGAGTATAGATTTAAGTGTCAGGAAGTCGTTTCTGAAAGTATTTGTATGGAGTGTAGCCATGTATGGAAGTGAAACATGGACGATAAATAGTTCGGACAAGAAGAGAATAGAAGCTTTCGAATTGTGGTGATACAGAAGAATGCTGAGGATTAGATGGGTAGATCACATAACTAATGAGGAGGTATTGAATAGAATTGGGGAGAATAGGAATTTTTGGCACAACTTGACAAGAGGAAGATCACAAATTCAGCATTGGAGGGTAGCGTGGAGAGTAAAACTTGTAGACGGAGACCAAGAGATGAATACACTAAGCAACTATTCTCTTCTTGTCTACACTGTTAATCGTCCAAGTTTCACTTGCATACATGGCTAAATTCTATACAAATACTTTCTGAAAAGACTTCCTGGCACTTAAATCTATACTCGATGTTAAGAAACGTCGTTCTTCAGAAACGCTTTCCTTTCCATTGCCAGTCTACATTTTATATCCTCTCTACTTCGACCATCATCAGTTATTCTGCTACTCAGATAACAATAGCTACTATAAGAGCCTCATTTCCTAATCCAATTGCCGGCCGCGGTGGTCTAGCGGTTCTGGCGCTGCAGTCCGGAACCGCGGGACTGCTACGGTCGCAGGTTCGAATCCTGCCTCGGGCATGGGTGTGTGTGATGTCCTTAGGTTAATTAGGTTTAAGTAGTTCTAAGTTCTAGGGGACTTATGACCTAAGATGTTGAGTCCCATAGTGCTCAGAGCCATTTGAACCATTTCGAACCTAATCCAATTCCGTCAGCATGACTTGATTTAATTCGACTACATTCCATTATCCTTGTTCTGCTTTTGTTGATGTTCGTCTTATATCCTCCTTTCAAAATTCTGTCCATTCCGTTCAACTGCTGTTCCAAGTCCTGTGCCGTTTCTGGCAGAAATACAATGACATCGACAAACCTCAAATTCTTTATTTCGTTCCCCAGAATTTTAATTGTTACTCAAAATTTTTCTTTTGTTCCCTTTACTGCTTGCTCAATATACACATTGAATAATATTGAGAATTGGCTGCAACCCTTTCTCACCCCCTTCTCATCCACTGCTTCCGTTTCATGCCACTCGACTCTTATAACTGCCACCTGGTTTCTGTACAAATTGTAAATAGCCTTTCGCTCCCTGTATTTTACCCCTGCCACCTTCGGAATTTGAAAGAGTGTATTGCAGTCATCAGTGTCAAAAGCTTTCTCTAAGTCTACAAATGCTATAAACGTAGGTGTGGCATTCCTTTTCTATTTTCTAAAATAAGTCGTGGGGTCAGTATTGCCTCGCGTGTTCCAACATTTTTATGGAATCTAAACCAATCTTTCCAGAGGTCAGATCCTACCAGTTTTTCCACTCGTTTGTAAGGAATTCGTGTTTGCAGCCATGACTTATTAAAATGATACTTTGGTAATTTTGGCACCTGTCAGCACCTGCTTTCTTTAGGAATGGAATTATTATATTCTTCTTGAAGTCTGAAGATGTTTCGCCTGTCACATAGATCTTGCTCACCAGATGGAATAGTTTTGTCATGGTTCTACCAAGGTTATGAGCAGTCCTAACGGAATGTTGTCTATTCCCGGGGCCTTGTCTCGACTTAGGTCTTTCAGTGATCTGTTCAGTTCATCACGCAGTATCGTATCTCCCATTTCATCTTCATCTACATCCTCTTCCATTTCCAAAGTATTGCCCTTACGTACATCGCCGTTGTATAGACACTCTATATACTCCTTCCATCTTTCTACTTTCCTTTCTTTGCTTAGGATTGGTTTTCCATCCGAGCTCTTGATATTCATACAGGTTGCTCTCTTTTTTCCAAAAGTCTAATTTTCCTGTAGGCAGTATCTATCTTACCCCCAGTGATATATGCTCCTACATCCTTACATGTGTCCTCTAATCATCCCTGATTGGCCATTTAACTTTATGTCGATTTCATTTTTGAGACGTATGTATTCCTTTTGACCTGCTTCATTTACTGCATTTTTATGTTTTCTCCTTTCATCGGTTAAATTCAATACCTCTTCTGTTATCCAAGGATTTCTACTAGCCCTCGTCCTTTTACCAACTTGTTCCTTTGCTGCATTCACTACTTCATCCCTCAAAGCTACCCATTCTTCTTCTTCTGTATTATTTTCCCTCCTTTCCTGTCAATTGCTCCCTTATTCTCTCCCTGAAACTCTGTACAACTTCTGGTTCTGTCAGTTTATCCAGGACCCATCTCCTTAAATTTCTACCTTTTTCCATTTTCTTCACTTTTAATCTACAGTTTATAAACAATAGATTGTGGTCAGAGGCTATATCTGCCCCTGGAAATGTCTTACACCTTAAAACAAGGTTCCTAAATCTCTGTCTTACCATTATATAATCTATCTGAAACCTTCGAGTGTCTCCAGACCTCTTTCACGTATACAACATTGTTTCACGATTCTTAAACCACGAGTTAGCTATGATTAAGTTATGTTCTGTGCAAAATTCTACCAGGCGACTTCCTCTTTCATTCCTTACCCCCAGTCAATAGTCACCTACTACTTTTCTGTCTCTTCCTTCTCCTACTATCGAATTCCAGTCCCCCATGACTATTAACTTTTTCTCTCCCTTAACTATCTCAATAAGTTCTTTTATCGCATCATACATTTCTTCAATCTCTTCATCATCTCGGATCAAGTTGGCATACTAACTTGAACTACTGTGGTAGGCGTGGGGTTCGTGTCTACCTTGGCTACAATAATGCGTTCGCTATGCTGTTCGTAGTAGCTTATCCGCGTTGATATTTTTTTATTCATTATTAAACCTACACCTGCATTACCTTTATTTAACTTTGCTTAATTTAAACTGTTATTCCTGCCCAAAAGAAGTCTCCTAGTGTCAAACACCGGCCTTATGTGGAGAAAGCTATTTCTGAAAATGTACGTTTGGTGCACAGTGCTGTATGGAAGCGAATGATGAACTGCGAGGAAACCGGAAAATAAGAGAATCGAAGCATTTGAGATGTGCTACAAGGATGTTGAAAATTAGGTGTAATGATAAAATAAGGACCGAGGTGGTTCTCCTCTAGAACTGGTGAGGAAAGGAATATATGGAACACGTAGACATGAATGAGAGAGTGGATGAAAGGACCATGTGTGAAGACATCAATGAGTAACTTACTTGGTACTAGTGGGAGTTTTGTAGAGTAAAATCTGTAGAAGAAAACAGAAATTGCAACACATTAAAAAAAATGGTTGAGGGCGTTGTGTGCAAGTGCCAGTCTGAGATGAAGAGGAGAGAAATTCGTGGCGGATCGCCTCAAACTAGTCAGAACAATCACGGAAAAATAAATCAATTGCCACACTGAAGCTCATGTTTTAATCATGTGTGAATTAACTAACAAACTGAATATTAAAATTATTTTTACCTACTTGAGAACCGACCTCTTCAAAATTGCTTCGCCATTTAGGCGCTGGATTTTCCAAATGGCATACCCTTTCCGAGTCTCATCATTTAAAATGACAAGCAGTCCATTCACAACGCACTCAAATATTTCAGTCTGCATTTTGAAGGAAAATATATTTCCTGTACACTGCTGTTGCAGCAGAGCTACCTGATTCCAATAGGGGCTGATTCAAGGAATGAACTACCAGTTCTTGCTTCCCCTGCAACCTTCACAAAAGCTCACCCATATCAATGTCAACAGCAGAAAAACGTTATCGCACGAAAATGTGCCTAGAATGTAACTTGCTCACCCCGGAAACAATACTACGGTCCATCCGCGTGCAAACCTGCGGGTCTAAGCACGGAAGAAATTTAATTGATCATCTGTTCATCTAAGAGAGGAGCCTTGGTAAGACGAAGGAACGAAACATCGATGTAACACAACAACAACACAGTTATTTGAATGACGTAGCTTACTGCTAAATTTCACATGCTAAAAGTAATTATACTGCAAAGATTTACTCTTGCAGAGAAAAAAATCACCAATCAGCTACTTTTAGTAATGATATTAATTGACATAAATAGCGCCGTTACTTGCTTAGAACTGACACGCTCATCATCAAACACCATCCCACCTCAAGATCGACATTTCTTTTTGTTGTTTACATTAGTGTTCACCGTTTATTCCCCTTTGTGGTGAAACGTCTTTGGGTTGGTGAGTACTAGAAACAAAACAGGATGTGAGAAACGACCTATTTAACTGAAATTGTACCTAATAACGATTGAAAATAATTTAAATGAATCATTAAAATGAAACTGTCTCAGTTTTAGGTTATTTACGTCGAAAATCCCGCGTCACTGTATTAGAGTGCTGACTGTTTGTGTTGATGCAGTACGAAGGCCATATGAAGCACTTTATAGATATACAATATATAGGGTAAGGTGGGGTAAATCGGACCTAGTGTTTCTTGTGGCTATAAAACGCTTAACCGAGGTCGGATCTTAACGTTATATACGTTACATTATTGACAATATAAAGGAGCAACTGTTTGCAAAATATTTTTGTTATACAATCAATAGTTTTTGAGATATCCGTACTTTAAGAGATTTCCATTTTTGCCCTTTGCAAAAATGGTGTGGTAAATCCGACCCCCTATTTGTTTGGCTGATTTTGCACAGAAATAGTTCTAAATGAACGGTTATTTTGGGAAATAATTATAGGCAATTATGTTTTTTACATAAATGACTAAAATGTATTTAAAAAATAACAATGTTAAGAGTACTAAAGGTAGTGAAAGTTAAATGAATGTAAATTTTAATTGAAAAAAGATGATTTCATTGCACGGCGGTGCAACAGCAGTGTCGATCTCGGAATGTTAAAATCACAAGCGACAGCTCGAAAAGACATCCCCATTTGCATTCCAGCAACTGCTCGGCGAATATCGTTTTGATTGCGTTTCGTTGTTTCTCGTTTGTAATTTAGTACCATTTTCTAAAAATACCAAAAATTCACTTTGTTTGCGTAAATAAATAATTCCATACAAATAAACGATAAAAAATATGCGGTCTGATTTACCCCACCATTTAGCGGTCGTATTTATCCCACCATGCCATGTTTCATTTAACACACATAGAAACAATTTACACGACATTTTCAACAAAAACTATACATACACTGAATGGGTCACTACGTGCACTACAAAAATCACTTAACGTTTGTTTTGCGATCGTTTTATTTAATAAGGTAAATCTAGTGATGCAATTTGCACAAAAATTAAATTGAAACAATAGAAGACACACTTGTCTTTTGGGTGTCTAAATGTCAAATGCGGCAAAGCTGTCAAGGTGACATTTAAGTTATTTCGAATGTTCTATATGGTAACAATAAAGCGAAAACGAAAAAACTACAAAGAACGAAACTCGTCTAGCTTGAAGGGGGAAACCAGATGGCGCTATGGTGGCCCGCTAGATGGGGCTGCTATAGGTCAAACAGATATCAACTTTGTTTTTTACATAGGAACCCACATTTTTAATTACATATTCGTGTAGTACGCAAAGAAATGTGAATGTTTTAGTTGGACCACTTTTTTCGCTTTGTGACAGATAATCACAAAGGTATAAATACGTGGTATCACGTAACATACCGCCAGTGCGGATTTGCTTCGTGATACATTTACCCGTGTTACAATGGACCGTTTACCAATTGCAGAAAAGGTCGATATTATGTTGATGTATGGTTATTGGCCGCGCGGGATTAGCCGAGCGGTCAGGGGCGCTGCAGTCATGGACTGTGCGGCTGGTCCCGGCGGAGGTTCGAGTCCTTCCTCCGGCATGGGTGTGTGTGTGTGTGTCCTTTTAGGTTAAGTAGTGTTCCATAGGATTTCAAACACATTTGAGCATTTTATGGCCATTGTGATCAAAATGCCCAACGGGCGTGTGCTATAAATGCTGCTCGATATCCTGGACGACATCATCCAAGTGTCCAGACTGGGTAGTTACGTTATTTAAGGGAACAGGAAGTGTTCAGCCACATGTGAAACGTCAACCACGACCTGCAACAAATGATGATGTTAATCCGCACATCAGTAGCAGACAAATTTCACGAGAATCGGGAATCTCAAAAATGTCGGTGTTGAGAATGCTACATCAATATCGAATGCACCTGTACCACATTTCTATGTACCAAGAATTGCATGGCGATGGTTTTGAACGTCATGTACAGTTCTGCCACTGGGCACAAGAGAAATTACGGTACGATGACAGATTTTTTGCACATGTTCTATTTAGCGACGAAGCGTCATTCACCAACAGCGGTAACGTAAAACGGCATGATATGCACTATTGGGCAACGGAAAGTCCACGATGGCTGCGACAAGTGGAACATCAGCAACCTTGGCGGGTTAATGTATGGTACGGCATTATGGGAGGAGGGATAATTGGCCCCAATTTTATCGATGTCAAACTAAATGGTGCAAGGTATGCTGATTTCCTACGTGATGTTCTACCGATGTTACTACAAGATGTTTTTCTGGATGTCCGGCACTTGGCTCGCGTGCGGTTGAAGCGGTAGTGAATAGCATATTTCATGACAGGTGAATTGGTCATCGTAGCACCAGACCATGGCTTGCACGTTCACCGGATCTGAAGTCCCTGGATTTCTTTCTGTGGGGAAAGTTGAGGGATATATGCTATCGTGAGCGACCGACAACGCCTGATAACATGAGTCAGCGCATTCTAAATGCATGTGCGAACATTTCGGAAGGCGAACTACTCGCTGTTGAGAGGAATGTCGTTACAAGTATTGCCAAATGTATTGAGGTTGACAGACATCATTTTGATCATTCATTGCATTAGTGTGGTACTTACAGGTAATCACGATGTAACAGCTTGCGTTCTCAGAAATGATAAGTTCACAGAGGTAAATGTATGACATTGGAACAACCGAAATAAAATGTTCAGACGTACCTATGTTCTGTATTTTAATTTAAAAAACCCACCTGTTACCAACTGTTCGTCTAAAATTGTGAGCCATATGTTTGTGACTATTACAGCGCCACCTATCACAAAGCGAAAAAAGTGGTCCAAGTAAAACATTCATATTTATTTACGTACTACACGAATATGTAATAAAAATGGGGGTTCCTATTTTAAAAAAAAGAACGCAGTTGATATCCGTTTGACCCATGACTTCGCCATCTAGCGGGCCAACCATAGCGCAATCTGGTTTACCACTTCAAGCTAGAAAGTTTCGTTCTGTGTAGTTTTTTCGTTTGACGCTTATTTCATGAGATATTTGGCCCAGTCACAATCAATGGACCACCCTGTATATATATATAGCACCACACACACACACAAACCAAATAATTTTGTCCTTTGAAAGGACACATCGAGAGTTTGCGATTTAACAACTATAACAATGGCAAAGAATTTCTCTCTAGGAGACGTACAGGGTGACAATTATTGAACCATATGAAATAAAATCATCATAACTTCTGAGCGGTATCCGTTAAGACTTGGTGGGAATTAGTGGGCGCTGTATGATTTAGTTTAACGACGAGGCCCACTTTCATTTGGATGGGTAGGTCAACAAGCAAAATTTGTACATTTTGGGGATTGAGAATCCGCATTTCGCGATGCAGAAGTTTCTTCACCCTCAGCGGGTTACTGTGTGGTGGGCAACGTCCAGTCACGGCATAATCGGTGCGATATTCCTTGACGGCACATTGATTACCGAATGGTACGTGAAGGTTTTGGAAGATGGTTTCATCCCCATTTTCCACAGTGACTCTCATTTCGACAAGATGTGGTTCATGCAGGACGGAGCTCGACCATATCAAAGCGGGAGAGTGATGTCCTGGAGGAGCACTTTGGGGACCACATTCTGGCTCTTTGATACCCAGAGGTCATTGGCATGGGGCTCGATTGGCCGCCATATTCTCAGGATCTGAACACTTGCGTCTCCTTTTCTTGCGACTATATTAAAGACAAGGTGTACAGCAGTAACTCGAAAACCATTTCTCAGTTGAAAAGATCCGTTCCAGAAGTAATCGACAGCATCGGTGTTCCGACACTGTGCCACATTATCGTCAACGTCAGGCATATCGACCATGTCATAACCTAAATCCGAATCTCTGTAGTGACGTTTGCATGTTGAATAAAGTCTGTGCAGGCCGCAGTTTCCAACTAATTTAGGTTTTTTCATATAGTTCAATTATTGTCACCCTGTATTAATATGTACATTATTGTGACAGCAGAAAATTTACAAGGTACAATCGTTTCGTTACATGCAAAGCACATTCAATGAGAACTGATTACAACTGAGATAAACAAATAATGGTACTGAAATGACGTTATGTAACTATTAGGATGTATACAAGAAACAAAATAGGTGAAGTAAGGTGGCAGTATCTTGGCACCGTTCAAAGATTCCGTCCCTTCCTATAGATGCGATTATATAGTGATTAGACATCTGTTGATATGGCTGGAACTGTTTATTAGAGGTAAAGAAAGTAACTAACATCGTCAAGTACACCAATATACTAATACTTGTAGTCGACTTACTTGCTGGGTGACGGGCTTTTATACGGAATGGCAGCTTACGCTTAGTAGGGCCGTGGGGCCAACGCCGCACGCCGCGGCCTGGCGCAGACAAAGGGCCTAGCGAGGTGTCTCAGGTTGGCAGTAGCTGGTTTCTGGATGGACGCTCGCCTTGGGCGGTCACCGAAACGCGGAGTAGTGTATGAATGCGGTCTCTGATTCGGCTGCGGGCTTAGGCGCCCAGTTTTACGAGGGACGCAAGCGTTGTATGAAGGGCCAGAGCAGTTCCACAGCAAATTCTTTCAAACAATACTATGGCGAATTGGAATCGTCCAGGCTAGCGCCTCGACCCGTTAGCTGTTTTGCCACGTATACCAGACTTGTTTCCGCAAAATTCTGCATCGGACATTCCGGATTGTCACATTTACTTAAAGCATTGGTAGGAGGGATGTCTTCTGGAAAATTCTACGAAAACTTGAGTGTGATTTGCCGGAGCCGTTTAGTATGAGGTGAAAGGGTATATGGACTGTGGTTTCGAAGCTATGACTCGGTCGTCCGTACCTAGTGGTCGAGGGGGGGGGGGGGGGCAGGTAAAGAAGAGAGATGAGCTGGTGAGCCGGCAGTTTTAGCCTCCGCTATTCCTGTTTCAACTCTGGGAGGAGAAGGAGACCCTGTCTCATTTCTCTAAAGAGCAGGAGCATTTTCTTGTATTCGCTCCTAAGAATAGAGCAGAGTTCTGTTTTAACCTCGGTGTAAAACAAAACTCCTGTCTTAGAGATCAATTAGGGTACAGTATTTTGCTGTATGTTTTATTATGATACTGTACAACGCCTTATGTTGGGAGTTCTCGTACATTTACTGGGAGCTCTTTGCTATTATTCACTTGCGTTTAAGGTGTTGCTGACTTCTCCTTGTGCTGAGAGTTCGTGATTTAGGTTTGTTGTTGGCAGTAAAGCGACTAGATTCAGCTTTGCTTGAGCGGTTATAGATAGCAGTCTGCTGTCTAAGGCTTTAGGTTTCAGCTCTCACCACATTTAAAGGTCTGCAACTTTGTCACCAGCGGCAGTTACATCGAGTATCATAATTGCGATCAACCGGCAGCCTGTTCCTACTGTGGTATAGCCAACGACACTGGCTTCTTAGGGCAGATAGAGATTAAATTGTTGGTATTGCTTATAAAGGTTACGTCACCGAGGCTACATGGCAATCAATCGATTCCAGTAACTTTTCTAGTTTTTGGGGCAACAAAGTCAGTCATAACGTGTAGTGCTTCTCAGATCGCATTACCCACTATGGGCAGAAGCAGGTAGAAGTTTCCAAACATTAGTTAAGTCCATTTATTTCAAAAATTGTTAGAGTCCACAAGACATGTATTGTTTCTTATTTGAGTCGGTAAATTTCTGGACTTTCATTTAAAATAAACTGTATAGTGAACACTAGCATTTGTCCTTCCAGTAGCATTATAGTCTATCGTTGATCTTTCTTCCTATTGATATGCTTATGGGTCTAATTTGTGCTCTAACATTAGCCACAGGGGCTATTTATGAGTGACGGGGCCAGATTAGAAGATCGCGTTAATTTAAAATTTCCATTGCGCATATTAACATTGTTAGGTCTTCCTACCCGCTTACCTCAGAACTCTACAGTTGAGAGGTAGAAATGTACTCGCGAATATCACGCTTTGTACCAAACACACACAATGAACGAGCGGGGGTGCGTTAGACTGATGCGAAACAGTTGTACATAAATCGATATTACGACAGTGGACATTATATGAGAATGCTATTGTTAGTTGAAGGTTTAAATGAGACTTGTAATAATGCATGGATAAACAAACTGTTATCTTTTACGTGCTCTATCATAGTGGATTAGTGTCAGCAAGTCGTTATTGTCAAAGGGGACGGTGTTTATTTATGCCTGAAACTGAAAAGCAGGCGAATGAAATTTTGAAGAAAGGCTGTACTAGTTAACTCAACTGTTCGTTGAGCATATTATATGGTGATTTGCTTTTATGTACATATACCTGAATCTCTTCAGCATGATGTAATATCTGGAGGTGTTCTTTAAGGCTTTCTATTCCACGACATGCGAATGTGTATTTCTATATGTTGTCCAAACGTATGTCATCAGTGTGCTCTATAAACCTAACTTTTGTGAATCTGGTTGCTGGTTTCCTCTCTGTAAGCATCAACTTGTATTTTGTAGATAGAAATAGTCTCAAAACGTCAGTTTTCGACATAATAGCAATAATGTAATGTATGAAAAACAAACCTTCTTTACTGACCTGAAAGTGCTGCACAGGTATTCAGTCTTAAAAGTACTGGTGTGGTACTTCAATGAAGTGCTGAAAGCAAAGTGGTACAGAACAATATCAATACCTGACTAAAGCCACTTTTTCACTTTCACTATCAGTTTTGCATTCAAGCACTCTAGTATGGAACGCCACACAAGTACTCGTACACTGGGGTGGAAAAAGGAATTGAACAGCGATATGCACGTATACAGATGGGTGTAGTAATCGCGTACACAAATACAAAAGAGCAGCGCATTGATGGAGGTCCCACTTGTACTCAGATGATTCATGTGAAAGGGTTTCCGATATGATTGTGCCCGCACGACGGGAATTAACAGTCTGTGAACGGGGAATGGTGCTGGGAGCTAGACACATGGGACATTCTGTTTCGAAAATCAACAGAGAATTCATTATTCTGAGATCCACAGTGTCAAGATGAGGCGTACCGCCGTATGACGATCCTGCCTTGGAGGCGGTTAAATGGGAGATGTGTCTCAGAGCTGGATAGTGACAGATGATGACGCGAGACTGGACGCGCACGTAGTTTATGTATCAGCCGATAGAGGACAATATTGGATAGGGGGACTGTGGTTTTAGTTTCGATTGTGCCCACTTGAGTGCGCTAAAGTAATAGAATGTTTTTCATAAACTGTTCTAGTATTTTCATAAAGAGTAATTATGTCTTTTTGTGTAGGTAAAAAGTTATAAATGTGTTTTAGCAGTATGAATGATGCGTGAGTGTGGTTTAAGGTTAATAAGAACATAATTGTATAACGAGTTGTGTAGTAGGATTTAGTGTGGGAACATATCGAAGAAGTATGGATATGAAGAAAGGGGATTTTTGTAGAAAAGATTTGTAAAGTAAGTTTATGATAAAGGGAAAGTTAATTAAGGTATAAATAACAATAGTAAATAACTTTATGTATAAGCAAAACTTCAGAATATTAGATAATTACGTCGGTAAAAAGTGCAGTCGTTAGATTTTCTATTTTGCGATTGGTCATTGAGGAAAAGCGCAGATTGACGCGGAAGAATGTTATTTCGCTATTGGCTGTTGAGTAAACTGACCAATGGTAAAGCAATATTCTTCGCGCGCCTTTCTCTGCTGGTAGAGAAGACTTAGAGTATTCTAAAGAAGAATCGAAGCCTAGCCATGAAACAGGTCGGACGTGAGTAGTAGTAGTTCCGATGGAAATGATAAGTTGCGGATCTAGCAGTGTTTCATACATCAAAAGTGTTGGAAACTGACGGCATAATTATTCCGATGTGCGTGTAGAAATTTTGGAATTCTTAAGTGAATTTTGTGACGAGAAAAGACATATGTTCTGCGTGGCGTATTGAGCAGGTCGGTGGCTAAAAACTGTGACTGCATTAGGTATCGACAGAATATTTGGCGAGCATTCTCAATGAAAAACAATCAGTATTTTTGTAGCTATTACGTTTTCGTGAAATGCAACACCATAAACTTGCAAACGTGAGTGAAAGGGATTATGAGTGACTGTGTTAAGACTAGCACGGGCTTGGCAGTGATACTTGTTCACCTAAGTTTCAGTATATATTAATTGAGGACAAAATTTCCAACCTTTCATTTGTATGAAAACTTTCTCCCGAAACGTAGATTAGTGACTTAAATTGCAGCCTGGTTCACGTCGAAGTACAGTAGATTTCACTCGGCTTTCCTATTGATGATCTGCTGAGACAATGTTCACAGGTAGTTGCAGGTCCGTCGTAAAGGGACGGAAAGAACCGCGCCACCGCAAAGAGTGTGCCGAGAGTACTAAATGTCAGCCATTACCTCTCATCACGGACGATGCGGTAACCGACGGCTTTCTCTTAACGACCGAGAGCAGCGGCGTTTTTGTAGAGGTTACAGTGCGAACAGACAAGTAACACTGCTTGAAATAACCGCATAATTCAATGTGGAACGTACGGTGAACGTATCTGAAAGGACAGCGCTGCAAAATTTGGCGGGCTATGGCAGGAGACGGCCGACGGGAGTGTCTTTGCTAACAGCACGACATCGCCTGCAGTGTCACTCCTGGGCTCGTGACCTTATCGGTTGGACCTTAAACTACTGGAAAACCGTCACCTGGTCAGATGAGTCCCGATTTAAGTTGGTAATAGCTGATAGTAGGGTTCGAGGATAGTGCAGACCCCACAAAGTCATGGACCAAAGTTATCAACAAGGAACTGTGCAAGCTGTTGGTAGCTCCATAATGGTGTGGGTTGTGATTACGTGGAATGGACTGCCTCCTCTGGTCGAACTGAACCTATCATTGACGGTAAATTATTATATTCGGTTTCTTGGAGACCACCTGCACTCATTCTATTACGCAGTTTTTGTCGATGACAAGGCGCTATGTTACTGGGCCACCATCGTTCACGATTGGTTTGAAGAACAACTCGATCGAGTGATACTGTCACCCATATCTCCCGATATTAATTACATCGAACATTTAAGGGACGTAATCGAGACGATATTTCGTGCACAGCATGCTGCACTTGCAACACTTCCGCAATTATCGACAGCTATAGAGGCAGCATGACTCAATATTTCTGCAGAGGACTTCCAACGACTCGTTAAGTTACCGCACTACGCCGGGCAAAAGGAGATCCGACACGATATTAGGAGGTATCTCATTTGTTGTTGTTGTTGTGGTCTTCAGTCCTGAGACTGGTTTGCTGCAGCTCTCCATGCTACTCTATCCCGTGCAAGCTTCTTCATCTCCCAGTACCTACTGCAACCTACATCCTTCTGAATCTGCTTAGTGTATTCATCTCTTGGTCTCCCTCTACGATTTTTACCCTCCACGCTGCCCTCCAATGCTAAATTTGTGATCCCTTGATGCCTCAAAACATGTCCTACCAACCGATCCCTTCTTCTAGTCAAGTTGAGCCACAAACTTCTCTTCTCCCCAATCCTATTCAATACCTCATTAGTTACGTGATCTACCCACCTTATCTTCAGCATTCTTCTGTAACACCACATTTCGAAAGCTTCTATTCTCTTCTTGTCCAAACTGTTTATCGTCCATGTTTCACTTCCATACATGGCTACACTCCATACAAATACTTTGAGAAACGACTTCCTGACACTTAAATCTATACTCGATGTTAACAAATTTCTCTTCTTCAGAAACGATTTCCTTGCCATTGCCAGTCTACATTTTATATCCTCTCTACTTCGACCATCATCAGTTATTTTGCTCCCTAAATAGCAAAACTCCTTTACTACTTTAAGTGTCTCATTTCCTACTCTAATCCCCTCAGCATCACCCGATTTAATTTGACTACATTCCATTATCCTCGTTTTCATATCTCATAACTTCTGTCAACTCAGTGTATTATCAAGCGATGATATTGATATGTCAGTGACATAACCTGCCATTTTCTAAGGAACCAACAAATAACACTCCAAGAAGTTGGCAAGAATTTGCTGCGTTTTGTGGCAATATTGAGCGTAACGACCCTATTCGGAAAACTTTTATCTAGTAGAGAACGATCTTTACGATATCTTAGACCTTGAACAGGTGATCATTCAAATATCTGTCGTAGTAAGACGCGCAGTTTAGCATGCGAATGGATCTTATCACTGTTATTGCGATGACTGATTTATATTCTAAGCACATTTTTGTGCGGTTCTGAGCGTCCAAAGTGACACACTTCTCTTGTCAGGCGATGACCTAATAAATATTCAGACTTCAGGACCATTACAGGCTACCGCAGCTGTCGTTCTAAAGTTACATGCATCTGTACACTCTTGTCCATGTACCTTGTACATATGTGTGAAAATCGTCGTACATGTGTGACAATGGTCTTCCAAATTTTTGAAATTTAGGAAATCTGAGGTTAGCTTCCGATGTGTAGCATATTAAACTCTCCTCCACAAAATCTGTCTAGTAGAAGATAGATATTTATATTGTAGCCATCTACTCGTCTTAAAATATTTACTTTCGCTGTACATTTTTTTGGACGAATGACTTTATAATGATTGAGTGCAGCTACCTAGTGAGACATTCAGAGCACCGAACAGAAGGAAATGAAGATTAAAATTACTTTGCTAGCCTGACTGAAATATTTTTTGTTTGTTTTTAATGGAGAGATCGAAACAGTAAAACACTGTAAAAAAATTAATCGATTAACGGATTTGAATCAGAAGAAAAAGAATATTTACAGTCCGGTTTTTGTGTAACCACTACTAAACGGCTTTCTTTCTCTGCTTGAAAGGAGAGCTGGGTAGCTGTACAGGACGCAAGCAAACATGTGAGGCCAGGCCGTAATGAACTGATTGCAATCGAGCTGAATGCCCTGTTGCGTTCCTTGTGGTTTCTCGGAAGTCCGCTAGAGAAGTTCACAAAGAGATTGGTATCGCGGATTACTTCTGCGTGGTAAGAGGTCGCAACGCGCCACAGAAACGGAAGAGGTATTTTACATTACATTTTTCATAAACGAAACGCTGGTGAAATCTTTTACGTCAAGATTTAACTACGACCTTTGATCATATGTTAGCCAGCACACTTCATTTGATTTCAGTGACTGATAATAATAATTAACAATAATAATAACAATAATAGCAATAATAAACGCTACTAATTCTTTTAGCACATTGGAAACTTTTTTAGCATTATCAGAAGCGCAAAGGATAATGAAAGAAGAATATTGAATTGAGAGTGACACTGGATGTCAGGAAAGAATAGAATTTCTAGGGCGCCTTGCCACAATTGTAGTGTCGTGGAATAGTAAAGAGTTGGAAACGTGGAATATTCTCAAAGTTTCGTTGCCTACGCCGAGAGCCAGAGGCAGCAGGTTAGTCAAGAAGTAAGAGAATTGCACAGGTATCGGAATGTGTCGTCACGCAGGGGCAATGTCCTGGTTACACACAACAGGCGAGAGAGAATTGCTTAGCACGCAGGTTTGTGCTAGTTGGAGACTTTCGTAGAGTGCAAGACAGAGATATAGCGTCAGCTGTAATGCATTTCACAACTTCGCGTAAGTCTGCCGCAACAACACGTAACTCTGTCGCAAGAACACTTACGGGGCGAGTACGACAGATGAATCAGCAGTATAAGTGGAACGAATGCGGTCATTACAAACGAGCATGACATCAGGACGTCGCTCGTGCTTCCTTTAAATACGCCAGCTTTGATAGCAACAAGACACTCGCATTCGCACTCGCAGTTACACTTGCAGTTAGATGTGTACTGGGACGCTGCGTAGCGCTCAGCTCGGTGATCTACATGTTAATCTTTATTAAGGAGATGTTGCAGTAAGGGCGGCCCATCCAGCAGCAGACGTGAGGGGACAGTACCAGATCTGGTCCTCTCTGCTGCCGCTGTCAATCATCGACCCAGGACTAGCAGACATCGCGGCAGACTCGCTCACCGCCAATGCTGACCACATCAGTGAGCCGTCGTCGAGATCGTGCGGGGCCTAGGCCCTGTTCATCCGCCGTCACAACCGGGTGAGCCGACGACGCTGGGGGACTGCAGCCCGTCCACCGCGGACGATCCACCAGGAGGAGCAGGGAAGAAGACGGGGTGGGATAGAGTACACTCCGCACTACGAGAACGCCTCTCGTGCCGACAGTGCCGGGACTCCAACCCGGAACCACTTGCTGTCCGCAGCCGACGGCCAGCTGGGCGCCGCCAGCCACGCGCGGCCGAAGTAAGGGCATTCCACCGCTACGTCACAGCACGTGGTGCTGCGCTAGCAAGACTGCGCTACCCGGATCTGGTGTCATCGCTACGAGTCAGCGAGGACTCGGGGAAGGTCGTTGATATCACCAAGCCACATTGGACTCAGCAGGAATAAAGTTGTTATGAACTAATAATGTTTCTTTGGCGTTTCTGGCGCTTCTACAGCCATCTCCTAGCATCCTGACAACTGGAGAGGTCACCGCTCGGCCATCCAGTCCACCGTAGGCGACCGGGACCACCGGGGCGCCTACAGTCTGTGCGCAGGTGCCGGACGTTAGAATTCAGGTGGTCGAGTGGTTAGTTTTTGAGATTCGTAAGGCGAACGTGTATGAAGCAACGGTTCCAATCCCACTCAGACCTTCGTTTTTGTAGTACAATTGTAAATTCTGTGATAGTCACAAAAACTGCACCTACACTATTCGTTTTTGCTACCACTTAGCAACCACTACGCAGGTTAACTGCCAAATGGTGCTGCCTCTGTGTCTGCAGTTCGAAGCGTGGAGGTGCAAAGTAGTTCCGCGTACCTTACCAGACTGCATATACAAGGGATTTTGTAGATCACGACAAGCATACACATTCAGGAAGTGGTTTAAATGGCTCTAAGCACTATGGGAGTTAACATCAGAGGTCATCAGTCCCCTAGACTTACAACTACTTAAACCTCACTAACCTAAGGACATCACACACATCCATGCCCGAGGCAGAATTCGTAGCAGCAGCGCCGTTCCGGACTGAAGCGCCTAGAACCGCTCGGCCACAGCGGCCGGCCATTCAGGAAAACTCTATGCGTTTCTTCATTTACTCATCCATTTCTTCTAATAATTTAATTTAATTAAAAACAGTAAGTAGTCAAATAAGATGAAATTCACTAAAATTTCATGCAAATAAACGCGTTTTTTAAAATTATATTGCCTCTCAAATTCACATATATTAAATATATAGCCAGTATGAAGAAAATATAGATTAAAAATAATGTTTCAACAGGAGCCGAACCGTTGCTACATACACATTCGTTTCACAAACCTCGGACGCTGTCACCTTCTTTTTTTTCGGTGTTGTGCGTTGTATTTGGTCGTGGTGGACGCCACATGACACACGTTCAAGTTCATTGTTGAACCATTTACTCAGTTTTTTATTACAGAGAGCAGGTAGCCCTCTGACCGAACACGCTGAGCTACCGTGCCGGCAGCATTTAGCCACCATGAAATCTAACTTGTAGCTCCTACCCACAAATACATCAGTTACATAATGGAAGCGTAAAGCTTCAGGTGCGATTTTCTCGGGATTACCAGAGTAGTGCAACTTACTACTTGTGCATTATGTTGTTTCAATGCTGTACAAAGTTTGAAATAAATCTGTGATCTCAGAGTCTTGGCCTCCCTTGTCAGTTAAGAGCCTGCTAGAGGGTTCATCAAAGCACATTCAGAGAGTGTCTCCAGCGTTCCAATTTCGAACAGCGCGCGGGAGGAACGAACACGTAAATCTTCTCGTGCGGTCTCAGATTTCTCTTATTTTAAATGATGATAATTTCTTCCTATGTAGGTGGGCATCTACAAAATATCTTCGCATTCGAACGAGAGAATCGTGATTGAAATTTCTTGAAAAGCTCTCGCAGCAATGAAAAAGCGCCTTTGTTTTAATGATCATTACCCCACCTCACGTACCACATCCACAGCACTCTCTCCACTGTTTCACGATAATACAAAACTAGCTGTCCTCCATCAATCCTATCTCGTAAGGATCTAATAACGAGCAGCAATACTCCAGAAGAGGATGGACAAGTGTAGTGTAGGCGATCTGTTTAGTAGACCAGTTGCGTTTCTTAACTGTTTTGTCCATAAATCGCACTCCTTGTTTCACTTGCCCCAGAACATTATCTATGTGACCATTCCAGTTTAAGTTGTTCGTAACAGTATTCCAAAAACATGCAGTTGAATTGACAGTATTTAGATTTGTCTGATTAAACGTATGACCGAAATTTAACGGATTCCTTTTAGTACTCATGTGGATCATCTCACACCTTTCATTATTTAGAGTGAATTGCCAGTTTTAGCGTCATACAGAAGTCTTATAAAATCATTTTTCAATTTGTTTTGACTTTATCATGACTTTGCTGACTTTACTAGGCGGTACGTGACAGCAGCATCTGCAAACAATCCCTGTTAGTTTATTTTATTTTCTGGAGGTATGTCATACTTGGACTGAAATTTCACTCTGTTATTCGCTGCCAAGCCACAGGTCAATATTGGGAAGGAGGCACTTACCTTACACAGGTCGTTAACTTTGTCTCTTTCGATGTCTCTCTTGTTGGTTATTTCCGCCTGATTGCCTTAAACTGATGGCATGCTGTCCTGATTCGCTCGCTAATTTCTTCTATCTTCCCAGTTGCTCCGATAATGGACCACAAGTACACAAATTTGTTGATCTGTTCTTGTTGCTTTCGTACAAGTGTCATGTAATGCCTTTCTTCCATTTTGCTAATAATCGCAATTTTCTTTCCCGATTTTCATTCATTCTTCTCTTCGTCTCTTCCGCTTAGATACTGATAAGTTGGGTATTTTGCTTTCTACATTTCGTCGACACAAACCCAAGCTGGTTATTAAACCGGTTTTACCTGATACATTCCATTGTCAAGCTTACGAACTTTGCTGAGGCTAGCGTTCATTATTCCATTAAGGCACATTTAGGAAAGCACAGGACTGAAGCTATAGTTCTGCCTGACTCATTGCCTCGTGGGAAATTCAGTTCATCGGTGAATTCATCTTCATATGTAGTTCCTGTAATTGTCTCACAGATTCGCGATGGAGCTCAATAAAGCCTGGCTAACACAACTTACAGAGGTAAGTTTTATTTCCACGGGCAGTGCTACTAATTCAACTAAGCACGTCCCATAAAATAAAACATAGCAAAGTCGTCGATAGTGCAACATCAAAAATGACTAACATCGACTCTACATTGATAGGCCACAACAATTATGCCGCTCCCCGCCATGGAGTTGAATGCCGCCTGGCAGCTCTGTGGGCACTTAACTCGCCAACGAAAATGTATAGGTTGTAACGGGTATAAGTGCAGACATTATTATATGTGGTACTTGAATATGTACATATACCTCTGTGTTCGTTGTTTCTTGTCTGTGTAGAACAGTCTTCCAGAAAACATGTCATAAACTTTACAACTCGATATTTTCTGCATAGTTGTAATTGCACCACTAAGTAAACTACGCCTGTCGGTATAGACCATGAGTTTTGCCTTCAAGCGTCCACAATCAACAACTGACGAGCTGCCCAGGTTGTTCGGAAAGTAAGGAACGATCGGTCGCCAAATGGAAACCACAGAGAAAATCAAAACTGTTTTCTTTGCACTTTTAGCTACATCTTCCAGGTACTTCTCTACATAGTCGCTACTCCAACTTAGACATTTGTCAGAGCATTATACCAACTTTCCAACACCATCGTGCCCAGGTGTTGTCTTCGTATCCAGCGTTTCATGTGAACAGAGATGATACTCAGGACGAGCCAATTAGGGCTGTGTTGTGGGTAATCGAACACTTCCCATCGAAAGGGCTGTAGGAGCGTCTTCACTGCCCCTACAGAGTGCGGCTGAGAATTGCTATGAAGAAGGAAGTGCGTGGCAGTTGTGTTAAGTAGGCTGGATTCATTAAGGTGAAGAAGCCTCCCAGCAGGCCCTCCCACTTGGCGGGAGACATTGTTGTTCTAGGCACCCTTACTCGCTCACAGTGCGCTCACAACTGGAAAGAGCGTCCAGATGCGATCGACACGCATACTATAGACACTGCCCAAAACGTCTGTGAAAAGCCTCGTCGGATTTTCATGGTAGTTTCCATTTCGCGACCGATCGTTCCTTTCCGAATAGCCCTCGTATTAATGGCTTGCTCTTGTACTTGGAGATACTAACCAACTGAAAATATGCAACTTGTAATAGCTATAATTATTATACTGAAAATGACATAAATACTTATCTAATGTTCAGTACACCGTCCTTGATGACCAATAGAAGTATCTGCACTTACACTCGTTACACCCTGTATAAGTGGAGCAGAGACGAAGACCGATGATTCTAGCAACAATACAGGCCACAAATCACGAAATCCACTGACAAGTGCCTTTGACAAAGGGCAGACTGTTATGGCCTGGTCCCTGGGGACGAACATATCGCAAAGGACGGAGCTATTCGCTTGCTACTGTGGTGAGCATCTGGGGACAGTGGTTAAGGGATGGTGAAACCAAAAGAAGCCGTCAATTTTGGCGTCTACTTCTCTTCACAGGACGGAGATTTGTCAACTTGGTAAAGTTGGATATGTGACGACCTGTGGAAGATCCGATAACAGAGTAGGAAGCTGGTGCAGGCACAAGTGTTTCGGAGCAAACTATTATGCAGATTTTGTGGACTCTGTAGCAGATGACCTGCTAGGTCAGTGGTGCCCACCCTTTCTTAGACCATTGACCCTGAGTGTAATGAGACATTAGGTAGT
Organism: Schistocerca nitens; assembly: GCF_023898315.1. NCBI lineage: Eukaryota > Metazoa > Arthropoda > Insecta > Orthoptera > Acrididae > Schistocerca > Schistocerca nitens. The sequence continues at coordinate 849,742,950 of NC_064617.1, forward strand.
ACTTGAGCCCTCCCATCCCCCTCCACCCTGCCGTCTGTTGTTTCCCTTCCTCTCCCCCAAATTATCACCAACTTTAGCACCTAATTAAACTGTAGAATAAGTGGTGTGTCGCAAGTGTCCCCCACAACACCTTCTCAGATAAGAAAGCTAGCTATCCACAGTGATGGTAGACATTTATTACAGAACATAATTCCTTTGCATTGCCCCTCTCCATTGTGGCACTTGTTTGACCTGAACACGGTGACTCATTTAAAACGTGTGCACTATACTTACTGTATGTAAATCACTCGATTCGTGCACTCATTACTTTTTAACTGGCAGAAACTGGAAGACACTGGACTGTTAATGCTTTTCACTTGACCACAGCCACTAATAATGATGATGATGATGATGATGATGATGATACTGCGTACAGCACTATAGTTGCCCTTACGTAGTTACTGCTGTGTCGTGCTGTCAATTAATTCTTTTATCTGTTTCGAAGCGAGTAATGAAGCAATTACTGGACTACTGCAGGTACTATCTATAACTTGGAGAAGATATTTTCTTGAGACATTCGGCATTTGTAACGTATATGCGTCACTTTTATCATCAGCAATGTATGGGACAATGCATAACATATGTTTATAGTGAGTGGACAGTGTGAGCAGCCTGCAACTTCCACCGCATTAGTGTTACTAATTGAGAAAATGTAATTATTGATAACATATATAATTGTGGTGTCACCGCTAGACACCACACTTGCTAGGTGGTAACTTAAATCGGCCGCGGTCCTGTAGTACATGTCGGACCCGCGTGTCGCCACTGTGTACTCGCAATCCTAGCGCCACCACATGGCAGGTCACAAGACACGGACTTGACCTCGCCCCAGTTGTACGGACGACATAGCTTGCGACCACACGTATCACGTCTTCCTCTCATTTGCCGAGAGACAGATTAAATAGCCTTCAGCTAGTCCATCGCTACTACCTAGCAAGGCGCCATGTGTATCATTGCTAATTGCTTACTACTATGCAAGAGATGTATTTCAACAAGAAGAACATCATTAAAAGTTAAGTAGATGACAATTTCTCTTCTTTTCTTTATAGTTTTTCATCCAGTCTCCTGTTTCAGAATTTACGCCCGTCTGCGTTAGTTTCGCGTGCACCTAGCCACTCATTGTGTCGAGACCTTAGGGAATCGACACAACAATATTTTGGCGCCGAGGAGTGGTGCCGCGCCCACGTTGCAGTCTTTGTGTTATACTTGCTCTAATTTGCTTGTGTTATGGCTTCGCCGCATTCTCCAGATGTACTGTCCGAATTTTTTCGCTTGCAGAATCAGCAGACGCAGGCGTTATTGGAAGCCCTTGGACAGCTCGTCCAGGGTCAACGTGCGCTGCAAACCGATGCGGCGGCAGCCGCTTCATCGCTACCGCAGCCACACAACGCTGTCGCACCGCCATTTAGGCCCTTTGAGGCCACAACCGAAAGCTGGACTGAGTGGGCCGATCAGTTCAACTTCCACCTCACTGCTTATGGAATTCAAGGTAAAGAGCGGCAGCCGTTTTTGCTTTCTTGTGTCGGTGTGTCTACCTACCGTGTGATAGTGAAATTGTTTCCCCGACGCGACGTAGCAACTCTGTCCTACGACGAAATTTTGTCTGCTTTAGATGCCTATTTCAAAGAAACAGTTAATGTTGTTGCAAAACGGTATACGTTCTTTCGTACAAAACGTACGGCCGGTCAGACTAACAGGGAGTGGGTAGCAACTTTGCAAGGCCTTACTAGAGACTGCGCGTTTGCCTGTGAATGTGGCCTCCCATATTCAGATACTATGGTGCGTGATGCAATTGCACAGAACGTTTCTGATGTTCGCATAAGGGAACAGATTTTGAAACTCGTTAATCCCTCCCTGCAACAAGTGATAGACATATTGGACAGGCAAGACACACTTGACTTTGCTCAGGCATCATTTGAAACTTCGCCAGCAGTGTGTCACATTAATCGGCCCGCCCGGCCCGCTGCACGGGACGCTAAGCGGCCCTCGCGCCCGACTTCGCTGCGGCCGCCTAGCTTGCAACCACGTGCGCCGCGTAAGCAAGCAAATGCAGTGAAATCTTGCCCGCGGTGTGCAACTAGACATTCGCGTGAAAATTGCCCGTCACGCCAAGCTATTTGCTTTTACTGTCAAAAGAAAGGACATGTACAAAGTGTTTGCCAGAAAAAGTTAAGATCAGACAATAACACAAATTCCAGGCCCTTTGCTTCGCGCAGGAATCGAACCCAGGACAATCAGGCTCGTGGACCTTCGCCCATGGACATTCATGTAGTTCATGCCCACCCGTCCAGTGACACTTTAGCTAACAGTGACTGTGTTCGTCCCACCCAAAGTGTGCGTCGACGTCGCCGGAAATCCCGTAAAGTTGCAAGTGCTTCTGGACCTGTATCAGTTCAAATTGCACGAGACAGTCGCTCTTGTCGTCAACAAGACAATAAACTTTTTGTGGACTTAGACTTTGCAGGAAAAGTGATACCATTCCAGCTCGATACCGGAGCTGCAGTTTCATTGCTCAATCACGACACGTACAAACAACTGGGCGCCCCGCCATTGCGTGCCGCAAATGTTACGTTAACTAGTTACTCAGGACAGCATATACCTGTGTTAGGACAGTGCAGCCTTATTGCAACATACAAGGGACAGACAAAACTTGTGTCATTTTATGTTCTTCGTTCCTCTAGTGCAGTGAACTTGTTTGGCTTAGATTTGTTTCAATTGTTTAATATGTCTATTGTAAATCAGGTCCTATCAGTGAATCAGACTGTGCCTTCTGCCAGCGTTTCTAGTCTTTGTGAAGAATTTGCAGACATTTTTGCTCCGGGCCTTGGTTGCGCTAAGAACTATGAGGCGCATTTGGAACTGAAAGATAACGCGCAACCAAAATTTTTCAGAGCGCGCAATGTTCCCCACGCATTGCGTGATGAGGTCGCAAGAACATTAGCCGAATTAGAATCTCAAGGTGTAATTGAACGTGTGCAGGCTTCTCTCTGGGCCTCACCCTTGATAATTTTGCCAAAACCTTCCGGAAAATTGAGACTTTGTGTGGACTTCAAGGCCACTGTGAATCCCCAACTAGTGACTGCTACTTTTCCTTTGCCCCGCCCGGAAGATCTTTTTGACAAACTATGCCCGGGAAAATATTTTTCGAAATTGGACCTAGCAGACGCGTACTTGCAGATACCTGTGGACGAAGAATCCCAGCGCGTCTTAGTGGTTAACACGCATCTTGGCTTGTATCGCTTCAAAAGACTGCCATTCGGGTGTGCGTCCGCCCCTGCTTTATTTCAGCAATATTTACAAACTATTTGTGCGTCGGTCCCTACGGCTGCGAACTATCTGGACGATATTGTGATCTCAGGAAAGACAGAAGCCGAACATTTGCAGAATCTCCGAACATTATTTCAGGTATTGCGTCAGAATGGTCTTCGCTTGAGAAAGGACAAGTGTGTGTTTTTTGCTCGTGACTTACCGTACCTGGGGCATGTCATAAATGCCCAAGGACTACATCCGAGTCCAGAGCACCTTCGTGCCATTCAGGACTTGCCGTCACCGCAGAACTTAAAACAGCTACAGAGTGTGCTGGGTAAGGTAAATTATTATTCAACGTTTGTGCGCAATGCTTCTTCCATTTCAGCTCCGCTTCATCGCTTACGCCGTAAAGGTGTTCCGTTCGTCTGGACGACGGAATGCGAACGCGCCTTTCGTCAGTTGAAATCGGCGTTACTTTCAAATACTTGCCTTACGCCATTCGATCCCCGAAGACCCCTTTTGTTGATGGTAGATGCATCGGATTTCGGGATCGGTGCTGTGCTTGCGCACAAGGATGGCTCGCATGATCGCCCTATTGCCTTTGCGTCCAAATTGCTCTCATCTGCGCAACGAAATTATTCACAAATAGAGAAGGAAGCTTTGGCTCTTGTGTTTGGTGTAACAAAGTTCCATGACTTCTTGTATGGTCGTCACTTTACCATCATCACGGACCACAAGCCTTTGACATCGCTTTTTCATCCGAACAAGCCTGTACCTCCACGTACAGCGCAGAAATTCATTCGCTGGTCGCTTTTTCTCTCGCAGTACCGCTACGATATCTTGTATCGGTCCTCTGCTAAGCACGGAAACGCTGATGCGTTGTCCCGTTTGCCTGTTGCTGAGGATAAAGCATTCGATTCTTCCGAACTTGCTTGCATGTTCATTGATTCGGAAGCCGATGACGTGGTCGCATCGTTTCCGATTGATTTTCGTCGTGTCGCTACTGCCACAGCTGCTGACCCTGTCCTTGCTTCCGTTTTGCGTTTTGTTGCTACGCAATGGCCCTGGTCAAAGTCACGGATCGCGGATCCTTTGGTTCGCCGTTTTTTTGCTCACAAGGAGAGACTTTTTGTCCGACGTGGTGTTTTGTTGTTGCGTTCCGATAATGATCAATCCCGAGTCGTGGTCCCACGATCGTTGCAGTCCTCTGTCTTAAAGCTTCTTCACCAAGGACATTGGGGTATAGTGCGTACGACACAGCTTGCTCGTCAGCACTGTACTTGGTTCGGAATCGATGCTGCGATTACGAATATGTGCTCCTCTTGCGTGGCGTGTGCCGAACAACAATCCGCACCGCCGCGGAAATTCTTTGCATGGCCGAAAGCTACTTCCCCTTGGCAACGCTTGCACATCGATTTTGCTGGTCCATTCTGGAATGCTCGATGGTTGGTTGTGGTCGATGCTTTCAGTAATTTTCCTTTTGTTGTCCGGATGTCTTCCACGACGTCTTCTGCCACCATCCAAGCCTTGTCTGCTATCTTTTGCATTGAAGGTCTTCCGCAGACTATTGTTTCCGACAATGGCCCACACTTCATGTCCGCAGAATTTCAGTCGTTCTGCAAGGCCACTGGTATTCAACATCTGACATCCGCGCCGTTTTCGCCTCAGTCAAACGGTGCCGCTGAACGATTGGTCCGGACTTTCAAGTCGCAGATGTTGAAGTTGAAAGAGTCGCATTCTCGGGAGGACGCTTTGTTGCTCTTTTTGTCCTCATATCGCTCTCAGCCCCGCGATGGTCGCTCGCCGGCTGAGTTGCTCCATGGTCGTCCTCATCGAACTCTGATGTCTTTGCTGCATCCGCCACATCAGGTTCCTGTGCAGCGGCAGACTCCTGCTTTTGCTCCTGGCGACGTTGTCTATTATCGCAACTATCGCGGTTCACAGCGTTGGCTCGCAGGGCGCATTCTTCGCTGCCTCGGCCGCGCGATGTATTTGGTTTTGGGGGCCTCTGGTGAGGTGCGTCGGCATCTCAATCAGCTGCGCCTCTGTCGTCGCCTGGGTTCTGCCGCTCCCCGTCTGCTTTCAGCGACGGAGCCGTCGGGTCAGCGCCCTGGGGACCCATCTGCTGGCTCGCCTCATCCCCAGGTGTTACCGACGATGCCTTCCATTTTGCCTCATGGCGTCGCGCCGCCGCAGCCGCCGCCGGCGCCGCCAGCAGCGGACGCTTCGCTGCAGCCGCCTCGCGCCTCCCTGGGTCACGCGCCGCCGCTTGCTTCCCGTGACCAGCCGTCCTCCGCCATGGACCTCTTGCCCGCTCCGGACCAGATGTCGTCTTCGCCCGTCGGGTGCTCCGACCACATGGAGGTCGACCCCGCGGCTCCTCTTATATCATTCCGTGCGCAAACACCTCATGTTGACGTGCACCCTGGACTAGGTTTGCAGGCGTTTCCTAGCTCCCCTCGGACCGAATGGCCGGGTGCGGGTGGCACAGCCTCGCCTGTTGTTAGGCTCCCCACCTCATCGCATACGTCAACGTGGGGTCCTCCCCACGGCGGGCGGAAGCCTTATCTCACGACCGTTCGCCGATTTGCGGGGGAGGAATGTGGTGTCACCGCTAGACACCACACTTGCTAGGTGGTAACTTAAATCGGCCGCGGTCCTGTAGTACATGTCGGACCCGCGTGTCGCCACTGTGTACTCGCAATCCTAGCGCCACCACATGGCAGGTCACAAGACACGGACTTGACCTCGCCCCAGTTGTACGGACGACATAGCTTGCGACCACACGTATCACGTCTTCCTCTCATTTGCCGAGAGACAGATTAAATAGCCTTCAGCTAGTCCATCGCTACTACCTAGCAAGGCGCCATGTGTATCATTGCTAATTGCTTACTACTATGCAAGAGATGTATTTCAACAAGAAGAACATCATTAAAAGTTAAGTAGATGACAATTTCTCTTCTTTTCTTTATAGTTTTTCATCCAGTCTCCTGTTTCAGAATTTACGCCCGTCTGCGTTAGTTTCGCGTGCACCTAGCCACTCATTGTGTCGAGACCTTAGGGAATCGACACAACAATAATCATATTAGAGTCTTACAAAATTGAGACAATAGTAATGATTATTTGAAAATAATTTAGTTTCGTGATTAACACAGAATCGAATCCTTTAGTTTTTACCACTCAGAAAGTTTCATTTTACCCCCCCAGGAGGTAATTACCCCGAGGCTGGGAACCCATGTTGACCCAACAACATCCACAGCTATGACTGCAGTGATTGCGGGATTGATGGGACTGCACCGAGTATGGAGAGAAATATGTCATCTGGTCAGATGAATCATGTTTCTTGTTACAGCAGATCGCTACAGTCATGTCCAGACAGTACATCATCGAAGCGAGCTGCTGTTTGAAGGAAGCATCGAGCCAGTCGTTGTGGCCAGTATTATGCTATGGGAAAATTTCACGTGAATACCCATGGGAAGTGTGGTAGTGATTAAAGTCACGACGAAAACTATGGATTACGTGAGTAGTTAAACAGAGCAATTGCATCCCTTCATGAGTGATATCTTTCCTAACGGTGATGGCCGTTTCCAGTAGGACAACCTGAACATTAGAATGTTCACTATTTCTCATAAACTTGACAGTAACAGCGATTATTGTACAAAATATTTATATCTCAAAGGGACATCTCAATACTGATTTACATCTTCAAATAACATAAGAAATGTGCATGATAAATTGGTAACTGAGCAGTAAGGAAAACTAGCAAGATGAAACGAAAGAAGCCACTTGGATGAGTTCGACCAAACACCACGTGACGTAACGGGAGAAAATCAATTGCTTTGATTTTACCCTAAGATAGGAATTTAGTTAAGTATGCTTGTCGTGAAATTATACCTGCTCGGTAACGGATTAGCAATCACGAACCGGTCGTCCACTCAGTTACAGCGATGCGACTAGTTAGATTACAAGAATGAAACTATGTGACACCTGCGCTTCCATGCTTGATAAACTCGGCTCGGATCTAGTGTCCTATTTAACACGCACCATTGTACAGTGTACACGGCATCCGCTCCCACAGACTCGGAATGTATGCCACTCGGGGTCGGCTGCAAAATTTGATGGCCGCCAGCGCCAAATTCCCCTTGGGCAGCTCTTCTCAGAACCCGTCTCAAGAGTAGACCTCTGAGTGTTTCTAGCGCTACCTCAAGACTGCCTGTTCTCATCTCAGTTTCACTTAGCCTCTCTTAACGAAAGCACATAGTGTGCTTCGTCCAACCAAAATTTTGCAACAACCGGCGCGCCAGTGAGGCGAGAAGAATGAGAAGTCGGGTGCCCTTCCAGATGAAGTTCAGTGAGCGGCCGGTCAGATTTTACCACCCAAGAGTGGTAAGCTCGTTTGACGCAAAAATGTATATTTTATGAACACAAGGACACATTCTTTTGTACATAAAATAGACATTTTTGCGACAGTCAGCAAGTCTCGCCGTGTAACACTACAGCCCAGTGCGTCGCGTATTCTTCAAGTTTCATGAATTTAAAACCATTTTTTGTACCTATATGGACATTAAGGGGAAAAAATCGCAACACCAAAAAATAATTAAAGTCGAGTAATAAAATTTCTGGAGTTCATTTGTCTAGGTAACACATTAAAGTGAGTAACATTGCAAGAAGACAGGTCAATCTAAGCACCAGATACGCCACTGCAAATGTAAAATTCTTGTACATTAATAAGACTGTAACCAGCAGAATGTTGAATTCAAGCATGCAAATGTGCAAGCATCGTTTTGTAAGGCAAGGTGTCGAGACTCTGTAGAACATGTTGGGTCGCAACATCAGCATGCAGGTGAGCGTTATCCTATTGGAAAACAGCCCATGGGATGCTGTTCATGAATGGCAGCACAGCAGGTCGAATCACCATAATGACGTGCAGATTTGCAGTCTAGGTGCGTAGGGTAATCACAAGAGCGCTCCTGCTGTCATACGAAATCGCATCCCGGTCCATAACTTCTGATGTAGGTCCAGTGTGCCAGCGACTCAGACAGGTAGGCTGCAAACCCTCAACTGGCCTTCTTCTGGTACACGGCCATCACCGGCACCGATGTAGAACCAGCTTTCATCAGAAACCCCAACAGACCTCCAACCTGTCCTGCAATGAACTCTCTCTTGACACCAGTGACTTCGTCAGTGGCCATGGGTTTGGGTCAGTGGCGGGCACACTATCTACATTTACATCTACGTGATTACTCTGCTATTCACAATAAAGAGCCTGGCAGGGGGTTCAAAGAACCACCTTCAAGCTGTCTCTACCGTCCCACTCTCGAAAGGCAAGCGGGAGAAACGAGCACTTAAATTTTTCTGTGTGAGCCCTGATTTCTCTTATTTTATCGTGATGATCATTTCTCCCTATGTAGGTCGGTGGCAACAGAATGTTTTCACAATCAGAGAAGAAAACTGGTGATTTAAATTTCATGAAGACGTCCCGTTGCAACGAAAAACGTCTTTGTTTTAATGACTGCCACTCCGATTCACGTATCATGTCTGTAACACTATCTCCCTTATTTCGCGATAATGCAAAACGAGCTGCCCTTCTTTGTACGTTTCCGATGTCATCCGTCAGTCCCACCTGATGCGGATACCACACCGCACAGCAATACTCCAGAATAGGGCGGAGAAGCGTGGTGTAGTAGACCTGTTGCACCTTCTAAGTGTTCTGCCAACGAATCGCAGTCTTTGGTTTGCTCGATCAACAATATTATCACTGTGATCGTTCCAATTTAGGTTATTTGTAATTATAATCCCTAAGTATTTAGCTGAATTTGCAGCCTTCAGATTTGTATGACTTACCGCGTAATTGAAATTTAGCTGATTTCTTTTAGTACTCATGTGAATAACTTCACAATTTTCTTTATTCAGGGTCAATTTCCACTTTTCACACCATACAGATATCTTATATAAATAATTTTGCAAGTCATTTTGATCAAAAAATGGCTCTGAGCACTATGGGACTTAACTTCTGAGGTCATCAGTCCCTTAGAACTTAGAACTACTTAAACCTAACTAACCTAAGGACATCACACACAACCATGCCCGAAGCAGGACTCGAACCTGCGACCGTAGCGGTCTCACGGTTCCATACTGTAGCGCCTAGAACCGCTCGGCCACCCTGGCCGGCCAAAACAATCTAAGACGGCTACTCAGATTGTCTCCTATGTCTATAGGGCCTCTGGCTCGGAGCTGTCCTTGAAGTAACTGATTTGTAACAGTTCGTTGTGTCACTGTGCTACACGATGGTCTCCGCTCTCGGTAGTGCCGCGTGGCCATCCGGAGCCCGGTTGTCTTGTGTCTGCACATACTCGTGACCACCACTGCCAGTGTTCATGTAGAGTGGCTACATCCCTGCCGAGTCTTTCTGCAGTGTAGCAGAAGGCACATCCACATTCTCGAAGCTCTGTTACAAGACCACGTTCAAACTGAGTGAAGTGTTACAGTAGTTTCTTTGTCGCCTGAAAGTCATTCTTGACTAGTATCAGCTCACCACTTCCAGTCTCAAAGGTAATTAACACTCATGACCGTTACAGCGAGTATTTAGAGTAAATCTGGCTTGCATCCTTGTAGTGTCGCTACTAGCGCCACTATTATACGGCTGGCACGAACACTGAATAGACATCGTCTTTCAGATGTAGGAACATGCCTACGAACTTTCGTTTATGTTGCACAATTCCTTGTTTGTGTTGACATTTTTTTCCGTAAGTGTATTTATGAATTTCGTCAACAATTAGTGTTTATGAAAATGTAATGTATGGTGAACGAATAAGTAAGAAATAGTTATGTCAAATGGTTGTAGTGACGACCCTGGCAAAGTCAGAAAAATCTGTATTGTACGAAAAACGATGAATATCTTTCTCGTAACAATAACATCGTTGGTGCGAGAGCGCGCAGACGCAGAAGTGAAAACAGAAATGAGTCGCGAAGCATCTGTGGTGTGGTATAGACGAGTGTGTTGACACGCAGATCCCAAATGGAGATTGTGCTGGATATGTTGTTATAATATGAGGCATGGCAAAATATACGTGAGCGGGAACTTGTATGGTCACAAGGTCGCAAGAGTATTTTTGAACTGTCGAACAATACTGTGAGGCCCAAATTAATTAAAGCTGCTCTTTCATCAAGAAGAGCGTATTGTCAACAATGAATTTCGTAATAAACATTACATCGTACCACAAGAAGATCATTGCAAAGTAAGATCCAGTCAGTATATCTATAGCTATGTAATAGGCATGCCATCGTAATAGTAACTTTTTGGAGCACAAGAGTGTGTTTAGAGAAAGCATAAACTTAGCAAGTGAAGGTTTATACACGCAAGTCGTTAACCATCGACAGGATCCTATACTCCTCTCCATAACTTCCGAGAAAGTAATGAATAATAGAAATAATCAAAATACTTTTACTGTTTATTTTTAATCAATTAACGTTTGTAATAAAAATCAGTATACACTGTAGTTGCTCATATTGTTTTGCGCTACTCCTAAGGACAATCAGGTGAAACTAAAAGTGATAAATGCAGTTCATATTTTTATTGCGGAAGTGCGCTGGCTCTCTTGTAGTTTAAGTAAGTTTACGTCGTGTTCTGTAAATGTTATAATGTACATACATTTACGTAAAACTAGTATTGACAAATAGTTATTGCCATGAATAAAAATTTTTATGGCATCATTTGAAATGTAATCGACAAAGAAAAGTCTGTAAGTTTGGTCACGACTATGCAAACATCATGACAAACAACATTACGGTGGGATACGTAATACAGTACAGTTTCTATAAAGTGTTGATACTTGTCGCATATTGTTGGTTTTCATCGTTATAATCAATATCATTGCATTCCAAATTAACGTCTTCAGTGTTAATGTTACACGACTTTTCTATCCCTAAGCTCGTTGGACTGCATTTTGTTCAGTTGCTGTATTATGATTCTTGCTCAGCGCTTTACCTATAAGGCTTGCGAAAGTATCATTATGTGAAACCTGTCAGCCTCTTAACTGACAGATTCTAATAGGTCGACTTGTTTCAAAAGCTCCGTGTCGCAAGGCCAGAATAGTCCTATGGTGGTTTCAGGAGCATTGTACTAAACTCATGTTGATGTCTTGGCCACAAAATTTATGGGGCCTGGTGCCACTATAAAGCGCCGGTTGTGTTGTCTAACGCAGTGGTTAGCACACTGGACTCGCATTCGGGAGGCCGTTGGATCAAACCCCTGTCCTGCCATCCCGATTTAAGTTTCCCGTGATGTCCCTAAATCGCTTCAGACAAATGCAGGGATAGTTCCTCTGAAAGGGCGCGGCCGATATCTTTCCCAGTCCTTCCCTCATCCGATGGGACCGAAGACCTCACTGTTTGATCCTCTCCCGCAAATCAACCAGCCAACCAATAAACCAGCTTACAAGAAATTTTAGACATCTTTTACAACAAGTCATGCAAGAATCCCAAACGCTCGAAAGTTTAACTTCCAGCTACTGCCCATGGACTGGTGTTATGAGGCCTTTGCGTGGTAGGTATTAAGTAGAATTTTCGTCAACGCTGTTTTTGTCGTCTAAACCAGCATCTACCATCGCAAAGTGAAGGGGGCAGACAACCCGAAACCTAACCAGGTATGTGAACTGACTGGTTAAAGGATAGTGAGAGACCAAGCCGCCCTGCCGCCCGCGCTGTGTTTTCTAAATATGGTAGCATGGAGTGTCTGATGATAAACTGGTGTCATTAATCTGCATTTCTTACTGATAACGGGCAAAAATATGACATTAACACCCTTAGCAACTGATTCCTATTCTTCTTTTAACATTCCCTTGATGATGGTATCGTACCTCGTAAGTGCTGTGGCCACACTTTGGTTAGTTAATGTATGACGAATTTTTTCCCTGAAAACAAAGTAAAACAATTTCTGTAAATTATCGCAAAGGAAGGAAGCAGCACGGTAAAGCCTTGTGGAGACAAACACATTGTTTAACCGTACCTGACATATTTCTTAAACTATTGCCTGATGAATGTGTAAATGACCTTGGTAGGAGGGGACGGGGGGGGGGGGGGGGGTTGCCTGAAGTTCAAGACTGAATTAAAATCTTTGGATTTATTAACAGTTGCTTCTACATGAAAGAAACGTGAATTTGGTGACAAACAATTTTCTTAAATGCTATTGTCCATGAAAACTTTACAATTGTTTAGCAGACAAAACGATCAGGATGGGGCGTGCCTCTATGGGAACAAGGGAAATGATGCTACATGCTGCAACAGAGGGAAGCGTTGCTGAGGGCAACGAAGAAGAGACCATTTTTCCATTACTCATTCACAGAGATCCGCGGAGCTGATAAACTTACAAATTCGTGAACCGATTTGTGCGGGACAAAAGTAGAGCGAGAGAAAAACGGATATGAGTTGCCGTTATTGAAGCAAGAGGAAGGATATAGTGTCCATCTTAAAACAGGATGGTGTGAAGAATCTATCTTACGACACACGTGGCAAAGATTCCAGCAATTTGGAAAGATTTTCGTAAACTGATTTGTGACTACGAACCAACTCTGATTGCGTCCTAACTGGCAGTAATTGTGAATATCAATGAAATTCTACAAAAGTAGTGTAACTAAGATGTCATTTTATTTTATTTTGAAAGCTACCAGTTTCGGCATTTCACTACGTCATCTTCAGGCCCCATATGCATCTCTCCAAATAAACGATAATGTCATATAGTGCTACAAATCCCTGGATGTCGTGTGTTCAATCTTTTCAGCAGCGCTTCATTGGAAGATTTGATAGCAACCTGGAGAGATGTATATGGGGGCCTGAGGATGGCATAGTGAGATGCCGAAACTGGTAGGCTACAAAATAAAATAAAATAAAATAACATATTAGTTATATGGCTGTTGGAGAATTCCATTGATATTGACAATTACTTAATCGACCGATGTCCCCTGTCTATGATGGATCAACAGAGATTAACTGCAGTACGCCAGCAAGCGGCAGCATTGCGTCCCACCGTCATTGCCTCGTGGCACAGCTGAACAGCGTGTCTCCAGCGGCCAGATGAGATGTTCAGATGTGTGTGGAATCTTATGGTAATCAGTCCCTAAGCTTACACACTACTTAACCTAAATTATCCTAAGGACAAACACGCACACCCATGCCCGAGGGAGGACTCGAGCCTCCGCCGAGACCAGCCGCACAGTCCATGACTGCAGCGCCTTAGACCGCTCGGCCGCAGGGGCCAACAGCGTCCCTAACAAGTCCAGACTGTAGCCTTTGCCGCCTTCCACTGTCCACCGTTCATTACTCAACATCCCCGAGAGGACGCACATTTTGGCGCACATTACAGCCAATCATGGGCCCAACTTCTGGACGCAACACATCGGCTAAATCGGCTCGCATAAAAAGCGCGCTCTAAGTATCCCTTGCTCGTCTATTTTAACTGACAGAATTTCTAGAAAGAACTAGAAGCTTCTATCGTGAATTTCCAGCAAGCAACTGAAACTTTCGCCCACGAATTCGGCACGAAATATCGTCTCACCTTCGCCGTCCAAGTCACATACGTCAAGACAGAGAAGGGCTGGGGTACTCTACCAACATTTACCCCCTTTTTCTTCTATTCTCTCTCCTCCCCCTCCCTCCATCTTTGTATACGCCGTGTATTCCAACGGTTCAGCCCTCCGTTTCTAAGCTCCGAGAGACGAGAAAATTCGCCTTAGCCCACAGCCAGACTAATAGAATGAATTTCATGTGAGACAGGGAGTGTTCATGAAATACAGGCTGCTGACCACAAAGGTAAAGTTAGAATAAAATAAAACACGTACGCCACAGATAGGTATTGTGCCAAGTAGGATGGTATGCCAGAAGCTATGAGGGAGTGGTAAGGTGCCGTGCTAACATTAATTCAGACATCCTCTAATACAAATTTATTAACAAACTATTCTTACTCAACTGTTATGAAAAGCCGTATTCTCCTACCCCTTCTATTTTTTTCTTCTTTTATAAGAAAGCCATTACAAGCCTTACAGTATTTACACAGATCCAGTACCAAGGATAAAATATCGGTGATACATTAGTGTCAAATTTGAGCCCGAAGCAATTATAAAAATTTCAACTGAAGTTCGATAACTGCTAGTGATAAAAAAATTTAAAAACCACAATGCTATCTTAAAAATGCATGTAGTAAGCCTTAAATTAAATTTATAATAACAAACTGACAGCTATTCAAACCTAAAAACATTATTCACATACATCCAATTTAGCTAAAGTGCTTGAAATAGACAACAACAAATTTCAGCGGGACCCCCTTATCATAAGTTTTGTACACACCGTTTTTCTCGTGCCACAATATAAAATTTGCTCGTTTGCTGTACAGGAGTACCGAACAATCCCAGAACAAGTTTAGGTGTAAAACGTCTTCAGATGAACTCCAAATTAAGAGACGTGAACTGTTCAATTACAAAAGGTAATGACTTAAGAACAAACTTGCAGCATTAGAATACATCCGCTGCTACCTCAGTGGGTTTACTAAGCCGTAATCTTGCAATCTTATTTTATTTCATACGTCAGTCTTGCGCCCACATCCTGCAATAGAGTACACACACCATTAAATTGGCGTGATAAGACCTGGAACAAAAATTAATTACCACTGGTCCCACACACACATTCAAAACAGTAGCCCCTACCAGGGCAAACACAAAGACAGCCTTGTAACACGAACAGTTAAAACAAACAAATGACCAGTCAGAAAACATTGGAACTAATGACGCCCCACAAGGGCAGACTAAAACACACGGATGTGCAAGCACTCAATAATAAAGATACTCAGCTTCACGTTGAGTTATCCAGCAGTCGTGTATAAATGCAATCAGGGCGGAGCGACAGTATAGTGGCGGCTGTACAGACCTCCAACCGTTGCTATAACCCGCGATGTCCTTCGGGCAACACCGGTATTGTACAACCGAAACGTTCTTGTTCAAAAATGTTCAAATGTGTGTGAAATCTAATGGGACTTAACTGCTAAGGTCATCAGTCCCTAAGCTGATTCACTACTTAACCTAAATTATTCTAAGGACAAACACACACATCCATGCCCGAGGGAGGACTCGAACCTCCGCCGGGACCAGCCGCATAGTCCATGACTTAAGCGCCTGAGACCACTCGGTTGCAGGGAAAGGGGGAGCTCCTTTCCAAATTACAGTTTTGCAAACATCGGCTCTCAACTACTTCTAGACTGCACTATCACACTAGGTGCGGCCAAGTGGTTTTCCGGTACGTACACGGGCTGCTCCCAGCATAGGGCCCCCGCTCGCCACCTTCCTCGCTCAAGACTCGATCCCTGCCCGAGCCAAACCGCCTCGCGAACCACAATCGTACCGACAGCCTCTCAGGCAAAGAGATTCTACACAAACAGCGGTTCCCCCCAGAGGGGCACAAAATCGAAATATACCGAAACTTTGCGAAATGTTTCAACACACTGCACATAATAGATGATAAAGATGTCACACAAACATGATAAGAATACCGTATCTACTTCAGAGAATATACTCTTATGAAATCTGTACTCAGATAAACGTACGTCTTTCAGCATGTACTTCAAGAGACTTACGAAGTACCTGGACGTAATCAATAGCTCCTTTCAATCAATTCTTCCAAAACCCAGGCAATCATTATAGGACATACCACCCCCTTCTTCACGCTCCACGGTTTCTATCTCATCTTCTATGACAGCCCTATCAAATTTACCCCCACTCTGTAGTACCTTGGCTTCACCCTTGACCGTCACCTCACCTGGACTCCCCATCTCCTGACCACCCAAAGCAAAGCCCACAATAGACTCCACCTCCTGAAACTCCTGTCCAGCCGGACATGGGGATTGCACCCTTCCACCATCCTTCACACCTATAAATCCTTGATCCATGCAATTCTTTGTTATGCCACTGTTGCCTTGATCTCAGCCCCTCCTAAATTCTACAAAGCCTTCCAAATCCTTGAACACCATGCACTCCACCTCGCTTTTTGTATCCATTTCCCATCCCCCACGAGGATCTTCTATGACCTCATGCCCTTCTCACATCTCGTCCTTTTGCTTGGACACATCTGTATCCTCTACACCAACCACCGCCTCGATCCCCCTCACCCCCTGGTGTCTCTATTTCTCTCCACTCCCCACCTGCTGCCGCGCCTTTACCAGTATGTCCCCCCCCCCCTCACCATCTCCACACCATCCAACCCCTCTCGCAAAGGAACTTCCACCATCTCCCCATTCCAGATGACGTGCTTCGCCCTGATATTTATTCGTCCTACCAACTCTGAACGTCCCCTTCCCCTCCCCTCGTCCCTTGGTCTCCCTCCCCTCCCCCCTGATGTTTGCTCCCTCCTCCTCCCTGTCTTTCTCACGTCTCCTTTCCCAGTCCTTGTGCTCCCTCCCCATCTCCTATCCCTTGGTGTGATACTGGCTCCACCTCTTCCCCCTCCCATTTCCCCTCCTCCGTAAGCCCCCATCTCTCCCTCCTGCCCGACTTCTCTTCTCTTGGCAGTCCCTTGATATTTTAATGCAGTTTCTTTATTGTGCTTTGGTGTTTGCCATGCATGTAACATCAGTGCAGCGTGTGTTCAGTATCGTCGACCCATACTGTGAAAGCCGATTTTAATTGTGCTGTTCGTGTCGACAGCGTTAAAGTTCTAGATCTTCATTGAGTGTCATTTTAATAGCATGTGGATGTTATGTGAACGTGCCTCCTTCTTTGTATATTTTAACTCCAATTTCTTCCTCCTTCTCACTTCTACATTTCATCTTTTACCCGCATATTTTTTGTATAAACAATGCTCGCCTGTGGTACTTCATGTAATCTCTTGGCTGAAGAGAGGCAAATTGTACCACTGCCTGCCCAACTGTGCACCCATTGGGTAGGGGAACGAGACAACAATAGAGGAAAATAAGTACCTGGACGCAGTATCACCGACGTACTGTGTTCCAACACACTGTTAAGCTGCCGGTCGTCATGTTTCGGCTCGTCAGTCTGTGTGTGAGGGGCTGGCGTCTCCGCTCTCTCACGTCACGTGGTCCTGGTGTCGCTGGAGACAGGTGTCCGGCGCATCGCTGCAGCTGCCTCCCCTCTTTCCCCCATTTCCCTCTTTCCCTTCGTTTTTCCATAGGAGCCGGTCCGCCGGGCACGCAACCGGTCGCCGGAAGTCGTCAGCAGCGGCGAACAAGCGCCGGCAATCGATCTTAATTAGACGCTGAAAGGCGTCCCGGCCGCCCGGCCATTAGAAGCAGCGCCGCGCCGCGCCGCCCACCTGCTCCGCTGGGGGCGGTGGAGGAGGGCGGCGGTCTAACGGTGGGCGACGCTCCCACATCCATCACGGCGCCGGGGGCTGAAAAATTAGCCCCCCTCGCCCAGACCGGACCCTCTAGATCCGCTTAAAAGACCGTAATGCGCGCAGCGCAGCCACGATCACGCGGCTACGCACCCGACATTAAATCCGTAAGCAGGCCTTCAAAATTATTGCTTTTGCATCAGCGTCCGCCGTATTCCGGTTGTACTGTAATATTTATGAACTTGTACGACATTGCTCTTGAGTGTGGAAAGTGGCTACACCTGTAGTTAAATATATGTTCAAACACACTACTGTGTGGACCATAGACTGTGTGTAGCAACTATGTAGCTTGAAATGTGCTCTATGCTTTGCGACGTAATTAGGGCAATATTTGGAGGAAAAAAAAGAGTTTTAAAATTTTCTGTTCTTCTGGCTGCTTACTTAATATAAAAGTAAATGACAGTGGTGAAGTTATTAACTGTTGCTTCCACGAAAATTAAAATCGCGAGTTCCCATATGCTCCAGCACGAACAAAAAGTTAAACAAAACAAGAAAATTTCAGATTACTGGCTTCGTTACCGTCGAGAGACCAACTAAGGCATCCGTCGCATTTACCCCTGAGCGAAGGCTGTCACAAGTTTATTAAAATTTCAGGCAAGCATTTGCGGTGAAATAATGTTCACTTCTCACTTTTCACAGAGTGCATTTACTCCAGGAAAAAAACAAGTGAGATATAATTTCACAGTATTCGTAACAGATTATTATTAAAATAATGTTTGTCAGTGCGAGAACCTCAGTAGGTCAACCAGCATGACGTGTTCACGTAACATTTAGGAAAGCCATGACAGTTGCTAAAAATGCTTCAGTTAAAGTTCTGTAATCGCAAGCTAATTGTTCAATACTTCACAGACCTTTCAATAAAGTCGTCTAACCTCCATATTATTCAGAATCCTAACGCTGAACATTGTTTCAAACTCCTTTCGATCGACACTCTCGAAACATTTACAAGTCCCAACCAACCGTAAAAGCGACGTGAATTTCTTCTAAGAACGCAAAAGCTAAAATTATATCAGAGTTCCTCGAGATAGTCACAGGCGAAATTTGTAAAAATTTCGACCTAACACTGTTGCACACACGAGACAACTTCCAGCCGCACTCACGACTAGTCTGCATGCGGGCTCCACACCATCTCAGCGCCGAAACCCAAGAGTATCGCACGAAAATGGCCGCCGGTTTTATAGCCTCGCACTGAAGGTGAGTCAACTCAAGTATTTCCGACCTTCTAAAACATATATAAAATGTATATTTAGTTTTATATAGACCTATTACACGTAAATTTCGACGTAAATTTCATCAGCTTTTAAATGGTGCTCTTAGTTGTGCAGCTTTAATGCTTTTCTCACAAATAGTGTTTCTGCTCATACGGGTGCTTTTTTGCATCGTTATATCACCAATAAATATTTTAAAGTAATTACAGTCATACATCTTGAAATACCACTGTTTTCAAATACTGCAGCTAACTTTCACTGCTCTGTGATTTATTTGCCAGAAAATTCACTTTTTTATGTGCGGAAAGTTCCAGCTTGCAATTTGAAATTCGAAATATATACAGAAAATCAATTAGAAGAGTTCGGTGATGTTCACTAAGCTCTATCCATTGATACTACGTTTGTGTGAATCACTTAAGACATCAGTGAGTTATTAATTTTCAAAGATAATTTATGTTGTTGTCGTGGTCTTCAGTCCTGAGACGGGTTTGATTCAGCTCTCCATCCTACTCTATCCTGTGCAAGGTTCTTCATCTCCCAGTACCTACTGGAACCTACATCCTTCTGAATCTGGTTGATGTATCCATCTCTTGGTCTCCTCTAAGGTTTTTACCCTCCACGCTGCCCTCCAATACTAAATTGGTTATCCCTTGATGCCTCAGAACGTTTCCTACCAACCGATCCCTTCTTCTAGTCAAGTTGTGCCACAAACTCGTCCTCAATTCTATTCAATACCATCTCATTAGTTATGTGATCTACCCATCTAATCATCAGTATTCTTCTGTAGCGCCACATTTCGAAAGCTTCTATTCTCTTCTTGTCCTAACTATTTATTGTCCACGTTTCACTTCCATACACTCAATACAAATACTTTCAGAAACGACTTCCTGACACTTAAATCTGTACTCGATGTTAACAAATTTCTCTTCTTCAGAAACGCTTTCCTTGCCATTGCCAGTCTTCGTTTTATATCCTGTCTACTTCGACCATATTCAGTTATTTCGCTCCCCAAATAGTCTCATTTCCTAATGTAATACCATCAGCATCGGCCGATTTAATTCGACTACATTCCATTATCCTCGTTTTGTTTTTGTTCATGTTCATCTTATATCCTCCTTTCAAGACGCTGTCCTTTCCGTTCAACTGCTCTTCCAAGTCCGTTGCTGTCTCTGACAGAAGTACAATACCATCGGCGAACCTCAAAGTTTTTATTTCTTCTCCATGGATTTTAACACCTACTCCGAATTTCTGTTTTGTTTCCTTCACTGCTTGCTCAATATACAGATTGAATAACATCGGGGAGAGGCTACAGCCCCGTCTCACTCCCTTCCCAACCACTGCTTCCCTTTCATGTCCCTCGACTTTTATAACTGCCATCTGGTTTCTGTACAAATTGTAAATAGCCTTTCGGTCCCTGTATTTTACCCCTGCCACCTTCATAATTTGAAAGAGAGTATTCCAGCCATTCTCTAAGTCTACAAATGCTGGAAACCTAGGTTTGCCTTTCCTAAATCTATTTTCTAAGATAAGTCGTAGGGTCAGTATTGCCTCACGTGTTCCAACATTTCTGCGGAACCCAAACTGATACTCCCCGAGGTCGGCTTCTACCAGTTTTTCCATTCGTCAGTAAAGAATACGTGTTAGTATTTTGCAGCCGTGCCTTATTAAAATTATAGTTCGGTAATTTTCACATCTGTCAACACCTAATTTCTTTGGGATTGGAATTATTATATTCTTCTTGAAATCTGAGGATATTACGCTGCCTCATACATCTTCCTCACCAGATGGTATTGTCAGGGCTGGCCCTCCCAAGGCTATCAGTAGTTCTAATGGACTGTTGTCTATTACCGGGGCCTTTTTTCGCCTTTTTCAGTGCTCTGTCAAACTCTTCACGCAGTATCATTTCTCCCATTTCATAATCATCTACATCCTCTTCCAATTCCATAATATTGTCCTCAAGTACATCACCCTTGTATAGACCCTCTATATACTCCTTCCACCCTTCTGCTTTCCCTTCTTTGCTTAGAACTGGGTTTCCATCTGAGCTCTTGATATTCATAAAAGTGGTTCTCTTTTCTCCAAAGGTCTCTTTAATTTTCCTGTAGGCAGTATCTATCTTACTCCTAGTGAGATAAACCTCTATATCCTTACATTTATCCTCTAGCCATCCCTGCTTAGCCATCTTGCACTTCCTGTCGATCCCATTTTTGTGACATTTGTATTCCTTTTCGCCTGCTACATTTACTCCATTTTTATTTTTTCTCCTTTCATCAATTAAATAGAATATTTCTTCTGTTACCCAAGGATTTCTACTAGCCCTCGTCTTTTTACCTACTTGTCCTCTGCTGCCTTCACTACTTCATCCCTCAAAGCTACCCTTTCTTCTTCTACTGTATTAATTTCGCTCCTTTCCTGTCAATTGCTCCCTTATTCTCTCCCTGAAACTCTGTACAACTTCTGGTTCTGTCAGTCTATCCAGGACCCATCTCCTTAAATTCCCACTTTTTTGTAGTTTCTTCAGTTTTAATCTACAGTTCATAACAAATATATTGTGGTCAGAGTCCACATCTGCCCCTGGAAATGTCCTACAATTTAAAACCTGGTACCTAAATCTCTGTCTTACAATTATATAATCTATCTGATACCTTCTAGTATCACCAGGCTTCTTCCATGTATACAACCTTCTATTATGATTCTTCAACCAAGTGCTAGCTATGATTAAGTTATTCTCTGTGCAAAATTCTACCAGGCGGTTTCCTCTTTCATTTCTTACCCCCAATCCATATCCACCTACTACGTTTCCTTCTCTCCCTTTTCCAAATACCGAATTCCAGTCAGCCATGACTATTACATTTTCGTCTCCCTTCACTATCTGAATAATTTCTTTATGTCATCATACATTTTATCAATTTCTTCGTCATCTGCAGAGCTATTTTTCATATAAACTTGTACTACTGTAGTAGGCGTGGGCTTTGTGTCTATCTCGGCCACAATAATGCGTTCACTATGCTGTTTACAGTAGTTTACCCGCACCCCTCTTTTTTCTATTCATTATTAAACCTACCCCTGCATTACCTGTATTTGACTTTGTATTTATAACCCTGTATTCACCTGACCAAAACTCTTGTTACTCCTGCAACCGAACTTCACTAATTCCCATTATATCTAACTTTAACCTATCCATTTCCCCTTTTAAATTTTCTAACCTACCTGCCGGATTAACGGGACATTCCACGCTCCAATCCGTAGAACGTCAGTTTTCTTTCTTCTGATAATGACGTCCTCTTGAGTAGTCTCTGCCCAGAGATCCGAATAGGGGACTATTTTACCTCCGGAGTATTTTACCCAAGAGGACGCCATCATCATTTAACCATACAGTAAAGCTGCATGCACTCGGGAAAAATGACGTCTGTAGTTTCCCCTTGCTTTCAGACGTTCGCAGTACCAGCACAGCAAGGCCGTTTTGGTTAGTGTTACAAGGCCAGATCAGTCAATCATCCAGACTGTTGCCCCTGCAGCTACTGAAAAGGCTGCTGCCCCTCTTCAGGAACCACACGTTTCTCTGGTCTCTCAACAGATACCCCTCTGTTGTGGTTGCATTTACGGCTCGGCTATCTGTATCGCTGAGACACGCAAGCCTCCCCACCAAAGGCAAGGTCCATGGTTCATTGGGGGAGGGGGAGATTATTTTACATCCAAAACATTTAACATTTAATAACCTTTAAACAATATCTCGTAGTGATGGCGCGTCTTCACTCACGCATGCATTTAATTACTGCCATTAACCATGTGACTGGTTTCTCTGTCACTGGTTTGGTATAGTTTTAATTTAGAGTTTCACTTGTTTCATATTTTCTTTATTCAGTTAGTTAGGCCATGGCGGCTACCTTCGCTGTACAGCTGAAACAGTCGGGTTTTTCCCACCGTATGTCCAGAGCGTCAATTAGGAATTCACACACTTTTAGTTCCGCCAGTCATCGCGCGTCAAAAGTGCTGCCACCTACTGACCATGCTAGAAAGCTCGTCCTGCCAGCATGGACCTCACATGTTAAAACTCGCACTCCTGGCTGTCACAACACTCGAACGAAACTGATATTGAGGCAACTCGAATTGTCTGACTTTTTATTCCATTAATCTTTTGTAACAGATTGCAGAGCATCGGAACGAAGTGGTAAGGAGCTTGAACGTTGCGATCGACTCCTCCATACACTGTCTATGTATGGCTCTACACTTTGCAGCTACAAGGTGACAATTATTGAACTATATGAAATCAAATCGTCATAACACTTGAACGGTTCCCGTTATGACGTTCCAACTGCACGGTTCGCCACAGGGCATGATAAGAATTAGTATGCGGTATGTGGTCTAGTTTAGCGATGAAGCGCACTTTCATTTGGATAGGTTCGTCAATAAGCAAAATTAGCGCATTTGGGGGACCGAGAATCCGCATTTCGCGATCGAGAAGTCTCTTCGCCCTCAACGAGTGACTGTGTGGTGTGGAATCGTCCAGTCACGGAATAAAAAATGGTTCAAATGGCTCTGAGCACTATGGGACTCAACTTCTGAGGTCATTAGTCCCCTAGAACTTAGAACTAGTTAAACCTAACTAACCTAAGGACACCACACACATCCATGCCCGAGGCAGGATTCGAACCTGCGACCGTAGCGGTCTCGCGGTTCCAGACTGCAGCGCCCAGAACCGCACGGCCACTTCGGCCGGCAGTCACGGAATAATCGGTGCGTTATCCTTGATGGCACGGTGACTGCCGAAAGGTACGTGAAGGTTCTGGAAGATGATTTCATCCTCATTATCGAAAGTGATTCTGATTTGGACAAGACGTGGTTCATTAAAGACGGAACTCGACCGAAGCGAAGCAGGATAGTGTTTGACGTCCTGGAGGAGCAGTTTGGGGACCGAATTCTGGCTCTGGGGTACCCACAGGCCATTGGTATGCACATCGATTGGCCGCCATATTTTCCGGATCGAAACACGTGCGACTCCTTTTCGTGGGGCTATATTAAAGACAAGGTGTACAGCAATAACCCGAGAACCACTGATGAGCTGAAAACAGCCTTTCAGGAGCTCATAGACAGCATCAATCTTCCGACACTTTAGAGCGGTTATGCAGAATTTCGCTATTCGTACGAATCGTCAATGATGGCAGGCATATTGAACATGTCATAACCTAAATCCGACTATCTGTAGTGACGTTTACGTGTTGAAAGTGTGTAATTTACGTTTTTTTCATATAGTTCAGTAATTTTCACTCTGTATATGCTTCCATATCTGGTCCTCATAGAACTACTGATTTACAACCTTGCTGTTTTCCAGGTGACTGTGAATATCTGCAATTAATCCTTTAATATATCGTCTTAACATACCAACAAAGGCATTGTATAAATCTGGCAAATGTGGCTGAAATTCGATTGCTTGGACTCTCAAAATAATATGCAAAATTAATTGCTGAAGATGAAAAAACTTTATACAACCATACTGAAAATTTCATAATGAGCTATCATATAATAGTGTCTAATGACATACAGAGAGCGTCCCAGATAACTTCGCCTCCTCATATGTTTTCCAAAAGAAATAATATGTGAAAAATGCGACTGGCCAGGGATGCATCTGTCAGAGGCTCACACAGTGAGCAATAATGCACAGTCCCTACAATTAAACTAACGTCACTTTCGAGAAAAAGCTACGTTTTTAAATGGCACATGTGTGTTTTTTCTGCTCAAATAAAAACTAGAAATACAATTAGTTGTGGCAGACATGGTTTCACTGCTCTAAACCTTATACCCCTGAAATTTTTACACTGTAAATAACAGAAACGGTGTCACAATTTCTGCTGAGTGTTGTAATGCCGCGATGCTGGTTGCCTACACTGTTCTGAAGCCTCATTTAGGCAACCCTTGCTATGTACAAGGGATAGGCAAAATCATGTGAACACCTGTACTCATTCGGGAATGGTTTATTAATAATGGGTTTGACTCCCATTTGCCCCCAGTACAGCTGCGATTCTTCTTGGAGTACTGGCATATAATAATCGTATAGTCTCCAGTAAAATGTTATGTCACTCTTCGACCAGAACCTCTTCTAACTTCTTTACTGCCAAGGGAGGCGGAAATCTGCTCCGGAGTCTGTACTCTAGTACCGCCCCCAAAGGTTCGATAATGTTCAAGTTCGAGGACTGTGCTGGCCAGGGAAGACGCTGCAGTTCAGTTGCATGCTCCTCATACCACGATTGTACTGTATTGTCTGTGTGAATGGACGCATTATTGTCCTTAAATAAGGCATCATTGTTGGGGAACAACATTTGAATCACTGAGTGCACCTGATCACCTAAAATATCGCATAATCGTTGGCTGTAATACGGCCTTTGAGATTAGTGGTAGGACCAGCAGGATACCATGATATTTCTGCCCACACCATCACACTTCCACCTCCCTGCTTAAACCTTGGAATCAACCAATTAGGATTGTAGGCTTCTTTTGACGTTTTCCAGACGTAAACCCGGCCCGGTGTTGGAAATAACGAAAACGTTGACTCGTCGGACCACAAGACGTGTTTCCACTGATCAGCCGTCCAGTATTTATTTTCCTGACACCATGTTTTACGCTTCTTTGCGTTGGTTGTCGTCACTTAAGGTATCGGTATAGCAGCTCATCCATAAATATTCGCTTTCTGGAGTCCTCGGTGGACAGCGTCGATAGATATGGGGTGTCGAAGAGAGCTATTGCACTCTGCAGTCACTTTAGCCGCCATCTTTTTGTGTTGTTTTGACACATGTCGTGTTAGCGTACGATGACCTCTGTTATTTAGTTTTGATTTCCGCCCACTATAACGTTCACACGATGATTTCTTTCAATGCTTTGTGTAGGCTGTCATGACTGTGGAAACATTTGCTCTTGAAACAACTAATAAGTTGGCTGTCTTGGTTACTGATGCTCCAGCTAATCTGGCCCCCACAATCTGCCCTCTGTTGAACTCTGGGAACTCTGTTAGGTCTTTCATTGCACGTCGACCTCGGCCTCTGAATGCAAATACCAAGTGTGCACTACTCGTAAACAACGTGCACTGCTGCCTAGTCCCTACTAAACACGCACAGTCCAGCGCGACACGTGCCTTACCTGCGTTGTTGACTGTCAGACACAAATGGTTCAAATGGCTCTGAGCACTACGGGACTTAACATCTGAGTTCGTCAGTCCCCTAGACGTAGAACTACTTAAAGCTAACTAACATAAGGACATCACACACATCCATGCCCGAGGCAGGATTCGAACATGCGACCGAGGCAGCAGCGCGGTTACGGTCTGAAGCGCCTAGAACCTCTCGGCCACATCAGCCGGCGCACCGTCAGACACAACCATCCCATTACTTCCACTGTTCACAATATTTTGCCTGTCCCCTGTACATTACGGCAGAAACTGTGGCGCCGTTGCTGTCCATTAAAGTCTTCGTATTTCAGAAGATTCGGGGTTTACAACGGTGAAAACAAGTCCGCTGTCACCAATTTTACCTCCAGTTTTCACTTCCGTAGAAAGAACTTACACGTGCCATTTAGGAAATATGAAACTTTTTATTGAAAGTGATGTTTGCTTACAGATTCTGCATTACTACCCATTGTGTGAGCCTTTGACATAGGTGCCTCTCTGGCCAATTGCATTTTTCACACTGTTTCGTTTCGGAAATATATGAGGATGCACAGTTAGATGGGACCCCTGTACACCTTCTCTAGTCGAGATTTGCTACCGACTTACGACTTATTTAAAATACGGCCAACTTTCAGTATTGGTATAATTAATATGAATGAAACACCCTGATGACACACGCATTTACGTTCCTCATGACTGAAGACCTCGCTCAGTTTTCGCCTGGTTTCCTTCCGAGGTGCGTCCAAATCGGAAGGCAAATTACCTTGTCCATCACTTGCTGCTGTTTTTCAGTCTTGAGATGCGTTATAACGCTGGAAAGTCACAGCAACACCCACATCTAACCACAGACAGAAAAATTGAATACATATGCCATTCACAGTATTCAACCAATTTACAACACATAGTAAGAATAACATCTGGCTATCAATACAATACGTTGTTGTTGTTGTGGTCTTCAGTCCTGAGACTGGTTTGATGCAGCTCTCCATGCTACTCTATCCTGTGCAAGCTTCTTCATCTCCCAGTACCTACTGCAACCTACATCCTTCTGAATCTGCTTAGTGTATTCATCTCTTGGTTTCCCTCTACGATTTTTACCCTGCACACTGCCATCCAATGCTAAATTTGTGATCCCTTGATGCCTCAAAACATGTCCTACCAACCGATCCCTTCTTCTAGTCAAGTTGTGCCACAAACTTCTCTTCTCCCCAATCCTATTCAATACCTCCTCATTAGTTACGTGATCTACCCACCTTATCTTCAGCATTCTTCTGTAGCACCACATTTCGAAAGCTTCTATTCTCTTCTTGTCCAAACTGGATATCGTCCATGTTTCACTTCTATACATGGCTACACTCCATACAAACACTTTCAAAAACGACTTCCTGACACTTAAATCTATACTCGATGTTAACAAATTTCTCTTCTTCAGAAACGATTTCCTTGCCATTGCCAGTCTACATTTTATATCCTCTCTACTTCGACCATCATCAGTTATTTTACTCCCTAAATAGCAAAACTCCTTTACTACTTTAAGTGTCTCATTTCCTAATCTAATTCCCTCAGCATCACCCGATTTAATTTGACTACATTCCATTATCCTCGTTTTGCTTTTGTTGATGTTCATCTTATACCCTCCTTTCAAGATACTCTCCATTCCGTTCAACTGCTCTTCCAAGTCTTTTGCTGTCTCTGACAGAATTACAATGGCATCGGCGAACCTCAAAATTTAATTCTTCTCCATGAATTTTAACGACTATTCCGAATTTTTCTTTTGTTTCCTTTACTGCTTGCTCAATATACAGATTGAATAACATCGGGGAGAGGCTACAACCCTGTCTCACTCCTTTCCCAACCACTGCTTCCATTTCATGCCCCTCGACTCTTACAACTGCCATCTGGTTTCTGTACAAATTGTAAATAGCCTTTCGCTCCCTGTATTTTACCCCTGCCACCTTCAGAATTTGAAAGAGAGTATTCCAGTTAACATTGTCAAAAGCTTTCTCTAAGTCTACAAATGCTAGAAACGTAGGTTTCCCTTTTCTTAATCTTTCTTCTAAGATAAGTCGTAAGGTTGGTATTGCCTCACGTGTTCCAACATTTCTACGGAATCCAAACTGATCTTCCCCGAGGTCCGCTTCTACCAGTTTTTCCATTCGTCTGTAAAGAATTCGCGTAGTATTTTGCAGCTGTGACTTATTAAACTGATAGTTCGGTAATTTTCACATCTGTCAACACCTGCTTTCTTTGGGAGCTCTTGATATTCATACAAGTGGTTCTCTTCTCTCCAAAGGTCTCTTTAATTTTCCTGTAGGCAGTATCTATCTTACCCTTAGTGAGACAAGCCTCTACATCCTTACATTTGTCCTCTAACCATCCCTGCTTAGCCATTTTGCACTTCCTGTCGATCTCATTTTTGAGACGTTTGTATTCCTTTTTGCCTGCTTCATTTACTGCATTTTTATATTTTCTCCTTTCATCAATTAAATTCAATATGTCTTCTGTTACCCAAGGATTTCTATTAGCCCTCGTCTTTTTACCTACTTGATCCTCTGCTGCCTTCACTACTTCATCCCTCAGAGCTACCCATTCTTCTTCTACTGTATTTCTTTCCCCCATTCCTGTCAATTGTTCCCTTATGCTCTCCCTGAAACTCACTACAACCTCTCGTTCTTTCAGTTTATCCAGGACCCATATCCTTAAATTCCCACCTTTTTGCAGTTTCTTCAGTTTCAATCTGCAGTTCATAACCAATAGATTGTGGTCAGAATCCACATCTGCCCCTGGAAATGTCTTACAATTTAAAACCTGGTTCCTAAATCTCTGTCTTACCATTATATAATCTATCTGATACCTTTTAGTATCTCCACGATTCTTCCAGGTATACAACCTTCTCTTATGATTCTTGAACCAAGTGTTAGCTATGATTAGGTTATGCTCTGTGCAAAATTCTACAAGGCGGCTACCTCTTTCATTTCTTGCCCCCAATCCATATTCACCTACTAAGTTTCCTTCTCTCCCTTTTCCTACTGACGAATTCCAGTCACCCATGACTATTAAATTTTCGTCTCCCTTCACTACCTGAATAATTTCTTTTATCTCGTCATACATTTCATCAATTTCTTCATCATCTGCAGAGCTAGTTGGCATATAAACTTGTACTACTGTAGTAGGCATGGGCTTTGTGTCTATCTTGGCCACAATAATGCGTTCACTATGCTGTTTGTAGTAGCTAACCCGCACTCCTATTTTTTTATTCATTATTAAACCTACTCCAGCATTACCCCTATTTGATTTTGTATGTATAACCATGTAATCACCTGACTAAAAGTCTTGTTCCTCCTGCCACCGAACTTCGCTAATTCCCACTATATCTAACTTCAACCTATCCATTTCCCTTTTTAAATTTTCTAACCTACCAGCCCAATTAAGGGATCTGACATTCCATGCTTCGATCCATAGAACGCCAGTTTTCTTTCTCCTGATAACGACGTCCTCTAGAGTAGTTCCCGCCCGGAGATCCGAATGGGGGACTATTTTACCTCCGGAATATTTTACCCAAGAGGACGCCATCATCATTTAATCATACAGTAAAGCTGCATGTCCTCGGGAAAAATTACGGCTGTAGTTTCCCCTTGCTTTCAGCCGTTCGCAGTACCTGCACAGCAAGGCAGTTTTGGTTAATGTTACAAGGCCAGATCAGTCAATCATCCAGACTGCTGCCCCTGCAACTACTGAAAAGGCTGCTGCCCCTCTTCAGGAACCACACGTTTGTCTGGCCTCTCAACAGATACCCCTCCGTTGTGGTTGGACCTACGGTACGGCCATCTGTATCGCTGAAGCCCGCAAGCCTCCCTACCAACGGCAAGGTCCATGGTTCATGGGGGGATCAATACAGTACTTCGAGTTTTAATCCACTAATTCATTTGTAACCTTGAAGCGAAAGACCTGCAATATAAGTGACGGTATTAAGCATGGGAAATATTATGTGGAGGTAACAGGCAGTTGGCTTCCTGTGTGCTGGAAACTGGGAGGACAGGAAGGACGGTTTTCGCAGCAAAGTGGAACGATCACCATCATCAGCACTCTATTCACCATTACAGTGGAATACAGCGGGAAATTAAATTGGCTCCACAGTGGTAAGGGATTTGGACGGGACTAGATAACTGTGGGATTCTTCGGAGACTAAGGGAAAGTATTTCCTCGGCTTCTAGTAGCACTTTATCGTAGATCGCTGAAACATCGAAGACTACTAAGCGCTTGTAAAAACCGAATACAGTTCCAGTCTACACGAAGCTTCAATTAACAGATCTCCAGAGTGGGGTCTCGTATAGGGTGTCTAAATGATACTACGTTCTCGGAACGCTATACAACAATTCGAGCAAATAACATTAGCAGTTTTATTTCAATAAATCATATTGACAATATTTAACTTTGAAATAACAATGGTGCCACAAGCGATGGGCGTCGTGCAACATAAATCGTAGTCCTTTTGCTATATACAGGATGGTCCATTGATCGTGACCGGGCCAAATATCTCACGAAATAAGCGTCAAACGAAAAAACTACAAAGTACGAAACTTGTCTAGCTTGAAGGGGGAAACCAGATGGCGCTATGGTTGGCCCACTAAATGGCGCTGCCATAGGTCAAACGGATATCAACTGCGTTTTTTAAATAGGAAACCCCATTTTTATTACATATTCGTGTAGTACGTGAAGAAATATGAATGTTTTAGTTGGACCACTTTTTTCGCTTTGTGATACATGGCGCTGTAATAGTCACAAACGTATGGCTCACAATTTTAGACGAACAGTTGGTAACAGGTAGGTATTTAAAATTAAGATACAAAAGGTATGTACGTTTGAACATTTTATTTCGGTTGTTCCAATGTGATACACGTACCTTTGTGAACTTATCATTTCTGAGAACGCATGCTGTTACAACGTGATTACCTATAAATAGGACATTAATGCAATAAATGCTCAAAATGATGTCCGTCAACCTCAATGCATTTGGCAATAGTGTAAAGAAATTCTTCTCAACAGCGAGTAGTTCGCCTTCCGAAAGGTTCGCACATGCATTGACAATGCGCTGAGGCATGTTGTCAGGCGTTGTCGGTGGATCACGATAGCACATATCCTTCAACTTTCCCCACAGAAAGAAATACGGGGCTTCAGATCCGGTGAACGTGAGGGCCGTGGTCTGGTGCTTCGACGGCCAATCCACCTGTCATGAAATATGCTACTCAATACCGCTTCAACCGCACGCCAGCTATGTGCCGGACATCCATCATGTTGGAAGTACATCGCCATTCTGTCATTCAGTGAAACATCTTGTAGTAACATCGGCAAAACGTTACGTAGTAAATCAGCATACATCGCACCATTTAGATTGCCATTGATAAAATGGGGACCAATTATCCTTCCTCCCATAATGCCGTACCATACATTAACCCGCAAAGGTCGCTGATGTTCTACTTGTCGCAGCCATCGTGGATTTTCCGTTGCCCAATAGTGCATATTATGCCCGTTTACGTTACCGCTATTGGAGAATGACGCTTCGTCGCTAAATAGAACGCTTGCAAAAAATCTGTCATCGTTCCGTAATTTCTCTTGTGCCCAGTGGCAGCCCTGTACACGACGTTCAAAGTCGTCGCCATCTAATTCCTGGTGCGTAGAAATATGATACGGATGCAATCGATGTTGATGTAGCATTCTCTTCACCGACGATTTTGAGATTCCCGATTCTCGCGCAATTTGTCTGCTACTGATGTGCGGATTAGACGCGACAGCAGCTAAAACACCTACTTGGGCATCATCATTTGTTTCAGGTCGTTGTTTGCGTTTCACATGTGGCTGAGCACTTCCTGTTTCCTTAAATAACGTAACTATCCGGCGAACGGTCCGGACACTTGGATGATGTCGTCCAGGATACCGAGCAGCATACATAGCAAAAGCCCGCTGGGCATTTTGATCACAACAGCCATACATCAGCACGATATCGACCTTTCCCGCAATTGGTAAATGGTCTATTTTAACATGGGTAATGTACCACGAAGCAAATACCGTCCGCACTGGAGGAATGTTATGTGATGCCACGTACATATACGTTTGTGACTATTACAGCGCCATCTATCACAAGTGAAAAAAGTGATCCAACTAAAACATTCATATTTCTTTACGCACTACATTAATATGTGATTAAAAAATGTGGGTTCCTATTTAGAAAAACGCAGTTGATATCCGTTTGTCCTATGGCAGCACCATCTAGCGGGCCTACCATAGCGCCATCTGGTATCCCCCTTCAAGCTAGACGACTTTCGTTCTTTGTAGTTGCGGAATGATTCCGCTGGTCTGCGTTGGCCGCTTTTATACTGAGCGCATGACCTTGATTACATAAGAGTGCTTTCAAATGGTTCAAATGGCTCTTAGCACTATGGGACTCAACTGCTGTGGTCATAAGTCCCCTAGAACTTAGAACTACTTAAACCTAACTAACCTAAGGACAGCACACAACACCCAGCCATCCATAAGAGTGCTGATAACGGACTTAGTTCTCGTCTGATGCTTATTTCGTGAGATATTTGACCCAGTCACGATCAATGGACCACCCTGTATAATGTTCCTGGGAGTCTGAAACACAGTTTGTGGATCACCAATAGTGTTCTCGTAGCACTCTCTGCTAGGCCGTGCTAATGCTCTGCGGATACTGTCCCCAATGTTCGGTCGAGGCTGGCATGAGCGGCGCTTATATTCACTTCGGTAGATGCCGCCCCTATCATCATGACGTCTTGGTCAGCGTGCTACTGCCCGACGTCGTTTCGCCGCCTTCTCTGGTATTCCGTTCTTCTTCTTCGTTCAGGCGCGTGTGGTTACACAAGAAAATTCCTCTCCCCCCCCCCCTCCTCCAAAAAAAGATTTACCGTTGTCGTGTAGGGAGTACGACCACGGTGGGTGAGGCAACGTCGGGCCGGAAGCTGAGCCTGCAAGGGACGTCAAGCTGCCGGCCGTACATCCGGCCTGCGCTTTGGCGGAAACGTCCCCCGGAAAACGACCGTACTATTACGCGTCTACCTCCTGCTGCCATGAACCAAATGAAGAAGTTGGCGACTGCTGCAGTGTGGGTGGGTCCAGCTCCATCGGTAGGACGAGAGGAGGCGGAGGAGGCGAAGGTTCCGTCTCCATGTGGCCGCCCCGCGGTGTCGTGATGACACCCTCTGGCGGCTGCTGTGGCCGCGCTGTCCGCTGGATCCGTGAATATGGACGAAGAGAGACTGAAAGATCATCGGGTACATGAGAGAGGCGAAGTTGATTTTGATGGCGTCGCTACAAACCATTTGGACCTGAAATAACATACATGCAAACGCCAAGTCGACGGACGATCTCGCTCGCGCCCATAGTCTGCTGCCGCTAAAACCCTGTAAAAGACAATAGCATGCGACACGAAGCGATACTTGCGGCCTTCCTTCGGTGCCGGATGCTGAGGAAGGTGGAGCAGCGTCTGATGGCGCCGGCCGTGAAGCAATTCCGCCGGTGATGGTCCATCTCGTAGGTGCCAACGATATGAGGCGGGAAACAGTTGCAATGTTTGATCGCTGGCGTGTGCGGAACGAAGTTTTCCCATCTGCTGCTTGAATGTTCTGGCAAAACATTCCGCTTCGCCGTTTGACATGGGCTTTTATAATCCAATTACCTAAAGTATGAGTAACCAAAGGTAAAGACGCAACTGGTTTATTCGTATGGGATGCTGTTTGGAAGAGCAAGCACTCAGCAGTAACCGTTTGGTGCCGTCGCATTTGGGGTTTTCTCGTCATGGATATGAGCCTAATCCCTGTAGAATTGCAATTGTAATTCTAACTCGTTACAATGGTCTGTTACCGACGTTCCAAATCTATTGCATGATAGGCACATTGCATACCGGCTCCTAGCATAAGATTGTGCAGCAGTTGCATGCATGAGAATTGGTAGCACAAGTTAGCTGTGGGGAAGTTCGCCCTGAAACTTCAAGGAAGCAGAAGCAGGTTACGCAGAGGCGTGCTGAGTTCGGGTCAGCAGCTGGAACCAGCAGCGGAAATCTGGACGGTGGCATAGCGGCAATGGCGAAATTTAACCGACAGGAAGAAGATGCTGCGAAATGTATTCACACAAGGTTGGCGCCGGTGGCAACATCTACAACGTGCTGACATGAGGAAAGTTTCCAACTGATTTCTGATACACAAACAGCAGTTGACAGGCGTTGCCTGGTGAAACATTGTTATGACGCCTCGTGTAAGGAGGAGAAATGCGTACCATCACGTTTCCGACTTCGATAAAGGTCGGATTGTAGCCTATCGCGATTGCGGTTTGTCGTATCACGACATTTCTGCTCGCGTTGGTCGAGATCCAATGACTGTTAACAGAATATGGAATCGGTGGGTTCAGGAGGGTAATACGGAACGCCGTGCTGGATCCCAACGGACTCGTATCACTAGCAGTCGAGATGACTGGCATCTTATCCGCATGGCTGTAACAGATCGTGCAGCCACGTCTCGATCCATGAGTCAACAGATGTGGACGTTTGCAAGACAGCAACCATCTGCAGCACGGACTATCAGCTCGGAGACCATGGCTGCGGTTACCCTTGATGCTGCATCACAGACAGGAGTGCCTGCGATGGTGTACTCAACGACGAACCTGGGTGCACGAATGGAAAAACGTCATTTTTACGGATGAATCCAGGTTCCGTTTACAGCATAATGATGGTCGCATCCGTGTTTGGCGACATCGCGGTGAACGCACATTGGAAGCGTGTATTCGTAATCGCCATACTGGCGTATCCCCCGGCCTGATGGTATGGGGTGCCATTGGTTACGTGTCTCGGTCACCTCTTGTTCGCATTGACGGCACTTGAACAGTGAACGTTACATTTCAGATGTGTTACGACCCGTGGCTCTACTCTTCATTCGATCCCTGCGAAACCCTACATTTCATTTCAGCGGGATAGTGCACGACCGCATGTTGCAGGTCATGTACGGGCCTTTGTGGATAC
This sequence comes from Schistocerca nitens, assembly GCF_023898315.1. Taxonomy (NCBI): domain Eukaryota; kingdom Metazoa; phylum Arthropoda; class Insecta; order Orthoptera; family Acrididae; genus Schistocerca; species Schistocerca nitens. The sequence continues at coordinate 849,778,021 of NC_064617.1, forward strand.
AGGAAATGTTCGACTGCTGCCCTGGCCAGCACATTCTCAAGATCTCTCACCAACTGAAAACGTCTGGTCAATGGTGGCCAAGCAACTGGTTCGTCACCATACGCCAGTCACTACTCTTGATGAACTGTGGTATCGTGTTGAAGCTGCATGGGCAGCTGTACCTGTACATGCCATCCAAGCTCTGACTCAATGCCCAGGCGTATCAAGGCCGTTATTATGGCCACAGGTGGTTGTTCTGGGTACTGATTTCTCAGGATCTATGCACCCAAAGTGCGTGAAAAATTAATCACGTGTCAGGTCTAGTATAATATATTTGTCCAAAGAATACCCGTTTATCATCTGCATTTCTTCTTGATGTAGCAATTTTCATGGCCAGTAGAGTAATTGAGCCGATAGCGTTAATATGTATGAGTCTGCAGCGTCATCGTCAGCGCTGGAGCTTCCAACTATTAAGCAGTCACCCAGCTTGTGTGGTTCACATGATCTCATTGGGGCATATAGTCGAAAAACTGAACGTGGTGATGTTCATACGATATTATTGGGGCAGGCAGACTGAAATCAAAGACACGAGGTATAATTGTGGATGATTTAGTGGTATGAGTAAGCGAAATTCTGACAAATTTCAACTCTAAAATGGGGATATTGGGTACAGAGATAGGTTCAACAAATTTACGGATAAGTTCAGTACAGACAAGTGTAGCAGAAATGGTGAAAGCTGAGGTGAAGGACATGAAAGCAAATGTTGAAGGGACGATTGAGGCAAAATTAGGAGCTACAAGGGCAGATGCAGGTCAAATTTATGAAGAGGCTAGACTGGTTAACACCGGAGTCGAGACAGTGGAAAAAGATTACAGAGAAAAGTTGGAAAAGATACATTACGAGCTGAGTAGTTACGTAAATAACTGTGTACAGAAGCAAAATGTGGCAGATTAAAGACATGAGGACAGAATTACATTCTTTGGCAGCCAATCAGGCTCCTGTTGTAATAGGTGTACCACGGTTTAATTCACGGACAACAAAGTGTTTCTCAAATGATGAAGAATGCCATCCAGTTGCTTTTCTCGCTGCGTGTAGAGATGGTTTTGTGAGAGAAAAGTCAGAAGAGGCAAAAATTAAATTCGAGAAAAGACGTCTTGAGGGTAACGCAAAAGTATGGGCAAATTTAATGAGTACTTCATTTACTACCTTTGAAGTCTTTCAGACTTGTTTCCTGAACAAATTCTGGAGAGAAGCGAAGCAAATGCAACTTCAGAATGAATACCTAACCGGATCATGTTTCAGACATAGAAGTAGATCGGTGTGGGATTTTTGAGTGCGTGACCTATCAAGTTGACGCATATTAATCATCCACTGAGAGTGTTGACGACGGCGTAGGAATAATCTCGTCAACTAGTAATGAATTTTATCATGTATTGGCAGGTGTGGGTGATTTATTATTAAAAGGAGATAGAAAAGATGTTTTAGATGCTGAAGTTGCGACGGTTGAAGCTACTGATTTAGATATCTCGGAGAAAGGAATTTGTGCACTTATTTCTATTGATGGAAGTGAACCGAATGTTCTTGATGAAATCATGAATCATCAGTGGGTGTTGAAGGATGAATCTGAAACTAATGTGTTAAGAAGTAGGTTAGAATGCAGTGTCTGAGCAATCTAAGAGTAGAGAAAATGTAACTGAGAAAAAGGTAGAATCATGTTTGGAGCAATTCGAGTGTACTGTAAATTCTAATGTGCAACGATGCAGAAGCGACAATATATATGATATATTAGCGGAGGGTGACAGTTATTGGTGGTGAATTCTGTAATGTATCGACGCATGTAATGGATGTTCTTAAGCAAAGTAGGTTATGAGTTACCGTTTCATGTTAATGGATTTAATTGTGATATTTTAGTGCTTCGGGGGAAATAAAAGATGATTTGTTTAAGAGAGACGAAGTTTAAAATTGTGGGGTTAATTTTGAGAACGTTGCAGCTACTAATAGCGTTACTTCAAAGGAACGGAACAGTATATTTGATGCTTACGAGGACGATGAAACAAAGGATAATTTAGAAGTGGATCGGGAGAATATAGAAGTGGATAATGGTGAAAGTCATTACTGCCTCACCGAGGTCACTGGAGAAATATAAAGTAGCAAGAAGTTTTGAAGGGAGGAAAGACGAAACCACAGCGAAGGAAGTGTTTAATGAATTGTATGATGGTGATAATGAAACTGAAGGGCTTCCAAAGCCGTAATGTGTACGACAGATATGGAGGAGAATGGAACCGGTATTGAAAATGATTTTTCATGGACCAGTGCTTAAAGAGGGGAGAAATGTAAGATGCCCAACTTCTAAGTGGAAATGAAGGATGTTGATGAATAAGGAAAGAATTCGTTTCTCGAATCTAAAAGTGGTGTTCCAGTGGTAGTCATAAATTTTTTCAGTAGACGTAAGAGTCTGTTCGTGAACGAGAAAAGAGGGCTCGAGTTTGAGCAGACGGAAAGGCGGAAAAAAGTGGGGTTCAAACGATGCTCTCTCTGGAGGGATAAATGTAAGCGGTGACGGTGGCTGAGTTGCACCCTGTAAAAGGAGAAGGGCATGTGTATTAACTTAAGTGTGTAAGTAAATGTATTTCATGTGTTTTTATAAGAATTTTTGAGGCTATTTCTGTTTGTAAACGGTAAACTTGGTGAGTGTAAGATGTACGTAAGAAATATAAATGCTCAACTCAGTACAAGAAGAGTGACTACGCTGGCCGCACAACTCTTGGTGCCCGGAGGTTCGCAGAACTTAAGTTATTTCTTTATTTGCGAAAGGCTACATTAAATTGTGCTGTACGTGAGATTTGGGGCAAATTTTAAGGAGTTCTTTACACGTGTTACTTGTAGTATTTTGGACGGGTTTCTCGTACTATAAGAGTAGTTTATTTGTAATTCTTGTTCGCACGAATTTTGGTGTGTGGACATCAGACCTACGTAAAATTTTAATTTCTTGTGGGAGCATGAGCTAAGTTCTTGGGGTGCATTAAGCAGTTTAATTATATAATGTAAGTTATTTTAGAAGGATTATGAATATATTTACGTACATAAAATTATGGGGATAAGCTCGTAATATGTTTGTGAGAATGAAGTCTGGAGATAGATCGTAATTTAGTGAAATTTGAGTGAAAATTGACTTAAATATTTATCCAGCTATCCACAGAGTTAAAACTGAAATTTAAAAGTGGCGATTTCTGCTTTTAGTTTTAAACGTTCTAATTAGAGGCCGTAAAATTATAGACAAACGATGAAATGTTAGTTGATTTATGGTTTCGAACAAACTTAATAGCTCGAAAGACGTGTTTTCTAGTGGGAACATGGACAGAGTGTTTGAAATGTCGAACTGATTCAAATGTGTTTTGCCTGCGCTGCAAATCAGTATTTTGCTTGCCATTCTGTTTGTGAATGTATCTGATCTATGGGGATACGGGAAGTCATGTGATTACTGTAACTACACCGTACTGGTGGTGACTGCGGACTGACGCACGTTTAGGCCTAGTAAGTGGCAAAGGGTGGATTGCGACAAATCTAAACGCAGAATATCGATCGTGTGGTGTCTGTGAAAATGAAGTGCTATGATGCAGTGGTCAAAGCAAAAGGTCCTATCAGATGAACGCAAAAGCGCTTAAAAAGCTTTTGAAAAGACCGAGAGGCCTCGATGGTTACTTAAAAGTTACGTGTTTATCTGGGCATTTAATTAATATGCCATAATTTCTATAATTTCTGTTAGATACATTATTTCTTTATTTATCGTATGCCAATACATGTGCAAAGATTATAAAAGTACTACACGCCAACATTTAAGAACAGATCTTGTAAGTAGGCTGTTTAGGTTTTCTTATTGGTAACGCCACGTAGCGCTCTGTATGAAAATCACTGGCTGTGCTGTGTGCAGTCTGTGGCTCGTTTGCATTGTTGTCTGCCATTGTAGTGTTGGGCAGCTGGATGTTAGCAGCGCGTAGGGTTGCGCAGTTGGAGGTGAGCCGCCAGCAGTGGTGGACGTGGGGAGAGAGATGGCGGACTTTTGAACTTTGTAAGACTGGATGTCATGAACTGCTATATATATTATGACTATTAAGGTAAATACATTGTTTGTTCTCTATTAAAATCTTTCATTTGTTAACTATGCCTATCAGTAGTTAGTGCCTTCAGTAGTTTGAATCTTTTATTTAGCTGGCAGTAGTGGCGATCGCTGTATTGCAGTAGCTTGGGTAACGAAGATTTTTGTGAGGTAAGTGAGGTAAGTGATACCTCACTCGATTCTTCTGATTTTTTCTTGTAGTTTGTGTAATTAGTGTAGATTTTGTTTATTGCTAGCATGTAATTGTAGAGAGTATCTGCTTTGTAGTTGCAGTGTTTCATTGTTGTACAGTAAAATAGGTGTGGCACGCATGTAAATTTGCACCAATTATTTCGCAGCTGCGCTTGCAATTAACTAGATATTATTTTCCATGCTATGTTAATGTGTTTTATTATTTTGCTCTTCATATTGTGCTTTTCTGTGCTGTCGTGTGAAATATTGTGACAATAATGGCGTGTGAAAAACGTAACACTAGGCTTCAAAGTAAACTGAGAAATAATGGTGACGACGAGCGTAGCTTACCAGCACCACTGTGTAATGAATTAACAGAGATTCGAAGTAGTAATTTGGTAACTGTGCATAGGGAAATGGAGCGGGCGTCAAATAATGGTGTAGACAGTGAAACAGGTAGTGAACAGGGAAGCATTATCGATCGATCGGTCGGCAACAGCTCGCCTCAGGAATCGGGAATGACAGAACACAATATTGCAAATACTGTAGACTCAGGTTTTGGGTTCTCACCGTTTTCTCAAATGAGTCAAGACACATTTTCTGCTTGTCCAAATGTGAATGTTGCCGGTGCAAATTCACTGCCGAGAAGCATAGAGGAACAGATTCCAGACAAAAATACATTATTATTGCAATTAATGCAACAAATGAAATAAAATCAGAGACAAACACAGCAACAGTTAGACACAATGGAACATAATCTTCAAAAGTTAGACACAATGGAACAAAATCTTCAAAAGTTAGACACGATGGAAGAAAATCTTCGAAAGTTAGATACCACACTTGAATTGTGAGCATTTCCAACCTATTTTTTCGCGTCATGAAAATGCATTACAGAATCACGAAGCAGCCATAAAAGAACTGCAAACTATTGTTCATGAAAATCACCTTACAAGCTAAAATTGACTCAGTTGCATCTACCGATTCGGTTACGCAACTTGCAAAAACTCAGGAAAACTTAAAGGACACAGTAGATACGACTTCAACACAAATGGACAGCCGGCCGGAGTGGCCATGCGGTTCTGGGCGCTACAGTCTGGAGCCGAGCGACCGCTACGGTCGCAGGTTCGAATCCTGCTTCGGGCATGGATGTGTGTGGTGTCCTTAGGTTAGTTAGGTTTAATTAGTTCTAAGTTCTAGGCGACTGATGACCATAGCAGTTAAGTCGCATAGTGCTCAGAGCCATTTTGAACAAATGGACACTCTGAAACTTAGTTCAGAAAAACACACAGAAGAAATAATTTCACTATCAGATAAAGTAGCCGAACTTTCAGATCAGTTCACTAACGTAACTACAACGGTAGATGATGATCTAAATGACACAAGACCTGTAGCCTTCACGGACACTGAAGAGTATGAACAAATTAGAAAATTCAAACAAAATCAAAATCAAATCAATACACAGTACAAAAGAGAAATCCGGGAAGTACAAGATCAGTTGGCAGAAGTAATACAAGAATTACATATTTCAGAGAACACTCGCGCTCCAGTACGGGAAGAGGGACATAGAAATACGGAACAACCACAAAATAATAACACAGGACATTTCGGAAATTATGAAAGAAATTGGCAAGGTGCATCGAATTTTGAAATGGAACCGCCGAAACGACGTAACAATGACCGACATGCGACTCGCCGACATGATGATTTTGACTATAAGCTGTTCTTTACTACACGTAAATTCAAAACATTTAAGAATTCTGGCAACGACATTCATCCACAAGCATGGCTTCATCAATTCTCTCATTGTTTTCCTCCCAAATCGTCATTGGAGCACAGGTTAGAATTTATGTGTGGCTACTTGGCGAATGAACCAGCTGTAAGAATGCGATCTGTCATTCACGATTGTCACAGTGAAGGAGAATTTTATCATGCCTTCCTCTCAGCATATTGGTCTCAAGCTACACAAGACCGAATAAAACATAGCATCATAATGATGAAACGTTTCGAACAATCTGAATTTTCCAGTCTTACGAAATATTTTGAAGACATGTTGCATAAGAATCAGTATCTTTCAAACCCATACAGCCCTTCAGAACTCATCTGCATTTGCTTAATGAAATTGCCTGAACATTTACGGAATATTATTTTAGCAGGACGTTGCAAAGACATCATTGAAGCTTTTCAGGGACTCTTACAAGAACTGGAATTTGACACTGACAATCGCGGAAATCGTGGAACGCGAAAACAGGAACACAACAATTACAGGTCACATCCGTCGCAATTCCGCGATGAAAGAAATAATAACTGGAGACGATAAGGCTATTCTTACAACGCAAATCGTGAACAAAACAGACACCACCCATATGACACCCGTTGGTAGAGTAGTAATAATTACAGGGAAAGATCACCTCTCTGTTGTAGTGACGATCACAGAGACAAACAGAGATACAGACAATATGGGAACCAAAATAATTATTATCAAGGAAGACAGAATAACTTCAGACGCAACAGTCCACCGTGCAGTGATAATTCAGGAAGAAATTCTCCACCACTTAACTGACAAGAAAGAAACTACGGGAACTACCGACATGACAACAGACGGTATAATCGTAACGACAGACTTGAATTGCATCAAAACTGGCGAGATTCAAACAGAGCAGGGCACGCTCGACAAGATGAATTTGTAGAAGTTAGCTCTCCTAATCCCAATAAAGACGCGCGCCAACAAAGAGACAGACAATGACTCGCACTGCAGGCAGCCACGTGCACTGGCTGGCTCAGAGAAAAATAACATAGACGCTAACATTGAGAAAAATTTTAGTATTTCTTACCGACGTAAACCACATGATAATTGTGTTGAAGTTGAAACTCTGCGTACTAGGAAGAGTAAAGGTTTACACCACATTTCACTTGTAAAACTGTTTATTGAAAGATAATCTGTTTTCTAACTTACGCTACTAGTACAATTTGTCACTGGGAAAGTGTTAACATGCAACAATGTTTTGAAGCTAACTATCCAATCTAGAACCTAGGGAACATATTTAGAGAGTAATTACCACTGCATTGTGATAGCGAACAGAGGACACAGTGTTACTGTGTGTGTACATTCTTGCTTGTTAGTTGCACGATTATGTAACGACTATTTTGCTTACATACTTAGAACATATACTGCTAATGAGATTTTAATGCAACATTTTGGTTTACTTGAAAAGACATTCTTTATTTGAAGTACTTTCTGTGAGATTAAAGATGACTTAGTATTTGGTTTCTTTGACAGCTACACGATTATATCACGAAGCTACTAATGTGTGACACAATTTACATTGTTGCTTTTATGCTGCATCTGTTTTATATCTGCACAGTTTTTCTCAATTCTTCTGTAAAGTGAAACATATTTTAGTAGTAACTTTTGTGGTATAGCTACAAGGAGACAGCCTTTTCCGTAAGACAACAATATGTTACAGCACAGTATTTTCTTAATCACGGCAATAAGCGTAATAACTAAGATATCTATACGCAAAGCATTTCACTTTTGTGTATCATGAGGTAAGTACATTGACTTCTGCAGAACTTAGCTTTCGGAGGACGATAACTACGACACATCCACAGAAATTATCTTACAACAAGACGCACAGTTTAGCGCTACAGTAGACGTATTTGAGTGATTAATTTTGTACTTAAAACATTTATTTTTAAAGATATTTGAAGTACAATGAGATAAAGGTTTTCCGTGATACATTTCATTCCATTGCTGTAATCTGTAACACCTGTGGGTATAATTACATTAATCCTCAGGGGGGTACACACCTACTTTGTGTACCATATGTGTGGCAAGCACAAGGAGCCCTAGCTGATATGGTATTTGCTTATACAATTTTACACATCAGTACCATATTTCTCTAACACACAAATTACACAGCTATCTGATCATTTAACTGAGAGATAAACATTTTTTTTGCTACATCAGTGACACATGTTTATGCAATTACACAGTTGGGTAACTTCACACTTATGAAATTGCATTTTGTCTGTACTTTGTGAACTCTTCATATTTTTTCAGAACCATTGTGATACTATGAGAGCTTTGAATGATACACTCCTGGAAATGGAAAAAAGAACACATTGACACCGGTGTGTCAGACCCACCATACTTGCTCCGGACACTGCGAGAGGGCTGTACAAGCAATGATCACACGCACGGCACAGCGGACACACCAGGAACCGCGGTGTTGGCCGTCGAATGGCGCTAGCTGCGCAGCATTTGTGCACCGCCGCCGTCAGTGTCAGCCAGTTTGCCATGGCATACGGAGCTCCATCGCAGTCTTTAACACTGGTAGCAGGCCACGACAGCGTGGACGTGAACCGTATGTGCAGTTGACGGACTTTGAGCGAGGGCGTATAGTGGGCATGCGGGAGGCCGGGTGGACGTACCGCCGAATTGCTCAACACGTGGGGCATGAGGTCTCCACAGTACATCGATGTTGTCGCCAGTGGTCGGCGGAAGGTGCACGTGCCCGTCGACCTGGGACCGGACCGCAGCAACGCACGGATGCACGCCAAGACCGTAGGATCCTACGCAGTGCCGTAGGGCACCGCACCGCCACTTCCCAGCAAATTAGGGACACTGTTGCTCCTGGGGTATCGGCGAGGACCATTCGCAACCGTCTCCATGAAGCTGGGCTACGGTCCCGCACACCGTTAGGCCGTCTTCCGCTCACGCCCCAACATCGTGCAGCCCGCCTCCAGTGGTGTCGCGACAGGCGTGAATGGAGGGACGAATAGAGACGTGTCGTCTTCAGCGATGAGAGTCGCTTCTGCCTTGGTGCCAATGATGGTCGTATGCGTGTTTGGCACCGTGCAGGTGAGCGCCACAATCAGGACTGCATACGACCGAGGCACACAGGGCCAACACCCGGCATCATGGTGTGGGGAGCGATCTCCTACACTGGCCGTACACCACTGGTGATCGTCGAGGGGACACTGAATAGTGCACGGTACATCCAAACCGTCATCGAACCCATCGTTCTACCATTCCTAGACCGGCAAGGGAACTTGCTATTCCAACAGGACAATGCACGTCCGCATGTATCCCGTGCCTTCCAACGTGCTCTAGAAGGTGTAAGTCAACTACCCTGGCCAGCAAGATCTCCGGATCTGTCCCCCATTGAGCATGTTTGGGACTGGATGAAGCGTCGTCTCACGCGGTCTGCACGTCCAGCACGAACGCTGGTCCAACTGAGGCGCCAGGTGGAAATGGCATGGCAAGCCGTTCCACAGGACTACATCCAGCATCTCTACGATCGTCTCTATGGGAGAATAGCAGCCTGCATTGCTGCGAAAGGTGGATATACACTGTACTAGTGCCGACATTGTGCATGCTCTGTTGCCTGTGTCTATGTGCCTGTGGTTCTGTCAGTGTGATCATGTGATGTATCTGACCCTAGGAATGTGTAAATAAAGTTTCCCCTTCCTGGGACAATGAATTCACGGTGTTCTTATTTCAATTTCCAGGAGTGTATATTTGATATGGGATCATGATTTTTATACTACGTTTGAGGTAGATGACACTATTTAAATGACCAGAGAATTTTCTTTAGGTTTTGAAATTATTGCATAAATCTACGACGTTTTTGAGATGTGACTGAGTTGTTATGATGTTATTTTTACGACGACGATGTGTATTATGCTGTTGAGGTATGTTTATGATCAATAAGCTGATGCTATATAAGGAATTTGATTATGCTATGTATTTATTATGATGAAATATTGAAGTGTTGTCGCAAGATTGACGTGTCGACGAATATATATATGTGTAATAAGATAAGGAGTAATGAATAGTGGTTAGGGACTCTGATTTGTGAAAAAGGATGTTGGAAACTAAGAACCGTACTTTAAGAGTTATTAAATGTTTGTAAATGCGTGAATGTATCACAATGCCGGCGAAAATTTTTTGAACACTGTTATATTCATAAGATTTTGTTTCTACACATTTGCAACGCAAATTCTCGACCCGTGAAATTTTGTATATGAGACTGCCACTGTAGTGCAAACTGGTATTGTAAATATTTCAGTAAGAATGTTAAGTGACCTTCACGTAATGCGTCATGGGCACGACGCATTACGTGGGCACCTGCGCGACAGTGTGGAAAAAAGGCATTAGTGTGTGCATTTCAGAGGCACAGGTGGAGAAAAAAGGAGGCCATTATCCTCGCTATTGACATTCCTTTGTAGGAAGCATCGTAAATACGACACCCTCAAACTTGAAAACATGATTACACTGTAGAGTTCTTAATTTATGATATTTACTGAAATGAAATGATGAGAAACATTTCATGTCTATTGTCTTGCTAGTTGAAAGATTGTTTACTGCATTATGAAATGCCATATGGCTAGTGAATGACGTTTCACGCCTTGCTTTGCCTATCTAGTTTAATATCTATTTTCTAGCTGCACCGCAGCACTGGTTAAAATAAAATTTTATAGATGTACTAATATAAATATTTTATGCCTACAGATCAAGCAACTAATAACTTCATAATCTACTTCAAAAAAACGAGGGAGCACAAAAAGACATTTCCCTTCACAGGAATTGCATACATAATTTTTGTCAATGACTGGGTAACTTATTTAGTAGTGTAAGTTAAGGTGATGCATCACCCTAGTGTTAAGATGTGACATAGGTATTAGACATGGCCATCTTTACTGTAATATTTTTTCTGCTTGAGCTTTTTCATGATTAGATATAAGTTATTGCATTTGCTGCTGCTGCTTGCCAGGCATTGTGCTACTAAATTTCACTTTGTATTACTCTGTTAAGCTAGTTTTACTACTGATTTATTTTTCTTCTTGCTGCACATTGGCTTATATTAGTTGTAATGTTGCATTGCTTGGTAATTTAGATTTACTGCAGCTTGCTTTGACAATTTCCATTATTTTTTTTTGCCATTACTGTTTGTGTTAATTGTTCTGTGCTGCTGCATTACCTCGTCCTTTAGTATATATATCTGAGCTCAGTAGATTTAAGTTAGCTTAAAATGGGGTAGGCTATATAAGAGAACGAGTTGTGATGAATTGGAAGAAATGCATTGAGAAGCTATAAGAATATGGTTTGGCCAAAAAAGTATTTTGAAAGAGGATATGAACAAAAAAGTAGGGTTTAGAGACAACAAGTTTAGGTAGGATTTTCTTGGAAATAAATGATGTAAGATAATGGAAAATAAATAATGAGGTAAGAAATATGTGAACATATAAATACAGAAAGCATGTCTGGATAGGATGTTTTGGTGAAAACAAATGTTGAAATAAGACGAAAGATCTATGGCATGAAGTTTTGGGTTGGACTGCAGTACCAAATGTTACACTGAAAACGAACCCTCTCCTCTCCATTGTGTTATCCCCCTATGTGTTTTTGTACTCTTGTATATTTGTGTTTTTCGTGTCTTTATGTGTTTAGTTAATAAGATTTCTGTTGTAGAATTTTTCTAGTACTAAGCTACATTCACTATGATGAGGAATACTGTTATCCTCAAATATAATTTGCATTTATAATATGTCATTTTCCTTGTAAAGATGTTTACACATTATTAATTCTGTTCTGTTTCAATTCTCACGTGTGAAATTAATGTTTTGAAAACTATTCTCATTATTTTATATATTTACTTATGTCATAATTCCTGTAACACTGATGTAAATGTTTATTTCTATTTTTTGTAAAGTCCCTATTACTACAAATGTTATCTGTATTGTTATGTTCTTTAATAATGTATTTTGTGTCTTTGTTATTATATTCTTATGTTATAAATTTGTAATTGATACCAGTTCATCAAATTAAGTAACTTGTAAGCTACATTTCACTGCACACGTTTCTGTTGGTCATAGTATATGCACAATATGTGGAAAAAAAGAGGACTGTTAGTGTTTGGACGTGTGTTAATAATTCAGCAAGGGACTGGATAACAGTATTGCTGGTTCTGAGGACAATTCAAAAAACTTTGTGAGTGCACAATTAGTGGTTGATGGACTTGCTATATTCTCCGCAAGACTCTTCGATGGTGATTGTGCACCTGCATAGTCGCAACAGATGGGTGCTGGCCGTCTCTACAAGGACTACAGTGGGTCTGCATCTTTGATGACCCACCAATACCATTATTTCTACAAGGACTGAAGTGGGTCTGCATCTTTGATGACCCACCAATACCATTATTTCTAGAAGGACCACAGTGGGTCTGCACCTCTGGTGGCCCACCAATACCGTAATCTCTACCAGGACTACAGTGGGTCTACTCTGTGATGACCTACCTACCAATATTCTTCAAAACTTCGACTGACTCTACGGTGGGTTTGCTCTGTTGTGGCCCATCACCTGTCTGAATGTCAAGAGTCAGCACTGTCTTTTCGTTGGAAGGACAACACTACTTCTTCAAGACTGCATGGAAATCCACTACTTCTGTGTGCGTTTTCTTTTACTGCTCAGATTTTGAGGAAAACACTGCTATTAAGTGTGTGCATTTGATTTCTTTGTTATTGTAATTATGAAAAATTTTATCAAATCATTATTGGCCACTGCCCAAAACAATTTGTAAAATTTTTTGTGTAAGTAGGCTATTTAGGTTTTCTTATTGGTAACGCCACGTAGCGCTCTGTATGAAAATCACTGGCTGTGCTGTGTGCAGTCTGTGGCTCGTTTGCATTGTTGTCTGCCATTGTAGTGTTGGGCAGCTGGATGTTAACAGCGCGTAGCGTTGCGCAGTTGGAGGTGAGCTGCCAGCAGTGGTGGATGTGGGGAGAGAGATGGCGGAGTTTTGAACTTTGTAAGACTGGATGTCATGAACTGCTATATATATTATGACTATTAAGGTAAATACATTGTTTGTTCTCTATTAAAATCTTTCATTTGCTAACTATGCCTATCGGTAGTTAGTGCCTTCAGTAGTTTGAATCTTTTATTTAGCTGGCAGTAGTGGCGATCGCTGTATTGCAGTAGCTTGAGTAACGAAGATTTTTGTGAGGTAAGTGATTTGTGAAAGGTATAGGTTAATGTTAGTCAGGGCCATTCTTTTGTAGGGATTTTTGGAAGTCAGACTGCGTTGCGCTAACAAAAATATTGTGTGTCAGTTTAAGCACAGTGATGTATAATTGTTCAAAGGGGACGTTTCAATCTCTAGCATAAAATAACACAAATAACAACTATAGATGTATATCAATGCCTTTTATGTATTTTATACCATCGCTCGTCGCTGTGAGGAAATTTTCGAAAAGGCGATTGTAAGCACGTGCGGGACATGTCAATACAACATGAGCAACTGTCTGTCGTTCCGCATCACAGTCACACGATGGTGTTGAAGATTTGCAACACTTGTAGAGAGTGTCTGTACATCGTCCATTCCCAGTTCGTATGCGGTTCAAGATAGTCCAAACTGCCTGAGGCTGGTCGAATCCAGGGGTTTCTTCTGGATCCAAGACAGCTTCAGGCATTGTGGGGAATAGTTTTTTTGCGAGCAGCGTTCCCATTTATCGAGGTGATTGAATTCAGTTTCCATCAGAGTCCTGGCTGTGATGAGAGTGGGATGTCTTGATCTTATCCTTTTTCGTTCCACATAGAATATGTCGTCCATTATTGTAAGGTAGGTGTTATTATCAATCTTCTGGTATTCACGCAGTTACGCGTTCTTCCGTCTGATACCGGGAGATGGAATGTGGCTCAAGATAGGTAGCCAGTTTGTGATAGTAGATCGTATTGACCCACTAACAATGCGCATAGCCTCGTTAAGTTGCACGTCTATCTTTTTTGCATGTGGTCTATTAGGCCAGACAGACGTACAGTACTCTGCTGCTGAGTATACCAAACCAAGTGCTGATACCCGGAGAGCGTCTACTGACGATTCCCAGCGAGAGCCGCAGAGTTTATGAAGAATGTTGTTTCTGGTTTTGAGCTTAGCAGATGCTCGTGTCAAGTGCTCCTTAAAAGGAAGTGTTCTATCTAACGTGATCCCAAGGTATTTTGGGTGCATATTATGATGAAACTTGTCTCCTTCAAAATACACAAAGAATGCTCTGTGTGCCAATGTATTGGACACACGAAAACATAAAACTTTTTTGGCTGTACCCTCCATTTGCGGAAATAGTTGTTTAATATAGGTAGATCAGAAGTTATGATTTCTACAGTTCTTTCAAAAGTTTCGTGTTTGACAGCTACTGCCCAGTCGTCTGCATAGCCAAACTTTCTGGGCTGTGTTGGAGGATGATATATATAGGTTAAACAAGAGAGGAGCAGGGATAGATCCTTGGGCTACTAGTGTCTTTTTCTGTAGTTACAGTTAACAGGTTTGTTGTCTGTTTGCAAGGATTAAGTTGCAACAATTTATAAAACAGTCCATGGCTCCCAACTGTGTCACACGCTGCATTAGATCGACGGGTTTTTCTGCCTCTTTTGATACCCTGCTTCAATAAATGTTGTTGATGATAAGACTTGATCAGCACAGCTCCGTCCTGGACTGAATCCAGCTTGCTCAAAAGGTAGGTTCTGAAAAATTAATGCACTAATCTCACTGTATAGAAGTCCTTCAAGGAACTCATGGTGCTCAATACTACTACTGGGTGGTAGTTCTTAGGCTGCTCTGGTGCCTTTCTGGACTTCAATATTTCAATGATTTCTGATTGCTTCAGTTTTTGTGGGACTGAACCAGGTATCGTAATGTCAGAGAAGAAATCCGAGAACTTTTTTTTTTGCGTAGTTCCTAGTATGCAGAAGAAATTCTCAGTGGATTTAGTCATTTCCCGGTGCCTTTCCGGTTTTTAAAGTTTTTAGAGCACCAGAAATTTCAAATATAATGTTCTTGAGTAGTGAAATTGTTCATTCACGTTCTTTTTGCGCAATGTAAGTTTGCATCTGATATATCTTGTATGAGTTTTATCCCTTGGTGTTCTTGATGTGAATGGTAGATGTGATGCATTCGTATTAGCTGATATATGAATGTTGTTCCTTACTTTAACTTCGTTTCCATCCAACTTCCTTAGTAATGACCATGCATTTCTACTTGATGTTTGAAAATTGAGTGACTCAACAGTCTCCGTCCACCTAATTCGTCTGGTTGTATTGAGGTTATGGAATTCATCATACCGTTTCTCAGTAGTTTCATTTCAACCTGGAATATATTGCTTCCGGTAGCCCCCCTACGGATTACCTTCTTTGCTGCACTTATCATAGTTTCAACAAGCCTCTCATAGTTTTCTGGTTTTGGGGGAATTCAACCAACACTTTTGTCCAAATATATCCCACTTTACTTTTCTGAAATTTCATCTAGATCATGGAAAGGATGAAACGAGTGGGATATTTAACCCAATTTCAATTAAGATTGGACGCTGTTGGCTGTGTGGAAAGTCTTATAATACGAACCGCGAATTTTGGAGAGATAATTTATTTTCATTAGTTGTTACAAAGCGTAGATCGGGATTAAACTCCTGTCTCCAAGCTACTAATACGAACGTTGCTTTTTCCTTTGCATCAAACACCAAATATAAGTTGTGGTCTTCTGCCCAGTTAACAAAAAAATGGTTCAAATGGCGCTGAGCACTATGAGACTTAACATCTATGGTCATCAGTCCCCTAGAACTTAGAACTACTTAAACATAACTAACCTAAGGACATCACACAACACCCAGTCATCACGAGGCAGAGAAAAATCCCTAACCCCGCCGGGAATCGAACCCGGGAACCCGGGCGCGGGAAGCGAGAACGCTACCGCACGACCACGAGCTGCGGACCCCAGTTAACAATGACTTCACCATTTCCATCACTTTTCTTATACCTCTTATTAATATGATGGCTATTACAATCTCCGAGGTATATGGTGGTGTGCTGGGATACCGGGATGACCTGTGGAGGCCAAGAAATAGCTGAGGTTTGTATACATTAATTACTGTGAGTTCATCTATATTTACTGAAACTTCGTGGATGTTATTAGATCACATACAGAGCGTAGATGTGCTTTCTTGACTTACAATCTTACGTATGTTGCCACTCAGTAAGCATAGCGGTATGTTGCTTCTAGTAATTCAAACCCTGGAATTTTTCCTCTCTGACTCATCTACTCTTCATTTTCAGTATGAGTTTCCTAAACAACAACAACATCGATGTTATATTTTGATATTTTGATAAAATGTTCCATAAGACTTGGCATTTTCATTTACTTATACCTTCAATGTTTATCTGACACATCTTGATGACTGGTCCAAAGTTCACAGCTGGATGTACCTGAGAAGAACCGTGTGAGTCCATGTCTTGTGACGATTTCATTTTAGCCAGGAGTTCTTTGAAATTATCTGGCTGTCTGTGCTTATCGGTTTTAGATATTTGCCTTGAAGTGACTGCTCTTTAACACCTCTCAGAGGACTCGTGTGACCTATAGTATGTCTCGGACGCGAACAATCATTGTCCCCCTTATATATAGTAAATTTATCGTGATAAGATGTTTTGACCTGTCCTAGGAGGTCATGAAGTGTCATACACCGCCGTAAAGATACTTAAACGTGTTCTAATACACTTGTAGGGTGTTAATATATGTTGTGTATTTATTTATCATGATGTGTGAAAAATTTCGTGCGACTTAATGTGCCAAATTAATGCTACATTAAGTGGACGTGTATAACTTTACGTGTAGGTAGGTGAGTTATTCGTCCACCTAGTGGTAGTATCGAGGAGAGCTGAATTTCTTGCTTGGCTAGGAATGAGACGGTGGGACGAAATTCGTGTTAGTATTTTGCAGCCGTGACTTATTAAACTGATAGTTCGGTCATTTTCACACCTGTCCACACATGCTTTCTTTGGGATTGGAATTACTATATTCTTCTTTAAGTCTGAGGATATTTCACCTGTCTCATACATCTTGCTCACCAGATGGTATAGTTTAGTCATGGCTGTCGGTTATTCTAACAGATTGGTATCTACTCCTGGGGCCTTGTTTCGACTTACGTATTTCAGTGCTCTGTCAAATTCTTCATGCAGTATCATATCTCCCATTTCATATTCCTCTACGTCCACTTCCATTTCCATAATATTGCCCTTACGTACATCGCCATTGTATAGACCCTATATATACTCCTTCCACCTTTTTGCTTTGCCTTCTTTGCTAAGAACTTGTTTCCCATCTGAGCTCTTGATATTCATACGGGTAGTTCTCTTGCCTATTAGAAACTGTAAAAACTGAGTCTTACAGTGATTTAGCATTATTCTATTTTCTGCAAGTCATGAACATATGTGCCGGCCGAAGTGGCCGAGCGGTTCTAGCCGCTACAGTCTGGAACCGCGCAACCGCAACGGTCGCAGGTTCGAATCCTGCCTCGGGCATGGATGTGTGTGATGTCCTTAGGTTGGTTAGGTTTAAATAGTTCTAAGTTCTAGGAGACTGATGACCTCAGAAATTAAGTCCCATAGTGCTCAGAGCCATTTGAACCATGAACATATGTCATGAAGTGTACTATTTGAAACAGAGGCAATATTGCACACAGCATCCTTTACTATCAAGCAAGTGTCACCAGCAAACAGAAATATTTTAGAATTACCTGTAATACGAGAAGGCATATCATTCATATGAATAAGGAGCAAATGTGTCCCCAACACTGATCCCTGGTGCACCCTCCATTTGACCGTGCCCCATAATGGCACAACAGTACAATAGAGTCCAAAACCTACTGCCTTCAACATGCTTGATGCAGTCTTGAATACATTCTGTTGGCCGCCTTCTTAGGTGATGTAATGGGCAAGTTATGAAGTATTTTATCCTTTTTCTTATCTTTCCTTTTTGTTATGTATTAGGACGTAAATGGAACGTGCTATTTACGTCCAATAATATGACACGAAGCAGCAGGGCCAAACATACACAGCTTTTGTTAAACAATGTTTATTGACTTGCACAATTTAAATACCATAAAATCGATCAATTTAACAAACACGATAAAATTTTTTCTTAAACACCTGTTGAAATCTATATAACAAATGCTAAACGTTAAGAAAATTTCTGTTGATGTAAATACTAAATAGGATCAAAACTTGCCAAACCTCGAACCCGCAAGGCTATCCTGTACAATAATTTCTCTTTTGCAATATAAATTCATACCAAAGTATAACATTAAGGCATAACATAACGCACACAAGTAACGATATGAAAACTTCTACGACTTGAACGCTCGGCAATGAAGACACCGGACACACGAACTTCTGTCCAAGGAATAGTCCAATTGATGCCAGTACAGGTAGGTAGTAATTAAAAAACAAGAATTAATACAAACAGCATGTCGGCATCTACCCGTTCCCTGAGAACAAACGCACATGAAACCCTCCTTTATAAGAATTAAACTTGACAATCAGCATACAAAGTACAAATATGATAAAAATGGCTGATAAGGGAATACAGAATTAATAAGACGGATTCCCCAGCAATCTGATGGGGCACTAATTACAGAGCGAACCAATTTTCAAGTTGAAATTCATATTTCGAGCGAAAGGTGCATCCGCCAAGGCGGCGGAGGAACGAGCTATAGAGTTTAACGACCTGACAGAGCCAGGAACAAAGAGGACAGCAATATGCAACTAAAGAACGAGATCGAGACAGAAGGCCAGGAATGTGTAGCCCGGTCTAATGCAACACATTTCCACTGGAAACGGACAAGTCGTCAATACACGGTGCCACATCCCACCATACGGGAGGAATTACACTGAGCTCCGCCTAACTGAAACATAAATCAACTACAACAGCACACTTGCGATTGCACATTTAAATTACATAAAAGAATAAAATGTAACAGTGAAACAGGAAGGCTAGTCAATTCCTTTTTAACTCAACCCTTAAGAATTCATTTAAACACTGCAATACACACTTAAATAAGATTGCTCCTTGAAACGTAATAACTACAGCTCAGTATTGCCTTGAACGGGCAAGAGTCCACCAGAACTACACTTTCATGGATGCTTATGTAGTTTTACAGCATAGTATTTCGTTACTAATTAATTAAGGTGCCCATTTTGGTACTTAATGACCAAGATTACAACGATTTGAAATATACCATCACTCAATAATGAGGAGCTCACCGGGTTTCCTTACGTATAGCTTCAGACCGGTCATCAAGAGGTAGGAAACTTAAGATGGAAAGCCCAAACCCCGTTACCATACCACGTGTGGCGTAACTTTGACATATCAGATTCGTCACTGAAGACAACGTTAGTTAACCACTAACAAATATATATAAACATCTGTTTAAATTGGACACACACCACATGTCCAGGCGAACGGTTAATGCCTGGCGACGCTTTGGCAAGCTCTTCTTCTTAACATGCACTGCGTGCCGAGAAAAGCCAAAACACCTCGAAAATCTTGAAAATCAGGAACAATTTGAGACACCCTCCTCTTCCGGAATCGACGCCAGGATATGCTCATGAAGTCACCCAGTTAAAGACTGAGTGAAACGCTGCCTCAAAATCATGGGAAAAAGCCAGCTTTCACAAGCTCTCTTCGTCACTAGAATGTTTAAGTCAGACGTGAAAGCATTATACAAATATACCACTAGTGCGAAATTGGAATTCAGTACCAATGGACTCGATACAAAGGTCACATGAATTCATATAAAGCAACTCGCTAAGAACTTCATTGTTAAACACGTGGCGCAACTTTACGCAACCTGTTTAGCACTGATCAAGAATTTGATGACAGCAAATTTAACTGTTCATTCGGCAGAACACCATGTTCTGCAATCATTTACTTCCCAAAGATAAATTAACAACAATAACCTGTCGCAGAGAGGAACTACTAGATGTAAAAGATGGGAAGTTAGACTTAAAACCCGTCGATAGCACCATCCAAGCTGCACTGCCGCGATCTCATCAAACCAACGACGTATGTGCTTTCACCACGACCAGTTCAACTGAATGACGTGTCACGAACAAGTGTCCGAAAAGCCCAGAAAGAGCGTTCCCCCGCTCTTCTTCTTCCAACACCTCACCGTCAGAGACTGTCTAAGAGGTTGGTACTCGCCTCACACACTACTCAGCTTGCGTGTGTGCGCTGTACTTTACAGTGAACACTTCCCCTGGCTGCAATCTTTGCTGCAACATCCCGGCATCTTTGGCAGATGACTGGCTATGGTGCAAATGCAGAACTAGAGCACGCGAACTGGGAGCCAATACCCATTCAGTGCTCTTCCTTTATTTTTTGTCAATAGGACATACAAAATATTTGCTATATTACTGTGAACTGGATAATCTCTTACATGTGGAACGCTTAGATCAGTAACTACTGTAAATTATATGAGAATTGCCTTTTTTTTTGTTAGGCCTCGTTTCCGTAGTAGCAGTTATACAAGTAATGCGAATTTAATGAAGGTTTCTTTAGACTCTATGTGTTTCGTTTTATTTCAAAGCATCTTCAGTGGTCCGATTTTGACTTTCCTATTTCATTCCTGGACGATTCTGATCATCTTATTACCCTTGCCAGAAACCTCTAATTTGGCAGTAAGCAACAGTCAGACTAGATAAAACTACTTCAAGTCCTTTTGAACCATGTAAAGGAGATAGACAGGGGTGCGTTCTATCGCTGGTTCTGTTTAACATCTATGGAGACTATACTATGACAACGAGTTTCCATGGTGTGACTGGTGGTATCCGAATTGGAGGAAGAAGAATCATTAATTTAAGATTCGCTGATGACACCACACTGTGCGCAGAATCACAGGTGGAAATGAAGGAACTACTGGACAGAGTTACGAGAGAAAGCGAGAAACTTGTATTGTCAGTTAATGAGAAAAAGACAAAGATCATGACAACTGAGAGAGGTGAGACACTACCAGGCTACTGACATACTATCAGCATATGAAGAATTTGATGACTTTGTCTACCTGGGCGCAGTGGTTCAGAAAGAGGGTGGCTCTACACGGAAAATACGACGTAGGATCATTTTGGCAACGGATGCTGGACAGAAGCTTAAAGTGTTTCGGAAAGACCGAGCCCTAACCAGACAAACTAAACTGAGAATGCTGAAATCCCTGGCGTTTACAGCTTTCTTTTATGGCTCTGAAACATGGACGATAACTGAAGGGGATCGCAAAAGGATTTATGTTTTTGAGACACATAGGTGGTTGGACAAACGGACCAACAAATCAATCCTTCAAGAACTCACGGTGGAGTAGAGATTGTCCATTATTTGTTACCAGCGAATCCTGCAGTTCTTTGGTCACATAATTCGACGTGAGCATGATAACTTGCAAAAGATGATTATCCAAGGGATACTCAAAGGGAAAAGATTTCAGGAAAGGCCACAGAGACGATAGATAGGTCAGGTAAAGGAGAAGACACACCGAACATGGGCCAGCTATTCCGTGGTGCACATGAGCTGGAAAAACGGACACAGACTGTTAAAAAGATTGAGTGATGGGTCACTAGCTTTTAATTAAAAACCTGAGGTTGGATGATGACTTCATTGCTAATGCTCTCCCACACATAGGTCTTCGATTTTAGAATACTGAGCTTCACTGACACAATATATTTTCGTTTTCTTGTTGGGCATTGTTGTATTCTCGCCGCCACTGTTGTCTCCTCGTTGCCACTGTAGACTCTTGTTCTGTAGGAGTCAATGGAGAGGATGTTGTTTGGTGGCCGGTATCCCTTTTCTACAACACGACTGTGCACACGTGTTAACAGGGTTCTTTATTTACATAAACAGGAAGCTACTTAACTTAATGAGTCCATGTGTTGTGGAACAAACTCTTCACTAATAGTCCATGTTAGCCTCACTGCTGGTGAAGTGCAAGTCCCGCTAAGTGATGAATGACAGACACCAAACTAGGATGCGAGTTAGTGTGCCAGTGACTGAGCTAGTGACTGAGATTGAGACTGAACTGAGACCAAGCTCTCTGGTCTGCAGCAATAATCTAAATACTTGTGTCGGGAGGGCGTTGGCGGCCTGTTGTTTGAGAGTATGTCTCTGACCTCTTTCCTGATAGGCGCAATTGATCCACCCTCTACTGTCGACCTTTTTGCTACCCCTTTGCCGACTGGTGTGCTCGCGACAGCTTACACCAGCACATTCATCCCCCCAAAATGCCTCACCGTTGTCGTTTAGGGAAGATGCAAATGACAGTGGGGTTGGAGGCAGGATGCTGGATGTAGAGATGAGCTGGGAGCCATGACTGTGGAGAAAGGCGTACTCCCGAACCGTATTGTGCTTGCAAGGCAGCTGGAACACCCTCTGGAAAACGGCTGTTAGGTCACACGTCCAGGCCTAAGGGCGTGTCCTGGGGCTAAGACGGTGACGGCGATGGCGGGTCCAGATCCATCGGATCGGTGAGCGTGGACGGAGGGCTCGAGGGCGCATCGTCCTTCCGCTGATCCTGGGATGCCCTGGTGGCACCAGTGGGTGGCTGCGAAGGCCGTGCGATGCTGATACGACAAATGATACACACGAATTTGGTTCTGGTGGTGCGCTGCAAACCATCAGGACCTGCAGTAAAGTACATGCCGATGTGTTCCTGGATCACGCCTCTTTCCCGCTGCCTATGG
The DNA here is from genome assembly GCF_023898315.1 of Schistocerca nitens. Taxonomy (NCBI): domain Eukaryota; kingdom Metazoa; phylum Arthropoda; class Insecta; order Orthoptera; family Acrididae; genus Schistocerca; species Schistocerca nitens. The sequence goes on from NC_064617.1 coordinate 849,800,832, forward strand.
TTGCCATAAACCCTGAAGAGAGCAAGAAAGCGCTGTGCAAAGCGATACCTGTGGACCATTGGCGGCGCCGGATGCTGCGGTGGGTGTGGCAAGTGTAGCAGTGTCCGACGGTGGCGGCCATGGAGAAGTTCCGCCAGTGATGGTCCGTCTCGTGGGTGGGAGTGATATGAGGCGAGAAAGAGTTGCATCTCCTGTTCCTGTGTGTGGGTGGTGCGAAGCTTGGCCATCTGTTATTTGAAAGTGCGTACGAAGAGTTCTGTTCCTCCATTGGAGTGTGTGTGAAATGGAGCACTTGTTAAGTGACGAGAGCCGTTTCGTTCACAAAACTGTCCAAAATCACAGGAAGTCAGCTGTGGTCCATTTTCCAACACAAGTACGTCTGACAAACCTTCTATGCAAAATATGGAGGACAACGCTTGAATAGTGCTACGTGGTGGGTAGAAGCCATAGGTACCGCAAATTGGAACATGCTAAAAGAGTCTACCACTATGAGCCAGCAAGTGTTCGAAAAGGGCCCAGCAAAGTCAATGTGCACTTGTTGCCATGGTGATTGAGTCTTAGGCCAAGCTGAGAATGTCTGTGGGGGAGCGGATTGGTTTTCCTCGCATGCGCGGCACTGTGATGTTATCTGTTCAATATGGGCGTCCATACCCTGCCAAGTACAGTGCCGCCGCGCTAATTTTCAGTGCGAACAATTTCCCAGTGCCCCTGGTGCTGCAACCACAACACATCCTTTTGCAACTCTCTGGAAATAAGCACACGCTATTGTCCACTGTCATTTTGAACTAGAATCACACCCTGTTTAACTGAAAGGTTATGCTGACTTGCTAAATATAGGCGCACAATTGAGTTCTAGATACTGTTCAATGAAAGAGGCCATTGCAACAAAGTCGTGAGGCCTGGGTCTACTTTCATGGCCTGTGCCATTTTTCTTTAGTGCAAGGGAAAACATTCCAGCAATTCAGAGCCCAGGGCATCGATTTGGCAACAGATGCGTCGATATCAAAGTCTGGGCCAATCAGAAGGCGAGATAGGGCGTCTGCATTGCCATGCTTTGCTGTATGTCTGTACACAATTTCATACTGATACTTCATAAGCAAAAAAGACCAACGTTGCGATTTTTGAGTAGTGCGTGTAGGAACCAGATTTGACGCATGAAATAATGAATGCAAAGGCTTATTACTTGACATTACTTTTGTCATACCATACACAATTGCGAGAGCTAGCTTGCCTTTCAAATTGTGAACAATTACACTGAGTTTGAGTTAACAGCTTTGAGGCAAAAGCAATAGGTCTGTCTGGTGCACGAATTCTTTGCGAAAACATAGCAACCGATTCGGTAGGAAGAAGCGTCGACTTGCGGAATTACGAGCTTGGCAGGGCCAAAATGCACTGAACAGCCGGCCGGTGTAGCCGAGCAGTTCTAGGCGCTTCAGTCTGGACACGAACGACCGCTACGGTCGCAGGTTCGAATCCTCCCTCGGGCATGGATGTGTGTGATGTCCTTAGGTTAGTTAGGTTTAAGTAGTTCTAAGTTCTACGGGACTGATGACCTCAGATGTTACGCCCCATAGTGCTCAAAGCCATTTGAATTTTGCACTGAACATCTGTCACTAAGCAAAGCATTTTTGAGTTTCTGTAATGCGTCTTGACAATCTTTACTCCACACAAAAGGTACATTTTTGCGACGCAAGCGATGCAATGGAGCCGCGATCTGAGCGGTATTTAGTATGAACCAAATGTAGTACATCTTACATTGCAGTTCAGACACGTTGGGAGGAACAGGCAAATGAGACTGTTTATCAAATGACCTGAGAACTGCAGTTCAGTTTGAAGAATGTCACACTTTTCGAGACGACACTTGAGGCTTGCTTCTGACGACACTCGAAAAAGAGTACGCAAATTGGCAGCGTGTTCCTCTGGTGTACGACCTGAGACGACAATATCGTCAAGGCACTTTGAAGAAAATGGCACTTTTGCAGTCAGCTCTTGCAGGTAACATTGAAAAATGGCGGGTGCGGAAGCACTGTCGAAGGGCAAAAGCAAATACTTGAACAGTCCTAAGTGTGTATTTACAGCAAACACTTTCTGTGATTCTTCATCCAACGGAAGTTGCATGTAGGCATCACGCAGATCTATCTTAGAAACGTAACGCCCTAAAGCAAGCCCGTCCATGAGTTCCTAGTTCTTCAGGACCAGGTAACCGATAAGTGTCAATTACTGTCTGTAAGTAGACTGTAGACTTGAAGTTAACACAAATGTGTATGAGACCAGAAGACTTAGGCAACAAAAAGAGAGGAGTTGCCCATTGACTAGCTTCAATGGGAGCAATTATACCATTATCTTCCAATTCTTTCAATTCACTGGCTTCTTTGTCTCAGGCAATTGAAATGCGGCGCCCGGAAAAACGTAGGTTGTGGATCGTATTTCAATGTAAGGTGCACTACAAAGCTTTTCCCATTCTTCTGAAAATAGTTCAGGTAATTCTTTAAGCAAAAAGCTATACTGTCTTTCGGATTTATAGCAGTCACTGAAATTACATTGTCTTGGATACCAAACAAATCAAAGGTATCTAAACCGGAAAGGTTCTCACTGTCTCTTGATTTAAACACAGTAAAATTCACTGGTCGAGTGTGAGGTTTGTGAATGGCAGGCAAATTGTCCAAGCACTGCTTTATCCTGTCCGTTGTAAGCAATGAGATGCTTGCTAGATGTAGAAAGGTGTGGTGAGCCTAACTGTTCGTATGTGGCACGATTAAGCAAAGTTACTGAGGCACCTGTGTCTAACTATAAGTTCACACGATGGTCATTAATTCGTAGTAAGACAATATGTTAGAGCGTTGATGCACAGCTGTAGAGCGAGAAGGAGGCACAACCTTGTCTTACTTTTGTCAGAACCTGCTGTAGGTTTACAGTACCTTGAACACGATTAACTTGGCGATGTGCTTGGAACTGAGTCAGGTATTCGAGCCACTTCTCTTCTGTGTCATTAAACTGCCAGAACGGTGAAATGTTGGTCGGCGGCACTTTTTGGACTGGTTGGGAGTATTGTTTTGCGGCTGATGCAGCTTGTGCAATCAGAAGTTGTTGTACCATCGTCAGTAAGGCAGCAATTTGTTGGTTCTGAAACTGTAAAGCATGTTTTTTTATCAAAAACAGTCTTGATCACAAATTATTTATTCTGGTGACTGGTTTCGACCACAACTGTGGTCATCTTCAGACCAATGAGTGAGAACCTCCTTCTGGTGGTAAATCACAGTGTGACCATCTTCAGACCAATGAGTAAGAACCTCCTTCTGGTGGTAAATCACTGTGATTTACCATCAGAAGTTCCGCTAAGTGATGAATGACAGAAGCCAAACTAGGATGCGAGTTTGTGTGCCAGTGACTGAGCTAGTGACTGAGACTGAGACTGAGACTGAGCCGAGACTAAGCCCTCTGGTCTGTAGCAGCGATCTAAGTACCTGCGTCGAGAGGGCGTTGGCGGCGAACTGCTTGCGAGTCTGTCTTTGGTCCCTTTCCTGATAGGCGCGCTTGATTCAGCACCTACTATCGAAGTTCTTGCTGCATCTTTGTCGACCGACGTGCTGGCAACAGCTTACACCAGCTCAGGCGGATCCACTTCCACCTCGTATAGTGTTTTTTGATGACGTGGGATACGATCGTCTTTAGTTTTGTATGTGGTTGAAGCGATAGCCTTCTGATTTGCTCCTGTGGTTGTGACATCGCATCCCATATCATCAAAACAAAAGTACACGAGGTTGAAATGGACCTACATAATGTGGAAACGAAAATATATTGTCAGAAAAATTATGTGTACTCACATCGAAGAGCTATATGTAGAACAACATCATGAATGCAGTGGCAAACACAAAATCTGACCCCTGAAGATGCTTTGGAATAGAGTTGTCCCCAAATAGGTTTCGAGTTGACTACCTGTATATCAAGAGCCACCACGCTATAGTACCGATTCGACTATAATTAGTATGGGTATCTAAAATGATTACTGAAAGGCAAAAATAAACGGAAGGAAGCACTAATCATTTGACAGGACTAACAATGTTTTCGCAAAAGTTAGATCGGTATCAGCCTGCACGGTGAGTTGGCGCAGTGGGCACGAATAGCGAAGAAGAGCCGGCACGTATAAGACGGGAGGAGCCAGCGGTCCTGCGACTCCCTTCCCTTCCCCCGGGGACTGGCGCCATTGTTTTGGGAAGATGAAGCAGGTGTGTCCTAATTACGCGGCCCGCCGGCGCGCCGGAAGCGGCCGCCCGCCCCTGCCGCAACGCAACCTTTCAGCACAGCGACTCTGGTTGCCTACCCGGCTGGCTCTGCCTCTACCGCTGCCGCAGCACAGGAAAGTAATGGTGCTTCCCGGGACAATGGGCAGGCGGCCGCCAAAGAGCGCCGTTATTGCAGGTGTAATGAACTGGCGCGCCAGTGCCGGATTAATCAGCGCGCACGCCACCAGACGTCGCGCGCTCCGCCGGCCGGCCAGGCGGCCGGACGGCAAGCCACAGCCATTATTGCCCGCAGCTGCGCCGCTGTTTGGAATAAAGAGCCGCCTCCCTCCGGCCCGAGACAGCGGGGCCATCTGTCCTCGGGCTTCTGCCTGCTACTGGCCGAAACAGCGGGCTCGGTGGGGGAATAAAAGACTCTTTCGTAGCTTCTGAAGATCTCAGCTATAAACCGTGGCAACAGAACATCAAAATTTTCTAAAGCCAACATCGGACAAGTATTTCTTTATTTACAACAACAGGTTTCGACAGACTTTACTGTCATCTTCAGCTCTTCAAAATTTTTTTTTATAAAATGTGTTCATTTTGAGGGAACCTCACGCCAGGTCGTCATGTACTTAAAGTGCAGCACATTACAGAAAGTTTTGCCACAAATAAAACATTTAAAGTCAGAAATCACCTGATGCACATCACCATTTCTGTATATGTAGCGCTTAAAAGTGGTTATTGCGTCATAAAAATCAAGCACACAATAAGAAGCACTGTAACACATGTGTTTATGTTAGCTGGACATCTTCCAATCACTGAAGATCCACCTTCCACACATGTGTTTATGTTAGCTGAACATTTTCCAATCACTGAAGATCCACCTTCGCCTAAGGTGTTCCATATTTGTCTACAGTGGATCTGCAGTGGTTAGAACATGTCCAGCTAACATTAAAAGATGTGCTGCTGTGCTTTGTATTGTGTGCTGTCTTCTTTATGAGGTAACAATAATCTATGAGCTCTACATATACGGTCATTGCCATGTGCACAAGGTGCTTTTCGATTTTAAATGCTTTAATAATGGCAAACATTTCTACAATGTGCTACCCTTTATCTATACGACAACTTGGCACGGGGTTCCAATTCAAAATGAACACATTTTATAACAAAAAGTTTTTGAAGACCTAAAACTACAGCAAAGTCTGAAGAAAGCTGTTCTTGCAAATAAAGTAATATTTATGCGCTCTTGGGTTTAGAAAACTTTGGCTGTTGTCTTACCACGGTTTACATTTCCGGTCTTCAAGTTCCATCGGAAGCTACGAAAGAGCCCTTTATTCCGTAGCCTTGCCTGCTGATTCGGCCAGTAGTAGGAAGAAACCCGAGGCTAGACGGTCCAGCTGTCTTAAGGTGAGGTTCCTATTCAAAATGACCTCATTTTTGTAACAAAAACTTTTGAAGACCTGAAGATAACAGCAAATTCTGTCGAAAACTGCTGTTGTAAATAAAGAAATATTTATGCAATTTTGGCTTTACAAAGCTTTTACTAGGTAAAACAGATCTTTCATTCTGATTTCTCAACATGAGAAAATTCAATGAAGAGAACAGTCGACGAGAAACATAATTATTGCATGTAAACCATGGAAAATCATGTGCTACATTCAACGTAATTGATAGTTCCACGAGAAACTGGAAGACAGTAGCTCTATATAAAATTTCAGATAGTCCGTAATGGCGACTTTGTCAGGATGCATAGATGTAAACAGTCGTATGTGCTAAAAACGTGGCAGCCAGTAATAGTGAATCATGTGGTGTTCGTGCCGGAAAAATGCTTTTCACAGACCGTTTGTACGAATCTGAGAATTATGCTGTAATATCCAGCACTATTTTCAATTTAAATGTATGTAATTTTAGTGCAGGAAATTAATCGCTTACGATAAGAAACTACTGCTTTAAACATTATATAGCTGACGCAAGGACATTGCTTATCATTTGCCTTTAGTGATGCCAGAATTATTCGCCTTCATTATTCAACTTTTTGGTCTGAGTCTTCGTACGAGCAGGATGGAAAATTCCACTGTTCCCATAATACCGCATTTTAAAATACAAACAGAAGTATAATGTGCTGTGATATCGACTCAGGGACGAGTCATTCATGTATCACCGTCACTTATGACAAAATCAATACGTAAGGTAAAATATAATTGCACTGAACATACAGCAGACTACCTCTATTCGCTCAGTGATACAAGTCATTTTCAAGCGTTTAAGTCTTAATCTTCAAAGAAGCATCTGTTAGGTGTTTTTTCACACAGACATGATCTAAATCACTTGCGACAGAGTAAGTAAACAGTACGTATTTTCGTATTCGCAGAATAGCTGAACTGTTGCTAATCATATAGCCTGCGATTATATAGTTACAGATACTAGTTTCCATTGTTATTGTCATTATACATTCATGTTCAGAAAAAACAGAACACTTTGAACGACTAGATATAGGACGTTCATATTTACAGGACATGTACATTAGTGTGATCTGCAGAAGTAATTAGCATTTTAATCACCTTAGTTCAGCATAAATCCAGTTGCCTAGGAGGCACTGGGTCAGCCATGGATCTTGACAACTTGTTCCAAGCGTGATGGCATAAACGCGTATAAGGCGCCTATGGCGTCCTGTGGTATAGCCATCCATGCTCCATTCACCTGGTTCAAAAGTTCGTATGTGGTGGTTGAATTGGGTCACTACACTGTATCTGTCGTTTCACCACATTCCACACATTATTGATTGGCGACAAGTGTGGTGATATGGTGGGCCAGGACAGAAGCTAGACAACCGGTGACAACAAGGAGGAGCGTGAGGTGCAGCAACATGTGGTCGTGCATTGTCTTTCTGGAACACGGCGACTAGAGTGTTGTACAGGAAGGGTATGGCTACACGTCGCAGAATGTCATTCATGTAGGTCACACTGGTCACTCACCAAGAGCTAGGGATAACATTAGGAGTGCCCCAGGGGAGTAGAACAGGACCGTTTCTATTTTCAATACACACTACTCGCCATTAAAATTGTTACACCAAGAAGAAATGCTGATGATAAACGGGTAAGCATTGGACAAATATATAATATTAGAACTGACATGTGATTACATTTTCAAGCAATTTGGGAGCATACATCCTGAGAAATCAGTAACCAGAACAACCACCTCTGGCCGTAATAAGGTCTTAATACGCCTGGGCATTGAGTCAAATAGAGCTTGGATGGCGTGTACAGGTGCAGCTGCCCATGCAGCTACAACACGATGCCACAGTTCATCAAGAGTAGTGACTGGCGTATTGTGACGAGCCAGTTGCTCGGCCACCATTGACCAGACGTTTTCAATTGGTGAGATATCTGGAGAATGTGCTGGTCAGGGCAGCAGTAGAACATTTTCTGTATCCAGAAAGGCCCGTACGGGACCTGCAACATGCGGTCGCGCATTATCCTGCTGAAATGTAGGGTTTCGCAAGGATCGAATGAAGGGTAGAGACACGGGTCGTAACACATCTGAAATGTAACGTCCACTGTTCAAAGTGCCGTCAATGCGAACAAGAGGTGACCGAGACATGTAACCAATGGCACCCCATACCATCACACCGGGTGATACGCCAGTATGGCGATGACGAATACACGCTTTCAAGGTGCGTTCACCGCGATGTCGCCAGACACGGATGCGACCATCACGATGCTGTAAACAGAAACTGGATTCATCCGAAAAAATGACGTTTTGCCATTCGTGCACCAAGGTTCGTCGTTGAGTACACCATCGCATTCGCTGCTGTCTGTGATGCAGCGTCAAGGGTAACCGCAGCCATGGTCTCCGAGCTGATAGTCCATGCTGTTGCAAACGTCGTCGAACTGTTCGTGCAGATGGTTGTTGTCTTGCAAACGTCCCCATCTGTTGACTCACGGATCGGGACGTGGCTTCACGATCCGTTACAGCCATGCGGATTAGATGCCTGTGTTGGGATCCAGCACGGCATTTCGTATTAACCTCCTGAACCCACCGATTCCATATTCTGGTAACAGTCATTGGATCTCGACCAACGCGAGCAGCAATGTCGCAATACGATAACCCGCAATCGCGATAGGCCACAATCCGACCTTTATCAAAGTCCGAAACGTGATGGTACGCATTTATCCTCCTTAGACGAGGCATCTGAACAACATTTCACCAGGCAACGCCGGTCAACTGCTGTTTGTGTATGAGAAATTCATTGGAAAATTTACTTATGTCTGCACGTTGTACGTGTCGCCACAGGCGCCAAACTTGTGTGAATGTTCTGAAAACCTAATCATTTGTTTGCATATCACAGCATCCTCTTCCTGTCGGTTAAATTTCACGTCTGTAGCACGTAATCTTCATGGTGTAGCAATTGTAATGGCCAGTAGTGTACATAAATGACCTGGGAGACAGGATGGGCAGCAATGTGAGGTTGTTCGCCGATGATGCTGTGGTATACAGGAAGGTGTCGAAGATAAGTGACTTTAGGTTGATGCAAGATGACCTAGACAATATTTTTAGTTGGTGTGATGAACAGCAGCTGGCTCCTATTCGAATACAGCATTGGTAGTCTCTTGCTTGACACTTTCAAGTCGTTTAAATATCTGGGCGTAATGTTGCGAAGCGACATGAAATGGAACGTGTATGTGAGGATTGTGGTAGGGGAGGCGAATGGTCGAATTTGGTTTAATGGTAGAATTTTAGGAAAGTCTGGTTCATCTATAAAGGAGACCGCATATAGGACACTTGTGCCATCTATTCTTGAGTATTGCTCGAGTGTTTGCGATAGAATTGAATGAAGAACTCGAAGCTGCTAGATTCGTTACCAGCAGGTTCGATCAGCATGCATGTCTACATCTACATCTACATCTATACTCCGCAAGCCCCACTTCTATTCAACTCTCGTATTGTTCGTGGAAAGAAGAATTGTCGGTATGCTTCTGTGTGGGCTCTAATCTCTCTGATTTTATCATCATGGTTTCTTCGCGAGATATACGTTGGAGGGAGCAATATACTGCTTGACTCTTCGGTGAAGGTATGTTCTCGAAATTTCAACAAAAGCCCGTACCGAGCTACTGAGCGTCTCTCCTGCAGACTCTTCCACTAGAGTTTATCTATCATCTCCATAACGCTTTCGCGATTACTAAATTATCCTGTAACGAAGCGCGCTGCTCTCCGTTGGATCTTCTCTATCTCTTCTATCAACCCTATCTGGTGTTGATCCCACACTGCTAAACAGTATTCAAGCAGTGGTCGAACAAGCGTACTGTAACCTACTTCGTTTGTTTTCGGATTGGATTTCCTTAGGATTCTTCCAATGAATCTCAGTCTGGCATCTGCCTTACCGACGATCAACTTGATATGATCATTCCATTTTAAGTCACTCCTAATGCGTACTCCCAGATAATTTATGGAATTAACTGCTTCCAGTTGCTGACCTGCTATTTTGTAGCTAAATGATAAGCGAACTATCTTACTATGTATTCGCAGCACATTACACTTGTCTAAATTGAGATTCAATTGCCATTCCCTGCACCATGCCTCAATTCGCTGCAGATCCTCCTGCATTTAAGTTTCACAATTTTCCATTGTTACAACCTCTCGATATACCACAGCATCATCCGCAAAAAACCTCAGTGAACTTCCAATGTCATTCACAAGGTCATTTATGTATATTGTGAATAGCAACGGTCCAAAGACACTCCCCTACGGCACACCTGAAATCACTCTTACTTCGGAAGACTTCTCTCCATTGAGAATGACATGCTGCGTTCTGTTATTTAGGAACTCTTCAATCCAATCACACAATTGGTCTGATAGTCCATATGCTCTTACTTTGTTCATTAAACGACTGTTGGGAACTGTATCGAACGCCTTGCGGAAGTCGAGAAACACGGCATCTACCTGTGAACCCGTGTCTATGGCCCTCTGAGTCTCGTGGACGAATAGCGCGATCTGGATATCACACGATCGTCTTTTTCGAAACCCATGCTGATTCCTGCAGAGTAGATTTCTAGTCTCTAGAAAAGTCATTATACTCGAACATAATACGAGTTCCAAAATTCTACAACTGATCGACGTTAGAGATATAGGTCTATAGTTCTGCACATCTGTTCGGCGTCCCTTCTTGAAAACGGGGATGACCTGTGCCCTTTTCCAATCCTTTGGAACGCTACACTCTTCTAGAGACCGACGGTATACCGCTGCAAGAAGGGGGGCAAGTTCCTTCGCGTACTCTGTGTAAAATCGAACTGGTATCCCATCAGGTCCAGCGACCTTTCCTCTTTTGAGCGAGTTTAATTGTTTCTCTATCCCTCTGTCGTCTATTTCGATATCTACCATTTTGTCATATGTGCGACACTCTAGAGAAGGAACTACAGTGCAGTCTTCCTCTGTGAAACAGCTTTGGAAAAAGACATTTAGTATTTCGGCCTTTAGTCTGTCATCCTCTGTTTCAGTTCCGTTTTGGTCACAGAGTGTCTGGACATTTTGTTTTGATCCACCTACCGCTTTGACATAAGACCAAAATTTCTTAGGATTTTCTGCCAAGTCAGTACATAGAACTTTACTTTCGAATTCATTGAACGCCTCTCGCAAAGCCCTCCTCACACTACATTTCGCTTCGCGTAATTTTTGTTTGTCTGCAAGGCTTTGGCTATGTTTATGTTTGCTGTGAAGTTCCCTTTGCTTCCGCAGCAGTTTTCTAACTCGGTTGTTGTACCACGGTGGCGCTTTTCCATCTCTTACGATCTTGCTTGGCACATACTCATCTAAAGCATATTGTACGATGGTTTTGAATTTTGTCCACTGATCCTCAACACTATCTGTACTTGAGACAAAACTTTTGTGTTGAGCCGTCAGGTACTCTGTAGTCTGCTTTTTGTCACTTTTGCTAAACAGAAAAACATGTATTACGTATGTGCTTCGGAAGCTCTAGTGGAAATCCCTGGAGGGGAGGTAACATTCATTTCAAAAAGCCTACTGATAAAATTTATGAAACCGGCATTGGAGAGTGACTGCAGAACGGTCCTACTGCCGCCAACGTATACTTTGCGTAGGGTCCACGGCGATAAGATACGACAAATTAGGGCTGATTCGAAGGCATATAGACAGTCGTTCTTCCCTCGCTCTATCTGCGCGTTGAACAGGAAAGGAAATGACTAGTTGTAGTACACGGTATCCTCTACCATGCACCGTATTGTGGCTTGCGGAGTATGTATGTAGATGTAGAAGTGATTTGTGGTTGTACCCAATAGCACCCCGCATCACAAGGCATTGAGCTGGCTCTGTATGTCTTGTACAAATGCAGTCACTGTCATCCCCCTCCACCTGTCGGCGGCGAACCAAAATGCGGCTCATTTTCAAACAAACAGAACCTGGGATTCGTCCGAGGACACTATCTGCAATGACGTCGTTGAATACACTGTTGTCTTCCAGTATGATCGTGCACATTCGTCAAAGGCAGACGGAGAAAAGGACGACGTACTGCCACCCCCCGATAGTGTACCATGTGTTACACTGTTCCAATTTGCGCCAGAGCCGAGGAGGACGCAGATGTCCTGCAGTGCCATTCGGATGACGTCACGATATTAACGGGGGGGGGGAGGGGGGGCTGGGTGGTGCGATCTGACTCATCTCGTCGTGTTCTACGGCCTTCCGTGAGCCAATCTACACACACCCGTCGCACTGCCGGAACACTTCGTCCCGTACGAGCAGCAATTTCCCGGATGGACGCGTCACGTTTTCTCATACCAATAATGTGCCCTCTTTCAATCTCAATGATTTTGCGGCATGGTTGTCACATACGTCTGCGAGGCATCCTGCACGTCTGCTCAAATCATACTGATCCAATGACTTCGGTTTATAGTGACAACGATAGCCGTAGGTACATTTTACCGGGAGGTGGCGTTGCGCCGCGATATCAGAGTTGACCTTGAACCCACTGGCTGGCATGGTTCAATGCTAATCGTCTCTTCAGAACATACTTTGTGGTGTCAGCGCCAGACACCACACTTGCTAGGTGGTAGCCTTTAAATAGGCCGCGGTCCGTTAGTATACGTCCGACCCGCGTGTCGCCACTATCAGTGATTGCAGACCGAGCGCCGCCACACGGCAGGTCTAGAGAGACTTCCTAGCACTCGCCCCAGTTGTACAGCCGACTTTGCTAGCGATGGTTCACTGACAAATTACGCTCTCATTTGCCGAGACGATAGTTAGCATAGCCTTCAGCTACGTCATTTGCTACGACCTAGCATGGCGCCATTACCAGTCACTATTGATGCTGTAAAACATGTACCGTCAAGAGCGATGTTCACCAATTATGGATTAAAGTTAACTATTCCAGAAGCTACGTACGTTTTTTACTAGTCTCATTTCCGTGTCCTATTCCAGACCTCACACCAGCCTGCGTGAGCTTAAACGCGTGCCTTTCGGCTTCCTCCTAGTCGATTGGCTGTCTTGCCAATCCACAACAAGTGGCGACGAGGCCACACCGCGTTCGTAACTATACTGCCCTGGTTTACTTGTGTAATGGCTTCGCCACAATCTCCAGATGTACTGTCCGAATTTTATCGCTTACAGAATCAGCAGACGCATGCCTTACTGGATGCCCTTGGACAGCTCGTCCAGGGTCAACGTGTAATGCAAAACGGTGCGGCATCCGCCGCTCCACTGCTCATGAAGCCACAACATGCAGTCCTTTTGATGCGGCACTGGAAAGCTGGACGGAGTGGTCACGCCAATTTGGATTCCATCTCGCCGCCTACAGAACTCAAGGTAATGAGCGGCAGCCTTTTCTCCTTTCCTCCGTAGGCGTCCAAACGTACCATGTGATAGTGAAATTATTTCCCCGACGCGACGTAGCAACTCTGTCCTACGACGAAATTTTGTCTGCATTAGATGCATATTTCAAATAATCAGTCAATGTAGTTGCCAAACGGGATACGTTCTTTCATACAAAACGTACGGCAGGTCAGACTAATAGGGAGTGGGTTGCAACCTTGCAAGGCCTTACTAGGGATTGTGCTTTTGAGTGTCAATGTGGACTCCCTTATTCAGATACTATGGTACGTGATGCAATTGCACAGAACGTTTCTGATGTTCGTATAAGGGAACAGATTTTGAAACTACTCAATCCCTCACTTCAACAAGTGATGGACATATTGTATCGGCAGGACACACTTGACTTTGCTCAGGAATCATTTGAAACTTCGCCACCCATGTGTCAGGTAGACCGGCCCACCGGGCGCGCTGCACGGAACAGTAAACAGTCCTCGCGCCCGGCTGCGCCAAAGCCGCCTGGCTCTCAGCCACGTGTACTGTGCCAGCAAGGAAATGCAGTGAAATCATGCCCGAGGTGAGCTATTCGCGTGAGAATTGCCCGTCCCGCCAGGCTATTTGCTTTTTCTGTAATAAAAAAGGACATGTTCAAAGTGTTTGCCAGAAAAAGCTCCGATCGGAAGCTCACAACCAATCCAGGTCCTTTGCTTCGCGCCGGAATCAGAATCGAACCAAGGATATTCAGGCTCGTGAAACTTCGCCTATGGAAATTCATGTAGTTCATGCCACTCCTCCCAGAGCCACTCTCTCTAACAGTGACTGTGCTCGTCCCACAAATAGTGTGCGTCGACATCGCCAGAAATCCCGTCAAGTCGCAAGTGATTCTGTATCAGTGTCCCTTCACAATGCACGAGACTGTCGCTCTTGTCGTCAGCAGGACAATAAACTTTTTGTAGACCTGGACATTAACGGCAAAGTGATACCATTCCAGCTCGCAGTTTCACTGATCAATCACGACGTGCCGCAAATGTTAAGTAGTTATTCAGGACCAGCGATCCCTGTGTTAGGACAGTGCAGCCTTCTTGCAACATACAAAGGACAAACAAAACTTGTGTCATTTTACGTCCTTCGTTCTTCTGCTGCGGTGAACTTGTTTGGTTTGGATTCATTTCAGTTGTTTGACTTGTCTATAGTAAATCAGGTCCTATCAGTGAACCAGACTGTGCCTTCAGACAGTGTTTCTCGTCTCTGTGAAGAATTTGCAGACATTTTTGCACCGGGCCTCGGTTGCGCTAAGAACTGTAAAGCACATTTGGATCTGAAAGTAACCGCGCAACCGAAATTTTTCAGAGCGCGCAATGTTCCCCAAGCATTGCGTGATGAGGTCGCAAAAACATTACACGATTTGGAATCACAAGGTGTCATTGAACGTGTGCAGGCTTCTCTCTGGGCATCACCCTTAGTAATTTTGCAAAAACCTTCCGGAAAATTGAGACTTTGTGTGGACTTCAAGGCAACAGTGAATCCCCCACTAGTGACTGCAACTTTTCCTTTACCCCGCCCGGAAGATCTTTTTGACAAACTGTGCCCGGGTAAATATTTTTCGAAGTTGGACCTAGCAGATGCGTACTTGCAAGTACCGGTGGACGAAGACTCCCAGCGCGTTTTGGTGGTTAACACGCATCTTGGTTTGTACCGATTCAAACGACTGCCATTCGGGTGTGCATCCGCCCCTGCATTGTTTCAGCAATATCTGCAAACTGTTTGTGCGTCGGTCCCTACTGCAGCAAACTATCTGGACGATATTTTGTGATCTCCGGAAAGACGGAAGAAGAACATTTAGCCAATCTCAGAACATTATTTCAGGTCTTGCGACAAAATGATCTTCGCTTGCGGAAGGACAAATGTGTGTTTTTTGCTCGTGACTTACCCTATCTGGGACATGTCCTCAATGCCCAAGGCATACATCCCAGTCCAGAGCACCTCCGTGCCATACAAGACTTGCCTTCGCCGCAGAATTTGAAGCAGCTACAGAGTGTGCTGGGAAAAATCAAATACTATCATAAATATGTGCCACAGGCCTCTTCCATTTCAGCTCCGCTTCATCGCTTACGCCGTAAAGGTGTTCCGTTCGTCTGGACGACGGAATGCGAACGCGCCTTTCGCCTGTTAAAATCGGCGTTGCTTTCCAATACTTGCCTTACGCCATTCGATCCCCAGAAACCCATTTTGTTGATGGTAGATGCATCGGATTTCGGGATCGGTGCTGTGCTTGCGCACAAAGATGGTTCGCACGATCGCCCTATTGCCTTTGCGTCCAAATTGCTCTCGTCTGCGCAAAGACATTATTCACAGATCGAGAAAGAAGCACTGGCTCTCGTATTTGGTGTTACAAAGTTCCATGATTTCTTGTATGGTCGTCACTTTACCATCATCACAGACCACAAACCTTTGACATCGCTTTTTGATCCGACCAAGCCTATACCTCCACGTACAGCGCAGAAATTCATTCGCTGGTCTATTTTCCTCTCGCAGTACCGCTACGATATCTTGTATAGGTCCACTGCTAAGCACGGAAACGCCGATGCGTTGTCCCATTTGCCTGTTGCTGAGGATAGAGCATTCGATTCCTCCGAACTTGCTTGCATGTTCATTGATTCTGAAACCGATGACGTGGTCGAATCGTTTCCGATTGAGTTTCGTCGTGTAGCTACTGCCACAGCTGCCGACCCTGTCCTGGCTACCGTTCTGCGTTTCGTTGCTACTCAATGGCCCTTGTCAAAGTTACGGATCGGGGATCCGTTGGTTCGCCGATTTTTTGCTCAGAAGGAGAGACTTTTTGTACGACGTGGTGTTTTGCTGTTGCGTTCTGATAATGATCAGTCCAGGGTCGTGGTCCCACGTTCGTTGCAGTCCTCTGTCTTCTCCACCAAGGACATTGGGGTATAGTGAGAACGAAACATCTTTCTCGTCAGCACTGTACTTGGTTCGGAATCGATCCTGCGATTACGAATATGTGCTCTTCTTGCATGGCGTGTGCCGAACAACAATCCGCATCACCGCGGAAATTCTTTGCATGGCCTAAAGGCACTTCCCCTTGGCAACGGTTACACATTGATTTTGCTGGTCCATTCTGGAATGCTCGATGGTTGGTTCTGGTCGATTCATTCAGTAATTTTCCTTTAGTTGTCCGGATGTCTTTCACGATGTCATCTGCCACCATCCACGCATTATCTGCTATCTTTTGCATTGAAGGTCTTCCGCAGACTATTGTTTCCGACAATGGCCCACAATTCATGTCCGCAGAATTTCAGTCATTCTGCAAGGCCAATGGTATTCAACATCTGACGTCCGCGCCATTTTCGCCACAGTCAAATAGTGCCGCTGAACGATTGGTCAGGACTTTCAAGTCACAGATGTTGAAGTTAAAAGAGTCGCATTCTCGGGAGGACGCGTTATTGCTCTTTTTGTCCTCGTATCGCTCTCAGCCCCGAGATGGTCGCTCGCCGGCTGAGTTGCTCCACGGTCGTCCTCATCGAACCTTGATGTCTTTGCTACATCCGCCGCATCAGGTTCCTGTGCAGCGGCAGACACCTGCTTTTGCTCCAGGCGACGTTGTCTACTACCGCAACTATCGAGGTTCACGGCATTGGCTCGAAGGGCGCATTCTTCGCTGCCTCAGCCGCGCGATATATCTGGTTTTGGGGGCCTCTGGTGAGGTGCGTCGGCATCTCAATCAGCTGCGCCTCTGTCGTCGCACGGGATCTGCCGTTTCCCGTGTGCTTTCAGCGACGGTGCCGTCCGGTCAGCGCCCTGGGGACCCATCTACTGGCTCGCCTCAGCCCCAGGTGTTACCGACGCTGTCTTCCATTTTTGCCCCATGGCGACGCGCCGCCGCCTCTGCCGCCTGTTCTCCCGCCGGCGCCGCCCGCAGTGGACGCGTCGCTGCAACCGCCGGGCACCTCCGTGGGTCACGCGCCGCCGATAGCTTCCCGTGACCAGTTGTCCTCCGCCATGGAACTCTTGCCCGCTCCGGACCATATGTCGTCTTCGCCCGTCGGGTGCCCCGGCCCGATGGAGGTCGACCCTTCGGCCCCTCCTGTGTCTCTACGGACCCATACACCGCATCTTGGCGTGCACCCTGGAGCTGGTTTTCAGGCGTTTCCTAGCTGCCCTCGGTCCGAATGGCAGGGTGCGGGTGGCACAGCCTCGCCTGTTGTTAGGCTCCCCACCTCGTCGCATACGTCAACATGGGGTCCTCCCCACGGCGGGCGGAAGCCTTATGCCACAACCGTCCGCCGATTTGCGGGGGAGGAATGTGGTGTCACCGCCAGACACCACACTTGCTAGGTGGTAGCCTTTAAATCGGCTGCGGTCCGTTAGTATACGTCAGACCCGCGTGTCGCCACTATCAGTGATTGCAGACCGAGCGCCGCCACACGGCAGGTCTAGAGAGACTTCCTAGCACTCGCCCCCGTTGTACAGCCGACTTTGCTAGCGATGGTTCACTGACAAATTACGCTCTCATTTGCCGAGACGATAGTTCGCATAGCCTTCAGCTACGTCATTTGCTACGACCTAGCAAGGCGCCATTACCAGTCACTATTGATGCTGTAAAACATGTACCGTCAAGAGCGATGTTCACCAATTATGGATTAAAGTTAAGTATTCCAGAAGCTACGTACGTTTTTTACTAGTCTCATTTCCGTGTCCTGTTCCAGACCTCACGCCAGCCTGCGTGAGCTTAAACGCGTGCCTTTCGGCTTCCTCTTAGTGGGTTGGCTGTCTTGCCAATCCACAACATACTTAATGTACATGTCCTGTGAATATGAAATTTCTGTCTCTTGTCTTTCGAGGTGTTCTGTTTTTTTCTGAACATTGCTGTGTATAGTATTCACTGAAAAACGGTCATTATTATCTGTATACGAGTATTTATTTACGCATATGTTGGCGGGACGCCACGACCTGGATAACTACGGATCAGACAAAGATCCTGTATATGTTCCTGAAGGCAAACGCACTTCAAAAATTTTTGTTAACTAGATAAGTTGAAATTTATTTAAGCAAGTAAACAGTGTTAAGTTGTATCCCTTAGCACAGTTCACCTGAATTTGCATGATAAGTTGATGACAGAAATGTTAACGAACATCTTTATATTGTTTACATGCTGCAGTGAAATGGTCGAAGAAATTAATTTTGTATTGTGCTGAATCCTGGATGAATTGTTGAGGTTGGTATACTTAATTAACGAAAAAATTTTTCATGCAAATTTTACTGTCAAAAAATGAAACAATGTAAAATTGTATTTTTGAGAGGTTTCACAATATAGCTACGTTAATTCTCCTAGCACGCAAGCGATGATAAGTCAATGCTAACAGATGATAAGTGCAGTCAGTGTGCAACTAAAAATTGTTAAGTATCTACTGCGACGAGTTTTAAGAATAAGATTTTGCGTGGAATTTACCGTTTTAAAAATGTGGTATTGTAGATATGATGGGAAACCATGACATATACGAATAAAAAAAAATACATTGCATTTACTTGAAATATGCTAGAGTACTGGAAAAAAATCGCAACACCAAAAAATAATTAATGTAGAGCAATGAGATTTCGGGAATAAATTTGTCTAGCTAACGTATTTATGTAATTAACATTGCAAGTCACAGGCTAATGTTAAACGCGAGATAAGCCATTACAAATGTGAAATGCTGGAACATTAATAACGTGTGTAACCACCAGAATGTTGAATGCAAGCATGCAAACATGCATCCATTGTGTTGTACGAATGCCAGATGTCAGTTTGTGGAATGGAATTCCATACCTGTTGCATTTGGTCGGTCAGTACGGGATGACGCTAGAGTTGACGTCCGATGATGCCCCATACGTGCTCGACTGGGGCAGAGGTGGTGAGCACGCAGGTCAAGGCAAAATGTCGACACTGTAGAGCATGTTGGGTTACGTCAGCGGTACGTGAGCGAGCGTTATCGTTTTGGAAAGCACCCCCTGGAATGCTGTTCATGAATAGCAGCACAACAGGTCGAATCACCAGTCTGACGTACAAATTTGCAGTCAAGGTGCTTGGGAAAGCGACGAGAGTGCTCCTGCTGTCATACGACATCGCACCACAGACCGTAACTGAGTCTAGCACGCAGACAGGTAGGTTTCAGGCCTTCTAATTGCCTCCGTCTAACCAACACGGCCATCTCTGGCACGAGGCAGAACCAGCTTTACCTACAAAACAAAACAGACCTCCACCTTCCCTTCAATGAGCTCTCGCTTAACACCACTGATGTCTTAAATGGTGGTGGCGGTCCTCCCAAATGCGACTCCAGTGTGCTAGCCACTGTGCCACGTCGTGGAGTAGATGATTGCAGTACGGACGTTAGCGTCCTAACGACCGTGGACAGAACTTCACTCTTGGCTTCATCTTGATAATAGACAGATTTGCCCCAGGGGTGCAGAATATTGGTGCGTACTGTCTTTCATGCAAATGTGCCAGCATAGATGGATGAGCAACTAGGCTTAGCTAAATTTATATGAGTTAGAATGTAAGTTATTTATAGGATTTCTACGCCAGTAAGGATGCAAGCTGTCCAGCGAAGGAGTCCCTGGTTTCAAAATTAAATATCTCGAAAACTAATGTAGAGAAAAAGTCTAACAAGCAGTATGTTTATTGTGAAAGCTGTGAGCATTTTATGTAGAAGTTTCGAAACAGTTCGAAAGCTGTTCAAAGATGGCACTGTAATCGCAATACGTAGTGCCTATAAATAGTGCACCGTAGCTCGAGCTGATCAGTTCGACCGTTGAAACGTGAAAGATGGTTTGCGTACCAATAGAAGTAGTTGAAATCATCTTTTCCACTGTCCGCCCCCGGTAGCTGAGTGGTCAGCGCGACAGAATATCAATCCAAAGGGCCCGGGTTCGATTCCCGGCTGGGTCGGTGATTTTCTGCGCTCAGGGACTGGGTGTTGTGTTGTCCTAATCATCATCATTTCATCCCCATCGACGCGCAAATCGCCGAAGTGACGTCAGATCGAAAGACTTGCACGAGGCGGTCTACCCGACGGGAGTCCCTCGTCAAACGACATTATTGTTATTATCTTTTCCACTGAACTAAGGGTTGTTGCCGGAGTACCACGTGTTAGGACCCAGTCCTACGACAAGACTCAGTTTTCAAACTCGATTTATCCTCCAAAGGAAATCGATGCGAAAACCATTGGCAAGCTCTTCGACGAATTCCAACTGTCCCCTGGCTGATGATCTAGCGGTCCACTCTGGGCCCAGGTAAAGTGCAGTTGCTCCTAAAAAAGTCGCCACTGTTTCCGGAATCCAAACAATCTATCGAAACCTGTACGAGCTGTGCGACAGACGACTGACTTACGAAACAGATTATCACAAAGATTATAATGAAGGTTGCATGTGCTTCATGGATGACGCACATTTCCACCTAAATGGAGTCGTGAAGAAACAAAACTGACGATTTTGCGGTTCCGGAAATCCGAGTTTATGTGGAGCGAAACCACTGCATTCCTCCAAAGTTACCGATACTGTTGGGGCTGTGGTGTCCACCAGAGGCATTATCAGCCTCTTTTTTCATGCGATAAACGATCACTAGTGAACGTTGCGTTGCAATTTTTGGACAGTTTGTCGCCACACTGCTAGCGTTGAAGGATCGACCAGGCACGGAGTGGTTCAAGCAAACTGGGCCAGACCACATCGCATCGAACAGGTGTTTCGTTTTCTTGATGAACATTTCGGAAATAGAGGCACTGCGATGAATTATTACAAATTTACTGGCGCAGGCATCTATTGGCCCCCATATTCACCCCATCTGACTACTGGCTACTTTTTGTGGGGTACAATGAAAAATATCGTCTACCGGAATCATCCACCACGCTGGATGATCTTGAATCCGTAATCTGGGTGGCCTGTGACGTTTTCGTTGAGACGCTACAGGATGAGATCGGAGATTTATTGTTCGTTTGCGCCACTTCCTTACTGTGAGTGGTGGACATTTCGAGAAGACTGTGATGTGAACGCAAATGCCGCTTGCAGAACGTGAGTTTAATTATGCACGCAGAAACTGTACGTGCTGCACAACAAACAGCGCTATCTCTTAGCAGCTTTTCGAACTATTTCGAAACTTCTATTTAAAAAAATGGTTCAAATGGCTCTGAGCACTATGGGACTCAACTGCTGAGGTCATTAGTCCCCTAGAACTTAGAACTAGTTAAACCTAACTAACCTAAGGAATTACAAACATCCATGCCCGAGGCAGGATTCGAACCTGCGACCGTAGCGGTCTTGCGGTTCCAGACTGCAGCGCCTTTAACCGCACGGCCACTTCGGCCGGCGAAACTTCTATTTAACTTCCGTATAAAATTCTTACAGCTTTCGCAGTAAACATGTCTTTTGTTGTACTCGTCTATTGATCTTAGTTTTGAAATATCTAATTCTGAAATCAGGGACTCCTTCGCTAGATATCCTGTGACCAGATACAGGAGCAGTACGTCAGTAACTGTAGCAGGGAATGTTTTCAGTGTACTGTGCTGTTAATACAATTAAAACCCATTTTGCTCACTGGTAACAAATGTTTTATTGTGCTTCACACTATAACCATCGTCGTTAGTAGATGTGCAACTTCACTTTAAAGTCTCTGAGATGAAGGACAGAACAACATTCTTTCATCCGATTCTAGGTGATTAAGTCTACTGGCAGTATTATATTACAGAGACACCAGTTGCGCTATCTTAGTTAAACATGCACAAGGTGTGGGACAACGTGAAAGTGAAACAGAGGTGCTAAGTTGGGAACGGAGCTAAAATTCTGGATGAGAATACATGTTACAAGATTGAAGAAATGTATGATGAGATAAAATAAACTATTCAGATAGTGAAGGGAGACGAAAATTTAATAGTTACGGGGGATTGGAATTCGTTAGTAGGAAAAGGAAGAAAAGGAAAAGTAGTAGGTGAATATGGAATGAGGGTAAGGTAGAATTTTGCACAGAGAATAACTTAATCATAGCTAACACTTGGTTAAAGAATCATGAAAGAAGATTGTATATGTGGAAGACGCCAGGAGACACTTGAAGGTTTCAGATAGCTTATATAATGATAAGACATAGATTTAGGAACCAGGTTTCAAATTGTAAGACATTTCCAGGGGAAGATGTGGACACTGACCACAATCTATTGGTTATGAAAAGTAGAAACTGAAAAGGTGTGAATTTGAGGAGATGGGACCAGGATAAACTGAAAGAACCAGAGGTTGTAGAGTGTTTCAGAGAGAGCATTAGGGAACAATTGAAAAGAACGGGGGAAAGAAATACAGTAGAAGAAGAAGGGGTAGCTTTGAGAGACAAAATAGTGAAGGCAGCAGAGGATCAAGTAGATAAGAAGACGAGGGCTAATACAAGTCCTTGGGTAACAGAAGAGATACTGAATTTAATTGATGAAATAAGAAAATATATAAATGCAGTTAATGAAGCAGGCAAAAAGGAATACAAGCGTCTCAAAAATGAAATCGACAGGAAGGGCAGAATGGCTAAGCAGAGATGGATAGAGGACATATGTAAGGATGTAGAGGTGTATATCGCTAGGGGTAAGATAGATACTGCCTACAGTAAAAATAAGGAGACCTTTGGAGAAAAGAGAACGACTTGTATGGATATCAAGAGCTGAGATGGGAAACCAGTTCTAAGCAAAGAAGGGAAAGCAAGAAGGTGGAAGGAGTATATAGAGGGTCTATACAAGGGCAATGTACTTGAGGGCTATATTATGGAAATGAAACAAGACGTAGATGTACATGAAATGGGAGGTATGATACTGCGTGAAGAATTTGACAGAGCACAGAAAGACCTAAGTTGAAAAAAGGCCCCAGGACTAGACAACATACCATTAGAACTAATGATAGCCTTGGGAGAGCAAGTCCTCACAAAACTCTACCATCTGGTGAGCAAGATGTATGTGACAGGCGAAATACCCACAGACTTCAAGAAGAATATAATAATTCCTATCCCAAAGAAAGCAGGTGTTGACAGATGTGAAAATTACCGAACTATCAGTTTAATAAGTCACAGCTGCAAGACACTAACGCGAATTCCTTACAGACGAATGGAAAAACTGGTAGCACCGACAGCGAGGGACGTGGGAGAGCAGCTGAACGGAATGGACAGTGTCTTGAAAGGAGGATATAAGATGAACATCAACAGAAGCAAAACGAGGATAATGGATTGTAGTCAAATTAAATCAGGTGTTGCTGAGGGAATTAGATTAGGGAATGAGACACATAAAGCAGTAAATGAGCTTTGCTATTTGGGACGCAAAATAACTGATAATGGTCGAAGTAGGCAGGATATGAAATGCAGACTGGCAACGGCAAGGAAAGCGTTTCTGAAAAAGAGAAGTTTGTTAACATCTAGTATAAATTTAAGTGTCAGGAAGTCTTTTCTGAAAGTATTTGTGTGGAGTGTAGCCATGTATGGAGAGAAACATGGACGATAAATAGTTTAGACAAAAATAGAATAGAAGCTTTCGAAATGTGGTGCTACAAAAGAATGCTGAAGATTAGATCGGTAGATCACGTAACTAATGAGGAGGTACTGAACAGAATTGGGGAGAAGAGGGGTTTGTGGAAAAACTTGACTACAAGAATTAAGCGGTTGGCAGGACACGTTCTGAGGCATTTAGAGATCACACAAATTTAGTATTGGTGGACAGAGTGGAGGGTAAAAATCGTAGAGGGAGGTCAAGAGATGAATACACTAAGCAGATTCAGAAGTATGGAGGTTGCAGTAGTTACTTGGAGATGAAGAAGCTTGCACGTGATAGAGTAGCATGGAGAGCTGCATCAGACCAGTCTCTGGACTGAAGGCCACAACAACAACACAACGTGTTACAACTACCCAGGAAATCCAAGTAACCTCACAAGATACAGATTAATAGAAAGCTGCAGAATATTTCTTTTACTTTATGAAAACAGCAAATTCAGCTGTAATGAATACACAGAATAATACGTGTAACTTACTGTATAGTACCCCAGAAACAAACAAGTATTATTAATGGGAATATACAACTTCAGATATATTTGCGTGTGTAGTGCTATTACAGGCTGAT
Source organism: Schistocerca nitens (assembly GCF_023898315.1). Lineage (NCBI taxonomy): Eukaryota > Metazoa > Arthropoda > Insecta > Orthoptera > Acrididae > Schistocerca > Schistocerca nitens. Next base: position 849,824,986 of record NC_064617.1, read on the forward strand.
AATTAGCGAACTATATAAAATATAATCGTAATAACTTCTGAACGGTTTGCTTTATTATGTTTAAACTGCACCGGTTGCCGCGGGGAATGATGGGAATTAGTATGCGCATGTGCATGCGGAATGGGGTGGTCAGTCATTTGCACGTGAAAATGTCACGATACAGCGTGCCTGAGCGTATAGTGCTTGTGAAGGCCTACTATACGAGCAATAACAGCCCAGCTGCGACTCAAAGGACGTTTGCGACAGAATTCAAGCTAAAGACAACCGGTCTAAGAGTGCTAACAATCAAGAACGTGATTCCTGAGAAAACGTGTAGTGTTCGTGATGACAGTGTTGGCAATGTCGGTCGTCCGAAAAGGGTGAAAACGCCTGAAAACATCGAGAAGACAAGCGTTGTGTTCAAACCAGACCCAGGAAATCTATCCGACGAGCTGCACAACAGCTAGGAATCAACCAGGAGGCTCTGCTACAAATTGTTGAAGACCTGCATATCTTCCCATACAACATTCAAAGCCATGGAACAGCTGTTGTGTTTCACCAACACATTGCCCACAGAATTAACGAACAGGACTTTGATGTTAATATGGTTTGAGTTAGCGACGAAGCTCACTTTCATTTAAATAGTTTCGTCACTAAGCAAAATTGGAGCATTTGGGGGACTGAGAATTCGCATTTCGTGATTGAGAAGTCTCTTCACCATCAATACTTGACTGTGTGGTGTGCAGTGTCCAGTCATGGAATAACCGGTGCGATAGTCTTTGATGACACGGTGACTATCAAACTGTACGCGAAGGTTTTGGAAGTGAACCCGATGTCGACAAGATGTGGTTCATGCAAGACGGAGCTCGACCCCATCGAAGCAGGAGAGTGTTTTATGTCCTGCAGGAGCACTTTGGGGACCGCATTCTGGTTCTGGGGTACCCAGAAGCATGGGCCTTGACTGGCCGTCATATTCTCAGGATTCGAAAACATGCGACTCCTTTTTGTGGATCTATATTAAAGACAAGATGTACTGCAGTAACCGAAAAACCATTGCTGAGCTGAAAACAGCGTGTCATGCAGAACTTCACTGTTCGTCTGGGCCACGTCATCGCCAATGATGGTAGGCATATCGAACATGTCATAACCTAAATCCGAATATCTGTAGTGACGTTTACATGTTGAATGAAGTGTGTGCACGCCATATTTTACGTTTTTTTCATGTAGTTCAATAGTTGTCACCCTCTATGATACACTATCTTACGTTCTGAATAGAGAGAGATTCATCGGGACACGTACAACATTTCCCTTGATAATTCCTCGCTATAGGTACGGACCAGAATTTCTTCATTTCCATCTGGCAAATACTTATACGAGTGGTTTTTGGGAGACATCGGTGTCTGATGGACCACGCCACCAAGTTCCTGTCCGAGCGATATATCGAGCTCGTGGCAGCGGCGTTTTGCGAGCAGGGGATTATTCGCATCAGGAAGTCAAATTGCCGACTGCATAATGAAGCGCCCCATACCAGGGCGGACTTCAATTCCCTGCGAAACTCTGCAGCTGAGAGAAGTCCGAACGGCGGCCGTGTTTTCCCATCGCTCCGCGGGTATTGGGACACACTTAAGAATGGGTGCTTCACCTCTTTATGAGAAAAACAACTTTTTTCTTATTGCCTTAATTTTTTATTACATATAATCCTCGGTACGGTAAGAGCTCGTCGCGCTTCGGTTTGTCTTGCTTATTTGCTACCTTCGCCGCCCCCAGTAGTGAGCAAAGCGTTAGCTATTCTCAGTGAATAACGGTTTGCCATTCCTTCAGACTTGTACATACTAGAAGAGAACGTCCAGCTATGATGTTCGTATCATCAGAGAAACAGTTGGATCCAGGTAAATGTAGAGCACATCTGTTTTGACATCATTACTGAATGCACTCAAACTGTTAGTCCTAGTCATTACTTTTCTCCATTCCAGTTTTAATTTCTTCAAGAAACACTTTAACAGGACTAGGGAAACGAACCTTTCTCTCCTTAGATTGTGATTCGGAAGACTAGTTAAGGATCTACGTTACAATCTGCCTTTCATTACTTTTCGTAGAATCAATACTGCTACCAAATTGTCATCTAATCTAAATGCACATTTATCAGTTATTCCACATTTTTGGCTTCTTAACGTTTCGTAAAATACCGTACGTTCCATATTGGTTTCCTCAGTTCACAATTATGTCTCCCTTTTGAGGATACATTGCCTTGATTCACAGAAGATATTTATTCCTGGAGACAGATTTCCCTTCTAATTTCTTATTTATGTTGCGTCACGAAATTTTCTCCTAAGCTCTCTACCACTCTAAGTGCCATTAAGGTTTAAAATAAGAATACCCTCTGTCAAAATTTACTAAGGTAGTCATTTCACGACAAAATATCTGATAAAGGACGCGATGTAGCAAAACGGTAGGACGTAGTACGTAGTTTGATTTTATTTCACGACTCATGAAAGTTCTCAGTAATTTGCTGTAGTAGTTAAATAATAAAGTTGTCATTCCTATGTACTATTCCTTATAGTTTGAAAGCACACGTTTTCATCAGGTGTAATGATTCATAGTTTCCAGTGTAGATTTTTACCTTACTATCATTGTTTCCTTATTCGTGAGACGTAAGCATATGGTATAATGTTCGATGCAATTATTCACGACGATAAGCACAGCATTATGATGAAACACACTGATTCTATTTGTGTACTAGTGCGAACATTCAGAAGGGGCAAAACCGGTGGTAAGCACGGCTTCATTGAAGAATGCTGCCAGCACAAAAACGACTCTTATCATAGGCACATCAGTGACATCAGCTGACTCCACAGAAATAAATCTATGGAATTTAAATTAGTAGATAGAAAGAAACTATTACGACAATACTTCGATCTGTCGAGCAGTCATTTGAATAGCGTAGTGCAATATGCGTGCGCACTGGAATCAATCAGCTAGAACTAAATTATTGTTGATGTTAAACATACACATCGTAAATTAGTTCTTCTTGGGATATCTGCAGTGACAAGGGTCGAAGTGTAATAACATTCAGACAAGTTCTCTACTTGTCATGTTCTGGCGATGAAGACACCAGGTAAGAAACTTGCCGAAATAGAAATACATACAACCTTCACTGAACAGTGTGCTCCGAAAAGCTTGTGTCCGCGCCTGAGCGGAGAATCCCGTTACTTTTTTTTTAATGAAGTGGACAGGAATGTCGACACTGATCCATTGACTTTCATGCTCACAGTGCAGCATACTCTCTCATTAACTGATATTTTAAATACACTACTGGCCATTAAAATTGCTATACCACGAAGATGAAGTGCTACAGAAGCGAAATTTAACCGAAAGGGAGAAGATGCTGTGATATGTAAATGATTAGCTTTTCAGAGCATTCACACAATGTCGTCGCCGGTGGCGACACCTACAACGTGCTGACATGAGGAAAGTTTCCAACCGAATTCTCATACACAAACAGCAGTTGACCGGCGTTGCCTGGTGAAACGTTGTGATGCCTCGTGTAAGGAGGAGAAATGCGTACCATCACGTTTCCGACTTTGATAAAGGTCGGATTGTAGCCTATCACGATTACGATTTATCGTATCGCGACATTGCTGCTCGCTTTGGTCGAGATCCAATGACTGTTAGCAGAATGTGGAATCGGTGGGTTCAGGGGTGTAATACGGAGCGCCGTGCTGGATCTCAAGGGCCTCGTATCACTAGCAGTCGAGATGACAGGCATCTTACCTGCATGGCTGTAACGGATCGTGCAGCCACGTCTCGATTCCTGAGTCAACAGATGGGGACGTTTGCAAGACAACAACCATCTGCACAAACAGTTCAACGACGTTTGCAGCAGCATGGACTACCAGCTCGGAGACCATGGCTGCGGTTACCCTTGACGCTGCATCATAGACAGGAGTGCCTGCGATGGTGTACTCAGCGACGAGCCTGGGTGCACGAATGGCAAAACGTCATTTTTTCGGATGAATCCAGGTACTGTTTACAGCATCATGATGCTCGCATCCGTGTTTGGCGACATCGCGGTGAACGCACATTGGAAGCGTGTATTCGTCATCGCCATACTGGCGTATCGCCTGGCGTGATGATATGGGGTACCATTGCTTACACGTCTCGGTCACCTCTTGTTCGCATTGACGGCTCTTTGAACAGAACCTACATTTCAGCAGGATAATGCACGACCGCATGTTACAGGTCCTGTATGGGCCTTTCTGGATACAGAAAATGTTCGACTGCTGCCCTGGCCAACACATTCTCCAGATCTCTCAGCAACTGAAAACGTCTGGTCAATGGTGGCCGAGCAATGGCTCGTCACAATACGCCAGTCACTATTATTGATGCACTGTGGTATCGTGTTGAAGCTGCACGGGCAGCTGTACCTGTACACGCCATCCAAGCTCTGTTTGACTCAATGCCCAGGTGTATCAATGCCGTTATTACGGCCAGAGGTGGTTGTTCTGGGTACTGATTTCTCAGGATCTATGCACCCAAATTGTGTGAAAATGTAATCACATGTCAGTTCTAGTATAATATATTGGTCCAATGAATACACGTTTATCATCTGCATTTCTTCTTGGTGTAGCAATTTTAATGGCCAGTAGTGTATATGAGGTTAGTTTCGATTAATAATCAACTTTTGAAGTTGAACTTCTGTGTTAACATCGGGTAAGTAATGAATGGAATCCATCACTGTGCGAGATAAGTAATCGTTTATTCCTAAATATGCGTATTTTGCTATGGGCACAGGGTGACAGTTACTGATGTATATGAAATAAAATCGTCATAACTTCTGACCTGTTTGCGTTATGTCTTTCATACTGTACTGCTGGCCGCGGGGCACGACTGGAATTAGTATGGTTTGGTATAGTGACGAAGCCCACTTTGAAATGGATGGGTTCGCCAATAAGCAAAATTGCCGCATTTGTGGGAATGAGAATCCGCATTTCGCGATCGAGAAGTCTCTTCACCCTCAACGCATGACAGTGCGGTGCGCAAAGTCCAGTCACGGAATAATCGGTTGAAACTTCCCATTAGAAAAATTTATGAATTACAGTGCTGATAAACCTCTTACATCATTTGATTTTCAAACATCTGAACACAACTGAACGTACTCAGACATTTCTTTCTTTACTTATTCTGATCAACACTAAACTGACACACAATATTTTTAGCGCAACGCAGTCTGACTTTCAATAATCCCTACAAAAGAATGGCCCTGACTGACGATAACCTATACCTTTCTGGAATCACTTACCTCACAAAAATCTTAGTTACTCGAACTAGTGCAATACAGCGAGCGCCAATACTGCCAGCTAAATAAAAGATACGAACTACTGAAGGCACTAACTGCTGATAGGCATAGTTAGCAAATGAAAGATTTCGATAGAGAGCAAACAATGTATTTACCTTAATAATATTCAAAAGTCATTATATATATAAGTTCATGATATACAGTATTACAAATTTACCCTTTCTGATGGAAACACGTCCAGATCATCCGCTCTCAAAACTCCGCCATCTCTCTCCCCACATCCACCACTGCTGGCAGCTCACCTCCAGCTGCGCAACGCTACACGCTGTTCACATCCAACTGCCCAACGCTACAATAGCGACTACTGCAACAATGCCAACCAGCCACAGACTGCACACAGCACAGTCATTGATTTTCATACAAAGCGCTACGTGGCGTTACCACCATAAAAAACCTAAACAGCCTACTTACACGGTGTGATATTCCTTGATGGCACGGTGACTACCTAATGGTACGTGAAGTATTTGGAAGATGATTTGATCCCCATTATCCAAAGTGACCCTGATTTCGACAAGATGTGTTTCATGCAAGATGGAACTCGACACCATCGTAGCAGGACAGTGTTTGATGTCCTGGAGGAGGCCACTGGCATGGGTCTCGGTTGGCCGTCATGTCTTCCGGATCTGAGCACATGCGACTCCGTTTTCTGGGGCTGTATTAAAGACAAGGTGTACTGCAATAATCCGAAAACCATTTCTGTGCTCAAAACAGCCATTCAGGAGGTCATCGACAGCATCGATGTTCCGATACTTCAGCGGCTCATTCAGAAATTTTCGTCTGCGCCAAGTCATCGCCATTAATCTGAATATCTGTAGTGACGTTTACATGTTGAATAAAGTGTGTGCACGACGTAGTTAGTAACTAATTTACGTTTTTTTTCATATAGTTCAGTAATTGTCAGCCTCTGCATACCGTCTGGTTGGAATTACACTGACGGTCTTCCGAGCGCTGCAGTGCGGGCTATGTAAATCGCAGGACTCTGAAATATCTTAGATACGATCATTAATGAGTGTGCTGTCGGTGTATGTTGAAAGGAACAGTAGTTCCACCTACTGCCAGCTGGTGAAAGTATGGCGCCCTAAGCAATCAGAATGGGAAATATTTGCTGTTTTGACATCGCATGATGTTTGTCGCCTGGCGACGCGTATTGATTTCTTTTGTGAAATGACTGTTGCTGCAAAAGATGAAGAATGTTGAAGTTTTCCGTACGAAATGCGAAGGCTATTGAGAAGGAAGATCGTGACCTGCTGCTAAAGTGGGTTTATGAGAATAGCAGCAACAACAGTGCTGCACTGAGAGAATATCACCGATTGAAATAGATGTGAATAGGCCCCATGTCAATAAATGGGCTACGTATGATCAAGAAATTAGAATAAACAGGAGAATTAGGTGGTGCAGCGGGGAGAGGGAGGCGGACTGTTGCTATGGCGCTTGTTGATGACGTTGCCGTAGCTACAGCCGATCGTGCAGTGGATGCGTCAAATTCTGCCCAGGTCAATAGTTCAAAAGATTTTGTGCCTATTTTTCACTGGGATCCCTACAAGATTCAAAATCTGCACCAAATGAAGTCCAAAGATAGGCAAAAATGCCTCCATTTTGCCCTTTACTTTTTGACACACATGGGAATGCATGACATGTAGCTGTGGAATAATCTTTCGAAGAAGGAGGCATATTTTACTCACCACAGTGCCGTGCATGCACGAACTGTCGCATATGGAATTCTACTACGCCACATGTTCCATAAGAGAATCCGCAGCGCTCAGATTATATAACTCTGTGGTGTGTGTTCAAAAGCTCCTTCATTCTCGGTCCGTTTTTCTTCAAGGTGTATAGTGACATCTGCACGTTATAAGGACCTCCATGTGCAACACTTGATTCCAGCTTTGTATGAACGCAACTGTGCCCACACCCCTATTTTCATGCAAAAAGGGGGCGACACCTCCCAAGGTTCACCGCCTTATAGTAGGCACCTTCAGTGCCAGGCGGGAGAGTTTGCGTGCTTCGGTGACGTCGAGAGCTATGCCGGCGGTAGCATAGCTACTGGCAGGGTCTCCCAAGCCGGATTGGTCTCGACAGAGGAGCCAGAGAAAGTGTGTCCCACAACATAGGGCAGGGAGGGCTCTAGAGGCGTAGTGAAGCCAGTAAACCTCATACAAATCCTGATCCTCCAGGTTGGGGGTTGGGCATGGGGCTAATAACCCCATACTATAAAAAAAGAATATTACGGAAATTCAACAGAAGCCTCGGAAACTCGATGGAAAGCATGTATCACGACCCCGGCAAAGGAAACGGATAAAGGATATAACAGTAGTATCATGGAATGTGAGGACAATGCTTCAGCCTGGAAAAATGAAAGAAACAGCCAATGAAATTTTAAAATTCAAATATGATATCCTAGGGCTACAGGAAATAAGATGGCATGGGAATGGGCAGATAGATAAACCTGAGTACTCATTGGTATATAGTGGACCAGAAGAAAGAACAGGCCAACTTCGAACAGGGTTTATAATGACTAGGGAAGTTAGGAAAAGCCGTCTAGAATTTGAACCCATAAGTGAAAGGATGTGCAGACTCAGACTAAAAGGTAAATTTAGGAATATATCAATAGTTAATGCACATGCACCAACAGAGGAAAAAGAGGATATAATTAAAGAACAGTTCTCCGAAGACTTGGAAAAAGTATGCTGTGCAGTATCTAAATGTGACCTGATGCTCGTAATAGGAGATTTTAATGCAAAAATAGGGAGGAATGAAAATCCATACGGAGTTTCTGCAAAATATTCACTACATGAAGAAAACAATGAGAACGGAGACTTACTATGCCAATTCGCAGCAAGGAATAATATGATTATTAAAAGTACCTGTTTTCCACACAAAAGGATCCATCTGGGTACTTAGTAATCTGCAGCCAATGGAGTAGTCAATCAGACTGACCAAATTTTAGTGATTGCACGCCACTCCACGTCAGTTACGGATGTACGGAGCTGCAGAGGAGAAACTGTGATTCAGATCACTTTGTGATAAAATCAGTCTTGAGAGAGAAAATGTCACTAACAAATAGCAACAGAATGGGAAATATGATGAAATGGAATACAGACAAACTGAACATCCCTGATGAAGTAAAAAAAAATACCAAGTAACACTAAGCAGAAAGTTGAGCAATGAAGAGATCACAGTAGGAGTAGATGAAAGGTGGGACAGGTCTGAAAAAGCCATTAAGGATGCTGCAGAGGAAATAATAGGCATAAGAAGGAACAGAAGAACCCAGGAATGGTTTGATGAAGATTGCAGGCCAGCAATAGAGGAAAAGAACAGGGCAAGAACAAAAGTGCTACAGAGAGAAACCAGAAATAATGTGGAACAATATAGAGAATTAAGTAGAAGAGCCAACAGACTGTGCAAGAGAAAGAAAAGAGAGTGGAATAAGAAGAAATTTCAAGAACTAAAGAAACAGAGTGAAATAAAAAAGTTCTATAATGCCATAGGAAAAATGAAGAATAGATTCCAACCAAAAACAATGGCCTGTTCCAGTAAAGATGGGAAAATGATAAGGGGGGAAGAACAGATAGTGGGAAGATGGGCAGAGTATTTCAAAGATACACTAAGCACCAGCCTAGAAGATGAAGAGACAGCCGCACAAGAGGGAAGAGTGGAGCTGGAAGTAGACAATGAAACCAATGAGGCAAGAAAGCCAACACTACAAGAGGTCTCACAGGCTGTGAACAAGTCAAAAAACAATCGAGGCCCTGGGGAGGACAGCAAAATTGCTGAATTAATAAAAACTGGTGGTGAGGCTGTAATAAAGAAACTGCACACATTAGTATCAGATATATGGGAAACAGAAACTATGCCAGATAATTGGAAAATTGGAATAATAGTCCCCACTTATAGTAAAGAGGACAGAACAGCATGTGAAACCTATAGAGGTGTAACACTCCTAAGTACAGCTTATAAGATCTTCAGAAGTATATTAAACGAAAGGATACAGAAGTGTGCAGAAGGCATACTAGGGGAATATCAGTGTGGCTTTCGACCAGGCAGAGGAAAAACTGATCAAATATTTGTGACAAGACAAATGATGGAAAAGTTCTATGAATACGATATAGATCTGCATTTCCTATTCATCGATTTCAAACAAGCCTTTGACAGCATAAATAGGCAAAAACTATACAGAGTACTGAAAGAAGTTCGTATATGTGCTAAATTATTAATAAGACTAATCAGAATGACAATGACAGAGACAAGAGCAAAAGTAAAGGTCCTTAGCAGAACAAGTGAAAGCTTTGACTTTAATAAAGGTGTGAAGCAAGGCGATAGTCTCTCCACTGTCCTATTCAATATAGCCCTATATAGTGTAGTAAATAAAATCAACAAAAGAGGCACCATATTTATGAAAACTAGCCACATATGTGCATACACTGATGACATTGCTATAGTAGGAAGAAATACCAGTACACTCCTAGAAACATACCGGGCAATGGAAACAGAAGCCTTAACAATTGGCCTCATAGTAAATGAAAACAAAACAAAATATATGGTAATGTCACAATCTGAGGCTAGAAGAACCCCTAAAAACCTAAACATCAATGGGAAATGCTTCAATGGAGTGTCCTCTTTTTAACTACTTGGGAGCCCTAATAACTAATGATAACAGTACTGCAAAGGCTATAAGGGAAAGAATACAAGCAGGAAACAGAGAGCTTACTTTGCAAATATGCAGCTTTTCAAAAATATCCTTGTTACAAGAAAAACTAAACAGCTAATATACAATTCCCTAGTCCGCCCAGTTATCACATACGGCTCAGAGGTATGGACGTTGACAGAACATGATAAAAATGCACTAAGAAGCATTGAGCGGAAAATACTACGCAAAATGTGTGGGCCAATAAGGAAGGAAGAGGGCTGGAGAATACGCTACAATGCCGAATTACAAGAGTTAATACAAGGCAGGGACATAGTAAAATTTGTGAAATCACAGCGAATACGATGGCTAGGACACTTGAAGAGAATGGCAGATAGAATTCCAAAGAAAATGATGAAAGGTATGATCCATTCAGTTAGGAGAAAAGGGAGACCTAGAAGATGGATCGACGAGGTAATAATGGATATCACCAATATGGGAGTCCGGGGGTGGAAAAGAGCAGAAAATAACAGAGAAGTGTGGAGGAAGATTGTTGAAGAAGCCAAGGCCCTCCAAGGGCTGTAGCGCTACTGAAGAAGAAGAAGAAGAATGTGCAACACTTGATTCCAGCTTTGTATGAACGCAACTATGCCCACACCCCTATTTTTATGCAAAAAGGGGGCGACACCACAGTCGCTTGTCAGGTGAAAGATTTGCTTCGAGAATCTTTCTGTAACTGCCGCATCAAACCTAAGCAATTTCTAGATAGCCGTCCTTCCAGATCCACCGACCTAAATCCATGTGACTTCTGGTGTTGGGATATCTGAAAGATCGTGTCCATCATGAATGTATCAGGAGTCTTCCTGATATGAAGGATGGTATATGATGACGTATCTCTCTGATTACACCAGAAGTGCTGCGAGCAGCTGTCGACCTTGTCGTGTAACGGATGCAGCATGTTGCTGATTCAGGAAACCATATTGAACACTTGTTGTTACCGTATCGCCATAAATATCCAGTAACGACCATTGCCTGCCGCTGTGGCCGAGCGGTTCTAGGCGCTTGAGCCCGGAGCCGCGCTGCTGCTACGGTCGCAGGTTCGAATCCTGCCTCGGGCATGGATCTGTGTGATGTCCTTAGGTTAGTTAGATTTAAGTAGCTCTAAGTCTATGGGACTGATGACCTCAGGTGTTAAGTCCCATAATGCTTAGAGCCATTTGAACCATTTTTTAACGACCATTATCATGCGTTTGAGCATTCCTCCCTTTTTCTTGCACCCACACCACATTCTCAGTGTTTATAGTGCCATATTTTCATTTGCTGGCAGAAACTGGATTATTTTTAACAGCACACTGCGCGAGCGCACCGATAATGAATATATCTGCGATGTATACAACCCACACTGCAACACTAGGAACACCGTCAGGTCAATTACAACCACTTGGCATCTTCATTTTTACCCCTTTTTAGATATCACGTCCTGTAAAACTTCTGTGGAAATTATTTCTCTTCTCTGTTTGGAATTTATCTAGAAAAGTCAAAACAGGAATTTTCGGTGATCGCGAATCTGTTACAAGTGTAACATTTAAATAAAATAGAATATACCATGAAGATAGTACCGCCATAACGAAGCATTATTAACTGCCAAAAGCTAGGAACCAGAGGCTTATAAGGCGAGAGTCTGCTCACCATTTGTATGGCAAGGAATCACATGCATGTCTTGTTACAGCATGAGTCGTTAGTGTGCTTGGGAAGTGCTGCGGACCTTGTAGCTGCCGCTGTTATTCGTCGCGCTCCTTCGTGGGTCGGCCGCCCGCTGTTGATGCAGCGGTCTAATCCACAGTAATAAGAGAGCGGCGTGCAGTGTGTACGTAATACCAACCCGCCACGGGCACTTTTCATTGCGGCTAAAGCGCCGAGGCGGCCACGTTCCACAGCTACGCACTGGGGGAGAACTACTTTAGGGGACATATCTGTGTGTATTCGGTACAGCTGTCCGTTTCAGTCGTCTCGTAATCGCTCTGAATGCGCAGTCATATAGGTCCAGTTTTCATCTGCTGTCGTTATGACAGATTGCAGAAGTAGACGTCCTAACATTGAGGACTCGTAATGACGAACTCCTGTATTATTGCGATTTATCTGCTGGCTAGTAGTTCACTCTCCCCTTGCGTTCTTGTGTGGACTGCAGGCAAACAAACCACATGACAATATCTAATACTGCCACCAAACGTTGCAGTTGATACATGATTGCTTCAACCGATAGCAAGCAAGACAATCTGATGAACTGCTATGTCTTTCTGTCTATTATGTAATAAAGTAGATGTAATAGGCAGTGGCCAACACCAAATAAAAGTTTTGAAAACATTATTTTCACTTTATACCTTCTTCTCACATGAAAGTTTCACCAATTACACAAAAAATAAAAATCCATAAAATAGTTGCACATATAGCCTGACAGCACTGCTACAGATTTATAGAAGGTTGTTTAATAATTTGACTATTTTATTGATTGATCAGGACATTAAAGAACCAGACAGTAATAATAATTTGTCTTACATAAATTATAAATGAATTTTTATACCAGACTTTTCCCTACAGATTTTCCCACTTATATGTTCGACATATACATCAAACACACACCCTCCTCCCCCTCTCTGTGCCCAACTCTTCTTCACTCTGTCCACCTCATCCTCCAACTAGTAACTGTGTACCTCCTCATTCCTGTCTCTACCTCCCCTCATTTCCGCCACCCCTCTCCTCTCTGACCCTCATCCCTTTGACCATATCCTCCTCGCCCCTCTCTCTTTCTGCCTCCTACCTCCTCCTTATCCGTTTCCACCTACCAGCTACCTGTCCACACCTTTCACCTATCATATACAGCTCTCTCCTAGTGTTCTCAGTCCATTTTCTTCTCACTCTCGCTATGTCCATCCCCTGCTCTGTCCCTTTCAACAGTCTGTCCCAGCTGCTCTCATCGACTTGTATAACCCCTGCAATGTACTTCAATAAAGCAGGCTGATACTACTCCTGCAACGTGCCTGTCATGTAGGGCAGGCCACACATCAGAGGCCTGAAGATCATTTATTTGCCCCTGACATACAGACCACCTTGCAAAGCAGATCGATAAAGCAGCCATCACTATTCCAACACAAAATGCCTGTCATGCAAGGCAGCCTACACGTTGGGGGTCTAGAAAACTGTTTCTTGCCTCTGACATGTAGGTTGCCCTGAAAAGCAGGTTGATTTGGCAGGCCCACACTGTCCCCACAAAATATGTCTGTTATCCAGCGCTGTCTATACTCTGGCGGCTGGGGAAATACATTTTTGACTGTATCCTATTGGAGCTAGTAGGCTATAAACCACACAGCGCTGATACTATTGAGGCCTGATGTTTCTGTGCCCAGTTTGGTTGAAATCGACCCAGTGGTTTTTGAGCACATCCCAAACATACACATATACACTCTGCTTTATATAGAGAGTGAATCACGAAGAATGTCACATAATTTTTGAGTTGGTTGTACATGTAAAAATAAACTGTAAAAGCCCTATGAACATGTGTCCAAATTTTGTTCATTATGTAACTAGAGTTGGTTGTAGACTACACACATCTATGAATGAATATGAAGACAAGTGTGAATAGTACTTACCAAAATCCTGGCGATGTAGTGGACAAAATAATGGTGTGACAGATGACTGATCAATCCTACAAGAGGTGTGGGGGTTCTCTAACAGATGGCAGCACTGTCATATCACACCAATGCAACAGCTGCAATCATACCCAGTGTGCAATCATGAGTTGGATCACTGATCAGTCGTGAGGCCATGTGCATGTCGTGCTTGGACGTTATTTCACTGAGCAAAACCAATATGTGCTTGAATACCAATGTGCCACACACGTTCACACACGCAGAATATTCAGACACGTTGTTTGTGTATGGGTACTGTAATGGCAGTTTCTCTGACCAACAAACCCCATGTGCCAGGGTATTTCCCAGCATGTTTCAAACATTACGTAAATCTGGAACACCATCGAGTGTACATGTAATTTGAGAACGTGACGCTATCCAGTCATCTGAAGAAAGGGGAGACATTATCGTTATGGTACAATGTAGTCCCACCACTAGTACACAGTGCATTAGCTGTCAGCTCGATAGTCCACAAATGCGAATGTGGTGTATGTTACATTCTGAGGGCTTCTACCTATTCCATGGGCAGACTGTGCAACTTTGCAATCCAGGTGGCTCAGTAAGCAGACAAAAATTTTTTGAATGGGTTTTCAGAAATTACTGCAACCAGTCGCCTTTTATGTAGATGTATTTTATTTAACCATGACCGGTTTCGAGCTGCCTAGCAACTCATCATCAGATGGTGTATACATTTAGTGCTTTTTTGTACCCATTATGTGGGTGGTTGAGTATCTGTGGCTAGACAGAAACGAGAACAAATAATCGCTACATGTGGTACAGTAACACGAAATATTTACAGCATAATTTATGTTTAACGTATAAGAGCAAATAATCACTACATGTGGTACAGTTACATGAAATATTTACAGTTTAATTAACGTTATTGAGGTGTTACTTACAAATAAATCTTTTTGCAGGTATATATATCTCTTTTAGGACGTATTTTTGAAACCATTGTGTCTTGTTTTTCACAATTTCACAAGTTAAAACTTTCACTAGATGTATATTACTTTTATGAGGCACTGTTGGAAACATATATCTCGTTTTTCGTAAACATCGCTGAACACACTTAGCCACAGATACGAATACAGGATTTACACATTATAAACAAGCCAAAGATTGCAATATAACTACAGTATCAAAGATTTCAAGTTGACCAGAGGCATTATTAGTCAACACACACACTGACAAGAGATTTGTCTTTATTACATGGAAAATAAATGTAAATTAGCTTAAACTAGTAAAATGTTTATTTATAAATTAGCTGTGCAATTTAACAGGTATATAAAACTAGATTTTATACATTATATTTCAGTTACATTTAAGATTATTGGTATTGAGAGTATTATGACAGCTAATTTCTTGCTCCTTCCATTGGCTGATCTTGGCATATGATGTCTGGGATGAGAGGTTGATGGTTAACTTAAAATAATAAGTAATGCTGGAACTTATAAGGGTGTGGAAAAGGTGTTGGCGGTGGGGGGGGGGGGAGGTGGTTGTATAGGAGAGGGGGGGGGGGGTTGAGAGGGTGATGTGGAGAGAGAAGAGAGCTGAAGGGGGGGGAAGGGGGGGGCAGAAGTGGTACAAGCTTTTATGTGTGTATGTGGGGGGGGGGGCATTTTGTTACTGAATAACTGTTTAGTTTTTTAAGTTCAAAGAATCCTTAAAATTCTGAAAGAAGGAGTTATTCGCCAGTTCTGTCTGCTCATTTAAACATAAATTATGCTGTAAATATTTCGTGTTACTGTACCACATGTAGCGATTATTTGTTCTCGTTTCTGTCTAGCCACAGATACTCAACCACCCACATAATTGGTACAAAAAAGCACTAAATGTATACACCATCTGATGATGAGTTGCTAGGCAGCTCGAAACCGGTCATGGTTAAATAAAATACATCTACATAAAAGGCGACTGGTTGCAGTAATTTCTGAAAACCTGTTCACACCACAGTCGCAGTGCTCCACATCCACAATGGATAAAAGTCTAATTTTTTGAATGGTTGGCTGTACATAGAGACATAATGCAATACATTTCAATTACATATAAGGCTACATCTACGCGCAATGCGTGATGAAGAACCAACATTACACTATGGAAACAAGACTCCAAGTTAGATTCTCAGTGAACGTCTGGCGTGGTATGACTGATGACCTGCTGATCTTCCTGTGTTCCTGCCAAATCGAAACGACGGCATATGCACGTTTCTTTATAGAAGACCTACCTGTACTCTTATAAGACATAACATCAGAGCAACAACAGCAGATGAACTTACTACATGATGGATCACCGATTCACTGCTCCAGACAAGTATCCTAGAATCTGAATAACACTTTTCCTCAATACTGGGTTTTCGATGGCGGACCCATAAATTGCCCTACCAAATCATTTGACCTAAGCCCATTAGATTTCTGTTTATCGGGCTGATTAGAGGGTGTATGAATGCTATGAAGGTGGATACCTGTGAAGAACATGTCGCTCGCGTCACCGATGCTGTTGCTAGCATTAAAGCTCGCCAAGATAATGTTCAGTGTGTAACCCTCAAACGCATTGACACGTTCCTTGAGATGGGTGGGAGACTTCTCAAACACTTCTTGTATGATGGATCATTCATCAGTTCCACGATTATTCTGTGGACCACAGCGCCTACACAGCATTCTGGTAAGTAATATTGACACTTATTTTCATAATCATACATGAATACGTGTCTTCACAATCATTCATGGATGTATGTACACTCCTGGAAATGGAAAAAAGAACACATTGACACCGGTGTGTCAGACCCAACATACTTGCTCCGGACACTGCGAGAGGGCTGTACAAGCAATGATCACACGCACGGCACAGCGGACACACCAGGACCCGCGGTGTTGGCCGTCGAATGGCGCTAGCTGCGCAGCATTTGTGCACCGCCGCCGTCAGTGTCAGCCAGTTTGCCGTGGCATACGGAGCTCCATCGCAGTCCTTAACACTGGTAGCATGCCGCGACTGCGTGGACGTGAACCGTATGTGCAGTTGACGGACTTTGAGCGAGGGCGTATAGTGGGCATGCGGGAGGCCGGGTGGACGTACCGCCGAATTGCTCAACACGTGGGGCGTGAGGTCTCCACAGTACATCGATGTTGTCGCCAGTGGTCGGCGGAAGGTGCACGTGCCCGTCGACCTGGGACCGGACCGCAGCGACGCACGGATGCACGCCAAGACCGTAGGATCCTACGCAGTGCCGTAGGGGACCGCACCGCCACTTCCCAGCAAATTAGGGACACTGTTGCTCCTGGGGTATCGGCGAGGACCATTCGCAACCGTCTCCATGAAGCTGGGCTACGGTCCCGCACACCGTTAGGCCGTCTTCCGCTCACGCCCCAACATCGTGCAGCCCGCCTCCAGTGGTGTCGCGACAGGCGTGAATGGAGGGACGAATGGAGACGTGTCGTCTTCAGCGATGAGAGTCGCTTCTGCCTTGGTGCCAATGATGGTCGTATGCGTGTTTGGCGCCGTGCAGGTGAGCGCCACAATCAGGACTGCATACGACCGAGGCACACAGGGCCAACACCCGGCATCATGGTGTGGGGAGCGATCTCCTACACTGGCCGTACACCACTGGTGATCGTCGAGGGGACACTGAATAGTGCACGGTACATCCAAACCGTCATCGAACCCATCGTTCTACCATTCCTAGACCGGCAAGGGAACTTGCTGTTCCAACAGGACAATGCACGTCCGCATGTATCCCGTGCCACCCAACGTGCTCTAGAAGGTGTAAGTCAACTACCCTGGCCAGCAAGATCTCCGGATTTGTCCCCCATTGAGCATGTTTGGGACTGGATGAAGCGTCGTCTCACGCGGTCTGCACGTCCAGCACGAACGCTGGTCCAACTGAGGCGCCAGGTGGAAATGGCATGGCAAGCCGTTCCACAGGACTACATCCAGCATCTCTACGATCGTCTCCATGGGAGAATAGCAGCCTGCATTGCTGCGAAAGGTGGATATACACTGTACTAGTGCCGACATTGTGCATGCTCTGTTGCCTGTGTCTATGTGCCTGTGGTTCTGTCAGTGTGATCATGTGATGTATCTGACCCCAGGAATGTGTCAATAAAGTTCCCCCTTCCTGGGACAATGAATTCACGGTGTTCTTATTTCAATTTCCAGGAGTGTAGTCTTTAACCCGCTCCAGTTCCGTAGCGGTAGAAAATCGGACACATGTTTGTAATACGTTTTTGGTTTATTTTCACGTGTAGAAGTACCTCACTTTTATGTTACATTACTCCTGAATCACCATGAATATAATACATTATTTAAGAAGTTTTCTTGGTGATCTGTCTTACTATAACACCACAACACTGTGAATGATCATACATTTTCATAGTGTTTTACGAAGCATCACTTCAATACTAGCTAGTTGAACAACGATTCCGTGGATTGCTTTGAAGCATACTTGAATGGGCACATCTAGAAGGTTGTGATATATACTCTGTGGTTCTATAGATCATCTGTGACTCTCTATGCCGTATCTTTCCTCTTTCCTTCTTTTATTAATTTTTTTAACCTCTTCATCTCAGAGTAGCACTTGAGCACTAGCATGTACGTCCTCAATTATTTACTGGATACATTCCGGTTTCTGTCTTCCTCTACAGTTTTTACCCGCTACAGCTCTCTTTACCTCTCTAGTACCACGGAAGTCATTCCCTCGTGTTTTAAAAGGTGTCTTATCATCCTGTCCATTCTCTTTGCCAGTGCTTCCCACATTTTTTTCCCTCTCTGATTCTGCGCAGAACCTCCTCATTCCTTACCTTACCAGTCCACCTAATTTTCAACATATGTTAAAAAATGACGAAATTCCTCCAGCGGTATTAAGGTGCTCGTTTTATTGGCAACTAGTTTCGATGTTGTTACAATATCATCTTCAGGCGCATGCTTGTTGACAGCAACCATATGCGTCTAACACTAGTAGTCAGTGGTGAGATACGCGTGTTCCATGCGGAAGGCAGGTAGTAACTGATATCAGGAATTTCGTCATTTTTTAACATACATCATACAAGCTGACGTCCCAAGTCGTCCGTTTCAATTATGGATATTCGAAGATTAATTTTCAACATTCGTCGGTAGCACCATATCTCAAATGCTTCGATTCTCTTCTGCTCTGGTTTTCCCACAGTCCACGTTTGACTACCATACAATGCTGTGCTCCAAATGTACATTCTCAGAAATTTCTTCCTCCAATTAAGGCCTATGTCTGATGCTAGTTGACATCCCCATATCTTAGAAACAGTAATAAACCAGCTGCTTTGTCTATAAAGGAACAGTTCTTCTTTTGCCTTGTGCTATTGAAGAATTTTATAGAGAATCTTATGACGCAGTTCTTGTGTGTAGTAATGAGAGCGGTCGAAGGACGAAGATATTAGAGAGAATGGGCTTTAAGATAGGAAATAACACTCAATACATTTTGAGAAAAATAGATTTATAGCGCCTCTCCGCAGCTGAAAAGTTAGTTGAAAAACTGGTAAAGGAAAGAAGGCAGAAAACAAGACACCACAAGAAAGGGCCTAAACTGAAAGAGGACGCTCATTAGAAATCTGGGGCCTTCAGAAGAGGAGACATAATAAAATCGTTAGGTGCAACTTTAAATTGCGTTCCATGAAAATAATATTTTTTTAAAGTTTATGTACCTTGTCCCAGAATCTATGAAGGCTAGAATTATGAAATTTCGTACACTTATTTCTATAGACTCAATAGATATTGTCTCGCGAGTAAATCTAAATTTCTGAGTATAAGCTCAGATACTGTGCAAAGTACTTGGAATTTTGCACAAATTTTATGTTTTATTTATAGAATTATAATTAGAAATTTATTTAAATTTTTCTATTAGACATATTCAAAAACTTCGTGAGAGAACCTTACTACATGCAAAGAGATTGACCACAGGAAATTTTATAGAAATCTCTAGAACAGTTTCTGAGGAAAAAGTATATGTATTACTTTTTGAAACTAAAACTTTTAGATCCCACAAAAAAGTTTAAATACATGTAATCCAAGAAACGTCACGGTAAATGTGTTAATTTCACGTAAAACATAATCCAAAATTTCATTGCTGTATCTCAAAATTTGTGGATTTGGTGCATTTTTTTAAATAGTGAGTGTTTTTCATGATCATCCCCCCTTAATACAAAACGCCCTTTAAAAGAAAACCCACCCAAGCTCGGGACTACGTGTGACTTTCAACGAACAAATGAATAAAAACTTTACATCACTTAAACATGATGAAACAGATAGATTCCAAAAATGTGCAGAGATTAACATGAGCTTAAAAATTATCTGTAGAACAAACGAAACTTTAAACCAAGGCGACGAATATAGCACATAAAATTAACGCCACGGATCTAAAATTTTGGATAGCTATATTAACTGTTAGCCTCTCTGTTCTCAAACAAATTGCGAGTAGTCGCAGTTGTGAATTAAATTAACCAGAATATGCTTTAAATTAATCACAGACAAATGAAGCTGCTAGTGGCTTTTCACTGCTACTTTATAATTTCGAAAGAGTGATAATTTTTTTCAAAAAGTGTAATTCTGTAGAGACAGCAGGAGAAGGTGACATAATATTATATGGATACACGTTCCTAGCAGCTCATTACAGTTAAAGCGTAACACTGACAACATTATGGGAGAGAACCACTTTCAACTTTCAACCATTTACCTCATGGTGAAGGCACCATATCATCTACATGTAAACAGATCGACGCTCACCGTTTGAAAGTGCAGCACTATAGAGCCCCCACAAACAGGTTCCAGTTATCCATCAACTGTGAGTATTCAACAACCGTGAAGACTGTATTTAGCAGATGCCTCCATTCGTCCAACTTCAATACATCAACTTCAATCTATGGTCAGTGTCACCACACACCGTGGCTATACTGGCCAGCCCCATCTGAAGTTCAGTGTGGCAATGGATACAAAACACACTGTGCTCTAGTATGGGACCCACACCTGAATACCAACTTTCAGCTACCACCTCCTATCGGCAATAATGGAGTCCACTTAGAATTCTGTGACCAGTAGATGAGCAGTCGGCAGGGCACATATGAGGAGAGCGGTAGTGGTGGTGGTTACAGGCATGCATTGTAGGGGAAATGCCGAGCACTGGAGGGGAAGTGCCAGACTAAACTGAAGTGTACGCTCATATTTTATGTAAATGTTAAGTGGGGACCCTATACACCCACACGTCCATGGTGACTATTCTAAAAGACCTGTCCCCTCTCCTTTGTTTAGTACCTATAAATAAATCCATGGAGAATTCATGGCTTTATTCTTGCTTGGCTTGTCAAGCACTTGTAACTTTCAGAGAAGCGTCATGAGTGGCAAATTTTGCGTAAAACGTACATATTTCTCTTTTTACCATGCTAAAATTTGCTCCTTTTGCCAAAACAAAGCGGAGTTTTCACAGTGTCACCTCACTGACATGTTTTTCAGATGTAGCTCTGAAACAGTGATTTATTAAGTTTATTGAATGAGAAACTGAGGAAAAGTAAGGTCAGTAGATTATGAAAAAACACATACTCGGTACAAAATAAAAGTGTAATGTCTTCACTTATGTTGTTCCAAAACCCACAACATTTCTAGTCGATGGTCACTAAAAATTACATTGTCTCATCAAAAAGGCTTGTATTTGATGGATTAACACAGTGGATAACGAAGTTTCGCACAATAACAATATGGCAAAATTCTCTCTTCCTTGCGTGTTATTGTTTACCAAAATCTAATTTCGATATCTCAAACCATTTAAGAAATATGACGAATGTCGTGTACACTCTGGCTTTATCACTGGCGCGGCACGGTCGCAAGTGTGTGTACTATATCACATCAGTTGTCTCGAGATTGACGACCCAAGTCCAAAAAAAACTAGCTAAATTTCATATGCAGCAACATACTGTGTAATATGCAACAAACGCAAAATCATATTTTTCATTGCAAGCTTTTTAGAATTTTGCACAGTGTCTTACTTCCATGTAAATATCACAAAACTGTGACCATCAATGAAATGATGGGCATATCACCATGAACCTGACATATCAAGCTACAAGTAACTCAAATATGAAATTTTTTACTTAATAGTTCCTGTAAAATCGTTCGTGAAAGTTTTCAGGGCGTGTGCCTCTATTCTGTCATTGCCGACCGGCCGAGAGGTGACCTAATACTGTCGGCCTTTCCTGTCCAACAAACGAATGAACTCGCCCAGCACTTTGGACGAAAATTGGTCACTGCATATCGGTCACCTTATCCTTCGCGAACTCTACCAAGCATCCACAAAGTGGAAGCAAATGTTTGGGATCAACTGCAGGCTGCCTCGACATTTACGAAACACAACCCCAAGTCACTTGCCACTACAATTAGTTCCTGCGCCACATAATCAAAAAATTATAAATCACGTGTCGAACAACACCTTCTGAGGATCAAGTTATGATTCTCAGCATAAGTTTACAACAATCTTGACATATTAAAAGTTAACAAACGTCCACGTGTTTATTCCTATACAGTGTTCTCTCCTACTAGCCAACTGTAAGTTTTCATCCCAAGTCTGCCATTTACTTCACGGACGTTATAGGTTGTTAATTTAATTGAAGGCAATGGAAATTAATTTAGTTGAAAGATAGGACTTACATACATGGTGATTCTCATTAACGTTTAAAAAAAAACCAAAGTGACATAGATGACACTGAGGCAAGTAATTTAATATGAGACACACGGGCTGCAAGTGTCGGGAATACCCGAAAATTGGATGACACATGCTGAACATATGACGTCACCAGGAGACGTACCTCGCTGCAAATGCAGCAGGTGAGCCTATCGGTCTGTCTCACCTGATCATCCCAACCCACGTCAAGTATTCACCTTGATATGGGTCCGGGTCCACGTGCGCGAATTTAGCGCATGGAGCTCATAGTTCGAGTCTTGGGAGTAACAGGAGTATTTTTCTTGTGCCAACGGCCTTGGCGCAGTGATAACACCAGTTCCCGTCAGATCACCGAAGTTAAGTGCTGTCGGCCTAGGATAGCACTTGGATGGGTGACAATCCGGTCTGTCGAGCGCTGTTGGCAAGCAGGGTGCACTCAGGCCTTGTGAGGCAAACTAAGGAGCTCCTTGATCGAGAGGTCTCGTAAACTGACATACGGCCGCGAGAGTGGTGTGCTGACCATATGCCCCCCCGTATCCGCAACCTGTAGTGACGCCTGTCTGCTGAGGAGGACACAGCGGCCGGTCGATACCGTTGGGCCTTCGTGGCCTGTTCGGGCGAAATTTAGTTCTTTAGAAAGCTTTTCGTTTACATTGAAGTAAGGTTTACTATTTAATTTATCCGCCTCGCTGCCTCTATTGGTTTGTTGCCAAGTACAGTACAACAAAAACCTAGCGTATTGCGTCACAAGTAAATGAGTATAAGATACCGAACTGCATCGCTAACAGCCGGCCAGTGTGGCCGAGCGGTTCTAGCCGCTTCAGTCTGGAACCGCGCGACCGCTACGGTCGCAGGTTCGAATCCTACCTCGGGCATGGATGTATGTGATGTCCTTAGGTTAGTTAGGTTTACGTAGTTCTAACTTCTAGGGGCCTGATGACCTCAGATGTTAAGTCCCATAGTGCTCAGAGACTTTTGAACCATTTGAGCATCGCTATCAGTAAATGATCTACGATTTCTTTCCTAGTTAAAGTCGGCAAACAAAAAAGAATGGACAAAAGGAACAAACACAGCGACTGCATATTTAAAAATGGTTTTCGAAAACAGAGTCGCCTAGATGAGCGACATGTAGGACTGCCCCCACTGGTGAGAGCAGGATCGACAAGCCCAAGTGCTGCACGTGTAGCGAGCTATGTCATTTGGAGAGGTCACATTTGTCATCCACCTTTGGAGTATTCCCAGACATCTGCGGCCCCATGTGTCTTATATCAAATACCTTGTCTCAGCGCCATCTACGTCGCTTTGAGGTTTTCTAAACGAAAATAACAATCACCCTGTGTAGGCATACACAGGAACGTTACCAAGAGTGGCGGTATGCCTCGTACCCATCCAATGTCCCTGTTTATACACACATAAAAAATGTTTTGTACAGAAAATTGGAACAGATATCTACATAAACATCATTTCCGCCCTTTTTATTGCTCATGAAAACAACACATTGCATGTTGTACCACCATACAGCGATACCTTCAGAGGTGGTGGTCCAGATTGCTGTACACACCAGTACCTCTAATACCCAGGAGCAGGTGCATTGATGCATGGTTGTATTCGTCGTGGCATCCTATCCAAAAGTTCATCAAGGCACTGTTGGTCCAGATTGTCCCACTCCTCAACGGCGATTCGGCGTAGATCCCTCAGAGTGGTTGGTGGGTTACGTCCTCCATAAACATCCCTTTTCAATCTATCCCAGGCATGTTCGATAGGGTTCATGTCTGCAGAACGTGCTGGCCACTCTAGTTGAGCGATGTCGTTATTCTGAAGAAAGTCTTACAACATATGCACGATGGGGCCGCGAATAGTCGTCCAATATGCTGCCGAAATGTTTGCACTATCGGTCGGATGATGGCATACACGTATCTTACAGCCTTTTCGGCGCCTTCCATGACGACCAGCGTCGTACGTCGGCCCCACATAATGCCACCCCAAAACAGCAGGGAGCATCCACCTTGCTGCACTCGCTGGACAGTGTGTCTAGGCGCCGCTCATGTATGTTTCGTTTACATCTTTAAGCGGGTTTAGTGACTTCTCTTAACAGTCAATGGGACTGTGTCTGTGATACAATATCCACAGTCAACGTCTATTATCAGGAGTTCTGGAAACCGGGGTAATGCAAAATTTTCTTTTTATGTGTGTATTTACAGTGATGTGACAGAAATCATGGGACTGCGATATGCACGAATAGAGATGGCGGTAGTATCACATGCAAAAGGTTTAAAAGGGCAGAGTATCTACGGAGCTGAAATTTGTATTCAGGTGATTCATGTGGAAAGGTTTCCAGCGTGATTATGGCCGCACAACGGGAATTAACAAACAGAAGACGCTGAATGGTAGTTGAGGCTAGACGTATGGGATACTCCATGGAGATAAATATTGTGAGAGCCACAATGTCAAGATCGTGGTGAGAATAGCAAGTTTCTCATATAACGCAATGGCCGACGGCGTTCACTTAACGACCGAGAGCGACGTACGACGGATGTATCCGTTAGGACAATGGGGCGGAATTTTATGTTATTAGGCTATGTCAGGAGACAACCGACGCGAGTGCCTTTGGTAACAGCACAACAACGCCGGCAGCGCCACTCCAGGGCTCGTGATCACATCGGGTGGTCAGATGAGTCGCGATTTTAGCTGTAAGAGCCGATAGTGGGATTCGAATGTGGTCAGACCAAACGAATCCATGGACCAAAGTCGTCAATAAGGTACTGTGCAAGCTGTGGTGGCTCAATAATGTTGTCACCTCTGCTTACATAAAATGTACTGGGTCCTGTGGTCCAAGTGAACCGTTCACTGACTGGAAATGGCTACGTTCGGCTACTTGGAGACCATTTGCAGCCATTAGTGAATGAAATTTCCATGGATGACAACGCGCCATATCACCGGGCCACAAATGTGCGCGATTGGTTTGAAGAACATTCTGGAGAATTCGACCAAATGATTTGGCTACCCAGGTCGACTGACATGAATTCCATCGAACATTTATAGGACATAACCTAGCACAAAATCCTGCACCGGCAACACTTTAGCACGGCTATAGAGGCCGCTTCGCTTAATATTTCTGCAAGGAACTTTCAACGACATGTTGTGTCCATGCCAGGTCCAGCTGTTGCATTATGCTGGGCAAAACGGGGACCGACATGTTATTAGGAAGTATCCAATGACTTTTGTCACCACAGTGTTAATTTCGAATGGAACACAGTCACAATGTATTTATTTCCAGGACGATTTTCAGAGGTTTAACCCACCATTACAATGTATATTTATGTGTAGTAGTACGATATGTATGCGTTGTGTTACGACTGTCGGGTAACTTGTGACATTGCGTCCAGTGATCGCAGTCTCCTTTTGCTGTCACATTGCATCACATACATTGAAGTGCAGCAAATATGGCGTCTAAAATCGAATAATTATAGAAAACATCTTTGCTCCCCAAATTAATATAAATTATTAGTGCAAGTTAGTAATCAATAATAAAGAGAAAGCTTCAGCAGTTAAGAATTAAATCACGAATAACAGTTAACAGGGGGAGACGCATTCAGCGCAATTTTGATTACATTTTCTTGGAACGAGTTAGACTGAAGTTCCACGTATCGAAATTTTGCTCTCGGTGGACTGATGAAATTTACGAAGACTTATGAAACGTGCGTAATTGATGAGTGCTTTCGGTATATGTACTCTGCAGTGTCAGGTTTCAATTTGCACTGGCTGAATTGATTACAGCTTCAACTCAGTAACGAAGCTCTATCTGATGCTGGTTTCAGTAATTCCATTAATACGCCATCTTTTATTCATGAATAGTTTTGTAGCTAAATTCTGTGTCAGTTGACGCAAATTATACCAGCAACTTGTGTTTCGAGCCCCATTTGTAGCTACCGAGTTAATACCGCCTCCAGCGATTCACTTGCTTCTTCCACTTGCTTCTTAAGCGTTGAAAGTTAACACTGAAAGGTAAATACGAATGAAATGTGGAAGACGTTCCTTTAAATGTTACATGCTCCGCGCACATTCCTCATACCACCTTCTTCTGCCGAATGTCTACAATCTGCACCGTTCTGCAAGTGTTAGGTTTTGATATTTTGGCTTAAAGCGTAGTCTCATACCCATATATTACAGGTGACGCATTTATGTGCACCTTTATGATACCTTGTTATCAGAGGATTCGCTCTATCAATCACTTACCCGTTAAAAATACCAGGCGACTTTGAAAAAATTCCAAAGTTGCTTCTGAATTTTGTAAAAACTTACAGTACTTTTCAGGAAAAATCAAGTAAAATAGGAAACATTTACCAAGAAAATGCACTTCGTACGAATATTTTAGTACCATATTAAGCATGTACATGTCATCTATCTTCTGCAAGACACCTTATGGTGTGTGGTGGAGGGTACGTCTCTGATTTTCTTATTGTGCCCATTTCGCCAAACGTTTCTGAGAGGAAATAGTATATTACCCGACTGTTCTTGGAATTTACGCTCTGGGAATTCAAACAGTAAACCTTTCCGTGATACACAAACCTCCTCTTTTCAGTCTCCGCCTCTGGAGTTCGTTGAGCATTTCCGTAACGCTCTCGCGCCGACTAAACGATCCCATGACGAAGCGTACTGCTCTTTGGTGAATCTTGTCTATCGTTTCTATTAGTCAAAACTGGTAAGCGTTCCAGACTCGTGAGCAACAGTCAATAATCGGCATTACAATAGTATTGTAATCTACACAAATCAAAAAAAGTTTTGCATCAACCCGTTGCCCAGTAGTCCTGAAGATAGACGTTGAGTTTGGATATTGTATCACATACACAGTCCCTTTGACTGTTCAGAGACGTCACTAAACCAGTCAAAAGTAAACAACCATGCATCAGCAGCGCCTATTAGACAGAGGATGTCAGACAGCCGATCAGTTCCAGTCATTTCACTAGGAAGGAGGTACACGGCTCGTGTTGTCTGTAGTTCAACCATGCCTAGACGGTCAATACCGCGGTTCGATCGGATTGTTAGTTAGTGACAGGAAGGGCTCTCAATAACTACTGCAGGGGATGACAGCTACCTACAGATTATGGCTCGGAGGAACCCTGATAGCAACGCCACCACGTTCAATAAAGCTTTTCGTGCAGCCACAGGACGTCGTGTTACGACTCAAACTGTGCGCATACACTGCATGATGCGCAATTTCACTCCCGACGTTCATGGCGAGGTCCATCTTTGGAACCACGACACCCCGCAGCGCGGTACAGATGGGCCCAACAACATGCCGAATGGACCGCTTAGTATTGGCATCACGTTCTCTTCAGCGATGAGTGTCGCAACTGCCTTCAACCAGAAAATCGTGGGAGACATATTTGTAGGCAACCCGGTCAGGCTGAACGCCTTAGACACAAGCCGGCCGTAGTGGCAGAGCGGTTCTAGGCGCTTCATTCTGGAACCGCAAGACCACTACGGTCGCAGGTTCGAATCCTGCCTCGGGCATGGATGTGTGTGATGCCCTTAGGTTATTTAGGTTTAAATAGTTATAAGGTCTAGGAGACTGATGACCTCAGTCCCATAGTGCTCAGGGCCATTTGAACCATTTCTGAACCTTAGACACACTGTCCAGCGAGTGCAGCGAGGTGGAGGTTCCCTGACGTTTTGGGGTGGCATTATGTGGGGTCGACGTACAACACGGGTGGTCACGGAAGCGTCATAACGACTATACGATACATGAATGCCATCCTCCGACTCATAGTGCAACAATATTGGCAGCATATTGGAGAGTTATTCGTCTTCATGGACACCTTGCGAATGAGTTCCTTCAGGATAACGAGATCGCTCGACCAGAGTGGCCAGCATGTTCTCCAGACATGAACCCCATCGAACATGCCGGGGATATATTGAAAAGGGCTGTTTATGGACGACGTGACCCATCAACCTCGCTGAGGGGTCTACACCGAATCACCATTTAGGAGTGGGACAATCTAGCCCAACACTGCCTTGATGATCTTTTGCATAGTATGCCACGACGGATGCAGGCATGCATCATTGCAAGAGGTCGTGCTACTGGGTATTAGAGGTACTGGTGCGTACAGCTATCTGGACCACCACCTTGAAGGTCTCGCTGTATGGTGGTACAACATGCAATGTGTGGTTTTCATGAGCAATAAAAAGGGTGGAAATGATGTATATGTTGATCTCTATTCCAAATCACTGTACAGGTTCCGGAACTCTAAGAACCGAGGTGATACAAAGCTTATTTGATGTGTGTATTTATTTTGCGGATAAATGACATTTCCTTAAGATTCTTCAAATCAACCTTAGTTTGGGACCTGCTTTTCCTAGAGCTAGTTTTCTATCATCTTCCACTGTGTCTCACTGGACGGTTATGCATAGGTAGTTTGTAGCATTTGTAACCGTTTCCAGTAATGTATCCTGAATAGTCTAATTAAAGAATAGTAGATACTAGCTGAAACATGCAGAACTCAAGCGTTTATTTTAGGTGTTTGACGCTGGCTACTGGCTTGCGGGCAGAGCTGTTACTGTCCACCTGACTACCTCCATTCTCATTGGTTATCGGACACAAAATTATTTACTATTTTGTTTAAACACTGTCACCATAAATTCGCCAGCATCAAGAATGTGCTGCACAACTAATTTTTAATCCATTAATACACACTCAGAGGATCTAAAACATCCACTATAGGTAAACTGAATTATAACTGGTGTCCCCCCTCGACCTTCATGTAGGCATCATGTTAAAAAAATACTAAAAATATAGATATTCATCTGCATGTTTCGTGGCGTAATGACTGTTCCATTCGATTTGCGCCTTCTTCTGATATTTTGGCTGTAAATCGTTCAGCCATCTTCAGAGTGAGCAGAAAGACTGACGCTCCAGCCCTAGCTCCATCCTCATCACTTAGAGGCAGAAGTTTTGATAGAGAGTTTTTAACCCTAATTCAGATATGTTATGACCTCGCCATACTTTTTATTTAACAACGAGTTTTTTGAACAGACCGACGGTGTCGCCATGGGTAATCCCTTGTCCTCCTTGGAGGTTTACGGAGGCCTTCGAGGAAAAGGCGCTGGAATCATCTACATTAAAGCCCACAGTATTTTTAAGCTATGTTGATAACACGTTTGTAAAATGGTTCAAATGGCTTTGAGCACTATGGGACTTAACTCCTGAGGTCATCAGTCCCCTAGAACTTAGATCTACTTAAACCTAAATAACCTAAGGACATCACACACATCCATGCCCGAGAGAGGATTCGAACCTGCGACCGTAGCGGTCGTTGCGGTTCCAGACTGTAGCGCCTAGAACCACGCGGCTACTCCAGCCGGCGACACGTTTGTAGAGTGGTCCCATAGTCTTAACAAGAATTTTTGAATCATCTGAATTCCATCCATGCAAAAATCCAGCTTTCAAAGAAAAATAAGGAGGATATCTTTCCATTTTTGAATATTTTGGTTCGACCCAAAGATGATGCTACCTTGAGATATACAGTATATCAGAAACAGACCCATTCAGATATATATTTACGTGCAAGTAGCTGCCATCATCCTTCACAGACGAAGAGTTTTCTCAGAAGTTTGGTTCACGGAGTGTACATCATTGCTGTCGAGAGCAGTCTGCAGGATGAGCTCCTAATCTTAAAGAGAGTTTTTGAAGCAAACTGGTATTCTCCACAGGAGGTACATAAGGCACTACAAATGAAACCAAATCAGGCCATAAGCAATGCACAAGAAGACAGAAAGATTTAAAATCGTGGCTTTCTTGCCATGTAACGAGAGCCGAGCAGCACTTCTGGATTTCGTTAAAGACGATTTGATGCTCCTGAAGGACCCCCTGCGATGTAGCCTCTCATAAATCGGACAGACGTTTTGTAAAGTTCATGAAATATGTACGGAATATAGCGAGTACACCCGTCTCTTACAGCCAAATAAATCGACTGTAGCAGAACATTGTATTGGTACTGGTTACTTTATGTTGTATGGAAACGTCGAAATTTTTGCGTATACATAATCTTCTAGGACGAGGTGGTGAAAGAGGCTATTGAAATTCACTTGGCAACGAATTTAATTAATTGAGATAGCGGCTTCAGCTTGAATAAGTCAAGCAATCCGGCGCTTTCTGTAATAAAAGACGTCTAGACAGTGCTGCATCGACATCCCAGCATGGTTCGACTGCACAGCCACAGATATAATTCATGCACACTGTACTTCTTTCCCGCCTATCAACATCTCTGACGCCTGTGTACCTGTGGCAGCATGCACAATGGCGCCGTCCGCGACTTCGAAAAAACGGAACGAGTGCTGGAGCATCATTCTTCCGGCTGACACTAAAGATGACTCAACGATGTACAGCCGAATTATTAGAAGGACAGGCTGATTTTATGCATCTGCACATCCAAAATTTAATGTAGCGATACAGATGCTGATATGTACAAATCGATTTTTCTTGACCACGATCGACAGCAACGCAACGCTGGTAGGTGACTTGTGGACACGTGCTTCGTAGCTGAGGTTTTTCTTCAGCAGTGTGCTGCAGATGGAGCGGGAGGTTTCCGAACGAGCCGCGAGGTGACACTGGAGACTGTGGTGCCGGCAGTGCGAAGTAAGTGCAACATAGGGCCAACAAGTGAGCATTGCGCGTCAGATAGACGCCTTGTTTTGGTGAGATGGAGTGTGCGAACATCCTTGTGAGATGCAGGGTGTTCTATAGGAGCTTTGGGCCAGTGTTAATATTATGAGCTGGAACATTCAACAGTCGGCGACAGTGCTGGGGGTTGTGGTTCATTATAAACGTTATACAGAACTCTCGCTGTAGCCTTGAATGTTGAACTTGTGTCTTCTGGACATTACTGGGGTTTAATTGACAGTGTCAATCTCATCTTACGGTCGGTTCAAATGGTCAATAATACATTTGTTTCCCAAGTTTTGAAATTCAGAAAGAGGCTGTTTTGGCAGCGTAAATACACTCCTGGAAATTGAAATAAGAACACCGTGAATTCATTGTCCCAGGAAGGGGAAACTTTATTGGCACATTCCTGGGGTCAGATACATCACATGATCACACTGACAGAACCACAGGCACATAGACACAGGCAACAGAGCATGCACAATGTCGGCACTAGTACAGTGTATATCCAACTTTCGCAGCAATGCAGGCTGCTATTCTCCCATGGAGACGATCGTAGAGATGCTGGATGTAGTCCTGTGGAATGGCTTGCCATGCCATTTCCACCTGGCGCCTCAGTTGGACCAGCGTTCGTGCTGGACGTGCAGACCGCGTGAGACGACGCTTCATCCAGTCCCAAACATGCTCAATGGGGGACAGATCCGGAGATCTTGCTGGCCAGGGTAGTTGACTTACACCTTCTAGAGCACGTTGGGTGGCACGGGATACATGCGGACGTGCATTGTCCTGTTGGAACAGCAAGTTCCCTTGCCGGTCTAGGAATGGTAGAACGATGAGTTCGATGACGGTTTGGATGTACCGTGCACTATTCAGTGTCCCCTCGACGATCACCAGTGGTGTACGGCCAGTGTAGGAGATCGCTCCCCACACCATGATGCCGGGTGTTGGCCCTGTGTGCCTCGGTCGTATGCAGTCCTGATTGTGGCGCTCACCTGCACGGCGCCAAGCACGCATACGACCATCATTGGCACCAAGGCAGAAGCGACTCTCATCGCTGAAGACGACACGTCTCCATTCGTCCCTCCATTCACGCCTGTCGCGACACCACTGGAGGCGGTCTGCACGATGTTGGGGCGTGAGCGGAAGACGGCCTAACGGTGTGCGGGACCGTAGCCCAGCTTCATGGAGACGGTTGCGAATGGTCCTCGCCGATACCCCAGGAGCAACAGTGTCCCTAATTTGCTGGGAAGTGGCGGTGCGGTCCCCTACGGCACTGCGTAGGATCCTACGGTCTTGGCGTGCATCCGTGCGTCGCTGCGGTCCGGTCCCAGGTCGACGGGCACGTGCACCTTCCGCCGACCACTGGCGACAACATCGATGTACTGTGGAGACCTCACGCCCCACGTGTTGAGCAATTCGGCGGTACGTCCACCCGGCCTCCCGCATGCCCACTATACGCCCTCGCTCAAAGTCCGTCAACTGCACATACGGTTCACGTCCACGCTGTCGCGGCATGCTACCAGTGTTAAAGACTGCGATGGAGCTCCGTATGCCACGGCAAACTGGCTGACACTGACGGCGGCGGTGCACAAATGCTGCGCAGCTAGCGCCATTCGACGGCCAACACCGCGGTTCCTGGTGTGTCCGCTGTGCCGTGCGTCTGATCATTGCTTGTACAGCCCTGTCGCAGTGTCCGGAGCAAGTATGGTGGGTCTGACACACCGGTGTCAATGTGTTCTTTTTTCCATTTCCAGGAGTGTATTTGCCGTTGTCTTTACCTATACCGCTCGACATGTTGAGCAAGCTGTTCGACTGATATGCGCCCCTCTTGCTCTATAAGGAACTGGTTTACGGATCGGTACAGACTTGGCTCCATAGTTTGATTTAACAAGGTCAGATTCTGCCTTGGCAAAAATTCTAAAGTGGTTTCTGGCCAGTACAGCTGTGGCTGAATAACATTCAATTTTGTGACTCCTGAAATTGACGCTGGCAGATGGAAGGTTGGTCCTATTATGTTACGCTTAGTTCCATTGATTAAAATTCCACTTCCTTCGAGCTCAGTCCGGAACCGCGCGACTGCTACGGTCGCAGGTTCGAATCCTGCCTCGGGCATGGATGTGTGTGATGTCCTTAGGTTAGTTAGGTTTAAGTAGTTCTAAGTTCTAGGGGACTGATGACCACAGATGTTAAGTCCCATAGTGCTCAGAGCCATTTCCTTCGAGCTCTACACGTTTCGCTTCCGTAAACACTCCTTGCTCAAAACAACTTGCTACTACTACCATATTGTTGTACGTGGAGAAGTTCCAATGCATCCCGACCCGTTGTAAGTTCAATTTTGGTTCCACGATGTTCCTTGGACAGTCTATTCCTTTCTCCTTGGATAAAAATAACTGCACGTTGCATGTGTCCCATACTTTTAGCTTCACAGATTTTCCTCCAACATTCACTATTTTTGATCCCAAACAACACCGATTGTGTGATTGCTTTCATCCATAAACTTATCTTATATGAACTGGTGCAATAAACACGACTTTCCTGGGACATCACTGTCGATAACTAAAAATTTAAACAGTTAATCGTACGACTCTGACATCGTTCAACTTTTTTTTTTTTTTTTAAGGCTTTGCCGCAAATTTACTCCGACGCATTTATTTCTCCAGAACTTCGTCTGATTTCTTCTCCAACAACACTCAACATACTTGAGACGCTACACTTCCCTTTCAGTAACCTGAGGATAGGGATCGCCATCATCCTCCCTCCCTCTTCAAAAAGACTGCTGGCCCAAGCAGGCTCACAATATTCGTAAACGCATATAAAATACAATGCCTAATTTATCTACACAAACCCAATGATACATAACAAGAAAATAAAAAACAAATCTACAAATACTTTATTACTTTCTAGATCTTAAAGGATACGGTACTTCATGCTGTATATCTTCCTGGTTTTCTCTGCTCTTAGCACCTCTCTTCACTCTCTCTTTCTTCCTCTTTCCTTCCTGTGACACGCCTGGAATCACATCCGGGCAACCCTTAAATGGCCGTAATCGCCCAACGTGTACTATCGTCGTTCTAGTTGGTAGCTGAAGCTTCACATTAACGGGAGATGTAGTGTCAATGTGTTCTTTTTTCCATTTCCAGGAGTATATTTAGGTAAGTTTAAATATATAAAAATAGGTATACGACTGTTCCGGTTCTCCGTGTTATTGTCCATTTGGCACAATGCTGCCGATAATAAGTACACATATGGGAATGTGTATCATTTCAGTTAACTAATTTCACTTCTCTGTTTGTTGTAGAATACTGGTTATACTTTGTGCATTGATTCTTGTGCTAGCACGGGATTCATTGCAATTGCAAGCGGCCTGGGGCGGATTTCAACACTCTTGTCCAGGCGACGCAATGGTACGTTATCTGGCGGCAGTTCTGTAATAGTGGTACCCGAATTTTTCGGGATTAAAATTATTAGAAAGATTATTTTCTGCTTTGTATTTCTTTAATGTTATTGGGATCATTTGTCAATGATTAGAAGTTTTGATTGATACCAGTATATAATTCTTAGATTGCTATTTACGTGTTTTCTGAATTCTATTTCTTAAAAGATTATGCTTGTCTCGCAAGGTTGGTATGTGGATGTTCAATGACGATACAAATTTTGAATCGTCGGTTTGAATTTCTGGCAGTGATTTCATATTGCAACCGCCACACTATATTTCTTGTTTCTGTGCGTGATTTTAGTCCAACTTTGTCTCCCACTCTATGAAAGTATACGCATTACCTAAACTGTGTACCGATAAACTGATTTCTGACTTAAATTCCTATGCTAATCTTTGACTAAACAGAAGCTAATTTGAACTAAACTGTAAACCGGTCTTAAAGTAGCTTATCTTTATACTAAATGCGCAATTTTCCAAAGCACAACAGCAAATAGCAAGCAGGCAGTGGCTAAGATAGATTTATATTTCTAAGTAAATATTGAAACATGGTTCAATCTGATAATGCGTAATGATGAACAATGGGTTGGAGATAGTAACTATTCTTATGAAATGATATTCCAAGACAACGATTTTAGAATAAAGTATACACTCAAACAGGCGAGGAAAACTTTGTGTGACCTTCATACATAACATTAGTCTGAACAATATTATGCTTAACGAAGTGAACAATGATTTTTTAAAAAAGGTGCAACGTTAACAGAGAATTTTTATAACAGTCAAATAGCTTCATCAGTTGATGTCTTAATGCATGATTCAGGGAAGTGGGGAGGCCTTTCTCCAAACTCCGAGCAATTGAAAAAATTTAAGTAGCTGACAATAACCATTTCTACAAATTAGCGCGCAGTGCTTCAGTCTTACCTCAAACTTCTTGTCTTCAAAAAATAACATTATTCGAAAGATATATTCCGTTCGTCTTCCAATATAAACATCATACTCATCTTTGCTGTCCTTTGTTGTTGTTTTTTGGGGAAGGAGAGCAGACAGAGAAGTCATCGGTCTCATCGGATTGGGGAAGGACGGGGAAGGAAGTCGGCCGTGCCCTTTGAAAGGAACCATCCCGCCATTTGCCTGGAGCGATTTGGGAAAATCACGGAAAACCTAAATCAGGATGGCCGGACGCGGGATTGAACCGTCGTCCTCCCGAATGCGAGTCCAGTGTCTAACCACTGCGCCATCTCGCTCGGTTCTGCTGTCCTTTGCAATAAATCTTTCTTCACCTAACAGATACAAACACAAGTCAACACAGTAATAATGTCCATCACCTACCACACTTCAACTAAGAATATATCAGCCTGCGCAGAGATAAATACTGTGCCATAACAAAATCAAAGATTGTTTAACAGTAACGTAACTTGTTCTCTCTCTGAGGTGCACATCGATAACATACAAAAATCAAAATCACATGTCCGCCAACAATAATCCAGACAGAGATCCCATGACAGTTGCTTAATGTTAAGATGTTTTTTGTGGTTTGACGTACAGCTGGGTATCTAATTCTTTTCCGTCTCATCCTGGCATTTGACACATGTGTGTTGACTAACATCAAGCTTCTGTATAATTACACATGCGTCAAGTCACTGTAATTATGGCGTTTCCTTATTACTTTATATCTGCATGAAAAAGATGTTAAGCGCTATTGCTGATGGTGGCGCGCAAAATGTTTTTACAATGAAAATTCTTATGATTGTTACATAAGAAGTACTACTGAAAAATAAGAGTAACGGGTTATAAAGTAGTTAACCGATAGAAAATATTTAGCAATAGAATACAATGGATGTCCCGTATATTTCGAACTTCTCAAATAATCTTTGCACAGAAGCAAAATGAAAACATTATGAAGCAAATGTTTTTTACCTACCAGGGTGAGATTAAACAGCCTGACTGCCTTTATAGTAACTTGGTTCGTTGTGAATATATAAACAACAGTAAGCATTTTTAAATAACACCCTATCTTTTATTCTGCTATCCATTTCCTCTTCTCAAGACTTTTTGAAAACTATGACAGTGTCATTCATATAAGCATGATGTTATTAGAAACGTAACACAAAATTAGCTTTGACTCTCCTGTACTAGAACACACAGCAAGGTACTCGGGGTAACGTGACTCGTTCACTTGCTGCAGTCGACAGTAAACAAATAGAAACACAAGCAAACTGCACGCCAGTGAGTCAATAGTCTACAGTTGAAGGTTTTTGTGAGTACAGTGCACGTCAACTAAGTGAAAGTAGAAATGGTACTTATTCATGGAGAATGTAGTTGACGGAACGACCGGAGTTCATTTTCCTTGTGTTTCCATTTGTTTATACTCCAGGAAGTGGACGAGTCACCTTACCCCGCGTACCTGCTGTGTGTTCTAGAACAGGAGACTCAAAGTCATTTCTATGTTATGTTCCTAATAAAGTAATGTTCACGTGAGTGAATAGCATGCTGCTATTTAAAGAGGGCACAGTGCTGTTATGGCTTGATAACAAATAAAATTAAAACAAAAGCAATCATTCGGGTGAATGTCCCATTGGTACCTAAGCAAGAGAATATTACTTGGGCTGGTTACGATAAAAGAAAGACCCTGCATATGCCAAGCGCAGCCGTAATCTATAGTTCCGCTCTTGCCATTACATGGAAAGCAACATACTAGTTTCGTGTTCGTAAGACGTAGTGCCATTCAGTCATTGTGTATGTCTGTTTCGGTCATACACGTAAACCGTTCAGTTTCTGTCAGCTAATGTTAGTTTAAGCAGAATAGTGGGATTCCCGAATGTGAGAATACGGCTCGCCTTGCTACAGCTTCTCGACAGTGACGTCATGCGGAAACTGCCGATCGCTACCGAACGCATTTGTCGAACTTTCTGTAACAATACAGTCAGTGACGTCTGGCTACCATGTGCTAAAGTGCTACACCACATTGTATATATCGCACTAAAATTATGCTATTTCGTTTCGACTGCGAGCCAGAAATCGTACTAAAATTACGCCATATCTCTTCGAATGTGTGCTCATATGTAAATAAAATGGACGGAAACATGTTTTGTTGTCGTCTACCCACGAAAACTTGGAACCATTGCAGAGTGCTGAAATGAGTCACCCAAGCAAGATCAACTCGGAAAAGTGACGCAGTTGTCTGTTTTCTACTACGCATGCTTTTATGTGACGTCATCCCTTCTGGCACTACAAGTGCTACGTTGCTCACAGCCGCAAGTCAATTTTTTTTTTTTAACTGCGTGTAGCATAGCATGCAAGTACAGAGTATTAGGGATTTTTAAGCGCCCTGTCGCCATGACTCCACTGTGGATAAGTGGTCTGAAGTATAGAATAGTAATCTGCAGAACTAGGTAATATCCCCACCGATACTAACAT
Organism: Schistocerca nitens; assembly: GCF_023898315.1. NCBI lineage: Eukaryota > Metazoa > Arthropoda > Insecta > Orthoptera > Acrididae > Schistocerca > Schistocerca nitens. The sequence continues at coordinate 849,862,808 of NC_064617.1, forward strand.
ATATTCATTTTATTTTATTCCTCACAATGTTGAACAGTTAATAATAGATTTTAAAAATTAACAGTTCAGTTTATACACGCAAAAATAAGATATTCGATTTATTTACTTTTACTACCATTTTAAGTCAGAAGGCTACAGGCTAGATGAAAGTAAAACAAGTGCATATACGAGGAAATTTAGTATGAATGTTTTGCTGTAGATGATCGGCTAAAGAGACCATTTTCCAATAGATGTTTGGAAGAGTAAGTGAAATTTAAAGAATTAAGTACATGTACTTCAAATGTAAATATAACAGAGGAGCGTTGGATGAGGTTCTCCAATCTGGCTTACATAGCACTAAATATTTCGAAATACTTGTAAAATACTATGATCAGCTTTTTTAACTGTCCAGAACCAATCCATAAGCTCGAATACTCAAATACCCATGAAAATGTAGAAGAAGATTTATCCCCAACTTTCAAAGTAATTAAAGAAGTTATTAATGCCTTATATAGGTAGTGCAGAGAACTGTTATAGTACAACTTTTGAAATGTTCTCTAGCAAAAATAAAAAAATTAGTCAAGATTTTAAAACAAATAAACTCCTAGTAAATTGGAAGGTGGTCTTGACGTACTTACTACCAAGGAAAGCAATAAGCAAGATGTTAACAACAGAGGAATTTCTTTTTAACCAGTTGTATAAAACATATTTTTTGTATAAACATATTTGTTGTATAAAACATATTTTTCAAGATTGTACTAATCAGAGTAGAAACAACACTAGAGAATAAGTTAGGTGATACATGTAGATGGTTTTAGCAAAGGCAGTTCACGTTCTGAACGAGTATTCAGTCTGAAGTCAATCCTTTCTCACAGATTACTGAATTCAAAATGCAGGTATTTTTCTTTGAAATTGTGTGTAGCGCATTTTGCAAGCATAAGTACGAAGGATTTTTAAAGCGCAATTGTAATAACTCCACCGTGGGCAAGCAATCTGAAGCACAATGGCAAACTTGTCTCAAGGAGACTGGACTGATGATCGTCAAGGTCACTCGCTAATGGTCGCAATAGGTGACACGGCGGAGGTGGCACCCCTACAAAGTTGGAAATATGATCGACATTTGAGTACAACATCAGATGGTGTATGCTCCCATGGGCGATACACATGCGAAGAAACGAAGGCAAGTATATCGGCTTGCCACTGCAATACCAATACCATATGGTAGCGGATTAAGATGTCCTTACTCAAAGATATGCTGATATCAACATCGTCGTCTTACAAGAAGTATACTTCGACGAATTTCCTGTCATTTTTTTAACATTTTTAGTAGCTTATCAGTACTTCTCAGAGAAGGCATCGCGGCAGAAGATGTACTGTATCTATGGGCATCGCGGGGATTACCAATAATACTGCTTGATATACGACTCATCTTCATCTATGCACCATCCATTACAGACAGAAGGCGAGAGCGTCCCACAGAAGAAACTGCTGCGCTTTTCCAAGTTCGACACGGATATTTTATCCTAGTAGACGATTTTAATTATATACTTTCACTAAAAGATCAATTTCCTCTACACACTTCACGAACAGAACTACGTATGTTGGGTCAGAGTATGCATTTGGTTGACACATGTCCATAGCCTCCATCTTCGATACATCCATACAACGAGTCATTAAGTTAGTTGCTGGGATCGAGTGAACGTCACATACAGCCTTAAGGCTGACGTCCTCGAACTGGAACTGTGGCCTAGAGCCTACACCGAATACGTGCAATCTCCCTCCTGCGGCAGCAGGTGCGGAGTAACCGTGGTTCTTGGAAAATGAACGTCGCCCATGTGAGAGACCCAACGTGCCGATACGTCATTGAAGACGGCGAACGACGCTTTCTGGAGTATCCCACAGCCCTACAGTAGTGTCTAGATTTTGCCAAACGAGGGCAACGCCGTGCAGTGATTACACATGATCGTGAGCAGGCAGAGAGGCGACGTCAGACTATGGACTTCGACTCGTATTTGACAGTGCTACGGGAATGTGCCGAGCAAGTGCTTTCTCCGGAGCGGCAAGCGGCGGTACGGCCAGCTAAGGCCAAAATTACATCCATCATGCGACGCCAGCTAGAAGGTACATTGGTCGGGACACTAGTTACAGAAGAACGCCCATCGGTGTCACATCAATGAAACCTAAAGACGACGAAACCCTCTGGTACATGCCATGGACAAGGATGATGACACACACCTAACATCGCAGCAAGTAATAGGCAGTGTCATTTTAGAAAATTACACTGAACTTTGAACCTCCCCCTTCCTAATCGGCCTACTGGACTGCGATATGACTGACGGTGGTGGCATGTGCCTAATAACATTTGACAGTTAGTAAGGCTATCGTTACCGAAGGAAAATGACGCCGGTTAGTTGGAGCAAAGTGTACAACAGACTCTTCTGAAGGAAGAATCTATTCTAAACTTAAGCTAAATACTGATGATAATTTTGAAATGAGTGGAAAATAGTGCAATCGCTCACGAACCGCCCAGGGGGGAAAAGGGTACCACGTAATATTTACTACAAAAATCACTAATAACACTAAGAAAATACTGATCAGTTTAAAAAAAATAATAATTACACGGTCGCCAGCCCTCTAGGGCAATGAATCTCCAGAATCTTTGGAAACGTAATAGTTATAATGGTTCTAATGGCTCTATGCACTAAGGGACTTAACATCTGAAGTCATCAATCCCCGAGACTTAGAACTACTTAAACCTAACTAACCTAAGGACATCACACACATCCACGCCCGAGTCAGGATTCGAACCTGCGACCGTAGCAGCAGCGCGGTTCCGGACCGAAGCCCCTAGAAGCGCTCGGCCACAGCGGCCGGCAAAGGTAATGGCAAGGAATTTTAAGCAAATAATCACTGGTGTGGCAACAGAAGGCTGTCACTTTTTTACACGGCAAAACAGTTCACGAGAAAATAAATGAATCAGAAATCAAAAAGTTTGCAGTTACTCATTCTGAGATACTAAATTTTGAAAGTAACGTTAAATGAAATTACTGTTAATATAAGTGACTGGCTTAACTAAAAAACTTGGTTATGTTAAAAAAATAACTTTAAGTAACCTCCGTGGAACGTAATGCAAAATTCAGAAAAAGGCAAGCAATTTACTTTTGATTATTGAAAGATTGAACTGAATTTACTTTAAACAATTGAACAATTGGTTTTACTTTTAAAATAACAACAATAAAATACATACCAAGTCAGAAGAAGTCACTCGCTAAGCTAATTACAGAACAAATGAAATTGCGCTCTCTTAATGTGTGCTGTATCTTTAGTTATTAGTTTTGCCAGTGAAATTTTTCTTTACTTTAAGTAGCCTCTGTTATGCAATCTAAGAATGAACAGTTACTGTGTCAGAAAATTTAGAATGATACTGGCAGTAAATAGTTAATCACTTTTCATATTGTTACGACACTCGGTGATTGCATGGAAAGGAAAGGGACGCTGCGTGGTGATAATGTCTGAGGACAACGACAACACAGAGGTCCTACAAGTTTTAACTATTGCAACTTATTATTCAAGTTATTCATAATTTGTGAAAGGAATGTTACTGGACACGTGAGTTTATAATTTATCACTTAATAGTCTTACAATGTTACAGCTGTGCGGACGACGAAGAATGTAGCCGACGACAATGCTGAGCAGCTGCTGTTACTGTTGCTGCTGTATGAGAACGCCGAGTCGTCTCCGGAGCCACGGGTAATTACTAGACAGGCAATAGTTAGAATTGCAGCTTCCTCCGTCCGTCCACTCCCAACGTGCTCTAACTACTCCCAGGTTAACGGACCAGGTGGTTCTACACTGGCGCGAGCAAGACTGCACACCGCGTCCGTGGGAGCGCCTAACAAACACTTCCGCACTCTTTCGTGACTCAAGCTGGGAACGGTGAATAAATCACTGGGACCAGTTGGTTTCTCTTTGAAACTCTCTAAGACTTTTAGCTACATGATGGCACCTCCACGTATTGATATCTGCCGTGAATTAATGTCTCCTGATTTTTCCCTTATCGCCACCGGCTTTTGTGGAGGGGCTGATTGTCCCGATACACAAACCTTCCACTGGCTCACGGATAAGGGACTACCGACCACTGACCCTCCTTAACTGCTACTTTAAAATATTCAGCAGACTACTAGCAGTGCGCCTTCGAAGAATATTGCGCCGAGTGTGTTCACGCGATCAAACGTCGCTCGGCGCAGATAACAACAAGTTTCGCGATTTGATCCCTCTGGCGAAGACTTGCCGCCTTCATGGAGCACTAGCGTCGATAGATTTTGATCAGACCATCGATAAAGCGAGCCATACCTACGTTGCAGAAGTCCTGTCACACATGCGATTCCAACGACTATTTATCACTCCGCAATGCCTCCTCCAAAGTGCTTCTCAATGGATGTACGACGAAATCCGACATTGCGGCGATATCGGTCAGACAAGAATGTCCCCTAGCTACGATATTACATGCACTGCCCGTCGACCCATTACTCTGCGGCCTTTGTGAGGATATACAGTTAAGATCAAAGCGTGTGGCGATGAGCTGTTGTAGTGGTACCGAATGAAAACTATATGAGTGTGGGTTTAGATTGGATCCTCAAATGTGGAACATCCACAGCCAGCCGCATCAACTGTGCACAAATCGGTGGTGATGAATTTTGGTGTTAGTCTGATGGAAGAATATGTACTTCCTTTACTGCTTATTGATACCTCGTAGTGCCTAGAGATTGTTTTTGCTAACGACGTACCTCGCACAGTAGTGTACAACTATAAGAGACTACTACAATCAGTCCTAATGAGCATCAAAGTGAACATCACACGTGCCAGTAGCCCAAATATGTTAACACTTATCTGATGTCATAAATTCGTGCCTTGCCCAAACACTCCCGGTGCCGGTGATGGTAGCACGACGCATACTGATGGCGTTGGCTCCTTCGGGAGTGTAGGTCTATTATTTAAAGTACGGTGTGTGGTCCTTACCCTCCCTCCTGGTAGGGATGGATTGGGCCTTGCACACGTTCACGATCGAGCGGCGATACTGTATATTAGCAAGAAGTAGCAGTGGAGACACATCAGACATGTCTGACAGGTATCTTAATTGAAGAATTGAAACTAGTTTCTCGAATGGCAGCAGTTACGGTTCAGCAGTTTCCCAATCACTTCACCATGTACGCCCTTTTTTTATACAGGTTGCGTCAAAAAAATGTATACACACTTTGAACTGTCATAGACAATTTATTTCCCGTTCTACAAGGTTAAATATCTGTGAGTACGTAATGCTATGTTTCTTCAACAGGTGGCAGCAGTGGCAACGAAGTAACTGCAATATGGCGGACGTGCGTTTGAGCTTTGAAGCGCGGAAGCAGATAATTAAGTGGTACTGGAAGTTTGAGAATGTAAATGGTTCAAATGGCTCTGAGCACTATGGGACTTAATATCTGTGGTCATCAGTCCCCTAGAACTTAGAACTACTTAAACCTAACTAACCTAAGGACATCACACACATACAAGCCCGAGGCAGGATTCGAACCTGCGACCGTAGCGGTCACGCGGTTCCAGACTGAAGCGCCTAGAACAGCACGGCCACACCGGCCGGCGTTTGAGAATGTAACTGCGGTTCGAAGACAGTGGAGAAGTGAGTATGGTACAGAACCACCTTCAAGGTTAACAATTACACGTCTACGAGACAAATTTGAAATTCATGGAACAGTGTGTGATGTGCATAAAGGTCGATCAGGGCGACCTCGTACAGCTACAAGTGATGATTCCACAACTGCGGTCTTCAACTGTTTCAGCGTTCGCCTCAAAAATCTTCAAGGCAAGCGGCACGTGAGGGTATTGTAAGTGCTAGTAGTGTGCTACACATTCTGAAGAAAGGCAAGTTTCGTGTGTACACTCCAAGGCTGGTGCCACAGCTAAGTGACGACGATCCAGATCGAAAGTTAGAATTTTGTGAATGGGTTCAGGAGATGGTGAGGCGTGAACCGGGATTTATGGGTAACATAATTTGGTCGGATGAAGCCCAATTCAAACTCAATGGAACTGCCAATAGGCACAATTATGTGTACTGGGCTGAAGATAATCCTCACATTACAGTTGAAAAGGCTGTGAATTTGCGTTGTGTAAATGTGTGGTGTGGTTTGTCTGCAAGGGAACTCATTGGGCCTTTCTGCTTTGAAGGTACTGTTACTGGAGAAACGTACCTAACAATGCTTGCTGACTCCATATTCCTTGCCATTCGTGCATTATACTGTAATGATGAATTTTATTTCCAACAAGATGGCGCCCCGCCGCACTATCATAGGGACGTACGAGCATACCTGGATCACAATGTTCTACGCCATGGGATAGGACGCAGGGGACCAATCGAGTTTCCTGCACGCTTTCCAGACCTCACGCCGCTGGATTTCTTCATATTAGTCACAGTAAAAGATGAGGTGTACAAACGTAAACCACGTAACCTGGACATACTTTGGAGTGAGATTCAGGCGGTGAGCGCAGAAATCTTATTGGACACTTTGGTACGATGTACGGCATGAGTGGTGACTCGTACTCAGAAATGTATTCATGCTGAAGGCCACCAGTTTGAACATTAATCACATTTGCAAAGTACATTAATTTTTCCAATTGGACTTTAAGCTTTCCATTTCCAGAAATTTAACATTGTAGAACGGGAAATAAATTTTCTATGACGCTTCAAAGTGTGTATACATTTTTTGACGCACCCTGTATATATAGAACTCAGTTACGTTCACATGGTTCTGCGAAAACCAGACCTGCGGCAGCGCATGACATCTGTCGGATAGTAACGATAAGTCGACCTAGCAGTCCTATTGAGGGGAGGCACCAAAAAAAAAAAAGGTTCAAATGGCCTTCAGCACTACTGGGCTTAACATCTGAGGTCATCAGTCCCCTAGAACTTAGAACTACTTAAACCTAACTAATCTAAGGACATCACACACACATCCATGCCCGAGGCAGGATTCGAACCTGCGACGTAGCAGTCGCGCGGTTCCGGACTGAAGCGCCTAGAACCACTCGGCCACAACGACCGGCGAGGAGGCATCCACATTACAATTGGGATGAGATGTAGAATTGATACACCATGTGTCTAAAGACACAGAGACACGTGCAATGAGGTACTTAACAGTTAATGGTAAAAATGGCATCCGATCCAGACCCCATGCGATTCATATGACGGATTCCCTGTTGCGCCCCCAGTGCCAAACTCTGGACGACGACGAACTCCGCCTCATATGCGGCTACTAGGCGGAAGTGTTGCGTCTGGAGACACAAATGATCACTTTCTTTCTTCGAGTTTGACAACACGACATTGAACCAGGGGTTATATTCTTCCCGTATGGGATACACAATTCACGTACCAAACCGAATACACTAACATGGCTTCGACGCCAGACGGTGCTCTATTTGTTCAGAGATGGCCCGAAGAAAATACAGGAATGTTGGACCTTTTTATAGGAACGACATTTGAAGAACGTGTCAATCCGAAATACCGACAGTATTTCTTTAACTTCCTATAGAGAGTGTTTCAAGACCCCCTTGCGTAGCTGGAACGTCCAAGGTAGGAGAGGTTAAATTAATTCTCACTGCGATGGAAAAATAAACAGAAGATAAATATCGGTGAAGATCACGTACCTATTAGAAGGCATACCGGAATGAAAGAGCTGCGGGGAGATTGGAAATCAAGTTCTTCATTATATTGCGTGCTTGTTTTTTTATGTTACGCGAGAATAGTGTTAATGTTTACACACCTTTCAAGTAATACAGAAATGTTTTTACTGGTATGACAATGAAGTGGTTGTTACCGAAATTAAAATTTACTGAACTGCTATACACGTAACAGGATAGATTTAATTTTTTGTGTGGTATGTCGAAGATGTTCATTAAAATATGAAGCATAGGGGAAGAAGTGATATTTTTTTGAAACTCTTACCGTATTTTTCAATGTTTGTTAAATTTTCCAAGGCATACTGCTATATTACAATGTTAACTTCATGTCAGTCATATTGTAAAACTATCAAATAAATTGTTAGCCTCATTCTGTAAACTGCAACATAAAGGAATTTTTTTCTTTCATTCCTCTTTAAATGTTGATACTAAAGAAAGGAAATTACATTTCTTGCAGATAAGTAAAAAGCCTCTCTCCAGTTTAAGAAAAATCATTTGAAAAATGTTACTCCCTTGAAATCCTCTGTGAACATGTAAATAGTTTGGGAAAAGAGCGGTTAAGGCAAAAAAAATTGTTATAGGGACCGGTCGCGAAAAGCAGAAAATAAAAAAGGAGAAAAAAGAATAAGGAGAAAAAAGAAAACAAAATAAATAAATTTAAAAAGGATAGACTGCTAGTATGCGGACCTGCGTTCGATTGTTGCCGCTATTAACATTTAAACAAAAATATTTTAATTTTATTTTATTCTTCGCCATGTTAAAATATTAATTATAAAATTCAAATACATTTAAACAGTTCAATTTACAAATGTAAAGTTAATATATTCAATTTAGTTACGATCACTACCATTGCAAGTCAAAAGGCTATAGGCCACCACATTGTAGCACATCGGTATAATTTTGCAATGTCGTTTACACTGCAACAGCAGCCCTCCAAGCGGACAGAAGGCTAGGCTTTTGGATACGATATCTGGCGAGAGCGAATGATATCGTTTATATTAATTTGTAACATACGTTTTTACAAGTGGGAGCGTCTGTAGTGCCATAAAAATCGGCTTGTAAAAAATTACACCACTTCTGTCGTTCTTTAGTCTCATAAGAATCCTGGTGCGTTATAGGACAGTTTTTTACAACTCTCTTGTAACCTACAGATACTTACCGACGAATGTCAATTTCTTTTAAGAACAACAAGTGGCCGGAAAAAAGTAGAAGACCATACCATCTGCAGAAAGACGTATATCTACTCAAGAACGTGAAGTTTTGTTCACTGCACTTTCATTTTAAATCAGTGAATGTGGAACGTAGGAAACTTCTATAGAAAGCAATACGAACATTATTTAACGCAGACAAATAAGACACCCCCACTGTAGCTGGAGGCAAAACTACACATTCGCGATAATAAAACATCGAATGCAATGAAACTGTTCTCCAGCACAGAAGCATTCCACAACTGTTGTCACATATGAGCCGCAAACTGCATGAATCTTCAACACATTTGCTTCTGAAGCAAAATATATTACACTTACAAACATATTCGTGTACTAGAAAGTCGAGTGAAGTGAAAGAATGCGTGGGTCGTTAGACTACATACAGTACTGCTGTGTGTAAAGGAAGAGTGCCAATCACAATAAGAACAGGCATCAAGAGAAATACATGCTCCTCATGGATGAAGTATGTGTTTATATTGTGTTGCTTTCAGTGGAGTAAGACACAGTTACATACATTTCCGAAAGTATTTCGTTATGAATAAGTTGTAGGTCATTACATTGATCAATAAGATTCGGCTGTTCTTAAGTTTGTTTCAGAATCATTCGTGTCTCGTAATAATTTAGTAATGCCTGGAACCGAGGAACGTAGTAACTACTTCGTTTATTAAATAGAGAAAAATTAAATGAAAACAAACATTAATATTATGGCTGACTTTTTCGCCGTTAGGGGCGCTAGTGTCGTTCCAACTGTCGGTGGATAACAACTTTCACAGCAGTGTGTCACGAATGTATATTGTGGCGGCTCTAGTAATCTTGATATTTCTGGACTAGGCGGTAGTGATTAGTCGTCGTTAATATTGGTTTCTTTCTGATCTCAGCGAGTTGGAATTGTTAACTTCCTTTGTGAGAAGATGCCAATGTTTACTGTCTTTAAAACTCGTCGTGAAACAGGGTTCGTAGTGGAACTGAATATGTCGTAGAATCTTTTTCTCTTTAACTTTCATGGGTTAATCAATGAACGGATTAATCAATGATAATATCCACGTCCTGTCCAAGTTAATTGTACACTCTTGCAAGTAAGTGAAATTCACGTCGAAACTTATTTTTGCCTCTTATTATAAAGTCAATGTTCATTAATGTAGACATTCCAAGATCATATACCTATGTTAATTTTCGTTCGACTTGATGCGAAAATGATGACCGCTGTGCTACGCTGCGTAATGTAGTGACCGAAAATAATTAAAGTTCACACATTTCCAGCTTTGAATTAATTATTTTTCACTGAAACTCCTTGTCTCTCTTCCCTGGATTCACTTAAAAATGGTTATTCTTAAATAATCCACAGTTACACAAAACTATTAACGAAATTGTTTAAAATCATGGCTCATGGCCGTATAAGAGTGGCTTCAATATACACTCGAGGACAAAAAACAAAAACCAAAGCATCACAAAGGAATTTTCCGAATGGGACGGAAATCGGGAGATGTTACGTACACGAACAGACAAAGAAATGATTACAGTTTCAGAAAAAAATTGATAATTTATTCAAGAAAAAGAGGTACACAATTAGAGCAAGTCAATAAAGCATTGTTCCACCTCTGGGCCTTATGTAAGCAGTTACTCAGCTTGAGATTGATTGACAGAGTTGTTTGATGTCCTCCTGAGGGATACCGAGCGAAATTATGTTCTATTGGCGCGTTTTATCGTCAAAGTCCCGAGTATGTTAGGGGACCCTGCCCACAATGGTCCAAAATTTCTCAACTGGGGGAGATCTCGATGCCTTGCTGGCCAAGGTAGGGTTTGGCAAGCATTAAGACAAGCAGTAGAAACTCTCGCTGTGTGCAGAAGGGCATTATCTTGCTGAAATGAAAGCCCTGTATGATTTGCCAGGAAGGCCAACAACGCAGGGTGTAGAATATCGTCGACGTACCGCTATGCTTTAAGGTTACTGCGGATGACAACCAAAGGTGTCCTGCAAGGAAGGAAACAGCAGCCCAGACCATCACTCCTGGTTGTCGGACCATATTGCGGGCGACAGCCAATTTGGTACACCACCACTGTTCCGGGCAACTCCAGACGCATCCTCGGCCTATAATCTCAGAATCTCATTGACTGGAGTGAAATTGTCTCCAGTGATGAGTCCCGCTTCGAACTGAGCTGCGATGATCAGCGAAGACTCGTCTGGAGACGATCCAGACAGTGGTTGGATACCAAACTGTCTGTGGCCCGCCATACGGCCCAACAACCAGGACATGATATGGGATGACACTTCTTTCATAGGAGAACCAATTGTTCTGAAACTATAATCATTTGTTTGTCCGCATATGCACATGAACCGATTTCCGTCCCGTTAGTATAATTCCTTCTTGGTGCGTGGGTTGTTGGTCTTTGTACTAGACTGTGTATGTAGTAACCAAGGGGCAGACGAATTCCCAGTAAGATTAATAGTGGTATCACATTTTTGTTTTGAACATAACATCAGTTGTAACCCTTTTGCTGTTTTCGTCGTAATGAGCATTTATGTCACTACATATCACTATAGAGGCACATAGTGAAAGTGCAGCAATGTGTTTCTCTCAACAAGGAATTAAATGTGGAGTTTTCGGTACAATCACCTGCACTTGTGAATATTGTTGTGTCCTCGACATGGACGCAACTTGAGCTGGCACACTGGGACAGTTTCTGAGTGGCATCACGCTCGTCTCTTTGAAGTTCGCCGCCAAGCACGAGCGCTGCCCTATCAGCACCCTCCGTGGCGTCGCCAGTTAGACTTCTGCATGGTGATAAGTAGCAGCCGCAGGCAGCAACGAAAGGCTCATGCTAGGCGTTGACGTAGGGCAGTTCTAGCGTGAAGTTTCAGGGCTGCAGTTTGTCAGGCCACTGCTTAGGTGTATCTGTCAGCAAGAACATCCAACGCGCTGCTCTAAAATTCAAGTTTCGCAGCACAATAAAGTGTATATTTGTGTGTCACTCATTTGTTTGTACTGTCACAGTTCCCCCGTCCATCTTGGTGCACCTAGACTTAATAGGATGTGTGCAAGCCGTTCTACACAGACGACCCCTACATATCAAATACTATATGATAGACATTTGTGTAAGCTACCCGTGTCTCGTCAGCGAGAACTTACATGTTTATAAAAGTTTAGAATAAGCTGAAGTACACCTAAAACACAAGAAACAATTTTAAACAATAACGCAAATCTAATTAAAATAGCTGTAGAGAGAGCAAGTTTATGCAAAAGAGGCATGAGGAGAGGAAAAATTTATTAATAATAAATTTTTATAAAATATTAAACAAAAATTGTGAATCGTGAGCTCTTCGTTTCGTTGTTAAAAATCTTGACGAAAAATAACACAGCAGTCGTTCGTTACTGTTAGTGACCGACGAATATCTGTCTTTAGGGATTTACTGACAAGTGCGAGTTGTAGTTCTCCCTCACCGAAAGATCCCGGAGAAAAATGCATCAGAATCAGACTTACTTTGAGGTCTATAAATCATTTAGGCCCGATGGAGTGGCCGAGAGGTTCTAGGCACTACAGTCTGGAACCGCGCGACCGCTATGGTCGCAGGTTCGAATCCTGCCTCGGGCATGGATGTGTGTGATGTACTTAGGTTAGTTAGGTTTAAGTAGTTCTAAGTTCTAGGGGACTGATGACCTCAGAAGTTAAGTCCCATAGTGCTCAGAGCCATTTGAACCGATTTTTGTAAATCATTTACGAAGAATGAGTTTAAAGGGAGCACGCTAGTGCAGTACCTGAAATAGCAGTTTCTGCGGATTGTATGAGCTTGTTGACTGGTTTCGTTCAAAATTATAACAGGGATGCCGTAACCCATGAGAAGTTTGTGATTCAGGAAAAGGTGAAAGTAGAACTGATTAACGTTTGTACGTAAATGAGATTGCCTGAAACTGTTATCGAAAAAAAAAAATCACTTGTACATCTCAGTTCTGCAGTCTGGCCTCACACAATGAAATGAACTAACCTGAAGTGTTTTGTGAACAGTATCTTAAAACCACATCAAATAATTAATGCGGCAAGTGGGATATATATCATTTAAAGTCAGAGAACCTGCGAGAAACTCACTTCCCGCTTAGGAATCCTTTCACTGAAATAGATTTCGGATCTCCGATGCTAGATAATAAATGCTGTGTCGATAGAAGACTCACATTTAGCACACGAAATTACTAGGATAAAGAAGAGCTAATTTTTTTTTCCTTTATTGTAATTTTAATCACCTCATACAAGGCGGGCTGGCAGCAGCGTAATACGCTGCTCTTCAGCCTTAAGGGGTACAATAATACGATATATAGGTGACACAGACAATACAAAAAATGGCGGGCACAGAAAGTAGATACAAAAAACAATAAACAAGAAGCCGTTCACGTTGGACGAAAAAAACACTAACACTTGTTGACACGGCGCACAAAACACGGAGAACGGCGACGGCACATGTAAACAGTTGGGTTGTAATTGCACGAAACCCAAAACGAAGAACACACACTAGACACTGATGGCGATGATCTCCGGCGCGCGAATGTTCACTATGCGTGTGCGAGTCCGGGGACCTGCCAAGAGAGGAGGAGGAGGAAGGGGAGTGGGAGAGGGAGAGGGGAGAGCAGAGATGCCACGGGCAGGGGAGAAAGGGGGGAGGGAGGAAGGGGGAGGGGAAGCCCAGGGGAAGAGGGGTGGAGGGAGGGGACTGGGGAAAAGGAAAGAGAAGGGAAGGGAAGGGAAGAGAAGGGAGGGAGGGAGGGTGCCTAAAGGAAAGGACACCGGAAGTGGGTGGGGGTGGGGCAGGGTCAAAGTTGAAAGGAGGGGTAGATGGAGGGGAGGAGGACATCATCAGGGAGGGGGAGCTGGCGGAAGCCACCTTGGGAGAGGGTAAAGAGGGTGGAGAGATGGAGACCAGGTGGGACGTGGGCATACAGGCGCGGCAGTGGGCGGGGGTGGGAGAGGATTGGGGAGACGAGCGGGTGAGGAGGATCGAGTTTGCGGGAGGTGTACAGGATCTGTATCCTTTCAAGGAAAAGGAGGAGGTGGGGGAAGGGGATGAGATCGTACAGGATCCGCGTAGGGGAGGGGAGACGGATGCGATAGGTGAGGCGGAGAGCATGGCGTTCAAGGATTTGGAGGGATTTATAAAAGGTAGGGGGGGGCGGAGATCCAAGCCAGATGGGCATAACAAAGGATAGGGCGGATGAGGGATGTATAGGTGTGGAGGATGGTGGAGGGGTCCAGACCCCACGTACGGCCGGAGAGGAGCTTGAGGAGACTGAGTCTGGAGCGTGCCTTGGCTTGGATTGTCCGGAGGTGGGGAGTCCAGGAGAGGCGACGGTCGAGGGTGACGCCAAGGTACTTAAGGGTGGGAGTGAGGGCGATAGGACGGCCATAGATGGTGAAGAGCTTATTTTAAACGAGACTTAAACGCAGTGCATGCATGCAAGTGACAAACACAATGCGTATTGCAAATTCAGGGGGAATGAAAAGAGGCACGTCATTAAATATGAGCCTTTCAACGCAGGATACAAAACATTATCACCTGCCGTTTAATAGTGTGTTCGTCTACGTTTTGAAACCAATACAGTAGCGACGCTACATGGCGTGTATCTGACAGGTCCTCGATATGTTTCCAGAGACACTGGGCATCCAATTCCGGTCAATTACGGTTCGGCTGCTTGTGGTTATGGAGTTGCCGCCAGACAACGCCCGGTGTATGTTACATCAGGTTCAGATCAGGCGGAGCTTGTGGTCAACATTTCTGCTCCTCAAATGCAAGATTCCATTTATTTTAGAAATTTTTTTTCCTAAATTATAATACATCATAAAGTGATAATGTCCTAAATTTCTGTTTTCTATTCATAAATAGATAATTTTAAGATTTTCATCTCGTAACTACTTTTAAGTCAATGTGTATTTAAAGCTGCAATAATATTAAGCCCTATTCAACATTGCACACACGGAACTCAATGCCCCTATCACTACACAGGATCTCATTGCTACACTCCGCACAAAACGTAACACCACTCCTGGTCACGATCGTGTCACCTACCGTCACCTTCGTGAAGCTCCTGTCTCTTTCCTCTCCACCCTGGCCAGGCTCTGCAATGTAGTCCTGTCCACCGGTTACTACCCCGACCTGTGGAAAACCTCCCGTATCCTCATGTTCCTTAAACCCGGCAAACCGCCGTCCGGTGTCTCCTCCTACCGCCCCATCAGCCTTACCTCGGTCTTCAGCAAGGTCCTGGAATCTATCCTCACCCGCCGCATCCACCAGCATCTCCGCCAGCACCGCCTCCTTCCCGATACCCAGTGTCTTTCGGCCGTCCTTCTCTTCCGACGACCTTCTCCTTCACCTCACTCATCTCCTTTCCGAACAGCTTAATTCCCGTCGCTCTGCAATCTTCCTCTCCCTGGACCTCGAACGTGCCTATGACCGCGTATGGCATTCCGGTCTCCTCTTCCAGCTCCAAACCTTCGCCCTTCCCATTAACTACGTCCGTCTGATCGGCTCCTTTCTCTCCCGCCGTCCTTCCTATTTCACCATCCATAACGCAGATTCCTACACCTTTTTCCCCTCCGCCGGTGTGCCCCAAGGCTCCGTCCTCTCCCCCCTTCTGTACCTTTTGTACACGGCGGACATGCCGCCGCCGTCACCCCCCATCCACCTTCTCCAGTTTCCCGATGACACCGCCTTCCTTGCCCTTGCCCCCACCCTGCAGCGCTCCCAACACCTTCTCCAATCCCATCTTGACCGGTTCACCGCTTGGTGCAACCAGTGGTTGCTCAAGGTCAATCCCTCCAAAACCCAGGCGATCATTGTAGGCAAAACCACCCATTCCTTCCGCCTCCTTGATTTCTACATCACCATCTATGACCGTCCTATCGCCCTCACTCCCACCCTTAAGTACCTTGGTGTCACCCTCGACCGTCGCCTCTCCTGGACTCCCCACCTACGGACAATCCAAGCCAAGGCACGCTCCCGACTCAGTCTCCTCAAGCTTGCCGGCCGCGGTGGTCTAGCGGTTCAGGCGCTCAGTCCGGAACCGCGGGACTGCTACGGTCGCAGGTTCGAATCCTGCCTCGGGCATGGATGTGTGTGATGTCCTTAGGTTAGTTAGGTTTAAGTAGTTCTAAGTTCTAGGGGACTGATGACCACAGATGTTAAGCCCCATAGTGCTCAGAGCCATTTGAACCAATCCTCAAGCTCCTCTCCGGCCTCACGTGGGGTCTGGACCCCTCCACCATCCTCCACACTTATCAATCCCTCATCCACCCTATCCTTTGTTATGCCCATCCGGCTTGGATCTCCGCCCCCCCTTCCTTTTATAAATCCCTCCAAATCCTTGAACGCCATGGTCTCCGCCTCGCCTAACGCATCCGTCTCCCCTCCCCTACGTGGATCCTGTACGATCTCCTCCCCTTCCCCCACCTCCTCCTTTTCCTTGAAAGGATACGGATCCTGTACACCTCCCGTAAACTCGATCCTCCTCACCCGCTCGTCTCCCCGATCCTCTCCCACCCCCGCCCGCTGCCGCGCCTGTATGCCCACGTCCCACCTGGTCTCCATCTCTCCACCCTCCTTACCCTCTCCCAAGGTGGCTTCCGCCAGCTCCCCCTCCCTGATGATGTCCTCCTCCCCTCCATCTACCCCTCCTATCAACCTTGATCCTCTCCCCCACCTCCTGTGTCCTTTCCTTTAGGCACCCTCCCTCCCTTCTTTCCCTTCCCTTCTCTTTCCTTTCCCACCTCCCTCCTCACCTCTCCCCCGGGCTTCCCCTCCCCCTTCCTCCCTCCCCCTCTCTCTCCTTTGCCCATGGCATCTCTGCTCTCCCCTCTCGCTCTCCCACTCCCCTTCCTCCTCCTCCTCTCTTGGCAGGTCCCCGGACTCGCACACACATAGTGAACATTCGCGCGCCGGAGATCATCGCCTTCTGTGTCTCGTGTGTGTGACGTCGTTTAGTGTTTTTGGTGTCCGCCGTCCCACTACTACGTTCACTTGTGCCGTCGGATTCGTCAGTGTTCTGTGCGCCATGCCAACGTGTTTTCAGTGTTGTTATCGTCACGTGTGAACGACTCCGTGTTTTTTGTGTCTCTGTGACCTCTCTCTTTTGCCCGTCACTTTGTTCATTATCATTCTCCGTTTTTATACTATTGTAAAACGCTATGGCTGAAGAGCGGCGTAGTGTGCCGCTGCCAGCCTACCTGATTTGTACAGGTTTCAAAATAACAATAAAGTAAAAAAAAAGCCCTATTACTCCCCTCCTTCTCTCAGCGCAGATTTCCCTCCTTCCCCCTGGGCCCCTGTATCCCCTCCTCGACTGCTTCGCTCCCACGTCCTTCCCTCTTCGGCGGGCTCCCCACCCGTCTCCCCCCCCTTTCCTCCCCACCCGCCCTACCGCCCTTCTTCCCTTGTCCCTCGCCTCCATGCCCCTGGCAGATCAGTTTGCTCATCGTGATCCGTGTGCTACGTCAGTGTTGTGTTTCGTGCTGTTCTCGTGTGTGTCAAGACCTGTGATTTCAGTTGTGTGCTGGACTTGTACATAGTGTTACTGTCAGTGATTGTTATGTGCTACGCCATCCGTCGATACTTCTATGGTCCAGTCATACTTCGCCTTGTGTTTTTTAATTGTCCCAGTGTGGAGTTTCTTTGTGTGTGCTACTTTTTTACGGTTTTTATCTCTATTTTACAGTCGCCCCCCTTTTTGTCTGTTGTCTTGCGTACTGTTCCCCATTTTTTGTATCTATGTACGCCATATTTTCTCCTTTCTGTTATTTTAAATGTCTTACTTGTATAATTACTCTCTTTCAGCTGAAGAGCAGCTCACATGCTGCTGCCAGCCTGCCCCAGATGGGGTATCGAAACACAATAAAGGAAAAAAAGCTCTATTGCATACAAGAAATATCAGATATGTTTAGTACCCTGTACATGTATAATTTCATACTGTGAAAATACGACCTGTCTTGGTAACTATGTAGCAGGTCGTTTGTAGATGGCCCCAGCAAATAAATAAATAAATTGTTCAAACCATGTGCAGCATGATTCTGGCCTTGAGACATGGACAGTTTACTGCTGGAGGACGCCACCGCCTTCTGCGAATACGTGAAGCATGAAGGGGCGCAGGTGATCCGCATTAATGTTCACGTAGTCCACAGCACTCTTGGTGAGTCCGTTTACCCCTAAAGGTCCAGTGGGAGTCCAGGTGAACCATCTCCATAGCACAACTGTGCGTCTGTGGCGCGATTCATGTTTCAGGGCTGGATAACGACGGTTTCAGACACGACCATCGACTTGATGTTAGAATAAAAGTTATTCTTCCGACCACGCACACCGCCTTCTGCGAGTACGTGAAGCATGAAGGGGCGCAGGTGATCCGCATTAATGTTCACGTAGTCCACAGCAGTCTTGGTGAGTCCGTTTACCCCTAAAGGTCCAGTGGGAGTCCAGGTGAACCATCTCCATAGCACAACCGTGCGTCTGTGGCGCGATTCATGTTTCAGGGCTGGATAACGACGGTTCCAGACACGACCATCGACTTGATGTTAGAATAAAAGTTATTCTTCCGACCACGCACATTTGCATTGATCCGTGGTCCAATCTCGATGGTACAGTGCCCATTGTAACCGTTATTAACGTTGTCGCTGGGTGATCATGGGTCTGCTGCAGAGTCCCGCGTACAGTCACGTGCACTGTACGGTGTGCCCCGAAACAGTTTGAACTGCACCAGCATTGCACTCTCTCCGCACATGTGCCACCAATTCCCACCTACCCTTCTTTAAAGAGCGAGCAAGCCTCCGACCACTACGTTTTGTAATGAGGTGTGTTGGTCCAACACCTTGTCGCTTACTCTTGGTTTTCTAAAATGATTTACAAGTTAGTGGGGTCCTCCATCGGTAATTCTGGAATTCAATACGGTGTTGGCCCACCCTATGCCTTGATGACAGCTTCCACTCTCTATCGCATATGTTCAGCTTTCTAGGGGCATGACAGCCCATTCTTCAGGGAGTGCTGCACTGAGGAGAGGTGTCGATGTCGATCGGTGAGGGCTGGCACGAGGTCGGCGTTCCAAAACATCCCAAAGGAGTTGTATAGGATTCAGGTCAGGACTCTGTGCAGGCCAGTCCATAACAGGGACGTTATTGTCGTGTAACCACTCCGACACAGGCTGTGCATTATGAACAGGTGGTCGATCGTGTTGAAAGATGCAGTCGCCATCCCCGAATAGCTCTTCAACAGTGGGAAGCAAGAAAATGCTTGAAACATCAAATAGGCCTGTGCTGTGACAGTGCCACGCAAAACAACAATGGGTGCAAGCCTCATCCATGAAAAACACGGCGCATCATAACACCACCGCCTCCGGTTTTACTGTTGGCACTACACATGCTGGCAGATGACGTTCACCAGTAATTCGCCATACCCACACGCTGCCATCGGATCGCCACATTATGTACCGTGATTCGTCACTCCACACAATGCTTTTCCACCGTTCAATCGTCCAGTGTTTGCGCTCCTTACACCAAGCGAGGCGTCGTTTGGCATTTACCGGCGTGATGCGTGGCTTATGAGCAGCCGCTCGACCATGAAATCCAAGTTTTCTCACATCCCGCCTAGCTGTCATAGTACTTACAGTGGATCCTGATGCAGTTTGCAATTCCTGTGTGATGGTCTGGATAAATGTCTGCCTACTACACATTACGATCCTCTTCAACTTTCGGCGGTCTCTGGCAGTCAACAGATGAGGTCGGCCTGTAAGCTTTTGTGCTGCACGTGTCCCTTCACGTTTGCACTTTACTATCACATCGAAAACAGAGGACTTAGTGAAGTTTAGGAGCGTGGAAATCTCGCGTATAGAGGTATGATACAAGTGACACCCAACCAACTGACCACGTTCGAAGTCCGTCAGTTCCGCGGAGCGCCCCATTCTGCTCTCTCACGAGGTCTAATGACTAATGAGGTCGCTGATATTGACTACTTGGCAGCACAATGCACCTAATATGAAAAACGTATATTTCTGGGGGTGTCTTGATACTTTTGATCACATAGTGTACCATTTATGTTTACATCATTAGCACGCGAACAGTCGACCCGCTTCACAGTTTCTGAGACGCTCGTGGCCAGACTCTGGGATATAATAATCCGCCCTTCGTGAAAGTTGCTTATGTCAGTTCCTCAATTTTCAGCCCGCATTGCTCCTCTGATTATATACTTTTCTTATCGCTTCACGTGGCCGCAGTGCGTAGTACGAGTAATATCGATGGTGATGGTGGTAGTATTAGGAGAACTAATAGTGACAGTAATTTTCTTTCTTTACTGTACCTCACCCCGTTTTTATTGAGTCACGTTCTTGTCTCTCTGTCTTTCCGGTGCATATCTTCTGTTTGTCAGAGGCTTGATACTTTATACATAGTTCAGAACGGGATGACGATGCAATATAACCAGAATGAGATTTTCACTCTGCAGCGGAGTGTGCGCTGATATGAAACTTCCTGGGAGATTAAAACTGTGTGCCCGACCGAGATTCGAACTCGGGACCTTTGCCTTTCGCGGGCAAGTGCTCTACCATCTGAGCTACCGAAGCACGACTCACGCCCGGTAGAGCACTTGCCCGCGAAAGGCAAAGGTCCCGAGTTCGAGTCTCGGTCGGGCACACAGTTTTAATCTGCCAGGAAGTTTCAATGGAATATTAATTCGTTTCCTTGCCTGGTGTGTTTCGGAAGGATACTTTGTTTAACACTGAAATTTCTCTCTGAGCTAGAGACATATAACATTCAACATTGCTCAGAACTGGATGGCAATGCAATATTAATTCGATTTCTTGACTGTTGTATTGCGAAGGGTACTTCCTACTATTGTTCCAGTCACGAATAGGTTGTGGGCTCGAATCTCTGTAATTTTACCTTCACTGCGTTTTCACGAGATTTATACAGAACGAAAAAGTATATCGGTTGTGTGAGGCGAAGAGAAACTGAAGTAAACCCAAAATTTACGATATTTGTCTCTTGTAATTTCATCATCAGTTCGAAGACGACTGAAAAATTTCACACGCACAATACCAAAATGTAGAAAATATTTTTTTTAAAATAAAGTCAGTTTTTAATGTATTCCGTTCTTAAATCTATCAAAAAATTGTAAAGTAATTTGTCCTAGCTCGATGCAGATACATGATCCCAGACAGATAGTTACGAAAATTTGTGAATTTCTACTAGCTATGAAAATATTCGTACTTATTCCACTTAAAATAAAAAACTTGGTAATGACATCAGCTATTCATGTGTCACCTAGTAGTTATTGATCTACCACGAAGTCTGATATCAGCTGCACACTGCCTGCTGCAGGGTGGAAATTCATTTCGAAAACAAAAATACCGAGGGAGAAGTTTTATGTCAGCGCATACACAGCGGCAGACTGAAAAGTCATTCTGGAATTAGTAAGCAGTGCAATACCAAGGGGCGAACTACTCATGCGCCAATTATGTATCGCGCGCGCCCCTCGTTTTATGTTTCAAGTCTCACAAATATTTTTATAGCTATTAATGATTCAGAAACATAAATCTTCAGAACTATATCTATGGAGTTAGAAATGAATATGAGATGAGAAATTACTCTCATATTCAGGAAAAAAGAAAACCGCGAACGACTAGAGATAGGACGTTCATATTCACAGAACATGTACATTAGTATGTTCCGCAAAAATGATTAGCGTTTGAATCATTTCGACCTGCGAGTTCAAACTCAACATCTGTATCGCGGCGCAACATCACCTACCGGTAAAATGTGCCTATGGTTCTCGTTTCACTATAAGCCGAAAGTAATGGATTAGTGCGATTTGAGCAGACGTGCAGGAAATCTCGCAGACGTATGCGCGAACCCTGGCGCCAAATCAGTGAGTTTGAAAGAGGGCGCATTATTGGCACGAGAGAATTTTATGCAGTCATCCGGAATATTGCTACTCGTGTGGGACGAAGTGTTTCGGCAGTGCAACGGGTGTGTGCAGAGTGGTTCACAGAAGGTCGTAGAACACGACGAGGTGGGTCATATATATATATATATATATATATATATATATATATATATATATATATATATATATATATATATATATGTCCCATGTATTTGTTCAGTTTTATATCGGGGTCCTACCACCAGGAGCTTCCGAGTCGTCTCCGCGTAATGAATGTAAGGGGGGCTCCCTCTAAACTGTTTGCTCTGAGGATCAATCGCGTGCCGTGAATCATTTTTAAGTGTGCCTTCTAGTACTCGGAACTCCCCAATGGGCAGGAGGATCCTCGAATAATGTGCCTAAATAGTTTGATAGTCATGTGCGGTACAATGAATGGTGGCGTAACGCCGCATGAGTCGTTGTCAGGTGGACCCACAAGTCCAGAGCGTTTTCGGGAGTGGCTTGCAAAATGTAATACAGCACCATGCCCTTCAGCCAGTTGACGGCGTCCGTTCTTGTAGTGGGAAAGTAAGTGGTATCTGGGTGTAGGAGTTCGTCTGGCATGACAGATTCTGGCTATCGTTGCAACAGGAGTAGCAGCATACGTTGTACAAGATCCCAGCATCTGCCTGTCAAAGCACATATCAGGCAGTGCGCATCCGAATCGACGACGGCACAGTGCGGACACAAAGGGTCGTCGGTGAGATGGATGGAATGGAGGCGCTGGCGTGCGGCGAATTTGCCGTTCACCACCATATACCACAGGCAACGAGCGTACGGGGTCAGGTATGGGGTGTGGACTGCTCGCCACACTCTGGCCCAGCAGATGGTTGGATGTTGTTGTTCGGCGTTGTTACGGGGTTGTCGTGCCTGATAGATGCGGTAGTAATCTCTCGTGCTCGGCGTCCTCGTCGCCAGTAGATCCTCCGCCATGTAACTCAGTTCGGCCAGAAAATCGCGGATGTGGGCAAGAGACGGTGTTATGTGGCCCACGGCGACCGGTGGACGAAGATCTCGTGGCGCGACGATCTGTAGCAGCGTCCCCGCCAAACTGTTATTGGCTGCGGTCCAACTCGAGGCCTTCTGGTGTAGGGTGCCACTGGGTGCAACTGCAAATCACAGTTGGTGCGTTTCCAGGGCGGTGTGACCAGTGTGAGCTACGTGAATGGCATCCTGCGACCTGTAGCCATCCCTTTCTGCACAACACCCCAGACGCCATTTTTCTACAAGACAATGCACGGCCACACGTTGTGCACAAATACGTGTCTACTTGGTGTCACAGGATGTCGGCTTTTTGCCGTGGCCCGCCAGATCACCAGACTTGTCACCGATTGAAAATGCATGGCATATGGTGAAATGACTGGTGCAGCCTTTTGATATAATACCAACCACCACAGGTGAACTTCGGAACCACATAAATGCAGCATGGATGGCTGTACCACACGACGCCATTCGCGCCTTACATGCGTTGATGGCATCTCGCCAGCAAGTTATCAGAGCACACGGAGGACCCTGTGCCAACTAGGCAGCAGGATACATGCTGAACCGAGGTGACTGAGATGCTAATCATTTTTGCAGAACATGCTAAAACGTACGCACATGTCCTGTGATGGTTCAAATGGTTCAAATGGCTCTGAGCACTATGGGACTTAACATCTATGGTCATCAGTCCCCTAGAACTTAGAACTACTTAAACCTAACTAACCTAAGGACAGCACACAACACCCAGCCATCACGAGGCAGAGAAAATCCCTGACCCCGCCGGGAATCGAACCCGGGAACCCGGGCGTGGGAAGCGAGAACGCTACCGCACGACCACGAGATGCGGGCACATGTCCTGTGAATACGAACGTCACATTGTTATACTGTTTCTCAACATGAGTGTATTTTACAGATAATACCCGGACGGTAGCCATCAGACACGCCATTGGACGCCTCGTAGCTTGTGCTGACAGCTGCTCCCGTTACTGTTACGTTGGAGACTAACTCAAATAGGCGTGCGTGTCGGCTTCAGAAAAGTTTGACCGTCAGACCAAGCTTCTTCCTTTCGATAAATGGTGGTCTCCAAAATATTTAAAACATAATAATTTTTCAGTGTATTTCACTAACTTTATTTTGTTCTTCAGTCCCTCCAGGATGCAAAAATCTCCCGCATAATATTTACGAGGAGCATCGTCTGTTGCTTGCAGTAGGCCTACAGGAAGATATTTTAAGCGATAGACTGAGGACAATCGCGTTTTCTGGCAGTTGTTCCCCGTTACATGGGGACTGTCCCCATCTCTTTCTCTTTTTTTTACTGTTTCACTGATTTTTAATCAAGGATCAGTTTCTGATTCCTAATTCTATTCCTTCGTTTTAAGCGATAGACTGAGGACAATCGCGTTTTCTGGCAGTTGTTCCCCGTTACATGGGGACTGTCCCCATCTCTTTCTCTTTTTTTTACTGTTTCACTGATTTTTAATCAAGGATCAGTTTCTGATTCCTAATTCTATTCCTTCGTTTTTTGTCTGGACATTCATCACAGACGATGGTGTCTATCAATTGAGAACGGTTGAGAATTTTGCCTCTTCACGCTAACTGCTACTCTGAGGGATTCTGTATTATCTCCATGTACCTTATGACGTTGCACTTGTGAGTAACCCCCTTTTGGTAACAAATTACAAATCTTATTTATTAAATCTGTATAGCCCCGTTCTTTGTGGGGCGTATGTGATACATACCTAGTTTCCTAACTACATGCGTAATAGTTTCTTCCTTGTTTGATTCTATTCGCTCAGTGTTCTTAAGATATCTCAGATAACTTCATTCCTCCTTCATCAAAGTACTAAATTTACAAAATTTCCTGTACAGATATACACCAGAAGATGCAGCGTCAAAGTTCGGAAACATAAATATAGCTACAGCGGCCTACTGGACTTTTTATTGTTTTTTATTTTAATAGTTTTGAGAGCTGCATTTAAACATCTGTTGTATTGTAGCAACTGGTCAGTCAATAATGTAGAAATTGTTTTACACTTTGTCCAATTAAAACGTAGTATACTAAAAATTCACTTTTGTTCAAATGATTATGTAACAATAACGTCAACATTCTTTCTTAATTTAAAGTGATTGTAGCAATGTAATTGTACACAGAAAATACGGTATATTGTAGAATACTGGAAAATAGGCTACAATGTAGGGTAATTAAATAAATAATTACTGATGTTCTGCGTTCACTAAATGATCATAACAACTCAGGAACTGAATAATTTAGGAAGATTTAATGAAAGACTCCAATGGTGTGTAACATAAAAAAGTGCAGAACAAAATTAGGGGGAATATGGGATGGGAGGTATTACGGACATCACAACGCTAAACGGTGTTTTCGTAAAGTAAATTTAGCGACCATAGCTACAAATGTATAACGTGATAAAAAAAGTATCAACAGGCGCTCCCAGGCTGCTTTGCTGACTGGCTTTTCCCGGACACAGATATTAAGCTGGGGACACGATCTGCACCGAGGAGGCAGGTGAAAGAAAGGCGGTCGTACGTTCGCTTCCGACTGATACTGAGACCCACCAACCGGCCACCGGTTATTAAAAAAACTGCCCGTGCGCATGGCTGGCTCACAGCTCCCTTTTTTTTCGGCCTCTTGCGAATCGTTTTACCACCAATTCTGGCACACCGTACGAAGTCCCAGGCACGTGGCTCTTTGAGGCGCTCTTAATAAGAGTGGGGGAGAAAAAAAAAGGATCCCGGCAGTGGATTTGCACACCGTATAAAGTTTATCGCTGCAGTGCGGCTCTGATACAGAAGAGAAACGGGCAACACGATTTGCCCGATACCAGCTTAAGCTCTCATCCTATGCGTACATTTCGCTCCTGTGTTAAAGACATGTTCTCGGAAAAGTGGCCACTTTCTGATAATGAAGGAGAAAACTGCCCGCAGTGAAACCAATATACGGTCGCTCTCAAAATCAATACTTCCATTTGGAGTTAAATATGCACTTACAGTAGCTGAATGAGAGCGTAACTGAGCAAGAGAGAGAGAGAGAGAGAGAGCTCAGTTGTTGTAGGACAAAGTGTAGCGGCAGCCGCCGAGCCGAGAGGACGCGCAGCAGAGCAGCAGCAGCACTTGTGTGATAAACTTTAAATTAACTTAGTCTTTGTTTTTTGTTCACGTGCTTCTGCAAAGAAGTGAACTGTACGTGTGTATTTTACTGTGTAGACTAGTGGTTCGAAAATTAATCGTAGCTTTTGTTTTGTGTAAGTCTTGAGTATATTCTTGTGTAGGGCGGCTTCCGTGTAGAGAAATTTATTTCTGTCTAATACCTTGCGGTCTCAGAGTTCTCTCAGAAATGAGTACACCAACTTCAGTGTTACTTTCTTCTCCTGTGATATATTTTCAAACTCAGTAGCGCCATTTGAGACCTTACATCTATTCTACACACAGTACGATACGGCTAGGGACTGTGCTTGTTGTGAGCGGACACAAGGAGAGTTGGCTGCCGTGGACAAGCCTCTAGCTAATGCTCGAAGTTGCGGTGACGTCGGGGCGGCAGTGAGGAGATCTGCGATACCTTTGGTGTCACTGCAATCCTCTGCTGGCCCGGACGTCACTGCCGCTTCCGATACGAAACATCTGACCGGTCCGTCCTCACTCCAGAGTGGGTGGCAGACAGTGGTGGGTTGGCGTGTCACTGGGCGGAAGACGGAAGAGGGATCAGGCCGTGCGGCTGGCTCCCTATGTCTTAGCAACTGGTACGAGCTGCTACCCAGTGTTGATGATAACTCTGAGGCAGCACAGGAAGCCTCGCCTGTTGGGACAGCGGTCGATTTTCCCGTCCGCTCCAGACAAATACAAAGGGTGGGTATGCTTGTCATTGGGAGCTCCAATGATAGGCAGGTGCTGGAGCCCCTCAGAAAGATAACAGTAGGGGGCAAGGGGGATGCCAGGTCACTCTGCATTGTTGCCAAATTTATTCAAGATGGCGGTGATGACGTCACCCAAGATGGCGGCATGTAGACTTGGCAACAGTGCATGATGTCATCCAAGATTGCGGCTTTTGGCGGGAAAATAGGCCAATTGTGCTATGTCCACTAACCTAACATCAAGAAAAAACGGCGGCAATTTTGAATTTTGGCGTGAAAATAGCCCAATTGTGCTACATCCACTAACCCAAGCCTCCAGAAGAAAAAAATGGTGGGAAGTTTGAATTCCAGCAGGATAATGCATGCAAAACCGTACCTGCCTTTTATTATTATTTATCATTATTAACATTCATTATTATTTATTATTATTTATTATCATTTATTATTATTTATTATTATTGACCTGCCTCCACTAGAACATTCCCTCCAAATTCAAATTCCAACACAATAATGGCTGCAAAACCTTACTTTTGTTTATAATTATTCATTATTATTCATTATCATTTATTAACATTCATTATCATTCATTGTCATTTATAATTATTCATTATCAATTATTATCATTCATTATCATTTATTATTATTATTATATTATTATTTATTATTATTATAGGCCTACCTCCACCAGAAAATTGCACCAAATTCAAATTCCAACACGATAATGTCTCGAAAACTGTACTTCTATTTATTATTATCATTTATTATTTACTCAAGACGGCCGATTTTCTCGGCGAGAAAGCCATTTTCCTTACATCCATAACAAAAATCTACCACAAGTTCAAATCCCAACACCATAATTGATCACACGTAAGAACTTTCTCCGTCCCTTACCTTTTTTCACTGGTTGCCTATCATAATCGCGTCAAATAATAAACTGCACTTATAGTAACATAAGTCACGTCCTTTCATTTTGCAGGGGGGAAGGGACTGAAGACTTTATTTCAAGCAGAACGGTCACCACTTGTTCTCCAACACAGTCAGCACACACATCTTTGATATCGCAGTGCAGTCGCCACGACGTCCACGCTCCAACTGAATTAGTTCAAATCCTCGCCACCCCCTGGCTAGCGCGCGGAGACCCTGCCGACGCCTGTCACGTGAGGCGGCCGGCCACTCGCGCTGGACTGGCGGTACGCTGGGGGCGAGCCAAGCGATCGCTCCCACGTCGTAAACATGTTTTCGCTGGACACGATGGAACTAGCCGAGTTTGACGTCACAGCGGTCCCTTGTCCGCTCACCACGTGTATTCGTCGCCTCCGCGCGTTTCCCACCAAAATTGTTTGCCTCGGAGCTGAATCACACGACGGTCGGCTGTTCCCTGCCACAATTTTGGTGCCAAAGTTGTCTTCCTGGGCACGTTCAAACCTGCCGATGGCGACCGCTCACCATCCACCGCGTGTCCTTGTGCAAGCGAGAACGCAGTGGTACACTTTTGGCGGCAAAATTTGCTCAACAGTGGAATCCGCCACGACTATATAACAGCACGTTTGGTCTGCACTAGAAAGCTCGCTAATTGACTCTCTCTCGCGTGCGCATAATAACTGTACAATCCCTGCGCCGCCACCCCGCTTACGTCACACACCCTCCATACACCCTCTTCTGTAAATACCTAAGTACTTAATTCCATTTCGTTTTTAATCATATTAAATAATTCAATTTACAATTTCATACACGCGTGCAAAGGTGCTCAACTACCTAATTTCAACTAATTTTCGAGGACCAGACAGCCACCTCTCCCTAGGAACCAGCGCCAAGTTTCAAATCTGCCAGTAAACAAAGGTCACTGGCCCTTCCGCCACCAACCTAAGAAAATTGTTGCAAACGAAGCCCATTACCGCTAAACTAAGCCACCAGCGCTCAACCTCTTCCTACACGTTTCGGGTAAAAGGACTCGCCCTGCACTAGGCCCATGGATTGAGGAACCAATTTACTTTATTTAGGAATGGAGTATATGTATCACACCGACATGTTCCACACCATACAGACCTGCAAAACGCTCCTACATAACTCATGTATAAAGCTATAGACACAAACTTGCTAATTGTAAACAGTTAAAAATAACGCATAGCACAGCCTACAGACATGCGAACCGTTCGTAAATAATGCAAAACATTTACTTCCAAATAGCCAAATAACTCCTAATTTTCGCACATAATTTCAGTGCATAGGCTGATGGAAGGAGTAACGAGTGTACTTTATTTATTTGGGACATATCTTTTTGAAACTTTTGCTTCTCATAGATTTCGATATGTAAGGCTGACCTAACGCATGTTCTGAACTCCAGTAGTGCATTACACTTGGCAACACAACCACACCCATCAAGATATTCATTCCAATCCAGACCTGTAACTCCTCTACAGATAAATTTGTCCAGTTATTTGTCGACTCACTCACAGTCTGACCAGACTGCAGTTTTTTGCTCAAAAACCACTCAGACTGCGCTGTGCTGCTCTGGGAAGTATGGAAGGACTGGACTCTATTTATTTGGATACCTTTATTTAGTCATGGAGTATATTTGTCACAAAACACCCGCACTGATCCGACTGTGGTCATCTGACACAGACCACAAACACGTAAACAACTCCTAATTTCAGCACACAATAGCAAACAGCTCTTAAATAATGCAGTACATAATATCAGCAGACGAGCTCTGTACTCTTAAACTCTCCAAATAAAGCACCACACAGTGCACATACATGCTCGCAAAATAGAGCAACAGACGCGCCCAAACACCCCCAGCTGCCAAACCTACCAAAAGTCTCTGCTCGGCCTCCCCCCAAACATGACCTCAACACAGACGCATTCGCACCTAACACCGGAGGAACTGGTACCGCCTATGCGCCTGTCTGATTTCAGACCTCGCACAGCCGCTGCTCGGCTTCCGTGAGCGTGAGGTGGCGTGGTCAACGCGCTCGTCAGCGGTCAAAGCACGCACATACGTCCGTCCAGGACCGCGATCCATCACAATCCCGAGCCGCGACCACCGAACTGCTGAGCAGTATTGGGCGAACAAGCGTACTGTAACCTACTTCCGTTGTTTTCGGATAGCATTTCCTTAGGATTCTTCCAATGAATCTCAGTCTGGCATCTGCTTGGTCAATGCCGAGGTGAGGATGGTCTTTTAACATAAGAGGACTAGATAGTTCTGTGGCCGCCATACGCAGAGAGATTGATCGAGTACTATGCGCGAGGTCTTAGAAATATGGGTTGGGTTGTTTTGGGGAAGAAGACCAGACAGCGTGGTCATCGGTCTCATCGGATTAGGGAAGGATGGGGAAGGAAGTCGGCCGTGCCCTTTGAAAGGAACCATCCCGGCATTTGCCTGGAGCGATTTAGGGAAATCACGGAAAACCTTAAGTCAGGATGGCCGGACGCGGGATTGAACTGTCGTCCTCCCGAATGCGAGTCCAGGGTCTAACCACTGCGCCATCTTCTTAGAAATATGTATAGCGTTGTCTGGTACAATTTGATCGTCTTTATGTGTTCGAGAATTAAGCGTGAATGGACGTGCTGAGCAGTCATCTATGAATGTTCGCAATGATACTTGCAAAGTAGAGGATGTATGGTTTAGCTATGATACTGAAATTAAGAAAACAAGCTGTCACATGATTGGCCAGTGTTGGACTTACCGTAAAATTTTTCGCGATATCAGCTGTGATTGATAGTATTACAGTAGATCGGTGGTGTCTTATCCATCGCATCTGTGCATTGGGTACAACATAATGATTGACTGACAATGCTTGCTTGAGTTGGGGGGCAAATTTTGGTTGATGGACCACAACTTTCGGGGTTGTTAGCACCGAAAACGGTGATCCCGTACTTCTGTGAAAAAATGACCAATCACTACAAATGGAACGCCGAGTTATAAACTATTCGGTCACTGCGACGTATGACTTTAAATGTAGAGGTGGTCAATCACTTTCGAGGGAAGTCGCTACAACGCCACCAGGCTCTTCTAGTTTCCTTATGTTGTGGCTGTCCTTTATTAAAGACCATTCAATGTTATGCTATTGACTGTAAGAATATGATTTACAAGGTGCAAGGTATAGTTTCCTGTGAGAGGCCGTGCATCAGTCCATGTTAATGTCTGTTTAGAATCAGACACTGACTTCTAAGTCGCGGGAGAAAGACGAAATGCTCGGCAGTGTGCAAAGGCGTGTTACAAAACACTGTTTGAACAAGGGCCACAGGCAGCTTCTCATTCGCTTGGAGTATGGGTGATCAAACTTTAAAGGGGTCTCTGCAGCGTGTGTATATTTAATATGATCTTGTTCATATAAGCATCTGTAGTTTGAGGTGCCGGACTTGGCGAGCTGTTAGGAATTCTTGGATGGTCGCACTCTGAGTTATTCAGAAAGAGTATTGTGAATTCCATTTGTCCGCCCCAGAGGTGGATCCCATTGGTGCATTCGTGACTTTTTCACTGTTTGATGGTAGAGGATAAAGATGATAGGGTGTTGAGAATCTGTTGTACTTGTACCTAGATTGAGGCGTACAACAATGCGCGCATTTCTGGCGAATGGTTAAAACAAGGTCCTGTTGTAGTAACTGAGATCGTTCTGTTTATAGACAGGTTGCACAAGGTAATAGATATGTCTTTCTCCGACATAAATTGCAGAGATCAAATGGGTGAAGATAAATGCATACTCATCTATGCTTAGAAAGGGAGAATGCTTTTTTGTTATTAAGTGAGTTTTGGCAGGAGTGAATATGGTATTATATATGAGAGTGTTTAAGATTTGTGAGCGGAAACTGTCAGCGAAGGGTGAATGATGTCAGGTTCGCTGGCTGGGGGAGACACTGTTTACATGTCCTGTTGGAGATGCAAGGGGGAGATAGAGATCTGCGCTATTCAGGAATCCATTTGTGCACTGTATGTCGTTAGACAATAGCTGGAGAGCAGGTATAGGGAGAGCCCACTTCAGCATGGTGGTCCTGGGGGCTGAGTGGACGGCTGGTTAGATGGACAGCTATGTGGCTTTGACGTGCCGCCGGCGGCGCTCGGATGCTCGCTTTGAAGGCGCTATGGGGTTAGTTTGAACATTTAGTACTTGTTTCGGTGGTTATTGGATTAAGAACCGTAATATTGAAGGTCATGGCCTCAGCGGGACCACTGTGTAATTGAGTAAGAGTGTTTACGTATTTGAAGATATGTTTCGCGAATGGTGATGTTAAGTTGATGGCGCAATTTAGCTACCCATGTAAAAAAATAGCTGTCTGCTGCTGAAAGAAAGAAAGAAAGGGGTGACGTTGCCCCCAGACCTGATGGATGAGTTATTAGATGAGAGCAAGTGATAGTCAAATGATGCTATGTGTTCGGATATAGGAATCTCTAAATGTCGGGCCGAGATATTTTTTATGTGGAAAATTATGCAATCTATAGATAGTGATATTCGACCGCTAGTGACAACAGTTAAGAGCTGAAAAATAGGTACAAATCGAGCGCTGGCAGAATGTTCTGGCAATGGTAATAATATTTAATTCAAGGTGGAGGTGGTAAATAAGGACCAGGCTTGATTCTCTGTATAAAAGTTTGACTCTTTAATTGCGTTTGGTATTTCTGGGTGTGTGTAAAATTAATTTTACTGTTGAAAGTGCGAGAAAGATGAGTTGATTGGTGTTTAGATAGAGGCTACTTTTGTAATTTGAAAAGAGGGGATGAAAATGGTAAATTGATTGATGGACATGGTTTGTGGGGTGATATATGAGTGTCAAGATAGGGCTGAGGACGTTTGCGTATGTTGATGGTGGGACGGGTGTGAGGTTAGGTGCGGTGGGAGGTGTAAATTATATCTTTTTTTTTAATTTTGTTAAGTAAGAATAATATTGAGAAGGTTTTAGATGACTGGTCACGCAACTAGGCGAGAGCAGGGATGTGTAGTTATGTTTAGTTAAAGGGCCGTGTAATGTCGTGTCAGGAGCAATGCGCAGTGTGCTACTGTGTCATAGGAGGTAATAACATGTGCTGCTATGATGTGTCTAGCGTATGGAGGCTGCGCTTTGGAATTATGCTACGTTGATATAAAGTTGACTTTCAGCCGCGTTCGATGGTCGCGGCTCGGGATTGTGATGGATCGCGGTCCTGGACGGACGTATGTGTGTGCTTTGACCGCTGACGAGCGCGTTGACCACGCCAGCTCACGCTTGCGGAAGCCGAGCAGGGGCTGTGCGAGGTCTGAAATCAGACAGATGGGTGACTTCAAGATCCTGTGGGCAGGGTGCGGAGAGACCCACACTATTAGTTTTGTGTAGTAATTTCCTTGCAAACAGTATGAATAGAAACCTCAGACTTCCCACATATGAAGCAGTTATCCGTAATGGACCACTCCCTGAAACAAAACTGCACAAATATTCAGCCAGATCTTGGTAAGATTTCAGACTGGTGCAGTTATTGGACACTTGCTTTAAATGTTCACTTCATAAAATGAGAAAACGTACATCCTGTGACTACAGTATCAATGAGTCACAATTGGACACCGTCAACTCAAACAAATATCTGGGTATGACAGTGGATGGATATAAAATGTAACAATCAAATAGGCTCAGTCGCAGATAAAGCGGGTGGCAAACTTCGTATTACTGGTCGAAAACTCGGGAAATGGAACCAGTCTTCTTAGTAGTTTGCTTACATATCGCTCCTGCAACTCGAATTACAATTTCAAGTGTGTGGAACGCGTGCGAGATAGGATTGACAGGGTATAATGAACATATGCAGAGAAGAGCAATACGAATCATCACAGATTCCTGTGGCCCATGATAGTGTCTTAGAGATGACGAAGAAAGTGAAATGGCAGACTCTTGATGATAGACGTAAACTACCCCGAGAAAGCCCGCTTACAAAATGTCGAGAAAACTCCTTTGAATTATTATTGTAGGAATGTACTAAAAACCTCTGCGAATCATTGCCTTGGGAATTACGAGGACAAAATAAAATTAATTACAGCACGCACAGAGGCATTTACACGGTCATTATTCCCGTGCTCCATAGCTGAATGGACTGGGGAGAAGTCCTAATAACCGCTGCAATGGGAAGTATCCTATACCATGCACTTCACTGTTGATTGTTGTGTGTGTGTGTAGATGTAGATGTAGATGCTGTCACATCGAGTTAACCACTTCGGCGTGCCACCTAGTTGAGCTGTCAACAGATCTTGTGTTGTCTGTCAGCGTGACAGTTGTTGCCAAGATGGGCAAAACGAAGGATTTCTATGTGATCTATCAGTCTTCCGATTGATTAGTTGCAGCCTCACACCACGTCCTCTCCTGTGCCAATTCATCTCAGAATATCGCTTAAACCTGCTGTTCTGGACTATTTGTTAGGCGTACAAACAA
Organism: Schistocerca nitens; assembly: GCF_023898315.1. NCBI lineage: Eukaryota > Metazoa > Arthropoda > Insecta > Orthoptera > Acrididae > Schistocerca > Schistocerca nitens. The sequence continues at coordinate 849,896,902 of NC_064617.1, forward strand.
TAATCCTTAAGTATCAACTAGAAAAAAAATGTATCAACCATATGTGCAGACTGAAGCGGTCAATGAAATTTTGTGCCAAGGCCAGGATTCGAACCAACATGCCCTGTTCAGTAGGCAGATGCGCTGACCACTGCGCCACCCTGGCACAGTGGGTTTGTGCAACTGCTCAGACTGCCCAAGCACACCTCGCTCCTCAATCAAGTTCCCATTCACGCCTCAGCCCACTTGATATTCCCCCATCAATTCTAACAACGTTGCAGAGGATCTGCTTCTGTAATGGAATAACATCTCAACATCGAATGAAATACGGGAACCTGCCTGAAAGCAGGCATAGGTGCTTCAATGGAATGAAACTACATGGTTCCAGGGACCTTCACAAGTCTCAAATATCTATGGTGTATACAGGCTGAAGAAAAATTCTCGCACTCGGCCTTCGCAAAGCGATTCCTCACACCCTATGTGATCAAAAGCATCCGGAAACCCAGGAAAATATAGGTTTTTCATATTAGGTGCATTGTGCTGTCACTTACTGCCAGGTACTCTATATCAACGATCTCAGTAGTCGTTAGACATAGTGAGAGCAGAATGGGGCGCTGCGCAGAACTCACTGACTTCGAACGTGGTCAGTTGATTGGGTGTCACTTGTATCATACGTCTCAACGCGAGATTTCCACACTGCTAAACATCCCTAGGTCCACTGTTTCCGAAGTGATAGTGAGGTGTAAACGTGAAGCGACACGTACAGCACAAAAGCGTACAGGCCGACCTCATCTGTCGACTGACAAAGACCGTCGACAGTTGGAGAAGGTCGTAATGTGTAATAGGCAGACATCTATCCAGACTATCTCACAGGAATTCCAAACTGCATCAGGATCCACTGCAAGTACACTGAAAGTTAAGCGGGAGGTGAGAAAACTTGGATTTCTTGGTCGAGCGACTGCTCATAAGGCACACACTATGCCGGTAAATGCCAAACGACGCCTCGATTTGTGTAAGTGGCGCAAACATTGGACGATTGAACAGTGGAATTACGTTGTGTGGAGTGACGAATCACAGTGCACAATAAGGCTATCTGATAGCAGGGTGTGGGTAGAACCGCTCGGCCACTTCGGCCGGCCTCTTAATCGTGATACAGCGATTACAGTGAGTCTTCTAGAAAATACACTACTGGCCATTAAAAGTTCTACATCAAGAAGAAATCCAGGTGATAAATGGGTATTCATTGGACAAATATAGTATACTAGAACTCACATGTGATTACATTTTCATGCAATTTAGGTGCATAGATCCTGAGAAATCAGTAACCAGAACAACCACCTCTGGCCGTAATAACGGCCTTGATACGCCTGGGCATTGGGTCAAACAGAGCTTGGATGGCGTGTACAGGTACAGCTGCCCACGAAGCTTCAACACGATACCGCAGTTCATAAGAGTAGTGACTGGCGTATTGTGACGAACCAGTTGCTCGGCCACCACTGACCAGACGTTTTCAATTGGTGAGATATCTGGAGAATCTGCTGGCCTCGGCAGCAGTCGAACATTTTCTGTATCCAGAAAGCCCGTACAGGACCTGCAACATGCGGTCTGCATTATCCTGCTGAAACGTAGGGCTTTGCAGGTATCGAATGAAGGGTAGAGCCACGGGTCGTAACACATCTGAAATGTAACGTCCACTCTTCAAAGTACCGTCATTTCGAACAAGAGGTGACCTAAATGTGTAACCAACGGCACCCCATACCATCACGCTGGGTGACACGCCAGTATGGCGATGATGAATACACGCTTCCCTTGTGCGTTCACCGCGATGTCGCCAAACACGGATGCTACCATCATGATGCTGTAAACAGAACCTGGATTCATCCGAAAAAGTGACGTTTTGCCATTCGTGCACCCAGGTTCGTCGTTGAGTACACCATCGCAGGCGCTCCTGTCTGTGATGCAGCTTCAAGGGCAACCGCAGCCATGGTCTCCAAGCTGATAGTCCATGCTTCGGCAAACGTCGTCGAACTGTTTGTGCAGATGGTTGTTGTCTTGCAAACGTCCCCATCTGTTGACTCAGGCATCGAGACGTGGCTGCACGATCCGTTACAGCCGTGCGGATAAGATGCCTGTCATCTCGACTGCTAGTGATACGCGGCCGTTGGGATCCAGCACGGCGTTCCGTATTACCCTCCTGAATCCACCGATTCCATATTCTGCTTACAGTCATTGGATCTCGACCAACGCGAGCAGCAATGTCGCTATACGATAAACCGCAATCGCGCCGGCCGAAGTGGCCGTGCGGTTAAAGGCGCTGCAGTCTGGAACCGCAAGACCGCTACGGTTGCAGGCTCGAATCCTGCCTCGGGCATGGATGTTTGTGATGTCCTTAGGTTAGTTAGGTTTAACTAGTTCTAAGTTCTAGGGGACTAATGACCTCCGCAGTTGAGTCCCATAGTGCTCAGAGCCATTTGAACCATTTTAAACCGCAATCGCGATAGGCTACAATCCGACCTTTATCAAAGTCGTAAACGTGATGGTACGCATTTCTGCTCCTTACACGGGGCATCACAACAATGTTTCACCAGGTAACGCCGGTCAACTGCTGTTTATGTATGAGAAATCGGTTGGAAATTTTCCTCATGTCAGCACGTTGTAGGTGTCGCCACCGGCGCCAACCTTGTGTGAATGGTCTGAAAAGCTAATCACAGCATCTTCTTCCTGTCAGTAGCAATTCATCTTCGTGGTGTAGCAATTTTAATGGCCAGTAGTGTATTTACAGTTACGTACTACGAACACAGAAATGGAAATACAATCGTTTTCACTGGTCGCCTTTTGAAGAAACATTTTGCAAGTTCTGGACGCTAATTGTTTCGCACCACGGCATCTACTAGTTGCCAAACTTGCCTTGTGCTTACGCTCCCCAGTAGTCCCATCGATTAATACCAACTATTATTATTCTTGCCACGGTCAGCTCCATTACATTTTGTTAGAGCGTTACGTCACCAGCAGGTTCTTTACAGATATTTTCGATGGGACCATTCTTCACCTTGTATATGCAAACTGAAGCGATGACTGACAATTTGTATCGAGGACGAGATTCGAACCCGGGTGCCCTGTTCACTATACAGACGTGCTAACCATTACATCACGTTGTCACAGTAGTTTTGCACAACTGCACAGGCTATCTTAGCACGCCTCCCTCCGAATCAAAATTCCCATTCAAGTCTCAGCCCACTCTGTATTCCCCCTAAACTCAAGGAGGGAGGCGTGCAACGGTAGTCGGTGCAGTTGTACAAAGCCACTGTGTCAGGGTGCTGTAGTGGATAGCAGGTCTGCATAGTGAACAGGGCACCTGGGCTCGATTCCCATCCTTAGGACAAATTTTCATTTGTCGCATTAGTTTGCATATATTTATTACAGGTGTTCGACACTTGAAAAGTTCTCTGGAACCATATAGTTTCATTTGTTTAGAAAAAAATCTACTGAAGGCTATGAAACTTGGTGATACGTTAGTCATCCTCCACGTATTTACCCCTTGAATGTGACACATATTTCCCAGTGACAGATGACTCGGTTGTAGAAGCCTGCTGTTTGGCTGTTTAGGAAACATTTCGCCTCGAAAACGACCTTGCCTCATTCTGGAAAAGCCTGTCGCGCAGTGGTTTCTTCACCTGATGGAAGACCAAGAAATCGCTTGGAGCTTTGTTAGGATAATACGAGGGTAGGTATAAATTCTAATTGCTAAAAGAAGCAACACATGTGACCCGGACATGTGGAGAATAAGCTGGGAAGTTTCGTGCAACGAAAACAGCTTTCTGTGGCTCTTCGTCTTAAAATTCTCTTACAACCTCGTCAAGACATTTCGGTATTACTCTCCTGACATAGTTTACACCTTAAAAACACAACTTGGTAGCATTATCACCTTTCTCAATGACGGTTTGTTCTTCGCCATTGCCCGAAGTATTGAACCCACATGTTTTCTGAGCTTGCTTTGCTCCTTAATCTCGTGGCCATAGTAGTACGCCAAGCACTCATCTATGGTGAATACGCTTTTAAGGAAGTCATCGGGCTGAGACTAATACTGCAGCCAACTTTTACGCGACTGTCCCAGTTCAGTAGGCTTTTATAATTGGTGTGAAAAGCGACCGTTACCATTTACAATGTGGTGCAAGATGTTGTTAACGACTTATCCATGACATATTTTCACGTCTTCTTCTATCGCCTCGACCGTCATACGGCGGTCTTCGAGCTTTCGTGATTTGTCGGTTCTTCACAGGGAGGTACTCCCCATCTTCAGTCCTCGCCGTTCATAGTTATTTGAGAACACTGGAAGCGACTGTGGAACCTACCCACTGTGTCACAATATCACGGTTCGTTGTTGCAATACACTTCCATTAATCAGCAGCTATTGTTGCATCGTTGTTCGCCTTTGAAAATCGAATTACCACACAATACTTGAGTCATCAATCACGGAGTACAGACAGCCTTTCGAAGTACATTTCAACACGTTTTCCACTAACTGTCTTGAGCAACTACTTCGGAAGACCACATGCAATGGAAAAATTTTAGACATTGCAGCTACAAACAGGCCGCACCTTATCGATGACTTCATTGTAGAGACGCGGATTAGTAATCATGACGCCATCATTGCAGTTATGGCTACGAAAGTTAATAAATCAGTCTCGAAGACTAGGAGACCGTTTCTGCAGGTAAGCTGTTGTTAGCATCTCATTTAGACTACGAATTCACGTCATTTAGCTCCAGTATGATGGACATAGAGGAAGTACGGACAAAGTTTAAAGAGTGTAGATCGTGCCATGGACAAGTGAGTCATAGTAAGTGGGTTGAATTAAGGATGGACAAACCACTCATGGTTTAAGAACGGAATTTAGAAAATGCTGAGGGGGGAAAAGCTCCCGGCCCAAAAGAGAACGCTCAAATACCCACAGGAAAAGGTTGTTAGAAATTCGTGCGTCTGTACTGGTAAGGCATGCAACGAATACCACTGGGATACCTTTGCAAAAGATCTTGCCGAGAACACGAGAAAATTCTGTTCCTACGTAAAATCTCTAATTGGGTCTAAGGCTTTTTCATGATTGCAGAGTCCCGTGTGTAATAAATTGTAATATATATCCCTGACTTAGAGAAACAACTGAAGGTGTTGTTACCAAATAAGTCATCAGGTCCGGATGGAATCTCAGTTCGGTTTTACAAAGAGTACTCTACGGTACTGGCCTGTTACCGAGCTCGCATTTATCATCTCTTGCCCAGCGCAAAGTCCCAAGCGACTGAAAAAATCGCGGATGACTCCTGTAGATAATGATAATAGAACGGGTCCGCAAAAACTCAGACAAATGGCCTTAACATCGGTTTGCTGTACAATTCTAGAACATAGGATGAGTTCGAATATAATAAATTACCTGTTGTTGTTGTGGTCTTCAGTCCTGAGACTGGTTTGATGCAGCTCTCCATGCTACTCCATCGTGTGCAAGCTTCTTCATCTCCCAGTACCTACTGCAACCTACATCCTTCTGAATCTACTTAGTGTATTCATCTCTTGATCTCCCTCTACGATTTTTACCCTCCACGCTGCCCTCCAATGCTAAATTTGTGATCACTTGATGCCTCAGGACATGTCCTATCAAACGATCCCTTCTTCTAGTCAAGTTGTGCCACAAACTTCTCTTCTCCCCAATCCTATTCAGTACCTCCTCATTAGTTACGTGATCTACCCACCTTATCTTCAGCATTCTTCTGTAGCACCACATTTCGAAAGCTTCTATTCTCTTCTTGTCCAAACTAGTTATCGTCCATGTTTCACTTCCATACATGGCTACACTCCATACAAATACTTTCAGAAACGGCTTCCTGACACTTAAATCTATACTCGATGTTAACAAATTTCTCTTCTTCAGAAACGATTTCCTTGCCATTGCCAGTCTACATTTTATATCCTCTCTACTTCGACCATCATCAGTTATTTTACTCCCTAAATAGCAAAACTCCTTTACTACTTTAAGTGTCTCATTTCCTAATCTAATTCCCTCAGCATCACCAGATTTCATTTGACTACATTCCATTATCCTCGTTTTGCTTTTGTTGATGTTCATCTTATATCCTCCTTTCAAGACACTGTCCATTCCGTTCAACTGCTCTTCCAAGTCCATTGCTGTCTCTGATAGAATTACAATGTCATCGGCAAACCTCAAAGTTTTTACTTCTTCTCCATGAATTTTAATACCTACTCCGAATTTTTCTTTTCTTTCCTTTACTGCTTGCTCAATATACAGATTGAATAACATCGGGGAGAGGCTACAACCCTGTCTCACTCCTTTCCCAACCACTGCTTCCCTTTCATGCCCCTCGACTCTTATAACTGCCATCTGGTTTCTGTACGAATTGTAAATAGCCTTCCGCTCCCTGTATTTTACCCCTGCCACCTTCAGAATTTGAAAGAGAGTATTCCAGTTAACATTGTCAAAAGCTTTCTCTAAGTCTACAAATGCTAGAAACGTAGGTTTGCCTTTTCTTAATCTAGCTTCTAAGACAAGTCGTAAGGTTAGTATTGCCTCACGTGTACCAACATTTCTACGGAATCCAAACTGATTACCTAGAGACCGAAAAACTAATTATTCAGGATCAGCACGTTTCTAGAAATCATCGCTCACATGAAACTCGGTCTGCCCTTTCCTTAACTCAGGGGCATCAGGCAGATCACACAGTTCTAGATTCCCGTGAAGTATTTGACACGGTGCTCCACTACCGACAGTTAATGAAGGTGCTATCATATGGATTAGGCTCTCAGAGATACGAGAGGTTCGAAGACTTCTTAAGTAATAGCACTCAGTACGTTGTCCTCGACAGCGAGTGTTCGTCAGAGACAAGGATATCGGCAGGAGTACGCCAGTGAAGTATAACATGACCGCTATTATTTTCTGTACTCATAAATGATCTAGAGGACAGGTTGGTCAGCAATCTGTGACTGTTTGCTGATGATGTTGTGGTGTACGGTAAGGTGTCAAAGCTGAGTGACTGTAGGAGGATACAAAACGTTTTAGACAAAATTTTTAGTTCGTTTGATGAACGGCAGCCAACTGTAAGTATAGAATGACGTGATTCAATGTAGATGAGTAGGAAAACCAAACCCGTAATATTCGAACACAGCATTAATAATGTCCTGCTTGACACTGTCATAATGGTTCAAATGGCTCTAAGCACTATGGTAGTTAACATCTGAGGTCATCAGTCCCCTAGACGTAGAACTACTTAAACCTAACTAACCTAAGGACATTACACACATCCATGCCCGAGGCAGGATTCGAACCTGTGACCGTAGCAGCAGCGCGGCTCCGGACTGAAACCAGCAAGGTTGCCGGGTATCTCCCCAAACGAGAATTTTTGGAGCATTACGGGCAGGATCCTTCAATCAGCTCGGGATATTGACGATTTAACGCTCCAATTGGACATAATGTGGCACGGTATCACTCAGGACGATATCCTGCAACTCTATTAAACAGTGCCAAGCCGAATAACTGCTTGCATAAGGACCAGAGATGGGCCAACACGTTACGAAGTGATCAATTTTTGACGGTCTTTCTCTTGAATAAATCACCCAACTTTTCTGAAATTATAATCATTTGTTGGTCTCTACATGTACATCACATATACCGTTTTTCATCCTATGGTTTAGGGATGCGTTGTTTTTTTGTCTTAGAGTGTACATAAGGGGAAACATCATTATAATGAAATAAGAGTAATCGGACAGCGATGTAAAAGTTTGTGTCATTTTCTCCCTCTCGCTCATCGAGACAGGAACGTTAGAGAAAGGACTTGCAGGTGGTTCGATGAACCCTATGCCAATCAGTTAATTTGAATTGTATAGTAGTCACGTAAATGTAACTTTATAGAGTGATGTCATAAATGTTCGTGGAGCACACTCTCCAGTCTTCTGATATCATTTGTGCAGAGCTCACCTGAAAAGCCATCGATCAAGATCTGCGCTCTTTGGTCCAGCCGCCACGAGCTGTGGGCTATGGCTGGTCGATCATATACCCGGGTGACTCCCCCAATGTTTTAAGTGGCTATTGGAATCCATGCTATCTCAATGACAAAATAAAATACTACACTCTACTACTTTGTCTATAGTACAGTTCCACAAGACTATATATCAGACATCATAGGGACAGTTTCATTCCATCAAGGCATCTCCAGAAGGTATGGTATCAGGCTCCCGATGGTTTCTGGGAAGATGTTTCTTCAGTATAGGTGCTCTATGGGAACGATAATTTTCAACTGACAGGAATAAATGAATGACAATTATCTAATATTTCAACTACCAAGAGTAGGTATTAATCTCCTACCTGGAAAGTAAAGTCAATATGGTATGCTTTACTTCTTTATAAAAAGTTGTTGTATTCCTCTACTTTCATTAAATTTTATGGGTTAAGGTTGTGTCCAGATATCATCATCATCATCATCATCATAATCATCATCATCACCAGTGACATCGATCACTTCGTGATGCGGCTTCTTTGAATCGACATGCAACATACACTATGTGATCAAAGGTATACGGGCACCTGGCTGAAAATGACTTAAAATGGTTCAAATGGCTGTGAACACTATGGGACTCAACATCTGCGGTCATCAGTCCCCTAGAACGTAGAACTACTTAAACCTAACTAACCTAAGGACATCACACACATCCATGCCCGACGCAGGATTCGAACCTGCGACCGTAGCTACCGCGCAGTTCCAGACTGTAACGCCTAGAACCGTATGACCACACCGGCCGGCAAAATGACTTAAAAGTTAGGGGCGCCCTCCATGGGTAATGCTGCTCTGGTGTTCGCCCACCCTTAGTATTGAAGCTTCCACTTTCGCAGGCATACGGTCAATCAGGTGCTGGAAGATTTCTTGGGGAATGGCAGCCCATTCTTCATGGAGTGCAGCACTAAGGAGATGTATCAATGTCGGTTGGTGAGGCCTGGCATGAAGTCGATCTGGTATCAACTGCTTCCTTTCTAGCTCTCTTTGTATATCTCAAAAAATGGCTCCAAGCACTATGGGACTTAACACCTGAGGTCATCAGTCCCCTGGAACGTAGACTAACTAACCTAAGAACATCACCCACATCCATGCCCGAGACAGGATTCAAACCTATGACCGTAGCAGCAGCGCGGTTTCGGACTGGAGCGCCTAGAACCGCTCGGCCACAAGGGCCGGCCTTTGTGCAGCCAGACATTGATCTTCCATTTCTCTTTGGGCTACTATTAGTTTTCTAATAATGAACTCATTTAACGTCCATGTTTCACACCCATATGTTATTACTGGCAATATACTTGGCCATAAACTGTTTTCTTCAGCCCGGCCGACAACTTAGACTTCAAAACCAGAGAGTATTATCCATAACCTTGCCAGATTAATTTAATAAGTCTCAATACTTCTTAGTTCTCCATTTATATTTAGCACTGGACCCAGATAGACAAATTGTGTGTACCTTTGCAGCTGTGTACTTCCAAAGGATGTGTTTGCCTTTGACGTCCATTCGTTCATCGAGGCTTAAATATAGTTCATTTTTAGGCCTACTTCAGAGCAGACTAACACATGTTCAAGAACCAATATTTACAAATGCATGTGTATGTGCAATAGCTCTCTTGGCGAAAAAACGGAGATACACACACAGTTTATAAATGGGATAGTAACGCTTACTTAGACCGTCGCGCTCGATCTCAATTGTCGAGAGGTTTCCGGCACCTCCCTCCTGGAATTTATAGCTAAAGCCTATCAGTTAAATGAAACGCAGTTTCATGAGACATTATGATTCATTTCTTCCTCCAAACCACCGTACTCTCTGAAAAAGTGTTGATAAAGAGTAAATTTCTTTTACATCGCAGCGAGCGAGATGGACCAGTGCTTAGCACGGTGGACTCGCATTCTGGAGTACGACGTTTCAAATCCGTGACTCTCTATCCAGATATAGGTTTTCTGTGGTTTCCATAAATCGCCTAAGCCTAATTCCGGAATGATTCCTTTGAAATAACAAGGCTGATGTTCTTCCCCCATTTTCAACCAAACCGATCTTCTGCTCCCTCTTGATGACCTCGATGCTGACTGAACGTTAAACCCTGATCTTCGTTCGTTCCTTCCTCCCATCCTTGTTTACAACGAGAAACAAATGAGAGGCTTATACGAAGATTTGAACATGATGCAAGGACAAGAAAACATTGAATGTACAGAATGTTATTACACACTTCATAATCTGATAATACAACACATGCACTACTGAAATAACATAGGCGTAAGGGATGTCACAAGCATCAGAAATTACTGGAAAAAAAATTTTCTCCGTGTGCGAAGTGTAAAAGTTGCGATGTGTGAAAATAAACCCTAGAATACTGTTTTCTTTACTGTTTTCTGCTATCTATTCTGGATGAAATCGATACGAACTAGGTATCAGCAACAACTTGCGATGTTAAAACGAACCGTTAGTAGCCAGTGCAATTGCTGTAAGCATCATACACAGCAGATGAGCCGTCCGTAAATTACTTAGTGATCTGCCAACAAGTCTCCTCGCTTTGTATGCCACTGTATTCCCCTCGGACGTTGAACAGTACGTCGAGAGGGGTCAACACGACTGTCGATATGATCTTATACGGTTCAGTTGGCCTGAGATGAAAGAAATTCTGCTCGAGGAAGTCTCGATCGTGTTTCTCCAGCTGGGTTCATACACAATGATACGTTCTACAGAGTCAGTTGCTTCAGTAAAGGACACTATCTTCAACAAGGAAGATGTTCATCATGTGGTAGTGAATGCCATTCTGACGAATCTTTAGTAAGCAAATAAATGAAAGTTCCCTGTCCCAGTAACAACTCACAAATTGATTTGGAATAAAACACATTAGTTACGTCAAAAGTTGAAGTATTTTTGTTTCGACTCATCGGTAAACAAAGCCGTTACGTGTGGAAAACAATATCAGGCACATGTTCGCCAGAAATTTGTTTCCACACTACTGTTAATTATACTTCTGAACATTTCTGGAACGATTTCTGCAAAGAATCATTGAATTTGGTCCTTTAACTGAGAAACTATTCTTGTAAACACCTGTCTTCACTTAACCCCATAGGAGATATTAAGAAGCCATCGTGTCGTCCTACCTATGTGGCCAGTTCTGGTCTCCATGACGGGAGGTGAGGCGACCCGGAAATGGACTATAAGAAAGAAAAAAAAAGCGACACACCATGAAGGAATTTTGCAAATGGGACGCAAATCGGTAGATTTGATGTACATTTGCAACAAACAAATGATTATAATCTCCGAAAAATTGGTTTATTTATGCAAGTGAAAGAGCTTCACAAACTGAGCCAGTCAATAACGCGTTGTTCCACCTCTGGCACTTATGGAAGAGTGATTCGGCCTGAAATTGACTGATAGAGTTGCTTGATGTCTTGCTGCAGGACACCGTGCCAACTTCTATCCGACTGGCGAGTTAGATCGTTAAAATCCTGAGCTGGCTGGACGGCCCTGCCCGTTTTTCTACAAACGTTCCAAACTGGATAGAGATCTGGCGATCTTGCTGGCCAAGGTAGCGTTTGGCAAGCACGGAAATTAGCAGTAGAAACTTTCCTCGAGTGTGGGTAGGCATTATCTTGCTGAAATGTAAGCCCAGTATCGCTTGCCAAGAAGGGCAGCAAAACGGGGCGTATAATATCCTCAACGTACCGCTCTTGTGTAACACTGCCGCAGGTGACAGCCAAAGAGGACCTGCTAAGGAAACAAGTGCCACCCCAGACCATCACTCACAGGTTCATCCATCGGCCATCAAAGTGTATACTTCTCATGAATATCAGTTTGTGATGAATTTGCGTAACTCCCCTGTGATGCGTCGTTGACTTTGTCTTACCCTTGTATCTGCAGCAACAATGTGAGAGATTCGCGTGCTGTGACAGGTGGCTGCATATTATTGGAGGCTCTGGTTTCTGACGTCCATCCCCTTCGACTGACACCAAAGAATATCAGTTATCATGCTGCGATGAAGTACGTCGTTCTCTATCACTGTGTTTCTTGCGCGTTTCTCGAAACAGTAAGATCCAGTGACTTCATCCACCAAAAATCTACACTAAACAGTGGATCGTTGTGCATGCATTGGCTGTTGAAGCGATTGTCATTGCTCCGAGCCCGACAGCTACGCTGGGTGAAAGGTGGAAATGTGCCTCAAAGTTAAAGCTGACATCCACCGCAATATTGTCCTCATCTTCTTGGTTTTGCTAGACACAGCCAACAAACTGATGCTGTTGAAAATGGTCTCTTGAACCTTGTAAGGATTTAGATGATTAAGTGCCTTTGTCACAATTCGCCGCAGGGTGCACCTTGAAATTTCTTGTATTCGACAGCGAATGGATGTTTGATAACTTTAAGTTCCAGTCTCATGAACTGGGGCAATATTTTCATGTCACATCTGGTGACCTGACACCCTCAATTTGTCATTTTTCTCAAATGTTTTCGATTATTTTATGAACTGTTGACGAATCACGGACGTTTCGTCGACCGAAAATTGTACACCATCTACAAAGTATCTCTAACGGACTATCAAGTTATTTGTAATAAGTTCTGAGGACGACGAAGAGTCGTTCTGCGGTAAAGAGATGATTCACCCACCGCAGTATCTGTAGACGAAAACTGCGCAATACCAAGCTTTGCCAACCTATCGGAACGAAACTAGCGCGCAATTTAAGCTTAATGTTCGTGCTGGGACATCCTATATTTTTTTTTTTTTATAGAATGGCAGAAAAGCGTTCAACACTTTATCATTGTCTCTCTCATCACATTTTTTCCTCCCCGTAACGGCTGGGGTCCGTTTTCCAATGGTATCCTTCGTCGTCCATCCACTCTATGACGAATAAAATGCAGCTAACCCGAAACACTCCCCATCGACAATTATGAGGCATGTTCAAAAAGAAAAGCTACTCTGATCATAAAGGGCTGCGAGGTTTTTTTTTTTTTTTTTTTAAGGGTTGGCAACACTGAGTGGTAGGAGGAGAGCCCCTGACCTGTGCGAGCATCGCAGGAACACGATAGTATGTAAACTAACGGTTGTAGTGTCCAGATGCGTGAAAGATTTCAGTAAGAAATCCCACTAAGTGAGAGCCACGTGCTGTGAGAACGCTTTCTACACTCCTGGTAATGGAAAAAAGAACACATTGACACCGGTGTGTCAGACCCACCATACTTGCTCCGGACACTGCGAGAGGGCTGTACAAGCAATGATCACACGCACGGCACAGCGGACACACCAGGAACCGCGGTGTTGGCCGTCGAATGGCGCTAGCTGCGCAGCATTTGTGCACCGCCGCCGTCAGTGTCAGCCAGTTTGCCGTGGCATACGGAGCTCCATCGCAGTCTTTAACACTGGTAGCATGCCGCGACAGCGTGGACGTGAACCGTATGTGCAGTTGACGGACTTTGAGCGAGGGCGTATAGTGGGCATGCGGGAGGCCGGGTGGACGTACCGCCGAATTGCTCAACACGTGGGGCGTGAGGTCTCCACAGTACATCGATGTTGTCGCCAGTGGTCGGTGGAAGGTGCACGTGCCTGTCGACCTGGGACCGGACCGCAGCGACGCACGGATGCACGCCAAGACCGTAGGATCCTACGCAGTGCCGTAGGGGACCGCACCGCCACTTCCCAGCAAATTAGGGACACTGTTGCTCCTGGGGTATCGGCGAGGACCATTCGCAACCGTCTCCATGAAGCTGGGCTACGGTCCCGCACACCGTTAGGCCGTCTTCCGCTCACGCCCCAACATCGTGCAGCCCGCCTCCAGTGGTGTCGCGACAGGCGTGAATGGAGGGACGAATGGAGACGTGTCGTCTTCAGCGATGAGAGTCGCTTCTGCCTTGGTGCCAATGATGGTCGTATGCGTGTTTGGCGTCGTGCAGGTGAGCGCCACAATCAGGACTGCATACGACCGAGGCACACAGGGCCAACACCCGGCATCATGGTGTGGGGAGCGATCTCCTACACTGGCCGTACACCACTGGTGATCGTCGAGGGGACACTGAATAGTGCACGGTACATCCAAACCGTCATCGAACCCATCGTTCTACCATTCCTAGACCGGCAAGGGAACTTGCTGTTCCAACAGGACAATGCACGTCCGCATGTATCCCGTGCCACCCAACGTGCTCTAGAAGGTGTAAGTCAACTACCCTGGCCAGCAAGATCTCCGGATCTGTCCCCCATTGAGCATGTTTGGGACTGGATGAAGCGTCGTCTCACGCGGTCTGCACGTCCAGCACGAACGCTGGTCCAACTGAGGCGCCAGGTGGAAATGGCATGGCAAGCCGTTCCACAGGACTACATCCAGCATCTCTACGATCGTCTCCATGGGAGAATAGCAGCCTGCATTTCTGCGAAAGGTGGATATACACGGTACTAGTGCCGACATTGTGCATGCTCTGTTGCCTGTGTCTATGTGCCTGTGGTTTTGTCAGTGTGATCATGTGATATATCTGACCCCAGGAATGTGTCAATAAAGTTTCCCCTTCCTGGGACAATGAATTCACGGTGTTCTTATTTCAATTTCCAGGAGTGTATATGCGGAAGGAATAACACCTACTGAAATTTTTTCGCGAATCAAAACGGTTTAGGCGAAGGTGTTTTGACCATAACAAGTGTGTTTAAGTGGTATTGGGACTTTAGTGGAGGCAGAACAAATGTCCATGATAAACAGAGGAGTGGAATATCTTCCATTTTTTCTGATGAGTTAGCGCAAGAAAACGAGGCAACTGTTCATCAAGACCACCGATTGACAGTGGATGAAATTCCTGCGATGTTTCCACAACTCTCAAGTACTCCCTTATAGGAGACATTCGCAGAAACGCTGGAATGCTGTGCGTAACATGAATCCAAAAACAGCTGATAGGGCGGCAAAATAAAAATCGAATCAGTTGGGCCCGCGAGTTTCTTGAGAGACTTGAATTGGAAGGTACAGATTTTTTTAATTCTATTGTGACATGAGATGAAACGTGGATGGCTGATTACAAGCCTCAGACATAAAGATAATTGTGACAGTGGCGTGCTAGCAGTCCAGCTACGTTTCTGTCATCCCAACTCAAGTCTTTGCCTTAACGCGGCAGATTGCTAACCGAAGGGGCCCAATTCGGTTCCTGGGTGGCACGGGGCTTTTCTCTGGACGGGACTAGGTGTTGTGTTTTCTAATCTGTAACTGACATTACACTACGGAGATGGCTGTATTGGTACGTCCTGAAAACCAAAAAATAAAAAAAAAAGTCTTTTCCTTTATGCAAGGACATTAGCGTAGTTGCAGACACCATACATGTCCTACAAAGCTATCACAGTAACTGTAGGGAGTACTGCCATCTTTGGTGTCTAGACGCAGCGATATTGTACTCCTAACTCTTTTCTTGTTTCTTGGATTTTCGAAGCTGTGTATACTTTTACTCTGACCGGGCCATTGTCTTGTTATTACCATCAGCCGAAGAGTGACCTGTGTAGAAAGTCGTAGCTGGGGTTATGTACGAAGCATTAGAAAGTATGAATATAAAGGTTAAACATTACGCCCGTTAAAAGAAAAAGTATTTCAGTGATTCAGTTTACTCGCGATGATCAGTGATTACTTGTTAAATTAATGTGAAAATGCAATACAGCAATGGTTTCTCCATTACGAATGTGAAATGAGCTTAAATTTTAACAAAAGTGTGGATGAGTTTAGGCATTGTTAGAGAGTGTATGACATACCAAAAGTTTAAGGAAACAACGGAAGAAGCTCTCTCTTTCAACTGCAGAGTCTGCAGTAGGAACAATTTGATTGAGGTACGGAGAGAAAAAACCTATGTCCTTCAGACACATTTTGTGGAAGCAAGGAAGGAACTGATCCATATCATGGGAGATAGAGGGGAGGAGGATGACTGGTATCTGGCAGTTGGTAAGAAAATATGGAGAAAGAGAATGCGATATGATAGTTTGATTGACTACTACATGTATCTTCAACTGTCAGTTTTTAAGCCGAGAAGAGTCAAAGATAGGACTAGGAGCGGGAAATATGCAGCACGCTTCAGCCAAGATACGGAAGCCTAGGGATGTACAAAATGTTAGGAATACGGAAGTGCTGCTGCTAGGAAGTACCCATGGGCGAAGTGTAGGCCCTCAGCTACAGGAAAGGTAACCGCAGTGTACCAGGCCAGTACCATTTTCGAACCAAATGCAAGGCAAAATCAGGTGACAGATGGCTCAGTCTCTTTACGTAACGATTTTTCAAAAGATTACCATGTAGTTATAGTGGGTGTAATGGGAAATAGTTCGGTCAGCAATGTAGCATATGACGTAGGTAGTGACCTGGACAAGATGGTTTCCCTGGATGCGGCACCTGTATACACTGTTGAGTTGTTCCACTCACACCTTAACGACAGGTTGGAGACAGCAGTGATGGCAACCGGATTTGAGCATACTGCTCTGATATCTGGCAGAACTACCAATAGATGGGGCTGCACTAAACTACAACTACACAGGACCGGGAAGGGAAGACTCGTACAGGTGATTCGTTGAAGTATAAGGAGTTGATCTCGATCGATGCATGGTCAAATACTTGTTTTCATGGGGAGGAAAACAGTGTGAGTAGGAAAACAGAGTTTTTAGGATAATTCCAGACAACCGGTTCCTCTGCCTAAAGAGTATCTCAGGCATTTAAAAAATTCTGAAACAATCACCTACAAAATACATTCTAACATATCAAGTGGCACACATACTACATGTCATAATGTAAAAGATACCACTGGAAAAAGTAACAGGGGAATTTTCACAGACTTAACAATCCTTTATCAAACCATACAATGAATAAAATATAAAATATAACAATTTGAAGTTGAACTCTAATCTTTGAACTGCACAATAGTTGGTGTCACTGTGAATAGGCGTAGGGACGAAAAAAATCCAACATTCAGTATTATCATTGTGTAAAAGGACATACTATTACTGTAGAATTATAGGATAATGCATTTGTATCAGAAAAGAAACACAGTTCAAATCAAGACATGATCTCAGTACAGTAAGTGAATACAACCACTTCGAAACTATCAGGTATTGAATTAACAAGGCTTGATATCACCAAGAAGTTAATCACTCGCTAATCTCCTGGTGATAGTGTGGACACCATTTTTAATAAATGAACACAAGTTTTATAAAAAAGTACAAAAGGCAACACGGCCACAAATAACATAAAGGAAACTAGTGGCACCCTCATAAATATCCTTCAGAGTTTTGGCATATCCCCGTTGGTCAATAGTGCAACAAGGTTTAGTACAATGACTGCATCAGTAATTGGCCATACGGCCACAAATATGGCCAGGAAAAAGTGCGGCGTAGCAGCAAAAGTTCTTCGACTATGAAATCATTTCTGGCAAATAACAACTGTAAAATTGATTAAGGAAAAACTCCCTAAACCTTAGGCGTACAGAAGGTATTTATCAGAAGTCAAAAGACAAAATTTTTCAAAAACAAACCGAAGTTAGGATGAAGTGCACAGAGAAAATGTAACTGCAAAATTCTCTAAATTGTCAATATTATTTAATTTGAACTTTGAAAAGACGTTTCCAAAAGTACCCACACCTGTATCAATGTGTCACAAAAACACAGAGATAACAGTAGGTATTAGAAAGTCCTCTCAAGTTCCTAAGTACCTCACTTCCACTTCCAGGATTCTTAAATTTCTATTCTAGGTAAAAAACATTAATAGGTAGGCAATGATTGCTGCAAAAAACGTCATTCAATGACAAAAAGAATACAATGAAGACAGTGAAAGCAAAGGAGTCTGGGATATCATAAAAAAGGAAACAGGGAGAGAGAAAAAAAGACAAAATGATATGCTGATAAGGGAGGGGCATAAAGTAATACATGATCCACACCACATACAAAACTATGTGTATGAGGTTCTTTCAAGTATCGCAGAGAAGCTACAGCAAAAGTTTCCAAAAACAAATATAACACCTCAAGCGATCGTGCACTAAGTACAATGATGTTACTATAAATCACACAGCATGTAGTCAGTAAAACTGTACAAAAAATAAAGAAAAATAGTCAGTAGGCTTAGGTGAAGTTCCAGCATACATACTGAAAAAATGTGCAGAGTATTAAAACCCCCTTCAGCAAACATTATAAATGAATCAGAGAACTTTGAAAAGACGTTTCCAAAAGTACCCACACCTGTATCAATGTGTCACAAAAACACAGAGATAACAGTAGGTATTAGAAAGTCCTCTCAAGTTCCTAAGTACCTCACTTCCACTTCCAGGATTCTTAAATTTCTATTCTAGGTAAAAAACATTAATAGGTAGGCACTGATTGCTGCAAAAAATGTCATTCAATGACAAAAAGAATACAATGAAGACAGTAAAAGCAAAGGAGTCTGGGATATCATAAAAAAGGAAACAGGGAGAGAGAAAAAAAGACAAAATGACATGCTGATAAGGGAGGGGCATAAAGTAATACATGATCCACACCACATACAAAACTATGTGTATGAGGTTTTTTCAAGTACTGCAGAGAAGCTACAGCAAAAGTTTCCAAAAACAAATATAACACCTCAAGCGATCGTGCACTAAGTACAATGATGTTACTATAAATCACACAGCATGTAGTCAGTAAAACTGTACAAAAAATAAAGAAAAATAGTCAGTAGGCTTAGGTGAGGTTCCAGCATACATACTGAAAAAATATGCAGAGTATTAAAACCCCCTTCAGCAAACATTATAAATGAATCAGAGAAATTTGCAGAATATTTAAAACAGTAGAGAGTTATACCTCTGATAAAGAAAGGTAATTCTGAAGACATAGAAAATTATTGGCATATTTCCCTGCTGTCAACATACTCAAATATAATAGAATAAGTTATGAAAGACAGATCAATGATTTACAGGGATAAATATAAATTTTAAAGCAAATAACAGTTTGCTTCCTGCAGTAGTACGAGTACAGATTAAGCCATAATATAACTCACAAAAGTGACACTTGATGCTCTTGATAAAAATGAGTGTATCAAGGCACAGTTTTATATCTTCCTAAGGCTTTCGCTACCGTTAACCATAAGATCCTACAACATAGGCTAGCAACATCAAAAACAAAAGGAACAGCTAATGACTAGTTCCAGTCATACTAGCAGATAGAGTACAAGGGGTAGAGATAACACACAAGTCTAAACAAATCTAACAAATAACCTTAAACATTGAGTAAAACCCTTTTCAGAACAAAAATACTCTAATAAAGCAGTTCCTTGAGGTAGCATATTATAGCCAATACATATACATCACAAACTTTCCCTGTAGTGCCAGTCATGGGGACAAAATTTCTCTTTCCTGATGACAGCAGTGTTATATTCACTGAGAAAAAAGAGCACTCCTTTCAGAGAAAGCAAATGATACCCTCGACGATGTTTACAACTTGTCAATAAGGAAACTAATGATGTGAATTTGAATTGAGATAAGGCAAATGACTCTGCTAAATTAGATGTAGATGATACCTCCATAGACTGTGTAACATACGCAGATTTTCTAGCAATGAATATGGATTCTTAACTGAAGAGGCATGAACACACAAAACTACTAGCAAACAGAATATCTTCAGTATGTTGTGTCCTCAAAGTCCTGACATCAGTGTGTAACAGCCAGTGTCTTTTAGTTATATACCATTCATATGTGCACTCAGTTATTACCTCTGCGATTGGAGAACAAATTCACAAAATATGACTACAGTTTTCAAACTACAGAAAAAGGTCATACAAACAACAAGAAAAAGTTGTAGTCGAGTTCGTTGTAAAGACCTATTCAAAACACTGGGTATTTTAACTGCACCACGTAAGTACATTAACAAATCAGTTGAACACATCAAAAGTAACATTCATAATTACTGCACAAACAGGCGCTGTCCATGAACAAGCTACAGTATCTAGACTGAAATTACATTTTCCAAGAAACAATAAAAATAAAACTGAAAACATCATCTTCTGCCAAGAAATAAAACGGTACAATTGATAACCAAAGATGGTACAAAGAAACTGTTAAAACAAAGTTATTTAAAAGGGCAGTTAAAAAGTACCTGTCAAGCATCACATTCTATACACAGAAGGATTACGTACGGTCTTACACATAAAAACTGACCGGCGGCCGGCCGCCACAGAGACTAAGTCCGAGTCGTTCACTTAAGGTGGCCAATAAAACTGACCGCCCCTGACAACTCTTAAGTCCGGCCATCTGCACAATCTGGTAACACTGTAAGATGGGGAATTGTTAGGAGGAAGTGTTGCCTACTTCCGAGTCGATATGCATAGAGTAGGTCAGTCTGCTTTCGGCCGGTGAGCGGCGAGGACGTCTTGTTTACGTCCCGTCCGCAGAGTCGCGAGCGCGCGTAGTTTGTTTACTTCCTCGCCGCAGCTAATACTCGCGCCCGTTAACACTGAGTCGCCATGGCTCATTCGTACAGAAAAGCTACCATCAAGATCAGCTTCCAGCCCGACTACGCACGACCACGAGCCTTTGAAGTCGAACGATTCATCCGTGACGAAGTTCAAATACCAACACAGCACATCATCGGTATCCACCAATCCATCACAAGTAGCGTCGTTTACCTCAAGATGGTCGATGACGAGTTATGTCACGCAGTTGTGAACAGATGCGCGAACACTCTCAAGTTCAAACACTCCGATGGTCACATCGGAGAGGTTACTGTTGACCATGCTGGACTAGGATTACGCACACTAAGAGTCTTCGAACTTCCTTTCGAAGTACCACCGGACGTCGTTACCTCAGCTTTCCGCCCTTATGGGACGGTAATTAGCCACGTGGCCGAAAAATGGAACACCTTCGAGACGTACCAAGTCCTCAACGGCGTCCGACAAGTGAAAATTGAAATAAAGAAACATGTGCCGTCCTACTTAGTCGTAGGTGGCTGTCGAGCAATAATAATGTACGACGGCCAACCTCGTACTTGTTCTGGTTGCGGCCAGGAGGGTCATGTGCGCTCGGCGTGTATTCAACGTCGGGTTACACAACTTCCATTGCATGACACGACACCACCTCCTACGCTCACGGCCCTCCCCCTCAATTACGCAGAGGTGACACGATCGACCGTCATGACAGACGACAACCCCCCCGGAAGACAGGAAGCGTTAGAATGCGCACCTGTCGCCGGTCCTGGATTGACCAACACCATTACGGTGTCTGCAGGGGTTGAAGAACGCCGCCCATCGACTCCACATGAAGATTCGGACGAGAGAATGGAACTCGACGCTAGGGTTGTACCGACCTATGCCTTTCTACCTGAGGGGGATGCTATACGGGAACCACAAACTCTTTCGGACACAGAAACCCACGTCCGCAAACAAAGGTCACCGAGAAAACATAAAAAGCGACGTCGCACACCCTCAGACGATTGCCTCCGGCGGACGTCTTCTCCAGTTGACGACCGGACGGCCGACGAAACGACGAGGAAAATGGATGACACCTGTCACTTTGTCTGATTTTGACAAAACCGATTCCGCTCTCTCGGACAAACGGATGGCCAGCACAGCGCCCGCCGTTGGTACACAACCGGAAACAACTGCGGATTCACCCTTAGTCACTCAGCCCACAAGTGTTCTACCACAGCCACCGTTAACTTACGGACCTTGGGCGGATGACATTGAAGACGATTATACGGCCGCTGTGGTGGATGAGGAGAGGGGTCTCTCCTCCGACACCTCGGCCCCTCCCGAGTAGCAACAGATGACGGCGCGGACGCGGCCAGCAGATCACAGGCCCCACCTTTTACGGCGACACTGACGGCAGCCCCCACCGCAGGAGACGATCTACAGACCTATCGCTTAACGACCATGAACATTAACACCATTCGGACACGTACGAAGTTGTCGCTGCTCCAAGACATGCTCAATGCAGCAGAAGTTGACATTGTCTTCCTCCAAGAAGTCTTCGTCGCCGATTTCCCGGGTATGTATGGTTATACGGCTCATGTGTCCCACTCCCCGCCAACTAACAGTGGAGTCGCCATTCTCCTCAGAGAGGGCCTCGAGGCGGACGAAGTCCGATACCTCCCCGACGCTAGAGGAATGGCCGTAACGGTGCAGGGCGTCCGGTTTATCAATGTGTACGCCCCTTCCGGAACGAATCGCCGTCGTGACCGATCGCTCTTCTTCGCAGAAGCAATAGCACCGCTTTTTCAGGGCAGGCACAATGACTTGATATTAGGGGGCGATTTCAATTGCACCCAAGCACCTAAAGATCAGCTGCCACGCCATTCACCGTGCCCCGAACTTGGGACACGCATCGGCGATCTCCAGCTGGTAAATACATGGGAACATGTCCGAGGAAATAGACAGGGATACACCCATTTCACGAGTCACTCGTCTAGTCGCATCGATAGGATTTACGTCTCCCGTTCTCTCGCGGCAACGGTGAGTGACGCGGAGGTGTGGCCAGCAGCCTTTTCTGATCACGAGGCCTATATATGTGCCGTCACCCTTCGTCGCCAACGGGTGTGGCACAGCCGACATCCCTGGAAATTAAACCTTGCTCATCTCGCTTCTCCGGATTGTCGACGCGCCATCGAAGACACGTGGAGTTTGTGCGTCCGCCGCCTCCCAACATATCCTACGTCGATTAGTTGGTGGTTAACCTGCGCCAAGCCGGCCCTACGGCGAACCTTTATTACGTATGGTCGTGAGACTGCTGCTTGGAGGCGGCAGACCCTTGATTTTTATTTCACCGTTCTTCGCGAATGCGCCTCCTTGCCACCCACACCGGAACGACAGCTGACAGTTCAGCGTGCGAAAGCACAGATCGTAGCCCATATGCGCCGACACCTCGAAGGGACGATCGTCCGAGCGCGGACACAAGACAGACTCGCAACGGAACGACCCACCATGTACCACGTCATCCGAGAACGTACACTGCGAAGACGGGCGCTGATACATGCCATCACCACTGAGGACGGCCGTCATCACACCACACAACGCGATATTGCTGCAGCCTTCTTCGACCATTACGCACAACTTTATTCTGCTCAATGTTCCGACCCGACGACGGTGACAGCAGTCTCACAACTGGTTTACGGCATTGCCCCACAGGATTTCCAAACTGAATTATTGAACGACATTACGGAAGACGAAGTTATCGACGCCATCGGTAAAGGAGCGGCGAATAAGTCTCCTGGCCCCGACGGGCTCCCTGTGGAGTTTTATAGAACTTTCCAGTATTTACTGGCTCCCAAGTTAACAGACATCTGTCGGGAGCTTATGTCCCCCGCGGTGCCGCTCCCTGCGACCTTCGTAGAAGGAATAATTATACCGGTTCACAAGCCTAAAGGTGGGGCTCGAATACAAGATTACCGCCCGCTAACACTCGTCAACTGCGACATGAAGATATTCACCAGACTATTAGCAAACCGTCTACGACCGACCCTACCTTACGTCATCTCGCCAGATCAGACTTCCCTAGGGGGTATCAACAACATCCACACAGCACTGTGTCGATACCGTGATTTAATAGCCCTAGCCAGAGCATGCCGCATCCCGGAAGCGCTGGCATCACTAGATTTTAGCCAAGCTTTTGATCGAGTGGATCACGCGTACCTAACGTCCGTTCTCCAGCACATGCAGTACCCACAGCAATTCACAGACGTCGTGATGCGCCTCCTCCGAGGGGCGACTTCCAAAGTGCTCGTTAACGGGCGTCTCTCGCAGTCCTTCCCGATTTTCCGCTCCGTGCGTCAAGGCTGCCCCTTGTCGACGTTACTATATGCTCTGGCACTGGAACCGCTCCTCTGTGGTCTCCGCTAGCGCCTCACCGGTATTACCCTACGCGACGTCACATTTCGCTGTACAGCATATGCAGACGACCTGGTTCTCGTGTTCCGCAATCGCGACGATGTCAGCAGAGCACTAGAATGGATTACCACGACGGTGTGGCTTCCGGCAGCTGTCTCAACGTCACCAAATCGGTCGCCGAGGCCATAGGAGACGGGTTGACCCCAGCGTGTGTCGAACCCCTACAGCTTCGTGGCACTATCAAATGTCTCGGAATAGAGTTTCACGACGGCGTACGGCGCACTGCGGCTGTTAACTACCGCCGCTTATTACAACATATTCGGGTCCAGATCTTCAACCTTCGTCTGCGGACCGTCGACATTCTCCAAAGGACACACATCGTCAATGTTTACCTCGCATCGCGCCTTCCACATATAGCGCGTGTTCTCCCAATACCGTTACTGATGGCTCGCCGTCTATTAGCGGCATTCGGAGCCTACGTCAGTACCGGCATGCTCTTCAAAGTCAGTTATGAGTCACTGACCCTTCCCCCAGAAAGGGGAGGTCTTGGTCTAGTCCATGTCCACGACAGAGCTGTGGCCCTGTATGTCAGCTCACACATCAAGCTGTGGCGCAACCACCCGGACAGTTTGACAGGTTTGCTGTTGGAGTCCTTAGCTCCGCCCTCCCTTATGCCCCCACTGACGACGCTAGACATACACCCACCCTTCTACTACTTCGGGAACTTTTACATTGAACACAGCTATGTCCTGCCGGCCGCGGTGGTCTAGCGGTTCTGGCGCTGCAGTCCGGAACCGCGGGACTGCTACGGTCGCAGGTTCGAATCCTGCCTCGGGCATGTATGTGTGTGATGTCCTTAGGTTAGTTAGGTTTAAGTAGTTCTAAGTTCTAGGGGACTTATGACCTAAGATGTTGAGTCCCATAGTGCTCAGAGCCATTTGAATTTGAACAGCTATGTCCGTATCGCAGTACCACCGACGAAACAGGCGTCGGCACGGGATATATATCATGTCCTACAGCAGAGGCGCCCACCAAACATCGTGGAGACCAAAAGCCCTCAGGTTAATTGGAAGGTGGTGTGGAAGACGATTCACGCGGTTCCACTGGACACAGCCGTCTGATCCACATGGTATATCACAGTCAATGGTAAACAGATAACCCGATCGCGCCTCCACAAGATAAACGTGGCGGAATCGCCTCTCTGCGTAGACTGCGGGATACCAGACACGGAAGAACACCGTCTCACATGTGGCGCGGCAGAAGACGTATGGTGCTTGATGCGACAAATTTTGTCGTATTTTCTACGAGTGACTCCGGAACACATTACACCTCGGTTTCTACTATTTCCGGATCAACAGTATTTCCCGCGCCCCAAGACCAACGCTGTCACGTGGATCCGTGCGCATGCGGTACACTACTTATTTCACGATGGACCTAAAGACGTATTAGACTTTTGGAACCACCTACAAGAACGTCATTGCAAGATCGTACGGAACCCAAAATACAGACAGTATTTTTCTATTTACTTAGGGAGTGCCTTACGCGACCCTCCACGCAGCTGGATCATCCACACGTAGGAGAAGATACACATTGAGTGAGCTGACATGACTAAGTTCGATTCTCGGTGGAACAACATGATATACGTGAAGACGTACCTGGATGAAGAAGCGTAAGGAAGAGTAGCGACACACCCTTCTGCATCCTGTATGAAGCACTTTTTTTTTTCGTATTCCCCATATACATTACCTCGGTGTAGGAACGTGCCGAGATATTGTTTTCTTTTTCTCAGAGCACGATGCGGTGCTAGATACATTTATTTTTGTTGTGGTATAAAGTAAAACCACATTAAGAATGTATTACAAACAGCAAATAAAAATAAATAAATAAATAATAATTCCCACAAAAGATTTCCCCTCCCCATCTCTGACCCCTTCACGGACGAGGGGGACACTGCGACCAGGCCTCGGGTTACGACCCCTGATCGCTCTGCCTTCCCCGCCCTCCCCCACCAACTTTAAAAAAAAAAAAAGAGGGTTTGCAACCCTCTGTGAAAAAAAAAAAAAAAAAAAAAAGAGTGAGCCCGTGGTCTTGCGGTAACCGTCGTGTATTGTAAACTTAAGAGTCGCATGTTCGCGTCCAACTGCTTTTTTTTTTTTTATCACATTTCGGTCTAAAGTTATGAGTCTGATTGAACATCGAAGACAGTTAGCTTAACATTCTACCCACCCGCAATAACAAGTATTCCAGAAACAATTCCGCAGGACAGCTCGTGGCCGCGTCGCGATCATAACAGCTTACGCTCGAGCGTTTCCTCGCGCTGCGGCGGCTACCGGCCACCGGCCAGACGCCACCCGCCGCCTGAAATCCGGTGCCGGCCATGTGAAGGCGGCGCCACGCTGTCAGTGTATCAATGCCATTTTCGAATTTTAAGTTGTAGTTATCATCTTGCAGTTAAGCATTGAATTTTGCATACCTGAAAATCATGAACTACAGTTAAGCATTTTAAAATTGAGTAGCAAGTGGAAAAAGGAGTAACATCTGCAACATAACGTTTACTTTTGGTGTAACAGAGGGGTGAATGTAGAGGAGACAGCTAGAAAGAGTTGAACTGTGCGTGGAGAGGGTGCCTTTGGGAAATATACGCCAGAAAAAGATATTCTTGTTTCAACAAAGATCGTTCTGGCATGAATGATTTTCCACATTAAGGAAGTCTCAACTACTGATATACGTGACAGATTACCATTTTACCATCCTGCGACATTTGCATTCAACAGGCAAAGTTCAGAAGTCTGGTGTGGGAGTACTGCATGCTCTAATTCTAAACAACAAAAATCAACGGAGTGACTATTGTTGAACGTCATCAGGTCGCTCATTGAGCATTCCTATGCAGTACTATTACTGGTGACGTGTTATGATGCATTTATCGTTAACTTCCTAAGAGGAAATGCAAGGCTGAGCCCCACCAAAAGACGCAGACTAGAGTAAAGTGTAGTGTGAACACAATATTTCACATTTGATAGCTCCATGAGTGTGTTTTGGACAACGCATTCTGCCCCAAGGGCTGTGTGCAACACAACTGAAATTTGTTGTCAACAACTGAGATACCTTTCGGTCGCAGTGTAAGAAAGTCGAGCTACAAAACTACATCATCTGTGCTACTGCATGATAACTCACTCTGTAGATTTGAGAAACCAAACTATCCAGGAGATTGATAGGAAAGTCGTCTCTCAAGCACTTGTCCCTCTCGTCATATATTCGAAAAATATTACCTTTCCCGCTCTTGATCGATCAACCGTCAAGGCAATTCATTTCTAGACAAAAATACTCTTAAAACTACACTGGTTTAATGACATCGTTAAAAGAAGTAGGTTTCTTCTGGCGTAGAATTTGTGAACAACTGTTGCATTGTCAGATTGTTGTAGATATCAATGAAAAAAAATTCAGCTGCTGATCAATTTCTCTTTGATGATTACTGTTGCGTTTAGTTAACTAATAGAAAATGCAAATAAAATATTCACTTTACTAATACAAATTAAATTCAGCTTACTACAGAAACATCACGACGGCAGTCTATCTTAATAAAGCATGAAGTTAAAAAATGGTTCAAAGCTCTCTGAGCACTATGGGACTTAACTTCTGAGGTCATCAGTCCCCTAAAACTTAGAACTAGTTAAATCTAACTAACCTAAAGACATCACACACATCCATCCCCGAGGCAGGATCCGAACCTGCATCCGTAGTGGACGAGCGGTTGCAGATTGTAGCGAAGCTTTAAGTGTCTGTAAGACGATTGATCCTATTTTAACACGAATTAGTAGAATATTACTGACTTTTGACTTCGAAAAGATCTGTATTTACTTAATTTTCTGTATCATTCGCAAGTATTATGAAAATGTGGCATTTCATAGATAAAATTATGCATTCACAACAACAACAAATATGTCGGCAGAAAACAAAAGTGGCATTATGAAATTGGCAGTACCGAAAGGTTTCCGCTCAGACACTAAGGGTTTTACGATTCCCTTATTGAGTTTGTATCTGCCTGCTTATAGCTCAGCTACAAAAGAATTAAAAATCTGGCTTTCAAAGAGTCTCGAAAGGCGAACGAAAGCAGCTTGCACCTGGTAGCCAAGCATGTTACCTGGGAACTAGTTTTTTCTAAAGTGGGAAGACATCCTTTTGTAGTTGAATTGTTGGCAAATGTCAGTCAGACGTGTGCCATTGGTCTAAGCGTTTCGGTATGTTGCATTTGTACCAATGATTTTTCTACAGGTTTTTTTCTGTCCCAAATAGAGAGATGAAGTCTCCCTTTAATATTTTCATGTCATCTTGGTGCCTTTTGCTCATAGTATTTTCGAGTGTGTTACAGAATTTTTCGACATTTTTGGTGTTTTCTTATTTTCGATGTTGGTGGGGCCATGTGCTTTGTTGAGTGTTTATTTTTTACTGGAGCTCTGAATGAGCATAGTCATAAGTCGATTGTTGATGGGTGTGATTTCTTTGTCTGAACTGATGATAGATCTGTGTTCGAGAAATGCCGTGGCCAAGATTAGTACGCCTTTCGCTACCTTTTGTTGCATTTTACTCTTGAAGATGCAATGGTTTCCGTAATGCAAGGTTTCATTGTCAGTTAGTCGTGGTTCTTGAAGAGCAATGACGAGAATTTTTTGTCGGTCGATTTATTATGTTAGATTATTTAGTTTTCTTTATTTGGATCAATGTATCGATATTCTGTTATAAAAAAACAGGTCTTATGTGTGTGAAATCTTATGGGATTTAACTCCTAAGGTCATCAGTCCCTAAGCTTACACACTACTTAACCTAAATTATCCTAAGGACAAACACAAACACACCCATGCCCGAGGGAGGACTCGAACCTTCGCCGGGACCAGCCGATCCAGTAACAGAGAGAGAGCGAAGAGTCCATGACTGCTGCGACACGGACCGCTCGGCTAATCCCGCGCGGCGTGTAGTTTTCAAATGCATGTTTTCTGCTTATAGGGAAATTTACAAGAGATCTTCAATATTCTCTGCCGTGCTAACCTGGCCTCCCCAGAATCCGCAATTCCAACTGCCGCCTGTCGACAGTTTCCACAGTTCATGTTTGCTTGTGTTATCATTGGTTTGGCCTGGGTGATACCAGGACCGGACAGGACCAGAGGGTGTTGAAGCCTTTGGAAGCAAATATTTTCAGCCGAGCTCATGAGCTAACAGACGGTGACCAGTGTAGCGGTGGTTTTCACTCAGACGTACGTGGATTTTGCGTTCAACGGATTGAGTAGTCGTTGAGGATTATGTTAGTATTTGGTGCACCCTAAGTATTTGATTTCCTCGGTACCACCCATATGGGGGAGGGTTTCCCCTATCGGCCCCGCGGAATAATTATAATAATAATAATTATTATTATTGTCATTATGACATCAGCAAATCCGATATGGTGCATCTTCCCACCACTGAAGTAGATGTTCATTGTTCGACTCAGTATTTCCATCACATAAATATTGGTTATAATTACGTTATAGTGCTGCTAGTAGACATATTTCTCACTTTTTCTTGTGGAGTTGCTACCTGTTACTCCTTCATAGGAATTTATGTGCGCAGCGTTGTTGCAATACAGACGTTCAAATTATCCGATTTCTGTAATTTCATTTCGATACCAGATAGTTGTAATCGGATTCAGCCAGTCAGGCTTAATGTGGATATCCGAATACCACTCTCATCATTTGATAGACTGGATAAACCACTTTCTTAATCGGACGGTTGAATCTAGATCACTTATTTATGACAGGGCCTGAATTCTTAAACACTGTGAAAAATCATAATATAATGCGCTTATTACTAATATTTTATTTAAATATAAATATATGAACGAACGAGATAACAGTTTATTTACAGGAGCAGAGCCCCATCCATCATAGCGGAGCAGTGCGAGATTGGTTTCAGTGCCAAGAGAGGATAAAGCTGTTGGCGTTTGTTCCACGGTCACCGAACATCAACCAGATGGAGAATATGTGAGCAGAGGTAACAAGGTCACTGCCATGTGGACCTACGAATGCAAGCGACCTTTGGACGAATATAGAAAACGTATGGTGGGAAGTAAACCATCACGCTACACTGTCGACGACATAATGAAAACAATGCCCCTACGCCGTCGAGAAATCCCACGTAATGATCGTGGGTGGGTTGGTTACTAAAAGTATACTCGTCCACAAAACCCATGTGGACAATTATCTGATAGTCGGTCAAGCTTTGCTTTGTCGCAGCTCTTTAGTTACAATTTCATTTACTTTCAGTCTCCTCCTTACAATTCTTGCAATGCAAGGTAATTGAAAAATCTCATCCACTCGACGCCAACTGAGGAACTGACTGGTGTATGTGTTGTTCAGCAAACAGTAGTTGTCACTCTCACTGGAATCATTGACTGTTAGTGTGTGTGTGTGTGTTTGTGTCTGTGTGTGTGTGTGTGTGTGCTTTCGTGTTCACGCACAATCTGAATCAATACTATTAACATTAGAGAGACAACCAACAATAAATATTGCATCAAATATGACTGTAAAGTATTTTAATGCGATGGGAAGTTACAAACTGAATTTTTACCCAACACACGACCTGCATATTACGTTACGTTAAGTAAGATGTATTAACTCCATGGTATCGTTAGCAGAGACAGTGCGCTCTTGTTGTCGAGGCTCGCGACAATTGTAGCGATTAACAGTGCCCAATGCCGCCGCGATTTGTTTATGTTGGCTGAGCGTGGACACTGCAGCAGACGCTTCGCCATAAACAGAAAGAAATCACCTTGGCTCTGACTGCAGTGAGCGGATATCACTGCCTGCCTGTTCTTATAGTAACCAACTCTAGACTCTACTCACAGGTGCCATGGAGCAATTGCAACGGGTATCATGTCATTAGTCATCAGAATATTAACCAGTGATGAAATGTCCGCTCTATTTGAATCCCAAGAAAATGGAACCTTCTCACAAAGGAATGTGAGGTGATATCAAAATTTATCCAACATACAAAAATTAACTGCAGGGCTTTCATGTATGCAGTAGTAGCACACAAGGAAATATTATGTCTTTGAAGCGTATAATTCATTTCCACTTCTCATATCAACGCCCTTGTTTTAGTATGAAGTGAGAAAAAAACATGAAAAACTAACGTTCCTGAGACGCATATCATTCACTTCCTCTTCTCATATCATAACTTTTATTTTAGTATGAAGTAAAAACACAAACAGATTAAGTTTGTGAAACATAATATGACACAAGATTCTTATCGTAGGCGCTTTCGGAAACGCAAAAAGCAGGGAGCTGTCCATTCTTTTGTCCAACAGTCTGTCTCCTTTCATGCATTACTCCCGCTGGGAGATTCTTATTTAAGAACTTGTGGGCATCAAGTTCTTCAGCAGAACAAGCCTTATGTTTTTGTGCTTATTACGGTATGGAAAAAATGCAACAAAGACGATTTCCCTTAAAGC
The DNA here is from genome assembly GCF_023898315.1 of Schistocerca nitens. Lineage (NCBI taxonomy): Eukaryota > Metazoa > Arthropoda > Insecta > Orthoptera > Acrididae > Schistocerca > Schistocerca nitens. The sequence goes on from NC_064617.1 coordinate 849,928,193, forward strand.
AGTGGGGATATTTGTAATGTCTGTATTCAGCGATGACTGCCAGCTGCCATAACACTTCACAGAATACATGCGTCAGGCAACACAACTGTGCGTGCACTTCAGACTTCATTCAGTAAGACGTCAGGAGATGGATGGAAACGTCAAATTAATGTCGCCTTCCGTGTCGTATTCAGTCCAGAATGATGTGTTATTAAGGTAGTTGAGCGTTCTAGCAATTACATTTTTATAATTCCCATATGAGTATTCCGATAGCCAAAAGAACCTGTTAGTGTGAAACTATCGGGAACTGCATTAATATCAAACTGCAAGAACTTGAGACAGTACGTGGACTCTTCTCTTCGCTGGGTGACCTATTACTGTTATTTAAGATTCTCTCCGTCATAGGCGTAATGCAAATGGAACTTCAGAGGAGCTTTCCGCTATTCTTGACAAACATCAGCAAATTGTAATCACTGCGAATTACAACTGCGTGATGATATGGCTCAGGTTGTCAGTAGTTGTGGTGGTGTTACGCTGTCAAACTGCTTACAGTAACGTTAATGGTAGCACACATAATTTAACGCTGACTACCTACTTAAGTAAAGATGGTGTTGTGGCGTCGTCGCTTCTGTTTATTTGGCCTCAGCTTGAGTAATCCGATTTAACTAACATACTGCTCCATTCGCGGGCTGCTAATGATACAGTATGACTACGGAGATCATCGTGCGGGTATTACATTAATTGTGCAATGAATTGCTTAACAAATATTACCCTCAGCTATGCAACTGGAATGACTCATTACACAGGTACTCTGTGTTTCACTTGGTTAAGGGATCAGTTCGCTGCAATCCTGCTTCTACTGTTCGTAAATACTTGTATACTTGATAAATGGTTCAAATGGCTCTGAGCACTATGGGACTTAACTTCTGAGGTCATCAGTCCACTAGAACTTAGAACTACTTAAACCTAACTAACCTAATGACATCAGACACATCCATGCCCGAGACAGGATTCGAACCTGCGACCGTAGCGGTCGCGCGGTTCCAGACTGTAGCGCCTAGAACAGCTCGGCCACGCCGGCCGGCATACTTGTATACTGACTGTTCGTTATTTGACTAAATATGAACTACAATCTGATTCGCATATATATGACATGGGTTAGCGGGGGCACGAAGCAATGACTAAGGGTTGGGTGGCGTTGAAGTCCCGTTACACTGATTGCAAGACAAATGTTCGCAAATCACCTCTATTGCCTCAAGAAACAATTGCATCTTAAATATCGAAGGACCGACGTCCACACCGTCACAGCGCGTTGAAATACAGCTAAGACGGCACATGAATATTTGTGACCGACTGGGCTTCGAACCTGGATCTGCTGGTTACTAGACAGACATGCTGATCACTGCACTATTATTTTTTAAAAAAAGTTTGAGAAGACTTTCAGCACCAGGTAGGCGGAGGCAAAGAGGGCAGGGGTCGAAGATCCGAGGCCTGGCCTCAATGCCTCCCCCATACCTGTCACTGAGCAGCTGCATTATTCCCATGTATTCCATGTTTGCACCCATATATACCTTTAAATTGTGGAACAAAATTGAAGTAGTAATTAAGGTAAAATAAATTACAGATTGCCGCCTCCAATGGCGTGCGTTCCTTGTAGAACATAACTTATAACAGTGAAAAGGTGACGGAAAAATACATAACAAACATTCATTCAGAAATATATTCACAATTTAAGTTATTTTGCACTGGAAGCATATGAGGTCGGTAAGGAAGCCTTATATTTTTTCACAAATGAAAAAAATTTTGGAGCCGGAGGGGTTTTGCCAAATTAGAACAGTTCTGATTTTAGAACCAACGTAAAAGAATATTCCAGGAATAAAAAAAAAGAGAAAGGATAGTATTCTGCTTCTAATCAAAGAAACTGTCCACTTCTTCGTAGCCCACTTAAAGCAATAGATAAAAAAATTTGAAACCATTCCTTATATTTGTTATTCTTCTTCAGCGTAAAATGTTCATCTGCAATATAAAACATGTACTCTTCTAAGTTCTGTTTGTTACGACGTAAAACACAAACTGTCACAGAAGCCACGAGTAACTGTTGTTCTTTGCGGACAGGTAACACTTCCAGTCGGGTTGTAAAGCTTCAGTTATCGTTATATGACTTTCTGCGGTTCAGTTGATAGTGCTAATTTCTTCCTAGTGCAGTTCCAAATTCTGATTTTATTTTCACATAAGAAGATGTGCTCTACAGTTTCTACAAGCCGACATTTGTCGCAGTATGGAGATGGTCTCAATTTGATTTTCCATAATCGTTCCGCTGAGGGTATGGTTTCGTTTCCAACGTCGCACCATACGGCACTGACTCTAGTTGGTAGAATTCTATTGTTGATATTTTTCCAGACGTTCCCCCAGTTTTTTGTTGGTTAATTGACCGGAATTGGTTTGTGAAGACGATGTGTGGTAATATAATCATAGACGGTTCTAGTGTTGGTTTGTGCTGGTGGAAGTCCTATACAACTCCAATCGCCATAGTGCTTTCGGACGTAAACTAGGCTGGCATGCTACAATAACAGGAGCGTTCCTATCTACAGGATCTAACGAGAGGAACAGAAGTTTCGTGATGCTTGTCTTAGTGGCATGTATTAGTTTAAAAGCACGTCTTTAATTCCAAGTCCTCCATTTTGCCTCTGCAATGTCGCCGTGTGGAGGGATACTTTGAAGATATTTTGTTTCCACACATACCAAGAGGCTACAGCTAATATTTTATGTGCAGTGACCTGCAGTATCGGTAAGACTGCTGCGACATGATATATTTTGCTAAGTATGTATGTATTTATAAAGTGAACTTTCTGCAGTCGGTCTAACAATCGCATGTCATGGTCCTTCAACATGGTTCCGATGACGTTAAGTTTCCGCTCCCAATTGTTCGTGGCCATGCGCTTGGGATTCGCCCTTAACCTCAAGCCGAGTTGGAGTCTCTCTTCAGTTACATCTAACCAGTGCGCACCTGTTGCACTATTGTAAGAAACGAGATGCAGGTTCATTTGGCTACAAGAATGCGTATGTTCCTCCAGCATGACGGGGCTCCTGCACATTCTATTCGTCAGGTGGCACATTATCCAAACCTAACATTTCCCGGAAGGTGGATCTTTAGATATGGGCACTTTTCTTGGCCTTCAAGGTCCTCGGATCTCTCTGGACTTTTGCCTGTGGGGATGGATATAGGTGTACAAATAAAAAGTGAACCCAAGAGCCGATTTGATCGTTCGGGCTATGAATAGCGCAGCCCTCATAAAAGAACGCAAAGACGACCTCAGTAAGGCTACACGTGGTGTTATCAAGAGAAGTCAAATGTGCATTGAAGTTGGTTGGTGAATTTTTCAAAATCAACTTTGAATGTCCTCATTTGCCTTTGCTTTGAGTTTGTTAGCGTTACGTACTAACGGATGTATCTCTGTACTCAATAAATGTGGACGCGTTTATATGGAAGTTTTTTCGTCTGTACTACCACCTGCGAAAATATGTACTATTCCTCCTGAAACACCCTGTATATGGATATATGCGTGGTGTCTGTTCTTTCGGACATGTCCGAAAGTAAATGCTTCATGGCATTCTGCAACGACCTTCGATCTAGTTACAGGGACTGATACAGATTTCAGAGCTGCTTGGCTGTCTGAAGAAAAGTAGATGCTACGGTTTTTGTAGCGTCTACTCTAATTTTCCTCCGTGCACATGCTGACAGAAGAAAAAAAAAACGTGTAATACTGTGGCCATCTTCCTTAAAGAGATTCTAGGCAGTACACCAGACCTGGTACTTTCATCTGTTTTCGACCTGTCAGTAAACCACTTTATTATGTCTCCTGCACGGTGTTGTGGTTCGTTTTTCCACTGCTCCCAGCTTCCAACTGTTACATGGCAAGGTTTATTGAAACAGCTAGAAGTTATTGTGTAGTTAGTCGCCATTTCCCCAGCCGTCGCCTTACTGATTTGGGATTCCGTATATTCTAACTATATCCAGTTATTTCCAATTTTTAGCCTTTATGTCCCTGCCGCTGCCTTCATTTTAAGCCACAGGTGTAAGGCGGGCATGTCTAACATAATATCCATTGCAAGAGTGGATATCCTGCTAATTCTATCTGTTTGTGAAAGCAGGCCAGTTTCTACACTTTGCCAGACTCCCTAGCAACCACCTTCTGTTCGACTTTGTTCATATTGTAGGCCAATAAATTATAATTGGTCTTTTTGCAGGGTTCAAAAATGGTTCAAATGGCTCTGAGCACTATGGGACTCAACTGCTGAGGTCATTAGTCCCCTAGAACTTAGAACTAGTTAAACCTAACTAACCTAAGGACATCACAAACATCCATGCCCGAGGCAGGATTCGAACCTGCGACCGTAGCGGTCTTGCGGTTCCAGACTGCAGCGCCTTTAACCGCACGGCCACTTCGGCCGGCTTTTTGCAGGGATGTATATCCAGTACGTACTGGGTTTAGACCCCAGTTTACCCTACAGCAGCTTCTAGTGCTTGTAAGATTATCTTTCGCAGTGGAAAATATTCTTTATTTGAGGTGTTCATAATAGTTTCCCAACCAGGGCTACCTCTAGATACACTACAACCCTCTCTAAAGTTTCATCGAGAAACATAATTTTTCACGATGTGTGCTGGACATGCTTCCCTATAAATAATACTACACCAATTTTCGTGGGGCTCGTCTTTAAATACTTTTTCACAATGTTCAGTGCACATAGGTTTAACAGTACTAGCAAATTTTCTAAGTCTTACTGTGAATAGATCGTCTACCTATTCTTTTCAAGAGTAGTCCCCCGCATTCAGCTCATCTGTGAGTTCATTCACCACTAGGTTCTTTATCTCTAACCATTTACTCGAAGGTCGTATTACTCGACATCCAGGAAGAGACAGAGAGCATCCAGAAAGGGTAGTGCTTTTTCCACCTTCCCAGCAAGTTGGTGAAGTGTTACTTCACATGATTTGCTTCGCAAGTATTATGAAAATGTGGTAGTTCATAGATAAAATTATGTATTCACAACAACAAAAAATATGTCGGCATAAAAAAAACGTCACATTATGAATTTAGCAGTACTTCAAGGTTTTCGCTTTGACACTAAGGGTTACTAAAAGAAGCAAGACGAATTTTGTTAGAGCGTTGTCTTAGGATTCCCACATTGAATTTGTATCTGCCTGCTTGTAGCTCTGTTACAAAACAATTAAAAACCTAGCTTTCGGAGAGGCTCGAAAGGCGAACAGAGGCAACATGCACCTGACAGGCAAGCACGTTACCTACGAGCTAGCGAATGGGCACAGTGTCTTCCCGTTACTTATTGACCTAGTAAGCGCTATGGCAGATAAACCGCAACATAAGAGGCGACAGTAATTGCATTTCCCATGTGGAACGACTTTCGTGAAAAGGATTAACTGATATCCTTATGTCACGTCTCAAGCGAAAATCACTCAGTATTAAATTGAAATGACACGATAATATCAAGTGAGTTTAGCAGGATAGTTCTGTGCCATCAACGAAGTAACTCGTCGGTCACAGAGTTGCCAAACATATTCTGCGCTGTTGCCAAGTTTCAGGAAGGATACCAGCTGATGTGTTCTGAAGTGACAATAGCTTCGTTTCAAAGTTGCGGGTGGCAAGCGCCGCAAGATCCTCATTATATGTCAATGAGTCTTATTCGCATTTCTGTATCTAGGTTTAGGGGCTAGAGTGCAATTACTTGTAATACATCGATGCACTGAATGCAAACTAAATGTCATAAATTAATAACTGCGGCAATTATTTGTGTTTCACTGACTTAATCGGACAGAAACCTTGAAAGCGTATTCCCCAGACGCGATTCACAGCTTTGGAACTTCTCCAGTGGTTGAGTTGCAAATGTATATTTGCTGTACAATATTGTTATTGAGATCACTGTCATTGACACATCCACCAGAAGACAGGCATGGCCTGGCTTATTGTTGTCAGCTTTCCTGACGGATATTCCGCCTTTGTTCGAAACGTGAAGACTTAGAGTGAATTCGAACATCCCATATGGCGAAAATTTGATGTTTCTATTCTTCCAGCTCTAACATTCAAATAACAGTTACAATAAGCGGCAGAAAAGCGCCTGTGAATCAACAGTTAATAATGCAATCATAATTAGTGGAATCTGACAAATTCCATCTGTCATCTAATAATTGTGAAAAACTACTTTTTTCATCTTCACAGCACCACAGTATGAACTCAAGGGTTTCATAGGATACCTATACTTAATTTCGCTGTGATCGTTTTCAATGACAGTACGGGAGGAGCAAAACCATCTGACTTGAAACATACTTTTCCAGCGGGATTTGAATCTTAGGCTACAGTTCCAGTAGCACGTCCAGTCAGGTATGAAGAATGTGAGCAATCACTAATTGCTATAGTATAGGCTAGGGCAGAGAGAAGCAGGTTTCCAACAAAGTAAACGATGAGAGACATTGTCGCTATCACTTATTAAACAGGAATTGCTCAGAAAATTACAACTATATCTAGTGAAATGAGTAGGATGATGCAGCTCCAGTCCAGCACTATCACTGAGTTGAAAAACATTTTCCGAATAGCACTTAAGATAAAAATGTGTATGTGTGTGTGTGTGTGTGTGTGTGTGTGTGTGTGTGGAGTGTGTGTGTTCCGAAAGAACAGAGACTACAAATCGAAATAGACAGCCTTGTTAATCAATTAAAGATTGAAGGACAGATGTCCAGGCTGTCTAGCGCATTAAAATAGAACAACGGCGTCAGATAAAAATTTGATCAGGTCCGAACCTGGATTCGTAGTGTCTTTCCTTTCGGACATTCCCGAAAGAGCAGCGCATGTGGTATGCGGCAAAAAGATGGGAATTCGCGTCTGACGTGGAGCGTATGTAGATAGGTGCTGAAAAGAGGTTGGCTGCTGCGTCCCGACAGTGCCCACCGTCAGAGGTTCCAGACCTACCTCCGGCATGGGTGTGTGTGTTGTCCATACCGTAAGTTAGTTTAAGTTAGATTAAGTAGTGTGTAAGCTTAGAAACCGATGACCTAAGCAGCTTGGTCTCATAAGTTCTTACAACGAATTTACAAAATTTTAAATCCAAAATACTGCATCTCGGTTCTTACAATAGTGCAATAGGTGCGCACTGGTTAGCTGTAACTGAAGAGAGACTCCAACTCGGATTGTGGTTAAGAGCATAATAACTGAAATTGTGAATATATTTCTGAATAAATGTTTGTTATGTACTTTTCCGTCACCTTTTCACTGTTATAAGTTATGTTCTACAAGGAACGCACGCCATTGGAGGCGGCAATCTGTAATTTATTTTACCTTAATTACTACTTCAATTTTGTTCCACAATTTAAAGGTATATATGTGTGCAAACATGGAATACATGGGAATAATGCAGCTGCTCAGTGACAGGTATGGGGGAGGCACTGAGGCCAGGCCTCGGATCTTCGACCCCTGCCCTCTTTGCCTCCGCCTACCTGGTGCTGAAAGTCTTCTCAAACTTTTAAAAAAAATTAATAGTGCAGTGATCAGCATGTCTGTCTAGTAAGCAGGAGATCCAGGTTCGAAGCCCAGTCGGTCACAAATATTCATGTGCCGTCTTAGCTGTATTTCAACGCGCTGTGACAGTGTGGACGTCGGTCCTTCGATATTTAAGATGCAATTGTTTCTTGAGGCAATAGAGGTGATTTGCGAACATTTGTCTTGCAATCAGTGTAACGGGACTTCAACGCCATCCAACCCTTAGTCATTGCTTCGTGCCCCCGCTAACCCATGTCATATATATGCGAATCAGATTGTAGTTCATATTTAGTCAAATAACGAACAGTCAGTATACAAGTATGCCGGCCGGCGTGGCCGAGCTGTTCTAGGCGCTACAGTCTGGAACCGCGCGACCGCTACGGTCGCAGGTTCGAATCCTGTCTCGGGCATGGATGTGTCTGATGTCATTAGGTTAGTTAGGTTTAAGTAGTTCTAAGTTCTAGTGGACTGATGACCTCAGAAGTTAAGTCCCATAGTGCGCAGAGCCATTTGAACCATTTATCAAGTATACAAGTATTTACGAACAGTAGAAGCAGGATTGCAGCGAACTGATCCCTTAACCAAGTGAAACACAGAGTACCTGTGTAATAAGTCATTCCAGTTGCATAGCTGAGGGTAATATTTGTTAAGCAATTCATTGCACAATTAATGTAATACCCGCACGATGATCTCTGTAGTCATACTGTATCATTAGCAGCCCGCGAATGGAGCAGTATGTTAGTTAAATCGGATTACTCAAGCTGAGGCCAAATAAACAGAAGCGACGACGCCACAACACCATCTTTACTTAAGTAGGTAGTCAGCGTTAAATTATGTGTGCTACCATTAACGTTACTGTAAGCAGTTTGACAGCATAACACCACCACAACTACTGACAACCTGAGCCATGTCATCACGCAGTTGTAATTCGCAGTGATTACAGTTTGCTGATGTTTGTCAAGAATAGCGGAAAGCTCCTCTGAAGTTCCATTTGCATTACGCCTATGACGGAGAGAATCTTAAATAACAGTAATAGGTCACCCAGCGAAGAGAAGAGTCCACGTATTGACTCAAGTTCTTGCAGTTTGATATTAATGCAGTTCCCGATAGTTTCACACTAACAGGTTCTTTTGGCTATCGGAATACTCATATGGGAATTATAAAAATGTAATTGCTAGAACGCTCAACTACCTTAATAACACATCATTCTGGTCTGAATACGACACGGAAGGCAACATTAATTTGACGTTTCCATCCATCTCCTGACGTCTTACTGAATGAAGTCTGAAGTGCACGCACAGTTGTGTTGCCTGACGCATGTATTCTGTGAAGTGTTATGGCAGCTGGCAGTCATCGCTGAATACAGACATTACAAATATCCCCACTGCTTTAGGGGAAATCGTCTTTGTTGCATTTTTTCCATACCGTAATTAGCACAAAAACATAAGGCTTGTTCTGCTGAAGAACTTGATGCCCACAAGTTCTTAAATAAGAATCTCCCAGCGGGAGTAATGCATGAAAGGAGACAGACTGTTGGACAAAAGAATGGACAGCTCCCTGCTTTTTGCGTTTCCGAAAGCGCCTACGATAAGAATCTTGTGTCATATTATGTTTCACAAACTTAATCTGTTTGTGTTTTTACTTCATACTAAAATAAAAGTTATGATATGAGAAGAGGAAGTGACTGATATGCATCTCAGGGAAGTTAGTTTTTCATGTTTTTTTCTCACTTCATACTAAAACAAGGGCGTTAATATGAGAAGAGGAAATGAAATATACGCTTCAAAGACATAATATTTCCTTGTGTGCTACTACTGCATACATGAAAGCCCTACAGTTAATTTTTTTATGTTGGATAAATTTTGATATCACCTCACATTCCTTTGTGAGAAGGTTCCATTTTCTTGGGATTCAAATAGAGCGGACATTTCATCACTGGTTAATATTCTGATGACAAATGACATGATACCCGTTGCAATTGCTCCATGGCACCTGTGAGTAGAGTCTAGAGTTGGTTACTATAAGAACAGGCAGGCAGTGATATCCGCTCACTGCAGTCAGAGCCAAGGTGATTTCTTTCTGTTTATGGCGAAGCGTCTGCTGCAGTGTCCACGCTCAGCCAACATAAACAAATCGCGGCGGCATTGGGCACTGTTAATCGCTACAATTGTCGCGAGCCTCGACAACAAGAGCGCACTGTCTCTGCTAACGATACCATGGAGTTAATACATCTTACTTAACGTAACGTAATATGCAGGTCGTGTGTTGGGTAAAAATTCAGTTTGTAACTTCCCATCGCATTAAAATACTTTACAGTCATATTTGATGCAATATTTATTGTTGGTTGTCTCTCTAATGTTAATAGTATTGATTCAGATTGTGCGTGAACACGAAAGCACACACACACACACACACAGACACAAACACACACACACACACTAACAGTCAATGATTCCAGTGAGAGTGACAACTACTGTTTGCTGAACAACACATACACCAGTCAGTTCCTCAGTTGGCGTCGAGTGGATGAGATTTTTCAATTACCTTGCATTGCAAGAATTGTAAGGAGGAGACTGAAAGTAAATGAAATTGTAACTAAAGAGCTGCGACAAAGCAAAGCTTGACCGACTATCAGATAATTGTCCACATGGGTTTTGTGGACGAGTATACTTTTAGTAACCAACCCACCCACGATCATTACGTGGGATTTCTCGACGGCGTAGGGGCATTGTTTTCATTATGTCGTCGACAGTGTAGCGTGATGGTTTACTTCCCACCATACGTTTTCTATATTCGTCCAAAGGTCGCTTGCATTTGTAGGTCCACATGGCAATGACCTTGTTACCCCTGCCCACATATTCTCTATCTGGTTGATGTTCGGTGACCGTGGAACAAACGCCAACAGCTTTATCCTCTCTTGGCCCTGAAACCAATCTCGCACTGCTCCGCTCTGATGGATGGGGCTCTGCTCCTGTAAATAAACTGTTATCTCGTTCGTTCATATATTTATATTTAAATAAAATATTAGTAATAAGAGCATTATATTATGATTTTTCACAGTGTTTAAGAATTCAGGCCCTGTCATAAATAAGTGATCTAGATTCAACCGTCCGATTAAGAATGTGGTTTACCCAGTCTATCAAATGATGAGAGTCGTATTCGGATATCCACATTAAGCCTGACTGGCTGAATCCGATTACAGCTATTTGGTATCGAAATGAAATTACAGAAATCGGATAATTTTAACGTCTGTATTGCAACAATGCTGCGCACATAAATTCCTATGATGGAGTAACAGGTAGCAACTGCCCAAGAAAAAGTAAGAAATATGTCTACTAGCAGCACTATAACGTAATTATAACCAATATTTATGTGATGGAAATACTGAGTCGAACAATGAACATCTATTTCAGTGGTGGGAAGATGCACCATATCGGATTTGCCGATGTCATAATGACAATAATAATAATTATTATTACTATAACTATCCCGTGGGGCCGATAGGGGAAACCCTCCCCCATATGGGTGGTACCGAGGAAATCAAATACTTGGGGTGAACCAAATACTAACACAATCCTCAACGACTACTCAATCCGTTGAACTCAAAATCCACGTACGTCTGAGCGAAAGCCACCGCTACTCTGGTCACCGTCTGTTAGCTCAATGAGCTCGGCTGAAAATATTTGCTTCCAAAGGCTTCAACACCCTCTGGTCCTGTCCGGTCCTGGAATCACCCAGGCCAAACCAATGATAACACAAGCAAACATGAACTGTGGAAACTGTCGACAGGCGGCAGTTGGAATTGCGGATTCTGGGGAGGCCAGGTTAGCACGGCAGAGAATATTGAAGATCTCTTGTAAATTTCCCTATAAGCAGAAAACATGCATTTGAAAACTACACGCAGCGCGGGATTAGCCGAGCGGTCCGTGTCGCAGCAGTCATGGACTCTTCGATCTCTCTCTGTTACTGGATCGGCTGGTCCCGGCGAAGGTTCGAGTCCTCCCTCGGCATGGGTGTGTTTGTGTTTGTCCTTAGGATAATTTAGTTTAAGTAGTGTGTAAGCTTAGGGACTGATGACCTTAGCAGTTAAATCCCATAAGATTTCACACACATAAGACCTGTTTTTTTATAACAGAATATCGATACATTGATCCAAATAAAGAAAACTAAATAATCTAACATAATAAATCGACCGACAAAAAATTCTCATCATTGCTCTTCAAGAACCACGACTAACTGACAATGAAACCTTGCATTACGGAAACCATTGCATCGTCAAGAGTAAAATGCAACAAAAGGTAGCGAAAGGCGTACTAATCTTGGCCACGGCATTTCTCGAACACAGATCTATCATCAAAAAAATGGCTCTGAGCACTATGGGACTCAACTTCCGAGGTCATTAGTCCCCTAGAACTTAGAACTAGTTAAACCTAACTAACCTAAAGACATCACAAACATCCATGCCCGAGGCAGGATTCGAACCTGCGACCGGAGCGGTCTTGCGGTTCCAGACTGCAGCGCCTTTAACCGCACGGCCACTTCGGCCGGCATCTATCATCAGTTCAGACAAAGAAATCACACCCATCAACAATCGACTTATGACTATGCTCATTCAGAGCTCCAGTAAAAAATAAACACTCAACAAAGCACATGGCCCCACCAACATCGAAAATAAGAAAACACCAAAAATGTCGAAAAATTCTGTAACACACTCGAAAATACTATGAGCAAAAGTCACCAAGATGATGTGAAAATATTAAAGGGAGACTTCAACTCTCTATTTGGGACAGAAAAAAACCTCTAGAAAAATCATTGGTACAAATGCAACACACCGAAACGCTTAGACCAACGGCACACGTCTGACTGACATTTGCCAACAATTCAACTACAAAAGGATGTCTTCCCACTTTAGAAAAAACCAGTTCCCAGGTAACATGCCTGGCTACCAGGTGCAAGCAGCTTTCGTTCGCCATTCGAGACTCTTTGAAAGCCAGATTATTAATTCTTTTGTAGCTGAGCTATAAGCAGGCAGATACAAACTCAATAAGGGAATCGAAAGATAACGCTCGAGCAGAATTCGTCTTGCTTCTTACAGTAACCCTTAGTGTCTGAGCGGAAACCTTTCGGTACTGCCAAATTCATAATGCCACTTTTGTTTTCTGCCGACATATTTTTTGTTGTTGTGAATGCATAATTTTATCTATGAAATGCCACATTTTCATAATACTTGCGAATGGTACAGGAAATGAAGTAAATACAGATCTTTTCGAAGTCAAAAGTCGGTAATATCCTACCAATTCGTGTTAAAATAGAATCAATCGTCTTACAGAATACCTACAGATGAATGCTTCGCTACAGTCTGGAACCGCGCGACCACTACGGATGCAGGTTCGGATCCTGCCTCGGGGATGGATGTGTGATGTCTTTAGGTTAGTTAGATTTAACTAGTTCTAAGTTTTAGGGGACTGATGACCTCAGAAGTTAAGTCCCATAGTGCTCAGAGACCTTTGAACCATTCTTGAACTTAATGTTTCATTAAGATAGACTACTACCGTCGTGACGTTTCTGTAGTAAGCTGAATTTAATTTTAATTAGTAAAGTGAATATTTTATTTGCATTTTCCATTAGTTAACTAAACGCAACAGTAATCTTCAAAGAGAAATTAATCAGCAGCTGAATTTTCTTTCACGATATCTACAACAATCTGACAATGCAACAGTTGTTCACAAATTGTACGCCAGTAGAAACCTACTTGTTTTAACGGTGTCATTAAACCAGTGTAGTTTTAAGAGTATTTTCGTCTAGAAATGAATTGCCTTGACGGTTGATCGATCAAGAGCGGGAAAGGTAATATTTTTCGAATATATGACGAGAGGGACAAGTGCTTGAGAGAGGACTTCCCTATCAATACAAGTGTCTGAGAGACGACTTTCCTATCAATCTCCTGGATAGTTTGTTTCTCAAATCAACAGAGTGAGTTATAATGCAGTAGCACAGGTGATGTAGTTTTGTTGCTCGACTTTCTTACACTGTGACCGAAAGGTGTCTCAGTTGTTGACAACAAATTCGAGCTGTGTTGCACACACCCCTTGGGGCAGAATTCGTAGTCAAAATCACACTTATGGAGCTATCAAATGTGAAATATTATGTTCACACTACACTTTACTCTAGTCTACGTCTTTTGGTGGGGCTCAGCCTTGCATTTCTTCTTAGGAAGTTAACGATAAAGGCATCATAATACGTCACCAGTAACAGTACTGCATAGGAATGCTCAATGAGCGACCTGATGACGTTCAACAATGGTCACTCCGTTGATTTTTGTTGTTTCGAATTAGAGCATGCAGTACTCCTACACCAGACTTCTGAACTTTGCTTGTTGAATGCAAATGTCGCATGATGGTAAAATGGTAATCTGTCACATATATCAGTAGTCGAGACTTCCTTAATGTGGAAAATCATTCATGCCAGAACGATCTTTGTTGAAACAAGAATATCTTTTTCTGGCGTATATTTCCCAAAGGCACCCTCTCCACGCACAGTTCAAATCTTTCTAGCTGCCACCTCTACATTCACCCCTCTGTTACACCAAAAGTAAACGTTGTGTTGTAGATGTTACTCCTTTTTCCACTTGCGACTCAATTTTAAAATGCTTAGCTGTAGTTCATGATTTTCAAGTATGCAAAATCCAATGCATAACTGCAAGATGAGAACTACAACTTCAAATTGGACAATGGCATTGATACACTGACAGCGTGGCGCCGCCTTCACATGGCCGGCACCGGATTTCAGGCGGCGGGTGGCGTCTGGCCGGTGGCCGGTAGCCGCTGCAGCGCGAGGAAACGCTCGAGCGTAAGCTGTTATGATCGCGACGCAGCCACGAGCTGTCCTGCGGAATTGTTTCTGGAATACTTGTTATTGCGGGTGGGTAGAATGTTAAGCTAATTGTCTTCGATGTTCAATCAGACTCATAACTTTAGACCGAAATGTGATTAAAAAAAAAAGAAGCAGTTCGACGCGAACATGCTACTCTTAAATTTACAATGCACGACGGTTACGGCAAGACCACGGGCTCACTCCATCCACATCGACTCGGAAGTAGACAACACGTCCTCCTAACACTTCCCCATCTTACAGTGTTGCCAGATTGTGCAGATGGCCGGACTTACTTACGTAATGTCTATCCTTTTTATTATTTTATTAAATGTGTGTGAAAATTAATCAAGATCTGTTTAAAGTTGGTCACCATCACTCTGCTACTCTAAGCGTGCATGTGGCATTTCTATCGTCTGACAAAAATAGCATCAGATGGTGTTTTAGGACATATCCATGTTGTGTTTATTTGAAAATAATGGGCGAATTTTTGTTCGCCGCAGACAGGGGGAGCAACATCACAGTGGCTGCATTCTCACAAGGCATACAGCGTCAACTCGAGGCCTTATGGTGTTGCGTGCTACCGGGTACGACCGCAAATCACAGCTGGTGCTCGTCCAGGGCACTGTGACCAGTGTGGTCTACGTGAATGACATCCTGCGACCTGTAACCATAATCTTTCTGCACAAGATCCCAGACGCCTTTTCTCAGCAAGACAAGGCACGCCCACATGTTGCTGCCCGAACACGCGCCTTCTTGGTGTCACAGGATGTCAGCCTTATGCTCTGGCCCACCAGATCACCAGACTTGTCGCCAATGGAAAATGTGTGAAATATGGTGATGTGACCCAGTGCCAACCACCAGAGATGAACTTTGGAACGAGGCGAGTGCAGTGCTGTGCTAGTATTAGTCCTAATTGTAGAAAACCCCTTTTGTTAAAATTCAGTAAAGACGCAGTTGGACGATGAAGTCTGGGGCTGCTGGCAGTGTGGTAATAATTGGCAGCCAGTACGCCATACAGGGTAAACATGGCGCAGAGCTGTAGTGGCGTATTGCGCGTACGATTTGTTTGGTGTGAAGCAACAGTGAGGCAGGGAACTGCAGCGTTGCTTGACGTTATTGCGATGTATGAGGCGGGGGCACTAGGCCAGAGTCAGAAGGGCAATGTGTAAATGGCTGACGTATGGAAAATTACCCCTGCCATAGTTTCTGTCTCTCTCTGACACTATGGCAGAAGCGAGGGGAAAAGCAGCCATCTGGCAAGCACCAATAGCGGCAAGTTGTGGCACCGCGTCCAGGAGGGTGCAGGTTCTAGTCCAGGCCTGTCCTGGGAGCAGCAGCGTCCGAGGACCACGGGTGACCAATACAACCACCTTCGTCCCATGGTCGGACAGAGCAGGCCAAACAGGCCGGAGGGTGGCGGGGACCAGGGACTGTAACAGTCTCCGGAATCACGGGCAGCTACGCGGCGCAAGAGCGCGGTCGACTGCCAGCTGAGCGACCTCGATGATGGAGCAGCAGCAGCGGCATACCAGGAGTTGCTGAGCCAGCTGGACTCACGGAACAGCATTGCGGCCGGCACGCCGACACTACACTGCACCCATCGTGGTACTGTAAATCATATGAATAAAGGAATACTTCCGAATACCGCTGTATCACTCTTCACTGCGCCTTGACGGTATTGAACTTGCTCGGCCTCCTGACGAGAAGTGGTGCGGTGTGCCAACAGGAGTCCCGGGTTCGTCCATCTACACCCCGCAACAGTGGTGTCAGAAGTAGTGCCCGTTACAACGTGGGTATCGGATTTCCACTCCCACATATGTAGAGCTAATAGCACTGAGGTATGCCTGTGTAGAGGGGTAGTTGAGGTGTTTGGTTGAGTTCGTGATGGGTGGTCATACACTTCTTGTTACGTCTTGTAGTTCGGGAAGTGTTTGTCCATACCAGTATAAGGAGGAAGGCAGGACTGTCACCTGCGCACGATCACGGTGGGGATGGGTGAGTGACATTTGATTGTTTATGTATCATTCTTTTGTGTTTTAATGCTCAAGTGTCTATTAGGATGGACTTTTAGAAGATGTCTTTTGTAAGGCCAGAGGAGCCTGTAGATTTACATAAATTCAGTGACAATGGGGGACATGACGACAGAACGACTATGCGATGTAATTTTTGTAACCTATCAGGTCATGGATTACCGTGTACAAAGTGGGTGCCAAAGAGTTGTTTTATTTGTAACAGATTTGGTCATTTAGCGCGCAATTGTTCGGAATGTAGATGGGCAATGATTCGCCGCAAGAACTAAGTTTTGGGAGTAGCAGAGTGGAAATAATACTAACAGTAGAGCTATAAACAAGAATGGTGGGAACACGGCAAGCAGCGGAGGCTGCAGCAGTGACTACAGCGGAAGCTGTAGCCGCTCTAACTGCGCAAATTCGGGTATTGTCGGAGGCAAGGATAAGGGACAAAGAAAAATATAAAGAATTAGCAGGGAGATTTGAGGCACTGCAAGTAGGGGAAGGGACGTCGGGTGAAAGTAAATTTCAAGTCAGGGAGTGTCATAGACCATTTTATCCCGCAATCGCGGCATTGCTTAACCCCTTTTCGGGTAAAACAACGGAGGATGTGTCGGTATTCCTTAATGACATTATCACAATGGCTGAGGCCAATGAGTAGTCGGATGTTGTAATGTTGAGAGTGGCGAAGTTTCGCCTGACAGGGGATGCCAAGTAGTACGTACGGTACCATGAAACGTTCAACAATGTGGGGACGTTTGCAGAGCCAGAGGCTGGGTCACGCCAGATACACCAAAAACAGAAAGGTACCAGGTTTTCTGGGGAAAAATTAAGTGAGTTAGTTATGAGAAGAAATGAAACTGTGGAGGTTTTCTCAGACAGGATTCGAAAGCTGAATGCACAAACGTTCGAACTGTCACAGAATGCGGAGACTAATAAAGTTCTGTTACAAGAGGCCGAGAACATGGCTTAGATGTGTTTTTGCGGGAAGTACCGCCGGAGATGTCACGTCGGGTGAGAATGGAGAATCCCAGTGATCTTGCGGTGGCTTTAAGGATTGCCACATAGAAGAGGTAGATTATGCGACAAAGCAAAGGGTGGAGCATTAAGTTCTGGCAGTGGAAAATTACGTTCAAATGGTTCAAATGGCTCTGAGCACTATGGGACTAAACGTCTGAGGTCATAAGTCCCCTAGAACTTAGAACTACTTAAACCTAACTAACCTAAGGACAACACACACATCCATGCCCGAGGCAGGATTCGAACCTGCGACCGTAGCGGTCGCGCGGTTCCAGACTGTAGCGCCAGAACCGCTCGGCCACCAGCGGCCGGCTTACAAGGGGTGGGGGATAATAAAGTGGAGTCATTGGGTACGACGGTACTTCAATTTGTGATCGCAGAAATTAAGTTTAGTGAGCAGGTAGATGTGTAACGATGTGTGGGTGAGGAGTATTCGGTGATTCTCGGACTGGACTTCCTTGAAAAACATCGCTCGAAGATAAATCTTTGGCAACAAACAGTGGAACTCAGTGGAACAATGTTTTGCATGGGGGAAACGGTTGCAAATGGTCGAATGTCGCAAGGCGCACTTAACGCGAATGTGACGCCAGCTAAACTGCGAACGGATTCATTAAAGGTCGATCAGCAGGATAACATACCGGCAGGTACAAGGAAGGAGACTGGGTTTCGATAAATACAGACTTATCAAAGGAGACGTTGTACATGGTGGAGCCACTCTCGAGTAATGGGGAGTTGAATAATGCGCATTGTTTTGTGAGGAGTTTAGCTCACGCTAGTTATGTGGAAGGAGATTATAGGGTTACTGTAACTATAGATAACTTCGGCAGAGCAGATTTTAGCCTGTCGAAAGGGTTGGTATGAGTCACATTGGGGGTTTTTGATGAAGATGGCCTCGATAGGGAGGATTTAGAGGCGACCCATAGGCAAAACGCTGGTCGCGGTGGCCGAGCGGTTCTAGGCGCTTCAGTCCGGAACCGCGCCACTGCTACGGTCGCAGGTTCGAATCCTGCCTCGGGTATGGATGTGTGTGATGTCCTTAGGTTAGTTAGGTTTAAGTAGTTCTAAGTTCTAGGGGACTGATGACCATAGATGTTAAGTCCCATAGTGCTCAGAGCTATTTGAACGATTTTTTTCGGTAAAGGGATAGGAGCATCCAGTGGCGTATGCTTCCAGATAGTTAAACAGAGCAGAGCGGAATTATTCCACAACGGAAAAGGAGATGTTGGCTGTAGTATATGGAGCACCGTATTTTCGTTGTTAACTTTATGGTAGGAAGTTTAAGGTCGTGACAGATCATGCAGCATTGAGATGGTTACTGTGACCCAAGGATCCTTCTAGTCGGTTAACACCGTGGGCTCTAAAATTAAGTAATTGATCTGCCTGGGAAGAAACACGGGAATGGAGATGCATTAAGTCGCAAGTTAGAAGCATTTGAAGTAATGGGTAAGAGTGTCGCGGAATGGCAAAGGGCACAAGCAGCGGATGAGGAGTGCCAGAGTTTTAGGACTCAACCACATTTCATTGTGGAGGGAAATTTGTTGTGTAGAGTTACCAGGTGTGGACCACGGGTAGTGGTATCCAAGAATTTGAGAGACGAAGCCTTAAGGCAGGCCCGTGATCATGTGCTTTCAGGGCATCGGGGTCGTCGAGCAGCAGAGAGACGAGTAGCAGAACGATTTTGGTGGCGCACTCGGAGAAGGGATGTGGAACAATACGTAGCAAGTTGTGTGCCGTATGCACAGTGAACGGATCTGACGCACGCAAGAATTCCATTGCAACGGTTACCACAGGCTTTAAAACCTTTCGAGTTTATCTGACGAGATATCTGTGAGCCATATAACAAAACACCGGCAGGGAATCGTTACGTTTTAACTATAATTGATCACTTTTCCCGACTTCTAGCCATGGTCGCAATACCAGACCGACAGGCAAGTACGGTAGCACAAGCTTTAGTCAGTAACTGTTTACTGAAGTTTGGGGTGCCTGATACCATAATTACGGATCAGGGAACGAACTTCATGTCCGAAATAATGACAAAGTTGTGTCGGTTACTGAGAATTAAAAAATTACAGACTAGTCCATTTCATCCGCAGGCGAATGGAATACCGGAGCGTGTACATAAGACAATTTCAAAAATGCTAAGTTATTATGTGAATGGATTCCATGATAACTGGGACGTTTATCTTCCATACGTGGTATCCAAAATACATTCGGGGGTCGGAATATCACCATTCGAGGTGGTCTATGGAAGAAAGATGCCATCACCGTTTGACGTTCTATGTCCGAAATCGCGAGCTAGAGGGGCCGTAGTGAGGAAATTTGCATGGACAATACGGGAAGTCTAGAAGAGGGTACAGAAGGCCAATACGAAAGCGTGTGAAAGGCAGGAAGAGCAGAATAAGCGGTTGGGATCTTTACCACAGTACAAGGTGGGTCAATGGGTACTGATCACGAATCCATATACACCCAACGGAAAGACGAAAAAATTCTTGACGAAGTACCATGGGCCATACCAGGTCGTAGAGATGACTTCGTCTGTAAATGTTAAAGCGCAGCTGCCAACAAAAACACTCGTTATCCACCGGTCATGGAGGGAGTAAATTATTATATGTGTAATATCGTATGACTTGTTTACATTTTGTGTTTTTGTATCAAGGGATAGTTTGTTTTTTGGTTTTTTTGTGTTTTGGTGGGTCTGATAATAGTTGCGATTTCTTGTTTATTGTTTTAGTTTTTTGTCATTGTATGGGAGGTTTTTTTTTTTTTTACTAGGCAATTCCATAGGGGCAGAGTGAACTATCAGGAATTTTTGAGCATGTCGTACGAAGTTGTAGTGACTTTGGAAGGGGTTCTGGAGATATTACCAATGCAGAAGCTGACACATTTAAACTCCACGTTAAATCCAGAGTTTTTTGAAATGTTGCATTCCTTTATTAATGCGCAGGGAGGAGCTATCACCCTTAATAAAGTATTGGAACACGTTCGAACGTTACAACAGCATCACACCGACATAATGATAACAGTGAGCATTTTACCAACATGGTGTGCTAGTTTTATATGTTTCTTGAGTATAGCTTTGTGGAGAGTGTGGAAACGTGCACCAGTAGAGGAGGTGCCAACACATCAGTTGCCTACAGCATGGGTAACTAGTGTAAACAGTGTATAGGTGTAGAATTTATGTTTTGATGTTCTCGTTAGTTTTAGTCTGTAGAATGTAAGTTTTGTGAACAAGGTATGTTTATGCAGCCCCAGGGCACGTCTGCTATATTTCGATTCAGGACGAATCTTGTTGAAGGGAGGGAGGTGTGCTGCACTAGTAGTAGAAAGGGGGAATTTTGTTAAAATTCAGTAAAGGTGCGGTTGGGCGATGAAGTCTGGGGCCGATGGCAATGTGTGGTAATAATCGGCAGCCAGTAGGCCAGACAGGGTAAACATGGCGCAGAGCTATAGTGGCGTTTCTACGTACGATTTGTTTGGTGTGAAGCAACAGCGAGGCAGGGAAATGCAGCGTTACTTGAAGTTATTGTGACGTATGAGGCAGGGGCACTACACCAAAGCCAGGAGGGCGATGTGTAAATGGCTGACATATGGGAATTTACCTCTGCCATAGTTTCTGTCTCTTCTGTGTCAGAAGCATGGGGAAAATCAGTAGAAATAGTCAGGCACTTTTAGCTTGAGGGTGTGCCAGGTCATCGAGAGTCGGGTCAGACCTGTGCTGGTCTACGCCTATAGAGGCCAGTCTGGCAGCAATGTTGTAAATATTCTATGTAAATCGGTACATTATTTCTATGTACTTGTTCGGGCTGTATTCCACCTCCAGGACACAACACTGGGGTCGGACGGAATGGCAGCCGGGTACTTGGAGACTGCATGGTCTGCCTGAAGGAGGGCACTGACAGTGGTCTTCAGCGGTTCCAGGCGGGCCACATCCGCTTCCCACCTGGCGTACAGGAGTCTGGGCGACGCTACGCTGCGGGAGGCGCAGCAGCACTGGAGCAGCGACGGAGGCGGCGGTGGGTGTTGGCATCCGGCAAGCACCACTAGCGGCAAGTTGCGGAATTGCTTCCAGGAGGGCGTGGGTTCGAGTCTGGGCCGAGGGCCATGGGTGACCAATACAATCACCTTCGCCCGATGGACGGATCGAGCAGGCCAAATGGGGAGGAGGGCAGTGGGGACCAGGTTCTGTAACAGTCTCCAGAATCACAGGGAGCTATGGGCGCAAGACGTGACGCCTCTGTGGGCAGTGATTGGGCAGAGCGCCACCAACTGCCAGCTGAGCGACCTTGAGGACGGAGCAGTGGCGTCAGCATACCAGGAGTTGCTGAGCTGGCTGGACTCATGGAACAGCGCTGCTGGCGGCATGCCGACACTATGCTGTAGTGTAGTGCTGTAAATCCTGTGAATAAAGGAATACTTCCGAATATCGCTGTATCACTCTGCGCTGTCCCTTGACGCTACTGAACTTGCTCAGCCTCCTGACGAGAAGTGGCACGGTGTACCCCGGCTCAAGCCCTGCAAACTGAAGTCCCAAGTTCGTCCATCGACACCCTGCAACAGCAGCATCGATGGCTATGCCACATGAGCCGATCCTGGCCTTATATCAGGGTCGATGGCGGACCGTGTGCCTACTAGGTAACATGACACATGCTGAACCTAGATGATGAAATGCTAATCGTGTCCACATAACATACTATTGTACATACATGTTCAGTGAATATGAACCTCCCATCTCTAGTCGTTCTAGGTGTATTTGTTTAGCAATTATTATTATTTGCTTTAAATTTCTGTGACTTTGGTTTGTCTAAACTAAATTTACTTCCCTACGTTATAAATTATTATTACTGTGGAACTGGTGGACGGTCAGAAAATTTCATTACTAACAGAGATAAAAAAAATGGGCCGTAGGTGTAAAAGGTTGACTATTCCTGATGTAGACAAATCATCGACTCCATATTGACTCATTGCATAATTTGCACTTGCAGATAGGCGACACTGAACTTGTATCCAAAGCAGGCTGATATTGTAGGGCCTTCCTGCCTACAGCAGCAGAGACTTCAGAGAATGAATTGCATGTACGTATTGAGAACCGCCGCATATATTGTATATCCTTTCCCCCTTTCAGCGTTAACTTTTTTAATTAGTAGTGGCTTGCTTCTGAACTCTTTATATTGATACAGCCCCTTCTCATTTCACGAGAGGTTTTTCTAATTTCTCTATAGGTGGCATCTAACTTTCATATAGTCATACATATTTCCTGCATTTTTATGTTGTTCCGTTTATCAGTAATATTCAGTATCTCATCTTCTGTCCAATAATTTCTACCAGGTCTTGTCTCTCCATGTCGTTGCTCCGCTGCCTGCACTACTCCACCTCTCAAAAGTATCGATTAGTCTTCTATTCCTTTCTCTTGTTCGATTTAATCTTTGCTTAGTGCAGCCTCTGAAATTCTGCAGTTCTTTCTATTTATCTAGGTTAATTGCAGTTCAGAACCAATAAATAACGTACCTGTCCGCATCTGTTGACGGAAATACTTAGCAGTTTAATATCTGGTTGCTTAACATTTGTCCTACCATTAAGTAATCTATCTGAAACCTCATGTCGTATCCAATTCTCGTCCATGTATAGAACTCTCTCTCATAATTCTTAACTAAAATGTGATTAACATTGTTATTGGATGCACTGTAGTATTACTCCTGTTGGATTTTATGGTCATAATCCCATACTCTGCTCTTCCTGCCGTTGCAGTTCACTGATTTCCACTGTATCTCACTACAGCAAATCTATTTCTATTTTTAACTTTTCTAATCTTCCTCCCCAATTAAAAGATCCAACAATCCACACTTCAACCTGCCGAACACCAGTTTGATTCTCCTGATCACAACATTCCTGTCAGTAGTCCCCACCCAGAGTTCCAATTGGGGGGATTATTTTACTTCTGGAACATTTTACCCAACAGCACGCCATCACCATTAAGACATACAGGAGGGCTGCATGTCCTCGGGAAATATAACGGCTGTAGTTTTTTATTGCTCTCTGCTATTTACATTACCAATCATAGAAAGGCTATGTTGGCTAATGTTGCAAGGCCAGATACACTGATCAGCCAGAAAATTATGGCCACCTACCCAATAGTCGGTTTGTCCATCTTTGGAGTGGATAACAGCAGGAACGCGTCTTGGCATGGGAGCAGTGATGGCCTTGGTATGTCACCATAGGGAGTTGACATCACATCTGCACACACCAGTCACCGCATTCCCGTAAATTCGGGGGGGGGGGGGCGTGGGGGGGGGGGTGAGCGATGAGCTCTGACACCACGTTCAATAACGTCCCAGAAGCGTTCAATCGGGTTCATATCTGGTGAGTTGTGGGAACAGCACATCATTTGCAAATTGTCACTGTGGTCCTCGAACCACTCCATCACACTCCTGGCCTTTCGACATGGCGCATTATCTTGTGGAGTATTTGGTGCCCTGTGTGTTCAGACACATTTGTATTCTGCAGAGCGTTAACATCTGATTTTAGTTGCGCCACAGTTCGCCGCCCGTCCTGCTTTATCAGTCTGCCCAGCCTATGACGTCCGACAACTGTAATGGGCGCCCAACATCACGACGTCTGGTGTTTTCGCCACGTGTTGAAGACACCACAGCACTTCTCGAACAAGTCATGCGGTTTCCGAAATGCTCGCGCCGAGCCTCCAGGCCCTCGGTCAAATTCAGACAAATCCCGTGCCTTCTCCATTTCACCCACAGACAGCACACTCATTGATGCTATATGCACCACGCCTGTGTCTGACTAGCAATCATTCCTCGCTGGATGACGCTAATATCGCTTGGACGGGCTTATATCGATAGTAAGCCTGGCTCGTAATGTTCTGGCTTATCAGTGTAAGTTATACAAGGCGTATTTTTTAAGTAAGTACCTTTTTGCCACACCGCGGCCGCAGCGCTGAGGTCGGCGTGTAACGCGGCGCGCTTGTGGGGCACACGATACTCCTTAAAGCCTGTACTATGGTAAGTTGACGGGCTTCACCTTAAGAGAAAGGATTTTAGCACAGTCCATCCTCCTATCACAACATTATTTAAGTAGTAAATTACTCATCATTATTGAATTTCTCAGACAAATAAAATCAAAATTTGGAACACAAACACTTATCTACAAAAGCAGATACAAATACCTATATATACTATAAAACATTTTGTTGCTGCTTGCATTGAATGGCAGTCCATTTCCTTACTTACTAAAAAAACACACAATAATATTTAGAAAAATCAATACATATTTTTGCTGCCATTATTCAGATTTGGGTAGTCCATTTCGCATCATTTTATCACATCTCCTGTACCACACTTACAATTCTCCTTTGACTATTTATCTGCCCTCATTGGTGTTTGGCAGTCCTTTATATTATGACTCATATACTGCCCACTTTGGTTTTTGGCAGTCCCATCTTTTATTTGGCTTGCAGCATTTACCCTTTCTTTTCAGTCCTTTTCTCCATACATCTTTACATTTATAATACATTTGGTAATCTGAAACTTACACAAGTACATTAATACACTGATATTGGTATACATATATTTACAAAGATTTGTTACATTTGGAATAAAATAGTTTCAGCATAAGATACAGCACATTTACTGCAAATTGCTTTCTGATTGTACTTAGGTCACTCACTCCTAGGAATATACAGTTTCAGGTCCACAACGTTTCTTACACCTAAAGGTCTTTTGGATTTTGGGTAGATCAGGTAGTAAGCATTATCGTGTGGAATGTTCTGTATTATATACGGTCCATTATAAATATATTGAAATTTGGAAATTTCATGGTTCAGTTCACTAGATTTTTCGTGGGTTTTTAAAAGAACATAATCTCCAATTTTAAATTTTGAAACTTTCAGATTTTTATCATGTCTTTTAGATCTAGATTCAGCTTTTTGCTTTGCCCTTTTTCTGACTAATTCTTTCTTTTGACTCAACCCCAAGCTTGTACAAGGTGGAAACTCTAGTTTTTCCTCAATTAAACTTTTACTGCTGCTGCCTAACAAAATTTCTTCCGGTGGGAACCCAGCAGATTCATGATGTACTGTGTTCATGACATTCTCAAAGTCCAATATAAATCTGCCCCAGACTCTAAATCATACCCCTTTCTGTTTTTTCCACAACGCACCTTGGTCGACTGTGACATCGTCCCAAGATACGTTCCTGACCTGTGAACCATTTATATCTGGTGGCTTTTTCGGTTTCTGGAGTTCAAAGTCTTTGCTTACTTGAACCCTTTGCAAAATAAACACTGAGTCGTCCAGTGGCTCCTTTTTCCTGTGTTCAGTCTCAACATCTGGGTTTTGTTTTGTAACTTCGTTATCAGTAGATACAATATCGCAATTAGCTGTATTCCCATTATTTTCACTAGTACCGAAATACTTGTCATCTGAACTATCGTCCGAATCCGACCAACCTGGATCACTTTCAGGTTCTAACATAAAAGCTTTTCTTCGTCAGATTTTGATTTTAACTCAATATCCTCTTTTGGCAAAACGGCCTCATTATCAGCTTTACTCACATCCACTGTTACTTCATATTTAGTGTAATCCTCATGGACTTCAATTACTTTTAGGTAATTACCTGCCCCTTCCTCATGGGCCGGCTGCAGTGGTCTTGCGGTTCTAGGCGCGCAGTCTGGGACCGTGCGACTGCTACGGTCGCAGGTTCGAATCCTGCCTCGGGCATGGATGTGTGTGATGTCCTTAGGTTAGTTAGGTTTAAGTAGTTCTAACTTCTAGGGGACTGATAACCACAGCAGTTGAGTCCCATAGTGCTCAGAGCCATTTGAACCATTTTGAAGCTTCCTCACGGTGCCTTTCAGTAGCAGTTTGTACTGTTGGCGGATCGTTAACAGAAGTTACTTTCTCGTTAATGCTTAGGATTTCATCCTCCAATTCCTTCCTATCTTTAAACTTCGTCCCATCGGCAGCACGCGTACTTTGCGCGGCGCTATTTACTCTCTCCTCTTCAAATTTGGGCCACCTCACTTTATCGACGTCCCTATTATTTCCTTTTTCGCTAATTAACCTCCGTGCCTCATATTCCTTCTTAAAATCCTCCCACTCACATTGCTTGAGGCCCTTGTACAGATCGTCGATCTGCACATGCCAATCAGTTACTTCTGCTAATTCATTGTCGCCTTTTACTTTATTGCTAACACTGCGAACCGCACCTCTCTGTGTATCCACTGTTTTATCTACTATTTCCTTCGCCACGGAATTACCACTCATAATGTATTCACCAGTTCCAACGGCAATGTTCGTACCTAATGCTGCCGCCTTGCTAGCGGCTTCTCTCGGAACAGCTGTTCTGTTAGGCTGGGCCGTTGCCCTCTGATGCTCCACTTGCCTGTTAACATGTAGCGCAGTGCAGGGCGAAGATGAGTCATTTGCGCTCGCACCTGATGCTTGTTTCGCAACGACACGTTGCGTCGTTCCACGCCTGTCTCTAAGCTGTCTCATAGCTTTACTGTCAGTCCGGTAATGTTGCTTAAATCAGGGCCGGTATATTTTGTCCGCTTCCGTTTGGCCCGCAACGTTCGCGGAAATCAGTTACCCGCGTCGTTATTATTTTGCGCAGTGTACCCTCTACCGCGACCTAGATAACTCCCTCTTCCTCTGCCTCTGCCTCTTCCTCTCTGTATCACGGTGACGCGAAACCCTTCGCCGTCATTTCTCTCGTCATTATTGCGAATATTTCTGTTACCAAAATTCTGATAATTGGCACGACTTTCGTGCCAATGGTCTTCGTCTTCGACCCTCTCGAGAAACGCTTGGAAGCTACGATGATTACTTCCCACATATCTCTTTGAATCTTCTGGAAGCTTTTTATATAGCTCCCATATGATTTCAGAATCTGATCTTCTCCCTCTTAAATGTGTCAATTTTCGGTACCAATATTCGCAGAAATACTTCAAAGAATTCCTGCCCCTGTTATCATGAAGTGTGTCCATGATAAACTCGCGCCACAAATGATCCTGTTTTTGTTCGGACCAATATTCTTCCGTAAATTTTTGTTTAAATTCTTCGAACGTCATTTGTTCGGTATTCAAGTTAATTCCCCAGCGCTTAGCTTCACCTGCTAAGGCGCTAATTACTACGTTTATCTTTTCCTGACCAGACAAGTGTTCAGGAAACATCCTCTCGCAATTTTTGATGAAATCTAATGGACGCCATCCGTTATGTTTCTTGGCGGGATCGAAGCGCTCCTCACCTTCCAACAGCTTCGTAAGTGGCGTGCTATTACAGACAACACCAGGCCTATCTTTGATTTTACTCTCAAGGTCGAAAATTTTGCCTTGAATTTTCGAAGTATTTTGTTCACACTTTTGTACACATCCGGTAACTTTTTCGCCTAAATCTCTTTCAGTGTCTGATACTGCCTTTTTCAACTGTGATATTCCGTGTTGACATTCGTTTACGATCTCAGTTTTAAGAACGAAAACTTTTTCGTCTACTTTTGTTTCAACTAGAGGCTCTACTTTCTCCTGAATGTTGAGAATTTCAACATCAAACCTATTGTTAAGGTTGTCAATTTTCCCCTGCATAGTATCCATATTTTTGTTAATTGTGTCAATTTCAAATTTCATAGTATTTACTACAGAGCTTAAACTACCCACTTTTGGTTCTACCTGTTCTATTTGTTTACTAATTTTAATTCCTTGTTCTTCGACCTGTGCTTTCAGCTGATCATTCTGTGTTTTAAGCTGATTACTTTGTGTTTTGAGCTGCTAATCAACGTGTGTTTTAAGCTGACTAACCTGATTACTGACTTGTTTTTGAAGCTGATCATTCTGTGTTTTGAGCTGCCCGCCAACGTGTGTTTTAAGCTGATTAACCGGATTACTAACTTGTTTTTGAAGCTGATCATCCTGTGTTTTGATCTGATCACTCTGAAATTTGTTTGGTTAATTGTTCAAATAAATCGTTCATGCTTAAAATTTTCACACTGTTTTGTTCTACGGAATCGGTGTGTTCCGATCCTACCTCAAAATTTTCTTTCGGTTCTTTCTTTATCTGTGGTGAATCAAGCATCTCAGTGGATTCGTTCGCGTACCCACTATCATCTACAAAGTCATCCCCTACTTCCTGTTTTATTCCTTGCTGTGTTCTAGGCAATCTCGACATTTCAATCTGTTCGTTAACATGTTCGTGATATTGTATGTACGCCAATTGTCTTCCGCTAACGCCATCTGTTATCTGGCCGCGTACACTCCTGTCATTGCCAGCCGCATTTTCCATTACGCTCGGTACCCCTACTGTTTCTACGTTCTTGTCCATACTGAACGCAAATTACACCTCACTGCCGTACTTGAAGTTCACTGCTATTTACTTTACTGAATATTATTACAATTCGTGCCACTGAACATCCATTGTTCGGTATTCACATTAATTTGTGACCGACAACAACTGGATGTCCTGTCACCGGGAGCCACTTGTAAGACTGAGCGCTTGTGGGGCACACGATACTCCTTAAAGCCTGTACTATGGTAAGTTGACGGGCTTCACCTTAAGAGAAAGGATTTTTGTATAGATATTGACCGCGTGTACCTGAATGGAGGCAAATCAGACTTACACCCACTCGGTAATAACAATGATACGTCAAGCAAGTTCGAAATGCAACTACACGTCAGTACAGACAAGAAACAACACAGAAGATGCTACCAATTAGTTAATAATACGGTCGCCAGCCTAATTAGGCATTAACTGAGTTTCTTCCCTGTACAAGTTGATGTACGTTCATGCAAAACAACACGTAATAACACTGCATAATATAGTAAATTTTAGAACCAGAAAATCTACTGAACTGATAATTTCACTTTTTGTACTAATATGGATAAACCATAAATACATAACATTATACTATAATGTTTACTACAAAACTTCGTACTGTCTATTGATCTGATTAAAATCGGGCATAGGTTACCCTAGAAATAGCACTTTCGAAACACACACACACAATGTCAATTTTGATAAAGGTAAAACACTGATAAATTTTTGGTTTTATATTGACTTTATCTTTGCCGGTCAAATCAGTTCAGTACACTTCAGAATTCAAATGAATAAGAAAAAGGGGGAGGGGGACCTTGAAACTGTTATGATCACTGTATTAAAACAATTAATTATTGAAATCATTATGCACTCAAGATTTCCAATATATGAGTTACTACTCTTTTTATCTTATTTCCTGCTCATTTAAATACCATTATATCTGCCTCAAAATAATTAAACTTCATTTCTAAATCGACATCAAAATTATCTTCCAACTTTTTCAGACCTTTGTTATTCGTCTATTAGTTCATTAACAAAAAAAGTTCTCTAAACATCATCCTAACATAGCTAGGTCTGCAGGTAATTATTATTAACACAAACTTTAAATTTTCATCTCGGGACACTCGGATTGCACAACATGTGGAAAGGACCCTGTCTAGGTTAGTTGTGAGGATAATTAAATGATAGGACAGTTCTGGTAAAATTTAAGTTGTTATTGAACAATATGGAACAAAAGTAACACTGGTCCACACGAATACAGTACTAAAAGTTTCAACCTGTTCGTATCGATGAGGCGGTGGGCGGGCGGCGAGATGGCGAGCACAGAGCACACATACAACCACAGCAATGGCTCTTGATGTATCGGCACTTTACTTTTTCCTAGCGTCGCAATACTTTTCCATTTAGTGCCTATGGAATTTTGCCATGCTGTATAGGCGTTGGGACGGCTTATCCGAGGCTCAATGAAACTGCGTCTTCCAGGAGAGCCCCCTCGATCCAGAACGTGTTGCTCAGACCAATGCCCAACTCCGACTACTACTGCTGAGCCCGTTATGCCGTGCAGTGCCCGTGTGCATTTTCCCGTGCTCGCCTGCCATCCACCTTTTACCGCTCCCTACAGACAGGGTATTCACCAGAGGTTTTGCATTCTACATATCCTAATACATTGCCTACGTATGGACCAGACGCACAATTACAGCTTTAACATCTTACAACAGTTTCAACATTTGTTACACTTCAATTCTATTACAATATTGCTTGAAATTTGACATAAACATTAATATTCACATTGAAAATTGTTTACAGTTTCCTTAACATAATGACATGAAAAAAAATGAAATCAGAACATCGATTACACTAATTTATCGAAAATTCAGAAGAGAAAAAAAACATAATATTTATATGTGCAATAGTACAGCGTTGTTGTTGTTACAGGCGTTCTGCGCATGCGCACTGGGTACCTACATTTGTTGTCAACGCACTGACGCCATTACAGTCTGTTTCTTCCTTGTTTACGTTGTGTACTGAGTGTTTAAGATGCCTCCGATAATCGTGAGTCCTGCCAACTGTGAAGTACGGGCTGTTATAAGATTTCTTAGTGCTAAAGGCCTAAAAGCGATCGATTTTCATTGTTAGATCTGTGCACTTTACAGAGAAAACATTATGAATGATGGAATGGTAAGTGGATGAGAGCATTTAAAGATGGCCGCACAAATGTGCATGATGAAGAACGGAGTGGGCGTCCTTCAGTCAAATGGTTCAAATGGTTCGGAGCACTATGGGACTTAACTTCTGAGGTCATCAGTCCCCTAGAACTTAGAACTACCTAAACCTAACTAACCTAAGGACATCTCACACATCCATGCCCGAGGCAGGATTCGAACCTGCGACTGTAGCGGACGCGCGGTTTCAGACTGTAGCGCCGAGAACCGCTCAGCCACTCCGGCCGTCGTCCTTCAGTCGTTAATGATAGTTTGGCGCAGAAAGTGGACATTAAGGAGAGAGAAAACAGACGCTTTACGATTTCCTCCTTGCGGGATGACTTTCCTAATGTTTCTCGTAGTGTTTTGTATGGCATTGTGACCGAGCACTTGAATTACCGAAAATTGTGCGCACGTTGGGTACCGACAATGTTGACGTATGTTCACAAAACCAGACGTTTAGACAGTGCATTGGCTTTCCTTGAGCGGTACCACAACGATGGTGATGATTTATTAAGCCAAATTGTTAAGGGCGATGAAACATGGATGGCCTACGTCACACCAGAATCAAAGCAACAGTCCATGCAATAGTGGCATCCAGATTCACCCAGAAAAGTGAAGTTTAAGCAAATAATTTCTGCCCGGAAAATCATGTGCACAGTTTTTTGGGACAGAAAAGGAATATTGCTTGTGGAATTTCTGCCTCGTAATGAGACAATCAATGCAGCAGCTTACTGTAAGATATCTCACAATCTGCGCCGTTCAGTTCAGATCAAAAGACTTGGCAAGTTATGTAAGGGCATAGTTCTGCTGCAAGACAATGCCCGTCTGCATGTGGCGAATCAGACCAAAGATCTCATCACATCTTTCCCATGGGAAACTCTAGATTATCCTCCGTACAGCCCCGATCTTGCGCCCAGTGACTACCATCTGTTCCTGCACTCGAAGAAACACCTGGGCGGTCAGCGTCTTCAAGACGATGACTAAGTCAAAACAGTGATGATGCAGTGGTTAACAAGTCAGGCGGCAGACCTCTATGAGGAGGGTTTTCAAAAACTGGTACAACGTTACGACAAGTGCCTCAATATTGACGGAAATTATGCAGAAAAGTAGATTAAGGTTAATGGTTTCGTGTAAAAATAAAATTATTGATATATCTTAGCACGTCTTTTTTTAATTTCAAAACGGTGCTTACTTAAAAAACACACCTCGTATATCTGGACTGGTGTCCCTGAAACTACTGAAACTGATGCTGTTCCTCTTGAGGAACACATGTTTGTCCAGCCTCACCACAGATATAACTCCAACGTGGTTGTATCTATGGTATGGCTATCTGTATCGTAGAGGCACGTAAGTCACTTTAGGTTCGGCAAGGTCCTGGCTCGTAGACATACGCAGACAAAATACGTAAATAATGTATTGTCTTATTAGTTTTTCTGCGACTGTACGTACTTTCCACTTTTTTTTTAAATACACAGTAAGCTGCTGAAGCAAGCATTTCGAAGTATCAGGAGTGTGCTAAGTGTGATGAAAGTGACCGTAGTTCAGAGTCATAGAAATGTGTTTGAAGTTAAATCAGGATAAATTTGTAACATAAATATAGAATAATTACAGGCGGAGAGTGTTGCATGTAGAAGGTAGTGTACCTACGAACACCGATGTTTCCTGATCGTTACATCATATTAGTGACAATTTTAAAATCACAAGGAGGAATGCGGACTAGAAACCGTCGTAAGCAGTTTCCGACATTCTCTACGGTTCTTTTGTTCTTAGACATGTATTAATTCTTCAAGCACAGAATTTTATGATGAGTAAAGTGCTGTATATTTTTAGGAGTCTTTATGTAATATAAGAAAATTCAAGCTATACTTCGATGGATGAGCACCATCTTGCACCTTCAAGCAGAGGATGGTCTTTTACCATGGCACATTGGTTACAGGCAAATGAACTGTGTGTTTTCTTTCTTTCTTTTTTTTTAACTTCTTAACAGTTTTATCTGTCTTGAATATGCAAATTTGTGTCATTTCCAATAGCTTCCATTTAAAAAAATATATTTAATTTATGCTGATAACGCTTCTGTTTAATTTGATTTCTCTTAACTGTGGTTGGTGTGCAGCAGAGTAACAATGCAACAGCGAAATTAGTAAATGCCTTATTGACAAGATTTTCTCGATTGCAAAGCTTTTAAATTTCAGTCGAGTAGTTGTTCCTAGAACACGATTAAATTGTACCTTGGAACATGTTTTCACGTATGGAAAAACCTTACTTTCCCGGAATAGTTTTTCGTAATTTTAGAAAAAGACTACAACGGATAATAATCGAAAGTCTGAAAATGTGATAAGCTAAAACGCTCTCCCGTACTTGTAATGTGCTTACATGTATATTGTATCGTTTTGTGTAATGGTTTGAGGGGAGCTAAACTAATAAATAGTCCTATCACAGCTTTTGACGTTTAAAAGGTCGTAATAATAATGTCACCCGCCGTGTAAACGATGTAGACTGCTAATGACTTTCTCTCTTTCTCTCTCTGTCTCCATCTCTCTCTCTCTCTCTCTCTCTCTCTCTCTCTCTCTCTTCGAGAATCGGGTTAACGATGCCATTAAAACGTAATGATTTTCAGAAAGCAATTACTTTCCTTCAAGTGACGACGAATGACAATTAAAACCTGTGCCACAGTCGCGGAAACATTATCACGTGTAAATGCCGAATGGTTTCCTTTCACAATGCCGTTATCGCCGACGCTCCAGCCACGAACAAAAGTAAAAGACTCAATTACAAGGGAACGGCTGGAATAAAAGACACAAAAAAAGGGGGCCCGTGAAGCGCGGCATTCTTACACGTGAGCCCATTACGGCCTTTTATGCCGCCGTTCTCCCCTCGGGCAGCTAGGCGTCTCTGTAATCCGGCGCCGCGCATACAACACAAATCAAAGAGCCGTCGCCTTTTTAAAACAGCTTTCGGCGGAAAGGAACGTTGGCCGTAACGGCCGGCGCACACGGAAGCCAGCCAGGCCGACCGCAGAGCCGCGCCGCGGACCCCTCAATAACAATAATAATAAAAGCGTGGCCGGCCGCTCGGTGCAGTTCGGGACTCCTCGGGCGCGCTCGGCCCGGCCGACACGCGCGCCGCGTGGCGGACCCGCCTGTAATCGCGTCAAACAATTCGCGTCACGCGACGCCGTGATTTACGTGCAAATGACGTCGCGACGCTTTGATTCGCGCCGCGCCGCGCCGCCTGCCACACGTCGCAAGCGTTGCCCAGGTGGGCCAGACCAGGGAAACCGCCGCTTAAATGAATAGCGTGCGTTACTGCAGCCCACAATATATTACTGGGACCTCTTCCTTTACGTGAACGTACGTGTGTGAGGGAGGTGGCTGTTTGTTGTGTCCGGGACCTTTCCTTAGAAACGGAAGAAATCTAGATTACGATTCCAGATTTTGGAATCTAAATTTGTGCCACAGAAGTTATGCGTTTGCCACAGATAGTAGCCGGCCGAAGTGGCCGTGCGGTTAAAGGCGCTGCAGTCTGGAACCGCAAGACCGCTACGGTCGCAGGTTCGAATCCTGCCTCGGGCATGGATGTTTGTGATGTCCTTAGGTTAGTTAGGTTTAACTAGTTCTAAGTTCTAGGGGACTAATGACCTCAGCAGTTGAGTCCCATAGTGCTCAGAGCCATTTTGAACCACAGATAGTAATTTGATAAGATAAAGTTCCGTAGATTCTCCAACGAAACATAGTTAAAATAAAGCAATATTTTATTAAAGTCTTTGTTCTTTACTGTAAGATGGCTTATCTACTACAACAAACGAAATGGCCCACTACACTACACAGGACGAAGAAAAAATGTTGCACTTGGAGACCGACATGCGAGTCCTCGTCCACATTAAAGGCGAATGTTTATCAAGCAAAATCAGATCGGGTGCATTTTGAAAAGCTATGAGTGAAAACAAGGAGCTGCCAACACGGTCACATCGTCTAGCGCATCGGAATGAATAGAGGAACGTGTATCACCCGCACTACCGTGGTGACCATTCGTAGCTCAGTGAGTAGACTTCTGAGACATTGAGACACTTCTTAAGTAACAGAACCCAGTACGTTGTCCTCGATGGTGAATGTTCATCGGAGGTGAGGGTATCATCTCGAGTGCCCCAGGGAAGTGTGATAGGTCTGCTTTTGTTTTCTGTCTACATAAATGATCTTTTGAATAGGGTGGATAGCAATGTGCGGCTGTTTGCTGGTGATGCTGTGGTGTACGGGAAGGTGTCGTCGTTGAGTGACTGTAGGAGGATACAGGATGACTTGGACAGGATTTGTGATTGGTGTAAAGAATGGAAACTAACTCTAAATAGAGATAAATGTAAATTAATGCAGATGAATAGGAAAAAGAATCCTGTAATGTTTGAATACTCCATTAGTAGTGTAGCGCTTGACACAGTCACGTCGATTAAATATTTGGGCGTAACATTGCAGAGCGATATGAAATGGGACAAATATGTAATGGCAGTTGTGGGGAAGGCGGATAGTCGTCTTCGGTTCATTGGTAGAATTTTGGGAAGATGTGGTTCATCTGTAAAGAAGACCGCTTATAAAACACTAGTACGACCTATTCTTGAGTACTGCTCGAGCGTTTGGGATCCATATCAGGTCAGATTGAGGGAGGACATAGAAGGAATTCAGAGGTGGGCTGCTATATTTGTTTCTGGTAGGTTTGATCATCACGCGAGTGTGGAATTCAGGGGCGGGCTGCTAGATTTGTTACTGGTTGGTTTGATCATCACGCGAGTGTTACGGAAATGCTTCAGGAACTCGGGTAGGAGTCTCTGGAGGAAAGGAGGCGTTCTTTTCGTGAATCGCTACCGAGGAAATTTAGAGAACCAGCATTTGAGGTTGACTGCAGTACAATTTTCCTGCCGCCAACTTATATTTCGCGGAAAGACCACAAAGATAAGATAAGAGAGATTAGGGCTCGTACAGAGGCATATAGGCAGTCATTTTTCCCTCGTTCTGTTTGGGAGTGGAACAGGGAGAGAAGATGCTAGTTGTGGTACGAGGTACCCTGCGCCACGCACCGTATGGTGGATTGCGGAGTATGTATGTAGATGTAAATGTAGATATAGAAACCCCATCCACCAAGGAGCTGTGGTTTGAATCCTCGTCATGTTCCTTTTTTTATTCTTTAGGCATTCGTTCCTTAGTTCTCGTCGTTTATAAGCAGGACATCATATTGTCAGATGATAATAGCTTATCACATGATAATGGGATCAATTAAACTGTGCGTGTGTGTCTACTAACCGCGCAATGCAGAGTAGGTTCAGTAGGTTGGCTCTGAGGCTCTGAGCACTATGGGACTCAACTGCTGTGGTCATAAGTCCCCTAGAACTTAGAACTACTTAAACCTAACTAACCTAAGGACAGCACACAACACCCAGCCATCACGAGGCAGAGAAAATCCCTGACCCCGCCGGGAATCGAACCCGGGAACCCGGGCGTGGGAAGCGAGAACGCTACCGCACGACCACGAGATGCGGGCATTCAGTAGGTTGGCTTCCCAATGCAGTACAAAAACGATGAACACGTCGATATGCTTTTGGTGTTGGGTGGATCTGGTAACCAAGCTGCTGCTGCTGCTCGTGCGTATGCTGGGTGATACCCTCAAAGGCGCCATCCTGATAAGAATCTGTTTCGTCGCCTGGAGCAACGCCTTCGGGAAAGTGATATCCTCATCCACAAGTAACGGACAAACGTCGTCCAAGAACTAGACGTATTACATGAACAGGACGGGATCTTGAAACCTTTCACCAGTCACCTCAGTGAAACACAGGTGATATTGTAAGGCAGTTCCACATATCTCAAAGACTGGGTGTTGAAGTGTTGCACGATGAAGATCAGAATCCATATCGTTACACGTTAACTCAACGTCGGTGGCCATAATACCGCATTCGACGAGTACAGTTTTGTTAATAGCTTTTGCACCAAGTGGAACAAAACGAACATTTTATAAATCACGTGATATGGGCTGACGAGTCTAGCTTGACTCGTGAAGGTATTTTCAACCTCCAGGACAGCCATTATTGTTCGGAACACAAACCACATGTCACCGAAGATCATGGCTTTTAAGCACGCTTTGGCATAAACTTGTGGTTTGAAATGGCTGGAGGAGCGCTTTTGGGCACTTACCTATTTCCGGGCGATTTGAACGCGCCCCTGTACCTACGTCTCTTGGCAATACATTAGAAAACGTTCCTCGTGATGTTCGGCGACAGCTTTGGTTTCAGCATAATGGTGAACTGCCACATTTTGGAGTAAAAGTAACTATTTAAATCTATTTAAACGAAATGTTTCCAGGGAAATGGCTTGGTCGTGGAGGTCCAATGTTCTGGCCTCCATGTTCCCCGGACCTCAATCCACAAAATTTTTATTTGTGGAGACACTTAAAGGAACACGGTTATGGATGTACACGACCTATGCAAGCCGCTTTGGCAATGGTGGCTCCAGGTTCTTTGCGTAGGGTCCAGAAAAGTATGATCCAGCGAGTGGCGAAGTGTTTGCAAATGCAAAGTGATCCCTTTGAACATCTTCTCTAAAGTGAAAGTTGCTCATGTACGTACCGGCTCTGTGAAGATAAGCCTGAAGGTCTATTGTACAGAATGAAATAACTGTGTGCAGCATATTGTGCAGACTAGAGTAGCTTGTCTATTTTGTTTTCGTGTTAACGTAGCCACTATTATTTTCTACTGGCTTTGTTTGTGTCATACTCGAATAAACTATATTAGAATCAGTGGAATCCAGCCTAGGTCAAGTAGACACATCAATAAGTACTTATACCTCCCAAGTAAATGATATAATGAACAGAGAAGAGAAACGATTAGATCTGTGTTTTAAACATGAGGCAGAGATGCATGACTGCCTTGAAATAGTAGAAGAAAAGCTAGTAGTAAAGTAGAACATCTACATGCAAATTAAATCTGAACAGGCTAAATTAACAACAAGAATTAATGTTGTAGAGAAAGAGTTACTGGGAACTAAGTATGTTTAGAATGCTCATACATGTACGTACCGGCTCTGTGAAGATAAACCTGGACGTCAAACGTACAGAATGAAATAACTGCTGGCCGGTGTGGCCGTGTGGTTCTAGGCGCTTCAGTTTGGAACCGCGCGAAGGCTACAGTCGCAGGTTTGAATCCTGCCTCGGGCATGGGTGTGTGTGATGGCCTTAGGTTAGTTAGGTTTAAGTAGTTCTAAGTTTAAGGGGACTGATGACCTCAGATGTTGAGTCCCGTAGTGCTCAGAACTATTTGAACCGTTTTTTGAAATACTCTGTAGCATGTTGAGCAGCCTAGAGTAGCCTGCATATTTTGTTTTTGTGTCGCTGTAGCCACTGTTATTTTCTACTGGCTTTGTTTGTGCCACACACGAAAAAACGTGATCGTTCACATCTGTAAGAATTTCACGTTCTGTCTTAACATTTAAATAGAGGCAACAGTAACAGGAAGAAATACACAAGACACCGCATTGTGGAGATGTAAACTGGGTACAATTTGATGCTTTAACTGAAAAAAAGTTTGGGGCGAATGCAACTCGAACAGTGGGGAGTCTGCATGTCCATTCCCCATAGGATTCCTTCGTCTCACTGAGCTGATGGGACTATTCCGGCACAGAACAGAGTTCGTGTTACCTGTTCCTAGCCACGCCGCACGCTGTTACAGCGTTGCCAGAGCCTCGTTCTTAAAAATCGAATTTCTATTAAACCTTATGGCGGGACTAGATTTTGCGAGATACACTTTTGTCTTGAACTAGGATGAGGAATACCATGCCGACCACCAAGCGCGGCAGTTGTTCTTCATCCTGTGAATTTAATAATTAATATGCTATTCCGTTAATCGTTTTCTCAAAAAGTAAGCCATTTGCACAGATAGCAAGTTTGTGCAACCACCTATGCTATCTATGCAGTTCGCTTGCTCATTCAAAAACGCCGTGAGGTCTTAGCATCTTCACTTCATTTTTTCTGAACCTGGAAAAGGCTTTCGAGTGAGTCCCACGTGACCTCATATGGTTTCTCCTCATTGAGCATGAAGTACCCGAAAACTAGTTGACTGGGACCGGCTGCTCTACCACAATCCTGAAAGTTTTTGTATTTACATCCGTTTAACAGGAGGTCCTGGGGACGACGCTCGTTTATTATTGTGAGAAAATGAAACGGCTGCAGACGTCCTTATGACTGTTGGCAGTTGGTTACAGTGCTGACAAAGTTTTCAGACAGTCCGCGGAACCAGTTTTGTTGGCCATTGATGCAGAATATGTAGGGATCGTGTCAACCCATTCAGCATCAACTTTAGCCTGAAGATAGCGCATTGAAGCGCAGAAACTGGTAGCTACAAAATAAATAAAATCACAAGGACGGCTGTAGGCGTTCCATTTTTCCACAACAATTCTGAAAGTCTAGTATAAGCTACCGCTCGGATATAAGGTGACTTCCCAGTATCTATGGATATCCACCAGGGATCTGCTCTTTTTTTCCTCCTCAGTATAATGGACGCGGTCACGAGGCTTCTAAAGAAATTAACACTTTGGACACTACTAGGCGCTGGTTATGTTCTACAGGCTACCGAAAACAAGCATGACCATCTAGAACAAGTCGAAGCATGGGAGAACCCCCTTGAACAGTCCAGAATACGTTTCATTACTAAAAAAAAAAGGCTAAAATCTTGCAACAGGAGTAAACAATGTGGATACTATCAAGGTGGACGGTATAGATGTATTAAAGAATATCTTCAGGCACCTTGACCGAAAATTATGTGCCAATGGCTCATTTTCTCTAAAAATGACAAAACGCACTACCAATGCATGGTGGACATTTGCTGGTGTGCTTTGTGACAAGACGGTACCACAACGACTATACTCGAAAATATTCCACTCTACAGTCCGCCCAGTTACCTTCCACTGTGCAGAATATTGGTCCGCAACGTAAGAAGCATAACAACGATTCGGTAGACTTGTGGCCTGACACTTAATGATCATGTGGCGAATGATGAAATTTCAGGCACTACAGAGCGGTAGCTATAGCTGAAAAGATGAGAGAAAGCCATCTACTGCTCCAAAACAGTAACTTGTCATCCGGCCAGCAGGTGGCATACTGTAAGCACCCAGTGTGGCCAAAATGGACCCGTGGTTTGAGCTTCTACAAAATCAAAAATGAGCGAGGCGTAGTTAATCGTCAGTTAAATATTTCCTGTTATCGAGACTGAGATCAATGTTTCTACTGACATGTTAAATAAAGACACTAATTGTCAAAAATTATGTATCACTTACCAAAAGTAAATGCGAAACTGGAAGTAAATATGCCAGACCCTGCGGTTTTGCAACAATTTCTGTCAGAATTAACTGCGACACAGATTCACCCTTAAGAATCAGTACTGAATTAAATACACACAATGGACTGAATCATTGCTTTAGAAATTTTCAGCCCTGTCGGTAGGACTTCAGGTGGGCTGTTCATTTATTTTACCCAAAACCATTGACCATGATAGAGGGTTTGCTCTCTAATGTAAGCAGTATCATGATTTGCGTGACTCTGAATTTATTCCAAAAGTTTATAAGGACAAAATATGAAAAAGCATGACATTAAAGCGCTTGATGCACAGTTAAACTTTGACAAAGAATGAAATTGAGATAATGTAGTTAATGGTTGGGCAAGTAGATTAGTGGCAGAGGGGGTACGCTGAACATCATCTCACTTTCCTAATGAGATTACCACAGTCTGTCTAATCATCAATAACAGAGACTGTATGACTTGAAAGAGAAGCTGAAGTTATCTGTGCAAGTGTGGCTATACGGTCAAACATTGGAAGCCTGAACCATAAATTGTGCTGGATCCCAAAGTTCCACATCCCTAACATGCCGGTGCTGCAAGTTACTGTCGCAATACTCATGAATGTAACATGAGCAGACCGCTGATACGTGATCAGCTGCCATCAAATGTGCAGTTAGTAGCGTGCTGCTGTGAATCTGGACACTGAATTCCGCAACACTCCACTGTCGAAGAGAGCAGCCTCGCATGTCTGAGGTTCCTCGTTCCTGAAGTAAAAGTTGAAGTTATGTTACCAAGAGCCAGAAGCCATGAGTGTACGTTAAGTGACCAAGAGCCTCTTTTTAAAAGTTAGACCGAACCCTCACTGCTCTTCACACAGAGAGAATTTCGCCGACCAATCCTTAAAGAGTTACATTTTCTCCGACAATATCGTCATTGTTTTGTTGTTAAAATCTTCTATCAGATACCAATATAACGTTAAATCCCATCAACTCGTTTCCTCCTCAGTTTTGAAAAAAGTCAACTCAAATGCTACGTCACACTACACCCACCAATCAGTGATCATTTTTAGTTCTTTACACGGTTTTCTCTCGCTGTGGGGAAATAATTAAGAAAAAAATAACTTCTTTCCCTGGTGACAGTCTGTCAGCCGTGTGCAACCTATAATTCTCTAGAGCTATAATTCGACCTATTTCAGAACAGCCGAAGAGACAGCTGTATTGCGGAACGTTCTTCTTTGATGGAGTTTTCACTGGCGTCTGCTGCTTTGATGAAATTCCTTGCTGCAGACCGTAAGCTATCAATATGAAACGTCCCCTTAGAAAAATTAATGAATTACTGTGCTGATAAACCTCTTACGTCATTTGCTTTTCTAACAGCTGAGCAAAACTGAACGTTCTCAGACATTACTCTTTTTACTTATTCTGATCAACACTAAACTGACACACAATATTTTTTTTAGCGTAAGACCATATGACTTTCAATAATCCCTACAAAAGCATGGCCCTGACTAACATTAACCTACACCTTTCACAAATCACTTACCTCACAAAAATCTTCGTTACTCGAACTACTGCAATACAGCGAGCGCCACTACTGCCAGCTAAATAAAAGATTCAAACTACTGAAGGCTCTAACCACTGATAGGCATAGTTAGCAAATGATAGATTTTGATAAAGAACAAACAATGTATTTACCTTAATAGTGTTCAAAAGTCATAATATATATAGCAGTTCATGGCATCCAGTCTTACAAATGTACTGTCTCTGATGGACACACGTCCAGATCATTCGCCCTCAAAATTCCGCCATCTATCTCCTCACATCCACCACTGCTGGCGGCTCACTTCCAACTGCGCAACGCTACGTGCTGTTAACAGCCAACTGCCCAACGCTACAATAGCGACTATTGCAACAATGCCAACCAGCCACAGAATTCTCACAGCACAGCCAGTGATTTTCATACAGAGCGCTACGTGGCGTTACCAATAAAAATCCTAAACAGCCTACTTACATAGCCCCCATGCTCCCCACAAATAACTTTACAAATTGTTTTGGGCAGTTGCCAATACAGATTTGAAAAATGTTTTCATAATCACCATAACAAAGATATCAAATGCGCACACTTATTGATACAATGTTGGTCAAAAGCTAAAATTTTCTTACAGTCCGTAAAGACAGTCGTGATCATTCATCATAGTAGTAATTACAGTTTTTTTCACAAAGTCTCATTAGTAAAAGAAAATGCTCATGGAAGTAGTGGACTACCATGCAGTCTTGAAGAAGTAGTGTTGTCCTTCCAACAGAAAGACAGTGCCGACTCTTGACATGCAAACAGGTAATGGGCCACAACAGAGCAAACCCACAGCAGAGTCAGTCGAAGTTTTGAAGAATATTGGTAGGTAGGTCATCACAGAGCAGACCCACTGTAGTCTTGGTAGAGATTATGGTATTGGTGGGCCACCAGAGGTGCAGACCCACTGCATTCCTTGTAGAAATAATGGTATTGGTGGGCCATCAAAGATGCAGACCCACTGTTTTCCTTGTAGAAATAATGGTATTGGTGGGCCATCAAAGATGCAGACCCACCGTAGTGCTCGTAGAGACGGCCAGCACCCATCTGTTGCGACTGTGCAGGTGCACAATCACTATCGAAGAGTCTTGCAGAGAATATAGCAAGTCCATAACCACCACTTGTGCATTCACGAAGTTTTTGGAATTGTCCTTAGAACCAGCAATGCTGTTAACCAGTCCCTTGTTGAATTATCAACACACGTCCAAACACTAACAGTCCTGTTTTTTTCACATATTGTGCATATACTATGACCAACAGAAATATGTGCAGTGAAATGAATGCTTACAAGTTACTTAATTTGATGAACTGGTGTCCATTACAATTTTATAACATGAGAATACAATAACAAAGGTACAAAATACAACATTAAAGATCATAACAATACAGATAACATTTGTAGTAATACGGGCTTTCCAAAAGAATCGCAATAACATATACATCAGTATTACAGGAATTATGACATAAGTACATACATAAAAGATCAGAATAACTTTTGAAACATCAATTTCACACATGAGCAACAAAACAGAACAGATAAATAATGTCTAAACATCTTTACAAAGTAAATAACATAGTATTAGAAAAATTCTACAACATAACTCTCATCAGCTAAACACATAAAGACAGGAAAAACACAAATACATAAGGGTACACAAACACATAGCAGAATAACACAAGAGAAAATGGCAGGGTTTGTTTTACTGCAGTATATTGAAAACAAAACTTTCTCTACTCCTTGGAGATCTCCCTTCGTTCTTCATTATTTCCAAAAAGTCCTGTCTATACCTGCTTTCTGTACTTTTTTCGTATAACTTCTCAATGCATTTCTTCCGATTGATCACATCTCATTCTCTTATATAGTCTACCCCCTCTTAAGCTAACTTAAATCTTCTGAGCTCAGATACATAAACTAAGGGAGGAGGCAATGGAGCAGCACAAAACAATTAATACAAACAGCAATAAAAAAATGCAAATTGGCAAAGCAAGCAGCAGTATATCTAAAGTAGCAAAGCAAATGCAACATTACAACTAATATAAGGCAAAGTGCAGCAAATAAGAAAAATAAATCAGTAGTAAAACTGGATTAACAGAATAATACAAAGTGAAATTCCGTAGCACTATGCCTGGGAAACAGCAACAGCAAATGCTATAACTTATATCTAAACATGACAAAGCTCAAGCAGAAAAAATATCACAGTAAAGATAGGAAATGTCCAATAACTATGTCAGACCTTAACACTAGAGTGATGCATCACCTTTACTTACACTACTAAAAAGTTACCAGTCATTGACAAAAATTAAGTGTGCAATTCCTGTGAGGGGAAATGTCTTTTTCTGCTCACTCATTTTTTTAAGTAAATCATAAAGTTATTATTTACTGGATCTGTAGGCATAAAATATCTATATTAGTACATCTATTAAATTTTATTTTAACCAATGCTGCAGTGCAACTAGAAACTAGATATTAAACGAAATGAGCAATCTCTCAACTAGAAAGGCAATAGATGTAAAATGTTTCATCATTTCATTAGGCATTTTAGATGATATCATAAATTAAGAGCTCCACAGTGTAATAATACGTTTTCAAGTTTGAGCGTGTCGTATTTACGATGCTTTCTACAAAGAAATGTCAATGGCGAGGATAATGGCCTCCTTTTTTTCTCCACCTGTGCTTCTGAAAGGCAAACACCAATGGCTTTTTTCCAGGCGACTGTCACGCAGCTGGGTGCTTACAGTGCATTACGTCAAGGTGACCTACCTTCCTTATTGAAATATTTACGATATCAGTTTCCGCTACAGTGACAGTCTGATACAAATAAAATTTCACAGGTCGAAATATTTG
This sequence comes from Schistocerca nitens, assembly GCF_023898315.1. Taxonomy (NCBI): domain Eukaryota; kingdom Metazoa; phylum Arthropoda; class Insecta; order Orthoptera; family Acrididae; genus Schistocerca; species Schistocerca nitens. The sequence goes on from NC_064617.1 coordinate 849,972,853, forward strand.
TGTTACAAATCTGTAGAAACAAAATCTTATAAATATAACAGTGTCCAAAAAATTTTCGTCGGCATTGTGATACATTCATGCATACACACACATTTCATAACTCTTAAAGTACAATTCTTGGTTTCCAACATCCTTTTTCACAAATCAGAGTCCCTAACCACTACTCATTAGTCCTTACCTTATTAAACATATACATATTCGTCGACACTTCTTCAATATTTCAACATAATAAATACGTAGCATAATCAAATTCCTCATATATCATCAGCTTATTGATCATAAACATACCTGAACAGCATAATACACATTGTCGTCGTAATAATAACATCATAACAGATCAATCACATCTCAAAATCATCATAGCTTCCTCTAATAATTTCAAAACCTAAAAAAACTTCTCTGCTCATTTCAATAGTGTCATCTACCTCAAACGCACTTTAAAAATCATGATCCCATACCAAATACGGCATTCAAAGCTGTCATAGTATCAAATGGTTCCGAAAAAATATGAACAGTTCACAAAGTACAGACAAAATACAATTTCATAAGCGTGAAATTATCCAACTGTGTAATTACGTAAACATCTGTTGCTGACGTAGTAAAAAAAATGTTTGTCTCTCTCAGTTCAATAATCATATAGCTGTGTAATTCTGTGTTAGAGAAATATGGTACCGATGAGTAAAGTTGTATAAGCAAATACCATATTAGCTATGGCTCCTTGTGCTTGCCAAACACATGGTACTCAAAGTAAGCGTGTACCCCCCTGAGGATTAATGTAATTATACCCTCAGGTGTTACAGATTACAGCAATCGAATGAAATGTGTCATGGAAAATCTTTGTATCATTGTAATTCCAAAATCTTTAAAAATAAATGTTTTAAGTACAAAATTAATCACTCAAATGCGTGCCCTGTAGCGCTAAATGTGCGTCTTGTTGTAAGATAATTCTGTGGAAGTGTCATAGTTATCGTCCTCCGAAATCTAAGTTCTGCTGAAATCAACGTACTTACCTCATCATAAACGAAAGTGAAATGCTATGCGTATAGGTATCGTAGTTATTACGTATATTACCGTGATCATTAAAGTACTACACTGTAACGTATTGTTGTGCTACAAACAAATCTGTCTCATTGTAGCTATACCACAAAGTTACTACTAAAACATGTTTTACTTTCCAGAATAATTCAGAAAAACTGTGCAGATATAAAGCTAATACAGCACAGAAGCAACAACGTAAATTGTGTCACACATTAGTAGCGTCGTGATATAATCGTGTAGCTGTAAAAGAAACCAAATGCTAAGTCATCTTTAATCACACAGAAAGTACTTCAAATAAAGAATGTCTTTTCAAGTAAACCAAAATGTTGCATGAAAATCTCATTAGCATTGCTGGTATATGTTCTAAGTATGTGAGCCTTATAGTCGTTACGTGATAATGCAACTAACAAGCAAGAATGTACAAATAACAACATTGTGTCGTCTGTTCACTATAACAATGCATTCGTAATTTCTGTGTAAATAAGTTCTCTTGGCTCTTGACTGGATATTTAACTTCAAACATTGCAGATTATCTTTCAATAAACGGTTTTTCATGTGAAATGTGGTGTAAACCTTTACTCTTCCTAGTATGCAGAGTTTCAACTTCAACGCAATTATCATGTGGTATACGTCGGATTCTACTGAAGGCACTAACTACTGATAGGCATAGTTAGCAAATGAAAGATTTTGATAGAGAACAAACAATGTATTTACCTTAATAGTGTTCAAAAGTCATAATATATATAGCAGTTCATGACATCCAGTCCGAAATTGACTGGCTGTGGACCATGGGCATCACTTCTCACATGTCCAATCCTTTGTTTCCCTTCAGACAATGCATGTGACCCTCTCTGCTTTTACCTTAATTACTCTCGGCAGTTCACAGAACACCTCGTTCTTTAGCTGTGGGGTTCTGTTCTCTGGAATTTTTCCCTGATTCTCATATCCCAAAGGGGATGCACTAGTTACATTGCAGTACACTAAAGAAAGGAAAATGTAATGGTCCTTAACATTCACTGTTATTGCTTTATTCAATACAAAAAATGTGTTTGCATAATCTGTGTTAATTTTATTACTTTAAATCACATCTACATATCAAACTGAACGGAAAGTGACTAGCCAAAACAGCTCGACACTTTTTATCATCTTCCAGCTGTACTATCATTTTTCTTGGGAGAAATGGTAGTGGGGCATAAACTAGCAACAAATTTAAATTATATGCTCCCAGCTTTATCAGCCTGTTTAACTAGATGATCCAGCATGTCATTCTCTGAAGAGAAGCTAGATGGCAAAGGGCAATCTTTACAACCAGAACCACAAAAACAAATCACAAATGTTAACACACAATCATCCATAGGGAAGACACCTAAGTCAATCAAAATTAAAGCTCGTCATATTGATATAGGCTATCAGCTGATGTTGCAATACTTTAATTACAGCATAATTTTCTTTATTAGCAAACATCAATATAAGACATTACAGGCAAGGCAGAAATATTTCCAGCTTGACAAAATAGTCATTCATTTAAAGAGGCAAGAGTGAAACTTTTATTTACAATATTAGCTGCTAACTCTGTCATTCAAAGAATGGTTCTCTGATTAGTCTTCATTTTAAATTACACAGCAAAAACTTGATATAAAGTCCATTCACACCAACTATATACATCGATGAGTCGATTTTGCTCGCAATGATTTGGAAATTTCATACAAATATGTCATAGAAATCAAGATATGATGAAATGTACCTCTAGTGTTGGTGTTTAGTAGCCAAATATTATGAGAAGCTATAATGTGTAATACTATGATGACAAAATAAAATCACATGAACGTACTGGTTTCATGAAATGCTGAAAATGTACATTAAAATATGCACAACGCTGTCAATTTTATCTTAGATCAGACAGTACTAATTACTGTAACAAAAACAAAAATATCATAATAAACAATCAAAAGAAATATTTTGATTCGTATTAACACTGTATTGAATATCAGAGTCTAATTGTAAGCCTTGAATATTCCTACACAAGCAAGCACCATAAAATTTAATTGTACTATGTGAACTAATAGTGACTGTTTATAGATGTGTTGTGAACATTAAACATTAAAGGAGCAAAACAAGTAAAAATATCATAAACATTGTTTGTAGAGCGAGACAGGAGGAAGGGTACATGCATTGAGGGGTGATAGAATTGATTATTCTCAACGAAAAATTTCAAATTACCATATGCTCTTTTCTTGGCTGTATCCTACATGCAGCTCTTGCTCAAAACCACAGGCATCAGTCATGCTGAAAGTACGTGCAACGTCATGTTGCCAAAGGAATATCTTTCAAGTATTCTGGTACCACGTTCTGAAGGAAATCAAGATTCTGTACTCCATAAACACGGTTACCTAAAACAACTGGATACATTAAATGGTCATTAATAACATCGCTCCACATATTCACTGAGAAACTTCGCTGAAAATTTGTTTCCATAGTTTCATGCAGATTTTCATCTCCCCACATGTAAGAGCTGCATGTGTTATTGATACCATGCTGATCATCAGAGGACAGAATATGTGGAATAGAACTTCGTGTACGAATGAGCTCAGATAAGCAACGTAACAGTTGCCTACAAGAGCTGCAAAAAAGACTGAAGTTGACGGTGGACTTTCCGAACATTCTTTATGAGGAAATTAAATAAAACGTTAGACCACAGTGTCTCATTACTACCACCTGCGTTTGTGCTGTTCCCTATCGCTTTCGTTGGTTTCGTCAAAAGCTGCTAAAAAGAGGACATACGTTCATATGACGTTTCTTGTTCATAATCTGTAATACTATCACCCTCCAAATATATACCTTTCCTTCTGACTCACTCTGTATTACTTGAATGCAGTAACACCGTTAAATGATCGTTACAGTGTAAAAAATAAACCTAACCATTGTTAATGGTCCATGAGTGTTTTTGTGAATACCTACGTAATTTTGTTAAGCTAGATTAAATGTTTTTGTCAGCGTTCAGTGTACACAGTACACAAGTAAGATTAATAAAGAATAAAGATAGGAATGCATCAAATTCAAGTCAAACATAAAGTATAGAAATGGACCATAAGTCCACTGAAAGAGATAAGAAAATGTAATTAAGTAGTTGATTTACTAACATGAAAGTGAAACTTTAATGTTACACAAAATTGTGTTGTATTCATGTAGTCACATGAGTAAGGTGAGTGGCGCTGTCACTCGAGTTTGTTGAAAACTCACATTTTTCAGTTTGGTGAGCGTCGTCGTCAGTACATAACGCACCTGTTAGTTCCGTCATTGAGCGTAGCAAGCTGGTAGTCCTCCTTCCTTGGGCACGGATCGTCAGTAGCAGGGTGTCACCGTGCTTAACGACCTTGTGGCAGCAGGTGTGCATGTAATGACGAGACACCACTTATTCCACTTTACTTCCATGTTGGCTCTTAGTTTCTTTTATGAAAGTCAATCAGCACTTCTCCTAGGTGTTGACATTCACCTGTACTGACAGGCCTACTACAGTTTGCTTCTGAGGAGGAAGAGGAGATAACATACCGACGACACCGAGGTCATTTGAGACGTAGCACAAACTCCATTAGGGAATGACGGAGAAGGAAGTCGACCATGCCCTTTCAATGGAACCATCATGGAATTTGCCATCACCGATTGAGGGAAATGAAGGAAAACCTAAATCTGGATGGCCAGATGTGGGTTTGAGGCAATGTCCTGCCGAATTCGAGTGCAGTCTGCTAACCACTGCACTATCTATTTAGTTTTACTTCTCGATGGTTTAGTTACTGCAAGGTGAGAGCTGGGCTAACAGCGGTTCTGGAGTAGCATAAACAATTTGCTATACATAGCATTTGATCAATAGGGAAGTGCTGATCAGTACCATTTAGCATGACTGGTAATGTTAAGGCATTTCCCAGAAGAGAAACAGATATGGTACTGTATAAACTATCTCTTACTTGCAGTGCTGCGAGATGTTACAGACTTCACTGCTATTGTCCACCAAATTGTAAAGTATACATCTTGTCATTTGCATAACGTTGTACTTCAGTAAGTGCAGTGCTTAGGTACAAGGTTCTTTTTCTATCTTGGTGGCAAGAGCCAACATTTCATGTAAAGTGTCACTGATGTTGTAGGAAGGACTGGTTGTTTATTGTCAGCAACAAACACCACACCTCCTGGTTCACACAAGCACCATGTTGTGACAGGTGAGGTGAGCTCCAGCCGTGTGGTGCTTCGTCTGATAATGTTATGGGATGACCTGTCAGACTGCCAGAAGCTGGGCTTCTCAACTTTTCTCTCCAGTTGACTGTGAGGGACCTTGAGCTGCCAGCAAACAGGTAAATCACCCCCCCCCCCACCACCACCACCACCACCACCACGGCTAGCATACCCCTTGCTGGACGACGCTCATGGCCACTACACCCCATCTGGTTATGTATGTGTCATTGACTCCTACCCCCATTCATGCTCTTCTCGATCCACACAGTTCTCAAAAGTACATGCATTACAATCCTATCTCAATACAAATTCCTACAATAAACATGCATGATATCACACTTCATTGTTATTCATTGAATCATATATGCTTTCACTTCCTATTACAGATCTTTCGTTGTAACATTATACTAATGCCACTCATTAACAAAACCAGCCCAGTTGTTTTTTTATACATGTTGTAACTAAATTCCATTTACTGCCATTGAGGACTTGAAGTGGGGACCAGTACAAGTATATTTAGTATAGGAACTCAAATCGTTACATTCAAATACCATAACTCAGGTTTAGAACATCTGCACTTTCGCCGCCACTGACTAGGGTATTATATACGTCATTCATCGATCACCTGACGTCCCATGCCAACTACATGTATGTTTACATCCTATTCAGCTGAGCTTGTGATCAGCCCAGAGATGTTGTACCTGCTGTTGTGTTTGTGGTCTTTGTTCATACTGTACCACTGTTTAGTTCGCTACAGTACAGAATGCAAGCTGTACAAACATTTCACTTTTAATGTGTTGCTGTTGACCATTGGTGAATTATACATTTGTGGAAAACCCAGACGTGATATCGTTGTCCAGAAAAGGCTGGTGCAATGGGAGAGTGGCTCGTCAGCTGTATGTGGAGCATTTTGCACACCACCAGACACCTTTCCAATCCCTCTTTGCTATGGAGTATACGAGCAGGCCTCTGAGACTAGTACATTCACCACCAATAGGGCCTGCTGCGGTACTCCTAGGAGATGCTGCACATCTGAGTTTGATGATGCTGTATTTCATGCAGAGGGAGGGCATACAAGAATGAGTACAAGAAGCGTAGCAGGTACACACAATATGGGTAGCCAAACTGTCTGCATGTGCAGCAGCTATATCCATACCCAGACGTAACAGGCAATGTACTCACACGGTATTGTGTAATGAGCCCAATTCTGCTACCGATTCTTGCACCATTTTGTGAAGCAATCCAACTTCCCATAGCAGATCCTTTGACAGATGAATCCAAGTTCATCAGGTAAAGTGATCCCAATTCCCACAACAGTCATGTGTGGAATGATTAAATTCCATATGCTACAAGCCTCCATGATACAGTCTGAACATTAGTCAAGGTTCCCGTGAGGATGTGTGATTGGGCCAATACCTTCTTACGCCACACTTCTCCTCCTGCGATTCCTTTCACAATACTGCATAGACTATTGGAAGACATGCCACTGCAAGTGCATCAAAACATGTGGTTCCAGCATGGTGGCACACCACTGCATTTTTCATGTGTGGTGAAAAATCAACGATCTGGGGAACAGTAGACAGATCATGGTGTCCTGACTGCTTGGCTTGAACATTCTCCTAACTTGAACCTGCTAGACTACTCTCTGTGGAATCACATGAAATGCTTGATTTACTATACCCCTGTGGCATCCAAGTAAGACCTATGGGCACAGGCTATGGCCGCAGTGAATGTTGGAGGATCTGGGATTGGCAATCATGTATACTGGAACATGGTATGGAATACAGTATCTGTGTTGATGTAGGTGGTCATCATAATGAGTGGACAAGGATGACAAGCAGCAAAAGTCAGAGAGCTATGTGTGTTGTGGTAGTTTGATGAGCTGGGAAAAATGCTACGTTTGTGGATCGGAGTTCCTATGCGAGATTTAACCATCTTGGTCCACACTACAAGTCTTCAAAGTCTGTAAAGGAAATTTAGTTACAAGCTATATACAGTATTCTTATTGAAACTTCCTGGCAATTTAAACTGTGTACTGTACCGAGACTCGAACTCGGGAACTTCGCCTTTTGCGGGCAGGTGCTCTACCATCTGAGCTACGCAAGGACGACTCACGACCCGTCCTCACAGCTTTACTTCCGCCAGTGTCTCGCCTCCTACCTTCCAAACTTCACAGAAGCTCTCCTGCAAACCTTGCAGGACTACCATTTATGGAAGTATACTGGAATACAGTATCTGTGTTGACGTAGGTGGTCATCATAATGAGTGGACCAGGATGACAAGCAGCAAAAGTCAGAGAGGTATGTGTGTTGTGGTAGTTTGATGTGCTGGGAAAAATGGTACGTTTGTGGACCGGAGTTCCTACTATGTAGGAATCGGCATGGGTTTCGAAAAAGACGGTCGTGTGAAACCCAGCACGCGCTATTCGTCCACGAGACTCAGAGGGTCATAGACACGGGTTCACAGGTAGATGCCGTGTTTCTTGACTTCCGCAAGGTGTTCGATACAGTTCCCCACAGTCGTTTAATGAATAAAGTAAGAGCATATGGACTATCAGACCAATTGTGTGATTGGATTGAGTAGTTCCTAGATAACAGAACGCAGCATGTCATTCTCAATGGAGAGAAGTTTTCCGAAGTAAGAGTGATTTCAGGTGTGCCACAGGGGAGTGTCATGGGACCGTTGCTGTTCACAATGTACAGAAATGACCTGGTGGATGACATCGGAAGTTCACTGAGGCTTTTTGCAGATGATGCTGTGGTGTATCGAGAGGTTGTAACAATGGAAAATTGTACTGAAGTGCAGGAGGATCTGCAGCGAATTGACGCATGGTGCAGGGAATGGCAATTGAATCTCAATGTAGACAAGTGTAATCTGCTGCGAATACATAGAAAGATAGTTCCCTTATCATTTAGCGACAAAATAGCAGGTCAGCAACTGGAAGCAGTTAATTCCATAAATTATCTGGGAGTACGCATTAGGAGTGATTTAAAATGGAATGATGATATAAAGTTGATCGTCGGTGAAGCAGATGCCAGACTGAGATTCATTGGAAGAATCCTAAGGAAATGCAATCCGAAAACAAAGGAAGTAGGTTACAGTACGCTTGTTCGCCCACTGCTTGAATACTGCTCAGCGGTGTGGGATCCGTACCAGATAGGGTTGATAGAAGAGATAGAGAAGATCCAACGGAGAGCAGCGCCCTTCGTTACAGGATCATTTAGTAATCGCGAAAGCGTTACGGAGATAATAGATAAACTCCAGTGGGAGACTCTGCAGGAGAGACGCTCAGTAGCTCGGTACGGGCTTTTGTTAAAGTTTCGAGAACATACCTTCACCGAAGAGTCCAGCAGTATATTGCTCCCTCCTACGTATATCTCGCGAAGAGACCATGAGGATAAAATCAGAGAGATTAGAGCCCACACAGAAGCATACAGACAATCCTTCTTTCCACGAAGAATACGAGACTGGAACAGAAGGGAGAACCGATAGAGGTACTCAGGGTACCCTCCGCCACACACCGTCAGGTGGCTTGCGGAGTATGGATGTAAATGTAGATGTAGAAGTAAGGATATTGCGGAGACATGGCTTCGCCACAGCCCGGGGGATGTTTCATTTAGAATATAGGGAGTTAAAGATGGTATACATTTTGTGCAGAAGCCAGGCGACAGTTAAAAGTCTAAAGGCATGAAAGAGAAGCAATGTTTGAGAAGGGGGTGGGACAGGATTGTAGCCTGTCCTCTGTGGTATTCAGTCTATACAATGAGTAAGCCGTGAAGGAAACCAAGGAGAATTTGAGGGAAGGAATGGAAGAGCAAGTGAACTGAATGGACAGAGCTTTAAACGGAAGATATTAGATGAACATGAACAAAATCAAAATGACGGTAATGGAATGTAGATGAATTAAAGCAGGGGATGCTGAGTGAATTCGATTAAGCAACGACCCACTAAAAGAAATAGGTTAGTTTTGCTATTTGATCTGTAAAATAACCGATGATGGATAAAGTAGAGAGGATATAAGGGAAGTGTGGAGGGTAAAAATTATACAGGGAGACAAAGAGATGAATATAATAAACAGGTTCAAATTCATGTGGGTTATAGTAGTTATTCGGAGATGAAGAGGCTTGTTCAGGATAGAGTAGCATGGAGAGCTGCATCAAACCAGTCTTGGAATTTAAGAACAGAACAACAAAAATATGTGTCTTTTCAGTTAAAGGCTATGGAGTTCATTTTAAGAAAGCACAGAGTTCTTGTATTCAGTTTCCTCATTCCTATGTACTTACAAGCTTATTTAAAATATCAACCCTCCCCAAATGTACCTCATTCCTTTCTGACTAGTGGCTACAGGTTTTGCTATCAGTTTACAGATTCTTAGGAAGTAAAAATACATATAAGCATTCCGTACTTCATAAACACCACTTTTCACCTTTGAATAACTCAAATCTCTTTTTTACTCCACTTGTGGGTCTCAAAATAGTTTTATCTTCATGATTTGCCAAAACTTTTAATGTTTGAATATGTATATTGTTTAATAAATAGGAAGAAAAGTTTCCCCTTTGGCAGCTGTTGCTCCCCAATAGTTCTAGGCGCGCAGTCCGGAACCGTGCGACTGCTACGGTCGCAGGTTCGAATCCTGCCTCGGGCATGGATGTGTGTGATGTCCTTAGGTTAGTTAGGTTTAAGTAGTTCTAAGTTCTAGGGGACTGATGACCACAGCAGTTGAGTCCCATAGTGCTCAGAGCCATTTTGCTCCCCAATAGTCCTGCAGTAATTACTTCTGGGTCATAGAGCATGTTCCACTTGATTGTTACAATAAAGATAGTTCTTAAGAGCCGACTGTAAGTAATTCATCCTTCTAAAAAAAAAACAGCTCCCTTATTTCATTTGCACTATCCACTTCAGTGTCCTCCTCTCAGCACAAAAGTTTCAATAGCGGCAAACAGTAACTGTGAAAATAATTATTGTGCTGGTAAAAGTCAGAAAAGTGTATTATTAACAGAGAATAGAGTTTCAGTAACGTATTTGATTGTAGTTGATTATAATAATTATTCTAATAATTAAGATAGGCACGCAATATTCTGGACGTCCGTCTCACGTTTCCTCCAAACTTTTCTTTCATTTACATCTTATTGAAGCTACACTAACGTTGTTTAGTCGCATTCGGGGCGACGACGGTTCAAATCCGCTTCAGGCCATCAAGATTTAGGTTTCCCGCTACTTGCTCCAGGCAAATGCCTGGATGGTTCCTTTGAAAGAACATGGCTGACTTCCTTCCCCATAATTTACATAATTCGAGCCAGTGTTTCATCTCTAATGACCTCGATGTCGACGGGACGTTACAGACAATCTTCCTTCCATCTTCCTAACGTTGTTTAAGTGTCGTAAAAAACGGATATTTTTCATTTTGGTTCCAAGATTACATCGTATTCTCGAATGATGTTATAATTTTGTAACATACAGATTGATACACACTGTTTGTGGTGTTGTAACCTCCGTCTTCTGATATAAAGTCTACTAAAAATAAAAGTAATTAAACCGAACAGGGCTATAATTTGGAAAATGAAAGTTCACTCACGAACAATACTGGACAGAAAGGGGTACTACTGATCGTGAATCCAAAACTTACACTCATGAACGAAACGGAAGTAATTAACGGTCGCCAGCCCACTAGGGCAATTTACATCCAAAGTTCTGTACAAGATGATGGGAAACAAAAACGTGTATTATTAAACACTGACGTGGCAACTAAAGGTTATAAATGAAAAACTTGGTTTAGTTTAGAGAGTTACATACTGGCATTCAGCGGGCAAAACAGCAGAACAGAAGAGACAATGACCATGAAGTCAGCAAGTTCCACATAAGCGGGCGCTGTCGATTCAGCCGTCAGGGCATCGCCCGACCGGCTCACGTGTTTCTCAGTTGTCGTATGTGAGCAAAGGCCCTCGCCTACATCCCAAGAGCCAATGACCGACGTTAAGAAGATTCTTCGAGAAGCTTTTCAACGTGACAGAAGAGGCAATGACCGTGAAGTCGTTCACCTCCAGTAAACTGAAGTGAATAAATACGCGAGACGCAGTGGGCCAGACAGATGAAGACAGATGAAGACGGAGACAGATGAAGACGGAGACGGAGATGGAGACGGAGAGAAGAGACGAAGAAGATGAAGAAGTTTTCAGTCAGTTTCGGTGCTGAAGACCGTCATGCAAGAAGAGACTGCATCATGCACAGACGCACCAAGTCCGCCGCTGTAATGGAATAGCAAGCAGCAGCCGCGGCGCCAGAAGACAGAAGTTAAAAGGTATTTCAAGTCTGATTTTTACATACCCGGGTGACTCGTGAGGACGGGAAGGAGACGGCCTCACCTCAGCAGTCACCTGTGAGCTGGGATGGAGACCTGACAGCCGAAGACTGGCAAGCGGGAGTCCGTGGTTTGAGTCCAGGACACTGGCCTTCCCCCGCCACGCCGCTCCGCTGGCCGACGCAGAACACACGCGGCCGCTTAGAGAAGAGAAACACTGGGACGCGACACCCAAGGTATCATCCGATGCACGATTTCGCTCGCAATAATTAAACGGGCCACCTCGCGCTGCGCGTCTCCAGTCAACTGGGCGAGACGGCGACACGAGATACACACCGCTACGCGTAATCAGACGCCGCCGCCGCCGCCGCCGCCGCCGCCGCTGCCGCAGCAGAAGACTTCACAAACGACACAGCTGCCGCTCTCCGAACCAGAACATCCCGTAAGATACAGTTGTACGAATCTTCAATAAAAGTTATCTTATGTAAAAATGATGTTTCATTCGACCTCATACCCGAGCCAAGGAAGAACCCACCCTGCCCACATGTTGTTAAGAGGGAAAAGTTAATTTATTTAATATTTTCACCCTGACAGAATGCTGTAGAATGCTCATCCTGACAATTGACTTGCATCAAAAGAGAAAACCCAGTTACATTTAGTGACAGAAGTGTCACATTTAGTAACACAACTGTTACATTTAGAAAAAGGCAATTGAGTAATGATTTGATAATATGCAATTAAACTGCATGTTAGTACTGAACTTCGTTACATGAACAATGACTTTCAGTAACCTCAGCATAACGTCATCAAAGAAATTTAGAAAAAAAACATGCACTTTTTACTTTGCCATGACTTATTTATCAAATTGGATTTCATATTATTGTCTGAGCAACTAATCCTTTTTTACTGACTAACAGAATTAAATACTAGAATACGTACAAAAAAAACAGCCATGTGCTCCAAACTATATGTAAAATAAATAAAACTTCAGCACTGTTCATTTGTGCTTTTCTTTAGATTTGGATTTTTTTCGAATGACTGATTTTCAAACTTGAAAAATGAAAATGCTTTACTTTAGTCATATACTGAAGCGTCCGTTATACAACAGTTAACTGAAAGCAGACTGAGGCTAAAATTCTTGAAAGAGAAATTATTCATTAATAAACTGGCTTTAACTATTCAATTTGTTTCTTATGACACTCAGTTAGCATATTAGGAAATAAAGGAACAAAGATCATGCTTGGTAACAATGTCTGGGGCAATGAGGTCACAATCGCCCTGAGTTTAACTGATTATTATTTAAATAAATCTTATCAATCAAATTACATTCCGTTGTGCTGCTGGGTTAGTCGTTAATACTTTCCACCAATGAACAGTCTTACTTCATCGCTGTGCATACGACGAAACTCGGAGCCGACGACGAAACTGTGTTGCTGGACCTGCTGCTGTTGTTGAAGACGGTAGCATATTGTGGAGCCAGAGCTAATTATAGGAACGGGCAATCGTAATTAATACTGCCTCTTCCGCCCGTCCACTGTCTGTACTCCTGCTCTAGACATTTGGCCAGCGCTCGTACATGATGCCGCCTAAAATGGTACTCTCTACTGCGAGAGCGTTAACACCACACTTCCACACACTACAAGCACTGGAACCCGTCTCCCCTCTCTCCGCGCGCTCTGCACAACTCCCTACTTAAAGATTTTACAACGCACAAGCACTGCTATTATCGTTGCAGTCGATGCAAATAACAATTCCTTTGGCTTTTTTCCAGATCTTATAAGTTTCACAGTAAGACACAGATAAATACAATGAAACGTAAACAGACATCTACCTAAATGTACACATACAGTGAAGCAATGTCCTTACTTATTAAAAGAAAGCATTTAAATTACAAATATTTACACACAATTTTAAAAAAAGTTATATATCGGTAGCAGGTGCCATGCATGCTGCATTTTGGGTGTTAGAGTGTCTTTCCTAACTACGGCTCGAAATGCGGTACTGATCTCCAGGACAGCGATTCCGCACTGACGCTCAAATGACGACATAGAAAACCGACGATTTGGTAGCACCTCGCAGTCTCCCAGGTCTGAACGCAGGGTTATTATAATCAGTAACCTTTACTATTTCTCTAATTCAGGTATAACTGATTCGTAATTAAGAAATTCATGAGACACCCGCTAAACCTGCTGGGCAGAACAGGTGATTAGGATTGTGGAAAGGGCCAAATAAGGTTGGGGTCAGTTTCACCTTGAAATTGTATTTTATTGTAATTTAATAACACATTTACAACCAAAGCGGCACACAGCCGAACTTTTACAACTACGAGTTTCACACTGCAAATGTTTTATGGCTGAAGGCCTCCAAACACGAAATCTTAAAAGTCAACAAGGTAAAGTTCAACTGACTGAAAACAGTTACAATTACAAACAAAATAATTAAAATAAATATATATCACAGCTAAGTTGAAAGCTTCAAGGCAAGGGTGGTTAGACAAACATACAAGATGCAATACAAACGGCTGAAGGCACACAGTAAAAATTTCCAAGATTTTAAAATAAATTACCATAACCTTTCAAAGATAGAAGGCCGCAATGTTCAAGCTTGAAACGTAATTTTAAGAGTAAGATGCCAAGCTACAATGTTTAAGCTTGAAAGGTAATTTTAAGAATAAGGTTCTAAGGCTGAAGGCCCACAGTTAATTTTCCAAAATTTTTAAAAAATATAACCATAAGCTTCGAGTTTTAAGTAGCTGAAAGGACTAAAAGAAAAGACAACACAACAGCAATAACCTTTCAGCAAATATCCATTTACCAGAATTCAAACTCACATACAACATAGTACAATCAAGAATTTTTTATCATTATCTATGATAGGTTATAAACTGACAATTAAACACCGCCGGCCGAAGTGGCCGTGCGGTTAAAGGCGCTGCAGTCTGGAACCGCGAGACCGCTACGGTCGCAGGTTCGAATCCTGCCTCGGGCATGGATGTTTGTGATGTCCTTAGGTTAGTTAGGTTTAACTAGTTCTAAGTTCTAGGGGACAAATGACCTCAGCAGTTGAGTCCAATAGTGCTCAGAGCCATTTGCACCAATTAAACACCGGGGAGAAAGACAGTTAAGACATCAGCACTCACAAGCCTCCATGGGGTCGGTCTGCCCTCAGTCGTTTAAGTGAGACAGGTGGTGAGCCCAACTACACTTGATACATCGGAACCCAACCAAGGGACAGCCACGGACCGACCGACCAAGATCTGCTTGCCACCAATCGGTACATGAGAATTCAATCAAAATGTTATGGCTGTGATTAGCCACAATCAAATATGTACATGTATATGTTGTGTCTAGACCATACAGCCTAGACACAATGCTGTAGCCGATAGGGCACGCAAGGCTAACGCAGACGGGCGTGAAGTCTGGAACATGAGAACTTATAAATGAATAAGAAGAAAAGTACGTAGATGCTTGTTACTTAACTTTTAATTAGTCCTTGGAATACATCTCTCTTGAATATTAGTAAGCTATAGGCACTGATACCAATGGCGCCTTGCTAGGTGGTCGCCATTTAACTTAGCAGAGGGCTATTCTACTGTCTATCTCTCGGCAAATCAGAGCAAGGCTTAGCACGTCCAATCGCTAGCTATGTTGTCCGTACAACTGGGGACGAGGTCTCCTCAGTCTCTCGAGACCTGCCTTGTGGTGGCGCTAGGTTTGCGATCCCACAGTGGCGACACGCGGGTCCGACATGTACTACAGGACCGCGGCCGATTTAAGTTGTCACCTAGCAAGTGTGGTGTCTAGCGGTGACACCACAGTATAAGCTGTCAAAAGTACACACCATGTTGGATAGCGGCAACAGGAAAGGACACTGCCTAAAATTATGTTAGTGGCCAGGGCAGGTAACTGGAACACTAATGGCCACAAGGCAGAAAATTCCGCTGGTGGATCTGAATTGTAGTAAACCAATATAGTTAATTCCACCGCATAGCAGCTAAATTTCAGCAATACAAACACTCGGTATTGCTCACAGGAAATCCTCCCCAACAACGAACCACCAAAACGAACCACACAACATGAATGGACGTGGCTTGGGGACTTGAAACCACTAATCAACTTTGACGTCCTGGGTCGGTGAAGCACGGAGCTCTTATCGATCGGACAGCTCCACACACGCTCCGACACTGTGCAGGAACCGCCAGCAGACCCAGCCGACAGCATCGCTCGGAGATAACTTCCCTGGTCCGCAGCAACCGACCGACTACCCTCAGAATGCCGACAACATCTAAAATAGTCGTCAGTGGAAATAACGCCAACTTCACACACAACCTGACAAACACTACACGAAGGCTTAAACGACACACAACAGTAACTAAGCACACTGGAAGACAATCGGGAGTCGATGCACACACACACAGCTAACTCATGAACGATCGGCTCAAGTGATGAGCGGCGGCAATGGTCGGGCGAGCCATGTCGACGCAGACCTCACCGCTGCTCCAACCCGACTGCACCAGTGCCGCATTCCAGCTGCCCAACTGTCAGGTCCAGACTGCACTCCAGACACGTTCCAACTGACTGGCAGACCCGAACACGCGACCCATACTAACTTACAACGGACAACGAGCTGGAAGTAATAGCAGTCGAGCAAAGATACTACGAGAGGGGATACTGACACTCGCTGCTAGCGTCACTCACGGTCAGGCAAAGCAGCAAGTCAGGTGACACCAGTCATTTAAATTAACGTAGTGGGTGGAAGTACGTTAAAAGCAGGGTGTAAAATACACGATGGCGGGAACATGAACTACGAAGTTTAATTTCATAAAACACTCAGTTTCTGTGTTCAGTTGTACCATTTCCATAAAATTCCCATAAAATAATTTCATAAAACACTCAGTTTCTGTGTTCAATTGTACCATTCCCATAAAAACGTCAGTTTTATACTTAAACTCTTGTTTAAAACATCAGCCTTCTCTAAATGTGCATTACTCTTTTCCAGATGTTAGCTACAGCATTTATTTTCTGCTTTCAGATATTGAGGAAATAAAATATTACATATGCGCTACCAAAATTATCATGTTCTTTCGAAAACATTTATACCACATTTACTAAGTTGTTTTTTTGTCTCTCTGTCTGTTCAGCAGAAATTTCACAACTGATTTTAAACTAACTTCCAGATGAACGAAACACCTGAAATTTTAAGCATACCTCTGAACTGGATGACAAGGCAAAACTAACTCTCTTTCTTGTTAGTCTATTAGGTACGGATGAGAGCGAAGATGAAAAAGTCTGGTAGCGCCTAACATCTCGGTTGTGGCGGCTTGTGCGGGTAGTATCAAAGTGCGTGTCAGGTGGCTTGGAGGCATGGCAGAGCAGAGAAGGAGGGGGAGGGGGAGGGGGAGGGGGAGGGGGGAGGAAAGTGATGGATATCGCTTTCTCGTCGTTCTGCATGTTCAGTACTATTTTTGCAATTGTTTTAAACTTCTCATTTAGCTAGAGATTTGAAATTTTAAATGTCGCTCAGAAGTGGATGAAAATGCGCCATTAAATTGATTTCTCGTCTGGTGTGTGGGGAGGGGTACTTTGTCTATCACGGTCATTTCCCGATTAGATAGAGACTTGGACCTTTCAACACAGCTCAGAACACGATGACAATGCAACATTAACTCTCCTTCTTGTTCTGGCGTGTGCTGGCTGATACTCTGTGCATCGCTGACGTTTCCCCATTTTCCTGTTCCAGACACAAGTGGCTTATGGGAAGAACGATGGCTGGCAAGCCTCCATATGATTTTGAATGTCTCTAATTTCTATCTTCCTGGTCTTTTCGCGAGATATACCCAGGAGGCAACGATACGCTGGTTGAGTCAAGTAAAGAGAAACTTGAATAAATGTGAAATGTACCACAACTCATCTGATGAAAATGTTTGAAATCGACTAAAAAATTTCTCTAATGCAGTATTAAAAATCAGAAAATAATTATTTAAATACGAATGAATTTTAATATATCAAGTTTTTAAATTGGACAGAATTTTTGTTATTTCTCCTAATCCGATGCAGCGACTCCTGAAAATATTTTAGTGTGAACTTTTAATAGCTGTGAAAATACGTGTCAAGATTCAAAACGAAAAACTTGGGGCACATACAGCAGAAAATTGACGCATGAACAGTTCATCTCCTTTCTATTACACCACATACTAACTGATGCATGAATACTTCACCTCCTTCCTATCATCTGTTATGGGGTCTCACGTTTTTCGTTTTAAATCTTACAAGTATTTTCATAGCTACTAAAAATTCACAATCACAAATGTCCAGGATCATCAGTGTGGTGTTAGGAACCTCTGTGGGGCTAGGAGAAATTATTTTATATTTCTTAGTGATATTTTTAAAAAATGGTACATTAAAAATTCATATTTATTTAATTAATTATTCGATCTAATAATCTAGTTCATCATGTAAACCCTCAAAAATTGCGTGTGAAACGAACAAGAGTGAAAATTCAGAAGTTCATGAAGTACACAAAGTATAAAAAAATATTTAACTAACAGAAGCACCCATTGCACAGTCTGACAACTTTTTACCAGTTTCGTCAAACTTAACTACACGAAGCAGCTTCCTAAAACGTCTACTAGTTGAAAATGCCATGTACTTCCGTTATTTAGTCACAATGCATGATCACCTTCGCAATACCTATGGTAAGTGTGGACATTGGCATACGCAACTGTTGAAAAAAAAATGACGACGTGGCAGCAACAGTTGAAGAGATAAAATGGTAGGACAACATACGAGTGCACACTCATGAGCAACTAAATTAACCGCAGCGCTGAAAAGAGGACGGTCCTGTCGTTAGGGAAGCTTCTTTTCGAAGCTGCAAAGGCCATGGTAGCGGGTTTCGTTGGTATATCTGTGCGTACTATCCTACAGGCAAACCAGAAAAGCCACAAAGTTCAAGTTTAAAGAAATGACTAAATAAACGATACTTAAAACTTTTACAAGAAGACTGAAAATAGGAAAGTATTACTGAGTTGTGATTTACAATGAAACATGCTGCCGGTCATGTTGCACAATTGATTACATTAATAAATGGCTACAACGGTTCACTCGGCCTCTGTAGCAGGTTGCCTAACTAACTAATTTTAGGAGAAAACAAAAATTTTATTTTCAGTATTTCATGCAGCTATCGACTGTATCTTAAAATTTAAAATACTGTCATAATTTATTCATTAAGAGGTATAATGTTATGTTAGATATGTAACACAGTAAGACAAATGTTACAATTAGAAACGGAATATATATCTTGAGGCAGTGTAACTGGGGACACGCAAATTATCCAGACTACATTCTTCCAGTTTGTGAAAATGAGTGCACTTACGGACTTGCAACAAATTTCAACCCACCCTTAGATGTTTTGGGAACTTTTTCTCGATCACCCCCCTCTCTCTCTCTCTCAAAAAACTAATGAAAGGAAAATGTTTATCGCTCGCTCCGTTGTGCTACTAACTCTATTGATTACTCATTCTGTAAATGGTTTTGGTTATGACTTTAATTTTAGTCTGTGGTGAATGACCCAAAACTAGTAAAAACGAACATAATTACGGTTTTTCATCTTCATCCATAAAACTTTTAAATACTTAACATCAAATGTTTAACACATTAACCAGTTCGTAAAGTAATCAGATTTCTGAAGCTGTTTTATCCATGGGAGTTTGGTTCTTTAAAGAAACGGGGATCAGAGGCCACTAGTCTAGTAAGATACGACGTTCCTCGCAGTACAGTTTTTGAATAATGCTCCTGCCTGCTCAGATAGTATGGTTAACACGCTAGGAGATACATTTCAAATGGACACGCACTGAGCTTTACGTGCGTGCGTTCGCCCATGCCGAATGGAACAATATTTGTTCACAAAGCCATTGCAGTATTTTACTGCCTAAGTAATTCACGATAAGGAAAACAGAGAACACGCTGCGTTCCTCTCGCATACACGAAGATTATCGGTGTCTGATATGTAAATCTATAGGTCCAACTTCGCTTATTCGGTTACTCTATGCATGCGGGTCATTGTAGCTTACAACAAAGACAGAGCCGCGGCTTTGCGGAGCAGACAACGCAGCACATAAATACAGCTATTTCGAGGTTTCATTGAACAAATATCTCTTCGAAAAGATGAAAAATCGCTGACGTGTACAGATTTTATGAAATTTTGTTGAAAAATAGATATCAATTGCTAAGGGTTCCACTCCGATGATGAACAATGGCCAAGAATCGATCGAATGAGTTACTGTAAGCCATTTGATTCGTAAATAAATTATGTTCTATTTAGATGTTTCCACTGAACCTAAACAAAAATGTTCAAATGTCTGTGAAATCTTAAGGAACTTAACTGCTAAGGTCATCAGCCCCTAAGCTTACACACTACGTAACCTAAATTATCTTAAGGACAACCACACATAACTATGCCCGAGGGAGAACTCGAACCTCCGCCGGGACCAGCCGCACAGTCCATGACTGCAGCGCCTTAGGAACCTAAACACGCCATCAACTTTACTACAGATAGTTTTATGTAGTCCTTCCACTTCACGTCGCTCCGGACAAAAACTCCCATATGTTGATACGGTTGTTAGTGTTTGCTGTGATTGAAAGCCAATAGTATAAGCGAACAATGAAAGTTCTTTTAGTAATTTGATACTTGCGGACATACAGGCTACATTTGTGGTCAGTGACTGTGCGGAATAATTACTTATTTTTCAGTCTCAACATTTTGATAACTCAGGAGCAGCAACCATTTCCGTAATTCACGAATCGTTTCTTAACAAACTAGCATATTTGCAGTACACATGTTTGGCGACTAGTTTCGAACCTGCTGATTCATTCTCAAGCCTGAGCTACTGAGGCTACAGAAATAGTACAGAGTTTGTAATATCCCCACGGAAAATTACCCTCTACCACGCACTAATTAATAGTGATCAATCAAATCATTCACATTTATTTACGTTTGAAAAGTATCTGATCAGATTTTCTAGTAAAATATGCGTCGACAGCTAGTCGACGCCAAGGTATTTTTCTAGTACGTTTATTCTTTGGAACAACAGAGGTACAGATATGTATGCTCCATGGTTATTATAGTTTAGAGAGAGAGAGAGGAGTGAACAGTTTTTCGGAAAGATCGGTGGGAGGATTTTTGGATTGCTAAAGAAGTTTTAGGTACTCTTCTTCGCACTAAAGCGAACAAGGGAAATTTGTGCCGCTAGCGGGATAGATAAAGAAATGATAAACCTATAAAAAAGTAAATTTCCTGAGACTTAAAATACACGGAAACGGAACCTGTAATTAAAAAGGATTCAATATACATCTTTCATCAGAAATAAGGTTTGTGACCATTTTATTACAGAGTGAATGAAGAATGAGTTCTCTGTCTGAATCATTGATGATTGTCTAGGCCCTGTAATTAATTGGGAAGTTTCAGCTGTGACGAAGAGAACCTGCAATCTATGAGTTTTATAAATCGTCCAAAAAGGCTTCGTCCACATCTGAAATATTAGATCTGTCGTAAACTGAACGAATTGTTCAAACGATCGATTTTCCCAACTGAATGCAGCGCTTAATAATAATAACAAATGTAAAGATTTTTTTTAGCAAGACAGCCGCTGAATAGTAAGACTGAGGGCTCTACCAGAGATTCGACCAGGCTGATCTCAAGTAATTTATATTTGCATTGTACACAGGTAGTTTAGAGAGAGAGAGAGAGTGAATGTAATTCTAGAAATTACTTAGAATCCTCCAGTAGTATAATTGTTTGTCTGTCCTTTTACGGATCAGCCAATCATAAGACACGAAGCCCTGACTTTACTGTACTGATTCAGGTGTGAGAGTGAAGGAACGATAAAGACGACAGATACACTTCTGTACAGACAAACATTACACCAAGTTAGCGGCAAGCTGCATTCACACACAAAGACTTTCATCAGAAACAAAACCACACAATAAATAAGTAATCAGAGAATTCATTAGAATGGCCAATCCGTGACAGGACACGTTTTTGGACGTTATTAAAATAATTTTGTTCTTTGTTTCATGTGAACGACGACGAGACAACCTAACTTGAAAAAAAAAAAAAAAAAAAAAAAAAAAAGAGAAGAAATACTCGCAGTCGAATTACTTGGATCCACAGATATACAGCACGCAGGGCGCAGACAAACGGCCAGATCTATTATTTTTAAAATAGAGCCTGCTAGTATTCTGGAAGTAGACGTAGATTTGAACATTTACTAATTGTGTTCATACAAGACGTAGTTTGATTGAACTGCCCTAGTTGCATTTAACTGTATAAGTACTATACAAAAGTATTCTTGTGTGAAGGGAGATATATATAAATCTTGACTGTAGAACATTTATATGGTTTTAACTAGGGCAATGTTTAAGATGAGTCAAGCAGAGCAGAGCAACACGCAACAGCCTTCAGCTGTGAGCACCGATGATAATGAGGTAGTAAGAAGTGTTGTAGAACCGATAGCTACAGATAGCGCAATAGAACGCTCGGTAGACACGGCTGGAGATGTAACAGCAGGGATGCAACATGGATTAGATCCATTAGTAATTATAATGAGACAGATGCAAATGATAAACGAGAAATTAGCCGCAGTTACTGAAGGGCAAAACCATTTGAATACAAAATTAGCCTCAGTTACTGAAGGGCAGGAAAATTTGAAAACCGACATTAACAGGAAATTAGCTTCAGTTACTGAAGGGCAGGAAAATTTGAAAACCGACATTAACGCGAAATTAGCCGCAGTTACTGAAGGGCAAGACCATTTGAATACAAAATTAGCCTCAGTTACTGAAGGGCAGGAAAATTTGAAAGCTGAGATTAAGCAGCAGTTACATGATAGTTTTTCCGAATTAGAGCAGCGGATAGAGGAAAAGACAAAGGAACTAAAAGATCAGGCCGAAGAGACGGAACGAAAATTAACTGCACAAATCGAATTGGTTAAAGCTCAATGTGAGGAATCTACTCAACGTGTTCGTGTAGAAATGAAGGAGTATGTGGCTATTAAGATAGATACAGTACGTGAACAGGTGGAAATGGTTCCGCAGTTAGTACAAAAGCAAGATGCCATGTCATGTGCAATTGCGCAACTCCCTGAATTGGCACGTACGCAGACGAACCTAAAGGAAAGTGTGGAACATCTGACAGAACGTCAAGACGTTATTGACCACCAGATTAATGTATTAACGGGTAAATTATCCGAAATCACATTAGAAAACAAAAGGCTAATGTGTGAAAACGTTGAGCAAAATGTTAAAGCAGCATTCCAGAATCTATGCGGCAAACAGGAAGAGAATTTGTTTGCGAAAGGACTTGAGGAAGTGCGACAGCAGTTAGGTGCTGATTTCGAGCAATGGAAACAAACGATCGAAGAGTCGATACGCGTTTCACAACAAGGCTCAGAACAAATGAATACAGGCCGACAGCAGAAGTTGTCAGCGACTATAGACCCAATTACTGCACATTCGCACACAATACCGACATGTGTAAGTAACTCGAATATCAAATTGCCACGAGCTAGTTGTTCGCGTGACGTTTTAGCGGATGGAGATTATGAAAGCCTTTGTCATGCAGAAGAAAAAATGATAAAGCATCGGCAATTTCAGATTTTTAACACGGACAAAAGGGGGGTCCATCCGATTGTTTTTATTCGAAGTTTTAGAGGAGTGCTACCCAGAAGTTGGTCGGAGTGGCAGAAGATCAGTTTCGTTACTGGGTATATACAAGGTTCAGGGGCGATCTGGGCCTCGGACATGACTTCTGTTTGCTCGACCTATGAAGATTTTGAAAAGGCGTTTTTAGCAAAATTCTGGTCAGAAGGGGTACAGGAACGCCTAAGGCAGGAGGTGCTCTACCCAGAGCCTTTCTCTTTTTCGAAAGGAAGCCTTAGGAAGTATTTTGAAAAATATATAAATAAAACAAGATATTGGGACAGACCTATGCCTTTGCCAGACATAATAAACATACTTAAGGCAAGATTACCAACTAGCATCCGGAATCAATTAATTTACGGCAACGATAAAGACCTGGAGTCGTTCCTCACGACGTTAGATCATATAGACATTATAGAAGAGAACAGCCAGAAAGCACGTAATAACAGATTCCCGTATAGGGAGATAGAACTTCCGGCAAATGGTAGGCAAGGGAACGCACAGAGATCGATAAATAGTGGAGAAACCCCTCAAAATATCAACAATAATACCGGCAATAGTCTTGCGAGGGGCTATCCAAGGAATAACAGGAATGGGAAAAGATACAATCCCGTATGGGGAAACGAAAGGAATTTTAGACCGCAAGCTTGGAATAATAACGGTAATAGAAAGTGGAATCAACCGGGGGGAATAAACTCCAACAACCAACATCAGTGGGGACGGACATCTACGAATCAACCGGTAATTACCGAAGTAACGGACGATGTCAACCACCAGGCGAATCAAAATCCAACAA
This sequence comes from Schistocerca nitens, assembly GCF_023898315.1. Lineage (NCBI taxonomy): Eukaryota > Metazoa > Arthropoda > Insecta > Orthoptera > Acrididae > Schistocerca > Schistocerca nitens. The sequence continues at coordinate 849,996,902 of NC_064617.1, forward strand.
ACTAGTAAGGACCCACTCGTGCCCCGGAGGAGCGGTCAACAATAGGTTGAGGGGCAACAGGATATGTGTACCAATGCTAACATACAATGATGGACAATTACTGGCAGATGAATTGACCGAGGACTTAGAACCTAAAGATGAAGATAAGGAACAGGTGGCAGTAGCCGAAGTGCAAGTCATTTTGGAGACTGTACCTATAACGGCGGTTTTAGACACAGCTGCAACCACAAATGTTATTTCGGAGGCTCTATTCAACAAGATCAGAAATATTAGAAGAGTACCAATTTTTCCAGTTCAAAATTGCAGAATAATAGGCGCCGTTGGGGCTCGATCGGCGAATGTAAAAGTGCAGTCACTACTTAGTGTAGAAGTAGGAAATGTAGCAATATTAAGCACATTCCTTGTTGTGAAAAATTTGGTGGTAGACTGCATTATCGGAGTCGACAGCCTACGTCAATACGGATGCAGAATAGATTTTAAGACAGGAAAAATTTGGTTAAATATAAATAAACAAGAAATTGAGTTGGACTTGTTGAAAAAAGAAAGCCTTACCAGAACATATAATAGTGGGATCAGTGTGCAAGTAATCAGGACTGCACAGAATTCTAAACAGCACGCAAATAATGAGTTCCAAGTCAAAGGAGATTTCGGTCAATTAGTGTATGAGAAGTTAAATGAATCCGACTGCATCACTGAAGATCAGAAGAAGCAGCTCAAAGAATTATTATTAGTGTATGAAAACGTGTTTGATGAAAGGCCAGGAGTGATTAAAGGATACATATGCCATCTCTACGTTAAGCCTCACGAAACATATTGTCGAACTTTCTATCCTGTTCCCTGGAGGTTAAAGGCTCAAGTTCAAAAAGAAGTAGATCGCATGTTGAAATGGGGTTTGATCGAACCCTCCACAAGCCCATACTGCTCCCCATTGTTGGTAGTGCCAAAAGCAAATGGAACTGTGAGACTGGTACTCGACGCCAGGGAAATAAACAAAATTATAATTCCAGTGAGGACACATCCGGAAAACATAGACGAACTGATACAACGGTTCCAGGATGTCCAATATTTGACGAGCATCGATTTGCGGAGTTCTTATTGGCAAGTCAAGCTGGATGAGGTATCAAGGAAATATACAGCTTTCATTTATGCAGGAAGAAGTTACCAATTTACTGTAGTTCTTTTCGGACTCAACATTAGTGCTGGAATCTTTATAGCAGCGCTAGATTATGCATTAGGCCCAGAACTAAGAAGCAGGATAACAGTATTTGTGGATGACATGCTTATTGCATCGAAGACCTGGGAGGAGCATATTTCCTTACTGAGTCGGGTATTGAACGTGTTCAAAACCATGGGAATAACTGCTAACCTACAGAAATCCCATTTTGCACTAAATAGAATCAAGTTCTTGGGGCACATGATTGACGCAAAGGGAATTTTACCGACCAAGGAGAAGCTAATTGCGATTAGTAAGTTTCCAACACCAAGAAATAGGAGGCAATTAAAAGGGTTTATGGGTCTTGCCTCATTTTTTAGAAGATTTATAACGAATCAGGCCATGAATGCAGCAGCTCTCAATAGTTTGCTGAAGAAGGATGTGCCCTGGCTCTGGACATTAGAGTGTCAAGAAGCCTTTGAAGAGATAAAGAAGCAATTAGTAAACGCACCGCTTTTGTACCATCCGGACATGCAAGAGGAATTCTACTTGTCAACAGATTCGTCAAATGTGGGTCTTGGAGCGTGCCTTTTCCAAGTACGCAAGATAAATGGACAGCTTACCTTTTGTCCTATTGCGTTTGCTAGTCGTGTGTTGTCCAACTGTGAACGAACGTACACGACGACAGAATTAGAGGCTCTTGCGGTCGTCTGGGGATTTAAAAAATTTCATTATTATTTATATGGATCGAAGACTATCGTATATTGCGATCACCAATCATTAACATTTTTACAAACGTGTAAACTGTTACCCCCCAGACTCGCTAGATGGACTCTTGCTCTGCAACAATACCAATTTAAGATCGTACATGTCTCAGGGCAGCAAAACATTATTGCGGACGCTCTATCAAGGTCACCACAGGGTTTAACCAAAGAGATTGAAGTAAATAATTACTCAGAATTCCCTGTATTGCTGCTGCAGGAAAATCCCTTTAAGACGTACTATGTCAATCTGTGTGTTCATATGGCCCAGTTACAGAAAAAGGATGCTCAATGGGGAAGTGTCATTCAAAGGTTACAACAGCAACCTTCGGATCAGATCGTAAACTATTACAAGCTGGTAAACGGCGTATTATTTTTCCGCTGTGGAAGGCCAAACAAAGTCCGTTGGTGTGTTTGTATACCGGAGGCACAAATAGAGAAACTTGTATGGTTCACTCATTTAACCTGGGGACATTTTGGCACGACAAAATGTGCAGACAAGGTAAGTGGATACTGTTATTTTCCCAACATAAAACGCAGAATGCATGAGATCTTAAAGAGGTGCATAATATGTCAAAAAACAAAGCCAGATTCAAAAGGGACTAAGCACCCATTATGCTCTATATTAGTACAAGAACCAAAAGGATTGATTTCGTGCGATCTGTGTGGACCGTTACCGACTTCAAGAGGTGGTGTTAAATATGTGTTAGCATTTCTCGATGTGTGCACGAAATACGTAAAGCTATACCCAATAAAGACGGCTACAGCCAAAGTAATTGTATTAAGATTGATAAGAGATTATATTCCACATGTTGGTACACCAAAGGCGATCATAACTGACAATGCTAAAATATTCACGGGACTCCGGTGGAAGCAGACTTTGTCTCAAATAGGTGTGAAACACATATTAACATCATTTTACCACCCACAAGGCAATTTGGTGGAGAGGATTTTTAGAGAATTCAATAGATTTATGAGGACGTATTGCCATAATAAGCAAACTGCGTGGGCAAATTATGTGGAAGAGTTTGAGCAAATATACAATAACATGCCCCACTCCTCAACTGGATATACACCTCGTGAATTGATGTTCGAAGCAAAAGAGGAAAACTTCTGGACTGACCATATCCCCAAAACTCAGGAAACTGAGATGCCTTGGGAAGAAAAAATAAGACAAGCTATCATAAATATGACGAGAAAGGCTGATCAAAGAAAACAACGATATGACAAGTTGATCAAGAGGGTACAGACATACCATGTCGGAGAGAAGGTACTAGTTAAACGACATACCAAATCATCCGTAATAAAGAAAAGCATAAAGAAATGGGAGTTACTATATACTGGACCATACCTTATCCTACAAATTCCGAAACCTGGAGCTTATCTGTTAGCATACCCGGGATCGAACAAAATAAAAGGGTTATTTCCTCATAATGACTTAAAAAGATATAATGAAGAATAGGAGATAGGGAGGAATGGTGTTCTGAGTGACAGAGATGAACGCTCGTAAAAAAAAATATAACAATAAACTGTGTGTGTGTGTACTGTTAAAAACCTTTAAAGTGAAATAGTTAATCAATGACATAGAATATAGAAATAGTGACTAATTATTACTATTGAGTGTTGTAAAAAGGATAGTGGAGATAGGCTTCACCTGTGGTTTGAGTGAACATAGAACTTTAGCTTTGCTAATGTGATCAAGATGTATAAAGTATCTGACTGACCTGCGAGAAGAATAAAATGTTTCCCGCAAATGACGCTGAATAATCAAAAAAAGGTTTAAAGTGAATATTCATATATAATCTCATGTGAACGCTTAGATGGGTAAACGTGTGAAGGGATGTGTTGTGGTAGTGAATCGTGAGTGACGGTTAACGCCGCAAAAACAATTTCCCGCGCAAAACAGTTGACGTCGGCGCGAGAATTAAAATCGATAGAGACGACACAGATATGCTTTATAAGAGACTCGCACCAAACGCGAGGATAAACTGATTCATGTTGAACTTTAAAAGGAATAGGTGTTATAATTAGAAGTTAAGAGTTTTTAATTTATTAATGAATAATTAAAAAAAGTAATATTCATAGAATTAATAGTTGTTTAATGGTTTGTGTTCGTTTGGGAATTATGTTTGAAAAATCCATTTCCATAGATGAGCATGGATGAACGCAGTATGAATCAGAGAGTAAATGAAAGAAGCGAATCCGCATTCCTCAATGCTAATAATTTTTACATTTCAGCACTAAAGCGAAGAAATATATGTGTTTAGAATAAAAAGTTTTGAGGATAGCTAAATTATATGACTTATTAAGGAAATATGGATGATGTCTTGGTATAAAATGAACTACACTTTCCATTATTCGATGATTTGAATCCAAAATCTATAGTAAGTTACATGAATCCTTTAAATTACGAAGAACAAATCAGTCATAGAAAATTTGTTAAAGCGTTTGGATTTCTAAGTACAAGTGGGGAGGCAAAGTAAAAAGGAGTATTCAAACGAGAGTAAATCGGATGATGCTTTTGGGCAACATCATTAATTAAGAGTTGAATTCATTGAAATACGTCGTAACAAAAAGGATCCATGAAGCCATAAGGATTTTGCTTTCAAAAAGGAGAATCTTGGATGGTGCAACCTAATCAGTTCTCTTACAGGAAGAGTCTTCCTTTTGGTCACTGCTAATTCTTTTGGAATGAATGTTGCATGTGAATTCGAGTATCCCTGTTCCTTCTACTCTTCCCATTGTGGGCCACGTAGAAGATCAACTACAAAGGGGGCCGCGTAGAAGACCGACTACAAATGTGGACGTCGGGGACATGCAAGACCTGGGGAAGTTTAGCACCGCAAGATATTGTACTAGGAGCAAGATTGTAAAACGCAAATTCACGTTATTTATTGTAAAAAGTTTTTTTTTTTGCTAGAGGCACAAACTACCCTTTTCCAAATCGTGATACAAATTGATCCCTATCTTTTCTTTAGAGATAAATTTCAAAATTTATTTTTGTTCTTCTATAGGTTTTCCTATCTTCTATGTACCGTAGGCTGGGGGTCTAAGCTTAAGAGGTTTTCCAAGGTTTCCCTGCTTAAGAAAGTTCCCGAATGGGTAGACCCTGACAACAGTTCATGAAAGATCATCTTCCTTGGTTGTGCACAGCAAACATAACACCGAGATACACGTAAAAGCAATACAGTCGCGGTACCTGTCTCTTCATTTCTTCTGTTTTCCACATTTCTTTTCTTCGTCTGTCTCAAACAGAATATTCTTTTTCAGTCGGAGGACTGACAATCATCACTTCCGGGTTATCCACGCTAATAGATAGCTCGCGAAGTGTGTTCGGTGAATCAAAATTGAGCTCACAAACTTCGCTCGCTGCGAGGGGCATTGTAATATCCCCACGGAAAATTACCCTCTACCACGCACTAATTAATAGTGATCAATCAAATCATTCACATTTATTTACGTTTGAAAAGTATCTGATCAGATTTTCTAGTAAAATATGCGTCGACAGCTAGTCGACGCCAAGGTATTTTTCTAGTACGTTTATTCTTTGGAACAACAGAGGTACAGATATGTATGCTCCATGGTTATTATAGTTTAGAGAGAGAGAGAGGAGTGAACAGTTTTTCGGAAAGATCGGTGGGAGGATTTTTGGATTGCTAAAGAAGTTTTAGGTACTCTTCTTCGCACTAAAGCGAACAAGGGAAATTTGTGCCGCTAGCGGGATAGATAAAGAAATGATAAACCTATAAAAAAGTAAATTTCCTGAGACTTAAAATACACGGAAACGGAACCTGTAATTAAAAAGGATTCAATATACATCTTTCATCAGAAATAAGGTTTGTGACCATTTTATTACAGAGTGAATGAAGAATGAGTTCTCTGTCTGAATCATTGATGATTGTCTAGGCCCTGTAATTAATTGGGAAGTTTCAGCTGTGACGAAGAGAACCTGCAATCTATGAGTTTTATAAATCGTCCAAAAAGGCTTCGTCCACATCTGAAATATTAGATCTGTCGTAAACTGAACGAATTGTTCAAACGATCGATTTTCCCAACTGAATGCAGCGCTTAATAATAATAACAAATGTAAAGATTTTTTTTAGCAAGACAGCCGCTGAATAGTAAGACTGAGGGCTCTACCAGAGATTCGACCAGGCTGATCTCAAGTAATTTATATTTGCATTGTACACAGGTAGTTTAGAGAGAGAGAGAGAGTGAATGTAATTCTAGAAATTACTTAGAATCCTCCAGTAGTATAATTGTTTGTCTGTCCTTTTACGGATCAGCCAATCATAAGACACGAAGCCCTGACTTTACTGTACTGATTCAGGTGTGAGAGTGAAGGAACGATAAAGACGACAGATACACTTCTGTACAGACAAACATTACACCAAGTTAGCGGCAAGCTGCATTCACACACAAAGACTTTCATCAGAAACAAAACCACACAATAAATAAGTAATCAGAGAATTCATTAGAAATTGTAATATCCCCACGGAAAATTACCCTCTACCACGCACTAATTAATAGTGATCAATCAAATCATCCACATTTATTTACGTTTGAAAAGTATCGGATTAGATTTTTCTAGTAAAATATGCGCCGACAGCTAGTCGACGCCAAGGTATTTTTCTAGTACGTTTATTCTTTGGAACAACAGAGGTACAGATATGTATACTCCATGGTTAATATAGTATAGAGAGAGAGAGAGAAAGGAACAGTTTCGGAAAGATCGGTGGGAGGATTTTTGGATTCCTAAAGAAGTTTAGGTACTCTTCTTCGCACTAAAGCGAACAAGGGAAATTTGTGCCGATAGCGGGATAGATAAAGAAATGATAAACCTGTAAAAAAAGTAACTTTCCTGAGACTTAAAATACACGGAAACGGAACCTGTAATTAACAAGGATTCAATATACATCTTTCATCAGAAATAAGGTTTGTGACCATTTTATTACAGAGTGAATGAAGAATGAGTTCTCTGTCTGAATCATTGATGATTGTCTAGGCCCTGTAATTAATTGGGAAGTTTCAGCTGTGACGAAGAGAACCTGCAATCTATGAGTTTTATAAATCGTCCAAAAAGGCTTCGTCCACATCTGAAATATTAGATCTGTCGTAAACTGAACGAATTGTTCAAACGATCGATTTTCCCAACTGAATGCAGCGCTTAATAATAATAACAAATGTAAAGATTTTTTCTAGCAAGACCGCCGCTGAGTATTAAGACGAAGGGCTCTACCGGAGATTCGACCAGGCTGATCTCAAGTAATTTATATTTGGATTGTACACAGATAAATTAGAGAGAGAGAGAGAGAGAGTGAATGTAATTCTAGAAATTACTTAGAATCCTCCAGTAGTATAATTGTTTGTCTGTCCTTTTACGGATCAGCCAATCATAAGACACGAAGCCCTGACTTTACTTAACTGATTCAGGTGTGAGAGTGAAGGAGCGATAAAGACGACAGACACACTCCTGTACAGACAAACATTACACCAAGTTAGCGGCAAGCTGCATTCACACACAAAGACTTTCATCAGAAACAAAACCACAAAACAAAGTAGTAATCAAAGAATTCATTAGAATGGCCAATCCGTGACAGGACACGTTTTTGGACGTTGTTAAAATAATTTTGTTCTTTGTTTCATGTGAACGACGACGAGACAACCTAACTTGGAAAAAAGAGAAGAAATACTCGCAGTCGAATTACTTGGATCCACAGATAAATACCACGCAGGGCGCAGACAAACGGCCAGATCTATTATTTTTAAAATAGAGCCTGCTAGTATTCTGGAAGTAGACGTAGATTTGAACATTTACTAATTGTGTTCATACAAGACGTAGTTTGATTGAACTGCCCTAGTTACATTTAACTGTATAAGTACTATACGAAAGTATTCTTGTGTGAAGGGAGATATATATAAATCTTGACTGTAGAACATTTATATGGTTTTAACTAGGGCAATGTTTAAGATGAGTCAAGCAGAGCAGAGCAACATGCAACAGCCTTCAGCTGTGAGCACCGATGATAATGAAGTAGTAAGAAGTGTTGTAGAGCCGATAGCTACAGACAGCGCAATAGAACGCCCGGTAGACACGGCTGGAGATGTAACAGCAGGGATGCAACATGGATTAGATCCATTAGTAATTATAATGAGGCAGATGCAAATGTTAACTGAGACCATGAATAATATGAACACAAAATTAACTTCAGTCACTGAAGGGCAGGAAAATTTGAAAACCGACATTAACAGGAAATTAGCCTCAGTTACTGAAGGGCAGGAAAATTTGAAAGCTGAGATTAAGCAGCAGTTACATGAAAGATTTACCGAATTAGAGCAGCGGATAGAGGAAAAGACAAAGGAACTAAAAGATCAGGCCGAAGAGACGGAACGAAAATTAACTGCACAAATCGAATTGGTTAAAGCTCAATGTGAGGAATCTACTCAACGCGTTCGTGTAGAAATGAAGGAGTACGTGGCTATTAAGATAGATACAGTACGCGAACAGGTGGAAATGGTTCCGCAGTTAGTACAAAAGCAAGATGCCATGTCATGTGCAATTGCGCAACTCCCTGAATTGGCGCGTACGCAGACGAACCTAAAGGAAAGTGTGGAACATCTGACAGAACGTCAAGACGTTATTGACCACCAGATTAATGTATTAACGGGTAAATTATCCGAAATCACATTAGAAAACAAAAGGCTAATGTGTGAAAACGTTGAGCAAAATATTAAAGTAGCATTCCAGAGTCTATGTGGCAAACAGGAAGAGAATTTGTTTGCGAAAGGACTTGAGGAAGTGCGACAGCAGTTAGGTGCTGATATCGAGCATTGGAAACAAACGATCGAAGAGTCGATACGCGTTTCACAACAAGGCTCAGAACAAATGAATACAGGCCGACAGCAGAAGTTGTCAGCGACTATAGACCCAATTACTGCACATTCGCACACAATACCGACATGTGTAAGTAACTCGAATATCAAATTGCCACGAGCTAGTTGTTCGCGTGACGTTTTAGCGGATGGAGATTACGAAAGCCTTTGTCATGCCTAAGAAAAAATGATAAAGCATCGGCAATTTCAGATTTTTAACACGGACAAAAGGGGGGTCCATCCGATTGTTTTTATTCGAAGTTTTAGAGGAGTGCTACCCAGAAGTTGGTCGGAGTGGCAGAAGATCAGTTTCGTTACTGGGTATATACAAGGTTCAGGGGCGATCTGGGCCTCGGACATGACTTCTGTTTGCTCGACCTATGAAGATTTTGAAAAGGCGTTTTTAGCAAAATTCTGGTCAGAAGGGGTACAGGAACGCCTAAGACAGCTAGTCGACGCCAAGGTATTTTTCTAGTACGTTTATTCTTTGGAACAACAGAGGTACAGGTATGTATACTCCATGGTTAATATAGTATAGAGAGAGAGAGAGAAAGGAACAGTTTCGGAAAGATCGGTGGGAGGATTTTTGGATTCCTAAAGAAGTTTAGGTACTCTTCTTCGCACTAAAGCGAACAAGGGAAATTTGTGCCGATAGCGGGATAGATAAAGAAATGATAAACCAGTAAAAAAAGTAACTTTCCTGAGACTTAAAATACACGGAAACGGAACCTGTAATTAACAAGGATTCAATATACATCTTTCATCAGAAATAAGGTTTGTGACCATTTTATTACAGAGTGAATGAAGAATGAGTTCTCTGTCTGAATCATTGATGATTGTCTAGGCCCTGTAATTAATTGGGAAGTTTCAGCTGTGACGAAGAGAACCTGCAATCTATGAGTTTTATAAATCGTCCAAAAAGGCTTCGTCCACATCTGAAATATTAGATCTGTCGTAAACTGAACGAATTGTTCAAACGATCGATTTTCCCAACTGAATGCAGCGCTTAATAATAATAACAAATGTAAAGATTTTTTCTAGCAAGACCGCCGCTGAGTATTAAGACGAAGGGCTCTACCGGAGATTCGACCAGGCTGATCTCAAGTAATTTATATTTGGATTGTACACAGATAAATTAGAGAGAGAGAGAGAGAGAGTGAATGTAATTCTAGAAATTACTTAGAATCCTCCAGTAGTATAATTGTTTGTCTGTCCTTTTACGGATCAGCCAATCATAAGACACGAAGTCCTGACTTTACTGAACTGATTCAGGTGTGAGAGTGAAGGAGCGATAAAGACGACAGACACACTCCTGTACAGACAAACATTACACCAAGTTAGCGGCAAGCTGCATTCACACACAAAGACTTTCATCAGAAACAAAACCACAAAACAAAGTAGTAATCAATGTGTGAATGCAGCTTGCCGCTAACTTGGTGTAATGTTTGTCTGTACAGGAGTGTATCTGTCGTCTTTATCGTTCCTTCACTTTCACACCTGAATCAGTACAGTAAAGTCAGGGCTTCGTGTATTATGATTGGCTGATCCGTAAAAGGACAGACAAACAATTATACTACTGGAGGATTCTAAGTAATTTCTAGAATTACATTCACTCTCTCTCTCTCTGTCTCTAATTTATCTGTGTACAATTCAAATATAAATTACTTGAGATCAGCCTGGTCGAATCTCCGGTAGAGCCCTTCGTCTTAATACTCAGCGGCGGTCTTGCTAGAAAAAATCTTTACATTTGTTATTATTATTAAGCGCTGCATTCAGTTGGGAAAATCGATCGTTTGAACAATTCGTTCAGTTTACGACAGATCTAATATTTCAGATGTGGACGAAGCCTTTTTGGACGATTTATAAAACTCATAGATTGCAGGTTCTCTTCGTCACAGCTGAAACTTCCCAATTAATTACAGGGCCTAGACAATCATCAATGATTCAGACAGAGAACTCATTCTTCATTCACTCTGTAATAAAATGGTCACAAACCTTATTTCTGATGAAAGATGTATATTGAATCCTTTTTAATTACAGGTTCCGTTTCCGTGTATTTTAAGTCTCAGGAAATTTACTTTTTTATAGGTTTATCATTTCTTTATCTATCCCGCTAGCGGCACAAATTTCCCTTGTTCGCTTTAGTGCGAAGAAGAGTACCTAAAACTTCTTTAGCAATCCAAAAATCCTCCCACCGATCTTTCCGAAAAACTGTTCACTCCTCTCTCTCTCTCTAAACTATAATAACCATGGAGCATACATATCTGTACCTCTGTTGTTCCAAAGAATAAACGTACTAGAAAAATACCTTGGTGTCGACTAGCTGTCGACGCATATTTTACTAGAAAATCTGATCAGATACTTTTCAAACGTAAATAAATGTGAATGATTTGATTGATCACTATTAATTAGTGCGTGGTAGAGGGTAATTTTCCGTGGGGATATTACAAGTTGTCAGCCACCAGTCAACTCGCGTTATTACAATGTAAACAGTTTAAATGCAACAGACATTAATTATTTTAATTTAGACATTCTTGCACTGAAAGTGCCCGATATTAACAACAAACACCAAAATGGCTTTTTAAAATGTTCACAGATGGCTGTCACAATCAACATGTGCCTCTAAGCAACTCAGAATCAAACTGCAGGCCAACACTGCCAGCAGTACTTTCGATGGCGCAGGTGTCATGCCTCATGTACAAGCACACGTCCGCAGCCAATGGGCGTGTCCCGTTTTAAATGTGGTTTCATTGAAGCATCTTTATGAATCATTTTATCAATGTAGGAAATGACAATAGCATGTGTACAAGTATTGTATAAATATAGTTAAATAAGAGATTTCGCAGCGCCTTTATTAACCAGTCACAACCAATATAAAATAACAATAAGAAATAAATAAATACAGTTGAACTTTCTTATAACGACATCGGTTACAATGACAACTCGGCAATAACGTCGTGATTTCAGTGGTTCTGCCATATTCCTCGTAAAGAACATGCTTCTCATACTTGCTTTATATGATAAATGTACATGCGTATACCTCGTATATAATGTCATTTTCAGCCCCAGTTAGCAACAAGATTTTCGAAGAATAAATGCACTGTAGAAGGAAATCTGTTGTTGTAATATGGCCTCCCTGCCTATTCTACTCTCTGCCTTTCCATCAATAATAGGTGTAGTATAGAGTCTTCTCCTCATTGCTACCCTAGCGCATTAATATTACAGTCGTGGTGACAGTCACAGAACTTGTCAGCAGTAAACGTGGTGTCAGTTTCGATACGAATTTGTTACGAAGTACACGAATTTTAGGATAGCATGGCCAGTAAAAGCAAAGTTTCAGCGGTGGAAGAAAAAGTAAAAATGATTCATGAAATCGAGGATGGAGCTAATAAATTTCACGTGTGTCGTCAATTAGGCCTCGTGAATTCCACACTCCAAACGATTTGGTAGAACAAGGATAAAACTGTTATTGCGTTTGAACAAAATTGATCTCAAAGAGAGCGGTTACGAAAAGCTGAGGGGAGTGACTTGAATGAAGCGCTACTTACGTGGTTTAAGCAACAGAGAAGGGTCAGTGTATCCATTAGTGGACCTCTGCCCGCATCTCGTGGTCGTGCGGTAGCGTTCTCGCTTCCCACGCCCGGGTTCCCGGGTTCGATTCCCGGCGAGGTCAGGGATTTTCTCTACCTCGTGATGGCTGGGTGTTGTGTGCTGTCCTTAGGTTAGTTAGGTTTAAGTAGTTCTAAGTTCTAGGGGACTGATGACCATAGATGTTAAGTCCCATAGTGCTCAGAGCCATTTTTAGTGGACCTCTCTTTATGGCGAAAGCAAAAGAATATGCCAAGAAATTAAAACATGAGGAATTTGCGTGCAACAGTGGCTCAATTGACATATTGGAGCAACGTCAAGCCATTACTTTTGCCAAAGTGTGCGATGAAGCCTACAGTGTAAATACTGAAACAATCTAACAACGTCTCACTACCATATGGCCTACAATTCGTGAAAGATACGCAGACAATGACACCATTAATGCAGAGGAGACATATTTTCTTGAAATTGACATCTGACAAAACTCAGAAATTCAAGGGACAGTTTGTGGCACGTTATATAACGAACGAATAATAATTTTGGCTTCTGATTATGTAGATGGAACTGAGAAGAAAAAACTGCTCGTGGTAAGTAAATCAAGAAGTCCTAGATGTTTTAAACATGTAAAAAATCTGCCAGTGCACTAGAATGTTAACAAAAAGTCCTGAATGGCGTCATAATTGTTTGAAGTTGAAATAAGGCTTTGGGATCAGGAGCTTAGAAGTCAGAAAAGGAATCATATAATGAAGGCTTTCACGACAGGATGTTTCAGCTGCTGAGAATTTTTCCGGGTTGTATGGCCGTGGTCCAACGAACTCTTCAATCCCTGACGTTTCGTACAAGGCTACGTTGGACATCGGAGTTGCTCCTGGTTGTGCTGACTCTTGACGACTCTGGATCACGGCCATACAACCTGAAAAAATTCTCAGTAAAGAAAATTACTGGTTCTTGTTGACACCTATCCACCACATTCTGTACCCTATGGTGTGGAGAATATCAGGCTTGTTTTTCTTCCTGCAAATAGGAGAAGCCTATTGCAGCCCATGAACCAAGGAGTAATTAGGAGCCTGAAATGTCACTATTGGAAGCTCGTATTACTGAAAATGATACAATACATTGAGAAAAAGAAGGATTATTCTATTACACTGATGGATGCGATCAGATGCATCACGAAAGATTGGAGTCGGATCACAGCCCAGACCATCAAGAACTGCTTCCGTCATGTGGAAATCACAACTGAAGGAATAAACGCCGCCCGAAACTGAAGACACGTTCTATGACACTGATGATCTGCCGCTATCTGCATTGCTGCCAGAAATCGACTGTGATATTCTCAATCAGTGCGACTATGTAATGTATGCAACAATAGATGATGACCTTGTTTCGACCGAAGCGAAAACTGGAGACGAAATTGCAAATCAAGTGAAGAATCAAGGCCGCAGTAACCATGAATTGAGAGCGGGAGATGAAGAAGATGTGAGAGAAGAAAGAAATAAAGTGCCTATTCCGACTTTTAGTGATGGCTTAGAAGCCATTAGAATTGTGAACATTTTCTATGAAGCTAAGGGAGGGAGCAGTGAAATTGCAAGTGAAATAATGAACACAGAACGTAATTTAGGAAGTGCATATAGGATAAACAGGCAGCAGAGTAGAATGACTGATTACTTCACTCCTAAGTAAAGAAGTTCGGTAAGTACTCCATATACTGCTATATATACCTTATTCACTAGGGACCGATGAGTTCAGCAGTTTGGTCCCTTAGAAATTCACGCACATTTGAACCTTATTCACGTAAGCTTAAGAGCGAATACTGTATGTAAAATAAAACAAGGCTAAATAAATTTGTTCTTTTCATTTGCACCACAATAGACTGAAAATACGAATCTCAGTTATGACGACACTTGTTTACAGCAACATAATTTTCAGCGTCCTTTGTATGTTGTTATAGGTAGGTTCTACTGTACGAGGTCTGTTCAAAAAATTCCGGAATTTTGTCCACGAAATTTTTCCACATTTCCCTTTTACGTATCGTTCAAGGTCTCCTGCACGATACTCTTCTCCACAATTGATACACTGCTCCTAATGCCGTTTCCACTTCCGCAAGCTGTCTTGGTACGCCTCTTACCTACTCGCGTGAAGAGCAGTCTGTGAATTTTCTTTATCTCGTTTATCGTTGCAAATCTTCGCCCTTTGCAGCGGGGTTTTCAACTTTTGAAATAAGAAAGTCTAAAGGAGCCAGCTCTGGAGAGTACGAAGGACGATGTAGCACAGTGATTTCGTTTTTTGTGCAGTAGTCGAGCACCAACAGGGATGAACGTGCAGCAGCGTAATCGTCCTCGCAACGTCGCAACACGTGCCGATAGTACTATTGATTAGCAGTCTGTCCCTGTGGTACGAATTTCTGATGAACTAATCCTTCAAAGTCAAAGAAAACTATCGGCCTGACTTTGACGTTTGCCCTGACTGACGAGCTTTTTTCAGTGTTGGAGAAACTTTCCAGACCCATTGTGAAGACTGAACCTTGATCTCTGCACCATAAACCGTACCCCCACGTCTCATCACCCGGTACGATTCTCGTAAGGAACATCTCGTTCTCATTTGCGCGATCCAAAAGCTCTTCGCAGATTGCGAGGCAAAGGTCTTTCTGGTGTTCACTCGTGAGCCGTGGTACGTACTTGGCGGCAATGCATTCTTCTGCAGTCTCTCGGACGGTCAGTCATCGATTGGCTCGCACAGTTTGGTTGACGTTCCTGGCATAAGTGTCGTCGGTAGACGTCGAAGTGCGTCCTGAATGAGGGTTATCTTTAACTTCCATTCGGCCATTTTTAAACCATGTGAACCTTTCGTAACACCGCGTATGGCTTAAGCATTTGTCACCGTAGGCTTCCTGCATCGTTTGGTCTCTCTCTGTAAAGGTTTTCTTAAGTTTCACGCAAAATGTAATGAAGACCCATTGCTACTCTAACTCTGCCATCTCTAATTTCGCAAACTTTGCGACCCAGCGTTCTACTCAGTACAGCATTGAACAATATCTAACATACATACAACAATGAAACTTCCGGCTTTTAGATATTAAACAGAGGCGTGTGCAGGAATGCCAACCACATTTCACTCCAACACATCTTTGGCGTATGTTCCCGAATTTTTTTGAACAGACCTCGTACATATCGTGAAAAGATTTTTTTTTACACTCCATTCGACTACTCCGGAAGTTATTCTCACTTGTGACAATTTTGCTCCGTCAACAACACTTTTTTTCAAGCCTGTCTGCTACAATGTTCCGAAGCCTGTCCCAAAACGGATCCACTATTCCACTAGCGCGTATTTTCTTCGCTGAGGTATAATGGAGAACTGCATCGCAAGGTATTTAATTAACTATTGATAACTTCTGAGGCTGGTCACCTTTTGTTGTGTGATGGCACTACTTAGTTACGACGTGTGTGTGTGGTCTTTCTGCATACACCACAGTACGGTTCTTGATTGGCGTAGCCCTGCACGGTGTCGGTTTAATTTTCCTTGTGCAGCTTTCTTTCGTTGCATTTATGCAGTGAAAATGACAGGGTGTCCACCTGTCGAAATATTAGCGGTTGTTCCATAATCTTATTTGACCCTACCCCTGATTAGAAGTCGAAACATGCGGCTCCCGCACGGACACATACGACATTTCGTAACCGTCTGTATCAATCGTGTCAGTGACGGTCTACATCTTCCGCTCAGATTCCAGTGACCTTCCTTACGCAGACCTTTAAGGCAGCCTCGTGATCCTGTTTGCGGTTGGCGCCAGGCTCCCACAGCCATCCACCACGGCCACCATGGGTTGGTGGCACCCCGCACACTATGCGACTTGCGCCCGCTGCTGTCACCGCGACTGCAGCGCCGGCAATTATCGCGGAGAAAAACACGGCGGTGTTTTCTTTCCATTCCGCGCGCCGTACACCTGCCTAATTACTGCTTTCATCTCATTTCGCCGCCGCCCCCACCCCGCGCCGCCCCCAGAGCCCGCCACCCCGCTGCCCTCGGAACCAGCCGCCAGCCGCTAGCTGCGCCTTAATTCGTTTACAGAAGGCCCAAATAAGAAAACAGTTTGCGCGCGGCGCCTCTTGTAATAAGAGACCGACATTAAGGGGCAGGGCTGCCGCCCTCCTGCTGGCTGATGCACCTCGGCAGCAGTTCGAGAGACGCCATATCCCTTACAGTAAAATAACAACTGCCTGCTGTCCTGGTCCTTCTCTGGTTTCAATTCGTGTCCTGTAAGCAAATCAGGATGGACCTGGAGGTTACAATAATTTACGAGATGCGATGAAAAAATAAGAAATGACAGAAGACTCTCAGATACAAACCTACCTATTAACCCTAGGACGCCCAAGCCTTTTTTTTCTAACTTGGATGCCTAAGGGGGGGTTCGGCGAGCCCACAGGCATTAAATAAGTTTACTGACGAAAAATTACAACTTTCTAAATGGTTTATGTATTTTAACTAAGGCATCGGGTTATAAATGTTGTTAATTTTTATAAATATTGGACTGAGTGAATAAAAAATTGACATATTACAATACAAAATACAGATGTGTCCATACACAATAGGCTACTCTGAGTCCTCAACTTCAAGGCAAGAGACACACTTCACAATTTTCTTCTGAATGTGTGTTACACACATGTTTATGACACTGTCCACAATACTGTTTTGGTTTACTTAGATTGTTGTACTTCTGCTTCTTTGTTTTAGCTTTCCTTACACAAATATGGCACCGACCTTTCCCTGCAGGAGGCTGACGTGCTTCTGTTGTCACTTCTTTGATTTTCTTTTGTAGAATAGTATCCATTGTTTGAACAGTTTGGTTAGATAACCCTCTTGCAATAGCACCTCTTTCTTCTACCTGCAATTTCACTAGTTCCATCCCAGCTTGCAGAAGATAAAGTTTTCGTTTGTTGTGTTTCTTTTCATTCCATCTTGGATATTGCTGGATGAATATGGTGGTTGCATTGATAGCACAAATGTCGATGAGAGAGTAAAATACAGATAGAGGCCATCTCTTTGTTCCCCTCTTGCAGGTGTACATACGCGCCATTTGATCAATGGTATCAATTCCACCTTTAGTGGAATTATAATATGCATTTATCTCGGTTTTTTTTCTTCTCTCCTCCAACAGTGCCTTTATCTTGGTGCATTGTTGACAACATCAGTAAGTCTTTACTTGGTTTTGTTTTTGCTGTGTAGGACTCCAAAGTTACTGGAGACCTACGTGTTGGGAACTGCACTAACTCACTGCAAGTTTACAAGATAAATAACAGCGACTGACATCAACAATCACTTCCTCTGAAAGTAAAACGATTGTTGTGAATATCAAGAATACCAACCAACAAGAAACTAACTTGGATTGTTGTAGAGATGAGAAATATGAAATCCTACTAAGGGAAATTTTCTATAGCATGGAAGCCTAAGGAGGGGGGATTGTTGGACCCATAATAAGTTTATTTATTTTTTCTTTCAAAGCAAAATGTTCTATAAAATATATTGACACCAACGTTTCATAAAATAGCCAACAAACAATAAATCAAAGGGAATATGTAGGATGAAAGTAACTTGGGCAAAAGCAGAGGACATAAAAAAATTGTGGGTTCAACGAACCCCCCCCCCCCCCCCTTAGGCGTCCCAGGATTAAGCAATTGCAATTGTTTTATTTTCAGTGACAATCGTAAACAGCTTATGCAGTTTCTAACTTCACTCGGCTGCTAGTAGTATTATATTAACGAATATTAGTTTATGTACGACAATGTGCAACTCAATAACTTCGGGGTCTATCTTGCCAGATATGTTTCACCTTAATTTATTGAGGCATCTTCAGTAGCAATAAGTAAGTATTTTTTGCTTGTATCCCTGCTGTTCTTCTTTTCTAAAAGTGTAATAATATAATAAAGTAAAACGTTAAGGGAGAGCTTTCCTCTAGTCCCTTTATTGTTAAACAATTACCTGGAAGAAGTATTAATGACAGGGAGAGGTAACTGTAGCGGTATGGGAATGTCAGTCAGAGAGGATAAACTGTCTTCTCTCCTATCTGCTGATGAGCAAATGACAACTGCTGATCGTGGTGCCAAGTGTAGCTATACACAGAAACGTTTGAAGAAATGTTGGTGATAGTATATAAATTATAATATAATGGGTGATGACGGACACCACAACTTAAAACCGGGAATTTTGGAATTACATGTTGTTCTTCTTTTAATATTGAAGTGTAGCTGTTCATGTGAATGGTTAGGGAATAGACGGTATTAAAAATAAGGTTCAGCAGGGGAAGTGCGTTGTTGAATAATTTAACTCAATCCACAGGAACCCATACATATTATAAGAATTTGTGTGTGTGTGTGTGTGTGTATGTGTGTGCGCGCGCGCGCGCGCGCGCACGTGTCCGACATCTCCACTTAAACCACTGGAGCGATTTTATCCAAACTTGGTACACATATACGCTACTGTCAGGCAGCAATCCCTTTGTCGACAATAACCACTTACTTGTCCAAGGGGTGGGAACGAAAAACAAGAGCAGTCCACAACGCGTGAATTCCCAAAATTTATTTACCGTCTATTTGAGAATGAGAGCAGTTAGTTACTTGAAACAAACTTTGCACATAATTTCAAAACGATATGAAATCTTTTCTCGATGACAACCCTTACAAAATGACGAAAGGAAAAATGTTGATCGCTTACTAGTTTTGTTCTTGCAGTAGAAGTACCGGATAAGGCATTACGTAATAGTGTGTTATTTATTTAGTACAAACTGTATTGACGCCACATTTTGCAGATAGTATGCACATATACCACTGAATGTAACTGAAAAATTATATAATTGTACGATACATAGTTCAGGAAGTATGACCTCATAAACAATGACATGCATGAAAATTGCCGAATCATGCATGACGTTTAAATTTCTTACTTCTTTGCTACTAACCCTATTGGCGGTAAATTTCGTAGACAGTATCCATATATGCCGTTGAATGTAACTACATTGTTACGTCATTGTACACCACAGAGTTCAGGAGATGTGATGTCGTAAACAGCGAGATGCATGATGAACTGCCGCATCGTTTATGAGATTTAAATTTATTTCTTCACTATTATCAACACCACTCACAACACATTTTGCAGACAGTATCCACATACGCAGCATAATGTACCTACAAAACTAAACCATTGTATGACACACAGTTCAGGGGATATGACGTCATAATCATTAAGCACCCGGTCAGACGCTGAGATGTTTGTATACAAACCTACAGGGTGCTTCAAAAAGACCGGTATATTTGAAACGGCAATAAAAACTAAACGAGCAGCGATAGAAATACACAGTTTGTTGCAATATGCTTGGGACAACAGTACATTTTCAGGCGGACAAAGTTTCGAAATTACAGTAGTTACAATTTTCAACAACAGATGGCGCTGCGGTCTGGGAAACTCTATAGTACGATATTTTCCACATATCCACCATGCGTAGCAATAATATGGCGTAGTCTCTGAATGAAATTACCCGAAACCTTTGACAACGTGTCTGGCGGAATGGCTTCACATGCAGATGAGATGTACTGCTTCAGCTGTTCAATTGTTTCTGGATTCTGGCGGTACACCTGGTCTTTCAAGTGTCCCCACAGAAAGAAGTCACAGGGGTTCATGTCTGGCGAATAGGGAGGCCAATCCACGCCGCCTCCTGTATGTTTCGGACAGCCCAAAGCAATCACACGATCATCGAAATATTCATTCAGGAAATTAAAGACGTCGGCCGTGCGATGTGGCCGGGCACCATCTTGCATAAACCACGAGGTGTTCGCAGTGTCGTCTAAGGCAGTTTGTACCGCCACAAATTCACGAAGAATGTCGAGATAGCGTGATGCAGTAATCGTTTCGGATCTGAAAAATGGGCCAATGATTCCTTTGGAAGAAATGGCGGCCCAGACCAGTACTTTTTGAGGATGCAGGGACGATGGGACTGCAACATGGGGCTTTTCGGTTCCCCATATGCGCCA
Source organism: Schistocerca nitens (assembly GCF_023898315.1). Classification (NCBI taxonomy): domain Eukaryota; kingdom Metazoa; phylum Arthropoda; class Insecta; order Orthoptera; family Acrididae; genus Schistocerca; species Schistocerca nitens. The sequence continues at coordinate 850,017,292 of NC_064617.1, forward strand.
GTTCTGTTTATTGACGAAGCCGTCCAGGTAAAAATAAGCTTCGTCAGTAAACCAAATGCTGCCCACATGCATATCGCCGTCATCAATCCTGTGCACTATATCGTTAGCGAATGTCTCTCGTGCAGCAATGGTAGCGGCGCTGAGGGGTTGCCGCGTTTGAATTTTGTATGGATAGAGGTGTAAACTCTGGCGCATGAGACGATACGTGGACGTTGGCGTCATTTGGACAGCAGCTGCAACACGGCGAACAGAAACCCGAGGCCGCTGTTGGATCACCTGCTGCACTAGCCGCGCGTTGCCCTCTGTGGTTGCCGTACGCGGTCGCCCCACCTTTCCAGCACGTTCATCCGTCACGTTGAAATTTTTCAAACAGATCCTTTATTGTATCGCTTTTCGGTCCTTTGGTTACATTAAACCTCCGTTGAAAACTTCGTCTTGTTGCAACAACACTGTGTTCTAGGCGGTGGAATTCCAACACCAGAAAAATCCTCTGTTCTAAGGAATAAACCATGTTGTCTACAGCACACTTGCACGTTGTGAACAGCACACGCTTACAGCAGAAAGACGACGTACAGAATGGCGCACCCACAGACTGCGTTGTCTTCTATATCTTTCACATCACTTGCAGCGCCATCTGTTGTTGAAAATTGTAACTACTGTAATTTCGAAAGTTTGTTCGCCTGAAAATGTACTGTTGTCCCAAGCATATCGCAACAAACGGTGTATTTCTATCGCTGCTCGTTTAGTTTTTATTGCCGTTTCAAATATACCGGTCATTTTTGAAACACCCTGTATAAACAGCATGTACAACTGTGACGAAATTCCTATCTTAATTGTCAGTGTGAGGCTTCTGGACAGGGGACACTACGTCTGTCATGTGCGACAAATTGGGGATTTGAGTTTGATGTGGAACGTATACTGAGAGCCGAAGCAGTTAAGGGCTCGATGCAGACTTGCACCCTGAGTCTTGAAGGCGGCGGACTGGAGTTAATAGACTTCCACTTTCTGCAGGTTCTGCAGAAAATGTCATCATTACTGTCTCTAAGCTGGTCGTAGGTTGTGTTCCACAAATGAACAGCATAGAGACAGAAGTGAGGACACTTTCTGTAGGACCTGACCATCATTTTGCAGGACAATGTTCAGGCACGTACAGTGCAAGTTGTTACTGATTTGTTTGACTGATGGGGCTGCTAAGTGCTATACCACATACTGCACTCCCCTGACTTAAGCCCTCGTAAGTTCAACTCGATTTTTAAACTAAAGGAAACACTTCATGGCATTCGCTTCAGAACTGCTACAAATTCGTCGGGCAATAAACCGCGCCGCTCGAACTGTCAATACAACTGGCACTGCTAAGAGTATCACACGACTTCCACATCGCTGGCGACGGGCTATACACATCGCTGGTGACTACTTTGAAGGTCGGTAAAACTTTGAAACACGTATCTGATTTCTACGAGCTGTAAATAAATAGTTGCCACTATTAAAGTTCCAACCCCCGTATTTTAGAAAAGGTTCTAGTCTTTGCAATCAGATTCTTTTCTACCGTCTTTTGTTTGCTGGTGTAAAAATAGTTTTCGAAGGCCCTGTAGAAAGTATACCGTTATTGATATGTGGCGCCACCGCCAGATTTCAAGAATTCTGGCACACTTGATTGAAATAATGTTTAATTTCATTTTGTGCAAGCATATATGTAATGCTGCTTTGTAATTATTACCAAGATCAAAAGTACACAAAGTTAATAATGTTAATGTACTATACATAAATCAGTGTATTTATGTGGAAAGATCTCTTGTTGTTGTTCTCTTGTTCTCTTACGCACTTGATATCTTGTGCTATTACCTCTCGTATCATTGCCGATTAGAAATTGTCAATGCGTTTTATTAATTCAGGTAAATCTCATGAAAGTTGATTCACATTAAAAAATCTAAACAATATACTTTCTGAGTATAGACTACGACATTTAATCATCCTTTCAATGAGAAGTATAGTGATAGACATTCACGTGAGTAAACTGAAATATTTGAGTACGGAGGACGTTCGTTTGGTTCACTCTTCTTTAGGCGCCATTTTGTGCGTGATTACAATTTAATTGTTGCATTGGCTAGAACCTGCAGTCCCATCACCTTCCTGGATAATGTTTCTCGAAGGTCAAATAAAAGACTGTCAGGCGAATCATTCTCTAGGCAAACTGTGGGCCATAGCTGTTTTCGGAAATCTAGGAAAAGAAAGTGATTGTATTGGTGATAATGTCTGTCATGCAGATTAATTACGATAAAATCAAAGAGAAATAGCTTCATTGTTTAGCCCCAGTTCTTCTTATAACGTTACAACCAGAGACAGAATTTTCGGTAAGTGATTTACGTAACTTCAAATTCGTCTATTGTTAGATGCGATAGCTAAACCCAAGTTTCACTTCAAATTACAGGCGGTAACGCTATAGAGAGACGAGGTTAATGCTGCACACCCAGAAATGATCTTCACTCACGGGATTGTGAGTCCAGATAGGGTCATCAACCACCTGGATTTGGAACTTCAGTTTACGGGTACTGGTGTTGTATTTGACATCTGTCGTAAACTTACCACAATTGAGTTAGGGACCCACGCCTTTTCACGTCACCCCCACGAATAGAAAATGGGTTTTTTAATTCTGTGATCTTAAGCTTAAGCCCGGCGGCTACCAGCCAGGAGCTAAGTAACCTGAAGCATGTGGGTCAAAATAACGGAAGTAACACTAAAATAGTAGGTAAGTTATTTAAAGAAAAAATGGCAAGAATATAGAATCAAACGGTAACAAAACCTGCAGCCCCGAAATCCAAGTTCTTGGTGCTTCTTTTCTTGAGGAACGGTGAATGATACCTGTCGTCTTTTACTACTGTAAGGTACTTGTAAGATCAGCTACGCAAAACATCTCTTTTCTCATTCCCTAAACCCCAAGAATGACTCTATAAGTGGAGGCTACGTTTACTTGCCTACAACAACTACGAAGCACAAAATTTCTTATTAGTGGGCCGAATTTATTTTAATATTAATTAATTAAACTGATAAGAAGGCGCCACGTCACATAGTATTTGATGATTTAATAGAATATCAATACATATACTGGATATATAATAATCAGGATAAATTTCATTGAAACATTGCTAACAGGAGGTGCAGACTGACTGATTTTAAGGATCAAATGGTTCAAATGGCTCTGAGCACTATGGGACTTAACTGCTGAGGTCATCAGTCCCCTAGAACTTAGAACTACTTAAACCTAACTAACCTAAGGACATCACACACATCCATGCCCGAGGCAGGATTCGAACCTGCGACCGTAGCGGTCGTGCGGTTCCAGACTGTAGCGCCTAGAACCGCTCGGCCACTCCGTGCCGGCTTTTAAGGATCCTGACTAGGGAGTGGAATGGCGGTGTGAGATTGAAAGGTGGCTACACTGAGCCACAGCGCCAGAGATCGCGCTAGAGAGCATTGTTCCGCCGCCTCCACTGGCAGTGATTCTTGAGATGTCGTGGTAGGCAGTGCTTGTCAAGAACTTGCAGTAGTCAGTGATTATTGAGATGTCCTAGTGGGCAGTGGTTGTTGAGAACTCGTGGTAGTCAGTGCTTGTTAAGAACTCTTAGCAGAGAGTGTTTGTTGAGATGTGCTAGTAGAGAGTGCTTGCTGAGATGTGATACTGAAAAGTTCTTGTTGAGATGTGGTAATAGCGAGTCGGTGTGGAGATATATTGTAATGATTAGAGTGATTTTGGTCAATATATCAAGGTAACGAAACTTGATTTATTTTTCATTATTTCCATGTTTTAAATAATGCGTCATTACAGGTTCAGTCAACAAAGCATCTGGCTTGTGTTCTTGTATTAGAGTGTAATTCTGGTTTTCTTGAGTAATTATGGTATTTTTATTTTCTTTAATTAATTCAGTATAAATGATATTTAAAATTTCTTGTGTTATTGAAGAAGAACCGTGCCAGATGCGTACATTGAGTCATACTTCCACACACAGAACAATTACACTTGTGCTTTGGTTTCGTAGGTTTTATAGTTGCTGGGGACTTAATTAATTAATTGTGTTAATGAAAATTTCCATTTCATTATTCAACCTACTGTTCTCTTGTGTTGGCGAGTTCGCCATGTCAACAATTTCGTCATTCTGACTATCCATCATTTTTGCCCTTTTCATCGATCGCGTAATCATTTACAAAACATACAAAATTCGTCACTATATGAAAATTGCACACAATGACACTTTATCTCCAACAATACCATTCACACGAAATGTTTCCTTCAAACACGATTAACGAACAACTGAAATAATTGCACTAAATTGTCAAACGCGTATACAAGGCAATAAAAAAATTAAATTTTGAAAAATACCATTAGAAGAATGCCAATTACCAAATCTACACATGCAATATAGACTACAATTACTAAACTACAAATTACTACAACAATACTACTGTCTACTATTTTTACAATCAGAAGATTCCAAGGGACGATCCGAAGCAGCGGTCGCCACGTGCATGGGGGCTTAATTAAAATAGAATGCAAATAATTTTAATTTTTTGCTTTAGTAGCTGTCTGTTCGGTTACGAAGTCTCGTAACGGTTGGCCCTGACTGGTATTATTACGCTATCTGACTGCATAGAACAATAACAAAGAATGAAATGGAAATTTTCATTAACACAATTAATTAATTAAGTCCCCAGCAACTATAAAACCTACGAAACCAAAGCACAAGTGTAATTGTTCTGTGTGTGGAAGTATGACTCAACGTACGCATCTGGCACGGTTCTTCTTCAATAACACAAGAAATTTTAAATATCATTTATACTGAATTAATTAAAGAAAATAAAAATACCATAATTACTCAAGAAAACCAGAATTACACTCTAATACAAGAACACAAGCCAGATGCTTTGTTGACTGAACCTGTAATGACGCATTATTTAAAACATGGAAATAATGAAAAATAAATCAAGTTTCGTTACCTTGATATATTGACCAAAATCACTCTAATCATTACAATATATCTCCACACCGACTCGCTATTACCACATCTCAACAAGAACTTTTCAGTATCACATCTCAGCAAGCACTCTCTACTAGCACATCTCAACAAACACTCTCTGCTAAGAGTTCTTAACAAGCACTGACTACCACGAGTTCTCAACAACCACTGCCCACTAGGACATCTCAATAATCACTGACTACTGCAAGTTCTTGACAAGCACTGCCTACCACGACATCTCAAGAATCACTGCCAGTGGAGGCGGCGGAACAATGCTCTCTAGCGCGATCTCTGGCGCTGTGGCTCAGTGTAGCCACCTTTCAAGATGTTGTAACAAAGAATTTAGCAATAATTCACATTTATTTACTCAGTAACACTAACGCACACACAGAAGTTAAAATACAGTAACTTGGGATGCTAGCGCGTGAATATCGATACATGGCACATTATACAGCGCAGCATCTGGACCGATACATGTGGGGAAAGACAACGAAAGATAGAATTTAGAGCAACAGCTTCCCTATTCCACATGTAAGCTCACTGGGTCATAGCGCGACTGCCTTTAGTGGTCAATTTCAGAGAACGAAGTCCACTTCTAAAATTCCGTACAACTCCGTAATTTTCTAAATAAGTTTACCAAACAAGAACACATCTACTCCGTCATGAAACAGAGGCTTCAATTCGAACACGAGTGATGTTTACGTCTAACTGGATCCTTGTGGTGCACACAGAAACACCCGTGGTGCACCAGAGTACGGGCTAATAAGCCCGTGGGAATGAAACACAAATTGGACGGTAAACTGAATAAAATTAGCACAGGCATTCCACAAAGCACACAACACATTCATACATAAACTAACGAAAGCTGTACATCACGTGGTGGCACCGCTCGTCCACGCCAACTTACAGTTGCACAAGACATCTCATCGAATAAACTGGATACTACTGAAATTAATACCGTTCCCTGATTGAATTAGTTGGTGAAGCATGATTATCAATTCCACGTACCAGAGTGACTACCGAAAACTCAAACAAAGCTCTCACACGTTTCAATTCAGTAAACAGAGATGCTACCCACAGCATCCGTACTCACCGGCGTCCTAGGAAAAAGTGATCAAATCGTTTCTCTCCTCCGGGGTCCACACACGGTGGCCGGAATGGTTCAGAGAGCTTAAGCGGTTTTTACCTGCACCAGCCTCATAATGGGTGCTGACCAGTGGTCACTAAAGCCTCTCTGACCCAACGTAGCTCAAATGGTTCAAATGGCTCTGAGCACTATGGGACTCAATTGCTGAGGTCATTAGTCCCCTAGAACTTAGAACTAGGTAAACCTAACTAACCTAAGGACATCACACACATCCATGCCCGAGGCAGGATTCGAAGCTGCGACCGTAGCGGTCTCGCGGTTCCAGACTGCAGCGCCAGAACCGCGCGGCCACTTCGGCCGGCCCAACGTAGCCGTATTCGAAACTCTACACAGTGGTTGGGTACACTGCACATAACATTCTTTGGTCACATGGAGACGTTACAACGTCTCGTACCAATCAGCGAAACTGTTCACAATTTATGATGTCGGAACAACATTCACAACCCACAATACAACCCAACACAGCTACATACACACAATAAAGAGCCGCACAGGGACAGATCCTCTGCCTCTGGCGTGCATAAACTGGAATTTTGTGAATGTCCAAAGGGCTATTTAGGACAGACTTGCAGAATGTTTAAAACTAGGTTCCACAAACATGTACTTACTATGAAGGGGAAATCAAGCGACATTTAGCGTCTGCAGAACATGTGAAAGAAAGCGGGCACCAGCCACCCACGTTAGCATGTCTTCAAATCCTGCACAAAGCTTCAAAAGGCAAGATCTCCTTGAGGAAACTGAAATAGTAAAAAATTTGCATACTCATAAAGAATTAGTTCGTAACAACCTGCTGACTGCCAGAAACCAATCTTATTACGACTCTGTCCTACCAGTTTTTAAAATTTTCGCTTGAGTGCTAACCTGTTTCAAGAGCACGTAGTAAGCACTATACATCTAACTTCAGAAGGACGCATAATGAATTTAATAAGTATTTTTGACAATGTTTATAATGCAGATTATTTTTTCTTTTGTTTTTCTTTCATTGTTATTTCATCGCTCTCGCCCGTTACAGGCGTCAGGTGGGCTGCCAGCTGTACAATATCACGCTCTTCAACCCAGAGCGTTTACAAAAATTAATGAAGATATGAAAAATCGTATCTATGGTCGCAAAAATTTAAAATGACTGTAAAATACGCTGTAGAGGTAATGACAAATATACTGAGGGGTATTGTTCCTTTGATGTTTAAAAACGAAATAAAATGTCTTAGAGATAAAGATAAAAGCGCAAAAATGGAAATTTGAAACTTTAAAATGAAAATGACACGTCAGCGTTCGTTAAAACGAAACACTGCACTTTCGCTATAGAGTGAAGGACCCGCGATTGGTGAAGATGCCGTAGGGAGAGTAAACGTTTGGATGCTGGTGGGCATAAATTTATAAGCCGTCCGGTGGTGTCTGTAGAAAGAGGGTAGACCGTGAGATGGATATTAGGAATGACGGAAAGGAGAATGATTTAGGTGGGTGGGCAGGGCCATGGTATCAGGAGAGGAACGGATTGAGAGAAATGGAGAGGGAGGAGAGAGGGAGAACCCTGACGTGGAATCAAATAGTTGATAGGATGGATGGACATTGGAGCGGATTTCATTGTCTGAGAGAATTTGCATTGGTATAGGATATAGCATGTATGTAGGTGTAGAGACGGAGGGATGTGTTCGTGAAGGCGCAGAATCACATCAAGCTTGGTGGCCAGAAGGGAAACAATAGTGTTATTGCAATCTACTTTGTGGATAGTATAGTAGATGCGGACGTGTTCGATGTGGGTGAGGAGGAGCGGGAGGGCGATCAAATGATAGAGGATCCACTCCACGTGGGGGAAGGTATGTGGAGGGAGAAAGCGAGATGGAGTGCATGGCGTTCGAGGATTTGGAGGGACTTACAGAACTTCGGTGGAGATATTGCTCAGTAAGGACGTCCCTTTTATGTCATACCTTCTGAGAACATACGAGGCAATTTGTAGTAGCTTAACGATGTAGTAGCTTACAACATCATATTTTGTTTCACGGCCTTTACAATCTTATTTTAATGTTTTTAACTGGTAACACTAATGTACGTACACACTCTTAGTTGATTTACGCTGCAAGCCGTCGCCCGCTTTAATCACAAATATATCTCCGAGTGATACTAAATATTATTGTCTTTACATAACGAAAGGTATTATCTTCTCAATAACCTTCAAATCGTAAGCTACATCTTTAACTTTTTATTTATGAAACTAGTGAATTTACTAATGGCACTTTTCTTCCCTATGTCTGTAGTCACTTCGAGAACTTAAATTAATGATCAAATTAACTAATTTCATAAGATTGAACCTTGGCTTGCTCGTGTGTCCATGTACTACCACAAAAAATTAAAATGATGAATAGTTGAGGGAGTGTTTAAGTTTAAAAAAATAATGACAAGTTTTTATTCATCCTCTTATAACTACAACGAGCAGATAAATCTTACAAAAATAAATAACAAATACAAGTCAGGAAAATGGTGGTGCTTATTGGCAAAGAATTCGTTGAGATGGAAACTGTACAAATTTTCTCTGAAATACTCCCTTTTACAGTGCGTTCTGACTTTGTTTACTTGAATCCACTGTGGTGGTGGTAGGTTCCTATGGGACCAAACAGCTGGGGTCATCGGTCCCTTACGCTAAGGACATCACACACACGAATCTCCGACGGTGGGGAGGGGGGGGATGGGGGGGGGGGGAGCCGCGCGAACCGTGTACAAGCGCCCGAGACCACGCTGCTAGGACGCGTGGACAATTTACGTCAGGCTGAATTCAATTCAAATGGAATCAACTACGACCAGATGCACCACAAACCCGTGCTGAGGCAGCTGTCATATTCTGACGCGTCCACGAAAATCTGCAAACTACGCGGACTGGCGAATCAGTCACTCAGCCAGGTTGCTGGACACAGCATTTATGGTCCGCAATCCACCTTTCTCTCTGTTCTCCGTCGCCTCCATTACGGTCCCTAGGGTACAAGTCATCTACAGGCTACACATGCAGTTACATGAACATTCTGTCCACAATTTCTTCATGTAAAAAGTCATAAAACACACATACTAAATGTAGTACTGGGGAACACCAAGATCATTACCTAAAATATGAATATTAATCTGACTGACAGTTTTGTTGAAGAGAGAGAGTGAAATTTCACCTCTCAATGCAATCACGTACATTCATGTTCAGAAAAAAAACACCTTCAACGACTAAAGACACGACATGCATATTCACAGAACATGTACAGTTGTATGTTCTGCATAAATGATTAGCATTTCATCCACCTAGGTTCAGGATGTCTCCTCTTGTCTAGCATTCACAGATACCGCCATGGATTCTGATAACTTGTTTCATGCGTGATGCCATCGACATGTATAAGGCGCGAATGGCGTCCTGTGGTACAACCATCCACGCTGCATTCACTTGATTCCGAAGTTCGTTAGTGGTAGCTGTCACTGAGTAACAGCACTGCACCCATCTTTCACCATATCCCACACATTCTCGATTGGCGACAAGTCTCCTGATATGGCGAGCCATGGCATCAGGTTGACACCCTGTAACACCAAGAAGACACGTGTTCCTGTAGAACACCTACCTCTACATCTACATCTACACGGATACTCTTCAAATTTCATTAAAGTGCCTGGCAGAGGCTTCATCGAACCACCTTCACAATTCTCTATTATTCCAATCTCGTATAGCGCGCGGAAAGAACGAACACCCGTATCTTTCCGTACGAGCTCTGCTTTCCCTTATTTTATCGTGGTGGTCGTTTCTCCCTATATAGGTCGGCGTAAACAAAATATTTTCGCATTCGGAGCAGAAAGTTGGTGATTGGAATTTCGTGAGAAGATTCCGTCGCAAAGAAAAACGCCTTTCTTTTAATGATGTCCAGCCCAAATCCTGTATAATTTCTGTGACACTATCTCCAATATTTCGCGATAATACAAAACGTGCTGACCTTCTTTGAACTTTTTCGATGTACTCCGTCAGTCCTATCTGGAAAGGATCCCACACCGCGTAGCAGTATTTTAAAAGAGGAAGGACAATCGTAGTGTAGGCAGTCTCCTTAGTAGATCTGTAACATTTTCTAAGTGTCCTGCCAATAAAACGCAGTCTTTAGTTAGCCTTACCCACAACATTTTCTATTTGATCCTTTCAATTTAAGTTGTTCGTAATAGTAATTAGTAGGTATTTAGATGAATTTACGGCCTTTATGTTTGACTGATTTGTCGTGTAACCGAAGTGTAACGAATTCCTTTTAGCCCTCATGTGGATTACCTCACACTTTTCGTTATTTAGAGCCAACTGCAAATTTTCGCACCCTTCAAATATCTTTTCTACATCGTTTTGCAATTTGTTTTGACCTTCTGATGATTTTATTAGTCGGTAAACGACAGCTTCATCTGCAAACAACGTAAGACGGCTTCTCAGATTGTCTCCCATATCGTTTGTATAGAAAGGAACAGCAAAGAGCCTGTACCTTGGGGAACGCCGGAAATCACTTTGGTTTTACTCAATGCCTTTGCGTCAATTACTACGAACTGTGACCTCTCTGACAGGAAATCACGAATCCAGTCACGTAACTGAAACGATATTCCATAAGCACGCAAATTCACTACAAGCCGCTTGTGTGGTACAGTGTCAAAAGCCTTCCGGAAATCCAGAAATACCGAATCGATATGAAATCCCTTGTCAATAGTACTCAAAACTTCATGCGAATAAAGAGCTAGTTGTGTTTCACAAGAAGGTGTTTTCTAAACCCATGTTGACTGTGTGTCAATAGATCGTTTTCTTCGATGTAATTCATTATGTTCGAACACAATATATGTTCCAGAATCCTCTACTAATTGGAATGGCTGATTTGAGTGAGTTGTTAACATAAGTTTAATATACTTTTCTAGAATATAGAGTTCTTAAAATTGAGAAGACATAAGCTTGAATTATAACTACTGCTGATTCTAGAATTAATAGGAGTATTTCTCCAGTAATTAGTAATGAAATTAAATTTATTGCTATAGATGGTCCAGTATTTCCTAATAAGTGTCCGGCAATTATATTTGCTGCTAGTCGTACTGCTAATGTATCTGGTCGAATGACATTTCTAACTTTTTTCAGTTAATACTATAAATACGTTAATGATATAGGCCTGTAATTAAGTGGATTACTCCTACTACCTTTCTTGAATACTGGTGTGACCTGTGCAACTTTCCAGTCTTTGGGTACGGATCTTTCGTCGAGCGAACGGTTGTATATGATTGTTAAGTATGGAGCTAATGCATCAGCATATTCTAAAAGGAACATAATTGTTATAGACTCTGGACCAGAAGACTTGCTTTTATTAAGTGATTTATGTTGTTTCACTACTCCGAGGATATTTACTTCTACGTCACTCATGTTGGCAACTGTTCGTGATTCGAATTCTCGAATATTTATTTCGTCTTCTTTTGTGAAGGCTTTTCGGGAAGCTGTATTTAGTAACTCTACTTTCGCAGCACTGTCTTCGATAGTACCTCCATTGCTATCGCGCAGAGAAGGCATTGATTGGTTCTTGCCGCTAACATGCTTTACGAGCTGAATCTCTTTGGATTTTCTGTCAGGTTTCGAGACAAAGTTTCGTTTTGGAGACTGTTATAAGCATCTCGCATTGAATTCCGCACTAAATTTCGAGCTACTGTAAAAGATCGCCAATCTTGGCTTAAATTTGGCATGTTTGTTTCGTTGTTTCTGCAACAGTGTTCTGGCCGGTTTTGTGTACCAAGGAGGATCAGTTCCGTCGTTTGTTAATTTATTTGATATAAATCTCTCAACTGCTACCGATACTATTTCGCTTAATTCAAGCCACATATAGTCTACACCTATATTATTATTTAGGAAGGAGTGGAGATTGTCTCTCAGGTAGGCGTCAAGTGAATTTCTATCTGCTTTTTTTAAATAGGTATGTTTTTCGTTTATTTGGAGGATTTGAGGGTTACAATATTCAGTCTCGCTACAACAGCCCTGTGTTCACTAATCCCTGTATCCGGTTTGAGGCTCGTTATTAACTCAGGATTATGTGTTGCTAGGAGGTCAACTGTGTTTTCACAACCGTTTACTATTCGCGTGGCCCCATGAACTAACCGCTCGAAATAATTTTCATAGAATGCGTTTAGCACAATTTCGGATGATGTTTTATGAGTACTTCTGGAATTAAACATATATTTTCGCCAACATATCGATGGTAAATTCAAGTCACCACCAACTATAATCGTATGAGTCGGGTACGTTTTTGAAATCAAACTCAAGTTTTCTTTTAACCTTTCATCAAATGTCATGCTGGATAGGAAGGTCGGTAAAACGATCCAATTATTATTTTATTGCGGTTGTCAACAGTGACCTCTGCCCATACTAACTCACAGGAACTATCTACTTCAAATAAACTAATTTTAACAGCAACAAAAACGCCATCGCCAATCGTGTTTAGTCTATCCTTCCGGAACACCGTTAGGTTCTTCGCAAAAATTTCGGCTGAGCTTATATCCGGCTTTAGCCATCTTTCAGTGCCTATAACGATTTGAGCATCAGTGCCTTCTATTAGCGCTTGGAGCTCTGGTACTTTCCCAACACAGCTACGACAATTTACAACTGTTAACCGATGCTTCGTGTATCTACGTTCTTCAGTCTGCACCCTTTGTGACTGAAGCCCTTCCTGTGTTTTCCCGAGACCCTCTAACCTAAAAAACCGCCTAGTCCACGCCACACAGCCCCTGCTACCCGTGTAGCCGCCTCCTGCCCATAGTAGACCTCTGACCTATTCAGCGGAACCCGAAACACATCCACCCTTTGGCGCAAGTCGAGGAATCTGCAGCCTACACGGTCGCAGAACCGTCTGAGCCTCTGATTCAGACCCTCCACTCGGCTCTCTATCAGAGGCTCGCAATCAGCCCTGTCGACTATGCTGCAAATGGTCAGCTCTGCTTTCATCTTGCAATAAAGGCTGGCAGGCTTTACCACTTGTGTTAGCCGCTCGAAACCAGAGAAAATCTGATCCAAAGTGACACACATCATTGGTACAGACGTGAGTAACCAGCTGCTGTTGGTTGCACCCTGTGCTCTTCAATGGCATCTGGGAGGACCCGTTCCACATCTGGAATGACTCCACCCGATATTCACATGGAGTGCACACTAGTTTTCTTTCCCTTCTTGGCAACAATGTCTCTAAGGGGCACCATAACCCGCCTAACGTTGGAGCTCCCAACTATCAATAACCTCACCCTCTGTGATTGTCCGGATCTTGCAAGCTGTGAGGTTTCCTCTGAAACAGAACAGGCACAGCATCTGGCTCAGTGACAGTGTCAGCCGCAGACAGCGCCTGCAACCTGTTAGTCAGACAAACTGGAGAGGCCTTACGTGCGGCCGCCTGTGAAGTCTTTCGCCACCTGCTACGCCACGAGGCGACCTCTCAATTGACCACAGGTGAGGGGTCAACCTCAGTGCGAGCAGTAACTGGGCCGGCCACAGGTGAGGACCGATCGGAGGACTCGGACGTGCTGGACGTCCGTTTGATCCCCACGGCCGGCCCACAACAGTGGTGCCCATCAACTGCAGCCTCAACCTGTGTAAACGAAGCCATCGCAGCCTGAAGCTGAGAGCGAAGTGTTACCACCTCGGCTCGCATCCACACATAACAATCGCAATCACTGTCCATACTAAAGACCGTAGAAAACTAAACTATGCAGATAAACGGACTATCGGCACGTGATGCGCAACTCGACTGTAGACACTGATGATAACGCAGGAACTTATAATACTTGCCCGCGAGTTTGCGCCAAGTATAACGCTATACTCACAGACTAGTGTTATCCTCTGGTAGGATTTTTGTATTTGACGGTGTGATTACCTAATGGACAGAGGTTATCGAACATTAATTTCGTATAAGTGGCAATTAATAGGAAGGCTTAACAGGCTTTACTTTGGAGAGGATACAAGTAATGAAGTTCATGTGAATGAAACACCAAACGGTCGCCAGCCTAATTAGGCATAATAATTTGAAATATTATATTCAAAGAATTTAAATGTGATTTTGCAAAAGTGATTTTCATTAATTCTCTCTTTCAAAAGTGCACTGTATACTCACGACTACAGGGCGAACTAAGTAGTGTATAACAGTAGATATCATTTGCAAAAATCAATAATCACAGGAAGATAAAGTTACTTTGAACATAATAATAATAGTTACAATAGCAATCATTAATCAACTCTGCCCTGAGATGTTAGTACTCACTGGACTAAAGCTGGGTAAGAAAAGAGACCTGATTTACCTAACATATACATACCACAAATGAAATTAAATAACCATACGTAGACAGTTTTTTTACTCTCATTATTAGAATGTCACAGATTTCTTTTAATGGCAATGAAATTCCAAATTATCTTTTAATTTCTTTAAAGATTACTGTGGGGACCCATCTACATCTGCATCTACATGGATACTCTGCAAATCATATTCAGGTGCCTGCCAGAGGGTTCATCGAACCATCTTCACAATTCTCTATTATTCCAATCTCGTATAGCCCTCGGAAAGAATGGACAACTATATCTTTCCGTACCAGCTCTGATTTCCCTTATTTTATCGTGGTGATCGTTCCTCCCTATGTAGGTCTGTGTCAACAAAATATTTTCGTATCCGAAGGAGAAAGTTGGTGATTGGAATTTCGTGAGAAGATTGCGTCGAAACGAAAAATGTCTTTCTTTTAATGATTTCCAGCCCAAATCCTGTATCATTTCTGTGACACTCCCATATTTCGCGATAATACAAAACGTGCTGCCTTTCTTTGAACTTTTTAGATATACTCCATCAGTCCTATCTGGTAAGGATCCCACACTGCGCAGCAGTATTCTAAGAGTACGGACAAGCGTAGTGTAGTCAGTCTCCTTAGTAGGTCTGTTACATTTTCTAAGTGTCCTGCCAATGAAACGCAGTCTTTGGTTAGCCTTGCCCACAACATTTTCTGTGTGTTCCCTCCAATTTCAGTTGTTCGTAATTGTAACACCTAGGTATTTAGTTGAATTTACGGCTTTTAGATTAGACTGATTTATCGTGTAACCGAAGTTTAACGAATTCCTTTTAGCACTCATGTGGATGACCTCACACGTTTCGTTATTTTCGGTCAACTGCCACTTTTCGCACCATTCAGACATCTTTTCTAAATCGTTTCGCAATTTTTTTGATCTTCTGATGACTTTATTAGTCGATAAACGACAGCGTCATCTGCAGACAACCGAAGACGGGTGCTCAGATTGTCTCAAAAACCGTTTATATAGGTAAGGAACAGCAAAGGGCCTATAACACTACCTTGGGGAACGCCAGAAATCACTTCTATTTTACTGGATGACATTCTGTCAATTACTATGAACTGTGACCTCTCTGACAGGAATTCACAAATATAGTCACATAACTACGAGCCGCTTGTGCGGTACAGTGTCAAGATCCAGAAATACGGAATCGATCTGATATCCCCTGTCAATAGCATTCAACACGTCATGTGAATAGAGAGCTAGTTGTGTTTCACAAGAACGATGTTTTCTAAACCCATGTTGACTGTGTGCCAATAGACCGTTTTCTTCGAGGTAATTCATAATGTTTGAACACAATTTATGTTCTAAAATCCTGCTGCATATCGACGTTAACGGTATGGGCCTGTAATTTAGTGGATTACTCCTACTACCTTTCTTGAATATTGGTGTGACCTGTGTAACAGTCCAGTCGTTGGGTACGGATCTTTCGTCGAGCGAACGGTTGTATATGATTGTTATGTATGGAGCTAATGCATCAGCATACTCCGAAAGGAGTCTGGACCAGAAGACTAAAGACCCATAAACTGTTACTTTTTCTACAGGCAAACTCTCTGATTATTTTATAAACAAATTGCAATTTACTCGAACACTAAGCTTAATTAACTGTGGAAAGTACTTCATGGTAATAATCAATGCAAAATTACGTTTCCTATAAGTTCAAATTATGTGCCTTTTTCATCATCTGTGAAGCAGATATTTTTACATTAACACTTATACACTCTGGCACTGATCGTTTTCACATTTAAATCAAAACCAAATTACCATTTAGTTAGAAACAGGATGCTCGGATTTCTGCACACTTGGGATAGGACCCTGCATCGGTTCATGACTAGGATAATGTCAGGGTTCGAACACAGTTTTATATCACTTGAATTATTATTGAGAAAAACACTCACACAAATGTACTTGTTCATTCTATTATACATATCTGTGTTCCTGTAACTGTTGGAGCAGTGTGGCGATAGTGGTGGCTAGCAATGTGGTGGCTAACTGGTCCCACGATCTTGAAGTTGAATGCTCTTTACCAATTCTTCTGGGTGACGTAATTTCCTCATTTTAGAGCCATCCCATAATGTCACGAGCACCATCCGACAGTCGAATCCACATCCGAGATAAGTTTTCAATATAGATTAGCTTCCAAATGCCTCACTTGACACCCTCGATATTAGCTGTACAACGGCTAGCCACTGACTGCCTAGCGTGCTCACCCAGTAGCCTCCCAGATAGACCGCCAAAAGCAACTTTTACCGTGCGCCAAGCCACTTGCGTAGCGAAGGGGGTTCCCTACATCTTTTATACTACACAATACAAATTCTCCAAGCATGAACCAGCATTCAAAGTACAATTTCTCTTTTATGAGCAGACATATATTATAAAATTCCATTATTTTTAAATATCCTTTAGCTATAACAATAAATATATTATAAACTTCAACTTTCTCTCTGACAATTCAATGAGCTTCATTAGTAAAGAACAACCACTTAATAGTTACATACACACAGTTGCATAGTATAACCAACTTACAATCGATATTGGTGTTACAAACTGTGTCTAATAAATTAGATTAAAACGCAGAGATTCAAAAACCCAGCTGCCGAAGCACTCAGGTGAAACTAAATAATTCGCCCCTGATTAGGAACTTGTAATACGTAACAAAATCGGTTTACTTTCCGACGCAAACGAAAACGTGAGAACTGTGGCTGTTAGATATTAAATAAACACGCAAAAACTCAAGAAACTAAACTACTAAAGCACACAGATGATATTATAAAATTCGCTCCTGGTTAAGAACTCGTAAAAGTCACAAAATCGGTTGTCTTCCTGTTGCTGCTTGTGTCTTGGCCAGCTACTGCTGCCTCACACATGTGGTCGAGGATTGTCTTGCTGAAAAATAGCGTCTGGGATGTTGTGCAGAAAGAGTATGGCTACGGGTCGCAGGATATTATTCACTTAGGTCACACTGGTCACTGTGCCCTGGTCACGCAAGAACAGTGGTTTATTGTTGTACCCAATAGTACCCCACACTGTAAAGCCTTGAGTTGGCTCTGTACGTCTTGAGCGAATGCAGTCACCGTGATGCCGCTCCCCGTCTGTGTCCAACCAAAATGCAGCCATAATTTTTAAACAGAAACTGGATTCATCCGAAAACAAAATCTGATGCCATTCCTGTTCCAGTGACCTAGTTCCGTAAACCATTGCCGTCTAGCGTGTTTCTGCACATTCGTCAGAGGTAGGCGGAGCAGTGGACGACGAGCACGTAACCCATGCCGTAACAAACACCGAATGACTATCACCCCTGACAGTGTACGATGTGTTACACTATTACAGTGTAGCACCAGGGTCACGGTGGACACATATCTCTTCTATAATATCATTCGTATGAGGTGTCGATCTTCCCGGGCGTTGTTGGTCTGGGCGACGAGATCCATCTCGTAGTGTTCTATGGCCTTCCGTGAACCATTCTGTACACACCCGTTGTACTGCCTAAACACTTCCTCCCATAGGAGCAGCGAAATCCCGGATGGATGCATCACATTCTCTCACTCTAATAATGCTTCCTCTTCTGAACTCACTGAATTGACGGTACGAAAAAAAATGTGTGTGAAATCTTATGGGACTTAACTGCTAAGGTCATCAGTCCCTAAGCTTACAAACTACTTAACCTAAATTATCCTAAGGACAAACACAGACACCCATGCCCGAGGGAGCACTCGAACCTCCGCCGGGACCAGCCGCACAGTCCACGACTGCAGCGCCTTTGACCGCTCGGCTAATCCCGCGCGGCTTTGACGGTACGGTTCGCGCTTACATCCGCGAGGCATACTGCACGTCTGCTCAAGTCACACTGATCCGTTACCCACTGTTTATAGCGACAACGAGAGCCACAGGCACATTCTACAGGTAGGTTGGTGTTGCTCCTCGATATCGATGTTGACTCTGAATCCGCCGGCCGACAGGGTTCAAATGCTAATGATTTCTGCAGAACGTACCAGTGTAAATACCCTGTGAATATTAACGTCCTATCTCTAGTCGTTCAAGGTGTTCCGATTTTTTCTGAACATGAGCGTATTTTAGCGTGTAATCCAGATTAGTACACGCGGTAGCCGCCTGACCAGCAAAACAGGGCAAAGTTGTTTGTCCTAAATAGGTTGTATTTACGTGAAGTGCTATATGAACATTAATTTTGTTACTTATGCCCACATTTAGGCTTCCTTTTTTAAAAGTAAAGTTTTTAAGATACTACATGTAAGTCAATCAATGTGAGACCTTAACTTTTCCCGGCGAATCAAATGTTCAAATAACTTACGGGTTTGCTGCCGGGTGACGTCGTCGAACACCGCCGATATTTCGACAGGAGCACACCCTGCCATTCTCAAGGCACAAATGCAAGGAAGAAAAATTGTGCAAGCAAATTTAATACCTCGGTTCACAGAGGAGAAACAAGGAAGACACCACACACAGGACAAGTGTCAATACAACCAAAGATAACCAACATCAGAAATATCGATAGTTACTATTAATCAACAGGTGAGGTAGCACTAATTCTGTCCCTCTGCTTTTTGATGAGAGACAGAGATGGATTCCAAGCAGCATTTAAGCAAAATCCACCATCTCTGTTAATAAGGTTGCTTGATAGTCTGATTTCAACAGCTTCCTTAATAACACTATCCCAATAGCTAGACGTGCAAGCCAGAATCTCCGTGTTGTTGTGTTCCATAGGATGATCGGGGTCAAGGCAATGTTCTGCAACAGCGGATTTGCTCGGCTGTTGTAAGCGTGTGAGACGCTTATGTTCAATACACCGGTCTTCCACAGTCCTGATTGTCTGGCCAATATATAACATGCCACAACTGCAAGGAATACGATAGACCCCAGCCTTACGCAAACCAAGATCATCTTTTACGGACGCCAACAGGGCCTTAACCTTAGCAGGGCCTTAACCTTTGCAGTTGTGGCATGTCATATATTGGCCAGACAATCAGGACTGTGGAACACCGGTGTATTGAACATAAGCGTCACACACGCTTACAACAGCCGAGTAAATCCGCTATTGCAGAACATTGCCTTGACACTGGTCATCCTATGGAATGCAACAACACGGAGATTCTGGCTTGCACGTCTAGGTATTGGGACAGTGTTATTAAGGAAGCTGTTGAAATCAGACTATCAAGCAACCTTATTAACAGAGATGGAGGATTTTGCTTAAATGCTGCTTGGAATCCATCTCTGTCTCTCATCAAAAAGCAGAGGGACAGAATTAGTGCTACCTCACCTGTTGATTAATAGTAACTATCGATATTTCTGATGTTGGTTATCTTTGGTTGTATTGACACTTGTCCTGTGTGTGGTGTCTTCCTTGTTTCTCCTCTGTGAACCGAGGTATTAAATTTGCTTGCACATTTTTTCTTCCTTGCATTTGTGCCTTGAGAATGGCAGGGTGTGCTCCTGTCGAAATATCGGCGGTGTTCGACGACGTCACCCGGCAGCAAACCCGTAAGTTATTTGAACAAGTCTATCAATGTTTCACATTGTATTTGAAATAATTTTAAGGATGCGTGCACGTGTGCCACCTAGGAAAAGGTTACCTATTCAATCCTGGAGTTGATAGTACTGAGATCTTTGGGGAAAATTTAAGAGTTTACCGAAAGAATAAGGAAACGGTAAGTGGAGGTAGTGTACTTCTTACAGTAGACAAGAAACTCAAATCCACTGAGATAAAAGCTGCATGTGAGACTGTTTAGGCAGGAATCAGTATCAAGGATGGACAAAAATTTATAATTGGGTGGTTCTATTGACCACCAGATTCTTCTCATGTAACCGAAATATTAAGATAAAACTTCCGTTAGCTTGTACGTAAGTTCTCTAATTGTACTGTAATTATTGGAGAAGTCTTTAGTTATCTGGCACTCAATTGGTAATAATTGTAGTTTTGGTAGTGGTGGGCGTGAAAGACATCCTGTGAAACGTTTCTAAATAACTTCTCTAAAAGCAATTAGAACAATTGGTTTAGAACAACACCAGTGATGGAAATATATTAGATCTGACCTGAACTCTTTGAGGAACTCCACATAGAAACTCATATCAGTAACCATGAGGCAGTTATAACAGCATTGAATACCAAGACACAAAGATCAACTAGAAGTTGCAGAAAGATTTGTATTGTTCAGTAAACTAGACAGAGAAACAATAGTGTCTTACGTCAGTCAGGAACTAAACATTTTAGCTCAGGACAAGTATAGGTAGAGGAACTATGGTTCAAGTTTAATAGTAGATAATGCACTGGATAGGTATGCTCTCAGTAGGGCAGTACACAACGGAAAATATCCTCCATTGTATACAGTCACTGTGAAGAAACATTCAAAGATAAAGAGACTATTGCATAAAAGGTGTAAATCAAAGCATAAGCCTATGAAACGTGTTCGACAATCAAGAGAGTAATGTGTGAAGTGTTCAGATACCTCCTTAGCAAAAAATTGTCGAATGATCTTTCACAAAACCCAAACAAATTCTGGTCGTATGTAAAGGGTGTTAGTGTCACTGAAGTTAGTGTCCAGTCCATAGCGAATGAGGCAGGAACTGAAATTGAGGCTAGGAAAGCAACAGCTGAAATGCTCAACTCTGTTTTCAGATGTTTCTGAACAAAGAAAAACCCAGTAGAATTGCCCAAATTGAGCCCTCATATTACTGAAAAGATGTGTGAAATCAGTATTAGTGTTGGTGGTACTTACAAACAGCTGAAATCGTTAAAACTGAACAAAACTCCAGGGCCCGATGGAATCCCTGCCACATTCTATACTGAATTTGCGGTTCAGTTAGCCCCTCTTTCAACTGTAATGTATCGTGCATTCTTTGAATAGAAAACTATCCATTTTTTTGAAAAATCACAGGTCACACCTGTCTACAAGAGGGATAATAGAAGTGATCCACTAAACTGCCGTACAGTATCCTTGACGTCAATTGATGTAGAATCACAGAACATATTCTGAGCACAAACGTAATGAGGTATCGAACAGAATGACCTCCTCAATGGCAACCGGCATGGATTCCGAAAACATCGATCATGTGAAACGCAACTTTCACTTTTCTCACATGCCGTATTGAAAGCTTTGGATCAAGGCAGTCAGATAGAAGGAAGTATTTCTTGATTTCCGAAAAGCATTTGACTCAGTATTACATCTACACTTATAGTCAAAAGTTCAATCATATGGGATGTCAACTGAAATTTGTGACTGGATTGAGGACTTTTTGGTAGAGAGGACACAGCATGTTATCTTGGATGCAGAGTCATCGACATATGGAGAAGTAACTTCAGATGCACCCCAGGGAAGCGTGTTGGGTCCCTTGTTGTTTACATTATATGTTAATGGTCTTGCGGACAACACTAGTAATAACCTCAAATTTTTCGCAGACGATGCAGTTATCCATAATGAAATACAGCCTGTACAAAGTCTAGCCTGTGCTATGATTGGCAGCTTGCTTTAAATGTAAAAAATGTAAAATTGTGCACTTCACAAAAAATGTAGTATACTATGAATACAATATTAGTAAGTCTTCAAACTTATACAAATAGTTTGGTGTAACATCTATTACAGACATGAAGTAGAACGATCGCTTAGGCTCAGTCATCGGTAACGCAGGTGGTAGATTTTGGTTTATTGGCAGAATACTAGGGAAATGCAATCAGTTTACAAAGGAGACTGCTTACAAATCACTCGTGAGACCCATCCTTGAATACTGCTCAAGTGTGTGGGATGTTTACCATTTAGGACTGGCAATGGAAATTGAACGTATACAGAGAAGCGCTCTACGAATGGACAAAGGTTTACTTGACCCGCCGGAAAGCGTCACTGGGATGTTGAAAGAACTGAGCTGGCAGACTCTTGAAGACAGGTGGAAACCATCCCAAATAACTTAACTAACAAAAGTTTCAAGAACTATCTGTAGTGACAACTCTAGGAACATACTATAGCCCCTTACTAATCACTCCCATAGGGATAGTGACGATTAGATTAGTTTAATTACACACGCAAAGAGGCATTTAAACAGTCATTTTTTCCGCCCTCCATACGTGAATGGAGCGAGTAAAAGCCCAAATAACCAGTACAAAGGGACGTACCCTCTCCCAAGCACTTTAAAGTGGTTCGCAGAATATAGATTAAGATGACGCATAGAAAACGCGAACATTACTTGGTTTGAAAGTCTGATAGGAATGAGTTATTGCATAGAGTACAGCTTGTACTACTTAGTTTCTAATCCTGAAGTGTGTTCCTATGCCAGCATTGTGTTTGCAGCTGACGCCGGTGTGTTTAAGCTTTAGGGTAAGGTTTACAGCGGGAGTAAATTTTTTTATGGTTTTCTCCGCACCATAGGTCTCGAGACCTGGATTTTATCGTTCTTTGCCCGGCAAAAACTATAAAGGTCCCCACAGATGTGATGAATACAAATTTCGTAGTATGTTGAAGTAAGTTTTATAGTATTTTTGTGTTTTTTATTTCCAGTATAACTCTGCAGGATAGGACCTTACGCTGAAGAATGAATATTGTAATTCCCAAATCCCCGAAAAATAAGCGAAAAACATGCCTATTCAAAAAAGCAGATAAAATTCACTTGACGCCTTCCTGAAAGACAATCTCGACTCCTCCCTAATTAATAATGTAAGAGTTGACCAGATGTGGCTTAAATTCAGAGAAATAGTAAAGGCAGGAGTTGAGAGATTTATACCAAATAAATTAAGAAACGATGGAGCTGATCCTCCTTGGTACACAAAACGGGTTAGAACATTGTTGCTGAAACAACGAAACAAACATGCCAAATTTAAACAGACGATCTTTTACAGAAGCTCGAAATTTAGCGCGGACATCAATGCGAGATTCTTATAACAATTTCCACAATGAAACGTTGTCACGAAACATGGCAGATAATCCAAAGACATTTTGGTCTTATGTGAATTATGTTAGCGGCAAGAAACAATCAATGCCTTCTCTGCGCGATAACAATGGAGATACTATCGAAGACAGTGCTGCCAAAGCAGAGTTACTAAACACAGTCTTCCGAAATGCCTTCACAAAAGAAGACGTAGTAGATATTCCATAATTCGAATCGAGAAAAGCTGCCAACATGAGTAACGTAGAAGTAAATATCCTCGAAGTAGTGAAGCAACTTAAATCACTTACATAAAAACAAGTATTCTGGTCCAGACTGTATACAAATTAGGTTTCTTTCAGAGTATGCTGACGCATTAGCTCCATACTTAACAATCATATACAACCGTTCACTCGCCGAAAGATCCGTACCCAAAGACTGGAAAGTTGCACAGGTAACACCAACATTCAAGAAAGGTAGTAGGAGTAATCCACTAAATTCCAGGCCCTTATCGTTAACGTCGATGTGTAGCAGTATTTTAGAACATATATTGTGTTCGAACATTATGAATTACCTCGAAGAAAACTGTCTATTGACACACAGTCAACGTGGGTTTAGAAAACATAGCTGCTGTGAAACACAACTAGCTCCTTATTCGCATGAAGTGTTGAGTGCTATTGACAAGGGATTTCAGATCGAGTCTGTATTTCTGGATTTCCGGAAGACTTTTGACACTGTTCCACACAAGCGGCTCGCAGTGAAATTGCGTGCTTATGGAATATCGTCTCATTTATGTGTCTGGATTTGTGATTTCCTGTCGTAGTAACTGACTGGAATTCATCGAATAAAACAGAAGTGATTTTTGGCGTTCCCCAAGGTAGTGTTATAGGCCCTTTGCTGTTCCTTGTCTATATAAACGATTTAGTAGACAATCTGAGAAGCCGACCTAGGTTTTTTGCAGATGACGCTGTAATTTATCGACTAATTAGGTCATCAGGAGATCAAAAGAAAATGCAAAACGATTTAGAAAAAATATATGAGTGGTGCGAAAAGAGGCAGTTGACCCTGAATAACGAAAAGTGTAAGGTCATCCACATGAGTGCTAAAAGGAACCCGTTATACTTCGCTTACACGATAAATCAGTCAAATCTAAAAGCCGTAAATTCAACTAAATACCTAGGTATCACACTTACGAACAACTGAAATTGGAAGGAACACATAGAAAATGTTATGGCGAAGGCTAACCAAAGACTGCGTATTATTGGCAGGACACTTAGAAAATGTAATAGACCTACTAACGAGACTGCCTACACTACGCTTGTCCGTCCTCTTTTAGAATACTGCTGCGCGGTGTGAGATCCTTACCAGATAGGACTGACGGAGTACATCGAAAAAGTTCAAAGAAAGGCACCACGTTTTGTATTATTGCGAAATATGGGAGAGAGTGTCACAGAAATGATACAGGAACTTGGGCTGGAAATGGTTAAAATTAAGGCGTTTTTCGTTGCGACCGAATCTTCTCACGAAATCCCAATCACCAACTTTCTCCTCCGAATACGAAAATATTTTGTTGACACCGACGTACATATGGAGGAACGATCATCACGACAAAAATAAGGGAAATCAGAGCTCGTACGGAAAGATATAGGTGTTCATTCCTTCCGCGCGCTATACGAGATTGAAATAATAGAGAACTGTGAAGGTGGTTCGATGAACCCCCTGCCGGGCACTTAAATGTGATTTGCAGAGTATCCATGTAAATGTAGATGTAGATGTAGAATACTGCTTCTCTATCTTTTTCTTAGAGATTTTCCTACGATGCCTCAGAAGGGCGAAACTCGTCAATAAAAGTAGTGTTTCCCTGCAACCATAACTTGCTTTTTTCGAAATACTATGCACGGTTGCTGTAGGAGACACACTATGGAATGCGAAGAACTATACAATTTCACACAGGTTAGAAATTTGAACCTAGGCTCTGGAATTTTGTTCATTATATACTGCCTCCGTGGATCGAAATCGATAAATTCAAATCGCTTACAGCACCTCTGACTTGTCTGCCTATCTACATATTGAAGGCGACAGGATTTTAATGATGCACCTGTAGGGGAATACCTTTTCTTTGAACTGGGAGATGAATACGAATTTCTTTTCAAGTTAATTGATAATTCTTAGTGCATTTAATACCCTCACGTGAAAAATTTTGAAAATGTCTAATGAAAAATATTTGATGATGGGAAATTGCGGAAAGTATCTAATACACTAGTGGCCATTAAAATTGCTACACCAAGAAGAAATGCAGATGATAAACGGGTATTCATTGGACAAATATATTATACTAGAACTGTCAGCACGTTGTAGGTGTCGCCATCGGCGCCAACCTTGTGTGAATGCTCTGAAAAGCTAATCATTTGCATATCACAGCATCTTCTGTCTGTCAGTTGAATTTAGTGTCTGTAGCACGTCATCTTCGTGCTGTAGCAATTTTAATGGCCAGTAGTGTAATTATGTGCAAACCAAACAACGAGGGAAAAAAAACTAAAATCAAGTCGTCTGTTCCCATTTCCTCTCTTACACATTTATCTATTTTTTTTTCGCTGCCAATTCTATCAGTACTAACCCTAATCCCACCATTTACTTCGTCATTTATGTAGTGCGTAGATCAAACTGTAACAGTTTGCCTTCCGATGTGCTGTAGCCTAACGCTTAGGCTGCACGCGGTACAAGAAGGTCTGCCGGGATGCCTAACCGCACGGCTCCAGTTGAAGAAGATTCCACTGAAGTAAAGTGATCAGCAATTACCTCTGAGTTCTATGTGCGGTTATTCACGAACTGGCTAGCTGTAGTCCTAGAGTAACGTTCAAGTGACCATCGACATTTATATTCTGGTTTTACGAATACTTACAACTAGACTACGCCCAGAAAGCCGACTAGCCTACAGTGGACTTTGTATTAGCAATATATAACTTATCCAGTTTGGACTATGCTTCTAAGTAACTTTATTGACCTCCTGTATTTTATCTAGAGTCTCATACACCCCGAACTGTACATATTGCGCCGCGAATAAGGGTGGTCATTTGAAGTTTCGTAGCAACCTTAGAGAACGTGCTGTTATTTCTTGACGGCCGGGTTGGCCGAGCGGTTCTAGGCGCTACAGTCTGGAACCGCGTGACCGCTACGGTAGCAGGTTCGAATCCTGCCTCGGGCATGGATGTGTGTGACGTCCTTAGGTTAGTTAGGTTTAAGTAGTTCTAAGTTCTAGGGGACTGATGACCTCAGCAGTTAAGTCCCATATTGCTCAGAGCCATTTTTTTTATATTTTGTATAAACAGTAACACAAGTTATAATCAGATCATCATTCGTCTTTGTTCCTTGTGAGAACCCTAATTCAGTGTCCACTTGAAGTTCTGTGTAGTGTGGGCACTGGTTACACTACTAACAGCTGTATCAATTCAGGTGCCTTTGTGCCAAAGTGTGAAATGAAGCACAATTCTGTTACGCTCTCTATCAGGAGACATACTACCCAAACCTTATAAGGTGGTTGTAGATGAAGCTATTTTCTTCGGACATCAACATCAAGCAAATCTGATATAAGGAAATGCTGGTGCGTGGAACAAGAAAAAGGAAAAGTAGGGAATACAAAAGTATTTGTTTTCTCCTATATGATACATCTATCATTTTGCGTTTTCATGAAAGCTAAATGGTAAAATTTCAGTCAAAGTACTACACAGTCAGTAGCAGGGATTGCTGTCAATAACTTCCTGTTAGTGTCGGCTAACGAGGAGCCAGTGAGACGAAATTTTTCTGTGCTTGTTTATTTATGTCTTTTAATGATCATTATTAATGTTATGTGAAATATGTGAACCTTAAACGTCTGTAAATCTTCACACCTGGGATATTGTTATTGTAGCACATGTAATGTGAAATCTATCTCAGTGAGTCGGGAAATATGTCAATGCAAATATTTGAACTGTAAAGCTATTGTTGTACACGTAATAAATGAAACAGTCGATGAAGTAGTTTGGACGACGTTTTTCTAATGAAACGCTAATTTGGTACCACGTCGGCTACCAAAGTCAAGGTCGATTAGATTGGTAGTGATACCACAGAACAAGATGCCAAAAATCGGGTTGTATCTTTTAATCAAGCTGATGCGCAGAGCGAGGTAGAAATATAGATTAGCGCCGCCAAGTGAGGCACATAAATGATGAAAGTAAGGAAAAAAGGTAGTTTATGAATGGTGACGATAATAATAAATAACAACGACGAAAAAATTTTAAATCTAGCGTTGGGTGCAGGGTGGCGAGAATGTTGTGAAACTGGATAGAAAAATTGCGAAATGGGTTCGCATTGTAATGTGAAGATACAAACATGTTCTAAACAGAGACATTGTAACCATCAATGATGTTACATAGAAATCTTCGAGTGTTGTAGGTAAAAGCCAAACTAGAGTAAAAGAAGTAGCTGCGTCTCCGTTCTGTGAGACGACAATGAAAAATTGAGCACGAGGATATTCCCGCAAATGCGGCGAAGTGTTGGAAGAGGCGATTACGCTGTTAAGGCTTGCGCCCGACATTGTGCGTTAATGGATGAGGCGGAGTAGCCCTGCGCCTGTTTAACAGCTCCCTCCCTGAGCCACACCGTGGACGGAGCGCTCCATTCTGTGTTTTGTAATGCGGCAGAGCTGCCTAAGATGGCAGCACCGACGCAAAATTCGTCGTTAAGTCTGCAGTCAGCGCCATCAACGGAAAGCGTTCCTGTGATGCGGCTAACATTACGAAACAGATTAAGTGCTGAGTACCAGATACAGATGCAGAGAATACTTAGAACAAACGAAGAGACGATCGAATGTAGTCCGCGTACAATCGCGTGCTATTATTGTGACGCTGTACCATACAAACCGCTGTACATTTTTTATCCCGTGCAAAAATGTATGTATGTAATGCATAATGTGGAAATATTACGAAGCTCTAGATAGGTAGCAAAGCATATTCAGCTCACATTCGTACATAATTTAATGACGTTCATTTCAGAGGACACAGTGACAATAGTGGAAATAGTTGCAAACCGCAGATAGAGTTGCGGTCACAACTCAGTAGCGAATACGAATTGCCAATGGACTGCGATTGCAGATGAGCAACTAGTCTGAACTGCTAACTCTGTAACTTATAACTGAAATAACATGTCTCGCAGTACATTCTAGTAGCTAATGCCACACCTGTGTGGAGTAATAGAATAAACTGGTTTTTCTGATGTTGTTAGTGTCTGTCGACACTGGTGGGTACGCTTAAGAATTTGTGGGGAAGAAAAGTTGCTAATGTTTCAGTCACAGCGAAAGTAGTTGTGCCTTTTACGATTTATGAGGTAAAAGTTGTTCACTGTGTGCTAATAAACAGGATACACGTACCTTTCACTGGCCCATGACATAACGAAAGAAAATTAAAGCGCTGATTTCTAATCGAAAGTATAATCCAACAAGTGTTATTTAGTCGTAGATAGCAACAGAAAAAAATTAGATTGTAAAAGTAATACTAGAGTAGTTCACCTACAATGATACCTTCTGGTGTATTAATACTGACAAGTAAGTACACTGATGACGTGCTTCGTATTCAAAGAATGTATAGCGATATTAAGTGATAGAAGAATTCTATAGAGTGTAATAAATGCAAACCGTTCGTTGATATAGAGATTAGAAGAAGAGGTACACAAATTCGCTTTGGTATGGGGTAAAATGGTAAAGAGAAGCAGTCACAGAAATTGGAAGGTTCGTGTAAGGAGAAATCCACCTACTTTGCATCATATAGGAACATTTTATAGATAAATTTACCCGTATTATAGAACAACGTAGAAACACATTGTGTGCCACATATATGACGAAGGAATTTTATTTATAGAACTAGTTTGTCGACTGTATTTCTGATGTACTGATTTAGTGGAACATAATTTTACATAGCACGAGTTTATCAGTCATTTGTATAACAAAGATTTTAACTTTCCTAGATACATTTATAAAAATTGGACACATGAAAGAATATATTAACTAAGTATTAAGAAAGTCATTCGTGAGTAAAATAGCGGTCCGTAAGCATAACAGCTGTAGCGAGGAGAGCTACTGATAGTCGATCTTGGGAGAGATGTGACGGTGATCGGTTGTCTTAGCTGAGGAGGTCTGGGTCAAAGCAAGCGGTTCCCTTCCGAAGATGAGAAATTATGAGAAGTGGAGAATAGCTGAGAGTTGAGCATTATTGGAAGAAAGGTCTTTGGAATTCGTCACACAGCTTCGTTATCATTTAGTGATTATTGTAGTTCGTTAATTTTCATTGTTCAGAGATTTAGAGTTGTAAGTAAAGGAGGCAATTTACAGTCATATGATTTCGAATTACAATGCAATGTTCCTTCGGACGTGCATGCATGTCCAAAGGAACAGGCGATTACAGCCGTTATGAAATACATGGAATGTATTCGCAATTGCGAATATGGACAACCATCAGCTGTAGAATGGAATGACGACGGTGGAAGCTTATGCTGCAGCGGGACTAGAACCCATAATTCTCGCTTATCGTGAGCGGTTGCCTTACCTATCCTTGAGCACGACTCACGACCATGTCAGCCATGTGTCTAAAACCTGTACTCGTACATCCATTATGTATTCTCCCGTACAGGCGAGACATTTTACTTGAAAGTCACTTGTCAAGCTTCGGCAGATAAACACGACATGGCAGTGCCTTTGTTATTCCGAATTACGATGCAATGTTCCTTAGGACATGCATGCACTGGTAAGCGACTTTCAAGTAATGTGTCTCGCCTGTACAGTAATATGCATAATGTATGTACGAGTACAGACTGTAGATGCATGGTTGACAACATTTGGAAGTTTGGGTCCGGCAGTGAGTAGTGCACGGACAGCCTAATAGTAAGGCGAGTGTCCGCAAACAGCGGGAAATGAGCGTTCGAGCGCCGGTCCGGCATAGATTTTCACTGCTGTCATTCCATTATACGGCTGATGGTTGTCCATATTCGCAACTACGAATACATTTCATTAGTCATATGTCCAAGGTGTTAGCAAGTTCCATCCACTTCTGTTAGTTAAAAAGAGATTTTGATTTAATAATTTAAAAGTAAAACTGATAGCAATTTTATACTTCACTAATACTTAGTGCCTGTGATAGGGTTAAAAAATCAGCAATTTTATTAAAAGCTGTTGAAATGTTAGATTTGCGCCGGCCGAGGTGGCCGTGCGGTTCTAGGCGCTACAGTCTGGAACCGAGCGACTGCTACGGTCGCAGGTTCGAATCCTGCATCGGGCATGGATGTGTTTGATGTCCTTAGGTTAGTTAGCTTTAATTAGTTCTAAGTTCTAGGCAACTGATGACCTCAGAAATTAAGTCGCTTAGTGCTCAGAGCCATTTGAACCATTTTTTGTTAGATTTGCAGTTTTGAGGAAATTAAGTCAGAGCTAATTTCATTTGATATTTTATTAGTAATCATCAATTTTCTTATATGACATACAATTTGAAAGTAAAGTGAACTAAGAGCATTATTGGCAAATGAACAGAACGACGAATAGGACATTATCATGGCCTAATTACAGAACTCATTATGAAGGTTGAATTTTTGTTGCATGCAGTGAAATAAATTGAAATTTAACACATTCTCGACACGCAATGTGTACCCGCTGTGAGTGAGCATTTCCGCGGCAAGCTTAGTTCCATTTAATACTGTCAATGTTCTATCTTTCCTCCATAAGAAATTTACAACGTAAATAATTTTAATTTTACGCTACTGGCCATAACAAGTGCTACAACACGAAGATGTCGTGCTACAGACGCGAAATTTAACCGACAGGAAGAAGATGCCGTGATACGCAAATGATTAGCTTTTCAGAGCATTCACACAAGGTTGGCGCCGGTGGCGACACCTACAACGTGCTGACATGAGATAAGTTTCCAACCGATTTCTCATACACAAACAGCCGTTGAGCGGCTTTGCCTGGTGATACGTTGTTGTGATGCCTCGTGTAAGGAGGAGAAATGCGTACCATCACGTTTCCGATTTTGATAAAATCGGATTGTAGCCTATCGCGATTGCGGTTTATCGTATCGCGGCATTGCTGCTCACATTGGTGGAGATCCAATGACTGTTAGCAGATTACGGAATCGGTGGGTTCAGGAGGGTAATACGGAACGCCGTGCTGGATCCCAACGGCCTCGTATCACTAGCAGTGATACGACGGGCATCTTATCCGCATGGCTGTAACAGATCGTGCAGCCACGTCTCGATCTCTGAGTCAACAGATGGGGACGTTTGCAAGACAACAACCATCTGCACGAACAGTTCGACGACGTTTGCTGCAGAATGGACTATCAGCTCGGAGACCATGGTTGCTGTTACCCTTCACGCTGCATCACAGACAGGAGCGCCTGCGATGGTGTACTCAACGACGAACCTGGGTGCACGAATGGCAAAACGTCATTTTTTCGGATGAATCCAGGTTCTGTTTACAGCATCATGATGGTCGCATCCGTGTTTGGCGACATCGCGGTGAACGCACATCGGAAGCGTGTATTCGTCATCGCCATACTGGCGTATCACCCGGCGTGATGGTATGTGGTGCCATTGGTTACACGTCTCGGTCACCTCTTGTTCGCACTGTCGACACTTTGAACAGTGGACGTTACATTTCAGATGTGCTAAGACCCGTGGCTCTACCCTTCATTCGATCCCTGCGAAACCCTACATTTCAGGAGAATAATGCACAACCGCATGTTGCAGGTCCTGTACGGGCCTTTCTGGATACAGAAAATGTTCGACTGCTGCCCTGGCCAGCACATTCTCCAGATCTCTCACCAATTCAAAACGTCTGGTCTATGATGGCCGAGCAACTGGCTCGTCACAATACGCCAGTCACAACTCGTGATGACCTGTGATATCGTGTTGAAGCTGCATGGGCAGCTGTACCTGTACACGCCATCCAAGCTCTGTTCGACTCAATGTCCAGGCGTATCAAGGCCGTTATTACGGCCAGAGGTGGTTATTCCGGGTACCGATTTCTCAGGATCTATGCACCCAAATTGCGTGAAAATGTAATCACATGTCATTTCTAGTATAATATATTTGTCCAATGAATACCCGTTTATCATCTGCATTTCTTCTTGGTGTAGCAATTTTAATGGCCAGTTATGTAGAAACTCACATCATTCAGTGTTAATCCACTGTGTATTTTTTATATCCTTACAGAATAAAAATTACCTTTTGTAAGTAATAGAAATTAGTTCATCGTGTAAGTTCTGCGCTTTTATGTAACCAAAGTAATTACTTTCGATCCTTGTGGTTTACATGCACAAAAATATAATACACACTGAAGCGACAAAGAAAGTGGTATATGCATGTGTATTCAAATACATAGATAAGTAAAGAGACATAATACGGTTCTGCGGTCAGAAACTCCTAAACAAGACAACAACTGTCTGGCGCAGTTGTTACATCTGTTACTGCTGCTACAATGGTAAGTTATCAAGATTTAAATGAATTTGAACGTGGTGTTAAAGTCGGCGCACGAGCGATTGGCTCCGAGGTATCGATGAAGTGGGGATTTTCCCGTACGATCATTTCATGAGTGTACCGAGAACATCTGCAGATTTCAATGCTGGGGCATGACTAAGTGTCGTATTGTATCGAGCGGATGTACGTGTACGGGTACGAGACAACCTCATGAATCCATGGACCCTGTATGTCAGGAGGTGACTTTTCAAGCTGGTGGAGGCTCTGTAATGGTGTGGAGCATGAGCAGTTGAAGAGATATGTGACCGCTGTTACATCTAGATGCGACTCTGACAGGTGACACGTACGTAAGCTTCCTGCCTGATCACCTTGAGGCGTAACACCGTATAGCGATCCTGCCTTGGAGGCGGTTAAGTGGGAAATGTGTCTCAGAGCTGGATAGTGACAGATGGTGACGCGAGACTGGACGCGCACGTAGCTTATGTATCAGCCGATAGAGGACAGTATTGAATAGGGGACTGTGATTTAGTTTCGATTGTGCCCACTAGAGTGCTCTAAAGTAATAGAATGTTTTTCATAAACTGTTCTAGCATTTTCATAAAGTGTTATTATGTCTTTTTGTGTATGTAAAATGTTATAAATTTGTTTTACCAGTATCAATAATGCGTGAGTGTGTTTTAAGGTTAATATGAAGATAATTCTTTAACAAGTTATGTAGTGGGATTTAGTGTGTGAACATTTCGAAGAAGTATGGATGTGGACAAAGATTTGTAAAATAAGCTTATGGTGAAGGGAAAGTTAATTTAGGTATAAATAACAATAGTAAATAACTTTATGCATAAACGAAACTTCAGCATATTAGATAATTACGTCGGTAAAAAATTGCAGTCGTTAGGTTTACTATTTTGCGATTGGTTATTGACGAAAAGCGCGGACTGACGCTGGAGAATGTTGTTTTGCTATTCTTCGCGTGCCTTTCTCTGTTGGTAGAGAAGACTTAGAGTATTGATTGGCGACTCCATGGCGTGTTGAGACCAAATAGTGGATAGAATTGGAATGAAAATCAGCATTGGCCGTATTTTGTTGTTTTATTGTCACCAAAATCGATTTTCGGTCGCTTACTGACCATCCTCAGTGCTGTAATATGCAATTAAAATTGGTAGGCACTGGTATCAACCTATAACCACAAGCTTAGAGCGATCACATAATACTTAGAGTATTATTGAGTGGAGTCGGAGCCTAGCCATGAAACAGTTCGGACGTGTATAGTAGTAGCTCCGATGGAACTGATAAGTTGCCGGATCTAGCAGTGTTTCATACATCAAAAGTGTTGGAAAGTGACGGCATAATTATTCCGATGTGTGTGTAGAAATTTCGGAATTTTTTAGTGAATTTTGTGACGATAAAAGACATACATTCCACGTGGCGTATTGAGCAGGTCGGTGGCTAAAAACTGTGACTGCATTAGGAACCGACAGACTTAATATGTGGCGAGCATTCTCAATCAAAAACAATCCGTATTTTTGTAGCTATTACGTTTTCGGGTAATGTAACACCATAAACTTGCTAACGTGAGTGAAAGGGATTGTAAGTGACTATGTTGAGACTAGCATGGGCTTGGCAGTGATACTTGTTCACCTAAGTTTCAGAATATATTAATTAACGACAAAATTTCAAACCTTTCATTTTGTGTGAAAACTTTCTCCCGAAACGTAGATTAGTGACTTTAATTGCAGCCTGGTTCACGTCGAAGTACAGTAGGTTTCGCTCAGCTTCCCTACTGATGATATGCTGAGACAATGTTCACAGGTAGGTGCAGGTTCGTCGTAAAGGGACGGAAGGAAGCGCGCCGCCGCCACCTGCATCAGTTCATGCAAGAACGAGACCAACGACGACTGAAGATTATCGTTCAACGTTACAGAAGTTCAATGGTTCCGCATATTGCTGCAGATTTCAATGCTGGGACATCAACAAGTGTCAGCGTGCGAACCCTTCAACGAAACATCATCGATATGGGCTTTCGGAGCCGATGCCCACTCGTGTCCCCTTGATGACTACATGACACAAAGCTTTACGCCTCGCCTGGGCCCGTCAACACCGACATTGCTGATGACTGCAAACATACTGCCCGGTCGGACGAGTCTCGTTTCAAATTGTATCGAGCAGATGAACGTGTACGGGTACGGAGACAACCTCATGAATCCATGGACCCTGCATGTCAGCATGTGACTTTTCAAGCTCTGTAATGGTGTGGGGCGTGTGCAGTTGGAGTGATATGGGACTGCTGTTACATCTAGATCCGACTCTGACAGGTGACACGTAAGTAAGCATCCTGCCTGATCACCTGCATCCATTCATGTCCAATGTGTATTCCGACGGACTTGGACTATTCCAGCAGGACTATGCGACACCAGACACGTCCATAATTGTTACAGTGTGGCTCCAGAAACGCTATTGAGAGTTTAAACACTTCCGCTGGCCGCCAGACTCTGCAGACATGAACATTATTGAGCATATCTGGAATGTCTTGAAACGTGGTGTTCAGAAGAGATCTCCACCCCCTCGTACTCTTACGGGTTTGTGGACAGCCCTGCAGGATTTATGGTGTCAGTTTCCTCCAGGACTACTTCAAATATTAGTGGAGTGCATGCCACGTCGAGTTGTGGCACTTCTGCGTGTTCGCGGGGGCGCTACACGTTATTAGGCAGGTGTACCAGTTTCTTTGATTCTTCAGTGTATGTATAATTATTGTTGTTCCCTCAATAAAACGTGCATCATCATGATCAAAGGTAAGAGTTTCCAGTCAATATCGAATAGTAGTTTATGAATAACAGGAACATGTTTTATATATGTTTGACCAACCAGTGCAGCTATGTTTCATATATTTTTGTTTTCCTTCTTTTCGCTTCAGCTTTTTGTTGAGGAAACTGCGTTTCCTAGCGCAGTATAATAATTCTGCATTGTTTCTGTGGTGTCGTCGCCAGACACCACACTTCCTAGGTGGTAGCCTTTAAATCGGCCACGGTCCGTTAGTGTACGTCGAACCCGCGTGTCGCCACTATCAGTGATTTCAGATCGAGCGCCGCCACACGGCAGGTCTAGTCTAGAGAGACTCCCTAGCACTCGCCCCAGTTGGACAGCGGGCTTCGCTAGCGATGGTTCACTGTCTACATGTTGTTGTTGTTTGGTCTTCAGTCCTGAGACTGGTTTGATGCAGCTCTCCATGCTACTCTATCCTGTGCAAGCTTCTTCATCTCCCAGTACCTACTGCAACCTACATCGTTCTGAATCTGCTTAGTGTATTCATCTCTTGGTCTCCCCCTACGATTTTTACTCTCCACGCTGCCCTCCAATACTAAATTGGTGATCCCTTGATGCCTCAGAACATGTCCTACCAACCGATCCCTTCTTCTGGTCAAGTTGTGCCACAAACTCCTCTTCTCCCCAATCCTATTCAGTACCTCCTCATTAGTTATGTGATCTACCCATTTAATCTTCAGCATTCTTCTGTAGCACCACATTTCGAAAGCTTCTATTCTCTTCTTGTCCAAACTATTTACCGTCCATGTTTCACTTCCATACATGGCTACACTCCATACAAATACTTTCAGAAATGGCTTCCTGACACTTAAATCTATACTCGATGTTAACAAATTA
The DNA here is from genome assembly GCF_023898315.1 of Schistocerca nitens. Classification (NCBI taxonomy): domain Eukaryota; kingdom Metazoa; phylum Arthropoda; class Insecta; order Orthoptera; family Acrididae; genus Schistocerca; species Schistocerca nitens. The sequence continues at coordinate 850,053,797 of NC_064617.1, forward strand.
CTCTTCTTCAGAAAGGCTTTCCTTGCCATTGCCAGTCTTCATTTTATATCCTCTCTACTTAGACCATCATCAGTTATTTTGCTCCCCAAATAGCAAAACTCCTTTACTACTTTAAGTGTCTCATTTCCTAATCTAATACCCTCAACATCACCCGACTTAATTCGACTACATTCCATTATCCTCGTTTTGCTTTTGTTGATGTTCATCTTATATCCTCCCTTCAAGACACCATCCATTCCGTTCAACTGCTCTTTCAAGTCCTTTGCTGTCTCTGACAGAATTACAATGTCATCGGCGAACCTCAAAGTTTTCACTTCTTCTCCATGATTTTTAATACCTACTCCGAATTTTTCTTTTGTTTCCTTTACTGCTTGCTCAATATACAGATTGAATAACATCGGGGAGAGGCTACAACCCTGTCTTACTCCCTTCCCAACCACTGCTTCCCTTTCATGTCCCTCGACTCTTATAACTGCCTTCTGGTTTCTGTACAAATTGTAAATAGCCTTTCGCTCCCTGTATTTTACCCCTGCCACCTTTAGAATTTGAAAGAGAGTATTCCAGTTAACATTGTCAAAAGCTTTCTCTAAGTCTACAAATGCTAGAAACGTAGGTTTGCCTTTCCTTAATCTTTCTTCTAAGATAAGTCGTAAGGTCAGTATTGCCTCACGTGTTCCAGTATTTCCACGGAATCCAAACTGATCTTCCCCGAGGTCGGCTTCTACTAGTTTTTCCATTCGTCTGTAAAGAATTCGCGTTAGTATTTTGCAGCCGTGCCTTATTAAACTGATAGTTCGGTAATTTTCACATCTGTCAACACCTGCTTCTTTGGGATTGGAATTATTATATTCTTCTTGAAGTCTGAGGGTATTTCATCTGTTTCATACATCTTGCTCACCAGATGGTAGAGTTTTGTCGGGGCTGGCTCTCCCAAGGCCGCCAGTAGTTCCAAATGGAATGTTGTCTACTCCGGGGCCCTTGTTTCGATTCAGGTCTTTCAGTGTTCTGTCAAACTCTTCACGCAGTATCTTATCTCCCATTTAATCTTCATCTACATCCTCTTCCATTTCCATAATATTGTCCTCAAGTACATCGCCCTTGTATAGACCCTCTATATACTCCTTCCACCTTTCTGCTTTCCCTTCTTTGCTTAGAACTGGGTTGCCATCTGAGCTCTTGATGTTCATACAAGTGGTTCTCTTATCTCCAAAGGTCTCTTTAATTTTCCTGTAGGCAGTATCTATCTTACCCCTAGTAAGATAAGCCTCTACATCCTTACATTTGTCCTCTAGCCATTCCTGCTTAGCCATTTTGCACTTCCTGTCGATCTCATTTTTGAGACGTTTGTATTCCTTTTTGCCTGCTTCATTTGCTGCATTTATATATTTTCTCCTTTCATCAATTAAATTCAATATTTCTTCTGTTACCCAAGGATTTCTACTAGCCCTCGTCTTTTTACCTATTTGATCCTCTACTGCCTTCACTACTTCATCCCTCAAAGCTACCCATTCTTCTTCTACTGTATTTCTTTCCCCCATTCCTGTCAATTGTTCCCTTATGCTCTCCCTGAAACTCTGTACAACCTCTGGTTCTTTCAGTTTATCCAGGTCCCATCTCCTTAAATTCCCACCTTTTTGCAGTTTCTTCAGTTTTAATCTACAGGTCATAACCAATAGATTGTGGTCAGAGTCCACATCTGCCCTTGGAAATGTCTTACAATTTAAAACCTGGTTCCTAAATCTCTGTCTTACCATTATATAATCTATCTGATACCTTTTAGTATCTCCAGGGTTCTTCCATGTATACAACAATCTTTTTTAATGATTCTTAAACCAAGTGTTAGCTATGATTAAGTTGTGCTCTGTGAAAAATTCTACCAGGCTGCTTCCTCTTTCATTTCTTAGCCCCAATCCATATTTACCTACTACGTTTCCTTCTCTCCCTTTTCCTACACTCGAATTCCAGTCACCCATGACTATTAAATTTTCGTCCCCCTTCACTATCTGAATAATTTCTTTTATTTCATCATACATTTCTTCAATTTCTTCGTCATCTGCAGAGCTGGTTGGCATATAAACTTGTACTACTGTAGTAGGTGTGGGCTTCGTATCTATCTTGGCCACAATAATGTGTTCACTAAGCTGTTTGTAGTAGCTTACCCGCGTTCCTATTTTCCTATTCATTATTAAACCTACTCCTGCATTACCCCTATTTGACTTTGTGTTTATAACCCTGTAGTCACCTGACCAGAAGTCATGTTCCTCCTGCCACCGAACTTCGCTAATTCCCACTATATCTAACTTTAACCTATCCATTTCCCTTTTCAAATTTTCTAACCTACCTGCCCGATTAAGGGACCTGACATTCTACGCTCCGATCCGTAGAACGTCAGTTTTCTTTCTCCTGATAACGACATCCTCTTGAGTAGTCCCCGCCCGGAGATCCGAATAGGGGATTATTTTACCTCCGGAATATTTTACCCAAGAGGACGCCATCGTCATTTAATCATACAGTAAAGCTGCATGCCCTCGGGAAAAATTACGGCCGTAGTTCCCCCTTGCTTTCAGCCGTTCGCAGTACCAGCACAGCAAGGCCGTTTGCGTTATTGTTACAAGGCCAGATCAGTCAATCATCCAGACTGTTGCCCTTGCAACTACTGAAAAGGCTGCTGCCCCTCTTCAGGAACCACACGTTTGTCTGGCCTCTCAACAGATACCCCTCCGTTGTGGTTGTACCTACGGTATAGCTATCTGTATCGCTGAGGCACGCATGGTTCATGGGGGGGACTGTCTACATACGCTCTCATTTCCCGAGACGACAGTTTAGCATAGCCTTCAGCTACGTCATTTGCTACGACCTAGCAAGGCGCCATATTCAGTTACTATTCTGAACACATAATATTGTGAATCATGTACCGTCAAGAGCGACGTTCATCATTAATGGATAAAGTTAAGTATCAAACTAATTCCGTCCGCTTTCTGAATTCTAATTCCTTGTCATGTTCCAGACACGTCAGTATAGTCCTTCCCTCCTCACGCCAGCCTGCGTGAGCTAAAAGGCGTGAATTTCGGCCTCCTCTAGTAACACGGTGTTGGCTCTTCAGCCAACGCAACAGTTTTCCATTTTCACTACAACATGACTCCGTTTGATGTTATAAATCAACAGTTTTCTAAATACACCTGTATTAAACATTTACAATTTCAGTTTTGCTATAAATACTGTTTGTTCTTAAGGAAGAGAGAGGAGGATAAGTATATAGAACAAAAACGTTTTGTGGGTTACTTGGCATGTTTTGAAGCCTCACTGAGTTTCTAGACGGTTCACCGCTTCTAGATTTTAGGGCATTCTAGTGAAACACTGATCGCATATGTGAAGGAATCGTTCATTATGAGATAACACTCAATAGGTATGCAACACACGTAACATACAAGTAATGCGGGTACAACCTTAACTGAACAAATTACTAGGAAAACTACTGTACCCTACGTTTACTTACTGTAGTGTAGGGTAGCCTACGGCAGTTTTACATCTCTAATTACAACACTCGTCTCGTTAGCCCTCATTACCCCTGGTCTGGCAGCACGTGGCAACCTCAGGGAGTGGGGCCGACGACACAGCTCGCCGCATCCTGCGGCGTCCTTTCTCCGGCGTGTTTTTATTGAGCAGATACAACCACAGCATCACACACCCACACATTTAGAAACACACGCACGTAGCGCGCCAGCCGGGACCCGGCGCGGCGCGCATCCTGCGCGGAACGGCCTACTCGCAATGAAAGATGGATGAATCAATTCAGTGGCGCCGCTGCTCTTTATACATTACCAATCCTAATTCCTGCAACGGCGGTGGCGCCTACGTCCAGTTTCAATAACGGCAGCGCCACGGCTGCGTCTGATTGATTCCACGCCAGACTCCTGACTCTGCAGTCGCAGCGCCACACCACGGCACCGAGCGCCACCCCACGGCCATGCAAATGTCTGCAGGCGCGTCCGCCGGCCGAGTTAATGTTTCAGCCAACAACTGCGCCCCCAACCACACAGCTCCTTCCGCGCCGGCCGCCTCCCATACCCCGTCCAGGAGAGCGAGAAACGTAGCTCTGGCACAGTTGCGAAAGTCTACCCATGGTCAAGGCCATACTCGCGTTTTGTTTTACGGTCATCGGATATGACGCTCCACTGGGAAGAATACTTGCCAGTAGCAGGACTGTATCCGATTTGTTGACGTTCTGTGCTGTATCTGCCAGTAATCTGCACAAATATCTAGTCATACTAAAAGAAGACTGCCCTATTTGCCATTTCGTTAAAGGAATTTATGAACCTATAAATGTACTCAACCTCTGTAGTATCGATATAATCATGTTCTTTGTAAGTCTGAGTTTCGAGACCAAAGGTATAAGAGTGAGTCAGAGAGTAGTAGTGTGTAGTCTGGCAATGTATTTGATTTAAAAGAATGGAAGCTAGCCAGCTGTGTAGTGGAGCCAACATTATTTAAAAAAGAATTTCGTAATAATATATTTTTGAGGAATACTGATGAAAGAATTGCTAACTCTAGCCTTAAGGTAATCCAGTTTTTTCATATTTTTAACTGTGAGGTTTCTTATTGTTAGGACGTTGCGTATGGCTGAAGTTTGCAGTACAAATTTTATAATGCAACATATGATTTTGTGTTGTAGTTGAAACAAGTGTTAAGGATGGTGATTCTACATGGGGAAGTTATTAGGAAATATTTTGCTGACTCGTCTAGGTGTGTGAACTTTATTAAAATGTCTATCGTTGTCATCGCTCAATCAAGCATAGTTTAACTTGGAGTCTCTGTTCTCATTTATCAGTCGCTAAGTTTAGTTCCTCATTTTCATTTACTTTAATGATCATTTGCATACTCGCGTTGCACACTGCGAGTTGTGTTTTTTTTATGAAAACTGATAAGATACCGTCTTGCATTGCCCATTGGAAGTACGGTAAATGAAATTTTGTTTTGGACATTCAGATCAATATTCCTGATAGTAACAGGCTGCAGGACAGACGACCGTTCCGTGAGCACAGGAAGGCCAACAAATTTAATTGTCAGTAAAATTCATGTCCACTGTAAGGTACAGAGATTCTCAGAGCGTGCTTGTGAAAAAATACAATATCAGGTCAGAGGATTCATATCAGATTTCAGGAAAGCTCTATCTTGTGAGTTTTTAAGCAGACTTATCACAAAGTCAGATGCGTTAAATTTTATGTTCATTTGCTCTGTGATCACAGTTACAGTTCTGACACAGTGACTGTTTACAAGACTAAGATAATGATTAAAAATATTCAGGTCTAACATTTCAATCTGTGTCATTTGTTTTGCAGTCAAGTACCATGAGTAAATTTTATTGAAAACGGATTGCTTTCTCGCAGGTCAATTGCTCGATGTACAGGCTAGTCTGGATGTGTAGCGTGTACTTCACATACTTCCCTTCAAAATTTTATTTTAATACAATTCTGTTGCGTTGCACTGAGGTTTTCATATTTCGATATCAAAATAAGTTTATACACTTTTCAGAGACCAACAAACATAAACACGAGATTAGGTGTTGGGGAAGATAAACGGATACGGAAAGAAAGACGGAGTACATGGCGTTCGAAAATTTGGTGGGACCTATAGACCTTTTGAGGGACGGAGATCCATGCAACATTTGCATATCAGAGGATATGTCAGCGTCAATAACAGGCCATTTCTCTGTAGAAATACAGTAACATCAGACGAATGCGAAACTCTGTACGTCGTGAAATGATGTAAATTACGTGAAATGTTACCAGTGTTAACAGCATTCACGTAAATCGCTTCAAATCAGTGTTCTAGCACACTGTTTATATGTAAACTAAAGCCGTTGGCGCGAAAATATATTCACAAGTCAGTACTACCCGTGCGCTAATCAGAGACACTACATTCCAGCGAAAACAGTTGTAAGCTTCATATCACATCATTTTACCTCTGTTGACACCGTACAGCTTTCTAGGGGATGATATAGTCTTAAGGTGCAAGAGGATCATTTTTGTAATGTACTACTGTCTACATGACATGTTTGTGAACTTCTGTGTATACGACTACCCTCTGTGCCTTATTTTTGTATTCTTTTAGTTTTTGCAGTATCATTTGAAAATAGCCCAAAGGCCGAAACTGAAATTGTGAAATAAATTATTCCTACAATCAACGATGAATATAACGTCCTTTACAAATTTTAGGAAAAGTGAGGCTTGGTAAGCTGCTTTAAAATATTCAGAAACTAAAATTGTCCACATTTTAACGGCCACTAGTACTTTTTACCAGCAATCCCCTCATCCCCGATTCTTTAATTAACCACACGTCCATGTATAAATCAGTTTCAAGCGTTTTATTACAGGGCGTGCACAGAAGAAGTCCCTGATTTCAAAATTAAAAATCTCGAAAAATAATTTAAATAGACAAACGTTAAGTGTATTAAAGAACTGTAAGAATTTTATGCAGAAGTTTCGAAATCGTTCAAAAAGCTTCAAACAGACGGTCCCGTATCATCAATACATAGTACCTATAATTAGTGCTCTGCAGCTCAGAGAGATCAGTTACGCCGTTGAAACGTTGAAGAGGTAAATGGAAGTGCCGTGTGGCTAGGGCCTCTGTCGGGAAGACTGTCGCCTGGTTCAAGTCTTTCAAGTTGACGCAATTTCGGCGACTTGCGTGTCTATGGGGATGAAATGATGATGATAAGGACAACACAACACCTAGTCCCTGAGCGGAGAAAATCTCCTACCCAGCCGGGAATCGAACCCGGGCAGTTAGGCATGACATTTCGTCACGTTGACCACTCAGCTACCAGGGGCTGACGTTGAATAGGTTATCATACCGAAGTAAGAATTCGAAACCATGTATTCCGCTGAGCAACGTATTTTTCTGGTACACGAATACCACAGGCAACAAAACGGACCTACCGCAAGAAGGGGCAGTTTTCAGAGACGATTTAATGATCCAAAAAGCCAGGAGCAAAAACCATTCTTGAGCTCTTCTCCAAATTCCAACTGACAGGCAGCGTGGAGGGTGATCTTTCGGGGAATGTTGGCACCAGACACACTGTAGTTGCTCCTGAAAATGTCGCCACTTTTACTGGAATTGTTCATCAAAATCCAAGGAAATCCGACCGAAGAACTTGAGCAGAGACTGGTTTGAACTGTTCCCGCAGGCAGACACTACTGAGACAGAGCCTACACACTTTTCCAGTCAAAACTTAGATCAGCCATGCGACACCCTTACGAGCTGTACGACAGAGGGCTGACTTTGTGAACCAGATTCTCACAGTGACTGATAATGAATTCACGGATGTTGGATGCGTCTGGTTCGCACACGAAGCACACTCTCACCTGACTGGAATAGTGGATAAACAAAACTCGGGATTTTGGGGTCCCAAAAATCCCCATTTGTGTGAAGCGAGAGCACTGTACATCTACATTTACAAGGATACTCTGCAAATCACAATGAACTGTCTGCCCGAGAGTTCATCGAACCCTCTTTACAATAATTCTCTATTATTACCATCTCCAACAGCACACGAAAAAAACGGACACCTATATCCTCCCGTGCGAGATTTGATTTCCCTTATTTTATTATGATCACCGTTTCTTCCTATGTAGGTTGGCGTCAACAAAATTTTTTTCCATTCGGAGGAGGAAGTTGGTGATTGAAATTTCTTGAGAAGATTCCGTCGCAAGGAGGAACACATTTGTATTAATGATGTTTGCCCTAAATCCTGTACCACATCGGTGATACTCTCACCCCTATTTGTTACATCTTCTAAGTGTTCTGACAATGGAACGTAGTCTTTGGTTCGCCTTCCCCCCAAAATTTTCCGTGTGTTCTTTCCAGTTGAAGTGGTTCGTAATTGTAATTCCTAGGTATTTAACTGAATTTACGGCCTTTGGGTTTGATTGATTTATTGTGTAACAGAAGTTCAACGAATGCCTTTTAGCACTCATGTGAATGACCTGACACTTTTCATTATTTAGGGTGAATTGCTAATTTGCGCATCACACAGACATCTTATCTAAATCGTTTTGTCATTTGTTCTGATTTTCTGAAGACTTTGATGACTTTACTACACGATAGACACAACGTCATCTGCAAACAAAAAAAGACGGCTGCTCAGATAGTCTCCCAAAACGTTTATACACATAACGAACAGCAGAGGTCCTACAACGGTACCTTAGGGAACGCGATGAATCACTTCTCTTACTCGTCTATCTATCTTAGTTCCGGAGATATTTAATTTTGAAATCAGGGACTCCTTCGTTGGACATACTGTAAAAATGAGTTAACATATTAAATATTTGGCGCTGAGTATGAAAGCGAGAAAAAGTTTAAACAGGGTTTGGAATTATGTTTCAAGTTTGTTGGCAGTCAATAAATGCCTTTACCACCAAACACTGGATGAGTACACTCTGAAGCAAAATTAATTTTTCGCGTGTTTCAATGTTTATGACGTCATATCCTTTTAACTATGTCTCGTACAATGATATAAATTTGCAGGTACATTCAGTGGCATATGTGGATACTGTCTGCAAAATTTGAATATATTTACGAGTAGGGAACAAATTAAAACATCAGGATCTGATACTGAAATTTTACTGCCTGAACAGCGAGAACATAGTAAGTGATAAACCTTTTTTCCTTTTATCATTTACTCGGGCTTGACAACCAGAAAATGTTTTGTAAGGGTTTGAAATTAAGTGCAGAGTTTGTTGGAAGTTGTGAGGTGCTGTCAGTCACATATACTGGATGAATATGATTTGACATCGTGCCTCACAAGCGGCTTGTAATCAGATTGCGGTCTTATAGAGTATCGTCTGAGTTATGCGACTGGATTCGTGATTTCTTGTCAGGGAGGTCACAGTTCGTAGTAACTGATGGAAAGTCACAGAAGTGATTTTTCGCGTTCCCCAAGGTAGTGTTATAGGTCCTCTGCTGTTCGCTATCTGAATAAACGATTTAGGAGACAATCTGAGCAGCCGCCTTTTGTTTGTTTGCAGATGAGGTTGTCGTTTTAGCGACTCGAAAAGTCATCAGAAGACCAAAACCAATTGTAAAACGATGATTCGAAAAATGGCAATTGACCCTAAATAATGAAATGTGTCAGGTCATCCACATAAATGCTGAAAGGAATTCGTTAAACTTCGGTTACACGATAAATCAATCAAATATGAAGGCCGTAAATACAATTAAAGACCAGAAATTACAATTATGAACAAAATAAATTGGAAAGAACACATGGAAAATGTTGTGGGGAAGGAGAACGAAAAACTGCGTTTTATTGGCAGAACACTTCGAAGGTGTAACAGATCAGCTAAAGAGACTGCCTACACTACACTTTCCCACCCTCTTTTGGATTACTGTTAAGCCGTATGGCATCCTTACCAGGCAGGATTAACGGAGTACTTGAGAAAGTTCAAAGAAGGGCAGCACGTTTTGTATTATCGAGAAATAGCGGAGAGAGGGTCACGGACATGACACAGGATCTGGGGTGGACATCATTAAGACAAGGGCGTTTCTCGTTGCGACGGGTTTTTCTCACGAAATTTCAATCATCAGCTTTCTCCTCCGAATGCGAAAATATTTTTTGAAGCCGACCTACATAAGGAGAAAGGATCATCATGATGTTGTTCTTGATGGTCTTCAGTCTAAAGACTGGTTTGATGCAGCTGTCCATGCTACTCTACCGTGTGCAAGCCTCTTCATCTCCGAGTAACCACTGTTACCTACATCCTTCTGAATCTGCTCGGTTTATTCATTTCTTGGCCTCCATCTACGATTTTTACCCTCCACTCATCCCACCAGTACTATATTTGTGATCCTTGATGCTTAAGAACATGTCCTACCAACCGACCCCTTCTTCTACTCAAGTTGTGCCACAAATTCCTCTTCTCCCAAATTCTGTTAAGTACCTCCTCATCAGTTACGTGATCTACGTATCTAATCTTCAGAATTCTTCTGTAGCAACACATTTCCAAAGCTTCTAGTCTCTTCTTGTGTAAACTGTTTATCATCCATGTTTCGCATCCATGCATGGCTACACTCCATACAAATACTTTCAGAAAAACCTTCCTGACAAATCTATACTCGATGTCAACAAATTTCTCTTCTTCAGAAACAGTTTCCTTGGAATAGCCACTCTACATTTTCTATCCTCTCTGCTTCGACCATTGTTACTTATTTTGCTCCCAAAATAGGAAAACTTACCTACTACATTAAGTGTCTCATTTCTCAAGCTAATTCCCTCAACATTGCCTGATTTAATACGACTACATTCCATTGTCCTTGTTTTGCTTTTGTTGATGTTCATCTTATAGCCTCCTTTCAAGACACTGTCCACTCCGTTCAACTGTTTATCCAAGTCGTTTGCTGTCTCTGACAGAACTGCAATGTTATCGGAAAACCTCAAGTTTTTTTTTTTTTTTTATTTCTTCTCCCTGGACCTTAATTCCTACTCCAGATTTTTCTTTGGTTTCCTTTATTGATAGTTCAATGTACAGATTGAATAACATCGGGGATAGGCTACAACCCTGTCTCGATCCCATCTCAAGCCGTTGCTCCCCTTTCGTAGCCCTCGTTTCTTACAACTGCCTTCTGGTCTATGTAGAAATCATAAACAGCCTCCCGTTCCCTGTGTGTTACCCCTGCGACCTTCCGAATTTGAAAGAGAGTATTCCAAAGCTTTTTCTAAGTCCACAAATGCTAGAAACGTAGGTTTGCCTTTCCTTAACCTATCTTCTAGGGTAAGCCGTATGGACAGCATTGCCTCGCGTGTTCCTACATTTCTACGGAATCCAAACTGATCTTTACCGAGGTCGGCTTCTACCAGATTTTCCTCTCGTCTGTAAAGAATTGATGTTAGTATTTTGCAACCATGATTTATTAAATTGATATTTCGGTAATTTTCACACCTGTCACCAGCTGCGTTCTTTGAAATTGGAATTATTGTATTCTTCTTGAAATCTGAGGGTATTTCGTCTGTCTCATACATCTTGCCCACCTGATGAAAGAATTTGGTCATGGCTGGTTCTCTCAAGGCTATTAGTAGTTGTAAGGGAATGTCGTCTACTCCCGGGACCTTGTTTATACTTAGGTCTTTCAGTGCTGTATCAAATTCTTCACGCAATATCATTATGATAAAATAAATGAGATCAGAGGGCGCACGGAAAGATAAAGATGTTCGTTTTTCCCGTGCGCTCTTCGAGAGTGGAATAACAGAGAATAATTGTGAAGGTTATTCGACTAACCCTCTGGCAGGTTTAAGTGTGATTTTCAGAGTAGCTATGTAGATGCAGATGTATATTCGTGAACAATGAGTAACTCTGTCTCTCACACATATACGCAGGTTCCAATTGTAATATTTGTCTTCCTGTTAAACCTTAAAGATAATATAGTAACTCTTAATGAGCAGATCTTGACACTATTATAAGTGCTGTTTCATTTTCTCTTTCTTACGTCAGACGTGTTGAGAGTATTATCAGAACTTTCTATGCTGTTATAACTATGCAGTCAATTTTGTGGTTACATGTGATTTGTTCGGTCGCCTTACCAAATTTCTAGAGTGGATCTGAATTAGGTGCAAAGCGATATCCTTGCAATATATCCCCACTTTATCTCTGTATCTGAGAAGCTACCTATGTAACAATTACAGTGTGTCTAAAACGTGACCTCTTCACCACTCTTAAGTCTGTGGCAACACAGTTGAATTCCAAAGATACAACGACACATTGAACAATGACAGTTAAAGTTTTATATCACCCTCTACAGGCTTAACATCCTTTAAAATCAGGGCAGTACATAAAGGCTAAGAAAGATGCTGATATGCCTAGGAACCATTAGACGAAACACCTGAGACCTTATATTTTAAAAAATGTTACTTAAGCTCTGTATTGAAAAATCTGAATGGTGTCTTTTTTTGATAACACCCTGAGAAAGCAGAAACACTAAATTTAAAACCAGTAAAGATTGAAAAGCTTTAATGGTGTATATTAGGCCTGATTCCGTATACTTGGCAGAACTTGAATTTAAATAACATTTCAGAATAAGGCTGAGCTCCCTTAATGCTTTATTCAGAGAGTAAGAAGAGAAGAAGTTAGCTATTACAGCAAACCACATTGGACTTCACAACTATGAAGCAGCACTAGCAATTTTACAGCTCTCTGTACTGTTAATGAAGTATATGTTTAAAGAAATTTGTCCATACACAATAGGATGCAGATTATGAACTGGATAACAGGGTAGTTCGCAATCAATTAAACACGCTGCACTTGTTACCTAATACACAAGGAGAGTCCAATAAGTTACGTTACCTACTTTATAAAAAAATCACTGACAAACCTGGCATTACCCGGGTATTAATTTTGTCATTTTCTGGTAAAACTAAATTAAAATAAGAACTTTGTTTGTAGTGTACTACGAAGGAATTTCATTTCTATGTAGTCATGACATCATCACTGAAATTATGGTACAGTCGTACAAAGAAATATGGAAATTATTCAAATGTATAAATACAATATCCAAATTAAGAAACATAGTGTTTGTTCCCTCTGGGCGAAGCTGCTTCGCGAGTCTACAACGCGAGTTTGCAAACGTCTATATGGCAATGCCTCTTCATAGCTCTATAGACGGCTATTGTTTTTGCCTACAGCCGTTTGAGCTTCGTATTTGAAAGCTGTCAAAAGGGCTGTAAGGTGTCACGGATTTCCTTACGTTGACTGGACTGTAGGAAGGTCTTAGTAGTAAAGAATAAATCTATCAGAACATCATGCATAATGCGGAAGTTTTTCACGCGTCTCATTGTTTGTGGCGCCACATCTCCTGAACTATGATAGCTATGTGATTGATAACCATGTAGCGATTGTTTCCTGGCAGTTAGGGATATGTGTACCAAATTTGGTTGAAATAGGTCAGTTGGTTTAGGAGGAGATATGGAACATACATACATACACACACACACACACACACACACACACACACACAATTTCTATAAAATGTATAGACTCTATCCAATTAATCGTGTTGAAATAATTTTATTGATATTGTACAATGCTTCTCTTACTCTTCTACATAGTTGTGTTTTTCCCAAAATTTTAATAACATGAGGTAAGTTTTTCCGAAACAGTGCTGTAGCAAGTCAAGTTCTGTGGTCGTAACCAACTGGTCATTACTGCTGATACGGCTTTTGGGGATATAAAGTCATGGTCCAAGAAACTCTTCTGTTGCTGACGTTTCCTCCAGGTCTGCCAGGACATCCTCAGAGGTGCTCCTCCTCTGAGTCTTGCCGACTGACCGATCGGACGTCCGAGAACGACATAAATATTGTAGGAAAGCGGGCGTGGTCTAAGTAACAGTGATAAGCAGAGATAATTCTTGTCAAAGATAAAACTTAACTATCGATGTCGTCTTGTCAAACTTTTCTCTCTGACAAGGATTATCTCTGCTCACCACATGTTATTTTGACGCGCCCCCTTTCCTACAGTATGTCGCTCTCGGACATCCGACCGGTCAGTCGTCAGGACTCAGCAGAGGAGCGCCTCTGGAGACGTCCAGCGCAGACCTGCACGAAACGTCAGGAACAGAAGAGTTTCTTGGACCACGACTTTACATCCTGAAAGGTTTACCAACAGCTATGTCATTAGGTCGTGAAAGTCTTCATATTATGTTCAACTGTTCATTGTTGATATGACTCCATCATAGGTGTTGAAGTGCTCACATTCAAGATGATCTTTGTGTTTGGGGAACGTGTGATAATGAATTGGGAAAGATTTGGTGAATATGGAGGATGCGGAAACACTTCGCAGTTAAATCTTCCGAGTTCCGCCTGGGTCATTCGAGGTTTATGAGGCCGAACATTGTCATGTACGAAGAAAACTTTGCGAGGCAAAAATGCAGGACGTTTTCCTTTGAAGGTGGCTCGCAGATTCCTCAAGACAATACAGTACCTCTCTGCAATGACTGTGGTGCTGCGAGGCAGGTAGTGAACGAGCGAAACCCCCTGACAGTCCCAGAGGACCGTTGCTATAACCTTCCCTGTCAAATGTGTGACCTTTGCCTTTTACGGGGCACCGCCTCCAGGTTTCTTCCACACCATTTCGTGACTTTTTATGCCAGGAGTCTAATGGTGAACTCATGTCTCATCCCAGTGACAAGCCGTTTGAATAACAAATATGCCTCTCTCTTGTGCGTTTCCAGAAACATTCTGGCCGAAATCACCTGCTGCTGCTTCTGGACGTAACTCAGCAAACGTGACACTCATCTTGCACAGACTTACGGAAGTAAAGATGGTCTATCAGAAACTTTGCGATGGATGAGCATTCAATTGTAACCCCAGAAGGTAGCCGCATTAGAATGTTGCCAATGGTAACGTGACGAACTTCCTTCACAATGTTGCGACTCGCAATAAAGGCATTATCACATGACGCTGTATTGGGCGTCGTTGTGCGCTGTTCGTCCTGCACACCTCTGAGCTTTTCCACGAACTGTAGACGTGGAATGGGAAGAAATCGACCGGTTGAAACCGATACGGTAGTTCTGAATAACCGATATTTTTCAGTATATGGTCTCGGATATAGCAGGTGTTCTTTTTTTCTACTAATAATCGAGTAAGAAAACGAAATAACAGTTAGTCATAGCAGCAGTTCTAAAATTTTTCGTTATTAAATAAAACTATTTTTTTAAAAAAAAGCAATAATTTTATTTGTAAAATTTTTATTGGTTTGAAATATTGTGTTATTATAGAAAATGGTCAAAGCGATAATTGCTACTTTAATAACAATGCCGATAGGTACGAACAACAAAACACATGGCATAAGAATTGGTACAGCATTGGTGAGTCGATACTGTCCCTTGTATCCGTGTGCCGTGCCTAGAGGTACTCGTGTACTCGTGTACGTACTGTGTGCAAGATTTGCCCCCAACTGGTCTACACGGCAGTTTCTCGCTGTTAGCGCTGGACATCCGTTCTATTGCTGAATGGCACCAACCCCAGTCTGGAAATATTTTTATGAAGTGACGTAACAATGAAGTAAAACTCTTAATTTGCTTAAAATACTAAAGACATGTGAGCCGTTTCTAAGAAATAATAAATGAAGAAAGAAATTATAGCAACAGTATTAAATTTAACACATAACAACATTTTATAAATAATAAGAGTAGAAAGTAGCTGATCTGCTGCCTGTGTCTACATAATATGCCTTTATCTGCTTGTGGCCCTTGCAAATTAACACGAAAAACAAAATTCTTCATCTCAGTTTTCACCGTTTAGCTCTCACTATACGTAATGCCCAAAAAGTCGGATGATCTCCTGTTATAACATGACCTTACAGCAGTGTTTAAAGATCAGAATCAGTAGGAGAACACTGGTGGTTTTTGTAGCATTCCACCACTTATCAGTTTTCGAGAACAGCAGCGAACTGTGAACGGACTAAGTTTTCTTTTATTTGGCTGTTTAATTTAATATTTTGATTCAATATGTTTTGAAACTCAGAGTCAAAATTTTTCAATCTCTTTTCGATTTCTGCGTATATTACAGGAAATAATAGAAATAAAAAACCGAACATTTATTATTTCAGAAACTGGATATTCCGCGCTGTTTTAACACTCAGGTTAAAATGGCGTGAGAAAACGTGATTCAACAGAAAACCGGTTGTTTCAACGATAACCGCAGTAAACGCCAACGTCGAACCATTTGAATGCTCATATAGGCGTCGCCATAGACTGAGGATAACTCCCGATGAATGTCGGTAGTGAATAATTGTTTTGCGGCGAAAAAACGAATGACAGAATGCAGTTCACAAGTGGACACTCAGCGTACTAGCAAGATACTGCACTGTCAGCAAACACCAGTTGAAGGCGCGGGGCTGCCACTTGGTCGTGTAATCAGTATGTGTTGATAAACTGCACGTCTTGTGAGTACGTGACTGGAGGAAGCTGCGTGGGGGGGGGGGGGGGGGGGGAAGGGGAGTGAGGTTTGAGAAATGGATTGCAACTGATGATACGCGCAAGTAATCGCTCACTGTATACTCTTTTTACTGGAAATGTATGGCTTTATTTTTTACCTTTTTTTATCTTTTGCACACATTTTTTGTTTTCTTTTACAGAGGGTCGACAACTAAGTTCATATGAAGCCCTCACACATATCTGCACACTACCACATGAAATAAATGCCACAATTATAACATCCTATTCTCACATCACGTGAGATATTCTTTGGTTATAAATTTTAAAAAAATCCGTGACAGGAAAGATGGAAATGGTAGGCTACTGTAAACTCAGTGGCAGAAATTTCTGTCACTAACCGACTGATGTGGGCGCGTTAAGTCGGATATTCAGGCTTCTCAAAAATAGGCTTCTGAAGAAATAGTTATGCCTTAGATAAACTTCATGTTACGTAGTTGTCAATATGAGGAAATTTTTCATCACATTCTTACATTATATTCCTATGTAAAGAAAGATCTCTCTCTTTTCATGGAGGTATGTTCCGTCTATGCAACTAAATCGAAGGCAGTTTTGTTCATTGCCGTACGCGTTTCGCTTCTTTTATTTGTGAAGAATCTTCAGTTGCCTATAATACATGTTTCGTTATATACATATGATAAATGTATTATGCAGTAGTTACAATATGTTGCCAAGTTACAATTTGTATGTTGTTCTTTAGTTTTTTTTTCAGATTAGAATCAATTTTTGTACCACGAATTTCGTGAGGTGAAATTATCGTTCGGAGTTACTTTGTATATTAAGATTCCTTGTAATGTCAGGAGCTTTCGCAACAAAAAGCTCGTGACGTTTCAAAGAGCCCTTTGAATAGAAAAGAAAGCACTTGTTGCCAAATTCATTCTAGCAATAACTCTCTGCTCATGTTAGCTACTAAAACAATAACAAACAGAAATCTGAAACATAACCACAATAAATAATTAATCAAACTTCCTCTCCCTGCCTCTTTTATTTCCCTCTCCTATTCCCTCTCCCCCTCCCCCTCCCCCTCCCCAACCCCCTCCCCCTACTCCTCCCTCTCTTTCCCCTCTCTTCCTCTCTCTCTCTCTCTCTCTCTCTCACACACACACACACACACACACACACACAAATGATAAACATCAAACCGCACACAACACAAACAAAAGATGAAAGATAAACACACAGTGAAAGCTGTCAACACTACACACTGTAAACACACACATGTTGATCACCTAGTGAAAAGTGCAAGTGATGTGTTGTAAGAAATGTGGGTGCAAAAGTGCCGGAAATCGGCCACCTGGAGCATGGGGACTAATGAACACGTCTCCAGGACGACACATATGGGCTAACAGCACTGCAAATGGTAACACCGAACGATGATTTCACCTCACGAAATTGGTGGTATAAAAAATGAATCTAATCTGAAAAAAAATCAAGAGAAAAACATGACAAAATGTAACATAGAAACATACTGTAACTACTGCTTAATACATTCATTATATTATAAAAAGAAATATGCATTACAGGCCACTGAAGACGTTTCACTAATAAAAGAAGCGAAACGCGTATGGGAATCAACAAAACTAGCTTTCATTTAGTTGCATAGACGGAACATACCTCCATGAATTTTGAACCAACTAAGGAACGACGGAAAACAGAGAAAAAAGTATCTTTGTTGTTATTAACTTAAGCACATGATATGACATTGATTATATAAACAATAGATATCTCACGGCCCAATCGATAACCCTTAAGGAACATTAGGTGATAAAGGCCATTTCTTCCTAAGGAAATTTTTAACCCGTTTAACCGTTTAAGAGTTACGCCCATAAAAATAAGATAACAATTTTACATATACATTTCATTATTGGTATGCTCGAATAAGTTGATAACAAGCGTTCAGACAGTTGCACAGAGTCTTACCGTATAGGGTGGTCATAAAGTCTCAGAAGCTTAAAAGGGTGCTGCAGGGTAGGTTCTGCTGAGAAATAATTGTTAAGAATAAAATTGTATTCCTTGCGCCGCTTCCGAGATAAGTAGCATTGTAGTTCGTGAATCAGGCCATTGCGGATGCAAATTTAAGCCGCCCAGCAGATACAATTCGTATCAGTTGTTCTCATAGCGTGGATGATAGAGAACGACACACTGCTCAGCCTTTGGCTCAGGTTCGATCCTTACTACCGTTCCACGCCCGAATTTTGTGTCCGTTTCTTTTACGGTTTTAGGACATCAAACGAGGAACACGTTTGGCGACACCATCTATGGTGAGCCGCTTGAATTTGCTCGCTAAAACAGCCATATTTGCCACCTTCGATGTTAATTATGTGAGAAACGGCGCCAACGTATCGAATCTTTTTCTTAAGAATTATTTCTCAGCCCAACCCACCCCCACACCCTTACAAGCTTTTCAGACAGTTTCTGGTCACCCTGTATATGACTGTATCAACAGCAGCTAATTTTTACCAAGTATGTCACGATTAAGTTTCGTAGTGTCAAGTGCATAACTGCGTCGATGCCATATTCCAACGGTAACTGCTGTATTTCATGTCACACCCTTGGCATGCCCACCCAAAATAACGAAGGCGCGTTCCATTACGATCATGCCATTGCCATTCTGCAGAACGTGCCCTACCCATCCATTGTTCGGCAATCTCGATAGTTTGTTGTGCCCGCGCGTCGACACTAGATGTGCTTGAACATGGGGTTGTTGTGCACCGCAGGGAAGTAGGAATGAACATTATTGGGTATGGAACGTCTCAACGGTACACACGCAACGCTCGCTTCTGGGTTGGGAGCGGTCTGTCATCTGAGACCGCCAGCACACGTGCTTCTATCGACGGGTTCTTTTCTCGCCGCCAGAATACTGGTCTCCAAAGGTTTTACCCTGACATCATTCCTCTTGTATGCGTTATGTGCATTCCGCACGCATCCACGAGCAGTCCTACTGGTAGTTTCCAGCTTTCCTGAATTCACCAACCCTGTACGGAAACTACACAAGCCACAATCCGTCAACTTTAAAAGCGTGGAAGAGGATTCTTTGTTTTTTTCAGAAAAAGCGTCATCTTGTGATGTATTGTTTCAGAAGCGAACTGAGGCCAATGGCTCAACGATGAAACATTACCACCAATCATTTAAACTTACGTGTGATATCTTCAGGAGCAATGTTCACAAAGACAGTTAGCAAACCCAGTAACTTAAGCTCACTGGAAAAAATTTTAGTCATCCCCTGAAACGCACCACTCGCAGCTCTGAAACGCTGCAGATGGTACATAACTGCTACTGGACAGTCACGTGACTCTCCACCGCTGACGTAAGACACGCCCGTAAAGTGGTGTGTACAGGGACTGGACAAAAACGTGAAAATACCGCACGAAATGCAGGCCTGAACATAAATGCAGATAGCCTGGAAGTTGCGCTGTTGTTTTTGACCGCGAACGGCACCTGCATGTTGGAAGTGTCATTCGTGGTCAGAATAGTATTCTTTGTAACTGTGCGTGCGTTATGTCGGAGCTAAGTGGCTTCGAACGTCGGCAAAGAGTTGGTACTCTTGTAGTGGGTGCTTCCGTAACCAAGTTACCGGAATGTTTGGTGTCTCAAGAGGCGCCGTACTGAAGATTTATACCGCATGCAGGTAAAGAGGAAAAACACCATCTGATAAGTCATAAAGCGAACGAAAGTGTGTGTAGAGTGAACATGATGGACGGTTATTGAGAATGATTGTGAGTAAATGAAGAGGATGACAAGCATCAAACCAGATACGGGGATTAGCGAACACAGGGTTGTCGTAGTGATATTGAATATTGTAGTCCACAAATCTTCCAAAAAAAACGAAAAATATACTTATTCAAAAAGGCAGATAAAAATTCGCTTGACGCCTTCCTGAGTGACAATCTCCCCTCCTTCCAAATTAACAATGTTAAGTGTAGACCAGATGTGGTTTGAATTCAAATAAGTAATATCGACGGCTATCGAAAGATTTCTACCAAATAAATTAACAAACACCGGAACTGATATTCCTTGATACACAAAACGGGTCAGAACATTGTTGGAGAAACAACGAAGAAACGCATGCCAAATTCAGAGGAACCCAAAATCTCCAAGGCTGGCGATTTTTACAGAAGCTCGAGGCCGCGCGAGGTAGCCATACCGTCTAAGGAGTCTTGTCACGGTTCGTGCCGCTGCCCCCGTCGGAGGTTCGAGTCCTCCCGCGGACATGGGTGTGTGTGTTGTCCTTAGCGTAAGTTAGATTAAGTAGTGTGTAAGCACAGGGACCGATGACCTCAGTAGTCTGGTGCCATAGAACTTACCACAAATTTTCCACAAGCTCAAAATTTAGCGCGGACATCAATGCGAGATGCTTATAATAATTTCCACAACGAAACTTTGTCTCGAAATTGGGATATACTATCGACGACAGTGCTGCGAAAGCAGAGTTACTAAACTTGGCATTCTTAAATTCATTCACCAAAGAAGACGAAGTAAATATTCCAGAACTCGAATCAAGAAGGATTGCCAACATGAGTAACTTAGAAGTATATACCCACGGAGTAGTGAAGCAACTTAAATCACTTAATAAAAGCAAGTCTTTCGGTCTAGACTCTATACCAATTTGGTGCCTTTCAGAGTATGCTGATACAATAGCTCCATAGTTAACAACTGGAAAGTTGCACAGGTCACACCAATATTCAAGTAATCCTCTAAATTACCGGCCCATATCATTAACGTCGATATGCAGTATGATTTTGGAACATATATGGTGTTCGAACATTATGAATTACCTTGAGGAGAATGGTCTATTGATAAACAATCAAAACGAATTTAGAAACATCGTTCTTGTTAAACACAACTAGCTCTTCACTCCCACGAAGTGCTCAGTGCTATTAACAAGGGATTTCAAATTGATTCCGTGTTTCTATATTTCCAGAAGGATTTTGACTCTGTACCACACAAGCGGCTTTTAGTGAGATTGCGTGCCTATGGAATGTCGTCTCAGTTATGTTGTAAGTAGGCTATTTTGGTTTCTATGTTGGTAACGCCACGTAGCGCTCTGTATGAAAATCACTGACTGTGCTGTGTGCAGTCTGTGGCTGGTTTGCGCTGTCGGAATTTTTGCTATTGTACTGTTGGGCAGTTGGATGTGAACAGCGCGTAGCGTTGCGCAGTTGGAGGTGAGCCGCCAGCAGTGGTGGATGTGGGGAAAGAGATGGCAGAATTTTGAGAGCGGACGATCTGGACGTGTGTCCATCAGAAAGAGTAGGTTTGTAATACTGTATATCATGAACTGATATATATATGATGACTTTTGAATATTATTATGGTAAACACATTGTTTGTTCTCTATCAAAATCTTTCATTTGCTATGCCTATCAGTAGTTAGTGCCTTCAGTAGTTAGAATCTTTTATTTAGCTGGCAGTATTGGCGTTCGCTGTATTGCAGTAGTTCGAGTAACGAAGGTTTTTGTGAGGTAAGTGATTCATGAAAGGTATAGGTTATTGTTAAGTCTGGGCCATTCTTTTGTAGGGATTATTGAAATTCAGATTGCGTTGCGCTAAAAATACCGTGTGTCAGTCTAGTGTTGATCAGAATAAGTAAAGAGAGAAATGTCTGAGTACGTTTAGTTCTGCTCAGGAGGTTTATCAGCACAGTAATTCACTAATTTTCCCAAGGGAATGTTACATATGTCGACCCTTGGCCGAGGGTACCTCACTGAATGTTCTGATTTTTTCTTGTAGTTTGTGTAATTAGTGTAGCTATTGTTTATTGCTAGCGCGTAATTGTAGAGAGAATCTTCTTTGTAGTTGTAGTTTTTCAAATCGTTCAAATGGCTCTGAGCACTATGAGACTTAACTTCTGAGATCATCAGTCGCATAGAACTTAGAACTAATTAAACCTAACTAACCTAAGCATATCACACACATCCATGCCCGAGGCAGGATTCGAACCTGCGACCGTAGCGGTCGCCCGGTTCCAGACTGTAGCGCCTAGGACCGCACGGCCACTCCGGCCGGCTGTAGTTTTTCGTTGTTGTACAGTAAAACAGATGTGGCATGCATGTAGATTGGCACCAAGTATTTCGCAGCTGTGCTTGCAATTCATTAGATGTTACTTTCAGTGCTATTTTAATGTTTTCTTATTTTACTCTTCAAATTGTGCTTTTCTATGTAAGCGTGTGAAATATTTTTAATGTTTTCTTATTTTACTCTTCAAATTGTGCTTTTCTATGTAAGCGTGTGAAATATTGTGACAATTATGGCGTGTGAAAAACGTAATACTAGGCTCCAAAGTAAACTGAGAAATCACAGTGAAGGCGAGAGTAGTGTGGTAGCGCCACCGTGTAATGAATTAACTAATATTCAACATTGTAATTTGGTAATTGTGCATAGGGAAATGGACCAGGCGGCAAATAATGGTGCAGACAGTCAAACAATTAGTGAACAGCGAAGCACTATCGATCGATCGGTCGGCAACAGCTCGCCTCTGGAATCCGAAATTACAGGATACAATCTTCCAAATACTGTAGATTCAGGTTTTGCGTTTTCTCAAATAAGTCAAGACACATTTTCTGCTTTTCAAAATGCGAATATTGCCGGTTCAAATGCACTGCCGAATAGCACTGAGGAACATGTTTCAGATACCAGTGCATTGTTATTACAATTAATGCAACAAATGGGACAAAAGCTTCAAAAGTTAGACACAATGGAACAACACCAGAGACAAACACAGCAACAGTTAGACGCAATGGAACAAAATCAAAAACAGTCACAGCAACAAATGGAACAAAATCAGAAACAAATTAAAGAAACACTTCACAAAACACGTGAAGATTTAACTACTGAGTTACATAACATCGAATCGAAATGTCAAAATGTCTGTAATGGCGTAAAAACAGAAATCTGTGAGCATTTTCAACCTATTTTTTCGCGGCATGAAAATGCATTACAGAATCTCGAAGCAGCCATAGAAGAACTGCAAACTATTGTTCGTGAAAATCATGAGACCTTGCGGCCTAAAACTGACTCAGTTGCATCTACCGATTCGGTTACGCAACTTGCAAAAACTCAGGAAAGCTTTAAGGACACAGTAGATATTCCGAAAATTGGTTCAGAAAGACACATGGAGGAAATTAGTTTATCAGATAAAGTAGTCGAACTTTCGGATCAGCTAAATAATTTATCTACGAAGCTGGTGATAATCTGAATGACACAAGACCGGTAGTCTTTAATGACACAGAAGAGTACGAACAAATTAGGAAATTCAAACAAAATCAGAATCAAATTAATACGCAACACAAATGAGAAATCCGGGAAGTACAAGATCAGTTGGGACAAGTAATACAAGAATTACATATTTCAGAGGAGACTCGCGCTCCAACACGGGAAGAGGGAAATGCCACAACATAATAACACAGGGCATTTCGGAAATTATGAAAGAAATTGGCAAGGTGCACCGAATTTTGAGATGGAACCGCCGACACGACGTAACAATGACAGATATGCGACTCGCCGACACGATGACTTTGACAATAAGCTGTTCATTACTACACGTAAATTCAAAACATTTAAGAACACCGGCAAATACGTTCATCCACAAGCGTAGCTTCATCAATTCTCTCATTGTTTTCCTCCCAACTGGTCATTGGAACACAGATTAGAATTTATGTGTGGCTACTTAGAGAATGGACCAGCTGTAAGAATGCGATCGGTCATTCATGATTGTCACAGTCAAGGAGAATTTTATCCTGCCTTCCTCCTGGAATATTGGTCTCAGGCAACTCAAGATCGCGTAGAACATAGCATCATGATGATGAAACACTTTGAACAATCTGAATTTTCCAGTCTTGTGAAATATTTTGAAGACATGTTACACAAGAATCAGTACCCGTCAAACCCGTACAGCCCCTCAGAACTCATCCGCATTTGCTTAATCAAATTGCCTGAACATTTAAGACACATTATTTTGGCAGGACGTTGCAAAGACGACATTGAAGTTTTTCAGGGACTCTTACAAGAATTAGAAATTGACACAGACAGTCGCGGGATGCGAAAACAGGAAAACAATACTTACAGGTCACATCCGTCACAATTCTGTGACGACAGAAACAATAACTGGACACGACAAGGCTATTCTTACAAATCGTGACCAAAACAGACACCACCCATATGACAACCACTGGCAGAATAATAATAATCACAGGGAAATGTCCTTGGTAATGACTATGACAGAGACAATCAGAGAAACAGGCAATATGGGAACCAAAATAATTATTATCAAGGGAGACAGAACAATTTCAGACGCAACGGTCCACCGCGCAGTTACGATTCCGGGAGAAATTCTCCACCACATGACCGACAAAAAAGAACCTATGGAAACCACCGACATAACAACAGACCTGAATTTCATCAGAACTGGCAGGATTCAAACAGGGCAGGGCCCTCTCAGCAAGGTTAATTTATAGAAGTTAGGTCTCCTAATCCCAATAACGACGCGCGCCAACAAAGAGATAGTAGGCAATGACTCACACCGCTGGCAGCCACAAAACGTAGTTATGAAGCTTGCGATGTAGCTACCGTGGCTAGTAATTACGTAAAAATGGAAGACATTAGCAACATCTTACTCCAGGAACACGACGTAAAACAGAAAAACGTTGCATATTCTATAATTCACATACAGTAAATGACGTAAAATTTATGGCAGTACTTGACTCTGGCAGTCCCATTTCAGTAATTAGTGAAACAGCCTATAGCAAATGCAACAAATCGAACGATTGCCCCACACTCCCGTTACCTAAGATTAAATCACAAGGTGCAATCTTTGGAAAAATTGTAGATGTACGCCAACAAACCAACTTAGAATTCTTTTCCCAAAGCCACAGTTTCTCTATGAACTTCCTCATCCTTCCATTATTGTCAACAGAAATTACATTGGGAGTAGATTTTTTGAATGAATACAAAGCAATCTTAAACTTTCACGATGCTGAAATACGTTTATAGAAAGAAAGTGAGTCAATAGATTTGAAATTTGAAGATTGACTCTCAAACCACGATGAGGAAATTATTCGGCTTTACCTCCTGTTAGACAACAGTTCGGAATTTTCGACGGAACTTGACACTAACAATTACTCTGCAGGTACAGACAGGGATGATATTGACGCCGTATTTGATACTAATGAGTGAATTCAGAATAAAATTCAAACAATTGAGACTTGTAATGACACTGATAGGCAGGACCTTTTTGAGATTTTACAAGCACATTCCACAGTTTTTAAGCACAAAACAGGTACAATCAAGGGATTTCAATGCCAATTTCGTGCTCGTGAGCATACTAAATTTTGTGTTAGACCATACGTAATTCCGGCATATTATAGGTACCGTGTTAGAACAGAAATCTATGCTTGACGGGGGCATTATTGAGCCTGCAGTGAGCCCATACAACAATCCATTACATGTTGTCGAGAAGAAAAATGGATCGATCAGGCTTGTCTTAGATTCGAGACAAATCAATACTATCATCATTCCTGAAACAGACAGGCCGCAAACGTTGGAAGAACTTCTTCAAAATTTTAATGGTGTGAAAGTGTTGTCTTTCATTGATCTCAGATCCTGCTTTTGTCAGATCCAACTTCATCCAGAATGTAGAAAATACACAGCTTTTCTTTGCTTCGGCGTTTGTTATCAGTTTCGGAAAATTCCTTTTAGTTTGAACATTTCTTCGGCAGCATTCATTCGCGGGCTAAATTCCATATTACCGGAGTTCTTAAAACGTCACGTCACCTTATATGTGGACGATATTCTAATAGCAGAAGCCTCATGGGAACAACATAATCGCATCCTCAGCTGTTTGTTACGTATTTTTGCAGAAACTTGGAAAAGTCTGAATTCGGTAGGTCAAAGGTGAAGTTTTTGGGATGTATTATTTCTTCTGAAGGCATTCAGCCGGATCCTGAAAAGCTATAAGCAATCAGAGCCATTCCAGTTCCACCCACAAAAAAACAATTCCGCAGTTTTCTAGGTCTCGTAAATTTTTACCGTCGTTTCCTGAATATGCAAATTCTAGTTACACCAAAATTTTGTTCTCTCACTGGAAAAAAATGCTATTTGGACCTGGGACGAACAGGTACAGTTGGAATTCAGTTCTTTGAAAGAAGCGCTACTTAACGCGCCAATACTAGCTCATCCAGATCTGTCACAATATTTCGGCCTTAGCATGGATTCTTCTAAAGTCGATCTTGGTGCCCATTTATTTCAAGAAGCCATAGAAAATGACACTACTGTTCATGAAACCATTGCTTTTGCTAGCCGAGCGCTAGCAAAATCTGAAAAAAAAAATTCCGTTACTGAATTAGAAGCTTTAGCTATCGTTTGAGCATTTAACAAATTCCGTTTCTTTCTTTCTGGTAAGTATGTAAAAGTATACAGTGATCATCGTGCATTACAATTTCTTATGTCTTCAAAATTAAATCATGGATGGTTAAAACGTTGGGCATTGTTTCTGCAAGAATTCCACTTCACAATAGTCTACATTCCCGGCAAGGACAACATTGATGCGGACGCACTGTCACGCGCACCGGCTGGGCTTTAGAAAAGTAACACAGAAGGCGGCAATATCGGAAAAGTTTCAGTATTCTTTACATTCAGAAAGTCGCCTTTGAAAACTTCATCACCACATCTTTAAAGGACATTGCTCATGAACAAGATAAAGATCCGATTAGGAAAGACATCAAAAGTAAATGGCATGAAAAGATACACACACAGACACGGCATTATTATCTGGTTAGAAACAACATGTTCTTCAAACGCTGCACTGTTGATGACAAGCTAAGGGTACTTTTCATTCCTGACGATTTTGTTAATAAGCTCATTTGGTAAATTCATTTCAGCTACGCACATTTTGGTCCACGAAAATTTTATCATATTCTTCGGACGACTTATTATTTTAACTATACGGAAAAGAGAATTCGAAGGGTCTTGTCTATTTGTAAACTTTGTCAAAAGGCTAAACCATCTACTATCTCACATCGTGCTCCGTTCTTTCCTACCAATCCTTCTAAATTAAAAGAATTTGCGGCTGTTGATCTCTTGGGACCTCTTGTCAGAACATCGAATGGATTTTCGTACGTTTTAGTCGCTGTTGAACTTACTTTAAAATTTGTTTCTTTCACACCGTTACGTAAAGCCACTGGACGGTCTGTATCCAACGCCTTTGTTAAAAATTTCGTATGTGAAGTTGAACACGTTAGTAAAGTCATTTCAGATAACAGACGGCAATTCAGATCTGCTGTTTGGTCACGCATGCTTTAGAATCATAAAATCAAACATGTTTTTATTTCATTGTACTCACCACATTGTAACCCGTCTGAACGGATTATGAAAGAAATCAATAAGCCTTGCAGACTTTATTGTCACAGAAAGCATCAGTATTGGGACAGATATTTACACTTATTTCAAAATGTGCTGAATGAAATGTCTCATGACTTCACTGCTTTACCACCTATTCTTGTACTGAAGAATGAAGAACCACCAAACAGAATCAGAGAGATTGTACCTTTTCCGAATACACGTAAACTTGGACATAAAGACATAATTGATTTGGCTATCAAAAATATAAATTCTGCTGCAGACAAAAGGAGAAAACTACACGGTAAAGCAAATGCAAAGAAACTATATATTGGTCAGAAGTTCTCATTCAAGCTCATTCATTGTCCCATGAGAAGGAACACTTGAGTCACAAATTCTTTCTGGTTTAAATGGACCTTACAGAATCCGATGTATACCACATGATAATTGCGTTGAAGTTGAAACTCTGCGTACTTGGAAAATTACAGGTTTACACCACATTTCCCATGTAAAATCGTTTGTTGAAAGATAATCTGCTTTTTAACTTAGTCTTTGCCATAAAATTTTTCGCTTCACGTTACTAGTACGCTTTGTCAGACTTAGAAACTGTTAACATGCAACAATGTTTGAAGTTAACTTTCCAGTCAAGAACCAAGAGAACTTATTTAAACAGTAATTACGAATGCATTGTTATATTGAACAGACGACACAGTGTTGTTATTTGTACATTCTTGCTTGTTAGTTGCACGATTACGTAACGAATATACGGCTTACATACTTAGAACATATATTGCTAATAAGATTTTAATGCAACAATTTGGTTTACTTGAAAATACATTCTTTATTTCAAGTAGTGAGATTAAAGATGACTTAGTACTTGGTTTCATTGAGAGCTGCATGATTATATCACGACGCTACTAATGTGTGACACAATTTACATTGTTGCTTTTACGGTGTATCCGTTTTATATCTGCACAGTTTTTCTGTATTATTCTGGAAAGTAAAACATGTTTTAGTAGTAACTTTGTGGTATAGCTACAATGAGACAGCCTTTTCCGTAGCACAACAATACGTTACAGTACAGTACTTTCTTCATCACGGCAATGAGCGTAATAACTGCGATATCTATACTAAAGAATTTCACTTTTGTTTATGATGGGGTAAGTACATCGACTTCTGCAGAACTTTGCTTAAGGAGGACGATAACTACAACACTTCCACAGAATTATCTTACAGCAAGACGCACATTTAGCGCTACAGGACACGCATTTGAGTGATTAATTTTTGTACTTAAAACATTTATTTTTAAAGATTTTTTAATCACAAAGATACAAAGAAAGTTTTCGGTGATACATTTCATTCTATTGATGTAATCTGTAACACCTGAGGGTATAATTACATTAATCCTCAGGGGTTACACTCGTTCTTTGTCTGATATTTACTGAAATACCTAATGAAATGATGAGAAACATTTTACGTCTATTGTCTTGCTAGTTGAGAGATTTTTTTACTGCCTTAGGAGATGCCATATGGCTAGTGAATGACATTTCATGCCTTGCTTTATACATGTATTTGCCTATTTTGTTTAATATCTACGTTCTAGTTGCACTGCAGCATTGGTTAAAATAAAATGTAATAGATGTACTAATAGAAATGTTTTCTTTCTACATATGCATTAAATAATAATTTTATGATCTACTTTCTTAAAAAAATGGAGCACAAATGGACATTTCCCCTCACAAGAATTGCATACATAATTTTTTTTTAACGACTGGGTAACTTGTTTGGTAAAGTAAGTTATTGTGATGCATCACTCTAGTATTAAGATGTGACATAGGTATTGAGGTGTAAATACACTCCTGGAAATTGAAGTAAGAACACCGTGAATTCATTGTCCCAGGAAGGGGAAACTTTATTGACACATTCCTGGGGTCAGATACATCACATGATCACACTGACAGAACAACAGGCACATAGACACAGGCAACAGAGCATGCACAATGTCGGCACTAGTACAGTGTATATCCACCTTTCGCAGCAATGCAGGCTGCTATTCTCCCATGGAGACGATCGTAGAGATGCTGGATGTAGTCCTGTGGAACGGCTTGCCATGCCATTTCCACCTGGCGCCTCAGTTGGACCAGCGTTCGTGCTGGACGTGCAGACCGCGTGAGACGACGCTTCATCCAGTCCCAAACATGCTCAATGGGGGACAGATCCGGAGATCTTGCTGGCCAGGGTAGTTGACTTACACCTTCTAGAGCACGTTGGGTGGCACGGGATACATGCGGACGTGCATTG
Organism: Schistocerca nitens; assembly: GCF_023898315.1. Classification (NCBI taxonomy): domain Eukaryota; kingdom Metazoa; phylum Arthropoda; class Insecta; order Orthoptera; family Acrididae; genus Schistocerca; species Schistocerca nitens. Next base: position 850,083,410 of record NC_064617.1, read on the forward strand.
TCCTGTTGGAACAGCAAGTTCCCATGCCGGTCTACGAATGGTAGAACGATGGGTTCGATGACGGTTTGGATGTACCGTGCACTATTCAGTGTCCCCTCGACGATCACCAGTGGTGTACGGCCAGTGTAGGAGATCGCTCCCCACACCATGATGCCGGGTGTTGGCCCTGTGTGCCTCGGTCGTATGCAGTCCTGATTGTGGCGCTCACCTGCACGGCGCCAAACACGTATACGACCATCATTGGCACCAAGGCAGAAGCGACTCTTATCGCTGAAGACGACACGTCTCCATTCGTCCCTCCATTCACGCCTGTCGCGACACCACTGGAGGCGGGCTGCACGATGTTGGGGCGTGAGCGGAAGACGGCCTAACGGTGTGCGGGACCGTAGCCCAGCTTCATGGAGACAGTTGCGAATGGTCCTCGCCGATACCCCGGGGGAAACAGTGTCCCTAATTTGCTGGGAAGTGGCGGTGCGGTCCCCTACGGCACTGCGTAGGATCCTACGGTCTTGGCGTGCATCCGTGCGTCGCTGCGGTCCGGTCCCAGGTCGATGGGCACGTGCACCTTCCGCCGACCACTGGCGACAACATCGATGTACTGTGGAGACCTCACACCCCACGTGTTGAGCAATTCGGCGGTACGTCCACCCGGCCTCCCGCATGCCCACTATACGCCCTCGCTCAAAGTCCGTCAACTGCACATACGGTTCACGTCCACGCTGTCGCGGCATGCTACCAGTGTTAAAGACTGCGATGGAGCTCCGTATGCCACGGCAAACTGGCTGACACTGACGGCGGCGGTGCACAAATGCTGCGCAGCTAGCGCCATTCGACGGCCAACACCGCGGTTCCTGGTGTGTCCGCTGTGCCGTGCGTGTGATCATTGCTTGTACAGCCCTCTCGCAGTGTCCGGAGCAAGTATGGTGGGTCTGACACACCGGTGTCAATGTGTTCTTTTTTCCATTTCCAGGAGTGTAGATTTTTCCTATCTGTACTGTAATATTTTTTCTGCTTGAGCTTTGTCATGTTTAGGTATAAGTTATTGCATTTGCTACTGCTGTTTGTCAGGCACAGTTCTACTGAATTTTACATTGTGTTAAGCCAGTTTTACCACTGATTTATTTTTCTTGTTGCTGCATATTGGCTCATGTTAGTGGTAATGTTGCATTTGCTTTGCTAATTTATATTTATTGCTGCTTGCTTTGGCAATTTGCATTTTTTGTCATTTCTATATGTGTTAATTGTTTTGTGCTGCTGCATTGCCTCATTCTCTAAGAGTATATATATCCGAGCTCAATAGATTTAAGTTAGTTTAAGAGGGGGTAGGCTACATAAGAGACTGAGATGTGGTGAATTGGAAGAAATGCATTGAGAAGCTATAAGAAAAAGTTTTGGAAAAACAGGTAGTGTACAATGAAGAATAATTGTTTTGAAAGAGGATATGAACAAAAAAGTAGGGTTTAGTAACAACAGGTTTAGGTAGGATTTTCTTGGACAAATGATGAAAAAAATGGTTCAAATGGCTCTGAGCACTATGGGACTTAACTTCTGTGGTCATCAGTCCCCTAGAACTTAGAACTACTTAAACCTAACTAACCTAAGGACATCACACACATCCATGTCCGAGGCAGGATTCGAACCTGCGACCGTAGCGGTCACGCGGTTCCAGACTGAAGCGCCTTTAACCGCACGGCCACAACGGCCGGCGGACAAATGATGAGGTAAGGTAATGGAAAATAAATAATAAGGTAGGAAATATGTGAACATATAAATACAGAACGCTTGCTTGCATAGGATTTTATGTTGTCATTTATTGTGTAACTACCAGTTTCGGCGCTTCAATGCACCTTCTTCAGGTCTTAATTGATGCTGAAGCGGTTATCATGATATACGATGCATAAGTGGTCAACAACTGGTTTACACAGACTACCTGTAACTGTGACGTCGTCCCTCCAACCACCAACTGTCAACTCAACAACTGAAGGTTGGAGAGACGACATCACAGTTCAAAATGGTTCAAATGGCTCTGAGCACTATGGGACTTAACTGCTGAGGTCATCAGTCCCCTAGAACTTAGAACTAATTAAACTTAACTAACCTAAGGACATCACACACATCCATGCCCGAGGCAGGATTCGAACCTGCAACTGTAGCGCCTAGAACCGCTCGGCCACCCCGGCCGGCTCATCACAATTTCAGGTACTCTACATAAACCAGTTGTTAAGTTGACAGTTGATGCTTGGAGAGATGACATCACAGATACAGGTAGTCTGCGTAAGCCAGTTGTTTGATACTGATGCACCGTATATATGCATCGTGATAACCCCTTCACTGAAGCGCCGAAACTGGTAGCTACGCAACAAATGACACACAAGGACGGCAGTAGGTGTTTCATTTTCTTACAATAGTGAACGGCCATAGTACCCCAGACCTCCTGGCACAATGACCGAGTTACAAAAACATTTTCTGTATTGATCAACACCTCTTGAAACCCCGTGGACTTTTAGCAAGGTGCTGCAGATCTACGCTTCAAGGGCACTGATAATTATGATGGTGCACAATCAGCCCTAATAGCCACAGTATTCGGCATACGTAAATGTTCCGCTGCAAGTAGCATGTTTCGTGATCTTGCTGCTCGATCCAGTTTCTGAACTCGTGCCGTGTACAGCACTTTCTCGTGTGTCTGATTGTGTGCAGGGAAGACTCTGGTTCTACGATTATTCCACCTACTTCCAATCGGATTAATAGATCGAGACGAGATATAGCGAGAAGCCCGGCCCAGAATGCCGTTGGCACTGCAATAGCACAATACTTGGTTGAGAGGCAGGTAAATTAAGAAGGGAGGAGACCGCCACTTGGCTGGGGGGAGATACGGTACGAGCCCCTCACGTACGGAGGGAAAGAGAGAGAGAGACAGACGGGCGGAGTGGCAGGATCAAGGCCCGTAATCCAGCCGCCCAATATGCATGTGAATAAGCCGCGCCGGTCGGGTGTAGTGGATTCCGCGTGAGACGCGCGTTGCGCTGGGCTGGGCTGGGCTGAGGTGAGGTGAGGTGAGGTGTGCCCGCAGGGAGGGCAGATTACCGCACCAGCGCCGCGCATCGCCGCCAAGTTGACTCAGCCGCGGGCCGCCAGTAACTGCATCACCCCAGGTGACAGCCACGGGGTAGCATTAAATAATACAAGCGCAGCTCAAACTATAGTACAGGCCTACTACAACACATCCGACATCCAGGCCAGCTTCGCTCCTGCCTGGCAACGCGTAGAGTGTCTCAGCTCCTCAACAACGAAAGCTACACACCATCTTGCGGCCGTACGACGGACGTAGCATTGTGGTGGGTGCTATGCTTCCTGCGATTTATTCACTACTCAAGAGTTGGAAGCGTTGGACCGGTATGAAGATTAAACACCATTTGTAAAACTCATATCACAATTTATTTAAAACTGCATAACAAGACTGAAGTGCTATCTTCGGAGAACATTTAATGCAACTTTAATTGATAACAATATGTCGATTAACAAGAAGCAAATAAAAACAGTCTCGATAGCGTTTCTAGATGGTTCAAATGGCTCTGAGCACTATGGGACTTAACATCTATGGTCATCAGTCCCCTAGAACTTAGAACTACTTAAACCTAACTAACCTAAGGACAGCACACAACACACAGCCATCACGAGGCGTTTTCAGATTTTTTATTTGTTACCAACCGGTTTCGGCACTTTCCTTAGACCATCTTCAGACTCTTCCCCGCTGCAGTACAGTAACAATACATATTCAGCCAAACAACGTCTAAAATATAAGCTACAATAATTAAAATGTTCGATTTTATGCCCATTATGGCTGATGGTGGCCGCAGACGGAGCGAGACCCGTCGGCGTAAGGTTGTCACTGCTGAATAAGGCAGCTTTGGCAGAGATCATATATACTGAAATCTCCGCCCATCGCGTACAGCATTACATCATTGATGACCAATCATGCGTGAGATTAAACGAGTCAATGTGGCATATCTCATGTACGATTGGTCATGAATGATGTAATGCTGTAGGCGATGGGCGGAGCTTTCAGTATATATGATCTCTGCCAAAGCTGCCTTATTCAGCAGTAACGTCCTTACTTCTACGGATCTCGCTCCGTCTGCCGCCACTAGCAGTTATAATCGTACTTTTTAATTATTGTAACTTCTATTTTAGATGTTTTAGCCATATTTTCAACCCTCTATACTGAATATGTATTATTACTGTATTGTAGCTGGGAAGAGCCGGAAGAAGGTCTGAGGAAAAGGCCAAAACCGGTCGGTAACAAGTAAAAAAATCTGTAAACGCGATCGAGTCTGTTTTTATTTGATTGTTAGCATTTTATACCGATCGCTGTGCTTCAATTACAGAATGCTTTCCAAAATTTATAATTTCGATTAGTACAGAAGAAGAGCCTTTACGCTTCGTTAGAACTTTCAAATAACAATTTAACAATAAATCTGAAGTGCTAATGGGAAAACAACGCCCAAATTGAATGTAATTTAACAAGCCTCATTCAGCAGCTTTTCAACTTTACAGGATTGATGAGTACCTTTACTAATCATATGATTAGAATGGGAAAGATTAAGTGCTCTATGAGGTGTACCAAGGTAAAAAAAAAATTTACCAACAAGAGCAGTTACAGAATAACAGCTGTATCTCAAATACAGCAACATCAGAATCAGTGCCACCCGCCTTAGCTGCCCAGGCTGGAGTGCACTATCACAACCGACCCGCCGCAATGACCTTTAGGCTAATCACGGGAATGGAACATGTCTATAGCACACAAAATACTCTCTTAGACATACACACCTCAGTTAAATACCAATGCAAGGCTGCCGCGGCAATATCGGGCGTGAGTTCACCTTAGGACAGAACGATGAAACAAAATCACGAGGTGACTGAGTTAAGAACGCAATGAGTAATTAGTGTTAAGATGTTATCTACTTCAACACCCCCCCCTCCCACCGAACAGAAAACGACTCGCGGGAAGCTCCAGAAAGTGGTCAAGTTAGACTAATGACAATATTTAACACGGGAGAAGAAAGTGCACAAAAGTAGCAGAAAGCGGCAGCAAATTTAAGTAGGCTCGCTCACACTGCTTTTGCAATTGGACAAGCACGCCACAGACGAATGCGTTACTATTCTAATGGCTAATTTGCACTTTAATCTTCCCGTGAAAACGAAGGAAGATACACAACAGAGCAGTCCCAAGCAAGTCGGCCCGCTGCGTTTCACAGTCTAAGATGCACAAATATAACAGTAAAAATTTGTATCCATAGCACTAACGTGTGACACAGACAACAATCAGCAACTTTAACACGACCGGGACCCGGAGGTTAACGGCCAGGCTACCGCTAATCATGGAACACTTTTATAATACGGGGAGGGTGAGCAGAACCTCTCTATATAATTTGGTCAAATATCGGCCACCGACAGTACAATTAGCGACCGTTATGATTCCGGCGGGAACCGTGACTACAGAGCAATGAACTAACGGTAGACTTCACGGTAGCTGATAGCAGCCAGACAGTTGCAGGATAAAGATTTATTGAAATCCTTGACCACGGTTTCGGTATATCTAAATATACCTTCATCATAAGCAAAAATACACTAAAATCACATCCTGCAATGGAGATGCATAGAACAACCGTGCCTAAGCGCGTCGTCAATCTCAGATAGAGGTGATATTTTAATTTTAACTACTGACGAAGCGCTTTGGCACGGTTGTTTTATACATCTCCACTGCACTATATGAATGTAGTGTATTTTTACTTCTCATGAAGGTATACAGGGTGTTACAAAAAGGTACGGCCAGACTTTCAGGAAACATTCCTCACACACAAATAAAGAAAAGATGTTATGTGGACATGTGTCCGGAAACGCTTAATTTCCATGTTAGAGCTCATTTTAGTTTCGTCAGTATGTACTGTACTTCCTCGATTCACCACCAGTTGGCCCAATTGAAGGAAGGTTAACGTTGACTTCGGTGTTTGTGTTGACATGCGACTCATTGCTGTACAGTACTAGCATCAAGCACATCAGTACGTAGCATCAACAGGTTAGTGTTCATCACGAACGTCGTTTTGCAGTCAGTGCAATGTTTAATAATGCAGAGTTGGCAGATGCCCATTTGATGTATCGATTAGCACGGGGCAATAGCCGTGGCGCGGTACGTTTGTATCGAGACAGGTTTCCAGAACGAAGGTGTCCCGACAGGAAGACGTTCGAAGCAATTGATCGGCGTCTTAGGGAGCACGGAACATTCCAGCCTATGACTCGCGAATGGGGAAGACCTAGAACGACGAGGACACCTGCAAGGGGCAATTCTTCGTGCAGTTGACGATAACCCTAATATCAGCGTCAGAGACGTTGCAGCTGTACAAGGTAACGTTCACCACGTCACTGTATGGAGAGTGCTACGGGAGAACCAGTTGTTTCAGCGTGTGCAGGCACTATCAGCAGCTGATCGGCCTCCACGGGTACACTTCTGCGAATGGTTCATCCAACAATGTGTCAATCCTCATTTCAGTGCAAATGTTCTCTTTACGGATGAGGCTTCATTCCAACGTGATCAAATTGTAAATTTTCACAATCAATATGTGTGGGCTGACGAGAATCCGCACGCAATTGTGCAATCACGTCATCAACACAGATTTTCTGTGAACGTTTGGGCAGGCATTGTTGGTGATGTCTTGATTGGGCCCTATGGTCTTCCACATACGTTCAATGGAGCACGTTATCATGATTTCATACGGGGTACTCTACCTGTGCTGCTAGAACATGTGCCTTTACAAGTACGACACAACATGTGGTTCATGCACGATGGAGCTCCTGCACGTTTCAGTCGAAGTGTTCGTACGCTTCTCAACAACAGATTCGGTGACCGATGGATTGGTAGAGGCGGACCAATTCCATGGTTCTCCTGACCTCAACCCACTTGACTTTCATTTATGGGGACATTTGAAAGCTCTTGTATACGCAACCCCGGTACCAAACGTAGAGACTCTTCGTGCTCGTATTGAGGACAGCTGTGATACAATACGCCATTCTCCAGGGCTGCATCAGCGCATCAGGGATTGCATGCGACGGAGGGTGGATGCATGTATCCTCGCTAACGGAGAACATTTTGAACATTTCCTGTAACAAAGTGTTTGAAGTCACGCTGGTACGTTCTGTTGCTGTGTGTTTCCATTCCATGATTAATGTGATTTGAATAGAAGTAATAAAATGAGCTCTAACATGGAAAGTAAGCGTTTCCGGACACAAGTCCACATAACATATTTTCTTTCTTTGTGTGTGAGGAATGTTTCCTGAACGTTTGGCCGTACCTTTTTGTAACACCCTGTATTTAGATATACCTAAACCGTGGTCAAGGATTTCAATAAAGCTTTATCCTGCAACTGTTTGGCTGTTATCATTTACCGTGAAGATTTTCAACAGTTGCTGCTTCAGCCATGTTTAAAATATTGACTAACCGTAGAATTAGCCTGCATTGACCACCACTTAAATGCAGCACAAAAACAGAACAACATTTCGAATAATTCCATACCAAGTATGGCCTCACCACGGCAACGGCCTTGTTGCAGTGGTAACACTGGTCCCCCGTCAGGTCACCGACGTTAAGCACTGTCGGGCCTGGCTAGCACTTGGATGGGTCACCGTCCGGGTCTGCCGAGTGCTATTCGAAAGCAGGATGCACTCAGCCCTTGTGAGGCCGATGGAGGAGCTACTTGACTGACAGGTAGCGACACTGGTTACGAAAACTGACAACGGCCAGGTGAGCAGTGTGCTGACCACGAGCCCCTCCATGTCTGCATCCAGTGACGTATTTGAGCTGATGATGACACGGCGGCCGATCGGTACCGTTGGGCCTTCAAGGTCTGTTCAGACGGTGCTTTTTTTGTGTATGTCCTCACCGGATCCTCTGTCAGCGTTGAAGACAGTTGTTCTGGGTAGTGCCGGCAAGAAGGTCAGAGGACGTAATTACAACAGCTAACACCTCCAGCAGCCGCTCCTATTGTAGATAGACTAGACCCTTTGGATTGCTATGGTCTGTTCCAACCAGACATCCCAACCAGCGTCACTCTCTCCATGCCCTGCCCTACATGTTGTGTGACCACGGCGCCTTCTATCGGACCCAGGTGCCTTGGAAACCAAAAGACCACGGGCTAACACTGCGTCGCTTCATTCTGCAACAGCCACTCAGCTCCCTCTTCTTGGCCCTACTGTCAAATTCCCCCCTTCCAGCACCCGCACGCACTCTCGCTTAACAGCTCTGCACACCAGAATCTTTGCCTCAAAGACATGCTAAGGTTTATCGATAGGTGGCGGCACGTCTCAGTGTCGAATAAATGTTTCGTAAAACCTGTCAAAATTAGAGTCAGTCAGTTGACCTTTTCCCTATAAATCATCTTGGAGCCCGCACGTGCTAATGCACGAAGATATCACCCACACACAACTCAGCATTACAGAGTTCAGTGGGACACCGTGAAATTTGGTTCGACTTAATAATGTAGCTGCCTTTTATGTCTAAGTGTGCCAGTTCATATCTGTCACAAAGTATGCATAACACCTTTTTAAAATAAATATAGGCAGGAAATCCTGCACTATAAACTGGGTACGCACTCACAGTTGGTTAAAGCATTTTATAACTGAGGTTTGTTCTTTCTTCCATATACACCAAAAATAAAGTAAAAAAAGAAACGTAATTCACAGTTTGAAACTTCCTGGCAGATTAAAACTGTGTGCCCGACCGAGACTCGAACTCGGGACCTTTGCCCTTCACGGGCAAGTGCTCTACCAACTGAGCTACCGAAGCACGACTCACGCCCGGTACTCACAGCTTTACTTCTGCCAGTATCTCGTCTCCTACCTTCCAAACTTTACAGAAGCTCTCCTGCGAACCATGCAGAACTAGCACTCCTGAAAGAAAGGATATAGCGGAGACATGGCTTAGCCACAGCCTGGGGGATGTTTCCAGAACGAGATTTTCACTCTGCAGCGGAGTGTGCGCTGATATGAAACTTCCTTTCTTTCAGGAGTGCTAGTTCTGCATGGTTCGCAGGAGAGCTTCTGTAAAGTTTGGAAGGTAGAAGACGAGATACTGGCAGAAGTAAAGCTGTGAGTACCAGGCGTGAGTCGTGCTTCGGTAGCTCAGTTGGTAGAGCACTTGCCCGCGAAAGGCAAAGGTCCCGAGTTCGAGTCTCGGTCGGGCACACAGTTTTAATCTGCCAGGAAGTTTCATATCATCGCACACTCCGCAGCAGAGTGAAACTCTCATTCTGTAAACATCCCCCAGGCTGTGGCTAAGCCATGTCTCCGCTATATCCTTTCTTTCAGGAGTGTTAGTTCTGCATGGTTCGCAGGAGAGCTTCTGTAAAGTTTGGAAGGTAGGAGACGAGATACTGGCAGAAGTAAAACTGTGAGTACCGGGCGTGAGTCGTGCTTCGGTAGCTCAGTTGGTAGAGCACTTGCCCGTGAAAGGCAATGGTCCCGAGTTCGAGTCTCCGTCGGGCACACAGTTTTAATCTGCCAGGAAGTTTCATATCAGCGCACACTCCGCTGCAGAGTGAAAATCTCATTCTGGAATTCACAGTTTATCCTTGAAAAGTTACAGTCCAATCAAGGGTTTGTACGTCGTTGGAGTCTATCACATAATTCACAAGAAATCCTGTGAGCTTTCCCTTAGAAAATAGTTAAATTTCCACAGCACCTGCTCAAACTGCAAGTCCCCCACTGATTTGCCACTAAAACTACCCTGACTGCAACTTGCAGCTGAGTCCAATAACTTAAAATTGGTAAGATCCTCATGAGCTTGTTCTATTTGCAATTGAAACAAAAAATTCTCAAATTCCAGACTGGGCACTTAGAATAATTCCACACACACAGAGAGAAAAAAATCAGAAGTTCCTATAAACGACTCACCAAGAAATTCTGTAAGTGCAGAGTTGAGGGCTTGAAATTCAGCGCTCACAAACAGCGGCTATGTTGTTTTGTCGCTCATCAAACACACCGACTCACATAGGCAAGTCTATATCAAACTTCCCAGTTTAGAGATGTCCACCATCCTTATAAACGCTAGGTCTATGATCGCTGAAGTCAAGTCAACTACTTCGCAATACAACTGCTGGAATTTATAATTTAAACATTTGACATGCCTATTATACATCAATTTATAAGGAAAATTTCCCAGAAATCTCATATTAACTTTCGTTTTCTTCTATTTGGCGTAGGTTCTTTATAAATAACGTTTTTTTGGTTACCCTTCGTTTCAGGTTTCTAGGAATAAGTATTAATAAATAATTTAGACTATGTATTCTAATAACTTCCCACTTATTTCTAGTTTTTATTATTGCCGCTAGTTTTAAGTTTTTTATTGTTATTTGGCAAGTAAAACTGCTTTGCTGTGCGAAGTGCACATTCTGGAATGTTATTTAAAATTGTGTACAATTTCAGTGAATCTATTATGACTGTTCAATAGATTTCTACAAGATGCATCTATAGATATGATCGCACATTGCATTGCCGAGATATTTGCTGTTATGGTTCAGAAAATAAGCATAATATTTAATTTACAATAACTTACACACCAATGTAAATAACGAAAGGATATCTTCGCTCGCGTAATCGTCACTTTTTTCCCTTAAGATGAGCCTACTAGCTCCTCGGTGACACATATTGATCAATATTATTAATTTCTGAATAAGTTTATTTTTCACATAGTCATGCAAATGCGACCACGAGAAGGTCCCCACTGTCCCTCTTTAACCGCCCGGGTTTTCCCATCGGGAAGCTGTGTCTCTCTCTCCTTGTGCCATCTCTGGAGAGAAGTGCGAACTGATCCCCCCCCCCATCGGCCGCCCCCCCTCCCCAACCTGCCAGTTCTCCTGTAAAACCGATCTTAACCACCGCCTAGGCGCTCTCGTTCGCGTATTTATGTCTGAAATCAGGGTCTCTAGCCTTCCCAATGGGCCGTCTCCTTACAATCTCCAGAATAAATTTTCACTCTGCAGCGGACTGTGCACTGATCTGAAACTTCCTCGGAAATTAGAAGAGTGTGCCGGATCGGGACTCAAACATGGGATCGTTGCCTTTTGCGGATTAGTCCTCTACAAAGTGAGAAATCCAAGCAAGAGTCGTGACCCTTCCTCACAGCTCTAATTCCGACAGTGCCCCATCTCTTGCTTTCCAAATTTAGAGAAGTTCTTGTGCATACCTTGTAAGGTTTATAGCTTATTTTCGGTATTCAATGAAAGTGATGTGAACACTCTTTTCATTCGACGTGTCATACTTAATATTTGTACATCGAATATTTTTCAAGCAGAAATCTTGAGTAGTAGATATGCCATGCCACTGGCGTTCTCAGTACATGCAATGTGATATTTGGTTGTCAGTAGCATTATCGTTAGCCTATGGCCTTGCCGCAGTGGTAACACCGGTTCCCGTCAGATCACCGAAGTGAAGCGCTGTCAGGCTGGGCTTGCACTTGGATGGGCTACCATCCGGTCTGCCGAGCGCTGTTGGCAATCGGGTTGAACCCAGCCCTTGTGATGCAAACGAGCTACTTGATCGAGAAGTAGCGGCTCCGGTCTCGGAAACTGACATACGGCCGGGAGAGCGGTGTGCTGGCCACATGCCCCTCCATATCCGCATCCAGTGACGCCTGTGGGCTGAGGATGAAACGGCGGCCGGTCGGTACCGATGGGCCCTGATGGCTTGTTCGGAAGGAAGTTTATTTTTTAGCATTACCGTTGCCAGTGTAATATTCGGAGAGGAAAGTGAATGAGTCGGGTGCTGGTCACGGTGATGAAAGGTCTAGAAATAACTAGAGATAACAAATATGCAAATACAGAGAATGCCTTAGGCAATTCCAGCAGGATAATGTGACACCTCACGCACGTCCAGAATTGCTACAGAGTGGCTCCAGGAAGACTCTCCTGAGTTTAAACACTTCCGCTGGCCACCAAATCCCCGACACATGAACATTATTGAGCATATCTTGGATGCCTTGCAACGTGCTGTTCAGAAGAGATATCCCACTCCTCGTGCTCGTACGGATTTATGGACAGTCCCGCAGGAGTTATGTTATCAATTTCCTGCAGCATTACTTCAGTCATTAGTCGAGTTCATGCCACGTTGTGTTGCGGCACTTCTGTATGTTCGCGGGGGCCCTACGCGACATTAGACTGGTGTATCGGTTTCTTTGGGTCTTCATACTAATTCAGGAGACATACAAATTTCTATCAGCCTGTCTTCTTCGAAGGGTACAGGTGGCTTTTGCCGCCGGCCGGAGGGGCCGAGCGGTTCTAGGCGCTTCAGTCTGGAACCGCGCGACCGCTACGGTCGCAGGTTCGAATCCTGCCTTGGGCATGGATGTGTGTGATGTCCTTAGGTTAGTTAGGTTTAAGTAGTTCTAAGTTCTAGGGGACTGATGACCTCAGAAGTTAAGTCCCATAGTGCTCAGAGCCATTTGAACCATTTTTTGGCTATTGCCCCAGTAGATCCTGCACAGAACAAATTTTCAATGTAAAGACCGTACTAAAATACAAAAGAGTCAGAAACAGACCAATAATTTGCACGCCTGTTAACTTTAAAATGGCATACGACTCAGTTGACCGATAAGCACTTTTTGATGACCTTGAAGAACAAGGGTTACATCCAAAATGCCTTTACCTCATCAAAGAAATATTGACCGGTACTACTTCCAAGGTGAAATTAATGGGTGAATTATCCGAGCCCTTCCTGATCAAAACTGGGGTACGACAAGGTGATGATCTGTCTCTATTCAATCTCGTGCTGGACACGGTCATCCGCGAATGGGAAAAGGAGTTGAGGAATAAAAACTGCTGGAAACCTATACAGACGGGACGAGTCAAGGATGACATAATAATTTCATGTTTAACATTTTCTGACGACTTAGCCTTTCTAGCGAATGATGAGGTAACAGCAATCGAACAGGGTGAAACACTTACAGAATGTGCAGAGAAAGTTGGTCTGCAAATATCTTTCCTAAAGTCTGAGTTCATCGCCAAAAACCCGACACCCAAAACATGACTACAATGTACGGTCATATCAACAGAGTCGATTTTTCAAATACTTAGTTGAAGTCCTTGTACCTACGGGGTGAGAGAAAATAGCACAAAATATTCGCTTTGCGTAATCCAACAGGGTCTAATCGCTCTTCTATGAGAAACGATACTGTGAAAACATGGCCTAACCACAGACAAGATTACGTCCAGAATGAATTTTCCTTAAGCAGTAAACCACTAGGTTCCACAAGACGCGGACCCGCCGTTAAAAAAGGAGACGAGGAGGGTTGTGTTGTCGGTACAGAGTCACTAACAGCAGAATGGGTCAGTCATGAGGTCTCAGCGACTCGAACGTTGGTTAGTCACAGGGTCGTATGAATAAAACGAAGGAATGACTTTATGCTCCAAATTTCAGAGCACCTTCTCAGATTAACATGAATAAAGCGAGTGGAGAATATACTTCAACCGAGAATGTTCTCAGCGTGAGTGAAAGGGTGTGGAAATTGTTCAGAACAAAGGACATTCTCCGATTTCGTATGAATAAAACTATAGGAGCTTCTCAGAAGCGTTTACTAAAGTGAGCTCTATAGCATACTTCGGGCTGAGTAAGATTTGTTGACGTTAGGATTTACAGAGATTTTTAGTAAAAATGGTAGAATTTATGTTGCTTGGTAGGCAAAAAACAAAAAAAGTAAAAAGATTTACGTAGCCAGAAGATATACTGAAGAGAGAAATTGTAGAAGTTCACACGGTTTTAAGGATAAAAACATTATTTGCCTGGCGATCTTCCTTCCGGAAAATCATGGAAGAAGAGGGAACAACCTTTCAAACGTAGTGCAAATTAAAATATTTTTGTTCGCTATTTAGCAGATCCAAGTTTTTAGACATGTACGACAAGACTTAGGTATACATCATACAACTGTGTCTCTGACATTTCAGATGTTCATCATCATGTTTTCTCACGCATAAAACTTATGTTTTACTATGTTAGAAATGAGCAGGCGGATCAGAAAAATTAACTGTTTTATTACAAACCAAGCTATCTGTTCCTCTTAACGAACCACAAGGGCGGCCGCATAGTACTTGCCGCGCGAGCGGACCATTATGCCTCGTATTTAATCAAAATTATCTTGTGTTAAAAAACTCTGACAGAGTTCCGGTTTGGAATAGATGAAAATGTCACGTAATCTTAACATTTTGTTCCCATAAATTGTTCACGTAACTTCCAATAACAAGAAAAGTCTCCCGCATATCGAAAATTCAGTAACATCGCAAGGAAATGCATTTTCGTAAGCTGTCCCTAATAACCTTAATAATTTGTTGTGGCACATAAAACTAAAATCGGAACGTCGTGAAACTCGTCCAAAACGCGGTGACGTCAGTTCCGTATTTGAACACTAAATAGTTTGCCTGTTTCAGCGATTTGAATGAAACTTAGCATTAACCTTCATGCGCTCGCGCTAGAAATAGTCACGCGAGCGCTCGCGCGGGCGGTCGGCCGACCGCCCGAGAGTTTTCATCAATCTCTTGAGGTTTTCTGTTTTTAAAGTTCATATTTCCATAACATATCGACATAGGATATCTCACACAATATTGCAAACACATTCGTAATCTAAATTATTTATTTAACAATAAAATATACAATGGAATACAAAAAGGAAGCCAAATACCCAAATGAAATATAAGAACATTTTTTTAATTGCAATATTTTGGGATTATATAATGTAATACTTAAGACTAGAATTAGTCACTGTCTTAACTCGTCACAAAAAAAGCTAATTTTGTTTGAAAAAGAATTTTTGATTGAAAACGTCACAAACATTTCTGTCAGATGAAAAATGCTGATCAGTCTGTATGCATTTCATTTTCGTTTTGAGGCTGACAACAATTATTACACGTAACTGTCGTGGTTGAATGTCATAGACAGACGTTTCTTCCACATTCACTGCATTCTCGCTTTGTTTTTATATTCTTTTTTGAGCCACACAAATAACATATTCCTCTCCTTGTAGGGGTTGATACAGCTGGATAAACTAAGTCACTCTCTCTGTAATTTTCCAAAAATACTAACAAATCTTTTGGTAAATGCTTCAATTTAGCTCTTTCTTTCAGGTTTTCGCTCATCACTTCCAAAGATAACGCATGTAAGAATTGTCTTCTCGTTTTTTCTTTCACATTACCTGTGTTGAATTGAAAAATTCGTAACGAATTTATTCCTGCCAAGTGAAGTAAGCGGAAAAATATTCATGCATGCCACCTTTGTGTTCTTCTTGATGTTGAAATTCTGGAGCACATGCACATTCACTAGAGAATTGGAAGAGTCTATAAAATTGAGGAATTATAGGGGAATTACAAAAAGAAATACTTACATTCCGAAGTAGACAAGTAGAACAAAGTCTAGTAAGCGCTTGCAAGGCGGTAAACTGACCGTGTTTGTAAGTCCCGTAAGCGCTCGCAAGGCGGTAAACTGACTGCCGAACGTGTTCGGACCTATTTGAACTTGTCCTGAGAGGCAGAGAGGTGCGACTTGGACGAACTTTGAGCAGCATCTGTCGGAAAAAGGCGCAACTAGAGAATACATGCCCCTCCCACCGCCTCGTTACCTTTGTGAAGTAAGTATGGCGCGAAATTGCAAAAAGGGGGTGACTTCACCGCCCGCGCGAGCGCGTGAAGGTTCAGCGCGTGTTGTGCGCCGGATACGGCAGACGACACACTCCGAGATCTTTCTCAAGAAGGAGGGCGGAAAGTGAACTCTTTCTTCAGGCAAAATGCTTTGAAATTTTTGTTCAGACGAAATTCAGAACTTTCTCAGAGAATATTATTTTCCTTTGAAAATATTCTCAGGACAATGTTATCTTTATTCATACGATCCATTTGATGTAACCTGAGTGACAAATACGTCAGGGATATTTCAACCATTCTAAATCTTCCCAAATCGGCTGTTGCAGAAGTGTTTGTGACGTGGAAACGCGAAATAACAACAACTACTACACCAAGACTAGACGAACTTAGTGTGCTGACGGACAATGACTGTCTAGCAGTGCGGAGAATGGTTGCAAAAAACTGCATGAAATCAGTGATAGAGTTGCTCCTCATGAGCCACTCATTTTTGTAGTGAAGTCTAAGTGATGTCTGAGGTGACACGCCAATGGACAGTGGAAGGCAGGAAACAAGTGTTTGGGAGTGATGAATCATGTGAAGGGCTTTAGTCCTCTCATATAATTTTGGTGGTTTTTCCCTCATCAAGTTCGTCAGAGTATCTTTTCTCGACCTGCAGTCACTGAGCCGTGGTAACAATTGCTGTTTTGAAGAGCGCGCCGCAGCGCGTTGTGTGATGCAGTCGCCCTCCGTATCTGGCGGTGGCACCGCTGTGGCAAACGCAGCTTTGGTGGGAAAGGGGAAAGGTTGCCTGTTCACGTGCATTTAAGGGGCGCTATGAACTCGCCAGTTGGTCAGTCTGGGTGAGTCTGGAGTCAGTCTGGAGTCAGTCTCTCGTCCCCAGCTTGCTAGTCTGTCTCTCGTCCGGATTGTGGGGCAGTTAGTTTCTGTCTGTCTGTCGTCCGGAGTGTTAGTGTGTCTTTCATTCGAATCAATTTTAAAGCCGGATAAATGAGTCTTTCCACTCCGCCCGTAAGAGGACTCAGCGAGTGGTCGCCCAGTCGGGGCTTAGTTCCTGCATCCGAGTCTGCGCGTTAGGCCGCCAGTCTTCTCGAGTTGCTCAGGCAACGGTCATTGGCGGTTGGATCGATCGGTTGGTCGGTCGCGCACTGAGACACAAGATGACTTGTCCGCCTTGAGCGTCGGCGCATGTGAGGTCGCCACATGAGTCCAGTGGGCCGCGCGTATAGCGAGGGGTAGCGGCTTCGCGGTCGACACGAGAGCAACAGGAGTCAACCCACGACGTCAGTCTGGCCGGTGCGAACTGCGACGCCGTGGTGTAACTGGTTCTCCGAACGCTTCTGCACCTCTTCAGTTACCATCTTGTGGAGTTTGGCTCGGTCCTTTCCTGGTGCAAGGATGTCGTTTTGCCAGTGGGCGTGTTTCCTCTGCATGGTTGGGTCCGAGCCAGTATATCCGCCGTCGTGTCTCTGGAATTGAGTGGGAGACGCACCACCAGTGCAGTCGCGACGGAGCAGCAGTCGCGGACGGAGCAGCGAGCAGTCGGTCGGTTGGTGCGGACCAGGAGAGACGGGAGATCGGCGCGCCTTCCTGCGTCCGTTGAAGCGGCTGGCAGCGGACGGTTCGGAAGAGCGATTTGGGGGTGCTGCGCCCGGTCTTCTCGAGAAATCGCAGTTTATTCGAAGTGATTGGTGATATGTTGTGTGGTTTACTCTTGTTAAAATTCTACTTGTTTTCTTGGTCAGTCTCTCGTCCCCAGCTTGCTCGTGTGTCTCTCGTCCGCATTAGTTAGGCAGTTAATGTCTGCCTGTCGTTCGGAGCAGCCTCTGTCATGTTTGTCAGATTTGGTGTTAACGAATTTATTGCTTGGAGTGTAACGGCCTAATTCCTGAAATATGTTTTGATCTTGCCTCTCATCTTGAGAGGCGGTATCTGTGTACTGTAGAGCATGTTAACTTGTTTGGCCAGCCTTGTATAATTTTATATAAGAATGCATTTCATGGGCTCTTATTTAAATGATCATTTTAGTGTATAAAGTTGCCACCCTTTCACCGTAAGACTTTTCTTAGAAGTTAAAAGCAAGTTGCACCTTCGGTGGCAAAGGTAGCATTTTAATTTTAGTGTTTTGTACCATTTCCATCCCTCCTACGGGGTGCATTGTTTGTGTGCTTGTGTGAGTTGTTAAAATTTTTAGTTTAAAGTAATCTGGTGTGTTGGAGATTTGCATCAGTGTAGTCTTTCAGAGGTTGTTGTGAGCGGTCGTAACTACGGCCGTGTCAAAAGGGAGCGGCAAGGTTCTCAGCCCAAAAGCTCATACAGTCAAAAATTTCTTTCTGCCTCTGAATAAATCGTAACTTCATATTTAGAGTGTGCTTTCTGATTATAATTTTAAATCTGTTTCTTTTAAGAAATGCTTTTAGGCACTAAATTGAATAAAATTTCCATTCGTTAAAAGTAATTTGGTTATGATTTCATCAGTTACTCCCTGGCAACTACTTCCACGCTTACATGGTGTGATTAAATGTGTTAATGTTCTTGATGAATCGCTAGTAAATAAAATAAATTGTTAAGTATATTCTTTGAAAATAAATCCACGGTTCAGTCACTAGTATATTCCAAGCTCATATTTTTCGCGTCAGGGAGGAACATTGCGCTGGGACCATGAATTTCTGTGTCTTTATTCCCACCTTAATTAAAATTGTCAGCTACTACAAAATGTACCTTTTACCACCTGTCCCAAACATGGATGCTTGTTCACTTTGAATGAATGTGGGCGTAATAGCAAACGCATGCAACTTGGCATCTTTAGGTGGAGATCCTTGGTTTTGCTTTCCAGTAGCAGCCTGGGCAGGCAATTGAACGCTGTTTTCCAAACCACCTCCGGGACGTCAAGATGATCGCCTGGGTGTGGAACTTATCAGGGACGGTTATGTATTTATAAATGGTATTATTCAATCCCAACTGACTATCTCGGTAACTGAGAGAATGGTATTCTATTCTCATAACCTAAACATAAATGGGTTTGAATCGTATCGGTTGAATTTCAGTGACCAGTTACCTGTGTGCAAATGTGCCACTCTCTTCATTTACCAGGGTCAGCAGCATATCAGCTGCCATCTCCAGTTTGTGAGATGACGCCAGCGCCACAAACCCCGACGTTTCACCATACCGACCAAAGGCACACAAGAACAGCCCTGCTCGTCGACTTTCATAGATATATACTGGAATTATCAAAATCATAACTACACTGAAGTGCCAAAAGTTTTTAAACACATTCAGGTATAGTGTCGGACGTCCTTTTACCCAGTGCAGTGCAGCAACTCGACGTGGCATGGACCAACGGGTCGTTGGAATTCCCCTGCAGAAATATTGAGCCATGCTGCCTCTAGTTGTCCAGAATCAGGGAGAATTGTGCCCCGGTGATATGGAGCATCGTCCTCCAGAAATTTTATGGTTGCTTGGAAACATGAAGTCCATGAATGACTACAATCGGTCTCCAAGTAGCCGAACATAACCGTTCTTGGTCTACGATCGGTTCAGTTGGACCAGAAGATCCAGTCCATTGCATGTAAACACAGCCTTCACCGCTATGGAGCCACCACTAGCTTGTGCAGTGCCTTGTTGACAACTTAGGTCCATGGCTTCGAGGAGTCTGCGCCACACTCCGACCTTACCATCAGCTCTTACCAGCCGAAATCGGGACTCATCTGACCAGGCTTCGGTTTTCGAGCCGTCTAGGGTCCAACCATTATGATCACGAGCCCAGAACAGGCACTCTGGCGATGGCGTGCTGTTAGCAAAGGCGCCGGTCGTCTGCTGCCATAGCCTATTAACCCAAATTTCGTCGCACTGTCCCAACGCATACGTTCGCCGTACGTCGCACATTGATTTTGCGATTATTTCACACAGTTTTTCTTGTCTCTTAGCACTGACAACACTACAATAACATCTCCGCACTCCGTCGTTAAGTAAAGACCGTCGGCCACTGTGTTCTCCGTGGAGAGAGGTAATGCTTGAAATTTCGTATTCTCGGCACACTCTTGACACTGTGAATCCTAACGATTTCCGATGTTGTGTCTATTTCATACAGCATAGACACAATGAGGTAGCTAGGTGCACGCTAAACTAACGCAGACGGGCTTGAAGTACTGGAACAGGAGACTTATTAATGCACTAAAGAAAAGTACGTAGTTTTATAATACTTAACTTTATTCTCTTGTTGGAATACATCTCTCTTGAATATTAGTACGCTATAAGCACTGATACAAATGGCGCCTTGCTAGGTCGTAGCTATGGACTAAGCTGAAGACTATTCTATCTGTCTCTCGGCAAATGAGAGGAAGACTTGGTAGGTCTGGTCGCAAGCTATGTCGTCCGTACAACTGGGGCGAGGTCATGTCCGTGTCTTGTGACCTGCCATGTGGTGGCGCTAGGATTGCGATTACACAGTGGCGACACGCGGGTCCGACATGTACTAAGGACCGCGGCCGATTTAAGTTACCACCTAGCAAGTGTGGTGTCTAGCGGTGACACCACATCCGAAATGGAATGTCTCATGCGTCTAGCTCTAACTAACATTCCGCATTCAGAGTCTATCAGTTTCCGTTGTGTAATCACGTTGCCAACATTTTCACATAAATCATCTCAGTACACTGCTAATGCACTGGTATTTTATGCTGTACTTTATGTACGCGATACTACAGCCATCCTATATATAGCGATCCTATGAATTTTGTCACCGCAGTGTATATTGGCATGGCCTGGGAAGTAGGACTGGTCAGCCACGAATAAAAACACCACAACTGTAATAATCTTTGCCGGCCGCGGTGGTCTCGCGGTTCTAGGCGCGCAGTCCGGAACCGTGCGACTGCTACGGTCGCAGGTTCGAATCCTGCCTCGGGCATGGATGTGTGTGATGTCCTTAGGTTAGTTAGGTTTAAGTAGTTCTAAGTTCTAGGGGGCTAACAACCACAGCAGTTGAGTCCCATAGTGCTCAGAGCCATTTGAACCATTTTGTAATAACCTTCAAATGTAATTGAGAGACGCTTTTTCGTCTAATAAACATCAGTTACAAAAGAAATAGATTGCTAATTGCCGTAATGTTTGGCACCTAATCTTTGAGACGAGAGCACGCAAAAGACGGCGGATCGCTTATGTGCCTTGTATGATACGTCCATCAGTCATGTTAAACATAATACTCCACACAAATCACGTAACCACTACATCAAGACTCTTTACTCGCGTTAGCCATTTCTAGAACCCTAGAAATCTATCTCAAAAACTTGGTAATTTACCATAGATACAACACGAAAAAAATATGTATAGAAACTTTCACTTGCATTAACTAATTTTGCAGTTATATGCGCGTCTTTCAATAATGATTCTAAACTATATTATTTCTCGTCTGCACATAATAAATGGAACAAAGGCTCGCTTCCATCTCGCGACCAATAGACCATCTGCGTGGTTAAACACTCAAGTCACAAACATCAGAAACCTAGCAAGCGCCAAGCCATGCAGCGAAACCACTTACCTTTCACGTTGAGACAGCCTAATGACGTGAAAATGAGGTCCTACCAACTTTCTAATAATTATCACAGTTGTAAATGGAACTTGTACACACATTCAACCTCACCTCCTACTAGCATACGTTACTGCGTGTAATATTTGCGGAATGACATGTCGTACTCAGACGATGATTTGGACAGTCGGAGCTGCGTCAGAAAAGCGATAGTACTCCGAAAGTACAAATTGCTGCGTACACTATTTGTCGAATAACCTGTCGCTACTCAGTTGGTACTTCGCGCCCTCCGAACAGTGTCCGAAAAGATATAGCACTCCGAAATTACTATATTACATCAGAAATCAACGTTTTTGCCTAGCATTCATCAATGTGACCTGACTCTCAAGCAGCCCAATAGCGACTTAATGTTTCGAGCGGGCCAGTACCTTGGCTGCAGCCCCCTCCACTGAACACATGCTTCCGCTCTAGTGACTCACAGTAGATGTGTCCGCTTTTGAGAATGTATGAGCTGAAACGAGGAATCTGTTCCATTAGGTATTGTCTCCCACTACCTTCTTCAAATCACAATCAAAATAAATAGTTCTTAAGCTGCAGGGATAAGAACTCCTGGGACTATCTTATGGCTCTGTGTGATATCTTGATCTATTGCGTAGTAGACCAGTATCAGGATTCCCATTTGGCACCGGCATTCCGCGCGCTTTTAAGCTGACAGAAAGGACTATCTATGAGGTATCCTGGACTTGGAACACATCCACAAGAAACACACGACCTCGTAGTTCATCCTCTACATTTCAGAATACAATAATTTCAACACAAATTGTCTTCGTTGACCGTCACACACAAGAAACAAACTTTGTAACTTGTTCCTAACAGAAAAATAAGTTCCCAACTAAATGCAAGTACTTGGAATACAAGTCTTGGTTGAGGAAACAACACAATGAAAACTTCTGCAGTCAAGAGTTCTTTCTCCACTAATTTGACTACCAGATGCTTAACTCCTCGCTCTTCTTGAGTGGAGCACGCTGGAACAGACTAACACGTAAGTTACGATCTGTACATGTTCACAGTATCTACAGTCTTGCCAAATGAGTCTGACAGAATACCAACAGGTCCGTTGGCGGCAAAGGCGACGTGCAGTCGAGACGACGCTGGATCCGGAACAGACTTCTTCCCTTGGCTGGCTGCGTCGTAACTGCCGTGATCGGCGCTGGCGCAGTACTAAATAATCGCACGGCGGAGGTACACTTCCTCCTGGTTGGCTGCGCGTGACATTGGCGGATACAGCAAAATGTTCGTGACAGGTGCGATCCCTCTTGCTAACTTACACACACTCTGTGCCTTGGTCCGGTGCACGCGAAGGTCCTCTGCAGGTCGCGCTGCAAATAACGGAACCGAGACGTCGTGTAGTCGCAGGAGCTGTGCTGGCAACCATCCCGACGGCGGCGTGTTGCAATGTGCCGACATACTAACCAACGCTAAGGTCCTTCTAGAACAATCGAGTCGTTTTCTGTGTTGCCAAGCAAGCTTCATGCGCATATAAGTTCTGGCTACTTCTCTCTCACCTTCCCGCTCCAAACAACTCACCGCCTTCTATATGCATCGTTCAGTCGTCCGCCTGCCTTGTGTCATTTAACTGAAGTAAAAAGTGAATAGTTTATTCCAAGTCACCTTTTGAACGGCGTGAAATTCTTCTCTTTAAATTTTGGTGAAGCCCTTAGTTTTTACTATTATTATCAAATGCAAGTAAAAATAAAAACAGAGGATGATGAATTTATACATTACTATGTAACGTAGTTGCTACGTTGTACGTGGTTGGCAGTTTCATATCCATGCGTTTGCAAATCTGTCTTCAAAATTTCAGCCGTTGAAAGGAATGGAAATTTTTAGGTCGAGAGAAGCGGTTGTTTTGTCTCCTGACTTCTGATTGGAGGAAGCGCTAGCTCTCTCTAAAAGAAGCAGTCTTGGGATTGCTCAGCATCGCCACACCAAGTTTTGTCGCTCTCTGTATGCAGAGGCGAGGACGTTTTAGGGAGATTTTAACGGGATGTAACAGAAGAGCCATCACAGTGAGCAACCGTTGCTCTGTGATCAGGTAAGTAGTTATTTGTGGATAAGAATTAGATGGATTTCCAATAAGGTTTCAACTCCATCGTCAGAAGCAGAGCGGAATTCTCGCAAGCGAAGATTTGAGAATCGTTTTTATGTAAATTCACATGGAACCGAATTGGTTGTTTGATCGGTCACGAAGCGCTTCGTGCAACTTATGCCCAGTTGATTAGCTTCGTTCTTTCCATTTTCAGCTCTGAAAAAGGAATGTGGTGAGTCAAAAACACTGTGAACATTCTTTTCTAATTTTCTCGAAATTATATTTTCAGAACATTAGGTACATACAACTTCACAATGGTTTTATCCATGTTCACGAAATTTCTCTCAAGTGAAGAATGGGATAGTATCTTTCTGTTATGCCTAATACATCGCAGAAATAATCTATGTTTGCTTTCTGTATAAAATTTTAGCGATATTTTTATACAAAATAGTGCTGTGGTATAATAATGATTTTTCTATTTCCTCAGATATACTCCAAACTACAAAACGAGAGGCATAATGTGTTACTATGAATGTTGACAGCAGTCTGCCACAATCTGAATGCTATTAGACTGATGATGAACCAGAAAATGGTACCAGAATGGGAGCGTGTATTATGAAAACATCTATTAGGTAAAATACTGTAATTCTTAAACTATAACAGATATTTCAATAAATTTCCTTTAACAGCTTCAGTTAATTTCATTCATTGTTGGTAAAAAACCACAACTTCCTCCGCATTGTAGATCAAGAGTAATGTGCACTGAAAGCGAGGTATAAAAATGCAGCACGTTCATGTCCAGGTCCCCTTAACAGCCTTCCATCCCCTATTTCACCCCCTTAGGGGTGGAATTTCGGAAAGTACTTTCTTAAAAGATCCGTACAGTATAAGATCGACTCTACCTCCAAACTTCAGGTTTCTGTCCTTAGCGGTTTCTGCTGGCCGACGATGAGACAGTGGATCAGTGTAAACCTATTTCAGTCCCTTAGGGGTTGAATTTCCAAAAACAGTGAAACACGTATTTTTTATTTCTAACTGTGAAATGTTCATAGCTACAGCTTCAAAAATACTTAAACAATGAAATCTTTTCATAAAAAATCTCATCCCCTTTTTTACCCCACTAGGGTTTCAATTTTCAAAAACACAGATAAACTTTTTTTTAATTTGGAACCGAGAAGTTGTTCTTAGATGTAGATTTAAAAAGACTTTAACTCTTTAATAATGATATATTTTCGAGAAGAGCTTTCACCCACTATTTCACCCCTTAGGGTTAAATTTCCAAAAATACTTAATTACGTATTTCTTTGTTTCTGGCCAATTTTCGTAGGTCTAGCTTCAAAATTGCCTTAATAGCGACATTTTTTAAAAAAACCCTTCATCCCCTATTTCACTTACAAATAGAATTTCGAAAAATCAGTACAGGATCAACATCCTCTACAAATTTCTATTCTTAGTGGATTGGGCTGGACATGATGAGTCAGGCAGTAAGTCAGGGGAATGCCTTTTATGTATAGAGATTATTGGATTGGGGTTATATTGACTCCAGCGGTAGTCAGTGCAAAAAAATATAGTAAAAATTTTTGTCTTGTAAACATAAAACTGAACAAAACATCATTCGATAAAAATGACTCAGAGAGAAAAAGTCACATTTTTTTAAAAAAATAGCTTCGAAAACAAGGTGTACTTACGGGATCACATTGACCACTCTGATACTCAGTGGCCGGCACGAAAATAGGGCATCAAGGCCATCTCGCCGTCTTACAGCACTGCCAAATGTTCGTAAAAATTCAAGAAAAAAATTTGGGGAACTCTATTTTTAGTCTATAATATGATGGAGTACTTTCCAAAAGAAAATTCTCACTAGCTGCTAGTGAAAAAAAAGGAAAACTAACGTTACAAGAAATTTTTGAGGAAAATAATTTCTTACTTCAATCTGTGGCTGTAACAGAATCAATAATGTAATTCGACTGAAAAAAAAAGAACATCCTCAAAGTATACAGATACATATGCTGCGTCTTTTATTTCGGATACTAGGCACTTGCCTAAACCAAAGGATCTTCTGGCTCCATGTCTTCAGATTCACTGTCGCTTGTTTCAGCCACGTGTATCATCACAGATTCCATTAAACCTTAGTTCAAGAAATTATTTTCTTGCAATGCTTCTGCGTGTTTTACGCACCTCTCCCAGTGCTGCTAATCACTTGATGTCCTATTTCGTTTGCCAGTTGATCTAATTTGTAAGTCTTTTTGGCACCTACGATTTCTTACTTAGACAGAAGTGCAGCCTCATTTCGTCGACTGAAAATGAAACATTCTTTCTCTTTTACCACTCCATAACATCTTCCTTGCGCCAGTTTGTACGTGGCATCTTTTCTATCTGAATGGAATGGTAGCTGGCGTTATCCATCACGATAATTGACCCTTCTTCCAGCGCAGGCAACAGTCAAATAAACCAATTCTTAAAAACTTCTCCATTCATTTGTGAATGGCAATCTGATTGGCAAGTACTTTTCCCACCACGAAAAACAAGTTTGACCTCTGGTATGAAGCCTGTTGCTAATGAACCAGCATGGGCGATGATCAATCGACCACCTTTACCAGCAGGCACATTCAAACCGCCGTTTCCTTTGGAGTCGTGCCATATATACGAGGGCTATTCCGAAAGTAAGGTCCGATAGGTCGCGAAATGGAAACCACGGTAAAAATCAAAAATGTTTTATTTGCAACAGTTAGATACACCTTGCAGCTACTTATCTCCATAGTCGCCGACCCGACTTAGACGTGTATCGTAGCGTTGTACCAACTTTCCCATACCCTCGCTATAGAAGGCAGCCGCCAGTGCTCTCCGCCAATTCTCTACGCTGGCCTACGGCTCGTTGTCTTGTGCCGAAATGTTGTCTTCATAACCAGCGGTTCATGTGACCTGAGCTGAAACTCAGAGGGAGACAATTACGGGCTGTATTGTGGGTAATCTCACATTTCCATTTGAAAACGATGCAGGAGCATCTTCATTGCCCCTGCAGAATGCGGCTGAGAATTGTCTTGAAGACGAAACAGCACGACAGTTATGTAATGTTAGCTGCATAGCTTCAGGGGAAATTTCTCACCAGGCCCCCGTACTTGGCGGCAGACACTATTTTCTAGACATCTTTACGCACTCACTGCGAGCTCAGAAATGAGAAGAGCGACGTGATGCTAACTGGGGTTATACTAGAGACACTACCCAACACATCTGTGCAAAGCTTTATCGGATTTTCATAGTCGTTTCCATTTCGTGACCGATCGGACCTTACTTTCGGAATAGCCCTCGTACTTACTGCTGCGGTTCTGTGAAACGCAAGTTTCATCCAAGTACACTACAGGTTTGGTGTCTTCAGCACGCAAGAAGTACATTATACGCAAAAACTTCGCTCTTGCTGCTGCAAAGTCTCTGCGTTCCATTAAGAATTTCCGTCCGTCATTATACTTCTTGAATCGGAAACCAAGGGAGCGGAGAAGACAAAGAACGGAGGTCTCTGAGCCCGAGCAATTAATTTTTTCACGAAGGTTAGCCTATATTTTTTAGCCGTTGTATACTCTCTTCTGTCGTAATATCCAAGTACAGTTCTACGCACGAGCTCTTTGTTAAATTCGTCATAGTGATCAATTACAGCTTCGGGTGGTTTGGCACTCAGTTCCGAATAAATAATGTTAATGCCCAAAAGAGCGGACACCACATATGCAGTTAATAGTTAATTACTATGTTTGTGCATATTTAGCGCTCAGGTACCCAAGCTCCTTGTTATGAGGTGAAGTAACCCACTTATATCAGAAGTGTGAACCACTTTCTACGCTATATACTGTTCAATCCAATGGAAGGGTTTGAGTTTACGTTACCTGCCACAATGGGTAGCATCAATAGTAAATTACAGAGGAGACAATGTTGCGGTAGGAGGATGACTTCCGTGGGTAGGGTGTGGTCCCCTTACTGTGCTGAAGAAAACGCTGAACGTCGATGGATATGATCACATTTTATAGCATAATGTACTTCGTACGGTGCACTGAAGGTTCAGAGTGGCAACTGTTTATTCCAGTATAACAGTGCAATCCGTATAAAAGGATTGGATTGGATTGGATTCTTTGGGGGGGGGAGACCAAACAGCGAGGTCATCGGTCTCATCGGATTAGGGAAGGATGGGGAAGGAAGTCGGCCGTGCCCTTTCAAAGGAACCATCCCGGCATTTGCCTGGAGCGATTTACGGAAATCACGGAAAACCTAAATCAGGATGGCCGGACGCGGGATTGGACCGTCGTCCTCCCGAATGCGAACCCAGTGTGTTAACCACTGCGCCACCTCGCTCGATGCAACCCGTAAAAAAGCAGTATCTGTGAGGAAATACGTGGTGGACGCTAACACTCCTCAAATCCGCTGCCCTGCCCTGAATCCCGACCTGAATACAATGGAATACTTTTGGCATGAGTTAGAAAGTCGATTTCGTGGCATTACCTAGCGCCTAAAATCGAACCAGCTACCTCGAAGTCCATGGACGCAACACTGACTTGTGTCAATGACCTCATGTGCGTAATGAACACATGATGTCATATATGTGGTGCCCGTTCTTTGGGCCTTGTTCAAAAGAACAGACACAATTGCGATCCCGCAGACACTGTGAGTCAAGACATAAAGTAATTAACCCTTTCAGACCTCATTTTTTCTGGAGGAAGGAAAACGTTTCATTATGTGGTAATGCTTTTAGACGATTATATAATGATTTTAGTCGCAGCATTTATACAAAAATATGTGCCCATTTTCGAAACATACTTTATACACTTTGCTTCATTTTATGGGCTAAGACAATTAATTAGGAAATATTCACTGTTGTCATAAATAGAAAATGATCATTCAATAATTACCAGGCAAAATAACAAAAACAGTATTCAATTATACAGTGTACTATAGTGAACTAGCCAAATCTGTGTATTGTGGTGGTCACGAGCTTCTGCGCACTGCTACATTGACTTGTTGATATGTTCATAGTGACGGCCAACAGTTGGCAGCTCTGGCGCATGATCGAAAGGTTCAACATTCACAAATGTGTACCTCAGGTTCCCATCGGGAACAAATACATCTGTTGCAGCTGAGACACAGCAAAAGTTAAAGTATACAACTGTAGCCAGACGGTCTGAAATGTTTAATGACATTAACTGCAAGTAGGCACTGATTGAAATTAATGGTCAAAATTGAAAATTGGTGCCGTACCAGGATTCAAAGTCGGGTCTTCTGCTTACTAGGCAGATACATTGACCACTGCACCATCAACACACAGTAATTATTGCAACTGAACGGACTACCCTGGCACGCCCCCAATCACACCCAAATTCTCAACTTATTCACACACTGCTGATGTAGTGCCCCTTGTCTGTTATCGTCATTATTTGCGGCGTTTCGCCGCCATCTGTAAGAGTTCTAAGGTGATGTGCATCTGCACTCAAGTGCTTAGTTGGTCGTCCTTTCTTTAATTATGCATGTGGTGTAGTGGTCAGTCCATCTGCCTAATAAGCAGGACACCTCAGTTCGAATACCGGTCTGGAACAAATTTCCAACCTTCTCCTTAGATTTAAGTCAATGTCGACTGGCAGCTAATGCCGTTAATTCCCTCATATCTTGACATAAAATGCTCGAAAAATTTCTATTTGATATCAGTACACTCCACCGAACTGTGTCGACATTCATAACTTTGGCAGGAGCTGAAAGAGTGTGAAAAACTGCATACTCGTCATTTTCACGCAGTTGGAAGAAAGCACAGGATCATCGTTCTTATGATGTGCAGCTCAAATCCTTGTTTGGACAAAGTAATGCCTGGGGTTGATCGAATCGGTTGCGTTGAATTTCAGTATGGCTTTATTGAAAAGAGACGACCGATTTCCTTCTCTATCCTTGTAGTGTCAGAGCTTGCTCTTCTTCTATAATGATCTCTTAGTCGACGATTCTGTTTTCTTCCGGACCTCGAGGCCTTCTCTGAGTGTTTTAGCAATTTTCTAGGACTTTCTTCTCCTTCATCTTCACTTTTACGACCTCAATGGACCACTTCAGTCAATCGCTTTCTGATCATATCCATCAATCAACAGGGTTTCATTCCGAATTGCCCAGTATGTTTTCCATCGTTCTGATCATATTTGTCGCTCCTCATCTTCAAAAACCGTTTTTATTGTTTGCCATCTGCCTATGGTTTAAATGTCATTTTTATGTTTTTCAGTTTGTGTAAATTTTCTGTTTAGTCTTGTAAAACTATCCAGAATTAATTCTAGCTCTTTCGTATCCTCCCTGAGTTCCTTTACCGATCACACGGAATTCTTTCCAGCTCTTTCGTATCCTCCCTGAGTTCCTGTACCCATCGTACTAGCTGCTTCTTGTTCGAAAGTTTTTCAATACATTTTTTTAGTAATCTACACTACTGGCCATTAAAATTGCCACACCACGGAGATGACGTGCTACAGACGCGAAATTTAACCGACAGTAAGAAGATGTGTGATATGCAAATTAATAGCTTTTTTCCAGAGCATTCACTTAAAACGTGTTGACATGACTAAAGTTTCCAAACGATTTCTCACACACAAACAGGAGTTGACCGGCGTTGCCTGGTGAAACGTTGTCGTGATGCCTCGTGTAAGGAGGAGAAATGCGTACCATCACGTTTCCGACTTTGATAAAGGTCGGATTGTAGTCGGATTGTAGTCTATCGCGATTGCGGTTTATCGTATCGCGACATCGCTGCTCGAGTAGGTCGAGATCCAATGACTGTTACCAGAATATGGAATCGGTGGGTTCAGGAGGGTAATACGGAACGCCGTGCTGGATCCCAAAGACCTCCTATCACTAGCAGTCGAGGCATCTTATCCGCATGGCTGTAATGGATCGTGCAGCCACGTTTCGATCCCTGAGTGAACAGATGAGGACGTTTGGAAGACAACAACCATCTGCACGAACAGTTCGACGACGGTTGCAGCAGCATGGACTATCAGCTCGGAGGCCATGGTTGCGGTTACCCTTGACGCTGCATCAGACAGGAGCACCTGCGGTGGTGTACTCAACGACGAACCCGGGTGCACGAATGGCAAAATGTCATTTTTTTCAGATGAATCCGGGTTCTGTTTACAGCATCATGATGGTCGCATCCGTGCTTGGCGACATCGCGATGAAACGCGCATTGGAAGCGTGTATTCGTCATCACCGGGCGTGATGGTATGGGGTGCCATTGGTTACACGTCTCGCTCACCTCTTGTTCGCATTGACGGCACTTTGAACAGTGGACGTTACATTTTAGATGAGTTACGACCCAAGGCTCCACCCTTCATTCGAACTCTGTGAAACCCTACATTTCGGCAGGATAATGCACGACCGCATGTTGCAGGTCATGTACCGGCCTTTCTGGGTACAGAAAATTTTCGACTGCTGCCATGGCCAGCACATTCTCCAGATCTCTCACCAATTGAAAACGTCTGGTGAATGGTGACCGAGCAACTGGCTCGTCACAATACGGCAGTCACTACTCTTGATGAACTGCGGTATTGTGTTGAAGCTGCATGGGCAGCTGTACCTGTACACGCCATCCAAGCTCTGTTTGACTCAATGCCCAGGCGTATCAAGGCCGTTATTACGGCCAGAGGTGGTTGTTCTTGGTACTGATTTCTCAGGATCTATGCACCCAAATTGCGTGAAAATGTAATAACACGTCAGTCCTAGTATAATATATTTGTTCAATGAATACCCGTTTATCATCTGCATTTCTTCTTGGTGTAGCAATTTTAATGGCCAGTAGTGTAGTTTCTGCTGTCGTCGCAATGTGACGAGAAAAAGATGTGCATTTTCTTATATCTGTGATGGACTTCAGTTGGCTGTACTCCATTTCGCACTGTCCACTATTGTCCTTCCTTTTGATATTTACGTTTCTTCAAGCTATTCTTCTCTCTACTTTTATGATTTTGTTGATACTCTTTTCCTGGATGACTTTGAAAGGAGTTTCACTTCTTTATGTCATCTTTGATTAAACTGCTGTATTGTAATGTTTTAATTTAGTTTTGATCGACATATATTTTTATTGCATGTAGATCATGCTTATTTTTGAACTTTTATCATTTTGTTAGTTCTTTCTTGCCATCAGCTTTCTCGTCCAAGTTTTATGTTATAATTTCTCCTAGGCTTTTAGGCTGTTTCAATTTTTGCTTTCCTGTTATTTACTGTTATATGGTTGATTACTAGTGCATCTGCTACCATTATGTCAAGATTTTTGAGTAATATCTAGAGTCTTATTATTCGTGCTATATTTTGTAGGCTTGTTATTTTATTTCTGGCTTTAGAATGTTCTTAGCAAGTAGCTAGGATTTTATAAGCTAATATGTCATTCACACAACAAGTTGATAACTGCATTTAAAATTAATATATTATTTCTATGAAGGGTAATTATGATATTAGTGGATATGGCTGATAATTGCTAACTGCTGTTTGGCTACAACCAATTTGGGAAGAAAGTGTGATTTATAATGTATATCAATACTCCATCCCATTCACAGTAAGGGGCATTTCGTGTTTTTGGTGAAAGTGACAATACAGTAGGAGCCGGCTGGTGTGGCCGAGCGGTTCTAGGCGCTTCAGTCTGGAACTTCGCGACCGCTACGGTCGCAGGTTCAAATCCTGCCTCGGTCATGGATGTGTGTGATGTCCTTAGGTTAGTTAGGTTTAAGTAGTTCTAAGTTCTAGGGAACTGATGACCTCAGATGTTAAGTCGCATAGTGCTCAGAGCCATTTGAACTACTTTTGAACACAGTAGGAAAACTATTGAATTTTAATTCGTTTAACCTGTGTGAATCCAGAATGTTCAGTTTTATTTGTCCATAATATTTACCAAAAACAATCCTTGATGATCTCATAACTTCGCGGCGTACCACGCATATCGAAGCATTCCACCAAATATTGGTACATATAACTGATGGTATACGATTTATTGAATTTTATGCAATCTTTTCTACAAATAATCTTTCTAGTCTTCTCGATAACGTACGTGTATTTTTGTAGTCGTTTCATAAGGTTCTTCACATGCGTGTAAAAATATACGTCGCATGGCTACACAGTGGACTAACTTTTGGAGGAATTACTTTAATACTGAATTTTTACAGAAAAATTCCGTCTTGAAAATTTTAAGTGGGAATGAAAAAACAAAAGGAGTATCGGCAAAAGGGTTCGATCAAGAGACCCCTCTCTTATGGAACTAAGCGCTTACTCGTTCAGCAATGGGCCCCTTGAATCTTAACGTCCATACAACGTGTATGAGCAGGCTTAAAAATCTTCAAACTAGATTTTTTCGAAAACGATTAAGATTTGTGCCTTATTGTTTCTAAATTGTTTCTAAATGTTTAACTGCAAGTCGTGCCTATGCCCTCTTTGACTATGAATCAAATCGGTGAGAGGAAGTTCGCATGGTCGCCTCGTCGGTGACAATGTATCTGAGTAACACCAGAGACATTTAAACCATTCTAAAACTGGAATAAGATTTTCACTCTGTAGCGGAATGTGCGCTGATATGAAACTTTCTGGTAGATTAAAACTGTGTGCCGGACCGAGACTGGAACACGGGACCTTTGCTTTTCCCGGGCAACGACTCACGCCCCGTCCTCACAGCTCTACTTCCGTCAGTACCTCGTCTCCTAATTTCCAAACTTCACAGAAGGTCTCCTGCGAACCTTGCAGAACTAGCACTCCTGTTAGAGCACTTGCCCGCGAAAGGCAATGGTCCCGAGTTCGAGTCTGGCTCCGGCACACAATTTTAATCTGCCAGGAAGTTTCATTCTAAGACTGCCGAAACATCTCCTTGTGAAACGCGAAGGAATAACCGCTGCTTAACGAAGTCCAGGCAGACCCCATGTTCTGGAGGACAGGGACCGTCAAGCACTGCGGAGGGTGATTGTAACAAATCGCATGAAATCAGCACAAGGAATCACTCGTGCGTTGAAAAGCGCAGTCAGCAATTCAGCTAGCACAATGACTGCTCGCAGCGTAGTCAAAATGACTGGAATACAATGGTCAGGCAGCTCCTTATAAGCCACACATTTCTGTAGCTTTGATAAGTTATGTGTGTCGTGGTGCTAAGAGCAACGCCACTAGACGCTGGATGGGGAAACGAGTTAATTCCAGTGTTGAATTACGATGTTCCATGTGGCGATACGGTGTAAGGGCTGGGCTTTGGCGAATGAGCGAAGAACTTTATTTGCCAACAGCGGCATACAGAGGAAGTTGTGTTACAGTGTCACGGAGTTTTCCGCGGCTATGGTGTGGTCACACCAATATTCAAGAAAGGTAGTAGGAGTAATCTACTAAATTACAGGCCCATATCGTTAACGTCGATATGCAGCAGGATTTTGGAACATACATTGTGTTCAAACATTATGATTTACCTCGAAGAAAACAGTCTATTGACACACACTCAACATGGGTTTATGAAACATCATTCCTGTGAAACACAACTATCTCTTTATTCGCATGAGGTGTTGAGTGCTATTGACAAAGGAGTTCAGATCGATTCGGTATTTCTGGATTTCCAGAAGGCTTTCGACACTGTACCACACAATCGGCTTGTAATGAAATTTCGTGCTTATGGAACGCCGTCTCAGTTATGTGACTGGATTTGTGATTTCCTGTCAGAGAGGTCACAGTTCTTATTAATTGACGGAAAGTCATCGAGTAAAACAGTAGTGATTTCTGGCGTTCCCCACGGTAGTGTTAGAGGACCTTCGCTGTTCCTTATCTATATAAACAATATGGTAGACAATCTGAGCAGACGTCTTCGGTTGTTTGCAGATGACGCTGTCGTTTATCGACTTATGAAGTCATTAGAAGATCGCCGGCCGGAGTGGCTGAGCGGTTCAAGGCGCAACAGTCTGGAACAGCGAGACCGCTACGGTCGCAGGTTCGCATCCTGCCTCGGCCATGGATGTGTAGGATGTCCTTAGGTTAGTTAGGTTTACGTAGTCCTAAGTTCTAATGGATTGATGACCTCAGAAGTTAAGTCCCATAGCGCTCAGAGCCATTTGGACCATTTTCAGAAGATCAAAACAAACTGCAAAACGATTTAGAAATGATATCTGAATGGTGCGAAATTTGGCAGTTGGCCTTAAATAACGCAAAGTGTGAGGTCATCCACATCAGTGCTAAAAGGAACTCGTTAAACTTCGGTTACATGATAAATCGGTCTAATCTAGAAGCCGTAAATTCAATTAAATAATAGGTATTGCAATTACGAACAACTTAAACTGGTAGGCACACATAGAAAATGTTGTGGGGAAAGCTAACCAAAGACTGCGTTTTCTTGGCAGGACACTTGGAAAATGTAACAGATCTACTAAGGAGATTGCCTACACTACGCTTGTCTGTACTCTTTTAGAATACTGTTGAGCGGTGTGGGATCCTTACCAGATAGGACTGACGGAGTACATCGAAAAAGTACAAAGAAGGGTAACACGTTTTGTATTATCTTGAAATATGGGAGAGAATATCACAGAAGTGATACAGGATTTGGGCTAGACATCATTAAAAGAAAAGCGTTTTTCGTTGCGACGCAATCTCCTCAAGAAATTCCAATCACCAACTTTCTCCTCCGAACGCCAAAATATTTTGTTGACACAGACCTACAAAGGCAGAAACGATCACCACGATAAAATAAGGGAAACCAGAGCTCGTACGGAAAGATATGGTTGTTCGTTCTTTCCGCGCGCTACACGAGATTGAAATAACAGAGAATTATGAAGGTGGTTAGATGAACCCCCTGCCAGGCCTTAAATGTGATTTGCAGAGTATCCATGTAGATGTAGATGTAGATGTAGAATGAATGCCGATGGATATTGACGTATTTTACGGCATTCTGTATTGCGTACAGTACACTGATAGCTCTGGGACGATAACTGTTTGTATCATCATGACTTGCCATAAAGCAATATCTGTGAGGCAATGATCTGTGGACAATAACAGTCTTGAAATAGACACGCCTGTCCTGATTCCTAACTTGAACACAATGGGAGAATTTTGGGAGGAGACCGTGCTTCGACCTCGCTGCAGATACCAGTGTCCAACAACACTACCTTCTTTGAATTCGCGTCTAGAAGAACACTTGTCTGCCATTCCTCTACAGAATTTCGAACACCTCACCGAAAACTGCGCCAGCTCTGTTCAGCCCGTCATAAAGGCGAAATGCGGACACACCTCATGTTCATATCCAATATTACGGGTCAGGATACTTTCGATCAATGAGAGTGTGTTCGCATTCTGCATCTATGTAGATACTCCGCAAGCCACTCCTAGTCACTTCCTTCCCTGTTCCACTCGCAAACAGAGCGAGAGAAAAACGACTGTCAATGTGCCTCCGTATGAGCCCGAATTTCTCGTATCTGGTCATCGTGGTTCTAAAGCGCAATGTGTGCTGGCGTCAGTACAATCGTTCGGGAGTCAGCTTCAAATGCTGGTTCTCTAAATTTTCTCAATAGTATTTCTTGAAAAGAACGTAGCCTTCCCTCCAACGATTCCCTCTTGAGTTCCTGAAGTGGCCCCATAAGATTTACGTGTTTTTCGAACCTTTCGGTAATTAATCTAGCAGCACGCCTCTGAACTGCTTCTTCGGACATTAGATAAAATTTCCTTCAAGTCAAGTTGTATACACATCAAAAACGTTTTGCATCACCCCGGTTCCCAGAACTCCTGAAGATAGACGTTGACTGTGGATATTGTATCACAAACGCAGTCCCTTTGACACTTCAGAAATGCCGCTAAGCCCGCCCAAAGATGTAAACAACCATGTATGAGCAGCGCGTATTAGACGGAGGGGGTCCGATAGCCGATCAGTTCCAATCATTCCACCAGGAAGGAGGTACACGGCTCGCCTTGTCCGTAGTTCAACCACGCCTACACAGTCAACACCGCGGTTCGATCGCCTCCGCGTTGTTACTTTGTGCCAGAAAGGAATTGTCCAGGCGTCTCGGAGTGAACCAAAGTGATGTTGTTCGGACATGGAGGAGATACAGAGAGACAGAAACTATCGATGACATGCCTCGCTCAGACTGCTCAAGGGCTACTACTGCAGTGGATGACCGCTACCAACGGATTACGGCTCAGAGGAACCCTGACAGCAACGCCACCATGTTAAAATAATACCTCTCGTGCAGCCACAGCACGTCTTGTTACGACTCAAACTTTGCTCAATAGGCTGCATGATCCTCAACTTCACTCCCGACGTCCATGCCGAGATTCCTCTTTGCAACCATGACACCATGCAGCTCGGTACAGATGGTCCCAACAAGATGCCGAATGGACCGCTGAGGATTGGCATCACGTTCTCTTCACCGATGAGTGTCGCATATGCCTTCAACCAGACAATCGTCGGAGGCGTGTTTCAAGGCAACCCGGTCAGGCTGAACGCTGTAGACACACTGTCTAGCGAGTGCAGCAAGGTGTAGTTTTCCTGTCGTTATGGGACGGCATCATGTGGGGCTGACGTACGCCGGTGTTGGTCATGGAAGGCCCCGTAACGGCTGCACGATATGTGAATGCCATCCTCCGATCGATAGTGCAGTCATATCGGCAGCATATTGGCGAGGCATTTGTCTTCATGGACGACAATTCGCGCCCCCATCGTGCACGTATTGTGAATGACTTCCTCCAGGATAACGACATCGCTCGACTAGAGTGGCCAGGATGTTCTCCAGACAGGAACCCTATCGAATATGACTTGGATAGATTGAAACCACCAACCACTCTGAGGGATCTACGCCGAATCGCCGTTGAGGACTTGGACAATCTGGACCAACAGTGCCTTGATGAACTTGTGGATAGTATGCCACGACGAATACAGGCATGCAGAATGCAAGAGGACGTGCTCCTGGGTATTAGAGGTACCGGTGTGTTCTGCAATCTGGACCACCATCTCTGAAGGTCTCGCTGTATAGTGGTGCAACATGCAATGTGTGCGTTTCATGAGCAATAAAAAGGGTGGAAATGATGTTTATGTTGATCTCTATTCCTATTTTCTGTACAGATTGAGGAACTCTAGGAACCGAGGTGATGCGAAACATTTTTAGATGTGTGTATTTGCTGCAACGTTCTCTAGAGAACGTAGCTGCCGTTGTGCAAAACGTTGTTCGAACCACTAAGGGGGCACAGTCTCTAGGAACAACTCACTGTTCATCAGTGCACGCGCGACATACTTTCTCGCCGACGCAGATTCCCCGGACCGGGACAATCCCGCTACGGGAGGCGCTTTCCGCATCGTCCATCTTCCACCGCTCGTCCCGCGTCCCGTTTTACGAACACGAGTCTAACCACGAGAGATTT
Source organism: Schistocerca nitens (assembly GCF_023898315.1). Taxonomy (NCBI): domain Eukaryota; kingdom Metazoa; phylum Arthropoda; class Insecta; order Orthoptera; family Acrididae; genus Schistocerca; species Schistocerca nitens. The sequence goes on from NC_064617.1 coordinate 850,121,034, forward strand.
TATGGTGCTGTTAAAATTCTTGCGATAAAATAACAGACCTTTTTGTGAAAGAATGGCTAACGTGACGGTTTAATCTCTCGCACGGTTGTAGATTTTAATCCGAGCGAACTACGGCGCGCGCGGCGGGATGCATAAAACACTTGCCGGTCGGCGCGCCGACCGCAGCGAGGTCTGGCGGCGGAGCGCCGCACTAGCTGGCCGGCGCGCGGCCAATTACCGCTCGTTTCTCCGCCCCGCGCGCAATATAGACGCGCGCACTTTTTATTTATTGTTCTAAAAGAAGGGCGTAATTTGCAGCCGAGACTCGAGCGCTAGGTATCCGCCGGGGAACTCCCGACCATTTATAACTTCATTGCACGCTTTCATGTCAGGTATTCAGTGACTATACGGACCAAATTTCTTGGTATTAAACTGTGTTAAAAAGCTCCTTCCTTTCTCGACTGCCGGCAGCATTACCGGGAGAATCTGTAACTTTCACAAATGTGAGGGATGCGCAATATTTAATTTAACTATTAAAATAGTAGTGTTACTTGTAACAGACAATGCTGGTAACTTGTTCTTGTACTCCTCCTGATGCCAATATGTACACTGACAAGAAAAAAAATCGAGGCACCAAGAAGGAGTTGCGCGACATAAACGAAAGCTAGTAGGCGTGTTTTTGCACCTAAAACATGATGTTTATTCAAATTTCGCGCCAGTCTCATAAGAGTGGTGTTAGTAGCGCCGCTATGAGGATGTAAATCAGATTTGATTTAAATACGCGCTGTATCGGTCGTGTGCATCGGTTAAAATGGTTCACATGGCTCTGAGCACTATGGGACTCAACTTCTGAGGTCATTAGCCCCCTAGAACTTAGAACTAGTTAAACCTAACTAACCTAAGGACATCACACACATCCATGCCCGAGGCAGGATTCGAACCTGCGACCGTAGCGGTCTCGCGGTTCCAAACTGCAGCGCTTAGAACCGCACGGCCACTTCGGCCGGCTGTGCATCGGTTACCTTTCAGATTGGACGTGATGAGTTTATGTTAGACAAGAATGCCTTTAAGACGACAAAGGCGCCATTAGGAACATCTCATTCAATTTGAGCGAGGTCGTGTAATACGGCTACGAAACGCTGGACGTTCCTTCTCCTATACTGCAGAAAGACTTGACAGGAATGTAACCATCGTACATGCTTGCTGGCAGCGATGCTCACTATAATGTACAGTCGCAAGAAGATCGGGCTCCGGTCGGCCTCGTGGCAATGCTGAGAGGGAAAACTAAGGCATCCCGTGTGTGGCTCTGGCACATCGTACTGCGTCTGCAGCAGCAATTTGAGCAAAGGTTGACACCACAGTGACACAACTAACAGCTAACAATCGGTTACTTCAAGGACAGCTCCAAGCCAGATGCCCTGTAGAGTACATCTCACTGTAATTGGGTAACCTCTTTTGATGCTAGTCAATTTGTCAGGATGAGCATTATTGCAAGGGCATTTGATTCTAAAGCATTATGTCAGGGTGAAAAACACTAAATAAATTACTTTTTCTCTCTTAACAACATGTGGGCAGGGTGGGTTCTTCCTTGGCTCGGGTATGAGGTAGAATGAAACAGCATTTTTACATAAGATAACTTTTATTGATAGATTTCCTTACTGGATAGATTTATTGATAGATTTCCTTACTGGATTGTTCTGTCTGGGAGAGCGGCAGCTGTGTCGTTTGCGAAGCCTTTTGCTGCCTGAGCAGTGGCGTCTGATTATGCCTGGCGGTGTATATCTCGTGTCGCTGTTTCGTCCAGTTGACTGGAGACGCGCATCATCAGGTAGCCCGTTTAATTACTGAGAACGAAGTCGTGAATTGGATGGTGATACATTGGATGTGGCGTCCCAGTGTTTCTCTTCTCTATGCGGCCGCGTGTGTCAGTGTTATGCGTCGGCCAGCGGAGCGGCGCGACGGGGTAAGGCCAGTGTCCCGGACTCGAACAATGGACTCCAGCTTGCCAGTCTTCGGCTGTCAGATCTTCATCACCAGCTCAAAGGTGACTGCTGATGTGAGGACGTCTTCTTCCCATCCTCACGAGCCACCCGGATACGTAAAAGTCAGTCGTCAAGTACCTTCTAACTTCTGTCTTCTGGCGGCGAGGCTGCTGCTTGCTATTTCATTACAGTGGCGGACTTGGTGATTTTGAACGTGCTGACTTGCAAGTGCCAGCCGTTGCCCGCTGTTTGCCAGTGTGTAACTCTTCTAAACTAAACTAAGTTTTTCATTTATTTTCTAATTTCTACTTCACTAATTTATTTACCTGTCTTAAGTACCACTCAACATCACGGACCCCAAGCCACCGCCATTTGCCACCTCAGTGCTGTCAAGCGAGAGCTCATTGGAGGGCAGGGTGGAGGTCTGTTTTGTTTTCTGAGCTGGTTCTGCTTCGGTACCAGTGATGGACGTGTGTTGGTTAGCAGGAGGCTAGTTGAGGGCCTGCAACCAGTCTGTCTGTGTGCGAGACACACTGGAACTATCCCTGGAGTTATGGTAGGAGGTGCGGTTTCATTTGACAGCAGGAGCACTCTCTTGCTTATCCCACGCACCCTGACTGCAAATTATTACGTCTGGTGATTCGACCTGTTGTGCTGCCATTCATGAACAGCATCCCGCGAGCTGTTTTCCAGTAGGAGAAGGCCAGCCCACGTACCGCTTTTGTAACCCAAAATGCTCTACAGAGTGTCGACATGTTGCCTTAGCCTGCCCGATCACCAGATCTGTTTCCAATCGAGCACATATGGGAGATCAACGGGCGAGAACTCCAGCGTCACCTGCAAACAACATTAACCGTCGCTGTATTGACCGGCCAAGTGCAACAGGCAAGCAACTCCATCCCACAAACTGACATTCTGCACCTGTACAACGCTTGCGTACTTGTATTCAATAATCGTGGTTATACCGGTTATTGATGTACCAGCATTTCACATTTGTAACGGTTTATCTCGCCCTCCCCCCCCCCCCCTGAACCATGGACCTTGCCATTGGTGGGGAGGCTTGCGTGCCTCAGCGATACAGATAGTCGTACCGTAGGTGCAACCACAACGGAGGGGTATCTGTTGAGAGGCCAGACAAACGTGTGGTTCCTGAAGAGGGGCAGCAGACTTTTCAGTAGTTGCAGGGGCAACAGTCTGGATGATTGACTGATCTGGCCTTGTAACACCAACCAAAACGGCCTTGCTGTGCTGGTACTGCGAACGGATGAAAGCAAGGGGAAACTACAGCCGTCATTTTTCCCGACGGCATGCAGCTTTACTGTATGGTTAAATGATGATGGCGTCCTCTTGGGTAAAATAGCCCGGAGGTAAAATAGTACCCCATTCGGATCTACGTTCGGCGACTACTCAAGAGGACGTCGTTATCAGGAGAAAGAAAACTGGCGTTCTACGGATCGGAGCGTGAAATGTCAGATCCCTTAATCGGGCAGGTAGGTTATAAAATTTAAAAGGATGTAGGCTGCAGTATATACTGGGAGATGAAGAAGCTTGCACAGCATAGAGTAGCATGGAGAGCTGCATCAAACCAGTCTCAGGACTGAAGACCACACAACAACATCTCGCCCTTGTGCTAGATGCTGCTTATTTTCAGATTAACTTAAGTTATTTTGAAACCCCACATTCTCCTCTTTCAAGCAAAAGTTTTACCTTTTCTGAAAACCTGCTATTTCAAAAGTTATTTGCATGTAATATTTTCGTGTTCCAGAATGTTCGTATTTTAAAACTTTATTCTTTCGAAAATCCAGTGTTATAATTTTATAGCCTCGATTTCCCCGTTCCTAAAACTACACACTACAACCAAAATAACTTGATAGTTTATTAGTTACTCAAATTAGAAAATTTCACGTTGTAGAAAATTCTTGGTGAACTTCGGGAATCCCCGTATGCGTTAAGTCTTTGCTCTCATAAAATAGTATCTATTGTTATGTCATTTTCTAATTATACAGCTTTTTGTTATACGAATGCACTTCACTGCCTGTTCTATCTCTGTATCTTTTATGTTAACATCTGAAATGTAATACAGGGTTGTTGTTGTCATTGTTTTTGTGGGAGGACACCAGACAGCGAGTTCATCGGTCTCATCGGATTAGGGAAGGACGGGGAAGGAAGTCGGCCGTGCCCTTTCAAAGGAACCATCCCGGCATTTGCCTGGAGCGATTTAGGGAAATCAAGGAAATTCTAAATCAGGATGGCCTGACGCCGGATGTAATACAGGGTGACACAGAATAACGGTAATGTTTGAAATAAGTAGTGGCAGCCATGGGCAGGTGGCAGCACTGCGGGTTCGTGACACTTAGCGAGCAAACAGTCCGCCATTTCAGTAACCATGGATCAGTGGAACGGACAACAGCGTGCGTTAGCCATAAAAATGTTCCACAAAAACATTAGCGGCGCAGAGGGACTCTCCACGTTTTTATAATTTAGGACGACATGATGCCGTTCCGTAAACACGCAGCAAAATGTTGGATTAATAAGTTTGAACAGAATGGATCTGTCCTCAAGAACAAACCAACAGGACGACCAAGGAGTGTGCGTTCTCCAGCGAACATTAATGTTGTACGCAAGTCTGTCTTGCGGAGCCCACGGCGTTCAATTCGTAAGCAAGCATCAGTGGTTGGAATGTCCCAGGAGAGTGTTCGCAGAATTCTTCACCCTGATTTAAAATTTCATACGTACATCTGGTGCACCAATTGAAGGACAACGATTACCGTTTACGATTAGGATTCTGCTAACAAATGATAACAAAGATAAACAACGATGATGATTTTCTAAACAACTTTTGAATGTCAGATGAGGCACATTTTGATCTCACAGGTTAGGTGAACAACCAGAACTACCGTTACTGGGCAAACACAAATCCTAATGACGTTCATGAGCGCCCTTTACAAGCTAGTAAAGTGACAGTATGGTGTGGTGTTTCATCACATGTGACTATCGGACCGTATTTTTTTCAAAAATGAGCAGGGAAACACAATAACTGTCAATGCCGATCGTTACGTGGAAATGTTATAAACTACCGTTACACCTGCATTGAACATCTTTCCAAACGTTCAGGAAGCCTGGTTTCAACAGGACGGAGCGACATCACACACCACACGGCAATCAATGGCATACGTGCGAGAATTGTTTGGCAACCGTGTGATCTCAAGATTCGGTAACATTTCCTGGTCCCCTAGGTCGTCAGATTTATCCGTTTGTGATTTTTTCTTGTGGGGCTACCACAAGAGCAAAGTCTACACGACTCGACCAAGAATGCTGGATGAGTTGAAACAGAGAATTCGGGATACAATTCACAGTATCCCAGGTGAGATGTTACAGCGCTCAGTGAGGAATCTCAACAGCAGATTTCACGAATGTATTCGTACAGGAGGACGCCATCTGAAGGACGTAATTTTAAAAAAAATGTAACTGCTATTAATGTTTCGTAAATGGTGAATTTGTAAGGTTTCAGGTACTATGACTCCAATGTCTTTCCTTCATCACTTCTAGTTTTATTGGATTGTGTAAATGTTCCCGTATTTCTGTATTTTACCGTATTGTAAATATTGTTACACGCGCGTTTGTAAATAAGTTTCTGCACAAACCAGCAGGACTGTTAAAGTGCAGACTTTTAAGTCCTTCTTTGTGTTTACCACTTCAGAATTTTCTCAAACCAGTCATAGTATTTCTTTAAAGTAAGTACCGCCATTAGACTGTTGTTTATTTACAGTACCGCCATTAGACTGTTGTTTATTTCCAGTGATACATTTACACTTATACAATCATTATTTCGGCTTCAAAGTGCCATTGTCAAGACGGTATACTCACTGATGAAACAAAGCAGTGGGCTCTGTCAGAAATATCGACTCTTAGACAATGTGTCTAATAGTGTATTTTTATACGGCAGTATGATATCTTAGGCAATTTATAAGACTTGAATAATGGCACTTTGAAACCGAAATCCTGATTGTGTAAGTGTAAATGTAACACTGTAAATAAACAACAATCTAATGGCGGCACTGACTTTAAAGAAATATATTATGACTGTGGCCCTGCATTATGAAAAAAAATTATCAGTCATTGTAGGTGTAACTTACCGATCCGTGTTGCATAATTTATATTATAGAACCAGAAAGCTACGATGTGAAACGTTTAGTAACAGTTAACATGAATGGACTGAGTAGAATGGATTATGTTATTTTACATCATTATCAGTTGTTTATAAAACTTAATAATCGTTGGAAGATGATTACATAGATGAAATTCCTAAGGTAAATACATTGTTTGTTCTCCATCAAAATCTTTCATTTGCTGCTAACTATGCCTATCAGTAGTTAGTGCTTTCAGGAGTTAGAATCTTTTATTTAGCTGGCAGTACTGACGCTCGCTGTAGTGCAGTAGTTCGAGTAACGAAGATTTTTGTGAGGTAAGTGATTCATGAAAGGTATAGGTTATTGTTAGCCAGGGCCATTCTTTTGTAGGGATTTTTGAAAGTCAGATTGCGTTGCGCTAAATATAGTGTGTGTCAGTTTAGTGACGATCAGAATAAGTAAAGAGAAAACCGTCTGAGTACGTTGAGTTTTGCTCAGCTGTTTGAAAATGTAATAACGTAAGAGTTTTTCCAGCACTGTCATTCTTTACGTTCAAAGGGAAAGTTTCAAACTTATGTATATCAATGAAAAATTATCGGACTTTGTGTGCAGTAAGATGCAGGTATTTTTATGAAGTATAAATCGCTATGGTACACCACACAGCAGGGCTTCAGCACAGTCCTAGACCACATCGACCAATCGCTATCCAAATTACTGTTCAGTTCTCAATAAAAGAAATGATGTTTAAGACTTAGATTTCACTACGAAACGATAGTCTAGGTCCAATTAAATTCATTATTATTGTTTCGATATTACCACGCACATAACCAGAACGAACTTACAACTGATCAATGACAAGAACGTAAAACAAACAAAATCTTACCTGTCAGAAAACAAAGAGATTAATCATATAGCGTTAAAGGTCACATGTGAAATACTTTTCGTAGATACTCACATGTTACTAAACACAGAAAACCTAAACATAAAAATACCAATTCTTACTCTTTTCTTGTCTTTCAGTAACGTAAGTATTAGTATTTAAACCACAGTTTAAGTGTAATGACACATCTAACTTTGCGCAGTTTCTTACTTCCATGTAAATATTACAATAACTAAAACCATTAAGAAAATGATGGGCACATCATAATTAACCTGATACATAAAGCTATAAGTAACACAAAAATTAATTTTTTAACCAAACAGTTTCTGTAAAATCGTTTGGAAAAGATTTCAGGACGTGTGCCTCGATTCTGTCCTCGGCTACTGGCCGAAAGGTGGCAGACACTGTCGGCCTCCCGTTCCGAACAAACGAATGAACTCGACCAGCGCTTTGGACGAAAATTGGTCACTGCGCATCGGCCATGGTATCCTGCGCAGATTCCTTAACAGTTAATTAATAGTTAACAGCGGCACTCCCGAGTGAAAAGTTGTTGTACTATGCGAGCAGTGCCACCTCCCTAACAGACAAGACTTTACACATTTACAGCTCCAATTATGTTATGCTCTGTACTAGGTATTATGCCTTATGATACACTACATCACTGTGAAGTATCTTTGTGTATAGAAAATATTCTGTTTTAAATATTTACTCTTATTTGTCCAAGAAAGAACGAATACAATATTTAGAATCGTTAGTTAAATCTTAAATTTATCGAAGTGCAAACTGTTTCGCAGCCATACAATACATTTATAAAACCCTCATACAGTACTGTTAAATGCTCCGCCGGTTTAAGGACAATTCACGACCAACGTGGAAACTGGCAAAGACTTGTTAGGCTCTTAGAAACAGTTGCGTGGATGGAACTGGAACACTGCAGCCAAAAACTCGTAGTTAATAGTTAACCCTGTTCCCAGTCAAAAATGGAGTTGGCACACAGTTACACTATTTAGGATTTCAAACAACGCCTTCTGCAAAACATAATGTATTTTAGTTTCTATTTATCCAAATGCATTTTGACAGCTATGTATCATCTTCTGTGACTCTCGATATATTTTTGTAAAATTGTCATACAAATTTCAATTTTTTTTTTCTTTTTAAGGCCTGAAAACTATAACATGTGTATTTTATGTATATTGTTTTGACTGTTCACCTGAAACTACATTAATTGTGAAAGTGTATTTGTACAGATCGGTTTTTTCTACGCCTTTTTACAGTATGACGGAATTTCTATGAAAACTAGTCAGAAGAATTTGCATAAAGAGTTGTTGAATTTTGAAACGCTGTTTCGAGAGTAATCTTTGCGCAATTCCATAATGTATGTTTTTTGTCCAGTTTTGCATTTTTAGTGTGTTTTCTTTGTCTCTTGTAATTAACAATTTTTTTCTCCATACTTCATTCTCACCTGTTTTCACACTACTTTTATCCAGAAAAAGGAGTTGAGAAAACAATTCTGTCGCCATACTCATCGAGTGACGCTACGTTACTGTCGCCGTTCACTTGTTCATCGTCTTCTTTCTGTTCAGGGTGGCGCTAATTTCGAATGTTTGGTGAATCTATTTGTGTTGCATCTGCTGGGAGAGAATCTATTTAATGCGCTCGCGCTCTCGCACGCACGAGCGTTTGTGTGTGTGTGTGTGTGTGTGTATGTGTGTGTGTGGTTGGGTACGTGGGTGGAATGAGAGAGAGAGAGAGTGTTACTGATTGAAAATTAACCCTGTACTGAACACAAACAAAACGATAAACAAGTGAACGGTGACATTAACGAAACGCCTTGCGATGAGTGTGGTGACAGAAGTGGTTTCTCAAATCACGTTTATGTGTAAAAATAGTATGAAAGCAGGTGAGAGAGAATCAGGAAGGGGTGTGAAAAACAACTCTTTTAGCAAGTTCTTCTGACTACTTTGCATACGACATCCCTTCAAACGATAAAAAGGTGTAAAAAAGCCACCTGTACAAATTCGCTTTCAGTATTAATGTAGTTTATAGTGACCAATCGAAATAAATAAATAAATAAAATGCACATGTTTTTAGTCCTGAAATAGATAAACAACCATGAAGTTCGTATGAAATTTCTATAGAAATGAATCTAGATCCACAGAAGATAACACATCGTTTTCGAAACGTGTTTTGGTAAATAGAAACATTGTAGAAAATTGAGTTCAAAACCCGATATTTAATTCGTAAAGACTGAAAAAACGCCAACAGGAACTTCCAGTTCTAGCAGTTCTATTATTTTAAATTTACTAACGTATCTCTGTTAACAGATTTACTCCATCTCTTCCTAAATTGGCCTAATCATTTCGTCCATACATGCTGCACCTCAACATCCTCTTCAATTTGTTCTCTTTAGTGTAGTGTTTGAAAGACCATACAATTCGCCACAGCATCGTCAACACTTTTCACTTCGCAAGCATTAATCACGTCCTACCACACGACATAGGTACTTAATTTATATGTTAAACTGAGAGAGAGAGAGAATAATGCCGTACTTCAAGATCTACGTATGTTTCGCAAACACATATGAATATGGATCACGATGGTACTTTAGTAGTAATGACTAGTCATTGACAGCATTATTTGTTGCAATATAACTCCAAGAAAGTATACAAATAAAGAGCATTTTCCGGTTAGCTAAGGCTCATTGGTAAAATACAACCCAGTGTCCATGTACCCTCTGCATTTTGTAACTTCTGAACGTAATGATACTGCACTTGTGAAAACCTCAAAGATATAAATAAGGAACCAGAAAGAGTAAGAGGTTGAGTAAAGAGACTGCTGCTATTCCGAAATTCATTTTTTCACTTTTATGACTGCTTTGACGAGGCCGTCACGACTTCCTCTCCGGTGCTAAACTCTTCATCTCAGAGTAGCACTTAAACCCAACGATCTCGATTATTTATTGAATTTATTCCACTCTCTGTCTTCTTTTACCGTTCTTATCCACCATGGCTGCCTCAAGTACCACGGAAGTTCTTCCCATGCTGCTATAACATATATCCTATTATGGGGGTACAAAGATGTGAATTAATAATTGGGGAGTTCATTAAACACTTGCTCCCATATTAGCTGACATGACAGAGAAATCTTGGATAGATGGTAGGCAATCGAGTTTAGGTTATGTTATTAAGGTCAGTCGGGATATTGAAACGATTCAGGGTTCGTTATGTTTGGATTTTTTCGTTAGAGGTTGTGGGGCCTACTTTACAATCGTTTGTGATAAACCTTTTGCATTTCCTTTATGTTTTCGTTTTCTTTAAAGGCAAAGGGAGAAGATGAAGCGGTAGCCCATCATAGAGCCTATGCCTACCGTAATCTATTTTTTGACTTTCAGTTGTTAAAAAACAGAGGATTTTTTTCTGGTACCAGTAGGAGGAAGGAAGGATTCGCGCTCAGCAAGTGAGCAAGTGAACGAGTGAGAAGCACGCCATTTTTAGCGAGTAATTGTAGACCGCCATTTTGGGGTCGCTATGAATAAGTGAGGAGTATGTATTTCATATGTGCACCGTTTATAAAAATACAGTACTGTTTTATTAACAGAAAGGTCGTGTGAGTTGTTATTTCAAATAGTACAATAATTACAAGAACTGAAGCCCACCTGTGTACTTTGGAAAATTACGAAGATCCGATAAGGTTAATGGGAACACGGTCAAGACTTCAAAGGTGAACACGGCGACCAAACGTAGCATTATAAAGAATGGTAAGCACAAATCTACAGCGGAGAAAGAAACTACTTCGCCTTGCAAAATAATATGAACTAATACGAACTTATTTCCAGGCACAGCTCAGCTTATTGTGCCTGTCATTCATGCCGAAAAATTAATCTCATTAATTCAATACATTTTAAAAAGCCACGCATTTCGACATTTTATTATCATCTATTCCATTTTTTTATTATATTACAAAGTGGCGATAGGTGACAGGCACGATACGTAGTGGGCAAAACTGTGAGTACTAGTATTGTTAGGAAAATGAATAAACATGTATGTTAACAATTTCTTTATGTTCCATGTACGCTGATGATGTGACGGAGACGGTGATGTGATACTGAAGAAATACTATCAAAAGGAAATAATAAATAAATTAGAAGGAAGAAGGCGACAATACCAAGAGCACACAATAAAGCACAATAGAGGAAGTACCATTTACAAGACAACAATCAGGTAGGACCGCGCAATGCATATACAGAATGCGTTCCCAGTAGACCTATTAGAAAGTCCATCCACCTATTTCCTAAAATCCAGAACCTAAAGCTTCAGAGATTAACGCTATTGTAGTCAAGTAGAGATAATGACATTTCTTTATTAGTACGGAAAATATATTGATTGAAGAACAGTTGAGACTACAATTACATACAACTATATATGCGTTTTTTCGCGTGAGAAGTAGCGCGGAAGTAAAATCTTAAAAAAGAAAATTTTTATTTTGATAACTGCAGTGGTATAAGGATTTCTATAATGGAGGGTCAAAACAATAAGTAAAATGTCATTCGGAAATCACAATGCCCATGTAGTGGATGTTCATTTGCAAAATGGAATAATGAGTGGTTTGGAACCATTTAGCGGGGATTATTTGGATGCTGGGCGCGACATGCCATTGTTGCATTCGATGCTCATGAATACAGAACATTTAATTACAAGCAATACGTTAATTACAGTGGACGTAACTAATGGCACCTCGAGGCAAGAGAATATTTTAAATGAGAGCAGTACGCGTAGTACGGACGTAGATGCTGACAGGCGTAGGCCGGAAGTGAATACGGAAGATATGCAAGCCTTATTTCGAGCCTTAACAGAATCCATACAAACAAGCATGAATGCAATGAAAGCAGACATAAATTCAAAAATGTCGAGTTTATAGACTAAAATGTCAAGTTTACAAACGATACAAGCAGACATGACTAATATGAAAGCAGACATGACTAATATGAAAGCAGACATGACCACAGTAAAGTCCGAGATCGAGAAGGTTAATACAAACATGACACACATTTCAGACGAGGTAAAAAATTTGCGCACAGAACTCAATAGTCTGGACACGAAGTTCACACAACAGATTTCACAAATCTCCACGGAGGTGGATAGGAAAATTAATGAACAAGTACAAATTTCGGTTCACGATATGGGTGAGAAATTAAAAGGCATAATGGGCGAAAAATTTGAAACACTAACACACACGTATCGACAGGAGCTATCCGGAATTAGAGAAACCCAAGAGAATTTACAGGCAATGCAAAAGAATACGCAGGTCAACTTAGACATTGTACAATCAGAAGTAGCGAAACTACATTCTTTCTGTGACGACCTGCCAGAAAATGTAGAAAAAATCACATTGGAGGTAGGATTACTCAAGTTAGAACACAAGAGGATCAACTCAGACATTGTGCAGCTTTATGAATCGGTAAAGAGCAATGCAAAGGACGAAAATACAACGTTCGCAGAAAAATGCGTACGTGAACATCGTACCTATGTGGAAGCGGTAAAGGAAGTAATGGGGGACAAGGAAGAAGAAATCTTAAAACGCGTAGGACATGATATCAGACAGTTAGAACAACGGTTAAGAGACGAAATAGTTAACAAACAAAGTACGGTAATATCTTCGCCTGGGGCGGTAATCGGAGCGATAAACAGCCATCCGCCAGTGGGAGAAATCAGTGGCGCGGACAACAATGCCCAACCCACGCCGCGCCACCGCATGTCGACGCGCGACGCGAGCAGCGGGCAAAACTTTGCTGAAACAAATATACCATCAGCGCAGGGAAATGCTGTTCCGCCGTGCTGGACAGCGTTGTTAATGGATGAGAGCTTAATGAAACATCGACAGTTTCCCGTATTCTCAAATGAGAAAAAGCGAACGCACCCAGTAGTGTTTGTCCGAGCCTTTAGAAATGTACTGCCCAGGACTTGGACAGAATCTCAAAAGATTAAATATGTAGTAGGACACACCGAGGGTGATGCCCTTTTGTGGGCTACGGAGATGTCAGAACTTTGCAAGACATATGATCAGTTTGAGAATGCATTTTTAGATAAATACTGGTCAACAGATATCCATGAGAGGTTAAGACGAGAGGTATTTAACCCAGAACCATATCATTCAAAATTCGGGGGGCTAAGAAGCTATTTTGAAAAAGACCTAAACAAGACCCGTTACTGGAATAATCCGATATCTCATTGTAGGGAAGCAGCCTACTCACGCTGCAGTAAATTCACATCAGTCTTTCCATTGTGTGCCAGCCAGTCTGATGTAACTAGCTCTGACGTCATAAATGTTGCGCAATACTTTAGAAATCAAGCAAATAACCTAAAACTTTTCTAACATGTCAGGAGTAATACTAAATTAATATGTGTTAAATATCAGTTCGATAACTTAAGCCATTTTCGAAATTTGGACGTTTTCTGTAAAAATCATTGGCGCAACAGAAAAGAGCTAGAGACTTCAAAATTTATATTTAGATTCATCTTTCATAATAATTTAATAAAAACAGTACTTTGGATTTCACAAATTAAGATTTTAGTGGAAATTCATGATTTTCTGGTTTTCGTCTCAAAACTTAAGGAAGCAAGATAGATTAAGTAGGCTAATAAATAAGGCTAGGATGTTTATATTTAAATAGGTTGGAGATCCGCTATAGCTATGAAGATGTGAAAAGTTTCATTTGAATACCTATAAAATTATAGCGACAGCGTATCTCCAAAGGGCCAGTTCAGAGCTCATCTATTGCGTGCAGTGTAATTAAATTAATTCTCGCGCCCAAAATATTTAACTTAGCCACGTCAAAATTTTATTATCAATACTTACCTGCGTGCTGAATGCACATTTAAATTAAGAGCTTCATCGGCCATCAGCAAGAGAAGCTATGATTTATTCGGTCACTTAAAGTGGTGCATTACTAGCCCAGCGGCTAGTCGGGAGAGCCGATTTGATCAGGCGTTCCGTTAGCCATCCGCACCGCGGCTTTTTATATAAGAACGCTGCGCGAGGAAGAAAGGCCCCAGTTCTCTCCAGACGCTGAATAACACGCCATCTGTGTCGGGAGTCGCGTCGCGTCGGTATCACTGCTACAAACAGCCTCGGATGCCTTATTAAGTTACTCGAGATGCGCGTAACCAGTAAATCATTTTCAAGTGAAGTGTTAATTCTGGGATGATTTTCATTATCTAGCTTCAGTTTGCGTATTGTCGTATTTTCACGTGCCGTCGCGGGACAGACATTCTCCCAATTATTTAGCGTGGCGTTTGATGAAATATTATCATCAAACTATGGCGAGCATTCATTTTAACATTTAATTCGGACATTTATAGTTGCATCAGCGCATTAGACTCTGAACTGCTCTGTTAGTTAGGTTGTAGGGATACTTGTGTTTTTCATTTGTGACTTTCAGAATATACTCAACTATTTTAGAAAATCGTTTTTGATTATAAATCATGGACAATCTCCTAATTCCTCAGAGCTATAAGCTGCAGTTATAAGTTTATTCTCGGATGAAGTGGGCACTAGGAATTCTAATTACAGGCTTCACGTTTTGTTAAATCACTTTCTGGTTGCTAAAGTGTAATTAGAGAGCCAGTGTTGAGAACGGCGAAAGACAGCATAAATAACATACTAAATAATAGGAACTGATTTTACATTCAAACTTTTATACAGCAAACATAAATTTCCAAAAACCGCCGCCCCACATCATGTCGATGTACTGAAAATCTTAAAGAACAAGTTACCTGCAAATGTTAGGGAAAAATTAATAACTGTTCCCGAATATGATCTCGAGTATTTTCTTTCAGTGCTCGACTCAATAGATCTGATTCATGAGGATGGGCAAGCCACGCCTAGTTATCGTAACGGTAATGGACACAACCCAAACGGGAAGAACTATGGTAACGGCAATGGCTTTGGAAATTATAACGGTCGTGTGCGTATGAATGAATGGCATCCGTATGCACCGCCGCGCCACAACGGAAATCCGTACAATCAGTCTACCCATCAGCCACAGGGTGACCGAGGGTACGAAACTAAATATCAGCCCCATAGGTACGGTAATGGCCGAGACAACAGAAATTCCATGGAAAACTTCGACAATAGGCGACAAGGAAATGCAAATCACCAGGAACGGAATATGCAACACAGGGATCCGAGAGATAACAGGCAGTCCGTACAGTCAAATCGAAACAACCGAGACACGAACTGGCGAGCACGCGAACATACGGTAAACATAGTAGAAGTGACGGCAGAAAATGAAGCAATATCTTTGCCGGTCCCAGGAAATAATAATCGAGCGTGACTAGAGGAAGAAGGTAATGAACTGTCAGTGTGCCATAGTATTAATAAGAGCGACTTAAACACTATAACGAACAGGAACGGAAAGGAGGAAGCTGACACTGAAACAAACCTACACATACAGCATATTCAGAATCTATTTTTAAGGTATGATAAGGACGCAGAAATGAAAGAAGACTTGTTTATCGAAGAGACAGAAACAACACGCAAGGTAAGTGAAATTATTCAAGCAACAATAAGGGTAAAGGTGGGAAACATAGATGTACTAGTTGTTTTGGATACTGGCGCGTCGACAAGCTTGTCTACTAGCTTGTTCAAAGAGATAGCGAGGGACGTAAATGTTCCCACACTACCTGTAGAGAACTGTAAGATCGTAACGGCGATGGGAAGTAAATCTAAAGTTATAAAATTACAGGCCAGCATACCCATTAGCATATGTGGTGTAATTTTGCAGTGTACTTTCTTGTTGGTAGACAAACTTATAGTGAACTCTATACTTGGTATGGAGGTGTTCAGAAGATATGGGATAAAAATAGATATCGGCAGCAGGGAATGCCAATTTCATTTAGGGGAGCGCCCACTGACTGTGGACTTAATAAGAACTACAATGACAAATCAGATTAGGCCGATACCAGACATTAATGTTAAACTTGTCTACCCTCAATCCTTAATGGCAAAGGAGATGGAACTTGATGACGCTGGTAGGGAGATCCTCGATGAGCAAACAGTATACAGTAAAATAAGTAAATCCACTTGTCTTAACAATGAACAGCGAAGTGAACTGACAAAATTACTCTTCAAATACCATAACATTTTTCGTAAACAACCTAGTGTTATTAAGGGATAAGAGTATAAAATGGAAGTATACCCGCATGAAACATATTGTAGAACGTCATAAGGCACCCCTTGGGCAAGGAAAGAGGCAGTAAGAAAAGAAATAGAGCGTATGATTAGGTGGAGGGTTATTGAAACATCGCACTCACCTTACTGCAGCCCGAATCTCGCAGTTGGTAAAACTGACGGAACGGTGCGGTTGGTGTTAGACGCGAGGGAAATAAACAAGATCATCGTTCCTATAACAACAAGGCCACAGAATCTAGAAGAGCAGCTATTAAAGTTTCATGGCGTTAAGTATTTAACATCCCTTGATTTGAAAGATTCGTACTGGCAAATTTTATTACATGAAGAGAGTAGAAAGTATACAGCTTTCATAAATGCCGGGAGGAGCTACCAATTTAGGGTGCTGCCTTTCGGATTAAATGTGAGCGCTGGTGTATTTATTGAATCATTAGACAGGGTACTTGGACCAGAACTGCTTAGCCAGGTTACACTCTACGTTGATGATCTATTAATTGCAACTCAAATATGGGATGAACATGTAAGTATTTTGGAAAGGATTTTTCAAAAATTTGAGGAATACAATGTCACAGTTAACTTTAAAAAGTCTGAATTCGGAAAGGAAAAAATAAAATTCTTAGGGCATATTATTTCACCAGTAGGAATTCTACCTGACCCCAGTAAACTAGATGCGATACGGAATTTCCCAACACCCTATACTAAGAAACAATTAAAAGGTTTTCTAGGAATGGCCTCGTTTTTCAGGAAGTTTTTGCCACAACAATTGTTGAACAGTAGTTCACTATTAAACTTACTGCGTAAAAACCACAGTTGGTTGTGGACTAAAGAATGTGAAAATGATTTTCAGCAGATTAAGCAGGCGCTGATTAACGCGCCTATCCTGAAACACCCAAATATGGAATTGGATTTTTGTTTAAGCACCGATGCTAGTTATCAGGGGCTCGGTGCGTGCCTGTTTCAAATAATAACAAAGGATGGTAAGGAAGAAGTCAATGTAATCAGTTTTGCCAGTAGAACCCTCACAGAATGTGAAAGATCTTATTCCGTAACTGAGCTAGAAGCGTTAGCAGTAGTTTGGGCGTTTCGTAAATTTCAATATTACCTTTGGGGAAAACATACCAAAGTTTACTGTGATCATCAAGCCTTGTCCTTTCTTCTGATGTGGAAGTTGTTACATAAGAGAATAGCGAGTTGGTGCATGTATGTCCAAGAGTTTGATTTTGAGATAGTGTACATAAAAGGGGAACAGAATGTTTTGGCAGATGCACTATCACGGTTACCTCAAGGTCTTACCGATTTCCACGAGTTAGAGGAACAAACATCAGACTTCAAGGTGCTTTTACTAAATGATGGAATTTTTAAACCATATTATATTAAAATGTGCAAAAACATGCAACGTTTACAGGAAGAAGACCCGAGATGGATCAAGGTAAGGAAAAAATTGCAGGCTACAACACACGAACGTTTAGAGCAGTATTACATTATACATAATGGCGTCCTCTTTCACAGAAGAGATCGACAAATGGATAAGTGGTGTGTGTGCATACCTCAGGACTATGTGTAAAACTTAATTCAACACATGTACCACACATAGGAGCACTATGGAGTGCTAAAGTGTGCCGCCAAAATTTCTACATATTGTTATTTCCCTAATATGAGGCGACGTATAGAGCAAGTAATCAGACGCTGTGCGGTGTGGCAAAAGGTCAAACATCAGAATAGGACATGTCTTAACGTACTAAACCCAATAATACCAAAGCAACCAAGAGATCCTGTATCTATTGACGCCGCAGGACCTTATCCCCAAGCCCGCGGCGGAGTTAAATACATCGTAGTCCTGTATGATGTTTTTAGTAAATATCTCCAGCTGTACGCAGTCAAAACAGTTAGGTCAGGGCCAATTATAAGGCGAATTCTGGAACACTACATACCACGCATTGGGAAACCCTAAGCAGTCCTAACTGATAACGCCTCAAATTTTACATGTGACCAATGGAAATCATTTTTAAATTCACAAAACATACTTCATATTTTAGTATCAAAGTTCCACCCGGAAGCAAGTCCCGTCGAACGGTGCTTCCGTGAATTTAATAGGTTTATCCGCACATATATACCACAGAACCAAAGGAAATGGATAGAATACTTGGGTCCGTTTCAGCACATAGTAAATAACCTACCACACACATCAACAGGGCACACACCGGCCGAAATAATGTTTGAAAAGGTGGACCTAGATGAATGGGCAAAACCGATACCTAAATTACGGCACAAAGACGTAGTCTTAGATGAGAAAGTACGGCGAGCGCTAATAACATGGGAAGAGCAAGCTCAAATAAGGAAAGGAATTTACGACAGGAAATTGAAAAACGTAACAGAATTCCACAATGGACAGGAGGTACTACTAACAACACATCCGAAATCATCGAAATTAAAGGCATTGAACAAAAAATGGCAATTGTTATATGTTGGTCCGTATATCATTGTTGACAAGCCACATCCGGGGTGCTACTTGATAGGAAATATAAAAAATGGTAAAATAAAAGGCATGTATCCACATAAAGATTTGCGGAAATTTATTAAATGAAAATTCAAATCTCATTCTGTCCTTATCTGTTGCATCAGTAAAACGAAAGAAGGTAGGAGATTTGTCGCTCTTTGACGAATAAACCGACTGGCGCTCGGTTCCTCTCCAGCTAGGGGGTACAATATTTATATTTCCGGTGCCCTCTCCCTCTTCTACTATCCTGCTTAATCAATAAGGAATGTTCAATTTTATTTTACTATCTAACATGCAGAGAGTGAGATGCAGCCTAGTGAAAACAAATTTTCCTTCTATGTTGATATTGTACTTTCTTAAGACTTAATTCACAGCGCGCGAGCTTTAAGCGAGAGGCAATGAGCGATGAGGTATACTGAGCCGTGCTGCCGCGCTTAAAGCAGAGCATACTTCAACAATTATATACGAAGCGGCCAACAGCTGATCTTAGGGGCCAAGTAGGCAAAAAGCAAGGTTGAGTTCAGTGTCCCCTGTACGATGCGCAAAGACACACTGCGCACCGCGACGGAAGCCATTCTAGAATTTAAGCGAATCGGCATCCACACCGCGCAACCAGCTGGACAAAACGGAAGCGACACGAAGTGGGGTACCTATCAGCTAGTTACTCTGACGTAGATGAGCAACACAAACTAAACGAATAGACACATTTATTCCTAAGTCGGCGACTATACTGTAAAGAGCACTAATTTTAAGAGTATATCATTAAGTTAAGCATATGCAGCTTTAAGAAAATGAGCGCATTGACGCAAATAAACTATAAGGAGAGTAGAATACGCTAAATTTGTGAACTTAACACAATCCATTGAACGTACATAGTTATACTTATTTCTCAATATTCAACGTAGAAGAGAATAAACACAGGAAATTACCTATCCGACTATATACAACAAAGTTGAAAAGGGAAGTAACAACATGTACACTTGAAAGAACGCGATTAGCACATAACTTAAGAACTAAGCGACTTACATACAACACATAAGTGAGCGACGACGTGAAAGGTAGAATGATATATAAACATAGAAAAATGCGTGTGACTGAGACGTAAACTATAAAATAAAATATCGTACAAGATTTAGCGAGAGGAGCAGTTGTACACTTATAGAACTACACTTCTTTACAGACAACATTAGAAGAAGTGAGCTTAATGTACAGGGAGAATACATATCCACAAATTTGTTATTACAGAACTCACCTATGTTAGTTGCTATTAATTACACGATACCAGCAAAATAAAGCTGTAAACATGAATTGAACAACATGTGGGAGATAAGCTAAGTAAATACAAAAACCAACCAATACGCACACAACGTAATTACATGAACTTAAAACAAAAGCACTGAGGTAAGTACTGTATGTTTACAAAAGCGATATGAAGAAATAAATGAAATTTCACTGCTGGACAATATTTTGAAGTAGAGAGAGTGAAAGGTTTTATTAGATTCAATTGAAGGTATTAATTAGTTAATCTACGTTTGTGGTGACGTACTGTGCATGGAGTGAATCTAGGAAGAGAATGAAAGTGTATTAGAGTAATACGAGTTTATTTATATTTGTGGGAAGAAATAAATAGGGCGGTGGTTCTAGTGTGAGAACCCTGTAGGTAGTACATGAGTATAAATGGCGATTTATGTGGAATATTTTTAATGAATAATTATATGGGTATATGGCGATGAATATGAAGATTAATATTACAAGGGTACCTAGGAAAGGGCCACGAAGCCGACGTAAGAAAGAATACACTATATAGTTTTAAGTCTTAGAATGAATGGTTGTATGAGTGTGGAAAGCAAAGTATGATGATGCATGTACGGTAAGTAATTATGAAAACGAACATCACGAAGAAGCAGTGAGGAGTATAGAAGAAACAGTGAAGTCGATAGTAACAATGGTACATGATAACATTTAAAACACACCACAGCACAGTGATTTGCTACACAGACATCAGAATGTAAAAAACCTAGTATGAAAAATATTTCCTTAGCGACTAACAGTTACAGCTCGAGAAACTATAAGGTTAATATAAATGAAATGATACACGATTCGTATGAGGAATGAACACAAAATGCAGTGAAACAATATTTTATACACTGAGTTCTTGACGCACGCAGGAGCGAAAGCATTATTTTAGCACATGCGCGTTCTTATTTAGCGATAATGAATTATGAGTGGAGCTACACATGACAAAAACACGGTAAAATTATCGGTCACACGTCACAAAGGTAAACATGTACATGTCGCCGAATCAATAAGGCAGAAATATGGCTTGAAATGTGTTCACGAATGTGGAATATTACGACGATTAACAAGCAGTGATGAAGTCAAGATTGTCAAGGGATAAAACATCCCTCACACTCGCTCACAAACGAGCACTTGTAAATATTACACATAGTATGAAGATTTATCAAATGCCAAGGATAGAGTAAGTACACTGACGACGCACTACAAACAGCAATCCTAGAAGTAGCTTGATCTCTGAAGCAGACCTTAGCGAATCCTGTTTGCCATGTAGTGAGTAGTGCTGGAACGTATTTTCTATGTGTATTTGTGATGGTAAAAACGCGCAGGAGGTTGGACCTGCAAGTCAAGAGAAAAGCAAAAATTCAAAACAAATGAGAGATTCCTTCTAATTTACTTATTAGTGTGTAAGATGGATGATGCCTAACATGGAACCCATATAGGAAATGAGAATGTGACTTGTACATTCATGTGTCAACTTTACTATTGCCAATGTCGATGTCTATGAAAATATGTATGTAGTATTTTCTATTGTAGTTGTGATGTAAAAACGCGCAGGAGGTCGGTCCTGCAAGACAATAACAAGAAAGAGCAAACATTCAGAACAAGTGCAAGATTCCTTCTAATTTACTTATTGCTGTGTCAGATGCTACTTAACATAGAGTCCATATACGAAGTGTGAATGTGAATTGGACATTTATTTGCCAACTATATTATTGTTAATGTCGATGTCTATGTAAAATGTATGTATGTACTCTTTTCTTCTTTTCTATGTGTAGTTGTGGACGTAAAAACGCGCAGGAGGTCGATCCTGCAAGACAAGAATAGAAAATGCCAATAGTCAGAATAAATGAAAGATACCTCCTGATTTACATATTAGTGTGTAAGAGGGTGCATGTCATGGAGTCCGTATATGAAATGTGAATGTGAATTGTAAATTTATGTGTCAACTTTATTATTGTCAATGTTTATGTCTATGTATGCACTATTATCAATTTTATGTGAGATTTTATACTTGAAGAAGAACAACTTATGTACGTATGTGAAGTGCAACGCGACGGACGAGTAAAATACTCGCACGTGTGAAGTGATACAAAAATATTAAGGCGCAATAATATTGAAAATAACGGCTCAGCCGTAATATGAGTAAACGCTACAGTCTAGCAAAGTGAATACAGAGAGTGTTCAAATGGTTCAAATGGCTCTGAGCACTATGGGACTCAACTGCTGTGGTCATTAGTCCCCTAGAACTTAGAACTACTTAAACCTAACTAACCTAAGGACATCACACACATCCATGCCCGATGCAGGATTCGAACCTGCGACCGTAGCAGTCGCACGGTTCCGGACTGCGCGCCTAGAACCGCGAGACCACCGCGGCCGGCACAGAGAGTGTGATGCGTGTGCGACGAAGATATAAGAGGAAATCCGTATAACCACGAGTCGAGGTGTGAGAACCGCTGAACTATAATGCACGACGGAAGATAATGCCGTATCCTGCAGTGCGGCTCTTACCTTCAATCTCACTGGCCGAAAACCTCGCCCAGGCAGCGAGATGAGGTATTGGTGTTCTTCGGGTTGAGCGTTGGAGCTGAATCCGTCGTATCCAGTCTCCGGACTGGAGGGCATATACAACACCGACTTCGTGAGCCTGGAGCGACATTACAGTGTGTGCGCGGGCAGTGCTGCTGCTCACGTGGCGCTTGCGTCACTGCGTTGGGTGCGTTAAACAATGAGCTGCTGCTGGCCATAAGTGCAGCGAACAATGAGATAACGTGTGCTGAAAGGACAGCTTCTCAGAACGGCTAATGAACCAAAAGCCAAGGAGAAAAACAATTATTAAAATATAGTGAAAGGACAATTTAAGAAATGTAACATTTTCCCCCTGGTAATACTGCTTAACAAATGTAAGGACGTGCGATATGTAATATGAATATATGTGAATGTAATTACGTGATATAAGTATATGTGAATGTATTTATATGTATGAATTTGTAATGGCCGAGAAAATGAGCTTTGTAGATATACTTGTAGTAGCATAAGGGTATTAAAACTCCATTCACGCGCACCAAGTGACTGAACTATGAGCCCCAAGGTTAATAAGGCTACTGTATACTGTCTCCCTAAATAAAGAGACTTATTTCCGACAGTATACAGTAGGGGGGCATTTGTGATAAACCTTTTGCATTTCCTTTATGTTTTCATCATCTTTAAATACAAAGAGAGAAGATGAAGCGGTAGCCCATCATAGAGCCTATGCCTACCGTCATGTATTTTTTGACTTTCAGTTGTTAAAAAACAGGATTTTTTTGGTACCAGTAGGAGAAAGGAAGGATTCGCGCTCAGCAAGTGAGCAAGTGAACGAGTGAGAAGCACGCCATTTTTAGCGAGTGATTGTAGACCGCCATTTTGGGGTCGTTATGAATAAGTGAGGAGTATGTATTTCATATGTGCACCGTTTAGAAAAATACAGTATTGTTTTATTAACAGAAAGGTCGTGTAAGTTGTTATTTCAAATAGTACAATAATTACAAGAACTGAAGCCCACCTGTGTACTTTGGAAAATTACGAAGATCCGATAAGCTTAATGGGAACACGGTCAAGACTTCAAAGGTGAACACGGCGACCAAACGTAGCATTATAAAGAATGGTAAGCACAAATCTACAGCGGAGAAAGAAACTACTTCGCCCTGCAAAATAATATGAACTAATACGAACTTATTTCCAGGCATAGCTCAGCTTATTGTGCTTGTCATTGATGCCGAAAAATTATCATCTATTCCATTATTTTATTATATTATACGTTGAATAATTGAAGAAAGATTCTCATTCCCAAAATCATTTTAAGTACATAATAAGTAAAATAAAGCTCTAATAGTTTGTGTAAAACATTATGTTTCTCTAAGAATAAGCATACAGTATGGAGCTAGTGCTCCTGGTTAGTTTTACGATATACTAAGGACTTATTTCAATAGTGGTACAAGTCTGTTTTTGTTCATTGTGAGATACAGAGTCCCAAAGTTAAATGAGCCCTGAAAAATCTGCAGTTGAGGTACCAGAAATATTCAACCATATGGCTTCTTGCTAGAGATGAACCTTTCTTTCTGTTTGTTTGGATCATTTAATTTCCGATGCATTATAGGAAGAAAAGTGGAGGTAATGGACTTGTACCACTATTGAAATAAGCCCTTCATATACTATTACACGATCATGTGTCGTTTATTATTCTTTCATTATCTTGTCTGGTCTGACCTTAAGTTGGTCTGCACGAGTGCCGCCTTTGTTCTGATGAATGTAAGTGTAGCTACTGATTGAAATAATAATTATTGTAGACAACCTCTCGCTGCTGAGGCCTCAGCACCCACAGATTGTGGTCATGTGTGTGTGAGTTGCGTTTGCGTAAATAAGTGTGTGTGCCTGTGTGTGTGTGTGTGTGTGTGTGTGTGTGTGGGTGGGTGTGTGTGTGTGTTTTGTCTGCTTCCGACAAAGGTCTCGCTGGCCGAAAGCTCACTTTCTGACAGTCTTTTTGTTGTGTCTATCTTTGACTCAGTATCTCAGTTATATGGTGAGTAGCAACTATCCTCTTCACAATATTGTTACATTCTATTCTGGAATTTTCATTGTATATTAAATTGAGCAATTTTATTGACTACTCTTCTCAAAAAAACACATGCTAATATATATTTCATTGTTACACTGGACAAAACATTTTGTCACTGAAAGGATTGAGGACTTTGTTTTATTCGGTTATTGACCTCTCCCCCTTTGCCTGTGCTATTCTGCTTCCTATGTCATCCTTGCCACGCCATTCATGCGTTATTTTGCTTCCAAAATATCACAAATCCTTCACTTTGTCTGCTGCACGGGCTTCAGTTCCGAAGTGAAGTTTATGGCTAACCTCATTTCTGTTTCAGCTCATTACATTTGCCTTTCCTTAGTTTACTCTCAGTCCATAGTCTGTGATCGCTAGACTGTCATTCCACACATCATTTAAGCAATTTTACCTCTAACTTTAATACTGTGAATGGTGGGGGGTATCTTTTTCCATTGATAGACATTTTCTGCAGTTCTTCAGCTTTTTCTCTGAGGATGACAGCGTAATCAGTGAATTTTTCCATTGATATAATTTTATCCCTAATTTTAACCCATCTTTAGAACCTTTCTTTAATTTTCTTCTTTGCTTGTTCGAAGTAGTGGTTAAGCAATAGCTAAGAAAAGCTGCATCTTTACCTTCAGTCCTTTTAAATCAAAGCATAAGCTCACTATATGGTCAGTGACGAAGGCGAGTATAAACTGAGCGCTGAATTTAATTAAACAATAGGAGAGAATGTCATAACACAGCAAAAAGGTAGAAATAATAAGGGAAAATAGTGAGACGAAAGTGAGATCTGGAAAAAATAAACGGAAATTGGGTAAGTGGGCGTAAGCCCCGCAATTTTCAATATTTTTTTAATGTTGTGGTCGGTGGGGATCAGATTTTCCCATGATTTCAATTTGAAGACGTAGACTGTCTGATTATTAATTACAGAGAAACTGACAATTTAACAAAAACAAAAGTGTACCCCACAATCTACATCTACATGGTTACTCTGCAATTCACACATAAGTGCCTCGCAGAGGGCTCATCGAACCATTTTCATACCACTTCTCTACCATTGCACTCTCGAATGGCGCGTGGGAGAAAGGAACACATAAATCTTTCCGTTCGAGCTCTGATTTCTCTTATTTTATTATGATGATCATTTTTCCCTACGTAGGTAGGTGTAAACAAAATACACTCCTGGAAATTGAAATAAGAACACCGTGAATTCATTGTCCCAGGAAGGGGAAACTTTATTGACACATTCCTGGGGTCAGATACATCACATGATCACACTGACAGAACCACAGGCACATAGACACAGGCAACAGAGCATGCACAATGTCGGCACTAGTACAGTGTATATCCACCTGTCGCAGAAATGCAGGCTGCTATTCTCCCATGGAGACGATCGTAGAGATGCTGGATGTAGTCCTGTGGAACGGCTTGCCATGCCATTTCCACCTGGCGCCTCAGTTGGACCAGCGTTCGTGCTGGACGTGCAGACCGCGTGAGACGACGCTTCATCCAGTCCCAAACATGCTCAATGGGGGACAGATCCGGAGATCTTGCTGGCCAGGGTAGTTGACTTACACCTTCTAGAGCACGTTGGGTGGCACGGGATACATGAGGACGTGCATTGTCCTGTTGGAACAGCAAGTTCCCTTGCCGGTCTAGGAATGGTAGAACGATGGGTTCGATGACGGTTTGGATGTACCGTGCACTATTCAGTGTCCCCTCGACGATCACCAGTGGTGTACGGCCAGTGTAGGAGATCGCTCCCCACACCATGATGCCGGGTGTTGGCCCTGTGTGCCTCGGTCGTATGCAGTCCTGATTGTGGCGCTCACCTGCACGGCGCCAAACACGCATACGACCATCATTGGCACCAAGGCAGAAGCGACTCTCATCGCTGAAGACGACACGTCTCCATTCGTCCCTCCATTCACGCCTGTCGCGACACCACTGGAGGCGGGCTGCACGATGTTGGGGCGTGAGCGGAAGACGGCCTAACGGTGTGCGGGACCGTAGCCCAGCTTCATGGAGACGGTTGCGAATGGTCCTCGCCGATACTCCAGGAGCAACAGTGTCCCTAATTTGCTGGGAAGTGGCGGTGCGGTCCCCTACGGCACTGCGTAGGATCCTACGGTCTTGGCGTGCATCCGTGCGTCGCTGCGGTCCGGTCCCAGGTCGACGGGCACGTGCACCTTCCGCCGACCACTGGCGACAACATCGATGTACTGTGGAGACCTCACGCCCCACGTGTTGAGCAATTCGGCGGTACGTCCACCCGGCCTCCCGCATGCCCACTATACGCCCTCGCTCAAAGTCCGTCAACTGCACATACGGTTCACGTCCACGCTGTCGCGGCATGCTACCAGTGTTAAAGACTGCGATGGAGCTCCGTATGCCACGGCAAACTGGCTGACACTGACGGCGGCGGTGCACAAATGCTGCGCAGCTAGCGCCATTCGACAGCCAACACCGCGGTTCCTGGTGTGTCCGCTGTGCCGTGCGTGCGATCATTGCTTGTACAGCCCTCTCGCAGTGTCCGGAGCTAGTATGGTGGGTCTGACACACCGGTGTCAATGTGTTCTTTTTTCCGTTTCCAGGAGTGTATTTTCGCATCCGGAAGGGAAAGTTGGTGATTGAAATTTCGTAAATATATCTCGCAGCAAAGAAAACCGCCTTTGTTTCAGTGACTGCCGCCCCAACTCGCGTATCACATCAGTGACACTCTCACTCCTATTGAGCCATAACACGAAACGAGCTGCCTTTCTTTGGACTTTTTCGATGTCCTCCGTCAATCCTACCTGGTAAGGATCCCACACCGAGCATCAATATTCCAGCAGAGGATGCACAAGTGTAATGTAGGCTGTCTCTTTAGTGGGTTTGTCGCATCTTCTAATTGTTCTGTAAACAAAGCGCAGTCTTTGTTTCGCCTTCCCCATAATATTATCTGTTGTTGTTGTTGTGGTCTTCAGTTCTGAAACTGGTTTGATGCAGCTCTCCATGCTACTCTATCCTGTGTAAGTTTCTTCATCTCCCAGTACCTACTGCTACCTACATCCTTCTGAATCTGCTTAGTGTATTCATCTCTTGGTCTCCCTCTACGATTTTTACCCTCCACGCTGCCCTCCAATGCTAAATTTGTGATCCCTTGATGGCTCAAAACATGTCCTACCAACCGATCCCTTCTTCTACTCAAGTTGTGCCACAAACCTTTCTCCCCAATCCTATTCAACACCTCCTCATTAGTTATGTGATCTACCCATCTAATCTTCAGCATTCTTCTGTAGCACCACATTTCGAAAGCTTCTATTCTCTTCTTGTCCAAACTAGTTATCGTCCATGTTTCACTTCCATACATGGCTACACTCCATACAAATACTTTCAGAAACGACTTCCTGACACTTAAGTCTATACTCGACGTTAACAAATTTCTCTTCTTCAGAAACGATTTCCTTGCCATTGCCAGTCTACATTTTATATCCTCTCTACTTCGACCATCATCAGTTATTTTACTCCCAAAATAGCAAAACTCCTTTACTACTTTAAGTGTCTCATTTCCTAATCTAATCCCCTCAGCATCATCCGATTTAATTTGACTGCATTCCATTATCCTCGTTTTGCTTTTGTTGATGTTCATCTTATATCCTCCTTTCAAGACACTGTCCATTCCGTTCAACTGCTCTTCCAAGTCCTTTGCTGTCTCTGACAGAATTACAATGTCATCGGCGAACCTCAAAGTTTTCACTTCTTCTCCATGATTTTTAATACCTACTCCGAGTATTTGTTTTGCTTCCTTTACTGCTTGCTCAATATACAGATTGAATAACATCGGGGAGAGGCTACAACCCTGTCTCACTCCTTTCCCAACCACTGCTTCCCTTTCATGGCCCCTCGACTCTTATAACTGCCATCTGGTTTCTGTACAAATTGTAAATAGTCTTTCGCTCCCTGCATTTTACCCCTACCACCTTCAGAATTTGAAAGAGAGTGTTCCAGTTAACATTGTCAAAAGCTTTCTCTAAGTCTACAAATGCTAGAAACGTAGGTTTGCCTTTTCTTAATCTTTCTTCTAAGATAAGTCGTAAGGTTAGTATTGCCTCACGTGTTCCAACATTTCTATGGAATCCAAACTGATCTTCCCCGAGGTCCGCTTCTACCAGTTTTTCCATTCGTCTGTAAAGAATTCGCGTTATTATTTTGCAGCTGTGACTTATTAAACTGATAGTTCGGTAATTTTCACATCTGTCAACACCTGCTTTCTTTGGGATTGGAATTATTATATTCTTCTTGAAGTCTGAGGGTATTTCGCCTGTCTCATACATCTTGCTCACCAGATGGTAGAGTTTTGTCATGACTGGCTCTCCCAAGGCTGTCAGTAGTTCTAATGGAATGTTGTCTACTCCTGGGGCTTTGTTTCGACTCAGGTCTTTCAGTGCTCTGTCAAACTCTTCACGCAGTATCTTATCTCCCATTTCGTCTTCATCTACATCCTCTTCCATTTCCATAATAGTGTCCTCAAGCACATCGCCCTTGTATAAACCCTCTATATACTCCTTCCACCTTTCTGCCTTCCCTTCTTTGCTTAGAACTGGGTTTCCATCTGAGTTCTTGATATTCATACAAGTGGTTCTCTTCTCTCCAAAGGTCTCTTTAATTTTCCTGTAGGCAGTATCTATATTAGCCCTAGTGGTCTATTCCTAGGTATTTAGTCGAATTGACAACCCTTAGATTTGGGCGATTTATCGTATAGGCTAAATTTATCGGATTTCTTTTAGTACCCATGTGGATGACCTCGCACTTTTCTTTGTTTAATGCCAATTGCCACTTTTCGCACCATACGGAAATTCTCTCTAGATCATTTTGTAATTGGAATTGATCGTCTGATGATTTTACTAGACAGTAAATTCCATCGTCATCTGCAAATAATCTAAGGGGGCTGCTCAGATTATCACCTAGATCATTTATGTAAATCGGGAACAGCAGAGGGCCTATGGCACTACCTTGCGGAACGCCAGATATCACTTCTGTTGTACTCGATGATTTACCGTCTATCACTACAAACTGTGACCTCTCTGAGAGGAAATCACGAATCCAGTCACACAACTGAGAGGATACTCCACATGCACGCAATTTGATTAATAGTTGCTTGTGAGGAACGGTATCAAAAGCCTTCTGGAAATCTAGGAATATGGAATCGTTCTGAGATACCTTAGCGACAGCACTCATTACTTCATGGGAATAAAGAGGTAACTGCGTTCCACAAGAACGATATTCTCTGAATCCGTGTTGCTTATGTATCAATAAGTCATTCTCTTCAAGGTGATTCATAATGTTCAAGTACAGTATATGCTCCAAAATCCTACTGCAAATTGTGGTCAGTGATATTGGTCCGTAATAATATGGGATAAAGCCCCACACTGCGGATCTTTGCCGCATTTGTGATAAACATTGAAAAAAATGGATGACTGCTTAATAAAAACCCTTGAAATAACCCTTTGTAACATCGTTAAAATTGTAGTTCAGTTACTCTACACAATATTGAACTGAAAATTCTCGTGAATTTGAACATAATGCTTAAAAATATTTGTACAAAAAATTATACTTTCTTCTCCACAAAAGGAGTTCTAGTAGGGTAACCTGAATGAAAACAATTACTGAGGCGAAGTTGTCTCAGGCTCTTCTTCTTCCTGGTCTTCTTCGGATACTTTTCCAATTAGTATGTCCATTTCTATATCTTAGGTACTGTCATGATGTGAGAAGTTTGAGTCTGTCTCTGAAGAATAATCAATGGGCTTTTTCATTTATTTTCTTCCTTTTTTGGCAATGATGTAACGAAATTAGCTTACATCGTTTGTTTCTTTTCTTTTTTGTCACGTTTTTCCTACTCACAAGGGAACCTTCCCATCACACCCCCCTCAGATTTAGTTATAAGTTGGCACAGTGGATAGGCCTTGAAAAACTGGACACAGATCAATCGAGAAAACAGGAAGAAGTTGTGTGGAACTATGAAAAAAATTAATAAAATATACAAACTGAGTAGTCTACGCGCCACATATGCAACAACAAGGAGATTGTAGTATTAGGAGCGCCGTGGTCCCGTGGTTAGCGTGAGTAGCTGCGGAACGAGAGGTCCTTGGTTTAAGCCTTGCCTCGACTGAAAATTTTACTTTCTTTATTTTCGCAAAGTTATGATCTGTCCGTTCGTTCATTGACGTCTCTGTTCACTGTAAGAAGTTTAGTGTCTGTGTTTTGCGATCGCACCGTAAAACCGTGCGATTAGTAGATGAAAGGACGTGCCTCTCCAATGGGAACCGAAAACATTTGATCGCAAGGTCATAGTTCAACCGATTCCTCCACAGGAAACCATCTGATATATTCTATACGACACTGGTGACGGCATGTGCGTGACATGACAGGAATATGTTGTCGACCCACCTAACTTGTACACTTAGCGAATGGGTAAAAAGGTTCTTCTACCTTGCCCGATTTAGGTTTTCTTGTGGATGTGATAATCACTCCGAAAAAAGTTATGAAAACATAAGAGTTTGTCACATAAACTGAAAATAAAAATTTAAACTTTTCACTCGAGGGAAGACTTGAACCTAGGACCTCTCGTTTGGTAGCTGCTCTCGCTAACCACGGGACCACGGCGCTCCGTGACACCCGTTGTCCTTGATGTTGCCTATCTTCGCATGGACTACTCAGTTTGTATATTTTAGTAATTTTTTTCATATTTCCACACAACTTCTTCCGGTTTTCTCGATTGATCTGTGTTCAGTTTTTCAAGGCCTATCCACTGTGCCAACTTATAACTAAACCTGAGAGGGGTGTGATGGGGAGGCTCCCTTGTCAGTAGCAAGCTTTCCTTTTCCCATGCATTCTTGGATCTGAGCAATATGAGACTTAACTGCTGTGGTCATCAGTCCCCTAGAACTTAGAACTACTTAAACCTAACTAACCTAAGGACAACACACACATCCATGCCCGAGGCAGGATTCGAACCTGCGACCGTAGCGGTCGCGCGGTTCCAGACTGTCGCGCCTAGAACCGCTCGGCCACTCCGGCCGGCCCCTATGCATTCTTCTTCCATTCGTTCTTAATTGGGTGTCGGCGTTAGAAGTATATAATTCAATGTTATGCCAGAAAGTTTCCCCTAAATCTTTATTTTAGACAGCGGAATTATATCGTCAGGTGAGGTAATCTCACACAGTGTGTGCTGAATGTCATCTTTTGTGGGGTTCTCATCGAAGAACTCTCTTGACATTGTTGGAGTAGCGGGGATTTATCCCGAAGCACCTGCAAGGTTTCGCCATTTTTGACAAATGCGCAATTGTTGATTTTGGAAGCCAACTGGAACAACTATTTCCACGCGAAAGTGAAGCTCGAATCCAGTAATGTCAGCAGGTAATTGATTGATTTTTCTTTTGAATCCTGCACTTATTCAGTGTTAAAGTAAAATATCACAAACGTTACATGTAAGTAGTAAAAAAACAGACTTATCTCATTTTATCACCTCTTGACCGACAAGACTGACTTTCATGGAACAATAAGTTACAATAACACAAATCTGCCACCTGGTGTCGACCCCTGAATCGATACCAATCACTTAAAAATCTCGTTTTGGGTTTTTACCCCACTTGCGGTTTTACCTCCACTTACGTAAAATTGTAGGCAATAATTGTGACAAGAATATCCGATAATGAAACTATATTGATTAAAAGTCCTGGATTCACATTCTGG
Organism: Schistocerca nitens; assembly: GCF_023898315.1. NCBI lineage: Eukaryota > Metazoa > Arthropoda > Insecta > Orthoptera > Acrididae > Schistocerca > Schistocerca nitens. Next base: position 850,153,315 of record NC_064617.1, read on the forward strand.
AGCGGGAGAGCTGCGCGTAATATATATTCAGCTCTAATGACGAAAGAGAAAGATAAGCAATAAATATACTGTGAAATGTTCCATTATCTGAGCTACTTTACTATAAATGAACAGATGAAAGCAAATGAATGCCTGACGTATGAATGTGATGAGCGCAGGATGAGATGGATTTAATTGAAATAATGTTTTCAAAATACTGATGTATAGTACCTTTACTGAACTTATAGTTTTAAAAAAAAAGCTAAATCTACCGATAACTGTCGAAAATCTTTTTATAAAATATAGTTTATTGTCTGTAACACTATTCTTGACGCACTGTTTTGCTAAACGTTCGTATATGCTTCACTATTATGACTTCCTGTGCATATTTTAGCACGGAAGTGCCGTGTTAGCCGTTAAAGTGGGAAATCCATGCTCCCGATTTTCTATGGGAGCGCAGACTGCACGTCTTAACGTAATTAACCACGGGCATCTCAATTTATGGCGCCCCCGTATCAGATTCGTGATTTATCTCAGACTATAATAAATTTTTAACAGCTCTTACCTCACGTATCACGACAATGTACCGGTTAATAAAGCAGACGAAACTGCTCTCAGGAGCAATCGATAAACTCCAAGCTTATACCAAGAATTTACGACCGATAGAATGCGATATATTGGCTATCGCGTTGTAAGGTAATTTAAGTTCATCGGCTTCTGAGTAACGCCTACTCTAGACAGAGAGAGAGAGCAAAATGTCGCGACAACATAAAGCTTTTGATAACCTCAACGACGGCCTTACTATATATGTACACATGTACAAGGTGAAGATAAAGCGCTCTCCTGACTACAGAAGTTTATTTCTAAGGGAAAATGTCAGGTACGGCTGTGCCGTTTGTTCCAAATAGTGGTTCAGCTTATAGAGTTTTTCGTCGATATAATTCAACCTGTGCTTTTTTTGTTGCTCGTAGAACTACTAGACGATACCCAATTTCTGTCTGTATCTTTGCCAACATCCCTTCCGTCACCGCCTATCCAGTATCCAGTATTAGTGTCGTAGGATTTTACACATCAGGAACTGATGAACTGAATATTTTATTATTAAAGTAATACCATAGAAAAGTCGCCAACGGCCGTGCCGCAGTGGTAACACCGGTTCCCGTCATATCACCGAAGTTAAGCGCTGTCGGGCTGGGCTAGCACTTAGATGGGTGACCATCCGGTCTGCCGAGCGCTGTTGGCAAGAGGGGTGCACTCAGCCCTTGTGAGACAAACTGAGGAGCTACTTGATTGAGAAGTAGCGGCTCCGGTCTCGGAAACTGGCATACTGCCGGGAGAGCGGTCGGTACCTTTGGGCCTTCATGGGCTGTTCGGGAGGAGTTTGGTTTAGTTTAGTTTTATAGAAAAGTCAGGAGGGGCTATGTCTGGTGAATGTGGCGGCCATAATCTTGAACCAACTCTACCAATCCCTCCGTGTGTCGGTGTACCATCCTGTTGAAACACTACACATTGTTAATATACACTCCTGGAAATTGAAATAAGAACACCGTGAATTCATTGTCCCAGGAAGGGGAAACTTTATTGACACGTTACTGGGGTCAGATACATCACATGATCACACTGACAGAACCACAGGCACATAGACACAGGCAACAGAGCATGCACAATGTCGGCACTAGTACAGTGTATATCCACCTTTCGCAGCAATGCAGGCTGCTATTTTCCCATGGAGACGATCGTAGAGATGCTGGATGTAGTCCTGTGGAACGGCTTGCCATGCCATTTCCACCTGGCGCCTCAGTTGGACCAGCGTTCGTGCTGGACATGCAGACCGCGTGAGACGACGCTTCATCCAGTCCCAAACATGCTCAATGGGGGACAGATCCGGAGATCTTGCTGGCCAGGGTAGTTGACTTACACCTTCTAGAGCACGTTGGGTGGCACGGGATACATGCGGACGTGCATTGTCCTGTTGGAACAGCAAGTTCCCTTGCCGGTCTAGGAATGGTAGAACGATGGGTTCGATGACGGTTTGGATGTACCGTGCACTATTCAGTGTCCCCTCGACGATCACCAGTGGTGTACGGCCAGTGTAGGAGATCGCTCCCCACACCATGATGCCAGGTGTTGGCCCCGTGTGCCTCGGTCGTATGCAGTCCTGATTGTGGCGCTCACCTGCACGGCGCCAAACACGCATACGACCATCATTGGCACCAAGGCAGAAGCGACTCTCATCGCTGAAGACGACACGTCTCCATTCGTCCCTCCATTCACGCCTGTCGCGACACCACTGGAGGCGGGCTGCACGATGTTGGGGCGTGAGCGGAAGACGGCCTAACGGTGTGCGGGACCGTAGCCCAGCTTCATGGAGACGGTTGCGAATGGTCCTCGCCGATACCCCAGGAGCAACAGTGTCCCTAATTTGCTGGGAAGTGGCGGTGCGGTCCCCTACGGCACTGCGTAGGATCCTACGGTCTTGGCGTGCATCCGTGCGTCGCTGCGGTCCGGTCCCAGGTCGACGGGCACGTGCACCTTCCGCCGACCACTGGCGACAACATCGATGTACTGCGGAGACCTCACGCCCCACATGTTGAGCAATTCGGCGGTACGTCCACCCGGCCTCCCGCATGCCCACTATACGCCCTCGCTCAAAGTCCGTCAACTGCACATACGGTTCACGTCCACGCTGTCGCGGCATGCTACCAGTGTTAAAGACTGCGATGGAGCTCCGTATGCCACGGCAAACTGGCTGACACTGACGGCGGCGGTGCACAAATGCTGCGCAGCTAGCGCCATTCGACGGCCAACACCGCGGTTCCTGGTGTGTCCGCTGTGCCGTGCGTGTGATCATTGCTTGTACAGCCCTCTCGCAGTGTCCGGAGCAAGTATGGTGGGTCTGACACACCGGTGTCAGTGTGTTCTTTTTTCCATTTCCAGGAGTGTATATGTAACTGAGGTAAACGTTCAGTTCCAACATGTCGATCTACAGCGTCTCCGTAATGGGCAGCTCACTGAAAAAGAACATTCCAATAACTGTGTTGTCCACTAAGCCGCACCACACATTTATTTTCGGGATGTTCCTTATCTGTTGTACCACGATATGTGGCTTCTCCAAACCCCTGACCCGGACATTATGCCGTCTTTCAAAAAAATGGCTCTGAGCGCTATGGGACTTAACTTCTAAGGTCATCAGTCCCCTAGAACTTAGAACTACTTAAACCCAACTAACCTAATGACATCACACACATCCATGCCCGAGGCAGGATTCGAACCTGCGACCGTAGCGGTCTCGCGGTTGCAGACTGTAGCGCCTTTAACCACTTGGCCACCCCGGCCGGCATGCCGTCTTTCCTTTACCGGTGATGTGAAAAGTAGCTTCATGGTACGTGGGGGAGTTGGAAAATAAGTTTCCCCTGTCGACTGTGGTCAGAGTTGTGCGTGAAAGGAAAAAAAAAAAAAAAAGAAAATGAGACATTAAAGACATAATTTCCAAGTACATTGAGACTTTTGTCATACCACTTTATAAGCTTCAAAACGCGTTCCAGGAAAAAATCTGGGCGTTGCATACGGAAGAAGCGTTGACCGGCTTGTTTGACAGCATTGCTGAGAAAAAGGGCCTTCCGCCGAGAGTCTTCTTCAAAGCAGCAAACAGATGGATGTCACTTGGTGCGAGATGCGGACTGTAAGGCGGATGGTGTAGGCGGTCCCAAACAAGAGCTGCAATATGGTTTTGCGTTGCCCTCGCCGTGTGTCGTCTCGCATTGCGTAACACGTATGCTTCGCCGGCGATGGGCGAGGCATGACAGAATCTCTGACCAGAGAGTAGTTTATTGTTAGTTGTTGCTTGTCGCGTGTCTGCGCTAGTCTGCGCGAGTCTGCAGTAGTAGTCAGTCTGCAGTAGTAGTCAGTCGGATACAGTAGTAGTCAGTCGATTTTAGTAGCGAGTGGACGGTAGTAGTCTGCGGGTGTCGGCATGCGTCGGCTGTGTGCTCTGCTCGCGACTCTGGTCAGGACTCTGGAGGATGAGTATTGTTGTAGAAGGTAAAGAAGCAGCATTGCGCATATTTAATAATGTATGTTAATTGTAATCTAATTTGTTAAAAGAAATGCCCAATAATAATTTTATAATATAAAGAAAAACATTCATTTCAATTGAAAGAATATTTCCTATGCATTCCTTCCAAGAATCAAAAAAAATATACGCCAGCATTGCACGAAGCTGTGTCGATAAATATCTAAATAAGGGCAGATATAGTTGCAGTTTTATTGAGGTAAGAATTTTTGCTTGTTTTATTCAGAATACAGGGCCGAAGGTCAGCGCTGCTGCCCTTAAAAAATTTACCAGATATTATTATTTCTGTTGAGAGGTTACATTTGGTTCATGGTTCAATATTTAATTAATATTATTGTGGGTTTATGGTCAATTTTCATTCATAAATTTTTGTGTGGGGAGTTTACGCTTGGCTCCATTTCCATTTTTATTTAACAATATTTTGTGCTGGGAGGTTACAATTGTCATCCAGTAGCAGAACGCCAGATCTGAGAAGGCCAGGCCGATTTTTCCGAATCACCTCCTTCAATTTCGACAGAGTGGCACAGTACCGCGCAGCATTGATGGCTGCATCCTCCAGAAAGTCCAGCAGCAAAACTCCTTTGGCGTCACAGAAAACGGTGAGTAGCACTTTACCTGCAGACGGAGTGCTTTTGAGCTTGTTTCGGACAGGTGATGACAGATGTTTCCACTCCATGGATGCGGCCTTCGATTCAGGCGTGTAATTGTGGGCCCATGTTCAATTGGCGAGGCACTCATAGTGCTGACCGCTTCCTGTATCGAAGAATGTCGAGGATGATCTTGTGAGCTCTCGCATGTCCGATTCCAAGTTCTGCCGCTACTCCATCGGTGGTGATACGCCGGTTCGCTTTCATCACCTTCCTGACATTTACCTTTGTGGTGACGGTGCGCGTCCGTCCAGGTCTCGGTGTGTCCTGCACTTGCTGACGTCCATCACTGAATTGTTGGCACCATCTCCGCACCATTTGCTTCGACAACACACCTGACCCATACACCTCAACAAGGCGGTTATGAATTTCTGTGCCTGATACTCCACGTGCCCATTCATAGTGGACAACAGCTGTCACTTCTGCCTTTGACCACGACTCCAAAACGCACCTTCTCTACATAGCTTCGGGAAAGACTGAGCGCTGGCCTCCACTTTGCGCAAGCGCTGCGACAGCGCCATCTGCTTGAACGCGCACGACCTCTACCCAATGGCGTATCGGTGTGTTGCAAGTGCGCGTTCACCTGCCATGTCGTCTTCCGCCCATATCACACAAACCTGCCCACAGTCGACAGGGGACACTTATTTTTCCATCTCCCCCTCGTAAAAACAACAAACTATTAAGATGGTCTGCTTCGATTCGTTCTAGCATGTTCCTAGCAAACTGAGCACGTCTGGGCCCAACATCTGGCTACAAATCTTTCAGGAGTTGTCCTTCGTATGCATTGAAGTTCAACCGTTTGTGTAAAATCTTCACCAGGAACTACAAGTACATCGACATTCCGCAAGCCACAGTACGACGAGTGGCGGAGGGTATCCTGTCATTTCCTTCCTGTTCCACTCGCAAATTGAGTTAGGGAAAGGTGACTGTCTATATACCTCCATATGAGCCCTAACTTCTCGTATGTTATCTTCTTGGTCCCTACTTACAACATATAGGGTGACAGTTATTGAACTATAGGAAATAAAATCGTCATAACTTCAGGACAGTTTGCGTTGGGACGTTCAAACTGCGCGGTTGGCCACGGGGCACGATGTGAATTAGTATGGTATGGTTTAGCGACGAAGCAAACTTTCATTTGGATGGGCTCGTCAATATGCAAAATTGGCGTATTTGGGGTATTGAGAACCCGCATTTCGCGATCGAGAAGTCTCTACACCCTCAACGGGTGATTGTGTGGTGTGCAATGTCCAGTCGCGGAATTATCGTCACAATATTGCTTGATGGCACGGTATGTGAAGGTTTTGGTCGACGATTTCATCCCAATTATCCAAAGTGACCCTGATTTCTCCAAGATATGATTCATGCAAGACGGAGCAGGACCCCACCGAAGCAAGAGAGTGTTTGACGTCCTGGAGTAGCACTCCGGGGATCGCATTCTGTCTCTGGGGTGCCCAGAGGCCACTAGCAGGGGGGGCTCAATTGGCCACCGTGTTCTCCGGATCTGAGCACATACGCATCCTTTTATTGGGGATATATTAAAGACAAGATGTACATAAATAACCCCAAAGCCATTGTTGAGCTGAAAACAGCCATTCAGGAGGTCATCGACAGCATCGATGTTTCGACACTTCAGAGGGTCATGAAGAATTTCGCTATTCGTCTGCGTCACATCATCACCAATAATAGCAGGCGTATCGAACGTATCATAACCTAAATCCGAATATCTTCTGTGACGTTTACATGTTGAATAAAATGTGTGCACGCCGTAGTTTGTAACTAATTTATGTTTTTTTCCCTGTAGTTCAATAATTGTCGCCGTACTTTGGCAGCAGTAGAATCGTGTGGCAGTCAGCTTGAAATGCCGGTTTTCTAAATTTTTCCAATAGTGTTTCGCCAAAAGAACGTCTCCTTCCCTTCAGGGACTCCCATTTAATTCCCCGAAGTATCTCCGTAACATTTACGTGTTGTTCGAACCTACCGGTAACATATAGCAGCCCGCCTCTGAATTGCTTCGATGTCTTCCTTCAGTCCGACCTGTTGTGGATCCCAAACACTCGAGTAGCAGTCAATAATAGGTCGCACCAGCGTCCTATATTCTTTCCTAAAATTCTCCCAAAAAACTGGAGTCGACCACTGCAATCCTTAGATGCTCGTTCCATTTCATATCGCTTTGCAACGCTATGCGCAGATATTTAAACGACTTGACTGTGTCATGCAGGACACTGGTAATACTGCAACCGAACATTACAGGCTTATTCTTCCTACTCTTCCGTATTAACTTACACTTTTTCACATTTAGAGCTAGCTGCCATTCACCATACCGGCTAGAAATTTTGTCTAAGTAGTCTTGTTTCTTCCTACAGACAACTTCGACACCTTACTATACACCACAGCATCATCAGCAAACAACCACAGATTGCTGCCCACCCTGTATATCAAATCATTTACGTATGCAGAGAACAACAGCGGTCCTATCACACTTCCCTAGGGCACTCCTGACGATATCCTTGTCTCTGATTAAAATTCGCCATCGAGGACAACATACGGGATTCTATTACTTAACAAGTCTTCGAACCACTCACATATCTGTGAACTTATTCCATATGCTAGTACCTTCTTGAGCAGCCTGCAATGGAGCACTGTGTCAAATGCTTTCCGGAAATCTAGACATATGGAATCTGACTGTTGCCCTACATACACAGTTCGCAATATATCATCTGAGAAAAGGGCAAGTTGAGCTTCATACGCACGATGATTCCTAAAACCATGCTGATTCGTGGACATAAGCTTCTCAGTGCTCTGAGGTACGCTAATCTGGAAACACGACTCGTCGACCTGTGCTGAGAGAGCTGACACGCTATATACATGGTGTCAATTGTGTCGTCACACACTCCCGGTCTATCGCTTGTCGCCTTATCACAAATATGTCAGTCTCTTTCCATACCATCCTTTGACGCATCTCACATCTGCCAGAACTCGACCACAGGCCTTTGAGAATTGTCGCAGTGCTATCATAGGCGACTGTGTTTCATGATACAATATAACACTTGGCGCTTTCTCCTGCACAGTAGCCAATGTGACAGAGGCACTCTTGAATTACGATGCCTGTCACAAGAGAGCTATAGACAAAAGAAATCAGATGCTGTCAGAGCACGTGTAAAAGTGTGTCCATGAAGACCTCGTAAGTTAAGCGACCACTTCCAAGGAAACATGGCATGTGGAAGCGTATCCATAAAAAAAAAAAACCTCTGCGGGTGAAGCTACCATTTCCAGCAAACCGCTCTCCTTCCACTAGCATCGTAGTTCCTTAGAAATAATTTTTTCATAATTAGGGGAAGAGTTCATGCAAACCCTGTATTTCACTCATTTGATAACACTCCAGGTGTGCACAAAGGTACAGTTGCTGAAAATCGCGTTACGAATAACATAAAACTTTGAGTACTGATTCGCCGAAGAAGCTTAGTCATCCTCCTTGATTTTTACAAAACTAAAAGACTTATCGAGACAAAATAAAGCAGAACAGTTTTCATCTTACGTATATACAACCAGAATACATTTCATCTAAATCCTTATTCGAGAAATTAATTTAAGCAATCTACTAACGTCACACTTGTGTACACCGTACACAGTAAAGATGCGCTCCAGTGTGATAACGCTTGGAATCCGTTGAACTACGATTTACTCTCTAGATACTGCGACCGTAAATTTCTGATACAGCTCATAGTTTAGCAATGTCGGTAACCTGGCTCTAATCTCCTGTTTGTTCTAACATTTTAAATTTTGCTCAGTCAAGTGAAGTTTCTAGAGTTCATATTTTAAATCTCCCTTCCTGTCCAGTAATGTGCATTCAAACATTGCATTAAAAACATGTGCATTGTTGCTTTTGCAGTGTTTTGTTAGCCTGCAACGGTTATTCCCGTAAAGCAATGTTCACATCACAATCGCAAAGACAGTCGACCGTTTACTGTTACCAAAACTCCTCCTTGCTTGTGCTACACAGATACTACAGTTTTTGGAAATTTAGTGCTAACCTTTGGAAATGCACTCAATTTCTCGACGTCAACCGTGGGAGATGGCGCAGTGGTTTGCACACTGGACTCGCGTTGGCAGGACGACGGTTCAAACCTGCGTCCGGCCATCCTGATTTAGGTATTCCGTGACTTCCCTAAATCGCTTCAGGCATATACCTGGATGGTTCCTTTGAAATCCCTAATCCGATGGGACCGATGACCTCGCTGTTTGGTCCCCTTCCCCAAATCAACCAGCAAACCAATCTCGACGCCTTTATAACACTTGTTTGATACGACCTGTTGATTGGTCATTATAAGTGTCATAGCCTGTCATAGCTCACCCGCTGTGGATGTAATACTTTAGTTATTTAAGAATCATCGTTGTATGATTCCATGGCTGTACTTATTCTCTATTTTAACAATCGATTTCGGTCAGTTTTAAAATTCGTCCTGGTGATAATAAAGATAATGTGATTTTAGAACCAGAATAAGATATTTTACAGAGTGAAGTCAAATGGATCCTAGCAAATATTGCTAAAAACCAGCGTAGTGGACATCGTGGAATTCCAGCCGAGTCGTTAAAAGTCACTGGAGCGAAGCTGTGAAAGAGCTGTATTAAATTCGTCTGTAAATACGGAGAACATAACAGTTGTCAAAAACTGGGAAAATTCAGTGTTCATCCTGATTTCAAGGAACGGAGTATTTAACGTGTTCGAATCACCGAACAATCGCACTTATCTCACCTGCTACTAAAGCCATGCTTAGAATATTACAAAAAAGACTTCGCCTGTATAAAGGGTGAGAGCTACCACAAGAATAAGCTGGACTTCGTAACGAATGAGTGACCAGAGATCAAACTGGCAGAAGACAATGAATTTCAGGCAAAGACAAGAGAATTCCAGGAAGATGTGTATCTCTGCTTTGCTGATAGGCTAAACACTTTGACTGTGTGGAGCACGATAAATTATGGTAGGTACTCAAAAACATGGGAGTACCAGTTCACCTCATCTACCCCATACACAGTTATACTCTGATAAAGCAGCCACGATGAGAACCCTATATTGAGCATCTGCATGATTCAAGATTCACAAAGGAGTACGGCAAGGTTGCATATCGTCACCTTATTTATTTAACCTGTATGCAGAGCAGATTATGATAAATTAGATATACGAAAAAGAACACGGAATTAAATTGTCGGGATAAATATAAACAAACTTAAATATGCATATGATGTCGTACTGATGGCAGAAAGTATCCTCTTACATAAGGTGAAAGAATAAACTGCAAAAGCTGGTCTGAAGCCGATCGTCAAGAAAACGAAAATTACGACAGTTTCATTGCATACAGGAGATGAAACTGAAAATTACGACAGTTTCATTGCATATAGGAGATGAAACAGTGGATATAGTTTCTGTGCCCAGTTATCGCGACTCACAGATTTCTGCTGATGTGACTGCAGCCACGAAATCAAGAGACGCTTATTACTTGGTTGAAACGTAATGTCGAACGTTAACAATATTTGAAGGGTTAGAGACATAACTTTAACAACAAAGAGCCATATGCCAAGGGCTATGATGTTTCCAGTTGTGATGCACGGATCTGAGAACTGTGCCATAAGAAAGAGTGAACGGTGTAGAATAAATTCCTTTGAATATTGGTGTTGGAGGAATCTCTTTTAGAGTTCATGGATCGCAAGGGCAACAAAAATTTCGGTATAGGCATGCATATTCAAATACAGAGATACGTAAACAGGCATAATATGAAGCTGCGGTCGGCAACCCCTATATAAGACAAGTCTCTGGCGCAGATGTTAGATCGTTTACTACTGCTACAATGACAGCTTATCAAGATTTAAGTGAGTTTGAACGTGGAGTTATAGTCGGCGCTCGGTTGACCGGCCACAGCATCTCCGAAGTAGCGTTGCAATAGGGAATTTTCTAGTACGACCGTTCCATGAGTGTACCGTAAATATCAGGTAAAACATCAAATATCCGAGATCGCTGCGGCCGGGAAAAGATCCTGCAAGAACGGGACCAACGACGACTGAAGAGAATCGTTCAACATGACAGAAGTGCAACCCTTCCGCAAATTGTTGCAGAATTCAGCTGGGCGATCACCAAGTGTCAGCGTCCAAACCATTCAACGAAACATCATCGATATGGGCTTTCGGAGCCGAAGGCCGCCTCATGTACCCTTGATAACCGCACGACACAAAACCTTGCGCCTTGCCTGGCCCGTCAACACCGACATTGGACTGTTGATGACTGGAAACATGTTGTCTGGTCGGACGAGTCTCGTTTCAAATTGTATCGAGCGGATAGACGTGTACGGGTATGGAGACAACCTCATGAATCCATGGACCCTGCATGTCAGCAGGGGACTGTTCAAGCTGGTGGAGGCTCTGTAATGGTGCGAGGCGTGTGCAGTTGGAGTGATATGGGACCCCTGATACGTCTAGATACGTCTGACAGGTGACACGTACGTAAGCGTCCTGTCTGATCACCTGCATCCATTCGTGTGCATTGTGCATTCCGACGGACCATCAGGGTAATGCGACACCCCCACACGTCCAGAATTGCTACAGGGTGGCTCTAGGAACAGTCTTCTGAGTTTGAGCGTCTGCGCTGGCCACCAAATTCCCCCGACATGAACATTATTGAGCATATCTCAGATTTCTTGCAACGTGCCGTTCATAAGAGCTCTCCATCTCCTCGTACTCTTACGGATTTATAAACAGTCCTGTAGGATTCATGGCGTCAGTTCCCTCCAGCACTACTTCAGACATTAGTCGAGTCCATACCATGTCGTGTTGCGGTACTTCTGCTCGCAGGGGCCGTACAAGATATTAGGCAGGTGTACCAGTTTCCTTGGCTCTTCAGTATACCGCACATAAATGTTAGTTACACCACAAAAACACAGTATACAGTAGTACATCTGTTTGCAGAAGCTGGACATATTCTAAGCATTGAAAACCCACTACGCCGTTTAATGTATATTTTCAGTGTTTAGAATATGTCCAGATACTGTAAACAGATGTGATGCTGTGTACTTTGGTTTTGTTATGTAACTAGTATATGTGAGTGGTATATGTATGGACATGGCCATTTGCACAAGGTACTTGATAAACATAAAGCACCTTCCTATGGCAAACCCCTTATAATGAGTTGGTTTTTTTACACATGACAACTTGGCGAGTTGTCTAACGTAAAACATAACAAAGAGCTTTTTTCAGAATTAAAGATGACAGAAAAGTCTGTCGAAACTAGTTGTTTTTCAGAACGAAATATTTATGCAATCTCGGCTTTTGAATGTTTTTAGCAAATAAAACGGATCGCTCTTTTGGTCTTCTCAAAATTACAAAATATTATATTTTTGCCGTCACCAGCGGACCAATACCCAGCCGAGGATTGCAAGACGGATAAGCACACAAAATGGCTGAAACTTTTATGATATATTTCTAAGCTCCCGATCTCGAACAACGCTGAAAATGTCTTTGATATCTTTATCCGTTTCCAAGATACATGGGTTCATGGGTGCCCTACTTCTACACGTTAAATTCATATAAGACAAAATCTAAATAATAAATAACCACAGAAAATAACTCAATTTTTAACGGTATGTTGTTTAAGCATTTATCAAGAAGAGCCATCTCACCGATTCCAGAAATCTTCATACGCTATGGTGGAACACCCTAAAAATTTGTTTTGTGGGTACCAAAACTGAGTCGCGGATTCCGAGTCGACTACACATGTAAAATGGCTGTAATTTTTATTATGTATCCCTACGATCCCAATTTGAAAGAACCTTGAATTTTTGCTTTATATCTTTATCCGTTTCCGAGATAAAGATGTTCAAATTTACCCTACTTGTACAGATAAAATAAGCATGTAAATTCTGATGTGGGGAGCGTTATCGTCTACGAACATCGTTTTGTAATACTGGAGTACATGCAAAAATTTTTAAGTCGGTCTGAGGTGTAAAATTAGTTTTCCGTTATTGCACTTTCACATACACTATGTGATCAAAAGTATCCGGACACCCCCAAAAATATATGTTTCCCGTGGTAGGTGTATTGTGCTGCCACCTACTGCCAGGTACTCCATATCAGCGACTTCAGTAGTTATTAGACATCTTGAGAGAGCAGAATGGGGCGCTCCGCGGAACTCACGGACGTGCTCAGGTGACTGGTGTCACTTGCGTCATACGTATGTACGCGAGAGTTCCACACCCCTATACATCCCTATGTCCACTGTTGATGATGTGACAGTAAAGTGGAAACCTGAAGGAACACGTACAGCACAAAAGCGTACAGGCCGACCTCGTCTGTTGACTGACAGAGACCGCCGACAGTTGCAGAGGGTCGCAATGTGTAATAGGAAGACATCTATCCAGACCATCACACAGGAATTCCAAACTGCATCAGGATCCACTGCAAGTGCTATGACAGTTAGGTGGGAGGTGGGAGAACTTGGATTTCATGGTCGAGTGGCTGCTCATAACCACACATCACGCTGGTAAATGCCAAACGGCGACTCGCTTGGTGTAAGGAGCGTAAACATTGGACGATTAAACAGTGTAAAAACGTTGTGTGGAGTGACAAATCACGGAACACAATGTGGCGATCCGATGGCAGGGTGTGAGCATGGCGAATGTCCGGTGAACATCATCTGACAGCGTGTGTAGTGCCAACAGAAAAATTAGGAGGCGGTGGTGTTATCGTGTGGTCGCGCTTTTCATGGAGGGGGCTTACACCCCTTGTTGTTTTGCGTGGAACTATCACGGCACAGACCTACACTGATGTTTTAAGCACCTTCTTGCTCCCACTGTTGAAGAGCAATTCGGGGATGGCGACAGCATATTTCGACACGATCGAGCACCTGTTCATAATACTAGGACAGTGTCGGGCTGGTTACACGACAATAACATCCCTGTAATAGACTAGCCTGCACAGATTCCTGACCTGAATCCTATAGAATACCTTTGGGATGTTTTGGAACGCCGACTTCCCGCCAGACCTCACCGACCTACATCGATACCTCTCCTCGGTGTAGCACTCCGTGAAGAATGGGCTGCCATTCGCCAAGAAACCTTCCAGCACCTGATTGAACGTATGCCTGCGAGAGTGGAAGCTTCATCAAGACTAAGGTTGGGCAACATCATACTCAATTCTAGCATTGGAGGGCTCCACGAACTTGTAAGTCATTTTCAGCCAGGTGTCCGGATACTTTTGATCTCAGTGTAGAGTAAATTATCTAAATTTTACTGACCAGTACATTACTATTTATTTGAGTTACATGCCCTGCTGCAACATAAAGAGGGGGAACCAGCGGAAAAATACGCTTATCGGAGGACAAAAAATGCGAAAATGTTTCTTTTCATTTAAAAGACTCTGACTGAAAAATAGGGTGCCAGCAGCCTCATTCTACCTTCATCAGCTCCTTCAAAAATTTTCCCAAAAGTTTTGCAGGCTAACATATTCGCGCTTTTTTTTGTACTGAGAGAGAAGGAAGGCGTAGCACTGACGAAGAGACGTAAATATAATAAATACTAGAAGATGCTAGACAATGGTTGTTGTGTTATAGAAAGAGCAAAGGAGACAACGGAAGTGCGAGAGAAAAGAGGAACACAGTGGCTGTGGACCAACGCTGACTGTGACAGAACTGTAGGGGGAAAAAGAGTGAAGCAGAGTGTGCCAGGTACGGAGAGCGGGGAGGGGGTGGGGGGTAAAGAAAGAGAACGTGGAAATGGTGAGAGACAGTGATAATGAGAGACAGAGTATATGACAATGATAGCGAAGAAGAAAGACATAATCAAAGTGAGAAGAGTCATGTCAGTCAAAAGGAAGGAAGGAATTATTAGCAGTAAGAGAGAGTAAGAAGGAGACAGCGACAATGAGGGGAAACTGTAGTAGTAGGACAGAACGAAGGGGACTGTAGCTGTAACATAGGAGACAATGACAGTGAAACACAAGGAGATAATGACAATGAGATGGGCTGGATCAGTGAGTGAGAAAGTGAGACTGGTTGGCTGTGAACGACCTACAGCGATGGGCTTGTGGGTCGGAGTGAATTACAGTTAGGGCAGATTGTGAGAGTTTAAGGTGAGTTGCAAGTTAAAAAAGCGCGAATATGTCGGCATGCCAGAGCCTTTGGGGAAAATTTTAAAAGTTCTAGAGGTAGAATGAGGCAGTGGGTACCTCACTTTTCAATCCAAGTCTTTTACATCTACATTTACATCTACGTGATTACTCTGCTATTGACAATAAAGTGCCCGGCAGAGGGTTCAACGAACCACCTTCAAGCTGTCTCTCTAC
Source organism: Schistocerca nitens (assembly GCF_023898315.1). Classification (NCBI taxonomy): domain Eukaryota; kingdom Metazoa; phylum Arthropoda; class Insecta; order Orthoptera; family Acrididae; genus Schistocerca; species Schistocerca nitens. Next base: position 850,168,339 of record NC_064617.1, read on the forward strand.
CGTTCCACTCTCGAACGGCACGTGGGAAAAAGGAGCACTTAAATTTTTCTGTGCGAGCTCTTTTCTCTCTTATTTTATCGTGGTGATCATTTCTCCCTATATTGGTGGGTCCCAACAGAATGCTGTCGCAATCGGTGAAAACTGGCGATTGAAATTTCATGAGAAGATCCCGTCGCAACGAAAAACGCCTTTGTTTTAATGATTGCCACACCAATTCACGTATCATGTCTATGACACTACCTCCCCTGTTTCGCGATAATACAAAGCAAGCTGTACTTATTTGTACTTTTTCGATGTCATCCGTCAGTCCCACCTGATGCGGATCCCACACCGCACAGCAATACTCCAGAATAGGGCGGACAAGGTTGGTGTAAGCAGTCTCTTTAGTAGACTTGTTGCACTTCTAAGTGTTGTGCCAATGAATCGCAGTCTTTGGTTTGCTCTACCCACAATATTATCTATGTGGTCGTTCCAATTTAGGTTATTTGTAATTGTAATCCCAAAGTATTTAGTTGAATTTACAGCCTTCAGATTTGTGTGACTTATCGCGTAATCGAAATTTAGCTGATTTCTTTTAGTACTCATGTGAATAACTTCACATTTTTCTTTATTCAGGGTCAACTGCCACTTTTCACACCATACAGATATCTTATCTAAATCATTTTGCAATTCGTTTTGATCATCTGATGACTTTACAAGATGGAATGACAGCATCATCTGCAAACAATCTAAGACGGCTACTCAGATTGTCTCCTAGGCCGTTAATATAGATCAGGAACAATAGAGGGTCTATAACCTTCCTTGGTCAACGCCGGATATTACATCTGTTTTACTCGATGACTTTCCGTCTATTACTAGCAGAGGTGCACAAATTCCCCTTGCAGCCTGCTTGCCCCTAGCTCCTCTGCAACCATTCATGCAGGTCAGCCTGCCGCGACGTAAACACAAGAGTGCGCGTGTACTGAGGCATAGTGGGTAATGCGATCGACTTGGGCTCCCGCAAGCCCGAGCTACCTGGGTTCCCGCAGGCCTGCCAAGCTACACGGGACCCGCTCAGCTTGCTGCGCCTGGCAACAGGTTGCGCTGTCAAGCTACCGTGAATAGGGTAGCCAGGTAGTTAGCCCGCAGTTCATTTATCGCAAAGGTGGGGGCGGCACAATGAATAGGTCGAACTTTAGTGAGATTGAGAAAAAATTGACAACTGGCGAATACATGCTGGTAACGAAACAGAGCACAAGTGCCGCATGGGAAACGTTTTCGTGTGTTTATGATGCCGCTTCAAATAAATCGGTAGGTGTGTCTCAATGCAAACTATGTAAAAAGCTCTTAAGTACTTATTCGGAAACCTCGAGTATGTTACGACATGTGTGCAAATTTGACAAGCAGTTCCCTCACTCCGTAAATATCTTGAAAGAGGACAAAGATTTAGTGGCCGAAAAGTGCGTCGAAATGTGTGCGAAGGACCTGAGACCATTTAGTAGTATAGAGGGAGAAGGATTTCTTAATTTAGGGCAGACACTGATCGACATAGGTAAAAAATATGGCTCAGTTGATATTAAAAATATTATGCCTTCCCGAGTGACAGTAGCTAGGAAAGTTCAAACCTTAGCTGATAAAGTGCGCAGCAAAATGCTCCCAGATATAGTGCATGCGATTCGTTCTGGTATATGTGCCAGTACAATTGATCTATGGACAGAGAATTACAAAGGGGTTCATTACATGTCCGTGACAATGCATTACATAAATTCAGACTGGCGTTTGAATAAATATGTACTGATGTGCTCTGCGTTTCCTGACTGCCCAAAAACTGGCTCGAATATTCGAAACGAATTGGAAGATAGCTTAGAAACTATGGGTGTTTCTCGTGAAGACATTGCCAAAATTACATTTGTCACAGACAAGGGCAGTAACATTGTCAAAGCTCTCGAAATATATCAGCGTCTTCCATGCATGGCTCATAGTATAAACACAGTCTTGAAACATGTTCTGAGCGAACAGATTTTGAAAGAAAATGTTCCAGATATATTAGCCATTCTTAATAAAGTGCGGGCTACGGTTTCCTACTTCAAGAGAAGAGGTCTGTGTGTGAGACTGAACTCATCTTTAAAGCAGTGGGTTTCAACTCGTTGGAATAGTTATTTTGACATGCTTGTATCAGTCCATTCTCATATTGATTCAGTGAAGGCTGTCTTACATAACGAAGGTGCCTCTGATAAGATGCTGGGTTATGACCACCATATAACTGGCCAGCTTATAGCATTTCTTAAGCCGTTCAAAGAAGCCACAGTTGATCTAGAGGGTGACAAGGATCCAACCCTATATTTAGTTCTACCGTGGTTTTATGCCTTAAAAGCTCACTGTACTGTACGGGATAACGATGAAGATGTTTGTAATTTTATTCCATCTGAATATTGTAGAACCACTTGTGAAATATGTATGTTGATAAAATGTTTTTTCAGGACATGAAACCTTTGAAACAAGCCGCCGGTGCCTTCCTAGAACAGAAAATGTGCGTTAGTATGGTGCATAAAATTGCAACGTTTATGGTGCCTAACTACCGCACATTAAGAAAGTTAATCGAGGATGAAAAAATTGATGTTTACCAAGCAGCACGACAGATGTGTGCTGAAGGTAAGAACCTAAGATAATGCATATATTCTTCATCTACATGTACATGGGTACTCTGCAAGTCACACGCAAATGCTTGGTTGAGGGTTCATCGAACCACTTTCAACTTATTTGTCTCCTATTCTCGAATTTCGCGCGGGATAAAACACCTACATCTCTCCGTCTGAGCGCTGCTTTTTTGTATTTTATTCTCATGATCATTTCTTCCAATGTAGATGGGACTCAACAATATATCTTCGAATTCGGAGGTGTAAGTTGGTTATCGAAATTTCATATATAGATCGCGCCACGTCAAAAAACGCCATTGTTGTAATGATTCCCACCCCAACTCCTGTATAATTTCCGCGGCACTCTTTCCCCTGTTTCACGATAATACCAAACGAGCTGCCCTTCTTTAGACTCTTTCGACCTCCTCCATCAATCGTACCAGAAAAGGCTCTCCAACAATGCTCCAAAAGAGTGTTTTGTCATTAAAACGCCTACAACATTTTCTGTGTGTCCATTCCTATTTAAGTAGGTCGTAATTGTAATCAGAAGTATTAAGTAGAATCTAAAGCCTTTAGATTTGACTGGTTGATCTTGTAAACGAAGTTTAATGGACTTAGTTTAGTACACACACGGATAACCTCGCTCTTTTCATTATTTATTGCCAACTGCCAATTTTCACACCAAAAATATATATATTATTTAAATTGTCCTGCAGTTAGTTTTGATCTTCTGGTGACTTTACTGGACGATAAATGATAGCATCATCTAAAAACTATTATAATTTCTGTTGTGTCGATTCCCTAAGGTCTCGACACAATGAGTGGCTAGGTGCACGCGAAACTAACGCAGACGGGCGTAAATTCTGAAACAGGAGACTGGATGAAAACTATAAAGAAAAGAAGAGAGATTTTAATATACTTAACTTTAATGTAGTCTTGTTCTTGTTGAAATACATCTCTTGCATAGTAGTAAGCAATTAGCACTAATACAATTGGCGCCTTGCTAGATAGTAGCTATGGAAGAAGCTGAAGGCTATTCTATCAGTCTCTCGGCAATTGAGAGGAAGACTTGGTAGGTCTTGTCGCAAGCTATGTCGTCCGTACAACTGGGGCGAGGTCAAGTCCGTGTCTTGTGACCTGCCATGTGGTGGCGCTAGGTTTGCGATTACATAGTGGCGACACGCGGGTCCGACATGTACTACAGGACCGCGGCCGATTTAAGTTACCACCTAGCAAGTGTGGTGTCTAGCGGTGACACCACAATTTCAACTATGTGTAGTACGATCTTCACATTATTCTGCAAATATTAACTGGAACCTGTATAGTTTCAGTACAAGTGCCCAATCACAGCACCAAAGAAACAAATCCAGGACCGTACAAAATAGCGAAATTTGAGGACTGGGCAGAAGAGTCTCCTCTCCTACATGATGAAGTCAGCAGATACTTGTAAGAACACTGTGTGAACGAGGGAGATATTCTACAGTGGTGGAAAAATAACTCCCAACGACTTCCTCGACTTGCGTGTGTGGCAAGAAAAATATTAAATATACCAGCCACTAGTGCCTCTAGTGAGAGAATTTTTAGTTGCGCTGGAAACCTAATTAGCGAAAAGCGATTACGTCTTAATACAGACAGACTTAACGATCTCGTCATAATTAATTCAAACACTAATCAGCATACACATTAAGAATACAGTAGAACATTAAACAGGAAACTATGAGTTTGAGTGCAAATTTACTAATTAAGAGTGCACTTTTCTAATTGTGCTTTCTGGGCGTCAATTTCTGAGATAGAAATTTTGTAATGCATAGAGTTCATTTTTATTTTAGACTAAACTTTTTGATTTCAATCCTCCCAAGTGACATTTATTATTGTTCGTAAACCATTTTCTGTTACTTGTGTTTGCAAGAGTAGCCAAATATTTTTAGGAGTATCTGGTTTGGCCTAAATAATACTTTCAGGGGAACTGAAGGAAAATTTGTAAATATTTTATGTTGAAAAGTGTTCTGCAAAATAAAATATTCATTTGTGGATAAGGCAATACACATTATGAGTTTAAATTACAATTTATTTTGTTGAGTTCCACACACATTGCGAAATGTAATTTTATTCCTGTATTTCTATATTAAGGGGAATCCCACAAGCAGGGTCAAGATGCTGAAGACCTAGACACTACAAATGCTTTTAAAATGAAGAGCGTCTTTTTCCACGAATGTGTTGTAGTAGGAATATAATGGAAACTCGGAGCCACTCTCCACAGCGTCTACGTCTGCGTCATGAGGATTCAGACTCGTCGTTTAGGTCTGTGTAATGAGGGTCTACAGTCGTCGTTTAGGTTCACATCATGCAAGTAAACACTCGTCGTCTAAGTCTGCATCATGAGGGTCCAAACTATGGTCCCTATGACGCAGACCTAGACTACAAGTGTGGACTCTCATGACGCAAACGTAGACGCCGCAAAAAAATGGCTCAGAGTCGCCATTGTATTCCCAGTACTATAGTTTTTAGACGAACTGGATACGTAACAAGTGCTTCGATTTTGTTAAAATGCATTTTGGTAATTTAGAATGATTTTGACAACTTTGAATGAATTCACAAAACCAGTAAAATACATGCTGGAAAAGTAGTTAAATATTTGTATAACTGGTGTCATACTTGGCTGAAACATACTGAAGTTAAAGAATCTAGACTTCCAAAATCTTAATTTGGTTCTCATTGCAGTACAGTGGTTATCAAGGGCGTAGATAATTTATTCTTCTGGGGAGGGGACCAATCTTCTTTATGTTTTTGGGGGGTGGAGGTTCGCTTCTTTAGTACAAATATCTATCCATTTCAATGTTGAAACCTGCAACACAGACTGCATTGCGTTCCACTAAAACAAAAAACACTATGTTCATGGGCTCGGGGGAGGAGGGGGGGTACCCCTGCCCCCCCCCTCCCCGTTATCTACGCCCCTGGTGGTTAATTGTAGCTTTTAGTGTACAAAGGAGCTCCATTTTCAGTGATTGTTCTGCTTGCTACACAAACCTGTTTGAGATGTGATCTGATGGTGGTTTGAATTGAGAATATCCAAAACTGAGAGATTGTGAAGTCTCGAAGAAATCCTTTTATATCTGACAACTAGCTGAAAACCGGGCGTTGCCTGGGCATTTAATTATTCCATACTCTCGTAGTCCATCTCCACTCCCCTATTTTCTCTCTATCCATTTATTCCTCTCCCACTATCTCTATGTTCACCTCCCGCCCTCCCTCCCCATGCCTTGGCCCATCTCCCCCTACCCTCTATCCTTCTCCTCGTCCTCTCTCTGTTGGACTCCGCCACTTCAGTTCATCTCTTCTTTACCTATCTATGAGAACTCATATATATCTGTCATCTTTTGTGGTGATCAGTGAAGCAGTGTCAAAGTTTATTGCTAGGCAGCATTTATTGTAATACTTTTGATACGCAGCATTGATAGTTTTGTTTTCTGGTGCGTAAACAAATTATGTTGAAGGTGTCCCGACAGGGGAATATGCGACATACAACTGGCCATGTGAAAAACATGATTCTCAAGATTGATGCCTCAAACATATAACGACTGCCCTTGCGATTTATCTGTCGACATGGCAAATGCAAGCTGCACTGGAAATTATAACCGTTTAAAGCCGAGTGGCATGTCGGTCGGAATCATAGTGATACGTGGAATCAAACTGTCTTAACCTTTGTACTTTCCTTTTAAAATTGTGGCTTCGATTACGTTGTTCTTTAATTTCTTAACCGCAAGTCGGGTGCCATTACAAAGACGTGGCTGGTTTACCTTTCGCAACATAATGATTGCCGATCCGACTTAATTGCAGATTGGGAGGCGGTAATCCGGGCAGATCCAGCGAATTTAAAAATTCCGTAGGATAGTTGACTACATCATCTTGGTTAGTAACGGAATAAACCGACTTGTATGTCATCAATTTGCCAGGTATCATATTTTGAATCTGAAAATTCATTTCGTTAACATCAAAGTTTTTTGCATCCAATATAACACATTCGCTCAACCAAAACTGGTTTGCAACTGTTAAGCGACATTTGCTGTGCGCGAATTGTCAACACGATGACAGTGAATGCGTCAGACATCTCTCAAATTTCAAAAAGATCATAGACATTACGTTTAAAAAATGTATATATACATATATACAAACACGCACACACACACACACACACACACACACACACACACACACACACACACACACACACCTGGAAATGGAAAAAATAACACATTGACACCGGTGTGTCAGACCCACCATACTTGCTCCGGACACTGCGAGAGGGCTGTACAAGCAATGATCACACGCACGGCACAGCGGACACACCAGGAACCGCGGTGTTGGCCGTCGAATGGCGCTAGCTGCGCAGCATTTGTGCACCGCCGCCGTCAGTGTCAGCCAGTTTGCCGTGGCATACGGAGCTCCATCGCAGTCTTTAACACTGGTAGCATGCCGCGACAGCGTGGACGTGAACCGTATGTGCAGTTGACGGACTTTGAGCGAGGGCGTATAGTGGGCATGCGGGAGGCCGGGTGGACGTACCGCCGAATTGCTCAACACGTGGGGCGTGAGGTCTCCACAGTACATCGATGTTGTCGCCAGTGGTCGGCGGAAGGTGCACGTGCCCGTCGACCTGGGACCGGACCGCAGCGACGCACGGATGCACGCCAAGACCGTAGGATCCTACGCAGTGCCGTAGGGGACCGCACCACCACTTCCCAGCAAATTAGGGACACTGTTGCTCCTGGGGTATCGGCGAGGACCATTCGCAACCGTCTCCATGAAGCTGGGCTACGGTCCCGCACACCGTTAGGCCGTCTTCCGCTCACGCCCCAACATCGTGCAGCCCGCCTCCAGTGGTGTCGCGACAGGCGTGAATGGAGGGACGAATGGAGACGTGTCGTCTTCAGCGATGAGAGTCGCTTCTGCCTTGGTGCCAATGATGGTCGTATGCGTGTTTGGCGCCGTGCAGGTGAGCGCCACAATCAGGACTGCATACGACCGAGGCACACAGGGCCAACACCCGGCATCATGGTGTGGGGAGCGATCTCCTACACTGGCCGTACACCACCGGTGATCGTCGAGGGGACACTGAATAGTGCACGGTACATCCAAACCGTCATCGAACCCATCGTTCTACCATTCCTAGACCGGCAAGGGAACTTGCTGTTCCAACAGGACAATGCACGTCCGCATGTATCCCGTGCCACCCAACGTGCTCTAGAAGGTGTAAGTCAACTACCCTGGCCAGCAAGATCTCCGGATCTGTCCCCCATTGAGCATGTTTGGGACCGGATTAAGCGTCGTCTCACGCGGTCTGCACGTCCAGCACGAACGCTGGTCCAACTGAGGCGCCAGGTGGAAATGGCATGGCAAGCCGTTCCACAGGACTACATCCAGCATCTCTACGATCGTCTCCATGGGAGAATAGCAGCCTGCATTGCTGCGAAAGGTGGATATACACTGTACTAGTGCCGACATTGTGCATGCTCTGTTGCCTGTGTCTATGTGCCTGTGGTTCTGTCAGTGTGATCATGTGATGTATCTGACCCCAGGAATGTGTCAATAAAGTTTCCCCTTCCTGGGACAATGAATTCACGGTGTTCTTATTTCAATTTCCAGGAGTGTATATATACACACATACATACGTACATATACGTATATATTCGTATACACACACACACACACACACACACACACACACACATATGCACATGGAAATATTCAAAAACCTTCTCCATGAAAACATGGAGCCAACTTTCATGGTAACCCGCAAACGATGTCAAAATCTTTTGTAAGGTACTCTTTTGCGTGGTCTGTCCGAAATACTATGTAGACAGTGATGTTCCTCTTGATGGTCAAGTGTGCAAAGTTTCTTCAAGATCGGACTAAAACTGTAGGTTGGTGTAGAAGTGTGTAAAGTTCCCTCCGCCATGCACCATTGAGAATTTTAAGCAGACAGCGCCCTTCATCCTGCTTTGAATATCAAGTTTGCCAAATTTCAGCAAGATCGGAATAAAAACGTGCAATTTGTTGAATTCCGTTAGGTAAAGTAACCTCTGCCATGCACCCTACGAAATTTTATGTAGACTGTGGCCTTCCTCTTGGTTTCAAGGTATAGTGTGCAAAATTTTATCGAGATTGTATGCAATACAAACACACGGACACAATGAAAACGCACTTTCAGTTTTTCTCAAATTTTCAAATTTTTCGGTTGATTTTCCAAAAATTTTATTTTATAAAAACCTTGTCCTGAGAATTACGAACACAACAAAAAAAATTGCCGAATTGGTCCAGCCGTTCTCGAGTTTTATGCTTATCAACGTATTTGGCAAATCATTTTTATTTATATAGATAATAAGCCCGAAATATACGCGTAAAGGAAGAATGTACAAATAAACCGCAATAATTTTTGAACTGAAATTAATATGTATATAATGTTGGGGTTTGTCTTTTGGTGCTCAGGTAAAAGAAAAACTTTTAATTAACGTTCATAATACGACAATGACTCGCGCAGACTAAACGGCTGCGTAGCGCAGCTCAGCAGTAATATGGGCAGGCAAGCAAGTTTCCCGCAGCCTGCCCGGGTTGGGTTGTGCTTGGCTTGGCTGGGAGTGAAGCAGCCTGCCCGTTCTGTTGACAACGCGCGGCGGCCTGCCCACCTGGCCACCGGGCAAGCATGGGCGGGTTAAAAGCGGGACATGTACACCACTAATTACTAGGAACTGTGACTTTTCTGACAGGAAATCACGAATCCAGTCGCATGCATGCATGGCTGTCTTCATTTAGCCGCTGCAGCTACGTAAGGTGGGTGACCTTGAACGAGCTTCGCCTGGCTGCCGCTAGAGCTGGAGGATCGCGCTCGAGTTCTAACTAAGCGCGATCCGCACTATTGCTCGACTTCCGGCGCCGCCATTGCGGTTTATCGGCGCGTTACTTCCTGCCGCGCCCAGTCTTATCAGTAGTCGCCTCCGCTACAGAGGCAGCCGCACGCTCATTCCATTCGAGGCAGCCGCACAGTACAGACAGCCATGCCGTTCCGGAGGAGAAGATATGCAAGAAGAAGCAGATTGCCTTTGTACAAGAATGTTGATACATTTAACCTACCTCCGAAGAATACTGCTCAGCAACAGTTATTAGGAGGGCCAATTGTTTTTGTAGGGTGCAAGATTAATTTTTCTTGTACTACTACAGAAGTTGTTTCTGGTAACTCTTGGTTGACTCTTGCTATTATTAGAGGAGGTGATTCAGCTCTTGGAGGACTGGAGAGTTATAATGAGAGAGATATTATAGCATTTCGTACCTTTTCAATTGGTGTAATTCCAAACAAGAATTACGGGACTGCAGTTGTTGCACAACTGAGGCAATACTCCATAGGCACGCAGTTTGGTTAGAAGACGCTTGCCGGCCGAAGTGGCCGTGCGGTTCAAGGCGCTGCAGTCTGGAACCGCAAGACCGCTACGGTCGCAGGTTCGAATCCTGCCTCGGGCATGGATGTTTGTGATGTCCTTAGGTTAGTTAGGTTTAACTAGTTCTAAGTTCTAGGGGACTAATGACCTCAGCAGTTGAGTCCCATAGTGCTCAGAGCCATTTGAACCATTTTAGAAGACGCTTGTGAGGAACGGTGACGAAAGCTTTCTGCCAATCTAAAAATATGGAATAAATTTGACATCCCCTGTCGATAGCACTTATTACTTCATGAGTATAAAGAGCTAGTTGTGTTTGACAAGAACGATGTTTTCTGAATCCGTGTTGACTATGTGTCAATAAATCGTATTCTTCGAGGTACTTCATAATGTTCGAATCCAGTTTATGTTCTAAAACCCTACTGGAAATCGACGTTAGCGATATAGGCCTGTAATTCAGCGGATTACTCCTACTTCCCTTTTTGGCTCTTGGTGTGACTTCAGCAATTTTCCAGTCTTTAGGTACGGATCTTTCTGTGAGCGAGTGATGGTGTATACACTACTGGCCATTAAAATTGTACACCAAGAAGAAATGCAGATGATAAACGGGTATTCATTGGACACATATATTATACTACAACTGACATGCTATTACATTTACACTCAATTTGGGTGCATAGATCCTGAGAAATCAGTACCCAGAACAACCACCTCTGGCCATAATAACGGCCTTGATACGCCTGGGCATTGAGTCAAACAGAGCTTTGATGGCGTCTACAGGTACAGCTAGATGCCCATGCAGCTTCAACACGATACCACAGCTCATCAAGAGGTAACTGGTGTATCGTGACGAGCCAGTTGCTCCGCCACCACTGACCAGACGTTTACAGTTGGTGAGATATCTGGAGAATATGCTGGCCAACGTAACAGTCGAACATTTTCTGTATCCAGAAAGGCCCGTACAGGACCTGCAACATGCGGTCGTGCATTATCCTGCTGAAATGTAGGGTTTCGCAGGGATCGAATGAAGGGTAGAGCCACGGGTCGTAAAACATCTGAAATGTAACGTTCACTGTTCAAAATGCCGTCATTGCGAACAAGAGGTGACCGAGACGTGTAACCAATGGCACCCCATACTATCACGCCGGGTGATACTCCAGTTTGGCGATGACGAATACACGCTTCCAGAGTGTGAGTTCACCACGATGTCGCTACACACGGATGCGACCATCATGATGCTGTAAACAGAACCTGGATTCAACCGAAAAAATGACATTTTGCCATTCGTGCACCCAGGGTTCGTCATTGAGTACACCATAGCAGGCGCTCCTGTCTGTGATGTAGCGTCAAGGGTAGCCGCAGCCATGGTCTCAGAGCTGATAGTCCATGCTGCTGCAAACGTCGTCGAACTGTTCGTGCAGATGATTGTTGTCTTGCAAACGTCCCCATCTGCTGACTAAGGGATCGAGACGTGGCTGCACGATCCGTTGCAGCCATGCGGGTAAGATGCCTGTCATCTCGATTGCTAGTGAGACGAGGCCGTTGGGATCCAGGACGGCGTTCCGTATTACCCTCCTGAGCCCACCGATTCCATATTCTTCTAACAGTCATTGGATCTCTACCAACGCGAGCAGCAATGTCGCGATACGATAAACCGCAATCGCGATAGGCTACAATCCGACCTTTATCAAAGTCGGAAACGTGATGGTACGCATTTCTGCTCCTTACGCGAGGCATCGCAACGACGTTTCACCAGGCAACGCCGGTCAACTGCTGTTTGTGTATGAGAAATTGGTTGGAAGCTTTCCTCATGTCAGCACGTTGTAGGTGTCGCCACCGGCGCCAATCTTGTGTGAATGCTCTGAAAAGCTAATCATTTGCATATCACAGCATCTTCTTCCTGTCGGTTAAATTTCGCGTCTGTAGTGCGTCATCTTCGTGGTGTAGCTATTTTAATGGCCAGTAGTGTAATTGCTAGGAGCTATTTTATCACCATACTCCGAGACGAACCTGACTCGTATACAATCTGGACCGGAGGCCTTGCTTTTATTAAGTGAGGAACATATTCGCATAATTTTTTGTTTTTTTTTTTTTTTTGTTTTGCTCCGATAGCACTATTTTTCCAGTGGTTGTTGTCTGTCTTGATAGTACTGCCTATGGAGTCTGCTAGAAAGTGGATGGCGCGTGTAGTGGGTACAAGCTGACGGTCGGCCACGGCGACAGTATCGCGACCGCGGGCTGCGGGTCGCTTAGCAGATTACAGCAGTCGAACGGCGCGTGGTGCAGAGGCGGCCGCGGAGGAGGGCGAAGCAGCCGAGAAGCGGCGGGTTCGCGGGTCGCGCATTAAACATTCAGGCGGTCGTCTGCAGATAAGTGTCCGGTCCGGGCGGGTCGGCGGTCATCCGGCTTAGGAGGGGCCGTTCCGTTCCGCGAGGCAGGCCGAGCCCGCGGGCCGCCAGCGCAGTCCGCGGGTTCTGGATTACTTGCCTGTGCCCTCAAGCTGGGCATTAGACCCTACGCTGAGTCCACCACCGTCAAGAGAGCGAGGCAGCTGCTCCGACAGAAAGAGAGAGAGAGAAAAAAAAGCGTATAAAGCGTAAGCAGCTCCCGTGTCTCGCGGACGATTTCATCCGCCGAGGAACAAACATCGGCGCAAGTTGTTCCCTCGCCCCTCGCCAACGCCGTAGGCAATTCTTTTACTGCGAAGTTATTATTATTCGCTCTCAATGTCACAATATTACTGCAAAGCTTGCCTTGCTTAAGTAATTTCTTCTTGACATACACTGAGGATCAAACGGCTGTGAGCACTAAGGGACTTAACATCTGAGGTCATCAGTCCCCTAGAACTTAGAACTACTTAAACCTAACTAACCTAAGGACATTGTAAGTAGGCTGTATAGGTTTTTTTATTGGTAACGCCACGTAGCGCTCTGTATGAAAATCACTGGCTGTGCTGTGTGCAGTCTGTGGCTGGTTGGCATTGTTGTTGGAATATTCGCTATTGTAGAGTTGGGCAGTTGGCTGTTAACAGCGCGTAGCGTTGCGCAGTTGGAGGTGAGCCGCCAACGGTGGTGGATGTGGGGAGAGAGATGGCGGAGTTTTGAGAGCGGATGATCTCGACGTGTGTCCATCAGAGACAGTAAATTTGTAAGACTGGATGTCATGAACTGCTATATATTATGACCTTTGAACACTATTAAGGTAAATACATTGTTTGTTCAAATTGGTTCAAATGGCTCTGAGCACTATGGGACTTAACATCTATGGTCATCAGTCCCCTAGAACTTAGAACTAGTTAAACCTAACTAACCTAAGGACATCACACAACACCCTGTCATCACGAGGCAGAGAAAATCCCTGACCCCGCCGGGAATCGAACCCGGGCGCGGGAAGCGAGAACGCTACCACACGACCACGAGCTGCGGACATTGTTTGTTCTCTTTCAAAATCTTCCATTTGCTAATTATGCCTATCAGTAGTTAGTGCCTTCAGTAGTTTGAATCTTTTATTTAATTGGCAATAGTGGCGCTCGCTGTATTGCAGTAGTTCGAGTAACGAAGATTTCTGTGAGATAAGTGATTTGTGAAAGATATAGGTTAATGTTAGTCAGGGCCCCCGTGTGGGGTTGCTAGTCCCCCATCGGGCGCCTCCCCAGGTGGCGGATAGGGGAAAGCCTCCCAGATATGGGTGACACCGGGGAAATGAAATACCCAGGGTGGACCAAAACTAGCAGCGCGGTGGCGTCTGTACTCTAGTGGAGTGGCCTACCAAAGGCGTCTGTACCCCATGTCAGGGGCGGCCTGGAAATTATATCGGCAATCCGTTCTGAAGCAAGCGTGGCGATTATGCTTCTCACCTTCGAGTCAGGGCCATTCTTTTGTAGGGATTTTTGAAAGTCAGATTGCGTTGCGCTGAAAATATTGTGTGTCAGTTTAGTGTTGATCAGAATAAGTAAAGAGCGAAATGTCTGAGTACGTTCAGTTTTGCTCAGCTGTTTGAAAATCAAATAACATAAGATGTTTACCAGCACAGTAATTTATTAATTTTTCTAAGGGGACGTTTCAACATCACATCCATACCCGAGTCAGTATTCGAACCTGCGAACGTAGCAGTCGTGAGGTTCCGGATGAAGCGCCTAGAACCGCTCGGCCACCGCGGCCGGCTACACTGAGGAGACAAAAGTAATGGAATATCGATATGCACACATACAGGTGGCGGTAGTATCGCGTATGCAGGTTATAAAAGGGCAGTCCACTCGCAGCGCTGTCATGTGTATTCAGGTGTTTCATGTGAAAAAGCTTACGACGTGACTACGGCTGGACGATGGGAATTAACACGGAGTGCTACTCGGAGCTATACGCATGAGACATCGCTATTTCGAAATCGTTAGAGAATTCAGTATTCCGAGATACACAGTGTCAAAAGTGTGCCGAAAATACCAAATTTCAGGAATTACCTCTCACCTAGGACAAGACATTGGCCGACGGCCTTCACTTAACGACCGAGAGCAGCGGCGTATGCACAGTTGTCGGTGCTAACAGACAAGCAACACTGCCTGAAATAACCATAGAAATTAATATACCCGTTAGGACAGTGCGTCGAAATTTGGCGTTAATCGACTACGGCAGCAGACGACTGATGCGAGTGCCTTTGTTGAGAGCATGACATCGCTTGTGGCCCCTCTCCTGGGATCATGACCATTTCAGTTAGACCCTAGACAACTAGAAAACCGCGGCCTTGTCAGGTGAGTCTCGATTTCAGTTGATAAGAGCTGATAGTGGGGTTCAAGAGTGGCGCTGCGGGCTTTCAAATAAAATAACGAAGTGTGATGTGGTGTGGCCCTCAACTATGTACCCCCAGTTGAAATATTAAGTTTTGGCTGGTTTCGTCGTCTAGGGGCAGGGATACATAGTTGCCGCAGTACAGGCGAAATACTGCTCAGTCTACAGCATACAAATAGACACATGAATCAAATGGTCAAAGGTTCCTATCACTTGGCAATTGCGAATTTTTAATGCAACATAGTAATTTATAAATAAAAAAAATGGCGTGTGGCTAGGGCCTCTCGTCGGGTAGACCATTCGCCTGGTGCAGGTCTTTCGATTTGACGCCACTTCGGCGACCTGCGCGTCGATGGCGATGAAATGATAATGATTAGGACAACACAACACCCAGTCCCTGAGCGGAGAAAATCTCCGACCCAGCCGGCAATCGAACCCGGGCCCTTAGGATTGACATTCTGTTTTTTTAATCCCATTTTGTTCGTTTTCGTTCGTTGTATCTGCTTGGGGCGGACGTCGCAAGATACTCGTTTCACTTCGTCGTTGATCTATTAACTCAGTTTTTTTTTTATCACAGAGGGTACCTAACCCACTGACCGAACAAGCTGAGTTACGCGCCGGCTAGCGCCTCTTCAACTTATTAGTCGCTCGAAAAAAGAACTAATTGTTTGGAAAAAGTCCTACACCAGCATCTGCTGGCTGTTGCAGACCAATGATTTAGATTTATTCATGTAACAGCTGTTGTTACTAATGAAGAAATTGGTTATATCAACAAGCAAATTGAAACATTACGAAAAATAGACTGCAAGAACAGAGGGTGTTTTATCCAAAAAACACGCTCTTCCGATGAGTATTTTTGTATCCCGCCTGGAAGGCGGCGCTTGGGTCTGCTCCTGAAAACTTAAAGGTTGACAGAAAGAAGGAAGCGAGCAGGAGCAGATGAGGTAAAACACGTCGGTACCGCGTGTAAAATTATAAATGTTTACTATAGGCAAATACAAGTTAATAAATAGTTATATAACTTTGCACAGATGAGCGAAGTAGTACAAAGTCTCAATAGCAAGCCAACACCCTCTGAAGTTGAAGCGATGTTTCCATGCCGTCTGCACTTGATCAAATGGGGCCACTCAGCTACCGGGGGCCGGACAATTTATAAATGAAAGTTTGCAATTCAGTAAAATCTGCAGGTACTAGGTTGGCTCTGAGCACTATGGGACTCAACTGCTGTGGTCATCAGTCCCCTAGAACTTAGAACTACTTAAACCTAACTAACCTAAGGACATCACACACATCCATGCCCGAGGCAGGATTCGAACCTGCGACCGTAGCAGTCGCACGGTTCCGGACTGCGCGCCTAGAACCGCGAGACCACCGCGGCCGGCGGCTGCAGGTACTATCTTAACGAGTTTAAATGTTGAGTACGATAGCAGAAGTACCTTTTAGAATGCCATTTATTACTGCAAAACACTTATTGGTGTCGATGGTCCAGCAATTAAATAAAATATAAGTTGAATAACAGGGAAACAATAGATCCCTACTTCACGTAATTACTTATGAACAACAACATAGCTCGCGAGATATTCGCTTCCAAGCGCATTTACGTCTTCACTGCAGAAGCCACGGAAGTCTCACAAGTGCACAAGTCGGCACTACGAAATATTTCCATCTCCCGCTACCACGCTCCAAACTGCTCCACTCTCCAAGCCTTTCCCGCGACTTTGTGTCCGTCGCGCCGTACTGTCCAGGACTCTCTCGTGTCCTCTCCAGTACTGTCCAGAACTCTCCGTGTCCTGTGCGACTGCCCTCGCGCCGACCTGTTCAGAGCTCCCCTCCATTCACTTCGGTAGTCGCCTCCCTTAGTAATGAGCGATGGATTGGCGATAGCGCTCCAATCATATCTCCAAGCCAACATACACTCACAGACATTTTGAAACACATTAGAAACACTGGATTTACATTTAAATAACTTGAAATTAAATAAATATTCCTATCACTGGACCATAAACACTCTCTAACAAACACTATTAAATGCGTAAACAAATTAAATAAACCTATATCACAGGAATAGAACAGCAATAAGCCAGTAGCCTAATGTCTCTGTGCTTTCTAAAACATAGTAAATAATTGACCAATTTCTTCATGAATAGTATATATGGGACATAAACAAAGACATAGATGAATAAATATATTTATAAGCATGCTGCTACCGTTTTTTCGTGTAACTGTAGCAATCGATAGTACTCGGACACTTTTACCTCCAATAACTCATGAACTATTCAAGTTACACGCCTTTAATTTATACCAATTTAGGTTTACACTAATAGCCTTCTAAAGAGACGTCCTTCGACAAAATCGAATGAACCGTTTAGATTTTGGAAATGCATTACTGGGTGTTACTTGTATAATTTATTGTCAGACATTAAACTTTAAACTAATAAAGATATTGAAAATCTGATTACACTATCAGAATCGTCGTGGAAATAATGGTAATGTACATGTTTCTTTTTGAGGTATTATGATTTCTCTGGCTACTATTAATTTCTATAAGACCCGTGAAATGTCTGCCTTTAAGGTTTCACAAAGTCTGCCATCTTCGGCACTCTTGGCATGTCTCGTTCGTCGACACTGCGTCACCATGGAATTTCCAGCCATGCTGTCCCTGGACCACGTGGTCCGGCCATTGTGCAGCATCACGCAGTTGCTAACGAGCCGCACACCCCACGAAGCCATGGACCGAAGTTGTCAACAGGCGCCGTTTAAACTGGTGGTGGCTCCATAATGGTGTGAGCTGTTTGTACATGGATCGGGTACTTGGAGACCATTTGAAGCCATTCATGGACTGCATGTTCCTAAACAACGTTGGAATACGAGGTGTGGCTAGAAAAAAACCGGACTAGTACTGGTGAAACAATAAAACGAATGCAATAAGGCTGAAAGTCGCGTGGCCTGTCACGTGACTCTCGCTCCGCCTACTGCTCGAGTTTCATCTGCCTCCTGCACTCAGTCTGCCCGTGGCGTTTGTTTTAAGTAGTTGACGTTTTGTCTGTGCGTCGGAAAATGTTGAGTGTACAGAAAGAACAGCGTGTTAACATCAAATTTTGTTTCAAACTAGGAAAATCTGCAAGTGAAACGTTTGTAATGTTACAACAAGTGTACGGCGATGATTGTTTATCGCGAACACAAGTGTTTGAGTGGTTTAAACGATTTAAAGATGGCCGCGAAGACACCAGTGATGACACTCGCACTGGCAGACCATTGTCAGCAAAAACTGATGCAAACATTGAAAAAATCGGTAAAGTTGTTCGACAAGATCGCCGTTTAACAATCAGAGCAGTGTCTGAGTTAACAGGAGTTGACAAGGAAAGTGTCGAACAAGTTTACCGATTTTTTCAGTGTTTGCATCAGTTTTTGCTGACAATGGTCTGCCAGTGCGAGTGTCATCACTGGTGTCTTCGCGGCCATCTTTAAATCGTTTAAACCACTCAAACACTTGTGTTCGCGATAAACAATCATCGCCGTACACTTGTTGTAACATTACAAACGTTTCACTTGCAGATTTTCCTAGTTTGAAACAAAATTTGATGTTAACACGCTGTTCTTTCTGTACACTCAACATTTTCCGACGCACAGACAAAACGTCAACTACTTAAAACAGACGCCACGGGCAGACTGAGTGCAGGAGGCAGATGAAACTCGAGCAGTAGGCGGAGCGAGAGTCACGTGACAGGCCACGCGACTTTCAGCCTTATTGCATTCGTTTTATTGTTTCACCAGTACTAGTCCGGTTTTTTTCTAGCCACACCTCGTATATGGATTACGACGTGCCATGTCACCACGCCACAGTTGTTCGCGATTGGTTTGAAGCACATTCTGGACGAGTCGAGTGAGTGATCTGGCCATCCAGATCGCCCGACATTAAGACATTAACCCCGTCGAACATTTGTGGGACATAATCGTGAGGCCAGTTCGTGCTCAAAATTCTGCACTTTCGCAGTTACGGATGGCTGTAGAGGCAGCATGGCACAATATTTTTGCAGGGGACTTCCAACGACTTGTTGGGTCCATGCCACATCGGGTTGCTGCACTACGCCGAGCAAAAGGAGATCTGACATGGTATTGGGAGATATCACATGACTTTTGTCACGTCAGTGTACATTTTATGTAGGTATGATACGGAACCAGTCACTCTTTGCATTTAATACGATTTATGGTTCCGTTAACTAGTTTCCGTGCCACTTGGGACTCATCATCAGAAGGAGCTATTACGGTAGAGTTATATTCCGGATCAAGGTTCTGATGCTGGTGAAAACAGCGGAAAATTAGGGAAAAGTTAAAGATATGTGAAAGAAACGAAAAGACTGGTATGTTTTGGAATACTTAATTTACATTTCGTCTTAGTATTCATTGAAAATTCATTTCGATAATTTGCATGTTAGCCAGCTCACACACATGGACGCTCACCCATATGCATGCACAAACATAGCATTTAGGTGTACTTTTATTTTATATAAATAAACATTGAACGTCAATGTGAAGAGTACGAGGATGCTAGATACTAACTAAACTTTGCTAAATCACGATCTTTGATATTAGATACATTAAATTACAGAATAAAATATTTCAAGCATAAGTAATAGACGCAAGTAAAAATTACAAGCTGTAGGCATCTACATATGTTGTCAATGTACACGTTATTTTGGCTAAAAAGTTGCAGATAAACCTATAGAGTGTACAATTTATTGCATAATGAAGGAGCGAATGACGTACTAACGTATATGTCGAACATAAATGATCATGGAAAGCAGTTGCTGTATACATAAACTGATCTTTTGTTCTGAATATTAAACAAGAAAGGAACAAATAGTTACAGGTAATCTACCAAAGTGAAGTGGCTAATTGATCAAGGAAATATAAAGTCTCTTTAGCAAATAAAAAATTCATTACACAGGGAAACTAAAAGATGTAGGAGAAAGTAGAGAAAGAGTTTGCACTTAGTATTTAACCGATCATATCTAGTAGATGAGAAGGTTAAACGAAACTTTTCTTAAAACAAATTATTTCTCGTTTATTTGAGAACAACATATATCAGTTACAGCCTCCTGACTTTTAACACAGAGCTTAAATGTCAACATAAGTAAGCCGGCCGGAGTGGTCGTGCGGTTCTAGGCGCTACAGTCTGGAACCGAGTGACCGCTACGGTCGCAGGTTCGAATCCTGCCTCGGGCATGGATGTGTGTGATGTCCTTAGGTTAGTTAGGTTTAATTATTTCTACGTTCTAGGCGACTGATGACCTCAGAAGTTAAGTCGCATAGTGCTCAGAGCCATTTTTTTTTTCAACATAAGTAACACACTGCTTGTTCGTACTCTTAGCCACATCGTCTGGTAAGAGTACGTGACATGTTGTCAAAGAGTACACACTAACATAAATAACAAAAAATTCACTATACCCTTCTTAACCTGTGCATTCTTCATGCCAACATCGGAATCACAACCCTCCTTGGATTGGGACCTCATTATTCCTGAAGGTCAAGGTGCAGTTAAGTCCAGATTAGCCTTGGAAATTACGCATTGTTGGTACTATTATTTTGTCCCTTCTTGGTTTTGACTGGTTGAGCTTGTTTGTCTAACAATGCATTTTTGTACGATGATCCAGGAAAAATCTCGGATTTTTTTCCAATTTTCTTCTTTGTTATGGGTCGATCATACTTTTGCAGTGGATAGATATTGGATAGGCCTACACCTGTTCGTAAATCAGCTCTCTGAACTTCATTTGTGTAACGTTCTTAGTTTTTTTCCTGGTGACTGCAGAAACATATCATCTATCATTGAGGAGCAGTATTTGTTCGTGTGCTCCTGCTAAACTCCTTTGCACTCTTCAGTCGTTGGAAATTCCGCTCTCTCAGTGATTTCTGATGGAGTAAAGTCTTCTGCTGTGAAGACGTCCAGATTGAACGGAAATATTCCCATTGACTCGAAGGATCTCTCAGCTACTTGGATGGCGGTTACTCTAGAACATGCAGATCGAAATAAGGCATTCAGATGTGTCTAACTAATGAGTATCGCTATCAAACAGCATGCTCATAACAGATACTCCACACGGTTCAAAAAATATCACAAATGACAGTCACTACTTGGTTCCGCTGTTTGTCGTGCCGTGGTTTATTTATCACAGAACGGTGAGTCTTTTGACAAATGATTTTATTTTCTAGTCCATATCTAGATAGTGCTTATTGCTTGCGATATACTACTTAAAGATCACAAAATTTGAAACATAGACTTATATTTACCTCGTACAACCAAGAAACTTGGTTTGCCTTTCTTTTTTGGACTTTGACTTCTGAGTGTTTTACCACACGAGAGATTTTCTCGATTACATTCATAAAATGGAGGGTATTGAAGTAGAACGAATAGGAGTGTTCACATTTGACAGAGGAGCGACTGATAATGACTGGAAGATTGGGGTGGTGCCGGAATATTTTTATTGGCATTCTCAGGCCAGAAATTGGTTGAAGTAGTTGCTGAATTTCCTGCTTTATATGCGTTGCCTGACGAAGGTCCTAGTTTGGAAGGGATAGCTAAGAAGTTCCTGGTTATGAGCTAACAGCGCTGAAGTTCGGATCATTCATATCAGCAATAAAATCCAAAGCAGTGAACATGGTTGGGTTGAAGAGCCAAAGACGCATGCAAGTAAATGTGGACAGCACTAGATCCCTTCTGCAGATAGAAGAGCAGGCAGCGTTCACCAGCCCAGCAACATCTATTTGTGAGATTTTCAACGGATCGTATTTTCTCATAGACACACTACAGGCTTGATTCTATGTTGCTTTAAATGGTCGCATTATTGCTCGATCTAACAGCTGCAACTTGCGCGCTGTGTTAAAAAGCAAGCTGATCACGTGTATGTGATGTTGTCTTGCGTACAAGATTACGTCGAGATCTTTGTGGGTTTCGTAGCCATCCAGTATGAGAAGCACTGGTTATTAGAATTTGTTGTCCTTTCCCCAAACAACGTTAACGACTTCAGAAATCATTTCGCAGGTATCCAACCACTTTCTCCAGCTGCGAAAATACTTTCTGGAAGAGCATCCTTTTTCAGCCCTTCGTCTATTCTCGATTTATTGGGTAAAACAGAAAGAGGAGGAAGAAGAATATCTGCAGGAACATTTACACGTAAGACAATGGTCACGTTCTTTCCTCTCTCTCCTGACGTGATTTTGCTCACTTCTTGTTCCCCCTTTTGTTATATGGCATTCATGTAATTCGCACGAACTACTGAAATTCCAGTTTCGTTGCAGTTATGAGTTCTGCTAGCAGAGAAATTGTATTTCGAAATCTGCTCTTCGTATTTCATAAAGAAGAGCTCAACTTGATGTCTGTTGAGAACCAAAATTCGCTGAAGGCTACTAGATTCAGAACATCTAAGGGTTGTCACCTCATAAACGTGTACCGCAGTCTTGAAACTAACTAACTTCTTGCACACTCCTCTCACAAAAACAAAATAAACGCTAACAACTCACCAACAGCTAAACGCAGGACGAAATGAGTGGAACCCCCCCCCCCCCCACTCCCGTAAATAACACAATAACGTTACAAGACTTGACACACAATATTTGTAATGAAATTTTGAGAACTGATACGGCAGAGCTCCGAAAAGTATATACTAACTTGTTAGTGCGCGCGCAAATAAACATTGAAGCACAAGGAGATCATTTACATCACCTAACGTAATGAATTGTGAAAGACAAGGTCAGTTGGGAAAATGTAGATCTTTGCATTAGCTTATTTGTTATTTCTTTAATACCTAATTATTAGATGTTTATCTATTTGTTGCTGTATCTGCTCGTGGTGAGCAACAGTTCGTGCGTAATTGAGGCGCACTCTGCACTCAGGGCCGGTTTTTCGTGCACCACCCTGTATCTAACGTAACTCCGAAGAATCGCTACAGATAACCTCTTTTATGCGTCCCCAAAGGAAAAAGTCCAGAGGAGTGAAGATAGGAGATCGAACAAACCAATCTCCGGTTCCCTCACGACTAACCCATGTGGCAAGACTCCTTCGGTTCAGAACACAGAACACACGCTATGCATTACGTGATGGATATCCATCATGTGTCACATAGACATTCCGATTCTTAGAAGCACTTCATCCAGAAGATGAGAAAATATTCGTGTGAGAAAGTTCGCACTACCCCTGCCGTTTAGCTTTCCACTGATGAAATAGTGACCAGTAATTGCAGCACCAAGCATCCCGCAACAAGCATTAAGTTTATGTGATGGTGATGTTCCACCTGCCTAAGCCATCGTGGGTTTTCGCTGAACCAATATTGCGTATGCGGTAAAAATAACATGGGGGGAAAAATTTCTTGCTGTTCTATGTTCACTGATAGAGCTATGCACGGGTCTAGAAAACGTTATCATGCAATTATTGGCGTAAGCGTGAGTGGTAATTACGACGCTTGCTTTGCCTTGGTTGAAGCTCCCCGTTTCCTGAGGCGTCACAACAAAACGAGAAAATATCTGTCGGTTCTTCTGGGGGTATCGCCCTCTGTACAGTTCCTCTGTCTGAGTAGCATTACGCCTGCCTTCAGCCACAATCGAAGAAAATAAATGATGATGCAGTTTTTAAACAAGGACTTCATTTACAGTGTAAACACAGCGTTTGAAGCACTACAGTTCTGTACTACATGAAGGCGTATTGTAAATAAGAACCGGTTATGCCGCTTATTGTTCCATTACACCACATTTTCCATAGATGAGTAGCATTTCTACCTTCTCTTCGTTGGTGTGCATTGTTCCCACACAAGCCTTCAACTGAAGACGGTTGGCTAAATGACTGCTCTGCATTTTCTCTCTTTTTCCATTTCTTATCTGCCAAATCCAGTAAGTGGACGAGTTACGTTATTTCACGTATCTGCACAGGACAATGTGTAACCCCCCCCCCCCTTACTAATCGCTTAATGTGATCATATGACCGTGCACGCTTATGCATACTGAATTTGATTAATGACAACGCAATCATTTCCGAGAAAAAATTGGCTGGTTCGTGGAGAGAAGTGTACAAGTTATTCTAATGAAGGATCTATTTTACTGCAGCACTTTCTACTCATATAGACTTCGTTCAACACTTAAAACAATGCTATCACTCATCTATTGTACGGAACAAAAAGAGCCACCACGTGACTCAAGAGACCAGAAAAAATATAACTGAAACAATACAGAAATTAATTAATACATTCGCCAGCCCAATTGAGCGCTGTCTGCTCAGTATATAAGCGATAATGCGGACACCACTGAATACGTAACTATTCGACTGTACTTGCGACAACAGAAGGTTGACACGAGGGCCGCTAGTAAAATGTCGATGCATCGATATACCTATATTTTCTACAGAAAGTATCTTTATATATAGGCGATACTACTCCGATTTATCGATATATGTTGTTGTTGTTGTTGTGGTCTTCAGTCCTGAGACTGGTTTGATGCAGCTCTCCATGCTACTCTATCCTGTGCAAGCTTCTTCATCTCCCAGTACCTACTGCAACCTACATCCTTCTGAATCTGCTTAGTGTATTCATCTCTTGGTCTCCCTCTACGATTTTTACCCTCCACGCTGCCCTCCAATGCTAAATTTGTGATCCCTTGATGCCTCAGAACATGTCCTACCAACCGATCCCTTCTTCTAGTCAAGTTGTGCCACAAGCTTCTTTTCTCCCGAATCCTATTCAATACCTCCTCATTAGTTACGTGATCTACCCACCTTATCTTCAGCATTCTTCTGTAGCACCACATTTCGAAAGCTTCTATTCTCTTCTTGTCCAAACTAGTTATCGTCCATGTTTCACTTCCATACATGGCGACTTCCTGACACTTAAATCTATACTCGACGTTAACAAATTTCTCTTCTTCAGAAACGATTTCCTTGCCATTGCCAGTCTACATTTTATATCCTCTCTACTTCGACCATCATCAGTTATTTTGCTCCCCAGATAGCAAAAGTCCTTTACTACTTTAAGTGTCTCATTTCCTAATCTAATTCCCTCAGCATCACCCGATTTAATTTGACTACATTCCATTATCCTCGTTTTGCTTTTGTTGATGTTCATCTTATATCCTCCTTTCAACACACTGTCCATTCCGTTCAACTGCTCTTCCAAGTCCTTTGCTGTCTCTGACAGAATTACAATGTCATCGGCGAACCTCAAAGTTTTTACTTCTTCTCCATGAATTTTAATAGCTACTCCAAATTTTTCTTATATATAGATATCAAAATAGGAATATACACTGCCGACATTTCTGTTTCATGTTATATTTTTTCGCGATTTTTGGTAAATATTGGAAATTCTTATTTTGAAATTGTAGTAGAACATAATTTTACTTTCACTCTGTGAAGGAGTCTTATAACTTTTTAAGTCCTCCTCTTCGATTGTGTGAAACAAGTAAAGGTGGCACAAAGAGGAAGTCCGACTGCACTCGGGGGTCGAGGTGTGAATGGGATAACAAGATTTCCGATGTGAAGAAATAGTACAACAGGTGCGTGAAAAAAAAAAAAAATTAACGCAGCTATTCTTCATAACGGCAGTTTTCGGAAACCGTTGTGAAAATGATGAACAAAAATCTAAATGACAATATTCGTCCTTTGCGGTGGACTGAGATATGTCAGGGGAAATGCAGATGTAATCGGCGTTCGGCGTTACCAACAGAAACAGCAACGTTTACCTTCACCACGCAATTTTGACACTACAACTGCCAGATCGCTAACGTTTGCAGAAATGAAAAAACATGGAATTCGACATGAAGTGTTCTGGACGAATCCGATATGTGACGAAATCGAACGTCGGACCCATTGGACACCTTTTACTGTGCCCCTTAGATGCGGTTGCCATTGTTAGTAAAATGGTTATCGCCAAGCGTGAACGTGCTTGGTGTTCCTTTCAGTTCTTGCTCTAAGAGGGATAAGCAGGCTGCTAGCCTGTTGAGGTACAGAATATCTAATAATAAGTCTATACTTAAATATACATCTCTATAACCAGCAGTATATTTACAATGTGCGGCCGATATTTTTATAGGCGAATGCGTCGTAATTTTTTTCGTCGCTGTATGGATACACCGACACATTTTTCGATATGTCGAGATCCAATAATGACATATTTTTAAAATATCGATAGCCTATACCGGATTCCCGATATTTTAAAAAATACAACTATCAACAGTCCTATTCGACACGTTTTTGACAACACATTACGAAATAATAATGAACAAAGAAAGCAATTGCCTTATATCGTTAATACTCAGGTACCTCAGTTTGGAAAAGGTATTTATACTAGTTACTGGGAAGTAGATGACTGACTCAAGGTAGCTATTTTGTTGCGACAATAATTTACGTAACCTCAGATAACGTTTACTCAGATTCGCGAGATTCGTGGATATTGAAAGCTTAAGTACGTTGAATGGATTGTAATTGCTATGAAAATCTTGCTGGCTTGAATAAATAACTATTGGCTTCCAAAAAGCTGGCAACGCCGAAGTACGAACGAAGCCGGCACACAACAGCATTATTAAAACACACTCAGACGTGAAATATATAAACTTAATTATTCTTTTCTTACGTTTGAGAGTGCCATAATTACTTTGTTACTTTACATTAGTTTGTTTTCAATTAATTAACAAGAATAACTATGCCTGTGAATGTTATTGAACAATACAGTTATCCTATTGAAGCTTCTTCATTAATTACTTTCAGTTATATTTCCAGCCCTAGTGTCAACCTACGCCGGCCGGAGTGGCCGAGCGGTTCTAGGCGCTACAGTCTGGAACCGCACGACTGCTACGGTCGCAGCTTCGAATCCTGCCTTGGGCAGGAGACTGATCACCACAGCAGTTAAGTCCCATAGTGCGCAGAGCCATTTGAACCATTTGTCAACCTACTGTTGCCGCACGTACAGTCGACGAGTTACGTATTCAGTGCCGTTCTCATTACCGCTTATATATTGAACAGACAGTGCTCAATTGGGCTGGTGACCACATTAATTAATTTCTGTATTATTTCAGTTAGATTTATTGTGTACTCCTTGAGTCACGTGGTGGCTCTTTTTGTTTCGTACATTACGTGAGTGAGAGCACTATTTGAAATGTTAAACGAAGTCCATATAAGAAGGCAGTGCTGCAGTAAAATAGTTCGTACATTAGAATAATTTTTTGTACACTTCTCTCGACTAACCAGCCATTTTTTTCTGGAGGCGATTGCCTTGTCCATTAGGCAGACCCAATCATGGTCATATTATCACGTTATCCGAATAGTAAGGCGGGGGGGGGGGGGGGGATTACAGACTCTCCTTCGCATATAAGTGAAATAACGTAATTAGTCCACTTGCTGGAGTCGACAGTAAACAAAGATAGCAATGATAGCCTTTTAATGGTCTTCTGTTAAGCCTTTAACACCGCCATTCGAATATTCAATAACTGGAAAGGAACTGGAACCTAATTAGGTGGCAATGACTGAGGAAAATGACAAGATTAGGTTCCTACAGCTTTTTACGTATGTTACTTATTATTCACGGACTACTCATCACGGACTACCACCTTAACGTTGGTGATGAGGTCTGTGTGTCTCAGTGATCCACAGAGCTACGCTGATTGCAGCTAAGCTCCTGACGGGTCACCCATGCCAGATTAGGATGCTGGTGAGAGACCACACAAAAAGTAGTTCGCATAGAGGGCTCATTTCTTGGGAGCATACGGGTTGCAACCACATGGGTCCTCCTTAACTTGGGAATGGGAAAACCGTCCATTTGAAACCGATACCGGTATTTTAGTTCTGAATAACCGGTATTTTCCGGTATTTGTTTGGTCTTTTTATAACAGGTTTTCTTCTAAAACAAGCCGAAATATCACTTAGTCATAGCAGCAGTGCATTTTTTCGTTTTTAGATAAGCATTTTTAAAGAAGTAATTGTTATTCGTTAAATCTGCTTTGCTTTATTATAGAAAATGGGGAAAGCGAATAGAGATATTTTAATAACAATGCCCACAGAAACGAGCAACAAACACATGGCATAAGAATTGGTGCAGCATTGCTGAGACAGTAATAAACCTGTTACCATGTGGCCTCAGTTTTCACCTTCCAGCAGTAATTATTCGTAATGTCCTAACAGTGGTACGATCCCCGATTAAAACTTGACTTTTAAGCAGAGTTTCAAAAAATTGGAGTCGGTAGGAGAATGCTGGTAATTTTATTTACAGTATTCAAACACTTATCGCTCTTCGAGACAAGCAGCGATCAGTGGAAGGACTAAGTTTTCTTTTATTTGCCTATTTAATTTAATATTTTGATACCGTGTATCTTGAAAGTGAAAGAGTCAAAGATTTTCAACCTTTTTTTAATTTTTACATTTATTACAGAAAGCAGTAGGAACAAGAAAACCTAAAACCGGTCATTGCAAATATCGGTTATTTTGAGCAGTTTTAATAGTCCGGTTAAACTGGCATTGAGAAAACCGATATAACAGACAACTAGTGGTTTCAGCGATAACTGCCATCCCTACCTTGGCAATGTCTGCCATTGCTTCGATCTATCTGTATCAGACATCTGTTTTCTTTCGTACCGGCCTCTCACGCCTAACTCTTGCTTTATCGATCTCGCTCACATGGCAGAAGAGAATATTATACAGGATGTTTCCGTAAGAGCTTCCAAAAAAAGGACATAGAGGATGCTCCACTGAAGAATTTGAGGTAGGGAACCTGGGGTCAGAGAAGCCAGCTTAAGGAGATAACAGGAATGAAATCACATTACTGTGTACTTTTTTATTTACATTAGTCACAGTTATCTGCAAATACCAGAGTTGACACAACGAACGTACCATTTGTACTGTGTCTTACAAAATGTGCTGAAATAACGGCCATCAACCTCAAAGCAAGCATGACATCAGCCAACAAGATTCCGACGCACCCTGACAAATATCCCTGCTGTGTTTCAAATAACATTACAGGCAGCTATAATTGTGGCAACTAATTCCATCTCTGGAAAACAGTGGTCCCATACACAAGTGACTTTAGATATCCCCATTGTAAATAATCAAGGGGATTCAGGTCAGGTGACCTCGCAGACCATGGAATAGGTCCTGCCTCTTCCAATCCAGCGACCAGGAAATACTGTACCAGTACTGCTCCATCGTATTGTACTGTACGTCTCTGAATAGCACTCAGTAAAGAATGTGTCTGTCTTTGATTCATAACACATTCTGTCACGGGACAATGTTAATACGATACAACAGAGCTACCTTATGGACGATTTAAGTAAACAAAACGTGCATCATGACTTATTGGTAATTAGGCTAGTCCTACTTGTTTCCTTGCAGGAATTAAAGAATTTGCATGTAAATAAACAGCACAGTACGTGTAAACTTGTACTCAGTTATAAATAAGCTGGAAAACAGTAATGCTAGACAAAGCGGTAGACAAGTTTACTTCCATATCCCCTTAAGTTGGCTTCTCCTATCCCAGGTTCCCTACCTGAAATTTTTCATCGGAGCATTCTCTATATCATGTTACATTTTTACACGCTCTTATGGAAACGCCCTGTATAGCATCCCAGTGATAGAAGAAGCGGAACATATCGCTTCAAGGCAGGCATGGACTTCAGCCAGGATAATTACACCATACTACACAACAATTTATACAGCTTACAATACATATTACATTCCTCATTAACATATAGTATCTAAAGGTTTAAATAATAGAACGAGTACATGATATCTGCAATAAACCTAACTGTTAAAAGAATTTAGGTAGCGCATCTGTATTATAATGTCAAAAGTCGATGCCAGTTTTATGTTACTTTTTTAACAAAGTTATGTTCATGCGAATGGCACATTGTGATATGTTTTTGAACAGCTGTTCAGGAAAGGAAGTGGATTAGAGTACACCAACGTAAAAAATCCGACAACTGTAAATTTGTAATTATATCAAACTAATTTTTTTGTCATTTCTGACTCTCTGGCTGTTTGTTGGTCCGTTAAGACCCACTTTTCTTTGGAACAGGTAGACGGATCGAGTTGAAATTTATGTCACATACTAAGGTCTATAGGACCTTGGCGGTGTAATAAACGTAAAGTTCTAAGTCAAAGGAAATTAAAGGTCGCATATTTTGATACTTGCAGGCTCACTCACCAAAACGCGAATAGTAAACGGTTGTGAAAACACACTTGACCTCTTAGCAACAAATAATCCTGAATTAATAACGAGCATAAAAACTGATATAGGGATTAGTGAACATAGGGTTGTCTTAGCAAGATTCAATATTGTAATCCCCAAATCCTCGAAAAATAAGCGAAAAATATATGTTTTCAAAAAAAGCAGATAAAAATTCACTTGTCGCCTTCCTGAGAGACAATTTCCACTCATTCCAAATTAATAATATAAGTGCATACCAGATGTGGCTTAAATTCAAGAAATAGTATCGTTAGCAATTGAGAGATTTATACCAAATAAATTAACAAACGACGGAGCTGATCCTCCTTGGTACACAGAACGGGTCAGAACACGGTTGCAGGAAAAACGAAACAAACATGCCAAATTTAAACAGATGCAAAATCCCAAGATTGTCGATCTTTTGCAGTAGCTCCAAAGTTAGTGAGGACTTCAATGCGATATACTTATTACAGTTTCCAAAATGAAACTTTGTCTTGGAACCCGGCAGAAAATCCAAAGAGATTCTGGTCGTATGTGAAGTATGTTAGCGGCAAGAAACTATCAATGCCTTCTCTGCGCGATAACAATGGAGATACTATCGAGGACAGTGCTGCCAAAGCAGAGTTACTAAACACAGCCTTCAAAAATGCCTTCACAAAAGAAGACGAAGAAAATATTCCAGAATTCGAATCGAAAACAGCTGCCAACATGAGTAATGTAGAAGTAAATATCCTCGGAGTAAATCACTTAATACAAGCAATTCTTCTGTCCAGACTGTATACCAATTAGGTTCCTTTTGGAGCATGCTGATGGATTAGCTCCATACTTAATATATACAACCGTTCGCTCGACCAAAGATCCATACCCAAAGACTGGAAAGTGGCACAGGTCACAGCAATATTCAAGAAAGGTAGTAGGAGTAATCCACTAAAATATCGGTAACGTCGATATGTAGTAGGATTTTAGAACATATATTGTGTTCGAACATTACGAATTACCTCGAAGGAAACGGTTTATTGATACACAGTCAACATGGGTTTAGAAAGCATCGTTCCTGTGAAACACTAGCTCTATGTTCACATGAAGTGCTGAGTGCTATTGACCAGGGATTTCAGATCGATTTTGTATTGCTGGATTTGCGGAAGGCTTTTGACACTGTACCACACAAGCGGCTCGTAGTGAAATTGCGTGCTTATGGAACATCGTCTCAGTTATGTGACTTGATTTCCTGTCAGAGAGGTCACAGTTCGTAGTAACTGACGGAAAGTCATCGAGTAAAACAGAAGTGATTTCAGGCGTTCTCCATGGTAGTGTTATAGGCCCTTTGCTGTTCCTTATCTATATAAACGATCTGGGAGACAATCTGAGCAGCCGTCTTCGGTTGTTTGCAGATGACGCTGTCATTTATCGACTAATAAAGTCATCAGAAAATCAAAACAAACTGCAAACCGATTTAGAAAAAATATCTTATTGGTGCGAAAAGTGGCAGTTGACCCTAAATAACGAAAAGTGTGAGGTCGTCCACATGAGTGCTAAAAGGAAATCGTTAAACTTCCGTTACACGATAAATCATTCTAATCTAAAAGCCGTAAATTCAACTAAATACCTAGGTATTACAATTACGAACAACGTAAATCGTAAAGAAAACATATAAAATGTTGTGGGGAAGGCTAACGATAAGCTGCGTTTTATTGGCAGGACATTTAGAAAATGTAACAGACCTACTAAGGAGACTGCCTTCACTACGCTTGTCCGTCCTCTTTAAGAATACTGCTGCGCGGTGTGGAATCCTTATCGAATAGGACTGACGGAGTACGTCGAAAAAGTTCAAAGAAAGGCAGCACATTTTGTATTACCGCGAAATACGGGAGAGAGTGTCACAAAAATGATACAGGATTTGGGCTGGAAATCATTAAAAGAGAGGCGCTTTTCGTTGCGTCGGAATCTTTTCACGAAATTCCAATCACCAACTTTCTCCTCAGAATTCAAAAATATTTTGTTGACACCGACCTACATAGGGAGAAACGACCACCACTATAAAATAAGGGAAATCAGAGCTCATGCGGAAAGATATGGGTGTTCTTTCTTTCCGCGCGCTATACGGGATTGGAATAATAGAGAATTGTGAAGGTGATTCGATGAAGCCTCTGCCAGGCTCTTAAATGTGATTTGCAGAGTATCCATGTAGATGTAGATGTAGAAAACCTATAGGGTGCATCCCGTTGACCTAGAACCATGAAATTTGGTAAGAATCATGGTTTCACAGTACAAGTAAAGCAAAAAATTGGAAAGGTAAGGTGTCGTAGTTGAGTGACTGTAGGAAGATACAAGACAGAGAAAATTTCCAGTTGGTCTGATAAATGACAACTAGTTCTAAATGTGAAAAAATGTAACTTAATGTCCACAGCTCGTGGTCGTGCGGTAGCGTTCTCGCTTCCCACGCCCGGGTTCCCGGGTTCGATTCCCGGCGGGGTCAGGGATTTTCTCTGCCTCGTGATGACTGGGTGTTGTGTGGTGTCCTTAGGTTAGTTAGGTTTAAGTAGTTCTAAGTTCTAGGGGACTGATGACCATAGATGTTAAGTCCCATAGTGCTCAGAGCCTTTTGTAAGTTAATGAGGATGAGTAGGAAGATCAAACCTATAATGTTCGGATATATTGTCACTAGTGTCCTGCTTAAATATCTGGGCGTAACGCTGAAAAGCGATATGATATGGAACGACCATGTGAGAGCTGTGTGGTAAGGGGAGGCGTATGGTCGACTTCGGTTTATTGGGAGAACTTCAGAATTGATTGGTTCACCTGGAAAGGAGTCCGGGTATAGGACGCTAGTGCGACCTATTCTTGAATACTGCTCGAATGTTTGGGATCCGTACCGGGTCGGACTGACGGAAGGCATCGAAGCAATTCAGAGGCGAGCTGCTAGTTTTCTTACCGGCAGGTTCGAACAACACGCAAGGGTTACGGAGACGTTCTTTCCGAGTAACACTATTGAGAAAATTTAGAGAACCGGCATTTGAAGCTGACTGCCAAACGATTCTACAGTCGCCAACATACATTGCGCGTAAGGACCACGAAGATAACGAACGAGAAATTAGAGCCCATACAGAGGCACATAGATAGTCCTTTTTATCTCGCTCTATTTGCGAGTGGGACAGGAAGGAAAATGACTAGTAGTGGTACAGAGTATCCTCCTCTTGCGGAATATATATGTAGATGTGAAACAAACACTCGCAGTTGTTTGACTTTTATCATTCAGACGCGTTCAGCCCGAATGCAGAATTACTATTATTGTAATAATTGTCGCCTGCCTCTTGTGTGGTTATGTCGCGGATGTGTTATTGAAATTAAAACATTGTCGAAGAATTTTGAAATCCATAGGACCGATGTTTTGCCACTATCAATGGTCGATAACAGGCAAAAATGGTCGAGATTCTCCATTCTAGGAATGGATGCGCTGTCTGTATACAAATTAAGTTTGTACGGATCCCTCACTTCGCCAGTTCTACTAGCACCTGGCCAATTTTTTCCCTATCATGTAGCTGATGTATTTAAACTAGCCGTGTACAAATCAGTTTGAATCGACTTTGTACCAGTTTTAATTTTGAAGCTAGAAACGTCCACATTATTAGGAGTGGATGGAACATGCTGTACGTAACTGGCTCTATTCAGGTGGATGTTCTGTCTTTGCACAATACGACTTCTAAACGACCTGCGGACGAGTCGTAAATTTTCAGGTCCCACGGAATGACAGTTTTTTCGATGCACTGTTTTCTTTGTTTTTTAAATCTTTATTCTTCAATATATATATGATACATAACAACCCAACACATTATGCAATTAGTGGGTCCTAGTTGATACAATTCAAGTGTTACTACTACAGCTTACTCTATGTTAGTTATCTTTTGCTCTCACTATGGGCACTACTGTTATGTCTATGTTATTTTATTCTACTTATGCTAATCTACTTCTACCTGCAGCGTTACAGACGTGCCAGCGTTGTATAAACCTATGTTGTTGGCGCTGTTCACCGAGCTAATCCCGATGAACGTGCCCCTGGCACCGGGCTGGCCGGAGTTGTTGATCGCTGCAGTACTATACTAAATGTTGTTATCCTAGCTTATCCTACATCTAAACTAACTTAACCTAGTGTCACAATCGGTGAGTGTCTAGATCGGTAATTGGGCGCACCCTCCCCCTAGTCCCAATGGTCCTCATGCCTGAGCAGGTAATACGTGTCGTGGTTGGGTAGCTGGTGGCGTAATTGCGCCGCTACGTCGTCGAAGAGGTGACACTCATACACCACGTGTTCTGGGGGTGCCTGGTGTGGCCCCACAGTCACACGCTGGTGTAGCCCGTTTCCCGAACCGGCATAAGTATGCCGGGTAGGGTCCATGACCTGTGAGAAAGTGCAGCAGCCGGCCGGTGTGGCCGAGCGGTTCTAGGCGCTTCAGTCTGGAACCGCGCGACCGCTACGGTCGCCGGTTCGAATCCTGCCTCGGGCATGTCTGTGTGTGATGTCCTTAGGATAGTTAGGTTTAATCAGTTCTAAGTTCTAGGGGACTGATGACCTCAGATGTTAAGTCCCATAGTGCTCAGAGCCATTTGAGCCAAAGTGCAGCAGTCCTCGTGACGGTGTAAAGTGTTTTAATTGCAGTCTTTCCCTGATATTGGGCAGCAGTTCGTATGTTCTGCGACCGGTGTCTTCATTGTCCCATTGTTCTTGCCAGAGTTCTTCCCCCCTGCGTTTGATATCCATTTTGTTTCCCACATGAATCCCCATTAGATCAACTATTTTATCCCTGTTTCCCTTTTTAACCCAATACCATGTTGCTTGCTCTCTGATTTTTATATCAAGCGGACAGAGCCCCATTAGTACTGTTAGCGCTCCTCCCGGTGTTGTTCTGTATGCCCCTACTGGTCTGAGAAGCATGATCCGCTGCACTCTTCTCACAGCCATGGCAGGCATAACCCTCGTGAGTCTGTGGGCCCAGACTCCTGACCCATATCCTACAATTGATGTCAGTATGCTGTTGTGGTATAGTTTGATTAATTCTGCTGGCAGGTGGAATCGTTTGTGATCAATCGCTATTAGATTGTTTAGTGTTTCTAACGATCTCTGTGTGACGGTGTCAATATGTGATGCATAAGTCCACCTCTCATCGACGACTACGCCCAGGTATCGCGCCTCATGGCGTCGAAGAACTGGTGAGCCATCTATTCTTACAGTCGGATTCCTAACTAATTGTCCTTTTAGGAGTAAGTACGTAGACCTAGTTGGTGAGATCTTCATTTTGGTCATGTGGCACCATGTACTCAGGATTGATGTGGCCCTCTCAATTTTCGGCTCTAAGTCTTCGCGGCTACGGCCGCCAACCAGCAGGAGGAGGTCGTCCGCGTAGGCTATGCCCTCTAGCACATCGTCGCTGTTCTGTAGGTTGTCCAAGAGGGGTTCCATGTTAATATCCCAGAAGAGTGGCCCCAGGACAGATCCCTGTGGACACCCCTTGGTGATCCTTTTTTATTCTCCCGCTAGGGGACGATAGCCAAACCTCCCTATTCTCACGATAGCTCCTGAGACAGCCATATAGCGATCCCGGGCACTCCTTCTCTCGCAAGCGGGAGAAGAGCGAGGGCCACCACAGGTTGTCAAAGGCGCCACTGATGTCCACCATGATGCCGACCACGTATTTGTGCGGGGTAGAGGCACAGACCTCCGCAGCCAGGGCGATGGCGTCAGACTCCGATCTCCCTGCCCTGAAGCCGAATTGTCTGTCACTCATCCCGCACAAAACTCGGTGTGCTGCCAGTCTGTCTGCCAGCAACCTCTCAAAAAGTTTCCCCAGTGTGACTAGTAAACAGATGGGCCTGTAGGACTTAGCTTCTTGTGGATCTTTGTCTGGGCTTTTCTTAATTATTACTACTGTGGCCTTTTTCCATATTTGGGGGAATTTCCCGAACCGCAAGCACTCGTTGTATAACTTTGTGAGAGGTGCTACCAACTGGGGGGCCAGGAATTGCACCAACTCTGCAGTGATGCCGTCTGGGCCAGGAGCCTTGCCTCTTTTAAGGGAATTTATCTGAGCGGCTACTTCTCCTTCGGAGAAGGGATATACCATGTTGTTGTTCCGGTATTCCTCTTGATCTTGTCTTCGAATCTGTTGTTGTGCCTCAGAGTCATCATTCTCGCCATCGTCAGGCAGCAGGACACGGAGGAGGACCTCAGCAGTTTCCTGCCAGGTTTCCGTCATCCTGCCCTGATCCCTGACGGAGGAAAGCACCATGGGTGACCTAATCATTTCCCGTACTAACTTGTACGGTACGCCCCATGGGTCCGTAGCTAATTGTGTGTGTACATACTTCTCCCACCTCTGTAGCCTTACTGCCTTAAGCTCCTGTTGAAAGTGCTCCTTTGCCTCTCTGTATCTTTGCAACCAGCGTTGCTTTTCCTACCAGACGACACTCCGCTGGTAGTAACTCCTCGCCCTTCTCACGGACTGGCGCATCTGTCCTAGTTCGGTTGACCATGGCGACGGAGAGGCCGCTACGGCTCTCCTCCTGGTTGGTACGGCAGCTTTTACCGCCCTAACAACTGCTTTCACCAGTTCTTCGGCGTATCCTTCGACATTTTCGTCACCATCTGGCAATGTCGGTATTTCACACTCCCTTGACAGGCGGTCTCAGTCAGCCCTGTTGTAGTATAACTGTGTCTCCCACCCCATGTCCCAGCGGCCCTCCTCGTCTCCCAATGAGAATGTGATAAGTTTATGATCACTGGTTGTTACTTGATCCCAGACCATCCAATTTGTTACTCTGGTGGCGAGATTGGGCGTGAACAATGTGACATCAATGTTCGTGCCCTCGCCCCCACCTCCTGCGTAGGTGGGTGGGTTTCCTTGCTTGTTGGCGACCATTAACTGTAACGCCATGATGGCCCCTCGGCCTTTTCTCCTAGGTCGTCTCGTGTGCCGCTGAACCACAGGGGGGACTTGGCATTTATGTCTGCTGTAATGACACATCGACGTCCCCGCAACGCCGTGGTTACTTGTGTGAGTTTGTCCAAGAACTCATCTATTGCCCGGCCGTACTGGAAGTATATATTGATGATGTACAGTACTCCGGCTGGTGATTGTAGTTCCACGACGTTGCAGTGGTCATCGGAGAACTGAGAGAGGACTGTGGCTCTTAGCGCTTTGTTGATGATCATTATAGCTGCTCTGGGTTCTGCTCCGCTGTGAACGACTTGCCAATTTGCTGCCGCGAATGGGATTCGCCCAGCCAGGGAGTATGGTTCCTGCAGACAGAGCACATCCAGACTCCTCTTCTCCACGACTCTGCGGAGTTCCTGCATGACTAATTTACTGTTGTGTGATTTAATCTGTCCTACGTTTAAATGGGTCACGTGCGTAGTATATGTTCTAATGTTCGATGCACTGTTTGTAGTCATCTGTCGTTGTTGGTTCGGTGACATAAACAAGATTCCACAGATATTCCCACAAAAAAAATCTACTGGTGTTAAAACTGGGGACCATACAGGATGTTACTGAGGCCCATGGCATCCGAACCATCTTCCAAGAATTTTGCTATTCAGTTTCCGCATAATATCACGAGCAGAATGGACTGGGCCACCATCATGTTGTATCGACATACGGCTTCTATTGGCCAGACATGTAAATTGGTGGCGATAGAAGGTCGATATATCCAACTTCTCAGAGTACTTGCGACGTAGTGCAAGCCGATGATTCAATCTCCAAGGATTCCACACCGCACATTAATGGACCGTCCCCTTTTGACAACCGACAAGTCGTACCCACCTAGAATTTTCTATGGTCCATTATTGCATATGATGGTTTAGTGCACAATAATTTGTGAACGTTCATTCATCAGAGAACATACCACTTTTTAAGGTTTGCAGAGTGAAATCATTCACGTCCCAGTCGCAGGAAGTAACATTCGATAGAAATCATTCCCAAGCAGTTCCTGTGTCAGTGACGGAGGGCACGAGGGAAACTATTAACCACATACTATTTGTCACAGAGGTATAAAGTTGCTACTAGCGACTACAGTAACTTCTATTAAGCTGCCGTTCATTTGGTCGGTATCATTCATGATGTGTTTACCAGGAGATCCAGCACAGGATTATCTGGATTATCTGGTTGCCTTTAGTGCTAGTTCATTTAGCGTTACCCAGGGTGCACGTGTAGTATTCTACTACAGACGCGAACTAGCCTGTGCCCCAAAACCTGCAGAATATGCCATGCATCAATGTCCAACCACCAGGATTCAATTTGCCAAGGAAAACTTGGACGACCCTGAATCGAATTCGGACAAATAACGGCAGATGTGCAGACAGTCTCCACAGGTGGGGTAAAATCACCACACCGAGATGTGACTGCGGTGCGGACCGGCAGACGATTCGTCACATCGTGGAAGATTGCCCTCTGAGACGTTTTGCAGGAGACCTCAATGAGTTTCTGACCGCGACTGAAAGTGCAATAGACTATGTCACAAATCTGGATGTTTGTTTGTGAACTTTTGTTTGTTATATACACTATTTTTAAACACTTTTATATCTACAACTATATGTTGTGTCTTATGATTTTTATGTCTTTTCTATATGATGTGTTATATGCCATAAGCTAAATAAATAAAAATATTAAGCTGCCATGAAGATCATGACATATTGCAGCTAAAGTACACACATCCATGTCCTCACTTCTTGCTGGTGTTTGTCTAGCTCCGCAAGTAAAATCGACAGAAATTTGATTTATTATGTAATTAGCTGGTTTAAATACATCAACTACCTAACAGAAAAAATAACTTCATAATTAAAAAATTATAGATTGCAGCTTTAACTCTCAAGAAAATAACTAAATGAACTGTGTTCAAAACTCTGCAAAAAGAGTGTGTTTCTTACACTAAGCTATGTAAATAAATGTCCCTTTCACTTCTGATTTTGTTTGAGACATACAAAGACGTATTGTCTGAAACACCCTGCATAGCAAAATGCTCTTTATGTACCTTCCACAATTTGCTACTCACATACACAGATACATATATCAGCCTAGCCGTTTCGCAGTCGTAATTATCGCTGGCTGAATTCGAATAGCGGTAACTGCTGTTGTTAAAAGTCAGTTTCATTAAAATAACGAGATAGTGAAGTGCCAGTCATAATTTCTCATCCTAATTGATTGTTATGTCTGATAGTTCCAGTTTATAAGCTACTACGGCGAACAAATTGAAACTGAAAACCTGCCAGAGTGCTGCGACGCAATTACCCTGCTGTCTGTTTCACTCATAACAGCAACGGCATCACATACACTGATCAGGAAGAACATTATGACCACTGTCCGCCGCGACGTCGGATGCTGGCTGGTGACGTTGCGGGCACGTGACGCAGTGACAAAAGTATGTAAGCGGAGCAGACACGAACAGAGGACCACGTTAGCGAAGACATGGGCTACA
Source organism: Schistocerca nitens (assembly GCF_023898315.1). NCBI lineage: Eukaryota > Metazoa > Arthropoda > Insecta > Orthoptera > Acrididae > Schistocerca > Schistocerca nitens. The sequence goes on from NC_064617.1 coordinate 850,207,809, forward strand.
AATGGGGAAATCCGTTCAGATAAGCGACTTTGACAAAGGGCAGATTATTATTACGCAGAGCCTGTGAATGAGTATCTCAGAAACAGTAAAGCTGATCGAATGTTCACGTGCTACTGTCGTGAGCATCTATGGAAACAGGTGGAAGGACAGTAAAACTACACCTAGGCGATAAATGGTTGGACGTCTACGACTCTTCATACAACGTGGTGTTCGGAGGCTTGTCGGTTCTGTAAAGTAGAGTAGATGGTGATCTGTGGCACATCTGCCGAAAGAGCACCAAAAAATGGTTCAAATGGCTTTGAGCACTATGGGACTTAACATCGGAAGTCATCAGTCCCCTGGAACTTAGAACTACTTAATCCAAACTAACCTAAGGACATCACACACATCCATGCCCGAGGCAGGATTCGAACCTGCGACCATAGCGGTCGCGTGGATCCAGACTGAAGCAAGCCGGGGTGGCCGAGCGGTTCTAGGCGCTACAGTCTGGAACCGCACGACCGCTACGGTCGCAGGTTCCAATCCTGCCTCGGGCGTGGATGTGTGTGATGTCCTTAGGTTAGTTAGGTTTAAGTAGTTCTAAGTTCTAGGGGACTGATGACTTTAGAAGTTAAGTCCCATAGTGCTCAGAGCCATTTGAACCAACCAGACTGAAACGCCTAGAACAGCTCGGCCACCACGGCCGGCAAAGATCACATAGCTGGTGTACCCACATGTGTTTTGGAGCAAACCGTTCATAATATGTTGTTGAACATGGAACTCTGCAACAGACCACCCCTAAGTGTTCATCTGTTGACCCAACGACATCGTCAGTTTCGACTGCAGTGGGCACGGGACCATCGGGATGCCACCGTCGATCAATAGAAGCGTCTCGGCTCTTCGGGTGAATCACATTTTTGCTACGCTAGGTCGATGGTCGTCTCCACAAAGGCCGTCTTCGAGATTGACGGTGGTTCGAAACGTGCTGCACGCCACGGACGCACGCTGCTGAGAGCTGTTTCATGCTGTGGGAGACATTCTCTTGCGCTTGCATGGGACCTGTGGTAGTAATCGAAGACATGCTGACGGCTGCGAACCACTCGCAGCTCTTCATGTTTGATGTGTTCCTCGACGGTGATGTCATCTTTGAGCAGTACAGTTGTCTATGTCTCGGAGACAGAACCGTACAACGGTGGTTTGAGGACCATTATAGTGATCGCACGCTGCAGTCTCGGTGATCAAACTCGCCTGATGTAAATCCTATGAAATCCATCTTGGTCGCCATCGGACGCGGCCTATTATTTACGCGAATTACATCACCTGTACTTAGACATCTAATGCCACATACCTCCACAAACCTACCAACAAACTGTCGGATCCCTGTTACACAGAATCAGTGATGTACTTCCTTCCAAAGTCGGACAAACAAGCTATTAAGCAGGTGGTCATAATGTTTTGGCTCATCACTGCAAATGTTAAGTTATTCTTTCTTCGATGCATTGATTTTTGATAAATGTAGGTATCTATTTTGAAGTTTCCTTTTGTAGAGAATGGACGTTTCGCATATGCAACTGTCTTTTTTTTTCATATTACATTAACCTGTGTTGGTTTAACTACATATTGTTATCTTTGTGAAAGTTGTCGGTTTTATTTTAAATATGATTGTAGATTACTGATATGGTTAAGGATTAATCGAGAATCAGAGTCATTAGCCATATTTTCTGGTGTGAAGTGTGATGGTAAAAAAATATCTGGACACTTAGTCGTGGACATTGACATCGGGTGTTTGCACGCTTCGTCCTTATGACAGCTTGATCTTCACTGGAGACACTTCCAATGAAGTGCCTGAATATCTGTGGAGGGAATGGCAGACCATTCTTCCCAAGAGCAGAAACTGGAGAAGCCGCTGATGTTGGCTGCTGGTGTTTGGAGCGAAGGAGACGTTCTGACTTATCCAAATGGTGTACCATTGGTTTCAGGTCGAAATACTGGGCAGGTCAGTCGATTCCAGGCATGTTATTGTCCACAATACATTGTATCAGATTCAAATGCTCCTTTATGTCAACATGCATTTCGTGCTTATACAATCGTTGTTCCCAAACTGTTTCTCTAACTTACGTAGTGCACAATATAAAATGTTGTTTTATTCATGGCTGTAATTTTCAGGAACTGTAGTGTTATTTTTTCAGGATGAATTTCAGTCAACAGTTGCAAATAAATTTTATTATGTTTTACCGGCATTGTCAAATTAATTTGCGCTCTTCAGAAGCCTACAAAATTATGGATAATAGAATCTTTAGACCTTCTCTATACAGTTACGTGAAGTATAAAAAGTGTATTACAGAAACTTACTTTGTTTAGTAGACAATAAATATCTTCTTCTTCATAGAAGGATGATGCCATCGTATGTCCAGATATTAACATATTTTGTGTGATTATTTTAAACTCTTTTTGACAATTTACAATAACTGAATCACATGTATGTATCTGTTGTGCAAGCAGCAAGGAACTTATATAAAAGCATATATAAGAAATATAACGAAGGCATATAAAGTAGTTATATATAATACACTTGAAAAAACATGACACATAATTCTAATATACACTCCTGGAAATGGAAAAAAGAACACATTGACACCGGTGTGTCAGACCCACCATACTTGCTCCGGACACTGCGAGAGGGCTGTTCAAGCAATGATCACACGCACGGCACAGCGGACACACCAGGAACCGCGGTGTTGGCCGTCGAATGGCGCTAGCTGCGCAGCATTTGTGCACCGCCGCCGTCAGTGTCAGCCAGTTTGCCGTGGCATACGGAGCTCCATCGCAGTCTTTAACACTGGTAGCATGCCGCGACAGCGTGGACGTGAACCGTATGTGCAGTTGACGGACTTTGAGCGAGGGCATATAGTGGGCATGCGGGAGGCCGGGTGGACGTACCGCCGAATTGCTCAACACGTGGGGCGTGAGGTCTCCACAGTACATCGATGTTGTCGCCAGTGGTCGGCGGAAGGTGCACGTGCCCGTCGACCTGGGACCGGACCGCAGCGACGCACGGATGCACGCCAAGACCGTAGGATCCTACGCAGTGCCGTAGGGGACCGCACCGCCACTTCCCAGCAAATTAGGGACACTGTTGCTCCTGGGGTATCGGCGAGGACCATTCGCAACCGTCTCCATGAAGCTGGGCTACGGTCCCGCACACCGTTAGGCCGTCTTCCGCTCACGCCCCAACATCGTGCAGCCCGCCTCCAGTGGTGTCGCGACAGGCGTGAATGGAGGGACGAATGGAGACGTGTCGTCTTCAGCGATGAGAGTCGCTTCTGCCTTGGTGCCAATGATGGTCGTATGCGTGTTTGGCGCCGTGCAGGTGAGCGCCACAATCAGGACTGCATACGACCGAGGCACACAGGGCCAACACCCGGCATCATGGTGTGGGGAGCGATCTCCTACACTGGCCGTACACCACTGGTGATCGTCGAGGGGACACTGAATAGTGCACGGTACATCCAAACCGTCATCGAACCCATCGTTCTACCATTCCTAGACCGGCAAGGGAACTTGCTGTTCCAACAGGACAATGCACGTCCGCATGTATCCCGTGCCACCCAACGTGCTCTAGAAGGTGTAAGTCAACTACCCTGGCCAGCAAGATCTCCTGATCTGTCCCCCATTGAGCATGTTTGGGACTGGATGAAGCGTCGTCTCACGCGGTCTGCACGTCCAGCACGAACGCTGGTCCAACTGAGGCGCCAGGTGGAAATGGCATGGCAAGCCGTTCCACAGGACTACATCCAGCATCTCTACGATCGTCTCCATGGGAGAATAGCAGCCTGCATTGCTGCGAAAGGTGGATATACACTGTACTAGTGCCGACATTGTGCATGCTCTGTTGCCTGTGTCTATGTGCCTGTGGTTCTGTCAGTGTGATCATGTGATGTATCTGACCCCAGGAATGTGTCAATAAAGTTTCCCCTTCCTGGGACAATGAATTCACGGTGTTCTTATTTCAATTTCCAGGAGTGTATGAAAGGGACCGGCTAATTTTCACATTTTATAAGAGATGATATGCAATCATAATAGTGTCCGTTTTTCATGTAAGTTGATCATTTAACAAATCTTTTGAATTAAGGTGGGAATGTTCATATATTTCAAACTCTTCTAAGAGGTTCATTTTGTAGCCCTTGTCAATTATATGTAAAATTTCCACGTTAAGCGAGGATGGGGAAGGAAGTGTGCGTTTCGCTTGTTTTAGGTGTTCTCCAAAAGTTGACTAATATGGATTCTTACCATCTTTGTTGAGCAAGGGCTCAAGAAAGTGAGTCTTAAATGCCCTCCCGGTCTGTCCTATATAAAAACTAAGACATATATTACATTGTAATACACTTCTTATATTTCACATAAACGCATAGCCAAGGACTAAAGATTGTAGGCTTCTGAAGATGACAAATTGATATGCTGAAACCGGAAAAGCACAATAAAATTTATTTACAGCTGACAACTGAAATTTATCATGCGAAACTGTAAAATATGTTCGGGACCTTCTATATTTAGCGTTTTCTTAATCGAAATAATAGGACCACACCCTAACCACGAAAAACACCCCCACAAAGTAACACCACCTGCTGTGTGCTTCCCTGCTGTCACTATACTTGATGGCACGTAACGTTCTACATTCATTCGTCAAACCCAAACCCTTCCACCGGATTGCAGCAGAGTATGACGTGACTCATCACTCAAAATCATTCCTGTCCAGTCATCCGCTAGCCGGTGGCGTCTTTACACCATTTCAAGCATTGGTTAACGTTGAGTACCGAAATATGTGCCTTATGAGCAACTGTGCGACGTCTCCATACGAAAATTAAAGTAAACCTATACCAAACGTCTAAATGTGAAGTGTAAAGAAAGTACGAAACTGAGTGTATTTCTGACGATAAAAACCGTTACTAGTACGATAGATAATTATAAAATCTGTAACTCGTTAATATATTTTTGTGTTAAAAATGTTAGTTAAATATGTATGTTATTATCAAATAATAACTATACAAAGTAAAGAGATTCTTTGTAAACATGAAAATCCTATCTAATTAATGTCAAAAAGACTTGGTTCATACATCTACTACTACCTTTGTCTCTGCTGCTGAAGAATTAAGTCGTTAGCAGTTCTGACGCACTAAGTACTTGATTATTTTAACAGTGTATGGTAAAAAATTAATTTCTCCTGTTCTCATTTAAAGTCTCCCCTCCCTGGGGAAATATTTAAGTGAAAATAATGATTTAGAATGAGTTTAGTAGAAGATTGCCCATTTGGCTTTCTTTTGTCGTAATGGCTCACAGGCGGGCATTACGTGGAATTTAATTAAAATATTAAATAATGGGCTTCACCACCAAGTTAACAAATAAATACTTTGAATAGTGATAAAAATTTCCAGGCATTAATATTTGGAAAGTTCATTTTATAAGAAGTTTTACGGCTTTGCATGGATAAATTTAACGGCAGTAGGCAACAAAACTTATGTTTGCTTCATGATATCTCTGAGTTTGCTATGAAATTTATTTCTCTCAAGTAAATGCCTAACCAAACTGAAGCCAGTGTGATACAAATAAAATTACTTTTTGTGAGTACAAATCCTTACACTACGCAGGTGGTTATATCGCCTCTCTCTTCGGAACAATTACTTTATCGGGCAATAACAGTAATAGTTTGACGCTATTTCTGATTATCTTTGAGCTAGCCTCGAGTCTGGGTGACTTATTAAAACCATTGAAAGCAAAACTGTACCCATTTTTTACTTGTATTTTTGCCTGCGTGGGACATTTGACTATCGTCGGCGTATATGTAAGTCGCATTTACGAGCGTGCAGAATATGTGCGACGCCAACAGTGTATCAAATATCCTTTACCTTTTTCCAAACAGTGGCGACCACATCTTACATTAAAATCAAAACACTTTAATACCACAGAAGAGAGAGAGAGAGAGACGATATAACTGGTCGACCGTGCTAGCCCATTTTTTTTATCTCGCTACCCTCATTCTTTATGCTAGTTGGACTTCTGGTACCACTTTGGAAGTGGCGAGTAGTTCCATGCGGTTTTTAAGAAAACCCTCTGCAGTTCTCGACGGTCCCTGTCCATCAGTACATGAGGTCTACATCGTCTTGGTTTAGCTGTGGTTGTCCCTTGACGTTTCCACTTCACAACAGGTCACCAACAGTCGCCATGGACGCCTTTAGAACGATCTGAGGTGTCCCTTATGGATTTGTTGCTCGGGCGACATCTAGTGACTAAACCATGTTCGCAGCGACAGAACTCTGCTGACAGATACATTTTGGTGTCACTGCTTCTCAGCTAACAACACAATATTCCGCACCTCCTGTTATACCAGCTGGTCTGCCTCACTTGGTATCTTGTAGTTAACTGCGAAAAGCATAGGGTGTCCGGATACTACTGATCAGAGAGTATACGAGGGTTTGGCTTCTACACAGAATTGCCAGTAGGTGGCTCTCAATGATGCTGTCCAGCACAGAATTGGCGAGCGGTTTCCTGTTCTGTGACCTATCGACTGTTAAAATTCGCCGTAGTTGACAGTAAACCCTGTCATTGACAGTTGCTGACCACGAAGTTCAGTTCCAGCGGCAGTGGTTTTTCCTGAGATCCCAGTGCTGACCTAACCTACCACACATGCTGCTAAGTGGGAAATATTCCACTATACCGCTGATTTGTTTCCAGATCCGCAAGGTTCTGGAATCTACTCGGGTAAGGAAACAGGACGTGGGATACTGTAGCCTCTGGGATTACGTTAGGTCACTCATAGTACTTGCCCATTCCTCCACAAATTGCTGTAAAGATTATATATATTTTTTCCTATTTCTGTTCTTCCATTAGTTTCCTCTCTCTCAATTTTTTTGTTATTAGTTCTTCTATTCCTTAGAGACTTGTGAATTGTGTATTTTTGTGCGTATGGATAACCAGCTCATTCCACTAAATAAAAAAGCTTCTGGTATAGATAGAATACATGTTGAATTAGTTAAGAGCGGAGGAATCATTTTAGAATTTTGGTTTCTCCAATTCTTTTATATATGTATTTGGTAAGACCTGCTCCGTACCTAAAGAATGGACCACAGCTAAAATTATTTCTATATCTAAAAAAAGACGATAGGAAGGAGACAGGAGCCTATAGAGGAAAAAGTTTACTAAATGATGGATATAAACTTTACAGGAAAATTCTTAATCAATGATTGCAAGCTATCGATGTTTAAATAATTTCAAAAGCACAGTCAGTCTTGGGAAAGGGATGTTCGTGCAATGATAACATATTTATAATAAGATTTATTATTGAAAAACGTTGGCAGTTTTTCTTAGAATCTCATTTAGTATTCATTGATTACGAGGAGGCCTATGATGAGGTAAAAAGAGCATTTCAATGGAAAATATTAGTAATAGAAGTTTTTCCTAAACAAGTTATTAGAACCATAAAGCGTCTGCTTGCAAATACGAAAATAGTTCATAAGTTTAGGTTCGAAAATTTTGAATGAATTTTAATGAAGTATTGTGTTCGATAAGTGTGTAGTCTACCACGGACTTTATTTAATTTAAATATTTACGACCAATTTATGAAGTGGTAAGGTGAATTACAGTAATGAATCAAAATAGGATGTAGCGTAAGATTAAATACTCAATGACATGCAGATGATCCAGTAATTATACAGGAAACAGAAAATAATTTCCAAAGAGCACTATATAGATTCAGCCAAAACAGAACTATAATTCAATTCTATCTGTAAGTAATACAAAGTTAATGGCTTTCAACGGGAAGAATCCAGTCAGATCGAAGGCAATAATAAATGAGAAAATAGTAGAAGAAGCACCCTAGTTCAGTTATCTACAAAGTGGTATTATCTTCAATTATGACAAAGACTTTGAGAAGAACGTTATTAAATATCAGGCTGTCTACGAAACAATTGGAAGAATTTTGAGAAGAAACACAAGAAAGGAAACACAATTGATATTCTATTCTTGGAACGAGATGATGATGATAATCAGTTGTCCTTTATTAAAAGGAAGGTCAGCGTTGGCAGTAATATTGATGTTTTATTGATAGCAAAATCGATTTTCGATCACATAGTGATAATCTTTAATGCTGTGGTGTACAAATTAAGACACTGATAACAAGTCATCAGTAACCAAAACTGAGAAGCGATCACAATAACTCAATAACAACAATAAATAAAATAATTATTAGTGAGTTATTGTGATCGCTTCTCAGTTTCGGTTACTGATGACTTGATACCAGTGTCTGAGTTTAATTTGTACACCACAGCACTAAAGATGTTTACTATGTGATTGAAAATCGATTTTGCTATCAATAAAACATCAATATTACGGCCAACGCTGGCCTTCCTTTTAATTTAACACATATGGTAGTTGAAAACACAGCATTCCATGGAGTCGCCAATCAGAGATTGGTGGTAGTTTTAATGGATATATTGTAATACTTAACTTATATATAGCAGGCCATTACAATTACAAAATCAACAGGGATAGCAAGAAAAAGGAAATTTTATTTACTTTGTGTATACAATATTGTACGAAGGATTCATTATTAAACTTGTACATATTTTTGGTGAGAAAATAGTGCCCAACGCTGCCACCCCTAGCAACAAGGTGGACTCTGAAATGGCGGGTCACTAATTCGAAATGAGTTTCGCTGACAGATACGGGTCACAGTATAGAGATTATTATGCTCCAGTTGTCGAAAAGGTATGATTTAACACGACATGTTTCGGGACTACATTATTCCACTAGCAATTTCTTAAAATTAATGTGCCTTAAGGTGCAGTCAACAATGGTATATTAATTTTAAGAACTTGATAATGGGATAATATAGTCCAGAAACAATTTGTGTTAAATAAATCACATCATTTCAACAACTGATGTTGTAAGATGCCGAGGGATATAAGCAACGTACTTCATCTTGTCATCTTACTTCGTACACTGCACAATTCACATAAGCGTAGAGACGAAGGTCGGATATTTTTCGACCGCGTACCTTAACACCGCACGCCTGGTTACTCCGCAGCTGTCTCCTTGCTTCTCCCACGAATCCTCTAGTGTGTATCGTTTAACAGGTTAAGGTGATACTCACACAATGAGCTACAAGTGTATCTGACAAGGTCAAATTTTCTGTGCTAATCCAACAGTTTAAGTTTTGGGTTGCACTGTTCACAACTAAGGTGTCGAATAATCGATATAATCATTCACTGGTACTTCTGACACGTAATTCGTTGGATGTCTGTTCTCGAAACACAAATAATTTGGTTCAAATGCTTGGGGCACGACCAGACAAATCTACTGTTGAAACGATGAGTGATACAGAGCTTGAAATTGCAATTAGTCCGTTCTCGTGCAGTTGTTAGTATTTTCACGAGCTTACGCGTGACCGATGGCAAAGCGGCTTTTTGACGATTCAGCGGCACGACATCTGGACGAAAAGTATTTACGCTTGTGATACTTCATCAGCCCGATTTTTTGTCTTTCTCTCACACGGATATTATTCAGTACACGTTACTTCGTCCCGTAACCGTCCCGACGTGGTTGGATTGTTGTTCTCCCAATACGACACACGATCTCGGAATTAACATTCTCAAATTAATTACCAATACTGAACGATAAACACTCATATATGTAATACACAACTTCTGTACCAAGAATTTGTTACTTCGACAAGTTCAGTGTTAATTTGCATTCTGCAGCCGTGGCATCGACACTGCATGAAACACGCACCACGGAGGCTTAGCCACGACTCGCCAGAAAGGTGGCTATCGACGCCACAGTGAGCGATTTTACAATACGCCTATAGTGTGTAATTATATTTGTACTAATGTCGTGTCGATGGCTCCACAAGAGATACGGGTAAGTCAATCGTAATGACTGGCGAGAGATAGTTTGCAATCTCTCAGAAACCCATGACCAGACACTTACAGTGGATGAGAAATCTGCAGAATGTACTGGCCAGGCTACACTCAGACACTGTCTGTATCGACGTAGTTCAGGACAGTAAGGGCGACACGTAGTGTTTCGTTAATGGTGAGTGCTGATTCGCCATTGTTCTCGTTACGTGCAATCGGAGCTGTACGTTCAGTATAAGCTCCTTACTAGTCACCTCCCTAAAAACAAAAAAATCAAAAAAAATCACACTAGTCGCCTTGGAGCGCTAAAAATTGGGTCAGACTGGTATCAGATGTTCATGTGACCCTCCACCGCTGCAGTAAGTCGTGGCAATGAAGTAACGGAGTAATCACGAAGATCTTCGGTGACCACTTGTCCTCACAGATGTTGTACGTTTGGAGAGCACACACCGAATAAATAGAGGTGCAGTTTCAACCAATGAAATGTCTGTATGATGGATCTACAAAAAACGTTCGTAAAAAGATTACAGGCAGGAACCAGAGACGATCTTGCCAACGATAATCGGATTCCATTTATTTGACTTAATTCTTTTGGCCTCTACGGTGGCATATCGCATGCGGGAGAGGTCGCAATCCATCTGTCTTTGGCCATTCCTCTCAGTTTTGTCCGGGTCTTGCCAACTTTCTCCTTTCTTTACCTTCCATCGTCCTCTTCCTCTAGATCTGCTTCTCTTCCTTGTTCCTTTGGGATTCCATTCCAACGCCTTGTTTTCGATTGCTTGTAATCGAACCCGCAGATTCCACGTGTGACTGATTCGCCTGTGAATTTTAAATGTCAGAGTCGCATGTAATCGAACCGGTTTAATCGTTACGTTGCAAGGGAAATAATGCTTTTCAACTACGAAAGTGACAATATTTAGCTGGATGACTCACTAACGCTGCTTAACATGGGGGTAATAACGTGCAGAATAATTTCTGCGGCGTTCTGTAGCGTTGGCCGCGCTACAGAAAGTGAATCCATTTGGGTTTATGGTAATTCGCGAGTGTACGGCTACCTGCCGGGACTACCTCACGAAAAAGACGAACCTTCATCCCTCCCACGCTACGTGTCGCTTCTTAGAAGAATACACCTTTTTTTCTTCAGGTAGATCATTTTCATTGAAATTGCACTATATTACACTGTTTTTTCTAGCATTAACAACAATCTCTAACACAAATTTCGACATGTGTTACCTAACAGAATACTATTGTTAGCGAGGCACCCATTTATGCTTTAAACTTCCCTCCAAATAGTGGTGGGGATAAAAGGTTCGCTATTCAGGATTGGTACACCGCACAAATTATTATACATGCGACACTTTATATGGCTACATGGATTTGGTTTTATCCGCATCAGCAAGCTACGGCTTGCAGATATGTAGCCTTCCCGTACAACATCAGATCCACTGAAATAATACCATATGTACGAAACCCGATTTGGTCGCCACCTCTGAAGGAGCAATTTCAGTACTTTATTCCGGTTTATATTCTTTCAATGTGCCAGAACTAAATTTACTTTAATGACTATTGTGGCGATAATTTACTTCGAAACAAGATGGAGGCAGACTGAGATATTCGTACATTGACTAATAGCTGCCTTTATTGCTTTGAATAATTACACAGAGTTAATAATCTGATACAGCAAATTTAAAGGTAAAAAATCTCATTCAACTGAACTTTATAGTGACATATCAAAGCGACCACATTTCTTGTCTCTTCGAATTGAAAGTAAACAATTATTCTTAGAAGTTACTTTTACATTACTCTGCAAGATTGTCGTAACACCAATCACTAAGATCTTTTGACCGTACTGAGTGACACAAAATTCACGTTTAATAAAACGGACAGAGAACTTTGGGTCGGTATATGACTTTGGGACAATGGTTCTAACAAGTAATTTTAACAAAACTATATTAGAACTTTGGAAAGCCATGGGGTTGACTGTAACACTCTGATATACTGATAAAGACTGTTAATACGGAAACGTCTTACCTCGTTCATTGCAGTCGTATTGGGGCTGAAATTGATGCTTATTGTATTAAAATTTGGATAGGCTCTTCACGTCTCCAGTGATGGAATTAATTAATAATTACCATCCACTTCCGGTAGCCATGTTAGCTTGCCGTGTCGTCAGCTCCCTATTCCATCATAGAAAACCAGTCGGATTTTCTTGCTTTCCGACTCAAAATAAACTGAAGACGCCTTCAGGAACCACACTAAAGAGCCAAAGAAATTGGTATAGGTATGCGTATTCAAATACAGAGATATGTAAACAGGCAGAAGTGTGTTGGGGTTTATGGGCGCTCAACATCGAGGTCATCAGCGCCCTTAAACAGGCAGAATACGGCGCTGCTGTCGGCGACCTTATATAAGACAAGTAGTGTCTCGCGCTGTTGTTGGGTTGGTTATTGCTGCCACAATGGCAGGTTATCAGGATTTATGTGCGTTTGAACTTGGTGTTATAGTCTGCGCACGAGAGGTACGACAGAGCATCTCCGAGGTAGCGATGAAGTGGGGATTTTCCCTTAGGACCATTTCACAAGTGTACCGCGAATATCAGGAACCCGATAAAACACCAATCTCCGACACTGCTCCTGCCGGAAAGAGATCCTGCAAGAACAGGACCAATGACGACTGAAGAGAGTCGTTCAACGTGACAGAAGTGCAACCCTTCCGCTAATTGCTGTAGATTTCGCTGCTGGGCGATCAACAAGTGTCAGCGTGCTAACCATTCAACGAAACATCATCAATATGGGCTTTTGGAGCCGAAGGCCCACTCGCGTACGCTTGATGACTGCACGAAATAAAGCTTTACGCCTCGCCTCGACCCGTCAATACCGACATTGGAATGCCGATGACTGGAAACATGTTTCCTGGTCGGACGAGTCTCGTTTCATATTGTATCGAGCGGATGGACGTGTACAGGTATGGAGACAACCTATGAATCCATGGATACTGTATGTCAGCAGGGGACTATTCAAGCTGATGGAGGCTTTGTAATGGTGTGGGGCGTGTGCAGTTGGAGTGTTATGGGACCCCTAGATACGATTCTGTCAGGTGACACGTACGTAAGAATCCTGTCTGATCACCTGCATCCACTCATGTCCATTGTGCGTTCCGACGTTATGCTGTTGGCAATTCCAACAGGATAAAGCGCCACCCCACACTTCCAGAATTGCTACAGAATGGCTCCAGGAACATTCTTCTGAGTTTAAACACTTCCACTGGCCATCAAACCCTCCAGACATGAATATTATTGAGCATATCTGGGATGCCTTTGAACAAGCTGTTCAGAAGAGATCTCCAGCCCTCGTACTCTTACGAATTTATGGACAGCCCTACAGGATTCATGGTGTCAGTTCCCTCCAACACTACTTTAGACATTAGTAGAGTCCATGCCACGACATGTTGCGGCATTTCTGCGTGCTGGCGGGGACCCTACACGATATTAGGGCTAGGTGTAGCAGTTTCTTTGGCGCTTCAGTGTATAAACCACTGCCACACCAAATATTAAGCACTTGCACTCCGAATTGTTATTGCTTAAGGATCATATCACCAGACATCGCACGTCATGATACGTACACTGTCAAAGCTCGACTGTAACTGCTCTGGTTTCCCGTTTTTCTTGCCTTGCCGTGCTCACCCAAAGGCCTTCAAGAAAAAAAAAAAAAAACTGGCGGTCGAAATGCCATAGTGGATTCCCTAACTTCACGATTTCATTTTGTTTAAATGAATTACATGTTCTAATACTCTTAAGATGTTACACTCAATGCATTCACAACTTACATTCATTTATAGATTCACAAAATTATTAATTTTTCATAAAATTCTCTCTCCTTCCAATGAAAATTTATCACAGACGTTACATTTTTAGATTTTGATATAGTTATAGAGGTTTCCTTAACACTGACCTTTAGTATAATATCGATCATTTTACTCGGTCGATTTTTAATCGATACTGTTTAAACAAATACAAACAATTTTTAGACATTGCAATTTGAATTTAACTGTATCATCACATGCTCCAACCGAGCTTCTCAATGAGTGCCCCACCCATCTTCACTTTCTCTAAGGCATCTGTTCTTGCCGGCCGGGGTGGCCGAACGGTTCTAGGAGCTACAGTCTAGAACCGCGCGACCGCTACGGTCGCAGGTTCGAATCCTGCCTCGGTTATGGATGTGTGTGATGTCATTAGGTTAGTTAGATTTAAGTAGTTCTATGTTCTAGAAGTTAAGTCCCATAGTGCTCAGAGCCATTCTGAACCATCTGTTCTTCTATTGGTGTCTGTTTACTTTTCTTTCCTCATTACTATTTTTTTCTGACCACCAGATACTCATTATACGCCGGAGTCTCCTACTCATGAAGCTCCTTAACTGCTGATGTTATCTTTTTTATCTACGTTCCGACTTTCAGTGGCTTGCAGAACCACAGCATTCACATTTGTATTAAAAACACGAATTTTGCTTTTGCGTCGTATGTTTCTGCTTCTCCATATTGGATACGGTTGTATGAAGGCAACATTTGCCTTCTTTATGCGGTTCTTCAGATCTTCTGCGGCTCAACCATTTTCTGTCACCACACTACCCAGATACAGGAATAAATTGATAGTCTTCACTTGCTGCTCCCCTAAAAGCAGCGGAACTTCCATGTTTCCAGAATGTATTCTCATTGTTTTTGTTTTACGTATGTTTATCTTGAGCCTAGCAATCTCTGCTTGTTTTTTCAATTAATTTAATTTAGCTTTCATATGTCAGCCTATGAGCTAATAAAAGTATGTAGTTTGCGAAATCCCAATCCTCCCGACCTCTGTCGGTCCCCCATTGGATTCCTTGTCTCCTGCCGGCTGTGGCTCTTCTCATAACTGTCAGGGACATGTAGGATGAGCGTTGGTGACGAAATACAACTCCGGTTGGTTCCTCTATTGGATCTCTGAGGTTTCCCTTGTGGAGCACACAACATCTATAGCTGTCATGGGATCTTTGATGGTGTTTAGAATATTTTGTGCTATACCATATTTCCACAACACCAGCCACAGCACTTTGTTTCACAGAATCGAAGGCTTTTCAAAATCAATGACTACAAAACCAGCTTGTCCTTTAGGCAGTTGATTTTCAACTTAATCTGAAATCCTATTTAAAATAACCCTGGTGAGGACCATATAGAGCACTGACAGCAACGTAATACCACGCCAGTTGTTGCAGCCTTACAAATTTCCCTTTTTTCGGGAGCTTTACCCCTAATTAACTTTTCCACTCCTTTGTGAATTGCTCTTCGAGGCAAATATGCTTCAGTAAGGGGTGGAGAATTTTAACAGTACTTTCGATATCGCCTTTTAACAGCTCGGGTGCTACGTTGTCTCGGCCTGGAGCCTTTGCCTTTTTTAGGCTTCTCAAAGCATTTCTAATTTCAGCCAATCGGATTCAAACCAGACACGAATTGCTGCTGTCGCCGAATGCACAGCCACTTCACCCAGATTCTCGAGCGAACATTTCGAAAGAAAGTGGGTGCAATGGGCATTTGGAGTCGGTTACATCGGGAAAGGACATTGCTGGCAGCGCCACATAAAGCAGCACTTCTGCAATGAGTAAATAACACAGAAACTGTACAGTAACTGAGTTGGGGATGTAGTGTGGTGCGACGAGTCGTGATTTCACCTGTTTTTCAATAATGCTAAGAGTGTAATGCACCAGCTGCCAAATGAGCCGTTCAACCCACAGTGAGTAGACGATGTGTTTACGGCTGTAGGTAATTCTGTGGTGTTTTGAGGGTGTTTTTTTCTTACCATGAGTTGCGCTAACTCGTTCAGGTTCCAGGGACATGGACCAGGCTGTTTACTTAAACTTACTTCCTGAGCAGGTGTTGCCATTCCTTCCACATCTTCTTGCTGAGTATGCTGTGGCCACTCCCGCAGACAAAGATGACAACTGCTGTATTCACAAGACTACAGAGGTATGTCCCCGGCTTGAATAACACTCAACACCGAATCGCATCTAGACTGGGTCTGTAAATCGGCAGGAGGAGAACACAGACGTTCAGTCGTTTGACCGTCGCACAGACACCAATACGGAGGACACAGTAAAGGCACCCCAGACGTAGAGAAGAAACTGAAAGAACTGAAAACAAATAGTTCGCCAATTTCGGTCGAAATCCCAATCCGGTTTTACAGAATAGTCTTCGGCGTTGGCTCGTTACTTGTCTTGCAATTCATCGGTCATCTCTCGCCCAGCGCGTAGTACCAAGCGACTGGAATAAAACAGAGATGACTCACGTATGTAAGAAGGGTAAAAGAACGGGTCCACAAAATTACATACCACCATCCTTAACATCAGTTTCCTGTGTAATTTTGACCATATTCTAAGTTCAAAAATATACAATAAATTTCCTAGACAGAAAAGCTTGTATGGAAACTGAGAACGGGGACGGCAGGAAACGAAAGAAAAGGGAGGGGAGGGATCACTGCTGTCAGCTGCATTGGGAAATTATGCGGAATCAGCTACGACGAGTGACAATGTGTACCGGACCGGGATTCGAACCAGGGTCTCCTGCTTACTTGGCAGGTGCGGTAAACACTGTGCCATCCGGGACCCAGCGTTATAGTAACTGCACGGACTATCTCCGCACGTCACATCGCCGATCCACAATCCCACCGAGCGCCACCTATCGACAGTTCCTGTGAATTTCCTCTATATTCGCTCTCTGAGATTCCCAAAGGAAGTGCATCTTCACTGTATAAGGTGGATTCATTGCCCAGCTAGGTGTATCAAATTATATGAATGCATGGTGTCTGTTCTTTCAGACATATCCGAAAGAACTGACACCACATATATGGAACGCAATACGTTTTCCTAGACTATTTCCTATCGATCACGTATAAGAGATTATCGGACGACAACTCCAGCGTCATCGCCAACCAGCAATAACCGTATTGGTTGTATTGACCGACCAAGTGCAACAAGCATGGAGCCCCAACCCAAACTCTGACGTCGGGCACCTGTACAACAGAATGCATGCGAGTTTGCTCGCTTGTATTCAACACTCTGGTGATTCCATGCGGAAGGCAGGTAGTAACGCATGGAACATGCCTCTCTCACCACTGAATACTAGTGTTAGACACATACAGTTACTGTCAACAAGTATGGGCCTGAAGATGATGATGTAACAACATCGAAACTAGTTTCCAATAAAACCAACACCTTAATACAGCTGGAGGAATTTCGTCATTTTTTAACATATATTAATCACAAATATTACCTAGATAAACGTATTCTCAAAATTTCATTACTCTGCATTAATTACTTTTTGGTGCTGCGAATTTTTCCTGTCAGTATATTTTCCTTTTGCGTCTTTTTCGTCACTGAACACCATGTCGCCAGGTAGTGAACTGTACATTTAACAGTCGTGCTGATGTCACGTGGGACACCCTATAGAGTAATCGATTCCACAATTACTTCGAAAAAACCTTCCTTTGTCGTTGTGTTGTGCCATCTCATAGGGGTCGAAAAGAAAACAGCGGCTCAAATCGATGAGTCGGAAGCCTCGGGTCTGATAAGGGAATTCGAGATGAGCTCGTGACTTGGCTTATTTGATCAGCATCGCGACGTCTTTGGCACGCCACCCGGCGATTAGCGGGGATCGACTTTAAGCTGCCCCGAATTACCGCCCGCTCGGTTTCAGCACCAGAGCCACGATGGCGCCGCACTACCCTGGCGCGTTATTATCGCTCTATCCATCAGCGATAAGTGAAAGCAGCCCTCCTTAGGTGATATCTGTCCACGCGGTCTACTTCCGCAGGAAGACTTACGTAGGCACGTTAATGCAGCGACAGGAGATCATAATCGTTTGCATCACGCGTAGGTTTAGACGTCATCAACGAGACATCTGCATTACCTCTTCATCCTCGCTCATTTACTACGCTCAACAGGCTCTACATTTCGGTTACACATTCTAATCATTCTTTTATTTGTATGAAGTCCACCTTATTTGAGCTTAGATGGCAAACCACATGTCTCCTGTAAGAATTTTCCACAAGCTCGGATGACCGTCTATTCTTTTTAATAGCTCCCAGTTTCTCAGATTATCTGTTCACTTTAATTTATAATACCTTACTGCTGGCTCATATGACAAATGCTATCAGTTAGGTCTTCACCGATTTTCTCTCATACCCCTGAAACGTCCCCTTAGAAAAATCAGTGAATTACTGTGCTTATAAACCTCTTACATTATTTGATCTCCAAACAGCTGAGCAGAAGTGAACGTACTCAGATAGTTCTCTCTTTATTTATTCTGATCAACACTAAACTGACACACAATATTTTTAGCGCAACGCAACCTGACTTTCAATAATCTCTACAAAAGAATGGCCTTGACTAACAATAACCTATACCTTTCATGAATCACTTACCTCACAAAAACCTTCGTCGCTCGAACTACTGTAATACAGCGAGCGCCACTACTGCCAGCTAAATAAAAGATTCTAGCTACTGAAGGCACTAACTACTGATTTGCTAACTATGCCTATCAGTAGTTAGTGCCTTCAGTAGCTAGAATCTTTTATTTAGCTGGCAGTAGTGGCGCTCGCTGTATTACAGTAGTTCGAGCGACGAAGGTTTTTGTGAGGTAAGTGATTCATGAAAGGTATAGGTTATTGTTAGTCAAGGCCATTCTTTTGTAGAGATTATTGAAAGTCAGGTTGCGTTGCGCTAAAAATATTGTGTGTCAGTTTAGTGTTGATCAGAATAAATAAAGAGAGAACTATCTGAGTACGTTCACTTCTGCTCAGCTGTTTGGAGATCAAATAATGTAAGAGGTTTATATATGTATATATATATATCAGTTCATGACATCCAGTCTTACATATTTACTGTCTCTGATGGACACACGTCCAGATCATCCGCTCTCAAAACTCCGCCATCTCTCTCCCCACATCCACCACTACTGGCGGCTCACCTCCAACTGCGCAACGCTACGCGCTGTTAACAGCCAACTGCCCAACACTACAATAGCAAATTCCAACAATGCAAACCAGCCACAGACTTCACACAGCACAGCCAGTGATTTTCATACAGAGCGCTACGTGGCGTTACCAACCTAAACAACTTACTTACACCCCGTTTCAGTTCTATAAAACGTTTAGCTACATGTTCGTTAATGTCTGAATAAATGCATGTAAAAATCATTGGGACAGTGTTTACACTTAGGTGTTAAATATTATTGTCTATCTCCTAATATCGGGTCGGACTTCCGTTTGCCGGCATAGTACAGCAGCTCAACATGCCATGGGCTCATCAGTTCGCTGGAAGGCCCCTGCAGAAATATAAAGCCAAGCTGCTTCAATAGCCATCCATATTTGCTGAAGAGTTGCCGGTGCAGGGTTTTTGTGCAGAAACTGACCTCTCGATTATGTCCCATTAATCCACGATAAGATTCGTGTCTGGTGATCCTGGGTGGACAAACCATTCGTTTGAATTCTCCAGAACCTTTTTCAAACCAATCGCGAACAACCGTGGCTCGATCACTTGGTATATGGTCATCCATAAAAATTACATCGCTGTTCGGGCAAATGATCTCCAAAGAGCCGAACATAACCATTTCCAGTCAATGATCGCTTCAGTTTGGCCAGAGGATTCAGTCCGTTCCATGCAAACAGAGCCCACGCTACTATGGAGCCACGTGCAGCTTGCACAGTGTCCTCTTGACGCCTTGGGTCCACGGCTTCGTGGTGTCTGTCCCACATTTGAACCTTACCATCAGCTCTTACCAACTGAAATCAACACACATCTGGCCAGGTTTCTAGTCGTCTAGGGTCCAACCGATATGGTCTCGAGCCCATTTGTCTTAACGGATACGTTCGTCGTACGATCCACATTGTCTTCTGCAATTGCTTCTAGCAGCGCTGCTTTTCTGTCAGCACTGACAAATCTACCCAAACGTCCCTACTATCTGTAGTTAGCCGGCCGGGGTGGCCGAGCGGTTCTAGGCGCTACAGTCTGGAACCGCGCGACCGCTACGGTCGCAGGTTCGAATCCTGCCTCGGGCATGGATGTGTGTGATGTTCTTAGGTTAGTTAGGTTTAAGTAGTTCTAAGTTCTAGGGGATTGATGACCTCAGAGGTTAAGTCCCATAGCGCTCAGAGCCATTTGAACCATTTTATCTGTAGTTAAGTGAAAGCTTTCGGCCACTGCATTTTCCTTGGTGAGAGGTAATACCTGAAATTTGATATTATCGGCACACTGTTAACACTGTCGATCTCGGAGTGTTGAATTCGGAACTGGAATGTCCCATGTGTTCAGCTCCAACTACCATTCCGCGTTCAGTGTCTGCTAATTCCCGTCGTGCGGGCATAATCTCGCCGAAAACCTTTTCACACGACTCACCCGAGTACAAATGACAGATCCGCCAATGCACTGCGCTTTTATACATTGTGTACGTGATACTACTGCCGTCTGTATATCTGCATATCGCTATCCCAGACTTTTGCTACCTCAGTGGACAAGTTACCCTGTTATAATTTCAGGACCTTTCTGAGTTATCTTACTATTACGCTAGTTTCCATTTAGAAAAAAATATTAGAACTTGGGGACTTCTAAAGTACTACGTCAGAAATTCGATATTAGCTTTATAGATCATTATTTACCTCCATCAGTGACCTTCCCAACAAGGATGCAGGAAATTATCAAGATATCAGTAAATTATACACTGCTGGCCACCGTAAATTCAACACCAAGAAAGACAAGAGGTAGCACAACAAAATTTATTTTGTAGATAACTTGTTGACCAAGTATCAAATGATTACGTTTACAGACGTCTGTGACATGTGGTTCCTGCCAGAATCAGTGGCCAGAGTAGCCGCCATTGTTGGAGATCACCGCTGCCACACGTCTCGACATTGAGTCAAAGAGACGTTGGATGTGTTCCTGGGGTACAGCAGCCCAAGCAGCTTCCACACGTTGCCAAAGATCATCTGGTGTGGCAGCTGGGGATGTAATCTGGGTCACTCGTTGAGCAACCATGGACCACATGTTTTCTATCGGCGAAAGATCCGGAGAGCGAGCCGGCCATGGGAGCAATTCAATCTGGTTATTGACGAAGAACCTTTGGACAATGCGTGCCACGTGTGGTCGCGCATTATCCTATTGAAATATGGCTGTGGCCGAGCCCTGAAGGTAAGGAAGGACAACTGGCTCCAGCACCTCGGATATGTAGCGCCGGCTATTTAAAGTGCCGGCAATGCGTACTAGAGGCGTGCGAGAGTAATATCCAATACCGCCCCATACCATAATACCCGGTGCAAGACCAGTGTGGCGGTGCATAATGCAGCTGTCCAGCATCCTCTCTCCACGGTGTCTCCACACTCGAATCCGACCATCGTGGTGCTGCAGACAGAAGCGTGCCTCGTCAGTAAAGACAACGTCATTCCATTCTGCCGTCCACATCCGTCTGTCATCACACCATTGGCGACGGAGACGTCTGTTGTTCAGCGTCAATGGTAGACGAAGCAATGGACGTCTTGCGGACAGACCACTCTGCTGTAAACGGCGTCGAATGGTACGCGCAGACACTGGATGATGCGTTACAGACGCAATGTACTGTGCTATGGTTCGGGATGTCACTGAGCGATCCGTCACTGTCATGCGCACAATTTGCCTATCAGCACGTGCAGTGGTGCACCGAGGTGAATGCGATCGACCACGTCGGTCCGTCGTACCCTCCTGCATCCAACGGTCACATATCCGCATTACAGTTGTTTGGTTTCGTCCAACACGACTAGCGATTTCTCTGTATGATAATCCACAATCTCGGTAAGCCACTATCCTTCCTCAGTCGAACTCGGATACTTGATCAAAAGATGTTCGCTGTTGTCTACGAGGCATAACCGATCGTCTTGCGAAACAACCACAAGGTAAACACACGTGCCGAACGTACACTCGTCGAAATCGCCAAGCCTTAAATGGCGCTATGAGGCGGCGCCACAGGCGCGCGTGATGTGCGTCTGCGTTGAAATTCTAATCAGTTGCATATCTCATCGCTGCAAACCCATGGTGTAAATTTCACTTGATTCGGATGCTTCCTTCAGGGTGTTGCATTTACGGTGGTTGGTTGGTTTGGGGAAGGAGACCAGACAGCGTGGTCATCGGTCTCATCGGATTAGGGAAGGATGGGGAAGGAAGTCGGCCGTGCCCTTTCAGAGGAACCATCCCGGCATTTACCTGGAGTGATTTAGGGAAATCACGGAAAACCTAAATCTGGATGGTCGGACGCGGGATTGAACCGTCGTCCTCCCGAATGCGAGTCCAGTGTCTAACCACTGCGCCACCTCGCTCGGTTGCATTTACGGTGGCCAGCAGTGTATTTACTTTGTGTTTCGTTTGATTGATACGTTCGGCACAGAAGTGGATTCAGAACATGAAGAAATGATCGACAGTGCTAGGAAATATTAACAGAGAACTACACAGATATTCAAGAAATGTAGGCTCACTTTCTCACTTGCAGAGGAGTGATTTGTTCGGACATCGAAGACATATCTGTGGCAGTAGCTGACCACTGTACAAAGCTTGGAAGTAGACACAGCGTATTCATAAAGACTAATTAGGAGAAGGCGGGGCAAGATGGGGAAGCCAACTTTAAACCCTTACAAAAGGGACAAAAATAAACAAACTCAAGTAGGTTTGATCATCATTTGTTTACTTAACCATTGAATTACAATAGCATGCAAAGAAACCTGCAAACAAGTTACATGTAGTTAGAAATATCTCGATTTCAAACATATACTACCAATTCCCCGTCTTGCCCCATATGCGGGGTAAGATGGGGAACTAGCATGAATTCATCTCTAAAGCTTAAATAAAGAGTGGAATAAGGAAATCATGTGACGATAAGGTTTCGAAACATGGTTCTGCGAATTGTAGAATCGGGTATTACGTTTTATTTAGGCCTCTTACATTCACATAGTACACAAGTGTGGACAGCCTCGTCATCATCACTTTCTGTCCCTGCACAAGTGTCGTGGGCACCCCGACGCTGAAATACAGATTTCTGTGGCACGTTGAACTGTCGAGCAGCCATGAAGGAACCCATATGACCTTAGAACAGCATTTACGGCGCCTTCCATTGACTCCAATGACCAATCTTGCCTAGACGTTTGTCGCCGATACTTGCGAACCATCTGAAATAAAACACGTCGAACGTACTATTGAGTCAGATCATTCCTGGTTATCTATATTATATAGTAAATACCATATTTCCAATAGTCAGTCGTTAAAGCATAGCAAGAATACTGAGTTTGCACGTTTTGGGTATTTTTATTCACCATATAGCCTAAGGCATACTTTGTAATTAATTAGGAAACGTTGGAATAACGAATAGCATTCTATTTACAACTGTATTCAACGTATAATGTACGTGTTCAAAACCCGCAGCGAGACGATAAGAACGTGGTGGTTGGACAAATAGTAGGGGCAACACGGGGAAGCTCCCCATCTTGCCCCACCCAGTCTTGCCCCCTACTATGCTGTCTGGTTATATTACGCCTACATGAACACTATATAGTGAACATTGACTACTGACACAGCACTTTACTGTTAATAAGACGGACTATTCAGTGCTATATATACAGTCTGGACAAATGTTCACGAAACACATGTTTTAGGACCTCGAAAGGTGTAAAGCATTGCAAATCAGTATAAGAATTGTAAGTACCTTGCAAAGCTCACAGAAACCGCCGTGAAACTAAGGTTCAGCAATGTCCACACACTGGGACCTGTGTACTGATGATGTTGACGTAGCTATCCACAGATGCAAATACTCTAACTGTAGCTTATAGCCCTTCCCCGTCTTACCCCACCTCCTCGTCTTGCCCCGCCTTCCCCTGCATTTCATGAAAACTCTTATTTATTAATTTTCACACAAGCACTAAACACTTCACTGGTGTGCACACACACCACCACATAATCTTCAACATCATATTCACTGAACAAATTTTCAGTTGCAGAAGGCAACAAGTGAGGCTAACACGGGCCGTTGAAATCTCATGTAAGAGACAGCGGGTACTCTATCTAAGCTTACAGCTTTATCATGAACCATCTGAATCAGCTCATTAGAGAAAATACTGCAAGGTCTTGAAAAATATTGTTAGAGAGGCTACAATTAAAATGTCGGCAATTAGTTTAAATAAATGTCAATGTAAAACGAAATCCATATCTCAACATGTAAAAGGCAATGTCCTCATTGGCTGACTGACTCATTAGCGCCCAGGCCAAACCGCGAAGATTAGAAGCTTGAACTTTGGAGAGGGTGTGGATATAATTCTGTAGGCCTCGTTTAAGTAAGGATTGTCCAAAATTCCACTTCCAAGGGGGGGGGGGGGGAATAGGGGATGAGAGGCTTATTGAAAGTATGTCTCTTTTAAGGAAATTTTGAAGTTAGAACTTCGAAAATTGATATCTGGTTTCCCAGTCAAAAAAGAAAACGAATTCGTGTTTGAGCCTTTTCGGAAAATAACTACCAAAACGGCAAAATAGTGGGTGAAAGTTTCTTGAAAACAAATAATTACTAAAGAACTACTGACGGTTTTTTAATGGTACACCTATGACAACTGGTATTTGGCTTCTCGGTAAGAAATAAAAAAATACAAGTTTCAGTGTTTCCCAAAATTCAACCCCTCAGGGAGTGCAATAGGGGACGAAAATGTTTAAGAAAATATTTCGTTACATTAAAAAAGTTTTTAAGCTAAATTCATGAAAATTGATATTTCTCTTCTCGGTTAGATGTAAAGAACTGTTTATCATGGGATGGAGGTTGTTATGGAAATATCTCCACAAGAACGCAAAATGCATGACTGACAAAGACTTAGTACACCGGCTACCAGAATCGCTTTTTGGTCAGAACACATTCGGAGAAGACCGTGCGTATGTGGCCTTAATTAGCGTGAAGAGGTTAGGAGGTGTCGCAATTTGTGAACACGTAAAAAATCGATTAAATAAAAATAAAAAAATCTCTGCAGGCGATACAGTCTGCGCGAGCTAAGCAGCGAGCGTTAAGCTACTGATATAATGAGTATAGCGTCAGGAAAAACGATGGAAAAATTCAGTTGTTAGCTCACAGAAATGTGAGAATAAAAATGATACTGACATTTCTGACATATGTGAAATCTCCAATGGTCATTCGTATTTATCATAGGTAAACTGATTGTACAATATATGTCGCACAGGTTTCCTACAAAACACTTTCCTGAACTAATAACAGGAGTTGGACCTGCTGGATGCTGACGAGAGCAAAACTGACGTTATAATTAAATCTTCAGAGCATAGGAATCCATAACTGTGTGAACAGATGCCACATAGCTCGTGAACACTTCTCCGCCCTGCATCCATAGTGTATCTTTTCAGGTAGGTATTTTCTTAGACATTAAAGACATGTCTGTACTACGTACAACGGAGAAGCAGATAGTATTGATAACTGCTTGCCTATATCACAGATACTTGTATTTTTCAAAAACGTATTGATGTCAGTGTGTAAATTGAGTAGTAGCCTATTTCTCTGGGCGTAGGCTATTGACGAATTCACAGTTCGTTTTTGGGAATGACTCTTCACTCGAACTGTCAATTCAATATTTTCCTTCTCACACAAGTTGATGTCAGATGTTGATAAAGAAATTACTGTCGTAGAGCATCTTTTATGAGTAAGAAACCGCCTCTGTACCCTGACATATTGCTAAATAAAAGTAAGGGTAAGGAAACAAATATCGATTCTGTATTGAGGGATCGAATCTGCCCTTACGCTTCTTTGCTACAACGCAGAGCGATCGCTGACGGGGATGCCCCGTAGTTCTAGAAGGGGATTGGAGCCGCAGATCGTTTGGTGTTAAGGTGTAAGTCATTAGCGCCAGAGCCACCACGCGATTAGGACGCATACGTATTTGTGTGAGAAAAGTGGTCGTGGTTAATGTCGTGTCTGGAGAGTTGGTACACAGGGTGGGGCAAATAAAAGTGGCACGGAGAACAGAGTTCCGTGGTACAAAGAAACAGAGGAAAGGAAATTCAGTACTAATCTGACTGTAGCAGAGGCTGAAAGTGACCACCATTCATCTCTTGCTATTTTTGGGCCTGGTGAACAAGAAGCTCAAGGAGGATAAAAGTTGGACTGCCGGAATTGCTGCAATCCCATCCGAAACGTTCTGCTACAGCTCTTGAAACAGTGTTGCGATACACGATAGATTTGAGATTTCCCCACACACAGTAATAGCACACTGACAGATCAGGTTACCTGGGTCGCCAGCTAGGGCAGCGACCAGACTGCAGGTCAATGTGGGATATTAGTCCGAATGATCGACGTGATGTGCCGCCCTCTTGCAAAAGGCGTCAGACTGATTTGGTAGAACTCTGAAGCATTTTCTGGGGAACTGCAGCTACATTTTCTGGTGTGCGGGCACGTTTCGGAATGTTTTTTGACTTTTTCAAAACACTTTCTGTGTGACGCCATTTCCACACTAAGCGTTGCATAGCAGTCTCTGCTGTCACTTTGACACCATTAAACTTTTCAACAAACAATTGATCACAGCGTTTCCACGACTTTGTTGTCACGTAACTTTCCACAACGAGCCCCCGCAGCTCTACTGTGAATGCCATCCATCATCCCCTTCATACTGCCCCACTCACACTGACGGAGCCCGCACTACAGTCCGAACCGGTGTGGACCAAGTGGAGGGCGTACACGTGGCGAGCGTATGCTTATATGCACACATTCACGTCCAATCACAGCCACACGTCCGGGCGACTTCTATGAGTGACAGTAATTGTAGTGTGAGTGCGGTAATAACAAATAAGGGCGTGATAACTGAATTTAAAGGGAAATCAAGTAACTGTGCGTACACAAGTGACCACACATTGTAACCTTGTTATTGATACAAGATTATTTAGGAGGGAATGAATTATGGTGAATTATATAACACTGTGGGAGAAGACATAGGGTATGCCTCGTAGGCTCACGGTCGGAAGTTTGGTTATCGGCTCTTGAACCTTGAGAGTGAGTTCGCCCTCCAAAACTGGCGACTTATGAATCTTCGATGCCTAGGTTTTCAGCCATCCAGGCTATAGCGAGTAATAATCAATAGTACGGAGTGGCGCCTTACAGCACCCAGGAGAACACGAGGAAACGAAATGAAACTTCAGAGGTTGACAAAGTATGTGACTTTATTTCAGTGATTGCTGAATCGAGTGAACTTACGAAGAACTTGGTAGTATGAGCCCACTTCATTCTTTGGCTTGCAGTGATCTGGCTGGAAATAATGTCACAAAGCCGTTGTACCCTCTCTGGAGGCATGCTGGTCCTCAACTGTTGTAACAGGTCCTTGATGTGCTGCACATTGGCGATGGGATAGGGTTGACGTCAGAGCTGATACCAAGCAAGTGCTATCCTGGACAGATCTGGGGATCTTGCTAGCCACTGAAGTACCTGAAAATCACGTGCCATGTCCACATGAGCATCGTCCTGTTGAAAAACGGCACCACTGTACTGTCGCATGAGTCGTGACGTATAAGGAGGCAGGTGTCTCTCGATCACTACCAGCCATCACCTGAAATCTTACCCGATGACTCTGCCTGTTTGCTGAAGGGCAACAAGCGGATTCCACATTTCTAGATTTCCGGGAAGCAGTGCCCGATTGCAGTCTGTTAACGAAGGTACGAAACATGAAATAAATTCACAGATATGTGAGAACCTCGAAGACTTCTTAAGTAACAGATCCCAGTATATTATCCTCGACGGCGAGTGTTCATCAGACATAAGGACGTCGTCAAGAATAGCATCAGGGAAGTGTGATAGGACCGCTGTTGTTCTCTATATACTGTACATAAATGATTGGACGAACAGGGTGGGCAGCCATCTGCGGTTGTTTGCTGATGATGCCGTAGGTGTCGAAGTTGAGTGACTGTAGGAAGATGCTTCCCCACTCATGACGCCAATCCAAACTGAGCCGTCGCTATCGTGGTGGGACAGTAACTATCTGCTCTCGCCGCTGTTAGTCTCTGACCAGTTGTGCAGAATATCACAGAATATTGTAGGGAGTCCATTAATTGCTGTCGGACGGCAGGCGGAGGTGTGAAGGAGTTAGGATGTGTTTGGTGCACAGTGTGACGATCCTCCCTTGTGGTGGTCATTCGTGGTCAGCTGCCTCCCCTCACGTTCCCATGCAGTCCAGCATCAGGCCACTGTCACATCTGAAAGCCCTACAAATCTGGATGTTGCACGATTAGACCAGCTGCCCAAATAGGGACCCACAATGAATCCACTTTCAAACACTGTCAGGTTCTGATAACCTTGTCTCACTCGAGCGCACGTCATTTCTATCTCACTCACAGTGATCACCCTACGTCTGTTCCTGTTCACACAGCTTATATATCGTACATGGCATGGTAACAACACTACTGCAATGTGCTGGCAGTTCTACATGTCAGCGAGAATTGGAACTCAGATCTTTTACATATCCGCCAAAGTGTATATAAGTACGAAGTTACATCGTCATCCGACTACGTCTTCTGGATGCTTCACAATTTTTCTCAACTGGTGTAAATTAGAATTTTAGAAATCAGGAATAAAACAATCAGTTACGTGTATTCTTATCTTAGCAGTAGGAAGAAGAAGATTACTTTATACCCTCAGAAACTAAATAAATTTACAGATTTACATGCTAATGGAGTACACTGACATGGACAATTCTCCAGAGTTCCATACTAGGGCGACTTCATTTCCATTTATACATGAATAACGTTCCCTAAAATGGATCGTGTAACTCCACATATTCTATACGTATAGTTGTTGTGTATTCAGTCAGAAACGGAATAATACTACCAAACATTGTCCAGAGAGAACAGCTTTGGATTACCAGCTGATAGAGAGAACCTTAACTCAATAAAACTCAATACATCTACTCACTTACACGCGCGGTCTGACAGTCAACTTGCAACGGTGGCACGATTAATGAAGCAGACGTCAGCAGATGCTATTAATTTTCCAGTAAGACATTTATTTGTAACTCCCTGGGTAATCCTAATGCAGTTCCATTAACGATTTGAAGACTGTGCGCTGCCGCTAACAATTATACAGTGATAACTGATTCGCATATTTTCACTCCTTACTGTCATATGGGATAATATTTTAGTGCTTCACAGTTTGATGTAACATTTTTAACAGAAAAGTGACTCATTTGCAACACAGAAGGGGTTAATTGACGAAGCTCACATGAGGCTATATTTAAACAGATTGAAATTATTGCAATGACATCGCAAGATACAACAAACAATATCCTCTACAATGGAATTACTCCCTTTTTACTTGTGGCCTTCAGACAAGTAAGTAGGGAGTAACGCCATGTGAATAAATTTTACAGGAGCGAAATTTCAAAGAATGAAATACGATGATTTATCTCCCTATACTTACAGTTGTCAAATTTAAGCAAGTACTGTTACATATTAAGAGTGCTTAAAGATTGCTGCAATACCGAAACAGTGGTAAATGCTTATTAAGCATACATGCATAGTCTACTGAAGTACGGAATAGTGTTCTGGGAAAATAGAACTTTTGCAGAGCAGTCTTTTAAGCTCCAAAAGAAAGCTTTAAGATTAATAAGTGATGTTGCTTACAGAGCATCATGTAGAGGCATCTTTAAGGAATTAAAAATCATGACTTTACCATCTATATTTATATTTGAAAGCATATGCTTCAGTAAAAACCATCAACTTTCACCTTTGAATAGTGAGATCCACCATTATCAAACAAGGAAAATCAATGTATCAGGACAGTGCTGTTTACAAACCAAAAATTCTGTACAGTGCATTGCCAGATAGCATCAAAAAATACCAAATAGTAATACATTCAAAAAAGAACTGAAAAATCTACTAATAAACAACAGCTTCCACAGCATTAACGAATACCTGGAATTGTGCTAAAATCTGGTATTTAATAGTTTTAGTAAAATCAAAAAAGGGGTTTCGCAAGCTTTTCTTCTATCTGTATGTACGTAAGCAGAATACTGGCTTTGTTATTAAGATGTGTTGATACCAATGATAAGATTTTGTACATGATGTAAACATGTAATATTTTCTACTCTTCTGTGCTTTGATAAGTCCAATATCACGAATGTGGTAATAAGGGGGCTAAATAAATAAATGAATAATCCTTTATCTTTATTTGTGGATACATAAGGGAGTAAGTGTGCATCTTTTAAAAATTACAGGAGTATTTTAAAGTAAATAAAAAACAATAAAAACTAGCGCGATATCATTCATGCGAAGGAACAAAAGCATTAAAATGTTTAATTACGTTTGTCGTTTCTGTTGTGTGAACATTATTAAACCCACTTCACTTTGCTGATGCAATGCTTACCTTACTCGCGTGACTGTATCCAGAGTCTCTGGTTTGCATCGTTGGCGTTCTGTCTCACTTACATTCATTAGCAATAGGTATATCAATATTTTCTTGGGCTGAGATAAGCTGTCATCCTCCATCATTCTGCAGGAAAAAAGAAGCGAAATAAAATTCACTATCGCTCATCAAATACCTCTAATAACATCAGTGCGCTAAAAAACACTTTGACCCTGAAAAATTAATAAACATAATTAAACTGAGCATATTGGTCAGCGTTAGGACAGAAATGGAGGTTAAAATTGTCGTCCAAGTAAATGCAGGTTGGCCATATGAGAACCTCTGTGCTCCGCAGTTCTGTGGTCGTTTCGGCTGACTGCCGTGCGTGGGACCCAGGTTCGGTTATCGGCACTGCCAGAGATTTTTCTTTTTTGGGAGGACTGGAAGGCATTCATTCTCCCTCGTGAGACCAACTGATGAGCTGTTAGACCGTTTTAATAGCGGTTCAAGGGTCAAGAAAGCCAACAAAGACGGTGAGGTAGGTATGAGGACCGCACGACCCTCTATACCGCAACCTATGAAGCCATTGATAGAGGATGACACGGCGGTCGGTCAGTTCCATTGTGTATGCATACCAACTGGATCTCATACATCTCGAGTGCGTTCAAGGTTTATCCTCCCTCAAATTCTTACCTCTCGTATCTTTGATTAAAAAGCTTTACGTCTGTCCAGCTCACTAAAAAAAATGTTTTCCAGTATGTCCTGGCTAAACCAAGTGGTCATAGTACGCGTCGCAACAATGTGGTGTTGTATTACATCAAGGTCTTACCAGGCGGAGGATTCCACAAACAACAAATTGCATCTATTCTTCCGTGAGATCCAAAGCACCGTAGACAAAGCTGCTCAGCGTAATGCCGTCTTCTCTGATATACGAGAGGCATTGGATGCAATTCTGCACTATCGCTTAACGAATGAAATACGAGCTTATCGTTTATCGGACCAACTCTGTCATTGGATACAGGATTCCTTGCAGGTAGAATTGAACATGTCATTCTCAAGGGAACAAAATCACAAATTAATACACTACTGGCCATTAAAATTGCTAGACCACGAAGATGACGTGCTACAGACGCGAAATTTAACCGACAGGAAGAAGATGCTGTGATATGCAAATGATTAGTTTTTCAGGGCATTCACGCAAGGTTGGCGCAGGTGGCGACACCTACAACGGGCTGACATGAGGAAGGTTTCCAACCGATTTCTCAAACACAAACAGCAGTTGACCGCCGTTGCCTGGTGAAACGTTGTTGTGATGCCAAGTGTAAGGAGGAGAAATGCGTACCATCACGTTTCCGACTTTGATAAAGGTCGGATTGTAGCCAAGCGCGATTGCGGTTTATCGTATCGCGACATTGCTGCTCGCGTTGGTCGAGATCCAGTGACTGTTCGCAGAATATGGAATCGGTGGTTTCAGGAGGGTAACACGGAACGCCGTGCTGGATCCCAACGGCCTCGTATCACTAGCAGTTGAGATGACAGGTATGTTATCCGCATGCCTGTAACGCATCGTGCAGCCAACAAGGGGACGTTTGCAAGACAACAACCATCTGCACGAACAGTTCGACGACGGTTGCAGCAGCATAGACTATCAGCTCGGAGCCCACGGCTGCGGTTGCCCTTGACGCTGCATCACAGACAGGAGCGCTTGCGGTGGTGTACTCAACGATGAACCTGAGTGCACGAATGGCAAAACGTCATTTTTTCGGATGAATCCAGGTTCTGTTTACAGCATCATGGTGGTTGCATCCGTGTTTGGCGACATCGCGGTGAACGCACATTGGAAGCGTGTATTCTTCAACGCCATACTGGCGTATCACCCGGCGTGATAGTATGGGTTGCCATTGGTTACACGTCTCGGTCACCTCTTGTTCGCATTGACAGCACTTTGAACAGTGGTCATTACATTTCAGATGTGTTACGACCCGTGGCTCTACCCTTTAAAGAAATGTGTGTGAAATCTTATGGGACTTAACTGCTGAGGTCATCAGTCGCTAAGCTTACACACTACTTAACCTAAATTATCCTAAGGACAAACACACACACCCATGCCAGAGGGAGGACTCGAACCTCCGCCGGAACCAGCCGCACAGTCCATGACCGCTCGGCTAATCCCACGCGGCGCTCTACCCTTCATTCGATCCCTGCGAAACCCTACATTTCAGCAGAATCATGCACGACCGCATGTTGCAGGTCCTGTACGGGCCTTTCTGGATACAGAAAATGTTCAACTGCTGCCCTGGCCAGGACATTCACCAGATCTCTCACCAACTGAAAACGTCTGGTCAATGGTGGCCTAGCAACTGGCTCGTCACAATACGCCAGTCACTACTCTTGTTGAACTGTGGTATCGTTTTGAAGCTGCATGGGCAGCTTTACCTGTACACGCCATCCAAGCTCTGTTTGACCTAATGCCCAAGCGTATCAAGGCTGTTATCACGGCCAGAGGTGGTTGTTCTGGATACTGATTTCTCAGGATCTATGCACCCAAATTGCGTCAAAATGTAATCACATGTCAGTTCTTGTAAAATATATTTGTCCAATGAATACCCGTTTCTCATCTGGATTTCTTCTCGGTGTAGCAACTTTAATGGCCAGTAGTGTAACAGAAGGAGGATCAGCATTAGTGGTTGAAGTGGAAATATTTATTTCTGTTGCAAATCGATTTCAATGACTGCGTGACTATCACCAGTGCTAGCACTAAAGCCCTGTGGACTCATAAATACAGGCATTAAAATTGAAATATCTGCACATATTAATGACGAGCTCAGCTTTACGAATACAGCTAAAAACGAATTTACATTGAGAGGATATTCAGGTTACTGATTTCATTTTCTCTATTAAGACTTAACGACATTACTTTACTTCTTTCGATAAGCTTTATCGATATTATTTACTAGAAAAAGCAAATTTACTATGTTCACTGCCGGTCGGGGTGGCCGAGCGGTTCTAGGCGCTTCAGTCTGGAACCGCAAGACCGCTACGGTCGCAGGTTCGAATCCGGCTTCGGGCATGGATGTGTGTGATGTCCTTAGGTTAGTTACGTTTAAGTAGTTCTAAGTTCTAGGAGACTGATGACCTTAGAAGTTAAGTCCCATAGTGCTCAGAGCCATTTGATTTTGAACTAAGTTCACTTCGTGATGTGGGTGCCTCCTCACTACGTGTTGATTTCTTTTCGCTTACAAATAAAAATGTGTAGAAAACGGTCGAATATTTCTGAATACCAGAACAGCTGAAAGAGTAAGTGCTATGCGGGCTCAAGAATCCAATGAAGATCGCGAGAAGAGACTATCTGTGGCTCGATAACATCAGGCTTAAACTCGCTCTTTCGAGACTCATTCCAAAAGCGAAGCGCTGTGTAACTGTGACTGAGCGTGTCATGCATTATCTCGTCTCACATAACCCTTCAATCACAGAGGCTTACAGCTACTTCTCCCCAGTCTAACATCGTAATAGCGAAAATTTTGACAGGAAGTGGCACAGGCTAGCGAATTTGTATATTCTGAAGCCCGCTGATTCCTAACAGTTTACCTTTTCGCTTTAAACGTGTACAATTCCCGGTGAGCTTATGGTATGCATGACCATAAACAAAGGCCAAGGGCAGGTGCTGTAGGCCTTAGCATCAGTTGCATTTCGCATGGCCAACTCTATTTAGCTCTCTCTCATTTAGTGAATCAAGCTAGTTCTTCATTCATGTCCCCAGTCATACTAATTCAAATGTTGCATACAAAGAAGCATTATGAATCTAAATAAATTCCACATGTACGAAGTTGTGTGTTGTGGGTGTGGACCTCAGTCAGCTAATTTCGTAATATGATTTTTAAAATTAGATAACCAAGCTTTAATCATTTCAAATGAAACGTCGCACACACTTGTTGCATTCACAGATACAAAGCTTTGACTTTAGAAAAACGTTTTAAAAACAGCAGTCCAGCTACCCCGTCCAGGGTGACTGAGGCCAGTCTAGAACATGATAAGCCGGCTCTACCAGCCGAACCCATGGGTTGTCATAATAAACTACCCATTGCCAGCAAGCACTTGAGAAATAACTGCAGCTTCCATTCCAACCTTGTTCGTGTCGACTGATTGCATTGCCATGAAGAATGGAGTGTCGATCCGCTAGTGTTAACATATGTCACTGAGTTTGATTTTGAATGTTACGTTATTGTCGAATCATTTAGTAAATCGGAAGTCGAGAATAGATCAACCCAATCTGAGTAATAGTGCGTGTAGCGGTATACCTAGAGCCAACAATAACTGACGTACGTATACATGGTCAATCGAAAAGAAGAAACAGACTTCAGTTGTTTATTGCAGACAAAATATAAGAATAGAAACGAACTGCGCGTATCTCTGGATAGAGGAACGTTCAAAGTTTTGACACAGCTGCACTGTTGTAGCAACATGGTGGCTACACCGCAAGAAAAATCATTTTGTGTTGGAATTTGCGCGAAGTCAATCCACTGTTCAAGTGCAACGTGGACTCCGTCGTCGATTCAGCACGAAGTCGCCTCTGCACTAGCAGATTTATGACTGACATAAAAAATTCTTGGTAGTTGGTTGCATGTGCAAAAGGGAAGAGCACTGGTCAGCAACGAACGTTTCGTGAAAATGTCGAGCGTATCCGAGGCGCGTTCACGTAGAGCCCTCGGAAGTCCAGAAGACGGATAGGACAGTGCCTTCTACTTACTGAAACAGCGGTGCGGTGCGTTCTAAAACGACGCTTTCATACGAAGCCTTAAAAGTTGCAGTTACTGCAACAATTGCGCCCGAGCGACCACAACAACAGGGACGAATTTTGCTTTTCATTTCTCCAGTATATGACGGAGGACACTTTTTCGAACGAGTCACCTTTGCGGACTGATCGACGTTTCATCTACCGGGTAAAGAAACAGCCATAATGTGAGAATTTTGGGGTCACAAAATAATGGCGCCGAAAATGAAACAGACTCACCGAAACAGAATGTGTTTTTGTGCTGTGTCTGTTCTCAGTTTGTGAACCTTTCCTTTTTGAGGAGGAAACTGTAATAAGAATGTCATACACGAATATGCTGCAAAATCCGTTGTTTCTTCAACTTCACGAAGAGTCCAATGATTTCATTTTTATGTATGACGGTGCTCTGACCCACTTTCAACCTGAGATGCGGCGCTACCTTAACAACACCATACCACAAAGTTAGATTGGAAGAGGTGGACAACAAGATCTTGTTCATTGTATTTGGCTTTCCAGGTCACCATACCTCACACCTTGAGATTATTTTTCTGTGGGGGTACATAAAAGACAGCGTCTTTGTCCCACCTGTGGCAGCTGCTCTTCAAGAGATGGGAAGTAGAACTGTTGTAGCTGTCCATTCAATAAACAGGCACCTGATGATTCGTGTGTGGCATAATGTGTGTGAGAACATAAAACTTTGAACCTACCTCTACCCAGTGACTAGCGCAACGTACCTCTATCTTTCACAGTTTGTCTCTAACAAAGAACTGAAACCTGTTCTTTCTTTACGAATCAACTGTACTAGATCAGAACAAAAAGTAATAGGAATTTTTTTATTTGACTGGTCTTGTACAGGGTGTCTGAAATGAATGTTTACATTTCATGTGTCAAAATAAAATAGAGGTTGAAGCCTTCAACAAAATCATTATTTATTACTGAAATATACGTTTAGGAATTTACTTCTTCCATGTAATGTCATTTAAGTGCAATCCACGACGCCTACGGCACTAATTTAAACGATGAACGAAATTTTGCACAACCCCTCGGCACATAGGCACTGGGATGGCTCCCACTTCGCTACGGATGTTTTCTTTCAGTTGCTCCATAGAAGTTGGGTTATTGACAAACACATTAGATTTGACATATCCCCGAAAGAAAAAATCCATAGGGCTCAAATCCGGACTGCGTGGAGGCCAATTTATGCAATTTATGTCACCCCTCCTGGAGATCAATTTGACAGGGAAAATTTCACGAACACGCAGTACAGACTCATTGGACGTGTGTTTGCGCAGCTCCGTCTTGCTGAAACTATGTTCCTTAGTTATAACCGTTATAACCACGAACGTTTTGCAGTTCAGGCACCAAAAACTCATTTAACATACATAACACACATAATGTTCCGAATTGACTGTAACTGCACGACCACCTTCATCGTTGAAAAAGTAAGGGCCAATTACTTCTCGACATTGCAACACATACAGTAACTTTTGGCGAATGAAGGAGTTTCCCAAGCTTCTGTTTAGGATTCGTTACACTCCAGTAGCGGCCATTTCACTTACTGACTTGACTGTTCAAGTGAAAATGAGGCTCGTCAAAAAACAAGATATTGTTGATTGAAGGGCACTCAGCCACGTCATTAACCAACTGCAGTCTATGACTCGCATCCTGAGACTAATTCTTGTAGCAATTGGATTTTGTAAGGGTGCAGTTTAAGGTTTTTTGCAGAACTCGGTGCAGTGATGATCTATAAATATTAAACAACTTGCACGCTTACGAATGGAGATATTAGGATCGTCAAGAACAGAAGGATTTACGCTCTCCACAGATTCTCCAGTTCTTGATGACCAGGTAGAATTAAAGAAAGACATCGAAGCAATTCAGAAGTGGGCTGACAGAAATGTTACAGGTAGGTCTAAACGACACGCAAGTGTTAACGGAGGTGCTTTGGGAACTCAGAGGGAATCCCTGTAGGGAAGGCGACGTTTTTTTCGAGGAACACTATTGAGAAGATTTAGAGAACCGAGATTTGAATCTGACTGCAGAACGATTCTGTGGCCTCTAATATATAATGCCCATAAGGCTGACGAAGATAAAATACCAAAACTTAGGGCTCATATGGAGGCATATAGACTGTCGTTTTTGCCTCGTTCTTTTTTCAGATTTCGGTTTGGTCAATGTTAAACTGGTCTCCTTAAACGTTCTAGTCAATTTCCGGAGAAAGAGAACACTTGGCGCATCATTTACACTATGCATTTTACGATCACTGCAAAATTTCCTCCGTGTTGCAGTCGCCGACTCACCGTTTTTGTAATATTCTCGCACACAGAACGCGCGCTCCATGTCGAATGACTTCATAAAGGCCCAGCAATTGATGAACATACCCCTCACTCTCCTCCGATTTCTTGCACATGCGGAGAAAGCTTTTCAAATATAAACTTTCTTTTGAAACACCTTGTACGTCCGATTTTCAGTATCTTGTTGGTACACACGTTCCTGAGGTATGACATTATTTTCAGCTGTTTTGAATATTTAGTTTCTTGTTAACAGTCAGAAAAGTTGTACGTGTTTTCGAGCGCTCGGCGAATTTTCACTTTCGAAAAATATGAATCAAAGAATTAGCATTAAATTTTGCTTGAAAAATGGAATAAAATGGAGCACCGCATATGTCTCTTGACTTTGGTTTTTGGCGAACCTGCTAAAAGTATGAAAGAGTTTACGAGTGGTATAAACGTTTCATAGAGGGTCAAAAAGACGTTGGAAACGACAACCGCCGTGAACGCCCTAGCATATCAATTACTGACAGCCGGCCGCGGTGGTCTCGCGGTTCTAGGCGCGCAGTCCGGAGCCGTGCGACTGCTACGGTCGCAGGTTCGAATCCTGCCTCGGGCATGGGTGTGTGTGATGTCCTTAGGTTAGTTAGGTTTAAGTAGTTCTAAGTTCTAGGGGACTGATAACCACAGCAGTTGAGTCCCATAGTGCTCAGAGCCATTTGAACCATTTGAATTACTGACAATAATGTGGAAGAAATAAAGAAAATGGTTCTGGAAAATCGCTGAATCACCATCAGAGAGACTGATGATGATGTCGGCGTATCCTTTGGCTCGTGCTAAGTAATTATTTCTGATGTTTTGAGCATGAAACGTGTAGCAGCAAAGTTTGTTCCGAAATTGTTGAATTTCAACCAAAATCGAGATCGCGTAGTCATCGCTCATGAATTCCTGAATTAAGTCGACATCTACCCGGAACTCGTAAAGAAGGTTGTAACAGGTGACGAAACATAGGTATACGGGCACGATGTCCAAAATCAAGGACCAGTAGTTCGAATGGAATCTTTCGGAAGAGACAAGAGAGAAAAAATTCGACCAGTTCTTTCACTCGTGAAGGTACGAGGTGCATTGAAGTTCTAAGGCCTCCGATTTTTTTCTAATTAACTACTCACCCGAAATCGATGAAACTGGCGTTACTTCTCGACGTAATCACCCTGCAGACGTACACATTTTTCACAACGCTGACGCCATGATTCCATGGCAGCGGCGAAGGCTTCTTTAGGATTCTGTTTTGACCACTGGAAAATCGCTGAGGCAATACCAGCATGGCTGGTGAACGTGCGGCCACGGAGAATGTCTTTCATTGTTGGAAAAAGCCAAAAGTCACTAGGAGCCAGGTCAGGTGAGTAGGGAGCATGAGGAATCACTTCAAAGTTGTTATCACGAAGAAACTGTTGCGTAACGTTAGTTCGATGTGCGGGTGCGTTGACTTGGTGAAACAGCACACGTGCAGCCCTTCCCGGACGTTTTTGTTGCAGTGCAGGAAGGAATTTGTTCTTCAAAATATTTTCGTAGGATGCACCTGTTACCGTAGTGCCCTTTGGAACGCAATGGGTAAAGATTACGCCCTCGCTGTCCCAGAACATGGACACCATCATTTTTTCAGCACTGGCGGTTACCCGAAATATTTTTGGTGGCGGTGAATCTGTGTGCTTCCATTGAGCTGATTGGCGCTTTGTTTCTGGATTGAAAAATGGCATCCACGTCTCATCCATTGTCACAACCGACGAAAAGAAAGTCCCATTTATGCTGTCGTTGCACGTCAACATTGCTTGGCAACATGCCACATGGGCAGCCATGTGGTCATCCGTCAGCATTTGTGGCACCCACCTGGATGACACTTTTCGCATTTTCAGGTCGTCATGCAGGATTTTGTGCACAGAACCCACAGAAATGCCAACTCTGGAGGCCATCTGTTCAACAGTCATTCGGCGATCCCCCAAAACAATTCTCTTCACTTTCTCGATCATGTCGTCAGACCAGCTTGTGCGAGCCCGAGGTTGTTTCGGTTTGTTGTCACACGATGTTCTGCCTTCATTAAACTGTCGCACCCACGAGCGCACTTTCGACACATCCATAACTCCATCACCACATGTCTCCTTCTACTGTCGATGAATTTCAATTGGTTTCACACCATGCAAATTCAGAAAACGAATGATTGCACGCTGTTCAAGTAAGGAAAACGTCGCCATTTTAAGTATTTAAAACAGTTCACATTCTCGCCGCTGGCGGTAAAATTCCGTCTGCCATACGGTGCTGCCATCTCTGGGACGTATTGACAATGAACGCGGCCTTATTTTAAAACAATGCACATGTTTCTATCTCTTCCCAGTCCGGAGAAAAAAAATCAGAGGCCTTAGAACTTGAATGCACCTCGTGCTTCTCACTGTTTTCTTTGGTTAGAATGGGATGGTGCACCATGAGTTCCTGCATGACGGTCGCACAGTCAATAATGAATACCGGGAGGCTATGCGCCGTTTCCGAAGGAAACGGCCAGAATTGTGGAAAACCACTCGTGGAAACTGCATCAAGATAATCTTCCCACTTGCATCAAAATGCTTGTTCGTGACTTTTCTTTTGTTTTGGCAAAAAACAAAACCGTTATGTCGTCTCACCGGAAATGATCTCTTACGAGTTCTTTCTATTCCTGAGGCTGAACAGAACCGTGATAGGACGTCGTTTTACCACCCCTGATGAGGTAAAAAAGTAGAACTGCTGAAGGAGTTGAACACCATAACGAAAAGTGAGTTTCATGAGTGGTTCCTGGATTGGATAAAGCACTGCTAAAAGTGTATTACATCTGACGGCAATTACTTTAAAAGGGGAAGCTGATGTTGATGAATGAATAAAGACCTACTTTAACATCTGCACTATGCAATCCACCTTACAGCGCGTGGCAGAGGGTATTCCGTACCACTACTAGTCAATTCCTTTCCTGTTCTACTCAAAACACAACGAGGCGAAAACAACTGTCTGTATTCCTCCTTACGAGTCCTGTTTTTTCGTATCTTATCTTTGTGGTCTTTACGCGCAATGTATGTTGGAGGCAACAGAATCGTTCTACAGTCAGCTTCAAATGCCACTTCTCTAAATTTTCTCAATAGTGTTCCAGGAAAAGAATGTTGTCTTCCCTCCAGAAATTCCCATTTGATTGCCCGAAGTATCTCCGTAACACTTGCGTGTTGTTCAAACCTAAATGTAATAAATATAGCAGCTCGCCCTTGAATTGCCTCGATGTCTTCCTTTAATCCGATCTGGGACGGATCCCAAATACTCGAACAGTGCTCAAGAATAGGTCGCACTAGCGTCCTATAAGGGGCCCCCTTTACAGAAGATCTACACGTTCCTAGGATTGTCCCAATAAGTCGAAGTCGACAGTTCGCCTCTCCTATCACAACACTCGTTCCATTTAATATGGCTTTGCAACGTTACGCCCAGATATTTAAACGTCTTGACTGTGTCAAGCATGACGCTACTAACGCTGTATCCGCACATTACGGGTTTGTTTTTCCTACTCATCCGCATTAATTTACGTTTATCTATATTTAAAGCTAGCTGCCATTCATCACACCGACTAGAAATTTTGTCTAAGTCATCTTGTATCCTGTAAAGGTAATCTTTTTTAAATTACCGCTACCAGTCACAAACTTTGTTCAAATGGCTCTGAGCACTATGGGACTTAACTTCTGAGGACATCAGTCCCCTAGAACTTAGAACTACTTAAACCTAACTAACCTAAGGACAACACACACATCCATGCCCGAGGCAGGATTCGAACCTGCGACCGTAGCGGTCGCTCAGTTCCAGACTGTAGCGCCTAGAACCGCTCGGCCACCCCGGCCGGCCACAAACTTTGTCAACTATTGTATATCTTATTTATTTAGCGACATGTTTCGAGGATTAAACCTCATCTTCAGGCTAAATGGCATTACAAAAACAACTTTACTATAAGGTCTTTCTGATATTACATGGTCTTTTCGTGAATTCCCAGAATTCAGTTTTTAAATACATTTCGTGAATTTTTGGGATTTCGCTATATTAAAGGAAATACAACACAAGAAATTATTATATTTTAGCTTATTTGTCTAAAACCTCCATTGTGCCATACTAGTAATCACAGTATCAGTATTGATACACTCAGGCAATAATTTACTTTGAACGGTACTTTGGCCAACAAGTAGTAAGTTGTATTATTGTAACAGAGCTATGAAACCGTCTGATTGTCGCGCCACTTACTCACACACTCATTGTCAGAACAGTGTAGTAGTTGATGTTTTGTCAGACAAACTGCAATAGTTTTTTCTCATATTAGTGGTATTATTGCTGCAGTACTGTGAAACGCAATGCCGAAACGTGCCTGCAAGTTTAGTGACTGTTATTGCAAGGAATGGAATGTCATTAAGAAAGGTCGTTTTGATTACGAAGCAGAGTTTTTCGTATGTAACTGTTTTATTAGTATAAGTCACGGTGGACGTTCCGACATAGTTGATCACATCAGGTCAAAGAAACACATTAACAGATACAGTCCACTGAGCTGCAGTAAAACTCTACAAAATTATTTTGTGAAACATCAGTCAAGTGAAGAGACGAAAGTTCGAGCAGCCGAGCTTACACTAGCCTACCACACGGTAAAACATCACCAAACTTATAGATCCAGTAATTGAACTAACAAGCTTAACAGCATTATGTTTGATGATTCTTCCATTGCAAAAAAGTTTAGTTCAACAAGAACTAAAGTGTCAGCCTTAGTGAAAGGAGTTACTGCTCCCCACAGTGTAAAGGAAAGCCTTGAATACATCAAAAAGTCTTCTTTTTACGGGATATCCACTGATGCCAGCAATCATAATGCCACCCAAAATATTTCCGTTTGTTGTTCAGTTTTTCGATATTAATCAGGGAATTCAGACCAAACTTTTGAAGGTGAGTTCCCTACCTAATGAAACATCTGATGAAATTTCAAGATTTTGTATAAATACTATCGAAATGTTTGATCTTGAGAAAAATAAATGTGTGGCATTTTGTGGAGACAACACCAACATAAACTTTGGTGGTTTAAAAAGACAAGGCAAATGCAACGTATTTACCAAATTAAAGGAAACATTGCATGAAAACATTGAAGGCATAGGGTGCCCTGCACATGTTTTACACAACAGCGTGCAGACATCTGCTGACAGTTTAAGCTGTGACGTTGAAACTATCGTCATGAAGGTATACTCAAACTTACATATATACTGTTAGAACAGAGAGGTTTAAGGAGTTCTGTGATTATGTGGGAACTGAATATATGAATATAATGTGTCACTCGAAAACTCGCTGGTTATCACTGTTTCCAGCAGTTGAAAGTGTAATCCGCCTGTTTGAAACATTAAAAGATTTTTTCCTAAATGAAGACAAAGCCCCCAAAATATTGGTTCAGTTTTTCAGTAACCCTTTACGTGAAGCCTACTTATGGTTCATTCACAGTCAGCTTAGCACTTTGCAGCATGGGATAAAGGATATTGAGGGAAGCACGAAAAGTGTAATAGAGGTAAATGATGTTTTGAAAAATACTCTGGAAACTGTTACTAAGAGGAGAGAACAGCAGTTCATTTCTTTTAATGTTAAATCTGTCCTTAAAAGAGCAGAAGTATCAGAAGCAGCGGAAAGGAGTTTTAGAGAAGAAGTTAACAAGTTTTATGACACTCGTGTAGAATATCTCAGCAAGTGGAGCGCCTCATATTTACCCTCATCGCCGGTGTTTGATTGGATGTTACTGAAGAGAGCGTCAAAATGGGAAAGTGTTGAAGAGACAGTTTCTTATTTGAAGAATAAAGAGATTTAAATCGATGATTCCATTCTCTTTGATCAGTTCGGCATACTGACAAATTTTGTTGAAGAAAGTCTTCACAAGTGAAATGATGAAAAAAAAAAAACACCATTGGAATATCATGAGAAGAGGGTGAGTTTTTTTAAAAGCTGTGACTGTCTTCAGCATTACTCTGAGTTGGTAATAATTGCAAGGTAATTATTTGCAGTCCCAGCCTATAATGCCAATGTGGAAAGAATATTTTCGTTCATGAATATCCAGTGGACTGATGAAAGAAACAGAATGGAGGTGGACTC
This sequence comes from Schistocerca nitens, assembly GCF_023898315.1. Taxonomy (NCBI): domain Eukaryota; kingdom Metazoa; phylum Arthropoda; class Insecta; order Orthoptera; family Acrididae; genus Schistocerca; species Schistocerca nitens. The sequence continues at coordinate 850,251,290 of NC_064617.1, forward strand.
TCTTGAAGCAATCCTGCAGATCCTATACAACTACAAAATGGATTGTGCCGAGTTTTATCACTGTGTTTCAAAGAACAAAGACATGATGAAGAAGGCTGGAGGCAGTGAAAAATACCCTTTTCTCCAAGGAGAGTCAATTCCATCTACAAGTGCTCAGTAATATTAAAGCTCATGTTAATATTAATTGATTAAATGTTGAATGGCTGTAAAATTTTGTAAAATCGTAATACATTTCTTTATTACTGTATACGTTTATTAAATGTCATTAATTATTCAGATAATCTAGATTATATCAATCTTTTGTATCCTCTTATTAGTTATAATAATCGGGTTAACAAAGTGTATCAACAAAACATTAATATTTAAAGTTAATAAACCTGGGTACATGTGGAATGAGGTGTCCATTGGCACCCGGGTGAATGTGTCCCGGTTTTCACCGCAAATAATTTGGTTACCCTATCCTACAGTCACTCAACTTCGACACTTTACCGTACACCTTAGCACTGCCAGCACACACTTGCTAATTGTTGCCCATCCTCACCACCAAATCATTTATATTTAGAGAGTAGTAATGGTTCTATTATACATATTGTGCATCCCTAGGGCACCCTTGTCTCAGATGAACGCTCACCTTCGAGGACAAAGTACTGGGTTCTATTATTTAAGAAGTCTTCGAGCCGCTCACATACCTATGAACATATTCCATATGCTCGTACTTTCTTTAACAGCCTGCATTGGGGCAACGTGTCAAACACTTTAGAAATGTAGAAATATGGTATCATTAAGGAAAACAAAAACTCCCCTTACTTTTTGATCACACGTCGTATATAACCAGATAATAAGCTCTTTCTTTGAAACTCTATGTGATTGTCGTCACTTCCGCAGTCTTTAGGACGAGTGCACCACTTGGCCTACTCGAGTAAACTAGCGGGGCAGTGCCGCACCTTGCGTTGTCTCGCCGCGCAGTCAAATTTGAATATCATTAGCAGCCCAGATCGCTCCACGAGCGGCGCCAGTGTACCGCGGCTGCCCGTGCAAACAGATCCGACGCGCGTTCTTTGAGGCGAGCGGCATTCAATTACCCGCGGTCGGGCAGGGTAGAGTAGAGCCGCTAAAGGCCCTTCATCCCGACCGCCGGCAGGTGTAATATCTCAGGCGCCCTTATTCCTCCCCTCCTCCCTACCGCCCCCCCCCCTCTACAACCTCACCCACCACCCCTGCCCAACACTCCACACCCCTGTTCGTGGAAAAGCTACACCTCTTCCTCCGCGCGCTCCGCATGTTTAAAACATGAGCCGAGGCGCTTAAGAAAACAGGGGCTAAAACGGTAATAATCGAACTGTGGCTTATGCTAAAACTGTCGCCCATCCTGCGAGTCTTTCGTTTATTCTCGACACGGGGTGACGCTGGCCTGCGGTCGCGATGGGTGGCCGCACGTTGCCTCCACCGCGGGAAAAAGTTTCCGTGTGCGGTCATTAACCACGGACCCGACCCAGGCCCGCTGGTAAGCCCTAGAATGGGTCACGACGCGCGGCAGCGAAAATTAAATCTGCATTGTTAATGTCGCTGCAGCCCCGCTCGCTGTTTTCGTCGAAATTAAACTCATTTCTTCCTCTTCGCCAGCACAACATATCTAAGATTCTTTCCCTACTTTCAGTACTTCGGAGACAAAAAAAAAAGAGAATTCTAGCTTTGCTGGTCGAAAGAATTAAGGTGCTTAAATATGATTTTTGTTTCGTTGCAAGGTTTTTGCTACTGAGCGATATATAAGTGGCGACGCAACAAATTCCGTTTTCAGCTGGTCTCGGAAAGGAGTCTAAATTTCGCTATCTATTAAGGAAATAGGCGTTGCTCTTACTACACGACTGGCCATTAAAATTGCTTCAAGAAAAAAATGCAGTTCATAAACGGGTATTCATTGGACAAATATATTATACTAGAACTGACATGTGATTACAGTTTTACGCAATTTGGGTGCATAGATCCTGAGAAATCAGTATCCAGAACAACCACCTCTGGCCGTAATAACGGCCTTGATACGCCTGGGCATTGAGTCAAACAGAGCTTGGATGGCGTGTACGGGTACAGCTGCCCATGCTGCTTCAACACGATACCACAGTTCAAGAGTAGTGACTGGCCTATTGTGACGAGCCAGTTGCTCGGCCACCATTGACCAGACGTTCTTTTCAATTGGTGAGAGATCTGGAGAATGTGCTGGCCAGAGCAGCAGTCGAACATTTTCTGTACCCAGAAACGCCCGTACAGGACCTGCAACATGCAGTCGTGCATTATCCTGCTGAAATGTAGGGTTTCGCAGGGATCGAATGAAGAGTAGAGCCACGGGTCGTAACACATCTGAAATGTAACGTCCACTGTACAAAGTGCCGTCAATGCGAACAAGAGGTGTCCGAGACGTGTAACCAATGGCACCCCATACCATCACGCCGGGTGATACGCCAGCATGGCGATGACGAATACACGCTTCCAATGTGCGTTCACCGCGATGTCGCCAAACACGGATGCGACCATCATGATGCTGTAAACAGAACCTGGATTCATTAGAAAAAATGACGTTTTGCCATTCGTGCACCCATGTTCGTCGTTGAGTACACCATCGCAGGCGCTCCTGTCTGTGATGCCGCGTCAAGGGTAACCGCAGCCATGGTCTCCGATCTGATAGTCCATGCTGCTGCAAACGTCGTCGAACTGTTCGTGCAGATGGTTGTTGTCTTGCAAACGTCCCCATGTGTTGACTCAGGGATCGAGACGTTGCTGCACGATCCATTACAGCCTTTCGGATATGATGCCTGTCATCTCGACTGCTAGTGATTCGAGGCCGTTGGGATCCAGCACGGCGTTCCGTATTACTCTCCTGAACTCACCGATTCCATATTCTGCTAACAGTCATTAGATCTCGATCAACGCGAGCAGCAATGTCCCATTGGCTGCAAATCTGTAACTGAGATTTAGTTAATAAGAAATAAATTTTATGTATGTAATAAATTGCTGCTATCTTGGGTAAGTGGCAAGGCCAGAATACTTCATGAACATGAATATTTAACAATGAATTATAAGGCGGACAGAACAGAGGTACTTGAAAGTCGGATTATTAGACAAATAACGAGTTTAATACAATCTAAAGATGATTGGAAACAGAGACATGAAATATCTACCAAAATATACAAAATAGACCACAAGTAATGGCAAAGGTTAAGTGGACGAGAACAAGGTAAGGGAACAAATTTTCGGTATTCAGTCTACGTTAAAATAAATCAACATGCTCTATAGAAATAAGATAAAAACTAAAAATAAACATCAAAGAATACGGAGCAACAGAAGGACATCCTTTGAGATAAAACGCGAGGTAAAGAACTCTTTCGAAGCAGAAAAAATATTTCAGGACCAACGCAAACTCAAGAAAGGAAAATGCAGCATGGGGAGAATATGAAGACATATTGGAAAAATGTGTAATAATGAAGAAACAGCAGGAACTGAAGGTGTTACACGATCCTACACTGCGCAACGCAATTAAACAGCCACTTTTCGAAACGCCGTAATTGTCTCTCATTCTGAAAATGTCTTAGTTGCAGACACGCAGTCCCTTGCCACCCACCAGATTCTGCATGCTTACTAGCAGGTTCAAGAGCGGCAGAGCAGCCTACCTGCAGGTGCCAGCGACTCTCATCATAGTTTGTCTCTCTACAGGTAAAGCGCCCAACAAAGGCAGACGGGTGGCACCGAGGGTGTTTCTGAACTGGGCGACCTTAGAGGAACCCTATGTAATTTTATTCATGCATGTGTCAGTGTATCACACCTCTCTGACAGCACCACAGGAGGGCACAAAACTGGACGGTTTCAAAAGCATAATCACCCTTTGCCGCTTCAGACGCGTACCGATTTCGCTGAATGGTTTGGTCGGTCCCTAGTAGTTCCACCAGAGCAAAAACTGTGGTTGCACTACACTCCAAAAGGTTGCAGTCACATTCAGTGGGGTTGTTGGCCCGCAATGTCCTTGTAGAAGGGTAGAATCGTCTGGAAGATCTCAGCAGTATTATAAGTGGTCATTCTGTTGGTCATAAAACTGCGAACTGTCGTTTTCGGCCTCGAAATGTCAACGCCCAAGGAAAGGGGTGGTTTCATTGACGCATTTATGTCACCACTTGAGGCATTTTTGTGTCCGTTCTGAGTGCCAGTGTGTCTGAAATGTTTTCCATGGGCATCCATAAGAAAACCACGTGATTTCAGCGCTGGACGTCTTGGTTCTGACCTCCATCGTAGAGATGTCAAAAGAAAAGGTGAAACGTGGGTAAGAGGGGGTGTGGCGACCTTCCCATTGTGTGACACGTTTACGGTACGATGAGCAGAATTGTGGTGAAATTTAGTCCCAATATGACATCATTAACGCACTTTACGCATCACATAAACTTCTGAGCTCCGGTCCTTTATTCGCATGTGTCGACACCTAGCCGTTTGAAGCGCTGCCGAGCGCGAGGGTAACGTCGCAGGAAGGTTGTAGGCACCTTTGAACCAAATTACAAGCTTCTACTTCCCAAATAAATTCGCTATCCGACCGATATTAACAGGAAGCCCGTCCTAAGTGAATAAAATATCTTATTACGTTCACGACTAAATACGTTGATAGTGGTGCCATAACCATACTGTGCTACACTCTCCCGTTGATGACCTGTACAGGCACTGGCGACATACCAGTCGCGCCTATGATAGCAATCCATGACGAAAAATTTTATCTTCAGTGTGTTTCTATGAACCATACCTGGACAAGATGTCTCATGAATCTTTCAACGAATCTCTTAATCATATGAAATTACACACATCAAAAAAAGTTTTGCATCACCTCGGTTCCGAGAGTTCGGGAAACTGTACAGAAAATTGGAATATAGATCAACATAAACATCATTTCCTCCCTTTTTATTGCTCATGAAAACCACACATTACGTGTTTACCACTCATACAGCGAGACCTTCAGAGGTGGTGGTCCAGATTGCTGTACACACCGGTACCTCTAATACTAAGTAGCACGTCCTCTAGCATTGATGCATGCCTGTATTCGTCGTGGCATACTATCCACAAGTTCATCAAGGCACTGGCGGTCCAGATTGTCCCACTGCTCAACGGCCATTGGGCGTAGATCCCTCACAGTGGTTGGTGGGTCACGTCGCTCATAAACAGCCCTTTTCAATCGATCCCAGGCATGTTCGATGCCGCCGATATGGTTGCACTATCGGTCGGAGGATGGGATTCACGTATCTTACAGCCGTTACGGCACCTTTCATGACCACCAGCGACGTACGTCGGCCCCACATAACGCCACCCCAAAACCTCCATTTTGCTGCACTCGCTGGACAATGTGTCTTAGGCGTTCAGCCTGACTGGGTTGCCCCCCAAACAAGTCTCCGATGATTGTCTGGTTGAAGGCATATGCGACATTCATTGGTGAAGAGAACATGATGCCAATCCTAATCAGTCCATTCGGTATGTTGTTGGGACCATCTGTACCGCGCTGCATGGTGTCGTGGTTGCAAAGATGGACCTCGCCATGGATGTCGGGAGTGAAGTTGCGCATTATGCAGCCTATTGCGCACAGTTTGAGTCGTAACACGACGTCCTGTGGCTGCACGAAAACCATTATTCAACATGGTGCCGTTGGTGTCAGGGTTCCTCCGAGCCATAATCCGTAGGTAGCGGTCATCCACTGCAGTAGTAGTAGCCCTTGGGCGGTCTGAGCGAGGCATGTCATCGAGACTTCCTGTCTCTCTGTATCTCCTCCATGTCCGAACAACATAGCTTTGGTTCACTCCGAGGCGCCTGGACACTTCCCTTGTTGATAGCCCTTCCTGGAAAAGATTAACAATGCGGACGCGATCGAACCGCGGTATTGATGGTCTAGGCATGGTTGAACTTACAGACAACACGAGCCGTGTGCCTCCTTTCTGGTGGAATGACTGGAACTGATCGGCTGTCGGACTCCCCGACCCCACCCCCCACCCCACCGCCCGTCTAATAGGCGTTGCTCAAGCACAGTACATCTTTAGGCGGGTTTAATGACATCTCTGAACAGTCAAAGGGGCTGTGTCTGTGATACAAATATCCACAGTCAACGTCTACCTTCAGGAGTTCTGGGAACCGGGGTGATGCAAAACGGTTTTTTGAAGTGTGTGTATGTTCCAGAGATGTGTTATGTCTCATAGGATTAAAATATTATCTACGCCTGAGGTGCAGAAAGGATTATCTCCATTTCGTTCAATGTTAAGGTGCTATTCCAAGGTTGGAGAGACTCTACAATACTGATATGGGTTAACAAGGGGAACCTCAAGATGGTCTGAGGTGTGAATTGGTGCGTTTGTTAGAGAGGGAGACTCACTAGGGTAATCCGTCCAACTATGTTAGCTGCAGTGCCATTGTGGCGCAGTGGTTAGCGGATTATTTAACATGGCGCAAGGGACTGGGTTCGAATCCTGCCTTTTGTACTTATTTTAATTCAGTGCTTCGGCCTGTATTCGCTAACATATAATCTGAGTGTGAAGTCTGCTTTTTGGTAGCTAGTATAATGTGGCTGTTGCTCTTTAAATCTATTTGGGCGAATGCTCTTAGACGTTTCACTGTCATTACTGCTCGCAGTTGTTGCCAGTAGTTGAACCGAACAGTAAGATCTCATTCCGTCTATCTATGTCCGACATGATACACGTATTTTATGCTGAGGGTAAAATTCCTGGACCAAGCATCAGTTCTCTCCAGACCTTTCTAATCTTTAATACAATTTTCAGGCGTTGGTACTTTTCTGCACACAAGAGCATCGTCTGCGAAGAGCTCCACAGATTTTCCGACGCTGTACGACAGAACATCTGTTCATCGCAAACACTGCAGTTCCTAACACACTTCCTTGTGATACCTCCGAAGTTACTTTCACATCTCACGACTTCACCCCATTCAGAACGACTTGTTGAGATCGACGAGCCAGAAAATCTTCAGTATAATTGCAAAACTAGTCCGACATTCCAATTTCTTGGCTACGCCTCTTTCTGCTGAACAATTCCACTTCATTGTCACTACTCAAAACACTTTTCACGTACTTACAGTGACTAAAAACACGAATCGTACCACGATAATCCACTGTGAAACGATTTCTGAGGGCTTTATTTTATTTTATTCTTGCTAAAATTGATATTCCGACTCCAAACCTGCCTATAAATTACATAAAACTTGCATAAAATAGTGGCAGAATTCGGTAGGAAAGTCAGTGAAATTACAATATGTGAAGAGAATAAAATACTGGTTTTGCATTTATTTTTTATTGATGGGTTCACTTTTATCATATAAATCGCCTAATCAATTTGTATATTTTAGATTCTTTCCTTCGTAGTCAAGACCAAAGCTGCTTTATCTGATTTGGTTCTAAAATATTGTAAATACTGACACTGTAATAAAATAAACTCTTTGGTTTGAAAACTATTATTAAATGATATGCTTTAAACTGCTTTGCGGCTGCTGCTGTGTAGAAAGACATGACATATTTCGTAATGTTTGAAATTGTCCCGTAATGACGGCTAATTGTTGCACACCACCGATGTTCTATTTCCTGGTGGCGTGGCAGCTATAAATTGCTAGATATTGTTTAAATGTTCAAAACTTTGAAATGAGGGATCGAAAGGCTACTTTCTGCTATAAGAAAATGTTCAAAACAGTGACATGAGGGATCGGAAGGTTACTTTTTTATAATGACAAGACTAACATTTCATACAATATCAACAATTATTACATACACACCTCCGCAAACTAAATAACACTTTCTCCAAGAACAAAGAAAACAAAAGTAAGGCAGACAGACGACGTAGCGGCTATTACGACGGCTTCTTTGATAGAACTAGAAAAGATATTATTATTTTAGAGAACAAGAAAAGATATCATAATCTATAGTTGCAGTTATCAGGGATGGTAGCTATGAGGGATGCCCAGAAAGAAATGCACTGCAGTGTTTTTCTCAGCCAAAAGAAATGCTATGAATGCGAAACGTTACGATGGTATTGTCTGAGGTCTCCTGAGGTTGCGCGCCAAGTGCAGATATCGTAGCTGCACGACAGATTCAAAATGGCGTCTGTAGGTGACGTACTATGTAAGCAACGTGCCGTCATTGAATTTCTCATTGCAGAGAAAGAAACTGTGTGGAATATTCACAAACGCTTGTGCAAAGTCTACGGAGCATCAGCTGTCGACAGAAGTACAGTTAGTCGCTGGGCACGGAGGGAGGGGTCATCAGATGGCGATTCGGCAGAGCTCCACGATCTACAGCGGTCGGGGAGACCATCCACGTCTGTCACACCTGACACGTTGGAACGAGCTGATGTTGTCATTCTTGAGGACAGACGTATTAGCACTGCATCTGTCAATCAGCAAAGGAAGTTCACAAACTGAAGCACTGGCTCCGCCACCAGGACAAGGTTTGGTACCGATAGGGCATACATGCCCTTGTTTCGCTCTGAAGGAAGGCCCTTTAACGGGTTGAATATTACGTGGAAAAATAGTGTGCGAAGAGAAAACACCGTTCTTTCGTGTTTGTAATTCTCATTATGTTGAATAAAGAATTGTTGAAGAAAAAATGTGGTGGATTACTTTCTGGGCAAACCGCGTATATTGTTCAGATTAGTCTCTGATGAAAAATAATTACTGTCCCCTTCAGACATTTTAGTAATAAGTCACAAAAATCACGCAGTCTTTAATGTCGAGATTTGGAGGCGTTATAGCTGGTTTTAGTATTTCAAACATCTTTACAACATCCTCCATCTTGGTACCAGTAGGCTCACTGAGCGACTATGAAGGTGATTTTATCCGTTTCCTGGCGTCATTTTGCAGTGTACTCGCCCGCTGACAACCTCTGGCAAACTTTGGATACCTGTAGTACTGGTGCTGCGACGCTCAGTTGCAGGTAGAATTGCGATGTACACTGCCTGTCAGATAGAGAGAAGCAACCAGAAAGAGGGGAGGACAGTAAATGACACTCTACGTGTTCAGAAGTCTTGTAACGTTATTTCAGTGATCAGAAAATCGAGTCAATTTACAAAGACGTTGGCAGTATGAGTCCACGTATCAGTCTGACGGTGCACTTCTCAGACGTTGATTCCTGCACTGATTCGTTTTGCGAAGGTTGTCATAAACTCTTTGTACCCTCTCCTGGGGCAAGCTGACCCACAACTGTTGTCTGTTCCTTGATATCCTCGATACTGAAAAAAAAATGGTTCATATGGCTCTGAGCACTATGGGACTTAACATCTGAGGTCATCAGTCCCTTAGAACTTAGAACTACTTAAACCTAACTAACCTAAGAACATCACACACATCCATGCCCGAGGCAGGATTCGAACCTGCGACCGTAGCGATCCCGCGGTTCCAGACTGTAGCGCCTAGAACCGCACGGCCACACCGGCCGGCCTCGATACTGACACCGTGACGGAGATGTCCGAGCTGATATTACACTGTTCTATAGGAGACGCATCTAGGAATCTTTGGCCGGCCGGAGTGGCCGTGCGGTTCTGGGCGCTACAGTCTGGAACCGAGCGACCTTAGGTTAGTTAGGTTTAATTAGTTCTAAGTTCTAGGCGACTAATGACCTCAGAAGTTAAGTCGCATAGTGCTCAGAGCCATTTGAACCATTTAGGAATCTTTGTGTCATGGAAATACATAACCACCACGCAGACAGCTCATACAAACTGGTGTAACTTGTCTACGAGCATTGTCCTCTTGAAAAATGGCACGATGATACTATCAATGAATGATAACGCATGAATGCGAACAGTTTCCATGACGTACCATGCTGCCGTCTGAGTTATCTCAGTAACAATCTGCCATGACCTGAAGTCTTACCCGATGACTCCCCAAAGCATTGAGACTAGGAGTAACACCGCTGTGCTTCTCCAAAACACTGGAGGAACGGTCTTCGCCATACTCGCCTACGATGGTCATCTGGCGTAGTACAGAACTGTGAATCACTGCTGGACGCATACGATGCCATTCACCATCCGTACATGCTTCCCCGCCATGGCACCACTCGAAACGCAGCCGTTTATTTTGTGGTGTTAACGTCAGCCAATGCACTGGGTGGTAATACCCTAGCCTAGCGGCTGCTAGTTGCGGGCCAGTTGCAAGGAGTCCGTTTTTTTTATCTTTTGTGGCATCGTAGATATGAAGGGGCTAAGATTGGTGCACAATACAGCGATAATCTCTTGCAATGTTCAGACGTATCCGCAGGAACGTTGACAAGGAGTAAGTCTTCTCATTCAGACCAACACGGGGCCACTGTCACAGTGGAATGCTCATAAATCTGGACATTGCAAGATTCGACCGGCCAGCCAAAAGGAGACCCACAATGGAGCAGGGGCTTATGCCGCTGTCTCACACGAGTACGCAAAACATCAATGCCGTTCATACACTGTCTAACGCTGCACACGTCCCTTATATACCGCATCAGGCATAGCAACAATACTAAACACGAACAACACTAATGCAGTCTGGTGGCCATTCTACATGTCACAGAGAACTGGAACATTAACCATTTACATGCCTGCTGATGATGGTGTGTACGTGTACAAAGTTTAATTGGCACGCGTCAATGTCTCCTGGGTGCTTCACTTTTGGTGTCAGGCATACCTTAATGCACTTCGTTGCTGCTCCCACCTTACTCGGCCACACTTCGCAGACTGCAGTGTGACACCATAGTGGTGGTCAGAGCCCCTGACACTTAAGCCTAGATTGACTTACTTGATGTATAAAAGAGTTGAATGCTAAAAGTAAAGTCCCTTGATCCTTTAAGTTTTGAATCTTAGTGAGGATCATCACAATGACTTTTGAGCTGTCACGTACTGGTACAACGGATACTAAAACGAGAATTCACACCAACATCGTTACATGAGTATTCCTGCTACTGAATCGATACAATGGGGATTTAAGTAATTTCAACAGAAAACATAAAACGTAAGAAATGTAATCTTGGCTGGAGTTAATACAGTTACACCTGCACTTCCAAGCTATTCTATAGTATCAAGAAATTACGAAAAGCGTGATCATTGCACAAAATGAGCGGCATAGTGATTCCCTGCCCTTTAGTGCGACAGAGCATCAAAGGTTTGCTGTCCTTGTCCCACCTGAAGGCGGAATGGTTCGGATAACAGGTAGGAGATACAGAGGTCAGAAGTCAGAACTCTGCGGTCTTTCCAGTGGCAAAGGATGGGAGTAGTAGGGCCAGGCCATTTGTAGCGCATTTTTTTAGTGTGTGTTGCCTACATCAGGGACAGGTATGCACTCAGGTTCAAACATATTGTTCTCCTTTGATTGACAGGTACTTAACCTATAGTTGTTCTTTGACTGACAGGCACTTAATCTATTGTTCTCCTTTGATTGATATGTACTTAACTTATTGTTGTGCTTAAAAGAATCCTTCTGTTGGATTGAAAGGTATTTAACCTATTGTTCTGCTAAAAGGATCCTTCCTTTTGATTGGCAGGCACTTAACCTATTGTTCCCCTCCCCCCCCCCCCCGCCGGCCACTCCCCCCTCAGGAACCCCACCCCTCCTCACTGCTACAGGTACACTTAAAGGTCTGAGTTATTGGAATAGCCCCTCTCACTCTCATCAGTTTGACTGACTACTTAATTAAACTGATCAATTAATTAACCTCTCTCCTTCTGTTAAACTACCTCCCCTCCCACCCCCTTCCCAGAAATTGGTGGGAAGTTTAAATTCCATCAGGACAATGCAACACACAATGGGTACCTCGACTAACCTAAGAAAATGGCGGGAAAAAAGGGCAGTTTGGCTACCTGTACTAACCTAAGTCATCTGACCGCCATCTCCTCCTAGAAACTGCTGGGAAAAGGACTTGGTCTGTGTTGAACATAAGTCTTTATTTTCAGTCTTTATTTAAACAATCTGAGGCAGTACTGCCATCAGTGTGTTCACCCCAAAGTCCAGAGTCCAACTGACCTAGTACACAGTACTGACACCAGAGGGTGCTGTCATCCCTTCCGTGACTTAATCAATGATGACAGTCTGGTGGTGTACGGGAAGGGTCTCATAACAGGAAATTAAAGGGTGCATTGTTTATTTACAAAAAAATCAGTTTACAGGGTTTGGATTTCTCTTGCTCATCATTCTCTCCTGTTTGGAAACATGTAGGTCTTGTAAGAAGTAATTACATGGAGCAAACATGTTCCATAACCTAACGAATTTCACATGGTTTTGAACACCATTAAACTATTATTCTGCGTTTTACATGAAAATTATGTAAATTAACCTAGTGTCCTCCATGTCACCCATTCACACACACCCTCCCCTTAACTATTGTACCACTAACACCACGTTGATATAAAAATTTATGAAAATTAATTTAATCGATATTTTTCACATGTATGTGGTAGGTTTTTTTTTTTTTTTTAATTCACAGCATCCTATTGGTCAGTGAAATCGGTTGAATACGGTTCAACAAAAGATAGCTAGTAACAATCACATCCTGCCACTCGATGCCCGACACAGCAGCCGCTGCCCCCTGGCCCCAACCCTAAACTGGCCACAGCCGCCATTTGATCGCTCTGGCGTCCATGGGCAGCCCTCCCTCAGGCTAGCAGGTTAGGGCTGCAGCAACCAGGGTGGTAACAGTACCCCGATTCCGCAGGTTCTCCTCCTTCGCCGTCACGTCGTCGCCGATCACGTGAGGTACAGCACACACCCCTGTCCACCTCGCCACAGAACTCCAAGGTGCACTCACACCGATCCCATATGCGAAAGGCCTCCGCGCAGCACGTGTGTTTACCGTTGCTGACGAAAAAGATTGCGCTATCGAAATCTATCCGACCATTTTCTCTCCATCGCGATCCCAACAGGACATATGAGACGTGTCTAGCCATGCATGCAAAATGTCCTCATGGCTACTCACCATCTAAAAGGTTCTCAATGGTATAGTGACGTCACATGGATAGTCGACCTCTCGGAAATTGTATAGCATCCCAGAAATAGTTAACGGTCGCTTCTGTCGGAGCTTTTATGATCTTTCAGCTTGTCTGCATGGAAATTCTTGTCCTAACAGAACCAGTTTACGCAAATAGCGCAGACTAACACTGAATGCATGATGGTCCTAACGTGACACCCTGTCCATCACGTGTTACCCATCCTGGAAATCGTTAACTCTTGCTTTCAACAAACATCTCTGAAACACAAACGTTCACACCACTATGCAGAGGCTCCTACGGCCAAGTACAAAGGATGTCTTGTGAAATTAATGGACCATTACGATTGGTTCTTATTGAATTTACCCACCGAATTACTGATGCTGTCAGTGTGGAAGCACTGTCCGCCTTTCTTTTTTTCTTTCTGCAGACGAGACTTTCAGTGGCAAAAAGCTATTTTGCACAAATCACCATATTGCAGCGACAATTACACCTTGCAAAGTGGCCTACAGATTGTCAAATATAGAAAGACTGTTACTCAATTACACTGATCTGCCACTGAGGACAGAAGATTGAATATTAGAACATGAAATCGATCCGCAACCCAGCAATATATCACCACGTACTGTGTCTATGTATTAAACATACAATTCGTATCCTGCACCGTATAAAAATCGCCCCTTTTACATCATATGTGTATCTATTGATAGCCGGCCGCTGGTGGCCGAGCGGTTCTGGCGCTACAGTCTGGAACCGCGCGACCGCTACGGTCGCAGGTTCGAATCCTGCCACGGGCATGGATGTGTGTGTTGTCCTTAGGTTAGTTAGGTTTAAGTAGTTCTAAGTTCTAGAGGACTTATGACCTCAGCAGTTGAGTCCCATAGTGCTCAAAGCCATTTGTATCTATTGATAACCAGATACTCGTACATATACCGCAAAGATAGACAGCACAGTATGTACTCCTCGCAGCACTAGATATTTTCCCACAGCCGACGGTCACAAGTCATCCACTCGCAATGCATGACCAGAACACTGATCAGTGGACTGAATTCACTCTAAGGACTGTTCTACAATACGGGCTTGTTTCCCCCTTGGTAAAAATGCATTACTGTTTCTGGTCCGGACCTGCTTGCTTGCTTGCTTTTTTACACCCACCTCCAGACTCCAGGATCACAAGAACACATGTATTTTTGCATGGTTTGCCATAATATTATACCATTATCGTGGTACTTCTCGATTTAAAGCACACAGCAGTATCCTACCGATCGCTCATGCAACATAATTCCGAAGATATAGACTGGAAATTATTTCTCTACAAACCGGAAACTTAAGCGAGGTGGAGCGTGCTGTAAACCACTGAGTAACCATAATCGTATCCCGTCTGCGAAAAAAATAAAGGGGACTGATATTTCCACTCGCAAATACTGATGTCGGTGATGTAGCAGATTCCAAATCACCCCTATAATTTACAGAGTCAACTAAGGTGTTTCTCATGTCTAGAGAACCAGCAAATGTGACTTCTAAATGCAGACACCAGAATCGATGTGCCCTCAACTAAATGAAGGCGCGAAATGCACAGAAGCAGTCAGTCGGACATTTTACATGGGAGGGAATACGGTCCAGCACAAACACATGTCCATATTGAATTTTCTCAAATTTCCACACGATCACGAAAACTATCCAGCACATACTAATTATTAGTTCGCTATTCGGCCGTCTAGAGGACAACACAGTTAAGTCAGCTACATTCCTATACTCCAGCAGGCCTCTGCATTCGGATGGCTCCTACAGTTAATGGGAAATGTGAATCATTCCCGCCATAGGTCACCGATACTGCACGCTAAGCACAGACAGACAGAATCGTTCTAGGAAAGAAACCGGCCTTATATACATTTTATCCCTGTTTCTACAACTAAATGTTACGATTGCGGTCTCAGTTGAACGACTTTCGACAGTGAGCAAAGCATCAGAAATACCCTGCTGACGGCTGGGGCTCTGGAAATAGAAATATCGATACCATTCTTATGACTTGACATACTCCTCCCTTTGCTGTCACAGTACTCCACACCAGATCTATACCTTCCTTACGACTGAACATAGTCATTTCCATTACACATGTCGGAACACACATACTTTATAAACTTGATGCTCAAGGCGAACCTATCACGCACCCCCTACTGCTAAGAATAATACTTCATCAATTACCGATTGCTGGCGATACGAAATTATACTGACCTAAAATCAACGATGGGTGGACATGTCTCATAAGTTTTTCTTGCAAGTGCTACCACCGTGTCGTAGAAAGAGAGGCGTAATCATCTTACAAACTGCTATATGTTTAAAAAAAGGAAAAAAACATATTACCGTCACAAGCGGTCTTGGTTCTACAGGTGCACACAAGTATCCACATTAAAAGTTATATCGGCTTTTTAAATCCATGTATGGCATTACCTACAAATGACGTGGTTTTTCCAGACAAATATCGTGACACTGAATATAGACGGTGATCGCCGGAGTGTACACTCCTGGAAATTGAAATAAGAACACCGTGAATTCATTGTCCCAGGAAGGGGAAACTTTATTGACACATTCCTGGGGTCAGATACATCACATGATCACACTGACAGAACCACAGGCACATAGACACAGGCAACAGAGCATGCACAATGTCGGCACTAGTACAGTGTATATCCACCTTTCGCAGCAATGCAGGCTGCTATTCTCCCATGGAGACGATCGTAGAGATGCTGGATGTAGTCCTGTGGAACGGCTTGCCATGCCATTTCCACCTGGCGCCTCAGTTGGACCAGCGTTCGTGCTGGACGTGCAGACCGCGTGAGACGACGCTTCATCCAGTCCCAAACATGCTCAATGGGGGACAGATCTGGAGATCTTGCTGGCCAGGGTAGTTGACTTACACCTTCTAGAGCACGTTGGGTGGCACGGGATACATGCGGACGTGCATTGTCCTGTTGGAACAGCAAGTTCCTTTGCCGGTCTAGGAATGGTAGAACGATGGGTTCGATGACGGTTTGGATGTACCGTGCACTATTCAGTGTCCCCTCGACGATCACCAGTGGTGTACGGCCAGTGTAGGAGATCGCTCCCCACACCATGATGCCGGGTGTTGGCCCTGTGTGCCTCGGTCGTATGCAGTCCTGATTGTGGCGCTCACCTGCACGGCGCCAAACACGCATACGACCATCATTGGCACCAAGGCAGAAGCGACTCTCATCGCTGAAGACGACACGTCTCCATTCGTCCCTCCATTCACGCCTGTCGCGACACCACTGGAGGCGGGCTGCACGATGTTGGGGCGTGAGCGGAAGACGGCCTAACGGTGTGCGGGACCGTAGCCCAGCTTCATGGAGACGGTTGCGAATGGTCCTCGCCGATACCCCAGGAGCAACAGTGTCCCTAATTTGCTGGGAAGTGGCGGTGCGGTCCCCTACGGCACTGCGTAGGATCCTACGGTCTTGGCGTGCATCCGTGCGTCGCTGCGGTCCAGTCCCAGGTCGACGGGCACGTGCACCTTCCGCCGACCACTGGCGAAAACATCGATGTACTGTGGAGACCTCACGCCCCACGTGTTGAGCAATTCGGCGGTGCGTCCACCCGGCCTCCCGCATGCCCACTATACGCCCTCGCTCAAAGTCCGTCAACTGCACATACGGTTCACGTCCACGCTGTCGCGGCATGCTATCAGTGTTAAAGACTGCGATGGAGCTCCGTATGCCACGGCAAACTGGCTGACACTGACGGCGGCGGTGCACAAATGCTGCGCAGCTAGCGCCATTCGACGGCCAACACCGCGGTTCCTGGTGTGTCCGCTGTGCCGTGCGTGTGATCATTGCTTGTACAGCCCTCTCGCAGTGTCCGGAGCAAGTATGGTGGGTCTGACACACCGGTGTCAATGTGTTCTTTTTTCCATTTCCAGGAGTGTATATTATCACACCAGCAGTGTGGTTACACGTCGCCAACGGTGCACCCTCGTAATAAATTACCGAAATTTGAAAGTGATTCGGCTAAGGAGCGTAGTATGAAACCGGTATCTACAACTCCCTCACGCCACGGTCACTAGATATTTCTCTAGCATTTGTAACACATTCTGTTGCGCTGCCACATCAGAGGTTGTGCGATATATCCACTAAGCAATAGGCGATGACTGATTGAGAAGGATCGCAAACAGTAGTAAATGGTGTGATGACTGAGGTCATAAGCAATGTACACTGGCTTTTCAGATCTCTAGTGCTACGCTTTCGGTAGAAACGATGTCTATGATTTGGAATCAAGTCTTTTCATTCAACCACATACCTGCACTGGATCCTATGTAGAAGTCCTTTAATGATTACAACCAATAGTGAATCATTTCCGGCACTCTCATACCTCGAAATGAGCCACTTTTTTTCGAACCTATCTGCTACAGTAAAATTCCAACATGGTTCCATGTAGCTCCTTTGCATCTTGCATCTACCCCTCACACTCTGTGCTATCGTCTCTGTAGCTCTGCGCATGTGATTGTTCCGTCGGAACTGAGTAGAAGTTGGAGAAAGCTATATATACCAACTTCTGCAACCCGTGTAGCAACAGGCGAAGCTGAGTTACTGTGAGGAACTGTGTTTTGACCATTCGACAGAAATGAAGCCTGCTCCTGCAGCTCGAGTTAGTATAAAAGACAGTATGTAAACTGGGGGAAGGACGTGGATTTTGCCACTGTATTGTGGTCCTTCTCTAAACTACAAGCGGGTACTACAGATCCACATCCCTCGGACCCAATCACATCTATCACCTCAACATTCTATCATCGTTATTCTGTTCTGTCCACCAATGAAAAATTGCGAATTATGAAAGCTCCACTAACTTCATCCTTTAGAGAACTCAATAAGATTTTTACCGCATTTCTCTCCTCCCATATATCGAAAACAAATACTGCATTTGTGCTGCCATCGAGCACCTGTGATGATCCTATTAAATATACAGGTATTGATACACTGCAAAGACCAGTTTAAAGTTTCATCACCTGTACTGCATAGGAGGGTGTCCATATCACACAGACTATACTCTAAGTCTCAAGGGATGCTCCCTGTGACCTTCTGTCATTGCTTGAAACATTGTTTTTTTTTCTGCTGTAACATGCTTTGTACAGTCCCAAACATTTTGCTTTTCCACCACAAATTCGAGGTGTGTGTAGGTTCTAAACTGAAATTAAAACGTTCGGATCCATTACCCCTCACAGAAAACAATGCGATTTAATTAATTTGCATAAATTTTTATATCAATATGGTGTTAGCGGTACAATAGTTAAGGGGAGCGTGTGTGTGAGTGGGTGACATGGAGCAGAATAGCAGGTTAAGTGCAGGACACTAGGCTAATTTGGATAATTTTTATGTAAAGCGCAGTACAATAGTTTAAGGGGGTGGGTGTCAAAGAAGAATGATCCAGAAATGGCGTTCAAAAGCATGTGAAATTCTAAAAGTGTACCAGAAAATGGTGGGAGGTCACAACTAATTACTCAATTTGGTATCAAAGGCGGTACAATAGTTTAAGGAAACGGGGGTGACATGGAAAACTTCTTAACAGAACAATAGGTTAAATGCCGACAAAGGACCAAACATTAGGTTAAGACACCCAGAGCACAGTGCCGAACATTAGGTCATGCAACATATTTGCTGCATGTAATTACTTCTTGCAAGACCTACATGTTTCCAAACAGGAGAGAATGATGAGCAAGAGAAATCCAACCCCTACAAACTGATTTTTTTTATAAATAAACAATATACCCTTGAATTTCCTGTTATGAGACCCTTCCTGTCCACCACCAGACTGCCATCTTGGATTATGTAACGTAAGGGGTGAAAGCGTCCTCTGGTGTCTGTACGGTGAACTAGGTCAGTTGGACTCAGGACCTTGGGGTGAACACACTGATGACATTACTGCCTCAGACTGTTTAAATAAAGACTGAAAATAAAGACTTATGTCCAACACAGGCCAAGTCCTTTTCCCAGCAGTTTCTAGGAGGAGGTGGTGGTCAGATGACTTAGGTTAGTACAGGTAGCCAAAGTGCTCTTTTTTCCCACCATTTTCTTAAGTTAGTGGAGGTAGCCGTGGTGTGTAGCATTGTCCTGGTGGAATTTAAACTTCCCTCCAATTTCTGGGAAAGGGGGTGGATGAGACAGGGTTTACCACAGGAGGAGAGGTTAATTGGTTCAAATGGCTCTGAGCACTATGGGACTTAACTTCTGAGGTCATCAGTCCCCTAGAACTTAGAACTACTTAAACCTAACTAACCTAAGGACATCACACACATCCATGCCCGAGGCAATATTCGAACCTGCGATCCCCCCACCCCTTGGGTACCTACCGCGCCCAGTGCAGCACCCGCCCTGCTGCCTCATCTCGACTTTCTACCAGTTCTGCTTCAGATTTATTAGTTTTCAAGTTAGTTATAACCTGTTCATTTTACAGTTGCCGACGGCAGAAAGCAGAACTAAACTTTGTTTATGCACATGTGGGACTGAAGATGTCTGATAAGAGTCTGTAAGTAGGCTGTTTAGGTTTTTTATTGGTAACGCCACCTCTGTATGAAAATCACTGGCTGTGCTGTGTGCAGTCTGTAGCTGCTTTGCATTGTTGTAATACTCGCCATTGTAGTGTTAGGCAGCTGGCTGTGAACAGCGCGTAGCATTGCGCAGTTGGAGGTGAGCCGCCAGCAGTGGTGGATGTGGGGAGAGAGATGGCGGAGTTTTGAAATTTGTCATGAACTGCTGTATATATTATGACTATTGAGGTAAATACATTGTTTGTTCTCTATCAAAATCTTTCATTTGCTAACTATGCCTATCAGTAGTTAGTGCCTTCAGTACTTTGAATCTTTTATTTAGCTGGCAGTAGTGGCGCTCGCTGTATTGCAGTAGCTTGAGTAGCGAAGATTTTTGTGAAGTAAGTGGTTTGTGAAAGGTATAGTTTAATGTTAGTCAGGGCCCATTCTTTTGTAGGGATTATTGAAAGTCAGATTGCGTTGCGCTAACAAAATATTGTGTGTCAGTTTAAGCACAGTCATGTAAAAATGTTTAAAGGGGACGTTTCATATGTCGACCCTTAGCCAAGGATACCCAAAGTAAACTGAGAAATAATAGTGACGACGAGCGTAGCTTGCCAGCACCACTGTGTAATGAATTAACAGACGTTCAAAATAGTAATTTGGTAACTGTGCATAGGGAAATGGAGCGGGCTGCAAACAATGGCGTAGACAGTGAAACAGGTAGCGAACAGGGAAGCATTATCGATCGATCGCTCGGCAACAGCTCGCCTCAGGAATCCGAAATGACAGGACACAATTTTGCAGATACTGTAGACTCAGGTTTTGGGTTCTCACCGTTTTCTCAAATGAGTCAAGACACATTTTCTACTTGTCAAAATGTGAATGTTGCCGGTGCAACTTCACTGCCGAAAAGCACTGAGGAACATGTTTCAGACACCAGTGCATTGTTATTAAAGTTAATGCAACAAATGGGACAAAAGCTTGAAAAGTTAGACACAATGGAACAACACTAGAGACAAACACAGCAACAGTTAGACACAATGGAACAAAAGCTTCAAAAGTTAGACTCAGTGGAACATACACTTGAACAAACACGTAAAGACTTAACTACTGAGTTACATAACATCGAATCGAAATGTCAAAAAGTCTGTAATGACGTAAAAACACAAATTTGTGAGCATTTTCAACCTATTTTTTCGTGGCATGAAAATGCATTACAGAATCACGAAGCAGCCATAAAAGAACTGCAAACTATTGATCATCAAAATCATGAGACCCTGCAAGCTAAAATTGACTCAGTTGCATCTACCGATTCGGTTATGCAACTTGCAAAAACTCAAGAAAACTTAAAGGACACAGTAGATACTCTGAAAATTGGTTCAGAAAGACACATGGAGGAAATTAGTTCATTATCAGAGAAAGTAGTTGAACTTTCGGATCAGCTAAATAATTTATCTACGAAGGTAGATGATAATCTGAATGACACAAAACCGGTAGCCTTTAATGACACAGAAGAGTGCGAACAAATTAGGAAATTGAAACAAATTCTGAATCAAATTAATACACAACACCAAAGAGAAACCCGGGAAGTACAAGATCAGCTGACACAGGTAATACAAGAATTACGTATTTCAGAGGACACTCGCGCTCAAATACGGGAAGAGGGACATAGAAATACGGAACAGCCACAAAATAACAACACAGGGCACTTAGGAAATTATGAAAGAAATTGGCAAGGTACACCGAATTTTGAGATGGAACCGCCGAAACGACGTAACAATGACCAACATGCGACTCGCCGACATGATGATTTTGACTATAAGCTGTTCATTACTACACGCAAATTCAAAACATTTAAGAATTCTGGCAACGACATTCATCCACAAGCGTGGCTTCATCAATTCTCTCATTGTTTTCCGCCCAACTGGTCATTAGAACACAGATTAGAATTTATGTGTGGCTACTTAGAGAATGAACCAGCCATAAGAATGCGATCGGTCATTCACGATTGCCACAGTGAAGGAGAATTTTACCATGCCTTCCTCTCAGCATATTGGTCTCAAGCCACACAAGACCGAGTAAAACATGACATCATAATGATGAAACATTTCGAACAATCTGAATTCTCCAGTCTTGTGAAATATTTTGAAGACATGTTGCACAAGAATCAGTACCTGTCAAACCCATACAGCCCCTCAGAACTCATCCGCATTGGCTAAATCAAATTACCTGAACATTTACGACATATTATTTTAGCAGGATGTTGCAAAGAAGACATTGAGGCTTTTCAGGGACTGTTACAAGAACTGGAAATTGACACTGACAATCGGGGAACGCGGAAACAGGAGCACAACAATTACAGGTCACATCTGTCACAATTCCGCGATGAAAGAAATAATAACTGGACACGACAAGGCTATTCTCACAATGCAAATCGTGGCCAATACAGACACCACCCATATGACAACCACTGGCAGAGTAATAATAGTTACAGAGAAAAAAAAATGGCTCTGAGCACTATGGGACTCAACTGCTGAGGTCATAAGTCCCCTAGAACTTAGAACTACTTAAACCTAACTAACCTAAGGACAACACACACATCCATGCCCGAGGCAGGATTCGAACCTGCGACCGTAGCGGTCGCGCGGTTCCAGACTGTAGCGCCAGAACCGCTCGGCCACCAGCGGCCGGCAGTTACAGAGAAAGATCGCATTTCCGTAGTAATGACTATCACAGAGACAATCAGAGAGACAGACAATATGGGAACCAAAACAATTATTATCAAGGGAGGCAGAATAACTTCAGACGCAACGGTCCAGCGCGCAGTTACGATTTAGGGAGAAATTCTCCACCACGTGACCGACAAGAAAGAAACTATGGAATCTACCGACATGACGACAGACGATATGATCGTAACGACAGACCTGAATTGCATCAGAACTGGCGGGATTTAAACAGAGCAGGCCCCTCTCGACAAGGTGAATTTGTAGAAGTTAGGTCTCCTAATCCCAATAACGACGCACGCCAACAAAGAAACAGACAATGAATCGCACTGCAGGCTTCCACCTGCGCCGGCTGGCTCAGGGAAAAATAGCATACACGCTAACCTTGAGAAAAATTCCAGTATTCTTTACCGACATATAAAATATGACAACTGCTTTTCAGTTGAAAGTCTGCGTACTAGGAAGAGTAAAGGTTTACACCACATTTCACATGTAAAACCGTTTATTGAAAGATAATCTGCTTTTTAACTTTGTCTTTGCCATAAAACTTTTCACTTCACATTTCTAGTATGCATTGTCAGACTTAGAAACTGTTACCATGCAACAATGTTTGAAGTTAAATATCCAATCAAGAACCAAGAGAACTTATTTAAACAGAAATTACGAATGCATTGTTATTGTGAACAGATGACACAGTGTTATTGTGTGTGTACATTCTTGCTTGTTTGTTGCACGATTACGTAACGACTATAAGGCTCACATACTTAGAACATTTACCAGTACTGCTAATGAGATTTTAATGCAACATTTTGGTTTATTTGAAAATACATTCTGAATTTAAAGTGCTTTCTGAGAGATACTAGATGACACAGAGGTTAGTTTATGTGACAGCTACACGTTTATATCACGACGCTACTAATGAGTGACACAATTTATATTATTGCTTTTGCGCTGTTTCTGTTTTATATCTGCACAGTTTTTCTGTATTATTCTGGAAAGTAAAACATGTTTTAGTAGTAACTTTTGTGGTATAGCAACAATGAGACAGCCTTTTTCGTGGCACAACAATACGTTACTGTACAGTACTTTCTTCATCACGCCAATAAGCGTAATAACTAAGATATCTATACGCAAAGCATTTCACCTTTGTTTTTTCATGAGGTAAGTACATTGACTTCTGCAGAACTTAGCTTTCGGAGGACAACTACGACACTTCCACAGAGATTATCTTACAACATGACACGCAGTTTAACGCTACAGTACACGTATTTGAATGATTAATTTCGCACTTAAAACATTTATTTTTTTTAAGATATTTGAAGTGCAATGATACAAGGGTTTTCCGTGATACATTTCATTCCATTGCTGTAATCTGTAACACCTGAGGGTATAATTACATTAATCCTCAGGGGGGTACACGCCTACTTTGTGTACCATGTGTTTGGCAAGCACAAGGAGCCCTAGCTAATATGGTATTTGCTTATACAACTTTACACATCGGTACCATATTTCTCTAACACAGAATTACACAGCTATCTGATTATTTGACAGAGATAAACATTTTTTTACTACATCAGTGACACATGTTTACGCAATTACACAGCTGGATAACTTCACACTTATGAAATTGTATTTTGTCTGTACTTTGTGAACTGTTCATATTTTTTCGGAACCATTGTGATACTATAAGAGCTTTGAATGATGTATTTGGTAAGGGAGCATGATTTTAAAGTACGTTTGAGGTAGATGACACTATTGAAATGAGCAGAGAATATTTTTTAAGGTTTGAAATTATTACAGAAAGCTACGACGTTTTTGAGATTTGACTGAGGTGTTATGATGTTATTTTTACGACGACGATGTGTATTATGCTGTTGAGGTATGTTTATGATCAATAAGCTGATGCTATATAAGTAATGTGATTACGTGTTTATATGTATATGAATAATGAATAGAAGTTAGGGACTATGGTTTGTGAAAAAGGTTGTTGGAAACCAAGAATCGTACTTTAAGAGTTATGAAATGTGTGTATATGCGTGAATGTATCACAATGCTGGCGAAAATTTTTTGGACGCTTTTATATTTATAGGATTTTGTTTCTACAGATTTGTAACCCAAATTCTTGACCTGTGAAATATATTTATATGAGACTGTCACTGTAGCGGAAACTGGTGTCATAAATATTTCGGTAAGAGAGTTCAGTGACCACCTGCACGTAATGCGTCGTGGGCACCCAGCTGAGCGGCCAGGTGTGTCAGACGCCTGGAGAAAAAGCCATTATTGCGAGCCCTTTTCAGTGGCACAGGTAGAAAAAAAAAGGGAGGCCATTATCCTCGCTATTGACGTTTCTTTGTAGAGAGCATCGCAAAAACGACACGGTCGAATTTGAAAACATATGTTGACACTGCGGAGCTCTTAATTTATGATATTTACAGAAATGCCTAATGAAATGACGAGAAATATTTTTACATCTGCACACCTGATTCTGACAAGCGTCTTTCTACGAGAGTTGAGAGAATTTCTACTAACTTATGAAATGTCACATGACTATTGAATGATATTTTTATGCTTTGGTTTGTGTAATTGCTTATTTCATTTGATATCTGGTTTCCAGCTGTCTTGCAGCATTGGTTTCATAAAATAAAATTAAATGCATTTGCTAATGTGAACACTTTCTGTCAACAGATCTATTAAATAATTACTTTATGATCCACATTCTTCGAAAAAGGTGCTCTTGGAATGGAAAGAACAATAAGAAGGGACTAGTAACAGGAACTGCATACATAATTTTCTTTTCAACTACTTGGTAATTTTTTTTCGTAGAGTAAGTTATCGTGATGCATCACTCTAGTGTTAAGATGTGACATAGCTATTAGACATGGCCATTTTTAGTGTAATATTTTTTCTGCTTGAGCTATGTCATGTTTAGAGATAAGTTTTTTTTTGCTGCTGCTGTTTGCCATGCATAGTGCTACTAAATTTCACTTTGTATTATTCTTTTAAGCCAGTTTTATTACTGATTTATTTTTCTTGTTGCTGCACATTGGCTCATATTAGTTGTAATGTTGAATTGCTTGGTAATTTAGATTTACTGTAGGTTGCTTTGCAAATTTCCATTTTTTTGTCATTGCTGTTTGTGTTAATTGTTTTGTGCTGCTGCATTGCCTCGTCCCTTAGTTTAGAATCTGAGCTCAGTAGATTTAAGATAGCTTAAGAGGGGGTAGACTATATAAGAAACTAACTATGATGAATTGGAAGCAATGCATTGACAAGGTATATAAAAAAAGACGTGGGCCAAAATGAGTATTGTACAATGAGAAATAATTATTTTGAAAGAAATATGAATAGAATACAGGAAGGAGGTTTAGATAGGACTTTTTGGCAATGATGATGAATGAAGGGAGATCTCCAAGAAGTAAAGAAAGTTTTGTTTGCAAAATACTGCAGTAACACAAACCCTGTCCTTTCCTTGTATTATTCCGCTATGTGTTTGTGTACCCTTGTGTATTTGTTTTCTTCCTGTCTCTGTGTAGTTTCATAGAGTTTTTTCTTCTTCTAATACTAAGCTACATTCACTATGATGAGGAATACTGTTATCCTCAAATATAATTGGCATTAATAATATGTTATTTTCTTTGTAAAGATGTTTAGACATTATTTATTCTGTTCTGTTTTAATGCTCATGTGTAAAGTTGATGTTTCAAAATTTATTCTGATCTTTTATGTATCTACTTATGTCATAATTCCTGTAACACTGTTGTATATGTTATTTTGATTCTTTTGTAAATCCGGTACTACAAATGTTATCTGTATTGTTATGTTCTTTAATGATGTATTTTCTACCTTTGTTATTGTATTCTTATGTTATAAAATTGTAATTGACACAAGTTCATCAAATTAAGTAACTTGTAAGTTACATTTCACTGCACACGTTTCTGTTGGTCATAGTATATGGACAATATGTGAGAAGTAGGGACTGTTAGTGTTTGCACATGTGTTAATAATTCAGCAAGGGACTGGATAACAGCATAACTGGTTCTAAGGACAATTCCAAAAATTTTGTGAGTGCACAAGTGGTGGTTATGGACTTGCTATATTATCCGCAAGACTCTTCAATGGTGATTGTGCACCTGCACAGTCACAACAGATGGCTGCTGGCCATCTCTACAAGGACTACAGTGGGTCTGCATCTTTGATGACCCATCAGTACCATTATCTCTACAAGGACTACAGTGGGTCTTCATCTTTGATGATCCATCAATACCATTATTTCTACAAGGACTGCAGTGGGTCTGCACCTCTGGTGGCCCACCAATACCGTAATCTCTACCAGGACTACAGTGGGTCTGCTCTGTGATGACCTACCCACCAATACTCTTCAAAACTTCGACTGACTCCGCTGTGGGTTTACTCTGTTGCGGCCCATGACCTGTCTGCATGTCGAGAGTCAGCACTGTCTTTCCGTTGGAAGGACAACGCTACTTCTTCAAGACTGCATGGAAATACATTACTTCCGTGTGCATTTTCTTTTACTGCTCAGACTTTGAGAAAAACACTGCTATTTTACTGTGATGAACGATTAGGACTGTCTTTATGGACTGTGAGAAAGTTTAGCTTTTGACCAACATTGTATCAATAAGTGTGTGCAATTGATATCTTTGTTATTGTAATTATAAAAAAATTTTATGAAATCATTATTGGCCACTGTCCAAAACAATTTGTAAAATTTTTTGTGGGGAGCATGGGGGCTATGTAAGTAGGCTGTTTAGGTTTTTTTATTGGTAACGCCACCTCTGTATGAAAATCACTGGCTGTGCTGTGTGCAGTCTGTAGCTGCTTTGCATTGTTGTAATACTCGCCATTGTAGTGTTAGGCAGCTGGCTGTGAACAGCGCGTAGCGTTGCGCAGTTGGAGGTGAGCCGCCAGCAGTGGTGGATGTGGGGAGAGAGATGGCGGAGTTTTGAAATTTGTCATGAACTGCTGTATATATTATGACTATTGAGGTAAATACATTGTTTGTTCTCTATCAAAATCTTTCATTTGCTAACTATGCCTATCAGTAGTTAGTGCCTTCAGTACTTTGAATCTTTTATTTAGCTGGCAGTAGTGGCGCTCGCTGTATTGCAGTAGCTTGAGTAGCGAAGATTTTTGTGAGGTAAGTGATTTGTGAAAGGTATAGTTTAATGTTAGTCAGGGCCCATTCTTTTGTAGGGATTATTGAAAGTCAGATTGCGTTGCGCTAACAAAATATTGTGTGTCAGTTTAAGCACAGTCATGTAAAAATGTTTAAAGGGGACGTTTCAAGTCGACAGCACAGGAGTGACGCATGTGGCTCGGCATTGTACAGTCACGTTATAGTTAAAGTGAGTGACTACTTCTACGTGTTCTTGGCGTCTGCTGAAATGGATAGTCATCGCGCAAAAGTGCGTTATCGGTGGAAAAGTGTTGCTTAGTTGTTTCCTCGAGAACAAAAACGTAAAGGTATGCTTCGTTTAAAAAAATTAAAAATTGAGGGGGGTGGAGGGGGTTGGAAGTGGACACACGCTTTCGCAGAACAAAGAGAGAAAATGAGAAAGGTACGAAGTAACCTACAGCTGTGATCGGAATCACAGACCTTGTTATTGAACGGTGCAACAATCGTTTTATTTTAAGTTCGTACGCTTCTCCGTGTAAGAGTGTATTAATAGCGAATATACTACATGTTCACTTTAGTTATGAGACAGTAACACAACATTTCTTTCTTTCTAATTTCCTAAGCGTTAATGTAGAAGAACACATTATAAGCGAAAGTGTCGTTGTCTTCTACACGCATAGCTGCCTTGTTCGACCGTATAACAAGTTTTATTTATTTATTGTTCATTTCGATTGTTTTCCTGTAGAAGGTTTGTGAACAGAATGTATGTTTGTTTTATATGCTGCACGTATACCAAATACAGTTCAGGAATCGTGTTACATTTTGTTTGAGCCCTGTTGTATCACTCGTGCGTCGTTCCAAACACCCAATAACAGAACACGCCAACAGTTCGCAGCACACTCAGCTAAAGTGGCAGTTTTAAAGTGAACAGGTTATTTATAAATGAAGGAATTGATTCAATAACATAGGTAATGTTGTGAATAAAATAATGTAGCTAACATTGTTTCCTGAAATCAGCAGCATAGACTGAAAAAACATAGCGTCGGCGTCATGAGATGATGCCCCTCTTTGTTTTATCATTAAGTTTTTATTTCATTTTCCAGCTTCGCTTTGTACCGGCAGCATACAAAGAAGAGAAGCGTGAGGCAACTCCACATTCCGCATAGCAGGTGGGAGCAGCCGTGCGTGTGTGGCGCATAGGTGGCAAACTCTTAGCAGTGTCAGTTGTGTTGACAGTTCGAGCGGCGCGGTCTGCTGCCCGACGAATTTGTCTCAGTTCTGAAACGAATGTCGTGAAGTTTTTCCTTCAGTTTAGAAATCGAGTTGAACTCACGAGGGCTTAAGTCATGGGAGTGCAGCACGTGGTATAGTAGTTAGCAGACCCAGCAGTCAAACAAATCAGTAACAGCTTGCACTGTACGTGCTTGAGCAGGTCCTGCAGAAAGTGTCATCACATCTGTCTCTAAGCAGGTTGTAGGTTGTGTTCCAAAAATGAACAGCATAGAGACAGAAGTGATGACACGTTCTGCGGGACCTGACCATCATTTTGCAGGACAATGCTCAAGCACGTACAGTGCAAGCTGTTACTGATTTGTTTGACTGATGGAGCTGCTAAGTGCTATACCACCTACTCCGCTCTCCTGATTTAAGTCCTCGTGAGTTCAACTCGATTTCTAAACTGAACGAAAGACTTCACGGCATTCGCTTCAGAACTGCTACAAATTCGTCGGGCAATAGACAGCGCCGCTCGAACTGTCAACACAACTGGCACTGCTAAGAGTATGCTACGACTTCCACATCGCTGGCAACGGGTTACCCACAATGCCCTCACAATCGAATGAGAAAGACTGCATAGCGAAGAAACTGAGCGAATCCCTAAACATTTGTTTTTATTTTTTTACGCGAAAAAAAGAAATTATACTGAGAAACTAACTACAGGGACGGATGTAGCTTTGCTTCATCTACACAAAACTATTTTTTTGAAGCAAATCGGATACGAGTTGCATGGAGTGACCTGAATCTCGTCCTCAATTTTCTTTTCCATTCTTGTGTATATTATTATTGTCAGCAGCTTCGATGCATGAGCTGTTAAGGTAACTGTGCTGTAGTTCTCGCACTTGTCAGCTCTTGCTGTCTTCGGAATTGTGTGGATGATATTTTTTCGAAAGTCAGATGCATGTCGCCAGACTCATACATTCTGCACACCGATGTGAGTAATCGTTTTGTTGCCACTTCCCCTAAGGCCACTCTATTTACTTCTACGCTTTACTTCTATGCTCTGTGGTAGCAGAGTCGTGACACGGGCGACACCTTTCGCCGATCCTCAGCTCCGTTCCCCGTCTGTCTGTGGGTGTTTACATTGCCTCCCTGGCTCTTTATCACGTTCACATCCTTTTTTACGTCGTGTTTTCGAACATTTAATGTTTCTCAATAAATATTCTATCCTTTGACACGCCAAGAAATATGGTGTTTTTCATTTAGATCATGTCATAATTAGGAGAAGCAGACGACATTATTTCGGAACACAGAGTGGTCTCGCTCTTCGCAAGGGGTTTCCTGGTAGAGGAACTACGCTGTGCTTTCCAGTTGAGTTCCTCCACCTGGGACCTACAGAAAAAGGCTCCGGGGTGCTAAACTCCCCATGTTGGCTCTTTGCTTCCTCAATCTGCCGGGTCATCCTGGGTAAAGAAAGTTTCTCACTCAACTCTTAACCTTTGCCAATAAAATGTATATCTGCATGAAGATACCAATTTACATTGTACATCATATGCAAATATATCACATTGTAAATTGAAAATATTAAACGTCTGACTAAAAAAACTAACTGTTAGATACAGAGTTGGGACAACGTCAGACCAAATACCACAGAATTGTTCGTCAGAGCGACAGGCATGGAAATGGAGCGAGTTACACAACAGCAACAAAAGTTGCTAACATACACTACTGGCCATTAAAATTGCTACACCAAGAAGAAATGCAGATGATAAACGGGTATTCATTGGACAAATATATTATACTACAACTGACATGTGATTACATTTTCACGCAATTTCGGTACATAGATCCTGAGAAATCGGTACCCAGAACAACCACCTCTGGCCGTAATAACGGCCTTGATACGCCTGGACATTGAGTCGAACAGAGCTTGGATAGCGTGTACAGGTACAGCTGCCCATGCAGCTTCAACACGATATCACAGGTCATCACGAGTTGTGACTGGCGTATTGTGACGAGCCAGTTGCTCGGCCACCATTGACCAGACGTTGTTTTCAATTGGTGTGAGATCTGGAGAATGTGCTGGCCAGGGCAGCAGTTGAACATTTTCTGTATCCAGAAAGGCCCGTACAGGACCTGTAACATGCGGTCGTGCATTATCCTGCTGAAATGTAGGGTTTCGCAGGGACTGAATAAAGGGTAGAGCCACGGGTAGTAACACATATGAAATGTAACGTCCACTGTTCAAAGTGCCGTCAATGCGAACAAGTGGTGATCGAGACTTGCAATCAATGACACCCCATACCATTACCCCGGGTGATACGCCAGTATCGCGATGACGAATACACGCTTCCAGTGTGCGTTCATCGCGATGACGTCAGACATGGATACGACCATCATGATGCTGTAAACAGAACATGCACTCGTCCGAAAAAATGACGTTTTGACATTCGTGCACCCAGAATCGTCTGTGATGCAGCGTCAAGGGTAACCGCAACCATGGCCTCCGACCTGATAGTCCATGCTGCTGCAACCGTCGTCGAACTGTTCGTGCAGTTGGTTGTTGTCTTGCAAACGTCCTCATCTGTTCACTCAGGGATCGAAACGTGGCTGCACGATCCGTTACAGCCATGCGGATAAGATGCCTCGACTGCTAGTGATACGAGGCCGTTGGGATCCAGCACGGCGTTCCGTATTACCCTCCTGAACCCACCGATCCCATATTCCGCTAACAGTCATAGGATCTCGACCAACGCGACCAGCAATGTCGCGATACGGTAAACCGCAATCGCGATAGGCTATAATCCGACCTTTATCAAAGTCGGAAACGTGATGGCACGCATTTCTCCTCCTTACACGAGGCTTCACAACAACGTTTCACCAAGCAACGCCGATCAACTGCTGTTTGATTATGAGAAATCGGTTGGAAACTTTCCTCATGTCAGCCACCGGCGCCAACCTTGTGTGAATGTTCTGAAAAGCTAATCATTTGCATATTACAGCATCTTCTTCCTGTCGGTTATATTTCGCTTCTGTAGCACGTCATCTTCGTGGTGTAGCAATTTCAGTGGCAGTAGTGTATAATTCAACTGGCGACATTAGGAGTCTTTGCTCGCTAATCACGTGAAAAATAAAACTGTGGCGAGAATTTTGCAAAACTCCAGGGGAGAATTGCAGATGGATTGACACTCCTCGTGTGGGACATGTGCAAGTACTGATGTGGGACACTTTATCTGCTGGTAGGCCCCTCAAGACTTTGACCATACGTACACACTAGCCAAAGTCACTGCTGAAATACTCCTGGCTCGCTTCAGCTCAGCCACCACCATCGCAGTTGCTATCTGGAAATGTG
The DNA here is from genome assembly GCF_023898315.1 of Schistocerca nitens. NCBI lineage: Eukaryota > Metazoa > Arthropoda > Insecta > Orthoptera > Acrididae > Schistocerca > Schistocerca nitens. Next base: position 850,283,205 of record NC_064617.1, read on the forward strand.
CCATCTCGTGCCCTTACGAGCGTCTTGACATCTTGCATGGGGGCTTAATAAAAATATTAATGCAAATAATTTTAATTTTTTTTTTTTTTTGCTTTAGTAGCTGTCTGTCCGATTACGAAGTCTCGTAACGGTTGGCCCTGACTGTTATTGTTACGCAATCTGACTGCTTAGAACAATAACAAAGAATGAAATGGAAATTTTCATTAACACAGTTAATTAATTAAGCCCCCAGCAACTATAAAACCAACGCAACAACAAGCACAAGAGTAACTGTTCTGTGTGTGGGAGTGTGACTCAACGTACGCATCTGGCACGGTTCTTCTTCAACAACACAACAATTTTTAAATAACATTATACTGAATTAATTAAAGAAAATACAAATACCATAATTACTCAAGAGAACCACAATTACACTCTAATCCAAGAACCCAAGCCAGATGCTTTGTTGACTGAACCTGTAATGACACATTATTTAAAACATGGAAATAATGAAAAATAAATCAAGTTTCGTTACCTTCATATATTGACCAAAATCACTCTCATAATTACAATATATCTCCACACCGCCTCGCTATTACCACATCTGAACAAGAACCTTTCAGTATCACATCTCAGCAAGCACTCCCTACTAGCACATCTGAACACCAACTGACTACTACGAGCTCTCCCCAAGCAGTCCTCTAGCACATCTCAATAATGACAGCCCGTGGAGGCGGCGGAACAATGCTCTCTAGCGATCTCTGGCGCTGTGGCTCAGTGTAGCCACCTTTCAATCTTCACACAATATAGCATTCTCACGAAACTCCGTTGCCAATGTTCTGCTTGTCTCAAAGTAGTAACTAATATCTAGGTAAGCCACACTGAGATAGTGGCGTATACACACTGCCTGTGAAAAAAAGAAGTGAAGCATGCAGAATAGGAAGAGGAAATGAAATGAAATATCACGGGTTGAAAGAGTAAGTGATGTTATTTCAGTGTTTACAAAACTACGTTACATTTACAAAGAACTTGGCAATATGAAAGCACTTATCCACATGACGTCTACCCCTTCACGCTTGAATCCATGCACTCAACTGTTGGGAAGGGTGTTCATAAAACCGTTGTATCCTCTCACAAGAACAGCTGTCCACCAACTTTTGTAAATGGTCCAATGATGTTCTGGATAATGGAACTGAGATTGAGCTGACATCTGTGTGAGCTGGTACCATACCTGTTCTATCAGGGACATATCTAAGGATCTCACTGGCCATGGGAGTACAGCGACAGTTCATAGAGACATGTCCGTGTGTGGACGAGTATTTTCCTGTTGAAAGGTGACACCAGGATACTTTCGTATGAGAGGCAGCACTTGAGCACGCTGGGTGCTCATGACGTACCACTGTGCCGTCAGCATTACCTCAGTCACCACCAACCGTGACCTGAAGTCACACAGCCCCCAACACAATGACCCAAGAACTTTTGCAATACCGCTGTGCCTCTCCAAAACATTGTAAGAAATACTCTCTCCTGCTCACATAAAGAATCAAATCGGTAGCTTCCTTTTGCAATAGATGTGCTCTACTGTGCGCTTAAGGGGCTTGTTATTGATGGGGCCATTTAGTTCATGCGCGCTTCTTTAGAAAAACCAAAAAAGAGTTTTTCACCACATTTTTCACAGTCAGCTGCGGATATCTAAATAACTAACAACATCAAACTGCTCAAATTTTAACGATATAATCTCTAGGCATTTATCAAGAAGTGGCATCCTCCCGTTTTCAAAAATCTTTATCTTTTATCAAGAAATACCACAAAAATATTATTTTTGGGTACCAAAACCTTACCAGTCTCAGGACTGAAGACCACAACAACAACAACCAAAACCTTGCCGCGAATTCTAAGACGATTACTCACAGCAAACGTCGGTAATTTTACGACATATTTCTTACATCCCGATCTCAAACAAACTCGAAAAATTTCTTTATATCCTTATGCCTTTTCAAGATACAGAATTTCAAAGTTACCCTGCTTGTACTCGTAAAATACGCACATAGAAATCCTCTGTGAGACGGAAAAGAAGTTTATAAAGTGACGTACAACGGAGAAATATTCTGTAAAGTGTCTCCGTTATCATCAGAAGAGTTCGGATTCCCGTGTTGTAGTACTGAAGCACATAAAATCCGATCCGAGGTGTAAAATTAGTTCTGCGTTATTTCAGTTTCACATAAGTAAACAATCTAAATTTTACTGACCAATAAATTTCCTTTCATATCAGTGATATGCCCACCTGCAGTAGAGAAAAGAAGAGAACCAACGGCAAAATACTCCTATCGAAGGACAAAAATGTGAATATGTTTTTGTTTATTTAAAATACTGTGACTGAAAAATGGGGTATCAGCTGCCTCACTTTACCTTCCCAGCACCTTCATAAACTCTCACAAAAATTTTGGCATGCGAATATATCTCGCTTTTTATGCTGAGAGACAAGGAGACAGTGATAATGGATAAGGAACGAAAAAGTGATAAATACTTGAATGTGGTAAACAGTGGTTGTGGTATAAAAAGAGGGAAGACTATGTCAGTGTGACAGAAAGAGAGGGAAGCAGTAGTAGTGGAAAACATTTGACAGTGACATAACTGTGCTAGGAAAAGAGTGAAGGAGACAGTGCGAGTGGAAGAGAAATATAGAGAAGGAGAAAGTGGGAGTGGGTGAGAGCCAGTGATAATGGGAGACAGAGCCTATGTCAATGATGACGAGGAAGAGAGAGATAGTGGCAATGAGAAAGTACAGCAGCAGTAGGAAGACATGAACTAGACAGTACCAGTAAGACAGAGCAAGAGGCAGACGGTGGCACTGAGAGGAGACGGTAGTAGTAGGGCGGAAGGAAGGAGACAACGGCTGTGATACAGTGACAGAGAGACACAAAGGGATAATGTCAATCAATGGGTCAGAACGAGTGAGTGAGAATGGACAACTGGGAGTCGATCGGTATGAGCGACTTACAACGCTGGACTAGCGGGTGTGAGCTAGATACAGTTAGGGGACATTATGGAAGTAAGAGATGAACTGCATGTTAAAAAGAGCTCCAATATGTTGATATGCCAAATTTTTTGGGAACATCTTTAAAGGTGCTCCTCTCAAACCAGTATCGTCCAGGTCTTTTGTGTCATTTAGTTGAGATAATGTGTCAAATTCAATCTCTCCATACCACAATTTTTATAACGGTCTATCCACTCCTTCTCCCTTATATTACTGAAACTTTTGCAATCCTTTTCTTGTGTATTGAGGGTTTTCATCATTTTATAAGCAACCATTTGTCTGCCACGTGAAACTTGCCCTATAATGCTAATAAAGCCTTCGTCCGATTCTGCGAGTACTTTCCGAGTTGTATGTTTCGAATTATTTCTTTTGTCTTATACTAATTAGAGTTTTCACTTGTGGTATTGTTTACGTAGAGCTTGAAAGTTTCTTGTTTTTCTTTAATTGCTGTTTCCATTTCTTGCGCCCATATCCTTGCTCCTCTACGTTTCCTGTATTTCCTTTTCTCCCACAGAATCTCAGTAACTATGTTATTCACAACTGTTTCAAGTTTTTCCATTTCCCTTCCAAATGTGCTAATGATTTTGTCCTCCGAGTTTGGCAGAGATTTCTCCTTCAGCTGTTATCAAAAAGTACACTTCAAAAACTTGTTCTTTCTTTTGTTCATTAATTGTTTTCTTTGGTTTTCTCCCATTTGAATTGATGTCAACTATTGACACCAATAAAATGTGGTCTCATCCAATACGGACTCCTAGATAAATTCTAGTATTCTAACCTGTCCAGGATATTCGTCAGGGTGATTCTGTGATGATGTTGGAAGCTTTCAGGGATGATGGAAAAGGGTAAATATACCAATTTTAAATGAGGTGGCCCTAGGCCGGAAATGACCGAGTCGAAATGTATAATCGAAAATCTACTTAAGTTCCACTTCAGCCTCGCGCAGCGCGCAAACTAAGAGTCCCAACTTCCAAACCCTGATCATGAAGTACAGAATAGTATACCCTTACATAATTTTCCCTGGTAATTGACCAGTACCGGCGCATGTAAACGTAACGTGATGTAAGAGAGACCGAAATTCCCAAGTCAGCGTTGTAATAATGATGAACTGCATTTACCTGGACAAGTTTCACCAGTTGCTACATTTACAACACTTGTTAAAAATGGCGTCCCCCAGGCGTCAATGCAGGCGTGACATCGACGCACAAAGGTTGGTCGGACTCGTTCTAATACCCCCAGTGTCGTTTTAACAGTGTTGCAAGCAGTGAGAACTCTTGCCAGGAGATCCTCTTCAGCCTCGACAGATGTACACAAGACTTTGCACATGGACCCAGAAGAAGAAACCAAGTGGGGTGAGATCAGATGAACGTGCTGGCCACGATAGTGGACCCCCTCTGGCCATCAAGTTTTCAGGAAATGCTAGGTGCTCACGACCCCTCACTCCTATGTGATGTGGGACTCCGTCATGTTGGATCCACATCCGTTGACGAATAACAAGTGAGATATGTTCCAGTAACCTGGGTAGTATGTCTCCGATAAACACTGTGTACAATGGAGCATTTAAATGGGGAGGAAGAAAAAATGGGACTAGGACGTAATCATCGATTGTGCCCTCCCACACGTTGACTGATAAATCTGTGTTGTTGGTTTTCACAGTTGTAGTGTGGGGATTCTCATTGGCCCAAACATGATTACTGTTACTATTTAGCATTCCATAAACGGTGAATCAAGTTTCATCCACCTATTCCACTGTCAGAGGAACCAGAATGGTTTTCGCTTATTACTTTCGACTCGGTCGTTTCTGGGCCATCTATACATACATCTACATGATTACTCTGCAATTTACAATTAAGTGCCTGGCAGAGGGGCCATGGAACACCTTCAAGTTATTTCGCTTCTTTCCGCTCTCGAACAGCGCACGGGAAAACGAGCACTTGAATCTTTCCTTGGGAGTTCTGACTTCTCTTATTTTTTTTATGATGAACATTTATCCCTATGTAGTTGGGCGCCAACAAAATATTTTCACACTCTGAGGAAAAAGTTAAAGACTGAAATTTTATGCTTAGCTGCTGCCGCAATTTAAACCGTCTTTGCTTTTATCATTGTAACCCCAGGTCAAGTACCATATCCGTGGCCCCTAACCTCTAATTGATACATTTGCCATTCTCCGTTATCAAACTTTGTAACGTTATCTTTGAATCATCCTGCATAATACACAATAGAACTAATTTCTCTTCTAGACCTGGTAAATTTGTGTATGTCTTTCTTTCTAAAGAAACTGTAACGTCTCCCTTCCTAATCAGCGTACTGTATTACCATATAGTTGACCGTGATCGCGTATGTCTAATGAAACTTTACAGTGAGTAAGGCTATCGTTACCAAAGGAAAATAATACCGGTTAGTAGGAGGAAAGTGTACAACAGAACCTTCTGAAGGAGGAATCCTTTCTAAACCCTCATCTAAATACTGATAGTAATTTTGTAAAGAGTAGAATACAGCGCATTCGCTCACAAACCACACAGGGGCGAAAAGGAACCACGTAATATTTGTAATACAAAAAATATTGATAATACAAAAAATACTAATTAGCAAAAACGGGATAATTAAACAACGATCGCCAGCCCAGGCAATGAATCTCCAGAATCTTAAGAAAGATAATAGCAAAGAAAATTAAGCAAATAATCACTGGCGTGGCAATATAAGGTTGTCACGCTTTTCCACAACAAAACAGTTCACGAGAAAATAAATGAATCAGAAAGCATTGAGTTTGCAGGTTCTTAATCTGAAATACTAGATTTAAATGAAGTTACTGCTTACATAAATAATTGGCTGTAACTGAAATTTCTTAACGCCAGACTTTGTTACTTTCAGTAACCTCACCGTAACCTAATGCAAAATCTGGAAAAGGGCAAGCAATTTACTTTTAATTATTGAAAGATCGAACTGAATTCACTTTAAGCAAATGAGCACTTAAATTTACTTTTAACATAAGACCAATCAGGTACTTACCAAGCCAGCAGAAGTCACTCGCTAAGTTAAATGCAGATTAAATTAAATTGAGCACTCTTAATTTGTGCTGTATCTTTACTTGTTAGTTTTGCCAGTGAAATTTTACGTTACTTTAAGTGAGTGAAGTTAATACTCAAAGTTACAAATTCGTTAAGCCTCTCTTATGTTATAGAGAACGAAGAGTTACTGTCGCAGCAAAATTTAGATTGAGACAGGTCATCAGCAAACAAACAAAATTGGCAGTAAATAGTTAATCAGTTTTCACATTTTTACGAGGCTCGGTGATTGCATGGAAAGGAAAGGGTCTCTGCTTGATAATAATGTCTCAGCACAATGACAACACAGGTGCCCTAAAAGTTTTAACTATTGCAAATTATTATACAAGAAAATTATTAAAGTTTGTGAAATAAATGCCACTGGGTAATGTCTGTACAATATTACACTCCTGGAAATTGAAATAAGAACACCGTGAATTCATTGTCCCAGGAAGGGGAAACTTTATTGACACATTCCTGGGGTCAGATACATCACATGATCACACTGACAGAACCACAGGCACATAGACACAGGCAACAGAGCATGCACAATGTCGGCACTAGTACAGTGTATATCCACCTTTCGCAGCAATGCAGGCTGCTATTCTCCCATGGAGACGATCGTAGAGATGCTGGATGTAGTCCTGTGGAACGGCTTGCCATGCCATTTCCACCTGGCGCCTCAGTTGGACCAGCGTTCGTGCTGGACGTGCAGACCGCGTGAGACGACGCTTCATCCAGTCCCAAACATGCTCAATGGGGGACAGATCCGGAGATCTTGCTGGCCAGGGTAGTTGACTTACACCTTCTAGAGCACGTTGGGTGGCACGGGATACATGCGGACGTGCATTGTCCTGTTGGAACAGCAAGTTCCCTTGCCGGTCTAGGAATGGTAGAACGATGGGTTCGATGACGGTTTGGATGTACCGTGCACTATTCAGTGTCCCCTCGACGATCACCAGTGGTGTACGGCCAGTGTAGGAGATCGCTCCCCATACCATGATGCCGGGTGTTGGCCCTGTGTGCCTCGGTCGTATGCAGTCCTGATTGTGGCGCTCACCTGCACGGCGCCAAACACACATACGACCATCATTGGCACCAAGGCAGAAGCGACTCTCATCGCTGAAGACGACACGTCTCCATTCGTCCCTCCATTCACGCCTGTCGCGACACCACTGGTGGCGGGCTGCACGATGTTGGGGCGTGAGTGGAAGACGGCCTAACGGTGTGCGGGACCGTAGCCCAGCTTCATGGAGACGGTTGCGAATGGTCCTCGCCGATACCCCAGGAGCAACAGTGTCCCTAATTTGCTGGGAAGTGGCGGTGCGGTCCCCTACGGCACTGCGTAGGATCCTACGGTCTTGGCGTGCATCCGTGCGTCGCTGCGGTCCGGTCCCAGGTCGACGGGCACGTGCACCTTCCGCCGACCACTGGCGACAACATCGATGTACTGTGGAGACCTCACGCCCCACGTGTTGAGCAATTCGGCGGTACGTCCACCCGGCCTCCCGCGTGCCCACTATATGCCCTCGCTCAAAGTCCGTCAACTGCACATACGGTTCATGTCCACGCTGTCGCGGCATGCTACCAGTGTTAAAGACTGCGATGGAGCTCCGTATGCCACGGCAAACTGGCTGACACTGACGGCGGCGGTGCACAAATGCTGCGCAGCTAGCGCCATTCGACGGCCAACACCGCGGTTCCTGGTGTGTCCGCTGTGCCGTGCGTGTGATCATTGCTTGAACAGCCCTCTCGCAGGGTCCGGAGCAAGTATGGTGGGTCTGACACACCGGTGTCCATTTCCAGGAGTGTAGTATCACGCTGTTACCAGTCTTACGGTGTTGTAGCTGTGCGGACGACGGGTAATGTAGCCGACGACAATACTAAACTGCTGCTGTTTGCCAAACACGAGTCATTTCCAGAGCCACAGATAATTATGGTACAGGAAATAGTTAGGACTGCAGCTTCTTCCGCCTGTCCACTCTGACCGTGCTCTCACTACTCGCGGCTTAACGAATTAGGTGCGCTGCACACCGCACCAGCGGGAGCGCCCAACAAACACTTCCGCACTCTCTCATGACTCAAGCTTCTCTGCTTCCTCTCTGCTTGCAGCGCGACGGAGCCTCTCCTTACGCAAAGATAAACAACGCAACAGCCACTGCTATTTCGTCGTTGCCATCGATACATTTAAACCAAGTTCCCTTGGCTATATCAAACAGTTTACAATATTAGCATTATACACTCCTGGAAATGGAAAAAAGAACACATTGACACCGGTGTGTCAGACCCACCATACTTGCTCCGGACACTGCGAGAGGGCTGTACAAGCAATGATCACACGCACGGCACAGCGGACACACCAGGAACCGCGGTGTTGGCCGTCGAATGGCGCTAGCTGCGCAGCATTTGTGCACCGCCGCCGTCAGTGTCAGCCAGTTTGCCGTGGCATACGGAGCTCCATCGCAGTCTTTAACACTGGTAGCATGCCGCGACAGCGTGGACATGAACCGTATGTGCAGTTGACGGACTTTGAGCGAGGGCATATAGTGGGCATGCGGGAGGCCGGGTGGACGTACCGCCGAATTGCTCAACACGTGGGGCGTCAGGTATCCACAGTACATCGATGTTGTCGCCAGTGGTCGGCGGAAGGTGCACGTGCCCGTCGACCTGGGACCGGACCGCAGCGACGCACGGATGCACGCCAAGACCGTAGTATCCTACGCAGTGCCGTAGGGGACCGCACCGCCACTTCCCAGCAAATTAGGGACACTGTTGCTCCTGGGGTATCGGCGAGGACCATTCGCAACCGTCTCCATGAAGCTGGGCTACGGTCCCGCACACCGTTAGGCCGTCTTCCGCTCACGCCCCAACATCGTGCAGCCCGCCTCCAGTGGTGTCGCGACAGGCGTGAATGGAGGGACGAATGGAGACGTGTCGTCTTCAGCGATGAGAGTCGCTTCTGCCTTGGTGCCAATGATGGTCGTATGCGTGTTTGGCGCCGTGCAGGTGAGCGCCACAATCAGGACTGCATACGACCGAGGCACACAGGGCCAACACCCGGCATCATGGTGTGGGGAGCGATCTCCTACACTGGCCGTACACCACTGGTGATCGTCGAGGGGTCATTGAATAGTGCACGGTACATCCAAACCGTCATCGAACCCATCGTTCTACCATTCCTAGACCGGCAAGGGAACTTGCTGTTCCAACAGGACAATGCACGTCCGCATGTATCCCGTGCCACCCAACGTGCTCTAGAAGGTGTAAGTCAACTACCCTGGCCAGCAAGATCTCCGGATCTGTCCCCCATTGAGCATGTTTGGGACTGGATGAAGCGTCGTCTCGCGCGGTCTGCACGTCCAGCACGAACGCTGGTCCAACTGAGGCGCCAGGTGGAAATGGCATGGCAAGCCGTTCCACAGGACTACATCCAGCATCTCTACGATCGTCTCCATGGGAGAATAGCAGCCTGCATTGCTGCGAAAGGTGGATATACACTGTACTAGTGCCGACATTGTGCATGCTCTGTTGCCTGTGTCTATGTGCCTGTGGTTCTGTCAGTGTGATCATGTGATGTATCTGACCCCAGGAATGTGTCAATAAAGTTTCCCCTTCCTGGGACAATGAATTCACGGTGTTCTTATTTCAATTTCCAGGAGTGTAATTACAATCAAATATACAGGGTGGTCCATTGATAGTGACTGGGCGAAATACCTCACGAAATAAGCATCAAACGAAAAAACTACAAATAACGAAACTCGTCTAGCTTGAAGGGGGAAACCATATGGTTGGCCGCTAAATGGCGCTGCTATAGTTCAAACGGATATCAACTGCGTTTTTTTTTAAAAAAATAGTAGCCCCCATTTTATATTACAAATTTTAGTTGTACCACTTTTTTCGCTTTGTGATAGTCACAAACATATGGCTCACAGTTTTAGACGAACAGTTGGTAACAGGTAGGTTTTCTAAATTAAAATACAAAACGTAGTTACGTTCGAACATTTTATTTCGGTTGTTCCAATGTGATACATGTACCTTTGTGAACCGATCATTTCTGAGAATGCATGCTGTTACAGTGTGATTACCTGTAAATACCACACTAATACTCAAAATGATGAGACCTGAGTTGCTCCTGGCGTATACAACTTTCAAATAACTTCCGGGAATTCAGCCAGGTAACACTGTCAGCGACCGCCGCTATTTCGCCGGGAGATCACCCCGCCATTTTCAAGGCAAACTGCAACGGACAGGCGGCGTACATGCAAACTTAAAACCTCGGTTCTCGGACTGAAGCAGGAAAGATAACAAACACACTGAACACTAGTTACCACCAAAGATGACCAAAGTCAGAGCTATAGATAGTGGGACTATGAATTCGCAGGTGAGGTAGCATTGACTCTGTCCCTCTGTTTTTTGACAAGGGAGAGAGCCGGATTCCAAACAGAGTTTTAACAGAAACCTCCATCCCTGTTAACGAGGTTGCTCGCTAATTTAATCTCAACTTCCTCCCTACTAACACTGTCCTAATAGCTGGACGCGCATACCAATATCTTGGTGTTACTATATAACATGGGGCAATGTTCGGCAATAGCAGATCTACTTGGCTGCTGTACTCGTGTGTGCCGTTTATGCTCAGTACATCGGTCCTCCACGGTCCTGATAGTTTGACCAATATATGTCATGCCGCAGCTACAAGGAATACGACGATGTAAACCCGCCTTATGCAGTCCAAGATCATCCTTAACGGAACTCAAAAGTGCTCTAATTTTAGATGGAGGTCGGAAAACACATTTCACATCGTATTTCCGTAAAATACGACCGATCTTGTTGGACGTGTTTCCTACGTAAGGCAAAAAGGCAGTAGACTTAGGTGTTGACTCAGAATCATCAATCACCCGATGTACAGTTGGTCGATAGCGCAACGCACGTTCAATCTGTCTATTACTTTAACCATTTTGACGAAATGTAACATCAAGATGGGACAGCTCAGCTGGCAAAGTCTCAGTGTCAGAAACGACATGTGCCCTGTGTGCCAAGGTACGAAGTACCCCTTCACGCTGAGCCGGATGGTGACAACTATTAGCCTGTAAGGACAAGTCGGTGTGAGTACGTTTCCTGTAGACTGCATGCCCCAATGATCCATCATCCTTCCTCCTAACGAACACGTCAAGAAAGGGAAGGCAACCATCCTCTTGCACCTCCATCGTAAAACGAATATTCGGGTGGATCGAGTTTAGATGTTCTAAAAAGACATTCAAATTCTCCCTACCATGAGGCCAAACAACGAAGGTATCGTCAATATATCTAAAGAAACAGGCGGGTTTCAAAGGCGGCGACTTCCAATGCACGCTCCTCGAAGTCTTCAATAAACAAATTTGCGATCACAGGAGAAAACTGACTACCCATCGCAACTCCATCTGTCTGCTCGTAATACTGGTCATTAAATAAAAAGTAATTGGATGTCAACACATGCCGAAAGAGATTAGTTAATTCAGCACCAAACCTGGCTTCAAGTAGCCGCAACGAATCAGACAGAGGAACACGAGTGAAGAGAGAGACCACATCGAAACTCACTAAAATATCAGAGTCATTCAACCGCAGTCCCCCCAAACGACATAAAAAATCAGCTGAGTTCCTGATATGATGTTCACACCGACCTACTTGTGGACTCAACGGAGAAGCTAGATGCTTGGCTACACGGTGTGTCGGAGCACCGATGTTACTATAGGACGCAAAGGGACCCGTTCCTTGTGAACCTTCGGAAGGTCATATAATCTAGGGGGAGCAGCACTATAGGTGTTAAGACTCTTGATAGTGTCCTGCGACAAACCACTTTTCTTCAGGAGGCTGTTGGTCTTTCTTTCAACACTTTTTGTGGGGTCAGCATCGATTCTGCGATACGCCGAATCAGATAGTAAACGTTGCATCTTTTGTACATAATCATGTTTATTTAAAACAACGGTGGCATTGCCCTTGTCCGCAGGTAAAATAACAATTTCAGGATCAACTTCGAGAGAGCGTAAAGCAGCCCTCTCTGCTGCTGTTACATTACTCTTGGGTGGACGAGCAGTAGTCAACACACGGCATGCCTCCCTCCTAACCTCCTATGCAGCGTCATGAGGTAGTTTGCAAACTGCCAGTTCTTGAACTAATAAAATCAACTACCAGCAAACTCTTCGGAGTGGGTGGAAAATTTAAACACTTCCCAATCACGGATAAGGTTGCGTCGTCAAGAGATTTCTCTGTGAGATTTATCACAGAACGTCGAGATATAACATCAGACTCCACGCGATGAAAACGTTCAAACTTTGCCAAATACCAGGCAGTAACGGAATTGTGTTCCCAGTCAGCTTGAGTCCATGAGACACCGTCCAACCAATCCCAAGTGAAATCACATAATTCCGATGCAACCATTAAATGAAAACGAAACAATACTTTGGAAACAGAATCCAAACGTCGACTAGTAAAACGAATCCTTTCGCGAACAAGAGCCAAGCCAGCACGTTGCTTGATGCGATTGGAGGCAGGAGAGTTAATATGATGCACAACCTTGGGAAATGTTGAGACATGATTTTCATCGTGACACCCCCCATGAACCATGGACCTTGCCGTCGGTGGGGAGGCTTGCGTGCCTCAGCGATACAGATGGCCATACCGTAGGTGCAACCACAACGGAGGGGTATCTGTTGAGAGGCCAGACAAACATGTGGTTCCTGAAGAGGGGCAGCAGCCTTTTCAGTAGTTGCAGGGGCAACAGTCTGGATGATTGACTGATCTGGCCTTGTAGCATTAACCAAAACGGCCTTGCTGTGCTGGTACTGCGAACGGCTGAAAGCAAGGGGAAACTACAGCCGTAATTTTTCCCGAGGACATGCAGCTCTACTGTATGATTAAATGATGATGGCGTCCTCTTGGGTAAAATATTCCGGAGGTAAAATAGTCCCCCATTCGGATCTCCGGGCGGGGACTACTCAAGAGGACGTCGTTATCAGGAGAAAGAAAACTGGCGTTCTACGGATCGGAGCGTGGAATGTCAGATCACTTAATCGGGCAGGTAGGTTAGAAAATTTAAAAAGGGAAATGGATAGGTTAAAGTTAGATATAGTGGGAATTAGTGAAGTTCGGTGGCAGGAGGAACAAGACTTTTGGTCAGGTGATTACAGGGTTATAAATACAAAATCAAATAGGGGTAATGCAGGAGTAGGTTTAATAATGAATAAAAGAATAGGAGTGCGGGTTAGCTACTACAAACAGCATAGTGAACGCATTATTGTGGCCAAGATAGACACAAAGCCCATGCCTACTACAGTAGTACAAGTTTATATGCCAACTAGCTCTGCAGATGATGAAGAAATTGATGAAATGTATGACGAGATAAAAGAAATTATTCAGGTAGTGAAGGGAGACGAAAATTTAATAGTCATGGGTGACTGGAATTCGTCAGTAGGAAAAGGGAGAGAAGGAAACATAGTAGGTGAATATGGATTGGGGGGAAGGAATGAAAGAGGAAGCCGCCTTGTAGAATTTTGCACAGAGCATAACTTAATCATAGCTAACACTTGGTTCAAGAATCATGAAAGGAGGCTGTATACATGGAAGAAGCCTGGAGATACTGACAGGTTTCAGATAGATTATATAATGGTAAGACAGAGATTCAGGAACCAGGTTTTAAATTGTAAGACATTTCCAGGGGCAGATGTGGATTCTGACCACAATCTATTGGTTATGAACTGCAGATTGAAACTGAAGAAACTGCAAAAAGGTGGGAATTTAAGGAGATGGGATCTGGATAAACTGAAAGAACCAGAGGTTGTAGAGAGTTTCAGGGAGAGCATAAGGGAACAATTGACAGGAATGGGGGAAAGAAATACAGTAGAAGAAGAATGGGTAGCTCTGAGGGATGAAGTGGTGAAGGCAGCAGAGTATCAAGTAGGTAAAAAGACGAGGGCTAATAGAAATCCTTGGGTAACAGAAGAAATATTGAATTTAATTGATGAAAGGAGAAAATATAAAAATGCAGTAAATGAAGCAGGCAAAAAGGAATACAAACGTCTCAAAAATGAAATCGACAGGAAGTGCAAAATGGCTAAGCAGGGATGGCTAGAGGACAAATGTAAGGATGTAGAGGCTTGTCTCACTAGGGGTAAGATAGATACTGCCTACAGGAAAATTAAAGAGACCTTTGGAGAGAAGAGAACCACTTGTATGAATATCAAGAGCTCAGATGGAAACCCAGTTCTAAGCAAAGAAGGGAAGGCAGAAAGGTGGAAGGAGTATATAGAGGGTTTATACAAGGGAGATGTACTTGAGGAAAAAATTATGGAAATGGAAGAGGATGTAGATGAAGATGAAATGGGAGATAAGATACTGCGTGAAGAGTTTGACAGAGCACTGAAAGACCTGAGTCGAAACAAGGCCCCGGGAGTAGACAACATTCCATTAGAACTACTGATGGCCTCGGGAGAGCCAGTCCTGAAAAAACTCTACCATCTGATGAGCAAGATGTATGAGACAGGCGAAATACCCTCAGACTTCAAGAAGAATATAATAATTCCAATCCCAAAGAAAGCAGGTGTTGACAGATGTGAAAATTACCGAACTATCAGTTTAATAAGTCACAGCTGCAAAATACTAACGCGAATTCTTTACAGACGAATGGAAAAACTGGTAGAAGCCGACCTCGGGGATGATCAGTTTGGATTCCGTAGAAATGTTGGAACACGCGAGGCAATACTGACCTTACGACTTATCTTGGAAGAAAGATTAAGAAAAGGCAAACCTACGTTTCTAGCATTTGTAGACTTAGAGAAAGCTTTTGACAATGTTGACTGGAATACTCTCTTTCAAATTCTGAAGGTGGCAGGGGTAAAATACAGGGAGCGAAAGGCTATTTACAATTTGTACAGAAACCAGATGGCAGTTATAAGAGTCGAGGGGCATGAAAGGGAAGCAGTGGTTGGGAAGGGAGTGAGACAGGGTTGTAGCCTCTCCCCGATGTTATTCAATCTGTATATTGAGCAAGCAGTAAAGGAAACAAAAGAAAAATTCGGAGTAGGTATTAAAATTCATGGAGAAGAAGTAAAAACTTTGAGGTTCGCCGATGACATTGTAATTCTGTCAGAGACAGCAAAGGACTTGGAAGAGCAGTTGAACGGAATGGACAGTGTCTTGAAAGGAGGATATAAGATGAACATCAACAAAAGCAAAACGAGGATAATGGAATGTAGTCAAATTAAGTCGGGTGATGCTGAGGGAATTAGATTAGGAAATGAGACACTTAAAGTAGTAAAGGAGTTTTGCTATTTAGGGAGTAAAATAACCGATGATGGTCGAAGTAGAGAGGATATAAAATGTAGACTGGCAATGGCAAGGAAAGCGTTTCTCAAGAAGAGAAATTTGTTAACATCGAGTATAGATTTAGGTGTCAGGAAGTCGTTTCTGAAAGTATTTGTATGGAGTGTAGCCATGTATGGAAGTGAAACATGGACGATAACCAGTTTGGACAAGAATCGAATAGAAGCTTTCGAAATGTGGTGCTACAGAAGAATGCTGAAGATAAGGTGGGTAGATCACGTAACTAATGAGGAGGTATTGAATAGGATTGGGAAGAAGAGAAGTTTGTGGCACAACTTGACTAGAAGAAGGGATCGGTTGGTAGGACATGTTTTGAGGCATCAAGGGATCACAAATTTAGCATTGGAGGGCAGCGTGGAGGGTAAAAATCGTAGAGGGAGACCAAGAGATCAATACACTAAGCAGATTCAGAAGGATGTAGGTTGCAGTAGGTACTGGGAGATGAAGAAGCTTGCACAGGATAGAGTAGCATGGAGAGCTGCATCAAACCAGTCTCAGGACTGAAGACCACAACAACAACACCTCAATAAAAATGACAAAGCACATTGCAGTCTAACTCGACATCTACGAAGTTTATCCAACTTACGTAACCACCGATACATATCCTCTCCGTAGAGGTAAACAATGTGAGACCTGAGTTTCTCCTGGCGTATACAACTTTCAAATAACTTCCGGGAATTCAGCCAGGTAACACCTTAAGCGACCGTCGATATTTCGGTGGGAGCACACCCCGCCACTTTCAAGGCATTTTCGAGTTTGCCTTGAAAATGGCGGGGTGTTCTCCCGCCGAAATATCGGCGTGCGCTGAACGTGTTACCTGGCTGAATTCCCGGAAGTTATTTGAAAGTTGTATACGCCAGGAGAAACTCAGGTCTCATCATTTTGAGCATTTCTTGTATTAGTGTGGTATTTACAGGTAATCACGCTGTAACAGCATGCATTCTCAGAAATGATCAGTTCACAAAGGTACATGTATCACATTGGAACAACCGAAATAAAATGTTCGAACGTACCTACGTTTTGTATTTTAATTTAAAAAACCTACCTGTTAACAACTGTTCGTCTAAAATTGTGAGCCATATGTTTGTGACTATCACAAAGCGAAAAAAGTGGTCCAACTAAAACATTCATATTTCTTTACGTACTACACGAATATGTAATAAAAATGGGGGTTGCTATTTAAAAAACGCAGTTGACATCCGTTTGACCTATGGCAGCGCCGTCTAGCGGGCCAACTATAGCGCAATCTGGTTTCCCCCTTCAAGCTAGACAAGTTTCGTTGTTTGTAGTTTTTTCGTTTGACGCTTATATCGTGAGATATTTGGCCCGGTCGCGATCAGTGGACCTCGCTGTATACGGTCAGAAATAAATAAACTATTGCATCAATTACATATTAACTGTAATTTCTGCAATAAAGCTTACAGATTCAGAATTAGTAGTACAGCATCATCAACGGACATTAAACGACGAAATATTTTGGGTGATGCAGAAGGTATTTTATCTGTATTTTCGGTGATACAAATATAATGACAGTTTTTAAATAATCAAAGGCAGCAACACATCTCGTAGCGTTTTGCCGTTTTCATTACACACGTTTTCTCCAAGCGCTCCTACTATTTTTGGAACTGGTATATTGAGAATTCTGGCAATGAAATCTCCCATGAGTTTGTAATTATTTGTCAGTGGCATTGGTCTCATCAATTTTTCTTCTTCTGGGACATAGTTGGCTGTTATTCTTAGGATTCCTTTTGGACGATGAAGTTATCAAAGATAAGATGTCACCGATAATTCAACCATCGTTTGATCACCATAATTTACTAAAACTAAATTCGGTCTGAACAGGCCTCAGAGTGCTCAAACGGTACCGACCGACTGCCGTGTCATCCTCAGGCGATAAGACGTCACTGGATGCAGATACGGAGAGGCATGTGGTCAGCGCACCATGTTATCGGCTGTTATCAGTTTTCGTGACCGGAGCCACCACCTCCGAATCAAGTAGTGCCTCAATTGGCTTCAAAGGGGCTGAGTGCACCTTTCTTGCCAACAGCGCTCGGCAGACCCGGGGGTCATCCACCCATGTGCGAGCCAAACCCAACAGCGCTTATCTTCGTCGATCATTCGGGAGCCCATACGACCGCTACGAAAAGGCCGTTGGTTGAAGATAATTTAGATACACTACTGGCCATTAAAATTGCTACACCACGAATATGACGTGCTACATACGCGAAATTTAACCGACAGGAAGAAGATTCTGTGATATGCAAATTATTAGCTTTTCAGAGCATTCACACAAGGTAGGCGCAGGTGGCGACACCTACAACGTGCTGACATGAGGAAAGTTTCCAACCGATTTCTCATACACAAACAGTAGTTGACCGGCGTTGCCTGGTGAAACGTTGTTGTGATGCCTCGTGTAAGGAGCAGAAATGCGTACCATCACGTTTCCGACTTTGATAAATGTCGGATAGTAGCCTATCGCGATTGCGGTTAATCGTATCGTGGCATTGCTACTCGCGTTGGTCGAGATCCAATGACTGTTAGCAGAATATGGAATCGGTGGGTTCAGGAGGGTAATACGGAACGCCGTGCTGGATCCCAACGGCCGCGTATCACTAGCAGTCGAAATGACAGGCATCTTATCCGCATGGCTGTAACGAACGGATCGTGCAGCCACATCTCGATCCCTGAGTCAACAGATGGGAACGTGTGCAAGACAACAACCATCTGCACGAACAGTTCGATGACGTTTGCAGCAGCATGGACTATCAGCTCGGAGACCATGGCTGCGGTTACCCTTGACGCTGCATCACAGACAGGAGCGCCTGCGATGGTGTACTCAACGACGAACCTGGGTGCACGAATGTCAAAACGTCATTTTTTCAGATGAATCCAGGTTCTGTTTACAGCATCATGGTGGTCGCATCGGTGTTTGGCGACATCGCGGTGAACGCACATTGGATGCGTGCATTCGTCATCGCAATACTGGCGTATCACCCGGCGTGATGGTATGGGGTGCCATTGGTTACACGTCTCGGTCACCTCTTGTTCGCATTGACGCCACTTTGAACAGTGGACGTTACATTTCAGATGTGTTACAGCCCGTGGTTCTACCCTTCATTCGCTGAAACCAGACGTAAACAGTAATGAAATCCTATACTCAGATTGGAATGTATACCGCAGAGACAGGCTGGACAGTGAAGGGGGAGGCATGTTTATAGTGATAAGAAGTGCAATAGTATCGAAGGAAATTGACGGAGATCCGAAATGTGAAATGATATGGGTGAAGGTCACGGTTAAAGCAGGCTCAGACATGGTAATTGGATATCTCTATAGGCCCCCTGGCTCAGCAGCTGTTGTGGCTGAGCACCTGAAGGATAATTTGGAAAATATTTCGAGTAGATTTCCCCACCATGTTATAGTTCTGGGTGGAGATTTTAATTTGCTGGATATAGACTGGGAGACTCAAACGTTCATAACGGGTGGCAGGGACAAAGAATCCAGTGAAATTTTTTAAAGTGCTTTATCTGAAAACTACCTTGAGCACTTAAACAGAGAACCGACTCGTGGCGATAACATATTAGATCTTCTGGTGACAAACAGACCCGAACTATTTGAAACAGTTAACGCAGAACAGGGAATCAGCGATTATAAAGCGGTTACGGCATCGATGATTTCAGCCATAAATAGAAATATTAAAAAAGGTAGGAAGATTTTTCTGTTTAGCAAAAGTGACAAAAAACAGATTACAGAGTACCTGACGGCTCAACACAAAAGTTTTGTCTCAAGTACAGATAGTGTTGAGGATCAGTGGACAAAGTTCAAAACCATCGTACAATATGCGTTAGATGAGTATGTGCCAAGCAAGATCGTAAGAGATGGAAAAGAGCCACCGTGGTACAACAACCGAGTTAGAAAACTACTGCGGAAGCAGAGCGAACTTCAAAGCAAACAGAAACATAGCCAAAGCCTTGCAGACAAACAAAAATTACGCGAAGCGAAATGTAGTGTGAGGAGGGCCATGCTAGAGGCGTTCAATGAATTCGAAAGTAAAGTTCGATGTACTGACTTGGCAGAAAATCCTAAGAAATTTTGGTCTTATGTCAAAACAGTAGGTGGATCAAAACAAAATGTCCAGACACTCTGTGACCAAAATGGTACTGAAACAGAGGATGACAGACTAAAGGCCGAAATACTAAATGTCTTTTTCCAAAGCTGTTTCACAGACGAAGACTGCACTGTAGTTCCTTCTCTAGATTGTCGTACAGATGACAAAATGGTAGATATCGAAATAGACGACAGAGGGATAGAAAAACAATTAAAATCGCTCAAAAGAGGAAAGGCCGCTGGACCTGATGGGATATCAGTTCGATTTTACACAGAGTACGCGAAGGAACTTGCCCCCCTTCTTGCAGCGGTGTACAGTAGGTCTCTAGAAGAGCGTAGCTTTCCAAAGGATTGGAAAAGGGCACAGGTCATCCCCGTTTTCAAGAAGGGACGTCGAACAGATGTGCAGAACTATATACCTATATCTCTAACGTCGATCAGTTGTAGAATTTTGGAACATGTATTATGTTCGAGTATAATGACTTTTCTGGAGACTAGAAATCTACTCTGTAGGAATCAGCATGGGTTTCGAGAAAGACGGTCGTTTGAAACCCAGCTCGCGCTATTCGTCCACGAGACTCAGAGGGACATAGACACGGGTTCCCAGGTAGATGCCGTGTTTCTTGACTTCCGCAAGGCGTTCGATACAGTTCCCCATAGTCGTTTAATGAACAAAGTAAGAGCATATGGACTATCAGACCAATTGTGTGATTGGATTGAAGAGTTCCTAGATAACAGAACGCAGCATGTCATTCTCAATGGAGAGAAGTCTTCCGAAGTAAGAGTGATTTCAGGTGTGCCGCAGGGGAGTGTCATAGGACCGTTGCTATTCACAATATACATTAATGACCTTGTGGATGACATCGGAAGTTCACTGAGGCTTTTTGCAGATGATGCTGTGGTGTATCGAGGGGTTGTAACAATGGAAAATTATACTGAAATGCAGGAGGATCTGCAGCGAATTGACGCATGGTGCAGGGAATGGCAATTGAATCTCAATGTAGACAAGTGTAATGTGCTGCGCATACACAGAAAGATAGATCCCTTATCATTTAGCTGCAAAATAGCAGGTCAGCAACTGGAAGCAGTTAATTCCATAAATTGTCTGGGAGTACGCATTAGGAGTGATTTAAATTGGAATGATCATATAAAGTTAATCGTCGGTAAAGCAGATGCCAGACTGAGATTCATTGGAAGAATCCTAAGGAAATGCAATTCGAAAACAAAGGAAGTAGGTTACAGTACGCTTGTTCGCTCACTGCTTGAATACTGCTCAGCAGTGTGGGATCCGTACCAGATAGGGTTGATAGAAGAGATAGAGAAGATCCAACGGAGAGCAGCGCGCTTCGTTACAGGATCATTTAGTAATCGCGAAAGCGGTACGCAGATGATACCTAAACTCCAGTGGAAGACTCTGCAGGAGAGACGCTCAGTAGCTCGGTACGGGCTTTTGTTAATGTTTCGATAACATACCTTCACCGAAGAGTCAAGCAGTATATTTCTCCGTCCTACGTATATCTCGCGAAGAGACCATGAGGATAAAATCAGAGAGATTAGAGCCCACACAGAAGCATACCGACAATCCTTCTTTCCACGAACAATACGAGACTGGAACAGAAGGGAGAACAGTTCGAGGTACTCAGGGTACCCTCCGCCACACACCGTCAGGTGGCTTGCGGAGTATGGATGTAGATGTAAATGTAGATCCTTGCGAAACTCTACATTTCAGCAGGATCATGCACGACCGCATGTTGCAGGTCCTGGACGGGCCTTTCTGGATACAGAAAATGTTCGACTGCTGCCCTGGACAGCACATTCTCCAGATCTCTCACCAGTTGAAAACAACGTATGGTCAATGGTGGCCAAGCAACTGGCTCGTCAGAATACGCCAGTCACTACTCTTGATGAACTGTGGTATCGTGTTGAAGCTGCATGGGCAGCTGTACCTATACACGCCATCCAAGCTCTGTTCGACTCAATGCCCTGGCTTATCAAGGCCGTTGTTACGGCCAGAGGTGGTTGTTCTGGGTACTGATTTCTCAGGATCTATGCACCCAAATTGCGTGAAAATGTAATCACATGTCAGTTGTAGTATAATATATTTGTCCAATGAATACCCGTTTATCATCTGCATTTCTTCTTGGTGTAGCAATTTTAATGGCCAGTAGTGTACATCCTTAATTAGTACGTACTCGACACTGAATAACTGTGGCAGAAAGCAGGAAGTGACCAACGAAAAGGTTTAGTCCTGGCATTAGTAAACAGTTGGCTAACAGACTTCTTTCAATTCACTTGACGTCGGAAGGAGGACGCGTAAGAGAAGAAACGGCGGTGACAGATCCTTAATCACTGGGTGAAGTTTGGGCTGAGTGAGTATTTTTGGAGGCGACTCCCCATTCCCCGCACCCCGCCACATCCGCGCCTCCCTACTCACATCGGCCGGCGGCTGGGAGGGAGGGAGGGAGGGAGGAAGATAATCATCAAATTGTAATCAGACGCGCTGCATCTGCCGACGCTAATGTCTGGCCTGGTTCCCCCAGCTGCCGTGCGAGATGGACGGCGCTGTGAGCGGCGAACAGTCACAGCCAGGCACTCTTCCGTCCCGGCGCGGCGCGGCGCGGGCTGGAGATTCGGCACCCAGCAGACGCGCCGCGCCGGGACGCACAACTTTGCCGGTGGCAGTAATGAGGACGTCGATTCAAAAGCAAACTCACATTATTACAACTCCGGCTGGCTGGCTGCTGGAAGGCGCGCGCCAAGGAGGGCGCGGACGCAGCCGGGAGAGGAAAGTTGCCGACGCCCGGAGATGGGTTTCAATAGTAATTTTAAAACAAGTCCCCGATATGATTCTGTTTGCCGCCTGGAGGTGGGCGAACGGTGGCTAGGAAGAGGAGGCGTAGCGTCTCGCTTTGTTCTCCAGTCTCCAGCGGCGCCTAGGCGCAAAGGGCCGGCGAACTGGTTTCCAACCTCGGGTTGTCAGTTTCTGTGTGCCTCCAGGAGCCACCCGGTTGGTATTTTTGGAAAAGTTGCTGCTTCTGTAAACATACAGTATCTCTGGATCAATCTATAAAGCTGTCAAATCTTACGAAAAATGTGTAATTATTCACAGTACAAGACAGCGAGAAAATCCAATATATAAATAAGTTATAAAAGCTTAGCGCAAGTAAACCTGGATCAGCTTAATAAGCTGTCAAAATAGAGCCATCTAGAAAAGCTTACGGAAAATATATAATTTTCCATTATATGAGAACAAGAAAATAATGACCAGACAGATGTAATATCTACATACCGGGTGATCAAAAAGTCAGTATAAATTTGAAAACTTAATAAACCACTGAATAATGTAGATAGAGAGGTAAAAATTGACACACATGCTTGGAATGACATGGGGTTTTATCAGAACCAAAAAAGAAAGTATTTCTAGACGCGTGAAAGATCTCTGGTGATGATCGTGTGCTCAGCCGCCAATTTCGTCATGCTTGGCCTCCCAGGTCCCCAGACCTCAGTCCGTGCGATTATTGGCTTTGGGGTTACCTGAAGTCGCAAGTGTATCGTGATCCACCGACATCTCTAGGGATGCTGAAAGCCAACATCCGACGCTAATGCCTCACCATAACTTCGGACATGCTTTACAGTGCTGTTCACAACATTATTCCTCGACTACATCTATTGTTGAAGAATGATGGTGGACATATTGAGCATTTCCTGTAAAGAACATCATCTTTGCTTTGTCTTACTTTGTTATGCTAATTATTGCTATTCTGATCAGTTGAAGCGCCATCTGTCGGACATTTTTTGAACTTTTGTATATATATTTTTTTTGTTCTAATAAAACCCCGTGTCATTCCAAGCATGTGTGTCAATTTGTACCTCTCTATCTACATTATTCCGTGATTTATTCAGTTTTCAAATTTATACTGACTTTTTGATCACCCAGTACATTATGAACAACTTAATATTGTACTATAAAATAAGAATAACGCCGAAATAAGCTTATAGTACGAAAGAACAATGAAGTCTACGCAGCTAACAGGAAATAACTATTCATTAAAACGTCATACTGTGAATTCTGTTATGCTGCAGGCCCTACAATGCGGAAAATACCATAGAGAATTAAAGTTCACGGAGAAAATATAAAAAGCTCCAGGTTTTACGATGACATTGTATTCTGTCAGAGGCAGCAAAATGCTTGAAAGATGAGCTGAACGGAATGCATAGAGTCTCTTGAAAATAGATTGTAACCTGGATAGAAACAAAACTAAAGCAAGGGTGAGGGAATGTAGCCCCGTTAAAGAAGGCGACGCTGAGGGAGTTTGGTTAGGAAATGAGACAAGAAACATGCCAGATGAATTTTGCTCGTTGCGTTTCAAAATAATTCACGATAGCGCAAGTAGAGAGGACATAAAACGCAGTCTGGCGTTAGTATGAGTAGAACGGCTGAAAAACAGAAATTTGTTTACATCTACATGTGAATGTATGTTCAAGCTAATCTCAGACTAATACAGCGATTTCGACACGTTTTTCACAACAGATGAGAAAGGTTTGGCTATGTAATTTACTAGTGAACTTGCCATCGCTTCGTAATTGCTAAATATGTATGGGAATTTGATATGTACCCTAATCGCCTTCCCCCTCCTCCCTGTCTCTGTCCATCTCCTCTTCGCCCCTCTCTCTTTCTCCATCTCCTACAACTCCCGCTCTCTCTGTCCATCTCCTCCTACTCCTATCTCTTTCCACTTCGTCCTCATTCTCTCTCTGTCCATTTCCTTCTTCCCATTCTCTGTATCTATTTCCTCCAGCCCTTTCTGCCCATCTCCTCTCCACCCCTCTCTCTGAAACTGAGATTTGTTCGTTTTTATTGTCAATGAATCTTTTATTGCGAACTGAAGTCACTTAAAATGAAAAGGTAAACATTATACGGGTATGTCAGACCTCTCTTGTTGCTACCTATGTGAGGATAGGACCTTTAGTGACAATATTTCTCGTAGTTTTATTCTGGGAACGGGTAGGATGACAAATTTCCAGACGATTCTGATTCCGTAGTAGTATTCTAATCATAAGCCATCAATGCATCCTCCCTGTTTTTTTATTAAAAGCGACTGCAAAGGGGAAAAACAGCACATAGTTACGAATTCATTTTTTTTAATTATGTCTAAAGAGGAATAATATGTGTGGGAGAAACAATTTGTCTAATGCCTAAATGCCTTGCTGTCGTAGTTAGAACTCACTGCGGGAAAGAAAATGAAACCACACATTTTGACAGTACCGCATAGCTTAAGATTTTATTTCTCTGAGTCAGTTTTAAGAGAAATCCTACATTCCTATTTAAAAAAAATGTAGTCTATATCCGTCTGAATATTTATTAATGCATCGTGTAAAATTTTCATGTAAATTGGTGAATAACCTTTCGAGATTTTTGCTGACAACTTTTTTCCATTCATACAATACGAATCACCTAAAACTTGCATCGCAAACATTGCAGAAATGGGAAGTGCTATTGATGTGCAGTTTTTACATAATGGATTGGTAGAGGGGCTCGTGTTGTTGATGTAGAACCTTTCGAGATTTTTACTAATATCGTTTCTCCTTCACACAGCCCAAATCATCTGAAACTTGTACCGCAAATATTGCCGAAAAGGAAAGTGCTATTGATGTTCGGTTTTCACAGAATAGACTGGCAGCCAGGGACTCATACTCTTAGCCAATTAGCAGACCGTAATTATACTTAGAAAGTGTATTTTTTGTGCACACATACACTTTTTTTAAAGGGAACAGTACCTACTGACATTAACAAACTAAAAGTAAGGTAAATAAGAATATCAGTGGTTTTTGTTGCAGGATTGTAATGCGAGTCGTTTACGAGATATCGTATTTTGAAAACTTCCTACACTAACACTTTTTCAGTATCTGTGGCAACACGAAATATAGAACAATGCGAGTAGTTACGAAGATTCTGACCTGTAACTTGACAACTAACCATCACAGGCTGTGTTCAAAATGACCACCGCCAGCGGCAATACACGCCTCCAGACTGGTATGGAACGACTGTTGCACACGTGCTAGCATTTCTGAAGAGATACTCGCACAGGCTACAATAATATGTCTTTGCATATTATCGAGTGTAGTTTGGTATGTCCTTGTAAACAGCGTCTTTCAGCTTTCCCCGTAGAAAAAATTCTGCAGGCGTCAGATCTTGGGAACCGGCTGGCCAAGGTGCAGGTCCTCTGCGTCCAATCCAACGATTTGGAAAAAATTCGTGCAGACATGCTGAGTACTTCCTGCACAATGGGCTGGACAGCCATCACGTTGGTACCGCAGGTACCTCATAGTCTGCAGAGGAACGTCTCGTACCATCCATGGAAGATGGTCTGTTAGGAGGCTGTGATACTTGTGCACGTTAAGTGTTCCGTCTATGAAAAACTGGCCTGTGGGCTGATAGTTCACTATGGCACACCACACTTTTACACTGCATGGACGCTGACGTTCCACCTGACGAAACAAAGGGGAGTTGTTAACATACCAATAGTGCATGTTTCGGCGGATTACCTGGCCATTATTGGTAAATGTAGCTTCGTCCCTAAACAAGATACGTGATACATCTTGGCTATTCTGTCTTAATACCCATGTGCAGACGTTAACACGATCCTCACAATCTTTCCCAAACAGCTCTTGATGGAGAGATATAGGATGGGGATGGAACTTAATGTAGATGGAGAACGCGTTTGACACTTGTCTGACTCGTGCCACTTCCCTCATGGTACCGCGTGGGAGCTCACGTGCGGATCAACTACAACAGGAGCAAGAACATTAATTTCCCCCTCTTCTGCCGCCACTTGCTTCCTTATGTTAACGTTGTCTAGGTGATACGCTACCACTTTCACGAAACTGGTTGAAGAGGCTGATAACTAACTCCCAATATCGTTGACATCTATTGTCATATCTTGCCGCATACACTTTACAACGAACTTTATTCTTCCTACATACACCATGAGAACGTCGGCTTTTTCTGCGTTGGTAAACCCCATTGTCCACTCACGACCTACTGCTTGGACTGTCACACACTGACTAACGAGTCACAGTGCACTCAAGGAGCACACAAACGCATTGCAAGCAAACATGACAGCATCGTACTCACCAACTACGTAGGCTGAATGGCACAAACATGTGTCGGTATGGGAACTTTCCGAAATACGAATTCTCGTAAATGACTCACACTAGAATCTTGCAATAAACACCACTGACAATCTAATTTACCCTACTTGAAGTTTCTTAATGTCAGTAGGCATTGTTCCCTTTAAGAAAGTGTATCTTTGTACAAAAAATACACTTTCGAAACATTATTACAATCTGGTTATTGGCTAACAGTACTACCAATCCATTCTGTGAAAACCATACATCAATAGCACTTTCCATTTCTGCTATATTTGTGGCTTTTATGTCTTCATCTTCATCATCATCAAATCGTCGATCGAGGACCCTATGGATCATGCGCCGACCTCACAATGCTCTTCCATATATGGCGATCTTGTGCACTTTGCATCCAGTTGTCACGGATTCCTAGCTGACAATGGTCTTTCTGTACCTCATCCTCCCATCGCATTCCGCGTCTTCCGATTGGACGGGTACCATCAAGTCTTCTCATAAATACGAGTTTTGCCCGAGAGGTGTCTAGTCTCCTAGCAATGTGGCCTGCCAAGCGTATTCTCCGCGCTTTCAGTTCTTGAACAATGTTCGATTACCTCATCAGCTCATAGAATTCTTGGTTTTATCTACGACTGCACAAGCTCCCTTCCTGGACAGGCCCAAAGATCCTTCTCATAATTTTTCTTTCGAAAACCAACAAGTTTTCCTCATCCTTCTTTGTTGTGCTTAGGATTTCTGTCCCATACAACGATACTAGCACTATCGCGGCATTGTATGCTTTAAGTTTGGTTTTATTAGACAGATTCTTGAATGACAGTACCTACTTTAGACAGAAATTCATCCTATATATATATATATATATATATATATATATATATATATATATATATATATATATATAGCCCCACATTAATGAGACTGTAAGTGCCATACGCATGTTGGTACTGGAAGTAGGTCACAAATTCAAGACATAGAAAAACAAAAACTAAGGGAAATTATTGTTAACGTTATTACCAAAAATCTCAAAAAGTTCTTGCCCTGTTTACTCTTACACTGTGTCGAAGAACTTTTTGAGATTTTTGGTAATAACGTTAACAATAATTTCTCTTTAAGTTGTATAGGTTACCAGCATGTAGTAATAAGTGTATTATGCGTACTTCTATCTTTTATATATTTAACTGGCGTTTGGAGTGACATCTCATGGCTACAGGAGAGGAGGCATCTGGCGGGAAAGTATACAGCCCTCTCAACTGCAGAAGCTTGACCAGAATCCATGTGAAAGTCTAGTGATCCATCAATAAAGTACGTACCTGCAAACTGAAATGTAGAGAGATCGAAAGCCGTTTGGACCAGAAACTTTTCTGTCTCCCTTTTAACCTAGCTATCACCTCTTAATGACGTGAACATTCGCCAGACACGACACATGGTTCAGATTCCACGCCAACCTGCTGGTCGCCATTCCCAGATGGATAACGGGGGTCAGTTAGGGACACGCAAGACGCGGAAGTGGCGTCCAATCGAAAGACTTTCATACGTCATTTAACCACACGAAATTATCAACACCACAATCTACACGTCTATACATATCTTCTTCTACAGGGTGGTCCACTTAAAAGTTTCAGTACAAATATCTCTGGAACAACAACAGACATTTAAAAACGACGTTCACAAACATGAACGTAAAGCAGGGACTCATAAAAGTAAATACTAAGAAATAAATACTACGAGACATTCCGAAATGTAAGCAAATATTTTTTTCAACACAAGCTAATGCTCTTTTTTTAAAAAAATGGACACCCCATATTATTTCTTACGCAATCAATAAAACGAAACATTACTAGAAGAATGGCATTGGATGCATCACAATTCATTAATTAGATACCGAGAAATTCCAGAGCGAAGTTAACGCTTGAACTACACGACACACGCCGCTATTGCATATCCCGAAATGTAAGCATGAACCCCACGTTGTTCTCAACATAAGTTTGTGTTTAAATTAATATTTGATGACGTTTTAAAATGTCTCATAGTATTTATTTTCTGTGGGATCTGTGGGATCCTACCCATTCGTGCAATATAGGGTGCCTAGGAAGCTTTTTTCTCGGATACCTAGACAACATACAAGCAAATCATATTAACGGCGTTTATTACCGTATTTGAACTGACAATACTCAACTTGCGTATGTAGAAGGTGGGTCGCAATCAATTGGCGACATGCAAATAATCAATATCCTTCGATGGATACAATTTTCATGCAAGTTAATCCCACAAGTTCATAACTCACTGGTCTTCCAGTGCGGCTCTTCTAGAGCGGCAGAGACTATGCGGCGCGTCGCCTTTATTCTCTTCGTGTTGAGGCCGCTCCTGTCGTGGTGACGTCCTGGTCAGCGTGCTATTGGCTGACGTCGTCTCACAGCCCTCTCTGTTGTATCGTTCTTATTCTTCATGCCGGCGTGTGTCATTACGCAGGATGAGCCCCTGCCTTATATTCGTACTCGTGGAAGTCGTTTTTCAATATCTGTTGTTGTTCCAGAGATATTTGCGCTAAAACGTTTAAATGGACCACCCTGTATATATGTTATAAACTGAAGTCGTCAGCAGCGCTTTTCTGTCTGCTTGTGAAAGCTAATTTCAGGATCTCTAGGGATTTTAATATGATTTTCCGTAATAGAAAGACATTCACCAGGAAGGTTTGTGTATGTAATTTATTACCGCTGTACCAAACAAGTCGTCTGGCTGTAAAGACTTAGTGCTACTCGTGCAAAGCTGGGACGGGTCGCTAGTCTAATGAACGTTGAAGGGATATGAAGTTATTTTCTAAATGTATTAGTCTGTGGTGTAGGCTTATATGGAAGTGAAACATGAACGGTAAGCAGCATAAACAAAAAGACAATAGGCGCTTTCGAAATGGTAACAAAAGCTTTTCTGAGAAAGGTAAATTTGTTGCATGATATAAATTTAAGTCTTAGGCATATTTTTCTGAACGTATTTCTCTGGAGCGTAGCCATGCATGGATATGGAACACGGCCAATAAGCAGTTCAGACAAGTAAAAAACCAAACTTTTAAAATGTAGTGCTGTCGAAGGATGTTGATGACTAGATGAATAGCCGGCCGGAGTGGCCGTGCGGTTCTAGGCGCTACAGTCTGGAGCCGAGCGCCCGCTACGGTCGCAGGTTCGAATCCTACTTCGGGCACGGATGGTGTGATGTCCTTAGGTTAGTTAGGTTTAATTAGTTCTAAGTTCTAGGCGACTGATGACCTCAGTAGTTAAGTCGCATAGTACTCAGAGCCATTTGAACCATTTGAACTAGATGAATAGCTCGCCTAACTAATGAGGAAGTATTGGATCAAACTGGAGAAACAAGAAATTTATGGCCCAAACTGACTAAAAGTATGGATCGGTTGATAGGATACGTCCTGCAACATCAAGGCATTGTCGGCTGGGTTATGGAAGTAAGTTAAAAAAAACAGAGGCTTGAATACAATAAGTATTTGTGAAAATCCGCAACGGAGGAAGTTATTTATAGAGTAAAAATCCGCTTCATTTGCCAGTAATTTCTTAATTTATTTCACAGCCGGTTTCGAAGCATGAAGTTTCATCTTCAGGTGGCACCAAATAATCATGGGAAATAAAATGTGTGGCGGTCGGACCAGAGAGGATCCAAGCTAGTGAAATGAAATTCCTAACGGGTATGTTAGGCAAAACGAGGAGACACAGGGTTAGAAATGCAGATGTTAAAAAGGAGAATCATAGAGCTAAGAAGAGTAGGTTAAATTGCTGTGAACATGTAAAGAGAATGGAAAACGAAGGAATAACATGACGAATGATGATGGCAAAATTCGGGGGCAAGAGGTCGGGCTCGGCGAACGACATTGGCGTTCGAACGAGCTGGAGATTTTCGATACTTCGCAGAGCTCGATACAGAATCGAGAGGTGCTAGAAAAATCACATTTGACGATAGCGAGAGGCTAAAGAACTGCCGCAAGAAGGAGCTATAATTCTGCTTTAAATCCAACCGTTTAGTGAAACACAGTTACAAAATGGTAATAAATCCTGTCACCATACAAACTCCTGTTGTATTTGAAGTAATTTACAATTAGCATTCTCATAGAGTATTTGCTGATATCGTAAATAGATAGTTATGGTTAAATCAAATAACGGAAAGTCCAAAATGAAGTGTAACAACATTATGAAAATGGTAGTTGCTACTCACAATATAGTAACGATGCTGAGTCGCAGAAAGGTACAACAAAAAGACTGTCTGGAAGTTAGCTTGCGGCCAACAATGCTTTTGTTAAAAATAGACAGCTCCAGTTGCCTGAGACTGTGGTCATGTGTCTGCGAGTTACGTTTGCGTGAGTGTGTTTGTATGTTGTCTGTTTCGACAAGGGTCATGTTGGCCGAAAGCTAAATTTCCGACAGTTTTTTTTTTTTTGTTGAGCCTTTCTGCGACTCACCATCTCCGCTATATGGTGAGAGGCAACTTATCATTTTAATAATATTGTAACATTTACGGTTACTGTTTTATGTAAAACTAACAGCCAAACGCAAAAGTATTGTTATTCAAAAATATTACTGAACCAACACAATGTTTTATTTGGTTATTAGAGACTACAATAACTTACCAAGCGATTTGTAAAAGAGCAATTAGATTCTTGCTCAAGAATTAGCATAACGTGCAAAAAGTTACCAGTTTTTAATCAGTCTTAAAATAAGATGTTAACATTTAGATGAAACGAGGAAGAAAATTAGTTGGGAATTGAATTAAAAAGCTTAACAAACAAATCACATTACACTGAATGTAACTGCACTCCCGAGAATGAATAACAACTGCAAAACCCGCTGTGGAGATAGTACAGGGTGGTCCATTGATCGTGACCGGGCCAAATATCTCACGATTTAAACGTCAAACGAAAAAACTACAAAGACGAAACTTGTCTAGCACAAAGGGGGAAACCAGATGGCGCTATGGTTCGCCCGCTAGATGGCGCTGCCATAGGTCGAACGGATATCAACTGCGTTTTTAAAAATATGAACCCCCATTTTTTATTACATATTCGTGTAGTACGTAAAGAAATATGAATGTTTTAGTTGGACCACTTTTTTCGCTTTGTGATAGATGGCGCTGCAATGGTCACAAACGTGTAAGTACGTGGTATCACGTAACATTCCGCCAGTGCGGACTGTATTTGCTTCGTGATACATTACTCGTGTTAAAGTGGACCGTTTACCAATTGCGGATAAGGTCGATATCGTGTTGATGTATGGCTATCGTTATCAAAATGCCCAACGGGCGTGTGCTATGTATGCTGCTCGGTATCCTGGACGACATCATCCAAGTGTCCGGACCGTTCGCCGGATAGTTACGTCATTTAAGGAAACAGGAAGTGTTCAACCACATGTGAAACGTCAACCACGACCTGCACCAAATGATGATGCCCAAGTATGTGTTTTAGCTGCTGTCGCGGCTAATCCGCACATCAGTAGCAGATAAATTGCGCGAGAATTGGGAATCTCAAAAACGTCGGTGTTGAGAATGCTACATCAACATCGATTGCACGCGTACCATATTTCTACGCACCAGGAATTGCATGGCGACAACTTCGAACGTCGTGTACAGTTCTGCCACTGGTCACAAGAGATATTACGGGCCGATGAAAGATTTTTTTGACGCGGTCTATTTAGCTACGAAGCGTCATTCACTAACAGCGGTAAAGTAAACCGGCATAATATGCACTATTGGGTAACGGAAAATCCACGATGGCTGCGACAAGTGGAACATCAGCGACCTTGGCGGATTGATGTATGGTGCGGCATTATGGGAGGAAGGATAATTGACCCCCATTTTATTGATGACAGTCTAAATGGTCCAATGTATGCTGATTTCCTATGTAATCTTCTACCGATGTTACTACAAGATGTTTCACTACATGACAGAATGGCGATGTACTTCCAACATGATGGATGTTCGGCACATAGCTGGCGTGCGGTTGAAGCGGTATTGAGTAGCATATTTCATGACAGGTGGATTGGCCGTCGAAGCGCCAGACCACGGCCCTCACGTTCACCGGATCTGAAGCCCCGGATTTCTTTCTGTGGGGAAAGTTGAAGGATATGTGCTATCGTGATCCACCGACAACGCCTGACAACATGCGTCTGCGCATTGTCAATGCATATGCGGACATTACGGAAGGCGAACTACTCGCTGTTGAGCGAATGGTTCAAATGGCTCTGAGCACTATGGGACTCAACTGCTGTGGTCATAAGTCCCCTAGAATTTAGAACTACTTAAACCTAACTAACCTAAGGACATCACACACATCCATGCCCGAGGCAGGATTCGAACCTGCGACCGTAGCGGTCGTGCGGTTCCAGACTGTAGCGCCTTTAACCGCTCGGCCACTCCGGCCGGCTGTTGAGCGAAATGTCGTTACACTATTGGCTAATGCACTGAGGTTGACGGACATCATTTTGAGCATTTATTGCATAAATGTGGTATTTACAGGTAATCACGCTGTAACAGCATGCGTTCTCAGAAGTGATAAGTTCACAAAGGTACCTGTATCACATTGGAACAACTGAAATAAAATGTTCAGACGTACCTACGTTCTGTTCAAAAATGGCTCTGTGCACTATGGGACTCAACTGCTGAGGTCATTAGTCCCCTAGAACTTAGAAATAGTTAAACCTAACTAACCTAAGGACATCACAAATATCCATGCCCGAGGCAGGATTCGAACTTGCGACCGTAGCAGTCTTGCGGTTCCAGACTGCAGCGCCTTTAACCGCACGGCCACTTCGGCCGGCCCTACGTTCTGTATTTTAATTTAAAAAACCTACCTGTTACCAACTGTTCATCTAAAATTGTGAGTCATATGTTTGTGACTATTTCAGCGCCATCTATCACAAAGCGAAAAAAGTGCTCGAACTAAAACATTCATATTTCTTTACGTACTACACGAATATGTAAAAAAATGGGGGTTCCTACTTAAAAAACGCAGTTGATATCCGTTTGACCTATGGCAGCGCCATCTAGCGGGCCAACCGTAGCGCCATCTGGTTTCCCCCTTCAAGCTAGACGAGTTTCGTCTTTGTAGTTTCTTCTTTTGACGCTTATTTCATGAGATATTTGGCCCGGTCACAATCAATGGACCACCCTGTATAAGGGGCGATCAACAAGTTTCTGTTTGAGTGCGTTGCTGCAGAGTGTTATGGAACCATCATGAGTACGATACGGGTATACAAGCACCGACATCTAGGCAAAGGGTTAGTGTGCCATTCGAAATGAAACATGTTGATCGCCCCTTATACATTAATAATGGTTTGACATGTCACAGAGATAGTACCAAAAGAAGTCACTAGACCACGCGAAGATCGAAAGCGTGGACAGAGGTCGAGATATCCCGAGCTTTGACATCAATAGCTCGAACAGTTCGGATCGAGCTCAAGCGCAGCACTATCAAGGGGAAGACAGAGAGCAAGATGGACTGACTAGATCAAGACGAGTTTAAGAAGAAGGAATCTAGGATGTAACAAAAAGGTTAATAGGAAAACAATGGTGGAAAGACACAGGAAAGTGGTGAAGTATCATAAATGTCTCAACCCGGCCTGACGCTGGGTAGAGGGGAAACGTGGACGATTACGACCGAGGAAACCTCTGACTCCTTCAAGAAGGTGATATTAAAATTTCACGGCCACATTCTCTCAGTAAATGATGACTGCCTGACCAAAAGACTTCTGTATTGTCATCCCATTGAACGTTAACAGTAATTAGCTGCTTTAGGAAGTTCGTATCACATATGCCATATTACAGGACAGATCCGCATTTAGAAAACATGTCGAGAATCATTAGTTTGCAAACAATTCGAGGACTGGAATCAACATAACTTGGACAAAAGAACGGAAGAAAAAGTTGACGCAGAATGAGAAAGCGAACACATCTGGTAAACATGTAAAGACGCAAAATTGGCACTTCTACCGTCTTTGTAGAGGTCATTTTCATTGCCAACGAAACAGTTTTCGATTCCTGATGAGGACGGATCGGAAGATGGTCGAAACATCGGTTTTATTTTGTAGTTTACCTGTTTTTAGTGTAACAAAATAACAAAAGCTAAAAACACGAAAGTTTTATTCGGAAGCAGCATTATTTGTTAAACTGAAGTTTAGTTGACTTGAACATTTCCGAAACGAGTGCTTCAATTAATTTATTGGTGCTCTTATGTTCGAGGAAGAATGCAGGATGATGGGGAATATGACTTTCCATTTGGCTATGAGTTCGTGGAAACATATCATTTTTGGAAACTAGATGTAACCTACTGTGTCCTCATACCGTGGTCATATAATCAAATGCTCGTCAATTTATAGCAGCCTAAAATTTATCTCTATACCCAACTACACTTTTTTTCTCTTTTGTATTAAGACAATTTTTAAAACGTGTGTCCCATGAATCGAGGGCGCTGCCATCAGTTACCGACAGTTCACGATGGGAAGCTGGATAATCATTTTCAGACTTATATACGAGAGATGTGTAACCCAGAAAAAGTCACGCTTGACAGTGGAATACTGTATGTTGTGAGTAGCAATGGTGCGGAAGCACGTGCATCGAGAACAATGAAATTATATTATGCTCGTTCCCAGGTTACCTTCTTCAAATAGCTATAACGTAAGTTCCATAAATGAGAATAGAATACGTTTCAAAATACTACTGCAATCGACATCAACGAAAAATATACCACGTGCTGAACCTTTTCAGTAACTAAACTTATCACCACTCTGCTCCACACACCTGATAGACTCTGTTGCTCTGTCGCTCTACGTGAAATAAAATCTAGAACTAGTAGTGCGACCAGTTGGCTTGCGTTTCGGTCGGGATACAGTTTCTTCTGTGAACAGATCCCATTCCCACTGACGGGCTAAGGTCGTTCCCCACAAATGGGCTACCTGATGGAATGAATCTGCTTTCCCTGCAGCATGCGACAGACCATTTTACTCGCAGATCCGGTCGGATACAGCCTGGGGCATTTCTGGCGTATTCAGCAGGACAGAATTCGTTTTCTGGGTTGCGGTTCTGGAATGGGCGTCTGGGATGCTATTGCTAAGCCACCCAGGGCAATTCCGAAAAATTTAAATGTAAAATGAAACCAGTATCGTACGAAAGTCTTTTTTCTGTCACAAAGGGCTCTCTATTTTTCAAAGTACATAAATTTCAGTTAATAGGGACGTACGCCCTATATTTTTTTATAGTCGCATTAAAATTCCAAAGAACGTTGAGAAAGGAGTTGCGTGGGAAGGATATCAATAAACAATGCAACACTCGAATGGATGATTCCATTCGGCAGGCTATGCAAATACAAGATATTAAAAATATTGTACCTCTATCCGATCAGATATGACTAGACAGTTTCAATAATTAAATACACAACAAAATCAGAGAAGCATCTACAGCTACATCTATATCTACGATGGTTGCCCAGAAAGTAATGCACCGCATTTTTTTCTTCGGCAATTCTTTATTGTGCATAATGAGAACTACCCACAAGAAAGAATTGTGTTTTATCTACACGCCCTATTTTTCCTCGTAATCTCCATCCCATTCTATGGCCCTCCCCAGCGCGAAACAAGAGCGTGTATGTCCTGCCGGTACCAATCCTTGTCCTGGGTGCGTAGCCAGTGCTTCACTGTGTGAATCACGTGCTCATCGTCTCAAAATGTCTTCCCCCTCTTCCGAGGGGGCTAGGTCAGATGTGTTAGGTGTGACAACCGTGGATGGTCTCTCCGATGGCTGCAAATCGTGGAGCTCCGCCGAACCGCCTTCTGATGACCTCATCTTCCATGCCCAGCAACTAACTGTACTTCTGTCGACAACAGATGCTGCATAAACTTTGGACAAGCGTTTGTGAATATTCACCATAGTTTCTTTCTCTGCAGAGAGAAATTCAATGGCGGCTCGTTGCTTGTAACGTACATCATCTACAGACGCCATTTTGAAACTGTCGTGCACCTACGCTATCTGTCGGAAGTGACTGAAACTAGGCGCGCTCATTCAGGCGACTTCAAACAATACATACGTAACTTTCGCATTCGTAGAATTTTTTTCGGCTGAGAAAAAAAGTGCGGTGCATTACTTTCCGGGCAGCCCTCTTATACTCTGCAAACCATTGTGAGGTGCATGACACAGGGCACGTCCCAGTGTACAATGCTTTTCCCGTTCCATCCACGTATGGAACGCAAGAAGAATAATTGTTTGAATTCCTGTGTGCATGCAGTAACTAATCTAATCTCACGATCCCTATAGAGTGATGCGTAGAAGGTTGTAGTATATTCCTGGAACCAATTTACACCCAGTTCTAGAAACTTTGTTAGTGGACATTCGGGATAATTTCGGGCTATCTTCAAGAGTCTGTCAGTTCAGTTCTTTTAACATCTCAGTGACGCTCTACTGTGGCTCAAACAAACCTGTGACCATTCGTGCTGCCCTTCTCTGTAGACGCTCAGTTTCCCGTGCTATTCCTATTTGGCAAGGATCCCACACACACCAACAATTTTTCTGGATTGGTCGCACGAGTGACTTGTGAGCAGTCTTCTTTATAGACTGACTGTATTTCTCTAGTATTCTACCAATAAACCGAAGTTTTCTACTTCCTTTACACACGACTGGGTATACTAAGTGCTACACCCAGGTATTATTATGAGTTTACGAATTCCATCTGTGACTCACTGATATTACATTCATAGGATACTACGTTATTTCTTTTTGTGAAGCGCTCAATTTTACATTTCTGAACATTTACAGCAAGGTCCCAGTGTTTGCACCACTCTCAAATCTTATCATGCACTGACTGAATATTTGTGCAGCTTCTTTCAGACTGTACTTTACTGTAGATAACTTCAACATCTGATAAAACTTTGAGGTTAATGCTAATGTTGACCACAAGGTCATGAATATACACGAACAGCAAAGGACCCAGACAATTCCCTGGGATACACTCGAAACTACTACTACATTTGCCAATGACTCTTTATCCAAGATAACATTCTGCGCCCTTCCTACCAAGAAAACCTCAATCCAGTCAGAAATTCCGCCTGATATCCCATATGATAGTACTATCGATAATAATCGTAGGTTTGGTACTGTGTCAAACGCTTTTCGGAAATCGAGAAACATTGCGTCTATCTGACTCCCTTGATCCGTGGCTTTCAGGATGTTATCTGCGAGTTGCGTTTCACATGATCAACGTTTTCGAAATCCGTGCTGGTTGGAATGGAGGAGGTCGTTCTGTTCGACATATGCCATTATCACTATGGTGGACATAATCTTCTTGAGAGATTCAGCAAATGTTTAGATAATTAAGATAATGCTCTGTGTTTCTCATACACAAGACGGGTTCTGAAGCGACTACTTATTTGAACATGATTCAGAGTGATGTAATGAAATTAAAAATGTCCAGCTGTGAGGGGAGAGTGAATGAGAACTATCTTAATTACCTCATTATATCTGAGTTAATAACATATTCTAAGTTTCTGCAACATATTAATATCAGGGGTCTTGGACGGTATTTTTGTGGGTCACTTCTACCTCCCTTCTTGTAGACAGTGGCACTTGTGCGTTCTTCCAGCTACTGAGCACTAATTTTTGTTCGAGATATCTACAATAGATTATAGTTAACAGAGTGGATAACTCAGCAGCAAATTGAATAGAGAATCTGATAGGGTCTCCATCATATCATGGCGCTTCGTTCAGTTTTAACGATTTCAGCGCTTTCTCGACACCACTGACACTAATTCCATTTCACTCATCTTTTCAGTGGCACAAGAATAAAATTGTGGCAACACTCCTTGATGTGTCGGCAGCGGGGCCAACACCTTGTAGATCGAAGTGGCTGAAAGTGCACGCTAAACTAACGCAGACGGGCGTGAAGTACTGGAACATGAGACTTATTAATGAATAAGAAGAACAGTACGTAGCTGGAATAATATACTTAACTTTATTCTCTTGTTAGAATACATCTCTTGAATAGTAGTACGCTATAAGCACTGATACAAATGGCGCCTTGCTAGGTAGTAGCTATGGAATAAGCTGAAGGCTATTCTATCAGTCTCTCGGCAATTGAGAGGAAGACTTGGTAGGTCTGGTCGCAAGCTATGTCGTCCGTACAACTGGGGCGAGGTCTAGTCCGTGTATTGTGACCTGCCATGTGGTGGCGCTAGGATTGCGATTACACAGTGGCGACACGCGGGTCCGACATGTACTACAGGACCGCGGCCGATTTAAGTTACCACCTAGCAAGTGTGGTGTCTAGCGGTGACACCACATTCCTCCCCCGCAAATCGGCGAACGGTCGTGAGATAAGGCTTCCGCCCGCCGTGGGGAGGACCCCATGTTGACGTATGCGATGAGGTGGGGAGCCTAACAACAGGCGAGGCTGTGCCACCCGCACCCGGCCATTCGGTCCGAGGGGAGCTAGGAAACGCCTGCAAACCTAGTCCAGGGTGCACGTCAACATGAGGTGTATGCGCACGTAATGAGACAGAAGGGTCGACCTCCATGTGGTCGGAGCACCCGACGGGCGAAGACGACATCTGGTCCGGAGCGGGCAAGAGGTCCATGGCGGAGGACGGCTGGGCACGGGAAGCGAGCGGCGGCGCGTGACCCAGGGAGGCGCGTGGCGGCTGCAGCGAAGCGTCCACTGCGGGCGGCGCCGGCGGCAGCTGCGGCGGCCGCTGCGGCGGCGGCGGCGCGACGCCATGGGGCAAAATGGAAGGCAGCGTCGGTAACACCTGGGGATGAGGCGAGCCAGTAGATGGGTCCCCAGGGCGCTGACCTGACGGCTCCGTCGCTGAAAGCAGACGGGGAGCAGCAGAACCCAGGCGACGACAGAGGCGCAGCTGATTGAGATGCCGACGCACCTCACCAGAGGCCCCCAAAACCAAATACATCGCGCGGCCGAGGCAGCGAAGAATGCGCCCTGCGAGCCAACGCCGTGAACCGCGATAAGTGCGATAATAGACAACGTCGCCAGGAGCAAAAACAGGAGTCTGCCGCTGCACAGGAACCTGATGCGGCGGATGCAGCAAAGACATCAGGGTGCGATGAGATCGACCATGGAGCAATTCAGCCGGCGAGCGACCATCGCGGGGCTGAGAGCGATACGATGACAAAAAGAGCAACAAAGCGTCCTCCCGAGAATGCGATTCTTTCAATTTCAACATCTGTGACTTGAACGTCCGGACCAATCGTTCAGCGGCACCGTTGGACTGAGGCGAAAACGGCGCGGATGTCAGATGTTGAATACCATTAGCCGTGCAGAATGACTGAAATTCTGCGGACATGAATTGTGGGCCATTGTCGGAAACAATAGTCTGCGGAAGACCTTCAATGCAAAAGATAGCAGACAAGGCTTGGATTGTGGCAGAAGACATCGTGGAAGACATCCGGACAACAAAAGGAAAATTACTGAAAGCATCGACCACAACCAACCATCGAGCATTCCAGAACGGACCAGCAAAATCTATGTGCAAGCGTTGCCAAGGGGAAGTGGCTTTCGGCCATGCAAAGAATTTCCGCGGCGGTGCGGATTGGTGTTCGGCACACGCCACGCAAGAGGAGCACATATTCGTAATCGCAGCATCGATTCCGAACCAAGTACAGTGCTGACGAGCAAGTTGTTTCGTACGCACTATACCCCAATGTCCTTGGTGAAGAAGCTTTAAGACAGAGGACTGTAACGAACGTGGGACTACGACTCGGGATTGATCATTATCGGAACGCAACAACAAAACACCACGTCGTACAAAAAGTCTCTCCTTGTGAGCAAAAAAACTGCGAACCAAAGGATCCTCGATCCGTGACTTTGACAAGGGCCAATGCGTAGCAACAAAACGCAAAACAGTAGCAAGGACAGGGTCAGCAGCTGTGGCTGTAGCTACACGACGAAAATCAATCGGAAACGATGCGACCACGTCATCGGCTTCCGAATCAATGAACATGCAAGCAAGTTCGGAAGAATCGAATGCTTTATCCTCAGCAACAGGCAAACGGGACAACGCATCAGCGTTTCCGTGCTTAGCAGTGGACCGATACAAAATATCGTAGCGGTACTGCGAGAGAAAAAGTGACCAGCGAATGAATTTCTGCGCTGTACGTGGAGGTACAGGCTTGTGCGGATGAAAAAGCGATGTCAACGGTTTGTGGTCTGTGATGATGGTAAAGTGACGACCATACAAGAAGTCATGGAACTTGGTAACACCAAACACGAGAGCTAAAGCTTCTTTCTCTATTTGTGAATAATTTCTTTGCGCAGATGAGAGCAATTTCGACGCAAAGGCAATAGGGCGATCATGCGAGCCATCTTTGTGCGCAAGCACAGCACCGATCCCGAAATCCGATGCATCAACCATCAAGAAAAGGGGTTTTCGGGGATCGAATGGCGTAAGGCAAGTATTTGAAAGTAACGCCGATTTCAACTGGCGAAAGGCGCGTTCGCATTCCGTCGTCCAGACGAACGGAACACCTTTACGGCGTAAGCGATGAAGCGGAGCTGAAATGGAAGAAGCATTGCGCAAAAATTTATGATAATAATTTATTTTACCCAACACACTCTGTAGCTGTTTCAAATTCTGCGGAGCAGGTAAGTCCTGTATGGCACGGAGGTGCTCTGGACTCGGATGTATACCTTGGGCATTTATGACATGCCCCAGGTAGGGTAAGTCCCGAGCAAAGAACACACATTTGTCCTTTCTCAAGCGAAGACCATTCTGACGCAATACCTGAAATAATGTTCGGAGATTTTGCAAATGTTCGGCTTCTGTCTGTCCGGAGATCACAATATCGTCCAGATAGTTCGCAGCAGTAGGGACCGACGCACAAATAGTTTGTAAATATTGCTGAAACAATGCAGGGGCGGATGCACACCCGAATGGCAGTCTTTTGAAGCGATACAAGCCAAGATGCGTGTTTACCACCAAGACGCGCTGGGAGTCTTCGTCCACAGGTATCTGCAAGTACGCATCTGCTAGGTCCAATTTGGAAAAATATTTTCCCGGGCACAGTTTGTCAAAAAGATCTTCCGGGCGGGGCAAAGGAAAAGTAGCAGTCACAAGTTGTGGATTCACAGTTGCCTTGAAGTCCACACAAAGTCTCAGTTTTCCGGAAGGTTTCGACAAAATTACTAAGGGTGAGGCCCAGAGAGAAGCCTGCACACGTTCAATTACACCTTGAGATTCTAAATCGGCCAATGTTCTTGCGACCTCATCACGCAATGCGTGGGGAACATTGCGCGCTCTGAAAAATTTCGGTTGCGCGTTGTCTTTCAATTCCAAATGTGCAGCATAGTTCTTAGCGCAACCAAGGCCCGGTGCAAAAATGTCTGCAAATTCTTCACAAAGACTAGAAACACTGGCGGAAGGCACAGTCTGATTCACTGATAGGACCTGATTTACTATAGACAAATTAAACAATTGAAACAAATCTAAACCAAACAAGTTCACTGCACTAGAAGAACGAAGAACGTAAAATGATACAAGTTTTGTTTGTCCCTTGTATGTTGCAAGAAGGCTGCACTGTCCTAACACAGGGATCTGCTGTCCCGAGTAACCATGTAACTTAACATTTGCGGCACGCAATGGCGGTTGGCCCAGTTGTTTGTACGTGTCGTGATTAATCAATGAAACTGCAGCGCCGGTATCGAGCTGGAATGGGATCACTTTGCCGTCAAAGTCTAAGTCCACAAAAAGTTTATTGTCCTGCTGACGACAAGAGCGACTGTCACGTGCAATTTGAACTGATACAGGTACAGAAGCACTTGCGACTTTACGGGATTTCCTGCGACGTCGACACACACTTTGGGTGGGACGAACACAGTCACTGTTAGCTAAAGTGTCACTGGATGGGTGGGAATGAACTACATTAATGTCCATGGGCGAAGGTCCACGAGCCTGATTGTCCTGGGTTCGATTCCGGCGCGAAGCAAAAGGCCTGGAATTATTGCGATTGTCTGATCTAAGCTTTTTCTGGCAAACACTTTGTACATGTCCTTTCTTTTGACAGTAAAAGCAAATAGCTTGGCGTGACGGGCAATTTTCACGCGAATGTCTAGTTGCACACCGCGGGCATGATTTCACTGCAGTTGCTTGCTTACGCGGCGCACGTGTTTGCGAGCGCGGCTGCGACGGGCGCGAGGGCCGCTTAGCGTCCCGTGCAGCGGGCCCGGCGGGCCGATTAATGTGACACACTGCTGGCGAAGTTTCAAATGAGTCCTGAGCAAAGTCAAGTGTGTCTTGCCTATCCAATATGTCTATCACTTGTTGAAGGGAGGGATTTACGAGTTTCAAAATCTGTTCCCGTATGCGAACATCAGAAACGTTCTGTGCTATTGCATCACGCACCATAGTATCTGAATAAGGGAGGCCACAGTCACATTCAAACGCACACTCCCTAGTAAGTCCTTGCAAAGTTGCAACCCACTCCCGATTAGTCTGACCGGCCGTACGTTTTGTACGAAAGAACGTATACCGTTTTGCAACTACATTGACTGTTTCTTTGAAATAGGCATCTAAAGCAGACAAAATTTCTTCGTAGGTCAGAGTTGCTACGTCGCGTCGGGGAAACAATTTCACTATCACACGGTAGGTAGACACACCGACACAAGAAAGCAAAAACGGCTGCCGCTCTTTACCTTGAATTCTGTATGCGGCTAGGTGAAACTGGAACTGGCTGGCCCACTCAGTCCAGGTTTCGCACTCGGCCTCAAAGGGCCTAAATGGCGGTGCGACAGCGTTGTGTGGCTGCGGTAGCGATGAAGCGGCGGCTGCCGCATCGGTTTGCAGCGCACGTTGACCCTGGACGAGCTGTCCAAGGGCTTCCAATAACGCCTGCGTCTGCTGATTCTGCAAGCGAAAAAATTCGGACAGCACATCCGGAGATTGTGGCGAAGCCATGACACAAGCAAATCAGAGCACAAAAAGGGAAAAAGAACAAATCAGTCCAAAGCAGAAAAAACACTTTCTCTCGTCGCCATGTGATGTGTCGGCAGCGGGGCCAACACCTTGTAGATCGAAGTGGCTGAAAGTGCACGCTAAACTAACGCAGACGGGCGTGAAGTACTGGAACATGAGACTTATTAATGAATAAGAAGAACAGTACGTAGCTGGAATAATATACTTAACTTTATTCTCTTGTTAGAATACATCTCTTGAATAGTAGTACGCTATAAGCACTGATACAAATGGCGCCTTGCTAGGTAGTAGCTATGGAATAAGCTGAAGGCTATTCTATCAGTCTCTCGGCAATTGAGAGGAAGACTTGGTAGGTCTGGTCGCAAGCTATGTCGTCCGTACAACTGGGGCGAGGTCTAGTCCGTGTATTGTGACCTGCCATGTGGTGGCGCTAGGATTGCGATTACACAGTGGCGACACGCGGGTCCGACATGTACTACAGGACCGCGGCCGATTTAAGTTACCACCTAGCAAGTGTGGTGTCTAGCGGTGACACCACACTCCTAGGTTTACCTTTGTAAAGGAACACTTCTAAACAGAAATAATCATATTTGTTTTTATTTTGCTATTCTCACTTTCAGTTCCTGTCTCGGGAGTTCCACTTTCAAGTGACTGACACTAACTTTAGTGCCATTAACAGCACTTAATTGCGAACAGAAATTCTTTCGTTTTTGTGAAAGATCATTTGACAGTATTCTGCTACAGTAATAGTTGAAGACTTCATGTATTGTTCTCTTGTCTGCCAAACACATGTCATACAGCATATTTCTAACTGCAGCCCTAAGCTTTGTTTTCAATATATAATGCAGTAGTCTGTGTTTGTTTAGATTTTTCTTTACTATGGCTGTATCCCATGGAGGATCTCTCCCTTATTTACTGTTCTACTGGGTACATTTGCATCCAGTGCATGACCAACTATTCTTTCAATCCTGAGCCATAGCTCTTCTACATGCTCCAGTACTGTACTAAAAGTTTCGGATTTCTCATCGAGATATTACACTACTATCTCTTTATCTAGTTTGCTGAACATATAAATCTTGATACTTGCTTCAGTTGGCCTTTGTAGCTTGGTATTCATTGATATCTTATGTTCCCTGATACCAGTTTCAAA
Source organism: Schistocerca nitens (assembly GCF_023898315.1). Classification (NCBI taxonomy): domain Eukaryota; kingdom Metazoa; phylum Arthropoda; class Insecta; order Orthoptera; family Acrididae; genus Schistocerca; species Schistocerca nitens. The sequence continues at coordinate 850,327,968 of NC_064617.1, forward strand.
GTGGACATTCTCAAAGAGATCATGTCTGTTTGTTGCCACTAGTTTCAACATATTTCCACCGTCAGCGGAGTTCCAAATTATCTGTTCCAAGTAGTTTTCAGATAAGAGAGTGACATTTCACGACCACCACTAACAAAACTGTAATTATCCCAGTTTGTCGTTGGTTGATTAAAGTCTCCTCCAACAATTACAGTTTGATTAGGGAATTTATGTACAAGCGAACTGAGGTTTTTCTCTACCGTTTTGGGCTACATCAGGAGGTGGGCCCCGACAAAGTATCCTATTATAATTCTATGGCCAACTTTGATGATGAGTCTTGCCTAAACAATCTTACATCTAGCTTCAATTTCTATCTCGATGGATTCGAATTTCTTGTCTATTGCGACAAATACACCACTTCCATTCCCCTTTTCCCTATACTTTCAGTATAGGCTTAATGCTTCGTCAAAGGTCTCGCTATTGTCAACTTCACATTTTAAAAAACTTCCAGTGCCCAGTATTACGTGAGTTTCAGTGTATTTTAGGAGGTCTCTGAAATATGACACTTTGTTTCAAATGATTCGGTAGTTAACCACCAGGATTTTAATATTCTCACATGCGGGAGGCATTTCTTTGGATCTTACACACATAGTTATAAGTTTTCTACAGCTATAGGTTTGTTGATTGGATGGAGTGTTACCTCATCTAAAAAAAAGGTCTTTTGTGTCCACTGTCACAGTAAGCTACTTAGGCAGCAGCCTCTATTGCGTAGTCCACACTTCACCCTTTTAGGGGGTCATACGACATTCAACTCTACGGCTCAAGTCTAGGAAATCACACCCCAGAAAGGGACACGATCCGTTCTGGGGCTATGCTGCAGACCGTGAGCTTCGTTGAACCTCTGTGAGCAAGGTTGATATCATCAACCTTCTCTGCTAGCCGCTGTAATAATCCAAGTATGACGTCGGAGCGCAGACAACAGGCACCGTTTGTTTAAAGTTCGTCACCATCTCCTAGTTATACCCTGTTCCTTCCATGGCTGCTAGAAAAGCCTCTTCAACACGTTCGGTGAGGTCTCTAGGCAAATACATTGAGTGCACATGGTGTTCCTTCCAAGAAATTCATTATTGCACAACTGCACTATTGATGATAAATTGCTGGAAACAATATCCACCGTAAAATATCTAGGTGTAGCTATCCAGAGCGACCTTAGGTGGAAGGACAACATAAAACAAATAATAGGAAAAGTAAATGCCAGACCGAGATTATGTGAAGAATCTTATTAAAATGCAGCTCATGCACGAAAGAAGTTGCTTACAAGCCGCTTGTTCGACCGATTCCCGAGTATCGTTCGTCAACAGGGAATACTTGCCAGGTAGGACTAATGGAAGAGACAGATGAGATACAACGAAGAGCGGCTTGTTTCGTCACGGAATCGTTGACGAGAGAACGTTACAGAGATGCTCAACAAACTCTAAAAGGCAGACGCTGCAAGAGAGGTATTGTGCACCACGGAGAGTCTAACTATTGACGTTTCATGACAGCACTTTCCGTAAAGAGTCAAGCGACATATTACTTCCTCCTACATACATTTCGCGAAAAGACCATGACGAGAAAATTCGGGAGATTACAGCTAACACAGAGGCTTAACGACAACCATTCTTCCGACGTGGCATTCGAGAGTAGAACAGGGAAAAGGTGATCAGTTAGCGATAGCAGAAGTACGCTCCACTACTCGCCTTTAGGTCGCTTATGAAGCATGGTATAGATGTCTTGCTGGTATTTCCCTAAGGGTACTATTATTAGCAGTACGTTTGAAATGCCAGCTGTTAACAGAGCCTTTGCGTTTGCTGCTCCATAACACACGACACAATAGGTTCCTAACTGGTGAAGCGAGTCTCACTGGTTCTGTTTCGGTTTCAGTGGCAGACAACAAATCCAATATGTCGGTTAGTGGCATGAGTGCAATATCATGTGTTAATTCTCATTTGTCTCCCCTACACGGAATGCCTAGGTCCACCACTGACACACCGCTCACAGTGATGTGGAAGAGTAATCATAAGTCCTTGTATTTCGTGCAGAAAGGACAGGTATCCACAAGAGAGGAAAGTACTTTGGACCTACGGTTGTCTCCTACACAGGTCCAACACACCACAACACATCAATTTGCAAAAGCTTCTAACTAATTACCAATACTAAGGGCGAATTTCCAGCTGCAGGCAGAGGACATTCTCTCTCTCTCTCTCTCTCTCTCTCTCTCTCACACACACACACACACACACACACGCACGCACACACACACACACAGAGAGAGAGAGAGAGAGAGAGATGGAGGGAGAAGAGAGAGAGTAGAAGAAGAGAGAAAGAGAGAGAAGAGCGAAGAGAAGGATGTGGAAAAGAGAGAGTGAGAGAGAGAGGAGAGAGAGAGAAGAGAAAGCCAGTCATTCCTTCTCTCAGTAAATAACACGACCTGAGGCAGCGTGAGACTAAATGGAACGAGGCAGTCAGTAAAGAGGGGTGATAGGATGTAATCGATTTAAATCATGTGATTCACAGATAATGAAATTGTGAAATGAGACATTAAAAGTGGTTGCAAAATAAAGATGATGGCCGACGCAGAGAGGATATAAAAAGCAGGCTGCCAATAACAAGAATGTCAGTATTTCTTGAAAAAGATAAATTTGCTTCTAATGTAAGTGTAAATGCTATAAATATTTTTATCAAGGTGTTTGTGTTGAGTGAACCCTTTTATGGATGTGTAACGTGGACAATAAGCAGTTCACACAAGAAGAAAAGAAGAGCTTTTGAAGTATTATGCTACAGAAGAATGCTCTGAAGGTTAGATCGCTAGATCTACTAACAAATGAGACACTGAATCGAATTGGGAAAAAAAGCAATTAGCGTCACAGTTTGAATAACAGGAGGGATCGGTTGATAGACACAACGTGAGATATCAAAGAGTTGTCAGTTTGGTCAGGCAAGGAAATGAAGGAGCTAGAAATTGTAGAGAAAGACCTAGCTTGAATACGTAAGCTCATTCCAAAGGATGTAGGTTGCCGAAGTTATTCAGATTTCAACAGATTGCACAGGTTAGACTAACATGGAAAGCTGTATGAAATTAGTCTTTGGACTTAAGAACTCAACAACAATAAAATCAACAGCAACAGAAAATTGTGTAACGGGGACAGAATTCGTATTGAATAAGTAGGGAGGGCAGAGAGTGAGTTACAATGAACAGTAAATTGAAGACTATACCCATCAAAACAGATGGCAGTCCAACGCCAACGACAATCGTTCAAGTATACATGCCAATGTCACAAATAGATGAAGAGATAGAGAAAATAATTCAGAACTTAAAGGGTGACAAAAATCTAAAAATCATGTGTGATAGGCACGCTGAAGTGGGAACGTAACAGAAGACGGGAGTTACAAAAGAATTTCGGTTCAGCAGTTGGAATGAGAGAGAAGAGAGGTCAATTTAGTTATGAAAAAGCTGGATTATAAGGCGTATCAGAGGCAGATATAGATTCATATAACAATTCAGTAATATGAAAGAAGCATTGAGGAATGATGTGCGTTTGAAGATCTCTATTGATCTGTGACAATGAACGTCACAATACACAATTCAGTTGAGGTGAAAGAATGGAGAGCTCTAAATACGAAATCACTGATGTTGGACAGTCTAGTGTTATTCCAAATAATGTAAGTACGAAGAAACCTTGGGTACCAGAAGAAATATTTTACTTCATAGGCGAAAAAAGGCAGTACGAAAACGTTCAGGAAAAGGTAGAAATATAGCAATAGAAGTGATTTAGGAATTAAGGAAATAGGGAGTGAGGGGAATCCAAGGCGAAATGTGCTCTACCGAGCACGCTTCAGATATTATTAAAAATTCTGAGTACAAGCTCACTACATTTATTACTTAATTAAGTACATTTGTATGCAAAACTTAAGAAATAATGGTATTTTCGCAAGAAGCGCTTCTGTCGAGTATTGTAGCTCGATGATCCGATGAAATTTGGACCATACATAGAACTTCTAGCGCACAATACAGGTAGTAACTGAAAGAAGTATACAATGAGATAAACATAAATGGCACTTTTATTCAAAGGCAGCAGTTACACTGACGTCACCACAGTTTATGATGGTCCCATTGACATTAAAAGTGGCGGGGCATGATTCTTAACAGGATGTTTCATCACCACAAACAGCAGTGGTTGCTCTGAACGTGCTCAATTGGTGGCTACAATGTCTGTGAGGAGTTCTTGTGATGGAGGGTTCTATTCCTTCTCCAGAGCGGTGGGCAAATGCTGGTGCATGTGAACATGCTGCAATACGTATCTCCAACGCATCCCACAAGTGCTCGATGGGGATTTAGCTCAGGCGAACGGCCAAGCCAGTCCATCCGCCGAAGGTCCGAAGTGCAAAATGAAGTCAGGGCCGAATGCACTCCTGAAAATACGCACATGGGGAAGGAGCACAGTGTCGCAATAACACTGACCGCTGAGCGTACCGTGTTCAAAGATTTGCAGGCCAGTGCGCCCATGGAGCATTATGCTCCCTACGTCGGGACACCTGGACTAGCAAAACAATCATGTTTGACAACGTTCCTTAGTGCATTCTGGAAATATGAAGGTACGTCAAGCATGTCCTGTCGCCCGAGAAGATCACGCTACCTCGTAGGTCCAGCTAGAACGCTCTGGAAACCATTGCAAACGGTGACGCCGATGTGCGGGTGACAATGGAATACAACGTATTGGTCGTCTGGCAAAGAGATCACCCCATGTGGTCACCGTGCCACTGTGAACCGTGAGTTCCCGTGCCTGGCAGTCCTGTTAAATATGGTTGCAACTGCACCCGCTGTTTGACGTGGGTCTCTTCTTGCCTGTTGCACAATGTAGCGGTCATCTGCTGCTGTAGTTGTTCTGCATTGGCATTAGAGCCAACCCTTATAGAGGAAACCGAAAGGCACGCGTTTAAGCTCACGCAGGCTGGCGTGAGGTCTGGAACAGGACAAGGAATTTAGACTAGAAAAAAAGGATGTAACTGGTGAAATACTTAACTTTAATCCATTAATGTTGAACGTAGCTCTTGTCTGTACATTCTTTACAATATCAATAGCAACTGATAATGGCGCCTTGCTAGGTCGTAGCAAATGACGTAGCTGAAGGCTATGCTAACTATCGTCTCGGCAAATGAGAACGTATTTTGTCAGTGAACCATCGCTAGCAAAGTCGGTTGTACAACTGGGATGAGTGCTAGGAAGTCTCTCTAGACCTGCCGTGTGGCGGCGTTCGGTCTGCAATCACTGATAGTGGCGAGACGCGGGTCCGACGTATACTAACGGACCGCGGCCGATTTAAAGGCTACCACCTAGCAAGTGTGGTGTCTGGCGGTGACACCACATTCCTCCCCCGCAAATCGGCGTACCGTGGTGCCATAAGGCTTCCGCCCGCCGTGGGGAGGATCCCATGTTGACGTATGCGACGGGGTGGGGAGCCTAACAACAGGCGAGGCTGTGCCACCCGCACCCTGCCATTCGGTCCGAGGGGAGTGAGGAAACGCCTGAAAACCTGCTCCAGGGTGCACGCCAACATGCGGTGTATGCGCCCGCAGAGAGACAGGAGGGGCCGAAGGGTCGACGGCCATCGGGCCGGGGCACCCGACGGGCGAAGACGACATATGGTCCGGAGCGGGCAAGAGGTCCATGTCGGAGGACAACTGGTCACGGGAAGCGATCGGCGGCGCGTGACCCAAGGAGGTGCCCGGCGGTTGCAGCGACGCGTCCACTGCGGGCGTCGCCGGCGGGAAAACAGGCGGCGGCGGCGGCGCGTCGCCATGGGGCAAAATGGAAGGCAGCGTCGGTAACACCTGGGGATGAGGCGAGCCAGTAGATGGGTCCCCAGGGCGCTGACCTGACGGCACCGTCGCTGAAAGCAGACGGGGAGCGGCAGAACCCGTGCGACGACAGAGGCGCAGCTGATTGAGATGCCGACGCACCTCACCAGAGACCCCAAAACCAGACGCATAGCACGGCCGAGGCAGCGAAGAATGCGCCCCTCAAGCCAACGCCGTGAACCTCGATAGTTACGATAGTACACAACGTCGCCCGGAGCAAAAGCAGGTGTCTGCCGCTGCACAGGAACCTGATGCGGCGGATGTAGCAAAGACATCAAGGTTCGATGAGGACGACCGTGGAGCAACTCAGCCGGCGAGCGACCATCTCGGGGCTGAGAGCGATACGAGAACAAAAAGAGCAATAACGTGTCCTCCCGAGAATGTGACTCTTTCAACTTCAACATCTGGGACTTGAAAGTCCTGACCAATCGTTCAGCGGCACCGTTTGACTGAGGCGAAAACGGCGTGGCTGTCAGATGTTGAATACCGTTGGCATTGCAGAATGACTGAAATTCTGCGGACATGAATTGTGGGCCATTGTCGGAAACAATAGTCTGTGGAAGACCTTCAATGAAAAGATAGCAGATAACGCTTGGATGGTGGCAGTTGACGTCGTGGAAGACATCCGAACAAGAAAAGGAAAATTACTGAACGAATCTACCACAACCAACCATCGAGCATTCCAGAATGGACCAGCAAAATCGATGTGTAAGCGTTGCCAAGGGGAAGTGGCTTTTGGCCATGCAAAGAATTTCCGCGGTGGTGCGGATTGTTGTTCGGCACACGCCCTGCAAGAAGAGCACATATTCGTAATCGCAGCATCGATTCCGAACCAAGTACAGTGCTGACGAGCAAGTTGTTTCGTTCTCACTATACCCCAATGTCCTTGGTGGAGAAGCCGTAAGACAGAGGACTGTAACGAACGTGGGACCACGACCCTGGACCGATCATTATCAGAACGCAACAGCAAAACACCACGTCGTACAAAAAGTCTCTCCTTGTGAGCAAAAAATCGGCGAACCAACGGATCCCCGATCCGTGACTTTGACAAGGGCCACTGCGTAGCAACAAAACGCAAAACGGTAGCAAGGACAGGGTCGGCAGCTGTGGCTGTAGCTACACGACGAAAATCAATCGGAAACGATTCGACTACGTCATCGGTTTCCGCATCAATGAACATGCAAGCAAGTTCAGAAGAATCGAATGCTCTATCCGCAGCAACAGGCAAACAGGACAATGCATCGGCGTTTCCGTGCTTAGCAGTGGACCGATACAAGATATCGTAGCGGTACTGCGAGAGGAAAATAGACCAGCGAATGAATTTCTGCGCTGTACGTGGAGGTACAGGCTTGTACGGATGAAAAAGCGATGTCAAAGGTTTGTGGTCTGCGATGATGGTAAAGTGACGACCATACAAGAAATCATGAAACTTTGTAACACCAAATACGAGAGCCAATGCTTCTTTCTCGATCTGTGAATAATTTCTTTGCGCAGACGAGAGCAATTTGGACGCAAAGGCAATAGGGCGATCGTGCGATGCATCTTTGTGTGCAAGCACAGCACCGATCACGAAATCCGATGCATCGACCATCAACAAAAGGGGTTTCTGGGGATCGAATGGCGTAAGGCAAGTATTGGAAAGCAACACCGATTTCAACTGGCGAAAGGCGCGTTCGCATTCCGTCGTCCAGACGAACGGAACACCTTTACGGCATAAGCGATGAAGCGCAGCTGAAATGGAAGAGGCGTGCGGCACATATTTGTTATATTAATTAATTTTTCCCAGCACACTCTGTAGCTGCTTCAAATTCTGCGGCGAAGGCAAGTCTTGTATGGCTCGGAGGTGCTCGGGACTGGGATGTATGCCTTGGGCAGAGCAAAAAACACACATTTGTCCCTCCGCAAGCGAAGACAATTGTGTCGCAAGACCTGAAATAATGTTCTGAGATTGGCTAAATGTTCTTCTTCCGTCTGTCCGGAGATCACAATATCGTCCAGATAGTTTGCTGCAGTAGGGACCGACGCACAAACAGTTTGCAGATATTGCTGAAACAATGCAGGGGCGGATGCACACCTGAATGGCAGTCGTTTAAATCGATACAAACCAAGATGCGTATTAACCACCAAAACGTGCTGGGAGTCTTCGTCCACCGGTATTTGTAAGTACGCATCTGCTAGGTCCAACTTCGTAAAATATTTACCCGGGCACAGTTTGACAAAAAGATCTTCCAGGCGGGGTAAAGGAAAAGTTGCAATCACTAGTTGTGGATTCACTGTTGCCTTGAAGTCCACACAAAGTCTCAATTTTCCCAAAGGTTTTGGCAAATTTACTAAGGGTGATGCCCAGAGAGAAGCCTGCACACGTTCAATTACACCATGTGATTCCAAATAGTGTAATGTTTTTGCGACCTCATCACGCAATGCATGGGGAACATTGCGTGCTCTGAAAAATTTCGGTTGCGCGTTTACTTTCAGTTCAAAAAAAATGGTTCAAATGGCTCTGAGCACTATGGGACTCAACATCTTAGGTCATAAGTCCCCTAGAACTTAGAACTACTTAAACCTAACTAACCTAAGTATATCATACACACCCATGCCCGAGGCAGGATTCGAACCTGCGACCGTAGCAGTCCCGCGGTTCCGGACTGCAGTGCCAGAACCGCTAGACCACCACGGCCGGCCTTTCAGTTCCAAATGTGCTTTATAGTTCTTAGCGCAACCAAGGCCCGGTGCAAAAATGTCTGCAAACTCTGCACATAGACGAGAAACACTGTCTGAAGGCACAATCTGGTTCACTGATAGGACCTGATTTACTATAGACAAGTTAAACAACTGAAATAAATCGAAACCAAACAAGTTCACTGCAGAAGAAGAACGAAGGACGTAAAATGACACAAGTTTTTTTTGTCCTTTGTATGTTGCAAGAAGGCTGCACTGTCCTAACACAGGGATCTCTTGACCTGAATAGCTAGTTAACATTTGCGGCACACAACGGAGGTGTGCCCAGCTGTTTGTACGTGTCTTGATTGATCAGTGAAACTGCAGCTCTGGTATCGAGCTGGAATGGTATCACTTTGCCGTTAATGTCCAAGTCTACAAAAAGTTTATTGTCCTGTTGACGACAAGAGCGACTGTCTCGTGCAACGTGAACTGACACTGGTACAAAATCACATGCGACATGACGGGATTTCCGGCGATGTCGACGCACACTATTTGTGGGACGAACACAGTCACTGTTAGAGAGAGTGGTACTGGGCGGAATGGAATGAACTACATGAATTTCCATGGGCGAAGTTTCACGAGCCGGAGTATCCTTGGTTCGATTCCGATTCCGGCGCGAAGCAAAGGGCCTGGAATGGTTGTGAGTGTCCGATCTGAGCTTTTTCTGGCAAACACTTTGAACATGTCTTTTTTATTACAGAAAAAGCAAATAGCCCGTCGTGATGGGCAATTCTCACGCGAATGTCTAGTAGCACACCGCGGGCATGATTTTAGCACTGCATTTGCTTGCCTGCGCGGCACACGTGGCTGAGAGCCTGGCGAGAACTGTGCGGCCGGGCGCGAGGACTGTTTACTGTTCCGTGCAGCGCGCCCGGCGGGCCGGTTAACCTGACACAGGGCTGGTGAAGTTTCAAATGATTCCTGAGCAAAGTCAAGTGTGTCCTGCCAATCCAATATGTCCATCACTTGTTGAAAGGAGGGATTGACTAGTTTCAAAATCTGTTCCCTTATACGAACATCAGAAACGTTCTGTGCAATTGCATCACGTACGATAGTATCTGAATAAGGGAGTCCACATTGACACTCAAAAGCACAATCCCTAGTAAGGCCTTGCAAGGTTGCAACCCACTCCCTATTAGTCTGACCTGCCGTACGTGTTGTACGAAAGAAGGTATACCGTTTGGCAACTACATTGACTGATTCTTTGAAATATGCATCTAATGCAGACAAAATTTCGTCGTAGAACAGAGTTGCTACGTCGCGTCGGGGATATAATTTGACTATCACACAGTACGTGTGGACGCCTACAGAGGAAAGGAGAAAAGGCTGCCGCTCATTACCTTGAATTCTGTAGGCGGCGAGATGGAATCCAAATTGGCGTGACCACTCTGTCGAGCTTTCCAGTGCAGCATCAAAAGGACGAAAAGTTGGTGCAACAGCGTGTTGTGGCTGCGTTAGCGGTGGAGCGGCGGCCGCCGCATCGTTTTGCATTGCACGTTGACCCTGGACGAGCTGTCCAAGGGCATCCAGTAAGGCCTGCGTCTGCTGATTCTGCAAGCGATAAAATTCGGACAGTACATCTGGAGATGGTGGCGAAGCCATTACACAAGTAAATCAGGGCAATCTCGATAAGAACGCGGAAAACCTCGGCGCCAAAATGTTGTGGATTGGCATTAGAGCCAACCCTTATAGAGGAAGCCGAAAGGCACGCGTTTAAGCTCATGCAGGCTGGCGTGAGGTCTGGAACAGGACAAGGAATTTAGACTACAAAAAAGGATGTAGCTGGTGGAATACTTAACTTTAATCCATTAATGTTGAATGTAGCTCTTGTCTGTACATTCTTTACAATATCAATAGCAACTGATAATGGCGCCTTGCTAGGTCGTAGCAAATGACGTAGCTGAAGGCTATGCTAACTATCGTCTCGGCAAATGAGAACGTATTTCGTCAGTGAACCATCGCTAGCAAAGTCGGTTGTACAACTGGGCTGAGTGCTAGGAAGTCTCTCTAGACCTGCCGTGTGGCGGCGCTCGGTCTGCAGTCACTGATAGTGGCGAGACGCGGGTCCGACGTATACTAACGGACCGCGGCCGATTTAATGGCTACCACCTATCAAGTGTGGTGTCTGACGGTGACACCACAGTAGTTGGCCGTGGTCGACCACCTCCTCTTCTACAGGCAACAGTGTCTGTGGATCGGGACGCTCCTCATGCACATGAAACAACGCTGTGAGGCATACCAAACTCCTAGGCTACATGCGTCACACTTCGTCCTTCCACCAGTTTCCCGATGATTCTTCCCCGTGTGAAGTAATACAAACGTTGTCTCCGGGCCCTGATGTAATGAAGAACGACAGCACAGTGCACCATAAGTGCCCAATGATTGGCAGATACCTTTTTTTCCGCCTCCTCAACTGCCTTGTGTTGCAGGGCGAGGCCCATTTGGCGCTATAGTCACGTTTACATCACCTTATGTGACGTTCAGCTTTCTGTGCATGACTGGCAGACCTGTGGCAACACGTTGCCGCACTGTCATTCATTTCCACTTAATAGTTAAAATGTTATGTTGCCTTATAGACTGAAGCGCCAAAGAAACCGGTATAGGCATGAGTATTCAAATGCATGTGTTAGCGGACACCACAGCAGAAAGGGGAACGAAAAGATGCTTCTGTCAAGAAGGCATAAATATCGTTAAACAATTCTTAATACTTAAAGTCAGTCTGTTGTCATTTATCGTGAGCATACTTGGGCAAGAACGCTGGTTTATTTATTTACGAGCCAACTATTACTTGTATTGTTTGTAAATGATCCGAGTGTAACCGAATGTTCATGACATTTCTTTATTTAAATATAGTTATAGTACGCTGAAATGGTAAAGAAACTGGTATAGGCATGCGTATTGAAATACAGAGACATGTAAAGAGGCAGAACACGGCGCTGCCGGCAACGCCTATGTAAGACAACAGGTGTCTGACGCAGATCGGTTACTGCTGCTACAATGGCAGGTTATCAAGATTTAACTGAGTTTGAACGTGGTTATGGAGTCGGCGCACGAGCGATGAGGCACAGCATCTCCGAGATAGCGATGAAGTGCGGATTTTCCCGTACGACTATTTCACGAGTGTACCGTGAATATCAGGAATTCGGTAAAACATCAAACCTCCGACATCGTTGCGGCTGAAAAAAGATCCTGCAAGAACGGTACCGTCGACGACTGAAGAGAATCGTTCAACGTGATAGAAGTGCAACGCTTCCGCAGATTGTTGCAGATTTCAATGCTGGGACATCAGCGAACGATTCAATCAAACATCATCGATATGAGCTTTCGGAACCGAAGGCCCACTCGTGTACCCTTTGTCACTGCACGACAGAAAGCTTTACACATCGCCTGGGCCCGTCAACACCGACACTGGACTGTTGACGGGTGGAAACATGTTGTCTGGTCGGTCGAGTCTCCTTTCAAATTGTATCGAGTGGATGGACGTCTACAGTTATGGAGACAACTTCATGAATCCATGGACCCTGCGTGTTATAAGCTGGTGGAGGCTCTGTAATGGTGTGGGGCGTGCGTAGTTGGAGTGATATGGGATCTCTGATATGTCTACATACGACTCTGGCAGGTGACACGTACGTAAGTATCCTGTCTGATCACCTGCATCCAATCTTGTCCATTGTGCATTCCGACGGACTTGGGCAATTCCAGCAGAACAGTGCGACATTCCATACGTCCCGAATTGCTATAGAGTTTCTCCAGGAACAGTCTTCTGAGTTGCAACACTTCCTGTGGCCGCCAAACTGCCCAGACATGTACATTGCTGAGCATATCTTGGATGCTTTGCAACGTACAGAACGTACTGTTCAGAAGATATCTCCACCCCCTCGTACTCTTACGCATTTATGGACAGTCCTGCAGGATTCATGGTGTTAGTTTCCTCCAGAACTACTTCAGACATTAGTCGAGTCCATGCCATGTCGTGTTGCGGCACTTCTGCGTGCTCACGGGGGGCCCAACATGATATTAGGCAGGTGTACCACTTTCTTTGGCTCTTCAGTGTACAACTCGTCGTTAGGTTTGACAGAGTAGTGTAGGTGCAGGGTGTTTCAAAGTCTTTGCGTCAAACGTCTAGGTGTGGTAGGTCACATCATGAGGAACAACTTTTGTAAAAGAAAAATATTTCCTGAGGCTTCCTGACGACGATAAACAACCCTTAATATTCGTCAGCCCTGGAACGACAAGATTTCACTGAACTACCAGGATGTACTAACCAGATGTGCTGTATACTACCTACCTCAGTAAAATGATAGAGTGATTTTCAACAAGACAATCTTAAGAGTAAATGTTTCTAAACACAGAAAGAGTTTAGAACTTTCATTTTGCTCTTCTATATTCTTACATACGGGTCAGATGACTGCATTATACCTGAGAGACAAGGCATAAGTAGCCTGCTAGAGGGCCTACGCTGTGCCCCCTCTCTGGGGAACAACGAATATAAAACAACACCTAGTCTCGCCGGGAATCGTCATCCAACATTCTCTCTCAAATAAAAGTTGTGACCTATCGCTACTAGACGTTTGATGCAAAGACTTTGGAAAAGCATGTATACAGGGTAAGTAAAATTTTGTTATTGCTTATCCTTCCTGGTGTTGCATCACATTGTGACCAGCAGTGTATATTTTAAAAAAGTGAAAGAAATAGGGAAAGTTTGTTTCTCGTGCACATAAAAAAACCACCACAAGTTTCTATTTATTCTGTGATCAGTTTTGGCATCTTTCATTCAGCGGTACAACACATTAATTTTTATCGATCCAATATCTCTGATGTATCTTTGCTCCACTTTCATTCATTTTTTTCCCTTATAAAAACAAATGAAACAGAACTGAGTCTTTCAAACTCGCCATTCTCTATTCTGCTGTCTTAAAAGTAAGAAGTACTTCGTAGTACTCTTTAGTCAACTATTAACATTTACTATAATTTTGGCAGATTATGAATTTATGTTTACCACGCTTACCTCTCCTGTATCTATGAATATTTCTATGATCGCATTTTTTGTTTCAGCTGTTCATTTCCGCAAAAAATGTTCAAATATGTGTGAATTCCTAAGGGAACAAACTGCTGAGGTCACGGTCACTAGACTTACACACCACTTAAAGTAACTTATGCTAATAACAATACACACAGCAATGCCTGAGACAGGAGTCGAACCCCCGGCGGGAGAGGCCGCGCAGTCCGTGACATGGCGCCTTTAACCGCGCGGCCACTCCGCGCGGCTCATTTCCTTAGGGAAGCATACATTTATTGATGTGATGACTACGCGCCATCAGCGCACTATTACATGATTAATTCCTTCATTTATTTTAGAGCCTGCAGTCTGATTTACCTTAAATTCGAAGTCCGATTTATCTTCCCCTGCACTGCGATATATTTCATCGCGTGTTACTGCCATTTCAAACTGTCGCACATCACTCAACTTATTGCTATCCAACAGCGTATTCTGCACCTGTATTCATCCCATCACAATGTAAAAAGGAACGTCAACAAGCGCAGAATTGGCTATAGCGGGACTTTTAATCGAACATATATCATTTTAAAATTATTCACGTTCATTTCCTCTCCCACTGCAGCTCTTGTAATTCATCCCGCTAAAGAGCAAATAACAATCTATTTTGTCACGTTGATTTGCCCGACTTACGGAATACGTTACAGTAGTTATTGTCGATGGTTCAGCTACCTGTCATATTTGTGTTTAGGGGCCACGTACATTCTGGGTGATAAATAGCTCTTAATAGGTTTTATAATTGTATACACGTGGTATACACCACAAAAATATAACATTATGCCTTTTTTGCTCTTATTATGTACTACCGACCCTCCTCAGCTTCATGGGTAGCGGTAAGTATGTACGGTTTCATCATCATCATCATCTTGGACAGTTTCCAGCCACTGGCTGGGTCTGTCGGGAACATAAGCCTCTCCATCGTGTTCTGTCTTTCCACCATTCCCCCTCTTCCACCTTCGTCCAGTTCTCTCCTCTTCTCGTCACACATTCCTTCACTCCCTTCACCCATCTATCTCTTGGTCTTCCTCTGGGCATCTTCCCCTCCAGTTGCAGATCAAATATCCTCTTTGGAATTCTTCCCTCATCCATTCTCTTCATGTGTCCATACCACTGCAGTCTTGATTTTTCTATCCCGTCCTGTACTGGTTCCTCCTTTAGTCTTTCCCTCACATACACATTTCGCAATCTGTCTCGTCTTGTTACACTCAACCTGCTCCTCTGGAACTTCATTTCACTAGCCTGTATTATGTATGTACGGTTTAAGTATCATAAATTATATACATAAAAATCTTCCTCATAAATCTCTCTATGTATTAGTGAAACCTGTATCAAAATTCCTACAGTAGTTTCTGTGATTAGCAAACACACACACACACACACACACACACACACACACACACACACAGATAAACGCAGCAGGGGATTTTAATTCGTTATAGTTCGGGTAATTTGCACACACAAATTATTCTTGTGAATAAGTATGTCTATTCCTGTTAACGATACCAAAAACTATACTGCAGCTCCTGACATCACCCTACACATTTAGAGAGAAAAATGAGATGGGGGAGTTTAATTTTTAATACCAGGTGGTTATAATTAATCTGATGGTGCTCCGAGTGGAGTAGTGTTGGCTGTATACATCGCAGGATGCTAAAACATGGTATTTTTTATTTATTAATCGGTATTCTTGCGGAGTACTGAAGAAATAATAGTTTCCCTTTCTGCCACCATAACGAATTTATGGCTCTGTAAGCAGTCAGAATGTGAAATGTTTCCTGTTGTGGCGTCAGTATGCTATTTGTCACTTGGCGACACTTGTTGATTTCGCTAGTGAAGTAACGGTTGGTGTAAAGGGTTAGTAAGGTTAAGATTTTCCGTGCGAAACGTAATGGCTATTGGTAAAGTTTTATCAGAACGTGTGAAGGTACCCAATTGTTACTGCTAGTGTAGTTGTACTTCTAAGCAGCAGTCAATGCTAGCAAACCAGTAGCGTCTTTACCTGTGGTTGCTCGTGCTTTATGCACTTTGGCTGTGGATGGCTCCGTTTAAAAAATATAGCTCGACGTAGTCATAGGATTCAGCCACACAAATCTGCTTTCATGCCTTGTAGCTAATCCACTGCAAATAATATCTAGCTGCGATCCTGCAGTCAAACAGTCTGTACATAAAGCTGATGGAATAATTTTATAACAAGGTCTCTATTCTAACATCTGTTATTGACACTGACGACAGAATATTATGTTGAATTATGTTTATTCAAGAGAGGACATTGAAAGGTGGCTACACTGAGCCACAGCGCCAGAGATCGCGCTAGACAGTATTGTTCCGCCGCCTCCACTGGCAGTGATTATTGAGAACTCGTAGTGGGTAGTGCTTTGAGAGAACTCGTGGTAGTCAGTGCTGAGATGTCGTAGTGAGGAGTGTTTGTTGAGATGAGCTAGTAGGCAGTGCTTGCTGAGATGTGATACTCAAAAGTTCTTGTTGAGATGTGATAGTAGCGAGTCGGTGTGGAGAGATTGTAATGTCTAGAGTGCTTTTCATCAATATAAATTAAGGTAACAAACTACTTTTCTTTCTCATTATTTCAATGTCCTGAATAATGCGTCATTACAGGTTCAGTCAACAAAGCATCTGGCTTGTGTTTTTCTTGTATTAGTGTGTAATTCTGGTTCTCTTGAGTAATTATGGTATTTCTATTTCCTTTAATTAATTCAGTATAAACGATATTTAAAATTTCTTGTGTTGTTGAAGAAGAACCGTGCCAGATGCGTACGTTGAGTCATACTTCCACACACAGAACAGTTATACTTGTGCTTTGGTTTCGTAGGTTTTATAGTTGCTGGGGACTTAATTAATTAATTGTGTTAATGAAAATTTCCATTTCATTCTTTGTTGTTGTTCTATGCAGTCAGATTGCGTAATAATACTAGTCAGGGCCAACCGTTTACGAGACATAGCGTAATCGGACATACAGCTACCAAAAATTAAAATTATTTTCATTTCATATTAATTAAGCCCCCATGCACGTAGCGACCGCTGCTTCGGATCGTCCCTTGGAATTCTACTGACTGTAGAAATAGTAGACAGTAGTATTGTTGTAGTACTTTGTAGTTTAGTAAGTGTAGCCTATTTTGCATGTGAAGATTTGGTAATTGTCATTCTTCTAATGGTATTTTTTTTGCAGAATTTAATTTTGTTATCTTGTATACGGATTTGACAATTTTGTGCAGTTAGGAAGATTTCAATTGTTCGTTAATCGTGGTTGAGGGAAGCATTTCGTGTGAATGGTATTGTTGGAAATAAGGAGGCATTGTGTGTAATTTTCGTACAGTAACGAATTTTGTATGTTTTGTAAATGATTACGCGATCGATGAAAAAGGCAAAAATGATGGATAGTCAGAATGACGAAATTGTTGACATGGCGAACTCGCCAACACAAGAGAACAGTAGGTTGAATAATGAAGTGGAAAACAATTTAATAAGTCGGGAAAATAGTCCGGAACCATTTCAAAATTTTTCTCAATCAGAAAATTCACAGAATCCGAGATTAACGACAGAGGATTCTGGAATAGTATCGAATTCAGATAGCTTTACAGCTGTGATGAAGGAAACTGGTTTCGCGGGAAATGTTACGAGCGAAAGGAATTTCGAACAAGTTAATATGGAGCAGTTGATGAGTGTAATATTAAATTTTCGATCTGAATTTAAAACTGAGATGGGAACAATGGGAACACGGTTAGACTCACAGGGATCACAAATAGGAACAATTAAAACTGAGATAGGAACAATTAGAAATGAGATGGGAACAATGGAAACACGGTTAGATTCACTGGGATCACAGTTGGGATCACAAATAGGAACAATTAAAACAGAGATGGAAACAATGGAAACACGGTTAGATTCACGAATAGGGACATGTTTCAAAAACATGAAAGATGAATTAAAGAAAGAAATCAGAGAAGAAGTACAACCGATTTTGAATTCTCACAATAATAGATTAATTGCAGTAGAGATTAGACAAAGGGAACAAGATAGAGAACAGGAAGAAAAAGATCGTGTGATAGTACAAAAATTTTCAGAAATAAATTTACAACGTGCACACGATAAGGAAAAAATAATTGAGAGAATCGAGGAATCCGTACCAAATGACAGAATAAATAACTTAACGCAACAGTGTGAACAGTTAACTACTAAATGTGACAATACCGAAACCCGAGTCGCGACACTTACGGAAGACGTAAGTAAATAGAAAGAAAAAATAGGTGACTCATCGGAAGGAGTTGAGATTTCAGATAAACTGACAAGTCTTAGTTTAAATGGGGACAGAGATGCAGATGATACAGCACCATTGCCATTTGCAGAAACCGAAGAGTACCAGAACATAAATAAGTATGTTGAAAATCAGGAAAAATTTAATGATCGCGTTAATAGGGAATTTGAGGCACTACAAAAGCAAGACAAACATATTGAAAGCGAAATCGTAGGAAAAGACAGCAAAAGAAATTTAGAATCACAGATATCAGAGGGGTTTGAAGAAAATAATTTGTTTCATTTACGAGAAGCAACAAGAGAGCGCCAGGCGCGTGAACTTGACAATAATCGACATTCGGACTGGAACAGACGCGGTAGGTCTTTGTCGCCACGAGGCGGAAGCTTTGACTGTAAACACTTCTTGACTGTGCGGAAATTTAAGATCTTTTGCAATTCTAGGAATGACATACGTCCATGTTCATGGTTGGATCGATTTACGTGCGCACTTCCGCCAAATTTGCCACTAAGTCACAAACTGAAATTTATGTGCAGCTATTAATGTCCTCAGGGGATTCACTATACTAAGTGAATATGTGCCGTAGCGTTCACAGGGCCCCGAGCTGTAGTGGTGTTATTTCCCTTTTAGTTTTCTGCACCGCTGCCTACTCTTTCACTCTTCTTTGTATCTAAAAAAACAATTCTTCTACTATCCATCTATCTAGACAGTAGGTAAAGAATAACAGGATTTGACTGTTTTACCCAAAAGTGACTTTGGAAATTACCGTTTGGACTTACTATATTGTCTGCAGCATTCATTTGTAATTTAAACGAAATTTTACCTGTTTATCTTCGTGACAATATTACTTCATATGTTGACGACATTCGTATTGCTAAACGTTCTTGGAGTGAGCACAAAAAAAAAAAAATTTGGATTACTTATTACGTATCTTTGCAAGAGTTGCCATTTTGGTCGTTCTCAGGTGAAATTTCTCGGTCACATTATTTCTACAGAAGGTATTCTTCCTGATCCAGAGAAACTAGACGCTATTTGTAATTATGCTGTTCCTTCCACAAAACGTGATGTTCGTAGTTTCCTTGGTGTCTGTAATTTTCTTAGACGCTTTGTTAGATTGGATGATTTGGCCACACCTCGTTTACACATTTCAGTTATGCACATTTTGGTCCCAGAAAATGTTTTCATAAATTACGAGAAAATTGCTACTTCAGTAATATGGAAAAACGTATTCGATCTGTTCTTGCCAAATGCAAATTATGTCAAAAGGCTAAGCCGCCAACTGTTTCTCACAGAGCACCGTTGTTTCCTATCATTCCAGCGAAATTAAAGGACATGGCTGCAGTCGATTTGTTCGGTCCAGTGGTTCGTTCTACTAATGGTTTTGCGTACATTTTCGTAGCAGTGGAATTGACATCAAAATACGTGTGTTTTACACCTTTACGCAAAGCAACAGCTCGTTCAGTGTCTAATGCTTTCATCAAACATTTTCTTAAAGAAGTTGGTCATGTTGATAAGGTTATATCAGATAATGGATCACAGTTTCGCTCTAAAATTTGGCTTCGTACTCTACGGCGTCGTAAGATTAAAGCAATTTTTATTTCACCTTTTCATCCTCAATCTAATGCTTCAGAGAGATGGATGAAGGAAATCAATAAATTGTGCCGTCTTTATTGTCATCAGAATCACAGAACTTGGGATCAGTATCTTCATATTTTTCAAAACATTCTGAATGAACTTCCTAATGACTCAACTTCTTTACCGCCTCTATTGATATTAAAAAATAAAGTACCAACAAATCGCATTTCTGAAATCGTTCCTTTTCCGCCTTCACGGAAACTGCGGCATTCTGAAGTTGTGAACCTGGCTCTGCAAAATATTGCATCTGCGGCTGCTAGAAGAGAGAAATCAGCTAAACGTCCTGGTCGTTTAAAAATTTTGTCGGTTGGTCAAAAGGTGTTAATTAAGTCTCATCGTTTGTCTCACAAAGGAAAAGGCTTATATCGCAAATTTTTTTCTGCTTTATAACGGTCCATATAGAATTCGCAAAATTATTCATGATAACACTGTTGAAGTAGAAACTCTTAAATCTCGGCGCTCTAAGGGAATACATCATATATCGAACGTAAAAATTTTTGTGGAATGACATACTTTAGAGAAACTAACAGCTACATGTAAACATGCAGAGAATACAAGGATACCGCGCCGTGTTCCGGCGGCGGCAGATACTCAAAGCAACAGTGAAGTCTGCGCGCCGCAAAAGGCAGTCGTTGACCGCAAACAATTACTTCATACGTCACGCGCCTACAGCTGATCGAGCGCACAGTGTGAATGCACTGACAGCCGTAAACAAATACACAGTCTAATTTTTCCGACTAAATTCTGTATAAAGCTATAGTGACTTGATAAATTATGTTATTAACGTTCAGTATTTTTCAGGATACGGTTGTGTAAAATATTTAAGACCTTCAGGTAAATTCTGTGCGTGTCCGACGTTAAGACGACTTGCTATGGGGAAAATTTCAGGAAGAATGTAATTTCGAAAAAAAAGTAATAAACTAAAAAGGGTAACTATTAATTGAGTTTATTTTTCAGGTAACATATTTCCACTTATGTACGTATTTTAGATGTAATTTGCTGCTCGCGATTACGTGATTCATACTTTGTGCTAATTTCATGTTCTATGAATTTACTTGTGAAGCGACGTGCTTGTGTACATTTACTGATTTTGACAATGTTTTATTAATGAACAGTGTTATTACTTGCGTATATTATGCATCGCTTGGCTGCTATGCTTTTTCACTGATGTCATATTTTTTTATTATGTGCCTGTTGTGTTTATTTATTTAAGTTATAATTGTCACCTGATTAATTGTGCTGACAGTGGTTATGTATGTAGGTTACACTTTGTGATTTATCTGCTTGCGCCTTATGTACTTTTTAAAGATTACATATGAACATTTATTTGCTTATGCTGATATGATGCTAATCACTTGTTTATTACGTAAGATATATGTTTGCTGCTGTGCGTATGGATTGCATATTTACGCATTTCTGTTTTGTTGTCATAACTACTCTTCAATTTAGAATATAGCAATGCTGATGTACAGTGTACAAACATGAAGATTAGGTTACACTATTGTATTAATTGTAGATTGTTCGCTTGGCAGAGCCTCGTTATAGGGATCGTGCTGCATCCACTTGTTGACATTCTGTTCGCTACTGGTATATTGTCGCGATATTGCATGTATTGCTTACGCTCAGTGCCTGATATTTTTAAGATAAGAAAATGAACTGCTATAATTCGACGAACGACATTGGTACAAGAAACTGCTTAGAAGTCACATGAGCTGGAGGTTTTATGGAAACTGTATAAATTTATGCTAATAGGAAGGAAGCTAACGACATGACATACCAACACTAGGTTTAGACCATTGACAGTTATTACACTGCATTCTTCGTGAGCAATTGAAATAGGAAGTGACACTTGACACGAGAAATACTCCACATGTTTGCTTCTGTTTGCCATAATTTTTGAAGTGGTGTACACACTGAAATATCACGATCATTAACACTTCGTAATCGTACTTAATTACTGAGAGTTATTCGAACTAAGTCTGTTAGAGGTCATGTATGCATTTCTTTTATTTAATGATGGACAAGGTAAACAAAATGTATCTTATAATTTATAATGAGTAGCAGATTTGGATAAGATGGATTACACGAGAGGTTGTGTGTTGACATTGTGTCTTCGGATTGTATGAGATGATGAATTGAGGTTTGCATTAGGATTTTGTCTGTACTTGTTCGAGGAGACTGACTACAGGAAAGAGTTGTTATGGAAGTAAAATGATATTGGTGCTGAGGTTTATATGTATCGACATATTATTGAGGTATTGAGATTATGTGAAGTTGATGATTATTGGAGTTTCATGGACAAGAGGTAAGGTAAATGAGGTATTATTGAAGTATTGAGATTATGTAATGCTGATGATTATTGGAGTTTGGTGGATAAGAGGTGAAGTAAGTGAGGAGAATTTTTTTTTGTTGGTCTATATGGAACAGGGAGGATGAAGATGGCAGACTAGAACACTCAAGTAGAAGGAAGATTGTCTACACACACACTTTGTTAAATCACTAAGCAGTATATACTTTTTTTTTGGAGAGAGGAAGTAATTGCATATCTTGGCTCACTGACAGTTGTTCAGCAACCGTACATTTTGATCTGGCTTGGCAAACATTGGTCTTGACATGATGACTATGACGCTGACTAATTATTATTGACTGTTATACATTGCTGCCACTACCACTTGATACACATGATGAACATAAAATTTTGACAGAATTGCATTTACACAGTTAACACTATTCAATTACACAGTAGCACTAATGTGGATGAAAGATGAGTGAGTGTTTTTTTTGTGTGTGTTTTCCTTTCCCTATCCCAAATTGGTACCAACCTATCTCCTAAATATTATTTTACTTGTTGTTGTGGCTTGCACTGACACCCATAAAAAATTATAGGTTTACTGATATTTGTGTATTTGTAATATTTAATATGACAATTATCTGATATCATTTGTGTGTTTGTTATGATTTGTATGTTTAGTGTAAAAGCATTGATGTGTATTCAAACTATTGTTCATGCCTGAACTGTCTGATTAGTGATGGTGCTGCACTTTTCAACATGGTGGATGCCACCTGGACATGTTTAATTTCTGCTGATGAACTGTGTGATTAATGATAGGGAATATTATGAACTGTTATTTGCACTTTTTCTACATGATTGGTGCCACTAGGACATGTTTAATTTCTGCTGATGAACAGTGTGATTAGTGATAGTGAATTCTATGGACTGCGGTCAGCAGCTGGTCAACATTACTGGGTGCCACTGATGGACTGCTTCTACCGAAATGGTGTTACTTGTTGATGTCGGCACCTGCTCAACATTGCTGGGTGCCACTGATGGACTGCTTCTACTGAAAAGATGTCACTTGTTGATATCTGCACCTGTTCAACATTGCTGGTGCCACTAATGGAACTGCTTATACTGAAATGGTGTTACTTGTTGATGTCTGCACCTGCTCAACATTGCTGGGTGCCACTGATGGACTGCTTCTACTGAAGTGGTGTTACTTGTTGATGTCTGCACCTGCTCAACATTGCTGGGTGCCACTGATGGACTGCTTCTACTGAAAAGATGTCACCTGTTGATGTCTGCACCTGCTCAACATTGCTGGGTGCCACTGATGGACTGCTTCTACTGAAATGGTGTTACTTGTTGCTGTCTGCACCTGCTCAACATTGCTGGTGCCACTAATGGAACTGCTTATACTGAAATGGTGTTACTTGTTGATGTCTGCACCTGCTCAACATTGCTGGGTGCCACTGATGGACTGCTTCTACTGAAGTGGTGTTACTTGTTGATGTCTGCACCTGCTCAACATTGCTGGGTGCCACTGATGGACTGCTTCTACTGAAAAGATGTCACTTGTTGATGTCTGCACCTGCTCAACATTGCTGGGTGCCACTGATGGACTGCTTCTACTGAAATGGTGTTACTTGTTGGTGTCTGCACCTGCTCAACATTGCTGGTGCCACTAATGGAACTGCTTATACTGAAATGGTGTTACTTGTTGGTGTCTGCACCTATTCAACATTACTGGGTGCCACTGATGGACTGTTTCTACTGAAAAAATGTCACTTGTTGGTATTTGCACCTGTTGACCATTGCTGGGTGCTACTGCTGTAACTGTCAACTACTTGTTTCTTGGGCTATGGAAAGCGTTTATGTGAATATTTGTATAAACTGATTTTTTGTGTATTACTGTTTGTGAAAAGTTATGAGACTCTTACCTGCACATATTCGTCATTGCTGACGCTATTGATTGAACTGTTTAACCATATAATACTTGTGTAAACTATTATGTAAAGTCACATGTATGAAAGAATTTGTATTGCTTACTGTATTTTATATATTAGGTTATTAAAAGGTCAGTGCAAAGCCAAAATTTTATCTAGTATGTGATATTTACGTATTAATATTATCTTTTATTTTTGTCTGTATTTTTTTGACGAATTTGGTGGTATTTTCACCACCAATGCTGGCAAAAATACCATCAAATTCTAGCCTGTGGAGGAAGGGCATATGAAAGGTGGCTACACTGAGCCACAGCGCCAGAGATCGCACTAGAGAGTATTGTTCCACCGCCTCCACTGGCAGTGATTATTGAGAACTCGTAGTGGGTAGTGCTTTGGGAGAACTCGTGGTAGTCAGTGCTGAGATGTCGTAGTGAGGAGTGTTTGTTGAGATGAGCTAGTAGGCAGTGCTTGCTGAGATGTGATACTCAAAAGTTCTTGTTGAGATGTGATAGTAGCGAGTCGGTGTGGAGAGATTGTAATGTCTAGAGTGCTTTTCATCAATATAAATTAAGGTAACAAACTACTTTTCTTTCTCATTATTTCAATGTCCTGAATAATGCGTCATTACAGGTTCAGTCAACAAAGCATCTGGCTTGTGTTTTTCTTGTATTAGAGTGTAATTCTGGTTCTCTTGAGTAATTATGGTATTTCTATTTCCTTTAATTAATTCAGTATAAACGATATTTAAAATTTCTTGTGTTGTTGAAGAAGAACCGTACCAGATGCGTACGTTGAGACATACTTCCACACACAGAACAGTTATACTTGTGCTTTGGTTTCGTAGGTTTTATAGTTGCTGGGGACTTAATTAATTAATTGTGTTAATGAAAATTTCCATTTCATTCTTTGTTGTTGTTCTATGCAGTCAGATTGCGTAATAATACTAGTCAGAGCCAACCGTTTACGAGACATAGCGTAATCGGACATACAGCTACCAAAAATTAAAATTATTTTCATTTCATTTAATTAAGCCCCCATGCAACATCTCAAATAAATGGGAAGTGGTCCTCCGATATTGAATTAAAACACGGACAGAAAATTCCCTCTTATCAAATGCAGAAAAGTTACATTGAGAGAGTTATGAATATGGTAACAAATTCTCCGGATTATAAAGTCATAAATATACGTGAAAACTAAGTCCATATCGTGATCATAATACACGAAATACTCATCAGCTCCAAACGGCTCAAAGTTCGACGTGATGAATCACTAATTGACACACTCGATGCAAAGAATACTTAACGCATACTCTGTCAATCGTCAATCCATCAGACAAAGTTTGAGTCGTAGTCTGGAGCTCATTCTGACTTCTCGAAATAGAAAATCCTTTCAGAAGTTAAAGTATGGCAGCAGCCGTCTAACACACATAATTAATCAAATCCACAGTCAGATACCACTCGTTACCTCAGGAAGGTCTTCCCCCATCCATATCTCATGTCAACGTGTCCAGAATTGTTCCCTTGAGCTCATCACTCGAATAGTCCCAGTCCTACTTGGCTTTCCTACTGTTCCACTACCGTCCGCTTCACCATTGGCTGAAGGCCATCCCCACCAAAGGTACATCGTCCTTATGTGCTACAGACCTGACTTGACTAAAGTTGGCACTTGTCAGACTGAAGTACGAGAAGTTTCAGATCTCTTCTGAACAGCACGTTGCAACGCATTCCAGATATGAGCAATAATGTTCTTATCTGTGGAGTTTGGTGGTCATCGGAAGTTTTTCAACTCAGAAGAGTGTTCCCGGAGCCACGCTGTAGCAATTCTGGACGTATGGGGTGTCGCATTCTCCTGCTGGAATTGCCCTAGTCCGTCGGAATGCACAATGGTTATGAATTAATGTAAGTGATCAGACAGGATGCTTACGTACGTATCAGCAGTTACAGTCGTATCTACACATATCAGGAGTCCCACGTCACTCCTACTGCACACGCCCCACACCATTACGGAGCCTCCACCAGCTTGAACAGTCCCCTGATGACATGCAGGGTCCATGGATTCATGAGGTTGTCTCCATATCCGTTAACGTCCATCCGCTCGACACAATTTGAAACGGCCAGGCAACATGTTTCCAGTCATCAACAGATTTGATGCACCCAGGCGAGGCATAAAGCTGTGTGTTGTCTCACACGAGTGGTAATTCGGCTCCGAGAGCCCATATCGAAGATGTTTCGTTGTATGGTTCGCACGCTGACACTTGTTGATGGTCTAGCATTGAAATCTGCAGAAATTTGTGGAAGTATTGCACTTCTGTCACGCTGAACGATTCTCTTCACTCGTCGTTGGCCCCGTTCTTGGGGAATCTTTTTCCGGTCGCAGCAACGTCGGAGATTTGATGTTTTACCGAATCCCTGATATTCACGCCACAACTCGTGAAATTGTCGTACAGGAAAATCCCTACTTCATCGCTACCTCGGAAATTCGATGTCCCGTCGCTTTAGCGCAGACTATAACACGAGGTTCAAACTCACTTAAACCTTGATAACCTGTCATTGTAGCAACAGTGACTGATCTAACCGCACAAACAATTAAACTTTCCTGGCTACTGTGTCTATCGTACCGACCGACCGGGCGACGCCGTGGCAGGTGGAACTGCAATCGTCATACACAAAGACATTGAGCACAAAAACATAGAGCTCCCTGAACTGGAAAAAATCGAGGCTACGGCCGTCAGAGTCAAGTTCAACGGAGCCTACACCACACTGATATCGGTATACAACAGTCCTGTAGGCATTTCAACACGCGATATCAGCACATTACTCAACATTTCACCGCGAGCAATAGTCGCTGGAGATCTGAAAGCAAAACACCCAGAATGGAATTCACGCATACGAAATCCCAACGGCAAAAAACTGTACGAACATTCACTAGGCAGAAACTACATTATACTAGGGCCGACTGAACCGACGCACATTCCCTATCAGAGGGGACACAGGCCAGACGTGATAGACATGGCCCTCATCAAGGGCATTACAGCGACACTCAACGTTGCCGTTGAAAACGATCTGCCCTCAAACCACCAACCTGTAATACTATACATTGAGGAAACACTGCAGCACATGGAACAACGCAAGATGTTGGACTACGGGCGTGCGAATTGGACATTGTTCAAGCAAACGCTCGATAGCCACATCCCACCTATACACGAAATTAATGAAACAGCACAAATTGACGAGGCAGTAGAAACCCTCACTAAAGCCGTCCAGGACGCAATGGCAGGCACCATACCTGATCGCACCTCACAACAACGCAGTGCGGCCCTGTCCCAGGAAATCCTGGGCCTAATCTCAATGAGGAATCGCCTCAGGAGACAATGGCAGCACATCAGGCGTCCGTACTTCAAACGGCACATTAACAGACTACAGGGCATCATACACGATAAAATACAAACACATAGAACACAACAGTGGAACCAAAAACTCGAAGGGCTGGACACCGCACGACCTGGCGTGTGGCAACTATCCCGACACTTCACCAGGGAGAAAATATACAACCCAACGCTTCAAGGGCCTGATGGACCTGCATACTCAGCGAAAGAGAAAGCAGAACTAATGGCCCGAACACTCGCAGCGTCATTCACACCGAACCTGGTACCATCAGATCCAGTGTTCACACTTGCTACTGACCAAGAGGTTACACGCATTCTAGCCCAACCATCGCGCGACGACATTCGACATGCTAGCACAGCCGAAGTCTTCTGGGCTATAATGCATTCCGCTGCTAGGAAAGTCCCTGGTCATGATGGCATTCAAAACCGTGTCCTCCAGGAGTTCACGGATAAAGCAACTGAGTACCTAACACACATAACGAATGCCATACTAAAACACCAACACTTCCCCGCCTTTTGTAAGACAGCCAAGGTCCTGATGGTCAGGAAGCCGGGGAAAGACCACAGTCTCCCACAAAATTACCGACCCATCAGCCTTCTGAGCTCGCTCAGTAAGATTGTTGAGAAGGTGATTCTCAAACGCATCACTAGACACTGCATAACAAATGACATCCTGAAACCGTAGCAATTCGGCTTCAGGAATCACCACTCCACAACACAACAACTCCTACGGGTCGTTGAACATATAACACATGGCTTCAACATAAACAAAGCTACAGGGGCAGTGTTCCGGACATCTAAAAGGCTTTCGACCGTCTATGCCACAACGTCCTCATCCGCAAACACAGCGACGCGGGATTCCCCAACGGGCTGCTGCGTCTAATACACTCATACCTCACAGACAGGAGTTTCAACACTGACGTGCAGGGAAAACAATCAACACGACACGGTATACACGCGGGAGTACCCCAGGGAAGCATCCTAGGGCCCCTACTGTTTAACCTCTACATAAACGATCTCCCAACCAGATACAACACAATGATGGCAATACACGCGGATGACACAGCCATCCTTGCGCAAGATTGGAAACCATCAAACATTACGTCACGCATTCAGACTGCACTCAGAGTGGCCGAGCCCTGGTTGGAGAAATGGCGTGTTAGAGTAAACGTCGACAAGTGCGAAGCCGTTCTGTTCAGTAGAAGACCGAAGCAACTGCGCAAACACCGCTACTGCAGACCAATAACTCTACATGCACGTCCAATACGTTTCCGCGAGAAAGTCAAATACCTCGGTGTCTGGCTGGACCGGAAATTACTCTGGGGGGACCACATACAACACATGACCAACCGAGCTAGCGCGAGGCTCAAACAGCTCTATCCTATGCTCAACAGGCGTAGCACACTGAACAGAAGGGTGTCGAGGTCCATGTACATGACACTTATCCGACCCCTGATGACGTACGCAGCTCCTGTCTGGGGATACGCTGCGCCTACACGCCTGCGCCGTCTGTAACTCATACAAAACAAAGTACTCAAAATCATAAGCAATGCTCCACGATACACACGCATCGCGGACCTTCACCGGGAATACCGACTTGAGACTCTCACGGAGGTAATCCACAAACTCACCACAAGACTATACAGAAACTCCAGACATTCGCAGAACCCGTTTATTCTGAATCTGGGGAACTACGACCACAACCATAGATGGAAACATAAAAGACCAAAAGACATACTTGTAAGGACATAACATCTATGGCCAAGCATACGCAAACATAACGGCACAGGCGAGCCCCTGTTAATCAGACGCCATTACTGGATATCCAGCTGAAATACACTGCCGAATAACTGGCACCACGCAGGGAAGCCGTACCGTACACTACATGCAAACAAGCTCCACACATCCCCCACACAGTGAGATGATCTATGGTCGATCTCCCACTACTGTATAACGATCTTGATTGTTCCAGGAATGTAGCAGCTGCAGCAACTGGGACACATCGCCATCGCTTGTCACGGTAATGATGCATGATACCTATACTAACAAATCCAACCTTGCATGAGCTATCGCAGCTAGTAAGCCACTACTGCTCTTACTACCCATCCCACTGTCGCAAAGGTTTTTTTCCCACGGCACGAGCCATGGCACTTTTTTCCCTCTGCTCTTCAAATCGCTACCCTCACACGCGTTTCGTCCACTATCTATCACCTGATGGACCGTGTTAATGCGTAGTCTTACCCAGACGCACGGACAACATCACAGCCCAGCATCCTGTGATCCACTTACTAGATAACTAACATGTTTACGGAGGTGACAGTAGAACTTTTGGTTTGGTCACCACGTTGGTGCGGGCGTGGAGGGGCCCCATCTCTCTTTAAAGTGACTGATCTAACAACTGCGCCAGACACGTGTTATCTTAATAGACGTTGCCGGCCTCAGCGCCGTATTTTGCCTGTTTACACATCTCTGTATTTCAATACGCATGCCTATGCCGGTTTCTTTACCATTTCAGTGTATTATAACTGTATTTAAATAAAGAAATGTTATAAACATTCTGTTACACTCAGATCATTTACAAAAAATACAAGTAACAATAGGTTCGTAAATGAATAAACCAGCATTCTTGCGCAAGTATGCTCACGATAAATAACAACAGACTGACCTTAAGTACTGTTTGAACGATATTTATGCCTTCTTGACAGAAGCGTCTTTTCGTTCCGTTTTCAACTGTGGTGTCCACCAACACATGCAACATTTGTATAATGAAACAGATATAAAAGACGTCGTATATCAATACATAATGCAGATACAGACACATAGCTTTGAGGGACTATTGCTGTAGTGCAAATACTATCATCTGAGATAACGTTTGTTAAAATCACATAAAGTGATTAAATGTTATTAATTCATATTGTGAAAATATTTATTCATTGTGGGATATTAACTTTTGTTGTTTGAAAGATATTGAGATATTTTTGCGTCATTGGATGTGCTTCATTTTTCTGGGATCTCTGATGTGTTCAGATTTGCATTAATATTTGGTTGTAAATTGTTATAGACCCTCAGAGAACTGTAAGAAGCTCTCTTTCAGCTTTTCTCAAAGTCCGCCATTGCTGTGAGCATACCTAGCCCGCTGGAGTGATCAACGCATCGTCCAAATTCCCCACTGTGAAGAGACCTCATGTCAATAAACAGGCTAAAGAAAGTCTACATCTACGTCTACGTGATTACTTTGCTATTCACAATAAAGTGCCTGGCAGAGGGTTCAATGAACCACCTTAAAGCTCTCTCTCTACCGTTACACTCTCGAACGGCACGCGGGAAAAACGAGCGCTTAAATTTTTTTGTGCGAGCCCTCATTTCTCTTACTTTGTAGTGATGATCACTTCTCCCTATGTAGGCGGATGCCAACAGAATGTTTCCGCAATCGGAGGAGAAAACTGGTGGGAAATTTCATGAGAACATCCCGTCGTGACGAAAAACGCCTTTGTTTTAATGATTGCCTCTCCAATTCATGTATCATGTCTGAGGCACTATCTCCCCTATTTCACGATAATACAAAACGAGCTGCCCTTCTTTGAACTTTCGATGACATCCGTCGGTCCCACTTGGTGCGGATCTCACACTGCACAGCAATACTCCAGAATAGACTAGACAAGCTTGGTGTAAGCAATCTCTTTATGTTTCAGAGCAGAGGCGGCTCCTGTATACGTTTGCAGGTTTGGGCTACCCCCAAGGAATAATTTTGTTCAACTGTTTGCCTTCTGAGCGTTCTGCGCTAGTGGAGAAGTAGCGCGCCGTCGTTTATTTATTTTGAAATGCACGGACCCCAAACGCCAAACGCAGCGGAGTTGGACGGAATGTGCCGACGACGACAGCGGGTTGCACTGTGGCTGCAAACGCCGACTTGGGTGTCTCAGAGGGGGTGTGGGGTGTGGAGGCAACGACTGGCATCACTGTACTCGTATGCGGACCTTGTGTGTATAAACACCTCACCCGGGCCACCCTTCCAGCCGCAGGAAGAGGGCCCGAACTGTTCCGAAGGGAAACGGAACTATCGGATCTTCGAACAAAGCGGGATTCTCGCGCCACCTTACCAGTTCAGGTGTAGCTGCGAGCGAACTAACTATTTCCTGTGCGTTGCGTTGGTTATTCTGGCGAGTGCTATAGTGAATTTTGGGGCTCAAGTGACAAGTGAATACGTGAAATAATGAATCAGGTAATTTCATTGCTCTCTGAACCCTTCAGTTCACGGAAGTTTGATGAAAAAATAGAAATCAAGAGGGTAGTTAGGCCGACTCTTGCTTTAACAATTTCGCTGACCGTTAAAATAAAAAGTCGCGAATTCAATAGGAAATTTAACTCTGAATTGTACAACAAGCATAAATGGCTGTGTGGTTGTGACATGAAAAATGGCTTATTTTGTTTTCCTTGTTCATTATTTGGAGTAAATCTTTCATGTTCTAAACACAGAGTCTGTAACATTCAACACTTCCATGACAAAATTAGAAAACACGAACTTTCTTCAGTCCATGTAAATAACGTTTTGAATATATCAAGTCTAGGCAATGTAAATATAGTTACCCAATTAGACAGTGGGTACAGAAGGTCCGTGACATTACACAACCAAAAAGTTACCGATAATAGGTACATATATATTGACTCTAATTGTTAACTGTATTCGTTTCTGTGGTGCATTGGAACTTGCCCTTAGAGGACGTGATGAGACTGAATCAACTTCCAATCCCGGTGTTTATCGTTCATTGATTAATTTTAGTGTAGAATTAGACTCGGTATTAAAATCGCATTTAGAGAAAGCTACAGTTTTAAAAGGAACCTCAAAAACCATCCAGAATGAACTCCTCCGGTGCATGCTTCACGTCTGCCAAGAGGAAACTAGAAAGGAAATTAAGGGTGCTGAGGCCGGCCGGAGTGGCCGAGCGGTTCTAGGCGCTACAGTCTGGAGCCGCGCGACCGCTACGGTCGCAGGTTCGAATCCTGCCTCGGGCATGGATGTGTGTGATGTCCTTAGGTTAGTTAGGTTTAAGTAGTTCTGAGTTCTAGGGGACTGATGACCACAGCAGTTAAGTCCCATAGTGCTCAGAGCCATTTGAACCATTTTTAAGGGTGCTGAGTTGAAAGATTTCGGGACTTCACAGCACAAGGAAGGCATGACGCCCAGTCTTTGGCAACGTCCATCATCGAACAGATAAATAATCATTTGGGGAATTGTCCACATAAGCTAATAGCGCAAACATATGATGGTGCAGCAGTCATGAGTGGTTCGTCACGTGGGGTGCAGGCTCTACTTAAGGAAAAGTTTCGCAACGCTTCGTACATTCATTGCTATGCCCACCAGTTGAATCTCATTATGCTTAAAGCCGCTTCCATTAATAAAAATGTGCGAATATTCTTCACTAAACTTCAGGGACTTTCCAGCTTATTTTCAGCATCTCCTCAAAGAACAGCAGTTCTCAACAAAATAGTACGAAAACCACTCTCACGTTCACTGCCTACTCGTTGGAAATTTCAGTCAAGGAGCGTCAATACCGTTTTCAAATATAGGGAAGACATTATTATGTGCATGAATAATATGAGCCAAGGAGAAAAACTGTGTAATGAGAACACGATCCTGCAAGCCTGTGGCTTAGTAACAATTTTGGAGGATGAAAAGTTCATTTTTTGGTTTTCATTTTTTCATAAAATCATGATCCATGTGGATATTTTGTATAAGCAGCTACAAAAATGGCATATTGACCCAACTTAAGCACAAAATCACCTGACAGCTCTTGAGCGTGAAATTGAGAACATTAGGGAAGGAGTGAGTGAAAATTCAACAGGTTTACACGAGTACCATAAAAGAGGGAGAACTAAAGATGGTGCAGCGATAGGTAATCTATTTCCATAGGCATGCAGTTTGGTTAGAAGAAGCTTGTGAGGATCAGTGTCGCAAGCCTTCTGGAAATCTAAAAATATCGAAAATATTTTACATCCCCTGTCGGTAGCACTCATTATTTCGAAAGTATAAAGAGCTAGTTGTGTTTCACAAGAACGATGTCTTCTGAATCTGTGCTGTCTATGTATCAATAAATCGGTTTCTTCGAGGTAACTCATAATGTTCGAACACATTATATGTTCCAAAACCTTACTGTCGGCCGATGTGGCCGAGCGGTTCTAGGCGCTTCAGTCTGGAACGGCGCGACCGCTACGGTCGCAGGTTCGAATCCTACCTCGGGAATGGATGTGTGTGATGTCCTTAGGCTAGTTAGGTTTAAGTAGTTATAAGATCTAGGGTACTGATGACCTCAGATGTTAAGTCCCATAGTGCTCAGAGCCATTTGAAAACCTTACTGCAAATTAACGTTAGTGATATGGGCCTGTAATTCAGTGGATTACTCCTATTTCCCTTTCTGGGTATTGTTGTGACTTGAGCAATTTTACAGTTCTTAGGTACGGATCTTTCTGTGAGCGAGCTAATGTGTATAATTGCTAAACATGAAGCTACTGTATCCGCATATTCTGAAAGGAACCTGACTGGTATACAATCAGGACCGGAGGCCTTACCTTTATTAAGTGATTTAAGCCGCTTTGGTAGACCGAGGATATCTGCTTCTATGTTTCTGATCTTGGAGGTTCTTCTTGACTGGAATTCAGGAATATTTACTTCGTCTTCTTTGGGGAATGAGTTTCGGAAAACCGTGTTTAATAACTCTGCTTTAGTGGCACTGTCATCAGTGACTTCACCGTTGTTATCGCGCAGTGAAGGTATTGATTGCTTACTGCCACTGCCAGGGAAGTTGAAGAAATAGGCGAGATAGGTGATGCAGTAGCGAGAGAGGGAGGTGGCTCATTCCCATGGCAGTTGTTGATGAAATTGCTGTAGCTGTAGCCGACCACGCAGCATATTTCTCTAATTCTGCAGCCAGTGCTCAAGCTACGTCATGGAAATTGCCACTCCCACGGTCAACAGTTCAAAAGATTTTGTGGTGCATTTTACAGTGGTAACCCTACAAGATTTAGAATGTGAACCAAATGAAGCCTCAAGACAGGCTACAATGCTGTAACTTTACCCTTCATGGACATGCATGACATGTGGAGGGGGAATATGCTTTGGATAATCGCACATTTCGTCTGAACAGTCGTATGAATGCACAGAACTGTCGCAAATAGGGTTCTACTCTGCCACATGTTGTGCAGGATCATCCACAGCACCCAGTTTGTGTGACATTGTCGCGTGTTTTCACAAGCTCCTGTATCCTCGGTCCATTTTTTTAAGGATATGACACCTCACGGAAGTGTTAAACGTACAGTGAAATCCATAAGTTAAAAGGAACCCCTTCTGCAACACGTTATACCAACTTTGCAAGAAAGGAACTCTGCCCACACCACTATTTTCACGCAAGATGGGGCGACACCACATGTTGCTTTCCAAATAAAAGATCTGCTTTGGGAAACATTCAGTAACGACTGATTCAGCTCCAGAAAATTTCAAGATGTATAGCCTTCCATATCCTCCGGCCTAAGTCCATGTGACTTGTGCTTGAGATCTGCTTTGGGAAACATTCAGTAACGACTGATTCAGCACCAGAAAATTTCAAGATGTGTAGCCTTCCATATGCTCCGGCCTAAGTCCATGTGACTTGTGTGGATATCTGGAAGGTGGTGTCTATCAAGGATGTACACTATTGGCCATTAAAATTGCTACACTACGAAGATGACGTGCTACAGACGCGAAATTTAACCGACAGGGAGAAGATGCTGTGATATGCAAATGATTAGCTTTTTAGAGCATTCACACAAGATTGGCGCTGGTGGCGACACCTACAACGTGCTGACATGAGGAAAGTTTCCAACGGATTTCTCATACACAAACAGCAGTTGACCGGCGTTGCCTCGTGAAACGTTCTTGTGATGCCTCGTGTAAGGAGGAGAAATGCGTACCATCACGTTTCCGACTTTGATAAATAGTGGATTGTAGCCTGTCGCGATTGCGATTTATCGTATCGCGACATTGCTGCTCGCACTGGTCGAGATCCAATGACTGTTAGAAGAATATGGAATCGGTGGGTTCAGGAGGAAAATACGGAACGCCGTGCTGGATCCCAACGGCCTTGTATCACTAGTAGTCGAGATGACAGGCATCTTATCCGCATGGCTGTAACGGATCGTGCAGCCACGTATCGATCCCTTAGTCAGCAGATGGGGACGTTTGCAAGACAACAACCATCTGCACGAACAGTTCGACGACGTTTGCAGCAGCATGGACTATCAGCTCTGAGACCGTGGCTGCAGTTACCCTTCACGCTGCATCATAGACAGGAGCGCTTGCGATGGTGTTCTCAACGACGAACCTGGGTGCACGAATGTCAAAACGTCATTTTTTCGGATGAATCCAGGTTCTCTTTACAGCATCATAATGGTCGCATCCGTGTTTGGCGACATAGCGGTGAACGCACATTGGAAGCGTGTATTCGTCATCGCCATACTGGCGTATCACCCGGCGTGATGGTATGGAGTGCCAGTGGTTTCACGTCTCGGTCACCTCTTGTTAGCATTGACGGCACTTTGAATAGTGGACGTAACATTTCAGGTGTGTTACGACCCGTGGCTCTACCCTTCATTCGATCCTTGCGAAACCCTACATTTCAGCAGGATAATGCACGACTGCATGTTGCAGGTCCTGTACGGGCGTTTCTGGGTACAGAAAATGTTCGACTGCTGCCCTGGCCAGCACATTCTCCGGATCTCTCACCAATTGAAAACGTCTGGTCAATGGTGGCCGAGCAACTGGCTCGTCACAATACGCCAGTCACTACTCTTGATGGACTGTGGTATCGTGTTGAAGCTGCATGTCAGTTGTAGTATAATATGAATACCCGTTTATCATCTGCATTTCTTCTTGGTGTAGCAATGGAAACCATAATGAACACATGTTGTAATTTGTGACCACATTCTAATAAATTTGTCAGAACTTTCGTTATCATGTGTTTGCCCGTTTCTCTTTTTTTCCTGCAGCCAGACAACATTCTGACTACTTACAGCGCCATATTTTCAGCTGCATACTCCGTGAATGCACCAGTTAACGAATATACCTACAATTTTTCAGTGTCCTGCATGTATACAGCCTGCAATACAGCACCCAGAACACCATCAGTTCAGTTATAACCACATGGTATATATGGATATCCAAGGCTGCCAGATGATGACTTTAATGTAAAAACTAGTCTCAGAATAATAACAGCTTGTAAGGGTTTTACATCACAGTGCTGTGTGTATGTGATATTGTGTTATACAAGGGCTACTTTTTTCTCAAGCTCCAATCAGGCGTGAAATTAAAAGCACAGTGAAAATTCAATCAGGCTTCGTGCAGATGTGTTATGGAGTGTTGTTAGTACGTTCGTCGATTGCGTCGCTTCTCACTTTTCAGTTCCGAGCACACAGTGAGCTTATAAAGATTGAAACGTCCCATTATGAAAAATTATATATGACTGTGCTTAAACTGACACAATATTTTTAGCGCAACGCAATCTGACTTTCAAAAATCCCTACAAAAGAATGACCCTGACTAACATTAACCTATACCTTTCACAAATCACTTACCTCACAAAAATCTTCGTTACTCGAACTACTGCAATACAGGGAGCGCTACTACTGCCAGCTAAATAAAAGATTCAAACTACGGAAGGCACTAACTACTGATAGGCATAGTTAACAAATGATTTTGATAGAGAACAAACAATGTATTTACCTTAATAGTGTTGAAAAATCATAATATACATAGCAGTTCATGACATCCAGTCTTACAAATTTCAAAACTCCGCCATTTCTCTCCCCACATCCACCACTGCTGGCGGCTCACCTCCAACTGCGCAACGCTACGTGCTGTTAACAGCCACCTGCCCAACACTACAATGGCGAGTATTACAACAGTGCAAAGCAGCCACAGACTGCACACAGCACAGCCAGTGATTTTCATACAGAGCGCTACGTGGCGTTTCCAATAAGAAAACATAAACAGCCTACTTACATAGCCCCCATGCTCCCCACAAAAAATTTTACAAGTTGTTTTGGGCACTGGCCAATACATATTTCTTAAAAAAATTTTACAATTACAATAACAAAGAAATCAAATGCACACACTTATTGATACAATGTTGGTCAAAATCTAAAATTTTCTCACAGTCCATAAAGACAGTCCTGATCATCCATCATAGTAAAATTGCAGTTTTGTTCTCAAAGTCTGAGCAGTAAAAGAAAATGCACACAGAAGTAGTGGATTTCCATGCAGTCTTGAAGAAGTAGTGTTGTCCTTCCAACGGAAAGACAGTGCTGACTCTTGACATGCAGACAGGTAATGGGCCACATCAGAGCAAACCCACAGCTGAGTCATTCGAAGTTTTGAAGAGTACTGGTAGGTAGGTCATCACAGAGCAGACCCAATGTAGTCCTGGTAGAGATTATGGTATTGGTGGGCCACCAGAGGTGCAGACCCACTGCAATCCTTGTAGAAATAATGTTATTGGTGGGTCATCAAAGGTGCAGATCTACTGTAGTCCTTGTAGAGATGGCCAGCAGCCATCTGTTGCGATTGTGCAGGTGCACAATCATCATCGCAGAGTCTTGCAGAGAATATAGCAAGTCCATAAACCACCACTTGTGCACTCACAAAGTTTTTTGGAATTGTCCTTAGAACCAGCAATGCTGTTAACCAGTCCCTTGCTGAATTATCAACACACGTGCAAACACTATCAGTCCCTACTTCTCACATACTGTCCATATATTATGACCAACAGAAATGTGTGCAGTGAAATGAATGCTTACAAGTTACTTAATTTGCTGAACTGGTGTCAAATACAATTTTATAACATGAGAATACAATTACAAAGATACAGAAAACATCATTAAAAACATAATAATACAGATAACATTTGTAGTAATAGAGGCTTTACAAATGAATAGAAATAAACATATACATCAGTGTTACAGGAATTATGACATAAGTAAATAGTTTTCGAAACATTAATTTCCCATATGAGCATTGAAACAAAACAGAATAAATAATGTCTAAACATCTTTACAAAGTAAATAACATAGTATTAGAAAAATTCTACAACATAGCTCTCATCAGCTAAACACATAAAGACAGGAAAAACACAAATATACAAGGATACATAAAGACATAGCGGAATAATACAAAAGGAAAGACAGGCTTCGTTTTCAGGGTAACATTTGGTACTGCAGTCCTACCCAAAACTTCATTCCATAGGTCTTTCGTCTTATTTCAACATTTGTTTCCACCAAAAAAATCCTATCCAAGCATGCTTTCTGTATTTACATGTTCACATATTTCTTA
This sequence comes from Schistocerca nitens, assembly GCF_023898315.1. Classification (NCBI taxonomy): domain Eukaryota; kingdom Metazoa; phylum Arthropoda; class Insecta; order Orthoptera; family Acrididae; genus Schistocerca; species Schistocerca nitens. The sequence goes on from NC_064617.1 coordinate 850,366,489, forward strand.
CCTCATTATTTATTTTCCAAGAAAATCCTACCTATACCTGCTTTCTGTACTTTTTTTGTATAACTTCTCAATGCATTTCTTCCAATTCATCGCAACTCATTCTCTTATATAGTCTACCCCCTCTTAAGCTAACTTAAATCTACTGAGCTCAGATGCTAAACTAAGGGACGAGGCAATGCAGCAGCACAAAACAATTAATACAAACAGCAATGAAAAAAAAATGGAAATTGTCAAATCAAGCAGCAATATTACAACTAATATAAGGCAATGAGCAGCAAACAAGAAAAATAAATCAGTAGTAAAACTGGCTTAAAAGAATAATACAAAGTGAAATTTAGTAGCACTATACCTGGCAAACAGCAGCAGCAAATGCAATAACTTATACCTAAACATGACAAAGCTCAACCAGAAAAAATATTACAGTAAAAATGGCCATGTTTAATACCTATGTCACATCTTAACACTAGAGTGATGCATCACCTTAACTTACACTACTAAATAAAATACCCAGTCATTGACAAAAATTATGTAAGCAATTCCTGTGAAGGAAAATGTCTTTTTGTGCTCCCTCGTATTATTTGATGTAGATTATAAAATGGTTATTTACTGGATCTCTAGGCATAAAATATCTATATTAGTACATCTATTAAATTTTATTTTAACCAATGCTGCAGTGCAGCTAGAAACTAGATATTAAACAAAATAGGCAAAGCAAGACGAGGAACTTCATTCACTAACCATATGGCATTTCATAATGCAGTAAACAATCTTTCAACTAGCAAGGCAATAGATGTGAAATGTTTCTCATCATTTCATTAGGCATTTTATTAAACATCATAAATTACGAGCTCCACAGTGTAATCATATGTTTTCAAGTTTGAGCGTGTCGTATTTGCGATGTTTTCTACAAAGAAATGTCAATAGCGAGGATAATGGCCTCCTTTTTTCTCCACCTGTGCCTCTGAAAGGCACACACTAATGGCTTTTTTTCCAGGCGACTGTCGCGCAGCTGCCCACGTAATGCGTCGTGCCCACGACGCATTACGTGAAGGTCACTTAACTTTCTTACTGAAATATTTACAACACCAGTTTTCACTACAGTGGCAGTCTCATATACAAAATTTCACAGGTCGAGAATTTGCGTTGCAAATGTGTAGAAACAAAATCTTATGAATATAACAGTGTCCAAAAAATTTTCGCCGGCATTGTGATACATTCACGCATTTACACACATTTAATAACTCTTAAAGTACGATTCTTGGTTTCCAACATCCTTTTTCACAAGTCAGAGTCCCTAACCACTGTTCATCACTCCTTACCTTATTACACATATATATGTATTCGTCGACACGTCAATCTTGGGACAACACTTCAATATTTCATCATAATAAATACATAGCATAATCAAATTCCTCATATAGCATCAGCTTATTGATCATAAAAATACCTCAACAGCATAATACACATCTTCCTCGTAAAAATAACATCATAACACCTCAGTCAAATCTCAAAATCGTCGTAGCTTTCTGCAATAATGTCAAAACCTAAAAATAATTCTCTGCTCATTTCAATAGTGTCATCTACCTCAAACGTACTTTAAAATCATGCTTTCTTACCAAATACATCATTCAAAGCTCTCATAGTATCACAATGGTTCTGAAAAAATATGAACAGTTCACAAAGTACAGACAAAATACAATTTCATAAGTGTGAAGTTACCCAACTGTGTAATTGCGTAAAAATGTGTCACTGATGTAGTATAAAAAATGTTTATCTCTCAGTTAAGTGATCAGATAGCTGTGTAATTTGTGTGTTAGAGAAATATGGTACCGATGTGTAAAGTTGTATAGGCAAATACCATATTAGCTAGGGCTCCTTGTGCTTGCCACACACATGGTACACAAAGTAAGCGTGTACCCCCCTGAGGATTAATGTAATTATACCCTCAGGTGTTACAGATTACAGCAATGGAATGAAATGTATCACTGAAAACTTTCATTGTAATTCAAAAATCTTTAAAAATAAATGTTTTAAGTACAAAATTAATCACTCAAATGCGCGTCCTGTAGCGCTAAATGTGCGTCTTGCTGTAATATAATTCTGTGGAAGTGTCGTAGTTATCGTCCTCCAAAAGCTAAGTTCTGCAGAAGTCAATGCACTTACCTCGTAACAAACAACAGTGAAGTGCTATGCGTATAGATATCGTAGTTATGACGTACATTACTGTACCAAGAAAGTACTATACTGTAACGTATTGTTGTGCTACGAAAAAGGCTGTCTCATTGTAGCTATACCACAAAAGTTACTACTAAAACATGTTTTACTTTCCAGAAGAATTCAGAAAAACTGTGCAGATATAAAACAGATACACCGCAAAAGCATCAATGTAAATGGTCACTCATTAGTAGCGTCGTCATAAAATCGTATAGCTGTCAAAGAAACCAAATGCTAAGGCATATTTAATCCCACAGAAAGTACTTCAAATAAAGATTGTCATTTCAAGTAAACCAAAATGTTGCATGAAAATCTCATTAGCAGTATATGTTCTAAGTATGTGAGCCTTATAGTCGTTACGTGATTGTGCAACTAACAAGCAAGAATGTACACACACAATAACACTGTGTCGTCTGTTCACAATAACAATTCACTCGTAACTACTGTCTAAATATGTATCCTAGGTTCTAGATTGGATAGTTAACTTCAAACACTGTTGCCTGTTAACAGTTTCTAAGTCTAACAAAGCATAGTAATGTAAAGTGAAAAATTTTATGGCAGAGACTAAGTTAAAAAGCAGATTATCTCTCACTAAACGGTTTTACATGTGAAATGTGGTGTAAACCTTTACTCTACCTAGTACGCAGAGTTTCAACTTGAACGCAATTGTCATGTTGCATACGTCGGTAAGGAATGCTAAAATTTTCTCAAGGGTAGCGTCTATGTTATTTTTCGCTGAGCCAGCCGGCGCACTTGGCCGCCTGCGGTGCGAGTCATTGTCTGTCCCTCTGTTGGCGCGCGTCGTTATTGGGATTTGGGGACGTAACTTCTACAAATTCACCCTGTCGAGAGGGCACTGCCCTCTTTGAATCCCGCCAGTTCTGAAGAAATTCAATTCTGTCGTTATGATTATATCGTCGGTCGTCATGTCGGTAGTTCCTGTAGTTTCTTTCTTGTCGGTTAAGTGGTGGAAAATGTCTCCCTGAATTATCACTGCACGGTGGACCGTTGCGTCTGAAGTTATTCTGTCTCCCGTGATAATAATCGTTCTGGTTGCCATATTGTCTGTGTCTCTGATTGTCTCTGTGATAGTCATTACTGCAGAGAGGTGATCTTTCCCTGTAATTATCACTACTCTGCCAACGGTTGTCATATGGGTGGTGTCTGTTTTGGTCACGATTTACGTTGTAAGAATAGCCTTGTCGTGTCCATTTATTATTTCTGTCATCGCGGAATTGAGACGGATGTGACCTGTAATTGTTGTGTTCCTGTTTTTGCGTTCCGCGATTGTCAGTGTCAATTTCTAATTCTTGTAAGAGTCCCTGAAAAGCTTCAATGTTTTTGAGACGTCTTGCCAAAATAATATGTCGTAAATGTTCAGGTAATTTGATTAAGCAAATGCGGATGAGTTCTGAGGGGCTGTATGGGTTTGACAGGTACTGATTCTTGTGCAACATGTCTTCAAAATATTTCACAAGACTGGAGAATTCGGATTGTTCGAAATGTTTCATCATTATGATGCTATGTTTTACTCGGTCTTGTGTAGCTTGAGACCAATATGCTGAGGGGAAGGCATGATAAAATTCTCCTTCACTGTGACAATCGTGAATGACCGATCTCATTCTTACAGCTGGTTCATTCTCTAAGTAGCCACACATAAATTCTAATCTGTGTTCTAACGACCAGTTGGGAGGAAAACAATGAGAGAATTGATGGAGCCATGCTTGTGGATGAATGTCGTTGCCAGAATTCTTAAATGTTTTGAATTTACGTGTAGTAATGAACAGCTTATAGTCAAAATCATCATGTCGGCGAGTCGCATGTCGGTCATTGTTACGTCGTGTCGGCGGTTCCATCTCAAAATTCGGTGCACCTTGCCAATTTCTTTCATAATTTCCGAAATGCCCTGTGTTATTTCTAAGTCCCTCTTCCAGTGTTGGAGCGCCAGTGTCCTCTGAAATATGAAATTTTTGTATTACTTGTGCCAACTGATCTTGTACTTCCCGGATTTCTCTTTTGTGTTGCGTATTAATTTGATTCTGATTTTGTTTGAATTTCATAATTTATTCATACTCTTCTGTGTCAGTGATGGCTACAGGTCTTGCGTCATTCAGATAATCATCTACCTTTGTAGATAAGTTAGTGAACTGATCCGAAAGTTCGACTACTTTCTCCAATAGTGTACTTATTTCCTCAGTGTGTTTTTCTGAACCAAGTTTCAGAGTATCTACTGTGTCCTCTAAGTTTTCCTGAGTTTTTGCAAGTTGCGTAACCGAATCGGTAGATGCAACTGAGTCAATTTTAGCTTGCAAGGTGTCGTGATTTTCATGAACAATGGTTTGCATTTCTTTTATGGCTGCTTCGTGATTCTGTAATGCAATTTCATGCCGCGAAAAAATAGGTTGAAAATGCTCACAAATTTGTGTTTTTACTTCATTACAGACTTTTTGACATTTCGATTCAATGTTATATAACTCAGTAGTGAAATCTTCACGTGTTTGTTCAAGTGTGGTGTCTAACTTTTGAAGCTTATGCTGTGTTTGTCTCTGATTTTGTTCCATTGTGTCTAACTGTTGCTGTGTTTGTCTCCGGTGTTGTTCCATTGTGTCTAACTTTTGAAGATTTTGTTCCATTGTGTCTAACTTTTGAAGCTTTTGCTGTGTTTGTCTCTGATTTTGTTCCATTTGTTGCAGTAAGTGTAATAACAATGCATTAGTGTCTGGAATCTGTTCCTCTACGCTTTTCGCCAGTGCATTTGCACCGGCAACATTCTCATTTTGACAAGCAGAAAATGTGTCTTCATTTATTTCAGAAAACGGTGAGGACGCAAAACCTGAATCTACAGTATTTGCAAAATTGTGTCCTGTCATTTCGGATTCCTGAGGCGAGCTGTTGCCGAGCGATCGATCGATAATGCTTCCCTGTTAACTAATTGTTTCACTGCCTACGCCATTGTTTGCCACCCGCTCCATTTCCCTATGCACAATTACCAAATTACTATGTTGAACATTAGTTAATTCATTACACGGTGGCGCTAACACACTGCTTTCGTCTTCACTGTCATTTCTCAGTTTACTTTGAAGCCCAGTATTACGTTTTTCACACGCCATAATTGTCACAATATTTCACACGATAACACAGAAAAGCACAATTTGAAGAGCAAAATAAGATAACACATTAACATAGCAATGGAAATAATGTCTACTTAATTGCAAGCGCAGCTGCGAAATACTTGGTGCAAATCTACATGCATGCCACAACTGTTTTACTGTACAACAATGAAAGACTGCAATACAAAGGAGACTCTCTCTACAATTACGCGCTAGCAATAAACAAAAGCTACACTAATTACACAAACTACAAGAAAAAATCAGAAGATTCCAGTAAGGTATCCTCGGCTAAGGGTCGACATATGAAACGTCCCCTTAGAAAAATTATATATGACTGTGCTTAAACTGACACACAATATTTTTGGCGCAACGCAATCTGACTTTCAGAAATCCCTACAAAAGAATGGCCCTAACTAACATTAACCTATACGTTTCACAAATCACTTACCTCACAAAAATCTTCGTTACCCGAACTACTGCAATACAGGGAGCGCTGCTACTGCCAGCTAAATAAAAGATTCAAACTACGGAAGGCACTAACTACTGATAGGCATAGTTAGCAAATGAAAGATTTTGATAGAGAACAAACAATGTATTTACCTTAATAGTGTTGAAAAATCATAATATACATAGCAGTTCATGACATCCAGTCTTACAAATTTCAAAACTCCGCCATTTCTCTCCCCACATCCACCACTGCTGGCGGCTCACCTCCAACTGCGCAACGATACGCGCTGTTAACAGCCACCTGCCCAACACTACAATGGCGAGTATTACAACAATGCAAAGCAGCCACAGACTGCACACAGCACAGCCAGTGATTTTTATACAGAGCGCTACGTGGCATTACCAATAAGAAAACATAAACAGCCTACTTACAAGATGCGTGGAGTAATAAAATCTCCGCCAAGTGCTGTCATCCGATTTCCGCATTATGGAGCATCCTGCATGGTTTCGCGCAGCCCACGTAGCTTTCATGGGTCTCCTTCTCCACGAAACTGCTCGGCCGCACACTACAGATGCAGCAACTATGCTCCTGCAGCGTTTTCGGTGGGAAGTGTTTGATCACCCACCATACAACTCCGACTTGGCCCTTTCTGAGTTTCATGTCTTTACTCACATAAATCTCTGGCTATGAGGACAGCATTTTGGTACAGACAATGAGCCGCAGACTAGCGTAGGGGATTGTTGTTGTTGTTGTCTTCAGTCCTGAGACTGGTTTGATGCAGCTCACCATGCAACTCTATCCTGTGCAAGCTTCTTCATCTCCCGGTACATACTGCAACCTAAATCCTTCTGAATCTGCTCACCGTATTCATCTCTTGGTCTCCCTCTACGATTTTTACCCTCCACGCTGCCCTCCAACGCTAAATTTGTGATCCTTTGATGCCTCAGAACATGTCCTACCAACCGGTCCCTTCTTCTTGTCAAGTTGTGTCACAAACTCCTCTTCTCCCCAATTCTATTCAATACCTCCTCATTAGTTATGTGATCTACTCATCTAATCTTCAGCATTCTTCTGTAGCACCACATTTCGAAAGCTTCTATTCTCTTCTTGTCTAAACTATTTATCGTCCATGTTTCACTTCCATACATGGCTACACTCCACACAAATACTTTCACAAACGACTTCCTGACACTTAAATCTATACTCGATGTTAACAAATTTCTCTTCTTCAAAAACACTTTCCTTGCCATTGCCAGTCTACATTTTATATCCTCTCTACTTCGACCAGCATCCGTTATTTTGCTCCCCAAATAGCAAAACTCCTTTACTACTTTAAGTGTCTCATTTCCTAATCTAATTCCCTCAGCATCACCCGACTTACTTCTACTACATTCCATTATCCTCGTTTTGCTTTTGTTGATGTTCATCTTATATCCTCCTTTCAAGACACTGTCCATTCCGTTCAACTGCTCTTCCAAGTCTTTTGCTGTCTCTGACAAAATTACAATGTCATCAGCGAACCTCAACGTTTTTATTTCTTCTCCATGGATTTTAATACCTACTCCGAATTTTTCTTTTGTTTCCTTTAGTGCTTGCTCAATATACAGATTGAATAACATCGGGGAGAGGCTACAACCCTGTCTCACTCCCTTCCCAACCACTGCTTCCCTTTCATGTCCCTCGACTCTTATAACGGCCATCTGCCTTCTGTACAAATTGTAAATAGCCTTTCGCTCCCTGTATTTTATCCCTGCCACCTTCAGAATTTGAAAGAGAGTATTCTAGTCAACATTGTCAAAAGCTTTCTCTAAGTCTACAAATGCTAGAAATGTAGATTTGCCTTTCCTTAATCTTTCTTCTAAGATATATTACAAATGTTTATATATCAACGTCAAATGGACATAAAGAGGTACGAATGAATTTCCTAACTAATATTGCTGATCAGTTCCTCAATCTGTCCCTTTTAATGGTTACACGATCTAATATACATAACACGAAGTGACTGACATTATCTACATACCAAACAACAGAAGACACTTCTTTCAAAGACCGAGCGAGGTGGCGCAGTGGTTAGACACTGGACTCGCATTCGGGAGGACGACGGTTCAATCCCACGTCCGGTCATCCTGATTTAGGTTTTCCGTGATTTCCCTAAATCGCTCCAGGCAAATGCCGGGATGGTTCCTTTCAAAGGGCACGGCCGACTTCCTTCCCTAATCCGATGAGACCGATGACCTCGCTGTCTAGTCTCCTTCCCCAAACAACCAACCAATCTTTCAAAGATGACCTACAGTGGTGTGGATCCTCAGTGATCACAGCTGGTTAGCTTTAAAGCCATAATAAGCCAAAGCAATTAGCAATTTCACCGTATGTATTGCATCCGGTGCGTCAGAGTGATGGTTCTCGTACACGTCTGCGATGACGGAACAACTCCAGCCACAAAATATAAAATAAATACTCATTCAGACACTAGAGCGGCAGAAGACCGTCCTCTGACTAGTATAATCTAATACTGTCTTTTCCTCTCTGTGTTCTAAAGACGAGAAACGCGGTCTCCCAACCACAAAGATGGAGTTCAGATAACGTCTCAACATGACTATAGGCAGAAGAAATGCTCTCAGTCACTCTCTACCTGGAGGCAAAGTCCAGAATAGTATAAGTTCGCAACAGTACAGTGTCTAACCGTTTTAATTATAAAATCTCCTCAGAGCAAAGACAGCAAGTCCGTCTGTAGCAAGTCCTTCTGTAGCAACAAATCTGATACTGCGCGACCGTCAGACATGGTCGCTCAAAATAGAAGACCTCTTTCTATCCAACGCTGGCTTCCCAGATAAGCTCGGCTCCCCTCCCTTGTAACTGCAGAAGGCGAATCATATTCTCGAAGCCACGGAATATTCTCCCTCTCTACAGATTCTTCCAAATGCCGACCAACCATATTTTAGTCTTTTTGTCATCAATCGTGGAAAGTTTGTGAGGAGATACCTGCACCCATTAATTAGGAATTCGTACAATGGAATGCTTCTCAGATTAAAAATCCTCGGAAATAACTCAGCCTGCTTGATTTCTGAGGTAACGCTTCTTCGTTCCTCTCTTGTGTCCATGATTTTCAGAGTTTCTGAAGTATTATCTGGTTGTCCTTCCAGCCCGCTACAAGACGGGCCGACCACCCCTGTATTGTGCTTCAGGGCTCAGGTGCACCGACCTGCCGTCCTGGGCTACTTCCTGTGTGAAGCAGGACCAACACACCTGTGTGGTCTTTTCCACTCAGGGCCTGAGTTACGCCTGCCGTTTCATTTCCACTGGCATTCCAACCTCTACTAGTATAGGCAATCATTCGTTACACTGTTTTGATAATAAAGACACTCTATCACCTTTCACGCAATAAGCATTGACAACTATTTACAAGGTGTGCGTGACAATGTCAGTCTCCTTTAAAGATTCATATATATCATGTACAACCTGCCAAATTATACCTAATTCCTGTTGTAAATCATGGCAAAGTATGTAGACGAGTGCTTGTAAGACACGAAATTATAGCTATCTTACAATACCACCACCTAATAAACTATTTTGTATTAGGATGGGGTAGTTCTTATAGTATTATATCATCCAGTAGAAAATAATATAACCATCAATTGTCTGTACAAGCGAATTAGCAAGGATACGAGGGCAGAGGAACAGTTGAATCATGATATGTTCTTCTACAGTCATTCTGCGTTCATTCATGGACTTGCTGCCATAAATTTATTTACTATATGTTTATTATTTAATCTGTCTACTCCTTATGTTTGGGACAATTTTTCGAGATATGACCATTGCAATCTACAATAACATGCAAAGTAATCCATGTTATCAAAAGAAATTTAATTAACATTACAATTTTGTTTTGCTCTTTCAAAAATGACAGTTCCCATCTTTCCTTTGACTGAAGGCTCATGCTCTCTGTGATTCATCCATCCCTAAGATACAGGTTGAGTCAGGACATATTAAAGTACCCTAATGTTTTCACTGTTGTCGTCCAATAAATTACATGTGCTTCATTAGCCATTAAAATGCAAAACTAGCAGGTCTGTGAGTTATTCTAGAGGTTATCTATTCGTTATTATACGAATATATATAAAATTCTGTGAAACATCCTGCGTAATTTTACTGCGTCATATTTATGCTTTTGGCTTGAATTTTGAAAAAATATATCATTTCACGAACTGATTGTCCAACTCTAGTGTTTCCCTAAGGTGTATACTTTTTAAACATTTCACAATTATTATGTTCTAAAGAGTTCTTTGACAGGCTGCAATTAAATTTACTGTGACAACTAATATTTGTAATAAGAGTTTGGATCGACCACCAACTTGAACTAATGTTCTTGTTCACAGTGTATAAAAATGTAATACATGAAATCAATAAAAACCATAGCATCATTATCAAAGAAAATTACAAAGAATAATTTTAGATAAATAAATACACAAAGGTATAACAACAGTGAGCACATAGCATCATTATCAAAGAGAATGACAAACAGTTATTTTACATGAATATATACACAAATATTTTTAAAACTACCCTCAAACATAAGTACATGATGTTTACAAAAATGATAAATATATCGGAAACTGTTAGTTTGTGAGTGTAGCTGTTCAGTGTTCATCAAATTATACGACTTTCTTTATCATGAGTCACACAACACTGATTCAGATTTCACAACACATTTTTGTGGTGTTTAGGAAGTGGAGATTGGTTTAACAACTAGTTTGAAATCGTTCATGGTGGCTTTGCAAGTCAGTCTTTGGACTCTCAGCCTATTCTTGATTCTGTCAGGTTACAAGCCTCTTGCAGAATTGATGATGTGGAAGGATCCTCAGAATATACAGCAAGATAAATGGGTGTATGTTTTGAAACAGCCAAGTTTTCGTCGAATTTGCACACAGTAAGAGGGAGGTACAGTCAGGCATGATCTTCACAGGTCACCTAAAATTCTTCTGCATCGGCCAAGAGAAGTGTAATAGTATCTAGTCTTCAGTCCTTCGTGTTTCTTCTTTTTTTACTACGTTCGTGTTACTACTCTTCTCTTCTTCATGTCACTTCTTTCTCTTGACATAAGTACTGTATTTTGGATAAGGCTTTCGTTAATTGTGGACAGGTAGGTTATCTATTTGGTGACATTATACATGGAACTAGAGTCATACATGACTCAGATTCCTCAGAAGTCAGTGCCAGATGTCTGAATGCTACATATTATGATGTTTATTAGTCTCTGTCTGGCAGAGAACAGCTGAAGGAAAAGCAAATAGAGTTCACAGTTTCGTACTGCTATTAGCAGTTGCGCTGTAGGATTAACTGACTGTATCATGTGTGCAATTTGTTCATCTCGTCTCCATCGTGTAATACAGTAGTGGAGACAAGTCATTAGTGGCCGTTTAGACACCCATCTTGATCTGACCCAGCAGCTCTGCTGTGGATGGCGGCTTGCTCCCTGCTCTGTCTGCGCTGATCTCCAGGCAGCCGCATTTGAATAGGTCTGCTGTTTGCCCACGTCCATGATATGACTTTGGCTTACCGACGGCATCCCTTGCTTCCGCCTTTCTCTGCAACTGTGTCCATCCACACATCACGTTGTTGATCCAGTGTGTCTCGCAAAGTTTTTTTTTGTGAATCCTGTACCCACTAATACATACAATTAGTTTCCGATTTACACAAATACTATACAATACATAACACAAAATAATTGGCATGTTGTCATGTTCCTGTTATGAAATTTGCACTCAGCTGTAAGGTCATTTATCTTTACATTTATTATTGTTCTAGTTATACAATCAGCCAAGATGCTCACTTATTTACTCTAATTACTCTGATCAAAATTTCATGTAGGAAGTTAGTGTTAGTTATAAAAGAACTTATCACTCAACCTATGTAATTTAATTATTAAATATCTGTCTGCACCTGTATACCTATAAAAAATACATGTTCATTAGTTATCCACTTAACAATAGAATTATGACCATCACCAGATCCCAATTGTTAATAACTGCAAATACTACTCATTAAACTACTTGTTAAAATACTGGCCAGAAGGATGTTTATACTAGTCTAACTCCAACCCTATTCAAAGTACTGCACTGTCGTTGAATATAATAAGATCGTCCGATCTCATGGCTCTTGGTTTCGTTGTGGATGTCGTCTTGGACGTCTGTGAACAATAAAGTGCTCGTCTGCACAAAAACATACATGAATGAATGATTAGGCGGGCCTCTTCTTCATTTCATGCTTCGGCGTACTTCTTGTGGACAGTCATAAACTACATAAGCAAGTTTAGTACAAAATTACTGATACTTTCATTAGTCATACTGTCACATACCTTCTTTCATGTTTTTGCTCAGTAATACCTTCCCTGTCACTGTCCATTTTCCGTAAACCTTCCCTGTCACTGTCCATTTTCCGTAACTGCTGCTATTACCTTTATCTGTCGTTAACTCTTCCTTTTGTGTTAATGAAATTACCTTTTATTTTACTAGTGGTACCTGCAAATACAAAGATTTTAGTACACCGTATATAATCTCTGCTCATCAACACGGCTGCCATGACCTTATGAATTTCCTACGGTGTCATGTGCTTTGAACGTATAGCATTTCGTACTTCCTTTATTAATTTTTATGTGTCTCTATCACCTCATTACACTTTCATTTCACGTCGCTATAACACTCAAACAATATTTCAGTGCGCTCATATGGTATTCCGCAAAACTGGCTACCATGTACACAACTCTTCGGTCTCTCTACACTTTCATATACAAATAACGGTGCAGTCTCGCGTTGCCACATGGAGCAGGCCACCTAGTGAAATCTCATTTCTCTGAATGGAGACAAATCATACTTGGACAATACGCCTGCATGTCGCAGCAGTCCATTACTAGCAAATCACTCATTTATGATCCCATTGCTAAACATGGAAAATAGACACTCATTTCATGAAGTAGCTCTAAAATCTTCTCAAAATACTGACTTCTCTGCTAGTATGTTCCACATGGATAACAAATTTACCTATTCACACATCTTTATAACATTTTTTTACAGTACCAAACGTTTCTCATTTTTACTTTAATCATTCATGGACAGACAGCACATCTTAAACTCCAGACACCTTTTAAATTGTATGCTCAGCTTGCTGTGCACATAGTTATAGCCTACACAAAGAAACATGCCCCAATTTTATCTCACTCTCGACATCCTGTCCTTTTGCGTACTGTAGTACCTCTTTTAAGATGACAATAGTACAGAAAACATTGTTAAATCTACGTATTCCTTCAGTGCAGTAACTTAATTGCTAACTATTTACAATGTACTTTACTTCCGCCATACTCTTCTTCTTTCTTCTTTTCCTTCTGCGTTTGTCCCGCGTGCCTGTGGGGTCCACTACATGGGTCCATTGTCTCCATTTCGCTCTGTCACGGGCTGCATCTGGGTGGATGTTCCCGCATCTAAGGTCTTTATGAATTGTATCAGCCCAACGTTGCTTAGGTCGTCCTTTGGGTCTCCTGCCGACGACTTCAAGTTTGTAACCCGTCTTGACAATAGAGTCATCACTGGCCCGTAAAACATGCCCAAACTATCGAAGACAACTCTCACGCATCTTGTCTTGGATCAGTGCAAGACCAAACTGTTTCCTAATTCTGTCATTAGAAACGTGATCTAACTTAGTGAGCCCCGCTGTCCACCTTAGCATCTTCGTCTCCATTACACTTAGGGGGCGTTCTGTCTCAACTGTAGTCGGCCAGCACTCACAACTTTAAAAGGCGACTGGTCGGATAACAGTGCGATAGATTTTTGATTTTAAATTATTTTTCATCCTGCACTCGTAAGTGACTCCGGTTGTTGTTGCCTGAGTTCTGGTGATGACCTCTTCGGTGAGTCGTCCGTCAACGGTGATCGTGGAACCAAGGTACTTAAACTTACTCACACGAGTCAGATCTTCACCATTAATCGTGATGCTTCCCATTTTATGTCTGTCTGATGTCATATACTCGGTTTTCTTCGTCACTCCATTCTTGAGTTAGGCTCTGCAGATCAAGCTTGTTTTCTGTTGCCAGCATCAAGTCATCAGCATAAAGTAGTGTCCATGATAACGGCCGGTGCAGATCAGCTGTCACGGTGTCCATTACGAGAATGAACAGAAGTGTTGATAATGCAGAACCTTGATGGATGCCGACTGTGAAGGGGAAGTCCTTGGATAGTCCTGAGGTTGCACGGACATCACTTCTCGGCTGTGCATAAAGTAACTGCACCCAGTTAATAAGCTGCTGCGGCACATCATGCTGTCGAAGTGTTAGCCAGATGAGACTGTGTGGCACCTTCGCAATACAAGCTCCTTTAATTTTTCCTACTTATTCTGTGTCATCTTGGCGTACTCTCCCAGGGTTAGGTGGTCTAATTGATTGTTCCTGATTCCTGTTGTTATTCATTCCACCCCATCCTTGATCAGACCGTTGACGAGTTTATCTATTGTCCCCTTATGATGCGCCATTATTTTGTGGCTCCAATCTGCATTCATTTTGTTGCCTATATACTCTGCCACAATTCTTCCACTGTACATTGTTACCACTACGATATCTATGGTTCATGTTTTGGTGAGGCGGCCGATTTACATTGTTTTGCCATTCATGGCCTCTATTACTCTCCCTCCGTTGTTCTTCCTTCTTTCACTTTGCACGTCTCTCTGCCTACGTTTTTCTCACGCCTGATGCTCGTTGAAAGCGAACTCCAACTCTCTTACGGTACCCTTGAATCCTTCTACATCACTTCTACATCGCCGACGAGCGTTTGCTGGTAGGAAATTGGCAACTTCATGTAACACAATCTTATGATCTCAGCCGGTGTGAATGGGCCGTCCAAATACTGATTTTTCTTGGTCAAGTTTCGGAAATACTTCACCGGACTATGGAACCCTGAACTTTCATAGTCTCTGCTCGTCATTATTTCCTGTTTGATCCTGTCCTGTGTCTCCTTGGACCAGCATTTGTTTAAAAATGCGTCACGAAACTCTTCGTATGACGTGCACGTTTTTGCAATGTTCCGCATGCATTCGGCCGATGTTCCCTCGATATGTGAACATACGAAGTCCAGTTCGTACATCAGAGGCCAGTGAGGAGGTAATGATAAATAAAATTGTCCAATCAAAGTTTTTGGGTGTAAAGCATTACCCTCGTCTTTGTAATTTTGGAATTTTCGTACAGAGACAAAATACTTAAAATTGAAAATTTCATTAGAATTTCTTCCCGCTCGGCCTACCACATTCTCACTTGGTGCTAACGTTTCCTGTCTACCGTTACCTTGGGCATCATCTCTTCTACTCCCTGTCACATTTTCATTACTGGAAAAATGTCCCGTGGTGGACATTATAAGGTAACAATTATGCATATGAAATATCTCATTGCTATTCTCTGTATTCGCAATCTGCGACCCAGCGGTATCTTGTGTAGACGCGGGGGCCATATCTCTAGCGATATTTCGTTGCTCTGTAGATACGCTTTCAGTCTGTAGTTGACGAGCAACTCTTACACTCGAGCACATTCTAGTATCGTCTGGGCTGGGACATGATCGTGTTGAGTTTCAACTGGCTCTTTCGGTTTCTGTTGTTTCCAAATCGCCTACTATTTCTTTTCTGAGATATGAGTTTTGACTATGTTGCATCCTGACTTCCTGAGATAATTGCTTAATTTCGATTTGTATGTTTTGTTTAAATTGGAAGAGCTCCGCGGTCAATGCCTTATTTGGCGCAATTTCTGTCTTTTGTAGCTGCGTTATTTCTACTTGTTTCAAGCGGCTTTGCAACTTCTTAATGCACCTCTACCTATCTTTATCGTACTTTCTGTCTTCTTAAATGTTGCAAGAGTAATCCGCTTCGCGCCTCTCGCTAATAATCGTGCCTTGTTCGCGGTTCTTCTGACCTCCGCAATCTTTCGTTCTAGTTTTGTTCGGAGCGTCACTACCTCATATTTCACTTCTCTCGTTTCATTCTTTATCGGCTGAATCTCGACACTAACGTTTTGAATTTTACTTCTCATTTCAGCAATAACGTTTTGAATTTTACTTCCCATTTCAGCACTAAAGTTTTGAATTTTATTTCCCATTTATGTTCCCATTGCTTTTAGGTATGCAAGGATGTCCAACACACCTGTGTTGTCTAAATCTTCTCTCCTATTGTAATTTTCTCTTCTTCTACTCTTAGGTGATCTTGTGCCCTTTTCCCTTTCCATTTCTTGGTATTCAGGAAACTCATTACCGCGCGCCCCTGATATACTGCCTCGTGACGATGTCACTGAAGGCGATCTACCACGACTCTTCGTTTTTTCGCGTTCACTTGGACTCCCTACATTTTAGTCCCGTATCTTTACGGTTGCCTCAGTGTGTCTCTGTTCCTAATCTACGCTATCAGATTGCCCACGACGGGCTTGACTGTGTCTATCATCCTCAAAACATTCCCTTGAATTGGCATTCCCCTCACCTATGACTTGTGCTGCTAACAAAGCTAACTCTCTCTCATCCCAAAGGCTTTCTTTACTACCCCGTGTATCTGTCGTTTCTGTATTGTTACAACTAGTGATCTGTTATACGATTAAGCGTGTTTTCGCTCTAGTTACCATAGAGTGATCCCAGATAACAGTTCTCTCTGAAAAGTACGCACAATTTACACTACCCACATTTATTATGTAATGGGCACGTAACACAAAATATCAACAACAAAGAAGCTAAAGTAATAGCAGCGTCGTGTCCTTACAATACAAACAGAATACAACGACAAAGGATATAGCATAAATTCAATAAATTCCATAGCCAACGGGCTGAAGCGCAATGCTTCTGAAAAGAAATACAATAAAACACACAAATATTATTTTTAATGTTATCGCGTCACTTTACCACTGCCAAATACACACAAAGCTGGTGATCACTATCAATAACTACTAACCTTTAAAAAATGGGAATTTTTTTTTTAATTTCCGAGGTTGCACACCACTTTTTGACTACTATCAGAAGACTTTAAGTATGATGCTGGTAGGGTAAGCCATATCCAAGATGCAGTTCCAGGCGTGTGTAAAAATGAATGTGTGCAACCGAAATCACTGAACGCGAAAATGAAGATTTGGCCCTGCCTGACTACCCCCTGAAGCAGATCTTAGGATCTCTTAATGGTGATATTATTTCCTCCTTCTGCCCTTGAACATGTAAATTACAACATAAACATAAATGAATGATTAAGAGAACTCGTAACTACTGAATGATAAAAGTTGTTCCTGCTTATACATTTATAGTAGATTAAAACTCCTTTAGATATTACAAATGTTTCTATATCAATCTGCAATGGGCATAAAGAGATAAAAATGAATTTCCTAATATTACTGATCAATTCCTCAAATATGTACCTTTTTATGGTTAGGCGATCTAACATAAATAACGCGAGATGACTGACATCATCTACGTACCAAACACTAGAAGACACTACTTCCAAAGATGATCTACAGTGATATGGAATCTCAGTGGAAATAAAACTTACGTGATCACAGCTGTTTAGCTTTATAGCCATAATAAGCCAAAGCAACTAGCAATATCACCGTATGTACCGCATCCAGTGCGTCGGAGTGATGGTTCTCGTACACGTCTGTGACGATGGAAGAATTCCAACCACAACATATAACAAAGAAACTTTATTCAAACACTAGGGCGGAAGAAGACGGTCCTCTGACTAATATAATCCAATACTGTCTTCTCCTCTCTGTGTTCCATAGACGTGAAACGCGAACCCCCAACCACAAGGATGGAGTTCAGATAACGTCTCAACCTGAGTATAGGCAGAAGAAATGCTCTCAGTCACTCCCTACCAGGAGGCAAAGTCCAGAATCGTATAAGTTCGCAACAGTACAGTGTCTAACCGTTCTAATTATAAAATCTCCTCAGAGCAAAGACAGCAAGTCCGTCTGTAGCAAGTCCTTCTGTAGCAACAAATCTGATACTGAGCGACCGTCAGACATGGTCGCTCAAAATAGAAGACCTCTTTCTATCCAACGCTGGCTTCCCAGATAAGCTCGGCTCCCCTCCCTCGTAACTGCAGAAGGCGAATCATATTCTCGAAGCCACGGAATATTCTCCCTCTCTACAGATTCTTACAAACGCCGACCAACCATATTTCAGTCAGTTTTCATCCAGCGCGTTGAGTTTGCGAGGAAGTACCTATACCCATTAATTAGGAATTCATACAGTGGAATCCTTCTCAGAGTAAAAATCCTCGGAAATAACCCAGCCTGCATGATTTCCGAGGTAACGTTTCCTCGTTCCTCTCTGCTGCATCCAAGATTTTCAGAGTTTCTGAAGTATTATCCGGTCATCCTTCCAGCCCGCTACAATACTGGCTGGCCACCGCTGTATTGTGCTTCAGCGCTCAGCCGCCCCAACTGTCTGAATTGGGCTACTTCCTGTATGAAGCAGTACCAACATACCTCTGTGGGCTTTTCCACCCAGGGCCTGAGTCACGCCTGCCGTTTCCTTTCCACTGGCGTTACAACCTCTACTAGTATAGGCAATCATTCATTACGCTGTTTCGATAACAAATACATTCCATCAGCGTTAACAACTATTTACAAGGTGTACGTGAGAACGTCAGTCTCCTTTAAATATTCATATATACGGTATAAAACCTATCATATGATACCTAATTTCGGTCGTAAATCACAGCAAAGTATGAAGATAAGTGCTTGTAAGGTGCGAAATTACAGCCACCTTACAAGTCTAATGAACTAACGTCTGGAAGTGAATGGTTTCCATGATACAGACCATTTATTCAATCATACACAGTCTAACGTGCGCTGTACCAGACAGCCACAGTTACAGGATGTGTTGAAAATGATTTCTATGTGCTTCAACACATGCATGTGCACCCTGTAGCATGTTCTGTCTCACACGTTAACATCAGTCAGGCTGCATCTAAACATGGTCAAAGGTAACGTGAATACGCTGCTCCAGTGTCTTCATACCTGTAATGGGCTCGGCATACATGATGCTTTTGAGATGGCATCATAACCAGAAATCACAGAGGTCAAATTCCAGTGAACGAGCAGGCCATGCAGCTGGATGCAATCATCCAGTCCATCGACCAGGATAGACACAATTGAGATGCATTAAGACATTAACAGTAGAATGGGCTGAAGCGTCATCATGAAGTATCCAAATAACCCTTTGAATCAACATTGGCAGTTCTTTTAGCAGGGGAGACAAAATCACCCACAAGAAATGCTGATAGTTCTCGCCTGTTAGATGACATGGAAGGAAGACTAGTCCCAAAATACTATCGCCAATTATCTCGGCCCATACAGTCTGGCAGCACCGATGCTGATGATTTGCTGATATCATACCATGGGATTTTGTATACTGTCTCACAGTATACTGTCTCTGTTATGAAGTTGAAGATACCACTCCACGTAAAGGTGGCCTCATCTGTAAATAGGTTGGATGACACAAATCCCAGAATCATGGATTCCTGGTGAGGAATCAAATCACAAAACTGCTTCCAACGTGGAAAGTCTGTCGCTAGTAAGCCCTGCACATGCTGTAAGTGATAAGGATAGTAACAACTATCAGAGAGAATGTTCCACACAGTCATCTAGCTTACCCTGTAATGGGAGGCAATCTGCCTGGTACTGACACGGCAGTCGCCTTCCACATTTTTAATCACATTTTCCTCCAAGTCTGATGTCCGAACGTTCGGGTACATCTTTCACGATTACCTGCTTCCTGAAACGATCCCATCTCAGACAAAAGGTGAAACACTGTTGCAAACATTGAATGCTGTGGTTGTTGTCGGCGCGGATAGGTCTCCTGATAACAACCTTGCTGCCCTTCCATAAGTAAAACAACAAGCTCTCGAGTCGAATACAGAACCATTGCAAACAATGCTGCATAGGTGAGTCAGGAAGAGAAATGAATCAGACACAGCATTACCAATTACTACGGCAGGAGAGGGTGCTACGGTATGACGTATGAGGAAGAGTACCACCCTCTAGGAGGAAACCATGCATACGGTATCTTCGGCTGTTTGGTACAGCATGTATTACACCATAGTCTCAGCAACCAAGTATGACCGAATAAATGGTCTCTAACATGGGCGCTACAGTCTGGAACCTCGCGACCGATACGGTCGCAGGTTCGAATCGTGCCTCGGGCATGGATGAGTGTGATGTCCTTAGGTTAGTTAGGTTTAAGCAGTTCTAAGTTCTACGGGACTGATGGCCTCAGACGTTAAGTCCCATAGTGCTCAGAGCCATTTGAACCATTCTAACATGCGAAGGAAATCGTTTCTGAAGAAGAGAAGTTTGTTAACATCGAGTATAGATTTAACGGCCAGGAAGTCGTTTCTAAAAGTATTTGTATGGAGTGTAGCCATGTATGGAAGTGAAACATGGACGATAAATAGTTTGGACAAGAAGAGAATAGAAGCTTTCGAAATGTGGTGCTACAGAAGAATGCTGAAGATTAGATGGGTAGATCACATAACAAATGAGGAGGTATTGAATAGAATTGGGGTGAAGAGGAATTTGTGGCACAACTTGACTAGAAGAAGGGATCGGATGGTAGGACATGTTCTGAGGCGTCAAGGGATCACCACCTTAGTGTTGGAGTATGTACTGGGAGATAAAGAAGCTTGCACAAGATAGAGTAGCGTGGAGAGATGCATCAAACCAGTCTCAGGACTGAAGACCACAACAACAGCAAACAACATGGGAACCATGCATTTCCGGACATAACTTCATTAGACATTTTTTGTTCCATATCCTCTCATCAATCAATCCCTAGAGGTTGTACGTGGTGGAAAAAAATCACCCTGTATAGAGACGTAACTGGAAGTTATAGCTAAGTGTTGCACATAAAACATCTTAGATTTCATTGTGGTGTCCATTTCACGGACGATCGGAGCTCGGAAACAAAAATAGGCCTTGTGTCTGTTACATCATCATTGCCACACTTCTGTGAGTAAATTCGGACTAGATTCTCGTGGCGACCTCTCAGGGAGTGTGTTAAACACCGTCGGGAACACGGCGTCTGGGGCAAAATTCCTCGCGACAAGTGGCTGCAGTAGGAGTGGCGCGTCCTCTGGCGTCGCCGGGAGGGAGTAAATCACGCGGGGCGGCCGAGACGCCGCCGCCGCTATTTACAAGACACAATCCCGCCAGCCTCGTCGCAGTCCGCGCGCCTGCCCGCTGCGGGGGGCAATAAATAACGCTCTACTCAGTGCGCCTCTGCCCGTCCTAGGGGGTGCGGGGTGAGGGTTGTGGCGCCGGAGTTGCGAGTGCCGTCCTATCGACGGCGTCCGCTTGTTTTCGCACGGACGCGCGGTGCATCACGGCGCGCTATCAGATGTCGGCGCTGAGCGGATGAGGAGAGTCCCGGGCAGGGCGCAGGCTCTGCAAAGTAGCCGACGCAATTTCCTGTCTGTAGACGGCCAGTTTATGCGCCGCGAGATGCGCTCCAGATTAACAGCCCGCCGCCCACGTTGCGTGCATTATTAAGACGCCGGCTAGCCACGCATCTCTGTTTCCCTCCTCTCTCCTAAATTTCTCTTCTCTTATTTCTCTCACTGATCCCCTCACTCTCGTAGTCTATACTTCCGTTTTCTAGTGATTAGTGAAATGCCACAGGAATGGGCTGGTAGCTAGTGCACATATCTCCATGGCCTCTCCAACATTTTCGACTGCTTCAATTCTAGTTTTACCTGATCGTGTATTATTGAAACGCCAGCCAGCCACACATCTCCATCTCACTCTCTTTTATATTTCTCTCCTCTCATTTCTCTCATCGTTACGCTCAATTCTTATTTTGTACTACTCCCCTTTCTGCTGATGATTTAAGTGCCAGAGCAATGGGTAGGTAGCTAGTACACATACCTCCATGGTGTCTTTAACATTCTTCGACTGCTACAATTCTAGAGTGCTCTGGTCACACATAATTAAGACTCCAGCTGGCCACACTACTCTATCTTCCTCTCTCCTACGTTTCTGTCCTCTTCTTCCTTTCACTGTTCCTCTCACTTCCTTAGTCTTTCCTTCCCTTTCTTGTGCTGAGTTAAGTGGCAGGGAAATGGTTGGTAGCTAGCACATATGGTTTCGTGCCATCTCCAACATTCCTCGACTGCTAAAATTCAAGAATCATCTGATCCTGCAAGTTATCGACTCTAGTAAGGGAGGACGTTAGTGAAATTTATCGACAATCGCAATTCTGAATTTGGTTTTTATTTATTCGTAGAACTCATGGACAATACGTTCCCAAAGCTTTAACGATGAAATCGCATCCGAAGCGCCTGAAAAAGTTAAATGTATGACGTGACCTTCCTGCCACGACCACTTTTTTGAAGCAACACATCAATACTAGCTCGGTGGATAACTATTCTGTGGATTTCTTTCAAACAAACTTGCACAGGATACATCCAGAAGACTATGATATGTGCTCAATGGTTTTATAGATCATATGTGACTCTGTTCCATATCTTAGAAACAATAATAAACCAGTTGGTTTGTTTATCAAGCAGCAATTCTTGTTTTGCCTCGGGGTCCCGACGTCTATTTACGCAAGTGTTCGATTCTTTCCTCGTTCAATAATGCCACGGTCATAAAGAGTGTATAGAAAACGGGATAAGTTGGGTTTGCAGAAGTTAGTGAATGCAAGATGTGAGAAACATGAACATCCCGTTCATCTTCTGTGTCATATTAGCTAGTGTAAATATTTACAGGCTCGGAGAGATAATTAAACCTGCATTCTCAAGGAGAGGCTTCCAAATTGTATCCTGGATGTTGTCATACCCACATATTGGTTTCTGGTCAATTCTGAATTCTAAACAGTGTGTTCACGTAAAAACGCAGGATCCAAATGAGTCTTTAAATTCACTCATATGGACAAGATGCCCCATAACCACATTTTCATCCGCTACAGTTATCAGAATAGCAGCTTATGAAGTAGCTCCTGTATTTAATGACGGGAATTTAGGGAGGGTGAAAATATTTGGAAGGCTGGGCTTAAGATAAGAAATTTCACTCAAGACATCTTGAGCAAATTAGATTTACAGCGCCTCTCTGCAGTTGAGAAGCCACTTGAAAACCTAGTAAAGGAAAGAAGGCCGATAATAAGAAACCAGAAGAGAAGCTTTGAAACGAAAGAGGACCCTGACAACAAATCTGTGCCTTTCTGAAGAGGTGAGAAAAGAAAAAAACGTTACTTTGAGCTTTCAATTACATTTCCTGAAAAATTATGTACATTTTTCTCAAAGTCTATGAAGTCTAGAGTTATGAAATTTTGATTTTATTTCTGTAAACTCAATAAATGTAGTCTCAAGAGTAAATTTTGAAATTCTGAGTGTAGGCTGAGAAAGGGGGCCGAGTGTTCTGAATTTTGCATCAATTTTATATTGTTGTTGTTGTGGTCTTCAGTCCTGAGACAGGTTTGATGCAGCTCTCCATGCTACTCTATCCTGTGCAAGCTTCTTCATCTCCCAGTACCTACTGCAACCTACATCCTTCTCAATCTGCTTAGTGTATTCATCTCTTGGTCTCTCTCTACGATTTTTACCCTCCACGCTGCCCTCCAATACTAAATTGGTGATCCCGTGAGGCCTCAGAACATGTCCTATCAACCGATCCCTTCTTCTGGTCAAGTTGTGCCACAAACTTCTCTTCTCCCCAACCCTATTCAATACTTCCTCATTAGTTATGTAATCTAACCATCTAATCTTCAGCATTCTTCTGTAGCACCACATTTCGAAAGAGTCTATTCTCTTCTTGTCCAAACTATTTATCGTCCATGTTTCACTTCCATACATGGCTACACTCCATACAAATACTTTCAGAAACGACTTCCTGACAGTTAAATCTATACTAGATGTTAACAAATTTATCTTCTTCAGAAACGCTTTCCTTCCCATTGCCAGTCTACATTTTATATCCTCTCTACTTCGACCATCATCAGTTATTTTGCTCCCCAAATAGCAAAACCCCTTTACTACTTTAAGTGTCTCATTTCCTAATCTAATTCCCTCAGCATCACCCGACTTACTTCTACTACATTCCATTATCCTCGTTTTGCTTTTGTTGATGTTCATCTTATATCATCCTTTCAAGACACTGTCCATTCCGTTCAACTGCTCTTCCAAGTCTTTTGATGTCTCTGACAGAATTACAATGTCATCGGCGAACCTCAAAGTTTTTATTTCTTCTCCATGGATTTTAATACCTGCTCCGAATTTTTCTTTTGTTTCCTTCACTGCTTGCTCAATATACAGATTGAATAACATCGGGGAGAGACTACAACCCTGTCTCACTCCCTTCCCAACCACTGCTTCCCTTTCATGTCCCTCAACTCTTATAACTGCCATTCGGTTTCTGTACAAATTGTAAATAGCCTTTCGCTCCCTGTATTTTACCCCTGCCACCTTCAGAATTTGAAAGAGAGTATTCCAGTCAACATTGTCAAAAGCTTTCTCTAAGTCTACAAATGCTAGAAATGTAGGTTGGCCCTTCCTTAATCTAGCTTCTAAGATAAGTCGTAGGGTCAGTGTTGCCTCACATGTTCCAACATTTCTACGGAATCCAAACAGATCTTCCCCGAGGTCGGCTTCTGCTAGTTTTTCCATTCGTCTGTAAAGAATTCGCGTTAGTATTTTGCAGCTGTGACTTATTAAACTGATAGTTCGGTAATTTTCACATCTGTCAACACCTGCTTTCTTTGGGATTGGAATTATTATATTCTTCTTGAAGTCTGAGGGTATTTCGCCTGTCTCATACATCTTGCTCACCAGATGGTAGATTTTTGTCATGACTGGCTCTCCCAAGGCCGACAGTAGCCCCAATGGAATCTTGTCTACTCCGGGGGTCTTGTTTCGACTCAGGTCTTTCAGTGCTCTGTCAAACTCTTCACGCAGTATCGTATCTCCCATTTCATCTTCATCTACATCCTCTTCCATTTCCATAATATTGTCCTCAAGTACATCGCCCTTGTATAGACCCTCTATATACTCCTTCCACCTTTCTGCTTTCCCTTCTTTGCTTAGAACTGGGTTTCCACCTGAGCTCTTGATGTTCATACAAGTGGTTCTCTTGTCTCCAAAGGTCTCTTTAATTTTCCTGTAGGCAGTATCTATCTTACCCCTAGTGAGATAAGCCTCTACATCCTTACATTTGTCTTCTAGCCATCCCTGCTTAGCCATTTTGCACTTCCTGTCGATCTCATTTTTGAGACGTTTGTATTCCTTTTTGCCTTATTTTATGTTAGACCAACAGAATTATAATCCAAAAATTATTGAAATTCTTCTATTCGACATATTCAAAAAAAATCATGACAGAAGCTTAATATACACAAAGACGTTAAACAGAGAAAATTTTGTTGTAATCTCTTGAATAGCTTCTAAGAAAAAGATAAATATGTTATTTTTTGAAACATATTAATGTTATTTAGAGGATTCGATGCAGACGTTAATAGCAGGATTGTTAAATTCAATAAGAAAGTTAACAGTATATGTTTTAATCTCATGTAAAGAATGGTCCAAAGTTTCATTGCCGTATCTTCCAAAGGGTGGATTTGGTTTGTCTCTTAAATAGTTAGTGTTTTTCATGAACGTCCATCTTTAATAATAAACCTTCACCGTACCTTAAGGGTAATAGGAATGGTGGCAAAATGCATCCCTGTTTGTCAGAACACCACAAACTTAACAACTAATTATTACCAAGCTGGATAGAGTGGCCAGTTCTGTAGGACTGAAAAGAAATGATAAGTCAAACACAATGTCCATAAAAAGTGGAAATGTATCTACCCAAATTGTAGTGCAACAGAAGAAAGGGGAGCAGGCTCCTCCTGGGTGGTAGTAGACCTAGGAACATGTGATGTTTCCCGGTGGGTGTTTCAATAAGATGACTGATTTTAAAATAACACGAAGGAATGTGTACTAGATACCACCATTAGCAGTTTCCGGAGTTTTCTAGGTCTTTTTTTTCCAGAGAGATATCAGGTTGTGTTTTGTACATCATTTCGAAAGATTACGACATCTACATATTTGAGACTGTATAACATATTAATGCTATTTAGAGGATTCGATGCAGATATTAATAGCAAGATTGACAAAGCTTCTACAGCCTTGCAACAAATGCGATACATATGGCTATTAGACTCCATACATATGTCCACAAAGCTTCAACTGTACTCGTCTGTCATCCCTCAGATGGCCATATAGAGCTGTGAGACTTGGAAAAGTCAGTAAAATCGGAATACAATCTCAATCATTTTCACCTACGATGCTTAAATAGAATTTCTGAAGATCAGTTATCTCTACCACGTTTCAGATGATGATGTGCTGAGAAGTTATCTACGCAGCCTGCTCAAAATCGTTGCTGAAAGAGGATTGAAGCTTCCGAACCATGTTCTACGCATTGGAGTTGGGAGAATCCGCAAGTCAGGACTGTTGTACTTCTGCAAAGTATATTCACTGCAAGGACGTGAACTGGGAGGAAGCTGTAAACCTGACAGTTGCTAGAGATCGCTGGAGGAAACTTGTAACCACGTAAGGATAACAGAGTGCAGTACAATTGAGTCTTGTAACCACGTAAGGATAACAGAGTGCAGTACAATTGAGTCAGGCGATGCTGGTGGAATTAGAATGGGAAAAGGGGAACTAAAAGCAGTAGAGGTGTTTTACCATTTGGGCAGAAAGGTAACTGACGATGGCCAAACTGACAATAGCAAGAAATCCACTTCTGTAAAAGAGAACCATCATGCAAATTTATGTGTTAAGAAGTCTTTTCTGAAAGTATTTGTATGAATTGTAAACTTATACGAAGCTGATACGTGAACAAAAGCAATACAGGATGGTGAGAAAAAGTCTATAAAGTTAGTAAGGAGGTTGAGTGGGAGGTTAGGGTGAGGAATAACTGTTCCAAAAAAAAATCCACGCGTTGGGCCGTTTGCGATTTATTTAGCATTGAAGTTAGCCAACCAGGACGTTGCGCACGCAAATTCAAGCACTTGCAAGAGTTAAATGTGGTACTGCACAGCTATCTTTGGGTCCGTGAGTTACCACTTGTTCAAATGCTCATTACCAGTTAAAATGTGCCGTTTTCGGAAGTGGTAAATTTAAGCTAAGTGAGAAAAAGCTACGTTCCTTCGGTCTGAGGAAACCAAAAAAAGAACACGTTTGGCGAGGCTGTCTTTGACGGGCTGTTAGAATTTGTGTGCTTGACGACCTGACTGACTAGCTTCAATGCTCAGTAAGTCGTAAAACATATCGAATTTTTTTCTTAACAGTTATATAGCAGCATAACCTCCGTTGCAACGGCCTTACAAACTTTTCAGATTGTTTCTGAGCATCACGAATGTAACAAGAGGACACAATCTTTGGAAATGTGGCACTACAGAAGAATGATGATGATCTGATGAGTCGATGAGGAAGCACTGAATCAAATTGGCGATAAAAGAATGTCATTACACATTCGGCTGATAAGACAGATTTTGAGAGATACGTAAACAGTCAACACGATTGGAGAAAAGTGTGGCAGTTACGAACTGTAATCTGACACAAAAGTTTGACTACAGTAAGCAGTTCAAGTGGATGTAGGTTGCAGCAGTTATGCATAGATGAAGAATCCTGCACAGGATAGATTAGCGTGGAGAGCTGATTCAAACCAGTCTTCGGGCTATCTCCTTCATTAAATGAAAGTCAGTGTTACATCGTCATTACATCAGACTGGCGTCAAGGATTACACGCGCTGTGAGATTTTACGCAGATAAATAATCGACTTAATTATCGGAAGACTCTAAGCATACAGGGTCAGTTTCCATCCATCTACACTGATCCGTACATATTTTTCTTCCAATCTGGGAAAATTATAACTGTGGCGGTGCACAGGCTTACAAAGTAGTATAAAAGTATGTTTGATTACACTGATTGACAATCAGATTTTTTCTTCAAGGTAAATGGTTTTTCCGGTGTATTTTTGGGTGCCGATTTCAGGTAATGGATGTGCCGTGTGGCTAGTTGCTCCCGTCGGGTAGACCGTTCGCCTGGTGCAAGTCTTTCGAGTTGACGCCACTTCGGCGAATTGCGTGTCGATGGGGATGAAATGATGATGATAAGGGCAACACAACACCCAGTCCCTGAGCGGAAAAAATCTCCGACCAAGCCGGAAATCAAACCCGGGCCGTTAGGTATGACATTCCGTCGCGCTGACCACTCAGCTACCAGGGGCGGACGTCGATTTCAGGTAAAATATATTCAATGACATGCTGTTTTGACACGGATTTAGAATTTCTGTGACGTGTGCAAAATGTGACTATTTACTCGTTATAATAACGCTAATATTATTTTTTGAAGATTTCCAATGTACCCTGCTACTGTTTAATTTTATAGTTTGTCATACACCTGATATACAGGGTGCATCAAAAAGAATCATGTGATTTGGTACGTCCATATTTCTGAAATTAATAAACATATACTATGAATTTTGTTTTTTGTTGAACGGGAAACTCAGTTTTTTTTCATAACTTTTCATGTGTGTTCAATTTGCCCTCCCTGAGATGCACTGCATATGTCAATGAGGTATTCAAATTGTTCCCACAATGCGGCGAGCATGTCTTGAGTTACAGCTTCCACGGCTGCTGATATGCGATGCCTCAGTTCATTCATTGTTGTCGGTAGCGGAGGCACATAAACAGTCTCTTATAAACCCCCACAAGAAATAATCGAATTCAGTCAGGTCCAGTGACGTTGGAGGGCAGTAAAGTAAGGCTGAATCGTTTGGTCCAGTGCGACCGATCCACCGTTCAGTAATACTTTGATTAAAAAATTCCCGTACGTCCAGATACCAGTGTGGCGGTGCCCCATCCTGTTGGTAAATGAAGTAGTTCGAATCAAGTCTCCTACTGTGGCAAAAATGAATCTCAAGCACATCGAGATATGTGCTTCTTGTAACAGTGTCCTCGGCAAAGAAAAATAGACCATACGCCTTTTCCCTTGAAACTGCACAAAAAAAACATTAAATTTTAGTGAGTCCCCCTCATGTTGTAAAACTTTATATGGCTCTTCCCTAGCCCATATTCTCACATTATGAAGGTTACCTTTCCATTTAAATGGAATGTTCCCTCATCACTAAACACTAAGTGTGGAAGAAAACTGCCATTCTTCATCCTGCCAAGAACGAAATTAATAGAGCTCCACACGTTATTGTTTGTCACCTTCACGAAGAGCTTGCTATATCTGAATTTTGTTTGGTCTCATGTGTAAACGCAACACACGACAGACGTACGTCGGGGGCATGTTGAGCTCTCGAGATGCACGGCGAACGAATTTCTGCGGACTCCTTGTGAAACTGTGGCGCATGCGTTTCAGACACTCGGAGACGGCCCGGCGATTTGCCGTTACACAAGCAACCTATTTCTCGGAATAGTTCATGCTCTGTGCTGTAAGAGGATCCACACCATACTTAGTACGAAAGTCACGCTGGTCAGTTATTACTGACCCGTACCGTACCCTTTCTTTTGTCCCGACACCATTTTTACTAGAACTGAAGTGGGCGCACACTGCTGCTAACTATCAGGAACCATGTAAAATTCGAAAGTTTGCCATTTCCAGTAGTTCGTAGTGCACACACATATCTCAAATAACATACTACACTACTGGCCATTAAAATTGCTACACTACGAAGATGACGTGCTACAGACGCGAGATTTAACCTACAGGAAGAAGATGCTGTGATATGCAAATAATTAGCTTTTCAGAGCATTCACACAAGGTTGGCGCCGGTGGTGACACCAACAACGTGCTGACACGAGGAAAGTTTACAACCGATTTCTCATAAACAAACAGCATTTGACTGCCGTTGCCTGGTAAAACGTTGTTGTGATGCATCGTGAAAGGAGGAGAAATAAAGTTCGGATTGTAGCCTATCGCGATTGCGGTTTATCGTATAGCGACGTTGCTGCTCGCGTTGGTCGAGATCCAATGACTGTTAGCAGAATATGGAATCGGTGGGTTCAGGAGGGTAATACGGAACTCCGTGCTGGATCCCAACGGCCTCGTATCACTAGCAGTCGAGATGACACGCATCTTATCCGCATGGCTGTAACGGAGCGTGCAGCCACGTCTCGATCCCTGAGTCAACAGATGGGGACGTTTGCAAGACAACAACCGTCTGCACGAACAGTTCGACGACGTTTGCAGCAGCATTGACTATCAGCTCGGAGACCATCGCTGCGGTTATCCTTGACGCTGCATCACAGACAGGAACGCCTGCGATGGTGTACTCAATGACGAACCTGGGTTCTGTTTACAGCATCATGATGGTCGCATCCGCGTTTGGCGACTTCGTGGTGAACGCACCCGGTGTGATGGTATGGGGTGCCATTGGTTACACGTCTCGGTCACCTCTTGTTCGCATTGACGGCACTTTGAACAGTGGACGTTACATTTCAGATGTGTTACGACCCGTGGCCTACCCTTCATTCGATCCCTACAAAACCCTACATTTCAGCAGGATAATGCACGACCGCATGTTGCAGGTCCTGTACGGGCTTTTCTGGATACAGAAAATGATCGACTGCTGTCCTGGCCAGCACATTCTCCAGATCTCTCACCAATTGAAAAAGTCTGGTCAATGGTGGCCGAGCAACTGGCTCGTCACAGTACGCCAGTCACTACTCCTGGTGAACTATGGTATCGTGTTGAATCTGCATGGGCAGCTGTACCTTTACACGCCATCCAAGCTCTGACTCAATGCCCAGGCGTGTCAAGGCCGTTATTACGGCCAGAGGTGGTTGTTCTGGGCACTGATTTGTCAGGATCTATGCACCCAAATTGCGTGAAAATGTAATCACATGTCAGTTCTAGTATAATATATTTGTCCAATGAATACCCATTTATTATCTGCATTTCTTCTTGGTGCAGCGATTTTAATGGCCAGTAGTGTAGTTATGATTTTTTGAATCGGATGATTCTTTTTGACACACCATGATTTGCGTTAAATTGAAATGTTGAGGCGTATTTGTTTGTTTACACTTCGTTATTCAGCAACGAGTGATAAATCGACTGTTTCCTGCTTTTGCGAATTTCACGGCTCCAAGAAGCTATATTAATTCCCTTGGCCACTTCTGATACACCTATGAAAAAATTGCAGTGAAATGGCGGCATCTGATAACCTTAGACAGTATCAAAGAAATTGGCGAAATTTTGACATAAAGGTTGGGCATCCGGATAAGTCGTGCGCCCCACATCGAGTGTGTTCAAGTTATGAGGTGGGACCCCTGCTTCCTCAGCAAAGGGGACAATCGTGCAGTAGACAAGCATTGGTTTCAAAAGTTCTGGGCAAACAGAATGTCAAAAGTTCGAGGGGAAAACATACTTTCTCATTCAAACGTGAATACAAAAAGAAAATACCTCCATTCACGTAAAACTCAACCATGTACAACAATTTACTAAATCCCTACCAGGATATGATTAGTTACTTCGGTTACCAGAAGCTAAGACAAATAAGGGAGTTTTCGTTATCCCTGACGTTCTGAAATATTTTGGACGCAAAATTAACTAAATTTGAAGATAACCTCGGATATCCTTTAAACAAGATGTCGACAATTATCTCGGTAAATACAAGGACATTGTTTAGGTAAATTAGTGAGAAACATGTTGGATAATTTCAAGCTGCTCTTTCGGGACTCCCGCGACAAACATTTTCCAGCAAATTTAAGTGCTACGTGTGAGGGACAAGGAGAAGGGCTTCATTAAGAAATTAAACAAGTGGAACAAGGGTATCAGAACGGATGGGATGTCAGTCTGATAGCTGACTACTGCTGGATGATGCACATGGCTTGTGCTCAGGTAGCTCACAGAAGAAAATGCAACGAAGATGTACAGGAAAAAGAAGAGTCATTAAGACTTATACCTCTGTTTTAATATTGAAGAACCTAATCATTATGGTGTCAGCTGCACCTTATTTTATCATGCTTATGTTAATAATTTTTTGAATGTATGTGTTTTGTATAAATTTTCTGAGACTTCATTATTACTTCGTGAAAAAGGCTTATATGATAGAGGCAAACCCTTAACATTTCTGAACTCAGCGTATTAAAAACATTAGAATCATCTAAAATCACCGAGAAAGAAGTAGTACAGTATAAATTTGTAGACTTCCACTTCAATTCCACCTTGACGGCGGGTCCACGAAACCGACAGAGATGGTATGTGCACGTGAGCTCGAAATGGGATCTGCAACATGACAAGTCGTATATAAGTCTGCAAGCTTTCTTGGGCTTTGACACTGATGATGAAATCTTCTCAGATGTTAGGCCGAATCGTTTTCCTCCGAATACTTCTTCATTACTCGACATTTGGATTGTGGATCATAGATCTTGTTCAGGATTCCACTGGTGCGTTTGGTGATCAGCCTTCCACAGACATCAGTGGAATCCTGAACAAGAGCCATGATCCACAATCTAAATGTCGAGTAGTGGAAAAGTAATCTGAGGAATATGGTGCTGCCTAACGACTGAAATGATTTTATCATCTGTGACAAGTCGTCTTCCAATCTGATTCTTATCATGTAGAATTCAACAAAGAATTTCCTTGGTCAGTTTTTCAGCTGTCCGTGTGTCTGCATGCCCTGAACATACCCATTTAGGTTTCTTGGCATTCACCATCTTATATTAAAACTGGGAAGGGCAAAACTGAGCATAAAGCGTCACATAAGAAAGGTGTCACACAAATGTAGGTAAATGCTAAGTTGAATACTTATAAAAGTGATTGTCGTTTAAATTGTGTGGATTGTGCTTTTTTTTAGGTTGGTGCGTAAGTCATAGGGTTTTTAATTTGCATGTTGGTGTTTCTGTTGCTATGGGTTTACTTCACGATTGTCATTTTTTATTTTTGGTTACTATTTGAGTTTTCCGTTTCCGTAGCAGTGATTTTAAGCTATATCGCGGTTTCCAAAATTATTTTCATTATTTATATAGTGCAACAATACAGTTTTATCAGTTAACAATATGCTCGACTTTAGTTCTGTGCGACGTAATATGGCGTGCAGCCATTCATAATTCCACCATTACTTACGACAGTTATTTTCTTTTACAGACATTGTCGCACAGCGAGATTAATTTTTACATTTGTTCTCGTTACTTATACGAGTTTAAATTTTGTGTCATACATTACTTGTGACATGGTATTGAGCAGAAAACAATTACCAAAGATGGAGAACCAGAGACATGCCATTAAATAATGAAAGTGACGTTACAGTTGACTCGAATACTAACGTGCGACATATTATTGACTATCCTGGTGACACAAATTTAGAAACTGCACTGTCCACCAGTAATATGCCTAAATCTAGTTCTGAACACATTTTGGTCTCTGACTTCATGTCTAACGATATGGCGGGGGCGGAACAGTTGCACATCACTAGTATTGCCAGTATGTTCGATGCTAGTATGCATTCATTGTATTGTCTCGATCACAGGCCACTGTCTGATTTACAAACAAAATGCTCGCTTGTTTTGCACGCAAGAGAAAAAAATGGTGCAAATGGCTCTGAGCACTATGCGACTTAACTTCTGAGGTCATCAGTCGCCTAGAACTTAGAACTAATTAAACCTAACTAACCTAAGGACATCACACACATCCATGCCCGAGGCAGGATTCGAACCTGCGACCGTAGCGGTCACACGGTTCCAGACTGAAGCGCCTTTAACTGCACGGCCACAACGGCCGGCTGCACGCAAGAAGTCACTAAGCATGAGTAGTAGAACAAAGTATGTTCCACCACACTCACCATTGTTGAAAAGTTTATTCAAGATGGCTGATCGAAGATTGCGGCAATAGATATGAAAAAGTCGGAATGATGACATGGTGGAAGTTCAAATTTTGGCGGGAAGATAGGTCAATTGGGCTACCTCCACTAACCTAACCCCCTCCCCTCCCCGCCCATCACCCCACAGAAAATGGCTATTCAAACGCTCTCACAATGCTTAAACACCTGAAAATAATGTCATGCACAAACACTCAGTGCACATAAAAAACGCAACATATCAGCGAACCATTCCAACACCCACACATGCTATGCAGGGCCAGCCGGACGCAAGACAGCACAAAAGTGTGAGTGATTGTTATCATGCCACTGCCAAGGGCAGGTGAAAGTCGCATCTGTTTTCGGGTATACAATTACAGTTCTTCGGGTGTTATACTGATGTCACTTTCCTATGTAAATAAGTGCCTAGTCAACCTTTTGACTGCACACACATATTCAGCATTGCTGGCGCGATCCCTCTCTCTACCTGCAGTCCAGCAAATACCTAACTGCCGAGTGACTCACCCTCACAGATGCTGCAGAAAGCTGGTCCACTGCTTCCCAGAATAGCACAGACTGCATTGTCCCTAGCAATCCTAACGGGCCATGCTAGCTGCATCTAGCCATGCACGCGTGCTTATTTGCCCAGCGTGGCTGTCACATCACCGCGAAATGCTTGTGTAGCTACACACCATCGCAAGTGCATCTAAAAGGTTCTGACTGTTACAGTGATGTCACTTGTATCGTGTCCCACAAATAGTTAACGGTCGCTTTTGTAGGAGCTTTCGTCATGCCTCAGTTTGTCTGCATGGAAATTCTTGTCCTAACAGAACCTGTTTACGATAATAGCGCAGAATAATGCTGAATGCTTTCCTCCTGAAGGACTCTAATGTGGAAACCCATCCATCGTGTGTTACCCTTTCTGGAAATTGTTAACTTCGGCTTTCAACAAACATATCCGAAACGCAAACATTCTCACCACTATGTAGAGGTTCCTACAGCTCAGCACAAAGGATGTCTTGTGAATGAATGGAGCATTATGATTGGCTCTTATTGAATTTACCCATCAAATTACTGATGCTGCCTGTGTGGAAGCACTGTCCACCTTTTTTTCTTTCTGCAGACGAGACTTTCAGTGGCAAAAACTATTTTGTACAGGTCACCATATTGCACCAACAATTAAAGCCTGCAAAGTGGCCTACAGATCGTCAAATGCGGGAAGACTCTTACTCAATTACACTGCTTTCCCACTGAGGACGAGAGATTGAATATTAGAGCGTGAAACCGATCTCCAACCTGGCAATATATCACTGCATACCGTGTCGATGTAGTAAACATACAATTCGTATCCTACACCATACAAAATCGCCCCTCTTACGTCATTCATACAGCTATCGTTGGAGACCATCAGGAGGAATGCATCCAGCGTTATTCTGCGCTATTATCATAAACAGGTTCTTTTAGGACAAGAGATTCCATGTAGACAAGCTGAGACATCACGAAATCTCCTATAACAGCGACCATTAACTATGCGTTTGTGATGGTGTGTAGGTACCTGAGCATTTCGCAGCAATGTGTTAGCCACACTCGGCAGATAAGCACTGGTGCATGGCTAGATGCAGCTTGAATGTCCCATTTAGGATCGCTAGGAACAATGTAACCTGTGCTATTCTGGGAAGCAATGGACCAAATTTCAGCAGTGTCTGCGAGGGTGAGTTACTTGGTAGAGAGAGGGATCATGCCAGGAATGGTGAACATGTGTGCGTGGTCCAGAGGGTGACTTGGCACTTATTTACACAGAAATGTGACATCAGTATAACACTCTAAGAACTGTAACTGTATACCCGAAAATAGGCACTACTTTGACCTGCCATTGGCAGCGGAGCGATAGCAATGGCTCGTGCTCTGGCACTGGCTTGTGTCCGGCTGGCCCTGCAAAGCACGTGTGAGCAATGGAACAGTTCACTGATATGTTTCATTTTTTATGTGCACTGAGTGTTTGTGCACTACATTATTTTTGGGTGTTTAATCATTGTGAGCGTTTTTGAATAGCATTACACATGCATTATTTTTTGATAATTTACAGTTTGTATTCATGTCTGCTGCTTTGTTTTCTGAAGAGGTGTGTAGGCTGTGCAATGCATGATTTCGACAGTTGGCAATTAGCAAGAGTGTTTGGAGAGCCTTTTACATGCATTATTGTGACAATTTAGGAGTTGTTTGAGTCTCTCCACATCAGTGTTCTGCATTATTTTGGTGATTTATGAGGAGATTGCAGGTCTGTAGACTATTTGCAATGACCTCAAGCATTCGAGGGTGATTGTTTTGTACTAGTGTAATAAATAAACTACATGAAATCTGTCCCTAAATAAATTGTATGCATTATTTCCACAATTTATAATTAGTGAGTGTGTGTGCACAACAATGTACTGCATTATTTCGGTGTTTTACAAGTATTTTGTAGGTCTGTAAACTGTGTCTTGTGACCCAAAGTATGTCAGAGTGAGTTTTTGTATCAGTGTAATAAATGAACCACGTGGAACCCATCCCTATATAAATTGTTCCAAAATAAATAAATTACACTTTCGCCAGAAGACATACAAGGGCTGAGTCCTTTTCCTGCCATTTTTCCCTCAAGACCGCCATCTTGGATTATGTCACAGGAGACAATGGTGCCCTCTGGTGGAAGTGCTGTGTACTAGGTCAGGTGGACTCTGGACCCAATGGAGAACACACTGGATAGGGGTACTGCCTCAAATTGCTTAAATAAAGACTGTTTAAATAGAGACTAATGTCCATCCTATCCAGCACAGGCTGAGTCCTTTTCCCACCAATTCCTAGAAAGAGGTGACTTTCAGGTGACTTAGGTTAGTGGAGGTAGCCCAGTTGACCTATTTTCCCGCCATTTTCTTAGGTTAGTGGAGGTAGCCATAATGTGTTGCGTTGTCCTGATGGAATTTGAACTTCCTGCCATTTTCTGGAGGAGGCGACTGGATGGCTTTAGGTTTGTGGAGGTAGCCCAATTGACCTATCCTCCCACCAAAATTTGAACTTCCCACCATGACATCATTGCGATGTTGCCATATCTATTGTAAGACGTTGTGGTCTCCTGACCTTCATTGCTTACATATTCCTCCCTCACAATCATATTCCGCACATCAAGATGCTTCGTTCAAACCCAAACTCGATAAGGTAAAGTCAGTGTTGTATGAATTCATGTAAACGATATGGAAATAACAAATAAGCACACCATGGTTGAAATACTCGAGGCTGGCATACACACATATATTCCAGACACGACATTCACAGGAGCTTTTAGTTCAGGAGAGCAACCGCACGCCAGGAGGCCGGTCCCAACCTATCTACGTCGGCCGGTGACCGCCCGTAGAGCAGATAGCGTTTGCCCAAGTGAAAGGGGGAACGACCCCATGTTCGGCTTAAAAGCAAATTTTGCTACATTGTGTGGGAGCGCTCAACCTATGCATTCTTTACAAATATAGCACGCAGTTTCAGAGATTTTCACAGGGAGACAGAAAACGCCAAACGGTGATGCTACAGATTTCCGGACTGGTCACCTTAAACGTAACGTCATTCTCCAATTTTAGAAGAGCAGTGCTGATTGGCTGACGATATTTCTGACGCCTTGAGCTGAAGGAGTAATGGAAGAGACTGAAAGATATACCCCTTCACTTCTGGTGTGGAGAGGGGCTGTTCCATTATCGCTCTTGGAGCGAGAACACGTAACGAGAGCGTGCGCGCTTGTACGTGTACTCAAAGAGTGAGGAACAAGTCTCTCCTCAGTACTTCACTAGGAGAGCACCTCTGTCAAGAGCGAATCTGAGTGGTATTGAATCCTTGCGATTAAGCGTTGTTGACTCTGTTGACCACCACACTTATTGTGTGGTGTGAACAGACAGAGTTATAGTTAAACGCCTGTGAGCGAATTTTTGAGTGGCATCGCGGTGGACTGGCTATCTGATCGGTGTACCATGCCAATAGTTAGACTAGGGGCGAATAGGAGTCCTTGACTTCATCAAGGCATAGGGAGAGTTTGATTGGCGAAGGTCAATCCAGATAGAACAAGAGTTATCTTATTTGTCAGCAGCGAGTGGCGCAGACAGCAGTCATTGCAGCTTACCGTATTGTGCGCTACAGCTCTTGCAAGCCCCATATTTCCTCCACAACAGTACACTTCACTGCATTTCACACGTGACAGCCTCGACCATACCTAGCTACATTCCAAAAAGAACCCGGAAATAAATTGTTCAGTTCATAACTAAAAGTACCATTGTGATTGCTCAGAATACTTGCAAAAATAAAAATAATAATTTTCATTAGTTTCATGTTTTTCTTACACTAACTAGCACTACTCCAGTACCCAAGTATCCCACTAGTTACGTAAGAAATTTTGTAAATTTTTGTGTCATTTCCATACAGCGGACGATTGCAGAAGATATTTATTGCTGAAAGTTTTTCAGGCGTTTCTCTTTAGAACGTTAGGAGAGTCTGTCTGTCTTGTGTTGTAGTGTGGGGAAGGAAACTGCATCTTGCAGGAGCCACAGGGTAAAGGGTACATCTCAGATTAACCCATTGTGCAGAATGACAGAATAGCACCCTCACGCTCACACTATCATCGACATCTTGAATCCGCCATCTTGAATAAATTTGGCAACAGTGGAGAGTGGGGTAGAACATACTTTGTTCTACTACTGGCATGAGGACCAAAACGAAAACTGAAAAATATGCTATCTACATGGGCGACACACTGTCAACAAACCCACTATGAGGGTCGAGGTTTTACTTGGAAATGGAAATTTCACAATGCCTGCAGATACGGATCTCTGAAGCCAGGCATTCGTCCATTCATTCCAGAAACGGCGGGAGAGTCTGAAAATAGTTGTTTTCCAGCATGAAACGTTTTGTAAGGTGCCTCCCAAGCATTGAGCGTGACCCCAGTGGCTTGCTACACATACTGGCCAGCTATCGGAGAATGCAATCAGCCGACGTTCACAGTCACCACCAGGCCCCATTTGCCCAAGCTATTGACTCTCTCTCCTTGCATCGGGTCCACTTCGAGTGAAAGAGCCACCCAGTCCCCACCTGCTGTGCAGACGACCAGTCCTTCTGCAAATAATTGCACGATCGTCCCATTCTAAAAAGATCTTGCAGCAGCGCACTTCCCTCTGCATATGGCAGCAGTGAATGAGACCAAGGGAATAATAGTCAAATGAAGTAACGATCCGTGACCCCCTGATTAACCACATCAGCTAAGTGCCAACCCTCTCAGTGTGCAATCAGTGCTAGATCCAACATACCTCGTCACAGTATTGCTAAGCACCCTCGTAATGA
This sequence comes from Schistocerca nitens, assembly GCF_023898315.1. Lineage (NCBI taxonomy): Eukaryota > Metazoa > Arthropoda > Insecta > Orthoptera > Acrididae > Schistocerca > Schistocerca nitens. Next base: position 850,405,445 of record NC_064617.1, read on the forward strand.
TAATAATTATGAAAGAGCCGCATTCCAAATGGACCAGCCATCTTTCATTCTCAAAGCTGACACCATCAGCAATACCGAAGAAGCTACTGTTCCTGTTATGTATACAGTATATACATGAAGTACTATAGTAAATAATGTGTGTATGTGTGTGTATGTGTGTGTGTGTGTGTGTGTGTGTGGTGTTTGTTTTTGTGTGTGTGTCCTACTAAACCATTAGATAGATTTCAACCAAATTTAGTACACATGTTGCTTGCTGTATGAAAATAAGAATGGTGGGGATTAGAATGATCTAGCTCCCACACGAGGGAGAAGTGGTCAATTTTTTTTTCTTTTTTTTACGACCCCTTACATCCAGAGTGCCCTTTGAAAATTCGCATTGTGCAGGCAGGAACAGCATGCCTTGCAGGGACTGCATGTGCCATTTGGCACATCTGAGCAGAGAGAACAGAGGATCGATAGTGGCAGGGGGGGGGGGGAGAATGAGAGAAAGGGGGGAGAAGGAGAAGATGAACTGACAGATGATGTAGAAGATGCTGGGCAGACAGGAGGAGGCGGAGGCACTGAACAGCATGAGAGGGGGCGGAGGAGATGAGTAAAGAGAGGGTGGGAGATGGGATGCACAGAGACAAAGAAAGGAGGAAATTGGCAGATATTGTGGGGAGGAGAACATAGAGAAGTGGAGGACGAGTTGATGTGAGAGACTGTGCAGGAGGGGGTTGGCAGATAGAGTGATGAGGAGGAGATGGTCAGAGAGAGCGGGAAGGACAGGAGGGGATGGACGGATGGATGGCGGAGGAAAGAGGAGTTACACAGAGAGACTGGGTGGAGGAGACAGACAGAGAGATGGGGAATAAGGGTGAGTTCGAGATGTACAGGGAATCAATTCAAAGAGTGGTGAGGAGCATTTTCTCTGGTGTTTCAGCAGATATTGGCAGTTTCATTTTTGCATTACGTAGTTGGAAGCAGACCAAATGAATACTGATCATTATGTCTTTTATGCGACTTCCAGCATCGATGGAAAGCGTCATTTTGTTTCCCCTTGTAAACAAAATTATTTTTAAAGAGGAATTTTAAGTGAAACTTCCTGGCAGATTAAAACTGTGTGCCCGACCGAGACTCGAACTCGGGACCTTTGCCTTTCGCGGGCAAGTGCTCTACCAACTGAGCTACCGAAGCACGACTCACGCCCGGTCTCACAGCTTTACTTCTGCCAGTATACTGGCAGTATACTGGCAGAAGTAAAGCTGTGAGACCGGGCGTGAGTCGTGCTTCGGTAGCTCAGTTGGTAGAGCACTTGCCCGCGAAAGGCAAAGGTCCCGAGTTCGAGTCTCGGTCGGGCACACAGTTTTAATCTGCCAGGAAGTTTCATATCAGCGCACACTCCGCTGCAGAGTGAAAATCTCATTCAGGAATTTTAAGTGTTTATTCGACAGAGCCGTTCCAGATTAGTCTAGAGAGCTATTCCTTTATCGGTATGTTTTGACAGAGACAGTTAAACTCGAAGGAGAAAAAGTAGTCCAGTAGCGACTTAGTAGCGCTGTACGCCTAGCGGTATTAGTCAGCTTGGGACAGCGGGGTGATATCGTTGCCACAGTACTGGTTATTCTTGGAGTTTTATTTTAAATGTTGTAACATATCGGTACAACAAATGCCACACTCGACTATTCTGGGACCGCTCCATCGAATAGGCACGTAAAGTCACGCTTTAAAAATCTTTTCGCTTGTAACGGGAGACAAACCGGCGATTTCCGTAGCATGAAAGACGTGACCAGCAGTACTTGTTAGAGCTGACTCCAGCGAACTAAAGAGAATGCGCCTCAGGATTCTTAAGAGAGCCATCCTGTGTAGAGTGGGGAGGATGTAATTGACAGAGAGAGGAGGCCGGAAGAGATGGACGGAGAGGGATGAGGACGAGATGGACAGAGATAGGGCATATGGACACAGAGAGATGGTGAGTAGGATACAGGCAGAGAGACGGTGGAGCAGCAGACAGACAGGGAAGCAGAGGTAGAGGAGATGGACAGCCACATGGTACTCGTATAAAATGTAGCATCGATACATACACCGTAACGATGGAACACCCCAATAGTCAATACAGCGTGAGGGAAGTGCTGACAGCTGGGAACGCTTCGACCAGCTTTCAACTACGAAGCACTGACGACAGGAAAATCAAAACGTAGCACTGCCGACACTGAGGCATTTCTATAGAAACGTCAACATAACACCAGCAACACTGCGACGTTTCCATAGACACGCTCACAAAGTCGGCGTAGCTACGTCGCGAGGTAGGCGTTCGAGGCACCGGAATCCTGCACACCGCATCCGCCGGTATTCGTCTTACAACAGGATTACGTCTGAGGTAATAATAACTTTATACGCTGGGGTCTGGATTTCTTGTGAATAACTGTTTCTCTGTATAAAACTGAAATGACGTTACAGAGTATTTCATTCAAACTTGCCTATGGAGGTGGCGGGGTTCAAACGACACATATCGAACGTGCGACTGTAAATCGATCATGCGAGTTTCGTGGCGGACGTTATGAGTATATTTACGGTGGTCACTACAGCAACGACAAAAGAAGACCGTTAAAAAATTCTTGTAATTCGAAAGGAGACGACTTACCTTACTCGTCGTCGGTATTGTCATCATAAGAAAGTCCATGGGATGTGTACGCTACAGGGACAATTCCCTTTTTGCCATAGCCTGGGTAAACTCTGCCAATATCACGTAAGTATATCGGCAGAGTGTCACATGCGTTAACTTTTCCCTGCAAACGTAAGTTGTGGAAATAGAGGTACCGAAACAAGTACAGTTCGTCTCTTTGTCCTGGACGCCCTTCTCATTTAATGGAAGACTTGACAGATTTCCATAGCTGCTCGATATTCTGCGTGTGGATACTGGGGTCTTCCGAAGACGCAAACTCCAAACAGTGGTTCATGAATCCTTCAGCTTTCATAGTCTTGTAGGACGGAGAACCGTCTGTAATGTCTTTAGTACCAGACAGTATGAAGTGCTTTATCAGACCCATTAAACTGACCTTGTCTGTGGGCAATACTCTCACAACGAAACGCTTCCGGGACTCTCTTTCTATTCCACCGTATACCCAAATATTATGTATTTCACTCTTTGTAGGTCGTTCTCTCTGGCTCTTCCGTCTAGCTATATGAGATGCGTCCCCTTTGACAACTTTACTGGCTCCACCAATTGCTACACTGTCGTTTGTCACTACCACATAAAAGACTTCCCTGCAAAACCCGAAATAGTCACACACGATATTAGCAGCAAACTCAGTTTCCGTTGCTGTTGCTTGCAACGTGTAGTCTCAAATCCAGCAAGATAGAAGAATTACGCTGGTCTCGATGGATAATTTGGAAAGTCGAACCACCTATTCTTCCTGATACTCGTTCGTTTTCCGCACTGTCCGCAATGAAATTGAAACGGTATTTCAGCACCGAAGCTCCTCTTACGAGGATTTCCATACGTCGCACCACCAAAGTCTACACAGTACCTCCTTTCGTCGTCCGGTGGTACTCCATATTTGCGGCAAAAAGTCAAACAATTTTCTACGCTGGATAAGTTTGGAATTAGATTTTTCAATATGAGAGAATCCGCCGAAGAAACGTCAGGAACACCAGACATCACACTCGCTATCGACAGAAATCGTCTGTGTTTCCCAAGCAAATCACAAATAATTCGCCGAGGAATGTAATTTAGAGCGACTAAAGGAACGACAGAAAACAGATAAAAATCACGATCACAAATAATTGATCGTAATGCCCGCCACGAGACTCGCATGATCGATTTACAATCGCACGTTCGATATGTGTCGTTTGGACCCCGCGGCTTCGATAGGCAATCATTCTTGGAAATTACCATAGAAAGGAACACTCCACACCTCCAGAGCGTTGAGAGGCTGGTAGGAAGAGATGAACATTAAGCGGGGAGGTGGTTGGAGGGAATTGCGTGCAATGGATCTGTCGAACACGTATTTTACTTTTGATAGCAGGAATTTCTTTCACACCTTTTTATACGGCCTGCTGTGATAAAAGATCTTGGACACACTCTTATTATCGCCGACGTAACCTTCTCTGACTATTATGCCCGTTAATAGATTAAGGTTTTGGCCCACCTAAATTTTGAGAACAATCTACCACCGATTGATCTTTATTCCCTGGTGCTCTTTTGCACCTTTTGATATTTCATAAGGATAACTGAATAAGAATTTTCGGCCAGCCAGAGAAACATACGTGCTGGCCTGAACTAATCTTGTGCTACGAACTTAAAATTAGGGTAGCCTAATCACAAATGCTATTAACGTGACTCTCCTTCCAGGCATGGTTAGAAATAAGAAAGCGTCTAACGGAAGTTCCTTTCAAATTACAAGATGTTTAATCTTTTTGCATTTAACAGTTTGGCAAACATTCATTATGTTATTTACAGGGGATCAGATACCTTTCGAGAATCTATTTCACAATATCTCACCTGAGAATTACAAGCCACGTTGGCTTCAATTTGCACAGCCCTGTGGAGAAGGGAAAGTTTTGGAGAGCACTTGGTCACTGTTCTGTTTTAACGATAGATATTCGGATGCACTAAATAATCAACACGGACAGGCGAACATCGACAGCATTTTGGTAAGAAGATTTTGGCTGGCATCGAACAGGATTTTGTAGCGACATATTGCTAGCATGAAACGATTGTAAAGAAACGGACTCGTCTCACAAAACGCGCACTCGGTACAAATTTTGAATAAAACACTTCGACATCGACACAAGATAATTTTAAAATGTTCATCAATAATAAAAGGAAAATTTCTTACTAACTTTAATGGAGCTTTAGATTTGAATTTATGGACCGCGTGGTCGCACCTAACGGAAATCACATTCTCAGATTACTCTGTTTCCGATTAATTCGACTAAAAACCTTAACCGGTCCCTAAATAATCATCACTGAAACATCTATCAAAAGGAAATTGTTGAGTTTAAAAAATAAGTAAAATTCAAATACCTTTGTCCCGTATTCGACACAGCCGTTCTGAGGCAACGTCTGGTCGCTTACCTGTCTTCAAACACTCCCCACTACCAAGGGCCGCGCGGAGACCTCTCAGGACAGCCCGAGGTGGTGGGGGAAGCCCATGACCAACCTCTGCTGGGAAAACTTTTTACCCTTTACACATCTTTGGTCAAACCCTCCTGTTCCTGCTCTTTGCCTTCCACTGACAGCATTTAAGTTGGTAGAAGATTCAGAAACCAACCAATTCTCTGGTTCGTCTGCTACCACTTTCAAAACATTCATGCATGACCACCCACTTTAAGGAGTGGTGAAAAAGGCAAAGGAGGACACAGGACGTGCACATTGGAATGGAAAGAAAATACGTCGACCCATAATTATTCCACAGGCATGCGGTAGTTGGGACTGAGATTACTCCGCAGTTAATTACGCAAAAGATGAATTTATGAAGATTTTTGTGTATCAGACAGCATGAACATATATTGGAACACTAATTTTAATCATGGAACGGCACCTATTGCGACGTTACAAACTAAGAAATAGAAGGGCACATGCTCTTCCAGATGGCCATACGCATTTATAATTTCACGTAATTTCTAGTAAAAACTGTAAAACCACGTGTAGGCATGTATTGAGAATTTCGTTTATAATTTATTTGATACTGTTATTTTTTTCAATGATATGTCGCAAGATGACCGCAATAATTTTAATTGTATTCTGATATCTTATTGGTATGAGAAATTAAATTTAGATAAGAATGGTGGTCATTATTTGTCTAACGTGATTCAGTAGTGTGTGAGGCCACAGAGAGCATTTAAGGACGAGCTGTAGGGCGCAAGTAGTCTTTCGATGATTGGTGGTCGTTGTGCTGTGGTCGCTCGTTGATTGTGAATCTGTCGAGTGTGCTGTGCGCCCTACGGATGTGCTTTAACTTTTCACTGGGCTTGGAATAATTTTGAGAGTCGGAGTTCCGTGCTTTAACTTTTCAATTGGATTTACAATAGTTCGAATGAGTGCAGATCCATACTTCCACTTTTGACTGATCGCAGATTATTTGATTGACTTTGCACAATTTGAAAAATTTTCATTTTGTTTATAAACTTTGTGTTGGCTTTCGCAATCGTCATTCGGAATAATTAACTTTACGTCACGATCGACAGAGGAAAACTGCACAGTCGCACTTAAAGTGTTTGCTGTTGATCGACGTGAATTAATGTGCAATTACATGAATTTTGCTCACAAATGTTACTACATTCGCACTACAAACATTATTACTTAATTGTTTTTCATTTGAATCTGTCACTCTTGTGAGGGCACCGTTCATACATGTGTGCACATCATTCAATAAAACATTTATATGTTCTAAATTACAACCCTCCGATTTTGTCATCGTTATTAATCTTACGAGATTTATTCGGTGATTTCTGATACATATTATTCACGAACTTGCCTACTATTTTAAAAGGCTAAGGATCAATTCCGTAGTAAATGTAAGTGCGTGACCAATCCATATCATACCATAACGACTAAAGCCAACATATTAGGTCGCGCTTTATCTGCGCCGGTAGCGGCCAATAAAACCGCTGGTGCAGTCCTAACTGACAAATTTTTATTAATTGATTTGAAAGTATTGGTTTTCCACAACAGCTATTTTCTGCTTTATCATAAGGAGTTTCAGCGTGAATCATAATTTAGAAGCATTCATAAATTATAACATCTCTAGTATATTCTGATCATTCTGTATATGTGCTGCTCCCAAGGGCTGATAAATACATTAGCACCAGGACACCCCCATAGGGCATCACAGACTGATGCCTTTTCTCTGACCCATTTATTTATCCTCGTGAGCTACTTCGTTATTCTCAGCAGGCTCTTTTTATTGTCCCCGACCAACTCTCAATGGGTGGTTGGTGTACACATTTTACGGGCTTGCCTGACGGTCGTGGGTTACAACTAGTGGTATACACAGGTTATAGACTTCTCAGTACAACATTCATTTTCCCAAACGATTTGAAGCCCCACCAGCAGAAGGGACGGAAACTGAACACAGCTGGCGGGAGCTGTCGCAGTTGTTGACCTCACAGCTAATCGTCAGATCAAAGTATTCTGAATATCACTTGCAAGTTGGTGCTCTCTGTCCAAAAACAGTCACTCCTACGACTTTCTTTGTGGAACTTACATCTCAGTCCTGGCGACAGTATCTCAATGAAAGAATATGCAAACTAAGCTGTAGGAAATCTATCTTGTGAATACTCTTTTTCAATATTCTTTGAACAGGTAATCGACAACTCATACTCCGAAAGGGTACCAACGCAATAAACCAATTTAGGTTATTACAATAACTCTACATTTAATAACGCTCTCCTTAGCCGCGTCACATAAGGGAATGTTTACACAGAATATGAGGTCCCCTCCTCTTTATATCACCGTCTGCTTTTGGTTACAGTTGAATGCTGGGAGATGACGCAGTCTTTACGCTCATGTGCCAGTGCCTGGTAACTGAGGCAGCATCACAGGTAGCACAGGCTTACTGGCGGACTCTATTATACTTCATTCTGTACTTATTTTAATTAGGTTTCAAGGGTACTTCCACGCTCTCTTTGTTTTCATCCATACTCTTTCACACTTGTTTGCAAGACAAACATGGTCCGTGTAAGATCCATTTGTAAGTTCTCCACCTATTAATACCAGCCCACTAATTTTATGACCTGTTCCAGAGTTACATGACATACTTTTGTTTACATGGCATCATCTTATCTATCTCACATAGCATATGAATATTTCTCAAGGTCTTTCATGTAGACTTTTAGTAACGTATCATAATTTACTTATCGGAATTAATAAGTCATATTTTGATTCATATATCATTCTGTGTTTGCTATAACCTTGTTAATAATTTATAGCTGGTCCAAGGCACTACAAGCGGCTATAAAACGATGTTGTCATCTTTTTTAGTAATTGTTTTCTGTCTAACGTCGCGTGTATCTCTGACAATAATATAAGGTTTCTTTACACTTCTCCGTTCCTTGACTTGAAAATACATACCCTTGTGGTTGTGTTCCAAATACCACTCTCTTACGTACGTATTCTGCAAATAATACTGCAGTTTCCACTGTCTCGATATCTCCAGAAATCTTTTCAACTGCTTTTTTATTTCGTATTGCGTCTATCAAATGGCTTCACCTACAATACGTAAGCCCTCAACATTACAGCAAAGTAAGGGGGAGTGTTGCACCTAGAGGATAGTATACCTAGGAACACACGATGTTTTCCGGTCGATACTTCAAATGGTTCAAATGGCTCTGAGCACTATGCGACTTAACTTCTGAGGTCATCAGTCGCCTAGAACTTAGAACTAATTAAACCTAACTAACCTAAGGACATTACACACATCCATGCCCGAGGCAGGATTCGAACCTGCGACCGTAGCGGTCACGCGGTTCCAGACTGAAGCACCTTTAACCGCACGGCCACACCGGCCGGCTGTTAGACATTAAATTGTGTTTGCGCAGCATTGGTAAATATTTCACTTTCATCACACTGAACTGGTTTACAAAATCTTCAAGCTGTTTGAAATATGTTGTTAACTCTCCAGGTAGAGAATTTAATGATGCGTAAAATGATATATACTTCTAGAACTACACTCATGCTCACACTTTAAGGATAATGCTGATACATGGTGAAATAACGCTTTGGTGGGCGGTTTGCGCGTTTAAATGACCTCGGAATATGACCGTAAGGTACATCTGACCTGCGGGCGTCGCACGGTGGCGCTGGCAGCAGTTCACATACGCAGAGGTGTATTGGTGCATGTCAGAGTACGGTGGAGCAAGTAAGTGTGGAAACGTTTTGAGCCGTGCTAATGGCGACTGTGTGTTGAAAATGGCTCAAAGAACACATTTTTATGACGTTATGAGGGGTAGAATACTAGGGTGACTGGAGGCTGGTCAAACACAGCAGGTCGTAGCACGGGCCCTTCGTGTGTCACAAAGTGTGATCTCAAGATTATGGCAACGATTCTAGCAAACAGGAAACGTGTCCAGGTGCTACAGTACGGGACGTCGACAGTGTAAAACACCACAAGAAGACCTATATCTCACTATCAGCGCCCTTCAGACGGCCACGGAGTACTGCAGGTAGCCTTGCTCGGGACCTTACCGCAGCCACTGGAACAGTTGTCTCCAGACACACATTCTACAGACAACTGAACAGACATGGTTTATTCGCCCGGAGACCTGCAAGGTGCATTCCACTGACCCCTGGTCACAGGAGAGCACGTAAAGCCTGGTGTCAAGAACACAGTACATGGTCATTGGAACAGTGGTCCCAGGATATGTTCACGGACGAGTCCAGGTATAGTCTGAACAGTGATTTTCGCCAGGATTTCATCTGGCGTGAACCAGGAACCAGATAGCAACCCCTTAATGTCCTTGAAATGGGCATGTACGGAGATCGTGGTTTGATGGTGTGGGGTGGGATTATGATTGGTGCACGCACACCCCTGCATGTCTTCGACAGAGGAACTCTTAACAGTTCAGGTGTATCGGGACCTCATTTAGCACCAGTACGTCCGCCTTTTCAGGAATGCAGTGGGTATCACCTTCCTCCTGATGGATGATAACGCACGGCCTCACCGAGCTGCCATCGTGGAGGAGTACCTTGAAACAGAAGATATCAGGTGAATGGAGTGGCCTGCCTGTTCTCCAGACCTAAACCCCATCCATCACGTTTGGGATGCTCTCGGCCGACGTATCGCTGCACGTCTTCAATCCCCTAGGACACTTTAGGAGTTCCGACAGGCACTGGTGCAAGAATTGGAGGCTATACCCCAGTAGCTGCTCGACCACCTTATCCAGAGTATGCCAACCCGTTGTGCGGCCTGTGTATGTGTGCATGGTGATCATATCCCATGATGATATCGGGGTACATGCGCAGGAAACAGTGACGTTTTGTAGCACATGTGTTTCGGGACGGTCTTCTCAACTTATCACCAATACTGTGGACTTACCGATCTGCGTCGTGTGTGTTCTCTATGTGCCTATGCTATTAGCGCCAGTTTTGTGTAGTGCCACGTTGTGTGGCACCATTCTTCAATTACCCTTAATTTATCAGCCTGAGTGTACAGTGGCATGCAAAGCATAACGACGAAAGTAAGTTTCGCATGATGCGTTATTGCTAGGTAAAAAGCTCGATGCAACTTGGATCTCATGCAGAAAGAACTGCTGTAGTGAAGTACAGAAGATAACTGGAAAAAATACGCAATGAGACGGACAGAAATGACAGTTTAATTACACTGAAGTCATCGCGATTTGTGATCGTCCTCAGGACATTACAAATGGCAGGAGACGATAGGATGAGTGATCACCACAGACAGAATTGCATGGTGTGCAACGTGCTCACATGCTGGCCACGACGTGGGTAAGGTGTTGGTGTGGTAAGGCATTGCATCCATCCACCAGCGCGGTTTGACAACTGCTGAATGGTCCTCGGTGTATGTGAACGTTCTGCAATATATCGGCCCAAAGCATCCCGCACTTACTGGAGGTGACTGCAGTCGGGAAAACGGGTAGGCTGACCCATTCGCCGAATATCCTCTCTTTCCAAGAGTTCCTCGACCTGCGCTGTTCGAGTCGGTCGCCAGTTGTCATCCATAAGAATGAAGTCAGGACCGAATGCTCCCCTGAAAAGATGCGCTTGGAGAAGGACTACGACGTCACAATAATGTTGACTGGCGGGTGTACCGTGGTGAAAGATTTGGTGGGTAACACGTCCACGTAAAATTATGCCTCCCCACAGCATAATACACGGACCAGCAAAACGATCATACTGGCATACTATGCTTACTTTCATTCCATAATGTCATATGGGATAACTTTTTGGGGTAATTCATCAAGCCAAGCTAAAGTTTTCCGGACACAAAAACGTGCAACAAGAGTTATATGTGGTGTGAACTCAAGAACATCCTGCTAAAGCCTGTTTAAGGGAACTAGGGAAACTAACTACTGCTTCCCAATATATGTATTCCTTAATGAAATTTGTCATTAAAATACATCACTTTTTCAAACCAACAGCTCAATTCATGGAATCAATACCAGAAATAAGAATAATCTTCACAAGGATTTAAAGTCACTTACTCTTGTACAAAAATAATATGTGCATTATTCAGGAACACACATTTTCATTAACTTGCCAGCAGCCATGAAAAGCTTAACAACCAATGAAATTCAGCTTAAGAGAGGCCTAACGGATTATTGGTGGTCAACTCCTTCTACTCCACTAACGAATTTCTCAGTAGAACCAACTGATTCGCGCATATATATATATATATATATAATCTAACTTCTGCACCATTTCAATGCAGTAATTTTTTCATTGTAAATAAGTACTGTAGTAGTTCTATTATATGTATATTACCTTATAAATAAATAAAAACTTTTTAGTTTTAGATTCAGTGCATTAATGCGATCTTAATAAATGAGTGTTTGTAAAATGATTCTTTCATACAGTGTTCATTAAAAAAACATGACGATCATTCCACTTGGGACCTGTGGAAGGTACATTAGCTTATTTGTTTGAGTTGTAAATATTTGACATGTATTGTCGTTTTTCTGACATGTTCTACATCCTGGAGGACGTCCTCACTGTGGATCAATTTGAATGAAAGTAAATCTAATCTAATCTACAATGGTCCTAGGTGTACCACGTGTTCCCCTACCTCGCCAATTGAGGATACACCTGACATTGTCAAACATCATCGTTTGGATGTTCGGCGTGTTGTGGTGTGGGGAGGTATAATGTTGCATGATATTACTGACCTCTAAATTTTGAACATGGTACACTCACCGTGTAATTTCTCCCTTCCTAATCTGGCTAGTGGATTGTCACATGACCATGATCGCATATGCCTAATGAAATTTTAACTGAGTAAGGCTTTCGTTACCGAAGGAAAATAATACCGGTTAGTAGTAGGAAAGTGTACAACAGATCCTTCTGAAGGAAGAATTTATTCTAAGTATTGATAATAATTTTGAAATCGGTGGAATTTAGTGCAGTCGTTCACGAACCACACAGGGGGAAAAGGGTACCACGCAATATTTTAATACAAAAAATACTGATAATACAAAAAATATTGATTAACAAAAAAGGGATAATTAAATGGTTGCCAGTCCACTAGGGTAATCAAAATTCAAAGTCCTAATGAAGGTAATGGGAAAGAAAATTAAGCAAATAATCACTGGCGCGGCAACAGAAGGTTGGCGTGCTTTTGTTCAACACAGCAGTTCACAAGGAAATAAATAAATCAGAAAGCATTGAGTTTGCAATTACTTAATCTGAAATACTAAATTTTGAAAGCAAAGTGAAATGAAGCTGCTGCTAAATAAATGACTGACTGTAACTGAAACTTCGTTTCGTAAAAAAGTGACTTTCAGTAATCTCAGCATAACTTAATGCAAAATTTGGAAAAATGCTAGCAATTTACTTTTAATTATTGTAAGATTAAACTGAATTTGCTTTCAGAAATGAGCAACTGATTTACTTTTAGCATAACAGTGAGGTACTGTATGTACCAAGCCAACAAAAGTCACTCGCTAAACTAAATACAGAATAAATGAAATTACGCACTGTTAATTTGTGCTGTCTCGTTAGTTATTAATTTTGCCTATGAAATTTTACGTTACTTTAAGTGAGAGAAGTTAACTCAGAACTGCAGATTAGTTAAGCTTCTGTTGTGCAATACAAGAATCAACAGTTACTGAGACAGAAAATTTAGACTGAAACTGGCCATTAGCAAACAAATCAAAACTGTTAGAAAATAGTTAATCGCTTTTGATACTTTTACGACACTCAGTGACTGCGTAGAAAGAAAACGTACCCTCCTTGGTACAAATGTCTGAGGACAATGACAACACAGGTGGCCTACAAGTTTTAACTAGTGCAGGTTATTATTCAAGAAAGTTAAACTGTGTGTAATAAATGCCACTGAGTAATGCCTGTACAACATTAGTTAAAAGCCTCACGATGCTGCAGCTGTGCGGACGACGGAGAATGTAGCCGACGACAATGCTGAGCTGTCACTGTTGCTACTGTTGCTGGTTCAGAACCACGAGTCGTCTCCAGAGCTACAGATAATTATGGGACAGGCAACAGTCAGAACTGCAGCTTCCTCCGCCTGTCCACTCCTACCGTGCTCACAGTTCTCGCGGGTTAACGAATTAGGTGTGCCTACACTGGAGCGATCATAGCTGCACACCGCTTTTACTGGAGTGCCCAACAAACACTTGCGCATTCTTAATGACTCAAGTTGCTCTCCTTCCTCTTTGCTCGCAGCGCGACACAGACTCTCCTTACGCAAAGATAAACAACGGAACACCTACTGCCATTTCGTCGTTGCTATCGATACATTAAAATTAAGTTCCCTTGGCTAGCAATTTACAATATTTACCTTATAATTACAGTCAATTATATGCAGGGTCATTATAATTACACTTTCAAAACCATGTAGAAATAACACCACCAGTCCGAATGACATCAAATTGCAACGGAATATTATCGGAGAGGGGAAAACGTATGGCAGAATAAACAAAATAGTGTGAAAAACGATCAATAGATGGCACCGTATGTGTAAAAGTACATGAATAAAAACATCTGTCATGCGCACAACCCATTGAAGCTGATATAAACACTCTGGGTACACGGCTTTTCCTCCTTTCCCGTCTGCGACGTTCGCCATGACTGTCTCAATGCAGGATCGCGCTCTTGTAAAGCTGTATTACAAGAATGATGACTGGGCACACGTCGTTCTGCAGAAGTTCCGAACACTGAAGGGTTTGAAAAAAGGCGTTGGTCCGATGACTGCCGTGGCTGCGGAGAAAATGATTCGAAAAGACGGATTCTTTTGGTATGCAACCTGGCAGAGGGCGGGAACGAATTGATTCGACGTCAATGGAAGCAGTAGCCACAGCAGTGCAGGAGGAGACGAGTGGTGGTTAGCAAAGGTGTAGTGCAAGGATAATTGCTGGACCATTGGACATACCCAGGAGGACGGTGCGTAAAATCCAACGAAACATCCTTCTTTGGTATCCATCCAAAACTACCCATGTGTTCGAGTTACTTCCTGTTGACCTACCAGCAAGAGACACCTTTGCTTTACAATTTCTTGCTCACATGGGAGTGGACAGTGATTGGCCATGGAAGAGTTTGTGGACAGACGAAGCCCACTTCCATCTGACAGGATATGTCAATACACAGAACTGTCGAATATGGGCAACGGAAAATCCACACGCAAATCAACCAGTACCACTTCATCCTGAAAAGGTCACTGCGTGGGTCGGGTTCACGGCATCATTTATCATAGGACCATATTTTTTCGAAGAGGCACTTGCTTCCCGTCCTGATACCTATACCGTCACTGGTAAGCGCTGAGAGTGTCTTTTGCGCAGCCACGTCATTCCAGCTTTCCAACAACGTGGATGTGTGGATGGGATCATTTTTACGCAAGAAGGCGCACCTCCGCACATTGCAGATCCAGTTAAGCAACTGCTGAAGCAGCATTTTTGAAATGTATGAATTATCAGCCGCCATTTCCCTACAGACTGTCTGTCCCGATCACCTCATCTTATCTGTGTTACTTCTGGCTGTGGGGCTATCTGAAAGATGTTGTGTTCACTGCTCCGATTTCAAAATTAGCTGCATTCAAAGCACGCATTGCGCAACACATTCTGAAGGTGATCCCGGAAATAATTCGATCAGTTGTGGAACATGCTGTTTCTGGAGTTCAACTTGTTGCAGAAAACGGTGGACAATATATTGAAAATGATTTGTGCCAGTCACATGGAAATTAATAATCCGATTTGATTTTGATTGATGCTTTTTATGTGGTTTTTGGCCTCATGGCAATTAAAAACTGTTGTGTACATAGTTCCGCGTAGTCAGCGCGTACACAACTTTCCCACTAGAGCGCGCCCTGCTAAGCACAACAGCGCAGGCGCAGCGCTCGTCCGTCTCCGCACTACGAGATGGCGCTGTCTTAGAGACGGACCAAATTCTGCTTCCGCCGATTCGCGTATTAATATGTAACGCAGCCAATGAGATTGCTGCTAACGTAGAACCTTTTCTCCTCGCGGATCACACTCGCGCAGTGATACCTGAACGTTCGAGGTATTATAACGTGTGTACAGACCTCCGAGTAGTTAGTCTGCATCAGTCTGTACCAGTCTGCATTAGTCTGTAGTCAAGTTTGTCTGCGCCTAATAAGATTATCATATTCCTGTACATAGCCAGAAGAGAAATGTATAGACACTTTGTCAAGTATCAGAGATATGTGAGAATAAGATTCATGTACCAAGACCAAAGGAACTTCCGATTGTCAATTGTAAACAGCATCCAGAATCAAGTTACGTAATATCTATGATTTTTATTATTTTAATAAATGTGTATGAAAATTAATCAAGTTCTGTTTAAAGTTTGTCACTGTCAATCTGCTACTCTTAAGTGTGCTAGTGGCATTTCTATCGTCTGACCTAACGGCAGAAGATAAACACGCCACGGTAAGACCACGAGACATATTGCTGACACTCGCCTACTTCATTAGAGCGACTAGTCAAATAATCTGATGGTGTGTGCAGCGAAGGTCTTACAGTACGCACACCACAAAAACAGATTTGATTGATGCTTTTGATGCGTTTTTTGGCCTCAGGACAATTAAAAACAGTTTTTTCCCGTCCGATGTCATACGACCTTGCCGTGGTGGATGGGCTTACGTAAGTAACAGTATCACACCCGTACACCCACGCATACTCAGTAGTACAGTTTGTTTAACGTCAGACGTACACGTAAGGCATTGTTGTATGATTCATTTGTCATTTGTAGTCACTATTAAATTATGATGCTTACAGCGCCATCTATTGCTACATTTTGTAACTATTTATTGTCCTTCTGCCATACGTTTCACCCCTTCTCCGATAATATTCCGTTGCAATTTGACGTCATTCTGACCAGTGGTGTTATTTCTACAGCGGTTTGAAAGTTTAATTATAATCACCTTGTATTGTAAAACATTATTACATGTGTTTGTTTGGTTCCAAACATTGTTTTCTGTGAATAATTTCATAATATGTAACTTACTATATTTCACAGCGTGGATTTACTATTGTAGTCGCTGTTTGCGGCACACTTTCTACGTTTTTTCCCCGTTTTTCTCGGCATGCATTGATGTAACACTAAGTTTATTCAAGGGAACTACAAAGAAATAATCTATCAAACTTAATCGCGAGACCAGAATCAAGTGATAATGAAGAATAAAGAGTCAATGATACCCCGAACTGGAGATGACAGCATTCATGGTCATTATGGCTATCACTGGCGGTTCACAATGACGTGAATTGCTTTACATCGTAAGAAGATGACGTCATGTTGCGGCTATTGCTTAGCATTCGCTAGGTGCTGTACACCTTCCATCCCTTAGTGAAACGGGTCCAGGAAAGCTGTCACTTGCTCTCTTCATGGAGTCACTGTGATGTTCATGTGGGTTCGTGGGTCACGTCGTTCTGAATGGAAACGAGGCCGCTGACGCTGCTGCCAAGGCTGCAGTCCTCCTACATCATCCCGCTAGTTCTTACATTCCCTTCGATGATATCTGTGTTGCCGTCTGTCAGCAGGTGGTGTCATTTGGCGTCACCACTGGTCCTACCTCCATGGGAACAAGCCCCGGGTTATTAAGCCTCTCCCACCGGCTTCGACGACTTCCTATTGGCTCTCTCGCTGCGAGGAGATCATTATAGCTGGTTTGAGTATTGGGCTCTGTCTTTTTAGCCATCGCCATTTCTTGAGCTGTGCTCCCCCACCACTGTGCGCACATTGCGCTCAACTTTTGACGGTCCGCCATTTCCTGACGGAATGCCATTTTTTAACCGCTTACGTTCTCGTTTGTGTTTGCCGTCTGAGTTATCGGCCGTTTTCGCGAACTACGCGCGGGCTGTCGGCCGCGTTTTACTTTTTATCCGTCGTAGCAATGTGACGAAGGCCATTTATTTAATTTTTAGTTCTGGACATCCGTTTCTCTATGGCACTTTTTATAGACCTTTCTCCACGTCGCTGTTTCTAGCTATCTTCTCTTTCGTCGATTGGGATTGATGTGTAGTCGTTTTTAACTCCTCTTTGTCTTGGTGTTCTACGTGGGCACGGATGACCCTAGTTATTTTTGCGCCCTAAAACGAAATAAACAAACAGTATCGTCGTCGTCACTATTCGCGACAAGTAATGCAGGGCTGAATGAACACTGATTCTGAATTCATGCATTTCCTTTTACTAAAAAGTTTTCTAGCATCAATGTTTTGTATTCCCGAGCAAGACAGGGCACGTGGTATGGGCCCTGCACTTTGAGGATTCCCGCACCGCAGTGGCTATTTCTCGGAACTAAATTAACCTTTAGCCGTTTTAAATGGAAAATAATAACAGTGTCTAGAATTATGTGATCATGATCGTACATTATTTTTTAAACACTGGAAATGTAACACCTTTAACATAGAAGCGAGTATATTACTGAACAGCTGAAGGTGCTATCGACGTAATTTTATCAAATCACATTTTAAATATTACACATTGGCACTAAAAATTTGTCTGTTTCTCTGTGGCAAGTTACGAATTATTACGATGTTGAGGCATAATACAGAGGGGTAAAAAAAATGTATCCACTGTTTAAAAGTCCATAACTGGCAAACTACGAGTAATTGACGGAGTTGTCTCATCTTTGGTAGTGTAATAGTTTCTACTTCCGGCAATCGCCACACAAGCGTTGTACTGCGTTGTTTTGTTTTGTCAGATGACAGTCGCCAGATAGTGTTTTGTTTTTAGTTCCACCTAGTTACTCGAGTAAATATGGCTGGCGCAAGGCTTACATTCGATGAAAGGAAGTCAGTTTTGAAGTGGTATTTTAAGTACGAAAACATTAATGAGGTTCAACGGCAATGGCGAAATGAGTATCAAACAGAGCCACCGATACGTTTAACGATTCGTCGCATTCGAGACAAATTTGAAGCCGAAGGCTGTGTTAAAGATGTACACAAACAACGATCTTGACGACCTGTAACAGTAACAAGTCCAGCTAACTCCCGTCGTGTTACAACAATTCACTCTCTCACCACAGAAGTCTGTGAGACAGCGTGGCCGTGAAACTGGAGTGAGTCGCTCAAGTGAATTTTGAAGACAGCAAAGTGGAAGTGCTACATCCCACGATTGCTACACGCAATGAACGAGGACGACGCAGATCTCAGAATGGAGTACTGCGAGTGGTTTACTAGCATGGTGCGCAACGATGAAGAGTTTGCAGAGATGATTGTGTGATCTGATGAGGCACAGTTCAAACTCAATGGTACAGTAAATTGCCACAATTGCATCTACTGGGCCGCCGAAAATCCGAACGTCCATGTAGATAAAGCTGTGAATTTGCCAGGATTAAATGTGTGGTGTGGGTAGTCTTACCGGGGCTTGATTGGGCCGTTCTTCTTTGACGGCACAGTTACCGGTTAAGGTGTACCTTCAGAAGCTTCAGATATCCATTTTACCTGCCTCCGGGACATGTATGGAGACGGAAGAGTTTACTTTCAACAAGATGGTGCCCCATCCCACTACCAAAATCGTGTTAGGGCGTATCTCGACGAAAATCTACCAGGAAGATGGATAGGCCGTAGAGGTGCTGTGGAGTATCCACCACGTTCTCCAGACCTAACTCCTCTGGACTTTTACCTGTGGGGAACACTAAAGGACGTCGTTTATCGACAAAAGCCACGCACATTGGATGAACTTCGAGAATCCATCGTACATTCATGTGCAAATATCCAACTGAACACGTTGCAGTCAGTAGTTCGTGCTTGAGTTCGGCGGCATCGTTTTTGTGTGGATGTTAATGGTGACCATTTCGAACAGCTACAGTGATATCTTTAAGTTGGACTTTAAGCTACACTTTCACTAAAAATGAGACAAGTCCGTCAATTATTTTGCAAGTTATGAACTTTTAAACAGTGGATACATTTTTTTGGACCCCTCTGTATTGTCGACAGGGACGATTTGCATTACAGTATTGACAGATCTCGCCAGAACACCGTAGGCCTTTCAACGAAACAGTTTACAGCCAGACTACTCTCGAATCCTGACTGATTTGTTTCTAATAAGCGTAGTGATAATATAGCTTACTTCATGCTGTTTTTGCGACTCTTTCTTAGAAGCCTTACACTAATGTTAAGTTCAGCCGCCATGTGTCTTTACAATACACCACCCACTCAAAAAGTACCGAGCCTGATTTTATTCCTGAGGTATAAGCGACGACAGTAGGTTGAACTAACACCTGTAAATAGGAGATGTGTATTCGGCTATTCTGTTGCGAGCAGGCAGTGTTAAGTAATGGACGTGCGACCATGATGTGTCACCTTTGATGTGTCAAAATCGCAATGGAGTGACGACTTAAGGATCTGCAAAACAAGTGTTCAAGACGTTCTCCTAAATGTTTTGAAGGAGACAAAATCGTATGTTGACGCCCAAACAAAACGACGACACTTGGACGTCTGTGGTGACTCAATTGAAATAAAAAACACAGGCAATTCTTTTCTGGAAAGAAACCAACACGGGTGACGAGACTTTGTGTTATCTCCATGAACCTACCTCGAAACGTCAAAGCGCACAAAGTCCCATGAAGGTTCAACGGCTTGACGGCATGACCGACAATCGAGCCATTGTGATGTGCAAATTAAACAACGTCCCAAAGAAGGACCTTTCTTACACTTTCACACTGCTGTATGAGTCGTTAGATGATCCTTTGATTGTCACCCATGGAGAGTTAAATAAGACTACAGGACGACATTGGATTTTTTAAATTAGGTTTTTTATTCAGTCCTTCTGCCTTAGTACATCAGGAACAGCTTGGTGGAGGCATCCAATTGCCTCTCACACGAAACGATAGACATCCCGTATTGCTGACAGCACAAAGAGCAATGCGAAGCATGGCGTCACATCAGCGATGTCTCTGGCTGCGACCATGACGGTGGTGGTGCAGCTGGCAGTGGCCACGACCTCCCGCCAGCGAGTGGGCGGCTCCCTGCTCTGACAGCGACTGTCTCCTGACTCAGGGCAGGCTGCCCCGTCCCATGCTCGAACGGTGGACCCTGTGCTGCATTCCAGGATGTCACTCAGGGTGTCACAGACTAATGACGTAGGCTGTGATACTGAGGTGGGAATAATTTAGTACACAAATGGCTGAGTACTTATACACTCCAGACTACGTTCGTTTAGGGCTTAAGGAAAATACTCTAAACTCTTCCATGCTGGCAAATGAGGAAAGGCTTCCACTTTCCACTAGCATATTGCAGTGTAGGCTGTTGACATATATCACGCCCAACTGGCTCTGCTGCACAATGCTTGTCGGCAGTGTTTTGCTTCGCAATGTATAATTCTCTTGCCTGCCTGTAGCTTACTTTCTTGGAACGCAATTTCGTTCTCGAGTATTTTTTGACTGAATGTGGTCGATACGCTACAGAATTTTCTGTGCGTTGTGCTCACACAAGGAGAGAATATGCACACACCTAAAGCATTGAAACGAATATTGTAGCTTTTCTTTATTTTTTATGATCCCAGTTTCGACGCATCCACCTAGAGTTCCCATTGATACTTTGTTTAACCCACTCAGAAACGACAGAGCAGTATCACGTTTGCAGTTTGCACCATTAAACACGAGTTCTCCAAGCGGTATGTCATGACGTTATCCTATGCGGCTTTGTCCTGTGGGTGAATTTTAAATTTTCTACTTCATAAGTTTATAATACGATGCATTTTACATTTTAATTTGAGCTGTAATAATTTCTAATGGGTTAGATATATGTTGCTCAAGACGGCGCCTGCTATGGCGGGCAACTGTCAGTTTTGTTTCCCAATAATTCGAGCAACGCAAGAGTGAAATCGCCCTGGATCACAGGTTAATTTCAGTGTACACACAGCCTGATTAGCTCATGGTACAAAAAACTTAATTTCATGACGAAGAGACTCATTGTTCGTAAAACAGTAAATTTTCCTACTATATGAAAAGAATTCATAATACTCATAGTCGACTGCGATGGGTTATTTTACTGTTTTAACAAGTGGCCATCATACTGCCGAGGTAATAGTTCAAAATCTGTTAGCGCTCAAATTATTGAAATACGATATTTTTCCAGTAATTTATTCATCCATCTTCTAGCATTATACACTGTCTTATCACATTAATATGACGACCGCCCATGTTGGATGTGAACGTGCAATAACAACTCACAGATGGCAGGTGGTAGCAAAAAAAATGGTTCAAATGGCTCTGAGCACTATGCGACTTAACTTCTGAGGTCATCGGTAACCTAGAACTTAGAACTAATTAAACCTAACTAACCTAAGGACATCACACACATCCATGCCCGAGGCAGGATTCGAACCTGCGACTGTAGCGGTCGCTCGGTTCCAGACTGTAGCGCCTAGAACCGCACGGCTACTCCGGCCGTCAGGTGGCCGCACTAACACTGGAAAACATATAGAACATGTCGGGGAGGGAGGAGGGGGGTTAGGGGGGTAATGCGGAACATAGTGCAAACATTGCAATATTGCGGAAATTGAGCCATTTATCTGAGGCATCATCATTGGCTTTCCGGTCAAGTTCGAAGTATTTCCGAAACGGGTAAGTTGGTAAACTGTTCACTTGCCGCTGTGGTTAAAGTATTCGTGCATCCATCCTGACTGCTGTTCATTGATGATTAAGGCTGGAATTTGCACGCCAGTAATGCAACTGGACGTCCAGTTAATGGTGACAGATGCCTTTTCAGAAGAATCACGTTTATCCTCTATCCGACATATGGCCGTTGGCGTTTATGACCCTACAACAATCGTCGTAGGGGTCCAGGCGGGAGGAAGAAGCGTTATGGATTGGAGAATGTTCTGGAAGGCACAATGGATCAATACAAGTATGCATCTATCCTTGGGGATCATGTTCACCCCTACATAGAATTTGTTTTTCCTCGGCGCGATGGCATCTATCAGCAGGACAATGCAACGTGACAAACAGCTGGCAGTGTAAGTGCGTGATTTGAAGAATATCACGACACTCCATTGGTCACCAGAATCCCTGGATTTAAACCAAATCGAGAATCGATGGGTCCGTCTCGACAGGACTGTTCGTGACAAACTGCAAAGCGAGAGATCCATATTCAAATCTCACTCGCGCCCAATTTTTTTTCATAAAATTATTAACTTTCCTACCGGAACAAACAGGTCAATGACCGGACGAAGAGTTCATAATTCTGTGAATGAAAAAAAAAAAACCAACAGCGCGCGAGGGATATCTCCTCCTTCGCAGTCCAACAGCGTGACCACACAACCACGACGTTGGGCTATTAAAATTCACTCAGTGTTGCACATCTTGAGCTTGGAGCGTTCACTGCTTCAATTTTGCTTCCTTTTTCACAGTTTAGTACACCTTCTTCCTGTTTTAATGCTTGGTCTGTGTTCACTTTTTGACGGGGTATCGACTGAACCATGTTATCACTAAATATGAGTGTGATGCTGTGGGAAGTTTCCCTTTTTAGATGTACAGTCTGAAGAAGGGATTATAACCACGACGCTACAGTTCAGTACACCTTTTCCTGTTTTCATGCTTGGTCTGTGTCCAGTTTTTGACGGGGTATCCAATAGGCTATCTTATAATTAAATATTAGTGTGATGTGATGCGAAGTTTGCCTTGTTAGAATCTGAAGAAGGGATTATCCTCCATGTACACTACCTGATCAGAAATATCCGAACACCTGCATTATTATGGGTTGTGTCCTCCCTTCGCCTTTTTTGACGGTCTGAATTCAGCTGGGAACGCTTTCACTCACATGACTAAATGTCTGTGGAGGAATGACATCCCATTCTTCCTCGAGAGCCGAAATCAGAGAAGGTAGTACTGTCGGACTCTGGGGTCTGGTGCGAAGTGTTCCAACTCATACCAAAGGTGTTCCACTGGGTTTAGGTCGGGACTCTGGGCAGGCTAGTTTATTACAGGAATGTTACTGTCCGCACTTCACTTCCTCACAGATCTGCATCTACATCGACAACCCGCTAGTCACCGTACACTGTGTGACGGAGGGCACGCTACACCACTACTTATCATTTCTTTTCCTGTTCTACTCGCAAATACAGCGACGATAAAACAACTGTCTAGATGCCTTTTTATAAGCCCTAATTTCTCGAATCTTATCTTCGTGGTCCTTACGCGTATTGATTGTATGTTGGAGGCAGTAGAATCGTTCGGCAGTCAGCTTTAAATGCCGATTCTCCAAATTTTGTCAATCCAGGTATTCCCATTTGAGTTCCCGAAGCATCTTCGTAATACTTACGTGTTGTACGAACCTACCGGTTTTTTGCTTGCGTATCATGTCATTTCTTGAAACCCAGAATCTACTCTGTAGGAATCAACATGGATTCCGGAAACAGCGATCGTGTGAGACCCAACTCGCTTCATTTCTTCATGAGACCCAGAAAATATTAGATACAGGCTCCCAGGTAGATGCTATTTTCCTTGACTTCCGGAAGGCGTTCAATGCGGTTCCACACTGTCTCCTGATAAACAAAGTAAGAGCCTACGAAATATCTGACCAGCTGTGTGGCTGGATTGAAGAGTTTTTAGCAAGCAGAACATGAAACGTCCCCTTAGAAAAATTATACAAGACTGTGCTTAAACTGACACACAACATTTTTAGCGCAACGCAATCTGACTTTCAATAATCCCTACAAAAGAATGACCCTGACTAACATTAACCTATACCTTTCACAAATCACTTACCTCACAAAAATCTTCGTTACTCGAACTACTGCAATACTGCGAGCGCCACTACTGCCAGCTAAATAAAAGATTCAAACTACGGAAGGCACTAACTACTGATAGGCATAGTTATCAAATGAAAGATTTTAATAGAGAACAAACAATGTATTTACCTTAATAGTGTTGGAAAATCATAATATACATAGCAGTTCATGACATCCAGTCTTACAAATTTCCAAACTCCGCCATTTCTCTCCCCACATCCACCACTGCTGACGGCTCACCTCCAACTGCACAACGCTACATGCTGTTAACAGCCAACTGAACAATGCTACTGTTTTCAAGTTTGAGCGTGTCGTATTTGCGATGCTTTCGACAAAGAAATGTCAATAGCGAGGATAATGGCCTCTTTTTTCTTTTTTGCATTAATGGCTTTCTTTTTTCAGACGACTACCTCTCAGCTGGGCGCCCGAAACGCATTATGTCAAGGTCACTTACCTTTCTTACTGAAATATTTACGACAGCAGTTTCCGCTACAGTGGCAGTCTCATATAAAAAATTTCACAGGTCAAGAATTTGCGTTACAAATCTGTAGAAACAAAATCCTATTGATATAACAGTGTCCAAAAAATTTTCGTCGGCATTGTAATACATTCACAAATTTAAATACATTTCATAACTCTTAAAGTACGATTCTTGGTTTCCAACAACCTTTTTCACAAACCAGAGTCCCTAATGGCTGGCTCTGAGCACTATGGGACTTAACATCTATGGTCATCAGTCCCCTAGAACTTAGAACTACTTAAACCTAACTAACCTAAGGACATCACACAACACCCAGCCATCACGAGGCAGAGAAAATCCCTGACCCCGCCGGGAATCGAACCCGGGAACCCGGGCGTGGGAAGCGAGAATGCTACCGCAAGACCACGAGATGCGGGCAGAGTCCCTAACCACTACTCATTATTCCTTACCTTATTCGTCGACACTTCTTCAATATTTCATCATAACAGATATGTAGCATAATCAAATAACTCATATAGCATCAGCTTATTGATCATAAACATACCGCAACAGCATAATACACATAGTCATCGTAATAATAACATCATAACACCTTAGTCAAATCTCAAAATCGTCGTAGCTTTCTGCAATAATTTCAAAACCTAAAAAGAATTCTCTGCTCATTTCAATAGTGTCATCTACCTCAAATTTACTTTAAAAATCATGATCCCATACCAAATACATCATAGTATCACAATGGTTCTGAAAAAATATGAACAGTTCACAAAGTACAGGCAAAATACAATTTCATAAGTGTGAAGTTATCCAACTGTGTAATTGCGTAAATATCTGTCACTGACGTAGTAAAAAAATGTTTATCTCTCAGTTAAATGATCATATAGCTGTGTAATTTATGTGTTAGAGAAATATGGTAGCGAAGTGTAAAGTTGTATAAACAAATACCATATTAGCTAGGGCTCCTTGTGCTTGCCAAACACATAGTACACAAAGTAAGCGTGTACCCCCATGAGGATTAATGTAATTATACCCTCAGGTGTTACAGATTAAGTAAACCAAAATGTTGCAGTAAAATCTCATTAGCCGTACCGGTATATGTTCCAAGTATGTAAGCCTTATAGTCGTTACATAATCTTGCAACTAACAAGCAAGAATGTACACATACAATAAAACTGTGTTGTCTGTTCACAATAACAATGCATTCGTAATTTCTGTTTAAATAAATTCTCTTGGTTCTTGACTAGATGTTTAACTTCAAACAGTGTTGCATGTTAAAAGTTTCTTAGTCTGACAAAGCATACTAGAAATGTGAAGTGAAAAATTTTATGGCAAAGACTAAGTTAAAAAGCAGATTATGTTTCAATAAACGGTATTATATGTGAAGTGTGGTGAAATCCTTTACTCTTCATAGTACTCAGAGTTTGAACTTGAATGCAATTGTCATAAGGTATACGTTGGTAAAGAATACTGGAATTTTTCTCAAGGTTAGCGTCTATGTTATTTTTCTCTGAGCCAGCCGGCGCACGTGGCTGCCTGCGGTGCGGGTCATTGTCTGTTTCTTTGTTGGCGCGCGTCGTTATTGGGATTCACCTTGACGAGAAGGCCCTGCCCTGTTTGAAGCTCGCCAGTTCTGATGGAATTCAGGTCTGTCATTACGATCATATCATCTGTCGTCATGTCGGTAGATTCCATAGTTTCATTCTTGTCGGTCACGTGGTGGAGAATTTCTCCCTGTATCGTAACTGCGCGCTGAACTGTTGTGTCTGAAGTTATTCTGTCTCCCTTGATAATAATTGTTTTGGTTCCCATATTGTCTGTTTCTCTGATTGTCTCTGTGATAGTCATTACTGCGGAGAGGTGATCTTTCCCTGTAATTATTACTACTCTGCCAAAGGTTGTCATACGGGTGGTGTCTGTTTTGGTCACGATTTGTGTTGTAAGAATAGCCTTGTAGTGTCCAGTTATTATTTCTTTCATCTCGGAACTGCGACGGATGTGACCTGTAATTGTTGTGTTCCTGTTTTCGCGTTCCGCGATTGTCAGTGTCAATTTCTAATTCTTGTAACAGTCCCTGAAAAGCTTCAATGTCGTCTTTGCAACGTCCTGCCAAAATAATGTGTCGTAAATGTTCAGGTAATTTGATTAAGCAAATGCGGATGAGTTCTGAGGGGCTGTATGGGTTTGACAGGTACTGATTCATGTGCAACATGTCTTCAAAATATTTCACAAGACTGGAAAATCCAAACAGTTCGAAATGTTTCATCATTATGATGCTATGTTTTACTCGGTCTTGTGTAGCTTGAGACCAATATGCTGAGAGGAAGGCATGATAAAATTCTCCTTCACTGTGACAATCGTGAATGACCGATCGCATTCTCACAGCTGGTTCATTCTCTAAGTAGCCACACATAAATTCTAATCTGTGTTCTAACGACCAGTTGGGAGGAAAACAATGAGAGAATTGATGGAGCCATGCTTGTGGATGAATGTCGTTGCCAGAATTCTTAAATGTTTTGAATTTACGTGTAGTAATGAACAGCTTATAGTCAAAATCATCATGTCGGCGAGTCGCATGTCGGTCATTGTTACGTCGTTTCGGCGGTTCAATCTCAAAATTCGGTGCACCTTGCCAATTTCTTTCATAATTTCCGAAGTTTCCTGTGTTATTATTTTGTGGTTGTTCCGTATTTCTATGTCCCTCTTCCCATACTGGAGCGTGAGTGTCCTCTGAAATATGTAATTCTTGTATTACTTGTGCCATATGATCTTGTACTTCCCGGATTTCTCTTTTGTGCTGTGTATTGATTTGATTTTGATTTTGTTTGAATTTTCTAATTTGTTCATACTCTTCAGTGTCCGTGAAGGCTACAGGTCTTGTGTCATTCAGATCATCATCTACCTTTGTAGATAAGTTAGTGAACTCGTCTGAAAGTTCGGCTACTTTCTCCAATAGTGTACTTATTTCCTCAGTGTGTTTTTCTGAACCAAGTTTCAGAGTATCTACTGTGTCCTTTAAGTTTTCCTGAGTTTTTGCAAGTTGCGTAACCGAATCGGTAGATGCAACTGAGTCAATTTTAGCTTGCAAGGTGTCGTGATTTTCATGAACAATGGTTTGCAGTTTTTTTATGGCTGCTTCGTGATTCTGTAATGCATTTTCATGCCGCGAAAAAATAGGTTGAAAATGCTCACAAATTTGTGCTTTTACTTCATTACAGACTTTTTGACATTTCGATTCAATGTTATGTAACTCAGTAGTTAAATCTTCACGTGTTTGTTCAAGCGTGGTGTCTAACTTTTGAAGCTTTTGCTGTGTTTGTCTCTGATTTTGTTCCATTGTGTCTAACTGTTGCTGTGTTTGTCTCTGGTGTTGTTCCATTGTGTCTAATTTTTAAAGATTTTGTTCCATTGTGTCTAACTTTTGAAGCTTTCGCTGTGTTTGTCTCTGATTTTGTTCCATTTGTTGCATTAACTGTAATAATAATGTATTAGTGTCTGGAATCTGTTCCTCTATGCTTTTCGGCAGTGCATTTGCACCGGCAACATTCACATTTTGACAAGCAGAAAATGTGTCTTGACTTATTTGAGAAAACGGTGAGGACGCAACAGCTGAATCTACAGTATTTGCAAAATTGTGTCCTGTCATTTCGGATTCCTGAGGCGAGCTGTTGCTGAGCGATCGATCGATAATGCTTCCCTGTTCACTAATTGTTTCACTGCCTACGCCATTGTTTACCGCCCGCTCCATTTCCCTATGCACAATTACCAAATTACTATGTTGAACATTAGTTAATTCATCACACGGTGGCGCTAACACACTGCTTTCGTCTTCACTGTCTTTTCTCAGTTTACTTTGGAGCCTAGTATTACGTTTTTCACACGCCATTATTGTCACAATATTTCACACGACAACACAGAAAAGCACAATTTGAAGAGCAAAATAACAAAACACATTAACATAGCATTGAAAACAATATCTAGTTAATTGCAAGCACAGCTGCGAAATACTTGGTGTAAATCTACATGCATGCCACAACTGTTTTATTGTACAACAATGAAAGACTGCAACTACAAAGGAGATTCTCTCTACAATTATGCGCTAGCAATAAACAAAAGCTACACTAATTACAGAAACTACAAGAAAAAATCAGAAGATTCCAGTGAGGTATCCTGGCAGGGTCGCCATATAAAACGCCCCCTTAGAAAAATTATACAAGGCTGTGCTTAAACTGACACACAACATTTTTAGCGCAACGTAATCTGACTTTCAATAATCCCTACAAAAGAATGACCCTGACTACCATCAACCTATACCTTTCAAAAATCACTTACCTCACAAAAATCTTCGTTACTCGAACTACTGCAATACTGCGAGCGCCACTAATGCCAGCTAAATAAAAGATTGAAACTATGGAAGGCACTAACTACTGAAAGGCATAGTTAGCAAATGAAAGATTAAAAGAAAACAAACAATGTATTTACCTTAATAGTGTTGAAAAATCATAATATACATAGCAGTTCATGACATCCAGTCTTACAAATTTCCAAACTCCGCCATTTCTCTCCCTACATCCACCACTGCTGGCGGCTCACCTCCAACTGCGCAACGCTACGCGCTGTTAACAGCCAACTGCCCAACGCTACAATGGCGAGTATTACAACAATGCAAAGCAGCCACAGACTGCACACAGCACAGCCAGTGATTTCCATACAGAGTGCTACGTGGCGTTACCAATAAGAAAACATAAACAGCCTACTTACAAACACAGCATGTTGTTCTCAATGGAGAGACGTCTACAGACGTTAAAGTAACCTCTGGCGTGCCACAGGGGAGTGTTAAGGCACCATTGCTTTTCACAATATATATAAATAACCTAGTAGATAGTGTCGGAGGTTCGATGAGGCTTTTCGCGGATGATGCTGTAGTTTACAGAGAAGTTGCAGCATTAGAAAATTGTAGCGAAATGCAGGAAGATCTGCAGCAGATAGCCACTTGGTGCAGGGAGTGGCAACTGACCCTTAACATGGACAAATGTAATGTATTGCGAATACATAGAAAGAAGGATCCTTTATTGTGTAATTATATGATAGCAGAACAAACAGTGGTAGCAGTTACTTCTGTAAAATATCTGCGAGTATGAATACGGAACGATTTGAAGTGGAATGATCATATAAAATTAATTGTTGGTAAGGCGGGTGCCAGGTTGAGATTCAGATTCCTTAGAAAATGTAGTCCACCAACAAAGAAGGTGGCTTACAAAACACTCGTTCGACCTATACTTGAGTATTGCTCATCAGTGTGGGATCCGTACCAGGTCGGGTTGACGGAGGAGATAGAGAAGATCCAAAGAAGAGCGGCGCGTTTCGTCACAGGGTTATTTGGTAAGCGTGATCGCGTCACTGAGATGTTTAGCAAACTCAAGTGGCAGACTCTACAAGAGAGGCGCTCTGCATCGCGGTGTAGCTTGCTGTCCAGGTTTCGAGAGGGTGCGTTTCTGGATGATGTATCGAATATATTGCTTCCCCCTACTTACACCTCCCGAGAAGATCACGAATGTAAAATTAGAGAGATTCGAGCGCGCACAGAGGCTTTCCGGCAGTCGTTCTTTCCGCGAACCATACGCGACTGGAACAGGAAAGGGAGGTAATGACAGTGGCACGTAAAGTGCCCTCCGCCACACACCATTGGGTGGCTTTCGGAGTATAAATGTAGATGTAGATGAACCCGCCTCTGGAATGCTTCCATGTCTTCGTTTAATCCGACCCGGTATGGATACTAAACACCCAGGCATTACCCAAGAATAGGTCGCACCAGCGCCCTATATGCGGTCTCCTTTACAGGTGAACCACTCTTTAATAAAATTCTTCCATAAAACCGAACTCGAACATTTGCCTTCCCTACCACAGAGTTCACATGCTCGTTCCATTCGTATCGTTTTGCAACATTTCACCCAGATATATGAACGACGTGACTGCAGGACACAAGTAATACTGTAAATGAACATTGCATGTTTGTTCTTCCTACACCTTCACACTAACTTACATTTTTCCATATTTAGGGCTAGCTGCTATTCATCACACCAACTGGAAATTTTGTCTAAGTCGTCTTGTATCTTCCTACAGCCACTCAACTTCGACACCTTACCGTAGACCATAGGATCATCAGCAAACAACCGCAGATCACTGCCCACTCTGTCCGCCAAACCATTTATGTTTATAGAGAACAACAGCGGTCCTATCACACTTCCGTAGGGCGCCCCTGTCGATATCCTTGTCTCTGATGAACACTCGCCGTCGAGGACAACATACTGGGTTCTATTATTTAAGAAGTCCTCGAGCCACTCATATATCTGTGAACTTATTCCATAAGCTCATACCATCTTTCACAGCCTGCAATGGGGCACCGTGTCATACGCTTTCCAGAAATCTAGAAATGTATGGAATCTGCCTGTTGCCCTTCATCTATAGTTCTCAGTATATCATGTGAGAAAAGGGCAAGCTGAGTTTCGCACGAACGATGCTTTCCAAAACCATACCGATTCGGGGACATATGTTTCTTAGCTTCAAGAAAGTTTATTATATTCGAAATGAGAATGTGTTCAGGGATTCTGCAGCAAACAGAAGTTAGTGATATTGGTTTGTAATTTTGCAGGTCCGTTGTTTTACCCTCCTTATATACTGGAGTCACCTACGCTTTTTTCCAGTCGCTTGGAACTTTGTGCTGGGCGAGAGGTTTACGATATATGGAAGCTACGTAAGGGGCCAGTGCCGTAGAGTACCCTTTGTAAAACCGAACTGGGATTCCATCTGGACCTGGCGATTTATTTGCTTTCAACTCTTTCAATTGTTTCTCTATGCCAGGGACGCTAACTACTATGTCGCCCATATGGGAGTCTGTCCGATGGTCGAATGATGGTATGTTTGCAGGCTTCTTCTGCGTGAACGATTTCTTGAAGATGAAATTTAAAACTTCGGATTCCGTGTTGCTATTTTCAGCTGCCACCCCAGACTGGTGAACAACGGACCGAATGGAAGCCATAGACCCGCTTGGCGATTTTACATAGGACAAGATGCTGATTTATGACAGGGTGCTTTGCCATGCTGACGCAATCATCGTTTCCGAACTGCTCCTCTACTGTGTTAGAGTACAGTAAGCTATATATCTGAACAAATCCTTCCCCATTTAGCGTTCTCTTAAGCGCTATAAGGCGACAATCTCTTAATCACTACCAACACCCCCATACCGTAAGATCGCCTCCTTTGTACTTCACTGTTTGCACTACATATGACCGTTACATAACGTTCTCCAGGAATTCGCCAACCCAGTCGCTTTCTCTGGATAGGCAGAGAGTATAGGCTGATTCATTACTACAAATGAATCGTTTCCAGTCATTCACTGGCCAACGGCGTCGCTCTTTACACCTCCTCAAGTGTCGCTTAGCATTGGCCACAGAAATGTGTGGGTTAGTCGGGGAGCTGCTCCACCATTGTACACCATTATTTTTAACTCTGTCTACCCACGGTGTTAGCTTCACTACTGGAAGCACTTTGGAACTGACGAGAGATTCCTCCCGCTGATTTCACGCGAATTTGTTTCGACCACGCCCGGCAATGCTCGAGGTCGCTGAATGTCGGTACAGGAGGTGTGCCCGCACTGGTTTAGCTTTGGCTGCTGCTCCGCCTTTCCACTTCAGAATCGACTCACGTACAGTCGATCTGGGCGCCTATAGAAAGGTTGAGACGTCTCTGATGGATTTTTTACTCAGCTGAGGTCCGGTGACTAGTCCACGTACGAAATCAGTGATCTCTCCCGATTGACTCATTCTGCTGTTACCCCTTGTCTATAGACAACGCAGTGTAAAATGTAAATTTTCACGGCTGGAAATGTCACAATTAATAAAATGTTTCGGGTTATTATGTCATGGTCGAATGTACATCCATGCTCATAAATTAAGGATAATGCTGATACATCGTGAAACAACGCTCTGGTGAGCGGTTTGCGGGTTTAAATCACCGAGGTATGACCATGCGGTGCATTTGACCTGCGGTCGTCGCGCGGTGGCGCTGGCAGCGGTCCACATACGCAGAGGTGTGTTGGTGCATGTCAGGGTACGGTGTAGCGAATGAGTGTGAAAACGATTTCAGACGTGCTAATGGTGACTGTGTGTTGAAAATAGCTCAAAGAACACATATTGAACACGTTATGAGGGGTAGAATACTAGGGCGACTGGAGACTGGTCAAACACAGCAGGCCGTAACACGGGCCCTCCGTGTGTCACAAAGTGTGATTTCAAGATTATGGCAACGATACCAACAGACAGGAAACGTGTCAAGGCGCTACGGTACGGGACGTCCACAGTGTACAACACCACAAGAAGACCGATGTCTCACCATCCGATATCTCACCATCAGTGTCCGCAGACGGCCACGGAGTACTGCAGGTAGCCTTGCTCGGGACCTTACCGCAGCCACTGGAACTGTTGTCTCCAGACACACAGTCTACAGACGACTGAACAGACATGGTTTATTCATCCGGAGACCTGCAAGGTGCATTCCACTGACCCCTGGTCACAGGAGAGCACGTAAAGCCTGGTGTCAAGAACACAGTACATGGTCATTGGAACAGTGGTCCCAGGATATGTTCACGACGAGTCCAGGTATAATCTGAACAGTGATTCTCGCCGGGATTTCATCTGGCGCGAGCCAGTAACCAGATAGCAACCCCTTCATGTACTTGAAATGGGCCTGTATGGAGGTCTCGGTTTGATGGTGTGGGGTGGGATTATGATTGGTGCACGTACACCCCTGCATGTCTTTGACAGAGGAACTGTAACAGTTCAGGTGTATCGGGACGTCATTTTGCACCAGTGCGTCCGCCTTTTCAGGAGTGCAGTGGGTCTCACCTTCTTCCTGATGGATGATAACGCACGGCCCCACCGAGCTGCCATCGTGGAGGACACTTCAGGAGTTCCGACAGGCACTGGTGCAAGAATGGGAGGCTATAACCCAGCAGCTGCTCGACCACCTGATCCAGAGTATGCCAAACCGTTGTGTGGCCTGTGTACGTGTGCATGGTGATCATATCCCATATTGATGTTGGGGTACATGCGCAGGAAACAATGGCGTTTTCTAGCACATATGTTTCCGGACGGTTTTCTCAACTTATCACCAATACCGTGGACTTACAGATCTGTGTCAAAGTATGTTCCCTATCTGCCTATGATATTAGCGCCAGTTTTGTGTAGTGCGACTTTGTATGGCACCATATTCTCCAATTATCGTTAATTCATGAGAATGAGTGTATTTCCACTTAAAACCCAACGTTTGGTCTTCATCTCCGAAGGACATTTTCAAGGGGGATCGTAGGTTCTTTGAATATCTGAATGACACCATAGCTCACTACTGACTGCACCAGAATTCCGCCTCCGCGTGCTTCCGCGCAGTGGCGTGACGTCAGATGTTTCGAATGCAAGAGCGCAGTTGGCCGTTGTCGACTGCCGTCGTCTGCTGTTGCAGTCACCCATGATAGAAGAAGACTGGTACATATCTTCTTCACCACCGGAATCCAGATGTCATTCAGTTTCACGCCCTCCTCTTGCTGTTGAAATTCCTGAGTCTTGATAAGATACAAATCACCTAAAATCGGCCAAGGGTGGTCGCCAACCACTGGAAAATGCAGGAATTTATAGGATCCCGTAGAGCTGTAGGGAGGTGCACGTGGGTACTATAAAAAGAACTGTCAAAAAACGACTCAAAGAGCACAAGGGTAACTGCAGAGGAGGGTGGATTGACAGATCAACTGTTGAACATGCTTCGCAGCTGCGAGACCACCACATTCATTTTGATAGGATTCCAGTATTGGCAGCCACAAGCGGTACCATGAAAAGTTATATAGTGAGCCCATAGAGATTGTAAAAAATCCCAGGAGTTTCAATACGAATGAGGATGTAACACCGAAAATTCAGACAGAATATATCTTCTGCACCATCCAAAATTTTTCGCCATTTAATACCCGTTGATAACTTGCACAGCACTGCTAATTCTGAATCTATAGACTTCATTACAGAAATTATAGTTAGGATGTAATGAGTGTAATAGTGTATTTATTTGTGAATATATATACACAGGGTGGTCCATTGATAGTGACCTGGCCAAATATCTCACGAAATAAGCATCAAACGAAAAAACTACAAAGAACGAAACTCGTCTAGCTTGAAGGGGGAAACCAGATGGCGCTATGGTTGGCACGCTACATGGTGCTGCCATAGGTCAAATGGTTATCAATTGCGTTTTTTTTAAATAGGAACCCCCATTTTTACTACATATTCGTGTAGTACGTAAATAAATATGAATGTTTTAGATGGACCACTTTTTTAGCTTTGTGATAGATGGCGCTGTAATAGACACAAACGTATAAGTACGTGGTATCACGTAATATTCCGCCAGTGTGGACGGTATTTGTTTCGTGATACATTACCCGTGTTAAAATGGACCGTTTACCAATTGCGGAAAAGGTCGATATCGTGTTGATGTATGGCTATTGTGATCAAAATGCCCAACGGGCATGTGCCATGTATGCTGCTCGGTATCCTGGACGACATCATCCAATGTGTCCGGACCGTTCGCCGGATAGTTATGTTATTTAAGGAAACAGGAAGTGTTCAGCCACATGTGAAACGTCAGCCACGACCTGCAACAAATGATGATGCCCAAGTATGTGTTTTAGCTGCTGTCGCGGCTAATCCGCACGTCAGCAGCAGACAAATTCCACGAGAATCGGGAATCTCAAAAACGTCGGTGTTGACAATGCTGCATCAACATCGGTTGCACTCGTACCATATTTCTATGCACCAGTAATTGCATCATGGCGACGACTTTGAAAAACGTGTAAAGGTCTGCCACTGGGCACAAGAGAAATTACGAGACGATGACAGATTTTTTGCACGCGTTCTATTTAGCGACGAAGCGTCATTCACCAACAGCGGTAACGTAAACCGGCATAATATGCACTATTGGGCAACGGAAAATCCACGATGGCTGCGACAAGTAGAACATCAGCGACCGTTGCGGGTTAATGTATGGTGCGGCATTATGGGAGGAAGGATAATTGGCCCCCATTTTATCGATGTCAATCTAAATGGTGCAATGTATACTGATTTCCTACGTAATGTTCTACCGCTGTTACTACAAATTGTTTCACAGCATGACAGAGTGGCGATGTACTTCCAACGTGAAGGATGTCCGGCACATAGCTCGCGTGCGATTGAAGCGGTATTGAATAGCATATTTCATGATAGGTGGATTGGTCGTCGAAGCACCATACAGTGGCCCGCACGTTCACCGGATCTGACGTCCCCGGATTTCCTTCCCCACAGAAAGTTGAAGAATATTTGCAATCGTGATCCACCGACAACGCCTGACAACATGCGTCAGCACATTGTCAATGCGTTGAGAACATTACGGAAGGCGAACTACTCGCTGTTTAGAGGAATATCGTTACACGTATTGCCAAATGCATTGAGATTGACGTACATCAATTAGAGCATTTATTGCATTAATGTGGTATTTACAGGTAA
This sequence comes from Schistocerca nitens, assembly GCF_023898315.1. Classification (NCBI taxonomy): domain Eukaryota; kingdom Metazoa; phylum Arthropoda; class Insecta; order Orthoptera; family Acrididae; genus Schistocerca; species Schistocerca nitens. Next base: position 850,441,359 of record NC_064617.1, read on the forward strand.
TCACGCTGTAGCAGCATGCGTTCTCACAAATGATAAGTTCACAAAGGTACATGTATCACATTGGAACAACCGAAATAAAATGTTCAAACGTACCTACGTTCTGTATTTTAATGTAAAAAACCTGCCTCTTACCACCTGTTCGCCTAAAATTGTGAGCCATATGTTTGTGACTATTACAGCGCCAATACTACATTTTTCCCCTCCCATGGAAGCTGTCCACTGCCATAACTTACAAATGTGTCCAACATCATTTTCTAACCCTTTTGGATTACTGCACTGTTCAACTATCGTTGCACTTTTGAGTTGCCACTTAACCAGTTTTATATTTGATGCAACGTTGCATTTCCTGACACTCAGGCAATGGGTATAAGTCCGTTATTGTCTGACTTTAACTAGTCAAATACTTTGGTCAGTTTTTAGGTACCGTGACATTTCGACCCATGCAGCTAGTTTCTGACTCATTAACGTCATTAGACAGAATATGTTACACTGGATGATGTACTTAAGATCCGGATAGTCATCTCATACGCTACTGCACATGCCCTTAATGCCACCTCAGAATTCGGTTTTAAGACAAAATCTTTTATGCTTTTTATCGTTAATATTGCGGCAGCTGTTTGTCGTACCACACATAACACGACCTAGACCACAGATAAGTAACTATGTATTCTGACATGGTTGTCACATTTTCTTGTATTTTAATTTATTTTATTGTTATTTATATTAGTTAATTTTTATTAAGAATAATGTTCCACTGGACATACGAATGTATGCAGACATCTGATGTGTTGCATGGCCTATTACAACTGTGTGTTACGGTTTTATGAATAATAGTGTACACATATGTTCATATATCATGCGTTATTTGTGTAAAACAGGAAAAACTATTGAAACGGAACTTGTTGTACCGTTCCAATGTTTTATTAAATTGCTGGCACGCAGAAATTATTAGCAAGAGTTTCTTCTCTTGCAGGTAATACCTCAGCTGGTGTCCAAAAGGAGAGAATGGACTAGCCAGTGTTATTTATTGAATTTTTTTCTGTTGTGTACCACGTTTCCCATTTTCCTTTCCTTTGTGCGGCCTGGACGGTATAAATGAGCGAGTGTGTGAACTAGCAGACAGCTTTAGGCCCAAATTGTAACACTGCATGAATGGTCGTTCTGGGGTAGGGTAGTACCAACCCCCCAAGCGTGAACAAGTGTAGCAGAGACCAAGTTTGCAGGTCAGGGCAAAGATGACACGTAGGCGCGCGTATTGGCTCTGTCAGGTTGGCGCGCCACCCCCACCACGTTTTCTAAGCGGAACGGTTAGGCGAATTCTGTCGGAAGAGCACTTGTTCCTGGGTCGTGGTGCTGGACAGACATGGAGACGCAGCTCTCGTTTTGGTGATGTTAACATAGGTATTAGATTGTCTGAAATCTGCTCTGTAATGAAGTCCAGATGTTGTAATCAGGCGCGAAATCACAACTGAACCCCATGAGGGAATTGATTTTCTTAATTTACTCGAATTTAAGTAGACCTTGAGTTAGTTCCTTGTTCAGGCAACGCACCATGTGCCTTAAGCTCACGGTCACGTTATTGCTCTGTGGTTAACGGAAATTCATTCATTCAATGTATTTTAATCTGCTCTTCCATTTACAGTAATATTTTGGGGATTTTTATTTATTTTTCAGATGTTTTCTTTGTGAACTTGCTTTCGCGCCACGTGGTCGGTTGAAGCAACCGCCGCATTGATAAATTGTAGTTTCGGTCTGAAAATATATTGTACACGATGAATAATCATACGATAGTGAGCGAGTGTAAAATAGGGAAGGAATAATCGTGTGTGTCCATATTTTTCTGGGTTTCTGTTGCCTACTGAAACTTGGCCATGTGGGTTGAACAGCATTGAAGTGATGTTTCTTGTGCACCCCCATAACGATTTGATTTGTTGGCGATGTTGTGCGTTAAGTAAAATACTCTTTCCACTAGGAAAAGTATCGGATTTTAATGCCCACTGATTTGATAAAGATTTGCGAAATACTCTTCCACCCTGACCTAGTTTTGCTTGTATTGTCTTTGCGGAACTTGTTCTGAGTAATCTATAGCAACTGAATGTAATAACCGAGGGTTTAGGTAGAATTGTGCGGTTGTATAAAATTACATTGAAGCCAGGTCTGTGCTCCGCTGTCCCATTCCATAATTACGTGGCTAAACTGAACCACGTTAACTACAGCCCGGTTTTGATGATGTACATTGCAAGAGAAACACGACTAGTTGTTGAAATACCATCGGTACTGAATAGATATCAATTAATCTCTACCCTCGATTGATTATTTACTCCGTCCATCATAAAGAGTAGGTGGCAGTCAGTACCACAGTCGAATTCTGGGTCATGAAAGCAAATAAAAGCTATATACCGCGTATTAAGCCCTGTATAGGTACCTTCTGTATTGGTTAAAAAAATGCGTTATCCGTTGCTTTTAAATTTTTACCGGTTCGTTAAAACCTTCCGCTAGAAATTATTAATACCCAGCAACAACTCGCAGGGGCCAGTAATTTCGTGGACCACACGAATTTAAGAAACCATTTTCTACAGACGGTAGCTTCCAGGAGCGGTAGGACATGTCAAAGCGACGGTAATCTACCTACTTAGGTAGACTTTTACCACCACCAGTACTGGAAGGTTCCGTTGCACTATTAACAACAGCATGACATAAGCAGAAGCGTATGTGCCCTAATGTTACATATAGTTTTAATGATATACAATATATCTCTTTGAGCCACTTACATAGTTAACGTGATACCTGTAAATTGTTAACGTATGTTCTATATTTTTTATAATTTTTTATATTAGTCCATTTCTTCTCATTGTACAGGGGCCTGAAGATGGCATCAATGTAATGCCGAATTAGTGCATCAATCAGTTTCGTTCTTTGTAGTTTTTTCGTTTAACGCTTATTTCGTGAGATATTTGGCCCCGGCCGCGATCAATGGACCACCAAATAAACTTCTATAAATCATACGGCTGTTGGTAAATTAGTGCATCAATCAGTTTCGTTCTTTGTAGTTTTTTCGTTTGACGCTTATTTCGTGAGATATTTGGCCCCGGCCGCGATCAATGGACCACCATATATATATATATATATATATATATATATATATATATATATATATATATATATATATATATATATATATACTCCTGGAAATGGAAAAAAGAACACATTGACACCGGTGTGTCAGACCCACCATACTTGCTCCGGACACTGCGAGAGGGCTGTACAAGCAATGATCACACGCACGGCACAGCGGACACACCAGGAACCGCGGTGTTGGCCGTCGAATGGCGCTAGCTGCGCAGCATTTGTGCACCGCCGCCGTCAGTGTCAGCCAGTTTGCCGTGGCATACGGAGCTCCATCGCAGTCTTTAACACTGGTAGCATGCCGCGACAGCGTGGACGTGAACCGTATGTGCAGTTGACGGACTTTGAGCGAGGGCGTATAGTGGGCATGCGGGAGGCCGGGTGGACGTACCGCCGAATTGCTCAACACGTGGGGCGTGAGGTCTCCACAGTACATCGATGTTGTCGCCAGTGGTCGGCGGAAGGTGCACGTGCCCGTCGACCTGGGACCGGACCGCAGCGACGCACGGATGCACGCCAAGACCGTAGGATCCTACGCAGTGCCGTAGGGGACCGCACCGCCACTTCCCAGCAAATTAGGGACACTGTTGCTCCTGGGGTATCGGCGAGGACCATTCGCAACCGTCTCCATGAAGCTGGGCTACGGTCCCGCACACCGTTAGGCCGTCTTCCGCTCACGCCCCAACATCGTGCAGCCCGCCTCCAGTGGTGTCGCGACAGGCGTGAATGGAGGGACGAATGGAGACGTGTCGTCTTCAGCGATGAGAGTCGCTTCTGCCTTGGTGCCAATGATGGTCGTATGCGTGTTTGGCGCCGTGCAGGTGAGCGCCACAATCAGGACTGCATACGACCGAGGCACACAGGGCCAACACCCGGCATCATGGTGTGGGGAGCGATCTCCTACACTGGCCGTACACCACTGGTGATCGTCGAGGGGACACTGAATAGTGCACGGTACATCCAAACCGTCATCGAACCCATCGTTCTACCATTCCTAGACCGGCAAGGGAACTTGCTGTTCCAACAGGACAATGCACGTCCGCATGTATCCCGTGCCACCCAACGTGCTCTAGAAGGTGTAAGTCAACCACCCTGGCCAGCAAGATCTCCGGATCTGTCCCCCATTGAGAATGTTTGGGACTGCATGAAGCGTCGTCTCACGCGGTCTGCACGTCCAGCACGAACGCTGGTCCAACTGAGGCGCCAGGTGGAAATGGCATGGCAAGCCGTTCCACAGGACTACATCCAGCATCTCTACGATCGTCTCCATGGGAGAATAGCAGCCTGCATTGCTGCGAAAGGTGGATATACACTGTACTAGTGCCGACATTGTGCATGCTCTGTTGCCTGTGTCTATGTGCCTGTGGTTCTGTCAGTGTGATCATGTGATGTATCTGACCCCAGGAATGTGTCAATAAAGTTTCCCCTTCCTGGGACAATGAATTCACGGTGTTCTTATTTCAATTTCCAGGAGTATATATATATATATATATATATATATATATATATATATATATATATATATATGATTCCAGCTATAATGTAAATATAGAATACTGCTGTGTAATAGCCGAGGGAACTTTATTTAAATGTATCGATAGCAACGACGAAATGGCAGTAGCTGTGCCGTTATTTACCTTTCTGTATGGAGAGAGGCTCCTTCGCGCTGCGAGGAGAGAGGAAGCACAGCAGCTTGAGTCATGAAAGAGTGCGGAAGTCATTGTTGGGCGTTCCCGCAGACACGGGAGCTATGATGGCGCCACTGTAGGCGCACCTAATTCGTTAACCCGCGAGTATTGAGAACACGTTCGGAGTGGACAGGCGGAGGAAGCTGCATTTGGAACTGTTGCCTGTCCCACAATCATCCGTGGCTCTGGAGACGACTCGTGGTACTCACCCAGCAGCAGCAACAGTAGCAGTTCAGCATTGTCGTCGCCTAATTCTTCGTCGTCCGCACAGCTGCAACATCGTAAGTCTGTTAACTGTCAGACATAGTAATGTAGAAGCTTTACCCAATAGCTTTTCATTCACAAAGTATGACTGACTTGAATAATAACTTGCAGTGCTTAAAACCTGTGTTGTCATTGTCCTCAGTCATTATTACCAAGTAGCATCCCTTTCCATTCCATGTAGTCAAAGAGTGTTGTAAAACTATAAAAATAGTTTAACTACTTACTGCCAGTTTTGTTTGTCTGCTAATTACCAGTTTGTCTAAATATTGCTGTCTCATTCCTGTATTTCGTAACAGGGACTTGACTAATTTGCAGTTTTGAGTATTAACTTCAGCCGCTTAAATTAACGTAAAACTTCACAGGCAAAAGTAATAACGAAAGATTCAGCAAAAATTAAGAGTGCGCAATTTCATTTATTCCGCATTTAGCTTAGCGAGTGACTTCTCTTGGCTTGGTATATATTTTTTTGTTGTTATGTTAAATGCAAAATCAGTTGCTCATTTGCTTAAAGTAAATTCAGTTCAATCTTTCAATAAACATAAATAAACTGCTTACCTTTTTCTAAATTTTGCATTACGTTACGCTGAGGCCATTGAAAGTCATTTTACATTACAAAATTTCCGTTACAGCCAGTCATTTATTTAACCGAGAACTTCATGTAACTTTATTTTCAAAATTTAATATTTCAGAATAAGTAACTGCAAACTCATTGCTTTCTAATTCATTTATTTTCTCGTGAACCGGTCTGTTGTAGAAAAGTGTAGCAACGTTCTGTTGCCATCCCAGTGATTATTTGCATTTTCTTTGCCATTACCTTTCTTAGGATTTGGGTATTCATTGCCCTAGTGGGCAGGCGACAGTTTGATTATCCCTTCTTTGCTAATCAGTTCTTGTGTATTAAATATTACGTGGTACCCTTTTCCCCACTGTGTGGGTCGTGAGTGATTGCACTAAAATTCCACCAATTTCAAAATTATCATCAGTATTTAGATTATGTTTAGAATAGATTCTTCCTTCAGAAGGGTCTGTTGTACGCTTTCCTCCCAGTAACCGGTATTATTTTCCTTCGGTAACGATAGCCTTAATGTAATATTTCACTAGGCATACGCGGTCACGGTGAATTAGATCGCAATAAAAAAAAAATTAAAAAATTAAAAAATTGTGTGAAATCTTATGGGACTTAACTGCTCAGGTCATCAGTCCCTAAGTTTACACACTACTTAACCTAAATTATCCTAAGGACAAACACACACCCATGCCCGAGGGAGGACTCGAACCTCCGCCGGGACCAGCCGCACAGTCCATGACTGCAGCGCCTTAGACAGCTTTTTTTTTTTAATTAATCTCATTTTGTTCGTTGTTTCTGCTCGGGGCGGACGTCGCAAGACACCCGTTTCAGCTCGTCGTTGATCCATTAACTCAGTTTTTTTATTACAGAGGGCAGCTCACCCTCGGACCGAACACGCTCAGTTACCGTGCCGGAGTTTGCTCGGCTAATCCTGCGCGGCGGATCGCAATCCAGTAGGCCGCTTAAGAAGGGAGAGGTTACAAGGTGGGTGTGAAATGAATGGCATCTGGATTCTAGTGCTGAATAAGATGTGTACAGGTCTTCCACGATGGGGTGATAACAACAGCGGACGACAGCAGTCGACAACGGCCAGTTGCGCTCACCTATTCAAAACATGTGACGTTTATTCACTGTGCGGGGCAGAATTTTGTTGCAGTCAGTAGTCAGCCATGGTGGGAATCGGACATTCAAAGAAGCTACGATGACCCTTGAAAATGACCACCGCAGATGGGGACGAAATGTTGGGTTTTAAGGTGAAATCCGTTCGGCCACGGCATAATAGCCCTGAACTTTTATTAACTGAGACAACACAGAACTCGCTGCATTTTTTTTTTTTTTTTTTTATACTGGCGGGTCCGCTTCCCGTGAATCTATTCGTCAGTTCTGTATTACATGGGGAATCTGCATACTTCTGATCATTTAGCGTACAGGCTACTGCTTCCTCTACGCACAGCACGGGCAGAAGCAGCAGCGGGAACCAGCACAGCGGCAGCGTGCGGCGACAAGGGCACGCCAGCGCGCTGGCGCCACAGATGCCCTGGGGCGGAAGCTCTGCCCGACAACTGGCGCCAGTCGAGTTCGCCCGACGCCAGCAGCTGCGACCCCTCTCCGCGGCGGATGAGTTATTTCCAAAGTTGGCGGAACATTATTTCAGAGAAAATTAAAGACCGTTAAAAGTTATCGAAAATTACGCGGCAGCTGTGACAGCGCGAATCTGCTCCAAGAGCGACGGAAGCAGCAGTCACGGGACAAATGAGCGACTTGTCTCCAGCCATTGTAAGACGCTTCACTGTGCGACTGCGCCTTCGTAATTATGTCCATATCTCAAATCTGCGTAAAAAGGTGACAAGGAGGTTAAGAAAGTGCACAAAACTACAGATGTTCAAGGCGTAATGTAACTCCACTTCGCTTACTTTTAGGTGAAGTACCTCTGTTTTGGCACCTTCATTAAACGTGATTCACCATCCACGCTTCTACGGGGACAAACTGATAGTTTGGAAGAACGATTGCAAGCGATATATATCGAAGATGAGACTGTCACGGAACCAGATATCGATTTTATTTACAGCGATGGCAGTTGCAACGACAAAAGGTGAACGATATAGCCTGCCAAGCAATCTCCGTTTCAAATGATCAATGTTTCAAACTTTTTTAAAGTAAATCATGGGAGTAGGTGGTTGGTTGGATGAAAGCAAGTGGATCAAAAAATAAAAAATAAATGGTTCAATTGGCTCTGAGCACTATGGGACTTAACATCTGTGGTCATCAGTCCCCTAGAACTTAGAACTACTTAAACCTAACTAACCTAAGGACATCACACACATCCATCCCGAGGCAGGATTCGAACCTGCGGCCGTAGCGGTCACGTGATTCCAGACTGAAGCGACTAGAACCGCGGCCACACCGGCCGGCTAAGTGTATCAATTTTTATTGTCAAAATTAATAATACATTCAAGGCGGGAGACAACGCTATAAATATGATTACTGTTGTATTCAGTCACAACAGTATGTCACCATCTTCGAGCACGCGGTTAAGGCAGGAATCTAATAGAACAGCTTTAATTGCTGCGACTGAAATGAGCAGTAATCATATTTATAGTCTTGCTTCTCCTCCGAATGTGTTATTAATTTTGACAATAAAAACTGATCCACTTGCCTTCACCCATCCTCCTACCTACGCTCATGACTTAATTAAAAAAGAAAAAAAAACAGAAAATCATTTGAAAGATCGAACATTTCAAACGGAGATTGACTGGCACGACGGCTGCGTGGTCTTCATTGTATGTATGCGGTATAGAGGCTTATTAATGAGGTATTCTTTCGGAGTTAATTATGCCGCTGTACTTTGTAGAAGCAATTAAAAATACCTCCAACATTGAAAAAGCCATGTCTATTTTTAAATATATCACATCGACGCAATTATTATTGTATTTTGATGTTAACATAATACGAGATATTAGTTTCATGTAGTGGAACAATCGCTACCTTCGCCGCACATTAAGTGTCGCCGGCTGGAGTGGCCGAGCGGTTCTAGGCGCTACAGTCTGGAACCGCGCGACCGCTACGGTCGCAGATTCGAATCCTGCCTTGGGCATGGATGTGTGTGATGTCCTTAGGTTAGTTAGGTTTAAGTAGTAGTAAATTCTAGGGGACTGATGACCTCAGAAGTTAAGTCCCATAGCGCTCGGAGCCATTTGAACATTAAGTGTCGATTCTCACAATCGATACCTGGCTCCGTAATAGTCGCTTTTTAGATATATATCGCTTGCAACCGCTCTTCTGAACTACCGATCAATTTACTTCTCTACTTGTTTTTTAAGAGACAAATGCATTTGGTCTGTGCCAATTGATATCTATATAGTAATGCTAGGCTTTTGTTATTAATGTTATTCCAAAGGCGGAAATGATGATGCACGATAATTATTTATAATTACAGGGTCGTCAATTTTATTTAATAGATCTACAATGCACGGACACGGTCACAAAAAAGGAAAAAATTATTTTTATCTAAAGTTAATTGAAATCAGACACGAACACTTAGGGTTAAATCTGATCGAGTCAAAATTTATTTCAACACGTGAATCAGCAAATACGATGATTTGAGATTCAGTTTTTGTAGTGAGTATTGTATAGTATTAATCGCTTTGCCACAACGTTGCGTAAAGATATTGCTTGGCTGGTTGATTTGGGGGGTGGGTACCAAATAGCAAGGGCATCAGTCCTATCAGATTAGGGAAGGATGGAAAAGGAAGACGGCCGTGCCCTTTAAGAGGAACCACCCCGGCATTTGCCTGAAGCGATTTAGGGAAATCACGGAAAACCTACATCAGAAGGGCCGGATGAGGGTTTCAACCGTCGTCCTCCCTAGTGCGACTCCAGTGTGCCTCATAAAGGTATTGTACGTTATCGCCACAGCCGTAGTCGCACAATTGGTAAATACTTCTCCACACGCTAGACAGTTTATGTATTTTCTCACACGATCTGAATGAAAGCTCCGGGCTCATAATTAAATTGCACTGGACCGTGACGAGATGAGTGTCCTCGACTTATATCCCCTTAAGTTACTCGATCCGCATCCAGTCCATGCTTTTTGATGCAACTAAATTAAGAAATCCATGCCATAACTCCGCGTAGACTGCAGCCCAAGTACCGTAAGCACGTTGTTCGCCGAAGTACAGTATCTCTCCGCTCAACGAACTTACTCCAGCTCTGCCTCTCTAACCTACACAAATTGCTACCATTTGAGAGAAATTTCTGCTTGATTTTCCTCCAAATTTCCTGTGGTGAGAGCCCACATTGGCCTAGCTAACGCTCCTCCGTGGAATCGAACCCGCGTAGCCCATGCAGCTAGTCGCTGGGTGGCCACTGTGTCGCTCACTATGAGAGTAATGGCTCTCCAAAACACCAGACTCTGTGTCCCATCCTCTTGCCGTAACAGATATGAAATACAAAATCACACTATAAACTAAGCGCTGAGCACATACAACTGACGAATACAGATAGTGCTGTATAAAGCGCCATGCTTTCAGCGTCGTTAGTGGGCCTTTGATTTATGTCAGCTTATCAAAAATGAGCTTTGTGGTGCAGAATATCTTGAATAAAACAATCAAAATTATTGGAAATCACGTACAGAAAAACTATTTCGTATCGGGGCTCAAAAGAGAATAAATGAAACATGTTTTCAGAAAATCTCATACAGTGATTAAACAGCAAAAGTTTAGGGTTACAAAACACAGATCGTTATTATTACTACTCTCAGAAATCTATACGTACAGTTCCCTCTTAAAGTAACAAGGTGGCACGAGCATTATTGTTTTCAGAAGACACACCACAGAGATGCGAAGTACAAGTGGAAACGAACTTAATGAGTAAACATGGAAGGTTAAATTCATACATCCACCGAAATTGCAATCTTGTTTCAAAATTAAAAAATTCACTATGATGCGCTCGAGGTCGGTTTCGACTTTTAATGCATTGTCAGGTTGTACCAGCATATAGACACGAGTCAACTACATTTCTATACGGTTCACGTTCTCATCTACATCTAAATGATTACTGCACAATTCATTCTTAAGTAGTCGGCAGATGGTGCCTAGAATTAATGTCACACTACTTTTCAACCGTTCTACTCTTGACAAATGCGTCGGCAAAAAGGAACACCTAAATCTTTCCATACAAGTTCTCATTTCTCTTATTTCATCACGGTGGTCTCCGCTCCCTATGCAGGTTGGAGTCAAAAAGTGTTTGAGGTTAAAACGAGCAACTTGGCGACTGCAATTCGTCAAAAGGTCTCGCCACAACGAAATACTTCTTTGTTTCAATGTTTGTCATCTCAGCTTTCTTATCGTTTCCATGACACTATTGAGTTCTCTCACTCAATTTTGTTGCTTGTAGTGACTTCTGACGTAGTCTTCGTAATTGCACAAGTAAGTATCTCCAGTGTAACCAACTATGTTGGGAGCACCCATCAGAGCATCTGGTCCCCTTGTTAAGGGCGAGCAAATAGTTATCTTGGAGAGACGGCAACAAGCAGATGTGCGTCTCAGACAGCCAAGCGCCACGGTGAACGGGATACATTTTAGTTTTCCACGTGTTGGGACAGGGGTAGTCAACCTTTTTTACCTACCCCCCACTTTTATAGTTCTGTTAGTAGTGAAATTTTCTAACCGGCCACTGATTCCATAGTAATGGTGATTTATAGAGCAGGGTAGTAACATCACCTTAAAAAATTTACTAAGAAGATTTACAACAAGTTAAAGCATATAATAATAATCACCTACCAAATACTTTACGTCAAACTTTTATGAAAACATAATGGAAATTTTTAAAACCGCTACAGCCAGCCGTCCGACATTAAAACTGGGACACCGACTAATGGGCGTTAAGAACCAGGTTGACAACCACTGTGTTAGAATAAGAGTAGCGTGAGGATGTCGTAGCGAAAGGACTCGTTCTCAGAAAGCCAAAGGAAAAGGTTTGTGTACTTTTTCAAACTTTACGTCAATAAATGTATTTGTATTTCTTATATAACTGAATTTTCCTTGAGAAATATGACTCAGCTTTATCTACAATAATGATAGACACTGAAGAAATGAATTAAAATTTGTGCTACAGCGGGGAATTTAACCTGCGACGCCTGCTTGATACACAAATATGTTAGCCGTTACACCACCGTAGCAGTTTAGGTATCATATCCCCACGGAATAACCTACTTTCAAGAGAAATTTAATTATATAATACCTACAGATCGCCTGGGCTTGAGGTACAGGCAGGATTTTCCCATTATGTACAAAGCTGGGTTGCTATTCCAGCACCGGAGAGCCTAGGCAATACTACACGATTTAAGAAGGGGAAAATAGGCTGAAAGGCGAATTGAAGTTTGTTAGGAATGGCATTTGACTACGATAGTCCGTGCAGCTTGTGCCGTCCCCAGTGAAAGCAATGGAAAAAAACTCGAACGCAAATATTTAAAACAAGTATTATGGACGAGAGCTTTTATCTCGATGCTAAATATTATATTTAAATGCGATACTGGCCTTTCAGGCGGCAGATAATTTCTATCATTTGTATTATTATTATTATTATTATTATTATTATTATTATTATTATATAAATGTTGATATAAGCTTTCGAGTCCAAAGAGTAATAATTATGCACCACACCAACAATGAAAATTAATGTAAAGAAGAACGGTGTTCAGTTGTCTTCTTTTTATCAGTTCACTCTCTCTTGTCTGCCGTGTTAGAAGTCGGACATATTGGTTCACTGCTGTTGAGTGTAAGCGTATTTATAATATTAATTTGACCATATAATAGTTTAATATTATTGTTCACTTTTATTTGTACAAGGTGAGCCCTGTGTCATGTCCGTTTCCTTTAAATATCAATATTCTGAGTAATTTTCAGCGCAACAATTGCAGCCACCGCTACAACTACAAATGGCTCGGAGCACTATGGGACTTAACTTCTGAGGTCATCAGTCCCCTAGAACTTAGAACTACTTAAACCTAACTAACCTGAGGACATCACATACATTCATGCCCCAGGCAGGATTCGAACTACAAATGGCTCGGAGCACTATGGGACTTAACTTCTGAGGTCATCAGTCCCCTACAACTTAGAACTACTTAAACCTAACTAACATGAGGACATCACACACATCCATGCCCCAGGCAGGATTCGAACCTGTGACCGCAGCGGTCGCGCGGTTCCAGACTGTAGCGCCTAGAACCGCTCGGCCACCCCGGTCGGCGCTACAACTACAGACGCCATTACGTGGCAGTCTTAATTAATGAAATTTGCGGAAGCGAAGAAATCACCCGCTTATAATATAATAAGTATTTTTTTCCCCAGCCGTCCGACACAGTGGACGAAGATGTAGTTTTTAAGATTTTCATTTTCAGTTATTGACCGAGATCCACAGCCACGACTCGGACTATAATTAATTGTTAAAAGTGGTAAGAACAATTCTCTCGCGTGTGAAGGGCAATTACAAATGATGATCAAAGATCTCATGCTTGTTAACAATATTAGCAGTGGTAAAATACAAAAATATTATTTCAGTTCTTAACTCAAATGCAAAGTGTTTCAAGACTGGCTCGTATTACAGTAACTAACGTATTAATCATTAACGACCAACTAGTTGTGAAAAGCATAAAAATTAAATTCAAAAAATAATTTAAGTGCAAACCAAAACCAAATCTCAACCGTTTTAAAGAGCTCATCACACACCATTGAATTATTATTTTATTAATGTACATAATATATATAATTACGCCAGAAGCTGTGTCACCTAGTTTGCTACGCTGGTGTAGTTCATAACACATCTGCCTAGTAAGCAGAAGACCTGAATACAAGTCCCAGCTCTACCACAAATTTCAATTCATTTCTTCAGCTTCTATCATTATTGTTGATAAATGTTGCAGTAGATAACCAGTTGTGTTCTGCCTAATCACTGGAAGGAAATAAGACGAGATCAGTGTGCATTGTACACTCCAAACTCTATTGTATCCTTGGCTCTCATTAGTTAGATTACACGTTAATCGTTTATGTGATCCCTGACAGCTGGAATATAGTGCTTGTGTGTACATCAATTGTCTTCTTCGTGATAACAATGTTGTAGTCTCATTGGCTGCAGCCAAATCTCGTCTGGCCCACGTCATTAAAAATCTCTTGCACGACTGAAATTGTATGGTGCTTTGCTTCTCGCTCTACTCGTTCATAAAATGGCAAGTGCTTTAGACATCGTAAACAATATTGATATCCATCAGTGGACGAACTACACAATAGTTCTCTGCTGGCTGTAACGTAGTCCTGATCTCTGGAAAACCTTTTTTACCAGCAGAGACTCTGAAACTCAGGAACTGAGTTCAGTTCCAAGCTGCAGACATGTCAAGCCAGGAGACAGTTCTGCTTATCACCTACTACGTTATTACCCCAACATCTTTGAGCTCACTTGTTCACTGATGGTCTGACCCTTCTTGGCTATCTGACTACAACTTGCTCTACATCACTTGCGTCTCTTTACTGTAGAAGATGTGCCGGAAAGAAGGTATGCGTAAGTCTGCTTGGTGTCAGTCATTAAACGTAAGATGAACTGCTGTGCAAACATTCCTGGCCTATGCACTGAGGTTTGCTAATAACACCAGGACTTAATAAACAGGATGAATGGGCCACTCATCCCACAAGGATGCCAAAACACTACCAAAAGCGCTTTTAGAACCGTTCAACACAATGAGTATGCTAATGAGGTCGCCTTGTTACAGGCCAATTCCTGTATTCCATACAACAGCAAATTAATGATTTCACCGGTGTGTTGATGCAGAAGTTTTTTTTTTTTTTGTTAGGCAGTTTAATAAGTTCTTAGATGAAGCACAGCAATACCTCTCAATGACTAGAACATCTGAGACTTTAAGGTGCAATTCCTTAGTACCTATCCAGAAAATCTTTCCTTGAGATTCCCGTTGCACGGGTGGCAACTTGAACAGCGGCTGCGTCAGTCCTTTTGGAGAAAGTGGTAAACGGAATACCTGCATCAGTTGCAGCTATGCACTAAATGGACGTCAGCAGGAGCATGCAGCCCTAGTCCGGTGATGATGTGCTAGTCAGGGAAGGCAACTTTCCTCCCTTTGCATGGAGACTAAGTCTCATCAACCAGCTGTTTCCTATCAGCGATAAAAGTGTTGAAATGGTGATGGTGAAAACTGCCATGGGCATTTTAGTAGTAAAATTGTGTTCTCTACCTAAGCAGTGAAACAGTGATGTGTTCCACCTCATTTATATGGTGATACACTGTGAAAGCCCATCGCCAAATTTATATCTCCAACAACAAAACCGTAGCTCACAATCTCAGCTTGAGGAATTGCAAATGTTTTCTTGTGGATTGACTCGCTGTGATCAATATTCATTTCTTAACTGTCATATTTTGTGCAGCAATTTTTTGTTTTGTTTTATGTATCCTAAATGTTAGTGTAGCACATTTAATATGCCATGATAATGCATTGTCTATTTGTTTTTAAACTGGGGACCTAGAGACGAAGGAGAGGCTTCGCCTGCCTGCCGTAGCCCTCAGTGGTTCACAACCCCACAACAGGCCACAGCAGTCCACTCACCCTACCACCGCCCCACACTGAACCCAGGGTTATTGTGCCGTTCGGTCCCCAGTGGACACCCCCGCCCCCGGGAATGTCTCATACCAGACGAGTGTATCCCCAAATGTTTGCGTGGTAGAGTAATTATGGTGTACACGTAAGTAGAGACAGTGTTTGTGCAGCAATTGCCGACATAGTGTAACTGAGGCGGAATAAGGGGAACCAGCTTAAATTAGCCAAGGCAGATGGAAAACCGCATTAAAAACCATCCACAGGCTGGCCGGCACACCGGACCTCAACATTAATTCGCCGGGTGGATTCGTGCCGGGAACCGGCACGCCTTCCGCTCGGGAAGCATCACGATAGACTGCGCGGCTAGCCGGGCGAGCCCATGATATTGTAAGTAATGATACTTATTTTTATTGTTTTCGTGATTTGGAATTTATATTTTCATATTTGTTTTTGTTAAATTTATTGGTTAAAAGGAGATTTTAGACTGGTAGTACGTTGGGTTCTCTCACTCACTTTTGACACTAGTAGCGAAATCTGGCGTAGTCTTTGCAACTGTACAGGCAAGTGCGTCCAATTAAACCAACAACCTTTCGGGAACTTTGTAGCAGTACCAGGGGGGTTAAACAAGCAATACAAAAAAATTTTTTCTCGGCCAATTTCGGTTGAAAAAATGCGGAGTTTGTAGTGGGACATCTAGGAATACACCCGCGTCATGAAGTTCGGGTAAGTGGCTATGCATAACCTTCAAAATGGCGTATGTAACAGAGATGCGTTCCAAGCGGAGAACTGACATTGAGTTCCTTTTGGAGGAAAACCAGAGCATCGCAGATATTCATAGGTGCAGTGAACAATAGCACGGTGAGTCGTTGGGCGAGTCGTCTGTCTCTATCACAACAAGATCGCGCAAACCTGTCCAATCTCCCGCGCGCCGGCCGACGGCGCACGGCTGTTCTACTCTCAGGAAACTGAAGAAGCAACTTCATCATGTTCGTCACCCTAAAAATACTGACGAAATTTATCTCCATGACAACGCAAGCCATTACACAAGTCTGCGTACCCGAGAGGAAGTAATAAATCTTCACTGAACTGTCCTTCCACATCCACCCTCCAACTCGGATCTCACACCTTCCGACTTCCATCTCCTGGCCGATTGACGGATTCACTCCGCGGGAAGCAGTACTTGTATTATGGGAGGTTTACTGATCACGCAAGATGCTGGCTCCGATGTCGAACAGTGTTCTACATCTACATCTACAAAGATACTCCGCAAGTCACCGTAAAGTGCATGGCAGAGCGTACCCTGTACCACTACTAGCCATTTTTCCCTCCTGTTCTACTCACAAATAGAACGAGGGAAAAACGACTATCTGTACGCATCCGTATGACCCCTAATTTCTTGTATCTTACCTTCGTGGCCCTTAGGCGCAATGTATGTTAGCGGCAGCAGAATTTTTCGACAATCAGCTTCAAACGCTGGCTCTCTAAATTTTCTCAATAGTGTGTAGAAAAATTTTCGCTACCAGTCACAATAATAGGATATTTATTTTTCACACGACCTGTTTCGGGCTTGCGCCTATCCTCAGGTGTTTATACATTCATGTACATGTTTATATTGCTGGAGATCACTGTACAAATACAAAAAAATTATTTGCTAGTGACTAAACAGATACAAGCAGATTAGATTAGATTAGTACTTGTTCCATAGATCATGAATACGACACTTCGTAATGATGTGGAACGTGTCAGGTTAATAAAAGATGTCTATACAAGATATTACGTTACACAAAATATTACATGACACTCAATATTTTTAAGTTTTTTTTTGTGGGTGTTGGGAAATTACCCACTTACTATATCCAAAAATTCATCTATTGAATAGAAGGACTTGCCATTAAGAAATTCCTTTAATTTCCTTTTAAATGCTATATGGCTATCTGTCAGACTTTTGATGCTATTTCGTAAGTGACCAAAGACTTTTGTGGCAGCATAATTTACCCCTTCTGAGCCAAAGTTATATTTAACCTTGAGTAGTGAAGATCATCCTTTCTCCTAGTGTTGTAGCCATGTACACTGCCATTACTTTTGAATTCGTTCGGATTGTTAATAACAAATTTCATTGTTGTTGTTGTGGTCTTCAATCCTGAGACTGGTTTGATGAAGCTCTCCATGCTACCCTGTCCTGTGCAAGTTTCTTCATCTCCCAAATTTCATAAGTGAATATATATATATCTATTGTGAGGCTACAGTGATGATTTCTAGCTCTTTAAATAAGTGTCTGCAGGATGATCTTGGATGAGCTCCAGCAATTATTCTGATTATGTGCAATGAACACTCTTTTACTCAATGATGAGTTGCCCAAGATTACGATGCCATACGAAAGCAGAGAATGAGAATAGGCGTGGTAAGCTAATTTACTGAGATGTATATCGCCAAAATTTGCAATGACCCTAATAGCATAAGTAGCTGAACTCAAACGTTTCAGCAGATCCAGTTCATCAATACATACACCTAGAAATTTTGAATATTCTACCTTAGCTACCGATTTCTGATCGAAGTCTATATTTATTAATGGTGTCATTCCATTTACTGTGTGGAACTGTATATACTGTGTTTTGTCAAAGTTTAATGAGAGCCCATTTGCAGAGAACCACTTAATGATTTTCTGAAAAACATCATTTAAAATTTCACCAATTAATTCTTGTCTGTTGTGTGTGATAGCTATACTTGTATCATCGGCAAAAACTACCAGCTTTGCATCTTCGTGAATATAGAATGGCAAGTCATTAATATATATTAAGAACAGCAGAGGACCTAAGACCGAACATTGCGGCATCCCATTCTTGATTGTTCCCCAGTTTGAGAAATCACCAGTTTTTTGCATATTATGTGAACTGCTTGTTTCAACTTTCTACACTCTTCCAGTTATGTATGATTTAAACCATTTGAGCACTGTCCCATTCATACCACAGTACTTGAGCTTATCTAGAAGTGTTCCATGATTTACACAATCAAAAGCCTTTGATAGATCACAAAAAATCCCAACGGATGACTTCCGGTTACTCAGAGCATTTAATATTTCATTAGTGAAAGTATATATAGTATTTTCCGTTGAAGAAACCTTCTGGAAACCAAACTGACATTTTGTTAAAACTTTATTTTTACAAAGGTGTGAAGCTACTCTATAATAATTTAGTTTTTCAAGAATTTTGGATAACGCAGTCAGAAGAGAGATTGGGCGGTAGTTGTTGACATCAGACGTATCCAATTTTTTATGCAGTGGTCTAACAATGCCATACTTCCGTCTATGTGGGAAAATACCCTGCTTCAGAGAGCTATTACATATGTGGCTAAGAATCCCACTTATTTCTTGGGAACAAGCTTTTATTATCCTGCTGGAAATGCCATCAATTCCATGTGAGCTTTTATTCTTGAGAGAGTTTATTATCTTCCTAATTTCAGAAGGAGAGGTGGGTGGAATTTCAATTGTATCAAATTGTGTGGGCATAGGCCTCTTCCATTAACTGCCTTGCTTCTTCTAATGAACATTTAGATCCTATTCTCTCTACAACATTTAAAAAATGATTATTCAAAATGTTTTCGACTTCCGGCTTGTTGGTTATCAAGTTTCCATTCGATTTTATGGTGATGCCGTCATCCTGTACTCTTGGTTGCCCTGTCTCCCTTGCAATAATATTCCAAATTGTTTTGATTTTGTTATCAGAGGTATTAATCTCAGACATGATGCACATGCTTCTGGACTTTTTAATAACCTTTCTTAATGTAGCACAGTAGTTTTTAAAAAATTTGGCTATTTCTGGGTCATTACTCTTTCTTGTTGTTAGATACGGTTCCCTTTTGTGGTTACAAGATATTTTTATTCCTTTAGTAAGCCAAGGTTTTTTGCATGGTTCCTTATAATTATATTTAACTACTTTCTTGGGGAAACAGTTTTCAAATTATCTTACAAGTGTATCATGAAATAATAAGTTATATTTTACATTAGCATCTGGTTCCTTGTACACCTCATCCCAGTCTAACTGCTAAAGATTTTCTCTGAAATTCCTAATTGTTGAGTCAATAATTGAAGGCACAACTTTGGAGGGTAGTTTCAAATTACTGAATGGAGCTATGTCATATGCTGTAACTGAGCATCATGATCAGAAAGCCCAT
Source organism: Schistocerca nitens (assembly GCF_023898315.1). Lineage (NCBI taxonomy): Eukaryota > Metazoa > Arthropoda > Insecta > Orthoptera > Acrididae > Schistocerca > Schistocerca nitens. The sequence goes on from NC_064617.1 coordinate 850,460,776, forward strand.
TCTCAACAGGACAAGAATTTATGTTTTTAAACCTATCTTGGTCTATAAAAGTGTTATCTATCAATGTGCTGCTGTCCTTTACTACCCGAGTAGGAAAATTAATGACAGATGTAAAATTGAAAGAACCGAGCAAGACTTCCAGGTCATTCTACCTATTAAACTCTTTCAGTGAATCAACATTGAAGTCTGCGCAAATAATAATTTGCTTTCCCCTTTCTGACAGATAGCACAACAAGGCATCCAGGTTTTCCAGGAATAAATGAAAGTTTCCTGAAGGAGACCTATATACTGTTACAATTATAAAAGAGCCCTCCTTCAGTTTAAGTTGACAGGCACATGCTTCTATATGTTGCTCTAGACAAAACTTTTTTTGTATTTTTTTTTTTTTGTATTTAAGCTTTCTACTCAGTGATAACTTTTGACATTTATGACAACTCCTCCTCCCACTTTATTCTCTCTACTCATATGTACAGCTAGTTTATAACCACTGATATTTACCTGTTCTATATCAGACACAATGTGATGCTCAGACAGGCATAGTATATCTATTACGTTATCAGATTCAATGTCATCTAAACAAACCAGGAGCTTATCTACTTTATTCTTCAATCCCGGAATATTTTGGTGAAAAATGGTAACATTATTTTTTACTTTACTTTTGTGAGAATCTACTTTTTTCTTTAATCCACCAATATTTTGGTTAAATATGGTAACATTATTATTTACTTTCCTGCTGTGAGAATTTTGTGAGTTTTGGACCTCTTTAGCACCTGCCTGCCTGAACTTCTCATTGGACACTGACGATTGTAAGTGGCAAGGCAGCAGTTTTCGACAAATGCTGCCTTGCCACTGACAATCGTTTTCACGATTAATGGAAGCTAGGTAAGGGGCCAGTGACGTAGGATACTCTTTGTAAAATCGCTAGGTATGATTGTTTCTATGTAGTCCATAAGGAAGGCTACAACACACAAGACACACGGCACGTGGTCAGAGGAACTTTCATTCGTCAGCACCATCTACCGTGGCAACGATGCATTTCCAGATACATATTCACAGGACCTTTCTTTCTCCATTTCCAGCCAGAAAACCGTCCCTGCAATTTGTCAGTTTCTTGAATGTTCATTCTGTTTACAGAAGTGATCAGTTGAAAATACACACAAGTTGAGAGAAGCGGGTAACACACGATCTTGGCCTGTCAAGATGTGGTGCACACTTTTGAAGAATTGGCTCATTGAGCCGTTTTAATTCGTGGGACTTGGAATAGAGCAGGTAGTGTAGTTAAGAGATGATGATGACAAGTTTTACCATTTTTTTGTTTTGGCCGGAACGCTATCAGAATGAAGAAGAGGATCTTCAGCTGTCATAAAAGTTGTTATTATGCTCTCATAGAACTTCTGAAGATATTTTATGAAAGTTTTATTTTTAACTAGTTTTCAGCACATCCTTATCGTGCTACAGGCCAGACAGAGTGCTTTACATTACTAGCGATGTATTTCATCATATTTGTATATATCGATATAGTACATACTGACTGACAAGAAAAGTGAAGCGTGCAGAACGGGAATAGGAAACGAAACTACCTATACGGTGATAGGAGGGGAGTGAGGAATTGGCAGTGGGAGTTGCCAGACCAAGAAAATAATTATTCGCCGACATAAAATTATTGTACTTCCTCATGCCAGTACAGTACAACTGTCTTACCACGAACCTGTACCTGATAGAAAGACTGATCAACAAGTTCATTCCTGGCTTGACTATATAAATTTTCTTGGACAACCCTTTCTCATAAACTCTTCAACGTACCCTCATTATGCAAAACTGCGACAAGAACTTCAATAAAGAAACCCTGCGTTGAAGAATATATACCATTCGAAGAATAATTCCTACATAGATCTGCAAGGTGTTGTAATTGAATGAAGAACCACAGGAGTTTAATAATTTCTTGTCCATTCTCAGTAGATAAACTATCAACGCTCTGAAGCAGGGGTGGGGTGGGGTTAGGTTGTTGTTGTTGTTGTTGCGGTCCTCAGTCCTGAGACTGGTTTGATGCAGCTCTCCATGCCACTCTATCCTGTGCAAGCTTCTTCATCTCCCAGTACCTACTGCTACCAACATCCTTCTGAATCTGCTTAGTGTATTCATCTCTTGGTCTCCCACTAGGATTTTTACCCTCCACGCTGCCCTCCAATGCTAAATTTGTGATCCCTTGATGCCTCAGAACATGTCCTACCAACCGGTCCCTTCTTCTTGTCAAGTTGTGCCACAAACTTCTCTTCTCCCCAGTTCTATTCAATACCACCTCATTAGTTATGTGGTCTACCCATCTAATATTCAACATTCTTCTGTAGCACCACATTTCGAAAGCTTCTATTCTCTTCTTGTCTAAACTATTTATCGTCCATATATCACTTCCATACGTGGCTACACTCCATACAAATACTTTCAGAAACGACTTCCTGACACTTAAATCAATACTCGATGTTAACAAATTTCTCTTCTTCAGAAACGCTTTCCTTGCCATTGCCAGTCTACATTTTATATCCTCTCTACTTCGACCATCATCAGTTATTTTGCTCCCCAAATATCAAAACTCCTTTACTACTTTAAGTGTCTCATTTCCTAATCTAATTCCCTCAGCATCACCCGACTTAATTTGACTACATTCCATTATCCTCGTTTTGCTTTTGTTGATGTTCATCTTATATCCTCCTTTCAAGACACTGTCCATTCCGTTCAACTGCTCTTCCAAGTTCTTTGCTGTCTCTGACAGAATTACAATGTCATCGGCGAACCTCAAAGTTAGGTAACTTATTAAATTGTTGAGATATCTCACCACCGCCAACCCTCAGATCCCTGTCAGCTATCCCTGGATTTACAACTTCACTCATGGAAGATGATTTCTTCTTACTATCAAATTATATGCCCTACCATTCTAATACACTGAATCTACTAACTTGCAGATGCATGACTTTATTCCATAATTCATCAATCACCTGGATCTACTCCTTGTTCGTATTCACCGACTTTGTCATGGACTCAGTAACAGAAATGATTAATTTCAACCTGCGCTCGGTAGATCTGAGACCAGATAGGGTTGCTACATTCCAGGAACAGGAAGTCAATATTCTCCTGCACGAAGTTGATGGCGGCGCAACAAAGTCTCATGGCAGTACGTACCTCGCATACATTGGCAGCAGTGACTTGTCCCGAAAATTCCCAATATGCCTCTTTCTTCAATTACTGCTAACAAAACGCGTAAACCGCAAATGTAAAAGGGTAGATTCTGCATACAATAAATCTCATTTCTTACCCTACAACAACTTATTAAGAGTGTTTTATACAGCTTTTTTTGTCTGTGCCTAGATACCCATGCTCTGCCATCATTGAAAAGTGGGGAGCAAGGAGCTGGGAGTGAGAATGGCCAGGGCAAGAAATTCCCCAACAGGGAATTGTTTTATTTCCTCAAGCCATTACTGCACTAACAGAATAAAATGCGATAATTAGCTGCCAAAAGGTTTACAATAAACACAACAAGACAGACTTCATGACAAACAGAATCAATTATTTTTACAACAGTTGAACTCAGCCCATACAAACCTGGAGCCAGACTCAGTCTCCAGCTCTGGACATACAATCCGCCTTACACCATTGCTAAGTTCACACAGTAACCGGTCATACTACAACATTCAAAAAACGACTTATTAAAACCTAGCAATAAGAAACTTGCACTGTGGAATAAAGGGTAAACACCGCCACGAATATTTTAAACCCAGAAGTATCAGAGCTCTGACAAATTTAAAATACACAACTGGCCATTAAAATAGATACACCACGAAGATGACGTGCTACAGACGCGAAACTTAACCGACAGGAAGAAGATGCTGTGATATGCAAATAACTAGCTTTTCAGAGCATTCACACAAGGTTGGCGTCGGTGTCGACACCTACAACGTGCTGACATGAGGAAAGTTTCCAATCGATTTCTCATACACAAACAGCAATTGACCGGCGTTGCCTGGTGGAACGTTGTTGTGATACCTTGTGTAAGGAGGAGAAATGCGTACCATCACGTTTCCGACTTTCATAAAGGTCTGGCTGTAGCCAATCGCGATTGCGGTTTACCGTATCGCGACATTGCTGCTCGCGTTGGTCGAGATCTAATGACTGTTAGCAGAATATGGAATCGGTGGGTTCAGGAGGGTAATACGGAACGCCGTGCTGGATCCCAACGGCTTCGTATCACTAGCAGTCAAGATGACAGACATCTTATCCGCATGGCTGTAACGGATCGTGCAGCCACGTTTCGATCCCTGAGTCAACAGATGGGGACATTTGCAAGACAACAACCATCTGCACGAACAGTTTGCAGCAACATGGACTATCAGCTCGGAGACCAAGGCTGCGGTTACTATTGACGCTGCATCACAGACAGGAGCGCCTGCGATGGTGTACTCAACGACGAACCTGGGTGCACGAATGGCAAAATGTCATTTTTTCGGATGAATCCAGGTTCTGTTTAGAGCATCATGATGGTCGCATCCGTGTTTGGCGACATCGCGGTGAACGCACATTGGAAGCGTGTATCCGTCATCGCCATACTGGCGTATCACACGGCGTGAAGGTATGGGGTGCCTTTGGTTACACGTCTCGGTCACTTCTTGTTCGCACTGACGGCACTTTGAACAGTGGACGTTACATTTCAGATGTGTTACGACCCGTGGCTCTATTCTTCACTCGATCCCTGTGAAACCCTACATTTCAGCAGGATAATGCACGACCGCATGTTGCAGGACCTTTACGGGCCTTTCTGGATACAGAAAATGTTCGACTGCTGCACTGGCCAGCACATTTTCTAGATCTCTCACTAACTGAAAATGTCTGGTCAATGGTGGCCGAGCAACTGTCTCGTCACAATACGCCAGTCACTCCTCTTGATGAACTGTGGTATCGTGTTGAAGCTGCATGGGCAGCTGTACCTTTACACGCCATCCAAGCTCTGTTCGACTCAATGCCCAGGCGTATCAAGGCCGTTATTACGGCCCGAGGTGGTTGTTCTGGGTACTGATTTCTCAGGATCTATGCACCCAAACTGCGTGAAAATGTGATCACATGTCAGTTCTAGTATGATATATTTGTCCAATGAATGCCCGTTTATCATCTGCATTTCTTCTTGGTGTAGCAATTTTAATGGCCAATAATGTATTAAGAAGGCTATTATCATTAGGAATGCAGAACGGAAATTAATAATATCAGTAACACTATCAATATTAACCTATAAATTGAATAAAGTGTGTAAGTAGGCTGTTTAGGTTTTTTTATTGGTAACACCACCTCAGTATGAAAATCACCGGCTGTGCCGTGTGCAGTCTGTGGCTGCTTTGCATTGTTGTAATACTCAACCATTGTAGTGTTAGGCAGCTGGCTGTGAACAGCGCGTAACGTTGCGCAGTTGGAGGTGAGCCGCCAGCAGTGGTGGATGTGGGGAGAGAGATGGCGGAGTTTTGTAATTTGTCATGATATCAAGGTAAATACATTGTTTGTTCTCTATTAATATCTTTCATTTGCTAACTATCCCTATCAGTAGTTAGTGCCTTCCATAGTTTGAATCTTTTATTTAGCTGGCAGTAGTGGCGCTTGCTGTATTGCAGTAGTGGGAGTAACCAAGATTTTTGTGAGGTAAGTGATTTCTGAAAAGTACAGGTTAATGTTAGTCAGGGCCATTCTCTTGTAGAGAATTTTGAAAGTCAGATTGCGTTGCGTTAACAAAATATTGTGTGTGGAAAGTCAGATTGCGTTGCGCTATAAATATTGTGTGTCAAGGTTAAGGACAGTCGTGTATATTATTAAAAAGGGGACGTTTCATACACAAATTTGTGAGCATTTCCAACCTATTTTTTCGCGGCATGAAAATGCACTACAGAATCACGAAGTAGCCATAAAAGAACTGCAAACTACTGTTCATGAAAATCATGAGACCTTGCAAGCTAAATTTGACTCAGTTGCATCTACCGATTCGGTTACGCAACTTGCAAAAACCCAGGAAAACTTAAAAGACACAGTAGAAAGACACATGGAGGAAATTAGTACATTATCAGAGAAAGTAGTTGAACTTTCGGATCAGCTAAATAATTTATCTACGAAGGTAGATGATAATCTGAATGACACAAAACCGGTAGTCTTTAATGACACAGAAGAGTGCGAACAAATTAGGAAATTCAAACAAAATCAGAATCAAATTAATACGCAACACCAAAGAGAAATCCGCGAAGTACAAGATCAGCTGACACAGGTAGTACAAGAATTACGTATTTCGGAGGACACTCGCGCCCCAATACGGGAAGAGGGACTTAGCAATATGGAACAGCCACAAAATAATAACACAGGACACTTCGGAAATTATGAGAGAAATTGGCAAGGCACACCGAATTTTGAGATGGAACCGCCGAAACGACGTAATAATGACCGATATGCGACTCGCCGACATGATGACTTTGACTATAAGCTGTTCATTACTACACGTAAATTCAAAACGTTTAAAAATTCTGCCAACGACATTCATCCACAAGCGTGGCTCCATCAATTCTCTCATTGTTTTCCCCCTAACTGGTCGTTAGAACACAGATTAGAATTTATGTGTGGCTATTTAGAGAATGAACCAGCTGTAAGAATGCGTTCGGTCATTCACGATTGTCATAGTGAAGGAGAATTTTACCATGCCTTCCTCTCAGCATATTGGTCTCAAGCCACACAAGACCGAGTAAAACATGGCATCATAATGATGAAACATTTCGAACAATCTGAATTCTCCAGTCTTGTGAAATATTTTGAAGACATGTTGCACAAGAATCAGTACCTGTCAAACCCATACAGCCCCTCAGAACTCATCCGCATTTGCTTAATCAAACTGCCTGAACATTTGCGACATATTATTTTGGCAGGACGTTGCAAAGACGACATTGAAGCATTTCAAGGACTCTTACAAGAACTGGAAATTGACACTGACAATCGCGGAACGCACGAGCACAACAATTACAGATCACATCCGTCGCAATTCCGCGATGAAAGAAATAATAACTGGACGCGACAAGGCTATTCTCACAACACAAATAGTGACCGAAACAGACACCACCCGTATAACAACCGTTGGCAGAGTAGTAATAATTACAGGGAAAGATCACCTCTCCGCGGTAATTACTATCACAGAGACAATCAGAGAAACAGACAATATGGGAACCAAAACAATTATTATTACGAGGGACAGAATAACTTTAGACGCAACGGTCCAGCGCGCAGTTACGATTCAGGGAGAAATTCTCCACCACTTAACCGACAAGAAAGAAACCACAGAAACTACCGACATGACGACAGACGATGTGATCGTAACGACAGACCTGAATTGCATCAGAACTGGCGGGATTCAAACAGAGCTGGGCCCTCTCGGCAAGGCGAATTTGTAGAAGTTCGGTCTCCTAATCCGAATAACGACGCGCGCCAGCAAAGAAACAGACAATGACTCGCACAGCAGGCAGCCGCGTGCGCCCGCTGGCTCCGAGAAAAATAACACAGACGCTAACCTTGAGAAAAAATTCCAGTATTCTTTACCGACGTATACCACTTGATAATTGCGTTAAAGTTGAAACTCTGCGTACTAGGAAGAGCAAAGGTTTACACCACATTTCACATGTAACACCGTTTATTGAGAGATAATGTGCTTTTTTAACTTGAGATTTTAATGCAACATTTTGGTTTACTTGAAAATACATTCTGGATTTAAAGTACTTTCCGTGAGATACCAGATGACACAGTGGTTAGTTTATGTGACAGCTACACGATTTTATCACGACGCTACTAATGAGTGACAGTTTACAATGTTGCTTTTGCGGTGTATCTGTTTTATATCTGTACAGTTTTCTGAATTCTTCTGGAAAGTAAAACAGGTTTTAGTAGTAACTTTTGTGGAATAGCAACAATGAGACAGCCTTTTCCGTAGCACAACAATACGTTACAGCACAGTACTTTCTTCATCACAACAATAAGCGTGATAACTAAGATATCTATACGCAAAGCATTTCACTTTTGTGTATCATCAGGTAAGTACATTGACTTCTGCAGAACTTAGCTTTCAGAGGACGATAACTATGACATTTCCACAGAGATTATCTTACAACAAGACGCACAGTTTAGCGCTACAGGACACGCATTTGAGTGATTAATTTTGTACTTAAAACATTTATTTTTAAAGATTTTTGAATTACAAAGAAAGTTTTCCGAGATACATTTCATTCTATTGCTGTAATCTGTAACACCTGAGGGTATAATTACATTTATCCTCAGGGGGGTACACGCTTACTTTGTGTACCATGTGTGTGGCAACCACAAGGAACCCTAGCTAATATGGTATTTGCTTATACAACTTTATACATCGGTACCATATTTCTCTAACACATAAATTACACAGCTATCTGATTATTTGACAGAGAAACAAACATTCTTTTTACTACATCAGTGACACATGTTTACGCAATTACACAGTTGGATACCTTCACACTTATGAAATTGTATTTTGTCTTTACTTTGTGAAATGTTCATATTTTTTCAGAACCATTGTGATACTATGAGAGCTTTGAATGATATATTTGGTATGGGATCATGATTTTTAAAGTACGTTTGAGGCAGATGACACTTTTGACATGAGCAGAGAATTTTTTTTAGGTTTTGAAATTAGAAAGCTACGACGATTTTGAGAGTTGACTGAGGTGTTATGATGTTATTTTTACGGCGACGATGTGTATTATGTTGTTGAGGTATGTTTATTATCAATGAGATGATGCTATATGAGGAATCTGATTATGATACGTATGTTACGATGAAATATTGAAGTGTCGACGAATATGTATATGTATAATAAGGTAAGGAGTAATGAATAGTGGATAGGAACTCTGCTTTGTGGAAAAGGATGTTGGAAACTAAGAATCGTATTTTAGAATTATGAAATGTGTGTAAATGCGTGAATGTATCACAATGCCGACGAAAATTTTTTGGACACTGTTATATTCATAGGATTTTGTTTTTACAGATTTGCAACACTAATTCTTGACCTGTGAAATATTTTTCTGTGCGACTATCACTGTAGCTGTAGCGGAAACTGCTGTCGTTAATATTTCGTCGTGGGCACACAGCTGTGTCAGACACCTGGGCGACAGCCGCCCGAAAAAAAAAAAAAAAAAAAAAAAAAAACCGACACGGACGAACTTGAAAACGATGAGAAACATTTCACGGCTATTGTCGTGCTAATTGAGAGAAATGCCATATGGCTAGTGAATGACGTTTCACGCCTTGCTTTGCCCATTTTGTTTAATATCTAGTTTCTAGCTGCACTGCAGCACCGGTTAAAATAAAATTTTATAGATGTACTAATATAAATATTTTCTGTCTACAGATCTATTAAATAATAATTTTGTAATCCACATTCTTAAAAAAAAAAAAGGAGCACTTGGAAAGGAAAGGACAATAAGAAGGGACTAGTAACACTAACTGCACACATAATTTTCTTCTCAAGTATATGGTAATATTTTTTTTACAATAAGTTGTTGTGGTGCACCACTTTAATTACTTAGACATTAAGATGTGATTATACATTTCCCTTATCTGCATTGTTATGTTTAGTGTACTATTTTTTTTGCTTGAGCTATGTCATGTTTAGGTATCAGTTGCTGCTGTTTGCCAGGCATAGTGTTATTGAATTTGACTTTGTATTATTATGTTAAGCCAGTTTTACTTATGATTTCTTGGTATTATTTGTTGCACATTGCCTTAGATTAGTTGTAGTATTACAATTGCTTTGCTAATTTCTTAAAGCTGCTTGCTTCGCAAATCTGCGTTTTTTTATTGTTGTTTATATTAATTGTTTTATGTGATGCTGCATTGCCTCGTCCCTTAGTTTAGCATCTGAGCTCAGTAGATATAAGTTAGCTTAAGAGGGGGTAGACTATATAAGAAACTAACTATGATGAATTGGAAGAAATGCATTGAGAAGCCACAAGAAACAGATATGGCAAAAATGAGTATTTTGCACTGAGAAATAATTATTTTGAAAGAAATGTGAATAGAATACAGGAAGGAGGTATAGATAGGACTTTTTGGAAATAGTGAGGAACGAAGGGAGATCTCCGAAAAGTAAAGAAAGTTTTTGTTTGCAACATACTGCAGTAAAAGAAACCCTGTCCTTTCCTTGTGTTATCCCACTATGTGTTTGTGTTCCCTTGTGTATTTGTGTACTTCCTGTCTTTAGTTGTTTATCTGATAAGACCTATGTTGTAGAATTTTTCTAATACCATGTTATTTACTTTGTAAAGATGTTTAGACATTTATCTGTTCTGTGTTAATGCTTAGGTGTGAAGTTGATGTTTCAAAAGTTATTCTGATCTTTTATGTATCAAATTATGTCATAATTCCTGTAACACTGATGTATATGTTTATTTCTATTCTTTTGTAAAGCCCCTATTACCGCAAATGTTATTTGTATTGTTATGTTCTTTAATGATGTGTTTTGTACCTTTGTTATTGTGTTCTTATGTTATAAAATTGTATAGACACCAGTTCATCATATTAGTAACTTGTAAGTTACATTTCACTGCACACGTTTCTATTGGTCATAGTATATGGACAATATGTGAGGAGTAGGGACTGTTAGTGTTTGCACGTGTGTTAATAATTCAGCAAGGGACTGGATAACAGCATTGCTTGTTCTAAGGACAATTCCAACAACTTTGTGAGTGCACAAGTGGTGGTTATGGACTTGTTATATTATCCGCAAGACTCTTCAATGGTGATTGTGTACCTGCACAGTCACAACAGATGGCTGCTGGCCATCTCTACAAGGACTACAGTGGGTCTGCGTCTTTGCTGACTCACCAGTACCATTATTTCTCCAAGGACTGCAGTGGGTCTGCACCTCTGGTGGCCCACCAATACCGTAATCTCTACCAGGACTACAGTGGGTCTGCTCTGTGATGACCTACCCACCAATACTCTTCAAAACTTCGACTGACTCCGCTGTGGGTTTGCTCTCTTGTGGCCCATTACCTGTCAGCATGTCGAGAGTCAGCACTGTCTTTCCGTTGGAAGGACAACGATACTTCTTCAAGACTGCATGGAAATCCACTACTTCCGTGTGCATTTTCTTTTACTGCTCAGACTTTGAGAAAAACACTGCAATGTGATGAATGATCAGGACTGTCTTTATGGACTGTGAGAAAAAATTTTAGCTTTTGACCAACATTGTATCAATAAGTGTGTGCATTTGATTTCTTTGTTATTGTAATTACGATTATGAAAAATTTTAACAAATATGTGTTGCCCACTGCCCAACAAAATTTGTAAAATTTTTTGTGGGGAGCATGGGGGCTATGTAAGTAGGCTGTTTAGGTTTTTTTATTGGTAACGCCACCTCAGTATGAAAATCACCGGCTGTGCCGTGTGCAGTCTGTGGCTGCTTTGCATTGTTGTAATACTCAACCATTGTAGTGTTAGGCAGCTGGCTGTGAACAGCGCGTAACGTTGCGCAGTTGGAGGTGAGCCGCCAGCAGTGGTGGATGTGGGGAGAGAGATGGCGGAGTTTTGTAATTTGTCATGATATCAAGGTAAATACATTGTTTGTTCTCTATTAATATCTTTCATTTGCTAACTATCCCTATCAGTAGTTAGTGCCTTCCATAGTTTGAATCTTTTATTTAGCTGGCAGTAGTGGCGCTTGCTGTATTGCAGTAGTGGGAGTAACCAAGATTTTTGTGAGGTAAGTGATTTCTGAAAAGTACAGGTTAATGTTAGTCAGGGCCATTCTCTTGTAGAGAATTTTGAAAGTCAGATTGCGTTGCGTTAACAAAATATTGTGTGTGGAAAGTCAGATTGCGTTGCGCTATAAATATTGTGTGTCAAGGTTAAGGACAGTCGTGTATATTATTAAAAAGGGGACGTTTCAAGTGATTAAACCACAGAAGACACAGAGCAGAAATTAATGCATTTACAACTATGAACTTTATAAAATACAATATGAAATTAATAAGTTTGTTAGGCTCCAAAAACATGAATTAGGCTTCTGTCAAACCCAAATCCAAAAGGCCTATGTTATGACCAGAAAGAAATAGAAAGGCTTTGCCTCACACCCTTATGATGTCAGAAACAGTATTTAAGACAAGGCTGTAGTGTTCTGTCGTTACAGAAACTCATGAATCGTGGTAACCAAATAACACTAGACAAGATTAATCTCTTCAGGATACCAGGCACTATTTACAGAGCACAACAACGTTGAAGACGGCTGTTCAGAAATGTTCTCACCAAATTTAATTCCTTGCTGATGACAGTCGGAGCTTGAGATAGTTGGCAGCAGCGGGTTCCTTAGTCCGTCCATCCTTTGTCTGCCACCAGCCTGTGGTATTGGGCTCACACATTTCTTCGCAAAGAACAATCCAGCCAGTGCGTCACCTTCCACTTGCTCGTCTGCCCAGGTTCAAGCCGCCAGCTTGCACTCGTCTGCTGCAGCCCGAACTCCAAAACAGAAATGGGCGTCAGCCTCACGCGCTGAACTCTACAAAAGCCGGCAGGAAGATAGGTCTACACTATGGTGGGACGTGACTACACTAATTGCTGTTTGATATAACAGAAGACAACCCCTATCGATATGAGCCGCCATGGCTCACACAGGTTGAGGTAGTATGTGATGTTAGTGGAGTTATTACAATTTCAAGTTGGATTTGCAAGGAACTTAGCAGTAAGAGCCCATTTATTGGAATAACTTTGAGCTCTGTCTGGCCTGAATGCGTGCACTGATTCGGGTGGGAAAGTGTTATAACGCTGTTGTATCCTCTACTGTGGGAAGTCGACTTACAGATGTTGCAACCGATCCTAAATATCCTGCACATTGGCATTAGGACGTCCGAGCTGGTACCACATACTAAGGAGGCCATATCTGGGGCTCTTGCTGGTCACAGGACTAGCTAACCACACGTAGACGTTTCATAGCGAAACTGCCACTTGTGGACGAGCATTGTACTGATGGAAAATGGCACCAAGATACTGCCACTTTGCATGTAACACAAGAAAACGCAGAATGTCAGTGGCACAGAAGCGTGCCGTCAGAGTTCCCTCCATCACTACCACTCGTGACCTGAAATTATACACGATGTCTTCCCATCCCATTACACCAGGGACAACACTGCTGCACCTCTATATAACACTGGGAGTTTGGGACCTATCCACAGCTCACTGCCATACTCGGCAATCACGTCTTCTTTGGGCTTCACTTCAGCCAGTGAACGTGATCAAGTTCCACACTTCAGCTCCTCTTCGAAGGGTCTTTCCAATGCCACAGAAAACAGCATACAGTTCCATTTAAACAAAATAGTCAGTGTTTAATTTACTTATATCAGAAAATTAGCCACACTGCCCGCCATATCAGAGGAAACCGCACCTTGATATATTTACTCTGTATAATAATGTATTACTTCACGACCGCTTAGATAGACAGGGTGTTTCTTTTAACTTGGAACAAGTAAATATCTCGAAAAATACGCATATTACGAAAAATATCTTCTGCCATATGAGAAGAAAATGTTTTCAAAGGGGCCATCTGACTGTAAAAACTGGCTGCCTCCTCATCCCCAACATTTTAATTTGAAATAGGGATCCGCATTTGAGTAGTAAAGTAAAGTTCATTTCAGCACACATTGCAGGTTGCCTACATCAAGGGCAGGTATACATTCAGCGGCAAACCTATTGTTCTCCTTCGATTGACAGGTCTTAACCTATGGTTCCCCCATACCTCCCCCTCCTCCTCCTCCACCACCTCCTCCCCCATCCCTCAGGGAACTCCCTTCGCCAATAGAAGCACACTTTTGATATCAATTTGATTAACTAATTAATTAAATCGATCAATTAATTGAATCCACCGTCTGGCAAAACCAACAGCCCTCACACAAACTGTTTGGAAAAAGAGTCAGTTGATCAGTCACTTTCAGGGAAATCGTGTGCAGTGCATGGAATATTGTTTAAACAATTTAGACAATACATGGAATATTGTTTATTTAAACAATTTATGGGTTTCAAGGTAGTATATGAAATACAGTTTATTTATTTAGTTAAAGAATTTGTCAGGAAATTGATTTCATTGTATGGAATATTGTTTAAAGAATTTAGACAATTTGTGGAATGTTGTTTGCTTAAACAATTTTTCGCAGTACAAGGCAGTGTTTGGAACGTAGTTTAATTATTTAGTTAATGAATTTGTCAGGAAATTGACTGCAGTGTATAAAATACTGGTTATTTAAACAATTTACAGGATACAAGATGGCGTATGGAATATAGTTTATTTAAATAATTTGTCAGGAAATCTATTGCAGTATGGAACATTTAAACAACTGCGACGCTTTTTATTCTGATCGCGCTTGGAAGCGCTGAGTAGGCTTAGTTTATATTTGCTGCCAAAGTCAGGGATGTTAAGGTTCTTATTATTTACTTTCCTCACTTTTCAAAGCACACTGATGTTTAAGCACAGATGGGAAAATCAGAACACTTACATAGCTAAAACTTCATGACATATTTCGAATCCCACCGTGATTTTCCGCAGACGAACAAATTACTGGAATCTCATAGGCAGACTATTCTGGACAGGTCGAGAAACATACAGCAATCATATTGCACTGACTGTTAAACCCTGAAAAAGTGGTCTACAGATAATGAATGGAATGAAGTGTGGTATAGTAGCCACCGTTTGGCGTCTCCCACGTGTGTCTCTACCGTCATGGCACTGCAGTGAAGGTCAAAAACTCCCAATGTCCTAATTACAAATCACGTTACTAAATACCACCGACGATGGACCACATATCGGCCTCCTTTGATCTCGAGACCCCCAAACAAAACATCAAGTAACGATATTCTGTTGATCACGAAATTCCAGACTCGCTTCTTCTGTCTTTCTCAAGAGGCCACTCCCTTATTGTCTATATGAACCAACGTCCCGAAACATGCAGACGAAAGTTTGCATCTCTCCTCAGAATACAGGGTTTCTATTGGCTAAAGCTGGAGACAAAAGGAGAGATGATGCAGTTTCGATATCAAAAATAGACTGAAGTAAACCATGTCCACTACCCTTTCAAATTAATTACAGGAGTGAAATATATCGCTTAAAACACTCATCTGCACCTTACTGTGATCGTTCTTCGTAATAAAACATATTTTCAACGTTTGAGTATCACAAACGAACATTATGCAAATCAAGTAATTAAAATTACACCACAAATTGATGGTAGCGCTAAATATATCCAAGGTCTTGTAAACACCAATGTCTGAGAGCATCAACACCCACCTCCACCACAAAATTATACTAAACATATCTGATAAAAAAAAATCCCGCCGGTCACACAAACTAGCAATCGCGAGGCGCGCCATTCACCGTCTACAGTGTAGCCCCCATCCGCACTGGCCAGAAGAGAGACCCTCACCCGAACGAATGCATGCATGCAATAGAACTATCGGAAACAACAAATTGATCAATCGGGAATTTGACGTCGCGATTGCGCTTTTAAAAGTACTGTAGAATTCCTAAATTGGCTCTCTCCGCTACATTCGGAAGGAGGGAGGAAGGTTCTAGTGGGTGATACGATAGAAACAACAGCAAACAATACATCGCCGCGGTTGCAGCCGCAGAAGTGGACGCGTGTGATTGCCAGGGTACACCAGCCTCCGGCCATGGAGGACATCCGGGATTCTTCTCTCACGTAACACACACACACACACACACACACACACACACACACACACACACACACACACGTCTGCTTCTGTCGCGATCACCGAGCATAGTGGTCACCTCCCAAGCCCTCCCTGCCGTGGGCAAGGTCAGGCACAGGTCGGCCCATTCTTTGTACCTGTCATAGGCTGAGCTAATCCGTTGCTTCCGGTTGCCAATTCCTCGTTACCGCCACTGCAGCCAGCCGCGGTGCACTGCGAAACAAAAAAAAATGGTTCAAATGGCTCTGAGCACTATGGGACTTAACATCTATGGTCATCAGTCCCCTAGAACTTACCGTAGAACTACTTAAACCTAACTAACCTAAGGACAGCACACAACACCCATGCGAAACAAGCAACAGCAGTTCTAAACAATTCCACCCCGATATAGACCACCCAGTTTAAAAAAAAAAACACTTTACTCAATCCGAGCCAGCGATGTTGTTGACAATACGCTTCGTATTTCATGCGAAATCTGGATTCCTCCCGTCTATACGAGTTATTTTTGAAGATAGAATAAATCGGACAATACACACGTTTTCACATCGCTGAAGTATCGTTACTTGTTGCAAAAATCCTGTACAGGACTATGGCATAGGCTACACTCCCTCTAACTATTCTTTCATCTGCTAGAAAAATATCTTTGCTTATGTGTCACGTCCTGCGTCACAGGACTAGAATATTAAACTCACTTTTGGCTCATTCTGGATTACTAAGATCTACCAGTGTCACAAGACGCTTCCTCACTTTGGGAATCTTAAGGTAACAGTACAGAGAAGTTGTAAATATAAGGTTTATACTAGGTATCACTTTATAAATTCGTTAATACATCTGATTTTATTACGATGGTCGTCTCTCTCTCTCTCTGTGTAGGTGTGAGATTCAAAGAGATTCAAATATAGCTAAAAGATATCGTCGCAGTTTCGCTGAGGACAGCAATGTCATCAGGACATCTTATCATTGATATCATTTCACCTTTAATTTAAATTCCACTCTTGAATATTTCTTTTATTTCCGTCATTGCTTCTCCAATGTATAAACTGAACAGTGTAGCGCAAAGACCACCCCACTGTTTTACATCGTTTTTAATCCGGGCACTTCATTCTTGGTCTTCCACTCTTATTGTTCCCTCTTGGCTCTTATACGTACTGTGTATTAGCCGTCTTTCCCTATAGCTTACCCCTATTTTTCACAGTATTTCGAACATCTTGCCCCATATGACATTGTCGAACGTTTTTACTGGTCGACAAAACCCATGAACGTGTCCTGATTTTTCCTTAGTCTCGCTTCCATTGTCACACGTAAGAGCAATATATCTGCTCGTTCTGACCTAACGTAGTAGCCTCCCCCTGTAGACGCGGAAGCACGCCAGCTGGCCCACGCCCCTGCAGCTCCCGTGAACGGCCACCCCTCCCTGCTCTGTTGACACAGACACTTTGCACAGTGTCTCTGAGACGCCGTGGTCGCCGGCGCTCCAGAACGGACAACGGTGACGGATCTGGCCGGCGTGGCGCGGCTTTAATAACGCCCGCCCCGCCGCACAAATCACGGCCGACGACCGCGACCGGTTTTCAATTTACGCGTCCGGTTCCGCAGTGGCGCCGGCGCTGCACAACATCGGGAGATATGGATGGACCGCCCGCCGGCCGCTACCAGCGACACATAAACAACGCCCTGCCGATATTATCCGGCGCCAGGCCGCCTCTGTCAACAAACCGGGCTTTATTTGGCGCCACACGCCCACTGTCCCCAGTCCGTTTCCAGTGGAACCCGCCTCCCACTGTCCGCCTCGAGATGCTTTTTTTTTTTCTGACACAGATATAGCCGAGGCAACAAGTTATACCAGGTCACTGAGAAGAACACGGCAGTTTACGCCATAAACATATCTGTCGCCTTCCAGGAAACCGATCTCTGATGCCGACCATGTCATAGGCCCAATTACAGTGCTGGCCATCATGGCAGCAAGTACACTACTGGCCATTAAAATTGCTACACCAATAAGAAATGCAGATGATAAACTGGTATTCATTGGACAAATATATTATACTAGGACTGACATGTGATTACATTTTCACGCAGTTTGGGTGCATAGATCCTGAGGAATCAGTACCCAGAACAACCACCTCTGGCCCTAATAACGGCCTTGATACGCCTGGGCATTGAGTCAAACAGAGATTGCATGGCGTGTACAGGTACAGCTGCCCATGCACGCTTCAACACGATACCACAGTTCATCAAGAGGAGTTCAAAAATGGTTCAAATGGCTCTGAGCACTATGGGACTCAACTGCTGAGGTCATTAGTCCCCTAGAACTTAGAACTAGTTAAACCTAACTAACCTAAGGACATCACAAACATCCATGCCCGAGGCAGGATTCGAACCTGCGACCGTAGCGGTCTTGCGGTTCCAGACTGCAGCGCCTTTAACCGCACGGCCACTTCGGCCGGCCATCAAGAGGAGTGACTGGCGTATTGTGACGAGCCAGTTACTCAGCCACTGACCAGACGTTCTCAATTGGTGAGAGATGTGAAGAATGTGCTGGCCAGGGCAGTAGTCGAACGTTTTCTGTATGAAGAATAGTCCTACAGGTCCTGCAACATGCGGTCGTGCATTATCCTGCTGAAATGTAGGGTTTCGCAGGGATAAAATGTGGGTAAAGACACAGATGGTAACACATCTGGAATGTAACGTCCACTGTTCGAAGTGCCGTCAGTGCGAAAGAGGTGACCGAGACGAGTAACCAATGGCACCCCATACCATCAAATCGGTTGATACGCCAGTATGGCGATGGCGAATACACGCTTCCAATGTGCGTTCACCGCGATGTCGCCAAACACGGATGCGACCATCACGATACTGTAAACAGAACCTGGATTCACCGAAAAAAATGACTTTTTGCCATTCGTGCACCCAGGTTCGTCGTGGAGTACACCATCGCAGGCGCTCCTGTCTGCGATGCAGCGTCAAGGGTAACCGCAGCCATGGTCTCCGAGCTGATAGTCAATGCTGCTGCAAACGTCGTCGAACTGTTCGTGCAAATGGTTCTTGTCTTGCAAACGTCCCCATCTGTTGACTCAGGGATCGAGTCAGTTACAGCCATACGGATATGATGCCTGACATCTCGACTGCAAGTGATACGTGGCCGTTGGGATCCAGCACGGCGTTCCGTATTACCCTCCTGAACCCACCGATTCTATATTCTGCTAACAGTCACTGGATCTCGACCAACGCGAACAGCAATGTCGCGATACGATAAACCGCAATCGCGATAGGCTACAATCCGACCTTTATCAAAGTCGGAAACGTGACGGTACGCATTTCTCCTCCTTACACGAGGCATCACAGCGTTTCATCAGGCAACGGCGGTCAACTGCTGTTTGTGTATGAGAAATCGTTTGGAAACTTTCCTCATGTCAGCACGTTGTAGGTGTCGCCACCTGCGCCAACGTTGTGTGAATGCTCTGAAAAGCTAATCATTTGCATATCATAGTTTTTTCTTTCTGTCCGTTAAATTTCGCGTATGTAGCGCGTCATCTTCGTGGTGTAGCAATTTTAATGGCCAGTAGTGTAAGATACTTCAAACCGGCATGAAACTTACTACGTCCTTTGATATGCACATCGTTAATATTTCACCTCAGCTATACAGAGTGCACTCTGAGACAAAGAACGACGCACCACGAAGGAATTATCCGAATGGGTCGGAAATTTGGCTTGGCATTGATTGATACAGTTGTTGTAAGTCCTCATGATGGATATCGCCCCAATTTCTGTCCAATAGGCTCGTAAGATCGTCAAAGTCCTAGTCTCAACTGGGGAGACATCCGGCGACCTTGTTGGCCAAGGCAGTGTTTAGCAAGCAGGAAGACAAGCAGCAGAAACTCTTCCAGTGTGCGAGCGGGCATCATCTTGCTGAAATGTAAGCCCAGGATCACTTGTCACGAAGGGCAACAGGACGGGCCGTAGAATATCGTCGGCGTGCCGCTGTGCTGTAAGGGCGCCGCGAATGACAACCAAAG
The DNA here is from genome assembly GCF_023898315.1 of Schistocerca nitens. NCBI lineage: Eukaryota > Metazoa > Arthropoda > Insecta > Orthoptera > Acrididae > Schistocerca > Schistocerca nitens. The sequence goes on from NC_064617.1 coordinate 850,480,578, forward strand.
GGGTCCTGCTATGAAATGAAACAGAATCACAGAGCTTAACTCCTGGCTGTCGGTTATTATGGCGGAATCCCACTGCTGTCGGGGGCGTCTACAGACACGTCTTCGACCTGGAATCTCACTGACGCGAATAGAACTGTCTTCGCTAATGAGTCTCACTTCTAACTCAGCCCCAGTGGGCACCGTAGACATGTCTGGATACGCCCTAGGTAGCGGTGGGATACCAACCCGACTGTCGCCCACCATACTGCCTAACAACCAGAAGTGATGGTCTGAGGTACTATTTCTTTTCATAGCAGCTCCCCCTTGCTTGTCCGCCGCTGCATCCTTACAACACAGATGTATGTCGACGATATTCTACGCCCCACTTTGTTGCCCTTATAGCAAGCCATTCTGGGCCTACATTCCAGCCGTCAACCAAGCACTGACTGTTACAAATAGCATCAGCGACAAATACGCGGCAGCCATTCTAATCGACATAGCCGGGGCTTTTGACAACTTGTGGTGGCCGTCCCTCTTCGCCAGGTTAAGGGAAATGAGGCTATCAGCTTCCCTCTACAATACCCTCCTCCATAACTGCAGAGGCAGATTGGTGGAGTGGTGGAGTGGAGGGCTGGTACACGGAAGGCTGTTAAGAGAATAACAAAGAGATGTCTACTGGGCTCGATCTGCGGACCAATATTCTGGGATATCGCAATCGAACCCTTGCTGAGCACCCTAGACAGTGAGGTGTGGTGGATTACGCAGATGACCTGCTCGTAGTGGTGTCAGCCAACTTGAGAGCAGCACTAGAGACAAAAAGCACGCAACTGCTTCAGAAAATTAACAGTTGGTGCAAATAAAATAAATTAAAAATAGCTCCCAACAAAACTGTATATTTACTGCTCAGAGGGACACTACAGAGGAATCCAATTCTAAAATTAGACAATACAAGCATACAGAGGAAGCAAGCCACACGTTATCTCGGACTGCATCTAGACGAAAAACGTTCAACCACCATATAAAATTGACAATTGACACAGCCTCCAAAATTATGCACAAACTAGCAAAACTAAACACAACTCAGTTCAAATTACCTATTAAAACGATAAGGATCTACCACACTGCGATATTTGAAAAAAATGGCTCTGGGCACTATGGGACTTAACATCTATGGTCATCAGTCCCCTAGAACTTAGAACTACTTAAACCTAACTAACCTAAGGACATCACACAACACCCAGCCATCACGAATATTTGAATCCATCCCATTCTGCGCCGCAAGTGCTTCGGCTCACAGACTGAACATACAAACTAACAAGACAATTGCAATACGAGGTCAGCGTAGTGTACTCCTGAGAATGAGCGGAGCCTTCCAAACCACGTCACTAGAGGCACTTTGCGTTGTGATGGGGACCTGCCCTATAGACGTAACAATACGTTATAGAGCTGCACTTTACTGGCTTAAGAAGGTCAGCGTCGATCAAGTCACCGAAATTACGGGAACCAACATTATGAACAAAACACAAATGAAACAATGGCGGACTCAAACATGGCAGAGAGGGTGGGATGCATCCGACAAGGGTCGCCAAGTACACTCTTTCTTTCCTGATGTACACGAAAGACTACAACTGAAACATGTCGACCCAAGTCGGGGGATAGACCACTTCCTGACAGGCCACAGGCCGTATCCGGTACATTTAAACTGTATGGGACTATCTAACGATGAAGTATGCGTATGCGCTGAAAGTGGGACACCAGCACATGTCGCACTGCTGTGCAACACGCTAGCACAAGGGAGACCTATACAGAATGACAATGACATCGCCAGAATAATACGTAATCCCGATAACTGGAACACAATAAATAGCGTAGCCGATATTGTGTCGAACACTCTGCATGAAGAATACAAGCGCCAGAACCCATATGGAAGGAGGTGTAGACTAGCACAAACAACACAACAAACCACATGGTAGGACACACACGACCACAGATTCCGAAACCGAGGAAGTAACACTAAGTGAACATGACTCAGAAGGGATAAACATGTAAGGGACCAAAACCAACAATGTATGACACTGCATGCCACAACACAGTCACAAACAACACATAAAACAAATAAACACCTGCACCACATACTAAGACTGTAGTAATAAGGTAATGTCGCTTGGGAGGAGAAGGCTCGAAGAACTTTTATTCCGAGGCTCCTCGTCCCCAATGACATCCTGCATAGTGTTTAAAGTATACTGCACACAAGCAGTAATGTATTGCTCGTCTTGTGCAGACAGAAGTATATTCTCTTCTCTATCCAAAGCTATAATCAATGAATTTTATATATCACAAATGTATTAAGTTATTTAAGGAATAATGCATTCAAGTAGCAATGAACTATATTCTATTTCAACTAACAAGTTACAAACATAAGTTTATTTCTCATGTGAAGCTAAAATTCATGTATTCCATGCATGTAGTGCTCAATCATCATTTAATCTGTATAATCTGTGTAAACATACGTTAGCACAAACCATTTCAGATGAGAATACCTCGAGGTTGTACCAAGACCTTCTCATTTGATACAGGTAGAAATAGGCCATTATTAACCAACATGCTGCTTATACTGTACTACTCATCCAAATACAGCATATCACTTCCCTCTATATATTACAAATTATTCTTAACCATGCTCATTGTGTTACATTTTCTTTTTTTTATTTTTCTTTGACATTTGCATTGTATGAATTATATTCTCATCAACTAGGTAGTAACAAATTATATGGAACCATTTTAACAATTGTTAAGCATTCAATTCGCTGTAACCTCAGAGAAATCTTTATATATAATGTTCCTTATATTATTTTTAAAAAAGCATTAACAACTCTTGATACCAATAAGACTGTAACAATGAGAAGTCTTTGCTATTAGATTCAGAAGCATCAGACCCACCTTACATTTCAAGGTGGTGGGTTACTCTGTACTGTTAATGAACTAAATAAATAAATATATATATAAAATATATAAATTTCAGCGAGATTATTCCTGCTGGCACACGGCAAGAGTCTCTAATGCTGGTCTTCATGCTTGTCAAATCCTACCTTGGCCAGCTAGGTCGCCACATCTCTCACCAATTGAGAACGTCTGAGTGTTATGGGCTGTGCCCTCCAACTATCTCGGGATTTCGGCGATGTAAGGCCCCAGTAGGACAAAATACGGTGGGATAATCGTTAGGAAGACATCGAACAACTCTATCAATCAATACCAAGCCGAATAACTGCTTGCATAAGAGTCAGAGGTGGACTAATGCGTTATTGAAATGGTTCAAATGGCTCCAAGCACTATGGGACAACATCTGAAGTCATCAGTCCCCTAGACTTAGAACTACTTAAACCTAACTAACCTAAGGACATCACATACATCCATGCCCAAGGCAGGATACGAACCTGTGACCATAGCAGCAGCGCGGTTCCGGACTCAAGCGCCTAGAACCGCTCTGTCACAGCGGCCGGCTGCGTTATTAACTTGCTCAATTTGTGAAGCTCTTTCAAACCATTGAACCAAGAAAATATGCAACAAGAAATAAACCCAGTGAAAAAGAGGTTATACTTAACAGCCGAACTAAGTTAATAATTGGCTCCTTCTACCGACCCCCAGACTCCGATGATATAGTTGCTGAACAGTTCAGAGAAAATTTGAGTCTCGTAACAAATAAATACCCCACTCACACGGTTATAGTTGGTGGGGACTTCAACCTTCCCTCGATATGTTGGCAAAACCGGTGGTAGGCAGAAAACATCTTCCGAGATTGTCCTAAATGCTTTCTCCGAAAATTATTTCGAGCAGTTAGTCCACGAACCCACGTGAATTGTAAATGGTTGCGAAAACACACTTGACCTCTTAGCCACAAACAATCCAGAGCTGATAGAGAGCATCATGACTGATACAGGGATTAGCGATCACAAGGTCGTTGTAGCTAGGCTCAATACCGTTTCTTCCAAATCCACCAGAAACAAAAGCAAAATAATTTTATTTAAAAAAGCGGATAAAGTGTCACTAGAAGCCTTCCTAAGAGACAATCTCCATTCCTTCCGAACTGACTATGCAAATGTAGACGAGATGTGGCTCAAATTCAAAGATATAGTAGCAACAGCAATTGAGAGATTCATACCTCATAAATTGGTAAGAGATGGAACTGATCCCGCGTGGTACACAAAACAGGTCCGAACTCTGTTGCAGAGGCAACGGAAAAAAGCATGCGAAGTTCAGAAGAACGCGAAATCCCGAAGATTGGCTAAAATTTACAGACGCGCGAAATTTGGCACGGACTTCAATGCGAGATGCCTTTAATAGGTTCCACAACGAAACATTGTCTCGAAATTTGGTAGAAAATCCTAAGAAATTCTGGTCGTATGTAAAGTACACAAGCGGCAAGACGCAGTCAATACCTTCGCTGCGCAGTGCCGATGGTACTGTTACCGACGATTGTGCCGCTAAAGCGGAGTTATTGAACGCAGTTTTCCGAAATTCCTTCACAAGGGAAGATGAATGGAATATTCCAGAATTTGAAACACGAACAGCTGCTAGCATGAATTTCTTAGAAGTAGATACCTTAGGGGTTGCGAAGCAACTCAAATCGCTTGATACGGGCAAGTCTTCAGGTCCAGATTGTATACCGATTAGGTTCCTTTCAGATTACGCTGATACAATAGCTCCCTACTTAGCACTCATATACACCCGCTCGCTCACCGATAGATCTGTACCTACAGACTGGAAAATTGCGCAGGTCGCACCAGTGTTTAAGAAGGGTAGTAGGAGTAATCCATCTATCTACAGACCTATATCATTGACGTCGGTTTGCAGTAGGGTTTTGGAGCATATACTGTATTCAAACATTATGAATCACCTCGAAGGGAACGATCTATTGATACGTAATCAGCATGGTTTCAGAAAACATCGTTCTTGTGCAACGCACGAAGTAATGGCCGCTATGGACAGGGGATCTCAAGTTGATTCCGTATTTCTAGATTTCCGGAAAGCTTTTGACACCGTTCCTCACAAGCGACTTCTAATCAAGCTGCGGGCCTATGGGGTATCGTCTCAGCTGTGCGACTGGATTCGTGATTTCCTGTCAGGAAGGTCGCAGTTCGTAGTAATAGACGGCAAATCATCGAGTAAAACTGAAGTGATATTAGGTGTCCCCAGGGAAGCGTCCCGGGACCTCTGCTGTTCCTGATCTATATAAATGATCTGGGTGACAATCTGAGCAGTTCTCTTAGGTTGTTCGCAGATGATGCTGTAATTTACCGTCTAGTAAGGTCATCCGAAGACCAGTATCAGTTGCAAAGCGATTTAGAAAAGATTGCTGTATGGTGTGACAGGTGGTAGTTGACGCTAAATAACGAAAAGTGTTAGGTGATCCACATGAGTTCCAAACGCAATACGTTGGAATTCGATTACTCAATAAATAGTACAATTCTCAAGGCTGTCAATTCAACTAAGTACCTGGGTGTTAAAATTACGAACAACTTCAGTTGGAAAGACCACATAGATAATATTGTGGGGAAGGCGAGCGAAACGTTGCGTTTCATTGGCAGGACACTTAGAAGATGCATCAAGTCCACTAAAGAGACAACTTACACTACACTCTTTCGTCCTCTGTTAGAATATTGCTGCGCGGTGTGGGATCCTTACCAGGTGGGATTGACGGAGGACATCGAAAGGGTGCAAAAAAGGGCAGCTCGTTTTGTATTATCACGTAGTAGGGGAGAGAGTGTGGCAGATATGATACGCGAATTGGGATGGAAGTCATTACAGCAAAGACGTTTCTCGTCGCGGCGAGATCTATTTACGAAATTTCAGTTACCAACTTTCTCTTCCGAATGAGAAAATATTTTGTTGAGCCCAACCTACATAGGTAGGAATGATCACCAAAATAAAATAAGAGAAATCAGAGCTCGAACAGAAAGGTTTAGGTGTTCGTTTTTCCCGCGCGCTGTTCGGGAGTGGAATGGTAGAGAGATAGTATGATTGTGGTTCGATGAACCCTCTGCCAAGCACTTAAATGTGAATTGCAGAGTAGTCATGTAGATGTAGATGTAGATTGCAGTTGCCATTGGGTACAATGCTTCCGTGGTTGACACAATCCTAGACAAAGTGAAGAAAGAGCCAGGTACAAACTGCACTACAGAAGAAAAAAAGAAAAACAAACGTGTATCTAGTATCCCATACATTGGCAATGTATCGCAGAAGATTGAAAATATTTTCAAAAATCTCAAAGTAAAAATTGAGTTTTCTACATCTCATAAACTACAACAAAAACTAATACACAATATAAAGTGTAAGCATGATCCATACTCAGACTCTGGAATATACAAGGTCACATGCCAGGAATGCTCCATGTTCTGCCTAGGACAAACAGGCCGAAATTTCAACAACAGGTATACAGAGCACATAAAAGTCTACACACACAACAAACACACTACATCAGCCATAGCAACACATGTACACAATACAGGACACCCATTCAGAAAAATAGAGCAAATTGTCAAAGTACTCCACCGACTAAATAAAGGACATAAAATGGATTTGCTAGGAGAACTGGAGATATATTCACATTACAGAAAATATGAAGATAAAATATTAAACGAAAAACTTAGTGAATTTCGACATAAACGTTTTCTGGGTTTGGTACCGCGTCATAATTTAAAAACTACTGCTGCTATAGAAAAGCCAACGTTTCGGCCACGATTGCAGCGGCCTTCTTCTGGGTCTAATGGTGAGTTGTAGCTATGCAGTGTCCTTTATATTTTGTTGTTAGTGTTCACTGCGCATGCCATTACGTCATAATTTTAAAAAGGTAGTTAGTTTATTGGTCACTTAAGGAAGAAGGAGAGGGAACTTTATTTTAATAGGTTAATGCGGTGGAGGGAGAACGTGACCTCTGTTGTCCATTGGCTCTTGTGTTATGTACCATGTTTGGTGGCCACCGTCGAATGAGAAGTTTGCTGCTGTTTACCAACTGCTGGACGTCGGCCGCGCGGCGGCAGTTACTCGCCGCTAGTGCTCGTGCCTCGCGTTGACGGTGCGGTCTGTTGGACTCTGCTGGCGGCCAAGATGGAGCAAGCCTGAGTCCATCCTGTTCATGTTATCAGGGTGTTTAAGTATTTCGATGGCCTCTCTGATTTTGCGTTTCGTCATAATTGGCTGCTTGGCCAACACACAGGCTTCGCTGAATTTTATTTCTTTTCCGCAGTAATGGTGGTGTTCTGCCTCTGCGGATTTGTTGTGTTGCCCTTGACGAATATAACGCTTGTGCTCCCGAATGCGCGTTGCTATTGGCCTACCAGTCTCGCCGATGTATGCCTCTGCACATTCGCATTCCACTTTCTAAACGCCTGCAGTGTGTAATGCATCCACCTTGTCCTTGGTGGAGCCTAGCACGTCCTAGATCCTACGACCACTATAGAAGACAGGCTGCACCCCAACGCGGCGAAGGTGTTTGCCTATTCGGTTCAAAATGGTTCAAATGGCTCTGAGCACTATGGGACTTAACTTCTGAGGTCATCAGTCCCCTAGAACTTAGAACTACTTAAACCTAACTAACCTAAGAACATCACACACATCCATGCCCGAGGGAGGATTCGAACCTGCGACCGTAGCGGCCACGCGGTTCCAGACTGTATCGCCTAGAACCGCTCGGCCACTTCGGCCGGCGCCTATTCGGTCAGTAACGTTTTTCACATAGGGTAAGCGTACTGTTAGCTGAAGTTTGTCTATTTCCTGCTTTATCTTTCTTGCTTGTGTTCGTCGACAAGGCTGTGTTTATCGACTTATGGCTGTAGCTATTGGCTAAAAACGTCGTGCGTAACCTTTTAAGCTCAGGTGTGATGTTTTGAGCATCACTTAGGCGCTGCACACGGATTACCAAAGAGCGGATGAAAGAGTTCTTCTGCGCTGGGTGGTGGTAGGATTGGGCGTGCAGATACCTGTCAGTATGTGTAGGATTACGATATACTCTGTGCCCCAGTGTGTCCTCCGTTTTCCTGTACACTTCGACGTCTAGAAATGGGATAGCACCATTCTTTTCTACTTCCAGCGTGAACTGTATCTTCCCGTACATACTGTTCAAATATGTGTGGAACTTGGTAGCTCCGTTTCACCATGAGGCAATATAGCGAACGTGTCGTCCACGTATCTAAACCAGCAATGTGGTCGTAAAGGAGCTGAACCAAGGGCCGTTGCTTCAAAGGCTTCCATGAATATGTCGGCTGCCAGCGGAGATAGGGGAGACCCCATTGCTACGCCGTCTGTCTGCTCGTAGTATTTTCCTTGCCATTTGAAGTACGTTGAAGTCAGGCACAACTCAACCAGGACGCATATGTCTGGCGGGACATGCTCCTGAAGGATGTGGATAGTTTCATCTACTGGCACGTTCGTAAATTGTGATTTCACGTCAAAGCTTACATTATGACGCGGTACCAAACCCAGAAAACTTTTATGTCGACTGACTCTGGCCGCGGAAGCCTACGCAGTTATCTTAGTGAAGTTCTTCAGATGTTTTGATAGTATACTTAAATAAAAATAGTACAATTGTAAAACAGACATAAGTAAATTATGATCCAAATTGTTAAGGTAAACAACTTCTGTACAAAAGCATATCATACTCTGTGCAAGACCTATAATGTCATCTCTGTTGACTACTTATAAGAACATCTGTGTCACTATTTTGTTTATGTAAAATGTTTTCGATGTTTAAAAGTGTACAACAAGTTGTGTGTGATGTTTAGTGTGTGTGAGACTGCACAAATGGACCATAAGGAAACTGTTAGTACAAATTCTTCTAGATTTCGCCACTAACTTCACAAAAAGATCGACAACCAACTAAAAATCGCGTGTTTTCTTATATATTGCAGTAAAGTCAACAAAATGAAGCAGAATCTCACACATCGACAACATTACATAGGAATGACATAACAAACACAAAAAATGCATTTGAAAATGGAATCATTTCCCGAAACTCGTCGTGCGAAAAATAAAATAAAGAAAATCATGACTGATAGCAGATGAGTTATTTATATATAAACAAACCTATTGTTTTCACAGTCGCAGGCTTTCAGAACCATTTATAATGGATCAAATCAGAAGTTCTTTCTCTTGAATAAATCATCCATTTTTTCTGCAATTGTAATCATTTCTTTATCTGTAAATGTACATCACATTTGCCAATTTTCGTCCCATTCAGGTAATTCTTGCGAGGTGCGTCGTTTTTTTTTTTTTGTTTTTTTCTTACAGTGTATATAGGAGTAACGCCATTATGCAGTGGGTTTCTATTTCAGAAATCGCACTTAAACATTGTTTGTGAATATGGAAGTATTAAAAGGAGAAGCATTTGTCACTAAGTGTCGGATTTCGACACTGTGGTTTATCGTTCCGCGATATTACTGCGCACATTGGTCAGAATCCTAAGTCTGTTACGCGATATCGAATCAAGGATTTCAGGAGGATAATACTCAACGCCATCCAGGATCTCAACCGCCCCCGCCACTAGCGCATGAGAGGACAGACATGTTGTTTCCATGCTCGTGCAGAATCGTACAGTTACTTCATGTATTTTTAGTCAGGAATGGTCTTCTTTACAGCGAGACAAGTATCCACATAGACAATGTGGCGACCACCGTTGCAGCTTTCCTTGAGACGGCTGCAGTAAGAGGCGGGTCGAAAGTGGCGCACCAACTGCAGCATATGACACATCACCTTTGCAGATAGATTCCTATTTTGCATACAGAATTATAATGCACGTATCCATGTGTGGAAGCACTGAGGAACACGAACGTTGCCAGACTGTACTCGTCAACTTCGCACGGACCCACTATCTCTTGTGACAGAATGGGGTGCCTTTGGAAACACAACACAATCGCCTCTGGTTCACATAACCGATAATTTGGATATCAGTCACTATATTTCTGACGTGCTAAGGCCGGGAGAAGTGCTCCACCTTTCAAGTCTCTGTGACGTCATCTTTCAACGAGGTAACGTGAGACCACAAGTTTCCCTTGCTCTCCTGATCTACTTCGATACGGAGGCTGTTCGAATGTTATCTTGGTCAGCACATTATCCCATCTCTCATTCACTGCAAGTTTCCAGTCATGGTTTACAGAGACACTGATACATCACCACTCACCAATACGGTAGCCATTACCACTAATGGAATGTGACGTTTGTTGAAGCTGAATGACATACTGATATGTCATTCATGCTCAGTTAGTCATTGTTTCTGCAGGAGTTTGAAAGCCCTGTGTAATAATTTACATCCCTGATGCACCTCCAAATCATCTACGGATTTAATCATATATTTGTTCTACTGACTTCTTCCTTTCTTAGATTTCATCCGTCTATGGTCCACATGTGGTACGTTCCCCATGATATTGTCTTCTTTCCTGGTTTTCGGTCATTCCAATATTTCGTCATTCTTTGACCACATCCTTTTTCTTCTTTCATCTATCCACACAACAGTGCGCTTTTTGGAGTTTTACTGAAAACCTTTAACATTCCTAATCGTGTTCTGAAAAGTTGGCCTATCATTTTCCTAGAGCATCAGATAGTTTTCCAGTTTGGGTGTAGATTTCTTCTTACTTCTTCTCATCCACGTAATCCCCACCTTAGCCGGCCGAAGTGGCCGTGCGGTTAAAGGCGCTGCAGTCTGGAACCGCAAGACCGCTACGGTCGCAGGTTCGAATCCTGCCTCGGGCATGGATGTTTGTGATGTCCTTAGGTTAGTTAGGTTTAACTAGTTCTAAGTTCTAGGGGACTAATGACCTCAGCAGTTGAGTCCCATAGTGCTCAGAGCCATTTGAACCATTTGAACCATTTGAATCCCCACCTTTTTTTTTTTGCCCGAATATTTTCCGTGTTGCTTTCGTTTTCTTTATTTCCAACTTTTCAGTCTCTCCATTTCCGTTGAGGACTAAACATTTCGCTGGACACACAGGACCTCCACCAAGAGTCGTGGCCCGGGGTACGATTTCGATTGACAACAGCAGCATTCTTGTGGTTATCCCACACACCCTGACTGCAGTTTGTACGCCAATCTGCTGGTTCGAGCCGTCATGCTACCATTCGTGAAAGGCATTCCAGGGAGTGTTTTACAATAAGATAACGCTCGCCTACAGACTGTCGTTGTAGCTCAACAAGCTCTACAGAATGTCGACATGTTACCTTCGTTTGCTACATTACCGGATCTGTCAGCAGTCAAGCACATATGGGACATCATCGGACGACAACTCCAGCGTCATCTTCAAACAGCATTAACCGTTCATTCGTTGACCGACTAAGTGCAACAAGTATGGAACTCCATCCCACAAACTCACATCCGGTGCCTGTACAACACAATGCATACACGTTTTTATGCTTGCATTCAGCAGTCTGGCGCTTACAGTGGATATTAATGTATCAACATTTCGCATTTGCAAAGGCTTCTCTCTTGCCTTCATTAACCTAAAATCTTGCATTGTTAATCACTTAAATAGGTTATTTCATTATTACTTTTTGGTGTTGTGATTTTTTTCCGTGAGAGGAAATTGTGTATTATACTTGTCCGTTTTTTTCCTCGAAGTCGCTCGACATGACTTCTGCATTTTCTGTTTGGTTACTACCCCTACTATTGCCTCGGACACTTCGGTACTTATTTTCGCTTTACTTAATGACACCACGCATTAACTGTAGTTCAGTGTCGTATCGAACTCGAGGGATCATCCACGGAATACACTCTCATCTCGAATAATGATGGCAAAGGAACTCGTTCATCACTTATCTAAATGTCAAACGAACAATTGACAATATAGTCAATTTGGTGATAAGATTCTGTTCGTCACCAGCCACCACTCCCAACCCCCCCCCCCCGCCCCCCCCCCCCTCCCAAAAAAAAAGAACTAGCCCCATCTCTCTCCTCCAACCTACATTACGTTAATGTTCGGTGACCAGCAGCATACGAACCGATTACTTACAAATCAGATACCACGACATAAAGGCGAGCTATAGAGACAGCAGAGACAGTAAAGCAGTTGAATAAATTAATAGTAATGACAGTTCCATGGAAGAACTCCTCGAGACGTTGGTATCCCTGAATAACCAAAACATACCAAAGGCGCTTTAAAATTAGGTGTGTAGCAAAATGGTTCAAATGGCTCTGAGCACTATGGGACTCAACTGCTGAGGTCATTAGTCCCCTAGAACTTAGAACTAGTTAAACCTAACTAACCTAAGGACGTCACAAACATCCATGCCCGAGGCAGGATTCGAACCTGCGACCGTAGCGGTCTTGCGGTTCCAGGCTGCAGCGCCTTTAACCGCACGGCCACTTCGGCCGGCTGGTGTGTAGCAGCCTGCACCAAATCCCGGTGCACTGCTTATGGAAATTTCTGGAACGAAATAATTAACAGAACCGGTCAAATAATACACACAGCGATCCTTGTAGAACGAACTGGATTCCGTCCCAACCTAAGCTGTGCTGAACAAGTCCTGGTTCTCGCGTCAGATATTGGATGGGTCTTTCAGAAGAAGATGGAAACATCTGTGACGACAGCGTCTGGGGACAAGGTCTACTCTGTATACTGATGAAGATAATTAACTGCCAAAGAGTTACAAACTGCAAAAAGTTACAAACCTTATTGATGGCATGACTGGTAACAGACGATTCTAGGTAATCATGGGAAACAAAAAAAAATTGCCAGGCAGTCCTCTGAAGTGGCTTAGCTCTGGGTTCGGTATTAGCCCGCTGCTCTTTAGCTTTTACATTGCCAATATGCTAGAAACAGTTCGTAAGAATTTTTTGTGCTGGCGATACTGGCGTAGCAACGGAGCACATTCTTTCTGAAACTATGGAAGAAATACTGACATCAGCTATGTCTGTGCTGGCAAAATATTTCCGAAAATGCAGGCTTAGACCTAATGCCGCTAAGAGACAGCCGGCCGGTGTGGCCGTGCGGTTCTATGCGCTTCAGTCTGGAACCGCGTGACCGCTACGGCCGCAGGCTCGAATCCTGCCTCGGGCATGGCTGTGTGTGATGTCCTTAGGTTAGTTAGGTTTAAGTAGTTCTACATTCTAGGGGACTGATGACCACAGATGTTAAGTCCCATAGTACTCAGAGCCATTTGAACCATTTTTTAAGCTAAGAGACAAGTGACTTGCTTCCATCTTGATAAGAGACAAGCCAATAGAGCTCTGGAAGTCATTGATGACACACATCGTAGCCACAAGAAGGAACCAACCCATCCGGGGAGATCCGAAGACATGTTGAAAGGTGATGCATCTGAATTTTTTATCTCGAAACTCTTAAAGTTTCTGAAATTAATCAAATGTTATTAGAATTCTGTATCTTTATTCTTCATGTATACAAATTTATTTCTCGACTTAGTCACCCTGGCGACTGACGCATTTCTGCCAATGAAAGAATTGTTTGTTGATACCCTCACTATACAATCTTTGACTGTGATGACAGAGCCACAATCTCGCGTCTGGTTGCACCGCTTTGTCTTTGTCAAAGTGAAGTCCTCGAAGGTGTTCTTTAAGTTTTGGAAACAGATTCAAATCAGATGGGGTCAAGTCGAGACTGTATGGAGCTTGATCGATGGCAGTGAACCCAAGGCGTCGGATGGTTGCAGGTGTCACAACGCTCGTGTATGGTGTGGCATTGTCAGTCATGTTGAAGGAGAGAGGGTTCCATGAGTGGACGAACTCTTCGTATAAAATGGTTCAAATAGCTCTGAGGACTATGGGACTTAACTTCTGAGGTCATCAGTCTCCTAGAACTTAGAACTGCTTAAACCTAACTAACCTAAGGACATCACATACATCCATGCCCGAGGCAGGATTCGAACTTGCGACTGTAGCGGTCACGCGGTTCCAGACTGTAGCGCCTAGAACCGCTCGACCACTTCGGCCGGCCTCTTCGAATATTTGAAACTTGATTACAGAACACTGTTTCTCACACACCTACATAGTAACGTTACACACCGTTATGTTACACGCTACACAATTCGGAGGGCTCCAAGTATGCAGACGTGAAGAATAAACACGTAGAATGTTAATAACGTTTGTTGTATTTAAAATGCTTTAAGTGCTTTCACATCAAAAATTTAGAGGTATTACTTACCAGCCCGCCCTCGTAGAACTCTGCCATTTTAAACTGCACCTCACAAAAACTGCCGCTAAGCTGAGGACGAGAAATCATCTCGTGCAAAAACTTTGTGGGACCGAATGGCGATGATCAGCAACAACTCCAAGGATTTCCGTACCGGGCGTGGTATGCTCTCCGTCGGAGTACTGTGTACACGCATGGTCTAACAGCGCTCATTTAAACAAAATTAATGTCCAACTTAATAAGACGTTGCATATTATTTCAGAAAAGATTAAGCCGACTCCCACTATCTGGATGCCTGTCCTGAGTCACATACTGCCCCCAAATCAGTGAGGGACAGAAGTTGTGATCAGGAAAATCTTAACAAGTTCTGGGATACAGGTGCATTCTGAAATCCCTGATCTCAGAATCGACAGACTTCGTTGAAGACACACTCCTCTTCCACTTGTAAATAGTCACTGGGTGTAACGTAGCAAGTTATTACGAGATGACACTGTTTGCAGTAAGGCTCGCTGCCTTCTAGTACGGTGGCTGCAGGATGGCTAAGTTTTTCTTTTCCGCTTTGCTCACAGCACAGCTGACGCTGTCTTCCGTGAGAACTGCATAGCGTAACATTTAGTCGATACGAAGATTCATACCCTCTATGAATCTAAATAATCCATATTAGTTATTATCCGATTTTGTTCAAATTTGGTACACAGCCTTTTGTTGTTATGGAATGATGCTGTCAAAATTTCAGAATTACCTAAAACTCCTAAAACCTACGCTTGTTTTCTTAAAACCAAGTTAGGAACAATAACAGATTGACTTTCATTATCATCTGAAGCCATTCCGAAGTTATCAGTGCATAAAAATCAATTAATTAGAATTTTCTTTTTAAAACTTTAGTCACTGTGCATTACGTATTACAAAAATTTGTGAAAATTATTATTCGATTATATTTTGCCGTGCGAGTACGTGAGAATGATTGAGAGAGTGTACGTGGGACATACGTTAAAATTTAATATTTCATTTTTCGTAAAACATTGTACAAACGAACCGTGGGAAAGTTATGTTGCAACAACGATTCAGGTGACTATGTCGCTGTGTGCTTGCTTTTGCATAAAAGCAGCCAGAATGGAAGTTGGAGGCGGAATAAGTTTATTTATCAATTTGAAGAATATTTCGCACTTCACTTATTTTGATTAAACAGAATATAAGAAATTGAAGTTTTGCTGACATTAATTACTATCAAATTAGTGATTGGATAAGGCAAGATTTCCCGCGAGAATGACCTGGAAGGAACGTTCTGATTGGTCGTTTAGATCAACAGCCAATCAGAATTAAGCTGTTCCAGCGCGAATATACTGGAGTGGGCAGTGAGTAGAATAGTTCGAGATAGTCGCTTGCAGTCCGGCCTACGGATAACACCATGTTAGATAGCTCCGTAAAAATACTCTGAAAAATGAAGAAATCGTTAGTCAATTGCGGTTCGAATACCTCATGGCTGAAGCGACTGGAATTACGAGCATTTTAAAGAAAGTTGAGAGATACGAGCATGTGAACTTTCTGGTCGTAGTAACAACTCCGCGTGGCCTGTTTCGTGCTCTATATGGAATATTTAGGCGATCACCTCTTACGAAGAAGACCACTGAAACGACTGAATGTTTAACACGCAAGTAGTTATGCGTCTGTGACTGGTAGAAAGTGAAAATTAGTCTGGTCGGACTTATTAAATTCTGCCTTTCGAGAGAATATTTGTTATACGAGTACAGTGAACTTTATCATTGTAAGTTTTACCATATTAAATAGAGACTTGATAGCCATTTCATGTGTTTCATTCTGAATAAAAAGCAGAGTTAATATAATTTTAAACGCTTTTCTGCAAGTAGACTGAACATACCGAACGCCCGATTTTTTAATCATGAACCTTCAGGAACTGACTTTCAACTAGAGTTAAGCGGCCTCTGTGTGGTAGGTATTAGGTGGTGGTTTCATCAACGCTGCTTTGCACTCCCTAGCACGTATCCGCTACCACAGAGTGCAGGGACATCGGCAAGAATCCTATCGAGGTAGGTGGACTGAACGG
The DNA here is from genome assembly GCF_023898315.1 of Schistocerca nitens. Classification (NCBI taxonomy): domain Eukaryota; kingdom Metazoa; phylum Arthropoda; class Insecta; order Orthoptera; family Acrididae; genus Schistocerca; species Schistocerca nitens. The sequence goes on from NC_064617.1 coordinate 850,496,751, forward strand.
CAGTGATAATGAAAGAGCAGGCGACCAACCCCGCCCCCGCGCATGGGCATACTATTGTTGTGTTGGCAGAAGAGCCAACACCGTGTTGCTAATGGAGGCCGAAATGTACGCGTTTTAGCTCACACAGGCTGACGTGATGAGGGAAGAACTATACTGGCGTGAGGTCTGGAACATGACAAAGAATGAGAATTCAGAAAGCGGACGTAATTAGTTTGATACTTAACTTTAATCCATTAATGATGAACGTCGCTCTTGACGGTACATGAGTCACAATATTATCTGTTCAGAAGACATAGTAACTGAATCTGGCGCCTTGCTAGTTCGTAGCAAATGACATAGCTGAAGGCTATGCTAAACTGTCGTCTCTGCAAATGAGAACGTATGTACACAGTGAACCATCGCTAGCAAAGTCGGCTGTACAACTGGGGCGAGTGCTAGGGAGTCTCTCTAGACTAGACCTGCCGTGTGGCGGCACTCGGTCTGCAATCACTGATAGTGGTGACACGCGGGTCCGACGTATACTAACGGACCCCGGCCGATTTAAAGGCTACCACCTAACAAGTGTGGTGTCTGGCGGTGACACCACAACTATCACCAATTCCTAAAGGAGAGGATGTCCCCCAAAAGGTCCCGGCAACATGCTCTTTATTATCTGGCATTAGTGACGCGAACCTTGGGTTCCATCTTTCCCGAAATATACGCTAAACTCTCAGCCAAGTCAGAATGGGATATCTGTGACGGTGTGCGTTTGTAGGCGAGCTGTTTGGCCGCCTGAAATTGCTGTACGACTGAACGCCAACGTTTCCAGGGTTCAGGGCATTCGCACCGGGTCCAGCTAGGTGAACGGTATGGGCGAATCCAGGTACCAACACGAGCAGCGGGGAGCTAGGGAACGCCTGAAAACCTAGTCCAGGGTGCACGCCAACATTCGGTGTATGCGCCCGTATAGAGACAGGAGGGGCCGAAGGGTCGACCTCCATCGGGCCGGGGCACCCGACGGGCGAAGACGACATATGGTCCGGAGAGGGCAAGAGTTCCATGTCGGAGGACAACTGGTCACGGGGAGCGATCGGCGGCGCCTGACCCAGGGGGGTTCCCGGCGGCTGCAGCGACGCGTCCACTGCGGGCGTCGCCGGCGGGAGAACAGGCGGCGGCGGCGGCGGCGGCGGCAGCGGCGGCGGCGGCGCATCGCCATGGGGCAAAATGTAAGGCAGCGTCGGTAACACCTGGGGCTGAGGCGAGCCAGTAGATGGGTCCCCGGGGCGCTGACCGGACGGCACCGTCGCTGAAAGCAGACGGCGAGTGGCAGATTCCATGCGACGACAGACGCGCAGCTGATTGAGATGCCGGCGCACCTCACCAGAGGCCCCCAAAAACCAGATACATAGCGCGTCCAAGGCAGCGAAGAATGCGCCCTATGAGCCAACGCCGTGAACCTCGATAGTGGCGGTAGTAGACAACGTCGCCTGGGGCAGAAGCTGATGTCTGCCGCTGCACAGGAACCGGATGCGGCGGATGTAGCAAAGACATCAAGGTTCGATGATGACGACCGTGGAGCAAGTCAGCGGCGAGCGACCATCTCGGGGCTGAGAGTGATAAGAGGACAAAAAACAGCAATAACGCGTCCTCCCGAGAATACGACTCTTTCAACTTCAACATCTGTGACTTGAAAGTCCTGACCAATTGTTCAGCGGCACTGTTTGACTGTGGCGAAAACGGCGCGGACGTCAGATGTTGAATACCATTGGCCTTGGAGAATGACAAATTCTGCGGACATGAATTGTGGGCCATTGTCTGAAACAATTGTCTGCGGAAGACCTTCAATGCAAAAGATAGCAGATAACGCTTGGATGGTGGCAGATGATGTCGTGGAAGACATCCTGACAACAAAAGGAAAATTACTGAATGAATCTATCACAACCAACCATCGAGCAGTCCAGAATGGATCAGCAAACTCTATGTGTAAGCGTGGCCAAGGGAAAGTGGCTTTTGGCCATCCAAAGAATTTCCGTGGTGGTGCTGATTGTTGTTCGGCACACACAATGCAAGAAGAGCACATAGTCGTAATCGCGGCATCGATTCCAAACCAAGTATAGTGCTGACGAGCAAGTTGTTTCGTTCTCACTATACCCCAATGCCCTCGGTGGAGAAGCTTTAAGACAGAGGACTGTAACGAACGTGGGACCACGACTCTGGACTGATCATTATCAGAACGCAACAGCAAAACATCACGTCGAACAAAAAGTCTCTCCTTGTGAGCAAAAAATCGGCGAACCAACGGGTCCCCGATCCGTGACTCTGACAAGGGCCATTGCGTAGCAGCAAAACACAGAACAGTAACAAGGACAGGGGCGGCAGTTGTGGCTGTAGCTACACGAAGAAAATCAATGGGAAACGATTCGACCACGTCATCGGTTTCCGAATCAATGAACATGCAAGCAAGTTCGGAGGATCGAATGCCCTGTTCTCAGCAACAGGCGAACGGGACAACGGATCGTCGTTTCCGTGCTTAGCAGTGGACCGATACAAGATATCGTAGCGGTACTGCGAGAGGAAAATAGACCAGCGAATGAATTTCTGCGCTGTACGTGGAGGTACAGGCTTGGTCGGATCAAAAAGCGATGTCAAAGGTTTGTGGTCTGTGATGATGGTAAAGTGACGACCATACAAGAAATCGTGAAACTTTGTAACACCAAATGCGAGAGCCAATGCTTCTTTCTCGATCTGTGAATAATGTCTTTGCGCAGACGAGAGCAATTTGGACGCAAAGGCAATAGGGCGATCGTGCGAGCCATCTTTGTGCGCAAGCACAGCACCGATCCCGAAATCCGATGCATCCACCATCAACAAAAGTGGCTTCCGGGGATCGAATGGCGTAAGGCAAGTACCGGAAAGCAACGCCGATTTCAGCTGGCGAAAGGCGCGTTCGCATTCCGTCGTCCAGACGAACGGAACACCTTTACGGCGTAAGCGATGAAGCTGAGCTGAAATGGAAGAGGCATGCGGCACATATTTATGATAATAGTTGATTTTTCCCAGCACTCTGTATCTGCTTCAAATTCCGCGGCGAAGGCAAGTCTTGTATGGCACGGAGGTGTGTGGGACTGGGATACCTTGGGCATTGAGTACATGTCCCAGGTATGGCAAGTCACGAGCAAAAAACACACATTTGTCCTTCCGTAAGCAAAGACCATTTTTCTGCAAGACCTGAAATAATGTTCTGAGATTGGCTAAATGCTCTTCTTCCGTCTTTCCGGAGATCACAATATCGTCCAGATAGTTTGCTGCAGTAGGGACCGACGCACAAACAGTTAGTAGATATTGCTGAAACAGTGCAGGGGCGGATGCACACCCGAATGGCAGTCGTTTGAATTTATATAAACCAAGATACGTGTTAACCACCGAAACGCACTGGGATTCTTCGTCCACCGGTATTTGCAAGTATGCATCTGCTAGGTTCAACTTCAAAAAATATTTGCCCGGGCACAGTTTGTCAAAAAGATCTTCCGGGCTGGGTAAAGGAAAAGTTGCAATCACTAGTTGTGGATTCACTGTTGCCTTGAAGTCCACACAAAGTCTCAATTTTTCTGAAGGTTTTGGCAAAATTACTAAGGGTGATGCCCAGAGAGAAGCCTGCACACGTTCAGTTACACCTTGGGATTCCAAATCGTGTAATGTTTTTGCGACCTCATCACGCAAGGTGTGGGGAACATTGCGCGCTTTGAAAAATTTTGGTTGCGCATTTACTTTCAGTTCCAAATGTGCTTTATAGTTCTTAGCGCAACCGAGGCCTGGTGCGAAAATGTCTGCAAATTCTTCACATAGACGAGAAACACTGTCTGAAGGCACAGTCTGGTTCACTGATAGGACCTGATTTACTATAGACAAGTTAAACAACTGAAATAAATCGAAACCAAACAAGTTCACTGCAGAAGAAGAACGAAGGACGTAAAATGACACAAGTTTTGTTTGTCCTTTGTATGTTGCAAGAAGGCTGCACTGTCCTAACACAGGGATCTCTTGACCTGAATAGCTAGTTAACATTTGCGGCACACAATGGAGGCGTGCCCAGCAGTTTGTAAGTGTCGCGATTAATCAGTGAAACTGCAGCTCCGGTATCGAGCTGGAATGGTATCACTTTGCCGTTAATGCCCAAGTCTACAAAAAGTTTATTTTCCTGCTGACGACAGGAGTGACTGTCTTGTGCAACGTGAACTGACACTGGTACAAAATCACTTGCGACTTGCCGGCCGCAGTGGTCTAGCGGTTCTAGGCGCTCAGTCCGGAGCTGCGCGACTGCTACGGTTGCAGGCTCAAATCCTGCCTCGGGCATGGATGTGTGTGATGTCCTTAGGTTAGTTATGTTTAAGTAGTTCTAAGTTCTAGGGGACTGATGACCATAGATGTTAAGTCCCATAGTGCTCAGAGCCATTTGAACTTGCGACTTGATGGGAGTTCCGGCGATGTCGACGCACACTATTTGTGGGACGAACACAGTCACTGTTAGAGAGAGTGGCACTGGGCGGAGTGGAATGAACGACATGAATTTCCATGGGCGAAGTTTCGCGAGCCTGAGTATCCTTGGTTCGATTCCGATTCCGGCGCGAAGGAAAGGGCCTGGAATGGTTTTGAGTTTCCGATCTGTGCATTTTCTGGCAAACACTCTGAACATGTACTTTTTTATTACAGGAAAAGCAAATAGCTTGGCGTGACGGGCAATTCTCACGCAAATGTTTAGTAGCGCACCGCGGGCATGATTTGAGCACTGCATTTGCTTGCTGGCGTGGCACACGTGGCTGAGAGCTTGGCGGCAGTGGCGCGGCCGGGCGCGAGGGCTGTTTACCGCTCCGTGCAGATCGCCCGGCGGGCCGGTTAATCTGACACACGGCTGGCGAAGATTCAAACGATTCCTGAGCAAAGTCAAGTGTGTCCTGCCAATCCAATATGTCCACCACTTGTTGAAGGTAGGGATTGACTAGTTTCAAAACCTGTTCCCTTATATGAACATCAGACACGTTCTGTGCAGTTGCATCACGTACCATAATATCTGAATATGGGAATCCACATTGACACTCAAAAGCACAATCCCTAGTAAGGCCTTGCAAGGTTGCAACCCACTCCCAATTAGTCTGACCTGCCGTACATTTTTTACGAAAGAAGGTATACCGTTTCGCAACGACATTGACTGATTGTTTGAAATATGCATCTAATGCAGACAAAATTTCTTTGTAGGACAGAGTTGCTACGTCGCGTCGGGGAAATAATTTGACTATCACACGGTAGGTTTGCACACCGACGGACGATAAAAGAATAGGCTGCCGCTCGTTACCTTGAATTCTGTAGGCGGCGAGATGGAATCTAAATTGGCGTGACCACTCCATCCAGCTTTCCAGTGCAGCATCAAAAGGTCTGAAGGTCGGTGGAACTGCGTTTTGTGGCTGCGTTAACAGTGGAGCGCCGGCTGCTGCATCGTTTTGCATTGCATGTTGACCCTGGACGAGCTGTCCAAGGCCATCCAGTAAGGCCTGTGTCTGCTGATTCTGTAAGCGATAAAATTCGGACAGTACATCTGGAGCCATTACACAATTACACAATTAAATCAGGGCAGTATAGATAAGAACACCGTTTTTACACTAGTCGCCAATGTTGTGTTGGCAGAAGAGCCAACACCGTATTACTAATGGAGGCCGAAATGCACGTGTTTTAGCTCACACAGGCTGACGTGAGGTGGGAAGGACTATACTGACGTGAGGTCTGGAACATGACAAAGAATGAGAATTCAGAAATCGGACGTAATTAGTTTGATACTTAACTTTAATCCATTAATGATGAACGTCGCTCTTGATGGTACATGAGTCACAATATTATCTGTTCAGAAGACATAGTAACTGAATCTGGCACCTTGCTAGTTCGTAGCAAATGAAGTAGCTGAAGGCTATGCTAAACTGTCGTCTCTGCAAATGAGAACGCATGTACACAGTGAACCATCGCTAGCAAAGTCGGCTGTACAACTGGGGCGAGTGCTAGGGAGTCTCTCTAGACTAGACCTGCCGTCTGGCGGCGCTCGGTCTGCAATCACTGATAGTGGCGACACGCGGGTCCGACGTATACTAACGGACCGCGGCCGATTTAAAGGCTACCACCTAGCAAGTGTGGTGTCTGGCGGTGACACCACAACTATCACCAATTCCTAAAGGAGAGGATGTCCCCCAAAAGGTCCCGGCAACATGCTCTTTATTATCTGGCATTAGTGACGCGAACCTTGGGTTCCATCTTTCCCGAAATATACGCTAAACTCTCAACCAAGTCAGAATGGGATATCTGTGACGGTGTGCGTTTGTAGGCGAGCTGTTTGGCCGCCTGAAATTGCTGTACGACTGAACGCCAACGTTTCCAGGGTTCAGGGCATTCGCACCGGGTCCAGCTAGGTGAACGGTATGGGCGAATCCAGGTACCAACACGAGCAGCGTCGCCAGAAATGGGTAAATCCAAAAGCCGGGAATTTGGACTACTGTAGCTCGTATGGCCTATAAGCCAAAAACGGCGTAATGTTACACAAACTGAAAGATGACCTCTTACAGCTCTTTGAGAATCTGTAATACTTCACAATCAAATATTGAAGCAAATCTGAATACATCTGCAATCCCAGAAAAATGATGCACATCCATGACACAACAATATTTCAATACCTTTAAAACTACAGAAGTTAATATTTCACAGCAAATAAACATTTTCACAGTAAACCTCTGATTTAACAACATTTAAATGAGATTTCAACATCAGATTTCTCAGTGATAGGGTTACACTGTACTTATCTCCGAAAACTAAGAATCCGTATCTTTCTATTTCTTGACTTATCACGTTTTTTATTACCTTACATTATGCAAATATTTGTCATAACATCGTATCCTCCACAGTTACACAGCAAATGAATACAGCATAAATACCTGACGTTTTGTCATACTTGTGTATTTATTTATTGAACAGTTTACTATTTCGCCAGTAACTTTTAATAAATATTATTTACAATTTATAATCCAATATTAAGGTAATTTAAGAAGTGGTCTGTCGCATGTGTTAGTTGACACCACCTTTGTAAAGGAGTACCAAAAAACGCTCCTGACAAGCAGACCCATATAACCGTTTAAACAATATTTACGACAATCTGTTGTCATTCATTGTGAGCTCATTTCCGCAAGACTACTGGGTTATTTGTTTTTGGAAAACCTATATTTATATTTATTGTGAGTGGTCTTAGTATGACCAAAAGTTTATAATATTTCTTTATTTAAATATTGTTGTAATACATTAGTTTAGTCCAGAAAATGGTCATGTTGAGTCCGATGGTGTCAGTAGAATGTAAGAATGTTTTGTTTTTGCTGGATATGGCCTTTAGCCAACAGAAAAGCAAACAGTACTGGAACACTACAGAAGCCAAGTGGAGGCTGCGACTTTTCGAGTAACGAGCTCAAGGGAGCGATTCTAGACACTTTTACGCGAGTTCTGAAAGGAAGCAGACCTGCCTGAGGTAAGATGCGTTGTTCTGTTGTACAGTTGATTGATCCTGGATGGTGAACGGCCGCTACCATACTTTAGCTTCTTAAGGGATTTTATATTGTGAGTGGTCTGAATGTGCTCCAGTGTAGGACTCTCAATTGTTCTGCTTTTATAAGGAGACACATGGTAGACACCATATGAGTTATTATTCTTTGTATCGCATGTATCAATTGGTGTATCATCATGTTGAACTCTGAACTTCTTTCAGCTGCTGAAAATTTCGTGTATTGTTATTACTAAATAGGCTTAGTTCTCGCTTATCTCTGATGACTATTTAGTTTGGGGACTTTTCTATCATTCTCGTAATGCTCTCAACGCAACTTTATTGACTTTAATAAGAGTATTTTCTATCTCCATTTTAACTGAAGAACGCAGTAAAACTTCCCGTTTATTTGAGGCGTCCTGTATTGAATAAATATTATTTATGTTAATTTTCCATCGTCTACATCAATTACGGATGTTAGAATAGAATCCTTGTTGTTTATTAATTATTCATTTAAATTTTGTTTTCTATTTCTGTGAGTTTTATTAGCTCACAATTCTAGGCAATGAATAGACTATTTAACTGCAACAGGTAGAGGTTATTATTTGCAGGGAATTAGCTGCGGAACGTAAAAGCAGACAACGCTATGACTACATCGAGATGTTCTCTTAAAAAAAGCCGGGCATAGCCCTAGTACCGCAGGTAAGAGTAACCACAGGTAAAGACACAACTTTTTTGATCGTATGCGATGCTGCTTGAAAGAGCAACGACTCTATCAGTAACCGTTATGTACCGTCGCATATGGAAGATGTGCAGATTCACTTTCCAAGTTTGAAATTCCGTCTTCTCTAGCATACGATGGTGGCGCGCCGATGCAGGCCATCCGTCACGTCAGGGAAGATTGCAGTGCCAGAGCATATAGAGAGCGTTATGACTAAATTCCTGATGGGAACCCTAAATAACATCAAATATTTCCAAGCACTACATGTTTTCAAATGATTGAGTATTAAGTGTTTACAAATAATGTAACATACACTCCTGGAAATTGAAATAAGCACACCGTGAATTCATTGTCCCAGGAAGGGGAAACTTTATTGACACATTCCTGGGGTCAGATACATCACATGATCACACTGACAGAACCACAGGCACATAGACACAGGCAACAGAGCATGCACAATGTCGGCACTAGTACAGTGTATATCCACCTTTCGCAGCAATGCAGGCTGCTACTCTCCCATGGAGACGATCGTAGAGATGCTGGATGTAGTCCTGTGGAACGGCTTGCCATGCCATTTCCACCTGGCGCCTCAGTTGGACCAGCGTTCGTGCTGGACGTGCAGACCGCGTGAGACGACGCTTCATCCAGTCCCAAACATGCTCAATGTGGGACAGATCCGGAGATCTTGCTGGCCAGGGTAGTTGACTTACACCTTCTAGAGCACGTTGGGTGGCACGGGATACATGCGGACGTGCATTGTCCTGTTGGAACAGCAAGTTCCCTTGCCGGTCTAGGAATGGTAGAACGATGGGTTCGATGACGGTTTGGATGTACCGTGCACTATTCGGCGTCCCCTCGACGATCACCAGTGGTGTACGGCCAGTGTAGGAGATCGCTCCCCACACAATGATGCCGGGTGTTGGCCCTGTGTGCCTCGGTCGTATGCAGTCCTGATTGTGGCGCTCACCTGCACGGCGCCAAACACGCATACGACCATCATTGGCACCAAGGCAGAAGCGACTCTCATCGCTGAAGACGACACGTCTCCATTCGTCCCTCCATTCACGCCTGTCGCGACACCACTGGAGGCGGGCTGCACGATGTTGGGGCGTGAGCGGAAGACGGCCTAACGGTGTGCGGGACCGTAGCCCAGCTTCATGGAGACGGTTGCGAATGGTCCTCGCCGATATCCCAGGAGCAACAGTGTCCCTACTTTGCTGGGAAGTGGCGGTGCGGTCCCCTTCGGCACTGCGTAGGATCCTACGGTCTTGGCGTGCATCCGCGCGTCGCTGCGGTCCGGTCCCAGGTCGACGGGCACGTGCACCTTCCGCCGACCACTGGCAACAACATCGATGTACTGTGGAGACCTCACGCCCCACGTGTTGAGCAATTCGGCGTTACGTCCACCCGGCCTCCCGCATGCCCACTATACGCCCTCGCTCAAAGTCCGTCAACTGCACATACGGTTCACGTCCACGCTGTCGCGGCATGCTACCAGTGTTAAAGACTGCGATGGAGCTCCGTATGCCACGGCAAACTGGCTGACACTGACGGCGGCGGTGCACAAATGCTGCGCAGCTAGCGCCATTCGACGGCCAACACCGCGGTTCCTGGTGTGCCCGCTGTGCCGTGCGTGTGATCATTGCTTGTACAGCCCTCTCGCAGTGTCCGGAGCAAGTATGGTGGGTCTGACACACCGGTGTCAATGTGTTCTTTTTTCCATTTCCAGGAGTGTATTTCAATATTAAAAGGCACATAGACACCACTTCATAAGTAAATAGAATAAAACCATATATTCTGTGTAGAAGTGCCAAATTTCAACTTACTTATTAAGTAATGATTAAATGTATTATGGATAAACGGTAGCAAAATACTCAAGAAAAATCTGGATTCAGCATACTATACTGATACATCTGCCTAATATCGGGTAGGGCCGCAGCGAGCACACAGAAGAGCCGCAAGGCGACGTGGCAAGCGCTCGACTAACGTCTGAAGTAGTGCTGTAGGGAAGTGACACCATGAATACTGCAGGGCTCGCCATAGATCCCTAAGACTACGAGGGGGTGGAGATCTCTTCTGAACAGCACGTTGCAAGGCATCCCAGACATGCTCAATAATGTTCATGTTTGGGAAGTTTGGTGACCAGCGGAAGTATTTAATCTCAGAAGAGAGTTCCTACAGCCACTCTAGAAATTCTGGACGTGTGGGGTGTCACATCGTCCTGCTGGATTTGGCGAAGTCCTTTGGAATGCACAATGGACATGAATAAATGCAGGTGATCTGACAGAATCATTACGTACGTGTCACTCGTTAGTCGTATCTAGACGTGTCAGGGAATCCATATCACTGCAACTGCGCACGCCCTACACCATTACAGAGCCTCAACCAGCTTCAACAGTCCCCTGCTGACATGCTGGATCCATGGATTCACGAGGTTGTCTCCATACCCGTAACGTCCATCCGTTCGACACAATTTAAAACTAGACTCGTTCGACCAGGCAACATGTTTCCAGTCATCAACAGTCCAATGTTGATGTTGACTGGCATAGGTGAGGCGTAAAGCTATGTGTCGTGCTGTCATCAAGGGTACACGATTGGGCCTCCGGCTCCGAAAGCCCATATCGATGATGTTTCGTTGAATGGCTTGCACGCTGACACTCACTGATTGTCCAGCACTGAAATCTGCAGCAATACTACATCTACACCGATACTCTGCAAATCACATTTAAATGCCTGGCAGACGGTTCATAGGACCAGCTTCACAATTTTCTATTATTCCAATCTCGTATAGCGCGCGGAAAGAATGAACACCTATATCTTTCCGTACAAGCTCTGATTTCCCTTATTTTATCGTGGTAATCGTTCATGCCTATGTAGGTCGGTGTCAACAAAATATTTTCGCATTCGGAGGAGAAAGTTAGTGATTGGAATTTCGTGAGAAGATTCCGTCGCAACGAAAAACGCCTTTCTTTTAATGATGTCCAGCCCAAATCCTGTATCATTTCTGTGACACTGCATGGGGGCTTAATTAAATGTAATGAAAATGATTTTGATTTCTTGCTTTAGCAGCTGTCTGTCCGATTACGAAGTCTCGTAACGGTTGGCCCTGACTGTTATTATTACGCTATCTGACTGCATAGAACAATAACAAAGAATGAAATGGAAATTTTCATTAACACAATTAATTAATTAAGTCCCCAGCAACTATAAAACCTACGAAACCAAAGCACAAGTGTAACTGTTCTGTGTGTGGAAGTATGACTCAACGTACGCATCTGGCACGGTTCTTCTTCAACAACACAAGAAATTTTAAATATCATTTATACTGAATTAATTAAAGGAAATAAAAATACCATAATTACTCAAGAAAACCAGAATTACACTCTAATACAGGAACACAAGCCAGATGCTTTGTTGACTGAACCTGTAATGACACATTATTTAAAACATGGAAATAATGAAAAATAAATCAAGTTTCGTTACCTTCATATATTGACCAAGATCACTCTAATCATTACAATTTATCTCCACACCGACTCGCTATTACCACATCTCAACAAGAACCTTTCAGTATCACATCTCAGCAAGCACTCCCTACTAGCACATCTGAACACGAACTGACTACTACGAGTCCTGGACAAGCACTGCCCACTACGACAATAATCACTCTGCCAGTGGAGGCGGGCGAACAATGCTCTCTAGCGATCTCTGGCGCTGTGGCTCAGTGTAGCCACCTTTCATATGCCCTTCCTCCACGGCTAGAATTTGATGGTATTTTTGCCAGCATTGGTGGTGAAAATACCACCAAATTCGTCAAAAAAATACAGACAAAAATAAAAGATAATATTAATACGTAAATACCATATAACTAGATAAAATTTTGGCTTTGCACTGACCTTTCAATAACCTATTATATAGAATACAGTAAGCAATACAAATTCTTTCATGCATGTGACTTTACATAATAGTTTACACAAGTATTATGTGGTTAAACAGTTCAATCAATAGCGTCAGCAATGACGAATATGTGCAGGTAAGAGTCTCATAACTTTCCACAAACAGTAATACACAAAAAAATCAGTTTATACAAATATTCACATAAACGCTATCCATAGCCCATGAATAAGCAGTTGACAGTTCCAGCAATAGCACCCAGCAATGGTCAACAGGTGCAAAAACCAATAAGTAACATTTTTTCAATAGAAGCAGTCCATCAGTGGCACCTACAATGTTGATCGGTGCATACAGCAACAGGTGACTTCATTTCAGTAGAAGCAATCCATCAGCGGCACCCAGCAATGTTGAGTAGGTGCAGACACCAACAAGTAACACCATTTCAGTAGAAGCAGTCCATTAGTGGCACCAGCAATGTTGATCAGGTGCACACAGCAACAGGTGACTTCATTTCAGTAGAAGCAATCCATCAGTGGCACCCAGCAATGTTGAGCAGGTGCAGACATCAACAGGTGACATCTTTTCATTAGAAGCAGTCCATCAGTGGCACCCAGCAATGTTGAGTAGGTGCAGACACCAACAAGTAACACCATTTCAGTAGAAGCAGTCCATTAGTGGCACCCAGCAATGTTGAGTAGGTGCACACAGCAACAGGTGACTTCATTTCAGTAGAAGCAATCCATCAGTGGCACCCAGCAATGTTGAGCAGGTGCAGACATCAACAGGTGACATCTTTTCAGTAGAAGCTGACCATCAGTGGCACCCAGTAATGTTGATCAGGTGCACACAGCAAGAAGCAACATCATTTCAGTAGAAGCAGTCCATCAGTGGTACCCAGCAATGTTGAGCAGGTACACACAGCAACAAGTCACATTTCTCAGCAGAAGCAGTTCCATAAAATACACTGTCACTGATCACACTGTTCATCAGAGTTTATAAGCAGAAATTAAACATGTCCTAGTGGCACCAATCATGTAGAAAAGGTACAAGTAACAGTCCATAATTTTTACAATCACTGATCACACAGTTCATCAGCAGAAATTAAACATGTCCTTGTGGCACCAATCATGTAGAACAAGTGCAAGTAACAGTCCATACTATTCACCATAATTACTGAGACAGTTCAGTCATGAACAATAGTTTGAATGCACATACAATTTCTTTAACAAATTATTATCAATGCTCTTACACTAAACATACAAATCATAATAAACACACAAATGATATCAGGTAATTGTCACATTAACTATTACAGTACACAATAACAGTTAACCTATAATATTTATGGGTATCAGTGCAAGCCACTACCAACAAATAAAATAATATTTAGGAGATAGGTTGGGATCACTTCTCTGGGATTATAAAAGGAAAACACACAAAACACACTCACTCATCTTTCATCCACATTATTGCTACTGTGTAATTGAAAAGTGTTAACTGTGTAAATGCAATTCTGTCAAAATTTTATGTTCATCATGTGTATCAAGTAGTAGTGGCAGCAATGTATAACAGTCAATAATAGTTAGTCAACGTCATAGTCATCATGTCAAGACCAATGTTTGCCAAGCCAGATCAAATTGTACTGTTGCTGAACAACTGTCAGTGAGCCAAGATATGCAATTGCTTCCTCTCTCCCAAAAAAAATATGTACTGCTTAGTGATTTAACAAAGTGTGTGTATAGACAATCTTCCTTCCACTTTAGTGTTCTAGTCTGCCATCTTCATCCTCCTTGTTCCATATAAACCAACAAAAACAATATGCTCCTCATTTACTTTACCTCTTATCCACCAAAACTCCAATAATCATCAACTTCACCTAATCTCAATACCTCAATAATACGTCGATACATATAAACCTCAACACCAATATCATTTCAATATCATTTACCTTACCTTTTGTCCACGAAAACTCCAATAATCATCACTTAATCTTATCTCAATACTTCACTAATACCTCTTCAACTTCACATAATCTCAATAATACCTCAATAATAAATCTTCAATACGTCGATACCTATAAACCTTATTGCCAATATCATTTCACTTCCATAACAACTCTTTCCTCTAGTCAGTCTCCTCGAACAAGTACAGACAAAATCCTAGTGCAACTTCAATTCAGCATCCCATACAATCCGAAGACACAGTGTCCACACACAACCTCTGTGTAATCCATCTGACCCAAATTTTCTACTCATTATAAATTATAAGATACATTTTGGTTCCTTGTCCATCATTAAATAAAAGAAATGCATACATGACCTCTAACAGACTTAGTTCGAATAGCTCTCAGTAATTAAGTACGATTACGGAGTGTGAATGATCATAACATTTCACAGTGTGTACACCACTTCAAGAATCATAGCAGAAGCAAACATGTGGAGTATTTTTTGTGTCAATTGTCACTTCCTATTTCAATTGCTCACGAAAATGCAGTGTAATACTGTCAATGGTCTAAACCTAGTTTTGGTCTGTCATGTCGTTAGCTTCCTTCCTATTAGCATAAATTTATACAGCTTCCATAAAACCTCAGCTCATGTGACTTCTATGACTTTCTTTTACTAATGTCGTTCGTCGAATTATAGCAATTCATTTTCTTATCTTAAAAATATAAGGCACTGAGCGTAAGCAAAACATGCAATAGCGAGTAAATATACCAGTAGAGAACAGAATGTCAACAAGTGGATGCAGCACAATCCCTATAACAAGGCTCTGCCAAGCGAACAATCTACAATTAATACCATAGTGTAACCTAGTCTCTATGTTTGTACACAGTATATCAGCATTTCTATATACTAAATTGAAGAGTAGTTATGACAACAAAACAGAAATGTGTAAATATGCAATCCATAAGCAAGGCAGCAAATATGTTATCTATCATAATAAACAGGTCATTAGCATCATATCAGCATAAGCAAATAAATGTTTATATGTAATCTTAATAAGTAAACATGAAGGCGCAAGCAGATAAATCACAAAGTATAACTTACAAATCTAACCACATCAGCACAATTAATCAGGTGACAGTTATAATTTAAATTAATAAGCACAGCAGGCACATAATAAAAAAATATGACATCAGTGAAAAAGCATAGCAGCCAAGCGATGCATAATATATACAAATAACAACCCTGTTCATTAGTCAATCATTGTCAAAATCAGTTAATATGCGTAAGCACGTCGCTTCACTAGTAAATTCATAGAACATGAAATTAGAACAAAGTATGAATCACGTAATCGCAAGCAGCAAATTACGTTTAAAGTACGTACCTAAGTGGAATTCTGTTACCTGAAAAATAAGCTCAATTAACCGTTACCTTTTTTTTTTTATTTATTACTTTCTTCTTCGAAATGACATTCTTCCTGAAAATTTTCTCCAAAGCAAGTCGTCTTAACGTCGGACACGCACCGAATTTACCTGAAGGTCTTAAATATTTTATACAACCGTATCCTGAAAAATACTGAACGTTAATAACATAATTTATGAAGTCCTTATAGCTTTATACAGAATTTAGTCGGAGAAATTAGACTGTGTATTTGTTTACGTCTGTCAGTGCATTCGCACTGAGCGCTCGATCAGCTGTAGGCGCGTGACGTAGGAAGTCATTGTTTGCGGTCAACGACTGCCTTGTGCGGCGCGCAGACTGACTGTTGCTTTGAGTATGTGCCGCCGCCAAAACACAGCGCGGTACTCTTGCATTCTCCGTGTTTTTACATACAACTGTTAGTTTCTCAAGAGTACGTCATTCCACAAAAATTTTAACGTTCGATATGTGATGTATTCCCTTAGAGCGTCGAGATTTAAGAGTTTCTACTTCAACAGTGTTATCATGAATAATTTTGCGAATTCTATATGGACCGTTATAAAGCAGAAAAAATTTGCGACATAAGCCTTTTCCTTTATGAGATAAACGGTGGGACTTAATTAACACCTTCTGGCCAACTGACAAGATTTTTAAACGACCAGGACGCTTAGCTGATTTCTCTCTTCTAGCAGCCGCCGATGCAATATTTTGTAGAGCCAGGTTGACAACTTCTGAATGCCGCAGTTTCCGTGAAGGCGGAAAAGGAACGATTTCAGAAATGCGATTTGTTGGTACTTTATTTTTTAATATCAGTATAGGCGGTAAAGAAGTTGAATCATTGGAAGTTCATTCAGAATGTTTTGAAAAATATGAAGATACTGATCCCAAGTTCTGTGATTCTGATGACAATAAAGACGGCACAATTTATTGATTTCCTTCATCCATCTCTCTGAAGCGTTAGATTGAGGGTGAAAAAGTGAAATGAAAATTGGTTTAATCTTACGACGCCGTAGAGTACGAAGCCAAATTTTAGAGCGAAACTGTGATCCATTATCTGATATAATCTTATCAACATGACCAACTTCCTTAAGAAAATGTTTGATGAAAGCATTAGATACTGAACGAGCTGTTGCTTTGCGTAAAGGTGTAAAACACACATATTTTGATGTCAATTCCACTGCTACGAAAATGTACGCAAAACCATTAGTAGAACGAACCACTGGACCGAACAAATCGACTGCAGCCATGTCCTTTAATTTCGCTGGAATGATAGGAAACAACGGTGCTCTGTGAGAAATCGTTGGAGGCTTAGCCATTTGACATAATTTGCATTTGGCAAGAACAGATCGAATACGTTTTTCCATATTACTGAAGTAACAATTTTCTCGTAATTTACGAAAGCATTTTCTGGAACCAAAGTGCGCATAACAGAAATGTGTAAACGAGGTGTGGCCAAATCATCCAATCTAACAAAGCGTCTAAGAAAATTACAGATACCAAGGAAACTACGAACATCACGTTTTGTGGTAGGAACAGCATAATTACGAATAGCATCTAGTTTCTCTGGATCGGGAAGAATACCTTCTGTAGAAATAATGTGACCGAGAAATTTCACCTGAGAACGACCAAATTCAGATTTTTCCAAGTTCACTGTAATGCCAACTCTTGCAAAAATACGTAATAATGAATCCAAAATTTTGTTGTGCTCACTCCAAGAACGTTTAGCAATAAGAATGTCGTCAACATATGAAGTAATATTGTCACGAATATAAACAGGTAAAATTTCATTTAAACTACGAATTAATGCTGCAGAAAATATAGTAAGTCCAAACGGTAATTTCCAAAGTCACTTTCGGGTAAAATCGTCATATCCGGTTAATCTTTACCTACTGTCTAGATAGATGGATAGTAGAAGAGTTGTTTTTATAGATGCAAAGAATAGTGAAAGAGTAGGCAGCGGTGCAGAAAACTAAAAGGGAAATAACACCACTACAGCTCGGGGCCCTGTGATCGCTACGGCACATATTCACTCAGTGTAGTGAATCCCCTGAGGACTTTAATAGCTGCACATAAATTTCAGTTTGTGACTCAGTGGCAAATCTGGCGGAGGTGCGCACGTAAATCGATCCAACCATGAACATGGACGTATGTCATTCCTAGAATTGCGAAAGATCTTAAATTTCCGAACAGTCAAGAAGTGTTTACAGTCAAAGCTTCCGCCTCGCGGCGACAAAGACCTACCGCGTCTGTCCCAGTCCGAATGTCGATTATTGTCAAGTTCACGCGCCTGGCGCTCTCTTGTTGCATCCCGTAAATGAAACAAATTATCTTCTTCAAAGCCCTCTGCTATCTGTGATTCCAAATTTCTTTTGCTGTCTTTTCCTACGATTTCACCTTCGATTTGTTTGACTTGCTTTCGTAATGCCTCTACTTCCCTTTTAACGCGTTCATTAAACTTTCCCTGATTTTCAACATGCTTATTTATGTTCTGGTACTCTTCGGTTTCTGCAAATGGTAATGGAGCTGTATCATCTGAATCTCTATCCCCATTTAAACTAAGATTTGTCAATTTATCTGAAATCTCCTCAACTCTTTCCGATAAGTCACCTAATTGCTCTTTCTGTTTATTTACGTCTTCCGTAAGTGTCGCAACTCGGGTTTCAGTATTGTCACATTTAGTAGTTAACTGTTCACACTGTTGCGTTAAGTTATTTATTCTGTCATTTGGTACGGATTCCTCGATTCTCTCAAATATTTCTTCCTTATCGTGTGCACGTTGTAAATTTAACTCTGAAAATTTTTGTACTATCACGCGATCTCTTTCTTCCTGTTCTCGATCCTGTTCCCTTTGTCTAATCTCTACTGCAATTAATCTACTATTGTGAGAATTCAAAATCGGTTGTACTTCTTCTCTGATTTCTTTCTTTAACTCATATTTCATATTTTTGAAACATGTCCCTATTCGTGAGTCTAACCGTGTTTCCATTGTTTCCATCTCTGTTTTAATTGTTCCTATTTGTGATCCCACTGTTTTTAATTCAGATCGTAACTGTGTTTCCATTGTTCCCATATCAGTTTTTAATTCAGATCCCAAAGTTCCCATCTCGGTTTTTAATTCAGATCCTTGTGAGTCTAACCGTGTTCCTATCTCTGTTTTAATTGTTTCCATTCGTGTTTCCATTGTTCCCATCTGTGTTACCATTGTTCCCATTTGTGATCCCAGATTTAATATTGCACCCATCAACTGCTCCATAGTAGCCGGTTCGCAATTCTTTTCGCCCCTAACATTTCCCGCAAAACCAGTTTCCTTCGTCATAGCTGTAAAGCTAT
This sequence comes from Schistocerca nitens, assembly GCF_023898315.1. Lineage (NCBI taxonomy): Eukaryota > Metazoa > Arthropoda > Insecta > Orthoptera > Acrididae > Schistocerca > Schistocerca nitens. Next base: position 850,515,598 of record NC_064617.1, read on the forward strand.
CTGTGTTCGATACTATTTCAGAATCTTCTATCGTTAATCTCATATTCTGTAAATTTTCTGATTGAGAAAAATTTTGAAATGGTTCCGGACTATTTTCCCGACTTATTACATTGTTTTCCACTTCATTATTCATCACACTGTTTTCCTCTGTTGGCGAGTTCGCCATGTTAACAATTTCGTCATTCTCACTATTCATCATTTTTGCCCTTTTCATTGATCGCGTAATCATTTACAAAATATACAAAACTCGTCACTATATGAAAATTGCACACAATGACACTTTATCTCCAACAATCATTCACTCGACATGTTTCCCTCAAACACGATTAACGAACAATTGAAATAATTGCACTAAATCGTCAAACGCGTATACAAGGCAATAAAAATTAAATTTTGAAAAATACCATTAGAAGAATGCTAATTACCAAATCTACACATGCAATATAGACTACAATTACTAAACTACAAATTACTACAACAATAGTACTGTCTACACAATCAGAAGAATTCCAAGGGACGATCCTGGCAGGGTCGCCACGTGCATGGGGGCTTAATTAAATGTAATGAAAATGATTTTGATTTCTTGCTTTAGCAGCTGTCTGTCCGATTACGAAGTCTCGTAACGGTTGGCCCTGACTGTTATTATTACGCTATCTGACTGCATAGAACAATAACAAAGAATGAAATGGAAATTTTCATTAACACAATTAATTAATTAAGTCCCCAGCAACTATAAAACCTACGAAACCAAAGCACAAGTGTAACTGTTCTGTGTGTGGAAGTATGACTCAACGTACGCATCTGGCACGGTTCTTCTTCAACAACACAAGAAATTTTAAATATCATTTATACTGAATTAATTAAAGGAAATAAAAATACCATAATTACTCAAGAAAACCAGAATTACACTCTAATACAGGAACACAAGCCAGATGCTTTGTTGACTGAACCTGTAATGACACATTATTTAAAACATGGAAATAATGAAAAATAAATCAAGTTTCGTTACCTTCATATATTGACCAAGATCACTCTAATCATTACAATTTATCTCCACACCGACTCGCTATTACCACATCTCAACAAGAACCTTTCAGTATCACATCTCAGCAAGCACTCCCTACTAGCACATCTGAACACGAACTGACTACTACGAGTCCTGGACAAGCACTGCCCACTACGACAATAATCACTCTGCCAGTGGAGGCGGGCGAACAATGCTCTCTAGCGATCTCTGGCGCTGTGGCTCAGTGTAGCCACCTTTCAACACTCTCTCTCATATTTCGAGATAATACAAAACTTGCTGCCTTTCTTTGAACTTTTTCGATGTACTCAGTCAGTCCTATCTGGTAAGGATCCCACACTGCGCAGCAGTATTCTAAAAGAGGACGGACAAGCGTAGTGTAGGCAGTCTCCTTAGTAGGTCTGTTACATTTACTAAGTGTCCTGCCAATAAAACGCAGTCTTTGGTAAGCCTTCCCCACAACATTTTCTATGTGTTCCTTCCAATTTAAGTTCTTCGTAATTGTAATACCTAGCTATTTAGTTGAATTTACGGCTTTTAGATTAGATTGATTTATCGTGTAACCGAAGTTTAACGAGTTCCTTTTAGTACTCATGTGGATGACGTCACACTTTTCATTATTTAGGCTCAACTACCACTTTTCGCACCTGCAGTTTGTTTTGATCTTCTGATGACTTTATTAGCCGATAAACGACAGCGTCATCTGCAAACAACCGAAGATGGCTGCTCAGATCGTCTCCCAAATCGTTTACATAGATAAGGAACAGCAAAGGGACTATAACACTACCTTGGGGAACGCCAGAAATCACTTCTGTTTTACTCGATGACTTTCCGTCAATTACTACGAACTGTGACCTCTCTGACAGGAAATCACAAATCCAGTCACATAACTCAGACGATATTCCACAGGCACGCAATTTCACTATAAGCCGCTTGTGTGGTATAGCGTCAAAAGCGTTCCGGAAATCTAGAAATACGGAATCGATCGGAAATCCCTTGTCAATAGCACTCAAAACTTCGTGTGAATAAAGAGCTAGTTGTGTTTCACAGGAACAATGTTTTCTAAACCCATGTTGACTGTGTGTCAATAGACCGTTTTCTTCGAGGTAATTACCGAGCGAGGTGGCGCAGTGGTTAGCACACTGGACTCGCATTCGGGAGGGCGACGGTTCAATCCCGTCTCCGGCCATCCTGATTTAGGTTTTCCGTGATTTCCCTAAATCGCTTCAGGCAAATGCCGGGATGGATCCTTTGAAAGGGCACGGCCGATTTCCTTCCCCATCCTTTCCTAACCCGAGCTTGCGCTCCGTCTCTAATGACCTCGTTGTCGACGGGACGAAAAACACTAAATCTCCTCCTCCTCTTCGAGGTAATTCATAATGTTCGAACACAATGTATGTTCTAAAATCCTGCTGCATATCGACGTGAACGATATGGGCCTGTAATTTAGTGGATTACTCCTACTACCTTTCTTGAATATTGGTGTGACCTGTGCAGCTTTCCAGTCTTTGGGTACGGATCTTTAATCGAACGAACGGCTTGTAACACCATGGCTCTAATGCTCTACTGATTTATTTTGCCTTCGTTTCATTTAATGTTACGTCATTGAGCTTCTGTAAATGTGTTTGTTTGAATCGATAACATAAAATTGTATACTCCTTTCTTTGTACAAACTTTGATATCATGGTTTGGTTCAATGCAAAGTAATGTATCTGTCATTTAAATACTTTGTCCCATTTGGAGGGAACAAAACTTACTGTATATAATTGCAATTTTGTATGAATAATTTTTTGTAGAGATGTCAATATGTGTAAATGTCTTGTTTTATTTAATGCATTTGGTTACTGTTATGTAAATTGCTGATCCTCACTTAGGGCTCTTAGCTATTCTATATGTAAGAGTTGTTGTGGTTCCCCTCGGGAACGGAACTGTGTAGCGCGCGCAAATTGTGGTTGGCCTAGGTGGAAAAGGTGGAACTGATAGTCAGTCGGGGACGAGCCAGCAGTCGGGGACGAGCTACGAGTCCGTGCACTGCTATGTAAAAAGGTGCATATGGTGCTAGTTCTGAGAGAGGTTTTTCCTGCTACTTTCCAAGGCCTCGGATGGATGGATAAATAGCTGGAACTATTCTGGAATTTGTATCTGTCGTCGCCACCAAGAAATGACAGAGTCCAGCAATTAAGTCTGCGGATCCACCTACCAACATGCAGTTGCCACCACGTTGCGCAATCACTGTAACGTAATACTATAATGATGTACAGTGAAGGATCAGCTTAACGGATGTGCTAATGTGCTGAAATATAAGGTAATTTATATCTGAATTTATGTACCAACCTTGATTTTTCTCATCATAATACCTCTCAGGTTCCTTTCCATTTGAACTAAAGTAATCACCGAGTGTCCCTACTGAAAGAACTTTTATGACCAATGTTATGCTAATTAATGCCTCTTGAACTTAGTAAAAAGAAAGTTGAAGTTAATGTGGCAAGAGAGTGAGCTAAAGTAAACGTTGTTTGCTGAAAATAATTTTCCTATTAAAACTGCTTATTAAAGTGCTGTTGCCAAATGCAAAATTAAAAGTTCTTAAGGCTGAGGCTTCTAAAGTTTTGCTTAGCTAACGATCACCTTGATATCTGTAGTAAATTCTAAAAGGTGAGTCAGTTCTTGCAATTTTGTTAACATTGTGTTTCTATGTAGTAAAAGTGAGAAAGCTGCTGTTGTGAAACGTTATACACTCTTGATTGGTAAGTGTTTGTCTATTTTGTGTGCATATTAACAGTAGAAAGACCACTCAGTTTGTGTAAGCCCTGAAAGTGATAGTGTTTTTCTGTACCTGTTATAATTTTGCAAATAGTTTGTGCTGCTCCAACTGTTAGTTTCACTCTCATCGTAAACATATGAGTGTGTCAGAGTTCATTGCACTCGCTTGTGGTCAAGTATAGGTTGTGTTTGTCCGTTATAGTTACTTATACCTACTTTCTTAAACGAGAATGTTAATCATTCTCTTGCCTAGTTAGGCTGGCGACCGTTTTCTTTATCAATTAAACAGTGCAGATAGGCAATATTTTGTTTGTCACTGTTTAATTATTTACGTAATTCTGACTTTCACTTCCGATAAGCCACGCCCATTAGGAATAACACAGTCAAAACAACAAAATTCCTCTCAGATGGTAACACTGCTCTGCTGCTTTATACTGTAATTGCTATAACAAAATAATTCTGTTTTGCAAACTGACTCCTACTTTAAGGTTATGGTATAGCAGTAGCAGACGGGAGTGTTATACGTGGCTTTTCCGTGACAGGACTATTTGTTCTGTTGGGGACATACTACGTAATAAACCAAACTTGGTACTTCATAGTATAAGCTATGTAAATACGCTGTTGCAGTGTTATAGGTTGTATATGATTATTAAGTATGGAGCTAATGCAGCAGCATACTCCGAAAGGAACCTAATTGGTATACAGTCTGGACCAGAAGACTTGGTTTTATTAAGTGATTTAAGTTGCTTCACTACTCCGAGGATATTTAGTTCTACGATACTCGTGTTGGCAGCTATTCTCGATTCGAATTCTGGAATATTTACTTCGTCTTCTTTTGTGAAGGCATTTCGGAAGGCTGTGTTTAGTAACTCTGCTTTGGCAGTACTGTCTTCGATAGTATCTCCATTGCTATCACGCAGAGAAGACATTGATTGTTTCTTGCCGCTAACATACTTCACATACGACCAGAGTCTCTTTGGATTTTCTGCCAGGTTTCGAGACAAAGTTTCGTTGTGGAAACTACTATAGGCATCTCGCATCGAAGTCCGCGCTAAATTTCGAGCTTCTGTAAAAGGTAGCCAATCTTGGGGATTTTGCGTCTGTTTAAATTTGACATGTTTGTATCGTTGTTTCTGCAACAGAGTTCTAACCCATTTTGTGTACCAAGGAGGATCAGCTCCATCGTTTTTAATTTATTTGGTATAAATCTCTCAATTGCTGCCGATACTATTTCTTTGAATTTAAGCCACATCTGGTCTACACTTATATTATTAATTTCGAATGAGCGGAGATTGTCTCTCAGGAAGGCGTCAAGTGAATTTTTATCTGCTTTTTTGAATAGGTATATTTTTCGCTTATTTTTCTAGGATTTGGGGGTTACAATATTCAGTATCGCTACGACAATCTTGTGTTCACAATCGCTGAATCGGCTTTGATGCTCGTTATTAACTCAGGATTTTTTGTTGCTAAGAGGTCAAGTGTATTTCCACAACCGTTTACTATTCGCGTGGACTCATGAACTAACTGCTCGAAATAATTTTCAGAGAATGCGTTTACAATTTCGGATGATATTTTATGCGTACCTCCGGAATTAAACATGTATTTTCGCCAACATCCATGAACCATAGACCTTGCCGTTGGTGGGGAGGCTTGCGTGCCTCAGCGATACAGATGGCCGTACCGTAGGGGCAACCACAACGGAGGGGTATCTGTTGCGAGACCAGACGAACATGTGGTTCCTGAAGAGGGGCAGCAGCCTGTTCAGTAGTTGCAGGGGCAAGGGTCTGGATGATTGACTGATCTGGCCTTGTAACATTAACCAAAACGGCCTTGCTGTTCTGGTACTGCGAACGGCTGAAAACTACAGCCGTAATTTTCCCGAGGACATGCAGCTTTACTTTATGATTAAATGATGATGGCGTCCTCTTGGGTAAAATATTCCGGAGGTAAAATAGTCCTCCATTCGGATCTCCGGGTGGGGACTACTCAGGAGGACGTCGTTATCAGGAGAAAGAAAACTGGCGTTCTACGGATCGGAGCGTGGAATGTCAGATCCCTTAATCGGGCAGGTAGGTTAGAAAATTTAAAAAGGGAAATGGATAGGTTAAAGTTAGATATAGTGGGAATTAGTGAAGTTCGGTGGCATGAGGAACAAGACTTTTGGTCAGGTGATTACAGGGTTATAAATACAAAATCAAATAGGGGTAATGCAGGAGTAGGTTTAATAATGAATAAAAAATAGGAGTGCGGGTTAGCTACTACAAACAACGTAGTGAACGCATTATTGTGGCCAAGATAGAAACAAAACCCATGCCTACTACAGTAGTACAAGTTTATATGTCAACTAGCTCTGCAGATTATGAAGAAATTGATGAAATGTATGACGAGATAAAATAAAATATTCAGGTAGTGAAGGGAGACGAAAATTAAATAGTCATGGGTGACTGGAATTCGTCAGTAGGAAAAGGGAGAGAAGGAAACATAGTAGGTGAATATGGATTGGGGGGAAGAAATGAAAGAGGAAGCCGCCTTGTAGAATTTTGCACAGAGCATAACTTAATCATAGTTAACACTTGGTTCAAGAATCATAAAAGAAGGTTGTATACCTCGAAGAATCCTGGAGATACTAAAAGGTATCAGATAGATTATATAATGGTAAGACAGAGATTTAGGAAACAGGTTTTAAATTGTAAGACATTCCCAGGGGCAGATGTGGATTCTGACCACAATCTATTGGTTATGAACTGCAGATTGAAACTGAAGAAACTGCAAAAAGGCGGGAATTTGAGGAGATGGGACCTGAATAAACTGAAAGAACCAGAGGTTGTAGAGAGTTTCAGGAAGAGCATGAGGAAACAATTGACAGGAATGGGGGAAAGAAATACAGTAGAAGAAGAATGGGTAGCTCTGAGGGATGAAATAGTGAAGGCAGCAGGCGATCAAGTAGGTAAAAAGACGAGGGCTAATAGAAATCCTTGGGTAACAGAAGAAATACTGAATTTAATTGATGAAAGGAGAAAATATAAAAATGCAGTAAATGAAGCAGGCAAAAAGGAATACAAACGTCTCAAAAATTAAATCGACAGGAAGTGCAAAATGGCTAAGCAGGGATGGCTAGAGGACAAATGTAAGGATGTAGAGGCTTGACTCACTAGGGGTAAGATAGATACTGCCTACAGGAAAATTAAAGAGACCTTTGGAGAGAAGAGAACCACTTGTATGAATATCAAGAGCTCAGATGGCAACCCAGTTCTAAGCAAAGAAGGGAAGGTAGAAAGGTGGAAGGAGTATATAGAGGGTTTATACAAGGGCAATGTACTTGAGGACAATATTATGGAAATGGAAGAGGATGTAGATGAAGATGAAATGGGAGATAAGATACTGCGTGAAGAGTTTGACAGAGCACTGAAAGACCTGAGTCGAAACAAGGCCCCGGGAGTAGACAACATTCCATTAGAACTACTGATGGCCTTGGGAGAGCCAGTCCTGACAAAACTCTACCATCTGGTGAGCAAGATGTATGAGACAGGCGAAATACCCTCAGACTTCAAGAAGAATATAATAATTCCAATCCCAAAGAAAGCAGGTGTTGACAGATGTGAAAATTACCGAACTATCAGTTTAATAAGTCACAGCTGCAAAATACTAACGCGAATTCTTTACAGACGAATGGAAAAACTGGTAGAAGCGGACCTCGGGGAAGATTAGTTTGGATTCCGTAAAAATGTTGGAACACGTGAGGCAATACTAACCTTACGACTTATCTTAGAATAAAGATTAAGAAACGGCAAACCTACGTTTCTAGCATTTGTAGACTTAGAGAAAGCTTTTGACAACGTTAACTGGAATACTCTCTTTCAAATTCTGAAGGTGGCAGGGGCAAAATACAGGGAGCGAAAGGCTATTTACAATTTGTACAGAAAACAGATGGCAGTTATAAGAGTCGAGGGGCATGAAAGGGAAGCAGTGGTTGGGAAAGGAGTGAGACAGGGTTGTAGCCTGTCCCCGATGTTATTCAATCTGTATATTGAGCAAGCACTAAAGGAAACAAAAGAAAAGTTCGGAGTAGGTATTAAAGTCCATGGAGAAGAAATAAAAACTTTGAGGTTCGCCGATGACATTGTAATTCTGTCAGAGACAGCAAAGGACTTGGAAGAGCAGTTGAATGGAATGGATAGTGTCTTGAAAGGAGGATATAAGATGAACATCAACAAAAGCAAACCGAGGATAATGGAATGTAGTCGAATTAAGTCGGGTGATGCTGAGGGAATTGGATTAGAAAATGAGACACTAAAAATAGTAAAGGAGTTTTGCTATTTAGGGAGTAAAATAACTGATGATGGTCGAAGTAGAGAGGATATAAAATGTAGACTGGCAATGGCAAGGAAAGCGTTTCTGAAGAAGAGAAATTTGTTAACATCGAGTATAGATTTAAGTGTCAGGAAGTCGTTTCTGAAAGTATTTGTATGGAGTGTAGCCATGTATGGAAGTGAAACATGGACGATAACTAGTTTGGACAAGAAGAGAATAGAAGCTTTCGAAATGTGGTGCTACAGAAGAATGCTGAAGATAAGGTGGGTAGATCACGTAACTAATGAGGAGGTATTGAATAGGATTGGAGAGAAGAGAAGTTTGTGGCACAACTTGACAAGAAGAAGGGATCGGTTGGTAGGACATGTTTTAAGGCATCAAGGGATCACAAATTTAGCATTGGAGGGCAGCGTGGAGGGTAAAAATCGTAGAGGGAGACCAAGAGATCAATACACTAAGCAGATTCAGAAGGATGTAGGTTGCAGTAGGTACTGGGAGATGAAGAAGCTTGCACAGGATAGAGTAGCATGGAGAGCTGCATCAAACCAGTCTCAGGACTGAAGACCACATCAACAACAACATCGAGGGTAAATTAAAGTCACCACCAACTATTATCGTATGTGTCGGGTACGTGTACCTTTCAGCAACTGTATCATCTGAATTGGGAGGTCGGTAAAAGGATCCAATTATTATTTTATTCCGGTTGCCAACAGGAAGTATCTACTTCAATTTCGCGAGAAGTTAAACTACTTCTGACTGCAACAAAAACGTCACCGCTAACCGTGTTTAGCCTATCCTTTTGGAACACCGTTAGGCTCTTCGCAAAAATTTCGGCTGAGCTTATATCCGGCTTTAGCCAGCTTTCAGTGCCTATAACGATTTGAGCATCAGTGCTTTCTATTAGCGCTTGGAGCTCTGGTACTTTCCCAACACAGTTACGACAGTTTACAACTGCTATACCAATGGTTCCTGTATCTACGTTCTTCCTGTGTTCAGCCTGCACCCTTTGTGACTGAAGCCCTTCTTGTGTTTTCCCGAGACCCTCTAACCAAAAAAACCGCCCAGTCCACGCCACACAGCACCTGCTACCCGTATAGCCGCCTCCTGCGTATAGTGGACGCCTGACCTATTCAGCGGAACCCGAAATCCAACCACCCTTTGGCACAAGTCGAGGAATCTGAAACCCACACGGTCGCAGAACCGTCTGAGCCTCTGATTCAGACCCTCCTCTCGGCTCTGTACTAGAGGTCCGCAATCGGTCTTGTAGACTATGCTGCAAATGGTCAGCTCTGCTTTCATCTTGCAAGCCAGACTAGCAGCCTTTACCACTTGTGTTAGCAGCTCGAAAGCAGAGAGAATCTCTTCTGAGCCAAAGTGGCACACATCATTGGTACCGACGTGAGCAACCACCTGCAGTTGGCTGCACCCTGTGCTCTTCATGGCATTCGGGATGATCCTTTCCACATCTGGAATGACTCCACCCGGTATGCTCACGGAGTGCACATTGGTTTTCTTACCCTTCTTGTCAGCCAGATCCCTAAGGGACCCCATAACGCGCCTAACGATGGAGCTCCCAACTATCAATAGTCCCACCGTCTGCGATTGCCTGGATCTTGCAGGCTGAGTGGTTTCCTCTGAAACAGGACAGGCGACAGCATACGGCTCAGCGACAGTGTCAGCCACAGACAGCACCTGGAACTTGTTAGTCAGACAAACCGGGGAGGCCTTACGTGCGGCCGCCTGGGAAGTCTTTCGCCGCTTGCTTCGCCCCGGGGCGACCTCCCACTCGACCACAGGTGAGGGGTCAGCCTCAGTGCGAGCAGTATCTGGGTTGGCCAGCGGTGAGGACCGGTCGGAGGACTCTGACGTGCTGGACGTCCGTTGGATCCCCAGGGCCGGCCCACAACAGTGGTGCCCAGCCACTGCAGCCTCGCCGGCCGAAGTGGCCGTGCGGTTAAAGGCGCTGCAGTCTGGAACCGCAAGACCGCTACGGTCGCAGGTTCGAATCCTGCCTCGGGCATGGATGTTTGTGATGTCCTTAGGTTAGTTAGGTTTAACTAGTTCTAATTTCTAGGGGACTAATGACCTTAGAAGTTGAGTCCCATAGTGCTCAGAGCCATTTGAACTACTGCAGCCTCAAGCTGTGCAACCGAAGCCATCACAGCCTCAAGCTGAGAGCGAAGTGTCACCAACTCGGCTCGCATCCGCACACAACAATCGCAGTTGCTGTCCATACTAAAGACCGTAGAAAACTAAACTATGCAGATAAACGGACTATACGGCACGTGCTGCACAACTCTACTGTAGACCCTGACGAAAACGCACGAACTGTGTCTAGTAATATGCAGATATTCAAAACGCTAACTACCGAAGCACTCAGGTGAAACTAAATAATATGCCCCTGATTAGGAACTTTTAAAATGTCACAGAATGTGGCTATTAAATATTAAATTTACACGCAGAAACTCAAGAAACTAAACTATTAAAGCACACAGAAGATATAATAAAAATCGCTTCTGGTTAGTAACTCGTAAATGTCACAAAAGCGGTTACTTCCCTGTTGCTGCGTCTTTCTCGGTCGGCTACTGCTGCCTGACTGAAGAATTTGCGGAAGAATTTAACTTCTGTCACGCTGAACGATTCTCTTCAGTCGTCGTTGGTCCCGTTCTTGCAGGATCTTTTTCAGGACGCAGGGATGTCGAGATTTGATGTTTTACCGGATTCCTGTTATTCACGGTACTCTCGTGAAATGATCGGACGGGAAAATCCCCACTTCATCCCTTCCTTGGAGAAGCTGTGTCCCATCGCTCGTACGTCGACTATAACACCACGTTCAGATCACTTACATCTTTATAAACTGCCATTGTAGCAGCAGTAACCGACCTACCAATTGCACCAGACACTTGTTGTCTTGTATAGGCTTTACCGACCGCAGCACCGCATTCTGCCTGTTAACATATCTCTGTATTTGAATACGCAAGTCTATACCAAATTTTTTGTCGCTTGAGTGTAGTATGAAACCAAATCCGTCCATTCTTTACGGCGGCGTGGGAAGGCGTTAATTGTACTTGCTGGGGGTGAGGCCACAACAGAGCGTGCAGTTATTCGCCCACCGTGGAGGCTGTTGTGAGAATTTGGCGGGCAGAGGCGCTGCATTATTTACCGTGCAGACAATACGAGGCGCGGCCGTAATATAGCCCCACGTCAATAGTGACCAGACAAAGATCAATAGAATGCAATATCGGACTCGGCTTCAGTCGTCTTATGAAAGAAGTCGTCCTTCGCAGCCCTTCAGCCTAACCTTTAAAAGGGGCGCGCCGTTCTCATTGCGGGAACACTGCCGGAGAAAAGAAGGGAAATGCCCGGCATTCCAGAACAAACATCAACTTGGCGATTAAAAAAAATCTGTTTCACCAAGTAGAGAAGTGGTGTAACACGCCACAATAAGCAATGAGACACCGTTCATTTGAACTTATAAGCTGCTTTTCTCCTCTGACTTCACAGTATTTCCAAGAGGATCTCAATTGTTCATGATACTCACTAACATAAATATGCTACTAACACACACAGAAATAACACATATAGTCCAGATGACAAAGGAAAATTAGGGAAAAAATTAATGTAGTGGACTTCAGAGTACTTCCAAGAGGATCTCAATTGTTCATGATATTCACTAACATAAATATGCTACTAACACACACAGAAATAACACATATAGTCCAGTTGACAAAGGAAAATTAGGGAAAAAATTAATGTAGCAGCAAATTTTTGTACAGTGTTAGGGGTGAGTGCAAGGCATAACATACTAAAAATCCTGACCGGTGGGGTGTGAGCGTGATGGTAGGGGTGGGGAGGGGCGCGAGGACTTTGACTATTGGACTAATAATGTCCGCGCTGCAGGGGATGGGAAAATCGCATATTAATAAAAATAGGTTTTCAAAAGATGCCAACGGCCTTGCCCCAGTGGTGACACCGGTTCCCGTCAGATCACCGAAGTTAAGCGCTGTCGGGCTGGGCAAGCACTTGGATGGGGCACGGTCTGGGTCTGCCGAGCGCTGTTGGCAAGCGGGGTGCACTAAGCCCTTGTGACGCCAGTTCAGGAACTACTTGATTGGGAAGTAGCGGCTCCGGTCACAAAAACTGACAACGGCCAGGAGAGCGTTGTGCTGACCACATGCCCCTCTACATCCGCATCCAGTGACGCCTGTCGGCTGAGGATGATACGGCAGTCGGTAGGTAGCATTGGCCTTCGAGGCCTGTTCAGGAGTAGTTTGGTTTTTAAAGTATAAAATTAATGTCTACTGTTAAACGGAGTGGGTTACAAACAAATATTGAATATATATAGCACCTGTAGGTGCAGTACAGCCGTGTTAAGAGATAAATTGTCTTCTGGGGGTGTAACAGGCAGGGATGGAGGTTCGAAATGTGAGGGAAGGCAGGTCCCCAAATTGTGTTTATGCACTTTTCTCCTTCAAAGGGTTGCAAAATGAAGTGAAAGTATGGAATTGCCCACTCCCTCCACCGCACTACGTCATAAACAGCAACTGTAGAATGTTTCACAAAGTTATATCGACTTTGCCACAGCTCGCCTTGCCAATCACTGGCGACACAGTGATCAGCCATGCACCGGTGGGAGAGGGTATTGTCCACGAAATGCATTAATACTACACGGATTACTGATATGAATCACTAATAGTTCTGACACAAGAAACGCATATGGGCAGCATCTGTGTAAATCTCTGCACAGTGTTCTACAAAGCTAGAGGGAAATTAATTCTTACATCCTGTACGGCAGCTGTATCGTTCTTCCGAGAAAGGTGACTTCCCCCACCACGAGTGTTATTTACCTGTCAGTTTATAGGCAGTCTATAACTCTCAAGCATTTGGAGCTGTTAACTGTCTATCACATAGAAAAACCTGCTGTCTGTATGTATGGGACAATGTCAATTTCATTGTCTCCACTATCAGAGGACTGAATATTTCTCTCAGCTTGAGCGTATCAAATGCATAACCCCCGCATCAGCTCTTCCACCATCTGAAAAGATCCACAGGCTGAAACTGTTTCCCTCTGTAACGTAAGAAGGGTCGGCGAAAGAGGCAGGGGGCAGGATGGCGGAGCAAAATCCCCGGGGCCCAAGATTTATGGGGGGGCACAAGTCTCTCAAGGGTTCGGATCCCCCAGGGTACTTACAAGGGAACCTCCCCATCGCACCCCCTCAGATTTAGTTATAAGTTGGCACAGTGGATAGGCCTTGAAAAACTGAACACAGATCAATCGAGAAAAGAGGAAGAAGTTGTGTGGAACTATGAAAAAAATAAGCAAAATATACAAACTGAGTAGTCCATGTGCAAGATATGCAACATCCAGGACAATGTGGGCTCAGGAGTGCCGTGGTCCCGTGGTTAGCGTGAGCAGCTGTGGAACGAGAGGTCCTTGGTTCAAGTCTTCCCTCGAGCGATAAGATTAATTTTTTTTATTTTCAGACAATTATTATCTGTCATGTGACGCACATGCCGTCACCAGTGTCGTATAGAATATATCAGACGTGTTTTCCTGTGGAGGATTCGGTTGACCTATGACCTTCCGATCAAATGTTTTCGTTTCCCATTGGAGAGGCACGTCCTTTCGTCTACTAATCGCACGGTTTTGCGGTGCGGTCGCAAAACACAGACGGTAAACTTATTACAGTGTACACAGACGTCAATGAACGAATGGACACATAATAACTTTGCGAAAATAAAGGAAGTAAAATTTTCACTCAAGGGTATACTTGAACCAAGGACATCTCATTCCGCAACTGCTCACGCTAACCACGGGACCACGGCGCTCCTGAGTTCAGACTATCCTTGATGTTGTATATATTGCACACGCACTACTCAGTTTGTATAATTTGCTTATTTTTTTTCATAGTTCCATACAACTTCTTCCTGTTTTCTCGATTGATCTGTGTTCAGTTTTTCAAGGCCTATGCACTGTGCCAACTTATAACTAAATCTGAGGGGGGTGCGATGGGGAGGTTCCCTTGTTAGCTGGCAAAAATCTACCTGTTATTGTAAAGTAATTTTTATATCATAAACTGTTCAAATGTGTGTGAATTCCTAAGGAGCCAAACTGCAGAGGTCATCGGTCTCTAGACTTACACACTACTTAAACTAACTTATGCTAAGAGCAACACACACACCCATGCCCGAGGGAGGATTCGAACCAACAGAGGGAGGGGCCGCGCAGTCCGGGACAAGGCGCCCAAGACCGAGCGGCCACTCCGCGCGGCAATTTTATATCGTGTTGTAGATAAAAGAACATTACCCCAGCACAGAGTAACTACTCTAGCTCTTTCTTTCCACTTCAGTTTTACGAGTGACAATGGCACACAGTTCTGCTTCAACATTTAATCTTGAATGCCCAATTTTTTCTTTAGACGTCGTGCACTAAAACTACCGTTTGATGGTTTCGAAAACACGTTTTCTTTAAAAGCTTTTTTTAAACTTTCCAAAACATTTCCCCAATAAATGTATACTAGAAACAGCTGTAAAACGTCGTTATAATTTGGTAGGTTTGCCAAGAAGAACCAAAGATAAGGCACATCCGATTCCACGACAAGATTATTTTACATGAAAAATACACAGAAAATATTTTGCATTCAAGAATAAAAACAACATAAAACATTTCTATTTGTATAAATACTGATGTCAAAAATTAAAGTAACAAGCGGAAATTTTGCAAGGTTGCGTGTATATTGGCACAAAACAGTATAAACAGATGATAGTAAAGCAGAAACAATGTAAAGAATATATAACGTCAACAATTTGAACATTCATAATGGTAGACAAAAAAGTTCTCCGTTTTCTTTTTCAACTAAACGGATTTGCACACACATTCCGACAACTGGTTAATGTGCTCAGTATGGGATGTGGCCAACAATACAGGCCTGACAATGACGAGGCATGTTGTGAATGTCATCAGTCTCATGCTGATGCAACAACGGGCCGGCCGGTGTGGCCGTGTGGTCTAGGCGCTTCAGTCTGGAACCGCGTGACCGCTCCGGTCGCAGGTTCGAATCCTGCCTCGGGCATGGATGTGTGTGCTGTCCTTAGGTTAGTTAGGTTTAAGTAGTTCTAAGTTCTAGGGGACTGATGACCTCAGCAGTTGAGTCCCATAGTGCTCAGAGCCATTTGAACCATTTGAACCAATAACGGCCACTCTTCCTGCGGAGTTGATCGCAAGTCTTGGAGAGTGGTTGTTGGATGCTGACGTGATGCAGTCAGTCTCCCCAGTGCATCCCAGACATGCTCTGTGGGATTCGAGAGCTACTATTGCACTTTTAACTTCAGACAACGAGAGCTACTATTGTACATTTAGCCGGCAGAAGTGGCCGTGCGGTTAAAGGCGCTGCAGTCTGGAACCGCAAGACCGCTACGTTCGCAGGTTCGAATCCTGCCTCGGGCATGGATGTGTGTGCTGTCCTTAGGTTAGTTAGGTTTAAGTAGTTCTAAGTACTAGGGGACTGATGACCTCAGCAGTTGAGTCCCATAGTGCTCAGAGCCATTTGAACCATTTGAACCAATAACGGCCACTCTTCCTGCGGAGTTGATCGCAAGTCTTGGAGAGTGGTTGTTGGATGCTGACGTGATGCAGTCAGTCTCCCCAGTGCATCCCAGACTTGCTCTGTGGGATTCGAGAGCTACTATTGCACATTTAACTTCAGACAACGAGAGCTACTATTGCACATTTAGCCGGCCGAAGTGGCCGTGCGGTTAAAGGCGCTGCAGTCTGGAACCGCAAGACCGCTACGGTCGCAGGTTCGAATCCTGCCTCGGGCATGGATGTTTGTGATGTCCTTAGGTTAGTTAGGTTTAACTAGTTCTACGTTCTAGGGGACTAATGACCTCAGCAGTTGAGTCCCATAGTGCTCAGAACCATTTTTATTGCACATTTAACTTCAGACAACGAGAGCTACTATTGCACATTTAATTTCATTAGCACTTACGAAACACTCTACTCCAGTCAGCGAATGCCGCGGACAGGTATACGATAACCAAAGTAAATTTAGATGGTCTTGTACAGGACTTGAGATATATTTTATTCAGTGAAATTCTCTTGCGAAATTTTATCTGTGTGGTTGTCATGAGTACATGCAGCCGAGAGTTGTCATGAGTTAGATACATTTTTCTGAGTGGTCCTACTTCTTTATGGTCTGTTTAGTAGCAGTCCAGCTGTTCTAAAACAGTGCTGGAAGTTCTTTACATTTCAAGTCCGATATCCGATAGAGTTGGAGGTACCGACTGACTAGAGATGCATATTACTATAAGCTCGAAATACTACCACTGATGTTGAGGTAAGACACACTGAAAGCTTACGCAATGACTTAAAATATTTTCGGGAAAATTGGTACGCCATTGTTCCTGATCTAAAATTGTTGCCAGCGCAATTAATATCGACCATGAATTTCCGGAAATGCCCACTAAGAAGAGCTGAAGCCAGGAATGAAGTGGCAGATGTGAATTCACTAGATTTCTTAGAGATACTTTATGTCATTATTGACAATCTAGGTCTAGCTTGGAAACATGATTAGAAACAGTGAAGATTTTAGATGAAACCTTTGGATTTTATGGAAACAGTTAAAATGACTGACGATCAGGTCGCTCAGGCATGCAAGTTATTTATCAGTGAATACCATTATGATACCCCAAGAGATTTAGGAGAAGAAATTAAATATCGGAAAACAACTCATACTCCAAAAATTGAATACATTACTTTATAACCATTAGAACTCTTGAATAAGACGCGCAATCTTAAAATTTTAAGCTTGTTTCACAATGTATGTGTGTATATGCGCATCTTTTTCACTCTTCCGGTGACCGTAGCTGAAGCAGAAAGGTCTTTAAGCACTCAGGCTACAGTTAGAAGTTGTCTCAGATCAACTATGTATCAACAACATCTCAGAGATTTGGGAACCTAGGTAACTGAATATATTTGGCAAGGCAACTAGACTTTGATGCTATGACTCAAAAATTTCCTACACAATGATAGCCATTTTCTTTTCAAACACTTCCTGAACGAAAGGGTCGCAAAGAACCACTGACAGTGTTAATGTCGAGTACGCTATAATATGCTCACCACTGCACGATTCATGACGGTTTATATGGGAGCACGCTTATGTCTGTTAACTAAAATGTGTGGGTACACCATGGAACGAGTGGGGACGAAACACCCTATATCGCACAATATTACTGGTACCAGACCTCTCGTCAATGTACAATTCAGGATAATTCTTAGCCTTTTGTTTTAAAGTGAAGTTAAATTAAGTTAAAATAATATAAAAAATAATATTACATGGAGCAGGCATACATTTTACAGTAGTTCATTATTGAGTACCACCTGAAGCTGAACTTTGTAAGTCATAGCAGGTTTCTGCCACGCCACTTCCACCGTCCTCTCGCTTACTTAGACTGTCTCTTTTTGTGTTTCTTTGCCACTGCCACTGCCTCCATCATACGTCGGCAGCACGAAAATTCTGTTGGCGGGGGCGGGGTGGGAGAGGGAGGCTCTCAATCGTCTGTTCCCCTATATTCACCTTATTAACATTTCGGACCAAAATGTGCTGTAGTTTGCCGGTTTGGGAAAGTCCAGACCCCACAGGCCTATGTATGGTGTCCACTCATCTCCTTTTTTTCATTTTCATTACATTTCCTATCTCTTTTCCTCGCACTCCTTCTATCTCTATGCATCTCTCTTTCTTTTTCAGTGCCTCTGTCTCTTACTGACCGTCAATATCTTCTCTCTCTTTGGCTGCCACTGCTGTTGTCTTCATCTACCTCTCTTTCTCTTTCACTGAAACTTTCTCCCTTTGCCACCATAACTGTCTCCTCTCTCTTTCTCTCCGACTGGCGCAATCTTCTCTCTCTTCCATCATCACTGACTCTCTGTTAGTATCTTTCAGCATAAAAAACGGGAATATTTTCGCATGGCGAGATTTTTGGTGAGGAAGGCGGAAAGAGGACTGATGCAGCTGGTTTCCCACTTATCAGAGAGGTTCTTTTCATGGGGGATACAGGGTGATTTTTTCCACGGTGTACAAACTCTTAGAGACTGATCGATGAGGGGATACAAAACAATAAATGGTCTAATGCACTTATGTATGAAAATGCATGGTTTCGATGCTAGAGACCATTTATTCAGCCGTACATTGTTAAAGAGAAGTGTTGAAAATGGTTTCCATGTGCCTCAATGCATGTTCTGTCTCACATGTTCACATCGGATAGGCTGCATCCGAACAGTGTCAAAGGTACCAGGAATACGCTGCTCCAGTGTCTCCACATCTGAAATGAGCTCTGCATGCACGATACTTTTGAGATGGCCGCATAACCAGAAATCTCACGGGCTGAGATCCCGCGAAAGAACAGGCCTCGCAACTGGACCCCTTCGTCCGATCCATCGACCAGGGAAGACAAGCCGGCCGTTGTGGCCGAGCGGTTCTAGGCGCTTCAGTCTAGAACCGCGCTGCTGCTACGGTCGCAGATTCGAATCCTGCATCGGGCATGGATGTGTGGGATGTCCTTAGATTAGTTAGGTTTAAGTAGTTCTAAGTCTATGGGACTGATGACCTCAGATGTTAAATCCCATAGTGCTCAGAGCCATTTGAACCATTTGAGAGAAGACACGATTGAGATGCGTTCGAACATTAATTGGCGAAGTGGGTTGGAGCACCGTCATGTAGCAGCCACATAACCATTCGAATCATCAGTGGCACTTCTTGCGGGAGACAAAGTCATCCACAAGAAACGCCGTAGTTCCAACCTGTTAGGCGACACTGAAGGAAGACTGGTCCCAAAATACAGTCGTCAATTATCCCGGTCTGCACATTCTGGCTGCACCAGCGCTGATGATTCGCTGTCACTCTACCGTGGATCTGCATACAATCGGACCAATGACTGATACTAAAGTTGAAGATACCACTCTGCGTAAAGATGGCCTCATCTGTGAATAGGATGGATGACACAGATCCTGGAATCGCGGTTGCCTGGCGAAGAAACCAGTGACAAAACTGCTCCCGATGTGGGAAGTCTGTCGCTAGTAAGCCCTGCAGACGATGCAGGTGATGAGTGTAGTAACAATTGTCATAAAGAATGTTCCACAGTACCACCCTCTAGGAGCGAACCATGCATGCTGTAACTGTGACTGCATGGTACAGCGCGTATTATACCGCAGTCTTTGTAACAAATATGATTGAATAAATGGTCTCTAGTACGGAAACCATGCATTTCCGGACTTAAGTTCATATGACCTTTATTGTTCCCTGTCCTCTCATCGATCAGTCCCTTGAGTTTTTACACGGTGGAAAAAAATCACCCTCTATATTCGCCTTTTTGTGCTCCAGCAGGAACATTTTTCTGCTGCTTCACTGCTCTTCCCTGTAACAGCAGCCTATGCAGCTTATATAAAACAAATTCTATAGGTCAGTAAAGTTTTGACAATTTATTTATATACTTTCGACACATTCGTATCACTTGACACATAAGTGAGCATAATATGAGGTTGACAGAAAATCGTTTGCTCTGCGTTTTTCTCAATGCCTTACTCATAGATCGTGTTTCATCGGAAATGCCCGGTTTATTGTTTGTATCATAAACAAGTGAAAAATTTATTATAAATATTTTACTGAGTTTGCAGTCTTTCCAGCTTTACATAATTTTTGACAGTCATTTTAAGTTTTTTAAGTCTTGTTAAGACCCTTCTTAGCCCATTTTTTTGTTACTGCAGTTTCACTTTGGACATATTTGTGTGAGCGTGGAGTGCCCATTCTACACAGACGGTGGGTCATAATGTTTCATTGGTGAAAAGTGCTGACGAAAAACGAAGTTTGGTGGCCTCAGAATCCTTGCAATCACCTTAGAATCCTTGCCATGCGTACACAACGTCTGTTAAAACTACATTTACCCCTCAGAACGAATATTACGTGCGTATTTTACTGCATAAGTACGACAAATTTGAACTTCTGGATCTTGATAATGGACGATGATATCGAAAAATATTTCGAATTCTCCTGAGAATATCATTTTAAGAACATATGGAAAAATTTTCGGCGATCTGCCATGAACAGAAATTATAAAATTGGCCATCCTCACAATTGATGCTTTTCGAACCCACATATGGTGGCTTTTCTAGTTTTTCTCGAGAATCGCCAATTAACAAATGATGATTTTTAAGAGCACCTGAGGTCCACCCTACATCATACCTAACGCAAAAGAACCAACCGATTTGCACAATTTTCCTGGGCGGAAGAAACTATATAATGTTTAAATTTTGACCCTGTACTCTAGGATAGCTACAGTACGCCTGTTCTTCCGATAGGTATATAAATGGTCTCTCGACCGAGAGCTATCCAAAACAGTTGACCTCTTATCTTTCTGAGCAACAGAATCCGAGATATAATCCCCTGCCAAATCGGCTTTTTGTGCACAGCTTTTTGCAATATGTTGGTACCGTCCACTGTCATGCATGGACCGATTGCATTTCTAAAATTTTTTTGTAAATTTGTGGTGAGATCTTATGGACCAAACTGCTTAGGTCATCGTCCCTAAGCTTACGCACTACTTAATCTAACTTAAACTAACTTACGCTACGGACAACACACATACCCATGCTCGAACTTCCGACGGGGGAGCCGCGTGGACAGTGACAAGATGCCTCAGACAGCGCGGCTACATTTTTGCGGATATACTACTGGTCATTAAAATTGCTACACCACGAAGATGACGTGCTACAGACGCGAAATCTAACCGACAGCAAAAAGATGCTGTGATATGCAAATGATTAGCTTTGCAGAGCATTCACACAAGTTTGGCACCGGTGGCAACACCTACAACGTGCTGACATGAAGAAAGTTTCCAACCGATTTCTCATACACAAACAACATTTGACCGGCGTTGCCTGGTGAAACGTTGTTGTGATGCCTCGTGTAACGAGGAGAAATGCGTACCATCACGTTTCCGACTTTGATAAAGGTCGGATTGTAGCCTATCGCGATTGCGGTTCATCGTATCGCGACATTGCTGCTCGCGTTGGTCGAGATCCAATGACTGTTAGCAGAATATAGAATCGGTGGGTTCAGGAGGGTAATACGGAACGCCGTGCTGGATCCCAACGGCCTCGTATCACTAGCAGTCGAGATGTCAGGCATCTTATCCGCATGGCTGTAACTGATTCGATCCCTGAGTCAACAGATGGGGACGTTTGCAAGACAAGAACCATTTGCACGAACAGTTCGACGACGTTTGCAGCATCATTGACTATCAGCTCGGAGACCATGGCTGCGGTTACCCTTGACGCTGCATCACAGACAGGAGCGCCTGCGATGGTGTACTCCACGACGAACCTGGGTGCACGAATAGCAAAAAGTCATTTTTTTCGATGAATCCAGGTTCTGTTTACAGTATCGTGATGGTCGCATCCGTGTTTGGCGACATCGCGGTGAACGCATATTGGAAGCGTGTATTCGTCATCGCCATACTGGCGTATCACCCGGCTTGATGGTATGGGGTGCCATTGGTTACACGTCTCGGTCACCTCTTGTTCACATTGACGGCACTTTGAACAGTGAACGTTACATTTCATTTCAAATGTGTTACGACCCGTGGCTCTACCCTTTATTCGATCCCTGCCAAACCCTACATTTCAGCATGATAACGTTGCAGGTCCTGGACGGGCCTTTCTGGATACAGAAAATGTTCGACTGCTGCCTTGGTCAGCACATTCTCCAGATCTCTCACCAATTGAAAACGTCTGGTCAATGGTGGCCGAGCAACTGGCTCGTCACAATACGCCAGTCACTACTCTTGATGAACTGTGGTATCGTGTTGAAGCTGCATAGGCAGCTGTACCTGTACACGCCATCCAAGCTCTGTTTGACTCAATGCCCAGGCGTATCAAGGCTGATATTACTGCCAGAGGTGGTTGTTCTGGGTAGTGATTTCTCAGGATCTATGCACCCAAATTGCGTGAAAATGTAATCACATGTCAGTTCTAGTATAATATATTTGTCCAATGAATACCCGTTTATCATCTGCATTTCTTCTTGGTGTAGCAATTTTAATGGCCAGTAGTGTACATTTGGTGTTTAGTAAAAAATAATGTTTGTTCTATATTTTATCCCAATGAGCATTTCGTGCGTACCTCCAGTGTTCCTGTAATTGCATTATTTTTAAATCATGTCAAACCTTGTTTAAAATAACAAAAAACTGGGTTGCCGTATTTGGAGACGACTCCAATCATGCATCTTGCCCCGAGTCCAGCCCTGAATCTCAGCGGCATTGAACGTAAGTAGGTCACTTCGGTGTTACCAGGTTTCTGATATTTCAGCGTAAGTCAAGTAATGCATTACGACAGATTATTGTTCTGGATTCAAACGTGATCAGCCTTATTCCATCAGACATTTTGACACCCACCTTGCAAGATGTGTGGCAAGTGGTTCCACTCAGTGTAACCCACTCTACGAGTGACAGCAGTTCCTGAATGGAAGATATTCTGGCAGTATACCTGTAATCAATTAATGGTGAGGGAAGTGCATTATCTTTCTGCTTATTCATTAATTCACCAACAATGACTACAGCACGGTTAAAAGGCTTAACAGCATTCTGTCACCGACAGACAGGAGCAACATGCTGCATTTACCATCCCAATCCCTCTCCTGTCAACACTACGTGGGTTAATGACAACATACCTCTTGCAAATTAAGCGCTTCTCAGCCAGTGTCTATAGGAACGCATTTAACATAAAAGCTCGGTTAACAGCAGCAAAGAGGTACACAATAAACTGAAAATAATTCCATTATATAAACACGACTTCATTGAAGTTATTTTGTTTACTTACATAAGAGACATGGGCAAGAAATGATAGTAAAATATAATCTGTAAACTGAAAAACGAGCATTTCTCCTGATGGAGGAAGATGCCTCTCCCGGAAGAAGACTACAGCTGTCATACAGGATGACTAAGAATCAACTGTGTCGCAGATTTACGTAGACGCTGTCCATATGTTTTATGTCTCTGTAGTAGTAGCAGCTCATATTCGTATTTCATCTAGTGTGAATACACTGTGCAGAAAATAAACACTCTTCCCGCCCTCCCCCACCCCCACCCCTCTCCAGCAGAGTGTCTACACACTGCGACACCAGTGATTCATAAGGCAAGCAGCGGAAGTGTCGATATAACTTCCTGAGACACCCAGAGTTGTCTTTTGTAACGTGGTGCGGTAGAGAGAATTAGGAATAGTCTGCCTGCACTTCGTTTTGCAGATCTTTGAAGGAGAGAAGTGCATGATCACCATCCAGCGACCTAACTCCCTTATGCTGCTAACCTCCACTCCCAATTTGCCATCCTGATAAACCCCCTGAGGCCCTGATATAGACCCGCTTCGCATGATCCTCGGGACGGTGCGAATGAAAGAACGGAGGACTGGAGCACGATTTTTTACGCAGTCCGTAGTTGGAGCATTTAACGATATAAAAGTCATACTATTGGCTAGTGCTAAGCGAACTTTGTGCTCATTGGTGGGCAATGTTTTTTCGAAAGATACTCCGAGTAAAGCAAACACAATAGACTTGTGCTCTTATTATTCACATGGCATTCTGGTGGCCGGTTTCTTTTAGGCTAGTAGTAGCTTTCTCGTAGAAGAACATGTTCAACTATCAGCATTTCTCTCTGGCAGCAGACTTCAGTTCCGATAGCAGATGGCTCTTGGATGGCAGATTTACAGGTAGACAGACGGAGTTCACTTGCAGAGCAGACCGGGGCGAGACTTATATGGGCAACGTTCTGTCTGCACGTCGACATACACACAATGGTGAGAACATCTAGCGGCGTTTGCTGGTTAAGGTGGAACTGAGTTAAATATCTGCTGACATCTCAGTAAATTCAAGCTGTCTTTTCATTAATAGAGAGACAAGCAAGTTGCCAGTAATCGCATACTCTCTTTCAGGCATGACCATGCAATCACTTGTTTCATTTTGCGGTTATGTTGAACGTTATTAATACGTCAGAAAGTTGATTTGCACGAACTCCGTTTCCCTCTTAAACTATCTTGGCTAGCCGTGCCATTGTTTCTTATAACTTAGCTTTTTATGTCTCGTATTTGATGCTTTAGCTATGTGCTCCATTAGAAATTTTGTTATGTCCATCATAAATTTGTGCACACTAAGAACTGTAAAAAATATTGGGATTTACTGAGACTAAGCTTTTGATTCTTAATTAGTAAATCAACTTCATATGGTTAGTTAACAGTAAATTATGGGAATAACAGTACCTATAATTCAATGCTGGTGTCAACCTTTTTTCATTAATTGTGTTAGGTAGATACCTTGCGTAATTTCTTTTTAAGCATTGCGTTTCGAGGAGCTATCTACCGCTCTGCAGGTTCAGACTAATACAGGTCAACTGAAGGACTCAAAGCGGTATTTCGCATGTACGAGGGCTATTCAGAAAGTAAAAAAATGGTTCAAATGGCTCTGAGCACTATGGGACTCAACTGCTGTGGTCATCAGTCCCCTAGAACTTAGAACTACTTAAACCTAACTAACCTAAGGACATCACACACATCCATGCCCGAGGCAGGATTCGAACCTGCGACCGTAGCAGTCGCACGGTTCCGGACTGCGCGCCTAGAACCGCGAGACCACCGCGGCCGGCTCAGAAAGTAAGGTCCGATCGATCGCGAAATGGAAACCACAGTGAAAATCCGATGAAGTTTCACATAGTTGTGTTAGACAGTGTCTCTAGTATGACCATCGATCGCATCACATCGCTCTTTTCAATTCTGATCGCACAGCGCGTAAAGAAGCCGGAAGAACGGTGTCCCTCCAAGTATGAGTGTCTGTGAGAGATTTCGCCTGATTTCATGCAGCCCACACAACGTAACTGTCGTACAGTTCCTTCTGCATGACAATCCTAGGCCATACATTGCAGGGGCAATGAGGTTTCCGATGGGAAGTGTTTCGTCACCCACCATACAGCCCATACAGCCTGGATGTGTCTCCCTCTGTCACAGACAACAAGCTGCAGACCAACGTAGAGAATTGGTGGCAAATACAGGCGGCTGCCTTCTCTGACAAGGTTATCGGAAAGTTGGTACAATACCACGAGAAATAAGTCAGTCAGAGCGGCAACTGTGTAGAAAATCGATTGGAAGGTGTAGCTAACTCTTTAACATAAAACTTTTTTGACTTTTGCTGTGATTCCCATTTCGCGGCCGATCGGACCTTACTTTCCCAACAGCCCTTGTACTAAAGACACAGATAGTTTTGAATAGTTTTTCCACCGCGCATTCTAAGAACATTATGTGGCTGTTACAAGTTACCTCTCGGGAAGGTCACCGACTCCTCCGTTATGTCCAAAATATAGTAAGAACATTTCAAAATACCTCTTACAATTTATTTCTGTCAGGAGATGTCTTGTGCTCAAAAAAAGGCATCTTTGATTTTTATCTGAATAACATTAATTTCATACTGAGTATTTCATATACGGCAATAATTACTTTTTATCAGATTAATACAAATACAGTCGATTTGCTCAGAGTTTCAGAAAAAGGTATCACATCTACTCAATCAAACTAGTTTACATACATCTCTTCAAAAGTGTAAATACAATATACAAACGGCAAAAAAGAAGAAAATCACTTACCAATTTACAGGAACATCAATTACACATAAAACAGGATTATATACAACTATTTTTAGTTTCTGCTCCAGAATCATGTTTCAGTTATTGCAATATTCATTAAAGTTAACGTGATGTGCTTTAGTGGTTGGTATCTGTGGGGTAAACTGGTTTGTACTCTCTCTTTCCAGTTCAAGTAACGGCTCCATCACTTCGCCCGCTGTCTTCTTTAAATTAAACCATGGTAAAATGACTGGAGATCCCACATTACAATAGCAGTTGAGCCGGATCAGGTAAGCTTGGAAACCTTGGCGAGGAATTAATAAACTCGTTGGCACGCAAGTACTACCAGAAGATTTGTATTTAGTTATTACATGTCACGTCACGTCATGATTATATATTTTGTGGACGTCTCCATTTTTTATTACTTTGTACAACATTTTACTTTGGAGATAAGGCATCCACAATTGCATTCCAAGTGACAAAGGGCCTCCTCCTCTTGTTCAGTTCTGAACAACTGAAAACGGTCTAAGTGTAGAAACGTGTCATGGAAAAATTTTGGAACGACTGCTGCTGCTACTCATTGAAAAGTTTTCGTTTTAACAGCTTCTTCCTTTCCTCTTATTGGGAGTTTCTCTTCGACTCTATTTTTCATTTTTCGAGCCTTTGCCGGCCGCGGTGGCCGTGCGGTTCTGGCGCTGCAGTCCGGAACCGCGGGACTGCTACGGTCGCAGGTTCGAATCCTGCCTCGGGCATGGGTGTGTGTGATGTCCTTAGGTTAGTTAGGTTTAAGTAGTTCTAAGTTCTAGGGGACTTATGACCTAAGACGTTGAGTCCCATAGTGCTCAGAGCCATTTGAACCAAGCCATTTCGAGCCTTTTATTGCACATCTTACATTTACTTGAAGAAACTGTTATACTACATATATGGCACATCTGCATTTATATTCTGAAAACTGCTTTGCAGTGGGTGGCGGGGAGTACTTCTGGTACTATAAAATGAAAAGCTAATATGAAGAAAGGAAAACACAAGTTTAAAATTAAGAATGAACTTTACATGAAAATACGCTGGAAACAGATATAGCAGCAACTGAAAGAGCGAAGTTATTAAGGGGAGACGGAACGCAATTTTTATCCCTATTCTGTCAATACTATTTTACCCTTTGAATGGGTACACTTTTCAAAAGAACTATAGGTGATAAAACAACGAAATTTTTACTGCATGTATATAACATATATTCCTCAATTTGCAAGTAAAATGAACATAATACCTCTTATGGTTTTGAAGAAAAAATTTTATTCTTTCACTAGTAAAATTTAACTTTTTTGTACATTAATTATTATAAAACAGTTTCTGATTGTTTGGTGGTTCTCAATTTACTTTTAATAACTTATTACCATCATCAGTACAAATTGACCAAATTTCATGTTTCTAACCCCACTAGTTTATCAAATAATAGTTTTGAGAAAAATCCATTCAAAGTTTAATATTGCAATTCTAGTATAGTTATTTGTGAGAATTACTTACCACTTATATTTTCCTGCACGATACTGAGCATCAACTGAATCATACTGATCTTCTTTTCATCTCTTGGTCCCTGTTCTTTTCTGTCTGGCTTCTTTTGTGCATTTTAAATTAGCAGTATCTGCTTAGCGGATTCTCTCTTTGTCTATTTTGCAGTATTTCCACTAGATTTTTATGCCCAATAATTCCACAACATGCAGTTTTCTAATTACACCATCATTGGGGCATAAAATAGCGTCATAAACACCAAATTTCATGTTTATAAGCTGAACAAGCACAGTTTTCGGTAACCGGTTCCAAATGACAGAATTCACACATTCATTTAAATTTTGGGTTTCCCCATGAAGATAGTTCAACATGGCATCTTTACAAAGGTGTCTAAATATGGGTTTAATTTCATTAATTAATGATGCAGGTAAAGAATGTTTATGGTCATATCTGGCCCTTCTCCTGTACTTGCACCAAGTGTCAGGTCATTCGGGCAAAGACCGTGTGTCAGGAAAACCATCATATCTCACGAAAAAACTGTCATATTTACGAGGTGCATTCAAGTTCTAAGGCCTCCGATTTTCGATTTTTTTTCTGCGGACAGGAAAGAGATAGAAACATGCGCATTGTTTTAAAATGAGGCCACGTTCATTGTCAATACGTCCCAGAGATGGCAGCACCGTATGGCAGATGGAATTTTACCGTCAGCGGCGAGAATGAGAACTGTTTTAAATACTTAAAATGGTGACGTTTACCTTACTTGAACAGCGTGCAATCATTCGTTTTCTGAATTTGCGTGGTGTGAAACCAATTGAAATTCATCGACAGTTGAAGGAGACATGTGGTGATGGAGTTATGGATGTGTCGAAAGTGTGTTCATGGGTGCGACAGTTTAATGAAGGCAGAACATCGTGTGACAACAAACCGAAACAACCTCGGGCTCACACAAGCTGGTCTGACGACATGATCGAGAAAGTGGAGAGAATTGTTTTGGGGGATCGCCGAATGACTGTTGAACAGATCGCTTCCAGAGTTGGCATTTCTGTGGGTTCTGTGCACACAATCCTGCACGACGACCTAAAAATGCGAAAAGTGTCATCCAGGTGGGTGCCAGGAATGCTGACGGACGACCACACGGCTGCCCGTGTGGCATGTTACCAAGCAATGTTGACGCGCAACGACAGCACGAATGGGACTTTGTTTTCGTCGGTTGTGACAATGGATGAGACGTGGATGCCATTTTTCAATCCAGAGACAAAGCGCCAGTGAGCTCAGTGGAAGCACACAGATTCACCTCCACCAAAAAAATTTCGGGTAACCGCCAGTGCTGGAGAAATGATGGTGTCCATGTTCTGGGACAGCGAGGGCGTAATCCTTACCCATTGCGTTCCAAAGGGCGCTACAGTAACAGGTGCATCCTACGAAAATGTTTTGAAGAACAAATTCCTTCCTGCACTGCAACAAAAACGTCCGGGAAGGGCTGCGCGTGTGCTGTTTCACCAAGACAACGCACCCGTACATCGAGCTAACGTTACGCAACAGTTTCTTCGTGATAACAACTTTGAAGTGATTCCTCATGCTCCCTACTCACCTGACCTGGCTCCTAGTGACTTTTGGCTTTTTCCAACAATGAAAGACACTCTCCATGGCCGCACATTCACCAGCCGTGCTGCTATTTCCTCAGCGATTTACCAGTGGTCAAAACAGACTCCTAAAGAAGCCTTCGCCGCTGCCATGGAATCATGGCGTCAGCGTTGTGAAAAATGTGTACGTCTGCAGGGTGATTACATCGAGAAGTAACGCCAGTTTCATCGATTTCAGGTGAGTAGTTAATTAGAAAAAAAATCGGAGGCCTTAGAACTTGAATGCACCTCGTATATAAAACGAAAACTGTTTCATGCAGGAAAGATCAGGCATTTCAAATATGCTAAAATCTAAAAACCGAATTTTTGAAGCCCACTTGCCTTCCATCTCCCCTTAATGAGACACATTCAGTGCAATATGACAAACCTTAAGACTTTCTGAGTTAGATTCCACTGGATACATGAACAGTTTAGAACATTATACGTCCAAAAGTGGGTTAAATGAAAGGTACTTGCCAACAAAGAGATCTCGAAGACAAATTTACATGTGGTATATAAAATAGCAAACAAACAAACGCCGAACAGGTCTTGAAGACTCAACGGTACCGGCAGGCCGCCGTGTCATCCTCAGCCCTTAGCTGTCAGCAGCAGTAGATGCACATACGGGGAGCATGTGGTCACCACACTGCTCTCCTGGCTGTTGTCCGTTTTCGTGACTGGTGCCCCTATTTCTCAATCAAGTAGCTCCTGAACTGGCCTCTCGAGGGCTGAGTTTTCGTGACTAGTGCCCCTATTTCTCAATCAAGTAGCTCCTGAACTGGCCTCTCGAGGGCTGAGTTTTCGTGACTAGTGTCCCTATTTCTCAATCAAGTAGCTCCTGAACTGGCCTCTCGAGGGCTGAGTTTTCGTGACTAGTGCCCCTATTTCTCAATCAAGTAGCTCCTGAACTGGCCTCTCGAGGGCTGAGTTTTCGTGACTAGTGCCCCTATTTCTCAATCAAGTAGCTCCTGAACTGGCCTCTCGAGGGCTGAGTTTTCGTGACTAGTGCCCCTATTTCTCAATCAAGTAGCTCCTGAACTGGCCTCTCGAGGGCTGAGTTTTCGTGACTAGTGCCCCTATTTCTCAATCAAGTAGCTCCTGAACTGGCCTCTCGAGGGCTGAGTTTTCGTGACTAGTGCCCCTATTTCTCAATCAAGTAGCTCCTGAACTGGCCTCTCGAGGGCTGAGTTTTCGTGACTAGTGCCCCTATTTCTCAATCAAGTAGCTCCTGAACTGGCCTCTCGAGGGCTGAGTGCACCCCACTTTCCAACAGCTTTCGGCAGACCCAGACGGTGACCCATCCAAGTGCTAGCCAAGCCGGACAGCGTTTAACTTCGGTGATCTGACAGGAATCGGTGTTACCACTGCTGAAATGGCATTAGCATACGTGGTATATACATAATACATATATCTTTCGAGGCTAAAAATGAAATAGCTACCCCACCATATTTCACCACCTCCTTTTCTGTCGACGTTTCTACCTTTCATCTGTAAATGTGGGTGTATGAATGTATGTATGTAGGAAGATGAATGACTTCTCTAAACTTTACCAGCAGTTTTTCTGACAGTCAAAAACTGACCATTATAGCGTGAAGCATGGGAAATTGTTTTGTCGCATGGTTAATTCTCTGCAAAAGATCCTACAGAATTTTGTTCGTTCCACCTCTCTAAATGTGGACTTCAATGTCTGAGGAGATTGCCCTGTCACCCTAACGATCTCGAAAACCATCGCTTCGATGCAAATACTGATCGTTTTCAATTAGCGTTACATGTTATCTCCTTATCCCCTCCGCCCACAGACAATTATGTCTTATTAACAACTTCACTTTTGTCATGAAGTGGATTGTATGTGTACCAGATTTGGTTAAAACGTTTAAGACATTCTGGTGTTGATTCACACACACCGAGGTCCGTCCTACTTCCACAGTACTAATAAGACTCAATGAGCAGGGCAACTAGCCCATAGCAACTTGCCAGCCCTACGATTCTGCTGGCTTAGGGTACATACATTAACTCATATCAGTTCAGCTGACATACCTGATGATGGCATGGACTGCCTAACTCCTAGATAACTATATATTCGGCACGAAAAAATCCCATTTCTTAATTTATGGCAAGAATCAGTACATAGTACGGAGGTGATTATTTTTACTGCATTCTGCATGTTACTTTCCTAGCACGTGTCTAAACGTGCTTTAAGTCCAGAGTTACAAAGTTCTAAGTAATTTCAGGGAGCAAATCCCTTTTTAATGCACTCGCAGGTTAAATTTGTGTAAGTATCGTGTTGTGTGATAACATACCTTATGAACATATACCGGTGTCCAAAATTTGTTGTTGTATTGTAAAGCTGTTCCAATTTATCTCTATTTAACGCATTTCAAATCAGAAATTCTGTAAGCATCTAGCTTCCCCAAAATTGACTTTGGTCCCTTTATTGTTTATATTGAATGTAGTAATTCCGCTTATATCTGTTAAAAGTATCTGTAGAGATAGTGGCAATATTTCATGACTTCACATTGTGGAGTGGGCTTTAACATCCCAGAATGCTTGAAAATGACAAAATGACGAAATTGCAATCGCAACAAATATTTTTATCGCTTATAAGCGGAATGCCTACATTCAGTATTATCAGTTTTTGGACTAAAGTGAATTTTGAGGAAGCTAGGCACTTATGTACAGCATGTGCCCTGCGAAAACCATGGTCGTGTTTTCTGCGTTGGTGTCATTGTATGTGCAATGAAATCTCCTCAGCCCACACTGGCAGCTATTGACTTGAAGATCGCAAGTTAGTCAGCAGTTCAGCAAGCGTTCAAAGATCTTCCCTGTGCAGCTACTGACACCGGCGCTGCTATAGCTGCTTGGAGACATAGGGTCGTTCGCTAGTCTAAGCAGGACAAGTACAGTCGTCTGCCTTCGGAAATCTGTATAATGTCCTGATAGCCAGATTTGATTAAATAAGTAGAGAAGGATTTCCTTTTCTCGTCTTTTAATTAACCAAAACTTGAAAGGGACTCTCAAGGGGACGGTGACCAAAAGAAAAATACTGTTTAATCAACGAGTCTCAGTGTGGAATGTCAGAAGTCTGAATGTGAAACCGCGTAACATGAGTAGGATTCGTCTTGAATGGTAAGATAGAGTGGGGAGTTCAGGGATAGAATTATGCTCATTAAGTCGACAGCAAACCAATGCCAACAGCTACATTTCATGTAAATATGCCTACGTCACAAGCAGAAGGTGCAGAAAAGTCTGACATTGAACGTAGCATGTAAAATGACATGAAAATCTAATAATACTGGGAGATTGGAACGCTATAGTATGGGAGGGAATAGAAGACGTAGTTGTGGGGGACTACAGGTTTGTAGTAGAGAGAGTTCAGCAACAACTTAGAACTAGTAATAACGAATATACTGTTTAGAAATCACAAGAGCGGGAGATATACTTGGAAACGGACTGGAAACACAGGAAAATTCCAGCTGCTGAGAAAGGGGTTCGGAAATCAAATAGTGGAGTGTATTGTGTACCCAGCAGCATACATTGATTCAAATCACAACTTATTAATGATGAAGAGTAGTTTGAAGTTTAAGACAATGATATGGAAGATGCTATTTTGTCTAAAACTGACATTTTGAGACCGTGGCTGTGTACAAAATAAATGTTGATTCTTGCAAAGAAGAAAACAGCGACTTACCACTGTTAATACAGCTATTTACTTACACAAATAGTGTTGTTACCGGTTACAAACCGATAGTTAAATCTCCGGACGGTTGTTCACGTCAGGATAAAAATTTATAGTTATTTACATTAGTTGCCGTTTTCCTCTCCCTCGTAGCTTCGTAGCTAAATTTCCTTGGGGTAGTGGTGCCCTACAGCAAAACCGAGGTGAGAAAAGTCCTATTTAACTGTAACTTTAATTAATAACGAATGAAAACAATCTACAGAAGCTCTAAGGTAAAACTGGATTAGCTTTAGGTTACTTACTGTACATCGAAATTCCTTTGTCATTATGTTACACTGTTGGGTGCTTGTGCTCACGACATTGTAATCTGCACGGTGACAATTATTGTATTACATTTTTAAAAAACGTAAATTATTTACAAACGACGGCGAGCGCACATTCTATCCAACACGTAAACGTCACTACACATATTCGGATTTAGGTTATGACATGTTCGATATGCCTGCCATCATTGGCGATGATGTGGCGCAGCCCAATAACGAATTTATGCACGGCCCGCTGAAGTGTCGGAACATCGATGCTGTCGATGACCTCCTGAATGGCTGTTGTCAGATCAGCAACGGTTTTGGGGGTCATTATTGCACACCTTGACTTTAATATACCCCCACAAAAAGGTGCCGCATGTATTCAGATCCGGATAATACGGCGGCCAATCGAGACCCATGCCAGTGGCCTCTCGGTACCCCAGAGCCAGAATGCGGTGTCCAAAGTGCTCCTCCAGGACATAAAACAGTCCTGCTTCGATGGGGTCGAGCTCCGTCTTGCAATAACCCAACCTTGTCGAACTCGTGGTCGCTTTGGATAATGGAGATGAAATCATTTTCCAAAATCTTCGCGTACCGTCCAGTACCCACCGTGCCATCAAGGAATATCGCATTCCGTGACTGGACATTGCACACCACATAGTCACCCGTTGAGGCTGAAGAGACATATGTATCGCGAAATGTGGATTCTCAGTCGCCCAAACGTGCTAATTTTACTTATTGACGAACCCATCCAAATGAAAGTGGGCTTCGTCGCTAAACGAAACCATACAATACATACTCAGTACGATCATTCCCCGCGGCCAACCGTGCAGTTTGAACGTCCTAACGCAAACCGTTCTCAAATTATGACGATTTTATTACACATAGTTCGAGAATTGTCATCCTGTACTACACTACTATACAGGGAGTCCCAGAAGTTTTGCGACAAACTTCGAGGGGTTGTAGAGGGTGTCTTGAGGAACAAATCGAGGATAGGAACCCGTATCTGGAAACGTAATGCAATGATGGTACAGATCGGCGAAGTTATAGGTGCCGTGGCGTACCGTTACGCCATCCTTTCGTCGGTAAGCGTGATTTCGTATGCTGTCGGACCTTAGGCGAAACGTCTCACAATATTATTTGTTATTCAGTGAATGCGATGATTATCACGGTCGCCAGTGGAGAGGACAGAGCTAGCTGCTGCGTAGAAATGCCTTGTTTCTTATGAATATGACGCTCTGTTGCCTCAGTGGATGATGGTTTTGGATACATGTTTCCATCCACACTTTATGTTTTTTTCTTGGAACCGTCTATAATCTCCAATGTTTTTCGCTATACAGGAGAAAAATAAACTGCAGATGGAAACCTGTGGCCGAAAACATCATCCACATAAACAGCAGAGCATGGCGTTCGTGGAAGACTAGGTCTTTCTACTCAGGAGCTAGCTCCATCTCCTCTACTGGAGATCATGGCAATCAGTCACGATCACTGAATAACAAACAACATTGCGAGACGTCCCACCTCCGGTCTGTCAGTATACCACAACGCGTTTGCTGCCAAAGGGATGGCCTAGTGACAGGGGCTGGCGCCTATAATTCAACGCTCTGTAGCGTCGTTGGACGATATTTCCGGGCACGGGTTACTGCCCTCGAGTTGTTCCTCAAAACACCCTGTACAACCCCTCGAAGTTTATCGCAACGTTTTTGGTATACCCTGAATAAAGACAAGTTGTCAAATCTCAAAAAGTTCTTAAAGGGCGTCATCGATTTACGTCATATTTTTATAAGGAATTCTAATGAACATTCGGACTGACACAGACTATCTATTTTTAATATATATATATATATATATATATATATATATATATATATATATATATATATGTGTGTGTGTGTGTGTGTGTGTGTGTGTGTGTGTGTGTGTGTGTGTGTAACATGAAAAGGAAAAACGTTGTTAACAGAAATCTCAAAAGCTTCCTGACCAACTTAATTCAAATTTTTACAATTTACTCTGGTAAAGGTTTGTACGGACTAATTGTATGTTTTTTTTCAATAAATGTTATTTATAAGTACATATATGATGTATAATAGGGAAACGTTGTTAGAAAAAGTCACGAAAAGTTCTTGACCGAATAGCTTCAATTTTTTACGCAATAGTCTAATAATCATTCAGATGGACATACGTTGTATATGTTTTTAAACAATGTTCAGGTTTTCTTGCAAAACCGACTGTGAAAAAGAGAATTCATTGCTGTGCTCTGCTGTAAAAATGTACAATTTTGTTTCCTTCCTCGCAGTTAGTTTACACAGGAAAGAGGAAAGTTGCATTTGTAGTTTATCGGCTTATGATTAAAATACTACTAGGGAACATTACTTTGCAGTAGCAATAAACAAGGTTCGATGTCATAGAGAGTGTGCAAGAGAAGATGGACAAGGGGGGAGGGGGAGGGCGGGGGGAGATGGAAATAGAGAGGGGATAGGAATAAATGGACAGAGAGAGGAGAAGGAAGAGATTGAGAGGGGAGGAGGAGCTGGAGAGAGGGTGAGGAGATGAAGGACAGAGAGATGGTTTAGGAGAATGAGATTGTCTAAGAGAGTGGTGAAATGACAGAAGGAGTGAAGGAGATTAGGAGATGTATCAATTCCCATACACATGTAGTAGTTGTGACATACACCGACTAGTTTTTTTGATGTGGGAGACTACATGGGTAGATGGCGATATCACAGATAAAACAATGCCAATGAATTTCTCTCTCAGAGATGTTACGATATGTGCAGTTGACTGAACAAGGATTGTTCGCCCCTCAGAATTTTAAGTTTGGTCATCAGTGCCATCTTCCAACACTGTAGGTTACGGTAGTGCCTAGAGTGTCGTCCTCTCGAGACGTTCCAGTATGGTATCCGCTCGTAGTGAAGTGGTAAAAGTCGTACAATACACTTACGAAGTCGCCACTTCGAGCCCACCCGTTCATCTATTTTTATAACTAATTTTGAGGATTCTGCTACAGGTATCAGCCCGATGGAACCTCAAGGTAATTTGCACCACTTTCTAAACCAACACTAAGTGTGAAACCTTCGGCGAAAGAGATCGTGGCTGCGTCAAGCCCCGAATAGTTCATGCCCGAGAGTTTTCTCGCCCTGCAGGGGCCGCAGGCAACCCACCGATCGCGCCTAGAACCCCTCGTCCAAACTGCACCAAGTGCTGCTACTATCTATTAATATATTCTGCTCACTTCATAAACAAAACTATCCAGGATACTCATCCAACACGCATTTATTCTTCTGCTCTCTTACCCTCAAACCTTCACCTTTCCTGCTCTTTAGCAACTAACCATCAGGAAAATTCCTTTCTATACGAAAATGCAGTTCAGACCTGGCTTGACGACATCTTTAACTCAGAACGCCTGAACAGGCGTGGATTCGATGAACCACGTCATCATTGTCAGACTTTTGTAGATATTGTTAGAGAATATAGGTACTATACAAATCTCAGTGTTCGTATACACTCCTGGAAATGGAAAAAAGAACACATTGACACCGGTGTGTCAGACCCACCATACTTGCTCCGGACACTGCGAGAGGGCTGTACAAGCAATGATCACACGCACGGCACAGCGGACACACCAGGAACCGCGGTATTGGCCGTCGAATGGCGCTAGCTGCGCAGCATTTGTGCACCGCCGCCGTCAGTGTCAGCCAGTTTGCCGTGGCATACGGAGCTCCATCGCAGTCTTTAACACTGGTAGCATGCCGCGACAGCGTGGACGTG
The DNA here is from genome assembly GCF_023898315.1 of Schistocerca nitens. Lineage (NCBI taxonomy): Eukaryota > Metazoa > Arthropoda > Insecta > Orthoptera > Acrididae > Schistocerca > Schistocerca nitens. The sequence continues at coordinate 850,552,225 of NC_064617.1, forward strand.
AACCGTATGTGCAGTTGACGGACTTTGAGCGAGGGCGTATAGTGGGCATGCGGGAGGCCGGGTGGACGTACCGCCGAATTGCTCAACACGTGGGGCGTGAGGTCTCCACAGTACATCGATGTTGTCGCCAGTGGTCGGCGGAAGGTGCACGTGCCCGTCGACCTGGGACCGGACCGCAGCGACGCACGGATGCACGCCAAGACCGTAGGATCCTACGCAGTGCCGTAGGGGACCGCACCGCCACTTCCCAGCAAATTAGGGACACTGTTGCTCCTGGGGTATCGGCGAGGACCATTCGCAACCGTCTCCATGAAGCTGGGCTACGGTCCCGCACACCGTTAGGCCGTCTTCCGCTCACGCCCCAACATCGTGCAGCCCGCCTCCAGTGGTGTCGCGACAGGCGTGAATGGAGGGACGAATGGAGACGTGTCGTCTTCAGCGATGAGAGTCGCTTCTGCCTTGGTGCAAATGATGGTCGTATGCGTGTTTGGCGCCGTGCAGGTGAGCGCCACAATCAGGACTGCATACGACCGAGGCACACAGGGCCAACACCCGGCATCATGGTGTGGGGAGCGATCTCCTACACTGGCCGTACACCACTGGTGATCGTCGAGGGGACACTGAATAGTGCACGGTACATCCAAACCGTCATCGAACCCATCGTTCTACTATTCCTAGACCGGCAAGGGAACTTGCTGTTCCAACACGTCCGCATGTATCCCGTGCCACCCAACGTGCTCTAGAAGGTGTAAGTCAACTACCCTGGCCAGCAAGATCTCCGGATCTGTCCCCCATTGAGCATTTTGGGACTGGATGAAGCGTCGTCTCACGCGGTCTGCACGTCCAGCACGAACGCTGGTCCAACTGAGGCGCCAGGTGGAAATGGCATGGCAAGCCGTTCCACAGGACTACATCCAGCATCTCTACGATCGTCTCCATGGGAGAATAGCAGCCTGCATTGCTGCGAAAGGTGGATATACACTGTACTAGTGCCGACATTGTGCATGCTCTGTTGCCTGTGTCTATGTGCCTGTGGTTCTGTCAGTGTGATCATGTGATGTATCTGACCCCAGGAATGTGTCAATAAAGTTTCCCCTTCCTGGGACAATGAATTCACGGTGTTCTTATTTCAATTTCCAGGAGCGTATAAGAGGGTTTGTGAACAGCCCATCTACATTTGTTCTGCATAAAACGATCAGTTCAGTTTGTTATGGACACTAACATACGCTGTCATTACCATCTGGTGAGGACATCGGAATTTGGTATGACTGGTTCGCATAATTCTGACTGGGATGCAATTAATTAGACTCCTCCCAGCTGTTATTAGAGACAACTTTTGCAGCTGTTATCAACTTGACGATGTTAAATACGTCTGAAAAATAATTCAAGAAACTATCTCTGTCAGCCGGCCGCGGTGGTCTCGCGGTTCTAGGCGCGCAGTCCGGAACCGCGCGACTGCTACGGTCGCAGGTTCGAATCCTGCCTCAGGCATGGATGTGTGTGATGTCCTTAGGTTAGTTAGGTTTAAGTAGTTCTAAGTTCTAGGGGACTTATGACCACAGCTGTTGAGTCCCATAGTGCTCAGAGCCATTTGAACCATTTATCTCTGTCAAAAGCCGCGGGCCGCTGCGAGACGTGGAAGAAGATAGTCAGTGCTGTTCTGGAAGGTACCAACAGGTATGTGGAGCCATGCCGACTCCAATGCAGCGTCCAGTTGCGCTAGGTTTCTCGTTTCAGGATCCATGCCGCAAACAGCCCGATCGACGCGCTGCCACAAATCCTCGATTGGGTTACATTCGGGGAGTTTGGTGGCCAGGGGAGTACGGTAAACTCACCCTGGTGCTGTTCGAAACACACACGTGCCAGTTGTGTGACACGCTGCAGCGTTCGACTGGTAGATGCCACCATGTCGAGGATTAACAAATTGCATGTAGCAGTGATCATGGTCTCCAAAGATAGATACATACTTGCCTGTTGATCCATTGTACCTTGCAGAATGACGAGATCACCCATGGAATACCACGACAACAATCCCTAGACCATAAAGCTCCCTTCTCCGGCCTGGACCAAAAATGGTTCAAATGGCTCTAAGCACTATGGGACTTAACATCTGAGGTCATCCGTCCCCTAGACTTAGAACTACTGAAACCTAACTAACCTAAGGACATCACACACATCCATGCCCGAGGCAGGATTCGAACCTGCGACCGTAGCAGCAGCGCGGTTCCGGACAAGCGCCTAGAAACGCTCGGTCACAACGGCCGGCCCGGCCTGGCCTGGACCCTTCAGACGATTGTTGCAGGGTATTTGCTTTCTGACGTTTCATGCCGTACACGCCAACGGTCATATTTCCGACGGAGCATAAAATTTGATTCAGCTTGAAAGACTCGGTAGACGTCAAAGGTTCATGTGGGACGTGACTTGCTCAACAGTTACACATCTGTTCACCCGTACACATCTCTGCAGCCATCAGTTACCCTGCTCATCTATGTTCTATGGTGCACCAAAGTTGCCTTGGCGCCGGTTTTGAATAGCTCCACTTTGCCATGCACAGTATATTTTACCGACGGTGGCGCGCGAACAGTTTACAAGTCAAGTGTGTCTTGGGTGCTCCCGCAGACGCGGGGTTTAGCTATGATCGCACCAATGTAGGCGCGCCTGATTCGTTAACCCGCGAGTATTGAGAGCTCGGTAGGAGTGGACAGGTGGAGGTAGCTGCAATTCTATTGTCTGTCCCTTAATTATCCCTGGCTTTGGAGACCAATCAGGGATCTTAAACAGCAGCAGCAGCAGAATATTGATTATTACCTTCATTTACTTAAAGTAACGTAAAATTTCACTGGAAAAACTAATAACTAAAGATACAGCACAAATTAAGAGTGCACAATTTCATGTATCCTGTATTTAGCTTAGCGAGTGACTACTGCTGACTTGGTATGTATTTTATTGTTGTTATAGTAAAAGAAAAATAAATCAGTTGCTCATTTGCTTAAAGGAAATTCAATTTAATCTTGCAATAATCAAAAGTAAATCGCTTGCCCTTTTCTAAATTTCGCATTACTTTACACTGAGGTTACTGAAAGTCTTTTTTCGTGCAACCAAGCCTTAGTTGTATTAATTTAACCAACAACTGCATTTGCAGTTACTTTCAAAATTCAGTATTTCAGAATAAGTAATTGGAAACTCAGTGCTTTCTGATTCGTTTATTTTCTCGTGAACTGTTGTGCTGTGGAAAACCGTGACAACCTTCTGTTGCCACGACAGTGATTATTTGCTTAAAATTCTTTGGCATTAGCTTTCTTAAGATTCTAGAGATTCATTGCCCTAGCGGGCTGGCGACCGTTTCATTATCCCATTTTCAGCTAATCAGCGTTTTCTTTGCATTATCAGTAATTTTTGTAGTAAATATTACGTGGTACCTTTCCCCCCTTGTGTGGTCCCTGAGCGATTGCAGTGTATTCCACCCATTTCAAAATTATCATCACTGTTTAGATTACGGTTAGAATAGAAGGGTCTGTTGTACACTCTCATCCAACAAACAGGTGTTATTTCCTTCCGTTAACGATACTCTTACTCACTGTAAAATATCATTAGTCATATGCTATCACGGTCAGTTATATCGCAATCCAGTAAGCCGATTATGAAGGTTGCTTATTATAAGTAACTCAAATGCCTCCATATAGACTGACTAAGTAAAGTATATATCTGACAATGAAACATGTAACCTCCCCATCACTTATCGACCTTAATGACAGTGAAAAATTAAACCGCGTGTACCTAATGGAAATTTGGGAAAAGCAATCGTCACCGAAGTCAATCTGTCGGTAAAGAGGGAGGAAAGGGTTACATCTAAATGAAAGGAAAAATGCAAATGAAACTGGTGGAAATTAATTTCGAAAAGGGGTAAAGTTAATAAAGAAAGTAAATGTGCGGCCGTTACGTTAACAATTAACTAGCGGTAATTAGATATTTGAGATTTGGGGGAAATTACGGTCGCCAGTCCTATGGACAATTACTATAGTAACTGAAAAAGAAAGGTTATTACACATATAATTAGCACTAGAAGCGTGGCAACTGAAGGTTGACACGTGTAGTGTGAAAACTGAAAGTTTGTCAGAAGTAATAAATTTCGCTACACTCTGACTTAATTTAGCAAAAAAATTAACAAAACCGGAAAATTGAAAGTTAATTCAGTGACTGAAATTAATAGTGAGCTTTGTTTCTGAAGCATATCGAAATTCAGTAAAATACGGTTAGTCTTGGGCTACCTCAACAATCATTTCAAAAGCAACTTGAATCTACGCAATTTAGAAATAAGAGATTTAACTTTGAACTTGAATTAAATGATTCAGAACAATTAACAATAGTAAAATTTTGTACGTACCAAGCTGAGCTGCAGTCACAGATAAGCTAAAATACGGTAACAAAACTCGCACTCTTAATTTGTGCTTGTGTAATCTAAATATTGTAGCCAGCTATGAATACTTTAACTGAACTTTGAAATTAAAGCAGTGAAATCGAATTATAGTGCTTTAATGCTGGCGTTTGAATTTCAACGACACTCGGGTTCATTTCGGAAAAGGAAGGGACCCTGCTTGGCAATGCAATTGGGACAATGAGCAACACAGGTTCATGCTACGTTGCTGTAATTTTGTGATGCAAGAATTTTAAAAGCTGAGGTCTGCCATACAGTTCTGAAACTTTACGTGCTTTTAGTCTTCCTTGTTGGTCGATTGAAGGTTTGAAGTCGCCGATCGAGGAGGTGGCGACAGTCACTCATTGTCGGCCGTCGCTGTTGCAGAAGCTGGATGCTGGCGCGCCTTCTTCTCGACACGGTCACCAGGCGAAACGGGCTCTTGATGTGTGCCAGCTAATGCTTCCCGTCCGCGACACCGTGCTAGAAACTACCATAGCCAGTCGATCGCAATTACATGCTGCCAAACCCCGAAAGCCCGGCAACTTGCGGGAGCGTCGCACAACACACTTGCTCAATCGCAATACTCCAACCAGACTCTCTCTCGCTGCCCGCGCTCTACGCGGCAGAGTTAACACTACCAAAGATCCTACACACTTTCGTTCTTCACACGACCTATCGATGTATTCGTTCGATAGCATAGTTTTCCCTAGGCAAGACCCAGCGTAAAATACAAATAATATTTACAAAACAAACCAATTATACATCGACATAAATGCATATATATATATATATATATATATATATATATATATATATATATATATATATATATATATACAAATATTAAAACAATTACAATATATAAAGACACAGAAATGTTGTATCTTCAGGTAACAAAATAAGGAAAAAATTTATGGTACAATAGATGGAAATAGGAGGATATGCATTTCCGGCGTTACAAACAGGAACGTTTCTTGTAGACACACACTATGCAAAGATGGAAAAGTAGGCATAAGGAACCAAGATTCTGTGGGCACTCCTGAGTTCAAGCAACTGCCGTATAATCGGATGACCTTCTAGTCACACCCTTGGCTTGATAGAATTAAAACCGTTAGCACGAAATAAGCATCGAGAAGTGCAAGCTAATTCGTCTAAAAGTTTGAATGAAATGAAGAAGCACTACAAAGAATAGGTGGAGATAGATGTATGTGGAATATCCTTACCATAACAATGAATAGTTTAGCAGGACATATGTAACGGGAATCCAGAAATAGATCACTTGGCGCTGGAAGGAGGAGTTGATGGTATGAGTAGTAGGAGCGGATCGAGACTAAAAGTTGCTAAATCGATAATAGAGGACATAGCTATAACCATTTCTTTGATATGAAAAGAGTAGCACAAAACAGGAAAAGCTGGTTCAAATGATTCAAATGGCTCGAAGCACTGTGGAACTTAACATCTGAGGTCATCAGTCCCATAGACTTAGAACTACTTAAGCCTAACTAACCTAAGCACACGATAGAATAACGTCCCATCATGGGACCATGAAGCTATTCACATAGCGCTCATTACAGATTGTTGGAGCTGAGGCATAAGTTACGGTAGATTAAGGATGGGGAAGGAAATCGACCATGCCCCTTCCACGGAACTATTCCGAAATTTGCGTCAAGCTATTTAGGAAAACTTAAATGAGAGTGGCGAGAAAGGGATTCACTCAACCGTCACAAATATGTCTAGTGTTTTATCCCTGATGCGTTTCGTTCAGTTTTAGACGTTTAGTTCTGTTGGCAGCGAGATTACGAGACATTACACCGATAGACTTCTTCACCTAAAATATTTTGAAAAGAATATCCAAATGGGTATCGAATGGAGTTTTTAAACCCAAGTTTGGAATTGCATGTGGACGTTTCGTGATCCTGGAGCTTTCTGTTGCAGTCCACAGTTCTCTTAACGAATATTGTCCAGTACCACAAAACAAGCGGTTTTCACCTCGTGGTTCTCACAACAAATGTGTAATTTCCTTTCCTAGTTGCGGTTGTCTGTCCCTCTATACATCATATTAGAGTTGTTGGTTCATTTATTTTCACGCCAAAATCTATCTGTGGCGGTGTTGCAACAGTACGTACCTTAGTAACACTAGTCACCATTAGTTCATTGCACAAATAAGCTATCTAAAATTCCTGAACAACCCGAACGTATATCAATTGAGTTCGTAATCAGCATTATAGGAGTTTCGGAGCTATATTGAATGATAAATTACACCAAAGTACATAAGTGATGCTGATCTTAGTAATACGCACACATCAAAAGAAGTTTTGCATCACCCCGGTTCCCAAAATTCCTGAAGATAGACGTTGACTGTGGATATTGTATCACACAGACAGTCCCTTTGACTGTTCAGAGATGTCCCTAACTCCGCCCAAAGATGTGAACAACCATGCATGAGCAACGCTTATTAGATGGAGGGGCTCCGACAGCCGATCAGTTCCAGTCATTCCACCAGGAAGGAGGTACACGGCTCGTGTTGTCTGTAGTTCAAACATGCCTAGACGGTCAATACCGCAGTTTGATTGCCTTTTAATTGTTACTTTTTGCCAGGAAGGGCTCTCGACGAGGGAAGTGTTCAGGCCTCTCGGAGTGAACCAAAGTGATATTGTTCCGACATGGAGGAGATGCACGGAGACAGCAACTGTCGGTGACATACCTCGCTCAGGTCGCCCAAGGGCTACTACTGTAGTGGATGACCGCTGCCTACATATTATGGCTCGAAGGAACCCTGACAGCAACGCCACCATGTTGAATAATGCTTTTGTGCAGCCACAGGACGTCGTGTTACGACTCAAACTGTGCGAAATAGGCTGCATGATGTGCAACTTCACCCCCGACGTCCATGGCGAGGTCCATCTTTGCAACCACGACACCATGCAGCGCGGTACAGATGGGCCCAACAACATGACGAATGGACCGCTCAGGATTGGCATCACGTTCTCTTCACCGATGAGTGTCGCATATGCCTTCAACCAGACAATCGTCGGTTTGGAGCAACCCGCTCAGACACTGTCCAGCGAGTGCAGCAAGGTGGAGGTTCCCTGTTGTTTTAGAGGGGCATTATATGGGGCCGACATATGCCGCTGGTGGTCATGGAAGGCGCCGTAACGGCTGTACGATGCGTGAATGCCATCCTCCAACTGATACTGCAACCATATCGGCAGCATATTGGCGAGGCATTCGTCCTCATGGATAACAATTCGCGCCCCCGTCGTGCACATCTAGTGAATGACTTCCTTCAGGATAACGACATCGCTCGACTAGTGGCCAGCATGTTCTCCACACATTAACCCTAGCGAATATGCCTGGGATGGATTGAAAAGGGTAGTTTATGGGCGACGTGACCCGCCGTTGAGGAGCGGGACAATCTGTGCCAACAGTGCCTTGATGAACTTGTGGATAGTATGCTACGACGAATACAGCCATGCATCAATGCGAGAGGACGTGATAGTGGGTATTAGAGGTACCGGTGTGTACAGCAATCTGGACCACCACCTCTGAAGTTCTCGCTGTATGGTGGTACAAAATGCAATGTGTGGTTCTCATGAGCAATAAAAAGGGCGGAAATGATGTTTACGTTGATCTCTATTCCAATTTTCTGTACAGGTTCCGGTACTCTCTGAACCCGAGGTGATGCAAAACTTTTATTGATGTGTGTATTTTCTGAACTACCATTTGCTGTGTAATGAGATTTTCTTGTTCTCAGACCATGATGAGTCGACCAGCTTTGGCGTACTACAGTACGACGTGGCGTATTCAGATGAATATTTACAATAACTATTGTTTCTAACCTATGAGCCCAATGGAGATCAACGCAGTTTCGCAAATGAACACTGGCTCGCATTCGGGAGGACGACAGCTCAAATCCCCGTCCGACCACCCACACTTAGGTTTTCCGTGATTTCTGTAAGTCACATAACGCAAATGCTGGCATCGTTCGTTTGAAATGGTTCAGCCGATTTCTTTTCCCAGCCGTCCCTTATCCGAGCTTTTGATACGTCTCCAATGACCTTGTCGTTGATGGGATGTTAAATTCTAATCTTCTTTAAAAGTATTTCCATTCCGTTGTGGCAGGCAGCTACAGTAACAAGTTTCGAATTATTTCACTACCACAGGATAAAAACAACTTTGTTTGCGAAGTTACTTGAGCTCAACGAAGCGTTTCACCCTTTTGGGGCATCATCAGGTTTTTGATAACATCTTCTGGAATCAATGACCTTGTGTATAAAACCAGTGCAGAAACAGTCTAGATCGCGATGGTACTTTATTAAAATGACCTGTTTCGGCCTATACTTAGGCCATCTTCAGACAGCACCATCAGCTGAAACTGACGATGCGTACAACAGCCAGCTGACCTCAGTCTCTGAAACTGCTAAATTCAGCTTAAGTATGAAATGCATATTCATGTCACGAAAAGGTTTGATGTCACCTCATTCAAGAGAAAAAAATGAAGCATGTATTAAGACAAATTACACCTGATGATGGACCCACAGGGCCCGAAATTCATCGTTTACTTAATAAAACAAGAAAAGTTGTGACTGAAGGCGTTTTTAAATTCATACCCCCGGAGTATTGAAAACAGTCACGTTTGAAGCTGCAAAATACGGATTAAATTAAACAGTAACTTACGTAAAAATAGCTGGATATGTAACCCGTCAGCCATAAAGCCATACATGATAAAAGACGCGTCATTGATATTAAGTAACTTCGCAGCAAAGACTTTTTATTCTGAACTAATACTCTTTTCTTCTTCCAAAAAAACGTATTATGGGCGATGTGGTAGGTAGCTGGATATGTGGTTGATTGGTTAATTCCGGGGGGAGGGGACCAAACAACGAGGTTATCGGTCCAATCGAGTTTGGGAAGGATGTAGAAGGAAGACGTCCGTGCCCTTTCAGATGAACCATCCCGTTATTTGCCTGAAACGATTTACGGAAATCACGGAAAACGTAAATCAGGGTGGCCGATGGCGGGTTTGAACCGTCGTCCTCCCGAATGCGAGTGCATTGTGCTAAACATCGCGCCACCTCGCTCGGTAGCTCTTTACGGACCCAGCACCTGGATTCATACGTTGTAATAAAATCCTGTAAAAGGGAGAAGGTGCTATAAGAACATTCACAAAACGAGGCGTATCGTGTGTGGAAGTTATTGATGTCCGCCAGATATACATGAGTTTCAGAGAGTACTCATCGGCAGTGATAGTATATGGTCGCGTTTCTTTGACGCAATACGACACTCGGGGCGCGTAAACCCGTGGTGTCCTTCGCGGTTCTAACGAAAAGCAATGAACCATCACTCAGACGACATCCTGCGAAATATTCCCTCGGGCAACGAAACGGCGGCTCACGGGGAAGAGATGAAGCAAAGAAAACTGCCTCGCGATCCGGCGATGTGTGATTCCAACCTACACCAGAGCGCAGACGCGGCAATAATCCCCGTACTTGTCCGCTTTCGGACCCACTCAATTTTTTAACGCGGACGACAGTAAAATAAATCACGGCCGCGGGTCGCAGTCCGGGCGGTGATTGGAGGCCTAGGGCAGCGCCTTATGGGGCCCATAAAGCCAGGGGTCCCGCCCCGGGGGCTCTTCACGGCCGACTCCGGGCAGAGGGGTGAGCGCTCCATCATCGGTCAAACGGGCGGGCCCCGACCCGCTGCTCAGGCTGGCGGTGTTCCGCTGGTGGCGACGGGCACACAGCAGGGGACTGGCTCACAGAAACGCTAATGGCATGGAAAACACAAAGCGTTTACAGTGGTATTTGTTGGTATACTTCTACCCTACGACTTTCCTTATAAGCTAGATTAAGGAAAGCCAAACTTACGTTTCTACCATTTGTAGACTTAGAGAAAGCTTTTGACAATGTTGACTGGAATACGCTCTTTCAAATTCTCAAGGTGGCAGGGGTAAAATACAGGGAGCGAAAGGCTATTTACAATTTGTACAGAAACCAGATGGCAGTTATAAGAGTCGAGGGGCATGAAAGGGAAGCAGTGGTTGGGAAAGGAGTGAGACAAGGTTGTAGCCTATCCCCGATGTTATTCAATCTGTATACTGAGAAAGCAGTAAAAGAAACAAAAGAAAAATTCGGAGTGGGAATTAAAATCCATGGAGAAGAAATAAAAACTTTGAGGTTCGCCGATGACATTGTAATTCTGTCAGAGACAGCAAAGGACTTGGAAGAGCAGTTGAATGGAATGGATAGGGTCTTGAAAGGAGGATATAAGATGAACATCAACAAAAGCAAAACGAGGATAATGGAATGTAGTCGAATTAAGTCGTGTGATGCTGAGGGAATTGGATTAGGAAATGAGACACTAAAAATAGTAAAGGAGTTTTGCTATTTAGGGAGTAAAATAACTGATGATGGTCGAAGTAGAGAGGATATAAAATGTAGACTGGCAATGGCAAGGAAAGCGTTTCTGAAGAAGAGAAATTTGTTAACATCGAGTAATGATTTAAGTGTCAGGAAGTCGTTTCTGAAAGTATTTGTATGGAGTGTAGCCATGTATGGAAGTGAAATATGGACGATAACTAGTTTGGACAAGAAGAGAATAGAAGCTTTCGAAATGTGGTGCTACAGAAGAATGCTGAAGATAAGGTGGGTAGATCACGTAACTAATGAGGAGGTATTGAATAGGATTGGGGAGAAGAGAAGTTTGTGGCACAACTTGACAAGAAGAAGGGATCGGTTGGTAGGACATGTTTTAAGGCATCAAGGGATCACAAATTTAGCATTGGAGGGCAGCGTGGAGGGTAAAAATCGTAGAGGGAGACCAAGAGATCAATACACTAAGCAGATTCAGAAGGATGTAGGTTGCAGTAGGTACTGGGAGATGAAGAAGCTTGCACAGGATAGAGTAGCATGGAGAGCTGCATCAAACCAGTCTCAGGACTGAAGACCACAACAACACTTCTAGTATGCAAACTTCTAGTGTCCTACACATTGAAATTCTGAAGGGAGCTCAAATAACATTGTTTGCGAAAGGTTATTTACAACTTGTAAGAAAACAGACTGCAATTACAAAAGTCAAAGGGCATTAAAGGGAAGTAGTGGTTGAGAAGTGAGGGCTGTAGCTGATTATGATGTTATTCGATCTGTACACTGAGCAAGCAGTAAAGCAAACCAAGCAGAAATTTCGAAAGGAAATCGAAGTTTATGGAGAAGAAATACTCGTGAAAGCTTTAAGGTTTGCCAGTGACAATGTAATTCTGCCATGGACAGCAAACGAAAATCTCTTGAAAAGACGTTGTAAGATGAACATTAACAAAACTACAACAGATACAACAGAGAACTATAGAAGTATATCAGGCGGTGCTGAGAGAATTTGATTAGGAAATGAGAAACTAAGAGTAGTAGATGAGTTATGGGTTTTAAAATAACTGATGATGGCCCCTAAGCGACGGGGAAAATCGCAGGTGACTCCTGTATATGAGAAGGGCAAAGGAATGGACCCGCAAAACTACAGGCCAGTATACCTGACATCGGTTTGCTGCAGAATACTTGAGCATATTCTTAATTTGTATATAATAAATTTCCTCAAAACAAAGAATGTTCTGTCCCACGAATCAGCGCGGTTTTAGAGAGCATCACTCGTGTGAAACTCAGCTTAAGCTTTTATCACATGTCAGCCTGCGAACTATGAATTAAGGCCAATATTCCATATTCCCAGATGTCCGTAAAGCATTTGACATGGTGCTACGCTGCCGAGTATTAAGAAGGTACAGCATATGGAATAGGTTCCCAGACATGGCTGTGGCTCGAAGACTTCTGAAGTAATAGACCCCAGTACGTTGTCCTCGACGGCGAGTGTTTATCAGACACAAGGATACTGTCAGGAGAGCACCAGGGAAGTGTGATAGGACCACTGTTATTTTCTATATTCATAAATGATCTGGCCGGCAGGGTTCCAGCAGTCTCCTGTTGTTTGCTGATAATGCTATAGTGTATGGTAAGGTGTCGAAGCTGAGTGACTGTAGGAGGATAAAAGATGACTTACCAAAAACTTCTAGTTGGTGTACTGAATGGCAGCTAGCTCAAAATGAACAACAATGTAAGTTAATGCGGATGAGTAGAAAAAAGAAACCCATAATGTTCGGATACAGCATTATTGTCTTGCTTGACACAATCACATCATTTAACATCATGTGAGGATAATGGTAGGGAAGTCGTATAGTCGGATTCTGCTTATTGGGAGTAGTTTGGGAAAGTGTGGTTCACCTGTAAAAGAGACCACGTATAGGATTTTGGTGCAATCTATTCTTGAGAAGTGCTCGAGTGTTAGGGATCCGTACCAGCTCGGATTAAAGGCAGACATGCAGCAATTCAAAGGCGGGCTGCTAAATTTAGTTGCCTGTAGGTTCGAACATGACGCAAGTGTCAAGGAGAGAACGTAACGTTCTTTTCGAGGAAAGCCATTGAAAAAGTTTAGAGAACCAGCGTTTGAAGCTGACTGCAGAGTGATTCTACTACCGCCCACATATATTTCGCCCACTGACCACGAAGATAAGATCTGAGAAATTAGGGCTCATACGGAGGCACATAGATAGTCGTTTTCCCCACACTCTATTTACGAATGGGATAGGAAAGGAAATGACTAGTCGTGGTACAGATTACCCTCCGCCAAGCACCGTATAGTGGCTTTCGGAGTATGTATGCAGATCTAGATGAAGTATAGAGGATATAAAACACAGACTGGGAATAGTAAGGGAAAGCATTTCTGATAAAGAGAAATTTATTAACATCTACGAGTAATTTCGATTTAAGTGTTATGGAGTATTTTCTCAAACTACTTATCTGAAGTACAGTCTTGTACCGAACTGAAACATGGATGATAAGCAGTTTCCTCAAGAAGAGACTAGAAGTTTTTTAAACGTCCTGCTATAGAAGAATACTGAGTATTAGATGGGTACATCACATAACTAATGAGAACTGGGGAAAAAAGAAACTAACTGCACAAATTGACCAGAAGAAATGTGCTGTGTCGAGCGTCACAGCTCATTTCCTTTCCTCCGTGGGTCACTTTGCATGGATTGTCATACTGTGTCAGTGAGAGGCTGGACGTTGGAGACAGGTGACTAATGTGAGAACCTCCCCGGCCGATGGTGGGCAGGATGGTGGGTGGAAAGTGTCAGGAAGTGAAGAAGCAACATCTTTTGGATAATGGAGACAAGTGACTACTGTGAGAACCTCCACGGCCGATGGTGGCCAGGATGATGGGCGGAAGGAGTCATGAAGTGAAGCAGCAACATCTTCTGGATTTTGGCGACAAGTGACTAACATGAGAACCTCCATGGCCGATGGTGGCCAGCATGGTCGGTGGAAAGAGTCAGGAAGTGAAGAATCAACATCTTTTGGATTTTGGAGACAAGTGACTACTGTGAGAACCTCCACAACCGATGGTGGCGAGGATGATGGGAGGAAAGAGTCAGGAAGTGAAGCAGCAACATCTTCTGGATGTTGGAGACAAGTGACTAACATGAGAACCTCCACGGCCGATGGAGGGTGGGTAGAAAGAGTCAGGAAGTCACGCAGCAGCATCTTCTGGAGGCCAGCACCATCGCCATAATGGGATAATGGGAGAATTGGACAAGGCTCCAGCACATTGGCAGTGGATGGATGGGCACAACGGCTGAGATGTCCGTAATGATGGGCTTGACCTGTAGGTGCTGGGAGTAGTCAGTTGCTACACGGAGAAGAACAGCCGAGTTCTAGGCATAGCTGAGAGTGAGATCCTCGAAAACCTGCTATGCTGCAGTTTTGTCAGCCGGGCATCACAACGGTCAATGTGGGACGTGCCCACCGTGTGGTCACAACAGCCTGGTGCAGCAATTGGTGTCTTTTTCTGGCCGGACAGACAGTGATTCCAATGGAGATGGGGAAATGGGCTTCTGCATGGCAAGACGAGCACAACCTGAATGCTTTTGTAGCTGACACTCTTATGGTTGATACAGTGCACAGTGCGGTATACAACGACTGCACTGTGTATACTGGCAAGCGTCAATATTTTGAGCAGAAGTTTGTAGTTGTCGAGTGGCAAGTTAACGGTTTTTTTATTGGTGGCACACAGGCATGTAGGTGTGTGAGCTGTGAGCGAGAGCAGTTCTGGTCATTAACTACATGCTGTGAGAACGTGATTAATTGTATTAATCCTAAGGCGTTTGTTTACTCTGTGCCTAGAGCAAACAGAGTTGTTGACAATTCTGCTGATGATTCGTCTTGTTACTTGCTCTACAACAATAATCACTCGTTATGTTAATGTGTAAGTATTCATTAAAATACATGCATAGGTAGCTTATTACAGAGTTGTATGTAGCTTGTTGTGGTATCTATCTGACGATGGTGTTAGGAGTAAAGCAATGCCTAGTTACGTATTATGATTGTAGCTAAGTCTAAAATTTGTTTTGCCATCTTACGTTTCGCTTCTGAAGTTAACTCAAATATGATCATTGGTTGTGGCCGAGGGGCAGGCCTTGTAAGTTGTTATTAAAGCTGCCCAGTTAAGTACAGGGTTATTATAATTAAACTTTCGGTACTTGAGTCGGTGTAGACGAAACACTGTTTACCGTATGATTGTCGCTGCAGCATTTGCAGGATTTGCTTGTCATGTCTTGCCGCTGTCCGTCGGTGGTGGTACAGTGACGTAGCTTCATGTGCATTACAGCTACCAACAGTCAACGTGAGTCTGGACAAGATGAGCGGGGCTTTACTCGTAAAGCAGTTTTATCAAAACAACAGCAAGAGTACTGCTGCTCTTCGTGAGTATCGGCGCACTGCTTGTGGGGTCACTTGATTACTCCGTAAGACATTTGGAGAAAATCAGATCATTGCCCGTTAGTTCCAAACTGCGTGGCCATCAAGATCTGCAGATTTGAACCCATGTGATTTTTGGCTCTGGGGTACCTGAAGCACAGTGCTTATCAACGGGGACACTAATGCATGTCGGTGGTTGAAGATGAGCCTACCTGAGATGTTTCAGACAGCAGTACACCAATTTCTACCATGGTACCAGAGTGTCTTGGGTGCAGATGGTCGTTACATTCAGCAACTTTTGTAATCTGGAACGTAAACATGGTACGCAATTAACAAATGTTAACCCGTTATGTGGAAATTAAAATGTGTTTCTTTCAACCTTCTTTGAGCTATTTCTCTTCCATATGTCCTTATAAATGTTTATACGAAGTTTTATTGTACTACGATCGCTGTTTATCATGGGGGCTCGTCTCAAGTATAGAAAGTTTAATTATAGCCTCCGTGCCTATTACATAAAGATTGGATCTCATTTTTGCAACTAGATGAGCGCCGGGCGTTGCCTGGGTATGTGTTCATTGCATTCTTCTAATTCTTCTATTAAACCATCTGCTGCTTCCCCCTCTCTCTTCATCCCCTACTTTACCCCCCCCCCTCTGTCCATCTGTCCATCTCCACCCCCCACCTCTCTCTCTCTCTCTCTCTCTCTCTCTCTCTCTCTCTGTCTCCATCTTCTCCATATCCCACTCGATCCCATCTCCTCCTGCCCCTCTCTTTGTCCATCTTTTCCTCCCACCATATTTCTGTCAATTTGCTCCCTCCCCCTCTATCGATCTACTCCTCCCCCTCAATCAAATTTCCTTTCCTCCACCTCTTTCTCTCTTTGTCCATCTCCTCTTGTCCCTTTTTTCTGTCCATCTCCTGCTCCCCCTCTTTCTGTCCATCTCCTCCTCCCCTTCTTCCTGTTGATCTCCTCCCCTTTCCTTTCTTTTTCCATCTCCTCCTCTTTCCATTCTCTGTCCATCTCATCCTCTCCCCTCAGGTCGTCCATTTCGCCCCTCAGTTTCTCTACCCATCTTGTCCTCCTCCTGTCTGCGCCTATCTACTCCTTTCCCCTCCCTGTCTATCCATCTTCTCCTGCTTCTTCTCTCTCCACATTATCACTCCTATAGGAGACTGGTGGTTCTTACACCTAGAGCAATTATTTCCAGATCGTAAATAAAATGCGTACCAAATTTGACTGAAATCGTTCCAGGGGTTTCGCATGAGCTCTTTACGGTGGATTTTCCCACATATGCACATATCAAATGCATTGCGCAGATGTTTAACATATTTCATACGTATTTGTACACATGTTTCACCTGTAAGTCAAGCGAATTTCGTCCTGCAATGTCATTTTCGGAGAGCTCAACGTTTATGACGTCGTTCCTCCAGAACTATGTCCAGTACAATGATATAACTTTGCAGCCACATCCAGTGTTATATGTGGCTACTGTCTGTCGAATGTGTTGTGAATAGAGTCAGTAGTAAAGAAGTAATAAATTAAAACGTCATGCATGATGCGGCAGTTTTTCACGTATCTCGGTGTTTATGACGTCATATTTCTTGAACTAAGTGTCGTAAAACGATGTAATTTCTCTGATACATTTATTGGTGTATGTCAATATTGTCTGCAAAATGTGTCACGAATACAATATGTAGTGAAGAGATAACACATTAAAACGTCATGCCTCATGCGGCAGTATTACTGCACGAACAACGAAAATGTAGTAAGCGACAAACTATTTTTCCTTTTATCATAAACGAGAAAATGTTTCGTTAAGGTTTGAAATTACGTGTGAAGTTTGTTACAAGTCACTATGTGCTCTCATTCTCAAATACTGGATGAGTAAAGCGTAGGTATTCATGAGTTGTGGGTTACACTGATTTTTCATCCCCACCCTTCGATAGGTGGGCGGTTCTTACCCCACAGTGATTCTTTACACACGGTAAGTGGCATGTGTACCAAATTTGATTGGTATCAGTTTAGTGGTTTAGAAGGAGATGTCAAACAGACCTTTACAAATACATACGTGCATCCATTCTTATATGTAAGGCTTTTTTCTATTGACTACATCGAGCCCAATTTACGGGCAACAGAAATATTTCGTTTTACTGAAAGTGTATTTCTTTTCTGTTAGCAAAAGTATTTAGATGTTAAATAAAGCAATGGTTAAATTGAGCCCCACGTCTACACAGTCACCAGCCCGAAACCGACTCCACCTAAATTCTATGCTACAGAAGGGATTAGTTGACATGTCACGTTCTGAGGAATGAAGGAATCGTCAGTTTGGCAGTGGAGGGAAGTCTGTGGGAAAAGGGCGGGGAAGTAAAAATTGAAGACAGAAACCAGGGCTTCAACACAGTAAGCTGGTTCAAATATATGTAGAATGAGATAGTTATGTAGAGATGGAAAAAGCTTGCACAGGATGGCCTAGCATGGAGACCTGCACCAAAACAATCTTCAGTCTGAAGACCACAACAACAACCACATTAAGTTCAAAAATGGTTCAAATGGCTCTGAGCACTATGGAACTTAACTGCAGTGGTCATCAGTCCCCTAGAACTTAGAACTACTTAATCGTAACTAACCTAAGGACATCACACACATCCATGCCCGAGGCAGGTTTCGAACCTGCGATCGTAGCGGTCGCGCGGTTCCAGACTGTAGCGCCTAAAACCGCTCGGCCACCCCAGCCGGCCCACATTAAGTACAAAGAGCTTCACAAGCATCAACGAAGTCGCTGGTAACTTAGACGTATGACTGCCCTTCACGGAAAAATTATCAGATATCCAAAGAACATCGCTCAGCATGACTACACCAACTGCCTTCCACACCCAGATGAAGAACCTCACACAAACATGAAGAAAAATGCTGTCGACTGGTTAAAGGACAGACAGTATTTTATCTATTACCAAAAAGGAAGAGGGGCGAATGAGATTTCTGTATGTACATGACCACAGGCGCCAACTCATTGGAGCCTGAGGGGGCCCAAGCCCCCTCAAATATTCGTTTTGGGGGGCGAGGGGTGCAGAGCCTACGCAATAATTTAAGAAAATTATTAGTTATATTATGCTTTGTAAAATAACAAAATTATGTTGGATTTTTTTTTATTTTCCTTGTTTGACGATAGTTACCTTTTAAAATACATTCAGTAAATAGTTAAAACAAATAATTATTACGGTAGTAACCAGGTTAACTGAAAAGTGATGTGAATCATGATAGTGATAGGGTGCTGCGGCACACTCAGAATGTGTCCTGGTGAGCGAACCTTCGGGTAAAGTCTGGTGCCGGTGGGCCAGCGCTGTGGCCGCGGTGACATCAAAAGGACTGGGGCAGAAGCGCATGGAACCCTCCACCACAAGTCACCTCGACGCTTCGAGACATTACGACGCCGCGGCTATATAAAGCCCACCCTGCTACCGCGGTCGTTCAGTGTGGATATTTTCGTTCAGTGCATGCTGCAGACGTTTTTAGTATTCCGACTTTAGTGTCTAGTGGACTATTTTATATGACTATATTTCATTCGTTTACTTTAGTCTCTTAGTGTATTGTTAATTAAGTTTGCAATGGACAAAATTGTTACCAAAAAGGGCGCGCTTGGAAGTTGATGATACTGCAAGTCAACCTCCCCTCCAACAATTATTGTGTCGTCAATTGCTTCGTCGTCTTCAGGCGAGAACCGTTCACAGCTGAAACCTGGAGAATCCGGCAAGGGGAGATCATTTCAGAAGTCTTGGTCGATCAATTGTAGATGGCTAGAATATGAAGCATCTACCGAAATAGTTTTTTGCAAAACCTGCAAAGAGGCAGATGCTAACTCTATTATAATTTCCTTAAAAAAGAAAAAGAAAAAAAGATACATTTACTTCCATAGGGTTTTCTAATTGGAAAAAGGCTTTGGAAAAATTCCGTCTTCATGAAAATACGGTTACGTATAATGAAGCTATTCTGAAACTAAATTCTAGCACAAACCGAAGGGTGGCCTCCCAATTGAATGACAGTTAGATGGTGATATGAAGAAAGGCCGTTTAGCTCTTGAGACAATTTTTACTACAGTGCATCTTCTCTGCCGTCAAGGACTAGCAATTAGAGGGCACAAAGATGTCAACTCAAATTTTTCCAGTTGTTGGAACTCCGAGAGAATGACATACCTGAGTTTAAACATTGGCTGGGCGTTCGGGGTATAAGTGGACGTCCCACGATATTCGAAACGAGATCATTGATCTACTAGGAAAGTCTGTGTTGAGAAAGGTATTGGCTTCAATCGAGAAGACTGAACATTTTTCTGTTATGGTTA
Source organism: Schistocerca nitens (assembly GCF_023898315.1). Taxonomy (NCBI): domain Eukaryota; kingdom Metazoa; phylum Arthropoda; class Insecta; order Orthoptera; family Acrididae; genus Schistocerca; species Schistocerca nitens. Next base: position 850,571,778 of record NC_064617.1, read on the forward strand.
ACGAAACAAGTGATTCTTCGATTCACGAACAAGAGTCATTTTGTATTCGTACTGTCTATGATTCCTTAATTATCAACGAAGACTTTATTGGCTTATACGAGATCCCCAACACTGAATCACAAACTCTGCTTGGTATTTTAAAAGACGGTTTTGCTCGTCTTGATTCGTCAATGGATAACTTACGAGGACAGTGCTATGATGATGCTTCGAATATAAGAGGTAAGTTCAAAGGACTAAAAAAGTTAGCTCTGGATATGCAACCAAAAGCACATTATGTGCACTGCACTGCTCACAGTTTAGACTTGGCAGTTGTAGAGAGTCTCCGCCATCTTACGTCTAAGAGGGATATTATGGCTTTAACCAAGGACTTAATAAATATCGTAAGGGAATCCAACAAAAGGATGGGACTTTTCAGAAGATTACGCTGTGAGAGCGCCAACGACCAAGCTGGTCTACGACCCCCTTGCCCGACTCGATGGACTATGCGAGCTTCTAGTATCTTGAGAGTATTGAAAAACTTTGAAGAACTTCCAGAGCTTTTTGAAACATTTTCTACACAGGACAAAACAGAAGTATGTTATAAATTTGCAGGATACATTGAGTCAACGTTACAATTCAAGACTTATTCTTTTTACGTCTTTCATGCCATGCAATGAACCCAGTAGAGGATGTCAAAGAAAAATTCAACGCCCTCATCTAAGTGTTGTTGATCTGGAAAAAATATATAAGGGCTTGATTTGTATATTGAATTGAAGGCGTGATTGTTTTGAACACTTTTGGGAATTGTGTTTAAAAGGAAAAACCTTCACAAGTTGATGATCCTTCACTTCCCCGGACTCGAAGTATACCAAAGAAGTATGGAAATAAAGAAGCCAGCTCACCGCACATTATCAAAACCCCATAGGAATACTACAAATCTATTTACAACGAAGTTTGTGAAACGCTGCAATCTTGCGTTACTGAGCGGTTTGCTTCAACTGGACTCATACAAGTCATTGCAGTTCATACAGGTCATTGCAATCAAACAAGAGTGCTTGCTTTTAGTAAACAGAGGTGAAACAAATTTGGAAAAATCAACAGAGTTTTTCGAAAATGACTTAGACATTGAGAGACTGCTCTTACACTTGAATATGTTAGCCGATACCGCTATAAAAAAACAACTGGCCTTAAAAAACATGCTTGATGTAAGAAAATACATTACACAAGAACCTGCAGTTGGAGAAATGCTATGTGAAGTAGTGAAGTGCATTAAGCTTCTCCAAGTAGTTCCAATCACGACAGCAACAGCAGAACGGTCATTTCGCACCCTTAGACGTCTGAGGTCATACCTCTGATCAACAATGGGACAGAAGCGATTGAACAACTTGGCTGTTCTTAATGCCCACCGAGATGTTTTGGATGAATTGGATATCCGACCAGTCATCAACGATTTCGTATTCAGTAATCCAGTCAGACGATCGACATTTGCACCTTTCTAAAGACACTTTAGCCCTAATAAAGACATTTAGAGCAATATTAAAAATCTTTATGAAATAGAGAATTAAATACACACATAATGTTAAATTTTCAGTTTCGAAATATTAGTACTAATTTAGTAGTGTATTATTAAATTACTACGTACTGTATTAGTTATTTTCAAATACTTAAATATTTTTAGGATGTAAGATCCAATTAAAACCCGCTATTTACATAATTTTTGACTGAAAGTATTAGGCATACTGTATTAACTTGGTTAACTGTATTAAAGCATTAACTCTGAGATATTGTTTTTTCAAATGAACCCTGAGCCTTATTCAAAGTAACCCTAAATTAGCTATTTCACTTATTAATCAAAGTGCTATTACTGTGCGACAGCAATATTTTATGTTTAATCCTTTTAATGATAGTTTAGGATTTATTTAAATATAATTTCAGTCTTTTCAGAGCTATATATTCACTGCTCTGAAATAGTCTATAAGCATGATTATTACTGTAAATTAAATTACGTTTTTCAGAAAATACTGTGCGTATTTATGTTTTGTTTCTTTTTGCAAAGCCAGAAAATGTGTCAGGCTTGTCGAATTTCCCGGAGTGTCGAGTTATCGAGAGTCCAGTTTTCGGGGTTCTAATTTTGATCTTATGACTCTAAAATGCTTGAAAAAAACTATAAAACTCACTATTTCTCATCTAAAATTTAGAAAATGTACATGACTTCACAATACTATAAACTATAACAAATTACCCTTTATTAAGAGAAATAACCTTGTTTCTCAAATGAACTGTCTTGTGAACTTTGCAAACCTGTCACCAAAGAAATTACTCAAATGGACAGTTTCTTGCAGTCTTTTCATGTTATTGAATGATGTGTAAATGCGTTTCAGTGTACAAAATTATTTAAAAAATTGAATTTATTTTCTGTTATGTGATGTGGTAGTGGGGAAGCGTTTTTTGTGTGTTAAAGATTTGTAATAAAAAAATAATGTCGATTGTGTAGCAATTTTGCTGGTTAGATTCTCATTTGTAGCAGCATTTTTTATTTTTGTTTCAATTCTGTATTTTTTGTCAAATGCAAATGTTTATTAACAACAAATGAATCGTAATTTTTAATAAAAAACTTTTTAAATTACTGTTCATCTGGAAATAAATTTATATTTGACACAGACATTCTCATTACTTTTGCCTTCTCAATGCATATTTTGTACTTATTAGACTGTTCATTCCATTCGATACATCCTGTAATTCTTCACTTTCGCTGAGGATAGCAATGTCAACAGTGAATCTTATCATCGATATCCTTTCGGTGAATTTTCATCTCATTTTTGAACCTTCCTTTTATTTTTGTCATTGTTCGTTCCATTTAAAGATTGAAAAGTAGGAGCGAAAGGCTGCATATATGTCTTACACCATTTTTAATCCTACATCATTTTTAATCAGAGCACATCATTCTTGTTCGTCCATTTCTTTTCCCTACTACTATGTATCACCTATCGTTCATTGTAACTTATTCCTGTTTTTGTTAGCATTTCGAACGTCTTGCACCATTTCACATTGTCAAATGTTTTTTCTAGATAGATAAATCCTATGAGCGTGTCTGCATTTTTCTTCAGTCTTCCTTCCATTATCAAGTGCAACGTCAGTAATGCCTTTCTGGCTCCTTTGCCTTTTCTAAAGCCAAACTGGTCGTCATATAACAGGTTCTCAATTTCCTCTTCCATGTCCTCTACATTATTCTTGTCAGCAATTGGGCTGCATGAGCGTTTAAGCTGATTGTGCGATAGTTCTCGCACTTATCAGCTCTTTCTATCTGTGGTACTGTGTGGGTGATGTCTTTCCGAAAGTCTGATCGCATATCGCCAGTCTCATAGATTCTACACAACAACTTCATTTCCTTGCCATTTTCCCCAGTGGTTTTAGAAATTCTGATGGAATATTCTCCACCCGTCTTCCTTGTTTGATTCTAAGTTTCCTAAATCTCTTTTAAATTCTACCTCTAATATTCGATACCCCGTCTCTTCCATATCGACTCCAATTTCTTTTTCTACCACGTCGTCACACAATTCCTTCCTTCATGGAGTCCTGCAATGTACTTTTTCCAACTATCCGCTCTCTCTTCTGCGTTTAATTGGGAAATTCCCATTGGACTCTTAACATAGCCACCCTTACTTTTAATTTCACCGAAGATTTCTTTTTACTTCTCCATATGCCCATTCGGACCTTTCCAGAATCATTTCTTTTTATATTTCTTCGTATTTTGCTACACCCAATTCGCCTTGATCGCCCACCACAGTTTATTTCATTCCTAAGTGATTTATACTGCTGTATTCCTCTCTTTCCCTGACAATTTTCGTGCTTCCTTCTTTCGTAGATCGGTAAAAGTATTTCTTCTGTTAACCAATCTTTCCTCGGAGTTACCTTCCTTGTACCTATGACTGGCTGTCCGACACCTATGCCTGCCTTTTTTAGAGACGTCCACTCCTCTTCCACTGAATTTCCTACTGTGATATTCGTTTTCGCAATGGCCACATTCTTAGCGAACTTTGAACGTGTCTCGCCACTTCTCAGTACTTCACTATCCAACTTCCACACTGATTCTTCCAGACGATTCTCTTTAAACTTCAGTCTACTCTTCGCCATTGGTAAATAGTGATATGGGTCTGCATCTGTTCCTGGATATGCTTTATAATCCAATATCTGATTTCGGAATCTCTGTCTGACCACGAATTAATTCAGCTGGATACTTCGCGTGTCTCCAGGCCTCTTCCAAGTACACCTCCTCCTCTTGTGATTCTTGAGCACAGTACTCGCTCATCCACCTGAAATTTATTGCAGAACTCCGTTAGTCTTTCTCATTTCTACTGTCAGGCCCATGATCTCCTGTAATCTTTTACCCTGTTTGTTACCCTAAAACAGCGCTCCGATCCCTCATGATCATTAGATTCTCATCTCCCTTTACATACTGAATTACCTCATATAGTTTCTCCACCTCTTCATCTTCTGCTTGCGATGTTGGAATGTATACCTGAACCATCGTTGCTGGTTTGCTGTCGAATACGATGGGGAAAAAAACCTATTACTAATGTGTTCACCGTAGCTCGCTCTCTGCCCTAATTTGCTACTCATAAAGAATGATGAAAGGAGAAAATATAAAAATACAGTAAATGATAAATGGGACAGGGAATAAAAATGTCAAAAAAATGAGAATGACGGGAATTTTAAAATGGCTAAGAAGGAATGGCAAGAGGACAAATCTAAATATTTAGAAGCATATTTCACCAGGCCTAGATATACACTGCCAGCAGAAAATTAAAAAAGTCCTTGGAGAAAAGAGAAGCTGCTGTATGAATATTAAGAGTTCAGATGGTAAACCAGTCCTAAGCAAAGAAGGGAAATCTGCTAGGTGGAAGAAGTATATAAAGGGGTTCTATACAAGGGAGTTGAACTTGCAAGCAATATTACGGAAAGGGAAGAGGACGTAGATAAAGGTGAGATGGGATGTATGACACTGAAAGACCTAAGTCGAAACAAGGATTTGGGAGTAGACGACATTTGGTCGGAATTACTGACAAGCTTGGAGGAGCCAGCCATGACAGAATTATTCCATCTGGTGTGCAAGAGGTATGAGACTGGCGAAATAACCACAGACTTGAAGAAGAATGTAATAATTCCAATTCCAAAGAAATCAGTTGCTGACAGGTGCGAAAATTATCGAACTATCAGTTTAAAAAGTCATGGTTGCAAAATATTAACACGAATTCTTTGCAGAAGAAGGGTGGAAAACTGGTAGAAACCGGCCTCGGGGAAGACCAGTTTGGATTCCGGAGAAATGCAAGAACACGCGAAGCAATACTGATCCTACGATTTCTCTTAGAAGAATGGTGAATGGAAGGCTAACCTGCATTCGTAGGTTTAGAGAAAGCTTTTGAAAATGTTGATGGGAATACTCTCTTTGAAAATCTGAAAGTAACAGGGATAAAACACAGAGAGCGAAAGGCTATTTACAACTTGTGCCGAAACCAGATGCCAGTTGTAAGAGTCAAGGATCATGAAAGGAAATCAGTGGTTGAGAAGGTACATCCACATCTACATTTATACTCCGCAAGCCACCCAACGGTGTGTGGCGGAGGGCACTTTAAGTGCCACTGTCATTACCTCCCATTCCTGTTCCAGTCGCGTATGGTTCGCGGGAAGAACGACTGTCTGAAAGCCTCCGTGCGCGCTCTAATCTCTCTAATTTTACATTCGTGATCTCCTTGGGAGGTATAAGTAGGGGGAAGCAATATATTCGATACCTCATCCAGAAATGCACCCTCTCGAAACCTGGACAGTAAGCTACACCGCGATGCAGAGCGCCTCTCTTGCAGAGTCTGCCACTTGAGTTTATTAAACATCTCCGTAACGCTATCACGGTTACCAAATAACCCTGTGACGAAACGCGCCGCTCTTCTTTGGATCTTCTCTATCTCCTCCGTCAACCCGATCTGGTACGGATCCCACACTGATGAGCAATACTCAAGCATAGGTCGAACGAGTGTTTTGTAAGCCACCTCCTTTGTTGATGGACAACATATTCTAAGCACTCTCCTAATGAATCTCAACCTGGTACCCGCCTTACCAACCATTAATTTTATATGATCATTCCACTTCAAATCGTTCCGCACGCATACTCCCAGATATTTTACAGAAGTAACTGCTACCAGTGTTTGTTCCGCTATCATATAATCATACAATAAAGGATCCTTCTTTCTATGTATTCGCAATACATTACATTTGTCTATGTTATGGGACAGTTGTCACTCCCTGCACCAAGTGCCTATCCGCTGCAGATCTTCCTGCATTTCGCTACAATTTTCTAATGCTGCAACTTCTCTGTATACTACAGCTTCATCCGCGAAAAGCCGCATGGAACTTCCGACACTATCTACTAGGTCATTTATATATATTGTGAAAAGCAATGGTCCCATAACACTCCCCTGTGGCACGCCAGAGGTTACTTTAACGTCTGTAGACGTCTCTCCATTGATAACAATATGCTGTGTTTTGTTTGCTAAAAACTCTTCAATCCAGCCACACAGCTGGTCTGATATTCCGTAGGCTCTTACTTTGTTTATCAGGCGACAGTGCGGAACTGTATCGAACGCCTTCCGGAAATCAAGAAAAATAGCATCTACCTGGGAGCCTGTATCTAATATTTTCAGGGTCTCATGAACAAATAAAGCGAGTTGGGTCTCACACGATCGCTGTTTCCGGAATCCATGTTGATTCCTACATAGTAGATTCTGGGTTTCCAAAAACGACATGATACTCGAGCAAAAAACATGTTCTAAAATTCTACAACAGATCGACGTCAGAGATATAGGTCTATAGTTTTGCGCATCTGCTCGACGACCCTTCTTGAAGACTGGGACTACCTGTGCTCTTTTCCAATCATTTGGAACCCTCCGTTCCTCTAGAGACTTGCGGTACACGGCTGTTAGAAGGGGGGCAAGTTCTTTCGCGTACTCTGTGTAGAATCGAAATGGTATCCCGTCAGGTCCAGCGGACTTTCCTCTGTTGAGTGATTCCAGTTGCTTTTCTATTCCTTGGACACTTATTTCGATGTCAGCCATTTTTTCGTTTGTGCGAGGATTTAGAGAAGGAACTGCAGTGCGGTCTTCCTCTGTGAAACAGCTTTGGAAAAAGGTGTTTAGTATTTCAGCTTTACGCGTGTCATCCTCTGTTTCAATGCCATCATCATCCCGGAGTGTCTGGATATGCTGTTTCGAGCCACTTACTGATTTAACGTAAGACCAGAACTTCCTAGGATTTTCTGTCAAGTCGGTACATAGAATTTTACTTTCGAATTCACTGAACGCTTCACGCATAGCCCTCCTTACGCTAACTTTGACATCGTTTAGCTTCTGTTTGTCTGAGAGGTTTTGGCTGCGTTTAAACTTGGAGTGAAGCTCTCTTTGCTTTCGTAGTAGTTTCCTAACTTTGTTGTTGTACCACGGTGGGTTTTTCCCGTCCCTCACAGTTTTACTCGGCACGTACCTGTCTAAAACGCATTTTACGATTGCCTTGAACTTTTTCCATAAACACTCAACATTGTCAGTGTCGGAACAGAAATTTTCGTTTTGATCTGTTAGGTAGCCTGAAATCTGCCTTCTATTACTCTTGCTAAACAGATAAACCTTCCTCCCTTTTTTATATTCCTATTAACTTCCATATTCAGGGATGCTGCAACGGCCTTATGATCACTGATTCCGTGTTCTGCACATACAGAGTCGAAAAGTTCGGGTCTGTTTGTTTTTTTTTTTTTTTTTTTTGTTTGTGGTTTTAGGGCGCAAAACTGCTATGGTCATTAGCGCCCGGTCCGTGACTGAGGAAATAATAAAAACTGAAAATGGAAAACAGCAAAAATGGGAACGAAACTCAAATAATTGGAGACACTAAAAGCAGAAACAAGGCTTAAAAGTCCACTACAGAGAGGGGTTGATGGTCCCCGATAAAACTTCAAATGACTGACGTCATTTCACTGTCACTAATAAACTGGAGAATGCGGTCGGCTGAGCGCGTGTCATCTGCTAAAATCGACGATAGATCAGGCGATAGCTGGAGACGGGAGCGTAACGGATTAAAATAGGGGCATTCAATTAAAAGGTGTCTTACCGTCCACAGCTGAGAGCAGTGGGGACAGAGTGGGGGAGGATCTCCGCTTAAAAGATGTCGATGGCTAAAAAGACAGTGCCCTATCCGGAGTCTAGCTAAAATCACCTCCTCCCGACGACGCGTTCGGGAGGAAGAGGTCCAAGCGCAAGGAAGGGCTTTCACTTCCCGCAATTTATTTCGGGGAAGTGTTGACCAATGTTCAAGCCATAAGTGAGCAACTTTGCGACATAAACCGCTCTGTAGATCGGTGAAGGGAAGCGACTGAATAGCTGGCCGAGGAAGAGAGACTGCAGCCTTGGCCGCTATATCGGCCGCCTCATTCCCACAGATACCAGCGTGTCCCGGGAGCCAGAGGAACGCCACCGAGACGCCCCCCAGGTGGAGCGAGCGCAGACAGTCCTGAATCCGGTGGACCAGAGGGTGCACAGGATAAAGAGCTTGGAGACTGAGGAGAGAGCTGAGAGAATCCGAGCAGATTACGTACTGTATACACTGATGGCGGCGGATGTAGTGGACAGCCTGGAGAACAGCGAAAAGCTCCGCAGTATAAACCGAACACTGGTCGGGAAGCCGAAAGTGATTTGGGGCATCGCCAACAATATAGGCACTCCCTACACCCAACGATGTTTTCGAGCCGTCGGTGTAAATAAAGGTGGCGTCCGTCATTTGTGCACATAGAGCAGCAAATGCCCGACGATAAACAAGTGAAGGTGTACCTTCCTTGGGAAATTGACAAAGATCACGGAGCAGACAGATCCGGGGACGGAGCCAAGGCGGTGCTGTACCCCAAGTTGTCAAGAAGGTTCTAGGAAAGTGGAAGGAAAGAGAATGGAGCAGTTGACGGAAGCGGACTCCCGGGGGTAGTAGGGAGGAGGAGCGGCCTGCATAACCTACATCAAAGGAGGCGTCGAAAAAAGGGTCATGGGCTGGATTAGTAGGCAAGGAAGACAGATGGCTAGCATAACGGCTCAGAAGGACCGCTCGCCGATTGGACAGCGGAGGTTCAGCTGTCTCAGCATAAAGGCTTTCCACAGGGCTAGTGTAAAAAGCTCCAGACGCTAAACGTAATCCACGGTGGTGGATAGAGTCGAGACGCCGAAGAATAGACGGCCGAGCAGAGGAGTAGACTATGCTTCCATAGTCCAATTTCGAGCGCACTAAGGCGCGATAGAGGCGGAGAAGGACCACTCGGTCCGCTCCCCAGGAGGTACCATTCAGGACACGGAGGGTGTTGAGCGTTCGCAGACAGCGAGCCGAAAGATAGGAAACGTGGGAGGACCAGCACAGTTTTCTGTCAAACATAAGACCCAAGAATTTAGTGACGTCTGAAAACGGAAGGTTGACAGGACCTAGATGTAAGGAGGGCGGAAGAAACTCCTTACGTCGCCAAAAATTAATACAAACGGTCTTACTGGGAGAAAAACGGAAGCCGGTTTCGAGGCTCCAAGAGTGGAGGCGATCGAGACATCCTTGAAGACGGCGTTCAAGAAGGCTGGTCCGTTGAGAGCTGTAGTAGATCGCAAAATCGTCCACAAAGAGGGAGCCCGAGACGTCAGGAAGGAGACAATCCATAATTGGATTTATAGCGATGGCAAACAGTACAACACTCAGCACGGAGCCCTGGGGTACCCCGTTTTCTTGAGAGAAAGTACGGGAGAGAGTAGTGTTCACCCGCACCCTAAATGTTCGCTCTGCCATAAATTCGCGAAGAAAAAGGGGCAGCCGGCCTCGAAAGCCCCAAGAGAACAGTGTGCGGAGGATGCCTGTCCTCCAACAGGTATCGTATGCTCTCTCCAGATCAAAAAATATTGCTACCGTTTGGCGTTTCCGGAGAAAATTGTTCATGATATAAGTGGAGAGAGCAACAAGATGGTCAACTGCAGAGCGATGCTTTCGGAATCCGCATTGGGCAGGTGTTAAAAGACTGCGTGATTCCAGCCACCAAGCTAAATGGTAATTCACCATACGCTCCAAAATCTTACAGACACTACTCGTGAGAGAAATGGGGCGATAGCTAGAGGGGAGATGTTTGTCCTTTCCAGGTTTCGGAATGGGAACGACGATAGCTTCCCGCCATCGTCTGGGAAAGGTACTGTCGGTCCAAATTCGATTATAAAGGCGAAGGAGGTAACGCAGACTATGGGTTGATAAATGCAGCAACATTTGGACATGGATACCATCCGATCCAGGGGCGGAGGAGCGAGAAGAAGAGAGGGCATGTTGGAGTTCCCGCATGGAGAAAACAGTATTGTAGCTTTCGCGATTTTGAGAGGAGAAAGCAAGAGGTCGCACTTCCGCTGCACGTTTCTTCGGGAGAAACGCTGGCGGGTAATGTGAAGAGCTCGAAATCTCAGCAAAGTGCTGACCCAATGAGTTAGAAATTGCGACGGGGTCCACTAAGGTATCATGCGCGACAGTGAGCCCAGAGACCGGGGAGAAACTAGGCGCGCCTGAGAACCGTCGAAGCCGACTCCAAACTTCCGAGGAGGGAGTGAAGGTGTTAAAGGAGCTAATAAAGAATTGCCAGCTTGCCTTCTTGCTATCGCGGATGACGCGACGGCATCGCGCACGGAGTTGCTTATAGCGGATACAGTTTGCCAAAGTAGGATGGTGACGGAAAATGCGAAGAGCACGTCGCCGCTCACGGATTGCGTCACGGCATGCCTCGGTCCACCAAGGAACTGGGGGGCGCCGGGGCAATTCGGAGGTGCGTGGTATTGAACGTTCCGCAGCTGTAAGAATAACGTCGGTAAAATGTGTGACCTCATCGTCGACGCTGGGAAAGCGACGGTCATCGAATGTCGCTAGAGACGAAAAAAGTGTCCAGTCGGCTTGGGCAAACTTCCAGCGTCGCGGGCGCATATATGGCAGTTGAGGCTGCAGCCTAAGGACACATGGAAAGTGGTCACTCGAGTGTGTATCATCAAGGGCGAACCATTCGAAGCGCCGAGCAAGCGGAACAGTACCGATCGCAAGGTCCAAATGAGATAAATTTGTCGTGGAGGCAGACAAAAACGTGGGGACCCCAGTGTTGAGGCAAACTAGATCCGCTTGGTGGAAGACGTCTAGCAATAGGGAGCCACGTGGACAAGGATGTGGAGATCCCCAAAGCGGGTGGTGGGCATTGAAGTCCCCAACCAGCAAATAGGGGGGTGGAAGCTGACCAAGAAGATGAAGGAGATCAGCTCGTGCCATCGGTGTGGATGATGGAATGTATACAGTACAAAGAGAGAACGTGTATCCAGAAAGGGAAAGACGGACGGCGACAGCTTGGAAGGAACTGTCTAAGGGGATTGGATGATAATGGAGAGTATCATGGAGAAGAATCACGAGTCCTCCATGGGCTGGAGTGCCTTCCACAGAGGGGAGGTCATATCGGACGGACTGAAAATGAGGGAGGACAAAGCGGTCATTAGGACGCAGCTTTGTTTCCTGAAGACAGAAGATGACCGGCGAGTAGGATCGTAAGAGGATCGACAATTCATCCCGATTGGCTCGAATGCCGCGGATATTCCAGTGGATAAGGGACATAGGGTGAACAGAAAATGGAGGAATGTGACCAAGGGTGCTGTCAACTCAACGACTGCTCAGAGCTTGCGACCGACAGCATGGAATGGCATTCAGCCGAAGGCAGAAGATCCTGATCCATAGGTTGGTCAGGAGCAGCTCCTGCCACCAGCGATCGGCCGGTTGACCGGCCACCAGCAGTGCGCCTCGGCGACACAGAAGACGGCCGCGGGCGATTTCCGCCAGGTGGCGCTGTGGATGGGACACGCCTTGGCGGAGAAGGAGAGGAACTGGGTTTCTTTGTAGCCTTCTTGGAAGTATGAGGTTTAGAGGAAGGAGGAACCGATGGTGGTGAAGTTGCCGTACGTAAAAACTCTTCACGAGTATGCTCTTTCTTCGAAGACTTGGTGTCTGACTTTTGGGCTCGAGATTTAGCAGAACCCGACGAAGGGTGAGCCAAAGAGTGGGCAGGCGAAAGTGGTGAAGTTGAACGGGCGATCTTTGCGCTGGCCGATCGGACGACCGTGGCACTAAAGGTGAGGTCGCAAGTCTGCGTGGCCGCCTCCTTTGTTGGCCGAGGAGAAGCAAGGACAGTGCTGTATTTGCCTGTCTGAGGCACGGTGGGCTGTCGACTGGCGAATAATTTCCGAGCAGCAAAGGTCGACACCTTTTCCTTCACTCTTATTTCCTGGATGAGCTTTTCGTCCTTAAAAACTGGGCAATCTCTAGAGGAAGCAGCGTGGTCACCCATACAGTTGATGCAGCGAGGGGATGGAGGTGGACAAGCACCCTCATGGGCATCCCTGCCACACGTAACACATTTGGCCGGATTAGAACAGGACTGGCTGGTGTGATTGAATCGCTGGCACCGATAGCAACGCGTAGGGTTTGGGACGTAAGGACGAACGGAAATTATCTCATAGCCTGCTTTGATTTTCGATGGGAGTTGCACTTTGTCAAATGTCAAAAAGACAGTGCGGGTTGGAATGATCTTCGTGTCAACCCTTTTCATAACCCTATGAACAGCCGTTACGCCCTGGTCTGACAGGTAGTGCTGAATTTCTTCGTCAGACAGTCCATCGAGGGAGCGTGTATAAACTACTCCACGCGAGGAATTTAAGGTACGGTGCGGTTCCACCCGGACAGGGAAAGTGTGTAGTAGTGAGGTACGCAGCAGTTTTTGTGCCTGGAGGGCACTGTGTGTTTCTAACAACAGGGTGCCATTCCGTAATCTGGAACAAGACTTTACAGGACCAGCAATTGCGTCGACACCTTTCTGAATAATGAAAGGGTTGACTGTGGAGAAGTCGTGACCTTCGTCAGACCGAGAAACAACAAGGAACTGTGGCAACGAGGGAAGAACTGACTGTGGTTGAGACTCAGTGAACTTACGTTTGTGAGCAGACATAGTGGAAGATGAGGAAACCATTGCGGAAGAATCCCCCATGATTACCGGCGTCTCCGATGGCGCGCTCCTCCCTTGTGGGGGCCCTCTCTGAGGGCACTCCCGCCTTAGGTGATTGTTCACACCTCAGGTCACACCTCCCGACAAACGGACGGAGGGACCAATCGGCACTTTCGGAAGGTATCAGCTCGGGTAATCACCCCTCCCTGGGCCTGGCCGTTACCAGGGGGTACGTACGTGTCCTACCTGTCTACCCGGGGCGGGGAATTACGCGTTACCCCGTCACCGGCTACGCATGGAAGTGCGTGGGTCGGCCTTCAGACACGCACAGGGAGGAAGAAAGAGAAAGGGAAAGGAAAGAAGAGGTCTCAAACGCCGCAGCGGAGAAAAGGGTAGAGAGAAGAGGTAAGGAAAAGAGAAAGACAAAGGAAGGACGAAGACTTACAAGTAAGGAAGGCGAAGAATGTGGTACATTTACAAGCGTCCGTCTCCGGACGTAGGCACAAACCATTCCCCCAGAGGGGGAGAAAAGGAAGGAAGGAGCCAGAGGTGAGGGGGGGGGGCGAAGATGGGGGATGGGGAAGGATGCGGAAATGGAAGGTATACAGCCCGGAAAGGAAGGAAGGCCACATCAGCTCGGGGTCCCGTGCTCGCTACGCACGTATCCACAAAAGAGTTGTGGATCCCCTGGGGGGGGGGGGGGTCTGTTTGTTATCAGTAGGTCCAAGATGTTATCTCCACGACTCGGTTCTCTGTTTAATTGCTCGAGGTAATTTTCGGATAGTGCACTCAGTATAATGTCACTCGATGCTCTGTCCCTACCACCCGTCCTAAACATCTGAGTGTCCCAGTCTATATCTGGTAAATTGAAATCTCCACCTAAGACTATAACATGCTGAGAAAATTTATGTGAAATGTATTCCAAATTTTCTCTCAGTTGTTCTGCCACTAATGCTGCTGAGTCGGGAGGTAGGTAAAAGGAGCCAATTATTAACCTAGCTCGGTTGTTGAGTATAACCTCCACCCATAATAATTCACAGGAACTATCCACTTCTACTTCACTACAGGATAAACTACTACTAACAGCGACGAACACTCCACCACCAGTTGCATGCAATCTATCCTTTCTAAACACCGTCTGTACCTTTGTAAAAATTTCGGCAGAATGTATCTCTGGCTTCAGCCAGCTTTCTGTACCTATAACGATTTCAGCTTCGGTGCTTTCTATCAGCGCTTGAAGTAGTGAGACTAGGTTCCAACCTATCTCCAATGCTATTCAATCTGTACATTGAGCAAGTAGTAAATGAAACCAAAGAAAAAATTGGAGTAGAAATTATAGTTCGGGGAAAAGATATATAATCTTTGAGGTCCGCCGATGACTCTGCAATTCTACACTCCTGGAAATGGAAAAAAGAACACATTGACACCGGTGTGTCAGACCCACCATACTTGCTCCGGACACTGCGAGAGGGCTGTACAAGCAATGATCACACGCACGGCACAGCGGACACACCAGGACCCGCGGTGTTGGCCGTCGAATGGCGCTAGCTGCGCAGCATTTGTGCACCGCCGCCGTCAGTGTCAGCCAGTTTGCCGTGGCATACGGAGCTCCATCGCAGTCTTTAACACTGGTAGCATGCCGCGACAGCGTGGACGTGAACCGTATGTGCAGTTGACGGACTTTGAGCGAGGGCGTATAGTGGGCATGCGGGAGGCCGGGTGGACGTACCGCCGAATTGCTCAACACGTGGGGCGTGAGGTCTCCACAGTACATCGATGTTGTCGCCAGTGGTCGGCGGAAGGTGCACGTGCCCGTCGACCTGGGACCGGACCGCAGCGACGCACGGATGCACGCCAAGAAAGTAGGATCCTACGCAGTGCCGTAGGGGACCGCACCGCCACTTCCCAGCAAATTAGGGACACTGTTACTCCTGGGGTATCGGCGAGGACCATTCGAAACCGTCTCCATGAAGCTGGGCTACGGTCCCGCACACCGTTAGGCCGTCTTCCGCTCACGCCCCAACATCGTGCAGCCCGCCTCCAGTGGTGTCGCGACAGGCGTGAATGGAGGGACGAATGGAGACGTGTCGTCTTCAGCGATGAGAGTCGCTTCTGCCTTGGTGCCAATGATGGTCGTATGCGTGTTTGGCGCCGTGCAGGTGAGCGCCGCAATCAGGACTGCATACGACCGAGGCACACAGGGCCAACACCCGGCATCATGGTGTGGGGAGCGATCTCCTACACTGGCCGTACACCACTGGTGATCGTCGAGGGGACACTGAATAGTGCACGGTACATCCATACCGTCATCGAACCCATCGTTCTACCATTCCTAGTCCGGCAAGGGAACTTGCTGTTCCAACAGGACAATGCACGTCCGCATGTATCCCGTGCCACCCAACGTGCTCTAGAAGGTGTAAGTCAACTACCCTGGCCAGCAAGATCTCCGGATCTGTCCCCCACTGAGCATGTTTGGGACTGGATGAAGCGTCGTCTCACGCGGTCTGCACGTCCAGCACGAACGCTGGTCCAACTGAGGCGCCAGGTGGAAATGGCATGGCAAGCCGTTCCACAGGACTACATCCAGCATCTCTACGATCGTCTCCATGGGAGAATAGCAGCCTGCATTGCTGCGAAAGGTGGATATACACTGTACTAGTGCCGACATTGTGCATGCTCTGTTGCCTGTGTCTATGTGCCTGTGGTTCTGTCAGTGTGATCATATGATGTATCTGACCCCAGGAATGTGTCAATAAAGTTTCCCCTTCCTGGGACAATGAATTCACGGTGTTCTTATTTCAATTTCCAGGAGTGTATCAGAGACAACAAAGGACTTGGAAGAGCAGTTGAACGGAATGGCTCAGATGGCTCTGAGCACTATGGGACTTGACATCTGAGGTCATCAGTCCCCTAGAACTTAGAACTACTTAAACCGAACGAACCTAAGGACATCACATACATCCATGCCCGAGGCAGGATTCGAACCTGCGACCGTAGCAGTCTGGCGCGGTTCCGGACTGAAGCGCCTAGAACCGCTCGACCACTGAGGCCGGCTGAACGGAATGGACAGCGTCTTGAGAGGAGGATGTAAGATGAACATCAACAGAACAAAACAAGTTTTATCGAATGTAGTCGAATTAAATCAGTTGTTGGTTAGGGGATTAAATTAGCAGACGGGATACAAAAAGTAGTAGATGAGTTTTGCTATTTGGGCAGTAAAATGATTGATGATGGCCGAGGGAGAGAGGTTATAAAATGTAGATGGCAATGGTAAGAAAAGCGTTTCTGCGGAAGAGAAATTTGTTGACACTGAATACAGATTAAAGTGTTAGAAAGTCTTTTCTGAAAGTATTTGTCTGGAGTGTAGCTATGTATGGAAGTGAAACAGGAACAATAAACAGTTAAGGCAAGAAGAGAATAGAAATTTTTGAAATGTGCTGCTATAGAAAAATGCTGAAGAGTAGATGCTCGAATAGCTTAACTAATGAGGTGGTACTGAAAAGAACTGGGAGAAAAATAATTGGTGGCACAACTTGACTGAAAGAACGGCTCGGTTGATAGGACACTTTCTAGACATCAAGGCATCATCAATTTAGTACTGGAGATAAGAGTGAGTGGGGGGAGGGGTAAAATTGGTAGCGGAAGACCAAGAGATGCATACAGTAAGCATAATCAGAAGGACATAGGCTGCAGTAGTTATTCGGAGATGAAGAGGCTTGCTCGGGATAGAGCAACATGGAGAGGCGCATCAAACTAGTCTTCGGACTGAAGATCACAACAACAACGAATTGTAGACCTGTTATATCATTTTGCGTCTAGATAGAGTCTTAGCATTTCCCTTTTCAGATTTTCTAGCTTTCCTACTACATTCAGAGTTCTGATATTTCATGCTTCGAATGTTATCCCGTCGTTAGTTATTCCATCTTCTTACCATGGTCACTTTCGCCTTTGCAGTCCCCTCCTGGAGACCCGAATGGGTGACTAATCCCGCATCTTTTGACAACAGAGAGATCATCATGACATTTTTTTCGGTTACATGCCATATGTGCTGTCGATACAAATTACTTTTTTAATTCAGTTCTTACCGTTGCCTTCTGCATCTTCATGCTGTTGATCAGTGCTGATTCTTCGGCCTTTTAGAAGCAGTTTACCACCCCAAGAACAAGAGAGTGCCCTGAACCTCTGTCTGCTCTTCTGCCCTCTTCCGTCCTCTTTCAAAAGGCTGTTGGCGGAACAAAGGTGACCACTTACGTTAGAAATCTTCAGCTGCCATTGCTGATGATTTTTAAACATCTCCTTATGATCCCTCCATTCGCCCACCTTAGTTGCCATCTTGGCCTGACTTCTGTGCCTTTTTATCTTGTGTGTTAAAATATAATACGTCTCCTGAACGATGAAAGAAATAAACTAATAACTATGTCATTTGATGAGAGAGCTTCTTTTCTTTCCTTTAAATTTAAATTAAATTTCTTCCCAACTGTAAATTAAATAAGGAAAAAATGTCATTGTATGGCACCGAAAACACGTAATAATATAACAAAGTTATTTAAATTTCTTCTGAAATTCTTCACATCTCTCTTTTTCTTCTTGTCCCAGAGCTCTTCGGCCGCACATTGATGATGATTTTTATTCAAAATTTAAGCAGTAGTAAGTTGGATCTAGAAGGCTTATAATTACATGGCAAAGAGCAAAGGTTCTATCCCCTTTTTCTCTCTCTCTTCCTTTTGTTCATCATTCTTCTCACCATTTTTTTTCGAAGTGCAGCCCACCCTCTGACCGAACACACTGAGTCATCGTGCCAGTCCCCTAGATCCCTATTATTAATACGGCACTGTGATACAAAAAAACGTAAGTAACTGGACCATTAGGATACAGACAATATACTTTTTCCAATGGGTCTGTGCTTCTCCCCACCGTTATTTCCGCTGGTTATGCGAAGTGTATAAGATGCGCTTGAGATCATCCCGTGCCCTTAGGTAGGAACAGATAGACTGACCATTTTCCCTCTACGTTCCATGGATATCATGCAGTAAGACTTTCTCTTGGGAAGCTTTGTTAAAAGCAGAAGTTCAACTTCTGAAGTGTCAATAATTCAAGACTTAAACCCCGTTCTACAACCTCTGACAAAATAAAGTTAGGTGAATAGTCCTGTAACATTAATGTAGATGAACTATGAACTACAGTTACATAACTGTCCTTCAAATTAGTCACCTCCCATAACCATGCACAGCTGAGTTACACGATACATGTCCTGGAAACTTTGCACGAAGTCTTCCTTTGGGATGGTGTCCAAAAGCCGTGTCACGTTTCGTTGTATATTAGGAATATCGTCAAATCTCTTTTCTTTCAAAGCAAGTTTGAGTCGAGGGAATAGGATGAAGTCTGGAGGATTGAGATGTGGCGAATATAGTGGATATTCAAGTTGCACCACCGCCTTCTTTGCCAGGAGCTGTTTGACGACATTGGCTGTGTGTGGGCGAGCGTTGTCGTGAACAAAAAACCAGGAACCTTGTTGTGCATACTGGGGGCGTACCCTGTGTAGACATAGCATGAAACGGATCAAAATTTCAACTTACCATGCAGCGTTCAACGTCGTTCCGTCAGGTAGAAATTCCTTGTGCATAATGCCTTGACAATCGAAAAACGTGATGAGCATCGTTTTAATGCGTGATTTTTTGCTATGACCTTTTTCTAACGAGGTGATGTCGGAGAACGCTATTCCGTGCTTTGCCGTTTCGTTTCAGGGTCGTGCTGGAGACACCAGGTTTCATCCTCAGTGACACTATGGTTCACGAAATTGAGTGTCGCATCCACCGTTCCGACAAAATTCTGTGAAGCCTCTAAACGTGCTGCTTCTGATCTTCAATCAAGTGATGTGGCACAAGACGACGACAAGTTTTCCTCTTCCCTAATTGATGGGTAAGGATTTGACGCATGATTTCACGGTTCATCTGCAGTTCATCCGCTATCATACACACAGTTAATCGACAGTCATTCGTGATTAGTATCCTCACTTTCTCAATGTTTGCGTCACTGACGACGGTCGCCGGTCGTCCTCTACAGGGATTGTCAGAAACACTTTCCCGCCCTCCTCGAAAACGGGCAAACCACCCGTGCACACACTCCACGGACAGTGGTTGATCCCCATAAACAATTACCAGCATTGCATGCGTTTCTTTCGGTGTCTTACCACGCTTAAAACAAAACTTTAAATTGATCTTGTGGTGTCACCGCCAGACACCACACTTGCTAGGTGGTAGCCTTTAAATCGGCCGCGGTCCGTTAGTATACGTCGGACCCGCGTGTCGCCACTATCAGTGATTGCAGACCGAGCGCCGCCACACGGCAGATCTAGAGAGACTTCCTAGCACTCGCCCCAGTTGTACAACCGACTTTGCTAGCGATGGTTCACTGACAAAATACGCTCTCATTTGCCGAGACGATATTTTTGCATAGCCTTCAGCTACGTCATTTGCTACGACCTAGCAAGACGCCATTATCAGTTACTATTGATATTGATTCATGTACCGTCAAGACCGACGTTCTTCATTAACGGATTAAAAGTTAAGTATTCCACCAGCTACGTCCGTTTTTCTAAATTCTAATTTCCTTGTCCTGTTCCAGACCTCACGCCAGCCTGCGTGAGCTAAAACGAGTGCCTTTCGGCCTCCTCCTAGTAACACGGTGTTGGCTCTCCTGCCAACCAAAACAGATCTTTTGCTCGTTCATTGTCCTGTTCTCAGTTCAGAACCGACGCACTGAACAAGCACTTCGGCCAACAAGTCTAACACGGAACAGAGACGATGCTCAACTGAACTACGGTTGGGCAGGTTGTCAACATCTGACGTTACGCAAGTGCAGCGTTTTGAGTCACCAGCGTTGCCCGATCGACCGTTCTGACTTCATTCACCGAACTTTATTGTCAGAGGTTGTATTTGTCGGCTGTCTGGATAGAGCTTCCGTTTGATTTTATCTCAACCATTCCAATAACATACACATTTCACGTACTTATAATCGACTAGAAAGATCTACATGTATCTTTTGCCTGTCATAGGGCGTACGCATAAAATCGTTTATTCAAGGCGTACAACTTTTAATCATGAGCTTGTAGTTTGCAGTATATAATGGGTGCAGTGAAAATAGTCCTCCAGACGTCGAGCACCGACTGAAATACTTGAACTTCAGTGTTAATGAAAGTAGTACTACTTCACCAGACTCACTAAAAGCAATGAAGCATCGTAACAGTAAATTCGAAAATACGATGTATAAATGAGAGGCGCTGAACAGAGTTCTAGCAAGAACCAAATACTCCCCCTCTCCCTCCTTTCCATACCTCCACCCAATTCAGCCATTCTCTAAATTTCGGTGACAACTATCTTTGATATGTATAACCATTTAGATGGAGAACCTGTATAGTTAAATGCATAAAATACAGTGCCTTTCAGGGAATCGGTTTCTGATTCTACGGCATGCCATGCGTGTAAGAACATCTAACAACAGTAGAGGGAGACCTCTCACTTTCTTTTATTTTTTCTTACTAAATTCGCTACGGTCGCAGGTTCGAATCCTGCCTCGCGCATGGATGTGTGTGATGTTCTTAAGTTAGTTATGTTTAAATAGTTCTAAGTTCTAGGGGTCTGATGACCTCAGAAGTTAAGTCCCATAGTGCTCGGAGCTATTTGAACCATCTTACTTAATTGAAAGTGTTAATAGTGAATAGTGGATAACACCTATTTTTTACCTATTTTGTAGCTGTATCGACATTTCTATGTCAATTTGTAATATTGCTTATGTATAATGTTGTACCTGTCATGGAAATTCTTTGACTATGTATACATGTTTCAGTTATTTGAAACTTTTGAACGACGTTGTTTAAATTAATGCTTGCGGATGATTGTTATGTAACGTACTGTAAATGACTTAACCATAGTTAGGGAACGTGGTGTTGAATGTGAAGGATGTGGGGAACTCCCGCAGCTACGGATGTAGGCTGGAGGGGTGAAAAAGGTGTGGTTGGCGCGCAAGTAGCAACTCGTCCTTCGTGACGTGTAACAGTCTGGGCTGAGCAGTGCTGTGGTTAACTCCTTACTAGCAATAACGGATCATTGTGGCTCATATTCCTGAAGTTTTGAGGCCATATGAACTTAAGGGCCATATTTATGGGCCTCGGATGCTGCATTTGGTGATACCATTATCGTGGCATGGTTTTTGGCCCTATAAAAATATAATTCCGACGCCAAGAAGATATGCAACAGGACGAGGCCAACAGTATTGCTAAGATTGCATCGCCGTGAGGTTAATAGCCACAGCATATTGCACCACCAGTACCACCAGCCTGCCACTAAATTGTTTATATTTGGCACTCTATAAATAAATCAGATATTTGTGAAATTTGGTTGTTTTTATAATAAAATATTGTAGTGCTGCTAAAAACTCTAGCTTATATCCCTGATTATCCCAAATCATAAACCTGGACAGGAATCCTATCCTAGTGAATTTAATTCCGAGTGTCCTAATTTACTATGAGAAAGTGGTGGAACTTGAATTTAATGTTGTGTTGTCTTTTGCACAACCAATTATGTTTTTGAGTTGGTCAAAAGTCTGCTTATCAAAGCAAATTTGTTATTTAAAGAGTTATAGTCTGTTGTGCTTTACTTAATTAATAATTAATGGTAAGAATACTTACCATTCCTCATAAATTCTGGCGTAGTTTTGTTAATGAGCATGGTTCTACAGACCATGAAAGTTTTAAGGGCCCTCATGTACTAGGCTAGTTAGTTATTAAAGCAATGCAAAGGCTCTTTCAGAGCCACTGTAGTTAAATCTGCATTCTGTTTGGTCGCTTCAAACTGAGTTTAACAAAGAACTATTTACTGTGTTATCTATTCTAATGCACGCTGGTTAATGCACAGACATAGAGACACTGTACTAAGCAATGAAGTTATAGTCTTTAGCAGACCTCCTGATTTAAATTCAGATTCATTTCAAGTTTTTCCCTGTTCAGTGTTGCTACTAGTTTCATGTGTGTCTGTAATTGCTTTGATAAACTGTTACACTTAGTTCATTTAAGGCACATGTTGTTGAGAGGCAAGTGTTGCTGTGTACTATTTCATTCGCCAATTGTTTGTTAGTAGCACATTTAGGTGCAAGGTTAGGTTACTGTGTTGTAGTGTGCACAGATATAAGGAAAGAGTCTAGTGTGTGTGTCAAGGAAGGTTAGGTTAGCCTTAGCACTGCCTTCTGCTTTATCATTTTGCTTGACACAAGAATGCCTAATTAGGCTGGCGACCAGTTTTAATATGTAATGTTACAGTTTGCTTTTATGCTGGGAGAAAGTTTGTTCCTGACCCACCATTTACTATTGGTTATACTCTGCCGGAGTGTTTCAGAAATGAATCCCAGTTTGATTGTTCTGTTTCCATTAGATTATCTCACGGTCACAACTTTCAAAAATTCCTCGCACAGGTAAAACGTTAGCATCGACTGCCGTCTTAAGGTGGTCAGTGGTAGCGTTACACAGTGTCCTTTAGTCCCGGTAATTCCCTGACCTAAAAGTTAGTTTAAAAGCTACGCGTTGATTTTTAAGGAGTGTAGCCTGCTCCCACTACTGCTCATTGCAAGTTTTCTGTTCATAACTACGAGCGTGTCGTTTCCTCTTCAATAGGCTTCGTTGTTTTGGCTTTTTCCTGCTGCTGAATGTCATGCAGGGAACTGGAAAAGTATTTCCTATCGCCGGTATTTCCAATTTTGGTTGTGTCAGTCAGCTGTAGCAGACACATGGGCTAATAAGGGTACTTGTTACCCACAATACTTTGCTCTAAGAAGCTGTCCGTGCCTTTTGGCACCCTGGTGAATGAATAATCACGGTTAATAGCAAGATGTGTTTGAGAATGGGTGTGTCAGCCAGAAACTAGTAATCACTGCAGCAGAATTTTACATCAATGCAACAGAGACGTACTAAACAAAAGAATATCCAATTTCCTCAGTACTGAATAGTTGCGGATCTACCATCCCGTGGCAGCATGCCTCGAAAAAGCAAGGAATGGTACCACTCTTCTCTCATAGTATTATTAGAATATTTTGACATCTGAATTAACTACGTGTAGCTCAGGAACTTGTATGTTTCATCACCCCCTCTTTTTTTCCTTTGTATCCTTGGAACACTATGTAACTAGTCTCGATTTTCTATTTTCATTATTGGTGGTTACTGGCTGATTGATACCTGAAATATTGTTTTCCTTCAACCAAAGTTTTGTTAATCCTCAGAAAAGGGTTCGACTTTCAAGTAGTACATAGCTAAATTGATCTTCCGGTGTCAATCGCCGTAGCGTTTTCCACTTATCGCCTTAGCATCGAATAATATTGTTGTTCTGTGTTTCCTTGGCTCTCTTTGAACACTCGGTGAGCGCGTTAACAGCACAATATTGGAAGTAACGAGGGCAACCGCCGATTGAATTGTGAGGGAACGCCACTCTCTGTCAACATGTTTGCAGCAGGGCTCTTTCATTTATGTGTTTTTCTTGTCTCATAATGCAAATTCACAAACAAACTGGCACTCTGAAAGGCTCTCAACAAAGTTCTCTTCACTTGATGAGCGTAACCTATCGTGTTGTTCAAACATTACTCCTTCGGGTGATAGCAGTCTGTGCGTCTGTTAAATGTAGAAAAACTGAAACTAATTACAATGAAATGGAAACATGCGCTGAAAAATATTTGTGTTGTTTGTTTCGGATGCACTGCGAAATATATGGCTTCCTTCCTTTCATTAATTTTGAAAGTAAACATGGCCGTGCCCCGACAGTTAATTACATTTTAGGTAAAGGTCTGCATCAGGTCAGCATCTCGATGCTGTGATTATTCTAGTTTACATTACACGCCAACGGAGAAATCAACAAACCTCTCTCTTGCCTACAAGAAAAATGAGTTTACTCATCACAAGGCCAAATTTTTTTAACAGCATTGTGCAATGGAGAGAAATCCACCTTCTGCGTTTACTGCAATGACCGAGATTTTCTGCAACGAAGTAACAGCTGTAGTCCTCGTTCGTACCACTTTCTTACTAGCGACGATTAAAAACCGAACATAGTGTTTTACTGGCCGAGAAAAAAGACTAAAAAGGAATTTTAAAATTGTGTCCCTTTGATGTAAAGTAAGGATAACCTTTACCTCTAGGCAAGCGCTTCCACCACCTCTAACTCACATGATAACACAGCAGTATTGTGCAAATTTGAACAAAACCAAAATCAGGAAAATAAATTCCCCATCACATCGAGAATAGTTTTAACAATCGAGCAACTCCTTACCAAGATGTTTCTCATTTTTAGAAATATTAAAAGAGCTCAAAATTGACAGAAAAACAAACTAATGTAAAAGAAAATCACACATGATAACACAGCAGTATTGTGCAAATTTGAACAAAACCAAAATCAGGAAAATAAATTCCCCATCACATCGAGAATAGTTTTAACAATCGAGCAACTCCTTACCAAGATGTTTCTCATTTTTAGAAATATTAAAAGAGCTCAAAATTGACAGAAAAACAAACTAATGTAAAAGAAAATCATTACAGAAGGCACTACTGTGTGAAAACATTAATTTTAGCCTGTAAACTAAATAAATTACTACATATTCTTATAATAATTGCAGAAAAGCTGCCTACAGAGAGGGGAATTAAACATTGCCCTATTTTTGATAACTGTATAGTTGTGCACGAGAACATTGTGATGCAGCGTATTTCAAAATCCTTACACCAACATCAGGGGGAACAACTTTGGTTAGAGACAAAATATTGTGAACACTTCCTATAGTGACCTCGTTGGCCCTGGGACGAACTAACAGGGTCTACTAGCCAGGTGTGCTGGATCCTACATTCCCCAGTAAACTGATGGAGTGATGTTTAACAAGGAAATCTTAAGAATGTCCATAAGCAGAGTAAAATATTTTACAAGCGAATGAGGAACTTCAATTTTGCTAGTCCTACCCCGTCTGACACAGAGAAGGTAACTTAAATATAGGCAACCCACAACACACACACATGCTGCAGACTGCCTATGGCTGGCTGGTGTGGCCGAGCGGTTGTAGGCGCTTCAGTCTGGAACCGCGCGACCGCTAGGGTCGCAGGTTCGAATCCTGCCTCGGGCATGGATTTGTCTGATGTCCTTAGTTTAGTTAGGTTTAAGTAGTTCTAAGTTCTAGGGGACTGATGACCTCAGATGTTGAAGTCCCATCGTGCTCAGAGCCATTTGACTGCCTATGCTCTGCCGCCTTACAGGGACATAACCAGTACAAAAGGACTCCTATCGATACCAGAATGCCTGAGCTAACATGCAGTCTCTGACGAAAGTTATTCCCCATGACATAATCTGCCACCTCTAAACCCTTGATACAAGGACTTTGAAATACGATGCATAGTATAATGGTGAAGTACCGGATCTACATTTCAGTGCAATTCCATTTATAACTTGTCCACAATTTGTTCAGAAGTTAATGATTTCACTTGATAGATAGTTAACATTGGAAGTTTATAAAAGAGAAACTCCAGAAGTGATGTGCTAAACAATAGTTTGAGAGAATTTAGTATTGTATGGTACTACTTGTATTTATAAAGGATGCTAAGTGGTAAAAAAACTGACCGAAGTTTTCTTAACTTATTTCTAGGTGAACACCATTTCTGAAAGCCCATGTATGCTTCCTGAAGTGCGATCTGTGTAAAGTCGATCTACTAAATGGTCTTCTTATTGAGGCATGTCGTTCAAGAAACCCAATTTTTAGTAGCCTACAGATACTTCACGACTACTCCATTCAAGAACACTTTGCATCTAGTAACCTATTTTTTTTTCAAAAAGTACGCTCTGAGAAGAACATCAAGACATTTCGACGATACTCGCCATTCTAAAACGCGAAACCTTACTGCTGATGGCAACGCGCTCAAAAGAAACGTTTTTTCGGATCTAAGAATTTGTAGATTTATCTTTGACACTGCTGCAGAAAGAGAAAATGCGAGTTTAATCTTGAATGCTGCCATCTACTGCAAAAAATTGAAACACCTTCAGATAGATCTAATATTTTGGAAACTGGAGTACTATACTACAAATAAGCAAACAGGTAAGACTTCCAGACACGTTGTATCAAAATCCTCAATATCGAGAACAATAAAAGATTTGGCGGTAGATTACAAATCATGGTTAAATTTATTCATTATTTTAGTCACAGCTGCGATTGAAAAGTCCGCAGCTCGTGGTCGTGCGGTAGCGTTCTCGCGTCCCACGCCCGGGGTCCCGGGTTCGATTCCCGGCGGGGTCAGGGATTTTCTCTGCCTCGTGATGACTGGGTGTTGTGTGATGTCCTTAGGTTAGTTAGGTTTAAGTAGTTCTAAGTTCTAGGGGACTGATGACCATAGCTGTTAAGTCCCATAGTGCTCAGAGCCATTACACTGCACAACACGGTTAAAGGGTCACTTCCTGAAACCTCGCGATTGTCTCTCATTGCTGCGCAGAACTTTGAAATTATGCTCAATGATGCTTCAAACCTTCCTCGATCATTATGTGACCTTTTTGGAGTATAGCGTAACCGCAAGCTTTGCTTAGGTATACAAGGTGGAAAAACTAGGGAGCGCTCAAAACCGTTCGATGATATTTGAACGTGATCCAAAGCAGAAAAGGGTGTTTATACTTTTTCATCCCTCCTTTTCCGTATTCCCCTGTGACGTGCGTATTGGGGGTGTGATACTGAATTGCACGTGAATGAAATGCAAAAAGGGTCCCTCCAAGACCCCGCATTTGGCAACACCGTCGGTGTTACCTGTGCTCCTTTGTTGGGCATTTTAAAAATGTCTCTGTATGGAGACATCCTTCTACCGATCTCTACCCGCTAGGTAGATAGGCAACATTTTCGACACCCTCTGATTTCGTATGCGGTCACTAGGTGCTGCCGGCCGCGGTGGCCGTGCTATTCTAGGCCCTTAAGTCCGGAACCGCGCGACTGCTACGGTCGCAGGTTCGAATCCTGCCTCGGGCATGGATGTGTGTGATGTCCTTAGGTTAGTTAGGTTTAAGTTGTTCTAAGTTCTCGGGGACTGATGACCTCAGATGTTGAGTCCCATAGTGCTCAGAGCTATTTGAACCACTAGCCGCTAGTGTTGATCGGGCTGACTATTGCACCTGCAGATTAGGATCGTGAATGAGTATCTCTGTACAAGAACATTTTTTAAAGTGTCCTATATGGTGTTGCTTAGCACCAAGGATGCTGCCAAACTGAGGGTTCTTATAACATTCAAGTTTCATGAAATGGCTTTGAATGGTCCCTGGTAGTTCCACTCTGTATACCAAAGAAAAACTTGCGATCATGCTACATTCCACAGGGATCATATCAAGTTCAGTGGGGTTGCAGCCCCAAATTTTCGTAGAAAAACGTTGACTCGACCGGACTGTGTCAGATGTGGCAAAATTTTTCAAGAACGTCATCCTATTCTACACCACGCTGCAAACTGTTGTTCTCCAGCGCGAAATGAGAGACAATTAATGCCTTAAGGAAAGGAGTGGTTTCTTTGACGCTTTTTGTGCAGGCTCCTGCGGCCTTTTCGAGTAGATTCTGAGCTGCGGTGTGTCTAAAATACACACCTCAACAAAAGTTTGGAATATAATATAGTTTACTACAATGACGTCTTACAATACACCTATTGAGGTTTATACAATACCATACTAACAAGATGAATTTAATTTCTTCTGAAAACAAGCACGATTTTCGTTAGTTACAAAAAAAATCATCAAAAAACAAAGCAGGCTTCCTCCTAAGTATAAATCTTGAAAACAAAAACAGTGAAATTCTTTATCTCATGATGATGGTTATCATTTTGTAGTGGTGACTATGTCGTCCCCACACGTGGATGACTTCTTCCATTCTGCGAGGCATGCTCTGGATGAGACCATCATGTTTATCGTAGGCTATGAGGTCCTAATCGTCAATGGCAGCTTGACTGAGGTCCTGAAGATTCAAAAAATGGTTCAAATGGCTCTGAGCACAATGGAACTTAACATCTGAGGTCATCAGTCCCCTAGAACTTAGAACTACTTAAACCTAACTAACCTAAGGACATCACACACATCCATGCCCGAGGCAGGATTCGAACCTGCGACCGTAGCGGCTCCTGATGATTGTCAGGTGAATTTGGACTCAGTGCAATGGCCGCCTTCAACAGGTCCCATGCATGCTCAACTGCATTCATGTCTGGGGACTGTGGTGGTCAATGAATTCGATTGGTGTCGCATCTTTGAAGACACTGAGACACTTCTAGAGCAAGTGCGGCCTTGCATTGTCATCGACTAGGATGAAATTGTCACTAATTTTACGTCTGTAGGGCCTTACAGTCTTTTGTACGATCTCATGGAGGTGTAGGGGACCAGTCAAACCGCAGTAGATGGGAGTCAGAGGGGTCCGCCTTGCGAGCATTGCTACAGCCCAGAACGTCACACTTCCACCTGAAAGTGGTTGTACTTCCTGAACGTATCGGCGTTCCTGGTGTCGTCTAGTGCTTCTCCAAACCCTAACATGTCTAGTGTCCGGTCAAAAACCAATCCTGGTCTCTTCAGCAAATATAACGTTACTCCAGTCTTCAATGGTCCAATTCGATGTGCAAGAGCCCAGGCCCTCTGGTTGCTTCTGTTCTGTTGGTTCAGTGCAAAACTTCTGATGGGTCTTCTGGAATGAAGACCACCCTGGTTCAATCTTCTCCGCACTGTTTGGTCTGAGATACAATTCCCCGTTGCCTGGGAGAAGTAATTTCCACTATTTTTGTCAATTCACATTGGGCGCCTGCGAGCCGACAGTTGGAGGAAACTATCCTGCAATGGTGTTGTAATACGAGGACGACCACTGCGAGGTCTGTCGTTCGCATTCCCCGTCTCTCTGTACTTTCTCCACACCTTAGACATCCCACTTTGAGTGACATGTAACCGATCGGCAGCATCTTGCTGCGTATAGCCTGCTGAAAGCAAAGCCACTATACTGACTCTATTAAAGTGTTGTATGCCACTACGTGACACGTTACTGCAGTGCTGAAAACAAACTGAATGAGTCTGTTGTTGGTATTGGATTGCTCGCGGTGTGCCGGTGCGGCAGCGGTATGTTCACATGACTGGTTAACGGCCACAAAGCATGCCTGTAGTAAACACCGTCCAGTATATGAGCTTTAACTGGGTAATGCATACTTTTGATGTGCAGTGCATTTTCCACGGCCATCCTTAAGACATCTGTGTGATTTGAACGCTAGAAGTCGCGGTTTAGAGTTCCATCACGGAGGCATCAGACGAAGGGGTGATATGTGGCGAACAGGTGGTGTGACGAAATGCCTAATACGTGTATCATGTACCCCAAGATGCTGCGTCGAATGTTAGCCCATGTAAACTGAAGCGCCAAAGAAATTGGTATAGATATGCGTATTTAAATACAGAGAAATGTAAACTGGCAGAATACAGCGCTGCGGTCGGAAACGCCTATGTAACACAACAAGTGTCTGGCACAGTAGTTAGATCGGTTACTGCTGCTACAATGACAAGTGTTGTGTACATAGTTCCGCGTAGTCAGCGCGTACACGACTTTCCCAATAGAGCGCGCCCCGCTAAGCACAACAGCGCAGGCGCAGCGCTCGTCCGTCTCCGCACTACGAGATGGCGCTGTGTTAGAGGCGGCCCAAATTCTGCTTCCGCCGATCCGCGTATTAATATGTAACGCAGCCAATGAGATTGCTGCTAACGTAGAACCTTTTCTCCTCGCGGATCACACTCGCGCAGTGATACCTGAACGCTCGAGGTATTATAACGAGTGTACAGACCGCCGATTAGTCAGTCTGCAATAGTCTGCATTAGTCTGTAATCAAGTTTCAGTCTGCGCCTAATAAGATTATCATATTCCTCTACATAGCCATGAAGAGAAATGTATAGACACTTTGTCAAGTATCAGAGATATGTGAGAATAAGATTAACGTACCAAGACCCAAAGGAACTTCAGATTGTCAATTGTAGCCCGCATCTCGTGGTCGTGCGGTAGCGTTCTCGCTTCCCACGCCCGGGTTCCCGGGTTCGATTCCCGGCGGGGTCAGGGATTTTCTCTGCCTCGTGATGGCTGGGTGTTGTGTGCTGTCCTTAGGTTAGTTAGGTTTAAGTAGTTCTAAGTTCTAGGGGACTGATGACCATAGATGTTAAGTCCCATAGTGCTCAGAGCCATTTGAAGCCATTGTCAATTGTAAACAGCATCCAGAACCAAGTTACGTAATATCTATGCTTTTTATTATTTTAATAAATGTGTGTGAAAATTAATCAAGCTCTGTTTAAAGTTGGTCACCCTCAATATGCTACTCTAAGCGTGCAAGTGGCATTTCTATCGTCTGACCTAACGGCAGAAGATAAACATGCCACGATAAGACCACGAGACATATTGCTGACACTCGCCTACTTTGTTAGAGCGATAAGTCAAATAATCTGATGGTATGTGTACCGAAGGTCTTACAGTACGCACACCACAACAAGTTATCAAGATTTAAGTGAGTTTGGACGTGGTGTTACAGTCGGCGCACGAGTGATTTGACACAGCATCTCCGAGGTAGCGATGAAGTTAAGATTTTCCAGTAACACCAATTCACGAGTGTACCATGAATATCAGGAATTGGGTAAAACATGAGATCTCCGACGTCACTGCGACTGAAAAAAGATCCTGCAAGAACGGGACCAACGACGACTGAAGAGAATCGTTCAACGTGACAGAAGTGCAACCCTTCCGCAAATTACTGCAGATTTCAATGCTGGACCATTAACAAATGTCAGTGTGCGGCCAATTGAACAAAACTTCATCGATATGGGCTTTCAGAGCTGAAGGCCCACTCGTGTACCCTTGATGACTGCACGACACAAAGTTCTACGCCTCGCCTGGATCCGTCAACACCAACATTGGACTGTCAATGACTGGAAGCATGTTGCCTGGTCGGACGAGTCTCGTTTCAAATTGTATCGAGCGGATGGACTTTTACGGGTATGGAGACAACCTCATGAATCCATGCACCCTGCATGCCAGCAGGGGACTGTTCAATCTGTAATCGTGTGGGGCGTTTGCAGTTGGAGTGAGATGGGACTCCTAGATACGACTCTGACAGGTGACACGTACGTAAGCATCCTGTCTGATCCCCTGCATCCATTCATGTCCATTGTGCATTCCGACGGACTGGGGCCATTCCAGCAGGGCAATGCGGTATCCCACACGCCCAGAATTGCTACAGAGTGGCTCCAGGAATGCTCTTCTGAGTTTAAACACTTGCACTGGCCACCAAACTCTCCAGACATGAACATTACTGAGCATATCTGGAATGCCTTGCAACGTGCAGTTCAGAAGAGATCTCTACATCCTCGTACTCTTACGGATTTATGGACAGCCCTGTAGGATTCATGGTGTTAATTCCCTCCAGCACTACTTCAGACATTAGTCGAGTCCATGCCACGTCGTGTTGCGGCACTTCTTCGTGTTCACGGAGGCCCTACACGATTATAGGCAGGTGTACCAGTTTCTTTGGCTCTTCAGTGTATAATAAGTGTGTGAACATTTTCTAAATGTTTGTGAATCGTGCAGTGGACATGGGACGGGGGTACCAGCCCACTATTTTCCCAATCTAATGTGGGAAACCACGTAATAAATCACATTCAGGATGTCCGACACACTGGCACTCATCGTCAATCCGTCGAGCGAATTCGATCAGGAGTCAGCTTACTCGTCACCGACTCACGGAAGTGGCGTGCTAACGCTCGCGGCTGTCCAGCCAGATATCTCTTTTCATACCAATACCACTAAATGCCCATACGATGTGACGCAGTCAAGACGTTCATCACTAATATTATGATCTGATACTATCGGGTACTTTTCCTTTCTTATAAGTTCCTTCTTGTATTTATCTGCATTAGAAATTGCTGCCATTCATACGAAGTAGGTTTATTTATTTATTTTCTTAGCGTATGGATACATCACAAATAATACCTGTCAAATTGCAAACTAGAGGATGTCCGGGAAGTAGGGACGAATACTAAAGTGCTATCGAACATAAAAAGGTTATTGAGACGTCTTTTTTTGCAAACATATTAAATAACTTCTCCAATTTATGAATGAAAAATTATATCCTTCATATGTTCACTCAAGGCCACGTGGCAATGAGCTATGCGGTCATTGAAGTTCTCAATGACGCGTTCAGAAACATTTGGTAGGATGCCGTTGATAAGCCTTATAATTTCGTCCTTCAATTGACGTGTTTTTTCTGGTTTGTTCAAGTACACTTTTGATTTCACAAAGTCCAACGAAAAAAAGTCACAAGGCGTAAGATCCGCATGATCTGGTAGGCCAAAGAGATAATTTTTGTCAATTAACTTTTAATTGAGCAGAGAAGTCGTTTCACGGAATGTGTGACATGTCGCACCATCTTGTTAAAACCAAAAATTGTCATTTTCGTCAATGCGAGGGAAAAACAAGTCAGAAAGTTTGTTTCGGTAACGGTCGCCGTTCACAGTGACGGCAGCTCCCTCATCATTTTCAAAAAAAAGTACGAGCCGACCACTCCTCCTGCCCAGAACCCGCATGACACAGTCGTGCGTTGTGGATGCCTCTCACCTTCCACAGTCACTCGCGGATTTTAGTTACCCCAAATTCTGCAATTCTGCTTACTGTTGTACCCACTGCGGTGGAAGTGCGCCTCATCTGAGAAAATCATTCTTCTTGTGAAGTTCTCGTTTTACGTTTGTCGAGCCAAGACCCACTGAGTCTCTTTCCATGATCGGCAGGTTTCAGCTCTCGTGTAAGTTGAATCTTGCACGCATGCATTTTCAGATCTTTTGAAACGATTTCATGCAGTGAAATTGGTGATAAATTCAAGTGTTGAGCTCATCGACGAACCGATTTTATGGGACGTGGCCACATTGTACGCACGACAGCAGTGTTTTCTTGTGTTCGAGCAGAACGCGGTCGTCCTGTTTTCTTAACCTTTGGAACAGAACCCGTAGCCTCAAACTTCCGTATCAACTTCCGAACCGATGATTCGGTTGGAGCAGCATTACTTCCGAGCGCCACACTCAATTCACGAACAGTTACCGTGGGACCTTCATTGTTTTTGTATTAACTTTTTATCTCTTGGATACGTTGCTCAGTTGTCATCTGCTCCATGACAAAAATAAACAACAATGCTCACCACCCTAAAGCTATCAGGATGGGAAGGATCGCAGGCAACAGACATGAAAAAACCACGGCTGCCAACGATCATACGAGAAAATTGCGCAAAATTCAAATTCGTCCTTACTTCCCGTGCACACAATAGTGTCGAGGCCACGAATGTAGTCTACTGACTCCTCCGTCACCACTAGGAACTCCGCTGGATCGCCAGCGACAGCTCTCAGAGGACATTCTTAAGTGAAATGGCGGACAATCTGCTACTCAGCACCATAGTCGCAACGTGGAGAAGTTGTCTTCAACTTGTGTAGAGAGTCGGCCCACCTTCCCGTATTGGTTCTTCTTCGGTTAAGAACCGACGGGATCTTACGTGGCAGTTCAAAGCCTTGTGGCTTTGTCGATGCACAGAATCTTTAGTTTTGTCCGTAGCAACATTAATCTGGGAAGTGTATCTCCATTAGCTGTTACTATTAAGCCGTTATCAGCTAAGATCCTTGCAATTTCCAGGGAGGAGTGATGAGTCTGAAGACTTCCTCTGCTAACGGTCGTAGTGTCTGTGTTAACGGGGGGGTAAGGATTTTGCTGTCGTTTATTTGTATTCACGTACAAGCACACTCTGCCGCCGCAGACATGGAAGGCGTTTGCGGCTAAGTAAGGGTAGCCATAATGTAGGTGTACACTGATGAGCCAGAACATTATGCCCACTGCCCACCGCGAAATTCTAACTGCCTGGTGGCGCCGAGGTCACGTGACGCTGTAAGAGTGGAGTAGAGATGAATGGGGAATGATTCTAGCGATGGTAAGTGACGCGGAAATTCACCGATTTGAGCGACTTTGACAAAAGCCAGATTGTTGTGGCCCAGTGCCCTGAAGCGAGCATCTCGAAAAAGGCAAAGCTGATTGACTGATCGCGTGCTACTGTCATGAGCGTCTATGGAAAGTGGTTGAAGAACACTGAAACCACGAGTAGCCGACAGGTAGTTGGACGTCCATACCTCATCACAGAACGTAGGGATCGGAGGCTTGCCTGCTCTCCTAAGCAGGATGGGCGGCGATCTGTGGCAGATCTGGCGACAGAGTACAGTGCTGGGGCAAGCACGAGTGTTTTGGAGCACACCATTGAGCGCGCAGTGCTGAACACGATGTCCCCCTACAGACGAATCCTACGTGTTCCCATGTTGACCCAACAACACAGTCAGTTACGTTTACAGGGGGCACGGGATCATCAAGATTGGACAGTGGACCAATGGAATCGTGTCGTCTGGTTTGATGAATCTTGTTTATTGTTGAACCAGGTCGACGGTCTTGTCCAGATACGCCGTCATCCAGGCGAACGGTTACACTAAACATGCAGCGGGCCACAGACACAGGTCGGTGGGAGCAGTATTATATTATGGGAGACATTAACATGGAATTCCGTGGGACCTACGGTAGTAATCGAAGGCACCATGACAGCTGCGGACTACGAGGACATCGTTAGGGACCACCTGTTATCCCTTATGTTTGATGTCTTCCTCAACATTTTCCATCGGGATAACTCTACGTGTCACAAGGCCACAATCGTGATGCAATGGTTTCAGGAGCATGATAGTGAACTCATAGTGACGTGTTGGCCATCAAATTCGGCTAATCTGAACCCGATGAAACCCAGTTCGGTCGTTATCGGGTGCGAGCTCCACGCCCACAAACCAACCGCCTATAAATTGCGATAAGTGTGTGATCTGTGCGTAGCCATCTGTGCCAGAAACCTCTGGAAGTCTCTGAAGTACTTATCTAATCCATGGTACACATAATCACTGGTGAATTACGTGCCAGAAGTGGACCAACCTGCTTTTAAGTACACTACTGGCCATTCAAATTGCTACACGAAGAAGAAATGCAGATGATAAACGGGTATTCATTTGAAAAATATATTATACTAGAACTGACATGTGATTACATTTTCACGCAATTTGGGTGTATAGATCCTGAGAAATCAGTACCCAGAACAACCACCTCTGGCAGTAATAACGGCCTTGATACGCCTGGACATTGAGTCAAACAGAGCTTGGATGGCGTGTACAGGTACAGCTGCCCATGCAGCTTCAACACGGTATCACAGTTCATCAAGAGTAGTGACTGGCGCATTGTGACGAGCCAGTTGCTCGGCCACCAGTAACGAGACGTTTTAAATTGGTGAGAGATCTGAAGAATGTGCTGGCCAGGGCAGCAGTCGAACATTTTCTGAATCCAGTAAGGCCCGTACAGGACCTGCAACATGCGGTAGAGCATTATCCTGCTGAAATGTAGGGTTTCGCTGAGATCGAATTAAGGGTAGACCCACGGGTCGTAACACATCTGAAATGTAACGTCCACTGTTCAAAGTGCCGTCAATGCGAACAAGAGGTGATCGAGACGTGTAACCAACTGTTCGTGCAGATGGTTGTTGTCTTACAAACGTCCCCATCTGTTGACTCAGGGATCGAGACGTGGCTGCACGATCCGTTACAGCCATGCGAATAAGATGCCTGTCATCTCGACTGCTAGTGGTATGAGGCCGTTGGGATCCAGCACGGCGTTCCGTATTACCCTCCTGAACCCTCCGATTCCATATTCTGCTAACAGTCATTGGATCTCGACCAACGTGAGCAGCAATGTCCCGATACGATAAACCGCAATCGCGATAGGCTACAATCCGACCTTTATCAAAGTCGGAAACGTGATGGTACGCATTTCTCCTCCTTACACGAGGCATCACAACAACGTTTCACCAGGCAACGCCGGTCAACTGCTGTTTGTGTATGAGAAATCGCTTGGGAACTTTCCTCATGTCAGCACGTTGTAGGTATCGCCACCGGCGCCAACCTTGTGTGAATGCTCTGAAAAGCTAATCATTTGCATATCACAGCATCTTTTTCTTGTCGGTTAAATTTCGCGCCTGTAGCACCTCATCTTCGTGGTGTAGCAATTTTAATGGCCAGTAGTGTAGACGGTCATAATATTTTGACTCATCAGTGTATGTCTGATCGCACCATTTACAAGACACATGGTATGGTTGACCTATGTGTCAACATGTGCAAATTTTTCCATGTTCTGCAATTATTTATGATAGTTCAACGAAAAATACTTTCCTGTACACAACTGCATCGTCAGCGAACAAACAGTATTGCTCCTCTAAACTGGTAAATCGTTTATTTATATTGTAAACATTAGAGGTCCTTATAATCATCTTGAGGGCGAAGCTCTTCTGTCCGTGTTTGCTTACAAAGAAGCCTAAATTTGTTTTTGAGAAGGGTTCACCTTGAGCGAAACACATTTTTTTCTTTTCTTTTACTACCCAGGCATGTTTCGCTGAAGTATGATCATCATCTTTAGAAATAAAATAAAACCCCACTGTTGATGTTGAAACTTCAGCGAAACATGTTTGGATAATAGAAGAAAAGAAAAAAATTGTCTTCCGCACAGAACGGATGCATGAAAAATGAAATTTGTCACTGGTCCTTTTACTCTTTCTTGGAGTGCGCCAGCTGTTACTTTAGTTTCTGTGGAGTATTCGCTATCCAGTGTAGCGTACTCGGCTCTAATAGAAAAATCAATGTGTGTGAAATCTTATGGGACTTAACTGCTAAGGTCATCAGTCCCTAAGCTTAAACACTACTTAACCTAAATTATCCTAAGGACAAACACACACACTCATGCCCGAGGGAGGACTCGAACCTCCGCCGGGACCAGCCACACAGTCCATGACTGCAGCGCCTTAGACCGCTCGGCTAATCCCGCGCGGCGGCTCTAATAGACAAATTTTCCTCGAACAAATGGCATATTTGTCAACACGACCGCAGCATTGGTAGTAGTCGGCAAAGTGGTACGACGTCGGTCTTATCGGGAATCCGGGAAGGTGGAATCTACTTTTATCACCTATTTCGTGCACGTCAATTTTCGAAAAAATATCACATAGAAAATGGAATTATTTATTGATAAAAAATAAGGATTTTAAATCTTATTGAAAGCAGATTTTAGTACCACAAATCTTATAAACTGAAGAGCCAAATAAACACGTACGCCTCCCTAATATCGTGTGGGGCCCTCGTGAGCACGCAGAAGTGCTGCAACACGACGTGGCATGGACTCGACTAATGTCTGAAGTAGTGCTGGAGGGAACTGACACCATGAATCCTGCACGGCTGTCCATAAATCCGTAAGAGTAGGAGGGGGTAGAGATCTCTTTTGAACAGCACGTTGCAAGGCATGCTCAATAATACTCATGTCTTGGGAGTCTGATGGCCAGCTGAAGTGTTTAAACTCAGAACAGTATTCCTGTAGCCACTCTGTAGCAATTCTGGAGGTGTGGGGTGTCACATTGTCCTGCTGGAATGGCCCCCGTCCGTCGGAAAGCGCAATGGACATGAATAGATGCAGGTGATCACACTGTCAGAGTCGATCTGCACGTATCAGGGGTCCAAAATCACTGAACTGCACACGCCCCACAACATTCCAGAGCGTCCACCAGCTTCAACAGTCCCCCACTCACATGCAGGATCCATAGATTCATGAGGTTGTCTCCATACCCCTACGCGTCCATCCCCTAGATACCATTTGAAACGAGACTCGTCCGACCAGGCAATATGTTTCCAGTCATCAACAAACCAATGCCGGTGTTGACGGGCCCAGATAAGGTGTCAAGCTTTGTGTCATGCAGTTATTGAGGGTACAAGAGTTGGCCTTCGTCTCCGAAAGCCCATATCAATGATGTTCCGTTGCAGTAATTGGTGGGAGGCTTGCGCTTCTGTCACCTTGGACGATTGTCTTCAGTCGTTGTTGGTCCCGTTCTTGCAGGATCTTTTTCAAGCCGCAGCGATGTCGGAGATTTAATGTTTTGCTGGGTTCCTGATATACAGGGTACACTCGTGAAATCGTCGTACAGGGAAAACCCCACTTCATCGCTACCTCGGAGATGCCGTGTCCCATCGTTCGTGCGCCGACTATAACACCACGTTCAAACTCATTTACATCTTGATAACCTGTCATTGTAGCAGCGGTAACCGATCTAACTAGTGCGCCAGATGCTTATTGCCTTTGTAGACGTTACCGACCGCGCTATATTCTGCCTGTTTACATATCTCTGTATGTGAATACGCATGCCTTTATCAGTTTCTTTGGCGCTTCCGTATACAATCTTATGTATGGCAGAGAATACAGGGTGATTTTTGAGAGGATTCTATAGTGACACGACACTTTCAGAAGAAGGTAATTTGAGTGAAGTGATATTTGACACAAGCGCTAGATGAGTAATTATTACAGTGCAAAGCTTCCGGTAGCTTCCGGTGCGTTCAATATTATCTACGTTTCGGTACGCAGAATGAACTATCAGCCATGTTTTCAGAATTTTAACTATCTTCATCCTTTCACTGTTAGTTTAAAGTATGTCATTAGAGCAGCAAAGAACAAATTTCACGTGATTGGAATATTGTATGTTAAGTAATTTTTATGGAATTACAATGAAATGAACACCCTCAGCTACTTACCGGTGCCCCGACCGGGACTCGAACCCGGGATCTGCTGCTTACAGGGCAGACGCTCTATCCATCTGAGCCACCGAGGACACAGACGATAGCGCGACTGCAGGGATTTGTCTCTGGCACGCCTCCCGCGAAACCCACATTCACAACTACATTCGTAGTGCCCCCGCCCATTATACTCATTACTCGCGGCGCGTTGCCGATTCCCGTAAGAGTTCGGGCACTGTTTGTGCATTCGCACAGAAGAAGAAGATGGTCAAGTGGCCGGTGAGCCTTAACTGTATATATACTAAGATGATCTCTGTTCTTTCGGACATGCCCGAAAGAACAGATACCATCTTAGTATATATATAATTTTTATGGTATGACAATGCTGAGGAATAACCGTGGTTTCTGTTAGTACGAGTCACTTCTGTGTTACTCGTATTTAATATAATTTTATAACAACCTTTTCATTCAACTGCAACATTTCACTGAAGGTAATCCTCACCATTAAACGAAAATTAAAATTTCACTGTGACGCCTTGCACTACTGCGTGGACAGTGAGATGCATTTCTAAAAATATAACGTAAGTTTAATTTACGGAAGCAACTTCAAATAACGCAAGATAACGCAGTTTCCTACGCAGTGATTTATTTCAGCTCATGCAGATCAACACTTCATATTCTCGTAGTGCGGAGACAGAGTAGATCCTAGCTACCCGTTGCACGGCAAGAAAGAATTGTAGGGGCTAAACGAAGTTTTCGAGAGAAAATTAGAAACACTGTTCATTGACAAAATTTTCATATAAATTCAGTAGATGTGTTTTTTCCATGCGCAACAGTTAGCCGATGTGTGTGATTGTTTCATGACAAAGTCGTTCTGAGTATTATTGATAACCACTTTTTCTGTTCAGTTTCATTTACTGACAGTCAAATGTAGTATCACACACATTGAAAGTAATTTGCACAGATATGTTCGTATTCAAAAGCAGGGTAGCTAAGGCTGTTCTAGATCAGAATACAAGGACGACGCTGTAATCGGAATTTAAAAGTATCACTTCCACATTGCTAGCGATTGGTTTTGTCACAGACGAACAGTTTCCAAATATACTAAGCAAAAGCTTTAGAAAGTTTCACAGTGCATTCCGCAGGATGATAACTATCATAAAAATATTCAAGTCATAAAAATTCGGAGCACCACGAGCAAAGTGCGAAGATTCAAATGAGACAGTCATTACCTATAGTATGAAGTTCGTTAGGAAAAGCTGCTTCGTTAGCGTTATTACTGACGATCTGCCGTAAATTTCGTGGGAAATCATGCATATCGAAAGATTTTCTCCAAAGCTGGAGCACTCGACAGATGATGGATCGAGGCGTCTGTCTTAATTGTATCGCTTCAGCTAGTGATGGCCGTTTGTTGCGCGTTCAGAATGCAGTACTTCCGCAAGCGACGAAGGTAATTCTTCGGTAAAAGTATACGTTGCAGGCTTGACAGAACGACGTACGCTTCTGCGGTATTACTTTCCGTGAACATATCGGTATTTTGCTTTAATCGACAAACAGCCCATCGTATAAGAGGGTATCGCTTTACTCACCAGACGGATCAATAGTGTACAGAAACAGCTTAACTTTTAGGTAAGGCCGCAAAACTTTGTTCAGAAATTGATGATAGATTGCTTTTGCGAGCCTTAGAAATTTCTTGGTGGTTGCGTACATATTCCGATGCATTACCAATAATTGGTTTGGTTCAAAAATGGTTCAAATGGCTCTGAGCACTATGGGACTTAACTTCTGAGGTCATCAGTCCCCTAGAACTTAGAACTACTGAAACCTAACTAACCTAAGGACATCACATACAGCCGAGGCAGGAGTCGAACCTGCGACCGTAGCGGTCGCGCGGGTCCAGACTGTAGCGCCTAGAACCGCTCGGCCACCCCGGCCGGCCTAATTGGTCTACGTACTTTTAAACTCGAGGACCAAATTTGCCACTGACTTATTTCAGACAAATGCGATTCTGTTGGCTCATAGTTATTTCCGTAATATGCTCACCTCTAAACGGTAACTTTCTCACTAGAAATGTGATACTCGCATCCAGTTTGATCTGTAAAAGCCGCTTTATCTGACTGAGGAAGTG
This sequence comes from Schistocerca nitens, assembly GCF_023898315.1. Lineage (NCBI taxonomy): Eukaryota > Metazoa > Arthropoda > Insecta > Orthoptera > Acrididae > Schistocerca > Schistocerca nitens. The sequence goes on from NC_064617.1 coordinate 850,612,621, forward strand.
GCTTCGCATTTTCGACCGCCATTTTCTCGGAAACTATTGAATGTCGACACCTAATCCAAAATAGGTGCCCCTTTATTTTCGACTGTGTCACAGAGCGACCTATGAAGGGTTACCCTTGTGAGCTGTTTCTCGCTCTAACGACCCTTGCGGCACCAGCGAGAGATTCGTCCCACTCATAGGCTCTACAGGGGAGAAATATTCACACAGACAGAAGTCGCTGTAGGAACTGTACCTGGAGGGAAAATCTCGAGTTCTTAACATAAAACTCGTAAGTGCAGTGAGCAATATAATTTACTTAAAAAAAAGAAAAAGGAAAAAAAGGACAAGTATAAATGCTTAACGTATGGAGACGTACATCTCGAGTAATAATGAATTACATAACTTAACTTCTGTGTAGAATGTTCTAACTGAATGCCGCTATTAATTCAGTCCAAACATCTCCGGCAGCAGAAAAAGTTGTTTTACCGGTTTAGCTCTTAAGAGGTGCGTGATTCCTATTCAATAATTTAACTCTTGCATGATAGTACGGCACTAAAACATGACGATGTTGATGTTATTGATGACAGTGCCACTAAACCAGAGTTAGCAAAAACGGCTTTCCGAAATTCCATCACAAAATAAGACGAGTAAAATATTCCAGAATTCAAATCAAGAACAACGTATATCGGTATAGTGAAGCAGCTTAAAACACTTAAGAAAGCCAAGGCTTCCGGTTCAGATAGCAAACCAGCCAGGTTCCTCTCAGAGTAGGCTGATACAATAGCTCCATGCTCAGCAGTCGTATACAACGGCTCACTCGTAGACAGATCCGTACACAAAGATTGAAAAGTTGCACAAGTCACACCAATATCCAAGAAAGAAAGCAGAAGTAACCCGCTGAATTGCAGTCCCATATCATTAAAGTCGATTTGCAGTAAGAGTGTGGAACAAATACTGCGCTCGAACATTATGAATCACCTCGAAGAAAATGATTTATTGACAAATAGCCAACATGTAATTTGAAAATATCGTTCTCGTGAAACACAGCTAGCTCTTTATTTCACGAAGTAATGAGTGCTGTCGACAGAAGAGTCAAATAGATTCCACATTTTTTATCTCTCGAAGTCTTTTGTCACTGTTTCTCACAAGAAACTTCTAATTAAACTACATGCTTATGGAGTATCGTCTCAGTTGTGTTACTGGATTCGTTATTTCCTGTCACCTAAGGTCACAGTTTTTGGTAATAGACGAAAAGTCATATAGTAAAACAGAAAGTGACAATTGACTCTAAATCGAGAAAAGTGTGGAAGTCATCCACATGAGCACTGAAAAGAATCCGCTACATTTCAGTTACACCATAAACCACACGAATCTAAACGTTGTAAAATGAACTAAATACTTAGAAATTACAATTACGAAAAACTTAAACTGCAACGCTTACAGAGATAATCTTGTGGGGAAAGCTAAGAAAAGACTGCGGTTTATTGGCAGAACATCTAGAAAACGTAAAAGGTGTACTGAAGAGGCTGCTTACACTATGCTTGTCCGCCTTATTCTGGAGTACTACTGTGCGGTGTGGAACCCGCATCAGATCGAAAAAGGACATCGAAAAGTTAAAAGAAGGGCACCTTGTTTTGTATTATCGCGAAATAAGGGAGAGAGTGGGACGAATATGATACACGAATTGGGGTGACAGTCATTAACGCAAAAGCGCATATCCCCGCCGAAGGAGCTTCTCATGAAATTTCAATGACCAATTTTCTCTTCAGTGTATAAAAATATTTTGTTGGCGCCCATCTACATAGGGAGAAATAATCGTCTGAATAAAATAAGAGAAATCAAAGCACGAGTGGAAAGATTTCAATGTTCGTTTTCCCCTCGCTTTGGTCGACGGTGGAACGCTGGGAAAGTTGCTTAAAGGTGGTTCTACGAATCTTCTGCCAGGCACTTTATTGGGAATTGCAGAGTAATCATGTAGATGTGGATGCGGATGTAGAATTGGGCAAGACAATAATAAATAATCAATAACATTTATTAAGTACAGATCACAAAATGGTACCTCATTTGAGTACATTTGATGCGTGGCACCTGGTGTCCTATACATAACGTGCAATAAAATGTAATTAATTCTGCTGTCCCTTGGCGGTCTGTGAAATAGTCTCTAAAACTGATAGCACTTTGCAGGCACTCTTTATTGTCCTAATACTGCGTAAATCGCGACTGCTAAGTCGTTTTTAGTCTTACAGACAACTGTACTGACACCCAAACCTTGAGATCTCAGACACTCAGGTCAGTACCAAACGCTGTATGCCGATAGAGTATCAACCAAAGCTCCGATTTAGTTCGTACTGTGCGCCGTCGTCCAGCAGAACGGGCGTCAACGTCAATTAAAAGTAACACCAGAACTACGGAGCACAGCAAAAGCAAATCTGTGATTAATGAATGCGAATTGTTTCCTTGGGTTGGTTAGCTCTGCGTATAAAGGTCCCGGGTTCAATTCCCAATAACGAGAACATTTTTTTAACTGTTTACGAGTGAAACTTACGTGGGAGAACATTTACCTGACATGTAAAAAGACTTTCGGAGTTTGTAGCAATGTTCTTTTGGCAATCTGCTTTCGCTTCCTTGGTTGAAAGTAGCAAACCTATAGAGTACATTTGTATAGATAGAAGTGGTGTTCTGACGGACATGCGCGACAGAACAGAAACCACGTGTGATGAATTAGCTAGTGCATTTGTAGTTTTACAGAATAAACATAAGCAATGGGACAATTGAATAAAGAAACAATTGCATAATATGTGCGAACGTATTAAAAGTAATAGTAATAATAATAATAATTATTATTATTATTATTATTAGTGCAGATGGCAGCGCCGAGTAAATTAGATCTGCGTGTGTGTGTGTGTGTGTGTGTGTGTGTGTGTGTGTGTGTGTGTGTGTGGAGCGGCGGGGTTGAGGGGGGTCGTGTTTGCAATGATTTTGGAACATCATGTACTTATTATTATTATTATTATTTTGGTTATTATTACTACTATTAGTTTTATTGTTATCATTATTATTAATACTATTACTTCTGCACGTATGATGCAATTGATTCTTTATTTTTTTGTTCTGATTGTATAGTCTGTGAAACGAGAAACTACAAATGTACTTTGCAGATTTACTGCTTTCAAAGAAACATATCGAAAGCAGACTTCCAAGAAGACATTGCTGTTAACTCCAAACAGTCCTTTTATATGTCTTAAACGTGTTGTCCCATATAAAAAAAATCTTCATTGGGATTTGAACCCGGGACCCTTGGTATGAGGACCTAATGCTTCACAAAGTTGAACTTAACCACGGAAGCCGTACCTATTATGTAACCACAGATTCCCTTTTCCTGTGCTCCGTAATTCTGGTGTTACTTTTCATTAACGTTTACACCCGTTCTGCTGAACGACAGGACATAGTATGTACTCAATCGTTGTTTTGGTAGATACTCTATCGACATACAACGTATGGTACAGGTCTGAGTGTCTGACATCTGGAAGCGTGGGTGTGAGCTGGCTACAGGTACGGAGCTGCACTGTTTAACTGCTGGTCTGGAATTTTGAGAGTGTCCGTGGTGCGCCGTGTTTTCGCCTGTCGGCGGGAGTGTTGCAATGTCCACCAGTTCAGAGTGGAAGCAATATAGTTCAAATGGTTCAAATGGCTCTGAGCACTATGGGAGTTAACATCTTAGGTCATTAGTCCCCTAGAACGTAGAACTACTTAAACCTAACTAACCTAAGGACATCACACACATCCACGCCCGAGGCAGGATTCGAATCTGCGACCGTAGCAGTCACGCGGTTCCGGAATGAAGCGCCTAGAACCGCTCGGCCACCGCGGCCGGCTCGCAATGTAGTCTCCAGTTGACAGCACTCCCTTTGGTGGCTGTTTACATTATCTGCGGACGAGTACGGTGCACTGTTGGACTTAGCACAGAAGCAGAAAGAGGTTCAGTGGTGACTGACGTATGGAGACAGCTTGCACGGAGCTGAGAGGCGCCAGGCGACGGTCTCTCGTGGTATTTTTTGCATACCTCTTCAGCCTGGTACACAACAGTTTTGACATAAGGCAAAGGTTATGCGAATGCGTGGAAGCTATTCTTTTTGACGTGCCTCAAATAACAGACACCATCATTCGTATAATTGATTCGCCTCGACGGACAATGAATCCACCATCTTCATTGCATGATTCACACTTACGTTCGACCTGTAGTGGAAATCTAAAATTAGCGAAAGTGCAGGATATAGACAGGCACTGAGGATAGGTGGCGCTAAATAGGAACGTCAGTCGGCCGGAGAAAGTGTCGAGATAATCCACGCATTTGCCATAAACATTGTGTCTCGATCACGCAGTGCTTAACGGTACTGCCTAGTAGTCAGGAGATTCCAGTGTAGAGTGTACCGGCACTTCTGACTCCAATTGTAAGTTTATACCACATCTGACACCAGTTGTAAATGTTTACTGGGTTTGGGGAAGGCGGGAGGCGGTTGTTACATATGCCTCGTGACGACAGGATGCAGGAGGTCGAGCGGTCAGAATTAGAGACACGGCATCCAGGGCTGCCGTTAAATGACAGAACAGGAAATTAGATACAATAGCGAGAATATACGAGTATTTCAATGTACGGTGTACAAGGGGCTCGCCCAGGGTCGGAAGTTACCAGGTTTAGCCCAGTCTAGGAGGTCGATCAATTAATTGAAATGGACAACGGAAGGGAAAACGGTTCATCAACATCTACATCGACATGCATACTCCGCAATCCACCATACGGTGCGCGGCGGAGGGTACCTCGTACCACAACTAGCATCTTCTCTCCCTGTTCCACTCCCAAACAAGAGCCCTAATATCTCTTATCTTTGTGATCTTTCCGCGAAATGTAAGTTGGCGGCAGTAAAATTGTACTGCAGTCATCCTCAAATGCCGGTTCTCTAAATTTCCTCAGTAGCGATTCACGAAAAGAACGCCTCCTTCCCTCTAGAGACTCCCACCCGAGTTCCTGAAGCATTTCCGTAACACTCGCGTGATGATCAAACCTACCAGTAACAAATCTAGCAGCCCGCCTCTGAATTGCTTCTATGTCCTGCCTCAATCCGACTTGACAGGGATCCCAAACGCTCGAGCAGTACTCAAGAATAGGTCGTATTAGTGTTTTATAAGCGGTCTCCTTTACAAATGAACCACATCTTCTCAAAATTCTACCAATGAACCGAAGATGACTATCCGCCTTCCCCACAACTGCCATTACATGCTTGTCCAACTTCATATCGCTCTGCAATGTTACGTCCGAATATTTAATCGACGTGACTGTGTCAAGCGCTACACTACTAATGGAGTATTCAAACATTACAGGATTCTTTTTCCTATTCATCTGCATTAATTTACGTTTATCTATATTTAGAGTTAGCTGCGATTCTTTACACCAATCACAAATCCCGTCCAAGTCATCTTGTATCCTCCTACAGTCAAAATGGTTCAAATGGCTCTGAGCACTATGGGACTCAACTGCTGTGGTCATAAGTCCCCTAGAACTTAGAACTACTTAAACCTAACTAACCTAAGGACAGCACACAACACCCAGCCATCACGAGGCAGAGAAAATCCCTGACCCCGCCGGGAATCGAACCCGGGAACCCGGGCGCTCCTACAGTCACTCAACGACGACACCTTCCCGTACACCACAGCATCATCAGCAAACAGCCGCACATTGCTATCCACCCTATCCAAAAGATCATTTATGTAGATAGAAAACAACAGCGGACCTACCACACTTCCCTGGGGCACTCCAGATGATACCCTCACCTCCAATGAACATTCACCATCGAGGACAACGTACTGGGTTCTATTACTTAAGAAGTCATGTTAACTCACTTTGGTGGCCGGGCGTGAAAAGCAGAGCCAGAGGCTCTGCCTTCCAAATAGACGTCTGTTCTGCTCGAGGTCTGGATTACAAGAGAGAGAAGCAACTACGTTCAGCTCCGTAAACCACTCCAGCGTCCACGCACGTGATCGGTATCCCGCGCACGCCATTGGCTAAAACCAGTTGCGTGAATTCGCTAGCAGTTTCAGCAGAGGTCTCAGGGCGTCTCCTGTCAGCAGCTTTAACTGGACAGAACTGCCTCGGTTTTGACAGACAGGCAACTTGTGTCACCTAGGCACAGCGTAAGTTACTCTCGGAGAAAACTTGTAAAGATTCCACTGGGTCTTTGAAATAAATTTTTTAAACCAATTCCCTAAAATATTCCTTGACTGACTACCATCCTGTACACCAGGTTCCAGTCCCTGTCTGGCACACGTTTCCAGTCGTCGCCACTGGTTCCGCATAAAGTCCCGATATAGTTCCTATCGTTAGTTCCTTCCCTTTCCTTTCCTTTCTCCTCCCCCCCCCCCTCCTCCACCTTAAATTTACAAAACAACGGAAAGAGTCCTGGCTTGTTGTAGATGATTTGGCAGTCGTCTGTGTTCTAATTTCGAAACAGAACAGTTGGTTGTAATCCGAACACCAGCCTGCTGCAAACTGAGAGCCAGGTGCTCACTCACAGTGGCACGTTGAGGGACATCGGACGTGCCAAAGAGCAGCACAGCTCGTCCTACGGATTGCATTCCAGGGAAGTGAGACCCATGGACGTGTAAGTAGTTGTACACACACTGAGTGACAAAAGTCACTTGATAACCCCTAATATGGTGTCGGGCCTCCTTTTGCCCAGATATTGCAAAAGCTGGACGTGGCATGGACTCAACAAGTCGTTGGAATTCCCCTGCATGAATAATGAGCCATGTTGCCTCCATAGCCGTCCACAATTCCGATAGTGTTGCCGGTGGAGGATTTTATGCACAAACTGACCTCTCGATTACGTCTCATTATTTTTAGATGGAATTCATGTCGGACGATCTGGATGGCCAACTCAGAATGTTCTTGAAACCAACTGCGAACAACTGTCGCCCGGTGACATGGCACATTGTCGTCCATAAAAATTTTGTAGTTGCTTGGTCAATGTCAATGAATCGCTGCAAATTGTCTCCAAGTAGCCGAACGAAACCATTTCCAGTCTATGATCGGTTCAGTTGGACCAAAGACCCAGTCCATTCCATGTAAACACAGTTCACACCATTATGGAGCCACTACTATCTTGAAACTTCCTGGCAGATTAAAACTGTGTGCCGGACCGAGACTCGAACTAGGGCCCTTTGCCTTTCGCGGGCAAGTGCTCTACCAACTGAGCTACCCAAGCATTACTCACGCCCCGTCCTCACAGCTTTACTTCCGCCAGTACCTCGTCTCCTACTTTCCAAACTTCACGGAAGCTCTCCAGCGAACCTCGCAGAACTGGCACTCCTAGAAGAAAGGATATTGCGCAGACATGGCTTAGCCAGAGCCTGGGGAATGTTTCCAGAATGAGATTTTCACTCTTCAGCGGAGTGTGCGCTGATATGAAACTTCCTGTCAGATTAAAACTGTGTCCCGGACCGAGACCCGAACTAGGGCTCTTTGCCTTTCGCGGGCTAATGCTCTACCAACTGAGCTACCCAAGCACGACTCACGACCCGTCCTCACAGCTTTACTTCTGCCAGTACCTTCCAAACTACTAGTTCTGCAAGGTTCGCAGGAAAGCTTCTGTAAAGTTTGGATGGCAGGAGGCGAGGTACTGACAGCAGTAAAGCTGTGAGGACGGGTCGTGAGTCGTGCTTGGGTAACTGAGTTCGTAGAGCACTTGCCCGCGAAAGCAAAGGGCCCTAGTTCGAGTCTCGGTCCGGCACACAGATTTAATCTGCCAGGAAATTTCATATCAGCGCACACTCCGCTGCAGAGTGAAAATTTCATTCTGGCACTACTAACTTGCATTGTGCCTTGTTCACAGCTGGGGCCATGGCTTCATGGGGTCTGCGCCTCACTCGAACCCTACCATCAGCTCTTACCAACTGAAATCGTGACTCATCAGACGACGCCACAGTTTTCCAGTCTTCCCGGCCGATATGGTCACAAGCCTGAGAGAGGAGTTGCAGGCGATGTTGTGCAGTCAGCAGAGGCACTCGCATCGGTCGTCTGCTGCCATAGCCATTAACGCCACACTGTCATAACGGGTCGTTCGTCGTACGTCCCACACTGATTTCAGCGATTATTTCACGCATTGCTGCTTATCTGTTACTACTGACAACTCTGCGCGAACACAGTTGATCTCAGTCGTTAAGTGCAGGCCTTTGGCCAGTGCTTTGTCCGTGGTGAGAGGCAAGGTCTCAAATTTGCTATTCTCAGCACACTCTTCACACTGCGGATGGCGTAATATTGATTCCCTAACCATTTCTCAAATGGAATGCCCTATGCTCCTAGCTCCAACTACCAGCCGCGATCAATGTGTGATAATCTCGACGTGCGCCCTTAATCACATCGGAAACGTTATCACATGAATCACTTGAGTAAAAATGCCAGCTATGCAAATGCACTGCCCTTTTTGTAACTTGTGTACGCGATATTGCCAAAGCCTGTGTTCTGGTGTAAAGTCGAGCGCCGGCATGCCAGTCGGGAACGATATAGCAGAGAGGGCTGGGACAAAAGTCAGCCAATTGCACACTGAGCGACCCTTCTCCAGGACGGCAATGCGACAGCAGCGGCCTCAGTGCGAAGAGGACATAAACGCCACGCCCGACTGGTCGCGCCACAGTCGAAGAGAAGCTTCAAGACTAGCAACCTGAATAGAAGTGTCAAAACTCATTACTTTGTTTGTATTAGAACTGTTATACTGAAGAAGCATTTCGGATGTCGCCCTTTGCTAGCGACACATCTGTGTAATTCCCAAAGTTAAGTATTGTCATTTACTTTTCGTAATAAAACTCATTAATATTATTTGTTTGAATTGTTGTCTAGCGCTCCGAGAAAACAGGTTTCCTAGACACCCGATATTCGACGGCTAGACAGGATTTAACATTTGGTGATGAGTTACAAGAAGAAAACAGTGCCTGGTGGCCTTGGGTCTTCTTTTGTATTTTGTTGGCGCCTCAATTCTACCTTGCCATTTCTTTACAGGGGTATGTTTACACTTTTAGCAGTGTCTCTTATAATGTTTTTGCTAATCAGTGTTTTCAGGAGGGTGTTGAGGAAATTTTCTTTACTTGTGTGCTTTTTTATTGCTTGCCTTGTCTGTTCATTGCATTTGTCTACTCCAAAATGAACAAGCCACGTCTTCCATACCCTGCTCAGGCACCACAGGTGCAAGCGATAGATGCAACGCAGCTCACACAGATGTTTCAGTTTCAGACCCAGCAAATCTCAACGTTGCTAAACACGGTACAGCAGCTCCTGGCGAAACAGACCACAAATACCGTGCAAAATACAACTGTATCTACAAGTTCCATGCCGCCATTTCGACAATTTAATGAAAAAGACGAGGAATGGCTCGAGTGGTTCCAACAGTTTGAAGCCCACGTAATTGCTAACATCATACCCAGTACTGTGAAACTACATTGTTTTTTGTTAACGGTAGGAAGTGCAGTGTTTCTCCTCATTCAGAAATTATTCCATAACGCTACTCTGAGTGAACTTTCCTATGATCAGGTTGTAGATTCGCTAACTAACTATTATGACCAACAATCGAATGTTGTAGCAGCTAGGTACCAATTCGTATTTGCAAGAAAAGGTCCAGAACAAACGTATTGCGAGTAGGAACATATTTGCGGGGTATGATGATGACATGCAAATTCAAATGTGCTTTTGGTGCTTTATATTTAGATTTGATGTTGCGTGATTTGATTGTGTACAATGTAACTGATGTCAAACTTAGAGAACAGATTTTGAAACAGTCTGATCCATCATTTCAACACATAGTGCAAATACTAGATCAGTATGATTCAGGTATCATGTCAGACAATAAGCTTGAGCAGCCACTATTTGTTGGGTTCAGTCGTCCCTTGCTTACGATCGGCCCAGTCAGCAGCGACAGCATGCGAGTGCCACACCACATAAACAGGTCTCTAAAAAGGCAAAAGGAATTAAGTCATACTATTCGCGGCACAAACGCGAAGACTTTCCGTCCAGACAAGCACAGTGTTACACTTGTGGCAAGAAAGGTCACGTACAATTCGCATGTTTGCAATAGAACAAACATAAGAACTCTGCCCACTCACAGAAATCTAGTCACAAGGCCCATGCAATCAACGCAGTGTATTCAAAGCCTGCTGCAGGCATTAGCAGAACTAGCAAGCAAACCTGTTCTTAGCCCTACACCAGTCCAACAACCTTTTTGTTCACTTGCATATTAGTGGAAAACGTGTGAAATTTCAGTTGCTCACGGGTGTCTCTGTTAAACTGCTGAATCATAACACATATGAACTGTTAGGCTCCCCACGCCTGTCTAAAACTAGCACGCACCTGATGGCTTATAATGGACAAGACGATGTACTTTGCCTGCCATGTATCACTATCATGTGCTAACTATAACTTTCACTGTACTACAATCACGCGATTGTGGGGACATATTTGGCCTTGATTCATTTGATTTGTTTGGCTTTAAAAGTCAGGACAATGTGTTGTCAGTGACTGCATTCAATGCTTGCTGAAAGAATTCCCTAAACACTTTTCTGAATGTTTCGGCAATGCTAACAATCTTGTTGCACATATTACAATGCTCAGCCGAAATTTTGCAGGGCCAAAATTGTTCCCATTGCTTTACGGGACAAAGTCGCTGCTGAACTTAAAAAATTGCAAAATAGTGGAATTATTGCGCCCATACAAGCTAGTCCACTGGTTCTGTTCCCCAAACCTTTAGGTCCCATTCGCCTCTGTGTTGACTTCAAGTCTACAGTCAACCCACAAAATGTGATTGATACTTATCCACTGCCACGCCCAGAGGATCTTGACAGATTAGGAGCTGATTGATAAGTTTCAAAAATTGATTTGCGCGACGCGTAATTTCAAATACCACTAAATCAAGAATTTCAGAAACTGTGTGTTGTGAACACTCATTTGAGCTTAATTAAATATTTTCGTTTTGCCTTTGAGCAGTGCTTCCGCACCCACCATTTTCTAATGGTATTTGAAGCACCTGACTGCTCAAATACCAAACTGTTCAAATTATTTGGATGATAGTGTCGTAGCAGGTCGTACACCTGAAGAACACTGCAAATTTGCATGCTTTGTTTCGTGTGTTATCTGATGCAGGACTAAAGTGTACACTGAACAAGTGTGATTTTTTTTTAAATCCTGAGTTGCAGTATCTTGGTCATGTCATAAACAGTCAAGGTTTACATCTTCTTCAGCCACATTTGTTAGCCATGCGTGACCTGACAGTTCCTCGCAATATCACAGAATTGCAGTCAGTTTTAGGGAAAATGGACTATTATATTCATTTCATATCGAATGCTGCACAAATCGCAGCTTCATTGCATCGCTTGCGTCACTAGTGCGTTCCCTTTGTTTGGACAGATGATTACCAAGTAGCTTTTCAAAAACAAAGAAGCATTGCTCAGTGATCGATGTTTGGTTCACTTTGATCCTGACAAACTGGTTGCTTTGCAAGTTGACGCTTCCTCTTACGGAATCGGTGCAGTGCTTTCGCACAGATATGGTGATAAAGACAGACCTATTGCTTTCTCATCAAAAGTGTTGTCCAAAGCTCTGCGTAACCATTCACAAATTGAGAAAGAGGCATTGGCTATTGTGTATGGTGTCACCAAGTTCCACCACTATTTGTCTGGCATAAATTTCTACTTAGTAACGAATCACAAGCCATTGCTGTCCTTGTTTCATTCGACGAAGCCGGTTTCTGTACGAACTACCCAAAAATTGCAAAGATGGGAATTGTTGTTGTCTCAATACCAGTACGAGATTGTATATCGTCCGACAGCTGAACATGGTAATGCGGACGCACTTCCACATCTTCCGATTGGCCCTAATATAGGCATTGACGCTTCTGCTGCATCTTGTTGTCACATCGCTGCTCACGATTCTGAATTTCTTCAATCTCTTCCTCTGGACTATAGGAAAATTGCACAGGCCTCGGAAGCTGATTCGAATTTGAACATTTTGCTAAAATACATTCGCACATCTTGGACTCGCTCATTGCATAGCATCAAGAACTCTGTAGTACGCCGATACTTTGCACGTCGGCATAGCCTCGCTATACAGCAAGGTGTGATCCTTGTTGAGAATGACAGTGGCGAGTCGCGTCTGTCGATCCCCAAAACTTTGCAAAAAAAAAAAAAAAAAAGTGTTGCAGTTACTTCATCAAGGACACTGGGGGATTGTTCGTACGAAACAGTTAGCGCGTCGACACGCTTCTTAGCAGAGTATGGAAACCAAAATAGAACAGATGACGTCAGAGTGTCATGCATGTGCGGAAAATCAGTCCGCTCCACCACAAAAATTCTCTACTTGGTCTAAACTGCAATCACATGGCAATTTGTGCACATAGGCTTTGCGGGACGTTTTTGGAACACTCGTTGGTTGATTGTGGTAGACTCTTATAGCAAGTATCCTTTTGCTATGCCAATGAACTCGACAACTTCACACAGCACAATTCAGGTGTTGCCCTCTATTTTTTTGCCTCGAAGGTTTGTCTGAAGTTATCGTGTCGGACAACGTCCCTCAGTTCACGTCAAAAGAATTTGAAACATTCTGTGAACGCAATGGCATTCAGCATCTAAGTAATGCACCGTTACATCCACAGTCAGACGGCGAAGCGGAACGTTTTGTCGGAGCCTTCAAGCAGCAGATGACCAAACTTCGCACCGCACACACCAGGGATCAAGCACTTTAACTGTTTCTTGCCTCCTACCGTTCGCATCCACGAGATGGACCATCGCCGGCGAATGGCTTCACGGCCGCCGCCATCGGACACTGCTCCACCTGCTCCACCCTCCTCAGTATACGGCGCCGAAGGAAGGCCGCAAGTATCGCTTCGCGCCACGTGATATTGTGTTTTTCAGGGTTTTTAGCGGCAGCACACGGTTGGCTCGAGGCGAGATCCTTCGTCGACTCGGCGCATGCTTGTATCTCATTGCAGGCCAAGACGGATTGCAGCGCCGACATCACAATAAAATTCGCCACTGTCGTGTGCACAATTATCCTTCTGTATCTCTTCCCCCAAATTCACAGATCTCGAGGACAGAGCGGCCACATCAGCCGCCAGAGGGTGTCATCACGACACTGCGGGACGACCTCGTGGAGGCGGAACCTTTCGCCCCCTCCAAGTTCAAAAATGGCTCTGAGCACTATGGGACTTAACATCTGTGGTCATCAGTCCCCTAGAACTTAGAACTACTTAAACCTAACTAACCTAAGGACATCACACACATCCATGCCCGAGGCAGGGTTCGAACCTGCGACCGTAGCGGTCACGCGGTTCCAGACTGAATCGCCTAGAACCGCACGGCCACACCGGCCGGCCCCCCTCCAAGTCCTCTCGTCCTATCGATGGAGCTGGATCCGCCCACACCGCAGCACCCGACGCCTTCTACATATTGTTATGGGCCTCAGGAGGTGGACGCATAACCTAATGGTCGTTTTCCGGGCGAAGGTTCAAAAAAAATGGTTCAAATGGCTCTGAGCACTATGGGACTCAACTGCTGTGGTCATCAGTCCCCTAGTACTTAGAACTACTTAAACCTAACTAACCTAAGGACATCACACACAGCCATGCCCGAGGCAGGATTCGAACATGCGACCGTAGCAGTCGCACGGTTCCGGACTGCGCGCCTAGAACCGCGAGACCACCGCGGCCGGCCCGGGCGAAGGCCGGCGAAGCGAAGGCCGGGTGGCGGGGTACGACTGGAGGGCTGCCGTCCCCTGCAGCTACAGCTTACAGCTTCCAGTCCATTGGAGCATCATACATCTGCCCCCCCCCCCCCCCCGCCCGTTGTTGTGCTCCCTATACGACGACACTCCGTCGTTTTGGGGAGCGGGGGGGGGGGGAGTAGAGGAATGTTACACCGTAAAGTCAGCGCCGGCGCGCCAGTCGGGAACGACAGAGAAGAGACGGCTTTGAGAAGAGGTCAGCCAATCGCTGACAGAGCTTCCTTCAGGACTACAACGCGACAGCAGCGGCTCGTAGGTGAGGAGGACATAAGCGCCGCGCCAAAATGGTCTCGCCCCAGTCCAAGAGAAGCTTCAAGACTAGCGATCTGAATCGAAGCGTCAAAGCTCATTACTTCGTTTGTATTAGAATTGTTATACTGAAGAATCCTGTTTATTTCGGATGTCGCCCTTTGTTTGCGACACATCTATGTAATTCTCAGAGTTAAGTATTGTCATTTGCTTTTAGTAATAAAACTCGTTAATCGATTTGTATGAATTGTTGTCTAGCGATGCGAGAATGGAGGTTCTCTAGACACCCCATATTCGACGAGTAGGCTAGACTTTCTCACGTCAAAGCAGATTGATTCGTTAGGAGTAAAACTATTCATCGGATGATTTTACCTGTCTAGTCATTTAGTTACTGTTATTAAATGTAAATGTAGTAGAGTGATATGATGTGATCCTAAGGTAAGAATTATACCTTTTGTTAACAGATAAATAAATTGTTAATGTACCCAATGACACAACTACTGCAATGCCGCTGCAACTGAAATTTTGCTTCAGTTTTAGGACCTCAAAATGAAAACAACCCGAACTTTCTTTTGTTGTTTTCTAGGAGACAGAGAAACCTTTTATACACTAAGTAATTGTGCGGGGTAACCACGTCGTCTGAGGCGCCTTGCCACGGTTCGCGCGGCTCCGCCCGTCGAAGATTCGAGTCCTCCCTCGGGCATGGGTGTGTGTTTGTGTTGTCCATAGTGTAAGTTAGTTTAAGTTAGATTAAGTAGTGTGTAAGCCTAAGGACCGATGATCTCAGTAGTTTGGTCCCATAAGAACTTACCACCACCACTAAGTAATTCGTTTGTAATATCGGGCAGTTATAATTAAACTTATTAAACGTTCCCTATTTAATACGTTATAACACGGAAACTAATTACCGTGCGAGTACCAGACTTGGTAGCGTTAATGTCAAGGACATGGGGAAGGGAAGTAATGCTGAATGAATTCAATTGAAACACTTTTAA
This sequence comes from Schistocerca nitens, assembly GCF_023898315.1. Classification (NCBI taxonomy): domain Eukaryota; kingdom Metazoa; phylum Arthropoda; class Insecta; order Orthoptera; family Acrididae; genus Schistocerca; species Schistocerca nitens. Next base: position 850,627,657 of record NC_064617.1, read on the forward strand.
TGTCTTGCTACGGCACATCATACCATTACATACCGGTACCATTACTGCTACAAAAGCGGCTCAATATGGCGCCCATCTGTGTCCAGAAGAGTCTGAAAGCGCAGGATTGCATTCTGCACAGCAGAATGAAGCATGTCCATACGTATGCTGTCTGCCTCTCTTGATATGCTGTTCTTCAGATCAGCACATGTGTGAATGTTCCCCTGGTAGATCCTGTCCTTCAGGTAGCCTCACAACCAGAAATCAGAGGGAGTGAGATATGCTAATCGTTCCGGCGAAGCATTTGGAAACAATCGGCTGGTAATTAGATGGTTTCCATCTTGCATGAAAACTGTTGAGTTCAATGCGTCTCTCTCCTGTAGGGCGGGTATGACATGCTAGCGAAGCGCATTGCAGAACGCTGGGCAGTCACACTGCAGGTCTTTGGTCCCTGAGCGCCAGCCCGTTCAAAAAAGAATGGGCCAATGATGAACGGAGCCGTGAAGCTACACCATACGGTGACACGTTTACCATACAGAGGAACTTTATGAGCAGTGATTGGAGATGAAGATCCCCACAGTCGGCAGTTCTGTGTGTTCGCCTCACCCGTCAGAGAAAAATGAGCTTTGTCTGTCCATAGGATGGTCCAGGGCCAGCCCTCGCCAACTCCAATCCTCGCGAGGAAGTGGAGAGCGAAGTTAACACGTCGTTGTGCGTCCTGTGGTGCAAGCTGCTATACAATATGGATCTTGTACCGATACCATTTGAGAATGGTACTGTCCTTCCGTAGAGTGGACCACGGGATGTTCAACTGTTGTGGCACAGCACGCGCACTGCCTGACGATCGGGAATTGCGCGCAGCGTTGTCTGCCATAGCAACAGCGATTTCATCAACCACCTGTGGTGCAATCGGTCGTCGGCCTCTTCTCGGAGCGACGCCCAGTTCTCCAGTTGATTCGAACTTCTTCATCGTGCTCCACATAGCAGGTGGAGAAACAGAAATCTTCCGTAATTCTTTCAGCCAGCAATATTCTCGAAGTGCAGCTGCAGCAACTCTGTTATTTTGATAATAGAACTTCACCAATAATGCCCTCCTCCTTTTGTCCAAACTCATGTTGACACGTCAACAAGTGTACTGCAACTGGTCTGGTGTGTGAGACTATGAATCACAGTGACTGATCACGGCACCTAGTGCTTTAATGAAAAAATATGTATATTTATTATGTAAAAGGAATGGATGAAAATGGGGAAGAAATGGCTTTAAATGTTTTTGTTATTTACTCTTTCAGTACAAACTTTGTTGTAGAACCCCTTTTTTTTACGGGTGGTAATAAAAATTCATTTAGACAGAATTAAGCACATTTTAAAATTACGCGGACCTTAGCAACCCTCTCATGCTGATAAATTCAAACTAACTGATTAATAACATTTATGACTTTGAAAATTATTTAAATTAATTTTTTTTGTGTATTTCGGCCTTGGCACACATTTTCTAGATGCAGTGGGTTTTAAAATATTTACTGAATTCTTTCCCGGCATTAGCTATGGAACACAAGACTGTCTCTGTTAGCATAAAATGGTTAAATATTGCCAAGCCGACCTGAACGTTTAATTATCATTGACAAAACACGCTTCACTATACCTTTAAGTTATTTGCTTTAGAAATTGAAAGAACCAACAGATTAACAACTTCAACGTTAATTATCCGCCTATGAATGCACAAATGTAAAACCAGTTATAAATTCAGTCAGCCTCAGGATCGCTGTAAAACAAAAATATTTCGTAATTCACTGCTAATTTTACCTGCTCCCGATTTACGGGATTTGGTTAATTTTATAGCGGAACAATTTTTTAAATGTGCCGCCGCTGCAAATCGTTGGGTCGCGGCACAGCCCAGCAACACCAACGATAATCGCTAAAAATGCTGAAAATTCTTTAAAGAAATATTATAGATGACATGGGCAAGCTAATTTACATTAGTAATACACAATTTTGATAAATTATAATGTATTTAGACCACAACAATAATTAAAATTACACACCTTTATAATTTCTCCTCTAATGGCGGCTAAAGATAGATACAGACAAACGAAGTCGACTCATTCATATAATGCTACGTCACAGGTTCGTCTCTCTCTCAGCTCTCGAGGAAGACGACAAAGAATGCACATTATGTATTGCTATTTATACTATTGCTGATTGTGAATGTCTCTTTGTAATCTTACAACATTATTTTCCTCTGTGGCTATATTTTACATTTTTTCATCGCAGATATTAACATATTTCGTAATTACATTATGAGTATAGAAATATTACAATCATAAATACATCGAGAATATTATTACGGAAAATATTACAATAATAACCAACGTCCTTTATACAAAATTAAATAATATTTTTTGTTAAACAATGACAGTACATACGAATTGCTTCATAGCGGCGTACATAGTACAATTAAATGTCATTTCATTTTATTAATAGTGTGTGTGCTGCCAGGGAACGTTACAGTGCCTATACTTGGGAACTGTACGGTAGCGCTGTGACGCATGGAAATCATCCACCCCATACTCTGGACATTAATGCTACCAATTTTGTTACTCGTAGGGTAATTAGTTTCCGTGTTATAACGTGTTAAATAGGGAAAGTTTAATTATAACCACCCGGTATATTCCATCAGCACCTGTTGCCTCGTATCAGGGCAAAGTGAACGCAGCTGTTGACAAGAAATGGGGCAGTGTACGAGTGAAGTCAATCAGTTCAGAGAACACCTGTTAATTAACAACAGAAGAAAACCAGTAACACCCAGCTGCAATCCCGGCGGGGTTTGGTGCTTTGTTCATTCTACGAACCTGAATTGCTTTTTTAAGTATGGGGTACTCATACCGACATCACTCGTTTGTGAGCCTATGTGGATGTCAAACATTGGTACAATACTGAATCAGACACAGTCTTTTTCTACAAAATTATGGGACCTTGTGGTTCTGTCACTTGTAAAAGTAACTATCGTTGATAGTTGTTTGTCCTTGAAATCGACTCTTACCCTAATATACTTTCAACGTACCAAATGTTTTTATAGTTTTTTTTCGTATTTGCAGGTGTCAGCCGGAGTCGGTATTGATGTTTGGTTACTCAGTGGGAGCGGAAACTAGTTTTCTGACTGATCTGCAAGCAAACATGAAGGCAGAGCTCACCATCTGCAGCATCGTCGACAGGAGCGATTGCGGACCTCTGGTACAGAGCCGAGTGGAGGGTCTGAATCAGAGGCTCAGACGGTTCTGCGACCGTGTAGGCTGCAGATCCCTCGACTTGCGCCATAGGATGGTGTGGTTTCGGGTTCCGCTAAGTAGGTCAGGCGTCCACTACACACAGGAGGTGGCTACACGGGTAGCAGGGGCTGTGTGGCATGGACTGGGCGGTTTTTTAGGTTAGACAGTCTCGGGAAAGAGCTCCAGTCTCAAAGGGTACAGGGCAAAGAAACTACGAGAATCGACCAAGCAGCAGTCGGTATTGCAGTCGTAAACTATCGTAGCGGTACTGGAAAAGTACCAGAGCTTCAAGCGCTGATAGAAAGCACTGAAGATGAAATCGTTATACGAACAGAAAACTGGCTAAAGCCGGAGATAAATTCTGCCGAAATTTTTACAGAGGCGCAAATCGTGTTCAGAGAGGATAGATTAAATAAAGTGGGTGTTGGTGTGTTTTTGTCTGTTGGTAGTAGCTTGTCCTCTAGTGAAGTTGAAATAGATAGTTCCTCCGAATTACTATGGATAGAGGTTACACTCAACAGCCGTACCAAAATAATAATTGGCTCCTTCTACCGACCCCCCGACTGACATGATATAATAGCTGAACGGTTCAACGAAAATTTGAATCTCATTACAAATAAGTACCCCACTCGTACAGTTACAATTGGCGGAGACTTAAAGCTACCCTCGATTTTTTGGCGAAAATACATGTTTAAAGCCGGTGATAGATAGAAAACATCTTCCGAAATTGTACTAAATGCTTTCTCTGAGAATTACTTTGAACAATTAGTTTATGAGACCACACAAATTGTAAATGTTTGCGAAAAGACACTTGACTTCTTAGCCACAAATAATCCTGATCTAATAGAGAGCGTCATGTCAGATACAGGGATTAGTGAACACAAGGTCATTGTAGCGAGGCTCAAAACCATATCAAACAAAACCATTAAAAATAAACACAAAATATATCTCTTTAAAACAGCAGATAAAAATTCGCTTGATGCCTTCCTAAGAGAGAGTCTCCATTCCTTCCAAGCTAATTATGTAAGTGTAGACCAGATATGGCTCAAATTCAAAGATACAGTATCGACAGAAATAGATAGATTCATACCGCATAAATTAATAAGAGACGGAACTGATCCACCATAGTACACAAAACACGTCAGAACACTGTTGCAGAAGCAACGAAAAAATCATGCCAAATTCAGAAGAACGCAAAATCCCCAAGACTGTCAAAGTTTCACGGAAGCTCGAAATTTAGTGAGGACGTCAATGCGTGATGCTTTTAATAGTTTCCACAATGAAACATTGTCTCAAAATATAGTAGAAAACCCAAAGAGATTCTGGTTGTATGTAAAGTACACCAGTGGCAAAAAACAGTCAATACCGTCACTGCACTATAGCGATGGAAATGTTATCGATGATGGTGCCACTAAAGCGGAGTTACTAAATACAGTTTTCCGTAATTCCTTCACGAAAGAAACCGAAGTAAATATTCAAGACTTCTAAACCAGAACAACTGTTAGCATGAGTGACATAAAAGTAGGTATCTTAGGTGTTGCGAAACAACTCAAATCACTTAAGAAAGGCAAGTTTTCCGGTCCAGATGGTATACCAATCAGGTTCCTTTCAGAGTATGCAGACACAATAGCGCCTTTATAAATTCATATACAAACGCTCACTTGAAGAAAGGTCTGTTCCTAAATACTGGAAAGTAGCACAGGTCACACCAATATTCAAGAAAGGAAATAGGAGTAACCCATTGAATTACAGACCCATATCACTGAAGCGGACCTCGGGGAGGATCAGTTTGGATTCCGTAGAAATGTTGGAACACGTGAGGCAATACTAACCTTACGACTTATCTTAGAAGAAAGATTAAGAAAAGGCAAACCTACGTTTCTAGCATTTGTAGACTTAGAGAAAGCTTTTGACAATGTTGACTGGAATACTCTCTTTCAAATTCTGAAGGTGGCAGGGGTAAAATACAGGGAGCGAAAGGCTATTTACAATTTGTACAGAAACCAGATGGCAGTTATAAGAGTCGAGGGGGCATGAAAGGGAAGCAGTGGTTGGGAAAGGAGTGAGACAGGGTTGTAGCCTCTCCCCGATGTTATTCAATCTGTATATTGAGCAAGCAGTAAAGGAAACAAAAGAAAAATTCGGAGTAGGTATTAAAATTCATGGAGAAGAAGTAAAAACTTTGAAGTTCGCCGATGACATTGTAATTCTGTCAGAGACAGCAAAGGACTTGGAAGAGCAGTTGAACGGAATGGACAGTGTCTTGAAAGGAGGATATAAGATGAACATCAACAAAAACAAAACGAGGATAATGGAATGTAGTCAAATTAAATCGGGTGATGCTGAGGGGATTAGATTAGGAAATGAGACACTTAAAGTAGTAAAGGAGTTTTGCTATTTAGGGAGTAAAATAACTGATGATGGACGAAGTAGAGAGGATATAAAATGTAGACTGGCAATGGCAAGGAAAGCGTTTCTGAAGAAGAGAAATTTGTTAACATCGAGTATAGATTTAAGTGTCAGGAAGTCATTTCTGAAAGTATTTGTATGGAGTGTAGCCATGTATGGAAGTGAAACATGGACGATAACCAGTTTGGACAAGAAGAGAATAGAAGCTTTCGAAATGTGGTGCTACAGAAGAATGCTGAAGATAAGGTGGGTAGATCACGTAACTAATGAGGAGGTATTGAATAGGATTGGCGAGAAGAGAAGTTTGTGGCACAACTTGACTAGAAGAAGGGATCGGTTGGTAGGACATGTTTTGAGGCATCAAGGGATCACAAATTTAGCATTGGAGGGCAGCGTGGAGGGTAAAAATCGTAGAGGGAGACCAAGAGATCAATACACTAAGCAGATTCAAAAGGATGTAGGTTGCAGTAGGTACTGGTAGATGAAGAAGCTTGCACAGGATAGAGTAGCATGGAGAGCTGCATCAAACCAGTCTCAGGACTGAAGACCACAACAACAACATCACTGACCTCAATTTGCAGTAGGATTTTGGAACATATACTGTACTCGAACATTATGAATCACGTTGAAGAAAATGACTTATTGATACATAACCAACACCGATTCAGAAAATATCGTTCTTGGACAACACAGCTAGCTCTTTATTCCTATGAAGTAATGAGTGCTGTCGACAAGGGTTCTCAAATCCATTCCATATTCCTAGATTTCCAGAAGGCTTTTGATACCGTTCCTCACAAGCGACTATTAATCAAATTGCGTGCATATGGAGTGTCGTCTCAATTGTGTGACGGGATTCGTGATTTCCCCTTTAGTGTCATAGGCCCTCTGCTGTTCCTCATTTACATAAATGATTTAGGTGATAATCTGAACAGCTCCCTTAGATTGTTTGCAGATGACGCTGTAATTTACCGTTTAGTAAAATCATCAGACGATCAGTTCCAATTACAAAATGATCCAGAGAGAATTTCTGCATGATGCGAAAAGTGGCAACTGGCACTAAACAAAGAAAAGTGCGAGGTCATCCACATGGGTACTAAAAGAAATCCGATAAATTTAGGGTATACGATAAATCGCACAAATCTAAGGGCTGTCAATTCGACTTAATACCTACTAATTACAATTACGAGCAACTTAAATTGGAAAGACCACATAGATAATATTGTGGGGAAGGCGAAACAAAGACTGCGCTTTATTGGCAGAACACTTAAAATATGCGATAAACCCACTAAAGAGACAGCCTACATTACACTTGTCCGTCCTCTGCTGGAATATTGCTGCGCGGTGTGGAATCCTTACCAGGTAGGATTGACGGAGGACATCGAAAGAGTGCAAAGAAGGGCAGCTCGTTTCGTGTTATGGCTCAATAAGAGTGAGAGTCTCACTGATATGATACGCGATTTGGGGTGGCAGTCACTGAAACAAAGGCTATTTTCTTTGCGGCGAGATCTATTTACGAAATTTCAATCAACAACTTTCTCTTCCGAATTCGAAAATATTTTGTTGACACCCACCTACGTAGGGAGAATTGATCATCATAATAAAATAAGAGAAATCAAAGCTCGAACGGAAAGATTTAGGTGTTCCTTTTTCCCACGCGCCATTCGAGAGTGGAATGGTAGAGAAGTAGTATGAAAATGGTTCGATGAACCCTCTGCAACGCAGTTAAGTGTGAATTGCAGGAGTAACCATGTAGATGTAGATGTAGAGATTCAATTGATGCTACAGTGCGACGACAATAATCCCAGGTATCCTCAATGGTACTACATATAACGTCACCGTGCAGGAAAGTAAAGTTTTTCATGGGAGTTAGCTAGAAATTGCAGTTTATTCCCCTGATTTTCTATATTGCAGCAAGTCATAATATTATGCAATGGCAACTATGTATTTGCACTTATCAAACTGAATTAATTATAACTTAGCTTAAATTACAATAACAAGCCTGCCCATGAATACTGCGTAAGCTTGATATACACAGTGTTAGGAATGTCTTTGTCGTTGAAGTTTAACCAAGTCAGCAATTTTGATACAAACAGTTCATACTTCATTTGAGAGAACCATTCATAAATTGTAAGTAACTATTCTTTAGCAATTAAGGAGGTACATTTTGTTGTTATAGGCAGAGTAATCTCTCCTGTAGTTCATTCAATTCCTTTAAATATAAATTCAGTTATTAGGAACATATGGATAGCACACAGCTGCTGTACATTTTCCAGTTCCTAAAAAAAGTGAGAGAAATAGTGTAAACCATCAAAGGCAGGCGTCACGTACCAAAATTGTTTTGAGAGGCAAAACAACAGGTATCTAGTGACTAGTTGCTCCATTCCAAATTCTTAATACACATCATTGGCCAAAAAAATGCGATATAGGCATGTAATTGTATGTAAGTCCTGTAGTTGTGTGAAGCACGTGAAACCAAATCTGAGAGTAAACGCTGTCCACAGAAGATTTACATTGGCTTTTACATGATGTCTGATTTAGAAACGGAAGATTACAGCACTACCATAAAATACTAGTAGTATTTTAGGTCTATCATAATATGAAGAAAATTACTAAACACTAATTGACGTCGAGTAACACATGTTACAATAAATCTGATAAGAATACTATGTTTACTTCTAATATTCAGTACTGTGAATTGTACATGTGCTTCGACGAAACTAATCGACAGTCATGTTTGCCTTGAAACACTAAACTAGCTCACTCGAACGCCTGAAAATTTATCATTATGGATTAAATCTTCAGAGACTATAAATGTAAATAGTAATTTACTCCATCAACGTGATGTGGTTTCCATTTCTTAGCGTGAAGAGACCAGATTTGGCATCCAACACACACACTATGCTGCCAAAAACTAGTCACAAGTACGCTGTAAAGAAATGGGTGATTCCTACTCCAATTCCAGCGCCATATGTAGTCAAAAGAAGTAACAAGTAATACTCGATTCTATTAATGCTTTATGTCCTCAGTCTGGAAGATTGGCATATAAAGTGTTTTGTTTCTGCTATTACAGTGGTAGGCATCCCAACGTTCCGCACCCCCTGACTCTCTGGAGGTGTGCCCGTTGTAAAACCACAAATGCCCTGCTGTTCTCCCTGTGAGAGCTCCCAGATGGAGCCATTAAGACGCTGAAATGCGTATATTCCTGGTGATGCGCTATATATGCTGTTTGATACCTTTGCTGAAAGGAAGAAGAATTCTTTTATGAAGCATATATCAGCCGTATTTAAGAGTCCTTTTAGTTATGTGCTGGAAATACGTAAAATGTCATTGTTTTGATATATTTAAAAGGTCGTTTCTGTCTTCCCTCTCTGTCAGTTTGCTATTTCTGTGTGAACATCTGATAAGTAAACGGATAGTCTGAAACGGATTACGCACCGGAAGTAATTTTTGATGACCTATTGTCATTAAGGTATTGTCGGTTCTCCCCATTTTATTATATTGCGTGGTTTACTTCCCTCTTCTTTGCTTCCTTATCTATCTTTTACTACTGCCATCTTTCAAAGAGTACTATGTAGGGTTCTAATTGTGTTACATGAGAGAGTGTGTGATTTTCAAATGATTACTGTAACAGGATTACTTAATTCTCCTGCTACTACTTAACATGTAATTGTGGCCGATATCACTGGTATGAACAACATTTTATCATCTTTTTATCATACTAACGACACACTTCCTTTTCCAATTTTGGTAGGCTACTGATTGCTGGCTGGCTCCCATCACAAATTACAACTTTTAATAAAGAATCCAGTTCCACGTCATCGTAACAGAAGACAAGAAAGCGTAGGCTTCCGCGGCCGTTGGCACTGTCAACCTACCTACTGTTACCTATCTTACGTGAAGAAATTATGTATTTATGTTGGTAGCTAGTCCGCTACACAATCTACAACTTTCCATCTGCGTATAGCAAAACGTAATTTTTATTTTTCTGTTTATTATGCATTTTCTCATATGTTTCGGCAAGGTGAATAGGCTGATTTCTGTGACTTATGGTTGTTTGACAACTCACTTTCTATGAATTTTCAAACGTGGGCAGAGTTTTCGCCACCATTACGTGTTGTTGTAGCTGTGTACTATTCATTTGTTCCGCGGAGTGTTTGTCTGGGTGAAGCGCACAAGTCTGCAGTGTATCTGGCGTTTGTGGTGTTTGGTTTGTGTGTGTGCGCGTGTGTGTGTGTGTGTGTGTGTGTGTGTGTGTGTGTGTGTGTGTGTGTGTGTGTGTGTGTGTGTGTGTGTGTCTGTTCAGGACTGCGGCAGAGAGAGAAAGAGAGAGAGAGAATGGATGTTTTCTTTTCGTGAGTAGTTTAGTATGGGTGTTATTTGTATAGTTCTTCAATTGTGACGAAGAGGATTTTATTGCATAGTGATGTGCATTCATTTAGTGCTTTCTTTCCTTGGGCTACTGATTTTTGGATGTAATAGTTTTCTCCTATAGTAAATTTTTTGTTTCCTTTCAGTATTTTGTAGGGAATATGAAGAAGAAAAAGTATAACAAAATTTTGAAATTGTGTGTAAAGTTTGTAGGATGTCTGTAAGTGCTCTCATTCTCAAATACTGGATTTATTCCAGGCCATTTGCAGACTGTGAGTTACATTTGCCTCCAAACATGCGTACAATTTGTAACTGTGAGTAACACTCGACTTATTACGTTAAGTTTTATATCGTAAGATTGTACTTCTTAACGAGTTGATTACGATAGAATTTTAATTTTTTAAATTCTGTCTATATTTACATGAAATAGTTAAAATTAAATGTTTGTCGCACTCGGAAGCCGTTAGATAGGCAACCTGCAAATCGCATCGAGTGACCGTTTCACCACTTAAAAGGAGAACAATCAACTGCCATAACTCGATTTCTCAGAAACTGCACTCAGTGGAAGAGAAGTCAAAATAAGAGAACACGTGTTTCGGCTTATCCATAGATACTAGACCGTTTCTTAAAAAAAAGTTCGGTCAGAGTCTTCGAGTTATTTTTCAGGTACTTTATACGCCTTTTATCAGGCTCTTTTTTTCGGACAAAATGGTAGAAGAGCGGTTAGAGTCGCGGCTTTTTAATTTTGCGCTCCGCGTTCGAAACCCTATTATTATTTTTATTTTTGTTTTTCGTCTATATACCCATGTCTGTAGAAGATTTTACACTAACGTTTTCCAGTGCATAAACTTGTCCTTACTCACCTAATAAATTTAAGTCACATGAATGAAGTTAAAAAAAAAAAAGGAGAAAAATATTTGAATTTTTTTTATATGACTCCTGTGGTGTATCATGATTCGTAATCAAATGCAAGCGCCAGTTTTCGGAAAAGTGATCCGTTATACATGGTTTATCGCGAAATTATTGGCAATGCGCAAAATCTTCACCGATGTTAACGACGTTTCTTTCCAGAGTGACATTCATACAAATTTATCCCATTGTCCAACCCGTTTTGCGCGATGTTCATGTGTTCGGAATATCTGTGTTTCGAAAGTTTCTATGATCGACGTCTCTAGTGAAATGCATCAAATCTTCCTGAAGAATAAACATATGAATAAAATATGAAAATTAGTGTAAAAACATACATGAGAATGATATATCTGAATATAATCATTTAAAAAAGATTGTAATCCATCAACTTATCATACATACATACAATTACATTGAAGAGCCATACAAACTAATACACCTGCCTAATATCGCGTAGAGCTCCCGCGGGCACGCGGAAGTGCCGACACACGACGTGGCATGGACTCGACTAATGTCTGAAGTAGTGCTGGAGTGAATTGACACCAAGAATCCTGTAGGGCTGTCCATAAATCCGTAAGAGTACGAGGGGGTGGAGATCTCTTCTGAACAGCACTTTGCAAGGCATCCCAGATATGCTCATGTCTGGGGAGTTTGGTGGCCAGCGGAAGTGTTTAAACTCAGAACAGTTCTGTAGCAGTTCTGGACGTGTGGGGTGTCGCATTGTCCTCCTGAAATTGCCCAAGTCCGTCGGAATGCACAATGGACATGAATGGATGTAGCTTGTCAGACAGGATGCTTATGTACGTGTCACCCGTCAGAGTCGTATCTAGACGTGTCGGTGGTCTCATATCACTCCAACCGCACACGCCCCACACCATTACAGAACCTCCACCAGCTTGAACAGTGCCCTGCTGGCAAGCAGGGTCCATGGATTCATGAGGCTGTCTCCATACCTGTACACGTCAATCCGCTCGCTTCAGTCTGAAACGAGACTCGTCCGACCAAGAAACATGGTTCCAATCATCAACAGTCCAATGTCGGTGTTGACACCCAGGCGAGGCGTAAAGCTTTGTGTCGTTCAGTCGTCAAGGGTACGCGAGTGGACCCTCGGTTCCGAAAACTCTCACCTATAACGTTCCGTTGAATGGTTCGCACTCTGACACTTGTTGATGGCCCAGCACTTCTGTCACGATGAACGATTCTCTTCAGTCGTCGTTGATCCCGTTCTTGCAGGATCTTTTCCCAGCCGCAGCGATGTCGGAGATTTGATGTTTTACCGGATGCTGATATTCACGGTACACTCGTGAAATGGTCGTACGGAAAAATCCTCTACCTTGGAAATTGTGTGTTCCGTCGCTCGTGCGACGACTATGAGGGCACGTTCAAACTCATTTAAATATTGACAACCTGCCACTGTAGCATCAGTAACCGACCTAACAACTGCGCCAGACACTTATTGTGTCATATAGGCGTTGCTAACCGCAGCGCCGCAGTCTGCCAGTTTACATATCTCTGTATTTGAATACGCATGCCTATACCAATGTCTTTGGTGCTTCAGTGTATATAATAAATGTGTGACACTTATTGTAATTTTACAATTACTAAAACGTCCTTGTATTCCCTAATTTGATGAGAAATATTTGTGTAGTAACCTCCTAGAGACATGTTAGATAAAAGAAAACAACAGAAATAAAAGAAATGAAAACAATAAATGGATTTCGAACACGAGGCGCAAAATTAAGAAACCGCGATGTTAACCACTGTGATATCTCTTCGACGAACGAGATCGCGCGGTAAAAATGGATAAAGTACCCCGAAAACATTGACCGTCGTTTCTTCTGAAAGGGTGGGGGTATCTACGGATAAGCGAGACTTTTTTTGACTCCTTCTCAACTGACCAAAGTTTCTGTGAAATCGGGTGATGGCATTTGCAGTGTTGTCCTCGTTAGTAATACCGATATTCAGTGTACAGCCCCAAATGGCCTACGAATTTAATAAATTATTTCTCTTACTGTGCTGTACACGCAGGGTAACCAGAATTTCGTTACATGCCGTCTTTCCTGGGCTGGAGTTTTAATGGACAGCAGTGTAGTAACGAGATGTCGGACAGTTCGGCGTGTATGAGAGCTACCGGTGAGTCACCGGCGTCTGTTCCCCCAGCGTATCTCCAGTATTGGTACCTCGCTCGCCCTCTGCGCCGGTGGCTAATGCGTGGGGTCCCGGCCAGGGCAGCGCGCTGCTTGTAAAAGTGGCGACGGGCCGAGTTTACGATCTGCCGCATAAACGCGGCCCATTCGCCGCCGCCTTTATGGTCACGCATTGTTCCTCCGAGTGTTTGCTGCATCTGCAATCTTTAGCAGGCCGCGCCCGTCGCGTTTATGTTACACATTCATTGCGTCCGTTTTATGGTTATCTTTGTTACGGCATACATATAAGGTACACGCGGAAAACATTAAGCGACCCAAGTGGTATCTTTTGCATGCCGCGATATGCGTGTTGCTGAGGAGCACTAAACACAGTAAATCCTCTGGCCTCAGGGTGGCTGGCGGTAGGGCCCAGAGCACTGGACCGGAAAGAAACGGCCCAGTAACGCCCGGCATGATTCCTAACAGGTGCCTGAAAGCTTTCTAGCACCAGGCCAAGTGTCCCCTCCGGCGACAACTAGCGAAGACGAAATCGACGCTCCGCATATTTCCTCTTCAACAAGTTATCCACCGCAGAAGATATCACAAGCACGTTGTTTCATTCCGTTCGCATCGCCATTAACGACGTACCACGTAATGATTCTCTGGTATCGCTCGTTTCGTTTTATAGGCCTGTAAAATCGGGGCACGTTAACAAACGCTGGGGCAGACTGTAGATTTTCACGTCTTGTCTCTTTAGTGAAACCTGACATTGTCAGAAAGGAGACAGTGGTGATACCGTAATTTAACAAATAAAAAAATTTTACTGTAGAAAGCTTTTAATGCACAGACCGCAGTTTTCATTTTACAATTAAAGCATGATGACTAGTATTGATTGCTTTCTACAACCAGCTTCAGATTTGTAGCCATCCGCTGTGGCCGAGCGGTTCTAGGCGCTTCAGTCTGGAACCGCGCTGCTGCTACGGTCGCAGGTTCGAATCCTGCCTCGGGCATGGATGTGTGTGATGTCCTTAGGTTAGTTAGGTTTAAGCAGTTCTAAGTCTGGATGACTGATGACCTCAGATGTTAACTCCCATAGTGCTTAGAGCCATTTGAACCATTTTGAATCAGATTTGTAAACAAGTAGAGGAAATATATCCTAAGCAAATTTGGCAAAACAACTAGCCGTGCCCAGCTACAACTTTGCTGTGACCTAGTCTGCTTAACCCTGTAAAAACACACGCCTGGGTTCTTTTTTGACCCCAAAGTGTTTCAAGCAACTTTACGGCGATAAAATTTTTAATAAGTCCACAAAAGGCATTATAATTTATTGAGAAATGTGTTCACGATGTTGATAGTACAGCTCCATAATTTCTTTATACAATTAAGTCACACATAAGTTGTGATTATTCACTGCATTTATTTGAAATATGAAAACATATTTTGTTTAGTTCCAAAAATTATTTTAACACAAAATATTCATAACCCACACAATACGTAACAAAACTGTAATTTATTAATATTATGTATAATATCACTTACATGGAATCTTATTATAAATACAATCCCATTCGCTCTCCGTGTCATGTGACGAACAATCATTACACAACACACTTATCCTAGCATGTTCTTTACAGACACACTTGTGACACTCATCACATTGTTAATTCACTTTCTTGTCATTTGACCTATGGCAGGAACACCGTTTTCTTTTCAGATTTGGAACATCGGCTTCCTAGTTATCGTGTTGTTTTTCCTTTAGAAGATCCTTGAAGTCCGAAGATATTATTGTTCAAAGAATGCGCTGTGTTCGTCACTGGGGTGACAGGATTCGTCGTTCAATGTGAGATTTGACCAGTTCTTTTCCTAGTTCTGAGAAGAATTCTCTTCTTGCGTTTTTACTTCTCATATCATGTAAAAATTTACAATGCAGAACGTAAGCATTGAGACAAGCTAAATCTAACATATCAAAAAATACAGCTAGTGGCCACTTTCTTTTTCCACGTTTCACTGAATAATGCCTAGCCATCTTATCAACTGTATCCACTCCTGACTTTGAGTTGTAGAACATTATTATTTCAGGTTTTTTGTGCTCATGCTCGCTTACATCAAATGTTTGGCGTAGAGTAGACAACAAAATGATTGACTTATTTTTTGTAGGAACATACGAAGCTAAAACAGTATTCTGTGCATATACAAAAGGATTCCATAATGGACTCCTCTATTTTGATGGCATCATTTCTTTTGGTATCTCTTTTCGGTTGACCCGAAGAGTTCCCACAAGTGTCAGTTTATTAGCAAGAAGTTCTTTTCCCAAATCAAAACTTGTAAAAAATATATCAGTGCTAATGTTCCTACCTCTTCCTTCAGGTGATTAACTAAATCATGTACCACTCGTTTCCCTTCCTTCAGTAGATTTCCCCGTGTACACTTGTGCATTTATGACATAACTGGTCTCACAATCTAAAGCAGCCCACACTTTTATCCAAACTTTCCAGATTTCGAAGGAGTGTACACCTTGAAAGGACACTGTCCCCTGAAAGTACACAGACGCCCATCAAGTGTAATATCAGGTCCAGGGACATAAGACGAAATGCATGCACCTACGAACATTTGAAACACAGCCCTTATAGGTTCACCCTTTTGATCCAGAAGCAGCTTTTCTTTCTTGCTTAGTAAGTTTATCACCGAATTGGAGGCACATCAAAATATCACGAACGCTTGAAAAGCTCATTGTGGGTCTAAAATTAGGTAAGCCATACTCTTCTGACCAGAATTCACTCAAAGGCTTCCCACGTGCCTTATGCAAGCCCCCTATTATTAGTAGACCAAAGAAGAATGCCTCCATCTGTGTAGAATCAAGTTCAATCCAGCGTTCGAGAGTTGGGTACAGAATTTTATTATCTTTTGCATGATTATTTGCATGCATTATCGCTGTCACTCTTCTGTAAATCTACCAAAGCCTACTCGAGACTGTAGCCCCTTGGACAACCAATATCACCATCCATGACGAATAAACTATAACACCACGTCTTCCTTCCACAAAACTCAATTCCAAACTGTGAATTTGTCACAACAATGCACATGGATGTATTTTCTATTTACTGTTTACAATAATGTACAAATGAATATTGGTTTATAAGGTGCATTGTTGCCAAGATTTATTTTCGTAACAAAACACTGAAAATCACATATTGTATACCTGGGGTGTTTACCGACCCCTCTGAAAAAATTTCAAATTGTTATACTACAAACTGCGATATAATCATAAATATTTTACCCAGTTAGAATAAAAAGTCCGTATATAGCATATCTGGAGGATGAGTAGTTTACGCCCACATTAAAAATGTTTATTTGTAGTTAAACGAGCCTTGGTTTCTAGAAAGACCCCACACATCATGCGATGGTTAAATGTAAAAAATAAAAGAATGCACACGTTTCTAACATGTTATGGCAATAGGATAGACAGGTACATCCTTATCTCCTTCTCTCTCCTATCTCTGTCCATCTCCCCCTCCCCTTTTCTTTGTCCATCTCCTCCTCCTTCCCTCTCTCTGTCCATCCTCCCCCACTCTCTATCTTCTTCTCCTGCTGTTTCTCTCTCCATCTCCTTCTTCCCCCTCTCTCTCGCCCTTTATCAGTCAGTCCATCACCTCCTCCCCCTTTCTCTATCCTACTTTCCCTCCCTCCCTCTCACTCTGTCTTGTCTCCTCCTACCCCCTCTCTCCCAGTTTCTTTGTCCATTTCCTCCCACCTGTCTGTCCATCTCCTCTTCCCCCCCCCCACTGTCTCTGACCTTGAGCTTTTTTCATTGTTATTGCAAACTCAGATTCTGTAGTAGTATTTCAATTATAAAACCAGTAAGCCAGAAATACAATTTTCCTGTTTGCTAACAACATTTCACTATTGTATACATGTATTTACTATTAAAAATTATATGGTCTATATACTATATATTAGTTACCATAATGCATAAAAATCTGGAGTGAATGTTTTCCTCATATATATATATATATATATATATATATATATATATATATATATATATACAACATTGTGTCAAAATCTCAAATCAGTGAGGCAATAAATTTTGGAGATACACCATTTTGAACAAATGAACATTTACATTTTTATTTATTTTGATACAATACAGCTTCTGTGTCTTGTAATTTTAACTTAATTCCCTAGTTATTTTTATTGATTTAAAATTATTTGGACTTAGATACAAAATTTTTATATTATTTTCTCAACTATTGAGTTACAGAGCATGTCTTTTACATATAGCATATAGCCAGTTAACCATATAACATAGCTTCTATACCATGTAAATTTAACTTCACTCCCTTTTCATATTCATAAATTTTACGTTTCTTGGATTTAGGTTATGCATTTTAAGAGTTGTGGCCTTGAATTTTTTCAGCAGGTTTATAACATGGCTTGCTCATATCAAGCCTTTAACTACAGACTATCCTAGCCTTGTTGGCCCATAATGCGAACGCATATCACAGTATAATGACGACATTTTTCAGTGTATATTCAACTCTCTTTTACGATTGAATGGTAGGTCATCTTAGAAGCAGTAACATCTTACTTATGCACCACTGTTAAATGGATACATTAATGATCACATTTACTATTGAATTTGGTTCTCCTAATATATTTTTGTCGCATGTTTTATTTAATAAACCTTGTCTCTTTGTTACGAACTGCTCCCCACTTTCTAAGGTAGTCAAAAGGCCTAAAATATATATTAAGTGACCTGACAGCCTAAGGAATCCTGATACAATTTGTCTATGGTCTTATTGATGATATCTACGGCTGTTCCTGAGACTACTACATAAAATTATATAAATAACAGACCACACTTATATATAATCCTGTCTGCAGCATTGAATAACTTATTGTACATTAAGACTTGGTGTCATTTTATTCCTCTTCACAAAATTTTTGCCCAATACTGCTTTGCTGCTACTTTTTCTGTCCTTGTTCTTGTCAATCTTAAGCAACATTTAGATCTTCCTGACCATGTCTGTCACTGGGCAGGACCATACAGTAGTTAAACCAGTAGAGTTACATTCGACAGGTCCATGGTTCAGATTTCCGTACCGTCATCAAGAGCTTTGTTTTCCTGGTTTCTGTAAACACCATAAGACAAATATGGAAATGGATCTTTAGGAAAGAGCATTGTCAGTTTCCTCCCTCAGCTTCCCTCAATCCTGTCTTGAGTTCCGTGTGTAATGACCTTGTTGTGGGTGAGACATTGAAACTTAATCTCCCTTCTCCATCGCTTCTCTCTTCTGCTTGATCCTGTCAGTCAATTAACATTGCATACCAAGACGAACATATTGCGTGATAGGGGCACAGCAACACATCACCCAAGGAATATCAATTGTTGAAGCACTGGATGTTTTGTCACAATGTTGCGGTTGACTGCCCAAAGTAAAATGTTTGTTCATTGAACAGTTTGAATAAAATTATACACGTTCGATGTACGTCACTGAAATTGCATCACATTTGAAAGCATTGCTATCAGTGATTAACTGCCCCAAATAGATTAGATGAGGTATACATCTTCATATTTTCGACATTGGCTCTGCGCACTATGGGGCTTAACTTCTGAGGTCATCAGTCCTCTAGAACTTAGAACTACTTAAACCTAACTAACCTAAGGACATCACAGACATCCATGCCCGAGGCAGGATTCGAACCTGCGACCGTAGAGATCGCGCGGTTCCAGACTGAAGCGCCTAGAACCGCTCGGCCACTCCTGCCGGCTCTTTCGACATTAATTGGAACATACTCTACACAACGAAAACATCCCATAAACTTACTCTACACAACGAAAACATCCCATAAACTATCTAAATTAACTAATATGTGAAATTAATACGAAAACACACACCTGATTAAAATGTCGACCCTCCATCATCAATATGTACACAGGATGAAGAGACTGCCATATCCATACTGCATCGCTGGCCTGAATGAAAGTGCTGGACAGACTTTACATGGCATTACCCAACGCAGGAACACTGTGAATGCTAACCGTTGTCTCCAGATTTTAACCTAAATATTGTTTATTTAGTCTTTTCCGTCACAGCTGCATATAATCTGTAATGGTGGGTAGTTCTGAATGCTTGCATTCATTTTGAAAACATTACCCACATCTCTAATATTTGACTGAACATACTTCCATTGGAACATTTGAGAAACTTGTTCAAACACTATGTCAACATAAGAAAAACTTACATATTCAAACTAAAATACTGAAACATCTTTTAACTGATTTGTAGCCATTTGTCATGCAAACAACGAGCTTACGGAATATCGGACCAGGTTTGTGATTGGATTCAGGATTTCCTAGAAGAAAGAACACAACATGTCATTCTTAACGGTTCAAAATCTGCAGATGTAGAGGTAATTTCGGGAGTACCGCAAGGAAGCGTGATAGGACCTTTATTGTTTACAATATACATAAATGACTTAGTTGACAACATCGGTAGCTCCGTGAGGCTATTTGCAGATGACACGGTTGTCTACAAGAAAGTAGCAACATCAGAAGACTCGTACGTACTCCAGGAAGACCTGCAGAGGATTAATGAATGGTGCGACAGCTGGCAGCTTTCCCTAAACGTAGATAAATGTAATATAATGCGCATACATAGGGGCAGAAATCCATTCCAGTACGATTATGCCATAGGTGGTAAATCATTGGAAGCGGTAACGACCGTAAAATACTTAGGAGTTACTATCCGGAGCGATCTGAAGTGGAATGATCACATAAAACAAATAGTGGGAAAAGCAGGCGCCAGGTTGAGATTCATAGGAAGAATTCTAAGAAAATGTGACTCATCGACGAAAGAAGTAGCTTACAAAACGCTTGTTCGTCCGATTCTTGAGTATTGCTCATCAGTATGGGACCCTTACCAGGTTGGATTAATAGAAGAGATAGACATGATCCAGCGAAAAGCAGCGCGATTCGTCATGGGGACATTTAGTCAGCGCGAGAGCGTTACGGAGATGCTGAACAAGCTCCAGTGGCGGACACTTCAAGAAAGGCGTTACGCAATACGGAGAGGTTTATTATCGAAATTACGAGAGAGCACATTCCGGGAAGAGATGGGCAACATATTACTATCGCCCACATATATCTCGCGTAATGATCACAACGAAAAGATCCGAGAAATTAGAGCAAATACGGAGACTTACAAGCAGTCGTTCTTCCCACGCACAATTCGTGAATGGAACAGGGAAGGGGGGATCAGATAGTGGTACAATAAGTACCCTCCGCCACACACCGTAAGGTGGCTCGCGGAGTATAGATGTAGATGTATAGATGTAGATGTAGATGTAGATACCGTAGTTTGACTCAAAATTACTCAATGACAACAATTAACTTTGGCAGGCAGACTTAAAATTTGTTTATGTGTTTCAGAAAGAAACATACTGCATAAGAATTAAAGGATCACTTTTAGAAACCCCATAATTATCTCCCATTGCGACGCCAACATATGAAATTTGGCGCAAAAGTGATCACAAGCTTCATCTGTAATGGTGCAAAAACTTAGAGCCTTGGGACATCACCCTCGGGCTTGACAACGTTTCAAACAGCAAGGTGTCGACACATGTGAAAGAAAGTCCAGAGCTCAGAAGTTCATGCGACGTGTAAAGTGGATGAATGATGTCATATTGTCACCGAGTTTCACCACAATTCTGCCTAACGCCCCTGTGGACGTGTCATACGATAGGAAGGTCATCACAGTCCCTCTTGTGCTGGCGTAAGCTGTCACCAGCACACCAGGCTGCAAAGAGGTTGCGGAAAGATCGACAGTAGGCGCAAGCAACGTGCCTATCAAGAGAAAGGACAAAAACCGACTCGGAGGCAACGTGCCGCCAACGCCCTGTCGACCGCCAGTATTTATGTCGCCACTGCGGTCTGGAGAGTCCAGTCAGTCATCCAGTGAGTCAACGAGTCGGGTCACCAGTCGAAGCCCAGTGGGAGTCGCAGTCGCAGTTAGCTCAGCCTATAGCT
Organism: Schistocerca nitens; assembly: GCF_023898315.1. NCBI lineage: Eukaryota > Metazoa > Arthropoda > Insecta > Orthoptera > Acrididae > Schistocerca > Schistocerca nitens. The sequence goes on from NC_064617.1 coordinate 850,648,743, forward strand.
CAGTATCAGTCAGTACCTAGCGACCAGACTAGTGCTCATAGCGGGACTTGTACTTCACCAGCAGTGAGGCTAACGTGGATTATTACGGAAGAGCTTGTACCACAACACCTGGACTATTTTAAGTTAAGTAGCTCTCTGTTTGTGTTAATAAAGAACCCTGTTAATAGAAGCGAGCAGTTGTGTTACAGAAAGAGGATACAGGCCACCAAACAACATCCTCTCCTATGCTTCCCATGGTGCAAGCCCACAGTGACAAAGAGGCGACACAAAACCTCTTACCCACATTTAAACCCTTCTTTTAACACCTGTACGATGGAAGTCAGAGCTGCAAAGCCCAGCGTTTCTTATGAGTGACCGAGGAAAACGTTTTAGACATAACCGCCGCTCAGAATCGACACCAAAAGGCCTCAGGCATCAATGGAACCGCCCCTTTCCATGGGGCATGGATTCCCACACATTTCGCGGTCGAAAACGTCAGTTCATAGTCTGATAAGTAACAGCACTACGTTGTTGACATCCTTTGACGCTGGAGACACCCTTGGCCGCTCCAGCGCTTCTCTAAGAAAATTGTGGTGCTGCATCTCTGCTGAAAGTGATTGTGTCTCTTTGTAGTACAGTGCGACCACATTTTTGCTCTAGTGTACATATCAGAACCTAGTGACCACTCAAAACTCTTTGACAAAATCTGAAAGTGATCTGTAGCAGCAACTGTTGCATATGCATTTTCAGGCCTCCTGTTTCGCGACCTCCTGCAGCGTGATCACGGAGAGAGGTGAGAGCGCTGCGACATTCACACATGCTTGAATACAATGACAAAGGGTCCCTCTAAGACCGCCACCAGTGTGGCAAGACCCTCTGTGGCACCCACTTATGTTACACCATAGTGCTCTACTGATTTATTTTGCTTTTGTTTCATTTAATGTTACATCGTTGAGCTTCCATGAATATGTTTGATTGAATCGATAACACAAAATTGTATACTCCTTTCTTTGTAAAAACTTTGGATGTCATGGTTTGATTCTATGCAATGTACTATATCCGTCATTTAAATTCTTTGTCCCAATTGCAGGGAGACAAAACTTACTGTATATATTTGGTATTTGTTTAAATAATTTTGTTTAGAACTACCTATATGTGCAAATGATATGTTTTGTTTAAAATGTTTATTTGTTGTTATGTAAACTGCTGACCTTCACTTAAGTTCTTAATTAGTTTGTATGAAAAAGGTGTAGTGGTTCCCCTCCGGAACGGAACTGTGCAGCGCGCGCAAATTGTGGTTGGCCTAGGTAGAAAAGGTGGAACCAAGAGTCAGTCGGGGACGAGCTACCAAACTGTGCACTGCCATGTAAAAGTCGTATATTGTGCTGGTTCCGAGAGAAGATTTTTCTGCCACTTTCCAATGCCGCGGATGGATGGATAAATAGCTGGAACGATTCTGGAATTGGTATCCACCATCGCCACCAAGAAAGGACAGAGTCCAGCAAATCTGCCTGCAAATCCACCTACCAACATGCAGATGCCACCACATTGCGCAGTCATTATAACGGAAACTATAATAATGTACAGTGAAGGATTAGCTTATTTGATGTGTTAGCGTGCTCAAATATAAGGTAATTTATAACTGACTTTATGTACCTACCTTGATTTTTTCCTTATCACAACACCTCTCAGGTTCCTCTCCATTTGAACTATGATTACCGAGTGTCCTAGTTTGTGAAAAAAAATGAAAGCCTCCCAGTGATGGAAACAGTCCAATTTAAAGTTTTTTTGGAGTGTTAAAGTCACCTATTTAATCATTTGCTTGAAAGTAGAAGACTGTGGTAATAAAGAAAATTTGCTGTTTCTTTTAAACATTAAAAATTCTTAAAACTGAGGCTTATAAAGTTTTGCTTAGTTAATTATCATAGTGCTGCCTGTAGTAAAATTTAAAAGGTGAGTCAGTTTCTTGCAAATTTATCAACATTGTGTCTCACTGCGGTAAAAGTCGTGAATAGCAGTTGTGGAAAGTTAAATACTCATACTTGCTAAGCACTTGTTTTTTGGGTATTGAAAGTGCATATTAATAGTGTTATAAGATCCACAGGTTATCCCTTACCACTATTTATGAAAACAATAATTTCTTTATTCAAAAGACAGTGAGAAGTAACCTGTTAGTGAATTCCGTTTAACTTTCATTTTAAACAGTAAAGTATTTAACTGAGAGAGACTTAACCTGTGACTAGTTCACAATTTTGCAGTGAACTACATTTATAATTTTATGTCAACTAGGAAAGTGTTTGAAAAATAATACTTAACCTATGTCCAATTTATGATTCTGCAGTGAATATTAATAGTAATGTTATAAAACTTATTCGGTTTGAATAAGCCCTGAAAGTAATAGTGTGTTCCGTTATCTGTAATGTTTATGCAAATAGTCTGTCCTGCTCTGTTAGCTTCCAATCTTAACCGTGAACATATGCAGGTGTCAGAGTTCATTGCACTCGCTTGTGGTAAAGTATAGGTTGTTTTTGTCCGTTAAAATTACTCATACCTACTTTCTTAAACAAGAACGTTAATCTTTCTCTTGCCTAATTAGGCTAGCGACCGTTTTCATTATTCTTTAAACAGTGTAACTAGGTAAAACATTATTTGTTACTGTCTGAACGTTTACGTAATTCTGACTTTCACTTCCGATACGCCACCTCCGTTAGGTACAACACAGTCAACATTACAAAATTCCTCTCAGAGGGTGACACTGCTCTGTTGCTTGTGGTGCATCCCCCATGGAATAATACAGATTGAAGATGTATATAATTAAGTGTCTACTGCATAGACCCACTTAAAATTTTTAAACTAGAAGTTCTAGGTCTTGAAATTCATTACTATTATTTTTAAGTTTCTTGATTAATTTGTAATTGAGCTTAACCTGTCCTTCAGAAAACTGAACATTCCAGTCAGTTAGTTATTTCAAATATCTGTCTTGCAAATTAATCTTAAACTCATTACTGAGCTTAATAAAAATTTTCCACCATATCTAGTGCTTAAACATTCACAAGCAGTAATGTACTACAAAAAACTTACCTGTATTTAATTAATATTTTTAAACAAATTACAATTGTTAGCATTGTTGAGCTTGTTGAGCAAGGACTATATATATATATATATATATATATATATATATATATATATATATATATATATAAAAATTGATTTTTTCTATATAAATGAACAACTCAGGAAACAACAACCACAAAACCTTATGGGTATTTCTGTTGGACAGCTAATAAGAAGATACGTAATGACATGAAATTATATTATTCATCAACATTAAAAACTAATGACCAGAGTTCCATATGAAGAATACAGTGATTACGAAGAACACAGTGACAACGAAGGATACAGTGATTAAGGACATAGTGATGAATGATATGGTGAAGGATATACACTCCTGGAAATGGAAAAAAGAACACATTGACACCGGTGTGTCAGACCCACCATACTTGCTCCGGACACTGCGAGAGGGCTGTACAAGCAATGATCACACGCACGGCACAGCGGACACACCAGGAACCGCGGTGTTGGCCGTCGAATGGCGCTAGCTGCGCAGCATTTGTGCACCGCCGCCGTCAGTGTCAGCCAGTTTCCCGTGGCATACGGAGCTCCATCGCAGTCTTTAACACTGATAGCACGCCGCGACAGCGTGGACGTGAACCGTATGTGCAGTTGACGGACTTTGAGCGAGGGCGTATAGTGGGCATGCGGGAGGCCGGGTGGACGTACCGCCGAATTGCTCAACACGTGGGGCGTGAGGTCTCCACAGTACATCGATGTTGTCGCCAGTGGTCGGCGGAAGGTGCACGTGCCCGTCGACCTGGGACCGGACCGCAGCGACGCACGGATGCACGCCAAGACCGTAGGATCCTACGCAGTGCCGTAGGGGACCGCACCGCCACTTCCCAGCAAATTAGGGACACTGTTGCTCCTGGGGTATCGGCGAGGACCATTCGCAACCGTCTCCATGAAGCTGGGCTACGGTCCCGCACACCGTCAGGCCGTCTTCCGCTCACGCCCCAACATCGTGCAGCCCGCCTCCAGTGGTGTCGCGACAGGGGTGAATGGAGGGACGAATGGAGACGTGCCGTCTTCAGCGATGAGAGTCGCTTCTGCCTTGGTGCCAATGATGGTCGTATGCGTGTTTGGCGCCGTGCAGGTGAGCGCCACAATCAGGACTGCATACGACCGAGGCACACAGGGCCAACACCCGGCATCATGGTGTGGGGAGCGATCTCCTACACTGGCCGTACACCACTGGTGATCGTCGAGGGGACACTGAATAGTGCACGGTACATCCAAACCGTCATCGAACCCATCGTTCTACCATTCCTAGACCGGCAAGGTAACTTGCTGTTCCAACAGGACAATGCACGTCCGCATGTATCCCGTGCCACCCAACGTGCTCTAGAAGGTGTACGTCAACTACCCTGGCCAGCAAGATCTCCGGATCTGTCCCCCATTGAGCATGTTTGGGACTGGATGAAGCGTCGTCTCACGCGGTCTGCACGTCCAGCACGAACGCTGGTCCAACTGAGGCGCCAGGTGGAAATGGCATGGCAAGCCGTTCCACAGGACTACATCCAGCATCTCTACGATCGTCTCCATGGGAGAATAGCAGCCTGCATTGCTGCGAAAGGTGGATATACACTGTACTAGTGCCGACATTGTGCATGCTCTGTTGCCTATGTCTATGTGCCTGTGGTTCTGTCAGTGTGATCATGTGATGTATCTGACCCCAGGAATGTGTGAATAAAGTTTCCCCTTCCTGGGACAATGAATTCACGGTGTTCTTATTTCAATTTCCAGGAGTGTAATTATGGGGAATGTTGAGTCTTGCCTACTCGTTTCTTATAGGGAGCCTAAAGGATGCTGCATTCTCGGAATGCTACACAACAGTTCAAGCAAATAACATTAGTAGTTTTATTTCTATAAAGCAGAATGACAATACTTAACTTGTATTTACAAAGTTGTCACAAGCAATAGGTGACATGCGAACAGTAAATGATCTTCGCTGTTGACAAAGTCCAAGGAAGCACTTGATACAGATCACTACAATCTGTTCTGTGAATGCCAGTCTACAACCATGCACCACTGTCTGTATATGGAGCCCAAATGGTTCAAATGGCTCTGAACACTATGAGACTTTACTTCTGAGGTCATCAGTTCCCTAGACTTAGAACTACTTAAACCTAACTAACCTAAGTACATCACACTCATCCATGCTCGAGGCAGGATTCGAACCTGCGACCGTAGTGGTCGCGCGGTTCAAGACTTTAGCGCCTAGAACCGCTCGGCCACCTTGGCCGGCTATTTTGTTGTCAACTTAATAAGCATCATTTTTGCTCTCAAACCATAAAATGCTTCCATTATTATTCCATTACATTCATCTTTCATTTTTCCTAAAGCTTGTAAATTTAGTGTAAGAACTTAAACTCGTGTTTGTATTTGTCGAAACTCGTATTTGGAAGTGTGTGGTTGGTATCTGAAAAATTACATCAATACATGTAAATCTCAGTGTAGAGCAACAGAACTATGTGAAAAACTAATTTTGAGTTCACACTACATGATGTGAGATCCAGACTAGCCAGTTTTCTAAACAATTCATCTGTGACAAAGTAATTTACGTATTCCATCTGACTGCAAAACAAAAATGGCTCCAATTAAAAATGTTGGCTCTGAAAATTACTTGCAATTGTAAAACAAAACCATATTTTGCAATAATAAATTTCTGCTCCAAATTCAGCCATATGCAATGTTCTAGCAACAAGAAACTACATAGTTTCAATCGTATTAAAAAACTGAATTACCTTAAAAATTGCCTTTTTGACATTCTTCCGTTGATATAATCTCGTTTGCTTTCCTCAAGACATATTAGCACAAAATCGTTTTTAAATAATGCTGCCTCCACAACATGGCAGGCCAGCTTCCATCCTTTTCAAGCCAAGTGAAGGACCATGATATACCACATTTTTACAATATTTGCAAAAATAATACTGCCAAATCAATGGGCTCATGAATTGCACACACATCAAAAGAAGTTTTGCATCACCCCAGTTCCCAGAACTCCTGAAGATCGACATCGTCTATGGATATTGCATCACAGACACAGTCACTTTGACTATTCAGAGATGTCACTAAACCCGCCCAAAGGTGTGAACAACCATGCATGAGCAGCGCCTATTAGATGGAGGGGGTCCGACAGACGATCGGTTCCAGTCATTCCACCGGGAAGGAGGTACACGGCTCGTGTTGTCTGTAGTTCAACCATGCCTAGACGTTGAATACTGCAGTTCGATCGCGTCCGCACTGTTAGTTTTTGCCAGGAAGGACTCTCAACAAGCGAAGTGTCCAGGAGTCTCGGAGTGAACCAAAGCGATGTTGTTCGGACATGGAGGAGATACAGAGAGACAGGAACTGTCGATGACATGCCTCGCGCAGGCCACCCAAGGGCTGCTACTGAAATGGATGACCGCTACCTACGGATTATGGCTCGGAGAAACCCTGATAGCAACGCCACAATGTCGAATAATGCTTTTCGTGCAGCCACAGGACATCGTGTTGCGACTCAGACTTCGCAATAGACTGCATGATGCGCTACTTCACTCCCTACGTCAATGGCGAGGCATCACTTTCTCTTCACCAATGAGTGTCGCATATGCCTTCAACCAGACTATCGTCAGTTTGGAGGCAACCTGGTCAGGCTGAACGCCTTAGACACACTGTCCAGCGAGTGTAGCGAGGTAGAGGTTCCCTGCTGTTTTGGAGTGGCATTACGTGGGGCCGACGTACACCGGTGCTGGCCATGGAAGGCGCCGTAACGACTGTACGATACGTGAATGCTATCCTCCGACCGATAGTGCAACCATATCGGCAGCATATTGCCGAGGCATTCGTCTTCATGGATGACAATACGCGCCTGCATCGTGGACATCTTGTGAATGACTTCCTTCAGGATCGCTCGACTAGAGCGGGCAGCATGTTCTCCAGACATGAATCCTATAGAACTAGCCTGGTATAGATAGATAAGGGCTTTTTATGGACGACATGGCCCACCAACCACTCTCAGTGATCTACGCCGAATCGCCATTGAGGAGTGAGACAATCTGGACCAACAGTGCCTTGATGAACTTGTAGATAGTATGCCACGACAAATACAGGCATGCATCAATGCAAGAGGACGTGCTACTGGGTATCAGAGGTACCAGTGTGTACAGCAATCTGGATTACCACCTCTGAAGGTCTCGCTGTATGGTGGTACATCATGCAATGTGTGGTTTTCATGAGCAATAAAAAGGGCGGCAATGATGTTTACGTTGATCTCTATTCCAGTTTTCGGTACAGGTTCCGGAACTCTCGGAACCGAGGTGACGCAAAACTTTTTTTTATGTGTGTATTATGAGAGAGGGACTGAATATCACGAATTCTCACGGAAATATGAAGCAGATGGGAACATTGCTGTTTGCATGGGCAAGTGATTCGAGACTGATCACAATGAAAAATTAGGTTCCGTTTCATTTTGAACATGCAGTAAATCGAGAATTTACCCTGCCTAACCATGACTTCGATAAACGATCACCTTCTACAGGAACATAACTAAATACGCTTACATAGCATTCCTTAAGCGAAGAACATATAGCGATCACACAGAACAAGTGTGAAACAGCATGGTGAGAAACTGCAGACAGTATTCATATTCGAACGGAACAAGACTGAGCCTCAGAGTGAAATTATAATTAACTCAATACCATTAGCTGCTGACGGGCGTGATATAGATCAACGGGGACAGTGGAAAATGTGTGCCCCGACCGGGTCTCGAACCCGGGATCTCCTGCTTACATGGCAGACGCTCTATCCACCTGAGCCACCGAGGGCACAGAGGATAATGCGACTGCAGGGATTTACCGCCGGGCTCCCCGTGAGACCCACATTCTCAACTTATAGTCCACATACTACATTCGTAGTGCCCCTGCCATTATACCCATTACTCGCGGCAGACAATCCACCGAATCCTGTAAGAGATCAGGCAAATCGTGTGCATCCGCACTGAAGAAGGTCATCAGCCGGTTAGCCTTAAACGATATGCAGATGGCATCTGTTCTTTCGGACATGTCCGAAAGAACAGATGCCATCTTCGTATTGAGCCCCAGAGTGGTTTCGCCTCGCATTGCGCTACGAACCAACTAAAAATTCGCGGCGACGCACCTGACTGGCTCATGCTAGTCAAAGTACTTAACCGACCGATATGTCACGTGCGGATAGCGCAGAGATGCGGCATGCTGTCAGTGGTGGCTGCGCCAAAGAGCATAAATACATCGATGAGCCAAAGCATTTCGACCACTGCCCACCGCAAGATTATATGCTGCCTGGTGTCTCTGAGGGCACGTGACGCGGTAAGAGAAGTATATGAGCGGAGCAAAAATGAACAGGGAATCATTACAGCGAGGGTAAGTGGCGCAAATGCAGAAATCCACCGCCCTGAGCGACTTTGACGAAAGTCAAGAGTGTTGTGGCCCAGTGCCTGGGAGCGGGCACCTCTAAAAGGCGAAACTGATCGACCGATCGCGTGCTACTGTCGTGAGCGTCTATGGAAAGTCGTTGAAGAACGCTGAAACCTCAAGTAGCCGGCAGGAAGTTGGACGTCCACACCTCATCACAGAACGTAGGGATCGGTAGCTTGCTCTCTCTCTAGAGCAGTATAGGCGGCGATCTGTGGCAGATCTGACGACAGAGTACAGTGCTGGGGCAGGCACAAGTTTTTTGGAGAACACAGTTCAGCACACAGCGTTGAATATGGTGTTCCGCCTCAGAGGATCCTACGTGTTCTCATGTTGACCCAGCGACATCGTCAATTATGACTACATTTGGTGCAGGATGACAGAGATTGGACAGCGGGTCAATAGAATCGTGTCGCCTGTTCGGATGAATTCCGTTTATTGTTAAACCAGGTCGATGATCGTGTCCATATACGCCGTCATCCAGTTGAATGGCTGCTCGACAAGATTCAGCGCGTCACGGACGTTGGGAGCAGTATTATGTTATGGGGGAAATTCACTTAGGCTTACATGGGATCGTAAGTAGTAATCGATGGTACCACGACTGCTGTGTACTACGTGAACATTACTAGGGACCGCCTGTAAACCCTTAGGCTTGATGTCTTTCTCAACAGCGATGGCATCTTCCATCAGGACAACTATCCGTGCCACAAGACCAAAATCGTGCTGAAATCGCTTGAGGAGCATGTCTTGGCCATCAAATTCGGCTTACCTGAATCTGATGAAACCTAACTGGAACGCTATCGAGTACCATCTCCGTGCCCACAAACCGCCTGTAAATTACAGGAAGTGTGTTCAAAAATGGTTCAAATGGCTCTGAGCACTGTGGGACTTAACATCTGAGGTCATCAGTCCCCTAGAACTTAGAACTACTTAAACCTAACTAACCTAAGTACATCACATATATCCATGCCCGAGGCAGGCTTCGAACCTGCGGCCGTAGTGGTCGCGCGGTTCCGGATGAAGCGCCTAGAACCGCTCGGCCACCCCGGCCGGCAGGAAGTGTGTGACCTGGTCATTGGCATGTGGTGCCACAAACCTCTGAATATCTATCGAGTACTTGACGAATCCCACGTCACGCAGAATCACTTCTGAATTACGTTCCAGAAGTGGATCAACACGCTGTTAAGTAGGTGGTCATAATGTTTCGTCTCATCAGTGTAACTACCGAGCGAGAATTTGGATGCACAGAACAAGAATTCTGTCCGAAACATGTCCTGCAGCTCAAGTCACGTATTTTTGGGATGGCGCATTTTAGCCTATATACCGTATTTTGAGTTTTATTACTTCGCTGCTATAGATAGATAACCTGCAGAAGTACACTGAATCTTTGTATACGTGTTTTATAGACATCTTAACAATTTGATACCTGGAACTGAAGTTACCTTAAAATTGTGAAGAGCAAGAGTACTGTGGTTTTTCGCGATAGTATCGTAGTTCGGATTCCATTTTATTAACGATTTTCTCGGTTACGAGGATGTGTGACATCCAACAACATTTTTGTACGTTGTCTATTGCACATATTCATGTTCTCGAACGCTTGTTCTGGTTAATTACGTTATAATGACACAGTATAGGGCGCCGAAACGTCACAAAAAACACTTTTGGAACTATGAAATTGTTGCAGTAAATCAGATAATCACACCATCCGTTTGTCCTTTATTATTTTCAATTTTTTACTAATTTTTCATCTTTCGGGAAACTAGAACACAAAAATCACATAATGTCGGAAACTCTCTCATGTAGAAATACTTAGATACACAGAATGGTTTGAGACCTGTATAAATTAGAAAAAAATTAATCAGACTGTCAGGTATAAATTTGATCTGTATATGAACATAACTCGAATCTGTATACACTGGCTCGAATTTTAGTCATATACACTTGCAAACTCATCTAGCACTTGTCTCGTAAGTACGGTGTTTGATCAAAAAATTGCAGATATTAACTCTACAGTACAAGGCTTTGTAACACCACAGTTTAACACAATAATATCATGTCCCGATACAACGTTTTATATCAATATTACATCTACAATTATACATTTGTTGTACATACGTATAAAGAGTCACTGGTCTTCCTTTCACATACTTCTCCCTTCATCCTTGTCAACAACAATACTGCACCATAACTGTTACTAATGCTCAAACGTGCAGAAACGTAATAAAAATGAATATATGCAATATTTAAGTTTCGCTATTACAGCGAAATGCAGACAAGCAGCGTCGTCTCAAAATCACGTGACTACCCCGGTTTGTTGTTGAGAAAATGCGCTACAGGCTATGCTCACTCCATAGGTATGCAGGGTAGGGTAAATAAAAGTGGCCCAGAGAATGGCGATCCATTTTAGAAAGAAATACAGCAGACGAAAGAAAATACAATACTAACCTAACAACAGCAGATGTTGACAGTGTCCATCATTCATCTCTTGGTACATTTTGACCCTGGCCAACAAGCTGCTGAAGGTGGATCGAAGTTGGACTGTTGGAACTGCCGCAGATTCATCCGAAATGTTTTGGTGCAGTTCTTGAAGACTATAAGGACTGTGGCGTTACACCTTAGACTTGAGGGCTCCCCACACAAAGTAATCGCACACTGGTGGATGAGGTGACCCAGGTGAACAGCTAGGGCCGCGACCAGACTATGCTAACAACCCTGTGAAGGCGTGAAGATTGTAAATGTGCTCCCAAGTTCGGCAGGCTATATGGACGGCTGCTCCATCCTTGGAAGTAGTGGCAGGTCTTTTTCTTCTCCACAATTGGTGTCCACTCGACCGGGCCGCTTTTATTTGCTCTAACCTGCATATACTCTATAGGCTGTGTGCCTAAGAGTACTTGGCTCTTTGGAGAAGACAGAAGCAGTAACGAATTTCATGTTAATGAAACGAGTCGATGCAAACAAGCTGACACGTTTCGACCTCTAATGCTCTGGCAGCTACACGCGGTGCACTACATAACGGCATTGTTGTTGGAAGAGCCAGATGTCCACCTCTAAACGTAGAGCTGAATCTTCGGCGACGCTAGTCAGTTGTGAGCAGAGTAGGTGACAAGGGGATGATGCCTCATCGCAGAATGACGAGGCTGGATCATAGCTTAGTACTGACCTTAGTGGCAGACTGAAAAGCCCCAATCCGCTGCTCATTCTTCCTAGGTCAGTTTCCATGTCCATAACTCGAAATAGGATGCTGTTAAAGTGACGTTCGTTTCACGGCTTCCTTCGCCAACTGGTCGACCTTGTGATTGCAAACCAAACCTATATAAGCTTCTGCCCACAGAAAGGAGATTCTCATACTTTTTCACTTATTATGCAATTATTCGTATACTTTCCAGTATTTGGGTACTCATTTTACTGTCCCAGTACAAAACATTATAAAACGAGCTTTAAGTCTGATACACTGTTAGGTTACGAAAACGCACAAGGATCCAGGCTGTTAATAAACACTTGAGCTGCATCGAGCTGGTTCTCATCTCTCGCTTGTTGCGCTGTAGTTTGTTCATAATTACTTTATTGTTGACACTTCTCCAGGACCATACAGAGGCACGGTATAGGGTTGCCACGTCCGTGTCAGGTGAAGTTTACACTTCGTTCAACCTCCTCGAACTCGCAAACTACTCAGAGTACAAACATGGTATCAGGAGCAATGCGTACTGGAAGAGTTGCTCTATGTTTCCGTTTTAGTTTTATTTACGGTAACAAATTATGAAGACGATATAGTGACAGTTTACAACATGCCTTTCCTCACACCGGGTTTTTGACCCGAGGGAAATCCTTTCGTAAGTGGAGTTAGATAAACATTTTATGCGAACGAAATCTTAAGAATATATCACATTTTCGTCTAGTCCAAACCATAAGTATGTCGAAATTTTCAAAAGCGAAATAATAAAATGTTATGCCCAATATGCCCAGCGCGCGTCAAGTAAAAAACCGTCAACAGTAGGTTTCGTTACGAGAAGCAGATCATTAGGTGTATAATTAACGTATGACCAAGTTTTCTGACCCGCCTACTTCTTTCTGACATAACAAAAAATTATGGGTGTTTAAGGTGGTGAGATAACTTCTCTTAAACAGACAAAGTAGTATTGGCAGGAAGAACAGAAGCGATGCAAAAAACAACACCTCAGCACTGCAGGAACTGTATTGGAAACAGTGATATTGATTTTGTGAATACCTGAGTTATCTCCATGTGAATTTAATTGCTGATAATGGTCCGCTTACTAAAATATCAAAACTGGCAAAGAGAACAACGTCGAACTTTTCGACTCACGACTATCGATGAACTCGCTCCCGACATTGGTCAGAAACACGCAAAAAGTAACAGTAAAAAAAAAAACTGAAAAACGTCGGTCATATGTTTTGTGACATGTTGTGTGAAAATAAGAAATAAAATAGAACAGACATTTACGCACCTCATTTGCTGTACACGATATCGTGCAGTATTCAAATCCGCATCAAATATTTCTTTACCTATCGTACTTCTTAGTTTTCGGCAAAGCATTTCACGAACCATTTGACTGGTTTTATCATTCTTTTTATTTTCAAACTTTGTTCAGAGAGCATGAGCTTATTGACAACTCATTTGTTTTCTTGGCGTCACCTGTTTTCAAAATGCACTGACTTTAGTACTCAGTGTAAAGGTAATCACTTTGACCATTAATTATCAACCAAAGGTAATATTTATTTTTATACCTAACTTGTTTCCCAATTATCTGCTGTTCTCGAAATAGCCAAAATTTAGTTCTTAATTCGAAGGAAGCCTTTTAAAAATCAGATATCATACCAATGCAACTTTCTCTACGCAAAATAGCTATGTCTTGAAGATATGAACTTTTTACAGTTCATTTAAACGGCTAGCAGCAGTTGTTCGTAAAATATTTCACTTTTCCCTCAAATCAATAATTAAGTTTTCTTGAATTACTTTCAAGGAATTGCATATTCTTTTTAGCAAAACTAGATCTAACGATGGTCAATTTGATATGCCATTTGTCCATTTCTGACTCTTAGTTTGGCTACGAAACTTCGAACAAAAATTCATTGTGTGATTTTCCCTAAATCAGTAATTAAGTTTTCCTTGGGTACTGGGATTACTTTAATGCAAATAAATATTTTTGCCGAATCTAGACCTCACACTGTTCAATTTAATATCCCATTTGTTCATTACCCACTTTTCGTTTAGCTGTGAAAATTTTCCTTCAACTCTCTAATAATTTTGTTTCTTAATCACCATGACTACTTTCAAGCAAATAAATCCTTTTTCGTAATACTAGACGTTACAACGGTCAGTTTGATTCCACGTTTGTCCATTTCCGACTTTTCATTTGGCTTTGAAAATTCGAAATCAGACTTCAAGTCCTTATAGAGAGGTTTGCAAGCATTATGAACACAATTGTTGGAAGGAATTTAAAATTTCGTCATATCTGGACAATCTTACACATTTATACAAAAAAATTGTAAAAATTTTTATATGCTGGTTTTATTTGAATTTGTATTAGAAAGACAGGGTTTTTCCCCTGTGTGGCCAAGCAGTTCTTAAATATTTTATTTATTGATAAGCACTTTCTGCCATTGTCTCTAGAGACTTTAAATATAATATTTACATTGGCTACGAATCTGTGTGGTGCTGTTTAAACGTGCATCGAAACGGTTACGCCACCTAGCATGACTGAGTCTTCCTGACAGCACACACAGTTGCACTTGCCATTGCTTTTACTGAACTTAAACAGTTAGGGTCAAACTGTACAATTAATAGCGCTACCTTTTTTTCTACATTTCGGTAACAACAGTCTTTGGTGTATGCTTCAAAGTCTCGCGTTTTTGTATCTAAATTGTATTCCTTGATCAAAAAGTGTTTGTGGTCTTGAATATTGTTAAGGTAGGACCGACTATTGTATAAGACGTTTCCATTTCTGTAAAAATTTAAAAAAACGAAAACGTCCCAAATTTTGTGTGTATATTCTCATTACAAATTTTTTCAATTCACTTGGCTAAAGAGCGGAGAAGTGTACCGCTGACAGCCCACCGCTGCTTGTATGGGGCGAGCGGGATGAAATAACAATAAGGAAAAAATGTAAAAAACTTGTAACATCTGTTACTTTGTCTGTTCGTAATACATCATAATATGATGGGTTAAACCCGAAATGGATCATGACAGTTATAAACAAATTCGAAGAAAACCAACGACTGTTTTCAAGCAACCTCGCTGTTTTTCTTTTCTTTTCAGATTCCTTCAATAATTGTGTGAAAAACATATGACCAAAAATAAAATAACCTCCAACCATGAAAAAGGAAAACAAGCAAAGTAACAGGGTATCACGAACGATGACACAGGAAAGCAGGCCACCTAGGACTGAAACAGAGTAAGAAGTAAGTTTTGTGGTGGTGGAAGTGAAGGTCTAGCAACTGCGGGTAGTTGCCGCGGCTACAGTTCTCGTAGGATAGGCGGACTGCGTGCCGTGCCTACCGCCCGGGCTTCACCCCGCTACTAGACTCCGCGCAGAATGCCGTGGCCGGTGGATGCGCAGACAGCAGAGCACCCGTGGAGAGAGCAGTGGTGTTGAGGGTTGGGGAAGGCGCTGTAGGGGGAATGCGGAGCGCTGGAGGGGAAGTGAGGTTCTAAACCGAAGCCTACATTCGCATTTTTCCATATCTCAGTTGATAGGGATAGGAGGGTTAATAAGGTAAGTAAATCAACAAGGAATGATAATAAGGTAGGCAAATAAAATTGTCAAACCTCTTGGGATATAAACAACTAAAATGTTACTCCAGCTCACTTTACAATGGCTCTTCCAGTCACTGTTACGTGTCCTCACTTTTCTTCGAACAACTAGATGGATGGTACTTGTCATATAAACATTCGGGACAAACATACTCACGGCACCAAGAGCATCTAATGAACGCAATCTTTCGACAGCTACACTGTTCCTTCCCTATGATATGACGAAGAGGCAACCAAGACAAAATAACTCTCCTCGCTGTAAACAAGCGTCGCTCGGTTGGCTATCTGTGATCCCTCGTGAGGAAGTCGCAGCACTTTTACTCGGAGTTGTTTTCATGTGCCAATGCTTAAAAGGTTAATAGTTTACTAACTCACGGCGTTTGGGAAATTAGTTTGCCTACCTTATTATTATCTTTCCTTATTGATTTACTTACCTTATTAACCCCCCTATACCTATCAATTGAGATATGGAAAAATACAAACGAAAAGAATAACATCCGCTAGTTTTCTTCGAGATTCGAACCCTGGTTTACCGATTAGCAGCCAGTTACCTTGGCCGTTGCGCTATTTTTTTAAAAAAAAATCTCATTTTGTTCGGTTTCGCTCAGTGTATCAGCTATGGGCGGACGTCGAAAGACACCCGTTTCAGTTCGTTGTTCATCCATTAACTCAGTTTTTTTATTACAGAGGACAGCTAGCCCTCTGACCGAACACGCTTTTTTTATTTTTTATAATAACCTTTATTAAAAAAATAATGTTACACATTCCAAATACATACTAGGTTACACATACATGAAGTTATTTAAACAAAACGGTTTGATCATTTCAATTACGCTGACGTTAAGGAAAGACAACAGAAGATTGTACTACTGACTAAATTACCAGAAAGAATTAAATTAAACATCAAGAAAAAAAATTTTTAAAGACATTCAAACTTCAACCTCAAGAAGTAAAATCTGCACTTTCAATTATGAGCTGCAATCTTTACAGAAGCATAATTAGTTCTTTATGATGGATATCAGCAAGTTGGTGGGATGATTTTAAATATAAAGCAGTTTAATAATCATATTAGACAATTTCTGAAATATTTGAGAATGGCGGAAAGGAGATATATAATAAAATTGACTAGCCTTCCAACTACACTTTCTGGACATTAATTGAATCTATGTATCTGAAGTGGTCAGATCTATATAATCAGTCTTTCACTGCAAAAATGAACAGGGCAATGTGCCAGCCATTGAATATTACATTTATCAGATAGAATCTTATGCTTTTAACCAATCGATAAGGACATTTCTATAAAAACTGTCTATTTCCAAATTTCTGGTATAAGCCAATAATGCACCTTTAATGTTTTTTGTTTGGCACTATTAGACACACAATCTCAATGTCACATAAGTTCTGTACATTAGCTTATAAATTTCAAGAAACTACTCTCTGAAGTAGAAAAAGCACACATCATAAATATACTGTAAAATCTTAAATAGTATCCTTAAGGTAACTACAATACATCACTGTCAACACAGTCTTCTTTTTTTATATTAACCAATGCCCATTCTTTCAAATACAATTTTTAGCATATTACCGAACTTTTTCTTGTGATTCGAATAGCTTCTAATTTTGTGGAACTCACACAGCATGTGTACCTTGAACTCTATGATGCTATCGGATCCTAATTGGTTAAGGACGTAGTTAACAAAATTTCCCAGCAACCAGTACACAGCGTTATTTTTTGCTTCTGGGAAATAGCGTGCTTCAGGCCTGTGTATCAATGACAGCGATATATACTCAGGGGATGTTCTTGTAATCAGAGCTATTTGCTCCCGGATCCACTTCCAACTATTCATGTGACCACTGCAAGTATATCTATGAATTACTGTGTCAACTAGATGGTATTGTTGACATAAATTTGTTTCACAGAGACCGATTGCGTGCAGTCTTTCATTGGTGCTAACTATGTTGTTAACTGTCTTGTACCATGACGTTTTTATATTAGACGTGAGCACATTAGAACTGTTTTTCCAAATCTCAGTCCACTCAATGTTTGGAAATTGTCGTTCTATTTTGTTTCTTCCTTCGCTTTTCTTTCGTTCCCGCATTATGGCTCTCGATGTTAAGTGTCGGGACTGCCTGAGTTCGACACTGGCGTAACTAAACTCAACATAGAAAATCCTCACGTGCTGTAAGCGACTGTTGATATTCTGCACGTCAATCGGGGGAAGCAGGCTTGGAGGTGTAATGATCTCGAAAAGTTGGCTGGTTATGCTTTCTCGCGAGTCTCTTATTAAATTAACTTGCCTTTTGATAAAAAGAGCAGAGACTATCCGTTATATCAGTTAATCCTAGCCCACCATTTTTAGGATCTAAAGTGGCTACTTTAGCAGGTACTCTGAATACTTCACCTCTCCACAAAAAGTTTGTGATTTTGGACATTATTCTCCTCGCTATCATTCTCGGTATTGGAAACAGCTGGGCAGTATAATAAGCCTTAGCAAGGATGCATGAGTTGATATACTGTGTTCTTTGAACTTGGTTCATATATCGAGTTAAATTCTCTACAATGGCTCCTTGCACTTTATCTGCTGCAACTTTCCAATTTAAAGCCGTCATTTTCATAGGGAATGTTGTCAGGGTGATCCCAAGTGTTTTATGTTGTCGGACTAATTTTGCCCACTCGACGTTGACATTATCAAAACCTCTGAGATTTAACATTTTATTTTTTTTCCGCTTGCATTGGCTCCAGATGCTCTACAGTACGAATCAATCACTGTTGCTAGCGTGGTTACCTCGTCATTATCCCTTATAATGACCCCTATATCGTCAGCATAGGCTCTTATAACTGTTTTATTTCC
The DNA here is from genome assembly GCF_023898315.1 of Schistocerca nitens. Classification (NCBI taxonomy): domain Eukaryota; kingdom Metazoa; phylum Arthropoda; class Insecta; order Orthoptera; family Acrididae; genus Schistocerca; species Schistocerca nitens. The sequence continues at coordinate 850,666,892 of NC_064617.1, forward strand.
TGATAATGTTAAGCCTTTTAATGTAGCATGGACATGTCGGAGGAAAGGTTCCAGCGAAATGGCGAAGAGCGACATGGACAGAGGACTTCCTTGAGGAACACCTCGTTGTATTTGCATCGGTCTGGATTGTTGACAATTCACCGCTATTTTAGCATTTATTCCAGTTGCTATGTTCTTAATCAACTGTATGACTCTATCGTTGAAACCCATTTTCTTCAATGTCTGTAGAAGATATTCATGATTTACTACATCGAACGCTTTATAAAAATCTAAAAACAATAAAGCACACTTTATGTTTGTTACAGAAGTTATTCCAATGATATCTCTGAATTCCGCTAGATTTTGAAAAATGGTTCTGCCTTGCGCACAGTTCTGATGTTGACTAATAATTTTATCTGTAAGGCATGAAATTCTCTTGTATATTATTCTAGCTATTAATTTATAATCAGAATTCAGCAGTGAAATTGGACGAAAATTATTTAAATCTTTGTTTCCATTATTTTTTGGCACCAGAAAAATTTTACTCTCCTTAAACTCAGCCGGAATCATTTTACCCTGAATAACCTCATTTACAATGTCCGTGATTTTCTCACCTCCTATTGGCCAGTAACGGATGTAAAACTCTGCTGGCAGACCATCCGGTCCTGGGGATTTTTTTGGTGGTGAGGCGCACAGAGTCTCATACACGTCTTCTTCACTGGCAACCTCGAGAAAATTTTCGTTGTCATCTTCTGTCAGCTGTGGGGCTAGGATCTCAAGGAATTCTTCTAAGGAAGCGTCACTACTTTGATGTACAGAATATAGCTCGCAATAATAGCGATAAATCTCGTCCATGATATCCTGCTGGGTTCTGAGAATCGTACCGTGTTTTGTTCGAATTTCTTGAATAAAAGTCCTTCTCCCGTTTTTCGTATGCTTCACTAAATGATATAGGGAAGTAGTTTCATCTTCTGACACCGAATTTGCCTTCGATTTTATTTTCAACCCTTCCATTTGACTTCTCTTGATATTAAGTAACTTGGCTTTGACTTTCTTGATGTCTGCTATCCGAAGTGAGGAACCTGCTGAGACTTGATCATATAGATCTCTCAAAACGGAATAGTAATACTCTATAGTGCATTTCATTTCCCTTGCGCTCTGGGCACTGTATTGAATAAGAACTTTCCTCCACTTTGGCTTTGCCATGTTAACTCACCAGTCAATAGCAGTGACATATCTACTACGGGCTCGCAGGCATATTGCCCATGTTTCTTTAATCATATCTTCTAAATCATGATTTACTAACAAGGAAGTGTTCAAATTCCACTGATTCTTGAATCGGCGAACCGGCTGTCTTGTTAGATTTATGCAAGCTAAGACACTTGAATGGTCAGAAAAGTACGTAGGAATGGTTTCTACTTTTGTCACGGAAGTTACAAGATTTTTAGAAATATATAGTCTATCAATCCTGCTACGTGATGTTGCTGTGACATAAGTGAACTCAACAGTGGAGGGGTATTTGATTTCCCATATATCCTTTAATTCTAAACCAGTAACTAATTGTTTTAGTTGACTTGAGAAATTAAAATTTGGTAACTGATCTTTTCGATTTAAAACACAATTAAAAGCACCTCCAAGTAATAACTGTCTTGGCGATTTCCTTAACAAGTATATCAAATCATCTTTGAAAAAATGTGCCCTGCCAGCTCGATGAGAACTTCCTGAAGGGGGCGTACAAGTTGATGACAGTCACATCATAGATATTTAGTCCTATTCCCCTTCCGGACTCCAGTCGTTCCACCTCGCTTACTGTAATCCCTTCCCTCACCAAAATAGTTGTACCAACACTTGTTTCGGGAGACACATTTATGTAACTGACAAAACCGGGAATTACCAAATCCGAAATTAGAGCTTCTTGTAACAGAGCAATATCAGTCGCGGATTCGTACAAAAATTCCTTAAGGGCCAATAATTTCAAAACGGTCGTGATTTTATTTATGTTTATAGTGGTGACAGAATAAGATTGCGTCATTGTGCTGTCATTATGTAGTTGTTTTCATGAACTAATTTAGTTTACTGTGGTTCAGGGTTCAGTTAAGCTGTAACAGTTTTCTCGGAAGGCTGAACGTGGAATAACACTTCAATCAGTTTATTAGTTACTGTCCCGTTTTTTCTACTTCTGATGTTTTCTCTTGTACCGCAAGCAGACTGATTTCCTGGTAAACTTTCTGATTTTTCCTCCAGTGATTCGTGTACGACCGTTTCGGACTGAACATTCTTTGGGCTTGGGTCGCCCCTACCGGATTTTCCCTTCCCTTGGTTACGAGCTACATTCTCATTTGGTTGCGTCGGTATTTTACTTCGCGGCTTATCTGGAGCAGCTGCAGACGCTTTAGCAATTTCGGTTGCCGGCGCCTGCCCTGAGGTGTTGACCGTGATTTCAGTTTGGCCACCACTTCCCCGTTCTTTATTAATTTCACTCACTTTCTGATCGAGGAAAACAAATGGAGACTGCAGTTTTGCAACCTCTCCCTGAATTTGTTTATTAACAGATAGATTCTGATCTTTGCAATCGGCTACTGCACCTGTTTCTTGCAAATTAATGCTGCTTACACCCCCTTCATTTTCTGGTACCGTATGTGTATTATCTTTCTGTTCATTAGTTTCCATTCGCATTTTGCCTTCAGGTTCCTCTGCCTTCTCATCGCACTGTTTTTGCTTGCGAAGTGAGGGAGTGGGACAAGACAGCTCGTCCTCTGAACAACTATCAGATATCTCCAGAGGTCGTGTTTTCGGTTGCGTTTCAGTTTCACGAGTAGTGGCAACAGGGTTTCCTTTTGTTGTTAACGGGGGAAATTGACTGTTATCGTGAACGGAGACATCAGCTTGGCCCGCTGCGTTAACATCCTCAACCAGTTGTTCCGGGCTATTATTTGGTAACAGATCATTTAAGGTAAGCTTCTGACGCTGTATCAAATTACTTTTAAGAACAACAGTTCGCCGCGGACATTCCTGTCTGAAGTGGCCGGTTTCGTTACATATATGACATGTAGCTTCCTGATCTGTGTAAACAATTTGTGCCTTATACCCACAAACAGTTATGTGAGACGGAATATTCGTCTTAACGTCCATCTCTACACAGCGGACCCCGTTAAAACACTGCAGTTTAAAGCGAGGCGACCATCTTTCATTTGCAATTGATTTAACGTCTCCGTAGTTTGAAAGAGGTTCCTTAATCTTATCATTTTCAATTTCAATGGGAAGATTCAAGACACGAACGGTTTTCTAATGAATGTCCGCTCTATAGATGGAAACCTTACTTTTATAACCATTTCTATGCACAAAATCTACTTCATAGCCCCACTTTCGTAACACTTTATCAACAGTCGAAGCACTGATTAACTTGACAAAAACACAGTATTTTTCCTGATCCAGTTGCCAGGTATGAACGGTTTCAGAATTTAGACTAATTACCTGTGTAATCCAGTCATCTATTTCCAGGGATGTCGGCTGAACAGGACGGGATTCCTTGTCAAAAGCAAATACCAGAGTATTCTTCCTGAGGTTTGTAGCCATGGTTAATCCAGCGAAGCAATTTCGGTTAAACAACCGAAATTCCAAGTAGCAGCAGCAAGACCAGGAAGAGCGGTCAGATCACAAGGAATAGGGACGAACACGGAGATTAACGGACGGACAGCACTCGGCGAAGCAGAAGTACAGCGATGTAAACACTGAAGTGCAGCGCAACAGTTAACAGCGGCCACTCGCGAGCGCGGCTGAAACGGAACTGGTCTGAGCTACCGTGCCGGCAATTATCGGTGCTTTCGGCGACAGGCGTTGACCATGTGGGCACAGAAGCGGCGGTTGTAGAAGTTTCTTACATCGATTTCTGGAAAAGTATGCGTTTTCGGACCCCATACCTGATGATGAAAAATGCTCTATTTAGTATTATCTACCGATCTCGCCAATTTTGAGTCGATCGCTCGTCATAACCTTTAGGGGTGATTTTCTCAAAAACGTGGGGGTGTTGCCCCAAAATATCTTAGATTCCTTAGTTTTAGGTTGTACACAAGCGACCTGTCAAATCTGAGCCGAATCGGTTGGCCGTGTCTGAGGCCTTCCCCTTGTGAGCCACCGAAGGCACAGTGGGTAGTGCGGCTGCAGGGACTTATCCCTTGCACGCTTCCCGTGAGACCCACATTCCCAACTGTCTACAACCTACATTCGTAGTGTTCCAAATAGATTCACTCATTACTCGCGCCAGACTAAGCTGACGAGTCCCGTAAGAGTTCGGGCAAAGCGTGTGCATTCGCACAGAAGAACGACAATGGCCGGGTAGCCTTTAACTATATGAAGATGGTGTCTGTTACCAGAAGAACAGATACCATTGATGACCGTGCAGCTTTTCTAGAATGAAATGATAAATCGGAATCCTTAGCTACCGCCAGGTGATGTTGATATATATCAATGGGGACAGCTGAGATCGGTGATAGAGACGTTCACCTGAGTATAAAGAAAAATTCAATATGCTACATAAATTTCATACACAGCGCCATATTACGTAATATGTACCAAACACAAAATCATAGGGACACCTATTGTTTCATTGAAGACTTTTCCGAATTTCGCGCTGTATCTTACTTCCACGTAAATATCACAGTAACTAAGACCAATAACGAAATGATGGACACATCATAATTAACCCGAAAGCAACACGTAAAGCAAAAATCGATTTTTTTTTTTTTTTTTTTTTTTACGGCATACTTTCTGTAACAAAGGTTGAGAAAGACTGCGGAACGTGCGCCTTCTTTCTGTCATCGCCGGCCGGCCGAAAGGCGGCAGACACTGTCGGCCTGCCCTTCCGAACAAACGAATGAACTCGACCAGCGCCTTGGACGAAAATTGGTCACTGCGCATCGGTCAACGGATCCTGCGCTGACTCTACCGGCCCAGATGACAAATAATTCTGAAGAGGCTAGAGGCCCCTTTACTGCCGTAATGAGCTATGAACAACGGCACGGAAACCCTCGACCAGTGGGGCTCCGCATTCAGCGCAGCTGCTGGGCGCAGAAGAGACCGCCAGGCGGTCAGGTGTCGTCGTCGCTCTGCACATTTAATAAGGCAGGAGCGGCGGCTTCCTGGAACGGCGAACGCATCGGGAAGGCCGCGCCTGCGATCCCGCGCGCTCTTCTTTTATTTAGGCGCGCGGAGGTGTCGCGGGGGGGGGGGGGGGGCGCCCGCCTTAATTGAATATTTTCCGCCAGTCCTCGTCTCGGTCGCTGCGAGAATGAGCCGGCGACGGTCCGGTGTCTTATATTGCGCCGACTGCACCCACTCCCCCCTCACTCCTGCCAGTTCCACCCCCAGACGAGCGCACTTTTAAAAATTCCCCAGGCGCGCCGCCGCCTCGCGATTACTTGCTAACTATTTCCCAATTAGGCACCGCTTTCCGATACTGTCTGTCCTCCCCCTGGCTTCCTACGGAGGAATATCTGACCCTTCACCGCCTCCCTCACTCCACACCGAAAATTCTTCGACGCAGAAATTTCGCTGCCAATACGTCACCCCGTTTCTTAACAGAGAATGTCCCTGTATTAAAAACTTCCTTGCAAAATCGAAGCTGCGCAGAATTTACGTCACTTTAATTGCTCAGTCTCTTCAAAGTTTTTCTCTAACTCTCTTACAGCAAATTTCTGTGAACGATCTTTTGCTCTTACTCTCAGATCACGGGACACCAAATACTCCTTTTTCACCGATCTCGCAGTACTTCAGTGTTTTCATCAAAAAACAAAATGTGTCAGAAAATTAGGCATTTCACACCAGTAAAGACAGTTGCTCTGTGCTTATACAAAAAATATTCAAATGTGTGTAAAATCTTATGGGACTCAACTGCTAAGGTCACCTGTCCCTAAGCTTACACACTACTTAACCTAAATTATCCTAATGACAAACACACACACACATGCACGAGGGAGAACTCGAACCTCCGCCGGAACCAGCCGCACAGTCCATGACTGCAGCGCCCTTTTAAGGCCGCTCGGCTAATCCCGCACGGCTGTGCTCATACGTCAAGTTGTGCGTGTTATTTGGAATTTCTTTTTTTTTTTTTTATTAAATACTTTTGACTCTCTTCACTTTCTCCGCACAAAGGCAAAAATGTAACTGTCAGTGATTTGATCGCATGGTTTCTCTAATTCAATGTGTACTCTTTCACGACACAAGATCTCTTAACCTTAGCATTGCGGAGAAACGTTGTATCAAATACAGGACCCGTCAATTCGAGGGAGCCAAAAAATATGTCGACGCATTAATAAGTGTAATACACTCCTGGAAATTGAAATAAGAACACCGTGAAGTCATTGTCCCAGGAAGGGGAAACTTTATTGACACATTCCTGGGGTCAGATACATCACATGATCACACTGACAGAACCACAGGCACATAGACACAGGCAACAGAGCATGCACAATGTCGGCACTAGTACAGTGTATATCCACCTTTCGCAGCAATGCAGGCTGCTATTCTCCCATGGAGACGATCGTAGAGATGCTGGATGTAGTCCTGTGGAACGGCTTGCCATGCCATTTCCACCTGGCGCCTCAGTTGGACCAGCGTTCGTGCTGGACGTGCAGACCGCGTGAGACGACGCTTCATCCAGTCCCAAACATGCTCAATGGGGGACAGATCCGGAGATCTTGCTGGCCAGGGTAGTTGACTTACACCTTCTAGAGCACGTTGGGTGGCACGGGATACATGCGGACGTGCATTGTCCTGTTGGAACAGCAGGTTCCCTTGCCGGTCTAGGAATGGTAGAACGATGGGTTCGATGACGGTTTGGATGTACTGTGCACTATTCAGTGTCCCCTCGACGATCACCAGTGGTGTACGGCCAGTGTAGGAGATCGCTCCCCACACCATGATGCCGGGTGTTGGCCCTGTGTGCCTCGGTCGTATGCAGTCCTGATTGTGGCGCTCACCTGCACGGCGCCAAACACGCATACGACCATCATTGGCACCAAGGCAGAAGCGACTCTCATCGCTGAAGACGACACGTCTCCATTCGTCCCTCCATTCACGCCTGTCGCGACACCACTGGAGGCGGGCTGCACGATGTTGGGGCGTGAGCGGAAGACGGCCTAACGGTGTGCGGGACCGTAGCCCAGCTTCATGGAGACGGTTGCGAATGGTCCTCGCCGATACCCCAGGAGCAACAGTGTCCCTAATTTGCTGGGAAGTGGCGGTGCGGTCCCCTACGGCACTGCGTAGGATCCTACGGTCTTGGCGTGCATCCGTGCGTCGCTGCGGTCCGGTCCCAGGTCGGCGGGCACGTGCACCTTCCGCCGACCACTGGCGACAACATCGATGTACTGTGGAGACCTCACGCCCCACGTGTTGAGCAATTCGGCGGTACGTCCACCCGGCCTCCCGCATGCCCACTATACGCCCTCGCTCAAAGTCCGTCAACTGCACATACGGTTCACGTCCACGCTGTCGCGGCATGCTACCAGTGTTAAAGACTGCGATGGAGCTCCGTATGCCACGGCAAACTGGCTGACACTGACGGCGGCGGTGCACAAATGCTGCGCAGCTAGCGCCATTCGACGGCCAACACCGCGGTTCCTGGTGTGTCCGCTGTGCCGTGCGTGTGATCATTGCTTGTACAGGCCTCTCGCAGTGTCCGGTGCAAGTATGGTGGGTCTGACACACCGGTGTCAATGTGTTCTTTTTTCCATTTCCAGGAGTGTATTTTCAGTAGTTAGACAGAAATAAGCGTCACGTTCAAAATCATTGTCGTGCGATGATAAAATAATAAACCAAATGGAGCTTTGATTCTAAGAGCGACTTTTTATTTTTAAATTTTTAATCGGCAAGTGATAATGTTGTCGAACTGAGAAACTTCTATCTGGAACACAGTCACTAAGTCGATTATGGATTTAGGTGCTCTCGGGCAACACGTTTTGCTACCTCGGTTACAATGTCTGAACTTTTTGCACACTCGCCAAAAACATGTACGAAATAATGTGCACCTCACGCTGCATTTAGCAGAACAACAGTTAATCGCATCCTTAAAAAAACGAGAACATGAAGTGTACATCTACCGTCACTCATTAGCTCTCCTGATTGCATTAGTTCATCGTTATTACGGGGAAAATGAGGATTTTTAACTGTACGTTTAACAACGCCAAGCAATTCTTACTGTTTCTGGGCCAGGAATGTACATACATGTCGTAAACCATCTTCTGTTTTTCGTAAATCGCTTATGTAAATTCTTTGGGCTTAAAATCTTTGCCATAAACTTCTTTGTTACGCAACAGGAACATTGTGTCACTGATGTACAGTGATAAGCATATGAGATTATCCACGTTGGAATGCAGCACACAAACTCTTCTTCTTTCTCCGTAAATCCGTTTTATATCCTTAAATTACATGCTACCTCACATCTAGAGGCGATGCGGCTAATTCAGTTAATCACTAACCTCCCGATCACTTTACATGTTGCTGCCAGAAATCGACGATTCTGCCCAATGAGAACAGCTATACAAATGGTTCCTTCAAGCTGACGTTGGTATCATCAACGTCGCAATGCATAGTCGATGAATTAGACTTTGTGATTTATGAAAACTATCTTTTTTATTTTAATTGAGAGTTTATTCCTCAAACATAGTCCATAATGTACGCCATTGTTAATGCCGTCTCAAACGGAGTAAGATTTGCAGTAAGTTTAGTTGCTGATTCCCAAGATGAAGATGTTATGCTGTCTCGTGGTCGTGCGGTAGCGTTCTCGCTTCCCACGCCCGGGTTCCCGGGTTCGATTCCCGGCGGGGTCAGGGATTTTCTCTGCCTCGTGATGGCTGGATGTTGTGTGCTGTCCTTAGGTTAGTTAGGTTTAAGTAGTTCTAAGTTCTAGGGGACTTATGACCACAGCAGTTGAGTCCCATAGTGCTCAGAGCCATTTTCTTTTTTTTTTTGTTATGCTGTGTAATTTGCATAGTTTTCATATTCCTCAGTGAGATATAGAAATAAAATCCTTCAGCAGATTGCCGCGCGGGATTAGCCGAGTGGTGTAAGGCGCTGCAGTCATGGACTGTGCGGCTGGTCCCGGCGGAGGTTCGAGTCCTCCCTTGGGCATTGGTGTGTGTGTTTGTCCTTAGGATAATTTAGGTTAAGTAGTGTGTAAGCTTAGGGACTGATGACCTTAGCAGTTAAGTCCCATAAGATTTCACACACACCTTCAGCAGATTTCAGTCGCAGGTATTCAATATTAAAAATGCACCGCCGTACTTGCAGCAGAAGAGCGAATTACTTTACTCATGTCGCTAACTCCCTCTTTTTACGTCGAGAAGTGACACCAGTGACGAGATTTGAGTAAACCTTCCCCTTGTTGTCATGTTAAAATTTGCTTCTTTTGCCAAAACACAGCAGAGTTTACAAAGTTTCATTTCAGTAACTACTGGCCATTAAAATTGCTACACCAAGAAGAAATGCAGATGATAAACGGGCATTCATTGGACAAATATATTATACTAGAACTGACATGTGATTACATTTTCACGCAGTTTGGTACCCAGAACAACCACCTCTGGCCGTAATAACGGCCTTGATACGCCTGGACATTGAGTCAAACAGAGCTTGGATGGCGTGTACAGGTACAGCTGCCCATGCAGCTTCAACACGATACCACAGTTCATCAAGAGTAGTTACTGGCGTATTGTTACGAGCCAGTTGCTCGACCACCATTGACCAGACGTTTTCAATTGGTGAGAGACCTGGAGAATGTGCTGGCCAGGGCAGCAGTCGAACACTTTCTGTATCCTCAGAGGCCCGTACAGGACCTGCAACATGTGGTCGTACATTATCCAGCTGAAATGTAGGGTTTCGCAAGGATCGAATGAAGGGTGGAACCACGGGTCGTAACACATCTGAAATGTAACGTCCACTGTTCAAAGTTCCGTCAATGCGAACAAGAGGTGACCGAGACGTGTAACCAATGGCACACCTTACCATCACGCCGGGTGATACGCGAGTATGGCGATGACGAATACACGCTTCCAATGTGCGTTCACCGCTATGTAGCCAAACACGGATGCGGCCATCATGATGCTGTAAACAGAACCTGGATTCATCCGAAAAAATGACGTTTTGCCATTAGTGCACCCAGGTTCGTCGTTGAGCACACCAACGCAGGCGCTCCTGTCTGTGATGCAGCGTCAAGGATAACCGTAGCCATGGTCTCTGAGCTGTAGACTCAGGGATCGAGACGTGGCTGCACGATCCGTTACAGCCATGCGGATAAGATGCCTGTCATCTCGACTGCTAGTCATCCGTTGGGATCCAGCACGGCGTTCCGTATTACACTCCTGAACCCACCGATTCCATATTCTGCTAACAGTCATTGGATCTCGATCAACGCGAGCAGAAATGTGGCGATACGATAAACCGCAATCGCGGTAGGCTACAATCCGACCTTTATCAAAGTCGGAAACGTGATGGTACGCATTTCTCCTACTTACACGAGGCATCACAACAACGTTTCACCAGGCAACGCCGGTCAACTGTGTATGAGAAACCGGTTGGAAACTTTCCTCATGTCAGCACGTTGTAGGTGTCGCCACAGGCGCCAACCTTGTGTGAATGCTCTGAAAGCTGATCATTTGCATATCAGAGCATTTTCTTCGTGACGGTTAAACTTTGCGTCTGTAGCACGTCATCTTCGTGGTGTAGCAATTTTAATGGCCAGTAGTGTAGCAGAAATTGCGACGGAAACAGTGTATTATTAAACTAGCAACTGAGAGAAAGACAGATCCACAGTCCACAAGAAAGTCCATCACCCGTACAAAAATAATAGTGTAATTTCTTCATTTATGTTGTTGCAAAAGTCACTGTAATTCTCGTTTCACCAAGTGCTAATGACCCCTAAAAATGACGTTACTCCACTGGAAAACTAACGGTGCAAGAATTGTCTCGAAGGAAGGAAAAAGTAATGACTGTAATTTGTGAGAAAAATGTGAACCAAGAAGCTAGCACAGGACAGGCTGAAAACTGATCGTACCATATTACTTATATAAGTTATACTGTTTATAAATAAGCCCTAATTGCTTGTGAGAATTATTTGAATATATTTAGTGCTTATCAGATTTCTTATTCTATTCTTTTATTTTATTTTTTTACCTCCATGTCATATTTTTATAAATGTCAAACAGCCTTTACTACAGCAGAGAATACTTCGGCATCCCGGTCGTAGACAAAAGGCCGCCCCTTGTTTTCTTTACAACTCATAGCCGCCCCATTTATTAATGATTTCATTTGCAAATGCATTTTTTTATTGTTCATTGTTTAAGGTCCCTTAGGTAATTATAAAATTCGCAATGATGACGTAATGGAATCCGAGTTGTTCTTTTCCAAATAAGAGAAGCCTTTGCGTAATCAAGAACTAGAAACTAGCCTCCTTCTGACAACGATCAGGAGCCGACCAGAAGACGGACGTCCTCGTCCTCTTCCGTGTTTCCTGTGGCAAAGCTGTGCCAAACTGGCAACACGATATTCTAGTATGAAACACTATATATATATATATATGGCCGTGCGGTTCTCGGCGCTGCAGTCTAGAACCGCGAGACCGCTACGGTCGCTGGTTCGAATCCTGCCTCGGGCATGGATGTGTGTGATGTCCTTAGGTTAGTTAGGTTTAACTAGTTCTAAGTTCTAGGGGACTAATGACCTCAGAAGTTGAGTCCCATGGTGCTCAGAGCCATTTGAACCATTTTTTTTATAATTATCAGATTAAAACTGAAAAAATTTGAAATACATTAAATTTTTTTTTCTTTTATCATACTAGAACGTCTGCTGCGGAGTCCCTACACTCAGCAATATTCGCTGAACAGTCGTTAATAAAACACTGTTGGTATCCTTTTCGTTCATGTGGGCGGTCAGTTGCTCAGCAATTTCACGTGTATTCGCCCGTACACATCTCGGCAGCTGTCATTCACTCCTTTGATCTATGGCCCTTGGTGAACCACAGTTGCCTCGCCATCGGTTTTCGGTGGCGCCATTTTATCACGCACTGTACTCTTTAACCACGGCGACACCTGAACAGTTTGGAAGCTTAGCCATTTTGGAAATGCTTCCACTCCTGGCCCGAAAGCCAATGATCATGCCCTTTTGGACGTCAGATAAATCGCTCCGTTTCCGCAGTACGACAACGACTGCACCGCTTTTCCGCATCCCTCAGATACATTTTATATCCCCTCCACTGCTAGTGGTTATCGAAAGTTAACGTCGAACATAGGTGATAGTCACATTAATGTGTCTGGACCTGTAGTTTCCTCCTTGCACGACATAATTTGCCAAAATCTCGTTTCGATGTTTCAGACCGTTTATGAGATGTGAAGGATGTTTTGAATCCTTCAGTATCACGTTATCGTTTGTCATAAAGCAAAGAGACACCACGTTTTCGTATTAGGCAAGACGGTCAAATTTATTTCGCAACGAACCTTGTCTTGTCTGTTAACTATTCCGTGTCTGTGTCCGATCGTCGCAAATTTAAACTACAAAACGGAGGTACATAGACGTCATATGCTTCAGTTTATGTATCAATAACGTATTCTGATCTACCCATATAATATTCAGCATCAGTAGATCAGCTTATCTAATGAGGATGTAGTGAACAGAGTTGGGGAGAAAAGAAATTTGGGTTACAGAAATTTATGACACAACCTAATTACAATAAGACACATTTTGAGACGTCAACGGATCACCAATTTAGTACCCCAGAGAAGTGTGTGGGGTAAAAGTCGTAGTGGGAGACCAAGAGATGAATACAGCAAGCAGATTCAGGTGGATGTAGGTTGCAGTAGTTGTTATTCGGAGACGAAGAGGCTTGCACAGGATTGAGTAGCATGGGAGTTGCATCAAACCAGTCTTAGAACTGAAGACCACAACAACAACATCTTCGGTGACCTCCATTTATCTGGTTGTGTTTGCTATCACTGAGTCATCAGCATAACCAAACTTCCTGGACCGAGTGGCTGGCCTATTTGCAATATACAAGCTAAATAGTAGCGGAGCTAGGGCAGAGCTTACGGTAGAACATTGTTGAGGTTCCTCTGGCCACCATAAAGTGAGACGGCTTAAGAAGATCTCTGAAAGCTCGCAGCACTGTTCCCAGCTTTCAGCTGTGAAGCGCTCACGCCTGCATGCGAAAACATCGGCCATCTATACCAGATGTAGAAGTATGAAACCGGAATTTCCCTATAGATGGTGCTAGCCGTCAGTGTAGGGCAGGTGAGAACGCGTCTGGAGCGCCATCTGCCTCCTGTAACGGCTAACGACAAATGTCAACACACAGTAACGCAAGTTCCATACACCGGTATCCGTTTCAAACCCTTAAACATGCTGAGTTTTGTGCCTACGTGATACGATTTGCGGACAGCATTGGTTTTGTTATCGTTTGAAGAAAACTGCTGCAGGCCTTATTAGATGAGGACGATACTCAAACTCAACAGGAACTAGCGGTACAATCTAATGTGACGCAGAAAGCAGTTTCTCTTTGGTTGAAGGTTACGGGAAAGATGCAGAAAGTTGGAAAATAGGTTCCGCATGAACTGAATGAAAGACAGCAAGCAAATCGAAAGACCGCTTGCGAAATGCTGTTCGCCAGATACAAATGATAGTCGTTTCTCCATCCGATAGTGACAGGTGATCAAAAATGGATATATTTTGGGAATCCTAAGAGGCATAAATGATGGGTGAATCCAGGCAAACCATAGACATCCACTGCAAGATCAAATCGTTTTGGAAAGAAGACAATGCTGTGTGTTCAGTGGGATCAGAAGGGTGTTGTCATCTATTATGAGCTGCTAAAACCTGGTGAAACCATTAACACTGATCGCTACCAAGAGCAAATGATCGATTTGAATCGAGCATTACGTGTAAAACGACTGGAATATGGAAAAAGGCAACACAAAGTCATATTGCTCCATGATAACGTCTCGTCACACACAGCAAAACAGATCAGGGAAACGATCGAGGCGTTCAGTTGGAAAATACTAGGGCATGCGGTTCATTCTTCAGACTTGGCTCCGTCCAATTATCATCTATTTGCATCACTGGGACACGCACTCGCTGAACAATTCTTCAGTTCGTATGAAAATGTACGAAAATGGCTCGCTGAATGGTTCGCTGAATGGTTCGCTTCAAAAGAAGAACTGGTTTTTTTTTTTTTTTTTTTTTTTTTTTTTTTTTTTTTTTTTTTTTTTTTTTTTTGGCGTGGCGTTCATAGACTGCCGGAGAGGTGGGAGAAATATATCAATAGCAACGGAGATTATTCTTAATAAAATATTGTTTATCAGTTTCAAACAACAGACGTGTAATTATTGCAACTAAATTCCGGTTTCATACTTCTACACCTTGTAGAGCTGTGACAAACACTGAGGCGTTTAGGTAATCGGGGTTGCGTTATTGGTTGAGCCATACCCGCGAAGTTGCCACGCCATGCCCATTGAGAGTATCAATGATTAACTTACGCCGACCCAACTATAGTAGTGTTTCCTATAATTACCTAAAGTGGTATGTCAGTCAGCATATTTCGAAGAAGGTGTGCTATTCTTCCGCAGGGTTTTACATGAAGCAACTGATGGACAACACCCTTCTTCCATACAATATCATAAGCTGCAGACAAGTCAATAAATACAGCAGAAGTCTTTAGTTGTTTCTGGAAGCCAGTTCCTATGTAAGTTGTCAATGAAAATACTTGATCCACACAGCTATGGGTTGATCGGCATCCGGCCTGTTCATCAGGAATCTTTCCAAGTATCTCGATACATATTCTTCTGTACAGCACTCTCTCAAGAGATTTGTACATCATCCTCAGGAGGGCTATAGGACGATAAATTTGAGATTTGATGTTGGGTTTACCTAGTTTTAAGACGCCAATGATCTTCGTCTGTTCCGTAAGTTGTGAAATGGATCCTGATTACAGAATGTTGGGAAAAAATTGGGCTAGTCATATTTCAGCATATTTACCACAGCGCAGGAGGAATCCTCGGTGTATAGCGAGACGAGACATTTAAAGTAGCAGATGAATTTTGCTATTTGGGCAGCAAGATAACTGAGGAAGAAGTAGAGAGGATATAAAATGTAGACTGGTAATAGCAATAAATGCATTTCTGAGGGAAAGCAATTCGTTAACATCGAATATACACGTAAGTGTTAGGAAGTCTTTTCTGAAGGTATTTGTCTGGACTGTAGCCATCTTTTGAAGTGAATCATGGACGAAAAACAGTTTAGACAAGAAGAGAATAGAAGCTTTTGAAATGTGGCGTTACACAAGAATGCTGAAGATTAGATGGGTATATCACGTAAAATCGAATTAGGAAGACCAGAAATTTGTGACACAACTTGACTAAAAGGAGGGATCGGTTGATAGGACTCATTCTGAGAGCAGTAATTTAGTACTGGAAGGAAGTATGGGGGTAATAATTGTAGACAGAGGCAAAGAGATGAATACAGTAAGAAGATTCTGAAGGATGTAGAGTGTAATAGTTATTCGGAGATGAAGAGCCTTGCAAAACATAGAGTAATCTGGAGAGATATATCAAACCAGTCTGAGGACTGAAGACAACAATGACAACAACAATGTATTCTGAAATTATGCTATATTTTGTATGCAGTAGTTAGCACTATTTCCATGGTCATTAGTTGGAAGCCTTAGATATTATGACAAATAAGTAAATAGATAATAAATAAATTCTGTAGGCTTCCTTTGGGAGAGCAGTGGCGCCTGCTTATAAACTTGAGTTTGCTGCTGAAAGGGTGGCCTAACGAAAGGCGTTAGCCCCGGTAACTTTGACAGTCTGTAGTTTCGTTGGATGATCCCTTTGGATATGGTTCCTCCATAAACTCCCTAAAAACACTCGAAGAAAGTCGGTATCGTTTCGCCACATACTGTATAACCTGCGCCATCAGGCTACACATAATTCCTTTCTTGGCGTTATATTCAGCCGCCAAGTACTGGACTGGTGTTCCTAAAACTGTTGCGGACCGTGAGACGCCCAGCGCCCTTGGCTGACGCGGGTGTAGCGGCATCTTAATTGCGAGCTAGCTCTCTGGCTGCGTAGGGACGCGTCACGACGCTGACGTGCGACGCGGCTGCCGGCGCGCCGTAAACTGCCAGCGCGCTCGCAATAAATCCGCGTTAATTCCGGAGACAGCCGCCAGAGCACAGCACAGCACGGCCAGGCGCAGCGCCGCTCGTAATTACGG
The DNA here is from genome assembly GCF_023898315.1 of Schistocerca nitens. Taxonomy (NCBI): domain Eukaryota; kingdom Metazoa; phylum Arthropoda; class Insecta; order Orthoptera; family Acrididae; genus Schistocerca; species Schistocerca nitens. The sequence continues at coordinate 850,683,128 of NC_064617.1, forward strand.
CGGGTCACACTCCGACGCCTCGGCGGCGCGCAGCCACCTGCCTGCACCCGGACGCTGCGTTCGCCCGCGAGGAACGCCAGCAGGAGCGCTGCCATCGGCCTCCTTCCGCTGACGGTGTCGGCCGAGACAGCTCAGCCTCTTACAAAGCAATCTCTTGGTAGGTCGTCTTGTCACAGGAAGATCGCTCTCTGGAGGGGGACGGTTAACTAGCGACGTTCCACAGGATTCAGCATTCGGATCACCTCTATTCTTGATATACGAGGGGCGTTCAGTAAATAGCGGAAAATATTCTTTTTTCACGGGTAGTTTCGGTTGAAAAAATGAGGAGTTCGTATTGGAACATCGTGCGATATTCCCGCTTCAGCCCCTATAATTTTATGCTGTTGTTGTGCTCTTCAGTCCAGAGACTAGTTTGATGCAGCTCTCCATGCTACTCTATCCTGTACAAGCTTCTTCATCTCCCAGTATCTACTGCAACCTACATCCTTCTGAATCTGTTTAGTGTATTCATCTCTTGGTCTCCCTCTACGATTTTTACGCTCCATGCTGACCTCCAATACTAAATTTATGATCCCTTGATGCCTCAGAATATGTCCTTCCAAGCGATCCCTTTTTTTGTTCAAGTTGTGCCACAAATTTCTCCTCTCCCAAATTCTGTTCAATACCTCCTCATTAGTTATGTGATCTACCCATCCAATCTTCAGCATTCTTCTGTAGCACCACATTGCTAAAGCTTCTATTCTCTTCTTGTCTAAACTATTTATCGTCCACGTTTCACTTCCATACATGGCTACACTCCATACAAACACTTCCAGAAACGACTACCTGACGCTTAAATCTACACTCGATGTAAACAAATTTCTCTTCTTCAGAAACGCTTTCCTTGCCATTGCCAGTCTACATTTTATATCCTCTCTACTTCGACCATCATCAGTTATTTTGCTCCCCAAATAGCAAAACTCCTTTACTACTTTAAGTGTCTCATTTCCTAATCTAATACCCTCAACATCACCCGACTTAATTCGACTACATTCCATTATCTTTGTTTTGCTTTTGTTGATGTTCTTCTTGTATCCTCCTTTCAAGACACTGTCCATTCCGTTCGGCTGCTCTTCCAGGTCCTTTGCTGTCTCTGACAGTATTACAATGTCATCGGCGAACCTCAAAGTCTTTATTTCTTCTCCATGGATTTTAATTCCTACTCTGAATTTTTCTTTTGTTTCCTTTACTGCTTGCTCAATATACAGATTGAATAACATCGGGGATAGACTACAACCCTGTCTCACTCCCTTCCCAACCACTGCTTCCCTTTCATGCCCCTCGACGCTTATAACGGCAATCTGGTTTCTGTACAAATTGTAAATAGCCTTTCGCTCCCTGTATTTTATCCCTGCCACCTTTAGAATTTGGAAGAGAATATTCCAGTCAACATTGTCAAAAGCTTTCTCTAAGTCTACAAATACTAGGAACGTAGGTTTGCCTTTCCTTAATCTTTCTTCTAAGGTACGTCGTAAGGTCAGTATTGCCTCACATGTTCCAATATTCCTACGGTATTCAAACTGATCTTCCCTGAGGTCGGCTTCTACCAGTTTTTCCATTCGTCTGTAAAGAATTCGCGTTAGTATTTTGCAGTCGTGGCTTATTAAACTGATTGTTCGGTAATCTGTCAACGCCTGCCTTCTTTGGGATTGGAATTATTATATTCTTCTTGAAGTCTGAGGATACTTCGTCTGTCTCATACATCTTGCTCACCAGATGGTAGAGTTTTGTCACGGCTGGCTCTCCCAAGCCTATTAGTAGTTCTAAAGGAATGTTGTCTACTCCCGGGGCCTTGTTCCGACTTACGTCTTTCAGTGCTCTGTCAAACTCTTCACGCAGTATCATATCTCCCATTTCATCTTCATCTACCTCCTCTTCCATTTCCATAATACTGTCCTCAAGAACATCGCCCTTTTATAGACCGTCTATATACTCCTTCCAACTTTCTGCTTTCCCTTCTTTGTTTAGAACTGGGTTTCCATCTGAGCTCTTGATATTCATGCAAGTGGTTCTCTTTTCACCAAAGGTCTCTTTAATTTTCCTGTAGGCAGTATCTCTCTTACCCCTAGTGATATGTGCCTCTGCATCCTTACATTTGTCCTCTAGCCATCCCTGCTTAGCCACTTTGCACTTCCTGTCGATCTCATTTTTTAGACGTTTGCATTCCTTTTTTCCTGCTTCATTTACAGCATTTTTGTATTTTCTCCTTTCATCAATTAAATTCAGTATCTCTTCTGTTACCGAAGGATTTCTACTAGCCCTCGTCTTTTTACCTACTTGATCCTCTGCTGATTTCACTATTCCATCTCTCAAATTCTTATTGTACTGTATTTCTTGCCCCATTCTTGTCAATCGTTCCCTATTGCTCTCCCTGAAACTCTCTACAACCTCTGGTTCTTTCGATTTATCCAGGTCCCGTCTCCTTAAATTCCCATCTTTTTGCAGTTTCTTCAGTTTTAATCTGCAGTTCATACCCAATAGATTGTGGTCAAAGTCCACATCTGCCCCTGGAAGTGTCTTACAATTTAAAACCTGGTTCCTAAATCTCTGTCTTACCATTATATAGTCTATCTGACACCTTCCAGTATCTCCAGGCTTCTTCCATGTATACAACATTCTTTCATGATTCTTGAACCAAGTGTTAGCTATGATTAAGTTATGCTCTATGCAGAATTCTACCAGGCGGCTTCCTTTTTCATTCCTTACCCCCATTCCATATTCAACTACTAAGTTTCCTTCTCTTCCTTTTCCTACTATTGAATTCCAGTCAGCCATGATCATTAAATTTTCGCCTCCCTTCACTAACTGAATAATTTCTTTTATCTCATCATACATTTCATCAATCTCTTCGTCATCTGCGGAGTTAGTTGGCATATAAACTTGTACTACTGTGGCCGGCCGGTGTGGCGGTGCGGTTAAAGGTGCTTCAGTCTGGAACCGCGTGACCGCTCCGGTCGCAGGTTCGAATCCTGCCTCGGGCATGGATATGTGTGATGTCCTTAGGTTAGTTAGGTTTAAGTAGTTCTAAGTTCTAGGGGACTGATGACCTCAGATGTTAAGTCCCATAGTGCTCAGAGCCATTTGAACCATTTTTTTGTACTACTGTGGTATGCGTGGGCTTCGTATCTGTCTTGGCCGCAATATTGCGTTCACTATGCTGTTTGTAGCAGCTTACCCGTACTCCTATTTTTTTATTCATTATTAAACCTACTCCTGCATTACCCCTATTTGATTTTGTATTTATAAACCTGTATTCACCTGACCAGAAGTCCTGTTTCTCCTGCCACAGTACTTCACTAATTCCCATTATATCTAACTTTAACCTATCCATTTCCGTTTTTAAATTTTCTAACCTACCTGCCCGATTAAGGGATCCGACATTCCACCCTCCGACCCGTAGGACGCCAATTTTCTTTCTCCTGATAACAACGTCCAACTTAGTAGTCCCCGCCCGGAGATCCGAATGTGGGACTATTTTACCTCCGGAATCTTTTACCCAAGAGGACGCCATCGTCATTCAACCATACAGTAAAGCTACATGCCCTCGGGAAAAATTATGACTGTAGTTTCCCATTGCTTTCAGCCGTTCGCAGTACCAGCACAGTAAGGCCGTTTTGGTTAGTGTTACAAGAGAAGATCAGTCAATCATCCAGAATGTTGCCCCTGCAACTACTGAAATGGCTGCTGCCCCTCTTCAGGAACCACACGTTTGTCTGGCCTCTCAACAGATACCCCTCCGTTGTGGTTGCACCTGCGGTATGGGTAGTATCGCTGAGGCAGCTGCCCACCAACGGCAAGGGCCATGGTTCATGGAAAGGGGGGGGGGGGGGGTGAGGGATGATTTCATGAAGTTCCTGTAAGTGGTAACGCTATACGTAACCTTCAAAACGGCCTCCGTAAAGGAGATGCATTTCGAGCAGAGAGCTGTGACTGAATTTCTTTTGGTGGAACACTAGAGCATCGGAGATATTCATAGGCGCTTGCAGCCTGTCTGCAGAGACCTGGCAGTTAACAAAGGCGCGGTGAGTCATTGGGCGAGGCGTCTGTCAGCGCAACAATATCGCGCAAACCTGTCCAATCTCCCGCGTGCCAGCCGACCGCACACAGCTGTGACTCGTGCAGTGTTGGAACGTGCGGACACTCTCATTCGATGTGACAGACGGATCACACTCAGAAGCATCACTGCCCAAATGGGCGTCTGTGTTGATAGTGCTGACATACTCGTGCACCAGTTGGGGTACTCGGAGGGGTGCGTTCGCGAGGTTCCTCACCTCCTAATATAAGACAGTAAAGAGTAACAAAGGATCATCTGTGCGGAATTGCTTGCGCGTTACGAGGCTGATCGTGACAAATTTTTGTCGAACATCGTCACAGGCGATGAAACATCCGGGAATCCTCGCTGTAAACTCTACCGCCACCGGACCGCGAAGGAGGGACCTCTGCCTGTCTGTCGAACCCAGCCGGCCGCGGTGGCCGAGCGGTTCTAGGTGCTTCAGTCCGCAACCGCACGAGTGCTACGGTCGCAGGTTCGAATCCTGCCTCAGGCAGGAATGGGTGTGATGTCCTTAGGTCAGTTAAGTTTAAGTAATTCTAAGTTGTAGGGGACTGATGACCTCAGATGTTAAGTCCCACAGTGCTGAGAGCCATTTGAACCATTTGTCCAACCCAGGCAGTCCAGACTTCGACTCTGAACACCGCCATCGCCGCGCTACTGGAACGACACGACCTTCCGCATTAGAGAAGACCTGCTGGCCGCCCGTGCCCACAGTGCTATTGTATCCTGCCGTCTATGCTCGCCTCGCATAGCGGAGACGCCGGAGCAGCGGTCTGTCTTCCAAGCAGCGCCATGCGTCAATTTCTACAGCTACGACGCCGAAATACAACGAGCGAACTCCGGACCGTGCCGGAGAATGGAGCACAATCAGAAGAACATCTGAACTGTGTGAATTAATAAATAACTAATAAAGTGTTGTTATATTGTCGTGTCCCGAGAGGGAGTGAGAATGACACGAATGATAATCAGGGGTCTTACCTCGTTCGATCTTCTCGAAGAGTAGAAGTAGGTGTGGGCAGCTTCTGCAACTCCGGCAGCTAGAAGAAGCAAGCTATTGCTAAGGTGAAGGGTACGGAACTCGGTGAGGAGTAGTTACTGCTGCAGGGCAGAATTCATAAGATCCCTATAGGTTGATAATTGAAAATTCCCTACTGGCACTATCTCGCCCTAATTTCTGTCAGTAGAAATTCATAGTCTGGAATCTATCTCCCTGGTTGTAGAAGAGCCGAGGCATAGCGAATCTTTCTAAGTCCCCACGTCTGCTGTTGAATGACAAGGAGGCTGTGTCGGTATACTCGGTGGGTCTCGACTTCACTGCGACTGCTTGAGTGGTCCTCCTGACCCCTTAATTATACCACCTCTTGCGTCACGGAAAGCTGCTAGAATGTTCTGGAAGGTCCTACATCTCCGACTCAGAGGCTGGCCACACTTACTGGTACGTTTCCATCATCACGAGACGCGTGACAGCTACTTGGTTGCCTGTTATCGTCACATAAGCTTATCTGACTCTTGGCGCCGCTGTGCCGGCGCTTGGGTAAACGCTATCATCAAATACGCCTGCAGCGCTTTCGTCCTGGAACGTGCTGCTTCGTTACTTTAAGAGCTCAATTATTCTTACTACTGTTAATTTATACTTGTTGTTAAGCTAAATTCGCAACAGTGTCTTCACAAGGACCAGCCTCCGCTGGTGTCCACATCCCCATCTTCGACAGAGAACCCAAACCAGCCCACACCCAGACAGCCTACCTCTCTCACCTTTACAACAGGCTGTAGACGCATGGTGGAGGACATACAGTCCGACCGTGAGGCGTGCGTGGGTAGCTAAATGCAGCCGGCTCTCAGCGGTGTTGGGAAGCGGACGTGCGTGGGGCTCTGTGCGGCGCTCCGCAAGTGGGCCGCTGTTTACTCGCGCGAGTAGTGGTATTGCAGTGCAAACAGATCACCTCGAAGGACGATGGCGCTTTCTTATAGAAAGGCCACGATTAAATTAACGTTCCATGCACAGTACGCAAGACCTAAGGCATACGAAGTAGAGCGTTTCCGGCCTGACACCTTCGATCGTCTCCAGCACAGTTTACCTGAAATTTGTCGATGAAGCAGCGTGCGAACGGCTTACTCGCCGTTCCACCGATGGATCTCGTTCCCATCACTCGGACGGCAACGTGGGTGTAGTGACTGTCGACCACGGAGGGCTGGGTGTTCGGAACACCCGACTCTTCGAGCTGCCGTTTGAAGTTCCGGCCACGCTTGTCGTGAACGCGCTGTGACCTTACGGGGAAGTGCTAAGTCACGTGAAGGAAAAGTGCAAGCATTCGAGACGTATCCTGTACTGAATGGAGTGCGTCAGGTACGAATCGAACTGCGCAAACACATCCCATCGTACGTAACATCTGCTGGCTCTCGAACGATCGACATTTATGACTGTCAACCGCGGACTTGTTCAGGGTGCGGGCAGGAAGGGCATGTACGCTATGAATGCCTGCAGTAACGCCTCGTCCAGATACCACGTGCAGACACGACGCCTACATCGCAACCGACAACACTGCCTGCTACATACGTTGAGGCAGCGAGGAACATCACGGGCGCGGACGTTGTTCCGTTCCAGTTACCGATCCCGTGGGACCGGTTTCTGCGACTACGACGACGTAGCCTCCATCGGAAACGTCGCCGTGCTCGACAGAAGCGACCACGTCTGCACTCCAGCCGTGTGAGGAAGGAGAACACCAGAAGATCGATTCGAGCTCGGACACGGAGATGCGGGAGGTGCCTACCGCTTGTCGTGATTCACACGACGCGGACACGCGTTCCCGCAAGCAGAAGTAGTGCAAGCGACGAAAGAAGAGGAGGCTGTCTGCAGGAAATACTTCGCGAGATGGTGACACGTTGCAGGAGGATGAGGAAAGTCCATCTGTCCAGGGCTGTAGACCTCACTCCAACGGTTCCTGGTTCGCTGCTGGCAACGTCCAAAGCCAAATTGACGATGCTCAATTGACCGACGAGTCCCCTGGCGATTTTGCTGCTAAGACACCAGATGAACGTCTTGCGTCGCCGAACATACCATCCCTCAAACTTTGGGCGTCCGAGATGGTGATGGAAAGAACAATGTCAGACTCGAGCGACAACCAGATGCTGGCGGCCGGCGGATCGTCGGACGGACATCTTGTCTTAGCCAATCAATCATGTATACGGTGCGGGTGGCGGGGACGGCCGGCCGGGGTGGCCGAGCGGTTCTAGGCGCTACAGTCTGGAACCGCGCGTCCGCTACGGTCGCAGGTTCGAATCATGCCTCGGGCATGGATGTGTGTGATGTCCTTAGGTTAGTTAGGTTTAAGTAGTTCTAAGTTCTATGGGACTGATGACCTCAGAAGTTAAGTCCCATAGTACTGAGAGCCATTTGAACCATTTGGCAGGGACGGTCGGACGGGTGACGTGGCGCTTACTGACTTAAACGACAGCAGGATACGTCATCCTACCGACAAATGACCCAGGTGTATAGGATAGGTACAGTCAATGTCAACGGCATTAGTTCCACGATCAAAACCCAGTTGTTAAAGGACTTGATTCGGGCGGCGCACATTGATATAGTGTTCCTTCAAGAGGTACGGCTTGATCTGCGCCTTAATGTTTATGAATACGTGTATTACGTCAACCCAACTTCCTACATTGGTGGTGGTACGGCCATACTACTAAGCGATGGCATCGAACCAACGAATATTCAGTATTTTCCAACAGCGAGAGGCATTGCGCTCACCATCGGCGCAGTTTGCCTTGTGAATCTGTATGCCCCGTCTCGTACAGCGAAGCGTCGAGAGCGAACACACTATTACTCCCCTCAGGTAGCTCCATTGTTTCAAGGCGCTACACAGCACTTAGTGGTGGGTGGGGATTCAAATAGCGTCTTATGCCCTGAGGATCAGAGCCCGCATCTCGTGGTCGTGCGGTAGCGTTCTCGCTTCCCACGCCCGGGTTCCCGGGTTCGATTCCCGGCGGGGTCAGGGATTTTCTCTGCTTCGTGATGGCTGGGTGTTGTGTACTGTCCTTAGGTTAGTTAGGTTTAAATAGTTCTAAGTTCTAGGGGACTTATGACCACAGCAGTTGAGTCCCATAGTGCTCAGAGCCATTTTGAACCTGAGGATCAGGTCCCTCACCATGTCCCATATCCAGCCCTTCATGCTATGGTCAGGGATCTCGCTTTACATGATACATGGACACTAATTCACGGTGACCGACGCGGATATACACACTTCACCAGCCGCTCGGCCAGCAGGTTGGATAGGATTTACGTCTCCCGAGATCTTCGGGCAGTGACTGTCTGTGCTGGGCTGTGGCTCACTGCATCCACCGACCATCAGGCCTTCATCTGCGCCGTGACTCTGCCACGACAACAGACGAGCCGTAGGACGTTGGACGTTAACATTCTTCGGGAAGAGGCTTGCCGTGTAGCCGTCACTGCTACGAGTACCTGGCACAGATGTGAGAGACGTACCTATGATTCCACAACACGATGATGGACACACTACGCCAAACCAGCTCTTCGCCGCACGCTCATGGTGTATGGACGAGACAGGGCGCTTTGGCTCCTATCGACCTCTGAGTTTTAATAGGCACTCTTGCGAGAACTAGCGTCGCAACAACCTTCGCCATAGCGCCAATGGCCGTCAATCGGGCACAGACACGGTTTCTGCAGATTACGACTGACTGATTGGACAGCACGCGGCTTCGAGTGAGACTGCAAGATTCCATCCCAGAGGAACGTGCCTCTCTTTATCACATAGTCAGAGAACGGAGACACCGTAAGAGACGACTCATCACGACAGTTATTTCTGCGGACGGGTAACGCGCAGAGACACACAACGCCATCTCCCGTGCCCTCACAGATTATTATCGCACTCCCTATCAAGCAGATCAACGGCGTGACAGTGACGTCGAGGACTTCCTGCACGACCTGCCACCTTCGAGTAGGGCGCAAGGCGAAGCCACATTCTTGGAGGCCGTCACGTGGGAAGAAATGCACATGGCCCTGTCGCTGGGAGCGAGAAACAAATCCCCTGTGCCTGATAGTCTTCCGCTTGAATTTTATAGCACCTTTTCTGACCTGATGAGGGAAGTTTGGCGGCAGATGTGCTGCGAACTCCTGGATCCGGACTTTCGCGACCCACCGAATTTTTGGAGGGCATGATCAGCCCTTTGCCAAAACCAAACGGGGGGTGCAGATCGCAAGACTTCCGGCCGTTGACGTTAGTGAAATCGGATTACAAGCTGTTCGTCCGCCCCGATAGCTGAGTGGTCAGGGTGACGCTCAGGGACTGGGTGTTGGGTTGTCTTCATCATCATTTCATCCCCATCCGGCGCGCAGGTCGCCCAATGTGGCGTCGAATGTAATAATACCGGCACCAAGGCGGCCGGACCTGCCCCGTAAGTGGCCTCCAGGCCAATGACGCCAAACGCTTATTTCCATTTCCTCAAGCTGTTCGCCCGTGTTCTTCGTGTTCGCCTCCTCGTTATTGTCAAAGATGACATTCATGCCAACCAAAAATATCTGGGAGGTGGCAGTAATATAGACACGGTGTTAAGCTCATATAGAGATGTGGTGGCGCTCATGTCAGCATGCCGCTTAGAATGCGCCCTCGTGGCAGTTGACCTAGACCAAATATATGACCGAGTTGAGCACCATTTCTTGCAGGCTGTCTTAGAGAAGATAGGACTGCCCCCAATATCGGCAGGTGTGGTTCTCCGTTTCATCCACGGAGCCCCTTCCAAAGTTCACTACTGAGCGCTTAGTGCGACAAGGATGTCCTCTGTCAGCCTTTCTCTTCGCCCTTGCCTTCGACCCTGCACTTCATGGTCTACGACAGCGTTTGGATGGCATTCGCTTCCGCAATGTGCATTTTGTGCCTATGCGGACGATGTAGTTTTCTTGGCGCGGACGGCAGAAGATGTAAGTACGGCGATCGCGTGGCTTCAGCGATACGGCGAGGTGGCCAGAAGCCGTATCAACCTGCGAAAGTCGCACTACATGGATGTGGGCAGAGGATTGAATATTAGTACGCCAGTGCCCATTACCAAAGTCCCGGCATGAAATGTTTGGGAGTGACCTTCCGTGGGAACGTGCAGCGTACAGCAGCAGATACGTATCGAAGACTACTTAATGTGATCCGCACGCAAGTTCGTCTCCATAACTTTCGAACACTTGCCTTTATCATGCGGGTACATTTTGTCAACGTCTACCTCGTCCGAAACTTGATCATTACACACGCGTTCTCCCGTTATGGTAGCCGCCAAGTTCCAGGCGGCCTAGGTCATTTCGTCAGCGAGGGTAGGGTGTTCAAGAACCGTTACGAGACGCTAACGTTGCCCACACATGCAGGTGGCATTCGAATGATAAACGTACATAACAGGGGGCGCGCTCTCTTCCTGCAGACGATGCATCGCCTACGTACTTCGGACAAGGACACCCTCCCTGGTACACTGATTCAGGAGGTGGTGCCTCAAACCCTCCGGCATATCACGCCAGCACTGTGTCACATTCGCCCGCATCTCGTGGTCGTGCGGTAGCGTTCTCGCTTCCCACGCCCGGGTTCCCGGGTTCGATTCCCGGGGGGGGGTCAGGGATTTTCTCTGCCTCGTGATGGCTGGGTGTTGTGTGCTGTCCTTAGGTTAGTTAGGTTTAAGTAGTTCTAAGTTCTAGGGGACTGATGACCATAGCTGTTAAGTCCCATAGTGCTCAGAGCCATTTGAACTGTGTCACATTCGCGCCTATCTGGTCGACATGAGTTATCTGTTGGATGTCCTACCGATCACGCAGGATCCTAGAACCTAGGAATTCCATCGCTAGTTTCAACGGACGCTGCCTGTTAATGTGGCTGAACGCCGCCCTCCGGCTGTTGGCTGGAGACGGGTGTGGTACACTCGCCTTTCGTCCAGGGCGCTGTGGTATGTGAAAACGACTGAAAAATTCTCCACCCGACAACGCTTACATTGATACATCTTGCCGAGGACCCTCTCTGGCCCAGATGCGTCGCTGTCGACACCGACATGCACTGTTTCATTTGTGGTACGGCTGCTGACTGCTGGCTCCTCACACGGCATTGTTGCTACGATGGACGCCTCATTCCGTAGAGCCCACCGAACTGATCCATCCCGACGTCACTTACTTCCCTGCAACTCGTCATAACGCCACGGTGTGTGTTAAGGGTATGGCATTGTCATACTTCTTTTAGTGAGGGCGTTGCAGGGCTGTTAGATTTTTGGCACACAGTTTTACGGAGCAAAGCGTCGTAAGGTTATCTTTTTGCGAATTACTTGGGGTCGTTATTTACGCGCCCTCCAGACCATTGGGGTGTACGGGATGTGAGAAGAGACTGAGATATAGCACATGATGGACTGATGAGAGACATCAAGGGTAATTATGGGGTGTTTCACCCTCGCTGAACGAGAAGACGACCAGGACATCCTGCCGTCTGGCTGCTGTGGAGACCCCCGAAAGAAGACAAAAAATAAATATATAAACAAGATACAAAAATAATTACAGATAAGAATATAACAAAAATTAAAAACAAATAAAATATAAAAGCATTGTCCCCTTCCTTTACCCTTTTCTTTTTTTTAACAAAACGTTCAGAGGGGTATTTAATTGTTGTTCGTGGGCGGAGTCTGAAGTGGTGGCAAACAACCGTCTAGTTAGCTTTTAGAGTGAAAGTGGTGGTGGCACTAGCTTTGTTTTTGTTTTTAGGTTAGATAGATTTTTGGGGCTCGTATGGGTGATAGGGGCCAACGCCTGGAGTAGAAAAGGTTTAAGGAATAGAAAAGAAAAATGATAAGGCAACCGGTAGAGGTAGGCGAGAAATCCGGGTTCGAGTGCCGGTCTGGCAAAGATTTTTACTGTCGTCATTCCATTCTACAGCTGATGGTTGTTCATATTCACAACTGCAAAACATTTAACGGACAATCTAACTGAGGAAGGCAGGAACTATGAACTCGGCCAGGCTCCTCCTGAATATCAGCCCATGTGTCATACAGTCCGTGACATTGCAAGAGATCCCGTCACTTTGCAGCGACTCTCACTTGTCTTATTCGGAATGTCAGTGGCGTCACTCAGACTCACATAACCCACATAATCTTAGCGAGGCGCGGCCCGCTGGACAGGCGCATATAGGGGAGACAGGGGCACGTGTCAACAAAAAACCGTATTTATTTTTATTATTCTTTTTAATTGTAAACTGTTTAAATTTGAAATTGGAAGTGAGAAACTACTTACTTTTACACATATAAATCACAAATAGAATGTCCAATTAAACCATTAGAATGGCTACTATAAAGTATAGAGAAAAGGTTGACACGTGTTTCAATTTACCCCACCAACGGGGCACGTTACAACATACCAAAATTTTATTGAAGTGTCATGACTGAATTGTGTTTACATTCTGCACACATGCAGAAAGGATCATTATTCGCACATGATCAATGAGACCACAATCTGCATTTAGTACACTTTATCCATTCCTCTCCCTTTCTATAAACATCGCCACGGATCAAACAATAATTTTCTTCTTCTTCGGAAGATGGATGAAACTGCAATTTTCTTTTGGTGTTAGTTGTTGCTTCCCTATCTCCTTTTTTTCTCTTTCCATTCTACGGTTCCATCTTATGATTTTTCTCCTCCATTTCTTTTTCTAGAGCCTTTTTTCCGGGTGTGTCTGTTAAGCTACCATACTTCCTCTTCTTTCTTCCACGGTTGCTCTCTTTCCTTGGTCCAGCTTTAGGGAAAGGCCGAATATGTTCAGGGGGAAAATGTTTCTCTGCTGAAGTACGTGGAACAGAATTAACAGCATTCGCCGCATTCTCGGAATTAGCCAGAGGATCTGAAAGTTTTTCTTCCAGAACTGGCCTATCGGGCACAAAAGATGCAGAAAAATCGCTTTCTTGGAATTTGTGTGGGTCACTTGGGGCTATGCCTGTAGCTGAAATCCTGAAGTTATGTTTGCTGGTGTGAAAGTCGTGAGAAGTCCTTTGTTTGTAATGGAAGGCAAATCATAAATTGTTAGTGTCTTTCCTTGATTTAATTTCGTTGAGCACATGTTCTTGAAAGGACCATAAACGCTTACATCATGAAGCTGTAATTTGTGAAAACAGTGGAGAGGAAATGATAGCAGCGTTTCATCCATGTTCCTAATTCTGGAAGGGGGAAGAGGGTGCCGAGAATAAACATCTCCTAACTTTTTGAAACTCTCCAACATTTTTTTCTATTAAATGCTGTCATCGTTCCCAGACTTTTGCTTCCTCGATGTCTGATGGAATGATCGTTGTTTCTCTCCAAAACCCCTGAAAGCCAATCGGACTCAGCTATTTCCTTTTGTGCCCTAGATGATGGCATTCTCAAGTTAAAGTATTTTACACAATTATACCCCAGTTTTCGTACTTCCTCTTTGGTCAACCCGAACATAATTTCGCTGGATCTCACGATATAATCCCTGAGTATTTTTTCCTGACTGTCTGAAAACGCTTTCTTGTGTTTAGAGTATCCGCAAGTATCGTTTCTGTCTGTTTATTTTTTGTTTCTGATTAATCGAGAGAGGCTACAGTAGCAAATATTAAATTCTTTTGCAGTTTTTCTAGTAGGATAATCGCCCTTTCCCTTATTTTCCAGAACAAAAGTGGCTACTCTCTGCATCACGTCTAAAGGTGTCAAATCTTTTTTCTGTTTTTTATTTGTAATGACGCATTTTCTTCACCTGAAAGAAAACCTGTAGACTGCGTAAACTTAAAATATCAGAACAAGTAAAAGAAAAGCATTACATTATCCAATAGTCATAAAAATTCGGCCTGACCAAGAGCAGGATAAGTTGCAACACCATTTTGCAACCTGCCCACTTCGCACCGCCATATAAATTACAAGTAAACACCCCGACAATGACTTGATACTGAAATCAGTTATTATGTTGTTAAATGACAAAAAGTAACTATTCATCACTTGTGAAATCTAATGTTTGTCACCGAACGTGTTATTATATATTCAAAGTTTTTGAAACTATAAATAGTTACTCACCAATCAATTTCGATCAAACAAAGAGAACACAAAGAAAAACGTCTTCTCGCGGCGACTACGATCATCACAGTGAGGATACTACGCGATTGAAAGTGCCTCCACATGATGGCAGCACCTGATGGGCTACTTCATGAAAAAATGTAGATGTTGCAATGTACCCTTGTTGCAACATGCCGATCTCTCCCCTACTGCTCTGCTACTCAGGTGATTTGTGTGAAAAGGGTTCCGACGTGATTATGGCCGCACGACGAGAATTAACAGACTTTGAACGTGGAATGGCAGTTGGAGCTAGATGCATGGCACGTTCCATTTCGTAAATCGTTAGGGAATTCAATATTCCGCGATGCACAGTGCCAAGAGTGTGCCGAAACGGGTATCAACTCTCATCACGGCCTTCACTTAACGACCGAGAGCAGCGCTGGCTGCGTAGAGTTGTCAGTGCTAACAGACAAGCAATACTACGTGAAATAACTTCCTAAATCTATGTGGGACGTACGGCGAACGTATCCGTTAGGACAGTGCGGCGAAATTTGGTGTTAATGGGCTATGGCAGCAGACGACCAATGAGAGGCCTATGGTAACAGCACTACATCGCCTGCAGTGGCCCTACTGGGTTCGTGACCCTATCGGTTGGACCCGAGACGAATGGAAAAGGGTGGCCTGGTCAGATGAGTCTCGATTTCAGATGATAGGAGCCGATGATAGGGCGCAGACCCCACGAAACCACGGACCAAGGTTGTCAACAAGGGACTGTGCAAGCTGGAGTGGTTTAGTAATGGTGTTGGCTGTGTTTACTTGGAACGGACTCGGTCTTCTGGCCCAAATAAACCGATCATTGACTGTAAATAGTTACATTCGCCTACTTGGAGACCATTTGCAATCATTCGTGGACTTCATGTTCCCAAACAACCAGCCGGCCCAGTGACCGAGCGGTTCTAGGCGCTTCAATCTGGAACCGCGCGACCGCTACGGTCGCAGGTTCGAATCCTGTCTCGGGCATGAATATGTGTGATGTCCTTTGGTTAGTTATGTTTAAGTAGTTCTAAGTTCTAGGGGACTGATGACCTCAGATGTTAAGTCCCATACTGCTCAGAGCCATTTGCACCATTTTTGAACCCAAACAACAATAGAATTTTTATAGATAACAATGTGCCATGTTACCGGGTAACAATTGTTTGCAATTGGTTTGAAAAACATTCCGGGAAATTCGAGTGGATGATCTGACCACCCATCGAACATTTATAGCACATCGAGAGGTCAGTTCGTGCGCAACATTTTGCACCGGCAACACTTTCCCAATTATGGAGCCGCGCGGATGGCCGCGCGGTCTTGGGCGTCTCGTTACGGTCCCCGTGGCTCACCCCGTCGGAGGTTCGAGTCCTCCCTCGGGCATGGGTGTGTGTGTCATCCTTAGCGTAAGTTAGTTTAAGTTAGATTAAGTAGTGTGTAAGCTTAGGAACCGATGACCTCAGCAGTTTGGTCCCATAAGGCCTTACCACAATTTTCCAATTTTTTGCCAATTGTGGATGGATATAGAGGATGCATGGGTCAGTATTTCTGTAGCAGACTTCCAGCGACTTGTTGAGTCCATGAAACGTTGGGTTGCTGCAATACGCCGGGAAAAGGAGGTCTGACACCATATCAGGAGGTATCCCATGACTTTTGTAACCTCACTGTAAGTGGAGGCCGAGTCTGTTATGTGTTATGTCGTTGACTGTGGACAGCGGCAATCAGCCATAAATTGGTTTTAGGTTACGTTTCCAAAAAATGTACCGTTACCTGTTTGGAAGTTTAGATACGCGCTTGTAAAAGAGACTAGATTTTGACACTGACTGTAGACCAATGTCCTTCCAGATTTTCACCATTGTAATTTTCATCATATCATCGTACTTCTTTTGTTTCAAACCGTATTTGAGATTGGTGGATAAAAAATGGTTCAAATGCCTCTGAGCACTATGGGACTTAACATCTGAGGTCATCAGTCCCCTAGAACTTAGAACTACTTAAACCTAACTAACCTAAGGACATCACACACATCCATGCCCGAGGCAGGATTCGAACCTGCGACCGTAGCAGCAGCGCGGAGCCGGACTGAAGTGCCTAGAACCGCTCGGCCACAACGGCCGGCAATTTGTGGATATACATATGTATTTAAGATAAAGGTAAACATAGATTAGCGACTCTACTACCTCTCCCTGTCGGTTTAATTAAAACACTAATACTAAATGAAATGTTTGGACAAGACGCAGTACGCCCACTTATAATACGTACAGATGATTATCATCAACAATAAAGCTATCAGTCAACGTTAATGTTTTCATTATTATGCGATAAAGATACTTGTACGACTTCAACAAACAGCCCAATCACTGCCGGCCGCGGTGGTCTCGCGGTTCTAGGCGCGCAGTCCGGAACCGTGCGACTGCTACGGTCGCAGGTTCGAATCCTGCCTCGGGCATGGATGTGTGTGATGTCCTTAGGTTAGTTAGGTTTAAGTAGTTCTAAGTTCTAGGGGACTGATGACCACAGCAGTTGAGTCCCATAGTGCTCAGAGCCATTTGAACAGCCTAATCACATTACGAAAAATCAAAATGAAAATCACTTCTACTTGCATAATCAATACAGTGAAATACATCAATAAAAAAACAGCGCACTAATGTGTCCTTGTAAATATCATACTGTGTTACAATTGTCGGCATATTAAAAACAACAGCATTAAAAAAAATATGTGAATGAAATAAGACTTTCTCAAAACAATTTAAAATGTGAAACTGATTTAGGAGTATGCTCTTTCTCCATATTGCACATAATTTCCACTGGTTCACTCGCTACACGACAGAATGATGATCTTTTAGTTAAAATTAGTTTTCTAGGAGCATCACTCGTGGACGATGTAAATTTGCTTGCACGTTAGTGGAACGAAAATAAAAAAATCCACATCGCTTCTGAGATTATATTTCCCTTATACATAGCTCGTGATTGGTGAAGGATCGTGCCATACAGAAGGGATGTTATCGTAGTCACATTTTGAAAACAAAGAGGCAAATTCAGTTGATATACACAAATATTCAAGAAAAATTCCAGCACCGTAACCGTTTATTTCATTTGGCAAATCAAACACCATTACGGGTAGTATTTCAAAAAATGGTTCAAATGGCTCTGAGCACTATGGGACTTAACATCTGAGGTCATCAGTCCCCTAGAACTTAGAACTACTTAAACCTAACTAACCTAAGGACATCACACACATCCATGCCCGAGGCAGGATTCGAACCTGTGACCGTAGCAGTCGCGCGGTTCCGGACTGAAGCGGCTAGAACCGCTTGGCCACCGTGGCCGGCGGTAGTATTTCACAAAAAGCTTTCAACAGACTGCTACTAAGCACTAGATCGCAGTCGAGGTAATGAAAGTTTATTCTTTAATAGTTCAGTCTCGGACACTGAATCTAATTAGCACACCGAAATTAGATTGACACACGTCAGCAAACAAGTTCATTACTCTTCATTAATCGTGCCGTTATCGACTGCCATCACAGTCTATAACGCATGATGGAAGTTTTAAGTGCGAAATAATAACAACAGACAAAACATTATTTCGCAAATATCTTTGCATAAAAAACCTCAGTCATTTTTGTCTATATACCAATTAAAATTTTCCCATATACTCATTTGTTGTTGGAGTATTAGTTATTCATCGCTCAGTCGTGTCGCAGCCTTTAATTTCAATTACACGACACGTATACCGTCTTACATGGCGCCATACTCTCTCACTTCCTCATCTACGGCACCTATCGCAATTTACCTCGACTTTCGATACATAAACTGCATTTTATTGGTAAAGTACTCATAATATGGAACAAATCTACTAAAATGACTGCCTACACTACTCTTGTCTGATCTCCGCTAGAATACTGCTGCACCGTATGGTATCCTCATCAAATAGTATTGACGGAGGACGTTTAACAAGTTCAAAGAAAGGTAGCTTGTTTTATGTTATTGCGAAATAGGGGAGAGAGTGTCACGGACATGATACGGGAGCTGGGGTGGCAATCATGAGAACAGAGGCATTTTTCTTTGCAGCGAGATCCATTCACAAAATTTCAAACACCAACTTCCGCTCCCGAATGTGAAAATATTTTGTGGACTCCCGCCTACGTGGGAGGTACGTCCATCGTAATAAAATAACAGAAATCAGAGTTCACACGGAAAAATTTAGGTTTCAGTTTCTCCCAAGTGCTACTCGAGAGTGAAACGGTCGAGATGGAGTGTGTAAATGGCTGCGTGAACACTTTGAGAAGTACGTAATTGTCAACTGCAGTATAGTGAGTGCAAGGGAACAGTAGAACAACCGTAATTGTCAACTGCAGTATAGTGAGTGCAAGGGAACAGTAGAACAACCAGAGACAACATTTTTGTTCATTCCTCATTACTAGAAGGGCATTCTGTTAGCAAAAAGGTGAATGGCCTTTCAGATCATGATGCACAAATTTTAACTCTAAAAGGTTTTTGTGCTGCAACACGTGTTAAATATAGTCATCAGCTGTTTAGGAAAGCTGATCCAGTTGCTGTAGAGACCTTTGTAAACCTTATCAAGGAACAAGAGTGGCAAGATGTTTATAGCGCTGATAGAGTAGACGATAAATATAATGCTTTTCTCTTTGAAAGTTGCTTTCCGTTAGAAGGTTCAAAACAGGGTACTAGCACAAACAGGCAGCCTGGGTGGCTGACTAGAGGGATAAGAATATCTTTTAGAACAAAGTGGCAATTATATCAAAACGTTAGAAACAGTCAAAATCTAAATGCAGCAGCCCATTACAAACAGTATTGTAAGGTGCTTAAAATGTTATTAGGAAGGCAAAAAGTATGTGGTATGCAGATAGAATAGCTAAATCTCAGGATAAAATTAAAACCATATGGTCAGTCGTAAAGGAAGTGGCTGGTCTGCAGAGACAAGTCGAGGATATACGAGGGCCGTTCAGAAAGTAACTTCCGGTTGATTTAAAAAAATACACCAAGTTAAACAAAAATATTTTAATATATATATCTTACAACTACATCTTTGCACTATTTTTCTACATAGTCCCCATAGCGATTGAGGCACTTATCGTATCTCTTCACAAGCTTTGAAATTCCTTCTGCATAAAAATCACCCGCTTGTGCCTGGAGCCAGCCTGTGACCACATCTTTGAGCTCTTCGTCGTCATCAAACCGCTGTGACCCGAGCCATTTCTTCAAATGCATGAAGAGGTGATAATCACTTGGCGCCAGGTCTGGGCTGTAAGGTGGATGGTTGATAACGTCCCACTTGAAGGACTCAAGAAGGGCCGTTGTTCTGCGAGCAGAGTGAGGACAGGCGTTATCGTGCAAAAAAAAACGATACCGGAAGTCAGCATACCACGGCGTTTGTTCTGTATAGCCCGTCGTAACTTTTTTATTGTTTCACAGTACACGTCTTGATTAATGGTCGTACCACGTTCCATGAATTCAACCAACAACACCCCTTTGGCATCCCAAAACACCGTTGCCATCAGTTTTCTGGCAGAAAAATCTTGCGAGGCTTTTCCTTGGTTTGGTAGGCGAATTTGAATGTGCCCACATCTTTGATTGTTCTTTTGTCTCAGGGTTCACGTACTTAATCCAGGTTTCGTCACCGGTCACGATTCTGTTTAACAATGGTTCTCCTTCGTCCTCATAACGTGACAGAAAGTCTAATGCAGATGCCATTCTTTGAGTTTTGTGGTGGTCGGTAAGAATTTTGGGCACCCATCGTGCACAGAACTTACGGTAACCCAATCTTGCTGTCACTGTCTCGTACAAGAGTGTCTTAGAAATCTGTGGAAAACCAGTAGACAACTCCGACATTGAGAAACGTCGATTTTCACGAACTTTTGCATCAACTGTCTGAACGAGTTCGTCAGTCACCAATGATGGTCTACCACTCCTCTCTTCTTCATGAACGTTTTCTCGTCCACTTTTAAATAAACGTACCCATTCACAGACAACTTCACTCATAACTCTTGGTCCGTACACGGCACAAAGCTCACGATGAATAGCTGCTGCAGAATATCCTTTGGCTGTAAAAAACCTTATGACAGCACGCACTTGACATTTGGCGGGGTTTTCTATTGCAGCACACATTTCAAACTGCCACAAAAACTAAACTAGCGCAGGTACGACGTTCCCTCGACCACGGCTTGATGCCGACTGACCTGTTGAGTGCGTGAACGCACAGATGGCGTCGCTACTCCCCCCACAACCCGCACTGTGACCAATCGGAGGTTACTTTCTGAACCGCCCTCGTAGAATCAGTGCGTAGTGGGAATGTCCGTGTTACTGATAAGTCGCATACACGTACACTATTTAATAATCACTTTCTGAATATAGCAGGTGAACTAAATAGAAACCTAGTCCCAACAGAGAATCATATAGCGCTCTTAGAAAAAAGTGTTCCGAGACTGTTACCTGAAACGCTCCTCCATGATACTGACAGGAGGGAGATTGAGTTAATTATTAAATCACTAAAGACCAAAAACTCTCATGGATATGACGGGGTATCTAGCAGAATACTGAAGTATTGTTCTATGTATGTTAGCCCAGTACTTAGCCATATCTGTAACTTTTCCTTTAGGAGTGGTCGGTTTCCTGACTGATTAAAGTACTCGGTAGTGAAGCCACTTTATAAAAAGGGAGACATTGATAATGTTGACAATTTTAGACCTATTTCTATGCCATCGGTGTTTGCTAAAGTTATCGAGAAGGTTGTATATACAAGGTTACTGGAGCATTTAAGTTCACATAATTTGCTGTCAAATGTTCAGTTTGGTTTTAGAAATGGTTTAACAACTGAAAATGCTATATTATCTTTTCTCTGTGAGGTTGTGGACGGATTAAATAAAAGGTTGCGAACATTAGGTGTTTTCTTTGATTTAACGAAGGCTTTTGACTGTGTTGACCACAAAATATTACTGCAGAAGTTGGACCATTATGGAGTACGGGGAGTAGCTTACAATTGGTTCGCCTCTTACTTTAAGAACAGAAAGCAGAAGGTAATTCTCCGCAATATTGAGAGTGGTAGTGATGTTCAGTCCCAATGGGGCACTGTTAAGTGGGGCGTTCCCCAAGTGTCGGTGCTGGGGCCACTGCTGTTTCTTATTTATGTAAATGATATGCCTTCTAGTATTACAGGTGATTCAAAAATATTTCTGTTTGCTGAAGACACCAGCTTGATAGTGAAGGATTTTGTGTGTAATATTGAAATAGTAACAAATAATGTAGTTCATGAAATAAGTTCGTGGCCTGTGGAAAATAATTTGATGCTAAATCACAGTAAGACTCAGTTTTTGCAGTTTCTAACTCACAATTCAACGAGAACCGATATTTTGATCAGACAGAATGGGCATATTATAAGTGATACAGAACAGTTCAAGTTCCTAGGCGTTCGGATAGATAGTAAGCTGTTGTGGAAAGCCCATGTCCAGGATATTGTTCAGAAACTAAATGCTGCTTTATTTACCATTAGAACAGTATCTGAAATAAGTGACACTTCAACACGAAAAGTAGTCTACTTCGCATATTTTCATACGCTTATGTCGTATGGTATTATTTTTTGGGGTAATTCTTCTGATTCAAAGAGGGTATTTTTGGCTCAAAAACTGGCTGTTCGAGCTATATGTGGTGTAAGTTCGAGAACCTCTTGTTGACCCCTATTCATTAGTCTGGGAATTCTGACATTGCCCTCACAGTATATATATGTTCTTTGATGTCGTTTGTTGTTAGCAATATTAGCCTATTCCCAAGAGTTTGTAGCTTTCACTCAGTTAATAGTAGGCAGAAATCAAATCTGCATGTGGAATGCACTTCCTTGACTCTTGTGCAGAAAGGAGTGCAGTATTCTGCTGCATCCATTTTCAATAAGCTACCACAAGAACTCAAAAATCTTAGCAGTAGCGCAAACTCTTGTAAGTCTAAACTGAAGAGTTTCCTCATGGCTCACTCCTTCTATTCTGTCGAGGAGCTCCTGGAAGAGCTAAAAAATTAAGCAAATTCCAGTGTTACATTGTTGATTTTCTTTATTTAAACTTACGACTTGTCACCTGAATATGTTTTTTTTTATATTTCATTTTATCTGTTTCTAATATCGTGTTATAATTTCATGTATTGACTCGTTCCATGACCATGGAGACTTCTCCTTAATTTGGTCCCACGTAACAATAAATAAATAAATAAATAAAAATAAAATGAAGATGTAATTGAGAACCAGTATACAAATATTATTTACATCAGCAGTAATCACACATAGTACTTCATTTTATTCGTGAACACAAAAGCACAAAATATAAGTACAAAATAGAAAATAATATTTGGTATTAATAATAATTACCAGTACTTAGGCACGTCAATAAGACTGACTATATCATTATCGGTACTGGGACTGATGACCCTGTACTTTGTTCCCTT
Organism: Schistocerca nitens; assembly: GCF_023898315.1. Taxonomy (NCBI): domain Eukaryota; kingdom Metazoa; phylum Arthropoda; class Insecta; order Orthoptera; family Acrididae; genus Schistocerca; species Schistocerca nitens. Next base: position 850,705,722 of record NC_064617.1, read on the forward strand.
TACTGAAAAAACCAGCCAATTCACTATCGGTACAAAGCCTTATGTATCTATGTTTTTACATGAATTCCTGGTTGCTCAGTCTCCACTTTTTTCTCCTTTGCTTCTCTACGCCACTCGTGTAAATATGGAAATGCAGATTTTCGTCACAATGTTACAGCATGGCAGATGCATTTCTCGTAGAAGTGATTCGCAGATGGATCCGTTGCGTAACAATTTGGTTTAAATTAATCGAGACGATATCTAGTTCAGATGAATGTTTCCACCAGGGCATTAAATTACGCGGTCGAGTCACATTAATGTCACAACCCCCTATGATCGGCGTCAACGTGCAATAGTCACTCACAGACGGCAAGGGCAGCACTAGACGTGGAGGGTATACAATGCGTGTCGGGGAACGTCCAAAACAGTGCAGTCTCTGTCAGAACGATTTATCTGACGTCCAAAAGGCCATAATCTTTCGCTTTCGGGACTGGGGTGGAAGCGTTTCTGAAACGGCTAAGTTCGTAAACTATTCGTGTGCCGCCGTGGTTAAAGTATACCGGCGTGCATGGAAAAATGGCGCTATCCAAAACCGGCGCCGAGGGAACTTTCGTGCAACAACGGGCCATAGATGACAGATGCGAACGATGGCTGCGGACATGTGTACAGGTAAATAGACGTGTAACTGTTGAATAGCTTACCGCTAAAATGAATCGAGGGGCTACCAACAGTGTCTCTTCAGTGACTATTCAGCGAACGTTGCTGCGTATGGGCTTTCGCAGCAGGCGCGTGGTTCGTACATCCATGCTGACTGCTTTTCATCGGCGACGAAGGCTGGAATCTGCACTCCACTAGCGCAATTGTACTAGCACTGAGTGGCGACAGATGGGCTTTTCAGGTGAATCACGTTTTATGCTCCATCGAGCAGTCTGCAAACACCCTGCAACAATTGCCGCATGGATCTGGGCCGGAGGAGGGAGTGGTATGGTCTGGGTAATGTTTTCACGGCATTCCCTCGATGATCTTGTCATTCTGGAAGGCAGAATCGATCAACACAAGTATGCATCCATACTTGGGGACCATGTTCACCCCTACATGCAGTTTGTTTATCGTCGGCACGATGGCATCTATCAGCAGGACAATGCAACGCGTCACGTAGCTCGTGTGCACATGCGAAGTTCAAAGGACGCGACGATGAATTTACCATACTACCCTGGGTACAAAACGCCCAAGATTTATACCCAATCGAGAATCCATAGGAGCACATTGATCAGGCTGTACGTGTCATGGAACCTCATTTCTTTCTTTCTTTTTTTTTTTTTCCTCAAGTTTCATTCCTGCACCGAAAGGGAGGGGCGGGCTCACGGAGGGCTCAGTACCGCTTTGGAGCCTTAGCTTGGACTTACGTATTGCTGTTCTGGCGACATTTACTTTTCAATTTCGGAAACAATCTAATTTGTCTTTTAGTTTTCTTCTAATATTTTCGTATTATTTTCGTTTTTGTTATTTTTATTTTTGTTTCTGGGGGATATACACAACTTCGGAATTCGCCTTAGAGATGAAGGTTCAAAAATGGTTCAAATGGCTCTGAGCACTATGGGACTTAACATCTACGGTCACCAGTCCCCTAGAACTTAGAACTACTTAAACCTAACTAACCTAAGGACATCACACAACACCCAGTCATCACGAGGCAGAGAAAATCCCTGACCCCGCCGGGAATCGAACCCGGGAACCCGGGCGTGGGAAGCGAGAACGCTACCGCACGACCACGAACTGCGGACAGAGATGAAGGAATCCCTCTTAAAACCTCAGGTAGAATTGAGTAGCATTCCTTTGTTATTGTAGTTTTCTATTTTATAATTCAATACGTTTTTAGTTGTTCTGGTAATTGCCTGTCTTGGGTGAGTGTCTTTATTTCTTCGTGCTTTCCTAGGTGTATGATTTCTGTTGCTATGTCTGTGATGTGTGGTATGGGTATTTGTATCTTGGTGTATTGAGACAGTATGGTATTTTCAGGAAGAGTTGCTTACTGTTGTTGCTGGTGATGACTTATGAGTCTATTGTTTCCATGTGTTGCCATTTGCCTTACTAATCTTACCTCCATTGGGTCTGTTTCTAGTGTGGCGTGTAGTGTAGCTGTTAGTTCATACAGTAGTTCTGCAATTAAATGCCTTTTTATTCCAGTCTCTGACCACATTATCAATTCTTTAGACGATGACCGGTTTGAGTCCGTAATGACCATCCTCAGATCTTTTTTACACCATCTCCTAAAGTGATATGGCCATAATGGCATCGTCAAAATTATAATAATATTTATATGTTTTGACGATGCCATTATGGCCATATCACTTTAGGACATGATGTAAAAAATATCTGAGGATGGTCATCACGGACTGGAACTGGTCATCGTCTAAAGAATTGATAATGTGATCGGAGACTGGAATAAAAAAGCATTTGACGGTATTGGGTCACTGTTTGTATACGCGATTAAGTCGCAGTTGGTGAAAGTAGAATTGTTCTCAACATTCTCTGGTCCACGGATTTGATTTTATTACATTGCGTTTCTGTACCACGCCGTGCTATCGCTACATATCCATATATTCGCCTAACAAATATTTTGTAGACGTGTAGGACAATATGAGCTGCGGCTACTCCGTTTTAGTGTTGTAGTGGTTTTGTTCGCGATAATTTTGTGCTTGCTATTCCAATTTTTGTGTCGTGTTTTTCTCCCAATTTAGGAGGTTGTCTGTTTCCAGTCCTAGATAATTTGCTCTCACGGTACTGGAGTTGGCATGGCTCCAGAACCCTGTAGATACGAGGGTAATCCCAAAAGTAAGGTCTATTTTTTTTATAAGTACATAGACCTGTTTATTTCTACAATGGTTTACATCAGTTTACAGCTTGAAAATTTAGATATTTTTCGACATAATCACCGTTTCTGTCGATGCATTTTTGTAGACGCTGTGGCAGTTTTTGTATGCCCAAGCCATACCAGCTCGCCGCCATGCTGTTCAGAAAGTTATGAACCTCTTCTTTCACGTCGTCGGGAGTTGAATCGCTTTCCGGTCAAATGTTCTTTTAACCTAGGGAACAGGTGATAGTCACTGGGCGCCAAGTCAGGACTATAGGGTGGGGGGTGATTATGTTCCACTGAAACTGTTGCAGGAGAGCAACGGTTTGCCGAGCGATGTGTGGGCAAGCGTTGTCATGGAGAACGTGTATGCCCTTGCTCAACATTCCTCTTCTCCGGTTCTGAATTGCCCGTTTGAGTTTTTTTCAGAGTCTCACAGTACCTGGCTCAACCTTCGACACTGTCTCCTCAGAAATTGGCGGTCTCCCGCTCCTTTGTTCGTCCTGAATTTCGGTCCGACCAGATGCAAACTCTCTACGCCACTTACGAATATTTTTGACATCCATACACGACTCACCATACACTTTCGTCAACTGGCGATGGATTTCAATCGGCGCAGTGCCCTTTGCGTTCAAAAACCGAATAACTGCGCGCAACGCGCACTTGGCGGTAGTTAATCCAACGGGAGCTCCATTCTTAACGACTGCCAAGCCAAGACTGAGCACCTCGGCACGGCGTGCGCACGTTTACACACAGCGCGTGAAGTACTTTTCTTAACAGTGTGACCAACTACCACACAAACAGAGTTCTGCACTTATAAAAATTAGGAGAGCTTGCTTTTGGGATTACCCTCGTACCTTGCAGAACCCCCCTACGCGTCTCACAGCGCTCTGCTCTGTAATAGATAATTTTCCAGGCTTTTGAGAAGTGATCGCGTTAATGTGACTGGGCAGTGTAGACCATGAGTTCCTGTCGCTCAGAAAAGACATGAATTTGCTTTCCGGCTTGTATAAATACAGTCAGTACTAGTAGGGATTCTAGACTTAGTCAAGCCGTTTTATTCTCATACATACAGGTTTGACTTGGTGCAATTTAGTACAGGCTTTACCCTTAAGTCATGATCGCCTGCTTGCTATATAAAGGTAGCGAGCGGAGCGTACACATGCGTCTAGCACGTGGCCAGTCAGTTCGCAGTAGGAAAGAAGTGACAACAGGTAGCTTCCTAACTGAAGCGTCTCATCCTCCTCCTCCCCTCCCTTGCTGTTTCCCCTAAACGACACCTCTTTCACCTTTTGCGCTCTCAGGAGAAGCGAGAAAACACAGGGCAGGACCAAGAAGCCGGATAAGAGGCGGCGGAACAGCGAGGGGTCAGCCGGCCGCGCGAGTGCGAACTGCGAGATCGAATTTCCGGGCCGCGATGAAAGTTACACGCGCCGCTGGAATTCCTGATGCCGCTTGCACCCAGGTGAGCTGCCGGCAACTTTCTTTGTCTTCTGTTCTCGGAGACCGTGAAAGGACGAAAGGGCGCTGTAACGCGCGGGACACCACGACGTGCTGCCTCAACTGTTTGGCGGCGTCTCGCAACAACTCGGCCCTTTATTTGAAATGCATCGAGCAAGTGACCTCCAACAGTGCGTCCATCGTGCTATGGAAATAACAGGTCAGAGCAGGCTGTGAAGGAACCGAAGGAGAAAGTCACGAAGGGAATTAGAGTTCAGGGAGAAGAAATTAAAACTATGAGGTTTGCCGATAGCTTTCTTATTCTGTCAGAAAGGGCAAAGGAAATAAAAGAGTAGTTGAATGTAATGGATAGCGCCGTGAAAAGTGGTTATAGGAGGAGCATCAGCAAAAGTAAAACAATGGTAATAGAATATACTACAGTAAAAAGCTACTGCTAAGGAAATTAAGTTAGCAAAACAGATCCTAAAAGTACTAGATGAATATTATTGTCTGGGAATTAAAAAAAAAAAAAAAAAAAAAAACAGTGCACGAAGTAGCAAGGATATAAAATGCAGGTTGGAAACAATAAGAAAGGTGTTTCTGAACAAAGGGAAATTTCCAATAAAAAAGAGTTACAGGTTTGCACCTGTTACTGTCCTTCAAAGTAGTCACGAGCGTTGTGTAGAACCGTTGCCAGCGATGTGGAAGGCGTAGTACACCGTTAGCAGAGCCTGTTCAGTTGATGGTGCAAATCGAGCGGTCTACTGCCTGTCGAATCTCTGGAACAGTTCTGAAACGAATGCCACGAAGTGGTTCCTTCATCTTAGGAATCAAATCAAAGTCACAGGGACTTCAGTCAGGGCCGCTACGGTCGCAGGTTCGAATCCTGCCTCGGGCATGGATGTGTGTGATGTCCTTAGGTTAGTTAGGTTTAATTAGTTCTAAGTTCTAGGCGACTGATGACCTCAGACGTTAAGTCGCATAGTGCTCAGAGCCATTTGAACCAACTTAGGTCAGGGGAGTATGGTGGACGGTACAGTACTTTCCAGTCCCATCGACCGAACAGAGCAGCCACAGCTAGCGCTGTATGCGCCCTCGCATTGTCGTGCAAAATGATGGGCGGATTGCGCAGAAAGTGTCGCCGCTTCTTTCGCAGAGCTGGTCTCAGGTGATGCTCCAAAAACGAACAGTAATACTGTGCATTGACGGTCTGCCGTGGGGGAACTCAATGCGTTAGGATAACACCATCACAGTCGTACACGAGAATCACCAGAACTTTAGACCGCTCCATTCGCACTATCCGCAGAACGGGCTCTGCTAACGGTATATTACGCCTTCCACAACGCTGGAAACGGGTTCTGTACAACGCTGGTGACTACTCTGAAGGGCAGTAACAGGTGCAAACATGTAACTCTTTCGTATCGGTTGTGAATAAATAGTTGCCACTGTTTAAAATCCAGCCCTCGTAAATTTAAGTTTTTTTCCTAAGTTAATTGTCTGGAATGTATTCTTATCCGGAAAGGAAACGTGGACCGTGAACAGTTCAGACAAGAAGAGAAAAAAAACTCTTGAAATGTGGTGCTACGGGACAACGCTGAAGATCATATGTGTACTTCAAATAATTAATGAGGAACTGCTCAACTGAAGAAGGGAAAAAAGAAGGGATCGCATGATACATCGTGAGGCATCAAGCAAACGTCAACTTCTTAATGGAGGGAAATGTAGGGGAACGATGGAGAGGGAGGAGGCGATAAAATAGCATATGTAATATTATAAATTAGTAATCACCTAATTACTTGTGAATTACATAAAAGAAAGCACACAAATGCGGCACTGTGCCAGATTCACGTGAAATGTAGGCAACACACCAAAAGCCTAGAAATTCACACACCTGCAACACCCTGAGATACAGCCCTCTCAACGACACTCCCGACGCATTCCCAAAACACAGTAGTGCCCATAATAAATTACCCAAATAGCTCAGCGTACAGTAGAGAGAGGATAAAAGGGGGGTAGGAAAAAGGGTTGATTGGTGGCTGAGGGGAGGGTTGTAGGAAAGAAAGGGGAGAACAGACAAAAGATGAGAAAACGGTAGGTATGTAATTTGGGGGTGGGGATAGCAGGGGTGTTGTAGGGTTGAGGAGGGGGCTCGACAAAAGAAGGTACAATGTTGGATGTGGGAGTTGGGCGGGTGGAGGATGGAAAGTCCTGTAGGGGAGTTATGGGGTGGATGGAGGTTCAGAGGAGGTAGGTGGTTCTGGGGGAAGGGATAGGCAAAATATGGTCCATCAGTATGCTATATTTTGTGCCTAACAATACACTGCAGTATTACATGAACATTCATTAATTTCATATTAATTTCGTCTTACTAATTACAGCATGTTAATATCTGAAGATAGGTAATAGATTGTATATATATTTTCAATTATTAAGTTGGTGTACAGGTTCGTAGCGGTTTTGTTTCGTGTGTTGGTGTTCCGGTTGCTATGGGTTTATTTATCGATCGTAATTTTTTATTTTCAGTACACTGTTGTTATTTGAGTCCACACAGTTATTTTGTCATTTTGAGATGGTGAGTGAAGCTGTGCACGGTATAAAATGTACTGCCTAGTGGAGAAATCGAAACAGTTACTACATATTCTTCAGTTAGTTCAGTAGAGGTTGGCGGCAGCGGAGACAGCCAGAAACATTTGCGCCGTGTATGGGGATGATGCCAATGGACAGAGAACGTTAAGCAAATACTTTCTCGCTTTAGGGAGGATAGTTTTGACACTAGTGCTCTTCACATTCAGGAAAACGTTCGGGATTTGATAAAGATCGTTTAAACGCATTAATTCGCAATGATCCACGTCAGTCGGTAACACCAAAAATGCAGGATGCAGGGCACCTTCTACCGAAATATAATTTTTCTCTGAATTGTATGTAAATAAATATTTGCAATATAAATGCTTTCTTTTAATAAGTCAGGACATTGCTTCACTGTATGTGTAAATTTAGGTAGAAGTCTGTTGACGTTTCATTGTATTTATCTGTGTCTTACTGTGAAACTTATAAGCTCTGGGATTAAGCCAAAGGAATTGTTATTTTCCTCGACTAACAACGATAATAGCAGTGCTTGTGCGTTGTAAAATCTTTGGGTAGGGAGTTGTTGCGCGGAGAGCGTGGAGAGAGAGGGAGACGGGTTTCAGCGCTTCTAGTGTGCGGAAGCGTGGTGTTAACGCTCTCGCAGTAGAGAGTACCATTTTCGGCGACATCATGTACGCGCGCCGGCCAGATGCCTAGTTGCAGGAGTACGGACAGTGGACGGGCGGAAGAGGTTGTATTAATTACCGTTCCTGTAATTAGCCTTGGCTCCACAAGATGCTACCGTCTTCAACAACAGCAACACTTCCAGCAACACAGTTTCGTCGTATGCACAGCACTGAAGTGAGACTGTTCATTGGTAGAAAGTATTAACGGCTAACCCAGCAGCACAATTGAAAGTGATTTGATTGATAAGATTTATTTAAATAATAATCAGTTAAACTCAGGGCGATTGTGTCCTCATTGCCCCCAGACATTGTTACCAAGCAGGATCCTTGTTCCTTTTTTTCCTAATATGCTAACTGAGTGTCATAAGAAACAAATTGAATAGTTACAGCCAGTTTATTAATGAATAATTTCACTTTTAAGAATATTAGCCTCAGTTTACTTTCAATTAACTGTTGTACAACAGAGGTTTCAGTACATGACTAAAGTAAAGCAATTTCATTTTTCAAGTTTGAGAATCAATCACTGGAAAAAAACCAAATCTAAAGAAATGCACAAATTAAGAGTGCGGAAGTTTTATTTATTTTAAATATAGCTTGGAGCACATGTCTGTTTCTTTTGTTACGTATTCTAGCGTTTAATTCTGTTCAAGTTAGTAAAAAAAGGCTCAGTTGTTCAGACAATAATATGAAATCCAATTTGCAAAATAAGTAACGGCAAAGCAAAAAGTGCTTGCTTTTTTTCTACATTTTTTTGATGACGTTATGTTGAGGTTACTGAAAGTCATTGTTCACGTAACGAAGTTCAGTATTAACATACAGTTTAATTACATCTTTTCAAATCATTACTCGATTGCCTTTTTCAAAATTTAATGCCAAATATAACGTAAGAGTGACTTCTCAGTTTTCTTTATCATTACATACTCACTTAAAATAAGTGTCAAAAAACGTGACAACCTTCAGTTGCCACATCAGTTTTTAATAATACAAGTTTTTCTTTCCCATCATCTTGTACAGGATTTCGGATGTAATTGCCCTAGTGGGCTGGCGGCCGTTAATTGTTTCCTTTTCGTTCATTAGTGTAACTTTTGGATTCATGGTCAGTGGTGCCCCGTTTTTGCCCAGTGTTGTTCGTGAGTGAATGTACAAAATAAGTTTCATCTTCCAACTTATATCCCTGTTCAGTTTAATTACTTTTTATTTTTAGTAGACTGTCCATCAGAAGGGTCGGTTGTACAATTTCCTCCTACTTATCAGTATCACTTCTTCGGGAAAGGTAGCCTTATCCAATTAAAAAAATCCATTAGGCATACACGCGATCCACGGTCATATTTTATATCGGAAGCAGGATAGGCCGATTAGTAAGAGGGATGTTACAAGTGTACACGAGAACTGGCAGATGTGATGAACTGCGATCATTCCACCATCGTGCGACATATGCTTGCAATGGGGAAGTTTCAAAAATCAGGTGTATGGGTACCGCATGCTCTAAGCCAAAACGATAAAAACCAGTGGGTGGCCACATGTGCATCACTGGTGGCTCGTCATCAACTGGTTCGTGAACAACACCGGTCAGTCCTATCCTATATCGTTACTCGTGACGAGAAAAGGTGTCTTTATGCTAACATAAGGAAAAGAAAGGAATCTTTGAACCCAAACGAAGTAGCAACTCCCCGTAAAGACTTGCAGGCATCCACAAAGGGTAACAACGATGGTGTGATGTAGTACAAATTGCTTCCCCGAGGCGTAACCATCACTGCTAACAATTATTGTCAACAAGTGAGACGTCTTGCAGAGGCAGTCGAAGAATAACGACCAGGAAGACTGCTACTCCGCGATAACGCCCGCCCACATTCTGCTAGACTGACAAAAACCGTTGTACAGGAATTGGATTCGGAAGTCATTCCGCACCTATCTTATTCACCTGATCTTGCACCCTCAGGTTTTCACCTTTTCCGCTCTCTGTCGAACATCCTTCAAGGAACTTTCTATAAAGATGAAAATGTGCTCCAAACATGGCTGGACTATTTCTTTACCTCAAAGCCACGTGATTCGTACATTAGTGGAGTCGAAAACTTACCCCAGTGTTAGCAGACTGTTGTAAATAATAAAGGAAAATATGATATTATTGATGACCAAAGACTCTGTTATGTGTATCTGTTTTGTTTATTAAACTTACGTAAAAACTTTACGAGCTTACGCACTAACCCAACATATAGTCATTGTTTTTGGAGGTAATCCACAGAACACTATTTTATCTAATTTTCTGTTTCCCAGACAAGTTTCACTAACGTTTCAGCATCATCAGTGGCCTTTTATTTTCCTTCTATTAAACAGTAAAAATGCTCTGTGCAACTTGCACACTCATAAATTTGAGTTTTTAAGACAGTATTCACAAATTTGAAGAACAGACCATATGCTGTGTCTTTTATGGTTTTTTTTTTTTTTGTTTTTGTTGCACTTATTTCTTTCACAGTTTGTCATCTGCAATCATATAGAACTTAATGTAGAAAAGTTATTTACTTCTACATTTTACGACTGGGAATGTTTTGGTTAGGCCTCACATCAACTAATTCTATGTGGAAGATTGTGTGTGTGTGTGTGTGTGTGTGTGTGTGTGTGTGTGTGTGTGTGTGCGCGCGCGTGCGTGCGTGCGTGTGTGTGCGTGTGTATTTACTACAGAAAGCAAACTCACATTGTGGAATAAATTCGCAAATTGTGAGCTGTACAGAGGAATAACAACTCAAATGCTAAGAAGACACCAACTCAAAAAAAAAGCAGCCGAAGAAGCGACAGTCTTGGCCGGACATCTGTTGATATCTTCGCGACGAAATGTCTATCTTCCAACCCGGTCCGAAATGCCACCGGTTGGAGGGGAGGATTCGCGAGTTTTGCCACTGTGATAACAGAGAAGTTCTCTGCACATTCTAAAATGTGATTAACTCTCCCAATAATCTGCTGAATGATCAACTAGAACTCCACAATAGGAAGGTTTTAGGTAATTTCAGGCTCATATTGTTAAAATAATTATGTCATTAAACCAATGGCTGTTCTTCCCAGGTGAATAATCGTCACACATATCAAGCCAGAATTAGTGTATCATATTTCCTACTACAACTGTATACCTTTTAGGTCAATATAATGTTTTCTTTACTAAACATAAGTTTCAAAAACAGATATTATTTTTGTGATATTTTATGAACGTGTGTAAACCGTATTACATATGTTACAGTTTCCTATATTATGTAGCTATATTGTAAGGATAGTAATATGAAATTTACTAGATAATTATACAGTTCCATACGGAATTCCATTGCACACTGTTAAATAAGAAATACAGTAAGTCATTATGACGCTCTTGCCTCTGTCTCATTCCAATCTCACCGAACCCTCCAAGCACTCTTTGCCCCCTTCCCCGCCCATTATTTTTTGGGATCACGGTTTGTTGTGAATCTAAATATGGTTATATTTACACTTTTGGAATGGGGAGGTTTTTATGGGCATTGTAAGGAGTGTGTCAGAATTCTCCATTACACTGAGAACAATACAGCCAACTTAACGCTATTCTTTGCATTGTGTAAGCACTCAGATATCTATAGTAAGAATCTGAGTGCGAAACAAGGGAATGTGATTCTAAGCATTGTAGTGAGACGAGGTCTGTCTGCGAGAGTGGAAGTAGTAGTGTCGGTCGAGAGCTCAGAGACAGAAGACGTGTCACGCTAGTCTCCCGTCGGTGATGGCAGATCTTACAACTCTCAAGGCCTGATTTCATGTATACAGCCAGCAGAGATTTAGATGGCCTAACTACGCTTGAAGATGGAATTCAAGGTAAAATTTGCAAGCATAGCGCAAAAGCAATTGCTCGTGTTTCTTAGTCCGAGTTTGCAATAATCCCATCTTTTGCTTGTCAGTTAAAGAAGCCTCCTTATCCTCCAAATAATAATAATTATTCTCCACACCTAATTAAAACTAAATACCATGGTTATTAAATGTTAATGTAACTTGGAAATTAAAAAAAATTGTTAATATAGCACTCAGCCATTATTGATGCCTATGCCATTGTAATTGTCATTGTCTGTTATTGGTTATGGGTTATGATGATTCTGAAGTGTTAAATAGACGTAATTTATGAAATCACTTCTCTCAAGTTATTTAGTAGTTGACAGGACCCAAGAAACTCAGTTTTATTAAATTCATTCTTAGTAACAATAAGCTTCAGCCGCTGCTGCTGCATGCCACTGCGAATTGCTGTAAACCACATTGAAAAAGGCAGCCATCTAAAGAGGTGAGTGCAAACCTTAGGGCCAAAACAGAGACACTGACACACCACAACGTGTCATTATAGCGTCCCCAGTGAAATAATAAGAAAAGACTTAAAAACAGTATTTATAAAGAAGAGACATTTAAAAATTGAATAAGATACATTTTTCTCATGTATCCGTATTATAATAATTTCTCTGTGTAAGTTTCGAGGGCAAAGAAATATAACAAAATGATCTAAAGAGACGACAAGATACGCTCTTTTGTTAATTTTTTAGTCGTCTTCACTACTTCTCTTGTCTTGGTTGCGTGTAGACGGACATCTTGCGAGTGCTGGCAAATGTAAGCATATTTGTACTAATTAAGAAAGTAATATACTTATTTAATATTATTGTTCACTTTTAATTTGTAAGAGGTGATCCCGATTTCATGTCCGCCTTTCTTGAATTAATCTGCATTCGAGTAATTTACAGTGCAACAATCGCAGCGGCCGATGCAGCCAGCGACGCCATTACGCGGCGATATTAACTTATCAAAAATTAGCGGAAGCGAAAAACTCGCCCGCTATTAACATAATATACATTTTTCTCCACAGCCGCCCGACGTTGCAGAAAATACGTAGCTTTAAGACTCTTATTTTCAGTACAACAGCCGAGAGCCAGAGCCAGGACTCCGACTACAATGCAATGGTTAACGGAGGTAAGACGAAATACACTCGCGTGTGTGTGGGCCGCAATTGTAATTAATCACTAAAGATTTTTTGTTTTAAAGTGAACTGACTAGGCAAGGAAATTGATATGAAAAGTTTATTCCATTGTTCAACTTATATGCTCATGTTTTAAGATTCAACGAGTCTAGCATTCATTAACATAACAAATAATGTAAGATTAATATTGTTAAAAAGGAGAACTTCAGAAAAGCATTTAACTGTAAATCAAAATAAAATGAAATATCATTTTTATTAAGGCCCACCACGTAAGTCAGCAACAATCAACATAATAATAATATATTAAATTACGACGGCCGACGGACGCGAGTACTCCAATCCAGTAAATTCCGTTGCAAAAGGCAGATTCTGTTTCACTTGTAAATCCTTGTTCAAAAACGCAGTCAGATAGTTTAGATATTCATCGTTACAGGTTCATTTATTCCTGTAGTTTTTCATATTCAAATACGCAGTCAGATAGCTTATCCAAATGTTAGTTTTAAGATTTTCATGTAACGATTTGTTGAGGGCTTAAAGGACAGTGAAACCGACACTCATACAACACGCACACAGTGTTACGCAGGTGAGATTCCGTTTACTGATAGCTCATGTTGCTAATCAAGTCTCTTTTCACAGACGAACATAGGCATATTTGTTGTATCAACGTTACATATACGTTGCATATACGTTACACATACGTTAAGGAAATGTTAAACACTTCGCCAAATAAATAATCCCGTTCCTCTTTCCTAGCAACGCCTTTGGCAAACCAAAGATCATGCACCTCATGCAGTGGTGCAGCTTTGTAATGATCTATGCTGTCGTTTTTACTAATGTTAACGTCAGTTGATGTATGAGTATGAGGAATGTAAGCTATAGCAATGTATTGGCTGTCAAATACGCACTGTTTGTTAATGTTTATTCCATGTGCATAATGTGAGCATTATTATGTATACTGAAGAGCCAAAGAATCTGGTATGCTTAGTTAATATCGCATATAGCCCCCGCGAGCACGCAGAAGTGCCGCAACACGACGTGGCATGGGCTAAGGACTCGACTAATGTCTGAAGTTGTGCTGGAGGGAATTGACACCATGAATCCTGCAGGGCTGTCCACAAATCGGTGCGAGTAGGAGGGTGTGGAGATCTCTTCTGAACAGAACATTGCAAGGCATCCCAGATGCGCTCAATGATGTTCATGTCTGCGGAGTTTGCTGGTCAGTGGAAGTGTTTAAGCTCGGAAGAGAGTTTCTGCAGCTACTCTGTAGCAATTCTGGACGTGTGGCGTGTCGCATTGTCCTGTTTGAATTGCCCAAGTCTGTCGGGATGCACAGTGGACATGAATGGATGGAGGTGGTCAGACAGGATGCTTATGCACGTTTCGCTTGTCAGAGTCGTATCTACACGCATTAGGGGCCCCATATCAATCCAAATGCACACGCCACACACCATTACAGAGCCTCCACCAGCTTGAACAGTCCCCTGCTAACATTCAGGGTCAATGGATTGATGAGGTTGTGTCCATAACCGTACACTTCCATCCGATCGATACAATTTGAAACGAGACTCGTCCAATCAGACAACATGTTTCCGTTCATCAACAGTCCAATGTCGGTGTTGACGGGGCCAGGTGAGGCGTAAAGCTATGTGTCGTGCAGTCATCAAGGGTACACGAGTGGGCCTTAGGCTACGAAAGCCCATATCGATGATGTTTCGTTGAACGGTTCGCACGCTGATACTTGTTGATGGCCCAGCTTTGAAATCTGCAGCAATCTGAGGAAGGGTTGCACTTCTGTCGCGTGAACGATTCTCTTCAGTCTTCGTTGGTTCCGTTCTTACAGGACCTTTTCCAGCCGCAGCAGTGTCTGAGGTTTGATGTTTTACCGGATTCCTGATATTCACGGTTCACTCGTGAAAAAGTCGTACGGGAAAATCCCTACTTCATCGCTACTTCGGAGATGCTGTGTCCCATCGGTCGTGCGCCGACTATAACACCACTTTCAAACTCACTTAAATCTTTATAATCTGCCATTGTAGCAGCAGTTACTGATCTAACAACTTCGCTAGACACTTGTTGTTTTATATAGGCGTTGCCGGCCGCAGACTTGTATTCTACCTGTATACATATCTCTATATTTGAATTCGCATGCCTATACCAGTTTCTATGGCGGTTCAGTGTATCTTTGGTGCGTAATCATGTCATTTAATAAGATGACTGATTTATAACACGAGATATATATGCTATTTTGAATATGACATGTCACATAGGCATACTGAATATTCTGTAACATGTGAGTAATGTTCTTAAATTATGTAAAGATTTTTGTTCCTCATATTGCGCCCTCCACCGTGTGATCCGTACTGAACCGTGGATTTTACTTTCAAAATCTTTCGTAAAGAATTTATTTACTAGCGATTCATCAAGAACATTAACACACTATGTGAGCGTGGAAGTAGTTGCCAAGAAGTAACTGATGGAAACAAATTAAATTTCAACCAATGGAAATTTTATTCATAAAAGCCTTTTCAAAAACGGATTTAAAATTAATAAGCAGAAAAGCACCCTCGAAATATCAAGTTACAATTTAACAAATGTGTATTCCTAAAAGCTTTTTCAAAACAGATTTAAAATTATAAGCAGGAAAGCACCCTCGAAATATCAAGTTACAATTATTCAGAGGCAGAATAAAAAAATTTTTATTCGTTACAGTAGGAGCCTTCGGGCTGAGAAGCTTCCGCTCCCTTTCAACACGGCCGTAGTCACGGCCGCCCACAGCCGACCTCTGAAAAACTACACTGGTGCAAATCTGCAACACACCAGTTTACTTTAAACTAAAAATTTTCACAACTCACACAAACACATTAACTATGCACCCAGTAAGAGGTATGGAAATGGTACAAAGACTCATACTAAGAAATTATTTTCCACCAAAAGTGCAATTTGTTTTTGAAAGGGCTCTTACGGTGGAAGGGTGGCAACTTTACAAAAATGACTATTTAAATAAAACCCATGAAATTCAGACTTACATAAAGTGTACAGCATGCTCTACTTTACACATATACCGCCGCGCAAGATGATAGGCAAGATAAAAACATATTTCAGGAATTCGGCCTTTACCTTAATTCTATAAATTCGTTAACACCGAATCCGACAAACATGACAGAGGCAGCTATTAACGTATGGCAGACCGACAGACAGACACTAACTGCCTAACAAATGCGGACGGGAGATAGACGAGCAAGCTGGGGACGAGAGACTGACCAAGAAAACAAGTAGAATTTAACAATTAAATGAAACAACATATCACAAATCACTTAACTTCTAAAACTCCGATGTCTGGCGAAGACCTGGCGCCGGACCCCCCAAAACGCTCTCCCGAATCGCCCGCTGCCAACAGCCGCTTCAACGGACGCAGGAAGGCGCGCCGATCTCCCGCCTCACGGCGTCGCAGCTCGCACCGGGCAGACCGATGTGGTAGGTTGGCTCCTGTTGCTCTCGTGTTGGCCGCGAAGCCACTACCCCTCGCTATACGGCGCAGCCCACAGGACTGCCGTGGCGACCTCACACGCGCCGACGCTCAAGACGGACAAGTCATCTTGTGTCCCAGTGCGCGACCGACCAACCGATCGATCCAACCGCCAATGCCCAGAGCCTAAACAAACTCGAGCAGTCTGGCGGCGTAACACATACTAGCACTCCGGACGACAAATAGACACTGACTACCGCGCACTGAGCCGGTTGACCAACTGAACTCGCCGAGACTGACTGACTGACCCAGCCTCACTCCGACTGACCAACTGCCCCGACTCGCTTCGACTGACCGACTCACCCCCCGCCAAGTTTTTTTTTTTTTACTTTATTGTTATTTTAAAACCTGTACAAATCAGGTAGGCTGGCAGCGGCACACTACGCCGCTCTTCAGCCATAGCGTTTTACAAGAGTATAAAAAATGGTGAATGACAATGAACAAAATGACGGGCAAAAGAGAGAGGTCACAGAGACACAAAAAACACGGAGTCGGTCACATGTGACGATAACAACACTGAAAACACGTTGGCACGGCGCACAAAACACTGATGAATCCGACGGCACAAGTGAACGTAGTAGTGGGACGGCGGACACCAAAAACACTATACAACGTCACACACACGAGACACAGAAGGCGACGATCTCCGGCGCGCAAATGTTCACTATGCGTGTGCGAGTCCGGGGACCTGCCAAGAGAGGAGGAGGAGGAAGGGGAGTGGGAGAGCGAGAGGGGAGAGCAGAGATGCCACGGGCAGGGGAGATAGGGGGGAGGGAGGAAGGGGGAGAGGAAGCCCGGGGGAAGAGGGGGAAGGGAGGGGACGGGGAGATGGAAAAAGAAGGGAAGAGAAGAGAAGGGAGGGAGGGTGCCGAAAGGAAAGGACACGGGAAGTGGGGGGCGAGGCAGGGTCAAAGTTGATAGGAGGGGTAGATGGAGGGGACGAGGACATCATCAGGGAGAGGGAGCTGGCGGAAGCCACCTTGGGAGAGGGTAAGGAGGGTGGACAGATGGAGACCGGGCGGGACGTGGGAATACAGGCGCAGCAGCGGGCGGGGGTGGGAGAGGATCGGGGAGACGAGCGGGTGAGGAGGATCAAGTTTACGGGAGGTGTACAGGATCCGTATCCTTTCAAGGAAAAGGAGGAGGTGGGGGAAGGGGATGAGATCATACAGGATCCGCGTGGGGGAGGGGAGACGGATGCGATAGGCGAGGCGGAGAGCATGGCGTTCAAGGATTTGGAGGGATTTATAAAAGGGAGGGGGGGCGGAGATCCAAGCCGGATGGGCATAACAAAGGATAGGGCGGATGAGGGATTTATAGGTGTAGAGGATGGTGGAGGGGTCCAGACCCCACGTACGGCTGGAGAGGAGCTTGAGGAGGCTGAGTCGGAAGCGTGCCTTGGCTTGGATTGTCCGGAGGTGGGGAGTCCAGGAGAGGCGACGGTCGAGGGTGACGCCAAGGTACTTAAGGGTGGGAGTGAGGGCGATAGGACGGCCATAGATGGTGATGTAGAAATCAAGGAGGCGGAAGGAAGGGGTGGTTTTGCCTACAATGATCGCCTGGGTTTTGGAGGGATTGACCTTGAGCAACCACTGGTTGCACCAAGTGGTGAACCAGTCAAGATGGGATTGGAGAAGGTGTTGGGAGCGCTGCAGGGTGGGGGCAAGGGCAAGGAAGGCGGTGTCATCGGCAAACTGGAGAAGGTGGACGGGGGCTGGCGGCGGCGGCATGTCCGCCGTGTACAAAAGGTACAGAAGGGGGGAGAGGACGGAGCCTTGGGGCACACCGGCAGAGGGGAAAAAGGTGTAGGAATCTGCGTTATGGATGGTGACATAGGAAGGACGGCGGGAGAGAAAGGAGCCGATCAGACGGACGTAGTTAATGGGAAGGGCGAAGGTTTGGAGCTTGAAGAGGAGACCGGAATGCCATACGCGGTCATAGGCACGTTCGAGGTCCAGGGAGAGGAAGATTGCGGAGCGACGGGAATTAAGCTGTTCGGAAAGGAGATGAGTGAGGTGAAGGAGAAGGTCGTCGGAAGAGAAGGACGGCCGAAAGCCACACTGGGTAACGGGAAGGAGGCGGTGCTGGTGGAGATGCTGGTGGATGCGGCGGGTGAGGATAGATTCCAGGACCTTGCTGATGACTGAGGTAAGGCTGATGGGATGGTAGGAGGAGACGGCGGACGGTGGTTTGCCGGGTTTAAGGAACATGAGGATACGGGAGGTTTTCCACAGGTCGGGGTAGTAACCGGTGGACAGGACTACATTGTAGAGCCTGGCCGGGGTGGAGAGGAAAGAGACAGGAGCTTCACGAAGGTGACGGTAGGTGACACGATCGTGACCAGGAGCGGTGTTGCGTTTTGTGCGGAGTGTAGCAATGAGATCCTGTGTAGTAATAGGGGCATTGAGTTCCGTGTGTGCAATGTTGTCCAAGTACTGGAAACCAGGAGCGAGGGGAGGGGAAGAGGTGTCAGTTCGATCGCGGATATCCGGGAAGAGGGAGTAATCGAACTGGGGATCATCGGGGATGGAAAATACATCGGAGAGGTAGGAGGCAAAGTGATTGGCCTTACTAAGGGAGTCAGGGAAAGGGCGATCATCATGGAGAAGAGGATAATAGGGGGAGGGTTTAGTTCCGGTAAGGCGACGGAAGGCCGACCAGAACTTGGACGAGTTGATTGGTAGGGCAGCATTTAAACGGGTGCATGTCTGCCGCCAGTCCCGGCGTTTCTTAGCCGCGAGCAAATTACGAATGTGTCGCTGGAGTTGCCGGTGGCGTCGTAGTGTGTCCGGGTCACGCATGCGGAGGAAGGCACGGTAGAGACGATGGGATTCACGGAGGAGGAGAACGGCCTGTGGGGGTAAGGTAGGACGGTGGGGGTGGATGGCGACAGTAGGGACGTGGGCCTCCACGGCCTCAGACAAGGTCTGCTGGAGAAAGGAGGCGGCTTGGGTGACATCGTCAGGGTGGTGGTAGGTAAGAGGGTGGCTATCGACCTGGGTGGAAAGGGTATCCCGGTAGGCATTTCAGTCGGCGCGGGAATAGTCGTGGACATACTTAGGGGGAGGGTCAGTACGAGGGTCGGGGCGAGGGCGACGACCGTCTGAAACGGTGAGGAGGACAGGGAGATGGTCGCTACCAATAGGCTCCAGGACATCCACCGTTATGCGGCCAAGGAGGTTGGGGGAGGAGAGGATAACATCAGGAGTGGAGTTGGATTCGGGACGGGTGTGCTGGGGGATGGGAATGAGGTCGCCTTGAAGGGAGGAGAGGAACCGATGCCACCGCCGTAACTGGGCGGCGGAACGACTATGGATGTTGAGGTCGGCGGCGATCACGTAGGAGGAGAAGGTACGGTCAATGTGGGAGAGGAAGTCGAAGGGAATAGGGGCGTTCGGGCGGACATAGATGGTGGCGCAGGTAACGGTAAGGCCAGGGAAGAAGAGACTAAGGATCAGGTGTTTGGTGGGGTCGGGAAGGAGAGGTTGGAGCCGAACGGGGATCTGGCGATGGTGCCCAATGGCAACTCCGCCACGCGCAATTGGGAGGGGATTGTCGGAGCGGTGGAGGAGGTAGGGCGAAGTGTGGACGGTGTGGTGGGGTTGGAGGAAGGTTTCATTAAGGAGGAAGGCGTCCACGCGGTGGGTGGCAAGGGTATGGAGAAAGAGGTTCTTGTTGGCGGGAAGGGAGCAGATGTTGTTGAAAAGGATACGTTGCTGTCGCGCCATGACAGGGATTTAAACGAGGGTGTCAAGACGGGAGAAGGTGAAATGGGCCTGGTTGTTGGAGTAGGTGGCGTACATTTTGAGGTGGAAAACGGATCGGGCGGCGAGGGAGATCTGTTGGAGGGTGTGTGGGCGCTGAAAAGGATGTACATTCTGCACGACAATGGTGAGGAATCGGATGATGTCCTCAGCGGTAGGGGGTGGGCGAAGGGAGTTGCCGGGAGGGGTGGGGGCGTCCAGAGGGCGGACAGGAACGGTGAGTTCAGGAGTGGTAGGAGGGGGTCGGGCCTTACACTTCTGGGAGTAGGTGGGATGAGGGAGGTTACAGGTATTACAGGAGGGGGGGGACTGGAGATTGGGGCACTGCCGTAAAAAGTGGGCTTGCCTACAGTGCGGGCAGGTGGGGGCCTCGCGGCACTCAGATGTTGGGTGCGCATTATATCGCAAGCACCTTTGGCAGCGGAGGGATTGAGGAGGGGAACGGGAGGGGTCAACTTTATGACGCTGGTTAAAAAGGAGGGCACCCTCCTTCAGGAGACGGTCTATGGAGGGGGCGTGCTCAGAAAAAACGCGCATAAGGCGGGTGGGGCCGGCAGCGTTATGGATCCGGCGAACCGCACGCACCTCCAGATGGGGATGGGCCTGAAGCTCCGCCAACACCTCCTCCTCCGTGATCACTGGACTGAGCCGAGTGATCACGGCGGTGAGGGTCGGCGGGCGACGCGGAGGTTGGGGTTGGCGGGAGGGAGGTGGCGAGGGAGCAGGGGTGAGAGAGGCATGAGGGCCAAAGCGGGTGATAGGAATGCGGGAAAGGATGTCCGTGTGGAGGGTAGGGCTGGGGGAGGAGAGGAGTACCGAATCACGGCGAGGAGTGAGGAGGGAGATGGGGGCACCAGGACAATTCTGGCGAAGGAAGAGGGTGAGGTTCCGGGCTTCAAGGAGGGAGGGATCCGGACGGGAGAGGAGGTAGCGGTAGGAGGAGGGGGTAGAGGAGGAGGAGGAGGGGGCAGGGATGGGCGGGGAGACATCCATGGCAGCAGGGGTGGGGGAAGGGGGACGAGGCGGAGCCTTTTTGGGTGCAGACGAGACAGGAGTGCCACTGAGGCGCTTGACGGCGGCGGAGGAGGTGTGGGGGATAGGAACAACTGGAATGTGGCGGGGAGTGGCAGGTCCCGGGGCTGGAGTCGGCGCCGGAGATGGTGACGGTGTCGGTGAAGGCGAAGGCGACGGCATCGATGACGATGACGGTGGCAGTAGCGGCGGTGATGGCGAAGGTGACGGGGAGAGCTGGGCGTGGGCAGTGGCCCGACGGGCCACCACCCGAGCCGGAGCTGCAGTGACAGGCTGGGGGAGTGGGGGGAAGGGATCGGAACGAGAGGAGCGAGAGGAAGAAGCGGGAGAGGGGGCGACAAAGATAGAGGGTGAAGGGAGAGTGAGGAGAGGCGGAATGGAAGGAGGGGGGTGGGACTGGGCACACCAAGTTATAGTGGTGGAAGCGGCGGAAGGGGATGTATAGACGATGGCGGTGGTGGTAGTAGTGACGGTGGTGGTGGGGGCGGACATGACGACAGGAAGAAAAAACGCACAGCACGAAAAGGAAAGGACACAAACTGGGAAACGGCGAAGACGCAGACGGACGAAGACCGGCGAAGACGCAGACGGACACAGACCAGGGCGGACGGCGGCGGCGACGGCGGCGGCGAGCACCGGCTGGCGGCGACGGCGGCGGCGAGCACCGGCTGGCGGCGGCGGCGGCGGCGGCGGCGGCGGCGAACAGACGGACGGACGGACGGACAGCAGGCGAGACGGACAGCGAGCAGGCAGGCAGGCAGACGGACGGACAGCTACAACAGTAAGCGGCGGGCAGGCAGACAGACAGACAGACACAATCTTCGAAAGCGAAGATTCCAACCAGAGAGTAGCCCAGGCTTTGGAATCCGGCGCCTTCGAATGAGGGAATCCAACCCTCTGATGCCCCCGCCGAGCTCATAGCGCCCCTTAAATGCACGTGAACAGGCAACTTTTCCCCTTTCCCACCAGAGGGAGACACCAAAGCTGCGATTTCCATAGCCCGCGCCACCGCCAGAAACGGAAGGCGACTGCTTCACACTACGCTCAAGTACGTTTTAGTAATTTTCAGTTCTACTTTCACTTGCGGATGGGCGAAATCATGACTGTGTGAGATATATGAATAGTCATTTACAGTCAAACGGCGGAAATTGCCGTCAAAAAGTTGTACATGACTGTGGTGTCCCATGAAGAAAAAAAAACAATAACAAGAATGTCGTTACTGAATGATCGTTGTTATATCCGTTCTCGCTGTAGTATTGGAAGATCCCAATCCACATATCCCGAGCACGCCATTCTGGGGGAAAAGTGAACGTCCTGGCTAGTGATGCCTAGTAATGTTGACTTTCACTATTACACGCCACTGCACAGTGATGGATAACTGGCGTATGATTTGCTTTGAAACGCTAATTGAGCAGGTCCGTTTTGCGACTCTTAGCTGAGTTTGTAATTGCAAGTAATATCATAAGAAGAAAATCTACCCAGAGCCTCAAGTATCTCATTTTTACGAACGGATACACTCATAGCATCGCCGGCCGCGGTGGACGAGTGGTTCTATGCGCTTCAGTCCAGAACCACGATACTGCTGCGGTCGCAGGTTCGAATCCTGTCTCGGGCATGGGTGTGTGTGATGTACTTATGTTAGGTTTAAGTAGTTCTAAGTTCTAGGGGACTGATGACCTCAGATGTTAAGTCCCATAGTGCTCAGAGCCATTTGAACCATTTGAAACACTCGTAGCATCCTAGTCAACTGTCTCTCCAAACGATGACGCATCTGAGATCAAACAAACCGATAGGTCGCTATGCGAAACAATGGAAAACGAAAATGTATGGGTCAAGACAGTTAAACAAGTCTATGACCAGACGTTAGCAGAACGGTGGACTGGCAGGTGTGTCCTGATTCCCTGGCCTCGCAGGACACCTCAGTAGCACGTTTCCCTATGTCTCGTTTTTCTATTTTATTCAAAATTCGCTTTCCAAACGCCTGTGTACGACATTAGTCATTTGAAAAACCGAATTACTTATACAATCGCCACAATACGCGCGTAAAGAATAAATAAAACTAAAGTGCAGATTATAAAACCGAAAACAATCGATTTTTTACAGAATAATTGAAATGGATCAAAAAATTACTCACCGAGTGGCGGCAGAACACACTCATAAAAGAGGGCTGTAATTAGCAAGTTTTATGAGCCAGTGGCTCCTTTTTTCAGGCAGAATGGTTGAAGGAAAGGAGTAGGGGTGGAGGAAAAGGACTGGAGATGTCTAGGCAAAGGGGTAGATTTCGGGAAAGTCACCCAGAATCGCGGATCAGGGGAGACTTGCCGCACGGGATGAGAAGGAAAGACTCATTGTTGGGGACTGCATCGGACGAGATACGAAAAAGGTCTCATGTTTTCAAATCTCGTCCGATGCATTCCGCAACAATCACACTTTCCTCCTCATCCCGTGCGGTAAGTCTCCCCCTTCCTTCCCTTCAACCCTTCTGCCTGAAGAAGAAGCCACTGGCGCCGAAAGCTTGCCTAATTATAAACTTCTTTTATGTGTGTATTCTGCCGCCGCTTGGTGAGTACATTTTTTTATCCATCCAATTGAAGTACAGATTAGATGTGGGTACAACCAAAGCGGCACATATTGAAATGTACTCAAAAATTACTTGAGTCAATTAAACAGGAAACATTTCTCATACTGGGTGGTCAGAAACAGTCTCGAAAGTCTGCAAGGGTGGCCGGCCGGCGTGGCCGAGCGGTTCTAGGCGCTGCAGTCTGGAACCGCGCGACCGCTACGCTCGCAGCTTCGAATCCTTCCTCGGGCATGGGTGTGTGTGATGTCCTTAAGCTCGTTAGGTTTAAGTAGTTCTAAGTTCTAGGGGACTGATGACCTGAGAAGTTAAGTCCCATAGTGCTCAGAGCCATTTAAACTATTTTTTTTCTGCAAAGGTGTTGTAGCGGAGGTTTATCGGAGAAAGAATTGTGGGGGTAGGACGTCAAACTGGCCGAACTGGAGCAGGAGAGGCACCACAGGACATTTTATTTTCCACTGTCTATATTTTTACAAATAAATTCATAACACTTCGTCAGCATGACCAGGAAGGATTCAAGATTCACACTCATAGCAGTTGAAGTTCAAAAACATAACAAAATAATTTTTTTTACATGTGAAATTTCATCATTTTTTCACTTAATATTGGCTGCATTTGTTGCTATAGATACATTTTTCTTATTAAGTAAGAGAAATCCTTCGATGAATTTTGCACAGCATACAAACCATACTTACAGGTGTATGAAACTCTAGAATTTATTTAATTTATGAAAAAAATGAATGAGCTGTTACGTTTTAAACTTCATTTTTAGAAAAAAACTCAAATTTTATAGTTAATTACCTCAATTATTACCATAGTCTTTAATATATTTGGAAAATTTTAGAGTTTTGCATTAAGGAGGTTGTTTTTAATAAGCGTACTAAGTTTGAAAGCAAATACAAAATTTATTTTGGATGTTACATGTACCTAAGCACGGAAATTTTTTGGTTTTTGCGGAAAATGTCACTTCTGCTTTTTTTGCTTGTATTTGCTTTTTCTGCTTGTATTTGACATTCTTTTAGAACTATCCAGCACCATAAGCAGGTTCTTTTTCATTTTCTAAATCAGTTTTCTTCCTTTTCACGTTCCTATGATGAACTCTTCTTGATTTTATCACCTCCAAAAATATTTATCTGCTTTCACTGCACGCTCTCTGTCTATCGCATACAAAGCTTTGTTGCAGTTCACTCCAGGCTTAATTCCCATTTTCTCTAAAATATATTTCCTGTTTCACACACTATCATTAAAACACGAAACTCTGTCATAAACAACAATATCAAGTGCATTTCTGCCCCACAAAAATGATTTTTGGCAATCTTTCCCATACACATTGGATAAAATTTTCATGAATATTGGGTACTGCCGTGAAGACACTTCTTCAATAAGTTTTCATTTGCAGGGTCCCTGAATACAGCTTTAATGGCTTCCATTACAGCAGTTGGTAGAGAATTCCTGTGATGATATTCTTGACCGCCAGCAATTGACCTTTGGTAGCCACACCATGATTCGCTTCTTTTTGGGCACAAGTTATGGATGCAGGTATTGCCTGTGGACATGTTGTAGCAGTATAAGGCCCAAACTGCTTGCATCCCCTGTGTTCATTCTTATTGCCAAGCAATAATATGCCGCCGGCCGGTGTGGCCGAGCGGTTCTAGGCGCATCAGTCTGGAACCGCGCGACTGCTACGGTAGCAGGTTCGAATCCTGCCTCGGGCATGGATGTGTGTGATGTCCATAGGTTAGTTAGGTTTAAGTAGTTCTAAGTTCTAGGGGACTGATGACCTCAGATGTTAAGTCCCATAGTGCTCAGAGCCTTTTGAACCATCTGAATAATATGCCAGTAACATCTCAATTTCTGCATCCGTCAGTCGCCTTCTCCCTTTTATTCCCTTCCCATCAGGTAACTTTTTCCTGACAAATCTTGTCTCAGCCTTCTAAGTCTAGTGCCTAGTCTTTTCTGCAGATGTACCACACATTCTAATTTCTGCACAATAGTCTCAGCTCGATATGGAGCACAGTTTTGAACTTCAAGGAAAGCTTTACTACCACCATCACCAAGGTACTTCACATATCGCAGGCCACGGTAGGCAACAGATCTGGCAAACAAGCTCACAACTCCCTGCACTTCCACACCTTCACTTAAACCTTCGTGGTTCATATTACATTCATGACCTGGCATCCCTTTCACACAACCATTACAAAATTTGCTCAACACTTCAACATGTAACAACACCATTCAGGAAAGTATGCCCTCTTTTTTGCCAGGTATCATCAAAAGCAGCCACTATGTCTTCTGCAGCACTTTCCATTGATGACTGTGCAACTTCTCTTACAGACCCAAGCAGGTAGCCACAATATCTCTCAAATTTAGCTGGAAGAGACGGAAGATTCATCACTGCACGAAGTGTTCTTGCTGCCTTCTGTCCCCTACCAATACAGCACATGCCATATGCTACTCTCAAATACACACCATAACCTTTGTTTACGATTTTAGATGTCATGTAAGATGCACAACGTTGCATTTGCTGCATATCACAGATAAGTTCGTAGCAAGGCCTTTCCTGGCACTCTCATCTTCCACCACAGAAACACACTGCACACGAAAGCAATTCTTGCACATAACATTGTCCAATATTAACTTTGACAGTATGTTAACATCAACAATAATATTACACGAACCTTCAGATTCACAGCCTCCGTTTTCATTAGCACCATAAACAAGTTTCCTTCTTGAAGCACCCGGCGTTGCTTTGTTTACCGGCTCATAGAGATTGCAGTCTTGAGCCACTAGTGTAGCATCTGTTGTAGCGCTGTTTAATGTGTATCTGTTGCCCTGGTGACGTTGTTTACGGTAGAAGCAACGAATTCTAGGCATCTTGTGCGATAATATGCCACAAACGACAAATTTAAGTTAGGTGAATAAAAGCTATGTCTATTTGGTGTGAGGAAATCAAGGGAAGAACACGTTTGGCGACACAGCCTCTGGTAGGCTGCTTGAATTTGCGCACGCGACGACTTGATTGACTAACTTCAGTGCTAAATAACTCGAGAACATCGCAACGTATCGATTTTTTTCCTAAGCATTATCATTTCTCAGCACTACATCCCTTGCAACATCTTTTACAAGCTTTTTAGACTGTTTCTGACCACACAGTATAATGAGTCTGACGCTACAACACATTGGAAGCATAATGCAACTTTTAAGGCACCATATTCATAAAGTGTGCTTAAGGAAATCGAGTGACATCCGAAACTAAATGAAATCTCGCGGTTGCTTAGAGCAAGGCACGTGAATCCCACTCAGTGATCGGTGTTACACCTACCAAAGGACATCTAGCATTTCCGTGTTACAATAGTTTATCACAGCGTATGGATTAATCAGACCCGTACAAACAATGAAAGTAAATACATTTTTACTGTGCTCTGGCAGTTAACAACATTAGTTCGTGTAAAACGAGTGTAATTTTGCTGTACTCCTCACATAAAACAATACAATCTTGCATAGCAGTAGTTAATGCCTCTAACAGAATAAATTTGACCAACAGAAATACAGCAGTAGGGGGTAAGCCACATTTACATAAAGCGAAGTATACTTAATTGAGAAGGTTGCATAAGTAACCGAATTCAATAGAGATTACCTGCGATATAGCTTTGTTATGTTTGAATCTTATGCATGTGATTTGCTCTCAAATGGCTCTGAGCACTATGGGACTTAACTGCTGAGGTCATCAGTCCCGTAGAACTTAGAACTACTTAAACCTAACTAACCTAAGGCATCACACACATCGAAACTGCGACCGCAGCGGTCGTGCGGTTCCAGACTGTAGCGCGTAGAACGGCTCGGCGACTCCGGCCGGCTATGCATGTGATTCTTTTTTAATTCTCTATTCCAGAGGTGTGATTGCAATCTGTTCCATTACAAACCCTCGATTCTTTTTAGGCAAATACTGGGCGAACTGGTGCTGGGGAAGGGGTCACAGTTGGCAGTACTTGAGAGAGGGGGCGATGGGATTAGCGGAAACTAACACAGTAATTAGATTTAATTATTCAAGACTTGCCTCAGAGAATATTTACTCCGTAGGCCTACTACTTTTGATGAAAGTCCACTTTCCATGTACACGTCAGTGTTTAACGGATCACGTTGATGGGACTCGCAGACGGCGCTGTGTTGAATTAATTATCCGATATAACTGCATTTGATTTAGAGCAGAGTATCGGTTAAAAAAAGAAGAGAAAAAATATAAGCGGTACGGGAAAGGATCGAGTGCTGCAAATACACCCCTGGAAATGGAAAAAAGAACACATTGACACCGGTGTGTCAGACCCACCATACTTGCTCCGGACACTGCGAGAGGGCTGTACAAGCAATGATCACACGCACGGCACAGCGGACACACCAGGAACCGCGGTGTTGGCCGTCGAATGGCGCTAGCTGCGCAGCATTTGTGCACCGCCGCCGTCAGTGTCAGCCAGTTTGCCGTGGCATACGGAGCTCCATCGCAGTCTTTAACACTGGTAGCATGCCTCGACAGCGTGGACGTGAACCGTATGTGCAGTTGACGGACTTTGAGCGATGGCGTATAGTGGGCATGCGGGAGGCCGGGTGGACGTACCGCCGAATTGCTCAACACGTGGGGCGTGAGGTCTCCACAGTACATCGATGTTGTCGCCAGTGGTCGGCGGAAGGTGCACGTGCCCGTCGACCTGGGACCGGACCGCAGCGACGCACGGATGCACGCCAAGACCGTAGGATCCTACGCAGTGCCGTAGGGGACCGCACCGCCACTTCCCAGCAAATTAGGGACACTGTTGCTCCTGGGGTATCGGCGAGGACCATTCGCAACCGTCTCCATGAAGCTGGGCTACGGTCCCGCACACCGTTAGGCCGTCTTCCGCTCACGCCCCAACATCGTGCAGCCCGCCTCCAGTGGTGTCGCGACAGGCGTGAATGGAGGGACGAATGGAGACGTGTCGTCTTCAGCGATGAGAGTCGCGTCTGCCTTGGTGCCAATGATGCTCGTATGCGTGTTTGGCGCCGTGCAGGTGAGCGCCACAATCAGGACTGCATACGACCGAGGCACACAGGGCCAACACCCGGCATCATGGTGTGGGGAGCGATCTCCTACACTGGCCGTACACCACTGGTGATCGTCGAGGGGACACTGAATAGTGCACGGTACATCCAAACCGTCATCGAACCCATCGTTCTACCATTCCTAGACCGGCAAGGGAACTTGCTGTTCCAACGGGACAATGCACGTCCGCATGTATCCCGTGCCACCCAACGTGCTCTAGAAGGTGTAAGTCAACTACCCTGGCCAGCAAGATCTCCGGATCTGTCCCCCATTGAGCATGTTTGGGACTGGATGAAGCGTCGTCTCACGCGGTCTGCACGTCCAGCACGAACGCTGGTCCAACTGAGGCACCAGGTGGAAATGGCATGGCAAGCCGTTCCACAGGACTACATCCAGCATCTCTACGATCGTCTCCATGGGAGAATAGCAGCCTGCATTGCTGCGAAAGGTGGATATACACTGTACTAGTGCCGACATTGTGCATGCTCTGTTGCCTGTGTCTATGTGCCTGTGGTTCTGTCAGTGTGATCATGTGATGTATCTGACCCCAGGAATGTGTCAATAAAGTTTCCCCTTCCTGGGACAATGAATTCACGGTGTTCTTATTTCAATTTCCAGGAGTGTATTTCACTTCATTGTAATCACGTACATCAAGCACACTCAATAACATGAATAGTAGGGGATGGTCTTTTCAGACTTTCACCCCTAGCCAGCCCTGTAATAGAAGCTTAATTTATTATTCGATTTCGAAATGACAGCATTCACTTTATGTGTGCTGCAGTCTTTCTCTGAAATTATAAAAAAAAAACTCTGGAAAAGTTAAGTTTATCCAAAGGTGAAAAAGTGTCACATATCATGTACCTAGAAAAAGTATTCTATTGAAATTTAAAAGTGCTCGGCCGAGAAAATCTTGTCAATGCTGTATTTAATAGTCTATCACTGATATTATCACTCTGCTAAACACCGTTAATCAAGTGAGTCAAATTAAAAAGAAGTTTTATTTAAAAAAAGACAGTTACAAGTTAAAAACATTTTGAATTAGACGCTATTGGCAACTAACACAAATTTCCATTTTCAAGACACCGGAAAATTGTTAACATATGAAAGAAACTCAGTTCCTTTCCAAAAGCATGAGTTTCGTGTTCGAAGACGTTCTTCCGTTTCAAGGCACAAGATGGTGCACAACTGGCGAAGTATGGCTTAATCGTACACACGTTATGTACCGAGTTTAAAAAAATATATACAAAAATTTACTCAGCATAAAATTCTGTAACTGAAGAGTTAACAATATCTTCTAAACATGTTTAGCGTATTATACAATATTTAAATATGTGAAAATTCCTGACATTTAAAAACGATGGATAAAAGACAACCTCATGACTCACAACAACAACAAAAAACTGTAGAAAATGTCGGAATCCGCTTATGGCTGTATATAGTGCAAATTCCTTCATGTGATTCTAAAATCAGTCACTAGATCGGAACACCAACCAGGCAACGTCATGTGTTCCTAGGTACGCTATACTCTAGGTACAACATACTCTACTACTACACTGGTACAAAAAAATCCCAACACCAAGAAATAATTAATGTAAGGTAATGAAATTTTAGTAATCCATTTATCTAGGTAACATATTTAAGGGATTAACGTTGCCAGCTCGCAGGTTAATTAATGTAAGTGCGAGAAATGCTATTGCAAATGTGAAGTGCTGGTACGTTAATATCCGGTGTAACCGCCAGAACGTTAAATACAACGATACAAACGTGCATGCATTGTGTTGCATAGGTGCCGTTTGTGCGATGGAGCTCCATGCCTGATGCACCTGATCGGTCAATATATGGACGGTTAACGCTGGTTGTAGGTGACGCTGGAGTTGTCGCCAGATGATGTCCCATATGTGCTCGATTGGAGACAGATCTGGTGATCGAGGGGGCCAAGACAGTACGTCGACACTCCGTAGAGCACGTTGGGTTACAACAGCAGTATGTGGGCGAGCGTTATCCTGTTGGATAACACCCCCTGGAAGGCGGTTCATGAACGCCAGCACAGCAGGTCGAATCACCAGACGCACAAATTTGCGGTCAGGGTGCGTGCGATAACCATGAGAGTGCTCCTGCTATCATATGAAACTGCATCCCAGAGTGTAACTCCAACTGTTAAGTCCAGTGTGTCTAGGCCGCGGTCAGGTTGGGTGTAGGCACCTTACCTGGCCTTCTTCTAACCAACAGGTAGTTACCGTCAGTTTCCACCCTGCCCTCCAATGAGCTCTCGCTAGATACCACTGAAGCCGCAAACGGCGGTGGTTTGTAGTCAGAGGAATGCAAGCTATAGGGGTCTGGCTCGAAGCTGTCCTTGAAGTAACCGATTTGTTACAGTTTGTTGTGTCATTGTGGTGCCAACTGCTGCTCGAATTACTGCTGCAGATGCAGTACGTTAGCGCCAGAGCCGTACGCCGCACACGATAGTCCACTCTCTTGGTAGAGCCACGTGGCCGTCCGGAGACCAGTCTTTCTGCTACCGTACATTCTCGTGACCACCGCTGTAGCAGTTATGTACAGTGGCTACATTTTTGCTCTTTCTGTAATATTACAGAAGGAAAATCGATCTTATCGTAGCCGTATTAGATGACCTCCTGCAAACACAGTGAGCTGCTGATAATGACGTCTTCGTCACCTTAAAAGCGTTCTTGGCTAACCTCTTCTCACTATGCCCAATCTCAAAGCAATTAACACTCACGACCGTTGCAGTGCATAATTAAAGCACACCTGATTTAAATCCTCATGCTTGAACTTCTAGCGGCACTCACGTGCGACAGATGCGACATTTGAACAGACGTCATCTTTAGGATGTAGAAACACGCCTACCAACTTTCGTTTATCTCGCACAACTGCTTCTTGGTGCTGGGATTTTTTTTCCGTCAGTGCAGCTTGAAAGTAAGTAGCGTATATCTTACTTATTCTTTGGAAGAAACGGGAAAAAGAAATTCTCATCCTTTTTGAGTTCACTACCAATACCAAATAACTGATGATGGTCGAAGTAGAGATGATATAAAATGTAGACTGGCTCTGGCAAGGAAAGCGTTTCTGAAAAAGAGAAATCTGTTAACATCGAGTATAGATTTAAGTGTCAGGAAGTCGTTTCTGAAAGTATCTGTATGGAGTATAACCATGTATGGAAGTGAAAAACGGAAGATTAACAGTTTAGACAAGAAGAGAATAGGAGCTTTCGAAATGTGGTGCTACAGGAGAATGTTGGAGATTAGATGGGTAGATCACGTAACTAATGAGGAGGCACTGCTAGAATTGGGGAGAAGAGGAATTTGTGGCACAATTTGACTAGAGGAAGGGATCGGTTGGTAGACCATGTTCTGAGCCATCAAGGGATCACCAATTTACTATTGGAGGACTGTGGAGGGTAAAAATCTTACAGGGAGACCAAGAGATGAATACAGTAGGCAGATTCAGAAGGATGTAGGTTGCAGTAGGTACTTGGAGATGAAGAAGCTTTCACAGGATAGAGTAGCATGGAGAGCTGTATCAAACCAGTCTCTGAACTGAAGACCACAATAACAACAACAATAACCAATGCCTTACTAATTTGTACCTATTCAGTCAAGCGCTTTGGTAATCTCTGCTTCTGCATTAGCACTCTGTACGAGTTGTACTCGATTCTCAGACAGAAAGTTCTTTGGTTATCTCTGCTGTTACATTAGCGCTTTGTTGAAAGTTTATATGAGTCTCAGACAGCTAGTGCATATGACTTCCTTTCCTTAGATTAAATAACGACTGTAGCGACAAAAAGGCATTGGCCACGAAGTTGTAATAAAATAAATTTTCCATACCATGGAAACAGCAGATCCCAAACGCTAAGACAGAGGGAGAGAGACTGCCAAGGAATGAATCACCCCTCTCATCTTTTCACCAGTTACCAAATACTATTATGTGAGAGTGCATGTCATCCCATATAACGTTTTCAGTATATCTGCAACTAATATTTTTAGGAGTATTAAAAAAGTCATCAAACGGCACGCCACTTTCTGTGCTACTAGTCACTTCAAATTTTGCTATCTTGTCTTCAAATCTTTATCATATAACATTGGTGTGCGTGATACATCCGATCGATTATCCGGATCCAACTCTGAATCCGCAAACGAAGACGGTAACTTGCGGTCAAATCAGATGAAGCTGTTGGTTCGAATGTAATGAACTTTCTCCAGAGTTATAGAGATATAGTGTACATTTCCTGGTCGTTGTATTGAGTCAGTATCCTGAGTATATGTTCCGAGTGATCCTGGACGTATGGTAGTTTATTAGGTATTGCTGATGACGAACCGGCCATTGGTGAAGCTGACAAGCTTCACTGTTCGTCTATTACATATTTTTACGAGCTTCAAACAGGAGCGACTTATTTTCAGTTACCAGCGTAGTTACTAGTTTAGTTTTGTAATTTCTTTCTTGTTTGAGTGCTTATTAGGCACAATCTTTTATTTCAATAACAGTGTAGTGTAGAGTACTGCCTTTGCTATCTACCCTTGTATCGACCCTCGTATAGTGCAAGCTTTTATTTGTTTTGGTTAGAATAGCTCAGTGTCGGTTAGGCCGTCAGTGAGAGTACACCACGAGTTCCTGCTGCTAATAAGGTGAGTAAACCATTAGTTTATTACATCTTTTTACAAGCTTCAAACAGGATAGACTTCAGTAATTGATAGGAACTGCGATTGCTGTGTACAGATGCGAGCTCAGTTGTTGACCCTTCGCTCACAGCTCCAGGCTGTGTTGGCTTCCGTCACACAGCTTGAGGATGCTGTCAAGTGGCATCACTGTGGGGGGTCGGTCGCGGGGATGCAAAGGATGTCAAGCACATCCCACTTGTCCACCAGTTGGTTCATTGCTGTCGCTGCCCCGGGTACTGTCTGCACTGAGATTGACCCCTCACCCATGGTCGAGTGGAAGATCATTCCAAAGTCTGGCAGGCAGCAAAAAACTTTCTGAGGGGCTGATCATAGGGCCTCCCCAGTTCGTTTGACGAACAGGTTTCGGGCGTGATCTGTGGCTGACGAAGTCTCTGAGCCAGATGCCGTCGTCCACCCTGTTCCAGAAGGAGCTTCTCTGCTCACAAGGTCTGAGCATTCACAGAGGGTGAGTTTGCTGGTAGTTGGGTGCTCCAACGTTAGGCGCATAATGGGGCCCCTTAGGAACATGGCTGCGAAGGAGGGGAAGGAAGCTAGTGTGTACTGTGTGTGTTCGTACCAGGGGAAGTTATTCCGGATGTGAAAGGGGCGCTTGCAGATGCCGTGACGAGTACAGGGTGCAGCCAACTGCAGGTGGTGTCCCATGGCGGTACCAATGACGTGTGTCACTTTAGGTCAGAGGAGATTCTCTCTGGTTTCGGGTGGTTAGCGGGAATGGTAAACACTGCCAGTCTTGCTTCCGAGATTAAGGCGGAGCTCACCATCTGCAGCATCGTCGACAGAACCGACTGTGGTCCTTTGGTGCAGAGCCGAGTGGAGGGTCTGCATCAGAGGCTCAGGTGGTTCTGTAACCATGTAGGTTGCAGATTCCTTGGCTTGCGCCATCGGGTGGTGGGTTTCCGGGTTCCACTTAATGGGTCAGGAATCCACTAAACACAGGAAGTGGCTACACGGGTAGAGGGGGCTGTGTGGAAGGGTCTGGGAGATTTTTTAGGTTAGAGGGTCCCAGGAAACCACAGAAACTGCGTCCGTATAAAAGGGGGCAGGTAAAACACAGTAAGGTAGTTGTAGAAACGATCGGTATTGTAGTTCTAAATTGCCGTAGCTGTGTTGGGAAAGAACCAGAGCTCCAGGCCCTAATAGAAAGCACTGAAGCTCAAATAGTTATAAGTACGGAAAGCTAGCTAAAGCCGCAATAAGTTCAGCCGAAATTTTTTCAAACGACCTAACAATGTTCAGAAAGGATAGATTAAATACAGTTGGTGGTGGAGTATTAATTGCTGTCAGAAGTAGTTTACCTTGTAGTGAAATTGAAGTAGTTAGTTCCTGCGAAATAGTATGGGTAGAAGTTATACTTGACAATCGAACTAATCTATTAATTGGATCGTTTTACCAAACCCCCCCCCCCCCGGACTCGGAAGATATAGCTGCTGAACAGTTCAAAGAAAACTTGAATTTCATTTCAAATAGGTAGCCCACTCATGCAATTATAGTCGGTGGTGATTTCAATCTATCCTCGATATGCCGGAAAAATTATACGTTTAAAGCCGGCGGCATAAAACGTCATCCGATATTGTACTGAATGCTTTTTCAGAAAATTATTTTGAACAATTAGTTCATGAGCCCACTCGAAGCGTAAATGGTTGCGAAAGCATACTTGATCTCTTATCAACAAATAAGCCTGGACAAATAGGGATTATCATGATGAATACAGGGATTAGAGACCACAAGGCAGTTGCTGCTACGCTGAAAACCGTAACACCTACAACGATCAAAAAGGAACGCAATGTACATCCATTTAAAAAAGTTGATAAAAATGCTCTTAACGCCTTTTTAAGAGACAGTCCCCATTCCTTCCGATCTGATCACTTAAGCGTAGAAAAGATGAGGAATGATTTCAAAGAGATAGTATAGATGGCAATTGAGATATATACCACATAAATTAATAAGTGATGGTACTGATCCCCCATGGTACACAGAATGGGTCAGATCGCTGTTGCAGAAGCAACGAAAAAAGCATGCCAAATTTAAAAGAACGCAAAGTCCCCAAGATTGCCAAAGTTTTGCAGAAGTTCGAAATATAGCGCGTACTACAATGCGAGATGCTTTTAATAATTTCCACAACGAAACTCTGTCTCGGAATCTGGCAGAAAACCCAAAGACATTCTGGTCATACATAAAGCACACCAGGGGCAAGACGCAATCAATATCTTCACTGCGCGATAACAACGATGATGTCACTGATGACAGTGCCACTAAAGCGGAGTTGTTAAACATAGTTTTCCGAAACTCCTCCACCAAAGAAGACGAAGTAAATATTCCCGAATTCCAGTCAAGAACAACTGCCAAGATGAGAAACATAGAAGAAGATATCCTCGGTGTAGCAAAGGCAGCTTAAATCACTTAATAAAGGCAAGGTCTCCGGTCCACATTGCATATCAGTCACGTTCCTTTCAGAGTATGCTAATACAACAGCTCCATATTTAGCGACTACTCATATATACAACCGCTCACTCATAGAAAGATATTTACCCAAGGACTGAGAAATTGCTCAAGTCACACCAATACCCAAAAAGGGAAATAGGAGTAATCCGCTGAATTACAGGCCCATATGACTAACATAGATTTGCAGTAGGGTTTTGGAACATATATTGTGTTCGAACATTGTGAATTACCTCGGAGAAAACGATTTATTGACACATAGTCAGCACGAATTCAGAAAACATCGTTATTATGAAACACAACTAGCTCTTTATACTCATGAAGTAGTGAGTGTTATCGACAGGGAATGTCAAATTGATTCCATATTTTTACAGTTCCAGAAGGCTTTCGACACGGTTCCTCACAAGCGTCTTCTAACCAAACTGCGTGCCTATGGAATATCACCTCAGTTGTGCGACTGGACTCGTGATTTCCTGTCAGGAAGGTCACAATTCGTAGTAATGGACGGAAAGTCATCGAGTAAAACAGAAGTAATATCCAGTGTTCTTCAAGGAAGTGTTATAGACCCTCTATTGTTCCTGATGCATATAACGACAATCTGAGTTGCCCTATTAGATTGTTTGCAGATGATTCTGTCATTTACTGTCTTGTAAAGTCTTCAGATGTCCAAAACGAATTGCAAAATGATTAAGATAAGATATCTCTATGGTGCGAAAAGAAGCAATTGACCATGAATAAAGAAAAGTGTGAAGTTATTCACATGAGTACTAAAAGAAATCTGCTAAATTTCGGTTACGCGATAAGTCACACAAATCTTAACGTTGTAAATCTAACTAAATACTAAGGGATTACAATCACAAATAACTTAAATTGGAACGAACACATAGATAATGTTGTGGGTAGAGCAAACCAATGGATGCGATTCATTGGCAGAACACTCAGAAGGTGCAACAGATCTACTAAAGAGACTGCTTACACCACGCTTGTCTGTCCCGTTCTGGAGTACTGCTGTACGGTGTGGGATCCGCATCAGGTGGGACTGACGGGAATCATTAAAACAAGGGAGTTTTTCGATGCGACGGGACCTTCTCATGAAATTTCAATCACCAGTTTTCACCTCCGATTGCGAAAACATTATGTTGGCACCCACCCACATAGGGGTGCCCGAAATTTATGAATTAAACAATGCAAGTACCAAAAACACGCAAAGAAATTAAGAATTAAACTATGTAACAAATGAGTGAGCTAGGAGTATACGACTTGCTGCTGCAGCTGCTTATCCAACGGCGGCAGGGAGCACATACGGGATTGTATTCTGGAGTAACTCAACAAAACGAGCAACAGTTTTTAGCTTGCAAACGCACATAATAAGAATCATTTGTGGTGTAAATTCAAGAACATAATGTAGAAAGCTGTTCAAGGAACTTTGTATTCTAACCACTGCTTCTTAGTATATTTACTCTTTAGTGAAATTTGTTGCAAGTAATATATCACTATTTCCAACTAATAGCTCAATACACGGTATCAATACTAGGAATAAGAACAATCTACATAAAGACTTAAATTACTTACCTAGCTCCAAATAAGAGTCCAATATTCAGGAACACCATTTTCAATAAATTGCTGGCAATCATTAAAAACTTTGTTTCAGATAAATCACAGTTTAAACAGAGTTTGAAAGACTTTTTGGTAGGCAGCTCCTACTCTATAGATAAATATCTTAAAATGGACTGTCAGACCAGCTTAAGTAAAAATTTCTGTTTGATTTCCGTTTTGACAGAACTTGGTCACAACAGTCAGGATTAGGTGTTTTGTGTATGATAAATTTGTTAAAAGTGCATAAATATGTTTCATTCTGACAGTGTATTAATTCTGTAAATATTAGCCGTTCCAGTTTACTGTAATATTTTCACCTATTTTGACGATATCCTGACAAACGATCTGGATATTGAGTATTATATTCAAATATTTTATGTTTTTTATGTTATACTTTCGGACATGTTCCACACCCACGAGAATCATCTCATTTTTGGATCTGTGGAACGAAAACTGAATCCAAACTAGTCTATTGCAACAACCCTCAACAAAACATCCACATTTTCATCACAGTGAGTTCAATCTCTTCTGCCACTGTACATTACACCACGCAACAAATCGACAACTGTTCCCATACAGAATCTGTTAAAAATATAGATCACCATGATCAAGGCAGGGTGTACAGCGCCGCACCATCAACTGTCTTACTCGCTCAAGAGTTGCAGCAGTTTGACGTCCTGCTTCCGCGGCTGCGAGAATTCTAGCAACCAGGTCCGAGCAAATATCGACTGGACTCTCGGAAACTAGGTTCTTCTCGTGCCTCCAGAAAAACAGGTCCATTGGTGTCATGTCTGGTAACCGACCTGGACATGGAATAGGGCCGCCGCGACCAATCCATTGTTGCCCAAACTGTACTTCAGTGGGGTTCCTAACATCGAGTGCTAAGTGTGCCGGCGCCTTGTCATGTTGAAACACACATAAGCTGACGACGTACAAGGTAACTGGGTCAAGAAACCAAACGAAAAGCAATAATTCTGTAACGAAGCACCCGGAGATCGTGGATCGCTTCTGTCAAACTACTCAGAAGGTGAAAGTCCCTGGCAGATTAAAACTGCGTACCGGACTGAGACTCGAATTCGGGACCTTTGCCTTTCCCAAGCAAGTGCTCTACCGTCTGAGCTACCCAAGCGCGACTCACGACCCGCCTTGACAGGTTCAATTCTGCCAGTGCCTCGTGTCAGAAGGTATCCCTGAACAAAATCTGAAAGTTTGTCTGATGAGTTCTGTTTCACCCAGTACAACTCGGACAACCAAGGTTGAAACATCGTTATGGGGGCTTTCCAACAAAGTTACGTGCTGCATTCCTGAATTAATTCTTTTTTTTCTTTTTTTATTTTGCGACGACTCTCCACCCAAGATAATATGCTGCGTCCTCCCTACCAAAAAATTCACAATCTACTCACAAGTTTCGTTTGGTACCCCACATGATTGAAGTTTCCATAATAAGTTTAGGGTGGTAATGAGTCAAATGCTCTTCGTACATCAAGAAGTCATTCCTCTAACAGACTTGCTTGACCCATAGATTTTACAACGTCATGTGAGAAGCGTGTTGTGACGTGCTGGCATCGAATTTCATCATTAACTCTTTTTAGTTGTTGCAACTAAATCTATGTTTATACATCGCAAGTCTCCTTCCGGTGCGTGGCGAAGGGTACTTCTGGTTATACCATGAATTATTCCATTTCCTTTTCCAATCGCAAATAGTGCGTCGAAAAAATAATAAATTAGTGGAATGTAACATAACGAACTAGATTTTTTCCCAATTTTCCAGGCACACTCGTTTCGAAAGACGTGCGTTGTAGAAGTAATAGGCTGACTTGCCTATCTCCTCTACTAATACTACGTGATAACGGTTCCATTTTGACGAGCAGTATTCAAGAACGATCGAATGACGGTTTTGTAAGTTGCCTCTTCCGTCGGTCGGTTCCATTCCCTTCGTATTCATGGAACGAACCTCAGTTTGATGTACGCTTTTCCTATAGATAGCTTTATGTGTTCCTTCTACTTTACGTCGCTGCAGACGGTTGCTCCCAGATATTTGACGACTGTTAATGTCCTCACTGATTTACAGCCAATAGCGTAATCGAACAATCACGCGTCCTTCCGGCTATTTATGGCCAATACGTTAAAGTTATTTACGTTGATGGTCATTTGTCAACCAGCGGACCAAGTGCGGAACTTCTGTAGAGCTTCATAAATTTCGCTACGAGTATCTTTCGTTGCGTCTACCCCTAGCCTACATATAACAGTACCATCTACGAACGACCTTTATAAACCGTAACGACACAAGCATGACAATGTCCATGAGGTTTCGACATAATAATTATTTCCTTTCTTCTAGGAGTTTTAGTATGCAGGAGAACTTCTGTGAAGAGGGGTACTGGTGGATGTGGAGCTGGGAAGATGGGAGAGGGGGGGGGGGGAGGGGGAGCGTTCGCGAGTCGTGCTTGGGTAGCTCAGTCGGTAGAGCACCTACCCGCAAATGGCAATGCTCCGATGTTCGTATACCCATCTGGTATACAGTATTAGTCTGCCAGTGAGTTTCAAACGAGCACAGACTCCACTGCAGGAAGAAAATTCATTCTGACAATACTTTTGTGTTAATATTC
The DNA here is from genome assembly GCF_023898315.1 of Schistocerca nitens. NCBI lineage: Eukaryota > Metazoa > Arthropoda > Insecta > Orthoptera > Acrididae > Schistocerca > Schistocerca nitens. Next base: position 850,745,521 of record NC_064617.1, read on the forward strand.
ACGTCCTGTTGTAAAGTAATTCAGTCTTCCGTCGCAATATTGCATGTTTGGGGTGATCGCATAATCTCAGTACGTTTTACAGAGTGAAACGGTCCTCAGCAAAAATGCCTCTTTCCTCTGTCGGACTGATAAAATCCTCGAGTGTCAAACTCTCGGTTCAGTTACATAGTAACATGACAATCGGTACTGTCACCAATGAGTCTAGTGAGCCCGAAAACTATGGTTCCGATACTAATATCGTTCGTTATCAAACATTTTTACTTGACAAAGCTTCCCACTCCCACCACCACTCATGCGGGTGGTCAGAAACCTTAATGAGTGCGCGCAGCTCACCGAAGTTTCATCGCAATCTAATCACGCCGTGTATGTGTAGCCCTGTGATTGCTTTACAGTGTGATCTACGGTGTATTCATTATAAGACAATATCCGTGGCGGACCGAGCCTCGTTTTTTTTTTTTTTTTTTTTTTTTTTTTTTTTTTTTTTTTTTTTGCGCCTTCTGGCCAGCTTTGTGTACGGCAGTGTAAGGATACATTATAAAATCTAACCGAACAAGACTTCATACAGTGTCGAGGTAGCTTGTTACTCCATGGCACCAGCAGCTTTATATCTCGTCTGACTGTTGTTTAGAAGGTGCACTGTGTCTCTTGTTTCGATTATACTTAAAATATTTCGCTGGGGAGACCTTACACACCCTCCATATAGTTCCTGTCTCTCCCCGTGCGATTTCCATATTCGTGGCCGTCAATTTGCTTCGGACGAAGAGGTGCACGCCTCGGTATAATCGCAGTTCTGCAGGCAACCGCAGATATTTTTGCATGAAGGCAATGGCCTTCTTGTCTCTCAGTGGTATAAATGTACTAACAGCTGTGCGATTACTTTTGAAATAATAAAGTTTGCTTACTTCCTTTCCATCTGCCTCGTTTTCATTTGCCTACCCCTTATGATATAGATAGCCTCCAGGCATTCACCAAACCCGAACCCTTCAGTCGGATTGTCACAGGGTATAGAGTCGTTCATCACACCAAATAACTCGTTTCCAATCATCCACTGTCTACAGCTCTTTATACCACCTCAAGCGTCGCTCATAACTGTTTACAGAAATGTGTGGTTGATTGCGGGCTGCTCGACTAGTGTACCTCATTCTTTTTAAATCCTTACACACAGCCATTCTGCTAGCTGAACTGGTGTTAGCACTTTAAAAGTCATAAGTTATTCCTTCTATTGATTTTATGCTATTTTTGTAGTAGAGGAGAGCATTCCTTATGCATGATTGTGTAACTATAAATAAACTACTTTTTTTGAGCACGTACTTCAATCTAATAACTGATTTTAGAATCACATTAAGGGAACGCGCACTAGACACTGCTGCTGTTTCTATAAGTTGTATTGGTGTTAGACATGGGGCTGTGTTTAGTGTACAGCATTTGTAAATATTTCGAGTTCTACACATTTAAGTGCTTACAACATACTCAAGCTATTTGGAATATATTGTTAATTTTTCCATTGCAGATTTTTCATGACAAGTAAAATTCTGTGTACATACACTTGTGACATCATCAGCGTGGGGGTGATCTGTAGTGTTATGAGCACTGAATAAATTTTCGACTGCCAAGATCGCTTAAGTTATTTGTTCATATAGATGACAGGTATCGGCAGTTCGCTGTTGCCATCTTCGCACCTGCAACAGATGAGACCGAAAATTCTAGGATACAGCAACTAACGTAACAGCACGCATAATTATATGCAAAATTTGCGGTACGTGGTATAGCAACATACCTATGTTTACACAATCTTCTCCTTCACTACAGTTAAGTAGTGCTATTAAATGTACAATATGTCCATGTTGGTATCGTGAGCTATACTAGAAGTCGGCATGTCAGTTTTAAAATAACAACTATGCACACACATATTACTACGTCAATTACAAATGCTCACATTCATCACTACTTTACAACTGACAGATCGCAGCGTAAATATTCATAGTGATACGTAAGTACCTCAGATGACGTTGTGGTAGTTCACATTGATACTGTCGTCACATTAGATTAACGAATGGCTCTACTATTCCATATAACTACAAATGCCTAACTTATTACCGTATCTTACAAGCAAGTCAGTAGTCTACATTATTAAAAAACTGTCTGTAAAATTTAGAATACTGACTTGGCTTATATATTATGATGATAATTTAGGCATATCTAATTATATGGAATTGTATATCCACGCCTTAATCTAATGTGAGATGATAGTATCGATTTGCACTACCACTGCGTCATCTGTTGCGCATGTGTATCACTAAGAATGTTTACGCTGGGATCTGTCAATTGCAAAGTGGTGATGAATGTGAGCACTTGTAATTGACGTAATAACATGTGCATACATACGCGTATCTGTTATTTTAAAACTGACATGCCGACTTCTGATATAGCTCACGATGCCGACATGTACAGTCGTGCTCAAAAGTATCCGAACGACCTGAATTGCATTTCGCCTGATTCGCATGCAACCCACATAACGCAGCTGTCTAGCAAGTCCTCTAATCGCTCCTTGGTACAGTCGTTTGACTATCGAAAATGGTTCCAACAAGTCACCACTAGAAAACACTGCTCTGTATTGCAATAACTCAAGATGTAAAGTAATACTACGATACTACAAATATCAGGGAACACCTTATCACACGCAAGACTGTCCTTAAGGCTTGTAAGCTCACATTTATTTCAATAAATGACATACCTGAAATGTTACCACTCTCATTATTACGTCAGATAGGTAATGCACGTAGTAAGTTCGTCGTATTCATGATTTCCTCTTCAAAGTAATATACCGTACTTATTATTTAACACAAAATGACATTAAAAATTTAAGTTAATCACGAGCAGCTAGTTGAGAATATGTATGAACTTCAAATGACATGACGAACCGTCTCGTTCTGCATATGGATTCAAACTCAGGTCATGCAGACTAAGCAAAGATTTCGTGACCGACTGAAACTAACAGTCATTCCTGATTAGGCATACAGAGAGATATACCTCGATTTTAGACAGCATCAGTTAGCAAATACCAACTTTAAATTACATAACGCAAACATTTTTAACGGACGCGAATTCCTACCCAGCACCTATTGTCCCTGTTAACGAACTACGAGAGATGTTAAATATTGCTTCTTAACAAGTAACTTATTTGAAATGCCGTGAGGTAAAGCTTTGTGTTTGACAGGGATGCGAACCCAGTACCTAATAAGAAAGATATCGAAGCACAATCAACTTCGACATTTACTTGGTTGACCGAATCACCATGAACTAGCTGCCTCGGCTACCCAGTGCATGCATTCATCTTTATTTTGTAATCACCAAAATAAAATCACGTAACTGCCACCAACACAGAACTGCTACTCTATTGCGCTATCGGTTTGTTGAAATCGTCGTGTAGTGCAAAAGAAAAGATATAACTGTTTGTCTCTCATAAGTATTGACCTGGCGATATGCATTATCCCACAGCGCTGTGGGGTGTAGAAGTTCTGGAGGAATTGTCCTTGACTTCTGGATCTGTTACAGCTATGTGTCAGCTAGTGGCGTAATGGTAAGTATTGTGCACGGTAGATAAGGTGTCGTGAGATCGAGTACATTCACTGCTATATTTTTTAAAACGCAATTCTGCTGTCTGCTAAAATTATCAATCTAATGGAACTTGTAACATAATTTCCTTCACTTCTCAACCCAAAATAGTCGTATGTGGAAAAAGGGCTAACTTCTGCGACATTTTGTTCATTTCAGGTTTAATAGACAGCCAGACAGTAGATGTATCTCGAAACTTCTGTATTATGTATATGTAGAGCGCATCGTGTCAAAATACGTCGGAAAAGTATTTTCTACATTACTTGTCGTCTGGTAGTGGCATTTTATTCTTCGTCGAACCTTGTTTGACAGCTTTAACTCAGAACAAGTTTTCTACGTGCATCTAATCAATAAACTGCATGTGCATTTTCAGACTGTTATAGATGACATCAGAGAATTCGCATATATCGTTGATGATCAATTTCTCTCTCATGTTTACTATTGTTTTAACAACATTAAACGAAACCTTACGAAAATTGTGAACTGTATTATAAAAAATGAAATAAAACTACCACGATAACCTTACGACGAAAGTCTGTTTTAATAAAACTGAGTATCTGTACACAAGCGTGCCTCTATCGTCACGAATTGGTAAAATACTACTCACTTAGATTTTGATTGGGTCTGTGTTTAATTGGTATGCTGTGTCATACTCAAGAGGTATGCAAATGTGGCATTTCATAAATAAAGTTATGTATTCCTAGAAACCCAAAATTTGCTTGTCAGCAGCGGAAAGAGGCGTTAACTGTTGTGCAGCAATGTAAGTTTTTCACCATTGCACTATGAGCCGAAAGTATTTTCTTGCGATTTCCTTATCGATGTTTGATCTGACTGCTTGTAGCTCATTCACAGAGGGGATAAAAACGCTACACTCAGTGAGACGAGAACTGTGAACCATATCAGACGCCTTTTCACAGGTCAGCACATTACCACAGAGCTGGCGAAGGAGTATGTATCTCGGCTTCCTATTACGAGACCAATAGTGGCTAGAACTCGCAAACCGCTATTTGAAGGACGAGATTAGTTGAGATTTCCACGTGCAACGACTCTCCTGGGCTGAAAACCGTAAATTTACAATCTTTTGTTACACCTCAAGCGATAATAACTCAGTTATTCAATGGTTATGACAGGTAAAATCAAGTGAACTTTGAGGCTTAATTCCGTGCACACCAGGAAGTAACTCGTCGATCAGGGAGTTGCCAAACATACATTGCCTTGTTGCCAAATCTCAGTTACAATACTAGCAGGAAGAAGACGAACCAATGTGAGCTTACAGCGGGCTGGGAAGTGACCATAGCTGGTGTCTCCAAGTCGCGGCTGCTATGGCCTGGAATACATAATGCGTCTGATTTGCATTTCTGTAACTAGGTTTAGGGACTGGAGCGTAGTTAGTAATAATACTCAGAACTGACTGCAAACTAAGCATCATAAATCAGTAACTCTCATAGTTGTTTTTATATTTCTTTCGTAAGTATACTCAAAACTAAGAAATTCATTCACAGACGTTTTCGTGCCTCGCCGATAGTCGAGCACAACAAACAAATAAAAATAAAAAAAGAATATGTGTGTGTGTGTGTGTGTGTGAGTGTGTGTGACAGAGAGAGAGAGAGAGAGAGCAAAATATTGTAAAGAAATTGAATCATGGTATGCAAAGAAGTCTTTCATTTAAAATGACACATTCCACATCATTACGAAAAATCGTATTCATAATCTATGAAACAAGAATTAATGTAATGTAATCTAATCTAATCATATCATATTGATGTATAGCCATGAAGAGTCATGAATTACCGAAGTTTTTGCCAATGCCAGTAACCAAATCTACACTTGAAAATAAAAGACGACAGTTTTTGTTATAAAATGGGACTTCTATCAAGACCCTTTCGTCCCCGTTAACTAACCACGAACGATGTCAAATATACCTCCATTCTGAAGTAACAAAGTGTGCATGCATTTAAAGATGAAGTGCATCATGTGAAGTTCTGTGACGGAGATACGAACCCAACACGTAATCGGATTGTTAACTAAGTAAAATCAAATGTTACGTATCGGTTTTTCTGACCAGCTCCTAGGTGCTTGACTCTAAAATGAGGATACAAACTTTTGTGCCCAAGGGACAATCGAACTGCTCACCTACCGTGCATCCACGAATATAGCTTAAGTATCAGTTGCTTACTCACCAATAGTAAGATGTGTGCGTGTTTGGCCAGAAATAATGACACCTATTGCGATTGTTGGCAACACATGAACAGACATTAATAATGCACGTTAATTTTCACTAACAGCCCGGTGTGCACGTGATAGGGCTTGAAATGAAATTATGAATAATTTTGTACTGGATCAGGATTCGGACCCATATACTTACATTTAGAGGAGACCTAGAGAAGACTGCAGTCTTGAGAAAAGGAACAAAATGATTGAACTATACTGTTCCGAGAGATTCAGCTCCTCGAAAGAGGAGATACGAATTCGAATCGCAGTCCAGCACCAAATTTTTTAACGTCTCTAGTTCAATCAGGTACAAATAAAGTAAGAGCCCTGCTCCTTTAAATGGCTATCGGTTCATCAAATAAAATAAAATTTTCTAATGTAAGTAAGTTTACTGGCGACTTTATTTCTGTTTACCATGACTTCCGCTGGTAATGAAGGAACGTGTTGTTTAATGCGGATTCTGGATTATAACGTCTTTCTCTTGATGTTACCGGGGGTAAAGTAAATCGGTTTGTGACTCTTAATAGTAAATGCCTGAACCCATGCATTGCACCTGTGATAGTTCGTTCCGCCAGACCATTGTGGCCACATTTCCCAGCCCCAGGAGGGTGCTGTAACAGGTGATGTGCTTAGCTTACAAAATTAGTCACGGTGAAAAAACGCGAGACTATTAAATGGTTAAGTAGAAGCAAGCTTCTGAAGCGGAGATTATGATATTCTCATGTCAGCAGGATGTAAAGACTATTCTAGGCATCATAGGCTCGATGTGAAGCCATTTTGAAATTTTAAAAAATTCAGCAAATTTCTTAGTTCGAGAAAATCCACTGGGAAGTGTGAAGTTACCAGATAATTCGATTATTACCGTCATTATTACTACCATTTTCTTCATACCGCTGCTGGAACACTGTACTTGAAGATCATTTGATGTCTTTAGGTCATTATAGAAGTAGTTTCCCAAGAACAGGTTCTTTCCCTGTCTACGGAATCCTTTTCATGTTAATATCAAACACCAGTAATAACTCGTAGATTACATTAAAATTAAAGTAATTGATGAAGACGTTACTTGTTAACAAAAACGCGCTGCCTTTCTTCATTTACTTGCACCTAGAAATGGCTATCGAGTACTGCCAAACCAAAAATCAAGAGATCTTACTGCCTTCCGATACACGTCGCTGTCAGTTCTTCCATATGATTTGGTCGACATGACCTGTTTCAAGTTGTGTATGACAGACAATGTTCTAGAAAATCAATTGTTTTCCTTTGCAATAAACAGAAAGATTTTCATTCTGAACTATCCAAGTACAAAATTTTTGCAATATTAGTTGAAATTTAATATTCGCTTCTATAATGTAGGAAAGTATTTCACAGTTGCAAAACTCGCATCCGACTCATTGACCTTACACTTAGTCGCTGACCATAAATTCTAGCTCAGAGTGACACCAGATAAAGTAACCTAATGTAGCGAAGACTGTTTGCTGGTGCTCTTTCTCATCGGAAAATACGCAATCCACTCATTGGGCTCCATAAGTACACTGTAACAGTAATTTCTGTGTGTATGCAATGCATACCGATTAGAATTCAGTGGTGCTCTCTCTTCCACTTCTGCATACAATATGTCTGACCTAAACGGGCCTTTTATCATTACAGGCCCTGGGCAGTGCAACATCATACTGACAACAGTAATGTGCTTATACTGACAACCTGACTGTTCGTTTTACCTGATTTTGTAATAATTTAAATAAAACAACATAACCTTCCAGTGGGAGACACCTTTTCCTTCAGTGAAATTTATCAGTAAGCTTTTTGCCTTCCAACCAGTGAAATGCGGTAGAGTACTGCCGGTAAATGATTCACAAACCACGATTCAGTGCGTTAAGACGATTTATTTAAACGTCACAAGACTGCACATAGATGCAATCGATTTCGAGGTGCAAAGTGTTTGTTATCTTACTTTTGTGACAGGTGAGAATAAGTGATTTCCAAAGACTTTTTATTGTACTGAAATAATCTTTTGTCACAAAGTAACAAGGTAAGTGTTTTATTCGTATCTATTTTGTAGGAATCTACAATCGTGATGAAAGATTATACACCTGAATGTTTGACACAACTGGTAGGAGAAAACGCTGCTTACTAAGCAAACCCCGCGCCTCCTCTCCGTATCCTCCTATGACACGAGCACGGGATTCTCCTCGCATACCGCTACATAGCTGTTCCTAGCACAGCTGAGAATTGGCAACATCGTCACAAACATTAGGCAACACTGTGACAGTGCAATCACTTCCGTGTATGGTACTGAATTGACTCGCTAAATTCACTTGATATTCCCTTTCCATTTGAATGACTCGTGCTGTATAATCCTCATGTAAACTAAGACTCTGAGACAGAAAATTCAGTTTTTTGCCTAAAGAAATGCTATTCTTCACATAAGTGACAACTTTTATTATCTTTCACGATGCGTTATGAGGCTGAGCGACCAATCCCATGATGAGAGCGGCGTACAGGCAGCAGTGTGTCCGTAGCCCGGTGGTACCGCGCGTGTCTCGGGTCAGAACGGCTCAATCAGTCGTCAGTTCTAATCGTGGTAGGGGCCAGCGTATGTGAGCTTTTTTTTCTGATATATTTTTTGGAGCTGCGAATTGCCAGAAAAAATTCTGTATCGAAATCGGAAGAAAACCTTTACACATCAAATCCTCTTGGTTGTTCGACTCAGTAAGTTGTTAATGGTCATAGATCTTGGCTTTCTGACTGCCAAGCAGCTTCGCAATACCAGCGTCTCTGAAGAAATTCGAATCGACCATCAGCGATACGGATTTCAATATTGTTCTTCACTTAAGACTCACATGCCAGGGTGATAAGTATGAAGGAAATGAACCTCTTGATTACTATAGGGACTCTATGCTAAATTTCCACAGTAACAATTAGGAACTCCCTGCAGACATTTGCTAACAGCGGCTCTAGCAACTTACTTTTTCTCCGGGTAGCTTCAAATGTGGGCAATTTTGTCGCCTTAAATCCAATTGAATATTTTAAATATCACTTGTGAACAGCGTTCACTTCTCCATTAACTAAGGTATAGACCTCAAGCAATTTGCCTGAGTAGCTATAGAGCAGGTTCTGATAGGTATTGACTCAATCTTTTGCATCCATTTACCATAGAGAATCAAAGAAAGAAACCAAACACATTACATTGCATTTACTCTCTGTGCCTTGACTAACACATATGAATCTACGACAATAATAAATTATTTGAGGAACCTCCCGTGAAAGGAAAAAGAACAGAATGTGACGCTTTAATTGTAGTGCACTGGATCAGAAACAATGAAATTAATTCTGTGCGACATTGATGTATTGCATTCTAGTACAATAAAATAACCATCAAATAAAAACGGTTTTGTGCCTCCTTTGCTATCAAGAGTGAAGCACAAATCGTAGACAAATTTTATGGGTCACCACTCAACAACATTACAGCATTTTACATGGTCAAGAGTGCGGAGTGGAGCAGACGTTGTCGGCAAAAGGCGAGACAAAGCAGTGCCTCAGCCCCCGCCGCCAGGCAGTAAACGGGTCCCAGAGAATTCAGACGCATGCGGTGTTCAGAGGCAGATGGTCGGCAAAGAAATCTTTCGCTCAAACATTGTTGGACCAAACTATTATTACCAGTGTAAAAGAAAGCGAAATCTATTGTAGATTCTCTTGAATTACACTCATAGCTTCAGCACCGAGAGGAAAGGGGCGATAAAAACTTTGTCGACGTGTGCTTTTAGTTACCAGACGTCGTATTAGCTAGTCTCGCGTTTTACCTCAAGACTACGGTCGTAGTCAAGAATAAAGTACTACGACTGAAGTCAAGACTTCCTCTGGGAAGTGCCGCAGTCTACAATGTTGCCAGATCGAGCATATTGCCGGACATAGGATTCTGAGAGGAGCACGACTATATTGCCCACCTTACGTGAACGACTCGGCGGTCAATTTATTGCTCTAAGACTGTATTTACAACACACATTGCACGCTGATGACCCAGAAGAATTAAAAAACAAAAGTAGTTTATGAGAGCAACGTTAACTATAGCGTTCGAAGTATTCATAGTATTGTATACGTGTGTGTAAACGCCTTCCAATGCCCATTCAAGGAAGACAAGGTCACACAGTCTACCTTCAATATTATAAATTCGCCTCAGTTTGCAGACGAATTCAGAATTAGGTTGATAATCATTTTGAATATTTAGCAGTACTGTAGCCATTGATATTAAACTCGTTTTCAACCAATGATTCCCACAGCTACAGGAACACTACTTGTGATACCTCATAGACGAAATACTTACGCAGTGCTATCAGACGAAAAGATCAATCTGACACAAGCTGTGGGAAGTTTGGTTTACAACCTTCCTACCGGGATAATGAGCTTTTTCCTATTTGAAATATATGTGAACGTTGCTGCTTGAGATGATTTAGGATGAAACTAAATTCCTTCAGCTACGACAATGTTTAAGGTTATCGTCTTAACGGCACTAAATCATGGTTTGTGAATCGTTTACCGGCCGTACTCTGCAGCATTTCGCTGGCTGAAAGGCAAAAAGCTTACTGACAAATTTCACAGAAGGAAAAGAGGGACGAAATGTCTCCCACTGAAAGGTCATGTTGTTTTATTTGAATGATTACTAATTCAGGTAAAACGAACAGTCAGGTTGTCAGTTTAAGCACATTACTGTTGTCAGTATGATTCTGCACTGCCCAGGGCCTGTAATGACAAAGAGCCCGTTTAGGTCAAGCATATTGTATACAGAAGTGGAAGAGAGAGAACCATTAATTCTAATCCATATGCATTGCATGCACACAGAAATTACTGTTACAGTGTACTTATTGAGCCCAATGAGTGAATTGCGTATTTCCCGCTGAGAAAGAGCACTGGCAAACAGTCTTCGCTACATTACGTTACTTAAACTGGTGTCAGCGACTAAGTATAAGGTCAAAGAGTCGGATGCGAGTTTTGCAACTGTGAAATACTTTCCTACATTATAGAAGCGAATATTAAATTTGAATTAATATTGCGAAAATTTTGTACTTGGATAGCTTAGAATAAAAATCTTTCTGTTTATTGCAAAGGAAAACAATTGATTTTCTAAAACATTGTCTATCATACACAACTTGAAACAGGTCGTGTCGACCAAATCATATAGAAGAACTGACAGCGACGTATATCTGAAGGTAGTAAGATCTCTTTGCCTTTTGGTAACACACACACACAATCTTTTTTTTATTTTTATTTGTTTGTTGTGCTCGACTATCGGCGAGGCACGAAAACGTCTGTGAATGAATTTCTTAGTTTTGAGTACACTTACGAAAGAAATATAAAAACAACTATGAGAGTTACTTGGAGACACCAGCTATGGTCACTTCCCAGCCCGCTGTAAGATCACATTGGTTCGTCTTCTTGCTGCTAGTATTGTAACAGATTTGGCAACAAGGCAATGTATGTTTGGCAACTCTCTGATCGACGAGTTACTGGTGTGCACGGAATTAAGCCTCAAAGTTCACTTGATTTTACCTGTCATATCCATTTATTATCGCTTGAGGTGTAACAAAAGATTGTAAATTTACGGTTTTCAGCCCAGGAGAGTCGTTGCACGTGGAAATCGCAACTAATCTCGTCCTTCAAATAGCGGTTTGCGAGTTCTAGCCACTATTGGTTGTAACCTCCCCGCAGAAATTATTAATGACAATAATTAAATGTTAATCGTAATAGAGCCCAAGTGTAACCTCCCAGCAGAAATAAAAGATAAGTCTATGATAATGAAATAGAGCCAAATGTTAGCTTTCCACAGTAATAAAACTCAATGATAATAAAAATGTGGAAAAATGTTAAGTCCCCACAAAATTAACGTTAAGATCAACCTGATAAATTTTATAAGGGCAGCTGCGCTGACCTTAGGCCCTGTGCAATAATTAATCTGATAAATTGATTCTGGGAGGAAAAGCATAGGAAATATTGTTTCAATTGGAATGATTCTTTTCTTAAAAACGATTGCTTTGAAAACAAAATTATTATTGGGGCATTTCTTGAACAAATTAATTACAATTAACATACATTACATTATCAGATGTGCGCAATGCTGCTTCATTACCTTATTTAACAATATACCTCGTCCCGAACCTTGACCAGAGACCCATGTCGACGCCCGCCGACTCCTCACACACTACTTCCGACTGAGTACAACTCGCAACTGAACTGTTCCTGCCGACTCGCTACACGCAACTGCACTCTCGCAACTGAACTCACGCAACTGAACTCTCGCGCAGTCAAGCGCAGACTAGCAACGATAAACAACTCTCTGGTCAGAGATTCTGTCATGCCTCGCCATCGCTGTTAATGAAAACATATGAAACGTACGCGTTTCATAACCCTCCACTGGGGGGGGGGGGGGCAAAAATTTGGCAGCGATGGTGAGTCATTTGGACATGCCATGAGCAACAAATTTTTTCTTGACTAATTAACTTTTCAATCACAGAATATACAGACGTAGAACATGAAGTAAATGTGGTGCACATGCACCGAGTACAAAACATATTAGACAATGACAAAATGTGACTACAAAACATATTAACAAATGACATAAGTGCACACGCACTGAAAAACTCTTTAGCATTTTCACAACAAATAAACGTAATGGCAAAAAATCATGTTGACAAGTGACATAAGTGCACATGCACTGTAGTTCAGAATATATCAGCAAATCACAAAATGTATATACAATAAGTAGAAATCATGTTAGAAAAATGATAAAAGTGCACACGCACTGTAGTTCAGAATATATCAGCAAATCACAAAATGTATATACAATAAGTAGAAATCATGTTAGAAAAATGATAAAAGTGCACACGCACTGTAGTTCAGAATATATCGAAAAAATGTGTAGGCCATGAATACAAATGATGTTAGCAAAAACATGATTTTCACTATGTTACAAGAATTAGGATAGGAAAGGGAAGGATTGCATCATGGTTGTAGCACTTTAGGTTGCACGCAGCTGCACTGAAAGTCCATATCTTTCCACAGAAGTACAACACCAAGTGAGACAATCTGAAGTTCTTTTCCCAGAAGTGTTTATCAGCGTAGCCAAGACACTGAAATGTCGTAGTAATATGCCATGTTATCATTTTGGCAGTACATCAGGTACACCAAACAGTGGGACCATAATAACATCTCCATCGCTCACGGTGGTGGACAGCATGTCGTGTCAACACCACGCTCTTACAAGGCACACCAACGTAGAATTAGTGCAAAAACCAAATATAGTGCTCCATGATCAAGAGGATATACAGGACAAATGGATATTTCAGTAATTCAGGGTAGTTAGGTCAGAAGGTGAAGGATATTAAGTCACATACTAGTCTTCATTGGGAATTACATTAGTAGTTTGCGGCAGTCATAACCCAGTTATTGAACATTTCTGTACCATGTATGTAGTATTACAGAAAAATGTTCATAAATTGTTTTACAGAGAACATTGGCATTCATTGCCTAATTACAAATCATCAGTAGTCATTCGTTTTACAGAGAACTTTGAAATTCGTTGCGTAATTACAATTCATCAGAAGTCACTCGTTTTACAGAGAACATTGAAATTCGTTGCCTAATTACAAATCATTAGAAGTCACTCGTTTTACAGAGAACATTTTACAGAGAACATTGGCATTCATTCCCTAATTACAAATCATCAGAAGTCATTACTTAAAACAGGACTTAGTCAGTAACATAGTATTACAGAATAATGTTGATAATTAATCATTAGTCATCCCAATACAGTAATCAGTAGCATTCATTTCCCAGTTTTACAGAGAACATTGGCATTCATTGCCTAATTACAAATCATCAGTAGTCATTCATTTTACAGAGAACTTTGAAATTCGTTGCGTAATTACAAATCATCAGAAGTCACTAGTTTTACAGAGAACATTGAAATTCGTTGCCTAATTACAAATCATCAGAAGTCACTCGTTTTACAGAGAACATTTTACAGAGAACATTGGCATTCATTCCCTAATTACAAATCATCAGAAGTCATTACTTAAAACAGGAGGTAGTCAATAACATAGTATTACAGAATAATGTTGATAATTAATCATTAGTCATCCCAATACAGTAATCAGTAGAATTCATTTCCCAGTTACAAAGCATTATTAATTAATCATTGGTCATCTCAATATAGTAATCAGTAGCATTCATTTCCCAGTTACAAAGCATTATTAATTAATCATTGGTCATCCCAATACAGTAATTAGTAGCATTCATTTCCCAGTTACAAAGCATTATTAAATGATCATTGGTCATCTCAATACAGTAATGAAATTATTCGCATAGTATTTATGCATTCATTATGCAAGTGACATACTATTCAGAGCTAATCAGTATTACTCAGAACTCTCTAAAAACCAGTAGCATTATTTGGGACTGGTAATACAGTTTTTTTGTTGGTAATGCATTGCGTTGGGTAATTACAAGGGAAAGAGAAAAAAAATTGCTTTTGGATTGTTGCTGTAAATGAAAATGTGTAACGTCATTCGTCATGAGTCAGCTGTAGCAAGATTATTACAAGTAGAGTATATGTGATCACATTCATAAATGACATGGGTTAAATGAACAACTGCTTATAGCACATTAATTTCATAAATAATTTCTCCTGCAAAAATATATAAGAAAAATGGATTATTAAGCTGAAAGAAGAAACGCATTTTATGGTGAAAAGTAGTGAACTTCGAATTAACAGGTAGTGAAATGTGTATAAAAATGTATTCCATAGCTGTCCTTTCCAAAACCTTCAGTCATTATACTATGCAATATAACACCTGCTGTCAAAGCGAACTGCAACAAATACTTAAATAACTACATAGCATGAATACATAACTTCCACATTATCCTCATCTATAAAGAAAAAAAAACTTCATTATCCATCACTTCATTATCTATATTATCATAATTCCATTATTATCATCACCTGTAAAGAAAAACTTCATTATCCATAGTAGCATATTCTTCATCATTATTCATCAGCATTCATTATCATCTGCAAAAAATCACTTCATTACTCATTACATAACTATTCCTTATCTCTAGCACATTCCATCACTAAAACTAAGATGTGTAGTTCTGTCTGACAGCCTGCATCGATCGCCTTATATTCTGAAAGAAAAAATTAGTTAAGACTGCTATTCTACGATGTATATAGTATATTCTTGTTAATGCTTGTTAATCCTGATCCATTTACTCTTCCTCACGAAGTATTGCATTCTCTTTCGTTCATTCCGAAGGTGAAATTCCCATTTTGTTTAATTTATTTCTTTCGCGCATCATTTCTTTCTGAAATTGATGAACAAAGATTAATATCTTGCATTTACATCATATACTCACTAAATAATGATTGGTTTATGGTAACATAATTAAGCATACAGCATAACATGACAGAAAACGTAATATGTGAAAAACTTATATAGTGTTCAGAGGCAAAAATGTACTCAGTGTATCACAATGTAACAGTAAAAAAAATGTAAAACAGTCACGATGTTGAGATATCATAGGGCAAAAATGTCAAAGTCAACTGGTGTGTGTTATATCTTAACTATTTCATAGTGCATACAAACAAAACAGGAAACAATCGTATATACCTAAGAAAGACAAAAAATGTGACGTTCGTTGTGTTCAGCTTGTATGTTGTGTAGTTAATAGAGGCGAGAATTAAAGACTTTAATGGAGAGAAAATTTAATAAAATTAATATGTCACTAGATAACATTGCATAATTATTCATAAGATAAGTAAGTTTCTCTGGAAAAAAATGTGCACAGTCTGATATGTAACGACAAGAAGAGCGACCTGCTAACCTTACCTTCCCGGGCACTTGCCAAGAAAAAATACGATAATCATCAATAAGTAGTCACATAAATATAATTGCATAAGTGGTCATAAAATGTGTAAATTCATCTGGAAAAATATGCACGGTCTGATGTGTAACGACAAGAAGAGCGACCTGCTAACCTTACCTTGCCGGGCACTTGCCAAGAAAAAATACGATAATCATTGGTAATTAGTCATGTGAATATAATTGCATAAGTAATCATAAAATTAGCAAAATGGCATTATAGCATGTTAAATCATAAAGTGTCTTCATTCAATAAAAGGTTTGATGTTTGACCACTGGTGGTTGCCTTTGGATTTTCTGGTTCTCAAAGTTTCGACGTGTACAACATTGGGGTGAGGAATGCTGCGAATCCGATATGGACCTGCGTATAGAAGTTCAAATTTACTGCACCTACCTTTTCCTTTGTTGGATAAATAGTGTGTACGTACTAATATTTTCTGTCCAATGTGAAAGTCACGGCGTGTACAAACCTGTTTTTGCTGTCTTCTCCGGCGCTCTGCGGCACGTTTGATGTTGTTCAGCGCAATGTCGATTATTTCGTGGTGTCGTAATCGACGAGATGTGGGAAAGTTTACTAATTCTGTAATTTTGTTAGGTGGTTCAACATTTTTCAGTATAACAGACGGAGATAGCATAGTGGATTCATTTGGAATGGAATTAATTACATCTTGGAATGAGAATATGTGTGTGTCCCAATCAATATGTCTTTTGTGGCAGTATATTCTACACAGTTGACCAATTTCTTTCATTAATCGTTCACAAGGGTTCGAAGAAGCATGGTATTTGGATATATAGATCGGAGAAATGTTTCTAGCTCGTAACATGCGTGTCCATATAGCAGAATAAAATTGTGATCCATTATCGGAAATTACTTTCAACACATGCCCTACATGAAATAGAAAATGCTTTACAAATGCTTTCGAAACGGTTTTAGCAGTAGCTTTGCGTAACGGAGTGAAGGTAACAAATTTTGAAGTGAGTTCAACAGCGACAAAGATGTAGCAAAAACCTCTATTAGTTCTGGGAATCGGACCAAAAATGTCTACAGCGGCCATATGTCTTCATTTAACAGGTACAGTGGGATATAATGGAGGAATATGTGAAGTTGTGTCTGACTTAGCTTTCTGGCAGATTTTACATGACGCTAAAACTCGTCGTATACGTTTCTCCATGTTCGTAAAATAACAGTTTTGTCTCAGTATCAGAAAACATTTTCTGGTTCCGTAATGTGCGTAACTTAAATGAATATACCAGATTAATTTGTTAACCAGTTCGTCAGGAATGCATAATAACCAATTGTTGCTGTCAGGATGAGAGCAGCGAAGTAGAATGTCATTGCGTACAGTGTAATGGTTTCTAATCGTAACATTATTCCTATCTTGCCAAAAGTGTTTAATTTCTTTCCATACGTTATCTTTATTTTGCTCTTTTGCTATCTCCTGTAATGACGACGAAATAAAATTTTCAAATGCAACTTGTTGAATGTACATAACGCTGAAATTTGCTTTGCAGAAGTTGGTTGCGATTTCTTGCTGATTGTTGCTGAGAGAACGAGATAGTGCGTCTGCTATAATATTTTGTGTGCGGGAATGTGAACAATTGTGAAATTAAATTCCTGTAAATAAAGCTTCCATCTGCTTAATCTATCGTGTGTGAATTTAGCTGAAAGTAAAAATTGTATCGCTCTGTGATCTGTGTAAACGGTGGTATGTCTTCCATAAAGAAAGTGCCTAAACCTCGTAAATGCCCATACAACACATAATGTTTCCAGTTCTGTAACAGAATAATTTCGTTCAGCAGGTGACAGAATGCGACTTGCAAATGCGATGTTTTTAATTACTGTAGAGCCATCTTCTTCTATTTCCTGGAAAATATGTACACCTAAAGCGGTGTTAGAACTGTCGGTGGCAATGGAAAAATTTCTGGTAAGGTCTGGGTGCGATAAAAGTGGTGCATTCAACAAAGCATGTTTCAGGTTCATAAATTCAGAATGTGCTTGCTTATCCCAGGACCAAATAGTGTTTTTACCTGTCAATTGGCATAATCTAGGTGTGTCTAAAGCAGAGTGATGAATAAATTTACGAAAAAAGTTAATTAAGCCCAAAAAACTGCGTAGTTGCTTCTTCGTTGTAGGAACAGTAATGTCACGTAAAGCTTGAAGTTTTTCCGGATCAGGCGCAATGCCTTCTGCTGAAATTACATGTCCAAGAAATTTTATAGAAGTTTTGCCAAAGTGCGATTTACTGAGATTAACTGTGAGTCCTTGTGCATGAAAAGTTTGCAACAGTCGTCCAAGAATCATATTGTGTTCAGACCAGTTAGCTTCTGCAATAAGAATGTCGTCTACGTACGTCGTGATTCTGTCTTTAAGTTCTGTCGGAAGTATTGTGTTTAAACCGCGAATAAAAGCTGCTGAAGAAATAGTTAAACCGAATGGTAATTTGCAAAATTGATAACAGTCGCCAAAACAGAGAAACGCTGTGTACTTTCTGCAGTTCGGATGGAGCTGAATTTGCCAAAATCCCGATTTCAGATCTAATGTAGAATAAATAGCCGTACCATGAAATTTCTGTAGTAGTTCTTCTAGTGTCTGTGGTCGATCTGTTTCATTATTAATAATGTCATTAATGTGACGCGGATCAAGTACAAGGCGAAGTGAGCCATCCTTTTTCTTAACAATATGTAGCGGGTTTATGTACGGACTAACTGCCGGTTCAATAATTCCTTGGTCAAGCATATCCTGCAATTCTTTCTTAACCTGTTCTCTATGAATATATGGAATGGGATAATGCTTGGCTTTAAATGTATCATGCTGTTTGACTTGATATTCATACATAAAACCGGACATAGTACCAGGAATGTTGTCAAAAACTGGAGATTGCTGTAAAAGAATTTTGTGTAGTTGCGTCCGTTCGTCGTTTGTATTTGCACTGCTCTGCTTGACTTTATCAGAAATCATCTGTATTACGTCATAGTCGGCTTCATCTGGAGTATTATAGTTATGCACATACGTATCTGTGAACAATGTGGAATTACAGTCTATGTTACGTGTTGCGGAAATGACCTCTGCACGATTAATTGTTTGTTCTTCCGCAGATAAAGAGCGCTGAAATTCTAAAGTCAATTGTATATTTTCATCCTTCAATATTAAATAGGAATTCTGAAAATCGATAACTGCGTCGTGTTGTACTAGAAAATTCGTGCCTAGAATAACGTCTGTTGTCAATAAAGGAACAATCAAAAAATTTGAGTGAAATGTGTGACCTGCAATACAAAATGATAAATGTGTCTGTAATTTAACGTCTACTCCTTTACTGGATACTGCTCCTTTCACTTTCGTTTTACCTAATGGTAATGTAGGATAGGTGTTCTCTTTGTTACACTCGTTAAAAGTTTCTTCATTTATTACTGACATAGGTGATCCGGAATCGATTACTGCTGAAAATTTCGATGAACCAATTTTAATTTCGATGACAGGGTGTGAAATGGTTTTCTGAACAACTGGTCTTTCCTGCAAAAGAGTGTCTCTGATATCGTCAAAAGTAATTACATTTTCGTGAACAACATTCTGTGTGTCTAAAGTAGTGCTTGTGTTACTGGAAGATGCGATCTGTACAGTATCTAGTCAAATTCTATCTGTCGTGTTATTATTGTCAGGACGATTCTGTGGCATTTCGACTATTTGAACTGTTCTGTTTTTTCTTCCAGACGTATTACGTTCTGGATGATACCTACTGTCGGGTTCATACTATGTTTTCTGCACGTAGTTATTTCCTTGCTGCCGTGCGTTACTATTTGTTGTACCAGTGGCTATACGTCCACGCGGGGAAACATTAAAGTTTGGTTGACCTTGTGCATTGCATTGTTGGTTAGGTATGCTAACCGGCTGGTTTTGTTGCTGTTGTGAAAAACCTCTATTGTTACTAAAATATGGTTCCTGCTGCTGATAATTTTGACGATACTGATAATTAAAATTTTTTCTGCTATTAAAGTTCTGGTGGTTGTCGTTCCTAAAGCGTCTGTTACTCTTACTATTGAAATTACGTGGTTGATCGTAATTACTGTACGTTTGTTGACCTTGGTTATTATAAGAAAAATTTTTGTTAATAAAAGAATAATCCGATTGCTGTACTTCCAAAAGCTGCAACAGATCTCTGAATGCCGAAATGTTTTCTTTTTGCTGACCCGTTAGAAGTGACACTCTTAATGACCATGGTAATTTAGAAATACATAATTGAATAAGTGCAGATTCACTGTATGGTTCACTTAGGTATTGGTTTTGTTGGACCATGTGCTCAAAAAATTGCGTGACACTGGGAAAATTTGAGTTCTCATAATTTGGTAAACTAATTAATTGATCTTTAATTCCACGCTGTGTCGTCTTCGACCAATACGCTGACAGAAAAGCATTCTGAAACTCTTCTACCGAATAGCATTGTCTCGCAATCGGTCTCATACGAGTTGCCGGTTCGCCTTCCAAAAAACTGCAAATAAATTCTCGGTTTGTGTGTTATGGGCCAAGTCGGTGGAAAAGCAAAGCTAAATTGTTGTATCCAATCTAGCGGATGAATCTGTGTTCTGTCATTTTTAAACACTTTAAATTTTCTCACTGACAGAAAATGTTTGTAATCAAAATTATCGTCTCTGTATGATGGAACAGGTTCAGGATTGTAAGAGAATCTATTTGTCTGTGTCTGTTCGGAATCTAAGTCCCGTACTCTCTGTAGATTACCCAAGTTATACGCGCTGCGTGAGTCTGACAAATGTTCACTAAGTGGCGTCTGCTGTGATGTGTTAAACACTGAAACATTTTGTATCTCTGTTACCTCTTGCTGTAAACATGACAATTTTCTACGTAAGGTGTTGTTAGATGAATCGATCTCATTGATTGTCTGTTGTAGATTTTGAAATTCAGGTGTTTGATTAAATGAAACCGGTGAGGTATCGTCCGATTTGCTGTCATTATTACTTTCAATAACGTCAATACGACTGGCCAATTCAACACATTTTTCAGTCAGTATTTTCACCTGATCATCGTTTCTAGTGTCAGAAGTATTAATCTGTTTTTGTAATTTACGTGTGGTTTCGTTCAATTTTTTAACGTCAGCTTTGATGTAATCGGAATCCTGTGTTAGTTCTAATTGTTCGAGTCTGTCTATCACTGCCTGAATATCTGCTGTGTGTGTATCTGTTTTTGATTTAAGATCAGAAACTTCATCACGTAATTCAGTGTTCAACTGTTCGATGGTATTAATTTTGTCCGATACTGTAGCAATATTGTTGTCTACGTATGTTTTTGCCTTCACAAACATTTTACGTTTATCTTCTTGTCTCTGTGCAGTGATTGTTTCCATGACTTGACGTTTTACTTTATTTTGATCCTGTATAAATTTGCGGAAACGCGTATCACTGTTTTGTATGTGGTGATTAAAACGTTCGTCAATCTGAGTGTTCTGTTGGTCGAATTTCGCGTCTATCTTTGCATCCATTGTGCGCGAAAGTTCTGCTGTCATTAGCTTAAACTCGTCGCGTAATTGTGTAGCCTTTTCAGAGCATTGTTTACCGACTGCACTAATTTCCTCTCTAAGTGTTTCTGTTGTAGCTGTTTGCATATCCCTTAATTCTTGAGCAACAGATCTAATTTCTTCGCTACTTTTCTTTGAACAAGCCTCAATTTCCTCGCGTAACTGTTCCTTAGTATCATGACACTGCGCGGCAACGGCTCTAATCTGTTCACTAAGCTGTCTGGAATTGTTGTCTAATTTTTCATTTAACTGTCTGGAATTGTTGTCTAATTTTTCATTTAACTGTCTGGAATTGTTGTCTAATTTTTCATAAAGTTCGTCTTGTTTTTCACACTGTTGTCTGACCTGTTCATTAAGTTGTTTGAAATCTTCTTTAAATTGTTTGGAATTGTTGTCTAATTTTTCATTAAACTCTTGTTTGAGATCTTCTTTAAGGTCGTCTTGTTTTTTACCCTGTTGTAGCAATATTGCCATAATTTGTTCCAAGGTAACATTACCTACTCTATTTTCTGTACTGTTTGATGGTGTATCTGCAATTGTCACGTCTTCTGTAACCATTTGGTTATTTGGTGATTCTTGAAAATGTGTGCTAATCAGATGTGCATTGTTAGTCACTGCACCGGAATTAAATAAATCTGTCGCACTCTGATTACACTGTTCATTTTCATTAGACAAATTTGTCTGTTCATTACTTAAATTTTGGAAACCGGTTGCGTTAAGCTGGGCAGTGCTCATTGCAATAGAGCGCCCCGCGTCATCAATTGTCGTCAAACTAACAGAGGAGACAATTGAGTTCGTTTGTTCATCATTAAGATAAAAATCATCATTAGTGGTTGGAACGCACTGATTGTCAGTGAACGCAGGATTGTCATCATTACACCGCGTGTCACAAGTACTATCAGTGAAGTTGTTTAATTCGGTATTTCCATTCATTACACTGCAAAAAGGTGGGAATTTAAGGAGATGGGACCTGGATAAACTGAAAGAACCAGAGGTTGTAGAGAGTTTCAGGGAGAGCATAAGGGAACAATTTACAGGAATGGGGGAAAGAAATACAGTAGAAGAAGAATGGGTAGCTCTGAGGGATGAAGTGGTGAAGGCAGCAGACGATCAAGTAGGTAAGACGACGAGGGCTAATAGAAATCCTTGGGTAACAGAAGAAATATTGAGTTTAATTGATGAAAGGAGAAAATATAAAAATGCAGTAAATGAAGCAGGCAAAAAGGAATACAAACGTCTCAAAAATTAAATCGACAGGAAGTGCAAAATGGCTAAGCAGGGATGGCTAGAGGACAAATGTAAGGATGTAGAGGCTTGTCTCACTAGGGGTAAGATAGATACTGCCTACAGGAAAATTAAAGAGACCTTTGGAGAGAAGAGAACCACTTGTATGAATATCAAGAGCTCAGATGGCAACCCAGTTCTAAGCAAAGAAGGGAAGGCAGAAAGGTGGAAGGAGTATATAGAGGGTTTATACAAGGGCGATGTACTTGAGGACAATATTATGGAAATGGAAGAGGATGTAGATGAAGACGAAATGGGAGATAAGATACTGCGTGAAGAGTTTGACAGAGCACTGAAAGACCTGAGTCGAAACAAGGCCCCGGGAGTAGACAACATTCCATTAGAACTACTGATAGCCTCGGGAGAGCCAGTCATGACAAAACTCTACCATCTGGTGAGCACGATGTATGAGACAGGCGAAATACCCTCAGACTTCAAGAAGAATATAATAATTCCAATCCCAAAGAAAGCAGGTGTTGACAGATGTGAAAATTACCGAACTATCAGTTTAATAAGTCACAGCTGCAAAATACTAACGCAAATTCTTTACAGACGAATGGAAAAACTGGTAGAAGCCGACCTAGGGGAAGATCAGTTTGGATTCCGTAGAAATGTTGGAACACGTGAGGCAATACTGACCTTACGACTTATCTTGGAAGAAAGATTAAGAAAAGGCAAACCTACGTTTCTAGCATTTGTAGACTTAGAGAAAGCTTTTGACAATGTTGACTGGAATACTCTCTTTCAAATTCTGAAGGTGGCAGGGGTAAAATACAGGGAGCGAAAGGCTATTTACAATTTGTACAGAAACCAGATAGCAGTTATAAGAGTCGAGGGGCATGAAAGGGAAGCAGTGGTTGGGAAAGGAGTGAGACAGGGTTGTAGCCTCTCCCCGATGTTATTCAATCTGTATATTGAGCAAGCAGTAAAGGAAACAAAAGAAAAATTCGGAGTAGGTATTAAAATTCATGGAGAAGAAGTAAAAACTTTGAGGTTCGCCGATGACATTGTAATTCTGTCAGAGACAGCAAAGGACTTGGAAGAGCAGTTGAACGGAATGGACAGTGTCTTGAAAGGAGGATATAAGATGAACATCAATAAAAGCAAAACAAGGATAATGGAATGTGGTCGAATTAAGTCGGGTGATGCTGAGGGAATTAGATTAGGAAATGAGACACTTAAAGTAGTAAAGGAGTTTTGCTATTTAGGGAGTAAAATAACCGATGATGGTCGAAGTAGAGAGGATATAAAATGTAGACTGGCAATGGCAAGGAAAGCGTTTCTCAAGAAGAGAAATTTATTAACATCGAGTATAGATTTAGGTGTCAGGAAGTCGTTTCTGAAAGTGTTTGTATGGAGTGTAGCCATGTATGGAAGTGAGACATGGACGATAACTAGTTTGGACAAGAAGAGAATAGAAGCTTTCGAAATGTGGTGCTACAGAAGAATGCTGAAGATAAGGTGGGTAGATCACGTAACTAATGAGGAGGTATTGAATAGGATTGGGGAGAAGAGAAGTTTGTGGCATAACTTGACTAGAAGAAGGGATCGGTTGGTAGGACATGTTTTGAGGCATCAAGGGATCACAAATTTAGCATTGGAGGGCAGCGTGGAGGGTAAAAATCGTAGAGGGAGACCAAGAGATGAATACACTAAGCAGATTCAGAAGGATGTAGGTTGCAGTAGGTACTGGGAGATGAAGAAGCTTGCACAGGATAGAGTAGCATGGAGAGCTGCATCAAACCAGTCTCAGGACTGAAGACCACAACAACAACAACAACACACCTCGCGATGTACTATTAATAGTTTTTCGCGCCATTTTAACACAAATCACACTTATTCACAAATGAAATAAAGACAATGCAAAATTCAACAAATACAAGTACAACAAAGAGCAACGAATTGCCAATGATCTGAGGAAAGAAAGTCACAAAATTAGTAAAAGCGTTGCGCCAAATCCTAATTATATTTAAGTATATAAGAGCAGATATCTGATTGTTTCTTAGAAGATTCACAAAGAAATACGATCCTGGCCGGATGTCGCCAAGTGTAACCTCCCCGCAGAAATTATTAATGACAATAATTAAATGTTAATCGTAATAGAGCCCAAGTGTAACCTCCCAGCAGAAATAAAAGAAAAGTCTATGATAATGAAATAGAGCCAAATGTTAGCTTTCCACAGTAATAAAACTCAATGATAATAAAAATGTGGAAAAATGTTAAGTCCCCACAAAATTAACGTTAAGATCAACCTGATAAATTTTATAAGGGCAGCTGCGCTGACCTTAGGCCCTGTGCAATAATTAATCTGATAAATTGATTCTGGGAGGAAAAGCATAGGAAATATTGTTTCAATTGGAATGATTCTTTTCTTAAAAACGATTGCTTTGAAAACAAAATTATTATTGGGGCATTTCTTGAACAAATTAATTACAATTAACATACATTACATTATCAGATGTGAGCAATGCTGCTTCATTACCTTATTTAACAATATACCTCGTCCCGAACCTTGACCAGAGACCCATGTCGACGCCCGCCGACTCCTCACACACTACTTCCGACTGAGTACAACTCGCAACTGAACTGTTCCTGCCGACTCGCTGCGCGCAACTGCACTCTCGCAACTGAACTCTCGCAACTGAACTCTCGCGCAGTCAAGCGCAGACTAGCAACGATAAACAACTCTCTGGTCAGAGATTCTGTCATGCCTCGCCATCGCTGTTAATGAAAACATATGAAACGTATGCGTTTCATGGTCTCGTAATAGGAAGCCGAGATACATACTCCTTCGCCAGCTCTGTGGTAATGTGCTGACCTGTGAAAAGGCGTCTGATATGGTTCACAGTTCTCGTCTCACTGAGTGTAGCGTTTTTATCCCTTCTGTGAATGAGCTACAAGCAGTCAGATCAAACATCGATAAGGAAATCGCAAGAAAATACTTTCGGCTCATAGTGCAATCGTGAAAAACTTACAATGCTGCACAACAGTTAACGCCTCTTTCCGCTGCTGACAAGCAAATTTTGGGTTTCTAGGAATACATAACTTTATTTATGAAATGCCACATTTGCATACCTCTTGAGTATGACACAGCATACCAATTGAACACAGACCCAATCAAAATCTAAGTGAGTAGTATTTTACCAATTCGTGACGATAGAGGCACGCTTGTGTACAGATACTCAGTTTTATTAAAACAGACTTTCGTCGTAAGGTTATCGTGGGTAGTTTTATTTCATTTTTTATAATACAGTTCACAATTTTCGTAAGGTTTCGTTTAATGTTGTTAAAACAATAGTAAACATGAGAGAGAAATTAATCATCAACGATATATGCGAATTCTCTGATGTCATCTATAACAGTCTGAAAATGCACATGCAGTTTATTGATTAGATGCACGTAGAAAACTTGTTCTGAGTTAAAGCTGTCAAACAAGGTTCGACGAAGAATAAAATGCCACTACCAGACGACAAGTAATGTAGAAAATACTTTTCCGACGTATTTTGGCACGATGCGCTCTACACATACATAATACAAAAGTTTCGAGATGCATCTGCTGTCTGGCTGTCTATTAAACCGGAAATGAACAAAATGTCGCAGAAGTTAGCCCTTTTTCCACCTACGACTATTTTGGGTTGAGAAGTGAAGGAAATTATGTTACGAGTTCCATTAGATTGATAATTTTAGCAGACAGCAGAATTGCGTTTTAAAAAATATAGCAGTGAATGTTCTCGATCTCACGACACCTTATCTACCGTGCACAATACTTACCATTACGCCACTAGCTGACACATAGCTGTAACAGATCCAGAAGTCAAGGACAATTCCTCCAGAACTTCTACACCCCACAGCGCTGTGGGATAATGCATATCGCCAGGTCAATACTTATGAGAGACAAACAGTTATATCTTTTCTTTTGCACTGCACGACGTTTTCAACAAACCGATAGCGCAATAGAGTAGCTCAAGTGGAAAGGAACAATTCCTATTTTAATTTCTGCATCCTACACTGTTGGCAGTTCTGTGTTGGTGGCAGTTACGTGATTTTATTTTGGTGATTACAAAATAAAGATGAATGCATGCACTGGGTAGCCGAGGCAGCTAGTTCATGGTGATTCGGTCAACCAAGTAAATGTATTTACTGAACATGCTGCAAATTGATACAGGGAGTCTGTGTGTCAGAATTCTCAGCCAGTGTGGTACAACGCCGTTATGATAGAAAAATGAGCCCCCTGAGAAAAGGATTTGGTGGTCTGTTGTGCTGATGATAGGTTCTTACAGCTGTGGTCTGGGTTCGATTCCAACTTCGGTCAATGATCTTAGATAGGGAGAGACAGATTCCATTCTCTTCTGGCTACACCAAGTGAAGAAGATATAATGGCATTGTGGTCTGAAATTCACATTAAAAATGATATTCCTTCTCTACCAAGTAGACGTTAGGTTGAGCCACAATAAAGTCTGGAGTGGCGACATGTAGAAACTCTATCACCAGTAACCTTTCTTATACTAGTTATTTATTTCTAGTGACGAAACAAACGCTATGCATGCTCACAGGACACTTATTCCATCTTTTGTCTGAGCTTCTATGTGTCGATAAAATTGGTTCTGAACTGGGAATGCAACTCAGACCGCCCTTAACGCGAAATTTGATCCCTTCGTGACAATACAGCTCGGCTACAGTTTGTTGTTTCTTCAAAACTCCAGATTCCTCAACATCTCCACAAATGGCGCGTGAATGGGTTCGAATCCTGGCCCGGCACTAAAGATTTCATTATGTATTATCAAGCTCTAGCATGAGAACACCTATCTGCTCGTGGATAATAATTTCGATTTTTAATGTATTTTCATTCGTTGTCAACACTAACGATATTTTACTGTTTTGACTCCCAGTGAGACACAGAACTATTTGCGACATCACTGTAAGTTCAAGATGTTATTCCGAGCTGCTTGTGGGGAAAAATTCGGTAGCTGACGTCTCTTTGTGTTTAGTCAACAACGATATGCCTGGAGCTCTATTCCCAGTCAGCACTGAACTCTTCGTCATATTATTTCTAGTTCAAACAAGCTCACATGTCGCTGCTGGTGCAACAAACCCATATTTAACGTTCGTTTTCTCAAGAATATAACAGCGATAGGTGCCGGGTTGGAGTCCTTGGAAGGAAAAAATTAATGTTTCGTCTCGTCATTTCAGTTAAAACATCTAGCTACTGCCGAGAAAATCCAATATGTCGAAGTTGATTGTGCTTCGATATCTTTCTTATTAGGTTCTGGGTTCGAATCCCTGTCAAACACAAAGCTTTACCTCACGGCATTTCATATAAGTTACTTGTTAAGAAGCAATATTTAACATCTCTCGTAGTTCGTTAACAGGGACCATAGGTGCTGGGTAGGAATTCGCGTCCGTTAAAAATGTTTGCGTTATGTAATTTAAAGTTGGTATTTGCTAACTGATGCTGTCTAAAATCGAGGTATATCACTCTCTGTATGCCTAATCAGGAATGACTGTTAGTTTCAGTCAGTCACGAAATGTTTGCTTAGTCTGCATGACCTGAGTTTGAATCCATATGCAGAACGTGACGGTTCGTCATGTCATTTGAAGTTCATACATATTCTCAACTAGCTGCTCGTGAATAACTTAAATTTTTAATGTCATTTTGTGTTAAATAATAAGTACGGTATGTTACTTTGAAGAGGAAATCATGAATACGACGAACTTACTACGTGCATTACCTATCTGACGTAATAATGAGAGTGGCAACATTTCAGGTATGTCATTTATTGTAATAAATGTGAGCTTACAAGCCTTAAGGACAGACTTACCTGTGATAAGGTGTTCCCTGATATTTGTAGTATCGTAGTATTACTTACCACTTGAGTTATTGTGATACAGAGCAGTGTTTTCTAGTGGTGACTTGTTGGAACCATTTTCGATAGTCAAACGACTGTACCAAGGAGCGATTAGAGGACCTGCTAGACAGCTGCGTTATGTGGGTTGCATGCGAATCAGGCGAAATGCAATTCAGGTCGTTCGGATACTTTTGAGCACGACTGTACATGTCGGCATCGTGAGCTATATCAGAAGTCGGCATGTCAGTTTTAAAATAACAGATACGCGTATGTATGCACATGTTATTACGTCAATTACAAGTGCTCACATTCACCACCACTTTGCAATTGACAGATCCCAGCGTAAACATTCTTAGTGATACACATGCGCAACAGATGACGCAGTGGTAGTGCAAATCGATACTATCATCTCACATTAGATTAAGGCGTGGATATACAATTCCATATAATTAGATATGCCTAAATTATCATCATAATATATAAGCCAAGTCAGTATTCTAAATTTTACAGACAGTTTTTTAATAATGTAGACTACTGACTTGCTTGTAAGATACGGTAATAAGTTAGGCATTTGTAGTTATATGGAATAGTAGAGCCATTCGTTAATCTAATGTGACGACAGTATCAATGTGAACTACCACAACGTCATCTGAGGTACTTACGTATCACTATGAATATTTACGCTGCGATCTGTCAGTTGTAAAGTAGTGATGAATGTGAGCATTTGTAATTGACGTAGTAATATGTGTGTGCATAGTTGTTATTTTAAAACTGACATGCCGACTTCTAGTATAGCTCACGATACCAACATGGACATATTGTACATTTAATAGCACTACTTAACTGTAGTCTTGGAAATGGAAATTTGTGTTAGTTTCCAATAATGTCCGTTTCAAAACGTATTTAAATTGTAACACGTTTTTGATCATACTTACGCTTAATTTGATTTCACTTTCTGATTATTGGTGTGTCATAGAGTAATAATGTAATATTCTTTGGTGTGACGTCACGTGTGCTGGAATGCTGTTGAAATTGCTCGTCAGTATCTTATGAAGTTTTAGTCTTCAGTTACTTATTTTAAAGTTTATTTGTGTTAATATTTGCTGTAAAAGTAACTTATTAGTGGATTTTCATTAACCTCAGTCTTTCTTGATGTGTTATTGACTCGAGTGGTCTGTTATTCCTGAGTGTGCTTGCGTCGTCCGTTCAAGTCTCACGCATCAGTGGTGTGTTTACATTTTGCGGAGTGCAGTTGCAGCGGTAGCGGTTATAAAACTAAGTACTGGCAAAGTTACTTGTGCACAGTTAGATACTTATTAAACTTAATAGTTTTCAGCGGTGTTTCGTCCTGTTTGTGGTTAAATAACGATTTAATAAACTTCTGGAAACGTTCGCTTGCTGTGTTTTTTAGAGTTTCCTCATGGTTCGCTCGTTCTGTTCTGTCTGGGAGTACCTTAAAAAATTAAGCTGATTCTTGTTGTATTGTTGATTGCGGTTAGTTAAACTTATGGATTGATTTTTTTCGGGTTCATAAACATTTTATTTTTATCTATTATTTCTTGTATGTTGTAATTTCATGTACTGACACTTTCCATGACCGTGGAGATTTGCTCCTCAATTTGGTCCTACGGAACTTGAAGTGTAAATAAAAATAAAATAAATAAATATGGCACTGAGAAGATTTTCTCGATTGCGATGCTTTTAAATTTCAATTGAACTTTGCACGTTGCACCTTGGAACATGTTTTCACATTTGGAAGAGCCACACTTTCGAGCAGCAGATTTTCTGATTTCAGAAAAAAAAAACTGTAGCGCATAACAAGTGAATGCCATCATTTAAAAATGGAATGAGAAAATATGTCAGATATATGTTTCAGGGCTGAAAAACATAGGTTGAAATGTCCCTGATGGATCTGTTTGTCAGGTGGTGTGCAGCACCTGCTTGACGTTCGAGGTCAGTGAGCTCTGCTGACGGACCCATTCCGCTCTTACTGCTCCTCTGCTGACAACACAACACTCCACATCCAGTTTTATTCTGGAGGGTCCGACTCTCGTGACATCTAGCGGTCAATTCCGCGTTACATACGAGTGTCCGAATACTTTTGATCGCATAGTGTACCCTTAAAGCTTTTTGCAGGTCGCTAAGTACTCTCATTCTCAAATATTGGGTAATTTGCTGCCAAGACTACACTGCCTCAAGAAGAACGCACAGTTCAGTATTTTGGTCGGTTGGTTGATTCGGGGGAGGGGACCAAAGAGCGAGTTCATCAGTCCCATCGGATTAGGGAAGGATGGGGAAAGAAGTCGGCCATGCCCTTCCAAAGGAACGATCCCAGTGTTTGCTTGAGGCGATTTAAGGAAATCACGGATGGCCGTACGCGGGTCTGAACCGTCGTCCTCCAGAATGCAAGTCCGGTGTGCTTACCACTGCGCCACCATACTCTATTCCAGTATTTTAATACTTGTGTTATTGTGTTAATTCCTTGAATCCTAAAAATATGAAACAAACATAATTTTAAAATTTTTCGGGAAGTAACAATTTTCATTATAGTAAGCCATGAATATAAGAAGAAACTGCCAGAGAGTAAACAAACAATTGTTTTATGGATGTCCTTTCACTTTTGAAGCACTAGGACCTACACGTTTCAACCGCCCATCATTCCATGTGATATATCTGAAAGCAAGTTCACGTTTTTCCTAGAAGCAGTACCACATCTCGAAACATCCATGAACTCATAGTGTCTAAACAAGCTGTAGTCCTAAATAACAAGCAAAAATGGGCCTAAAATTTAACTAATTGTTTATAAAAACTACGTACTACCCCAGTGGTTTCATTTCGAAACCACTCACAAAGGCTGTATTACAAACTCAGATTTACGGTACAAAAGCAACCAAACACCGTCCGAACAGGCCTTGAAGCCCCAACGGCACCGACTGCCCGGCATGTCATCCTCAGCCATTAGGCGTCACCGGATGCGGATAAGGAGGAGTATGTGGTCAGCACATCTCTCTCCCGGCGGTGCCCGCATCTCGTGGTCGTGCGGTAGCGTTCTCGCTTCCCACGCCCGGGTTCCCGGGTTCGATTCCCGGCGGGGTCAGGGATTTTCTCTGCCTCGTGATGGCTGGGTGTTGTGTGCTGTCCTTAGGTTAGTTAGGTTTAAGTAGTTCTAAGTTCTAGGGGACTGATGACCATAGATGTTATGTCCCATAGTGCTCAGAGCCATTTGAATCTCCCGGCGGTTGTCAGCTCCTCAATTAGCCTCACAAGGGCTGAGTGCTCCCCGCTTCGGCAGACCCGGACGGTGACCCATCCCAGTGCTAGCCAAACCTGACAGCGCTTAACTTCGCTGATCTCGTTACAGTAACTTTAAATATACTTACTTCCACTGTCAGCAATCTCCTTACTATGGCCGCTATAAAAAAAGAAACACATGTCACAATCATCTACAATCCCGTACCTCTATGTCTGCGCCGACTGCTACACTGCACCACATTCGAAGAAGTACCGCAGTGCACCACTAGACGTCTCCGTCTTGCAACAGCATCCTTAGCTTCCTGCTGAAGGCACTCGTATTTCAGAAAATGAATAAAACGGTGATTTCAGACAGAAACTACTAGTACACAAAGGGTTAAAGCTGCAACGTACCTCTTAATGAGTAGATTATGACAGCATTTAAATCTTTTAAATTGACTCAGTGATCATTTGAAATACTGAAAATCAAATGTTTTTTGCGCTTGGAAGGCATTGGATAGTTGCACTGCTACTGGGATCGAGTGCCCGGTTGAGAGTTTTTCATGTTTAGTTACCTGATTAGTATATAATATAAAGGGTGAGTCAGGAGGAAAGGTACATGCTTTGACGGGTGATACTACTGGTGATTCTGAACAAAAAACTTCTAATAAACATATGCCCTTTTCTTAACCGTCTCCGGGTAAACCAATGAAAACAGCTAGAAACGGGAAAGGCGCAGGTGCCGGCCGGTGTGGCCGAGCGGTTCTAGGCGCTTCAGTTCGGAACCGCGCGACAGCTACGGTCGCAGATTCGAATCCTGCCTCGGGCATGGATGTGTGTGATGTCCTTAGGTTAGTTAGGTTCAAGTAGTTCTACGTCTAGGGGACTGATGACCTCAGATGTTAAGTCCCATAGTGCTCGGAGCCATTTGAAACATTTGAAAGGTGCAGGTGACGGTAAATTAAGATATTGTTATTAGTTTCTTTAATTGTGTACGTTTCCTCACAGAAGATGTTCAAACAGTCCATCGCCAACTTCAATGCAAGTTGCCGCTCTTGTAAGCAGGTGTTGTGTCGCCGATCGGAGCTCAGTTTTACATTCCTTTACCTTAGCCCAAGCATGTAAAATACGAGCGAGAAGTTCCTCTCTTGTGCTCATTCTATCCCCACAAACAGAAATCCAGTGGGGTAAGATCGGGTGACCTCGGTGGCCAAGCAATGACTCCACGGCGACCGATCCAACGACCAGGATACATTGTGTTGAGATACTGTGTCACTGGCCGTACGGAATGTGTAGGAACTCCGTCATGCTGAAAGTACAAACGAGCTCGTGTTACCAAAGGGATATCCTCCACGTATTCTGGTTACAAATTTTGAAGAAACTCAAGGTACCGTGTCCCAGCAAGATGGTCATCTAAAGCAACAAGACCGAAGAATTCGTCATCCATAATACCGCACCACACGTTGACTGAGAAACGTCGTTGAAAACTCGTTTCCACAGCAGCGTGCTCATTTTCATTTGCCCACACATGAGAGTTGCGTGTGTTGTTGATTCCGTTGCGGGTAAATGTTGAATCATCATTGAACAGAATACATGGAATTAATCGCTCAAAAATGGTTCAAATGGCTCTGAGAACTATGGGACTTAACATCTGAGGTCATCAGTCCCCTAGAACTTAGAACTACTTAAACCTAACTAACATAGGGACATCACACACATCCATTCCCGAGGCAGGATTCGAACCAGCGACCGTAGCGGTCGCGCGGTCCAGACTGTAGCGCCTAGAAGC
The DNA here is from genome assembly GCF_023898315.1 of Schistocerca nitens. Lineage (NCBI taxonomy): Eukaryota > Metazoa > Arthropoda > Insecta > Orthoptera > Acrididae > Schistocerca > Schistocerca nitens. The sequence continues at coordinate 850,778,933 of NC_064617.1, forward strand.
GCTCGGCCACGCTGGCCGGCCAATTAATAGCTCAAAAAATGGCTCTAGGCACTATGGGACTTAACATCTGAGGTCATCAGTCCCCTAGAACTACTTAAAACTAACCAACCAATGGACATCACATACATCCATGCCCGAGGCAGGATTCGAACCTGCGACCGCAGCAGCAGCGCGGTTCCGGACTGAAGTGCCTAGAACCGCTCGGCCACACCGGCCGGCATTAATCGTTCATTGGTAATGATCCATTGGCAGAAATCTTGCCGGGTGGTAGCATCTCCTTCATGCAGATGTTGTACACTCTGCCAATGAAAGGGATACAACCGTACTTGTGTACTATGCGTATCAGTCGTGTTTGTGGAATACTAAGTTGGGCAGCAATTCTTGTAGAGCTAGTAGTACGGTTGCGTTCCACTACTTGAAGAAAGTTCTCAACTTCATTAAGAGTTTGTTGTAAGGGACGTTCAGAGACAACATTTATGCTGGGAAGCGTAGCACGTTCACGTAATCAGTGAAACACCCTGCTAAACACCCTGCTATCTGGCACTCTGCGATTCGGAAATTGTTGTTGGTATTCTCTGGAATTCCCATTGGACAAACCATAGACAAACTCCATGTCAGCATATTCTGCATGTGTAAAGATCCGCGGATTTTTCACTACACAAAACTGTATTCATTGTTCACGTTACAACGCTGTAGTACCGTGCACTATAACAAGCACCGTCGGAGTGACACTTGAGGTAAACAATTACACCATGCGCATGTTGGGTTGGCTTGTTTGGGGAAGAGACCAAACAGTGAGGTCATCGGTCTCATCGGATTAGGGAAGGACGGGGAGGGAAGTCGGCCGTGCCCTTTCAAAGGAACCATCCCGGAATTTGCCTGGAGTGATTTAGGGAAATCACGGAAAACCTAAATCAGGATGGCCGGAAGCGGAATTGAACCGTCGTCCTCCCGAATGCGAGGCCAGTTTGCTACATGCGCAAGCGTACTGATACGGTTATTAAGGACGACGCTACACGTTTCCCGTTTCGGAGTTTTCTGTTCAGAATCACCACTAGTGTCAGCCCTCAAAGCATGTACCTTTCCTCCTGACTCATCCTGTAGCTGACAGGTGACAATCGTTTGCGAGTACGACTTTGTTCTCACCTGGCGTTCGTCGCGCTACACTAGTTCCCAGCTATGCGGGCACAAGCGCCGGCGAGCCGCCAGCCAGCTGCTAGAGAGTTGCGGCCGTAGAGCGGCCTCGGAGCCGCCAGTGCCGGCATCGCTTTGATGGCAGCTCGCAGCCCGGGGCCACCGCCGCCGCCCTCTCCTTTGCCGCGTTTAATATTCCCTCTGCAGGGAAATACACTCGCCGCCGCCGCCGCGTATATATTTATAAATCCTGTCAGGGAAGATATACACCGTCTGAGGGCGCGGCCATACGGCGGCCGCCGGCGCCGACTCGCAGTCGGCGCTCGGAGATGAGATTCTGAAGACATTCATCACGCCGCACGCCGCACGCCGCCCGGCGCAACACCACAGCACGCGCGGGCAGCTGCGGCAGCTTGCTCCGCCCACCGCCAGGGGCGCTGGAGTCGGCGCAGGGTCTCGCCTTGCGGGCGCCGCCAATTTGTGTCCTTACGTCTCTGTGCTCTCACCGTACGTCAGCTCAAAATCCTACTATACCAGTGATAAAGAGCAAGGAAATCAGTCGCAAATGTTTATTGCGAAACCAGACTTCAGTCACTGTGTGATAGTATTCAGTGCAGCAACTGTAAGTTAAAAAAATCAGCATTTAATCTACACACAAGCAACAAGACTGTCCATGTCAAAGGTTGAACTCAACCTCTGACGTGGATAGTCCAGTTAGGACTAAGTGTATATTCACTGTTCAATAACATTAATGTGCCCACTTGTCAAAAGTCTATATAACCATCTTTTGCAGCGCGATACATGCAGAAGAGAGTGAGCTTCTGGAAGGTACCGGCAGGGATGAGGAGCCATGCCAACTCCATTGCCATGCCCACCTGCACTAAGTTCCTCGGTTGAGGATTCATGCCGCAAACATCCCCGAGGAGGTTCTTCAGATTCACGATTGAGTTTAAATCTGGGGAGTTTAGTGGCCAGGGGAGGACGGTAAATTCCTCGTCGTGGTCTTTGAACCTTGCACGTACACTGCGAACACTGACACGTTGCATTGCCCTGCTGGTACACTACTGGTCATTAAAATTGCTACACCAAGAACAAATGCAGATGATGAACGGGTATTCAATGGACAAATATACTATACTAGAACTGACATGTGATTACATTTTCACGCAATTTGGGTGCATAGATCCTGAGAAATCAGTACCCAGAACAACCACCTCTGGCCGTACTAACGGTCTTGATACGCCTGGGCATTGAGTCAAACAGAGCTTGGATGGCGTGTACAGGTACAGCTACCCATGTAGCTTCAACACGATACCACAATTCATCAAGAGTAGTGACTGGCGTATTGTGACGAGTCAGTTGCTCGGCCACCATTGACCAGACATTTTCAGTTGGTGAGAGATCTGGAGAATGTGCTGGCCAGGGCAGAGGTGACCGAGACGTGTAACCAATGGCACCCCATATCATCACGCCGGGTGATACACCAGTGTGGCGATGACGAATACACGCTTCCAATGTGCGTTCACCGCGATGTCGCCAAACACGGATGCGACCATCATGATGCTGTAAACAGAACCTGGATTCATCCGAAAAAATGACGTTTCGCCATTCGTGCACCTAGGTTCGTCGCTGAGTACACCACCGCAGGCGCTCCTGTCTGTGATGCAGCGTCAAGGGTAACCGCAGCCATGGTCTCCGAGCTGATAGTCCGTGCTGCTGCAAACGTCGTCAAACTGTTCGTGCAGATTGTTGTCTTGCAGACGTCCCCATCTGTTGACTCAGGGATCGAGACGAGGCTGCACGATCCAGTACAGCCATGCGGATAAGATGCCTGTCATCTCGACTGCTAGTGATACGAGGCCGTTGGGATCCAGCACGGCGATCCGTATTACCCTCCTGAACCCACCGATTCCATATTCTGCCAACAGTCATTGGATCTCGACCAACGAAGGCAGCAATGTCGCGATATGATAAACCGCAACCGCAATCACGATGGGCTACAATCCGACCTTTATCAAAGTCGGAAACGTGATGGTACGCATTTCTCCTCCTTACACGAGGCATCACAACAACGTTTCACCAGGCAACGCCGGTCAACTGCTGTTTGCGTATGAGAAATCGGTTGGAAACTTTCAAAAAATGTGTGTGAAATCTTATGGGACTTAACTGCTAAGGTCATCAGTCCCTAAGCTTACACACTACTTAACCTAAATTATTCTAAGGACAAACACACACACCCATGCCCGAGGGAGGACTCGAATCTCCGCCGGGACCAGCCCCACAGTCCATGACTGCAGCGCTCTAGACTGGTTGGAAACTTTCGTCATGTCAGCACGTTGTAGGTGTCGCCACCGGCGCCAAACTTGTGTGAATGCTCTGAAAAGCTAATCATTTGCATATCACAGCATCTTCTTCCTGTCGGTTAAATTTCGCGTCTGTAGCACGTCATCTTCGTGGTGTAGCAATTTTAATGGCCAGTAGTGCAGATTCCATCGCGCCGTGGAAAAACGAAGATGGTCCCCAAGGATTGATGCATACTTGTATTGATCCCTTGTGCCTTTCAGGACGACGTGATATCATCCAGAGAATGTCACGAAAACATTCCCCAGACCATTACCCTCCCTCCTCCGGCATGGCCCCATCCGAAGGTTCTTACAGGGTGTTTCTTTCAAACATTTCACGCCGTGTACGCCAATGGTCATGTGTCTGATGGAGCATAAAACGAGATACATCTGAAAAGGCCCCTTGTTCCCACTCAGTGGACGTCCAACTGCTGTGCTGGCATGCAAACTCCAGCCTTCTTCGCCAACGAACAACAGTCAGCATGGCTGCATGAAACAGGCATCTTGTTGGGAAGCCCACACGCAGCAAGGTTCGCTGAATGGTCGTTGAGGAGACACTGTTAGTAGCTTCTTGGCACATCTGGACAGTCAGTTGCTCAACATCTGCACGTCTCCCGCACACATCTCCGCAGCGGTCATTGACCCCTGTCATCTATGGCCTGTGGTGCACCACAGATGCCCCAGCGCCGGTTTTGGATAGCGCCATTTTGTCATACACGGTATACTTTAACCATGGCGGCACTCGAACAGAGTACAAATTTAGCCGTTTCGGAAATTCTTCTACCCTTAGCCCAAGAGCCAATGATCATGGTCTATTAGACGTCAGATGAATCGTTCCGTTTACACATTACAACAACGACTGCACTGTTTTCCGCGCCCTTCCAATACGTTTTAAGCACCCTCCGCTGTTAGTGATGTGACCTGCCGTTTGTTAGTAGTTATTGCTCACTGGCGTCGAACATAATTAGCCTAAAATAAAACATTTACAGTAATTCAGTGAAACAAACGTATTGTATGTTCTTAAAATAACATTCTGTATGAGGGGAAAAAGTAAGAACAACATCCATAGCAGTAGTACGTCTGCATCTACTTTGGCACGTAGTTCAAGTTTCCATCGCTAGTCGGCGCTGCAGTCGCCGAAAAATCCGAGATAGCGCTGGTGCGAATTTTAAAAATTCACGATGACTGTGGCAGGAAATTTAAAATATGCTACATTGCGGAACTAGCCCAGTTGTGCTTTGTTTGTGTGTTGTACGACACGTTGTAGTACAAAGGACATTCAAATTAAATATTTCAACATCTAACTTATCTGTACTATAAAAATAGATGCAACTCGCTTATTGTCACTACTGAAATAAATTGTAGGTTAAAAGATGGGCGTAGTTCTATTTTTGTTCCATGCTTTTATGTTGTTTTTGTGGTCTTCAGTCCAAACACTGGTTTGATGCAGCTCTCCATGCTACTCTATCCTGTGCAAGCTTCCTCATCTCCGAGTAACTACTGCAACCTACATCCTTCTGAATCTGCTTAGTGTATTCGTCTCTTGGTCCCCCTCTATGATTTTTACCCTCCACGCTTCCCTCCATCACTAAATTAGTGATCCCTTGATGCCGCAAAACGTGTCCTACTAACTGATCCCTTCTTCTAGTCAAGTTGTGCAACAAATTCCTCTTCTCCCCGATTCTATTCAGTACCTCCTCATTGATACTATGCATTAAATTCATCAAAATACATTCAAAATGGTTCTCCTTCTTCTTCGTCTTCTGTTTTTACGGCATCATTGCAACATTTCAATCTTTTCTGGTCATCTTCTTCAATATGTTTTCTTTCCGAATTGGCTAGTATATTTTCATTCGATCTGATCTGTTTGTCATCTCTCATCTGTAAACCCCGTTTTTATTATTTGTCGTTTGTCTATTTTTGGTTTGAATCATATTTTTATGTGTTTCATTTCCTTCAAATTATCTGTCGTTTCACTCAAGGTTAATTATAGCCCTTTCATATCCCTGGTTTTCCTTACCCTTCCTACCCGTTACCTCATTTTGCTAAGTTCCTCTATAAGTTTTCTTGATGATCTGGTGTCTGGTGTCCTCATAATATGACCAAATGTCTCAAATGGTTCAAATGGCTCTGAGCACTATGGGACTTAACTTCTGAGGTCATCAGTCCCCTAGAACTAAGAACTACTTAAACCTAACTAACCTAAGGACATTACACACATCCATGCCCGAGGCAGGATTCGAACCTGCGACCGTAGCGGTCGCGCGGTTCCAGACTGTAGCGCCTAGAACCGCTCGGCCACCACGGCCGGCGGACCAAGTGTCTGCAATGGGCTCCAAGTCGCTCTACACCACTGTTCACTATTGTCAATCTTTCTAATATTATATTCCTAGTTCTATAACATTGCAAAACACAAATGATCACTACTGCTGATCTAACTTAAAGTGCACTTTTTAACGAGCACTACCGGGATAAACAATTTTATTCCCACATCTCAGTTCGTCAAAAACTAGTCTCTCAGAGTCAGCTAAATCTTATAGTCACCCAGTGCTAGGTTATTAACTTTATTTTGCAATACAAAAGTTTGACATCTTGTGCTGAGAGTGCCAGACATTACAGGAATCAACTTGCAACGGTACTGACTTCACCTTGCCATTCAAAACGTTATCATCTTCTGCTCTCACACAGTGCAAAATACCCAGCACTTTAATGAAATGGCATTCTGACGAAAGCCTACTGACGTAAAATCCTGCGAGCGCCCCTGCGTGATGGCGCTGTAGATAGTACTGGATGTTCGAAAAGTTGATGTACAGTTACAACATACGCTGGAAATTATGTCCACTGGAGCTATACAAGTCTGAGCACTGTTCATTTTATTGGAGAAGACTTTCTGGGGATCTGATAGTGATGAACTTCTCACATGCGGAGTCTCAGTTTTTACGTCACAAAGCGTGCATGGACGATTGCGATACATTACAGACTTTGCTGCTTCTCAAAGAAAAATTGTTGAGTAAGATCCGGCGAGCGAGGCGGCCATAGGTGTTTTGAGATGACACGTTACCCAAAACATTCTTCCAGCGCACACACACACACACACACACACACACACACACACCGATAAACCAAAAGATTATGACCACATCCGTAGTAACTTGTTTCTTCGTCTTTGGAGCGAAGTATACCACGGATTCTACGTATCAGCCGGCCGGAGTGGCCGTGCGGTTCTAGGCGCTACAGTCTGGAACCGCGTGACCGCTACGGTCGCAGGTTCGAATCCTGCCTCGGGCATGGTTGTGTGTGATGTCCTTAGGTTAGTTAGGTTTAACTAGTTCTAAGTTCTAGGGGACTGATGACCACAGATGTTAAGTCCCATAGTGCTCAGAGCCATTTGAACCATTCTACGTATCAGATTAAAATGGTTCAAATGGCTCCAAGCACTATGAGACTTAACATCTCAGGTCATCAGTCCCCTAGAACTTAGAACTACTTAAACCTAACTAACCTGAGGACATCACACACATCCATGCCCGAGGCAGGATTCGAACCTGCGACCGTAGCGGTCACGCGGTTCCAGACTGTAGCGCCTAGAACCGCACGGCCACAGCGGCCGGCCCCATGTAAGCGCAGGAGAATGTCTCCCATGGCATAATAGTGCTCTCACCAGTCTGAGTCCGCGACGCGCTGCACGTTTCGAGCCGCCGTTCACCTCTACGACGGCGTTTGTGGAGACGACCATCGACCTAGTGTAGCAAAAATGTGATTCACCCGGAGAGCCGAGACGTTTCCCTTGATTGACGCTCGAATCCCGATGGTCCCGTGTCCACTGCAGTGTTGTTGGATCAACTCGTGAACACGTAGGGGTGGTCTCTTACGGAGCCCCATGTACGATGAAAAGTGTTCTCCGAAACATTTGAGCGTGCTCCAGCATTGTACTCTTTCAGCAGAGATGCCACAGATTATGATCCTTCCTGCTTTACAGATTGGGCAAGCCTCCGAAACGCACGTTCTATGAAGAGTCGTGGACGTCCAACCATTTAGTGCCAAGTGATAGTTTCACTGCCCTTCTACCTCCTTCCATAAATGCTCACGACGATAGCACGTAAACGTTCAACCAGCTTCGTCATATTCGAGATACTCCTGCAAAGGCTCTGGGTAATAATAATCTGCCCTTTGTTAAAGTCGCTTATCTCAGTGTATTTCCCCATTTGTAGCCCATGTCTTCCCTAACGTGATTCTCCATCCGTGTCCGTTCCACATACATACTTTTGTTACCGAGTCACGTGGCCGCAACGCTACCAGGCGGATTCCAGCGTCGGATTTGGCGGTGGTCATAACGTTTCGGTTTATCAGCGCAATGGTGTTAGTTGGGTGCGCAATAGTGCCAGCTTCTTGAAACCATGACCAGCTGATTTTTTCTTCCTTTAGCTGACCAATGAAACACTGGATCATTAAACATTAACGTTCACTGTTCACGGTTTCTTCAGAAAATGTGGTCTAGTAATGCACCTTCTGGATATTGCTGCCCACACTGCGATTTTCTGACCATGCAGTGGCGTTTGAGGCACAGCGCGGGGATTCTCCGTTGACGAGAATCGTGTGTGTTGCGTGTTAACATGAGCAGAGAGGTGGAAACAGGCCTCACCTGTGTAGAAGGTAAGGTCAAGAATATCAATGGTATTCCTCTCGATAAACTATGTAAATCACTTGCAGTAACGGACTAATTCTTTACGATCCAGGTCTACCAATTCATGCTCTGCTGTAACTTTATACACGAAAAATTTCAATGTTTACTAAACCGCTATAAGCGCGGTTGCAAGTCCGACATCTTTTTCTCACGCCGACTTGGGCAATGATTTTGCTGCACTCTGCTACGCACAGAGTTAGAAATTTCGTACAACTTCTGTTCGTTTAGTTCCGGTGATCTTCCAGTTCATTCGGTATCTAAGACTGAGCCAGTCTCTCTAAATTTCTCAGTAAGTCGACGGACGTCATTACAATGAGATGCAACTGTTCCCGACAATTTTTCAGTACACTACGTTCTGCTCTAAATCTGTGTAACCTCGTCAGGACACATGTTCGACAAGGAAAATAGTTCCTCTGTTGAAAGTGCCACAATTTAAAAACAAATTTAACATCCAAACTCGCATCGCTTCCAATAGCTTTCACCAACTGAACCAAAGAGTTAAATATAATTGCGTAGGCTTCCGCTGCCAGTCATTTGACATAAAAGTTTTCTGGGTATGGTACCGCGTCATAATGTATAAAACTACTGCTGCTGGAGAAAAACCAACGTTTCGGCCACGGCTGCAGCTGCCTTCTTGGGCGGATTCGTGCTGGGAACCGGCACGCCTTCCCAACGGGAAAGCAGTGCGTTAGACCGCACGGCTAACCGGGCGGGCTAATCCTAGGTTACTAAACACTTGTAAGATTTACTATTGCAGTAGGATGTAAAACAGGGCATTTTGTACTTAATTTAGTACGTAACATGCCATTGGAGATCTAATGATGGCAATTTAACTTATTCGCAAATTATAATTGTGGCTTCCTTTGAATAAAATGGAAAGTAGTATGCTTTACGATGGGCTGGTAGCAATGCAACGTTCAACGTTCTCCCCCTTTAGTGTTGTCGGTTGAAGAAGCTCCAACGTAATCTGCACACGTGGTCCACGGTCTAATGCACTGCGACTTACCGAAGACACTGTAGTACCGCTTAGGCTGCGGTCACAGTGGCTCCGTTATCGATGTATTCCGCCGACGACTGACATCGGCCGGAGACGGCCGATCTTTCAGATCAGTACGCCACTACGTGCGCCGTCTCACTATAGCCGATCTCGTTTCACGAACGTACCGATTTCGGACGACAATCGGTGAAATTCAAATCATTCTGTTTTCCCTTCGGTCAAATCGACCGACGTTCTCGCACACGAAATACGGTGTGTGAGAAACTGATAAGTTTCGCCCAAGAAAGAGTGAGTTTTTTGGCATCCTGAGGATGAAAATATCATACTCTGGGTTGTAGTTCGGACTCTAAGGACTGAAATCACAGATTTATTCGAAACCTCAAATAGGCAAAAATCTTTATTGAAAATTTTAGGCACCCATTGTAACCTCAAAAACTAATTTGTTCCAAGGGAAAGGATGGCGCATCTTATATTCTTATAGTTACCGTACTGGATCTTTTTGTTGTGAGTTGTCATTAGTTGTCTACAAATTATTATTACTGCTTACTGGCGTTTTGTGCCAGTAGGGTAGTGATTCTGTTAATATGAAGTGGTTTGCAAATGTGGTGTACAGTATGTATTTCCACTTTTAAGTGCTCTAGGTTTTCAGAGTACCTTATGCTTGTCTTTCAGTCGTGTGCTAAATGGTAGCCATTGAAGATTAATTGACGTACATTTGCACAGCTTTAAATAAATATAGTCAAACAGAGTAGTTATAACATGCCTTAGACCACCACGAATTATCTAGAGTATGTAACAAAACGTTTCTCCCATTACCTCATATATTCGTAAAACTTGTTTGGTTATTCCGATAACTGAGGACGGAGTGTATATTACTAGCCAATTTCTTTACAAGACAGGAAAGTTCATTCACATGCATTCGCTGTCTCCTTAATAGCAGAAGCCGCTTTGCAACACTCGTATCCAAGCACAGAGGCGTCTTGGTATCCACCCCCCCCCCCCAAGAAGTTTAAATCTGACCTTAGGTTAGATTAGATTAATACTTGTTCCATAGATCATGAATACGACACTTCGCAAAGATGTGGAACGTGTCAGGTTAATAAAAGATGTCTGTACAAGATATTACATTACACAAAATATTGCATGACACTAATGTTTAAGTTGTTGTTTTTTTCCCCTTAATTTATATCTAAAAATTCAGCCAATGAGTAGAAGGAGTTGTCATCTAGAAATTCTTTTAATTTATTTTTAAATATTAGTTGGCTATCTGTCAGGCTTTTGATGCTGTTTGGTAGGTGACCAAAGACTTTTGTGACAGCATAATTTACCCCTTTCTGTGCCAAAGTCAGATTTAACCCTGCATAGTGAAGATCATCCTTTCTCCTGGTGTTATAGCTATGCACACTGCTATTACTTTTGAACTGGGTTGGATTATTAACAACAAATTTCATAAGTGAATATGTATACGGTGAGGTTACTGTGAGGATCCCTAGATCCTTAAATAGATGTCTGCAGGATGACCGTGGGTGGGCTCCAGCAATTATTCTGATTACACGTTTTTGAGCAATTAATATTGTGGCGAAATAAATAAAAAACATTTTACATTTTAAATTCTACGTCATTGTTGATTTAATCAGAGTTCTCACCTTAGACGTAGAATTAGTCCTTCTGCCACAATATTAATTCATTAGTCGCCATCGATGTTCTTCTCTTTGTTGACCGTGTGTACCATCATGAGTCGGCATCGGTTCACTTCACGAAGACGGTGGAAACCAAGGAATACTATGCTACGTTGCTTTAAATGATTTTCGTAACACTTCGATACTTCTCACTATTTTTTATTCACAATAAGACTTGCTCTGCTCGTCGCACAAACCATAATTACTAACTATATGGCTACCTTTCCGCACAGTCCAAAAATCACGTCCATCCTCCACAAGGCAACAATCGAAAGTGTCCCTTAGCTCCTTGGAGTATCAAACAAAAGAGAATCCAATGTGAACTTTACAAAGATTATAATATAACATGCCTCTCAATTTATCTTTGGCGCAGCTTTTAAGATATTGTATGTCTCTGCATAGGAATGTGTCATTACAACTGCCCCCCTACTGTATACTGTCACTAGAAAATTTTATTTGATTGACAGGATACAGTAGTCGACCTTGCAATTGATAGGTTTGGGGGTCGTTTATTTACAAACTTCTTTTTTTTGTCTCATTTTCATGGCACTGTGAATTCTTTGGTATTTCTGAGTGTGTGTCAGTTTTTTGGTATACTTATGCTAATATTTACAAACCTTAATCCTAATATACAAAGTTCTGGTTAATACTGAGAAAATGACATCATGTAGTAAAGTTTGTACAATAAAATATACAATGAATACAACATTACATACAAATGTTTCCTTCCTCATCAGAGGTGAAAATTAAGTCCTTGTATTGCTTTCTGTATTTATTCTGGGGCGACGAGCTTTGTTCGCTAGCCCGTGTTGAATATGGGCGGGTGATACGCGCGCCTGATTGTTTGGTCGTCCGTTAGCGGGCGACGTTGGTTGAATGCGCGCGCCAGTGCACTGAATATACACCGACGTGCGGGTACCGTCGAGACTTCCGAACCTCAGTATGCGTGTGCTTTTTGTAGTTCCTTCCAGTACTTAGACTGGATACGACGAGGTACATTGGAATATGTGCCCCGAAGAACACACCACACTATGTGCGAGGCGGAGGACGATCCCGTCGATGCAGCTCCTGGTAAGAAGCGTACCATGTCAAACTTGTTTGGCATTGTCCATTCCTATTGTGACGCCATGGGTCGTTTGACGATACAAGCTTCAATTTTCGATGTCACTTGTTTAGGCTCGCTGACACTTGCAACGTAGCACTACTTTGCACAATTTTAATTTCTACACACACCACTTTATCCGCGAGTATTGCGATCGAAACTTTCTTTTCACTTCACCCTTTTTTTTTCGCATTAACCCCTTTTACCTATTGTACTGAGATTCATTCCCCTCAATACTTCTGGTCAATGTACATAATTTGTAAGTCACGGGACTTGGCATGAAATACAAAATACATCACATACAATTGAATAAGAAATAACACATACAATACATTGGTTATATTAATTACAGGAAAAAAACTATCGATGAAAATTGAAAAATTTTTGACCACTCGTAGTGGCTTCTTCGTCTTGGATTTTACTGACACACACACATTTTTCCATTAATCAGTTAGAAGGAACAAGTCCTTTGTTTTCCTTCTTGAACTCGAGTATATGTTAAGGTTTACCTCCGTTACGTATTCTTCATACGCAACGACATGCATCAGCATGCAGAGAACACACCTGTAGCCGCTCCACTGCAGCTTGGGAAGGGAATTTTCTACCTTCTACTTAGGGTAGTGGCAACGACTACGGGTATGCTACGGTTTTTACCTATAAAATCTGAAAATGCACGAAACAATCATTTATATGCAGCATAACCTTAATATGTACAGTGTTTTGGGCGTAAGCACATTCTGGTGTGCTTGTAAATCATTACCTCTAATAAAACTTCCTACCTTAACATGGACATATAAGCATAAGATTTTGAAGTTCAGGGTGTAGCTACTATTAATATGTACAGTGTTTCATAATAGCGGCCCGCCCTTGTGTGCGTGTATCATCTTCAATTAAAGTGCGCTTATAGGCGTCTTGTGTTATCATGGGAGAAAAAATACAGACATTTTAATGCATCGGTTGTCATGAAAATCTATGTACACGAATAATCAGACTTTCATAGCTTCAGTGCAGCATGAAATTCTGTATGACTTTTTTTTTTCATAGTTTATTTTATAGACGATTCCTTTGCTTACAGGTCGTCGATCACACTACTTACCTGTTTCTCGTATAGCGGCGATATCATTTTCATTCTTTGTGACTGTTAATATTCATATGTTTGAAAGATATAATTTTGACATGATTTATCATTTCATATTTCAAGTGTGTAAAGTAATTCATACCTTCCTTCTGCATACCTGAGTGAAGAATCGCTAATGTTGCACTTTGTATCAGGTTTTTCGTATTTTCTCGTAAACTCGAAGAGTCTTACGGTTTTAATTAAGTTGTTTCTTGACGTTAGGTATACATGTTTATAAGAGGTTGTCTTAGAGTTTAATTTTCCTTATACACTTCTACGTTGTTTAAGTTCCGTACATGTACAGAGCTTCTTTCGCCTTTCACACATTCATACATACGTTTATACACACAAAAAATATCTACCACTATAATATACACATTGCTGGTGGGGCCCTTTTTCGGTACCCTGCACCATTCCTTCAATATTCCAAAATAATTCAGGGTGTGCTGAGCATCGTCCCCTCATACTAATAATACTTACAACTAAATATTTCTTCTCACATACATAACTGCCTTACGGTCCATTAATGCGCAATCATTCCATATTTTCCTCCTTTACACTTTAGCTTTCGTACATGTAACCTCGTGTATAGCTTATATATTTTACAAAGTTGTTTGCTGAGTGCTTTAGGTGTTTCCTAACGTTAATGTGTTTCTCCCTCTCTATAAACCCTAGGTATTAGTTTTGAGAGCGATTCAGTTCATTACTCACGCTGCATAGATCTGTTTATTATTATCCTATTTTAAAGCTTGTGTCACTCTTTTCCTTAGTCACAAAAATTCCCGCGTTTACCTTGTTGTTCATTCTGAAAATCGCTAGCTACTGTGTAATGTAAATGTATGCGTTATCTCTTTGATTTCCTCTTTGCTGCTTTTTCCTTATATGTAATTGTGTGTTGTTCTCGTGTACATAGCCTTTCTTCCGGTTATATATCTGCATTATTTATTTTTTTTTTTTCTATTTTCTTTCTCCTTCCGTACAAGCTAAGATTTTTACTCAGTATAATATAATATTACAATACCGTCCATGACCAGTATGTACTTGTATGTTCACTTTTATTACGTAATACCAGCTTATAATTAAATTTTCTAAGTTACTATTTACAAGACTTGTGTACCGTTTTCTTTCTTGTTTTTGAATGACTTTCGTCTCTGTGTCTCATAGTAAGAGTGGTCTCAAAACTTTTAAACGTTCCGCGCATGCGCGCTTACGTACCACGACTGGAGTGTAGGCGCGGGGAAAACTCTGCATTGTTGGTGAACATTATTCGTGATAGCCACCATCGTGTAATAGTCACGTGACACCTGGACTGGACTGCGCATGCGCCTTCGCGCTTTGTATACGCTCAGCTGATCGGACAGGGAAGGGGGGAAGATTTCTCCCCGGCTCGCTGCCTACAGCGCGGCCAATGACCGTCTTGACAAACCTAACGTAATCGTGAGTGACGCAGCTCAGCCGTAATTAAGGTAGGACAGCGCAAACGCATGCAGTGGCTGCACCTGGCTTAGCTCCACTTAAAGCAGAACCTTTTCCTTTCCATATTAAAATTCTGGTAGTGTTTGTGGCAACACACAATTACACTTTGATAATTACTTTTTTATGTTCAACAATCGCAGAATTAGAAGACGTAGTGCGCCATCTTGTAAATTTCCGACGCGCTACAAATAACAATCGCGAGATAATTTTATTAATTCAACTGCGAGAGAGTTTAAAGATTTAGATTCAGTAAAGTACAGATAAAAATAATATCTCCACAATGGAATCGGAGAACTTTAATTTGACAAATGTTCATGGACGCGTCACCGATTCCGATAATAGTGACGTAAATGATGACGTGCTCATTAGCGGAGCGTTGGATTGCGACTTCGACGTGTGGTTTGTTGCTCGTCTCAAGCGAACAAACTCTGACCTTCGCGCTAATTTGTCTTTGTTCCCCTCTCTTAAATAACTGAGTTAGACTACAAAAGTACCGTATGGTTTATTTTATAGTGATAAGACTCACAGTAACACATGTTTCATTAGGTTTGGTTAAATATGCGTTTTTAAGCAGGCATATGCCCCCAGTTGTTCGCAAGTTTCTTAGGTTAATGACAGCAATTTTACCATGTGATCCAAGGTTGTACAATTTCAATTTTGCTAAAAAAACATATAACCTTTAATGAAAAAATTCCCTTATATCCTTGTGGGGGTATAACCCTTTCACCTTGCCCGTTCGTGTGTTACCTAACAGATAACATCCTAGGTGAGGTTTGTCTATTATAATGAAATGGCCATCATACAACAACTGCCACTTTTTGTTTAATGCCTTAATTTTAGAGGATTTTGGGTGGGTACGTAATAGTACTTCCTGTCCAATGTTAAATACTGTAACGTTTCCTATCTTTTTGTTGTTATTACAGCCTGCACGAGGTCACTTACCTTGTCCGGTGCTTTCACCTCTTCTTCACATAGATCATCTTCTACGGTAGCATCCTGATCATATCTTAAAAATAATTGTTCAAGATGTAATGTGTGCTTGTTTGTGCCCCCTGTTGTCAAATCGGTCGGCCGGTGGGGGCTCATTGCGATCGATTGTTGTTTACCGGGGGAGACAACGGCGTCGCTTCATTACTGTCCGTTTCCTCTACGAAGTGTACTGAGTGGTTATTCTGTCGCCAATTAGTTTCCGGACCGCTGCGTGCAACATTTTCTTGCGACCGGCCGTCGCTATTCCTCCTTGGTCTGTCATTCCTATTACCGTAATTATTGTAATTTTCATTTGTGTGCCGCCTTTCATCACGCGGGCCTGACCAATCATTCACGTGATTTCTATCATTTCCATACCGGCTTGCACCGTAATCTGTACTATATCTTCGGTCTTCACGTCTCTGTGGCGCCGAATTCCTCCGATTTCCGTAATTCCAGTTTCCATTATTTGGCCTTGTCGCATACGGATGCCAACTGTGTGGGTTTTGTCCACTGCCATTAAAATGATATCCGTTACCGTTGTTTTGATTGGTTCCGGAATGTTCATTCCGATTACTTGGTTCAAAATGGTTCAAATGGCTCTGAGCACTATGGGACTCAACTGCTGTGGTCATAAGTCCCCTAGAACTTAGAACTACTTAAACCTAACTAACCTAAGGACAGCACACAACACCCAGCCATCACGAGGCAGAGAAAATCCCTGACCCCGCCGGGAATCGAACCCGGGAACCCGGGCGTGGGAAGCGAGAACGCTACCGCACGACCACGAGATGCGGGCCCGATTACTTGTGCTCGGCTCTTCTTCGTATATTAGATCAATTGAGTCAAGCACGGAAAGAAAGTATTCAAGGTCGTTCTCCGGTATGGTTACCAATTTTTCGCGTAAGTTCGCGGGTAGTCTGTTTTTCAGAATTTTGAGAACATCTACGTGCGGTATTGGATTGTTCCAATAGCGCGTCTTATTCAAATACTTTTCGAAATACTTTCTCAACCCGCCGTTTTTGAGGTTGAACGGTTGTGGGTTGAATACCTCACGTCGCAGTCTTTCTTGGACCCCAGCAGACCAATATTTCTCCAAGAAAGCTCGTTCAAATTGTTCGTAGGTGACGCACTGTTCAGCCATGTCTGTGGCCCACAAAAGTGCGTCGCCTTGTGTGAAGCCTACTACATATCTAATCTTCTGTGCCTCAGTCCAGTTTCTTGGTAAGACATTTTTAAATGCTCTTACAAATACGACTGGATGAGTTTTTCTGGATTCTGTGGAGAAAACTGGAAACTGTCTATGTTTCAACAGGCTCTCATCGACTAGAATCGTCGAGATGCAAGGCGACACGCCTACTGCCTGTTGCAGCACCGCGTTTGGCGAATAGCCATTGTTTGCCTCTGCCGGTGCGTGCACATACGCCGGACTGGGCGCGTCATGTTCTGCGTTATTGACATCGTAATCTGGCACGGGCGAATAAGTGTCGCGCTGCCTGCTGCTTGACGTAGGCAAGTCATTTGAAACATTCAGTCTACCAGCAATTTCCTTGCGTATTCTGTCCTCGGCTACTTTGATTTCATTACCTAATTTTTCAAAAAGTTTTGTTTCCCGGTCAGTTATTGATTCATTTACATTAACGGTTTCTAAAGTTTCATTTATTTTGATAATGTCCGCCTTGATACGTCCAGTCTCCTGTTTCAGAAGACCGACTTCTTCGTTAACTTTATTAACTTGGTCAGGTATTTCTTCACATGCGGACTGTACTCTAGTTAAATTTAATTGAATAGCCTGTACGTTTTCATGTATATCTTTTTGTACCATTTGTGTTTGATTGTGTGTTTCTACGATTTCTGACAGTTCCTGTTCCTGTTTGTTTGTAAGATTTGACAATTTCTTTTCTAAATCATTTGCCAATACATTGTATACACTATTGACTGTTTTGATTACTTTGTCTTCGATCTTTTGATCGATTTCATTGGTGAGTTTATTTAAGCGTTGATCAAAATGTTTGTGCATATTTTCAAATTGCGTATTTACACTTGAAAACTGCTGTTGGAACCCAATTTCCATGTTTGTGTTTGTTGTGTTGTGACTGATCTCTAGATTCGCCAGTTTTGTGTTCGTTGTGTTGTGACTGATCTTTAAATCAGATAATTGCTCGCACACATTTGACATCAGACTATATAATGCCTCGAGCGTAACTGACGGAGCTTGTGTGTTTGTATTTATGCCATTATTTGTAGCCATTGTTTCTCTACCACGATCTGATTGAATCGAAACCGGGCTAGGTTCACTGATTTCACGCGAAATATTTTCATCTGATCTGGTAATCGATGCTTCATCGACTGTGTACAAGGTTTCATTTGCAAGTGGTTCGTTATTGTTAATCCCTGTCGAGTGCAATTGAACTGTATTTACTTCTACATTATGTTGTGCTGAAAAACTAATTGCGTCATCATTTACGTCACTATTATCGGAATCGGTGACGCGTCCATGAACATTTGTCAAATTAAAGTTCTCCGATTCCATTGTGGAGATATTATTTTTATCTGTACTTTACTGAATCTAAATCTTTAAACTCTCTCGCAGTTGAATTAATAAAATTATCTCGCGATTGTTATTTGTAGCGCGTCGGAAATTTACAAGATGGCGCACTACGTCTTCTAATTCTGCGATTGTTGAACATAAAAAAGTAATTATCAAAGTGTAATTGTGTGTTGCCACAAACACTACCAGAATTTTAATATGGAAAGGAAAAGGTTCTGCTTTAAGTGGAGCTAAGCCAGGTGCAGCCACTGCATGCGTTTGCGCTGTCCTACCTTAATTACGGCTGAGCTGCGTCACTCACGATTACGTTAGGTTTGTAAATCCTTGTCCTTGTTCCTTCTGGTTATTGTGCCATCCGTTTATACAGTTAATATTGTTTCACCTTATTCGTCATTTTCCATGTGCGTCATGTAACAGAGAAACAGTAATTAGTACAAGTACATTTGTAGTACAACAATGAAGTACTTACTCTTTGTTCCACCAGCACTGTCCTGTCACAGTCGCCAGTGTGGCGAAATAAATAAAAAACATTTTACATTTTAAATTCTACGTCATTGTTGATTTAATCAGAGTTCTCACCTTAGACGTAGAATTAGTCCTTCTGCCACAATATTAATTCATTAGTCGCCATCGATGTTCTTCTCTTTGTTGACCGTGTGTACCATCATGAGTCGGCATCGGTTCACTTCACGAAGACGGTGGAAACCAAGGAATACTATGCTACGTTGCTTTAAATGATTTTCGTAACACTTCGATACTTCTCACTATTTTTTATTCACAATAAGACTTGCTCTGCTCGTCGCACAAACCATAATTACTAACTATATGGCTACCTTTCCGCACAGTCCAAAAATCACGTCCATCCTCCACAAGGCAACAATCGAAAGTGTCCCTTAGCTCCTTGGAGTATCAAACAAAAGAGAATCCAATGTGAACTTTACAAAGATTATAATATAACATGCCTCTCAATTTATCTTTGGCGCAGCTTTTAAGATATTGTATGTCTCTGCATAGGAATGTGTCATTACAATATGTTTCTACTCAACGATGAATTACCCCAGAATATGATGCCATACGAAAACAGTGAATGAAAGTAGGCATAGTAAGCTAATTTACTGAGATTCTTATCACCAAAATTTGCAATAACCCTAATAGCATACGAAGCTGAACTCAGACGTTTCAGCAGACCATCAATGTGTTGCTTCCAGTTTAACCTCTCATCAATGGACACACCTAAAAATTTTGAAAATTCTACCTTAGCTACAGACTTCTGTTCAAAGTCTATATTTATTACTGGAGTTGTGCCATTTACTACGTAACTGTATATACTGTGTTTTATCAAAATTTAAAGAGTCTGTTTGCTGAGAACCACCTAATAATTTAGTGAAAACCATCATTTACAATAACATCATTTAGTTCTTGGTTTTTGGATGTTATTACTATACTTGTATCATCAGCAAAAAGAACTAACTTTGCATCTTCATCAATGTGAAATGGTAAGTCATTAATGTATATCAAGAACAGTAAAGGACCTAAGACCGAACCCTGTGGGACGCCGTACTTGATAGCCCCCCAGTTAGGGGAATCAGCTGTTGTTTTAACATTACATGAACCACTTATTTCAACTTTGTGCATTCTTCCAGTTAAGTATGAATTAAACCATTTGTGCACTGCCCCACTCAAACCATAATGATTTAGCTTATCTAAAAGAATTCCATGATTTACACAACCAAAGGCCTTTGAGAGATCACAAAAAATACCAATGGGTGACGTCCGGTTATTCAGAGCATTTAATATTTGATCAGTGAAAGCGTATATAGCATTTTCTGTTGAAAAGCCTTTCTGAAAACCAAACTGACATTTTGTTATTACTTTATTTTTACAAATATGGGAGGCTACTCTTTAATACATTACTTTCTCAAAAATTTTTGATAGAGCTGTCAGATACATGGAGTAGATTCTAACCTAACCTAACCTCATCTCCATGATCCTGTCAAAAACTGACGAAGGAGATCGGGCGCACTACGATCACGCTGTCGGCCAATGTTGACGGGTGACCTCTGGCGGCAGCCTCCGACGACCGTTGTCAGTGCCACTGTGAACGCAGCCTTACAGCTTCACGCCAATATAACGTTTGTTGCATACTGCCTTAGTGATGTTTCAAGTTTAACGGCCAGCAGAGTACAACTACTGGCGGTGCACAGATTAAAAAGCAAACGAGGTGCCCTCTCGTAGAGAAGAAGTGAGAACAATTCCACAGTGAAGTCATTTCCCTCTGCGAATGGCCGCTCGTTGCGTATCGGTCGCGAGCGTTAGCGGAACGACCTTGTACACCAGTAATTAGGCCGTTAGTGCGCTCCGCACAGCTGTGCGCAGGTAAGAAAACCAGTTAGTCGCGGCGCACAAGCAGGATCCGCATCGCGAGCGACTAATCGCCGAGCCCATGTCGATCGCTGCGACTAGCAGCTAAGGAGTCTGGCGGCCCGCGAGGGAATTAGTCGCGCGCAAACACCCCTCCCCATCCTGCAGTTGTGGCGCGCGGCGATTTCGCCTAATTAAAGTGGGCGCCCGCGACGGCAGTCACACAGCGCCCTGCGAGCCACCTTCGACCGCGTTATCTGTTTGAATCAGCGCCAGGTATTAAAACAAACGGCCCGCGCGCCTGTAATGGATATAAGCTGCCCCGTAATCCGATTTGGAGCGCTCTCCAGCTGCCTGTGTTAACAGCTCCTCCGCTTCTACACCGGTCCTTTGCCCATCACGTCTGTAATCGCCAATCGAGGTGACGTAAGTGCCAGAGTCGCAGTTGGAAGGATCTGGGTTCGATTCCCAGTACGGCTAACGTCAGGTGTAATGTCTGAGCTTCTGCTGCAGCACGTCAGGCAGTTGTCGGAATGGTTCTTTCATTGGTAATGTCGTGTAGGCGATGATAGTTCCAAGGCCAAGCGGGAGAAGTCAACAGGGTGTAACGCAGAGTACTTCTTCGGCTGACAGGAGCTTTTGATACAATGTCAGTTGCTGTGTAGCAGTTAATATTTGGAGCATGTCCACTTGATCTCTAGATATGAAAATAATTATTTCAATGTATCACGTTTTTAAAGCGGACTAAAATGTATAAAACAATGTCTCCTAGCCCCATACAAATTCCTAACCCTATGCAGATAGTCCTGAAAATTTGTGTGCGAATTTTTAACAACTATGGAAATACACTCCTGGAAATGGAAAAAAGAACACATTGACACCGGTGTGTCAGACCCACCATACTTGCTCCGGACACTGCGAGAGGGCTGTACAAGCAATGGTCACACGCACGGCACAGCGGACACACCAGGAACCGCGGTGTTGGCCGTCGAATGGCGCTAGCTGCGCAGCATTTGTGCACCGCCGCCGTCAGTGTCAGCCAGTTTGCCGTGGCATACGGAGCTCCATCGCAGTCTTTAACACTGGTAGCATGCCGCGACAGCGTGGACGTGAACCGTATGTGCAGTTGACGGACTTTGAGCGAGGGCGTATAGTGGGCATGCGGGAGGCCGGGTGGACGTACCGCCGAATTGCTCGACACGTGGGGCGGGAGGTCTCCACAGTACATCGATGTTGTCGCCAGTGGTCGGCGGAAGGTGCACGTGCCCGTCGACCTGGGACCGGACCGCAGCGACGCACGGATGCACGCCAAGACCGTAGGATCCTACGCAGTGCCGTAGGGGACCGCACCGCCACTTCCTAGCAAATTAGGGACACTGTTGCTCCTGGGGTATCGGCGAGGACCATTCGCAACCGTCTCCATGAAGCTGGGCTACGGTCCCGCACACCGTTAGGCCGTCTTCCGCTCACGCCCCAACATCGTGCAGCCCGCCTCCAGTGGTGTCGCGACAGGCGTGAATGGAGGGACGAATGGAGACGTGTCGTCTTCAGCGATGAGAGTCGCTTCTGCCTTGGTGCCAATGATGGTCGTATGCGTGTTTGGCGCCGTGCAGGTGAGCGCCACAATCAGGACTGCATACGACCGAGGCACACAGGGCCAACACCCGGCATCATGGTGTGGGGAGCCATCTCCTACACTGGCCGTACACCACTGGTGATCGTCGAGGGGACACTGAATAGTGCACGGTACATCCAAACCGTCATCGAACCCATCGTTCTACCATTCCTAGACCGGCAAGGGAACTTGCTGTTCCAACGGGACAATGCACGTCCGCATGTATCCCGTGCCACCCAACGTGCTCTAGAAGGTGTAAGTCAACTACCCTGGCCAGCAAGATCTCCGGATCTGTCCCCCATTGAGCATGTTTGGGACTGGATGAAGCGTCGTCTCACGCGGTCTGCACGTCCAGCACGAACGCTGGTCCAACTGAGGCGCCAGGTGGAAATGGAATGGCAAGCCGTTCCACAGGACTACATCCAGCATCTCTACGATCGTCTCCATGGGAGAATAGCAGCCTGCATTGCTGCGAAAGGTGGATATACACTGTACTAGTGCCGACATTGTGCATGCTCTGTTGCCTGTGTCTATGTGCCTGTAGTTCTGTCAGTGTGATTATGTGATGTATCTGACCCCAGGAATGTGTCAATAAAGTTTGCCCTTCCTGGGACAATGAATTCACGGTGTTCTTATTTCAATTTCCAGGAGTGTAGTTGTAAGATTTAAAACGAGAAATGTGGGGCGCATGCAGTGGATAATAAGAGGGGTGTTCAATAAGTAATGCACCATTTTTTCTCGCCAATTTCGGTTGAGTATATACGGAATTTTTGTGGGAGATTGTGGAATATTCCCGCTTCAGCCTGAAGTTCTGACAGGTGGCGGCACCATACGTGGCATTCAAAACGGCGTCTGTTATGGAAGTGCGTTCCAAGCAGAGAGCTGTGATTGAGCTTCTTTTGGCGGAAAACTAGAGCAACGCAGATATTCATAGGCTCTTGCAGAACATCTCTGGACACCCAGCAGTGAACAAAAGCACGGTGAGTCATTGGGCGAGGCGTCTGTCATCATCGCAACAATGTCGCGCAAACTTCTCCAAACTCCCGCGTGCCAGCTGATCACACGCAGCTGTGGCACCTGCAGTGTTGGAATATGCGGACACTCTTATTCCAGGTGATCGGTACAATCAAATACCTCACTGCATAACTGGAATGGTACCATGCAGCCATACAGCCTTCCCCCCCGCCCCCCAGTAAGGTAGTCTAAGGCCTTCCTATTGAACGGAGATAATGTTGAAAAATAGGGTTTTGTAACCAAAAGAGTGGAGACTAATGTGTTGTACTGAAATCCCGAATAAAATAACCTGCTTTCAGAAGAGAATGTATTGCTTTACTTATTGAATGCCTCTCATAGTACGATAGTAAACTATTTACTCATCAATTTGTGTAATTCTAAGGAAGTGAACTGTTCATGTATCAATTATGTATTGCATGTGCTCCACGTTTTTTTTTAAATCTTACAAGTATTTTCAGAGCTCTTAAGTATTCACAATCGCAAATTATCAGGACTGTCTGCGTGGGGTTAGGAATCTGTATGGGCTATGAGAATTTATTTTATACTTTTTAGTCCAGTTTCAAAATATGGTATATCAAAATTTAATTTTATTTTAACTATTATTTGCTACTTTTTATTCTTGTGCATGTGATATTTTTCAGTCGATTTCAAACATTTTGATGGTATTAAAACACAGACATATAGTAAATTTCAGGTTTATTTCAGTTTATTTTAACATGACTCAACCAATATATTCCTTCTTCCTACGTATATCTCGTGAAAAGACCGTGAACATAAAAATTAGAGAAATCTTAGCTCACTCTGAGGCTTACCAGCAATCACTCTTTCTGCAAATCATTCGCGAGTGGAAGAGGAAGAGGGGAAAACGTGAGTGGTACACAAAGTATCCTCCGCCCCACACCAGACAAGAAAGCGAGCTAATATTGCATTGTCATCCAGTTCTGAACTATGTTTAAACCCTCAAATCTCTACCTCGTCAAGATATAACAGTGGTAAACAAAGTTCCCTCAGCTACACATGGCCGTGCAGTTCTAGGCGCTACAGTCTGGAGCCGAGCAACCGCTACGGTCGCAGGTTCGAATCCTGCCTCGGGCATGGATGTGTGTGATGTCCTTAGGTTGGTTAGGTTTAATTAGTTCTAAGTTCTAGGCGACTGATGAACTCAGAAGTTAAGTCGCATAGTGCTCAGAGCCATTTGAACCATCAGCTACACATCACACAAGAGAGTGCTTTAATATTGCATTCTCATGCAGTTCCAGGCTCTGTTTAAAATTTCAAGACTGTAGCTCACGGGGAAGTTAGTTTAATATCAAAATTTGTACCGAACAGACTGACAAGAAAACGAGCCAGTAAAAACATGGTAAAAAGTGATTTATTGGCTGAAGTAAGAACCATGTCGTGAAGTGCTGAATTTAATTGGAATACGGGCCACAAGCAAGCAGGAAATTTAGCATCTCATCCTCCACCTGTGGCACAAGCGATGGAATCATTCTCAAACTGTGGGACGCACCCACAGCTTGTGCTTGAACATAGAACAGAGACTGAGAATGAGATACTAGAAGTCCTAAAGACGTCTGAAACACTTCTTGACCGATCATTTACCTTACGCCCCTTACTGGCATCGAAGCAGGTGTGGAATCGCAGTCAAGTGCCGTGACTCGGCACCCAAGAAACTAGGATCGAGGTGTGTATCACTCATGTGGGGGCCTGCGCTCCTCACTGACAGAAATGGTACTCCCTCCGAACAAGGTAGCCGTCCCCTGGATCCAGGGGGACAGCAGACAATGGAAGAAGGAGATGCAACCACAATGCCATCCGCAGCGATCAAGGAACAGGCAGGGTGTGTCTACAGACCAGGGAGGAATGGAGTTAATTGCGGAATGTGGCAGAAAAGGACTTTTGTTATTATAACAGTGGTATATATACGTTGAAGAGCCAAAGAAATTGGTACACCAGCCTAATACCGTGTAGGGCCCCTGTGAGTAAGCAGAAGTGCCGGAGCACGATGAGGCATGGACTCGACTAATGTCTGAAGTAATGCTGGAAGGAA
This sequence comes from Schistocerca nitens, assembly GCF_023898315.1. Classification (NCBI taxonomy): domain Eukaryota; kingdom Metazoa; phylum Arthropoda; class Insecta; order Orthoptera; family Acrididae; genus Schistocerca; species Schistocerca nitens. Next base: position 850,804,024 of record NC_064617.1, read on the forward strand.
CTGAAACCACGAATACCGTAGGGCTGTCCAAGAAATCCATAAGAGTGCGAGAAAGTGGAACAGCACGTTGCAAGGCATCCCACATACGCTCAATAATGCTAGTGTCTGGGGAGTTGGGTGGCCAGCGGAAATGTTTAAATTCATAAGCCTGGAGCCACACTGTAGCAATTCTGGACATGTTGAGTGTTGCAGTGTCCTGCTGGAATTGGCCAGTTCCATTGGAACGCACAATGGTCATGGATGGATGCAGCTAATCAGACAAGATTCTTATGTACGTGTCACCTGTCAGAATCGTATCTGGACATATCAGGGATCCCGTATCACTCCAACTGCACACGTCCCACACCATTACAGAGCTTCCACCACCTTCAACAGTCCTCTCCTCACATGCAGGCTCATGGATTCTCCATACCTGTACACGGCCATCCGCTCGATACAATTTGAAACGAGACTCGTCCGACCAGGAAGCATGTTTCCACTGATCAAGTCCAATATCGGTGTTGAGTGGCCCAGGAAAGACGTAAAGCTTTGTGTCGTGCAGTCATAAAGGGTATAAGAGTGGCCCTTTGGTTCAGAAATCCCATTTAGATGATGATGTTACGTTCGCATGCCGACACTTGCTGATGGCCCGGCATTGGAATCTGCAGCAAATTTGCGGAAGGATTGCACTTCTGTCACCCTGAACGGTTCTTTTTAGTCGTCGACGGTCCCGTTCTTGCAGGATCTTTTTCCGGCCGCAGCGATGTCGGAGATTTGATGTTTTACCGGATTTCTGGTATTCGCGGTAGTCTAGTGAAATGGTCGTACGGGAAAATCCCCACTTCATCGCTACCTCCGAGATGCTGTGTCCCATCGCTCGTGCGTCGACTATAACACCACGCTCAAACTCACTTAAACCTTGATAACCTGCCATTGTAGCAACAATAACCGACCTAACAACTGCATTGTCTTATATAGGCGTTGCCGACCACAGCGCCATATTCTGCCTGTTTACATATCTCTGCATTTTAATTCATATGCCTATAGCAGTTTCTTGGGTGCTTTAGTGTATTTAGATTTGGTGGTATGTGCAGATTTTATTACTAGTAGAAATAGCTATACTGATGGGAAGTAGTATTGTATTAGATGTTTAGAGACACACACCAAAAAAATTTTTGGATCACCTCTGTTCCGAGAGTTCCAGAACCTGTACAGATCATTGGAATAGAGATCAATATAAACATCATTTCCGCCCTTTTTATCGCTCATCAAAAGTACACATTGCATGTTGTACCACCATACAGCAAGACCTTCAGAAGTCATGGTCCAGATTGCTGTACACACAAGTACCTATAATACCAAGTAGCACGTCATTTTGCATTGATGCATGCCTGTGGCATACTATCCACAGGTTCATCAAGGCACTGTTGGTCCTGATTGTCCCACTCCTCAACAGCGATTCGGCGTAGATCCCTCAGAATGGTTGGTGGGTCACGTCGTCCATAAACATCCCTTTTCAATCTATCCGAGGGATGTTCGACAGGGTTCATGTCTGCAGAACGTACTGGCCACTCTAGTCGAGGCGTCATTCACAAAACGTGCACGGTGGGGGCGCGAATTGTCGTCCATGAGGACGAATGCCTCGCCAATATGCTGCCGATATGGTTGCACTATCAGTCGAATGATGGCATTCATGTATCGTACAGCCGTTACGGCGCCTTTCATGACCATCAGCGGCGTACGTCGGCCCCACATAATGCCACCCCAAAACAGCAGGGCACCTCCAACTTGCTGCACTCGCTGGACAGTGTGTCTAAGGCGTTCAGCCTGACCGGGTTGCCTCCAAAGACGTCTCCGACGATTGTCTGGTTGAAGGCATATACGACTCTCATCGGTGAAGAGAACGTGATGCCAATACTGAGCGGTCCATTCGGCACGTTGTTGGGCCTATCTGTACCGCGCTACATGGTGTCGCGGTTGCAAAGATGGTCATCCCACGGACGTCGGGTATGAAGTTGCGCATCATGCAGCCTATTGCACACAGTTTGAGTCGTAGCGCGACATCCTGTGGCTGCCGAAAAGCATTACTCAACATAGTGGCGTTGCTTTCAGGGTGTCTCCGAGCCATAATCCGTAGGTAGCGGTCATCCACTGCAGTAGTAGCCCTTGGGCGGCCTGAGCGAGGCATGTCATCAACAGTCGCTGTCTCTCCGTATTTCCTCCATGTCCGAACAACATCGCGTTGGTTCACTCCGAGACGCCTGGACACTTCCCTTGTTGAGAGCTCTGCCTAGCATTAAGTAATAATGTGGATGCGATCGAACCGCTGTTTTGACCGTCTTGGCATGGTTGAACTACAGTCAACACGAGCCGTGTACCTCCTTCCTGGTAGAATGACTGGAACTTTGGCTGTCGGACCCCTCCGTCTAATAGGCGATGCTCGTGCATCGTTGTTTACATCTTTGGGCGGGTTTAGCGACACCTCTGAACAGTCAAAGGGACTGTGTCTGTGATACAATATCCACAGTCAACGTCTATCTTCAGGAGTTCAGGGAACTGGGGTGATGCAAAACTTTTTTTATGTGTGTATATGAATGAATATTGTATAATAAGTTGTTGCCTTATGTTGTCTAGACAAGACAGCCTAGACACAATGAGAGGAAGCCGAAAGGCACGCGTTAACTCACGCAGGCTAGTAGATAGGTCTGAAACAGGATACGTAATGAATGCTATAAAGGAAAGTACGTAGCTCCTGGAATACTTAACTTTAATCCATCCTTGTGGTACATCGCTCTTGACGATACAAGTGAGACTCTTTAGATACAAGCTATGTAAGGCTAATGGCGCCTTGCTAGGTCGTAGCCATTGACTTAGCTGAAGGCTATTCTAACTATCTGCTCTGCAAATGAGCGAGGCTTCGTCAGTGTGCATCGCTAGCTACGTCGTCCGTACAACTGGGGCGACTGCTAGTAAGTCTCTCGAGACCTGCCGTGTGGTGGCGCTCGGTCTGCGATCACTGACAGTGGCGACACGCGGGTCCGACATGTACTAATGGACCTCGGCCGATTTAAAGCTACCACCTAGCAAGTGTGGTGTCTGGCGGTGACACCACACCTTACACCAAAAATGCTGTTCATATTAATAATCTGTGTTAGAATGATTACAGCCTGTGTTTAAATTTAAGGTAACAGACTACAATCTAATAAGCAAATAAATCTCACATCTGCAATGGCCGAGGTGATGTAAGGATGAGTTATGTTCGATTGCCAGTATAGCTACCACTATCTGTGGCACATGAGCTTTATCTGTCTAACCTCAGGAATCTGCTGGGACGTTTCCTTCACTGGTAATGTCATGGTGGTGGGTGTTGCTAGCTCTGTGGACAAGGAGAAAATTTCTCTTGGTAACATATAGATGACGTTAATATCAATGGAGTTTGGTTTTTCTTGATGGAAAGAATTGTAAGTCTATGTAGATGATCTTGTTGTGGACTAATAGACCATGTTTCATGCCCACATCATATTATGACCTTCTCTACAAAAACCAACATGCATTCCGCAAACAGAGATCTCGTTAAACTCAGCTCTTTCTGTTCGTTCATGAGATCCAGAGCATCTTAGTCAACAGCACCCAGGCTGGTACCGTGTTCCTTGACTTTCGGAGGGCGCTGGATAGAGTACCACACTGCCATTCACTCAAAAGAAAACACGAGGTTACATCATGTCTGATTTGGGATTGGATTCATGAGTTCCTAGAACAAAGAACTCAAAGTGTTGTTCGTAAGGAGGCGAAATTGTAGGATGCAAAGCTAACATTAGGAGTATCCGAAAGGAGTCTTATGGAGTCATGACTGCTTACAATGTACAGAGTGTTAGGGGTATAAATGCAGATATGTCTATTGATGAGTGAGGAAAGTTTTCTGAACAACACTAAATCTATATTTACTTCATTTGCAGACTGATAATTATAGCTGTTACGAGTAGCACGTTTTTAGGTTGGATAGTACCTCCAAGTATACATGGCACAAGCAAGCCATTAATGTTTATTTTCATCTGGGGAGCACGCCGGGTATTGAAATGTGAACACGTGGAATCAAAATGGGTAGTCAATACTGACAGGCATAGTCCATTTCTGGTGCAGGTTACGACGGTGCAGAAAACATCAGGTGGTAAATTATGTGATGCGTCTGCAGGAAGGGTGTTAGACGGAGCAAAAAAAAAAAAACTAATTCACAGAAGTGGGTACCTAGTAAGGTACCAATGACCACAATATTTGTACCTATACCCCTAATATCCTGTCTATAAATAATCCAATGCTTAAAGGCTCACTCAGTGAGGCTGATCGTGGACGAAGCTATTGTTTATATCTACATCTATATCTACATGACTGCTCTGAAATTCACATTCAGGTGTTTGTCAGAGCGTCCATCGAAGCACCTTCACACTATTCCTCTATCGTTCCGCTCGCGAATAGCATTTGATAAAACGAACACTTAAATCATTCTGCAAGACCGTTGATTTCTCTTATTTTAACACAATGATCATTTCTCCCTATATAAGTGGACGTTAACGAAATATTTTCGCATTCAGAAGAGAAATCTGGTGGCTGAACTTTCGGGAAAAGATGTCGCCAAAACGAAAAATGCCTTTGTTTTAATGACTGCCGTCTCAAATAGCGTATCATATTCATGACGATCTCTCCCCTATTTCGTGATAATACAGAACGATCTGCCTTTCTTTCAACCTTTTGATAACCATCGTCAGTCCTGTCTGGTAAGTAACCCATATTGCGCAGCAACACTCCAGAAGAGGATGGACAAATGTAGTGTAGGCAGGCTCTTTAGCAGATATGTTGCATCTTCTAAGTGTTCTACTAATAAAAGGCAGTCTTTGGCTCACATTTCTCACAATATTATCAATGTGACCTTCCCAATTTAAACTGCATGTTATAGTAATCTCTAGGTGTTAAGCAGTATTGTCAGCCTTGTGGTTATTGTGATTTATTGTGTGCCTGAAATTTAGTTGATTCCCTTTAGTACTCATTTGAATGCCCTCACATTTTTGAGTGTTCAAAGTCAATTGCCACTTTTTGCACCATACAGATATCTCATTTAAGTCATTTTGCAATTGACTTTGATCTTCTGATGATTTTAGAAGACAGTAAATGACAGCATCAGCTGCAAACAATCTAAGAGAGTTGCTCAGATTGTTTCCTAAATCGCTTATATAGATGAGAAACGGTAGAGGGCCTCTAGCACTTCCTTGGGAAAGCCAGGCATCAGTTCTGTTTTACTCAAGGACTTTGTGTCTGTTGCTACAAACAGTGACCCTTCTCACAGGAAAACACAAATCCAGATACACAACTGCAATGATGGTCCATATTTATGCAATTTGCTTACAAGCCACTAAGAGAGTTCTTGTACAGTCTGTATTGTTGCCAGATTTCCCCCTATACCCCTCCTCTCTCCCCTCCCTCTCCCCCTTCCCTTTCCCCATGACGACATGTGCTGTTGGTAGGTTTTTCCTCCCCCACACCTCTGACATAGGTCAATTGCCTTTTGCATAAAATCTGGGAAATTCAAAAAATGGTGGAAAATTTAAAACAGTCACTATTTTTTCCACCCCTGTAAGATCATTATGGAAGTCAGACAGTTGTCCTAAATGTAAAATGGCAATAAATTCAAAAAATCCAAACCTCCAGTTCACTGTCTTAGACTATGGTGTCATCGAGACTGTCCTGATATCTCCATTCTCCAGGTCACCATCCTGGATCAACATCTTGGATCGATATCTTGGATTCTATACTAAGCACAAGTAGCCTGCTTCTGCCAATACGACAATGCTCCACCTTGGATTTTTTTAAATTTCCCACCATTTTACAATTAGGACGATTGCCCTGCCTACACAATAATGTCAGATGGTTGGGTAAAATTGGTTATTTTGAAATTTTCACCACTTTTTGAATTTCACGACGTTTTATAATAGGGCAATTAGCCTACATCGAGGTGGGGGCGGTCCGCAGCTCGTGGTCGTGCGGTAGCGTTCTCGCTTCCCACGCCCAGGTTCCCGGGTTCGATTCCCGGCGGGGTCAGGGATTTTCTCTGCCTCGTGATGCGTGATGACTGGGTGTTGTGTGATGTCCTTAGGTTAGTTAGGTTTAAGTAGTTCTAAGTTCTAGGGAACTGATGACCATAGATGTTAAGTCCCATAGTGCTCAGAGCCATTTGAACCATTTTTTCGAGGTGGGGGCGGAGGGGGGTAGGATCTGGCATTAATGCACAACATCACAGAGGAGGGGGAAAGGGGATGGGAAAATCTGGTAACAGTGCAGTCTATCCCATAACTCTCTTAGTTCTACTACTTTCACATGTAGGAAATGGTGTCAAAAACCTTCTGGAAACCTAGAAAAATGGAATCAATTTGGTATTCTTTGTTGATTACTTTGTGTAAACGAAGAACCAGTTGTGTTTCACAAGAGTGATGTTTTCTGAATCCATGCTGATTATGTTTCAATAGATCGTTTTATTTGAGGCTGTTCATAAAAGTTCAGACACAGTAAATGTTCCAAAATCCTACTGCAAATCGACGTCAGTGATATGTTTCTGTAATTAAGCGGATTACTCCTATTTCCTTTCTTGCGTGTCAGTGTGATCTGTGCAACTTTCTAGTTATCAGACACGGATGTATCGTCAAGCGAGCGCTTGCTTACTAAGTATGGAGCTGTTACATCAGCATACCCTGAGAGATACCTAGCTGGTATACACTTTGGACCGGAAGGTTTTCCTTCATTAAGTGATTAAAGTTGCTCCTCTACACTGTGGGTGTCTACTTTTAAGTTAGTTTCCTTGGCAGCCATTCTTGATTGGAATTGTGGAATTTTTACTTCGTTTTCTATGTCGAAGGAATTTCGGAAAAGCGTTTTTAGTAACTCCGCTTTAGTGACACTGTCATCGGTAATATTATCATTGCTATCACACAGTGAAGTTGTTGACTGGTTCCTGCCGCTGGTGTACTTTACATACGACCTGAGTCTCTTTGGATTTTCTGTCTGATTTCGATACAGCGCTTCTTTGTGAAAACTATTAAAAGCATCTCGGATTGAACTCGGAGCTAAATTTGGAACATCTACAGGAATATTTCAACGGCAAAACTTTAGAGCTATGCAGAATGATCTGCAGAGGATCGAAAATTGGCACAGAAACTGGCAGTTCGCGGTGAACGTAAATAAATGTAACGTATTACGCATAAACAGGAGAATTCGATTATTGGCGACAAGTCGCTGGAAACAGAAACTACCAAATAATACCCAGGAGTTTCTGCCCGGAGCGATCTAAAGTTGAATGGTCACATCGGGTTAACTGTAGGAACGCAGATGACAGCCAGGTTGATTCATTGGAAGAGCCTTAAGGCAATTTAATACGTTGCATGGGGGCTTAATTAAAATAGAAATGCAAATAATTTTAATTTTTTGTTTTAGTAGCTGTCTGTCCGATTACGAAGTCTCGTAAACGGTTGGCCCTGACTAGTATTATTGCGCAATCTGACTGCATAGAACAACAACAAAGAATGAAATGGAAATTTTCATTAACACAATTAATTAATTAAGTCCCCAGCAACTATAAAACCTACGAAACCAAAGCACAAGTGTAACTGTTCTGTATGTGGAAGTATGACTCAACGCACATCTGGCACGGTTCTTCTTCAACAAGAAAAAAATGGTTCAAATGGCTCTGAGCACTATGGGACTCAACTGCTGTGGCCATCAGTCCCCTAGAACTTAGAACTACTTAAACCTAACTAACCTACGGACATCACACACAGCCATGCCCGAGGCAGGATTCGAACCTGCGACCGTAGCAGTCGCACGGTTCCGGACTGCGCGCCTAGAACCGCGAGACCACCGCGGCCGGCTCTTCAACAAGACAGGAATTTTTAAATACCAATTATACTGACGCGATAAAAGAAAATTAGAAATACTATAATTGCGCAAAAAACCCAGAATTACACTCTAATACAAGAACACACGCCAGATGCTTTGTTGACTGAACCTGTAATGACGCATTATTCAGGACATTGAAATCATGAGAAAGAAAAGAAAAGTAGTTTGTTACCTTAATTTATATTGATGAAAAGCACTCTAGACATTACAATCTCTCCACACCGACTCGCTACTATCACATCTCAACAAGAATTTTTCAGTATCACATCTCAGCAACCACTCCCTACTAGCACATCTCAACAAACACTCTCTGCTACGAGTTCTTAACAAGCACTGACTACCACGAGCTCTCCCCAAGCACTGCCCACTACGACATCTCAATAATCACTGCCTACCACGAGTTCTGAACAAGCACTGCCTACCACGACATCTCAAGAATCACTGCCAGTGGAGGCGGCGGAACAATACTCTCTAGCGCGATCTCTGGCGCTGTGGCTCAGTGTAGCCACCTTTCATATGCCCTTCCTCCACAGGCTAGAATTTGATGGTATTTTTGCCAGCATTGGTGGTGAAAATACCACCAAATTCGTCAAAAAAATACAGACAAAAATAAAAGATAATATTAATGCGTAAATATCATATAACTAGATAAAATTTTGGCTTTGCACTGACCTTTCAATAACCTATTATATAGAATACAGTAAGCAATACAAATTCTTTCATACATGTGACTTTACATAACAGTTTACACAAGTATTATGTGATTAAACAGTTCAATTAATAGCGTCAGCAATGACGAATATGTGCAGGTAAGAGTCTCATAACTTTTCACCAACAGTAATACACAAAAAATCAGTTTATACAAATATTCACATAAACGCTTTCCATAGCTCAAGAATAAGCCGTTGACAGTTCCAGCAGTAGCACCCAGGAATGGTCAACAGGTGCAAAAAACAACAAGTGACATTTTTTCAGTAGAAACAGTCCATCAGTGGCACCCAGCAATGTTGAGCAGGTGCAGACATCAACAAGTAACACCATTTCAGTATAAGCAGTTCCATTAGTGGCACCAACAATGTTGAGCATGTGCAGACATCAACAAGTAACACCATTTCGGTAGAAGCAGTCCATCAGTGGCACCCAGCAATGTTGAGCAGGTGCAGACATCAACAAGTAACACCATTTCAGTATAAGCAGTTCCATTAGTGGCACCAGCAATGTTGAGCAGGTGCAGACATCAACAAGTAACACCATTTCGGTAGAAGCAGTCCATCAGTGGCACCCAGTAATGTTGACCAGGTGCTGACCGCAGTCCATAAAATTCACTATCACTAATCACACTGTTCATCAGCAGAAATTAAACATGTCCTAGTGGCACCAATCATGTAGAAAAAGTGCAAATAACAGTTCATAATATTCCCTATCACTAATCACACAGTTCATCAGCAGAAATTAAACATGTCCAGGTGGCATCCACCATGTTGAAAAGTGCAGCACCATCACTAATCAGACAGTTCAGGCATGAACAATAGTTTGAATACACATACAATGCTTTTACACTAAACATACAAATCATAACAAACACACAAATGATATCTGATAATTGTCCTATTAACTATTACAATACACAAATACCAGTAAACCTATAATATTTATGGGTGTCAGTGCAAGCCACAACAACAAGTAAAATAATATTTAGGAGATAGGTTGGGATCACTTCTCTGGGATTATAAAAGGAAAACACACAAAACACACTCACTCATCTTTCATCCACATTTAGTGCTACTGTGTAACTGAATAGTGTTAACTGTGTAAATGCAATTCTGTCAAATTTTTATGTTCATCATGTGCATCAAGTAGTAGTGGCAGCAATGTATAACAGTCAATAATAGTTAGTCAACGTCATAGTCATCATGTCAAGACCAATGTTTGCCAAGCCAGATCAAATTGTACAGTTGCTGAACAACTGTCAGTGAGCCAAGATATGCAATTACTTCCTCTCTCCAAAAAAAAAGTATATACTGCTTAGTGATTTAACAAAGTGTGTGTGTAGACAATCTTCCTGCTACTTTAGTGTTCTAGTCTGCCATCTTTATCCTCCTTGTTCCATATAGACCAACAAAAAAAAATATGCTCCTCACTTACTTTACCTCTTATCCACCAAAACTCCAATAATCATCAGCATCACATAATCTCAATACTTCAATAATACCTCTTACGTCTACATATAAACCTTATCATGAATATCATTTACCTTTTCTCTTGTCCACCAAAATTCCAATAATCATCAACTTCACATAATCTCAATACCTCAATCATACCTCTTCAATACGTCGATATATAAAAACCTCAGCACCAATATCGTTTCACTTCCATAACAACTCTTTCCTCTAGTCAGTCTCCTCGAACAAGTACAGATAAAATCCTAATGCAAACCTCAATTTATCATCTCATACAATCCGAAGACACAATGTCAACACACAACCTCTCGTGTAATCCATCTGATCCAAATCTGCTACTCATTATAAATTATAAGATACATTTTGGTTCCTTGTCCATCATTAAATAAAAGAAATGCATACATGACCTCTAACAGACTTAGTTCGAATAACTCTCAGTAATTAAGTACGATTACGAAGTGTTAATGATCGTGATATTTCAGTGTGTACACCACTTCAAAAATTATGGCAAACAGAAGCAAACATGTGGAGTATTTCTTGTGTCAAGTGTCACTTCCTATTTCAATTACTCACGAAAAATGCAGTGTAATAACTGTCAATGGTCTAACCTAGTGTTGGTATGTCATGTCGTTAGCTTCCTTCCTATTAGCATAAATTTATACAGCTTCCATAAAACCTCCATCTCATGTGACTTCTATGAAGTTTCTTGTACTAATGTCGTTCGTAGCATTATAGCAGTTCATTTTCTTATCTTAAAAATATTAGGCACTGAGCGTAAGCAAAACATGCAATAGCGAGTAAATATACCAGTATAGAACAAAATGTCAACAAGTGGATGCAGCACAATCCCTACAACGAGGCTCTGCCAAGCAAACAATCTATAATTAATACCACAGTGTAACCTAAACTCTGGCCGGCCGAAGTGGCAAGTGGAACCACAAGACCGCTACGGTCGCAGGTTCGAATCCTGCCTCGGGCATGGATGTTTGTGATGTCCTTAGGTTAGTTAGGTTTAACTAGTTCTAAGTTCTAGGGGACTAATGACCTCAGCAGTTGAGTCCCATAGTGCTCAGAGCCATTTGAACCATTTAACCTAAACTCTATGTTCGTACACAGTATATCAGCATTTCTATATTCTAAATTGAAGAGTAGTTATGACAACAAAACAGAAGTGTGTAAATATGCAATCCATACGCACAGCAGCAAACATATATCTTACGTAATAAACAGGTCATTATCATCATATCAGCATAAGCAAATAAATGTTCATATGTAATCTTAATAAGTAAACATGAAGGCGCAAGCAGATAAATCACAAAGTGTAACCTACATACCTAACTACAGTCAGCACAATTAATCAGGTGACAATTATAATTTAAATAAATAAGCACAGCAGGCACATAATAGAAAAATATGACATCAGTGAAAAAGCAGTGCAGCCAAGCGATGCATAATATATACAAATAACAAGCCTGTTCATTAATCAATCATCGTCAAAATCAGTAAATGTACACAAGCACGTCGCTTCACAAGTAAATTCATAGGACATGAAATTTAGCACAAAGTATGAGTCACGTAATCGCAAGCAGCAAATTACGTCTAAAGTACGTACGTAAGTGGAAATATGTTACCTGAAAAATAACTCAATTAATAGTTACCCTTTTTAGTTTATTACTTTTTTTTCGAAATTACATTCTTCCTGAAATTTTCTCCAAAGCAAGTCGTCTTAACGTCGCACACGCACAGAATTTACCTGAAGGTCTTAAATATTTTACACAACCGTATCCTGAAAAATACTGAACGTTAATAACATAATTTATAAAGTCACCATAGCTTTATACTGAATTTAATCCGAGAAATTAGACTGTGTATTTGTTTACGTCTGTCAGTGCATTCGCACTGAGCGCTCGATCAGCTGTAGGCGCGTGACGTAGGAAGTAATTGTTTGCGGTCGACTGCCTTGTGCGGCGCGCAGACTGCTTTGAGCATGTGCCGCCGTCAAAACACAGCGCGGTATCCCTGTATTCTCCGCATGTTTACTTATAACTGTTAGTTTCTCAAAAGTATGTCATTCCACAAAAATTTTAACGTTAGATATGTGATGTATTCCCTTAGAGCGTCGAGATTTAAGAGTTTCTACTTCAACAGTGTTATCATGAATAATTTTGCGAATTCTATATGGACCGTTATAAAGCAGAAAAAATTTGCGACACAAGCCTTTTCCTTTATGAGACAAATGATGAGACTTAATTAACACCTTTTGACCAACTGACAAAATTTTTAAACGACCAGGACGTTTAGCTGATTTCTCTCTTCTAGCAGCCGCAGATGCAATATTTTGTAGGGCCAGGTTGACAACTTCAGAATGCCGCAGTTTTCGTGAAGGCGGAAAAGGAACGATTTCAGAAATGCGATTTGTTGGTACTTTATTTTTTAATATCAGTATAGGCGGTAAAGAGGTTGAGTCATTAGGAAGTTCATTCAGAATGTTTTGAAAAATATGAAGATACTGATCCCAAGTTCTGTGATTCTGATGACAATAAAGACGGCACAATTTATTGATTTCCTTCATCCATCTCTGAAGCATTAGATTGAGGGTGAAAAAGTGAAATAAAAATTGGTTTAATCTTACGACGCCGTAGAGTACGAAGCCAAATTTTAGAGCGAAACTGTGATCCATTATCTGATATAACCTTATCAACATGACCCACTTCTTTAAGAAAATGTTTGATGAAAGCGTTAGATACTGAACGAGCTGTTGCTTTGCGTAAAGGTGTAAAACACACATATTTTGATGTCAATTCCACTGCTACGAAAATGTACGCAAAACCATTAGTAGAACGAACCACTGGACCGAACAAATCGACTGCAGCCATGTCCTTTAATTTCGCTGGAATGATAGGAAACAACGGTGCTCTGTGAGAAACAGTTGGCGGCTTAGCCTTTTGACATAATTTGCATTTGGCAAGAACAGAACGAATACGCTTTTCCATATTACTGAAGTAGTAATTTTCTCGTAATTTATGGAAGCATTTTCTGGGCCCAAAGTGCACATAACTGAAATGTGTAAACGAGGTGTGGCCAAATCATCCAATCTAACAAAGCATCTAAGAAAATTACAGACACCAAGGAAACTACGAACATCACGTTTTGTGGTAGGAACAGCATAATTACGAATAGCGTCTAATTTCTCTGGATCAGGAAGAATACCTTCTGTAGAAATAATGTGATCGAGAAATTTCACCTGAGAACGACCAAATTCAGATTTTTTCAAGTTCACTGTAATGCCAACTCTTGCAAAAATACGTAATAATGAATCCAAATTTTTTTTTTTTTTTGTTCTCACTCCAAGAGCGTTTAGCAATAAGAATGTCGTCAACATATGAAGTAATATTGTCACGAACATAAACAGGTAAGATTTCGTTTAAACTACGAATGAATTCTGCTGAAGGTACAGTAAGTCCAAATAGTAATTTCCGAAGTCACTTTCGGGTAAAACAGTCAAATCCGGTTATTTTTTACCTACTGTCTAGATAGATTGATAGTAGAAGAGTTGTTTTTTATAGATGCAAAGAATAGTGAAAGAGTAGGCAGCGGTGCAGAAAACTGAAAGGGAAATAGCACCACTACAGCTCGGGGCCCTGTGAGCGCTACGACACATATTCACTTAGTGTAGTAAATCCCCTGTGGACTTTAATAGCTGCACATAATTTCCAGTTTGTGACATTGTGGCACATCTGGCGGAAGTGCGTACGTAAATTGATCTAACCATGTACATGGATGTATGTCATTCTTAGAATTGCGAAATATCTTAAATTTCCGAACAGTCAAGAAGTGTTTACAGTCAAAGCTTCCGCCTCGCGGCGACAAAGACCTACCGCGTCTGTTCCAGTCCCAATGTCGATTATTGTCAAGTTCGCGCGCCTGGCGCTCTCTTGTTGCATCCCATAAATGAAATAAATTATTTTCTTCAAACCCCTCTGCTATCTGTGATACTAAAATTCGTCTGCTGTCTTTTCCTACGATTTCGCTTTCAATATATTTGTCTTGCTTTTGTAATGCCTCAAATTCCCTTTTGACGCGTTCATTAAATTTTCCCTGATTTTCAACATGCTTATTTATGTTCTGGTACTCTTCAGTTTCCGCAAATGGCAATGGTGCTGTATCATCTGAATCTCTGTCCCCATTTAAACTAAGACTTGTCAGTTTATCTGAAATCTCCTCAACTCTTTCCGATGAGTCACCTAATTGTTCTTTCTGATTATTTACGTCTTCCGTAAGTGTCGCGACTCGGGTTTCGGTATTGTCACATTTAGTAGTTAACTGTTCACACTGTTGCGTTAAGTTATTTATTCTGTCATTTGGTACGGATTCCTCGATTCTTTCAAATACTTCTTCCTTATCGTGTGCACGTTGTAAATTTACTCTGAAAATTTTTGTACTATCACGCGATCTCTTTCTTCCTGTTCTCTATCCTGTTCCTCTTGTCTGATCTCTACTGCAATTAATCTATTATTGTGAGAATTCAAAATCGGTTGTGCTTCCTCTCTAATTTCTTTCTTTGATTCATCTTTCGTATTTTTGAAACATGTCCCTATTCGTGAACATAACCGTGTTGTCAAAGTTCCCATCTCTGTTTTTAATTCAGATCGAAACTGCTCCATTGTTCCCCTATCTGTTTTTAATTCAGATCTCAAAGTTCCCATCTCAGTTTGAATTGTTCCCATTTGTGTTTTTAATTCAGATGCCAAATTTAATATTACACCCATCAACTGCTCCGTATTAACTTGTTCGAAATTCCTTTCGCCCCTAACATTTCCCGCAAGACCAGTTTCATTCGTCATAGCTGTAAGGCTATCTGTGTTCAATACTATTCCAGAATCTTCTGTCATTAATCTCGTATTCTGTGAATTTTGTGATTGAGAAAAATTTTGAAATGGTTCCAGACTATCTACCCGACTTATTAAATTGTTTTCCACTTCATTATTCATCACACCGTTCTCCTGTGTTGGCGAGTTCGCCATGTCAACAATTTCGTCATTCTGACTATCCATCATTTTTGCCTTTTTCATCGATCGCGTAATCATTTACAAAACATACAAAATTCGTCACTATACGAAAATTACACACAATGACACTTTATCTCCAACAATACCATTCACACGAAATGCTTCCCTCAAACACGATTAATCGAACAATTGAAATAATTGCACTAATTGTCAAACCCGTAGACAAGACAACAGAAATGAAATTTTGCAAAAAAAATACCATTAGAAGAATGACAATTACCAAATCTACACATGCAATATAGACTACAATTACTAAACTACAAATTACTACAACAATCCTACTGTCTACTATTTCTACAATCAGAAGAATTCCAAGGGACGATCCGAAGCAGCGGTCGCCACGTGCATGGGGGCTTAATTAAAAATAAAATGCAAATAATTTTAATTTAGTAGCTGTCTGTTCGATTACGCAATCTCGTAAACGGTTGGCCCTGACTAGTATTATTACGCTATCTGACTGCATAGAACAACAACAAAGAATGAAATGGAAATTTTCATTAACACAATTAATTAATTAAGTCCCCAGCAACTATAAAACCTACGAAACCAAAGCACAAGTGTAACTGTTCTGTATGTGGAAGTATGACTCAACGCACATCTGGCACGGTTCTTCTTCAACAAGACAAGAATTTTTAAATACCAATTATACTGACGTGATAAAAGAAAATTAGAAATACTATGATTGCGCAAAAAACCCAGAATTACACTCTAATACAAGAACACACGCCAGATGCTTTGTTGACTGAACCTGTAATGACGCATTATTCAGGACATTGAAATCATGAGAAAGAAAAGAAAAGTAGTTTGTTACCTTAATTTATATTGATGAAAAGCACTCTAGACATTACAATCTCTCCACACCGACTCGCTACTATCACATCTCAACAAGAATTTTTCAGTATCACATCTCAGCAACCACTCCCTACTAGCACATCTCAACAAACACTCTCTGCTACGAGTTCTTAACAAGCACTGACTACCACGAGCTCTCCCCAAGCACTGCCCACTACGACATCTCAATAATCACTGCCTACCACGAGTTCTGAACAAGCACTGCCTACCACGACATCTCAAGAATCACTGCCAGTGGAGGCGGCGGAACAATACTCTCTAGCGCAATCTCTGGCGCTGTGGCTCAGTGTAGCCACCTTTCAACGTACACGAAAGAAGTTATTTACAAAAAAACTCGTTAGATCGATTCTTATTATTCGCCGGTCCGTGGTCCTTATCATGTTGAGTTAATAAAAGAAGTAGTGAAGATCCAACGAAGAGTGGTGCATTTCGTTGTAGAATAATCTAGTGAACGTGGAAGTGTTACTGTCTAGGAAAACTCCCCATCGCACCCCCCTCAGATTTAGTGGTAAGATGGCCCAGTTGACAGACCGTCAAAAACTGAACACAGATCAAGCATGAAAACAGGAAGAAGGTGTATTGAACTGGGAAAATAAAAAAAAAAGTATAAACAGTGAACGGACCAAAAACAAGAAATGGAAGATAGAGAAAACTGGAAGAGACACGGCGTCATAGTTAAGAGATCACTGGGTTAGAGTTCTAAGCGCGCAGTCCGGAACCGTGCGACTGCTACGGTCGCAGGTTCGAATCCTGCCTCGGGCATGGATGTGTGTGATGTCCTTAGGTTAGTTAGGTTTAAGTAGTTCTAAGTTCTAGGGGACTGATGACCACAGATGTTAAGTCCCATAGTGCTCAGAGCCATTTGAACCATTCTGAACTGGGTTAGACTGCAAATCGGGTGAGCTGTGTTCGAAGCTCGCTCGTCCAATTTTTTTTTCTCTGTTCTCCGTATTCAGATTTGTCTCTGTGTCGTGGTGTAACGTCCGTTTGCAGTAGCGAGGTGTAAGGAAGAGACCTATAGTGACACTTGATTCTCCAGAACTACTGTATTAGCAGCCGAAAGGAAGTGGCTTTCGAATGGGAACTGCAAACGTTTGATGACAAGGCGACAAGTCTACCGTATCCTCCACTGGAAAACACGTTGAAACAAACCAAGCGCTGTATCATGTGTGAGATACAGAGGCGAGGGAATGCGCCGGGACTTACCCCAGTTCACTGCTAGTAGGTCCACATCACCATAACGCGTCTGCATGTAGCGCACAAGTATTGCACCACAATTTAGTATGAAATTAAAAATCAAAATTTATGTTTAGAACTTTGTTAAATTATATTTAGTGTAATAATGTTCTAAATACCAAGTCTTGGTGTTCTAAACTTAACAGTTTACGGAAAATGCCGTTTTAAGAGAAAAATCAGAGGCGCTAAACAATGACGCTAGGAAGCCAGAATTTGGTCAGAAGGTGCAGTTAGAAGTTATAAATAAGTGATGCTGGTTTCCAAACCCATAAAACGAAAATTAACGTCAGAATACACGTTTTTCTGAAAAATCAGAGGCGCTAAATAATGGACTTAGAAACTTGAAAATTTGTTTTATGCTTAGTACACCCCAAAAATAATAACAGAGAGTCCACGTTAATCTACCTCTTATAGTTTTTGAGTATTTAAATAAAAACTAATTTTGTAATTAAAATGTACCAAAGTGATGTAGATTAAGTACTTGAAATTTTAATCATAGAGGATTTTGGTTAACCCACATGATCAAATATATCTAATAATAGAGCTACACTGAGTTTAAGACTTGTAACATAAATAGCAACTGATATAAGTCTTAGCAAAGGTATGGTTCAGAGGTAGCAATCTACCGTTAGTTCCACTAAATAAATTCTATTAAGCAAAGTTTTCATTCTAGCGAGCTGAAACTTTCTACGTGCTTTCTAACTGCTTATCTGCATACCAGCAAAAATTAAGAAGTTTCTGAAGTAATTGGTAACTATATTATTAAAGATTATGTGCCCGAGATAGCGGTCGTTTGTGGACTGCCGCTGTATGCAAATAGACAGAGACAACAGATGTCTTCTCGGCAGTCCGCACCGGCACCTTATTAATACAGCCCCTGAAGCAGTAGGAAGTACACACCCAATTAGCGTTGAGATGTCGGAGCGAGAGGATGTCCGTACAGCGAAGTGTGTGGCGGATCGCCATCAGGCAAAGCCCGCTTTGTCGGCGGACCCATCCGGCCCCCCACCTACGATGACCGTGGCAACGAATATGGATACGGAAATGGAATACGTTTCGGACGCACTGCAAGTTCCGCTGCCCGATTCGGACGACGAGTCGACGGCAAGAAATGACGTTCCCGCCGCCGCCAGGACGACGAAACGGGGAGCGGCCACTGCCACAGGAACCACCCGCGCCCCTCCTAAGGGTAAAAAGGTGAAACAGGCCGATGTCGTCGTCGTTGACGAAGGGTTTCAACTCGTCAAACGGCCAGCCAGGAAGGCTCAACTCTCCTCAGCGCCGCCGGTTCAGACGGCAAATGCCTATGAAGAGCTCGCTGAAGGTGTGGAGATGCCTGCTCAGAAGAGAGAACCCAAACCGCCGCCCATTGTGGTCCAACACAAGGACTACGACGGCCTCTACAGGATGCTCCTTCGCCTTTTCGGCCAAGATAACGTCGTTATCAAGCCGGCTGGCACCAACCTCTATAAGGTCACCTTAAAAACGGCAGAAGATTACAGAAAAGTTACGGCTACGTTCGGGGAACAAGAGAAGCCGTTCTACACTTACCCCTCTGCAACGGACAAGACACTCAAGATCGTCTTTCGAGGGCTCCCTCGAAACTGCAGCCTGGATCACATCCGACGGCAACTGGAGGATTTGGGCTATGGATTTGGGCTCCGGTCGATAAACCGCCTACCCTCTCGACGAACCCGAAAGGAGACTCCGCTGGTCCTCGTGGTCACCTGTGAAATCTCACACAACCGCGGGCTATGGCAGGTCACGAAGATCGCGGCGACACCTGTCACTACGGAGACACCTGTCACTACGGAAAAACTGCGCTCGAAGAGGGGCGAACCGCAATGCTACAACTGTCAAATGGTTGGCCATGTGGCGCGGATCTGCACGCTTCCCCCACGCTGTTTTAAGTGTGCAGGGGAGCACGTCAGTCGAGACTGCACACGGCAGCGGACAGATGGCCCGCCCAAATGCGCTGGATGTTGTGGGTAACATGTGGCCTCCTACCGCGGCTGTTCCAGCTTCCGACGGGCTGCGGAACGGAGCCGTGGTCAACGACCTGGCACAATAAAGCGACCTGCGCCAGTCAGAGCTGGCGTCGGTTTTGCTGCTACTACTACCTCTGGCTCCTCACCGCAGCCCTCCTTACCACTGTTGCAACAGCTACCAACGCCGAGATGGACCGCCGTCCACGGGCCACAGCGCGAATACCAGCGCGGCGCTCTGAACAGCAGCGGGGTGAAGACCAGGGCCAACACGACCACTCCCAACAGGGACGTCAGGCTGGCGTCGTGGCAAACCCGGCTCAACACTCCCGAGCTGCAACTGTACCATCCCAGGCGGCCGATTCCAGCATGGAAGAAATGAACCTCCTCCTGACAGAACTTCGGGAGCTTCTCAGAGATATCCCGCGGCAACTCATTGCCGCTGTCAGTGCAGCCATTCAGGCAGTCTCCACCG
Organism: Schistocerca nitens; assembly: GCF_023898315.1. Classification (NCBI taxonomy): domain Eukaryota; kingdom Metazoa; phylum Arthropoda; class Insecta; order Orthoptera; family Acrididae; genus Schistocerca; species Schistocerca nitens. The sequence goes on from NC_064617.1 coordinate 850,823,738, forward strand.
GACCACTGGCCTCACAACATGGCCCGTAGTCAACGAGGCGTCACTGTCTGCGTGTGGAATGCCCAGGGCATCCGCACCCAAGATGGCGAATTTCGACAGCTGCTGCGGGATGAGGCCATCGACATTTACCTGGTTCCCGAGACTTTTCTCAAGCCTAGTGTCCATGTCAGAGATGCCAACTATGTGTGTTACCGTACCGACAGACCAACTCATGGCGGTGGCACAGCGGTCTACGTCCGGACTTCCCTGATGCACCATCAAGTTCCACTTCCGCCGCCACAGCGATGGAGGCCACTGCTGTAGCTGTCGACACTTCGCATGGGCTCATCACATTTGCTGCTGTCTACCGTCCGCCTAGCCGACAGTTACTCCTACAGGACATTGAAGTTTTGCTGGCATTACCTGGAAACGTCTTTGCTGGCGGTGACTTTAACGTAAAGCACACCGAATGGCATTCCTGTGTCACCAACAACCACAGACGCAAACTTCTCCGAGCAGCAGCCCAGCAGTGGAACGTCATCAGCCTCGGACCTCACGAACCACCCACTTTCCCAACAACGGTGGACCTCCGGATGTGCTTGACATTGCGGTGGCCAAGGGGGTGCCCTATGTTATATCCACCAGCACCCGGAATGCCTTATCTTCGGACCACGTCCCAGTTATATTTGACATCGATATCGATGCCCAGCCAGTGAAGCAGAGAGGCAACCCGAGCGGGAACACCAACTGGAACCGGTATCAGAAGCTGTTGGAAGAGGGTCTCCGTGACGCAGACGATGGGATTGATGGCTGTGCCCGATTCCTCCAAGACTCTGCTCTACAAGCGGTGCTCCGGGCCACACCGCGGCCGCGATCTGACCCACCTGACCGATCCCGGCAACTACCACCACATCTCACGGAGGCGATAACTGCCAAAAACCGCCTCTTTCGTGAATGGCAGCTGACGCGCAACGCAGCGACGAAGAGGGCTCTCAACAGGATGAGGAGGGACATAAAAGTTGCCGTTGCAAACCATCGCCATCAGGAATAGTCCAACCACCTGGCCACTCTTCGGGTTGACGATGGTACCGCCTGGAAAGCCACACAGCCGCTACAAGTTGGTCGAAACATCGTCAGCAGCCCAGTGGACAAAGCAAAAGCCATTGTTGACGTTTTTGAACAAAATTTCCAACCCATCATGGACCCCATGAATCCGGATCACGATCGACTCGTTGCTCACCGTCTCCCGGTGTTCCTTGATGCCCCTACAGGTGACGAATGTATCGAAGAGGTGGATGCTGCTGAAGTCTCCGATCAACTTCGGCGGCTCAACAAACGAAAGGGGGGAGGCCCTGATCAGCTTACAAATGAAATGCTGTGACGGATGCCACCAACAGCCACTGAACACCTGGCTCGCCTTTTCAACAGCATCCTCCGCACTGGCTGCTATCCTCAGGAGTGGAAACACGCCGAGGTAGTCCCCATCCGGAAGCCTGGAAAGGACCCTCGTCTACCGAGCAGCTACAGGCCCATCAGTTTGCTATCAGCAGTCAGCAAAGTCTTTGAACGGCTGTATCTCTGCCGCCTCCTGCGTCACATCAGGGAATGACGTCTCCTACCAGACGAACAATGTGGTTTTAGCCCTGGACACGCAACAACGCACCAATTGCTTCGACTCGTTGAAGAGGCTCTTGATGCCATCGAACGACGGGAGTATTATTTTGGGGCAATCTTCCTGTATGTTTCACGGGCGTTCGATTCTGTATGGCATGAGGGGCTTCTCTTCAAGCTCCTGGACCTCGGTGTGCCCCTGCCACATGTCTGCCTCTTAAAATCTTACCTCGCTGACAGAAGCTTTCATGTACACACGGAGGACCTGTCGACACGCCACCAGGTCAGGGCTGGAGTTCCCCAAGGCTCCGTCCTCGGCCCCATACTGTACATCCTGTATACCGCAGACATGCCGTGAGTGGACAGGGTCCATCTCGCCCTCTACGCGGATGATACGGTGATGTACACGCGAAGCATGAATGCGGCTCTGCTCCAACGATGCATGCAGGCAGCTGCTGACACACATAGTCAGTGGGCCTGGAGGTGGCGCCGCAGCTTCAATGGGGCTAAGACGCAAGCCCTCCTCATCACCAAGAAGCATATCCCGGCCGACCTACCGCAGGTCACCATCAGGGGAACCGCCGTACCTCGGGGCAATACAGCCAAGTACCTGGGTGTGACGCTGGATAGAGGGCTCATATGGAGACACCATATCGCTCCCCCCCCCCCCCCCTGCGGGTTCGGGGGTTAGAATAGGCCCGCGGTATTCCTGCCTGTCGTAAGAGGCGACTAAAAGGAGTCTCAACTGTTTCGGCCTTTAATGTGATGGTTCCCATTGGGGTTTGACCTCCATTTTTCCAAATTCAACAGAAGTACGAGCCTTTTGGGGAAGGACACCTTACGTGGTGCACCGTGAGTCCTCTGTGCCCTAAGACCTTGGTACTCTTTATCGTCTTGGCGTCGTCACTGCACCCTCCATCCCTCATTTTGGGCTTACACACCTGATCGATTGTGTAAGTTACGCCCTTAGTGCGTCACCATCTGCACCCACGATCACTATGGACTACCCATGGCACCCAAAATCCAGCACGGTAGCCAGCCCGTTGTGGTGGGGTCGTCATGTACCCTCTAGGTTGTAGCCCCCTGACAACACAGGGATCGTACTGCCGATGCCTGAGCTGACACCTCCCCACATAAGCCAAGGAGTCGATGCTCGTCTCTCTGGGTCATCAGGACTCCCGGCAACGGCCATCCTGCCAGGTGGCCTTTGCTGTGGCTGGGTGGCGCCCATGGGGAGAGCCCCTGGTCGGAGTGGGTGGCATCGGGGCGGATGCCCCGCAATGAAGCGGGTGAAGTCTCAATCCGGTGGTCGCACGACCACCAACGTCTCTAAGCCGGTAAGACAGAATTTAATGCTGTGACATATAACCCCAAATCGTTCCCTTCCCTAGCCACGCCATGGGAGGAACGTAGGGCTGCGGACAGACAGGAGCAGTATTCACCGCGATACCTTGTGTGCAGCAGAACCGATGGGGATTCGTTTTTGGGGACTAAGCCTCTGTTCTTTGTTCACCATCTTGAAGATAAGTTTGGGGAAGTGGCATCTGTTTCCAAAATGAGGAGCGGGGCTATTTTGATACAAGCAGTTCATCTGCACAGCCACGGGCGTTACTCGCCTGTGAGAAGCTCGGTGACATCCCCATTAACGTCACTCCCCAAAGTCCTTAAATTTGGTCCAGGCGATTATCTTTCATAAAGATCTTCTGCTACAGTCTGACGATGAGCTACGGGAGAACCTGGCACGACGAGGTGTGCACTTTGTCCGTCGTGTCTTTAGGGGGCCCAAGGATAATAGGGTCGCTACTGTTGCCTTCATCCTGGCGTTTGAGGGTGACTGCTTGCCTGAAAAGGTCAAGGTCATGATCTACCGGTGCGATGTCAAGCCCTATGTCCCGCCCCCTATGCGATGCTTCCAGTGCTGGAAGTTCGGACATATGTCCTCCAGATGCACTGCCAGCCCCACGTGTCGTGATTGTGGACGACCTTCACATCCTAATGCTCCATGTGCTCCGCCTCCCACCTGCGTTAACTGTGGGGAGCATCATTCACCCTGCTCGCCAGACTGTGCAGTCTACCAAAGAGAGCGGAAGATACAAGAAATTAAGACCCTGGACCGTTTAACTTACCAAGAGGTAAGGAAGAAGCTAGAACGGCTCAACCCCACATCTATGTTGAGGAGTTATGTTGCTGCAACTCTGCCGCCACCAGTTCCTGCAAAGACTCCCTTCTCAGTTGACCCACACAACAGTAAAGTTACGCCTGCCCCAGCGCTGGTAGGGGCCACACTCTCTTCCATTGCTCCCAAAACACCCGGTTTGGGAGCAGTGGACCCCGAATAACTGTGGACATCCATCCCCACCTCTCAGCTGGAGAGGCACCAGCCTCCTCGGGCTGCTCAGCCGGAGAGGCAAAAGCCTCTTCCGGCTCCTCAGCTGGAGAAGCAACAGCCTCCTCCGGCTGCTCATCCGGAGAGGCAACAGCCTCCTCAGGCCTCACTCGTTCGGAAGGGGTCCCTTGGGGGAGTTCCTTCCAAGGATTTTACCAGTGTCTCGCAAGACGCTAGCCAGTGGCTGAGGAAACCACCAGCTGCTGGTCGAAGGGCTTCACGCTCTTCCTCTGTTCCTGACAATACATCAGGAAAGCCCTCCCAGCATGCGAACCCTCCTCCCAAACACAAGAGAGAGAAGAGGAAGCTCTCTAAGAAGCCTAAGGACCCAGTGGTTCCCGCGCCAACGCTTCCTGTCAGCTCAGCCTCTGAGGATGAGGTCGAGCTCTTTGTGTCCCCTGATGACCTCGATCTCGCCGTCTCAGAAACGATGGCAGTTGCGACGTCAGTCACTCAGTCGGTGGCAGCATGTAGCTCTGTGAAGTAATTTGCTTTTTCAGTACCTTAATGCCCCTACAGGACACGCTTTGTACAATCCTCCAGTGGAATTGTGGCGGTTATTTTAGCCATCTCCCTGAGCTACGACAGCTTCTCAGCATGACACCTGCTTTCTGCATTGCCCTCCAGGAAACCTGGTTCCCGGCAATGCGGACCCCTGTCCTTCGTGGATACAGGGGTTATTACTGCAACCGTAGCACTTACAATAGTGTGTCAGGTGGAGCCTGCGTGTATGTCCTTACCTCTGTATATAGTGCTCCTGTGCCCCCTCAAACATCATTGGAAGCTGTGGCTGTCTGCGTAAGGACTACCCAGGACATGACCGTCTGCAGTGTCTATCTCCCTCCAGGTGGTACAGTCTCCCTGACCGAATTGGCTGCACTTGTCGCCCAACTCCCCACGCCTTTTCTTCTCCTGGGGGATTTTAACACCCACAATCCCCTGTGGGGTGGAACGAAGGTTACTGGCCGAGGCAGAGAGGTCGAGAATCTCATCTCCCAACTCGACCTCTGCCTCTTAAACACTGGCGCCTCCACACATTTCAGTGTGGCGCATGGCACGTTCTCGGCCATAGATCTGTCGCTGTGCAGCCCGGGGCTTGTACCATCGGTCCACTGGAGAGTCCACGAGGACTTGTGTGGTAGTGACCATTTTCCCATCTTCCTTTCACTATCACAGCGTCGCTCCCTTGAACGCTTGCTTGGATGGGCATTTAGCAAGGCAAACTGGGACACGTTCTCCTCTGCTGCCACTGTTGAATCTCTCCCCCACGGTACCATCGATGTGGCGGTTGAGACACTGACTGCAGCGATTGTTTCCGCTGCGGAACGTACCATTCCTCGTTCGTTAGGGTGCCCCCGGCGAAAGTCAGTGCCTTGGTGGTCTCCAGAGGTCGCTGAAGCCATTAAAGAACGTCGGCGGGCTCTTCAGCGACATAAGCGGCACCCGTCTCTGGAGAACCTCATTTTATTCAAACGTCTCCGTGCTCAGGTCCGGAGGCTCATCAAGAGGCGGAAACAGGAGTGCTGGGAGACGTACGTTTCCAACATTGGTTCCCGTACTTCACCCTCCCAGGTGTGGATGAAGATTCGGCGCATCTTTCGATTGCAGTACTCTACAGGTGTCCCAGAGCTTACCATCAACGGGGCGGTATCCACCGATGCCGATGCAATCGCCGAGCATTTCGCACAGCACTATTTTTGGGCCTCTGCGTCGGGGAATTACCCGCCTGCGTTTCGCGCGCTCAAACGCCAGGAGGAAGGCAAACGGCTTTCTTTTGCTTCTCGCCACCCTGAGGCGTATAACGCCCCATTTAGTTTGTGGGAACTCCAAAGCGCCCTGGCACAGTGCCCCGATACAGCCTCTGGGCCAGATGGCGTCCACAATCAGATGCTCAAACACCTGTCCCCGGACTGTTAGCGATGTGTTCTTGCCATCTTCAACCGCATATGGGGCGATGGTGTCTTTCCGTCGCAGTGGCGAGAAAGTACCATCATTCCGGTGCTGAAGCCTGGTAAGGACCCGCTTAATGTGAATAGCTATCGGCCCATCAGCTTGACAAATACTCTGTGCAAGCTACTGGAACGTATGGTGAGTCGACGGCTGTGTTTGCTGCTCGAGTCTCGGGGTCTTCTGGCTCAGTGCCAGAGCGGATTCCGTCAGGGCCGTTCCACCGCCGATACTTTGGTCTTCCTTGAGTCTGCAATCCGCACTGCTTTTTCCAGGCGCCAACACCTCGTCTCCGTCTTTTTAGATCCCTCCAGAGCATATGACACGACGTGGCGGCACCATATTCTCGCCACGTTGCACGGGTGGGGTCTCAGGGGCTCTCTCCCCATTTTTACTCAGAATTTTTTATCTGTTCGGGCATTCCGCGTTTTAATTGGCACATCCCATAGTTCACTTCATATCCAGGAGAACGGCGTTCCACAGGGCTCTGTATTGAGCGTGCCCCTTTTCCTTGTGGCCATTAATGGCCTTGCAGCAGCAGTAGGGTCGTCTGTCTCACCTACGTTATATGCTGACGATTTCTGCATCTTTTTCAGCTCCTCCACCATTAGTGTTGCAGAACGTAGGTTGCAGGGAGCGATAAGCAAGGCGCAGGCGTGGGCCCTAGCCCATGGGTTTCAATTTTCTCCTGCGAAGACTTGTGTTATGCACTTTTGTCGGCGTCGAACTGTCCATTCCCACCCTGAGCTTTATCTTCAGGATGCCATGCTCAGGGTTGTTGACACTTACCGTTTTCTGGAATTGCTGTTCGATGCCCGGCTTCCTTGGCTTCCACATATTCGTCAGCTCAAGTGTCACTGCTGGCAGCATCTGAATGCCCTCCGCTGCCTCAGCAACACAACTTGGGGTGCAGATCGTAACACGCTGCTGCAGCTCTACAAAGCCCTTGTGCTGTCCCGACTGGATTATGGGAGTGTGGCGTCGCCCTCAGCGTTGCAACTGCTGGACCCCGTTCACCACTGTGGGGTTCGACAGGCGACAGGAGCATTCCGCACCAGTCCTGTTAATAGCCTACTTGCTGAGGCGTGGGTTCCTCCGCTCCACATTCGGCGTCTACAACTCTTAGCCAACTATGCTGCCCACGTTCGTTGTTCGCCTCGTCACCCTAACTACCGTCTGCTTTTCGCTAATGCGGCAGTCCATACCCCACACCGGCGGCCTCGATCAGGCCATACTATTGGGATCCGTGTTAGGTCACTCCTTAGTGACCTCGAGTCTTTGCCTCTTCCATCTGCTTTTCAGGTCCACCCACATACACCACCTTGGTGTATTCGTCGGCCGCAGCTTCGGCTGGACCTCTCACAATGGCGAAAGGATTCAGTTCCTCCTGCAGTCTTGCGCCGCCAATTTCTTGCTCTCCTCGACGCATCTCGCGACTCGGAGGCTATCTATACAGATGGCTCGATGGTTGATGGCCGTGTGGGGTACGCTTATGCTCATGCGGACTATGTAGACCAGCGCTCCTTGCCGAACGGCTGCAGTGTTTACACCGCAGAGCTAACAGCCATTTTTCGTGCCCTTGAGCGTATTCGTACCAGCACTGGAGAGTCTTTTGTCATTTGCAGTGACTCTCTCAGTAGTCTACAGGCTCTTGACCAGTGCTACCCACGCCATCCCATTGTTGTTGCCATCCAGGAGTCCGTTCATGCTCTTGAACAGCGTGGACGTTCAGTGGTGTTCATATGGACCCCGGGACACGTTGGGATGGCGGGAAACGAACACGCCGACAAGTTAGCTAAAGAAGCCACCCCCAAACTGCCGTTGGAGATCGGCCTCCCGGTAACTGATCTCCGATCGGTGTTACGCCGTCGGGTCTTTGGGATGTGCGCAGACGAATGGCGCACTCTGTCTGTACCCAACAAGCAGCGGCGTGTAAAGGAGACCACGACCGTGTGGGGTTCCTCCATGCGGGCCTCTCGCAGGGATTATGTTATTCTCTGTAGGCTCCGCATTGGTCACTCTTGGCTGACGCATGGTCATCTGCTGCGTCGAGAGGACCCCCCTCATTGTCGCTGTGGTGAAACCATGACGGTGGCCCATATATTGTTGGAATGTCCTCTTTTAACCGCCCTCGGGCGAACTTTTAATATCCTGGGTGATTTATCATCTCTTTTAGGTGACGATGTCTCTATGGCAGATCGTGTTTTAAGTTTTATTCGAGCAAGTGGCTTTTATAGGTCCCTCTAATTTTATTGCGTCACCCTCTTTTGTACTGTATCTTTTACTTAGTTTTGTGTTGTAATTCGACTCCACCCTAATCTTTTAGGCTGGAGGTTTTAACGTGTTGCAGAGTGGCTGGCTCATCCTATTATTTTCGTGGTCAGCCAGCCACAGTCCTCTGCTGTGCAGTTTTAATTCCTTCTGCCTTTGTTCTCTGTTGTTTTTGTTGCTGTGCTCCGTTTTCCGTGTTGTCTTACCATTGACCATGGGGCTTTTCTTCCCCCGGAATTTTTATTTTAGTGCTTCGCCTGACTGGTGGATGGTTTCACTGTGCTCTGTGGTTTATGAAACAAGGTACCGATGACCTTTGCAGTTTGGTCCATTTAATCTTTAAACCAACCAACCAACCAACCATATCGCCGACATCATCAAAAAGGTCAGGGGTAGAATGACTCAACTCTACCCCTTCCTAATTCCGACACCTGCGCTCCCGCCAGAAGTGGGTGTTGCACTTTATCTTACACTCATACACTCGCTGTGGCTTGGGGCAATGCTGCAGCGACCCAGAGGCTTCAGAACCGGATTCTCCGTCTGGCACTGCACCTCCCTCGGTACTTTCCATCGGACGACCTTAACCGAGTCTCCAACATCCGAACTGTTCGAGACAGGTTTCGTCAGACTGCACGGCTCTTTTACGAGAAGAACACGCGGTCCGAAAATCCGCTCCTTCGAGCACTGGGCCACCGGGTTCAGCGTCTTAACGCAACCAGATGGCCCCACCTGCTTCGCGACCACTGAGTTGCCAGCACGTCCAGAACACCGTCCCAGCAGACTGACAGGACATAAAACAAGAAGTAAGGACACATCACACGCACCGTCAGTTTGGAGGAATAGCCTTCCGGCTTAGACTCCACCGACTCACAGGGGCTCATCTGTCACTGTCAGGCAGCAGCAGCAGCAGCAGCAGCAGCAGCAGTAGGAAGTCACCACGCACGCACACTTGCGCTGTGGCTGCCGAAGTGTGCGGACGCTCTGTGCTGAAGCTGCCGAGGCTAACCTCTCGTTCGTGATTTTGTAGCGATCGGTTGCGCGGGTTCACGCATTTGGCTACTCGCCAACCAGCGTTTTCTCTCTTTCTTTCAGAGTCGACATCAGCCTGCTAGGGCGTTTAGGGACCCGTGCGGCAAAATCCACGTGGCGTGACCCCACTCTCTGAGAAAGCAAAACCTGTCGTGTCTTTCTAAAGAGGCAAAGTTTTCGTGTTGGGGATTACGACATGGAGGAGGAGCCGGAACGAGATGATCGCTCCGGCGAGACGCAGGGTGTGGCAGATAGCGGTCTAAGGGAAGTTTCCCGGACGACGGCAGCGTCTGGCCCCCCACGACCGACGAGGACGACAAGTGAGAGTGTTAGTCGCGGCCGCCGGACGGATGCGGAAATTTCCGCGAACGGACGGCGCCGCGCCCGCACACTCTCTGTGCCGAGACGACGCATCGAGCCGCCGATCCCCCTGACAAAGGAGGAATTTGCCGGCGCCATCGCCATGCTGACTCCCGAGGAGTGTTGCAACTGCATGCAACGCCTGGCCATGGGCACCGATGCGGACAGAGTAGAGGTACTGACGAGACTCCGGTCCCTGGTACCTGTGGGTCGCGCCCGGCAATTATCTGCCGCAGTTGCCACGACAGCTGCCGCACCAGCAATCGCACCAGCCGTGGTAGCTACAGAAGCCGCCACGCCCTCACCAACGTCCAGGCTGGCAACACCTGACGAGCCTTCAGAGATCGAGCAAACCTCACGGAAGCGCCCAGTCGCGGCCGTAGAGGACACTCCCTCCCCCCAGGCAAGTTCCGGTCGCGCCAGGCGGAAGAAGAGGAGGGTACGTCGCAGGACGACGACCGCATCGCCGAGGAAGCCTAATGAAGAAGGCTTCATCGCGCCCTCCCGGCGCCACACAGCGAGAGCCAGGTCGTTTGGACCGGTGACGCCGGAACAGGTCAAGGCTGCAAACCGGTTTGCAGATCTTCCTCAAGTAGCCGAGACCGACGGGGACGGGACCGCACCGACTACGGCGACGAAACCCCCCGCTGCCCGCCGCTGATTACCATCCAGTGGAGTGAGGGCTACAGCGAGCTCTGAGGGAAGCTCCGTCGCAAAACCGCGGAAGATGATCGCGGGGACCGACACTTACAAGGTCAGAGCAGAGTGCATAGAGGACCATTCGAAACTCGTGCAACTCTGTGAGACCGAGAAGTGGAACTGCTTCACGCAGAGCACGGAGCAGCCGAAGCAGCTGAAGGTCGTTATTCATCACCTGCTGCTGAAGATGGTACCGGCGTTCCTACAGCGGCAGCTGGAGGAACTCGGCTTCCAGACCCGCCACGTCGGCCTGATGAGGTCGCCCAGGACCCACAGGGACATGCTCTTGTTCATTGTGGTTTTAGTCGACAATGTCGACAACCGGAAAATTTTTCAGGTTGAAAACATTGCCGACTTCGACTTGAAAGTCGAGCCACTCCGCGCAAAAGGCAGACGAGCCCAGTGCTTCAACTGCCAGCGCATGGACCACGTGGCAAAGTTTTGCAGGATGCCTGTGCGCTGCTGCAAGTGCGCCGAGGAGCACCCGTCGCGGGACTGCCCCAAGAAGAAGGAAGACCGACCGACGTGCTGCAACTGTAACGGGGACCACGACGCCTGTTACCGGGGATGCGCCGCATTCGAGAGCGGGAAGCGCGCCAGCCGCGTAAACCCGAGCCGCAGCTTCGCGGACGTTGCTAAGGGGAAGCCGGCCGCCCCTCCGAGAGGCCGCACCGGCAACGCAGCCGATGCAGCTGCCCTCGCCCGCGGCGCCGCCTGCAGTCGGGGAGGCCGGCTTGCCGGCGCCCGCGGCTGTAAGGAGGGTTGCCGCGCGCGCAGGGCGTTCCCGGCACGCCGCTCCGCTGCCGACTACGGGAAACGTCGCAAAGAAGTCAGACCTTCCCGAAACGGCAAAGGAAGACACCACCGAGCTGGCCGTGCTTCTGCGGTCGCTCAACCAGCTGATGACTCAGCTACCGGTGCTCGTGGGAACAATAACGGCGGCCCTCCAGGCCACCGTCGGGAGAAGCCAACATTAAAATGGATAACGACTATATTTATGGGTTAACCATCTGCACGTTCAACGCTCGGGGTCTCCACCCCCAGCAGGGCGAGTTTCGCCAATTACTTCGGGACGAGGCGGTCGACATCTGCCTTGTGTAGGAGACCTTCCTCAAACCCGGGGTCGACGTGCGAGCAGCAAATTTTTGCTGCTACCGAGATGACAGAGCCACCCACGGGGGCGGCACTGCCATCTAAGTGAAGAAGTCACTGCGCCATCACCGGGTTCAACTGCTGGCGCTCAATGCGATGGAGGCCACAGGAGTGGCAGTCAACACCACCGCCGGAAATATTCTTTTCGTGTCGGTGTACCGGCAGCCTGGCAGACCGCTAGACGAAGCCGACTTCGATGTCCTGCTGTCGCTGGAGGGGCGAGCTTTCATTGCCGGGGATTTCAATGCGAAACACACCGAATGGAACTCGCGAACTGTTAGCCGCAGCGGGCGCCGCCTCTCCCGCGTTGTTCACCGCAACGGCGCGATCACCGTGGGGCCTGCCGGCCGCGGTGGTCTCGCGGTTCTACGCGCGCAGTCCGGAACCATGGGACTGCTACGGTCGCAGGTTCGAATCCTGCCTCGGGCATGGATGTGTGTGATGTCCTTAGGTTAGTTAGGTTTAAGTAGTTCTAAGTTCTAGGGGATTGATAACCACAGCAGTTGAGTCCCATAGTGCTCAGAGCCATTTGAACCATTTGAACCGTGGGGCCGTTTGACCCCGCGATCTTCCCTGCACGGGGACAACCGGACGTGCTCGATATTGCTCTTCTGAAGGGCATCGGGCATTTCGCGACCGCCGAGACTCGTAATGTCCTCTCCTCCGACCACGTACCGGTCATTTTTGGCCTCGACGTGGCCGGAGCTTCTCTTCCAGAGAGCCGTCCGAGCTATCGCAGGCTCGACGCCGAGCGCTTTCAGACGAAAGCCCTCGAACTGCTCGAGGACGCGCCAAACCCCGCTGTGGCAGGGACAGACGCCGCCCTAGCATTCTTCACCCGAAGAATACTCCGAGCAGCGGAGGAAGCCACGCCGAGACATCGCCGAGGACCACGAGACTTCTTGCGACAGCTACCGCGCCCTATCCTGGACGCGATCACCCGAGAAGAACCGACTGTTTCATGAATGGCAGCTCATTCGCCAACCAGACACGAAGTCCCGCTTAAACCGCATGAGACGGGAAATTAAGGCAGCAGCCGAGCAACACCGGAGCCAGGAATGGGAAGACGTTGTGTCTACCCTCAATCCTGAGGATGACAGTGCATGGAGGGTGGTAAAGTCCTTCCTACGCCGACTACAGTGAATACCGCCTTTACAGGTCGGGAACGCATTTGCAGCGAACTTCACACCCGTGGCCGACGTCATCGACGACGATCACACACGGCGGGTCCACGAGCAGCTACCAACTTTCCGCGCCGCAAGGGAGGAAGGCGACGTTATCGACCAGATAACTGAGGAGGAAGTTGTTGTGCAGCTTCGCTCGCTGAACCCCAGGAAGGCTGGAGGCAGCGATGGCGTCACAATCCTCCTGCTGAAGAACCTTCCGCCGGGCTTACACCGGCAACTTGCCGATGTTTTCAACGAGATTCTCTGATCAGGTGTCTACCCCTCTGCGTGGAAATTCGCGGAGGTCGTGGCCATCCTGAAATCCGGCAAGGACCCACGCCAGGCATCGAGCTACCGACCCATCAGCCTGCTCCCGTTCCTCTCGAAAGTTTTCGAGAGGCTGTACGCGAGAAGACTGATGCGACACGTCACCCAGGAGGACATCGTCCCGGACGAGCAGTTCGGGTTTCGAGAATAACATGCCACTTCCCACCAGCTCTTGCGGGTGGTAGAACCGGCGATGAAGGCACAGGAAACAAGGGGCAGTGTTCCGCGACGTCTCCCGAGCGTTTGACTCGGTGTGGAACGACGGTCTCGAGTTCAAACTTTTTGAACAAGGGATACCGACGTCCCACTTGACGGTGCTGCGGTCGTACCTGTCTGAACGAACCTTCCACGTGAGGGCTGACGACGGTACGTCCACAGACCGGCAGATACGTGCAGGGGCGCCGCAGGGGTCAGTTCTCGGCCCCTCGCTGTACTCCCTGTACACTGCCGACGCGCCGAAAGTGGCAGGAGTCGAACTGGCGCTGTACGCCGATGATACGGCCTTGTTCACTCGCAGCATGAACGCCTAAGTGCTGAGAAACCGCCTCCAACGCGGGTGCGGCCCCTTGGGCTCATGGGAAACAAAGTGGCGGCTGAAATTCAACGCCGCAAAGAGCCAGGCAGTCGTCTTCACCCGAAGACTTCTGCCGCCAGGGCTTACGCCTGTCGATATCCTGGGAGAAACTATCCCATGGAGTGGGACGGCGAAATATCTAGGGGTTACCCTAGACCGCAGGCTCACCTGTAAGCATCACATCCGTGATGTGAAAGGGAGAACAATAGGACGCCTTCGCGCCCTGTATCCGCTGCTAAACCCGCAGTCGTCATTGCCACCGCAACACGGCATCACGTTTTACCTAACATTGGTTGGCCCACTGTTAGAGTACGCGGCCGTGGCCTGGGGGAAAGCCGCAGATGCTCACATTGTGACTCTGCAGCGGATACAGAACCGCGCCCTGAAGACTGCTATGCATCTTTCGAGGCGCTTCTCGACGCGCCAACTCCACGAGGACACCGGGATCCTGCCTCTCCGAGACAGGTTTTGCGCCATCGCCAGGATGTTCTAGGAGAAGACGGGACGCTTCCGCAACCGGCTCATCCGTGGACTGGGCCAACAACCTCATCACAGGCCAACCACGCGTTGGCCTGACCTGCTGAGGGATTAAGTCTTACTAATCCCTCAGCAGAGTGTGTCTTTCTCTTTTTCAGGTTACACCAGCTAGGATCAATCAACAAGAGTGGTAATATATCTTTCTCTCTTTTACAGGAACCGCAGGAATGACAAATTTTATCTAAACTGCACCACCTCGAGCCAAGGATAGGCTCGTCTCTTCAGCGTCAGCGTCAGTAGGAGGTAGTGATGGGAAAACTGAAACACATAACTGTTTCGAAACAAATGAAACAGTACAATGCAATGTTTCGAAATGCTGTTCGAAGCAATGAAACAGTTTGAGTTTTGTAATCGTATACACCTACACATTATATCACCTTGAGTGTCTTCTGTATAAATATTGTCATAAAAACACGAATAAGGTGCGAGAGAGCCAGTCATATCGCAGTAAGGATGAAACTTTCACTTAGGCGTCTTGGTAGTTTCGTATTTCCTTTAACAAATGTGCTGCTTTCGTGTCATGTGAGTTTCATGATTTCCAATTGGCTAAGGACAGACTTTGTATGTTTGACACAACAGATTTTGTCCAACTCGTTTCCCTGTATTCTAATGCCTAATTTCGATAGGTCTTGTGAGTGCGTGTGCTCTTGAAAATGTATATCATGAGATATAATTTATTGAGATAGCATTCTGAGAAGCGAGGCACTGAATTAACATGTGCCACTCACACTTTTCTTACAGTTAAAGTTTCCATTCTTTGTCACACAGAGCGGGATGCAAAGTAACTGATGCACACAGATGAAAAAATTACCATAACAGACTGGAGCGAATAGCACAATGGTCAAGTATGGCAGTTTTTCATCAGACATTCACAAGTTAGCTAGATACAGCTCATAATATGTACACTTGATGGAACTGGAAAACATGTTAAAACATTTCAAGGTAACTGAAATGCAGAGATCGGTATGTTTCCTTGAAGTATAAAATCCAGACTAACATTTAAAACAATTCATACAGTGTAATGCCTTTGTGATACCGATATCACAGTCTTTTAGACTGTGACCGATATCATGACAGATCTGGCTCTACACCACTTACAATTCTTGCTAAAGAAATTTGTTTGATGTACAGGTATACGTAGTTCCCTCAAGTACTCACAGCAAGCAGATGTATTATCATTCTGTTATAAACTTCCCCAGGAAATCAGAGATGAAGTCAAGTTGTTGTTGAAATGCAATTTTTACCACAGTATCCGAACGCCAAAAACAAAAGTATCAGAGTATCATTGTTGATTTGCCTGAGAATTACTTATGATATGCAAGTATAAGATGGCTATAGTGTAATAACCAAACATAGCAAATTTACAAAAATAAGCACACAAACATATACATACATAAATGAGATAATTATACTCAAACACATAAATAAATGACATACACAAAGAAATTAAACTACTGAATGGTGAGCAAAAATGTAAGTGTCTTTTGTGTGCAACAAATTTGAGAAAAATGTTCTTGTAAGGTAGATAAATGTAAGATTTAGTGGACTAAACAAATTACAATCAAATACAAATTCAGTGTACATTGCCCAGAAAAGAACAAAATCAATTGAAATTTTACTGTTTCATTTCAGAGTAGATCTATTGTACTTATTCTAAGTTATAGTTTAGAAATATCACTTTTTATATTTTTTCGTTTGAAAGACGGGATCGTCTGTCTGTTATTGTTTGCCCCTGCTTTGAAAATATGAGCTCGCATGGAACAGAGGTGGCCATAATACAAAGACGCCATTTCATTATTTCAAACAGCATAGGAAACAGCACATGATTTTCTTTCCACCACAGCAAAGGATCTTGTGATCTGTGTATCAGTGGCTTCTTCGTATATTTATCAAGCTCGACTATACTTGCAGCACAAGGATTGTCTACACTTTGGATCAAGCCTCCTACAGCTTGGTCAAAATCTTGCCAAATGTTGCCACTGCAGCCGGCCGCGGTGGTCTAGCGGTTCTGGCGCTGCAGTCCGGAACCGCGGTACTGCTACGGTCGCAGGTTCGAATCCTGCCTCGGGCATGGGTGTGTGTGATGTCCTTAGGTTAGTTAGGTTTAAGTAGTTCTAAGTTCTAGGGGACTTATGACCTAAGATGTTGAGTCCCATAGTGCTCAGAGCCATTTGAACCATTTTTGTTGCCACTGCCAGAGCTGAATGTGCTTAGCACAACTGGTTTGGCTGCTGGTGGATTATCTGTAGAACACCGAATTGATTTATGTCGTATTGCACAGCACTTCTTAATTATGGCATCTTTTGTTTCTTTTAATCAATGGCCAGTTTTTGGAAAGCCATGCTCCCTGAAGCGAGGATCCAATAATGTTACTTCACAAGCAATTGCTTTATCCGCAAACTTTTGAACGAGGCACGTACAGATTCCATCCTCAAGTTTAAAATTACAGTATTAATGGCTTAATTGCTGTAATCTGAGTTTTTCAGTCTCAAACAATGACTTTGTAAGCCTTTGCTTTATAAAACAACTTTTGACAAGGTTCTTTAGCTGCTTGTATACTGTTGTGACTTGCTCAAAAGGAGATGGTATTTCACAAGATTTTTCAATGACTGACCAGTCCTCATTGGACAATTTTGTTCGTGAATCCACACTAAGGATGGCGAGGGTGCTTTGCAAAGGCTCTTTGATGTTCAAACGTCTATCAGACATTTCAAACGTGGAATTCCATCTCGTAGGACAATCTTGTTTCGATGTTAAAATAGGGGAACCCTTTTGCTTCTGAATATTGTGTAATTTGTCAAGTGCGTGGGGACTGCTTTTGAAAAATTTCACTATTGACTTCACTTTTGCCTTTGTGTATGTAATTGGTTCATGGCTTGCTTGCACAATTAAATTCAGTGTACGTGCAAAACAAGGTACATGGTACCATTTGCACGTCATCACTGCCTTCACCATATTAGAAGCATTATCTGTAATGTAAGCTACAATTTTATTGGTAATACCCCAAGTTGAAGCCACATTTTGTAATCCACTGGAAACGTTTTCAGTTGTATGCTTGTCGTGGAATTTAAAACTAGATAACAAATATGACTACAGACCGCAGTTTTCATCAATAAAGTGAGCACTCAATGCAATATAATTCTCATTTTTCACAGATGTCCATCCAGCAGATGTAGGATGCAGCTTGCACTGCAGACCTTACTTGCACTAGCGTGTTGTCGAACATTTGAGAGTGTAAACTGTTGGAAAGTGTTTTACTACTGTGAGGTACATAGTTTTCATTTAATAAATAAGTCATTTTTCTGAACTCTACAGTCTCAACTGCATTAAATGGAAGATATTCTTTAACAACAAGTCTTAAAACCTGTTCGTCTATTTTGGCTCGTTTGGTTGAAGGTACTGGTCTTGATGTAAATCCAGTAATCTTTGCTTGTCTACCACACCTACTCAGCACTGAACTGGTGGAAGTGCTGGGCATTTCTTGCACAAATTGTTCATCTTGACGCACAGGCACAGAAATGGCAGATTCCTGAACCGTTGCTGTGGAAGCTGAATTTTCTCAGGATTGATCTTCATAAAATAATCCCATACCGGGCTTCGTAAAGCCATAGCTGAAGACAGAAGAACCAACACGAACGGAACTGGAGGCGGGAGAAACTGCAGAAGCAAGGGATACGCTACTGGGATTCTCACATTCCGTTAGTATGGATAATATACCCGTCCAGCTATTCTATGCACACAAAAGGAATCTTTGTGGAGAATAGGCACATTGACTATAGACTCACAAATAACGCCACATAATTCGAATAAATAACAAAATATAAGAGAAAAAAATTTTGTTTTACAAGGTGTTCCGAACCGTTATTACAAATTTATTTATTTATTTATATCCCATAAATCCAATACTGCGAGGCATTCGCATGGATGTAGGACGTGTCAGAATTATTACAAATAATACAAAAGGAATACATAAAAGTACCTCTTGCAAGAGGATATCTGGTATAAGACAAAATACACATTAATAGGTATAGAAAAAATTACATTAAAAATATGGTAGATGTTAATAGCTAAATGAAAGACACAGTAATGTTAACAGTGATTGTGAGTATCGTAATGCACAATAGCACATCAAATTAGTAAATGAAAAAATCTGTTACAGTTAAATCTACTGAAATATTCTCCTACCGAATAGAAGGAATTTTCTAATAAATACTATTTGAGCTGTTGTTTAAATTTGGGAAGCTCGTGGATAAGTAATTTCAGTGATAGTGGGAGAGCATTGAACACCTTGCAGCTTATGTAATGGACTCCTTTTTGTACAATAGTAAGGTTTTTTTATTCATAATGGAGGTCCATCTTCCTCCTGGTGTTGTGGGTATGGTATGAATCAGTGGTTTTGTACGATTGTCTATTTTTACCAGTGAAACATAACAGGGAGTAGATATATTGGCATGCAGTTGTCGGTATCCCTAATTTTCTGAAAAGGTTCCTACAAAAATGTCAACACTGGACTCCGCTCATTATCCTAATACTTGGAAATGCACAAACTGGGTCTTATTAACATTTAGTGATAAACCATTATTTACACATCAATTACATACTTCACTGAAGACAATAGTGGCCGATTCCTCAAGATTGAGGCTGGGAGTTTTGTTGATGAGGATAGAGGTGTCATCGCAAAAAGAGTAAAGTGAGTTGTAAAGCTAGTATCTACCATGCTTCCCAGCCCTTCCCGTTCACCATTACACCTGGAATAATCCGTGAATCAGATTGCTTGCAATTATACATACAACCAGTTCATGTATATGTCTAAAAGCTGCCACTCTACGCCTTTTTTTATTCAGAATGTTGTAGGTATACTTGCGTTTTTTAATATTATTACTGTACATGAGCAGAGAAGCGTATGTTATAAGAGATGTGTAATTTCACTGAGTGTTTTTCCCACTTAATTTTGAATGCCAATAGTGTGCGTTATTTTATTGTTTGTTAGTGTTTATGAAGTAGATATTACGCCATTTCGGAATAGGGCAGTCAATTAGAAACGAAGCTTTATTTTCGGAAATTTTAAGCTTCATGCTGTTGTGTGTCAAAAAGATTTCGACACTCTTGAAACTGTTTTATGAAGCAGTATGTTAAATGTGTTTCAGTATCCGTGCCGTCCCCGAATCTCGTCCGAGACAGAGCGGAATGATACACACTCTTTCAATAAAACTAGTCCGTTCAAAGCACAAGTGGACTGAAACAGCGTTATTTTGAAACAACGATACTGTTTCTGCGTCTGGCTCGAGATCGCATATGGTCCCGTTATCCGATACAGAGCGGAATGAAACACCTCTGTTTCGAAACAGTGGAACATAGTCGTTTCGAAACAATGAAACAGTTCCACGTATCGATACGATGTATCGACACATAGAAACAGTGGCCAAGTCTAGTAGGAAGGTTCACTTCGCTTTCAGACACTGTGAGGTCCACGCCAGTTAAACGTCTGGTCGCGCTCTGCATCGGATGACGTCAGAGCCGAGCTGTGACAAGCGCGTATTTGGCAGTGAAAACGGATAGTGAACTCGCGAGGACTGTACACCGTGTCCTGGATCGTTTAGAATTCGGTAAAATAACTGTTAGTGTGCCGTCTGTGTGAAATTCAATTCCGCGTGGCAAGTGGTGAATTTATTTCCACTATTATGGCGAGCATTAAATTTTGAACATTTATTGCGAACTTTCAATTGAGTGACGTTAGTCAGGGCGAAAAACAATCTGGTAGGAAGTTACCGTAGAGGTCACCTGTGAACTGCTAAAGGTGCTGTTAGATTAGAAAGACTTGTTTTCAATTGAACATAACGCAATTTTAAGTGTTGTTTGTGAGAAACTTTAATTAAATTAAATCTTGATTGGAGCTATAAACTTTTACTGAAGTCATAGACCTGATCCCGCAAAGAAATAGACACTTCTCTTTCAGTGGGCTGGACCGGAATGTGGCCGTGCAGACTGGAAAATAAGGTCGGTATGTTTCCCTTCGTTTTCTGGCTGACCACCAAATTAGTTGCCAGGCTCACGTGATTAAAGACGGCATCAAAACTTTAAACCAGTGAAGTAACTAACTCGCCGCCCCACAACCTCTGGTGTGACGCACACGGCGTTAGTGACAGTGCGTGCGTCATATGATAGTAATCTCTTGTCGACGCACCTAACTTGTACAGCTGATGAGTGAGTGAAATATGCCTCCTTCCCCGACTTAGGCTTTCGTATGAATGTGAATGTGACCGCTCACAAATAAATGATGAAAACATAATAATTTGTCAGATAAGCTGCAACAAATGAACGCAACAGTTTCATAATCAAACAGTTTTCCCTGTGCTCTGTCAAAACATATGTTTTTGAAGTTGCGTTCAGTTTGCGACGAAATCTATTCTTACAACGTGACTCATATTCTAGAACCAATGTATAGTGTGACAACTGCCAAGACTGCAGAAAGGGAACAAACATTTCAATGAGCAGACGGACACTTTATAATGTTGTGAAAAAAATTAAGATAAATAGCACGGGGGAGTTTTGACCCCACATCGCCCACTTAGCAGCTCAACACCGTGACCAAGTAACTACCATGCCGTTGCTCTTCCAGTGCGTTCCATGTTGCACATGTGAACGTGGACCGTGCGCTGTTCTTATTTTGCTTTTGTTCACACTTCAGTAGACCTTCTTTCCGATTTGATGCTTGATCTGTGTTCAGTTTTTGACGAGCTGTCCGTCGAACCGTCTTACCACTAAATCTGGGGAGGGGGTTCTTTGGGGAAGAGACCAAACTGCACGGTCATCGATCTCATCGGATTATGGAAGGACGGGGAAGGAAGTCGGCCGTGCCCTTTCAAACTTTCAAAGGAACCATCCTGACATTTGCCTGGAGTGATTTAGGGAAATCACGGAAAACCTAAGTCAGGATGGCCGGACGCGGGTTTGAACCGTCGTCCTCCCGAATGCGAGTCCAGTGTGCTAGCCACTGTGCCACCTCGCTCGGTTTTTCCTTGTGAAATGCTCAACAAAATCCAGTGGCAAACGTTGCAAGACAGGTTTTATGCATTACCTGTTGCGTCCGTTTCTAGAAGAGTTAAGGAACATATTACTAGGCCTATAACTTTGTTTCCACCGTTTTCTCTCGAAGTTCGGGGCTTTATTGTGAAAAACGTACCAAAAAATTATGATTCGTAGTATTGTCCATTGCTGGCCACTACATTCTCTCATCTTTCGGATAGAATACGAATCCCGTGGCGGGAGAACTCGCCGTCTTTCGTGGCGATCCATGAATCGATTCAATTTTGCACTTGTTCATATGATCGGAAGTGCTGGTCAGTCAGACTCTATGCCACTGATCGAAAAAGGTGGTAGTCAGAGAGAGAAACGTATGGAGAATACGGCGGGAGGTATAGGACTTCTCATTTCAACGTTTCCATGTATGTTTTGACGGGTTTTGAGACATGTGTTCGAGCACTGACCTGCTGCAAAATTACCTTTACGTGTCTATCTCTGTATTGTGACCGTTTGTGTTTCAGTGCTGGGCTCGAACGCATCAATTGCTTTCGATAATGATGTCCTGTGACTGTCTTCGTCTGTTTCAGTAGCTACGAAAACGTTCTGTCTTCCCCCACCATACCGGTCTTCGAGATCAAAATCATCGTTCTTAAGGCGTTGAAAACATTCTCTGCACGTTCTTCCACTAATAGTCTTACCCACTAATGGTCTTACCCAGCATTTTAAGAGCCACATCCCCAGATTTCTTCATGTTAAATTAAAACTTCCCGCAAATAGCGAGAAATAGGTACGTAAGGTGACGTACTTAATCGAGAATGACCTTATGACGCAATCACAAATCGACTAATATTTTATGGCATTATGTTTACAGATGCCCACGCTTATTATATCACACTTATCACCAACCACCTGAACCCCACTTGCCTCTAATGCCGTCTGTTGCAAAACGGCGGAAGCAAAGTTGTAGACCTTATACTTCCATCCATATACACCGACCGTTTAAAAAGTTCCGAGACTGTCTTTATTCCTGACGTATAAGTGCCGTCAGGGCAGCAACTACGGTGGCAGCTTGAACTAATAACTTTAAATAACAGATGTGTATTCGCTCAGCAAGCTGTGAGCAGGAAGTGTAAAGGTGCATCTACACATCTACACCTGTGTGACTTCCCGTGCGCACTAGGTGCAAGCAACCGTTGCACGAAGAGGCAAGGAGGCGCATGCGCTGGTGCAAGGTTGCGCATACCTCTGAATTGTCCGTACAGGGGCGTAGGAGTCTCCCCATACCAGACGGGGACGCGCGTGCCTCGACTTTTCGAGTGGGGCAAGCGCATGTGCACGGTGACTAGCCGCAAGGCCCGCAAGTGTAAACGCACCTTTACGTAGTGAACACGCGGCTCCAGTGTGTCGACGATGTTGTCACAAATCGCGACGGAGCAACGTCCGTAGATCATATGTTCAAAATATTCTCCAGAATGTTTCGAAGAAGAGAAAAGTGTCTGCAAACTTTGCCCCACACACCTCCACACCTCGACTCCCGAACAAAAACAACGGCACGTGGACGCCTGCCATGACCTGACTGAAATACAAAACACATCTGCATCGGAAGACTGCAAAATGCAAAATCATCTCAACATTAACCTAATGCAAAATGAAATGTGCAGAAAGTGCCATGAACGGCCAATGCTTCTGACAGTCGCTTATGATTTTATAAACGTTCTTTGCGTTGTACTCAAGTGTGTGGTGTTACGGCAAGAAAAAAGGAATAAAAGTGAGATAGTGTTAATACTTTCATCCTTCTTTACCTCCTCTGCATTACTACCGATGACGTGTCACTGAGCATATTTGTACTGTGCATGCAGTACACGTGAGGTGCTTAGTTGTTTCCACTGCCCTGTGTGGAATACGTAAGTTCTTGTACACTTCACTAACCTGCTGTCTTCATGATGATGATGTCCCCAGCGCAGAAAACAGCACGCAGGTCGTGGATTCTTTTTCTTCAGGCTGAAATTAACTTCGCAAAGAACTGCTGCTACGAATAAACTATAACTCATTTGGGATGCCACTCGCGTTTTTATTGATATAGACACGAGAAACTATTCTTGATCACAACGTATTGAACATATCTTTACGCCGGCCGAAGTGGCCGTGCGGTTAAAGGCGCTGCAGTCTGGAACCGCAAGACCGCTACGGTCGCAGGTTCGAATCCTGCCTCGGGCATGGATGTTTGTGATGTCTTTAGGTTAGTTAGGTTTAACTAGTTCTAAGTTCTAGGGGACTAATGACCTCAGCAGTTGAGACCCATAGTGCTCAGAGCCAGCCATATCTTTACACAGTCATTATATCTGGCTAAAATAACATGAAATACATCTTGCCACAGACAACATGTCTGTCTACTGGAACCGTCAGAACTGGAGAATAAAATTATATGAATCAAATATTTCTAATACAGACAACATTTCTGTACCTAGCGACGGTCGGAACTGTAGTAAATAAAACTGCATGAAACAAATACTGCTATAACAGACAACATGTCTGTCTACTGGAACGGTCAGAACTGGAGAGACGGACTGCCCGAGACACTTCGCGCGCCAAGCCAGCAAGGCGTGACCCGAACGCCACCGAAGTGCATCGGCTGTAATATCGTCAGTCTTTCGTTTTAGTAATACTTTGATTTTAATAATTTTGAAACGACTGATTGACAGCTGGCTGTTGAGAGATGTTTATTTAAAAAAATGAAGTAATTTGGATGACAGGTTTAATTAATAATAGCAACAAAAGTTTAACGTTTTGGCGCCCTACCGCCGAACACAGCAGCCAATCACAGAGCAGCAGCATCATGCAGGCGGTCTTTCTCACGGGAATGGTTTCGAATCTAACATCTGTCACCGGTACCTCATCCCACATTGCGTCATCTCTATGCTTCTTGCATCTCCACTGCCCTGGGAATAACTTCCTGGAGCCTAATATGATGGATGAATAAGCCAGAAATATTACAGTGTGTAGCGGAGTGAGGGGTGGGGAGGGGGCGAGGACGGAAACTGTGTAGAACACCTAAAGCATTAAAACCATCTCAACTTTTTCGTATTTCCCTATTCTTTATTAATCCGGTCTCGAAAGTTTCAAGACTGATGTGGCATGTGGACGATAGTACCAGCGCAAGCTGACGAGGGCTGCAGCTCGTCTTCATCATATTAAGGCAATGCACGTATATACTTCGAGCAGAACTTTATTAGGACACGAATCAGTGAAAATGTTAATTGTGTTATTGTATGTTCCAAAAGGAATACTGTGGCCATTTACTTGCAATCGCTATGCTGTTATTAGGATCCTGCACCTGATCCATAAGTACCGATGTTGCATCATAGATCAATTAAGATGCTAAATTTCAATCAGAAGTTTTGAACGACGCTGTTGAAAGGAATTTGTTAAGTATAATTTTATTTCGTAATCTTCTTACAACTTATTCAGTTTCATGTTGCTGAATACTTGCTGTTCAACTGTGATATGTTACTGTGATCACTACCCTTAGTACAAATTTGTGTTCCTTCGTTTGATATGTCATTACAAAAGCGTAGCTGTATTTATTAATATGTGAAAAATTTCAGTACCGAAATCATGATACATAAAGTGATAAAGGCTTTTATGGTTCTGAATAATCGTAACTAAAGTGTCTCAGGAGGGAACATACACCAAGCCATCCTGTCTAAATTTCACGTGATTAATTACTATTCATTAACTATCTGCTTTTGTATTAAGATCAGAATTGAGAATAAAGCTACACTTTTCTAACGTATAAGGATGCACCGAACAAAAATTGAATTTCCAAGTCGTTTGTGCATTGTTTATTGCATTTCTGGCTAAAATCCTTTATTTATAAGCCAATAAAATTCACGCTAATAACTGTCATTGGAAAACAGTGTGTTTTCTTACGGACTGGCAATTATTTTGAACCATTGTAACTAACAATCATACAGAACTCATTTTCATGCCGGGAAGAATCTTCTGCGCTGGAAGAACCTCATCCATTTCATTAGACAAAATACAATCATGGTCATTTCCAAATAAAATAGGCATTTGTTGAAAAGATCAGCACCGGTTGCACAAAAGAAATTTTATTTCTTGCTTGGTTTCAGGCGCTCAGTACCCTTCTTCAGAAGTTTAGCATTATCGCATTAGTAGCGAGCGTCAAAAATAAGCAGGTGTACGCGGCATATTACTATAGTCACAACAAAAGTTGTCATAAAATAAATACGGTAGAAGAAAATTGAACAAGTGCAGGCATCATGGACGTCTGGACTTGTATGGTTTCCTTCTACAGGTCCACACATCACGCAGGATGTCTGCACTTGTCGTTTGGTTTCCCTCGATCGTTTTTGTTTTATGACAAGTATACTGCAACTGCAGTAATATGCTGCATACACCTGTTTATTTTTTACGCTCGCTAAGAATGCGATAATTCTAAACTCCTGAAGAAGAGCACTATATGCCTGAAACTAGTCGAGAAATAAAATTTCTTTTGTGCAACAGGTTGCTGATTTTTTTTTGTTTTTTGTTTTCAATAAATGCTCGTACAACTGCTAAGGATGGATAAAGTACTAAAACAGATATATTTGACGAAGCGAAGCGTAGCTGCGTTAATTTCATCGTGTCGCAAGTAGATACGTGCATTGTAATATTTCATAGCCAAGGTTACTTTTAGATTTATCGTAATGTACGCTTCCGTCCATCATAATCGCAACACCGTGAAGACAGCATACGACATATCTCAAATTGACGTGAACTATGCTTCATGCTTGGTACGTAAATGATTAGCATTTTGTTCGCAACAGGACTAGGCAGGAGTAACGCCATGTGAATTCCGTATATTCCGTGAGGTGGCGTAGTAGATTTCTCATTCAGAAATCACACTTGAACCTTGTTTCTCTGTGAGATCGTGTCAGACCTCATGCAAGAAAGAGTACAGCATTCATCAGAAATCGACAGCGGCAGGACCGTGGCATATCGAGACTGTATGTTATCGTTCTGCAACACAGCTGCTCACGCTGGCCGGGTTTCCACAATCGTCACGTGAATATGTAATCAATAGATTCAGGAGGGTTATAATCAAGCCATACAAGACATCAGTCGTTCCATTCCACTACCACCCAAGAGGACAAAAATTTTGTTCCATTGTCCTTGCAAGATAGTACAGCCACGTCACGTCCTCTGGCGTCCAGGAAATGAATTAGTTTCCAACAAGTCACGTATTCACATGGAAGTGTATAGCCCATGACCTAGACATTGTAAAATGAGCGCTAACAGTGTTAGAACGTCTGTATCACACTGGTGTGTAAAACTTAAGGACGAAAATAATATTCACATGTTGTGTAATTATCATGCAAAACAGCTCGATTGATCGTGCACCGGCGGCCACTGCCAGTAACTCGTCTCCTACCTTCCAAACTTTACAGAAGCTCTCCTGCGAACTTTGCAGAACTAGCACTCCTGAAAGAAAGGATATTGGGAAGACATGGCTTAGCCACAGACTGGGGGTTGTTTCCAGAATCAGATTTTCACTCTGCAGCGGAGTGTGCGCTGACATGAAACTTCCTGGCAGATTAAAACTGTGTGCCAGACCGAGACTCGAACTCGGGACCTTTGCCTTTCGAGGGCAAGTGCTCTACCAACTGAATGGTTCAAATGGCTCTGAGCACTATGGGACGCAACTGCTGAGGTCATTAGTCCCCTAGAACTTAGAACTAGTGAAACCTAACTAACCTAAGGACATCACAAACATCCATGCCCGAGGCAGGATTCGAACCTGCGACCGTAGCGGTCTTGCGGTTCCAGACTGCAGCGTCTTTAACCGCACGGCCACTTCGGCCGGCTACCAACTGAGCCACCCAAGCAAAAAGCAGGAAGTTTCATATCAGCGCACACTCCGCTGCAGACTGAAAATCTCATTCTGGAAACAAGCCCCAGGCTGTGCCTAAGCCATGTCTCCGCAATATCCTTTCTTTCAGGAGTGCTAGTTCTGCAAGGTTCGCAGGAGAGCTTCTGTAAAGTTTGGAAGATAGGAGACGAGTTACTGGCAGAAATAAAGCTGTGAGGACGGGGTGTGAGTCGTGCTTGGGTGTCTCAGCTGGTAGAGCACTTGCCCACGTAAGGCAAGGTCCCCAAAAAAAATGGCTCTGAGCACTATGGGACTCAACTTCTGGGGTCATTAGTCCCCTAGAACTTAGAACTAATTAAACCTAACTAACCTAAGGACATCACAAACATCCATGCCCGAGGCAGGATTCGAACCTGCGACCGTAGCGGTCTTGCGGTTCCAGACTGCAGCGAATTAACCGCACGGCCACTTCGGCTGGCGCAAGGTCCCCAGTTCGAGTCTCGGTCCGGCACACAGTTTTAATCTGCCAGGAAGTTTCATATCAGCGCACACTCCGCTGCAGAGTGAAAATCTCATTCTGGAAACAACCCCCAGGCTGTGGCTAATCCATGATCCGCAATATCCTTTCTTTTAGGAGGGCTAGTTCTGCAAGGTTTGCAGGAGAGCTTCTGTAAAGTTTGGAAGGTACGAGACGAGTTACTGGCAGAAGTAATGCTGTGAGGACGTGGCGTGCGTCTCGCTTGGGTGGCTCCGTTGGTAGAACACTTGCCCGCGAAAGGCAAAGATCCCGAGTTCGAGTCTCGTTCCGGCGCACAGTTTTAATCTGCCAGGAAGTTTCATATCAGCGCACACTCCGCTGCAGAGTGAAAATCTCACTCTGGAAACAACCCCCAGGCTGTGGCTAAGCCATGTCTCCGCAATATCCTTTCTTTTAGGAGTGCTAGTTCTGCAAGGTTTGCAGGAGAGCTTCTGTAAAGTTTGGAAGGTAGGAGACGAGTTACTGGCAGAAGTAAAGCTGTGAGGACTGGGCGTGAGTCGTACTTGGGTGGCTCAGTTGGTAGAGCACTTGCCCGCGAAAGGCAAAGGTCCCGAGTTCGAGTCTCGTTCCGGCACATAGTTTTAATCTGCCAGGAAGTTTCAACTATCCGACTGGTACCATGTGCCACAATCAACTTGCACGACTACGAGACCAAATAAAAAAAAAAAAAATATCTTAGCGTAAATTTCGTAGATTTAACTATAGGACCACAATAAAACAAAAAAATTGAAAAATATCAATTAACAAAAAAGTTTCATAATTGGCTGTGACGTCACACATCTGGGCTGGCGTGCGTCTAGGCCAGTTGGCTCCAGGTTGCTCTTATTTGTGAGGAACTGCCTACATTATACACTCCTGGAAATGGAAAAAAGAACACATTGACACCGGTGTGTCAGACCCACCATACTTGCTCCGGACACTGCGAGAGGGCTGTACAAGCAATGATCACACGCACGGCACAGCGCACACACCAGGAACCGCGGTGTTGGCCGTCGAATGGCGCTAGCTGCACAGCATTTGTGCACCGCCGCCGTCAGTGTCAGCCAGTTTGCCGTGGCATACGGAGCTCCATCGCAGTCTTTAACACTGGTAGCATGCCGCGACAGCGTGGACGTGAACCGTATGTGCAGTTGACGGACTTTGAGCGAGGGCGTATAGTGGGCATGCGGGAGGCCGGGTGGACGTACCGCCGAATTGCTCAACACGTGGGGCGGGAGGTCTCCACAGTACATCGATGTTGTCGCCAGTGGTCGGCGGAAGGTGCACGTGCCCGTCGACCTGGGACCGGACCGCAGCGACGCACGGATGCACGCCAAGACCGTAGGATCCTACGCAGTGCCGTAGGGGACCGCACCGCCACTTCCCAGCAAATTAGGGACACTGTTGCTCCTGGGGTATCGGCGAGGACCATTCGCAACCGTCTCCATGAAGCTGGGCTACGGTCCCGCACACCGTTAGGCCGTCTTCCGCTCACGCCCCAACATCGTGCAGCCCGCCTCCAGTGGTGTCGCGACAGGCGTGAATGGAGGGACGAATGGAGACGTGTCGTCTTCAGCGATGAGAGTCGCTTCTGCCTTGGTGCCAATGATGGTCGTATGCGTGTTTGGCGCCGTGCAGGTGAGCGCCACAATCAGGACTGCATACGACCGAGGCACACAGGGCCAACACCCGGCATCATGGTGTGGGGAGCCATCTCCTACACTGGCCGTACACCACTGGTGATCGTCGAGGGGACACTGAATAGTGCACGGTACATCCAAACCGTCATCGAACCCATCGTTCTACCATTCCTAGACCGGCAAGGGAACTTGCTGTTCCAACAGGACAATGCACGTCCGCATGTATCCCGTGCCACCCAACGTGCTCTAGAAGGTGTAAGTCAACTACCCTGGCCAGCGAGATCTCCGGATCTGTCCCCCATTGAGCATGTTTGGGACTGGATGAAGCGTCGTCTCACGCGGTCTGCACGTCCAGCACGAACGCTGGTCCAACTGAGGCGCCAGGTGGAAATGGCATGGCAAGCCGTTCCACAGGACTACATCCAGCATCTCTACGATCGTCTCCATGGGAGAATAGCAGCCTGCATTGCTGCGAAAGGTGGATATACACTGTACTAGTGCCGACATTGTGCATGCTCTGTTGCCTGTGTCTATGTGCCTGTGGTTCTGTCAGTGTGATCATGTGATGTATCTGACCCCAGGAATGTGTCAATAAAGTTTCCCCTTCCTGGGACAATGAATTCACGGTGTTCTTATTTCAATTTCCAGGAGTGTATTTACTTTCGCTCTGTGTTTACAATCCACGGAATTGGCCAGCCAGAATAAATGAAATCGACAATAATAATGTTTAAATTCCACGCGTTCCTCGTTAGACCACTCGGCCAAAGTGCTAACGCAAAGGCAAATTTGAATGTTTGCAAATAAAATTGAATCTTTTAACAGTGATACGTAGTGCAACAAAGCACCAAAACTGATACAACCGTAAACAGACGCACGTTTGTTGCACGAGTTTCCTCTTCTGGCATGGGGAGACTTGCGCCTGCGCACAATGGCCCTTGCGCATAACTCAGAGGAATATGTGACTTTGCACCGCTGCATGCGCCGCCTCGCCCCTTCGTGCAAAGGCCGTATAAACGCAGTGTGCACGGAAAGTTTCGCAGGTGTAAACGCACCCTAAGTTGCACGCCACTGTAGTATACAGGATCTGATGATGCTGCTCTCTGCCACGTTTCGGTTTACGCTTTGTATCGCCTCAGAATCACGTCAGCTCGCAATGCACTTCCGACTGCCTTACGTTAATCGACTTTCTCTGTGGTATTTCATTTGATGACTGTGTATGCGCAGACTCCATTAACGATTCTCTGCCTTCTATTACGGACTTGCATCCACCCTGCGTGCGGACTTGTTCTAGCGGAATGTAGGATAACCTCACTCGTTACGGTCGTGGTTACTGCTTATGACAGTTCTTTCCCGTCTCTAACAGCATTACAGTTTCGTCAATAAACCCAAAATTTCGTATTTATTTTCTCTGAACACTATTTTCCGGTCGGTTTCCTTTACTGCTAGTTCAATTGAATATTTCGCCCATAAGGGGCAGCATATGGGGGCTGCGACCGTTGACCAATACAAATAAAACAGTTTCTGTGTCAGTCACTTGCTTATTTTGCCACTACGCGTTTCGGTGGTTCACACCATTATCTTCAGGTGGAAAAATGTTTGTTTACATGGCTGGCGTTGGTGGAGAATACAGACGTCTTTCCACAGTCGCAGACCGGTAGAGTTGTAAAATGTCTGCGTACTGTTGCCTGATGAATGTCCTCTCCACTGCACATTACATTTACTAATGCGCAGTGGAGGTGACGAAAAATGGTTCAAATGGCTCTGAGCACTATGGGACTTAACTACTGTTGTCATCAGTCCCCTAGAACTTAGAACTACTTAAACCTAACTAACCTCAGGACAGCACACACATCCATGCCCGAGGCAGGATTCGAACCTGCGACCGTAGCAGTCGCGCGGTTCCGGGCTGCGCGCCTAGAACCGCTAGACCACCGCGGCCGGCAGTGGAGGTGACGACTGTGAAAAGATGTTTGTACTATTCACCAACACCAGCCTTGTAAACAAACAATTCTCCACCTGAACATGATAGTGTGAACCACAGAAACGCGAAGTGTCAAAATAATCAAGCGACTGACGTGGAAACTGTTTTATTTGTTTGTTCAATGTACAGAGTGAAAAACATCAGGGAAAGACTGCAACCCCGTCTCGTACCCTTCTCACTGATGGCCGCCCATGCATGCACGTCTGTCGACTCATGACTGGAACCTGGTTTCTGTAGAAGTTGCAGATAGCTTCTCACTTTCTGCATTTTATCCCTGATTACTTCAAAATTTCGAAGAGTGTATTCGCATCAACATTGTCCAAGGTAATGTGGGTTCGCTTTTTTTTAAGCTATCATCCACAGCAACCTAAACTGACCTTTCGCAGTTGCTCTTCTCTTTCCAAAACATTTATTACGTCCAACCCTGTCGTCAAATATAGGGTGTCTAGGAATCCTTCGTCTCCGTTCACTAGACAATCAAATCAGACAAATCATATTAATGAGTTTTATTACAAAAAGAAAAGATACAGTACTTAACATCGCACTTACACAGATGTGTGGCAACCAAAGGGCCACGTCCGGAACCGCGCGACTGCTACGGTCGCAGGTTCGAATCCTGCCTCGGGCATGGATGTGTGTGATGTCCTTTGGTTAGTTAGGTTTAAGTAGTTCTAAGTTCTAGGGGACTGATGACCACAGATGTTAAGTCCCATAGTGCTCAGAGCCATTTTAACCATTTTTGAGCCAAAGGACCACACACAAAATAAACAATCTTCTTCAGTATAAACAATTCCAAGTCGGAGTTACATAGACTGTACAAGCGAAGTTCCGAGAGTTGACGCTTCCATCCGAGTTACTAGTCTTGAAGTTACTATTGAACTGGGGCATCGCTAGTCGGTCGCAGCGCTTATTTCCTCTTCACATAGGGGCCGCTGCTGTTGCGTTGTCATCCTGGACAAGGGTTGGTCAGTGTGCGTTTGGCTGACGTCTTCTCACACCCATCTCTTCTCTGTCGTTCCCAACTGGCGTGCCGGTGCTTGACTTTACGCCGTAACAACATTCTCTTCAATGTACACAAACAAAGCTTCGCCCATTCTGGCCTCGGAGGTACCAGTCAGAACCGACCGACTACCGTGACCTTCTCAGCCAATGGCGTCATTTTGATGTGGTATGAAGGGGCATGGGCTTCAGCTCTCCAGCCATTGTCGGCTTCATAGACCTTGGAGCTGCTGTCTCTCACTCATGTAGTTCCTCAATTGGTATCACAAGGCTGAGTGGAGCCGTTGCAGTCTTCCAACCAGGGAAAAATCCCTGACAGTACAGGGAGTACAACCCGGGTCCTTTGCACGGCAGTCAACGATGCTGCCAGCTCAGCTACAAGGATATCTGGAAATCTGTGGTAAGGTCTTATGGGACCAAACTGCTGAGGTCATCGGTCCCTAAGCTTACAACTATTTAATCTAACTTCAACTAACTTAACGCTAAGGACGACACACACACCTATGGCCAAGGGAGGACTCGAACCTCAGATGGGGGCAGCCGCGCAGACCATGACAAGACGCCCCAGACCTCGCAGCTACCTCGTGCAGCCAGTTACAAGGCGGACTTTTCCTATACACAAAGTAAAGAAAAAAATGCCGCACTTGGCAGCTAGCAAGCGCTTCCTCATCCCAATTCAACACAAAAGTGTATCTAGTAAAACCTAGTCCCGCCAGTAGGTTTGATAGAAATGCGAGTTAAAAAACGAGGCCCTGGCAATGCTGTAAATGCGAACAGCATGGCCAACAGCAGGTAGCATAAACTCTACGCTGGCTGAATTGCCGCAGCATTGCCAACCCGAACAGGCTATAGCTAGAGCGTGTGGCGTGGAACACAGGCCGGAGGTGTCCCATGAGCTCAGTGGGACCAGGCAGTGCCATGGGAAACAGATATGCAGGCTTTCCGATTTTCAAGTCTTGTTTGAGCCAAAGTATTTTTTCAGTTAACATTGTATCCCATTTACACCTCCACAATGGGGTATCACGGGTATTTCTTGCTGTTATCGTGCCTTCATTCCATCATTAAGACACAACATGAACCTCTTGCAAACGTAAACGACCACTTCGTTTGACCCGCGACACAAAAACAGAGCCAATACAAACCAATAGGGAATACAGTACCCAGTGAGGTACAAAAAAACAAAACAGACAGGCTACACTAGATTGCACATTATGCTATACACAATAATTCCATTATGTATGTTTGACACCCAGGCTTGTCTTCACAGAACCGGTACGTAGACATACGAGCAACGTTCACTTTAGAGAAGATGTTCAAAATCACCATCTTGCGTTTGTAAACAATTCCCCACTCGAACATAGTGTTTTGGACCCTGCATAACACACCTGCATCCACATCCACCATTACGAAGCGGCATGCAGGTAAGCTATTGTACGTCCTTGGGCGGAGTACTATAAATTTGTTCCTTTCAGTGTCCCGACAAACAAATATCTACTGCATTAAGATCTGGGGAACGTGGAGGCCAGTACACTGGACCTCCACGAGCAATCCATTTCCCTGGAAACGCATGTATTCCAGTGTGTGGCGATGCACCATCATACTGAAACAATAGCTGTCGCCGAACATCAAGTGGAACGTTCTTATCGGGATGGCGCCTTTGAGGGTACCGTGCAGCATACGCCGAGCAGCAACAGCAGCTTGGTTTTCAGATGCGCTCAGCACCAAAAGCATATCGACCTACTCACAACTGTGTACACCATCTGGAGGCCGCCCTATATGAACTTGACAAGACGAGTTATGGTTGTTTACAGCAAAGTTAGTGACACATGCACTCAGATTAATGGATCCTACTGTTATGTGATAGGCTATCGTCATGTTACAAAATGATGTCCTACCTATAAACAACGAGGTCTAGGGGACAGGCGCCATAAAGATAAACAAGGAACCTGATGAGCATTTGTACATGGTGAATTTGGGTTTGATGTCCCAGCAGTCTACTCGTTGAGTTGCAAAGGGTCCTAATGTAATATGGGCTGATATACATTCCTCTGTACATTCCAATACGCTACACGATGTGACAGTGTTGCCAGTTCCTCGTTTTTATACATTTTTTCGAAATACATCAGATCTGATTTTGCTAGATAAGCTTTTGTTTGAATCTAGATGAGTAATCAAACGCTCATCTCCAAGTGTGGCATTTTTTGCTTCACCCCGTATAGCCTACTACACAGTCCTTGCAACTTCCATCATACCCTTGTATGTTAAGAACGATCTGAGCTCCTGTAGCTGCTCCTTGTTTCTCGCCACAAGTTCCTTTAATTTCCGTATATACAATACTAATATTTTCTGTAGCCCTGCATGCTTTATAGCTTTTCATTTCTGCTCTAACGATTCCAGTTTTCTAGTTTTACTCTTTATGTTAATCTAATTTTTTAGACTTATGTATTTCCTTTTGCAAGAACATGTACCGTATTTTTATATTTCCTCCTGTCATTAATTAATACGAAATAGCAGTGCTCGTACTATTAAGAAGTACAATCCAGTGTTCCTTAATAACATAGGCACTGCTATTTCGTATCTATTCGCCAATACCAGGCCCTCAGTTCTCAGTAAATATGTTCTTCCTCGACGGGAATATACGTATCGTACGAGTGCAGGTTGTGACAAAGGGCGGCGACATATGGAAGTTTTGGTGTGCCCATGATTCGTGTTCCGAGATAACCGAAGCAGTTAAGGCGACCGCTCGCATAAAGCGGGAAATGCTGGTTCGAGACCCTGCCGTCATTCCAGTAGATAGTCGAAGCTAGTTCACACTCGCAACTGCCAATACATTTCCTGTATTCATTAATTACATTTCGTATCCCGTGTATTACACAAGGATTTCAAAGGGCCTCTTCTTTTTCCCTAGTCGGGTCTCTACTGTTCTCTTAACTGTTTCATCTCTGAAAGCTACCTATTTTTCTTATATAGCATTTATTTTGCCTGTTTGAGTCAATCATTGCCTAACTCTTTTTGTAATTTGCAACAACAGCCTTGTTGTTTCATCGTATCCTTGTTCCATATCTCTTATTTCCTAAACTTCTGCAGTTTGTTTAGCCTTCCTCTGAACTCTGAAATTAATCAATTCTGGTCAGGATCCACGTCTGCTCCCAGAAATATTTTGAAATGTATTATGTGGTATCTGAATCTCGTTTTATCATTACATTGTAAGTCCGAAAACGTGTGATGTCTCCTTCTTTCATGATTCTTACACTAAGCACAGGGTCTGGTATTAAAAAGGGGCGATTTGGATATAGCGAACCAGGCTAAGGATTATATTATAAAACATTTTCAATCACAACAACGAAACCTTTGCCTATTGCCGTTTCATGCACTGTTCACATTTTGAAAATGATGTCTTGTAGGCCGGCCGGGGTGGCCGAGCGGTTCTAGGCGCTTCAGTCTGGAACCGCGCGACCACTACGGTCGCAGGTTCGAATCCCGCCTCGGGCATGGATGTGTGTGATGTCCTTAGTTAGGTTTAAGTAGTTCTAAGTTCTAGGGGACTGATGACCTTAGAAGTCAAGTCCCATAGTGCTCAGAGCCATTTGAACCATTTTTTTTTTTTTTTTTGTCTTATAGGTCGCCACCATTGTTACGTTGACACTCCGTACAGTTCGCGATGTAAATCGTTTAAAGCACGTTCAAGTGTCTGTACAGCAATGTTTCTGATTTCTGCGCGAATGGTGTCTTTCCGTTTCGCAATCGCGTGTAGCCGTCTAGCATACACCCTGTGTTTCAGGAACCCGCAAAGGAACTAATAACAGACCGATAAGTCGGGAGATCTGGGAGTGCACAAAATGTGGCATGATGTGGTTACCAAACAATCTGCACAATATTTCCACTGAAATTTGAGCACTACGGGACGTAGCACCATTTTTCTCAAGCCAATAGCCATTTGCATGAAACTGTTCAAGTGCAGGTACGAGGAATGTGTCAACCATGGCAGCATACCGTTAAGATGTGACTGAGTTTGCTCGTCCAAGTTCAGCCTCAAAAAAGGAAGGATTGTGCCCATTCAAGAGACAGTGCACCACACTGTGACTTTATGGCTGTGTAAGAGGCGTTGATGGAATTCGTGAGGATTATGCTCGCACCAGCAATGGCAGTTTGGTTTGTTGACAGAACCACTCAGATGAAAATGTGCCTCGTCGCTCTTCCGTAGCAAATATAAGAACCCTTCAATGTCCGTAACTTTAGTCAACAGTTCAATAGACAGAGTCATTCGGTTTACATAATGAGTTTTGTTTAACTGTTGCACAATCTGTATCTTGTAGGGTTGCAAATTCAGTAAGTCATTCTGTAAAATTCTGTGCACACTACGACTGGATATTCTCACAACTGCTGCATTTTGTCTCACAGAACGCTTTGGACTGTTGATACACCTGCTGTGTTCGTTCCTGGGGACGACAACTTCTGGGGCTTTCCTGCCGATGTCAACCTAAGTGCACTTTCTGTTGCTTCAATGTTTTTCAACCATAACTTGACTGCATGTTAGAGGAAGTTAAATCTGAAATGACGACGGTAGGTTCGCCTAGCATCAGCAATACAGTCACCGCTGTTTTAAAAGGCCCTCACAACCACAGTACCTTTACAGCCACAGCACTTTCAGTCCCCCGACAGTGCTTCATATCAGAAAATGGCATACCTACCTGACGCATATTACAAACATTCAGTGTTGTCAACAGTACCACTCCACTTGTAGAGGCTAATTAAACCAGTCCCTTTTTCTGCCACGCCCCGTATTGGCTTTGTCAGAGATTCTGCCAGTAAGCTTCCCCCTTCATATTTTTCCCCTGCTCCACGTTCTCCTACTATTGCTTCTTCTCTGAAGACCATTAAAAAGTCTTCAACTATAGTGGGTGAACAACAGCACCAACGAAATAGAGCTGGGAGGTCATTCGGGGATATTTTCTGAGTATTCTGATATAAGGGTCCCGTGGACTCATTACAGAGTAACTAAATAATTACGATTTATTCGATTTGATTCCCCTGTTACCTTTGTTTCGCTGAAAATACATTCACAACAGTAAAAAAAGCTAGTAAGAGGTAGCAACGAAAAAGTACAATATAAAACACAGAGTAATGCGGAAATCCTAGTAGAAATACGAATACTTTTACCACTGCCCATCCATTGCATTCAGTGAACCCATACACGAGGTGCCCATTGACCAACTATTCGTCGGTGAACCTCCCTACACTGTTGCGTTTCACTTTTAACGTACAAATAACATTGCCAGAAAAACCAACCCGCGACAGAACTGAGCAGACCGAACGGAAACTTGAGAACCAAGAATAAAGCGAGTATTTCTGTCGTCAAGAGCAAATACTGTGAGTGAATGGAACAAGTTTGTTTCCAGACTAGACACACAACGCATACTGTCGACATTTACAGTGTTGTGAACATATTTTGAATAAAATACGGATACAAACGGGAGTAAGAAAGCAAACGAAAACTAATTCTTCGGTAACAGAGTTATAAAACTAGCGCAGGCTAGCGTAGACTAGCAATCAGTAAGAGGAGAGTTCGCTATTTTTCCTAGCAGCGTTGGTCAGTTAAGGCAGTAACCGAGTCACCTGTACGTTAGGTGCGTTGCATACATATCGGGCATTATCTCATTTCGATTTCTTTTGTTTGCGTATGCGATCAGTGTCTGACTAGATTCCCGTAAAAATCAGAAGTGATGAGCTGTCCAGAAATTGAGCAAGGATATATAAAGGGATGGGTAAACTACGGAACATTTTCATCTTACATAGTTCCCCTGCTGTCTGTTACTTAAAAATAAACAGAATTTACAGCAAAACTGAAATTGTCAATGTTTAATTCAGGTTTTATTCGAAATTGTTGATTTGTAACGTGAAACAGAGGCATGTCGTAGTAAAAATAATAAAAACAATACAGATTTATCATATATTTCCAGAATACGCGATTTCCTCAAAAAAAAGGAAAAATTTAAAAAAATGCAAAACAAAAACATACAAAACATTGCCACAATACTTCGTCGAGCTGAAAACATTTTTCTGTTATTCATAAATAATTTTCGCATTTGTTAATAGTAACAAGAAACCCTTGCCTTTCTTCATTGATGAAGAATAATGTGGTTGGTTGGATATTTGGGGGAGGGAACCAACCAGCGAGGTCGTCGGTCTCGTCTGGCTAGGGAAGGGTGGAGAAGGAAGGCGGCCGCGCCCCTTGAAAGGAACCATCCCGGCATTTGCCTGAAGCGATTTAGAGAAATCACTGGAAACCCAAATCAGAATGGCCGGTGGCCGGACGCGGATTTGAACCGTCATCCTCCTGAATACGAGTCCAGTGTGCTAACCACTGCGCCACCTCGCTCGCTGAAGAACATCCTGTTGAGTACTAAATGACAACAGTAATTATATTACGACATCCCTATGTTTATTGTGCATGACATCTCACCTGATCCCCTAACTGATTTGAGCAGCATATATATGGTGTCTACTCTTTCGGACATGCCCGAAAAACACACACACACACGTGTGTGTGTGTGTGTGTGTGTGTGTGTGTGTGTGTGTGTCTGTGTGTGTGCGCGCGCGCGCGCGCGCGCGCGCTTGTGTGTGTGTGTGTGTGTGTGTGTGTCTGTTTTTTTCGGACATGTGCGAAAGACACCAAATATATGCTGCTCAAAACAATTGGGGGGATCAGGTGAGATATCATGCACAATAAACAAATGGTAACGTATTTTATTCAGATATCGGTTACAATTGTAATATGTGTGTCCTGCAGCACGATATTTTGCTGTCTCAACTCTTTACTTGAGGTTTACAAGGCGTTTACATAGAACGAGGCACCATGGGGCTACCATAATAGTGAAACAGTCATTCTCGTTGCCCTCTAATATGGAGTGTGATCACCTCAGACGGCCAGTACAGTTGCACACCTGCGTGGCATGGACAGTATGAGGTTATCAATCAGCTCTTGAGGGATATTTGGCCATTCTTCCATAAATGCAATATCCAGCTCAGAAACCGCTGTGCTAGGTGCTGGTCTGGCTGCAATGCGTCTGCCAAGTCCATCCCACACATGTTCCATTTAAGTCCGTTGAACAATCTGGCCACTCCATTCGTTCAATTCCCTCAGTTTCAAGCATGTTGTCCACCA
This sequence comes from Schistocerca nitens, assembly GCF_023898315.1. Classification (NCBI taxonomy): domain Eukaryota; kingdom Metazoa; phylum Arthropoda; class Insecta; order Orthoptera; family Acrididae; genus Schistocerca; species Schistocerca nitens. The sequence goes on from NC_064617.1 coordinate 850,862,973, forward strand.
GTGCAGCCCTTTGGGGACGAGCGTTATCGTCCACTAGAAGGAACTCATCTCTTATGGCACCAGTGTAGGGCACAGCAAAAGGTCGAAGGATCCCGTCTCTATGCCTCTGACCAGTCAAAGTGCCATTCTGAACGGTATAGGGGCCCGTACGTCCGCCAATACCGACTCCTGCCCACACCATTCGTCCATCACCATGACATGGTGATGTTTCCTGCGCATAACCAGGATTGTTCAGAGTTCCACGTTCTCTCCAGATGAGGGAACGACGATTGTCCGGCTGGACACAAAATCTTGACTCATCTGTGAACAGCACCTGGCGCCATGCGTTACGACTCCAGTCCTGATATTCCTCCGCCAAGTTTTTGCGGGCTAAGCGGTGTCGTGGTTTTGATGGGACACACATCATAGGTCCCCATACGTGGAGGCCACATTCCCAAGGGCGAATTCGGACTGTTTGTGTTGATACTGTGCGTCCTGTTGCTGCCTGGTGGGTGCGTTGCAGCTAAGTTACATTCAGCCTCATGTCTCGAGTGGCTGTTAACCAGAGATAACGGTCATCTCTTGCTGTTGTTACCTGTGGACGACCTCGGCCTTGCCTTCATTTAACGGTTCCTGTTGTCTGAAATCGTGTCCAAATCCTGGAAATTACACTTTGGGATACTCCAAAAGCTGCAGCCACATCCCTCTGTGTCTGTCCCACTTCTAACCGTCCTAAGTCTCTCCATGCCATAGCTTCAGGTAAGTCGGGTTGTTGTTGCATTGCACTACTTTCTCACTACACTGTCTCAACCCAACTGTTTGCGTAATTCGTTTGGTAGAGCAAACACAAGTCAACACCAACCCCCTCTGCAGCAACTTTCCATTATTACCACTATCTCGGTGACTGTAACACCAGGTTTTCAAACACTTACGGGAATCGGTGAAACGTCGCTAGTAACGAGAATAATGGGCGTGGGGCACTAGATTAGCAAAGTGTGGAGAAGTTGAAAATTTGGGTCTGACAAGAGGCGTGCAAGGGTACTCCGTGCAGATCTGATTACGACTGCGTTCGGATGGCGCAGTGATCAGCGCGGTTGCCTAGTAAGCAGGAGACCCCGGTTCGAATCCCAGTCTGGCACAAATTTTCAGCTTCCCCACTGCTTTAAATGAATGACCACTTATACTGATTTTTTTTATTATGTTCATGCATGTAAAGTGTACTTTCATCAAAAGTAATTGGTTTGGTTACATAAAACTGCAGAAGTTACGCAATGAATTAATTTTTATTACTTATGTGGTGTCACCGCCAGACACCACACTTGCTAGGTGGTAGCCTTTAAATCGGCCGCGGTCCGTTAGTATACGTCGGACCCGTGTGTCGCCACTGGCAGTGATTGCAGACCGAGCGCCGCCATACGGCAGGTCTAGAGAGACTTCCTAGCACTCGCCCCAGTTGTACAGCCGACTTTGCTAGCGATGGTTCACTGACAAATTACGCTCTCATTTGCCGAGACGATAGTTAGCATAGCCTTCAGCTACGTCATTTGCTACGACCTAGCAAGGCGCCATTATCATTTGCTATTTATCTTGTGATGCATGTACCGTCAGACCGATGTTCACCAATTATGGATTAAAGTTAAGTATTCTAGCAGCTATGTACCTTTTTTTACTAGACTCAATTCCTTTAACTGTTCCAGACCCCACGCCAGCCTGCGTGAGCTTAAACGCGTGCCTTTCGGCTATCTCCTAGTGGCTTGGCTGTCTTGCCAAGTCACAACAACTTACAAAATTCAATTTATGTTTTGTAAGGGTAAAAATCCACATGGACTGAACCTAATTCTAATTATGTGCAAAACAAACAAAAAACAAAGAAAAGTCGTCGGCTCCCACTTCCACCCTCATACATTTATTAGTTTTTTCCTTACCATTACTACCGGTAATCCTACCATTCATTACATCATTATATACCATACTAAAACTAGCGAAACGTAGTTATGATAGAGCACAACTCAACTTGGTAACGAGCCACCAGAGACTGCGGTTCCTTATACCAAAACATTTATAAAATATCCTAGAGCGACAGCCGAGATTTTGTCGGTTGAGTTCGGTTTCACCGCGTTTAAAGGCAGAGAGAACTCTCTTCACAGCCACTTACGTAGCTGTGTTTCCTTATAGCACACTTGGCTGTGGCGTGCTTGTCCTCACGTGCTTAGTCCCAGAACGCTACACGTGTTCCCGCAGCGGACAGCGCGCACCCGCAAACCTGTAGCGGCCCCACTGCAAGGCCTAATCCCAGCGCCGCAGCAGCTGCGCCCGTGGCCGCCTGCTGAATAATGAGTGGCTGTGTTAGCAAGTGGCGGCCAAGTGCCGCTCTGGCCGCCGCACTCAATTATTTACTCGTTTGACAACAGGCGGCAGGTCGGCGGCGGGCCGCGCTGGACGCTCCCGCGCTCTGGCGCCCGACCGTCCAACTAATCCGGTTGCCGTTGGCGCCAGCTGGCGCTCAGTCACACGGCGCTGGTGGTAATTCGCACAAAGGTGCTCACTGCTTCAACAAGGCCGGACGAACGAATACGTGATGTAGCGTCTCAGTTAGTACATGATTTTTCAGTCTTAAATTTAAAAAAAAAAAAAGATTTGACGGCTGACGTCATCATCTGTCGCTGATCGCATGATCCCGAAAGCCGAAACTCAAATCTTCCCGATGCACAACCGTGCGCTCGAATATCCATACGTTGACTGTCGTGTTTTTTCTGCTTGTTATCAGATATTATTCTAAGTCTTTGGTCTTCTTACTTCTGTAGTTTGTTGTAAATTGTTCCGTTTCGTTAGTTCTTTTGTTAAAATTTACAATTTTATGACGAATGAAAAAGATTAATTGAAGAAGTGAGGCAGCAGTCTGAATTGTACGACATGAGCGATAAGATGCCCTGAGACTCTGCTAGGAAAAGAGCATTATAGAATAAAGAAAGAATGTCTGAGGTCTGATTCCTAAACATCTTATACCTACTCATACTTGCGTTGTAATTATCATGCGCCAGAAATGTATTTTCGGTAGCATTTTTCAATTACGAGCCGTCTACTACATTTATAAAGTGAGCTTTTAGACATATCGGTATTGGATATTTTACAAGGAAATGGACCGCAGTATGGCTGCTGCTTGAAGTGAAGAAAGTACTGCTGGTAGAATGAGATTGATTAATAAGTCTAATTTATTTGTGTGTTGTCAGACATTTGTAATGTTCGATAAAGAAATGAACTGAAACCCTCACAAGCTGCAACAGTGTTAACATGCTTCTTTTGTGAAATTTATATTAACTAATGCATTATTGTTGCCTGTTTAAATACATATTTGTGGCAGGCTTACATTGTTAAGTAGCTCTGAGGATTGCGTGTGAACCAGATTTGAAAGTATCAGTGGTCAATATTTTATGTGGTTTCACTAGCTAGCCCCAGTATAAATAAGGCACCTGAGCTGTTAAAACCCAAATACAAAATGTAAATAATATCTATAAATCTTGAAGGGAAAGATATTGAGGGAGATGTGCCTATTGCACAAAAATGTGCACTGGCTTGGCAACTTAACTTAACCTTAAACTAACCAATGTTTTACGCGGTGTGATGGCAGTTCATTACACTGTCTTCCTTTTCGTAATTCTGTATGCAATTGGACGTGTCAAATGAAAACCTTAGTGCTTCTACATTCTAAAATACTTCTAAAATGCGGATTCCTCTTGCTCGAGCCCCTTGTAGTGTAAGTTAAATTCCCCATCTGAACGATGTAATGACATCATTTTTCGGCCTAACACTCTTTCTTCGCGCTGTTTCGCACTTTCGTCTCCTTCCTCTAATATACAATCTATCTTTGCAAGCTGCAAACTATGAGTACGATAAACGTCATTTTCGTACAATGTGTAATCCAGCACCCACATATATAAGCTACCACACTGTATATGTGCACCTCCCGCGTAAAAACTTTTGAGAGCACTGTTGCCAACTCTCCTAATTAGAAGTAGCTAAATGTGTGTACAAAAAGAGCCAGGAAAAAGCTGAAATAAAACAATGTTTATTAATGAGCAGTTTCATTTTTGCAATAGTTATACCGTTTAACAGATTAGCGTGAATTTATATTTATTTTCTTAATTTGGAATCTGCTGGACATTGTAGTAATACAAACAATTAATTGTGCATATATAACATTATTTCAGTTTTTAAAACCTCGATATTTTTAAGCAAAATATATTTAAATAAACATCTTCATGTCAGTTCTTTTGCATGACTATCTTTTCCTTGCAATAAAAATATAAATAACGTTTTTTTTCTGGCAACAAATTTCACAACACATGCATTGTAGTATTACATTATTTCTTACACTTAGCAAACTACTGCAATGAATGGAAGTTCTCTGTCCCTCCTCTCAGTTCAGTCGCTAGCACATTGTTTATTGCAACTGTAAAGCGCATCACTTCTGATGTAGAAATCAGTCTGGTTTGCTTACAACAGCCTCCTTCAACACTGTGAAGTACTTATTCCTTGCTGATGTCAGCTAAGCTGTAACAGAATTTCCAGTAACGCTCCCAGCTGTTTGTATTTTGTAGTTATGTCTTGTATATGCGTATGCTGACAAGCCTGGAACACACACCAACAGAGCTTTAGTTTGCTTTCCCATGTCAAAACAAAGCCAAATGTTTGTGAAAAATGACATACTTCCGAACCTCAGCTATATTACTGACTTACCAAGTAAATGGCACGTCTTTAAAACAAGCCAGAGTTAGTCCTAAATAACCTGATTTGGCAACACTGATTGAGAATCATCTTGCGGAGACGGCAGTTCCTACGAGAAAACAGCTGAGGACAGCCATGCGAGTTGAGATCACGTGACCTGAATTGATTTGACGTGAATCTAGTGATGGGGAGCTCGTGAATGAGTCGTTTAAATGAACGCTTCACTCCAGTGAAGTGTGAACTAACCACTCAATTTTAATGAACTGGTACTTCAAACTCTCCACAGATAGTACACTCCACACTTTTTCTCTAGTTCGTTCACTCACTCTCTTCCCCTCTCCCTCTACACTGGCGCTACGTCACTCATTCTCCCTTCACTTCAATCCTCCCTGTACTGCCTGTCGACGAATCGCACGGTGAAATACACTTAGAACAACAGTTGCACTTTGCTTTCACATAACCTAAATCGGCGAAGAAACCCCAAATTTCACTACTTTTACGCGATCGCGTGTTGCTAGCCATTGTATAAGCGTGAACAGACACAAAAACTGCTTTCGTATAAAATAAAGAGGGATTTTACCTGAAATCGTACCAATGACTACAGGTGACAGTTTACGTTTTGAATTTAGAGGGTTATTATTCTCAATAAAAATAAAATCCCGGAAAACTTCTGAATAATTACTTAACGTAGGTATATAGACTTTGTGACAGTGGTAAACATACTCATTCTATTTTGGATTAAATTTTAAAAGGAACATAAACTTGGACTGCATTTCGTTTGTAGCCCAAGTTTTCAGTCCATAAATACAACAAATATGGTTTCACTTGGCAGATGAAGACTTTTTGGCGCTTCATGAGAAAATGTCGAGCAAAATTAAACGTAATACCTTCTTTATATGTGACAGGCTTCTCTGTTTATCTTTCCTTTGTCCCCTTCGACCATCCTGTATTTAACTCAGACGCTGTAAGACGCAAAACGTTGCGTGCACGTTACCGCATAGTTCGGCCATCTGTTGGTAAAAATATGAAGTATTACGAAGCTTTATTGTACGAGCGAGGCGAAGCGAGCGTAGCCGCGGCTGAACGGCGAACTGGGCAACTTCGCCAGGCTTCCGTACTTCATGAATGAACTACTTCATTTGAACGCTTCACGGCAAAGAGTGAAATGAATGAAGTACTTCACGGGAATGAACGAGTTCGACCCATCTCTAACACGTGATGGACGATGTGAGGACACCCTGACGTGACTGTGCTACCACAGCCCAAATAAAATAGCCTTTAATCGTCAGTTCCAGAGTTACATCTTGTGTAGAGAGGACCAATGTGAGCATACTCCAGGTAAAATGACTGAGACTTCACTAATTTCCACTATATCTACCCGTTTCCCCGTTTAAATTTTCTAATCTACCTGCCCAGTTAAGGGATCTGACATTCCACACCCCAGTCCGTAGAATGCCAGTTTTGTTTCTCCTGATAACAACGTCCTCCTTGTAGTCTCCGCCTGGCAATTAAAGTACATACGCAGACAAATGTGTTCTGGTACTGGCATTCATACAGGAATGTTCCTGCCGCTGTTTCAGTTACTTTCATATTCAAAGGAAGAAGTTCATTTTTCTCGCAGTGAATTATAATTTTTCGCACAAATTATAACATATTGCACTAAAAGAGGTATGGTGCAATATTCACGTTTTAGAAGCAGTCACACTACGTTGCAAGCACGCACATCTTCCTGAGTTTCCTCATGTGGAGCCTTTGCCATAGAGCCATCTCACTCACACACCATCTCGGAATAGCATAGTGGTGGGGGAAGCCAGAGCACTGAGCAGACTCGTCTGCACTCACGGAGTGCAGGTACATATCTTCGCTAGGCCTGGTCTCCTGCTTCCTCCCACTGAAAACCTCTTGCAGCTAACCTGGCTTCACAGTACACTTCTTGCTTGTATTGCAATACTAAGTGACTGCTTAAAGGTTTTACATTCTTCAAAAGCTTTATGAAACTCCAAGTTTTCAGTGTTATTAGGGATTAGTACTCTTTCAGAGACAGAAGTGTCTTCAACTTCTATTGCCATGACAAATTTTGGTTTATTACTGCATTGTGCAAGATCGAGTTCATAGTCTCTTTATCTGACAGATGTCCTAACGTTTCGTGCATGTATTGCTAATACTGCTGTTTCGACAACAGTGTTCATTTCTCTTTCAATGTTAGGTGTAAAAATATCGTCTTGATGTTAAAAGCTTCAAGTTCATCTAGAAAAATTTAATGTGAGCATTCTTGTTTTTTGCCCTGTTGTAACGTCCCCTTAGAAAAATTATGAATGTCTGTGCTAGTAAACTTCTACGTTATTTGATACAAAGACAGCTGAGTAAAACTGAACATACTCAGACAGTTCTCTCTTTACTTATTCTGATCATCACTAAACTGACACACAACATTTTTTAGCGCAACGCCATCTGACTTTCAAAAATCCCTACAAAAGAATGGCCCTGACTAACAATAACATATACCTTTCATGAAATACTTACCTCATTACTCGAACTACTGCAATACAGCGAGCGCCAATACTGCCAGCTAAATAAAAGATTCTAACTAATGAAGGCACTAACTACTGACAGGCATAGTTAACAAATGAAAGATTTTGATAGAGAACAAACAATGTATTTACCTAAATAATGTTCAAAAATCATCATATATCAATTCATGACCTCCATCTTTACAAATTTCATTTTTCTGGCGGGCACACTCTCAAAACTCTAGCATATCTCTCTCCACATCCACCACTGCTGGCGGCTCACCTCCAACTGCCTAACGCTACGCGCTGTTCACATCCAGCTGCCCAACACTACACAAGCGAATATTCCAACAATAAGTCCAACCAGCCACAGACTGCACACAGCACAGAGCGCTACGTGGCGTTACCAACATATAAACCTAAACAGCCTACTTACACTGTTGTCTCAATTTAAACACTTCAATTTATATGCAACCAATTTTCAATCACATCATGAATGTTTCTAATTTGTAAACAGTTTTGTCTTTCGTCTTCAGAAAATAAATGGGTAGGAAATGGGAAAAATCAGCCTTAAATGACTAAAATACCTTGCTTCTCTTAACGACATGAGATTCAGTTCACGAAAGGCAACATGAGTTATATCGAATATATTCTCTGTTATCTTTGTATTTTTTGGTTGAGATTTGCCATGCTCGTTGTAATAGATACAACCAAGGAACCAATATATACGTAATCATTCCAGTCGCCGATACATTCAATGCTACTTCTTTTTAGTCCATCTCTGAAATATGTGACAGTTTGACATGCTCACTTCCCATTCCGTATTTTAGTTGAGTTTTCTGTCATACATTTTCCGCACTCTTCTTTAGAAAAGTTCATTCAGTACAGCTGTCATTCGCTTCTGATTATGACGACAGTTTCCAGTTTATCAGTGGTTTTGAAAACTGAAATATCTGCGTTTCTTGACTCAATATAGTCTTCATCTAATATTTGAGTGACAGAAAATAAATTATAGATTATATTTGGCACATCTAACGAGATAGGTACATCAGTTTATTGTGTAAATATGGGCAAAGGAAGATATGCTAGACCAGTGGAACATAAGAAGAAGGACAAAGCAAACTGTGAAAATTAACGCGGTACTACTTTAGTCAGTGTGGTGTACAAAGTAATAGCCAAAGTCATTGCTATGAGACTTGCACCAATTACAGAAGAAATACTCGGAGACTACCAGTGCGGTTTTCGACGGGGCAGCTCAACAACTGACCAGAAGTTCATTATAAGGCAAATAATGGAAAAATGTTATGAATATAATGTGGATGTACACCAGATTTTTGTAGACTTTAAACAGGCTGATGATAGTGTTGAAAGGAGAAAGCTATTTGACGCCTTCATGGGGATGGACTTCCCAAGTAAACTTATCAGACTGGTACAAATGACCCTCACCAGCACAAAATGCCAGGTAAAAGTAGAAGGAAAACTTTCTAAAGAATTTGAGGTCAACCAAGTGTGATGTATTATCCACGCTACTCTTCAACATAGAGTTGGAGAGAGTGATGCGAAGGGTGGAGATTGATAACCGAGGTGGCCCTCTGTTTAACCGTATGCACCAAAAGCTAGCTTATGCCGATGATGTGTGTATGCTGTCTAGAAGTTTGAAATGGAAGAAGGAATAGGCAGACTGGAAAAGGAGGCAGAACAGTTGGGATTTAGAGTAAACGACACAAAAACACAGTATCTCTTTGCTTCCAGGAGAAATGCTGTTGTTAAAGAGAAATATATTACGTTGAACAGAGGCAATTATGAGAGGTGGGAGAAGTTCTAATACCTGGGAGTGGTGGTTACGGAGGATAGCAGAATAAGAGAAGAAATAAAATCTAGGATTGCTGCAGGAAATAGAGCTTACTGGGCCCTGATCAAAATCCTTCAGCCACGTAGCCTGAGCAGAAAATCGAAGGTGACTGTCTATCGAACCGTCGTAAGACCGGTGGTAATGTATGGCTCAGAAAAATGGACAATGACTGTAGCAGAAGAAGATCTCTTGAGAAGACGGGAGAGGAAAATATTAAGAAAGATCTATGGAGCCGTGTATGAGGCGGGGAAATAGGGGATAAGGAGAAACAAGAAATTGGAACAACTGTATTGAAATCCTGACTTGGTGACTGAAATTAAATGTAACAGATTGAGATGGCTGGGCCATGTAGAGCGAATGTAGGAGGATCGAGCTGTCAAAAAGGTGTACCCAGGAAATCCAGGTGGCAAAAGGAGCAAAGGGGACCCCGAAAACGATGGCTGGAGAATGTGGAAAATTATTTGAAAAAGACTGTAGTCAGGAGATGGAGGAAACGAGCAGAAAGTCATCAGGACTGGGCTGTGATCATCAGAGAGGCCAAGGCCTTACATGGGCTGTAGCGCCAAGGAGTAAGTAAGTAAGTATTTGGCACATACGAAACATGTTCCAGACCTATGAGTCTATCATACTACTGCTGCCTATTTAAAGTAAAGGATCGTTAAACTTTTTTTCTCAAGAGCCAAAACTGACATTTTAGGGTGGCGCCTCTAGCTACATATGTACAGATCTTATTATTAATTCGTAAGCTACGTAAATAAGTATTTTATCAACCTTTAATAGATTAGCTGCAGTAAGGGCACCATAATTTCGCCACCAGTCCCCAAGTACTAAAAGAAGCTCCTACTTTTCTTTTAGCGATTATATACATATCAAAAAAGTTTTGCATCACCTCGGTTCCGAGAGTTCCGGAACCTGTACATAAAATTGGAAAAGAGATCAACATAAACACCATTTCTGCCCTTTTTTTGCTCATGAAAGCCACACATTGCCTGTTGTACCACCATACAGCGAGAACTTCAGAGGTGGTGGTCCAAATTGCTGTACACACCAGTACCTCTAATACCCAGTAGCACTTCCTCTAGCATTGATGCATGCCTGTATTCGTCATGGCATACTATCCACAAGTTCATCAAAGCACTGTTGGTCCAGACTGTCCCACTCCTCAACGGCGATTCGGTGTAGATCCCTCAGAATGGTTGGTGGGTCACGTCGTCCATAAACAGCCCTTTTCAATCTATTACAGGCATGTTCGATAGGGTTCATGTCTGGAGAACTTGCTGACCACTCTAGTCGAGCGATGTCTTTATCCTGAAGGAAGTCATTCACAAGATATGCACGATGGGAGCGCTAATTGTCGTCCATGAAGACGAATGCTTCGCCAATATGCTCCCGATATAGTTGCACTATCGGTCGGAGGATGGCATTCACGTATCGTACAGCCGTTACGGCGCCTTCCATGACCACCAGCGGCGTACGTCTGCCCCACATAATGCCACCCAAAAACCTTAAGGGAACCTCCACGTTGCTGCACTCGCTGGACAGCGCGTCTAAGGCGTTCAGCCTGACCGGGTTGCCTCCAAACACGTCTCCGACGATTGTCTGGTTGAAGGCATATGCGACACTCATCGGTGAAGAGAACGTGATGCCAGTCCTGAGCGGTCCATTCGGCATGTTGTTGGGCCCATCTGTACCGCGCTGTATGGTGTCGTGGTTGCAAAGATGGACCTCGCCATGAACGTCGGGAGTGAAGTTGTGCATCATGCAGCCTATTGTGCACAGTTTGAGTCGTAACACGAGGTCCGGTGGCTGCACGAAAAGCATTATTCAACATGCTGGCGTTGCTGTCAGGGTCCCTCCGAATTATAATCCGTAAGCAGCGGTCATCCACTGTAGTAGTAGCCCTTGGGCGGTCTGTGCGAGGCATGTCATCGACAGTTCCTGTCTCTCTTTATCGCCTCCATGTTCGAACAGCATCGCGTCCGAACGCCTGGACACTCCCTTGTTGAGAGCCCTTCCTGGTACAAAGTAACAATGCGGAGGTGATCAAACAGCAGTATTGACCGTCTAGGCGTGTTTGAACTACATACAACACGGGCCATGTACCTCCTTCCTGATGGATTGACTGGAACTGATCGGCTGTCTGAATCCCTCCGTATAATGGGAGCTGCTCATTCATGGTTGTTTACATCTTTGGGCGGCATTAGTGACATCTCTCAACAGTCAAAGGGACAATGTCTGTGATACAATATCCACAGTCAACGTCTGTCTTCAGGAGTTTTGGGAACATGGGTGATGCAAACCTTTTTTTTATGTGTGTACTTTGATAGTGGGTCGCCGAAATGGATGTTGGATTCCATATTTTCTTTTCACCGACTTTTTTTTACTTGGATTGCCTCGTTCGCCATATAAAATCCACTTGTTGGCCATTCAGATCTCTTCGTAGATGGAGAGGAAAATTTATTCATCCTTTTGTCTTATGATTGCCCAGCGCGTGTATGACATCACGTGAAGTTACTTTTCAAGTCCAGGCAGATTGACAGCCTAAAATTTAAGGTGCGCAACGGAAATCACAGTGCCTTCGGCACGACTATTAAACGCGCAAACAAAGTGGACACTCGGCGCGCTGGCTGATGGGATCGGCTGTAAATGGGAAATGCCTCTGCAGTCACTCCCATCAGCCACCGCGCCGAGTTTCAACTTTGTTTGCGCATACAATAGAAAATGTCGAACGATTTCTTGAGGGTTTACAATACGAGGTGCCCAGGTTAAACACACAATAATATAAAATGTAACAACTTACGACCTAATTGAGATATTTATTTGTGGTTTGCTTCTAGAAACATGGTAACTCAAAATGTTTTCTGTGTTTGTTTGCAGCAGTGGATACCGCATGCGCATGCGCGTAACTGCTTTACTCGTGTAAATGCGCGTCAGTAGCCATGTAGACTCCACAGTGTGTGTGCTTTCTCTCACGGAGCTATGGTCACTTACATTGGTTCAGCGTCGTTTTCGGCGTCAGTATGGACTGCGACTAATTGATGAAGTTCCCACTCACGCAGTAATCAAAAAATTGAACAAGTTGGGAGTTTGCTTTCGATGTCGAGCACCACGCCAAGTACGCAGTTCCAAAGGTTATTGTCGAATTAACCCGTACGTCCTTCCAGTAGAATCCTCGTTAGACAGCCCAACAAACAAGTAGGCTGTTACAGCTACCTCGTTCAGAAGTACACGGTGTTGTCCATAAAAGACTGCGCCTATGGGTGTACAATCTGCACTTCCTCACAAAATCAAGTCTGAGGACAGCCTGCGATGGAAGCTCTTTGGGGAGACAGTCGTGGCAAAAATAGAGCACTCTGTCTTCAGGCCACAAGTGGCCCATCGGAACCATTCGACCGCCGTGTCAACCTCACTGAGGATGTGGATAGGAGGGGCGTGTGGTCAGCACACCGCTCTCTCGGTCGTTATGATGGTTTTCTTTGACCAGAGCCGCTGCTATTCGGTCGAGCAGCTCCTCAATTGGCATCACGTGGCTGATTGCACCCCCAAAAATGGCAACAGCCCATGGCGGCTGGATGGTCACCCATTGAAGTGCCGGCCACGCCCGACAGCGCTTAACTTCTGTGATCTCACGGGAAACGGTGTATCCACTGCGGCAAGGCCATTGCCTATGGCAAAAATAGGTGAAAACGAGGTATTTCTCGATATCATCTGTTTATAGGACGAGGCTAAATTCCACAATTCTGGCACAGTAAACACGTCGTGATAGATCGTGAAAGTGACTCTCCGAAACTGAATGTGTGGTGAGGATTGTTGAAGCATGGGGCTATAGGCCCATTATTCGTGGAGCCCACAGTTAATGCAACAACATATGTAGACATAGAGCTGTATTCTGTGTCGCAACTTCTTCGTGACATGATCTTTCAACACGATGGTGCAGCATGCAATTGCACAAACATTGTGTTGGATCATGAGTTCCCACATCGCTGGATTGGGGGAGGTAGCCCATCAGTTGCTTGTCGTCCTAGACGTCACTTGATTTTTTTCTGGGGGTTTATCTAGAATCAACTGTGCGAGGCGCCAGTTTGTTATCTACCAGATCTGCACCACCTCATTCGTGCAGCTGTCGCAAATGTTACGCCTGCAATGGTGCAATACACTTGGAGGAAAGTGGAATACAGATTAGTTGTCTGTCGCGCCACTAATGGTGTGCATATCGAGGTATATTAGGTGTGTAAAAAAACGTTTCAAATTACCTGACTTGTAGAAACATACCCTCAACGAATATTTCAATTACTTAATAAGTTATCATATACCCTGTACATAGCACAGTAAACTAGCCGCTTCTTAATTCTTTATGACATGAAAATCTTTTCATAGCATAGTGGCTCTGATTACCGAATTTCTTAAAATTACCAAGGAAAGCGGAGTGTTAAAGGCAGTAAGGCCAACTGTAGAACATTTACTATTAACTGTACATTTATCACAGTGATCATCTATTACTGCACAAAACACAGTAGGTACATCACGGGATAAATATTGATTCCATACGGTCCCTTACATACACACACAAGGAAACATTAATGAAACTCGTTAGCGTAATCAGAAGCATAGGCATCTCACGAGAAGATTATGACACAACGTCCGGTAACTGTTGAGGAATGAATAACTCTGCTCCCCAAATCGAGTACTCACTCACACAGCAGGAAACTACGGGAGTTACCAAACACTATGCAAGTACCAGAAAGTAAAGCCCTTTCATCATAATGGATTATAAAGAATGGAAATCGAGGCCTAGAGCATATAATAGTGCTCTACATGTAGGAATAAGTTTTGCTCAAGAAAATTAGCGCTTTGCGATCAGAGAAGACTACTAGTGTTAGAAATCGAGTTCGGTGTCAATCCGCGAAAATGCAATAATATCGATAAAATCCAGATCGTGTAAATATTACGTGCATGTAGGAGTTCGCTTTGTTCAGTAAATTTTGCCAACTCTAATCAGAATGTTCCCTAGCAGTTACACATGGTGGTCAGAAAAACATAAAGAACAAGTACAGCCTAGGGGACATGTGGTAGTGGAAACATGATGAACCTATAGGGACCATGTGCCGATGTTGTGGGTAAATCACTGAAGGTGATTAATTAACAGAATGATTAGCAAACTTTACTGTACTAGAAATCGCCACAGGGTCTCCATCACTCATAATACGCAAATCCTGTTATATCAGAGATTAAATGATATTACACACTCCGCCAAAAGATGCGCTCTGCGAAATAGCATGCGTTAATTATTAGGTATGGGAGAAAACACTGAAATTAACCAAATCAAACATGCCAAGGGTATGCGAACTGATCCGGACTTCGCACAGAGTACAATCACAGGTTCATGCATTATTCGCAAATTTTACTGGAGTCAACAATGTGAGTCTGTGGGTCCGCCTTGGTACAGAACACCTTTGTTTTATTTATTTTCTTTCCCAAACTAGTTTCACCGACAATATGGACATCATCAGTGGTTCTTCTTTACTCTATAGCAAGCAAAATTAGCATCTTTACAGACATTATGAAACACTATTACACGTGAAACTTCCTGGCAGATCAAAACCGTGTGCCGGACCGAGATTCGAACTCGGGACCTTTGCATTTCGCGGGCAACTGCTCTGCCGACTGAGATATGCAAGCACCCACGTCCCGTTCTCCCAGCTTCAGTTCTGCCAACACCTTGTCTCCTGCCTTCCAAACTTCACAGAAGCTCTTCTGCAAACCTTGCAGAACTAGCACTCCAGCAAGAAAGGATATTGTGGAGACATAGGTTACGTGTACTGTTTGGTTCCAAATACTGTATTTTGTGAATGTATAAATGTTATAAAAAGTGGATGTACGTATGTATGTATGTATGTTCGACTTGTCCTCCCACACCACTGGACCGATTTCGATGAACCTTGGTACACATATTACTTACTGTCTGGAAAGAATCGTTGTGGAGGTGAGAAACACCACCTGTCGAAGGGATTGGGGTGGGGGTGGAGGTGAAAAAGCATCGCAGTCCATGATGCGCGAATACCCTTACATAAGTCAAAAAAATGGTTCAAATGGCTCTGAGCACTATGTGACTTAACTTCTGTGGTCATCAGTCGCCTAGAACTTAGAACTACTTAAACCTAACTAACCTAAGGACATCATACACATCGATACCCGAGGCAGGATTCGAACCTGCGACCGTAGCGGTCGCTCGGTTCCAGACTGTAGCGCCTAGAACTGCACGGCCACTCCGGCCGGCTTACATAAGTCATCCAGTACTTAACACTGAGTGCAATTCGTGACTTGCAACAAGCTTTACACATAAATCCAGACATTAACGAAACGCCGGCCGAGGTGGCCAAGCGGTTCTAGGCGCTACAGTCTGGAACCGCGCGACCGCTACGGTCGCAGGTTCGGATCCTGCCTCGGGCATGGATGTGTGTGATGTCCTTAGGTTAGTTAGGTTTAACTAGTTCTAAGTTCTAGGAGACTGATGACCTCAGAAGTTAAGTCCCATAGTGCTCAGAGCCATTTGAACCACTAACGAAAATTTTCCTTGCTGACATACACCACAAAATGATGGAAGGAAAGTAGTTTATCGTTTACTACAAATTCGTGTTCATGCAGTAAAAATTCCATATGATACATGATGTTTAAATTCATTACTTCTTTACTACTAATTGTATACGTGACACATTTCGCAGACAGTATCCTCATACGCAGTTGAATGCAACTACGAAAATATACCACTGTACGACACGAAGTTCAGGAAATATAACGTCAGATACTGAGATGCGAGAAAAACTGGCTCATCTACGTGATGTTTTAATTTATTACGTGTTTACTATTAACTCTATAGGCAACACATTTTGCCAGAGCAATGTCCACATTATTACGTCACTGAAAGTACCTACAAAAATATATTATCCTACGACTCATAGTTCAAGAGATTTGACGTAGAATACTGAGATACGTGAAAAACTACGGCATTATGTATGGCGTTTTAACTTATTAGTTCTTTACTATTAATTTAGTCACATTTCGCAGACTTTAGCCACATATACAATAGGACGTAGCTGCAAAATTATATCATTATGCGATACGTAATTCGGTAGTTACGACGTCATAAACATTGAGATGAGTGAAAATGAAACTTCAGGGCGAAATTCGCCAGAAATATAGATAAAATGTGTGTACAAATAAGCTTGAAATATGATAAATGTATGTGAAATATGTTGCACATGAACATATGCGGGAAAAGCCACTGGTAAGAAGCTTATCCTAAACCCCTGGCAGGATTTCAACTAAATTTGGTATACACGTTTGTTATGTTCTGCAAATGAATACTATAGAGGGAAGAACCACAGGCCTCCTTTTGGGGGCCGGCCGAGCGTTTCTAGGAGCTTCAGTCTGGAACCGCGCGACCGCTACGGTCGCAGGTTCGAATCCTGCCTCGGGCATGGATGAGTGTGTGATGTCCGTAGGTTAGTTAGGTTTAAGTAGTTCTAAGTTCTAGGGGACTGATGACCTCAGCTGTTGAGTCCCATAGTGCTCAGAGCCATTTGAACCATCCTATTGGATAAGTTTCTTTAATTTACGTCTATGGTCACAATCTTTTTTGTTTAACAGATTACCAGTTTCGGTCTCTAATGACCATTATCAGATCTGTTTCATAAAAACGAAATCCTAATGTACTGCAGCCATAGTGGCATCGTCAAATGTTAAATACGGAATCAGCACCAGCATCGTCAAATACATATAAATCACATCACACGCACGAGTCATGTTGTCAGTAAAACTACTGTTTAAAACAAGCTATTGGGGTGAGTGAAGGGGGAGGAGGTGATGGGCACAGACAGGAAGAGGAGAACATGGATAGAGAGGGGGGAGGAAGAAATAAGCCAAGAGGGGAAAGGAGCAGATGGACAGAGAAAGGGATAGAAGGAGAGAAGGGCTGGAGGAGATGGACAGAGATTGAGCGGGTGGAGGATATGACTAATATAAGATTGCAATAAATACATACCCGAGCAAGACGGCGTGCTCAGCGAGTAGTTTTATACAGGGTGAAGATTAATAAAACCGACAAACTGCAGAGACGGATTCCTGATTGAAAATGGAGATAAGAAAAAAATGATCCTATGAACAAGTGTCCGGAAATGCATCGCTGCCACACCAGATAGCGTCCACCCCTCGTAGCTGAGTGGATACCGCGACGGAATGTCGTACCTAACGGCCCGGGTTCGATTGCCGGCTGGGTCGGAGATTTTCTCCGCTCAGGGACTGGGCGTTGTATTGTCCTTATCATCATCATTTCATCCCCATCGACACGCAAGTCGCCAAAGTGGCGTCAACTCGAAAGACTTGCACCAGGCGAATGGTCTACCCGACGGGAGGCCCTAGACACACGGCTTTTTAGACTATATGGAGCTCACGAATGAAAGTTCCTCTGACCACGTTCCATCTGTTTCTTGTGTATTGAAGGCTGAGTAATTGACGTAGCGTATTGCAAGCAGCAGCAGCAGCATGGTTCGGTATTCATATCGGGAACGAGCCGAGATGGCGTTTGTACACGGCCAAGCAGATGGAAACGGTTGAGAGGCACTGCTACCCCAAAACAGGTACCGTTACAGATACCAACCACACCACACTACATTTCAGGTTCTTTTTGGGCGTTTCTGCGATCATACTTATAGGTCCTTTCAGACCAACAAACGTGCAGGGAGGCAGCGGACTGTGTATTCAACAGAACTGGAGGACAGACTTATACAGGATATTGAGACGAACCCCAGTACAAGCTCCAGGCAACTGGCCCGGCAACATTGTGTAATCCAGAGTACGATTATGTGTATCCTGCATGACAGCTGCTACTATTCCTGTCACCAGCAATCAGTACAAGGATTACCAGCAGCGGATTTCCCTATACGAAAAGGATTTTGTCAATGGTTTTTGCACCAGACCGTCACAAATATGGGATTTCTCCCATCAGTCCTCTCTACCGACGATGCAACCTTTACCAGAACTGACATCATCAATCTGTATAATCGTCCTTTGTCGGTTACAGACATGGCACGTGGTCTGACGAATTTTCATACGTCAGCGCCATCTACCGCGGCAACGATGCGTGTCCGGACACATGTTCACAGGGCCTTTTTTTTTCCTCCACTTCCAGTCAGGAATCCGTCCCTACAGTTTGTCGGTTTTATTAATGTTCACCCTGTATATCTTATTTACTTTTATTCACAGTGTGGTTTCTACGTTTTCGCCGTTTTTCCGGCATATTTTCTGTGTTTTGTTGCCGTTCCTCGGGCATACAGCATGTCATCTACAACTGTAAGAGTAACTGTTATTAACAAATATGAAAAAGTGAATTTCTGTACGCCAGCGTTATACTATTGGGATTTGTGGTAGTGTTTTGGATGTAGTATTGGAGTGCAGTAGGTTGTTACATAACTTGTCATATTCTCATGGTCGGCTTACAGTTGCTTTTAAGCAAAGAAAACATTACTTTTACACCTTGGTCATAATTCAGAACGTTACGCTGTCTTGCTGTTTGCGCGTATAGCGAAAATGTATCACATATATTGCCATGGTAAGATGGCGCCGATAGGAAAGTGTAGTGACGCTTCTCTCTCGTTACAAAGGCAAAAAATAAACAGTTCTTCGTGTAGAGAATGTGAAAAGCGTGTGTATCAAATTCAACTACTGGTTACACGAAAAGTGCGCGAAAGTAAATCTAAAATTCCTCAGCGATGATTTTCCGTGGACATGTCACGGTTGTTTACGTGACGAAACGGCTGATCTTGTAAGTGCAGTTGATACAAAAAACCAAATTATAAAGTTACTACAAAGTGACAATGAGGCATTAAAAACCGACCTTTCTACCATCAAGAAAGAAAACGATACATTAATACAAGAAAAGAAGTCCTGTGTGTGTAAAAACCATCAAACGGAAAAGCAAGAAGATCGCGAAAATACGAGTGAAAGATCGGACTTTAAAAGCAACAACATTTCAGGTGTTTCCCGTTGATGTCTCGGTAAACTCAGTAAGCCAAAAACCGGAAGATAAATATAAATGGAAGGTGGTGACATACATCAAAACGAAAAAACAAGGCGACAGATGCGCAACAAAAGGATAATGACTTTTTAATAATTGGTGATTCGCTGCTGAAGAATATCGCTGTCTCCAATTGCAAGATCGACGTAGGACCTGGAATTAGAACGCAACAACTCGGTAAACATTTTAAAAATATGGCAAATGCAAGACAAGCTACTACAGAACCAGATTCTGAAACCAGACATAATTATAAAGGGGTGTTTATGCATGTTCGAACGAATTCGTTACGGAGCAGCAGTGAGGAAGAAATGGCAAACGAATCAAGAAACATGATTCGTTCTGCAAGAAATATGTATGCAGGATCTCGGCTGATACTTAGCGGAATCATAAATAGGTCAGTGAGTGAAAAATATATTGCCAAAATAAACTGTGCCCTTAAAGAACAATGTGATTGTCTTGGAACAGTTTTTATAGACCCAAACAAATTCCTATGTCAAAACTCACTAGCGAAGAATGGCTTGCATTTAAATAGACTGGGGTCTGTAACATTCAGCAGAATGTTTGCAGATGTCTGCAAAATCATTAGAAGCAAGGGAAATTAATATGGCCTGAAGAGGGTGAAAAATCATACACTCTAGCTGGAAAAGAAAAATATAAGAACCATACAAAAAAGACGATGCTAAAGAATTTGCCTCAGAATATAGCTCACAACATGTAAACCAACAAAAGAAAAATTACATAAAAGTACTTCATCAAAATATTCAATACTTTAGCAAAAAAAAAAAAAATTAGAAGCAGAAGTTCTCCTGAGTGAAATAAGAACCAGACATATTATGCATCAGTGAACATGGACTAATTGAAAGTAAAATAGGTAATGTTGCAAAAAAGGACTAGAAACTAGCTAGTTACTTCTGCAGATCTAAATATAGGGGTGGCGGCGTTTGTATATATATTAAAACAGGTATTCTCCTAAAGAATGTAAACAGTGAAGCTGCTACATTGCCCATGGCTAGAGAAACAGACTTTAAAGTTACTGGTATAGTGACAGAGGATTTTAGAGTGTTTTGTGTGTACAGATCACCATGTGGCAATATCAGCATCTTTCTGAAAAAAATTGCTAGCTTATTGAGAATGAATATGAAGAGAAACCTTATTATATGTGGAGACTTCAACATTGACATGGGAAAAGAGACAAAAGTAAGACAGGATTTTGAAGAACTGTTAATACAGCATGACATCAAAGTAACAATAACTGCACCAACAAGAGTGACTTCACAAAGTGAGACAGTTATTGACAACATAATTACTAATATGTGTAACTATGAGTCACATCTAGTTCAGACAGAAATATCTGATCATCATGGACAACTAATCAGCTTTTGTAGAAGTAATGACACAGTATCAGAACCAAAACGAACAACCAGAGAAATTAGGATCGTCAGTGAAAATAATATCAACATCTTTAGAACAATGTTAAGTAAGGAAACCTGTAATGAAACCTTACAGGTCCAGAGTGTAAATGGAAAATATGATGCATTTATTTCAACAATTAAATACCATTTTAATGTAGCATTTCCCAAAGTAAAGAGACAAGAAAGGCTGCAAGATCAAACACAGTGGCTTACCAGAGAAATACTAGAACAGCGAAGGAAGCTGCAGGATCTGAGATGGATGGGCGAAGCTGAAAACTATAAAATGTTAAAAAAGAAGTATAGAAAAACAATAAGAGAAGCAAAATCAAGAGCAATTGACACCACCATAACGAACTCAAAAAAACAAGGCAAAGGCAGCTTGAAATGAAATTAATGCGGAAAGAAAGGAAAAAGATGGGTCAAACAAAGAAGAAGGTATTAGGTCAATTAAAACAGATAACACAGTGGTCACAGATGGTATGGAACTAGCAAACATGCTGAATAATAACTATACCAGTGTAGTAGACAACTTAACATTGGAAAGAAATAGTCAATAATAGAAGAGCATTAAGATACCAAAAAAAATCATGCAGTATTATGTTCTTAAGACCAGTCACGGAAGGTGAACTATGGAAAACTATACAGAAACTGAAGTCCAAGAAATCAGCTGGTGATGGTGAAATATCAAATCATGTAATAAAACTGGTAAATGAGCAGATAATAACACCACTGCTGAACATAGCAAAATGTTCTTTCAGAGATGGTATTTTTCCAGAAAAACTGAAGATAACGAAGGTGGTGCCAGAGTACAAGAAATGGGATAGGAATGACCCCAACAACTACAGACCAGTTTCACTTATATCAGGTTTCTCGAAAACCCTAGAAATGTTTATGTATACCAGATTAGTTAATTATTTGGCCAAACATAACATTCTAATACCCTCACAACATGATTTCAGAAAGGGTAAATCTGCAGAATCAGCAATTGCCCGTCTAACAGAATACATTTTACAGTCCTTAGATGAAAAATAGGTTGTCTCTGCAAAAGTATTTGACACCACTGACCATGAAAAGCTGATACAAAAATTAGGCAACTATGGCATTCGAGGGCAACCAGGTGAATGGATAAAATCATACTTGTGCAACCGCAAGCAGTATGTATCATTAGGAAACTCATACCAATCAGAAACCAAACTCATCATATATGGAGTGCCACAGGGTTCGGTAATGGGGCCATTGTTATTTAATGTGTACACTGATGACTGACAATACTAAATAGTGACCAAAACATAGAACAACTTGAGAGAAGAGCATACATATCTGCAAATGTCACAGCTCAGTCGCTGTTGGAAAATGAACTGGTTATAAATCTAAAAAAATCTATGTATGCAGTGTTTAAAAACAAGGAGAAGACTATAGACATGGATTTAGAGGTTGATGGAACAAGGCTGGAAGAAGTAAAATCTGCTAGATTCTTAGGTATTCTTGTGGATAATGAACTGAAATGAAAAAAAAAAACATATTAATAATGTCTGTAAGAAACTGAGCTCTGTCATATTCTTAATGATGTAGCTATCACAGTATTCAGACAAGAACCTTCTGTGTACAGTGTATCATGGACGTTTCTAACCATACTTACAGTATGGAGTGACTGTGTGGGGAAACTCAAACAAACAAGAGACAAAACGAGTGTTCTCATTACAAAAAACAGCAATTAGGACCATTTTAAGAAGAAAGACCTCTGAAACGTGCAGAAACTGTTTCAAGAAGTTAGGTATCTTAACTTTTTCATCGTTGTATATATACAAAACAATAATGCACATCACAAAAGGTAGTGAGGCCCGGATTACAAATGCTAGTGCACACACCCTCAATACAAGAAGGAAAAATGAAGTACGGATCATACCCCACCGACTGGCAATGCTAGAAAAAGGACCCCAGTACTCTAGTATCAGACTATTAAGAAGTCTGCCTAATAACCTGCAAGATAGTGTACGTGACAATGACTTTCCAAAGAAACTTAAAGACTATCTCATTGAAAAAGAGTTTTACAGTGTTGCAGAATACTTATGCCATTAAATTTGTACATATTGTTATTCATTATCAATGATGTAAAAATCTAAGATAAAGGGGTAGAAAAATAAGTGATAATGAATGATAGTACTTTGACGCTGGCCGGTGTGGCCATGCGGCTCTAGGCGCTTCAGTCTGGAACCACGTGACCGCTATGGTCGCAGGTTCGAATCCTGCCTCGGGCATGGATGAGTGTGTGATGTCCGTAGGTTAGTTAGGTTTAAGTAGTTCTAAGTTCTAGGGGACTGATGACCACAGGTGTTAAGTCCCACAGTGCTCTGAACCATTTGAACCATTTTGAACTACTTTGATATCTCCTATATTACACGTACATTTACTGTACACAATGTAATATTGTAGGATCAAATAACATTCAATTGAAGAAGGTATTGAAAATTGTAGCGGGCGTTCTGACGATCTAAGTTCCTTATTTATTTGTCTGTGTGTGTTCTGTGTGTCATGGGGTAGTGATTAGATGTGTGTGTGCATGTGTGTCAGTGTTTTGCTCTTGTTCTGTGTCCTCTGTCAGTTCTCTCATAGCCGTAAAAAATGTGTTGTTGCAAAGTGTTGTACTTTCATTTATTACATTTTTCTTTTCCACTATAGCCTTTTGTATGCAATAATTTTCTTCTACTGTTAGTTCTCGGTGCGTCAAGATCACTCTTCAGAGTTCTCACGTGCTCTGTGTACCTTGTTCGGAAGTTTCTTCTTGTTTTCCTGTGTATTGGGCCTAGCAGGTGTTACATGTGATTTGGTATATTCCTGCACTGCTGAATTTGTCTGAAGTAGTAACGTTTTGTTACGTTTATAACAATGATAATTTTGCGTGTTTTAGAATTAAGAAAACCCATTGCTCATAGCGATATTGCCGCTGAAACTAGTTTGGCAAAGAAAATAAATAAATCAAAAGGGTTTTGCATCGAGGTGGCCACGCAATCTCATTTTGTTGTTTTTGTGCAAATGCGGCCCCATGCAAGAGTTTCAAGATAAAATGATTGTTTACTGAAATCAAAACGGGATCTTCTCCAGAAGCATTAATGATTGTTAAATCCATCTAACCACGTTGATCCCCTCAAAGTAATCTACATTTTAAACAACACAAGGTAATCTGAACTTACACTGGACCATGTTCCACAGAACAGAGATACCCACGCGTCAATAGCTAAACAAAAGTGTCTTTAAAAACCACCAGCCAACGGATGCCCGTTGTGTGATATGTGTGATGTCCTTAGGTTAGTTAGGTTTAAGTAGTTCTAAGTTCTTGGGGACTGATGACCTCCGATGTTAAGTCCCATAGTGCTCAGAGCCATTTGAACCATTTTTTCACACGTATCTCAGTATTTGACGTCATATCTCCAAAATTATGTGTCTTACAAAGACATACAGTATTTTGTAGGTACATTCACCAGAAAATGTGGATACTGTCTGCGAGAAGTGTTGCAAATGCAGTTAGTTACAACGTAGTAGTAAATTTAAAAGTCTTGCATGATGTGATAGTTTTTCACGCATTCAGTGTTTATGACATCGTATCTCCTCAAGTAAGGGTCATACATTGATATAATTTTTTTTTCATCCATTCAGCGGTATATGTGGCTACTGTCTATGAAATGTGCTGTGAAAAGAGTTAGTAATAAAACAGTACTAAATTAAAATGTCATGCTTGATGTGGCAGTTTTATTTCACGAACGTCAAAAATTTAGTAAGTCACAAACTTTTTCCATTTCGTCGTTTTCTGAGGGTCGTCACGCGAGGAAAAGTTTCGTAAAAGCTCGAAATTATGTGTAACGTTTGTTGCAAGTCTAAGTGTTCTTCTCCTTAAATACCATATGACTAAAGTAACCCCCCCCCCCCATGAACCATGGACCTTGCCGTTGGTGGGGAGGCTCGCGTGCCTCAACGATACCGATAGCCGTACCGTAGGTGCAACCACAACGGTGGGGTATCTGTGGAGAGGCCAGACAAACGTGTGGTTCCTGAAGAGGGGCAGCAGCCTTTTCAGTAGTTGCAGAGGCAACAGTCTGGATGATTGACTGATCTGGCCTTGTAGCACTAACCAAAACGGCCTTGCTGTGCTGGTACTGCAAACAGCTGAAAGCAAGGGGAAACTACAGCCGTAATTTTTCCCGAGGGCATGCAGCTTTACTGTATGGTTAAATGATAATGGCGTCCTCTTGGGTAAAATATTCCGGAGTTAAAGTATTCCCCCATTCGGATCTCCGGGCGGGGACTACTCTTGAGGACGTCGTTATCAGGAGAAAGAAAACTGGTATTCTACGGATCTGAGTGTGGAATGTCAGATCCCTTAATCGGGCAGGTAGGTTAGAAAACTTAAAAAGGGAAATGGGTAGGTTACAGTTAGATATAGTGGGAATTAGTGAAGTTCGGTGGCAGGAGGAACAAGACTTCTGGTCAGGTGAATACAGGGTTATAAATACAAAATCAAATAGAGGTAATGCAAGAGTAGGTTTAATAATGAATAAAAAAATAGGAGTGCGGGTAAGCTACTACAAACAGCGTAGTGAACGTATTATTGTGGCCAAGATAGACCCGAAGCCCACGCCTACTACAGTAGTCCAAGTTTATATGCCAACTAGCTCTGCAGATGACGAAGAAATTGAAGAAATGTATGATGAAATAAAAGAAATTATTCAGATAGTGAAGGGAGACGAAAATTTAATAGTCATGGGTGACTGGAATTCGAGCGTAGGAAAAGGGAGAGAAGGAAACATAGTAGGTGAATATGGATTGGGGGTAAGAAATGAAAGAGGAAGCCGTCTGGTAGAATTTTGCACAGAGCATTACTTAATCATAGCCAAAACTTGGTTCAAGAATCATAAAAGAAGGTTGTATACATGGAAGAATCCTGGAATACTAAAAGGTATCAGATATATTATATAATGGTAAGACAGAGATTTAGGAACCAGGTTTTAAATTGTAAGACATTTCCAGGGGCAGATGTGGACTCTGACCACAATCTATTGGTTATGAACTGTAGATTAAAACTGAAGAAATTGCAAAAAGGTGGAAATTTAAGGAGATCGGACCTGGATAAACTGACTAAACCAGAGGTTGTACAGAGTTTCAGGGAGAGCATAAGGGAACAATTGACAGGAATGGGGCAAAGAAATACAGTAGAAGAAGAATGGGTAGCTCTGAGGGATGAAGTAGTGAAGGCAGCAGTGGAACAAGTAGGTAAAAAGACGAGGGCTAGTAGAAATCCTTGGGTAACAAAAAAAATATTGAATTTAATTGATGAAAGGAGAAAATATAAAAATGCAGTAAATGAAGCAGGCAAAAAGGAATACAAACGTCTCAAAAATGAGATCGACAGGAAGTGCAAAATGGAAAAGCAGGCATGGCTAGAGGACAAATGTAAGGATGTAGAGGCTTATCTCACTAGGGGTAAGATAGATACTGCCTACAGGAAAATTAAAGAGACCTTTGAAGAAAAGAGAGCCACTTGCATGAATATCAAGAGCTCAGACGGAAACCCAGTTCTAAGCAAAGAAGGGAAAGCAGAAAGGTGGAAGGAGTATATAGAGGGTCTATACAAGGGCGATGTACTTGAGGACAATATTATGGAAATGGAATAGGATGTAGATGAAGATGAAATGGGAGATACGATACTGTGTGAAGAGTTTGACAGAGCACTGAAAGACCTGAGTCGAAACAAGGCCCAGGAGTAGATAACATTCCATTAGAACTATTGACGACCTTGGGAGAGCCAGGCCTAACAAAACTCTACCATCTGGTGAGCAAGATGTATGAGACAGGCAAAATACCCTCAGACCTCAAGACGAATATAATAATTCCAATCCCAAAGAAAGCAGGTGTTGGCAGATGTGAAAATTACCGAACAATCAGTTTAATAAGCCACTGCTGCAAAATACTAACACGAATTCTTTACAGACGAATGGAAAAACTAGTAGAAGCCGACCTCGGGGAAGATCAGTTTGGATTCCGTAGAAATACTGGAACACGTGAGGCAATACTGACCTTACGACTTATCTTAGATGAAAGATTAAAGAAAGGCAAACCTACGTTTCTAGCATTTGTAGACTTAGAGAAAGCTTTTGACAATGTTGACTGGAATACTCTCTTTCAAATTTTAAACGTGGCATTGGTAAAATACAGGGAGCGAAAGGCTATTTAAAATTTGTACAGAAACCAGATGGCAGTTATAAGAGTCGAGGGGCATGAAAGGGAAGCAGTGGTTGGGAAGGGAGTGAGACAGGGTTGTAGCCTCTCCCCGATGTTATTCAATCTGTATATTGAGCAAGCAGTAAAGGAAACAAAAGAAAAATTTGGAGTAGGTATTAAAATCCAGGGAGAAGAAATAAAAACTTTGAGGTTCGCCGATGACATTGTAATTCTGTCAGAGACGGCAAAAGACTTGGAAGAGCAGTTGAACGGAATGGACAGTGCCTTGAAAGGAGGATATAAGATGAACATCAACAAAAGCAAAACGAGGATAATGGAATGTAGTCGAATTAAGTCGGGTGATGCTGAGGGAATTAGATTAGGAAATGAGACACTTAAAGTAGTAAAGGAGTTTTGCTATTTGGGGAGCAGAATAACTGATGATGGTCGAAGTAGAGAGGATATAAAATGTAGACTGGCAATGGCAAGGAAAGCGTTTCTGAAGAAGCGAAATTTGTTAACATCAAATATAGATTTAAGTGTCAGGAAGTCGTTTCTGAAAGTATTTGTATGGAGTGTAGCCATGTATGGAAGTGAAACATGGACAATAAATAGTTTGGACAAGAAGAAAATAGAAGCTTTTGAAATGTGGTGCTACAGAAGAATGTTGAAGATTAGGTGGGTAGATCGCGTAACTAATGAGGAGGTATTGCATAGGATTGGGGAGAAGAGAAGTTTGTGGTACAACTTGAGTAGAAGAAGGGATCGGTAGGTAGGACATGTTCTGAGGCATCAAGGGATCACCAATTTAGCATTGGAGGGCAGCGTGGAGGGTAAAAATCGTAGAGGGAGACCAAGAGATGAATACACTAAACAGATTCAGAAGGATGTAGGCTGCAGTAGGTACTGGGAGATGAAGGAGCTTGCACAGGATAGAGTAGCATGGAGAGCTGCATCAAACCAGGCTCAGGACTGAAGACCACAACAAAAACAACAACGACTAAAGTAAGGTAATCTTACATCGTGGGCTACACTGCTTTTTCGCGCCCACCCCTTTGACAGATGGGTGGTTCTCACCTCCCACAGTGATTCTCTCTGGACAGTAAAGGATATGTATACCAAGTTTGGTTGAAGGCGATCCACTGGTTTAGGAAGAGATGTAGACATGCACATATACGTACATACAAACACTTTCATAATTTGTACTAGCTGATAGCCTGGCTTTCCTGGTATTTATTCATTCCTTTTTTTCTGTTAGACATCTCCTCCTTCCCCCTCTGACTGTCCATCACCTCTTGCCCCCTCTCTCTACCCATCCCTTCTCTCTTCAACTTCACCTCTCTCTCCCCTCTGTCCACGTCCTGTCCCTGTCCCCTGCCTCTACCTCTCCATCTCTCTGTCCATCTCTATCACCCCGACTCTCTGTCCCTCTGCTCCTGGCCCTCTTTCTGTTGACCTGCTCCTCACCCCCTTTGCCTATCTACTCCTTCCCCCTCAGCTCATCGTTTCTTCTCCCACTGTCTATCTCCATATCCCCCTCTAATTCCATCTCCTCCTTCCCCTCCCTTTGTCAGTCTGCTCCCCCTCTCTCTCTTCCCATCTCCTCCTTCCCTCTCCCTGTTCATCTGTTCCCCTGTCCTGTCTGTGTCATCTCCTCCTCTTCCCTGTCCTTCTCTCTCTCTTCCCTTCATTTCCCCCTCCTCCTCTGTCTGTTCATCTCCGTCTCCCCCATCTCTCTATGTGTCTCCTCCTTCCCCTGTCTTTGTCCATCTCCTCCTCTTTCGTTTCTCTGTCCATCTCCTCTTCCTCCTTTCTCTCTCACGTGAACATATTCATCTCTATAGGAGACTGATGTTTCTTACACCTACAGTGTTTCTTCCTGACTGTAATTAATTCGTGTTCCAAAATTGGTTAAAATCGTTCCAGGTGTTTAATTTGGGCTTTTTACCCATTGCTCACATATTCAAATGTATAATTATGTTACACATGTTTAACAAATTTATTTGTACATATATTTCACCTAAACGGCTAGGAAAGTTCGCCCTGCAGTTTCGTTTTCAGGCGGCTTAATGTTTATGATGTCGTTTCTCCTGATCTACATACTGTACAAGTATATAATTTTGCAGGTACATTCAGTAGTGTATGCGCCTACAGTCTGCGAAATGTGTTGGGAAAATAGTTTTTAATAAAGAAGTAATGAATTCAAATGTCATACATCTATATATACTTTTATAACTTCTACTAGCTGAGAAACCAGGCATTCCTTGGGTGTTTATTTATTATATTCTTCTATTAATCTCTTCTCCCTCCTCTCTCTGTCCATCTTCTCCTTCTCTCTCTCTCTCTCCATCTCCACTTGCCCTCTGTCCATCTACTCCTTTTCCTCTCTGTCCACCTCCTATTCCCCCTGTCTCTACCCATCACTTTCTCTTTCATCACCTCACCTCCCTCCTCTCTCTATCCATTTCCCCCACTGTCCATCATCTCCACCTTTCCCTCTCTCTGTCCATCATCACCAGCCCCTCTCTCTGTTTACCTCCTCCACCTCCTCCTGGCCATCTCACTGTCCATCTCCTCCTCTGTCATCTTTCCACCTCCCCCTCTTCCCTTTCTCGGTCCATTTCCTCCCCCTCCTCCTCTTTCTGTTCATCTCCTCCTCCCCCATCTCTCTGAATGTCTCTTATTTCCCCTGCCTCTGTCCATCTCTTCCTCTTTCCTTTCTCTGTCCATCTCTTCCTCTCTCTTTTCTTTCTGTCCATTTTCCCATCCCCTATCACAGACTGTCTCCTTCTCCTATCTGTGCTTATCTCCTCCTTCCCCCTCGCTGTCTATCCATCTCCATGTTATCACCTTCACCCCAAAGGAGGCTGGTGGTTCTACCCGTACAGTATTTCTTTCCAAATTTGATTAAAATCGTGGCAAGGGCCTAGGGTGAGTTTTTTACCCGTGGCTTTGCTCGCATACACAAACATCAAATATATTTTGCAAATATTTAACATATTTCACGTGTATTTGAACACCTGTATATCTAGGAAATACCGCCCAGCAGTTCATGTTCGTGCAGATTAATTTTTATGATGTCGAGTCTTCTGAACTATATGCTGTGCAGTGATATTATAATTTTGCATGTACATCCGGTGGTATAAGTGCCTATAGTCCGCGAAATGTCTTATGAATGGAGTTAGCAGTAAAGAAATCACAAATTAAGGCGTCATGCGTGATGTGACAGTTTCACGCTCACCTCAGTGCTTACGACGTCATATCTCCTGAACTATGAGTTGCACAGTGATCTATTTTTCCAAGTACATTGAGCGGAATATGTGTATGCTGTGTACGAAATGTGTTGTCAATAAAGTTAGCAGCAAAGAAGCTCTCCTGCGAACCTTGCAAGACTAGCGCTTCTGAAAGAAAGGTAGGAGACGAGGTACTGGCGGAAGTAAAGCTTTGCGGACAGGTGAGGAGTCGTGCTTGGGTATCTCAGCTGGTTGAGCCCTTGCCCGCGGAAGGCAAAGGTCCCAGGTTCGAATCTCGGTCCGATAAACACTTTTAATGTGTCAGGAAGTTTCATATCAGCGGACCCCCCACTGCAGAGTGAAAATTTCGTTTAATAAGTAATAAGTTAAAACGTCATGCATGGTGCATCTGTTTTTTCTAGCATCTCAGTATTTGACGTCATATCCCCTGAACTATGTGTCGTACAATGACATATTTTCGTAGGTACATTCAGCGGCAGATGTGGATACCGTCTGCGAAAAGTGTTGCAAATACAGTTAGCAGCAAGGAAATAATAAATTTAAATGTGTTGCATGATCCTATATTATGACGTCGTACTCTGATCTACATGTTGTACCATGATATTATTTTTCTGGTAAATTCAGAGATATATGTGAATATTGTCTGCAAAATGTGCCACTAATACAGTTACAAGTAAAGAAGTAATAAATTAAAACGTCATACTTCATTGGTAGTTTTATTGCACGAACAGTGAGAGTGTAGTGAGTGACAAACTTTTTTAATTTTGTCATTTTCTGTGGTTAATGAGCGAGAAAAAGTTTCGTAAGGATTGGACAATTTTGTCAAGTTTGTTGCATGTTGCTGAGCGCTCTCATTCTCAAATACTGAATGACTAGAGTATGACTATTCTCGCGTAGTCGGCTACATTGTTTTTTCACCCCACCTCCACCCCTTTGGTGGGTGGGTGGTTCTTACCCCCACAGTGGTTCTTTCCAGACGGTAAATGACATGTGTACCAAGTTTGGTTGAAATTGGTCCAGTGGTTTAGGATGAGATGTGAAGTATATACATACGACATACATACATACGTACGCTGATGATCCAAACCATTATGACCACTTACTTAATAGCTTGTTTGTTCGTCTGTGGAACGAAATACATCAGGGATTCAGGGTATCAAGGATCCAACAGTTTGGTGGTAGGTTTGTGGAGGTATGTGGCACTAAATGTCCATGCACAAGTCATGCTATTCTTGTAAATGACAGGCCGCTGGTTTTTGTGTTCACGATGATAGAGCCACATAGAGACCCAGGTGGGTTCCAAACGGTTTACATCAGGTGAATTTGGTCGCCGAGATGTGAACGTGAGTTCACTATAATGCTCCTCAAACCACTGCCTCGCTCCAGGACATGGACAATTATAAACATGACATTGCCGTCAAGAAAGCTATCACGCAAGAAGGGATGTAGGTGGTTTGCAGCTGTGAGCATGTCTCCCATTACTAGTAAAGGTCCCAAGCAAGCTCATGGGAATGTCTCCCACAGCATAACACTGCTCCCTCATAAGCTTGCGTCCGAGCTCGCTGACCGAGCGAGGTGGCGCAGTGGTTAGCACACTGGACTCGCATTTGGGGTGGACGACAACAGTTCAATCCCACATCCCGCCATCCTCATTTATGTTTCCCGTGATTTCCCTAAATTGCTTCAGGCAAATGCCTGGGTGGTTCCTTTGATAGGGCAAGGCTGACTTCTTTCCCCATCCTTCCCTAATCCGATGAGACCTCGCTGTTTGGTCTCTTCCACCAAATCAACCTCACCCGAGCGAGCTGCACGTTTAGAGCCACTGTTCACCTCGATGACGACGTTTGTGAAGACAACCACCGACCTAGTACAGCAAAAATGTAATTCACCTGTAGAGCCGACACGTTCCCATTGATCTACAGTGGAATCCCGAGGGTCCTCTTCCCACTGCAATCTTAATTGATGACGTCATTGGGTCAACGTGTGAACACATAGGGGTGGTGTTGTGTACGTAGTTCCGCGTAGTCACCGCGTACACAACTTTCCCACTAGAGCGCGCCCCGCTAAGCACAACAGCGCAGGCGCAGCGCTCATCTGTCTCCGCACTACGAGATGGCGCTGCCATAGAGACGGACCAAATTCTACTTCCGCTGATCCACGTATTAATATGTAACGCAGCCAAAGAGATTGCTGCTAACGTAGAACCTTTTCTCCTCATGGATCACACTTGCGCAGTGATACATGAACGCGTGATGTATTATAACGAGTGTACAGACCTCTGATTAGTCAGTCTGCAATTGTCTGCACCAGTCTGTACCAGTCTGCATTAGTCTCTACCAGTCTGTACGAGTTCTACATTCGTCTGTACCAGTCTATAGTCAAGTTTCAGTCTGCGCCTAATAAGATTACCATATTCCTGTACATAGCCATGAAGATAAATGTATAGACATTTTTGTCAAGTATCAGAGATATATCTGAGAATAAGATTAATGTACCAATACCAAAGGAACTTCAGATTGTCAATTGTAAATAGCATCCAGAACCAAGTTAAGTAATTTTTATACTTGTTATTATTTTAATAAATGTGTGTGAAAATTAATCAAGTTCTGTTTAAAGTTGGTCACCGTCAATCTGCTACTCTAAGCGTGCAAGTGGCATTTCTATCGTCTGACTTAACGGCAGAAGATAAACACGCCATGATAAGACCACGAGACATATTGCTGACACTCACCTACTTCGTTAGAGCGACAAGTCAAATAATCTGATGGTGTGTGTACTGAAGGCCTTACAGTACGCACACCACAGGTGGTTTGCTGCGGAGCTCCATCTTCAATCATGTGCAATGAACGGTGTGCTCCAAAGCACTTGTGCAACACATACCAGCATTGTGGTATTTCGGCAGAGATGCCACAAATCACATCTGTCCTGTTCTATAGAGCAGACAAGCCTCCGAAACACACGTTCTGTAGGAGTCGCGGACGTCCAGACATTTACCACCTAGCGGTAATTTCATTGTCCTTCTACGACAGTACCTCGTGAACATTCGCAAAGCTTCACCGGTTTGGAGATACTCGTTCACAGGCTCTGCGTAATAATAACCTCCCTTTGTCAGTGTCGCATATTTCAACGGATTTTCCCACTTGCAGCTCATATGTTTGCAAGGGTAATCCCCGTCCATATCTGCTCCGCTTACATGCTTCTGTTACCACGTCACGCGTCCACAACGTCACCAGGCGACATCCAGCGCCGCGGTAGACAGTGGTCATTATGTTTTGGCTTATAAGTGTATGTACATCCAATTTTATAACTTCTACCGATGGATACAAATGGTTCAAACTGCTTTAAGCACTATGGGACTTAACATCTGAGGTCATCAGTCCCCTAGACTTAGAACTACTTAAACCTAACTAACCTAAGGTCATCGCACACATCCATGCCCGAGGCAGGATTCGAACCTACGACCATAGCAGCAGCGCGGTTCCGGACTGAAGCGCCTAGAAACGCTCGGCCACTAAAGGAAACAGCTGAGAACCACAGTCCGCATGAATACTTTAATGACCACAGATCTAAAGTCTCTAATTCAACTTTTCCCACTCCAGTACTTTCTAATTCAGTATCAATACCAGTCCATTCTTCCATACATTGATTTAGTTTCAAATAATTTATTAACCTGTTCTTTCTTAATTTTATGTATTTCTTCATGGATGATACCAAAGCCAAATATTTACCGAACGCGGTATTTTTTCTTCACTTACCCAGTTATTTGTTTATTTTCGCTACTGATTTCGGCTTATGAAGCCATTGCATAATAAATATCTTTTAAATTTGCCAAATGTCTAAATCGGCAGAGTCTTCACAATCTGTGAATTGGTTTACAAAATGTTATAAGTGTTCTGAAAATGCTGACATTTATTTTGAGCATATAATGCGAGAAACATGCACATTTCCCACCTTATATGCACAAAATAAAACTGTCAGATCACCTAGAACAGTTCGTAGACCAATACGAATTGAGACACAGATTGGGAACACGCTGCCACTTTGGATATTTAAAAGATATTTACCAGAATATATATATATATATATATATATATATAATTTTATCTTTTAAATTCGTGAAATATCCAAAGTGGCACTGTGCTGACCAACTGACTCGTCATCAGCCAGCCCAGTCTGCTTAGTGCAGAAGCTTGTAATTGGGAGAGGGTGTCGATCTTATACGGTAGGCGTCGTTTAAGAAGCGATAGGGGATGAAATGTATTTTGAAAATACGTTGCTGTTAAGACAATTTGGAAACCAGACCTACGAAAACTGGTGTTTGGTTTCTCAGTCAGAATTAAAGAAATATATGTTTCAGCATTTTTTGAAATTGTATCCCTGTGGAGGTGAAATAGTGGATGAATTTTTTAAAATAAATCATTAATGAAGAACTACCAAAGTACTTTTAAAGCTACATCTACGAAAACTGGTATTTGTTTCCTCAGTTATAAATAAAAAATTACATGATTCAGTGTTTTTGGAAATTCAATCCCAAAGGAGGTGAAATAGGAGATGAAATGTTTTATGAAAGCATTTTAATGCTAAATCAATGAAAACTTGAGTTCGACTTCTCAGTTAGAAATAAAAAAATAGATGTTTCACTGTCTTTGGAAACAGCAGATGAAAACTATTATGGTAATATCTGATCATGAAAGCATTTTTTTAAGATGTATATATGAAAACTTGAATTTAGCTTCTCTGCTGGAAATAAAAAAATAATCTTTTAATTTTTTTGGAGATTCAACCCCTGTTGTTGTTGTTGTGGTCTTCAGTCCTGAGACTGGTTTGACGTGGCCCTCCATGCTACTCTATCCTGTGCAAGCTTCTTCATCTCCCAGTACCTACTGCAACCTACATTCTTCTGAATCTGTTTACTGTATTCATCTGTTGGTCTCCCTCTACGATTTTTACCCTCCACGCTGCCCTCCAGTACTAAATTGGTGATCCCCTGATGCCTCAGAACATGTCCTACCAACCGATCCCTTCTTCTAGTCAAGTTGTGCCACTAACTTCTCTTCTCCCAAAACCTCCTCATTAGTTATATGAACTACCCATCTAATCTTCAGCATTCTTCTGTAGCACCACATTTCGAAAGCTTCTATTCTCTTCTTGTCCAAACTATTTATCGTCCATGTTTCACTTCCATACATGGCTACGCTCCATACAAATACTTTCAGAAACGACTTCCTGACTCTTAAATCTATACTCGATGTTAACAAATTTCTCTTCTTCAGAAACGCTTACCTTGCCATTGCCATTCTACATTTGATATCCTCTCTACTTCGACCATCATCAGTTATTTTGCTCCCCAAATAGCAAAACTCCTTTACTATTTTAAGTGTCTCATTTCCTAATCTAATTCCCTCAGCATCACCCGACTTAATTCGACTACTTTCCATTATTCTCGTTTTACTTTTCAATATGTTCATCTTATACCCTCCTTTCATGACACTGTCCACTCCGTTCAATTTCTCTTTCAAGTCCTTTGCTGTCTCTGACAGAATTACAATGTCATCGGCGAACCTCAAAGTTTTTATTTCCTCTCCATGGATTTTAATACCTACTCCGAATTTTTATTCGTTTCTTTCACTGCTTGCTCAATATAGAGATTGAATAACATCGGGGAGAGGCTACAACCCTGTCTTGCTCCCTTCCCAACCGCTGCTTCCCTTTCATGTCCCTCGACTCTTATAACTGCCATCTGGTTTATGTACAAATTGTAAATAGCCTTTCGCTCCATGTATTTTACCCCTGCCACCTTTAGAATTTGAAAGAGAGTATTCCAGTCAACATTGTCAAAAACTTTCTCTATGCCTACAAATGCTATAAACGTAGGTTTGCCTTTCCTTAATCTAGCTTCTAAGATAAGTCGTAGGGTTAGTATTGCCTCATGTGTTCCAATATTTCTACGTACTCCAAACTGATCTTCCCCGAGGTCGGCTTCTACCAGTTTTTCCATTCATCTGTAAAGAATTCGCGTTAGTATTTTGCATCCGTGACTTATTAAACTGATTGTTCGGTAATTTTCACATCTGTCAACACCTGATTGGAATTATTATATTCTTCTTGAAGTCTTGCTCAACAGATGGTAGAGTTTTGTCATGACTGGCTCTCCCAAGGCCGTCAGTAGTTCTAATGGAATGTTGTCTTCTCCCGGGGCCTTGTTTCGACTTAGGTCTTTCAGTGCTCTGTCAAATTCTTCACGCAGTATCGTATCTCCCATTTCATCTTCATCTACATCCTCTTCCATTTCCATAATATTGTCCTCAAGTACATTGCCCTTGTATAGACCCTCCACCTTTCTGCTTTCTCTTCTTTGCTTAGAACTGGGTTTCCATCTGAGCTCTCGATATTCATACAAGTGGTTCTCTTTTCTCCAAAGGTCTCTTTAATTTTCCTGTAGGCAGTATCTATCTTACCCCTAGTGAGATAAGCCTCTACATCCTTACATTTGTCCTCTATCCATCCCTGCTTAGCCATTTTGCACTTCCTGTCGATCTCATTTTTGAGACGTTTGTATTCCTTTTTGCCTGCTTCATTTACTGCATTTTTATATTTTCTCCTTTCATCAATTAAATTCAATATTTCTTCTGTTACCCAAGGATTTCTACTAGCCCTCGTCTTTTTACGTACTAGATCCTCTGCTGCCTTCTCTACTTCATCTCTCAAAGCTACCCATTCTTCTTCTACTGTATTTCTTTGCCCCATTCCTGTCAATTGTTCCCCTTATGCTCTCCTTGAAACTCTGTACAACCTCTGGTTTAGTCAGTTTATCCAGATCCCATCTCCTTAAATTTCCACCTTTTTGCAATTTCTTCAGTTTTAATCTACAGTTCATAACCAACAGATTTTGGTCAGAGTCTACATCTGCCCCTGGAAATGTCTTACAATTTAAAACCTGGTTCCTAAATCTATGTCTTACCATCATATAATCTATCTGAAACCTGTCACTGTCTCCATTCTTCTTCCATGAATACAACCTTCTTTTATGATTCTTGAACCAAGTGTTAGCTATGATTAAATTGTGCTCTGTGCAAAATTCTGTCAGGCGGCTTCCTCTTTCATTTGTTAGCCCCGATCCATATTCACCTACTATGTTTCCTTCTCTCCCTTTTCCTACTACCGAATTCCAGTCACCCATGACTATTAAACTTTCGTCTCCTTTCACTATCTGAATAATTTCTTTTACTTCATCACACATTTCTTCAATTTCTTCGTTATCTACAGAGCTAGTTGGCATATAAACTTGTACTACTGTAGTAGGCGTGGGCTTCGTGTCTATCTTGGCCACAATAATGTGTTCACTATGGTGTTTGTAGTAGCTTACCCGCACTCCTATTTTTTTATTCATTATTAAACTGACTCCTGCATTACCCCTATTTGATTTTGTATTTATAACCCTGTATTCTCCTGACCAAAAGTCTTGTTCCTCCTGCCACCGAACTTCACTAATTCCTACTATATCTAACTTTAACCTATCCATTTCCCTTTTTCAATTTTCTAACCTACCTGCCCGATTAAGGGATCTGACATTCCAAGCTCCGATCCGTATAATGCCCGTTTTCTTTCTTCTGATAACGACGTCCTCCTGAGTAGTCCGCGCCCAGAGATGCGAATGGGGGACTATTTTACCTCCGGAATATTTTACCCAAGAGGACGCCATCATCATTTAACCATACAGTAAAGCTGCATGCCCTCGGGAAAAATTACGGCTGTAGTTTCCCCTTGCTTTCAGCCGTTCGCGGTACCAGTACAGCAAGGCCGTTTTGGTTAGTGCTACAAGGCCATATCAATCAATCATCCAGACTGTTGCCCCTGCAACTACTAAAAAGGCTGCTGCCCCTCTTCAGGAACCACACGTTTGTCTGGCCTCTCAACAGATACCCCTCCGTTGTGGTTGCACCTACGGTATGGCTACCTGTATCGCTGAGATACGCAGGCCTTCCCACCAACAGCAAGGTCCATGGTTCTTGGGGGGATTCAACCTCTAAGGAGTTGAAATAGGAGTGAAATATTTTAACAAAATATTTCATTGTGTAAACATTTTTAAAGCTAAATGTTTGAAATTAGTTATTAGCTTCTCAGTTAGAAATGAAGAAATACGTATTTTGCTGAGTTTGGAAAATCAATCGTTAAGGGGTGAAACAGGTCTAGACTCATTCACATACCCAGTCCAAACCACTGAAAACAGAAACTTAAAGTTTGGAGAGAATGTGGATCTCATAGTGTAGGCATCGTTTAGTAAGGGATTGTTGGAAATTGCACTCTTAGGAGGGGGGGGGTGAAATTGGGGCTGAAAGGCATTTTGAAAATTTGTCGCTATTGAGGTAATTTTGAACTTAGAAGAACGAAAACTGATATTTGATATCTCCGTCAGAAATAAAAAAATACGTGTTGCAGCATTTTTGGAATGTCAGCCACTAAGGAGCTATAATGGTGAAAGTGTTTTTGAAAATAAATCGTTAATAAAGAACTACTACAGCCTTTTTAAAGCTACATCTACAAAAACTGATATTTGACTTCTCGGCTGGAAATTAAAAAAAAATGGGTTTTAGTGTTTTTAGAAATTCAATCCCCTCAGGGAATGATATAGGGGATGAACGTTTTTGTGAAATTATTTCATTATGAAAACATTTTCAAAGCTAAATCTGCGAAAATTTGTATTTGGCTTCTTTGTTAGAAATTAAAAAAGACATATTTCATTGCTTTTGGAAATTCAAACTCTAAGGGGGTGAAACAGGGGATGAAAATTTTTAAGAAAATATTTTGTTATGTTAAAGAATTTGTAAAGCTATATCTGCGAAAACTGGTATTTTACTTCTCTTCTACATATAAAGACATATGTGTTGGTAGTGGGGCAAAGACGGTAGTTTTTATACCAAATTCATATGCAAATTAATTAAATTGTGAAAGCTGATTGATTTATAACCTGAACCTGTCGTTCTACTAAGTGGGTGTTCCCCCTACCCCTGCCCTCCCCTCCTTCTCCCCCACCCTTTAGGGAAAAGGGACACTTGTTCAGTTCTGAGACACTTGTCCTCCACCTGGCAAATCCCCTAGCCCTCCAATCCCCTCCTCCACTTTCCCTCTCACCTACCCCACTTCTCCTCCCTCCCCTCCCTCACTTGTGAATTGGCAAGAAAAAGACTTTGTGTGTGCTGAGCTCTGGACTTTTTCCGATCACATGCAAATATGTTCACCTTACTGTGTGCCCTAGTCGACAAAATCACTCGAAATTGGTAAGATACTACTAAAACGATAACTGAAACAATCCTATAAACTGGTCTACACATTGAAAAACTTCTTAGAAGTCACAGAGTGCTAGAAAAAAACGAGAACAATAATGGAGGTTAAAATCTGACTAAACGCACAAAACCCCATACAGCTCATCTCTCCTAAGTTGTTGTATCATAAACAAACGCCATTGATAATAACACTGTTCTAAAAAGCAGGTGTTCTAATTCAATACACTATGCTAAAATCGATTGCATATGGCGGATAATAATTCCAATCCCAAAGAAAGCAGGTGTTGACAGATGTGAAAATTACCGAACTATCAGTTTAATAAATCACAGCCGCGAAATACTAACGCGAATTCTTTACAGACGAATGGAAAAACTGGTAGAAGCCGACCTCAGGGGAGATCAGTTTGGATTCCATAGAAATAGAACACGTGAAGTAATACTGACCCTGCAACTTATCTTAGAAGAAAGATTAAGGAAAGGCAAACCTACGTTTCTAGCATTTGTAGACTTAGAGAAAGCTTTTGACAATGTTGACTGGAATACTCTCTTTCAAATTCTGAAGGTGGCAGGGGTAAAATGCAGGGAGCGAAAAGGTATTTACAATTTGAACAGAAACCAGATGGCAGTTATAAGAGTCGACGGACATGAAAGTAAAGAAGTGGTTGGGAAGGGAGTGAGACAGGGTTGTATCCTCTCCCCAATGCTATTCAATCTTTCAATCTTTATATTGAGCAAGCAGTAAAGGAAACGAAAGAAAAATTCGGAGTAGGTATTAAAATCCATGGAGAAGAAATAAAAACTTTGAGGTTCGCCGATGACATTGTAATTCTGTCAGACACAGCAAAGGACTTGGAAGAGCAGTTGAACGGAATGGACAGTGCCTTGGAAGGAGGATATAAGATGAACATCAATAAAAGCAAAGCGAGAATAATGGAATGTGGTCGAATTAAGTCAGGTGATGCTGCGGGAATTAGATTAGGTAATGAGACACTTAAAGTAGTAAAGGAGTTTTGCTATTTGGGGAGAAAAATAACTGATGATGATCGAAGTATATAGGATATAAAATGTAGACTGGCAATGGCAAGGAAAGCGTTTCTGAAGAAGAGATATTTGTTAACATCTAGTACAGATTTAAGTGTCAGGAAGTCGTTTCTGAAAGTATTTGTATGGAGTGTAGCCATGCATGGAAGTGAAACATGGACGATAACTAAGAATGCTGAAGATTAGATGGGTAGATCATATAACTAATGAGGCGGTATTGAATAGGGTTGGGGAGAAGAGAAGTTTGTGGCACAACTTGACTAGAAGAAGCGATCGGTTGGTAGGACATGTTCTGAGGCATCAAGGGATCACCAATTTAGCACTGGAGGGCAGCGTGGAGGGTAAAAATCGTAGAGGGAGACCAAGAGTTGAATACACTAAACAGATTCAGAAGGATGTAGGTTGCAGTAGGTACTGGGAGATGAAGAAGCTTGCACAGGATAGAGTAGCATGGAGAGCTGCATCAAACCTGTCTCAGGACTGAAGACCACAACAACAACAACACTAGTTGTCTACTGCAAGACAAAGAGATTAGCAAACAGCAGCAGTGTCAGTGACAAACGCCCTAGGCAAGGAGAATTACCTGGTAAGTACACATCCAGATCAATAACTGTGCCTTTTTTCTCGGAATTCTTTCACTAATAACTTCATAGTATTGAATACATGTCTTATTCTTGGTGTTTCAGCGCATATCCATGAAACAGTGGATCAAGTGGAAGCTCAGAGGCAGCAGCAGCAGCAGTAGCATCAGCATCTTGTTCTTCTTCATAGTACTCTCTGTATATATAACATGTTGCTGAGCCATATTCGTTTCACTAAAAATATTTCATCATAGTGTTGAGTGTATACATAGCATGTCGTTGTCTGAGACATATTCTTTGTTGTTGTAGATGATTTCGAATAGCAGGAGCAGGGTGGACAGAGGCTGTGATACCTTCCTCATCACAGCTCTCACGTACATGCACATTCTAAATTTTTTTTTCAGTTTTGTGTGTGTATGTTTTCTTATTATTAAATAAATATGTTACTGTTGTAGGTGATTTTGGTGACCTCGATTGATGGACCCACGGTGGTTCAGGCGAGAATGACGAGATGGCACAATGGGTGGAAGAGATGGAGAGGGAGCTGCATCACCATGAGGAGATGCCAGAGTTGATTCCCAATGAGATGATGGATACGTCATGGAGCCAGAGAAATATACATAATTTTTATACATACTCAGTCTGCTTATATACAATCAGTGTCCTTTCCTTGCAGCAGTAGCAGTAAGCAATGCTGTACTTACTTTTTTTGTTATTTTTCTTTTCCCAGCAGGTGTCTCACCACACCACACAACGGCACAGGTTCAGAGGGGTGCGAAGGAACTGTTATACAGACAGCCCTGGAAGACATGTCTTGTTGTGACATGAGAAGCCATGGCAGCCATCTTGTAACGCCGGAAATGCATATCCTCCTATTTCCATCTATTGCACTGCAAATTTTTTTCCTTATTTTGTTACCTGAAGATATAACATTTCTGTGTCTTTGTATATTGTAATGGTTTTGCTATTTGTATATATATGCATTTATGTCGATGTATAATTGGTTTGTTTTGTGAATATTATTTGTATTTATACGCTGGGTCTGGCCTAGT
Organism: Schistocerca nitens; assembly: GCF_023898315.1. Classification (NCBI taxonomy): domain Eukaryota; kingdom Metazoa; phylum Arthropoda; class Insecta; order Orthoptera; family Acrididae; genus Schistocerca; species Schistocerca nitens. The sequence continues at coordinate 850,904,948 of NC_064617.1, forward strand.
GAAAACTATACTATCGAACGAATACATCGATAGATCGTGTGGAGAACGAAAGTGTTTAGGATCTTTGGTAGTGTTAACTCTGCCGCGTGGAGCGCTGGCTGAGCAGAAAGAGTTTGGCTGGGGTGGGGCAGTGGAGCTGGTGTGTTGTGTGACGCTCCCGCGAGTTGCCGCGCGTTCGGGGTTGGGCAGCATGTAATTGCGCTCGACTGGCTATGGTAGTTTCTAGCACGGTGTCGCGGACGGGAAGCATTAGCTGGCACACATCAAGAGCCCGTTTCGCCTGGTGACCGTGTCGAGAAGAAGGCGCGCCAGCATCCAGCTTCTGCAACAGCGACGGCCGACAATGAGTGACTGTCGCCACCTCCCCAATCGACGACTGCAAACCTTCAATCAACCAAAAGGAAGACTGGAAGCACGTAAAGTTTTAGAACTGTATGGCAGACCTCAGCTTTTCAAACTGTTCAAATCACAAAATTACAGCAACGTAGCATGAACTTTTGTTGCTCATTGTCCCAATTGCATTACCAAGCAGGGTCCCTTCGTTTTCCGAAATGAACCCGAGTGTCGTTGAAATTCAAACGCCAGCATCATTCGATTTCACTGCTTTAATTTCAAAGTTCAGTTAAGGTATTCATAGCTGGCTACAATATTTAGATTACACAGTCACAAATTAAGAGTGCGAGTTTTGTTACCGTATTTTAGCTTACCTGTGACTGCAGCTCAGCTTGGTACGTACTAAATTTTACTATTGTTAATTGTTCAGAATCATTTAATTCAAAATCAAAGTTAAATCTGTTATTTCTAAATTGCGTGGATTCAAGTAGCTTTTGAAATGATTGTTGAGGTAGTCCAAGACTAACCGTATTTTACTGAATTTCGATGTGCTTCAGAAAGAAAGCTAACTATTAACTTCAGTCACTAAATTAACTTTCGATTTTCCGGTTTTATTAATTCTTTTGCTAAATTAAGTCAGAGTGTAGCGAAATTTATTGCTTCTGACAAACTTTCAGTTTTCACACTACACGTGTCAACCTTCAGTTGCTACACTTCTAGTGCTAATTATATGTGTAATAACCTTTCTTTTTCAGTTACTATAGTAATTGTCCTTAGGACTGGCGACCGTAATTTCCCCCAAATCTCAAATATCTAATTACCGCTAGTTAATTGTTAACGTGACGGCCGCACATTTACTTTCTTTATTAACTTTACCCCTTTTCAAAATTAATTTCCACCAGTTTCATTTGCATTTTTCCTTTCATAAAGATGTAACCCTTTCCTCCCTCTTTACCGACAAATTAACTTCGGTGACGATTGCTTTTCCCAAATTTCCATTAGGTACACGCGGTTTAATTTTTCACTGTCATTAAGGTCGATAAGTGAAGGGGAGGTTACAACCTACATAGCCACTCGACTGCATCAGCACCGCTCTGCCGTCCATGAGCCACCCTCCATTTGGCAACTGGTTCAGGGTTTTAGCAACAGACATCTATGCAAGTCCCTGCTTCTCCATGCAGATATCATCAGCAGCACCATCTCAACTAATTACAGTAATAGTAGTAACCCTATGGCTAGTGGCAGAGCCCTCTCCCATCCTTTTAGTGGACAGCATCAAATCAGTAATGCCATTCCAGAATTAAATTACAATGTGATTGCGGATGCATTTGAGGAGCAGATGTCTTTCACAGATCACGAATCCATCAGGGGGTACAAAGACCCAATAATGTTTCTCAAAACGCACATTCCTGTTTTGGAAACAGAGCAACTCAAAGTCATTAGCGATCCACGGTATTCCGCCATTAAACACAGCACCGTGTTATGCTGTTGACTATCAAACAAGGTAACAGTGGTGTTCATCAGGCGAGCCTTCACTATCTTTGGGGGGATAATAACGTGATATTGCAGAGCAGATCAAACGCCAAATGGTTCGAAAAATCCACGTTGAGTGCTATACAGATCCAGGTTTCCAAGATGAAAATTCGAGGGTTAGCTAAAGCACTCAGCCGAATACCACACCTCGACATCTATACAAATGTCTGTGATCCTGTGAATGGAGGGTCTATCTATAGCAAGCTTCCAAATGACATATATGATCATTCCTGGCTTGTGAGAGAACTTGAGCATCCAGGTAGGTACCATGTGCATAAAGACACTATCCCTGGGGAGGGGGTGTATAACTTTGATGGTATCGAGTTCCCCATCGAGATCCAGGACATGTCTAAATTTGATGCACGGAATACCAGTATCTTGGTTAATGTTTATGGCCTGAAACGCGAGTCAGATGAACAGGACAAGCATGTTGTCATTGGACCCCTATATACGATTTTGTCGTTGAGCATAAGCTGCATGTAAACATGCTACTAATCTCAGATGGAGACAGAAAAGACTATGTTTCGATCAAAGACATATCCTGACTCCTATACTTCCAACTGAGCATACAGAAATGTATGAATCATATTTGCTTAAGGTGTTTCATTGCCTTTTCAGCAGTCGAATTTCTAGCAAAGCATCCAGTAGAGTGCAGTTCCAAGGACCCAGTACATGTTATCATGCCTACTGAGCAAAAGAAATTCATGAAGTTTAAGAATGCTAACCATCAGGAGCGATTCCCATTTGTTGTGTATGCTGACTTCAAGTGCCTTCACACTCCTGTGACCCACAGTGAAGGTGACCCCAACATCACACACTACTTCACAGAAAAACACATACCACATGCGACAGTCCACCAAGTGGTGTCACCCTATGATTCTAGTTATAACCGCTATGAATATTATGTCGGGGATAATCCTGCACTTTAGTTGCTCACTGAGCTCGAAAAACTTGCATGGCAGATTGAAAAGCATTTCCGAGATCAAATCGCAGATTCTGAATGATAAGGAAGTTGACTGTCATATTTGTGGGCTGCCATTAGATAGAAAAGCAGAAACTCCTCATAGAGACCACTGTCATTTTACAGGGAAGTTCAATGGCGCAGCTCACAACACATGCAATTTGAAGTATCGATTATCACGACACATGCATGTTTTCTTCCATAATTAAAGTGGGTATGACAATTACTTTCTTGTTGAGGACTTGACCAATTTTGGTATGGAGAAAGATCAGGTCAATGGCCTGCTGTGATCGTCGAGAAATATATTTCTTTCCCCAAACGAATGGCGCCAAGAATTACACTTCACTTCGTTGACTCACTCTGATATACGCAATTGCCACTCCAGAAATTTATTTGAAAGTCTACTGCTGAAGCATATGCATATCACTCGAGGAAAAGTGTCCACATGTAACTAAGAAGGGGTATTCTCCATATGATTATCTAGATAGTATGCCAGAACTCAAGGAAACCGGAATACCAGACATAACTGCGTTCTCTAGCAACCCCATTGGCGATACCATAGTGGATGCAGATTATGAGCATATTCTGAACGTTTGGATGGAATTCAATATTCATGATTTAGGAGACTACACAAGACTTTACATGGTCATGGATGTGTGTTTGCTTCTGGACGTTTACGAGAAATTCCGGCGTCTACACATTACCACATATTCCTTGGATCCCGTCTTTTACTGCACAGCACCTGTGTTGTCTTGGGATGCTATGCTCAAGAAAACGAAGCGCAACATCGAACTATTAACTGATGCTGATATGCTTCTTTTCTTTGAGTAAGGGATCCATGGGGAACTTTGCCAACATGCACATAGGCACGCCAAGGCAAATAACCAACTTATAGGTGAGAGGTTCAGTGTATCCAACAATTCAAGCTACATCTTATATCTTTATGTCAATAATTTATACGGGCACACCATGTAACAATAGTTGCCGATTCGCGAATTTCTTTGGCTGTCCAATGATGAATGCATTGGATTAGGTGAAACTGTACATAGTAGGTGTGTTGTGGCTGATTCTGATGTAGGGTATGTGATTGAGGCAGGACTCACATAACATGTTAATTAACATGATGTGAACGCCAATTTGCCACTGTGTCCAGAGCAACTAGTTCTGCAAGGAGACCCCCCCCCTCAGAACTGATGACAACGCTAGAGAATAAGCTAAAAACTAAACTCCGCTCGAACAGGACATAAAAGCCCAATGGCACCGACCGGCTGCCGTGTTATTCTCAGCCCACAGGCGTCACCGGATGCGGATATGGAGGGGTATTTGGTAAGCACACCGCTCTCTGGGCCGTTTCCGAGACCGGAGCCGCTACTTCTCAATCAAGTACCTCCTCAGTTTGCCTCACAATGGCTGAGTGCACCCCTCTTTCCAACACCGCTCGGCAGACCCGATGTTCACCTATCCAAATCCAAGCTCAGCCCGACAGCACTTAACTTCGGTGATCTGACGGGAACCGGTGTTACCACTGCAGCAATGCCACTGGCCCCTGGAGAATAAGCATACATACATTATTTGTTATCGTAATCTCCAGCAGTGTCTCAGATTGGTGATAAAACTGTTTAGAATCACCCAGACTATCTTCTTCAAGCAATACCCCTGGTTGAAGGAGTATATCGATTTGAATACGACACTGATGGCTTCTGTGGCGTGTGACTTTGGAAAAGATTTTATTAAATTAATGAATAAGTCATTCTGGCAAAACAATGGAGAATTTGACAGAACATCGCTATATTTTGATTACAACCAAATGGGATGGGCGTTATGGCATAACAAAATGTATTGCCAGACCAAATTTTATATGGGGCACAATATTCAATGATAACTTTGTTTCTGTGGAGAAGTTGAAGGTTACAGTAAGCTTCAATAAACTTTCCTATGTGGGGATGTGCACATTAGACCGATCCAAATTCCTAATATAGCACTTTCATTATCAGTTTGCGAAATCTCATTTCGCTGATTCTAAGTTTTCTAAGGTAGCTTGATTTATTGCTGAAAGAACAGCGATCCATATGAAGTAATAAGGTGCCACAATGAAGATTTCGACGTTTCTTTATACACACCTGATAATCCTTGTAGAATTGCTCCACACAACAAGAAGGTTATCAGTCTAACGAAAGATGAGCGAATGGATCACCGTTTGTTGAATTTGTAGGTCTGCAAGCAAAAATATATTCATGTCACACATTGCAATGTGCCACCCAGAGGTGGTCTAGGGGTGTGCGACGTGAGCCATCAAGAGCCCTCTTTATCGAAGACTATTTGTAGTGTCTGTGTGCTCCACCGCAGCCGCAACATATGGTGCGACAAACTAGTATAGAATCAAGAGGACATGAGGAGTACACTGTGCTGCAATCTATAATCGGCCTGTCGCCTCATGACTATAAAATGATCATTTGTGATGATCGGACTGAAACTCTTCCATACTCATAATATTCACCTGGTGAGAGAGAGGGGGTGGAAGAGACTCTGATTCAGTGAGAGGGAAGAATGAGACTGGTTGTAAATGTTGCACTACAGTGTGGTCCTTTTATCACAGTGTAATAATTCTGTGTGTGTGTGTGTGTGTGTGTGTGTGTGTGTGTGTGTGTGACAGAGTGAGAGAGTCATCTAAATATTTATTTATTTATGCACACCATGTGTGTGAGGAATGTGTGCTGTGTATATATATATATATATATATATATATATATATATATATATATATATATTTTTTCTAAACAAAGTCTGTACACCATGTGCATCAACAAAGCTGTACCTGTAGAATATCTGTCGCATTCGGGAGGACGACGGTTCAATCCTGCGTCCGGCCGTTCTGATTTAGGTTTTCCGTGATTTCCCTAAATCGCTCCAGGCAAATGCCGGGATGGTTCCTTTCAAAGGGCACGGCCGACTTCCTTCCTTGTCCTTCCCTAATCCGATGAGACCGATGACCTCGCTGTCTGGTCTCCTTCACCTACAACAACAACAACAACATAAAATATCAGCACACAATGTGTGTTGACAAAAATTGTACGTCATGAAAACAGATTAGTTTTTAAGTTTCACCTGCAAAGCTAGTCATCCAAGTTTGATTAGCGTTTTTAAGTGTAGATGTATGCTTCCTTGGTAGTCCATCGAAATTATTACTGTTGAACCAGCGCTATTATGTGAACTATCAAACTGATCATTCAGATAAAACAATTGTCAACCAGTGCTATTGTTAGGTGGACTGTGGATTTATATAGTTTTTAGTGCAAGAAAACAAAATTACCTGTGCATTAAAGGAATATTACGTTACATTTTTTTTCTTAAGAACCAAATTGTGTAACTGTATCTAAAAATGTATCTTCGCATTACAAATATTATTATGTAGTTTTTTTTAAGTATCAAATTGTATATATCATCTGAGATGTGATTTTTAAAAAATGTATATGTGAGAACTGAATGTAAATGAATTCGTTACCATACATCTTTTTGTCATTATTTACAAAAATCCTATCTCCATTGCTATGTATAAAGGATGTGCAAGATACTAACGACATTAGTTTTGAATCTGAAGGTGTAGTTTAACTTGGACGATAACAAAATACATAGAATGGTTGTAAGGGATTACGACTATCAAGCAGCATGATATCATCAGTATTGATGTAGTATCTGGGCAAAACTATATACTATCAAGGTGGAAGCAGGGTGAAAAGAAATCATAAACAGATTGTGAGATAAAAATTCATTTATTTTTCATTCAACTTAAAAGGATTTCATTAGTAGACACAACATAGTTTTCACACATCTTCTTCTTCTTCTTGATTCGATGGAGAACAGGACACCTGTGGGATTCCAGGTCTTGAATGGCAGCAAAATTGAAGATTCGATCCATCCATGTGGTCTTCTCCTCGCTTTTGACGTAAATGATGGTATCCGTGTGGCCAAATAATTGAAGAGACATCACCATATCATTCCAGTGAATTACATGGTAGAAACGTGTTAACCGCATTGCACTGCTGTGTTTTAGCACATTTCACGTCCTTGAAAGACCTCAGCGATGCAATGGTTGCTGAGACTGTCTCTATTATACCAGCATCTTATGTGTATGCTATGAATGCAACTTCTTTAAATATAAACTGTCTAAGTTCATCAGTATTGGAACCCTGACCGTCTAAAATGATGTTCACATGTTGAGATGCCATTGTGAAGTGCTCTAAGTATGGCTCAGTACCTGTGCGTTTATACAGCTCATTGCACAACACCGGTGAGCGGGCAATAGTTAATGGTACTTTCATGTATGACTAGAGCACACACTGGAGAGTGTTCTGGGAAATTTGCCGAAGATTCAGGTTTAGTTCGTACATCCATAGGCCCAGATTTAACTGTCTCGCTCTGTTTTGAGCAGTCTGTTATGACGACTGGCGCCAGCTCCTTGAATTTCCATGAGTTTAGTAGACATCCTCTTCTTCGTCGTAAGAAGCACGAAACCTTGCATACCTATCATATGTTAGACTGTATACACTTTCATCCCATCGCATGTAGAAATTATCATATGGGTAGAATTAGGACTTCAGGTAGTCTCTGGTATTAGTTAATCTGCAATCATTTGCTATATTACCTCTTCTAATGGTCTGAAATGAAATTATGATGAACCTGGGCGTCTCCAATTGAGCAGAGGTTTTAATATACCACATTTGTCTGCTTGCAGTCGGTAGTACTGAATACTCGCAAACCTCCCATGAATGGAAAGATAACTGTAGAAATACACTGGCATCCAGAACTTTTATAAGTTTCAAACACTGCTCATCCGATACACTGATGTGTGGCATTTTCCATATTATTTTATTGATTGTGATCTCATTCTCCTCTTGAGAGCCTTGAATGTATGAGCTGTTATCTGTTGCACTTCGTACCGCAATAAGTTCTACATCTACATATATACTCCGCTAGCCACCAAGCGGTGTGTGACGGAGGGACAATTCGCGCAAAAGTCATATTCCCCACCACCTACACCACCTCCCTACTCTCTGTTCCACTCGCGGATCGCGCGAGGGAAAAACGACTGTCTGAACGCCTCAGTACAAGCTCTTATTTCCCTTATCTTTGAATCGTGATCATTGCGCGATTTCAAAGTTGGTGGTAATAATATATGCTCTACATCCTCGGTGAAGACAGGATTTCGGAATTTAGTGAGCAGCCCCTTCTGTTTAGCGTGCAGTCTATCTGCAAGTGTGTCCCACTTCAAACTTTCTATGAGATTTGTAACGCTCTCGCGATGGCTAAATGTACCAGTCACGAATCTTGCCGCTCTTCTTTGAACCTTCTCAATCTCTTGAATCAGACCCAACTGGTAAGGGTTCCATACAGACGAACAATACTCCAAGACTGGACGAACTAACGTATTGTAAGCTGTTTCCTTTGTTGAAGGACTGCATCGCTTCAGGATTCTACCAATAAACCACAATCTAGAGTTCGCCCCTTACTTGTGTAATCTGATCATTCCATTTGAGATCATTTCGAATAGTCACACCCAGATACTTGATCGACGTTACCGCTTCCAAAGATTGGGCATTTATTTTGTACTCGTACATTAATGGGGATTTTCGTCTTGTTATACGCAGTAGGTTACACTTACTAATATTGAGAGATAGCTACCAGTCATTATGTTCAAATGTGTGTGAAATCTTATGGGACTTAATTGCTAAGGTCATCAGTCTCTAAGCTTACACACTACTTAACCTAAATTACCCTAAGGACAAATACACACACACACCCATGCCCGAGGGAGGACTCGAACCTCCGCCGGGACCAGCCGCACAGTCCATGACTGCAGCGCTCCAGACCGCTCAGCTAATCCAGCGCGGCGCCAGTAATTACACCAGGCATTTATTTTCTTCAAATCCTCATTAATTTGTTCGCAACTTTCGTGTGATACTACTTTCCTGTAGACTACAGCTTCATCGGCAAACAGTCTAAGGCCGCTGTCGATACTACCAACCAGATCGTTTATGTAAATCGTAAAAAGCAGAGGACCTATTACGCTGCCCTGGGGCACACCTGAAGTAACGCTTGTTTCTGTTGAAGTCATCCCGTTCAGGACGACATACTGCTCCCTGTCTGTTAGAAAACTTTCTATCCAACCGCATATGTCATCGGATAGATCGCAAGTGCGCACTTTTTGTAGCAAGCGAATGTGCGTAACTGAGTCGTACGCCTTTAGAAAGTCGAGAAATACAGCATCAACCTGGGAGCCAGTATCTAGAGCCTGTTGTATATCATGCACAAAGAGAGCCAGCTGAGTCTCGCATGACCGCTGTTTCCTAAAACCGTGCTGGTTTCTGCATATGAGCTTCTCAGAGTCTAGAAAGGTCATTATGTCTGAACACAAAATATGTTCCATGATTCTACAACAAATCGATGTTAGTGAAATTGGTCGGTAATTATGTGCATCCGATTTTCTACCCTTCTTATAGATTGCTATTACCTGGGCCTTCTTCCAGTCCCGTTTTCCTGTTTACCATTTAGAACAATTCGCAGCATATCCTCAAAGAATACCAGAAACAGTTCTGGAGGTATAAATGCAGTAAATCTCCTATACTCTGCCACTGTTCTACCCATAAATCGTTCAAATCCGATGGAGAAGCAGAGACATACGTTTTATGAGCTGATGTTATGCCTACATTGCATGTATGGTCAATCTCGACCCCATTAATTTCATATTGTATCTCATGTAACAGGAACGCTAGAGCATTGTGTGTAAGGTTCTATGCCACTGTAGCAATACCATCCCTTTTTGTAAATGATCGATCGAGATATATGAAACTCCTGCACAGAAGGGTTAAAGCATGTTGTTGCTAAATGAGCATCCTAATTTCATCGTTCTTGTTGATCGTGGTTAAGGCATAATGTTTATGCGAGAAGTACTGTTGGCATATAATGTCATTTCCATCGTGCTAGTCATATCTAACTGCATCATTGCGAAGTTTCAGCCTAGTGACTTAAGAAACTCGAAGTCTGCACTTATTATCACCTTGCCGTTCTATTGGAAAGTGCCGCGCTTTGCGTTGTCCACATTGATTTTATACCTTATGTCATACTGTCTTCGTTGATAGTATGAGGACGCTAGGAAGCTGCTGTAAGTCCTGGCTGGTAGAATGTCATCACCGCTTCCAGACAGGCCCCAGCTGGTTGATGGGCGCCGCCACCGCTTCCGGGCTTCAACATGTTCGAGGTCACTGCTGGCACCACTTTAGATGTAGTCATACAATGATTTCCTCGCAACGAAAGTGAGTCTGTTATCCTAATCCACAATATGCAGCTTCAGATAGTCCAACGTCTGAACTGTTACTGCAAGGTAAATAGCGTTTGAAGGTTTCTCAATGATCTTATACCCTGTTCCAACTGATGGGGAGAATCCATAAATTGTGTGAATCAATCTGTTATTGAGGTAAGAGTTTTTTGCAAAGGTACGCTCGGCACAGATTGTACTGACAGAGTATATCCACTGACTGGTCGGATCTATAAAATTTATTAGCGTCCTTCTTCAAAACCTGTCCTTCTGTGAAATCCAGTAGCCATCCTACTGAACCTTTCTGGTTAAAGTCAAAGTCTTTATATCAGATTTAAGTATACTGATGGTTGGTTGTAACACAATCCCTTTTCCAGACCATTTTAAAACATCGTTTACATCATCAGTATTAAAAGAAACGGTAACACACTTGAGCAGATATTAATTGTAAGCAGTCTATCCGGTAGAATAGCTAATAATCTTTTTTTATTTAAGAGAGAACTACTCCTTTCTTGTATGGTTTCAAGTATAGCCCTTTTCCAATGGCTACTACTTCCGTCACGTTGTTATGTCTCCTTGCCTTCTCTAGCTGCTCCCGGGGGTTCTGTGCATCCTTGACTGTTCTGGCAACAGCTGCAGCACCATCAGCCAGTGAACCCATCGCTGAGGGACCTTCGAGGGCAGGAATGAGGAAGGAGACAGTTCCGCCTGATGTCTTGGGTATCGGCAGAACCTAGGGTGCATTAACCAGTCCTTAATGCTTCAGAACGCTTTTAACTGCTTACATCGCTGTCAGGATACAGATTTTTAGCACCTTTGCCCTGGCTTCTTCTCATCATCGTTATCTTATACTTTGGTACACGACCTCTGACGTTCATAACTTCCTTGAAATTCACACCCAAGCCAAATTAATTTAGCCACGCATGGTTTTATCAACTACAAATGCTACAATGCACTGCCCTATATCAATATCCTTTCTCGCATGTATTGCCTTGGCTTTATCAGCTACAATTCGGTCTGCAGCTTGACGTCCTGGGAGATTTTTATGTTCTGCATATGAAATGTCATTGTTCCAAACATCCCTCATCTTCTTCTACTTTTTCTTCTTCTTTTGCTTGTGCCGTTGTCCCACAGTTGTCGCAGGGTCGGCATAGTTCAGTCTGAGTTGGCATGGTTAATGGAAGGGGTGGCCAGATGCCCTTCCTGTCGCCACTCCGTACCCCCTGGGACGGAATCAGTGCACCCCAGCTGCCTGCATAGAGCGTAAACCATGAAAGAATGAGAATGTGTTTCAGATGTCTGCGAGTCGTGTAACTGAGGCGGGACGCGGCGACCAGCCCAGTATTCACATAGTGGGATATGGAAAACCGCCTAAAAACTACATTCAGGCTGGCCAGCACACTGGCCCTTCGTCGTTAATCCGCTGGGCGTATTCGATCCGGGGCTGGCACAAACCCGAGTCCAGGAAGCAGCGCATTAGCACTCTCGGCTAACCTCATCATGCAAACACACCTCCGAGTCCAGGAAGCAGCGCATTAGCGCTCTCGGCTAACCTCGTCATGCAAACACGCCTCATCATGCAAGTTAACCCCATTATCCCCACGAAGTGAACGTCTTTGACGCTTTGAACCAGGGCCACAGCAATAATACCGCGGAATGTGCAGTTCGACTAGAAGTTTGTCGAGAATACCAATACCTCCTTTAATGTGTCTCCTGTTGCACATATTATAATACTGTGATGGCTGCGCTCCATGAATCTCATCAAATACCAAATCGTCAGCGTCAATCCAACTGTTTTGTGCTGCAGGGAAACCAAGCTATTTCCTCGACGTTTTATGAAGCACCCTATGAGAAACACACATGGTTCTGAGCTCTTCTGCATTTCCTCTGTGTCACTGCTATCCTTTAAGATGTAAGTTCTGGGATTTGTTTTCTACACACTGGAGACAGTGGATATCTCACTAGACCAGTTTGGGATGGATGACTTATCAGGTGCTGAAGCTTCCTGGCAGATTAAAACTGTGTGCCAGACTGAGACTAGGACAGGGAACCTTTGCCTTTTGCTGGCTTCCTGGACTCGGGTAGTGTGCCAGCCCCGGATCGAATACGCCCAGCGGATTAACGACGAAGGGCCAGTGTGCTGGCCAGCCTGAATGTAGTTTTTAGGCGGTTTTCCAAGACTGAGTCAGCCAAGCACGACGAACGACCCATCCTCACAGCTTTAATTCCGCCAGTAGCTCGCCTCCTACCTTCCAGACTTCACAGAAGCTCTCCTGCCATAGCACTTGCCCGCGAAAGGCAAAGATCCCGAGTTTGAGTCTCGGTCTTGCACACAGTTTTAATCTGCCAGGAAGTTTCATATCAGCGCACACTCCGCTGTAGAGTGAAAATTTCATTCTCAGATGCTGCCTTGTGTTTTGAGATACATACTAACTCACCCACCTTAAATTTCTGTTGACGTGGAGCCCACATTTTAATACGATAGAATTCCATTTCCATCAGTCCATTGTCACGAACATTGATTGGTCTCATTTTTATTGTGCTGTATTTGGTTCGATTACACTGTGCAGTTATTTCTGGGAGGATATCCTTCCATTTGTATGAATAACGAAGATTAAAACACATCCACATTTGAGCTTTCATCATTATGTTCAGATATTCCACGATACTCGCCTTCATGTGAGTGAATATTGAGTAGTGACGTATTCCATACTGCTGCATCACGGTCTTAAAATACCTTTTGTAAAACTCTCCACTATGAACAGTTTGAAGAGTGTCCGGGCGTCGATTCGTCCCTCTCTGCAACAAACGCTCAAACATCACTGTGATATCTTACTCGCAGCTTCGAATCCTGCCTCGGGCACGGATGTGTGTGATGTCCTTAGGTTAGTTAGGTTTAAGTAGTTCTAAGTTCTAGGGGACTGATGACCACAAGATGTTAAGTCCCATAGTGCTCAGAGCCATTTGAACCATTTTTTATATCTTACCCAGTTTTTATTTTAACAGGTACAGCCCAGGGAAATTTAGAGTATGTGCCAATGACCATTAAAACATATTTGAATCCATCGTTAGCATGTGAATATATCCTCATACCTACAAGATCAGCCTACCGTAACTTATCCAAACCTTCAATCATAACATGCCCAAGAGGATATGTTTGCGTGCTGGTTTGTACAGTTCTCAAACTACTGTCTCCATACTTATTTGATGATACCTTTCTCTAAGCTCGGAAATTATTGAAACAAACTCACTCAAATGAGCAGTATTACCAGCAGCAGCTGATGCCATTAGCAATCGTAGTCGATCTATTAGCTCATTGGGATCGTCATAGCATATAACCTGCGGGGGTCGATTACTGACTGTATTATTCTGGATGTTAATTACACCACCAATGCTATATTGAGCATCTAATATAGGTTCTGTAATGATTTCCCGCTTTCCTATGTACACTACTGGAGTATTTCACCATACAGTTCCTGTTCTTTGGGTGAATAATTCACAGTTTTTGTGGGATTTAGGAAAACGAGGTTCATTAGATCAGTTGTTCTTTGAAATTTCCTATCGCCTAACTCTACTGTTTTTTTTTTTTTTCTTTTAAACTTACAGGCTGCGTGCCCAACATGTATGGTTTCACACCACTGACACAAAATTTTTTATCTATCCTATCATCACTTCGATGGTTAATCAAATCAGCAATGCCATCATCGTCATGTAATTTTACTGAGAGTTCATCGAGAGATTCAGTAACTGGTTTAATGGTTTCTCTCAGTGTCTGCTCTCAATCCAAATGTCCTAATCTTAGCCGCCGTAACTTCTCTCGTACAGCCTTCCATGCCATCGTGACCTGATGCTTAGCCAGCATTCTGTTATGTACTAACAAGGGAAACTCCCTATCGCACCCCTCTCAGATTTAGTGGCAAGATGGACCAGTGGATAGCCCATCAAGTACAGAACACAGATAAAGCATGAAAACACGAAGAAAGTGCACTGAATGGTGAAAAAAGAAGCAAAATAGAAGCGGTGAAGGATGCAAATCAAGATGTGCGAATCTGAATAGCTATGATGTCGTGGTTGTGTGGTCACGGTGTTGGAATGTACAGGGGGAGACCATGTTCAAATCTCCCTCGTGCTATACATCATTTTTCACAAAATTATGAACCTTCCGCCTGGTTATCGATGTGGCTGTTCTCCTTCTGTAGTCTTGATAATTGTTATACTACACACTGATTATAAAATATGAGTAATGTGGTAAAAATATATTACTGTCGCAAGTAAATGTGAAGAATAGTGAGAGCAGGCGAGTATCACTTATACCTCTCACAGAACAGAAAACAACAAATAAACGGGTGTGAACTATAATATAACAAAGGTATTCAAGGATCAAAACTTCCGAAACGGAATGCACGAGTCATACCGTGTGGTACTTTTGTAGAACAAATAGGAGGTATGTCTGTCTGGGGGTCCCTTCCTTACACCTCACTACTGCAGACGGACGCTGCACCACAACACAAACACAAATTTGAATACAGAGAACAGATACGTCAATGACCAGACATAATGTTCATAATTTTGTGAAAAAAGAATAGGCCACGAGAGAGAAATTTGCACATGGATTTCCCCTGTCACAGTCCATGACCGTGCCCATACAACCATGATATCTTACTTACATAGTTTCGCTCGATGTTGCATATCTTCAGCTTGGACCGTTCACTGTTTCTATTTCTTTAACCATCGAAGTGATGATAGGATAGATAAAAAATTTTGTGTCAGTAGTGCGAAACCATACATGTTGGGGACGCAGCCTGTAAGTTTAAAAGACACCTTCTTCCTGTTTTCGTGCTTGATCTGTGTTCAGTTCTTGATGGCTATCCAGTGGGCCATCTTACCACTAAATCTGAGGGGGGGGGGGTGAGATGGGAAGTTTCCCCTGTAAGTGGGATGCTTGACAGGCTGCGGCTTATATAAATTCTTATCAACCTCTACAGTTAAGTCGTTTACGTTTTCTTGAAGCAGAGTAACCCTGGTATGTAATTCGTTGACCAGTCTCAGAAGGGTCTTGATATATGTCTCTAGATCGTTAACTGTACCGTTTGAGAGACTGAAGTTTTCCATGTATGTACAGATGCATACTCTATGTACACATATCCTCTATGACTGAGTGCCTGACATACATGTGGACTGGCTCTGAGCACTATGGGAATTAACATCTATGGTCATCAGTCCCCTAGAACTTAGAACTACTTAAACCTAACTAACCTAAGGACATCACACAACACCCAGTCATCACGAGGCAGAGAAAATCCCTGACCCCGCCGGGAATCGAACCCGGGCGCGGGAAGCGAGAGCGCTACCACATGACCACGAGCTGCGGACTGTGGACTGGTCCATGGTGCCATGCATACTAACTTACCCACCACTTTTTCGTAGCTACATATAAAGAAACTCATGAAAGTTCCATCTATACCTACCGTCATTCAGTTTTATTGATTTACTGATGACAAGAAACCCCTACTGTGTATGACTTTAGCAATCTCCACATATCTTTAAAAATTCATTGAGTGACATTTTAGTTCCCACTTGAGTAAATGTTGTTTGAAAGCCATAATGAGATTTGCATCATCCCACACCAACTATTTCATGATTCTGGAATATGTTTGACTCAAATAAAATACGTCAACACCCATATGATGACCAAAATTGCAGACTCTGATCCTGGCTTTATACAGCAACATCATCAAATATGAATATGGTGCTTGGCTTTACTTTCCTGGCAGACGCAGTTGACTGCTTCGACTGAATGCAGTATATGTTACACCATAGACATTCTAAGTATCTTTTGCAGCAGCTGTTACTTGGGCTGAAACAGCGTTTTTGAAAATACACACACCTGAATGGGACTCCATCCAGGTATGTTAGCAGTGGCATGGGAACATTTGTCTTGTCACAGTTGGATGGACCTACAATTATCGCCCATATATTATCGGGCAGGAGTATTTCAATCTTCTTCTTCTTCTCCTTCTTCTTCTGGTCTTCTTCCACACCATCACAGGACCAGTCAGAGCAATGTCCTGAAGCTTCACCCATCCGACTACGATACCGACTACATCAAGTTTTGGTGTGCAATAGGCTTTTATAGAAAAATGAACACTTGTTATAATATTAATAATAATAATCAAACAATGGAAAATCCAGGATGGAATGTAACAACGTTATGAGAAAGAAAGTTGCTACTCACCATATAGCGGAGATGCTGAGTTGCAGATAGGCACAGCAGAAAGACTTCACAATTAAAGATTTTTGCCATTGGCCTTCGTCAACAATAGGCACACATACGCACACACACACATTCACACAAACGCAACTCACACACACGACTGCAGTCTCAGGCAACTCCGCTATACGGTGAGTAGCAACTTTCCTTCTCATAATGTTGTTAATAATAATAATAGTAATACATGTAATCACTATAGCACAATCATCTTACTGACAGGGCTTACAGTGGCTGCACCTTATATTATATGATGGCGTAGTTACATAAGAAAAACAACAAAGATTTACGATAATATTTTTTATTTACATATCAGCAACGGTAGACAACAGTAAAAATTCACTGATTCAATCTTCACAACGGTATATTATTTGGCAAATAAGGGTTTCTTGAATACTTAAAATTCAAGGTGTATTTCTTTCAGTCTGATGGGTGTTCCTTTAGACTCTTCCTTTGATGCTGTATCGATGCAGTATTCTAAATTATCTACATGCAAACTATACATATGGAGACAATTTGCAATGTCCTCATACGTAGTTTGAATACGTGGCAGCCCACGTTTCAGTCTTCTCAACACAAGAAATAGCACTACCCATAGGCCGAACAAGTTTGTAATGGCAGAGTGCTATAAATAAATGGACCGATCTACAGATATCACTATGAGGGCGGCGCTGTCGTACAATGATGTTATCGATAGCGTCAGGCGATCACAGTAAGTATCTGGGTGTGGACGAGATGGACAATACTCGGAGGTCACCTGTTGACGGATGTACACAAGACGCCAGTCACTGTCCACCGATTCTCTTATACCAATATTTAAGGGCTTTGAACCGCCAGCTTTAAATTATAAGTTGAAGTGAAATGCAGTAGAGCACTCGGAGGAATCGAGAGCTTCTCATCCACCACATCAACACTTTGTTATTGCACTAACACAGGAGTGTTCTGGGATGGTGCATATGTTAGAGACCAACACTGACCTGCACTGTGTGATGCAGGCCCCCCCCCCCCCCCACTCAATTCTTCTGAAAGTCAGGGACTGGCTGGGTTTGTTTATCAATCAGCAGGATGAATAATAGGAGCTTGTTGTCCTGCTCCAAAGTCCTGACCAGGTGTTCTACAGGATCCTACGGTGCTACTGCCGCAGCCTAGTTGGAGGTCGCTGGTCCTGACATGCCTGAGGTCATTGCGGGTTCTGACAGGTGGGAGGCTGCCTGCTGGGCCACAATGGAGGGGGACGCTGAACAAGGAAGAAGAAGGAGAAACAATAAGCAACCACAGACAAAGACATGAAGTTGAGAAAAGACGTGGAACGAAACCACTTGTACTCACTTTTATTCTCCTTATGCGAGGCGGAGGCTGGGGAGGATCTCTGTTGCTGTTGGTGTTTCTTAGTTCTCCTCTGACTGACGAAGTCATGATCATATGACTGGATGCATCTTTCCTATTTGTTCCAACCAATTTTCAGGTAGGGATGGGGGTGAGGTGAATGCCGAATTCCTATTGGTTCCCAGGAAACAAAACCTGTTTCAGTCGATCCCCATACGCGCCAAGGCAAGCACTTCTGGTTCCCAGGAAACAAAACCTGTTTCAGTCGATCCCCATACGCACCAACGCAAGCACTTCTGGTTCGTTCTGTCTACGGTAGAGGGATAGGAGGAGGTTGTAACTTGCACCATGGATTGACTGGTCATTTCAAAAAAAAAAAACATAAACAGCTCCAGCACAGGTAGTAGTAGTCTCTATAAGTTACGAAATGCATCCCACTGCATCTTCAATATCTGTTGAAAAGTATTCATCCATTATCACCTCCTCCCATTCCTTGTGTAGGGGGCCTTGGACGCAGTCCTCAGCTGTATGCTTACTGGTAATACATTTACTAAACTCCTTTCTGTCCAACACCAACGTCTGGTTAGTTGAACACATGATGACAATACGTTTTTGGGAGGACACTACACACTCAGATACTACAGTGACATAATTCCGAACTGAGCTAATATATCCAGCAAAATTCATATCTTTGTTGGATATATTCCAGTCTCTGATAATATTCTTCTCGGGTGTGCAGCCGGATCATAACGTCATCTTGACACAATATTTCCGCGATCCAACTGGCCGCCATCTTCAGGTGAGAGTGCTGGTACGCGATCTCGCCGGCAAGGGGTTCCGCTTCGTCCCATCGTGAGTAATTTGGGTGCTCCTACCTACAATCTAGCCAAGTGTTTAGCATCTGTTCTTGGCCCTCATGTCGGTAAATGCGAACATCACATTCCTAATTCTATGGTGTTTATTCAGAGATTGAAGTCCTTGTCTCTTAGTCCCTGGGATTTGCTTGTGAGTTTTGATGCCATGTCGCTTTTTACCCGGGTTCCTCTGGAAGAATCCTTGCAATTAATTGGTGAGAAACTGGATGAGGAAACAACCAAGCTTTGTCGCCATGTGCTGACGTCAACGTACTTTTTATTCAATGAAAAATATCTTGAACAGACTGACGGAGTGACTATGGGGAGTCCATCGTCCCCAATAGTCGCCAATCTTTTTATGGAGGATTTTGAGGAAATGGCGCTGAAGACGGCGTCTTTAAAACCAACCTGTTTCTGGAGGTACGTCGACGATACATTCATGGTGTGGCCTCATGGGAGAGAAGCTCTTGACCGCCACCTACGTCATTTTAATTCCCTGCATCCTAGCATCAAGTTTACCATGGAGGTGGAAAGTGATGGGAAGCTTCCGTTTCTGGATGTTCTGGTGTACAGGAAGGATGATGGGACACGGGGACACAGTGTTTATCGAAAGCCTACGCACACGAACCGTTACCTGCGTGCTTCTAGCCGTCATCCATCGTTCCAGCGTAAGGGGGTTCTGTGGACGTTGGCGAGAAGAGCTTATGCCATTTCAGATGGAGAAAGTTTGACACAATAATTGAACCATCTTAAGGCTGTGTTCCAGCCGAATGGCTATACAGATAAACAGATCTGTCATGCTTTTTAGTTTGGACCTTCGCCTGAACCACCTGCAAATCGGTGGCTTTTCTACCTTTTTCTGGGATCATTTCCTCGAAGATAGGAAGAATTCTAAAAAGATATCATATCAAAGGTATTTTTTGTCCACCAGCCAAGATTAGAGCCCTTCTTGGCTCTGTTAAGGACGACTTGGGTTTGAGGAAGCCCGGTGTGTACAAGATCCCTTGCCACTGTGTGAAGGCTTATATTGGTCAGACAATCTGGACCATTCAGGACCGATGTGTTGAGCACCAGCGCCACACACGGTTGCTTCAGCCAGAGAAATCTGCAGTGGCGGAGCACTGTCTCACAGAGGGACATAGAATGCTGTATGACGAGACACAAATGGTTGCCCCTTAGATTAGATTAGATTAGATTAGATTTGTTTTTCGTTCCATAGATCCGTGCTGATGAGAGCCTCGTGGATGTGGAACATGTCAATATTTTTTAAGCTTAAATAACAATCCTAATTGTATGAACATATACAATACATCATTTGTTTCTATTAAAAAATTCGTCAATGGAGTAGAAGGAGTTGGCCACTAGTAAGTATTTCAGGCTTCTTTTAAACTGATCTTTATTTGTAACTAAATTTTTTATGTTTGCTGGCAAATTATTAAAGATGAGTGTTCCTGAGTAGTATAACCCTTTTTGAACAAAAGTAAGTGCTTTTAAGCCCTTGTGTAGATCATTTTTGTTCCTGGTATTGTATGTATGAACTGAGTTGTTTGTTGGAAAAAGAGATATATCATTTAGGACAAATTTCATTAAGGAGTAAATATACTGAGAGGCAGTAGTTAGTATACCCAGTTCTTTGAAGAGGTTTCTACAGGACGTCCATGAATTTACTCCACAAATAATATGTATTACACGCTTTTGGACTCAGAAAACTTTTGTTTGACTTCTAGAGTTACCCCAAAATATTATACCATATGACATTATGGAATGAAAGTAGGCAAAGTATGCAAGCTTTTTCATTTTTATGTCGTCTATGTCAGCTAACACTCGAATTGCAAATTCAGATGTTAAGGCGTTTCTCCAGTTCTGTGGTGTGCTCCTCCCAACTGAATTTATTATCAAGTTTTAATCCCAGGAATTTAAGACTGTCAACCTCTTCTATCTGCTCTTCTTCATACTTTATGCATATGCTGGGTGGAAACCTCTTAAGGTTCTGAATCGAATATACTGAGTCTTTTCGAAGTTTAAGTGAATTCGCTTTAAACCATTTATTAATGTCCATGAAAATATCATAAGCAGATCTTTCTAGAACTGCACTCAACATACTATTTATTGCAATACTTGTGTCATCTGCAAACAAAACGAACTCTGCTTCTGGCAGTGTAACTGATGAGAGATCATTAATGTACACAAGAAAAAGCAATGGCCCCAAGATGGATCCTTGTGGGACACCACATGTAATTTCTTCCCATTCTGATGATGACTGATGACTTAATTCACTAGTCCCTTGCACTGACACCCTTTGTTTCCTGTTAGTGAGGTATGACTTGAACCATTTTGCAGCACTGCCCATGACACCATAGAATTCTAATTTATTTAAAAGGATGTTGTGGTTCACACAATCAAATGCCTTTGACAAATCACAGAAAATACCTGCTGTTTGTAATTATTTAATGAATTAAGTACATTTTCACTGTAGGTTTAAATAGCCTTCTGGATATTAGAACCCTTCAGAAATCCAAACTGTGTTCTTGATAATATGTAATTTGTGGTCAGATGGTTGAGAAGCTGCCTGTATCGGTCTGTAGTTTGATGGTATCTCTTTATCCCCTTTCTTGAATAGAGGCTTAACATCTGCATATTTTAGCCAGTCAGGAAATGTCCCAGTTATAATTGACTGATTACACAAGCAACTTAGAATTGTACTAAACTCACAAGAACATGCCTTAATTAACTTTGTTGATATTTCATCATAACCACTAGAATGCTTTGTTTTTTAAAATTTTATTATGGAAGTTATTTCTTTTGGTGAACTGAGTGACATATTCATGTACCTGAAGCAATTTGTAAAGGCTAGTTTCAGATATTCAAGGGCATTATTTAATGATCCTGACAATCCCATTCTATCAGTAGCGGATATAATGTACTTGTTAAATAGATTTGCCACATTGAGCCCATCGGTTACTAATGTGTCATCTACCCTAAATGCTATTTCTCCTATTCCTGGTTCTACCAGTCTCCTCTTTCACTATATGCCATATTGTTTTTATTTTGTTCCCTGACATTGCTATCTTCTTCTCGTAGTGCATTTGTTTAGATGTCTCAATTACTTTTTTTAATATTTTACAGTATTCTTTGTATTTAGCTAAATCATCAGCATTGGAGCTATTCTTGGTCGACAGATACATTTTCCTTTTTGTCTTACAGGATATCTTAATTCCTTGTGTAATCTGTGGTATTATTATATACTTTTGTTTAATTTGAGTAACTTTTAGAGGAAAACAGTTTTCAAACATGGTACTGACATTGTTCATGAATGTGTTATATTTTTAATTCATATCATGAGCACTATAAACATATTTCCAGTTCATATCTTTGAGCAGTTTTCTAAAACACTCAATTTTTGGTTGATTGACTACACTCCTGTACTCAGATTTAGCAGCCTTGATAATCTGCTTAGAATTTACCTATAAAACAAGGAGCTGCATGTCATGATCTGATAGTCCATTTATTACAGGTTTTATGATATGATTTTGTTCCTTTGATTTGCCTATAAAAAGGTTATCAATGGCTGTCCTTGAGGATTTAGTGATCCTAGTTAGAAAGTTTATAGTGTGGGTTAGATTGAAAGACAACATTACTAACTGCAGTAAATGTTTACTGAAAGATTGCATTAGAAAATTTGTATTAAAGTCACCATAAATCAAAATTTCTTTGTTTCTTCCTGTTAAATAACCCAAAAGAGCTTCTAGATGATTTATGAATAGATTATAATTTCTTGCAGGTGCTCCATAGATACTGTAGTTACTATTATATAGGATCTGTTATGGAACTCTACTTCTGTTGCACATGCTTCTAGATGCTGCTCTAAACAGAATTTATTAATGTCAATGTTCTTGAATTTATGGCAGTTTTTAATAAATGTGGCAACTCCTCCTCCATCCATATCTACTCTGCAGAAATAGGAAGCTAGCCTAAATCCTGAAATGTCCAACATATCTATACCAGTGGTCACTTGATGTTCAGAGAGGCAGATTATGTCAATTTGGTTAGATGAATTCATTTCATCAATACAAATGAGTAGTTCATCAACTTTATTTCTGAGTCCCAGAATGTTCTGGTGTAATAAAGATAACTAATACTGCATACAAATGGAATTATAACTGCTTTGGCGAAGATGAACTTCCAGTTTCTGATTACTTTCTGTTAAACATTGTTTAAATGGAGGCTGTATGCTAAAATCTGACTCTAGTTCATCTGTTTTCTCAAACTGAGTGTGTCTGCCAATCTCTCTTAAAACTCGTTTTCTTTCCCCCTTCCCTGTCCTAAAAAAGGCATCCCTCTGACACCTGTGACCACTGGTATTTTACCACTTGTGACAGTGTCCCCCCTTAAGTTTTCTGCAATCAACCCAGACAGTTTTCCCTTCCCTTTCCTATTGAGGTGAAGGCCATGCCTAGTGTAGTCCCACCTATCGATAGCATCCACAGGAATCAAACCAATATGGGATCCTATATCTGTCCTAAGCAGCCACTCCAACTCCAAGTTCACACTCCCGACGGAAGAGTTCAAATGAGGCCGATCATGGCGTCTCAACACAGACACAAATCCCACACTCGTATGCTTCGTTGCTGGTGCTATCTTCACCAAGTCACTCTCTATGGAGTATTCTGAGTCTCTGTCAGTGCTATTTCCTGGACCACCCACTATAACCACGGCATCCTCCTTTGTGAAATCCTTGCATAAAGAACCTACATCATCTGTTACCTGACCGAGATCTGCACTAGGCTTGAAAAAGTTTGTGACCTGGTACTCTGGACCTAGATTTTCCTGCAGTAGTTGGCCAACACATCTACCATGGGAGCTACCTAACAACAGAACTTTCTTTCTCTTTACAAATTTCCCTACCTTTTTCAAGTCCTTGAAAGCTTGTTGTGCCCTTCTACATCTACATGTACATCCATACTCCGCAAGCCACCTGACGGTGTGTGGCGGAGGGTACGTTGAATACCTCTATCGGTTCTTCTTTCTATTACAGTCTCATATTGTTCGTGGAAAGAAGGATTGTCGGTATGCCTCTGTGTGGGCTCTAATCTCTCTAATTTTATTCTCATGGTTTCTTCGCGAGATATACGTAGGAGGGAGCAATATACTGCTTGACTCCTCGGTGAAGGTATGTTCTCAAAACTTCAACAAAAGCCCGTACCGAGCTACTGAGCGTCTCTCCTGCAGAGTCTTCCACTGGAGTTTATCTATCATCTCCGTAACGCTTTCGGGATTACTAAATGATCCTGTAACGAAGTGCACTGCTCTCCATTGGATCTTCTCTATCTCTTCTATCAACCCTATCTGGTACGGATCCCACACTGCTGAGCAGTATTCAAGCAGTGGGCGAACAAGCGTACTGTAACCTACTTCCTTTGTTTTCGGATTGCATTTCCTTAGGATTCTTCCAATGAATCTCAGTCTGGCATCTGCTTTACCAACGATCAACTTTATATGATCATTCCGTTTTAAATCACTCCTAATGCGTACTCCCAGATAATTTATGGAATTAACTGCTTCGGCCGGCCGAAGTGGCCGTGCGGTTAAAGGCGCTGCAGTCTGGAACCGCAAGACCGCTACGGTCGCAGGTTCGAATCCTGCCTCGGGCATGGATGTTTGTGATGTCCTTAGGTTAGTTAGGTTTAACTAGTTCTAAGTTCTAAGGGACTAATAACCTCAGCAGTTGAGTCCCATAGTGCTCAGAGCCATTTGAACCAATTAACTGCTTCGAGTTGCTGACCTGCTATATTGTAGCAAAATGATCTTTCTATGTATATGCAGCACATTACACTTGTCTACATTGAGATTCAATTGCCATTCCCTGCACCATGCGTCAATTCGCTGCAGATCCTCCTGCATTTCAGTACAATTTTCCATTGTTACAACCTCTCGATATACCACAGCATCATCTGCAAAAAGCCTCAGTGAACTTTCGATGTCATCCACAAGGTCATTTATGTATATTGTGAGTAGCAACGGTCCTACGACACGCCCCTGCGGCACACCTGAAATCACTCTTACTTCGGAAGACTTCTCTCCATTGAGAATGACATGCTGCGTTCTGTTATCTAGGAACTCTTCGATCCAATCACACAATTGGTTTGATAGACCATATGCTCTTACTTTGTTCATTAAACGACTGTGGGGAACTGTATCGAATGCCTTGCAGAAGTCAAGAAACATGGCATCTACCTGTGAACCCTTGTCTGTGGCCCTCTGAGTCTCGTGGACGAATAGCGCGAGCTGGGTTTCACACGATCGTCTTTTTCGAAACCCTTGCTGATTCCTAGAAAGTAGATTTCTAGTCTCCAGAAAAGTCATTATACTCGAACATAATGCGTGTTCCAAAATTCTACAACTGATCGACATTAGAGATATAGGTCTATAGTTCTGCACATCTGTTCGACATCCCTTCTTGAAAACGGGGATGACCTGTGCCCTTTTCCAATCCTTTGGAACGCTACCCTCTTCTAGAGACCTACGGTACACCGCTGCAAGAATGGGGGCACGTTCCTTCGCTTACTCTGTGTAAAATCGAACTGCGGAGTTTCCTCTTTTGAGCGATTTTAATTGTTTCTCTATCCCTCTGTCGTCTATTTCGATATCTACCATTTTGTCATCTGTGCGACAATCTAGAGAAGGAACTACAGTGCAGTCTTCCTCTGTGAAACAGCTTTGGAAAAACACATTTAGTATTTCGGCCTTTAGTCTGTCATCCTCTGTTTCAGTACCATTTTGGTCACAGAGTGTCTGGACATTTTGTTTTGATCTATCTACCGCTTTGACATAAGACCAAAATTGCTTAGGATTTTCTGCCAAGTCAGTACATAGAACTTTACTTTCGAATTCATTAAACGCCTCTCGCATAGCCCTCCTCACACTACATTTCGCTTCGCGTAATTTTTGTTTGTCTGCAAGGCTTTGGCTATGTTTATGTTTGCTGTGAAGTTCCCTTTGCTTCCGCAGCATTTTTCTAACTAGGTTGTTGTACGACGGTGGCTCTTTTCCATCTCTTACGATCTTGCTTGGCACATACTCATCTAACGCATATTGTACGATGGTTTTGAACTTTGGCCACTGATCCTCAGCACTATCTGTACTCGAGACAAAACTTTTGTGTTGAGCCGTCAGGTACTCTAAAATCTGCTTTTTGTTACTTTTGCTAAACAGAAAAATCTTCCTACCTTTTTTAATATTTCTATTTACGGCTGAAATCATCGATGTAGTAACCGCTTTATGATCGCTGATTCCATGTTTGTCACCAGAAGGTCTAATATGTTATCGCCACGAGTCGGTTCTCTGTTTAACTGCTCAAGGTAGTTTTCAGATAAAGCACTTAAAAAAATTTCGCTGGATTCTTTGTCCCTGCCACCCGTTATGAACGTTTGAGTCTCCCAGTCTATATCCGCCAAATTAAAATCTCCACCCAGAACTATAACATGGTGGGGAAATCAGCCCAAAATATTTTCCAAATTATCCTTCAGGTGCTTAGCCACAACAGCTGCTGAGCCAGGGGGCCTATAGAGACATGCAATTACCATGTCTGAGCCTGCTTTAACCGTGACCTTCACCCACATTATTTCACATTTCGGATCTCGGTCAATTTCCTTCTATACTATTGCACTTCGTATCGCTATAAACTCGCCTCCCCCTTCAATGTCCAGCCTGTCTCTGCGATATACATTCCAATCTGAGTTTAGAATTTCATTACTGTTTACATGTGGTTTCAGCCAACTTTCTGTCTCTAGTACTATGTGGGCGTGGTGACCGTTTATTAATGAGAGCAGTTCTGGGACCTTTCTATAGACGCTCCTGCAGTTTACTACTAGCACATTAATATTGTTATTCCCTGTTGCATTTTGCCTACTCCCACCTTGCCGCGTCTCAGGAGGCGTTTTGTCGGGCCTAGGGAGGGAATTCTCTAACCTAAAAAACCCACATGTGCACTCCACACGTACTCCGCTACCCTTGTAGCCGCTTCTTGCGTGTAGTGCACGCCTGACCTATTCAGGGGGACTCTACATTTATCCACCCGATAGGGGAGATCGAGAAATTTGCACCCCAGATCTCCGCAGAATCGTCTGAGCCTCTGGGTTAAGCCATCCACTCGGCTCCAAACCAGAGGACCGCAATCGGTTCTGGGAACGATTACAAATAGTTAGCTCAGATTCCACCCCACGAGCGAGGCTTTCTGTCTTCACCAACTCCGCTAACCACCTGTATGTACTGAGGGTGACCTCTGAACCCAGATGGCAGGAGTCATTGGTGCCACCATGAGCAACAATTTGCAGTCGGGTGCACCCAGTGCTCTCTATCGCCGCCGGCAGAGCCTCCTTCACATCTCGGATGAGACCCCCTGGCAAGTAGACAGAGTGAACACTGGCCTTCTTCCCCGACCTTTCCGCTATTTCCCTAAGGGGCTCCATCACTGGCCTAACATTGGAGCTCCCAATAACTAATAAACCCCTCCCCCCGTGTGCCTGCTCGGACCTTGCTGAAGGAGCCGCCACATGTCCACTCACAGGCAGAGCGGGCGATGCCACACGGCCAGCCTCCACATTGACCCTCCGCCTCGTGCACCGCGAACGCCGCTGAACCCGCCACTCCCCTTGGGGAGAGGGTGGCCCAACTGCGCCCGGTACCCGTGAAGATGTCTCGACAGCAGGGACAGTGGGTGAAGCATGTAACACGTGGGGTGTACCATGCGACGCACCAGACTCCCCACTGCCGCTACACTCTGAGGCAGCAGCCTGAAGACGGCTGACCGCGCCAACAACACGTTCAGCTGTTCGCGAACAGTGGCCAGCTCCTCCTGCATCCGTACACAGCAGTCACACATCCTATCCATCCTACAGCTTCAGCTACATGAGGCTCATCTGATACTGACTGAGGCAACACGTCAAATCTATTTTCAAGATTTATGACAAAGCTGTCTGTTGCACTCCTTTGCCTGTTCGCCCTATTACCTGTTGCTACTTCCCACCTCTGTTCACCCTTCTCCCTCTTTAACCTGTCCAGATCCTCCCTTGCCTTGTCTAAGTCAGCTTGAAGAGCTGCAATTTTCCCTTCCTGTTCCAGTATTTTCCTATCTCTATTGCAGATCCTACAATACCACTGGTGAGTCTCATTTCCCACGCCACTACATTCGCCCCAAAGAAAGAAACTACAGCGCCCATCACATCACACCCCGGAACTAACGATCCTACGGCATGTCACACACTTCTAACTCATGGTAAAAACAGAAATCGTATAAACTGATTTAAGTACTGACTAAAACGTAAACAAAGGACCCTAGAAACTATTCAGGCAGATATAAATAAATTGAAAGAGTACTGAATAAAAAGACTGGTGATTACATATAAGTTTAACTCACTGTTTACTTACGATACGCGCGCATGAAATTAAGCCTAAAATCCGTGCTATAGGCATATTTATACCAACTGGAAACGTTTACCTATAAGTTTAATTCACTGCTTACTCACGATTCCAGCGCGTGAAATTAGGCCTAGGATTCGTGCTACAGGCGCGAGAAGAAAAATTCGCTTCTTACCCAGTTTAATCTTATTTTATACTTCACTAACACTTCCACTAATTTAACAACGCTTAGATTATATTTATAACAACTGTAAACGTTTAAAAACATCTTAATAACAACGCTTTTTATAATTATTTATTGCAGCAAATACTCGAAGAGTCCGCGTCGGCGTAGATGGCTGGACACGGGTTTGAACTCTTTCCTCTCCTCTGCATCTCGCTATTGGGACTGTGTTTTAAAAGAATCCATAGAGAGTAATTTATCTGATAATCTTATTAATAGAGACAAGGGTTACCTTTTAAGTACGACTTGGAACCCGGTGTTATCAGACATTAAAAAACAACGGTCTGTGTTCCGATCGTCGGAATAATTTTTAATTTTTGATAGCGATATCTCGATTTCGCCTGTTTCCACCACTGGCGGCGCGGTATGTTTACTTGCGCTAGACGGCAGTTACGGCACCTTCTCGCGCACGCGTTGTGGGCCTTCTGCGCCCTATATAGGGGCCGCCGCCTTGCGCTGAGAAGTCAGTTCCGGCGAGATAGTGTACCACCACTCTCATCTGAAGATTGCGGTCAGTTGGACGAAGAAATATGTGTCAAGATTACGTTATGATCCGGCTGCACACCCGAGAAGAATATTATCAGTTATTACGCCGGGAAGGCCTTCGTATTCCAATCTCTGTCTTCATCTACAGTTTTAGTCCCCTAAAGCTTCCTGAAGTACCATGGAAGTCATTCCCTCATGTCCTGTCCCTTCTCATTGTCAGTATTTTCCACATATTCCTTTCGTCTCCGATTCTGCACAGAATCTCCTCATGCCTTATCTATTCAGTCATCTAATTTTCAGCATTCGTCTGTAGCACCACATCTCAAAAACTACGATTCTCTTCTGTTCCAGTTTTCCCGCAGTCCATGTTTCACTACCATACAATGCTGTGCTCCAAATGTACATTCTGAGAAATTAAATCTTCAAATTAAGGTGTTTGATATAGTAGACTTTTCTTGACCAGGAATGCCGTTTTTCCGTTGCTAGTCTGCTTTTGATGTCCTCCTTGCTCTGTCCGTCATTGGTTATTTTGTTGCCTGGGTATTAGAATCCCTTAACTTCATCTAATTTGTGACCATCAGTCCTGTTGTTAAGTTTCTCACTGTTCTCATTACTTTCGTCTTTCTTCGATTCACTCTCAATCCATATTTTTTACTCAGTAGGTTGTTCATTCCATTCAGCAGAATACGAATCGTTCTTCACTTTCACTCAGAACAGCAATTTCGTCAGAGAATCGTATCGCTGATATCCTAAAACCTTAAATTTTAATACCACTCTTGAACTTTTCTTCTATTTCCATCATTGCTTCTTTGATGTACAGATTGAATGTTACGGGCGAAAGACTACATACCTGTCTTACATCCTTTTCAAGCCAAGTGCTTCGTTCTGGATCGTCCACTAATATTATTCCCTCTTGGTTTTTGTACATATTGTATATTATCCGTCTCTACCAATAGCTTAGGCTTATTTTTCTCAGAATTCCTAACATCTTGCATCATTTTACATTATCGAACGCTTTTTCCAGGTCGATAAATCCCATGAACGTGTCTTGATTTTTTTTTTCTTGCTTCCATTATCAACTGCAACGTCATAATTGCCTCTCCGGTGCCTTTACCTTTCCTAAAGCTAAGTTGATTGGCATCTAACAAATCCTCACTTTTCTTTTCCATTATTCCGTATATTATTCTTTTAAGCTACTTGGATGCATGATCTGTTAAGCTGATTGTGCGGTAATTCTCGCACTTGTCAGCTCTTGTAGTCTTCGGAACTGTGTGAATGATATTTTTCTGAACGTCAGATGGTATTTCGCCACACTCATACATTCTACATACCAGCGTGAACAGTCGATTTGTTGCCACACCCACAATGATTATAGAAATTCAGCTGGAATATTATCTATCCATTCTGCCCTATTTTATCTTACAGTAAGTCCTCCATAACTCTTTTACGTTCTGATTCTAGTACCAGGACCCCTATCTCTTCTACAGCGATCCTGTTTCTTCCTCTAAATACATACTAAATCACAATAGCTCTCTTTTTTTCTCATCATCACATGAGTGTTCCGTAGTGATATCCTTCCTGTCTGACGGCTCAACACAGAGGGATTTAGGGATGTGAGCCAATTGCAACATTGCTGCCACCTGGCGATGACACATGAAACTCGTCTAAGTAGTGGTCTGACATGTGTGCTCTCGGCACTCCATGACCAGCTGACAGGCATGGAAGACAGTGGGCCGAGCACCCAGCCAGCTGACACACATGTGGGCAACCCAAAACAGCAGCTAATATACCACACTTCATTCCTTCCATTCCTCGGTGTTTACATCAAGGAAATTGGGGGGCCCTGTCTCCTACGAACTGATTAAATAAATAATATGAAAACTGAATTGAATAATATCTTATTAACATTGATTTGAATTTTGTGTCATGACATCCTTCCTCTCCAGCACACACCGAGTCTTTTCTCCATCAATTCACAAGTGAAGTGGGGGAGGGACTAGGAGAGCAGGTGGATTTCCCAGGAGGGGACAAGAGGCTCAGCATTGAACAAGTGGCTTGAGGTGGAGAAAGGGAAAGGGAGGGGTGAGGGGCAGCGGTGTGTGGTGGACAATCCAACACCCTCAAATACAAGTAAAGTGAATAAATAAAGACACTATCTTACATCCTTCCAGCAGCTCATCACACACTGGGAATTGGGGAAGGGGGGGGGGGGGGAGTGGGATAGGGGAGGGCTGTAAGACTTCCCAGGAGAGGTGCAAGTGACTCAGATCTGAACAACTGTCCTTTTTCTGGGAGAGGTGGGGGAAGAAGATGGTTGAAGGGGAGAATGCAGGGAAATCAGCAGGACAATGGTTGAGGGACCCCAGGGGCAAGGAGGAGCAGAGGTTACACGAAAAAGCACTTAGCAGACAGTAGGTTCATGTACACACAGTAGGTTTTGATATGACATTCATATCAAAAGTGTTCCTATACCCCCTTTGCTGCACTACTTGCATCAGGGGAAGAAGTTTCTACAGAAATGTCACCAGATGAAATCAACGTGTTGCATGGTGGCCCAATCACGGTACTATAGGTTTCAATGCAAAGAGTGCCAGAATAGTGTATACTCTGGATATAATTCATGTTGACTTTCATGCCTAATCTCTTGTTGATAGAGGGGCACAAGGTATTTTTTGTCATTTAAGCATGATTTTCCCATTTCCTACCTGTTTATTTTCTGCACAAGAAAGATAAAGCTGCTTCCAAATTAGAAACTTTCCTTGATCGAATCACATTTATATTGGATTAAATAATGAAACAATGGCTAACCCTCTAAGTTTGGAACTTCCTGCCTCTGTATGATTGGGTTTTTAATTTGTCTCATTTCTGCCTGATGCTGCAATTAGACATTCTATGGAAAAATGATCCTCTTGATTACAGTTGCTACATGAATAAATTGCCTGTACATTTTGATAATCAGTTGGAACACTCAACTTACGATGTTAAAATTCTTGAACCGTCATGTTTTACTCCTCTTTTATGGAAAACATTCTTCATTGTTCCGAACAAAGTACCATAAGTCTGATTTACATTCAGAATTATACAAATATGGATAAAGCGAAAAGTTATAGAATCCAGAAATCTGATGGTAAGGATTTTCATCGATGAAAATATCTGCTACCAATCTTTTTTATGTAAAAGTTCTCGATTTCGTGAATGGGAAAATGAGGACAAATAAAGCTGCTGAGAATGAAATAGCTGTGATGACTTAAATGTAAACGTGATGGGCATTCTACCTATTCTGATGGAATTTGGCCAATAGCAGTGTGCTATAACATGCACAAATGCAGCTGAGTGAACCAAAAGTTGTTTTTATTGGAGGTCGCCAACAGACACAATCGCACACCATCTTAGTCAACTTGAGTGTTTGGTACAATCTGTTACAGACGCTGACAAAATGGTTAAAATTTTGGGAAGTCTGCCAGAAAAATTTGAGCTTTCTCCACTGCATGGGATTCATCTGCTAAAGATTAATAAACGTTCGGTGATTTGACTGCAGTGTTATTGAAAGAGGAACAAGAACTTTTACAACGTGATGAAACGTCAACGGCCTTCCCAACAACTAAAGTCAACAGTGATATTCCTGGCTGTGGACGCCTGTATTTTATGTTGTTAGAAGCTCGCCTGGATGCAGCTTGATACACGTGAAGTAGCATATGTTACAAAAGTGGAGTGAGGTACAAGCGACAAATAGTACAGTATGTACCAGTCCCGTGGGAGAGTTCGCCAATTGTACTGAATTTGCTTCTGATTGGTCGGCACGTTCGAGTGTTAGGGGCCAAAACGACTAACTTCCCTTATTAATTATTAGTATACTTTTCGCCGTATTTAACCGAGTTTTTAGTATGACGATCTATCATGGTTACCCAACGAGTCTATCGTTTTTGTTTATTAAATTTCACTAATTTTGAGAAACATAAGAGTAACGATATTACAACCGAAGTATTTCGGACATCTTCGGGTCGCTTTGGTACGCCTGGGAGACGAAGTGCTTTGGCTGTGCTACTCACTCTGTTTCGGGCGTTCTGCAGGGACGGACATGTCGTACTCTATATCGGAAGTTGGATGGAAAAGTTACCGTACAATTAACAAAGCTATGTCGAGTGTTGTAAAAGCCAGTGTAAACTGTATGAATATTTAAATAATAACCAAACAGGATACATTAATGAGAAGTGTCGCCTACCATCATTATCAGTTCTACCGGTCTCCCCCTCTGTAAATACAGAGACTATTCTGCGCAAGTGACATCCCATATAAAAAGCACAATCAGAGGTTCGAGATGACAGCATAGCAGCCTCCGCCGAAGAAGATCCCACGACCGACGAACTGTCTTCTGCACTGGGGACACAACATTAGAAGACGACAGATTGGTGAAAAGAACGGTTAGAGACTCTTATTCAATCTCTCCAGCGCTCTCCAGCTTTTAGATCTGACTTCCAAAGGACACATAATTTCTCGGACAAGACAGGTAAGACAAAAATCAAAGAATAACAAATTTTCTAACATGGCCAATTAAAAATTTTGTCTCAAAATGGGCCATTTTAAATCTATGTACAGAAAAAGTTTAGCAAAAATCGTTACAAAAACCGATAATTATGAGCACCAAACATTGAGTGCAGAACAACCGAATGTTTCTGTTCTGACATGAAATTTTCACTTTGCAGCGGAGTGTCTGCTGATATTACTCTTCCTGACAGATTAATACTGTGTGCCAGACGGAGGCTCGAACTTACTTGCAGAAGGCAAACATCCTGGGTTCGAGTCCCTGTCCTGTATACAGGTTTAATTTGCTGGAAAGTTTCATATAAACTCCATTGCAAGGTGAAAAATTCATTCTGGAAACATCCCACAGACTGTGCTAAGCCATGTCTACGCAGTGTCCTTTCTTCCAGGAGTGCTAGTCTTGCAAGGTTCACAGGAAAACTTCTGTGAAGTTAGAAAGGTAGAAAATGAGGTACTGACGAGAGTAAAGGTGTCAGGCGTTGTCGTGAGTTGTGCTTGAGTAGCTTAGTCCGTAGAGCACATGCCCAGAAAAGGCGGAGGTCTCGAGTTCGATTCTCGGCCGGACACACAGTTTTAATCTGCTAGGAAGTTTCGTTTCTGCTCTAGGTTGCAAAAATATTTGTTTAACTGATAGTGCTGCGTCAAAACGTATGACACCACACAAATATTGGTTTAATACCTTTAAGACAATTCAGTCTGATGACTGCTATGTTCAAATTGCAGACAACTTGATTTTTAAAACAGAAGATATTGCATCCATTGAAGTATTGTCGTTTTTTGAGGGAAAATGACAACCTTGCACTTTGGAGAATCCGTTATACATCCCTAAGCTAAAGATTTTCAGTGGGAATAGTCACGAAAAGGAGGGTTGAAAGTTATTTTTCGACGACAAGATACTGAAAGTTCGCATTTCAAGTCTAGTTGCGGTAGGAATTAAGATGAACTATAGTTATTAAACGCGGTTTAAATGTTCAGATGTAATACAGGCAAATCCTGATTCCTTGAATTTCACAATCATCTGGCATGAGAGACTTGGACACATCAATTTCAAACGTCTGAAGACTGTGGCTGATATGAATTTAGTTCCTGGTTTAAAAACGAAGGAAGATGAAATCCTCTTTTTGAATCATGTCAGTATGTCAAGATGAAGAGCAAATCGTTTAATTTAACTTTGAATTCAAGATGATAATTTGTTGTCGATTTTATTCATGTAGATTCGAGTGGATGGATGAGAAAACAGTCTCTTGGAGGTGCACATTTGTACAGTTTTCAAAGATGATTATGCTTCACACAGATTTGTGTATTTTCTTAAATTTGAATATGATACTTTCCCTGTGTTTGGAATTTTTTATACTGATTGGAAGGCAAACTGGATACAAAATCAGAATTCTGAGAAGTGACAAGGTGACCGAATTCATATATAAGCAATTTGAAGAATATCAAGCAAAATGGAATAATACATGAGGAAACAAGTCGCTACAGACCACAGCAGAATGGCTGAACTGCATAAATAAGCAATTTGAAGAATATCAAGCAAAATGGAACAACACATGAGAAAACAAGTCCCTACAGACCATAGCAGACTGGCTAAATTGATCAAGAAAACTACTGTTGATTGAGCACACACTGTGTTATTGTGTACACACTTGTCTCTCGAATTAAGGGCGTAAGCAGTAAGTTGTGCTTCGTATACCTTAAATCGACGACCATGGTAAAGCAAGTAGTAATATTACGTGGCAAGAAAATTAGTTTGGAGAACATCCATGTTTAAAATACATGAGGAAGGTTAGTTCAGTAGCATACATACACGTTCCCGATCAATTTTGATACAAATGGGACAGAAAACCGAAGAAACTGATCATGGTTGGGTATAATGAATGTTGTACCCATTATCGTCTCTACAATCCTAAGTCGAAGAAAATTACAATCTCCTGCAATGCCTCTTTCAAGGAAGAAGAAAACTATAACTTAGATGTGGAACAGATGTATGCTGGATTTTACCTGAGAGATCATGCTGCACAGGAATCTGAAGAGGATGCTAATAGTGAACAAGTCTGTGAAAATAAAACGATGGATCTGAGATTTCGGTCTAATCTTCAACCTGCTGCTCACTTTTGGGACCAAGATACAGTCTGTTGTGCCAATATTTGTGAACCTCAAACTTTTGAAGAAGCAGTTGATGTCTTTTGAGTACAAAGATGTGCAATCCACAAATTGCAAGAACTGTTCATGAGAGCTTAAGTCATTAACAAAAACTAGGAATACGAACGGGCTCATTACCTATCCCTGTGGCACGTCGGATCCCAACTTTTGTTCATATAAAAGCGCTTCTTGGACTGATACGATCTGCCTTCTGTTTTCCAGGTAAGATTTTATGATTGCTAGAACAGTATCTCCAACTCGGTACTGACTGAGCTTATTTAGAAGGACCTTATGAGAAATGCAGTCAAACGTCTTACTAAGGTCACAAAATGTCAGTGTTGAGATCCTTTTTCTTCAAAACTGTGCTTTATCATAATAACCACATCTAGCGCTGCTGTTGTTGTAGATTTGCCTTTCCAAACATTCTGTGCATCTGAGAAGAGTTCATTAATTTTGAAGTAAATTGAGATTTGGTCTTTCGCTGCAGTCTCAATGACTTTAGCAAAGATTGGAATTATTGAGATTGGTCTGAAGCTTGTGACCATGACTGGGTCACGCTTTGTATGAACTGATACTGTCCTTCCAAAATTCAGAAAGTCCGGAAATACACCAGCGGAGAACCACTGATTAATTACCATAATCCATGATTCATTACTATTACGTATAACTTTCTTGAGGCCATTAGTGGGCATCCCATATATATCCTGCCTGCCAGAAAACTTATAAGATTTTACAATCCTTACCATTTCATTTTTTTCTCATTTCCTCCAGTTCCTGAAGGTGCACCTGTTTCTGTTTCCAACAGCAGCTGCAGGGTCTATATTCAAAGCAGGAATTGGACTTACAGTGTTTCTCACAATGTCAATAGAATAGTTATAGAAGCTTAATGGAGAGGTGCGTTTTCTCCTGTGTTCATTGATCAGGTCCCAGACTGCCTTGCACAGGCTGTGATTCCCTTCAATGAACCTATAACTTCTTATCTTTTTGGCTTCTTCTACATGCTTTCTATAAAGTCATTTTGCCTGTAAAAATTTGCTGTAAAACATTTCCTTTGCACAGGGGAAGTCTAAGTGGGTGTACCATGTGAAGCAGAATTGTGATGGAGCAACTGATCGCTTTGAAGCTAGAATATGTGCAAAAGGGCATTTTCAAGGGGAAGGCATCGTTTGTGAAGAGTTTTTCTCTCCTATGGTCCGATACAACTCGATCGGTGTTTTATTAGCAACAGCAGCTTCGCAAGATATGGAAATTAGCCAGTTTGAACTTAATAATGCACTCGTCAGTGGGAATGTGAAAGAAGTTTACATGGCGAAACTAAAAGAATTTGTTTTAAGAGACTCAAATATCGTTTGCAAATTGAGTCTGTATCTAATCGATCACCACATTGTTGGAATCAAAAATTGTACAGTTTCTGACAACTGAGCAACTGAACGTGGAAAGACGCAGTTTCCACACTGTAACACGCGATAAAGACCTGCCACTTCATGTGGATGAAGGCTTGCTGATCTATAAGTCACTAAAATACTGGAAAACATTTTGACAATACTGGTGTAACGTTGTTGTTAATTTTGGGCGTTACTGGGTGAAAAGTAACTTCACTGCAGCTCTGTGTGAGGCAAGCAGGCAAGCACAAAGGCACTGATATGTAATTTCACAAGTGAGGCTGCTTGTACACCACAAGGCAGCCAGGCCAAGCTGCGAAATCATGGTGACATTGTAGAAAGGCCACGCCACTACAAATCAGCCTACACTGTATTTCTGCACCATTGAGACATTACCAGGAAGTAATGTATTGGCACAGCAATTAATTACCATAAAAACCCTCTGATTCTAGCACAGTTATACGCAGTTTGGGAGTGCACTCCACAACACTGGGTCCACAGAAGTCTCCATCACGTTA
Organism: Schistocerca nitens; assembly: GCF_023898315.1. Lineage (NCBI taxonomy): Eukaryota > Metazoa > Arthropoda > Insecta > Orthoptera > Acrididae > Schistocerca > Schistocerca nitens. The sequence goes on from NC_064617.1 coordinate 850,942,245, forward strand.
CGGGCCAGCCAGCAACTGGTGCTGGACTGGGCAACCAACTCACCAGACCTCTGTGGACTTAGAATGACATGATGGATAAGCCATCCCCAGGCTCCATGGTAGCAGCCTAATTCCTACCTTGGAGGATAGCGGTTCGCAGTCAGGGCAGCACTGCCACCATCTGTGTGCAGAGGGCGAGCTTCTAACCTGGTACTGGTAGACTCCTATGAGAATTCAGCGGACGTCACCATCACAGGCACTGCTCACTCAGGGCCACATAGTGTCAACTCAGACATGCATTGCTGAGTGGGGTACACGGTTTCAGCCAAGCAAGAAGTCAAGAGGCCATCCTGCCGCCATGGACTGCCAACATCAGTGGCACCACAGGTAGAACACACGATTGCAGTGGGGCATATTTTGGGGCATTGCAGCACTTCAACATTGTTGCTCAAGGCTACATTAAATAAGTTTTGAAATGATAATTAAATGGACACCCTAGCTGCAAACAGGCATTGATGTACTTCATTGGGGACATGTTGAAAATGTGTGCCCCGACCGGGACTCGAACCAGGGATCTCCTGCTTACATGACAGACGCTCTATCCATCTGAGCCACCGCGGGCACAGAGGATAGTGCGTCTGCAGGGACTTATCCCTTGCACGCTCCCCGTGAGATCCACATTCCCAACATGTCCACACCACTACATTCGTAGTGCGCCTAATAGATGTTTGCCCATCATACTCATTACTCGTGGCAGTTTAATCCACCAAGTCCCGTACTAGTTCGGGCATAGCGTGTGCGTTCGCACAAGAAGGTCAATGGCCGGGAAGCCATATTTTAACTATACATGATCAATCCCGCGTCCGGCCATCCTGATTTAGGTTTTCCGTGATTTCCCTAAATCGCTCCAGGCAAATGCCGGGATGATTCCTTTCAAAGGGCACGGCCGACTTCCTTCCCCGTCCTTCCCTAATCCGATGAGACCGATGACCTCGCTGTCTGGTCTCCTTCCCCAAACCAACCAACCAACCAACTATACATGACGGTAGTATCTGTTCCCGAAGGAACAGTTACCGTGGATGACCATGCAGCTTTGCTAGAAATGAAATGATAATTAAATGGACACCCTAGCTGCAAACAGGCATTGATGTACTTCATTGGGGACATGTTGAAAATGTGTGCCCCGACCGGGACTCGAACCCGGGATCTCCTGCTTACATGACAGACGCTCTATCCATCTGAGCCACCGCGGGCACAGAGGATAGTGCGTCTGCAGGGACTTATCCCTTGCACGCTCCCCGTGAGATCCACATTCCCAACATGTCCACACCACTACATTCGTAGTGCGCCTAATAGATGTTTGCCCATCATACTCATTACTCGTGGCAGATTAATCTACCAAGTTCCGTACGAGTTCGGGCATAGCGTGTGCGTTCGCACAAGAAGGTCAATGGCCGGGAAGCCATATTTTAACTATATATGACGGTAGGGGCACACATTTTCAACATGTCCCCAATGAAGTACATCAACGCCTGTTTGCAGCTAGGGTGTCCATTTAATTATCATTTCATTTCTAGCAAAGCTGCATGGTCATCCACGGTAACTGTTCCTTCGGGAACAGATACTACCGTCATGTATAATTAAATAAGTTTTATCTTGCAGTGGAGTTTTGCTGGCCAGCACCACCAACTCCACAACACGCCTCTCTACACCTTAGCAGCCCCATTCTCCCTGGGTCACAGTAGAGTGGTGTCAGAAGTATTTTGGTATCAGTGGACCTGATCTAGCAGCTGTTGCCAGTACAGTCGACCTCCACACATCAGGGCCTCGCTACCACAGCACACAGTTTCGTTAAACTGAGGGGTCAGTAGATAGGTGGTTTTGCGGTTGTTTTCCCTGTTTTATGTGTAAAGAGCATGGCATCTAAGAGATGAAGTGGGATTTGAGGGATACGTTTGTGCAGCCATGGAACCAGCTGATCTTCCACAATTCCATTATAATACAAAGGAACAATATTTACAAGATGCGAGGTGTGGTCAGTCTAATTTGTTCAAAAATGGTTCAAATGGCTCTGAGCACTATGGGACTCAACATCTTAGGTCATAAGTCCCCTAGAACTTAGAACTACTTAAACCTAACTAACCTAAGGACATCACACACACCCATGCCCGAGGCAGGATTCGAACCTGCGACCGTAGCAGTCCCGCGGTTCCGGACTGCAGCGCCAGAACCGCTAGACCACCGCGGCCGGCGTCTAATTTGTCAAGGCATTTTGGACATTGTACAAAGTTAATACCAGTAGCTTGTGTTAACTGTTGTTGGTACGGACATATAGCTAGTCAGTGCATAGAGTCAAGATGGACGATGATAAGGCTTCAGCTCTCGACTGTGATACGAGTGCGTCTACAGAGCGGCAAGTTAAGTGTTTATCCTTTTCTGGGTTTTCCACGTAATATATTTATAAAATTTCGTGTGTGTTTCTCTGTTTAAGAAGGTTAATCTCGCGTTTTTGTAAGTGTAAATCTATTCAGTCTTTAGCGTAATAGTTGCTGACTGAACAGGCAGCTACATAGTTCTTTAACGCATCAGTGTACATTGGTGACACATAAAAAGGGTAGCAAGTCGCATATCTAGGATTGTCTGCTTTTATAGTTCACTTCTTCAGTTAGTCTTGCTAGGATGAGTAGGATGTGTGCATGCTGTGTGCGGACGTAGAAAGAGCTGGCCACAGTTCGCGAACAGCTGAATGTGCTGTTGGCTATGGTCTGTCACCTTCATGCTGCTGCCTCAGGGTGTAGTGGTGGCAGAGACTCTGGCGTGTCGCATGGAACACCTCAGGTGTCACTTGTTTTGCCCATGGGTTCTGCATTCGAGGCACCTCGTCGAGTACACGATTCAGTGGTTCCGCCCTCACAGTAGGGTGATTGGCGGATGGTAACGAGTTGCTCGAGGAGGCCATTGTGGAGACTGACTGCCTGGCGTCGCACATTAATTCTGTGAGTGGACACGTGGCAACTCCCTGATTCCGAGAAGGCACGTGGGGGGAGGGGTTTACTGATTATTGGGAGCTCCAATGTTAGGCACATTATGGATTCCCTTAGGCAGATAACTTTCAGGGCTGGAAAGAAAGCCAAGACTCAATATGTCTGCCGAGAGGCCTCATTGGAAATGTGAAGGCGGTCTTGCCGGTGGCTATCGAGCGTGCAGGGTGCAGTCATCTCCAAATCGTGGCTCATGCCAGCACCAACGACGCCTGTTGCATGGGTTCTGAGGCGATCCTCAATTTGTACAGGCGGCTGGCAGAGGTGGTGAAGACTGCTGGCCTCGCCCGAGGGATGCAAGCAGAGCTCGCAATTTGCAGGATCGTTTCCAGAGTTGATCGAGGTTATTTGTTTTGGAGCCGAATAGGAGATCTCAACCAAGGGCTTCGTCGACTCTGTGATGGTCTTGGCTGCAGATTTCTGGAGCTGCGTTATAGTGTGGGGATTTGTAGGACTCCCTTTGATATGTCAGGGGTGCACTACAGTAACGAAACGGCTACTCGGGTAGCAGAGAACTTGTGGAGTGCACATGAGCGTTTTTTAGGCAAGGCGGTAGTTTGAGGTGGTCTGATAAACACTCGCCAGTCGATTCACAGCAAGACAAGTCAAACGGCGTTCAGAATAAAGGCATTTCGACTGCCAAAATCTTATCAGTAAACTGTCGAAGTGTTCGTAATAGAGTTTCCGAGTTTGCTGCAAACCAGGAAAATTATCGCACCGAAATTATTCTTGACACTGAGAGCTAGCTGAAAACCGAACTGGAAAGCTCTGAGATATTTAGCGAGTTGTGGAACGTACATCGGAAAGACAGATTTAAGGCCATATGAGGAGTAGTTTTCATTGCAATTGACAAAAATATTGTCTCTATTGAGTTCGAAGTTGAGTGTGACAGTGAAGTCGTCTGGTCGCGTATAACAGGTGTATGTGAAACTAAGTCAAATGTTTTTACCGGCCACCCGGTTCCACTATGGCAACTCTAGAGTCATTCAAGAAAAGTCTACGGTCAATAGCATGTAAATACTCAGACCATGCTCACTAGTTGGAGGCGACTTTAACCTGCCGAGTATAGATTGGGATGTCTATGGATTCACAGCTGGGGGTGCAGACAGTCAGTCATGCAAAATACTTTTGAACACGTTTTCTGAAAATTGTCTTGAGCAGCTAGCTCTGCAGCTCAAATACGATGGAAATATGTTAGACCTTTTAGCTACAAATAGGCCGGATCTCATCGATAATATCAGTACAGAAACGGGAATCAGCGATCATGATGTCATTATAGCAACTTTCATTACGAAAGTTAATACAACAGTCTTGAAAGTTAGGAGAGTGTTTCTGCTAAATAGAGCAGATAAGCAGTTATTTAACATCTTACTTATACAGTGAAATGGCATCCCTTAGTACCAGTAAGATGGGTGTAAAGGAATTATGGGCAAAGCTTAAGCGGACTGTAAATCGTGGTCTGGAGAGTTACGTGCCTAGTAAGTAGATAATGGATGGAAAAGACCCACTATGGTTTAATTACAAAATTCGTAAGACGCTGATGAAGCAGAGACTGTTGCACTCTAGGTTCAAAAGGGGACGCACAAACGACGACAAGCGAAAGAGAGTAGAGATTTGTCCGTCTGTGAAAAGATCTATGCGCGAAGCATACAACTACACCGTCACACCTAAGCAAAAGGTCTGGCAAACAACCCGAAAAAATTCTGGTCGTATGTAAAATCACTAAGCGAGTCTAAGGCTTCCATTCAGTCCCTTGTTGACCATCCTGGCGTGGCAGTAGAAGATAGCAAAATGAAAGACGAACTTTTAAATTTCATGTTCAAGAAATCGCTCACACAGAAGTACCATACGAACGTACTGTCTTTTGACCGTCGGACAGATTCCCATATGGACGACATAGAAATAAGCATACCTGGCGTAGAGAGGCAAAGATTTGAAAGCAAATAAATCACCAGGTCCGGATAAATCCCAGTTCGATTTTACAAAGAGTACTCAACGGCACTGGCCCCTTGCATTTGTCGTGAATCTCTCGTCCTGCACGAAGTACCAAGGGACTGGAAAAAAGCCCAGGTGGATCTAGTATATAAGAAAGGTAAAAGAATGTGTAACCCGGCAAGTTATCACGAGATGACTTTCGTTGCAGTAGGGCACGCAGCCGTCAAGTACGGCGGCTGCAGAGTGGCTTTTTTTTTTTTTTTTCGCAGCACAGCTGACGCTTTCTGCCATGAAAACTGCATAGCGTAACATACAGTCTATACGAAGATTCATACCCTCTACGAATCTAAATAATCCATGTTAGTTATTATTCGATTTTGTTCAAATTTGGTACACAGCATTTTGCTCTTAATGGAATGATGCTGTCAGAATTTCAGATTTTTATTTATTATAGTTCTGAAGATAAAAAGAATTACCTAAAACTCCTAAAACCGACGCTTTTTCTTAAACCAAGTTAGGAACAACCACAGATTGACTTTCACTGTCATTTGAAGCCATTCCAAAGTTATCACTGCCTGAAAACCAATTACTTAGAATTTTCTTTTTTAAACTTTAGTCACTGTGGATTATGTAATACAAAAATAGGTCAAAATTATTATTTGCTTATATTTTGCCATCTAAGTACGTGAGAATGATTGAGAGGGTGTATTTCGGACATACGTTAAAATTTAATACACTCCTGGGAATGGAAAAAAGAACACATTGACACCGGTGTGTCAGACCCACCATACTTGCTCCGGACACTGCGAGAGGGCTGTACAAGCAATGATCACAGTAGTGGTGGGCAGGAAATCGCGTATCTGTTAGAAATCGCAGTGACTGAGAAGTCACAGATATCACAGTAGCAACTTTACAGAATCTAACTGCGATTTCAGTCACAGTTAGCAGTCGCAAGTAGTATTTCACATTCAAAGACGTGAGCCATCTATTGGTCGAATTTAGCACTGCTTTCTGCGATTTCAGTGACAAGTCGCAACTAAGAGTCGCAAGTAGCAACTAAAAAGCGCGGTTAACAGTGGCATCTGTTGGCCGAAGTTCGTACTACGTCCATCTCTGCGGTACGCTATGGAGTCTAACTGCGATTTCCGTGACAAGTCGCAACTAAGAGTCGCAAGTAGCAACTAGAAAGCGCGGTTAACAGTGCCATCTGTGGGTCAAAGTTCGTACTACGCCCATCTCTGCGGTACGCTATGGAGTCTAACTGCGATTTCCGTGACAAGTCGCAACTAAGAGTCGCAAGTAGCAACTAAAAAGCGCAGTTAACATACTTTTCCTAGTGTCATCTGTTGACCGACGTACGTACTTCGTTATGAGAGCCTTGTGCCTCACGAGATCGATGTGCTGTGTGTGCATATGAAGGGCTTATTTCAATAGTGGTACAAGTCCATTTTTGTTAATTTTGAGATATAGAGTCGTAAAGTTAAATGAGCGCTGAAAAATCTGCAGTTGAGATACCAGAAATATTCAAGCATATGGCTTCTTGCTAGAGATGAACCTTTATTTATGTTTGTTTGGATCACTAATTTCAGAAGCATTATAGACAGAAAAGTGGAGGTAATGGACTTGTACCACTATTGAAATAAGCCTTTCATATTATATGACGACATGCACATTCAGCATCAGTTATGGTTGGTCAACTACTGCTGTGACTCTGAATGTATTATATTAATAAGAAGCAACATTGCCGTTTTCTCCTGAAAATATCAAGTAACGTAACAAATGTGTTTGATTCTGCTTCCAATATGACAGTTTTGGTTAATACTCCACATGCCTACAGGACTTTGCAATGTTAACACAGCAGAACTCAGACATCTGTATAAGTGTAGAGAAATGAAAACAGTCATATGAATGCCTCACTTTTGTTCCGACACAGTTCAAGACTCGGGAGAAAAGTTTTACACCTGGTGTTCTACATGGCAACTTCACACACAAGAACTTTTTGCCGACACTACTACCACCTGCATAAGTAAGCTTTTCCTGTGTTACTTTCAAGTAATGCACTTAAGCTATTCCTGATTTAACTGGAAGATCTGTACTTCTCACTTTCATATCAACAGCCTCAAAATGCGTATTGTAGACTTCGGGATATGTTACAGGTCAGTGTCACACCAAGATTGTGGAGAAAGGGGGCGGGGGGGGGGGGGGGCGGCATGTCGCCCTCCAACAAGTGTTTACCAATAAGTAAGTGGCGGAAAATTATGGGTATAGGACGGCTTAACATGTGGAAAATGAGATTTTTATTATTCACTCACTGTATTTGACATTTATTATTCCTTTAAAATCGCACAACAACTTCAATAAAACACAGCTTAATCATTCACACACTTATTTCACAATTGTTTCACTTTTAAACTGCAAATCCTCTAAGAGCTGTCTTGAATCTTCACGAGTCTCTCCCAACAGCCTTGATGTGGATAGATACGTACAGCAACCAGTAATCAGAGTCAGAACTGTGTCTGCAAAAACACAAGGATTATTAAACAATTTTTGCTGTCATTAATTACTAGAAATATAATTGACAGAGTAGATTGCTAATATTTGCTATAATGAATATCACATTTGCAAGAACGATCTCACTGAAGTAATTAAGTCCATCGAAACGCTTAGAAACTAACCTCTCGTCTGACGAAAACGGTCTAAAGACGCAGTGGCAATTTCTTCAGATCTGTTGACAATGATATTTTGAGTTATCACTTTACTGAGTGACTGAAATGTAGTTCAGGTACCTGTGAACATAACAATATGTTAGAATTCATTTTCTAAATACGAACTATTACGGTACTGTACGGCTACTTACATATTAATTACACTATTAATATTTTCACAGTTGTTTCTTTAATACAAAATTAAAGCCAACGGAAGAAAAAAACGTAAAACATACTTGCCAATGACAGGTTTGTTGCGATGCAATTTTCCGTGTTGACAGATGTAACTTTTTCATACAGTAGTAAGTCGCAGAAATCGCAGGAGTCACAGAAATCGCAGAAGTAGCAGAAGTCACAGAAATCGCAGAAGTAGCAGAAATCGCAGAAGTCACAGAAGTAGCAGAAATCGCAGAAGTAGCAGAAATCGCGGAAGTAGCAGAAATCGCAGAAATAGCAGTGGCGGAGGGATAGACGACCTATGTTCCTTAACTGCGACTCTTAACTGCGACAAATCGCAGTTAAGAATAACAGATACTAAAAAGTAGCATTCACAGAAATCACTGATATCGGAAAATCGCAGTTTAGCCCATCACTAGATCACACGCACGGCACAGCGGACACACCAGGAACTGCGGTGTTGGCCGTCGAATGGCGCTAGCTGCGCAGCATTTGTGCACCGCCGCCGTCAGTGTCAGCCAGTTTGCCGTGGCATACGGAGCTCCATCGCAGTCTTTAACACTGGTAGCATGCCGCGACAGCGTGGACGTGAACCGTATGTGCAGTTGACGGACTTTGAGCGAGGGCGTATAGTGGGCATGCGGGAGGCCGGGTGGACGTACCGCCGAATTGCTCAACACGTGGGGCGTGAGGTCTCCACAGTACATCGATGTTGTCGCCAGTGGTCGGCGGAAGGTGCACGTGCCCGTCGACCTGGGACCGGACCGCAGCGACGCACGGATGCACGCCAAGGCCGTAGGATCCTACGCAGTGCCGTATGGGACCGCACCGCCACTTCCCAGCAAATTAGGGACACTGTTGCTCCTGGGGTATCGGCGAGGACCATTCGCAACCGTCTCCATGAAGCTGGGCTACGGTCCCGCACACCGTTAGGCCGTCTTCCGCTCACGCCCCAACATCGTGCAGCCCGCCTCCAGTGGTGTCGCGACAGGCGTGAATGGAGGGACGAATGGAGACGTGTCGTCTTCAGCGCTGAGAGTCGCTTCCGCCTTGGTGCCAATGATGGTCGTATGCGTGTTTGGCGCCGTGCAGGTGAGCGCCACAATCAGGACTGCATACGACCGAGGCACACAGGGCCAACACCCGGCATCATGGTGTGGGGAGCGATCTCCTACACTGGCCGTACACCACTGGTGATCGTCGAGGGGACACTGAATAGTGCACGGTACATCCAAACCGTCATCGAACCCATCGTTCTACCATTCCTAGACCGGCAAGGGAACTTGCTGTTCCAACAGGACAATGCACGTCCGCATGTATCCCGTGCCACCCAACGTGCTCTAGAAGGTGTAAGTCAACTACCCTGGCCAGCAAGATCCCCGGATCTGTCCCCGATTGAGCATGTTTGGGACTGGATGAAGCGTCGTCTCACGCGGTCTGCACGTCCAGCACGAACGCTGGTCCAACTGAGGCGCCAGGTGGAAATGGCATGGCAAGCCGTTCCACAGGACTACATCCAGCATCTCTACGATCGTCTCCATGGGAGAATAGCAGCCTGCATTGCTGCGAAAGGTGGATATACACTGTACTAGTGCCGACATTGTGCATGCTCTGTTGCCTGTGTCTATGTGCCTGTGGTTCTGTCAGTGTGATCATGTGATGTATCTGACCCCAGGAATGTGTCAATAAAGTTTCCCCTTCCTGGGACAATGAATTCACGGTGTTCTTATTTCAATTTCCAGGAGTGTATTTCATTTTACGTAAAACCTTGTACAAACAAACCATGATAAAGTTATGTTGCAACAACGATTCAGGTGACGTATGTCGGTGTGTGCTTGCTTTTGTATAAAAGTAACCAGAATGAAAGTTAGAGGCGGAATAAGTTTATTTATCAATTTGAAGACTATTTCGCACTTAGTTTATTTTGATTAATCAAAATACAAGAATTTGAAGTTTTGCTGACATTAATTACTATCAAATTAGTGATTGGATAAGGCAAGATTTTCCACGAGAATGATCTGGAAGAAATGTTCTGCTTGGTCGTTTAGATCAACAGCCAATCAGAATTAAGCTGTTCCCACGCGGAACGAGGAGAGTACCTCGGGAAGAGTCGCTTGCTAGGCGGTCTACAGATAACATGATGTCAGATCTGTAGTGTTGCGGAATAGTAAAGAGTTGGAAACGTGGAATATTGTCAAAGTTTCGTTGCCTATGCTGAGAGCCAGTGGCAGTAGGTTACCCAAGAGCTAAGAGGATTGCACATATATCGGAATGTGTCGTCACGCAGGGGCAATGGCCTGGTTACGCACAACAGGCGAGAGAGAATTGCTTAGCACGCATAGTGCAAGGCAGAGGTATAGCGTCAGCTGTACTGCATTTCACAACTTCGCGTAAGTCTGCCGCAACAACACGTAACTCTGTCGCAAGAACACCTAAGGGGCGAGTACGACAGATGAATCAGCAGTATAAGTCGAACGAATGCGGTCATTACAAACGAGCATGACGTCAGGACGTCGCTCGTGCTTCCTTTAAATACGCCAGCTTTGATAGCAACAAGACACTCGCACTAGCAGTTAGACTTGCAGTTAGATGTGTACTGGGTCGCTGCGTAGCGCTCAGCTCGGTGATCGACATGTTAATGTTTATTAAGGAGATGTTGCAGTAAGGGCGGCCCATCCAGCAGCAGACGTGAGGGGACAGTACCAGATCTGGTCCTCTCTGCTGCCGCTGTCAATCATCAACCCAGGGTTAGCAGACATCGCGGCAGACTCGCTCACCGCCAATGCTGACCACATCAGTGAGCCGTCGTCGAGATCGTGCGGGGCCTAGGCCCTCTGCATCCGCCGTCACAACCGGGTGAGCCGACGACGCTGGGGGATTGCAGCCCGTTCCGCCTGTCCACCGCGGACGAGCCACCAGGAGGAGCAGGGAAGAAGACGGGGTGGGATAGAGTACACTCTGCACTACGAGAACGTATCTCGTGCCGTCAGCGCCGGGATTCAAACACGGAGCCTCTACGGGTAACGATCTGCTGTCGCCGCCAGCCACGCGCGGCCGAAGTAAGGACATTCCACCGCTACGTCACAGCACGCGGCGCTGCGCTAGCAAGACTGTGCGGCCCGGATCTGGTGTCTTCGCTACGAGTCAGCGAGGATTCGGGGAAGGTCGTTGATATCACCAAGCCACATTGTACTCGGCAGGAATAAAGGTGTTATGGATTAATAATGTTTCTTTGGCGTTTCTGACGCTTCTACAGCCATTTCCTAGCATCCTGACAACTGGAGAGGTCACCGCTCGGCCATCCAGTCCACCGTAGGCGACCGGGACCACCGGGGCGCCTACAGATTTGGTGTCAGAAGTGGTCGCGCCCACCGCCTTCAGAGCACTCCCTAAAAATACTCCGTAAGATGAGGAAATAGTGAGCTAATTTCGGTTTGAACATATCGTGACTGAAGCGACTGAAGTTACAAACTTCTTAATGAAAGTTTGGTGTTTCTAAATTAAATAGTTTGAGAGCTATGAGCGTGTGTGTGAACTTTCTGGTCGTCGTAACAACTCCACATGGCGTGTTTCGTGCTCTGTACGGAATATTTTGGCGAGCACCTCTTACAAAGAAGACCACGAATATTTGTGGGTCTGTGACTGTAGAACGTGAAAATTAGTCAGGTCGGACTTACTAAAATTCTGGCTGCTTTTCAGTTGAATATTTGTTATACAGACAGTGAACTTTGAATGATGACGTTTTCCCATATTAAATACGGACTTGACAGCCATTTGATATGTTTCAATATGAACAAAAGGCAGAGTTAATCTAATTTTAAACGCTTTTCTGCAAGCAGACTGAAGATCCCAAACGCCCGATTTTTTTATCATGAACTTTGAAGAACTAACTTTCAACTAGAGTTACTCGGCCTCTGTGAGATTGGTATTAGGTGGTCGTTTCATCAACGCTGCTTTACACTGCCTAGCACGTAGCTGCTACCACAGAGTGAAGGGACATCGGCAAGAATCCTATCGAATTACGTAGACTGCACGATAGCATTAACAAAAACGCATACGACCGACCCCGCCCCGCCGCAAATGGACATGCAAAATTACAGGCCAATATCCATAACTACTGTTTGCTGCAGAATTCACATATTCTCTGTTCGAATTTATTAAACTGTTTTGAGGCTAAGCAGCTTATGTCCACAAATCAGCATGGTTTTAGAAAGCATCGCTTGTGCGAAACTCAGCTTGCCCTTTTCTCATATTAGTTACTATGAACGAAGAGCAACAGGCAGATTCCATATTTCTAGATTTCCGGAAGGCATTTGACACAGTGTCCCATGGTAGGCTGTTAACAAAGTCACGGGAATACGATGTGTGAGAATATGATGTGTGAGTAACTAGAAGACTTCTAAAATAATAGAACCCAATATGTTATCCTCGATGGCGAGTTTTCATCAGAGGCAAGGGTATACAGTCAGGAGTGCCCCATGGAAGTGTGGTAGGACCGCTGTTGTTCTCTGTATACATAAGTTATTTGGGGTCGCCAGCAGTCTGCAGTTACTGGTGATGCCGTGGTGTATGGCAGGGGTCTCCAAACTTTTTAGTCCGCGGGCCAAATTGACTCCTCCACGAAGTCATAAGGGCCAAGATCTACAAAGTGGGATTAAAGCACCCTAGCACTCGATGATCACCGTTATGTAAGGCTAAAGGAAAGATGAAATCGCAAAAATCTAAGGTTGTGGGAATAGCCAGCACTGAAACGAACTACGATTTTTATTTAATTATATAATTTTGATTGGTGGACGTACCTGACCGAAATTCTGGCGTATTTTACTCTCGCGAATTTCACCGACAAAAAGTATCTCACTGCACATTCTTCACGAAAGCGTCCTGCAAAGTTAACGAAATCTCAAAATCATTGTTAGCAACACTATTACAGCAAGACGTAACAGAGGTAGAGTATGTCAACGCACTGTCATTTCAAGCGGCGCAACAATAAGTTTAGTTATGTAGTCTCGTAGCGAGCAGCAGAGCCAGAGCATATATTTGATAGTTGTGTTGCATGATTGTGTCTATGTTGCGAGTGTCTTACGAGTTTTTTAGTGTTTTATGCGCTGTACTAATAGGTGAGACGACGAAGTGTGGGACAATTCAAAGTTTGAATTCGAAGAGACAAGGAAAATCTGAAAATCGAAATACGTATAGCACGACTTGAGTATTTTGTCACTGTATTTTTTAGTGGAACTACAGTGTAATTGTGAGTGTTTAATTTAATAATTAAAGTTCCTTAAAATAAATTCATTGCATTTTGTTTAGGCAGACTACTCCCTGGTTTTATTAATATTAAATAGCACAATTTTATTTTCAGATTATAATCTTTTGTGAAGTTCTGTACAAATGTGGAAAAGAAACGAAAGGTTGACAGTGAATGCAGAATTTTTGAAGAGCATTGGGGATGTCAATATTTCTTGGAGGAGTCAGGCAACAAACCAATGTGTATTATTTGCAATGAAGCAATATCAGTCTTCAAATAATACAATATCAAACGTCATTATGAGACTAAGCACTCTCAGAATTACTCCAAGTTTACAGGATGCGAGTGATTAGAAATGTATGAGTCTCTGAAACGCCAGCTAAAAACCCAGCAGTCGCTGTTTAAGAAAGTAAATGCTGAACAACATGCAGCAACTCGTGCTAGTTTTCGTGTGGCTCATTTAGTAGCGAAACAGTGCAAGCCATTTACCGACGGTGAATTAATTAAGAACTGCATTATTGCAACAGCAGAAGAAATGTGTCCAGAAAAATTAATTTATTTAAAAACATAAGTTTGTCGACAAACACTGTGGCTCGAAGAATAGATGACATTGCACAAAATATATCAGCACAACTGCGTGACAAAAATGAAGACTTAGACTGGTTCTCTTTGGCCGTGGATGAGTCAACAGGTGTATCAGATACTGCTCAAGTACTACTTTTTATTCGAGGGATTGACAAAAATTATGAAGTGTATGAAGAGCTCCTTGATGTTCACAGTATTAACGGGACGACCACTGGCGAAGATATTTTTAAAGGAGTTGGAAGGACAGTTCAAAAAAACAGTCTTCAGTGGAAGAAATTAAAATGTATTACAACTGATGGTGGCGAAAACATGTGTGGGAAAAATAAAGGTGTTGTTGCTCTCCTTTCTAAGGCCGTAGAAAATGACGGTGGCTCAAAACCATTAGTAGTGCATTGTATTATTCACCAACAGTCTTTGTGTGCAAAACATTTAGATATGTCAGAAGTTATAAAGCCAGTTATTTCAGTTGTTAATTATATCAGATCCCATGCACTCAGTCATCGCCAGTTCCGCGAGTTTCTTGAAGATATTGAGGAAAGAGACTTGCCATATTATACTACAGTGCGCTGGCTTAGCTGCGCTAATGTTCTGACCCGTTTATTTGAACTCCGAACAGTAACTGAAATTTTTTTGAACGAAAGGAATTGCCCTCTAGCTGAGTTCCGGAACGGGGAGTGGTTATGGAAGCTAGCATTTTATACAGACTTAACTAAACATATGAATGACCTTAATTTAAAACTGCAAGGTGAAAACCAGCTTCTGCCTGATTTATACACGCATGTTAAGCCCTTTCGACAAAAGATTGCTTTGTTTCAATCTCAGTTGAACAAAGTATGCTTCACGCATTTTAATATATGACAAACATTCAGTCAGCAAACTGAGATTCCGTTTCCTGTAACTTTCCCAATTGAAGCTTTGGTTGCTTTAAAAATTAATTTTGAATCACGTTTTTCATATATCGATGCAAATTCAAACGATATCAAGATATTTCAAAGTCCCTTTGACGTCGATATAGAAGCGTTACCCGCAGAACTTCAGTTTGAAATTATTGATTTGCAATGTAGTGACTTTTTTAAAGAAAAACTTTCAAAGTCAACATCACTGGAATTTTATAAGTGTCTTCCATCCACACAGTTTCCAAATTTACATAAATTTGCCCGTGATTTTTTTTTCCGCTTTTTGGACTACTTATTTGTGTGAAAAAACTTTATCCAAAATGAAACATGCAAAAAGTATTTATATATCAAAATTAAGTGATGAAGATTTGAAGTCGCTGATGATTATCTCTACCAGTAAACTTGATCCGCAACTGGAGGTAATTATGAAAGGAAAGTTACAGCTACATAAAAGTCACTAATTATTACTAAGATGTTAAATATCTTTACGCGAATACTCTAACACTGTGAGTTTTCAAGATATTAATTAATTACAGTTATTTTTATACATCAGTTACAACTAAAATATCCAATATCATTATGTACACCAGGTATTGTATTTTCTTTAAATTGTCTTTCAATAAAAATATTTTATACAATTTACTTGCTATGTGTATTTTACAACGTAATCAAAAGAAAGTGAAACCTCGCTTAAGAAGCATCTTCCATAATGACTGATCACTAAGGCTAGACGCCGAAGTGGCGTCCATTTAAAAGACTTGCACCAGACTCGCGAGTAGATTAAAATGCAAAGAATTTTTTTACTTAAAATGTTTTCGCCAAACTACTCTGTTAATCGTTCTTTTTTTTCACTATCGCACGGAGAATGGTCTGTCTGTTTATTGTGGATAGCCACAAGTTTAACCATGACCTTCTGCTATGTAAAGATAGAGCTCCGACAATGTCGCGGTGTATTGGTTGCGATAGGCCTCAAAACTCAATTATTGGCAGTATAGATACCACCTCAAATATTTGGCGGGCCGGATACCGGGGATGTCCGGCCAGCTAACGCGAGCCGGTTTGCCGGCCCTCGCGGGCCGGTTTCGGCCTGCGGGCCGTAGTTTGGAGACCCCTCGTGTATGGTAAGGTGTCAATGTTGAGTGACTGCAGGAAGATACAAGACAGAAAAAATTTCCAGTTGATGTGATGAATGACAGCTACCGTTAAGTGTGGAAAAATGTAAGTTAATGCCTATTAGTAGGAAGAACAAACCTGTAATGTTCGGATACAGTATTACTAGTGTCCAGCTTCACACACTCAAGTCGTTTAAATATCTGGACGTAACGTTGCAAAGTGATATGAGGTGAAACGAGCATGTGAAAACTGTGGTAGGGAAGGGAAATGGTCGACTTTAGTTTACAGGGAGAATTTTAGGAAAGAGTGGTTAACGTGTAAAAGAGACTGCATATAGGACGTTGATGCGACCTGTTCTTGAGTACTGTTCGAGTGTTTGTTATCGATACCAGGTTGGATTGAAGGAAGACATGGAAGCAATCCAGAGATGGGCAGCTAGATTTGTTACTAGTAGTTTCGAACAAAAGTTAAGTGTTATGGAGATGCTTTGTGAACACAAATGGGAATCCCTGGAAGGAAGGCGACGTTCTTTCGGGAAATACTATTGACAAAATTTAGAGAACCGGCATTTTAAGCTGTACGCGAATGATTCTGCTCCCACCAACATACCTCGTGGGTAAGGACCTCGAAGGTAAGATACTAGAAATTAGGGCTCATACGGAGGCGTATAGTCAGTCGTTTTTCCCTCGCTCTGCCTGCGAGAGAGAAAATGACAAATAGTGGTACAAAATACCCTTCGTCATACACCTTACGGTGGCTTGCTAAGTATCTATGTAGATGTAGATGTATCTAAGATGTAAGTGTGTATTGGTCCTATGGCCTGTTGCGAGAGTATTTTGTGTCTGTTAGTGTGCATTGAAGATTAAGGTTTTGCAACATAAGAGTGTTTAACGTTGGCTGTCACTAGTCAGGATGCACTTCAAGCATTGGATAATGAAATAGCGCAGTTGAGAGCAGATAATACTGAGTTGGGCAATAGGCTTGCAGCTAGGGATGAAAAACTGGAATTAGTCAAGCAACCTACTTCTTTATTAGACCCAGCCACAACCAGTTTGATCCCATCCTTCTCTGGAAAGATGACTGATGACATAATGTCTCTTTTGGATGACCCGCAGTGTGCAACCAATATTAGGATGTGCTCAAGGGATCAGTTATTATAGATGACAAAGTTATGGTTGGCAGGGGAAGCCAAGACGTATGTCAGTTGTACAGAGGGACTAAGAAGTGCACAGACATTTGATGAACTGAAAAAAGGGCTGCTACAAAGGTATGAGAAACAAAACAGTGCGATGTTTTTTTCTCGAGCAGTTGGGTAATCTGTCAAATAAGCTTAATGAGTCGGTAGAGAATTTTACAGACAAAGTACGGAAACTGTATGTACTGACGTATGAATTAGGGGAGAGCGACAAGGCAAAAAGAGTCATACTCCATAACAGATGAAACTCGACGCATTTTAAGGAGCTTACCCTCTGATATGTCAAGGAGAGTGAGAAGGGGTACCCCGAAGGATTTATACTCTGTGGTCAGATTAGTCACAGTGTTTGAAGAAACTGATGTAGTAAAAGGGATGTGGGTTAAGAGGAGTGTTCTCCAACAATGTGAGGTGTTATAGATGTGGGACGGCGGGACATGTGCAGAGGCAATTTCTTAATGTAGATTATACCCTGAAAGATATATTCTCATTGGTCAGTTAGAATTTCTAGCATTTTCAACAGCTCACCCCAATGGGCTCTACCGCTGCTGTTTGTTCTTGTTGTTCACACAGCTCTTCTCTGTTCCTTGAAGACAGTATGTATATTCCCAACACTTACATACTGCCAAAACATGGTCCCAAAACTGAGAATTGAATATACTTGTCCTATATATGAAACATTGAGATATGAAATGTTGCACTCTGGAACAAGGATTCGAAGGTATTCTCCTTGACGATATATACACATATTCCATTCATTTCAACTGGGAGCCTACATTCGTTCCAAAGTATATGGTTTCGTTCACACATTTTACTACAGCAACACTGACATTTAATGTAGCACCATTGCGTTTTTTATTCAACTAGAAGTCCAAACTGTTTTTCTTCCTTACATTTCTTTGGAAAATAAGTGTTAATAATAATAATAAATTATCTCTGACACTAGTACAGGGTGACCCAGAAGTCTGTTAACATTTGAAAATGCACTAATTCGCGGAATAACGTGGGTATAGAGGCAAAACTTGTCACACATGTCTGAAGTGACGTGGGGTTTAATTGAAACCAAAAAGAGTGGAAATACCAGCCAACAAAAACACTGGGCAGCAACAAGTTAGTGACACCACATGAGAATCGTCGGTATGGTGGGTGTGGGGTACTTCCATATGTTACAGATTCGCATCATCCCCAGCCTGTCTGATAAACACCTGCTGGAAGGTATGACTTTTATGCAGAATGACACTCTGTCTCATATTGGTATACATACGGAAGATCTCTTTCGCAAATTGCTTGCTGAGGATTGCATGCTGAGCTGCCACTTCTGTCATGCTTGGCCACCCACACCCCTCCATCCATGTGTTTATTGGTTGTGCGGATACCTGAGGTCACATGTCTGTCACAATCGTCCACCCTCACTAAGGATGCTAAAAGACAACATTCAACAGAAATTTCTAACCATGCCTACTGATGTGCTGTACAGTGCTGTTCACAACATAATCCTTCGACTGCAAGTGTTAGTGATAAATGACGTCTGGTATGCTGAGCATCTGTTACAAAAACAGCATGTTTCCTAAAAACGAGTTGTTATACTAATTATTGTTTTTATATCATATGAAGTACCATCTGTTGGTAATTTTCTGCACTCTTTTGGTTTCAATTAAACCCCATGTCATTTGAAGCACATATGTCAACTTTTACCCCTCTATTGGGGTATTGAAGTTTCAAATGTCAACGAACTTTGGGGTCACCCTGTATATTGATGTTACCAATAATAATAAAACATTTATGCCCAAACTAATTGATATAGTATTAAATGAAATTATTTCGCTGTAGCCGGCCGCGGTGGCCGAGCGGTTCTAGGCGGTTCAGTCCGGAGCCACGCGGCTGCTACGGTCGCAGTTTCGAATCCTGCCTCTGGCATGGATGTATTTGATGTCCTTAGGTTAGTTAGGTTTAAGTAGTTCTAAGTCTAGGGGACTGATGACCTCAGATATTAAGTCCCATAGTGCTTAGAGCCACGTGAACCATTTTTTGAATTTGGCTGTTGGCTGTTAAAACATTATTTATTGGGACTGTAATTTCGATGTGTGCTCATTTTCTAGCATTGTGGGACATTGTAACACAGTCAGTAACATAAAATTGTGACATGCTGTGTAAGATCAGGTGCACGATGTTACATACTTTTTTATACAAATTAAGTCTGCCCTGAATTATAAATAGTTACGTACCCTGAGAGACGGGATTAAAATCTATGATGCTTAAAATTCATCAAGCAATTTATTTTTTAACAGAAAGAATTTTAATTTTATTTTGAATAACTTTGTTTCACATATTCTTATATTGACTGTGAGTTTGTTCAACAATATTTGCCCAACCATATGTGGGCTATGGTCTGTTATTCATAATTTAGCTCTATATCTACTGTTTTAGTCATGAACAACGCTGTATTTATGTGCTCCTCATTGCTTTGGTACAAGAAAGTCATCAATTTGTACAAATAAAAAGAATGTATTAATACGATATTTACGTTTTATACCGTTTAAACGTCTGTGAGTGTTGCACGAGCTGACATTTCAGTGAGCCAAAAGGTATTTCCCGAAGCAAGCTGGCTGGCATGAGCAGTTATGGTGAAGTGAATGCACAACTTAATGCCTGTGGAAATGCTGCTATGCAGACATTATAATAATACATATAATAATAATTCATTTATTGCTGTCAAATAGCCACACAAGTTCAAAGTACAATCATAAGAATACAACAAATTAAAAATTAAATACATTGTAGTTTGCATAGTCACTTATTGACCACATCTTTTTTTAGGGTTCTATGTGGTAAAAAACTATACCTGAACAGGCCTTGAGGGCCCAATGGTACCGAGCGGCCACCATGTCACCCTCAGCCCACAGGCGGCACTGCATGCGGATATGGAGGGCCATATGGTCAGCAGACCACTCTCCCAGCCGTATGTCAGTTTACGAGCCCAGATCCGCTGCTTCTCAATCAAGTAGCACCTCAGCTTGGCTCACAAGGGCTGAGCGCACCCTACTTGTCAACAGCGCTTGGGAGACTGGACAGTCCACCCATCCAAGTGCTATCATAACCCAACAGTGCTTAAATTCAGAGACGGAACCGTTGTTGTCACTGTGGCAAGGCCGTTGGCTCTTTTACATGGTAACATCTGGACATTTGGTGACACACTTTACACTCACACGTTGCACTTGGCTCATGAAATTTAATGTTGCTGCATATAAAGCAGTAGAAACTATGGACTTCCATCTTTCAAATAACTTCCGGGAATTCAGCCAGGTAACACTTTCAGCGACCGCCGATATTTCGGCGGGAGAACACCCCGCCATTTTCAATGCAAACTGCAACAGACAGGCGGCGAACATACAAATTTAAACCTCGGTTCTCGGACTGAAGCAGGAAAGATAACACACACACTGAACACTAGAGCCACCAAACATGACCAAAGTCAGAGCTATCGATAGTGAGACTATGAATTCGCAGGTGAGGTAGCATTGACTCTGTTTTTTGACAAGGGAGAGAGCCGGATTCCAAACAGAGTTTAAACAGAAACCTCCATCCCTGTTAACGAAGTTGCTCGCTAATTTAATCTCAACTGCCTCCCTCATAACACTGTCCCAATAGCTGGACGTGCATGCCAATATCTTGGTGTTACTATATAACATGGGGTGACCAGTATCCAAGCAATCTTCGGCAATAGCAGATCCATTTGACTGCTGTAATCGTGTGTGCCATTTATGCTCAGTACGTCGGTCCTCCACGGTCCTGATAATTTGACCAACATATGCCATGCCGCAGCTACAAGGAATACGACGATGTACACCCGCCTTACGCAGTCCAAGATCATCTTAAACGGAACTCAAAAGTGCTCTAATTTTAGATGGAGGTCGGAAAACACATTTCACATCGTATTTCCGTAAAATACTACCGATCTTGTTGGAAGTGTGTCCTATGTATGGCAAAAAGGCAGTAGACTTAGGTGTTGACTCAGAATTATCATCAATCACCCGAAGTACAGTTGGTCGATAGCGCAACGCACGTTCAATCTGTCTGTCACTATAACCATTTGACGAAATGAAACTTCAAGATGGCACAGCTCAGCTGGCAAAGTCTCAGCGTCAGAAACGACATGTGCCCTGTGAATCAAGGTACGAGGTACCCCTTCACGCTGAGCCAGATGGTGACAACTATTAACCTGTAAGTACAAGTCGGTGTGAGTACGTTTCCTGTAAACTGCATGTCCCAATGATCCATCATCCTTCCTCCTAACCAACACGTCAAGAAAGGGTGGGCAACCATCCTCTTCCACGTCCATCGTAAAACGAATGTTCGAGTGGATCGAGTTCAGATGTTCTAGAAAGACATTCAAACTCTTCCCACCATGAGGCCAAACAACGAAGGTATCGTCAACGTATCTAAAGAATCAGGCAGGTTTCAAAGGCGCCTCGAAGTCTTCCATAAACAAATTTGCGATCACAGGAGACAACAGACTACCCATCGCAACTCCATCTGTCCGCTCGTAAAACTGGTCATTAAATAAAAAGTAAGTGGATGTTAACACATGCCAAAAGAGATTGGTTAATTCAGCACCAAACCTGGCCTCAATTAACAGCAACGAATCGGACAGAGGAACACGAGTGAAGAGAGAGACCACATCGAAACTCAATAAAATATCAGAGTCATTTAACCTCAGTCCTTGCAAACAACAAAAAATCAGCTGAGTTCCTGATATGATGTTCACACTGACCTACTTGTGGACTCAACAGAGAAGCAAGATGCTTGGCTACACGATATGTCGGAGTGCCGATGTTACTCACTATAGGACGGAAAGAAACCCCTTCCTTGTGAACCTTCGGAAGGCCATATAACCTAGGGGGAACAGCACTATAGGTGTTAAGACTCTTGATAGTGTCCTGTGACAAACCACTTGTCTTCAGGTGGAAACGTACTCACACCGACTTGTACCGTGTGATCAAAAAGTCAGTATAGATTTGAAAACTGAATAAATCACGGAACAATGTAGATAGAGAGGTACAAATTGACACACATACTTGGAATGACATGGAGTTTCATTAGAACCACAAAAATACAAAAGTTCAAAAAATGACCGTCAGATGGCGCTTCATCTGTTCAGAATAGCAATGATTAGCATAACAAAGTAAGACAAAGCGGAGATGATGTTCTTTACAGGAAATGCTCAATATGTCCAACATCATTCCTCAACAATAGCTGTAGTCGAGGAATAATGTTGTGAACAGTGATGTAAAGCATGTCATTAGTTACGGTGAGGCATTGGCGTCGGATGTTGTCGTCCAGCATCCACAGAGATGTCGGTCGATCACGATACACATGCGACTTCAGGTAACCCCAAAGCCAATAAACGCAGGGACCGAGGTCTGGGGACCTGGGAGGCCAAGCATGACGAAAGTGGCGGCTGAGCACACGATCATCACCAAACGACGCACGCAAGAAATCTTCACGCGTCCAGCAATACTTTTTTTTTTTTTGTTCTAATAAAACCCCATGTCATTAGAGCACTTTTGAGTTCCGTTAAGGATGATCTTGGACTGCGTAAGGCGGGTGTATATCGTC
This sequence comes from Schistocerca nitens, assembly GCF_023898315.1. Lineage (NCBI taxonomy): Eukaryota > Metazoa > Arthropoda > Insecta > Orthoptera > Acrididae > Schistocerca > Schistocerca nitens. Next base: position 850,964,729 of record NC_064617.1, read on the forward strand.
GTATTCCTTGTAGCTGCAGCATGACATATATTGGTCAAACTATCAGGGCCTTGAGGGACCGATGTACTGAGCATAAACGGCACACACGATTACAGCAGCCAAACAGATATGCTATTGCCGAAGATTGCTTGGATACTGGTCACCCCATGTTATATTATAACACCGAGATATTGGCATGCACGTCCAGCTATTGGGACAGTGTTATTAAGGAGGCAGTTGAGATTAAATTAGCGAGCAACCTCGTTAACAGGGATGGATGTTTCTGTTTAAACTCTGTTTGGAATCCGGCTCTCTCCCTTGTCAAAAAACAGAGGGACAGAGTCAATGCTACCACACCTGCGAATTCATAGTCTCACTATCGATAGCTCTGCCTTTGGGCATCTTTGATGGCACTAGTGTTCAGTGTGTGTGTTATCTTTCCTACTTCAGTCCGAGAACCGTGGTTTTAAATTTGCATGTACGCCGCCTGTCTGTTGCAGTTTGCCTTGAAAATGGCGGGGTGTTCTCCCGCCGAAAAATCGGCGGTCGCTGAAAGTGTTACCTGGCTGAATTCCCGGAAGTCATTTGAAAGCTGTATACGCCAAGGGAAACTCAGGTCTCACATTGTTTACGTCTACGGGGAGGAAATGTATCGGTGTTTACGTAAGTCGGATAAACTTCGTAGCTGTCGAGTTTGACTGCAATATGCTTTGTCGTTTTTATTGAGGTGTCGTGATGAAAATCATGTCCCAACATTTGCCAAGGCTGTGCACCATATTAATTCTCCTGCCGCCAATCGTATCAAGCAACGTACTGGCTTGGCTCTTCTTCACGAAAGGATTCGTTTTACTCGTCGACGTTTGGATTCTGTTTCCAAAGAATTGTATCGTTTTCATTTAATTGTTGCATCTTAAGTGTTTGATTTCACTTGGGATTGGTTGGACGGTGCCTCATGGACTCAAGCTGACTGGGAATACAACTCCGTCACTGCCGGGCATTTGGCAAATTTGAACGTTTTCATCGCGCGGAGTCGGATGTTATATCTCGACGTTCTGTGATAAATCTCACAGAGAAATCTTTTGACGACGCAACCTTATCCGTGCTAGGGAAGGGTTTAAATTTTGCACCCACTCCGAAGAGTTTGCCGGTAGTTGATTTTATTAGTTCAATTGAACACGCAGTTTGCAAACTACCTCCTGACGCTGCAGAGGGGGTTAGGAGGGAGGCATCCCGTGTTTTGACTAGGGCTCGTCCACCAAAGAGTAATGTAACAGCAGCAGAGAGGGCTGCTTTACGCTCTCTCAAAGTTGATCCTAGTATTGTTATTTTACCTGCGGACAAGAGCAATGCCACTGTTGTTTTAAATAAACATGATTATGTACAAAAGATGCAACGTTTACTATCTGATTGAGCGTATCGCAGAATCGATGCCGACCCGACAAAAAGTGTTGAGAGAAAGACCAACAGCCTCCTGAAGACAAGTGGTTTGTCACAGGACACTATCAAGTGTCTTAACACCTATAGTGCTGTTCCCCCTAGGTTATATGGCCTTCCGAAGGTTCACAAGGAAGGGGTTCCCTTCCGTCCTATAGTGAGTAACATCGGCACTCCCGACATATCGTGTAGCCAAGCATCTTGCTTCTCTGTTGAGTCCACAAGTAGGTCGGTGTGAGCATCGTATCAGGAACTCAGCTGATTTTTTATGTCGTTTGCAAGGACTGAGGTTAAATGACTCTGATATTTTAGTGAGTTTCGATGTGATCTCTCTCTTCACTCGTGTTCCTCTGTCCGATTCGTTGCTGTTAATTGAGGCCAGGTTTGGTGCTGAATTAACCAATCTCTTTCGGCATGTGTTAACATCCACTTACTTTTTATTTAATGACCAATTTTACGAGCAGACCGATGGAGTTGCGATGTTGTCTGCTGTGACCGCAAATTTGTTTATGGGAGACTTCGAGGAACGTGCATTGGAGTCGGCGCCTTTGAAACCCGCCTGTTTCTTTAGATACGCTGACAATACCTTCGTTGTTTGGCCTCATGGTAGGGAGAATTTGAATGTCTTTCTAGAACATCTGAACTCGATCCAACCCAACATTCCTTTTACAATGGACGTGGAAGAGGGTGGTTGCCCACCCTTTCTTAACGTGTTGGTTAGGAGGAAGGATGATGGATCATTGGGGCATGCAGTCTACAGGAAACGTACTCACACTGACTTGTACTTACAGGCTAATAGTTGTCACCATCCGGCTCAGCGTGATGGGGTATCTCGTACCTTGGTACACAGGGCACATGTCGTTTCTGACGCTGAGACTTTGCCAGCTGAGCTGTGCCATCTTGAAGTTACATTTCGTCAAAATGGTGATAGTGATAGACAGATTGAACGTGCGTTGCGCTATCGACCAACCGTACTTCGGGTGATTGATGATAATTCTGAGTCAACACCTAAGTCTACTGCCTTTTTGCCTTACGTAGGAAACACGTCCAACAAGATCGGTAGTATTTTACGGAAATACGATGTGAAATATGTTTTCCGACCTCCATGAAAAATTAGAGCACTTTTGAGTTCCATTAAGGATGATCTTGGACTGCGTAAGGCGGGTGTATATCGTATTCCTTGTAGCTGCGGCATGGCATATATTGGTCAAACTATCAGGACCGTGGAGGACCGATCTACTGAGCGTAAACGGCACACACGATTACAGCAGCCAAACAGATCTGATATTTCCGAACATTGCTTGGTTACTGGTCACCCCATGTTATATTATAACACCGAGATATTGGCATGCACGTCCAGCTATTGGGACAGTGTTATTAAGGATGCAGTTGAGATTAAATTAGCGAGCAACCTCTTTTGCAGGGATGGAGGTTTCTGTTTAAACTCTGTTTGGAATCCGGCTCTCTCCCTTGTCAAAAAACAGAGGGACAGAGTCAATGCTACCTCACCTGCGAATTCATAGTCTCACTATCGATAGCTCTGCCTTTGGGCATCTTTGGTGGCACTAGTGTTCAGCGTGTGTGTTATCTTTCCTGCTTCAGTCCGAGAACCGTGGTTTTTAATTTGCATGTACGCCGCCTGTCTGTTGCAGTTTGCCTTGAAAATGGCGGGGCGTTCTACCGCCGAAATATCGGTGGTCGCTGAAAGTGTTACCTGGCTGAATTCCCGGAAGTTATTGGAAAGTTGTATACACCAGGAGAAACTCAGGTCTCACATGGACTTCCAGTCTGGTAATCAAATATCTCATGTCAAAGTTTTCCTTCATCCATATTCACTGCCCTTATGCCCTAAAATTCCGAAGGGGTGTATTACCTTATTTCCTTTCGATGATTATAATAGTTTTTTCTGAAGTGCTGGTGTTTATCTACATTCACATCTATACTCTGCAAACCACTATGAGGTGCATGACGAAGGGTACATCCCTCTCTACCAGTTATTAGGGTTTCTTCCCATTCTACTCAAGTATGGAACATGGGAAGAATGATTGTTTGAATGCCTCTGTGTTTTGTTAGTAACTTTATTCTAATCGTAGCCTCCTGATCCCCAAGTGAGTGATATATAGATGGTTGTAGTATATCCCTAGAGTCATCATTTAAAGCTGATTTTTGAAACTTTTCTGAGCATAGTTTACACCTATCTTCTAGAAACTTCCTGCACAGTTCCTTCAGTACCTCTGTCACACTCTCCCATGTATCGAACACAGATGTGACAATTCGTGCTGCCCTTCTCTGTATACATTCAATACCCGTGTTACTCCTATTTGGTTCAGTTCCCACACACTTGAACAATTTTCTAGAACTAGTCACACAAGTGATTTGTAAGCAATCTGCTTTTAAACTGATTGCAGTTCCTCAGTATTCTCCCATTTAACCAGAGTGTACAACCTGCTCTACCCACAACTCTGCCTGTGTGATCATTCTATTTCATATACAAAGTGTTACACCCAGGCATTTGCATGAGTTGACCGATTCCAGCAGCGACTCATTGATATCATAGTCATAGGATACTAATTTTTTTTCATTTTGTGAAGTACATAATTTTACATTTCTGTACATTTAAAGCAAGTTGTCAATCTTTGCACCACTTTGGAACCTTATCAAGATCTGACTGAATATTTATGCAGCTTCTCTCAGACAGTACTTTATCATAGATAACTGTATCATCTGCAAAAAGTCTGAAGTTACTACTAATATTGTCTGCAAGGTCAGTAATATACAACACGAACAGCAAGGGTCCTAACACACTTCCCTGGCACACACCCAAAGTTTCTTCTACATCTCAAAACAGCCCTCTATCCAAAATAACGTGCTGCTTCCTCCCTATAAAAAGTTCTTAGTTCAGTCACAAACTTCACTTGATACTCCATATGATCTTACTTTTGACAGTAAGTGAAAGTGTGGTACTGGGTCAAACGCTTTTCAGAAGTCAAGAAATATGGCGTCTGTCTGACTACCTTGATCCAAAGCTTTCAGTATAACATGTGAGAAAATTACTATTGGGGTTTCACATGATCGATGTTTTTGGAAGCCTTGCTGGTTGGCGTGAAGAAGGTCAGTCTGTTCAAGACACCTCATTATGTTTGAGCTCAGATTATGTTATAAGATTCTACAACATATTTATGTCAAGGATATTGGACGGTGGCTTTGTGGATCACTTCTACTATACTTCTTGTAAGCAGGTGTGACCTGTGCTTTTTACCAACCACTGGCCACGGTTTTTTGTTCGAGGGATCTATGATATAGTTAGAACAGGAGTTAATTCAGCTGCAAATTTCGTATAGAATCTCATAGGGACTCCATCAGGCACCTGGAGCTTTGTTTAGTTTTAAAGATTTTTGGCTGTTTCTCAGCACCACTGACACGAATACTTGTTTCACTCATCTTTTCAGTGGTACAATTCTCTGGGGGTTTTCTTTGCAAATGAACATTTGAAAACGGAAATAAGCATTTCAGCTTTTGCTTTGCTACCCTTACTTTCAGCTCCTATCTCATTCGCTAAGAACGGGATACTAACTTTTGTGCCACTAACAGCCTTTACAAATGACAAGAATTTCTTTTGGTTTTGTGAAATATCATTTCATAACATTCTGTTATGGTTTTTGTATGTCCATTCTTTTGACTGGAGGTCGTGGGGACCACGACCGTTCACTACTGTAAGAAAACGAGACGCTTGCACCTGTCCTTATGATCTTATTTATTGTATAGTTACCAGTTTCGGCGTTCCAATGCGCCCCCTTCAGGCCTTAGTTGATGCTGAAGGGGTTATTGCGATCCACACAAGTGGCCAACGTAACTGATTTACGCAGACTATTTATAACTGTGATGTCAGCACTCCAACCATCAAGTCTGCTACTGTGGTCACTAAGGTCATCATGCATTGTTCTCTTAATAGCCAAATGCTTTTCATTCAGTAGTCTCGATCTACGTCCCTACACTTTGTTTTACGCTTATTGTGCAGTACTCTGTTTCTTTAGAAGTTTCTTTACAATAATTGTATTCAATGGAGTGCCACTTCCATTATGAACTGTTCTACTGGGTACATATCTATCCAGTGCGTGGTCAACTAGTCTTTTAATATTGAGCCATAGTTCCTCTACATGCTCCTGCCTATGCTGAAAGTTTCACCTTCCTCATTCAGGTATGACACTACCGATTTTTTATCCAGTTTGCTGATAATTTATACCTCTCTGCTTGTTTTAATTGCCTTTGTATATTGGTAATCATTGTTGCCACAACCGCATCTTGGTTACTGATACCAGTTTCGATGTGGACATCCTCAAAGAGATAAGGTCTATTTGTTACCATTAGATCAAACATATTTTCATTGTGAGTGGATTCCTAATTATCTGTTCTAGGTAGTTTCGAGAGAAGGCATTTAGTAATGTGTCTTATCACGCCCACCTCTAACGAGTCTGTAATTTTCCTTGTGAATTGTTGGATGATTAAAGTCTCCACAGATGACTACATTATGATTGGGAAACTTATGTACGAGTGAGATGAGGTTTTCTCTGAGGTTTTTGGTTACATCAGGAGAGGAATCTGGTGGGCAATAGAAGGATTCAGTTGCAATTGTGTATCCACTGCTGGTACTGTGTATTGTCAAAACAATCTCACAAGAAGTTTCAGTTTCAGTCTTGGTGGATTTGAGTTTCTTGTCTACACCTCCATTTCTCATTTGCCTATCCTTTTGATAGGCTATCAATTTCAGGTTTCAACGAGCTCACTGCACTTAGTTTTGTGTGAGATACACTGCTTTTTAGGAGCGCTTCAAGTTCTGGCGCTTTGTAGCGAACGATTCAGCAGTTAACCATTAGGATTTTAATACTCTCACCTGTGGGAGGCATTTATTTCGACCTTACACTGGCACTATTGGGTTTCCTACAGTATCGTTATCTGGACTGGATGGAGAGTCGCCTAATCTAAAAAACACTTGTGTGCACTCACAGTCAGCTACTTGAGTATCAGCTTCTGAGATATACCATAAACCTGACTCATTTAGGGGGACGTTACAGATCTCAACCCTATGGCGCAAGTCCAAGAAATCACAGCCCCACTCAAAGCCTCTGGTTCAGTCCTTCATTTCAGGACCAAGTTCTGGGAGCAAGGCTACAAACTATGAGCTTCCTTGAAACTTCATGCATAATGGTGGTCTTCTAAACATCCTCTGCCAATCACTGGAATCACCAAAGTGTGACTTCAGAGCACAGAAGATAGGCATCATTTGTTTCAACATGCACCACAATTTGCAGTTGGATGCACCCTGTTCCCTCAATAACTGCTGGAATAGCCCCTTCAACATGTTGAGTGAGACCCCAGGTATACACACTGAGTGCACCTGGTGTCCTTTCCTGTCCTTTGCTGCCATTTCCCTAAGGGGTACCACCATTCGCCATACGTTCGAACTGCTGATGATTAATAAACCATACATACCCTTTTGTGTTTGCTTCCTTTTAATACCGAACACATCAGGTTTTCCCAAAACAGGTCAAGTTAATACCACTAACTCAGTTTCAGTATCAATGAAACAGCACCTCAAACGTCTTGCTTAGGGGGTCAATACAATATCCTCAGTCCTCCCGGCGCCCCATCCACCCTGCACAGGATGCCTAGATGTACCACTGACATACCACTCGCAGTCAGGTGGATGAGTAATGACTGATTCTGTACTTCCTGGAGAAGAGACAGGATCCACAGAAAAAGATAGTATTTGAAGTACCTCTACTACCAGTATCACAGATACACAATGCTGAGGATCTCTTCCAACACACCGATTTCCAGCGGCTGCCAATCGTTTGACAGTAGTCAGGGCGATTTCTAGCTGCTTATGAATGTCAACCAACTCCTCTCACGTTCGAGAACACCATTCACAGCGGAAGTGCATTTTGGCTGGTGCAATATATTACAGGGCAATGAACAAAAGACTTTAAATTAAGCCCACTGATTATCTTTTAATCTGTTGAGCTAACAAATAGTTAATCCTCTACTAGAATTCAAGCAAATACACAAAATCAGCTTTCTGTTATGCAATACAAAAACCTGTTATAAAAATTAATAGTCTCCTAAAATGTTTTGGGGTTAATTGGAGTTGTTCGCAAATTCGAAAACAGAGTTAATTTATGATAGATGTAGATAATATAAAGGATTATTCTTCTTTAAGGGAAAACTAGATGTAACACAATAATTTAGCTCCAATATCTGCTACAGTAACTAAATCAAAATTTTCTACAAATTACTCATAGATTATGCAAAGGAGAATGGTAGCTTCCCAAAATTCTCAAAAACACACCTTTATTTGCCTTGATATACAAGGAAACTCAGGGTTGATATAGTTTTTGGCAGTAGCTATGTACCACAAACGCTGATTCGGGAGGACGACGGTTCAATCCCGTCTCCGGCCATCCTGATTTAGGTTTTCCGTGATTTCCCTAAATCGTTTCAGGCAAATGCCGGGATGGTTCCTTTGAAAGGGCACGGCCGATTTCCTTCCCAATCCTTCCCTAACCCGAGCTTGCGCTCCGTCTCTAATGACCTCGTTGTCGACGGGACGTTAAACACTAACCACCACCACCACAAACGCTGATTTGCTACAAAATAGGTTATTTATACTTACTCATACCAGTAAGTTTTGAAAGAGTCCGAAAATTCTCAAAAATAATATATTTCTCAAGTAATTATACAGTGAAATTAGAAACGATTGTTTTGAACGATGATAGGCCTCCTGTTCTCAAAAATTTTTAAAGAGTACAATTAAGTTTAAGCCTAAAATTGACATGTGGGGATATGGGGTACCATAGAGATTTCCACTCTGTTTATTAGTGAGCACAATACACACAAGTAGTGTAATCGTTATGAGCGTACAGAGCATTCTAACTCTCCTTGCCTCCTGTTGCAGCAGTCTTCCTACTTCCTACTCTCTAGTCAGGGACGTTATGCTACCACTGAGCCCTCCCTCCCCCCCCCCCCTCACCTATACCTACAGTGCGGAGCACATGAGGAGAGGCTGCTGGGCCATCGTCTATCAGAAGATGTAGATGGATGTGTGACAGTGGATGTGGTGGAAGACACATCATAGTCAGTGAGGTGCACCAGGGGTGCAGGACGTGCCCGAAACATGACTTCGGCAGTACAACTAACGGGTTGCTGCTGGCAGCAGTAGCAGATAAGGATGTATTCACAGTAGCATCTCTAATGGTTGCTGCCTCAGCGGCAGTATTTGAAGAGGGAGCCATGTTGGCGGCGTTGCCTTGCATTGTTGCATCCACAGGAGGTGTTGTGGGGCCTGTGTCAGTGTAAGTTGTGGCAGTGTTGGTGAATGTACGAGTATAATTGCTCACATTTAAATACTTGCTGTTTAAATGAAACTGTAAAACAGTGTTAATGTAAGAATGGAAATAATCTTTGATGTGAGAATTACTAGCTTTTTTTTGTATGTTGTCATCCTACTGTTAATGTTCTTATAGTTCTATTGAAATTGTAATGTTTAAGTGACAAGTAAATTCAATTATAAATTTTCATGTACATGTATTTTAAATTGTAATGTTTATTGACAAGTCCTATGTCATTTTGATGACGTACTACAAGGACGCTAATAAATTGAATTGAATTGAATTGTACCGTCTGTTGAAAAAACGGGAAGAGAGTTCTGCCATGTCAACTTCTGGTGGGACAGGAGTGGTGCGCATGAAACCGTGTGTGACAGTGCTTGCACATGACAGCCTGTCCATGTAGGTAATAGTTACCAAAAGGTGGGCATAACATTATGTGACGAATATGTCGTCAAGAAGAAAGTCATGGAGATTCACATGCATTAGGAAATCGATTAACAGGTACATAGGAGGCAGTGGGGCAGGGAGTATATCTTGTGACAGCTACACTAAGGCCATGCCAGTTTAAGCTGATTCACCAACACTGTTGTTTGTTTTCCAGCAATTTCGGTATCACAAATTTTTGTACCTCGTCTCAACACTCAGTATGGTCCTGTAAATGGAGGTTATAGGGAGGTTTTCACTGCGTCTGTACTTAGCATCATATGAGAAAATGTGGCCAGATATTTATGAATAAAAATTTGTTGTGTCATATGATGGGAGGGAGGGCACACGGATGTTTTAATTACGTGTGCACATGCGTGTGACGAAGTCTGGTAAGTCCTGGTCTGTGGGGTCCATTTCATGCACTACAAGTTCAGTGGGTAGGATGAAGGGTTCTCTGTATAGTAGTTCCGCGAGTGACGTGTCAAGGTTTACCTCTATGTTGTTACTCTACTATTCACAATAAAGTGCCTGGCAGAGGCTTCAAAGAAGCTTCAAGCTGTCTCTCTACCGTTCCACTCTCGAACGGCGCGCGGGAAGAAGGAGCACTTAAATTTTTCTGTGCGAGCCGTTATTTCTCTTATTTTATCATGATGATCATTTCTTCCTTTGTAGGTTGGTGCCAACCGAATGTTTTCGCAATTGGAGGAGAAAACTTGTGACTGAAATTTCATGAGAAGATCCCGTCACAACAAAAAACGCCTTTGTTTTAATGATTGCCAATCCAATTCACGTATCATGTCTGTGGCACTATCTCCCCTATTTCGCGACAATACAAAACGAGCTGCTCTTCATTGTACTTTTTCGATGTCATCCGTCAGTTCCACCTGATGCGGATCCCACACCACACAGCAATACTCCAGAATAGGGCGGACAAGCATGGTGTAAGCAGTCTCTTTGGTAGACCTGCTGCACCTTGTAAGTGTTCTGCCAATGAATCGCAGTCTTTGGTTTGCTCTACCCACAACATTATCTATGTGATCGTTCAAATTTAGGTTATTTGTAATGGTAATCCCTCAGTATTTAGTTGAATTTATAGCCTTCAGGTTTGTGTGACTTATCGCGTAAATGAAATTTAGTGGATTTCTTTTAGTACTCATGTGAATTACTTCACACTTTTCTTTATTCAGGATCAATTGCCACTTTTCGCACCATACAGATATCTAAATCATTTTGCAATTCATTTTGGTCATCTGATGACTTTACAAAAAGGTAAATGACAGTATCATCTGCAAACAATCTAAGACAGCTACCCAGATTGTCTCCTATGTCGTTAATATAGATCAGGAACAATAGAGGGCCTAACACTTTCTTGGGGAACGCCGGATATTACTTCTGTTTTACACGATGGCTTTCCATTTATTACTACGAACTGTGGCCTTTCTGACAGGAAATCACGAATCCAGTCGCACAACTGAGTCTATATTCCATTCGCACGCAGTTTGATTAGAAGACGCTTGTGAGGAACGGTGTCAAAAGCCTTCTGGAAATCTAAAAATATGGAATCAATTTTCACATCCCCTGTCGATAGCGCTCATTACTTCATGAGTATGCAGAGCTACTTGTGTTTCGCATGAAAGATATTTTCTGAATCCGTACTGATTATGTGTCAATAAATCGTTTTCTTCGAGGTAATTCATAATGTTGAACACAATATCCGTTCCAAAACCCTACTTCAAATCGACGTTCGTCATATGGGCCTGTAATTCAACGGATTACTCCTGTTTCCCTTTTTGAGTATTGGTGTGACTTGAGCAATTTTCCAGTCTTTAGTACGGATCTTACTATGAGCGAGTGGTTGTATATAATTGCTAAATACGGAGCTATTTTATCAGCATACTCTGAGAGGAACCTGACGTATACAATCTGGACCGGAAGCCTTATTAAGTGATTTAAGCTGCATTGCGACACCGAGGATATCTACTTCTATGTTTCTCATCTTGGCAATTGTTCTTGATTGGAATTCAGGAATATTTACTTCTTCTTCGTCGGTGAAGGAGTTCCGGAAAACCGTGTTTAATAACTCTGCTTTAGTGGCACTGTAATCAGTGACTTCACCATTGTTATCGCGCAGTGCAGGTATTGATTGAGTTTTGCCACTGGTGTGCTTTATGTATGAGCAGAATTTCTTTGGGTTTTCTGCCAGACCTCGAGACATTTTCATGTGCTGTGCGAATGCCCAGAAAATCCATGGAAGGGCCTCCACCCACGATTCTGAGTGGCACATGAGAAAAAGTTTCATCTTCTGATGCCATCGCTCCATGAGGCCATTGGATTGGAGGTGATAGGCGGTTGTGTGGAACCGATGGCATCCACATAGGTGGCATAAGTCGAACAGTTGGGATTCGAACTGCTGACACTGGTCCGACGTTAAGGAGGCTGGGCAGCCGAATCTGACAATCCAATTGTTGATGAAAGTTTTTGTTACAGTCTCTACTAATATGTCAGAAACGGGGATGGCCTCGACCCATTGTGTCAAGTGATTTATCATTGACAGAATGTAATGATAACCACGCGTTTTGAGGAGTGGCCCTATGATGTTAATGTAGATGTGCTAGAACCACCGTTTTGGAATCGGGAATTTACTAAAGGGGAAGGGGGGGAGAGGGGCTGTGCGTGGCGACCAGTTTTTGCCTGCTGGCATGGAATGCAAATCCTGGCCCACATGGCACAATCCTTTTTTATTATTATGCCAGACAAATTGTTCCATGATTAGGCATACGTAGGGCACATGCTGGGATGTGCAAGGTTGTGGAGAAGGTCAAAAATTGTCCTGCAGTACGGCTCTGGGACGACTGGTTGGACCTGTCCATCCGAAAGATCGCACCAGATTTATTTGGTAGAGCCAGGTAGCGTGCATTGTTGCAATTGGAGTCCGGTGTCTGCTTTGTTAAACGAGCAGCAGAGATCGGCGTCCTTTGCTTGTGCATCTGCAATCCTATCAAAGTTCATCTCGGCTGAGGTAGCTACGATACGGGAAGCATAATCCCCCGCAATATTATCGGCAGCTTTGCCTGTTACACATTGGTAGCGAACTATGGTACAAAATCTAGGTGGCGGAATCTCCTGCGTGCAGAATCCGCTGACGGGTTGCGGAATGCGTCTGCCAATATGCGATGGTCTGCATATATGGCGAGGGGTCTCCCCTCAACATCATCTTGAAAGTGACAAACTGCTTCATATATGGCTAGCAGTTTTCTGGGTATCCATAAGTTAGTGAGAGAAAAACCTGAGTAGCTGAATGATTCCACCAGTCTCTTGCTGTAAAGCAGCCCCAATCGCGTGATCGCTAGCATCAGACACGATAATTAGATGTGAATCGGGTGATGGGTGGGTGAGGGTCGTGGCATGTAATGGATATTCTTTTATTTTGTCAAAGGCCCTGTGCATTTACGGTGTCCAATTGAGACGTCGTTTACCAGGCGTATTCCTGCCAAGCAATGCTAGTGTGAGTGGTAGTAAAGTCTCGGCGGCGTGTGATAACTGGTTCCTGTAGAAATTCATGAGCCCCAAAAACTTACACAGCTCTTGTTAGTTGTTGGGAGGTGTGAGGAGGTGTATCTATTCAGTCTTCTCAGGAGTACGATGCACTTCACATGCGTCAATGTAGTTTCTGACAAAGGTCGCACAGGGTTGCCAATGTTAGCACTCGTCACTGTTTATCATGACCCCTGAAAGGCCAGCTTATCAAACAAGATACGCGGGTGGTCTTTGTGGTATTGCTCATTTTTCAGAAAGATTATATCGTCATCAAGAAAAGCGTAAGGAAAAGGCGAATTAAACAGTATTCTGTCAATAAATATTTGCCATGTCTCTGCCGCACTTTTTAGTCGATGCAGCATGTGGAGGAACTCAAATAGACGAATGGCGTAATTATCGAAGTTTTCAGTACGTCTTTGGTCACCATCAGAATCTGCAGGTACGCTGTTTTGCAGTCGACACACTAAAAATATTTGCACCGGTCAAGACGTGGGAAAAACAGTGCAAGTTCAGAACAGGGTAGTTGTCAATGACTTTACAGGCGTTGAGGTAGCAGTAGTCGCCACATAGGCCCCAAGTACCATTATTTTTAGGAACTAGTTTAACGGGGAGGCCCAAGCACTGTGTGATGACCTGACTATGCCAGCACACAAAAGTTCCTCCACCATAGCTTTAGGCCCTTTAAGTTTGTGGGGAGCTAGACGTTGGGGGTGGTGATGGACGGGAGGACCTAGTGTGGCCTCAATTTGGCGGACGGTACCGCCCTGCACAGCGCTTATTATGTGTAGTCTAATGAGGGAGCATGGAATGACTCCAGGAGACGGGGCGCAATGTGATTTGCCGTTGCTGTTAACATCACATGGCATCATCTCAGGAATGCACGCAAGTGGGCATTGTGATACCTCAACAAACTGAGAAGTGTCCGTAGTATCGGCATCAATAATCAATGTCGAGATGACAAAGGTCGTCGAGGCACTGCTGAGCTGCATGCAGTGATGCAGTGGCGTCCGCTATTCATCTCCGTAGTTGTTCATTGTTGAGGCATGTGACCTCACTGTCGTGATGTAATGGTGAATAATCGGCTGCCTTTAAGCATAGCTGGTTGAAAAGTGGTTCACTTTGTAGTGTCAGGCCGAGTGGTGTGTCGAGCAGTAGCAGCAAAACCAAGGGCATTACTATGCCAGCAGATAGTGTGCAGCTGACAACACCACTCATCGGATGCTGGCCATCCCATCGTAATAGGAGGACGCAATTTAAATCTGGCAGTAGTTTCTAGTGTTGGAGGAAATTGGGATCCATGACTGGTTCAGCTGACTCTGCCACTAGGAATGTCCAAGGTATTTGTGTATCTGTTCTGAGGTCGAGTGTGATGTGGGCGGTTCCAGCAACTGTGATTACAATGTCCACGGTTGCGAACAGTTGCAGTGGCGACAGCGACAGTGTAGCAGGCATGAGAGCCAGCAGTAGAGCGTTCACATCAGCCATGGTATCAACGAGGAAATATGTGTGTAGGTGCCTGTCATGTTCGAATAATTGGCAACCACCTACCTATTGAAATGCTGCAACAGTGCTGTTTTGTCATGGTGTGCAGAGGTGTTTTGTTAGTGAAGAGCGGCCAAGTGCACCTACATCATGTAGCCATTCTAATTTGGGTATGAGCAGGGTTGTCTGCAGCACTGTGTGTCCTGCCCAAATCTGGTGTGAAACTAGCAGCAGCGTAGTTCTGTGTTGGTGTGGAAGCAGGCGATGCACTTGGACAGCGCAGCTTTTGTTTATACACAGAGTTGGGGTGGTGGTCAGCTGGGGGGCGGGAAGGGGGGGAGCAACAATCTCACCTGTCACGGTACGCGACTGTTGTATGCTGGAGCCGTGATAGGCAATTGGGGTGGTAGAGGCAGGGGCACGGCTAGGTTCGTGTTAGTCCGGCCATCGTTGGGCAGTCTGTGACTGTGCAGGATATCAGGACAGCTCACTTGCGATTGCGCAAAATAGGTTTCAGTGCAGGCGTACTTGGTGTCAACTGCAGCACAATTCTGTTGATAGTTGATTAGAATGCGGTGCTGTGATAGTGCCTGCATTCTGCCAATGAGGCGAAGATTAAACTTTAGAGATGCCTCCTCGTGTGCTAGCATCACTGTCTGGGTGTTTTCTGGCAGTTTTAAGAGCCTAAGTGTCCATACCTTGTGATCAGGCGGTAGTGTTTGATCGATTAAAGTTCGTAGGCGGAGACAGAACGAAGATGGCCTGCTGTTGACCAAAGTAATCTCATGGATGAAGAGATTGTGAGTGGGCTGTTTATGTTTTCTTATTGGCAACGTTACGTAGCGTTCTGTATGAAAATCACTGGCTGTGCTGTGTGCAGTCTGTGGCTAGTTTGCATTGCTGTCTGCCATTGTAGTGTTGGGCAGCGGCAGCTGGATGTTAACAGCCCGTAGCGTTGCGGAGTTGGAGGTGAGCCGTCAGCAGTGGTAGATGTGGGGAGAGAGATGGCGGAGTTTGGAAATTTGTAAGACTGGATGTCATGATCTGTTATGTATATTATGATTTTTCAACACTATTAAGGTAAGCCAGAGCGAGAGCACCAGCAGCAGCGAGTACTGTTTGTATAAAGCGTTTATTTTGCATTTTGTTTACGACCTTCCACTAAGGAAGGGATTCTATTTGTGTTTATCTGCTCTGCATAGAAACTAACAGTTCTTGATCGTTAGGAGAGAAATTTATTTTGTACTTATTTGCTGCGCTTAGCTTTTAAATAGTTTTTCTGGGAAAACCTAGCGTAGTTTTCGCGTCTCGTATTTCAGTGAGTGTTTCTTGATTATCAGAGTAGCTCATCAGAAGATTATCTTGGGAATTTGTCACCGTATAGAGTAGGGTAAACATAGTCATGTGTAGGGACTGTGGTTGTTGTGAGCGGACGCAAGGAGAATTGGCCACTCTTCGGGGGCAGGTGGAGGCTTTGTCTGTTAGGCTCATCGAGCTCGAGGCGCAGGCGTCGGCTCGTAGTGGCGTTGGGGCAACTGTGGTGAGACCTATGCCTACTTCGGTGGCCTTGGGATCACATGGAACCCCTGATGTCGCCGCGTCTTCCGGCAGTGAGCATCTTACCGGTCAGCCATCACTCCAGGGTGAATGGCGGACAGTGGTGGGCTCGCGTGTGCCTGGCCGAAAGGCGAAGGTGGGATCTGGCCGCGTGGCAGCTGCCTTACCCCTTTCCAACAGGTACGGGGTGCTTCCTAGTGGTGATGACATCGTTTCCGAGCCACCACAGGATGCCTCGCCTGTTGGGCCAGTGGCCGATTCTCCGGCAAGGTCCCGACAGTCACAGAGGGCGGGCCTATTAGTTATAGGGAGCTCCAACGTTAGGCGTGTTATGGAGCCCCTCAGGAAAATAGCGGGTAGGTCGGGGAAGAATGCCAGTGTGCACTCGGTGTGCTTGCCGGGGGGTCTCGTCCGTAATGTGGAGGAGGCCCTTCCGGCAGCTATTGAACGCACTGGGTGTGACCGGCTGCAGATAGTAGCACATGTCGGAACGAATGACGCCTGCCGCTTGGGTTCTGAGGCCATCCTTGGTTCCTTCCGGCGGCTGGCTGATTTGGTGAAGACAACCAGCATCGCAAGCTTAATATCTGCAGCATAGTGCCCAGAGTCGATCGCGGTCCTCTGGTTTGGAGCCGTGTGGAGGGTCTAAACCAGAGGCTCAGACGACTCTGCGACTATAATGGTTGCAAATTCATCGACCTCCGTTATTGGGTGGAGAACTGTAGGGCCCCCCTAGACAGGTCAGGCGTGCACTACACACCGGAAGCAGCTACTAGGGTAGCAGAGTACGTGTGGAATGCACACGGGGTTTTTTTAGGTTAGAGGGACTCCCCCTTGGGCGAAACGATAAAATACCTGACGGCTTACCAGAGAGAACATCAGCATCGTTGATAAAGAACGTCCGTCCTCAGAGACCAAAAACAGGAAAAGTTAACGTAATATTGGTAAACTGCAGGAGTATCCAGGGCAAGGTTCCTGAATTAGTATCGCTTATTGAAGGAAATAGTGCGCATATAGTATTAGGAACGGAAAGTTGGTTAAAACCGGAAGTGAACAGTAACGAAATCCTAGACACAGAATGGAATATATACCGCAAGGATAGGATAAACGCCAATGGTGGAGGAGCATTTATAGCAGTAAAGAATTCAATAATATCCAGTGAAGTTATTAGCGAATGCGAATGTGAAATAATCTGGGTTAAGTTAAGTATCAAAGGTGGGTCAGATATGATAGTCGGATGCTTCTATAGACCACCTGCATCAGCAACCGTAGTAGTTGAGCGCCTCAGAGAGAACCTGCAGAACGTCGTGAAGAAGTTTCGTGATCATACTATTGTAATAGGGGGAGACTTCAATCTACCAGGTATAGAATGGGATAGTCATACAATCAGAACTGGAGCCAAGGGCAGAGACTCTTGTGACATTATCCTGACTGCCTTGTCCGAGAATTACTTCGAGCAGATAGAGAACCAACTCGTGAAGCTAACGTTTTAGACCTCATAGCAACAAATAGACCGGAACTTTTCGACTCCGTGAATGTAGAAGAGGGTATCAGTGATCATAAGTCAGTGGTTGCATCAATGACTACAAGTGTAATAAGAAATGCCAAGAAAGGAAGGAAAATATATTTGCTTAACAAGAGTGATAGGGCACAAATCGCAGAATATCTGAGTGACCACCATCAAACGTTCATTTCTGAGGAAGAGGATGTGGAACAAAAATGGAAAAAATTCAGAAACATCGTCCAGTACGCCTTAGATAAGTTCGTACCGACTAAGGTCCAAAGCGAGGGGAAAGATCCACCGTGGTATAACAATCATGTACGAAAGGTACTACGGAAACAAAGAAAGCTTCATCATAGGTTTAAGAGTAGTCGAATCATAGCTGATAAGGAAAAGCTGAACGAAGCGAAAAAGAGCGTAAAGAGAGCAATGAGAGAAGCATTCAACGAATTCGAACATAAAACATTGGCAAACAATCTAAACAAGAACCCTAAAAAGTTTTGGTCATATGTAAAATCGGTAAGCGGATCTAAATCCCCTATTCAGTCACTCGTTGACCACGATGGCACCGAAACAGAGGACGACCGAAGAAAGGCAGAAATACTGAATTCAGTGTTCCGAAACTGTTTCACTGCGGAAAATCGTAACACGGTCCCTGACTTCAGCCGTCGCACGGACGCCAAAATGGAAAATATTGAAATAAACGATATCGGAATTGAAAAACAACTGCTATCACTTAGTAGCGGAAAAGCATCCGGACCAGACGAGATACCCGTAAGATTCTACAGTGATTATGCTAAAGAACTTGCCCCCTTTCTATCAGCAATTTATCGTAGATCTCTGGAAGAACGTAAAGTACCTAGCGACTGGAAGAAAGCGCAGGTCGTTCCCATTTTCAAGAAGGGTCATAAATCAGATGCGAATAATTATAGGCCTATTTCGCTTACGTCAATCTGTTGTAGAATAATGGAACATGTTTTATGTTCTCGTATTATGACGTTCTTAGATAATACAAATCTCCTCCATCATAACCAACATGGATTCCGCAAAGAGAGATCATGTGAAACTCAGCTCGCCCTATTTGTCCAAGAAATTCACAGTGCCGTAGACACTGGCGAGCAGATTGATGCCGTATTCCTGGACTTCAGGAAGGCATTTGATACGGTTCCGCACTTACGTTTAGTGAAAAAAATACGAGCTTACGGAATATTGGACCAGGTTTGTGATTGGATTCAGGATTTCCTAGAAGAAAGAACACAACATGTCATTCTTAACGGTTCAAAATCTGCAGATGTAGAGGTAATTTCGGGAGTACCGCAAGGAAGCGTGATAGGACCTTTATTGTTTACAATATACATAAATGACTTAGTTGACAACATCGGTAGCTCCGTGAGGCTATTTGCAGATGACACGGTTGTCTACAAGAAAGTAGCAACATCAGAAGACTCGTACGTACTCCAGGAAGACCTGCAGAGGATTAATGAATGGTGCGACAGCTGGCAGCTTTCCCTAAACGTAGATAAATGTAATATAATGCGCATACATAGGGGCAGAAATCCATTCCAGTACGATTATGCCATAGGTGGTAAATCATTGGAAGCGGTAACGACCGTAAAATACTTAGGAGTTACTATCCGGAGCGATCTGAAGTGGAATGATCACATAAAACAAATAGTGGGAAAAGCAGGCGCCAGGTTGAGATTCATAGGAAGAATTCTAAGAAAATGTGACTCATCGACGAAAGAAGTAGCTTACAAAACGCTTGTTCGTCCGATTCTTGAGTATTGCTCATCAGTATGGGACCCTTACCAGGTTGGATTAATAGAAGAGATAGACATGATCCAGCGAAAAGCAGCGCGATTCGTCATGGGGACATTTAGTCAGCGCGAGAGCGTTACGGAGATGCTGAACAAGCTCCAGTGGCGGACACTTCAAGAAAGGCGTTACGCAATACGGAGAGGTTTATTATCGAAATTACGAGAGAGCACATTCCGGGAAGAGATGGGCAACATATTACTACCGCCCACATATATCTCGCGTAATGATCACAACGAAAAGATCCGAGAAATTAGAGCAAATACGGAGACTTACAAGCAGTCGTTCTTCCCACGCACAATTCGTGAATGGAACAGGGAAGGGGGGATCAGATAGTGGTACAATAAGTACCCTCCGCCACACACCGTAAGGTGGCTCGCGGAGTATAGATGTAGATGTAGATGTAGATACATTGTTTGTTCTCTACTAAAATCTTTCATTTCCTAACTATGCCTATCAGTAGTTAGTGCCTTCCGTAGTTTGAATCTTTTATTTAGCTGGCAGTAGTGGCGCTCGCTGTTTTGCAGTAGTTCGAGTAACGATGATTTTTGGTGAGGTAAGTGATTTGTGAAAGGTATAGGTTAATGTTAGTCAGGGCCATTCTTTTGTAGGGATTTTTGAAAGTCAGATTGCGTTGCGCTAAAAATATTGTGTGTCAGGCTAAGTACAGTCATGTATAATTGTTAAAAGGGGACGTTTCATATGTCGACCCTTAGCCGAGGATACCTCACTGGAATCTTATGATTTTTTTCTTGTAGTTTGTGTAATTAGTGTAGCTTTTGTTTATTGCTAGCGCGTAATTATAGAGAGAATTTCCTTTGTAGTTGTAGTTTTTCATTGTTGTACAGTAAAACAGTTGTGACATGCATGTAGATTTGCACCAAGTATTTCGCAGCTGCGCTTGCAATTAAGTAGACATTATTTCCATTGCTTTGTTATCTTATTTTGCTCTTCAAATTGTGCTTTTCTGTGTTATCGTGTGAAATATTGTGACAATTATAGCGTGTGAAAAACGTAATACTAGGCTCCAAAGTAAACTGAGAAATGACAGTGAAGACGAAAGCAGTGTGTTAGCGCCACCGTGTAATGAATTAACTAATGTTCGTCATAGCAATTTGGTAATTGTGCATAGGGAAATGGAGCGGGCGGCAAACAATGGCGTAGGCAGTGAAACAATTAGTGAACAGGGAAGCATTATCGATCGATCGATCGGCAACAGCTCGCCTCAGTTATCCGAAATGACAGGACACAATTTTGCAAATACTGTAGATTCAGGTTTTGGGTCCTCACCGTTTTCTCAAATAAGTCAAGACACATTTTCTGCTTGTCAAAATGTGAATGTTGCCGGTGCAAATGCACTGCCGAAATGCGTAGAGGAACAGATTCCAGACACTAATGCATTGTTATTACAGCTAATGCAACAAATGGAACAACATCAGAGACAAACACAGCAACAGTTAGTCACAATGGAACAAAATCTTCAAAAGTTAGATACAGTGGAACAAAATCTTCGGAAGTTAGACACCACACTTGAACAAACACGTGAAGATTTAACTACTGAGTTACATAACATTGAATCGAAATGCCTAAAAGTCTGTAATGACGTAAAAACGCAAATTTGTGAGCATTTCCAACCTATTTTTTCGCGTCATGAAAATGCATTACAGAATCACGAAGCAGCCATAAAAGAACTGCAAATTATTGTTCATGAAAATCATGAGACCTTGCAAGCCAAAATTGACTCAGTTGCATCTACCAATTCGGTTACGCAACTTGCAAAAACTCAGGAAAACTTAAAGGACACAGTAGATACGATTTCAACACAAATGGACACTCTGAAACTTGGTTCAGAAAAACACACAGAGGAAATAATTTCACTATCGGATAAAGTAGCCGAACTTTCAGATCAGTTCACTAACTTATCTACAAAGGTAGATGATGATCTGAATGACACAAGACCTGTAGCTTTCACTGACACTGAAGAGTATGAACAAATTAGAAAATTCAAACAAAATCAAAGCAATACACAGTACAAAAGAGAAATCCCGGAAGTACAAGATCAGTTGGCACAAGTAATACAAGAATTACATATTTCAGAGGACACTCGCGCTCCAGTACGGGAAGAGGGACATAGAAATACGGAACAACCACAAAATAATAACACAGGACACTTCGGAAATTATGAAAGAAATTGGCAAGGCGCATTGGATTTTGAGATGGAACCGCCGAAACGAAGTAACAATGAGCGATGTGCGACTCGCCGACACGATGATTTCGACTATAAGCTGTTCATTACTTCACGTAAATTCAAAACATTTAAGAATTCCGGCAACGACATTCATCCACAAGCGTGGCTTCATCAGTTCACTCATTGTTTTCCTCCCAACTGGTCATTAGAGCACAGATTAGAATTTATGTGTGGCTATTTAGAGAATGAACCAGCTGTAAGAATGCGATCGGTCATTCACGATTGTCACAGTGAAAGAGAATTTTACCATGCCTTCCTCTCAGCATATTGGTCTCAAGCTACACAAGACCGAGTAAAACATAGCATCATAATGATGAAACATTTCGAACAATCTGAATTTTCCAGTCTTGTGAAATATTTCGAAGACATGTTGCACAAGAATCAGTACCTGTCAAACCCATACAGCCCCTCAGAACTCATCCGCATTTGCTTAATCAAATTACCTGAACATTTACGACATATTATTTTGGCAGGACGTTGCAAAGACGACATTGAAGCTTTTCAGGGGCTCTTACAAGAATTAGAAATTGACACAGACAGTCGCGGGATGCGAAAACAGGAAAACAATCACTACAGGTCACATCCGTCACAATTCCGTGACGACAGAGACAATAACTGGACACGACAAGTCTATTCTTACAACGCAAATCGTGACCAAAACAGACACCACCCATATGATAACCACTGGCAGAGTAATAATAGTTACAGAGAAAGATCGCATTTCCGTAGTAATGAATATGACAGAGATTACCATAGAAACAGACAATGACTCGCACCGCAGGCAGCTGCGTGCGGCAGCTGGCTCAGAGAAAAATAACATAGACGCTAACCTTGAGAAAAATTCCAGTATTCTTTACCGACGTATACGACATGATAATTCCGTTGAAGCTTGAGCTTTGCATAGTAGGAAGAGTAAAGGCTTGCACCACATTTCACATGTAAAATCGTTTATTGAGAGATAATCTCTTTTTTAGCTTTGTCTTTGCCATTTAACTTTTCACTTTACATTACTAGTATGCTGTGTCAGACTTAGAATCTGTTAACATGCAACAATGTTTGAAGTTAAATATCCAATCAAGAACCAAGAGAACTTTTTTAAACAGTAATTACGAATGCATTGTTATAGTGAACAGACGTCACAGTGTTATTGTGTGTGTACATTCTTGTTTGTTAGTTGCACGATTACGTAACGACTATAAGGCTTACATACTTAGAACATATACTGGTACTGCTAATGAGATTTTAATGCAACATTTTGGTTTACTTGAAAATACATTCTGGATATAAAGTACTTTCTGTGAGATACCAAACGACACAGTGGTTAGTTTATGTGACAACTACACGGTTTTATCACGACGCTACTAATGAGTGACAATTTACAATGTTGCTTTTGCGGTGTTTCTGTTTTATATCTGCACAGTTTTTCTGCATTATTCTGGAAAGTAAAACATGTTTTTTAGTAGTAACTTTTGTGGTATAGCAACAATGAGACAGCCTTTTTCGTGGCACAACAATACGTTACGGTACAGTACTTTCTTCATCACGCCAATAAGCATAATAACTACGATATCTATACGCAAAGCATTTCACTTCTGTTTATCATGAGGTAAGTACATTGACTTCTGCAGAACTTAGCTTTCGGAGGACGATAACTACGACACTTCCACAGAGATTATCTTACAACAAGACGCACAGATTAGCGCTACAGTACACGTATTTGAGTGATTAATTTTATACTTAAAACATTTATTTTTAAAGATATTTGATGTACAATGATACAAAGGTTTTCCGTGATACATT
The DNA here is from genome assembly GCF_023898315.1 of Schistocerca nitens. Lineage (NCBI taxonomy): Eukaryota > Metazoa > Arthropoda > Insecta > Orthoptera > Acrididae > Schistocerca > Schistocerca nitens. The sequence continues at coordinate 850,987,893 of NC_064617.1, forward strand.
TCATTCCATTGCTGTAATCTGTAACACCTGAGGGTATAATTACATTAATCCTCAGGGGGGTACACGCCTACTTTGTGTACCATGTGTTTGGCAAGCACAAGGAGCCCTAGCTAATATGGTATTTGCTTATACAACTTTACACATCGGTACCATATTTCTCTAACACATAAATTACACAGCTATCTGATCATTTAACTGGGAGAGACAAACATTTATTTTACTACATCAGTGACAGATGTTTACGTCATTACACAGATGGATAACTTCAAACTTATGAAATTGTATTTTGTCTGTCCTTTGTGAACTGTTCATATATTTCTCGGAACCACTGTGATACTATGAGAGCTTTGAATGATGTATTTGGTATGGGATCATGATTTTTAAAGTACGTTGGAGGTAGATGACACTATTGAAATGAGCAGAGAACTTTTTTAGGTTTTGACATTATCGCAGAAAGCCACGACGTTTTTGAGATTTGACTGAGGTGTTATGATGTTGTTTTTACGACGACGATGTGTATTATGCTGTTGAGGTATGTTTATGATCAATAAGCTGATGCTACATGAGGAATTTGATTATGCTACATATTTATAATGATGAAATATTGAAGAATGTCTACGAATATGTATATGTGTAATAAGGTAAGGAATAATGAGTAGTGGTTAGGGACGCTGATTTGTGAAAAAGCATGTTGGAAACCAAGAATCGTACTTTAAGAGTTATGAAATGTGTGTAAATGCGTAAATGTATTACAATGCCGACGAAAATTTTTTGGACACTGTTGTATTTATAGGATTTTGTTTCTACACATTTGTTACGCAAATTCTCGACTTGTGAAATTTTTTATATGAGGCTGTCACTGTAGCGCTAACTGCTGTCGTAAATATTTCGGTAAGAAAGCTAAGTGACCTTGACGTAATGCGTTATGGGCGACCAGCTGTGCGAGTCGCCTGGAGAAAAAGCCATTAGGTCAGTAAAAAAGGACCATTAACCTCGCTATTGACATTCCATTGTAGAAAGCATCGCAAATACGACACGCTCATTACTTAGAAACATATCGTACTTTGTGCTACTTACTGATATGCTTATGAATTGATGGGAAATATTCTTACATCTGCAAACCTGATAATGACAAGTGTCTTTCTACGGGAGTTGAGAGCTACTGACTTACGAAATGCCACATGACTATTGAATGATATTTTTATGCTTTGCTTTTAATAGTTGCTTATTTCATTTGATATCTAGTTTCCAGCTGTGTTGCAGCATTGGTTTTATAAAATAAAATAAAATGCATTTGCTAATGTGAACACTTTCTGTCAACAGATCTATTAAATAATAATTTTGTAATCCACATTCTTAAAAAAAGGAGCACTTGGAAAGGAAAGAACAATAAGAAGGGACTAGTAACAGTAACTGCACACATAATTTTCTTTTCAAGTACATGGTAATATTTTTTTACAATAAGTTGTTCTGGTGCACCACTTTAATTACATAGACATTAAGATGTGAATAGACGTTTCCCTTATATGCATTGTTGTCTTTAGTGTACTATTTTTTCTGTTTGAGCTTTGTCATGTTTAGTTATAAGCTATAGCATTTGCTGCTGCTGTTTGCCAGGCATAGTGCTACTGAATTTCACTTTGTATTACTCTGTTAAGCCAGTTTTGCTACTGATTTATTTTTCTTATTTGCTGCACATTGCCTTATATTAGTTGTAATATTGCATTTGCTTTGCTAATTTATGCTGCTTGCTTTGTCAAATTGGATTTTTTATCATTGGTGTTTGTGTTAATTGTTTTGTGCTGCTGCATTGCATCGTCCCTTAGTTTAGCATCTGAGCTCCGTAGATTTAAGTTAGCTTAAGAAAGGGTAGGGTATGTAAGAGAACGAGTTGTGATGAATTGGAAGAAATGCATTGAGAAGCTATAAGAAAATGGTTTGGCCAAAACAGTATTTTGAAAGAGGATATGAACCAAAAAAGTAGGCTTTAGGGACAACAGGTTTAGGTAGGATTTTCTTGGAAATAAATGATGAGGTAAGATAATGAATAATAAATAATGAGGTAAGAAATTTGTGAACATATAAATACAGAAAGCATGCTTGGATAGAATTTTTTTGGTGGAAACAAATGTTGAAATAAGAGGAAAGGTATATGGAATGAAGTTTTCAGGTGGACTGCAGTACCCAAATGTCACACTGAAAACAAACCCTGTCCTGTATTTTTGTGTTATTACACTATGTGAATTTGTGTTTTTCCTGTCTTAATGTGTTTAGCTAATAAGAGTTATGTTGTAGAATTTTTCTGATAATATGTTATTTTCTTTGTAAAGATGTTTAGAAATTATTTATTCTGTTCTGTTTTAATGCTCATGTGTGAAGTTGATGTTTCGAAAGTTATTCTGATCTTTTATGTATGTACTCATGTCATAATTCCTGTAACACTGATGTATGTGTTATTTCAATTCTTTTGTAAAGCCTGTACTACAAATGTTATCTGTATTGTTTTGCACCTTTGTAATTGTATTCTTACGTTATAAAATTGTAATTGACACCAGTTCATCATATTATTAACTTGTAAGTTACATTTCACTGCACACGTTTTTGTTGGTCATAGTATATGGCCAATATGTGAGAAGTAGGGACTGTTAGTGTTTGCACGTGTGTTAATAATTCAGCAAGGGACTGGATAACAGCATTGCTGGTTCTAAGGACAGTTAAAAAACTTTGTGAGTGCACAAGTGGTGGTTTATGGACTTGCTATATTGTCCACAAGACTCTTCGATGGTGATTGTGCACCTGCACATTTGCAACAGATGGCTGCTGGCCGTCTCTACAAGGACTACAGTGGGTCTGCACCTTTGATGACCCACCAATACCATTATTTCTACAAGGACTACAGTGGGTCTGCGTCTTTGCTGACTCACCAGCACCATTATTTCTACAAGGACTGCAGTGGGTCTGCGCCTCTGGTGGCCCACCAATACCGTAATCTCTACCAGGACAACAGTGGGTCTGCTCTGTGATGACCTACCTACCAATACTCTTCAAAATTTCGACTGACTCTGCTGTGGGTTTGCTCTGTTGTGGACCAATACCTGTCTGCATGTCAAGAGTCAGCACTGTCTTTCCGTTGGAAGGACAACACTACTTCTTCAAGATTGCATGGAAATCCACTACTTCCGTGTGCATTTTCTTTTACTGCTCAGACTTTGAGAAAAACACTGCAATGTTACTGTGATGAATGATCAGGACTGTCTTTATGGACTGTGAGAAAATTTTAGCTTTTGACCAACATTGTACCAAGAAGTGTGTGCATTTGATATCTTTCTTACTGAAATTACGAAAAATTTTTTCAAATCTGTATTGGCCAGTGCCCAAAACAATTTGTAAAATTTTTTTGTGGGGAGCATGGGGGCTATGTAAGTAGGCTGTTTATGTTTTCTTATTGGCAACGTTACATAGCGCTCTGTATGAAAATCACTGGCTGTGCTGTGTGCAGTCTGTGGCTAGTTTGCATTGTTGTCTGCCATTGTAGTGTTGGGCTGCGGCAGCTGGATGTTAACAGCGCATAGCGTTGCGGAGTTGGAGGTGAGCCGCCAGCAGTGGTGGATGTGGGGAGAGAGATGGCGGAGTTTGGAAATTTGTAAGACTGGATGTCATGATCTGTTATGTATATTATGATTTTTCAACACTATTAAGGTACATACATTGTTTGTTCTCTACTAAAATCTTTCATTTCCTAACTATGCCTATCAGTAGTTAGTGCCTTCCGTAGTTTGAATCTTTTATTTAGCTGGTAGTAGTGGCGCTCGCTGTTTTGCAGTAGTTCGAGTAACGATGATTTTTGGTGAGGTAAGTGATTTGTGAAAGGTATAGGTTAATGTTAGTCAGGGCCATTCTTTTGTAGGAATTTTTGAATCTGACGATTGCGTTGTGCTAAAAATATTGTGTGTCAGGTTAAGCACAGTCTTGTATAATTGTTTAAAGGGGACGTTTCAAGATGTAGCTGCTGTTCAAGCATGTGTGTTAGTCATCGTAGCAGGAGTGTCTTAGCAGTTTCATATTTGTGGGAAGCTGGAACGTTCAAAAGCAAAGGGCAAACCACATTGTGGGAAAATGTGCATGGAACAATGGTAGTTTCAGATAGTTGTAGATGGTATGATGGTCATCAGCGGTTTAATTTCGAGCCAAGTGATGAGGAGATTCATAACGCAGCGTGGGTGGCAATGTGCGTTGAACTCAGGTGGTTGTTTGAAGAATGGCTGTCCATGAGTGAAGTTCCAGGGCTGACACATTAGATACAGCTTTTCCACTATCAGTCTGAGACAGTGGAAAATGTATATGAGAATGCACGTGAGGTAGTGGCCCCATAAAGAAGGAATGCGTGGTCCATTTATTATCCAGTGGTACCAACTGTGTTTCATGGAGTTAGCGCAAACGTGCAGTTACTGACGACATGGCAGCCGCAGGTGTGACGTCACTCGAACTGGGAAGCAGCAGTATCTAACCAAGCAGAGGCAAGGTCGTGAAAAACGCGTTCTCGAAGTCCATAGGTGGTTTTGGTGCTGGGTGTGGGTGATGCAAATGTGAAACACGGTGCTGGACTGGAAACGGGCCAATTGTGATGCCTGTCATGGCTGGTGCAGCTGGGATATGAGTGACATCATAGCCTGTCTCACGGTACTCGCGTTTAGTCGCAACGGTCGGAACCAGGTTTGGAAAATCAAATTGCACAGGAACAGAAAGAACATGTAAAGTTTGATCCTGCAGTCTGCTGGCAGATGGGTGATGAAACAGAGCAACAGAGTGGTACAACACAGACCTTTGTAGTTCAACCATAATGGTAGTGTGGAAAACATAATATCGTTCAGGTCATTAAAGCGAGTGTTATAATGCTCATAATCACTAGTACAGATGTTGCAGATGTTGAAGGTACTTAGATTAACATTTGTTATGGAAGCAGGTGGCCATTGTTTTTATCGTGTTCTCTGCAGCACTCTTGTCTGAAGTACCAGGAATAGATCCACTTGGTCTCCAATCTGGAATGTTTATTGTGAAGTCATCGGTAAATTCGACACTCGTCATGGCACAGTTCACTGCTTGATATCGGCAGTGATGCGAGGTTGGTCCGAAGATAGTGTAAACAATGAAGGAGTTGTTGCTATGTCGTTCGGCAATGTAGTATCGTCGAAGCCTTGGTGGATATTTAGAAATTTTGCACACAGAATGTTCTTGGAATTCATGAGCACTAGTTGAGAGATAATGTTGACAATGAAGAAACAGTGGGGTTGTACTGTTTGTAACTGCAGCATTCTCGACAGTGAAAAGAATATCACAGATTTTCAACTTAGCAACAAAATCGCGGCGCGATGTGGAAATTCGGGGTCACTGCTGTGGGAGATGGGGTACCAGACATGTGAAAGCAGAATAGTGACACACCATAGAGACACGATTTCCGCATTCTTTATTGCAGAGCACAATATACATGACTAGTGTAATCGTTACAAGCGCACAGAGCATACTAATTCTCCTCGCCTCCCAGGACAGGGATCTTCTTTTTCTCCAGTCAGAGATGTTACACCACCATAGATGATAACAGTACGAGCTTATCGCAGCACTTATATTCTCTATAGGTATTCAGTGAGAAAGTATAATGATGCTGGAAGGTGTAGAAATCTTGATCACATAGTTTTGGACACAATGATTGCTTTCTTTATATATGTCGCCTTTATCCTTTCTAATGTTGTTATTTGTGTACTATATGTCAGTATTAGCAAGATATTGATTCCTAATAGTGCGTTTGGTGTCAGGGATGTGATGTGCTTTATTTAATAAATAGCCATTATTATTTGCATTGCCTTCTCAGTTATGTACTATGTGAAACTTTTTGCACTCGATTGTTTCATGATGTCTAGTTGCGATTTTTTTTCTCTCCTGTATGAAGATCTCTTCTCAAGCAATTAGTTTATCTGTATTTCTGAGCACCATCATTTCTGTTTTTGCCACATTTATTTTGAGGTCATGTTTGATGCACCAATCTTCAATATCGTTTATTATTCCATGTAGCTTTGTAAAGCCTCTTGAGCTTATTACAGTATCATCTATATATGGTTATGAGGTTCATCCTTCCTTTGGGATAGTCTTACAGTTTCTTCCACAGAAAGGATAAATAACAATGGACTTAAATCGGCTCCCTGAAGTACTCTTCTTGTTTGAGTATCAACTCTAATATTAGAGAGAGGTTGTCTGAGATCCTTATTTCATTCTAGTGAAGTATTGCACTTATGATTCATGTTCATATTTTGCTTTTTCTGAGGGTTTCCTCTAGTTCTTCTGTCAATAACGTTTTGTTTATACGGTCAAAGGCTTTTCTGATGTCTATAAATACTACCTAAAACTTTTCTCTCTGTTCAAGGACTTCCCATATGCTATTCAGCAGGAGTTTTATTGCTGTCACAGTTGATCTCCCTTTCCTAAAACCCAAATGGATTTTTGGGACTGTTCATCGATTCTTTTGTTTAGTCATTCCATTACTATTTTTGTGAATTTTTAAAAGGTACAATTTCTAATGCTGTGCCATTGTATTTTTTGGGGTCGTTGGGTCTCCTTTCCCCTTATATAGCACTTTTATTATTGATTCTCTGCACTGTCCTGCAATGGAGGTTGCTTTGTGCACTTGTAAAGATTTGTCCACACTGTTGTTTGTATTTGGACTGTGTCTTTTATACATTTGTAAACAGGCTGTCAGAGCCCATAGCGTCTTTGTTCTTGGAGCTGTTAATGGTATCTTTGACCTCTTCTATAGCCAATGGCCCAATTCCATGACACTATCTCTTGTTTGCCCCTTAGTTTGAGTTGCCTCCCATTCTTTCATATCACTGTAAAGTCTTTCAACTCGTTTCCTGGGGGTAGCACAATGTATGATGATAATAATAATAATAATAATAATAATAATTTTGTTGTCACTGGGCCATTACAGCAATAGACAACGTCAAGCATGTACACTTGATAATGTAAGAGAAACAGTAGGCCATTATTAGGATTATAGTGTAATGTTACAATTGGTAAATTTTTATGTTGTAGAACCAGTCATACAGCGTTTGTTGGAATGCTTGTTATGATAAATCTTGTACAATTTGTGGAAGTTTATTAAATAATTTGTGCCCCATGAGTTCATAGCTGTTAAGTGTTTTTGACAGTCTGTGGTGTGGAGTGTACATACATCTATTGCTTTTTCTGTTCAAACAACAAACAATGTAAATTACTTGTGTGTTTTGCTTCTGGTAACTTCTTCTTTGTATAAAATACAAATTTTGAGTGTGTATTTGTGTGTTTGTGTATAACATTATCACAATCAAGTTTTCTTGTTCAAAAAAACAACGGTTCACAGTATGCATTATGTGAAGAACCAGTAATTACTCTAATAACTTTCTCTTGTATTATTAAGATGTCATGCACACAACTAGCTTACCCTATAAAATATCATATTTTATTATGCTTTGGTAAAATGAAAAATAGGATGTTTAATACATATTTCTGGTATACAATCCCCAAGTTGCCTTAACAAATAGATTACTCTTGACAACTTAAACTAATCTAATTTATTATCTACATATACCCCTAAAACCTTAAACATAACTGGGATCATGTGATGGAATCTTGTCTTTTAGACTAAACACATTTGTTGTGTTTTGTTTTCACTTAGCAAGAATCCATTTGCCTTAAACGAACAGGATGCTTGACCAATTGTATTTGCAACACAAGTTTTAAAACTACTAAAATCTTAGCTAATACTTGGTTTAAGAATTATAAAAGAAGGCTGTATGTGTGGAAGAAACTTGGAAACACCAGAAGGTTTCAAATTGATTATATAATGGTTAGGCAGAGGTTTAGGAACCAGGGCATTTCCAGGGACAGGTGTGTACCCTGACCAGAATTTACTGGTTATGAACTGTAGATTAAAATGGAAGAAATTAAGAAAAAGTAGAAAATTAAGGAGATGGGACCTGAATAAGTTGAAAGAATCAGAGACTGTTGAAAGTTTCAGAGGAAGCATTTGGCAATGGTTGACAAGAACATGGGAAAGGAATACAGTAGAACACGAATATGTAGCTTAAAGATATGAAATAGTGAAGGCAGCAGTGGATCAAATAGAAAAATTATAAGGCCTAGTAGAAAACCTTGAAAAATGGAAGATATACTGAATTTAGTTGATGAAAGGAGGAAATTTAGAAGTGCAACAAATGAAGCAGGCCAAAGGGAATATAAATGTTTAAGAACTGAGATTGACAAGAGGTATAAAATTGCTAAGCAGGAACGGCTAGAGAACAAATGTTAGTATTTAGAAGCATATTTCACAAGTGCAGAGATAGATTCCACCTGCAGGAAAATTAAAGAGGCCTTGGGGAAAAGACAAGCAGTTGTATGAATATCAAGAGCTCAGGTGGTAAACCAGGCCTAAGCAGAGAAGGAAAAGCAGAAAAGTGGAAGGAGTATACAGAGTGCCTACACAAGAGAAGAATTTGAAAGCAATATTACAGAAAGGCAAGTGAATATAGATGAAGATGAGATTGGAGATATGATACTGCAAGGATAATTTGACAAAGCTCTGAAAGATTTGTGTCGAAACAAGGCCCCAGGGGTAGATGACATTCTGTCAGAACTAATGATAGCCTTGGGAGAGCCAGCCATGACAAAACTCTTCCATCCAGTATGCAAGATGTATGAGACAGGCGAAATATCCTCAGACTTCAACAAGGATGTAGTAATTCCATTTCCATCGAAAGCAGTTGCTGACACGTATGAAAATTACTGAACAACCTGTTTAATAAGTCATGGTTGCAAAATACTAACATGAATTTTTTACAGAAGAATGGGAAAACTGGTAGAAACTGACCTCAGGGAAGAACAGTTCGGATTCCACAGAAATTTAGGTACAACTGAGGCAACACTCACGCTACAACTTATGTTAAAAGATAGGATAGCATTTGTAGATTTAGAGAAATCTTTTGACAGTGTTGACTGGAATACTCCCTTTGAAATTTTTAAGGTAGCAGGGGTAAGATACAGGGAGCCAAAGACTATTTACAATGTGAAAAGAAAGCAGATGGCAGTTATAACAGTGGAGGGGAATGAAAGGGAAGTGATGGTTGAAAAGGGAGTGAGACAGGGTTGTAGCCTATCCTTGATGTTATTCAATATGTACACTGAACAAGCAGTAAAGGAAACAAAAAATGGAGTTGGAATTAAAATTCAGGAAGAAGAAATGAAAACTTTGAGGTTTGCAGATGACACTGTAATTCTGTCAGAGACAGCAAAGGACTTGGAAGGGCAGATGTACAGAACGAATGAAGTCTTGAAAGGAGGATATAAGACAAACATCAACAAAAACAAAACAAAGATAATGGATAAAGGAATTTAGTGGAATTAAATCAGGTGATGCTAAGGGAATCAGACTAGGAAATCAGACACTTAAAGTAGTAGATGAGTTTTGCTATTTGGGCAGCAAAATAACTGATGATGGCTAAAGTAGAGAGAATATTAAATGTAGAATGACAATAGCCAGAAAACTGTTCCTGAAGAAGAGAAATCTGTTAACATCAAATACAGATTTAAGTGTTAGGAAGTCTGCTCTGAAAATATTTGTCTGGAGTATAGCTATATATGGAACTGAAACAAGGTCGATAAATAGTTTACATTCGAAGAGAATAGAAGCTTTTGAAATGTGGTGCTACAGAAGAATGTTGAAGATTTGATAGGTAGGCCACATAACTGATGAGGAGGTGCTGAACAGAACTAGAGAGACAAGAAATTTGTGGCACAACTTGACCAAAAAATTGATCATTTCATAGGACACATTTTGAGATTTCAAGAGATCACCAGTTTAGTATTGGCTGGAAGAGTGGAAGGTAAAAATCGAAGAGGGAGACCAAGAGATGAATACCCTAAGCAGATTCAGAAGGATGTAAGTTGCAGTAGTTATTCAGAGATGATGAGGCTTGTACAGGATACAGCAGAATGGAGAGCTGCATCAAACCGGGCTTTTGACTGAAGACCACAACAATAACAACAATATCAACAATACTGTGAAGAAAAGTAGTATCATTTGCATATAGCTCTGTACTGGATTTGATAAATGATGACAGATCATTAATCATTATTAGGAACAGGAAAGGGCCCAGTACAGGACCTTGTGGAACATCTACCTTATCTTCCTCTATACTGTACATTTCTTTCCTAACACAGACAACTTGGTTATGATTCTGTAGATAATATTTTAATAATTTAAGGCTGCCAACTCTGATACTATAGAAGTCAATTTTGTCAAGAAGTTGTGTATGCCCTTCACTCTCAAAAGCCCAGCTTAGATCAGAAAAAGTGGCTTGAGCAAAGCCTTTGTCTTCAAACACTAGAAGAAGATATTTGAATACAGAGTCTACAGCATCAACCATTGACAAGTTTCTCCTAAAGCCATATTGTGATCAACTAATTATTCCTATATTTTCAAAGTAATCATATAACTGTTGGTAAGTAATACATTCAAATACTTTAGAAAAAGCTGGAGCTATGGAAATTGGCCTGTAACTTGAAAGGTGAGCCTGTATCTCCCTTTTCATATGCTGAAACTGCCCTAGACACTTTCAGCTCATCATGAAAATATCCCTCAGATATACACTTGCTTATACACTCTATTAAGTGGTACACAACACAGTCGATTACTTTCTTTAACACATTGCAAGATATGTTATATACATCTATAATAAAAACACATAAGAAATTCCTGAAAATCTCACTGAAACTCTAGAAAACCTAGATGTTTGGTTCCATCTAAATTACCTAAAGCTTAATATTTCAAAAACACAACTGATACAATTTAAGACAAAACAGTCTCGAATAAATGATATTCACATTACACACAGAAACCAGGAGCTAAATGAAGCAGAGCATGTTAAATTCTTAGGAATGTAATTGGGCAGAAACCTATCATGGTGCTCCTACATAGATTATCTAAAAAAATTAAAAAGCCTAGCGTTTGCTATGACAATCTTAGACAATGTCATTAGTATAGACACAAAAAAGTAGTATACCACAGTTACTTTGAGTCATTAGTGAGATATGGTATTGTCTTCTGGGGGAATGCTAAGAACATGACAAAAATATTAACTTTGCAGAAAAAAATTATCAGAAACATATGCAGTGCATAGCCAAGAGATTCTTGTCGTCCATTATTAAGAGATCTTAAGATACTAAGCGTTCCCTCATTGTATCTGTATGAAATAATTATTTTTGCAAGTAATAAGCCTTAACTCTTTTTGTCAAATTGTTTCCAGCATAGTTACGAAACTAGAAACAAAGAAAGCTTCATGCTGCCTACGCACAGGCTTAATCTTTTTGCACAGACTCCACAATATATGGGAATGAAAATATACAATAAACTGAAAGACACAAATTTTAGAAAGGTCCAAACTGGGGCAGTAAAAAGAGAATTGTATAGCACCCTAGTGCAGAAATGTTAATATGAACAGGATAAAAACAATAACAATAACTAATATTCAGATTTTATTGTTATTATATAAAAATATTGTATTCCATGTATAATTTATCATAGTTATAAGGTGACGAGCCTCCTGTACATAAAATCAACGATTTTACTTGTATTTTACGAGACAATAAAATTCTGATTCTAAACTGTCTGATGATTCCAATTTTTTATTACTTTTATAACGCAACTAAGTGAGATCACAGTGAAGGTAAATATACTTGTATTTGTTGATGATCTACAAAAATTTTTTGAAAGTAACTGTGATGAACTGATATCAGGTTTGGTGTTATACTTTCGTTCGTCTTCAACTGATTTAATAAAGAAGCATCATTGAGTTTTTGGGAGCAGATATCAATGTTTGATTTAATAAAGAAGCATCACTGAGTTTTTGGGAGCAGATATCAATCTTTCGTTTCTTGGATTTTTGCAACAACTTTTATTAGTTTCCTTGCAGCTTTGCACTTATTGGAGGAATTCTCCATACTGCTGCAATTGTGTGCTTTTTTGGCTTCCACAATCGCTTTTTTATACTTATTGCTACATGCAACATAGGCTAATCTGGAACAGTCAGTCTTCAGACTATTAAATCTATTGAACAACTACATAGCCTGATATTTCAAATTTGTCAGCAGCTTAGTGTAGCATGGATTTTGTTTGCTTGGAACCTTGGTTTTGAAACCTTTGTCAATTAATTTGCATTTATTTATGAGGATGCTGTCATTAAAATGAATCAGAAATGCTTTAAAAATCCTATCAAATACTACCTCTGCTGACAGATCATTACTTAAAATATATTGTGTGTCATCATAACATTCTCCAAACCAGTCTCTGTTAGCAAGACTCTTACAAAGCCTTTTTCATCAGTGATGGGCCTGGTGATGACAACTTTTGAGACAGGCCCTGTTACATTATTGTTGTTCTGTAAATTAAAGAGACAGAATTATGACCAGAAAGTGGAAACACTGTCACATCACATGATTCTTCAGTTGTTTTAAAATGGACAGAACTATTGTCAAGACTGGCTTGGTCTTTTGTTGGCTATTCTTAACAGAGTGTAAATTACACTATCTTAGTCGCTTTTTTCAGTTCTGTAACACTACATTTACGTACTGTTATATTAAAATCGGCATTGAGATCTCCACCTATTACAATGTATAATGCATCCATCTTGTCCTTCTAAAGCCATCTAACAACACACCCAATTTTTTCTAAAAATACACTGATGATAACCTTAAGTGATTTGTAGATGGATGTTATTGCTAATTTAAAACTGTCCATAACTATACCAGCACCTTCAAAGTTTTTCAAAAAAGATATTTTGATCCAATTTAATAACAGAGCCATGGAGAGACTGAATAACATAACTTGCCACACCACCTCTTAGTGCAATTTTCTACAGTAACTCTTGACTATACTATAGTTACCAAATTTAACAACTGTAAATTCACTCTCAGTAACACAATTTTCACTCAACCAAAAAATATCAACTTATTCTCAAGTTCAAAATTATTTACACTAAACTGTTTATCATTTACTCCTTGAATGTTCAAATAGCATTTTCTTAGATCAAAACTGTTATTCTTTTTAAGTTTCACATTTTGTTGAGGGGCTATAAAATCTTTTACACTACTGTTACTTATCTTATGGGCTTCTTCTACCTGCTGCCTTCAATAAAAAATCATTTAGATAGAGAGGAGGCATTGTTTTTCATTTATCCACAACATTTGTCACTGTTTCGTCTACCTTGGCTCTCTTCCTTCTGTTTGATGGTATTGCTGTTGCTGTTACTGTTGCTGCTACACTGCTGTTGTTGGCGCTGCTTCTGCCACTGTTGTTGATGTTTTTACTGGAGTTAGCGCAAATGCTGCAAGTTTTGTCAGTGCTGGAATTAATGTTGATATTAATATTGATGATGTAGCCATTGGAGTCTGGTGTATCCCCAGATGATTCTCCATATGTCTCTAAGGTGGATGGTGATGTATCAGCTGCCAGATTTTGAAAGGGATGTTCTTCATTTGGATCCAATGATGATGCTGCAGGTGAGTCTGATGTTTGGTGATATTGTTGCTGTCAGTACTGTCCTTGGCATAGCTGCTTTAACTGTTTTGTAACAATATTCACAATTTGTTTGGCTATCAGTTGCTTATCTGTTTGTTGAGATGCAAGCTGTGAGCAGTATGAAACCTGTGACCAATGGAGTAGGTCATTTGAGCCCCTGCCCCTCCAGCCTATTAAAATAACAAAACCATGTTGGTTTATACTGGCACAGTCTGCAAATTTTACTAGCTTCCATACTTCTGACAATGGGGCACTTGGTTCCATAATACTGCTTGCTTTCAGCAGTGTTGACTGGTTAATAATTTTAGTTAGTCCACGCCCAAGACTGTCTGATAACACTAGTATATTACTTACATGTTTTGTAACGCTAGTCCAGCGCTGTTTCGAAGTTTGTTCACGTTGGTTAACTAACAGATTTTTACCACTGTGCACTTGGGCTCTGTTGAGACGTGAAACTGAAAGACTTTCCACATTTTTTTATCTCATCACTATATTATTCACTCTTGCAGTTACTGGGTGGGTGCTTGTATTGGTAATATTTATATTTTAAAGTGCGTATCTCTTGTAAAAGCACTGTAATGATTACATCTTTATGGTTCTTTTTCCTCCAGTTTTTGGCCCAGCTCACCACATTTTGCACAAAGCCACACTTTTCTTTTCGAATGTATGCTAACATAGTTGAAGTGATTCTGCAATTTAAGAACATTATATCTTGATACCATGTTTCTTACAGGAATAGGCATTTGTGTTCAGAGATTTTCATGGTTCGTTGTAAAATTGTGTATTGGATCTAGATGTGTTCTTTTATAGACACTTTCGACATCACTGCTGCTTCTGTTTGCTACTTTTTCGATAACATAACATGCTTTGAACATGTTTTCACAGCATACATCGTCGTCTTATCGAGATGAACACTTTTGTCTGTTTTCCATATGTTCATTTTCAGATCCTACACATTCCTGAACTACAGTTGGCGCTCTCTTGAGTTTCTGTTGAGCTGTTTGCATAGTCATACGACTTTCTTCGATTTTGTTATGTTGCAGGATACTGGTAATCCCATTTTCTTTTGTTTATTTATATATTCCATATTCCATTAATCCATATTGTGATAAATCACAAGGATGTGGAACGAGTCATAATTGCATAACACAGATATAATACATGTATATAAAAATGACAAAAATGCCCCATAAAATGATTAGTAAACTTGACAGTTCAAAACAAATCAAAGGTATAGCTCAAGTAATATAAAACAATTACTGAAAAAGAAAATATAGTACTTTGTTCACCTTAAACAGTTAAGATAAGTTACTGCAACATACATTTAAACAAAGTTTTAAGAACATAAACACCAATCACAATATAATTTACAAAAAACATTCATTGCTTTATCTGCAGGTACTCTTCAACAGAGTGGAAGGAATTTCCCATTAGGTATTCTCTTAATTTATGTTTAAAAGTAGGTAAGACATCAATGTAAACTTTAATATCTGAAGGAAGAAAGTTGAAAATTTTTGTGGTAGAATAATGAACACCTCTTTTTACAAGACTTAAACGTTTCAGATCCCTATGTAAATTATTTTTTGACCTAGTGTCATGATCATGACATTCACTATTAGTTTTATAAGAGACTGGTTATTAGAAACATAAATCATCAAAGAAAATATGTATTGAGAGATGACTGTTAATATTTGTAACTTATGGAACAGATTTCTGCAAAAATATCGTAGATAAACACCACTCATAATTCTCGAAGCTCTCTTCTGTGCAGTAAATATTTTTTGGATAAAGGATGGTTACCCCAAAAAGGATGGTAAACATGATAGAATGTAAATAACCAAAGTAGGCAGCTTTGATAGCGTCCACGCCACCAATGGGGGTGATTACACACAGAGCATAACTTGCCACACCAAGCCTTCTATGTAGGTTGGTTGGTTGGTTGGTTTGGGGAAGGAGACCAGACAGCGTGGTCATCGGTCTCATCGGATTAGGGAAGGATGGGGAAGGAAGTCGGCCGTGCCCTTTCAGAGGAACCATCCCGGCATTTACCTGGAGTGATTTAGGGAAATCACGGAAAACCTAAATCTGGATGGCTGGACGCGGGATTGAACCGTCGTCCTCCCGAATGCGAGTCCAGTGTCTAACCACTGCGCCACCTCGCTCGGTCCTTCTATGTAGGTCTAGGATATGAACAGACCAGTTCAACTTGCCATCAATTAGAATGCCCAAGAACTTAGATGATACATGGAATAATATATTTAGTTTACCACAGTGTAACTGGCATACTTCACTTTCTTGCTGAGATGTATGAAATTGCATAAACTGAGTTTTTCATTACTTACAGTAAGTCCATTGCACTTAAACCAGTGTAGTATGTCAACAAGTACAGCATTATATTTATTTTCTAGGTCATTGTTTGTTCGACTTTCAAGCTGAATAGTGGTGTCATCAGCGAAAAGAGTAAATTTACACTAGGTGTCTGTACTAAGTGAGAGACCATTGATGAAGATAAGAAAAAGTAAATGTCCCAAAATGGACCCTTGAGGCATTCCACACTTTAATATGTCCCAATCAGATGAGACGGGACTATCATCAGCACCATTAATTATCAATTTCTGTTTTCTTTTTGTAGATATGATTCTATCCACCGACCAAAGCTACCTCTCAAGGTATAAGAATTTGCCTTCTGTAAGAGAATGTTGTGGTCTACACAGTCAAAGGCCTTTGACAAGTCACACAATATTCCAATAGGCGACATTTTAGTATTTATTGACCCTAAAATTTCATTTGTGAGACAAAAAATAGCCTGATCATAAATTGGTAGCTAAGGTAGAATATTCAAAATTTCTAGGTGTACGCATTGATGACGGGTTGAACTGGAAAAAACACACTGAAGATCTGCTGAAACGTTTGAGTTCAGCTACTTATGCTATTAGGGTCATTGCAAAGTTTGGCGATATACATCTCAGTAAACTAGCTTACCATGCCTATTTTCATTCTCTGCTTTCGTATGGCATCATATTCTGGGGTAACTCATCATTGAGTAAAAGAGTGTTCATTGCACAAATGCGTGTAATTAGAATAATTGCTGGAGCTCATCCAAGATCATCCTGCAGACACTTATTTAAAGAGCTACAGATCTTAACTGTAGCCTCACAATATATATATTCGCTTATGAAATTTGTTATTAACAATCCGAACGAATTCAACAGTAATAGCAGTGTACATGGCTACAACACTAGGAGAAAGGATGATCTTCACTACTCAAGTTTAAATCTAACTTTGGCTCAGAAGGGGGTACATTATGCTGCCACAAAAGTCTTTGGTCACTTACGTAATATCATCAAAAGTCTGGCAGATATCCATATAGCATTTAAAAGGAAATTAAAAGAATTTCTTAATGGCAACTCCTTCTACTCATTAGATGAATTTTTGGATATAGTAAGTGGGTAATTTCCCCAACCCCAACAAAAAATTAAAAATATTAACTGTCATGTAATATTTTGTGTAGTGAAAGATCTTGTATAGACACCTTTTATTAACCTGACACGTTCCACATCATTACAAAGTGTCGTTTTCATGATTTATGGAACAAGTACTAATCTAATCTGTGCTTTGTTGATCCATGTTTTTGGAAACCAAACTGGTTTCTGTTGAGTATTTTGTGGTTGTTAAGGTGTTCTACAATACTTTTATACATTAGTTTCTCCAATACTTCTGAGAATCAGTAGTGATATTGGACAGTAGTTAGATAAATTGCTTTTGCCATTTCACAATGTCCTCTGCAGGAATTTCAGTCCCACAAACTTCAGAATGTTGATCTACACGATACTTATTTAAATCCAATCTTTATAAATGATTTTACTGTCTATATACATTACCGCATCAAGTTCATACAGTTCTTTCTGCAGATCATTTTGTATTGTGTTTTGCATTAAGTCGCAAAGAACAGAATACTTTCCGCCTTTTACATGAATGGTTTCACATATTCAGGACTTTGTTTTACGTTTGTCATGTTCGATACACCGCTTGAATAAGTATAAACATTACCAGCCGCCATATTGTCTTTTCCTCTAGCTTATTTCCTTCCCTTTCCCAGAAAGTTCTTTTCTTTTAAGTTATTCTTGTAGTTTTATAATTTTCCAATGGAACTTCTGAGAGTGTAAGGTTTTCCAGTACTTCTTTCGCTCGTCTCCACTACTGAAAGTTGAACCATTGTTGTTTCGTTCTTTTATTCATGAGGTTGGCGGCTTATCTGAGGAGTTCTCCTACTGCCTGTGTTGCTGCTACCTTTAGCCGCGCGTTCTCTGTTAAGGCCCGTCCACACGCAACGATCTGTCTGCGCAAATGTCTGCGCACATCACATGTGCGCAGACAGATCGTTGCGTGTGGACAGAAGATTTGCACCAACCTGAGGTGTGTGCAAACCTGGAAGTTGGAATTGGAGGTTTGAGCGAAACCTCTCAAATCTGTAGGTTCAAACCACATCTGCGCAGACAAGTTGGAGCGTGTGGACAGGAGATCGCCGCAAATCTGGTGCGAAACAGCTGTTTGCTCAGTCTAGTGTTTGTATTTGTACGCACAGAGCATTAAAATGGCTGATACTCGTCAGTGTTCTCGAGAGTTTGTAAGTGAATTCATCGAAATATACAGAAACCACCCATGTTTGTGGAAGATTAAAAGTAAAGAATATAGTGACCGAGACAAAAAGACAGCAGCATACAATGCTCTAATTGAAAAATTGCGGGCAGTTGACGCCTCGGCAAGCAGAGAAACGGTAATAAAAAAATAATTTCGTTGCGAATTGGCGAAATTATTTGCGGATGGATGTCGAAACTTATAATTATCTCTTAAAGCTTGTAACCCCTCATATTATGAGAAAAAATACTTGTATGAGAAGGGCAATTTCTCCTCATGAACAGCTGGCGGTAACATTAAGATTCCTAGCAACAGGAAGGAGCTACAAGGATTCGGAATTTTCATCTGCAATATCGAAACAAGCAATGAGTGAAATAATACCCAACAGATGTGAAGCTATTTACGCTTTCCTGAAGGATGAGTTCATGAAGGCAAGTCAAGTGAATTAAGTCTGTCAGCGAATTGTTTACCGAAAAGAGTTATCCAAAGTTCAGAAATCTAGAAGATCTGGTGTAGGAGTAGATCAAGTATAACAGCCAACGTTATGGTATTTTGATCTACTTGTCTTTCTTAGTGATCAAGAAACGCCAAGACCAAGCAGGAATACAATTGAAGATGAAATTGGAGTGTCAATGTGCGAGGAAATGGAACACGATGTAATGTAAAACAAAACTGGTTCGCCCTGCAACTCTCGCAGTAAATTTACGTGAGAAAACTGCTTTCGCTTTAGCAGCCACTGTCTACACCATTTTGACCGCTTTCTCTGTTTCCTGCGGTTGGTATGAATGTTTTTTTGCAACACAAGTTGCGAACACAGACCACAACAGAACTTCCTCCATTTCTATATTTCAAAATAACTGAATTAAATTTCGACGTTTACGGGGAGCGTAGTCGCTTGCCACTGATATTTCATTTCTACACCGACAGATGGCGGGCGAGTAGTAGATTGGGGTTTGTGTCGTGTGAACACACCACATTTGCAGCGATCTTTTGCATGTACAGATATCTGCGCCGATGTCTGCGCAGACAGATCGTTGCGTGTGGACCGGGCTTTAGCTTTTCAGTTTATTTTATGTTGTCTAATTTTTTCCACCTTCCCGATGCGTGTATTCTCTTGGCCTGTAAGCTCACTGGTGCTGGCATGTATCTCGCAACAGTCTCATTCAAGACTATCGACTTTGGTTACGAGTTGATTTGTTCGATAGTCAACCTGCGTGTTTACAAAGTTCTGAATTTGAAGAGTGTTTCCAAACACGTGCAAAATGGAAACATCGAAAAAAGCTCGGCAAGAAGTTTTATTAACAGCTCAGCAAATATCCCTTGCTAAAGTTTTAGCATCAAATGATAAAGCAATACGTGACAAAGGCATTAAAAGATTAAGCAAATGGATAACTGCCAGATCAGGTAGCAAATTAGGTGAGACCAGGTCGTTCATATCATGACAGTTATTCGTTAACATTCATGTTACTTAGCTTTCCTTCAGTACGATAAATATGCATACTTGAAATATAACTTGTATGTGTAATTTACGTTCAACATATAGTTTCCGTCCATTTTAATGGTAGTGGAGTTTATTTATTGTTTCAATGTGACTTTTGACGTAGGTAGTTAATTTTCCATTGCAGAATTTACCAAACAGGATTTGATGACTATATGGAAAGGTTTATTTTACTGCATGTGGATGGCTGACAAACCGTTGTACCAGGTAACACACTTTAATGTATGGTTATATGTTTATTATATAACGAACATCATACCATATAACTTTTCATATATATGTGTGCCCAAGCACTCGATATAATACCCAACATGCCATTTACACTGATTTGTTTACAGGAGGAGTTAGCAGAACGAATTGCAAATTTAATTCATTGTTTCAAGAAATTGGAACAGGGATTACTTTATGCTGAGTGCTTCCTTCTAACATTGAGGCGGGAATGGTTTGGAATCGACCAACACCGTTTGGATAAATTCATGATGGTAAAATTTGTAAATACTTTCTAAAGTTAGTGGCTGTGATTTTCTGGATAGTAAATTATGCGAGCTGATACATTTTGTTCATATTAGAAATAACATCCAAAAGTAAATCATAGCAGGGAAGCAATTAGTTACATAAGTTGGTCATAATTTACAAGTTTCTTTGTATGGAGTATATGATTATTTAACAATTAAGATGTAGGAACGTGGACTGACTGCATTCACTCCCCATCCACCATCGACAAAGAGTAGTAGCTAGGCGCTACAGTCTTGAACCGCGTGACCGCTACAGTCACAGGTTCGAATCCTGCCTCAGACATGGATGTGTGTGATGTCCTTAGGTTAGTTAGGTTTAAGTAGTTCTAAGTTCTAGGGGACTGATGACCTCAGAAGTCAAGTCCCATAGTGCTCAGAGCCAGTAGTAGCTGCATGTGTAAACCCACAGCCACACCAACACTGAAAATATCACAAATAAAAATTTTCTGTATTTCACCATATGTAGATTATTACAGAACTCTAACATTTATTCAAGGGATATCCATGAAATTTTGAGTGCCACTATTAGCTGATAAATACTAGTACAACGCAAGTCTGAATAATTGTTGTCATTAGCACTTGCTTCTGTGAGTTAAGTCAGATTTGTACAGTGCCAAATGGCCTTGTTTTTATTAACAACACCAGTTTTATTTTTAAGTGACAGCAGTAAAGCATATGAAATATAAATATGCACTGTAGAATGATCAAAGGCAAAAGTACATGTGAATGACAGACCCTGTGTCAAAATTAAAATGACTTGCATGTGTAGGCCCTAATCAAACAATATTGCGAAAAGGAAAGTTGCTACTCATCATATAGCTTGTGTGTGTGTGTGTGTGTGTGTGTGTGTGTGTGTGTGTGTGTGTGTGTGTGTGTGTGTGTGTGTGTGTGGTTTTCTCCTCTCTAATTTTGACAAAGGCCTTAATGGCTGTGTGTGTGTGTGTGTGTGTGGTTTTCTCCTCTCTAATTTTGACAAAGGCCTTAATGGCTGAAAGCTTTATTTGTGACAATCTTTCTGATGTGCGTATCTGCAACTCAGCATCTCTGCAGTGTGGTGAGTAGCAGCTTTCCTTTTCACGATATGTGTAGGCTCCAGTTAGCTGCACACCACACTATGGGAGATGCTGTCATTACATCTCTGCAAGCCACTGTAGAGTGCACTGTGAAGAGAACAATGCACTTTCCTATTCTAGTCATAAGTGCAGCATCCCAACATGTCTTAATCACAAATTGTTATAATGGTTATTGTGTGGGATATACAATTGAGGCAATAGAATCAGTTTAGCCACCTGACATGATTGTCATTGAAGGGGAGTTGGAACACATTATCCCGACAATGTTAAATTTAGTGACTTGGCCTCCCTGTATTTCAGGAACCACTGTAGCCATTGACATGAAACTTTTACAGGACATTAAACTGTATGTTTTGAGTCTACTGAACTACAATAATTGCATTTCAGCACTGCTTTCAGAAATACAATTTTTAATTACACAGTTAAAATTTTGTGTACTTTTTTGTATGTTATCCTAAATAATTTTAATTATACATAACATTATGTTCTTCTTATAGTTCAGTAGACTCAGGATTTGTATGTTATTACTCCCTGAAAAATTTGAATATTCTACTCGAAGTGGTTTCTGAGATTTAGGGGAAAATGTAAATTTTCAGGGACGGCTTCTGAAGTTTCTAAAGACTATAACTCACTTAATATATGCTTATTTTTTTTATTTTTAGTCACTCAGAAGCACCCTGCACCATACTGTCTATCTTCCTCTTTAACATTTTTCCATGTTTTTTCTTCTTTCTGGACTCCTTAGTGGCCAACTGTGCTGCATACTCTGCTTTATCAATGTGAATCTTGTCCATATGTTGAAGTTCTCTGATGCAGTTTGCTCCAGGATTAATTCCCATATGCTGTAGCACTTTCACCCTACCAATGTTGCCATCATTAAAAACAATAATAGCATCACTGACACCCCACATTAGCGTCTTCATTCCAGCAAAAACAGTTTTTGGCAAGCGAGTCCATATAAGAGTATTGAAGGACTCGGGATTTTGAGTCTGACCATGCAGACACTTCTTCAGTGATTCAGGATTTTCCAGGTCTCGATTAATAGGTATTATGATATCCATGACTGCTGCTTGGATGGAATGTTTCAGTTCTGGGCATTGCGGTAATTGCACCATGAATCAGTTCCATGAGGTCAAAGGTGGTGTACTGGTTTTTCATCTGTTGACAGTCTATGGAAGTAGGTAGTCCATACTGCCTGCTTCATTTTCAATAGTTCCTCAGTATTATTTGTAACGGCCATGCCATAATACTGCTGTAGTTCATTAATCATTTTGTTTGTAAGCCTGCCTCTTATGGTTTTACCATCAGAAAGTTTGTCTCTCAAACTTTGCTTCAGCTTCCTCAATCTGGTGCCCATCCTCTTCTGGACATGACGAACTCTTTTAACCTTTATAACACAGCAATCCACAGCCTTCTATGTAAAAAATTACCGATAAATTAGATCTTGAAGTAATGCATGTAAAAAATTTAACATTTTCAAATGGTGTAGATTATATCCAAAAAATAAAATACTTCCCATTTGAGTTTGTAAGCGATATATATTATTTTATTTGGAAAATTGCAAATTTTATAATGAGATAAAAATCCGAAAATGTGAAAAAAATATTTTTCCCATTTTTAACTCCCCTTAAACTATTCTAGCAGGATTACATGGAAAGTCTCTATATTAAAGATCACTGAGCATGAAAGTTAACACTCCAGTATTGGTGAACTGACTGTCTACAATTTTAGTCGTTGCATAGTTGTGAATGTCATTGATATTCTCCTATAATATGAACAAGGGGTGCTTTCAATCTCTCAAGAGAGCTAACTTCTAGACCAAGGGCAGTGCCAGGCAGTGCATTATTCATCTGTTGTACACAGGTTGACAGTGTCAATTTTGTTTAGCCAACGAAAGGACTGTTGTGTAATTAACCTTTGAGCAGTGACAAAACAGGTGATGTCAAGCACTGAAATTGAAACTGTTCTATATTCACTGTACATTGTTCGTGATTTCTTTCAATTTTTGGGACAGCAGCTTGACAGTTTGTTTACTTCTGTTTTGTAATAGAGGTTGTGATGATACTTGTATGTAGTGGCACCTGAGGTCACGGTTAAGTTGAAAGATGACAGTTTGGTTGTGAGCTGGTGAAACCAACAAATGTGATATAAAAAGAAGATATTTGTTAAAATTGGGGTTATGGTGACATATTGTTTGTAGAATCACCCAAGATCCATCGTGAAAGGTGATGGTTTGGTTGAGATTTGGTGAAGAGAACAAATTTGTTGTTATGCTGGGAAGTCTGCCTCCATTTACCAAACAATTAATGTTGTTGAAACTTCCTGGCCAAAACCACAGCTTACCTTCGTCAGTGTTCGCATGTTAAAAACATCTCTGTATTTTGTGTCAATATTGCAGTTATATTTTATGTGCCACCAATTTATTTTTAATGTTACAGCAGCTATCTTTTAAGTTTACCAGTTTTTCTTCTCTTCTCTCCTCCCTTTTTTTTTTACAATCAGTTGCGGAAAAGCTCTGTAATGTGCCCACATGCCATGTGCCAATCTTGCTCCATTAAATAGGCTACATAAGTAATAACACTTATGTATGATCAGTAGTGTTATTCTCGAGCAGTGCTGATAGAAAGTTGCACAAGTCTCTTATTTGTGGTCTCCTTTGCAACTTTATTACACCTTCCTAGATTCTTCTCAGCATTAGAAGTTACACACACACACACACACACACACACACACACACACACACACTTATACATACAGAGAGTGAAGAAGATAGAGAGACATTGAAAGAATACTATGGACAAAAAAAATTCATATTTGTAAAAGTATGATTTAAGTGAGAGGACCATAGTGAATTAGTTGGGAGTAAGAGGCTGAATGATAGCAGTAGTGAGGGAAGTAGACAAAGGCAGATGATGTGGTTGCCAGAGAGGGAGTACTGGAAGTTGCAGGGAGCCATTTCATTTGCAGGACCAAGGAATATGTTAAGAATAAGACAGTTCAAAGAAGCAAGTATTAGGAGATGGGGATCTGTATGTTACCACTTCTGAAGCTCATGTTCAAGTCATCAGAGTTGTTCTCACCTGTGTTCTTGGCCAGTGTATGGTAAACCTTACTCGTGTCTTTAGTGTAACAGTGCCTATTCATTCATCTGGACCTCTGGTCATGTCCACCTAAAAGGCTGTGTGAAAGTTGTTCAGCTGGTATGTAATGTGGCTGCTTTCAGAGGTAATATTGCTTATTATGGTGTAAAAATAAAAAATACCTATTACAGGACTGGAATAAGTTATAGAGGTTGGGTGCATGGGACACACAGTCAAAGCTCTGGTAGATAATGTGATGTAGTTGTTCAGAGCATGTATATTACGTAATAAAGGAACCAGTCCTTTATAGTTGGTCTGTAGGAATATTAGGGATCTTGGAGGATACACTTCTGGACCAGGTTTTGGGGGAACACATTCCATATAATGTACTGAGTAAGAAATTGCTCATCATTGCAGATGAACAGTCTGCAAGAGGCAAGGTTGTGCTGGAGACACTTTTTGGTGCAAAAGCATTGACTGATATTTGATGAGTGGAGTTAGTCATTTCATGTATGCAGGGGCTTTTATGAGCTCGGGGGGGGGGGGGGGGGGGTTGACCTCAAGGAATATGGAGTGTTTAGCTAAGGACAACGAGGCAAAATTAATGGTAAATATGGAAATGCTGCAGTGAATGTGAGCCTTGGTCCTGCTTTTATACCATGAAGATATTGGAGGCTGAACCAGGTGAATAAAGGGTTGAGAATTTGAGTGTGTAGAAATGTTGCTTCTAGTTGGCATATAAACTGATCTTTGTTCCAAAGTACCAGGCCAGTGCTCATGCCATGACATCGATTTGTTTTTATATATACCCTTCGGAAGAGAAGTAGTTGTGAGTTATACAGTCTTTCATAATTATAAGAAGTGTGATGGAAAGTTTGTAATCAGCAAGACATGGGAAGGTAGTCTTTGGTTTCAGGAAAGCCATGAGCATGGGGAATGTTGACGTATATGGAGGCACTGAAAGCAGTAACAACTCAGAGGCCAGGTAGTTATGGGATAAGTATTGTGGAGAGCACTGGAGGATATGGTTAGTGGCCCTAATGTAGAAAGTTGGCTGCAAACAATATTGAAGTTGATCAACTAGACCATAAATTTCTTGTGTGATGTCACAGTAAACAGACACAGTGGGGTGTCCACAGTGTTTTATAATTGTAGATTTTAGGATTCTGGGGATTGGAGATCACATGAGACTACATAGCAACATTAATGGAGCCGTTGTCTGTTGGAGAATCACGAGTGAAGTATCTTTCAAGTTTGTGGATGCATGCTCATTCATCTTTAAAGATATCTGTGTTGTTGGGGCAGGGTATGGAGGTTTCCAGTGGATAGGAGGGCAGTTATAGTCTGTCCGTAAACTGAAAAGTGAGCAGTGCTTGTTGTGGAAGGAAGAGGCCTTTCCCAGAAGAATGCTTCAACTGCCATACAGGTTAACTAAAAACGAGTTTCTCGTCAGGAAGTACAGTGTAACGTGTGCTGATTTACGTATATTCTGTTCTTGTTCATTTCTCTGGACTGTAGTTGTATTAGTTATTAATTCCTTTACTCAGTATAGTGTTTACACATTTAGTGGAAAATAAAACACTTCCAGGCATGTATGTGGACCCTCTGTTTTAAAAGGTGCACTGCAGAAGGGCCGGTGTAACTGTGTGAAACGGCTTGTAGTTGCTCCATGATATGTAGATGGGTAGAGGGAGTGGGCAATTGCTTGCTCATCCATCAGTTTGCAGACAGATTATACCAACAATCCAACTATTACCTCCCCCTTATTATGCAGTATTGCCACAGACTGTAACAGCTGCATTACATCCTATGCTCAGACTTTGAGTACTGTTTTTCCTACCTTCAGATGAGGATTGTGCTCCCCAAAACCCTTCCCACTTCTCCCAAATTGTTATTGTCACCCTCACAATGTATGAAACATCCTAAACCATGGCACTCCTATCTCAAATGCCATGTCACATGGGTCATATGCAGGTGAAAGACCATTGCGCAAGAATTGTCCCTTGCACGCACTCAGCACACCCTCACTTCACTTATCACTAGAGTCTGCCCTTCAACAACTCTGCCTTTCTCCAGGTGGCTTTTTTTTTTCACTTCTGACTCACTCACCTCATCTGCACTACTCTTTGGATTTCCTCTCGATCCTATACTGCTCCTTCTACATTCAGTCTTTCTCCTATGTGTGTTTCTGAAAAAATAAAAATAAAAAAATATCAAGCTGAGCTACAGTGTTTCAGGTCTTGTTTAAATGCCTATTTACTGCTCAACTGACTAGTTATGTTTGTTTATTCCATTGTTTTCATCCCAAAAGTTTCATATCTCTGCAAACCCATACACTCGGAAATAGCCATTTAAGTGCTAATTTAAAGCATTAGAAAGTAGCAAAATATAATAAATTAAAAACAGCATTCCTGTTAAGTCACTGTGTTAGGAATCGGCAGTGCCAAACAAAATGTGGAAGTTTGCTGTGGCTTCCTTTTCGCTTGTAACTTTTAAAACTATCTACGCATTTAATGTGAATCATATTACAGTGTTATATAATGTTAATGTGTTTGTTGGACTTGAATTATATGATGCGCATTTGCCACCAAGGCAAAAATAGCATTCCTTTTTTTTTTTGGGGGGGGGGGTGAGAGAGAGAAATCCCATACCTTGCTGAGTTTATACCCCTGTCTATGTTAAATAAATTCAGTACCTACACTTATTATCAAAAAATTTAACCATATAAGGTGTATCAAATGAAATTTGTAACTGAATTGGAGATTTATTGAAAATTGTGCACTTCACAAAATAAAAAGAATAATATAGTGGAAGCCTCTAATACCAAGTCACATTTATAATCGGACAACTCATACAAACACCTGAGCATAAAAATTTGTAGGCATATGAAAATAAATGGTCACATAAATTCAGTGGAAGGTAAGGCAGGTGGCTGACTTTGGTTCATATGCAGTATACTACGGAAATGCAGTCAGACTACAGAGGAGGTTGCTTACGAAAAACTCGTGCGACTTGTTGTATAATACTTCTCAAGTGTTCAGGACCTGTACCAAGTATGACTAACAAAGGATATTGATCATATACATAAAAAGGGGGGGGGGCAGCACAAATACTCATCTGATAGAGGAGCTGTTGAGTTGCAGACAGACACAACAAAAAGACAGCTATACATTTAACCTTTTGGCCAAAAGGTCTCTTTCTAAAATAGAAAACACACATTCACGCAAACACAACTCATACACACTGACCACTGTCACCAGCCACTGAGGCCAGGTTGCAACTGTGCTTAATGGAGGTAAGAAGGAAGCTGGGGGAGGTGGAGGATGCAGTGCTGATTGTGGTAGCATGAAGGGACACCGTGGGGACACAGTACGGCTGCTAGATGAAGTTGAAAGGTTTAAGGGGGATGGAAAAGGAGAAAAGTAGAGGGAAAAAAGAGTAGTTGGTGTAATAGAAAGCTGTGTAGTGCTACAGTGGGAGCAGGGAAGGTGGTAAATGGGTGAAGTACAAGAACAAGCAAAGGTTGAAGCCAGGGTGGTTGCAGGAAAGTAGGATGTTTTGCAGGGAGTGTTCCCATCTGCACATTTCAGAAAAGTGGAGTGTTGGTGGGAAGGGTCCAGATGGAGCAGTATATGAAGCAGTCATTGAAGCGAAGCACATTGTGTTGGGCATCATTTTCAGAAACTGAATTACCCAGATGTCTCTTGGCCATAGTTTGTCAATGGCCTTTCCTGCGGAAAGACAGCTTGGTGGTTGTCATGCCCACATAGAAAGCAGTACAGTTGCTGCATAGTTTGAAAATCACATGATAGCTTTCACAGGTAGCCCTACCTTTGCTGGGATAGGTGATGCTTGTGACTAGAATGGGGTAGTTGGTGGTGGGAGGATGTATGGTACAGGATGATTGCTGCTTAGTTTGTAAATCACATGATTGCTTGCACAAGTAGCTTAGCCTTTGATGAGATAGGTGATGCCTGTGACCAGAATGGAGTAGTTGTTTGTGGGAGGATGTATGGGACAGGTCTTGTATCTATGTCTATTGCAGGGATATGAACCAGCAAGGGGCTGGGATCAGAGCTGGAGTATGGATGGACAAAAGTATTACGTAGGTCCTATGGGTGGCGGAATACCACTATGTGAGGGGTGGGAAGAATAGTGGGTAGGATATTCCTCATTTCAGGGCACGATGAGAGGTAATCGACACCCTGGTGGAGAATGTGATTCAGTTGTTCCAGTCCTGTGGTACTGAGTCACAAGGGGAGTGCTCCTTTGTGGTCGAATAGTGGGAATGTGGAAGACAGTAGGTGACTGGAAAGACAAGGCACAGGAGATAAGTTTCTATGCAAGGTTAAGAGCATAATTTCAGTTTGCAGAGGCCTCGGTGAGACTTTCGGTATATTTGGATAGAGCCTGTTGGTCCATACAGATGTGACAGTCACTGATGGCTAGGCTGTATAGAATGGACATGCTGGTACAGAATGGGTGGCAGATGTCAAAGTGGAGGTATTGCTGGTGGTTGGTCAGTTTGATGTGGATTGAGGAACTGATATAGCGGGGGGAGAAGTGTTGAAGTTCTGGAGGAATGTGGATAGGGTATCCTTATGCTCAGTGCAGATCACAAAGCTGTCATCAGTGAATCTGAAATAGGTGAGAGGTTTTGGATTCTAAGTGGTTTGGAAGGATTCCTCTAAGTGGCCCATACCATGCCATGCAGGTGTCAATTGCCATACCACCGATTTGTTTGTAGATAATGGCTTCAAAGTAGAAGTAATTGTGGGGATCATGGTGATCAGGAAGGAAATTGTAGGTTTGGAGTCTGTTGGGCATTTGGAAAGGTAGTATTCAGTAGCAGCAAGGCCATGGGCATAAGAGATGATAGTGTAGAGAGAGGTGCCATCAATAGTGACAAGGAGCGTGTTATGGTGTAAAGGAACAGGAACTGTGGAAATTTGGTGGAGGAAGTGGTTGCTGTCTTTTATACAGGGTGGTCAGAAACAGTCTGAAAAGCTTGTAAGGGTATTTGGCGGAGGGAAGATTGTGCTGAGAAATAATTGTCAAGAAAAAAATTCGAAACATTGCACTTTTTCAGAGTTATGTAGTGTGAAAGTTAGCCAATCAAGTTTATGTGTGTGCAAATTCAAGCACTTGCATACACCAACATGTGGTAATGCACCAACATCTGTGGGTCCTTGAGGTACCACTTGTTGAAATGCTCATTACTAGTTAATATGTGCCTTTTTCAAAAGTTATTAATTTAAACCAGGTGAGCAAAAGTTACAATTATCCAGTTTGGGGAGAACTAATTTGGCAAGACTGCCTCTGGCAGGCTGCTTCAATTTGCACCTGTGATGGCCTGATTGGTTAACTTCAGTGCTAAATAACTCAGAAACTGCACATGGTCACAGACTTCTTTCTTAACTCTTATTTCTCTGTGCAACACCCCCTACAACACCCTTACAAGATTTCCAGTCTGTTTCTGACCTTCCTGTATTGTAGGGTAGATTACAGGTAATGGGCTGAAAGTGTTGGGCCATGAGAGCAGAGTTGCTCTCAGTGGGGACACAGTAACCGGCCACAGTGGGGCTTCTGAGTTGTTGGGTTTACAGACTTTAGGAAGCATGTAGAGGGTAGGAATGTGGGGAGTGATAAGGGTGAGGAGAGAGTGAGTTTCAGAGGAGAGGCTCTAGGATAGCCGTAAGGATTTGAGAGACTGAAGGTCCTGTGGGATTTCTGGAATATGGTCACTGTGGAAGGGTTTATAGGTGGATAAGCACAGTGGTTAGCCCACTGGACTCACATTCGGGAGGATGATGGTTCAAACCCGTCTGGCCATCCAGATTTGGATTTTCCTTTATTTCCCTAAATCGCGTAAGTCAAATGCCAGGATGGTTCCTTCGAAAGGGCACAATGATTTCCTTTTACCCCCTTCTGTAATCAGAGCTTGTGCTCCGTCTCTAATGACCTAATTGTCGATGGGATGTTGAACACTAATCTCCTCCTCCTGCATCGTCTTATGTGCATACCACTATAAATACTTGTACTGCTCACCTTTATCTCATTTTTATTAGACAGTAGTCCATGTCTCTCTGGCATAAGACAAACAGGTAGTATGCATTAATTTTTTAAGCTTTCCATTTCACACACGTTGGAAGCTTAGTTTTAAAAACTCTTGTTTAGTTTACTGGAAGAACTCTTGGTCACTTTTACTCTGACATTTATTTATTCCCCAGGCCACCAACTCATTAACTTTAACAGCCTTAAATACCAAAACTCCACTACTGACTCCGTGACTTCATTGTTAAATTACACTGTTTTCTTTTCAGTGTGTTGGTTATACACTATTTTAGTTCTATTGCCAGGTCCACTTTTTATATTTTTCTGTTGATAGTGGTTTCTGAGGTATGTGGTCTGAATATTTATTTACTTGTTTTATAGCTATATGCTAATGAAATAAAAGTAATGAATTCTTCTGAAATTGTTTCAGCTTGTTCGTCGATGCATACGTCAACTGTTTGCATACTGCTCGTCACACTCATGGCCCAGTGAAACTTGTGAAGGTATTTCAGGCTTGTTGGAACGGGGCATCACATCGTCTGCTGAGTCATCCCCATCGCTGGGTTTGTTATTTCATATGGCTGACATAATACTTGAAGAACTGGCAAAAGTGGAAAGCCCTGAAAAGGGCCTTCATGCTGTTCTCTTGCCCTTTGCTGCATTAATTGCTTGCAGTAAAGATGGACGGATTCGGCAGCATGTTTCAGAAAGGGTGTTTCATCACTTGATCCAGCAGTCTCCACTTGGTATTGAATTTCAAGAAAAATTTGAAGCCTGGAAACAGGTTTGTTAAATCTTTATCATGATTTACTACCACCTGTGTGTGTGTGTGTGTGTGTGTGTGTGTGTGTGTGTGTGTGTGTGTGTGATTTGAAGCAGCTGCAACATTATGGCCCAGCAGATTTTCAGTGGCAATATTTTTTTAAAAAAAGAAAAAAAAAACATTGCTCAGAATTTGACTTGGATTCATACAATATTGTTCATTATAAATTCTCAGTGTGATTGTTTCAAAGATGATGGTAAAATCCTTTTGGTGCATCTTTTATACTTTTTCCCTAATGACATTTCCATCAACATGATATGAAACTAAAATTCTCAATATGCAGCATTTTGCACTTTCTGAACTTGTCATAAAATATAGTTGAAGACAATGATATATTTTATGCAAGTTATTGAAGTGCTGAAGTTGTTGCTCGGTTTAGTTCCAGGCTTCAATGATAAAACAGTTAATTCCTCAACAAGTTATGAGAATAAAAATTACGGTTGCAGTCATGTAAATAAGGATTTTTGTCATGTAGTTGAGGGACTAAATAAAGGTACTAAGTCATCAATGAAACTCTCGCTATCTTGAGTGGGTCAGCAGAGTTTTACAGGTCATGACAAAATTACTGCTTGTTTGTATGAGACAAATCGAAAGTGTTTGCTGGACTTTTGTGGGCGATGCACTAATCAAGCTATTGAGTGTGCCTCTAGCACCAATACAGTATTTGTTGTGGGTTTGTCCCCTCTCTTTCCAATCTCTACAAAGGTTCTCTCAAAATACTGTAAGATTAAAACCTGTGAAACACATACACAGCATATAGTATGGGGTTAGGCGTATCGACATTTTCAGGGTTGTTGCTGAGAATGAATGCTTTTAACATATGCATATTTGCTAGTTTCACAGCATTGTGGGAAAGCCTCTGCAGTATTTAAAAGGAAAGAAGAGGAACCTATGAGAAGCTGGTGCTCAGAGTTGGTGTATGAGGTGTTCTTACACTAGGTAATCATTAGCGCATTACTCTAAAAAGGCAGAGATCTGAGATCTAATCCCAATCTGGCTCTCATTTAAAAACTTGTCATGAATCAACGCAGCATCTTCTTTGCATAGAATGATAATTCACTACCAGAAAGTGTTGCTTGTTTAAATATGGGATACTTGGTCATCTTTGCTGTATTACATCACCTTGCAGTGTTTAACAATTATAATAGAGTCAGTGCAAGATGATCCCTGACAGCTACACACTGCAACTGTCAGGAACAATTTATGCCAATCCCCCTGTGGGTCCGAAGGTTAGAATAGGCTTGAGGTATCCCTGCCTGTCGTAGGAGGTGACTAAAAGGAGTCTGTCACTTTTCGGCCCTATAAGTTCAGGTCCCATTTTATGGTTTGACCTGCCACTTTTCAAATTCTACAGAAGTAGGGCCATATGAGAAAGGACGCCTTACGTGGGGCATGAGTTATCAATTTAGATTCAATCTCCTGAACCTCTTGTCATCATTTAGCGTCTCCACCTGCAGTTCAACTATTTAGGTAAGGACACTTCTGGGGTATGTCATCTTCTTCCGTTGTCTCCTGTCCTCTTTTGCCCCATGACAGTATTGGATTTCTCTGTGCCCAATGTTCA
Source organism: Schistocerca nitens (assembly GCF_023898315.1). Taxonomy (NCBI): domain Eukaryota; kingdom Metazoa; phylum Arthropoda; class Insecta; order Orthoptera; family Acrididae; genus Schistocerca; species Schistocerca nitens. The sequence continues at coordinate 851,020,738 of NC_064617.1, forward strand.
GCACAGTAGCCAGTCTGTTGTGGTGGTGCCATCATGTACCCATTTGGTGGTTGGCCCCCTGACAACACAGGGATTGCACTGCTGATGCCTGAGCTGTAAACTCCCCACGTATGCCAAGGAGTAGATGCCTGTCTTCCTGGAGCATCAGGACTCCCAGCAACGGTCATCATGCCAGGTGGCCTTTGCTGTGGCTAGGTGGCACCCGTGGGGAGAGCCTGTGATCCGAGTGGGTGGCATCAGGGTGGATGACCCGCATTGAAGTGGACTAAGTCATCTCTTGCTGGTGACTGTACGGTGCCAGCAGTCTCTAAGAAGGGCAAGATTGAGTTCAATGCTGACAGATATGACCCTAAATCGTTTCCCTCCCTCGCTACACCATGGTAGGAACGTAGGGCTACAGAAAGAAGAGAGGCATATTCACTTCGGTGTGGGGACTCCTTTCTACCTATGAAGCCTCAATCTTTTGTTGAACATCTTGAGGATAAGTTTGGGGAAGTGACAGCACTGTCCAAGATTAGAAGCGGTGCAGTCTTGATTCAGACAGCATCCCCAGCCCAGTCCCGGTCGTTACTTGCTTGTGACTGGCTGGGTGATATTCCCGTTTCCGTCACTTCCCATAAAAGCCTCAACATGGTCCAGGGGATTATTTTCCATCGTGACTTCCTCTTTCAGTCTGATGAAGAGCTCGGTGCCAATCTAGAACAGTGGGGTGTTCATTTCATCCGTCGCGTTTACAGGGGACCCAAAGATGACAGGGTTGCTACCAGTGCCTTCATCGTGGCCTTTGAGGGTGATTCATTGCCTTAAAAGAAGGTGATGGTTTACTGCTGTGATGTTAAACCATACATCCCTCCTCCCCCTATGTGGTGCATTAAGTGCTGGAAATTCGGGCACATATCTTCCCGCTGCACTTCCAATGCCACATGTCGAGACTGCAGACGTCCACTGCATACAGATACTCCCTGTGCGCCTCCTCCCACGTGTATCAACTGCAGAAAGCAGCACTCCCCCTGCTTGCCAGACTGCATAGTACTCCAAAAGGAGTGGAAAATTATGGAGTGCAAGACCTTGGACCGGTTGACTTACCAAGAGGCTAAACGTAAATTTGAACGATTACACCCCATTCAGTTGACATCCACATATGCTGCAGCTACATTACCATCGCCATCACAAGTACCAGTCATACCACACACTGTGCCACGGACAGTGGGTCCTCCGGGCCTCCAGAATACATCTTCCCCCTTGGTGGTAGGGGGAAAATCTCCTTCCATTGCTCCAAAAGAACTTACTTTGGGAGCAAGCCCCCCCCCCCCCCCCCCAAATGCAAGGGACATCGGTCCCCTCCCCTCAGTCGGAGAAGCAACAGGCTCCTCTCGTGCGGAAGGGGTCCCTTGGGACCCTCTCTCCCAAGGTCTCCACTAATGCCACAGCAGACACTCACCAGTGGCTAAAGGAGCCAAAAGCTGCTTGATGAAGAGCTTCAGTCTTTCTCCTTGCATGAAGCTACTTCAGAGAAGTCCGCCCAGCAAGCCCCTAAAGAGAAGCGAGAGGACAAGCAAACAAACAAGGTTGCCAAGAAAAAGGACCATCCGGTGGCCCCAACACCATCACTCCCTACTAATTCCGCACCTGTGGATGAGGTGGAGATCTCAGCATCCCCTGAGGACCTGGAACTCACAAATGCCTCATCCACAATAGGAATGGATACAAATACTCACTCGGTGGCAGCAGGTGACCCTGAGGCGTAACGTACCTCCTTGCACACTTCCATGCCTTCCCAGTCTCATGATAACGTCATCCTCCAGTGGAATTGCTGCAGTTTTTCCACCACCTGGCTGAGCTATGGCAACTGTTAAGCTTTACACCTGTTTTCAGCATTGCCCTCCAGGAAACCTGGTTCCCGGCAATGTGGACCCCTGCTCTTCGCTGCTATTGGGGATATTACAAGAACAGTAGTGACTATGAGAGTGTCAGGTGGAGTTGCATCTATGTCCTGAACTCAGTATGTAGTGAACCTGTGCCCCTCCAAACCCCTCTTGAAGCTGTAGCTGTCAGGATAAGGACGACCCAGGAAATAACTGTCTGCATCGTATACCTTCCTCCAGATGGTGCAGTACACCTGAATGCATTGGCTGCCCTGATTCAACAACTCCCTAAACCTTTCCTACTTTTAGGAGATTTTAATGCCCATAACCCCTTGTAGGGTGATACTGTGCTTCGTGGCCGAGGTAGAGATGTGTAAACTTTCCTTTCTCGACTCGACCTCTGCCTCTTAAATATTGAGGCCCCACACATTTCAGTATCTTATGTCACTTATTCGGCAATTGATTTATCCCTCTGCAGCCCAGGACTTCTCCCATCTGTCCGCTGGAGAGCCCACGATGACTTGTGTGATAGTGACCACTTTCCCATCTTCCTGTCAATCCCCGAGCACCATTCACCCAGACATCTACCAAGATGGGCTTTGAACAAGGCAGACTGGGAAGCTTTCACCTCTGCTGTCACTATTGAATCTCCCTCACATGGTACCATCTATGTGGTAGTTGAGCAGGTCGCTAGAATGATCGTTTCTGCAGCGGAAAACACAATCCCTTGTTCTGTAGAGTGCCCGCGGCGAAAATCAGTACCTTGCTGGTCACCGGTAATCACTGAGGTCATTAAAGAGCATCGGTGAGCTCAACACTGACATAAGCGGCACCCTTCTCTAGCTTGCACATTGCCCCGATACAGCTTCTGGGCCAGATCAGATCTACAGTCAGATGACCAAACCTCTCTCATCCGACTACAAACGACATCTCCTCATCATCTTCAACCAGATCTGGTGTGATGGCGTCTTTCCATCACTATGGCAGTAGGGCACCATCATTCCAGTGCTCAAAACCCGTAAAAACCCACTTCATATGGGTAGCTATTGGCCCATCAGCCTCACCAACGTTCTTTGTAAGCTCTTAGAACGTAAGGTAAGTTGGTGGTTGTGTTGGATCCTGGAGTCACATGGCCTACTGGCTCCATGCCAGAGCAGTTTCCGCCAGGGTTGCTCTACCACTGATAATCTAGTTTCCCTTGAGTCTGCCATCCGAACAGCTTTTTTCAGCCGCCAACACTTGGTTCCCATCTTTTTTGATTTACGAAAAGCTTACGACATGACCTGGCGACGTCATATCCTTGCCACATTATATGAGTAAGGGTGGGTATTTGGCCTTCTCTCTGATGTCACCACCCTCCCCCCATTTGAACTCTGTCACACTTTCTTTGCATATATTTGTTTTGGTAGTTGTCTTTTCCCTTCATGTGTTCATCTCAAAACGACTCTGAACAGTATGGGACTTAACATCTGAGGCCATCAGTCCCCTAGAACTTAGAACTACTTAAACCTAACTAACCTAAGGACATCACACACATCCATGCCCGAGGCAGGATTCAAACCTGCGACCGTAGCGGTCGCGCGGTTCCAGACTGAAGCGCCTAGAACCACTCGGCCACACTGGCCGGCTGTTCATCTCACCTTGTCTTTTTGGCGTGGACATTTTAATGTGTTGCAGAGTGGTTGGCTTATCCTCTTTTATTATTGTGATCAGCCAGCCCAGACCGTATGCTCTACGGTTTTAATACCGTCTTCTACTTTTCCTTGTGTTGTATGTTTCCCCAGTTTTTTTGTTTGTTCCATTCGTTTTCTTTTTACGTATGGTGTTGGGTGTTTTTGTACCTTGAGCCTTGCTTGCGTCAGAAAAAAGAGACTAATGACCCTGTAGTTTGGTCCCTTTATACCCAAACCAACCAACCAACTTATGCCGAGTCAACATGTTCCACTATCACTTTTCATATCCTTCAAATGCATTTGCAAATGGTATCTATTAAGAAAGACTGTTGTAAACTTCTGTATAAACTTTTGTTTTTCTTATTTTACTGGCCTGGTCATTTTGTAGGATTTCTATGAGTGGAACTAGTATGTTTGTGTCACACTCTGTTTAAATGTATTTGTTCTTGGAATTTTAAAATTCGTCTTCTTATTGTTGCTTAAAGCCTCTTGTGTCCACTGCTGACTCTGAGTAAGTATCTCTGTGACACACTCACACTGACTAAAAAGGCCATGATGAAATGTGCAGGTCTTCCTTCAATCTCTTCTATCTCCTGTATTAATTTTAGGCTGTTTAGTAAGTCAAGTTCTGGTCATACATGAAGATTTTGTAAAGTATCTCTGTCATAGGTAAATACTTCCTTATAATTCTTCCATTGAATGGCTGGCAACTGTTTGAGCTACCGGTTTTGTTTGACTATTACATGTTGTATCACTCTGCTTACATACTCTCAAATGTTTTATGATTTTAGTTGATTTATCATGAACGGTGTAATCAAACAATAGTGTGTCTTTGTAGTTGTCTTTCATAGGTATCTACAAACACCTGTACATATGTAGATTGTTCTGGCCCTCTGAATATGAAACCACATTCAGCAAGTAACAAGGGCCAACAATGAAAATGTCTCTCAGCCGATAACAAGACATTCTGGTTTTCCAAACAAAGCATGGAAGTAGAAATGGTCTTGAATGATATATGTGACTATAAATACCAACTATATTTTGTATCTTCTTGTGCCTGGCTTTATATCTACTACAAATGGTCTCTACTAGCCACATTATATGAAAGGAAGAGCATACTTTCGTACCACTTTCATTTCTCCCCTTTCCTGTTCCATTCATTAATGATGTGTTAGAAGATTAACAGTTGGTAAACTTCCATATGAGCTTAGAGTTCTCCGATTTCACCCTTCTAGTCATTTTATTAGATACATGTGATGGTGCAGAAATAATGCAGGAATTTCGAACTACTATGATTAGGTTTATTTTGGTCATTATAAAATGTATTTACACAAATGCAGCCTGTAAGTTAACCAATTTAAGAATTGCAATTATTTTTTAAAAATGATATCAGAAAGAGATTGTCCTCTTTTGTGTACACACATTAAAAGTATTTCCTTAAAGTTCTGCTTAACTTTTGTCAAAGTATCCTGTGAAACAGCAGAAATTTCTTCACATATTGCAGCCTTTAGAGCATTGAGAGCCAACAAGGTTTGCAGCCATATATTTTGTATTTTGAATGACCCCCATAAGAAATAGTCAGAAACCAACAGACGTGGCATGCCGGACAGTGGAGACCACCAAAATGTGAGATTGAGGAAACATTTCTCGTACAACTGCCATGAATGAATTAGTCATTTCGACTGTGGCTCCATCTTTTTGGAACTACATTTCTGCCACGTTGATCCCCAAAGCCTCAAGTTGTGCCCACAAAAAATTGTGTAGTATTGTGACATAACATTCAGAATTTAATGTTGCACTCATGCCACTGTATTCTTCAAAACAATTGCATGATTACAGGCTGTTTGAAATATCCATAATCATACCGGTTGCGATTTTATCTGCCAAGTAACAAATACCACGGATATCCACATCCGCGCAGACCTCTAGTCATAGCATATACTTGAAATATACATAGTGGTTGATGGTTTCCATAGGTAACTTAATTTGTGTGATTAAATCTTGTCCTTCACCTTGCAATATCTAGACGGCTTTACATTTGGGATCTTCCTGTATTATCATCTAGAGTAAAAATTAATTAGTGTGGAAAAAGTAATTCAATTTTTAACACTATTACTGCAAGTTTGTGTATAGTATAATGCTCTATTGCAATCTAGCATTACCATCTGGGATGATTTTTTGAAGTTTGACCATGTGCTAACCTAATAGGAAGAGGGTATCAAACAGTATTTTCGTTTCTATGGCAAGTAATAGAAAGACTAACAGACTGAGTTTTGGAGGTAATGAAAGTAATAAAATGCATACAAATAAAATAATCTACGGTCACCAACCTAATTAGGCATAATACTTTGAAACATTAAGTTTAAAGAAAAATGAACATGGGTTGCTGAAGTGACTTTTGTTAATGCTCCTTTTCAATAGTACAATGGATACACACAACTAACGAACAAATTACATAGTGGCTAGCAATAGATAGCTTTTACACAAACCAGCAAACATAGAGAACTACAGGGTGGCGCATGAAATGTGTTACCAATTGTTTCTTTCACAATTTACGACTCACATTAGATATCCCGCTGGGATCTCTACAGCAGTACCAGCAGAGCTTGGAAAAACAAATGAGTTACGAAATGACGTGTCATTCACGATACTGCCGGTAGGAGACTAATAAGCAGCAATGACTGACAATGGAAGACTGACAACACAGCAACGATCGGCCATTGTGTTAATTTTGCATGAAACGAAAAGCCTTGTTGTGACTCAGAGGTGTTTTCAACAACAGTTTAACACACGATGGGTCCCTTGCAAGAAGACCATCCACAGGTTGTACGATAAATTTGTACAGGAAGGAACAGTATTGGAAGCGAAGTGACCTCGGCCTAAGCACGTTTGTTCATCGGAGAATATTGAAGCAGTACGAGTTGCTGTACAGAGAAGTCCCGGGAAATCGTGTAGAAAGGGAGCAGTGCAACTGGGAATATCCAGACGCTCCGTTCAACGCATTCTTAAAAGTGACCTCCATATATACAAGATGACCTGTGCACAGAAGCTCACTGAAGAACACAAGCAGTAGAGACTACTGTTTGCTCAGTGGGCAGAGGATAGGGAAGAAACTCTCAACAACGTTTGGTTTTCAGACGAGGCGCATTTTCATTTAGACGGTGTGGTTAACAAACAAAATGTACGCTTTTGGGCCACTGAAAACCCACAAGTGCTTCATGAACGACAACATTATGTTCCGAGGATTACAGCGTGGGCAGCAATTTCCAGTCACGGACTTATTGGACCCTTTTTCTTTGAAGAAACTGTGAACAGTGAGCGTTATTTGAGCATGCTTCGCAATAGCTTCATTCCACAGCTTCTTGTTACTGCCTTGCCCTTCAACACGCAGTGGTTCATGCAAGATGGAGCAAGGCCACATACTGCAAACACTGTATTGGAGTTTTTACACGAGCATTTCGACATGCAGATCATTTCGCTCAGGTTTCCAGGTCGCTTCAATGATGGACAAAATCGGCCCCCCAGTAGTCCAGACCTCAATCCATGTGACTCTTTTCTTTGGAGGTACCTAAAGGAAAAAATTTTCCCAAAATATCCACATGATTTAATGGAGCTCAGAAGACTTATTCATCAAGTATGCAGTGAAATTACGGAAGACGTGTGCTGTAGGGTAATCACTAACTTCAGTGTTCGTTTGAAGGAAGTTAGGAAACGAAATGGTGGACATATTGAGCATGTGCTGAGTTAGAACAAATCTCCATGGACGGCTCTTCATTGTAGTATGTGTTCCTTTCAGATTGTATTGGCAATAAAGTTTATATTCAAAAACAAAATGGTAACACATTTTGTGCGCCACCCTATAAATAATACTTCACTCATAGTAATAAAAGTTACTATTGCAATCATTAATTGATTCAGTACTAATTCAACATTAAAATTTTACTAAAGACACACTGGACTGAAATTGGGCATGGAAAGAGTTCTGATTTCAGCTAACACATACATACCACAAATGAAATTAAATAATTCTACACCTATACTTATTATGCCTTCATTATTAGCAATGTCACAGATTTCTTTTAATAGCAACGAAAAACCCAATTATCTTTCAATTTGAGAATAGATTACTGTGGGGAGCCATAAACTGTTACTTTCTCTACATGCAAACTCTGGCACCAGTTGCAGTTTAATAACATTACATTTTTAGCCCCACTTGCAGTAGTTTATGTTTTAAAGCTTTAACACAAGTTAGTCAAATATTAAGCTCAAACAATTTCAGAAAATAGTTCATAATACTAATCAATTCCCGTTACTTTTCACCGTAGTCCAACATAAGTGCCTTTCTCACCACCTGTGAAGCAGGTAGCTTTGATAACATTCAAATATTTTAGCACTGAACTTTAACACCTTTAGTGCAACAACAAACCATTATATTTTCAGAAACATGGTGCTTGGTTATCTGTATGTTAAGGGCAGGACCCTGCAGTTTGTAATTAGGACAAATTTTAAGGTGCAAACACAGTTTTATGTCACTGGAATTGTTATTGAAGGAAAAAACAAAAAAAGGAAAAAAAACACTCACATCAATATACTGGTCCATACTGTGATACATATCTGAATTCCTGCAGTTGGTGGAGCAGTGGCGCAATAGTGGTGGCAAGGACATGATGGCTAAGTGGTCCCATGCTCTTGAAGTTGAATGCTCTTTATAAATTCTTCTTGTCAACATATTTCCTTCATTTCAGAGCCATTCCATGAAAACAAGAGCACCATACGCCAGCCAAAACCACATCCGAGGCAATTTCAACATAAATTTGCTTCCCAATGCCTTACTTGGCACCTGCATTGTTAACAGTACAACATCTAGCCACTGACTGTGTAACATGCTCTCTCTCTTGCCGCCCAGATTGACTGCCAAATCCACCTTTTCCCAGGCACCAAGCCCTTCCATAGTACAGGGGGGTTCACTACCTCTTTTAAGTTACATCGTACAATTTCCCTAATTATGAACCAGTATTCAAAGCACAATTTCTCTTTTACGAGCACACACATTTTTTAAAGTTTCATTATTTTTAAACATTATTAAGTTTTTACAATAGATATACTTTACAAACTTCCACTTCCCTCTGACAATTCAAAGATCTTAATCAGTAAAGAACAACTACTTCATAGTTACATACACATAATTACATTGTTTAAACTACTTACACTCGATACTGGTGTTACAAGGTGGGGGAGGGGAACTTGTACATATGCAAATGGGGGAGGGAGTGACAGCCTGCATCCACATATTTACTTCTGTCGGCCAGGTAAAATATCTTGACGAGGAAAACGTAGTCATATAATAACTAATGAAACAGTTGTGTTTGTTGTGTCATTTCAGGCTGGATTTCCAGGGAACAGTTGGCGTGACATGGTACCAGTGGATGTCAGTGATAATGAAGGTGATGAACCAGATGAAGAACAGGATGAAAATGAAATTTCTTCTTCAGTGACTGGAGAAAAGCTTCTTGACCCTAGAGCTGGGAAGGTTGATATAGTGTTGCCAACTATAGACTTTGATGCTGTTGAAATTGCTTCATTACTTAAGTCACAAATGCAGAAGGCTGCTAATGTGAAACAGAGGAAGGCATTGAATGTTCTTGTATCACAGTAAGTGCACAGATGAAATTCTAGTTATGCTACCCCTTTTTTCCTGCTTTGCTGTTCATGTACAACAGGCTACACAAACTTTTATAAAACTTGGAATAATCTAATTACCATGAAAGATAATAAACTACAAGTATTTGATTACATTGTACAATATAGCTTACAAACTTGATCAAATGGTTTGTGTACTCTGTTTAATTATACAGGCCAGTATGACCAAAGATGATGCCCACTGATTTCTATTACTTTGTAATTCTTATTTTTAGTTGTAAGATTGCAACTTTCTTCCAGAAGCTGGCGGTATAGTTGTAATTGTATGTACTATTAGTGGACACTCTGATCACAAGCCTTACACTATATAGACAATAATAATCACACCACTAACTTCATTTGTTGCACTTCCCAATTCATGAGCCAAAATTTGGGAAAGATAGCTCAATGATTAAAACAGTGGGCTCCAAGCTAGGAAGAATGGGGTCCAAGTCCTCAAATTTATCAGATATTATATTGCTTATGAGCAACAGAATTAGTAGGGTATAATGGTTGTTTTCAAACAGATAACAGAAGCTATGCATCTTAGGATGGACACTGAGAATGAGCCTGCTCCACGATAGCTCAGCCATTGGCTACAATTCAGGGCGACTGCTCAGAGCAGATTTCAAGATGAGCATATCTCTCTCCTACCTGACCTGCTCTACAAGTGCCATAATATCTGTTAAATGTGCCTCAAACCATTCTGACAGCTCAGAGGGCAGATACTTGTGCGGTGCTGTAGGCAAACAATTAGATGGACATGATTCACAGTAGTTTCCTGTGTTTCTCCCTCCATGAAGGCAGGTGTATCTGGGGTCCAGTTTCTTCACACACAAATGTCCTTCACAGTGGAATATGTCCACTGTTTGTTTGACCAGTGTCTGTCAAGTAAAATGAACTGCCTCATCTGTTTTTCAAAGTATTCTTACCACTTCATAAGTTGTAAGGTGTGCTGTAACTCATTAATCCAGTTGAAATTGTGAGCATAAAAAGTAGTTTTCCTGTGTCCATAAAATCTTTGTCCCCTGTGGCATGCAATTAGCAGAGATACACCTGTTGTACAGTGGCTTCTGTATGCTACAAGGAGGAGGTGAATTTTTGCTTGGTGTGGCTGTTCACAGTTTGTGGTTATTCAGTATTGAATTAGCAAGTGATTTCCTACACTGTGACCTGTCTATCCACTGATACGATATATGATAGTGGTGGCCCGTGACATCAGCGTGTTGTCTCCTGTGGCAGTTGACTGATTTGTTTTGTCCCAAACTGAGGTGCACCTTCGACAGTTTGATACTTGAAATTCCCAGTGCCTACATGCCTTACATGTAATGTTACGTGCTCAGTCACCCACAATGAGCTGTGTGTTTACCATGTGCATTGACCACATTGAAGTTGACTGTCACACTTATGCCCAGTCAAGAGACATCCCAGTCATAGGGAACTGCAAACTGTTCCATTTTGCAGGGTGGGAGGAGTGCTCTCTCTCTCTCTCTCTCTCTCTCTCTCTCTCTCTCTCTCTCTCTCTCTGTGTCTGTGTGTGTGTGTGTGTGTGTGTGTGTTTTCTTCTTCCTGGTCATCTTGCTGTAGCAGAAAGTGTTCCTGCTGAGTATACTGTTTCCAATCTTGCTTTAAAGATATTTTATTTGTTGACTGGTAGTACTGCAAATTTATATTCAGTATGCAACTACACTGAAAATAGTGTGTATTCATAAACCATACTACATCACCACAAAAAATAAAGCAACTTATGATATTGTCTCTGCTTTGCAGTTGGTTCTAAAATTATGAATTTTGTATTCACTTACACAATCCTAGTTAACATCTTTCATTTGTGCTCTGTATAAGGTGCGTAATTTTTTTATCTTTTGAAACTAGTAGAATCTTTCAAGCATTTTTACTAACTTTTCCAATTCTCTTGGCAGATTTGTTACTCTTTCTAATGGCAAGTATCCACTTGGGTTTAAGAAACCACCAGGATCCACAGATCGTCCCAGTCGTGCTGACCACCAGGAAGAACTCTGGCAAGCAGCAGAAGATCTAATTGGATTTGAAGAAGATCTGCTGCGAAAGGACCCTAATGATGAAGGTGATGATAACAGTAGTTCACAACCACTCAAGAAAAGGAAGCGTCCTGATGCTGATGCTGAAACAGTTCAAGGCAAAAGAAAGAAGCATAAATTGTCTGAGGAAAATTCAGAGCACCCACGTGATTTGCAGAAAAGCGGTGGTGACCTAAAGAAACCAAAGAAAGGCACCCACAACTTGAATAAAGGAAAGAAGTCTTCCACAGTTGTTAAAAAAGCTGGGGAGGAAAGCCAGGGAAATGAATTAACATCGGAGGGCAATGATAATGTGACATTTAACAATAGTGTTGCAGACTCAAAAAGATCTAACAGAATAGTACTGTCTCAGAAGAGAAATGAGAATGATGATGTACCAAGTAAACAAGTTAATGCTGGAGTGCAGTTATCTGACAAACTTCTGAAGGGGAGGCAGAAAAGGAAACTTAAGGCTGCTCCTGTTGAACTGCTCACACATACGGCTAGTAATGCCAGTCAAACAAGGAAAACTAAAAAGAGTAAACAGCATAGTAAAGCCTTCAATGTAGCACAGAATGATGAGAACCACTTCCAACATTCTGATCTGGATTTAGTTAGTGGTGCATCAGATTGTAATCAAATTAATAATGTGCGTACAACAAATACTGTTACAGGCGGTAGCAACTTTTTACTTGCTGCTAGGCAGAGTCCAGAAACACGTGCAAAAAAGAAACTAAATGGCTCAATCCATGGAGAAGAAATGGGTTTGTGCATAGGAAATACCCTCCAATCTCTCAGAAATAATGTAAATGTAACTAAGATGGCCACAAGGAAGAGCCTGCCCTTACAGCAGACCTCTTCGCCATACATCCCAAAGAAACGAAACAGTCTTTCATCGTGGATTGTAACAGAAGTATCACAAGTAAGTCAACTACGTCTGAAACATTAATAAAATTATCTGGAACTTCTTTCAGAGTCTTATCTCTTCCAACTAATTTGTGAAAATGAAATTAAAGTCTGTGTATCTACTTTATTGTTTTTTATCTTATAGGTTTATAATGTTGTAGTTTTATGTGGTTTATTTAGACTGATAGACTTTACTTGTGTAATTTTTTATGTAAAAAATTATTACTAATGAGTTTTTCACCTCAACAGCCATTTAGTATGAATGCAACTACAAAAGAACTTCCAGAATCAACCACTTGCACTGCTACAAATTCTTTGCCAGGAACCGCACCAGAAATCATGAAGAGTTCTGTTAAAACACCGAAGAAAGAAAAGAAAGCAGAAAATGAATATAGTACCAGTCCAAATGAAAATTCTTTGCTAACAACCACACTGGACTCCAACAGCAGTTGTGCCAAAACACCAAAAAGTGCAAAGAAAGTGAACATAGTTCTCAATAAAAACATAGCACATGGTAAAAATTCTCAACTAGTCTAATTTTACTGTATGCAAAAAAAAATCTATTTTTACTGATTAGAAATGTGGGATACATCAGGGTATGAACATAAGGTTTATTTTTCACAGGTAACGATCTGAGACTTTTTGACTGTAATTAGGTTGGGGGGGGGGGGGGGGCTAGAAATAGCTTAGCAATAGATGGAGACTGCTTTGTTCATGGATTTGTGGCAAAAAATAGAATGTTTGCTTCACCTTTGTGATATTGAATCTGGATTACAGTGAAAGGCCATTTTGTACATGGCACTAGTATTATAGCAACAGAGATTTAAATTATAGAGTTTTAATAATGAGCTGTAGACAGTTAGAAAGAACTAAAACTTGGAAAAAATCCACATGCTTGTAGAGGAAGTGGTAAAGAGAAAGGTGTAGTGGTGGTAGTGGAAATAGTAGTAGCAGTAGTAGTATGTCAGAAACGGAGAAAATTCTGATAAAAAATACAGAGATATGCTAAGAAACTGAGAACAAGAAAAAGAAAGAAGTTGCATATATTTAAAAAATGATATTTATATTGGAGGGCCAGTAGCCATCTCTGTAGCTTGGAAGTACTTGTTGAGGAATTGGATGGGATCCACATTTTTTCAAATCATTAATAATGGGAGGCCCTGCTATTGTAATGCATTCCATGTTCAGCAACAGAATGTTGTTAGGTGGTATTATTAATTTACACAAAGCACTTGATGCAGAGACTGTAAATATTTAAAGAGATTATCTGTAATAAGTGTTTTCCTATAAGCCATTTCTGCATGTTAAACTATGAAACTGTTTGTTTTTAAGACATCCTTGCATTTGAGTGCAAAAATACATTTCTTCTCTTCCATATCATATTCTACAACTGCAAGCCCAGCCATCTTGCCAGTTGGTGGAATGTTCGTTGGAGAATAGGTCCAAGACTGGCCCTTGGATGTTAGGAGATTTTCTCCCGTGCTTGGGTCATCTACGAAGAAAAAGGGAAGATTAGAATTTGATGTGCTGTCAACAATGAGACCGTTAGAGACAAAGCACATCTTCAGATTGGCAATGATGGGGAAGGAAATTGACTGTATACATTTTAGAGGACGCACCCCGTCAATCACCTTTGATTTAGAAAAACCACAGAACACTGTTTCTTAATGGTTTGATGAGGATTTGAACTGTGGTCTTCCCAAATGCACGCCCTTAATCACTGTTACCTCACGTAATGAGCATCTACGAGTTGAGTATATAGGATTTCCTCTGACATGTTAAACTGGAACTTGGTAAATCCTATTCATTTCCTTGTTGTGTACAAAGTATCATAAATAGGACTAGCATGTAGTGTGTGAAAGAGTAACTTTTGTACCCGTTTCCTTAATTCTTTATCTTCACATGTAAGAATATTTGAGTAGGAGGGGGGGGGGGGGGGGTAATTGCCAGTGTATAACCCAAACACATGCACAACAATACAGGCAAGACAGGGCACTTGAGCAAAAACTACAATTGTTTAATGGTTGACCCTTACCTTTGGATACATGAAAGCATCAGCCACAAAGTTAATTTTAATCGAAGTTAAGGAATACTAGAATAGAGTCACAAAGACAAAGGTCCTTGAAGACGGTTGTCCTTGAAAGTAGGGCTAAAACTATTTCAAGTATTACAGGAAGTAGTAAATGTCTTAAACATAGGATGAATGATACCAGTCAGTTGTATGTGTTGTTAAAACAAGAAAATTGTAAAACTATAGATGATTTTGTATGCATATCTTTAAAAAGCTGGTAGAAAGCAAAAGTGTGGGAAAGGAAGCCCTTTGTAATATAGAAACTGCAATGAAAGCATTTGTATTGTATAACTGGCCAAATGAATGTAATTATTTGAAAAGTTACTAAATCCATTAACTTGCACTATTGTTCATTGGTAGAGAAAAACTGTAATTATTTTTCTGTGTGCTAATGATTTTATCTGTGGTTTGATGAATAGATGATTCAAACGTGCTATTAACTGTAAGTAAAATACTGTCACTTCATTACAGAAAGTTTCTCATTGAAATAACTGCATAGTTGGCTATCTTGACAGCACACATTTTTATTCTTTGTTTTCTTCAGTCCAATATGAATTTACCAAAGCTTTGTTAACATCAAAGTGATTTTCCTCAATCAAAGGCAAATGAAGACCTGAATTGCTGCAACTGTTAATTATTACAGTACTCTCTGATATTCTTTCACAGTAAGGCATACCACAATATGTCCTTGTAGTGAATACAAAGTGAAATTTGAATCATCATTGTCCATGCACTACTAACACTTTAAATAGCCTTTTTGTTTAACAGGAAGAAACAAAGAAAATTGATTGGTATTTCAGGCTACACTGCAGAAAGTTGTGATATGCATATAGATGGCTAGCTTTGTTACAGTTTACCATGTCTATAGGAATACTCATGCTATAGTGGCCACTTTCCAATGAGTAAATGGCACTCATATTACATTGCCTTGTATTCTAAAGAGATTGGAAATGGTATTGACACATGGCTAGATGCAGTGAGAGCCTGAAAGAAGAGATGTTCGAGAAAAATGAAGGATAGGGTTCAGTGCTGTTGTTCTCAATATTGGGTTAAGTTTAGTCATATGGGGGGGAGAGGAGATGGATACGTGCTGTGTTATGAAAAATAATCAGTCCTTGACAGGAATAGTTTAATGAAACTGGGGGCACAGTTGGAGATAAAACTTTTTGGCAGTTCTGAGAAGTTGCAGAAGCAGAGTTTCAAACTAAGGGAACTGTTTTGTTAGAGCTGTGGCTGGTCTCATTTGAGTCTAGACATTAGAATCCCTTGGTTAAGCTGGATTCGTGTAAGAAGAGAAAACTGTTGATGGCAGAGCACAGAGTAATTCCATAGGGGGGGGGGGGGAAACTATTAAATTTTTGAAATTATGCACAATTTGATGCTGCACCATATGGAGGATTAGGACTTAAATATGGTTTACACATCAGCAAAAGCTTGAGGATAAAAAATTAACCAGTTGTGAAACTTCGTTCATTCATTGTTCTTTCGTGGCACTCTGTCATGCTATTTTGCTGTATTGATTCATTTCTGTATTTTGCATTTCATTCTGCAATCCCTTTTTAAGATATTAACGTTAACTCATTCATTGTCATTAGCTTGGCAAACAGCATTTCTTACAGCCATTGAGTTGGATCAGGCATTTTCTTCCATTCTT
This sequence comes from Schistocerca nitens, assembly GCF_023898315.1. Classification (NCBI taxonomy): domain Eukaryota; kingdom Metazoa; phylum Arthropoda; class Insecta; order Orthoptera; family Acrididae; genus Schistocerca; species Schistocerca nitens. The sequence continues at coordinate 851,036,625 of NC_064617.1, forward strand.
TACCAATTTGTCAGCAGGGTAAATGAGAGAAGCACAATTTAACACGTTCACTGCCATCGGCGCACCAGCGCGTCCGGCCGATACTAGTGCATATGCCGTCGACGCGCCTGCGCGGCGAGACACTCAGCTGTTTCTCAGCGCCACAGTTTAGTCGGGCACAGCCATTCGGTGTGGTTCATTGCGCAGGCACTCTAAGAACGTATTGTTTTCAATTTTTGCGGGTGCGGTTCGTGTGTTTTCCCTACAGTTTTTCTCTGTTGTGGGACTGAAAATGGAAGACAATCGTGACACGGCGGGCCCTTCAGAACCTAAGAAACGTAAAACACAGGACACAAGAAACGTACAAAAACTAACGGATGCGGAATTATTACGAATATTAGAAGAAAGCGATTCGGAAACGGAACTGGCCAGTGAGGAGGACGGCGTGGAATCCAGTGAAGAGTCTGACGGAGCCGAGTTTGTTTTAGATGAGACTGTAGAAATGGCTGTGAATCCTAGCGACAGGGAAATGGCAGAAGGAGTGGTAACAAGAGATAACGCAGCTGATACAACTGTTGCGTGGGAAAGAGAGCCAGTTGGAATGATAAATTGCCCATTTATAAAAAAAGAGGGACTGCTTATTCAACCGACGGAAAACACTCCCTTAGATTATTTTCGTCTTTTGCTGACGGACGAATTTCTATTGACAGTTGTAGAAGAAACAAATCGAAACGCGATTGAATTATTCCTTTCTGCGGGAACCAAAGGACAATCACGAATAAACTGTTGGAAAGATGTGACTGTTGGCGAATTGTTAGTGTTCTTGGGAGTTTTCCTGCACATGGGAAATGTAAAGATGAGGAATTTGCAGGACTATTGGAAAAAGGACGCTTTATTCAACGTGAAAGGAATTGCCGATAGTATTTCACGAAATCGTTTTCTGCTAATACTACGTGCATTACACTTTTCTGAAAATCCAAAACAGGGCAAACCAACACCATCCGACAGGTTGTATAAAATACGTCCCGTTATCAATTTTTTCAATGAAAGGATGTGCCAAGTTTACTACCCTGGACGGGAACTGTCTCTGGACGAATCAATGATCCTTTGGCGTGGACGATTACTTTTCCGCCAATACATCAAAAACAAAAAGCACAAATATGGCATAAAGCTATATATTTTGACAACTCCCACTGGAATGGTCCTAAAATTCGCGGTATACACTGGCATGCTGGACGATTTAGGAGGAAGAGGCCATGCGCAAAAAATTGTTCTTCATTTACTAGATGAAAAGTTGAATGCTGGTCACCATGTGTACATGGACAATTACTATAACAGCTTCGCATTGGCAAAGCTGCTCCTGGATAAGAAGACCCACTGCACGGGAACTCTGAGGGCGAATAGGAAGGATACACCCAAGGAAATACAGGAAGCAAAACTACGAAAAGGTGAAGCCGTTGCCAGATTTGCGGAAGGAGTTATGATAGGTAAGTGGCGTGATAAGAGGGAGGTTTGCTACATTTCTAATGCATTTACAAATGAAATGGTTGAGGTTGAAACCAAAAGAAAGGAGAAGAAATCTAAGCCCTTGGCCATTGTAAACTACAATAAATTTATGGCGGGAGTTGATCGGCACGATCAGATGTTATCATATTACCTCTCGGAACGCAAAACCATACGCTGGTACAAGAAACTTTTTATCCACGTTGTGGAAATGATACTGACAAACGCACATGCCCTACACAATAAATATTGTGGCACAAAAATGCCCCTCCAAGAATTTAGACTCAGTATTATAAGAGCACTATTGCCACGAAAGCAGGTAGAACGGCCAGTCAGAAATCCCCAACATGTTGTGGTAAAACGAGAATCAAATGGAAAATCAAAAACACCGCGAAAAAAGTGCAGATCATGCGCCAGCCGTGGACAACGAACAGACACGATTTACGAGTGCCTAGATTGCCCAAATAAAGCAGGATATTGTTTGAATTGTTGTGTTATTCACCACCTCTAAAGGCAGATAGCACTTTCGTTGCTCATTTATTTTTCGACAGTTATGTGTCGGTACTATTCTTAAACTTTGTATTTATTTTATTTGTTTGAGAGTAATGGATAAAGCTCTAGATTGTATTTTTCTTAGATTTGACATACATTTTATTTCAGAAGTTTCTTCGAGATCTTGTGTTTGTATTTGAATGTTTCTACTATATTTTTTGTCCAATAAATATGTCGTTTGTCAGTAGGATGTTTCGTTTCATTTATGAATATAAAATGAAATTGTAGTAACCTAAACTGTCACACTAACCAGGAACAATACACTAGACGCATTGGCGCGTCCACGGCCACCCGCTACAGAATATGGCCTGATATGCCACTGACGCCTTAGTGCGCCCCAAAACAACTTTGATTCACGAGAGTAAATTTGATTGTGTACTTATAAAATAAATACATGTTATATTACTTTTAGCAATATATTTTCAGATTCTATTAAGAAAAATATTGGTTACGTGGCAAAGCAAGGCCAATTACAGTGGCAGTGAACGTGTTAATACACGAGCTTTCCAAAGTGCTCAAGTCTCCAGTTGATTTGATGACCAAGCCCATATGTGGATATGCACTTTAGCATTTTTTGACTGTTGTGCCGTGAATCACACCACCACCCAAGATGGAGATCTGACAGCTGCCCAATAACTGGCATTGGCCGCCAGACAGCACCTCTACTGTCACAGCTGCCTTTTAGTTATGAATATGGACTCTGCTTGTGATTAGTTTGCCATGTTAGCAACTGTTAAGTTCTCTCACAGAACTTACGGCTCTAAGCTCTATTGCTGTTGTAACAACACAACTGTGTCTACGAGCTGATTCCAGTGTGATTTGTTTGGTAATTTCATGTTGCGTTCCTTGGTCTGATTGTAAAGAATTTACATACATACAGGAAAATGCTTGATTTTTGGTTTAATGCTTCATTCAAGTTTTCCTTGCTCTTTACTTTCAGATATCAAGTTAAATGAAACAGCAGAGTATTGAGAAAATAACAATAAGATTCCTTCATATTATAAAGTTAGTAGTTGCTTGACTTTCCTTCCTTCTTATTAGGAACACAGGACATTGTGTTGCACTGAATGGAATATTTACATTTCTTCAAATAGTATATTCAGTGTTTATATGTGCTGAATTAGAACTGTGTTCTACCAGGTCATAGGAGATTGCAGCTTTGATTCAGTCTCTAAGGGGGAACAAAAGGAAGTTGTACATTTTTAAATTCCAGACCAACACTTAATTTTAACTTGTGATATAACATTGTTTCACATAGCCTGTTATAAAAAGCATGATAGTGGATGTATTTCATTGTAACTTTCAAAATAATAATATTGTACTTAACTGATTAAATTGGACTGTGTAGAGAAAAGGGTAACAAGCAATATTAATTTAAGTGCTTTAATAAAGAAAACGTTTATTAATGAAATATACATCACTTTATCTTGTTCCAGATTTCCGTGACTACCCCAAAGCTGTCAAACAGAGTCCCAGTATTCCTTTTGATGCCAACAAGAAACCAGTTCAGGGAGTGCTTAAAGCAGGTCATTTACCAAGTCCTATCAATCCTTTCTACAGAAAGTCACAAAGACTTAAATTGTAACTGCTGAAATTGTTTGCGCTTAACAATGTTTTTCTTGTAATTGTAAATACTTTTGTAAAGGACCTCAATGTAATAAAGCAATATTTTTATTATTTTAATTAATTTGTTGGTTCTTTATGGGAGACAGTAGTTATAAATTCCTGAGAACAATTATATATGTAAACGGATAGATAAAAACCTACTCACCAAGTGGTGGCAGGAGAACACACACACAAAAAGGTTTCATTGTTATATGAGAACAGTTGCAGTGTGATTTACAGTTGTTGGCATCTGATGTTTAAGGTCCAATGTTGTTGCAGTGATAGAAAATTGTCAAAAAATCTACCTCCTTAAAAAAACAAAAAACAAAAAAAAAGTCCAATATCAAACAATGGGAACTCCACGTAGGAAAATCAACAATGTAGCAAAAGACAGATTTCTACTTACCATAAAGAAAACACGAAGTTGCAAACAGGCACAATTAAAAGACGCTTACATAAAGCTTTCGGACACAACCTTCATTAAAAGAGAGAGACACACCAGTCGTGTGCTTCCTTGTGTATGAATGGTGTATGTCTCACTTTTGAAGTGCTGATGAAAGCTATGGTCAAAAGCTTTATGTAAGTGCTTTTTAACGGTAACTGTCTGCAACTTAACGTGTCTTAAAAAGTTAAGTATCAATCTGTCTTCTCTTCGTACATTGTTAAATCTTATGGTATACATTTTTATAACGTCTCTAAGCATGTCAAAAATCTGTTCTTAGTTTTAATTTTGGCCAGAGTTTTACATTTTTTATTGAAATGCGCAAAATGAATGTGTTCAGGACAGTTTCCACATGAGATCTGGCAGGCACAATGCTTTGCACTGTGGAAATGGCAACACAACACGGGCTGACGATGGCACTATTGCTCCCAGTGATGTATTGGTGGTGAGAGCTATCCAGCTGAATATTTTACTAATGCAAGCTACTTTATATCAAACTATAAGGTCAAGTTACTGAAAGAAGTGTTCAACTACATAACTTGAACTCCAGTTTGTAGGGCCATACAGGGATACAGTTGAATCTCTAGATTTCAAGATACACAATTGATTACAAAAGGAGCAATGAACTAATAGTTCTGACATTGTACAGTGTAAAGGGTGTTTAAAGGGAAAGATACAAAACAACACTAGGGTATAATTGAGGTCTTTATTCAAAAGTAATCACCAGATGCCTGAGTATAACTATCCCACTGTTTCACAAGCTGAAGGATTCCATGTTCCAGAATTCGTATGGCCCTGACAGGAGCCAGTCCTCCACTGTGTCCTTCAGTTTGCTGTCCAACATGAAGCACTTCTCTCTGAGATGTTTTAGCAGCCAAACACATTGAAGTCACAGCGCAGATGCTCAAGCTGCTCCCACTTGAACTTGACCATTACATTGGGTGTGACCACAGAGATGTGTGGAAACACATTATCATAGAGCAGACTCAGTCCCTCTGTAATCAGCCCAGGCTGTTTGCTCTTGATGGATTTTTGTAGGCTACGGTGTGTCTCTCAGTACACATCACTGTTAATGATTTTTTCATGCTCGAGGAATTCGATGAGTATCAGACTTCGAATGTCGAAAACGACAGTGAGCATCATCTTGCTTGCTGAGGGCACAGCTTTGAATTTTTTAGGGAGAAGTGACAACACATATTTTCACTGCATGCTGCCCCGCTTTGTCTCTTGCTCGGGAGTGATGGCACCAGCTCTCAAAACCAGTGATAATCTGCTCCAGGAAAGCAGAGTCTTTGTGATACCAGAGCAGGATTGCAGTGCTAGCCCTGTATGCAGCGCCTTTTGCGGTTCACTGAGCTGCTTCAGAATCCACTGCACACACACTTCCAGTAACCGAACCTGTTGTGCACAGTTGTCCACACTGTCCCAACACTGGCCTCCACCATTACTGCCAACATTTGCATTTTGACACACCAAACACTTTCTACCAGGTTATTCACCTTGTCGATGAGTTCGACCATGATTACTGTGTGTGCCTGGCCTGGTCTCAAGTTGTCACTTCACAAAAATGGGCACACCACTTTCTCACTGACCTTTTGGACACACTGTCTCACCCCCCCCCCCCCCCCCCCCCCACTACACAGCCACCATAAGTTGAAGAATATCGGTGGTTTAACCCCTTCCGCAGTAAAAAATCTGATGACGCTTCACTGCTCCTCAGTCATTTTGCAATGAAAACACTGTCTGCTTCCCTCCTGCATCACGTGCCTGTGCATATGCACAACCACACTACATTTGCTCCCCTAGATGTGTCGCTCTGTTATACCAAAGTACTGTCAGTTATGAAGAAAATGAAGGAGAAAAGGTTATGATAAAGGTTTGCCTGAAGGAGGAGAAGCAGGAGGAAATATGAGGAAAGGTAAAAGAAATGAAAAGAATGGTATACCATGAAGGAAAATGGTGCAGAATTTAAATAAAGGCTAAGGAAAGTATGTGATATGAACATTCTGGTTCTTATCGAAAGGAAAGTATGTGATATGAACATTCTGGTTCTTATCGAAGGAAAGATACAATGACAGAAATCTAAAGGGGAACATCTGAACTAAATGCTGCTGAACTGATACTAAAGTATTTCAGTGCCTGTAGTACACCGTATGTTCATCAAACTATCGTTCTTATGTGAGCTTATTTTCAATATGGAAAAGTCACTCCCATAGATGAACAATAGTGTGAGTGCATGGTGGCTGTTGGATACGTCCTAACATTACTGGAACTTTTCAAGTGGTGATTCTAACCCTATGTGCACATGCAGTTAAGACCACGTTAACAACTTTGAAATATGTCAAATCATTAGCATGGTGGACTTAGCAGCATCATACCTATCACCCAAGACAGTCGGCTGTAGTGCAATGACTGCAGAACATTCCCTGGACTCGTAACAACTGTATTCCAGAAGAACTACACCACACATGGACAATCTTCTGTCACCTTTAGGCCTGATACACATACTGAGCTCTTGGGCTGCTGTGTCATGTGACACCACAGCAGTGCTCATAGCACATGTCAAACTTAGTGTTCATGATGTTAATGTTTATAGATAAAACCACTGATATGAATGGCACCCCTTTTGCAACAAGCCAAGCCGACAAATTATACCTCAAAACATGCATTTTTTGTTCACACACTGTGAACATTGTTTCTTTACTTAAGACATTTTACAGTACCTGCCTTAAAAACTTCCATTGCGAAATTCTAAATGCACTATGTTCATGACATGACAATAATTGTAAACATCCAAATATGGGATACCAGGCATCTTGAAATGGCGCCACGGAAAACGAAATGCCCTCAAAGCCAACTGGTTGCAGCTAATTCACTGTAAGTTACCCTCAGTTTCAACAGTTGTAGTGTTCTAATATTTCTTAGGCAGGGTGCAATTCGAGTGCCTTGCTTTATGTCATACGAATTTCTTCCATGTGTCAGATTGAAACCAATTGCGGGGTGAATCCTGTGGGTCCCCTGTTGCTCATTTGTGGACTACATCATGAGAAGATTGTAGCTTTGTTCAGTTGGCTCTAACAAATAGACTGATGACAACACCTCAGATCTGAGCAGACCTTACACGCAAAATGACTCCACGAACAGAGTACAGCAAAGTGTGTTATCTTTAGTTGCCATGTGACATTTATCGTTGACATCATACCACAGTAACAGAGACTTGCATGGCCTACAGACAGAATCATGTGGGATACTGCACTGCATACTGTGATGTTAGTTGAGCCATGAGTCTTGCTTCTATTTGTAATAGTCAGATTGGTACCACCATCTTCATAGATGTCTGGTGACAGGTCACAAAGCAGCAATTCTTGAGATCCATCTCTCTCAAGCTGCTGACATCATGGTATGGGAAGGTGTTGGATATGTCAACTGAACTAATTTGTTAATTGTCGAAAGAAGGCTGTATGTTTGTCAGCTTGTGGCAAGAATGTTAAACCACGTTAATGGTAAACCATTCATGACCAGGTACCAAATACCACATTCCAGCAGGATAAGATCCCACACAGCAGTTCACACAGCAAATGCCCCTTGTGTGTCCCCATAGATTGTGGCTGGGATACAATGGTAAGAAGCATTCTTTGATGCTAGCCTCCAGCCAACAATCTTCATGAACTGTAAGAGGGTATTCGTGCCCACAGGTGTCAGACCTCATACTGATGTTGATGGTGGACATCAGTTCTAAGTTTAATCATTTAATACTCATCTCCACTTATTCCATAACAATCCATCTTATTGCTGTAATGTTTTGCGATCACAAGAAACAGCTTAATTAAATTAAACAAGGTGCCTAATGTTCACAACTTTTGATTACTCTGTTCACTGCCTCACAGAGCAAGAGAATACAGCATTTTCATTTGTTAAACTACTTCTAAAACCAAACTGTATGCTTAACAGCAAATTATGTGAAATGAAATGATCAGTTACTGTTATATACCAGTGGCATAGAAATAGGTCTCAATATGTCTGAATTATCCCTTTACCGCTTCCTATAAAGCAGTTTCACTACTGAGTATACTGAGCGAGGTGGCGCAGTGGTTAGTACACTGGACTCGCATTCGGGAGGACGACTGTTCAATCCCATCTCCAGCCATCCTGATTTAGGTTTCCTGTGATTTCCCTAAATCGTTTCAGGCAAATGCCGGGATGGTTCCTTTGAAAGGCCACGGCCGATTTCCTTCCCAATCCTTCCCTAATCCGAGCTTGCGCTCCGTCTCTAATGACCTCGTTGTCGACGGGTCGTTAAACACTAACCACCACCACCAAAACTGAGTATTTTAATCTTCCAGGAAACTGGCTGTTTCTAAAGGAAAAATCACAAATGTGGCTAAATATATGGCTAACATATGCAGCTCGGTACTTTAGTATCATGCTAGAAACTCCATCATATCCATGAGAGTCCTTAGCTATGTTTCAAAGAGCCTTGGAAACCCATTTTCTAAGAGACAAACAACAGAAAATCCAGGATGGAATATAACAAGATTGTGAAAGTATGGTCTCAGTTGCCTGAGACTGCAGTCATGTGTGTGAGTTGTGTTTGCGTTTGTATGTGTGTGTGTGTGTGTGTGTGTGTGTGTGTTTGTGTGTGTGATCTAATTTTGACAAAGGCCTTACTGTCCAAAAGCTATATTTGTGACAGTCTTTTTGTTGTGCCTAACTACGACTCAGCATTTCACAATATTGTTACATTTTCTAAGAGAGTTTTGTGATTCCTTGTAGCAAGTATGTTTGTATTTAACTCACCTGCTATATTCAAAAGGGATTGTTAATTAATGTGCATTTATCTGACTTATGAGTAACAAAAACATTTTTACTATGTATTGACCTTATATCCTTGACCCTGTGCTGTTGGCAAGACACTTACTTCGTGACTGACCACATTGTTTTAGTTTTATTTTGAGAATTAACTATTCCTTTGCATACCACATGCTTTTAACCTTTCTAAAGACATTGTAAAGAGCTGACAGTGATGTTTGTAATGGGCTACTGCAGCTCAGTTGTGACTACTCCTGACATTTTGATGTAATGCTCACTTTTTTCTACATATCCTGAGCTCAAACATAATGAGGTATATATGTATGGTGTCTGCTCTTTTGGACATGTCCAAAAGAACAGACACCACGGTGGATCATGACAGCCGTGAAGAATGGAATTTCAATGAAGTACAAACATCAGCTGTGTACGGGACATTTATAACACTGGGGAGAGTTGAAAATGTGTGCCCTACCAGCACTTGAACCCGCGATCTCCTGCTTACTGGGCAGGCACTCTAAACCCTAAGTCATTGAGGACACAGAAATTAGCGTGGATGCACGGACTTATCCCAAGCATGCCCCCCAGCAGACTCTCATTCTCAACTTACTCCACACAGTACGAAAGTAGTGCTCCCTGCCCATTAATCTCAATGCTCATGGCAAGGCCTATTCCTGTATGAGTTCGAGTGTATGTATACATCTGCACAGAAATGATCCATAGCTTGTGGTCACCATAATTATATATGTATGGTGTCTGTTCTTTCGGACATGTCTGAAAGAATTACATATATATGGTGTCTCTTCCGCGGACATGTCCAAAAGAACAGACACCATACATATATAATTACAGTGATCACAAGCCAAGGATCATTTCTGTGCGGATGCACACATATGCTCGAACTCATGCGGGAATAGACCTTGCCATGAGCATTGAGATTAATGGACAGGGAACACTACTGCCGTAGTGTGTGGAGTAAGTTGAGAATGTGAGTCTGCTCGGAGGCATGCTTGGGATAAGTCAGCGTAGCTGCGCCATTTCCTGTGTCCTCGGTGACTTATGGATTAGAGCACCTGCCTAGTAAGCAGGAGATCCCGGGTTCGAATCCCAGTCAGGCACATTTTCAACTCTTCCCCTTGTTATCTATGTCCTGTACACAGCTGATGTTTGTAATTCATTGAAATTTCATAATGAGGTATCTTGAACAGAATGAGCTCCTCCGTGCCAGCCAGCAAACTTGCATTTTTCTCACGTGACATATTGAAAGCTTTGGATCAAGGCAGGCAGGTGGAAGAATTATTTCTTGATTTGTGGAAAGCATGTGACTCAATACCACACCTACACTTACTATTGAAAGTATGGTCATATCAAGTACCAAGTGAAATTCGTGACTGGATTCAGGACATTTTGGTGGGGAGGATGCAGCATGTTGCCTTTGATGGAGATTCATTGTCAGGCGTAGAAGCAATTTTGGGTGTACCCCAGCAAAATGTGTTGGGACCCTTGCTGTTCACGTTATATATTATTGATGTTGCAGGCAATATTAATAGTAACAGACTTTTTACAGATGATGCAGTTATCTGTAGTGATATAATGTCTGAAAGAAGCTGCATAAATATTCAGTAAGATACTGATAAGCTTTCAAAGTGGTGCAAAGATTGGAAACTTCCTATAAATGCTCAAAAATGTAAACTTGTGCAGTTCACAAAACGAAAAAACAGTATCCTATGACTGTAATATCAATGAGTCACTGTTGGAATCAGCCACCTCACACAAATACCTGGGTGTAACACTTTGTGGAGATATGAAATGGAATGATCACATACACTCAGTCATGGGTAAAGCAGGTGGTAGACTTCAGTTTTTGGTTGAATACTGGGGAAGAGCAACCAGTGTACAAAGGAGATTGCTTACAAATCACTTTTGCAATCCATTCTAGAATATTGCTCAGGTTTGTGGGACCCATACCAAATAGGACTAACGGGGGATATTGAACATATACAGAGAAGGGCAGCATGAATAGTCACAGGTTTGTTTGATCCAATGGAGGTTGTCCCAGAGATAGTGAAGATACCAAACTGGCCGACTCTTGAAGATAGACATAAACTATCCCGAGAAAGTCTACTAACAAAATTTCAAGAACTGACTTTAAATTATGACTCTAGAAATATACTACAACCCCCCATGTATTGCTCACATAGGGATCTTGAGAGTAAGATTAGATTAATTACGGCATGGACAGAGACATTCAGACAATTGTTCTTCCCACACTCCGTACATGAGTGGAACAGGAAGAAACCCTAATAACTGGTACAATGGGACATGCCCTCTGCAATCCACTTCACTACGGTGTGCGGAGTATAGATGTAGATGTCATTTTCTTATCCCATTAGTTATTAGCCACCCACGTTGCCTGTTAGTGCTAGTACCATGTTTTAGACCTTTTAATGGAAAGCTGCTTTCTAAGCGCATGAGAAATGTAATGAGGTAAGCATTAACTTTATCCTATATGTTATCAGCTCTATAAAAGTCAAGACACTCTGATTCTTTAATGATGTTCAGAAATATCTTTGTTATACTGGAATAACATTTCTAAATAGTTTAATGATATTCAATGGAAACCTCGTGTTGTAATATGAACAGTAGAAGGAAAAGGATAATTTCCTACTCACCTTAAAGATGACATGCCGAGTTGCAGACAGGCACGATGAAAAGACTCTTTATGATACAGATTTAGCTTTCAGCCAAAGCCTCCTTGTGAAAAGAAAACATACACACATTCATCCACACAAGCAAGCACACCTCACCTCCAGTCCGTGCTGCCAGAGATGGTGGTCGTATGTGCATGGGGTGTGCTTGCTTCTATGAAGGAATGTGTGTGTGTTTTCAAACAGTGGAAACTCCAGGTGTTTTCAAACAATGGAAACTCCAGGTTGAAATATCAATAGTATTAGGAAAAGGATGGATTGCTGCTCACCAACTGAAGCTGCTGGTTGTAACAGTCAGGTGTGCTTGAGATTTGCTTGCTTGTGTGAATTTGTGCATGGTGTCTATGCTAAAGAAGGCTTTGGCCAAAAGCTATATGTGTAACAATCCTTTCATTGCACCTGCCAGCAACTCTACGTGTCTTCTTTAGGATGAGTAGCAATCTATCCTTTTCCTTATACTGTTAATTATATTTAACGTGCGTGTGTGTGTGTGTGTGTGTGTGTGTGTGTGTGTGGGTGCGTGCGCGCGTGCATGTGTGTGCATGTTACTAAGAAGATACCTCTTCTGATAGTGAAAAATAAACAGAAATGTCTATAGTTGTGCTACTGGTCCCCTGCAGTCAGTCTGGAAAATCTGCATCAGATGATATGAACTTAGGTCTTCCAGCATGTTTTTCCTTGTACAATCACTTACACAATTGATATTAAATGTCACCATACCACTAATTTTTGATATTTTCTACAAAGTGATCCAAAAACACTAGCTTGAGCAAAGACGTCCTGAAATCACAGCTAGGAGACCTATAGATAACTATAATTAAAAGTTCAGTTTCAGTAACTTTAGCTGCCCCTGCACAACAATCAATGATTTGTTTACTGCAGCGCTTTGATACATCAACAGATTCAAATGGAACCGTTTTTCACATACATGGCCACTCCCACCCTCCAAAAGCAGCTGCATGAAAAATAGCCAGCAAATATGTATTCCAGTATAAGCAGCCTCTGAATTGGCACAGTAAGTGGCGCTCTGGTATGTCAGTAATGTCCGAATCAACATCTATAAGCAGTTCACTAACCTCATCTCTAATACCCCTTATATTTTGATGAAATATGCTAGTTCCTTCATTATTTTGATACCTTGCCTTTTTTGAAGGGGAGTACTTTGTTAGAGAGACATCCATAAAGCAGGGATACCAATCAGCTGACTTCAGTCTAAAACCAGTTATGACAGGAACTTTCTCATCAGTGATGTCAGTGCACCCCGATACCCTTATCACCTATAAGTTTTGCCAACTTCCCTTTCCCACACCTATTGAGGTCCAGTCTATGCCTGATGAAACAGACTCAACTGGCATCATAGCAATGTAAGCCACACCCTCCATCATCAGTGCCTTCTCAAACCCCATGTTAATACACCTAACAGCTGTATTAAGAAGAATCTTATCATGATGCTGAAACAGCTGCATTAGGTGAACATTTGTTCCACCAGTTTGAGTAGCTATCTTTTCCAGGTCACCTCATATGTCATACTATGTGGCACTATCAAGACTATTCCCAGCTCCACCCACAATTCCATTAGATAAGTTGAAAACCATCAGAGTCACAAAATGTTTTAAAACCACATACAACAGGCCATGATTTTGATACTGTCGCAGAATTGACTTCACTATGATTAAACAGAACAATCATTAAGGTAGTAGTCTCTGTAAATATTGCACTATCCCACTACATCTACAAACTAGTGGTAATTTTCAAGAGGACAATTACAGCAGCATATATTATATGGATTACACTTATGGTTTGCAGACCGGCATTGTGTAATGATGACACACCGATGACATCAGCTAAGTGATTGTTTACTGAACTTTATAAACGATAGAAGCTTTTCTCTTGTAGACAAGTGACAGAAGGGATTTTTTAATAAACAATTAATTTGGGCTGAAGTTATTTGTACATCTTATTGTTGTTACCTTTTCATGTGACTGAAACACCAATCAATTCTGAATAATACTTTCTCTAATTTTTAAAAGCTTAAAACCAAAACTAATATCATAGTTCTGTGACCATTTTGTTATAGTAAACAAGCAAGCACCATCTGGATCACAACTTATTGTTTACTTACAACTGGCTTTGGTCTGCACTGCAGCTCATCTTCAGGTCTGATGCTGCAAGGTCCAGTTAACACAACATTGACAAACTGCACTTTGTCGTGCCAGACCTAAAGGTGATCTGCTGTGCAAATTGAAACCAGTTGTCAGTAAATAAAAGGTTGTGATCCAGATGGTGTTAATTTATCGAAACTAATTTCTTTTATTAAATGAATTTCCATAACAAATATTACATTTTTTAGTGAATACTTTATCTTTTGATACTGCTTCCATTCCTACAGCATTTACATGCACCTCATACCTGTTTGCTGTAGTACAGAATTTTTTAGTCTGTGTTTTCTTCCTCTCTTGCTACATATAAATATGTGGGGCGTCGATAGGTCATATCAACCACAATTAACACCATCTTTGGACTCTTATTGCTCTGCTGAACCTCCATGTTAGTTTCAGGCTGTGTACACATTTATGACTAACTACAAAATATCTCTCTATGTGGAATTTAATGGAGATAGCTACTGCATTCGACCGATAATCATATCTCGTTCCCATACTGGGGCCCCCAACGTTTCTACGTCTTCCGCGACTTCCGAACCAGGTGTTGTAAATCAACAGGTTATGCACACGACGCCATGGCCACCTCACCCAACACTTTGTTCGAAGATTTGGAGGTCCAACTACGACAACCAGGCCACTCCAATCCTTTGCCAACGGCCGGCTCTCCACTAATCGACAGTGATTTGCGATCTCCAACAAAATTACCCTCAAACTTTGTTGTTCTACAATGGTTGAGTGCTACACCGTTAACTCAAATAATGGACTCAGGTTTCGTGTCACCAGACTGTGCTCGCCAACGTGTGAAATGTGATGTGGATAATTTTCAGAACTATGTACTTGCCAACTGATCGTGTAATGTTCAAAGTGATCTACAATCGCACAAGTACTTTGACTCTCAACGGGCTGCAATGTCAGTTACAGTCGTGCCGTATGCAATGTCACCATTTGTGCAAAACGCACATGCTATCAACTGCTATCAACCTATTCCAGTTTTGCCTCACTCACAAACTAAAAATGGGCATTTTCAAGCACCATATTCCCCTTGCTCACCCACCAGACCTGTTGCTCAGTTTTTCGACCACTTGGGCTCAAGTACACCTTACGGCGCTTCACCTTCCAGGAACATTTTAACGCAACTATGTGATCTTCAACAAGTTTCACCAGTAATTTATAGTCCAACCACACGGGGTGTGTTCCCAGTGTGCACAGAAAACGCACACTGTTGTCGCACAAAGTACTAACCCGACTCTCTATCCCCCCCTCCCCACCCGCATGGGGGGGCCCCAATTCCGACCGTTCAGCCGCTCGCCTCTCCCACAGTTCCACCTGTGTCTGTTGTGCTGGCCTTCCGTGTCATTTCCGAGGTGGACAGTTTCAAATCTGTAACTCTAACCTCCGGCCCAGTTTACGGGACCGCCACACGTGTTACGACTGCTCGTTCCCACAGTACCGTCCATGCATGCCGCGGCATGTTTTCATGACACATCAAGGACAATGCAAGCCACCATTGCTTCAGACGTACTTGTCAATGGCACATCTACGCCTGTGGTGCCGGGCTGCAGTACAGCCCCTCCTACCATGGACCAGCAGGCCTTTCAAGATACACTGAAGCTGCCTTCATCGCCCCCCTCCGTCCCCTGGCCATCTGCCAGAGCTGCCCCTTTTATATGCTTGTGGAGCAACTGTTCAAGTTACATCATGTGTCCGACGACAACTTTAAATTCCTATGTCTCGTCACGCACCTCCGTGATCACTCGGACTTTTGTGATCTACTCCTCTTGCCACCACCTCCACCGAAGTACGAGTTCGCAAAGAAAACAATATTAGACCGACTTGCCTGCTCACCATAAGAATTAATCATCAAGATCTTGTACGAAGAGCACCTTGGGGACCGAACTCCATCACAACTCTGGCACCGCCTTCGATTACTTGTGAGTGAACATACGGTGCCAGATGTTAATCTGTGGGGGGTATGGTCTGCCAAGTTACCTACTGACCTACAGAATCACCTGCTACTGCTCTCCTTCGAATCAATCGGCTCTCTTCTTCACATCGCAGACCAGCTGTATGCACTGCTACGACAACACCAACCAGCACACCACTCACCACTGGTTGGCACAACTGCTCCTGTTTACCAGCTGTCTGTGGGCAGAGGCAGAGCTCGCTCCACCTCCGTGCCGTCTACACCTTCTTCTCCGTGTTTTCCGTGGACTTTCTACATTGCCGACATTGATGAACCAATTCTCGGTATGGATTTTTTTGTCACATTACAAACTCTCTCCTAACATGGTTCAGGGATCATCCCACTAACACTCAGATACTGTGCTCCCGCACTTATGTTCTGCATTCTGTTTCTCTTGCGACATGTGAGTTAGTTCGTGAATGCTCCGCCCTCGTGGGCAATATTGTGACCTGCGTCACTAACATACTGTCAGAATACAACTTGGCGGCACAACTCAGCCAGGAAAACAATGAGCTGTGACAACGAATAGCACACACTTACAACGAGCTTGTCGCGGCTCGTACCTCGCTGCTGAAACTGCAGTCCACAGTGCCGCCACCTAATTGTGTTTCTCCAGCAGACACCAGCTCAGACACTCAGCTGGTTAGTCCAAAAACATTAATTGCGTGTGACAATTCACGTCCGGTGACACCGCACCCCTGACACGCTTGCCACGTTCACTGCCATGTGTTTCAAACAGTGGTTCTAATGACAGTTGCATGCGCGATACGACCACACCCACAGCGCAGGTAGCCGCCCCGCGTGTTGATAAACATTCCCCCTCTCTTGCGCACCAGCGATGTGACTCGGCAGACATCGCTGTTCCCCACGCAATGCCAATGCCTCCTTCGCCCGCGCTGGTTACCCACTGCAAGGCTGACAACAGACAGTTTCTACACATCCCAACCCACTCCACACTGCACGCACAGCCGACCTCGCCGAACAAGCACACCCCGCACTCACGTAATAGACATGTGACTTTTGTGCTGCTTTTTCCCACTTGCACTATCAGTTACACCTCGGTGCGCCCCACTCGTCCAAAAAAACTTCACATCAGGACATTGCGCAGTCTCATGTGCAGTTCTCAGTTTCTTCCGTCACTGACACACACAAGATAGTTACTACTGTCAGCCCTCCTATTAGGCACAAGGTTAGACGCCTCAACCCCATTAAGTTGCACGCGGCCCGACAGCAAATTAACAAACTTTTGGAGGCAGATATCCTGCAACTGTTGGACAGCAACTGGTCTTCACCGATTCACCTCATCACCAAACATGACGGTTCTTTCTGAATGTGTGGTGACTACAGACCCTTAAATGCTCGTACCATCATGGACAATTACCCAGTGCTGAACATAAATGATTTCACTCATGTGTTATCGGGTGCCACAATCCTCAGTGTTATTGCCTGTAAACGTGCCTATCACCAGATTCCTGTTGCACAAGAAGACATTCCAAAGACAGCTATTATCACGCCACTCGGTTTGTTCAAATACAACTTCATGCCAATTGGCCTCAAAAACGCAGCACAAACATGGCAACATTTCATCGACTGAATCTTACGACAGTTCGAGTTTTGCTTTGCGTATCTGGATGACATACTCATTTTCAGAAAATCGGCTGAGGAACACGAAAATCATTTATCCAAGGTCCTCCTGACCTTGAGCTCCAACGGCGTCAAGGTCAACAAGGACAAATTCCAACTGCGCCAGTCTTCTGTCACATTTTTGGGTTACACCATCTCCACAGACGGAATACAGCCTCCCAAATCCTGCGTGCAGGCCATCATGTCACTTCCGCCTCCGGCTACCTAAAAAGAGCTCTGACATTTCTTGGATACAATAAATTACTACTGTCAGCATCTGCCTTCTGCTGCCGCCTGCAGGCCCCGCTGACAGATTAGGTGTTGGGCAAACAGACTTCAGGCCTTAAACCAGTTCGCTGGACTGAACCTATGCTGGAGGCTTTCAAGGCTCTAAAAACTTCCTTAGCTCACGCTGTGACACTCACCCATCCCAACCCGTTGGCCGAGTTGTTCATCACTACGGATGCCAGCGACATCACGGTGGGGACAGTACTACAGCAACACAAAGGTGACATGGTTTCTCCTCTTCATTTCTTCTCTAAAAAGCTGTCTACAGCTCAGAAGAAATATTCCGCTTTTGATAGGGAACTTCTGGCGGTCTATGAAGCCGCCAAACACTTTCGCCCTGACGTCGAGGGCCATTCTTTCTTCATCCTTACTGATCACAAATCACTAGTGGACGCTTTCTGCAACCCTCCTGAGGACCCACCCCCTCGGCATTTCCGCCACTCTGATTTAGTCTCTCAATTCACAACAGACGTCCACTACATCAAAGGCACAGAAAACATCCCCGCTGATTTTTTCTCTTGAATCAATACTGTCTCACACATCATCAACTTATCCAACCTGGCCACTCTCCAGGCCTCTGACGAGGAATCTCAAGCTCTCCTTGTACATCCTCAAACATCTCTTGTGTTTACCAAAGCTAAGTTCCCCGGCATTTTGGATGATGTGTGGTGTGATTCTTCTACCGGCACCATGTGGCAATTGCACCCGCCCACATTGCGCCAGCAATCCTTTGACGCCTTGCATAACCTCGCCCACCCTGGCGTCCGTGTCACCACACGGCTCGTATTCGAGCATTTCATTTGGAAAAATATTAAGCGGGACTGTCAGACCTGGCCACACAGCTGTGTCTACTGTCGACGCAACAAAATCGGCCGCCACACCTCCCCTCCACTAGGCAAGTTCCACATTTCGCAAGGAAGACTTTGTCATGTACATATCGACCTTATCGGGCCCCTACCACCATCGGAGGGTCACAGATATATTCTCTCCACAATCAACCACATGTCTCGCTTGGTGGAAGCTGTTCCTTTACCCAACATCACCACTGAAACCGTGGCCAAGGGTTTCGTCTCCTCATGGATTGCCAGGTTCGGTTGCCCAACCACCATCACCACTGACCAAGGTCGGCAGTTTGAGTCTGCCCTGTTCACCATTTTATGTAACATCTGCAGCATTAAAAAAATTCATACAACAGCCTACCACCCACAAAGTAACGGGTTAGTTGAATGGTGGCACTGCACCCTCAAAACTGCCATCAGGTACCACGACTGCCTCTGGTCTGAGGCGCTTACATGGGTGTTACTCGGTCTCCGTTCGACCTTTAAACCAGTCTTACAGGGAACCATCTCTGAATTCATTTTCGGAGAGAGCCCAGTCCTACCAGGGGAACTTATCCTGCCTCAAGCATCCAGGGATTTTCCCCCCTCCCCAGATTTCATTAGTTGCATGTGCACTCACTTCAAACATGAACAGCTACACCTGCCTATCAGCCATTCCCTGCCAGACACTTGCTCCCACATTATGCTCAGGGATGATTCTATTAGACAACCCATGTAATCACCCTACCCCAGCCCCTTTAAAGTACTCCAGCAGGGTGACACAACATTCGGCATTATGATTAAAGATCGTCCTCAAACTGTTTCATTTCACAGGCTCAAACCTGCTTTCGTGGACTCCGACACTCCTCTGCCTTCTCAGTCGAACCCTCCTGATGACTTTTCCACTGCGGAGACTGAAAATACTTTGTCTCATCTCACGGTGCTGTTTTCTCCAACCCATGATTCGTCGTCACCATTCGCAGGTTTTCCAGGCACGTCGCCATCCACCCCATTTGCGGGTTTCACCGCCACTTTACCGACTGCGGGGGCTCGCTCTCCCACATTCAACCTGTGCTGCAATGTGCCACCACACCATGTGGACGACGTGTCGATCATCACCTTCGATGGCCGTGTGCTCGTGCTCCTAATAGACACAGCGGCCTCGCCCACCAACGGGCAGTTAAATGTCAGTGTAGTGCATAGCCTGTCCCTCCCCCGTGAGTGTGACCCGTCAGAAATTCGCGTGTTCAGTTCCTCGGATGACTCAATCTGAATTCGGGGTGGGCACTCCTGCACCACACCGCAGGCTGTTGCACACACCTGCTCTTGGGCCAGCCGACGCGTCGTACAGCCCTGCTGGTTGACTGACTAAGAGGTGGACCTGCCGCCAATCACTCCGCCTCCGCACTCCGCCTTGACCAAGACGGAAATCCCGGTCCAGCACCTGCTGCCTCGCATGACTACTACCGACACCGACACCCACATGACCTCCACTCAAGCCTCACAGGTGGTACTCCATACTGCGGGGCGGGGGACTGCTGTGTGGTGTTGATAGGTTGTATCGACCAAGATTAACACCATCTTTGGACTCTTATTGCTCTGCCAAGCCTCCATGTTAGTTTTTAGTTCTGTTCTGTGTCTCAAGCTGTGCACACATTTATGACTAACTACGAAATATATCTCTATGTGGAATTTAATGGTGATAGTTATTGCATTCGACAGATAATCGTATCTCGTTCCCTTATACGTAATTGCAGTGTTTGTGAAAAGTTACTCCTGCATACTGCAAGTTCATCCAATTTGTGTGTTGAAATTTGTGCTATTTATTGCAGTGTGTTAGTGAAGTGCCTATCTTTTATAATGTCCTCCATTAAGTCAGTTGACTGTTGCCAGTCAAAAAAGATTAGGTGTGTTTTCATTGGTTAAGTATTTAGCTCACTGGAAAACTTTGATTCTGATAGATGCGTGTTAATGGTATTAGTTTATATATCATTATTCGTCATACTGTGGAATTAAAAATCTATTGTGGGGCTTGCATACTTGTATGGTGACTATTAGTAACTGATTCATTCTGTGTGGATATAAAATTTTAGTTAATTTACAGAATACTTACAATTTTATGATTTTAGTTACTTCAAAATTTACATGAGAACTTGTGTATTATGTTAAAAACTATCAGCTTTCTTAATCTTTTATTAGGGCACAGTAATTTCTGGTAGGATTAATATTGGGGGACTTCATGTTCTGTTGCAAGTTATATGAACATAAAAGTTTCTTACCAGTTTTTCTAATGAGATATTATTAAAAAAAACAGCAGTTAGCTGTTTGTGTTCCAACAAGAAGTTGATGCAGTGTCAGAGTTAATTAAGCAAAAACTAATTGAAACAGTTAATTCTGTTGTTTCAAATTGTCTTGCTCACAGTTCTTTGTAGTCAGAAGGTACACTTACTTGCAATGTCTTCATAACACTGAGTTCAGTGAGATGATGCCAGGCCGATACATATCTGCTCTCGTATGTTTCTCCACTAAATTCTCTGGAAGAAAATTTACAATGGGGGCAGAGTCAGTAATTTATACTACTACTAATAATAATAATAATAATAATAATAACAACACACATCAATTAAACAATCAGAGGAAAACGAAATCTTAAGACAGCCACCAGAACAAGCACAAATAGAACACGAAGTGACACACATGTTAGATATACAAGAAAAATTTCAGCTGACATATATAGAATACAAAGACACAAATACAGACAGTAGACCATTCTTGCATAGATCCCCAAATAACCCACAAATCGAAACAACAATAACAACTATCAACACAATCATACACAACAAAATAAATGAAAATACAACTATGGAAGAATTACAACTACTGGTTTATATAGGAGCACTCACTACACTAAATATACATACTAGGCAGAGATCAGAACCAACCAACACACAGAAGAAACCCACAAAACCAGCATGGCAACACAGGCTACAGATCAGAATAGAAAAACTGAGAAAAGACATCGGACAGCTAACACAATTTATAAGAAATGAAATATCAGACAAAAAACGAAAAAAGTTAGGTAAAATCTCACAACAAGAAGCGATAGAGCAATTAGATGAAAAGAAGCAGAAATTACAAGCATTGGCCAAACGACTTAGAAGATACAAAAAAAGTGAAAATAGAAGGAAACAAAACCAAACATTCAACTCAAACCAAAAGAAATTTTATCAGACAATAGATAACACACACATTAAAATAGACAATCCACCAAACATAACAGACATGGAACACTTCTAGAGCAACATATGGTCAAACCCGGTACAACATAACAGACATGCACGGTGGATACAAGCAGAAACAGACACATACAAGATGATACCACAAATGCCTGAAGTGATAATTTTGCAACATGAAGTCACCTGAGCAATTAATTCTATGCACAATTGGAAATCCCCTGTAAAAGATAAAATAGCAAATTTCTGGCTAAAGAATTCACCTCAACACATTCACATTTAACTAAATTATTTAACAGTTACATTGCAGACCCATCCACAGTCCCTGATACACTTACACAAGGAATAACTTACTGAAACCTAAAGATCAAGCAGACACAGCAAACCCAGCAAAATATCGCCCCATAACATACCTACCAACAATATACAAAATATTAACTTCAGTCATTACACAGAAATTAATGACACATGCAACACAGAACAAAATTATAAATGAAGAACAAAAAGACTGCTGCAAAGGAGCACGAGGATGTAAAGAGCAACTGATAATAGATGCCGAGGTGACATGTCAAGCTAAAACTAAACAAAGGTTGCTACACGACGCATACATTGATTACCAAAAAGCTTTTGATAATGTACCCCACTCATGGTTACTACAGATATTGGAAATATACAAAGTAGATCCAAAATTGATACAGTTCCTAAATATAGTAATGAAAAATTGGAAAACCGCACTTAATATCCAAACAAATTCAAATAATATCACATCACAGCCAATACAGATTAACCGTGGAATATATCAAGGAGACTCATTAAGTCCTTTCTGGTTGTGCCTTGCTCTGAACCCACTATCCAACACGCTAAATAATACAAATTATGGATATAATATTACTGGAGCATACCAACACAAAATCACACATTTGCTATACACGGATGATCTAAAACTACTGGCAGCAACAAATCAACAACTCAACCAATTACTAAAGATAACAGAAGTATTCAGCAGTGATATAAATATGGCTTTGGGAACAGACAAATGTAAGAAAAATAGCATAGTCAAGGGAAAACACACTAAACAAGAAGATTACTTGTTGGATAACCACGGCGTCTGCATAGAAGTGATGGAAAAAACAGATGCCTATAAATATCTAGGATACAGGCAAAAAATAGGAAAAGATAATACAAATATTAAAGAAGAACTAAAAGAAAAATACAGACAAAGACTAACAAAAATACTGAAAACAGAATTGACAGCAAGAAACAAGACAAAAGCTATTAATACTTACGCTATACCAATATTGACCTATTCATTTGGAGCAGTGAAATGGAGTAACACAGCACTAGAAGCACTCAATACACTTACACGATCACAATGCCACAAATATAGAACACATCACATAGATTCAGCAACAGAAAGATTCACATTAAGCAGAAAGGAAGAAGTAAGGGGATTTATCAACATAAAAAACCTACATTATGGACAGGTAGGCAATTTAAGAAAATTCTTTATAGAACGAGCAGAAACTAGCAAAATACACAAAGCAATCACTCATATAAATACATTGGCTACACCATTGCAATTTCATAACCATTTCTACAATCCTTTAGATCACATAACATCAACAGATACAAAGAAAGTAAACTGGAAAAAGAAAACACTATATGGCAAGCACCCGTACCATCTAACACAGCCACACATCGATCAAGACGCATCCAACACATGGCTAAGAAAAGGCAATATATACAGTGTGATGGAAGGATTCATGATTGCAATACAGGATCAAACAATAAACATCAGATATTACAGCAAGCATATTATTAAAGATCCCAATACCACAACAGACAAATGCAGACTTTGCAAACAACAAATAGAAACAGTAGATCACATCACAAGCGGATGTACAATACTAGCAAATACAGAATACACCAGAAGACATGACAATGTAGTAAAAATAATACATCAACAACTTGCTATACAACATAAACTAATAAAACAACATGTTCCCACATACAAGTATGCACCACAACATGTACTGGAGAATGATGAATACAAATTATACTGGAACAGAACCATTATAACAGATAAAACAACACCACATAACAAACCTGACATCATACTCACCAATAAAAAGAAGAAATTAACACAACTAATCGAAATATCCATACCCAATACAACAAATATACAGAAGAAAACAGGAGAAAAAATTGAAAAATACATCCAACTGGCTGAGGAAGTCAAGGACATGTGGCATCAGGATAAAGTTGACATTATACCAATTATACTATCAACTACAGGAGTCATACCACACAATATTCACCAGTACATCAACACAATACAGCTACATCCAAACGTATATATACAACTACAGAAATCTGTAATTATTGATACATGTTCAATTACCCAAAAGTTCCTAAATGCAATGTAGCATATACCGTACAGCTAAAAGGAAGTCACACTTGATCAAGGTCCGTGTCACTTTCCATTTTTAACCAGGCATAACATCTGAGAAAGGAAAGAAGTAATAATTATAATAGTAATAATATTGTGTGCCTCAACAGCCTGGCACAAATCTCTCTAGTGGACACCACTTTATCAAATTGCATGCCTCTGAGCCGAAGGCACCCAGAGTTCTCATGTGGTGAACCATCCAAGTACTAACCAGGCCCAACGTTGTTTACCTTTGGTGATCAGGTGAGAACCAATGTATCCAAAATGGCAAGGCCATTGGGAGTAATTTATAGTGACTTCAGGTTAAGGTATCTTTTATCAATTATGTATTCTTAGCAAACAAAATGGCTTAGGTAACTGAAATTTGGAACCATTACTACAGCATTAAGATCAGTTAATAAAAACATCATTCCAGCCACTCTTTGAAACGAAAAGCATTTTTTTACAAATCTGACAGAAATTCATTCCTTTATGTAGCACAGAAAAACAGCAACCATATTTATTTCTAAGACTATTACCCCTGTAATCCTTGCAACATAGGTGTTACGAGCCAACTTAGCACATAATTCTGTGTAGAGTCACCACATACTGTCACTGGATGCACCAACTTGACTGTAGTATCATCTGAGTCCAAATGCCATGTGATTCCTTCACCAGGCTGTACCAATGACCTCATACTGGCTGCTATTGCTGACCGGTATCCTGCTCATACACAGTGGTGACCTGTGTCTGGCAACCCCCTGAATGCTTCTGTCACAAATTTTGGTCCTTCATAGCTACCAGCCTGGGTTGATAAATGTATTTTGGGAGGAGAACATAAACACACAATTGGATTTACCTGCATTAATTTTCGCCCAATGGTTGTAGCTTAGAGAACAATCACACACCACTGCAAAATAGTTCCTAATTAAAAAATTCACAAGTTTTTAAAATCTTTGCGGACTTGTTAACTGCAAAACCAATAAATGAATGTAGCTAGAGTTGATTATATCCAGTGAGCTAGGTGAAACGAAGAATACCTTTGAAACTCAATAGCTTATTCATTAAAAACGTAACACTTTTTTAGTGGCACTAATAATCTCAGAAACTCTAGCAGGCAGCCAGAAAGCAGCCTTGAAGCATCTCTCATAATTCGCAAATAATTGAACAAACTGTTAAATTCCCCTATGTGAACCAATACTCTTCCCTATGAAGCCTTCAAAGTTGTTGTATAGACTCACTCACAGAAAAATTCTGAGTCATGATGTGAACTGGGCTCATGAAAAAATCCAAATCACAACTTTGGCATTATGCTGCTACTTATCATTCAGAAATGCAAACTCACAAAATTTACAAACTTGCATTCTATAGGCAAACATCTCTGACCTTTCAAGTCTAAAAAAAGTCACTTTCCACTCTCAAACACCTATGCCAACTTACTATGCATTACCACCACTACTTCTTTTAGCTTGGCTCCTACTGGTTGCTTCTATCATCTTTCTCCCAAGATGCCACTCGGTCTTACTAACGTGCATTACATTACAATCCAGTACAACTTTTAACTTTTGGAAAATAAAGAAGAGAGCAAGATGGAAGGGGGCCACTTTGTCGACATGCACACGTTAATGTATCCATTCAGTATACTGTATTTGCCTAGTGGTGATAGTGTGTGACATCTGGCCTTGTCCGTTGATATGGACTACAAGCACATACCTGGGTGTGCGAGGTCGTGGATAGCCAGGAAAACTGTTGGACAGGAAAGGGCCGGGATAAGGGGACTCATAGATGTAGCACATAATACAGGAAGTGAAGAGCCTGGGACGCGGTGGGACACCAGGATCAGTGCTGCGTTGGGGTCTTGTCACAGATTTTGAAGTTCGACCTTGTCTGCTTGTCTTCATACCAGCTCGTCCAAGTCCAAAGGAGAGGTGATGAAGTTCAGTCTGTAAAAGTAATCCACAACCACGTTGTCTGACCCCCAGGTGTACTGAATGGCAGTGGGATATTGCGAATCATGTCCATATGGTGGAGTCTCCTCAGAGGCAGGTCCTGTGCTGAGTTGCAAGTAGAATCAGCAAGCGGCTTATGGTCAGTAAAAGCCGTAATTGCATACCCTTCAATGTCCTCATGCAAGTATCTCATGACTTCATAAACTTCCCACTTACACTGGGAAGCCGTAAATTTTTTGAGAAGAACCAGAGTGGTTGGGTTGTATTGCCAACATGCTACTGAAGGACAGTGCCCATCCAAGTGTCACTCATGTCAGCTGTGACAGAGATACATGAGTCTGGGACAGGGTACGCAAGTGTGACAGTGTTCAAAAATGCAGTCTTAAGAGTGTTGAAAGCTTGAATCGTTTTGTCCAACCACTGCACCCTACATTGCCCAGAGGTGTTTATTCCAGCCAAAGCATCTATGAGTGGTCCTTGAATAGAAGAGGCATGGGGTAAATATTTGCAGCAGAAATTTTTCATACTGAGAAAACAGTATAAATTGTGGTAAGTCATGGCTAGTGGAAGATCACAGATGAATTTGACGCAATCAGTAGTCAGGCGGACGCAGTCAGCGGTGACAGTGTGTCCAAGAAAGGTTGCAATTGTGCTGCCCAATTGTGATTTGTCATAGTTAATTTCTGTGCCATTGTCATGTAGGGCAGCCCAAACCTGGTCCAGGTGGTGTTCATGGTCCTCAACAGCTGAGGAGAAATGAGGATGTTGTTGAGGTAGGTGTAGCAATATGGGAGATTGAACAAGACGAAGGAGAAGTCAATGAATCTATGGCATGTCTGGACCACATTTTTCAGGCTGTAAGGCATAAAGTGGCAAGGCATAGAACAAATGGCATAATGCTTGCTGTTTTAGCAGGTCATCTTTGAACATAGGGACCTGCAGGTACACTCACAGCAATCAAGAATACTAAATACTCATGCCCCTTTAAGCAGTTGGGCAAAGTACAAGATGTGGGAGATAGTGCATTTGTTGATAACGGTGCAAGCATTTCTAATAGCCACCACATAACTGGAATTAGCTGTCTTTCTTAGGTACAAGGTGAATAGGTGATGACCACTTACTGTTTAAGGGATGTACAATACTCGTGTTTAAAAGGTCATTAACAGCCGATTCCTCATGGCGTCATTTTTTTTTTTTTTTGTTGTAGGTGGTGAGCCTTGTGGCACACAGGAGGGCCTTCTGTTGTCATTATCCCAGGGCAGGTGCTATTAGTGATTGCACCTAATTGTACATCTTGTACAGGTGTCCTCGTGTGGGATGGGGGCACAATCAGACACTACACTGGGGACGTGAATGTCACTAACCTTAGGGTGTCGATGCTGAGGCACCAATAGGTGCGTGTCGACTGCAGGAGTTGTGTCAGTAGCGTTTGCTGGTCACAAACAGGATAGGTGACAGATTGTGTAGTGAGTGTCCATCAGCTGTTTCAGCTCGACATTGTGAGTGCGTGGGGCATCAGTCTTGAAGCTCTGAATCTTGACCTCAACCAGTGAGGAAGTAAAGTGAGCAGTCAGTGTAGAGCACTCAGAAAGGGCAAGCTGAAGTAGATCACTATTTTGTGAAGGGGTGGTGGTCAAAGCACCAAGTGAACCTTCGATGTGCGTGCCAGTAGCATGGTGCAGTAAGGCTGCCATTTGTAGATTCGGTGGTAGCCCGAAATGCTTGAGAGTACTGGTTCATCAGTGTCACCTATGTGGAATGTCCAAGTGAACTCCACCCCATTGTAAGTTGGACCAGAAGTTCGGCTGCACCGTTAACACTGAAGTGGGATCTGTTGGCTACGCATAAGGAGGGTTTTGCCAGAATGGTGGGTGGGAGCATGCAAATGGTGGCGATGATGCTGGCATCTGCCCCTGTGTCACCAAGAAAGTGAAGACTCATAAGATCATAAGATCCAAGGTGTAGAGTCTGGTGGCAGTGTTGCTGACTGCTGCTCACGACGGCACCGTGCACACTCGTCGCGAGCTGTGCTATCTAGACTGGCTAGCATGTAGAGTTTGCATAGGTGCAGGACAGCCAGCAGTTTCTCGTTGTGTCATTAAATGCTACCAGAGCAGATAGGTAGGGTGGAGGGTGAGGCATTCATCACCCATGCCATCTGTTGTGGAATGCTGTTAAGTTGGTTGCATGTTTAGGCGGAGTGTCAGTGTTCAGGAATCCAATACAAGTAGTGCCCATTGTCAGCAGCTGCCAGGTGGCTGCAGATTGTTCTGATGTATCAAGTCTGTTCTGATACATCCCCTGCCATCCAAGCATATCAGAGGAGGTGGGGTGGCATGTACAGTATTACCAACCTTGTCTACTGCCAGTGTACTTGCGACTGGGAGTAACCATCTAAGGCAAATAATTCTGTGAGCCTGGTCTGTAAGTCAAGTTTACTTTCCAACAGGCAGCGCATGCTTCCACATAAAAGAACAACTTACCTCACTAAAAGCTCAGTGCCTAAACGAATCCAGTTTCTCTTCACCATTTACACTGACTGAATTGTATGAGGCCCTGAAACAAAGTAAACATGGTAAAGCACCTGGTCTGTATAATATACACCTGGAATTTCTGATAAACATGGGTAAGGGTGGAAAAAAGGGCTGGTCTGCTTCTTCTCCAACATCCTACATAATGAGTCACTGCCCAATGAGCTAAAGAGAACAAAAATAGTGGCAATTTTGAAACTGGGTAAACCAGCTAACTGCCCTCAAAGTTTCAGACCAGTTTCCTTTTTGAGCTGTTCTTATAAACTTTTGGAGAGGCTCATTTATGATAGAATTAGCGGCTTCAGTCGAGAACATATCCTAGCTGAGCAAGCTGGTTTCAGGCTACAGAGAAGTTGCTGCGACCAGATACAATTTTCATGGAAGCTAGTTTCCAAAACAGTGTGAAGATATCTGTCATGTTTGCAAACCTAAGCACAGCATATGACACAGTCTGGAGTGAAGAGGTGATATACAAATTATTAAAAACAATCCTATGCTGAAACACTGTAACTCTCATCAACACTACAATAAACAATAGATATTTCTGCATTTACTTGGGAGAAAATGTGAGCAAGAAGAGGAAATTAAGTATTTAGGGGCACCGTCTTAGCTACCCTATTATTCAACCTACATATCTCCGATCTCCCCAATACCAGGTCTACAAAATTCTGCTACAGAGACAATATTGCTCTTGCTTGTAGAATCAAAGATCTTGGACAAGCGGAGACAATTCTCACAGAAGATCTAGCCATTATGAGCTCCTATCTTATAAAGTGTCGACTCAAACCCAGTATAAGTGAAACTGAAGTATGTACATTCCATCTGAACAATAAACAAGCTAACACAGAGCTCAGAGTGAAACTTAATGAAAACACTCTTTGTCATAACAAATACCCTAAATACCTTGGTGTCGCCCTTGACTGCGCCCTTTCATATAAAAAGCAGCTAGAAAATATCACTTCCAAGACAAAAACTCAGAACAATGTTATTCAAAAATTGTGTGGAATGACATGGGAAGCTTCAGCAGATACCTTGTGCACATCATCCATTGTCCTGGTCTTCTCAGCAGCCAAGCATTGTGCCCCAGTGTAACTGAACAGTTGCCACACACCAATCTCGTTGACGTCCAGTTGAATCACACTATGTGGTTAATAACTGGGATGACCCAGCAAACACCAATTTATTGACTTCCTCCGCTGAGTAACATCCATCCACCTGCATTCCACAGAAGCGAGGCCTTGCTTGGGGAACACCGCAAGCTACAGGAGTATCTGGAATCATCCATACAAGAAGACATACAAAGTCTATGACAAAACAGACTCATTTCGAGAAACTCACCATAATAGCAAGCAGAACAGCTAGATGCCAGTAATATCGAGGTGAGAGACATACAGAATCAGAACTGACCACTTATTAAAAATCCTGAAGAGCATGAGTCATTCTAAAAGTATAACTGTGATACTGCTGGCACAGAAATTGACAGGAAGCCCTGGGTCAAATTAAACAGAGCTTGCACTGGGCATGGTCGATGCATAGACGCACTTTAGAAATGGGGTGCCACAGAGTCTCCAGTTTGTGACTGTGGGGCTCCAAACCAGACACTCAAGCACATTAGAGAGGAATGCCCCTTGCGTTCCTGTCAGGGGTGTTTGAGCAACCTCATGAAAGCTGATGACACAGCTCTTATATGGATTAGGAACTAAGATATAGATATTTAGTTAGTTTTTATATGTAGTTTTGTCTTGCAGTATTCTTGTTATATACATAAACTAATGTTATATACCTATATTTTTACAGTACATGAATAACTAAATAATCTTTCCAACAGGTCTGATGACTGCAAGAGAGGCTAGAGTTATAGTTCATGCAGAAGTTTCACTAACCACAGTGCCCAGAAAAGTTACGTCAGGCATGACCTCTGGATCCACTGGTGCACATTGGTGGCACCAAAGCTGCAAGGACGATCTTGAACCGAGATGCTCTTGTGAATAATATGATGCATTGCTTCAACTGGCAGATGCAACAGTCACTAATGAGGCCTGTGGAATTGTGGATATGGCATATGCATCAGATGTTGTCAACGAGAATGCCGTGTATGTCAAGTAGATTGTCCAACAGCACAAACCACATTTTGGGGCTGTCCTTCTGTAACTGATGCAGCTTTGGGAACCTGCACATTCGGACGTGTTGTATCATTGGAGTTTGAGTCAACACGTGGTGAGACGTGGTCAGCAATGTAGAAGTGTGCAGTGATTTATCCACAACGGCAGAAGCAAAATTTGGGTTGAGTGTGCAATGTGGAGAAAGAGTCTGATCTGCTGTGTCACCCGAGGTCGACTTGGGGAGGGAGAGGGAGCAAGCAATGGCCACAGGTGATGCATGACGCGGCAGGCACTGGTGCAAAGTCACCTGATGCGGGTGAGGTGACTGGTCATCAGGTAGTGAATCAATATATATGCAAAAAACGAATTTGATAGCATAACTGAGCATTGTGACCCACTCAGAGAATAATTTCCTGCCATCTGCTGAGGGAAAATATCTGACATTGCAGTTAGGCAGTGCGAGGTAATATCTGGTTTTGGAGAGAGTAAACCAGTCTGATGCAACCGGTGAAACTGCGATGTTTATCTGAAAGACGCTTGTTCAATGTTCCGATTACGAACATAGCTGAACTGAAGGCACACATCGTGCAACGCATCCTGAATGTGACCCTTGTGGCACTCCAATCTGTTATGGAACATGCTGTTTCTCGATTTCATCTTGTGAAAGGAAATGGTGGGCAGTATTTTGAACCTGTCTTGTGCTAGTCTCACTACAATGAAAAAACCGATTTCATTGTTGCTTTTTATGTGCGTTTTGGAACGGAACATTAATCAATCACCATATGTGTTGTAAAGTGGTTTAGGCGTAGTATGTTAGGTTATTATTAAGCACAGTTTTTCAATAGGACAGACTTGTATTTTGAAAGCAATTGTGCTTCGTTTCCTTCAACCATCCGCTTTTCAAGAAACTACTACGAGTTGCCTCCCTCTTCAGATCCAGAGTACGCTCTTGTTGACGCCTTCTGTAGATCGTTATGTAACTTGTGCCCATCTACACTTACAGCTATACTCAACAAATCACTGCTTAGTGCACGACATAGGGTACCTCCCATTGTACGAATTGTTGGGGCGTTTTCCCGTTCAATTCACGTATGGAGAGTGGGAAGAATTACTGTTTCGCATCTCTGGGCGCTGTAATCAATTTAATCTTATCACGATACTTACGGGAGTGAAATCGGTACGCACGGGGCTGTAGTATACCACATTTCTAGGGTCATCATTGAAAGCTGACTCCGAAACTTTGTAAATAGTCTTTCCCGGGATAGTTTACGTCTATTTTCAAGAGTCTGCCAGTTCAGTTCTTACGGCATCTCCGTAACACTCTCCCACTGGTCAGGCGAACCTGTGACCTCACGTGCAGCCCTTGGAACATAAAACGTTTTGCTTGTAGTAGCCTAATAGGCCTTTGATACTGGTACTTCGTGAATTATATTCTGTTGTGTTATTTACGTAAATGAGTTAGATAAAAATGACCGTTTGTGCCAAAACAGTCTCGCTTAGTTGGCGTGTGTTACAATGTTGCAATATTAGAACGGCCTATTTCGTTTGATCTAGCAGCCAGTGACAAAATAGACGTAATCAAATCGAGAAACCACGCCCGTCTTGGGCACTATTAGTGTTAACAGCTTTTTCACTATTAGACCAGATTTTGATTTTTTATGTTGCAAAACGTTTGACGAACTTTGATGAGGTTAATAGATTCTTTCGTAGAAAGGAAAGCTCGCCGTGTAAAGCTGTAGCAAGGTTAGAGAGAAAAAAATGCTGGGACGTAATGACTGAAAAAATGTGTACTGTCTTACTTGTCTCTTGTCTTTACTGCTTTTATAATCCCTATATTTAATTAGCTAATATAGGCAATAAAGAGTGCGAATTTTCTTGAGAGTTCCTTTTCTCCCGGTCACAAATAATCCCACCCAGTATTAATTGGGAGTTTTTTTTTCTTTTTTTTTTTTTTAAAAAAAAGGGGGAGGGGTGCGGTTCAAATGGCTCTGAGGCCTATGGGACTTAACATTGGAGGTCATCAGTCCCCTAGAACTTAGAACTACTTAAACCTAACTAACCTAAGGACATCACACACACATCCATGCCCGAGGCAGGATTCGAACCTGCGACCGTAACAGTCGCGCGGTTCCGGACTGAGGCGCCTAGAGCCGCTCGGCCACCGTGGCCCGCAAAAAAAAAGGGGGAAGGGGTTGTCAAACCGGCCGACTGGGGACGGGAGAGGCAGCACAGGACATATTAATTTCCACTGTCCTGAACATAGGTTTGATGGTTTTCATTACAAAATATACACTATTGGATAGAGCCGTGGCACTGCACTTTGACGCACGCTAAGACCAAATAACATGTCTTACATTTCCTCGAACATATATGTTTTATATATCAAACTCTTCTTAAACATGTGCGCTACAAAATTAACATATTTTTGAAAACCTTTTTTTCATTTTTGGCGTCCTACATCAAATATAACAGCAAGAATTCCGCGCTTTGCGTATTGACGAATTAGATAGCGTGTTGTTCCACGCGATTCTGTTGCTATAGTTACCCAATGGAAACAATCCATGAGCTGAAACGCATGAATCTGCTGTACTACGATTGTCGCTGTTCCGTCCGTGCAAACTGTATCGTACCGGTGTCCTGAGAGAATTCGCTTTTGTGAGAACAATAACACGGAGTTTAACGTGTTAAAAAATGTAACGGTTCGCTTAAGGGGCGTATAAAGAAAAACGGGTCTACCTATGAGACTGGTTTGCTTGAAACAGAAAAACAATGTACGAAAAAGATACTGAAGTTATGCTTGTAACGTCAGCTTCCTTAATTTACGGGAACTTGAAAGTGCATTATTCAATAGAGGACGAAACACTACGAACATTTGCCGTTATTCATGGCGGATACATTAATATCCTATTAGCTCATGGACCGAACGTAAGGCCAAAATATTTGCCATGTATAGAAATGGGCACAAAACCAAAGCATATCACCGCTTATGTAACAGAAGTAAGTACGGACAATCATTACAGCGTACACCAGTTATTGCTATAGAATTTCTTATTGTCTTACGTGAATGAATAACTACTCTTTGGCATTTTTTAATAATATATAAAAACTGATGATGAAATAGCAAAGAATTTACCCTTACTTGTGGACTTACTAAGGCACAAAAGTATAGCACTTTTGCGTTACGTATTTTTGTTCGGATTCTGGTTAGCAGTCACACGTTACAGGGAAATTACATGATTCCCTCATGTGGACTGCAGTTAGGTTTCTTCCATTAAAAAGAACGGTAAATGCCGCGTAATACAACAACAATAGCAGTATGTTGGGGCCTATACTTCTCCATGTTGAACAATACTGTCACACGTTAAGTCAAACGTATCCAGTAACACAACGGATATAATCAGACACAAAATATTGCTGATGACATAATTTCTTTCCTTTACCCGTACCCTATGTGTTAAAACTACAATGGCACTGGCCGTTTGATGGTCTTGCACATGAATATAATTCATTAGCATACAATTGGGAATTGGAATTGTGCATACATATGTGTGTGTGTGTTTGTGTGTGTGTGTAAAAATAAGTATATATGGCAGTATTTGTGTAACAGGTGAAATGGGCATTCTTTGGCAACCGGTACCATCTGTTGGTAACATCGAACTTAGGAATCAACGTTTATGACCAAGAAGGTCAGATCTTCAAATTTACTCATCCATGCTGTGATGGCCCAAGGTCTCCAGGAACTTTTGCAAGGGGCATTGCATTGATAGGTGACCAGTTGCTCTGTGTTGGTAAGTACAAGCCCAGAAGATATAAACATTGATTAACTCATGAGTTGTGTCTCTTGAAGTTTGATAGATGTATGCATTGTGAAAGAGTGAATAATTATAGGTACATCACCACTAAGATCTGTCTTCAGATAGTATATTTCAGCCATGCTTTTAAACATGCCATTATAGTTGTATCTAGTTGTGAACCATCATACAGAGTGACAGTATGTAGCCCTATCCTTTTGCATTACAACTGATATTTAGGAGTCTTCATCGATCACTCTTAATTTTGAGTCAAGTTCTAAAAAAAATACTGCAGTTGACAAATAAAAGAGCACATACCGAGCCAAATAGGAGAGGCACTGGTAATTCATATTAAAAACTTGTATCATCAGATGAAAGTCCCCACAAATGAGAAATATCTGATGGATCGCAATTTTACATATCGTATGCAGTAATGCATTCTATGAGCTTTTCTGTAGTATTTATGGCAGGGAGTATATTTAGAGATAATGTTACTAAAAGTATAATTTCACAAAACTGTCGTGCATTCACACTCATTCATCATGTTCCATAGAACCCTTATAGAAAGAGAAGCCTTAGACATGAGGAATGAGTCAAAATATGCATTAACAAAAGACGAATAACATGCAGGAATGTATCTACCTGTATATACAGTTTTAGCCACAAACTATCACTATAGACCCTACAGCTTAATTGGACTCAGTGGGTAGGTGACACACTACCAACCAAATGTCTGAAAGTTCAATCCCCAATTAGAGAAGGTCTTGTATGACATCTATGACTTACTTCACCTCTGGCATCTATTTGTTAAAAATTATTTGTGAAAACTGCTGAGTTGCGTTATGGTTTAGAGTCCATTTAAACTAGAGCTTTGCACCAGAGTTCGTAATCCTACTCTGAGCACTGGACAAGTAAAGAACCACATAAAGAATGGAACACATCCCAGGAATCCCCAGTTTTGTGTTATCCCTAGTAGTATTGCAGGTGGTCAGTAGTAGTATCATAGACCATTTCAAGCCTGAAAAAGACATCTATTTAGCTTTGTTTTGATAGGAAAGCCACGTGCATAGCTATTTCTGGCAGTGACAGGTTAACTATGTTATCTCCTACAACCTAAAAGAAAGTGACTATCATTCCATCTGTGTTTGAGAAGCCACGTAATGAATTGCTGTGAGGTCTTCCCTACACGTATTGTGGAGTATTACCCATATGAACTATGACAATGATTGTTAGCAAGTTTGAGTACTATTAATTAAAATGTCTTTTTCCTTAAGTTGAGATGTCCCATCACCTAAATTAAATATCATAGACCCCCCCCCCCTCCCCATTTGAGTTTTTACAAAAACAATGAATGGAGAATTTTTTTGGTACAAATCCTTTTTTTACTCATAATATTTGCCTTTAAGTTTTATTCAATTTTGCATTTGTTCAAAATAAATTTGCAAGCATTTTTTCCACTCTGATGTCAGTTCCTCAAAAACACGGTTTTGTAAGGATTCAGCAGCTTCTCTCTTCTGTAACACTAATGTGTTGACTGAACCTACTCATATCAAATCTAGCAGTACTACAGAATGAGTTGCACTAGTTCTGTTTACACAGTACTCTTTATTGAGAATTCTTGAACATATTCGCAGTTCAAATATAATAAATTTGCTTGCAATGGAAACACTTCTGTCCACAAATCAGCACGGATTTAGAAAGCATCACTCATGCAAAACTCAGCTTGCTGTTTTCTCATGATATACTGCAAACCGTGGAAGAAGGGTAACAGGCAAATCCCATATTCCTAGATTTCTCAGAAGCATTTAACACAGTGACTAGGTTCCCAGATATGAGAGTGTCTTGAAGACTTCTTAAGTAATAGAACCCAGTTCATTGCCCTCCACAGCGAGTGTCCATCAGAGACCAGGGTATTATCAGGTGTGCCCCAGGGAAGCGTGATCGGACCGCTCTTATTTTCTATATACGTAATTGATATCCCAGGCAGAGTGCTGCTGTTGAATGACTGCAGGAGGATAAAAGATGATATGGACAAAATTTCTAGTTGATGTGGTGAATGGCAGCTAGCTTCAAATGTAGAAAAATATAAGTTAATATAATAGAGGGAAACATTCCACGTGGGAAAAATAATCTAAAAACAAAGATGATGTGACTTACCAAACGAAAGCGCTGGCAGGTCGATAGACACACAAACATACACACAAAATTCAAGCTTTTGCAACAAACTGTTTTTTTCCCAAGGGCATGTAGCTTTACTGTATGGTTAAAAGATGATGGCATCCTCTTGGGTAAAATATTCCGGAGGTAAAATATTCCCCTATTCGCATCTCCGGGCGGGGACTACTCAAGAGGATGTCGTTATCAGGAGAAAGAAAACTGGTGTTCTATGGATCGGAGCGTGGAATGTCAGATCCCTTAATCGGGCAGGTAGGTTAGAAAACTCTTTGTCTTTAAATATGTCTGCTTGTGTCTGTATATGTGTGGATGGATATGTGTGTGTGTGCGTGAGTGTATACCCGTCCTTTTTTCCCCCTAAGGTAAGTCTTTCCGCTCCCGGGATTGGAATGACTCCTTACCCTCTCCCTTAAAACCCACATCCTATCGTCTTTCCCTCTCCTTCCCTCTTTCCTGATGAGGCAACAGTTTGTTGCGAAAGCTTGAATTTTATGTGTATGTTTGTGTTTGTTTGTGTGTCTATCGACCTGCCAGCACTTTCGTTTGGTAAGTCACATCGTCTTTGTTTTTAGATATAAAATATAAGTTAATGTAGAGGAGTAGTAAAACAATCCAATATTCTTTGAATACAGCTCAGTAGTGTGCTTCTTGCACAGTCATGTCAATGGAATATCTAGGCACAATCTTGCAGAATGATGTGAAATGGAATGAACACATAATGACAATAGTACAGTAGTGGT
This sequence comes from Schistocerca nitens, assembly GCF_023898315.1. Classification (NCBI taxonomy): domain Eukaryota; kingdom Metazoa; phylum Arthropoda; class Insecta; order Orthoptera; family Acrididae; genus Schistocerca; species Schistocerca nitens. The sequence goes on from NC_064617.1 coordinate 851,074,023, forward strand.
GGTGGTGGTGGTTAGTGTTTAACGTCCCGTCGACAACGAGGTCATTAGAGACGGAGCGCAAGCTCGGGTTAGGGAAGGAGTGGGAAGGAAATCGGCCGTGCCCTTTCAAAGGAACCATCCCGGCATTTGCCTGAAACGATTTAGGGAAATCACGGAAAACCTAAATCAGGATGGCTGGAGACGGGATTGAACCGTCGTCCTCCCGAATGCGAGTCCAGTGTGCTAACCACTGCGCCACCTCGCTCGGTAATAGTACAGTAGTAGGGAAGGCAAATGGTCAACTTTAGTTTAGGGACGAATTTTAGGGAAGTGTGGGTTGACTGTAAAGAAGACAGCATGTAGAACACTGGTGCGGCCCATTCTTGAGTACTCTCTAGTGTTTGGAACCTGCATCAGGTCAGATTAAAAGACTACATTGAAGCAGTTCAGAAGACAATGCTTAATTTGTTTCCAGTAGATTGAATGACCCCCCCCCCCCCCCCATGAACCATGGACCTTGCCGTTGGTGGGGAGGCTTGCGTGCCTCAGCGATACAGATAGCCATACCGTAGGTGCAACCACAATGGAAGGGTATCTGTTGAGAGGCCAGACAAACATGTGGTTCCTGAAAAGGGGCAGCAGCCTTTTCAGTAGTTGCAAGGGCAACAGTCTGGATGACTGACTGATCTGGCCTTTTAACACTAACCAAAACGGCCTTGCTGTGCTGGTACTGCGAACGGCTGAAAGCAAGGGGAAACTATGGCCGTAATTTTTCCCAAGGGCATGCAGCTTTACTGTATGGTTAAATGATGATGGCATCCTCTTGGGTAAAATATTCCGGAGGTAAAATATTCCCCTATTCGCATCTCCGGGCGGGGACTACTCAAGAGGATGTTGTTATCAGGAGAAAGAAAACTGGTGTTCTACGGATTGGAGTGTGGAATGTCAGATCCCTTAATCCGGCAGGTAGGTTAGAAAACTTAAAAAGGGAAATGGGTAGGTTAAAGTTAGATATAGTGGGAATTAGTGAAGTTTGGTGGCAGGAGGAACAAGACTTCTGGTCAGGTGACTGACTACAGGGTTATAAACACAAAATCAAATAGGGGTAATGCAGGAGTAGGTTTAATAATGAATAGGAAAATAGGAGTGCGGGTAAGCTACTGCAAACATAATAGTGAACGCATTATTGTGGCCAAGATACATACGAAACCCACGCCTACTACAGTAGTACAAGTTTATATGCCAACTAGCTCTGCAGATGACAAAGACATTGAAGAAATGTATGATAAAATAAAAGAAATTATTCAGATAGTGAAGGAGACCAAAATTTAATAGTCATGGGTGACTGGAATTCGAGTGTAGGAAAGGGAGAGAAGGAAACATAGTAGGTGAATATGGATTGGTGCTAAGAAATGAAAGAGGAAGCCGTCTGGTAGAATTTTGCACAGAGCATAACTTAATCATAGCTAACACTTGGTTCAAGAATCATAAAAGAAGGTTGTATGCATGGAAGAATCCCGGAGATACTAAAAGGTATCAGATAGATTATATAATGGTAAGACAGAGATTTAGGAACCAGGTTTTAAATTGTAAGACATTTCCAGGGGCAGATGTGGACTCTGACCATAATCTATTGGAACTGAAGAAACTGCAAAAAGGCGGGAATTTGAGGAGATGGGACCTGGATAAACTAAAAGAACCAGAGGTTGTACCGAGTTTCAGGGAGAGCATAAGGGAACAATTGACAGGAATGGGGGAAAGAAATACAGTAGAAGAAGAATGGGTAGCTTTGAGGGATGAAGTAGTGAAGGCAGCAGAGGATCAAGTAGGTAAAAAGACGAGGGCTAGTAGAAATCCTTGGGTTACAGAAGAAATATTGAATTTAATTGATGAAAGGAGAAAATATAAAAATGCAGGAAATGAAACAGGCAAAAAGGAATACAAACGTCTCAAAAATGAGATCGACAGGAAGTGCAAAATGGCTAAGCAGGGATGGCTAGAGGACATATGTAAGGATGTAGAGGCTTATCTCACTAGGGGTAAGATAGATACTGCCTACAGGAAGATTAAAGAGACCTTTGGAGATAAGAGAATCACTTGCATGAACATCAAGAGCTCAGATGGAAACCCAGTTCCAAACAAAGAAGGGAAAGCAGAAAGGTGGAAGGAGTATATAGAAGGTCTATACAAGGGCGATGTACTTGAGAACAATATTATGGAAATGGAAGAGAATGTAGATGAAGATGAAATGGGAGATACGATACTGCGTGAAGAGTTTGACAGAGCACTGAAAGACCTGAGTCGAAACAAGGCCCCGGGAGTAGACAACATTCCATTAGAACTACTGACGGCCTTGGGAGAGCCAGTCCTGACAAAACTCTACCATCTGGTGAGCAAGATGTATGAGACAGGCAAAATACCCTCAGACTTCAAGAAGAATATAATAATTCCAATCCCAAAGAAAGCAGGTGTTGACAGATGTGAAAATTACCGAACGATCAGTTTAATAAGTCACAGCTGCAAAATACCAACACGAATTCTTTACAGATGAATGGAAAAACTGGTAGAAGCTGACCTTGGGGAAGGTCAGTTTGGATTCCGTAGAAATGTTGGAACACGTGAGGCAATAGTGACCCTACGACTCATCTTAGAAGCTAGATTAAGGAAGGGCAAACCTACGTTTCTAGCATTTGTAGACTTAGAGAAAGCTTTTGACAATGTTGACTGGAATACTATCTTTCAAATTCTGAAGGTGGCAGGGGTAAAATACAGGGAGCGAAAGACTATTTACAATTTGTACAGAAACCAGATGGCAGTTATAAGAATCGAGAGGCATGAAAGGGAAGCAGTGGTTGGGAAGGGAGTGAGACAGGGCTGTAGCCTATCCCCAATGTTATTCAATATGTATATTGAGCAAGCAGTGAAGGAAACAAAAGAAAAATTCGGAGTAGGTATTAAAATCCATGGAGAAGAAATAAAATCTTTGAGGATCGCTGATGACATTGTAATTCTGTCAGAGACGGCAAAGGACTTGGAAGAGCAGTTGAACGGAATGGATAGTGTCTTGAAAGGAGGATATAAGATGAACACCAACAAAAGCAAAACGAGGGTAATGGAATGTAGTCAAATTAAGTTGGGTGATGCTGAGGGAATTAGATTAGGAAATGAGACACTTAAAGTAATAAAGGAGTTTTGCTATTTGGGGAGCAAAATAACTGATGATGGTCGAAGTAGAGAGGATATAAAATGTAGACTGGCAATGGCAAGGAAAGCGTTTCTGAAGAAGAGAAATTTGTTAACATCGAGTATAGATTTAAGTGTCAGGAAGTCATTTCTAAAAGTATTTGTATGGAGTTTAGCCATGTATGGAAGTGAAACATGGACAGTAATTAGTACGGACAAGAAGAGAATAGAAGCTTTCGAAATGTGGTGCTACAGAAGAATGCTGAAGATTAGATGGGTAGATCACATAACTAATGATGAAGTATTGAATAGAATTGGAGAGAAGAGGAGTTTGTGGCACAATTTGACAAAAAGAAGGGACCGGTTAGTAGGACATGTTCTGAGGCATCAAGGGTCACAAATTTAGCATTGGAGGGCAGCGTGGAGGGTAAAAATCGTAGAGGGAGACCAAGAGATGAATACACTAAGCAGATTCAGAAGGATGTAGGTTGCGGTAGGTACTGGGAGATGAAGAGGCTCGCACAGGATAGAGTAGCATGGAGAGCTGCATCAAACCAGTCTCAGGACTGAAGACCACAACAACAACAGATTGGATGATCACTTGAGTGTTACAGAGATGCTTTGTGAACTCAAATGAGAATCCCTAGAGAGAAGGCGATGTTAATTTCATGGAACACTACTGAGAAAATTTAGAGAACTAATATTTGAAGCTGGCTGCAGAATGATTCTACTGCCGTCAATGTGCTTTTCGCATAAGGACCACAAATATAAGATATGAGAAATTATGACTCTTATACAGACATATAGATAGTTGCTTTTCTCTCAATTTCTTTGAAAGTCAAACAGAAAAGGAAATGACTACCAGTGGTGCAAGGTACCCTCACCGCCGTGCACCCTGTTGTGGGATGTGAAGTGTGTATGTAGATGTAGATCTAGGGATATGAAATCTCTTGGTTGCCCTCCCTCCATAGTCTGCAGGATATCACATGATAAAAGGGCAAGATGAATTTTGCTTGAGTGCTGATTTCGAAATCTGTGCTGATTTATTCATATTAGCTTTTCTGTATCAAGGAAATTTATTATATTAGAGCTTATAATATGCTCAAGAATTCTCCAGCTAGCTATTGTTAAGGATATTTTTAATTTTGCAGGTCTGTTCTTTTAGCCCTCTTATGTACACGAGTCACCTGCACTTTTGTGTATCATTCAGCATTAACTGTTCTTCACCTGTGTAAAGCAGTGGTTGTGATGTCTCATCTTGCAAAAGAAACAAATAATCATTTTATTGAATGTTATTTTGATTCAGATTCTTTGAATGACCAGACAGTTGATTCCTGCTTGGTTACCAGCTCATATAAATATATTCAAGTTTCATTTCCTCGTAAAATGTTGTATAGGGATTTTGCATAACTTTAGTCAAATTTTTTTGAGCATATGCCTAAATGAGTTGACACTTACCTATTTTTAAGCTTTGGTCAAATTTTATGAAATCTATCATGCCTCTCATTTCACGGTAAGTCCCACGATGATCCTCTTCAATCATGTTTCACACGGCATCATTGTTGTTTTTGAAATAACAACTAATTCTGACAGGAGACTTACTGTGATGAAATTCTGCAAACCAGTTCTAAACAGTCTTTTCTGAAGTTGATTGACTGTCGTAAGTTGAATTTAGTGATTCAAAGCATTGTTGCCGAGCTAGGCCTTCACCAAAGCCGTGGAAAAGCACTCAGTGAAAAACCTAACATGAAATTTCCACTTTTTCCCTGAGCTGCCATTATTTTAAACAATAAAAAGTGACACATTCAAAAACAATGTCATATCCCAGTATCACGCTCTACATCTACATCTGTATTGTGCAAACCACCATGAGGTGCGTGGCAGAGGGTATATCCCATTGTACCAGTTACAGTTTATAAGTGTTTCTTCCTGTTCCATTCACGTATGGACTGCAGGATGTATGATTTTTTGAATGCCTCTGTGTGTGCTCCTATCTTCACAATCCCTATGTGAGTGATGCATAGGGGGTTATAGTATATTCCTATAGTAAACATCTAGAGCCGGTTTCTAAAACTTTGTTAATAGACTATCTCAGGATAGTGTACCTCTGTCTTAAAAAGCCTTCCAATTCAGTTCCTTCGGTATATTTGTGACACTCTCCCACAAATTAAGCAAGCCAGTGACCATTCGTGCTGCCCTTCGCCATATACATTCAATATCCCCTGTTAGTCCTATCTGGTATGGGTCCCACACACCTGAGATGTATTCTAGAACTGGTCGTACAAGTGATTTGTAAGCAATTGCCGTTGTATATTGATTGCAGTTCCTCAGTATTCTACCTATAAACCAAAGCCTACCTATGACTGAACCTATGTGATCATTCCATTTCATATCCCTACAAAGTGTTACACCCAGATATTTGTGTTAGTAGGCCTATTCCAACAGTGACTCATTGATATTATATCCATAGGATACTATGTTTCTTTTCATGAAGTGCAAAATTTTACATTTCTGAGCATTAAGAGCAAGTTGCTAATCTCTGCACCATGTTGAAATCTTATCAAGATCTGATTGAATATTTATGCAACTTCTTTCAGATAGCACTTCATTATAGATAACTATATCATCTGCAAAAAGCCTAATTTACTATTAATATTGTCTGCAAGGCCGTTAATGTACAGTATGAACAACAAGGGTCCCAGCACATTTCCTTGGGGCACACACAAAGTTACTTCTACATCTGATGATGACTCTCCATCCAAGGTAACATGTTGTGTCCTCCCTATCAAAAAGTCCTCAATCGAGTCACAAATTTTACTTGATACCCCTTATGATTGTACGTTTGGCAATAGGCATAGGTGCGGTACTGAGTCAGATGCATTTTGGAAATCAAGAAAGACTACAACATGATTGCCTCGATCCAAAGCTTTCAGTATGTCGTGAGAAAAGTGCAAGTTGGGTTCCTCACAGTTGATATTTTCAAAATCCATGCTGGTTGGCATTGAGGAGGGTATTCCATTCAAGACATATCATTATGTTTGAGCTCTGAATATGTTCTAAGATTCTACAACAAATCAGTGTCAAGGATATTGATTGGTAATTTTTTGGATTACTTCTACTATTTGTCTTGTAGAGAGGTGTGACCTGCACCTTTTTCCAAGAACTGGGCATGGTTTTTTGTTCGGGAGATCTATGGTCGATTATAGTTAGAAGAGGGGCTAACTCAACCACAAATTCAGTATAGAATCTGACAGGGATTCCACTGGGGGCTGGAGCCTTGTTCAGTTTTTATGATTTCAGCTGTTTCTCAACACCACTGACACTAATACTTATTTCTTTCATCTTTTCAGTGGAATGAGGATTAAATTGGGACAATTCTCCTGTGACCGATGACCATCGCAGTCTGGTCCCTTTAATCCCACAAACCAATTCTCCTGTGTTTTCTTTTGTAAAGGAACATTTGAAAACACAGTTAAGCTTTTCAGCTTTTGCTTTACTACCCTGAATTTCAATTCCTGTTTCATTTGCTAGGGACTAGACACCGTTCATTCAATATCTCTTTCTCATTAGTCCCATACTTTGTTTTGCACCTATTATGCAGAAATCTCTGTTTCTTTAGCAATTTATTTACAGTGACTGTGTACTATGGGGGTTCCCTCCCATTATGAACTGTTCTAGTGAGCACATATCTATCCAGTGCATGGTAAGTTAGTCTTTTAAAGTTGTGCCAGAGTTGCTGTACATGCTCCAGCCCTGTGCTGAAAGCTTCAAGTTCCTGATTGAAATGTGACACTACTGATTTTCTGTCTAGCTTGCTGAACATATAGATCTTTCTGCTTGGTTTAGTTGTACTTTGGTAATCATTGTTGCTGCTACTGCACCTGGTCACTAATACCAGTTTTGATGTGGACATCCTCAAAGAGGTCAAGTCTGTTCGTTGCCATTGGATCTAATATATTTCCATCATGAGTGGGGTTCCTAACTACCTGTTCTAGGTAGTTTTCAGAGAAGGCATTTAGTAAAATTTCACAGGATGTCTTATCATGCCCATTATAATGAAACTGTAATTTTCCCAATTAATTGTTAGATGATTAAAGTCTCCACTGATGATTACATTATGATTATGATTGGGTAATTTACATACAAGTGGACTGAGGTTTTCTCTGAAGGTTTTGGTTACACCAGGAGATGAGTCTTGGGAGGGAGGGAGGGGGGGGGGTCAATGGCCAATAGAAAGATCCAATGATCCCTGGCATTGAGTCTTGTCCAGACAATCTCACGTTCAGCTTCAATTTCTATCTTGGCGGATCTGAGCTTCTTCTGTACTATGATAAATACACCATCTCCATTTACCATTTGCCTATTCTTTCGATGTACGCTTAAATTTACCCCAAAAATCTCACTGCTATCAATTTCAGTGTTGAACCAGCTTCCTAGTGATCATACCTAAAAACTAAAAACTTAATGGTGACCCTTGTAAAAAGGACAAAGAAGACCTTTCTCTAGTTCTCTCTGTAAATTAATGCAATGTGTTGTAATGAATTTCATCTCAGCCAATTGAAACAAGGAAAAGCAGTATCAGCTCACTAATGAAAGAAGTACCTTTGTGGCACAGAAGTCTTTATATACCACTTGGTGGCAGCCTCCTTGATTCTGACTGGCAGTGGTGATGATTTTGATGGAATATTTTTGCATCACATAGAGTATGTATCTCATATTCATAAATGCTAGCAGTAGTAACAAGGTAGCTTGTACTTTACCTTAAAATCTTCCTTAATATTGTTTTTTATCTGTTTCATATGTCCTTGTTGTAAATAATTTGCTTTATATGTTACATGAAAAATTCTTTTACATAACTTTCTTTATATGTAAAATGATAAATAATGTAATTTTGGTGTTGTTTGTCCAGTCACAACACAGATCTTTTAATATAACCTCACATAGACACTAGAATAGATGTGGCAATGACAAGTGGATTTAGTTGACCATCTTATCACACATTTGTATTTATCTTTCTTGATGATTCAGCCAGTGCACTTTCATAAGCATCTGTTTCATTGACGTCCTTCTGGCTCTGCTGCGCCTGACTGTTGTAACCAGTTGACAAGTGGCCATTTGCCTGGTGTTCAGAAAACAATTCTTCTCTTAAAATAAGGCTCCAAACAGCTGAGGCCCTGTGGTACTTAGTAGCAAAACCTGTTTGCTTAACATGTACTTTAAAGTCTCCATGAAAGAGAAGGTCTATGTCATGAGTTTATTGAGAGGTTTATTGTCAAGGGCTTTGTGTGGTAGTAGGTAAGGGACGTCTTCTTCTTCTTCTTCTTCTTTCACTGGTGCATTGTCCCACCGTTTCGCAGGGTTGGCATGGTTAGGATAGGATTTGGCAAGATTACGGTAAGTTTAAGAGGTGGCCAGATGCCCTTCCTGCCACCACCCCGTCTGCATCTAGTGTAATCCATGGAACAGTGCGAACATGTTCAGATGTCTATGAGTCGTGTAACAGAGGTGGAACATGAAGACCTGCCCAGTATTCACCTAGCAAAACGTGGAAAACTGCTTAAAAACCCTAATCCAAGCTGGCTGGCACACCAGACGACGTCGATAATCTGCCAGGTGGATACGAACCAGGGCTGGTGCGCCTACCCAAGTCCAGAAAGCAGCATATTAGTGCTCTTGGCAAACCTGGAGGGTCAGGCAAGGGACAGTCCACATAAAATCAAAAGAGTGCAAAAACTACAGAATTTCAAACCCTTTTGATCGAGTGATCATTTGTTTTTAAAATTTCAAGAAACGAAACTGCTCATTTTTCTGATAGGGCCATGAAATCAAAATTATTAATGCTAAAAAAGCTGGAACTGATGCTATTGCAAAGTTTTTGGTATACTTTAGTTTAATATGTAAGTTGATAATGCTGTAACATTTGCTTATTTTTGCGTAAGAATGGCAAAATGTGCTTTGGAAAACGTCAAACACATCCCTTTTGTTTTTTATAAAAAGAAGAAAAAAAAATGTTTTGTCATGTGTGTCTTTTCAAACAGTTGTTTCAGTTTCAAGATGGAGAAAGAGTGGTTTATTCAGATATAAAATAAAGAATGTTAAGTTACATAAAAGAACAACGAGGTAGCTGTAGCAAACTATATTCAGTCTTTTCCTTGAAAAACGAAATTGAGGTATTTGTTTTACTAAAATTTGAATTACATATGTATTAATCCTAAGTATAAACCTATAGGATTAATAATACTATAAACCTCCCCTCATGAACCATGGACCTTGCCATTGGTGGAGAGGCTTGTGTGCCTCAGCGACACAGATAGCCGTACAGTAGGTGCAACCATAATGGAGGGGTATCTGTTGAGAGGCCAGACAAACGTGTGGTTCCTGAAGAGCGTCAGCAGCCTTTTCAGCAGTTGTAGGGGCAACAGTCTGGATGTTTGACTGATCTGGCCTTGTAACATTAACCAAAACAGCCTTGCTGTGCTGGTACTGCGAACGGCTGAAAGCAAGGGGAAACTGCAGCCATAATTTTTCCTGATTGCGTGCATCTTTACTGCATGGTTAAATGATGATGGTGTCCTCTTGGGTAAAATATTCTGAAGGTAAAATAGTCCCCCATTTGGATCTCAGGGCAGGGACTACTCAAGACGATGTCGTTATCAGGAGAAAGAAAACTGGCATTCTGCAGATCAGAGCGTGGAATGTCAGATCCCTTAATTGGGCAGGTAGGTAAGAAAATTTTAAAAGGGAAATGGAAAGTTTAAAATTAGATATAGTGGGAATTAGTGGAGTTTGGTGGCAGGACGTACAAGATTTCTGGTCAAGTGAATATCTAGTTTTAAATGCAAACTGAAATAGGGGTAATGCAGGTGTTGGTGTAATGACAAATAAAAAAAAAATAAATAAAAAAAAATAGGAGTGCGGATAAGCCACTAGCAATGCATTATTGTAGCCAAGATAGACACAAAGCCCACATCTACCACGGTAGTACAAGTTTTTATGCAAACTAGTTCCACCGATGATGAAAGAGACTGAAGAAATGTATGAGGCGATGAAAGAAAGAAGTCAGATAGTTAAAGGAAACAAAAATTTAATAGTCATGGAGGACTGGAATTCGATAGTAGGAAAAGGAAGAGAAGGAAAAGTAGTAGGTGAATATGGACTGGGAGTAAGGAATGAAACAGGAAGCCGGCTGGTAGAATTTTGCACAGAGCGTAACTTAATCATAGCTAACACTTGGTTTAAGAATCATGAAAGAAGTTTGTATACATGGAAGAGGCTTTGAGACACTGGAAGATTTCAGATAGCTTATATAATGGTAAGACAGAGATTTAGAAACCAGGTTTTAAATTGTGAGACATTTCCAGAGGCTGATGTGGACACTGACCACAACTTATTAGTTATGAACTATAGAATAAAACTGAAGAAACTGCAAAAATGGGAATTTAAGGAAATGGGACCTGCATAACCTGAAAGAACCAGAGGTTGTAGAGACTTTCAGAGAGAGCATTAGGGAACAATTGTCAAATACAGGGGAAAGAAATACAGTAGAAGAAGAATGGGTAACTTTGAGAGATGAAATAGTAAAGGCACCAGAGGATTAAGTAGGTAAAAAGATGAGGGCTAGTAGAAATTCTTGAGTAACAGATGAGATATTGAATTTGATTGATCAAAAGAAAAAATATAAAAATGCAATACATGAAGCAGGTGAAAAGGAATACAAAAGTCTCAAAAATGAGATCGACAGGAAGTGCAAAATCGCCAAGCAAGGATGGCTGGAGGATAAATGTAAGGATGTAGAGGCATATATCACTAGGGGTGAGGCATCAAGGGATCACAAATTTAGCATTGGAGGGCAACGTGGAGGGTAAAAATCATAGAGGGAGACCAAGAGATGAATACACTAAGCAGATTCAGAAGGATGTAGGTTGTAGTAAGTACTGGGAGATGAAGAAGCTTGCACAGGATAGGGTAGAATGGAGAGCTGCATCAAACCGGTCTCAGGACTGAAGGCCACAAAAACAACAACAACAAGATATATACTGCGTACAGGAAAATCAGAGAGACCTTTGGAGAAAATAGAACCACCGGTATGAATATCAAGAGAGAAGATGAAAAACCAGTCCTCAGCAAAGAAGGGAAAGCAGAAAGTTGGAAGGAGTATATAGGAGGTCTATATAAGGACGATGTACTTGAGGTCAATATTATGGAAATGGAAGAGGATGTAATGAAGATGAAATGGGAGATATGATACTGTGTGAAGAATTTGACAGAACACTGAAAGATCAAAGTCGAAACAAGGCCTTGGGAGTAGACTTCATTCCATTAGAACTACTGGGGAGTAGACAACATTCCATTAGAACTACTGGTTGCCTTGGCAGAGCCAGCCTTTACAAAACACTACCATCTGATGAGCAAGACGTATGAGACAGGCGAAATACCCTCAGACTCAAGAAGAATATAATAATTCCAACCCCAAAGAAAGCAGGTGATGACAGGTGTGAAAATTACTGAACTATCAGTTTAATAACTCATGGCTGCAAAATACTAACACAAATTCTCTATGGACGAATGGAAAAACTGGTAGAAGGTGATCTCAGGGAAAATCAGTTTGGATTCCATAGAAATGTTGGAACAGGCGAGGCAGTACTGACCCTATGACTTATCTTAGAAGATAGAGTAAGGAAAGGCAAATCTACTTTTATAGCATATGTAGACTTAGAGAAGGCTTTTGGCAATGTTGACTGGAAAACTCTCTTTCAAATTCTGAAGGTGGCAGGGGTAAAATACAGGGAGCGAAAGGCTATTTACAATTTGTACAGAAAACAAATAGTAGTTATAACAGTAGAGAAACACAAAAGGGAAGCAGTGATTGAAAAGGGAGTGAGACAGGGTTGTAGCCTATCCCCAACGTTATTCAATCTGTATACTGAGCAATTAGTAGAAGAAACAAAATAAATATTTGGAGTTGGAATTAAAATCCATGGGGAAGAAATAAAAACTTTGAGGTTTGCTGATGACATTGTAGTTCTGTCAGAGACAGCAGAGAACCTGGAAGAGCAGTTGAACAGAATGGACAGCGTCTTGAAAGAAGGATATAAGATGAACATCAACAACAGCAAAATGAGGATAGTGGAATTTGGTCGAATTAAATCAGATCATGCTGAGGGGAATTAGATTAGGAAATGAGAAACAGATAAAAATGTTTTTTCCAGCCCCTGGCATATAAGCTGCCTGCCTGACAGGCATGTGGTGTGGGAACAGTATTGACTTGTCAACTCAACCTGTGCTGCAGGGCAGCCTACATGTCAGGGGAAAGAAGTAGTTTTCCAGGCCCCAACACATAGACTTCCCTGCATGATAGGCATGTTGTGTTGGAGTTGGAGTGGCCTGCTTTATCCACTGTTTTGCATGGCGGCTTGTGCATCAGAGGCAAATAAATGATTTTCAACCCCCTGGTGTGGCTCCTGCTCTGCATAACAGGTGTGTTGTGGGAGTAGTATTGGTCTGCTTTAATGAGCTGGGGAAAGGTTGAGATGAACAGAGCGGGGGAGGGGCGGACAGAACAAGGGGGACAAGGATATGGACAGAGAGAGAAGAGGAGGGGGAGAAGCATGAGGCAGGTGAAAGGTATAGGGGGATAGTGGGCTAGCGGAAGGTGAAGAGTGGGAGACGGCAATGGAAAGAGAGGAGGAGGAGAATATGGTCAGAAGGAGGGAGGATGAAGATAAGGTCAGAGAGAGGGGGAGGAGGATATGGTCAGAGGGAGGGGGGGGGTGAAGATATGGTTAGAGAGGTGGAGTTAAGGAAAAGGAGAGACAGACAGAGATGGGATGACAAGGTGGACACAAAGGGGGGACAGAGGTGATGTGTTTAGTATATGTGTCAAACACATACACAGAGGAAGCCCTGGGGAAACAGCTAGTATGCAGTACAAATGGAAACTTCTGGAATATTGTGGAAAACTTTCATGACTCACCTGTTGGTTTTTTAATTTGCATATGTTGCGTGCCTGTTAGCTGAGAAAGACTGTATGAAAAGCCTTGCATTGAACTGTAATCCAAAATCATTTGTGGCCTCTTATCAGCCCTGTCACTGATTTCATCATCATGGTGGAGTATGCTCATTAGTACAATATTATTGTAATAGAAATTATGATAGAAATATAATTGTTCACAGGAGTGACATTTGTGGAGTAAAATGAAGATCTATGAACCTCCTTGTTGATCATATTTTGCGCAAGCTCTGGCTTATATTTCCTTATAGTTTCCAACTTTGTTAATTTCTGTTTCAGAAGTTGTCCCAAACTGTATGAGATAAAAAAAAGTTGTCACATATGGTATTCTGACCTTGCAACTCAGAAGTGAGATCAGTAATTACCCTCATTACCTGATTTTTTTCCTAGTGCCATTCTGCTCTCCTTTCCTTTATAAATTTGGGCTTTCAGTACATGTGAAAACTGCTGTCACAGCGTCCATATTTTGAGACCATATTTTGCAAGTTTACTTGAGATATACTGTTTGAATGAATAGCAACCTCTGAATGCTCCTCACTGCTTGTTGATAGTAACATTTTCTTAAAGATTGTAGAATTTATGATGTGCTTCTATCCTCTTCTCCTAAACACCGCAAAATCCAGCAAGTTTATTAGTTTGTACATTTTTCTCACAGTGGATTTCTTAGCAAATCACGAGACACACAATATCTTACAGGACGTTTCATTTGACATAATTGCTTGAAATATTTTGTGCCCAGTATCCTTGTCCCACAAAGGTTTTGTAGATTGCCATGTAATTGATATGCACCCCACAGGGAATACGAGTCCTAGTACGCAAGAAAAACAGAATAATTAAGTTTTGCAAAACAGAAGCATCAATTTTTGTCCATTGTTGACTATAAACTTCCTGCCCTGGTATCTCCAATATATAATTTTGAAACACTGTACAAAATTCTACTTCAAATGAACTTTTTACATAATTTATTCTGCTGGCTTCATACCTGTTAACTCCTGCTATACTCTTGGTGGCATTCAAAGCTGATAGGCAGCCATGTGCTAGTGGGTCTAACTGCCATTCTGTGTTCCCATTATTAGAAAGAAAAGACTGTACAGTATTTTGTACAAGTTGTGGACTGCCATCGGAATACTTACTGTCAGTGACATTACTAACATGATCTTTAAATTTGGAAAGTGATCCTTAAGCTGCTGAGGAATTTATTAATTCTGCCACTCAACATCAGTCAGTGATGTAGTTACCATACTGTCACAATTCAGATTGATTAGCAACAATAAAGATTCTAATAATTGAGGAGTATCAAACATTCCTTGGGAAGGAGTAAAAAAGTAATCCCATTGTTGTAAACACAGAGGCTTTGTTGATTTGGCTATGAAGTTTTCTCGACACAGTCCTTGCGTAAAGTAAACTGAAAGCTTTTTATGCTTTGTTCATTGTTCAAAGTAAGTTGGAACATTAAAAATCATTATTACCGTAAAGTGGGGATGCTGAGTCACAGTTAGGCACAACAATGAGACTGTCACAAAATGAGCTTTCAGCCGATAAGGCCTCCGCTATATGGTAAGTAGCAACTGTCCGTTTGATAATATTGTTTCAGAAAACAAACAAAAACCGACATTAGAGGAACAGTAATCATATTAATGTTGGGAAATTGTTGCATGTGTCTCCAATAAGGTTTGTGACCAAGCTATTAAAATATTGCCAAGCATTTTTATATGTGTGTTGTTCATACATTCTCAGACAAAGTAACTGAAAATTTTGTAAAGTTATCTTGGTATTTACATAATGAGAAATGAAATTAATAACCATTTTTGGTCATATAGACCTGAATAGAATGGGTTAATGAACTTTAACTGCATTTTGGTTAGAGGAGTTTTAAGCAGTATTTTTTGTGACATGTAGAATAAAAATAAATAAAATGAAAAAGCTGCACAAGCAGTCACTTAAGCCATGTCACTTGCAGTTCCGTTTGGATGAAGAACTCTAATTTCTAAGATCGAGAGTCCTCTTCAAGAATGCAAGCATTGAGCCACCAACTTTTGAGAACTGGCTCTACTAGTTAAGACAAATGTAACAAATCCAGCATCAGTAATGCTTAAATCTTCTGTGAAAGAATGCTGTTTAGAATTTACCATCAAGGAGTATGGTTTAATTACAGCCAGAAGTATAAACACTGAAACTCAAGGAGTATGGTATTAGTCTCTTGGCTGATATTTGAATTACTGAACTGGGACAATAACACTCCCCTTGCTAGTATCCTATGTTGTGCATAATTCAAAGTGGAAGCCAAGAATGGTTCCTTGAACAAAATCATACAGTTGCTTGAGTAGCATATAATTTTCCAGTGCCTTTTTAAACTGGCTTCAGCAGCAAGCCTTTTGACAGAACTCTCTAATCTATTGCAAGCACTTTCACCCTGTGCTGTGACATAATAGTGCCATTCTGCATCAATATTCTAATTAGTCTTATGAAGGCACGTGTTGAGGAGTTTTTTCCTGTTTTATATTTTGCAGCACAGTTGCCACAAAGGTAGAACATATAAAATATGTTAAGACAGTTTTTGCTTCAGCTCCAACTGAATGTTCCACCCCTATCAAACTACACTGTAAGTATGTAAATGTCTTTATATATGAATTATTTTTGTTGTTCTTAAATGGTAATGCAATGGTATGTCCAGTATCTTTGTAAAAGTGATCTATGGATTACGACTACTACTACTATTACTATTACTGAGATCAGGTTTGACTTCCAGATATTAAACTCAAGTGTATCATTTGTAAGTAATCATAAATGAAATATTACTTCAGATTTTTGAGTTCATTGTTATCCCTCGTAATACAGAACAAGGAGGTACAGTAGTCTTGACTGATGGTCCAGTGGTAGGACTGGATTTCATCTTAAATCACAAATGAGTAACTTTCAGCAAAATTATAGGTTATGAGTACTTCTGCATCTTGTAAGTTATTTTGTATAACCACAAATCTGGTTTGCCTCACTTTGTACACTGAAAATGAACTAACAATGAAAGCTGAAGCTCATCACTTCAGTGATGAGTCATTTAATGTTGCAAAGTAGCTAGCTGAACAAATTAATTCACATGTGAGAAGTTAAGAGTATCTTTCATATAAGGGGCAGTCAAATGAAAACTGAGGAGCACCCGCCACAATGGAACCAGGGGATGTGTTGTGTACATAGTTCCGCGTAGTCAGCGCGTACACAACTTTCCCAATAGAGCACGCCCCGCTAAGCACAACAGCGCAGGCACAGTGCTCGTCCATCTCCGCAGTATGAGATGGCGCTGCCATAAAGACAGACCAAATTCTGCTCCCGCCAATCCGTGTATTAATATGTAACATAGCCAATGATATTGCTGCTAACGTAGAACCTTTTCTCCTCGCGGATCACACTCGCACAGTGATATCTGAACGCACGAGGTATTATAACGAGTGTACAGACCTCCGATTAGTCAGTCTGCGTTTGTCTGCATTAGTCTGTAGCCAAGTTTCAGCCTGTGCCTAATAAGATGAACGTACCAAGACCAAAGGAACTTCAGATTGTCAATTGTAAATTACATCCAGAACCAAGTTAAGTTATTTTTATGCTTATTATTATTTTAATAAATGTTTGTGAAAATTAATCAAGTTCTGTTTGAAGTTGGTCATCGTCAATCTGCTACTCTAAGCGTGCAAGTGGCATTTCTATCGTCTGACCTAACGGCAGAAGATAAACACGCCACGATAAGACCACGAGACATATTGCTGACACTCGCCTACTTCGTTAGAGCGACAAGTCAAATAATCTGATGGTGTGTGTACCGAAGGTCTTACAGTACGCACATCACAGGATGGTTCCATACAAAAGTAATAACCACACAAGTAAGACATTTATCCCACTGGGAGACGAGACAGTCAATTCCTGTTTCGTAGACATGGTCGGCCACCAACAGATCCACAACTGGACCCCCCCCCCCTCCCCCTGCGGGCCAAAGGATTATAATAGATTTTTCAAAATTTTCCCGAAGAGTGAGCCAATTGGTGAAGGGTGCCTTACATGGTGTATCATGTCCATCGTGCATTGAGATTTTTAGCCCACTTTCTCGTCGCGCCATTGCAGTCCTGCTCATCCTCCATCTCATGGGCAAGGACACCTTCGTGGGTGCGTTTTCCTCCACCCACAATGCAGTGTCATTTTCTGCGCTGACGATGACCATGGAATTCTTTGCATGTCATATCCAGCATGGTAGCCAGACCTTTGTGGTGGAACTGCCATGTACCCTGTTGATTGTAGCCCCCTGACTACACAGGGACCGCTCTGCTGATGCCTACACCATTAACTCCTCACCTATGCCAAGGTGTAGATGCCCTGGGGCATTGGGATGCCCGGCAATGGCCGTCCTGCCAGGTGGCCTTTGCTGCGACTGGGTGGTGCCCGTGGGCAGGACCCTTGGGCGGAGTGGATGGCATCAGGGCAGATGACGCGCAATGGAGCATACCACATCATCACTGGCTGGTGACCAAGCGCCAGCAGTCCCTAAGCGTTCCAAGTCTCAGTCCAGTGCAAGGAAGTATGATCCTAAATCGTTCCCCTCCCTGGCCACACCATCAGGAACGCCAGGCTAAGGATGGCAGCAAACCTTATTCGCCCTGGTACCTTGTATGTACAAGAGCTGACTGGGACTCCTTTGTCTCAATGAAGCCCCACTTTTTTTGTAGAGCATTTAGAGGAGAAGTTTGGGGGGGTGGAAGGCTTGTCCAAAATGCGGTTAGGGTCAGTCTTGATAAAAACGGCATCCTCTGCCCAGTCACGGGCATTACTCACTTGTGACAAACTGGGGGATGTTTACGTTACCAACATGCCTCATAAGAGCTTAAATATGGTCCAGGGTATTATATTCTACCAGGACCTTGTTTTGCAGTCAGACGACAGCTGCGCGCTAACTTAGAGTGACGAGAAGTTCATTTCATCTGGCACGTCCATCGGGGTCCGAGATATTATCAGATTGCCACTGGTGCCTTCCTCTTGGCCTTCGAGGGTGACACATTACCCAAGAAGCTCAAGGTTATGGTCTACCACTGTGATGTCAAGCCATATATCCCTCCCCCAATGTGGCGCTTTAAGTGCTAGAAGTTTGGCCATACATCTTCCCGCTGTACTTCCAGCATCACATGTCGAGATTGTGGACGTCTATCCCATGCCAATACTCCAGGTGCCCCATCTCCCACAATTGCAGAGAGCATCATTCCCCTTGCTCGCCAAACTGCAGGATTTTACAGCGAGAAAGGAAAATCATGGAATGCAAGACCCTGGACTGACTAACCTACACGGAGGCCAAGAGGAAATTTGAGCACCTACATCCTGTGGCTATGACCACCTCTTATGCCACCACTACGAGAACAGCTGTAGCCCTATCAGTTCCGCGAATTCCAGTCGGCTCTCAGAACCGGAAGACTACACCTGCCCCCTTGATGGTGGGGGCACTTCCCTCCCTGTAGCTCCCACACCAACCTCGGGAGCGCTGTCCTCCCAACCATTGGGGACACCAGTCCCCATTTCTCAGCTGGAGAAGCGTCAGTCTTCTTCAGCTCCTCTCGCTAGGAAGGGGTCCCTTGGGTCACTCCTGTCCCGGGTTTCTGCTAGTGGGAAAGATGACACCCGCCAGTGGCTAAAGTGACCAAAAACAGCTGGTTTTAGGGCTTCATGATAATCCACAGGCCTGGAGACTGAATCAGTGAAGTCCTCCCAGCCAGAGAAACCCAAGGATCAGCGAGAGAAATCCAGAAAGGAGACCCCCAATACCAAGGGAATTGCGGTGGCACTCACACCATCGCTGCCTAAAAGCTCTGTGTCTGAGGATGAGGTGAAGATGGTGTCTGCTGATGACCTATATCTCGCCAGACCCTCAGACGAATGGATATAGCCAGTTCAGGAAATAAGTCGGTGGCAGCAGGTGACTCTATGGCTTAGACTACCTCATTGAGTGTTTCATGCCTTCCCAGTCTCACGATCACACCATCCTGCAGTGGAATTGCAGCTGTTTTTTCCACCATGGCAACTGTTAAGCTTTACACCTGCTTCCTGCATTGACCACCAGGAAACCTGGTTCCTAGCAATGTGGACCCCTGCTGTTCGCTGCTACAGGGGATATTACAAGAACTGTAACGAATATAATAGTGTTGGATGGAGTTTCGTTTATGTCCTGAACTCAGTATGTAGTGAACCTGTGCCCCTTCAAACTCCTCTTGAAGCTGTAGCGGTCAGGATGCGGACTACGCAGGAAATACCTGCAACAAATATCTCCCTCCAGATGTTGTGGTACCCCTGAATGTATTGGCTGCACTCATTGATTGACTCCCTAACCTTTCCTACTTTTGAGAGATTTTAATGCCCATAACTCCTTGTGCCTCCCCCCCATGAACCATGGACCTTGCCGTTGGTGGGGAGGCTTGTGTGCCTCAGCGATACAGATGGCCGTACCGTAGGTGCAACCACAACGGAGGGGTATCTGTTGAGAGGTCAGACAAACATGTGGTTCCTGAAGAGGGGCAGCAGCCTTTTCAGTAGTTGCAGGGGCAACAGTCTGGATGATTGACTGATCTGGCCTTGTAACATTAACCAAAACGGCCTTGCTGTGCTGGTACTGCGAACGGCTGAAAGCAAGGGGAAACTACAGCCGTAATTTTTCCCGAGGACATGCAGCTCTACTGTATGATTAAATGATGATGGCGTCCTCTTGGGTAAAATATTCCGGAGGTAAAATAGTCCCCCATTCGGATCTCCGGGCGGGGACTACTCAAGAGGATGGCGTTATCAGGAGAAAGAAAACTGGCATTCTACGGATCGGAGCGTGGAATGTCAGATCCCTTAATCGGGCAGGTAGGTTAGAAAATTTAAAAAGGGAAATGGATAGGTTAAAGTTAGATATAGTGGGAATTAGTGAAGTTCGGTGGCAGGAGGAACAAGACTTTTGGTCAGGTGATTACAGGGTTATAAATACAAAATCAAATAGGGGTAATGCAGGAGTAGGTTTAATAATGAATAAAAAAATAGGAGTGCGGGTTAGCTACTACAAACAGCATAGTGAACGCATTATTGTGGCCAAGATAGACACAAAGCCCATGCCTACTACAGTAGTACAAGTTTATATGCCAACTAGCTCTGCAGATGATGAAGAAATAGATGAAATGTATGACGAGATAAAAGAAATTATTCAGGTAGTGAAGGGAGATGAAAATTTAATAGTCATGGGTGACTGGAATTCGTCAGTAGGAAAAGGGAGAGAAGGAAACATAGTAGGTGAATATGGATTGGGGGGAAGGAATGAAAGAGGAAGCCGCCTTGTAGAATTTTGCACAGAGCATAACTTAATCATAGCTAACACTTGGTTCAAGAATCATGAAAGGAGGCTGTATACATGGAAGAAGCCTGGAGATACTGACAGGTTTCAGATAGATTATATAATGGTAAGACAGAGATTTAGGAACCAGGTTTTAAATTGTAAGACATTTCCTGGGGCAGATGTGGATTCTGACCACAATCTATTGGTTATGAACTGCAGATTGAAACTGAAGAAACTGCAAAAAGGTGGGAATTTAAGGAGATGGGACCTGGATAAACTGACTAAACCAGAGGTTGTACAGAGTTTCAGGGAGAGCATAAGGGAACAATTGACAGGAATGGGGGAAAGAAATACAGTAGAAGAAGAATGGGTAGCTCTGAGGGATGAAGTGGTGAAGGCAGCAGACGATCAAGTAGGTAAAAAGACGAGGGCTAATAGAAATCCTTGGATAACAGAAGAAATATTGAATTTAATTGATGAAAGGAGAAAATATAAAAATGCAGTAAATGAAGCAGGCAAAAAGGAATACAAACGTCTCAAAAATGAGATCGACAGGAAGTGCAAAATGGCTAAGCAGGGATGGCTAGAGGACAAATGTAAGGATGTAGAGGCTTGTCTCACTAGGGGTAAGATAGATACTGCGTACAGGAAAATTAGAGAGACCTTTGGAGAGAAGAGAACCACTTGTATGAATATCAAGAGCTCAGATGGCAACCCAGTTCTAAGCAAAGAAGGGAAGGCAGAAAGGTGGAAGGAGTATATAGAGGGTTTATACAAGGGAGATGTACTTGAGGACAATATTATGGAAATGGAAGAGGATGTAGATGAAGACGAAATGGGAGATAAGATACTGCGCCAAGAGTTTGACAGAGCACTGAAAGACCTGAGTCGAAACAAGGCCCCGGGAGAGCCAGTCCTGACAAAACTCTACCATCTGGTGAGCACGATGTATGAGACAGGTGAAATACCCTCAGACTTCAAGAAGAATATAATAATTCCAATCCCAAAGAAAGCAGGTGTTGACAGATGTGAAAATTACCGAACTATCAGTTTAATAAGTCACAGCTGCAAAATACTAACGCGAATTCTTTACAGACGAATGGAAAAACTGGTATAAGCCGACCTCGGGGAAGATCAGTTTGGATTCCGTAGAAATGTTGGAACACGTGAGGCAATACTGACCTTACGACTTATCTTGGAAGAAAGATCAAGAAAAGGCAAACCTACGTTTCTAGCATTTGTAGACTTAGAGAAAGCTTTTGACACTGTTGACTGGAATACTCTCTTTCAAATTCTGAAGGTGGTAGGGGTAAAATACAGGGAGCGAAAGGCTATTTACAATTTGTACAGAAACCAGATGGCAGTTATAAGAGTCGAGGGGCATGAAAGGGAAGCAGTGGTTGGGAAAGGAGTGAGACAGGGTTGTAGCCTCTCCCCGATGTTATTCAATCTGTATATTGAGCAAGCAGTAAAGGAAACAAAAGAAAAATTTGGATTAGGTATTAAAATTCATGGAGAAGAAGTAAAAACTTTGAGGTTCGCCGATGACATTGTAATTCTGTCAGAGACAGCAAAGGACTTGGAAGAGCAGTTGAACGGAATGGACAGTGTCGTGAAAGGAGGATATAAGATGAACATCAACAAAAGCAAAACGAGGATAATGGAATGTAGTCAAATTAAGTCGGGTGATGCTGAGGGAATTAGATTAGGAAATGAGACACTTAAAGTAGTAAAGGAGTTTTGCTATTTAGGGAGTAAAATAACTGATGATGGTCGAAGTAGAGAGGATATAAAATGTAGACTGGCAATGGCAAGGAAAGCGTTTCTCAAGAAGAGAAATTTGTTAACATCGAGTATAGATTTAGGTGTCAGGAAGTCGTTTCTGAAAGTATTTGTATGGAGTGTAGCCATGTATGGAAGTGAGACATGGACGATAACTAGTTTGGACAAGAAGAGAATAGAAGCTTTCGAAATGTGGTGCTACAGAAGAATGCTGAAGATAAGGTGGGTAGATCACGTAACTAATGAAGAGGTATTGAACAGGATTGGGGAGAAGAGAAGTTTGTGGCACAACTTGACTAGAAGAAGGGATCGGTTGGTAGGCCATGTTTTGAGGCATCAAGGGATCACAAATTTAGCATTGGAGGGCAGCGTGGTGGGTAAAAATCGTAGAGGGAGACCAAGAGATGAATACACTAAGCAGATTCAGAAGGATGTAGGTTGCAGTAGGTACTGGGAGATGAAGAAGCTTGCACAGGATAGAGTAGCATGGAGAGCTGCATCAAACCAGTCTCAGGACTGAAGACCACAACAACAACACAACTCCTTGTGAGGTAGCACCATGCTTACTGTCCGTGGCAGAGATGTCGAAAATTTACTGTTCCAACTCGATGTGTGCCTCTTAGATACTGGGGCCACCACGCATTTCAGTGTGGCTCATGGCAGTTACTTGGCCATTAATTTATCAATTTGCAGCCCAGGACTTCTCCCATCATCTATCCACTGGAGAGCACATGACGACCTGTGTGGTAGTGACCACTTCCCCATCTTCGTGTCACTCCCCTGGTGTCATGCCCATGGATGCCTACCCAGATGGGCTTTAAAAAAGGCAGACTGGGTAGCCTTCACCTCTGCTGTCACCTTTGAATCTCGCCCATGTGGTGCCATCGATGTTGTGACTAAGCAGGTCACTACAACGATCATTTCTGCGGCGGAAAATGCGATCTCTCTTTCTCTAGGGTGCCCCCAGTCAAAGACAGTCCTTTGGTGGGCGCCGGAAGTCACTGAGGCAGTTAAAGAGCGCCGGCGAGCTCTACTGCGACATAAGCGGCACCCTTCTGTAGAACACCTAATAGCCTTTAAGCGGCTATGTGCCCACGTTCACCTGCTTATAAAACGACGGAAACAGGAGTTTTGGGAGAGGTACGCGTCGACCATTGGGTGCCATACGTCACCTTCCCAAGTCTGGACGAAGATCAGACATCTTTTTTGGTACCAGACCCCAACAGGTATCCCTACAGTTAACATCAGTGGCGTGCTCTCTACCAATGCAAATGTGATTGCCGAGCACTTTGCTCGAGCCTCTGCGATGGAGAACTACCCCCCAGACTTTCACACCCTCAAATGGCAGATGGAAAGGAAAGTCCTCTCGTTCACTACACGCCACAGTGACCCCTATAACGCCCCATTTACAGAGTGGAAGCCCCTCAGCACTCTTGCACATTGTCTCAACACAGCTACTGGGCCTGATTGGAGCCACAGCAGATGATTAAACATCTGTCATCTGACTACAAGTGATATATCCTTGTCATCTTCAACCGGATCTCATGCAATGGCGTCTTTCCATCGCAATGGTGGGAGAGCACCATCATTCAGGTGCTGAATCCCGGTAAAAAGCCGCTTGATGTGGATAGCTATCAGCCCCACCAATGTTCTCTGTAAGCTGCTGGCTTGTATGGTGTGTCGACGGTTG
Source organism: Schistocerca nitens (assembly GCF_023898315.1). Taxonomy (NCBI): domain Eukaryota; kingdom Metazoa; phylum Arthropoda; class Insecta; order Orthoptera; family Acrididae; genus Schistocerca; species Schistocerca nitens. The sequence continues at coordinate 851,097,999 of NC_064617.1, forward strand.
GGTTGGGTCCTGGAGTCACGTGGCCTACTGGGTCCGTGTCAGGGCGGCTTCCGCCGGGATCGCTCTACCACTGATAATCTTGTGTCCCTCGAGTCTGCCATCCAAACAGCCTTTTCCGGAAGGCAGCATCTGGTTGCCATCTGTTTTTACTTATGTAGAGCATACAACACGACCTGGCGACAGACGACCTGGCAACAGCATATCCTTGCCACATTGTACGGGGGGGGTCTTCGGGGCCCGCTCCCAATTTTTATCCAAAAACTTACTGTCGCTCCGTACTTTCCGTGTCCAAGTTGGTGCCTCCCATAGTTCCTCCCGTATTCAGGAGAATGGCATTCTGCAGGGTTCCATATTGAGTGTATCTCTATTTTTAGTGGTCATCAATGGCCTGGCAGCAGCTGTAGTGTCGTTGGTCTCCCCTTCTCTATATGCAGATGACTTCTGCATTTCGCACTGCTCCTCCAGTACTGGTGCTGCTGAGCGGCACCTACAGGGAGTCATTCACAAGGCACAGTCAAGTCATGTGTCGTGCACTTCCGTCAGCATTGTACTGTTCACCCCGAACCCAAACTTTATCTTAATTAGGATCCACTCACTGTAGTGGAGTCGTATTGATTCTTAGGACTGGTTTTCGATGTCTGATTGACTTGGCTACCTCACCTACATCAGCTTAAGTGGGATTGCTGGCAGCACCTCAGTGCTCTCCACTGCCTGAGTAACACCAACTGGAGTGCAGATTGCTCTACACTGCTGCAGCTCTACAGAGCCCTTGTTGAATCCTGCATTGACTATGGGAGTCTGGTTTACAGTTCCGCGGCACCCTCAGTGTTGCATTTACTGAACCAGTGCACCACTGTGGTGTTCGCCTAGCGACGGGAGCTTTTAGAACGAGTCCGGTGACCAGTGTCCTGGTGGAGGCCGGAGTCCCTTCATTGCAGAAGCGACGTGCACAACTCCTCGCCAGTTATGTTGCACACACTTGTAGTTCTCCTGAGCATCCAAATTACCATCTCCTTTTCCCACCCGCAGCAGTTCATCTCCCTCATCGGCGGCCCAGGTCAGGGCACACAATTGTGATTCATGTGTGATCCCTTCTCTCTGAACTGGAGTCCTTCCCTTTACCACCTCTACTTGAGATCCATTCACATACATCTCCATGGTGTACACCTCAGCTGAAGCTTTGTCTGGACCTTTTGCATGGCCCTAAGGACTCCATTAACCCCACCGCTCTCCGCTGTCACTTCCTCTTGATTCTTGACGTGTTCCGGGCCCCTGAAGTTGTTTACACTGATGGCTTAATGGCTGATGGTAATGTTGGCTTCGCCTATGTCCACAGAGGCCATATTGAACAGCATTCCTTGCCCGCTGGCTGCAGTATATTCACTGCAGAGCTTTCGGCTGTATCTTGTGCGCTTCTGTACATCCGTTCATGTTCTGGTGAGTTGTTTCTTCTGTGTTCTGACTCCCTGAGCAGCTTACAAGCTATCGACCAGTATTACCCTCGCCATCGTTTGGTAGCGAACATTCAGCAGTCCATCTCTGCCCTAGAACGGTCCAGTTGTTCAGTGGTGTATGTGTGGACCCCAGGACATGTTGGAATCCCAGGCAATGAACTTGCTGACAGACTAGCCAGACAGGCTACACGGAATCCGCTCCTGGAGATGGGCATTTCTGAAACTGACCTGTGTTCTGTCTTACGCCACAAGGTTTTTTGGCTGTGGGAGACACAGTGGCATAACAGTATGCACAACAAACTGTGCGTCATTAAGGAGACTGTGAATGTGTGGAAATCTTCCCTGTGGGCTTCTCGCAGGGAATCTGTTGTCCTTTGTTGTCTCCACATTGGCCATACATGGCTCACACATGGTTACCTCCTCCATCGCGAGGACCCACTTCACTGTCACTGTGGCTCCCAAATGACAGTCGTTCACCTCTTGCTGGACTGCCCACTTTTAGCTGCTCTGTGGTGGACCTTTAACTTTCCCAGCACCCTAACTTCGGTGTTGGGCAACAACTTTAGTTTTACGTTTTATTCATGAGGTTGAGTTTTATCATTTGATCTGAGTTTTAGCCCATATCCTTTGTCCCTCTGTGTCCTCCACCCTACGGCTTTTAGGGTGGAGGTTTTAATGTGTTGCAGAGTGGCTGGCTTCTCCTTTTATTATTTTCATGGTCAGCCAGCCATGGTAATCTGCTTTCTTGTTTTTAATCTCCTCTCCCTGTTTCTTGTGTGTGTCTGTGGTTTTCTTGTCCTCTTTTGTCCATTGTAGTGTTTGTTGTCCTTCCGTCATTCTTCCGGTTCTTCCTTTCTTCTGTTATTGTGCCGTACATCTTCTTTGTTTTCTTCTTTCCCTTGGGTAATTGTTCTACTGGAAAGAGTTCCTTTCCCCCCATTTTAAACCAACCAACCAACCACAACTGGACCCACTTTTGCACATCCTTGTCTGATTCAAACCAATGTCCACACGTGTCTTTCTTCAGGTCACCAAAGATGTGAAAACTACACAGTGAAAGATCTGGGGTATATGGAGGCTGCTGCAGTGTTTCCTAACCAAATCACCGAGGCATAGCCCTTGTCATAGTGCTGCACATTGACTCTGATCCCATTGTTGAGGAACTCAATTAGCAGAGTTGCACAACAATGCCTGGCCCCACAATGTCAATCAGCAAATCCATTATCTTGCAACTCTGCTTGTTGAGTTCCTCAAACGTGGAACCACAATGAATGTGCAGGTGCCGTGAGTACACTTTGTAGAAACTGTGATGTGCCATAAAGTCGAAATGCCCAAGAATGCTGTCAGATGAAGTCATCATGTTGCACAATAATGCCCGCTCCACCCTGCCAATCAGACAAAAGCTACACTTTAGTGATTTGGTTGGGAAACACTACAACCTCCTCCCTACAGCTCAGATATTTCATGATGTGGTTTTCACATCTTTGGTGACTTGAAGAAAGACACGCATGGTGTCAGTTTCAGTTGGACGAGGAAGTGCAAGAGTGAGTAGGGCTGTGGATCCATCAGTACGGACCACATTCTACGAAACAAGAATTGGCCGTCTCGTCTCCCAGTGCGATAAATGTCGTAATGATAATTACTTTTGAATGGAACCATTCCATGGTCTCATTGTGGCACGTGTTCGGTTTTCATTTGACTGCTCCTTACACATGGTTCAGCAATAACATCAGTATCCAGTTGCAAATGACGCACCCCCCCTCCCACCCTCTCAAACTGCCAGTTACCAGTTTGCCATCATACACTGAAATAAAGAACATGCTTCTAGTGATCCATCCAATCCCCTCCCAAAATAGTATTCCAGTGCCCATCTTATCTACACAATATCCTACTATGTCCTTACATTACAACTATCCCCAAGAGTTGCCACATAAGTCATATGGAAGATACAGTGTAAGACCTGCCCACTGCACCCACGTGCACATGCTGCTACAGTCCAAGCTTATCTTATCCTGTCAGGGGCTGGACCACATTTGAAAGCAGTCATGTAATATACTAGCTCTACCATAATTTTTGTGAAGCCCCTCCCACTCTCTGTGTCATTGTGCACTGAACATAACTCCCTCCGCCTGAGGCCAGAACAAGCTCACTGTAGACACATTGCTATCGCATGCACCTGCTGCCTCTCCCTCCCAGGTGTCGGTCACCTTTGCCCATCACTATCTCCCACTCCCCACTTTGTTTCTCCCCTCGCCCACTCCACGTGCCACAACCTGTCAGCCCAGTTGAGCTTACATTATTTACGTTCCTCCAAGGACTTTCCATTAGCATAGGTAATATAGACAAAATGTAGATTTCCTTCTAAAATTCATCTTTACTAATGAAAACCATTTTTAAAAATGTAGTCAAGTAAAATACATGGAAATTGCAGTACTTATTTGTGTTCAACACAGGGAACAGTTCGGGCTATATCTACATATTTTGCTATCCAGATGAGGAGAGTTGTCAGGTACTGGAAGTGGTAAGGCTCTTTAAGGCACACGATCAGGCAGTGATCTCATTAGAGAGTGGCAGAAAAACGATGATTTCCACTGATAACTCTGGTGTTATTACAATATGGGCAATTGACGACAGCATGAGCCATCTTGCTACTATTCCCAGCTTCAGGTAGGTTTAATTGTAGCTTGAACCATGTTAAAAATAGGCCAGCAGTAATTTTGCAAAAAATACATAATAAAAACAGTCAAAAATGTATGAATTTTAACACAACACCTGTGTTGTGACAAATTCAATAGCACTCAGGCGCAAATGACATTGATACAGACTGAATTGCAGTCTCTTTACAGCATTTTGTAATCTTCCTCTAGTTTCAAAATAAGGTGCCATATTTTGGCCATTTCGGACAGCAGTCAGTACATGCCACAGTCTATCTGCAATAATATTACATTTAAGTTCTTGTATTGTTGTAATTTGTATGGCACAAGGGGCTCACTAGGGCAGGCTGCTCCAGCTCAAGTGTGCACTCGTGGGCAGTAGGGCACTCTGGTGGGCAGGGGTGGCAAACTGCTGCCATGCAGACAGTCAGGGAGCCTGGCTATGTCCTGTATGACAGCACTGCCATAACTGAGCACCTGTAAGCAGGGGTGTCCAATGACTCGCACATGCACAGAAAGTGTACAGTAGAGCTGCCTGACAGGTAGCCAGTACTAACTGTGCCTGCCTGTGTGTGAGCTGTAAGCTACTCATGAGAACCATGCCACATGAGGAACAGCCTGTCCTAGATATCAGCTGACTTACAAATTGAATACCTGTATTTATAAAAATGCCTGCATCATTATTGTTCCATGTCCCAGTGTTTACTTCTTTTCCCAGCATTCAAACACTGTTCTGTCAAATTTTATGCCCAAGAAAAGCACAACATTGAAATGGAAATGCTTCAAAAGAAATTTAAAGCAATAACACCTCCTAATAATGGTGAGGAACAACATTGCTTAAAGTGTAACATCTCAAAGTGTGGGTGAGTAGACAACAAAACAGAAATAAATGATAAACTCATGGAGCATTCATGGTGATAAAAAAAAGAGTATGAAGCAGTCAACTTATCCGAGGGCAGAGACATGTGAGGTGACGCAGCATCTGTTGCAGCATCTGTTCTGTTTTTGTAAAGTCTTTCAAGATTTGTTGGGGAAATAGTGTTATACACTAGTTCATCTGTTTAGAGATGAATGAAAACTATAAAATGTTACCCACAGTAATATTAGCATTGCAAAATAACATGGGTGATCATGAAATAACTTGCTAAACTGTGAAGAACATTGCAGAACTGAGGACCTCACAGTAGTGAATAACCGTCTTTCAAATTTGGCAAATGCTTTCCCAACCATGAAGACATTACTAAAAAGTTTTGTTGCTCAGATTCAGGCAGATGGTAGAATTTGTCCTTAACAGTGGTGATCTGGTAGAGATGACTAACAAAGCTGTTAACAGGCGAACACTGCTTGATGACAAGTGTGATGGTAATGTACATAGGTGCTGCACAGGAGCTTCACTCATCAGCACTTGAAACTGCGTTAACATATTTGGAGCAGCAACCTGCAGCCTCTGTAATTACATCTGCATACTTAAAAGAAAGTGGGAACTACACAGCTTTCAAGAGACCCTAAGCAGACAAAAAGGAAAAAACTTACAGAGATTTTAAAGTCTCAACAGTTTTGTTTTTTAATTACAGTGTCAAAAGCTTGTTTGTAAGGTTGTGTGTATGTAGGTACCAATTGCTTATTACATGTTTGTAGTTGTTTATTGTTATTATTATATTCATATAATAGAGGGAAACATTCCACGTGGGAAAAATATATCTAAAAACAAAGATGATGTGACTTACCGAACGAAAGCGCTGGCAGGTCGATAGACACACAAACAAACACAAACACACACACAAAATTCAAGCTGTGTGTATTTGTTTGTGTGTCTATCGACCTGCCAGCGCTTTCGTTCGGTAAGTCACATCATCTTTGTTTTTAGATATATTATTATATTCATATATACATAATTTTTTCACAGAATTAAGGGTTTTCTGTTACAAATAAGTATGTATCTAATATATGTAGTACCAATTTTGCTTCTTTTTTAATTTTTTGCTTATTATTATTATTATTATTATTATTATTATTTTTCATTGCAGTTATCTGAGGTTGTTCTGGCCATGACTGTCTTGGAATACTAGGATTCTGTTGTAGTAATATTACAGCATTTTGATTCCTCCATTCTTACCTAAGTTAAAGATGCTTTTAAATTGCTGCTCAGCCCCTTACAAATGTATTACAATGAAGTGCCAAAGAAACTGGTATAGGCATCCATTTTGAAATAGAGAGACATGTAAATAGGCAGAATAGGGCACTGGAGTCAGCAAAGCCTATGTAAGACAACAGGTGTCTGGCGCAGTTGTTACATCAGTTACTGCTGCTACAATGGCAGGTTGTCAATATTTGAGTGAGGCTGAACGTGGTGTTATAGTCAGTGCATGAATGATGGGACACTGCATCTCCAAGGTAGTGTGGACGTGGGGATTTTCCTGTTATGACCATTTCACAAGTGTACCGTGAATATCAGGAATCCGGTAAAATATAAAATCTCCGACATTGCTGTGGCCAGAAAAAGATCCTGCAAGAACAGGACCAACGACAAATGAGGAGAAATCCTTCAGTGTGACAGAAGTGCAACCCTTCCGCAAATTGCTGCAGATTTCAATGCTGGGCCATCAACAAGAGTCAGCATGCGAACTGCTCAATGAAACATCATCGATATGGCCTTTCGGAGCTGAAGGCCCACTCATGTACCCTTGATGACTGCATGACACAAAGCTTTATGCCTCGCTTGGGCCCATCAACACCGACATTAGCCTGTTGATGACTGGAAACATGTTGCTGGTTGGACGAGTCTCACTTCAAATTGTATAGATCAGATGGCCGTTTACGGGTATGGAGGCAACCTCATGAATCCATGGATCTGTTCAAGCTGGTGGAGGCTTTGTATGTTGTGGGCCATGTGCAGTTGGAGTGATATGGGACCCCTGATAAGTCCAGATATGACTCTGACAGGTGACATGTACGTAAACATCCTGTCTGATCACCTGCATCCATTCTTGCCCATTGTGCATTCAGACAGACTTGCGTTACGAACAAAAAAAACTGTTCTCACTCTATGGCCTCCGGTCAATGGAGCGTACGTCTTGCGTTCAATGTATCAACAGATCAAAATAATTATTGGTTTATGATTATAAATAAAACACATGAATAAAGATTAAAAAATTATTTATTTCAATTTCTATAATAATGTGTTACATCTCCAGTCACTTGGACTTTAGCACATCTTCCTGCACCTTTCATCCAAATACAAACACTTTCTTGTTCACTTATTTTACGATGATTTCTTGTTCTTAAATAAAATGACTGATTAGATACAAAGTGTGACAAACCCAAATCTCTATTATACACTTCAGAGACATGTAAAGTACGGTAAGATATTACATCTCTTGCATTAAACATTTCCAAACCAGTAACATTTTTCACTTTATTACCATCATAACGAACAACAGCAACAGTAATCCATCCATTGCCAGCTTGAGCTGCATCTAATTGCGTAAGTGTGAAATTAATAACACAACCACAAAACACTGATGGACCTTGCAAAATAACTTGTGATCCTTTGTTAGCAACTCTCACTTCCAGATCCTCTATGGCCTTGTAAACAGTTTGACGGCCACGCCGATATCTTCTGCTGTAGCGAGGCATCTCGGAACATGCAGTAGCACGTGCAGCTGCTCGCCGACTGACGTCGGCTTTGACTGTAACTTACTTATATGAGCGCGAGGCTCGTGACCTTGAGCGGTGGCGGTGCCGGAGGCGGCTTATCCCGTCTGCGCGCGGTAGGAGCTCTAGACCGCGCGCGGACGGGATGTGGCCTTGGCACGGCGCCAGCGCTAAGGCAAGGCAGAGTAGTGACGTCACACAGTGGTGACGCAATGCATTGCGTTACGAACAAAAAAAACTGTTCTCACTCTATGGCCTCCGGTCAATGGAGCGTACGTCTTGCGTTCAATGTATCAACAGATCAAAATAATTATTGGTTTATGATTATAAATAAAACACATGAATAAAGATTAAAAAATTATTTATTTCAATTTCTATAATAATGTGTTACATCTCCAGTCACTTGGACTTTAGCACATCTTCCTGCACCTTTCATTAGATGCAGCTCAAGCTGGCAATGGATGGATTACTGTTGCTGTTGTTCGTTATGATGGTAATAAAGTGAAAAATGTTACTGGTTTGGAAATGTTTAATGCAAGAGATGTAATATCTTACCGTACTTTACATGTCTCTGAAGTGTATAATAGAGATTTGGGTTTGTCACACTTTGTATCTAATCAGTCATTTTATTTAAGAACAAGAAATCATCGTAAAATAAGTGAACAAGAAAGTGTTTGTATTTGGATGAAAGGTGCAATTCCAGCAGGACAATGCAACACCCCACATATCCAGAATTGCTACAGAGTGACTCCAGGAACACTTTTTTGAGTTTAAACACTTCTGCTGGCCACCAAACTCCCTAGACATGAACATTATTGAGCATATTTGGGATGCCTTGAAACATGCTGTTCAGAAGAGATCTTACGGATTTATGGACGGCCCTGCAGAATTTATGGTGGCAGTTCCCTCCAGCACTACTTCAGACATTAGTCGAGTCCATGCCACGTCGTGTTGCGGCACTTTTGCGTGCTCCCAGGGGCATTACACAATATTAGGCAGGTGTACCAGTTTCTTTGGCTCTTCGGTGTATAATATAGATCTATTCCTCTTACCTGATGGACCTGGCTGAAAGCTCAGGAAATTCTGTATTTGAATCATCCTTTTTTATGGTCTGATAAATTAATTTTTTTAAAAATTGTTAGCTAGTAACAATCTATCTCTTTTTGAAAGATTATCTATTGCTAACTGTTGAGTACATGCTTTCAGTTCAGTTTGCACATCTTTGGTGAACTGTGACAGTGTGGTAATTGCGGGGTATCTCTCTGGCCACCTCCGCCTATTTGAGAGCCCATCTGGTCAGCTTCTTTATGATGTGACAGCTCATGCACGTCCTGTCACAGCTCTCGACTTTACACCTGAAGCTGGATTATTGTTATCTGTATCGGAAGATTCTTTTATTAGAATCTGGCAGTTGGAACCCAATGATAAATTGGTAAGTATTGCAAATATCAGATTGCTAAAATGTTGCTTAGGTCAGTAAGACTTGTATCTATGGGTACTTCATCAAAAAATCTGTATAGCATTGTCTCATCATTAACGTTATTTTAGCCATAGGTACACTGTGCAGACTCTCCACCCTATGAGATTAAAAAGTAACAGCTTCAACAAAATGAAATGCTAATGAATAACACATTCATAGTATATACTGGGCTTGTTAAAACTGATGTCTTAAGCATAAGTAATCAAATGTCTGTCCATTTTATAAGGAACTACAAAAGCTGATGGACATGATAAATAAAATTGGCTTTATTTGTAAAAACAGTAATTAAAATGCAATGGTTTGACATAAATCTTTCCATAAGTTGTAGGGACAGAAGGAGAATCTTGCCTTGGCAATATGGGTACCATCTAAGAGCATTTTGTACATTCAGTAAATGCAAAATTATGAGATGAGTTTTTTGGGAAGAAACATATTTATAAATTCAACAAACAAGGGTAGTGACATAGGTTAATAATTGATTCTGTGGTAACTAATGAGGAACTTTGTCCCACAGCTACCAGTACTCAACTGGGAAAGAAGATGTACCATAATGTTAGGCAATTATTTAATAATCTCAGAGATATTTAAGTTACCTACATAGAAGAAAATGAAAGCAAAGATAGAGCACAAACATCAGAGTGTTACTAAACATATATTTTACAAACTGACAGCAATTTACACCAAAGCAGACTAAACAGAAAAATTCTGTCAGCAGATAACATAGAACAGGAATGGCTTAACACAGAAAAAGATATTGAAGTAGTTAGTTCCATAGATTATATTCAGAATAAACTACATTATGTCCTGCCTGATACTACTTAAGTCTCACTACCTGCCTAACAACATCATAGACCTTCATTTTTCTCCTTATCTCTTTGAACCTGATCCTGTTTCTCAGACTCACTCCAAGCATTGCTCTCTCTGTATTGCCATTTGACATACCCGGAACCAAATTGCACTGCTTTTTGTAAGTTTCATTGTTTTGAGCCCATATGTTGTTACTGGCAGAATGCGTGTGTCAGACTTCCCTTTTTGAATTTATAGGGATAGGCAGTTTACGGATGATATCTGCAAAGCGAAGGTGGATGAAATGTTTTCCATCTATGTTGATACCTTTCTGTCCCCAGGACAGACACTTGAACACATCCTTCAGAGCCATGGTGAATAATTTAGGTGATAATTGTGTCTGCTTGTCTGACACCTCTCCTCAAAAGAACTTCTACACTGGTCTAGTCTTCCTTTATTTTCACATTTAGAATGGCATTCTCATAAATGTAGCAAATTAAGTGGGTATATCTGTAGTCAGTGTGAGCTCTGTCCATTGCCCTCAACATTGTGTAGGTCTTGACCATGTACAGTATTCCTCTATGGTGTAGAAGGATTTGTTAAGGAGAAACATCTGAACATGTGAAAACACTTCTGCTATCTATCAGTCATTTTATTTCCATGTGTCAGCTTTATAACTGCATATTTCACCCATTTCTGTGCCAAAGTTAGATTCATTAAAGGGCAATGCAGATTATTTTTCCTTCAAGTATTCTATTTGTGAATGTGTCTGTTGCTCTGAAACCCAGATAAATTGTTGGTAACAAATTTCTTAAATGGATAAATGTACTGTGTGGTACTGGTTAATATTCCCAGCTTTTTTAAAGAGATGTCTGCAAGATATGTGTGTATGAACTCCACGTGTAATTCTATTTACTTTCTTTTGTGCAGGTCCTAAAAACCACTAAGAGTAAAATAGGTCCTATATTGAAAGATATCACTTTTGAACTTGATATGGAGGCAAACTCTGTTTCTTCCATCTTTTAAACATGTGTTAGGGAGAGAAAACAATGTCAAGAACCTGGCACAAATAGAGAAGAGTGTTAACACTACAGTGAATACAAATATGAGTTGTAATAATATAAATGCAAGAAAACAGTGTAGACAGATTCTACATAAATCATCGCACACTGTTCTAGACTGCCATTGGGGAAATTGATTCTTAGTGGTCCTCTACAGCAGTTGTAGCATTCTTCCATTTTCAGTTTATGGACAGACTGTATTGTCTCAGAATGACCTGCCAAGTCCTCTTCTGTAAGTAGAAAAAATAACTTCACTGAGTACATGTATCTAAACTGGAGTTATTCTAAGTTTATTGAGTACTTATTTGCAATGTTAAGTGAGTTTTGTGTAAAAATATGTTCCAATAAACAATGGCTGAGAAGTGCTCAGTTAGTAAGTATGATGTCAGTGGCCTGTATAGTGTTGGTGAGAACAGAATTAGATTGGTAAATGTGGCAGCTTGCTGCTGTCAGTCATTGACAGCTTACTGTAAACCCATGGAACCATGTTATAGTCACTTGTTGGTGAATTAATGAATGAACAGAAATTTACTGCCCTTCTCTTAACTTAATCGTGCTGCTGGTATACTGCACAAATCTCTTCCAGTCAGGAATTGCTAGCACTTACAGAGGGACTGTGCTGAGTGGAGCCACTTACCAAAAATCCACAGTATATCTTGTAAGGTAGGTGTCAATATGTCAAATATAATGGGATTGACCATGTTTAAATGAAGAACACTGCTTCTGTCACAGTGGGAGTCAATCTACACCTCTGGACCTCATTGGGAGACCTGAGACAACAGTGATGCATTTGACACCCTCAAGCTGTGAAAAGTACTCCAGCATTGAAAGTGGAGCAAGTGAAATCAACATTGTCGAATGCATATTGTTAGTGTGTTACCATTTAAGCAGGCTCTTCAGTGTGGTAGACAGTTGACAGCTCCAACCATTGAGATTTTTTACATAATAGCTCATTTAACAACTGCAAATAAAGACTCAGTAACCCGTAAATAATTGCACTACCTAAACATGATCTCAGCGAAATTATTTTGTGTACTCACATGAGAGAACTGAACAGGAAATGTGGAGGTCTGTGTGTAAACTGAAAAGTGGGAGGCATTTGTGGTGGGGGAAGTTAACTTTCCCAGAAGAACACTACAGTTGCTGTACAGGATGACTAAGGTTGGTTGGTTTGGGGAAGGAGACCAGACAGCGTGGTCATCGGTCTCATCGGATTAGGGAAGGATGGGGAAGGAAGTCGGCCGTGCCCTTTCAGAGGAACCATCCCGGCATTTGCCTGGAGCGATTTAGGGAAATCACGGAAAACCTAAATCGGGATGGCCGGACGCGGGATTGAACCGTCGTCCTTCCGAATGCGAGTCCAGTGTGCTAACCACTGCGCCACCTCGCTCGGTAGGATGACTAAGAATCAATTGCCCTCTAACATTGTAGAACAATGTGCAAGGATCCACATAGATTCTGTCCATAAGCATGTCTTGCATTAGTATTATTAGTAATTCATGTCTGTATTCCACCACTTTGTGGAGAATAACCCCCTCCCCGGAATCTCTGCAGACTTCATTGACAGGGATTCATAAGAGAAGCTACAGAGGGGATGGTATAAATTTGGGAAATGAGACAGTCAAGAAAAACATAAGAAAGTTACTTTTAAATGTCCCCCCACCCCATGCCCAGTCAGGATTTTTAGTATGTTGTTCTTTACACTCCTCCTACCACTGTACAACAATTTGTGACTACATGATTTTTTTCTTTAATTTTCCTTTATTGAATGGACTATAATAAAATTATCTTCAGGAGGCAATGTTCCAGTACTGCCAGTAGATACATTTAGAAGTGATCAAACTAATCCTATCTTTCAGAACTGTCATTTCCTTCATCAAGAGGAATAGTTTGGTAAAAATTAGAAAACAGTTGTGTTCCTCTCATCCTACCTTTCCTCCTTGATAGAGAAAACAATAGTTCTGAAAGTTAGGAATAGTTCTTTTCACATTTTAAATATGTCTATCAACAGTACTGGAATTTCATCACCTGGATATAAATACTGGTCAGGCATTCTGTCTCTTTGTAATTTATAGTTTTATCAAATGCATTTTCCTTTGATACTGTGTGATTGTAAGTTACACAGCTTCCACCATATGTGTGGCATTACTAAAATTTGCTCAAGAATTGGGCAAGGACAAACTAACACTATATGGGTGTGAAGTGTGGGTATGAACTAATTGGGACATGTCTTATATACAAGCAAGTGAAATGATACTTGTCATGTGTAAATTTCAGTGGTAAAGGAGTCCATGCACCAAAAACCTGAAATATTGATCTGTTGACGAATACCCCCCCCCCCCAAAAAAAAAAAAAAAAAAAAAAGACAACTTGCTAACTTTCAGAATAAATCTCTCTCTCTCTCTCTCACTCTCACTCTCTCTCTCTCTCTCTCTCTCACACACACACACACACACACACACACACACACACACACACACACACACACAGTGCTGGCCACATACTGCCAGGATTGCAGTGGCAGTTGTGTCAAAGGGGTGGGTAGAGGGGAAAAAGAGAGGCCGGGAGGCAACGTGTTGGGGATGGCTAGCTAGCAGCTCGAATGGAGACAGCCAGTTTGTTGCCTAGGAATGCAGGAGTAAGGTGCGGTAGATGCAGGGACTAAGCATGGGTGCCAGAGCTGGTGGGGAATGGCTAACGGTGAAGATGATGTGGAGACATAAATTGGGAGAGAATGATAGACTAGAGGGAGGGGAAGCTTTGGTGGAGGGTGCGGAGTGGGTTAGTGAAAATCAAGGCTGGGCATGTTATAGGACTGAAGGTTGTGTTGCAAGCTGGTAGTGGAAGGAAGGAGACATGTGGCCTGGGTGGCGAAGCAGCCATTGAAATCAAACATTACGTTCAGTTGTGCCAGCGGGTGGTCAACTTTGTTCTTGGCCGTGGCCATTTATTCTGGTGGACAGTTGGTTGGTTGTCATACTGATTTAAAAAGCTGTGCAGTGATTGCAGCAGAGTTTGTACATGGCATGATTGCTTTCACATGTGACCCTGCCTCTGATGGGATAGGACAGGCCTGTGGCAGGGCTGGAAGGAAGTGCTGGCTGGGTAGACTGGGCAGGTCTTGCACCTGGGTCTTCCACAGAGATATGATCCCTGTGGCAAGCGGTTAGGAGTCGGAATGGTGTAGGGTGGACTAGGCTGCCATGTAGATTGGGTGGGTGATGGAACACCACTTTAGGAGGGATGGGAAGGATCTTGCATAGTGTATCCCTCGTTTCAGGGCATGATGATAGATGAAGCCCTGGCGAAGGATATGGTTCAATTTTCCCAATCCAGCATGATATTGTGTGATGGGGGACAGTCCTTTGTAGGAGGTTGTTCAGAATGGTGGGAGGATTAGAGTGTGTGATTATGTGGCACTGAAAATTTGTGTAGAATGCTGTCAGATCTGCAGATTTGTTGTAAATTCATATTACATTAATGCAAGTTCAGCACTAACTTCAGTATGATTTTTGAGAAATGAAAGTTCAGGTTGAGGTATCACATCACCACATGGCACCATAATGGATGCAATAATAATTTTTTCAAAAAGGGAGCAGCACATCTGTTTTCTGTAGAACTTAGTAGAGTGAAATTACAATGAAATGAACAAAAACGTCTTGTGAAAGAGGTGGTTGAAATTCACAGGTATGAAAGTTTCAGTGCTCAATGGATGCATTCTTGCTTTAAGCAGAATGTCCTTTGTGCTGTTTGTAATCTATAAATTTATTTAAAAGTAAACGAACTCATTTGCATACACAATACTCTGTTAAACACATGGAGAATAAGGAGCCACAGTACTAAGAATTATGTTTTGTGTCTCTTTCAAGATATAACTATGCAAATTTAGATTGGTTGTACTACACACACAACATTTGCTTCATGGAATTTTTATCATTTCTTTCATATTCCACCAGAAAGATGTCTTATTTATGAATACAGGTTAATTGCTTAATTGTATCCTGACAATAGTCTTTTGATTACAGCTGTTATTTACTTAAACTCATAAATGTTTGCTTTGTGGATGAAGTCAAACAACACACATTCAGCCACTGTAAATGGGTTTTTGCAAGTCTGCAATGAAAGCAACATAGAGCAGCAAAGCTGTGACTGCCAGGCACCACTGCCAAGTCAGCAGCAATTCATGTTGCTAATAGTGCCCTATAAGCCACTGCCAACTTAGTGCAGCAACCAGGCTGAGTGCCATAGCACAAGGTCCACTGTGAGCCATCATTCGAGAGCGTTCATACAAAACTAAACTGCTACATTTATGCCAGCATATGTGTATTATAACTGCTCATAGATTCCTCATTTCTCTGCTCTTTTCTTGTAGTGACATACAGAAAGCAGTTATGTTGGGAATAGTAGGTAAGAGGCTGAGGGATGAATCTATGAAATGTGTGACATGTATTCAGAGTAACCTGCCAGGCTGTGCACCTTATGAAGTGAAGTGAGTCACATGACATGGTATGTTGGACTTGTCGATAAAGAGTGCAGTGCAACAGGCAGTGCAGCTATAGCACTTGACTGAAACGTGATAAGCCTTGGATTCCAAACAAATATAGTCAGGTGTAGGCTAAATTTTGTAAAAGTGGAGTTGTCACAACATTAAATATGTGAATGTGGCTAGATGTTCACAGAGTGCCTGTGTTGTCTGTGGAGCTGCTTTTTTATTTTCATTTCTGCATCACACTCCATCTGGTCCTATCTTTAATTCCTTTTATTTGTAAGGTACGTCAAAGACAAATGCAAATCATACATTAATTGCATTCAGGACTGAAGGTAAAAATAGGAGTGAGTAGTAGACCATGTCATGACAGTTGCTGCACAATTAAGGTATTATCTTAAGTAGGATTTTTGACTCTACATCACATGAGAATTGGTGAAAAGCAGTGATTTGTGGGGATTAGGCTTAGATACCAAATTGATGGAATGTGACACCACTGACATGCCAAGTCCAAGGTCCATCAAGTTTGATGGCAAAAAAGTCTCCCCTGGATAAGTGTTTTAACCAGTATAGCATAAGGACAAGATCAAGGTTGTGAGGATGGAAGAACTCAGCAAATCACTTGATATCAGTGAAAAGTATATGATGAAAATGTAATTACTAATTGTCCAACAGGTAAAGATTGAATTGAGGCAAAACAGGTTGAAGCTAGGGCAGTGCATGTACTGAATAAAATATGTCACTCAAAATCAAACAGTGAAAAATCTGGGATGAAATAATGACGATATTATTATGATAAGGATAGATTGCTGTTCACTAAACTGAGGAGATGTTTATAGTTAAAGACAGGGACAACAAAAAGACAGCTATACATATGAGCTTTCAGCCCAAAGGCCTCCTACTGAAGTAGAAAATGCACAACACACACACACATATGACCATCATCTCTGGCCATTGAGGCTGGACTGCATAACTCCAACTGCACCTGATGTGAGAAGCAATCTTTGGGTGGTGGGCATAATGAGGAGGCTGGGGCAGTGAAGGGAAGGGATAGTAGGGTAGGGTAGGGGTGGGGTGGGGTGGGGGAAGTGCAGTGCTACATGTGGAATCATGCAGGTACGCAGTGGAACAGGCTAGGGCTGCTAGGTGCTGTGGGCAAGGGGGGAGGGAGTGGTAAAGGCGAGAGGTAGAGGGGAAAAAGACTAATGGGTGAGTTGGCGCAATATAAGACTAGTGTCAAATTGGGAGCAGGGAAGGGGATAGATGGGTAAAGGACAGGGGCTAGCGAAAGCTGAGGACATGGGGTATTGAAGTGAAGCACATTGTGGTGGGCAGCATGTTCAGCACCTCGGTTGTCCAGCTGTCTCTTGGCTACAGTTTGTCAATGGCCATTGATGCGGACAAGCAGCTTGTTGGTTGATATGCCCACATAGAAAGCTGTGTAGTGGTTGCCGCTTAGTTTATAGATTACACGATTGCTTTCACAGGCAGCTCTGCGTTTTATGGGATAGGTGATGGCTGTGACTGGAGTGCAGTAGGTTGTGGTTGTGGTGGTGGTGGTGGTGGTAGGAGGATGTATGGGACAGATTTTGGTTGGTGTCTTTTATATAGGAGGGTAAGGTGTGAGTAATAGGCTAAAGATGTTGGTCAACAAGAGTAGTGATTCTCTCAGTGGGGGCACAGTTACTGGCCACTGGGTGGTTGGCTTTATGGACTTCAGGAAGCATGTAGAAGGTAGGAGTGCAGGGAGTGGTAGGAGTGATGAGAGAGAGAGAGAGAGAGAGAGGGAGAGAGAGAGAGAGAGAGATAGAGAGATTTATTTTTTATTTTATTTTATTTTTTTATTTATTTTATTTCATTTTATTTTTTTTTGGGGGGGGGGTGTATTTCTGAGATGAGTCTAAGGATTTGAGGAGAGATTTGAGATCCTGTTGGATTTATGGAATAGGGTCACTCTGGCTGGGTTTGCTGGTGGACAAATCTGACAGTTGGTGGAGTCCCTAAGTCAGGTAATCCCTTGGTACAAAACGACAGTGGTGGAGCCTTTGTCGACTGATTATAAGGTTGGGATCAGTTTTTAGGTAGTGGATTGCAGTTTTTTCTATAGATGTGAGGTTAGTTTCTGTGTTGGGGGATTTGCAGAAGTTTGAGGTTAAGAAATTCTGGAATGTTAACAGGTGCCGATTTGGGGGCTGTTGGCATGGATCATGGATGGATGGAGGAGTGAACTGAGCCAGGCAGGGTTCAACATTGGCTTTGTGTTGAGTCTGATTGGTAGGGTTGGTGGTGAAAAAGCGTTTCTGCTGTAGGGATCAGGAGAATGAGAGAAGGCCTATAACAAGTCCAGTATGATTGAATTTGGAAGTGGGGCAAAAAGTATGGCCTTTGGAAATGGCTGATATCTATGTGGGTCTAAGGCTTATTGAGAAAAAGTTTGATAACTGTGTTTCGGGTCTGTTTAGGTTCTGGATTCTGTGTGGTGGTGGGAGGGAGTTTCTGAAGATGTGGTAAATGTAGTAGGTCTGCGAGGCAGGGTTTATCAGCTATGATGGAGAGGATGTGGGAGAAATTAGAATTGATTACTCTTAATCGAGAATGATGACACCTTCCAATGATAGGCATACCATCACATGACGAATGGTGGTGCCCTCTATGTGCTCTATAAATGCGAGAGTACTTGGAGCTTCAGTGGCAGTAGCCGGACGACCTCAGAAGATGTCTCCCGCAGATGGAGACAAAACGTTCGGTGGGAATTTTATACGTTGACCACGGCCTCTCAGCCCGGAAGTTTTAACTGAAGGTATTTGAGGATCATTCCAAAGTAGAAGAGCAAAGACCAAGTATCATTTAGCTGGGTAACAGGCACTATTTCCAGATAGGCACTGAGCACCTAGTAAACTGCCAGTGCAGCAGAATACACTTGTAGAGATGAGTTAGGTAGCGGAAATGGTGGGAGAGATCACCTCCAGCCATCTGCACATCCGGCAGGGTTACTATAGCAAGAACACCGGGCTACCTAATTCTGTTCCTCTCATTATCACTTCACTAACTCTACTTACATGACACCGTAAAAAAACTACACTGCTTCCTATAAGATAAAATTACTATCTTCTGCACTTTGGTACCATGAGGTTCTTTAGTATCTCAACCTGTATATCAGTTTTTCAATAACCCAGAAAAACTAATGCTAACCCCTGTGTCAATGTATCGCTAGTGCACGGTGAAGTTCTGATGAGACTACAGATAAGACACCACCCCACACTTCCACCAGAAGGCATTGTGAATGCGGTTATTGACTGATCTTCAGCTCTACCACAATAATAAAAGGAAAATCTTAATTAAGCAAAGTGCATTGAGACAGTAAAAAAGTAATGAATTTTCTAACTATGCAGTACAGGGCAGGGATCAAAGCTACAAATTTCAGTGGTGCAATAAACCGTTAAAAACACCTAGATCTCTGTTTTTATGTCTAAAAATGTATTGCAAGCAGCGTATTACCAAAAACAAACAAACTTTTAAGCAGTCACAACTTTCTGTGTGATTGTAATTAAATTATTTCGATTATATATTTCTTTAAACATTTATTAATACTTTAGTTAACACTGCACCAAAGCTACTCGAAATTCTAATTAAAATTACTCTTCATCAATAAAATAATATTTCCTCCACCAGGACATGCATACATACAAAAAAAGAATACATACAAATAGTTTTCTTTCTCTAGATTCCCACTTAATTTACAAAGGAAATATATCTAAAATTTATTCAGAGTCCTTATGTGTGCAAGGAGAAAAAAATATCGGCATCTTCTGGAAAAAAGAACACAGTTCATATAATTCAAAGCCTCGAAAAAAGTAACACCTCATAGACTGTGACCATACGTCTACATCATACTCTGCAAGCCATCAAATGGTTTTTGGTGGAGGGTACTTTCAGTACCACTAACTGATACCGCCAACCCTGTTCCACTCGCGAATAGTACGTAGGAAGAATGATTGTCAGTAAGCCTCTGTATTTGCTCTAATTTCTCGAATTTTGTCCTCATGGTCAATATGCGAGATGTATGTGGGGGAAGTAATATGTTGTCTGACTCCTCCTAAAAAGTGCTGTCCCGAAATTTTAATAGTAAATCTCTTCGTGATGTACAATGCTTCTCTTGTAACGTCTGCCAGTGGAGTTTGTGTAGCATCTCTGTAATGCTCTCTCACCAGCTAAACGATCCTGTGACGAAATGTGCCGCTCTTCATTGGATATTCCCTATCTCCTCTATCAGTCCTATCTGATAGGGATCCCAAATAGATGAACAATACTCAAGAATCAGGTGAACAAGCACCATATAAGCCATTTCTTTTGTGGATGAGTTACATTTCCTTAAGATTCTTCTGATGATTCTGAGTCTGGTGTCTGCTTTTCCCACTATCTGTTTTGCATGGTCCTTCCACTTAAGGTCACTCTGGATAGTTACATGTAGATATTTTATGGCAGACGCTGTCTCCAGCTGTTTGTCATCAATAGTGTAGCTGTACAGTAGTGGATTTCTTTTCCTATGTATGTGCAGTATGTTTTCATTTATTTACGTTCAGGGTCAACTGCCAGAGTTTGCACCATTCAATCAATTCTCTACAAGTCGCTTTGCAAATTTTTACTATCTTCTAACATTGCTACTTTGGTATAGACAACTGCATCATATGCAAATAGCCTTAAAGTGCATCCAATGCTTTCTACTAGATCGTTTATATATATTGTGAACAGCCATGGTCCTATCATACTTCCCTGTGGTATTCTACCATAGTGTTGGTGGAGGGGAGGTGGCAGTGGGGAATCGGGACTGCACCACACTCTTGACCTTGACATGCGACTGGCATTGATGTTTGAGCGGCAGTTGAAGAACAAAGGACAGTTGCCCAGCAGATGTTGACAGTTGATCAGGCCAAATGGCTCAACTGGATGATGCCTACCTTGGTACGTGGATGGGCACATATAAATAGCGTGCCTCAGTGACTGCTAGTTTTGCTGTTGGCAATGGAGGTGTCATGTGTGCACCCTATTTGTTGGACTGCTGCAAAGTCATCATAATACAGATAACGGTCATTGCTCTAGTGAAGTCATCAGCCGTGAGGAAATTCCAGTACTAGTGCTGAAAGTGTATCAACTTTTGCACTGTGTTGGTATAGAGGAGTATGCGAATAAGCAGTATGACGTGTAAAACACATGAAAGACCACAAAATCTTGAAGTTAGTGTATGAATACCAATGATGTCAACTGGAAAGATCAGTACAAAAGATGGCACAGTTGAAACAAAAATGATTAAAAAGCCAAAAACATTGAAGGGAAAGAATAAGAAGGATGGTACAAAATCCTTAACATATCGCTTTACTTTCTACCTTTTCTTATATTGCAACAGTAGACCAGCCCAACCAGTTTATCACTAATCAGTGTTCATGAACTGACAGTTTTGCCAGCTATGCAATACTTTCTCCATTCACTTGTGGTGGTTTCTTCAAAGGTGACACCATCTCAACATACCAGAGACTTCTCAGTGTTTTTGAAACAGCTTATTACCTTAATAAATAAGATGGGAAACAGAAGTAAATAAATTATGTTATTTGCTACATGTGAATTTCATAACCTAGTTATGAGACTATCCGTATCATGTTGTTGTTGTGGTCTTCAGTCCTGAAACTGGTTGGATGCAGCTCTCCATGCTACCCTATCCTGGGCACGTTTCTTCATCTCCCAGTACTTAATGCAACCTACATCCTTCTGAATCTGCTTAGTGTATTGATCTCTTGGTCTCCCTCTACGATTTTTACCCTCCACGCTGCCCTCCAATGCTAAATTTGTGATCCCTTGAAGCCTCAGAACATGTCCTACTAACCGGTCCCTTCTTTTTGTCAAGTTGTGCCACAAACTCCTCTTCTCCCCAATTCTATTCAATACTTCATCATTAGTTATGTGATCTACCCATCTAATCTTCAGCATTCTTCTGTAGCACCACATTTCGAAAGCTTCTATTCTCTTCTTGTCCGTACTATTTATTGTCCATGTTTCACTTCCATACATGGCTACACTCCATACAAATACTTTCAGAAATGACTTCCTGACACTTAAATCTATACTCGATGTTAACAAATTTCTCTTCTTCAGAAACGCTTTCCTTGCCATTGCCAGTCTACATTTTATATCTTCTCTATTTCGACCATCATCAGTTATTTTGCTCCCCAAACAGCAAAACTCGTTTACTACTTTAAGTGTCTCATTTCCTAATCTAATTCCCTCACCATCACCCGACTTAATTTGACTACATTCCATTATCCTCGTTTTGCTTTTGTTGATGTTCATCTTATATCCTCCTTTCAAGACACTGTCCATTCCATTCAACTGCTCTTCCAAGTCCTTTGCTGTTTCTGATAGAACTACAATGTCATCGGCGAACTTCAAAGTTTTTATTTCTTCTCCATGGATTTTGATACCTAATCTGAATTTTTCTTTTGTTTCTTTTACTGCTTGCTCAATTTACAGATTGAATAACATTGGGGAGAGGCTACAACCCTGTCTCACTCCCTTCCCAACCACTGCTTCCCTTTCATGTCCCTCGACTCTTATAACTGCCATCTGGTTTCTGTACAAATTGTAAATAGCCTTTCGCTCCCTGTATTTTACCCCTGCCACCTTTAGAATTTGAAAGAGAGTATTCCAGTCAAAATTGTCAAAAGCTTTCTCTAAGTCTACAAATGCTAGAAACTTAGGTTTGCCTTTCCTTAATCTTTCTTCTCAGATAAGTCGTAAGGTCAGTATTGCCTCACGTGTTCGAACATTTCTACGGAATCCAAACTGACATTCTCCGAGGTCAGCTTCTACCAGTTTTTCCATTCATCTGTAAAGAATTCGTGTTAGTATTTTGCAGCTGTGACTTATTAAACTGATAGTTCGGTAATTTTCAAATCTGTCAACACCTACTTTCTTTGGGATTGGAATTATTATATTCTTCTTGAAGTCTGAGGGTATTTCGCCTGTTTCATACATCTTGCTCACCAGATGGTAGAGTTTTGTCAGGACTGGCTCTCCCAAGGCCGTCAGTAGTTCCAATGGAATGTTGTCTACTCCCGGGGCCTTGTTTCGACTCAGGTCGTTCAGTGCTCTGTCAAACTCTTCACGCAGTATCATATCTCCCATTTCATCTTCATCTACATTCTCTTCCATTTCCATAATATTGTTCTCAAGTACATCGCCCTTGTATAGACCTTTTATATACTCCTTCCACCTTTCTGCTTTCCCTTCTTTGCTTAGAACTGGGTTTCCATCTGAGCTCTTGATATTCATACAAGTGGTTCTCTTTTTTCAAAGGTCTCTTTAATTTTTCTGTAGGCAGTATCTATCTTACCCCAAGTGAGATAAGCCTCTACATCCTTACATTTGTCCTCTAGCCATCCCTGCTTAGCCATTTTGCACTTCCTGACGATCTCATTTTTGAGACGTTTGTTTCCCTTTTTGCCTGCTTCATTTACTGCATTTTTATATTTTCTCCTTTCATTAATTAAATTCAATATTTCTTCTGTTACCAACGGATTTCTACTAGTCCTCGTCTTTTTACCTACTTGATCCTCCGCTGCCTTCACTAATTCATCCCTCAGAGCTACCCATTCTTCTTCTACTGTATTTCTTTCCCCCTTTCCTGTCAATTGTTCCCTTATGCTCTCCCTGAAACTCTGCACAACCTCTGGTTTAGTCAGTTTATGCGGGTCCCATCTCCTTAAATTCCCACCTTTTTGCAGTTTCTTCAGTTATATTCTACAGTTCATAACCAATAGATTGTGGTCAGAGTCCACATCTGCCCTGGGAACTGTCTTACAATTTAGAACCTGGTTCCTATATCTCTGTCTTACCATTATATAATCTATCTGATACCTTCTAGTATCTCCAGGATTCTTCCATGTATACAACCTTCTTTCATGATTCTTGAACCAAGTGTTAGCTATGATTAAGTTATGCTCTGTGTAGAACTCTACCAGGCTGCTTCCTCTTTCATTTCTCAGCACCTATCCATATTCACCTACTATGCTTCCTTCTCTCCCTTTTCCTACTCTCGAATTCCAGTCACCCATGACTATTAAATTTTCATCTCCCTTCACTACCTGAATAATTTCTTTTATCTCATCATACATTCCATCAATTTCTTCATCTCCAGAGCTAGTTGGCATATAAACTTGTACTATTGTAGTAGGCGTGGGCTTCGTGTCTATCTTGGCCACAATAATGCGTTCACTATGCTGTTTGTAGTAGCTTACCCGCACTCCTAATTTTTTATTCATTATTAAACCTACTCCTGCCTTATCCCTATTTGATTTTGTATTTATAACCCTGTATTCACCTAACCAAATGTCTTGTTCCTCCTGCCACCAAACTTCACTAATGCCCACTATATCTAACTTTAACCTATCCATTTCCCTTTTTAAATTTTCTAACCTACCTGCCCGATTAAGGGATCTGACATTCCACGCTCCGATCCGTAGAATGCCAGTTTTATTTTTCCTAATAATGACGTCCTCTTGAGTAGTCCCGCCCGGAGATATGGATGGGGGACTATTTTAGCTCCGGAATATTTTACCCAAGAGGATGCCATTATCATTTAACCATACAGTAAAGCTGCATGCCCTCAGGAAAAATTACGGCTGTAGTTTCCCCTTGCTTGCAGCCGTTCGCAGTACCAGCGCCAGCAAGGCCGTTTTGGTTAGTGTTACAAGTCCAAATCAGTCAATCATCCAGACTGTTGCCCCTGCAACTACTGAAGAGGCTGCTGCCCCTCTTCAGGAACCACACATTTGTCTGGCCTCTCAACAGATACCCCTTCGTTGTGGTTGCACCTACGGTATGGCCATCTGTATCGCTGAGGCACGCAAGCCTCCCCACCAACGGCAAGGTCCATGGTTCATGGGGGGATCAGTATCATAACAAGCATTTGTTCCTCAAGAAGGTAGTATACATTAAGTACTCTGTTCATTGCTCGGTATGTACAACTATCAAAATCTAATCACTGGTGGACTTTCAAAATCCATCATCTGAAATCTGCAGGAATGAATCATTAAGGCAGCAATAGAAATGATTGAAGAATGGTTGGAATCAGTTGCCATAGCTGATTAAAACTGACACTGTATAAATTCTTTAATATCTGTTGAATAACTACCCTTGATTGAATCTTCTTCACCAGCATCTAAACAATAAACTGCCCCCTTAATCAGTGCCAGAATTGAACAGAATAATGGCTGCCATATAGACTGAGATTGACCTCCCAGCTGCTAGTGAAAGGACGGTTTTCTTAAAAAAATCTGTTCCCCACTGTTTAATGATTTTGCACACAATGAGAAAAAGAAAGAAAGAAGGAAAGGAAAAAAAAAGAGAGTGGCTAACCTTATTTGGTTAGATTATTAATCAGCTCTGAATGACTTGTGCAAGCTCTCTCTGAAGATTATTTCTTATTTACATCTAGCACCAAAAAAATCTAAGTGAGGTTTCATACTTTATTTGTAATTAAATGTCCCTCATATGTTAAAGTATTTATTAAAATCCTAGTAGTTAACTTTCAAAGCATTCACAACAGATTACCAGAGTTTGGAGTGCTCCTAAAAAGCAGTGAAGCTCACATGATACAGAAAGCTGGAAACACCTAAGGGTGACAGCAGTGAGATTTTTCGGGAAAATTTAAGTATATATTGAAAGGATATGCTTACGGGAAATGGAGGTGGTGTATTTGTTGCATTAGACAAGAAAAATAAAATGCATCAGGGTAGAAATGGAAGCCTTATTCAAGATGTTTGGGCAGGACTCAGTATCAGCGGGCAGGCATAAAATAGTAAGTGGATCCTTCTATCGACCAGCAGACTCACCTCTTCATGTTACTAAAAACTTGTTTGCTTGTACATCAGTTCCCCAGTTATATTTTAATCATTGGAGACTTTAATCGCCCAGCAATCAATTGGGAAAATTACAAGTTTATTAGTGGTGGGCATGGCAAGACATCTTGTGAAAATTTACTAAATGTCTTCTCAGAAAGCCACCTAGAACAACATTATGAAAAGGATAGTTGCTACTCACTGTATAGTGGAGATACTGAGTCACAGATAGTAACAACAAGAAGACTATCAGAAAATGAGTTTTCGGCCAACAAGACCTTTGTTGAAAATAGACAAAAAACACAC
Organism: Schistocerca nitens; assembly: GCF_023898315.1. Taxonomy (NCBI): domain Eukaryota; kingdom Metazoa; phylum Arthropoda; class Insecta; order Orthoptera; family Acrididae; genus Schistocerca; species Schistocerca nitens. The sequence continues at coordinate 851,123,770 of NC_064617.1, forward strand.
ACACATGCGCGCACGTGCAAACACAACTCACACACAAATGACCATAGCCAGAGTCTGTCTTCAGTGGCCGGAGTCTGTGGTCAAGTGTGTGTGAGTTGCATTTGCATGAGTGTTTGTGTGTATGTTGTCTATTTTTAACAAAGGCCTTATTAGCCGAAAGCTCACTTTCTGACAGCCTTTTTGTTGTGCCTATCTGCAGCTCAGCAGCTCCATTTTTCCATTGTTTAACCATCTACAACAGATAGTTTAGAACCACACTCATGATGGGAATCTATTAGATCTGATGGCAACAAACAGACCTTACCTTTTTGAGAATGTCCACATTCAAACTGGCCTCAATGACCATGAGGTACTTGTAGCAACACTGATTAACACAGACAAAGGACAACTAAAACAAGTAGGAGGATTATGTTCAGTAAACTAGATAAAGAGGCAGTAGTAACATATCTCCATGAGCAACTTGAAACTTTCAGAACAGGGTATGAGTGTGTACAGGAACTATGGCTCACGTTTAAAAGAATAGTTGACCAATCTCTGGATAGGGGTGTACCCAGTAGAATACGTCATGATGGGGGAGGCCTCCTTGGTATACAGTCACCATAAAGAAACTTATAAAAAAACAGAAACTACTTTATAATGGGTGTAAAACAAAGCATAGGGCTATTTACAGAGAGATGCTGAATGACACACATTTGGCTGTCAAAAGACCAATGCTTGAAGCTTTCAGTGATTACTGTAGCATAATACTGTCGAACAACCTTTACAAAACCCAAAGGAATCCTAATCGTGTGTCAGGGCTGTAAGTGGCACCAAAATTAGTGCCTAATCACTCATATACAAGACAGGCACTAAAACTGGAGGTAGCAAAGCAAAAGCAGAAATGCTGATTTCCATTTTCAGATGTTCCTTTACAAAGGAAAACCCAGGAGTATTGCCCTAGTTTAATTCTCTTACCACTGAAAGATAATGAAATGGATGTAAGTGCTAGGAGCTTTGACAAACAGCTGAAATCAGTAAAAATTAAACAAAAAATTATTGGAAGAAAGCACAGGTCAAAACTGTCTGCAAGAATGGTAGTAGAAGTAGTTCACGAAACTATTCGTCCAATATCCTTGAAATAAATTTCTTGTAGAATCTTAAAACATAGCCTGAGGTCGAACATAATGAGATATATCTAACAGAATGACCTCCTCCAGGCAAACCAGCATGTATTTTGAAAACATTGATCGTGTAAACCCAACTCACATGCCAAACTGAAAGCCACATATCAAGGCAGTCCGGGATATGCAGTCTTTCTCAATTTGCAAAAAGCGTTTGACTCAATACCACACCTACATTTACTATCAAAAGTACAATTGCATAGACTGTCAAGTGAAATTTGACTGGATTGACAATTTCTCTGTGGGTAGGACACAGAGCACATTGTATTGGATGGAGATTTATTGACAGGTGTAAAAGTAACTCCAGATGTGCCCTAGGGACGTGTATTGAGACCCTTGCCATTCATGCTGTATATTAATGACCTTGCGGACAATATTAATAGTAACATCAGACTTTTTGCAGATTATGCAGTTATCTATAATGAAGTACTGTCTGAAAGCAGTAGCAGAAATAGATTTGATAAGATTTCAAAGTGGTGCAATAACGGGTAACTTGCTTTAAATGTTCAGAAATGTGAAACTGTGCACTTCTCAAAATGAAAAAAACATAGCATCCTATGACTATAACACCAGTGAGTCACAATTGGAATTGGCCAACTCACAAATACCTGTGTGTAACACTTTGTAGGGAAACAAATAGGATTGCTCACATAGGCTCAGTCGTAGGTAAAGCAGGTAGCAGTCTTTAGTTTATTGCATACAAATCACTTGTGCAATGCATCCTAGAATGTTGCTCAAGTGTGTGGGACTATACAGGGCAGGGTAGAATGAACGGTCATGGTTTGTTTGACAGTGCGAGACTGTCATGAAGATGCTGAAAGAGCTGAATTGGCAGACTTTTGAAGACAATCCTGAGAAAGCCTACTTACAAAATTTCAAGAACTGGCTAGGAATATAATATAACCTTCTACTAACCACTCCTCTGGGGATTCTGAGGACGTCATCAGATTAATTACAACACACACAGAGGCATTTTCACAGTCATTTTTCCCACACTCCACAGGTGAATGGAAACCACTTCACAGTGGTTTGCAAAATTTAGATGTAGAAAATTAGCATTTATGGGAATTGATTGTCTTCCCCTCAGGTTTTTATCAACTTGAAATTATAATACTTTTATAACATTATCAGCTAAGTGAATGATGAACATTTCAGAATCAGTCTAACAAAGAATAATGAAAAATTTATTTTGTTAGTGTAGTTCATATTTTCTAAGCTTTCAAAAACATAGCATGTTCACTCTGAAATCAATGTGGTACTGCTGATATTTGAAATTGAAATAACTAGTTCTATAGACTGTTGATGCTTTCAATTCTGTTAACAGTGTATGTGGGTGCCTGCAACAAAGTTGTTAAGAAGTAGCCAACCTTCTTCTTCCCCAACAGTGTTTCCATCATAACAATGTGATATGAGGTGTCTGAATGAATTGTGCAGAGATGCCAACTTTCAACAACAGCTACACATTGAAATCATATTCAACTTTCATTGCAAAAGTAATCAAAGAATGTCTTAGATTACTTGTATTGGCACCTTATGTTATGTGAAAACTGATAGTAAATTCAGCTTTTGTTTCATGATATCTCAGTGATCATTTAATATGTTATGTCACTCATTTCCTCCATGCCTTTTCAAATTTGTTTAGTAGTGTCCTAAGTCTTATGAATTATATTATTCACAGTAATATATTATTTATATTGATCATTCACAACATTATAGCCATCCATCCATCCATCATTAGAAGGAGCACAGATAAGCCATGCGGAGAGTACAGCATGTTACAAAATGGAGAACAATGTTTTAGTGTATTACAGTGTCCCAACAGGGAAATGTTCTGGCTAAATATTTTCTTCATTAAATAATTAAGACTTGCTTAGTAGCTGACATGTTGACTTCATAATCGTAAAAAAAAAAAAAAAAAAAAAAAAAAAAAAAATGAAAATTCGGGCATTTCTTCCTTCCAGAAGCAGGAGACATACAGCTCACTAATCTAATTATTGTCAGGTTACAGTGCACATGTACAGTGAGCACAAGTTTTTTATTAGAAGCTACAGAGTTAGCTTATTCTCAGTCCTTTTGTGAAAGAATAATTCGTACTAATATTATATGACATCTGCAAGGAAAAATTATTTACGAATATTGTCAGTGATCTTGCAAGATCTGACAAACATATCAATTTTCCACCAATGAAGTTGGACCAATTGCTACAGGACAAAAGAAACACAGAACAGTCGGAAATAATGGATGTTCTACTTTCAGAAGCACAGGAGGAGATGTTCAACAGAATCCAAAAATATGAAATGATCAAAAGATATTTCTTGGAAAAAAAGGCGTATAACAGAGTCAACTTTCTTATATTTCCCTCTGCACATTTCATCTTTACATAAACTTTCCATTCTTCCAGTAAACTCACACTTTCCATCCAGCTTATCTGCTCCATTCTCCTCCATGTCCACATCTCCAAAACTTCTAGCCTTTTTTCACCCTCTCAATTCAGTGTCCAAGTTTCTGCCCCCATAGAGTACCACACACTAGGCAGAAACATATGGAAACCTTTTCCTCACACCTTTATCAAGTTTGCCACATAATAATTTTCTCTTTCTAATGAATGCCTCCTTCACTATAGCAATGCAAGTTTTCCCCTCCTGAATGCACCTCAAGTCTTGAGTGATGGTACTTCCATGGTACTCTTACTTGGGTATTAATAACTTGTCGTATCTAAATATTTGCCTGTCTCCTTCCTCTGCTGATCACTATACTCTTTGTTTTTGCTTCATTCAGATATTTTAGCATATTATTTACAGTTTTTTCACTTTCTGCCATTTATATCATATTATTGGCAAATATTATACGTTCTTGTTCTCCTCCCGCCGATATGTACTCCTCTTCTTCCATCTAAGCATTTCAAAATTGCTGGGATATACTGATGTACTTCTCTTAATTCTTTATTTCATTGCAGCTTTTAAAATATGTAATATGTACTAAGTATGTCAAGTATTTTTCCAGTTATTTTTCATGCAAGTGTCTCAACTGGAGGAAAAGTGATTAGTCATGGTAAATTTAATAAATGTGCTTTCTTTCTTCACAGGTTCAGCACAAGTCCACTGTACATGTAAAGGACAGACTCATAGTTGGCTGCCAGTTCTTGAACAGCAAGGGCACACAGTTTTGCGTGTCATGTTACGATTCAGCAGAAATCCTTTGCTACAAAACATAACAATGATGATGATGATGATGATGATGATGATAATAATAATAATAATAATGTTCACATTACATCTACGAGATTTTTACTCATACAAAGGTCAGCAGGATAACAAGAGAAACATCTTGCACCAAGTCTGAAAATAAATCATTCAATGAACATTTAGCATTTCATCAGGGGAAAAAATGGCTGAGTCAGTAATGAAAATCACAGTTTCAGTAGAGTCATTGCAGTGATAATTAAGGTTTTTAAAAGGTATATGTTATTTCATAGAGGTTACAGAACTAAAAAGTTTTATTTTAACTGCAAAGCACTGAATAGATTCAATGTTTTTGTATCTGCAAGAAAGGAAGAAACATTGGGGTTTAATGTCCCATCAACAGTGAGGTTATTAGGGTCACAAGCTTAATTGGGAAAAGGAATTGGCTATGCCTTTTCAAAGAAACCAACCCTGAATTTGTCATAAGCAATTTTAGAGAAACCTTGGAAAACTTAAGCCCTTGTGTCCTGAATATAAGCTCAATATCTTACCCCTGTGAAGCCTCACTTGGTTTGTATGTGTGGAAGCTAAGAACATCTTAAGATATTGCCTAACATGTGCTTTTGGGAGACTGAATACTTCATTCATCACCAGATCATAAAATTTGTCACTCAAAAGAGTAGGAGGAGACCAAAGAAATACGGAATACTGTACTGCTCTCTCCCAAGAATATTGTGCATATAATGAAATCATGGGAGGAAAAGTTAATTTAGTGTGCAACTTAGTAGCAGAAATGTTCCATCTTTCATGCAAGTTATGAGTGATTGAGGCTGCTGTGAGTTTATATTAGCCTGTGGATCATGAATGTTCAGTGGACACTGACAAACTTGAGCCTTGATTTAAAGTGCTCTTGTTCATCCTGGAACCACTGTATTGTGCAATGCAATTACACAAGTTTAAACTGAATTCCATTGACAAAATTAACTTTTTATCCATATTGCAGTGAATATATCTGCACAACAGTGCAAAAGTCGACAGTGGGCCATTCCGTGCCAAGTGGTCTAATATCGAGAAATGTTCCCACACGAGCATCATGGATTTTGATGAAATTTTGTATGAACATTCACACATGTTCTCAATTAACACTGGTAAAGCTTCAGTTTCAGAAATTCAATACTTGCAGAGATATAGTCTCTTGTTTGAAACCATAGCACAGCATCCAATAGTGCATCCTTGAATTTTCAGCAACTTTGAGATGAGATATCTCTGTAAGTATTTGCATGAAAGAAACAAAACTTGGCCATCTTATACAACTTTTAGAACTCTTTAAAGTAAAATATTAAGAAAAGGATTTCTGAGCAATTTTGATATAGATAATTTGAAGCAAAGTTGGGCAAAAAAATAGCTGTTTAAAAAAATGCGAACTTTAGTTTTTTATATCTCCAAAATTAATTGTGGGATGTAATGAAACTTTGCACACCATAACTCACCAACACAAGGTCCTAGAATATAAAATTTCATTCTCCTATTGCTTTCCATTATTTCACAAATCTAGGGTAAAGTTGACGATTTTTCAAAAAGTGCTAAAAATGGGTATTTTTAGTCACATTTTTCAAAAAAGTGTTTTCTCCAAACTCTTCTAAACTATGGTCATTAGAAAGAGCATATTCTAAACTATCTAGAAAAGTGGATTTGGTTTTGCAATGCAAGCATATAAGGCCCTAAAAAGTAGCATCATCAAAGAGGCGCACTGGAAGTTTGAACACATTTTTCTGGCACTCAAATTATACCTGAAACCTTTTATTATGCCTAATAAATGTTTATTAGTGCCTTGAATAATTGAAATAAAAAGATCTGGTAAATAGGCAATGAGACTGTCAGAAAAACTTTAAAACTATGAGAAGCAGCCCTTCTGCTCTAATAAGGCTTCTCATTTGTATTAAAAGAGAGAGAGAGAGAGAGAGAGAGAGAGAGAGAGAGATCATAAAGAATTCAATGAATAATAGCTTCATATTTTTTATACTTCTCAAAAAAATATTTACAAGTGGAAAATGAAGACCTAATTTTTGGATTCAATTGAATAAAACATTTTTCCAAAAAAGAATCGGTTTGCTTCAATCATGCATCAAGTGATGTAAATTTTCCAATCAATATTGCAGAGATTTTAATACCTAGGTGTTGTAACCTGTGAATTTTTGTCTTAAAGTTATTAGGGAAACATGTGAAATTGGTTGGTTAAACATCTAAGAGTTTTAATTTTGTATTTAATCACACTTAAATGTAGCCTACTACCTTGGTAAATACGTAACCACTAGTTTCACAGAGAAAATTCACAAGATTCACTGTTCATAGAAAATATAATGGCAACAGTTTCTTTAACAATCAGATTGTTTCATTATTGTGAGCCTTGTTTGAACAATCAGTATTTCAGTGGTGTGTTTGCAGCATAGTGAGTGGGTTCTCTTGACTGAGTGTGGCTTGTTAAGTGATTCGTAAGACCATCAAAGTTTGTAATCTAATTTACAAAAAATTGTTTTGATTGTGTCTTTTATAGCATATATCTCTTATTAGATTTTTTCATTGGTATTATACATTGTGTATAATTTCATTCAGTAGCAATTTGTCTGAAATTTAAGCAGATTATAATTTGCACTTAGAAGCCAAATACATTACTTAGTTACTGATTAGAGATGGATGCAGAAGGGAACAGCATACCTTCCTGCTCAATTGGAGGAGGTAGTGAACAAAGTGTCATGTCACTTTCTTTGCTAAAAAAGCTGCTTTAAAATGGTTTGCGGATTTTAGTGATGAGGAAAAAAGAGTTGTTGGTCCGACGTTCTGAAGCAAAGCTGGACAATACCTCTCAAGTTTGCCTACACCATGAAGCCCTGTTATTGACACAATATGAGAAGTTACAAAAAAATGCTTCAATCCCTTTGGGAAGGCGAATCATAATGTTAAGGCAGGAATTTGCACTCTTGATACTGAAACAGCTAATAAGGCTTCTGATATGTTGAAGAAGCAGCTTGTTAATAACATAAAGCCAGGTCAGAAAATTTGTCCGGCTTGCAGGACTACCTTAAATAAACACTTGGACGAAGCTTTATCAGCCTCATCATCACATTCTGATGAGGACTTTACACCAAAAGAAGAATTAAATAGTAGCTTATTGTCTATTGGTATTTCACAGCTACAGAGATAAGCCCCAATATGTGAAGAAGAAAATTCAAAAGGCTCAAAATGTGATTAAAAACAGAATTGTAAATGCAATGGGAGCAAACCGACAAATTGAAGATGCTAGTGAAATTAAGGAATGTGGAAACTGTGCCAACTATGCACATTTGCTGACTGAACTGAAAGCCAAGATGCAGAATGCAATTCATAAAGAACAGATGCAAATTTTAACCTTGGTACCTGTAAGTTGGACAGTAGCTCAGTTCGGCGTGTCCGAAAGAATGGTGAAGAATGCTCAGAAGCTTAAGGCAGAGAAGGACATTCTGGCACTTCCCGAAAATAGGCAAAGCAGGAAATTACCAGCAGAAGTTGCTAGTAGAGTGCGAAATTTTTTTGAAGATGATGAGTATAGTAGGGTGTGCCCTGGAAAAAAAGATAGTATTTCAGTTAGACTTTTAGATAGAAAGAAATACATGCAGAAAAGATTGTTACTTTGCAATTTACAGGAAATGTATGTTATCTATAAGAATATAAATTGTCCAGAAATAGGGTTCTCAAAGTTTTGTGAACTTAGACCCAAATGGTGTGTAACAGTAGGATCAGCCGGAATGCATGCAGTTTGTGTCTGTGCAATTCACCAAAATTTTAAGCTTACACTTAGCGGAGCTGGTATACGTGAAAATTATAAGGAGATTCTCAGCAAGACAATTTGCAGTTTGAACTCTAAACAGTGCATGCTACATCGCTGTGAAAGGTGTCCTGGGCCAGAAGCTATAGCATCTGAAATTGCCAGCTATTTCCTAGATCACGAGCGACAGGAAGTTGTTGCATTTAAGCAATGGATACATACCGATTGGGCCACACTGGACACGAAGCAAATGGTAGTGGATGAATTTATTGAAGATGTAAAACATAAAATATGGAGTCTGTCATGCCATCATTACATTGCCAAGCATCAAAGCTTGCATCTTAAAGGCCTTAAATGTCATCTGAAAGACAAAGAGCTTGTTGTCCTAATGGATTTTGTAGAAAATGGACAAATTCTTACTCCCCTAGATCTGTTTCACTTCTGCTCTGAAAACATTAATGGAATTAAATTTGTTTTCGTCAGTAAAGATGAAATTGAAAAAAAAAAAAAAAAAAATATATATTGTGTCACAAGAAGAGAGGTTTAAACTTGGACAAACTGTAGCAGCACTAGAGAAAATCATCACTTTTTACCTATTGATGAAACAACGATTCAGGTCAGCAGAGTTTCAAATGATTGTTCATCCTTTCTAGCTAAAATGGGTCACAGTAATGAAGGAGGCATATTAATGTCTGCTCTCCAACCAGGACAATATGTTGCATGCATCTATGAAAACATGTGGTGGATTGGGAATATCTGTGAGACCTCCACAGAGCAAAGGGATGCATTAATAAACTTTATGCACCCACATGGTCCAGCAAATTCATTTTATTGGCCACCAAGAAGTGACAAGTGCTGGGTTCCAGAACACCACATTATTGCAGTTATTCCAGCTCCATCAGTAAATTCGTCTGGCCAGCAATACACCATTCCTCTTGATATTCATCAGAAAATTAATGTAGCATATCAAAAATTGAAATAGGTTAGAGGAAACAATCTAAGGAACCCAAGAGTGCCTTCTAATTTTACACAGGGCACTTAAATAATTTTGCTATCAGGCTTGGGAACCTGTGTAAAGAAACCCTTATCAGGCTTGGGATCCTATGGTAAAGAAACCCACCTGTGGCCGTTGTTGCTAAGCTATCGGGCGTGGCCCCTATGGCAGTGGGAATGCTGGTTTTCTCAGGTGAAATGAAACTAGCAGTGGTTAAGCCACCATGGACCACAGCAACTCATTTATACACTTCTTTTCCATCAGTAAGCTGGTGTTGTTCATTAAACAGGCAACTAATAATGAGACGAGGTACTGGCAGAAGTAAAGCTGTGAGGACGGGGCATGAGTCATGCTTGGGTAGCTCAGTTGGTAGAGCACTTGCCCGCGAAAGGCGAAGTTCCCAAGTTCGAGTCTCGGTCCGGCACACAGTTTTAATCTGCCAGGAAGTTTTGTTTTAATAATGAGATGATTATGCAAATAAATTTTACGATTTACATTCATTCTTAATAATAATTGTGTGTGTGTGTGTGTGTGTGTGTGTGTGTGTGTGTGTGAGAGAGAGAGAGAGAGAGAAAGAAAGAGAGAGAGAGAGAGAGAGAGAGAGAGAGAGAGTGAGAGAGTGAGAGTGGGGGGGGGGAGGTGACAATTAAGAAATAACATTGTTTCTATTTTTATTCTTTTGCTATTCGGACTTAAGCTAGGTCCTATTCATCAGGACTTCTTATTTCACTTATCCCAGACATTAATAAACATGTATAAGGCAAAATAAAAGATTTCAGGTATAATTTGAGTGCCAGAAAAATGTGTTCAAACTTCCAGTGTGCCTCTTTGATGTGCTACTTTTTAGGTCCTTATATGCTTGCATTGCAAAACCAAATCCACTTTTCTAGATAGTTTAGAATATGCTATTTCTAATGACCATAGTTTAGAAGAGTTTGGAGAAAACATTTTTTTGAAAAATGTGACTAAAAATACCCATTTTTAGCACTTTTTGAAAAATCGTCAACTTTACCCTAGATTTGTGAAATAATGGAAAGCAATAGGAGAATGAAATTTTATATTCTAAGACCTTGTGTTGGTGAGTTATGGCGTGCAAGTTTCATGTACATCCCACGACTACTTTTGGAGATATAAAAAACTAAAGTTCGCATTTTTTTTTTTAAAAACAGCTATTTTTTCGCCCAACTTGGCTTCAAATTATCTATATGAAAATTGCTCAGAAATTGTTTTCTTAATAATTTACTTTAATGAGCTCTAGAAGTTGTATAAGATGGCCAAATTTTGTTTCTTTCATGCAAATACTTACAGAGATATCTCATCTCAAAGCTGCTGAAAATTCAAGGACGCACTATAGAAAGCTGTGCTATGGTCTTAAACAAGTGACTGTATCTCCGAAAGTATTGAATTTCTGAAACTGAAGCTTTACCAGTGTTCATTGAGAACATGTGTGAATGTTCATACAAAATTTCATCAAAATCCATGAGGGTCATGTGGGAGCCTCTAAACCACTAGGCATGGAATGACCCCAGTATGTATTACGTACGTTGTTTGGAAACAAACATGTTTCATTCACTTACAGTACTTGCTGTTAATAATAGGAATGTCCATTTTTCTGTTTGCCCTCAAGTTTGCATTCAGTACTGCTCGGTTCTATCTCCCTTTTGTTTTTTCAGCAGTGTTAGTTGTACATTGACAGTTACCTACAACAGTATGGACAGGTTTACTGATGAAGACTTGGCCAATACGCAAATTGTGTATATGGGTTGAACGAATGCAATGAAGAAACGGCACAGCAGTGTTATTCTGTGCTGTTCCAGCAGCCACTGCAACCATATCACAATACTGTTCATCTGAGGGTTGCTGCATTACTCTGTATTTTGGATTGTACACTGCATTAAAGGCATCTCACAAAAACAAAGATAACTGGGGTAACAAATCAAGTAAATCATCATCATATTATTAGTCTGGAAATGGAAACCACAAGTCCTTTACTAAAATATTTAGAAAATATCACTCAGAAATCTACAAAATTTTGTTGGAGAAGTTCAAGTTCACTTTTACACATTCATATCACCACCAAGTACAAATATGAACAAGAAAGTGTCTTATTACACCCAACTGATGATTTTATGTGATTCATTTTGCTGGATGAAACTTGTTCTTGGTTGTTTTTTACTTTGTACGTGCAATGTTTTACATAGTTTATACAGTGCTGATATGTGATGAGCAAATATGGTATCAAACAAATGATTTTCACTGTATAAATAGATGCCCTGCAGAGTGCAAATGATTCTGGAACAATCAATTCAACTTCATATCACTAACTTAATAGGAACATACGGATTTAATTGAACAGAATTACTTTTAGACAAGAACAATGTGAGTAGTCTCCTCATAAATGGGTTAGGAAGTATGGTCCAGAAGTGGCTGCATAGCACCTAACAAAACTACTAATCATCAGCAACAATTGATTTTGTAATCACAACAACTGATACAATACATGGAACCGTTAGTACTGTGAAGTATTCACACTTCGAAAATGTTTTTGTTTTCTCTACCCCCGAATTATTTTTGATACTTGGGTGTTTAACATACTTGAACCATGTACTGTGCAAGTGTGCCATAGAAAGATTTTAGTTCAAGATTTGAAAGGCAGTAACCAGAGAATATCTGCAAAAATGTGTCTTACTGCTCAAGCGACCAGTGCTTGGATCATAAACACACAGATCAGAAAAATAGTTATGCGTTTGGTGCTGCATATTAGTGTGTGTGTGTTGAAATAATAGTGCTTATGGTTATACAGAATTTGTCTATGTTTGTGTATAACAACTTGACTGTAAATTTATTTGCATTTGTTTTTGCTTATGTCTGTGTTGTGGCACACATTTGATGCGTAGTGCTTATCTGGGTAAAAACAGTGATTCTTAATTGTGAAAATATTGTCTACTTTGTGTTTCTTTTTGTGCGTTATCTGTAAAACTACATATTTATTTAAATCAGTATTACAAAGGCATTTCTATACTGTTGTAAAATATGATCCAAGAACAAATAAAACTCATACTACTAGCACTTGTAAGACATGTAGCGTAATCTCCATAATTGTAGCACACTACGGGAGAGCATTTTTATTTTTGCTGACAATGTAAGTAGTAACTTCTCTGACCAACAATGGAGGAATAAACATTTCGGAACTAGCACTGCGTACTAGCGTCAGTTTTATTCCGACTGCTCTCTTGGTCTTACACGGTTCCAGTTTAATATTTGAATTTCTCCATGTAGCGTATCTAGTATAATGTTTGCTGTAGGAAAGGTGCTTTGCTCTTAAACAATTCTTTCGCAGCACATAAATATCAAACTGCGTGAAGAAAACTGTTAATTTAAATTGGAAGTCTAATTGTATCACAGTGCCTCTGTTGTTAATCAGCTGATGAGTCCTCAACATCATCATGATAAATACTCCAGATCACCTTGGTACGGCACCCTCTGAAAGTGTTACACACTTCTACCAAGAAGTATAATTGGTACAATGTAGTTCCCAATGCTGACCAATTTCTTCTTCTAATACACAATAACTGCTTCTTTTTGACAAAAAAAGGTGTAACGCTGCTGAAATATCCTGTAATTCTGTGAGACATAATGCAGCACCTAGCATATTCACTTTCATACTCCTGAAAGAAAAGTAGCCCTACAATATTTTGAAGATAGCTGTGTGTAGTGACTGTACACAGATCGTCAGATGGTACCTGTAAGGAAAGTATAATCTCACATTAATTGAAGCATGTGTAATGGGCATACATATGTATTAGTGATCACAGACCCTGAACATTGTGTGCTGACCTTGCATTATTCCTTCATAGATGGCGATATTGTGCCATTTTGGATCCAGTTCTTATGGACACCGAGCTGCAGTTCCTCCTCCCATCGCTTCCTTGGTCTTCCACTTGAACAAGTGTCTGGCTTCCTGGCAGTGTGCCCTGCTAGGCTTATTCTCTGCACTCCTGATTCTATCTGCACCTCCTTATGTTCTCTTCGCATATTGGTCAGAAGATCTTTCTCTATGTGGCAAAGATGCAATGAATAAAAAAATTCAAAATACACTTTCACCATGAGAAACACACAGAGGGCAGTTAATTAAATCAGGTTGAGAACCAAATGTGACAAGCTTTTCTTCCTGATGGCCCAGAACAGTTTGCCATTATATCATTTAAGGAATCACACTTGTCCCTCTAGACTTAAAATAAGGCTTGGGAGTGTAATATATTGAAAGAAAAATAAAGTAGAAATGTATGAGAAAAAATTGAATGTAAGGTAGGTTTCAAAAACTGTAATGGTAAATTCGTATTAGGGCAATGGTAGATATTGTCAAGGAAAGACAAATATTGCTAATAGCAAAACATCCCTGACATTGTATTTTGGTACTATATAGCCTGTTACTGGAATAAACAACTGTCCTTGTATTATTTGAAATTATTTTCTTTATTGATCCTTATAAAAATTGGTGCCAAAGCCCAAAAGTAAATGAGGAAATTAGAGCACAAGGACACTAAAGAGTATCAGACGTTGATGAAGAACACTGAAAAACTTAAATCTCACAGTACCATGACACTGAACTTGCAAGTGGTAAGCTGTTGCAAAGCTCTGTTTGTAAGTTGCTTATGGAGAAAGTGACACTTTTTTGTTTATTTATTCACAACATGCTCCATTACAAATTTGCAATGTTATATGTATGATGTCTTGTCTGTGTGTGTGCGGAGTGGAGTGGAGTGTAATGTTATATGATGATGATGAGAGGGGAGAGAGGGTGAAACCCCATGCCGGCACATAGCACCAAGGTGGTGCCAAGCTTGACATCCCCGTCTGACAGATGGATTACCATCAACTCGTAGGCCCTCACGCCACGAGACACTGCAGGAGCTTTGGTATTTAAACTATCACATTAGCACATGAAACTTTATGCCATCACCTCTCCTCTATTTGCTCGTCAGATACTGACAGTGAATACTTCCTCTACCACCAGGATTCGAACTGGTTTACCCCAAGGTTGAGCGCCACCACACAAGCATTAGCAACCTCGGCCACGGGGGTGGGTGACAGTGCACAAGAATTAACGGCTTATACATTGCTGGCCATTAAACCTGCAACCTTGAGATGGGCAGAAAATGATGAAAGATTACTTATTTTGCATATGCAGTATAGTAGGAACAATACATTATTAAATTTATAGGTGATTTGGGGGTAAACAAAGTGTGAAATTTAGTACGCCAAGTTGCCACCTATGGCAGCAAAAATGGCAATAAACTGGCTATGAACTGAATTGAAATGAACTTGGCTGATACGTTTGGGTACGTCATTGCATGCTGTTACAGCTCAGTGCCTGATCTCATTGCTGTTTGTGGGTAGTGAGTCAGTCTCTCTACAACACATCACCAGATGTTTTTAATAGGTGGGAGATCTGGAGAAAGTTGACTGGCTAGAGCAATATTGAACACCTACTGTATAGGCCTGGACAGAACAAGGAACATATGATCCTGTGTTACATTTTTGAAAGATAATGTCGCCAAAGATAGAGCACAGCCATTGGCCGTTACACATCACAAATATAATGGCTGATGGCCAAATTACCGGCTATGTAAACCAGGGATGATTGTGTCCATGTATCCAATGGTACCCAGTAGCATCAAGTTTGGTGCTGGGCTTGTACAATGATATTGAATGCAATCTGGCAACATTAATTCACCTAGAAGCCTCCACAGACGGATACATATTTGATGATCTGTACATAGAATTGCGACTCATCTGAAAAAATGACATAGTGTCAATCCTGTATTCATTGTTGTCTTTGGGCACACTTTTCGGTGGGACCATGTCAAGAGAAGTATATTTGGTCTCCAAGCTGACAGCCTGTGGTGTTCCACTTGTCTTGCTGCAAACAAGAATTTTCTGACTCTTGTAAATGATGCAGCTGTAAGATTCTGCGTGGTCAAGCAAATAACATATCTGTCTTCTTGGACACTATTCACTCTGGCAGTTGAGATCCTGGATGACTATGGCCCAATTAATCTATCAGTTACATACTTGAATAACAGTCATGGGATCCCATTGTGGAACTATACATCAGTCTTGATAAGCCATGATCCTCCTGCTGTTGAATTCTGATGCGTGCTAGTAGATAGTGTATGTGCAAAGTCATTCCACAGAGGTGAGCTCTGCATGTCTTGCCTTGCTGGGCGTGTAAGGTTGGCAGTACATTCATGTCACTGTATAAACTAGGGGCCAGGGTTCACTGCTAGTGGCTACAGTTATGTTGGGAGATGGGAGTGAAAATTATTACAATTAAAGCAATGAAATTAATTATTTTAATGACAAATACTCTTGTCTCACCAATATCACAGTAGGTGCTGAAAATGTTTTCCTCTTTCTTAAGGCTTAGTTCAGCACATTACATTTATTTGTGAACACCTTTACCAGTGTTTAACATGCACTCGAATACAGCAGATAATCAATTATTGCTTTCTTTAGTTCATCTATTGTTTGGTTGGTTATGATGCACAGATCCGGTGAGCATGGGGGCCAGAGTTTTTTCATAATTACTCTGTCTCCAAAGATTTAATCTAAAAGTCATAGGGATTGGTGTGCCATAAGAACAGTAGTGTTGTCTTGTTGTAAAAATGAATGCTCTATCTCATTTTTATTCAACAGGATAATAAATGGATAAATTATCTGTGAACACTTTAACATTAGAAGTGACAGTAGTGCTGAAAGAAATTGGCCCTATAATTCAGACTCTCAATCTGTATATTGAGCAAGCAGTGAAAGAAACAAAAGAAAAATTTGGAGTAGGTATTAAAATCCATGGAGAAGAAATAAAAACTTTGAGGTTCGCCGATGACATTGTAATTCTGTCAGAGACAGCAAAGGACTTGGAAGAGCAGTTGAACAGAATGGATAGTGTCTTGAAAGGAGGGTATAAGATGAACATCAACAAAAGCAAAATGAGGATAATGGAATGTAGTCGAATTAAGTCAGGGGATGCTGAGGGAATTAGATTAGGAAATGAGACACTTAAAGTAGTAAAGGAGTTTTGCTATTTGGGGAGCAAAATAACTGATGACAGTCGAAGTAGAGACGATATAAAATGTAGACTGGCAATGGCAAGGAAAGCGTTTCTGAAGAAGTTAAATTTGTTGACATCGAGTATATATTTAAGTGTCAGGAAGTCGTTTCTGAAAGTATTTGTATGGAGCGTAGCCATGTAAGGAAGCGAAACATGGACGATAACTAGTTTGGACAAGAAGAGAATAGAAGCTTTCGAAATGTGGTGCTATAGAAGAATGCTGAAGATTAGATGGGTAGCTCATATAACTAATGAGGAGGTATTGAATAGGATTGGGGAGAAGAGAAGTCTGTGGCACAACTTGACTAGAAGAAGGGATCGATTGGTAGGACATGTTCTGAGGCATAAAGGGATCACCAATTTAGTATTGGTGGGAAGCATGGAGGGTAAAAATCGTAGAGGGAGACCAAGAGATGAATACACTAAACAGATTCAGAAGGATGTAGGTTGCAGTAGGTACTGGGAGATGAAGAAGCTTGCACAGGATAGAGTAGCATGGAGAGCTGCATCAAACCAGTCTCAGGACTGAAGACCACAACAACAACAATTCGCACTCATGTTATGGCAACCCACATTCCGATTTTCTCTGCATGCAATGATGTTTCCCTTAAGGCATATTGATTTTCTGATGACCAAATCTCTGAATTTTGGGCGTTGATGTAACCAGATAGGTGAAACCAAGCCTCAAGTGTAAAAGGCTCAATCTAAAACAGCAACTCCATGTAGGTTAACAAATCGCTGAAACCTTTCAAAATACCTGTATGCCATTCATTCTCCATTGTCCATACAATGTAATTTTTGTACAGCAGTAATTTTATATGGATACATCCCTAGTTCTATGGTTATGGTCTTATGTGCTGTCATAGAAGAGACTTAGCCTCTTGCAATAATCTCCTCACTGATTTTGTTGGACCCTGTGATGTCCAAAATGTCAAGCTTCCCCTCTGTTTAAATTGTGGGTCTACCAGTTTGTGGTGCATCATGAATTGAACCTATTGTCTGAAATCTGTGAATTAAACCATGTACAGTGTCACGATGTGGACACCTCAAAGCAGGAAAACGCAAATGTAAATTGTCGTCTCAAATGCTCTTTAAAGTTTCCTTCTGGACAGAAAACTTCGCCCATTAAAAATGCTCTCTCTGCAATAGTAAGCATTCTCGCTAAACTAAGCTTGCAGAAGAACTAGACAAAAGCTGCAATGCACACTCATCACTACTACGCCCACCCTACCACTGCAGGTCTATGGAACATGTGCAGCTGAGAGTTGAGTGTGTTGTCACCTTTATGCGGCCCACAAGGTGAGACATTCGAGGGTCTTGCCACTGCAGAGAGACTTTGCAGACCCACGGTATTTCTTCTCTTTTACATGACATATAATACGACTTTCTCGCAAATAACATTTATACACAATTTCTGAATGAGAAATTCACTACATAATCATTCGTTATATATAGATATGTTTGTAAATCACGTTACTCCTACTTATTTGTGTAGTTGCACAGAAATCTAAGAAGGCCAGTTTGGCTTGTTTTTGCATGCCACTGCAATGGAACTGATGGTCAGCTGTGTGATTTTGTAATGAACATAAGAGTTCTGTAATTGCTGAACAGTGCAACATATTTCCAATTAGTAATTTCAAACACAGTAAAACTCAATATTCTTGGGTCCAGAATGAATTGTCCTTTTGTGGTTTTAAACTTGTCAGCATAAGACACACAGAAATCAGATTTCTGAATTCTGAGTATTAACTGAGACAGGAAGGTAAATCCATCATCATCTTTCATTCTCATGGAAATGTATATAATGCAGAAATAAGCCATTGTTGGTAACTGTGGTATAGACACATGTCAACTATAGGATACATAGATACTGAAAACATACTGCCAAATAATAATTGCTTTGTATCTTATCAGCTTATCCTTTTTTTTAGTCAAGTTGTGTCCTGAAGTTCTATTCTCTCCAATTTGATTCAGTGCCCCTTCATTAGACAAGACAAATTTGTGACGAAGCAAGCTGGGATCTTCTTACTTCTTCTCTTGTTTTGCCACCTGCCTCCTTAAATTCATTTTATTTTCATTTTTCCCTAATTACCATTGACATACCTAAGTACAATCTGCATTTTCTTAAAAGAGAAAGGTTGGCCATCAGTCTTAAGGACTTAAAGACCAGGTCTAATTTTGTGCTTAGTTTTGTGTATGTCATCAATTTACTAATTTATTTTGACTATTCCTAGTTAATATCTTTTGTTACAGGGTGAAATCAGTAATTGTTTAGTGACTTAGATTTTATTGTTGACTAATAAACAAATATAAATTATGTACTAATTATAAACATTTTGGAGAAGTAGTACTAGGATTCTTAAAGTATTTATCTGTCTCCATTTGAAAACATCAGCAAAGCCAGCCATTAATTATTTCCAAAATAATTACCAGGTTTGTCAAAAGTCTTGTTTGTATAACTATATCTGTTAATTTCATAATTTAAAGAAATAATTTGGCCTAACCCTTGTAGTAGAAGAAACTGTTAAAAAGAAGGAATTTTTCTATATATTCAGTTAATTGAATGAATTATGTTTTAGTTGTAACTTCTATAAATTAAACATTGAACAGTGTATAGTTTCAGTACCTATTATAATGTGGATGTATAAATGTCCGATTTTTTATCCCAACAGTCAGTCCACGACCAATTTTCAGACAAGAAACTTGTATTGGTTAGGTCAACAACAATGCATGAATTTAACCGTGAAATAAGTGTAACACAAGCCATGTGTTAAAATAATGACAATGTGTTCCGTAGTGCCACACGTACCCTATTAATCCGCAAGAACTGTGTGGTTAGGTTTTTACTGCTCATAGATGTCACTACGCAGATTCAGAAGGATGTAGGTTGCAGTAAGTACTGGGAGATGAAGAAGCTTGCACAGGATAGAGTAGCATGGGGAGCTGCATCGAACCAGTCTCAGGACTGAAGACAACAACAACAACAACAACAACAACAACAAGAGGTGTTCAATGGTAAACTACTATAGCAGTATGCTGACGTTTGCCTGCAAACTTTTAATGAGGCTTATCAAAAGTTAACCAGTAGTGAACTGGCCATATTAACTTTGTAATATTGGGGGGTTGTGAACTGTGAAAGTAAATAACTGTGAAACACAACTGTGCAACTGTCAGCTACGTCATTTACAATAGTCAGTGTTGAACTTCCACCCCCATTCCCCATTTTTCAGCCAGTATAAAAATGCAGTACGTTGACACTGAGGACTATCAACAAAGAAATAAAGCAGGTGAACATCACAAACTGAGTAATATTCAGCATTTTTCTGTTTCAAAAACTTCTACTTTCTTCTTGTCTGTTCTGTTTATCGTCCACGTTCAACTTCAATGTAAAGCTACACTCCATACAAATATTTATTTGTATTACTATTGTGGGTCTTAACTTTGTGTCTTGTCTTGACTATGATAAGCTACTCACTACACTGTCTGTAGTACTTCAATGGCATTCCTAGTTTGTTGTTGATTACTAGTCCTAGTCCTACACTGCCTATATTAATTGTATGTTGATAACCATGTACTCAACAGCTCAAAAATCCTCTTAGGCCTGCCATAGCATCTGACTACTTCCCACTATATGTAACTTCAACCTGTCCACTGCCCTTTTAGTTCACCAACATACAGGGTGCGGCGGCATTCATAGTAGGATATTAAAAACAAACCATCAGGCAGTAACTGTAATTTATTTATTAGCTCTTATGTCAATTAATAGTTAAGGTTATGCCATTTACTAATGTGAAAGTCATTGTCCATTGCATGGATTACTTTTTGAACATGACTCCTGTCAAATGATGCCCCCTCTGCACAACGGTGACAGTTACAGCCACACCGCTGTCATCCTCAAAGAAGTAAGGGCCAATAATCCCAAAGGAAGCAACTCCACACCACACTGTGAAACGAGAACTGTGCAAGGGCTTGATGTGCATTTCATGCGGGTGTACATCATTCCATAACACATATTCTGTTTATTCACTGAACCACATAACTCGAAATGAGCTTCATCTGACATCAGGATGGTGTGCAACATTTGTGGATTTTGGCGAAGGAGATCATGCATGGTTAAGCAGAATGTTTCGTGTGAAACCCAATCATGAGGCCTAATTTCCTGAACAATCTGCAGCTTATATGGGTGAAAATGGAGATCTTCGTGCAATATTCTCCTGAATGACAGCTCAGACATATGCACAGTTTGTGTATGACAACGAGCAGATCATTTTGGGCTACCCAATAGTGCAGCACGAACATTTTCCATGGCTTTTGGTGTCCGCACAGTTCTTTCACTTCTTCCCTGTTTGCCACTGCAAGCAGAACCTGTTGTAAGAAAGGCATGTACCCACCTCACAATGGTCCATCCATCTGGAACTTTCCCATGACGTCCCAGGTTGAAATGTTGCCGAAATAGACGCTGGGTAGCAATAACAGAGTCATTATTCTTTAAATAACTTTCAACAGCAAAGGCACGATGCTGTGCACTCGACCGCTCCATATCACTGTCACACTCGAAATGGCAGCTCATTAGTACACGAATGCAGCTTGAGCTGGCACGCAGTCCTGCAGTACATCATTGTACTACACAAGTCAAATCACGCAATGAATGCAGCCGCACCCTGTACTTACATGATTAAGGCATCTAACATTGCACACTGAGGCTTATAAAATGTCAGTTATTTTTTTTTCTTTTCTTGCTAATGACATACTCCTAAATAGTCCCCACTCAAGACGTCAGAATACCAGGTGTACCGGTATGAAATGAGCGTTTTTTTGTGAAGATGAAACACTAATTTTGAATTGAAAAGTAAAAACATTTTATTCATAGTACTGGCCATTGCTTTCTATACATTTTGACCACCTTTCTGGCAATTTGTGGACACCACACCAATAGAAATGTTCGTCTTTTGAAGCAAACCAATCAGACACCCAATTTTCGACTTCTTTGTAGGAATGGAAGTGTTCCTCAGCCAATGCGTGTCCCATTGATGAAAATAAATGGTAGTCGGAAGGGGCCAAGTCTGGTGAATACGGCGGGTGGGGTAGCAGCTCCCAGCCAAGTGTTTTGATTGTATCCTGAACCAGTTTTGCTTTGTGTGCAGGTGCATTGTCGTGTAAAAAAATTACTTTGCCATGTCTTCTGGCCCATTCTGGTCTTTTTTCAATCAATGCATAGTTCAAAGTGATCATTTGTTGTCTGTAGCGATTAGTATTCACAGTTTCACTGGGTTTTAAAAGTTCATTATACAACACACATTTCTGATCCCACCCAACACAGAGCATTGTCTTCTTGCTGAATCGATCTGGTTTTGCAATCGATGTTGATGGTTGTCCCAGATTAACCCATGATTTCTCCTGTTTAGGATTCTTAAAATAAATCCATTTTTCATCGCCAGTAACAATTCGATGCAAAACTGATTTTCTTTTATGTCTTGATGCAAAATTTGACAAATGGTTTTTCGGTTTTCCATCTGTCTTTCATTCAATTCATGTGGCACCCATTTTCCACACTTTTGGATCATTCCCGTAGCTTTCAAATGGTCAGAAATTGTTTGTTGTGCAACATTTAGCATTGCTGCCATTTGCTTCTGACTCAAAGTATCATCTTCATCCAATATTGCTTGCAATTCGGCGTCTTCGAACTTTTTTGGTGGTCTTCCACCATGTTCTTCATTTCTTACATCAAAATCATTATTTCTGAACCATTGAAACCATCTTTTGCATGTTGCTTCTGATAGAGCATGATCACCATATGCCTCAACAAGCATTCGATGCGACTCTACAGCACTTTTTTTCAAATGAAAACAAAAAATTAATGCTCTCCATAAATCATCACTTTCTGGTACACAATTCGACATTGTTAACATGATGAAAACATATGATGTTGTTTGTTACATGACTTGATGTATAGTGAATATCTTTGACAGATGTCATACCAACCAAACAAAAAAAAATTAAGGCTAATTCACAACAAGTGTTCCCTATTGACACATTTGTATCTTTAAAACTCATTTCATACCGGTACACCTGGTAGAGGACAATTTTACCTTTGGAATATTTTACACAGGAGGATGCTGTCATCATTAAACTATACAGCAGAGCTCCATATGCTCAGGAAATACATTTACAGTTTTTGCTTGCTTTTAACTGCACCACAGCAATATTTATTAGTCATTAACATTCTTCTTAATTCAAAATTGGCCAAAGAATGAACTCAAAATGAGCAGATATGTGAATGAAATACAACAGAAAATTCACGCAAATATCAAGGAAAAGTATTTTATTACCTGGATCTGCACCCACTGTAAGTTTCATTTGGCCACGGCACAGTGAAAGAAACTGTATGCCTCTTTCTCTCCACCTCCCCCGTATTTCCTGGGATGCAACAAAGTCTCATAATTTTGCATATATTACTGGCATCGAACCGTTGAAGTGTTTTGTCTTGTTTCCCATACAGCAGTAACACTTCAAAGCACCCATTGCAGGGAAACATGAAGGAACGTAATTCAAGGACTGGATTTCACAGAGCTACTACAATCACACACTAAGACTTGAGACGTTCTTGAGAGTGAAGGGATCTGTGGAAGCTGGATGACTTCAGACCAATACAGATCATTCCGAAACAATGCAGTGCATTACAGCAGTGTAACAGACATTGTGTATACAATATTGGATGCAGTGTGTTGCTTATCCTGTGATGAAGAGGCAGGTCCTGTTCCTCCCTCATCTCTCCTCCTCTGCAGCAGCCCATGAGGTAGGAAACAATCACCTGGTTACACTACCGACATTTCTCATGAAAACTGCCAAGTTATATTGTGCATATAATACACACATATCTGCAATAATATGTTGTTATTGTTCCAACTTGAGTGTGCATTATATTTCTGTTGTGATAAAAAAAATAAATATGGGCTCAGGATTTAAACTTGCTCATAATTGGTTCTACCCATTCTCTCAAAACTGCCTGTTCTCCAATGTCTTTTTTTCTATGAACGCAGTATTCCAAATGAAAAGTCCTCAAAATGAAAAAGCTTAGTTCTCCCTTCAAAAATAAATTTAAATTATTAGCTGCACAAGCTACAAAAAATAAATACATCTCAAATTTTAATAAAAAATGAATTCAACATACTTCCATAAACACTATTTCCATCCAAAACAATCTCCACTTAGCAGTGTGTCCCTTTGTTGTTTTGTATGCAGATCAAGTCTCAAATTTAATTGCAAAAGTCCACATACTATTTATACAAATACATACACAAAAAAATCATAAGACTATGAACCATGTCCTAGGAACTTTCATATAATGCACAATTTATTTCACACTCAATCACAGTCAAAGTTCATCTTTAGTTCCAGTTTTGATTCCAACTTCAATACTAAGTTGATCAAAAAGCTCAAAAAGACCAGAGAAGTACTGTCCATCTGGCTGTGTCTCTCGTGATGCTAGTTCACTGTACCACACACGGAGTTCATTAATTACTGAAATTAGCCGACTGTTTCCGCGATATTCTTTCTGACATGGTCCTCGTGCCAATGCAAGCACTGCGCCTGCAGCCTTCTCTACAGCATCATGGTGTGTTAAAACAGGCACTTCCTGGGATACTGCAGAACTGAAGTCATCCCGCCGAACCTGCACAGATAATACTGCAGTTGAAAACACTGAAAAAAAAAATTGTGAAAGAAATAAACTACATCGAGTAGGCTTCATTGCGTTAATAATAACTGACTGACTGGGGAGATAAACAGGACCAGCCTCCATTTTTTTTATCAAATAAGAAAATTACTAGTCTGAATTTCTTTATAAATTACAAAGAAAGCCATATACTTCAACAAGTCCCATCACAGAAGTATGTCATCATCTCTAATGAAGTGAGCAACCCATTTCTATTGCAATTGCTAGTGACTGCAAGTGTGGGAGGTTCGCTGTTTAATCGTGTTGTCTCCAGGGCTTCTATTACTTACCATTATGGCTGGAAACAAAAAATGTCCTATCTACAGTTCTTCTCACTCCTCCCAAAGTGTTATTCTACTGCCCACCAAATCTATGAAATATCCTAGTCCACACTCCCATCACACTACCCTCTGGAAGACCAAGGTGCAATTAGTGTTTGGAGCAATCGAAAGAAAATAATTGATTCAGTCGGTTGTCGGAAAACAACTGACTCATTCGGTTGTAGCTTTACATATCAGTTGAATTATTAATTCGTTCTTTTGAGTGAAACAAGTCCACTGGAGCTACTGAATGAAAACAGTCGACACAATCCTGTGGTGTTTTGCGTACTGACTGAGTTATTCATTCTTTCTTTTCCAGTGAAACCAATCAGTCGTTTTAGTTGTATCTGAGCGTCCCGCACCCTCCACATCAGCATCCTACTGCTGCTGGCACAGGTCCTAGTAGTGCTACGCTTGCACCAGCCACTGCGCTACTTTCTCACGCCAGCTTCTGGTCCTGGCAGCAGCAGGAGGCGGCCATGGCAGTGGCACCATGTGTTTCAGTCGACTGTCTCACATTGAGTGAAACCACTTGACCCAAGTGAGTGAGTGAAAACATTCATATAGCTGACATGGCCACAGAGACTAGTTTCATTTAGTTTTTTTTTATTCGACTGAAAAAAAAAAAAAACTGGGTGGAGGAAATGACGATCAACTGACCAGTTGGTTGTTGAAAACAGTCGGTTGTCCCATCACTAGGCACAAAGCCTGTCTGATGCACCCATTCAGCAAATCATATTTCAGTTCATCACAGACCCATCATATCCTATTAAAGGCAGAACCATCTGAAAGGCAGAACCATCTGCAAAAACACTCTTATCATATACCAGCTCTGCTGTTAACTTCTGCACAGTGCATTTTATGCTGACAACTACCAATCAGGAATAGACCAAAATGAATTACCATTGCCAAGTTGTGGCCAAGAGTGGAGTTGACCACACAGTCACAGAAACAACTAGCACAATTTCAGTGGCTGCTCCACAAGTGTGTAACTCCTCCTGCCTCATTCCTATTCTGTGAGTCTTCTGTGCCTCGCTCCCAGCCATCAGCCACGCTTCCCCAACCTTCCCTCCTAGTTTCTTTGTCCCTTCGCCCACTCTCCTGATACAACACACACCACAGACCAACTCCAGTGCAAGCACAATGTAGTCAGCCAGGACAACATAGTCATGCAGCTGTATGAATATCTGTATGTGCATTCTATTATCTCTGAAGAAGGATTTTCCAGAAAGCTTGCAACACTCTTGGTCTTTTTTATGTGCATATTGATCACCCAGTGTTTCATCTATGCAACAATGTTTTACATTTAATCCCATTATTCAAATTATCAATCACAATGGGCAGCAGTTGGACCATGTTGTCTTGGTTGAATGTCTGATACTCAACATGCCTCCACTTTTTCTTGTAGGAGAGAGAAAAAAAAAGTGTTTCAATGGAGAAAAAATGGATTTCCAGTACAACACATTATTAATATCAATGATATTTTTACAAACTGTTATCTACAAGGGTTATTCAATAATCAGACAAATTGGTCTGGAGAAAAAAGCGTTTATTTTTCCAAAACAAAACTTTTTCTACTTTGCAACATAATCCCCTTGAATGTTTATACATTTGTTCGAACTGGCTACAAGCTTTTTTATTCCGGCTGCAAAGAACTTTTTATCTTGATGTTTGAAACAATTTCCCACAAACTTTTTCACGTCCTCATCCTGGAACCTCTTTCCACTTAATGCCTCCTTCAGTGCACCAAACAAATGGAAACCACAAGGTGCTAGATCAGGACGTTAAGGGGGATAAGGCAGTACTCCCCAGCCTAGTTTCTCAAAGGTTTCATGGGTTTGTTGAGCAATATGAGGATGTGCATTGTCTAATTAGAGAATCACAGCTCTCCTGTGAGATGTACGGCGTCTCTCTTACATGGCTGACTTCACCTTGTTTAAAAGCAAATCCAAGTAGTATTGGCTGTTCAGTGTACACTGCTCTTCGAGATAACCACAAAAAACTGGACCTTCAGCAACCAAAAACAGTCGACATGACTTTTCTGCTGATGCTTGGGTTTTGAATTTTTTCTTAACAGGTGAGTTGGTGTGCTTCCACTCCATGCTTTGCCTTTTTGATTCTGGCTCATAATAGTGAATCCAAGTTTCATCACAAGTTAAAATTTTGTTGAGGAAGTGCTCACCTTCTCTTTCATAACATTCCTTTAGCTCTGTGCACATTCTCAGCCTTGTTTCCATGTGTAGCCACGTCAACTCCTTTGGGACACATATTGCAAGTTTTGCGGTACTTCAGCTTCTTACAGATAATGTTATGAACCATACCAGTACTAACTTGAACCTAATCAACTATCATTTCCACAGTCGCATGGCGGTTGGCACAAATAATGTCATCAATTCGACTTTCAAGTGAGGGAGTTGAAACTGCAACTGGTTGGTCAGAACAGTATTCATCAGTCCCTCAGCTGTGACCATTTTTGAACTACTCTACCCACTTGTACCCCCCATGTACCATGGACCTTGCCATTGGTGGGGAGGCTTGCGTGCCTCAGTGATACAGATAGCCGTACCGTAGGTGCAACCACAATGGAGGGGTATCTGTTGAGAGGCCAGACAAATGTGTGGTTCCTGAAGAGGGGCAGCAGCCTTGTCAGGGGCAACAGTCTGGATGATTGACTGATCTGGCCTTGTAACACTAACCAAAAAAGCATTGCTGTGCTGGTACTGTGAACGGCTGAAATCAAGGGGAAACTACACCCGTAATTTTTCCCAAGGGCATGCAGCTTTTCTGTATGGTTAAATGATGATGGCGTCCTCTTGGGTAAAATATTCCGGAGGTAAAATAGTCCCCCATTCAGATCTCCGGGCGGGGACTATTCAGGACGTTGTTATCAGGAGAAAGAAAACTTGCATTCTATGGATCGGAGCGTGGAATGTCAGATCCCTTAATCGGGCAGGTAGGTTAGAAAATTTAAAAAGGGAAATGGATAGGTTAAAGTTAGATGTAGTGGGAATTAGTGAAGTTTGGTGGCAGGAGGAACAAGACTTTTGGTCAGGTGAATACAGGGTTATAAATACAAAATCAAATAGGGGTAATGCAGGAGTAGGTTTAATAATGAATAAAAAAATAGGAGTGCGGGTTAGCTACTACAAACAGCATAGTGAACACATTATTGTGGCCAAGATAGACACGAAGCCCACGCCTACTACAGTAGTACATGTTTATATGACAACTAACTCTGCAGATGACGAAGAAATTGATGAAATGTATGATGAGATAAAAGAAATTATTCAGGTAGTGAAGGGAGACGAAAGTTTAATAGTCATGGGTGACTAGAATTTGAGAGTAGGAAAAGGGAGAGAAGGAAACATAGTAGGTGAATATGGATTGGGGCTAAGAAATGAAAGAGGAAGACGCCTGGTAGAATTTTGCACAGAACGTAACTTAATCACAGCTAACACTTCGTTCAAGAATCATGAAAGAAGGTTGTATACATGGAAGAACCCTGGAGATACTAGAAGATATCAGATAGATTATATAAGGGTAAGACAGAGATTTAGGAACCAGGATTTAAATTGTAAGACATTTCCAGGGGCAGATGTGGACTCTGACCACAATCTATTGATTATGAACTGTTGATTAAAACTGAAAAAACCGCAAAAAGGTGGGAATTTGAGGAGATGGGACCTGGATAAACTGAAAGAACCAGAGGTTGTACAGGGTTTCAGGGAGAGCATAAGGGAACAATTGACAGGGATGGGGGAAAGAAATACAGTAGAAGAAGAATGGGCAGCTTTGAGGGATGAAATAGTGAAGGCAGCAGAGGGTCAAATAGGTAAAAAGATGAGGGCTAGTAGAAACCATTGGGTAACAGAAGAAATATTGATTTTAATTGATGGAAGGAGAAAATATAAAAATGCAGTAAATTAAGCAGGCAAAAAGGAATACAAACGTCTCAAAAAGGAGATCGACAGGAAGTGCAAAATGGCTATGCAGGGATGGCTAGAGGACAAATGTAAGGATGTAGAGGCTTATCTCACCAGGGGTACGATAGATACTGACTACAAGAAAATTGAAGAGACCTTTGGAGAAAGGAGAACCACTTGCATGAATATCAAGAGCTTTGATGGAAACCCAGTTCTAAGCAAAGAAGGGAAAGCAGAAAGGTGGAAGGAGTATATAGAAGGTTTATACAAGGGCCGATGTACTTGAAGACAATATTATGGAAATGGAAGAGGATGTAGATGAAGATGAAATGGGACATACGATACTGCGTGAAGAGTTTGACAGAGCACTGAAAGACCCGAATCGAAACAAGGCCCCGGGAGTAGACGACATTCCATTAGAACTACTGACAGCCTTGGGAGATCAAGTCCTGACAAAACTCTACCATCTGGTGAGCAAGATGTATGAGACAGGCGAAATACCCTCATACTTAAAGAAAAATAGAATAATTCCAATCCCACAAAAAGCAGGTGTTGACAGATGTGAAAATTACCGAACTATCAGTTTAATAAGTCACAGCTGCAAAATACTAATGCGAATTCTTTACAGACGAATGGAAAAACTGATAGAAGCCGACCTCGGGGAAGATCAGTTTGGATTCCGTAGCAATACTGGAACACGTGAGGCAATACTGACCCTACGACTTATCTTACAAGAAAAATTAAGGAAAGGCAAACCTACGTTTCTAGCATTTGTAGACTTAAAGAAAAAAATGTAGACTGGCAATGGCAAGGAAATCGTTTCTGAAAAAGAGAAATTTGTTAACATCTAGTATAGATTTAAGTGTCAGGAAGTCGTTTCTGAAAGTATTTGTATGGAGTGTAGCCATGTATGGAAGTGAAACATGGACGATAACCAGTTTGGACAAGAAGAGAATAGAAGCTTTCGAAATGTGGTGCTACAGAAGAATGCTGAAGATAAGGTGGGTAGATCACGTAACTAATGAGGAGGTATTGAATAGGATTGCGGAGAAGAGAAGTTTGTGGCACAACTTGACTAGAAGAAGGGATTGGTTGGTAGGACATGTTTTGAGGCATCAAGGGATCACAAATTTAGCATTGGAGGGCAGCGTGGAGGGTAAAAATCGTAGAGGGAGGCCAAGAGATCAATACACTAAGCAGATTCAGAAGGATGTAGGTTGCAGTAGGTACTGGGAGATGAAGAAGCTTGCACAGGATAGAGTAGCATGGAGAGCTGCATCAAACCAGTCTCAGGACTGAAGACCACAACAACAACAACAAAGAAAGCTTTTGACAATGTTGATTGGAATACTCTCTTTCAAATTCTGAAGGTGGCATGGGTAAAATACAGGGAGCAAAAGGCTATTTACATTTTGTACAGAAAACAGATGGCAGTTATAAGAGTCGAGGGGTATGAAAGGGAAGCAGTGGTTGGGAAGGGAGTGAGACAGGGTTGTAGCCTATCCCCGATGTTATTAAATTTGTATATTGAGCAAGCAGTAAAGGAAACAAAAGAAAAGTTTGGAGTTCTTGTTGTGGTCTTCAGTCCTGAGACTGGTTTGATGCAGCTCTCCATGCTACTCTATCCTGTGCAAGCTTCTTCATCTCCCAGTACCTACTGCAACCTACATCCTTCTGAATCTGCTTAGTGTATTGATCTCTTGGTCTCCCTCTACGATTTTTACCCTCCATGCTGCCCTCCAATGCTAAATTTGTGATCCCTTGATGCCTCAAAGCATGTCCTACCAACCAATCCCTTCTTCTAGTCAAGTTGTGCCACAAACTTCTCTTCTCCCCAATCCTATTCAATACCTCCTCATTAGTTACGTGACCTACCCACCTTATCTTCAGCATTCTTCTGTAGCACCACATTTCGAAAACTTCTATTCTCTTCTTGTCCAAACTGGTTATCGTCCATGTTTCACTTCCATACATGGCTACACTCCATACAAATACTTTCAGAAACGACTTCCTGACACTTAAATCTATACTAGATGTTAACAAATTTCTCTTCTTCAGAAACACTTTCCTTGCCATTGCCAGTCTACATTTTATATCCTCTCTACTTCGACCATCATCAGTTACTTTACTCCCTAAATAGCAAAACTCCTTTACTACTTTAAGTGTCTCATTTCCTAATCTAATCCCCTCAGCATCACCCGATTTAATTTGACTACATTCCATATTCCTCGTTTTGCTTTTGTTGATGTTCATCTGCTCTTCCAAGTCCTTTGCTGTCTCTGAGAGAATTACAATGTCATTGGCGAACCTCAAAGTTTTTACTTCTTCTCCATGAATTTTAATACCTACTCCGAATTTTTCTTTTGTTTCCTTTACTGCTTGCTCAATATACAGATTGAATAACATCGGGGAGAGGCTACAACCCTGTCTCACTCCCTTCCCAACCACTGCTTCCCTTTCATGCCCCTCGACTCTTATAACTGCCATCTGGTTTCTGTACAAATTGTAAATAGCCTTTCGCTCCTTGTATTTTACCCCTGCCACCTTCAGAATTTGAAAGAGAGTATTCCAGTTAACGTTGTCAAAAGCTTTCTCTAAGTCTACAAATGCTAGAAACGTAGGTTTGCCTTTTCTTAATCTTTCTTCTAAGATAAGTCGTAAGGTTAGTATTGCCTCACGTGCGCCAACATTTCTACGGAATCCAAACTGATCTTCCCCGAGGTCCGCTTCTACCAGTTTTTCCATTCGCCTGTAAAGAATTCGCGTTAGTATTTTGCAGCTGTGACTTATTAAACTGATAGTTCGGTAATTTTCACATCTGTCAACACCTGCTTACTTTGGGATTGGAATTATTATATTCTTCTTGAAGTCTGTGGGTATTTCGCCTGTCTCATACATCTTGCTCACCAGATGGTAGAGTTTTGTCATGACTGGCTCTCCCAAGGCCATCAGTAGCTCTAATGGAATGTTGTCTACTCCCGGGGCCTTGTTTCGACTCAGGTCTTTCAGTGCTCTGTCAAACTCTTCACGCAGTATCTTATCTCCCATTTCATCTTCATCTACATCCTCTTCCATTTCCATAATATTGTCCTCAAGTACATCGCCCTTGTATAAACCCTCTATATACTCCTTCCACCTTTCTGCCTTCCCTTCTTTGCTTAGCACTGGGTTGCCATCTGAGCTCTTGATATTCATACAAGTGGTTCTCTTCTCTCCAAAGGTCTCTTTAATTTTCCTGTAGGCAGTATCTATCTTACCCCTAGTGAGACAAGCCTCTACATCCTTACATTTGTCCTCTAGCCATCCCTGCTTAGCCATTTTGCACTTCCTGTCGATCTCATTTTTGAGACGTTTGTATTCCTTTTTGCCTGCTTCATTTACTGCATTTTTATATTTTCTCCTTTCATCAATTAAATTCAATATTTCTTCTGTTACCCAAGGATTTATATTAGCCTTCGTCTTTTTACCTACTTGATCCTCTGCTGCCTTCACTACTTCACCCCTCAGAGCTACCCATTCTTCTTCTACTGTATTTCTTTCCCCCATTCCTGTCAATTGTTCCCTTATGCTCTCCCTGAAACTCTCTACAACCTCTGGTTCTTTCAGTTTATCCAGGTCTCATCTCCTTAAATTCCCACCTTTTTGCAGTTTCTTCAGTTTCAATCTGCAGTTCATAACCAATAGATTGTGGTCGGAATCCACATCTGCCCCTGGAAATGTCTTACAATTTAAAACCCTGTTCCTAAATCTCTGTCTTACCATTATATAATCTATCTGATACCTTTTAGTATCTCCAGGATTCTTCCAGGTATACAAGCTTCTTTTATGATTCTTGAACCAAGTGTTAGCTATGATTAAGTTATGCTCTGTGCAAAATTCTACAAGGCGGCTTCCTCTTTCATTTCTTCCCCCCAATCCATATTCACCTACTATGTTTCCTTCTCTCCCTTTTCCTACTGGCGAATTCCAGTCACCCATGACTATTAAATTTTCGTCTCCCTTCACTACCTGAATAATTTCTTTTATCTCGTCATACATTTCATCAATTTCTTCATCATCTGCAGAGCTAGTTGGCATATAAACTTGTACTACTGTAGTAGGCATGGGCTTTGTGTCTATCTTGGCCACAATAATGCGTTCACTATGCTGTTTGTAGTAGCTAACCCGCACTCATATTTTTTTATTCATTATTAAACCTACTCCTGCATTACCCCTATTTGATTTTGTATTTATAACCCTGTAATCACCTGACCAAAAGTCTTGTTCCTCCTGCCACCGAACTTCACTAATTCCCACTATATCTAACTTTAACCTATCCATTTCCCTTTTTAAATTTTCTAACCTACCTGCCCGATTAAGGGATCTGACATTCCACGCTCCGATCCGTAGAATGCCAGTTTTCTTTCTCCTGATAACGACGTCCTCTTGAGTAGTCCCCACCCGGAGATCCGAATGGGGGACTATTTTACCTCCGGAATATTTTACCCAAGAGGACGCCATCATCATTTAATCATACAGTAAAGCTGCATGTCCTCGGGAAAAATTACGGCTGTAGTTTCCCCTTGCTTTCAGCCGTTCGCAGTACCAGCACAGCAAGGCCGTTTTGGTTAATGTTACAAGGCCAGATCAGTCAATCATCCAGACTGTTGCCCCTGCAACTACTGAAAAGGCTGCTGCCCCTCTTCAGGAACCATATGTTTGTCTGGCCTCTCAACAGATACCCCTCCGTTGTGGTTGCACCTATGGTACGGCCATCTGTATCGCTGAGGCACGCAAGCCTCCCCGCCAACGGCAAGGTCCATGGTTCATGGGGGAAGTTTGGAGTAGGTATTAAAATCCATGGAGAAGAAATAAAAACTTTGAGGTTCGCCAATGACATTAGCAAAGGACTTGGAAGAGCAGCTGAACGGAATGGACAGTATGTTGAAAGGAGGGTATAAGATGAACATCAACAAAAGCAAAATGAGGATAATGGAATGTAGTCAAATTAAGTCGGGTGATGCTGAGGGAATTAGATTAGGAAATGAGACACTTAAAGTAGTAAAGGAGTTTTGCTATTTGGGGAGCAAAATAACTGATGATGGTCGAAGTAGAGAGGATATAAAATGTAGACTGGCAATGGCAAGGAAAGCGTTTCTGAAGAAGAAATATTTGTTAACATGGAGTATAGATTTAAATGTCAGGAAGTCGTTTCTGAAAGTATTAGTATGGAGTGTAGCCATGCATGGATGTGAAACGTTGACGATAAATAGTTTAGACAAGAAGAGAATAGAAGCTTTTGAAATGTGGTGCTACAGAAAAATGCTGAAGATTAGATGGGTAGATCACATAACTAATCAGGAGGTATTGAATAGAATTTGGGAGAAGAGGAGCTTGTGGCACAACTTGACTAGAAGAAGGGATCGGTTGGTAGGACATGTTGTGAGACATCGAGGCGTGGGGCGGCAGGTAATTGTTGCTGTTATATAAAAATTCTGTAGAATGTAGAATTTGTTTGAATGTTGAAACACTGCATTTCCCGGCCGATTAACCATATGTGCGGTTCGGGTGGAATTACTGTTGTTAAATGTTCCTATTATTTAGAATGTTATTTATGCTGTCTTTCGCCGTTCTCAACACTGGCTCTCTAACTACAATATTGGCAACCAGAAAGTGATTAGCAAAACGTGAAGCCTGTAATTAGAATTCCTAGTGCCCACTTCATCTGAGAATACACTTATAGTTACAGCTTATAGCTCTGAGGAATTAGGAGATTGTCTGGGATTTATAATCAAAAACAGTCGTGAAAAAACGTCCTGTATTCTGAAAGTCACAGATGAAAACAAAAGAATCCACACAATCTAACTAACAGAGCAGTTCAGAGTCTAATGCGCTGATGCCACTATAACTGTCCAAATTAAATATTTAAATGAATACTCGTCATAATTTGATGATAAGTTCATCCAACGCCACGCTAAATAATGGTAGAATGTCTGTCCCAAGGCGGCACATGAAAATACGACATACACAAACTGAAGCTAGATAATTAAAGTCAACCCAGAATTAACACTTCACTCGAAAATGCTTTCATGGTTACGCGTATCCCGAGTAACTTAATACGGCATCCGAGGCTGTTTGTAGCAATGATACCGACGCGACGCGAATCCCGACACAGATGGCGTGCTATTCAGCGTCTGGAGAGAACTGGGGCCTTGCTTCCTCGCGCAGCGTTCTTATATATAAAGCCGCGGTGCAGATGGCTAAGGGAACGCCTGACGAGCTCTGAACTGGCCCTTTGGAGATACGCTATCGCTATAGTTTTATAGGTATTCAAATGAAACTTCTCAAATCTTCATAGTTATAGCGGATCTCCAACCTACTTAAATATAAACATCCTAGCCTTATTTATTAGCCTACTTAATCTATCTTGCTTCCTTAAGTTTTAAGACAAAAACCAGAAAATATTGAATTTCCACTAAAATTTTAATTTGTGAAATCCAAAGTACTGTTTTTATTAAATATTTATGAAAAAGGAATCTAATTATAAATTTTGAAGTCTCTAGCTCTTTTCTGTTGCGCCAATGATTTTTACAGAAAAACGTCCAAATTTCGAAAATGGCTAAAGTTATCGAACTGATATTCAACACATATTAATTTAGTATTACTCCTGACATGCTAGAAACATTTTAGGTTATTTGCTTGATTTTTAAAGTATTGCGCAACATTTATGACGTCAGAGCTAGTTACAGCGGACTGGCTGGCACACAATGGAAAGACTGATGTGAATTTACTATGGCGTGATTAGGCTGCTTCCCTACAGAGGGATCACCAATTTAGTATTGGAGGGCAGCGTGTAGGGTAAAAATCGAAGAGGGAGACCAAGAGATCAATACACTAAGCAGATTCAGAAGGATGTAGGCTGCAGTAGGTACTGGGAGATGAAGAAGCTTGCACAGTATAGAGTAGCATGGAGAGCTGCATCAAACCAGTCTCAGGACTGAAGACCACAACAACATCCTGTCTTAACATTCCTTGTGATACCTGTAGTCACACCTGCTCTCTCAGCCTTGTGCTAAGGTGTAAGGAGTCAGTAGCCCATTCCCTCTTTCATTTTCTGCCCAGTGGCACACAAACCCATCCTGTCTGTATCTCCCTTCTGAGTGAAGATGGGCCAGTCAGATGTTACGTGTCAGAAGACACAGTGACAACCAGGTCACCAGGGGATTCCAATGGCACCAAAGGTGTTGCAGCCTCATCACTGATGCCCCGATGTCACCACAGCTTTGAGCATGAGCCAGAAGCCTGTCAACTGTGCCCAACACACCTTCCAACTGTTTACAGGCAGCAGCCAATTCTCTTCATGAATGCTCACAACAAGCATAGTCAATATCTGTATATAAATACAAAGCAGTCAGGTGTAACAGAGAAAGTACAAACACAGCCCCACGAGGGTGAAAATTATCTGGCTGTGGCACTACTGAGGTGAATGTATGCAAAATATAAACTAGGAGGATAAACAGACACTAAAATCTGCTCTGCAGAATTTTCACTATTGCCTAAAGTAAATAATAGTCCACTGAACACAAGTGAACAGCACACAGGCAGACAACAAACTCAGACTACCAACAAAACGAGTTCGGTGATTTTTAGATGGCATTGAAGGCGATACTAATAATCACTGTTACAAAATGAAATGCACAAACTGCTACATAGATACTAGCTCACTGATTACAAGTGGACAGCACACAGGCACACACTCCGCATATGGTTTTAAAAAGGATTTTTAATGTCATTTTATCAAAGTATTGTCAGCAGATGGCATTTTTTACTGATGGTTCAAAGCAAGTGGACAATGCAGTGTTCTGTTATCTTCCCAGCTTTAATCATTAAAATCCACCTACTAACTCACTTCTCAGTGTACTACGCAGAGCTCTGGGTGATCAAGAAGGCACTGGAGCACACGAGACTTCTCACTGTGGAAGGTTTCTTGTCTATGCAGACCTTCTTAGTGCTCTGCAAGCTATTCAGCAAATGTTCCCAGCTGATAGGATAGTTCAGATGGTCAAAGGCATTAGTCACCTGCTACACAGGCAAAATAAAGAGGTGGCCTCCTGCTGAGTGCCTGGGTACACGTCGGTCGAGGGGAATGAGAAAACTGACAGAACAGCAAAAGCAGCCTGCCAGGGCAATACAACAATTCCTGTAACATCCCATATGTGCCACGGGTGACGGAGTGTTAGGAGAGTGGGAAAGACAATTGCTGGAAGTGGCCAACAAAAAACTGCATCAATCAAACCAATTACTCACTCACAGTACACTTCCTTTCGATATCTGAGAAGGGATGAAGTGTTCCTCACTCACCTTCATATTGGACTCAGCCCAATGATGCATCCTTACCTACTGTGCATGGAGATCCACTGGAATGCACTGTTTTTGGCATCCCACTCATGGTGCGTCAATTTTTAATGTCCTGTGTTTTGTCTACTAATAGGAAGGGGTGTTTGGTCTACTGAGGAACCTGCTCTCAATTTTAGGTACAAGTAAATTGTTCGCGTTTTGCGTGGTGTCGGACTGCTGTGCAATTTAAATGTGGCTTGCTCATCCTATTAGTTTTGTGATCAACCTGCCATCTACTGTTTTATTAATGTATGACAACAGTCTGAACAGAAACACTGGTGATTGCATGTGAAATTTTTTATTACTGTGGATGTAGTTATAAGACCTTTGCTTTTTGTTTTAACTACTACTCATAAACCAGTACCACGATCTTGAGAAAGGGCACTACTGACCATGTTGTTTAGAGTCCAACAGTTTTGAATCAATGCATTCAAGGATAAAGCTCCTGACTAGCTGCTTTGTTAAGTAACAAACAAATAAAAACAACGAGGCAGGCAAAATTGATTTAGTAGAAACTTGTTAACGCAGGAACGATGACACTGAAATCAGTAGCCCACCAAGTTTGATTATTTTCTTCTGGTAGTAACTAGCACATTATTAGTATCTGCTGTTACTTTGACTCTGTCACTGTAATCAGTTAGTGCTCAAGTGGTATTTCCTGACTGACAAATGTGCAGTAGTGATTTTTAACCATAAAAACTGGGATAAGCAAATCACTTCTTATAACATGTCAGTTTTGATTTTCTAAGTAAGTGGACTACAACAAACCATTTAATGATTTTTTCACAGTATAATTTGTTACTTGCCTCTCAGTTTGGCTTTCATAAATAATTATCTATACATAAAGCCATGTATGATCCACAAGTCCTGGCAGAGCTAAAAAAGAAATACTGTCGATATACTCTGTGACCTTGTTGAGGCCTCTGACTGTCTGCATCACAAAGAAAATTTACTTGGAAAACTTAGTGTTATGACATTTACAGCACCCATGTCATATGGATGGAATGTTACCTTCAGCCGGCCGCAGTGGCCAAGCGGTTCTAGGCGCTTCAGTCCGGAACCACGCGACTACTACGGTCGCTAGTTCGAATCCTGCCTCGGGCATGGATGTGTGTGATGTCCTTAGGTTAGGTTAGTTAGGTTTAAGTAGTTCTAAGTCTAGGGGACTGATGACCTCAGATGTTAAGACCCATAGTGCTTAGAGCCATTTGAACCATTTGTTACCTTCATAACAGGAAGCATAGTGTCACACTGATTACCCGAACCACATTAACAAAACTGAACTCTGAATTAGGGACAGGTTGAATAAGATAGGGAGACACACAAATATCGGTATTTGGTCTAATGTACATAAATTACCTTAGAATGTCTTTACAGGACTGCTAAACAAAATCTTTTCCTGGTGGCAAAAGCATACCAACAAAGGATCTCAATCAAATTCAGACAAAGCCCAGACGACAACTCAACAAGCTTGTAAATTTTTCACAGCAGTCAAATTTTAATCTCACAAATACTCATTTTGTGCTGCTTTGAAGGAATAAAAGTCACTTGTATCAGTAATAGACATCAATGAGAATTCATGAAATGAAATAGGATGTGTAAAATTCTTCAATGTTCAACTGTATCACAAGCTAAAACAGAGTCAATACTTTGCTGAATTGATGTGGAAAAGTATCTGAGTTATAAAAAACTAGAATTTACACCAGAAGCAAAAATGTTTGCTAGATTGTGAAAAAAGAATTTTATTTGTGTAAACTGGTAACGAGACAGGCAAACAACGGAAGCCAAGTAATATAAATTAAATGAGTGCATCATGTTAAGAATAAAATGTTAAAGGAAAGGAAATAGCATTAACAAGTTCTTGATAACTTACTTGCCCAAAATTTTTAATCCAAAACTTCCAGTGTGTCCAATAAATCTCCATTTTTAGGTTCACTAATCAAAGTCCTGGTCTCGAGCAGCAGAAACAGTTCTGTGCCAATGACAGTATCCAAGAAATGTCCTCTCATTCAGCTTAATAAATGCAAAGGATAGCTGTACGAAGGTAACATTGTTTTTTTTTTTTTTAGATTTTCACAGTGGCTGTACTCAGGTGTTGCTTACCTGCCCTTGTCACATCTTTAGAAATTTCAGGTTTCATGGGGACATCACTGAATGACTGTGGCAAAGGTGTCATACTTGCTGCTAATTTCATCTTGGCAGAGCTGCAGTTATCTGCTAACTTCATGGTTTCATATCCAGCTTTACGCATTACTATGTCATCTATCAAGAAATCAGTTTTGTTATTCTGTTGCAAATTAAGCTTTCCCACAGGCAGATTGAGCTACATCATGGCCTAAGTACTCAAGACTCATAAATCCCCTTTAAAAAATTACGAAGAAGAAAAATGTAGAGGTTAGCCATTTTTCAAAAAATGTAAAAATATTAAGTAGTAGTAGTAGTATCCAATAAAATTTTAAAGTGATACGTGTATACTTGCTTTACTTCTTAGCATCTATTTCACTTCAGCAGGGTCAACTCATTTGCAAATTAGCTTACATCTTGCGCAATATTTGGTATTTTTAATGGTAACTCCCACTGTGGGTGTATCATTCTGTAATTGAAGTTTTCTGTCTTGGCTGTTTTTGTCAAGTATTCACTTTATTGTATCTTGCACAATTGGCCAATTTCGGCCTTACAGTCCATTATCAAGTGCTGTCGACAAGGAAACAGCTCAAAGATACAACAGGTATAAATTGACAAACTTATACTTGATATAAACCTCCGATCCGTTTCTTTGTAGACTGCACTTGAAAATGATAACTGGTTAGGTTAGTACTATATTTTTTGCTGTATGGCTGAACATATGTAAAGTGTGCCAGTTGAGTATGTGTGCCAAGAGAATTGATCAATCCAGGAAACAGTTGTGTATTTCAAACTGCTTCCCTGGGCTGTAAAGTCATCAAGGCATCTATCGTGAGAGTTGCGGCGCCTCCATAGCTTTTAGCATTGCCTGGGATCCTTGACACAGCAGTGCCTTCTGATAAGTCTGTCTTAGATGGTTCCCATTCACCTTAGGGTGAATGATGAACAGCGAAGCGTCATGATTTTCTGGGCATAAGTCAAAAGTGCGTACTGGCCATGTGGCTGACCCCTCATGCCTTAAAAACAGGTTTGATGTAGAGCCCATTGCTGAAAGAACATCTGTCTGTTGGTGCTGTGGCTAATTTCCCTGAATGACCTGGTCAAGTGCAGAGGGTGGGTTCGCTAACTGAGAGCTCTAATGTTAAGTGAGTAATGAAGCTCCTTGGGGAAATAAGCAGGCAGCTCATGAATGAGGGCCAGTGTCCACACTCCATACGGTATGTCCATCAGAGGGTGAAGGGGTTTCTGCAGGCAACCCTGTATGACCTGGTCAAGTGCAGAGGATGGGTTCACTAGTTGAGAGCTCCACATTAAGTAAGTAAAAGAGAGCTCCTCAGGGAAATCGCAGACAGCTCGAGAATGTCAGTGTCCACACTCCACATGGAATGTCTGTCACAGGGTGAAGCAGGTTCTGCAGGCAACTAGTGAGTGGAATGAGTATAGCTGGCTGCAAGCTGTGGCTCATATTGGCACAAATTATGCCAGCTGCTTGTGTTTCGAGGCCGCCCTCAGTTCTTACATGCAGAGTAATGTGGTATATACTGGCTTTCTGGCTGCACAAGTATCCAACGAAGTGGTACAGTCTCCTAAAATTATGAGTATGATAAGCTGGGAAATCTGCATGTCATTTATCTATATGGAATGCTGGGAGACATGACAGGGAGCTACACATATACCCTCCTCTAGAATTCAGCAATGGTGGTGCTCTTGGGCCTGTGTTTATTTCTGTGTTCTGCAATACATGGCAAGTGGAAATACTCATGTAGGCTTATAACTCATAGATCCAAAGTGAGCAGATGGTTTTTGGATAAAATAGTTACTCACATATAATAGTTCTTCAACATGGAATTGGCAATTATTTTACTTGACGGTTTCTGACATTTCAACTCTTACAGTGTGAGCTAGCTAAGAGTGATCCTGTATTATTCTTGATGACAGCCTGTGGAAAGCTTACTGTCTACACAGTTTTGCAGATTGGATGCCTTACAAGCTCGGGTTCAAATCACTGTTATCAAATAGGCCGAGATATTGTGTCTCGTCCTTCTCATGTGTGATCATCGCTAATGTGGTTAGTAGAACGAGTCTGTTGATACCCTGAAGACGCAGTCACTATTTCAGGAACACTGTCTCTCCATCAGAGAGAGAGAGAAAGTGTGTGCGCG
The DNA here is from genome assembly GCF_023898315.1 of Schistocerca nitens. Lineage (NCBI taxonomy): Eukaryota > Metazoa > Arthropoda > Insecta > Orthoptera > Acrididae > Schistocerca > Schistocerca nitens. Next base: position 851,164,641 of record NC_064617.1, read on the forward strand.
TGCGTGAGTGTGCGCGCGCGTGTGCTTTGTCACATTCAGAAGGCCTTTTTGCCAAAAGCTTACTTGTTTAACAGTCCTTTTGTTGTGCTTATCTGTGAGTCAACATCTCTGCTGTATGGTGAGTAGCAATCTATCCTTTTCATAATATTGTCATTATTCCATCCTGGATTTTCCATAGTGACTGGACTACACTGTTTTAGGAATTTCAAAATGAATTCTTTTTTTTTTTTCCCAGTTTAAATTCTCATCAACATGGACGCCTAAAAATTGTGAAGTTTCCACTCTAGTTATTATATCCTCGTCATTGGTGTGGTACCTCCACATGTGCAGAGCACTAGTGTCATCCACAAAAAGAACTAATCCTGTATTACATGGAAGATTGTTTAAATATATGAGATACTCTAGTGCACCTAAGAGAGCACCTTGTGGAACCCTGTAATCGATTTCTCCCTGGTTAGAAGAATCTCCCCTGCTTACACTGTTTGAATTATCAAGTACCACTTTCTGCATTATTTTGGTCAGATATGACATTATCCCTTTTTTGCCTATATCATCAACGCCATGAAATCTTGGTTTATCTAGGAGAGTATTGTGATTCACACAGTTATATGCCTTGATAGGTCACCAAAAATAAATTTTGTTATTTAATGCCCACTCCTATGCAAATGAATTCCACCTCACCCCCCATAGCACCTTTGTGGAAAGTTATTATGGAGCCATTGATGGTCCTGTAACACAATACTTTGATGCATATGTTACCAGCCGAACCCGATTTTAGGATAAACAAGATTCGCTTAGGTCAAACTCGTTCATCCTCTTACTCATAGGATAAAACAGTTTAGCCTAGGTCGAACTGGTTTATCATAGTTAGAATTTACATGCTTTAGGATAAACTAGTATGTCCTAGTCTGAACTAATTTTGCCTAGTCAGATCGCATGTCGCTGCCTGTATGAACGGGGAATCCCCGAATCATCTCTGGCTCGCCCCTCGCACTTCTCAACCGCTCTTCACCTGCACTGTTCTTTGCTTTGAACGGTATTTTGCATCGACGAGTGCGTGTGTTAAGTTGCTGGTTGCATTTAAAAGATTTGATTATAATCCTAGTATAATTATTGTGAGGTGTTTCATCATGGATGAGCCTTCGTGCAGTAAACAAGCCAATCAAAAGCTGTGGAGAGAAAAGTTTTTGGTGGAAATTTTGCAGAGTGAAAACAAAAAGTCTCCTCATTATAATGTGTTATCAGTAGATGAATATGCAGATTTGGTTAAACAAGCAGAAGAGGCAGAAAAGTTGGAAAAAATATAATTATTACAAGAAAGAAGACGAACGATTTGCTGTTTTGAAAATTAATGAAGTGAAAAAACTCATTGCATGGTGTGAAGCGAATATAAAATACTTTGTTCCGGTTGACGAACTTAATGATGTGATTGACACAGCTCATGTAGCTGTGGGTCATGGTGGTCGCGATAAGATGTTAGCCAAGGCAGCAAAAATATTTGCCAATATCACAAAGGAAATGCCTCTATTTATCAATGTGTGATGTTTGTCAACAAAAGAAGACAAAAAAGAAAAGAGGGCTAGTTTCAAAGCCAATTCTCCATTCGGAAATGAATAGCAAATGCCAAGTCAATTTGATTGATTTCCCAACACAACCAGATGGGAATTTAAAATTCATTCCAGTTTACCAAGGCCATCTCACAAAATATGTTCTCCTTCATGTGTTAATATTAGAGAGGACTGAAGAAGTGGTTTATCATTTGAATGACATATTCCTAACTGTTGGGGCACCATGCATTCTTCCATCTGATAATGGCACAGAATTTGTCAATAATGTTATAAGTGAACTCGAAAAGATTTTGTCAGAACTGAAAATTGTGCATGGAAAACCAAGGCACAACCAAAGTCAGGGTTCTGTTGAACATGCCAACCAAGACATTGAAAATATGATAAGTTCTTGGTTAAAGGACAACAATTCAACGAAGTGGTCGGAAGGATTAAGGTATGTCCAATTCATGAAAAACTGAGTAACCACACTGGCATAAAAAAATCACCTTACAAAGCATTATTCAGAGTCAAACCTAGAGTAGGATTTTCCACTTCCTTGTTGCCTCAACAAATCATAAATGATATTTAGGATGAAGATGACCTAAAGAAGGCAATCGAAGATGACAGCAATACTGAACAGTACGAAGACAGTGATGATGATAACATTGTGAAAATTGACACAAAAGGCATTCAAAATGCTAGGAAAAAAAAAAAGTTAAAAGCATGAAAGCTTCCTATGACAAGTCCCATCCACCAGCTGAAATTGGAGACAACGTGACCATACCTATCCCAGATGTAGATGAAGGCAGAGGTGACCTTCAAAACATAATTGGAGTAATACTTCGAAAGACTGATGACGGCCTCTACAAAGTTGGCACCAAACATGGTGTACTTCAAAAACATTGTTGTTGTTGTTGTTGTGGTCTTCAGTCCTGAGACTGGTTTGGTGCACCTCTCCATGCTACTCCATCCTGTGCAAACTTCTTCATCTCCCAGTACTTACTGCAACCTACATTCTTCTGAATCTGCTTAGTGTATTCATCTCTTGGTCTCCCCCTACGATTTTTACCCTCCACGCTGCCCTCCAATGCTAAATTTGTAATCCCTTGATGCCTCAGAACATGTCCTACCAACAGGTCCCTTCTTCTTGTCAAGTTGTGCCATAAACTCCTCTTCTCCCAAATTCTATTCAATACCTCCTCATTAGATATGTGATCTACCCATCTAATCTTCAGCATTCTTCTGTAGCACTACATATCGAAAGCTTCTATTCTCTTCTTATCCAAACTATTTATCGTCCATGTTTCACTTCCATACATGGCTACACTCCATACAAATACTTTCAGAAACGACTACCTGACACTTAAATCAATACTCGATGTTAACAAATTTCTCTTCTTCAGAAACGCTTTCCTTGCCATTGCCAGTCTACATTTTATATCCTCTCTACTTCGACTGTCATCAGTTATTTTGCTCCCCAAATAGCAAAACTCCTTTACTACTTTAAGTGTCTCATTTCCTAATCTAATTCCCTCAGCATCACCCGACTTAATTCGACTACTTTCCATTATCCTCGTTTTGCTTTTGTTGATGTTCATCTTATATCCTCCTTTCAAGGCACTGTCCATTCCGTTCAACTGCTCTTCCAATTCCTTTGCTGTCTCTGACAGAATTACAATGTCATCGGCGAACCTCAAAGTTTTTATTTCTCCTCCATGGATTTTAATACCTACTCCGAATTTTTCTTTTGTTTCCTTTACTGCTTGCTCAATATACAAATTGAATAACATCGGGGAGGGGCTACAACCCTATCTCACTCCCTTCGCAATCACTGCTTCCCTTTCATACCCCTCGACTCTTATAACTGCCATCTGGTTTCTGTACAAATTGTAAATAGCCTTTCGCTCTCTGTATTTTACCCCTGCCACCTTTAGAATTTGAAAGAGGGTATTCCAGTCAACATTGTCAAAAGCTTTCTCTAAGTCTACAAATGCTAGAAACGTAGGTTTGCCTTTCCTTAATCTTTCTTCTAAGGTAAGTCGTAATGTCAGTATTGCCTCATGTGTTCCAATATTTCTACAGAATCCAAACTGATCTTCCCCAAGGTCGGCTTCTACTAGTTTTTCCATTCGTCTGTAAAGAATTCGCGTTAGTATTTTGCAGCTGTGGCTTATTAAACTGATTGTTCGGTAATTTTCACATCTGTCAACACCTGCTTTCTTTGGGATTGGAATTATTATATTCTGCTTGAAGTCTGAGGGTATTTCACCTGTCTCATACATCTTGCTCACCAGATGGTAGAGTTTTGTCAGAACTGTCTCTCCCAACATTATTGCAGGTATAATTTTATTAAAATTTTTCATAATTTTTTTGTAATAAAATATCAAAAAATATTTGTTTTAACTTCTTTTTTTTTTTTTTTTTTTTTTTTTAGATCTGATTTTGATGTCTGCATTAAGAAGTTTTTAGATGTGGGAGATATTAACCAGGATATTGAAATATCTTTAAGGATTGCAACCACAAAACATTCTGTTGAATCAGGGCAAGGCTTTGTGAAATGCAGCTGTATGAAAAACTGTACAACAAACAAATGCAATTGTAAGAAAAAGTACGCTGCACTTCCAAGTGCAAAAAATAAGAAAATAACCAATTTGCAGATAAGTCGATCTAGTGATAAATGTGAAATTACTGATTAATTAATGAATAACTTTAATGAATAATACTATTTTATTTCTATTCCTTTATTCAGTTTACTTTGAAAAGCTTATAGAAGATACAAACTAGGTGAAATTAGTTCAGACTAGGACAGACCAGTTTATCCTAAAGCATGTAAATTCTAACTATAATAAACCATTCGACCTAGGCTAAACTGTTTTAGCCTATCAGTAAGAGGATGAACGAGTCTGACGTAGGTGAAACTAGTTCATCTGAAATTGGGTTTGGCCGGTAACACATACACATCAATGAAATCTGTAATTAAATTCATGTGATTTAATGATTTCTCCTGAAGTAAAAGAAATAAAAAAAATATTCTCACTAATAATTATCCACCTTCATAAACAAATATGGAAATAAATCTAAATTTCCTTTGTCATCATCATTAACCTCTTCCTATACCAGGAAACTTACCTTATTGAAGCCTTCTGCAGGAACTTGAGCCTGGCTTGCTAGCAACTGGACAACCCTCCGGCACCAGCCTTGTTCTGAGAGATGAGCCTCCAAACCAGCTTGTTCATACTGCCTTATTCGTTCTTCTCTCTGTTTATCTTCAGCCATAAGAGCATCGGTACGTTCTTGCAGTAGATCTTGCAGCAGAGTTGCAACTTTCAGCTTAAGAAGAGCAGAAACAAAAAACAATTACAGTTAACATTAAGTTTGATATTAGCAAGCATCTACTGCAATCGTACCTTCAATATACCTGCAAAAATTATGAAGCTTTTATGTTTTTCATTAGTATGTATCAACAGCATTTTCAAATACTAATGGTATTCTTTGAGAATATGAGCAAGCATTTCAAGAATCCAGTAAATTGCATAGGGACAGTGCTAAATGAATCCCTTACCCATCACGCTCACCTGTAACCATAAATTTATATCTCAAATCACCTAGCAGTTTGTAGCTGCTTTTAAACCACAACAAGAATAAATTAAAAAGCAATCTTTTTAAAACATTGAAGTTTTAACGATTTTGGTACTTTTAACACGTACTTTTAACACATTAGCTCGCAAAGTGATTCCGTAATGTGCATCAATTATTAATAGAAACTGCCACAAAAGAATACAAAATTGTGTGGTGCTATCATAACTGTTCCCCCATGAACCATGGACCTTGCCGTTGGTGGGGAGGCTTGCGTGCCTCAGCGATACAGATGGCCGTACCGTAGGTGCAACCACAACGGAGGGGTATCTGTTGAGAGGCCAGACAAACATGTGGTTCCTGAAGAGGGGCAGCAGCCTTTTCAGTAGTTGCAGGGGCAACAGTCTGGATGATTGACTGATCTGGCCTTGTAACATTAACCAAAACGGCCTTGCTGTGCTGGTACTGCGAACGGCTGAAAGCAAGGGGAAACTACAGCCGTAATTTTTCCCGAGAACATGCAGCTTTACTGTATGATTAAATGATGATGGCGTCCTCTTGGGTAAAATATTCCGGAGGTAAAATAGTCCCCCATTCGGATCTCCGGGCGGGGACTACTCAAGAGGACGTCGTTATCAGGAGAAAGAAAACTAGCGTTCTACAGATCGGAGCGTGGAATGTCAGATCCCTTAATCGAGCAGGTAGGTTAGGATAAATACAAAATCAAATAGAGGTAATGCAGGAGTAGCTTTAATAATGAATAAAAAAATAGGAGTGCGGGTTAGCTACTACAAACAGCATAGTGAACGCATTATTGTGGCCAAGATAGACACAAAGCCCATGCCTACTACAGTAGTACAAGTTTATATGCCAACTAGCTCTGCAAATGATGAAGAAATTAATGAAATATATGACGAGATAAAAGAAATTATTCAGGTAGTGAAGGGAGACGAAAATTTAATAGTCATGGGTGACTGGAATTCGTCAGTAGGAAAAGGGAGAGAAGGAAACATAGTAGGTGAATATGGATTGGGGGGAAGAAATGAAAGAGGAAGCCGCCTTGTAGAATTTTGCACAGAGCATAACTTAATCATAGCTAACACTTGGTTCAAGAATCATAAGAGAAGGTTGCATACCTGGAAGAATCCTGGAGATACTAAAAGGTATCAGATAGCTTATATAATGGTAAGACAGAGATTTAGGAACCAGGTATTAAATTTTAAGACATTTCCAGGGGCAGATATGGATTCTGACCACAATCTATTGGTTATGAACTGCAGATTGAAACTGAAGAAACTGCAAAAAGGTGGGAATTTAAGGAGATGGGACCTGGATAAACTGAAAGAACCAGAGGTTATAGAGAGTTTCAGGGAGAGCATAAGGGAACAATTGACAGGAATGGGGGAAAGAAATACAGTAGAAGAAGAATGGGTAGCTCTGAGGGATGAAGTAGTGAAAGCAGCAGACGATCAAGTAGGTAAAATGACGAGGGCTGCTAGAAATCCTTGGGTAACAGAAGAAATATTGAATTTAATTGATGAAAGGAGAAAATATAAAAATGCAGTAAACGAAGCAGGCAAAAAGGAATACAAACGTCTCAAAAATGAGATCGACAGGAAGTGCAAAATTGCTAAGCAGGGATGGATAGAGGACAAATGTAAGGATTTAGAGGATTGTATCACTAGGGGTAAGATAGATACTGCCTACAGGAAAATTAAAGAGACCTTTGGAGAGAAGAGAACCACTTGTATGAATATCAAGAGCTCAGATGGCAACCCAGTTCTAAGCAAAGAAGGGAAGGCGGAAAGGTGAAAGGAGTATATAGAGGGTTTATACAAGGGCGATGTACTTGAGGACAATATTATGGAAATGGAAGAGGATGTAGATGAAGATGAAATGGGAGATACGATATTGCGTGAAGAGTTTGACAGAGCATTGAAAGACCTGAGTCGAAACAAGGCCCCGGGAGTAGACAACATTCCATTGGAACTACTGATGGCCTTGGGAGAGCCAGTCATGACAAAACTCTACCATCTGGTGAGCAAGATGTATGAGACAGGTGAAATACCCACAGACTTCAAAAAGAATATAATAATTCCAATCCCAAAGAAAGCAGGTGTTGACAGATGTGAAAATTACCGAACTATCAGTTTAATAAGTCACAGCTGCAAAATACTAACGTGAATTCTTTACAGACGAATGGAAAAACTGGTAGTAGCGGACCTCGGGGAAGATCAGTTTGGATTCCGTAGAAATGTTGGAACACGTGAGGCAATACTAACCTTACAACGTATCTTAGAAGAAAGATTAAGAAAAGGCAAACCTACGTTTCTAGCATTTGTAGACTTAGAGAAAGGTTTTGACAATGTTGACTGGAATACTCTCTTTCACATTCTAAAGGTGGCAGGGGTAAAATACAGTGAGCGAAAGGCTATTTACAATTTGTAAAGAAACCAGATGGCAGTTATAAGAGTCGAGGGGCATGAAAGGGAAGCAGTGGTTGGGAAAGGAGTGAGACAGGGTTGTAGCCTCTCCCCGATGTTATTCAATCTGTATATTGAGCAAGCAGTAAAGGAAACAAAAGAAAAATTTGGAGTAGGTATTAAAATTCATGGAGAAGAAGTAAAAACTTTGAGGTTCGCCGATGACATTGTAATTCTGTCAGAGACAGCAAAGGACTTGGAAGAGCAGTTGAACGGAATGGACAGTGTCTTGAAAGGAGGATATAAGATGAACATCAACAAAAGCAAAACGAGGATAATGGAATGTAGACAAATTAAATCGGGTGATGCTGAGGGAATTAGATTAGGAAATGAGACACTTAAAGTAGTAAAGGAGTTTTGCTATTTAGGGAGTAAAATAACTGATGATGGTCGAAGTAGAGAGGATATAAAATGTAGACTGGCAATGGCAAGGAAATCGTTTCTGAAGAAGAGAAATTTGTTAACATCGAGTATTGATTTGAGTGTCAGGAAGTCATTTCTGAAAGTATTTGTATGGAGTGTAGCCATGTATGGAAGTGAAACATGGACAATAACTAGTATGGATAAGAAGAGAATAGAAGCTTTCGAAATGTGGTGCTACAGAAGAATGCTGAAGATAAGGTGGGTAGATCACGTAACTAATGAGGAGGTATTGAATAGGATTGGGGAGAAGAGAAGTTTGTGGCACAACTTGACTAGAAGAAGGGATCGGTTGGTAGGACATGTTTTGAGGCATCAAGGGACCACAAATTTAGCATTGGAGGGCAGCGTGGAGGGTAAAAATCGTAGAGGGAGACCAAGAGATGAATACACTAAGCCGATTCAGAAGGATGTAGGTTGCAGTAGGTACTGGGAGATGAAGAAGCTTGCACAGGATAGAGTAGCATGGAGAGCTGCATCAAACCAGTCTCAGGACTGAAGACCACAACACAACACAACATCATAACTGTGTGCCAAAACTTGATTTGGATTACATAATTCATGTTTTACAAAAATTCAAGCCTGCATAGCCAGTCATTAATTAATGAGTGCTTCAAATCTTCAGAAAAAGTCTGTGGTTCACTAAACTACAGCCTTAGTAGCAAATAACATTGGTATTATTTATATTAAATATTTCCCAGTGGAGCACTGTTGGATTCTATTATTGTCATCAGATGTCAACATGAAGGAGAACATGGCAAGGAGACAGAATGACCAGCCAGGGGATGAAATGGCAATAATGGTGCTATTCGAAGCAGAAAAAACAATTTCTAATTTTTGGAACTGTTAGTTTCTTCTTCAGTGAGCCAAGAGGATTAGGAGGGGCAGGTCATTCAGCACAGAGGGTGAGGGGAGACAAAGATTTCATAGTTTTTACAAGTGAATTCTGCATATGAAAGAACATTCTTGTAAGTAAATGTGTGTATAAAACTTCCCGGCAGATTAAAACTGTGTGCCGGACCAAGCCTCAAACTCAGGACCTTTGCCTTACGTGTGCAGGTGATGTACCAACTGAGCTACCCAAGCATGACTCATGACCTGTCCTCACAGCTCTGATTCTGTCAGTACTTCGTCTCCTACCTTCCAAACTTCACAGAAGCTCTCCTGCAAACGTCGTAAGCCTAAAACTCCTGGAAGAAAGGATATTGTGGAGACAGCTTAGCCACAGCCTGGGGGATGTTTCCACAATGAAATTTTCACTCTGCAGTGGAGCGTGAAACAATATGGAACTTCCTGGCAGATTAAAACTGTGTGCCAGCCCTAGGCACAAACTTGGAACGTTTGCCTTTTGCGGGCAAGTGCTCTACCATTAGAGATTATTCATATTATTACCAATTTTAAGCTTTCTTTAACAGAAAGCTCCAAACCAACACCAACAACTATAGCTCAAGTGTACATGCTGATCTCACATGCAGACGATGACACAGAGTATAAGAGGAAACTGTATGTGTAAGTATGTAGAAGAAGATGAAAATCAAATAATCATGGGGGACTCAAACTTTCTATAGGGACAGTTACTAAGCAGAGAATTACTGGAGAGAGGTTATGGTTTCAGAAATAAGAATGAAAGAGAAGAAAGAGTACTTGTGTTCTGCAATAACAGCAGATAATCACATTCAAAAATCACTATACGACGAGGTACCTGAAAATGGCCAAAATACACAGGAATGTAACAGGAATATTAGGCAGTCTGCGGTCTGTGTCTGATGCTATTGGAATCTGTGGTTTGTTTTATGCTAGAGTGTCAAATGGATTGTAAATACCTGTTGGGTGCTGAAAAAAGAAAACATAGGTGTGACATCCTAAAAGAGCAGTTCTGGCAAAAGCATTCATAAAATAAATTTTTAAACTCAATTGACAGTGTTTCAGTGAATGGACAGCATGACATTAAAGAATGTAGTGCTACTAAAGCTTCATCAGTAGATAATTCTGAAGAACTGTATGTTTTGTGCAAGAACTAGTGGCAGATGAAACTGTCCCGCTAGTGGAAATAGCTAATAATACTGTTACTGCAGAGGAAACTGCAGCACGCCAAGATGAAAGAAAATCATCAAAGGAAGGTAACAGCCTTAAGTTGATGATCTTAGCAAGCCGGGAATATGGCTAGATATTGCCAAAGATAATTTTAGGATAAGAGCAATTAAGGAAGGTTCACAAGACATAAGTGAAAAAGAGTCACATTTCCTGTGGGTAATGAGACAAGAAGGTTTTTTTACTGTTTTTCATTGCTTCCATCATCTTTCAAATGATGAAAAAGGTAAGCGAACATGGATTGTATATTCCCGGACAAAAGATACTGTGTATTGCTTTTGTTGAAAGTTGTTCAATTCAAGTGCTGGCACTACCACAAGAAATGGTTTAAGAGACTTGCAAAGACTGATGAAAGTTCTCTCTAACTATGAACTGTCCCACAATCATATTACTGAATTGTGCAAGTGGAAAGAGCTTTCGCAGAAAATTAAAATATAAAAATTAATTGATCATGCAATTTAAGATCAAAGAAAACAGGTCAAGATCGATTTTGTTAAGGTTATTTTCCAAAGTATGTTTTCTTGCCAAAATAAGTCTTCCATTACGAGGTGACCATGAAATGTTGGGAAATCCAGGTAATGAAAACTTTTTAGGACAAGTAGAATTAATTGCCAAGTTCGATCCTGTATTAAATAATCATATTAATCATGTGGTTAAACCTGATGATAGAGATTTGGTGAGAAGATTCCTCCACAGCGAAAAACGCCTTTGGTTTAGTGATGTCTGTCTCAAATCCTGTATCATTTCAGTGACACTCTCTACTCTATTTTGTGATAATACAAAACGTGCTGCCCTCCTTTAAACTTTTTCGATGTGCTCCTGTGTTTGCTGTGTGGCAATTTTACAATGGATCCGCGAACAGGACAGTGCATGTGCATCAAATTCTGTGTGAATCTCGGGAAAAGTGCTACGGAGACCCATGCAATGATTCAACAAGTGTTTGGGGGACAGAGCATGAGCTATACGTGCATGTTTGAGTGGCTTGCTCAGTTCAGGGCCGGCCGTACAGACACCGAAGATGATGCTCACACTGGAAGGCCCGTTAGCTGCACAACACCAGATATCGTTGCCAAACTTCAACTGGTTCATGCGGATCGACGTCGAACCACTATAGACCTTGCAGATGAAATGGGTATTGCTTATGGGACATGTCAACGAATGTTGACTGATGAATTGGACATGCATCGTGTTGCCACAAAATTTATGCCAAGGATCTTGACTGCCGATCAGTAGGCACAGCGTGTTGAAGTGTGCATGGACCTTCGTCAGAGCACATCTGATGATCCAACCTTCTTGTCACGAGTTATCACTGGTGACAAGAGCTGGGTTTACGGTTATGACCCAGAGACAAAGCAACAATCATCCCAGTGGAAGAGCCCGGACTCTCCAAGATCCAAAAAAGCGAGACAGGTGCAGACCAAAGTGAAGAGCATGATCATTGTTTTCTTTGATACCAAGGGAATTTTGCACAAAGAATTCATCCTACCCAATCAAACAGTGAATTCTGTGTACTACTATGACATTTTGCGATGGCTCCATGAAAACGTGTGGCGATGACAGCCTGAAGTTTGGCGTCAAGGAAACTGGCTGCTGCATCACGACAACGCGCCCTGTCACACGTCCTTGCTCACCTGGACCTTCTTGGCAAAAAACAATGTGGCAGTTGTACCCCACCCACCATACTCGCCAGATTTGGCACCTTGGAGACTTCACGCTACTCCAACTGAAACTCAAGTTGAAAAGCCATCGGTTCGACTCTCTAGAGATGATTCAAAAAGCATAGCTGGCGGTGATAAACACCCTCAAAGAACAGGACTTCCAGAAAACATTTGACCAGTGGCAGAAGCCCTCAGATCGGTGTGCACATGCGGATGGGAACTACTTCGCGGGTGATGGTGACCATTAGTCCAAAGATAAGGTTTTCAACAGATGGCAGCAGCAGTCCCGAAAATTTTGGGTAGCACCTCTTATTCCGAAAGATGTAGGCAGTCTCCTTAGTAGACCTGTTACATTTTCTAAGTGTCCTGTCAATAAAACACAGTCTTTGGTTGGCCTTTCCCACAACATTTTCTACATGTTCCTCCCATTTTAAGTTGTTCATAATTGTAATTCCTAGGTATTTAGTTGAATTTACAGCCTTTACATTTGATTGATTAATAGTGTAACCGAAATTCCTTTTAGCACTCATGGATGACTTCACACTTTTCTTTAGTTAGGGTCAACTGCCAATTTTCGCACCATTCGGATATCTTTTCTATATAGTTTTGCAATTTGTTTTGATATTCTGATGAATTTATTAGTCAATAAATGACAGCATCACCTGCAAAAAACCTAAGACGGCTGCTCAGATTGTCTCCCAAACCGTTTATATAGATAAGGAACAGCAAAGAGCCTATAACACTACCTTGGGAATGCCAGAAATCACTTCTGTTTTACTCGATGACTTTCCATCAATTACGCACTGTGACCTCTCTGACAGGAAGTTACAAATCCAGTCACATAACTGAGACAATATTCCTTAAACACGCAATTTCACTACAAGCTGCTTGTGTGGTACAGTGTCACAAGCCTTCTGCTGGAAATCCAGAAATATGGAATCGATCTGAAATCCCTAGTCAATAGCACTCAACACTTCATGCGAATAAAGAGCTAGTTGTGTTTCACAGGAATGATGTTTCCTAAAGCCATGCTGACTGTGTGTCAATAGACCGTTTTCTTCAAGGTAATTCATAATGTTCGAACACAATATATATTCCAGAATCCTGCTGCATATCGACATTAATGATATGGGTATGTAAATAAGTGGATTACTTCTACTACCTTTCTTGAATATTGGTGTGACCTGTGCAACTTTCCAGTCTTTGGGTACGGATCTTTCATTGAGCTAACAGTTGCATATGATTGTTAAGTATGGAGCTAATGCATCAGCATACTCTGAAAGGAACCTAATTGGTATACAGTCTGGACCAGAAGACTTCCTTTTATTAAGTGATTTATGTTGTTTCACTACTCTGAGGATATTTACTTCCATGTTACCCATGTTGGTAGCTGTTCTTGATTTGAATTCTGGCATATTTACTTCATGTTCTTTTGTGAAGGCATTTCGGAAGGCTGTGTTTAGTAACTCTGCTTTGGCAGCACTGTCTTCGATAGTATCTACATTGCTATCGCGCAGAGAAGGCATAGATTGTTTCTTGCAGCTAACACACTTCACACATGACCAGAATCGCTTTGGATTTTCTACCACATTTTGAGACAAACTTTCGTTGTGGAAACTGTTAAAAGCATCTCGCATTGAAGTCTGTACTAAATTTCGAGCTCCTGTAAAAGATCGCCAATCTTGGGAATTTTGCGTCTGTTTAAATTTGGCATGTTTGTTTCGTTGTTTCTGCTACAGTGTTCTGACCCGTTTTGTGTACCAAGGAGGACCAGCTCTGTCATTTGTTAATTTATTTGGTATAAATCTCTCTGGTCTACACTTGTATTATTAATTCGGAAGGAATGGAGATTGTCTCCCAGGAAGGCATCAAGTGAATTTTTATCTCCTTTTTTGAATAGGCATATTTTTCGTTTATTTTTGGAGGATTTGGGGGTTACAATATTCAGTCTCGCTGCAACAACTCTGTGTTCACTAATCCCTGTATCCATTTTGATGCTCGTTATTAACTCAAGATTATTTGTTGCTAAGAGATCAAGTGTATTTTCACAACCGTTTACTATTCGTGTGGGTTCATGAACTAACTGCTCAAAATAATTTTCAGAGAATGCGTTTAACACAATTTCAGATGACGTTTTAAGCATTCCTCAGGAATTAAACATGTATTTTCGCCAACATATCAAGGGTAAATTAAAGTCACCACCAACTATAATCATATGAGTCGTGTACGTGTTTGAAATCAAACGTCCATGCCACACAGTCCCTGCTATGCATGTAGCCGCCTCCTGCGTATAGTGGACACCTGACATATTCAGCGGAACCTGAAACCCAACCACCCTTTGGTGCAAGTAGAGGAATCTGCAGCCTACACGGTCGCAGAACCGTCTAAGCTTCTGATTCAGACCCTCCAATCGGCTCTGTACCAGAGGTCCACAATTGGTTCTGTCGACTATGGTGCAAATGGTCAGCTCTGCTTTCATCTTGTAAGCAAGACTGGCAGCCTTTACCACTTCTGTTAGCCGCTCGAAATCAGAGAGACACTTCTGATCCAAAGTAACACACATCATTGGTACCAATGTGAGCAACAACCTGCAGTTGGCTGCACCCTGTGCTCCTCGTGGCATCTGGGAGCACCCGTTCCACATCTGGAATGATTCCACCTGTTGTGCACAAGGAGTGCACATTGGTTTTCTTTCCCTTCTTGGCAGCTATGTCCCTAAGGGGCCCCATAATGTGCCTAACATTGGAGCTCCCAACTATCAATAATCCCACCCTGTGACTGCCAGATCTTGCAGGCTGAGAGGTTTCCTGTGAAACAGGACAGGCGACAGCATCTGGCTCAGCGACAGTGTCAGCCACAGACAGCACCTGGAACCTGTTTGTCAGACAAACCGAGGAGGCTTTATGTGCGGCTGCCTGGAAAGTCTTTCGCCGCCTACTGCGCCCTGGGGTGACCTCCCACTCAACCACAGGTGAGGGGTCAACCTCAGTGCGAGCAGTAACTGGGCTGACCACCGGTGAGGACCGATCAGAGGACTTAGATGTGCTAGACGTCCGTTGGATCCCCACGGCCGGCTCACAACAGCGGCGCCCATCCACTGCAGCCTCAAGCTGTGTAACCGAAACCATCACAGCCTGAAGCTGAGAGCGAAGTGTCACCAACTTGGCTCACATCCACACACAACAATTGCAGTCCCATAAGACCTTCAGAACACATGCAAAAATGATCCAATGTGTTTCAGTGAAGTATCTAGCCTCTTGGAAGAAATCTCAAAATTTTAAGTTTTCTTTGTGTGCTGTGATATGGCATAATGTCTTTTGCCATGTCAACAGAGTAAATAAAGCAGTTCAGCAAGAAGGTATGCAATTACACACTGCAGTAAAATTAATAAAATCAACACTTAGTTTAAATGAAACAATACCTGAGAAGGAAAGTTGCTAATCACCATATAGCGGAGATGCTGAGTCACGATAGACACAACAAAAGGATTCACACAATTATAGCTTTCAGCCATTAAGGCCTTTGTCAACAGTAGACGCGCACGCGCACACACACTGGTGAAGGTCTTTGTTGCTCAAACACGAGAAAAATGAAGATTTAGGTGGGTAATTTTTTAAAATAATGTTTTCATGATTTAGTAGGTTTTTCCCTGTTTTATTTATCATTAGACAGAATCTATTAACTTATATGCCTAATTTTGCTTGGTTGTAGTAGTGCATGTAATAATTATTACTACCAAGTCTCAGGCTTAGCTTGAAGCTACTGTAAATTATTACTGAAGTGTAGTCATCAATGATAAAATATGACAAAAACAAAATTTAAGAATGCTTGTAAATATAGTGTATTTCTACAACAGCTCTCATTGGCTGCCTGTTTTGACTGTAAAAACAGATCAATGTTTCATGCACTCTGAAAACTGAGTGTTGAACCAGGTTCTATTGCTTCTTAACAAGTAAAAATTAGATGACACACACAGTTGTTATAGCTTCTGTAATATCTGTAGTAATCTGGCATTCCCTCAACGCATATGAAATACTGTAAGTAGGTTTTTTAGTTCATTTCAAAATCACCATATACTTGCTTGCTGTTAAATCTGTGAGTTAAAGAAAAACATTAAGTCTGGCATGATGATTTCGGACATACTTTACAAGAATTATTTTGCAAGGGGGCTTTGCAACAATGAAGTTCTTTTCCATACCATAATGTGGCACAAAGGAGATTTTTCCAAATGTGAAACTATTGTGGCAGATGTCGGGATGGCCTTTCTGAAAGATTATGAAAAATATTTAGTACAGTAGAGCGTCGATTATCCGAAGTAATTGGGGGACATGGGTGTTCGGAAAACTGGTTTGTTCAGATAATCGAACTGTTCATGTTTATTTGCCCAAAAGAAGTACTCTACAGTAAATTTATTCATAAAAACAGGAATCTCTTTTAGTATTACAAAGTAACATACAAAGGCAACTTCAGTAGGAATATATAGTATGTGGCACAGTTGATTAAACAAAAATATATACATATTACATACGCATTTTGCATGAACAATACCACAGTATACAAAATTAAAATTGGATAAAGTGGTTGCAGATTCACCTTCTTCTAACCTTTTAATGATCTCGTACTTGTCCCTCATAGAAAGGACAACACGTTTATGTTTAAGCATTTTGTATCGTCAAGTTCACTTCTTCACACAGCAGCACACAAGTGGTCGTAACAGAGAACAGAAGGTGACTGCACCGTGAGAAGCTCTTCTTGGGGGCGCGCAATCTTTCAAACTGCGTGGAGCGGCATGCCTCAACTCTAAGCTGGCACAGCTGTTGCTGTGAACAGTTTTGATACTGCCGCTACTTCTACTGCCAGTGCCAAGCTGACAGAAGTGTGCTGATTGTTGAAACACAGCGACTGGTGGCTTGGCCGGTCAGCAGCGCCTTGTGAAGGCCCCATTATAAGCAATGTTCCGCCAGCGGTGGCCCAGTGCAGCGACTACTGTGGGAAACTTGGTTTGGGAGTGAGGGGGATGATGGACGGTAGGGTGGGAGAGTAACAGGTGCGAGCGAGTACACAGTTCGGTTAAGCGGTCATTCGGTTGACCGACGTTTAGATAATCAACGCTCTACTGTAATTTACTACAACAGACAACTAAAATCAGTTCAGAATTGGTTCAGTATTATCATACTGTGAGAAATGCCTATTAAATTTTAATTCAAGTTGGTATTGGTTTTAACATGCAGGTTAGTTTATTTTAAGCGCATGTTAGTATGTTTTTGGTGCATATTTTCCTTGTTTTAGTGTATATTTCAGTTGTTTTGTGCATATTTTAATGCCTAAGTGCTCACATTTAACATGGCACGACCAACAGGTGACCTAGCTGGAGCAGCAGCGCAGTATGTTTACATTAAAAAAAGATGAACAGAGATATTGTGAAAGTTACACTATCTGGTATTCTTACAACTCGAGGTTAACATGCTACTCTCCATATAAAAAAATAACTAAATTTGTTTTTAGCAATAAGTACTAGCTTACCATGCAAAGTCGCAAGTAAGCGACTACTTAATAAACTCCTGGCCTGTTTCATACACAACACACATTCATAACAGTCATATATAATCACAAAAATCACACAAGTTGTAAACAAAATTACTTTGCAGAAAAAGAGTGAAGGTCCCAAACTTAGACTTCGCAGAAGTGGGGAGGGGGGGGGGGGCCAAATTCCGTAAACTGGCCCTGCTGATGCTGTTGGAGTGTGATAATGAGTACTACAGTTGATGAGGAATGGACATGCTTGAAAAGGGTATCCACAGAAGTTGGACACACAAATGTAGGTACAAAGAAAGCAAATGTGAACAATCTTTGGGTAACAGAGGAAATACTTCGTTTTGACGATGAAAGAAAGAAATGTGAAAATGTTCTTGAAAAGAGAGAATTTCATCAATATAAGCCACATAGGACATGATTAGTGGGGAGTGCAAGAAACTTTAAATGAAATGCACATCAAGTGTAGCATGCATAGAAGAGACAGTGGATGCACCTGTGTCAGGTACTTCATTGACATCAGTAGCAGAATTTCTTTGTTTTCAGATGAAATTTTTTTAATTCCCACTTTCTACCAGAGTGAAAATCAAAAGCGGGGGGAGGGGGGACTTACGACTAGTGTGTAAATAGTCAGTATGTTTGACACATTTTTCACTTAGAAAGTTTACTATAATTGTAAAACAGCCTCATTTCACAGCAAATGAGAGGTCAAAACAATGATCCATGAAACATGCAAGCAAGTAAATAAGTATCACACACACACACACACAATAGACTACGCTCGTTACTGTAGATGACACATTAGTGACAGCAGTGGCAGGAAGAGTTGTGTGTGTTTTTTTTTCCAAATAACAACCTATAAAAGAAAGAGTCTAAATGAGTATTATATATAATACTCATACAGCTTGTTATTTGAAAACAACATATGGCAAAAGAAGTTCTGTTCAGTAAGGAGACTGACACCATAAGAGGCATTTCCCAGATGGCTCTTCTGCATTGATGACATGATAGCATGTTCAAAAACACCTGAAAAGGATCCACTTAACAATGAAATGTAAAGGGCGCTTCAAAAAACACACTGATTTTGAACTGTAAAAGATCACACAAGATCTCCATCTCAATGTAGACTTCTTGAAAGATACGGACAGCAATAGTTCATTAAAATCATATTTTGGTTGCTTTAATCCAATTTCAGTAGTCAGTTTTCGAACTCGTGCAGAAAGATTGTAAGACACAGGTTGACAACATTTTTATAGATAGTGGTGAGGCTGAAACAATGTGTACCGAACTGTTTTGGACTATCTTATGATTCACAAAATGTGTGTGTGTGTGTGTGTGTGTGTGTGTGTGTGTGTGTGTGTGTTTGTGTGTGTGCGCGCGCGCACGCCCAAAATCTTATGCAAGAGAAAGAGGGAAATTTATATAAAAGCCAGAATAAATCAAGGTCAGACATTACCTGCACACTACAAAAAATACTGTAATATTTCAAGGATAGTCATTAAAATGTCAAAAAATAGTAAATCCTCACAAATTAATAATGCAGATAAGATTAAAACTATTGGGATATTGCCAAACAGTAGATTTGACAACCAGACTGTGTACAAAGTACCATAACAAACTAAATGACAATGGTGTGACCGATAATTCACAAGCTGCAGGTACTTTTAACAATCACCTTCTAAATGTAGCAGCAAAAATATAATTAAATGGTTTAGTTGAAGTAGCAAGAGAATATATTAAAAAATGTCATTCCACAAAACTTTCATCAACTAGAAGTTGTTCAAGGAATTTCAGACAGAATTGTTTTAACTTAATAAAGTAACGTCCTTACTTAAGATATGTACAGTGCATTACTGGAACAGGGAATATTTCCAGACACATTAAAATATGGAATTGTTAAACCTCTTCACAATCAAACAATGGAAACTCCAGATTGGAGTATCAACAATATTAGCGAAAGGGTAGATTGCTCAGTGTTACCAAAAAGTGGCTCTGATGGTGAGTTGCAATCAATCCTTTTCCTAAACCTCTTTGTAAGAAAGATGACAATACTTAAATAATTATCATCAAATTTCGGTATTGAGGATTTTTTTTTTTCAGAGTATTTGAAAATGTAGTGTATTCAAAAGTAGCCTCAAATATAAGTAGAAACAATGATTTACATAGTAGATCACAGATTGGATTCCAGAAGGATTTCTTGACTAAGAATGCTATTTATACATTCGTTCATCAAATATTACAAGCCTTAAATGAAAGTATCACCATTTGGAATTTTTTGTGATCATTCCATGGTGTTTGATTATGGAGATCACTTTACTCTCCCAGAAAAACTCAAGTTTTATGGAATCAATAGTCATACACACTACTGGTTTGAATCATTCTTAGCAAACAGTACATTAAAAGTTGAGGTGAATAATTCAAACAATGGAAGGATGGGATATTTTAGTGACCATGGGGAAACCACAAAGGATGAACCACAGGGTTCAATTTTGGGTACACTCCTATTCATTACATACTGGAATGAATTGCACTTAGCATTTAACAATGAGAAGTGGTACTTTTTTGCAGACATACTAGTGTTATAATAAATCCCATTAGAGAGAAGGCAATAGAAGATACTGTTAATGATGTTTTACAAATAATTATTAAGTGGGTGTCTGAAAATGGACTCTCCCTAAATTTTATGAAAACAAATTATATTCAGTTCTGTACGACGAACAAACTAATACCAACAACTGAAGTGGAACATCAA
Organism: Schistocerca nitens; assembly: GCF_023898315.1. Classification (NCBI taxonomy): domain Eukaryota; kingdom Metazoa; phylum Arthropoda; class Insecta; order Orthoptera; family Acrididae; genus Schistocerca; species Schistocerca nitens. Next base: position 851,184,700 of record NC_064617.1, read on the forward strand.
CAGCAGTTAGTAAATAGAGTAGAATGCTTCAAATTTTTGGGCATATATACCAATGAAAATTTGAATGGGAAGAAGCATATTACTGAGCTGCTTAAACAATTGGGTTCACGTACTTTTCGTCTTCGTATAATTGCTAGTCTTGGAAACAAATGAATCAATCCCCCGACATATTTTGCATATTTCCACTCAATGATGTATTATGGAATGATTTTCAGGGGTAACTCACCACTTAGGAAGTACCGATTGCACAGAAGCGAGCAGTAAGAATAATGTGGTGTTCACCCGCAGTCATCATGTAGGTATCTCTTCAAGGACTTAAGTATTTTAACTCCACAACCACAATACACATACTCGGTAATGAAACTCATCATAAATAATCCATGACAATTTGAGAAGAATGTGATAGCCATGCCTACATTTGAGGAAAAAAGATTACTTTCATTATCCGATGAATCATGGACCTTGCAGTTGGTAGGGAGGCTTGTGGGCCTCAGCAATACACGCAGCCGTACCGTAGGTGCAACCACAACAGAGGGGTATCTGTCAAAAAGCCAGACAAATGTATCGTTCTGGAAGACGGGCAGCAGCCTTTTCAGTAGTTGCAGGGGCAACAGTCTGGATGATTGACTGATCTGCCTTGCGACATCAAACAAAATGGCCTTGCTGTGCTGGCACTGCAAATGACTGAAAGCAAGGGGAAACTACAGCCCTAATTTTTCCCAAGGGCATGCAGCTCTACTGTACGGTTAAATGATGAGGGCATCTCCAGGGCAATATGGTCCTCCATTTGGATCTCCTGGCTGCGAATACTCAGGAGGATGTTTATCAAGAGAAACAAAACTGGCTTGTATAGATCGGAGTGTGGAATGTCAGATCTCTTAATTGGGCAGGTAGTTTAAAAAAATTTAAAAAGGGAAGCAGGTAGATTAAAGCTAGATATAGTGGGTATTAGTGAAGTTCAGAGGCAGGAGGAACAGAATTTCTGGTCACATGAACACAGGGCTATAAATACAAAATCAAACAGGGCAATGTAAGAGTAGGTTTAATAATGAATAACAAAATAGGAACATGGGTAAGCTACTACGAAGAGCACAGTGAATGCATTATTTTAGCCAAGATAGACACGAAACCTACACCCAGAGTAGTACAAGTATATATGCCAATTAACTCCACAGATGAGGAGGAGATTGAGGAAATGTATGATGAGATAAAAAAAAATTACTCAGATACTTAAGGGTGATGAACATTTAATAGTCACAGGGAACTGGAATTCAATAGTCGAAAAAGGAAAAAGAGGGAAAAGTAGTAGGTGGATATGGACTGGGGGAAAGGAATGAAAGAGAAAGCTGACTGGTAGAATTTTGCACAGAGCATAATTTAATTATAGCTAACACTTGGTTTAAGAATCAAGAAAGAAGGTTGTACATGTGGAAGAGACCTGGAGACACCAGAAGGTTTCAGATTGATTATATAATGGTAAGACAGGTATTTAGGAACCAGGTATTAAATTGTAAGGCATTTCCAGGGGCAGATGTGGACTCTGACCACAACTTATTGGTTATGAACTGCAGATTAAAACTGAAGAAACTGCAAAAAGGTAGGAATTTAATTAAGGAGGTGCAACTTGGATAAACTGATAGAACGAGAGGTTGTAGAGAGTTTCAGAGGGAGCATTAGGAAATGACTGACAAGAACAAGGGAAAGGAATTCAGTAAAAGAAGAATGATTAGCTTTGAGAGACAAAATAGAGAAGGCAGCAGAGGACCAAGTAGCTAAAAAGACGGTGGAAAACCAGTCCTAAGCAAAGAATGGAAATCAGAAAAGTGGAAGAAGTGTATAGAAGGTGTACACAAGGAAGATGTACTTCAGGACAACATTATGGAAATGTAAGAGGACATATATGCAGATGAGAAGGGAGATATGATATAGCATGACAAATTTGACAAAGCACTGCAAGACTTAAGTCAAAACAAGCCCCATGAATAGACACTGTTCCATTGGAGCTACTGATAGCTTTTGGAGAGAGAGCCATGACAAAACTCTTCCATCTGGTGAGCAAGATGTATGAGACAAGTGAAATACTCACAGCTTCAATAAGAATATAGTAATTCCAATTCCCAAGAAAGCAGGTGCTGACAGGTGTGAAAATTACCGAACTGTCAGTTTAATAAGTCATGGCTGCAAAATACTAGCACGAGAAAACTGGTAGAAGCTGACCTTAAGGAAGATCAGTTTGGATTCCGAGAAATATAGAAATATGCGAGGTAATACTGACCCCACGACTTCTCATAGAAGATAGGTTAAGGAATGGCAAGCCTATGTTTATAGCATGTGTAGACTTGGAGAAAGGCAATGTTGACTGGAATATTCTCTTACAAATTCTAAAGGTGGAAGGGGTAAAACACAGGGAACAAAAGGCTATTTACGATTTGCACAGAAACCAGATGACAGTTATTAGAGTAGAGGGGCACAATAGGGAAGCAGTGGTTGAAAAGGGAGTGATACAGGTTTGTAGCATATCCCAGATGTTATTCAATCTGTATATTGAGCAAGCAATAAGGGAAACAAGAGAAAAATCTAGAGTAGGAATTAAAGTCCAGGAAGAAGAAATAAAAACTTTGGGGTTTGTCAATGACACTGTAATTCTGTCAGACAGAGCAAAGGACTTGGAAGAACAGTTGAGTGGAATGGACAGTGTCTTGAAAGGAGGATATACACTGAAGAGCCAAAGAAACTGTTACATCTGCCTAATATAGTATAGGGGTCCCGTGAGCACGCGGAAGTGCCCCAACACGACGTGGCATGGACTTTACTAATGTCTGAAGTAGAACTGGAGGGAACTGACACCATGAATCGTGCAGGGCTGTCCATAAATCCGTAAGAGTATGAGGGGTGGAGATCTCTTCTGAACAGAATATTGCAAGGCATCCAAGGTATACTCAATAAGGTTCATGTCTGGGAAGTTTTGTGGTCAGCAGAAGTGTTTGAATTCAGAACAGTGTTCCTGGAGCCATTCTGTAACAGATGTGAACATGTGGGGCGCCACATTTCCCTGCTGGAATTGCACAAGTCCATCAGAATGCACAATGGACATGAATGGATGCAGGTGATCAGACAATATGCTTAGGTATGTGTCACCTGTCACGAGTTGTATCTACACATATCAGGGGTGCCATATCACTCCAACTGCACATACCCTCTACCACCCTGAACAGTCCCCTGCTGGCATGCAGGGTCCATGAATTCATGAGGTTGTCTCAATACCCGTACACGTACATCCGCTCAATACAATTTGAAACAAGACTTGTCCGACCAGGGAACATGTTTCCAGTCATCAACAGTCCAATGTCGATGTTGACGGGCCCAGGCGAGGCATAAAGCTTTGCGTTGTGGGGTTATCAAGGGTACATGAGTGGGCCTTCGGCTCTGAAAGCTCACATTGAAATCTGCAGCAATCTGTGGAATAGTTGCATTTCTGTCATGTTCTTGCAGGATCTTTTTCCGATCACAGCGATGTCAGACATTTGATGTTTTACCAGATTCCTGATATTCACGGTACACTCATGAAATGGTCATACTGGAAAACCCCCACTTCACTGCTACCTTAGACATGCTGTGTCAAATTGCTTGTGCGCCTACTATAGTGCCACGTCCAAACTCACTTAAATCTTGATAACCTGCCATTTTAGCAGCAGTAACCGATCTAACAACTGAACCAAACACTTGTTGTATTGTATAGGCACTGCCGATCGCAGCACCATATTCTGTCTGTTAATGTGTCTCTGTATTTGAATCTGCATGCCTATCCTAGTTTCTTTGGCACTTCAGTGTAAGATGAACATCAAGAAACGTAGAACAAGGATAATGAAAGGTAGTCAAATTAAATCAGATGATGCTTAGGGAATTACTTACAGTAGTAGGCGAGTTTTGCTATTCAGGAAGCCAGATAACTGATGATGGTCGAAGTGGGGAGGATATAAAATGTAGACTGGCAATGCCAAGAAAAGCATTTCGGAAGAAGAGAAACTTGTTAACATCAAGTTTAGATTTAAGTGCCTAGAAGTCCTTTCTGAAAGTATTTGTAAGGAGTGTAGCCATGTATGAAAGTGAAACTTGGATGATAAACAGTTTAGACAAAAAGAGAATAGAAGCTTTTGAGATGTGCTACAGAAGAATGCTGAAGATTAGATGGATAGACCATGTAACTAATGAGGAGGTACTAAATAGAATTGGGGGGACGAGAAATCTGTGGTAGAACCTAATCGGGGGGGGGGGGGGATCAGTTGGTAGGACATATTCTGAGGCATCAAGGGATCACCGATTTAGTACAGGAGGGAAGCGCTGGGGGTAAAAATTTTAGAGGGAGACCAAGATATGAATACAGTATGCGGATTTAAAAAGGATTAGTTCACAGTAGTTACTCAGAGATGAAGAGGCTTGCACAGACTAGAGTAGCATGTAGAGCTGTAGCAAACCAGACTTTTGGCTGAAGACCACAACAACACCCATTATTAAAACTATCAGTGGCTCATAAACGAGTTCAATATGCAACAAGAAAAATAATTTGCCAAATAACACAGAATGTCTGACAGTAGCAAAGCATGTTTTAAAACTAACTTAAAATCATGTCTTCTTGACGACTCCTACTCCACGGACAAATTTCTATTTAAAAACTGGTAACCCGAAAAAAGCCTTGCTTTTAAGTGCAGAGATTTCTAGAATGCTTGTAACACCATTCCTCACTAGGGACTGCTAATCTAATTGCAAGCACTTTGATTGTGCGACTGGATTCATGATTTGTTATCATAAAGATCATGGTACGTAGTAATCAATGGAAAGTCATAGGCTCTCTGCTGTTCCTGATCTATATAAACAATTTTAGAGAGAATCTGAGCAGCCCTCTTAGGTTGTTTGCAACTTATGCCATCATTTACCATCTAGTAAAATCATCAAAAGATCACAAACAATTGCAAAATGACTTAGACACGATATCCATATGGTGAGAAAAGTGACAATTGTCTCAGAATAAAACAAACTGTGATGTCACCCACAAGGGTACAAAGAGTAATCGGCTAAATTTTGGTTACACAATAAAGCAAGCAAATGTAAATGTCGTCAATTCCACTAAACACCTAGGAATTACAATTACAAACAACTTAAACTGGAATGATCACACAGATAATGTTGTCAGGAAGGCAAATCAGAGACTGTGTTTTATTGGCAGAACTCTTAGAAGATGCAACAGTTCTACTAAAGAGACTGATTACACTACACTTGTCCGCCCTCTGCAATAGTATTGTTGTGCGATATGGGATTCCTACCAGATGGGGTTGACAGAGAACATGAGATAAGTCCATAGAGGGGCAGCTTGTTTTGTATTATTGTGAAATAGGGAAGAGTGTGTCATGAATATGATAAGCAAGTTGGGGTGGAAATTATTAAAATAAATGTGTTCTTCTTTGTGTTGAAATGTTTTCATGAAATTACAATACCAACTTTTTCCTCTGGATGCAAAAATATTTTACTGTTGCCAACCTACACAGGGAGCAATGACAATCATAATAATAAAAGTAGGAGCTCATTTAGAAACATTTAAGAATCCATTCTCCCTACCTGCCATTAGAGACGGAAATGGTGGAGAAATAGTCTAATGGTGGATCAAAGAACACTCTGCCAGGCACTTGGTGTGAACTGTGAGGTACATATGTTGTGGCAAGAGTACAACTAAAAATTGTAATGTGTTCATTAATTTTAACACTAAACACGTATACATACCTCGTGAACTGACTCGTTCCACAACGTACCAATAACAGAATCCTTCAAATGATCTACGGAACATGAAATATAAATAAATAAAACAAGCAGCTTTTCAGTTGACATCACAAGTGAATAGACCCCCTTCCAGACCTTTCCACCAGAGAAAAATCTGTAATGGCACCAAGGATCAACTTGAGACACTGGCATTGCTAGCCACAAATGCTAACAACGTGGCCACTTATCTACTGCTACTGTGACATGAGCTTTTACTACTGTGATGTTAGAAGACTTGGTATGCTGTGTATCACACCAAAATAAGTGTGTGATGATGACAGGAAGAAAGATACTTTGATAGGCAAGGAAAATGAACATGTAACAAAATCAGTTGGCACTGATTCAAACAAGGAGTCAGCATTATATCTGTGAGAAAGACAGTGATATCATTGGGTGAGGTAGTTTTATGGATACTGCCAGCAACGTATCATGAGCAGCCAATGTGAGATACACTGTATGCTGTGTTTCTGCTCTTTTTAGTAATGGGCACTTTATTCAGTGGTATTTACATATGTGTAGTGTGGTGAAAACACTCTGTGCCACTCTGGCCAGGCAACCAGTTCACTTTGTTGGGTGACACACCACTACTTTTCATACAGTTTTACAACAAACGCTGCTACTTGGCATGAAGCTAATGGAACTTTTCAGTCCAGGAATGTAAATATTGAGATAATTTTTAAGAAAGAGTGGCTAATAAGCTATGTTTCTAATTTTCTTTTGAAGCAGTAGGGATTCTAATTTCTTGCTTTATATTAGATAGCAGATAGTTGCATCACACCAGTGCAAGTTTATATGCCAACTAGCTCTACAGAGGATGAAGAGATCTGAAGAATGTACAATGAGATAATCAAAATTATTCAGACAGTTAACGGAGATGTAAATTTAACTGTGATGTGGAACTCCCGGTTGTAGGAAAAGAAAGAAATGGAAAAAAGTAGGAGACTACGGACTGAGGAAAAAAATGAAAGGGGCAGCCATCTGGTAGTATTTTGCACAGAGCATAATTTAATCATGAAGAAAGCTTGTATGTTTGGAAGAAACCAGGAGTCACCAGAAGGTGTTAAGACTGATTATATAATGGTAAGACAGATTCCAAAACCAAATTTTAAACTGCAAAACAATTCCAGGCACAGATATGGACTCTGGCTGTAATTTATTGGTTATGAACTGAAAATTAAAACTCAAGAAAGTGCAGAAATGTAGGAAATTAAGAAAATGGAACCTGTATGAAACTGGATGGTTTTGAGAGATGAAATAGGGGAAGCAGCAGAGGGTAAAAAATGTAAAAACGGCTCAGCAGGAATTCTTGGATATCACAATAGACACTGAATTTAACTTACAAAAGAGAAAATATGAAAATGAAGGAGGAAACGTAAAAAATGAGATTGACAGAGAGTGCACAATGGCTAAGCAAGAATGGCTAGACGTCAAATGCACAGCTGTAGAAGCCAACATTACTAAAAGAAAGATAGATGCCGCCTATAACAAAATTAGAGAGACCTTTGGACAAAAGAGAAGCACTTGTATGAATATAAAGAGTTCAGAGTCAAAGGAATATACAGAAGCCCTACGCGAGGAAAACAAATTTGATGCGTTATTATAGAAAGGGAAGAGGAAGTAGATGAAGACAAGGTGCAAGATGCTACACTATGAGAAGAATTTGACATCATCTACATCTAAATCCACATGACTACACAGTAATTCACAACTGCCTGACAAATGCTTCATCAAACCTTCTTTAGACTATGCATATATCTTATTTCTTTACCACTCCACAACACTTAAATCTTTCTGTGCAAGCTCTGATTCCTCTTATTTTATTACTAAGATAATTTCTCCCTAGTTTCTCCCTATGTAAATGACCGCCAACAAAATATTTTCGCATTACAGAAAAAAGCTGACAATAGAAATTTAATGAAAAGATCTCACCACAATGAAAAATAGTTTGTCTTAATGATTGCCACCCCAACCCGTGTACCATATCCATGACACTCTCCCCCATTTCACAGTAATACAAAACAAACCGCCCTTCTTTGAACTTTTTCGATGTTCTCTGTCAATCCTATCTGATATGGATCCCATACGACACAGCAGCACTACACAAGAGGCAGACAAGTGTAGTGCATGCAGTCTCTTTAGTAGGCCTCTTGCACCTTCTAAGTGGTCCATCAATAAAACACAGTCTTTGATTTGCATTCCCCATAACATTATCTATCTAGTTGAACTGACAGCCTTCAGATTTGGGTGATTTATCATGTAACTGAAATTTAACAGAATCCTTTTAGTACTCAAGTGGACGCAGCACTATCCTGCCCCACCACATCCATGCATGTTCCCACAAGCAGCACAACACCTTCCCTCACCCTTCCCTGCTATCCCTCCCCATTCCTACTCACCATCCTCCTTACCCCTACCATTCTCCCATCAGGGACAGTTGCTGTATGCAGTCAGGCCTCAATGGCCAAACACAGTGGTTATGTCTGTGCGAGTAGTAGTAGTAGTAGTAGTAGTAGTAGTACTAGTAGTAGAGGGGTTTTTTGGGCGCACGACAGCAAGGTCTTCAGCGCCCGTTCAGTAACATAGGGAGACGGGTGTCAAGAAAAATCCCAGAACAGGAATATAAAACGGAACATAAAACACGGGTAACAATCGTTGAAAAATATGTGCTCACCCACACCGAAGTGTGGGATGAAGCAGGGTGTCAGCAGTAAAACATGGACAACACAGGAAGAAAATGATAGAGGGAGCTAAAACAATGTAGCAGATGGAAGTGGCTGGCTGACCACAAGGAAAAAAGGGGAGGAGTCAGCCACTCTGCAATACACTAAAACCTCCAGCCTAAAAGTTTAGGCCAGAGTCCAGACACATCACAAAACTTAAAAACCCTAGACACACTCGTCTCATCATTAGCTAAAACAGAAGGCAGATCCCCATCAACTTGTGCTTCTGCCCTTGCATCACGGTATAAAATGCAGTCTGTTAAAATGTGCCGGACAGAGATGTGCACACCACAAGCATCACAAAACGGAGGATCCTCCCGCCGTAATAAAAAGCTAAGTGTGAGAGGACAGTGCCTGATCCGAAGACGTGTGAGGGCCATCTCTTCCCGCCTGAGCAACCGGCAGGAGGAACGCCACGGCCGAGTGGTTGACTTTACCAACCGCAGTTTATTGGCCGCCACCGCCAGCCATTCGTCCTCCCACAACTCCATGCACTTCCTGTGGAGTGCAGCAATGACTGACTGCAAGGGGATAGGACACTGGTCCACATCCTGCTCTCTGCAGGCCTCCTTGGCAGCCCGATCGGCCTGTTCATTGCCCCATATGCCGACATGACCAGGCACCCAGCAGAAGGATACGTCTTTACCCCGCCGTTGGAGCAAGTACAGTTGGTCATATATCAGCTGGACCATCTCCTCAGTCGGGTATAGGTTCTGCAGTGATTGTAAGGCACTAAGAGAATCGGAGCAGAGAAGAAATTGATCGCCCAAAACACGATGCATCTGCTCCAGTGCCTTCAGGATCGCGTGGAGCTCCGCTGCAAAAACGGTATATTCAGCAGGGAGGCGAATCCGGGTAACATGATCAGGGAACACAACAGAACAGCCAAGGAAATTCTCCTGTTTGGAGCCATCAGTGTAAACGACAGTTAAACCGTGATGCACATCTAAAATGTTAAAAAACAGTGACTAGAATGTAAAATCTGGCGTGCCATCTCTCTTAAAACGAGTCAAATCTAAAATAAGTTTGGGTCTCCGGAGGAGCCAAGGTGGAGATCTGCTCCAACCGCGACATAAAACACGAAGACCAGCCATAGACATCGCAGCGAGGCAATCCTGTGCGCGAATCCCATAGGGCTGCGTCGCACGTTGCCGGTTATGAAATAACTGTGCCAGAGGAGGCTGAGCAACGGTATGGTATGCAGGTGTGGACAAAGTTTTACACGCCTGGCGTACCGTAAGTAGCATATGAAGTGGCAGTTCACCTGTCTCTGCACAGAGGCTTGGTATGGGGCTAGTTCGGAATGCCCCAGTGGCCAACCGAAGCCCTTCATGGTGCACAACGTCCAACATCTTTAAGTAAGAAGGCCTCGCAGACCCATACACCGTGCACCCATAATCGAGCCGAGATCGCACAAACGCCCTGTAAAACTGGAGCAGACAAGTCCTGTCAACTTCCCATGTACTGTGGCTAAGACATTTTTAAATACTTAAAGCCTGAAGCAGCCGCCGTTTCAGGTCTTTAAGATGAGGTAACCACGTGAACCTCGAGTAAAAACTGAGCCCCATAAATCTCACCGTGTCTGTAAAAGTAAGAATAGTGTCCCTCAACCGCAACTCACGAAAGGTTAAAATCGAACGAGAACAGTTAAAAAGAACACATACAGACTTCTTGGTGGAAAACTTAAAACCACTCTTCTGCGCCCAGTCATCCAAACGCCTAATCGTAAGTTGCAACTGACGAGTTGTCGTTGCAAGGCTTGAAGAAGAACAAAACAAAGAGAAATCATCCACAAACAAAGAACACTGGACAGGACTTTTCACTATGGACGTAATGCTACTAATAGCGATGGCAAAGAGAGTCACACTTAAAACACTCCCCTGAGGGACACCGATCTCCTGCTCAAAGCGATCAGATAGGACGTCACCAATTCGGTATCTAAAATATCGTGGCGAGAGGAAAGACTGAATAAAAAGAGGAAGACAACCACGAAAACCCCATTCATGAAGCTGCTCCAGGATGAGACGCCTCCAAGTGGTATCGTAGGCCTTCTCGATGTCGAAAAATACACCTAGAAGGTGATGACGGCGTAGAAAAGCTTGTTGTATAGCCGCCTCCAGGAGGGCAAGGTTATCGAAGGTGGAACGAAACCTCCTGAACCCACACTGAAAGCGACTAAGGAGTTGCCGGGATTCTAACACATCCAGACAAGGCGGCGGTTGACCATCCGCTCCAAGGTCTTCCCTGTGCATCTAGTGAGGGCAACACTACAGTAGCTACTTGGGCTCGTGCGGTCTTTCCCAGGTTTTAAAAAAGGGATTAAAACTGCCTCATGCCACGTGTCAGGAAAGTGATCTGACGCCCAAATGGCATTAAAAAGTGCGAGGAGGATTTCTCTATTGCGCATTGTGAGGTGCCATGGCATACTGTAATGGATCCTGTCGTGACCAGGGGATGTGTCACGAGCTCCAGACAATGCAGAATCCAGCTCCCACATAGAAAATGGGCAGTTGTAAACTTCATGAGAGGTGGACTGGAAGTTCAGACTACATCTCTCAGCAACCACTCTATGGCGCTGGAAACCTGGACCCTGACTGGTTGTTGCAGTAACTGTGGCAAAATACGCTGCCATAGTCTGGGCAATGTCTCGCAGATCCGTGTGGAGAGTGCCGTTATTCATTACAGCAGCTATGGGGCACCTCCCTCCTCTGCCAGAAATTCTCCTGATGGTCTCCCACACAATGGAACTTCTGGTGGAACGATTAATGGTGTTCAGGAATTTTTGCCATGACCTCTTCTTGCTCTCACGAATAATGCGGTGACATCTTGCCCTCGCCACCCGAAAGGCTGCAAGATTCTCAGCAGTCGGCCGACACTTGAACTGACGCAGAGCCGCACGCCTGGTCCTGATTGCAGAGCGGCATTCGGCACTCCACCAAGGCACAGGTGGCCTCTTCCGGTGGCCTGTGGAATGGATGCTGCAGCGGCGTGGAGGACCGTTTTGGTAGTATGATCCACCCACACCTCAACATTCGCACAGTGTTCGAATTGGGCCAATTGGCTATAACGTGTCCAGTCAGCTCCACTGAGAACCCATCGTGGTGGTCTCCTTTCGGGGCCCACGCCATCTGGCAGGTGAATCCAGATTGGGAAATGATCACTGCCATGCAAGTCAGCGACCACTTCCCAGTGAGCACTGGCGGCAAGAGCTGGAGAGCAAAGCGAGAGATCAATGGCAGAGAACGACCCAGTCGCCGTGCAGAAATGAGTACTCTGTCCTCCATTGAGCAAGGAGGCACAGGATGACAGGAGAAGCCTCTCAATTGCTCTACCCCTGGGGCAGGTAATTGCAGAGCCCCAAAGCACATTGTGGGCATTAAAATCACCACAAATAATGAATGGCTGGGGGAGCTGTGTAAGAATGTCGGTGAGGGCCGCTTCATCAAGAGCATCATGTGGGGGCAAGTAAAGTAAACATACAGTCAATGGATGACGCACGTGCACGGACACAGCGACGGCCTGTAAAGTCGTCGTAAGTGAGAGAGGCGAGGAGTGGTCGTCCATCCTGACGAAAATACCTACGCCTCCTCTAGCTCTCTCTCCATGCAGGTCATCCTTTTTGTGGAGTGTATAGCCTCGTATCTCAGGGGAGTATGATGGATGGAAATACGTCTCCTGGAGACAGAGACACAGTGGTCTACCCTGAGAGAGTAGATGAAGTTCCTCCACATGCGTCCTGAACCCTTGCAAGTTCCACTGAAGTATGGGAGCCATCTATGTTGGGGGTAGCACCTTCATCCTGTCTCTCCGATGGGGCGGGGAGACCGCAGCAGGTGGAGGGGCAGGCGTGGGACGAGATGATTGCCCCACACATACATCGTACTCCATCAACTCTGGGGAAGAGTCAGATGAAGCCTCACGTAAAACAACATCCACATGGTCAGATGGTTTACCACGGGATCTGACCCACTGTTGCTGCTGTACAGTAGCTTTCTGTGGTTTGGTGGACTTTGGGGGAGCTGATGTTGGAGTGGTAATTGGCGCACTGGGCTTGGGAACAGCCTCAGCTATTGGAGGCGCCAGGGGCTGGCCCAAGTTCACCACTGTACCTTTGTCTGCCGTTCGAGTAGGAGCTACTGGCTCTGAAACACTGGCTGCATTGCAAGTGCACTGACTGCTGCAGGTGTTAGTGCCAACACTCACCACCTCAGTCTGCGGTGAGGCATCGACTTTTGGAGTAGGCTTCTGAACCAGGGATGCAAAAGATGTAGCAAATGTGGGAGGTTGCATCGACTTATAAATCTTCTTGGCCTCACCATAGGGGATACGCTTGGTTGTTTTTATTTCCTGGACCTTGCGTTCCTCTAAAAATATTCGGCTGTCCCTACTCCAAACAGGGTGGTTCCCAGAGCAATTAATACATTTAGCCGGAGACGAGCAACCAACTCCTTCATGACCAGCCTGACCACAGTTTCCACAAGTCGCTTCGCCTTTACAGCCTAAGGTGGTATGCCCAAAACGCTGGCATTTAAAACAGCGCATTGGGGTTGGGAAATAAGGCCTCACACTAAGGCGAAGGAAGCCAGCTTTAACATGTTCATGTTCAGGAAGTTTTGTGCTACTGAAGGTCAGAATAAAGGAGTCGGATTTGACAAGAGTACCATCAACCCTGTTCATGATGTGTTGGACATCAACGATACCTTCCGGAGCCCACTCACGTTGCAGTTCTTCCTTGGGAATGTCAACTAGATCCCGGCATGTCACAACACCTTTGCTGTAGTTCAAGGTGCTGTGCAGTTCAGTGTCTATGGCATACTCTCCAAGGCATTTAGCCGACTGGAGGTTAGTTGCTTGCTGGGAAGTGGAAGTTTCCACTAGCAAGGTCCCATTACGTAAGTGCTTCACCGATTTTAAGGAGCCACAGATTCCCTCCAATCCCTTTTGTATATAGAAGGGCGAAACCTTCTCGAAACTACCCTCCTTCCATTTCACAATGAGAAACGCATTCGGATTACCAGAATGCATTCTGATACCTAAGATTGGACTTGTCAAAGAAGTGCCGGAGTCAGGGGGACTGACTGCACGAGCCCTCTTCAGAGACTGGGTGTTAGAACCTTCCAGCGGCCCACCCTTTCCGCTGGGAGGAAGAAAAGAGGATTTCGAAGGATCCATCTCGGTCCCACGAGCAGCTAGGGAACTATAAATCCACCTAGACAGAGCCCCGCGTGCCTAGGTAAGCCTTATACAACTGAGGTGCGGCAGGTTCCCCAGAGGATGCCCGCTAACGACTGTTCCACCTCAACAGCCATGCATCTCATCAGCGCGCAGCACACCTTGAGATTCAGGGGTTGTTTATAGAGGTTTATTCCATCCTTGCGATCCGGGCGGTCAAGCCAAGATCCCCACTCCCTGAGACACACAACATTCCATCGCCACGCCGTACGGTGGTCGTTGAAGTATGCTCAGAGCTTACGGTGACAGAGGACTGGCGGCGCTTACCAGTCCCCAGCTCAGGAACCCCGGGGTCGCCAAGCCCATACCCAGCAAACGAATGCTGAGCCCCTGGGGGCTGTGCGAGTTGTGCTTGTGTGAATGTGTGTGTATTTTCTACATCAGAAGGAGGCCTTTTGGCCGAAAGATAAAATGTACAGCAATCTTTTTATTGTGCCTGTCTGCAACTCAGTGTCTCCTCTATATAGTGAGCAGCAATCTATTCTTTTCATAATTCTGGATTTTTCTTTGTTTAACCTTAAATTATGATATCTTTTCTGTGATATAATTTTCAGGAAATAAAGCCTTTATGTTGTACAAAATTATGCTCAAGTTACTGGTGAAAATGCCAGAAAATTTGTCAAGCAGTTTTGGAGATTAGCGTGTTCAGACACACACATGGCTTTACACATTTATTATTAGTACAGATATCTCTCAATTACTGTCAATACTATTTCTTTGTATTTAAGCCACATTTATTCCACACTTACATAGTTAGTTTGTATAGCATGGAGACTGTCTCTCAGGAAAATGTCAACTGAATTTCTAACTGAAAGAAACAGACCAACATCAACTTTATTTAATCTATCTTTTTTGAACAATATTATTCCCTTTGTAAAATTTCAGCACCTATAATGATCTCAGCTTCAACACTTTCTATTAGCACTTCAAGCTCTGGTTCTTTAGCACAACTATGACAATTTACAGCTACAATACCACTTGTTGACAGGTCTAATGCTCATCCTCTGTTTGCTTTGTACCCTTTGAGACTGGAGCCCTTTCTGTACTTCCTTGAGACCTTCTAACCGAAAGAACCATCCAGTCCACTCCACAAAAACCCCACTATCTGTATAGCTGTCTCCTGAGTATAATGGACTCCTGTCCTATTAAGTGCAACCCAAAACACCACTATCCTATGGCAAAAGTTAAGGAATCTCCAGCCTACACAGTCACAAAACCATCTGATCCTCTGATTCAGACCCTCAACTCAGCTCTGTAGAAAAGGTCTGTAATCAGTCTTGCCGATGATGCTACAGATGGTGACCTCTGCCTTCATCTCACAAGCAACACTGGCAGTCTTTACCACTCCACATAGCTGCCCAAAACCAGAGAGAATCTCTTCCGACCCAAGTGACACACTGCAGTTGGATGCACATTGATTGCTTAATGGCATCTGGAGGCACCCGTTGCACATTTCAGATTACTCTCCATGGTATGCCCACAGAGTGCATACCAGACTTCTTCCCCTCCTTGGTAGGGCAGCCGTATTCCTATGGGCCTCATTAGGCATGAACATCATAGCTCCAACTAGCAACAATCCCACCCTCTGTGAATGCCCAGATGTTGCAGGCTGAGAGGCTTCCACTGTAACTGGGGAAGATACTGCATCTGATTGATGATTATGCGTTTAAGGGACTAAACAATGGGGTCATCAGTCCCTCCTTATCATGAGAGAAACATGTCAAAAGGTAAAAACCGAAAACAATGGGGACTAGGCTGCTCAAACTATGTACCGTATTTACTCAAATCTAAGCCGCACCTGAAAAATGAGACTCGAAATAAAGGGAAAAAAAAATTCCCGAATCTAAGCCGCACCTGAAATTTGAGACTCGAAATTCAAGGGGAGAGAAAAGTTTTAGGCCGCACCTCCAAATCGGAACAAAGTTGGTCCATTGTAATATGAGACACAATTTAGGTCGAATGAATGACGATACAGCTACAGTAGTTTGGTTCGAGTCATAACCTTAGCAGTTAAGCTTTACCAGGTAGCCATTGCTATGCGTCAGGCGCTCCGTCCGTATTTATACGGGTACCCTTCCTTTTTCACGTGCTTCATCTGGTTTCAATCGATTGCTTATTTTGCTTTGATCTGATAAGTGCCGTTTTCTTTGTTATAGGTGTTTACGTCACTCTAAGCTGAAAATGCATTACTGTACTGTGTCGTGCATTGACGCATTTTGATAGTGCGTGTTTACGGCCTGTCGCCGCTCGCGGCATGACTTGCTTTTGTGAGCTCTACCGCCGCTTAAAAAAAAAAGAGGAATCGTCTCATTAGTGAAACAATGGCAAGATACAGCTATTTGTTGTTACTTACACTGCTGCTTTCTTTGATAATGATCAACAAGAACCAAATAATAGACTGCGTATGATAGAACATGTTCTGAACGAGAGTATAGCGAAAATTTTTCTCCTTTTGAAAATCTTTGCGGCCGCTTCTTTAGTACATCAAATTCTGCACAGAAATTAGTCATCTTACATTTAAAATCTAGTCAGTTGCTGTGCTTCATTTCTGACTATCACTATTAGGCATAAGAATAATACGAATATAAACATGACACGATACGTATATTCTTCCGAGTTTGCTGTTGTCTCACTCTAGTTTCGTAGTTTATTAGGCAGACAGGATTTAAATGAGATAGCAGCAAACACGAAAGAATACATGACAAAATGTTTATATTCATATTATTCTTATGGTGAAGATAATACTGCATGTGATTCACATTTCATCAGGTTCCTATTAGCAACCATCTCTTCTCACAGGTAGGAAAAAACTCGGAACGTAGAGTTGGCCATATTGACAAACATCCCTAACAGTCTTGCCAGTCGGATTTTCGTAGTACATTGAAATTCTGCTACATTCGAAGATGAACAATACGGAATTTGTATTTACTTCATTGGATAATGTACGAAAATGCAGTGGTCGAAACTCGGGGCGGAGAAAAAAAAAGCTCGGCTTCTACCTTTTTTTTTTAAATTTATTTACTGATGCAGAGGTTTTGGCACCAGTATTTATCTTTATGCCCACAAAGCATGCTTGTGTAGCGCTACATATATTCGACGGCAGAAGTTAGTTGTGGCGGCACCTACCAACATTTTTCAGAACTTCCGCTTGCTTTGCACTCGATTCTAAGCCGCAGGCGGTTTTTTGGATTACAAAAACCGGAAAAAAAGTGCGGCTTAGATTCGAGTAAATACGGTAAGCAAGTTGAAGAGTTTAAAAGGGTGCGACGGTAGTTGTACCACAATAGGTAAAAGAAATGGGACAAATGAGGCACCATCTTGCACGGGGGGCTACGAGTATAACAAGGTGAGAGGGTAAGAAAAGAATCTGCAGTTGCTTGGTGGGTACCCACCACAGGGGGAGGCTCTCACCCCCATAACCACCCCTAACACTGGAAGTGGAAGATCACTATAGGTTACAGTGAAATCTGCTCTCCCTCTTGAAATGCAACATTTTGGTAGTGTCTGTCACGTTATCCGCAAGTGAGATGGGCAAGCTGAGTGTGGGCAGCAGATCAGCCAGCAGGCCGCACTCAAAAGAACATATGCTATCATCAGTAGACTACCACAGCTGCAGTGAGGAGGATCCTTCCATTTCAAAACGAACTCATGCTGAGTCTCACGTGGTCAATGTGTAGTCAGCACAATACAGTGGCATCTTCCCGGGAGGCCTGGAAAGATGTATGTCACACCTTAGTGGATCTTTTAATCGCTCTCAACTTCTTTTGGGTTGCAGTAGCCAGCCATTCCAATTACCAGAGCCTAAAAATACTGCATCGGAGTTGTAATTGTAAGTCTGAGCCAGGTATCCTGATGTGGAGTTGATCTCCTGTAGTTGCTAGGTGGTCAGAGAGTTCATTTCGTGATATGCCTATGTGGCTCGGTGTCCAGATGAAACTCACCATCTTTCCTGAGCTATAGAGGTCAGCCAGTATGTCCTGAATGTTGGCGACCAAAAGATTTTTGGGATAGCACAGGGTTATTGCCTTTTAAGCAACTCATAGAATCACTACAGCTCAGAAAGTTCATTGTGGCCTGGGATTTGACATACTGCAAAGCCTGAGAGATGGCAATCAACTCTGCAGTGTATACACTGCAAGCACTCAGCAGAGAGTGCATCTCGTGTCCCCTTGGATGTGCAAAAGCATAACTGACTCTGCCATTGACTTTCAATCCATCTGTGTAGATGCATACCAAATAATTGTGGAGGATTGAAAGAAAGAGGTGTTGGAGAAGGGTAGGATCAGCATCCTTCTTGGGGCCACAAAAGAGGTCCATTAAAATCACAGGACATGGTAAGCCCACATGGGATGTTGAGAGGTAGCTCTAGGAGGTCCTTCAGTAGAAAACTGAGTCGGCTCCCAGATGGTCTTCCCAGTTTTGAGCAATGCGCAAAGAGTCTGAACTGCTGGTTGTGGAACAGTGTTGAGTGACATGGATGGGTAGGCATCTGACAGACTGCGACTGCGTAACTTTCCACAAGCTGCTGTCAACTAAGCCACAGTGGTGGCACACCAGCTACTGCTAGGGGGCTGTCAACAGGGCTCATATGGAAGGTCCCCGTTGCCAACCGCATGCCAATGCTGTGAACACGGTCCAGCAGGCTCAGTATGGACAGTGCTGCCGACCCTTAGGGAACACATCCATAGTCCAAGTGGAATAAAATCAGTGCTTTTTAAAATCTCAGGAGAACTGTGCGGTCCGTGCCCCACAAGGAGTGACTAAGAAAATGGAGAGCATTCAGCTTCTTCATACAAGTTGCCTTGAGCTGGTGGACATGAGGCAGCTAAGTTAGCTTGTGGTCAAATAAAACACCTAAGAATTGGAAAGTGTCAATGACTTTGAGTAACTAGTGACCAAGATAAATTTCTAGGTGTGGGTGCACAGTCCTGAGTCGACAAAAATGCATAACTCATGATTTTGCAGGAGAAAACTGATAGGTGTGGTTCAGGGTCCAATTATGGACTCTCCAGACAGCCCCCTAAAGCTATCGCTTAGTGGTGCACAGTGAACAGTGATGCAGAGACACAGTACAGGCAAAGATCATCCACGTACAGTGACAGAGAAACTGTGGGGCCCACTGCATTTACGATACCATTGATGGCGATAGCAAACAGCATTATGCTCGGAACTGATCCCTGAGGGACTCCAGCTTCCTGTACATAGTGGTTGCTGAGAGCTGAACCTATCCGGACCTAAAAAAAATTGAGAGCTAGGAAATTCTGGATAAAAATGGGTAAACTGCCCTCGAAACCCCACTCATGTAGTGTAGAGAGGATGTGATGTCACTAGGTGGTATTGTATGCCTACTGTAGGTCAAAGAACGCAGCAATCAGATGTTGGCAATGTGCAAAAGCATTGCGACTGCAGATACCAAACAAACCAGGTGATCTGTGGTGGACCGGAAAGCCCAAAAACCCACTTTGGAATCATGCTTTATAAAGCTACTACTATGCATGTTTTCAAGGAAAAATACAATAGGGCCAAGCAAACTTTTAAAACTGAAATTGTCAATCTAAGGAAGCAGATTAACAGCAAAACAATAGAACAGTCTGACAACATAAGCAAAGCATCTTGGAATTGACTGATAAATACCGAAAAAAATGAACATGTAACCATTCATTTTAATAACTACTACATTTCTGGTGAACAATCAATGCATATTACAGATTCACAGATAGAGATCTGGTGCCATCTCACCCAGTGTACCGAATTTGTATTTGTGGAAGTGAATGAGCAGGAGGTTCGCAGGGCAATATACATGCTAGAGAAAAAATTTTCATCTGGATGGGATGGCGTATCCAGTGTTATTACTAAAGCATGCTTAAAAGAAATTTCTAAACCTCTTACTCACCAGATTAATTGCAGCATTAGAGATAACATGTATCCAACGGTTCTAAAAATGAGTGTAGTGAAACCAGTGTATGAAAAGGGAAGTAAGGAAGAAGTCTCCAACTACAGACCAATATCATTAATTCCCACTTTTAGTAAGATATTCAAAAGCATTATCCTTTCTCAGCTAAGTGCCTTTTTCACAAAACATAAACTGCTTGTAGATTCGCAGCATGGCTTCAGGAAAGAGCTAAGTACAACCACAGCAGTTACACAGTTGGTTGGTTGGTTTTGGGGAAGGAGACCAGACAGCGTGGTCATCGGTCTCATCGGATTAGGGAAGGATGGGGAAGGAAGTTGGCCGTGCCTTTTCAGAGGAACCATCCCGGCATTTGCCTGGAGTGATTTAGGGAGTTACACAGTTCATCCAAGACGTTTACTGTCTGTTGGACCAGAAGATGCAGACTGCAGGTATATTTTTGGACTTGACAAGAGCATTTGATACGGTAAACCATAGGGTACTTCTTAAAAAGCTAAAATCTTATTGTATTGGGGATCAAGCCATGAATCTTCTAACCACGTACCTGTTGAATCGTAAGCAAAGCACTAAATTGTCATACAAACTAGATAATAAAATCATGAACTCCCAGTCCACCAGTGAACCTGTATTACAAGGTGTACCACAGGGCTCAATCCTTGGACCCTTTCTCTTCCTTATATATATTAACGACATTGCACAACCCATTAACTCCCATATTGTAAGCTATGCAGATGACACGTCAATCTTATTCTATGGGAGTGAATCTAAAAGAGCTAGAATCTCTTGCTACTAGTGGTGTAACAGAAGTAACAAAATACTTCAATGATCAGGGACTCAAGGTGAATGTCACCAAATCTCAACTACTGACATTTAAAACAGGCAGTTCTCATCACAACAATATGAATAGTGTGTGTAATATCTCTGCAACAGAAAATGGTAACTGTAAATTCCTGGGTGTATATGTTGACCACATTAATTTCGTATGCGGAAAAGTCAGTAGTGCCATATATCTCCTCAGCCAGCTCGCAAAGATAGTTCCTAGCCAAGCACTGAAATTAGTATATTATGGAACACTTTACCCCTTTCTCAATTATGGAATTGAACTATGGGGCTGTGCAGCTGATGTACATTTAAAAAGAATACTACTACTACAGAAAAGAGCAATAAGACTTATACATGAGATGGGACATAGAGATCCATGTCGTGAAGTGTTTGTGCAGCACGAATATCTGACAATATATTCTCTGTACATCTTCAAAATAGTTGTATTTTTTATAAGTCAACCAACGGCAGTGATGTACACGATCACAACACTAGAACAAAGTGTAACTATTTCCGTAACAGAACAACATTAAAATTGACTGATAGAAGTCCATACATCAGTGATTTGATTTGGTATAACGAGCTACCAAACTCTCTAAGAATGTACACAGGAAATGTTTTTAAAACAAAATTAAAATCTTTTCTAATAGAAAAATGTTTATATTCTTTCAATGAATTTTAAGGTAGTGATTGTAACATGAGGCATTAGCATATCAGTTGTAATGTGATAAATGTAAAAAAATAGACATAAGAAGCAACAGCTACAGAATATAGTGTATTTTATAAGTATAAATATAACCATAGTATGCCGGCCTGTGTGGCCGAGCGGTTCTAGGCGCTTCAGTCTGGAACCGCGCGACCACTACGGTCGCAGGTTCGAATCCTGCCTCGGGCATGGATGTGTGTGATGTCCTTAGGTTAGTTAGGTTTAAGTAGTTCTAAGTTCTAGGGGACTGATGACCGCAGATGTTAAGTCCCATAGTGCTCAGAGCCATTTTTTATAACCATAGTATTAAGTCTGACATTTGCAAAAGCCATCATTAAGATGGCTCCACGCAAAGAAAATGTAAATAAATAAATAAATAAATAAAAAATGATATGTGCCTTCTGGCTTCAAGACACCAACAAAGACAGTGATTGACCATTCATTCGAATAATTACACAGCCCATTCGTTAGAGAGACTGGCAGGTAATTTGTTAAAATATGTGGTTCCTTTCCCGATTTCAGGACAGGAATAATAATACCTTCCCACCATTGAGAGAGAAATACTTCCTCTTGCCAAATGCAATTAAAAAGCCAGAGGATATGTTTCTTGCTGTCGGCACAAAGGTGTTTGAGCATTTGTATGAGATAGAGCCATGTGCATGGAAAGATAACAAGTGGCACTCAATAAGATGTTTTCAGGCCAAGAAATGAGGATGGCAATTACTGCAAGTGGACACTTCAGTGATGTGCGCCACATAACATTCAGCAAGTACCACAGGATCAGAGCAGATATTGCCATTTACAAGAATGCCAGGAGCTGCCATGGATGATGGAAGGCCGCAAATGTGGCGGAGTTTAGTCTGTACTTGGGACGATGGGGTGTAGAATCACATAGTTGAGACATGTTCTCCCAACACCCCCGCTTCCTTTTCTTTATTAAAAACTGCACTTTCGCCCAGAGTCTCTTGAATTCTATTAAGTTATCCATAGAGGGATGGAGCTTGTGCTGTTTAAGTGCCCTGTGGCATTCCCTGATAGCTGTGGCTATATCTTCAGACCACCATGGCACAGACAGTCATCTGAATGGAACCAGAGGAGTATGGTATTGTACCAATTTGTCAATAGCCATCACACAACTAGGTGAAAAAGCTGCAGAGGAGAAAGCCTGCCAATCAGCTTTCCAAAGCTACCTAAATGGAGCATGTTCTAGATGTCCGAGCAGAGAAGGAGAGAACAATAAGAAAATGGTCACTATCACAAAGATCACTCTGGGCTCACCACTGAATCAGGGGTAAAATACTTGGGCTGCAAACTGTGAGATCAAAAGCTGAAAATGTTATGGGGGCTATACTGAAATGGGCTGCAGATCCAGTGTTGAGTAGGCAGAGGTCTAATTATGAAAGGATGTGTTCTAGTACTTGGCCTCTGTGAGACAGTGTCGTCACCCCACAGAAGATTATGGGCATTAAAGTCCCCCAATAAGAGGAATGGAGCAGGGGGCTGTTCTCCTAACTCTTAACAGCTCGTGATAATGGAAAGGTCCATCTGTGGAAATAAACATTACATATTGTCATCCTAACTGACAGGTAGACCCTGAAGGCTACGGCTTTTAGTGCAGTGGTAAGGGGCACCTGCTCGCTGAAAATATCAGAGCATATGAAGATACAGATATGACTGGACGCTCTCTCGACATTAATGTAATTAGTCTAGTAGGGGTGGTAGTTTTTCAGAGCAGGGAGCTGTGTTCCCTAAACCATGTTTCCTGAAGCACTATGCCAATTGCAGAATAAGTAGGCATTAGATGACAGAGTTCAGGCAAATGGCAATAGTAGTCATTATAGTTCCATTGCAGGAGTGTTCGTGTGTCAGCTCTGAGAAAGTGGTAAATGGAAAATATGAGTGTGATTGCTTTGCCACCTGACTGCACAATCTGTTGTCGTCCATGTGCAGAGGCTCAACTACAGCAAGACTGGGAAGCAGAAGGTCCGAAGCCTCAGAAAGTAGTTTGCCTTTCTGCTTATTCTTCTGGGACAGATTTCTGAGAAGATTTCCCCATTTTACCTTCTGGGAGCAAAGAGAACCATACTTTTCTTCGGCTCCAGGCTGTGGCTGTTAGTCCTTGTCTTGAGAGGAGGGGATCTTGACAGGTGTCATCATCCCTAATGCCAGAGGATGACTAGGCACCTCTGGCTGCACCAATGGTGTGGAAACCACCAGTGGTATAGATGTAGGGAATGAAGAAACTGACACTCCCTCCCCCAACTGGAGGACAGCCCCTGGAATACAACCAGGGCCTGGACGTGTTGTGCGAGACACTCTCAATGCGTGAGGTGTGGATTGTAACACGACAGTCACAAAATTGGAGACCATGTGAATAAGGAAGTATAGGTCTGCACAGTCTACACCAGGGCCGCACAAACACGGAAAACCGCATGCGTGCAAAGCGAGGTGCAGCGAGTGCCTGCACAGTGCATCGGTTCAGCTCGGCTTGCTAGGTGAGGCCGACGCTGTGCGCTGCCGAATGCGCTGCCAGACGGCTTAGTCAACATTGGAATACGTAAGCGCAAGACAATTACCGGAATAATGGAACCATCTGCTCCAAAAAAAGGGAAAATTGCCGAAAGTCAATTTAAACCGGAATGGGCACTCTCCTATTTTTTGTGCGTTGTGACGGTAAAGCCAAATGTATAATCTGCGGTACACTAATTACGTGTGTAAGAAAATCGTCTATTGAAAGGCACTACAGCAAATTGCATTCAGAAAAGTATAGTGATATAACAGGGGATGCCAGAGAGGAAGAATCACGGAAGTTGCAAACTCTTACAGAAGAGAATTCTGTGTCTACAAACGAGGTTTGTTGCAAGTACTTTAGCATGTATATTTTGGTTAAAGGTCATGCGAAACGAAATAACATTTGTTTAGATTCCTTAGTTTTCGTTTTTGCATAAATTATTTCTAACATATCTTTTTTCTCTACTTTAGGGTGAAGAAGAAGAGGGGTGTTGCAAAAGGACTCTCAGAGCTAGTTACAAAGTTGCTCTACGTTTATCAAAAGCTGGGAGGCCATTTATGGATGGGCCATTAATAAAAAACATTATGTTGGACGTAGTAGAAACCATGAATCCCACATTAGCTCCCACGTGCAGCAGAATACCACTTTCCAGAATCACAATACATCGGAGAATCAACGACATTGCTGAGAATTTGCATGAACAACTGGCAGCCAAAATTGAAAACTTCCTAGCGTACTCTATCGCACTTGATGAATCCACGGATATTAACGACACGGCTCAGATAGCAATATTTCTGCGTGGCGTGGACGACGACCTACATGTAACGGAAGAGTTCCTGGATATGATTTCGTTGAAGGACACTGTTACAGGGGCGGATATTTTAGCAGCTGTTGAAATGGCAGCTGAAGGAATAGGACTCCCTTGGGAAAATCTGTTTTCCATAACCACAGACAGGGCACCAGCAATGTGCGGTAAAGCAAAAGGGTTTATTGGCCTACTGCGGAAAAAACTTAACGTGCCAAGTTTACCTTCCGTTCATTGTTTTGCACACCAAGAGGCTCTTTGTGCAAAAGTTATCGGTCTTCAAGATGTGATGAAGGTAGAGGTGCATATCATGAACTACATTCGTTCTCATGGACTCACTCATCGTCAATTCAAAGAATTTTTGATTTCCTTTGAAGAGGAGTATCCAGATATTCCCTACCACGCTGAGGTGCGCTGGCTGAGCAAAGGGAAAGTGATTTCCCGAATTTTTCGACTACGCCACACTGTGGCTCAGTTTTTGGAGAGCAAAGGACGTCCGGAGCCACTTTTTCATGACCCTGAATGCGTAGCTGATTTAGGATTTTTAGCAGACATTATGGCTCTCCTAAATGATTTAAGTCTGAAACTCCAAAAAGAAAACAATCTCATCAACAATATGATCAGCAAAATAAACGCTTTCCGGTATAAACTGAAGCTCCTCAAAAACAACCTTTCAGAGAAAAATACACAAAACTTTCCTGAACTAGGTAAGCGAGATATAAATTGCACCTTTATTAAAACAGCCTGATTTTTATAACCGCTCTAATCAAAACGGTACTATGTTTTTGTTTGACAGCATCTGTGCAGGAAGGAGCGCGCTTTGAAAAATACGTCGAGGTGCTACAATCCCTTAAAATTGCGTTTAACGACCGATTCCAGGTAATGTGCCGGTATATGACATACAGCTAAATAAAGGAGATTGCGTTACATATGCAAGTGTAACATTACATTAAAACCAATAGTACACATTACATGTTTATTAAAATCTATCGCATTTTAGTACTTCGAAACAATGGCTTACATTACTTTCAATTATTAACATTGGCTTTGTTATTGTTTCAGGAAATTACCTACCTGCAGCCAATTCTCAATGTTGGTTCCACTTGTGTATGTGAAAGGTTTTTTTCTGTTTTGTCTTGTACAAAAACTTGATTACGTGCGAGTATTTCTAATTGTAATTTAAAAAATTCTCTCAGAATTGCTGTCAGCCAATCTCTTGTTCCAGATCTTAGTAGCATAATTGCAAATAAAATAAAGAGCACATAGGAAGATACATTTGTGATGAAACCAAATTTAAAATTGTTACCATTACAGTTATTATATAAATCTCTTTTGTACCGGTACACCAAACTAAGCTCTCCACCTAGTGAACATTAGTATTTGGCAATGACGAAGACAACAGGGTAAAAGCTTTGAAACAGGTCGAGACAGGCGGCGCGAGCGACACAAGATAAGGAAGTGAGAGGCAGCGCTGTTGCGCAAAGCCGAGGAGTGGGGGGTCTGCACCGTCGTCAACATAGCGCAGCCGTCTTCTGCACTCTGCACTGTGTGATGCACTGGTGCATGCACCTTGTGCGGCCCTGGTCTACACACTGCTCCCCTCCACCCCCCTAAAAGTCTTTTGCTGTCTGCCGCACAGTGAAACAATCTCCCAGTTGACCACGGGTGAGAAGTCAACCTCAATGTGGACTATGAAAGTCCAAAGGCGAAACAATGCACTGGAGTAGACAAAATTACTTCAGGATTACTGACAGAGTCAGCCATGACAAAACTATTCCACCTGATGTGCAAGATATGTGAGACAAAACTACACTCGGGATTCAAAAAGAATGTAATTATTCCAATTCCAAAGAAGGCAGGTGTGAATATTTTGGAACTCTCAGTTAAGTAATCATGGTTGTGAACTACTGCCACAAATTACAGAAGAATGGAAAAAAACTGACAAAGAAGCTGACCTTGGGGAGATCGGTTTGGGTTCCAGAGAAATATACGAACCTGGGAGGCAATACCGACCCTACAACTTAACTTAGAACATAGGCTGAAGAAAGGCAAACTTAAGTTTGTTAACATTTCTAGATTTAAAGAAAGCTTTTGACAATGCTGACTGGAATACACTCTCTGGAATTCTAAAGGTAGCAAGGACAAAATACAGGGAGCAAACAGTCATTTACAACTTGTACAAAAAACAGACTGCAATTATACTATTCAAAGGAACTGAAAGGGAAGTATTAGTTGAGAAGGGAGTGAAAATGCATTGTAACCCACCTCAAAGTTATAACGTTATTCCACATGTAGACTGAGCAAGCTGTGAAGAAAAGTACAGAGAGATTTGGAAAGCAAAGTTCCAAGAGGTCTGCCGATGGCATTAAAATTCTCTCAGAAACAGCAAAGGATTCAGGAGAGCAGTTTGCAGGAATAGATAGTGTCTTGAAAGGATATAACAACATGAAAATCAACAAAAGTAAAGTGTCCTTCAAAAAGTGTGTCATTTTGAATTGTGCAGTACATTTTTATTTGTTAGTTGATCACTCTGAGGTGCATCATTTTGGTTTCCATAAACATTCAGATTTCTGCTTCATTTTGTATTTCTCACATTTCTTCACAGTATGCCTGATCGTGTAGCAGTTTACTACTGTGCAGCACGTGCCAATAGTGAAAACATTTTATCAAAACATAGAAAACTATACAACAACTGTGAGAAATATTTGGGTGATTCTACTGTGCAATGTAAAAAAAAAACCTCACCAATTTGCAGACTTATTGCAAAGTTCAATGAAATGGATTCAGCAGAGAACATTAAGTGTTCTGGGTATCCTTATTCTGGCCAATCTGTGCAAAATATTGTGGTGGTTTGTGACAGTGTGGCTGTTAGTCTAGTGACATCAGTTTTTCACTATTCCCAAGAACTGGGCATAATACAGCAAATTCTCCAGTATGATCTCTATTACCACTCTTACAGTATTCAGTTAGTGCAGTAGCTGAAAGAATCTGATCATGAGAAGAGGCAACATTCTGTTCAAGGGTTTTTGAGAAGACAACAGTTTTGCAAGTATCATCATCTTTAGTGACAAGGTTCGCTTCCACTTAAATGGATTTATGAATCAACAGAGCTCCCATATTTGGGGTCTAGGAAATTTTTGCATGGTTCATGAGAGGGAAATGTATCCACAGGAAGTGGCAGCATGGTGTGGCTTTTGGGTGGGTAGCATCACCAGCACTTATTTTTCTGAAGATGAGACAGGACAAGCTGTGATAGTTAAATGGAAACTGATCCATGTGATGATTAGAGATTTTTTATGGCCTCATTTCAATGTAATGGACAGTCAAGAGTTGTGATTTCAGCAGTATGGTGCCACTTGTCATTCTTCCCATGAAATGATTGAATTGCTCCAGGAGCAGTTACCAGATTGCCACATCTTGTGTAATGGCAACCAACCAGGTCATGTGACTTAACCCCTTGCAATTTCTTCTTTGGGGTTACCTTAAGGGGACCACACCCTGCCTATCTAACACATGTTAATTTAGGCAGTATTTGACCCATTTCTGAAAAAAACTATTTGATGCAGGACCTTAATATTTTTACTGTATGTTACATGGTGCTAATAGAGTCAGTTGTACTAAAATCTACTTTATCTATTTTATAGTTTTCAAAAAATACTTTTTTAAATTTATTAGCAAAAAAATATTAAGTTTTTTCTTCAGAATTTTTTTTTTGTGAACTTCCTAATGGGGGACTATTCATGAATGTAGTACCGGAGTCTCTGAAAATTTCATTCATTTATCTATGATAGTTTCTGATATAATGGGGCATATGTACTGAAAATTTTAGTTTGCGGGAAATTGACTTTAAAGAAAAACCTTTTGAAATTTGTTACTTACAGTTAATTAAAACTAAACTGCTGCATATGATGGCCCTTCTTTGGCCTTTAGCAGGTCTTCCAGTTTCTTTTTCTCCTTCCTGGATGTTTGTCTTGCTTTCTTGGCCATATTAGATGCAGAACTGTCTGCATTGGATATCCTCATTTTATTGCAATGTTGCAGCCCAGTGATCATACTTTCACCAGGATTAATTCCCAGCTTTTTCAGTACACAACACTTTCCAATATTACCACTACTGAATGTAATATCAGCATCATGAACTCCTAGTTTCATTGTATGCACACCTACAAATGCAGTTTTAGGAAGGCGGTTCCAAATTATGCTGTTGAAACATTCATTTGGGTTCTGTGTCTGCCCATGCAGCCAAGTATCTGAAAATAGGTTTAATTGCTGTAATAACAGCAGCAGGAAGAGAATGCTGGTGAGAATAAGACTCTCCAGTTGCCTGAGCCCTATTGTATTTGCACCACAAATTTTCTCCTGATGGACACAATCCAGGACATGTCTTATCATCAGTTGAGGACTTATGGAAGAATATGGCCCAAACATCTCTCTTCATTGCCTCCAGATTTTCTTTATTCCTCCTAACTGCCTGCTCATAGTATACCTGCAAGTTTTCTATTTCAGTTTTAGTTAACCGACCCTGTCCGGTCAACAATTTTCCCATCTTCTAATATTTTTCCTCTCATATTAACCATTAGTTTTCTCAACCTTGTTCCCAAACACTTTTGAACATGGCCTGCACATTCTATTTTGAGAATAATGGCATCTCCACATGGCTTAGAGTTGACAGTGTGTTGGTTGACAGTGGGTGACAGAAAAGTGGGCATGGCACAAACACACGTTGTAGGAAAATGCTCTTTAAATGCTCGAAAAAAAAAATTTTTCAGCAAAATCCTTTTCAGAGTACTTAAATATAACCTAAATCTATCGAAATATGATGAAAACCAAATATCGATTTTTTTCGACCTGAACCACGATGTGGTCCCCTTAAATCATTGGCGTGTGTGAATAAATCCCAAAACATCTGCAAGTTAAAGGAGCAAATCTGATGTGTTGTTGACAAATGGTGGTGGTTAGTGTTTAACGTCCCGTCGACAACGAGGTCATTAGAGACGGAGCTCATGCTCGGGTTAGGGAAGGATTGGGAAGGAAATTGGCCGTGCCCTTTCAAAGGAACCATCCCGGCATTGGTCTGAAGCGATTTAGGGAAATCACGGAAAACCTAAATCAGGATGGCTGGAGACGGGATTGAACCGTCGTCCTCCCGAATGCGAGTCCAGTGTGCTAACCACTGCGCCACCTCGCTCGGTGTTGTTGACAAAATTAAGTGGAATCTTGCCAGGGAGTCATGGATAAAGTTCCTGCGTGCCAGCACAGTAGAGGAGGTCATATGCCAGACATTACTTTCCATACCTGAAATGGGAAGGTATGATGAACATGTTTATATATTTTGATAATGTGTTTTGAAAAAAATAAAGTTCATAATTTGATATACAAAAAATTGCGCACCTTTTGAAGAACCCTATAAAACAAGGGTCATAGCATGTAGTCCGATTAAACCAGGAGATATTGAGAGAATTAGATTAGGAAATGATACACTTAAAATACTAGATAAGTTTTGTACTTTGAGTGGAGGGAGGGAGGGGGATTTTCTGACTTAAAATACAAATTTATGTGTTAGGAAGTTTTTGAGTGGAGTGGAGTGGAGTGGAGTGTTGCACGGAAGTGAAATGTAGATGATAAATAGTTCAGACATGAAGAAAATAGAAGCACTGAAATGTGGTGGTGCAGAAGAATGCCGAAGATTAAAAGGGTTAATAGAATAACTTATGAGGAACTGGAGAGAAAAGAAATTTTATGGCACAACTTGACTAAGAGAAAGGATCAGTTGATAGAAGAAGTCTTGACACATCAAGCTATGGAGAAAAGCAGGAGGGAGCGGGATTGTAGTGGGACACAATGTTTGAACAAAATCATCAGGTTCAAATGGATGTAGACTGCACTAGTTATTGCAGAAATGAAGAAGTTGGCATGTAACAGAGCAATGTGGAGAACTGCATTGAACCAGTCTTTGTACAGAAGACCACAACAACAATATACTGATGAGCATAAAAATAAGTGAGTAGCTGTATCTTTAAATGTTTTGGGAATTTGCTTGAATAAAAAAATCATAATACTGATGCAAACTGCAACAAGAAATAAAAACTGTGGTCTTAATTGTGTACATTTGAGCAAATATCAGTTATGCTTCTTCTCTAATCAGATCACAAAAGATAAAGATTCAGTACCAAAATACATTAAATCATTTCTGAAGCAGAATGGTTTATTCCTTATCTTTTTTTAATCTTAAGCTAACACATTCAGTGAAGCTCTATGCAGATTGTGATGGCAGTTCAGAATTGTCAATGTGCTCTTCTATGAAAATGACTCACCACAAGTGAAATTGCAATTTCCCCCAACAGTTTCAACTCTGAAATTTTTTGTCACCAACACTATAACTTTGATTTGGCTTCTTGTTTATCACAGTTTCATAAAATTGTAAGATTTTCCCAATGAACAATATTTCACAGTGATGAAGAGCTGAAATAAGTGGTCACTGCCTTTCTCAATCATCTGGCAATGGAGAAGGCATGAATATAAAGCAGGGATAACAAGAGACCCTTACCACACAATACTGCTAGTGTTTGAATTTACTGAGGATTTTCTAGAGAAGCAATACAAGTTATACAGTTGTGATATAAAATATTTTTACTAGTTATATTGTGACTGTAAAAGGTGTATTAATTTCTGGAGACCAACTATGATTACATGGTCCAGGATAAAATAATTCTGTAACAATGACTTTTCTGTTTTTAACATTCACAAAACATACCTGGAGTTTTAGTTTGTCATGGCTATCACCACCAGCAAACAATTCTGCAAGGCCTGACAAACCTCCTTCAGTTACAAACTGTGCCTGAGCAATTGGAAAATTGCGAATAAGGCAAGATAAGGCAAACAGTGCACGAGAACGAACTGTGGGATCTGTGTCTAGTGCAACAGCACGAACGAGTGCTGTAAGTGCACCTGCCTCTAGCAGAGCTATCTGCACTCTAGGATTGCTCTGCGCTGCTGAGCCCAATAAGTGTGCTGCGACTGAACGTAGTTGCGGAGAGGTGGCATTCAGCAATGGCAGTATCTCCAAAATCCTAAAAACAAAGGGAAGGTTTTGCCATGTGATCATTTTTGTGGAATAATAAAAAAAACACACACACACACAAACAAACAAACAAAAAAAATAATCGCACTTCTTTGCTCATTATCATATGCTTGATTTATTATTTATTTCAGATGGTTATTCTTCTGCTCTAACACATTTGTGACTAAAATAAATGAAATGTATTTAGTTTATTATTATTATTATTATTATTATTATTATTATTATTATTATTATTGATGGAATCACTTTTTACTATGCATATTCATATGTATATATGCATCTTTATAAACATCTGATGTTTACTGTTTACTCCAGCAGAACTACATTAGATAAAAGTCAACAATAATGACAGGTGCTAACCATAAGAAATCAAAACCAACAGATTTTATTCCCACGCAAATGCACTCCACTACTCCTTATTCCAAGAATCCTGTGAATAATCAATGTCTATACATAAAACCTTTACAGTTTGCTAATAGAGAGACAGAGGTACAGTTATAGAAAAAACCGTAACACATATAGCATTACCAGCCTGTCAATAGACATAGAACAATGGCGTTGATAATCTTAGAATTAACACTTATGCTGAAGCAAGAGGTCTTACAATGGAGTATCCAAGCTCAAGAAGCTAAAATGAAATAAAAATGATTTCAAAATACAGATATGTATGTGTGTTCTACTACCCATCAAAGTCATTTACCTGCAAAAATAGGGCATTCATGTCCAATCGATGTTTGAAGGTTAATGTTTTTAAAACCTACAGAAGCACAAGTAATTTTCAAATTGACAAACCACAGATCATGCCACATGATCAGTATTTCATCATATGCCTTCATTTTAGTATCAACAACTAACTTTCTGTACTGAGATAATAAGCAGCTTAACGTGTGTGGCACAGATTTGATTATGAAGATGATATTTCTTTTGGATCATTTGATAATGTGATTGCTGTAGTTTCTGATACTGGATTACTGCAGTCTGGATACGATGAAAAAGATGCAGCTTTTTTTCAAATCTGTGCTTTTTACCTGTGTTTTAATCGCTTCACTGAAACACCACATTTGCACACCAGTGACAAGGGAAGACAACATAGCAACTTCTATTTTGGGAGATATTACTCTTTAAATAATTTGTTCATGAACATCTAATGTTTCAAGCAAATGTTAAGCTTTTTGCCAAATAACACCTTATTCATGATTCACGTGAATATGCTGGTCACAGCTGTACATCACACGGCACTGTTTCATCAGTGACTTGTGCTTCTGGAGTCCTTAGATTCGTTAACCTTCAAACACTGATTGTACACACATGTAGAATTTTGCTGATAAATAAACTTGGTGGGTGACAGAACACTCATCTTCATATTTTAAAATAAATTTTATTCAGTTTCAGCCATTTAAGCAGAAGTTACAACAAGGATATCACTTCTTGGAACCACGTGTAACAAAGGAAAAAAGGAAAACAGGCTGCAGAAAGTTAAATCAAGAGTAAATGAACAGCTGTGGGCAAATAGACATATTCAATTTCAGTGAACTGCTTTGATATCCATTTTTTAAAGATCCTTTTTCACTATCCATTTGTGCAGACACCACATCATCATTGCTGCCTCCGCCATCTTTATAAAAATTTATTGCATACTATAATTTATTTACTGCAATAATGTGCTGATACTTTTTACCAGGTAGAAGTGTCACACTGAAAGCACAGAGATTGACAGAGATAATCTAACCAAAAACTAATTCTTATTGTTATGTAACAATATTTCTTAAACTATTTAATTTAAATTATAGATTTCTATTAATTCATTAAAAAATTCCGTGAAATTTTATCCAATTTAGAGTAAGTACTCACCCTCCTGCTTGAACAAATTCCTTTGCATTGTCCACTTGGTGCACCATATATTCTAGATCAGTCAAAATGGCTATTAATTCATCTTCACCTTCATCCTCTTTCAGTTCACTTGCTCTGAACTTTGCAAGCAACTCATTCAATAATTCTAGATCAGTTTTTATATTCAAGTTTAATTCTTCAAATTTCTTTTTCAATTCATCATAGGATCTAAATCTCTTCCGCACTCGTTCAATGTCCTGCAAATAAATGTTATCCACTAATTGTTTTGTCAGAATGTTGCTATCACACTGATATCTACCTCATAAAATAAAATTTACCCCTAAATTTCTTGCCAAAAAGTACTGTTTAAAAATTCTGCACAGGAGTATGGAACAAAAATTATAGAGGAGAGCTTCTGTAAAGTTTGGAAGGTAGGGGACGAGATACTGGCAGAAGTAAAGCTGTGAGTACCGGCTGTGAGTCGTGCTTCGGTAGCTCAGACGGTAGAGCTCTTGCCCGCGAAAGGCAAAGGTCCCGAGTTCGAGTCTCGGTCAGGCACACAGTTTTAATCTACCAGGAAATTTCAAAAATTATAGAATCTAATTTTCCATCAGGTGCAGCTGATCAAAATTTTTTGTCAGTTATTTGTAAACAGTCAACATCAATGAAACCTTCTTGTTAGTACTGTTCTGATAAAAGCAAGTGAATAAGCAACCTGAATAGCTTGATATCCACACCTGATCTCAGGTTGGAGAACACCGTGCACGATGGAAGATTAAAAAAGCTGTAAAAATGTACAAGTGAATAAGCAATATGAACAGTCTGATAGCTATGCCCAGTTTCAGTGCAGAGAACAATGTACATGACAGAAAAACTGTAGGAGTACTAGTAGGGTGGTGATGTGAACACAAAACCCATTGCCCAGAATCCATGTGACCAACTATCAGTGTACTCTGCTTAGTGAACAGGGCTCTGGAGAATTATTATTGCTATACTGTCAATATTTGGTAGTCAGAGGAAATGCTCTACCTCTGTTAAGAGTATGAATTGTATCTGGAATTTGAGGGGGGTTTGTAAATCGTCCAGGGACATTAAAACTACTTACAATACTCTGCCTTGCAATATCAGAAGGGTCTCGCAGAAGATAAATAAACCATGATGAATCACTGGTGATTCTGGATTTCTAACTAATACTGAAGCCAACTAATGTATTTGTAATGTATATGTAATGCCAATTTCCATAACAAGAAGAAAAGCCAAGGGAACAAATATTTAGGGGAATATTTCTTGACAGTATAACATGAAGAGTAAGTAACAGGGTAATGAAGCATATATACATGTAGTGGGCAAACAAAATAAAAGGCTGTACCTGTTTACACTACCTCTGACATGAAAAGAGCATGGAAAGAGCCTAATAATGATTATGTTCTGTGCAGCTGAAAAAAATAAAGCAGAAGAATCCAAAGTTGTCTATAATGTACGTCAACAAATGCTAAGTAAATAAAATAATAAGTCATAGATAATTTCATTCTGAGATAAGAGTGCACTAATTGGAAATTTATCAATTCAACACATAGCAGAAGAATGGGAGGACATACTATTAATGAGAATGGAAAAGTATCAAGAAAGTTTTTGACTTTCAATGGATTGAAAATAACTAACTCATTTTTTCAGAAATGCAATATCCCACAATATATGTCCCTTATGGACTATATTATCAGCAGGAAAATGGATGGTGAAGCAAGAGACACATAAGTATCTTGATGATGTTACAGCATCTGATCACTACTTTGTAATATTGGAGGTATTCAATATGCAAAAGGAGGAGTGATACGAAAAGGAAAAACATGAAAAGAGGCAAAGTATTTTTGCTCAGCGAAGACATGTGACACAGGCATGTCCCAAAAGAGATTGGACAACAAACTTGCACAGTTAAAATAAAAAATAAAAAAGGCAATGATGGTGAAGAACGGTGAAATGAAGATTAGGCTTTAATGTACTACTGAAGACAAGGTCATTATACGCTACATGGATTAGAATAACAAAGTGACTTACAGCTAATTGTTTACACAAGATGTTAAACCTATAATATCCATCTGCTCCAAACTGAAGTGGCTTAAGACACGTTTCACCTTGCACATGCTCATTCCTCCTCTTCTCAAACAGCTAAATGTTTATAACAAAGAATATACATGTCATTGCAGCTCACCTAACTTGCAGCAATTTAAGCTGTACTCTTAGATTCCTGCCTAACTACACACTCAGAAATCACCATGTATTCTGAAATAAACAGCAAAATATTTGTGACAATGAAGAATAAGCTGCTTGTTTCACCCATGGTTATTTAAGTTGTTCTTAGGTCCCCGCCTAACCACACACTCAGAAGTTACCACATATTCAGAAATAAACAGCCAAATATTTATTTCAGTCACTTTCTAATCAGACAGAAATATAAATAACTTTGAATATTGCAAAACATACTTGTATAGCATTCTTAAGAAAGTCCCAGGATGCAATAACAATGGTAAGATGTAGAAAGTCTCTCATAAAGGCTTATATTGTTGATGCATCATTAAATGACATTTAGTGATAAGGATGAGTTTTGTGATAAATCTTCACTGTGCCATTACCTTGAAATGGCATACTGCAGGTTATAATACAAAACAGACAGATATGCCAAAATAAATATGGGGTCTGCCACAACGAGTGACTTTCATTTGCAGCAGATGCATGTTACAGGTTTAACATCTTCAGTTGTTAACAGGACAGCTACCATAGCAACAATCAATTAGTGATCAGAGCACAAGTTTGGTCCCATCTTCTGTTCTGTCCACAGTTGACATATCACTCTACTACCTCAGCTGCTGTTTATCAGTCAGCTGTGAATAACAATGAGGTCTTAAACATAACTGTTGTGTTTTGTTCTTATGTGCTTTGTTTGCCTGTGAGGTATGTTTCTTTTATGGAATGTGCAACGGTAACTGTAAAATTGCTTAAAGAAGTGATAAGACTATTAGGGTCTTGTAAAGCAAACTCAATACTGTAATGCGAAGTTCTCTGTAAAATGTGTAAACGGGGCATGAAAGCAACTGACACTCTTGTCATGGAAGTGCTAAAAGAAGCCACAAAAGCCTTAAAAAACAGGAACATGTGAATCGTTATTGTTGTAACTGCGACCATTCCAGTTGTGGGGTGGCCGTGAATGAAAGGGGACCGAACGGGAGCGGCCCGCGAACAAACAAGATGGGCGAACGAGAAAGGGTGGACACACACAATGACAGATGACTGAGCAAGACACCAAGAACAGTAACACACAAGAAGCAATGGGGTCACAAGCGAAAGCCTCACGAAATCAACAACATCCACTTGGACAGGAAATAAACAAAGTAAACACGATGTCTGTAAGCAAGATATCGAGAGACTCACACGAATATCAGACTGCCTGGCTAAGTGACAGGCAGGATAGGGTACATCGCTACTGGCTGCTGGGACCACGTGCTCCACAGTGGCGCCCTCACATTATACACGGGCCAGAAGCGCGCACAGCCATGGCTTATGGCGCAACGGCTGCAGAGACCTCTAGTGGTAATCGTGGCCCATGCCGTCTGGCGCAGATTCAAAACCCGCAGCACTCAGTACTCGAGTTACATTTAATTAGCATACAGTCAAGTGGCTGCTTCTTAAACAAATAAATAAATAAATACTGATTTAAAAACTCCTCCCTCTACTGCATATGATGGCTAATATTAAAAACGAATATGTTATCATAAATGGCATAAATAAGGAACTTTTAACCTGCTATGGTTTGGTCTCTCATCTCAGAGTGTTGCAATTATGTTACCATGTGCTGGAAAACTAACAGTGCCGAAGTATGGCAACAGTCCATAGTAATTGTGATAAGAACTGCGTAAATTATGGGTGGACAATTCTGCTGGATACTGCATGCAAATTACATGCCACAAATCTGAATAATGTACTGTAAATTATATCCAAATTTCTGCTATGTGATGAAGAAATGGGCTTTAGTTAGAGAAAGTCTGCAGTAGCAACTGCTGTATTTGTGGCAACAAAAAAATTAAATATGATGAGAACTTAACAGAAGAAAATCATCTAGCTTCGTAATCTACATAAAAGCTGTAGATAATTTTAATAGAAGAAAAACTGTTAAATATAATGGAAATAAGAGGTTGTCGTTTACATCTTACAGATGCCTTGAGAAACCTGTATGAAGATTTAAATGGTAAATTAATTCAGCTTAAGTTGAAAAAAAAACAAAAATGATAAATTAATTCAGCTTATACTGAAAAAAAACAAAGGTGGTCATGCAAGGGTGCAGTGTATGACCAACAGTCTTAAAACGTACCTGGATTATGCATTAAAAGAATGGAAAGCCCAATTTGGCACAGGTGTTTTGATAGACTGGCACACTATTAAACATGCCCCTTATACAGAAACAATCTGACATTTTTGGCAGTAAGAGATGACAATTTACAAAAAAGAATTTACTCATTGGGCAGAATATGTAAAAAAATATAATTTGCAGGCACCAAAATGAAAAAATTAAACTATGATTTTTAAAGTAAAAACACCCCATGAGCATGAAAATTGCATGATGAAGTATTTAAACTAGTTAAATAACTTAATTACTTCAGTTGTGACATTAAAAATGGTAAAGATGTATAGGTATTGCTCACAGCACAATCTACAAAACAGACACTCACAGGACCATGCAGTAACCATTTATTTTACTGAATACAACAGCAAATTATCACTTGACAACTGATAAACTGAGAACTAACTGACTGGGGGTTCCCACACAGACAGATTGTGAATGCTATACTGGCTTTTGAACTACATCTACAAATCTTTGCCATATCTAGGCAGCATTTTTCAGTCGATATGGCACGCAGATGTGTTCAAATAGTCTGAAAGGCGCTCATAAAATCTTGCAAGTTAAGTATGGGATCGCGGTTCAGTAGTTTTCATGCATTCAACATCCGATAATCCCCACTGGGCCTCCATTTGTCGTCTCTCTTCCTAACAAGGTGCAGTGGCGATGCCCATCAACCAGGTAACATCAATCTGACTTTCTGTCCGTCACTTACAAGCGATGGGACAACATGAGTGGGGGAGCTTGCTCAGGTGTCTGCATGTGGATGGATGTATTGCTTTTACCAACATACTCTGCCTCTTGTCCCTATAGCCTTTGCTTGTTTTAACCAGGCGAATGTCTCCCTACTTTACCACTCTGCATGCTGTCTCGTCTGTCCGATTCCA
This sequence comes from Schistocerca nitens, assembly GCF_023898315.1. Classification (NCBI taxonomy): domain Eukaryota; kingdom Metazoa; phylum Arthropoda; class Insecta; order Orthoptera; family Acrididae; genus Schistocerca; species Schistocerca nitens. Next base: position 851,223,407 of record NC_064617.1, read on the forward strand.
GAACTGATAATTGTTTCTGCATTGCGCCCAACAGTAGCTTTAGAATGTGGAGCTGCTCATTGACAGACTTTCTTGGCTCCTGTCATATAACCATGGCTTCTGCTGGGTTGCAGCTGTCAGCTACCTGTGTTATTGCTAAGGCAACTGTCTGCCCCACTTCTGGTGTACTTTGTCAGCGGTTGGCACAACAGAACTAATGTCGACCTGCCCACAAGTGACTAAAGCCATTTTCACTGACGGCGGCAGCTGCATGAGCCACAAATGCAGCAGCATCTCATCTGACATTGCTGCCTCCTTTACAGTATGCCGGAGGTGCCACCAGAATTCGGAAAGCATTGTCGCTAATTTATTCTGACTGTAGAACCTGCTGCATCCATTGGTCTAAAGATTTCCCCATGTGCTGGATCAACATGTCTCAAATGCTGATACTGACTGTATGTAGGAGACTTCAAAATGACATGCAATACTGTCTCCACTGCTTGAGCCCCTATGCTATTAACTGCCACTGCTAACTTTGTATAGTTATTTGTGACACTGTTCCGCATAAATACTAGCTCTAACATTGCAAACTAAAGCATGGGCTTCTCCAGCAGGAACTTTTGCATTTAAGTTTTCATCGTCAGTTTGGCGGACATGCTGGACTTCGCAGTTCCTTTGTCTTTCTCTAGCTCCTCCTGTAAGCATAAAAGTTGTTCTTCCACCCGGTCTCAACCATCACCATCACCTGAAGTCACCATCTCACTTTGCGCTATGCTTCAATTTGCTGTTTTCTTTTTTGCTTTCGGGGTCACCATTTTATAAGTATTTCTCATAGCATAGTCTACAAAACACACACTTATAGAATACAGTGTAATAACAGTGCATTTATTTTACTGATTACAACAGAATATTATCACTTGACAAACAGACAAATAAAGAACTAACTGAAGAAACTCACAAAGAATAAACCAGTAAACACTATTCTGCTGGTCGACCAAAGAAATATTATGTCTCTTGACTAGTTGTCTGTAACTGGTGCTTCCCACATATGTAAAGAAGAAACTATCAGAATTCAGAAATTGAGGTAGGACAGTGAAGTCACTTTCAAGATTATATATATAATATCAATGAATATGTAGCAAAATGAAAACACAATAACAAAAATCATCAAAGATTAGGCCTACCTTGAGGTACTCTCTCAGTACTTCAAATACAGAATAACAGTTGTGTGATGATTCGGGAAAGTATACGTAGTTGACCAAGGCTGAAATGCTCTCTTGAAATTACTACACTATTAAATTTTATTCATAATTAATGTTCCAGTTACAAAATGCTGTAAAAAGAGAACTACTGTTCTGAATGACATCAAATTAGAAAAGAGCATATTATTGATGAAAGGAGAAACACCATGGACCAAAAAAAAATTTATTGAAAATTTCACCAACTGATGGCACTTTAAGTGTCAGAATATGTGCACCAACAGACATACAGCACGCAGATGTTGCTCAGTTTGCATCCGAGATGCCCAGTCTGACTGTCTCCATGAAGGATCGCATGATGCTGGTAACACTCTTTACAAGAACAGTGGCTGTGTGCGAGTAGTCCTGCAGAAGTTCTGGACACTCAAGGGCATGAAAATAGGCATTGGTCTGACATCTGCTGGGGTCTGGAGAAAATGATTACAAAATTCGAAATGATAGGTTCTTCTGAAGTACAGTGTGGGAGAATGAGGAAAGCACTTGATCCAATGACTGTCAAATATGTGGCCACAGCACTGCAGGAGGGGTCAAGTGGTGGTGCACAAACATGTAGTCCACAGGAAACTGCCTGAACATTGGACATGCTCGCGAGCTTGGTGCATAAAATCCTGCGAAAAATTCTGCATTGCTATCCATACATAATCAACCAAGGAGCTGCTTCCTGCTGACCTGCCAGCAAGACAAATGTTCACTCTGGAATTTCTTGCTCACATGGAAGTGGACAATGAATGGCAATGGAGTATGTTGTGGACAGACGAAGCCCATTTCCATCACCAAGAACATGTCAATATGCAGAATTTCAAAACATGGGAATTCGCACACGTCTCCACCAGTACCACTTCACTCTGCATAGGTGACTGTGTGGTGCAGGTTGACAGCATTGTTTATTATAGGGACACTTTTTTTTTTCTCAAGGAGATGAGTCCTGCGGTTCTCGGTCACTGGTAAATGCTACGAATGTTGTTTGCACAGCAATGTCATTCCAACCCTTCAACAGCATGGATCTCTGCATTTTTATGCAAGATGGCTCTCCTCTGCACATTGCATAGCCAATGAAGTGGCTGCTGCAGAGGCATTTTGGAAATGCTAGATTTAACAGCCATCATTTCCTTGCAGCCTGGCCACCCAGATCATGTTCAGTGCTCCAACTATGAATGTAGCTGAATTGAAGCACGCCTTGTACAACACATTCTGAATGTGACCCCCGAGACACTTCGATCTGTTGTGGGACATGCTGTTTCTTGATTTCCAGTTGTGACAGGAAACAACGGACAGCTTAATGTACATGTGTTGCATCAGTCTCACAACAATTAGAAACAGATACATTTTTGTTTTTTCTCTAGTTTTCGGTCACAGAACCATTAACAATCAATGTTGTTTTGCCTTTTATGCAGTTTTTGTTCCCGGGGCAATTAAAAACTGATCTCATTTTGCTTTTGATGCAGTTTTTGGTCTCATGACAGTTGAAAACCATTTTTTCCCATCTGATGTGGTACAATCTTGCCTTAGTGGATGGGGCTTATCTAACTAACAACTGTTGACTGCCGAACTTGTGCAGTCATGCACACTGAACAGTTGGAGCAGGGTAATGTGCAACTCAGACCACACCTGTTATACTGTGATTCATCTCCGATTTGTAGCCATCCCCATTTACATTAACACACTTACAGTTCCATTATTGGTAAAATTTTGTTCAATTATGTTTTTGTTCCATGGTGTTTCCTCCTGTGCCAAAAACATGTTGTTCAAATTTGACATCATTCTGAGCAGTGGTTCTCTTTCTACTGACTAACACAAAGTCCAAAGTAAAATTTCAAGGATGTGTCTGTAAACTCCTTGAAGTCATAACAGGAGGTTGCCCAAGAGATGGAGACTTACCGTTCTTTTTCAATTATTTGTTGAAAAAATAATACAAGAATGGCGCAAGGAATTAAAACTTCAGAACTTGTGTATACCTTTCAGGCATTTGGACTGAAAAGAATGGTGTGGGAATAGGCTGTTTAGTTTATGTGGATGATGCAGCCATAATGACAGAAGATTTTGAAATGGCAAACGAACAAATTCATGTACTGAAAGATGTAGCAGAATAACGGGTTTACAACTATGTTTTGGAAAAGCAGAAATAATGTCTGATATCAAGGTCAATACACGCTAATGAAACACCAGATACGGAAAATGTGGGTCTATCTGTCAATATCTGGACAATGGATTACAGCTAAAGGGCTAGATAAAAATGCCTTCAAAGCAGTAGCCAGAAAAAAGGAAACAGCTCTACACACTGTATGTACCATTTACAATAAAAAGTGCTTTTCAATGAAAACTGAAATGCATCATAACAACTCTGTCATAAAACAAATGTGCATATATACGAGGGCTGCTTGAAAAGTAACGTGACTTTTCAAATTGCGTGGGCAACATACATTTGATTACCTATTTTTCTTTTCTTTTCTTTGTTATGTTAGCACACATGTCCTGAACATATGTACACAGTTTTAAGAGTACAGCATACTTCGTTTGTTTTTGACAGATAGAAAGGTTAGAAGTATTTTAGTGTGTTCGGTGATTTTCGTTTTTTAAAAAAAAAAAAAAAAAGAAAAGAAAAAAAAAAAAGAAGAAGAAGAAGAAGAAGGAGCAAACAATTTGCATCAAGTTTTGTGTGAAAAATGGAATACAGTGCTCTGAAACACTTGAAATGTTGACAGTGGCATACAGTGAGTCTGCTCTAAGTAAAAAAGGGGTGTACAAGTGGTACAAGCTCTTCCAAGATGGCCGTGAAGATGCCAACGACAAACCTCGCTCTGGATGCCCCAGCATATCAACAACAGATGATAACATCGTAGCTGTAAAGGAAATTGTCTTCGAAAATCATTGAATTACCATAAGAGAAGTTGCTGAGGATGTTGGTATATTGGTCAGCTTGTGTCATGCAATTTTTTCACGTTTTGACATGCGTCAGTGAAGTTTGTTCCAAAACTTCTTTTTATCAGAAGAACCATCACATGAGCACCGCTCAGGAGCTCTTTGAATGACGTCAATGTTGGCAGAGCACTTGTCCGCGAAAGGCAAAGGTCCTGAGTTCAAGTCTCAGTCTGGCACACAGTTTTAATCTGCTATAATGTTTCATATCAGCGCACACTCCACTGCAGAGTGAAAATCTCATTCTGGAAACATCACCAGGCTATGGCAAAGCCATGTCTCCGCAATATCCTTTCTTCCAGGAGTTCTAGTTCTGCAAGGTTTGCAGAAGGGCTTCTGTGAGGTTTGGAAGGTAGGAGACAAGGTACTAGCAGAACTGAAGCTGTGAGGACAGGTCATGAGTCATGCTTGGGTAGCTCAGTTGGTAGAGCACTTGACAGCAAAAGGCATAGGTCCCGAGTTCAAGTCTTGGTCCGGCACACAGCTTTAATCTGCCAGGAAATTTCAATGCCAATGATGATCCTGATTTGCTAAAAATGGTCATAACTGGTGACAAAAGATGGGTTTATGGTTATGATGCTGAAACCAAAGCCCAATTGTCTCAATGGAAGCATCCTGGAGAGCCAAGACCGAAAAAAGCAAGTTCGATCAAATGTCAAAGTTTTGCTCACTGTTTTTTTCAATTACCATGGTGTAGTGCATCATGAATTTTTGCCTCAAGGTTGTACGGCCAATAAAGAGTATTACCTTGATGTTATGCCCCACTTGCAAGAAGCAATATGCAAAAAAGTCCAGAATTGTGGAAAAACAATTCGTTGCTTTTGCATCATGACAATGCACCTGCTCATTCATCATCGCTTGTATAAGATTTTTTGGCCAAAAACAACACGACAATCATGCCTCAGCCACCATATTCACTGGATTTGGTCCCCTGTGACTTTTTCCTGTTCCCAAAACTGAAGAGACCTATGAACAGATGAAGATTTTCAATGTTTGAGGAACTAAAAACTGCATTGCTGGAAGTTTTCAAGGCTGTAGCAAAAAGTGCTTATGAGAATTGCTTCAAGGATCGGAAGAAGCGTTGGCACGAGTGTATTGTACCTGACGGGGATTACTTTGAAGGGGACAACATGAATACTGATGAATAAACAAACATTTTTTTTCATACAAATAGAAAGTCTCCTTACATTTTGAACACATCTTGTATTTGTTGTGTCTGTTCTTGCAGATGTGTCCAAAGAAACAGACACAATTTTGATCCAGCAGCCACTATGAATTAAGACACAAAGAAATTACAGACATTTTCTATGAATGGGTACTGTTTTAAATCAATGGAGAAAATTGAAAATTTGTGCTAGGCCAGGATTCAAACACAGGTCCCCTGCTTACTAGGCAGATGTGCCATCTGGACATAGTGGTCACCACTACCCAGGCACGTCTCCCATCAGACCCAAATTCTCTAATTATCCGCAAACTACTAATGTAATGTCCCTTGTCAATTATCCTCATTCCTTGTGGCATTTCACAAGAGACCCAAGTTCGAATCCGGGTCTGGCATAAATTTAAATTACAGACACAATGGGCCACCACAGAGTTGGTTTTTATGGCCGTATCCAAAGAATGAATGATGCTGAATGAAAGAAAAACAGAACATAGCAACGCTATGGTACATGAATATCACAACAATGATTGTACAACTGGAAGAGGTGCAAAACCAAGATATCTTTAGAATAGCTGTAGTGACGTTTGGGACTTTCTGATATGAGAAATAAATAACTGGTGCAAATGGTCAGAGGAGCACACTGATGGACAGCATGGATTTAAATGAAAAATCAAGAATTGAGAACAACTTTTAGAATGGACAATAACCTCTTCTGTTGTTATAGAATCTTCAACACTTTCTATATTCAAAATAGACTCCCTAATTCGTTCTTTATTTTCGGTAATATCGGAGTTTTCATCCTTAGCTGCTTCATCATATACAGGTGCAACAGCAGTAGCCCCTGGTCTCTCACTTGGATCAAGAAGTTTCGCTTCTGTCTCTCCTGTCTCCAGATTTAGTCTCACATGAAGCCCACTTGGTACAGACTGGCCTGGAATGAAAGAAAATAAAATACTAAAGAGTTACCTGGTGGCATATGTATTGTGCAGATGGATACATGGTGTATTCTGAAACATGACAAGTATTTATAAGAACAGTCCTCCTTTTTGGCGAGAGAGAGAGAGAGAGAGAGAGAGAGAGAGAGAGAGAGAGAGAGAAAAGAGAAGAGAAGAAGAAGAAGAAGAAGAAATAATGTCATGTACGACAAAACATTGTGCTAGGTATAAAAACTCAACATTATAAGTTTCCACCTTTATTTAGTATTGACAGATGAAGTGAAACAATTGTAGTGTTTCAGCTGCTTAACAATTCCCTGACATATAGTGAGCACTTTAATGTTGAAGATGTTTGCTTAAAGGTTCTCAGCAATCTGGATGTGTAACTTTGTAATTAAAAAAATGATACTTCAACTATTGATGTAAATTTAAAATTTAAGATTCACATTCTTTCACTCATTCATAGTATTCTATAGATCCCATTACGAAGAACATTCTGTGGTGTGGAATGAATTAAGATATACGCTAACAAAGGCAGGCAGATCATAGAAAAGAAACTCAACATATACACCGCTTACTATTTGTGCTTACGCTAGCTAATTAGAAGGATAGCTTGCTATTTTGAAAACAGACTGCTGCTTCTTCATCACATGGAATAGCTGGTGTGCATCTCCTACCAGAATGAAAGCAGCTCAAAAACTCTGCATAATCAACACCAGATGTCAGCACTAGTGCGACAAGGTTCCTGTGTAACAATAGGTCATCCTTAGCAGTAAACATATGATGCATCAATGCTCCGGATAAATATATTTGGTGTGAATATCTTTTGTTGTTGTTGTTTCCATGTAGTGATTTGTGAAGATTGGGGCGGGGGGGGGGGGGGGGACAGAGATTTGAGCAGTGATTAAGTACTCTGTAAAGGAAGGGGTGAAAACAAAGGAAATTCATGCCAATTTTCAGAACACACTGGGGTACTTTGCTCCTTCGATTCAACTCTTGCCTTGTAGACAAATGAGTTTAAATTTGGTTGGAACAGCTTAGATGATGATTCATATAGTGGTTGGCCTAGATATGCCATGACCCGAGAAATTATTGCAATATTCCATAAAATAGTTGTGGAGGATCGCCGACAAAGTGTGAGACATTGCTGAAGCTGTAGGGATATCATTTGGATGACCATATCACATTTTGACAGTGGAGTTGGATATAAGAAAATTATCTGCTATATGGGCACCACAACTCTTAATAAAGGATAAGAAATATATTATAATGGAAATGTCAAAACAGTATTTGACCCATTTTCAGAGCAACCACCAAGATTTTTTGTGCCAGTTTCTGACTGCTATTACACTCCATAGACAAAACAACTGTCAAAATAGTGGGTACATGCTGATTCACCACCAAAAAAGAAAGCTAAGGCAATACAGTCGGCTGGAAAGGTCACAGCATCAGTTTACTGAGACGCAAATGGGATCCTGGTGACAGATCGCCTTTCCACTGATCAAGCAATTACGAGACAATTATACGCTAACCACCTGGACCAACTACAGCAAAAGATACATGAAAAAAGCCAAGTTTTGGCAAGAAAGGAAATAATCGTTCATCAAGACAATGCCTGCTCACACATAAGTGTCATTGCCATGGCAGATAAACACAAACTAAGATATGAATTGTTGCCACGACCACCTTATTCACCTAATTTGGCTCCATCAGACTTCCATCTACTCTCCAAGTGAAAAATTTTCCTCAGTGGATGGAGTTTCTGTTTAGACAAAGAACTGATAACCGAAGTTGCAGGCCTGGAGGAATCTAATTTTTGAGATAGTATCAAGGCATCTGAATACTACTGGGCCAAGTGCACTTGTGTACAGGAAGACTACATTGAAAAATAAATAAGTTTCACTGAGGGAAGTAGTTTCTTTCTATTCCATTCTGAGAACTTTTCAGATTCCTCCCAGTTTATACTTACTTGGTTAAATTGGTATTTTTTTTTTTCAAGTAAATAGTTATCTATATCTATAATACAGAGACCCTTCCACAACACACTGGTACTTGACATGCAGCACTACACTGAACACTTCAACTTGCCATGTTGTTAACAGAAAACGCAGGTTACCTGTAAAGTTTTCCGATAGTTTTGAAAATTGGTATTTTTATAGATTTTGATGTGCTGTTTTTGATTTTTCACTTTGCCACCTTGCATCTTTGCCACTCATACCACAACACTGCAAAAATGGTGCGCCAAAACAGTTTTTTGACAATATTTCTGATGCACTTTATGATGAAACAGTCATGTAATAAATTAAACTATTGAAAATTTCCTGTAATTTATGCAACAACCTTTCTTGCCACAAGTTTAGAGGGACAAGCTGCATGTGTCAAGGAACATGTAGCTTAGTGTTGCGGTGCATCCTTCTACAAAATTCTGCCAACAGAGCTGAAATACTCTGTGCCTGAATCATCAGTATGAGTTTATCATTCTTCTGTGTCGTTTGCATTTCAGGGCCATGGTTTCTAAGGAAATGAACTGCTTTAAAATAAATTTCATTGCCAGGAAGTAAGGTGACTGAAGAGAATCAAAAAGAACTGGAGACATTTCGTAAGTCAAGTGTTCAAAGAAAAGACAACTGGGGCAAACTCTTGAAATGACTGAGTCCGATACTGGTTCACGATGTGTGTCAAAAATGCTGTAATAATGAGAAATTAATCTCTGCATCTTTGCAAAGGGGAAATGGTGTCTCATTTTCCCATCCACAACCGCAATCCACTACCACAGTATTCTTATTGGGAGATCAAATATGGTGTATACCATGCATAAATTGTCAATGAAAAACAGCATTTCAGAACTCACTAGAATTCATAATGAAGACTGGGGTCAAGCAGTTGTGGAACATCTCAAACATGTCAATGGTTGCACAATGTAATAAACAACAAAAAGGAAGTTCAAATAAAACGATAGGGAAGCACAGGAGGAAGCATTAAATTTTGTAATATTGCATTACATGTGGATTATGCCTGATGGGGATACCACAAAAAAACTGCACCACTGTACCTCATTGATGGTACAGAAATGAGTTTTTTTGCCCAGAATACATGTTGGCACAGACTTTGTGATCCTCTTACGCTTAAGTATTCATTTCTTGCAAAAAAGGTTACCACATAATTTATAGGAAATTTTCTGTAGTTTCATTTATTACACATCGATTTTCATCATAAAAGATTGAGAAAGGAGATACTGTAAAAAACATGTTTTTGTGCATCATTTTTTTCCATATGATGGCGTGAAGAAAAGATACAAGATGACAAAGGAAAAATTCAAAATTACAACACTGAAATCTATGAAAACACCAATTTTTAAAACTCCTGGAAAACTTTCTTCTAGTGAAAACTTTCCTCATAAACTACCAAATGACTGGACTAACACAGGAAACTAGAAACAACCTTTGGTGAAATCAAACGCAAAAGCTTCTACATTAAAGGTGCAGTGGAAATTCCACTGTTAAATGCGGTAGAGTGAACAGATGGGTGAACAGAGTACAATGACGGCCTCTACTAGGGGGAGGAACTGGCTGATGGTGTGACAAGAAGAAGATATTGAAGTCATATTGAAAACACAGGGGCTCCTGTGTTAGAGTCAGAATTTAACAGACCCTCGGACAACTTGTCATGATATAAGGTAGGGTACATACAAAACATTCCTATGGAATTTCTAAAATCACTTGGGAAGTGGTAACCAAATGACTATTCAAGCTGGTTGGTAGAATCTATGAATCTGAACTTCATACTTTTGGAAGACTGTCATCCATACAATACTGACCATAGTAAGGACACATAAGTGCACAAACTACTGCACAAGCAGCTTAAGAGCCCATGCATCCAAGTTGCTTACAAGAATAATGAAGATCTTTTAGATGACAATCAACTTGGAGTCAGGAAAGGTAAAGGCACTAGAGAGGCAGTTCTCATGTTACATTTGATAATGGATGCAAGACTTAAGAAAAATCAAGATACTTTGCAAGGATTTGATGACCTAGAAAAAGCATTCAAAAATTTAAAATGATACCAGATATTTGGAATTCTCAGGAAAATTGGTGTACGCTGAAAGGAAAAATAGGTAATATACGCTTTAACTTGCATGGTTATCCAAACAGGTAACTAGACCAAGAATGAAGTAATCAGATTAAAAAGGGTGAGAGACAGTGACGCAGTATTTCTCCTCTACTGCTCAGTCTGTACATCAAAGAAGCAATCATAGAAATAAAATACAGATTTAGAAACACAATTAAATCGAAAGGATATCAACGATAAGGTTTACTGATGACACTGCTATCCTCAGTGATAGTGAGGAAGAGTTGCAGGGCCTGCTGAGTGGAATTAACAGTCCAATGAGCATAGAATATGGCCAACAGTAAACTGAGGAAAGACAAAAGCAATGAAGAATAGCAAAAATGAGATTAGTGATTATATAACTTAATATCAAAATGGGAAGCCAGGACATAGATGAAGTGAAGGAATTCTGCTACCTTGGAAGCAAAATTACACACCATGGATAATACACAGAGGGCATAAAAAAACATAAAAAAAAGACTATCACAAGCAAAGAGGGCATTCTTGACCAAAAGGAGTCTATTGTATCAAACATTGGCCTTAATGTACAGAAGACATTTCTGAGAATGTATGTTTGGATCACTGAATTCTACGCAAGTCCTTCATAGACTGTGGGAAAACCAAAAAAGAAGTGAAGAGATGCATTTGAGATGATGCGGTATAGAAGGGTGTTGAAAATTAGGTGGACTGATATGATAAGAGATTATAGGGTTGTCTGCAGAGTCAGTGAGGAGAGAGAGATGTGGGAAACATTGACAAGTAGATGGAACAGGTTGACAGGACATGCGTTAAAGACAACAAGGAATAACTTTCATTGGTACTTGAGGGAGCTGTAGAGGGTAAAAACTGTAGAAGAAGACAATGATTGAAATATATTCAACAAATAGTTAAAGACTTTAGGCCCAAGTGTTACTCTGAGATGAAGATGTTAACACAGAAAAGAATTAGAGGAAGGCTACATGCAACCAGTCAGAAGATTGATAAGCCCCACCCCCCTAAAGCATGGAGGAGGGATTCTGATTTCTTTCTTTGTGTTTGATGGAAGTTTGTTGAATACCTCTACATCAGACCTCAAAACTTCACTTTTAATCTAGATAAATGAGTGAAGTCTACTGGAAAATTATTTTTGCATCTTGTATATTGATAGCGCAAATCACAGTTCAACTGAAACTGATTTTCAATGTCAGCTACAAAAAGTATTAAGGAGAAAATGTACTTAAAAAGTGAGTGTAAGAAATACGTGTCAGAGATCTCTGCAAGCTGTATGGCTATCTACTTTTTATGATATTCTTCAAACTTCCCTCCACTGAATAAATACTTAATTGATATTGCTAGTCGCAAAAGTGCAACACCATGAAGGCAGCATGCAACGAATGTCAAACTGGTATTAAGCATACCACACACTTGGATATGCAAATGGTTAGTGTTTCAGCAGAACTGCACAAAGTAATTAGGAGTAAGTCTATCTACTGCATATAATAAAAGGTTATGCAGTAGTTTCCAGTCAGAAATCACATCTGAAATTTGGTTATTTATGGGAAGACCATGTTTATGTCTCAAACAAGAAGGAAAAATGTCTACCGCCACGTGTCGCAATTCAATAGCAACAAGGTCGCCCCGTGTCAAGATTGCAGTTTATCTTTTGGTGACACTGCTGCTCACAATGGTCTGTATCCCATGACGGTGATGCAAATATGGAATCGGTGGGTTAAGGAGGGCCACAGTCAGTGCTATGCAGTATGTCAATAGTCCTACATGACTAGCATCCAAAGAGGACATACTTATTGGTCACTTGGCCATGCAGGATCTGATGTTCAAGTCAAGTACCTCCAGTCAGGAAATGAGGTAGTCTTTAGTAAGACAGGTATCCACATGGACAGTGCGACTGGAGCACCATGGTTTATCAGCAAAGTGGCCATTGTTGCAGCTTCTCTTACTGCAGCAGCAGAGAAAGGTGGGCTAGTGGTGGTGCACCCAATGAGAAAACCGGACACAAAAGTGACACAATGTTCCCCCCACCCCCCACCCCTCAGATGAGTCCCAGTTGTGCGTGTGGCATCACAATAGACAAAGAGTGTGTGTGGAGGCTCAGAGGAGAATGACCATTGCCAGATAGCATTCTTCATCATCATCATACCATGCTCAGCACCTTGCATGACCTTATGGGAAGCCATTAGGTACACGACATGATCACCTCTGGTTCCCACAGCCAATAACTTGGACAGCAACCATTACATTTCTGATGTTTTACAGCCAAAGATTGCGCCCTAACTCTGAGGTCTCAGGGAAGTTATATTTCAACAAGATAATGCAAGATTATATGATGCCCCTGTCATGATGTACGATTATATGATGCCCCTGTCATGATGTACCTTCATGCAGTGAGTGTTGGACTGTTGCCTTGGCCAGTACGTTCTCCAGATATCTCACCTTTTGAAAACATCTGGTCATGGGCTGTCAAAAAAATGGGATGCCACCATCGCAATTCACGACAATTGACAAACTCTGGCACGAGTTGAAGCAGCATGGTATGACACACCCATATCTGTCACCCAAGCTCGGTCCAGCTCAATTCTCAGCTGGGTTAGTGCCATTGTCGCTGCCAGAGATAGCAACTCTGTTTACTAAGTTTCACCCCCTGTATGCAAACAACAAGTAAAATTTCATTATTTTCTATCTTTCCTGGTATTACAATTTGAAATACACAAGTAAGTGCTGACTATATTTTAAACTGCTTTCAAGTTGGAGCCTAATGAGTTTCACACAGCATGTTTCATTTAATGTATGACCATTAATGTTAACTTCTAGTGCAAGCAAGACTTCCTTGGTTCTCCAAAACTGTATATCATGAAACTTTGTGAGATTAAGACTTAAAATAGATACAATGAAACAGTTGAATGCCTGTTCAGCTCTCACCTGAGCAGCTTCTGGAAAGTTTGATTTCGGTCCTTGATTACTGTGCTTGTGTCATCAGCAAACGTTACAGTTTTCGAACTACTTTTTAAAGTCTTTAAAGATTATTTTCGTAGGTCAAAATCATACTGAAGGGACTGCTGATGGGAAGCACATTGTTCAGGAATGGATTCCTGATCACTGTGGTGCAACTAGCAATTATGTTAACAAAATAGCAAAATTAGTTTGAAATATGCACCAGAGATCAAGCTGTGGTTATTATTTACCATCTTTGTGCAAATATAAAGTGATCAGTGTTTACCAACTTGGAGATTCTTGGAGTGAAAGGTATGACCAATCAAAAACAATTACATGCTCAAAAAAGAACTTTGATACGTTTAGCAACTGTACCTGTCATTTTCAAGCAAGAACATGTCACTTTGTCGTATTAAAACAGTTCAATATATTCAGCTTAGCTGAGTCAGTATTTCCTTGTCGTTCAGTGATAGGGTCAGTGCTTTCTAGTAGCTGGCAGTTGTAAATTTTAAAACATCTGGTAGTGCATATTTGCATCTAAAAGACAACAGGGTTAATGTTTATTTATTTACTGTTTTCTTTCAAATTTTAGTATTAGCAGGGAGCATGCTTATTGTGCAATTGCAGGAAGAACAGCCCACAGTTCGCAAGCAGCTGAAGGTGCTGTTGGCTACAGTTAGCTACCTGAAGGCTGCTGCCTCTAGATGTAACAAAGGTGCAGAAACTGGTACATTGCATGGGACACTCTTGTGTCACTTGTTTTGCCAATGACCTCTGCAGGTTGTAACCAGTTCGCATCATTTGAGACGGATGATGAATGTCAGGACTTGCTGTCTGACATTCCATTCACCTTAACAATGGAGAAAGGCCACCTCCTTCAAGATGTAGAAATAGGAGCATGGGGGAAATGGTTTTTTCATTATTCAGAGCTTCAATGTAGAACACATTACAGAGCACTAGAGGGAAATAGTGTTCAGTACTGAAAATAAATCCAATGTGTGCTCAGTATGTCTGCTTGAGTGCTGCATCCGAAATGTGGAGGAGGCCCTACCTGCAGCTACTGAGGATGGAGGTTGCAGTCTTCAGCAAATTGTGGCTCATGTTGGCACCAGTCACTCTTGTCACTTGGGTTCTGAGGTCACCCTCAGTTCCTACATGCAGCTAGCAGAAGTGCTGGTCTGGAGCTAAGTGGAGGGTCTGAACTAGAGACTACTTGGCTGCAGATTTCTGAACCTGCATTACGGGTTAGAGAACTGTGGGGTTCTCCTAAATAGATCAGGGATGCACTACACAGAGGAAGAAGTTACTCAGCTAGCTGAGTACACGAGGAAAGCATTTTTTTAGGCTAGTCTACAGTTTAAGGTCCTCTGATGAATGCTCACACTTGGAACAAAATCCCTGAATTTACCATCCTACAAGAAAGTTGTCAAACTCAAATCATACTCAAAACCACGAACTGGATAAAAACTGGAGTATAAAACTCTGAAATACATTGCTCTACAAAACTCAAGGATGACCTGGGTAAAGTAACTTAACATTTAAGTGAAACTTCTGATACCATTTAACTATTTGGTGGAAGCCAATTGAAGAGTGGGAGCATGTTGTCAGCGTTCTTCCAGTCATGCAAAGAGCTGGACATCACATGGTGTGAAAACGTGACTGTAGCACCATATGGGGGTAGCACCACAACATGTGGCAGTTGAAGAAACAGGAAAAGACAGGGTGTGTCAATGAGTGAACATTTACAGCATGCTGTGGTGGTGGTCTTCAGTACAACTTGGCCTGGAAACACATCTGGATGACTTCGCATGAGGAAGAATCATTGAAAAACTGGTAGAAGGACAAAGGTGACTGGTGTTTCCAGAAGTATGGTATTTCTCACAACAGTGTTTCACATGCATGGCGAGCATTCCAAATGACAGGCACTGCTGCCTAAAGGGGAGGAGGTGGTTGACCACAGTCAACTATAGTAGCAGATGACTGATATATGTATTGTGCAACAGGCTAGACGGGATCCAAGTCAAACATTGGGTGCAATTGCAACCACCTTTAACAGGACTGCAAGGCACACAATCTCAGGCTTCACAGCTGCATGTGGACTGCACAGAGGTGTTTCAGGGAACTATCGTAAATTGTAGTGACTTCAGTATAATTATTGTCTTTGAATGAAAGTGTCATTTCTGTTTGTCTCATTGCATATTTGTTTCAGTTCCCTTCTGTAATATACTGTAGTAGTTCTTTCTATGTATAGTCCAAGTTTCATCGAACTACATTACTTGGCAGTGACACATCATGTGAAAGTTAATTTTGTGCTTAAGTTTTGCACACCAGAGTACTTAGAGAGACATGGAACACACAACGGAGAAGACAGATTATAAATCATAGGACGGAGTATTCATTGCAATTGTCAAAAACCTTATGTCTATTGAGGTTGAAATTGAGTCTGACAGTGAAGTTATCTGGACCCAGCTAACTTGTCTAGGTGAACTCAAGTTAATCATCGAATGTTTTTACCAGGCTCCTCATTCCACCATAACAGTTTCAGTATCAGATGCAGCTGATTAAGGGTTTGAAGAGACTAAACTTCTACAGTCAATAGTCTATTATTTGCCCCTGCCGGTCAGCATCTAGAGTTAACCCAATGTACAAATGTGAGAATGTTTTGCAAATGTTTGCTTAGCATGTGTCCAAGATGGAACTTCGGTATCAGACCGATATTCACCTAGAGGAACGTGGAAAACTGCCTAAAAACTCCATCCAGGCTGACCAACTCGTCCCCCTCATTAATCCACGAAGCAGCCTCAATGTGAACCAAGCTCGCTTTCCCAAGTTCCAGAAGTGGAGCTTTATTGCACTCTGAGTTGTAGAATTGTTCAAACAATGTCAATGATCAGTAGTGCAGTAATACCCCAATCATACAAAAATTGGTTGGAGGCAACTTTAATCTATTGAGTATAGACTGGCACATCTGCGGATTCATTGCAAGTGATATTGATAGACTTTCCTGTAAAGTAGTTCTGAACACTTCTTCCAAAAACTGTCTTGACCAAGTAGTTTAACAATTCACACATAAAGAAAATATTGTAGACACTGCAGCTACAAACAAGTCTGACCTTATCAACAGTCTCAGTACAGAGAAAGGGATTGTTATTGTTGTTGTGGTCTTCAGTCCAGAGACTGGTTTGATGCAATTCTCCATGCTACCCTATCCTGCGCAAGCTTCTTCATCTTGAAGTTTAGTTTAGTTTTTGTCATATTCCATAGATCATTTTCATAATTATTTTATCGATATGATGTGGAAGATTAAAACTGAAGAAACTGCAAAAAGGAGGGAATTTAAGGAGATTGGACCTGGATAAACTGACTAAACCAGAGGTTGTACAGAGTTTCAGGGAGAGCATAAGGGAACAATTGACAGGAATGGGGGGAAAGAAATACAGTAGAAGAAGAATGGGTAGCTTTGAGGGATGAAATAGTGAAGGCAGCAGAGAATCAAATAGGTAAAAAGACGAGGGCTAGTAGAAACCATTGGGTAACAGAAGAAATATTGAATTTAATTGATGAAAGGAGAAAATATAAAAATGCAGTAAATGAAGCAGGCAAAAAGGAACACAAATGTCTCAAAAATGATATCGACAGTGAGTGCAAAATGGCTAAGCAGGGATGGCTAGAGGACAAATGTAAGTATATAGAGGCATATATCACTAGGGGTAAGTCAGATACTCCTAAAGGAAAATTAAAGAGACCTTTGGAGAAAGGAGAACCACTTGCATGAATATCAAGAGCTTTGATGAAAACCCAGTTCTAAGCAAAGAAGGGAAAGCAGAAAGGTGGAAGGAGTATATAGAGGGTCTATACAAGGGTGATGTACTTGAGGACAATATTATGGAAATGGAAGAGAATGTAGATGAAGATGAAATGGGAGATATGATACTGCGTGAAGAGTTTGACAGAGCACTGAAAGACCTGAGTCGAAACAAGGTGCCGGGAGTAGACAACATTCCATTAGAACTACTGACAGCCTTGGGAGAGCCAGTCCTGACAAAACTCTACCATCTGGTGAGCAAGACGTATGAGACAGGCGAAATACCATCAGACTTCAAGAAAAATATAATAATTCCAATCCCAAAGAAAGCAGGTGTCGACAGATGTGAAAATTACCGAACTATCAGTTTAATAAGTTACAGCTGCAAAATACTAACGCGAATTCTTTACAGACGAATGGAAAAATTGATAGAAGCTGACCTCGGGGAAGATCAGTTTGGATTCCGTAGAAATGTTGGAACACGTGAGGCAATACTGACCCTACAACTTATCTTAGAAGAAAGTTTAAGGAAAGGCAAACCTTCGTTTCTAGCATTTGTAAAATTAGAGAAAGCTTTTGACAATGTTGACTGGAATACTCTCTTTCAAATTCTAAAGGTGACAGGGGTAAAATACAGGGAGTGAAAGGCTATTTACAATTTGTACAGAAAGCAGATGGCAGTTATAAGAGTCGAGGGGTATGAAAGGGAAGCAGTTGTTGGGAAGGGAGTGAGACAGGGTTGTAGCCTATCCCCGATGTTATTCAATCTGTATATTGAACAAGCAATAAAGGAAACAAAAGAAAAATTTGGAGTAGGTATTAAAATCCACGGAGAAGAAATAAAAACTTTGAGGTTCGCCGATGACATTGTAATTCTGTCAGAGACAGCAAAGCAAGAGCAGTTGAACGGAATGGACAATGTCTTGAAAGGAGGGTATAAGATGAACATCAACAAAAGCAAAACGAGGATAATGGAATGTAGTTGAATTAAGTCGGGTGATGCTGAGGGAATTAGATTTGGAAATGAGACACTTAAAGTAGTAAACGAGTTTTGCTATTTGGGGAGCAAAATAACTGATGATGGTCGAAGTAGAGAGGATATAAAATGTAGACTGGCAATCACAAGGAAAGAGTTTCTGAAGAAGAAAAATTTGCTAACAGCGAGTATAGATTTAAATGTCAGGAAGTCGTTTCTGAAAGTATTTGTATGGAGTGTAGCCATGTATGGAAGTGAAACGTGGACGATAAATAGTTTAGACAAGAAGAGAATAGAAGCTTTCGAAATGTGGTGCTACAGAAAAATGCTGAAGATTTGATGGGTAGATCACATAACTAATGAGGAGGTATTGAATAGAATTGGGGAGAAGAGGAGCTTGTGGCACAACTTGACTAGAAGAAGGGATCAGTTTGTAGGACACGTTCTGAGACATCGAGGGATCACCAGTTTAGTATTGGAGGGCAGCGTGGAGGGTAAAAATCATAGAGGGAGACCAAGAGATGAATACACTAAGCAGATTCAGAAGGATGTAGGCTGCAGTAGGTACTGGGAGATGAAGAAGCTTGCACAGGATAGAGCAGCATGGAGAGCTGCATCAAACCACTCTCAGGACTGAAGACCACAACAAACAACAACATGATGTGGAACAAGTCAGATTACAAGATATATATACACACATGAATAGTGCTAATATTACTATTACTGAAATTTTTAGTTCTACACAAGCAACTACATGAGAGGCACAAACCCATCTCTCTCTCTCTCTCTCTCTCTCTCTCTCTCTCTCCCTCCCCCCCCCCCCCTCCCTCCTCCCAGTTCTGAAACAGAAACGATTTTAAGCTAGATTTAAAACTTGATCTGCTAACTGCCAGACACTTTTATGTTGTTGGGCAAATGATCAAAGATTTTTGTTGCTGAATAATGTACTCCTTTTTGAGCAACTGATAGCTTCAATAACAGATAGTAAATGTCATTTTTCCCTCTAGTGTTGTACGTATGAACGTAACTGTTCTTCGTGAATTGAGATGGATTATTTATTATAAATTTCTTTAGTGAATATATGTACTCTGATGGTGCAGTTAAAATACCTAACTTCTTGAATAGGTACCTACATGGCATCCTTAGGTGAACACCACTAATTATCTCACTGCTCTCTTTTGTGCAATCAATACTTTATGTCTAAGTGGTGAGTTGCCCCAGAAAACTATTCCGTAAGACATTATTGAGAGGAAATATGCAAAGTACATTATGAGGCTGATCTGTTTATTACTAAGACTAGTGATTATATGAAGAGCGAAAGAAGCTGAACTTAATTGTTTGAGAAACTCGGTAATATATGCTTCTTCCAGTTTAAGTTGTCATCAATCTGAACACCAAAAAATTTGGAGAATTCTACCCCGTTAACTGAGCCCTGCTCATATGCTACAATATTGTCGGTATGACACTATTCGTTGTACAGAACTGGATATAGTGAGTTTTTTAAAAATTCAGAGAGAGTCCATTTTCTGAGAACCACTTAATAATTCTTTGAAAGACATCCTTGACAATATCTTCAGCTGCTTTTTCTGGAATGGGATTTATTATAACACTCGTGTCATCTGCAAAAAGTACTAGTTCTGCTTGCTGAACGTTAAGTGAGAGATCACTCACATGAATAAGGAACAGGAGAAGACCCAAAATTGAGCCCTCCCAACATTATTTGTGTTATTCAGCACAACTTTTTGCTTTCTGTTCTTTAAGTATGATTCAACCCAGCTGTGGGTAAAGTCTTCAATTCCATAAAACCTCAGTTTTTCTATGAGTGTGACATGATCCACACAGTCAAATGCCTTGGAAAGATCACAAAAAATACCAACTGGCCATAATTTGTTATTTAGGGCTTGTACTATTTGATGGGTAACTGTGTAGATAGCATTCTCAGTCAAGTAACCCTTCCGGAATCCGAACTGAGGCATGCTGAGTAAATTATTTTCACTTAAATGTGAGACTACTCTTGAATACCTAACTTTATCAAATATTTCAAAAAATGAAGTCAGCAATGAGATTTGTCTATAATTATTTAAGTCACTCTTGTCCCCTTTCTTATGAAGAGGTTTGACAATTGTGTATTTCAATCTGCCTGGAAAAAGTCCCTGTGCTAGCAAAGCATTACATATATCACTGAGGACTCCACTTATTAAATTAGAACAACACTTCAAAATTCTGTTAGAGACTCCATCAATACCACATGAGCTCTTGTTTTTCAGTATATTTATAATTCCCTTCATTTCAGTGGGGGGGGGTGCTATTTCTAAAGGCCTAAAGTCCTGGCAAATGACATTTTAACATATTTTTTTGCTTCTTCAACTGAACCCTTTAATCCTATTTTTGCTGCTACATTGAGAAAGTGCTGTTAAAAATACTTGCAACTTGTGAATTATCACTCACAACATTGTCATTTAGCTTTATTGCTATGGTACGCTGTGCATTGTCAGGCTGCCCTATCTCCCATTTGACAATATTCCATATAGTTTCTATCTTATTACCTCATTATTAATTTCTGTCAGAACACATAAGCTTCTTGACTTCTTAATGACTTTTAAATCTTTTGTAGTAAGCAAGTAAAGTCGGATCCTGACTTATTCCGGCCTGTACATATATTTCCCTCTTCCTTTTACACAATATCTTAATTCCCTTAGTAATCCATGACTTACATGTCTTTGTAATGGCTTTTTTTGATAACGTTTCAGGAAAGCAACTCTCAAATACTGAGACAAATTTACAGTGGAATAAATTGAATTTGGCATCAGCATCATTTTCTGTGTATACTTCATCCCATTCCACCTCTTCAAGGCTGCTCTTAAAACCACCTCTTCTAGGCTGCTCTTAAAACTCTGTACCCTGTTCGCATTAAATAAGCCTCCCTGCCTTGTATGAATCTGCCTGAAGCCTGTAAGGTGCTACATGTGTTATTTCCATTAACTGTGCATCATGATCAGATAGCCCATTAACAACCGGGTACACATTAATTGTTTCTGCCTGAGCACTGTCTATGAAAATGTTATCGATAAGTGACCTACTGTCCTGCTGCACACGAGTTGGAAAATTTACAACAGATACTAGATTGAAACAACCAAATAAAAATTCTAGCTCATTTTTCCTATCCGTATCTTTCAAGAAATCTACATTAAAATCATCACAAACCACTTTTTGTCTGACAGGTATCTCAATACTGCCTCTAGATTTTCCATGAGTAGCTGAAAGTTACTTGAGTGGATCTGTAGATTGTTACAATTACTATAGAAGTATACTGCAGTAGCAACTCGCAAGTACATGCTTCAGGGATCTGATCCACACAAAAACTATTTATTTCAATATTTTTGACTTTGTGTCCAGTTTTTATATAAGTAGCAACTCCTTTTTCCATGTTGACTCTACATGAATAAGATGCTAATCTGTAATCCCTTAAATTCAATTTCTCCATCCCGGAGGTTACATGGTGTTCAGAAAGACACAAAATGTCTATACCTTCAGAATTTACCCCCATTTTCTAGGCATACAAGAAACTCATCTATATTATTTTTCAATCCTCTAATGTTCTGATGAAACACACAAATTTTATTTTTTTGGATACTGCTACAGACATTATGGCACTGTTCTGTTTTAATCTCTTTCAATACTCTCTGTCTGTAACCTGATTCTAACCTAAAAAATGTGTCCCTCTGACTCCAGCAATCACAGGTATTTTGTCTTGTGTGCATGTGGCCCCCCTTACGTTTTCTGCAAGAACATCAACTAAACTATCCTTCCCCCTCCTATTCAGGTGCAGGCCATGACTAGTGTAACCCCACCTCCTAATTGCATCAACAGGCACAGCACAGATATGAGATTCAGTTTCTGCCAACAGTAACCCCCCCCCCCTCCCCCCAGCCCACCAAGCTCTCTGTTAACACGGTTGACCCCCCCCCCTCCCCCCAGCCCACCAAGTTCTCTGTTAACACGGTTGAAAGCTGTGTTAACCCAGAGCTGGTCATGGCACTGCAAAACATCCACAATCCCCACACAAGTGTGAGCTGTTGCTGCTCCTAATACATCCAGGTCACACGTAATACTATAGTCCGAATTGCTAGCCAGGCTGTTTCCTACTCCTCCTACTATAAGAACATGGTCCTCACCGTCAAAATCTTTGCACAAGGTCCCTAGGTTTTCTGCAACCTGGTTAAGCTTAGCACTACATTTCAGAATGCTCGTGACCTGGTACTCGACTCCTAGCCTATCCTGTAGCAACTGGCCTACACTTCACCCATGACTGCTACCTAACAGCAGGACTCTTTTCTTTCTGCTTGACTTTACTCCTGACCTAGCATAACAATTGTTACTACGAGTCTGCTGCATCCTACTTTGCTCAAAAACTGTATGAGGCTCTGAAACTTCCTGGCAGATTAAAACTGTGTGCCCGACCGAGACTCGAACTCGGGACCTTTGCCTTTCGCGGGCAAGTGCTCTACCAGCACTTGGTAGAGCACTTGCCCGCGAAAGGCAAAAGTCCCGAGTTCGAGTCTCGGTCGGGCACACAGTTTTAATCTGCCAGGAAGTTTCATATCAGCGCACACTCCGCTGCAGAGTGAAAATCTCATTCTGGAAACATCCCCTAGGCTGTGGCTAAGCCATGTCTCCGCAATATCCTTTCTTTCAGGAGTGCTAGTTCTGCAAGGTTCACAGGAGAGCTTCTGTAAAGTTTGGAAGGTAGGAGACGAGGTACTGGCAGAAGTAAAGCTGTGAGTACCGGGCGTGAGTCGTGCTTCGATAGCTCAGAAGGTAGAGCACTTGCCCGCGAAAGGCAAAGGTCCCAAGTTCGAGTCTCAGTCGGGCACACAGTTTTAATCTGCCACGAAGTTTCATATCAGCGCACACTATGCTGCAGAGTGAAAATCTCATCCTGTATGAGGCTCTTCTACTTCAGGTAACAAATCAAACTGATTGCTCACTGGAATCTGGAAAGTGATTTCTGGGGTTTTTTCCTTCCGACTACGACTTGTTAGCTGTTCCCAGCTCCCATTGTCTCTTTCCCCCTTCAACCTGTCTAATTCAAAGTACACCATTTCTAGTTCAGCCTGAAGGGCACAAATCTTTTTTCCCTGTTCCATGATTTTCTTGTCACGGCTACATAATCTACAACTCCATTGGTGAGCCTCATCTGGCACTATAACAGCTTCCCCGCTACAATCATCCCAGTGAAACACCAAACCCACAATCCTGATATTTCACTCCTGTGCTCACTAATCTATGACAACATCCACATTTGTCGCACATGATGGCAGATTAAAGTATACAAATTACACTACAAACAATTCCGCTACGCCAATTAATAATTAGTAGAAAGTAACTTAGCTTCCAGTGAGATGAGCAGAGAACTTCTGGACATAAGGCAAATGTAGTAGCAGGCGAATGTAAGCAGTTAATTGCTGGTGGAGGCTATAGTGGCGGAAATCACGAAACGAGTAAGAAACTGAAGAGGCTCGATATTTTCAAATGACAAATTTGAACAGGCGCTATCACTGCAACCTACACCCTTCTGAATCTGCTTAGTATATTCATCTCTTGGTCTCCCTCTACGATTTTTACCCTCCACGTTGCCTTACAATGCTATATTTGTTATTCCTTGATGCCCCAGAACATGTCCTACCAACCGGTCCCTTCTTTTTGTCAAGTTGTGCCACAAACTCCTCTTCTCCCCAATTCTATTCAGTACCCTGTCATTAGTTACATGATCTATCCATCTAATCTTCAGCATTCTTCTGTAGCACCACATTTTGAAAGCCTCTATTCTCTTCTTGTCAAAACTATTTATCGTCCACGTTTCACTTCCATACATGGCTACACTCCATACAAATACTTTCAGAAAAGACTTCCTGACATTTAAATCTCTACTCAGTGTCAACAAATTTCTCTTCTTCAGAAACACTTTCCTTGCCATAGCTAGTCTACATTTTGTATCCTCTCTACTTCGACCATCATCAGTTATTTTGCTCCCCAAATAGCAAAACTCATTTACTACTTTAAGTGTCTCTTTTCCTAATCTAATTCCCTCAGCATCACTTGATTTAATTCAACTACATTCCATTATCCTCGTTTTGCTTTTGTTGATGTTCATCTTATATCCTCCTCTCAAGACTCTGTCCATTCCGTTCAACTGCTCTTCCACGTCCTTTGCTGTCTCTGACAGAATTACAATGTACTCGGCAAACCTCAAAGTTTTTATTTCTTCTCCATGGATTTTAATTCCTACTCCAAATTTTTCTTTTATTTCCTTTATTGCTTGTTCAATATACAGATTGAATAATATCGGGGATAGGCTACAACCCTGTCTCACCCCCTTCACAACCACTGCTTCCCTTTCATGCCCCTTGACTCAAAACTGCCATCTGGTTTCTGTACAAACTGTAAATAGCCTTTTGTCCCTTATATTTGGCACCTGCCACCTTCAGACTTTGAAAGAGATTATTCCAGTCAACACTGTCAAAAGCTTTTTCTAAGTCTACAAATGCTAGAAAGTAGGTTTGCCTTTCCTTAATTTATCTTCTAAGATAAGTCGTAAGGTCAGTGTTGCCTCACGTGTTCCAGCATTTCTACGGAATCCAAATTGAGGTTCCCCCAGGTCGGCTTCTACCAGTTTTTCCGTCCATCTGTAAAGAATCTGTGTTAGTATTTCACAGCTGTGACTTATTAAACTAATAGTTCGGTAATTTTCACACCTGTCAACACCTGCTTCCTTTGGGATTTGAATTATTACATTCTCCTTGAAGTCTGATGGTATTTCACCTGTCTCCAACATCTTGCTCACCAGATGGTAGAGTTTTGTCACAGCTGACTCTTGTAGTTCTAGTGGAATGTTGTCTACTCCCGGGGCCTTGTTTTGACTCAGGTCTTTCAGTGCTCTGTCAAACTTGTCATGCAGTATCATATTTCCCATTTTACCTTCATCTACATCCTCTTCCATTTCCATAATATTGCACTCCAGTACATCGCCCTTGTATAGACCCTCTATGTACTGTACTCCTTCCATGTTTCTGATTTCCCTTCTTTGCTTAGTACTGGTTTTCCATCTGAGCTCTTGATATTCATACAAGTGGTTCCCTTTTCTCCAAAGGTCTCTCTACTTTTATTGTAGGTTGGTTGGTTGGTTGGTTGGTTTAAAAGAGGGAAGGAGGGGAGGGGGGCCAGGGGTGGGGGGAGGGACCAAATTGCTAGGTCATCAGTCCCTCAGTCCAATTAAAATAATTCCACAAGGGTGGGAGTAAAATAATCGAGACATACAAAACACAGCTGGAAGAAAGGAGAAAACCACAAGAATGACAGAAGGGCAACAAAAACTGAAATGGACAAAATCGGACAAGAAAACCACAGAGAAATGCAAGAAACATGTAGAAGATATCAAAACAAGATAGCAGATTACCATGGCTGGCTGACCACAAGAATAAAACGGAGAAGCCGGCCACTCTGCAACACATTAAAACCTCCACCATTAAAGCACTAGGGTGGAGGACACAGAGGGACAAAGGACATGTGCTACAACTTAGATCAAATGATAAAACCCACCCTCACAAATAAAACGTAAAACTAAAACTGCTGTTGAGGCATTGTCGCCCAACACTGAAGATAGGCTGCTGGGACAGTTAAAAGTTCACCGTAGAGTGGCTAAAAGAGGGCAGTCCAGCAAGCGGTGGACGACCATCATTAATGAGCCACAGCGACATCAAGGTGGGTCCTTGTGATGTAGGAGGTAACCATGCGTTAGCAACGTATGGCAATGCAGAGTCGGCAGAGGACAACTGATTCCCTGCGAGAGGACCACATGGAAACTTCCACACATTTGTAGTCTACTTAATGACATTCAGTTTGTTGTGCGTACTGTTATGCCATTCTATCTCCCAAAGCTGAAAAACCCTGCGGTGTAAGACAGAACGCAGGTCAGTTTTAGATATGCGCATCTCCAGGAGCAGATTCCGCATAGCCTGTCTGGCCAGCGAGTTCATTGCCCGGGATTCCGACGTGTCCTGGGGTCCACACAAACACCACTGAATGACTGGACCATTCCAGGGCAGAGATGGACTCCTGAATGGACGCTACCAAAGGATGGCAAGGGTAGCTTTGGTCGACAGCTTGTAGGCTGCTCAAGGAGTAAGGTACACAGGGGAAATGACTTGCCAGGGCATGAGCGGGTGTACTCAAGAGCACAAGATATGGCCACCAGCTCTGCAGTAAAAACACTGCAGCCACCTGGCAAGGAGTGCTATTCAATACGTCCTCCATGAACATACGCAAAGCCTACGTGACCATCAGCCATCAGTGTAAACCACTTCATGGACCCAGTACATGTCGAGAATTGAGAGGAAATGATAGCGGAGAGCTGCAGGGTTAACTAAGTCCTTAGGGCCATGCGAAAGGTCCAGAAGACTCTGCAGGCTAGGTGAACACCATGGAGATGTACGTGAATGTACCTTGTGGAGAGGTGGTAACAGGAAGGACTCCAGTTCAGACAGAAGGGACCATACGCAAACTGCAATTGTAAGTCCTGACCTGGGCCGCTGATGCAGAAGATGAACCGCGTGGTTGGGAAAAGGAGACAGTAATTTGGATACGCAGGAGAACTATGAATGTGTGCAAAGTAACTGGCAAGCAGTTGTGCACGCCTAACCTTCAATGGAGGGACTCCGGCCTCCACCAGGACACTGGTCACCAGACTCGTTCTAAAACCTTCTGTCGCTAGGCGAACGCCACAGTGGTGCACTGGGTTGAGTAAACGCAATGCTGAGGGTGCTGCAGAACCGTACACCAGACTCCCATAGTAAAGGCGGGATTGAACAAGGGCTCTGTAGAGCTGCAGCAGCGTTGAGCGATCTGCACCCCAGTTGGTGTTGCTCAGGCAGCAGAGGGCATTGAGGTGCTGCCAGCACTTCTGCTTAATCTGACGAGGGTGAGGTAGCAAAGAGAATCATGTGTCAAAAACCAGTCCTAAGAATCGATATGTCTCCACTACAGTGAGTGGATCGTCATTAAGGTAAAGTTATGGTTCTGGATGAACAGTGGGACGCCGACAGAAATTCATGGCACACGACTTCACGCCTGAAAACTGGAAGCCATGGGCTACACTTGTGAATGGCTCCCTGTAGGTGTCACTCAGCAACACTAGTACTGGAGGAGCAGTACGAAATGCAGAAGTCATCTGCATACAGAGCAGGTGAGACCGACGGCCCTACAGCTGCTGCTAGACCATTAATAGTTACTAAACATAGAGAGACACTCAATATGGGGCCCTACGGAATGCCATTCTCCTGAATACGGGGGGAACTATGGGAGGCACCGACTTGGACACAGAAAGTACAAGGCAACAGGAAGTTTAGGATAAAATTTGGGAGTGGTCCCGAAGACCCCACTCATACAATCTGGCAAGGATATAATGTCACCAGGGCGTGTCGTATAATTTACGTAACTCAAAACAGACAGCAACCATATGTTGACATCTGGAAAAGGCTGTTCAGATGGCAGACTCGAGGGACACAAGATTATCAGTGGTAGAGCGACCCTGGCGGTAGCCACTCTGACATTAAGCCAGTAGGTCACGCGACTCCAGGACCCAACCCAACCGCTGACACACCATATTCCAGTGGCTTGCAAAGAAAGGCAGTGAGGCTGATGGGCCGGTAGCTATCCACATCAAGTGAGTTTGGACCGGGTTTGAGCACCAGAATGATGGTGCTCTCCCACCATTGCGATGGAAAGATGCCATCACACCAGATCCAGTTGAAGATGACAAGGAGATGTCGTTTGTAGTCAGACGAGAGATGTTTAATCATCTAACTGTGGATCTGATCAGGCCCAGGAGCTGTGTCGGGGGCAATGTGCAAGGGCTCTGAGGAGCTCTCACTCTGTAAATGGGGCGTTATACGGTTCACTGTGGTGTGTAGTGAATGAGAGGACTTTCCTTTCCATCTGCTGTTTGTGGGTGCAAAAGGCTGGGGGGTAGTTCTCCAACACAGAGACTCCAGCATAGTGGTCAGCAACGTGCTCAGCAATTGCTTTTGCGCTGGTAGATAACACACCACTGATGTTAATGCCAGGGACACCTATTGGGGTCTGGTACCCAAAAAGACATCTGATCTTCGTCCAGACTTGGGAAGGCGACATATGGCACCCAATGGTCAACACGTACCTCTCTGAACACTCCTATTCCAGTTGTTTTATAAGCTGGCAAACATGGGCATGGAGCTGCTTAAAGGCTATTAGGTGCTCTAGGAAAGGGTGCCGCTTATGTCACTGTAGAGATTGCTGATGCTCTTTAATTGCCTCAGCGACTTCGCCGGGGGCACCCTAGAGAATGAGGGATTGCGTTTTCTGCCACAGAAACGATCGTTCTAGTTACCTGCTCAACGACAACATCGATGGCACCATGTAGGGGAGATTCAATGGTGACAGCAGAGGTGAAGGCTCCCCAGTCTGCCTTGTTTAAATCCCATTTGGATAGGCGTCCGTGGGCACGACACCAGGGGAGTGGCAGGAAGATGGGGAAGTGTTCACTACCACTCAGGTCATCATGTGCTCTCCAGTGGATAGATGGGAGAAGGGCAGGACTGCAAACCGAGAGATCAATGGCCGAATATGTGCCATGTGCCACACAGATATGTGTTGGGGCACCTGTATTTAAGAGGCAGAGGTCGAGTTGTGACAGTAAATTTTCGACCTCCCTACCTCAGCCAGTATGCATGGTGCCACCCAACAAGGGGTTATGCACATTAAAAATCTCCCAAGAGTAGGAAAGTTTTAGGGAGTTGATCAATCAGTGCAGCCAATACGTTCAGGGGTACTGCACCACCTGAAGGGAGACAGTTATTTCCTGTGTCGCCCATATCCTGACAGCCACAGCTTCAAGAGGGGTTTGAAGGGACACTGGTTCACTAGATATCAAGTTCAGGACATAGACACAACTCCACCTGACACTATCATAGTCGCTACGGTTCCTGTAATATCCCTTATAGCCACGGAGGGCAGGGGTCCGCATTGCTGGGAACCAGGTTTCCTGGAGGGCAATGCAGAAAGCAGGTGTAAAGCTTAAAAGTTGCTGTAGCTCAGTCAGGTGGTGGAAAAAACCGCTGCAATTCCACTGGAGGATTACATGATCGTTAGACTGGAAGGCATGAAACACTCAATGAGGCAGTCTACGCCTCAGGGTCACCTGCTGCCACCAGATGAGTACCTGTGTGTTCGACATCCATCGTGTCTGAGGGCCAAGTGAGATCTACGTCCTCGGCGGACGCCAGAATAACCACCTCATCCTCAGACACAGAGCTTATAGGCAGTGGTGGTGTGGGTGCCACCGCAGTGCTTTGGTTCTTGGAGGTCATTTCCTTTTTAAGTTTCTCTCACTGCTCCTTAAGTTTGTCTGGTTGGGAGGGCTTCACTGATTCAGTCTCAGGGACTAAGGAGAACTGTGAAGCCCTCCAACCAGCTACCTGTGGCTGCTTCAGCCAGTGGCGGATGTTAGCTTTGCCACTGGTAGGAACCTGGGACGGGAGTGACCCAAGGGATTCCTTCCTGGCGAGAGGACCCGAAGAAGAATTACGCTTCTGTGACTGAGAAGTGGGAACTGATGTCCCTGATGGTTCGGGGGCGGGTGTTGCTCTTGAAGCAGGTTGTGCAGGAGCAACAGGGAGGGAAGTGCCCCCCACCATCAAGGGGGCAGGTGGAGTCTGACAGCTCTGAGAGCCAACTGTATGCAGCAGAATGGAAGATGGTAGAATCGTTGTCATAGAGGCAGCATAGGTTGACGTCATATGCACAGGATGTGGCCTCTCATATTTTCTCTTAACCTCAGTGTAGGTCAGTCGGTCCAGGGTCTTGTATTCCATTATTTTTCTTTCTTTCTGGAGAATCCTGCAGTCTGGCAAGCAAGGCGAATGGTGCTCTCCACAGTTGACACAGATGGGAGGCGGGGCACAGGGAATATTGGGATGTGAAGGACGTCCACAATTCCAACAGATGACACTGGAAGTACAGCGGGAAGACATACGGCCGAACTTCCAGCACTTAAAGCACTGCATCGGGGGAGGGATATATGGCTTTACGTCACTGTGGTAGACCATCACCTTGACCTTCTCGGGTAATGTGTCACCCTCGAAGGCCAAGAGGAAGGCACTTGTGGCAACCTGATTATGGCTTGGATCCCGTTGGATGTGCTGGATGAAGTGGACACCTTGCTGCTCTAAATTGGCACGCAGCTCATTGTCAGACTGCAAAAGAAGGTCCCTGTGGAATATGATACCCTGGACCATATTTAAGCTGTTATGGGGCATGATGGAAACAGAAACATCCCCCAGCTTGTCACAGGCGAGTAGTGCTCGTAACTGAGCAGAGGATGCTGTTTTGATCATGACTGACCCTGAACAAATTTTGGGCAAGCCCTTCATCTCCCCAAACTTGTCCTCTAAATGCTCCACAAAAACTGAGGTCTGATTGAAGGAAATAGTGCGCATATAGTATTAGGAACGGAAAGTTGGTTAAAACCGGAAGTGAACAGTAACGAAATCCTAGACACAGAATGGAATATATACCGCAAGGATAGGATAAACGCCAATGGTGGAGGAGTATTTATAGCAGTAAAGAATTCAATAATATCCAGTGAAGTTATTAGCGAATGCGAATGTGAAATAATCTGGGTTAAGTTAAGTATCAAAGGTGGGTCAGATATGATAGTTGGATGCTTCTATAGACCACCTGCATCAGCAACCGTAGTAGTTGAGCGCCTCAGAGAGAACCTGCAGAACGTCGTGAAGAAGTTTCGTGATCATACTATTGTAATAGGGGGAGACTTCAATCTACCAGGTATAGAATGGGATAGTCACACAATCAGAACTGGAGCCAGGGACAGAGACTCTTGTGACATTATCCTGACTGCCTTGTCCGAGAATTACTTCGAGCAGATAGTTAGAGAACCAACTCGTGAAGCTAACGTTTCAGACCTCATAGCAACAAATAGACCGGAACTTTTCGACTCCGTGAATGTAGAAGAGGGTATCAGTGATCATAAGTCAGTGGTTGCATCAATGACTACAAGTGTAATAAGAAATGCCAAGAAAGAAAGGAAAATATATTTGCTTAACAAGAGTGATAGGGCACAAATCGCAGAATATCTGAGTGACCACCATCAAACGTTCATTTCTGAGGAAGAGGATGTGGAACAAAAATGGAAAAAATTCAGAAACATCGTCCAGTACGCCTTAGATAAGTTCGTACCGACTAAGGTCCAAAGCGAGGGGAAAGATCCACCGTGGTATAACAATCATGTACGAAAGGTACTACGGAAACAAAGAAAGCTTCATCATAGGTTTAAGAGTAGTCGAATCATAGCTGATAAGGAAAAGCTGAACGAAGCGAAAAAGAGCGTAAAGAGAGCAATGAGAGAAGCATTCAACGAATTCGAACATAAAACATTGGCAAACAATCTAAACAAGAACCCTAAAAAGTTTTGGTCATATGTAAAATCGGTAAGCGGATCTAAATCCCCTATTCAGTCACTCGTTGACCACGATGGCACCGAAACAGAGGACGACCGAAGAAAGGCAGAAATACTGAATTCAGTGTTCCGAAACTGTTTCACTGCGGAAAATCGTAACACGGTCCCTGACTTCAGCCGTCGCACGGACGCTAAAATGGAAAATATTGAAATAAACTATATCGGAATTGAAAAACAACTGCTATCACTTAGTAGCGGAAAAGCATCCGGACCAGACGAGATACCCGTAAGATTCTACAGTGATTATGCTAAAGAACTTGCCCCCTTTCTATCAGCAATTTATCGTAGATCTCTGGAAGAACGTAAAGTACCTAGCGACTGGAAGAAAGCGCAGGTCGTTCCCATTTTCAAGAAGGGTCATAAATCAGATGCGAATAATTATAGGCCTATTTCGCTTACGTCAATCTGTTGTAGAATAATGGAACATGTTTTATGTTCTCGTATTATGACGTTCTTAGATAATACAAATCTCCTTCATCATAACCAACATGGATTCCGCAAACAGAGATCATGTGAAACTCAGCTCGCCCTATTTGTCCAAGAAATTCACAGTGCCGTAGACACTGGCGAGCAGATTGATGCCGTATTCCTGGACTTCAGGAAGGCATTTGATACGGTTCCGCACTTACGTTTAGTGAAAAAAATACGAGCTTACGGAATATTGGACCAGGTTTGTGATTGGATTCAGGATTTCCTAGAAGAAAGAACACAACATGTCATTCTTAACGGTTCAAAATCTGCAGATGAAGAGGTAATTTCGGGAGTACCGCAAGGAAGCGTGATAGGACCTTTATTGTTTACAATATACATAAATGACTTAGTTGACAACATCGGTAGCTCCGTGAGGCTATTTGCAGATGACACGGTTGTCTACAAGAAAGTAGCAACATCAGAAGACTCGTACGTACTCCAGGAAGACCTGCAGAGGATTGATGAATGGTGCGACAGCTGGCAGCTTTCCCTAAACGTAGATAAATGTAATATAATGCGCATACATAGGGGCAGAAATCCATTCCAGTACGATTATGCCATAGGTGGTAAATCATTGGAAGCGGTAACGACCGTAAAATACTTAGGAGTTACTATCCGGAGCGATCTGAAGTGGAATGATCACATAAAACAAATAGTGGGAAAAGCAGGCGCCAGGTTGAGATTCATAGGAAGAATTCTAAGAAAATGTGACTCATCGACGAAAGAAGTAGCTTACAAAACGCTTGTTCGTCCGATTCTTGAGTATTGCTCATCAGTATGGGACCCTTACCAGGTTGGATTAATAGAAGAGATAGACATGATCCAGCGAAAAGCAGCGCGATTCGTCATGGGGACATTTAGTAAGCGCGAGAGCGTTACGGAGATGCTGAACAAGCTCCAGTGGCGGACACTTCAAGAAAGGCGTTACGCAATACGGAGAGGTTTATTATCGAAATTACGAGAGAGCACATTCCGGGAAGAGATGGGCAACATATTACTACCGCCCACATATATCTCGCGTAATGATCACAACGAAAAGATCCGAGAAATTAGAGCAAATACGGAGACTTACAAGCAGTCGTTCTTCCCACGCACAATTCGTGAATGGAACAGGGAAGTGGGGATCAGATAGTGGTACAATAAGTACCCTCCGCCACACACCGTAAGGTGGCTCGCGGAGTATAGATGTAGATGTAGATGTAGATTGACAAGAAAGATTCCCCATCAACTCTTGTACATACAAGGTACCGGGATGAATAAGCTTCGCTGCCATTCTTAGCCTGGCGTTCCACCCATGGCGTGGCAGAGGGAGAGGGGGGGGGGATTTTTAGTCGTATTTCTTAGCATTGAAGTTAGACCTTGACTGCTTAGAGACTGCTGGTGTTTGACCTGCAGCAAGAGATGACGTACTGCGCTTCATGGTATGTCATCCACCTTGATGCCACCCACTCCAACCAGGGGCTCTCCCCATGGGTGCCACCCCGCCGCAACAGAGGCCAACTGGCAGGATGGCCTTGCCGGGAGTCCCAATGCCCCAGGGTGACGGGCATCTACTCCTTGGCATATGTGGTTAGGGGGCTACAACCAACAGGGTACATGGCAGCCCCACCATAACGGGCTGGCTACCGTGCTGGATATTGGGCGCAAATGAGCTAAGAAGTCCATTACCGTCGACAGCGCAGAAAGCGATACTGCACAGAGGATGGACGAAAATGCACCCTGGAGGGTGACCTCACTCAACAGCTGGAGAACGAGCAGAAGTGCAGATCCACATCGATGAAGGATGCGAGACGTCTCAGCACATAATGGACACTATGCACCATGTAAGATGCCCTTGCCCATCTGGCTCGCTCTTCGGGAAAATTTTGAAAAATTGAGGTCAAACCCTACAGGGGACCATCACATAAAGGCCGAAACGTGAGAGACTCCTTTTAGTCGCCTCTTACGACAGGCAGGAATACCTAAGGCCTATTCTAACCCCTGGACCCACAGAGGGATTTACTGTAGGAGTATCTGACTTACCCCTAGTGATATATGCCTCTATATCCTTACATTTGTCCTCTAGCCCTCCCTGCTTACCCATTCTGCACTTCATGATGATCTCTTTTTTGAGACGTTTGTATTCCGTTTCGCCTGCTTCATTTACTGCATTTTTATATTTTCTCCTTTCATCAATTAAATTCAATATCTCTTCTGTTACCCAAGGATTTCTACTAGCTCTCATCTTTTTACCTACTTGATCCTCTGCTGCCTTCACTATTTCACCTCTCAAAGCTACCCATCCTTCTTCTACTGTATTTCTTTCCCCCATTCTTGTCAATTGTTTCCTAATGCTATCTCTGAAACTCTCTACAAGCTCTGGTTCTTTCAGTTTATCCAGTTTCCATCTCCTTAAATTCCTACCTTTTTGCAGTTTCTTCAGTTTTAGTCTACAGTTCATAACCAATAAATTGTGGTCAGAGTCCACATCTACCCCTGGAAATGTCTCACAATTTAAAACCTGGTTCATAAATCTCTGTCTTACCATTATATAATCTATCTGAAATTCCAGTGTCTACAGGCCTCTTCCACGTATACAACCTTCTTTCATGATTCTTGAACCAAGTGTTAGCTATGATTAAGATATGCTCTGTGCAAAATTCTACAAGGTGGCTTCCTCTTTCATTCCTTACCCCCATTCCACATTCACCTACTACTTTTCCTTCTCTCGCTTTTCCTACTATCGAATTCCAGTCCCCCATGACTATTAAATTTTCATCTCCCCATACTATCTGAATGATTTCTTTTATCTCTTCGTCATCTGCGGAGCTAGTTGGCGCATTAACTTGTACTACTGTGGTATGCTTGGGCTTCATGTCTATCTTGGCTACAATAATGTGTTCACTATGCTGTTCATAGTAGCTTACTTGCACTCCTATGTTTTATTCAATATTAAACCTACTCCTGTATTACCCCTATTTGATTTTGTATTTATAATCTTGTATTCACCTGACCAAAAGTCAGGTTCTTCCTGCCACCGAGCTTCACTAATTCCCACTGTATGTAACTTTCACCTATCCATTTCCCTTTTTAAATTTTCTAACCTACCTGCCCAATTAAGGGATCTGAGATTCCATGCTCCGATCCATAGAACGCCAGGGATTAGCAACCACAATGTAATCATGACCATGATGGTTAAGGAAGTTGATATATCTGTCATGAAAGCAAGTAGAGTTTTTATGCTGGAAAGAGCAAGTAAACAGTTGTTAGCATCCTACTTAGACAATGAAAGAACATCACTTAGTTTCAATATGATGGATGTAGAGGAATTATGGGCAAAGTTTAAAGTGACCGTTAATTGCACTCTAAAGAAAATCAATGCACAAAACTTCCACCATCACATGTTAGATCTTGCCACAGGCTAGAAAATGTACAATCACTAAGACGGTTGAAAAAATAAATAAGTTGTTAGGTCCTAGATAGAGTCTCAATTTGGTTTTACAGAAAGTACTTTTTACTTAGCTCACGTTTGCAATAAATACCTCATCCAGCAAAGTCTTAAATGACTGGAAAAAGGTACAGAGGACTCACATAAGAAGGGTAAAAGAATACACCCACAAAATTACATAACAATATCATTAACATTGGTTTGCTGCAGAATTCAACTTTGAATCTAATAATAATAACAATAATAATAATAATCTGTGTCTTCTTTGACAGAGAAAAATTTCTATTCACAAATTTAATTTTGAAAGCATTGTTTGTGCATTTTTCTCGAATGATATCCCGTGAACTATATACGAATGGCAACACGTATAGAGACCATATTCACAAATTTACAGAAAGTGTTTGTCAGTGTCACACTAAAGACTGTCAATGAAGGTCTCAGCATACAGAGTATGTTCTCAGTCGAAAAGTTGTTAAGTAATAGAGCACAGTACGTTGTCCTGGACAGCAAGTGTTCCTCAGAGAGAGAGAGGTATTGTCAGGAGGGCCTCAGGGAAGTGTGATAGGACCATTCTCTCTTTATATTAAATGCCCGACAGCTAGAGTGAGCAGCAATTTGCAACTCTATGCCAATGACATTGTAGAGTATGAGAAACTGCTGTCATAAGGGGACTCTAGGAGAAAACAGGATAGCTTGAATAGAATTTCTACTTGGTGCAATGAGTGGCAGCTTGCTCTCAATGTCGAAAAATGTAAGTTGGTGCATTTGGGTAAGAAAAACATTCCTGTACTGTTTGAATACAGTGTTAGTGGTCTGCTGCTGCTTGCAGGGCTC
The DNA here is from genome assembly GCF_023898315.1 of Schistocerca nitens. Lineage (NCBI taxonomy): Eukaryota > Metazoa > Arthropoda > Insecta > Orthoptera > Acrididae > Schistocerca > Schistocerca nitens. The sequence continues at coordinate 851,259,776 of NC_064617.1, forward strand.
TTATGGAAGCGTACTGACAATTGCTTCTCACTGCTCCATTTGCAAATAGAACAGGAAAGGGAATGACTAACAGTGGTACAAGTACCCTCTGCCACACACACCCTATGATGGCTTGTGGAGTAAGCAAAAAAATTAAGATGTATGTCACAGAAGAAGAATGGAATTCTACTATTTCCTGTCTCTAATCAAGCAAAATCATTGAAATATTCAATGTCCCACATTGTAAATAATAAGGCTGAGTGGAATTTGAGTAGGACACTTTACTGCAATTGGGTTATTATGATGAAAGGCATTAATTTAAAAAATAATTTAAGTGTGCATAAATACAGGGTTATTACAAATGATTGAAGCGATTTCACAGCTCTACAATAACTTTATTATTTGAGATATTTTCACAATGCTTTGCACGCACATACAAAAACTCAAAAAGTTTTTTTAGGCATTCACAAACGTTCGATATGTGCCCCTTTAGTGATTCGGCAGACATCAAGCCGATAATCAAGTTCCTCCCACACTCGGCGCAGCATGTCCCCATCAATGAGTTCGAAAGCATCGTTGATGCGAGCTCGCAGTTCTGGCACGTTTCTTGGTAGAGGAGGTTTAAACACTGAATCTTTCACACAACCCCACAGAAAGAAATCGCATGGGGTTAAGTCGGGAGAGCGTGGAGGCCATGACATGAATTGCTGATCACGATCTCCACCACGACCGATCCATCGGTTTTCCAATCTCCTGTTTAAGAAATGCCGAACATCATGATGGAAGTGCGGTGGAGCACCATCCTGTTGAAAGATGAAGTCGGCGCTCTAGGTCTCCAGTTGTGGCATGAGCCAATTTTCCAGCATGTCCAGATACACGTCTCCTGTAACTTTTTTTTTTTTTGCAGAAGAAAAAGGGGCTGTAAACTTTAAACCATGAAATTGCACAAAACACGTTAACTTTTGGTGAATTGCGAATTTGCTGCACGAATGCGTGAGTATTCTCTACTGCCCAGATTCGCACATTGTGTCTGTTCACTTCACCATTAAGAAAAAATGTTGCTTCATCACTGAAAACAAGTTTCGCACTGAACGCATCCTCTTCCATGAGCTGTTGCAACCACGCCGAAAATTCAAAGTGTTTGACTTTGTCATCGGGTGTCAGGGCTTGTAGCAATTGTAAACGGTAAGGCTTCTGCTTTAGCCTTTTCCGTAAGATTTTCCAAACCGTCGGCTGTGGTACGTTTAGCTCCCTGCTTTCTTTATTCGTCGACTTCCGCGGGCTACACGTGAAACTTGCCCGCACGCGTTCAACCGTTTCTTCACTCACTGCAGGCCGACCCGTTGATTTCCCCTTACAGAGGCATCCAGAAGCTTTAAACTGCGCATCCCATCGCCGAATGGAGTTAGCAGTTGGTGGATCTTTGTTGAACTTCGTCCTGAAGTGTCGTTGCACTGTTATGACTGACTGATGTGAGTGCATTTCAAGCACGACATACGCTTTCTCGGCTCCTGTCGCCATTTTGTCTCACTGCGCTCTCGAGCGCTCTGGCGGCAGAAACCTGAAGTGCGACTTCAGTCGAACGAAACTTTGTGAGTTTTTCTACGTATCTGTAGTGTGTCGTGACCATATGTCAATGAATGGAGCTGCAGTGAATTTATGAAATCGCTTCAATCATTTGTAATAGCCCTGTATATATAAATAAAGTGGAGAAAATTTTGTGGCCCCATACTTATACTCCATGTCTCTTCTCCTGTAGTTTTTCATAGTATTCAACAGTTATACCTCTTGCAAGATGAAGATAAATAAGAAATCACTTATAGAACCTAGACAATACTGACCTAAAGCATTCCAGGAAATGAATTCAACTTGATGTGTTTTGGCTCAGATTCACCCACTTCCACCACTGCTGTGATTGCTGTTTGACTTACGGCATGAAATAATTGGCTCATGTGTCATCCGCAGTGACAAAACTATGTATAAAATGTATTGCAGTCTTTTTAAAAGTAATCAGTTAGAATCAAAGCTGCAGACTAGAAATTGTTGACAGTGTGGAGGCTATGTGGTTTTTCATGTTGGCACAGGCAGAATTAAATATTTTGGAAAGGATGACATTTCAACTGAGCCAAAGGACACGGTGAGTGACTGTTTTGAAAATAGCTTACTATCCAGCACAATCACAGTTACAATGAAATGACCAATTTTGGCAATCGCCAGATTACAAAATACAAGCCACGGTTCAATCATAACATTTAGAAATGATGTTTTCAAACAAAAAATGTGGTTTATACATGGTATGATTGAACCACAGCCTGTATTTTATGATCTGAGAATGGACAATGCCTTCTCACTAGAAATACAAATATAAATGTGCCAGGTAGTGAGTTATTTTCAGAATTAGAGCATTTAAGAGCTGTAATTGGCAGCACCAAGATTAGGAATATGGTAGGTGACTGGACTGCACACAAACCTGCCAAATTCGGCAAGAGGTTTAAAGAAAAATTTGGAAATTTGTGGTAAGGACTATGGGGCAAAACTGCCGATGTCATCAGTCCCTAGGCTTACACACTACTTAATCTAACCTAAAATAACTTACACTAAGGACAACACACACACACCCATGCCAAAGGGAGGACTCAAACCTCCAACAGGGGGTAGCCGCACCAACCATGACAAAGCGCCTCAGACCAGGCGGCTACCCCATGCAGCAGGTTCAAAGAGAAACAACTGCAAGTCTGCTAGCTTTAGCCAAGACATTCCCACAACTTTGCTGCTCTGAACACTGGTAAAAAGCATGTAGTCAACTCATAGAATTCAGGAAACACTGGCAAATAAAGGGAAAAAAGGCAAGTTAAGGATAGTTGTAATCAGTAATTTATACGCAATTCCCATCACTATCATTTCACTATATTAGTACTAATTGTAATTTGCTGTTAGTGTACTTTACAAAAGTACTGTGCTGTGGATGTTTGTGTCTATTAACATACAATCTGAATCGTCAACATCTCTGAAGGCTCTCCTTCATGATGGAATTCAAGGAACATGATGTGTGAGTGAATGAATGCCTACAATTGTTGACTGTCCAAATCATATTATGCATAGGATAGTTCCCACTAGAAGGCAATGGCAGATGACTAGCCTATCCTTGTCAAACTAGATCTGGAAGGATGTGTCCATAATATTGAATTACATGCAATATTATGTGAAGGAAAGTTGCTACCCACCATATAGCAGAGATGCTGAGTCGCAGATAGGTACAACAAAAAGACTCTCACAATTAAAGCTTTCGCCCATGGGCCTTCGGCCTTCGTCAACAAAAGCCACACATACTTGCGTGTGTGACCCCCCCCCCCACACACACACACACACACACACACACACACACACACACACACACACAGAGAGAGAGAGAGAGAGAGAGAGAGAGAGAGAGAGACAAATGCAACTCATACACACAACTGCAGTCTCAGGCAACTGAAACCACACTACCCTTGTTATTGTTATGTTCTATCCCGGATTTTTCCATTGTTTGAATTAGTTGCCCATTTCTCAACTGTTGAAAATGAAAGAAGGGGCAGGCTGCTTATTTTGGATGATGATGGTGACTAAGCAAACAAAATAAAACATTTTGTGACAGCACAGTACAAGAATTTACCCATCTGAAAGAAACACTAATTATCTGATAAATAAAAAAATGATTACTTTAGAAAAATGGAAAATCCAGGGTGGAATAATGATAATATTATATTATGAAAAGGATAGACTGCTATTCAACATATGCCCAACACAACATTCTTCACTTTAATGACTGCTTCACAGTCTATGCCCTCTGGATCCATCCTACCAATACCAGATTTTTTGAATTGCAGGTGGGAACTCTCCCTCCAATATATCCTACATTCCCGTAACCCTCCTGGCCTCAACCTTAATAGTCATTGTCCTTCACCCACCTACCTTTCTCCACACCAGCACTACACAGCCCTCTATTCCACCAACACACCCATTGTCTTTTTATTTCTCTCCTTTTCTACTGCCCCCCCCCCCCCCCCACTTGCCCTCTGTCTAGCCTCCTGACTGCACTCAACTGCCCTACCCTCTCTCCTCTCTCCATCTTGACCCTGTATGCTCCCACAAACTGCACTTTAATGTCCCCCACCTTTACCCGCTATCCCTCTCCCTCCCCACCCCAGCCAGCCTCCTCCTTACCCCACCACCCAGACTGCTTATCCCATCAAGCACAGCTAATCGCAGTCTGGCCTTGGCAGCCACAGACAGAGGTCATGTGTGTGAGTGGGGGGGGGGGGGGGGGGTGTGAACACCTGCATATGTGTTCTTCTTCTTCTTCTTCTTCGGTTATCAACCCACAGGTTGGTTGGCAGCAGCACGCCATTCCGTTCTTTTGTCAACTTTCTTCTTCATATCTGCATAGGTCTGGCACCCGATGTCATTTATTACTTGTTGAATGTAGCTTAATCTAGGTCGTCCTCGGCGAGTTCTTCCTTCAATGATTCCTTCTAATATTCTCTTAATGAAATTGTTATGCCGTAAAATGTGACCTATGAAGGTTATTCTTCTTTTCTGTATATTTCGCCAAAGAGATCTGTTTTCTTTCACTCTTCTGAGGACATCTTCGTTTGTAGCCTTGTCTCGCCAGCTGATTTTTTCCATTCTCCGGTAGCACCACATTTCGAATGCCTCTAATCTTCTCTTTTCTTCTTTTCCACTAGTCCAAGTTTCACATCCGTAAAGGGCTGTACTCCACACATAGGTTTTCATGACTCTCTTTCTTACGTCTAAACTAACATTTCTACTCGTCAGTAAGTTTCTTTTTCCATTGAATGCTATTTTGGCAAGTTGTATTCTGTTTTTAATGTCACTTTTGCTCCTTCCATCTGCTGTTATTTTGCTACCTAAGTAGTTAAATTCTGTAACCTGCCCTAGTTTCTCTCCCTTTATTGTTATTCGTATGGGTTCATTGTAGTTCAGGGCGCCACTCACCATCACTTTAGTCTTTTTCTTATTTATTTTCATTCCATACTGTTCTTTTAAGGTGTTTTCCATTTCATTGAGTGCGGCTTCTAAATCTTCTTTCCTTTCTGTAATTATGGCGATATCATCTGCATATCGCAACATATCTATTTTCATTCCGTTAAGTTTTATTCCTACTTCAATATTCTCTCTTATTTTATCTATTGCTTCTTGGATATATGCGTTGAAAATTACTGGAGATAGTGGGCATCCCTGTCTCACTCCTTTCCTTATTCTTGCTGTTTCTTCTTTGTTTTCCTTCTTAACTAAGGCTGTTTCATTTTGGTATATTTTAAAGATTATCCTTCTATCATTATATTTCAGACCAGCCTTCTTCAGAATTCTAAACATTTCTGGCCATACAACATTGTCAAATGCCTTTTCGAGGTCTACGAAGGCTATAAATACTTGTTTGTTTTTGGAAATTTGTTTCTCAATTATTAGTCTTAAAGATAAGATTGCTTCCCTCGTCCCTACACCGCTTCTAAAACCGAATTGGTCTTCACTTAGAGTGCTATTCAATTGGTTTTCAACTCTTTTCAAAATTATTCTTATTAGAATTTTTGATGCGTGTGAAAGAAGACTGAGTGTTCGATGGTTTTCACAGTCCATAGTAGATGCTTTCTTAGGTATGGGGAATATGATGCATTTCTGATAGTCTTCAGGAACTTCACCTGTTTTGTATATTTTCTGTATGAGTTGCAGTAATGTAGCTTTCATTTTGTCTCCTGATTTCTTAATTAGTTCAGAAGGTATATCATCAACACCTGCCGCTTTCTTATCTGGTAGTTCTTTTAGTGCTTTTTCAAATTCATCTTTCAGAATTGTGTCCCCTAGTTCTTCTTTCTCTACTTCTTCGCTTAATTCTATCATATTATCTGTTAGAGGGTCTCCTTGATATAGCTCTTCAATGTATTCTTGCCATCTCTTCAGCGTGTCATATCCAAATAGTACCTTGCCCTCTTTGTTCTTTATAGTTCCTGAAGATTTTACTTTCCGTTTAGCAAAGTTTTGTTTTATTGTTCTGTAGGCCAAGTCAGTTTTTCCTTTAACCATGTTTTCCTCCACCTCTTTACAAATGCTGTTGAGGTAATTTTCTTTTGCTTTCCTAGATTCTCTGTTTATTTGGTTTCTAAGCTTTCTATATTTGTTTTCGCTTTGCTCGTCAGAGGCATTTTTGTATAGTCTTCTTTCTTCCATTAGACAAATTATTTCAGGTGTTATCCACTCTTTCCTGTTTACAGGTTTGGCTTTCCCAATAAATTCTTCTGCTGCTTTATGTATGCCTTCTTTGATTTGTTTCCACTCCTCGTTAGTACTCCCGGGAATAATGTTTGATGCCATCTCATCAGTTTTCCGTGCATAAGGGATCACTAGTTCTTCAGACTTTAGGTTATCTCTGTTCCATACTTTGTTCGTTTTTCTCTCTAATCGCTTGAGTTTGAGTAAGCATTTCATCATTACAAGGTTGTGATCACTATTAATATCCGCAGACGGGTAGCTTCTGCAATCCTTGATTTGGTTTTTAAAACGCGATTTTACTAATATATAGTCGATTTGGTGTCTTCTAGTATCTCCTGGGGCTTTCCACGTGTACCTTCTTCTTTTATGGTGGTTGAAAAGGGAGTTCGCTATGACCAACTTGTTTTTGGCACAAAATTCAATTAGCCGGCTTCCTCTTTCGTTCCTATCTCCTAGACCATATTTCCCTACAATTCCGTCAACTTTCTCTTCTCCAACACTAGCATTCCAATCTCCCATTATAATTAAGTTCTCTTCACCTTTAACATAATTTATAACTTTGTTGATGTCTTCATACACTGTTTCTATTACATCGTCTTCTTCTGCCGATGTCGGCATATAGACTTGTACTATTACCGTGTTCTTTGGTTTGGTTCCAATTTTGACTAGTATTATCCTAGAGTTAAATTGCACATATCCTGTGACTAGATTCCCGAGTTTTCCTTTTAGAATTATTCCAACTCCACCGATTCCAGTTGTTCCTTGGTTAGTACCTGTATGAATGATACGATAATTTCCTGATCTGAAGTCTCCTGGTTCAGGCCATCACATCTCAGATATTCCTATTATGTCTGTTCCCATTCTGTCCATCTCTAGTTTGAGGTTCTCTAATTTCCCGCATTGGAGGAGTGTTCTTACATTCCATGTTGCTATTTTTAGTGTATTCTTCAACTTTGCCTGACCTTCCATTGTCCCCACCCGGAGATCCGATTGGGGGACTATTACTCCGGATTTATGTTTAACAGAAGATTCTGGCATGGTGCGCTACTGATTCTTGGGATATCTTGAGTGATCTTTAATGGAGTGGTTTCCCGTTGCCTTCTCCATCCTATGCCGTTGACTGTGAAGTTCTTCCGCCTTTAGGAGCAATTTCTCACTCCAAGGACAAGAGAGTGCCCTGCCTCTATCCGCTCATCCGCTCTCTTTGAGACCGTTGGCACTTGATAGGGGGGGTTTCCTTATCAAAATTCAAAAGAAGGCCTTTTTGGCCTAAAGCTTACTTGTTTGACAGTCTTTTTGTTGTACCTATCTCCAACTCAATATCCCCACTATATGGCGAGTAGCTATCTATCCTTTTCATAATATTGTGATTATGTTAAAAAGCTTTACACAAATAAAACTATTCCACAAACCAAGTTAACACTTGACCTACGTCCTACTGCTGTATGAGTGATTCTAATAGGATACAAATTTCATCGACATCATCATCATCATCATCATCATCATCTCTGTAATAAGCTGATAAACTCTGATTTCTCTCATAGTAGTTATTTGTTCACAAATGTTTGATATGAATACCACAATTCTTGTTTAGCACTATGTCTGTACTCTACAAGTCACATTACTATGTGTAAAGGAGGGTGCTTTGAAATCAGCTATAGTTTTCCTTTTCTTTTTGTTCCAGTCACAAATGGCATGAGCGACTGTCTGTAAGCCTCTGGACAAGCTCAAATCTACTATTTCCATTGTTGTCATTTAATGAGTTGTATGTGGAAGGAAATAATACACTGCCTGACTTCTTTAAACAAATGCTCTCAGAATTTTAATAGTAGACTTCATGATGCACAGCACCCCTCTTAATGAAACTACACAGTCTCATGACGATCTCCATGAAGTTTTCACTATAACAAAATTAATCTCTGTTGACACATACTCCTTTTATTTGGATTTTCTCTCTCCTCACTAAATGCAAACAGCAGAACAAGCTTTTTGTAAACATCCAATGAATGTACGTATCAAAAACTGCAGAAGATGCACATCTATCACACCTGCAAAAATCTTACATATAATGTCAAAATCAGGTCCCTAAAACTGAAACTTCAGGTTCACAAATTGTTAAAAAAATAAAGAAGGGTCAATCCAAATGAAGTGGTCCAATAAAAATTAAGTTGGTTGCTTGACCATTTTTAAATATTTTAATTTTTTGTATATGTGGTTACCCTATAATAGAGAAGTTCAAAAAAGTTTTTAAAAAAATTTTACCTTTCACCTTTACTGAATATTGGCCATTTTAGTTTGTAAACGTGCGACTCTTTCAGTTTACAGACGTTAGCAAAAAAATATGAATATCTCTGCACTGGGTTAAGTTGTAACATTGCAGCTGACATGATTGCTATTAGAAAAGTGCCCCCTACAACATTGTCTATTACACAAAATACCTTAAATTCAAAAATAACCAGTCAAAATGACCTCCAAAGTTTGGTATCCATATTTTCAAAAATCCACTTTTTAGGTCCAAAAATAACAAACAAGGACTGATTTATGAGAGTATATTTTTTTCCTATAGTTAGATATCATACACTACAAGCCTCATACAGAACTTACAAATGTTTCCTTAATTTTTTATGAATTTTTGAAATTTGAAAATATTCATTTTTTGTAAAGTCTGGGGTTAGCTATCTCAGGTGGGACTGAATATAAAAATATGTTTTTTTTGCACAATTTGTACACCTATATGATAGCAATGTACTGTAAAAATTTCAACATTGATATCTTGACTGTGAACAAAGATATGAATTTTTGAAAATGAGGAGATAATTCACATTACTCTACAACTGATCTGGGCTGTTGCCTATTCATGTGTGATATTGGCGGGATATAATCAGTTATTATTGAAGTAAGGTACCGAATTATATACAAAGAGTGGAAACATTGTTGAAATTAACATTTATATTATTTTGACATACTTAAAATAAATATTTTCAATTAACATCCTTCGAGATGCGACTGTTCCTAGACCTGGTGGTGAATGTTAAGACAGCTTCTGTGATATAGAATACGACCTCCCAGTTGCTGTGGCAAGTTCAAGCACTGAAAGTTTCCTTAAAACATTTTTCATTGGTATCCAAACTTTGTCTCCAGTAGATTTCTTGAATGATGTTCTTGGGCCAGCAGGGTGGTAAAAACGCACAAAAACATCATTGTTTTCCAAACTTATTCTTTCAACCTCTGCAAGCCACCACTGTCCGTCATACATACATGCCACTACGTCATTCAATGTTAAAGACAGAGATGTAATTTTACTGACACAATTATCCTCATAAATTTCGGTTTCTGATGTTACACAGCATCGAACTAAGTTTTCTGCAATGACAAGGAATTTATGGAAATGCCTTGTCGCTTTTATTGCTATACAGTTTTCAAATCTGGTTTGAAGTGTTAATTTCATATGCAGAACCACTTCTTCTTTCTTGATAGTAAAATAGGTAATGCCTTTAATATTATACTTGAAAAAGCAAACATGTCCTTTACTTTGAGAATTTGGTCTGTGGTTGGTCTTTGTAGGCTGGCTTTACTTACTGTACTTCACATTTTGTTGTACCTCCTACTCCATCACATGCATTTTTACCATGGCAAGATGCAAAAAAGTGCCATTCAGCCTCCAACCCAAAGTCTACTTTGTGGTTATACAGATTTGAAAAATTCTTTTTGTTCTTATACTGACTACCACTTCCATCTGAAAAATATATACACTTCTCAACTTGGGGAAAATTTTCTTTTATGTGATTTATTACATACTTGTGAAACACACATACAGCCAAAGTGTTGTGCTCCAAGTAGTCGCTTAGAATGCAAACTGAAGAACTGCAAAATTCATCTATTTCATTTTTAAAGTAGAGAATAAATGGATGCACTGTTACCTGGTCATTGACCCAGTGCTACCCTTGTATTGCATCCTGAATCACAAATGCAAAATCAGCTAGCTCTATGCATTCAGTTTCATGAAGTTGTGCTTTTTTGTCCTTTTAAAAACTTACTTTGGATTTTAGAAACATAGTGGTGACTTCTGAGTTTTTGTAAGTTGTCAATTAAAGATTCCAACTACTCTTCCGGAGATTTAACCACCATTATCATTTCTGCCCTCTCAGTTGTGACCCACTGTTTGAAGGTAATACTGTCTGGCATTTCCTCCTCATATTTGTGAAACAATTCAATAACAGTTTCCTTATCAGGGCATTTATTACACAAACTCAACATGCAGTCATAACTGTTAGTGTCACAGGCCATTAAATCTAGTAACTCTTTGAAGTTAAGATCACTGAGTTTTGCACCCCCAATCATCAGTTTGACATTTTTATGATATAAACAAACACATACGGAGTGTGTCCCTGAGGATTCAGCCAAAATACACCATTTAGGGCGGAGGTCACAAAATTTTGATCTTCCAATTTTGCATTCAGGATGAGAATTTTTGAAAGCTACATAAAGTTCATTTAAATTTGACAGTACTAGTCATTTCTGCTTTGTTACTTTAACTCCATTTATAACAACTCTTGCTATCTTTGCAACCTGGGCACATTCTACTGTTTTCATCATCTTCAAAAAACTGCTGGATCTTTTTAATTGTTTCTTCACTTATACCTACTCCTTTCTTCTTTCCTAAAGCTGTAAGAATGCCTTGCTCTTTCACTAATTTTCAGGTTAGTTTAACCAAACGATGAGAAACGCTGAATTCATGAACTATTTTTCCCTTGACCATGAGTCAGGGAGCAAACTTAAAATTTAACTTTTTCCTCTTTAGATGTCACTGAACATTTAATTTTTAATTTATCTATTGAGCTCAAATATTCAGCGTCAGACGATGCTGGTGGTAGGTTTCCTTCTTCTTTAGAAATAATTTTGGTATCTGTATTATTAAATCATGATTAGTCTTTTCTAATTTTTTCTGAAATTTGTTGTCCTTATTTTCAATAGCTGCTTTTCTTTTTCTGCTACTTAATTTTATTATTTTCGAAGCAGGAGATACATCTAACTCAGAACAAGCAGAATCCAATATGCTAACCGCTTCCTCATTGGGAGTATAAATGTCATTACCAAGGTTACATGATTCTGGTTCTGGATTCACAACAAATATTTTTGAGCAACAACTTGGGCACAGGGAATTTTCAGGAATCACATTACGTTTCACTTGGGAAGCTATTTCACTCTCACATAACACGGACAAATGTTCAAGTTTTATTTCCCTCAAACCTTTAGTAATAGGCTTTTTAAGAACTTTAAGTGGATTACAGCACTTTCTTCCAAAAATGTGGTGGTGCTTCAGAATGTATTTCCTTCCAAAAAATTGGTGGTACCTCAGAATATATTTCTTCTCATAATACTCACACACTGATGTTATAGAAGAACTTACTCGAAATTTAAACAAAGTTTGTCTAACTTCATCAAAGTCATTGACATTTTTCAAGTTTTTTGAAACTGAACCATAAACTATTTTGTGACACACTTCACTTGCTATCTGTCCAACACAGCAATGTTCATCCATGTTTCTGAATTCCAGTTAGTCTCTCAAAATTAATTACAAATTACACACAGAACAAAGCACATAATACATTCTACGTTCTCGAAGTATGTACATCCACAGACTGACTACAATAATGCCACACCCAGCAATAATGTACTTCTTTACTGACCTAAACGTAAATGGGTATTTTTATTACCATAGAACAAAAGTGAAAGCTCCTATTGTTCAATATTGCATCATTTTATTACAATGAAACAATAAACCATTTAAATAGGCAACAGCCATAAGATCAGTTGTAGAGTAATGTGAATTATTTCTTCATTTTCAAAAATTCATTTCTTTGGTCACAGTCAGATATCAATTTTTACAGTACGTTGCTATGATATAGGTGTACAAACTAGGCAAAAATAATATTTTTATATTCAGTCCCACCTGAGATAAATAACCCCAAACTTAACAAAAAATGAAAATGTTCAAATTTCAAAAATTCATAAAAAATTAAGGAAACATTTGTAAGTAGTCTTGCTCTATATGAGGCAAGTAGTGTATGATATCTAACTATAGGAAAAAATAGACACTCTAAATCACTCCTTGTTTGTTATTTTTGGGCCTAAAAAGCGGATTTTTGAAAATTTGGATACCAAATTTTGGAGGTCATTTTGAGTGACTATTTTTGAATTTAGGGTATTTTGTGTAATAGACAATGTTGTAGAGGACACTTTTCTAAAAACAATCATGTTAATTTCAATGTTGTAACTTAACCCAGTGCAGAGACATTCACGTCTCCAGACTGAACAACCGTTGCTCGCCTACAAATGAAAAAGGGCCGCCATCCAGTAAAGGTGCAAGATAAATTATTTAAAAAAAACTGTTTTGAACATCTCAAATATCGGGCAATCACATATAAAAAATTAAAATATTTTTAAAATGGTCAAGCAACTGTCACTGGACCACTCCATAAAGATTGGCCCAGAAAGAAAAATAACACTTAGTCAATAATTTGGTATATACTAATATGAATTGGTGTCTACTGCCAAAGTAAGACATGATCAATCTGTGATTTAGGGACTGCACAGAAATACGTCACGGTCACTCCATTCTCTAAGAGTGGCACCTTTCCCCAGTGTAGCACTTTGTGAAGAATGGGTCGCCATTCCCCAAGAAGCCTTCCAGCATCTGAATGAATGTATGCCTGTGAGAGTGGAAGCTTTCATCAAGGCTAAGGGTGAGCCAACACCACATATAATTCCAGCAATAGTGATGGAGGGTGCCACAAACTTGTGAGTCATTTTCAGCCAGGTGTACGGATACTTTCGATCACATAGTGTAGCTTCTTAGCACAACGGATTTGCATAATCATTTCAAAGGGGCACATTAAACGTAATTTGTCTTCGCAGAAATCCAGTAGCCACCAGCAACTCACCCTTAGAAAGCTAAAGGTTTTACGTCATGTTCCCAAAGGGAAGAGACCCAATATTCTCGAAGAGACTGTAATTGTTAAATATTCATAAAGTCTTCCACAATCCTATTTTACCATTTTTAAAGACTTAATTACTTTTTAATTTACCTTGTTATTTAAGACCAAGGTCTCTGTTTTTCACCATATGTGTTGTATTGTACTTTATTTATATTCTTTTATTTCATTTTAGCTTTATATTTACTGTCAATTTTTTCTTTTATTGGTGCTTTTCTGAATTTTAGTTTTATTGTACTGCACTTGTGCCTATGAGCCTTTCTGTTTATGACTCCACACACAGTTTTTATCTTATACATCCTGAACTATGTATACTTGCATTTTTATTGTAATGTGGTTTGCATTTGTTTGTTAATTTCTTCATTATTATTTTATGATTTTTTGCTGTTACTGCACTGCACCCCCACCCTCTCCCCACTTCCAGCGATGCCTAGTGCCTGTCATTACTACTTGCCCAATACTTTGCTGATGCTCTTAACATGCATATGGATGCTCTGTGCAGATGGGACTCCAGCAACGTTTTAGTCTGGGGGCATATTTTCAGCTTGTGCACGTCCTTTTCTGTGCTGCTATGACTGTTCTCACAAACACTCATGAGGTAACTCTGTTCTCTCATTTTCTCCTTCTGCTTTCTACTGTTACCTGTGCCCAGTGTTTACCTCCTGTCTGTTTTTCAAGATAGTCTATTTGGTATTGAACCTATAATTGACACATGCCTCTTGGCATTAGCTATAATCATTATTATTATTTTTACATACATGATCATAGATCAAATTTGGTGAGGTAGTGTGTAACTGGCATGCTCAGTTGAGCAATTCTTCTGCAATCCAAACTGTGGTTTACTGGGAATATTATTGTTGCTCATGTGGCAAAAATACATGAGCATCGCAAAGTTTTGGTTAATGATGTCAGTAGTGAAACCGGTTGGTAGTTATTGATGATCTCTCCTATCACCTTTTTTTATAGACTGCTTTAACATTAGCATGTTTCAACATCTCTGGAAAAATGCCCTAAGATAGTAATGCATTACGTATTTCAGAAAAAAAAAAAAAAAAAAAAAACTGTTTATGTGGGGGCAAGTCTTTAGTACTCCATTGGAAAACCCATCAAATCTAGATGAGCTTTTATTTTTGAGAGAATATATAATTTTCTTATTTCAGAATGAGAAGTGGGTGAGATGGCCATATGTATGAGATGTTTGTTCAATATACTCTTTTCATTTTTCTTCTTGAACTGTCCGTCCCTATATTTCCTACTACATTTAAGAAATGATTATTAAACAAGTCTGCTACCTGTGACTGATCATTTACAGTCCTCCCATTTACATTAACAGTGGTGTTATCCTTGCAGCAGTCTTCAGATCAATGCTGTGTTTAATGTCAATCAGAAATCTTTTGAGTGAAATTTCAAATGGAGAAGTTGTGAGGCTATTTTCTTTTCCGACAACTGCCACAGCAGAGAACTTAATTTATTCCAGTATGCATAATGCGTCAGATACCGAAGAGGGAAAACAAGCCTTGCCAATGTTATTTGCAGATATGATGGAAGTATGGCCATGGTTAGTCTTATTTCTAATCTCTGAGCTCATCCTCAGATAATTTTGAAAAATTTTATTCCATTTGTCCATATTACACATAAAAATTACCACAAAGAAGAAGATACTTTTGTACACAATCCCATTTTTTCCTATTGCAGCTAATGAAAAAAAATGAAGGAAGATTAAGGTGTTACATGCCATTGACAAAAAGGCCATTAGACACAAAGCACTAGTTCAGATTTAGGAAAGATGGTGAAAGAAATCTACCATGCTCTCTCAAATAAATCATCCCGGCATTCACCTTCGCTCTAGAACACTACAGAGGGGAAAGTATTACATTGTTCCAAAATCATCGTCAATTTTACTACTCGATACATTATTCAAATAAAGTCCTAATTTAGAGTTCATGTACTAGCTAATTACAATTGTAAGGCCTGTAGTGGTGTTTCACACACAAAATATTTAAAAAATGTTCTGTTTTATACTTTATACTGACAATACCAGATTGGTGAGAACTGCGAATTGGTACTAATTGTATTCGTAAATCTTACATGGGTTTCAATCCAACAATGAAATATCCAGGATGGAATGTAACAATACCAGAGAAGGAAAGTTGATACTCGCCATATAGCAGAGATGCTCAGTCGCGATAGGCACAATAAAAAGATTCATACACTCATAGCCTTCGGCCATTAGGCCTTTGTCAGCAGTAGGCAACATACACCACGCACACACACACACACACACACTCACGCAAACACAACTTGCACACACTTCTGCAGTCTCAGAGAGCTGAAACTACACTGCTGACGAAGGCCTTAATGGCCGAAAGCTATGAGTGTGTGAATCTTTTTATTGTGCCATTCGGGACTCAGTATCTCCGCTATATGGTGAGTAGAAACTTTCCTTCTCTGGTATTGTTACATGGGTTTAGTAAAAGAGGCTTAGTACACTTAGAGAAATCACTGAAATCCTTGCACAATGTGCACTCGAGTGTTACAAAGTACATCATGTTCAATTTAGAGACCCACCGAGTTATACCAGTATGATTTCTACCAAGACTTGATTTTAAAACAATTGTATTTAAGAATAGCTGATCATTTATATATAAAGATTTTACTGCTTTTTAACAAAATCTATATAACAGTATAAGACAGTATAGGCCCTGTCAAATAAATCTTTTTACAAGGCTTAAAAACTGTCTGCACAACGCATAGGACATGATTTTGGCATAAAAATAATAGGTTGCAAGTATTTTGCACTGATCACTTCTGCTACAGTAGGTTTGGCCGTTTATAAAACACCAGTAAATAGGATAAAATTATGACCTATTTGTCACCTTATTATGCAAACTAATCTGACAAACACATACGTTTTAATGGAATTAAAATTACAAGTGAAACAGGTACTCACAATACAGAGAGAATTCATTTAGCAACTAACATTATATTTAGAGGAAATCAATACACTGAATTTCATAGCTCGCTCTGTGAATCAGTGGAAGAAAAACTATCTGGCTTTAATATGCTATAGGCCTGAAACTGTAATGTTATACAGTAGTGTGTGAAGATATTAAAAATGTTAATATGCAAAGGCTACAATGAAGAAGCGAAAAAACATCATTTATTACGCATGTCAGACAATCCATCAAAAGTTATTACAAGCAAAATGGTTATCAACATTCATTCACAAACGTGTTTCGTAAATCCCATCATGGAGAACCTCCAGAGACTAGGAAGCTTTATTTGTACATAGTAGTACTCAAATAAGAACTTTAGCACTTGTCATGAGAGCAGTAAGCGGTCTAATTGAAATGCATTATCGTGGAGCTTTCTGTTTGTATTGCTTATATTGTTGCCTAGTCGCGTGAATTCTTACAAGTAAGACAACATCTTAGCACAACAGTGTAATTCGTAATTTGAACGTATTATTTTCTGCAAGTTGTGGCTGGTGTGAAATACAGTCACTTTTATAATTCTTACGAGAGAGAAATAAAAGTTTGATACCTTTTTTCACTGTTTGCCATTCTTCAGTAGCTACAAAAACATCGTCTTCTTCGTCATCTTTCACTACACCACTCTTCCTTCGCACGGTTGCAAATTGTCCGACGACGGCTTCAACGAAAAACAGCACAGCAAACACGACACATAACCTCATAATGGAATACTGATTACGAACAAGTTACAAACAAAAATTTTCACATTGGTTCAACAGAAAATCCTGAGGCGTGTTTATTCGTCACTCGTGTTGGTTGTATTTATTCAGGAAAGACAGCGTAAACATCGAATCAGATTTTTCCACGTGTATCAAGGGGAAAATGATGTACGATTGTGATTACTTACGAAACCACACGCAACTAAAATTTAATTCACAACTAAAAATTGTTTCTCGGCACGGAATAATCTGTGAACTAAGACAAGAAAATTCGCATGCTTATATTCCTCTTAGGGGAAAATGTGACTTTTCGCACTGTCCTGGCAATTTTATCTATGTCAAATATACGATTTCGAATTTGAAAAATCTATGGACTACAAATACTACATTGGAAACTCTTGTTCTCATAATACATACCGTAAACGAGGAGAGAAACTGAAAGGTGAAATAATAGAAGGGCACGTCTCAAGTTATCTACATGAACATTTTTAATAATTAAAGTTAAAAGGGAAAATATTATACATGGGGCATAAAACTCATAACACAAGTACGCAGCAACACGTGTAACACGATGTGTTGCGCCTGCAATAATGTTTTGTTCTCATTAGTGCAGCATACAACTGTTTGTATATGTAGACTGTTTGAGTCTAGAAATAACGTTGTTTGAACAGAGGTAATAATTAACAGTCATAACATGGCTCGTTTTGGCAGTTTTATTTTAAGTCTTATTCCAATCTTCGCTCGTCCGTCAATACTTGCATTTATATTTTGTGTTTTGAGATGTGAAAACATCAACTATCGTCATGTCAATTGACAAGTGTAGCCAACCTAATCCGGACGATGCGCATCCAAATCATGCCTTGGGAATCTAAACTTTGTTTCCGATTTTTAGTCAGGTCGACTCATACTTGACGGGAAGGAAGGCCGAAACATCCCACAAAACGTTTCAAATGGCGTCATTCGAACAAGCTATCAATAGAGTGAAGGAAAGTCAAGGTTTCTCCACATGAAAGTTTTGATGTTGACGGCGGAGACGGTGTCGTCGTTTGTTAACATCGGAAGTCAACTCGATTTTGCAACGCTCACTCAATATATACAAATGGAATTGTGCATTTTTAATCTTAGTCTTTATTTTATTATTTTTCTTCGTTTTTGTGACACATGATAACTTTAATATTTCTTCCGTTACCGGTAAGGATGATTCATACTTGACGGAACAGAATGTCACGTCAAAACATTCCACTTTGTATTTCAAATGGCGGCATTCACACACGCTATCAACGCCACAGAACGTAAAGGAACGTGACTGTTAATTTTTCTCGGGAAGGAAGTTTTGACCTTGACAAGGGAAATGGGTTATCGAAAGTTAACCTATTTTCGCCATTCTCACCCATCTTACAGTATTGGATTTTCTGCTGTTGGGCCTTCTTAGCCTTTATTTTATTATTTTGATTTGTTTTCGTAGCAAATTGCAAATATACCTTGACGACATGGATATTTTGTTCACTGAGTGTTCCTCCACAAGAGATGTCAGGTATCTAAAAGCGAAAACTTGTTTTACAATAACTCAACTGTGTTGATGCCAACACTACATGTAAAACTAAGAACATAAATTGATGAAGCAATTATTAAATAATTTTTTGTTAAGTGAAAAAGTCAGCTGTACTGAAGGAGAAAAATACAGTTATTTTTGATAGTATATGCTACACACGGAAAAAAACATAATGGATAAGATAAGCAGAACTTGTGTATTACTCTATAAATATTGTTTGACATGTTTGTATGTGTTGTGTTATCGCTGATACGTAAACTTCGATGTTTTCAAATGTTGTTTTATCACTCACCATTTTATAGTACTAAACAGATGGAGGACATCCATTATGAAGTTTTCTTTGGCCATTAATAAACTTGGCACTTTTTAGTTCCTTAATTCCAGTACTATGCTTCGACATTTTGTAATACAGATGGTGTCTCTTAACACCACGTTTTCTGTTTGATACTGCTCTAAGTGAGGTACAGGATGTGATGCAGAATTAGTGAGTATTGGAAGGGTGGTGTCAAAATAAAAGAACTGATTACAGAAAACTTTGGATATATTCTCAGTGATGGAATATAGAAAGAGTTCACTCTGGGTGTGAAGACGGATTTCAACTGCCAGTCTAGGAAGAAATTTATGAAATAAGACACAGGAGAAGTGCCGGTTCACGTTTGTGTGCCTGGCAGCAGATCCCAGAGGGCCAGGGATGGACAGTGGAAGCTGTCTGTCCTGGAGTTCAAGAGAACATCAGCTGCGTCCCAAACCTGGAAAGCAAGTCAGAGAAGCAACCACATCCCATCCTCCAAGACTCTCCAGTGACCACATATGTCACCCACCTCTCACATTCTCCATTGATCAACTCGCTGGTGTGAGTATGCCAGTGTTTTCAGCAGAGGCTGAATGTACACCATGTCAGTGTCTTTTAACTCCTTCTGTCCTGAAGGACAGTCTTGGATGTCACCTAGACAGTGCAAAGAATTCATGCTGCTTGCTTCGCTGAAAAGTAAATGAGAAAAGTTTTAGAATGAAATTTTGTTATGAGCTTTAAGATGTTCTTGAACTGGCCGGCCACGCTATATATCCTTCCTCCTTTCGTAAGAAGTGATGGCATACATTGTTTAGAAATGGCACCAGACACTCCCTCGGGACACAAGTTACCCAGACAGGGGACCTACGGAGGTCTTTGTCGAAATTGTTTTGTAGTGTTATCAAGGAGAAAATTTACATGTAGTCATAATGTTCCCAAAATCTATCAAAAAATTGTTACAAGAACTTTCCTTTTAAGTGAGGTATTTCAAAAATGGAATAATTTTCACAACTCATATGGACAGTAGCAATGTGCCAATTAGATATTAATCTGGTAGGTGCTCACACAGAAAATAAACACAAACTGAAAATAATCTCAGAGTTATTTGTGCAAACAAAGTCTAATTCAGTGAAACTTCTTTGATCACAGGTAAGTGTCGTCGTAACTGCCGCCCGCTTCACGTCTGCTGCGCAGCGAGCTACCTTAATTTAAGTATTAACTGTATTTTTCTTACTTGTCACTTCTTCTTCCGTGTGCTTTTGCTTTTAGGAAGCTTTAATTGTCGAGTGCTAGTGATAGTGTTCCATAGATTTCGTGTTTGTTTTGAATACAGTCAGAGAGTCCCTTTAGTCAGCCACAGTGCCAGTAGTGTCAGTGTCGTCGTAACTGCCGCCTACTTCACGTCTGCTGTGCAGCGAGCTACCTTAACTTAAGTATTAACTGTATTTTTCTTAATTGTCACTTCTTCTTCCGTGTGTTTTTGCTTTTAGGAAGCTTTAATTGTCGAGTGCTAGTAATAGTGTTCCACAGATTTCGTGTTTGTTTTGAATACAGTCAGAGAGTCCCTTTAGTCAGCCATAGTGCCAGTAGTGTCAGTGTCGTCGTAACGGCCGCCTACTTCACGTCTGCTGTGCAGCGAGCTACCTTAACTTAAGTATTAACTGTATTTTTCTTACTTGTCACTTCTTCTTCCGTGTGTTTTTGCTTTTAGGAAGCTTTAATTGTCGAGTGCTAGTAATAGTGTTCCACAGATTTCGTGTTTGTTTTGAATACAGTCAGAGAGTCCCTTTAGTCAGCCATAGTGCCAGTAGTGTCAGTGTCGTCGTAACTGCCGCCTGCTTCACGTCTGCTGCGCAGCGAGCTACCTTAATTTAAGTATTAACTGTATTTTTCTTACTTGTCACTTCTTCTTCCGTGTGTTTTTGCTTTTAGGAAGCTTTAATTGTCGAGTGCTAGTAATAGTGTTCCATAGATTTCGTGTTTGTTTTGAATACAGTCAGAGAGTCCCTTTAGTCAGTCTGAGTCTCCTTAGTCAACCATAGTGCCCGCAGTACTAGTGTTTGTTTGCAATACAGTCCAGAGACAGGTAGTGCTATTTTCATTGTTTTCTGCAAGAAGTGTCTAGCAACCACAGTTTAGTCAACTATCAGCCGCCTTTAGTGAATTAGCAGTCTAGTTCAAAGTTGATTAACAATCTACAGTAAATTGATTCCTTAGGATGGACAGGATGTGTGACTGCTGTGTACGGACGCAGGAGGAGCTAGCCACTGTTTGCGAACAGCTGAGCGTGTTGATGGCCGCAGTCAGCCGTCTTCAGGCTGCTGCCTCGGAGTGTAGCGGCAGTGGGGAGTCTGGTGCGTCGCATGGTACACCCCAGGTGTTACATGCTTCACCCACTGTCCCTGCTGTCGAGACATCTTCGCGGGTACCGGGAGCGGTTGGGCCACCCTGCCCCCAAGTGGAGTGGCGGGTTCAGCGGCGTTCGCGGCGCACGAGGTGGAGGGTCGATGTGGAGGCTCGCCATGTGGCATCGCCCGCTCTGCCTGTGAGTGGACATGTGGACGCTCCTTCAGCAAGGTCCGAGCAGGCACACGGGGGGAAGGGTTTATTAGTGATTGGGAGCTCCAACGTTAGGCGGGTGATGGAGTTGTTGTTGTTGTTGTGGTCTTCAGTCCTGAGACTGGTTTGATGCAGCTCTCCATGCTAATCTATCCTGTGCAAGCTTCTTCATCTCCCAGTACCTACTGCAACCTACATCCTTCTGAATCTGCTTAGTGTATGCATCTCTTGGTCTCCCCCTACGATTTTTACCCTCCACGCTGCCCTCCAATACTAAATTGGTGATCCCTTGATGCCTCAGAACATGTCCTACCCACTGATCCCTTCTTCTGGTCAAGTTGTGCCACAAACTCCTCTTCTCCCCAATCCTGTTCAGTACCTCCTCATTAGTTATGTGATCTACCCATCTAATCTTCAGCATTCTTCTGTAGCACCACATTTCGAAAGCTTCTATTCTCTTCTTGTCCAAACTATTTATCGTCCACGTTTCACTTCCATACATCGCTACACTCCATACAAATACTTTCAGAAAAGACTTCCTGACACTTAAATCTATACTCGATGTTAACAAATTTCTCTTCTTCAGAAACGCTTTCCTTGCCATTGCCAGTCTACATTTTATATCCTCTCTACTTCGACCATCATCAGTTATTTTGCTCCCCAAATAGCAAAACTCCTTTACTACTTTAAGTGTCTCATTTCCTAATCTAATACCCTCAACATCACCCGACTTAATTCGACTACATTCCATTATCCTCGTTTTGCTTTTGTTGATGTTCATCTTATATCCTCCCTTCAAGACACCATCCATTCCATTCAACTGCTCTTCCAAGTCCTTTGCTGTCTCTGACAGAATTACAATGTCATCGGCGAACCTCAAAGTTTTTATTCCTTCTCCATGGATTTTAATACCTACTCCGAATTTTTCTTTTGTTTCCTTTACTGCTTGTTCAATATACAGATTGAATAACATCGGGGAGAGGCTACAACCCTGTCTTACTCCCTTCCCAACCACTGCTTCCCTTTCATGTCCCTCGACTCTTATAACTGCCATCTGGTTTCTGTACAAATTGTAAATAGCCTTTCGCTCCCTGTATTTTACCCCTGCCACCTTTAGAATTTGAAAGAGAGTATTCCAGTCAACATTGTCAAAAGCTTTCTCTAAGTCTACAAATGCTAGAAACGTAGGTTTGCCTTTTCTTAATCTTTCTTCTAAGATAAGTCGTAAGGTCAGTATTGCCTCACGTGTCCCAGTATTTCTACGGAATCCAAACTGATCTTCCCCGAGGTCGGCTTCTACTAGTTTTTCCATTCGTCTGTAAAGAATTCGTGTTAGTATTTTGCAGCTGTGGCTTATTAAACTGATTGTTCGGTAATTCTCACATCTGTCAACACCTGCTTTCTTTGGGATTGGAATTATTATATTCTTCTTGAAGTCTGAGGGTATTTCGCCTGTTTCATACATCTTGCTCACCAGATGGTAGAGTTTTGTCAGGACTGGCTCTCCCAAGGCCGTCAGTAGTTCCAATGGAATGTTGTCTACTCCGGGGGCCTTGTTTCGACTCAGGTCTTTCAGTGCTCTGTCAAACTCTTCACGCAGTATCGTATCTCCCATTTCATCTTCATCTACATCCTCTTCCATTTCCATAATATTGTCCTCAAGTACATCGCCCTTGTATAGACCCTCTATATACTCCTTCCACCATTCTGCTTTCCCTTCTTTGCTTAGAACTGGGTTTCCATCTGAGCTCTTGATGTTCATACAAGTGGTTCTCTTATCTCCAAAGGTCTCTTTAATTTTCCTGTAGGCAGTATCTATCTTACCCCTAGTAAGATAAGCCTCTACATCCTTACATTTGTCCTCTAGCCATCCCTGCTTAGCCATTTTGCACTTCCTGTCGATCTCATTTTTGAGACGTTTGTATTCCTTTTTGCCTGCTTCATTTACTGCATTTTTATATTTTCTCCTTTCATCAATTAAATTCAATATTTCTTCTGTCACCCAAGGATTTCTACTAGCCCTCGTCTTTTTACCTACTTGATCCTCTGCTGCCTTCACTACTTCATCCCTCAAAGCTACCCATTCTTCTTCTACTGTATTTCTTTCCCCCATTCCTGTCAATTGTTCCCTTATGCTCTCCCTGAAACTCTGTACAACCTCTGGTTCTTTCAGTTTATCCAGGTCCCATCTCCTTAAATTCCCACCTTTTTGCAGTTTCTTCAGTTTTAATCTACAGGTCATAACCAACAGATTGTGGTCAGAGTCCACATCTGCCCCTGGAAATGTCTTACAATTTAAAACCTGGTTCCTAAATCTCTGTCTTACCATTATATAATCAATCTGATACCTTTTAGTATCTCCAGGGTTCTTCCATGTATACAACCTTCTATCATGATTCTTAAACCAAGTGTTAGCTATGATTAAATTGTGCTCTGTGCAAAATTCTACCAGGCGGCTTCCTCTTTCATTTCTTAGCCCCAATCCATATTCACCTACTACTTTTCCTTCTCTCCCTTTTCCTACACTCGAATTCCAGTCACCCATGACTATTAAATTTTCGTCTCCCTTCACAATCTGAATAATTTCTTTTATTTCATCATATATTTCTTCAATTTCTTCGTCATCTGCAGAGGTAGTTGGCATATAAACTTGTACTACTGTAGTAGGTGTGGGCTTCGTATCTATCTTGGCCACAATAATGCGTTCACTAAGCTGTTTGTAGTAGCTTACCCGCGTTCCTATTTTCCTATTCATTATTAAACCTACTCCTGCATTACCCCTATTTGACTTTGTGTTTATAACCCTGTAGTCACCTGACCAGAAGTCTTGTTCCTCCTGCCACCGAACTTCACTAATTCCCACTATATCTAACTTTAACCTATCCATTTCCCTTTTCAAATTTTCTAACCTACCTGCCCGATTAAGGGACCTGACATTCCACGCTCCGATCCGTAGAATGCCAGTTTTCTTTCTCCTGATAACGACATCCTCTTGAGTAGTCCCCGCCCGGAGATCCGAATGGGGGACTATTTTACCTCCGGAATATTTTACCCAAGAGGACGCCATCATCATTTAATCATACAGTAAAGCTGCATGCCCTCGGGAAAAATTACGGCCGTAGTTTCCCCTTGCTTTCAGCCGTTCGCAGTACCAGCACAGCAAGGCCGTTTTGGTTATTGTTACAAGGCCAGATCAGTCAATCATCCAGACTGTTGCCCTTGCAACTACTGAAAAGGCTGCTGCCCCTCTTCAGGAACCACACGTTTGTCTGGCCTCTCAACAGATACCCCTCCGTTGTGGTTGTACCTACGGTACGGCTATCTGTATCGATGAGGCACGCAAGCCTCCCCACCAACGGCAAGGTCCATGGTTCATGGGGGGGGGGGGGTGATGGAGCCCCTTAGGGAAATAGCGGAAAGGTCGGGGAAGAAGGCCAGTGTTCACTCTGTCTGCTTGCCGGGGGGTCTCATCCGAGATATGGAGAAGGCCCTGCCGGCGGCGATAGAGAGCACTCGGTGCACCCAACTGCAAATTGTTGCTCATGTCGGCACCAATGACTCCTGCCGTCTGGGTTCAGAGGTCATCCTCAGTTCGTACAGGTGGTTGGCGGAATCGCGGTCCTCTGGTTTGGAGCCAAGTGGAAGGCTTAAACCAGAGGCTCAGACGGTTCTGCGGAGATCTGGGGTGCAAATTTCTCGACCTCCGCTGGAGATATGTAAGGTACCCCTGAATAGGTCAGGCGTGCACTACACGCCGTAAGCGGCTACAAGGGTAGCGGAGTACTTGTGGAGTGCACATGGGGGTTTTTTAGGTTAGAGAATTCCCTCCCTAGGCCCGACAAGACGACTCCTGAGACGCGGCATGGTAGGAATAGGCAAAATGCAACAGGGAATAACAATATTAATGTGCTAATAGTAAACTGCAGGAGCGTCTATAGAAAGGTCCCAGAACTGCTCTCATTAATAAACAGTCACAACGCCCATATAGTACTAGGGACAGAAAGTTGGCTGAAACCAGACGTAAACAGTAATGAAATCCTAAACTCAGATTGGAATGTATACCGCAGAGACAGGCTGGACAGCGAAGGGGGAGGCGTGTTTATAGCGATAAGAAGTGCAATAGTTTCGAAGGAAATTGACAGAGATTCGAAATGTGAAATGATTTGGGTCAAGGTCACAGTTCAAGCAGGCTCAGACATGGTAATTGGATGTCTCTATAGGCCCCGTGGCCCAGCAGCTGTTGTGGCTGAGCACCTGAAGGATAATTTGGAAAATATTTCGAGTAGATTTCCCCACCATGTTATAGTTCTGGGTGGAGATTTTAATTTTCCGGATATAGACTGGGAGACTCAAACGTTCATAACGGGTGGCAGGGACAAAGAATCCAGTGAAATTTTTTTAAGTGCTTTATCTGAAAACTACCTTGAGCAGTTAAACAGAGAACCGACTCGTGGCGATAACATATTAGACCTTCTGGTGACCAACAGACCCGAACTATTTGAAACAGTTAACGCAGAAGAGGGAATCAGCGATCATAAAGCGGTTACTGCATCGATGATTTCAGCCGTAAATAGAAATATTAAAAAAGGTAGGAAGATTTTTCTGTTTAGCAAAAGTGACAAAAAGCAGATTACGCAGTACCTGATGGCTCAACACAAAAGTTTTGTCTCAAGTACAGATAGTGTTGAGGATCAGTGGACAAAGTTCAAAACCATCGTACAATATGCGTTAGATGAGTATGTGCCAAGCAAGATCGTAAGAGATGGAAAAGAGCCACCGTGGTACAACAACCGAGTTAGAAAACTGCTGCGTAAGCAAAGGGAACTTCACAGCAAATATAAACATAGCCAAAGCCTTGCAGACAAACAAAAATTACACGAAGCGAAATGTAGTGTGAGGAGGGCTATGCGAGAGGCGTTCAATGAATTCGAAAGTGAAGTTCTATGTACTGACTTGGCAGAAAATCCTAAGAAATTTAGGTCTTATGTCAAAGCGGTAGGTGGATCAAAACACAATGTCCAGACACTCTGTGACCAAAATTGTACTGAAACAGAGGATGACAGACTAAAGGCCGAAATACTAAATGTGTTTTTCCAAAGCCGTTTCACAGAGGAAGACTGCACTGTAGTTCCTTCTCTAGATTGTCGTACAGATGACAAAATGGTATATATCGAAATAGACGACAGAGGGATAGAGAAACAATTAAAATCGCTCAAAAGAGGAAAGGCCGCTGGACCTGATGGGATACCAGTTCGATTTTACACAGAATACGCGAAGGAACTTGCCCCCCTTCTTGCAGCGGTGTACCGTAGGTCTATAGAAAAGCGTAGCGTACCAAAGGATTGGAAAAGGGCACAGGTCATCCCCGTTTTCAAGAAGGGACGTCGAACAGATGTGCAGAACTATAGACCTATATCTCTAACTTCGATCAGTTGTAGAATTTTGGAACACGTATTATGTTCGAGTATAATGTCTTTTCTGGAGACTAGAAATCTACTCTGTAGGAATCAGCATGGGTTTCGAAAAAGTCGGTCGTGAGAAACCCAGCTCGCGCTATTCGTCCACGGGACTCAGAGGGCCATAGACACGGGTTCACAGGTAGATGCCATGTTTCATGACTTCCGCAAGGCATTCGATACAGTTCTCCACAGTCGTTTAATGAACAAAGTAAGAGCATATGGTCTATCAGACTAATTGTGTGATTGGATTGAAGAGTTCCTAGATAACAGAACGCAGCATGTCATTCTCAATGGAGAGAAGTCTTCCAAAGTAAGAGTGATTTCAGGTGTGCCGCAGGGGAGTGTCATAGGACCGTTGCTATTCACAATATACATAAATTACCTTGTGGATGACATTGGAAGTTCACTGAAGCTTTTTGCAGATGATGCTGTGGTGTATCGAGAGGTTGTAACAATGGAAAATTGTACTGAAATGCAGGAAGATCTGCAGCGAATTGACGCATGGTGCAGGGAATGGCAATTGAATCTCAATGTATACAAGTGTAATGTGCTGCCAATACACAGAAAGATAGATCCCTTATCATTTAGCTACAAAATAGCAGGTCAGCAACTGGAAGCAGTTAATTCCATAAATTATCTAGGAGTACGCATTAGGAGTGATTTAAAATGGAATGATCATATAAAGTTGATTGTCGGTAAAGCAGATGCCAGACTGAGATTCATTGGAAGAATCCTAAGGAAATGCAATCTGAAAACAAAGGAAGTAGGTTACAGTATGCTTGTTCGCCCACTGCTTGAATACTGCTCAGCAGTGTGGCATCCGTATCAGATAGGGGTGACAGAAGCAAGAATAATAGCAGCATACAAAAGAAACAGATAAGTAGTCTTTTTGTACTTCATTCACGTAACCAACCAACAAACAACAAAGATAAATCAAAGATTAGATTAGATTAGATTAATACTTGTTCCATAGATCATGAATACGACAGTTTGTAATGATGTGGAACATGTCAGGTTAATAAAATATGTCTGTACAAGATATTACATTACACAAACTATTGCATAACACTAATGTTTAAGTTGTCGTTGTTGTTTCTTTTCCCCTTAATTTATATATAAAAATTCAGCTAATAAGTAGAAGGAGTTGTCATCTAGAAATTCTTTGAATTTATTTTTAAATGTTAGTTGGCTATCTGTCAGGCTTTTGATGCTGTTTGGTAGGGGACCAAAGACTTTTGTGGCAGCATAATTTACCCCTTTCTGTGCCAAAGTCAGATTTAACCCTGCATAGTGAAGATCATCCTTTCTACTCGTGTTATAGCTATGCACACTGCTATTACTTTTGAACTGGGTTGGATTATTAACAACAAATTTCATAAGTGAATATACAGGGTGTTTCAAAAATGACCGGTATATTTGAAACGGCATTAAAAACTAAACGAGCAGCGATAGAAATACACCGTTTGTTGCAATATGCTTGGGACAACAGTACATTTTCAGGCAGACAAACTTTCGAAATTACAGTAGTTACCAGTTTCAACAACAGATGGCGCTACGGTCTGGGAAACTCTATAGTACGATATTTTCCACATATCCACCATGCGTAGCAATAATATGGCGTAGTCTCTGAATGAAATTACCCGAAACCTTTGACAACGTGTCTGGCGGAATGGCTTCACATGCAGATGAGATGTACTGCTTCAGCTGTTCAATTGTTTCTGGATTCTGGCGGTACACCTGGTCTTTCAAGTGTCCCCACAGAAAGACATCACAGGGGTTCATGTCTGGCGAATAGGGAGGCCAATCCACGCCACCTCCTGTATGTTTCGGATAGCCCAAAGCAATCACACAATCATCGAAATATTCATTCAGGAAATTAAAGACGTCGGCCGTGCGATGTGGCCGGGCACCGTCTTGTGTAAACCACGAGGTGTTCACAGTGTCGTCTAAGTCAGTTAGTACCGCCACAAATTCACGAAGAATGTCCAGATAGCGTGATGCAGTAATCGTTTCGGATCTGAAAAATGGGCCAATGATTCCTTTGGAAGACATGGCGGCCCAGACCAGTACTTTTTGAGGATGCAGGGACGATGGGACTGCAACATGGGGCCTTTCGGTTCCCCATATGCGCCAGTTCTGTTTATTGACGAAGCCGTCCAGGTAAAAATAAGCTTCGTCAGTAAACCAAATGCTGCCCACATGCATATCGCCGTCATCAATCGTGTGCACTATATCGTTAGCGAACGTCTCTCGTACAGCAATGGTAGCGGCGCTGAGGGGTTGCCGCATTTGAATTTTGTATGGATAGAGGTGTAAACTCTGGCGCATGAGACGATACGTGGACGTTGGCGTCATTTGGACCGCAGCTGCAACACGGCGAACGGAAACCCGAGGCCGCTGTTGGATCACCTGCTGCACTAGCTGCGCGTTGCCCTCTGTGGTTGCCGTACGCGGTCGCCCTACCTTTCCAGCACGTTCACCCGTCACGTTCCCAGTCCGTTGAAATTTTTCAAACAGATCCTTTATTGTATCGCTTTTTGGTCCTTTGGTTACATTAAACCTCCGTTGAAAACTTCGTCTTGTTGCAACAACACTGTGTTCTAGGCGGTGGAATTCCAACACCAGAAAAATCCTCTGTTCTAAGGAATAAACCATGTTGTCTATAGCACACTTGCACGTTGTGAACAGCACATGCTTACAGCAGAAAGACGACGTACAGAATGGCGCACCCACAGACTGCGTTGTCTTCTATATCTTTCACATCACTTGCAGCACCATCTGTTGTTGAAAATTGTAACTACTGTAATTTCGAAAGTTTGTCCGCCTGAAAATGTACTGTTGTCCCAAGCATATTGCAACAAACGGTGTATTTCTATCGCTGCTCGTTTAGTTTTTATTGCCGTTTCAAATATACCGGTCATTTTTGAAACACCCTGTATATACTGTGAGGTTACTGTGAGGATCCCTAGATCCTTAAATAGATGTCTGCAGGATGACTGTGGGTGGTCTCCAGCAATTATTCTGATTACACGTTTTTGAGCAATGAATACTTTTCTACTCAACGATGAATTACCCCAGAATATGATGCCATACGAAAGCAGCGAATGAAAGTAGGCATAGTAAGCTAATTTACTGAGATTCTTATCACCAAAATTTGCAATAACCCTAATAGCATATGTAGCTGAACTCAGATGTTTCAGCAGACCATGAATGTGTTGCTTCCAGTTTAACCTCTCATCAATGGACACACCTAAAATTTTTGAAAATTCTACCTTAGCTACAGACTTCCGTCCAAAGTCTATATTTATTACTGGAGTTGTGCCATTTACTGTACGGAACTGTATATACCATGTTTTATCAAAATTTAAAGAGAGTCCGTTTGCTGAGAACCACTTAATAATTTTGTGAAAAACACAATTTACAATTACATCACTAGTTCTTGGTTTTTGGATGTTATTACTATACTTGCATCATCAGCTAAAAGAACTAACTTTGCATCTTCATCAATGTGGAATGGTAAGTCATTAATGTATATCAAGAACAGTGATTTCCCTAAATCACTCCAGGCAAATGCCGGGATGGTTCCTCTGAAAGGGCACGGCCGACTTCCTTCCCCATCCTTCCCTAATCCGATGAGACCGATGACCACGCTGTCTGGTCTCCTTCCCCAAACCAACCAACCAACCTATATCAAGAACAGTAAAGGACCTAAGACTGAACCCTGTGGGACCCCGTACTTGATAGCCCCCCAGTTTGAGGAATCAGCTGTTGTTTTAACATTACATGAACCCTTTATTTCAACTTTCTGCATTCTTCCAGTTAAGGGGCTCCGGAAAGGCTCAAAATCATGAAAAGTTCAATTTTTACTTTTTTGCGTTTTCTGAATCTGCAGACTATTACCTTTTAATAGATATATAATTTATTCAATTCTGAAGACTACAACTATTTTTAAATTTTTTTTAAAATGTGTTCTACATGGGCGTGACCCACTGTGGCGCTGTTAAACTGCTGTCAAATGGTGTTATTATTAACGTCCGTGTTCATCAGGTACATTTTAGTGATGTGAGATAAAGTATGTGTTGTGGCTAACCTGTGATGGTTCAATATACATCGCTGGTGTGATTGTCGATTGTTTCATGTTTATTTACTCTGTCGTTATCTCGAAAATATTTGTAATTAATTCTGTTTCTTGAGTCTCTGTTTTGTTGAAGTATAATAATGAGTAAAAGTAAAGTTATTAGAAATCCTCTGAAGGCTTTTAAGAAAAGGAGAAATGTTGGAAAGCCAAAGGTATGTGTTATTACTGTAAACAATAAAGACGATAACCAAGTGAGTGAACCTAACCTCTCAAGTACACCTGCCTATAGCAGTCAAAGTGGGAAAGAAAATACTTCACAGAAGAGGCTTGGTTCAATGAGTGAAAACTATGAATGTTTTATGGGCGAATCGGATGTGAATGAAATATTTGATATGTCGGTTCTCAAAGGAATTTTTTCAAACTGTGTAAGATGTATTCATTGTAGTGAAGTTGGTCTGGAACTCTCCATAATAAAGCACGTAGGACTTGCAAGTGAAATACAACTGAAATGTGATAAGTGTTCATACATGACCACCTTTTGGAACAGTGTTGCAGTAACTGCAACTGAAGAAAATGGTAGCAAAATCTACGAACACAACATTAGATTTGTTTATTCCTTGCGTTCAGTTGGTAAGGGTGCTACTGCAGGTGCAATTTTCTGTGGCATCATGAATCTTCCAAATCCCCCAACCAAGTTTACGACCTATAATAAATTAATAGGGTCTAAAGTAGAAGATGTCTGTATAGAATCTATGAAGAACGCTGTGGAAGAGGCAGTAATGGAAAATAATGGTAACAGAGATTGGACCGCAGCGTTCGATGGTACCTGGCATAAACTGGGACACACATCTCTTCATGGTGTAGTATCTGCCACCAGTATGTATACAGGGAAAGTTTTAGATGTAGCAGTAAGATCAAAGTATTGTAGATGTCCACAAAAATATAAAGGTACACATGAAAATAATTGCAAAGCTAACTATAGTGGCAGTAGTGGAGGAATGGAAGTGGCTGGTGTTGCCAGTATATTCCAGCGTTCTGAGGCGTGTGATAAAGTGCGATATGTTAATTACCTTGGTGACGGTGATTCTAAAAGTTTCAAACATGTTCAAGGACTGAAGCCCTATGGTGATGATGTTGTAGTGCAGAAATTTGAGTGTATTGGACACGTACAGAAGCGAATGGGAACAAGACTTCGGCGACTGAAAGCTTCGTACAAAAAACAAAAACTCAGTGATGGTAAAGGGTTGGATGGGAAGGGAAGGTTAACTGACAGTGTAATTGACAAAATACAGAACTATTATGGAATGGCTATTAGGCAAAATACACAAAGTGTCGACGAAATGAAGAAGGCTGTTTGGGCTCTTTTTTTTCATACTTCTTCAACCGATGAAAATCCCCAACATAGCTTGTGTCCCAAAGAAGAAGACAGTTGGTGTAAATATAACAAAGGATTGCTAACTGGTGAAGTGTACACTCATAAGCATAGTCTGCCTCATGCAATAATGGAGGTGGTAAAACCTATTTTCAGAGACTTAGCAGCACCTGAACTGTTGAAAAAGTGTATTCACGGAAAAACTCAAAACCCCAATGAAAGTGTAAATAGTGTTATATGGTCGAGAATCCCCAAGACTGTATTTGTTGGAATAGAAACACTTCACTTTGGTGTGTATGATGCTGTTGCGACTTTCAATGATGGCAGCGTTGTAAGGTGCAAGGTATTTAGAAATATGGGAATGAAGATAGGTTCTAACATGGTACGAGCGATGCTTGCTTTAGACAAGGAACGCCTTCGGGCTGCAGACAGGGCTGTAAAGAGTCTAGAAATACAAGCAAGAGTAAACAGGAGGAGGAACAAGAGGAAGCTGGAGGAGGAGTTTGCAGAGGATGAAGATAATCCATCCTATGGACCTGGAATGCACTAAAAAGTTAATCCAATCTTTGTCGCTAGATTTCCAAAACTTTTATTTTCTCATACTAATTACATGTTTTCTAAGGATCTTCCAAACATATTTGTTTCAAACTTTCAGTAAATGTTACACAATACCTTCTGCATAATTTAACACAGCCTTTTTCCAAAAAAACTGTATATTTTTGAATATATAAATAAAAAATTGCAAAAAAATGTTGTGAATTTCCATTACAATTGAAAAAAAATCATCTTTAATAACTGAACTAAAATTTTGTAAAATCCCTGTGTTAAGTTGTAGCCCATATTCCAATAAATAATCTGTAAAAAGTTCAACTTCCTACCTCAAATACTTTGTGAGGAAAGATGTAATTTATAAGCGTTATTTTAACATTGCAAGTATAGGGCGTTCCGGAGCCCCTTAAGTATGAATTAAACCATTTGTGCACTGCCCCACGCAAACCATAATGATTTAGCTTATCTAAAAGAATTCCATTATTTACACAATCAAAGGCTTTTGAGAGATCACAAAAAATACCAATGGGTGATGTCCAGTTATTCAGAGCATTTAATATTTGATCAGTGAAAGCGTATATAGCATTTTCTGTTGAAAAGCCTTTCTGAAAACTAAACTGACATTTTATTAGTATTTTATTTTTACAAATATGGGAGGTTTAATGAAATGAGGAAATTTCATTAAAGAAGAGTAATAATAATCAGTTAGTTTTTTTTAAATTTGTTTTTTAGTTAATTTGCCTTTCCTTCCTTCTGTCAGTACGTACGAACTTTGTTGTAGAACGTCTTATTAATGTGTGGTAATAAAAAATGCATTTTCAAAAGAATTACATACATTTAAAATTACGTGAACTCATATTAACTGATTAGGAATATTTAGTTGAAAATTAAATCCTTTACATAATTCGGCCTTGGCACACATTTTCTAAATGCAGTGGGTTTTTTCTTTAAATATTTACTGAATTCTTTCCCGGCGTTAGCTATGGAACACAAGACTGTCTCTATTAGCAGAAAATGGTTAAATATTGCCAAGACGACGTTTAATTATCACTGATATAACACACTTGACTATACATTTAAGTTATTTGAAAGAACCAAAATTGTTAAATTTCAACATTAACTATCCGCCTATGAATTCACAAATCCGTCAGTCTCAGGATCGCTGTAAAAGAAGAACATTTTCTTAATTCACTGCTAATTTTTATCTGTTCCCGATTTACGGGTTTAGTTAATTTTTCTTAGCGGAACAATTTTTTTTAAATGTGCCGCCGCTGCAAATCGTTCGGTCGCGGCACAGCCCAGCAACACCGCTAAAAATGCTGAAAATTCTTTAAATAAATATTATAGATGACATGGGCAAGCTAATTTACATTAATAATACACACATTTGATAAATTATGATGTATTTATACCACAACAATAATTCAACTTACATTAGTTTGTAATTTCTGCTCTAATGGCGGCTAAATCTCGATACAGACAAATGAAGTGTACCCATTCATAAAATACTTCGTCACAGCTTCCTCTCGCCTTCAACTCTACAGGGAGATGACCAAAGAATCCACAGTACGTGGTGCTTTTATACTACTGCTGACTATTAACATTTCTTTGCAATCTTACGACATTATTTTCGTCTGTGGCTGAATTTTACATTTTTATCGCAGATACTGACACATTTCACAATTATATTATGAATATAGAAATATTACCAACCTAAATACATAGAGAATATTACTACAAAAAATATTACAATAATGACGAATGTCCTTTACACAAAATTAAATGATATTTTTTGTTAAATAATTACAGTATTTACAAATTGCTTTTTAGCGGCGTATATGGTACAAATAAATTTTAGTTTATAAATAGTGTGAGTTTGCCAGGGAACGTTACATTGCCCCCTGGCAGCATTTGGCAAAGAGTTTTTATACTTTGACACAATGGTGCCAGTAACGTTCTTTACAATTCCGTATTTTTTTTATGGAATGGCTCTTTTAATTAGTCCCAGGGTTATATATGTTCATGGCTCCCCCATTTGGGCGAAGGCAGACAGGAAACCTGGGCAAAACTGTGCCGGAGCCCAGCCATCCCAGTTGGTTTATGATTAATCTTGTCTCTTTAACAGTCATTCTTTTGAATTGATTTAGCAGTTTGTCATCAACGGTTACATAATATCACAGTCACATACAGTTCAACGAAAGTTTTTTGTGTGTGATTAACAACTCGTTATTATTAATTTTGCGATATACTGCAAGGTCACTTGTCCTAGGATACATCACTTAGTTTTTTGAAATAATTTAGCACAACGTCACTTTTCATAATGTTCCCACTACCTACATGTTACAAATCCATTTCCTACATTTGTTGGTGTTCATTTTCTCTTATCAGTTTACGGATATACATAATAAATGTTCAATGTTTATCAAAAATGGAGTCATTGACATGTTATGCAGTTTGTGTAAATATTTTGGAAAATGTCAATAATGCTATAGTTGGTGAGCGGTGCGGAGTGATTGTTGAACGGCGCTCGGCGCGGCGCGTTGGCTCCGTGTAGGTCACTGCCCCCGGTGTTGACAGCTACGGCGCGGAGAGGCGTGTGGCTGTCTGGTCTGCTACGGGCTGCTGCGGCCGCTGCATGGCTGAGGTAGCCGGATGCGCGTTGTATATCAGCTCGCCCGTGTGACATCTTCTTGCAGTGCTCCAGCAAACATGCAACAAGTTGACAAACAGTGTACTACCCTTATGGGCATTTTTCCTGCTGTGGGAAAAAAACGCACACAGTTATTGGCAGTTATTATTCAGTAGGCCTTCACTTGTCTGGTTTGCACAATGTTTCGATGTCATAGTAACACGTTTTATGGGCACACAATATTTTTTCACCATGTCATGACTTGTCATTAGTAACACGCAAGTTTTCACCTTAGGACAAAATGTATCTCTGTAGTCAATGCGCTTTTCTGGCGTCCCTTGACACACAAAGAGTTATAGTTTGACACTAACTTGGTCCACCGTCCGTTATCGGCTCACTGTTCGTGTCGTGCTAGTTCCTTGTCCACTTGCACACACGGCGATGATACAGTTTCTTATTGCTTGTACAACACAACTTCGTGACGTATTGCTGCAGGTTTAACAGTCACTGTTTGTCTCTGCCACACAATACTGCACTTTTGTTTCAGTTTTTTTATTTACAATGTCCGTTGTGCAATTTTTTTTAACGGCACATTCGTAACTTCTTTGTTCGCTCTTTACCAAGGTGTGTTATTTGCGTACATGGTAACAAATATTAAAATTTCGTGTTAGTTTGCCCAAAAATCATCTATATTTATGTTCGAGTAGATTTTATTTGTGCATTCCAGCCGGATTCAGGCATATTGTTCAATAACTCCTTTGAAATTATGTCTCACTTTACTTGCAAGGTCCTACGTAACTACAGTGTAGTCTCTGTAGGCTAAAATTGACTTGGACTGTATCAGGCTAGCTCTTTTTTACTGATTGAATCTGCACATGCTTCAATTGAAGCTTCTTTGTGCGTAACTTTGCGTTACTTAAATTTGCAATAAGTTTGCCTCCCATGGTGCCCTCGGGTCACTACTGGGTGCATTATTCTCTTTGATAACACTGGTTTGATAATAAGGTTCTCAGGGTCTCATATTTCTGATATTATTCTGGGTTCGAATCTGTCAATCTGACAGCTACATATATACACATATACATATCACAGAAAAGATTGTACAAAGAAATATTTCAAGTTTGACACACATATAGAATATTATGCAGTACACAAACTAATCACTACTAAAATGTTCCTCCTCACTGATCTCTGTCACAATTTAACACTATAAATAATTGCACTAATCAGGTTATCTGTGCAGACATTTAGAGCATGTTTAAGCTAACACTAATTAAAAGAAGACATAACACAAATATTCATAAACAAAAGAGAAAGTCAATCATATTCTTATAACTAAATACTTCTACACTAGTACATTATCTCTACAGATCACACATCATTAATGTTCATTCATTTTCAAAAGAAAGGTGTCCACATAGGACTATTAGTCATTTACTGTAGGAATATTTTTACATCCTTATGCGGATACAGTCCCCGTACTCTCCGTGATTGGGGATCTGCTAAGAGATAGCTACTATTTCCTTCTTGGACTAAGGAATGGAGTATGAGGCTCGACAGTAGGTTTTGTGAGGCTTCACCTCGATATTGTACTGATATCCCTTAACAATTCCTGGTCGTTCTAAAAATACATCTGGATAGTTAGATAATAACTGTACCAAATCCTGCTGTTGCATTGAGTTCAAATTTTCGGACTCTGATACTTTGTTCACAAGTGCGTCCACATTTGCTTTTAATTGATCACTTTGTACATCTGGATAATAGAGATTTTGTCCTAGACAATGATTGTCTAAATGTAGTATCCACTGATTCCTAAATTTTATATTAATAACATTACAATTAGGCACAGGTACCTCTTCAGATCTGAGCATGGACAATTCTATCCTCCTACCAGCGTTCATCAAACTTAATTTTCCCCGAGAAAGGTCGATTACTGCGTCCCTTTCTCTCAAAAAATCTACCCCCAAAATGCAGGCTACCTTTAAACCCTTTACTACCAGGAATGAGCACGCTATGGCTTCTTCCCCTATATACATCTCTACCCGCACTTGGAGTTTAATTATTTGTCGTTGTGCACTGATGGCTCCAGTGACTTTGCAGTTGTTCACAGGAAAAGTCAGCATACGCTTTTCTTTCCCCAGTACTCTGAATAAGTCCATACTCATGACACTGACAGTAGCACCTGTATCTACGATTGCTTGCACATCAATATTGTTAATTAAGATCTCTATTATCGCTTGTACTTTGTCTTTGTGTTCCTTTATGCACGTGGATGGTTCAGTTATTAATTCATGTCCCATCTGTACCCCGTCATTATACCTGAGGATACAGATTCCCGATGTTTTGTTCTGTGTCGGGCTGCTCTCACTCCAAACCTCAGCCGACGATGGAGAGCGTATCTCGGCTGAATCTAGTTTGTTGGATTATTACTGGTGGATGGGTGTGGCTGCTCTGTGTCGCTGACCTCCACTATGTGTAAGTTGTGTTGCGTCGGCCGCCACGGTTGCGCAATTGGCGCATTTTGTGGTGGCGGTCGGTTATTGTCATATCCTTCACTGTTTTGCCGGTCCGGACTGGGCCTCTGGTTCTGTGGCCAAGTTCGGTTTGCATCGTTATAGGTATTAGTGTTCCACGGCCCCCTGGCATTTTTCCATCTACTATTGCTTGGTGGGCCTGTTTCATATCCGTCATCGAACCTCCTTTTCCGGTCATTATTCACCGGCGGACTATTGCCGTTCCGGTCCCTACCTCTATTCCCGTTTTGTACATAATCTTGTCTCCTATTTTTACCTCCGCCGTTTCCATTATTTGGTGGAGGCGTGATATTTCGACCATTTCTGTAACCGTTTCCGTTACTTCTAGCCTGTTCAGAGGCTGCTTTAACATCCTCCTGAATCAGGTCAATTGAGTCCAGAACAGACAAGAAATGTTCTATGTCGTTCTCCGGTACGTATATAAGTTTTTCCCTTACGTGTATCGGCAAGCGTGATTTCAAAAGTCTGATCAAATCCCGGGACGAAATCTGCTCGTCCCAGTAACGGGTCTTATTAATGTACTTCTCAAAATATTTTCGCAAATTGCCTAATCGTGGAGAATACGGCTCTGGATTATATACCTCTTTCCGTAATCTCTCCTGAATACATGTTGACCAATATTTGGCCAAGAATGCCTTTTCAAATTGCTCATATGTATCGCAACTGTCAGCTGCTTCGGTTGCCCATAACGCAGCATCTCCTTGTATGTAAGACATAACGAACTGTATTTTCTGTGTATGACTCCAAACACTAGGCAAAATGTTTCTAAATCCCTTGATAAACACTACAGGGTGAACAGATTTCTTCTCCGTTGTAAAGATCTGAAACTGTCGGTTTCTAATCAGGCTTTCTTCAATCACTATTTTGGAGTGACATTAATTTGTTTCGCTAACATTGGTTGCCTGTTCTGTCTCGCAGTCGCAATTTTTTACTGCTGTATTTATAAGCCTATCATTGTTGGATCTGGCTGGCGTGACACGCCTGTGCGTCGCCGTGCAGCAAGCTGCTTTCTAGCTCGGCAAGACGACGGTTGACATTCCACTGCCACAGCGGAATGTCAGTGTGTACCGCCTTTTTTAGGTCCTGCATTTCCTCATTGGAGCCCACATCTTTGGCTTCAATCGGGGCGTGCACTTTCTCATCTATTTTTTTTATAAATTCGTTTTCAATTTTGTGCACTTGTTCGGACATTTTGTGCTCAATTACATGACTTGTGTCAATTTCTAATTGTTCCATCCTGTTAGCCAGTACACTGATTTCACCCACGATACTGGCGTTAGCCACTTGGATACTATCTACTCTTTCGCTCAGTTCTTGTACCGCTTTGGGTATGGTTTCATAGTTTTGTTTCAAACTAACAATCTCACTTTGCATAGCTTCCAAAGATTGCATTAACTGCAAATCTCTCTCATGCTGGCGTCGATCACGCTCTGCTTGTTCATGCATAAATGTAGCTTGGAAATTGAGCATGCGCTCGAACATAACTCTTAGTGATTGCACTTCCGACACCTCACCACTCTCTGGTCCGTGTCTAGTGCTTGTGGGTGGCACAGTATTTCTACCATCAACTGAATCACTGGCTGGCAGTGGCAACATTTCTTGCCCTTCTGCCCCCAGATTCTCACATTGTACTTCCTGAATTACGCCACTAACATTACTTTGTGCCTCACTTTCCAACTCGGTATCACTACTTGCTAACTGTTGTTCATTATCCATGTTTATATCTGTCTGACTACGCAACCTAACCATAGTCAACAAAAGAAACAAAATCTGAACTAAATATCCTAATACTCAGGTTTCACTGACATAATCACACAAGAAATGGTCATTTGTTGAAACACACTTATTATATACTACAATGACTAACTACTCAAATGTACTGTTATTTTTAGAAAAAAACACTAACAACAAGCACACCACTAATGATCCGAGAACACTGCACTGCGGCTACTTTACTACCCACAGGACAACTACACTGTAGCTTTACCTTTTGGTGATCTATCTTGGGTGCAGCTGCCCCCTGGTATTGTGGTAGGTAATTAATTTTTCGATATAATGAGCTCTCTTCTTCAGCTTGCCTCTGGGTATATAGTGTTCCCATGCAAAAAATCATATACAGGTATTACCACACAATATTGGTTAGGCAATACATACAATACATGAAAAAATTATTAGTTGTTCTCCAACAAAGTTCGACTATAATAATTCCCTAGTTATCTCATGGGTATTTTGTGGCCACTGCATATTCGAGCCCCACGCTGGGCGCCAATTTAATGAAATGAGGAAATTTCATTAAAGAATAATAATAATAATCAGTTAGTTTTTTTTAAATTTGTTTTTTAGTTAATTTGCCTTTCCTTCCTTCTGTCAGTACGTACGAACTTTGTTGTAGAACGTCTTATTAATGTGTGGTAATAAAAAATGCATTTTCAAAAGAATTACGTACATTTAAAATTACGTGAACTCATATTAACTGATTAAGAATATTTAGTTGAAAATTAAATCCTTTACATAATTCGGCCTTGGCACACATTTTCTAAATGCAGTGGGTTTTTTTCTTTAAATATTTACTGAATTCTTTCCCGGCGTTAGCTATGGAACACAAGACTGTCTCTATTAGCAGAAAATGGTTAAATATTGCCAAGACGACGTTTAATTATCACTGATATAACACACTTGACTATACATTTAAGTTATTTGAAAGAACCAAAATTGTTAAATTTCAACATTAACTATCCGCCTATGAATGCACAAATCCATCAGTCTCAGGATCGCTGTAAAAGAAGAACATTTTCTTAATTCACTGCTAATTTTTATCTGTTCCCGATTTACGGGTTTAGTTAATTTTTCTTAGCGGAACAATTTTTTTTAAATGTGCCGCCGCTGCAAATCGTTCGGTCGCGGCACAGCCCAGCAACACCGCTAAAAATGCTGAAAATTCTTTAAATAAATATTATAGATGACATGGGCAAGCTAATTTACATTAATAATACACACATTTGATAAATTATGATGTATTTATACCACAACAATAATTCAACTTACATTAGTTTGTAATTTCTGCTCTAATGGCGGCTAAATCTCGATACAGACAAATGAAGTGTACCCATTCATAAAATACTTCGTCACAGCTTCCTCTCGCCTTCAGCTCTACAGGGAGATGACCAAAGTATCCACAGTACGTGGTGATTTTATACTACTGCTGACTATTAACATTTCTTTGCAATCTTACGACATTATTTTCGTCTGTGGCTGAATTTTACATTTTTGTTATCGCAGATACTGACACATTTCACAATTATATTATGAATATAGAAATATTACCATCCTAAATACAGAGAGAATATTACTACAACAAATATTACAATAATGACGAATGCCCTTTACACAAAATTAAATGATATTTTTTGTTAAATAATTACAGTATTTACAAATTGCTTTTTAGCGGCGTATATGGTACAAATAAATTTTAGTTTATAAATAGTGTGAGTTTGCCAGGGAACGTTACAGAGGCTACTCTTGAATAAATTACTTTCTCAAAACGTTGTGATAGAGCTGTCAGAAGAGAGATTGGGCGGTAGTTGTTGACATCCGACATATTCCCCTTTTTATGCAATGGTTTTACAAACCATATTTCAGTCTATCGGGGAAAAGACCCTGCTCCAAAGAGCTATTACATTCGTGGCTGAGAATCCTACTTATCTGTGGGGAACAAGCTCTAAGTACCTTGCTGGAAATGCAATCAATTCCGCAAGAGCTTTTACTTTTCAGTGAGTTTATTATTTTACTGATTTCAGATGGAGAGGTTGGTGGAATTACAGTTGTTTCAAACTGCACAGGTATGGCCTCTTCTATTGGTAGACTTGCCTCTTCTAGTGAAGATCTAGATCCTATTTTCTCCACAACATTTAAAAAATGATTATTGAAAATATTTTCAATTTCTGATTGTTTGTTAGTACACTTGTCATTCAGTTTTATGGCACTAAAGTCTTCCTGTGCTCTTGGTTGCCCTGTTTCCCTTTCAATAATATTCCAAATTGCTTTAATTTTATTATCAGAGTTACTGATCTCAGACATGACACACATGCTTCTGGGCTTTTTAATAACTTTTCTTAGTACCGCACAATGTTGTTGTTGTGGTCTTCAGTCCTGAGACTGGTTTGATGCAGCTCTCCATGCTACTCTATCCTGTGCAAGCTTCTTCATCTCCCAGTACCTACTGCAACCTACATCCTTCTGAATCTGCTTAGTGTATTCATCTCTTGGTCTCCCTCTACGATTTTTACCCTCCACGCTGACCTCCAATGCTAAATTTGTGATCCCTTGATGCCTCAAAACATGTCCTACCAACCGATCCCTTCTTCTAGTCAAGTTGTGCCCCAAACTTCTCTTCTCCCCAATCCTATTCAATACCTCCTCATTAGTTACGTGATCTACCCACCTTATCTTCAGCATTCTTCTGTAGCACCACATTTCGAAAGCTTCTATTCTCTTCTTGTCCAAACTGGTTATCGTCCATGTTTCACTTCCATACATGGCTACACTCCATACAAACACTTTCAGAAACGACTTCCTGACACTTAAATCTATACTCGATGTTAACAAATTTCTCTTCTTCAGAAACGCTTTCCTTGCCATTGCCAGTCTACATTTTATATCCTCTCTACTTCGACCATCATCAGTTATTTTACTCCCTAAATA
Organism: Schistocerca nitens; assembly: GCF_023898315.1. Taxonomy (NCBI): domain Eukaryota; kingdom Metazoa; phylum Arthropoda; class Insecta; order Orthoptera; family Acrididae; genus Schistocerca; species Schistocerca nitens. Next base: position 851,302,436 of record NC_064617.1, read on the forward strand.
GCAAAACTCCTTTACTACTTTAAGTGTCTCATTTCCTAATCTAATCCCCTCAGCATCACCCGATTTAATTTGACTACATTCCATTATCCTCGTTTTGCTTTTGTTGATGTTCATCTTATATCCTCCTTTCAAGACACTGTCCATTCCGTTCAACTGCTCTTCCAAGTCCTTTGCTGTCTCTGACAGAATTACAATGTCATCGGCAAACCTCAAAGTTTTTACTTCGTCTCCATGAATTTTAATACCTACTCCAAATTTTTCTTTTGTTTCCTTTACTGCTTGCTCAATATACAGATTGAATAACATCGGGGAGAGGCTACAACCCTGTCTCACTCCTTTCCCAACCACTGCTTCCCTTTCATGCCCCTCGACTCTTATAACTGCCATCTGGTTTCTGTACAAATTGTAAATAGCCTTTCGCTCTCTGTATTTTACCCCTGCCACCTTCAGCATTTGAAAGAGAGTATTCCAGTTAACGTTGTCAAAAGCTTTCTCTAAGTCTACAAATGCTAGAAACGTAGGTTTGCCTTTTCTTAATCTTTCTTCTAAGATAAGGCATAAGGTTAGTATTGCCTCACGTGTTCCAACATTTCTACGGAATCCAAACTGATCTTCCCCGAGGTCCGCTTCAACCAGTTTTTCCATTCGTCTGTAAAGAATTCGCGTTAGTATTTTGCAGCTGTGACTTATTAAACTGATAGTTCGGTAATTTTCACATCTGTCAACACCTGCTTTCTTTGGGATTGGAATTATTATATTCTTCTTGAAGTCTGTGGGTATTTCGCCTGTCTCATACATCTTGCTCACCAGATGGTAGAGTTTTGTCATGACTGGCTCTCCCAAGACCATCAGTAATTCTAATGGAATGTTGTCTACTCCCGGGGCCTTGTTTCGACTCAGGTCTTTCAGTGCTCTGTCAAACTCTTCACGCAGTATCTTATCTCCCATTTCATCTTCATCTACATCCCCTTCCATTTCCATAATACTGTCCTCAAGTACTTCGCCCTTGTATAAACCCTCTATATACTCCTTCCACCTTTCTGCCTTCCCTTCTTTGCTTAGAACTGGGTTGCCATCTGAGCTCTTGATATTCATACAAGTGGTTCTCTTCTCTCCAAAGGTCTCTTTAATTTTCCTGTAGGCAGTATCTATCTTACCCCTAGTAAGACAAGCCTCTACATCCTTACATTTGTCCTCTAGCCATCCCTGCTTAGCCATTTTGCACTTCCTGTCGATCTCATTTTTGAGACGTTTGTATTCCCTTTTGCCTGCTTCATTTACTGCATTTTTATATTTTCTCCTTTCATCAATTAAATTCAATATTTCTTCTGTTACCCAAGGATTTCTATTAGCCCTCGTCTTTTTACCTACTTGATCCTCTGCTGCCTTCACTACTTCATCCCTCAGAGCTACCCATTCTTCTTCTACTGTATTTCTTTCCCCCATTCCTGTCAATTGTTCCCTTATGCTCTCCCTGAAACTCTCTACAACCTCTGGTTCTTTCAGTTTATCCAGGTCCCATCTCCTTAAATTCCCACCTTTTTGCAGTTTCTTTAGTTTCAATCTGCAGCTCATAACCAATAGATTGTGGTCAGAATCCACATCTGCCCCTGGAAATGTCTTACAATTTAAAACCTGGTTCCTAAATCTCTGTCTTACCATTATATAATCTATCTGATACCTATTAGTATCTCCAGGATTCTTCCAGGTATACAACCTTCTTTTATGATTCTTGAACCAAGTGTTAGCTATGATTAAGTTATGCTCTGTGCAAAATTCTACAAGGCGGCTTCCTCTTTCATTTCTTCCCCCCAATCCATATTCACCTACTATGTTTCCTTCTCTCCCTTTTCCTACTGACGAATTCCAGTCACCCATGACTATTAAATTTTCGTCTCCCTTCACTACCTGAATAATTTCTTTTATCTCGTCATACCGCACAATAGTTTTTATAATATTGAACAATTTCGGGGTCAGTACTCCCTCTTGCTGTTAGATACAGTTCACTTTTACGGTTGCAAGATATTCTTATTCCTTTAGTTAGCCAACGTTTTTTATATGTTTTCTTGGAAATTATGTTTAACTATTTTCTTGGGAAAACAATTTTCAAATACCCTTAAAATTTATTGTGAAATAAGTTATATTTCAAGTTTGCATCGGGTTCCTTATACACTTCATCCCAGTCTAGCTGCTGTAGGGTTTCCCTAAAGTTTGCAATATGTATATTGTTAATTGAATGCACTGCTTTGAAAGCCTGATTTGATATAACAAGGTGAAATATAACAAGATTTAATGTTTAGTCATAGTAATAATAATTCTGTGCTGCAGCCAGCGATCATCTTCTACTTTATCACCCACTTGCCATTTACAGCCCCCCCCCCCTTTTTCTTAAACCTGGTGCCCCAGGTTTGTTGGGGTACTGGTACTTCATACGGCAACGTGTCCTGGTAATGAAAGCCTGCGATCTCTGCGCCAGGACGTCTTCTTCCTGTTCAGAGTCTCAGTGTCTGTCTCTTCCATGTGACACTGGTGACGAGTCGTTGGCAGTAGGTGTGTTTGCTAGTTCATGTCATACTGTTCCCTCCTTCTACTGGTAATGCTATTTCAACTATTCAGTTGTTACTGTTTTTGTCGATACTTTATAAGGACCTACATAACGTGGCTGTAGCAGCAGTTGCATGATGCCATTATGTAGCCGAATGAAGCGGCATATTTATAAGACCTTATGGAGGAATATCCTTCTATCCCCATGCCTGATGGGTGGCATGGTTTGTAACCGTCTCATGTGCTTGCTGACCTACCTAACGAATTCTGTCCTCAGCACTTGCACACCTGAGGATGTCGTTGGAATTATTAGTTCTCCTGGAACCCTCATCCCTTGTCCATATATCAATTGTGCTAGTGAACTTAGTATATATTCCTTCACAATTGTGTGCAAGACTAATAACACAAGAAGAAACGTCTCAGTTCATGCTGTCTTGTGGCAAATTAGTGCTGCCTTTAATGTCTGTTGAAACTTTTCCACCATCCCTTTACTTGCTGGATTGTAACTGGTTGTACATAGATAGTTTCAGCTGCAAGTACACTGATGAACCAAAGCATTGTGACCACCTGCTTAATAGATTGTTTGTCCATCTTTGTAACGAAATACATCACTGATTCTGTGTATCAGGGATCTGACAGTTCGTTAGTAGCTTTGTGGAGGTACGTGGCATTAGACGTCTTCGCACAGGTCATATAATTGGGGTAAATAACAGACTGCTGATTAGCGTCTGTGGTGAAAAAAAATGTTCAAATGGCTCTGAGCACTATGGGACTTAACTTCTGAGGTCATCAGTCCCCTAGAACTTAGAACTACTTAAACCTAACTAACCTAAGGACATCACACACATCCATGCCCGAGGCAGGATTCGAACCTGCGACCGTAGCGGTCACACGGTTCCAGACTGTAGCGCCTAGATCCGCTCGGTCAATCCGGCCGGCCCGTCCGTGGTGATGGCGCCCAGTAGCGACCCAGATGGATTGCTGAGAATTTACATCAGGAGAATTTGGTCGCCGAGATATCACAATGAGTTCACTATAATGCTCCTCAGACCACCATAGCAAGGTTCTGGCTCTGAGAGATGGACAATTATACTGCTGAAAGATGACATTGCCATCAGGGACTACATCAAGCAGAAAGGGATGCACGTGGTTTGCAGCTGTTAGCTTGTCTTTGAGTACTACCACAGGTCCCATCCAAGTTCAGCAGAATGGCTTTCACAGCATAATACTGCTCCCAGCAGCCTACATCCGTGGCATGCTGCTCATTTCGAGCCGCTGTTCATCTCGATGATGCCATTTGTGGAGACGACTGTCGACCTAGTGTAGCGAAAGTGCGATACACCCAATGGCCCCATGCCCACGACAGTCGTATTTGACGATGCCATTGGGTCAACATGTGAACATGTAAGAGTGGTCTGCTGGGGAGCTCCATGTTCAACAATGGACGATGAACGGTGTGCTCCAAAACACTCGTGCATGCACCAGCATTGTGCTCTTTCAGCAGACGCCACAGATCACCATCTATCCTACTTTAAAGACCAGACAAGCCTCCGAACCCAATGTTCCACGATAAGTCATGTAAGTCCAACCATTTAGCGCCTAGTGGTGGTTTCTGTAGAAGCTCATGACAGTAGCACATGAACATTCGACCAGCTTCGCCATTTGCGGAATACTCGTTCACAGGCTCTGCATAATAATAATCTCCCTTTGTAAAAGTCACTTATCTCAATGGATTTCCCCATTTACAGCCCCTATTTTCGCTACGGTGATTCCCCATCTGTGTGTGCTTACATAGTTTTGCTACCGTGTCACATGCCCATAACGCCACCAAGCGGCACCCAACGTCGCGGTGGGCTTCGATCTTAATATCTTGGCTGATAAGTGTATTCGTTACTTCCATGAACAGTTGTGATTCGAATCGACGATCTCGGTCTGTCGTGATATTGTGTGGAATTTCGATACGTGCAAACCACTCACCTACTAAAACTTTCGCCAGTTTCGACGGAGATATCTGCTACCAGTGTTGCTTCTGGCCATCTTGTGAAACGTTCCAAGATTGTCATCATGCACCATTACCCACTAGATGAAGGTAACAGCCCAACTAAATCCACATGAATGACAGCGAGTCTCCAAGTTGGTGTTGCAAACTGTAAAACTGGTGGAAGGGCATGTTGGCTGATTTCGTTACATTGACATTTCTAGGCATGCTCGTGACATGTACATATCTTTGTGCCTGGCCATATGACATCGTTTGCCATTACTGCATGGTTCAAACCATGCAAGTTATGAAAAATATTTGGCCTAAATTCCTTTGGAATAAATGGTCAGTATGATCTCTTGACATATCACACCTGAATCTGATACCACTGTAAGCCTCCAGTATGCATTGTGACCACAATGCCACGTGTTTACTTTTTCTCAGATCTTGCAGCATCCTATCAGCTTTCTGTTCATCAGCCATTTCTTCCCACGAAATTGTACATAAGGTAGCACAGTTTCATGACAGACAGTCTGGCTCTATGTACTGTGCCCTGGAAATGTAACATGCATCGATCGTAAATGGAGCAATGAATTCCTTCTGTCATTATTGTATCTGAGACCTATGCTTCATTATGAGTTAAAAAAACATCTGTGGCTTATGATCGGTGGAAAGTATAAAATGCCTGTCTTTCACTGCCAAATGGAAATGTTTGATCGCACCAAAAATTGTCCATAGTTTGAAACCGACTGCACACTATTTTGTCTGATGACATGAGTGATTTTGCGAAAAAAAACCGGCAGCTTACCATGTCCGTTTATCTTTTGTTACAGCGCCACGCCAATTGATGTGTTGCTCATGTGTATCACGAGAGCTATTTGAGCATCGCAACGAGGGTGTGCTAGGACTTGTGATGACCTCACCCCATAGGAAAAATACACTACTGGCCATTAAAATTGCTACACCACGAAGATGACGTGCTACAGACGAGAAATTTAACCGACAGGACGAAGATGCTGTGATATGCAAATGATTAGCTTTTCAGAGCATTCACACAAGGTTGGCGCCAGGTGGCGACACCTAAAACGTGCTGACATGAGGAAAGTTTCCAACCAATTTCTCATACACAAAGAGCAGCTGACCGGCGTTGCCTGGTGAAACGTTGTTGTGATGCCTCGTGTAAGGAAAAGAAATGCGTACCATCACGTTTTCGACTTCGATAATGGTCGGATTGTAGCCTATCGCGATTGCGGCTTATCGTATCGCGACATTGCTGTTCGCATTGGTCGAGATCCTATCACTGTTAGCAGAATATGGAATCGGTGGGTTCAGGAGGGTAATACGGAACTCCGTGCTGGATCCCAACGGCCTCGTATCACTAGCAGTCGAGATGTCAGGCATCTTATCCGCATGGCTGTAATGGATCGTGCAGCCACGTCTCGATCCCTGAGTCAACAGATGGGGACCTTTGCAAGACAATAACCATCGGCATGAACTGTTCGACGACGTTTGCAGCAGCATGGACTATCAGCTCGGAGACCATGGCTGCGGTTACCCTTGACGCTGCATCACAGACAGGAGCACCTGCGATGGTGTACTAAACGACGAACCTGGGTGCACGAATGGCAAAACGTCATTTTTTCGGATGAATCCAGGTTATGTTTACAGCATCATGATGGTCGCATCCGTGTTTGGCGACATCGCGGTGAACGCACATTGGAAGCGTGTATTCGTCATCGCCATACTGGCGTATCACCCGGAGTGAAGGTATGGTGTGCTATTGGTTACACGTCTCGGTCACCTCTTGTTCACATTGACGGCACTTTGAACAGTGGGCGTTACATTTCAGATGTGTTACGACCCGTGGCTCTACCCTTCATTCGATCCCTGCGAAACCCTACATTTCAGCAGGATAATTCACGACCGCATGTTGCAGGTCCTGTACGGGCCTCTCTGGATACAGAAAATGTTCGACTGCTGCCCTGGCCAGCACATTCTCCAGATCTCTCACCAATTGAAGACGTCTGGTCAATGGTGGCCGAGCAACTGGCTCGTCACAATACGCCAGTCACTACTCTTGACGAACTGTGGTATCGTGTTGAAGCTGCATGGGCAGCTGTACCTGTACACGCCATCCAAGCTCTGTTTGACTCAATGCCCAGGCGTATCAAGGCCGTTATTACGGCCAGAGGTGGTTGTTCTGGGTACTGATTTCTCAGGATCTATGCACCCAAATTGCGTGAAAATGGAATCACATGTCAGTTCTAGTATAATATATTTGTCCAATGAATATCCGTTTATCAACTGCATTTCTTCTAGGAGTAACAATTTTAACGGCCAGTAGTGTAATTATCAAAATCTGAACTGTGAAGTCACCCAAAATTCTAGTTGGAAAACCAAACTATTTGTTATACTTCTCAATTGGTCACAATCCCACTTTATTTATGAACTGAAAAACTGAATGTTTACGAGAAACTGCTCTGAAAGTAACCTGACCCAATAAAATTTTGTATATACTCTCGGAAACTTCAAAAACGTCAAAGACAACACCTTACAGAATTTAGAAAAGGTGACAAGATTACGTGAATCTCATACAACACTGTTAATAATTACATGAACACTGGGTGTATTCACCATACATCTACTCACTTTTGAGTATAACCAGTAAATCTCAATACTTAGACCTGTAGCAATATAATACCAAAGCTTTTAATACGGTGTAAACGTTCCCCACGTGTCTCTGCAACTGACATATATGATTCGCACGCACGGCAGGAAATGCACTAATAGTGAAATAGTAGCTTTTATGTCATTGGCCGGATCTCATGCAATTATGACGGTCACCGTAATTTACGCGCGCAGCCGTATTTCGCGACAATATATTCTTATTAGTCACTATCACATTTCTGTACTCATGACAATACATAAAATCACCTAAAATAATACGGCTACAATAACAAAGAGGAATGAGTTCTAATGAGAGGAAGAAGCTTATATTTACCAGTGTTTCAACAGTGACTATTGTTCACTAATGGTACTATTATTTTCGATAGCAGAAAGCAAACATAAACAAGCAAAGAATTGATTTGAATAGAGTCCATAATTCTCCTACGTTTAATAGAGAAAGAAAGTTTTTAGATCGGAATAGCGTTTGGCGAAATATCTTAACTTTTGTTGCGCTGGGCAGCACGATGTTGGCGGGTTACGATGTTGTGGGCAGGATACAGGCAGTTTCGCTTGTTAATCTTCTCCGCCAAACGCGAGCAAAGTTTATGCACAGCTGTATCAGTAAGCCAGTGGCGATTAACAAACCACAAGACGCTGGTATGCGACCACTGTTGACACGTCCCCTCTTCCAAAGCACATTACACAGACAGCGTTCGTTTATTCACTCTGTGCACTGTCCGCGAGGCTTTCGTCCACAGCGACACAGTTCGTCACATTCATATAGCGGTAGCCGTAGCCACAGTTCATAGAATCGTTCTTTCACGTAAACACTGTCCACTCTGTTCTCGCAATTCAAACTTCTGTAACGTTATTGAAAGCCAGATCTACAGCACAGTTCATTTAAGTCTCCACTTTCAGGGTTTGATAGAATGCGAAAGACAGCAGTTCCACCACCCGAATATCAATGCCAGGAAAGTTCATTCGCATAAAGGCATTGTTTGTGTCAGTCACAAATGGTTCAAATGGCTCTGAGCACTATGGGACTTAACATCTGAGATCATCAGTCCTCTAGAACTTAGAACTACTTAAACATAACCAACCTAAGGACATCACACACATCCATGCCCGAGGCAGGATTCGAACCTGCGACCTTGGCGGTCGCGCGGTTCCAGTCTCTGAAGCGCCTAGAACCACTCGGCCACATCGGCCGGCTGTGTCGGTCACAAGAAAGTTCAAATGGTTCAAATGGCTCTTAGCACTGTGCGACTTAACTTCTGAGGTCATCAGTCCACAAGAAAGTCTTGTTAGCAGCACTTTCACAGTTCGGTTTATTTGGTCCTAAAGTTCGCTGGCAATGGCATTACGGACTGCAGTAGTAAAGCGAATTGACATTCTCATAGTTCGTTATTACTGTCCACACAATTCCGGGTGCTTATCATGAAAACATACTATCATTCTCCCGCGCACACTTCACAGATGCATCGTCCACCATACCTTCTACTGCACATCCTCTGTTTGACTATCGCTGTCCCTTGTCTACAGATGCTACATCATTAACGTAAATTACATAAATCTTTATAAATGCTCTTGACTGCATTTTTCACAATTAATAATACACCAAAAAAGAAATTTACAAACTTTTTCACAGTTACAAAGCAAGAAACATATTTATCCATTGGCAAATGAAATAATCACAATTACATCTTTACATTTAAAAACAACAGTAGTACGTTACATCCTCATAATTATGTATGCTGGTAGGAACAAAAGAAAAAAGTAGAAAATGAAAGAAAATCGTAGCAAAAAAATTATATACGTAATTATCAATGCCTTCACAAACTGCACCCGGCGGTAAACACGATTTGATCATGTTAAAAGCCTCTTCGCCTGCTGGCTTCCACATAATTTTACGGTTTCCTGAAGACTGCTTGCCAGTGAGTGGTGCATTAAGCGGTTCTTGTTGATATGCTAGATGTGGAAGATATTGTCGATGATAATTGACCATCGAAGAAATCTACGTAATTCTTTGAAAGGGCTTTGCCGGTAGCTGCATGGTTGGTATTACTTCTACTCGGCTTGGAAGTGGCAAAAATCCTTCCTTAGATACTGAGTATCCGAGAAATTGCACTTTGGTTGATTGATTGATTTGGGAGGAAGGGACCAAACAGCGAGGTCATCAGTTAGGGAAGGATGGGGAAAGAAGTCGGCTGTGCCATTTCAAAGGAATCATCCCGAGATTTGCCCAAAGCGATTTAGGGAAATCACGGGAAACCTAAATCAGGATGGCCGGATGCGGGTTTGAACCGTCATCTGCACGAATGCGAGTCCAGTGTGCTAACCACTGCAACCACCTCACTCACTTTACTCCTACCTAGTACTCATTTGGCGACATTGGCCACTGTTCTGTACTGCGACCATTGAAAGAGTAGGTTCAAATGACCTGTGTCCTTCTCTGAAGCCGAGATAGTGAATATGTCATCCATGTAGCTGAAGAGAAACGAAAATTCGCGCAATCCTCGTGCATGAATCATTGCCGTATTTGTGCTACGTTTCTTAACATAGACTGCATGAAACTACACTGGGATAGCTGGAGGGTGTAATTACTGCAGTTTTGTGTGCAGCCACTTTGGCTACCAGTATCTGTAAATATGGTTTCGCACCATCTACTGTGCTGAATACTTTTGTCTGTGCAATAGCACAATTAAAATATGTGCCATTAGGTACCGGGTATCTGTCGGGAATCGTAAGTGCCCTGTAATCACCACATAAACGCCAAGTCTTGTCCTTTTTACATACCGTATTGAATGATGAAGCCCAAGAGGTGTTAGAACGGGTTGTATTGTATTGTATTGTATAGAACTGGGGACCTAGAAACGACAGAGAAGCTTCGTCCCTGCTGTAGTCCTCAGTGGTTCACAACCCACAACAGGCTACAGCAGTCCACTCACCCCACTTTGCGCAGCAGTCGTCGACAGACTGTAACTGAGGTGGAATAAGGGGAACCAGCCTGCATACGCCTTAAAAACCATCCACAGACTTGCTGGCACACCGGACCTCGACACTAATCCACCAGGCGGATATGTGCTGGGGAGCGGCACGCCTTCCCGCCCGGAAAGCAGTGCGTTAGACCGAACGGCTAACTGGGCGGGCAAGAACGGGTTAGGATACTTGTTGTGATTAGTTCTTCCAAACAGGCTTGTGCTGCTTGTAGGATGTCCAGTGGCAGTCTTCTCGATATGGCTGCTATTGGCTGCCCAGGGGTCATGTTGACGTGATGCAGCATCACGTGTCTGCATCTTCTTTTGGCACTATATGGCTGCGTGATCTCCCATTGTTTGTGCTAGAGATTGTTGACTGCGTTGTCGTTTTAATCAGTATATCCGTTTGTTGAACATTTCGCACTGACAGGCCCACCACTGTGTTACTTTGCTGGAATGTTGTAACAAATGCGAGCAGTCTTCTATCGACGTGACACAAAATCAGCCCTGATTACTGGAGCTGACACAGATCTCTGATTGCAGCATGATGGAATTATTGTTATGGCAGAACTTTTGTTTGATTTATCTTTGTAATTTGTTGGTTTTCTATGCGAATTAAGGAGTAAACGATTACTTACTTGTTTCTTTTTTTCCCTGCTATTATTCTCGCTTAGGCGTGGCAAGTTGTTACGGCCCATATTATTTATAGGATGTCTTTCTGCTTGAATCATCTCCATAGTGGTTTGATGCAGTGATGTTCAAGGCATAGGTAGCCTTTACATTGGCTTCTGCCTCTGGCATGTCTCATTTTGCCGTCGCCTCAGAGGAAAAAGGTATGTTATCTTATAAATTTGCTTGCTTCGTTGGGGACACAACTTTAGCAGCATAATAGTAGCGAATTAAAGATACACACAAGTGACATTTTCGTATTTTATTCATGTAACTAACCAACAAACAACAAAGATAAACCAAAGAATAAAAAGGACAAAAGTTCCATTACGATAATAATAATAATAATAATAATAATAATAATAATTCCATGCTGCAACAAGTGATCATCTTGTGATGCATCATTCACATGGAGGTAAAAAAACATGGAGATAAAAAAAAGAAGGGAGATGTCATTACGTCACGGACTTGAAGCCGACGTCCACCATCTTAAGTAGCTTAAAACATTAGCTTCACCGCTGAGATACTTCCCCGTGACGTCACTCTGACGTGCCTGTACCCATTTCCGACCGTGTTGGATGCTTTGAATGTGTGGAGACGTAGTTGTTTCATCAAAAATGCCAACTTGCGTTGTTTATGGGTGTACTAATTGATGTGATTGCAGTCTTAAGTTTAAAGAAATTACATTTCATTCGTAAGTGAAGCTGCTCAAGCAATATTTTCTTTTGTATACGCGAATTACGATTGCACTGTTTACTTTTATTGTAGTGGTTTTATTTCTGTCATTTGACTTTAGACTTGCCTTACTGTAGGCCGGTATTACACTATCCAATTTCTTTGTCAAATATCTTTGTCTAATATCTTTGTCAAAGATATTTGATGGTGTAATAGGGAACTTTGATAAATGTCGTCCAATATTTTATCAAATCTAGGGCCTCGCTGTAGATTTGATCAAAGAAGTCGCTTGTCTTCTGTTCACAGCAATGTGACATGTTACCACATGGAGCGCTAGCATCACTGCATTCTGTCATCTGTAGTGTTTTTATAAACATTGCGTGTAAATACGATTGATGTGTGCCGACAACCACAAAATTAATAGAGATGTATGAAGCTGATGAGGCACTTTACAACGTGAGGCACGCTCAATACAAAAATAGATTACGAAGATTGGAGACCTGACCTAGCCTAACCTAACCCTCTCCTGTAGCAAGGAATTGGAGTGTTACAGTGAGCCTGTCTTCTACAGCTGTAGCAGTTCTTAAGTGAATATTGTGCTTTGTGATATGAGGATACACTTCATTGAGCACATACAGAAATGTGTGCTCATCCATTCTTAAGTAACTGATGTACGACTTGACGTCCTCCACTATAAGCTTACATAACAAGTTTTGTTGAATGCTTTTATCGTGTCGTCATAAAACCCATGGCTTCACCCAGGTATATTTCCTTTTTTTCCCCCACTTCCTTTCCGCATATGCACACAGTGCAATTGTGGTACATGCAACTGTTGCGGTTAATAACAAGTTGTTGTCAGCCATCTTGAACTTTGACGAAAAATATGATGACAGTGTAATACCCCTTCTAGTGCTATGTCAAAGATCTTTGTCAAATAATATTTGACGTAATATTTGATCACATCTTTGATCAAATCTTTGACAAAGAAATTTGATAGTGTAATACCGGCCTTACTCAGTGTTTGTTTTCTTGTCTTCCCCGTATTTTTCATTGCCTTCTAAGTCCCAATGCTCCCACTTACTAGCCACACTGTATCAATGGTCTCGTCCTCGTACAACACACAGCCATGTAACAGCGCTGATCGTTGGGGCAGCATCTCATGCCCTAAATCATTCCTGCTGATAATCATTTGTTGTTCTCATTTCCTCATACTTTAAAAATGATTCTGGCTAGAACAGCGGGAGACAGCGGTCATGTTTGTGTGAGTTTTGTGTTTATGACTGTGTGAAGGTGTGTGCGAGCTTTGCTTCCTTTCTAAAGAAAGCTTTGGCTGAAACTTATGTGAACACTCCTTTCATCGTGGGTGCCTGCTGCTCGCCATGTGAGTAACAGTCCATGTGTTTCACAGCACAGTTATTCTCTCATAAAGTTTGTTGCAAATGATCCACTATATATCAACAGGAACAATGATGAACATAATTATGGTACCAGAAGAAAAAAAGAATCACATTCATTACGCCACATTAAGGTTGTTTCTAGCACAAACAGGTGTTCACAATGCTGCAAAGAAAAGCTTTGGTCACTTATAAAACGCATGACAGACAGCAAAGTAAAATTTAGAACTAAACTGAAAAAAATCTTTGAAAACTCCATCTGTTCCGCAGATGGTTATGTATTACTGTGATGTGTAAATGGCGATGGGTAGGAATTACTGACTACCACCTGTCTGTCTTTAATTAGAAACGAAAAAACTTAATAAATGATCAGCAAGAAGGCATGTTTGAAAGAAATTGATGTCAGTATATAATGAGTTGTTCTATTTTATTAAATTTATCGTGTAATTGACACATGGTACACGAAACTAACGAGCTAACTAAGTAATCAACTAACTATTTGTATACCAAAGTCATGGTATAGGAGTATGTACTTTGAAAACCTCAAAATGAAATTCAAACTAGACATACATCCCAATTGTGCTATGTCTGGTTATTACTGAAAAAATGTTACTAGCGAGAAATATTCCAAGAAAATAAGCAAATAGGTCACTGTTGGAAAGGTAGACTTACATCTTACACAGATTAGGCTATCATTACTAAAATGAAATACTTGCATACATATTGAAGCAAAATATCCATTTTACAGCGTCTTGAACGTTTAAATCCATTCCCTTAATCATATTTATAGCATTCCAGAATGCTGGAAGATGTTTAAAAAATTACATCGTTTTTACCCTGTAAATTGCTATTATAGGTCACATATTGAATGATGCATCATAGGTAGATTTCAAAGCGAGAAGATGTGTAAACTGCAGTGAGACTAAAGAACTGACAACCTAATAAAATAAAAACTCTATTCTGCATGGAGGTATATCTCTACATTATGTGTGTGTCCTACAAAAGGACATGTAGATAAATTTTTTGAACTCGTGAATTATTACAAATGTTGTGCTTACGAGCTGAAAACTGAAAATGTGACGAATAAGAAGCAGTACCAGTAAGCAAACAACCATTGGTTTCAGGATTACTGCTTCATTTGCTGTCAACATTACGAAACCATCGTTTTCACATCACATCCTTCTCTTCTTGGTTATTTGAAACATATGAAGAGAAACATAGTACATTAACGAGGCCAAATGTCTCGCATTACTAGAGCAAATGAGCACTCAAGAACAAAAGAAGCTTTCTAAACTGCCTTCCTTACTCTGTTATTTATGTAAGCGCTGTAATTTTTAGTATTTAAAACAGCTTTTGCTTGCACACTACAGAAATAATGAACATGAAGCAATCGTAAACAATAGTCTGCTAATGTTTTGGGCTATTTAAAATGCCGGTAGGCCCTGCCTGCTCTGGTTTCAAAACAATGTACAGCATAAGTATGTAGTGCAACCTCCATTCTTTTTTTTTTTGCCTTCATAATTTCCACCTGCAATTTACACTCATCCACCGCTACGCTATTATATAAAGACAAAGCGTTGTTTAACGTTGTGGGAGGCTATCCTCATCTGTGGCATCTAGTAGTCAGGCCTACTAGATGAGTGGCCTGCAAGGCAAGTGCTTTTATTATTTGTACATCAGAAATATATTCATGATTTATCATACCAACTGCAACTATGCTTGAAATTGGAGCCCTAGTACCTAATAGTTAAGCTATAATTCATTCTCGTCTTTACTTCTTAACGCAGCAGAATGGATAACCCATCTGTCTAATAGCTTGTGCACATTTCTGATTGACTCACTCCACCCTGGCAAGACCACATTTCCTTTCTGTGGCATATATTTCAATCAAAGGTTGGGCATACTAGCAAAAAATGGGGCTTATGTTATAATGCCTCAACAAAAGTGGCTACCCACAACTCAATAATCAAGACCACCATTTGTTTCATATATCTCCTCTTTTTTTATAATAAATTCTTTCACGCTAATGTTGCATAATTTCTTGCATTACACTTAAACACAATAGTTAAACAAGAGATTCTCCACCCAATTGGCATGACATTACATAAGCATTTTATTATTCTATGGTCTCGTAATGTTTCTGTTTATTGCTACTGTGCACTTTCTGGATTGGTAAGGAATCTTTCACTACTTCATCCTCTCCCATACTCTCATAATATCATTCTGAATTTACTGACTATCGGGCTGTACTAAGGAAAATCATGGTTGACCCATCGTATTTGAAACTAATTCGCCACTGTCTCATGCAAATCACACTGATTAAATATACAAAATAAATCGAATTGGCAGTATAAAACACATTTTAAAAAAATGTTTGGTTATCTACTTGTTCTGCTTTCCCACATCAATCAATAGTCATCTCACATTCACATGTCACTGACCCACGTAATAAATTTCCCTACCACAAACTCTGGAGGATTTCTGCATGTCTGCCTGTGCAATGCAACCCACATGGTGTTGCAGGTAGATGGATGTCTCACCTTAATTCTCTCCCAGAATATCAGGCTAGTGTCACACAAATGTATCTCATAATGGAAATTTTTGGTATCTTAATTATCTCATACATGGATCCTCAACTGAATGCTTAGACAAGCACCTCTATTTTTTTATTGTCTCATAGTCACATTGAGACTCACACTGTAGTTACCACATGGAAGTGCTTGTCTCTCATTCAAGTTCTGCACACACAGTTCTGAAATATTTCCAACTTTGATTTACACACGCAAGTATTTCATCTTAATATTACCACATGTAAGTACGTATATCATCTTATAATTACGACAAGCGCTTTCATTGTGACTGTTGGTCACTTCCAAAGAATCCTATGTTCCCCATTCATTTTACCTGGATATCTTTTTGTGAACAATTCACATGAGCCTCCCACCAAAAGTTTCTAAAAAAGGAAATCATTATTTTTATCTACTCTTAAATATTCCACGTTCATACCATTTTCATTTAAATTTGTTTTTATGGAGCACACATAAAACACATCTTCACACCTCAGGAACCAGCGACAGAGTGCTGAAACATGGCCGTTCATCAGGTCATCCCGCACTTCCACAGAAGTGGGGGAGGACCTTGCCACTACATATTGGTCAGCCACATTCCAGGCCCTCTAGTGCTCTGGTGTACTTCCTCTCTTTGGTTTGGCTAAAGGTGACCAGAGGACTGTCTCAAAGATGATTATAGAATCTACCTTCACTATCTGTGGTCAGCAGACGACCAGCCATTCATTCAATTCACAAACATCACCAAACTGGATATAGGGATCTATTTTAAGGACGTGTTCTGCACATCTGAATAATTAAATATATAAATTGTCCTTCTTTCCTACATTGGTATCTGGCTTCGGTGTATTAAATAAAATGGTGTTATTATACAAAAACTGCTATTCTGACAAGAACAACGAAGTATGGTTCAAATGGGTCTGAGCACTATGAGACTTAACTGCTGTGGTCATCAGTCCCCTAGAACTTAGAACTACTTAAACGTAACTAACCTAAGGACATCACACACATCCATGCCCATGGCAGGATTCGAACCTGCGACCGTAGCGGTCACGCGGTTCCAGACTGTAGTGCCTAAAACTGCATGGCCACTCCAGCCAGCCTACAACAACGAAGTATGTTTTTGTATATATTTTCTATGTCGGACAGTACTGTACTCTTTAAGTTGTTACCAATAATATCTCGAAAAGTTCCTGGGCGAATTACTTTAAATCTTTAGACCATACTGTACTAAAGTTTGGACAAACAGCGGCTACATATCTTTAAATATGTATTGCATATAAATATATATTGTATATAAATATGTATGTAATATACAACAAAAATCTCGAAAAGTTCTTGATCGATTTATTTCAGATTTTTTTTGCACGGTACTCTAATAAACATTCAGATGGACATAACCTATAGTTTTTGAACAACAATGTACAGGTTTTCTGTTAGGAAAAAATGTTGTACAGTGAAAATGTGTGGTTTATTTGCCGGCCGTTGTGGCCGAGCGGTTCTAGGCGCTTCAGTCTGGAACCGGGCGACCGCTACAGTCGCAGGTTCGAATCCTGCCTCGGGCGTGGATGTGTGTGTGATGTCCTTAGGTTAGTTAGGTTTAAGTAGTTCTAAGTTCTAGGGGACTGATGACCACCGATGTTAAGTCCCATAGTGCTCAGAACCATTTTTTTGTGGTTTATTTGTTTTTCTCACAATATATTTTAACTACAGTATCAGAGCATTTAAACCATTAGACAAATTAGTTCTCCTATATAATATTCTTTCTCATTAGATACAGTTTTAAACAAAATTTGCATAACCAACAATGTACTGTTTTGTTTTATTCCTCACACTCGGTTTTAACAGAAACGGAGAAGCTGTCTTTATGGCTTATCAGCTTATGGTTAAATTAGCTACTACAGAATCTGAATAGTACCAAACTTCGTAATCATACCCAATTGCAGAATATTCAGAGTACTGTCACTGAAGCTACTATCCTCACAGATTCTGCAGTTGGAGAGATCTCTCTCATACCCTATGTACCAATTATCCCAACCAATTTACTTATTAATTTCAAGTGACTTCAGTTTCCAATCGAGGTTTTCTTTCCAACATGAATAAACAAGACTCAGACTCAGAGAGAGGGGAAGATAAGGTAAACCAAGGGGGCAGGGGTGGGAAATGAACAGAGAGAAAGGAGGCAGGAGATGGCCAGAGGGAGAGGGGAGAGGTGAATGATAGAGAGAGGGAGGAGGAGGTGATGGACAGAGAAATGAGAAGCAGGAGAAGATGGACAAAGAGAGGGCGGATGAGGAGATGACCAGAGAGAGGGGGAGAGTAAACGGAGATTAGGACTATGTCCAATTCCATTACATGTTGGAATTGGTGAAACATCGCTCTCAGCTTCAGGCTGTGTTGGCTTCAGTTACACAGCTTGAGGCTACAGTGGATGGGCACCACTATTGTTGGCCGGCCACGGGGATCCAATGGACATCCAGCATGTCTGAGTCCTCCTATCGGTCCTCACTGGTGGTCAGCCCAGTTACTGCTCGCACTGAGGTTGACCCTCACCTGTGATCGAGCGGGAGGTTTCCCTGGGGCGTAGCAGGCGGCGAAAGACTTCCCAGGTGGCTGCACGTAAGCGCCCCCCCCCCCCCCAAGTTTGTCTGACAAACAGATTCCAGGCGCTGTCTGTGGCTGACACTGTCACTGAGCCAGATGCTGTCACCTGTCCTGCTTCAGAGGAAACCTCTCAACCTGCAAGATCCGGACAATCACAGAGAGTGGGATTATTGATAGTTCTGAGCTCCAACATTAGACACGTTATGGGGCCACTTAGGGACATAGCTGCCAAGAAGGGAAAGAAAACCCATGTGCATTCTGTGTGCATACTGGGTGGTGTCATTCCAGATGTGGAACGGGTCCTCCTGGATGCCATGAAGAGCACAGGGTACAGCTAACTACAGGTGGTTGCTTGCGTCAGTACCAGTGATGTGTGTCACTTTGGATCAGAAGAGATTCTCTCTGGTTTCCAGCAGCTAACAGAAGTGGTAAAGGCTGCCAGTCTTGCTTGCAAGATGAAAGCAGAGCTGACCATTTGCAGCATAGTCGGCAGGACCAATTGCGGACCTCTGGTACGGAGCTGAGTGGAGGGTCTGAATCAGAGGCTCAGACGGTTCTGCGACCATGTAGGCTGCACTTTCCTCGACTTGCGCCAAAGGGTGGTTGAGTTTCGGGTTCCGCTGAATAGATGAGGTGTCCACTACACTCAGAAGGTGACCACACGGGTAGCAGGGGCTGTTTGGTGTGGACTGGGCGGTTTTTTAGGTTAGAGGGTTTTGGGAAAACACAAGAAGTGCTTCAGTCACAAAGGATGCAGGCTGAACACAGGAAGAACTTAGACACAGGAATCATCGGTAAAACAGTTGTAAATTGTCGTAGCTGTGTTGGGAAAGTACAAGAGCTCCAAGCGCTAATAGAAAGCACTGATGCTAAAATCGTTATAGGCACTGAAAGCTGATTGAAGCCGGATATAAGCTCAGCCGTAATTTTTGCGAAGAACCGATGTTCCGAAAGGATAGGCTAAGCACGTTTGACGGTGGCATGTTAGTTGCTGATAGAAGTAGTTTATCTCGTTGCGAAATTGAAGTAGATACTTCCTGTGGCTTAGTATGGGCAGCGGTCATTGTTGGCAACCGGAATAAAATAATTATTGGATCCTTTTACCGAACTCCCAATTCAGATGATACAGTTTCTGAAAGTTTCAAAGAAAACATTAGTTTGATTTCAAAGATGTACCTGCTCATACAATTATAGCTGGTGGTGCCTTTAATGTATCCTCTATATATTGGCGAAAATACATGTTTAATTCCTGAGATACGCATGAAAACATCATCCGAAATTGTGCTAAACGCATTCTCCGAAAATTATTTCGAGCAGTCAGTTCATGAGCCCAGGCGAATAGTAAACGGTTGTGAAAACACACTTGACCTCTTAGCAACAAATAATCCTGAGTTAATAACGAGCATCAAAACGGATACAGGTATTAATGAACACAGGGTTGTCGTGGCGAGATTGATTATTGTAACCCCTAAATTCTCCAAAAATAAAATAAAAATATACCCATTGGAAAAAGCAGATAAAAATTCTCTTGACGCCTTCCTGAGGGACAATCTCCACTCCTTCCAAATTAGTAATATAAGTGTAGACCAGACGTGGCTTGAATTCAGAGAAATAGTATTGGCAGCAATTGAAGGATTTTTATACCAAATAAATTAACAAACGACGGAGCTGATCCTGCTTGGTACACAAAACGGGTCAGAACAGTGTTGCAGAAACAACGAAACAAACATGCCAAATTTAAACAGACGCAAAATCCCCAAGATTGGCGATCTTTTACAGAAGCTCGAAATTTCATGCGGGCTTAAATGCGAGATCCTTATAACAGTTTCCACAATGAAACTTTGTCTCTAAACCTGGCAGAAAATCCAAAGAGACTCTGGTCATGTGTGAAGTATGTTAGTGGCAAGAAACAATCTATGCCTTCTCTGCGCGATAGCAATGGAGATACTATCGAAGACAGTGCTGCCAAAACAGAGTTACTAAACACAGCCTTCCGAAATGCCTTCACAAAAGAAGACAAAGTAAATATTCCACAATTCGAATCAAGAACAGCTACCAACATGAGGGACGTAGAAGTAAATATCGGAGTAGTGAAGCAACCTAAAGCACTTAATAAAAGCAAATCTTATGGCCCAGACTGTATACCAATTAGGTTCCTTTCAGAGTATGCTGATGAATTAGCTCCATACGTAACAATCATATACAACCATTTGCTCAACGAAAGATCCATACCCAAAGACTGGAAAGTTCCACAGGTCACACCAATATTCAAGAAAGGTACTAGTAGGAGTAATCCACTTAATTATAGGCCCATATCGTTAACGTCATATGCAGCAGGATTTTGGAACATATGTTGTGTTCGAAAATTATGAATTACCTCTAACAAAACGGCCTATTGACACACAGTCGCATGTGCTTAGAAAACCTCGTTCTTGTGAAACACAACTAGCTCTTTATTCGCATGAAATGTTGAGTGCTATTGACTAGGGATTTCAGATCGATTCCGTATTTCTGGATTTCTGGAAGGCTATTGACACTGTACCACGCAAGCGGCTTGTATTTAAATTGCGTGCTTATGGAATATCGTCTTAATTATTTGACTGGATTTGTGATTTCCTGTCAGAGAGGTTACAGTTCGTAGTAACTGATGGAAAGTCATCGACTGGAACAGAAGTGATTTCTGGCGCTCCCCAGGTAGTGTTACAGGCCTTTTGCTGTGCCTTATCTATATAAAGAATTTGGGAGACAATCTTAGCATCCATCTTAGGTTGTTTGCAGATGACGCTGCCGTTTATCGCCTAATAAAGTCATCATAAGAAATTGCATAACGATTTAGAAAAGATATTTGAATGGTGCGAAAATTGGCAGTTGATCCTAAATAACGAAAAATGTGAGGTCATCTACATGAGTGCTAAAAGGAATTCGTTAAATTTCGGTTACACGATAAATCAGTCAAATCTTAAGGCCGTAAATTCAACTAAATACCTAGGAATTACAATTATGAACAACTTAAATTGGAAGGAACACATAGAAAATGTTGTGGGGAAGGTTAACCAAAGACTGCGTTTTATTGGCAGGACACAGAAAATGTAACAGATCTACTAAGGAGACTGTCCTCTTTTAGAATACTGCTGTACGGTGTGGGATCCTTACCAGATAGGTCTGACGGAGTATATCTAAGAAGTTCTAAGAAGGGCAGCCCTTTTTGTGTTATCGCGAAATATGGGAGAGAGTGTCACTGAAATGATACAGGATTGGGACTGGACATCATTAAAAGAAAGGCTTTTTTGTTGCGACGGAATCTTCTCACGAAATTCCAATCACCAACTTTCTTCCCCAAATGCGAAAATATTTTGTTGACACCGACCTACATAGAGAGAAACGATCACCACGATAAAATAAGGGAAATCCGAGCTCATACGGAAAGATATGGGTGTTTTTTCTTTCCCCGTGCTATTCGAGTTTGGAATAACAGAGAATTGTGAAGGTGGTTCGATGAATCCTCTGCTAGGCATGTAAATGTGATTTGCAGAGTATCCATATAGATGTAGATGTACATATTTAGCAATCGTGAAACATTGTTGTGTTCGCTAAACACTTGTAAAGATCAATCGAAATTGGTGTTATGCATCACACAAAGATTACACCAGCCAACAAAACGTTACTTTTTTTCTGTAACTGGCATGAAAACAGCCAATCTGTGTGTTTTTAGGCGTTCTGATAACGCAAATGCTAATGGAAATGGAAGATTAGCTCTCGTTCTGAAGTTACGATAACTTTACATTATTGTCTATGTAAGATTGTGTATGTATTTATCTTACTATTATGCCTTGGAGGAAGGTCACTGAAGGCGCAACCCCTTTGCTTGGCGTTTGTAGTTTTCTGATGGTGATTCCGTGATTAGCGTCAAGCAGTAATCGGCTAACTCTGATGCACTCCACTTTCCTTGGTATCTCATTTCCATATCCGAAATTTGCTGGCGGAAGCGTTATCCGTGCTCGTCGGTTACACCATCTCAGCTGTCAGGAAAAGAAGTTCTTATGGGAATCTAGGAAGTGTAACTTTAAGGACATGTTGCAGCCCAGTATATTGGAGCAGTGCAGAAGATTTGTCACATGATCCTTATAGTTTTATGCCCTCTTATTTTCTATAAATTTTGTTGACACTTGAACAAAGGTATCTCAAGCTAACTTTTCATCACCTGTCAGGACAGTGTTGAAATGCTCATCTTTTTACAGTTTACGTATCTGGTGATCCAAGAAAATTCCCTCTTTAATTTTCTTTACTAAGGCATGGATATTTCTCATGGAAATACAGAAATGTTTCCCTAGTTTTGTCCATGGCCTTAACGAAGTTTTACATTAGGCCCAATTTTATATGAAGAGCAGAGACAATTATTATCTTGGATTTGACAAGTCCTTAATGGATGTTGTGAGATCCTGGCTCAGGTGATTGGCGTTCATGCCAATTTTTTTTTTGGCACGGCTATTCCAGAGTCACAGAAAACAACAGAATCTGGTGTAGGCATGTTGTAGTCCACGTAATATGCCTTCCTTACAGAACCCCAGAAATCTATTTAAACTTGTTAAAGTTCAGTCGTAATAACAAGTGTTCTCGATATCATATGAAGGGGTGAGAATGATGTAGTACAAAGACACGTTTTTTGTGTTAGTTCAACTTATATTCAACAGGGGAAGCTATTGCAACAATATCTTATCTTTCACTCACAAGATGGCAGAGCCATTCACACTTGTTGTTCACATACATTGAGGAACTAGTCTTTTCTGTGTGTGAAATAACCCAAAGCTGCAGTAAAAGCCCATTGCAAAGAAAAGGCTATTTGCATACATAATATAGAAAGAAGATCATGAGAAAGAAATGGCTTCCTCTGGTGAAGATTATTCATTGAGTGGAAGTAGTTATTGTCCTCTGATGACTATTCTTCGGAAAATGACATGGTAAGTCGAAAATACCATTCTACAATGTTATTATGTAATTGTAACTATTACTTGCACACCAATTAAAATGTGTATATGCATATAATAAATCATACTTCTCCCATTAATTACTGCATTATTGGTAATACTTTTAATATTATAAGACTATTTGTATAATATATTAATACATGTTCTATATGTTAAAGTGGCTTTGGTCTTTATCATCCTGAATATTTGGTTTGGCTTAGAATGCTGACAACTTAAAAGATCTCCAGAGATACCACCTGCTAAATCACCTAAAGGTGGAAAAAAGAAGAAATATGAACAATTGGGAAAGGGTAAAATGTAAACATTGGAGAAATTCTGGTGGAGAGTACATATCTAATAAAACAGGACAAACTGTAGGTGCGAAAATTATTGGTTTAGATGCAAATGTAAAAACAAGTGTTGGAACAAAATTTATGAATGAATAGAACCGGTAATCCATTCTTTCTGGCATATGGGTGACTTCAGTTGTCAGAATATTTACCTTCTGAGTAATATTAAAATGGAACAATTGTAAAGGAGGTAACTATGACTAATCAAAATCGGAAATTGGATTTTTATATTAGATACTTTTTATAGATAAATTTATTGTTTTGGTTGGTTAACAGATTTTATTTTTTCAGGTACCAAAAGAAAGGGAAAAGCACAATTTTGGAGGGAATGGTTACTTTTCTGTACCAGATTAAGGTTAATGGCTGTGTTATTTTGGTATGCAGAGCGCCATGGGTCCAGAGCAATGAAGAACATCTTAAGAACGTATTTCTGAATGATGGTCACTGTGCTTTTCCAAAATACTGAGGAGGTATCTAAAGATTAAATTAATATTATTTCACAGCAAATCCTCAGTTATATTGTATTCTGTTTATTTATGTTGTTTTTTCTTTAAGTATCATATTCTATCACAAATTACTAAATTTCTATGACCTATTCTTAACTTTAAAATGATTTTTTTTATTTCCATGCATAAAGCGTAACTCATCAAGGAAAGCTCCACCAGAAGCAGTTCGTCCACAGCTCATGGTCGTGCGGTAGCATTCTCGCTTCCCACGCCCGGGTTCCCGGGTTCGATTCCCGGCGGGGTCAGGGATTTTCTCTGACTCGTGATGACTGGGTGTTGTGTGATGTCCTTAGGTTAGTTAGGTTTAAGTAGTTCTAAGTTCTAGGGGACTGATGATCATAGATGTTAAGTCCCATAGTGCTCAGAGCCATTTGAACCATTTGAACCAGAAGCAGTTCAGACAGTTCAAAACTTCATAAATAATATACCTAAGCATGCCAGTCATTACAGCCACTCACGGAACTCTGATAAAGTGTAATGTTACCTTGACACATTGATCTCTTCATTATATCAAGAACATTATTTGAAATATTGCGAAGAAAATAATGCACCACAGTTAAACGTTTCAACATTTGCAGATGTTTTCAACCGTGATTTCAATATGGGTTTTAAAAATGGCTCTGAGCACTATGGGACATCTGAGGTCATCAGTCCCCTAGAACTTAGAACTACTTAAACCTAACTAACCTAAGGACATCACACACATCCATGCCCGAAGCAGGATTCGAACCTGCGACGTAGTGGTCGCGCTGTTCCAAACTGAAGCACATAGAACTGCCCAGCCACCACAGCTGGCAATATGGGTTTTAAATTATGTATGTGATGAATTTCAAATTCAAATTGAAAATGCACAATTGACCTATTCTGAAGATATAATTAGAAGATTAAAAACTGAAAGGGATCTAAATCATACCAGATCATCTGCAGGACAATATATCGTTATGCAGCTTTCCAAGATAGCTAGAGAAAATCCTGAGGGACATCTTACAATAACCTTTGATCTACAACAAATCTTACCATCATCGCAACTGACGTCCAGTACTGCATTCTATAAGAGGAAAGTATGGATGTATAATTAGGTATTCATGATTGTGGGTCTGTAAAGGGACTGTTTGTGTGGAGCGAATGTGATGCATGGTGTGGATATGATGAGATAGGAAGTTGTCTGACAAAATTCTTAGAAATAGTATATAGTGATAACTGCAGAGGTCAATGTAAAAATTGGGAAATTGTGAGAATAGAGAGATCAATAGTGCAGTCACGAAAATTTAAGACCGTTGAACATTGATTTCCACAAATTGGGCACACACGATTGCTCTGTGACCGAGATTTCGGTCGAATTGCGAATCCTGTTAAGAGCAGAAACCCAACAGTGTATAATCTTGATGATTCGGTTACAGTCATAAAAGATTCCTGCGAAAAGAAGCCAATTTCAGTTGTTAAAATGGAGCAAGTAGACTTTATAGAACTGACACTTTCGCTGAAAATACTGCAAAGAAGGGCAAACATAATGATGGACCTCAGTACTGATTTTCAGAAACGACAGCTTTTCGTTTTGTCGTCACATTTAAAACTGAAGTATCAGTACAGTTATTTCAGAGCTACAAGTATCACTAGAAAAAAGGTGAGCACATTAGGAGCTTAATCCATTCCAGCTACCAAGGGAACATTTAAACCTCATTCCAATTTGTGAGAAAAAACTGAGGATGTTATGTCATTAATGCTAGGTATACCAGATGTTTTGAAGGGGTAATTGAGTCTGAGTGAAACAAATAAGAAAATGATGCAGAGGTGATAGATATTGGTTATATGGTTCGAAATAATGTAGTCACTATCGTTCTAAGTTATGTTATACGTTGATGTTCCCAATTTTGTAAACATTCTTTTAGGATGAGGCAGACCAAAGCCCACTGATATGTCACCCAATGATAAAATATTTTTTTATTAATAACATGTAACTTTTTTCAAAAGATAACTGTGAATACATACATATGAAGACACTAGATAAATAAATTATGTGTGTTGGATACACACAACAATTGATATTTGATTCATGGATTCATTCTAACTTTTAAAACGCTGTCCTGACAAATTTAGTTTTGGTGGCTTTGGATTATGTCACTCTCGCCACTTCACATGTTTCTTTCATATAAGGTGCATACCTAACCAGAATATATCGTAACATGTTGCCATTACGCAGTAGTACACACTTGAGACTTACTTACAAAATTCCCATTGCTTTTCTCTTTCGAAAAACGGAAGGAATGACATGCCAATTATGGAACAGTCACATTTACCATCATATCAAGACAATTCTACTGTTGTGGTCTTGACTCCAACAGTTCAGCTTCACCTTTCAGCTGTTCCAGACCTCTCACTACGTCATAAAATTCACACTATGTTATTTTGTGAGTCTCTGTATACTCATCGTTACACATAAAATTAGAATATTTCAAAGAACTGTGTTTTGAAGGTGACGATGCAGAACTTGCTTCACTACTGCCCTCGTCACTATCACGTTTATGTGGGACAGAAACGAGCAGCTGTGTAAGTGAGGCACAGGTTGCATGTTAGGATATGTCAAGGAAGATTTTTTATTCTTGGGAATACTATGTTTTAATTCAGTTATCATACAAAAGTTACTGTCATTCACATGGACTGATGTTCTCGCCAGATCATAGGTATAGCAAACCCCATGGAAGATATTTACAAGTGAACCATGGATGAAGACCTGAGACGTAAGATATGCAACACACATGAGGAGCAACTTTAAACTGTCACAAGTCAACGTAAGTAAAACATTTATTTTATTCATAAAAATGCGATGGTAAATCGTTTTATTAAACAAGATATGAGGCCCATTTTCAATAACAACAGAAGAATTACACAAAAGAATTTCTAAATCGCTAATTCACATGTTTCAAAAGTTGTTAATCCAAAATAACATTGTTTACATAACACCATAATGATTATTTCTGTTGCAGACGTTATCCCAACAAGATCTTTCATTACCTACAACACTACAAATAGTAACCCTTTTGTAAGAATATTGCCTCCCTCTCTGTTGGTTAGTTTAAGGTTAACTCACTCTGGTCTCCTTTTTATTTTCTTGTTGAATATAATGATATTCTATCTCCATGTGTTTAGAGCCCTAATAAATTTTTTATCCTTTGATAAGATGTATGACAGCACTTAGGTCCTCTAGTTCAACAATAGAAACTGAGGAGTCATTGTCAGCTATAATTTACTTCAAAAGTCGATTTAACCAAACAATTGGTTGAGAAGTCTCATTCATAACACATATTCACCCTCCAGTGAACAAATGGTGCTGCATTACCCCTGCTTTGATTTAGTTTTCCACATAACTGCACCCCATTGAACGCAGAACAGAATGGCAATAATTGCTGATTTTTTTCTGATTTGAGCAGCATCTCTCGATTTGTAAACCTAAATAATAATCGATATCGTTACAGTAATCTGAAAACGATTATTCAGCTGTTAAATAAATTTAGTGGTTCAGTCAGTAGAAGCTATATGCAACCGATGATTAATATGAGAAAGGAGTGTCATGTTTTCGCTGTAGAATCAACATTGAACAGTAAATCTCCCCAATAAATGCATTTACTTATAAATTTAACTAGATATCTGTACTAGTATTTTGAGGCTTACTGTACGATTACCATAGCACTCCCCTTCGAAATACCAATGACAAATATAATCTTTACTTCAAACTATTTTATATATCACATTGAAATACGACACATTGGAAAGCCTGAAATTATTTCAAAGTTAGTTATTATTATTATTAGTTCTGATGGAACACTCACAGAAACATGTGACATTGCATCTGTGACAGTAATAGAATTCTGATTGAGAACATAAAAGAAGCAGAAAGAGGAACAGAAAATTAATTACTCCTTCTAAGAATAATTAAAACATCAGTACTCAACTATCTGACTGTGATTTTAAAAGACTCTCTGATGTCCCCTAACAAATGTTCTGCAATGGTCCTGTATGCAGTAGACTGCTCACTTCATCTTGCCATTGCAACTGCGTTGTCATCAACATGCTAAAACATTTCAAAAGCAATACTGCAATACATGCAAAGTGCAATTCATGGGCTAATAGAAACTATTATTACCACGTTTTTATATATAGAAATTGAATGATCACAAGGGGTTTGGTCAACTAGCCTTAAACGATGTAAACAAAAATGAAAGAAACCAATTAATTCTATAGTCTATTATACTGTATTTGCAATATATTATTTAAGCACTGCGAAACTTTATACATTTTTTTAATTATTTCGCAATGTCTATACTCAAAATCGCATTTCTGCTGACAACAAAGATAAGAATATTACGTTCAATGTATGCATTCACAAATCTGAGAAGATCCCACCGGCGTGCAAGCAACCAACAACTACATGCATCGAAAAACCAAATTACGAAAAATCCTCAATTAATACCAAAGTCTCCTCTGGTGCTACTATTACGATCAACAGCCACTTGCGACCTCTCATGTCGCGTGGCTTCTCTCCACTGCACGCTGCGATCGACCATTTACAACCCTCCTCAACAACTCCTCACTCGCTACTACTCACAATACTCAGACTCCGAATTTGTATATGCACACAGCAGAATCATAGACATCCAACTTTCAAGTCTTCATGTCTCGAAACTTGCTCTGTGTATAAGTCATAGTCTATACTGTTGTCACTAATCGAGCATTACATCACCTCATTACTGTATTTAATTTTATTGCAAAAAAGCCGTTGGTTTCTGGTTGCCTTATTTAACTCAGCTACTCTTGAGAGAGTTCATTTCTTATCTTCGCATTCCTTCCAGTTTCTGGCTTCACTGCTTTACTATAATTCCTTGGTATCTTATGGAGTGGTGCCATAATTGGTTGATGGGCTGAATCTACATAGTAACTTGACAGTTCCTTCAAGATTTGGCGATCACGTAAATTATGAGCTCCTCATTCCTTGCTTCCATAATTCTCTGTACCTGATCATTAGTGTCACACATATGACTCCAAACATTTTTGTTGGCGTCTTGATTAACATTCTCTTCAAAATCATCAGTTTCACACCGTGTAATCCCATTCTTTTCCTCTCTTTGTTATATATCAACATTCCTCATAATCACAAGATTCAGTGGCTTACATCGTTGTTTTGCGTTAAAATGTTTACCTCTATATCATCAGACATATCGTTTTTCAGAAAAATGAACATGATGTGCCATATACCCTTTTGCAGATTTAGTAACAATCTTCTTCTGTTTTGTCTTGTGAATCCAAGTACCAGAGAACATTTTCAATATCAACAAATTATTAAAATAATCTTTCTTATTTAAGAATATTTCAATTGAAGTTCACCCCTCACTTTTGTGAGACCATTTCGATTCCAAGAATATATACTAGTCAAAACTGCTATAGTGCCCAATGCTTTTGATAGACGTTTGGCAAGCAGAACCAAAACTGTGCCTTCTCAGAATGGCTTCAGTTTTTGTGCTGGGTAGTCCAATTCTGCAGAACAGTATATGACATGATAATTATAATTTTCAGTCCAATTAATTTTAAACTTTTGTGCATCTTTATTATTAAATTGCTTTCCACCATTTGTGAGTAACTCTTTTACAGTAATTTCAGCTCGTATCTTTATCATTTTCATAATATGTGGTGTGTGAAGTATGCCTACTGTTTATATCATATGAATGCCCCCTCCCACCCGTCTATGCCTTACTTAATAATTTGGTTTAACTTAACTTCATAACAATAATAATTTTTTAAATAACAAAGTACTGTAGCAGTTATGTTTTTTGTGCCTAGCATGACACATTTAGTAAATAATGCCTTTTTCCAGTGATATTGAAGTTCACATTAGTGCTGTATGTTATGTCTGCATGTATATTGTTCTGATTCTCTTGTGTTAAAATGATCTTTTATTGTCTTAAAGTATTGTGCTGCCCTTATTACACAGAAATTCACACAGACTCAAACCATCATCAATCACATTGTCTTTTTCATTATAATTTATTTATTTAGTGTATGTTATTTAAGTACATTTCAGTACTGGATTACGTTATTCTACATTCCATAACATTACATATATTCAAAGACAAACATAATGCCAAATATTTGCATATTAGTTCTACCCATGGCAAATACTTCAGTTTGTAAACCATATTTAGCATTATCCATCTTCTTGGAGTTTCAGGTAGCTGATACGCAGGGTACTAAAAATGTCAATTTTGCCTGTGTTGTATTGCAACACTATGAATGTGACATTTGTCACAGTCCAGTGTGATTATAAGTAATGAAGACATGTAGTTTTTCATTGTTAAAACCTACTTTCACCTTTAGATGTATTTTGTTGCTGTAATTTCTTGAACTTCACTCATATGTCCCACACACTCATGGTGTTCCATTGTGTCATCCCCTCAATGCAGAGATATGTTCCAATGATAGAATGGGGGCATGAACATTAATATTTAACATCCATTTGAATTGACTGATTGTGAGACTCACTGGTGTACAATAGCTGATGAAACTAAGGCATTATCTTAAAACGTCAATATCTCTTAGAAGTCTTTTTCAACAAACAAATAAAATAATGGTATGACAAACACACATGTAACAGATTTAATTTTAAAGACTCTACAAGCTAGTCAGAATAGTTTAAACAACCTTTTCATTTTCATAGCCTACATTGTAACAGGTGATAGATGTGACTTTTCTGCAGCTATATAATTAGGAATTGCTTTCCCATTACGACATATTGAAGTATTTATGCTCTACATCACTTGTATGAATCCATTTATTGTAGCTGAAGAAAATGGAATTGATAAACCTACCTAAGAATATTGCTTTGCACAGTGTCATTGATGAGAAGTGTCAAATAGTTTTCTGTAGTTGGCAATGTTAAGGGAAAAAACTCTGTAATAGTTCGAATAAATAAATACAGAATTTCCGAATAGTGTTCTAGTGAGCAAACACTTTTTGGTAGCCCTCTGTGATCGCATACTCATGATAGAAATGCAGCATTAGATGTGCAACTGTTCATACATGCTAAAAAGACACTCCCACAGCACACTGCACTCCATTAGTGGTTTGAAATGCTATTTTACGATAGTTCTGACTTAAAATTTACATTGCAAATTAGTGCCTTAAAACTTTCGCTTAATCTCCACATCATGGATGGGCAAAAAGACAGTTCCATTATAGAAGTATTGAGCATTCCGTCAGCAAGAAATCGACTGGGAGAAGATTACTTGAAAATACAGATAAGCAAGCTGCTAGAATACCAGATTCTCATAAAGCATTCTCTCCCAAAACACCTTCTACCGAAGTTAGAAACATTAAAGCAAATGCTGTCATGCAAGGAAAAGTAGCAAAAACTCAACGTAAATCAGCTCTCCACAGGGTTGACGATAAAGCACCTTTTCACTGTGCATGAACTCTTCAAATAAATTCAATATATGTAACAGAATTTCCGAGCAGAGTTCTAACGAAAAAACACTTTTTGGTGATTCTCTGTGATCACATAGAAGTCATACAAGTGCAGCATTATATTTGCTTCCTCACATATACAGTATATAAACAAGGTGCTACATGTTGTTATATGCACATTACATGTTGCTGCCAGCTAACTCTCCATCCAGCTCAGGAAATGTTACCTATAAGATACTTGGAGGTTCCAGTATAATATCCAGAGCAATGCACTCCACAGGCGAGATTGTTAAAATTCTGGTGATTAACTGCCAAAGCATCCAAAATAAAATCCCAAGTGCTAAGGCAGTCCCTAAAAGCAGTTCAGCTGACATCATACTAAGTACGGAAAGCTGATTAAAACCCATCATTGTTGGCAGTGAAATTTATTGCGATAATTTAAGAGTATATAGAAAGTGTGGGCTTGTGGTAAATAGAGGTTCTGTATTTGTCACGATAAAAAGGAACTCAAATCTACCAAGATAGAAATTGAAGCTAAATGTGAGATTGTTGCGCAAGACTCAGCATCAAGGATGGGCAGAAACTGATAACTGGATCCTTCAGTCGACCACTTGGCTTTCCTCCAGATGTAACTGAAAACTTTAGAGAAAACTTAAGTTCACTAGTACATGAGCACACAAATCAAATTTGTATAATTGCAGGTGATTTTACTCATCAAACAAAAAAATGTGAAAATGGTAATTTTCTCTTGCAAAACATTAATGACAGTTCTCTAAGAACTACCTAGAACAAATACTTTGGAAGTCCACTGATAATGGAAATATACTGGATGTAATGACAACAAATAGACATGACCTCTTTAAGTATGACCACAGTGTGAGTGATATCAGTGATCACGAGGCACTTGGAACAGTGATTATCTAAGTACAAAGGACAACTAAAAGAAGTGGAAGGGTTTATATCTTCAGCAACACTAGACAAAGAAGCAGTAGTGTCATGCCTCGATAGCAAACTCAAACCATTTAGCTCAGGAGAGGAGTATATAGAAGAACTGTGGTTCAAGTTTAAAAGAATAGTTCACCAATCACTTGATAGGTATGTACATAGCAGAGCTGCTCATGATGGAAAGGTCCATTCAAGGTATACAGTCACTGTAAAGAAACTTCTATAATTCACAAATTCGCCTACCGTTGTGGTGGTACTGTTGTTGGACAGTTCGAATTCATGACGTTGATGAACTGCTGCTCTAGGGTTTGGCCAGGTGATGTTGTGACGAGTAGATGCCTGCCAAAAGCCCAGTGAGGCACCAGTCTAACGGTCTGGACAAAGCTTGTATTTATTATACAGGGTGACATTGCTCTAGACAGCCAGCACCTACAAAGTGTTGGTAGTGCATGCCTGCTGAGGTAACTGCTGACCAGCTCGTGGCTTGCAGCCAGAGGTGGTTGGTGGTGAAGGAAGCAGCAGCATCATCACCAGCAACACTGTAAGGCCCTTGACATTACAGAGCTGACTTCCTGTTACACCCACACTGGCTGGTGGCTACTAGCAACTTCGGGATTAGACAATGAGGTGAAGCATGACCATGAGATAGACTGCTTACAACAGGAGCAGCCTATAGTGGCTGAGTGTCTGGTGCAGGCAGCAAGTAATTTGCCCAGACAATTGGGAGTGGACAGGCAGCTCCACGCACCAAGTCCCTAGTGTCAGACAATGGACAGCTACAATGTCATGGCTAGCAGCATATAAGGCCACAGGAGAGAATGTGTAGACCCATGGAACTCTCAGATCAGTTGATGCAATGACTGCAAACCATCATAGTGCCCACTTCATAAATAGATTCCAGCGGCCTGAGATACCTCGAGCTGAAAATGTGGTATATTTATATGGACGTGGCCCAAGCTTGTTTTGTTACAGCACTATTGTCCTTCACTCAAGTCACAACAGAACCTCAGCCTGAGTATGGGGTGTTCATGCGCGAACATATTCCAAGTCACCACTTACAAACTAATACAATTATGCTATAATATCCTCCATACCTCCACAGATGCTTCACTAATACTTCACAATAACACTCTTGCTCACTTCTAATACTCTGCACTCCTTCTCGTTTACAAGGTGGTTTCTACTTAAATCTTTCGTAACCAATCCTTAACTGCTACATCTTATCCATTCCACTGATATCCGATACACTGGCAGTTCTTGGGGGTAACTAAATTTTCGTTTGAGGTAGATGTAGGTTACATGAAACAGAATCAGAATTAATACAACACTAGAAACCATAACAGTTAGAGTCATTACACTGTGGTGTAATGACCAAATCATGAATGGTTACCAGACAAATAAAAAAGTAGTCTATATACGAGTACCAGCAATAAACATTCTACCTTAGATGGAGACATACCATGCCAGTCGCTTTCACCAGTTCAATATCTGGTCATACACATTAAGAAACTACCAATGTCATGCTCTCTGATTGCGAATTGGACACAAAAGGCGATAGTCATACAACATCTGTGAGGAAAGACGCCCATTGCAGTTTACAGAGGCCACCAATTGACAAGAAGAGTAGAGTTTCAGCAAGCAGAGAAGCTGAACCCTGAAATCAAGCAAAACTTGCACCTCCGAAGGTGGAAGCAGGAACAATTAAACTTGTACATTAAAAAGGACCTGTAAAATGTGCCTGTACGAGTATGTACCTCTAAGCTGTGGTTAGTACTTTCTGTCGTACATTTGCCTATCTGTTCCTATATCTGTTTTCCACTTCCAGTGTGTCGTGTAATGGAACCCAAAGGGTTCAGTTAGAGCAAGGGAAACCGGCACCTTTCAAGATTCTTGATCTGGAATGCCATCTTTCGACGCTGCTGAGTGTACTCTATTCGTAATAGGGTGTTAGGCTGGCGTGTTCATTTTTTCTGGTATTTTTTTGGAGCATCTAGAAGTAGTTTGAGGTTCCAAGCCTCATTTGCCTTTTACTCATATCTTAAGTGATACGCCATTGTTTGTGCTCTTTGGCATATTCATGTAAACATGTGAAGAAGAATTAAAAGCAGACCTAGAACCAATCCAGGGACTCATTTCCTTATCACCACCATATGTTCCTCCTTAGCCTGATGTCTGAGTCCTTTTGTACTGACTCCAGCCACTGGGACCCGAAAAATCTCAGCTTGGCTGCTGTTCCATCTCATTTTCACAAGTAGGCACTTATGTGCTAGAGATGGATGACCTCAAATCCAACATAATCTCCCGTTTTAGAATGAGATTCAAAGTAAGTATGTTGCGAACCGCACTGGGTTACCACATATAAACTGGTGTAAAATTTTGGGTCCAGCCTTCGAGACTTAGCTGAGCACCTTAACTAAATAGTAAGTTGCCTTACAGTAAAAGATACACTTTTCTCCGAAGAGGTCTAGCAAGCCCAGTCTTAGAGCAATTCGCCTTGAGATTTTGAGGTAAAGCACAAGCGGATTGAATTTTCTGCTATTGAAGATTCTAAAGAAGACGACAACTAAATTAGTACTGTATTTCCGCATTGACCAGATTTTAGATAGCTTAGGATAGGCCATATATGAGTACTTCACCACTTTAGGTTGTACAAGGGATTACCATTTGATACTGTTGGATAAGGATGGTAGAGGGAGAATGGCCTTCTCTACTCCAGAAGAACGTTATAAGTACAAGAGATTATTGATGGGAATAAAAAATATTGGAGCCATTTTTTAGAGGCTGATGAGCTTATTGCTAACCAGACTTCAAAGACAACAAATGTTTGCATATTAAGATGAAGTGGTCAGGTTCAGAGCTATATTAGAAGTGCATAACGCCAGATCTGTAGATACGTATGGGAGGTTCCAATTGCGTGACCTAAAACTGCAGATTGACTAGTGTGAGTTCCTACAGAAGGAAATTACTTATTTAGGGCACATAATTATGACATAAAAATTAAAATCTGACCCACAGAAGACAAGAGCGATAAAAGAATATCTGAGACCCAGTACTAATAATCAGTTGAAGAATTTTTCAGAAATAGTGTCGTTTCACCAAAGATTTATCAAATACTTCATCTGGGCAGCGAAGTTGTTACATGAATTGCTGAAAAATTGAGCAAACTACGAGCAGTTGACGCAGCAGGAATCATCTTTCCATTAATTGAAGGAGAAAATAATTAGCCCCCCAACCTTACGGTATCCTGATTTTATGAAGCAATTCATCATCACAACAGACGCCACCAAGGAAGCGACTGGTGCATTACAGAACCAAGGACAACTGAATTGTATATTTTTAAAAGGGAATCAGTCTGTAATTTTGTGATTTTAATTGCTATTGTTTCAGACACTACATTGTAACTGCAGAAATTGACATTAAAGGCTTATCAATTTATCAGTTAGTGTC
Source organism: Schistocerca nitens (assembly GCF_023898315.1). Classification (NCBI taxonomy): domain Eukaryota; kingdom Metazoa; phylum Arthropoda; class Insecta; order Orthoptera; family Acrididae; genus Schistocerca; species Schistocerca nitens. The sequence goes on from NC_064617.1 coordinate 851,338,176, forward strand.
TATTCTACAGGCTTTTGAAAATGAATGTTATTCTGAAAGGGGCATCCCTCAGTGGTTAATGCCCTTTTAAAAGAAAAGAGGTATTAGTAGTAATACATGCTCCTCTGAAAATAAAGATTAGATCACAGCAGTGGATGATGCTGAATGGTTTTTAATACTTTCTATTCGCATTCCTAGAGAACATTACCAGTAGTGTTTACAAGAAAACAATATGCTCCAACCGTTTTGACTGTTGTACATTGTTGTCTTTGTTATCCACACAGATAAATATGCATTGCATTATGAGTTGACAGCAGTGTTTACCAATTATTTGTAATGCAACGAGTGCTTGGACGAATGAACCACAATAATACACCGAACTTTGTATATCCTCAGACAACTGCTCAGCTGAGAGAAGGAATCACACTCTCAGCAGATTTCTATTGTACTTCACTGATTATGGGAAAGTCAAGAAAATTCAACATTAATTTTCAGCGAGAGGACACAATTTTTTTACCCTGTGTTAGGGATTCTGGCATTATTAAAACGAAACTAAAGAAACAGGATACATTGTTTACTGCAGCATCACAGAGGTGGTTCTTATTAGTTAGAAATTAGGTAAATTTCTCATTGGAAATATAACTGAACTGAGATACTAGACTTAAAGTCATGGTGGCAGCCAGACTACAGGAAGACTAGAATTTCTGAAGAAACTCCAGCTACTGGAAGATAAGAGAAGGTAGAATTCCCTATTAACACTTTTTCATATACTGATTTTGATAACAAAAGAAAGCATTGTATTACAGCTTCTGCAACAACAGTGGACTGATTAATCACATTTGCCATCTGGATCTTCAGTGTGATCCTTTGATTGCTCTAGAAAAATTAACTTATCCATTAGGAATTGTTCCAGTTAAGTCTAATACAATCAAGGTCTCGGAAAGACACTAACATTATCCATATGACAAACACCTGCATTCCCATGAAGAAATTCTGAAATGACCTATAAAGAACTAGAGCCATGATGACTAGGGAGTGGACTGTCAAATACTGATCATTGTTGTAGAACGTTGCATTAGTATTGTCAAATGCAGAACTTCATATGTTGTATTGTATGCAGTCATGATAATGTTAGTGTGAATAGAAAGAAGTATGCAATTTCAGTATCTTTTACATTTTCTTTAAAGGTATCAATTTCCTTATATTGATGATTAACTGCATTACCAAAATATAACATTAGAAATTTAATCTCTTACCTGCCAATCACATTTGCATGATGTAATATGACAATGTTAATAATGATGCACATCTATGGTTGTTCTACAAATTTAACCATTTTTCTCAATTTCCCATAAATGTGTGTCAGTTAACTTTAACCCCTTTCAAAATATACAACTAAATTCGGTTAGGATTTACCATTTGCCTTCATGGCGAGAGCACTGAATCTCACTGGAAAAAAATATAGTATGACTAGGCTAGATCTCTTAGCCATAGTGTAGTCAGTGAAACACTACTGACCTTACATTATGGAAGAAAATTATCGTATGTACTGATCACAAACCGTTGATGTGATTGGTACATGTAAGTGATCTATAATCACTATTAATGAAATTCAGAATACGATTTTGAGATTATGTACAAAAGGGACCACGAAACAATGTAGCGGATGGATTGTCGGACATACCAGAAGAAAAATGATACAGTATAACTGGGCAAGAGGTCTTAGCCATAGTGTGGGCAATGAAACACTACCGGCCTTGCACTGTGGAAGAAAATTTATTATATGTACTGATCACTAACCCTTCATGTGACTGGTACATCAAGTGATCGATCATCAAGATTAATGAAATTCAGAATACGATTTGGAGATTATATACAAAAGGGGATCGCAAAATACTGTAGCAGGTGGATTGTTGAACATACCAGAAAATCCAGCTGCAGTACCTAGGAGCGTGAAAGAGGCCAATGAGGAAGAACAAGACCACCAGCAACTAGAGATTAACGAAAAAAGAAACAAGCTATTTTGAAGCAATTTAATCATTCCCCCACAAGTGTACACCAAGGGATCAGCCGCACTTGTGACCGTCTTAAAATGTATAGAAAATGGAGAAGTGCGATCAAAGACAAAGGACAGTAAATTTAAAGTTGCGAGAATTGTCAGAAGAACCAGATTACACCGAATAAGTTCAAGCTGCTCTTAGTACTGACCGAAATATCTAACTAGCATTCATTCATTCATTCTGGTACTAATGAGGCTGGTCTGCTTCAGGTAATAGAGAAAGGAAATAGATACTCGTACAATCTCACATTCGGGATGCCCTCACAAAATTCATTGTAGCAGAGCCTATAGCACAACAGGATGACAACACAATAGCTTGAGTCTTAGTATAAAAATAATCTGGAATTACGGAACATCGTCAGTATTACTAAGTGATCAAAGGTCAAACTTCGCAAGTGACACCCTAAAGAGAATTTATCGTTTACTGAAGATTGAGAAGATTCACCGTTGTGCATACAAAATGCAGATGAAGGGAGAACTCGAAACAAAACATCAGCCACTAATAGACTATCTACGTCGTTCTTTGAGAATGAAGCAGGGAAACTGGAATGAATAGGTTTCCTTTGCCGTTTTTGAATATAACAGCACACCACACTCATCGATTGGATTCACACCATTTGAGCTATTTTTCGAGAGGAGGATTCAGCCAAAATACAATACAACTATGATTATTACATAACAGAATTTAAGGAAGGGATGCTCCAGCTGCATACAATGCCAAGGAGTTTAGATAAGGAATGTAAGTAAAAGAATAAGGGATACTATGGTCGCATGCAACATCTCAAAGAATTTACAGTGGGAGACAGAGCATTATTACATGACGAAAGTGTGAGAAGAAGGTGGTGAAATATGTTAAAATGTCCATGGAGAGGGCCTTTTCACGCTGATAGAATCAAAGCACCAAATGCACAACTCCAGTTAACGAATAAGAAGTTTAGAACAGTACAAGTGAACAGATTAAAGGATTTCTTTTAGCTGTGACGAAATAAAATTGATGAGTTTCGAAATATGAGGAGAAAAAATAGACTAAATTCTATCTTAAAACTGTTTAGAGAGGGTCTTCTGTAATGGAATACCAAGGGTATAGGTGAGGGAGACTTTGTGATCGGACCATGGAGACAGGTCGAGCCCCCCCCCCCCCCTCCCTGCCACTCACCGAGTCTCTTAGCCTAACCATGGCAGCAGTAGCAAACAAACTCAACTAAATACTTAGGGATTACATTTACGAATAACATAAATTGGAAATAACACATAGATTATGTTTGGGTTAAGCAAACCCAAGACTGCAATTTATTGACAGAACATTTAGAAAGTGCAAGTCTGCACTGCATGCACCACAATTCTCTGCCCTTTTTTGGAGTACTGTTGTGAAATTGTGGGATCTGGATCAGATAGGACTGACAGAGTACATCGAAAAAGTTCAAAGAAGGGCAGCTAGTTTTGTATTATCACAAAATAGGGGAGAGAATGCCATGGACATGATATGTGAACTGGGGTGACAGTCATTAAAGCAAAGACGTTTTTACTGTGGCACGAACTTCTCATGAAACGTTTTTGCCGCCAACTTTCTCCTCCGATTGAAAAAATATTTTTTTGGCGTCCACCTCCATAGACAGAAATGGTCATTATGATAAAATAAGAGAAATCAGAGCACACACAGAAATAGTTACAAGCTCGTTTTTCCCATATGCTCCTTGAGAGTGGAATGGTAGAGAAGTAGCTTAAAGGTGATTATATGAACCATGTGCTTGGCACTTAATTGTTAATTGCAGAGTAATCATGTAGACACAGATGTAGATAATGGATAGAACAGTGTAGGAAGGCTTAGGAAATAATTTAAGGTTACATAAAAAGTAGTAGAGACAGGTTGGAAAACACACATTTCCATCTATGCATTAATACCATTATTGTCTTCATAATGATAGAAAAGATTCTTAGTATTATCAAACGCACAAAGTTGTGTGTGAATTGTGATCCAGTCATGGAAAACTCTCACAAGACATGTAACATCTGAGTGAAATTGTATCTAACCCCATTAGTTCGTTACTGGATAGATATGCAGGACCCCAGATAAAGGGGAGATGAAGATGTGATTCCACATTGTACATATTTGTGTTTCAAGAATGTATTAATCGTATTAACAGGAAGATCTAGTATGTATATTCAAATAGAAGAAAAAACTATGTATTTTTGTATGTATATTTATATTGTGTATGTAAGTTGTATAATAAAGAAGTGTAAAATTGGTTCTTAAAAATTTGAGGGTAAACCTCCTCTTGGGATGAGAGGAGTTATGACTGAATCATGGAGGGTTACAAGCCACATCTGTGTTTTATACATACATTAAGTGGGTCTTAGAGTCAAGTGATAAAGCAGTGTCTTTGCTCTTCGGCATGTTCATATAAACATGTGAAGAAGCATTAAAAGCATACCAAAAACCAACCCAGAGTCTCATATCCTTATTTCCACCATATTAACCTACTTAGCTTTATCAGAGTCATATTGTACTGTCTCCAACTCCAGAGACCTCGAAAACGCAGCTTCACCCCATCAGCGTCTCATCCCCGCAAGTACTTGCTGATGTGCTGCAGATGGATGATCTCGAATCCCACTCAACTCCATTCTCAGACGGAGATTCAAAGTAAGTATGTTGCGATCTATGTCAGGTTACAGCAGTAGGTGTTGCCTGTTGTGATACTGCTGTACATGCTATAATATCTGATCTGGGATAATTTGACCTTTTTGTGAAGCTATGAGCTCGTCTAAGGAGTGAAGGAAGTCCAGATTGAAGGCGTTGTTGAAAAGGGTTCGATTCTGGGTCAGTGACACACCTATCAGCTTTTCCAGCCAATACGATGTTGGCTGTGTCAGTTTTATCACTTTGAGCATACCCTGTTTGTCAATTTTCACTTTCTTCCTCTCCATTTTAGATATAAAATGTACTATTTCCGTCTCTGGCCCTTGCAGTAAGGTTTGGGCAGTTCCCTTAAAAAGATTAATGCACTCTACATGCACAATTGAAGTTTTTGTTGGTAATTGCAGCTTTATACTCATGGGTGATGTCATTTCTATGACCTGATATGGTCCTTGGTTTCCAGTTAGGCATTTCTTCATCTTACCCTTAGGTGTGTAGGTATCTGACAACAAAATCCATTGATCAGTTCTGTACTGAGGTAACATGCCAGTATATCTTCTGACTTGCTGTTGCCATCTGAGTGCCTTTGTACTCATTTTCTTCACCCTCTTCCAGACAACCCCTAACATTTTCAAAACTTCTTTGCTGACTCTCAGTTCTTCCCACAATTAGACTTAATCAGCTCAAAATGTGATGGCATCCTGTTGTGTATTACTTCATATGATGAGTGTCTGACACTGTTGTGTACCTTAGAATTATAAGCTGCCATTACATAAGGAAGGTCTGTGTCCCAATCATTCTTATGGCTGTTCATATAACTAAGACATAAAGGAAGTACAGACATTGGCTGCGAGAGGGCATTGATTTAAATCAATGGGAAAAGTTGAAAACTTGTGCCAGACCAGGAAAAGAAACTGGGTCTCTTGCTTACCACACCGATGCCCTGACCACTAACCCATCCAGACAAAATGGTAATCACAACTGCACATATTACCCTAGGGCGCCTCCTGTCAGACCCAAATTCTTAACTTATCCACACACTACTAATGTAATGCCTCTGACTATTATTCTCATTTCTCGTGGCATTTTGTTGATTTCCATAAGAACATGTCCAAAAGAACAAACGCCATTTTGATCCAGCAGCCACAATGAATAAGACACAAAGGAATTACAGACCTTGGCTGCAGGTGGGCATTTATTTAAATCAATGGAGAAGGTTGAAAATTTATACCTGAACTTTTTCCATTGACTTAAATAATGCCCACTTGCAACCAATGTCTGTAAATCCTTTATGTTTGAATTCATAGTGCCCGGTGGATCACAATGGTATTTGTTCATATAATAACTTAAGATTTAGGCAACTGTACAATGAACATGTTTTGTTCTCCGATTTGACTGATGGTGGAAAGGCCTGGACCTGACTTCTGAGTGTGTAATAAATGCCATAGATGTTTCATCAGATCAGAACAGAGCTGCTTTGCTCTCTTGCTTATGAGTTACGAGACAGTGCAGACATCTTCTCAGTGTCCAGACTTCAGAATGGACAGCCTACTCTCATCCACCTCTGTTGCTGCTTGCCAGGACTGGCCAACAGTCACATAGAGGTGAACTGCCATTGCCCCCACTTCCTATTTCTGTAGTTAGGCCTGCACTGGCAGGCATCCTGTAACTTTCGCTCCTTAGGGCAAGACGTCAGTACCTCGTCAATGAGAATATAGACTCCAAGTTCAATGAATTTCTCTCTATCGTTTTAAACAGCTATACCTTCTGAAGCCTTCTCTCACATCCTTGACACAGTGTTCCAGAGGTGCCTCTATATATCTGTAATTATAATTTTGGAAATGTCTAACTTCAATAATCAGTTGTTTACCATTGCCTGTCACCAGCACTGTGTTGCTGATACAGAATTGTAACCATTGGAACATAACATGAAAAATGGTCTGTGATGGTCAATATGTAATGGTTACACATCAGTGTTTCGTTAAATGCCCCTAGAATGTTCATCCCTACGATTTCAAATGGTTTGGATGCTTCCAGTAATCTTTGCAATTGTACTATTTGATGACTGATGTCAGTATGTTGTGCACATAGTATACAATTCCTGACATACTACTCAACTTCCTGTCTCCTAATCCTCCACCAAAAATTCTTGGCTACTCAGTAATCATTTGTGTTTTGACCCACAAGTACATGGTTGTGTGCTTGCCTTGACAGTTCATCCCTCAGAGCTACAGGTATAATTGGTCCATGCTTTGACGTTCTACATAGCAGCCACTTGTGCATTGTAAACTGCAGTTGAGCCTTAAATAATTAGCAGTCCAGCAGTCAGAATTAGCACCCTTAACTTCCTGTCATTCAGGACGACTTTTGCCAAGAGCTTGCAAATCCCCAATTTTCCTGCTAGGTTGTTGGCACTGGCATATTTGTTACCTGGTTTGTGTACCATTTCATAAACAAAATCTCTCAATTTCAGAGACCAGTGCATTAACCTGCTTGAAGGATCCTTTAATCCTAGTAATCATTTCAATCCTTAATTTCTTCCTATACAATTAACAAACATAAATACTTAATCCCATAAATAACAGCCAACATTTCTTTTTCTGTATTCAAGTAATTCTATTCTGCTTTATTCAGCTGTCTTGACATACATGCCACCAGGTGCTCTTTGCTGTCCATATGTTAACTGAGAACACATCCAACTGCCAGACTGATTGTGTCACATGACAGAATAAATTCCTTTTCAGAATTTGGGACTACCAGTACTAGACTAATATTAAACGCTTCCTTTACTTTTTCAGACGTGATCAGACACTCTGTTTACCACTGTACTTTAATAATCTATGTTGATGCAAAGTGGTAATTCTATACTCAGCATTAGTTGCACTGAACAAAGCCTTTTAAACATTTCGTCTAGTCACTGTCCATGCTCATCCAAGTGTTTACAAAATCCAGTTATGTACTGAAGATAAACAATACATGGTTTCAGTTTCAGTCCTCTAAGCACTCCACCCAGTAACCTCTAGGAAGTGCCTGGCACTCTTCCAGTTGGTGATAAGCACTCTTTTAATCCATCACAAGAAGTATTTACACTGACTTAGGTTGTCTAAAGTTTCTGTTATGTTCGGTATAGGTTATGCATTCATGGTTGTCCTTGCATTCAGATATCAGTAATCGCAACAATATCTATATTTCTTCGTTTCATCTAATGGTTTCCTTGGTACGAATATGGCAGCTGCTCCCCATGGACTACAGTCTCCTCGATAATGCTGTCAGCCAAATCTTGACTGTTAAGTTCTTCCATTATCAGACATACTTGCCTAGGGATTCTGGACAACTTCTTGCACATCAGAGCTTTATTACCACTGGTGTCCTATGTTGTATTGCTGGTAGTGGTCCACCAGGGTAGAGCACATCTGCAAATTGTACTAATGAAGCTTCCATATCCGACTTACAGGGGCTGGAAGCACCACAAGAAATACATACTTCAATAATGGAGATAATAGCCAAACCTGTATGTTGCACTGTTGTATTTAAACATGAACAACGCCTGTGCAGTGTCCTGAATACGTTGCAAGCGTCAGTTGTGGCCCGAACACTGTTCTATGTAGTTGTGAGCGCATTATGTCAGAGCTGAGTGAATTCGAACGTGGGTAAATTGTTGGTGCTCATATGGTGGGCGCTTCTGTAAGCAAGCCAGCTGAAGTTCTAGTGCTTCAAGAGCCACCATATCTAACATTTATACTGTGTATAAGGAAAGTGAAAGAACATCATCTGCTAAGTCAAAAAGCAGACGATAGTATGTGTTGAGTGATTTTGGTGGACTGTCATTGGAGAACATAGTGTAATAAAACGACAGCAGCTGCAAAATCACTCCAGAACTTAATGTTACACTTACAAACCCTGTCAGCGAGAAATCAACATGAAGGGAGCTCCATAAGCCATGAATAGAAGGGTGAGCTGGAACACCAAAGCAGTCAGTGATGCAAATGCCAATGACAGGAAAATGTGGTGCCAAAGCCATAAAACGTGAACTATGGAGGAATCAAAGAAAGTCATTTGGTTGGATGAGTCTTGTTCTACACTGTTTTCAAATTCTGTCTGCATTTCTGTTGCAAGAAAGAAACATTGTGGGGATTCTGAGATGATTTGGACAGCCTTATCATGGTATTCCACAGGCCCCATAGGTACTCTGCATGGTCGCATTACTGCCAAAGAGTATGTGACAATTTTGGCTATTAGGTCCATCGTACAATGTTAATTTCCCAATGGTGATTCTGTGTTCCACGACGACAAGACTCCTGTTCACACAGCTCACTTCATCCAGGACTGGTTTTTATTAGCACAAAGGTGAACTGTCACATCTAACCCTGGTTACCACAGTTACCAGATTTCAATACTGGGGCCTGCTTCGGAGAGAAGAGTGCGTAATCACCGACCACCTCTGTTATCATTACCTGAACTTGCCACTATCTTGTAGGAAGAATGGTGCAAGGTTCCCTTGATAAACAACACAGGACCTGTATGTTTCCAGTCTGAGACCTGGAAGCTGTCCTGAGTGCCAATGCTTTTCCTACGCCACATTAGGGAATTTTAATGTCTTATGTTTGCGGTGCTTCCATATTTTTGTCCATCCCTTGTTTCTCTTCCATTAAAATGTAGATGCATTGATGGTCTGACTAGAAAAGGTTCCTACTCGACTTCTCCAGATGTCTTCATTCAGTGTGTCCACGTTGGCAATCAATAAACCGTATTACAGACTTACCACATCAGACCCAAAATTATCCAAACTCACTAGAAACAGACAATCTCTATCTATTTCTCTCATGTATACCACACTACTACGGACAAAACGAAGTAATACATCAAAATCGTCACTGCATTTCAGTGCTCTACAAGATATCACATTTCACTCTGTAGGATAGTACCCACTCTTACCCAGAGATAAGTACCTGTAACCCTCGGTACTTCATCAAGCGAACTGAGGGTTAACGCATTTGTCTTCAGTTTGTTTCGTACCACCTTCATGATTGGTGAACCTTGTGAAGAACTAACATTTGTGATGGTCATTCACAACTGATTCAATATCCCACTCACTTGGATAGTATACAGTGAAAGATCAATTTTAGCATGATGCTTATCCCGAAAGTCTAGCGCATTAAAAAAATTTTACTCTCCCATTCCCGTAATATCTACATGTGTAACACAACATAGGAAACTTGCTGCATCACTCACATGGCATGGTAGCCACTACCAGCTTTGGGAGTAGGTAACCAGGGCGATCATTAACATGGCGTAGACTGTGTGTATAGTGTGCACAGCATAGGCAGCAAGTAGTTTGCCTCCACAAACCTCCCTCTGGGGAATGGACGGGAGCTGCATACCCCCAGCCACAAAAAACTACAGGCCAGCAAGTTGTCTTCCAGTTGCAGAGTAGCAAGTCCTCAGCATTGGACTCTGCATGAGTACGTGTCATGGCTATGAAGATCTGAATCCACATAAGAAGACATGTAGACCCGCTGAACTCAAAGATCAATAGACAGAAAAACTGCGGACTCTCATGGGTCCCAACTCGTAGTTGGATGTGGGTGGACTGAGATACCTGTAGCTAAAACGAGAAATATTTATATGGGCGTGCTTCATGCTTGTTTTGCTACACCAGAGGCTTCTTCCACTCAAGTCATAACAGAACCTCAGCCTTGGTAAGAGGTAACTGGGCCATCTGCACCTTGGGTGGACCATCGTTCTGCTATGTCAGTACTTTTGCACTTCTGGCCGCTCGAATTGCCAACAGTGTGAAGTAACTGCCTTACGACCATAACAGCAGTTCTTACTGAATCAGAGCGCCATACTGCGTAACTTGCTTCTCTGGATTGTTGCTGCACCTGGGGGTGATGCCTTAATTTTACTCAGCCGTGCCAAGTACATTATTTTGTGGTGCATCACTTCTATAGCAACAGAAAATACTGCATAATTAGTGCAAAACAAAGCCTAGGGCTATATATAGATAGATGCTGAATGAAACATGTCTGGGGGTCAAGAGGGCTATTCTGTCGAATGTTACGGAAAGATCTCTCACAAAATCGAAAGAAATTCTGAACTTGAGTGAGTGTTATTAATGGTACCAAGATTAGTGTGCAGACACTCACAGACGAGACAGGAACTGAAATTGCAGGCAGAAAAAAGAAAGCAGGCATGCTGAACTCCATTTTCAAATGTTCTTTTACAAGGAAAAATCCAATGGTATTCCCCACTTTAATTATTGCACCACTGCAAAGATGAGTTATAAAGATATTGTGTTAGTGGTATTGAAAAACAGCTGAAACTGCTAAAATTGAACAAGCTTCAGTGCCTGACGTAATTCCTATAAGATTCAGTAGCGAATCTGTGGTGGAGGTAGCCCCTTTTTTAACTTGTAATCTACCTTACATTCTTGGAACAAAAGACCATGCCCAGTAATTGGAAGAACACACAGGTCATACACCAACGGCGGACAAGATGGGAAGCAGAAGTGATCCAAAAAACTACCATCCATTAGCCTTGATATCCATTTGTTGTAGAATCTTTTAACATATTATGGGCTCAAATGTAATGAGTTGTCTCGAACATAATAATCGTCTCCATGCCAACCAGCATCGAGTTTTGGAAAGATCGATCATGTGAAACCCACCTCGCACTTTTCTCACATGACAGCCTGAACGCTACGGATCAAATTACTCAGGTAGATGCAGTGTTTCTCGATTTCCGAGGAGCAGTTGAATCAATACACAACCTACATTTATTATCACAAGCAGAAGCAACTGGGGCATGAAGAGAAATTTGTTGCTGGATTGAGAATTGCTTGGTAGAGAGAGTGATGCATGTTATCTTGGATGGAGAGCCATCGAAAGACAGAAATAACTTCAAATATGCCTCAGAGAAGTGTGTTCGAACCCTTGCTGTTCAAGGTGTATATTAATGACCATGCAGGCAATGTTAATGTAACCTCATTCTTACTCCATACAATGCAGTTATCTATTCCATACAATGCAGTTATCTATAATGAAGTACCGTCTGAAAAAGCCGCACAAATATTTAGTCAGATCTCGATAAGGTTTCAAAGTGGCGCGAAGACTGGCAGCTTGCTTTAAATGTTCAAAAATGTAAAACTGCGCGCTTCACAAAACAAAAAACAAAAACGTAGTATGCAATGACTACAATAAAAAGTTATAATTGCAATCGGTCAACTCAGACAAATGCCTGTGTGTAACAATTTCGAGGGATATGAAATGGAATGGTGACACAGTCTTAGTCACAGGTAAAGTGAGGGACAGGCTTCTCTTCGTCTTTAGAATACTAGGAAAATGCAATCATCCTACAAGGGAGCTGGCTTACAAAACACTAGTACGATTCATAACAGTAACAGGAAATATTGAGCGTATATAATGAAGGGCAGCACGAATTGTCACACATTAGTTTCATACATGGGAAAGTGTCACGGAGACCCTGAAGAAACTAAAGTGGCTGACACTTTAAGACAGATGCAAACCAGCAAAAGAAAACCTACCTACAGACTTTCAAGAACCATTTTTAAATGATGAATTTAGGAATGTACTAAAAACACCAATATGTAACACCTGTAGGGATAACGAGGACATTCTTAGACCAATAATGCAGTGCTCGCGGAAGAGTTTAGTCACTCATTCATCCCGCTCTCCATACGCGATTGGAACTGAGAAGAAGCCCTAATAACTGGTAGAATGTGATGTACCCTCTGTCACGCACTTCACAGTGGTTGTTTGGTATGGATGTAGATACAGATGTCGATGTATTCATAGATCTGTCTGAAACAGGAACTATGGAGAAAGTGAGTCACTGGACAGAGTACTGGTAATGTAAGTTAAAAAAGTGTCGAAAAAGGTGAACCACAATTATTCAGAAGACATCATTAAACTCCAGAAGTGTATATGAACATTCAGATCTCAGACTATATTATAATTTGTATAGGTCTTGGCTTTACTCGCAAATTCTCTCCCTTCATTCCAATGGAAAAATAGTATTTTAACTGCGTTAGGGACGAACACATGGGAAAACGGCATAATCAGTCGAACTCTGCAGTATGCGATATGTGGATGTGGTGCAGAGGGGACAACACTATTTACATGGACAACGTAAAAGGGAGAGTCGATCGAAATAACTACTAAATTACGAGACCGAACTGCTGGTCAGCGCTCATATTCATTTCAGGAGGAGAAGCACTTGCAAATGCATTGTCTGTCCGTTTTGTGGAAAACACCACGAAAGTTCAGACATACCCTGCACGGAATGTAGCCTTTACTAAGTTTATGATAAGGAACAACACTTCATTCTATGAATCTATTAGAGATATATACAACATATTCTTCGTGTTTTACAGATATCAAATCGTAAATGTGAGGACCTCGCTGTTGATGGTGAGACAATAAGACTCTCTAGTAAGCAATTGAGATCCGGTGAGGAGATCGTCTTTGATAATAGGAGATCACTTTGGTCAACGTTCTAGTGCACACATATTCGAGTTGTACGCTGTGTGATCAAAAGCATCCGGACACTCCCAAAAACATAAGTTTTTCATATTAGGTGCATTGTGCTGCCACCTACTGCCAGGTACGCCATATCAGTGACCTCAGTAGTCATTCGACATCGTGAGAGAGCAGGATGGGGCCCTCCGCAGAACCCACAGACTTCGAACGTGGTCAGGTGATTGGCAGTCACTTGTGTCATACCTCTGTACGGGAGATTTCCACACTTCTAAACATCCCTAGGTCCACTGTTTCCTATGTGATAATGAAGTGGAAACGTGAAGGGACACTTACAGCACAAAAGTGTACAGGTCGATCTCGTCTGTTGACTGACAGAGACCGCCGATAGCTGAAGTTGGTAGTAATGTGTAATAGGCAAACGTCTATCCAGACCATCATACAGGAATTCCAGACTGCATCAGTATCCACTGTAAATACTATGACAGTTGAAAGGTGGCTACACTGAGTCACAGCGCCAGAGATTGCGCTAAAGAGTATTATTCCGCCGCCTCCACTGGCGCAGTTGTTGTTTAGAGAATGTCGAGGGCAGTTGTAGTTCAGACGTTGTCATGAGCAGTGCTTGTTGAGAGGATGTCGAGAGCAGTACTAGTTGAGAGCATGTCGTGTGCAGTTATTGTTCTGCTGGGCGAGAGAGCTGCTTCGGATCGTCCCTTGGAATTCTTTGGACAGTAAAAATAGCAGACAGTAGTATTGTATAGTAATTTGTAGTTTAGTAATTGTAGTCTATATTGCAAGTGTAGATTTGGTAATTGAACATTTGTAGTTGTCTTGTCATTCTTCTAGTGGTATTTTTGCAGAATTTAATTTTTGATGTCTCGTATATGGGTTTGACAGTTTTGTGCAATTGTGAAGGTTTTAATTGTTCGTTAATTGTGCTTGTCGGTAAGCATTTCGTGTGAATGGTATTGTTGGTGATAAAGTGTTATATTGTGTGTAATTTTCGTATAATGACGAGTTTTGTATGTTTTATAAATGATTATGCGATCGATGAAAAAGGCAAAAATGATGGATAGTCAGAATGACGAAATTAACATGGCGAACTCGCCAACACAGGAGAACAATATGATGAATAATGAAGTAGAAAACAATTTAATAAGCAGGGAAAATAGTCCGGAACCAGTTCAAAATTTTTCACAATCGGAAAATTTTCAGAATATGAGATTAACGATAGAAGATTCTGAAATAGTATCGAACACAGATAGCTTTACGGCTATGCAGAAGGAAGTTAGTTTTACGGGAAATGTTAGGGGCGAAAAGAATTTCGAACCAGTTAATATGGAGCAGTTGATGAGTGCAATATTAAATTTGGGATCACAGTTAGGATCTGAATTAAAAACCGAGATGGGAACATTGGCAACATGGCTAGACTCACAAATAGGAACAATTAAAACTGATATGGGAACAATGGAAACACGGTTAGATTCACAAATAGGGACATGTTTCAAAAACATGAAAGATGAATTAAAGAAAGAAATTAGAGAAGAAGTACAACCGATTTTGAATGCTCACAATAACAGATTAATTTCAATAGAAATTAGAGAAAAGGAACAGGATAGAGAACAGGAAGAAAGAGATCGCGTGATAGTACAAAAATTTTCAGATTTAAATCTTCAACGTGCACACGATAAGGAAGAAATATTTGAAAGAATCAAGGAATCTGTACCAAATGACAGAATAAATAATCTAACACAATAATATGAACAGTTAACTACTAAATGTGTCAATACTGAAACCCGAGTCGCGACACTTACGGAAGACGTAACTAAACAGAAAGAACAAATAGGTGACTTATCGGAAAGAGTTGAAGAGATTTCAGATAAATTTACAAATCTTAGTTTAAATGGGGACAGAGATTCAGATGATACATCTCCATTGCCATTTGCAGAAACAGAAGAGTACCAGAATATAAATAAACATGTAGAAAATCGGGGAAAATTTAATGAAGGTGTTAAAAGGGAATTTGAGGCGTTACAAAAGCAAGTTAAACAAATTGAAAGCGAAATCGTAGGAAAAGACAGTAGAAGAAATTTGGAATCACCGATAGCAGCGGGTTTTGAAGAAAATAATTTATTTCATTTACAAGAGAGCGCCAGCCGCGCGAACTTGACAATAATCGACATTCGGACTGGGACAGACGAGGTAGGTCTTTGTCGCCATGAGGCGAAAACTTTGACTATAAACACTTTTTAACTGTTCGGAAATTTAAGATCTTTCGCAATTCTAAGAATGACATATATCCATGTTCATGGTTAGATCAATTTATGTACGCACTTCCACCAAATTGGCCACTAAGTCACAAACTGGAATTTATGTGTGGATATTTAGAAAACGATCCGGCGACGCGGATGCGCGCACTTATTAGAGATTTCAATAATTTAAATGATTTTTATCATGCATTTCTATCGGCATAGTGGTCCGAAAACACGCAAGACAGAGTCAAACCTAGTATTATTATGCAGCGTAATTTTAAACAGTCTGAGTTCCGCACGCCGGCAGAATACTTTGAAGACATGATTCGAAAGAATCAATTCCTTTCCAACCCTTATAGCCCGACTGAATTAATTCGCATTTGTTCAACTAAGCTGCCTCAATCGATAAGACACATTGCTTTAGCCGGAAGATGTAAAGACGACATTGCAACTTTTAAGGCTTTGCTACAAGAACTTGAGTATGACAACGACGACTGGACTTCTTATAATTTTTTCATTAACGGTAATCACAATAGATTTTCGAAGAAAAGGGTAAATGATCGTGACGGACGTAATAGCGGTAATTTTGAAAATGACAGACGAAACAGACAGGACAATAGATACCAGCCTTATGACAATAACAGACGTTCTAACTGAAATTACACAGACAATTATAATAACGGTAATTCGTACCGGAATGATCAATCATACGGAAACAGTAATCGGTATCATCAAGTCAGAAATTATTCATACAATAATAGAAATTCTTACTACAGAAATAACCAGGGTAGTAGATATAACAATAATTTCAGAAGTGACAGTCGAAATTACACAAGAAGTAGTCATGCAGATAGCCAGGAAAATAGAAATTTTAATAACAGACACAACCAAGAATTTACATGTAACAGACAGGAGGGACCTAATTGGCATCCTCCACGTGACAGAACTTCAGAGAGACAAGTGCAAATCGTATAAATTGATCCGCGAAATGACGCGAATAATCAAAGACGTGATGCAAACATTCGACAATGACATGTAGCTTCGGCTTCTGGCAGCAATACAGACGGTTCAGAAAGGAATGACACTACGACTGTACACTACGTGCGCCAGGAAGACATGAGAGATATTTTGCTAGACGAAAAGGAAAATAATGTAGACACATTTTTACATCCTGTTATTGAAGTATGTGTGAGTAAGAATAAGCTCACTCTTGTTTTAGATTCTGGGAGCCCATTGAATGTTATTAGTGAATCAGTTTTTCGTATATGTGTAAGAACTATTGCTCGTCCTGTGTTACCTGTTTCTAAAACTACAATTCAAGGAGCTATTTCTGGAAAAAGTGTGGAAGTCAAACAACAGACCAACTTAAATTTCATTTGTCAAGAATATGAATTTTCTGCTAATTTTGTTATTGTTCCATTACTCAGTACACAAATTATATTAGGTATGGAGTTTCTTAACACACATAAGGCAATTTTAAACTTTAAGGAAGGAAATGTGAACTTGACTGTTGTCGGAATGCCGAGATGTTTGAAATTTTTCGAGTGTGTAACGAAATCTGAATCAGACACAAATTGTTTAAGGTTTCTTACTTCTGATGTTTTCGCTGATTATTATGACGACAATGTGTTCATTCATGACAACGACGATAGATACAGAGACGGGATGGATGATATAATTAATAGTGAAGAATTAAGTAATGAAAAGGTTAACAAAGCTGAAGCACCAGATGTTGCAAGAGAAGAACTGCACCAAATTTTGACTTCACATGCTACAGTATTTAGTCATCACACAGGAACTATAAAAGGCTTACAATATTTATTTAAAGTAAAAGAATACACACCATTTCGGGGGAAAACGTACGCTATTCCTTTGGCTTATAGAGACAAGGTTAAGAGTGAACTTCAATACATGTTAGATCAAGGCATCATTGAGCCAGCAGTCAGTCCTTATACCAGCCCATTACACGTCGTTCTTAAAAAGGATGGGTCAATTCGTTTGGTTCTGGATTCCAGACAGATAAATAATATCATCATTCCTGAAACTGACCGTCCACAAAATTTAGATGAACTTCTTCAACATTTCCATGGAATTAAAGTTTTATCCACGATTGATATGCGCGCAAGTTCTTGGCAAATAGAACTCCACCCTGATTGTAGAAAATACACTGCCTTTTTAGCCCTTGGTAATTGTTATCAATTTCGGAAATTACAGTTTGGACTTACTGTATCTTCAGCAGCATTCATTCGTAGTTTAAACGAAATTTTACCTGTTTATCTTCGTGACAATATTACTTCATATGTTGACGATATTCTTATTGCTAAACGTTCTTGGAGTAAGCATAACAAAATTTTGGATTCATTATTACGTATTTTTGCAAGAGTTGGCATTACAGTGAACTTGGAAAAATCTGAATTTGGTCGTTCTCAGGTGAAATTTCTTAGTCATATTATTTCTACAGAAGGTATTCTTCGTGATCCAGAGAAACTAGATGCTATTCGTAATTATGCTGTTCCTACTACAAAACGTGATGTTCGTAGTTTCCTTGGTGGCTGTAATTTTCTTAGATGCTTTGTTAGATTGGACAATTTGGCCACATCTCGTTTATGTGAACTATCTGGAAAGAATTCTAATTGGTGTTGGGATGAGGAAGCTCAATCGGATTTTGAACAACTTCGTGATGGTTTAGTTGCTGCTCCACTTCTTTCACATCCAGTTTTATCTAAAGATTTTTGTTTGGCGACGGACTCATCATACAAAGGCCTAGGTGCACACTTATTTCAAGAGATAGAAGAAAACGGCGTTGTAGTACAGAAAACTATTGCATTTGGAAGTCGTGTTCTGTCTAAATCAGAAAAGAATTATTCGATTACGGAACTTGAAGTTTTGGCTGTTGTTTGGGCTTTCACAAAATTTCGCATCTTTTTGTATGGCAGAAAGGTTTACACCGATCATCGAGCTCTGGAATTTCTTATGTTAACAAAATTAACACATGGAAGAGTGTCACGATGGGCGCTGTATCTACAGGAATTTGATTTTAGTATTGTTTACATACAGGGTTCTTCAAATATTTTTGTTGGTGCATTATCACGTGCACCTATCGGTTTAAAACAAAGTGCTGAGGAGGACTGCAAAGAAAACAATTATTGTTTGATGTATATTCAAGGTGTTACGTTTGAAAATTTTATTTCGTCTTCGCTCCAGGACATCGCTAAGGAGAAAAACAAGGATCCAAACTGGAAGGACATTAGGGAGAAGTGGAGGAGAAAGGAAAGCGTAGCGATTAGACAGTATTATTTAGTTTGCAATGATATTCTTTTTAAACGAAAATCAATTGAGAACTCTGTTTGGTTCGTTTGCGTTCCTGATGAGTGGGTTAATAAATTGATTTGGTATACACATTTCAGTTATGCACACTTTGGTCCCAGAAAATGCTTTCATAAATTACGAGAAAATTACTACTTCATTAATATGGAAAAACGTATTCGATCTGTTCTTGCCAAATGCAGATTATGTCAAAAGGCTAACTATTTCTCACAGAGCACCGTTGTTTCCCATCATTTCAGCGAAATTAAAGGAGATGGCTGCAGTCGATTTGTTCAGTCCAGTGGTTCGTTCTACTAATGGTTTTGCGTACATTTTGGTAACAGTGGAATTGACATCAAAATATGTGTGATTTACACCTTTACGTAAAGCAACAGCTCGTTCAGTATCTAATGCTTTCATCAATTTCTTAAAGAAGTGGGTCTTGTTGATAAAGTTACATCAGATAATGGATCAGAGTTTCGCTGTAATATTTGGCTTCATTCTCTACGGCGTCATAAGATTAAACCAATTTTCATTTCACTTTTTCACCCTCAATCTAATGCTTCAGAGAGATGGATGAAGGAAATCAATAAATTGTCATCAGAATCACAGAACGTGGGATCAGTATCTTCATATTTTTCAAAACATTCTGAATGAACTCCCTAATGATTCAACTTCTTTACCGCCTATACTGATATTAAAAAATAAAGCACCGACAAATCGCAATTCTAAAATCGTTCCTTTTCCACCTCACGGAAACTGCGGCATTCTGAAGTTGTCAACCTGGCTCTACAAAATATTGCATCTGCGGCTGCTAGAAGAGAGAAACGTCCTGGTCGTTTAAAAACCTTGTCAGTTGGTCAAAAGGTGTTGATTAAGTCTCATCGTTTGTCTCACAAAGGAAAAGGCTTGTGTCGCAAATTTTTTCTGCTTTATAACGGTCCATATAGAGTTCGCAAAATCATTCATGATAACATTGTCGAAGTAGAAACTCTTAAATCTCGGCGCTCTAAGGGAATACATCATATATCGAACGTTAAAATTTTTTTGGAATGACATACTTTTGAGAAACTAATAGTTACATGTAAACACGCAGAGAATATAAGGATACCGCGCCGTGTTCTGGCGGCGGCACATACTCAAAGCAATAGTCAAGTCTGCGCGCCGCACAAGGCAGTCGTTGACCACAAACAATTACTTCCTACGTCACGCTTACCTACAGCTGATCGAGCGCTCAGTGTGAATGCACTGACAGCCGTAAACAAAAACAGTCTAATTTCTCCGATTAAATTCAGTATAAAGCTATAGTGACTTGATAAATTATGTTATTAACGTTCATTTTTTTTTCAGGATACAGTTGTATAAAATATTGAAGAACTTCCGGTAAATTCTGTGTGTGTCCTATGTTAAGAGGACTTGCTATCGAGAAAATTTCAGGAAGAATGTAATTTAGAAGAAGAAAGTAATAAACTAAAAAGGTAACTATTAATTGAGTTTATTTTTCAGGTAACATATTTCCACTTAGGTACGTACTTTAGATGTAATTTGCTGCTCGCGATTACGTGATTTATACTTTGAGTTAACTGATTTTGACAATGATTGATTAATGACAATGATTGATTATGTATAGTATGCATTGCTTGGCTGCTCTGCTTTTTCACTGATTTTTTATTATGTGCCTGCTGTGCTTATTTATTTAAATTATAATTGTCACTTGATTAGTCGTGCTGATATGGTTATGTATGTAAGTCACACTTTGTGATTTATCTGCTTGCGCCTTCATGTTTACTTATTAAGATTACATATGCACATTTATTTGCTTATGCTGATATGATGCTAATGACCTGTTTATTATGTAAGATATATATTTGCTGCTTTGCATATGGATTGCATATTTACACATTTTTGTTTTGTTGTCATAACTACTCTTTAATTTGGTATATAGAAATGCTGATATACAGTGTACGAACATGGAGTTTAGGTCACAATATGGTATTAATTATAGATTGTTCGCTTGGCGGAGCCTCGTTATAGGGATTGTGCTACATCCACTTGTTGACATTCAGTACTCTACTGGTATATTTACTCGCTATTTCATGTTTTGCTTACGCTCATTGCTTTATATTTTAAGATAAGACAATGAACTGCTGTAATTCTACGAACGACATTGGTACAAGAAACTTCATTGAAGTCACATGAGCTGGAGGTTTTATGGAAGCTGTATAAATTTATGCTAATAGAAAGGAAGCTAACGACATGACATACCAACACTAGGTTTAGACCATTGGCAGTTATCACACTGCATTTTTCGTGAGTAATTGAAATAGTAAGTGACACTTGACACAAGAAATACTCCACATGTTTGCTTCTGTTTTGGCATGATTCTTGAAGTGGTGTACACACTGTGAAATATTACGATCATTCACACTCCGTACTCGTACTTATTTACTGAAAGTTATTCAAACTAAAGGCTGTTAGAGGTCATGTATGCATTTCTTTTATTTAATGATGGACAAGGTAACCAAAATGTATTTTATAATTCATAATGAGCAGAAGATTTGGGTCTGATGGATTACACAGAGGTTGTGTGTGGACATTGTGTCTTCGGATTGTATGGGATGATGAATTGAAGTTTGCACTAGGATTTTATCTGTACTTGTTTGAGGAGACTGACTAGAGGAAAGAGTTGTTATGGAAGTGAATTGATATTGGTGATAAGGTTTATATGTATCGACGTATTGAAGAGGTATTATTGAGGTATTGAGATTGTGTGATGCTGATGATTATTGGAGTTTTGGTGGATAAGATGTAAAGTAAATGAGGAGCATATTTTTGTTTGTTGGTTTATATGGAACAAGGAGGATGAAGATGGCAGACTAGAACACTCAAGTGGAAGGAAGATTGTCTACACACACACTTTGTTAAATCAATAAGCAGTATATACTCTTTTTTTTTTGAGAGAGGAAGTAATTGCATATCTTGGCACACTGACAGTTGTTCAGCAACCATACATTTTGATTTGGCTTGGCAAACATTGGTCTTGACATGATGACTATGACATTGACTAACTATTATTGACTGTTATACACTGTTGCCACTACTACTTGATACACATGTTGAGCATCAAATTTTGACAGAATTGCATTTACACAGTTAACACTATTCAATTACACAGTCGTACTTAATATGTGGATGAAAGATGAGCGAGTGTGTTTTGTGTGTTTTCATTTCCTAATCCCAAATAATTGGTACCGACCTATCTCCTAAATATTATTTTACTTGTTTGTTGTGGCTTGCACTGACACCCATAAATATTATAGGTTTACTGATATTTGTGTATTTGTAATAGTTAATATGACAATTATCTGATATCATTTGTGTGTTTATTATAATTTGTATGATTAGTGTAAGAGCATTGACAATAAGTTTGTAAAAGCAATTGTGTGTGCATTCAAACTGTTGTTCATGCTTGCACCGATTATCATTGATGGGTGCCACTTGGAAATGTTTAATTTCTGCTGATGAACTCTGATGAACTGTTTAAATAGTGATAGTGAATATTATGGACTGTTATCTGCACCTGCTCAACATTGCTGGGTGCCACTGATGGAACTGCTTCTACTGAGATAATGTCACTTGTTGGTATCTGCACCTGCTCGCCATTGCTGGGTGCCACTGTGAAAGGTGGCTACACTGAGCCACAGCGCCAGAGATCGCGCTAGAGGGTATTGTTCCGCCGCCTCCACTGGCAGTTATTATTGAGATGTCGTAGTGGGCAGTGGTTGTTGAGAACTCGTAAGAGTCAGTGCTTGTTAAGAACTCGTAGCAGAGAGTGTTTTTTGAGATGTGCTAGTAGGGAGTGCTTGCTGAGATGTGATACTGAAAAGTTCTTGTTGAGATGTGGTAATAGCGAGTCGGTGTGGAGATATATTGTAATGATTAGAGTGATTTTGGTCAATATATGAAGGTAACGAAACTTGATTTATTTTTCATTATTTAATGTCGTAAATAATGCTTCATTACAGGTTCAGTCAACAAAGCATCTGGCTTGTGTTCTGGGATTAGAGTGTAATTCTGGTTTTCTTGAGTAATTATGGTATTTTTATTTCCTTTAATTAATTCAGTATAAATGATATTTAAAATTTCTTGTGTTGTTGAAGAAGAACCGTGCCAGATGCGTACGTTGAGTCATACTTCCACACACAGAACAGTTATACTTGTGCTTTGGTTTCGTAGGTTTTATAGTTGCTGGGGACTTAATTAATTAATTGTGTTAATGAAAATTTCCATTTCATTCTTTGTTGTTGTTCTATGCAGTCAGATAGCGTAATAATACTAGTCAGGGCCAACCGTTTACGAGACGTCGTAATCGAACAGACAGCTACTAAATCAAAAAATTAAAATTATTTTCATCATATTTTAATTAAGCCCCCATGCACGTGGCGACCGCTGCTTCGGATCGTCCCTTGGAATCTTCTGACTGTAAAAATAGTAGACAGTAGTATTGTTGTAGTAATTTGTAGTTTAGTAATTGTAGTCTATTTTGCATGTGTAGATTTGGTAATTGTCATTCTTCTAATGGTATTTTTTTCTCAGAATTTGATTTGTTGTCTTGTATACGCGTTTGACGATTTAGTGCAATTATTTCAATTGTTCGTTAATCGTGTTTGAGGGAAACATTTCGAGTGAATGGTATTGTTGATGATAAAGAGTCATTGTGTGTAATTTTCGTACAGTGACGAGTTTTGTATGTTTTGTAAATGATTACGCGATCAATGAAAAAGGCAAAAATGATGAATAGTGAGAATGACGAAATTGTTAACATGGCGAACTCGCCAACAGGGGAAAACAGTATGATTGGATAATGAAGTAGAAAACAATTTAATAAGTCGGGAAAATAGTCCAGAACCATTTCAAAATTTTTCACAATCAAAAAATTTTCAGAATCCGAGATTAACGACAGAAGATTCTGGAATAGTATCGAACTCAGATAGCTTTACAGCTATGCAGAAGGAAGTTAGTTTTGCGGGAAATGTTAGGGGCGAAAAGAATTTCGAACCGGGTAATATGGAGCAGTTGATGGGTGCTATATTACATTTGGGATCACAGATGGGAAATTTGGGATCACAAATAGGAACAACTAAAACTGAGATGGGAACTTTGAGATCTGAATTAAAAACAGAGATGGGAACTTTAGGATCTGAATTAAGAACTGATATGGGAACAATGGAAACACGGTTAGACTCACTGGGATCACAGTTGGGATCACAAATAGGAACAATTAAAACAGAGATGGAAACAATGGAAACACGGTTAGATTCACGAATAGGGACATGTTTCAAAAACATGAAAGATGAATTAAAGAAAGAAATTAGAGAAGAAGTACAACCGATTTTGAATTCTCACAACAATAGATTAATTGCAGTAGAGATTAGACAAAGGGAACAAGATAGAGAACAGGAAGAAAGAGATCGCGTGATAGTACAAAAATTTTCAGAGTTAAATTTACAACGTGCACACGATAAGGAAGAAATATTTGAGAGAATCGAGGAATCCGTACCAAATGACAGAATAAATAACCTAACACAACAATATGAATAGTTAACTACCAAATGTGTTAATACTGAAACCCGAGTCGCGACACTTACGGAAGACGTCAATAAACAGAAAGAAAAAATAGGTGACTTATCGGAAAGAGTTGAGGAGATTTCAGATAAATTGACAAATCTTAGTTTACATGGGGACAGAGAGTCGGATGATACAGCTCCATTACCATTTGCAGAAACCGAAGAGTACCAGAACATAAATAAGCATGTTGAAAATCAGGGAAAATTTAATGAACGTGTTAAAAGGGAAGTTGAGGCATTACGAAAGCAAGTCAAACAAATTGAAGGGGAAATTGTAGGAAAAGACAGCAAAAGAAATTTGGAATCACAGATGGCAGAGGGGTTTGAAGAAAATAATTTGTTTCATTTACGGGATGCAACAAGAGAGCGCCAGGCGCGCGAACTTGACAATAATCGACATTCAAACTGGGACAGACGCGGTAGGTCTTTGTCGCCACGAGGCGAAAACTTTGACTATAAACACTTTTTGACTGTTCGGAAATTTAAGATCTTCCGCAATTCTAAGAATGACATACATCCATGTGCATGGTTAGATCAATTTATGTATGCACTCCCACCAAATTGGCCACTAAGTCACAAACTGGAATTTATGTGTGGATATGTAGAAAACGAACCGGCGACGCGGATGCGCGCACTCATTAGAGATTGTAATAATCTGAATGATTTTTATCATGCATTTCTATCGGCATATTGGTCCGAAAACACACAAGACAAGAGTCAAACATAGTCTGATTATGCAGCGTAATTTTAAACAGTCTGAGTTCCGCACGCCGGCAGACTACTTTGAAGACATGATTCGAAAGAATCAGTTCCTGTCCAACCCTTATAGCCCGACTGAATTAATTCGCATTTCTTTAACTAAGCTGCCACAATCCATAAGACAAATTGCTTTAGCTGGAAGATGTAAAGACGACATTGAGACTTTTAAGACTTTGTTACAAGAATTGAGTATGACAACGACGACGGGACTTCTTGTAACTTTTTCAGTAACAGTAATTACGATAGATTTTCAGAGAAAAGGGATAGTGATCGGAACGGGCGTTATATGGGTAATTTTGAGAATGACAGACGTAACAGACAGGACAATAGATACCAGCCTTATGACAATAACAGACGTTCTAACAGAGATTACACAGACAATTATAATAACGGTAATTCGTACCGGAATGATCAATCATACGGAAACAGTAATCGGTATCATCAAGACAGAAATTATTCATACAATAATAGAAATTCTTACTACAGAAATAACCAGGGTAGTAGATACAAGAATAATTTCAGAAGTGACAGTCGAAATTATACAAGAAGTAGTTATGCAGACAGACAGGAAAACAGAAATTTTAATAACAGACACAACCAAGAATTTGCATCTAACAGACAGGAAGGACCTAATTGGCATCCTCCGCGTGACAGAAATTCAGAGAGACAAGTGGAAATAGTAGAAATTGATCCGCGAAATGACAGGAATAATCAAAGACGTGACGCTAACAATCGACCATGACTTGCAGCTTCGGCTTCTGGCAGCAATATAGACGGTTCAGAAAGTAATGACACTACGACTTTACACTACGTACGCCTGGAAGACATGAGAGACATTTTGCTAGACGAAAAGGAAAATAATGTAGACGCATTTTTACATCCTGTTATTGAAGTATGTGTGGGTAAGAATAAGTTCACGGCAGTTTTAGATTCTGGGAGCCCATTGAACGTCGTTAGTGAATCAGTTTTTCGTATATGTGAAAGAACTATTGCCTGTCCTGTGTTACCTATTTCTAAAACTACAATTCGAGGAGCGATTTCTGGAAAAGTTGTGGAAGTTAAACAACAGACCAACCTAAATTTCATTTGTCAAGGATACGAATTGTCTGCTAATTTTATAATTGTTCCATTACTCAACACACAAATTATATTAGGTATGGAGTTTCTTAACACACATAAGGCAATTTTGAACTTTAAAGAAGGAAGTGTGAATTTGACTGTTGCCGGAATGCCGAAATGTTTGAAATTTTTCGAGTGCTTAGCAAGATGACGACAATGTGTTCATTCATGACAACGACGATAGATACAGAGACGCGATGGAGGATATAATTAGTAGCGAAGAATTAATTAATGAAAAGGTTAAGAAAGCTGAAGTGCCAGATGACGTTGCAAGAGAAGAGCTGCACCATATTTTTGACTTCAGATGCTACAGTGTTTAGTCATCACACAGGAACTATACAAGGCTTACAATATTTATTTAAAGTAAAAGAACACACACCATTTCGCGGAAAAACGTACGCTATTCCTTTGGCTTACAGAGACAAGGTTAAGAATGAACTTCAATACATGTTAGATCAGGGCATTATTGAGCCAGCAGTCAGCCCTTATACCAGCCCATTACACGTTGTTCATAAAAAGGATGGGTCAATTCGTTTGGTTCTGGATTCCAGACAGATAAATAATATTATTATTCCTGAAACTGACCGTCCACAAAATTTAGATGAACTTCTTCAACATTTCCATGGAATTAAAGTTTTATCCACGATTGATATGCGCGCAAGCTTTTGGCAAATAGAACTCCACCCTGATTGTAGAAAATATACTGCCTTTTTAGCCTTTGGTAACTGTTACCAGTTTCGGAAATTACCGTTTGGACTTACTGTATCTTCTGCAGCATTCATTCGTACATAGTTTAAATGAAATTTTACCTGTTTATCTTCGTGACAATATTACTTCATATGTTGACGATATTCTTATTGCTAAACGTTCTTGGAGTGAGCACAACAAAATTTTGGATTCATTATTACGTATTTTTGCAAGAGTTGGCATTACAGTGAACTTGGAAAAATCTGAATTTGGTCGTTCTTAGGTGAAATTTCTCGGTCACATTATTTCTACAGAAGGTATTCTTCCTGATCCAGAGAAACTAGACGCTATTCGTAATTATGCTGTTCCTACTACAAAACGTGATGTTCGTAGTTTCCTTGGTGTCTGTAATTTTCTTAGACGCTTTGTTAGATTGGATGATTTGGCCACACCTCGTTTACACATTTCAGTTATGCACATTTTGGTCCCAGAAAATGCTTTCATAAATTACGAGAAAATTGCTACTTCAGTAATATGGAAAAACGTATTCGTTCTGTTCTTGCCAAATGCAAATTATGTCAACAGGCTAAGCCGCCAACTGTTTCTCACAGAGCACCGTTGTTTCCTATCATTCCAGCGAAATTAAAGGACATGGCTGCAGTTGATTTGTTCGGTCCAGTGGTTTGTTCTACTAATGGTTTTGCGTACATTTTCGTAGCAGTGGAATTGACATCAAAATATGTGTGTTTTACACCGTTACGCAAAGCAACAGCTCGTTCAGTATCTAATGCTTTCATCAAACATTTTCTTAAAGAAGTTGGTCATGTTGATAAGGTTATATCAGATAATGGATCACAGTTTCGTTCTAAAATTTGGCTTCGTACTCTACGGCGTCGTAAAATTAAACCAATTTTTATTTCACTTTTTCACCCTCAATCTAATGCTTCAGAGAGATGGATGAAGGAAATCAATAAATTGTGCCGTCTTTATTGTCATCAGAATCACAGAACTTGGGATCAGTATCTTCATATTTTCCAAAACATTCTGAATGAACTTCCTAATGACTCAACTTCTTTACCGCCTCTATTGATATTAAAAAATAAAGTACCAACAAATCGCATTTCTGAAATCGTTCCTTTTCCGCCTTCACGGAAACTGCGGCATTCTGAAGTTGTCAACCTGGCTCTACAAAATATTGCATCTGCGGCTGCTAGAAGAGAGAAATCAGCGAAACGTCCTGGTCGTTTAAAAATCTTGTCAGTTGGTCAAAAGGTATTAATTAAGTCCCACCGTTTGTCTCATAAAGGAAAAGGCTTGTGTCGCAAATTTTTTCTGCTTTATAACGGTCCATATAGGATTCGCAAAATTATCCATGATAACACTGTTGAAGTAGAAACTCTTAAATCTCGACGCTCTAAGGGAATACATCACATATCTAACGTTAAACTTTTTGTGGAATGACATACTTTTGAGAAACCAACAGTTATACGTAAACATGCGGAGAGTACAAGGATACCGCGCTGTGTTCCGGCGGCGGCAGATACTCAAAGCAACAGTGAAGTCTGCGCGCCGCACAAGGCAGTCGTTGACCGCAAACAATTACTTCCTACGTCACGCGCCTACAGCTGATCGAGCGCTCAGTGTGAATGCACTGACAGCCGTAAACAAATACACAGTCCAATTCTCCGACTAAATTCAGTATAAAGCTATAGTGACTTGATGAATTATGTTATTAACGTTCAGTATTTTTCAGGATACGGTTGTATAAAATATTTAACAACCTCAGGTAAATTCTGTGCGTGTCCGACGTTAAGACGACTTGCTATGGAGAAAATTTCAGGAAGAATGTAATTTCGAAAAAAAAGTAATAAACTAAAAAGGGTAACTATTAATTGAGTTTATTTTTCAGGTAACATAATTCCACTTAGCTACGTATTTTAGATGTAATTTGCTGCTCGCGATTACGTGATTCATACTTTGTGCTAAATTTCATGTTCTATGAATTTACTTGTGAAGCGACGTGCTTGTGTACATTTACTGATTTTGACAATGATTGATTAATGAACAGGCTTGTTATTTGTATATATTATGCATCGTTTGGCTGCACTGCTTTTTCACTGATGTTATATTTTTTTATTATGTGCCTGCTGTGCTTATTTATTTAAATTGTAATTGTCAACTGATTAATTGTGCTGACTGTGGTTATGTATGTAAGTTATACTTTGTGATTTATCTGCTTGCGCCTTCATGTTTACTTATTAAGATTACGTATGAACATTTATTTGCTTATGCTGATATGATGATAATGGCCTGTTTATTATGTAAGATACACATTTGCTGCTTTGCGTATGGATTGTATATTAACACATTTCCTTTTGTTGTCATAACTACTCTTCAATTTAGAATATAGCAATGCTGATGTACAGTGTACAAACATGAAGATTAGGTTACACTATTGTATTAATTGTAGATTGTTTGCTTGGAAGAGCCTCGTTATAGGGATTGTGCTGCATCCACTTGTTGACATTCTGTTCGCTACTGGTATATTGTCGCGATATTGCATGTATTGCTTACGCTCAGTGCCTTATATTTTTAAGATAAGAAAATGAACTGCTATAAGGCTACGAACGACATTGGTACAAGAAACTGCATAGAAGTCACATGAGCTGGAGGTTTTATGGAAGCTGTATAAATTTATGCTAATAGGAAGGAAGTTAACGACATGACATACCAACACTAGGTTAGACCATTGACAGTTATTACACTGCATTTTTCGTGAGTAATTGAAATAGGAAGTGACACTTGACACAAGAAATACTCCACATGTTTGCTTCTGTTTGCCATAATTTTTGAAGTGGTGTACACACTGAAAAATCACGATCATTAACACTTCATAATCGTACTTAATTACTGAGAGTTATTCGAACTAAGTCTGTTAGAGGTCATGTATGCATTTCTTTTATTTAATGATGGACAAGGAACCAAAATGTATCTTATAATTTATAATGAGTAGAAGATTTGAGTCAGATGGATTATACAGAGGTTGTGTGTGGACACTGTGTCTTCAGATTGTATGGGATGCCGAATTGAAGTTTGCACTAGGATTTTGTCTGTACTTGTTTGAGGAGACTGACTAGAGGGAAGAGTTGTTATGGAAGTGAAATGATAGTGGTGCTGAGGTTTGTATGTATCAACGTATTGAAGAGGTATTATAGAGGTATTGAGATTATGTGAAGTTGATGATTATTGGAGTTTTCGTGGACAAGAGGTAAGGTAAATGATATTGATGATAAGGTTTATATGTATCGACGTATTGAAGATGTATTATAGAAGTATTGAGATTATGTGATGCTGATGATTATTGGAGTTTTGGTGGATAAGAGGTAAAGTAAGTGAGGAGCATATTTTTTTGTTGGTCTACATGGGACAAGGAGGATGAAGATGGCAGACTAGAACACTCAGGTAGAAAGAAGATTGCCTACACACACACTTTGTTAAATCAATAAGCAGTATATACTTTTTTTTGGAGACAGGAAGTAATTGCATATCTTGGCTCACTGACAGTTGTTCAGCAACCGTACATTTTGATATGGCTTGGCAAACATTGGTCTTGACATGATGACTATGACGTTGACTAACTGTTATTGACTGTTATACATTGCTGCCACTACTACTTGATACACATGATGAACATAAAATTTTGACAGAATTGCATTTACACAGTTAACACTATTCAACTACACAGTAGCACCTAATGTGGATGAAAGATGAGTTAGTGTGTTTTGTGTGTTTTCCTTTTATAATCCCAGAGTAGTGATCCCAACCTATCTCCTAAATATTATTTTACTTTGTTGTGGCTTGCAGTGACACCCATAAATATTATAGGTTTACTGTTATTTGTGTATTGTAACAGTTAATAGGACAATTATCTGATATCATTTGTGTGTTTGTTATGATTTGTATGTTTAGTGTAAAAGCATTTGTATGTGTATTCAAACTATTGTTCATGCCTGAACTGTCTGATTAGTGATGGTGCTGCACTTTTCAACATGATGTGTGACACTAGGACATGTTTAATTTCTGCTGATGAACTGTGTGATTAGTGATAGGGAATATTATGGACTGTTATTTGCACTTTTTCTACATGATTGGTGCCACTAGAACATGTTTAATTTCTGCTGATGAACTGTGTGATTAGTGATAGGGAATATTATGGACTGTTACTTGCACTTTTTCTACATGATTGGTGCCACTAGGACATGTTTAATTTCTGCTGATGAACAGTGTGATTAGTGATAGTGAATTTTATGGACTGCAGTCAGCACCTGCTCAACATTGCTGGGTGCCACTGATGGACTGCTTCTACTGAAAAGATGTCACCTGTTGATACCTGCACCTGTTCAACATTGCTGGTGCCACTAATGGAACTGCTTATACTGAAATAGTGTTACCTGTTGATGTCTGCACCTGCTCAACATTGCTGGGTGCCACTGATGGACTGCTTCTACTGAAAAGACGTCATCTGTTGATGTCTGCACCTGCTCAACATTGCTGGGTGCCACTGATGGACTGCTTCTACTGAAAAGACGTCATCTGTTGATGTCTGCACCTGCTCAACATTGCTGGGTGCCACTGATGGACTGCTTCTACTGAAATGGTGTTACTTGTTGGTGTCTGCACCTGCTCAACATTGCTGGGTGCCACTGATGGACTGCTTCTACCGAAATGATGTCACTTGTTGGTGTCGGCACCTGCTCAACATTGCTGGGTGCCACTGATGGACTGTTTCTACTGAAATAATGTTACTTGTTGGTATTTGCACCTGTTGACCATTGCTGGGTGCTACTGCTGGAACTGTCAACTGCTTATTCTTGAGCTATGGAAAGCGTTTATGTGAATATTTGTATAAACTGATTTTTTGTGTATTACTGTTTGTGAAAAGTTATGAGACTCTTACCTGCACATATTCGTCATTGCTGACGCTATTGATTGAACTGTTTAACCACATAATACTTGTGTAAACTGTTATGTAAAGTCACATGTATGAAAGAATTTGTATTGCTTACTGTATTTTATATATTAGGTTATTGAAAGGTCAGTGCAAAGCCAAAATTTTATCTAGTTATATGATATTTACGCATTAATATTATCTTTTACTTTTGACTGTATTTTTTGACGAATTTGGTGGTATTTTCACCACCAATGCTGGCAAAAATACCATCAAATTCTAGCCCGTGGAGGAAGGGCATATGAA
Organism: Schistocerca nitens; assembly: GCF_023898315.1. Classification (NCBI taxonomy): domain Eukaryota; kingdom Metazoa; phylum Arthropoda; class Insecta; order Orthoptera; family Acrididae; genus Schistocerca; species Schistocerca nitens. Next base: position 851,370,348 of record NC_064617.1, read on the forward strand.
AGGTGGCTACACTGAGCCACAGCGCCAGAGATCGCGCTAGAGGGTATTGTTCCGCCACCTCCACTGGCAGTGATTATTGAGATGTCGTAGTGGACAGTGGTTGTTGAGAACTCGTAAGAGTCAGTGCTTGTTAAGAACTCGTAGCAGAGAGTGTTTTTTGAGATGTGCTAGTAGGGAGTGCTTGCTGAGATGTGATACTGAAAAGTTCTTGTTGAGATGTGGTAATAGCGAGTCGGTGTGGAGATATATTGTAATGATTAGAGTGATTTTGGTCAATATATGAAGGTAACGAAACTTGATTTGTTTTTCATTATTTAATGTCGTAAATAATGCTTCATTACAGGTTCAGTCAACAAAGCATCTGGCTTGTGTTCTGGGATTAGAGTGTAATTCTGGTTTTCTTGAGTAATTATGGTATTTTTATTTCCTTTAATTAATTCAGTATAAATGATATTTAAAATTTCTTGTGTTGTTGAAGAAGAACCGTGCCAGATGCGTACGTTGAGTCATACTTCCACACACAGAACAGTTATACTTGTGCTTTGGTTTCGTAGGTTTTATAGTTGCTGGGGACTTAATTAATTAATTGTGTTGATGAAAATTTCCATTTCATTCTTTGTTATTGTTCTATGCAGTCAGATAGCGTAATAATACTAGTCAGGGCCAACCGTTTACGAGACGTCGTAATCGAACAGACAGCTACTAAATCAAAAAATTAAAATTATTTTCATCATATTTTAATTAAGCCCCCAGGCAACTGTTGGAGCTGTCTAAATACTGCTGATGAATTGTTATGAGACTGCTATTTGCACCTGTTGACCATTGCTGGGTGTTACTGTTGGTTTTGTCAACTACTCTGAGGAGTGCTACTTGTTTATTGAACTACTGAAAAGATTTTATGTGGATATTTGTATAAACTGATTTTTTGTGTATTTACTGTTTATGTAATGTTATGAGACTCTTACCTGCACCTATTCGTCGTTGCTGGTGCCATTGATTGAATAATACTTGTGTAAACTATTATGTAAAATCAGATGTATGCAAGCATTTGTTTTCCTCACTGTATGTTATACATTAGGTTATCGAAGGGTCATGCAAAGCCAAAATTTATTTAGTTATGTGATATTTACTTATTAATATAATCTTTTATTTTTGTCTGTATTTTTTTTTTTTTTTGGACGAATTTGGTGGTATTTTCATCACCAATGCTGGCAAAAATACCATCAAATTCTAGCCCGTGGAGGAGGGGCATATGAAAGATGGCTGCACTGAGTCACGGCACCAGATATTGCGCCAAAGAGTATTATTCCGCCGTCTCCACTGGCGCAGATGTTGTTCAGAGAATGTCGAGGGTAGTTGTAGTTCAGACGTTGTCATGAGCAGTGCTTGTTGAGAGGATGTCGAGAGCAGTACTAGTTGAGCGCATGTCGTGTGCAGTTATTGTTCTGCTGGGTGAGAGAGTAGATGCTGTTTGGTTGGTGTAATGTATATATGGAAGATGTTGAAATGATCACAGTGTATTTTTCGTCAATATATATGGAGGTAACAAAAATGTTTTTTTATTTCAAATCTCCTTAATAATAATGCCTCTTGGTCACAGGTTCAGTCAACAAAGCATCTGGCTCGTGTTCATGCATTAGACTTGTAATTCTGGTTTCTATGTTCAATTATAGTATTTCTGGTTTTTCAATTAGTTCATTGTAAATGGTGTTTAAAATATCTTGTTGTATTGAGGAAGAACCGTGCCAGATACGTGTACGTTGAATAACACTACCACACACAGAACAGTTACACTTGTGCTTTATTGTTTCGTAGCTTTTATAGTTGCAGGGGACTTAATTAATCAATTGTGTTAACGGAAATTTGCCTTCATTCTTTATTGTTATTTTATGCAGTGAGGTTGCGTACTAATACTACTCAGGGCCAACCGGTTACAAGACCTCGTAACCGGACATACAGCTACTAAAAATAATTGCATTTTAATAAATAAGCCTCCATGCACAGTTGGCTGGGAGATGAGGAAACTTGGATTTCATGGTCGAGTGGCTGCTCAAAAGCCACACATCACACCGGTAAATGCCAAACGATGCCTTGCCTGGTGTAAGGAGTGTAAACATTGGACGATTGAACAGTGGAAAAACTGTTCATGGAGTGACGAATCATGGTACACAACGTGCCGATCGAATGGCAGGGTGTGGGTATGGCGAATGCCTGGTGTATGTTATCTGCCAACATGTGTAGTAACAGTAAAATTTGGAGATGGTGGTGTTATGGCGTGGTCGTGTTTCTCACGGAGGGGGCTTTCACGCCTTGTTGTTTTGCATGGCACTATCACAGCACAGGTCTACACTGATGTTTTAAGCAGCTTCTTACTTCCCACTGTTGAAGAGCAATTCAGGGATGGCGACAGCATCTTTCAACACAATCGAGCACCTTTTCGAACGCACGGCCTGTGGCGCAGTCGTTACACGACAATAACATCCCTATAATGGACTGGCCTGCACAGAGTCCTGACCTGAATCCTATAGGACACCTTTGGGATGTTTTTGGAATGCCGGCTTCTTGCCTGGCCTCACCGACTGACATCGATACCTCTCGTCAGTGCTGCACTCCGTGAAGAATGGGCTGCCATTCCTCACGAAATCTTCCAGCACTTGATTTTGTGTATGTACTAAATACCAAATGCCAAATAAATGAATATACCAGTTGAATTACAGATAGTTGCTGAGTTATAGAGGAACTGCTTCTACTGCACAGTGAATGTAAGGTTTGCATGACTGGCAGCCACACATTAAAAGGGGCAACACACATGATATCAGCGTATTAGTTTGCAGATGCACCATTTGTGCCATACCTCTAGGGTATAAGTTAAAACTTCGGTGCTGCGATGATTCAACATGTTGAAGATTCAATCACAGCTCAGTGGTAGCGCGCGGAGCAGTATCAACTTTTTGAATGAGACAACGTTCGGCATTGAGAGTAAATAATAGGTTGATGGACTCCGACACGCATTTGTGTGGAAGGAATACTTGTTAGTAATCGTTAGACGCGGCAAAGTGCAATGCAAAGGAGTTCGGAAACAAAAGGTAGGCGTTAGCATAAACTATGGGACCTTGGTACCACTTTGTCTGTGATCGCCAATACGTTGAAGCTATCGCACACCTGCAAGGATGGGGTGTGTCCCCAGCTGACCAGAAATATCACTGCCAGAAGGACTATCTTGTTCTTTTTGAGTGAGTTCCTTGCGTTTGGACACGATGTTTGCTATCGGTCTGGTAGTGGAGCGATGCCACTTGCAATGTTGAAGTGCCAGTCGACGTTACTTGACGGCTGCAGCAATCTTCTCAGACCCCCAAGATATGAACTTTTGATGAAGGGACCCAGAAAGAGAACGAATTGTTCCTTCCGCCATTTGTAAATATTTCCTAAGATGTGTCTTACTGTATCGTCGGTTCCATTCTGTTTGATTTCAATCAAACACGTGGAGCGAACGGCTGGCCAGTTTGCTCTTCATTATGGTAACGAGATATCTAGGTGTGCTTCTAGGTCAGGGACACACCATATGAACAGCAGCGGTCTGACCACTTTCATTAAAGCCCACTGAGGATTGGTCTTCTGGCCTCTTAGACTGCACCCCGTAAAGCCCACATGAATGCTGCAAAGAAGGATACACTACCTTTTCAAACGCATCCACAGCATCCCTATGAAATTGAGAATTGACAGCTAGATGCTACGTCAGCAAAAGCATAATGGGTCGATCCAGAGAGCTCATTGACTTTGAATGTGGGCTGCTCTTTAGATGTCAACTGAGTAACAAATCCATTAGGGACATTTCATACCTTTTAAAGGTGCACAGGTTGACTGTTGGTGACGTGATTGTGAAATGGAAACGTGAAGGAACAGCCGCAGCTAAACCAGACCAGGCATACTTCATGTACTGACGGAGAGGAACTGTCGAGCATTGCACAAGATAGTTCTAAAAATAACAGGTAAGTTCGAGTTGGACTGGCGCACTGAAGGTTCGACACGAACTGAATTATGTATATAGATAGTTCACCCATCAGGCATTTTTGCCTGTTAACGATATCGGTACTGGCAAGGTATCAAAATATGTCACGTTAATGGCCGTATCTTTTGATTTCATTGATGTAGAAGCCCTAATTTCTTACACCACAAAGGATCCATAGACTTTAGTATGTCGCATAAGTTTCAACTTGATACGTCTACCCATTTCTGAGAAAAAGGCGCCTTAATAGGCAGACAGATAACAAATAACAAAAAAAGTAAAGAGTCTTCACTGGTTTTCCGTCGTATCAAGTTGTGCAAATTCCACAGTATTTCCTCGGAGCAACTGTCCGACATCTTCAAATGCTGGTGGTTAAGTAGGGCTGACGGTATCCGCACGTCGACGCCCCATTTCTAGAAGACGCCCACGAAGAATGCACAGGCGCGGAAATCACTCATGTGCGATGATTTGCAGATAGATGTTGCTATACTCAAACGCCGTCTGCCGAAAATCGCAGAGTGGCTCTCCTGCATGTGCGCTGTACGCTTCGTTTACTAACAGTGCGTCCAGATGTTACTTACTAAAAACCAACGTTATGACGGGTCTGTTATCGAAAAATCTCGATTTTCGTGTCGTGATTTAATAGCAGCCAATGCACGGTTCCAGGATGTGCTCAGTTGAATTCCCGCATCCCTGTTCATGAGATTATCGGCTGTACGGATATGTATTGCATCCTTAATCACGAAATCCCAGAAAGATGATGCCGGGGATAAAACTTCCGTCTTTTCATAAACCATGCGATGTCCTGTATTAAGTGTTGCGCAGTTGCCGACTTTTCCAGTTGACGAAGGCATGTATGAAGCCGATGTTCAGCACAGCGTTCTTGTACTGTGCGGCATATCTGGCCTATACATGCTGTTCCACATTGACAAGGAATCTTGTACATTCCACATTTCCTCAGGCCAAGATCATCCTTAACAGAATCCAACACGTTTCTCAGTTTTGCAGATGAACGGAAAATTTCCGCCGGGAAAGCTTGAAGAGTCACTACAAAAGAGTATTTGTTCGGTGTGACATATTTACAAATGAACGATTTTCGGTTTTTCCCTTTATTTGTACTATGGAGCCTTGCTTCTTGCCAAATTTCATGATTCTTGGTCAACGGGAAGTACCCTGAAGAGTTTGATGGGTGAGCTTGCGAGTATCAAAATATGTGAGTTAAATGGCCATATCCTTCGATTGCATTAATGTAGAAGCTTCAACTTTTTACTCCGCCAATGGATTGTAGTATGCGACAAAAATTCCAACTTGATATGCCAACCCATTCCTGAGAAAAAGGATTCTTAGCAGTCAGATGGACAGACAGACAGACAGATGGACAACAAAGTGATCCTCTAAGGGTTCTGCCTTTACCAATTGAGGTACGGGACCCTAAAAATATCACAAAATCGAAGAAGGAATCACTCGTGAGTTGCAAAGCGCTACCAGAACTCCACCTAACACAATGACTACGTAGGGAATTTAAAAGAATGTGGTTCAATGCCCGAGAGGCTGCTCACAAACCAAACATTTCTGTTGTCAGTGCTAAGTGATGCTTAAGGTGGTGTAAAGAGCAACACCACTGCACATTGGATGACTGGAAACGACTGATTTGGACTGACGAATTACGTTACACGCTGTGGCAATGCGATGGAAGTTTTTGGCTTTGGTGAATGCTTGGGGAACGTTAACTGCCTGTGCCATCATGTGCACTGCCAACAGTGAAAAACAGATGAGGTGCTGTATCGGTATACTGTATCGTGGTCAGCGTGAGGTCCGTTGTTGCGATTAAGAACATGCTAAATGCAGAAGGATATGTGTGCATTTTACAACATTGTGTACTGCATACAGCAGAGGAACAGTTCGAAGTCAATGATTGTTTATATCTTCATGACAATGCACCCTGCCCTATTTATTTATTCGTAGGGCTCACATGTAGTTTTAAGAAACAGGTGTCAACACTAGTACATTTATATGACAACAATATGGAAAGACAATAGTTCGTATAAAAGGAACTTAATGACAGTATCTAAGTTCCTAATCAATATAAGAGCTGTATCGTCGATTTTCATGAGGTTGCTCAAACTCCCCTGATAGGAAGACAAGGAGTATTAATCTCTAACAAGCTTGGTTGTCTGGTTCAGAGCTCTACAGTCAGAAACTGGAGATTCTGTAGCATCCCGTTTGTAAAGATAGTCTGCACATCATCCATGCCCAGTACGAGCTCTGTTCAATTTGACCCATAGTTTCCTATGAGTGCTGTGCCAGCAGTCTCACAGTTATACTTTCGGAACTACTCTCACTCTTCAGGATTTTCAGTAAGTTGACAGTTCTGATTCCATGGATCTCTCACCTCAGGATTACTGGCGTCTAGCTGTCCTACTTGCCATCATGGTGGGTTTCTTGAATGGAGTCTATTACGTTGTAGACTCGGTATGTCTTCGTGTGTGGGTAATTCCAGGTTCCCTTGCAGTTTGTGGTATCCCCTAAGTTTCTACAGATTGTGGCTGGATACTGTCTCTAAGGAAATGGTTTGCGTACGATAGTATTCCTGAAATGGACTGGCCTGCCCAGAGTCCCGACCTGAACCTAAAAGAACGTCTTCGGGATGAGTTAGAACGTCGACTTCTCTCCACACCCCAGTGTCTTAACCTCACTGTCGTCTGTGATTTGGGCTCCCGATGAAGAATTGGTTACCATTCCTCGAGAGACATTTAGATATCTTATGGAACGTGTCACATGAAGAGTTTAAGCCAGCATAAAAGCGAAGGGTGCACATGTCCCATATTAATATCCACTAATTCGTGTCTGGACAGTTTTGATCAGAAGGCAGATACATGATTCTTGCACTTGTGCTGGTTTCGACGCTCTGAAGCACACATTGTGGTACTGCACATCCAGCGTAGATACAGCTGGTCATGGTTGGCGGACAATGAGGACGCTGACACCGAAATTAGCACAGAGGAACGAATCAACCCAGTGCATCTTGGATGATACCACAGCCTCAGCATCATGCTTCATAAGAGATTCAACTACATAACATTGCAGCATTCCTTATCAGCCATCGTTTCGTAAAAATGTGCTTGTGCAGACAACAAGCGTAGTCTATGGTAATTTCAAGATGGACCAAATGACAGAACACAAGTAATTCTAATACATAACATCCTGGAGGAAACATTGGCCAGAATAAAAGAACAAATCGAGAAGAATTGTAGTGGTAAGTGACAGTAGCCATGGTAATAGTGGTAGAAACAGTAGTGGTGTTTGGTGATCAATGATTTACGTAGCCAACAGTCAATTTAGTATTACATGAATTGATATTTTCTTTTCCTTTGTCTTGATATATTAGTATGTAGCAGTTATGCTAATTATTTCACAAATAGTTATTATCCATTAAAATACAAGATTATATGGCCTACTTTATCTATTAAAGTAATATGCTATGATTGCGAAATAATAATAACGAACGTTCCATCGAAACAGGAAGACGAGGACTTGGCTACTCACTGAGGAATCTATATTGATGTATGTGACATAAGGTACTACGGTATACAGTGGCTTTTCTGTATTTACTTAGCAGAGATTTACGCCAGTTGATGAACTGAGGTTCTCTATAAAATCAGTTAGCACATCTTCACAGTAGGTTGTGGGGATTCTAACCTTGCCAGTAGGAAAGATGGAGGTAGTTGTTACACTGCATCAGTTACATCTCGGAAGGTGATATCACTTTTTAGTGAAAAGTAGATTTTATAGACAGTCAGCATAAGTGAGGATGTTTTATGGATCACATCAACATCCACAGCGTCTAGAGGAATGCATTCGGTAATGACTGCCATTTTCATGCATATAGATGCCTTCAGGTGCTATATTGTCAATCACATAAATTTTGTGTTATCCACTGAAGTTTTTAAATCAACGCTGGTGATCTCTTGTAGTGCGATGAACGTGGTAGACCAATACTTGGGTCTCTGCTAAATGCATTACAGTCTCAATGCAGTAGCGTTTTTAGACAGTCCTGTAGCGATGGAACTAATTTTTGTATCTCTCACTTTTCATTTAGATGATGACCAGACGATAGAGGGATTCTGAGATTTTCTGAACACCTTCAGTATTCGTGTAGGTCAAGTTCAATTCTCTGCAGATTTGATGAATTATCATCGATGTGTAGGCTCTGGTATGGCCATGCTTCATTTTGTCTCGGTTTTCACTCTCTTTATGTGTACAGGTATAATTTTATGTATTGAAGACTTGTTTGTGGTTTCATTTTATCTGGATACTTGTTGGTCTATATATCGTTCTTCACATGTTCCGTAATCGATTTCTGTTTAGGAAACTGTGGCCTTCTTGTGGGTGGCCATCTGCATGTGCACATACAGGAACAAATCATTGCATTAGTCCTGGAAGAGCCATTCTACGCAAAGGATTTTTTCTGAGATACGACTTGCTTTAGTGTTGAGGCAAGTGGCTTTGAGAAAGCAGATGGCTGCAAGAATTTGTTTGCCTTTTTGCCCTCTGTGTGAAGTTGATCATGTTGTTTGTTTTTATTATCTCTCTTCAATGTTGAAACGACACTACTCCATCTAGGATCAAACACTGGACATCCACGCAAGTGGTAGGTGCTATATGCTGTTCCACTAGTTTTGTGGCCTCTCGAAGATAAATTCAATTTCCACTAAACCATGGTTACTGACAGCATCTTACCACTTACACATTTTGAATCAATATTATATGGTATCACATCAAATATTTTTAAGTGAAAAAGAAAATAATGCATTGGATACATGCATTTTTCTGAAGGCTAGCAGTGACTAATTTTCTGTATCTAATCAGGTACCATGGCCAGTGACTTTGGAAGAATACCTTGTTTTTATGATTTCTGGGAACATTTTCTTGGCATCTTCTAGCCCTAATATTTGAAAGAATACCAAGCAGCTGCAGCAGATAATTTTCAATCGGATTTTTGTATTAGGTAAGTATATCAAAATAGAGAAGATTTTAAAGAACATAACTTCATTAATTCTTAATCATCACAATGTGATAGAATGGCTGATACAGTTTTGTATATGGGTATAAAACGGTTCAGAAACAATTTTAGCTGTTGCACTATATATGTTTTTTCGAAGTAACTAAATGTTATCGGGGTAAACACCTTGGCCACGTTTCCTGACGAGCAGTGTGGCGACATTTTCCGATTCGACGCCATATTGGCATTGGTGATCCACAGAAGATATTTTCAAATCGAAATAGCGAATAAGGAACTACATCTGTAGACCAAAAGATATTGTTTAAACACTGATATTGTAAGTGAGGTAGCAAGAATAATATAAATGAGTTATCTTATAACACCGGCCACTGTGGCCGAGCGGTTCTAGGCGCTTCATTCCGGAACCGTGCTGCTGCTACAGTCGCATGTTCGAATCCTGCCATGGGCATGGATATGTGTGATGTCCTTAGGTTAGTTAGGTTTAAGTAGTTCTACGCCTAGGGGACTGATGACCTCAGATGTTAAGTCCCATAGTGCTTAGAGCCATTTATCTTACAACGGACAACTCAAAAACAAAGACATTTTTACTAAAAAAATAACAGAATAAGCTTCCTCTGTTAATCTCACTTACAACAGTGACGATTTACAGGGTGATTATAATTAAACTTTTGCTGCTTGAGAGGGATTCCACGAAAAACGAATGATTCTATGGCATGACAATGGAACTCTGTAGAAGCAGTCGTGAAGGCACACAGAAAAGAAAGAGTGAATAAACCGCTGAAAGAAAAACCATTTTATTTGCACATGAGACGATAACATTTGTTAATTGCATACCATGTTTACGTTCCAGGTTACAAACGTTGCTCAGTGTGACAACTATCTGTATCCCACCAGCCTGGAACCACACTAGATTACTCTACCACTGGCCAAAACATCTCATTTGGGATGTTGGTTACGTCCTTCACTGCGCTCATCCTCAACTCCAATGCATGTTAGTGTCCTGTTCATTAACCGTGTTCTTCAGGTAACCCTATGCCCAGAAATCATACAGGTTTAAGTTTGATGATCTTGATTGCCACATAATTTGGAACGATCGGGCAGTGATTTGGTTTTCTCCACTTTCTTCATCATTCTCAGCCACGCCAACAGTGGCATCTTCAACAATTTGTGGTGCAATTGGGCAACAGCCTCTCCCAGGAGCAATTCCCAAATCGCCAGTTACTTCAAACGTCTGAATCATGTTCCTCAACCCTAATTCAGAAAGAGAACCTTTCTATATTCGTTTAATGCATTGGTATTCATGAAGAGCAGCGGCACTATTGGATCTGTTTCGATAAAACAGCTTTATGAGTGAAGCCCTGCTCATCTTATCCAGACCCAAATTGACTGTCTGCAACTGTAATGAGCACTGCTGGTTATGATTCAACCCTATGTCGCTATACTAGCGCTGGGGCCTAAGGTCAACTTATCACATTAACAATACTAACAATGCAAATCCCGCAGTGCACAGTCTGAACATCTTTCCTATAAAGCTGGGTTCCCATATAGCTTTCTGTCTACACTGGCTCAAGTACCGAAAATTGAATTACAAGTACATTGTATATTAGAATTAGTGTGATCACCTATTGGCAGGCAGCATTACTCTTCAGGATAAAAAGATATGTAATGGCCACTTTTCCTATCCTGGCCACTGAACAACAGCATCCCCTATCGATTTTGCTGGTTGGTTGGTTAGTTCAGGGGATGGGACCAAACACTGAGGCCAGCGGTCCCATTGGATTAAGGAAGTATGAGGGAGGAAGATGGCCATGCCCTTTCAAAGGAACCATCCTGGCATTTGGCTGAAACGATTTAGGGAAATCATAGAAGACCTTAATCAGGATGGTTGGACATGTGTTTCAACAATGGTCCTCCTGAATGCGAGTCCAGTGTGCTACCCACTGGGTGGTGATCTTACGAGTAACTGACAACGTATATAGATTAGTATGTTATATTCGTTAATAACTATAATTGCAATACGAGACATGATCACGTTTACTAAATGTTTTGAATATCACTTTTCTTTTATTCATTGCATTGTATTACAACATTTGCCTTCATATGACTTGGTAGAAATATGATCGTTCCTATAATGCACACCAGTCAATCCACATTACTTCCATTTGACATTTATATGATAGCAGCTGATTATAGTTGTGCACTCTTGTAAGTTGTTAGCATTTGAAGACAAACAGTAAAATATTCCCTCTCCCACAGCTATTAACACTGAAGTGGTCACACTGTGTACCAATCCGCCCCTGACGTAACTGACAAACTTTACTCAGCTCACTGCCAGATTCACCAACCTCAATTAAAATTAAACACATCTCAAAATATTACTGTCTCTGTAAGTAGCTTTGTTTGTTACTGACCAGGAAAAATACACTCTTAGTAAGCTTTTGACACCAAGTGACGTTTTTGTATTCTGCTGTTAGCTGCTACAAGCATATTATTACAAAATACAGCTGAGAACCACGGGCCACACGAACGCTTGACTTGGGATGCATGCAGTCTGCATGCCACAGTTTGATGGCCACTGTGCTAGTGGGTTCCCTCCACCCCTCCCCATCTCTTGTAATATCACTGTGGAAGTAAGGCTATTGTCCTAAGTATAAACTGGCGGGAAATCCAATATGGTGCAGTGTCTGTCTGGAGTTCAAGCTATATGACTTGCAATACTAGGACAGTCTGCACTATTGCCAGATTTCCTGGGTTTTCCCCCTAGCTCTCATGCTAGTCAGAGCCTGCACAGGCTGTTATTCACTGTCAGGACAAAAGATTTTTTTTCTCCTGTCAGTCTGAGTTTGTTGATACATAAACATCTTTCTCACCCTGTAGGTAGTAACAAGTTTGGAGTTGCCTACTGGTCTAATTTCAGTGAAATAAAAAACGATTTAACTTGATTCCCTCGACTATTATTCACTCAGGGGTATGGCTGTTTCTAGCAGTGAGGCCATTGGGTTTTTCTCACCATGATATAATACACACATAGTGCTCCTCCTAAGTTAAATTCAGATTCCTGTAAGTTCAGATATGTCCATCTATGCTGTGCTGGGAAAGCGTAGGAATGTTTATGTCTTTAGTTTTTAATAAACTCGACTCTGGGAGAAGGGCCTTCCATGTTCTGCAACATTGCTACCCCTACCACTGCTCCTGCACTGCCCTTGCCCCTCCACACTGCCTCTACTGTCTGTGGTAACAGACTATAAGTCCGCATGTGTTGTGTGCTGTACCACCAGACAATTGAAGTGTAAATGCACCTATTGTTGTAGAAAGAGATGTGTGTAATGCATATTTAACTGCACATTATTAACAGTCACTTACATGGCAATGTGTAGTGAGTGAAACTGTTGGGTGTTAATATTTCAGCATTGTTTTAACAAAGTATAATTGTATCTCTTCAAGAAATGCAAAACAGATATACCTGCCTAACATTAAATTGAACATTTTATGCAAATATACGTCCCTTTAACGTAAAAAAATTGAAGTGTAAGCTCATCCTGCCTTGTTGAAAGAGACATGTGCAATCCAGATGTAACTGCACATTCTTAACAATTACATATATGGCAGGATATAAGAAAACGAATAAATACACTTAGAGAAACTAAATTTATTGTGTGTGTGTGTGTCTGTATACTCCACATGTTGGACTTAAAATAATATTTGTTTCAGCACACAAAAAGAAAAGGTACAGAAAACTGTATATAGAACATTTAAAAAACATTAACAATGTACAGAAATATATACAAAATATATCTTACAGTTTATAATATTGCTGCAGTACAGTTGACGAACATATATGTTGGTGCAGTTTAACTGCAGCTGACATGGAAAACTTTCCCTGTGAGAGACAACAATAACCTAAATGAATTCTCTTTTGTTATGACCAACAGCAATGAAACTTACATTAGATTAAATTTACTTTCATTCCAATTGATCCGTAGTGAGGAGGTCCTCCAGGATGTGGAACATGTCAGAAAAACAACAATACATGACAAATATTTACAACTAGAACAAATAAGCTAATGTACCATTCCACCGGTCCCAAGTGGAATGATCATCATTTTTAATGAACACTGTATGAAAGAGTCATTTTACAAATACTAATGCACTGAATTTAAAATAAAAAAAAATTATTTATTTATTTATAAGGTAATAAACATGTAATACAACTACTATAATACTTACTTACAATGAACACATTACTGCACTGAAATGGTGCAGAAGTTAGATTGTACTTACACACACACACACACACACGCACACACACACACACACACACACACACACACACACACACACATTTGTAATGAACACATTCCTGCACTGATATATATACAAATCAGTTGGTTTTACTGAGAAATTCATCAATGGAGTAGAAGGAGTTGGCCACCAATAGATCCTTTAGGCTTCTCTTAAACTGAATTTCATTGCTTGTTAAGCTTTTTATGGCTGCTGGCAAGTTATTGAAAATGTGTGTTCCTCAATAATGCGCACCTTTTTGTACAAGACTAAGTGACTTTAAATCATTGTGAGGATTATTCTTATTTCTAGTATTGATTCCATGAATTGAGCTGTTGGTTTGAAAAAGTGGTATATTTTTAATGACAAATTTCATTAAGGAATAATTATATTGGGAAGCAGTAGTTAGTATCCCTAGTTCCCTAAACAGGCTTCTGCAGGATGTTCTTGAGTTCACACCACATATAACTCTTACTGCACATTTTGTGCCTGGAAAACTTTAGCTTGGCTTGATGAATTACCCCAAAAAATTATCCCATATGACGACATTATGGAATGAAAGTAAGCATAGTATGCCAGCTTTTTCATTTTTATATCCCCTATATCTGACAAAATTCGCATTGCAAACAGAGATTTGTTAAGACACTTCAGCAGTTCTGTGGTGTGCTCCTCCCAGTTGTATTTGTTATCAAGCTGTAATTCCAAGAATTTAACACTGTCTACTTCTTCTATCTTCTTGTCATCACATGTTAAAAATATACTCGTGGCACACCCTTTACAAGTTCTGAACTGCATGTAGTGTGTTTTTTCAAAGTTTAGTGACAAAGAATTGGCTAGGAACCAGTAATTAATATCCACAAACATTTTATTAGCTGATCTTTCTAAGACTGCACTTGATTTGCTGTTTATTGCAATGTTTGTATCATTGGCAAACAAAACGAACTTGGCATTTGGTAAAGTTACTGATGAAAGATCATTCATATACACAAGAAAAAGTAAGGGCCCCAGAATGGAACCTTGTGGGACCCCACATGTAATTAGTTCCCAGTTGGATGATGCCTGATAGCTTGATACATGTCTCTTTCCTAATAACACCCTTTGTTTCCTGTCAGAGATATAGGATTTAAACTGTTTTGCAGCATTTCCTGTTACGCTATAATATTCTAATTTACTTAAAAGGATATTGTGATTTACACACTCAAATGCCTTTGACAGATCACAAAATATACCAGTTGCCTGCGATTTTTTGTCTAATGAATTAAGCACATTTTCACTGTATGTGTAGATAGCCTTCTCGATATCAGAACCTTTTAGAAATCCAAACTGTGACTTTGACAGTATGTTATTGGAGATAAGATGGTTATAAAGCCGACTGTACATTAATTTTTCTAAAATTTTTGAGAATGGTGGCAACAGTGAAATTGGATGGAAATTTGATGGTATTTCTTTACCTCCCTTCTTAAACAATGGCTTAACTTCAGCATATTTCAAGCATTCAGGAAATATTCCACTGATAAATGACTGGTTGCACAGATAGCTTAACATGTTACTTAGCACAGAGTCACATTCTTTAATTAACTTTGTTTATATTTCATCATACCCACTAGATGTTTTTGATTTAAAAGATTTTATGATGGACATTATTTCTGTTGGGGTAGTGAGGATCAAATTCATATTATGGAAGTTACTTGAAATGTCTGGTCTGAGGTATTCTATAGCAGCATCTAACGAACCTGACAACTCCATCTTTTCAGTAATAGTTATAAAATGTTTGTTAAAAGATCTGCAACACTATACACATCTGTCACCAATGTGTCATTTACTCTTAATGCTATTTGTTCCTCTTCATGTCTGGTTCTACTGGTCTCCTCCTTCACTATATCCCATATTGCCTTTATTTGGTTATCTGATATGACTATATTTTCCTTGTAATATATTTGCTTTGACATATACAGTCTTTAATACAGTTCATGGCGGTCAGGTGGCTGGTGTTAGAGTTCATGAGACTGACGCGTATGAGGCGATGATGCGACTCCCGCTCAAACACTCATTTTTGTTGTACAAGTAAAAATTCAGTGATATTCAAAAAATTTCACCTAGGCTATTCGTTATTGCTACATTACCAACATCTCACCACTGTGCAACTTAACTGCCAAATGGGTCCTGCCTCTTTGTCTGCAGCTCGAAGTGTCGATGTGCAAAGTAGCTCTGGTTACCTTACCAGATTGTGTGTATAAAGGATTTCGCAAATCACGACAAGCATATATTCTGGAAAAACTATCCATGTCACCATTTACGCATGTAAGCCTGATAGCTATAAATATGTTTGTTCTAATAATTAAATTTAAATAAAAATAGTAAGAAGTCTTGTAACATGAAATTCACTAAAACT
Organism: Schistocerca nitens; assembly: GCF_023898315.1. Taxonomy (NCBI): domain Eukaryota; kingdom Metazoa; phylum Arthropoda; class Insecta; order Orthoptera; family Acrididae; genus Schistocerca; species Schistocerca nitens. Next base: position 851,386,050 of record NC_064617.1, read on the forward strand.
TAATGCAAACACACTTGCTTTTTAAAATTATAGTACCTCTCAAATGTCATATAAATTAAATAATATGACCAGAAATGAAAAAAATATAGATTAAACATTAAGTTTGAGCGGAAGTCGAAATGTCGTCTCATACAAATCCAGGTTACAGAGCTCGAACCGTTACATAATTGACAAATAAAACTTCTCTCGCGATTTTCTCGGAATTGCCAGAGTAGTTGGTTGGCTAGTTGGCTTGGAGCAGGGGACCAAACAGTGCGGTCATCAGTCCCATCGCGTTAGAGAAGGAAATCCGCCATGCCCTTTCAAAGGGAGCGTACTCATTTGTCTGAAGCGATTTAGGGAAATCAGGGAAAACCTAAATCAGGATGGCCAGACTCGAGTTTGAACTGTCGTCCTCCCAAATGCGAGTGCAGTGTGCTAACCACTACACCACCTCACTCGGTGCCAGAGTAGTTGCACATTATGTTGTTTTAATGGCCTGCTAAAGGCGTACAAAATTTGAAGTAAATCTATGATCCTCCCTTTGTTAGTACGCAAACGCATACACATTTAGTCATGGATATATAGGGTGTTCCAATCTAGTAAACAAGGGCTCTAAAATGCATACAGTGTGTAAACTTTTAGATGGCAGGCCTCTCCCTAGTCCTGAATCGGTAGAAGTCGGTAAACTTCGGGAGGCTTCGGTAGGCACGCAGTTTCGACTGCTGCCAACATTACGTAGCTGACTATGTTGTACAAGGTAGCCGTTGTTGTCTGCTTCGTTATTGTTTTGCGCTGTACTGTTCTGCGTGTTTTTATTGTGCAGTTGTGCTAAACATTATCAAAATGAATGAAGAGGCAGTTTCTGGCCCATCTCGGGAGTCGCCAACAACCCCTACTGGTTGGCCTACAGTTAGAAGAAGCCTTTCGTCTGCTTTCGTGTAAGCATGACGCGCAGTTTTTAGTGCCAGCACTGCAACTGGTAGGCGTGCCTTGTGTCCCCCCCCCCCCCAAAAAAGGTTCCACTCCCCTCCCCACGCCAGCCAATGCTTGCTACCTCCTCTCCCCACACTCCCCTCGCATCTCTGCCGTCTTACAGTTAACACACTGTACCTTAAGAGCGATGAGAACTACTTCATCGTTGATACTGTGAAACAAATCTCGTATACTGCAAGTTCTTTGCTTTCCATATATATTTGGAGGAGGTAGTGTAGAACAAAACAAGAAAGACTGTCTATTAAACATGGGCTCTTTGGTAGTGTGATGCTCATCTCTTCTACTGAACAAGTGCTCATAGCTCTTAGGGTGTGCATTTTAGAGCCCATGCTTACAGACTGTTTTGCTTTGAATTATAGTTATTATATCCCTCAACATCGACCATTCCTCGTGGGGCACCCTGTTTCTATCTATAAACAATGCTCGAAAATGCAGTTAGAGCACCCCTTTAGAGGTTTCCAAGTCACTGAAGATTTATTGTTGCAACAATGCACATGGAGTACATGAAATGATAACGTTTACAGATCTATAGCACAAGCACTTCTGAGATACCACGTATCAACCCATGCTGAAACATTCGTATTAGTATGTGGTGTAATCTCCACATGCGGCAATACAGGCTATGACTCTGGCATCCAGTCGATCATACAGATGGCGAATACTGTCCTGGGATACGTTATTCTACGCCTGCTCTAGCTCTTCACGTAGTCCTGATAGAGTTGCTGGTTGGTGAGTGGCACGAGTCACATCTTGTCCCATCATATGTCACACATGCTTCATTGGATACAAGTCCGGAAATTGTGGTGGCCAGGAAAATTGCTGTATGTCCTGCAGAGCACATAGAGTTTCGCAGGCAGTGTGAGGGCGAGAATTATCCTGTTGGAACAACACATCACCTTCCTGTTGCAAGAATGGCAACAACATTCTGCTTGTGCCAGCTACTGATTAGTGTCCCCTCCAGAAACACAAAAGGGTGGACAAGAGTTGTAGCTTATCATACCCCAGACTATAAAGCCTCGGGTGGGGCAATGTGACTTGGACGAATGCACTCTAAAAGACAGCACTCACCAAGTCTACATCGTATATGTGAACGACGATCACTTGTATGCAGGCAGAATCTACTTTCTTTGCTGAAGACCATGACACACCATTCCATTTACCAAGAGATCCTATCACAGCACCAATGCTGTGGTGTGAGTGGAAAATGGGCTACAGGTGTGCATGCCCATAGTTCCATTGCTAATAACAGGTTTTCTGCAGTTTGTGTTGACACATCTGGGCTTACAAGCCCTAATATCTGTGGTATGGTAGCTGTTTGATCTTCCATAGCTGCCCTTACAATACGACGATCCTGGCAGGCGTCTATGCTGTGTGGATGTCCAGAACCTTGTCTATAGGTGTGAGAATGTTCATCCTATCACTGACACCAGCATCATTGCAAAGCTGACACAGCACATCCAACCTAGCAGTTCTTTGGAAGGAGCGTCCCATGACTCAGAATGCCACAATCTGACCCTTATGAAACTCGCTCAAATGGCTGTAGAAAGCATGAGTGTGCCTCTGTGACACGGTTGCCTGCTTGCTTCACACATCTGCACCACTCTGGCTGTGAGCAGTCCCTGTTAAAGGGTAGACACAGATGGCGCTCTGTTAGTGGACGACGTTGAAACCATTATCGGAACATCTACTATCCCCCAGGTGGCATATGCCATCGCTGGACCAAAATCGATGTAGTCTTTCCAGGTGTACTAACTTTTTTTGCAGCAGTGCAGATATGATAAGCAGGACATACTATACCACATACATACATACATTTTCATCACATATACAGCACACATGCATACACTCTATCACTTAAGTGAACAGTGCATACAGTAGGGTTCCAATATTACCAGCACAAATGACCTACTTGTCATCAGGTTGTGACAGGCTGATTCCCAGTTGTGATACAGTCCACACCCCACGTATTTGCAACTGAACACTGAATTGTTGCACCACTTGTGGTGTGGGAGATAAGGCACCACCAACACCACCCTACAGCCATTTCAAGTAGTCTTCAAGCATGAGAGCCATTGATGCCACCCACTGCACACCCTTAACTCATCTAAGGGTCATACCAGTGTCTGTATGGTATGCATACGTCTTTGAGCAAAGACCTACACACTGCACAACTGATGACTCATTTGTGTCATCTTTCATAGGAAAATAACCTTGTTGTTAGCAGGTATTATACCATAAGGATTATCAGCAGCTTCACACATCTGCACCACTCTGGCTGTGAGCTGTCCCTGTTAAAGGGTAGACACAGATGGCGCTCTGTTAGTGGACGACGTTGAAACCATTATCGGAACATCTACTACCCCCCAGGTGGCATATGCCATCGCTGAACCAAAATCGATCACCCAAATAGGTGAAGCTTTCTGAATTCAGATAGAGTAACTCATAATGCAACTGGTACATGTAGAGCTGAGATGGGTTTAATATGCACATACCCACATAAACAGGTTTAATGAACTCTTATAGCCAACTTAGCCATCTACAAAGCGATGATATCTTTGTTTAAGATGGTGTCCTGTTTAAAATTTGGCCTGGAGATATAATCCGCTGCATCATAATGCTCCTCCCAACAGGTAGCAAAGGGAATTTTGTAATGTTCCCTGGCATTTTGCACACTTTTGCCGAAAACTGCATTATTCATAAGGTTATAAAATTTTTTCTCAGATGTAGTACATGTGTTTAAAACAATGTATTCCCTCAACCAGAATACAGCAGCAAAACTCTGTGCATGTCATGCAAATTTATAGGAGACATTAAATCCACTTCTGACATGTAGCCCATTTCAGAATGTGCAGGCACATTTTTGATTTTTTTTACCGAATTTGGCGATTTCCTTATCAGACAGCAATCAAAATCCCTAAATAGGTGGAGACTGTGGTGTGGGAGACCCATACATGTTGTTTACATGCAAGTACATGACATAACTTAAATTGTCAGATGCACTAAGCTGTTCACATGTTCACAGGTCATTTGCTTTGGTGTGCCTGTGGACACATCAGTAAAGTCTCCTGCAGATCCCTCATTTTAAAAACAACAGCATGTCAGCATCGGTCAAAAGTTCAATTCGATACAGTCTTTCAACCCCCAGAATCCCTAGGTCTATGTAGCAGTAGGCAAGGCCCAGGTCGTATGTTTCCAGCTGTACAGTCTGGAATCGAATTAAAATATCTTCAAGTAATATCACATCCGTGTCCACATAAAGCTTTGCATATTCCTTTAAATCAGACATGTTGAACTCCTGCCATACACTCCCTGTGTGCTCATATGCAGCACCTGATATGGCAAAGCCATAAAGCTTCATGGGAAACTTGTTTATGACCGACAGTGTGGTTTCATCGAGTTTTTTCCATGAATCCAGATATTTATTTCTTTATTACTTATTTGGGAGTATATGAACTTTGCTCTTACTGCAATCAGCCAAGGGCTCGAATAACTAGCCTGGGAGATGAGCATCGTACCTGTTTAAATTGAGAAAGAAGTTAGGGTATGTGTCATAGGAGTCGGTAAATCAAATTGCATGCACTGACGTGGTGTTTCCACATTTTCATCTAATGGTTGCCCACGAATACAATAATCAACTGCATTCTTGTATAGTAATTTATCCTCCTACATTTTTGTCATAGGAATGATGTTATAAATATCATCAAATTTCCTTGCAAGTTTTTCAGGCTCAGAGAGTTATCAGTATACAGGAATACCTCCAATCTATGACTCGAAATGACTAAGACTAGAATCATTTGAGCACACAACTTGATATATTGCTGCAAAAGGTTTGCACGATTCTGTGAATGTGCTAAGTGAGGCAGTAGGATCATCCGCACAGCCCACCACGAGAGCGAAAAGACGTTCAAAACGGCTTATATTGCAAAATGAATTTTCTCCCCAAGGAGCAAACTTGGGGAGAAAATTATGAAACCCGCCAGATACATCGTTAATAACTCACACGCATCAAATGAGTCTAGGCACCTAGGAGGAAAAAACCATTTACCATCATGTTTAGAAATTTGAGATGAGAGGTGGTGGGACATGTTTTTGAACCAGTGTTAGTGTTGTTTTCACCCACAGAGATAACACTAATCTGCATGTCACCTTGGTCAGAGAGTTTAGAAAATTAAAGTGGTCCAACGTCTTAGTATGTAACAACAATATCATCTGACTTGCATTCCGTCAGGCCACATGCATGAATAGATATACAGAGATTCTGCCTCCTAAATTTACTGATTTGCTGAAGGTTCAAGAGGAATTTAATAACTTCATGTTTATAACACTCACAAATAGTCAGTCAAGTACAGGTTCTATAGATCATTTGAATGAATCTTTCGTCGAAATTATGTAGAACAAGCACGTTTACATGATATGTATACATTTTTAGTGTTAACATTAGTGAACACATTCCTTTTATAGCCCCACTCATGCAACTACACTCAAAAACAAGCTTTTGTCATTTTTTCTTTTTTTACTGGCTATGGGTTTTAAGTAGAAATTCATCAATGGAATAGAAGGACTTGCCCAGGAGAAATGATTTCAAGTTAGATTTAAAATTTGATTTGCTACCTGGCAGACATTTTATGATATTTGGTCAACGAACAAAAATTTTTTTTCTGCATATTGAACTTCTTTCTGAGTTACTGACAGCTTTAATAATGGATAATTAAGGTCATTTTCCTCTCTAGTGTTGTAGATATTAACACCATTGTTTTCTCGAGTTGATGGATTATTTATGACGAATTTCATTAGTGAATATATGTATAGTGAAGGCACAGTTAAAATGCGTAGGTACCCAAATAACAATTGCAGATGGACACCACATATTATTCTTAGTGCTCTCTTTCGTACAATCGATACCTTCTTTCTATTTCAGAAAATTATTCCATAAGACATTATTGAATGGAAATATGCAAAATATATAAGGAGATTGATTTGTTTGTTCCCAAGATAAGCAATTATTCGAAGAGCAAAAGTAATTGAAATTAATAGTTTGAGAAGTTCAGTGACATGCTTCTTCCTGTTCAAGTTCTCATGCATGTGTACATACAAAATTCTGGACCGTTTTGCCCTATTTACTGAATCTTGTTCATGTGCTACATCAGTTGTTGGAATGACTATTTGTTGTACAGAACCAAATATATTCTGCTTTTTCAAAATTTGTTGAGAGTTCATTTTCTGCATACAACTTTATAATTCTTTGGTAAACGTCATTTACCATTTCTATCGTTGTTTACTCTCTAATGGGATTTATTATTACACTAGTATTGTCAGCAAAAAGTACTAAAATGAAATGTGATGTGGCTAGGGCCTCCCGTTGGGTAGACCAGTCACCTGGTGCAAGTCTTTTTAGTTGACGCCACTTCAGAGACTTGCGCGTCGATGGGGATGAGATGATGAGGGTAACACAACACTCAGTCCCTGAGTGGAGAAAATCTCCGACCCAGCTGGGAATCGAACCTGGGACCCTTAGTATAGCATTCCATTGCGCTGATCACTTAGCTATCGAGGCAGACTGTAAAATGTAACAAAAAGTACTAATTCTGCTTGTTGAATATTAAGTGGTAGGTGATTCACACACATAATCAAACAGAAGTGGACCCAAAATTGAAACCTGTGGGACTCCCTTTGCGATTTGTTCCCAGTGACTAAAATTTTCTACCCCTCTTATATTTTCTGAATTATTCAGCAGAACCTTTTGCATTAAGTTAAGTAGAGCTCAAACTAACCTAGCATAAAGCCATCAGTTACATAAAACTTGAGTTTTTCTAAGAGGGCAACATGATCTATGCAGTCAAATGCCTTGGAAATATCACAAACAATTCCAATTAGTGGTATTTTATTATTTAAGGCATGTACTATTTGATGAGTGAACGTATGAACCGCATTCTCAGTCGATCGGCCCTACAGGAATCGAGACTGTGATATCTTAAGTAAATTGTTTCCACTTAAGTGTGAGACTGTTCTTGAGTACATCACTTTTTCGAATATTTAAAAAAGAATTCAGAAAGGAAATTGGATGATTATTGTTTAAGTATGTCTTGTCACTTTTCCTATGAAGAGGTTTAACAGTTGCATATCTTAACATGACTGTAAAAATTCCCTGTACTTGTGATACATTGTATATATCACTGAGGGTGTTACTTATTAAGGCGGAACAACTTTTCAGAATTCGGTTTGAAATTCCATCAACACCACAGGAGTTTTGTTTTTTAGAATTCAGTTAATTTCATTGATGGACGTAGATGGTATTTTAGTTGCTTAATGTTTTGTGGAATGGCATTTTTAATATATTTTCTTGCTTCTTCATCTGAACCATTTAATCCAATACAGCCACATTTAGAAACTGATTGATAAAAGCACATACATCTCATGAATTATCAGTCACAATGTTGCCATTTAATTTAATTGTTATGGTATAGTGTACAATGAGTGCCTGTCCTCTCTTATTTCATAATATCCCATGTAGTTTTAATCTCAATTGCATTATTTATTTCTGTATGGATTTTCATACTTCTTGACATTTTAATGACTTTCCTTAAAAAACTATAGTATTGTTTGTAGCATGCCATTGATGTCAGATCCTGCCTTCCTCTGGCCTTTCTATAAATTTCCCTCTTTCTCTAATGCAAGATTTTAATTCCCTTAGTTATCCTTGGCATTTTTTCAGTAAATTTGCAGCATTGTTAGCCTCTATTCTGTTTGTAAGATATCAAAGATCCCTTGGACAGGTTACTGTTTACCATACCATACTAAATTACTTAGACCATATTCTCACCTCAGACATAGTGAGGTATCTTCAACAGAATGACCATCTCCATACCAACCAGTATGGATTCCAAAAGCATCAGTCATGTGAAACCCAACTCGCACTTGTCTCACATGACATACTGAAAGCTTTGAAACAAGGCAATCAGGTGGATGCAATGAAACTTCCTGGCAGATTAAAACTGTGTGCCAGACTGAGACTCGAACTCGGGACCTTTCCCTTTCACAGGCAAGTGCTCTACCGACTGAGCTACCCAAGCACGACTCACACCCTGTCCTCACAACTCTAATTCCGCCAGTACCTCGTCTCCTACCTTCCAAACTTAGTTTCATATCAGTGCACACTCTGCTGTAGAGTGAAAATTTTCATTCCAGGTGGATGCAATATTTCTTGATTTCTGTAAAGCATTTGACTCGTTACCACACCTACACTTATTGTCAAATGTACGATCATATGGGATATGAAATGAAATTTGTGACTGGATTCAGAACTTTTTGGTAGGAATGGCGCAACATGCTATTTTGGGTGGAGAGTCATCGTTAGATGTAGAAGTAACTTCAGGTATGTCCCAGGGAAGTGTGTTGTGGGGCACTTCACTTCCTATGACTATAATATCAATGAGTCACTGTTGGAATCAGTGTAACACTTTGTAGATATGTGAAATCGAATGATAACATTGGCTCAGTTGTGGATATAGGAAGTGGTACACTTCGGTTTATTGGTAGAATACTGGGGAAATGCAATCAGTCTACAAAGGAGACTGCTTAGAAATCACTTATATGACCCAATCTAGAATATTGCTGAAATATGTGGGACACATAACAAATAGAACTAACAAGGTATATTGAACATATACAGAGAAGGGCAACATGTATAGGCACAGATTTTTTTGACCTGTGCTCAAGTGTTACAGAAATGTCGAAGAAACTGAACTGGTGGATTCTTGAAGATAGATGTAAACTTGTCAATGTAAGTCTGCTAACAAAGTTTCAAGAATCTCCTCCAAATGATGATTCTATGAATGTACTACAACCTTCTATGTATCACTCACGTAGCAATCAGGAGGAGAAGATTAGAATAATTACAGTATGGACAAAGGTATTCAGATAATCAAACTTCCTGTGCTCACTACGTGAATGGAATAGGAAGAGATCCTAATAGCTGGTACAATTGGATGTACCCTCTGCCACGCACTACACGGTGGTTTGCAGTGTATGGATGTAGATGAAGATATTCTTGAAACACTGTATCCTGTTCTCATTAATAAGCCTTTCTGCTTTTTACGAACCTTCCTCATAGTTGTAAGGTGCCATATTGTTTATTTCCATTAATCGTGCATCAGATCCGATAATCCAATATCAGATGGGTACACATTGTTTCAGCCTGAGGCAAAATCTTTAAAAATGTTATTAATAACTGTCCTACTATTCCGCTGCACCCGAGTTGGAAAACAGACTACTGATATTAAACTGAAACACCCAAATAACGACTCTCGCATACATTCCTGTCCATATCTTTTAAGGAGTCTGATAGGTAGCTCAATAATGCATCTATATTTCTCATAGACAACTGAAAGTTTACTAGAGGTATTTGTAGACTGTTACAGTTATCGGAGAAAGTATTCTGCAGCAACAACTCACAACAGCTGGCTTCTAGGTTCTGATCAACAGAAAAACTATTTCTTTCAATATTTTTGACTTTGTGTCCAAGTTTCACAGACATTGTAACTCCTCCTTTTTTCATGTTAACTCAACAAGAAAATGATGCAAATCTTTAATCGCTGATATTTAGCTCCTCTATCCCTATGGTTATGTGGTGTTCAGAGAGGCATTGAGCACCTATCACTTCAGAATTACCCATATTTTCAAGGCAGATAAGAAGCTTGTCTATCTTTTCTCTTAACCCTCTAATGTTCTAATGAAGATAATTAATTTTATTTTTCAGTAAAATTATGTATATTATGGTCCTTTTCTGCTCTAATTCCTTTCACTATTTTCTGTCTGTAACCTGCCACTAACCTAAAAATGTATCCCTTTCACTCCAGTAATCATAGGGCTTTTGTCTTATGTGCTTGTGTTGTTCCCCTTACGCTTTCTGTGGGATGCTTACGTTGTTGTTGTTGTGGTCTTCATTCCGGAGACTGGTTTGATCCAGCTCTCCATGCTACTCTATCCTGTGGAAGCTTCTTCATCTCCCAGTACCCCTTCCAACCTACAACCTTCTCAATCTGTTTAGTGTATTCATCTCTTGGTCTCCCTCTACGATTTTTATCCTCCTCGCTGCCCTCCAATACTAAATTGGTGATCCCTCGATGTCTCACAACATGTCCTACCAACCGATCCCTTCTTCTAGTCAAGTTGTGCCACAAACTCCTCTTCTCCCCAATTCTATTCAATATCTCCTCATTACTTATGTGATCTACCCACCTAATCTTCAGCATTCTTCTGTAGCACCACATTTCGAAAGCTTCTATTCTCTTCTTGTCCAAACTATTTATCGTCCACGTTTCTCTTCCATACATGGCTACGCTCCATACTAATGCTATACATGGCTACACTCCATACAAATACTTTCAGAAACGATTTCCTAACACTTAAATCTATACTCAATTTTAACAAATTTCTCTTCTTCAGAAACGCTTTCCTTGCCATTGCCAGTCTACATTTTATATCCTCTCTACATCGACCATCATCAGTTATTTTGCTCCCCAAATAGCAAAACTCCTTTACTACTTTTAAGTGTCTCATTTCCTAATCTAATTCCCTCAGCATCACCCGAATTAATTCGACTACATTCCATTATCCTAGTTTTGCTTTTGTTGATGTTCATCTTGTACCCTCCTTTCAAGACACTGTCCGTTACGTTCAACTCCTCTTCCAAGTCCTTTGCTGTCTCTGACATAATTGCACTGTCATCAGCGAACCTCAAAGTTTTTATTTCTTCTCCATGGATTTTAATACCTACTCCGAATTTTTCTTTTGTTTCTTTTACTGCTTGCTCAATATACTGATTGAATAACATTGGGGAGAGGCTACAACCCTGTCTCACTCCCTTCCCAACCACTGATTCCCTTTCATGCTCCTTGACTCTTATAACTGCCATCTGCGTTCTGTACAAATTGTAAATAGCCTTTCGCTCCCTGTATTTTACCCCTGCCACCTTCAGAATTTAAAAGAGAGTATTCCAGTCAACATTGTCAAAAGCTTTCTCTAAGTCTGCCAGTGCTAGAAATGTAGGTTTGTCTTTCCTTAATCTATCTTCTAAGATAAGTCGTAGAGTCAGTATTGCCTCGCGTGTTCCAATATTTCTACGGAATCCAAACTGATCTTCTCCGAGGTCGACTTCTACCAGTTTGTCCATTCGTCTGTAAAGAATTCTCATTATTATTTTGCAGCCGTGACTTATTAAACTGATAGTTCGGTAATTTTCACATCTGTCAACACCTGCTTTCTTTGGGATTGGAATTATTATATTTTTCTTGAAGTCTGATGGTATTTCGCCTGTCTCATACGTCTTGCTCACCAGATGGTAGAGTTTTGTCAGGACTGGCTCTCCCAAGGCTGTCAGTAGTTCTAATGGAATGTTGTCTACTCCCGGGGCCTTGTTTCGACTCAGGTCTTTCAGTGCTCTGTCAAACTCTTCATGCAGTATCATATCTCCCATTTCATCATCTACATCCTCTTCCATTTCCATAATATTGTCCTCAAGTACATCGCCCTTGTATAGACCCTCTATATAGTCCTTCCACCTTTCTGCTTTCCCTTCTTTTCTTAGAACTGGGTTTCCATCAAAGCTCTTGAAATTCATGCAAGTGGTTCTCCTTTCTCCAGAGGTCTCTTTAATTTTCCTTTAGGAGTATCTGACTTACCCCTAGTGATATATGCCTCTATATACTTACATTTGTCCTCTAGCCATCCTGCTTAGCCATTTTGCACTCGCTGTCGATATCATTTTTGAGACATTTGTGTTCCTTTTCGCCTGCTTCAATTACTGCATTTTTATATTTTCCTCTTTCATCAATTAAATTCAATATTTCTTCTGTTACTCAAGGATTTCTACTAGCCCACGCCTTTTTACCTACTTGATCCTCTGCTGCCTTCACTACTTCATCCCTCAAAGCTACCCATTCTTCTTCTACTGTATTTCTTTCCCCCATTCGTGTCAATTGTACCCTTATGCTCTCCCTGAAACTCTGTACAGCCTCTGGTTTAGTCAGTTTATCCAGGTCCCATCTCCTTTAATTCCCACCATTTTGTAGTTTCTTCAGTTTTAATCTACAGTTCATAACGAATAAATTGTGGTCAGAGTCCACATCTGCCCCTGGAAATGTCTTACAATTTAAAACCTGGTTCCTAAATCTCTATCTTACCATTATATAATCTATCTGATACCTTCTAGTATCTCCAGTCTTCTTCCATTTATACAACCTTCTTTCAAGATGCTTATGTAAGCTTTCCTTCTTCCCCTTCCCCCTCCTCCTATTCAGGTGCAGACTATGATTTGTGTATCCTCACTTTCCAATCACAGCAACAAGCATAGCACAGATATGAGACTTCTTTCCTCAAAACTACTGCCTCAGCTCTTCGTTCACACAGTTAATAGCTGCACAACCCAGGGATGGTCATGTCTCTGCTAAACACCCAGAAACCACTTTCAGGTGTGTGCTGTTGCTGCTACTATTTCCTCCTCATCACATTTAATGCTATATTTTAGGTTATTAGCCCTGCGCCTCCTACTGAAAGTACCCTGTCTTCTCCACAAAAATCTCTGCACAAGGCCCCTATGTTCTCTGCCACCTGGGTAAGCTTGCTGCAAGGTTTCATGATGTTTGTCACCTGATATTCTACACCTAGCTTTTCCTGTAGTAATTGGCCTAAGCCTCTCACGTGACTGCCACTCAGCAGCAAGATTCTTTTCTTTGTACATGACTTATTTAATTACATAAACTTAAACTCGTTCCTATGAGTCTACGCGCTACTAGTTCAATTGTGCTTGAGGGCAGCAGTGCTGCAGCTCATTCATGTGTGGTGGGCTGGACGTAGTGTGTACAGGAACCACTGATTTAGTTGGAAACTCAGTCCTGGAGAGATTTTTCATAACCATGCTCACCAGAAGCTGGCGGTCAATTGGTTCATTAAAAGATTATTCCAAGATGACTAAATGATCTGGCTGCATACCTGAGAAGAGTATCATCAGTCACTATGCTGGGGAAGTCCAGCCTCAGCTGCAGCTGGGAACACAGCACATTGTAATGAAACAATTTCATTAATCTCAGAGCTTAGAGACAGATGTATCATTAAATATGTATGGAGACAGTTGTTTAGGAGCGCCTTATGCCAGCATGCAAAACATTCCCATTTATGCAGGTTATAATGCGAAGTTTGGATGACTTATGTGAAGCAGATTATGCAGATACAAGCCAATATTCATGGGGAGAAAAGGTTTCATATACAGTTTAATGGTTTTGATACATATTTGTAATTTCCATGAGCTCTAATTGTGAAAAATGGAGAAGATAGTGGCACTGGTGTTTGAGCAATTGCTATTGATGGGAACCAGTCACAGTCTTCAAACAGATCATGGGGGCAAGTTCTAATTACAGATGTTTCAAGACTAATGTGACAGTATGGAATACATCCCCACCCAACATTCTCTTAAACCAAAGCATGTATTGTGGAGCATTTCAGCCGAACAACAAAAGCACAATTGTGGATTCATTTTTGACCTTCACAATGTTCTTAAATGCGCTAATATTCTCCCACAAATCACTGATATGTATAAACAGTGTATGTGATAGTGAGTTTCTAACTGCAGTGTACAGCTGTATTAAAGTGGTAGATATGTACAAACAGTAGTTTGATGTGTGTTATGTTGTACATATTTCAGAACACAAGACAGCATTTGAGAGACTGCATTCCCAAATTGGTCAACAGAGATATTTACAGTTACCAAGGTGCAACAAACAAACCCTAGAAGTATAGCAGCGGTAGTGAAATTGCTTGTAGTTTTTACATAGAAGAGTAACAGAAGCATCGAACCAAATGTCTTCCTTGTAGAAAGTGCCATATGGTCACAGGGGAAAAAAGGCTCTTGTTATTAGTTCGGATTCGCTTCATCACATAATAGTTAGGTAGATGCTGATAATTTGCTATATTACAAGGTGCACTTCAACAGCACAGAGCATCAGATATATGCTAAGAAGTACATCAACAGAGGTAATGACATTGTCAATAGTCAGAGAAGGGATATTGGCGTTGGTCAACATATCTCCACACTTCTAGCAGATTGGTTATGGGGTTAAATTTCATTCCAGTTATGAATGCAGATCGTCGACCACTGAAGAATGAGAAGGGGAAATTAGTGTGTTTTAAGAAATCCATTCAGTTATCATAAGTGGCAACTTAAAGAGCATCGAAAGGAAAACTGACATAACACCTACAGTTATACCACTGCCAATCACATCAGGTGGAAACCTTCTGATCATACATCCAGCCTTGGCAGGGCATTCAACGACTGGTTCTTTAATCGACAGTGTGGCAGCTATCATTAGAACAGTGACGAATGCGGAAAACAGGCAGTAGCAGCTTAACGAAGCCAAAAGATGTAACATAATCATTGAGTCTGTGGCTTTTTGGAAAGGGCCGTTGAACCGTTGTACTACTCAATTCTTTAGAAAATCAAAAATTACAATCTCACCAGTTATTTAAAGGAAATATGAACCCAGGATCACTGGTGATGGACAAGATTGACTCAATACAGACTTTATTATAAACTTCAATTCGGACATTTGCCTTCTTACTGATGCAATATACAAATCTTCACTTTAATTGAATTGCATAAACACGGATAAGAATCATATTTTGCGTCAGCAACCAAAATCATAGATAGTAAGCACGGTGAATAACCAATCATAAGCAATCATTCGTGTTTAACAATATCTCAAAGACTAGTAACACTATACACTTCCAACCCAAAGTTACACAGCCACAAAATACCACAACTTCATTAAAACACAAAGATCTTAAAGCTTAATAAAACTGAAATGTCCACATAAAGGTCCACAGTGAAACATGCTTATAATAAAAATGCAAAGTGGGCCAACCAAGGTCGCAAAACTGGCACACAGGAAAAATAACAAGTTGCACATTCATTAAAGATACACAAATGATTAACATAAGTGTTAAATAAGAATGGCTAGTAATAACTCAACCAGTTAAAATGACTTACAGAATCGGTAATATTAACAAAGTGGCCTCACTTAACTGACATAATGACTCAGAATGATTCCCAAATTGCACTTAACTTTAGAGAACAGCATTAAGGCCCACAGCAGTATTTTGAAGCAATAACACTATGGCTGGTAGGCAATACAAGCGTTCACTCCCCACGGCTTGTGCACAGGCTCACTAGCAGGTGGTATATATTTATATGTAGTCCGACCGGCCTCACAATGAGCGGTCCTGACAAGAATCCATAACCACATCGACGCCAGGAAACGAGCACACTTAACAAATGGCCTGCAGCACAAATAGATTGCAAAGGAAACAAGGTCAAATCACAGCCACACTGGATTATATAATAAGGAAATTCTTATGGAGCAATACTCTAACATTACCCATCTCTCAATAAATAAGCAGGAAACTTAGAAATCACTTCCAGTTGCCTTAAGGAACTTTCAACATTAAATAAACATACAAAATCCTGCCATGACAAATGATTAAACCATTAACTCTATGGCTGCCAGACGCGTACAGAACTGCAACCAGTCCCAGAGCTGTCAATATCTCCTAAAACAAAATTTGCATGAAAACCACTTAAAACACACACTTCACAGATGATAAGAAAGGAAATGAGGAACATCAACCTCCTTAAAATAGCCACTGTGGAACCAAGTTCAGAACCATCTCTGGCAGCTTCCCATGCCACAATAACTTTCAACAATCTTCTTAGTTAAACACAGAATAAAAGTCATACGTAACTTGGAGCTTCCAAATTACGAGCTGGGAAGCTGTTCAGCGTGAGACGACGAACCCACCACAATTTTGCACGTCAAGGGGCCCAATGATCGGCACCACACATCAGGCGCGACAAAAGACAAGGGTGGCGAGCACGGCGATGCCCATGCACCACGGTTAGGGACGTCGGCTTGCTTTCAACACAAGTTGGCTCGTTGAACGCCGACTCTTTCGTCACACGTTCACCCGGAAAACCGCCGGGGGGAGCCGTCAAAGATAGCATGACCGCCGAATATCGATATCAGCGACGCAAGTGGAACACCCTAGTTCAAGCCACTACGGCTCAGCTGTATTTTAAACCGCACAGATAAGAGATTGGATTGATCATCAAAAAAGAAGCTATTAGCTGTACTGTCCGACAGACCACTTACAAATATCGATCTCCTTAAATCTGTCAAAAGTTCTCTATCCCAAGATTTCGTGGAGTATTTATGTGGAATAGACTGCCCAGACTATATGGAAATCTAACGAACGTGGAATTGGAAATCTAGATGTTGTGGGAGGACCTGAAATTCACTGAGCGGTGTATGTTAGAAGAAGAACCTATAACAGCGTCTATTACTTTGATTCATTCAGCGACTGACAGTGTCCAGAAGAATTACACCGCTACTTTGCCAGTAACCTCATATTTTACAATTTTCGACCTTACCAAAACTTCAGACATATTTCTGTGGACACCTATGTCTCACTTTGATCCTGACAAATACAAAGTAGTAAAAAACAGTAATTACACACACACCAGTTTATCAGCTGAGCGTGAGGAATGATGTCATACACTTTGAATTTAAATGGTCGATTGTCAATACTAACAGCGAATTATTTCCCACCCATCAGACTAAGAAAAGAAGATTGGAGTATTGTGCTGACAGGCTTAGAAACATACAACACTAATCAAAATATCACAGGAACAAACTGCAATTTATATATGTTGCGCAAGTAACTCACAGCGTACATGACGATGATTTAAACGAACATTTAAAATGGGCAGAACCAGATTTCTAGTTACAATCAAACGCCAACACTCTTAAAATGGAAAAAAAGAAAGACCAAGCACAAGGCACACTTTACAAAGAAAAATTCGGTAGGATCGGTACTAGATTTCTCAAATGATCACATTCTGCAGACTGAAACAATAAATATTACGGGTCAGCTCATTCAGTGGGTATACTATGAGTTAGCACAACTCAACTGGAGGACAATATTATGACGGATTCGTTCTCAACCACAAACCGATTCGTAAAATCAATAGATTCCTCCCTAAACAGAGAACAGGATAAAATTGTGGAGTATTCAAATAATTCAGCTTATCTCCCACAGACAATTCCCACATTACATCGTTTTGGTTAGAGATTTATGGGCCAGAATGACCATGCAGTTGATTTTTTTGAGTGAAAAAATCGTGATACGCCTTCATTTGAAATAGGACGAGTGTACAGTATAAAAGCAGCACACACAACCAACAGCACTTTTCTTCACAACCGAAATAGAATGTGTTACCACCAAAGCACCAGCAACTCCTTGAATCACTAGGCTTGTCACTACACATGACCAACGTCATCACTCAATATAATCGCTCCAATCGAGTATGATTAACGAATCATTCATCAGAAATACGTCTTGCACAAACATTTCGTATCAGGGACTTTCAAGAACAGTGATGATGTCCGCATTGCCATCCATCACCAGAATTCTTTGACCATTCCAAGCAACAGTTTCCTGTACTTGGAGGATAAATTCACGAAAAAGAATAGGAGTAAGACCGCAGCCTCTTGTCTTACAGTAAACATATTTGCTTTCTTGTTTCATAAAACAAGATACAAGCTGAATGCAGTTGAAATTGACTGCAGTAGGAATGCAGATATCACATCAACCTCCAAAACATTCATTTCAGTGACAAAATCGGACTTCAACACCTAAGAAAATGCAGGGTGGTTTGTGGTGAAACAACTATCAGTAGTCCAGTATAAGTGATTTTGTGCATGCATACCTGCCAAATTCTTATGGGGTACTTTGAGGATACAAGGACGATTCTAGCGAATATGAGCAATAACTTTTTAGGTAAGAAGTGAACAGACAGTAATGCATATATCCAAGATGCCAAGGAGAAAAGAACAAGATGTTGCTCAAGGAATGAATTTATAAAGCAGGTCATGTCTCTGTAACCGATGAAGAGCGTTTGAAACTTTTAAAAATACCCAGATATGGCATTCAGCTGCCTTTAAATTTCAAATCATGGGAGCTGTTTGAATATCCGTTACTTCCAAGCTTGTGTAGACAATCATCGCCTATTAAAACATCAGTTCAATTAGAAATACTTCAATTTATCATTCTGACATTTCAAACCAGTAAGAAAAAGCAGGCTTCAATTATGATTCAAGTGAATGTGATAATTTAATTTTAAAAAAGGAGAAGTTTATTTAAATTCTGAATTTTAGCCATATGACAAGTTACAGAAAGATTGGTCGAATAATGTACGCATTCCGCTTTTGATGTGTATGTTAGGTTTCGTCCTGCATATTATAAGAGAGGAAAAAATGGGGGATGTCTACTCAGTCCAAAGGAATTTAAGGAGCTAGCTCCTAACAAAACGAACCAGTAAAGAGCGGCCCTATTGACGTTTGTATCTAATTACCTCTAAAACTTCTCAGGAAAAAGCAGCATTAATACTGCACGATCAGTCAACATCTACAGCTGGCTTACCGGAATTGTGCCAAGACTGGTATAAATTAGTAGGTGTGTCATAGCAATTTCATAGGTATCTCAATTGCTAACTTTATTATCTGTGCCCAAGGCTTCCTGGATGAACATGGACATTTTGTATTTAATGACATCGCATTTATCGTCTTCACAAACGAGAGGTCAGTTATCACATTTTCTACAATTGTAGCTTCATGTAAACTTTTCACATATGTCAAATACGAGGGTCAGTCAAAAAGTAATGCCTCCTATTTTTTTTCTACGTTTAATTGTCAGGAAATTTAAATGCAATTACATAGGTTGAAAACCACAACATTGAGGATCATTTTGTCATTTTTCAATGTAATCTCCGCCCATCTCTACAGTTTTGGTCCATCTTTGAACAAGGGCATGTATCCCAGCACGGTAAAAATCACAGCTCTGCTTCCTAAGCCATTGACGCACGGATGTTTTGACGGCCTCCTCATCTTCAAAATGAATCCCACGATGAGCTTCTTTTAGTGGCCCGAACAGATGGAAGTCTGATGGTGCCAGGTCAGGGCTGTATGGGGGATGAGGCAAAACTTCCCATCCAATTTTGACAATCTCGTCAGAGGTGTGACGACTGGTGTGTGGTCTTGCATTGTCATGCAAAAGAAGAACATCTGCCATTGATTTTGTTGGGCGAACTCGCTGAAGACGTGCTTTAAGTTTTTTGAGGGTTGTGACGTATTGAACAGAATTTATTGTGCATCCCTGCTCCAAAAAATCAACCAGAATCACACCCTCTGTATCCCAGAAAACTGTTGCCATAACTTTCCCTGCCGATCGCACAGTTTTGAATTTTTTCTTCCTCGGCGAGCTTGTGTGACGCCACTCCATTGACTGCCTCTTTGATTCGGGTTCAAAAAAATGCACCCATGTTTCGTCCCCGGTCACAATTTTTTTCAGAAACTCATCTCCCTCCAAACGGAAGCGCTGCAAGTGTTGGGAGGCTATTGTTTTCCTTGCCTCTTTATTCTGATCGGTTAACATTCTTGGAACCCACCGTGCACAAACTTTTGAGTACCCCAATTGTTTAATAATCGTGATCACACTGCCTTTACTAAGAGAAATAATGCGACACACTTCATCTGCAGTCACCCGACGGTCACTACGAATGATGTCATCAACTTGTTGAATGTTGTGTGGAGTCACTGCACTCACCGGCCTGCCGCTCCGCTTTTCGTCAGTCAACGGTGTTTGCCCTTCAGCTTCCTTACAACGACGAACCCATCGTCTAACAGTGCTGACATCCACTGTCACAACACCATACACCTTCTTCAGTCTTTCATGAATGCGTATGGGCGTTTCACCTTCTGCATTCAAGAATTCAATCACACAACGCTGTCTCAAACGAACATCGATGTCGGCCATCTTACAAACTTCTGCTGTGCTGCCACCTGTTGACACAGAAAGTTACTACTGCAGTGGATTGCAGAAGAAGGTTTGAGGAATGGCGCCAAATTCAAATTTTTCACTTAACTTAATTTCTTTAAGTAGAAAAAAAATGGGAGGCATTACTTTTTGACCGACCCTCGTACTTCAAAAGATGCGAAAACTTGTTGTCGATGAATCTATATTCTCATGGCATAAAGTGGGATGAATATGGAATGATGTTTGGAGATGTGGTGACATTACTTCGAGATTTCGATCATACAGACTTGATTGTTTAAGTGAAAGGTAGCGAGAAATTTTTATGGATACATGATATTTAGAAGAGTGCTTTTATTAGAGTTCTAGAAAGATATGGATGACCTCCACTGCATCGCCTTATACTGAACAAGAAAAATTGTAGTTGTTTTCTATGTGCATCAGATAATGTAAAAGTACTATGTGATTCAACTGTTACATATTGGTGAGTGATAGTTGATTATGTTTCTGCTCATTACCTAGCTTTTTTGAAGAGAATACAAGGTTTGCTAATTCTGGAGGAAGGCCTCAAATTGTCTTGTTAAGAAATGAGTGGACAAGGTGTACCGACCGATCTCAATTGTTCCAATTCTTATAAAAATAATAGAACACTATGTGCACAAGCAAATATATATGACAATTTTCAAAATAACAGGTTACTGAATGAAATCTAGTCTGCCTTGATATCATATCTCTCAACAGTAAAAGCGATAGGAAGTCCATTACATGCTATATACAAAGTGTTTAAAAGAGATAAACTATGCATACAGACTAGCAAAACGTTCAACTCAGTGTTACACAAGACTCTTAACAAAATTATCTCACTGTGATATAAAAGACAGAAGTCAATAAATTTATTTAGAGTCTATAAATGTGACAGGCTACAGCAAGTACATGCAAATAATCAGACATCACAATTACTAAACATAAAACATGGAAAAACACAGTGTCGTTTCTTGGACACTTTCTTTTCATTGTTTATATAAATGATTTCCAAAGTCATATATCATGTGAGAATGTATTGTATGCCAAAAACATCACACTGATAATAACAGATGAAAACTTATTGTAGAGTTCAAACCTACAGAGAAATAACTGAGATGACCAGTTACTGATGCGTGGCCAATCAAGTGTCTATTAACAAAACATGAAAGAAATCTCTCATTCTCAGAGCAATAGAGTCTGAGAATAAAACTGTGAAATTGCTTGGACTTGTGATCGATAAAAGACTGTTGTGGAATGAACACATTTATTACTTAAGCTGCAACTAGCAAGACCATTATTTTTGTTACATAAATTAAGGCAAAATGTCAGTAGGAATCATCTTCTGTTATCTTATTATTTATTTTTTCTCTCCCACCTGCGACATGGAATGCTGTTGTGGGGAAATGCACTGGAGGAAACTTACATTTACCAACAGCAGAAACAAACCGTTAGATGTACTGGATGTTTGCATCCCAGAGAGACTTGCAGAAGTCTGTTCAGTAACCTAAAATAATGATAGCTCGCAGCTTTCACATCTATAGTTCTATAGATTATATAGAACATAATTTGAAAGATCTTTGGCTAAGAAATAACCACGTGATATATTTACCAAACTCTAGACTTTCGCTCACACACAATAACCATAAATATATGAGCCTCAAATTCTTCAACAAACTGACAAAAACAGAGCACTTGATTCCCTTACAAAAGTCTTAAAAAGGTTTAGAAACTTGGTTAAAAGGCCGTGAATTTTACACAGTTGACTGTTTCATGGAGAGTGATTCTCAAGAATTGTAGTAGCTGTACTTATCAGTATATATCTAATTATAAAAAGATTATGATTACACATTTATACACAGGTAAATAAGTTTACTGGCATCCTACATTTCTTCAAGTAGCCATAACTAGTGGTAAACAGTAAATGTATATAGTCAACATGTAAATGTGTGCAATCAAATTACCGTTGTGACTTCTCAAGTTTTCCTAGAGTATTTCTTCTTCTAGTAATTTTCGGGTTTGCAGCCAGATCCCATCAACATTCTGCCACGATATTTCGGCCCAGAGACGTCCGGCCATCCTCAGGTGAGTAGACGAAATACTGAAGAGACCTGATGCAGTCATGGTATTTATAGCGAATTCCGCGCATGCGAATTGTACTGGCGGTTTACGGGGCATACATTAGGAGGTGACATCAACGAGGCAGTCGTTGTGTGTGCTGCCCTCAGCAGTGGAGTAAGAACATCTAATCGCTGAGTGTCGATTGAGCATGTCGATTCCGTTGTGACCGCATAATTTTAATAATTGGATTCCGATTTTTATCCACCTGAAAGCCATTATCATGATTCATTATATTGTCAGCAGGACGTATTTATACGGATTCTTTAATTACCGAGTCCCAGAAGCTAGAAACCGAATGTCCCATGGAAACGCAATGTTCTGCTACTGCTGATTTTAAAGGGTGCCACAGACGGGTGTGACTTTCGTGTTCTACACAGCGTTCCTGGACCGTTTGTGTCGTCTGATCTATATATGCAGAGCCACACTCAAAGGGAATTTTATAAACCTCTGCCTTCCTCAACTGCAAATCGCCTTTAACGGATCCAAGGCCCTGCTCTTTACTATGGAGATTGAGAAAGATGGTACCTTACCCTTTCTAGACATGTTAGTACGCCTTAAGAATGATGGGTCTTTGGGACATTTGGTGTACAGAAAACCCACTCGTACAGATCTATAACTTTAGGAGTCCAGCTGCCATCACCCTGCACAAACCGCTGGTGTTCTTAGTACTTTAATTCATCAGGCGCATGTAATATTGGATGCTGCAGCCTTCCCGAGGAATTAGTGCATCTGGAGAAGGTTTTTAAAGAGAATGGCTATACTTCGCATCAGATATGGAAGGCCATGCACAATTATAATGACAAGAAGCAACGCTCTGAGGAGACCGATGACGACTATGAATCAACTGCGTTCCTTCTATATGCTGAGAATGTGTCTTCTAAAATAGGCTGGTTGCTTAGGAAGAATAATATTAATGTCATCTTCCTTCCACCAGCAAAGAGCAGGACCTTAGCAGGATCCATTAAAGAAGATTTACAATTGAAGAAGGCGGGTGTTTGTAAAATTCCCTGTGAATGTGGCTCGGCATATACAGGGTGTTACAAAAAGGTACGGCCAAACTTTCAGGAAACATTCCTCACACACAAAGAAAGAAAATATGTTATGTGGACATGTGTCCGGAAACGCTTACTTTCCATGTTAGAGCTCATTTTATTACTTCTCTTCAAATCACATTAATCATGGAATGGAAACACCCAGCAAGAGAACGTACCAGCGTGACTTCAAACACTTTGTTACAGGAAATGTTCAAAATGTCCTCCGTTAGCGAGGATACATGCATCCACCCTCTGTCGCATGGAATCCCTGATGCGCTGATGCATCCCTGGAGAATGGCGTATTGTATCACAGCCGTCCACAATACGAGCACGAAGAGTCTCTACATTTGGTACCGGGGTTGTGTAGACAAGAGCTTTCAAATGCCCCCATAAATGAAACTCAAGAGGGTTGAGGTCAGGAGAGCGTGGAGGCCATGGAATTGGTCCGCCTCTACCAATCCATCCTCTACCAATCCATCTGTCACCGAATCTGTTGTTGAGAAGCATACGAACACTTCGACCGAAATGTGCAGGAGCTCAATCGTGCATGAACCACATGTGGTGTCGTACTTGTAAAGGCACATGTTCTAGCAGCACAGGTAGAGTACCCCATATGAAATCATGATAACGTGCTCCATTGACCGTAGGTGGAAGAACATGGGGCCCAATCAAGATGTCACCAACAATGCCTGCCCAAACGTTCACAGAAAATCTGTGTTGATGACGTGATTGCACAATTGCGTGCGGATTCTCGTCAGCCCACACATGTTGATTGTGAAAATTTATAATTTGATCACTTTGGAATGAAGCCTCATCCGTAAAGAGAACATTTGCATTGAAATGAGGATTGACACATTGTTGGATGAACCATTCACAGAAGTGTACCCGTGGAGGCCAATCAACTGCTGATAGTGCCTGCACACGCTGTACATGGTACGGAAACAACTGGTTCTCCCATAGGACTCTCCATACAGTGACGTGGTCAACGTTACCTTGTACAGCAGCAACTTCTCTGACGCTGACATTAGGGTTATCGTCAACTGCACGAAGAATTACCTCGTCCATTGCAGGTGTCCTCGTCGTTCTAGGTTTTCCCCAGTCGCGAGTCATAGGTTGGAATGTTCCGTGCTCCCTAAGACGCCGATCAATTGCTTCGAACGTCTTCCTGTGGGGACACCTTCGTTCTGGAAATCTGTCTCGATACAAACGTACCGCGCCACGGCTATTGCCCCGTGCTAATCCATACATCAAATGGGCATCTGCCAACTCCGCATTTGTAAACATTGCACTGACTGCAAAACCACGTTCGTGATGAACACTAACATGTTGATGCTACGTACTGATTTGCTTGAGGCTAGTACTGTAGAACAATGAGTCGCATGTTAACACAAGCACTGAAGTCAACGTTACCTTCCTTCAATTGGGCCAACTGGCGGTGAGTCGAGGAAGTACAGTACATACTGACGAAACTAAAATGAGCTCTAACATGGAAATTAAGCATTTCCGGACACATGTCCACACAACATCTTTTCTTTATTTGTGTGTGAGGAATGTTTCCTGAAAGTTTGGCCGTAGTGTTTTGTAACAACCTGTATAGGTCACATGACACGAATGGTCAAGGAACGCTGCGTAGAACACGAAAGACAAACCTGTCTGAGGCAACCTTTAAAATCAGCAGTAACAGAACATTGCGATTCCATTGGACATTCAATGGAACACAATAATACCAGAATTTTAGCACTGGTTTCCAGATTCAGGGACTCTGTAATTAAGGAATCCGTGGAAACACGTTTTGCTGATAATTAATGAATTGTGATAATGGCTTTCACCAGGATAAAAATTGGAATCCAGTTATTAAGATCATGCGGTCACAACGGAATCGACATGCTCAGACGTTACTCAGCTATTAGATTGTTCTTAATTCACCACTGAGGACAGCACACACAACAAGGCTGCCCCACACATGTCACCTCCTAATGCATGCCCCATAAACAGCCAGTACAATTCGCATGCGCGGAATTCGCTATAAATATAATGACTGCATCAGGTCTCTTCAGTATTTCGTCTACTCACCTGAGGATGGCCAGACGTCTCTGGGCCGAAATATCGTGACAGTATGTTGATGGGATCCTGCTGCAAACCCGAAAATTACTGGAACAGAATACCATTGTCATTAAGCATTTATATATGTGCAAACAACTGTTCCAACAACTATATATAGATGCTGGAGTACTAGTAAGCTATGTTGTACTCTAATTATGCAAACGTTTATGTACTCCTAAAGCTGTCATGTTAACTGTACCTTACATGTGGACAATGCCAACTGTGTCAAAATATACCGAACACCTGATAATAAACTTTTGTAGCAGCTGCAACTCTTTACTTATCATGTCATGAAGTATTTTAACACTAGTGGGAAAGTCTGCCAATGCAGACTACGCATTTGTTGCATTGACTTCAGAACTGTGTATAAAGAAGAAAAAGAAAACAAGATGCTGGTCCAAGGAATGGTTTAAACAGAGAGATAAATGTGCCCAAGAATATCCCCGAAGGGAAATATTTCACCCAGGACCTAATGATTACATCTACTTTTCCTGACTGATCAGTCAAGCTTTTAACATCTTGTAGAATTACTTCACACTCACTTTAAGAAGAGGACGCCATTATGCCAAAATTTATTATGGTTTCTCTATAAGTACTTATTGCTTCATATCTCTGTAACATATTTCGACAATGAGTTATACGATAATGGAAACATATGAAAGAAAAAATGGAGTATTAAAAGACAACATTATTTTGTTGCACTCCTGCTTGTGCATTGTGCATAGACTATTGATTTCTTATGTTTTCCTGTGTAACACTTGGATGAGAAAGATGCAACTTCACTGTCATTTTGACAATGTACTGTGATTTTTAGTTTTTGTCCATATAATCCTCTGACTTTACTTTTCAAAATCGTGGGAACTAACGATACAGAAAAAAAGAGTGGTTTACACTAAAACTGCGTTGAAAAACATCAGCAATCATACAGTTTGCTATCTCAAAGTTTAGCAAGCAACTAGCTTTTGTTTGACAAATTCAGGAATACATAGCAAAAACTTATTGATGAAATCAATCATCAATCAAAATTTGTCTTAAATATGTTACTCACAGTCTATGTTTGACAGACATACCAAACAAAGCAACATGTTGCCAAATAATTTGAGAAATATGAGAAGTTTAAAAAATTGTCTGATCATCTATGATGGCCTTAAAGGAAGCTGAAATTTGCTGGTGATAAATTTAGAGAGCTGTGGGTATTCCTCAGAAACACAAACTAACAGTTTACTTGTAATAATAATGGTTTATTCTATGAACTTCAGATAACTTTTATTAACTTCTGAATAACCACAAGAAAAATTGTAACACTTGGGAAACCCATATGAATAACAGAATAAAAGATAATAGCACAGAGCTGCCATCAAAAAGGAAAAGGAACATACTGCAAAGAGAAGTTCAATTGAGAGATTTAACTTGCAACCATCAACACTCCCCCTCAGTTCAAACAACTCTCAAGCCACCTCAACAACACAATAATTCCTTTAGTCACATAATCTCTGACAAAACTGTATTTAATATCAATGTGTTTCAGTCTTCAGTGCACCCATCTTTCAAGCTAATGAACACAAGATTAGTTGTCTCAAGAATCCTTACTGGGTAGTTGAGCTCGAGACCCATTCCTGTCAACAACTGAATTAGTCATGGAAGTTCACCTGGCCAAGTCTACGTGTTCAGCTTCAGTTGAAGATATGGAGACAGCTTTGACGTTTTGTCGTCCACAAAACAATATTTTCATGCACATGCAAAAGGAATCATGATGTAGTCGTCCTGTCTTCTCCTCTGAAAAAAAAACTCCATCTGTATGGCAAAGAACCAACTCTGCTCCTCTATTTCCATAACATAAACCATAATTCAGTGACCCATTTGTGTATCTCAGCACTACAATCGCTCTCTGTTGGTTTGCTTCAGTATCGACTGAAATAATTTACTGCTACACTCAGGTCTGGTCTTGTTGTAAGCATAGCATACATCGGTTAACCTGTCAGCTGACGAAATGGTTTTGATTTACCTATGCAATGTTGATCAATATTCAGCTCTGAATTGTTTTCATTGTGAGTTTGGTCTCCATTGGTGTCTTAACCAAACTACTATCATTCATGTCAAAACGTTTCATAGTTTTTGTAAGTATATAGGGCCACTCATAATTTTTCCATCATCTCACTTTATGAACACAATGCCAAGAAACGATTTAAGTTCTACAAAATCTCGGGTGACAACTCTATGTTCCAAACCCCTTTTGATCTTGTTGATCTCCATTGAGTTACTTTCTGCATTATGAAACTATCTACAAATGATAGAAGATACACTCTACTATCTCCCAGTCTACCAATACACAAACATCTGTCAACATTTGACTGTCAAAATCCAGTACTTTCCACAAATGTATCAAATGTTGCATTCCATGTATGAAGAGCCTGTTGCAGTCCATATAAGGCTATTTTAATTTGAAGATTTGATTCTTTTGACCTGTGACACCTTGAGGTATCTTATGTAGACCTCTTCTGTAGATCCAAATATAGAAAGATATTTTTACACCTATTTGGCACATAAATAGATCCTCTTCAATGATGACTGACACCAGTGTTCTGAAAGTAGCCAAACGTGCAACAGGAGCATACGTTTCATCATAATCACAACCCTTCCTCTGAGCACAGCCTTTGGCTACAAGCCTCACATTATATCATTGAATACCTCCATCTTTATTTCTGTTAATATTGAACAAACATTTGATGTCAATTGGTTTCTTCTCTGGACAACACTAAATTAACTCCCATTTCTCATTTAGCTCCAGTGTCTATTTCTTTCTTGATTGCTTCCCTATATTCATGTTCATCTTGTCTCCCTTATATATCTTCACAAAATTCAGGAACATCATCAACCAACGATTTAGCATCCAAGGCCAGTATTGCATAATCGTCAGATCGTTCAGGCATCTTTTGCTCCATATTTATATCTTTTCAGGCATCTTGACCAGTTCTCTAGGATTTTCTGTCTTGTTTCTCATTTTCGTCTATCTTCTTTTCTTCTGTCCTGTTTTCATCCTTCGTATATTACTCTCTCCTGTTTTCGTTTCCTCCTAAAAGCCACTGTTCAATGTTGTCCTATCAAGGGTAAATATTGTTTTATGAAAAACTGCATCCTCTCCTGAATTTACTTTCTTCAACTCTGGAGACCAAAACCCGCATCCATTTGGACAATAGTCAATATAAATGCATCTAAGTGGACATGAATCACACTTTCTAACTACAAGTTCTTTTGAGTTTTTTAAAAAGACTGTACAACAAGAAATGTTCTGTTGCTCCATGTTGAGTTTTTTCCTATACATTACATTACATCAATACTTGTTCCATATATAATGGATATGACATTTCATAATGATGTGATATATGCCAGTTTAACATAAAGTTTCTTTACATGATATAATAATTATTTTTTTAAATAACCACTTCATACCTAAAAATTCATCTATTGAGTAGAAGGAGTTGTCATTCAGAAATTCTCTTAATTTGTTTTTAAATGCTGGTTGGCTATCTGTCAGACTTTTAATGCTAGTTGGTAAATGACCAAAGACTTTTGTGCCAGCATAATTCACCCATTTCTGTGCCAAAGTCAGATTTAACCCAGAATAGTGAAGATCATCCTATCTTCTAGCGTTGTAGCTATGCACTTTACTTTTATTTTTGAACTGGGATGGGTCACTACTAACAAACTTCATAAGTGAATTTATGTATTGTGAAGGTACTCTGAATATCCCTAGTTCCTTAAAGAAATGTCTGCAAGGTGATCTCAGATGAGCTCCAGCTATTGTTCTGGTGACACACTTTTTTGCAATGAATACTGTTTCTCTTAATGATGAATTACCCCAAAGTATAATGCCAAATGATAGCAGTGAATGAAAGTAGGCCAAGTAGGCTAATTTACTGATATGATTATGACTAATTTTTGCAATAACCCTAATAGCATAAGTAGCTGCACTCAAACAATTCAGCAGATAATGGATGTGTTTATTCCAATTCAGTTTGTCATCGATGTACACACCCAGAAATTTGGAATATTCTGCCTTAGCAACAGGCTTCTGTTCCATTCTATAATTATCGATGATGTTATATCATGTATTATACAGAACTGTATATACTGTGTTTTCTCAAAATTTAGTGAGAGTCAATTTGCAACGAACTACTTAATAATTCTCTGACATTATTTTCAATTTCCTTAATTAATTCTTGTTTGTTGAATGTGATTACTATACTCATATATATACCCTTTGTACACCATACATTGAAATACATCCTCTTTATTGTACCTAATTTCCTGTTTTGTCATTTAACGGCAGCCCTGGATGCCCACTCTTTAATCCTGACCGCTGAGCCTTCTTCACCCTGTCGTCTCGAGGCATATGCAACAACTGCCTCCCCCCTTTCCCAAACCTTGTATAAATTTACAATTGGTGTCAAAAGTGGGATCATATACCTTTACAATAGGTGAGAGAATCGCGATCCGTTCCCACTGTTCGGTCCATAGGGTAGCCGTTTATTTTGGTTCATGTTTGACGTTGTGTGGTCGGTCAATATTTGCTGTTGTTATTCCGCTACGAGCTGAGCCTGAGTGCTGCAGCACACCAGCTGCGACACTGTGTCAGACGCTGCATCCGCACATACCAGTGCCGGGGCAAAGTCCACTCCCTGCCTCTCACAGCGTGCCACTCCTGCACGTGCTCGCTGAATCCACCGAGATGTGCTCCACAGCATAGGTGCACATGGCGTACGCTCCAGGCCTATTTGACGGTCGGAGCCGGCCCAGCTTCTCAGTAGCCACCCGCCAACTTTGAGCCAGTAGCCGAGACATGAAGAAAACGCGCGAGGCGTCCGTGCCGCCCCTGTGGCTATATAAAGGGCACCGGCGCGCTATTCACGGTCGACGCGGCTTCCCTGCTGCTGCCGCCGCAGATCTGGTCCGCCCACCTGCCGCCCCACGATCGCCGCCGGTCAGTCCCCGACTGCCATCTGCGTTTGGGTCCTGGAATCAACGGCCGGGGCGCATACCTTCAGTGCTATGAAGCCAGCCGCCCCGCCACCCACGCTTCTGCTACGCTGGTACAGCGTGCGTGTGGCCCTGAGCCGCCGCACCACCGTCGCCAATGTCTCTTCTGTACTGTGAGTGTTGATATACACTGAGCCCCAGAGAAGAACTTAGAGAAAATACACTTCCATTGAACATGTGTACTGCCATAAATTCCTTAATCTTGTTTTAAACTCTGTTGTCATCGAGGAATGTCATGCCTAGTTGTTGTGATGAGAAGTTTTTTTAGATATTTTTTTTTGAGAGCTTCCAGTTAATCTCCAGGGATGTGCAACTTGCACACTGTGTTTGGCAACCACAGAGTCTCCCAGCTGTTCATTGCATTTTCTTCCGTTTCGTTTTCGTGTCATGATCAACTCTTTTTTCTTTCATCTTTCCTATAAGTATTATTTCTCCGCCCTATAATGAAAGTAGACTCCTCCTTGCTCCACAAACGTGAGCGCTTTAAGGGCTCTGTAACGCCCTGTACCGTCATACCGTGTCTGCAAAGTTTCCCAAATCGTTGGCGCACTAAATCTTTTTACCTTGATGGGAGTTTGTTTTTATTGCAAGATCAGGCACAGACACGATATCAGCGTTTAGGCCTTGTGAGAAAAGCGACAAACCATTGGATTCTGATGGTCCTGCTGATGTCCGTTGTTTACTACTACTGCTAGGCGACTTTAGGCTCCAAGCGCATACACAGTCATAATTACACGATTAGCACTTGTGTTGCCAAAACCGATAGGACGTTGTGTGACATGCTGGATTGCGGAACGAAAGGAATGAACTTTTTCTACCTTCTGCTTCTTTTCTTTTTCGTCTCTCTGGATCCTCTTTCCCAACCATTTATTCTTTTTCTGTCCATGCCTTCTGTTTTTCGAAAGTGGTAGTTCCTTGATTGGTCAACTCAATGCACGAAGCTATGAAAGAGAATTGATCTCTTCTCCCCCTTTAAGTTGATAAGAGATAATAGATGACTTCCGGCTGCTATCCCCCAGGGGACAGCGAAGTTTTGTTGATCTGAGGATATGTAATACGTTATTGTATTAAGGTTATTTGAGAACAGGTAAGAGTTCCTGCGTGTGTTGTGGTAAGTGATGTTAAGTAGTCTGTTTTATGCTGCCACCCCAGAGATCAGAGCGGAACCGTTAGCCATGATTCATTTTGCCATACAGCGAGTTTCCAGTTGATAGAAAGTTTTGGAGTCGTTTAAATTGCATGTTATGTTACCAGTGATCGCTTACTATAAGCAGAGCGTGGTGCAAACACGTGGACTGGCACAGCTGTCGCCTTGCAATAAGCCAGTCATGTCCCCAAACGCTACCACTTCTCTCCCTCTTCTTTGTCTGGTCTGTCATAAATTAAGTCTAATCTTCATTTGATTTATAAGTCATTTATTGCAAGTTTTGAGTGACAATGTACGGAGTATATTAAGTGTTTAAAGGTACCTCTCCCAACTACTGTACAAGTATTTGTTATTTGATGATATTAAGCTGTTTGTATTATTCAGCTATGTTGCAGAATTTTTGTATTCTACTGTATTTCACTTTTAGATCTCCTTTATTGACAATAATTTTGTTTTACCTTTCGAAAGAATACATCAAGTTTACCTTATAGAAGTTTTTCTACATTGCTACTCTTTACAAGCGTATGTCGTTGAACGTTTCGTTTCGTTGTCAAATCTAGAATGCGGAGTCCCTTCTTGCGGTGTGTATTCTATTTGTCCTTTATTGTTCAATAGATTGTGATACTTCGGATTTTCATGAAACCTATGGAACTAATGCTCCACTGCTCCCCTGCTTTGCAGGTGAAATAAGTTCATTTTCGGTTTAGAAGTATTTATTTCCCTGTTTTCTTTCAAGCTGTCACTAAAATTAAAAATGATTGCGAGTTGTTTATTCTCATGCCCGCTACGATATGCATTTTCGTGGAAATCCTTGCTAAGTGAGAGACCCCCGTTTGTTTATTCAAACATACACCCATGACGTAATATGAGTGAAGCACCCACTGAAATAAGCACTAGATTGTTAGTGATTAGCACCCATGACGAGACGTCGTCTCCCAAGCGCAATAACGCGTTATCGTGTTTAATACTTAGTTGACAAGAGACTTCCACCCTAATGAATAAAAGTTTTATTGTACAGTGTCACAGTAGTTCACGCCCCCCTTTTTTTCGTAGCTCACCCTGTTACTTCATGGATTTTGGAAATTTTGTAGTAGTTAACTCCCACGAGACGTAATCGCCCCTATGGAGACAGAGCACAGTTCCTCCCTCGCCCATGCATTGCACTGGGTTACTACCAATGCTCTGAGTCGCTCGTCTATTAGTTCCAGCCTCAATCATTACTTTTTACATCCCTCCTCCAGGGCCGTGTGCCTGACACGCACCCGTTGAGTGCCCAGGTGGTCGGTTTATTCTTTCAGTTTTCGCTTTCGTAAACCGATCGCCTACCCATCTCTTTCATCTATGCATCATTGCCTCCCCCCACAGAGGGAGGGGGAAGAAAAAACCCTGCGACTAGCGGATGTATCACCACTGAATCATTCTTATTCTGAAACCCGTTACCTGAAGTTGTTCCCTATTATACCCAATTCCTTATTCTGTAATGTGAGCACCCTTCCAGTTCCTCGCGGGTGGGCCGCTCGGCATAAATGGCCAATATGTTGGGCTTCCCTGACGTTGCGATCGCGGACGGCTGTCCACGAATATACCCAGAAAAAACCCTGCGTTAAACGCAACATGATTTTCTCTCATTAGTCAAATCCCTTTTCCTCCCAAGCCACAACATTCATTACCAAAGCTTCCGATTCTGCAAAGCACATACAAAACCACTAAATCTCGCCGGTACACGCCGCCAGCTGTGCTTCAAAAAACATTTGTTTCAAGATCGCCTTAGCAAGCATACGCCGCCTCCTCTTCCCCCATCCCCCCCTCTCACCATTCCACATCCGTTGCGCTTACCTCCCCAAACTTTTCCCTCCCACAAGACATGCCTTACGCCACAGATAATACCTCCTCCATCACCCACTAGAGAGAAGCGCCATTAAAGTTTGTCGACGTCACACTTCCCCACCGGACAAGCCACATGTTCTTCTCCCGTCAGTCGAAACTTTGTTTACAAACAATGCGTGCTCTCCTGTCGCACAGAACCATATACAAGCTGTGAATCTTTTCGTATTTTGTGAAGTGATTATAAACTCACTGCATACTTTCCCTTCCTTTATATGAAGTTTTATGAAAAGGATAAAAATATTGTTAGCTGTTTTGTCACTGTGGACACACATTTTAATCATCCTTTGTGGAGTTGTGCCTGTGTGTTCTCCATGCTGATAACTTCGTTTTACAAGCTTAGTTTATGCCATACGACAGTCCCCTGATTTCATCTTAAATACCAGTGTTTTCCCAGTATAAGAAAAAGCATTGTACTTTGTATTTTAACATGGGTTCATATAGATAAGGTTTGTATTATGTGTGTTTTATGGCACTCCATCTCTTGGACTTTGTACGTGAATCCTCCATTCTACTGAAATATGTTAATATTTAATAGCCTGAGCAACTTTGTGCAACTACTACCCTCAGAAATAGTCAGATGGCATAACAAGATTTTACTAAGGTTGAAATGTACTTAATCCAACTCTGACTGAGCCAGGTGTTAAAGTTCTGCAGTAAGTCAATTTGTTATGTTTTTTTCCCCTAAACAGTTTGATTACCATAGAATTAAGGATTTCGTTATAATAGCAGATTTTTCCAGCGAACTAACAGAAACCACGATAGTTAATTCCTATTTTGTGAAGCGTTATGGCATCATTTTAACTTATTTATCTTAAGACTTGATTATACGGACAGTGATGATTTCAACTATTACAGGAAATATTGTATTGTAATTTGAACAACTAATATTTTCCTATTTTCTTAACTCATGAAATTTGATAAACTTGA
The DNA here is from genome assembly GCF_023898315.1 of Schistocerca nitens. Lineage (NCBI taxonomy): Eukaryota > Metazoa > Arthropoda > Insecta > Orthoptera > Acrididae > Schistocerca > Schistocerca nitens. The sequence continues at coordinate 851,420,217 of NC_064617.1, forward strand.
CTCCATGTAAATCCCCTCCCACTTACATACACTAAATGAAATATTGTAACAGATCCCTCCCATAGTATTATGTCCCCTACTAGGGAAAACTGTCTTTCTGGGGAGTGACTGACGCCGATTTGTAAACAATGTTTGTCACCACTTTTCTGGAAGTGGAAAGGAATGTACATTGTGATAGCCAGTCAAGGAGTATTTTAGGGAACTTGTTTAAAAAAAATGGCTCTAAGCACAATGGGACTTAACATCTGAGGTTATCAATCCCCTAGACTTAGAACTATTTAAACCTAAGGACCTAACCCCATGAACCATGGACCTTGCCGTTGGTGGGGAGGCTTGCGTGCCTCAGCGATACAGATGGCTGTACCGTAGGTGCAACAACAATGGAGGGGTGTCTGTTGAGAGGCCAGACAAACATGTGGTTCCTGAAGAGGGACAGCGAACAGGTGGAAGCAAGGGGAAACTACAGCCGTAATTTTTCCCGAGGGCATGCAGCTTTACTGTATGGTTAAATGATGATGGCGTCCTCTTGGGTAAAATATTCCGGAGGTAAATAGTCCCCCATTCGGATCTCCGGGCGGGGACTACTCAAGAGGACGTCGTTATCAGGAGAAAGAAAACTGGCGTTCTACGTATCGGAGCATGGAATCTCAGATCCCTTAATCGGGCAGGTAGGTTAGAAAATTTAAAAAGGGAAATGGATAGGTTGAAGTTAGATATAGTGGGAATTAGTGAAGTTCGGTGGCAGGAGGAACAAGACTTTTGGTCAGGTGAATACAGGGTTATAAATACAAAATCAAATAGGGATAATGCAGGAGTAGGTGTAATAATGAATAAAAAATAGGAGTGCGGGTAAGCTACTACCAACAGCATAGTGAACGCCTTATTGTGGCCAAGATAGACACGAAGCCCATGGCAACTGCAGTAGTGCAAGTTTATATGCCAACTAGCTCTGCAGATGATGAAGAAATTGATGAAATGTATGATGAGATAAAAGAAATTATTCAGGTAGTGAAGGGAGACGAAAATTTAATAGTCATGGGTGACTGGAATTCGAGAGTAGGAAAAGGGAGGGAAGGAAACATAGTGGGTGAATATGGATTGGGGGATAGAAATGAAAGAGGAAGCCATCTGGTAGAATTTTGCACAGAGCATAACTTAATCATAGCTAACACTTGGTTCAAGAACCATAAAAGAAGGTTGTATACATGGAAGAATCCTGGAGATACTAGAAGGTATCAGATAGATTATATAATGGTAAGACAGAGATTTAGGAACCAGGATTTAAATTGCAAGACATTTCCAGGGGCAGATGTGGACTCTGACCACAATCTATTGGTTATGAACTGTAGATTAAAACTGAAGAAACTGCAAAAAGGTGGGAATTTAAGAAGATTGGACCTGGATAAACTGAAAGAACCAGAGGTTGTAGAGAGTTTCAGGGAGAGCATAACGGAACAATTGACAGGAATGGGCGAAAGAAATACAGTAGAAGAAGAATGGGTAGCTCTGAGGGATGAAGTAGTGAAGGCAGCAGACGATCAAGTAGGTAAAAAGACGAGGGCTAGTAGAAATCCTTGGGCAACAGAAGAAATATTGAATTTAATTGATGAAAGGAGAAAATATAAAAATGCAGTAAATGAAGCAGGCAAAAGGGAATACAAACGTCTCAAAAATGAGATCGACAGGAAGTGCAAAATGGCTAAGCAGGGATGGCTAGAGGACAAATGTAAGGATGTAGAGGCTTATCTCACTAGGGGTCAGATAGATACTGCCTACAGGAAAACTAAAGAGACATTTGGAGAAAAGAGAGCCACTTGTATGAATATCAAGAGCTCAGATGGAAACCCAGTTCTAAGCAAAGAAGGGAAAGCAGAAAGGTGGAAGGAGTATATAGAGGGTCTAGACAAGGGCGATGTACTTGAGGGCAATATTATGAAAATGGAAGAGGATATAGATGAAGATGAATAGGGAGATACGATACTGCATGAAGAGTTTGACAGAGCACTGAAAGACCTGAGTCGAAACAAGGCCCCGGGAGTAGACAACATTCCATTGGAACTACTGACGGCCTTGGGAGAGCCAGTCCTGACAAAACTCAACCATCTGGTGAGCAAGATGTATGAGACAGGCGAAATACCCTCAGACTTCAAGAAGAATATAATAATTCCAATTCCAAAGAAAGCAGGTGTTGACAGATGTGAAAATTACCAAGCTATCAGTTTAATAAGTCACAGCCGCAAAATACTAACGTGAATTCTTTAGAGACGAATTTCGCAGAAATGTTGGAACACGTGAGGCAATACTGACCCTACGACTTATCTTAGAAGATAGATTAAGAAAAGGCAAACCTACATTTCTAGCATTTGTAGACTTAGAGAAAGCTTTTGGCAATGTTGACTGGAATACTCTCTTTTAAATTCTGAAGGTGGCAGGGGTAAAATACAGGGAGCGAAAGGCTATTTACAATTTGAACCGAAACCAGATGGCAGTTATAAGAGTCGAGGGGCATCAAAGGGATGCAGCGGTTGGGAAGGGAGTGAGACAGGGTTGTAGCCTCTCCCCAATGTTATTCAATCTGTATATTGAGCAAGCAGTAAAGGAAACAAAAGATAAATTCGGAGTAGGTATTAAAGTCCATGGAGAAGAAATAAAAACGTTGAGGTTCGCCGATGACATTGTAATTCTGTCAGAGACAGCAAAGGACTTGGAAGAGCAGTTGAACGGAATGGACAGTGTCTTGAAAGGAGGATATAAGATGAACATCAACAAAAGCAAAACGAGGATAATGGAATGTAGTCAAATTAATTCGGGTGATGCTGAGGGAATTAGATTAGGAAATGAGCCACTTAAAGTGGTAAAGGAGTTTTGCTATTTGGGGAGCAAAATAACTGATGATGGTCGAAGTAGAGAGGATATAAAATATAGACTGACAATGGCAAGGAAAGCGTTTCTGAAGAAGAGAAATTTGTTAACATCGAGTATAGATTTAAGTATTTGTATGGAGTGTAGCCATGTATGGAAGTGAAACATGGACGATAAATAGTTTGGACAAGAAGAGAATAGAAGCTTTCGAAATGTGGTGCTACAGAAGAATGCTGAAGATTAGCTGGGTAGATCACATAACTAATGAGGAAGTATTGAATAGAATTGGGGAGAAGAGGAGTTTGTGGCCCAACTTGTCAAGAAGAAGGGACCGGGTGGTAGGACATGTTTTGAGGCATCAAGGGATCACCAATTTAGTATTGGAGGGCAGCGTGGAGGGTAAAAATCGTCTAGGGAGGCCAAGAGATGAATACACTAAGCAGATTCAGAAGGATGTAGGTTGCAGTAAGTACTGGGAGATGAAGAAGCTTGCACAGGACAGAGTAGCATGGAGAGCTGCATCAAACCAGTCTCAGGACTGAAGAGAGCAACACAAAAACCTAAGGACATCACACACATCCATGCCCGAGGCAGGATTCGAACCTGCGATTGTAGCAGCCACGTGGTTCCTGACTGAAGCGCCTAGAACCGCTCGGTCAACGCGGCCGGATATTGGTTTAAAAAATCTATTTCAAAGGCCCAGTCAAATATTTACAAGTGTTCTACCTGAGTAACTTATGCTGTGCCTACGTGACTCAAGTCGCTTGTCTTTCAAAACCAAGGCAGTTCTGTCCAGTTAAAGCTGGTGACAAGAGATGATTTGAGCCCTCTGCTGAAACTGCTAGTAAATTCACGCCACTGGTTTTAGCCAATAACATGCGCGGGATACCGATCACATGTGTGGAAGTTGGATGGTTCTGCGGTGCAGAACACAATTGCTTCTCTCTCTTGTGATCCAGATCTCGAGCAGAACAGATATCTCTGTGGAAAATTGCTTTTCACGCCCAGCCACCAATGTAAGTTGACATGAACCGCTGCCCCTTCCATTGCTCATTTCAGTTAATTGTTCGACCTCCTACACTGGCCTAAACCTGGTAACTTCTGACCCTAGACGCGCTCCTTGTGCACTGTACATTGAAATACATCCTCTTTATTGTACCTAATTTCCTGTTTTGTCATTTAACGGCAGTCCTGGATACCCGCTCTCTAATCCTGACCACTCGACCACATATATACCGCTCGAATATACATGGTGAGTCACCTAACGTTACCGCTGGATATATTTCGTAAACCACATCAAATACTGACGAATCGATTCCACAGGCCGAACGTGAGGAGATAGGCTAGTGTAATTGGTTAATACAAACCATAAAAAAATGCACGGAAGTATGTTTTTTAACACAAACCTACGTTTTTTTAAATGGAACCCCGTTAGTTTTGTTAGCACATCTGAACATATAAACAAATACGTAATCAGTGCCGTTTGTTGCATTGAAAAATGTTAATTACATCCGGAGATATTGTAACCTAAAGTTGACTCTTGAGTACCACTCCTCCGCTGTTCGATCGCGTGTATCGGAGAGCACCGAACTACGTAGGGATCCAAAGGGAAGGGTGATGGACCTTAGATACAGAAGAGACTGGAACAGCACATTACGTCCACATGCTAACACCTTTTTATTGGTCTTTTTCACTGACGCACATGTACATTACCATGAGGGGTGAGGTAAACGTACACCCTATATATATATATATATATATATATATATATATATATATATACAGGGTGTACGTTTACCTCACCCCTCATGGTAATGTACATGTGCATATATATATATATATATATATATATATATATATATATATATATATATATATATATATATATATATATATACAGGGTGTACGTTTACCTCACCCCTCATGGTAATGTACATGTGCATCAGTGAAAAAGACAAGAGATGCCTTGAGCCCTCTGCTGAAACTGCTAGTAAATTCACGCCACTGGTTTTAGCCAATAACATGCGCGGGATACCGATCACATGTGTGGTGTATCATAATTAATGGAGTTAACGCCTACAGTTGAAAGTACACAATACTCCTTAAGAGCCATGAGCACTTGTTCATCTTTGCTACTTTGAAACACAACTCTTCTAATGTTCAAGTGCTCGTAACTTTTAAGGTATGCATTTTAAACCATATGTTTGCTGGACATTTTTTCTTATTTTGGTCCATACTACCACTTCTCAAAATGTGGAAAGCAAAGAAATTGCAGTAGAAGAGATTTGTTTCACGGTACCTAAGATGAAAAATTGCTCGTAGCTCTTAAGGTATGCATTTTCGACCCTATGTTTACTGAGACTATTTTGCTTCTAGTATCATGTACTTTCAACTGTATGCATTTACACCATTAATTATGATACATCGTGTATAGAATATATTAAGAACAATAAGGGATCCAAGACTGAACCCTGTGGGACGCCATTCTTGATACCTCCCCAGTTATAGGACTCTGATGATTATTGCAGACTATCGATACTGTTAATTTCAACCTTCTACATTCTTCCAGGTAAATAAGAATCAAACCACTTGTGCACTGTGCCACTCATGCCACGATACTTTAGCTTATCTAGAAGAATTTGATGATTCACACAGTCAAAAGCCTTTGAGAGACCACAAAGAATCCCAGTGGGTGATGTTTGGCTATTCAGAGCATTTAATATTTGATCAGTGAAAGCACGTACAGAATTTTCTGTTGAAAAGCCTTTCTGAAACTAAACTGACATTTTGTTAGTACTTTATTTTTACAAATATGTGAAACTAGTCCTGAAAACATTAGTTTCTCAAGAATGTTGGATAAAACTATCAGAAGTGAGACTGGGCAGTAGTTGTGAACATCAGACTTATCCCCCTTTTTATGCAATGATTTAACAATAGCACTTTCGGTCTCTCCAGAAAAATGCCCTGTTTCATTGAGCTACTACATACGTGGCTGAGAATCCTACTTATCTAATGGGAACAAGCTTTCAGTGCTCCACTGGAAATGCCATCGATTCCACACGAGCTTTTACTTTTGAGTGAATTTATTCTTTTCCTAATTTCAGTCGGAGAGGTGGGCTGAATTGCAATTTTCGCAAATTGCATAGGTATTGCTTCTTCCATATACAGCCTTGCATTTTCTAATGAATAGCTGGATCGTATTTTCTCTACAACACTTAAAAATTATTATTAAAATATTTTCTACTTCCGAGTTTTTGTTAACAAACTTTTCACTGAGCCTGATAGAAACACAGTCTTCCTGTGCAATCAGTTGCCCTGTTTCTCTTTTAACAATGTCCCAGTTGTGTACCATAAAGCTGCTGATATTTTTCCTTCCAAGGCTGTGGTTGGACTCCTATTTGTCATATAAACTGCGGTGAACACTGCTGCTGTCCAGAGACCTTTGGCAAGTTTTGATTTGAGAAGCATACAAGGGGCTTTATCCCAAAAAGTCATATTTAGACGGTCACAACCCTCATGCAATGTATATCGCATTGCCAACTGAAACTGAATGACTAGTTCTTAACAGAAAGTCTTCATCTCATTCGATATATACTCTTTCCTGTTATCACAATGGATATGACTTATTTTCAAATTAGAATGACCTGTAGACATTGCTTCAAAGACTTTGAAAAACTTTGTCACTTCTGATATTGCTTCAGTGTTAGAACATACGTTTTACTATCATATGAGTTTGGAATAATTGGTCCAGTTAGATCATTATGAATAAATTGTAGTGGACTAGTTGTTTTTACTCTTCGTCTTTTAGGGGGCTGTGGCGTCTGCTTCTCTTCAATTCATATTTAACAAAAATCATAATCTGACTTATTGGACTCGAAGTTCATTCTGTCAAGCCACATCTGCAACTTACAAATATTATCGTAACTCAGATGAGCCAAACTTTTGTGCCATAATTCACTCGTCTCTGTTGATGAAGCAACATGACATTGAAGTTCCTTATCTATAAAATTTAGTGTGTACATGACTGACACAATGCTTTATAGGGAATAGGGAAAGTCTCGTCGTCCTTTCGATAATACAGTTACTATTCTCAAAAACTACTCTCGAAACTTTTGAGTCTAGTTTGTGTAATGACAGCAAGTTATAGCTGAGGTCTGGGACTGAAAAAAAACCTGTAATCAAAATCGGAATGTTCTCACCCAGTACTGAATTCATAGTTTCAAATTGACCAACACACTTAGCACACAGAAATGTTCTAAGCTTTGTAAAATTTATTTTTAATGACTCAGGCAACCCTTTCACATTTTTCAATTGCATGTCAGCATTAATTTCAGTTGATGTTGCCAATAATAATTATTAGCTTCAGGGAAACAGTAAGTAATCTCTTTTCCATCTTGATCATCAAAGGTTGCCCTGCAGAGTTTAATTTTTGTTTCTGTGCTTCATTTTTCTTTGGTTTTCGACCATTAGACATTTAGTGCCCTTTCAATCCACAGTTATAAGACCAAAAAATAAAACGAGTGGTAACTCTCTTATCTAATGTAATACCGTTACCAGACTTAATGGACTTACATTTTTGTCCAGACTGTGACAAAAAAACCCTCGATGGCTTAATGTGGTCTTTCTTGGCAAACTATTTCCACTCCATCCCTTCATCCAAAAGTCAAGCATTCACGAAATCTAGTGTTAATGTATCTAGTGATGGTGTTTTTTGTGCTGTGAGTAGACTGTCCTAATCCAATGGCATTGTCAACAACAAATGAAATACAACTTTGATTTCTACTAATCGTGCTCCAGATGATGTTAACTCTCGAAATAATTGGTTGAATTGCAGAAAATGACCAGTAAGCAAAGTATTTGTTGCATCAAATTTAATCTTTAGAGAATGAGATTTTCACCCTGCAGTGGAGTGTGCTCTGATATGAAACTTCCTGGCAGATTAAAACTGTGTGAAGTTTGGAAAGTAGGAGACGAGGTACTTGCGGAAGTAAAAGCTGTGAGACAGGGCGTGAGCCGTGCTTGGGTAGCTCAGATGGTAGAGCACTTGCCCGTGAAAGCCAAAGGTCTCTGGTTCGAGTCTCGGTTGGTCACACAGTTTTAATCTGCCATGAAGTTTCAAATTTAATCTTTAGCAAAGTTTTCCGAATTAACAGCTGACATGTCAGTACTTTTCACTCATAAACATTGCACAGCGTCAACCACAGATCAAAAGAGGTAGCTTGGGCTTTGGCATACTCCATACAATTATCGGTAATTCTCTGTAAGATTTGTAACTTACGTTTCTTGTCACTGTGCATGAATTTCTGCGATATGGTTCTTTTCATATGCGACCAGTTCAAAGTATTTCATTTGAATAAATTATAGCATATCTATATCATTTAACAGTAGCTCAGTTCGAAATTTCCAATTACTAAAACTGGTTCCACCAAACAATGTAATTTTATATTTTTCTGCTTCGTAAACCACAATCAATAGTGAGATCACATTCCTTGTGCTATTCAAGCAAATTATGTGTCCCATAAATCAACACAGCTGAACCTCCATAATTTGATAAATTTACAGAGCTGTGGCATTCCTCAGGCACAAGAATTACCTGTTTACCTGTAATAATGTTGATTTATTTGATGAACTTTTATTTACTTCTGAATAACTGCAAGAGAAAACTGTAACACTTGACAACCACGTACCATTTACATAATAAAGGATAATAGCACAGGGGTTGCCATCAGAAAGGAAAAAGGACATACTACAAAAATGATTCAGTTGACAGATTTGAATTGCAACCCTCAACAGTTTGAATCAAGTTCGGATTTTGCATCTCTCTTTGGTTCATTGCTCATCTACTTCAATCTAATTTCTGCTTACAGTAGTTTGTATCAACATTTTATTATGTTTTCCAACATCATGTAGCATACTTCTGTCGCTTTCTGGTCTTTTCGAACCTCTCCTATCGCTTTTAGACCACGATTTTCACGGAACAATTCATTCATACCTACCCAACTGTTCCACCTTGTTCCACGTTTACATGTGACAGAACAAGTCATATTGGTATATTAGTTGTGTTGGCTGAATGCCAAGTGTGAATCGGGTGCATGACTAGCACAGGATGGCCTTGCACCTCTCGCCTTTCAGAGGTGTTGCTGGGGCTGCGTTACCTGCTGCTCAAAACCTCACTTCCAATGAGTGGAGTACGGACCGTGTGTGGGCCTTCTTGTGGGCCCATGATGTTAGGGACCATTGATCACTGAAAAATCTCAGTTGCTTTGCGATCATCTGCACATGTGCAGTGCAAACAGTACTATGTACAAAGACACATGAGGTGTCACATGAAAGAGGATTTAATAGTGCATTTAATGGTTTAAAGATTTCATCTGAGTGTTTTATCAGTTTAATTGGAAATTAATTAAATTCAACATAACTTATATATGAAGACAGAGACACTGACAGCATGGCAGTGTGTGTTGGCAGTGGATACTAGTACCTACACACGTAAGATTATTACTTTTTAACAAACCATTTTTATTGTATGATGTTAAATTTACAGAGTTTTCACCATAGTTTGAATTTCATTAAAGACACATAAATTCTGACAGTAGCAATGGAAAGAAGAGACAAAATCTAATGAAAATGATATAAAATTTTTAACTGTGAACTAAATAATAAACATGACAAGAAGATAGACAATTTTCGCCATTGAAAGATCGATTTGTAAATAACTGAACTGTAATTTGTGGGCAAACTAGGACACCTAGATATTATTATGATGTATGTTTGTGAAGTAGAATTTTAGCACGCAGTTAATGGTGTAGTCGGAATTTCAATTAAATTTATGCAACAAATGGAATTTATGCTGGTAATCACATGAGGAAACCATGTGATGTCACTGGGGGCACTTTTTATGGGTGGGAGACACTGGGAGTTAGGAAAGGGGTTAGTTTTTGGAGGGGATGGCTGAGGCTTTAAAACCTCTGCAGTTGGATTCCTTATGGTCTATCTGTCTATCTGTCACAACCTCATGTTTGTTTGGCAATAGCAAACCTCGTTGTTGGTCTGCCTGGTCTTGAGTTCACTCTGGTTTTTGAGCCCTGTCTTTGGGGTCTCGAAATATTTCGCGTTCCTTGTGGATTCTCACGAATATCATGCAGTTTTCTTCTCAGTTTCTGGCACAGTCGCAGGGCTTAGGCTTATTTGGACCCAGTTTGGACTCTGATAATTTTACTGCTTACAGGACATTACTCGTTGTGCTGGTTTGAATGAGGATACTGTATCATAATTGGTATCTGTGAACACAGTCTGGCGTTTTCTAGCTAATCTATTAATTTGCAAAATGTGTGGTGCATTGTTAACCATCAATGGGAATTCAAGTCATATCGTTTATTGTTGCACAATAGCTTGTGTTGATCACCATTCATTTGTGAAGACGTAAATCACTTGTAGATGTGTCAGTGACTAGAAATCTGCACCTATGTTTCAGTCTAGCAGTTAGCGGAAATTTGAGCAGTTGTCAGTAACCATTCTACAGTTTTGTTATAAATTAAAGCGACGTATTTTAACTAAATAAATCTGCCCCTAGATGAGCAGAAGCATAGCTCAACTTTGTTAAAAAATTTTAATTTAACCCCTGTAGCGTCGCTGTTGTGAGCTCGGTTCTGGAATTTAGTTTGCTACGCAACAATACATGAAAGCTAGGCTCAGGAGGTTTCTGTTGACAGGAGTTAGGGCCACATGATGATTCGATTTCGCTGGGAATGCATGTCTGCCACCACCACAAGAGCCACGCCGTGGGTGCCCGCCAGCTGGCACTACAGCGGCTATTTGTGTGCCAAGTGTCCTTCGCCAGTAAGCAGCTGTGGGCTTTTCACGACAACGCAATGCAGACTAATGTTTGAGGGTCCAGGCTCCAGCGTCCATACTACACCACACAGACGTCGGCTCCAGGCTGGCCCAGTGCAGTACAGTTCCCGCACTGACGGCCCATCTCCAGTGTGCCACGCATTCGTCATCTCCACTCTGGTATTGTGTAGCAGCCAACACAATGTATGCAGCCGTCAGCTTCCGACCTGCAGCAGCACAGTGGTCGCGATCAAAGTTAAGATTAGATTACATTAGATTTACTTTCATTCCAATTGATCGGTAGTGAGGAGAACCTCCAGGATGTAGAACATCTCAGAAAAACAATAATACATGACAAATATTTACAACTCAAACAAATAAGCTAATGTGCCATTCCACAGGTCCCAAGTGGAATGATCATCATTTTTTTAATGAACACTATATGAAAGAATCATTTTACAAACACTAATGCACTGAATTTAAAGTAAAAAAGTTTTTTATTTATAAGGTAATAAACATGTAATAGAACTCCTATAATACTCATTTACAATGAGCACATTACTGCACTGAAATGGTGCAGAAGTTAGATTGTACTTACACACACACACAAATCAGTTGGTTCTACTGATAAATTCATCAGTGGAATAGAAGGAGTTGGCCACCAATAAATCCTTCAGGCTTCTCTTAAACTGAATTTCATTGGTTGTTAAGCTTTGTATGGCTGCTGGCAAGTTATTGAACATGTGTGGCCCTGAATAATGCACACCTTTTTGTACAAGAGTAAGTGACTTTAAATTCTTGTGAAGGTTATTCTTATCTCTAGTATTGATCCCATGAAATGAGCTGTTGGTTTGAAAAAGTGATATATTTTTAATGACAAATTTCATTAAGGAATAAGTATATTTGGAAGCAGTAGTTAGTATCCCTAGTTCCCTAAACAGGCTTCTGCAAGATGTTCTTGAGTTCACACCACGTATAACTCTAACTGCACGTTTTTGTGACTGGAAAACTTTAGCTTGGCTTGATGTATTACCCCAAAAAATAATCCCATATGACATTATGGAATGAAAGTAAGCATAGTATGCCAGCTTTTTCATTTTTATATCCCCTATATCACATTACAAATAGAGATTTGTTAAGACGTTTCAGCAGTTCTGTGGTGTGCTCCTCCCAGTTGAATTTATTATCAAGCTGTAATCTCATGAATTTAACACTGTCCACTTCTTCTATCTGCTTGTCATCGTATGTGAGGCATATACTCGTGGGACACCCCTTACAAGTTCTGAACTGCATGCAGTGTGTTTTTTCAAAGCTTAGTGACAAAGAATTGCCTAGGAACCAATGATTAATGTCCACAAATATTTTATTAGCCGATATTTCTAAGATTACACTTGATTTGCTATTTATTGCAATGTTTGTATCATCAGCAAACAAAACGAACTTGGCATCTGGTAATGTTACTGATGAAAGGTCTCTGATATACACAAGAAAAAGTAAGGGCCTTAAAATGTAACCTTGTGGGACACCACATGTAATTAGTTCCCATATGGATGATGCCTGATAGCTTAATGCATGTCTCTTTCCTAATAACAACCTTTGTTTCCTGCCAGAGATATAAGATTTGAACCATTTTACAGTATTTCCTGTTACACCATAATATTCTAATTTACTTAAAAGGATATTGTGATTTACACAGTCAAATGCCTTTGACAGATCACAAAATATACCAGTTGCCTGCAATTTTTTGTCTAATGAATTAAGCACATTTTCACTGTAAGTGTAGATAGCCTTCTCAATATCAGAACCCTTTAGAAATCGGAACTGCGACTTTGACAGTATGTTATTTGAGATAAGATGGTTATAAAGCCTATTGTACATAACGTTTTCTAAAATTTTTGAGAATGCTGGCAAAAGTGAAATTGGATGGAAATATAATGGTATCTCTTTATCTCCCTTCTTAAACAGTGGCTTAACTTCAGCATATTTCAACCATTCAGGAAATATTCCAGTGATAAACGATTGGTTACACAGATAGCTTAATATGTAATTTAACTCAGAATCACATTCTTTACTTAACTTTGTAGATATTTCATCACACCCACTAGATGTTTTTGATTTTAAAGATTTTGTGATGGACATTATATCTGCTAGGATAGTAAGAGTCAAATTCATATTATGGAAGTTACTTGAAATGTCTGGTCTGAGGTATTCCATAGCAGCATCTACAGAACCTGACAACTCCATCTTTTCAGTAATAGTTATAAAATGTTTGTTAAAATGTTCTGCAACACTGTACACATCTGTCACCAATGTATCATTTACTCTTAATGCTCTTCATGTCTGGTTCTACTGGTCTCCTCCTTCACTATATACCATATTGTCTTTATTTTGTTATCTGATGTGACTATCTTTTCCTTGTAATATATTTGCTTTGATGCTTGTATTACAGTCTTTAATATTTTGCAGTATTTCTTGTAATGTGCTGTAGCATCAATATCAGAACTGTTTCAGATTGACAGATACAGTTTTCTTTTTGTTTTACAAGATATCCCTATTCTTTGAGTAATCCATGGCATCTTTGTAGACTTTGCTCTAACCTTGGTTAGTTTTGGGGGAAAACAGTGTTCAAATAAGGTAATCACTTTATTAGCAAAAGTGTTATATTTTTCATTCATGCCATGAGCACTGTAAACATCAGTCCAGTGAATGTCTCTGAGGAGTGTCCTAAAATAATCAATTTTTGGCTTATTGATTACCCTCTTGACCTCAGATTTGACAGATTTTATATCCTGTGCAGTATTAACATTTAACGAAAGCCAGCGCCAGAGCGGTAGCCATCGCTGCCGCCTACAGCAAGCAGGTGAAAGTTGCGTCTACAGTTAGAGTTCTTCGAGTATTATACTGACATCACATGTCTATGTAAATGATAGCCATGTCACCCTCTGGGCCACACATGCGTGTTTACCATTCCTAGCAGAATTTTCTCTACCTGTGGATACTGACGTCACAGGTTACAGTATAGAAGTCTGTTCCAATGCTTCACAGAATAGCACAGCCTGCATTGATCCTAGCGATCCTAACGGGACATGCGAGCTGCATCTAGCTGTGCCCGCATGCTTAACTGCCCAGTGTGGCTGACACATTGCCGCAAAATGCTTGTGTAGAGACTCACCATCAAAAAGGTTCTCAATCTTATACCGATGTCACATGGCTGTATAAAATGAGAGCCAAGTCGACCTCTTGGAAATTGTAAAGTGTCCCAGAAATAGTTAACAGCTGCTTTTGTAGGAGCTTTCGTGATGTCTCAGCTTATCTACATGGAAATTCTTGTCCTAACAGGAGCTGTTTACGAAAATAGCACAGAATAATGCAGAATGCATTCCTCCTGATGGCCCTAACGTGGCATCTCCTATCCACCATGTGTTAATCGTCCTAGAAATCGTAAAGTTCTCCTTTCAACAAATATCTCCAAAATGCAAACATTCTCACCGCTATGTAGAGGCTCCTATGTCCTGGCCCAAAGGATGTCTTGTGGATGAATGGAGCATTATTATTGGCTCTTATTGTATTTACCTGCCGAATTACTGATACTGCCAGTGTGAAAGCACTGTCCACCTTTCTTTTTTTCTGCAGACTAGACTTTCAGCAGCAAAAACTATTTTGTACAGATCACCATATTGCACCGAGAATTAAACCCTGAGAAGTGGCCTATAGTTCGTCAAATACAGAAACACTCTTACTCAATTACCCTGCTCTGCCACTGAAGACAGGAGCTTGAATGTTAGAGCATGATACCGATCTCCAATCTAGCAATATATCACCGTGTACCATGTCGATGTAGTAAACATACAATTCGTATCCTTCGTCGTACGAAATCGCCCCTTGAACATCATTCATATAGCTATTGGCCGCCAGACACTCATACATATACCACAAAGACAGACAGCAAAAGCACATGCACCTTGGGTATGACCCTCACTGCGCTAGATATTTCTCACGAGGTCGGGCGGTCATCCACTCTGATGCATGACCAGAGTGCCCTCAGTGGGCTGCAGTCAGTCTCAGAACTGTTCTACAAATTTGGGGTTGGCTCCCCTCTGCACAAAGGCGTTACTGCTTCCGGCCCTGATCTGCTTCTACACCCATTTCCAGACTCTGGGATTACAAGAACATATGTAATTTCGCATGGTTTGCCAGACTATCACAAGTTTTTTCGCGATACTTCCCTACATCAAGCACATACCAATATCGCTTGCACAGCAGTACCACTCACGCAACATAATTCCAAAGATATACACTGGAAATTATTTCTCTAGAAACCCAAAACTTTAACGAAGTGTAGCGTGCTGTAAACCACTGAGTAACTAGAAACTTATTCTGTCTGCAAAGACCTTTACATGAAAACTCGAAAAAAATAGAGAAAATATACATTTCCACTCGCGAATACTTATGTCGGTGATGTAACAGATTCCATATCATTCTTATAATTTACAAAGACAACTAAGGTATTTCTCATTTCTAGAGACCCAGTAAACGTGTCTTGCACCTGTCTTCCACCTGCTAGATGCACCCACCATAATCGATGTTCCCTCAACTGAATAAAAGTGCGAAATGTGCAGAAGCAGTCAGTCGGACAAATTACATGGGAGGCAATAATGGTCCAGAGCAGACACACGTCCATACTAATTCTTCTCAAATTTCCATGTGATCACGAGAGCAGCCCAACACATACTAAGTATTATTGGCTATTCGGCCGTCTAGAGGATGACATGGTTAAGTGTCTCAAGTTCTCAATGGAGAGACGTCTACAGACGTTAAAGTAACCTCTGGCATGCCACAGGGGAGTATTATGGGACCATTGATTTTCACAATATATATAAATGACCTAGTAGATAGTGTCAGAAGTTCCATGTGGGTTTTCGCGGGTGATGCTGTAGTATACAGAGAAGTTGCAGCATTAGAAAATTGTTGCGAAATGCAGGAAGATCTGCAGTGAATAGGCACTTGGTGCAGGGAGTGGCAACTGACCGTTAACATAGACAAATGTAATGTATTGCGAATACATAGAAAAAAGGATCCTTTATTGTATGATTATATGATAGCGGAACAAACACTGGTAGCAGTTACTTCTGTAAAATATCTGGGAGTATGCGTGCGGAACGAAAGTGGAATGATCATATAAAATTAATTGTTGGTAAGGCAGGTACCAGGTTGAGATTCATTGGGAGAGTCCTTAGAAAGTGTAGTCCATCAACAAAGGAGGTGGTTACAAAACACTCGTTCGAACTATACTTGAGTATTGCTCATCAGTGTGGGATCCATACCAGATCAGGTTGACGGAGGAGATAGAGAGGATCCAAAGAACAGCAGCGCGTTTCGCCACAGGGTTATTTGGTAAGCGTGATAGCGTTACGGAGATGTTTAGCAAATTCAAGTGGCAGACTCTGCAAGAGAGGCGCTCTGCATCGTGGTGTAGCTTGCTGTCCAGGTTTCGAGAGGGTGCATTTCTGGATGAGGTATCGAATATATTGCTCCCCCCTACTTATACCTCCCGAGGAGGTCACGAATGGAAAATTAGAGAGATTCGAGCGCGCACGGAGGCTTTCCAGCAGTCGTTCTTCCCGCGAACCATACGCGACTGTAACAGGAAAGGGAGGTAATGACAGTGGCATGTAAAGTGCCCTCCGCCACACACCGTTGGGTGGCTTGCGGAGTAACAATGTAGATGTAGATGTACATTCCTGCACCCAAACAGGCCTCTCCATTTGGACAGCTCCCACCGTCATCCAGAAACGTGAATCATTCCCACCACAAGCTACCGGCGCTGCACGCCAAGCACACATGGGGAGACTTATCATCCTAGGAAGCTGGCCACGTATATGAGCTGCTCGGGGGAACAAAATGGTAAGCGCCAAAATCACAGTTTCGAGATACAGCGCATCTAAAGTTTCAATTGATCTGCAAATCTGAATAATTTTTTTTGAACATTCCTTTTATTCTGTAGTGATTCTAACATCTATCTTCTACTATACAGACATAAATGAAATTCAGAACTGACTAAAACAAATGAAATATACAAAAATTATTACATTACCATACACCATTAACAACACATAGTGATAGAAAATGGTTCAAATGGTTCTGAGCACTATGGGACTTAACATCTATGGTCATCAGTCCCCTAGAACTTAGAACTACTTAAACCTAACTAACCTAAGGACATCACACAACACCCAGCCATCACGAGGCAGAGAAAATCCCTGACCCCGCCGGGAATCGAACCCGGGAACCCGGGCGTGGGAAGCGAGAACGCTACCGCACGACCACGAGATGCGGGCGTAGTGATAGAACATTAGGTATTAAATTTTACAGTAAGTCTTCAACACTTTACTGAAACTGCAAAATCATTCATCACTCTCATTACTAATGTCTTTTTCATCAGAAACTGTTGGCTTTAGTGACAGGAAAAATCCATGGTGGACAGGAGGATGGAATTTAGGAGCGACAGGACGTCAGCAACTATCTTCTTTTCAATAAGCCTTGGCCCATTGTATTTAAGTCAAAGCGTAGGAACTGGTCCTTGCCTTCCACGTTTCCTGAAGCTTATTTCATGCCAAATGTCATGACAAAATGTCTCGCTGATGAATAAGGATGATGGATATTCGGAGGTCACCTTCCACCTACATACTTTCCTTAGGTTGACATCTCGACCGTCAACTGTCTTCTTTCTGAAGACAAACGCTTCTTTAGAGTGCCGTATTTGATAGAAATCCTGTCTTTTCATATTATATACAATGGATTCTTCTTAGCCGCCTTCTTGATGATCTCGCACCACTGATCTGGACTGTACACATCTTGTACTTGTCGGCGAACGTAATTTTCAACTGTCGCGAAATCTCTATCTGAAGGCAACATTGTGTGCCCGCTCACGGGGAAGTGGTGTTCAGTCACACGAAATCTACCAGAAATTAGATATTTCCAAAACAGTACCATGTTCCAGTTCTTATTCTGGCCACAACAGTTATCAGATATCGCAGTGACAGTCTCTCCTTTTATGTCGTTTTCCTCAAAGTAACGTAAAAGGCAGCTCAAAATTTCCTCTGATCCACGGGCAGCAGTAGTCTCATTCCACAAAAAGCAGTGCCCTTTCTTCTTGACACAATCAAGAACATTGAGATTATACAACCAAATCTTCCTTTTGTAAAAAGCTGGACCACAACTTAACTTAGGAACTGGGCGAGTCTGCTGCAAGTCAAGTCACAACATGTAAATTATTTTCTGCTTCTCCTCGTTTCGTCTGGATGGCAATGTTAGCTTGCATTGCTTCTGCCCGATGTTGGTGTAATTCCAGCTGATGCTCCAGACTTACTTTCAGTTGGGGGGGCATCAGTGCTCTCAATTTGCACTTTGAGCATGTCACTAGTCTTACACATATCATTCTTTGGTGACTTTACTTCTATGTTATACTCTTCAGTGAAAATTCGCCTGTACTTGTCTGCAGATACAGGCTCATAGAACATCTCCTTGCAGAAAACATTCTTATAGTGCTCGTAACAGGAGGCGATTGTTGCATCTGTGCCCAGGTACAATCTGGCACGACTGTTTGAGCGTCTGTAATGACTCTCGTATTTCGGTATTTTGTCGATGTGTTCCCTGACATGGTTAACCCTAGTTTCAGAGTAAGCATGCGGACGTATGGTATGCTTGCCCCGTTTGTCCTGGGGTGGCTTGGTCGATGCGGATGCGATTTTCTTCTGTATATTTTCGACACGACCACGATTGTTATGTAGACCATGAATGGCAAGAAAATCTTTCTTGCATACTTTTATATCACTGCCACTAACTTTTATGCTGTAGGAAATAGTACAGTTTCTCCGGGAATTTTCTCCTGCTGCTTTTCGGCGACGTGCAACAGTATTAGATTTGATTGCACCAAATAAGTATGCATTTTGAATGTTAAAATCACCTGTTTTCCAAAATGTTTTGAATAGTTTCATCACATTCAAATCTCCTACTTTTTCGAAACATTTACGAGAGCACTGGCAATTAGGTCCCACAGTTGTTTTACTTACAGTTGCTCCTGTATGAGAAACATACACTTCGCCCGAATTACGCCTCTTCTGTTTAATTTTGCGTTGAGAATCGACTCTCAGCCTTTTCCGAGAAGACCTCTTTGTCTGTTCGAGGGCCCCTTCCTGAATGGTTTCTGCAGGAGCGATACATTGTTCGTTGTTTTGGGCAATATGATCTGATTCGCTATTAACCTGTATAACAACAAAAACTACTATTACCGTTACCATTACTATTATTACATGTAACAATATAAATGAGAAATGTGCATTCACACACCACTTAGCCAAAAAAATGCAGCCATTCTAAAATAACCTCAAAATTAACGTACTTCAGGAACATAATGGTATGTACATGCACTTACCATTATGTTCGTGAAACGTACTAAAGACGGTATATTTACAAAATAACATACCTCTGAGTCATCATAGTCAGGAATGTATTCTGGATCCCTCTCGAAGATATTAGTATCATTGGAAGTATATTCCTCGTCCTCTGCCATGTTCACTGTTGCCATAATCTCGGAGATGTTTTTACTTGCCGCCATTCTCTCTGTCACTTACCATTATGTTTCCACAACAGACGGACAGTGGCGCTTACCATTAAGTTCCTCCCTGACATCTGTTGAGTGAATTTGGAACTACTAGTAAGTTTACTGCATTGTGAATCCCACAGGTGGTGTCATTAGCCATCTACCGCAAAATACACGGCGATGGCGCTTACCATTGTGTTCCCCAGAGCAGCTCATATATTTTATCACTGCACTTACAATTAAATATCGCGATTGCAGTCTCAATTAGACGACATTCGACAATGAGCGAAGTATCGGACATACACCCTGCTGACGGCTGTGGCTCTGGAAATCGAAATATCTGGACGATTCTTATGACTTGACATAGTCTTCTCTTTGCTATCACAGTATTCCACGTCAAATCCAGACCTTCCTTACAACTGGACATAGTCATTTCTTTTGCACATGATGAAACACAAACACATACTTTACAAGTCTGATGGTCAAGGCGAACCTATCATGCATTCCCTACTATTAAGTATAATACTTGGCCAACAGCTGATTGCCGGCGATATGAAATAATACTGACTGAAAAGCAGCGATGGGTGGACATGTCTCATAAGTTTTTCTTCGAGTGGTACCACTGTGTCTTAGAAAGAGAGACGTAATCGTCTTACAAACAGCCAGATGTTAAAAAACACAACCTATGACGTCGCAAGCCATTATGGGATAACATTTATTACAGTAAGATACAGATGAAGATCTCCAAATTTCAAAGCTGTACGTATGACAGTTTCCGAGATTCGGAAAATTACCTAAGACCCACCAAACCGACACTCAGGCTGAAAAATTCAGTTAGGAACAATTACAGTTCGTCTTTTGTTACCATTTAAAATCATTCACAGAGTTCTCAATATATCAAATCAATTAGTTTGGATTTTTATTTTCAAAACTTTAATTATCCTTCATTTCGTAGTGTAAAAATTCAGAAAAAATTAGTATCTGTTTATTATGTTGTTGTGTGAATAACTGAGAAGGAGTGAGGGTGTGTATGTGGGACATACTAAAAAATTCAATATT
This sequence comes from Schistocerca nitens, assembly GCF_023898315.1. Classification (NCBI taxonomy): domain Eukaryota; kingdom Metazoa; phylum Arthropoda; class Insecta; order Orthoptera; family Acrididae; genus Schistocerca; species Schistocerca nitens. The sequence goes on from NC_064617.1 coordinate 851,440,573, forward strand.
ATGTTATGTGCAACATTATGTAATTGGAACATGGGAAAGATGTAATTTACCCACATTGCTGATGACGTATGTCTAGGGGTGATTGCTTTTGTAAGAAGGCAGCCAGAATATTTGTTTGAAGTGCAATCGTTTTCTAAATTATTTTCAAGATTAATTTTATTCCGTTTTGTTTTATTAAACATTGTGTTAGTATTTGCATTTTGGGATGACGTAAATTACTTTCTGAACAGTGATTGGCTTAGGCGAGTTTTGGCGCGAGAATGATCTTGAAGGATCATTCTGATGGGTCCGTCAGACTGATCAGCCAATCAGAACTAAGTAGTTCCCGCGCACAGCTAGTTAGATATGCTGTGAGGCAGTATCGAGAGAGTAGTGATGGGCTAAACTGCGATTTTCCGATATCAGTGATTTCTGTGAATGCTACTTTTCAGTATCTGTTATTCTTAACTGTGATTTGTCGCAGTTAAGAGTCGCAGTTAAGGAACATAGGTCGTGTATCCCTCCGCCACTGCTATTTCTGCGATTTCTGCTACTTCCGCGATTTCTGCTACTTCTGCGATTTCTGTGACTTCTGCTACTTCTGCGATTTCTGTGATTCCTGCGATTTCTGCGACTTACCACCGTATGAAAAAGTTACATCTATCAACACAAAAAATTGCATCTCAACAAAACTGTCATTGGCAAGTATGTTTTACGTTTTTTCTTCCGTTGACTTTAATTTTGTATTAAAGAAACAACTGTGAAAATATTAATAGTGTAATTAATATGTAAGTAGCCGTACAGTACCATAATAGTTTGTATTTAGAAAATGAATTCTAACATATTGTTATGTTCACAGGTACCTGAACTACATTTCAGTCACTCAGTAAAGTGATAACTCAAAATATCATTGTCAACAGATCTGAAAAAATTGCCACTGCGCCTTTAGACCGTTCTCGTCAGACGAGAGGTTAGTTTCTAAGCGTTTCGATGGACTTAATTACTTCAGTGAGATCGTTCTTGCAAATGTGATATTCATTATAGCAAATATTAGCAATCAACTCTGTTAATTATATTGCTAGTAATTAATGACAGCAACAATTGTTTAATAATCCTTGTGTTTTTGCAGACACAGTTCTGACTCTGATTACTGGTTGCTGTACGTATCTATCCACATCAAGGCTGTTGAGAGAGACTCGTGAAGATTCAAGACAGCTCTTAGAGGATTTGCAGTTTAAAAGTGAAATAATTGTGAAATAAGTGTGTGAGTGATTAAACTGTGTTTTATTGAACTTGTTGTGCGATTTTAAAGGAATAATAAATGTCAAATACAGTGAGTGAATAATAAAAATCTCATTTTCCACATGTTTAAGCCGTCCTATACCCATAATTTTCCGCCACTTACTTATTGGTAAACACTTGTTGGAGAGTGACATGCCGCCCCCCCCCCCCCCTTTCTCCACAATCTTGGTGTGACACTGACCTGTAACATATCCCGAAGTCTACAATATGCATTTTGAGGCTGTTGATATTAAAGTGGGAAGTACAGATCTTCCAGTTAAATCAGGAATAGCTTAAGTGCATTACTTGAAAGTAACACAGGAAAAGCTTACTTATGTAGGTGGTAATAGTGTCAGCAAAACGTTCTTGTGTGTGAAGTTGCCATGTAGAACACCATGTGTAAAACTTTTCTCCCGAGTCTTGAACTGTGTCGGAACAAAAGTGAGGCATTCATATGACTGTTTTCATTTCTCTACACTTATACAGATGTCTGAGTTCTGCTGTGTTAACATTGCAAAGTCCTGTAGGCATGTGGAGTATTAACCAAAACTGTCATATTGGAAGCAGAATCAAACACATTTGTTACGTTACTTGATATTTTCAGGAGAAAAAGGCAATGTTGCTTCTTATTAATATAATACACTCCTGGAAATGGAAAAAAGAACACATTGACACCGGTGTGTCAGACCCACCATACTTGCTCCGGACACTGCGAGAGGGCTGTACAAGCAATGATCACACGCACGGCACAGCGGACACACCAGGAACCGCGGTGTTGGCCGTCGAATGGCGCTAGCTGCGCAGCATTTGTGCACCGCCGCCGTCAGTGTCAGCCAGTTTGCCGTGGCATACGGAGCTCCATCGCAGTCTTTAACACTGGTAGCATGCCGTGACAGCATGGACGTGAACCGTATGTGCAGTTGACGGACTTTGAGCGAGGGCGTATAGTGGGCATGCGGGAGGCCGGGTGGACGTACCGCCGAATTGCTCAACACGTGGGGCGTGAGGTCTCCACAGTACATCGATGTTGTCGCCAGTGGTCGGCGGAAGGTGCACATGCCCGTCGACCTGGGACCGGACCGCAGCGATGCACGGATGCACGCCAAGACTGTAGGATCCTACGCAGTGCCGTAGGGGACCGCACCGCCACTTCCCAGCAAATTAGGGACACTGTTGCTCCTGGGGTATCGGCGAGGACCATTCGCAACCGTCTCCATGAAGCTGGGCTACGGTCCCGCACACCGTTAGGCCGTCTTCCGCTCACGCTCCAACATCGTGCAGCCCGCCTCCAGTGGTGTCGCGACAGGCGTGAATGGAGGGACGAATGGAGACGTGTCGTCTTCAGCAATGAGAGTCGCTTCTGCCTTGGTGCCAATGATGGTCGTATGCGTGTTTGGCGCCGTGCAGTTGAGCGCCACAATCAGGACTGCATACGACCGAGGCACACAGGGCCAACACCCGGCATCATGGTGTGGGGAGCGATCTCCTACACTGGCCGTACACCACTGGTGATCGTCGAGGGGACACTGAATAGTGCACGGTACATCCAAACTGTCATTGAACCCATCGTTCTACCATTCCTAGACCGGCAAGGGAACTTGCTGTTCCAACAGGACAATGCCCGTCCGCATGTATCCCGTGCCACCCAACGTGCTCTAGAAGGTGTAAGTCAACTACCCTGGCCAGCAAGATCTCCGGATCTGTCCCCCATTGAGCACGTTTGGGACTGGATGAAGCGTCGTCTCACGCGGTCTGCACGTCCAGCACGAACGCTGGTCCAACTGAGGCGCCAGGTGGAAATGGCATGGCAAGCCGTTCCACAGGACTACATCCAGCATCTCTACGATCGTCTCCATGGGAGAATAGCAGCCTGCATTGCTGCGAAAGGTGGATATACACTGTACTAGCGCCGACATTGTGCATGCTCTGTTGCCTGTGTCTATGTGCCTGTGGTTCTGTCAGTGTGATCATGTGATGTATCTGACCCCAGGAATGTGTCAATAAAGTTTCCCCTTCCTGGGACAATGAATTCACGGTGTTCTTATTTCAATTTCCAGGAGTGTACATTCAGAGTCACAGCAGTGTTTGACCAACCATAACTGATGCTGAATGTGCATGTCATATAAAACGAAGGGCTTATTTCAATAGTGGTACAAGTCCATTACCTCCACTTTTCTGTCTATAATGCTTCTGAAATTAATGATCCAAACAAACATAAATAAAGGTTCATCTCTAGCAAGAAGCCATATGCTTGAATATTTCTGGTTTCTCAAATGCAGATTTTTCAGCGCTCATTTAACTTTACGACTCTGTATCTCAAAATGAACAAAAATGGACTTGTACCACTATTGAAATAAGCCCTTCATATGCACACTCAGCACATCGATCTCGTGAGGCACAAGGCTCTCATAACGAAGTACGTACGTCGGTCAACAGATGACACTAGGAAAAGTATGTTAACTGCGCTTTTTAGTTACTACTTGTGACTCTTAGTTGCGATTTGTCACAGAAATCGCAGTTTGACTCGGTAGCGAATAGCGTAGTATGACCTTTGCTCAACAGATGGCAGTACTAACTGCGCTTTTTAGTTGCTACTTGCGACTCTTAGTTGCGACTTGTCACGGAAATCGCAGTTGGACTCAATAGTGTATCGCAGATGGGCGAAGTACGAACTTTGACCCACAGATGGCACTGTTAACCGCGCTTTCTAGTTGCTACTTGTGACTCTTAGTTGCGACTTGTCACGGAAATCGCAGTTAGACTCGATACCGTATCGCAGAGATGGACGTAGTACGAACTTTGGCCAACAGATGGCACTGTTAACCGCGCTTTCTAGTTGCTACTTGCGACTCTTAGTTGCGACTTGTCACGGAAATCGCAGTTGGACTCCATAGCGTACCGCAGAGATGGACGTAGTACGAACTTTGGCCAACAGATGCCACTGTTAACCGCGCTTTTTAGTTGCTACTTGCGACTCTTAGTTGCGACTTGTCACTGAAATCGCAGAAAGCAGTGCTAAATTCGACCAATAGATGGCTCACGTCTTTGAATGTGAAATACTACTTGCGACTGCTAACTGTGACTGAAATCGCAGTTAGATTCTGTAAAGTTGCTACTGTGATATCTGTGACTTCTCAGTCACTGTGATTTCTAACAGATACGCGATTTCCTGCCCACCACTATGAGAGAGTCACTCGCCAGCTACGGACGCGGAAGGACATGTTAAATGTGATGATTCTCATTGTGTGTTTAATACATGTCGTGACTAACGCTGATGTAGTTATGAACAGTTTGATGGAAGTTTGAAGTTTCGGGAGTGTTTTGTTGGAAAGTTAGTCGCTTGTGAACTTTCGGCCTTTATGAAAATTCTGTGTGGCGTATTCTGTATTCAGTTATCGAGTATATGGCGAGCAGTTCCTTTTAAAGAAACCCACTGAAAAGGACCGAATGTGAAACTCATTTATAGTAGCAAATCTATGACTGTGAGATCGCGTCATCAATCAGCTCGGACTCGTGTAAATTTCTGCGTGCTTTGCATGTGATATTCGTTGTATGAACTATGAACAGAGAGCTATAGAGACGTTAGTTTCATGTGTGCTAGAAGCAATAAAAAGGCTTATCTACAAACTTTTTGAACATTTACTGTGGGAAAAAATGCACCATATTGTCGCAAAAAAAGCTGAATAGCACAGTCGTTTTAGTGTAGTGTTTACGATACTAGACTGTTGCATGGAGGGTTGTGAGTTCGAAACTCAGCTGAACAATAAAATTTCAATTTCCATATTCGGTTAGAGTGCATTCTAGAAGTATCCACAAGTGGCAAGAATCATTTTACTGGAATGTTCCGTAGCTGTATATATGACGAATTTGTTCTGGCCAGAGGCAATCCGCTGAGCGCTCTTGCATGTGCAAGTGCTGAATAAACCTTCGTTAAGTGAAGTTAGTGTTCGTCATTCATCTACTTACATCTTCTCCTACGTGACATTATTCTGGTGGAGGCGCTGGGTATTGGAACTTGTGATAGCGTACATCCTCGACGACACAGTGGCTCCCATCAGGCCACGACAAGAGCCCCGTTTACGTGGCGAGAAACCCGAGTTCGAGCCATATTCAACAGATCGCAATCTATCGGAGACAGAAGCAGAAGAGGACGTTACGATGACAGCAACTGTTGCCACCACATGAGACATCCTTCCAGGTTCTCGGTTGACGATGGACCAGATCCAAACAATTGTATGAGTGTATGTCCAAATTTAACAAATGTGATGATGACACCGCATGTTTGGCTAACGTATTTTTCTACTTGGAGGGCACTGCCAAGCAGCAGTATGAGAACAACGAGGAGAAATTCGCAAGCTGGGAAGTATTCCAGGCGGAACTGCGCAAATATTTCGGCGACACACAATGACAGAAGTGTAAGGCTGAAGATAAATTAAAGTCCAGGGCACAGCGTCCAGGAGAAACTACAGCATCCTACACTCAAGACGTCTTGGAGGTGTGTAAAATAGTGGATCCTAGAATGAAGGAGGAAGATAACGTTGCACATCTCATGAAGGGTGTTGCTGAGGACATGTATTAAGCCCTACATCTGAAGGAGGTTTCGACAGCAGACGACTTCATAAAATGGTGCCAATATATCGAGACCATGCATCAAAAATGAATTACACGCAGGAAGTTTGAATGGCTTCAAAATGGTTCAAATGGCTCTGAGCACTATGCGACTTAACTTCGGAGGTCATCAGTCGCCTAGAACTTAGAACCAATTAAACCTAACTAACCTAAGGACATCACACACATCCATGCCCGAGGCAGGATTCGAACCTGCGACCGTAGCGGTCGCTCGGCTCCAGACTGTAGCGCCTAGAACCGCACGGCCACTCCGGCCGGCGTTTGAATGGCTTCCAAATGTCGTATCGATGTCTGTGATGGAGGAAGAAACTGATTTCACAAGTGTTCTTCGTCAGATAGAGAGAGAGGAAGTTCAGAAGCGACCTGGATTGCACGGCGCGCAAAAAACAGAGACGCTTCAAGAGGTCATAAGGGAGGAAGTGGAACAGACATTGAAACCAATCTCACGTCCTTCACTTCTCTTTAAAACGGTAAAAAAGTGGAGACCCAGGCGAAGTTATGTTCCTACAATGTCGCACGAGGAACCTGTTTGGGCACCAAGGAAGAAGACTGATGTCTGGAGGACCCAGGATAACCATCCAGTATGTTTCCTCTGCAGACGACCGGGACATGTGGTGCGCTATTGTTGAGAAAGGCGGCAGATTTTGACGACGAACGCGCCATAAGACAGCAGACCGATCTTAGCCGACGCCCAGTCCGGGATGACGAAGATGAACAAGAAGATGTGGATACAGGACGATGTAGGTCACCATCACCATAAGCTAGCTGCTGGAGAGGACGCTCCCCAACACGCCGATCAATGTCTCCATCGCCGTTTAGAAGCTCCAGCCGATCACCTAGCCGCGACAACCTGAAAAACTAAAGGGTGCGACCTTCCTTGGAAGTGAGGCCGCTCAAGAGAAAAATCCTCCGCCGTCGATCACTACAAAAATGATAGGAAACTACGTCGATATCGTCATGGATGGCCGATCAGATCAAGCTCTTGTGGACTGAAGCATCATATTCAATCATTTCGGAGAAGTACCACCGTCAGATGCAGAAAACTGTATTCGTCGACAGCAAAACATCTCTGCTGAAGGTGTCTAATGGGAAACATGTAAAACCTACAGGAAGATGTGTCATTTGTGTGGGTATAAGTGGCCATACACAGCCCTTAGAATTCATCGTCTTACAAGAGCGTAGTCATGACGTCATTCTCGGATGGGACTTTTTGAAAACTTCTCAGGCAATTATAGATTGTGGTCGCTCGAAGATTAAGCTAGACGAGATGAGATACTGTGGATAGGAAGATGTGCATTCGAGTGTGTGGAGACTGTGCGTGCTAGATGAAGTGATCATTCCTGTAGTCAGCGCTAGGAAGGTAGCTGTCATGTGTCATGCCATGCATCAATCCATGGATCTTGTAGTGGAATGTAAGAGAAGCATACCACTGAGGAATAACTTGGTCATCCCAGCCTCTGTCGTCTCGTTTAAGAATGGGTTTGGTGAAGTGTGGCTAGTTAACTGTCGCCGAGAACCACAGTTCCTTCCAAGACGCATGTGCATAGCAAACGCTGAGCCGTTAATTGCAGAACAGCTGAGTGTCATAGAAACTTCCGATGCCGAGCCTGTGGCTACCACTGCGAGACAAGATCTTCTAGCTCGACTATCACCAGATCTCACTATGGAACAACAGAAGAAGCTACTTACCATTCGTCAAGAATTCTACGAATGCTTCAATCCACGGGTGAAGAGCGAATTAGACAAATCGACGGTGGAGCACCGGATTAGCACTGGACACCATCAACCAATAAGCCGGAGGGCATACCGCGTGTCAACAATGGAACGTCGAATACTTTGCGACGAGGTAGAGAAAATGATGAAGAATGACATCATTCAGCCTTCGCAGAGCCCATGGTCGTTACCAGTGGTTCTTGTCAGGAAAGGGATGGTAGTTGGCGCTTTTGTGTTGATTGCAGGAAGCTTAATATGATAACTAAAAAGGACGTTTACCCTCTTCCACGAATTGACGATACACTAGATTGTCTGAAGGCGGCTAAGTTTTTCTCAACCATCGACATAGACTCGGGATACTGGCAAATGGAAGTAGATGAGGCTGATCGTGAGAAAACTGCATTCATCACCCCTGAGGGCCTGTATGAATTTAAGGAAATGCCGTTTGGTTTTTGTAATGCACCAGCAACTTTCAAACGGATGATGGACAATCTCCTAAGAAACCTGAAGTGGACGATGTGTCTTTGTTATTTAGATGACATTATAGTGTTCTCAGAGACATTAAGATGAACACATAAAAAGACTGTGGGCCGTTCTTAAGTGTCTCCAACAAGCCGGCTTGAAACTTAATCCAAGAAAGTGTCTCTTTGGAGCAAAAGAAATCAAAATACTTGTACACCTTGTGTCAAACGAAGGTGTGCGGTCAGACCCAGAAAATGTGAAATCTATAACGGAATTTCCTATTCCTAAAAGTATTAGAGATGTGAGAAACTTCCTCAGATTATGTCCTATTACTGTTGTCTTATTAAAGACTTTTGTATCAAAATCAGGCCACTCCAAGAGTTGTTAAAAGCTGATGCTAAATTTATCTGGGTGGTGCTCAACAAGATTCTTTCGATGTGCTGCGAAAAGCTCTGACGATTGACCCTGTACTTGGTCTGTATGATGAGAGAGCACCTACAGAACTACACTGAGATGCCAGTGGCTATGGGATCGGTGCTGTTCTGGTGCAAGTTTCGGATGGAAACGAGAAGGTTATAGCCTATGCTTCTAGAACACTTGCAAAACGAGAGAAACTACTCAACTACAGAAAGAGAATATCTTGCTGTGATCTGGGCCATGTGCATATTTCGACAGTATCTCACTGGAAGGCACAGTTGTTACAGACCATCATTCACTTTGTTGGATGACAGGTCTTAAGGATCCAACAGGATGACTCGCCAGGTGGGCACTACATCTTCAAGAGTATGACGTTACCATAGTGTACAAAAGTGGAAGAAACCACCAAGGTGCCGACTGTCTCTCAAGAAATCCTGTGCAGGACCATCAAGACTACGATGAAGATAGTGACTGTCTCGCTGCACACCAGGATCTCTCTGCTGAGCAGAAGAAGGACGTCAAGATATCTCAAATTATGCTTGCCCTAAATCGGTCAGAGGATGTGAAAGGACAGTTTAAGATACTTAATGGATTACTTTGCAAGAAAAACTTTGATCCGTTGCGCTTAGATGTTCTACAGAAATTCCATGACACACCTGAAGCCGTACATATAGAATTTATTAAGGCATACGATACGATCCGCAAGAGATTTTTCTGGCTAGGTTTATTTAGGAGTGTCTGTCACTATGTGTCGCACTGTTGAGAGTGCCAGAGGAGAAAGGCAGTTCCTCAGAAACCATCTGGCCGACTCATACCACTTCCACCAGCCGAAACGCCTTTCCAGCGTATTGGGATTGACCTCCTCGGACGATTTCCAATGTCTACTAGAGGCAACATACGGATTATAGTTTGTACTGATTATCTGACGCGCTATGCCATTACAAAAGCCGTGAAAACAGCCGAAGCATTTGAGGTAGCCAAATTCGTCGAAGAAGACATTGTATTAAAACACCGTGCCCCAAGGTCGTTAATTACGGATCGAGGGAAAGTTTTTCAATCGAATCTTGTGACAGAGATAAACTGTCGGTGCGACATTACTCGTCACATGACGACTGCCTACCATCCGCAAACTAACGGGCTTACTCAACACCTTAATAAGACCTTGGCCAACATGCTATCAATGTTCGTCAATGTCGAGCAGAGCAACTGGAATGAGGGGCTACCTTTCGTAACGTTTGCCTACAACACCGCCAAACATGACACCACAGGATTTACGCCATATTTCCTGGTGCACGGGTGTGAGGCGACGACTACGATGGACACTGTGTTTCCGTTACATCCTGATGACGTGGACGACGACAACATCGGCCAAGTGTTAACCAGAGTTGAGGAAGGTCGGCAGTTAGCTCGACTCCGCACGCTGTAGGCTCAAGAAAACGATCGCCGAAGGTATGACGTGAGCCACCGCCCTGTTGTCTACCAGCCTGGTGATCTCGTCTGGATCTTCACTCCTGTTCGGAAGGTTGGGCTCTCTGAGAAGCCTCTCAGGCGCTACTTTGGACCTTACAAGGTTGTAAGACAGTTGTCTGATGTTACTTATGAAGTTGAAGATTTCGACCCCGACACAAGACGACGACAGATAAGAGATACGGTCCACGTCCTTCGAATGAAGCCCTACAAGGATCCTGCCACCCAGGGTAAATTCGAAGCTCCAGCGACAGGCAACAAGCGGAAAGGTGACGAAGAACGTAGCGGCAAGGGAAGTTCTAAGAAGATCACCGCCAGGGTGAACATCAGTCATAGGGAGTCAGAGTATGTAGGTCCGATGACTCGTTCCCGGTCTAGGAGGACGTAACACCGAGACGTTGTTCTCTTAAGGAGGGAGCAATGTCGCAAGAAAAGCTGACTAGCCCAGTCGCCGTAGTGTAGTGGTTATGGTACTAGGCTGTTGCATGGAGGGTCGTGAGTTCCAAACTCACCTCAACTGTAAAGTTTTAGTTTCTATATTCGGTTTGAGTACATTCTAGTAGTATCCACAAATGGCAAGAATCGTTGTACTGGAATGTTCTGTTGCTGTATATATACCATATGTGTTTTGGTCGGAGGCAGTTCATTCTGCGCTCTTGTATATGTAAGTGTTGAATAAACCTTCGTTAAATGAAGTTAGTGTTCGTAATTCATCTGCTTACACCTTCTTCTACGTGAGAGTATCACTACCCGAAATCTTGATGTATATGAGATTGCAGGAACTGAAATACTACTAGAGTGTACATGGACTTTATAGGACAGATATTGGGCGGCGTTTTCTTCAACGATGCTTTTTCGCCGTCTAGTAAGTATCTACGCTTGCAGAGTGAAGGGACGTCGGGCAGAAGCTGTACTGAGGTAGTTGGTCGTTTATTTTGAACAGTACAACGAACGATATTTTTTATCCCGCCCCGCCGCAATTGGTGCATTGGCCGGGAACAATAATCGGAAAGTTCGGATGTGTAATAACTTTAAAAAAGCAGCAGTGTAAAGTGAACCCAGATAAGTGAAAGACACACACGTAAAAAACTAGAGTGCAACGTTAGTAGTGAGGAGAAATACAGCGAGAACAACTGATGGAACAAGGTAGCCGACGACATTGGCGACATCTGAATATCGAGAGGCGACGCGCTACTGCAGCAGGCGATCGTAGCAGTTGGTAGCCGTGGCTGGAGCGTGGACCCACCACTGGGACCGATGGGGGCAGAGCCTAGTGAACGGACACGCTGTAGCACCTCACCGTGCCGACAACACAAGGAAAAAGATAAGTAGTGTTCTACTTCGTTGTGTGTGTGCATGTGCCAAGAAACTTTGCAACATGGCAGAAAATAAAAATCTGGATGTCGTAAAGGAGAGACTGGGGGTAGATTTGGGGAATATAAAAGATGAAAATGATACCATGATTGGTACTTTTAGTTCTGATGTATCACAAGCTAATGATAATGGTTTACCTGATGCAATGTCTGCTAGTTATGGAGTAGAAAATCAACTGAGAATGGTGGAAGCTGATCTAAATATATACCTGTTACTGTTACTTATATGAAACAGGAACCAGTGTCAGTGGCTTGTGAACCAAAAGATAGTGTTTCTGAAATGTTAGTAAATATTTTGAAAAAAAATGTATAGACTGGGTTCCGAAATTAAAACAGTATTAAGTTCTGATATTGACAATAAAATATGTAAAGTGGGTTTTGATACTGATATTAAAATGAATAAAATGTGTTCAGATATAAAAACTTCTTTAAGTTCTGAAATAAATGAGTTACATACTGAAGTTGATCAGGGGTTTTGCTAATTTGTCAGTTGAAATGGAATCAAATTGGAAAATAAAATTTCGAATTTCAGGGATGCTTGGAAAAATGATTTTACTCTGTTTAGTAACAACATCAAAAGTGAGCTTAGTCAGGTTAAACAAGAATGTAATACTGCTGTTGTAACAGTAAAAAAATGAATTAACATCGCAAATTGAGCAAGTTGCTGAGGACAACCAACAATTAAAACAACTAGTACATTCAGAACTAGATAAAATTCAGGAACAAGTCATAGGTGTAGAAAAACAGTGTGATGAAAGACATGTTGAACTGGAAAATAGAATTAAAGAAGGAAAAGATGTATGTGCAATGTCTGGTGTGCAGGAGGCTAATAAAATTACTAACATAGAAACTAACATCCAGCAATTCAGTACCAGTGTGAATGAGCAATTTAGTGAGCATGAGCGTAGACAAACCCGAGTAGAGCAAAATGTTAGTAACAATAGTGATTGCATAGTATCTAGTGGTGTAACAGACTCATCTGAAACTGCCTATGTTAGTCATCGCCTATTTTTACGATTTGATCCTAGTAAAAATATGCATCCAAAGGAATTTTGGAGTGAATTTGAGGATGTATTACCCAAATATTTGAGTGATAGAGAAAAGATAGGTTTCATTACGTCAAATTTAAGGGGAGAAGCTAGAATTTGGGGTAATTTGGCTCCAGATAAATATAAGAGATTAATGGAGTTCAAGCAGGCGTTTTTTGAAGAATATTGGGGAAAGAGGAAACAAATGGAAGTGTTGAATAAATTCTGGTCATGGGAAAAGTATGATCCTAAGAAGGGAAGTGTCAAAAGATTTGTACAGAAATGGGTAACTACTTTATCCTATTTTAATTCTAAAGTGGAAACAGAGCAAATAACTATGGGAATTGAAAACAAATTGCAGTTGTATTGGAGGAACAAACTAATTTCGGCACCCAAGGATGATATTGACAGGTTTATTCACTATCTTGAAAGGGTAGAAAATATTTTTTAAAAGTGCTGGGAGAGATTACAGGCCTCCTGCTAGATCAAATGACAACAGAGTTGAAAATGTAAACAGAATAGGTGTACAAAGAACGAACAGTTATAGAGGAAGATACCAAGGGAGAGGAGGTACTTTTGGAAGCCGGTTCAATGACCGAGAGTGATACAGCGACGGCAGGCAGCGGCCATTAGCTGACATAACGGACTGCCAGATGACAGGAATGTCGGAGGCAATGACCGCATAGAGGAGGGAAACTGAAGGCAGTCTGTAATGGCGCTAGCGTTTACAGACTGAAATCGAGTAAGTTAAACTCACTAGCGAAATCATTTGTGAGAAGGGCACCTACTAAATTATCTTGGGAGTAATATAATATAAATCAGGAGGACAGATGAGAATGACACTACATAACAGTTTGTTTATCCAGGAAATAAAGTACCATTTTGTGAGAAGAAAAGTCAAAATAAAGATCATAGGAACCTTGTTAATGAGGAACAGGTGGTAGAAAGTAAAGATTTAGATCAGGAGGAGGGGGTGAATCAGCGCTGCGAAACAGATGAGTGGTTACCCATAGACTGTGGAATTAATACAATAATAGTGGAAACAGTATCAGAAGTAACAGAGGCAGAGTATGATAGGGCTGAGGAATTTTTGAATAAGTATGTGGAGTAATTTCAGCAAGTGAGGAAGAAGGAGCAGAAGAGGAGAAAGAAGGGGGTAAAACAGATAATTGAGACAACACCGAGGGAAGGGTTGCAGAATCAGAGGTTATTTCAGAAGATGAGGATGGAGAAGAATGTGACGTTTTTTCAATGTTGAGCAGTTTAGTGAAAGCTGCCAATAGTAATGAAGAGAAAGAGGACCCAGTTAAGGTTGTGTATTTGAAGTAACGGTGTTTAAAGAAAAGTTTCCTTGTTTGATAGATAGTGGTTCTGAGGTGTGTGCAGTGTCACAGAATTTTGTAAATGCCCTACCTGAAAGTAAAGAAGTGGTTTTCATGCCAGTGAGTGGATTAAAAGTTATTTTGGCTAAGGGAAAAAGCAAAAAGGTAGTTAAACAAAGAATTATGTTACCAATCGCTCTAGGTGGGGTACAAATAGAACAAAACTTTTTTTTACTAATGGACAAAGTGTATAGATGTTAATAGGGGCCGATTTCTTAACTAAATGCAAAGGGTGGGTCAATTTTGGAACTAATGATATGATGGTTAGAATGAATGGAAAACTGGTAACTATTTCTTTCGTTGGCAAAAGAAATTATGAAGACAATGAACAAAATGATATTCTAATACGATACTGTAGGACCACAGAGATGATCGAGGGCTATAATGAATATGGAGAAAGTAAGGAAGTAGGTCCTTCTGAGAAAAGCGGATGGTGTAATGCACAAATTTTGACAAAAGACATATTGGAGGAGTAAGTAGATAGCAACAACTACGATGCCTCAGGGGATGTACATTCTTTGGGTCATTAGGTGTTTGACGAACACCAGGCATCCTGAGTTGGCAATATTACTCCCGTTTCATTTCGTATTGTCAGCCTTCCTCTTCATCATTCAGAACTTTTGCTATCTTCTTTCCTTCTTCTCTAGTATTGTAAATAGTGTAAATAGTAGTTTTTAAGAGTTCATAAAAAGAAACTTGGACGTTTTATATTTGATGTCTATGATTCAGCAGAAAGTAATTTGGCAGACACTGAGAGAAAAAAGTATGTAGTAGATGTAGGTAGGTAAGGAGATATAAGGTAGATAAGTTTGAAAGTAGTAATTGAAAGTAATATGACTAAGAGGAGACAAACCAGAATGAAAGAGGAATGAAAGTGCCACAGAAAAGAATACTGTTTGTGACTAGTTTTCTGAAGTTTTGGAATTTGTAAAAAATATTGTGATGAGGTGGTTGTGTTAGAGGCAGGAGAGAGTTGCCTGCTAGGTTGGTAAATGAATTTTGTATAAGATGTGTATTTCAGAGCTACCAAAGCTGACATGAGACATTTCAGTATTTTCTGGAAAGTGTGTATTCTTCTATGTAATGTGTATAAGATGTTTTGCAGAGTCGCAGAAGGTGGCCTGAATGATTTTTAGTGTATTTAATGATTTTATACTTTCTTTGTGTAATGTGTATAGGATGTTTGCAGAACCACAGAAGTTGGCACAAATGATTTTCAATGCACTTAATAATGTTTTATTCTCATTATGTATAATAGCTCATTTTATGTAAAGTCATGAAACTTAAAGAGTAACTACAGAGGAATTTTTTTCTGAAAGGAAGTTAAGAATGAAATTGTGTATACATTTTTTGAATAAGCAATGCTTTCAAGAGGAACTTGCTTAAGGCCTAAAATTATTTGTTGAAAAAAAAGTAAAGTTATAGTGCCAACTTGGGTACTGTTGCTACTTTTTAAAAAAGGGTTAATTCATTTTTTGCTGAAATAATTAATGCTACATGTAACTAATGTAAGGAAAATGTGGGATTTCAATGACTGTGAATTTGTTTGGGAAAGAGCTTTGAGTAAATAAGAGATAGAATTTAAAAGAACAGTAAAGTTTTTGGAAAATTTTTCATAAAGTTTTTTGCTTTTGAATTTGAGAACAGCAATTGCTGACTAAAGTATATATATGTGTGTTAGGGTAGGATGTAGATATTAAGAATGGACACTCAGATGTATTTTGCATGTACCAAAAAAATTGTAAAGAACCTGATACGAGACTGTGAGTAGCCCGATTTGAGACAGAGCTGGACACTATATCCCAGTGACAAGCACATAATGCTATCTATATGTGAGTGTTGAACAGAAGATATTAGAACCCCTTTTGCTTCATCAGAGACAGTTATCAAAACCCCAAATTATTGTGAAAAAAGTGATAGAAAGACGCCATTCATAGCGAGTTATATACACTCCTGGAAATGGAAAAAAGAACACATTGACACCGGTGTGTCAGACCCACCATACTTGCTCCGGACACTGCGAGAGGGCTGTACAAGCAATGATCACACGCACGGCACAGCGGACACACCAGGAACCGCGGTGTTGGCTGTCGAATGGCGCTAGCTGCGCAGCATTTGTGCACCGCCGCCGTCAGTGTCAGCCAGTTTGGCGTGGCATACGGAGCTCCATCGCAGTCTTTAACACTGGTAGCATGCCGCGACAGCGTGGACGTGAACCGTATGTGCAGTTGACGGACTTTGAGCGAGGGCGTATAGTGGGCATGCGGGAGGCCGGGTGGACGTACCGCCGAATTGCTCAACACGTGGGGCGTGAGGTCTCCACAGTACATCGATGTTGTCGCCAGCGGTCGGCGGAAGGTGCACGTGCCCGTCGACCTGGGACCGGACCGCAGCGACGCACGGATGCACGCCAAGACCGTAGGATCCTACGCAGTGCCGTAGGGGACCGCACCGCCACTTCCCAGCAAATTAGGGACACTGTTGCTCCTGGGGTATCGGCGAGGACCATTCGCAACCGTCTCCATGAAGCTGGGCTATGGCCCCGCACACCGTTAGGCCATCTTCCGCTCACGCCCCAACATCGTGCAGCCCGCCTCCAGTGGTGTCGCGACAGGCGTGAATGGATGGACGAATGGAGACGTGTCATCTTCAGCGATGAGAGTCGCTTCTGCCTTGGTGCCAATGATGGTCGTATGCGTGTTTGGCGCCGTGCAGGTGAGCGCCACAATCAGGACTGCATACGACCGAGGCACACAGGGCCAACACCCGGCATCATGGTGTGGGGAGCGATCTCCTACACTGGCCGTACACCACTGGTGATCGTCGAGGGGACACTGAATAGTGCACGGTACATCCAAACCGTCATCGAACCCATCGTTCTACCATTCCTAGACCGGCAAGGGAACTTGCTGTTCCAACAGGACAATGCACGTCCGCATGTATCCCGTGCCACCCAACGTGCTCTAGAAGGTGTAAGTCAACTACCCTGGCCAGCAAGATCTCCGGATCTGTCCCCCATTGAGCATGTTTGGGACTGGATGAAGCGTCGTCTCACGCGGTCTGCACGTCCAGCACGAACGCTGGTCCAACTGAGGCGCCAGGTGGAAATGGCATGGCAAGCCGTTCCACAGGACTACATCCAGCATCTCCACGATCGTCTCCATGGGAGAATAGCAGCCTGCATTGCTGCGAAAGGTGGATATACACTGTACTAGTGCCGACATTGTGCATGCTCTGTTGCCTGTGTCTATGTGCCTGTGGTTCTGTCAGTGTGATCATGTGATGTATCTGACCCCAGGAATGTGTCAATAAAGTTTCCCCTTCCTGGGACAATGAATTCACGGTGTTCTTATTTCAATTTCCAGGAGTGTATTTTGTTAGAATTCAAGGATGCTATTCATAGCAACTTGGAAAAAAATGTAATATTGCAGGAAATAATTAGGAGAATAGAATGAACACCCTCCACAGTGCCGAAACCATAGTGTAGTGAATTTCTTGGACACTGATAAAGTGAAGTAAAAAAAGTTCATTTTGCTTTAATTGCATGTGAAAGACTGAAAATTTTCTGTCTTGAAAAAATTGTAGTTTCAAGAAAACACTAAAGTGTTGACTAATGTAATTAATCTGTTAATTCAATTTCGAAAAAAAAGTTTTATGAAAAAGAAATTATGAGGAAGATGGGATTTTGAAGAAAAGAAATTTTTGTAAATTAATTTGATTGTATGCTGTCAAGTCCTAGCCTTTGACATTCGATGTAACCATATATAATGTTGTCATGTAGTTTTAGAATTTTTAATTTGGAAAACAATTTTTTTTCAGTTAAAGCAAATTTTCATTAGAACATCCCACAGTTAAAAGTGTCAGTATAGTTAAACAATTCATTAATAATAACTTGGCGTGATGAGAACCGTAAAGTATACTTGGGAGCAATTTTAGGTTCTTAGGTTCTTATGTGAAGCTCTTTTACAGTAGCGGATCTGTGAGTGTGAGATCGCGTCATCAATCGGATCTGACTTGTGTAAATTTATGGCTGGTTTGCGTGTGAAATTGGTTGTATGAACTGTGAACAGAGAACTATAGATACGTTAGTTAGGTAAATGCGGACTTGGTAGCCCATTTTCATGTGTGCTAGAAGCAATAAAAAGGCTTATCTACAAATTTTTTGAACATTTACTGTGAGAAAAAATGCACCATATCACTACCCGAAATCTTAATATATATGAGATTGCAGGGACTGAAATACTACTGGAGTTTACGCGGACTTTGCAGGACAGATATTAGGCGGCGTTTTCTTCAACGCTGCTTTTTTCGCTATCTAGTAAGTATCTACGCTTGCAGAGTGAAGGGACGTCGAGCAGAAGCAGTACTTAGGCAGGTGGATGTTTATTTTGAACAGTACGACGAACGATTTTTTTTTTTTTTGTGCCCGTCCTGCCGCAATCGATATTACTATCACAACCGGTCTTGGTTCTACAGGTGCACACATACATTTATGTTTAAAGCTATACTGGTTTTATAAATCTACATATGGCATTACCTCTGAATGAATTGGTTTTCCAGACAAATACCACGACACCAAATATAGACGGTGATCGCAGGAGTGTATATTATCAGACCAGCAGTGCGGTTACATGTAGCCCACGATGCAACCTCGTGATAAAATCACTGAATTTTCAAAGTGATTCGGCTAAGGAACGTGATATGAAACCGGTATCTGCAACTCCCTCATACCACCACTAGATATTTCTTGAGTATTTGTAAAGCATTCTGTCTCAATGTCAAGTCAGAGGTTCTGCGATATATCCACTGGGCTATAGGCGAAGGTTGATTGAGAAGGCTCATAAACAGTTGATGTGCTGATTGAGGTCATAAGAAATGTACACTAGCTTTTCAGATGTCTAGTGTTATGCTCTCCGGTAGAAATGCTGTCTGGGATTTGGAATTAAGTCTTTCCACTCAACCACATATCTGTGTTGGATTCTATAGAGAAGTCCTTTAATGATTACAGCCACTAGTATTACATGTTTCTGGCACTCTCATATCCTGAAACGAGTCACCATTCTTGTACGTATTGGCCACAGTAAAGTTTTAGATAGTCCCTTTTCCTCTTGCAACTGCTGCCATTTCTGCAGCTTTGTGCCTGTGATCGTTCGAATTTAAGTAGGAACTGAGCAGAAGTCGGAGAGAGCTGTATCTACCTCCTTCTGCAAGCCGTGTAGCAACATAAAGACCTGAGTTAGTGCGACAGGGCCGTGTTTCGACCATTCGGTTGAAATGTGAACATGTTGTCGTACCTCCGCCAACAGTGTACGATATGTAAGGTCAGCGCCAAATGACGCCTGCTCCTGCAGCACGAGGTAGTATAAAAGACAGTATGGGAACTGGGGGGAAGGACGAGGATTTTGCTACTGCATTATGGTGCACCCCAAAACTACATACAAGTACTGCTGTCCGAAGCAGATCTGCGTCCCTCAGGACCCATTCACATCTATCACCCCAACATGCTATGTTCGTTATTCAATACCATCCAACAGAGAAAAATTACGAATTATAAAAACTCCTCTAACTTCATCCGATAGAGAACTCCATAAGATAGTTACTGCATCTCTTTCCTCCCACACGTCGAAAACAAATACCCTCTGTGTGCTGGCATCGAGCACATGTGATGATCCTATTAAATATAAAACTATTGATCCGTTGCACAGACCAGTGTAAAGTTGCATCGCCTGTAATGGACGAGGATGACCATATCCCACAAACTATACTATAAGTCGATGATACCCTCCCTGTGACCCTGTGTAATTATTTGAAACATTGTTTTTTTTTCTGCTGTAACACGCTTTGTACATTGCCATACAATTTGTTTCTTCTGCCATGACTTCGAGATCTGTGTCAGCTTCTAAACTGACATAACACATTCCAATTCATTACTTCTCACAGAAAACTAGACGTTGCACGGTACAAGTCATGTTGTTACTGCTGCTACCATAACACTCCACACACACTGGATGATTTTAAATAAAAGGCAGTTACAACATAAGCAAACTGGAAGAGTTTGGCGGCGTTGTGTAGAGTTTCCAAACTGCTGCCCAAGGGGATTGACGACCTCTACATTTAAACTTATCTGTCACAGTGACAGAATAGCTGATGACTCTGCATTCCGTTTCGACTGATTCCTCAAATTGCAGTCATGTACGCGATCAGTGTTTCGATGCTAGCCATCCCCAGAAGGTGTTACACCTCCACCAAAACTCTTTCTCGAACTCAAATAAGCGATGTCAGTCAGTCATTATGTGGTGGACGGATGGGATGGAAAAGACACCGTCGACGTACTGTAATAATAAGTATAACAGTGGATAGTGCAAACAGTTTTAGCAATTTTACAGACCAATGATTTGACGGCATGTTTCCCAATTTCAGTATCATACCTAAACCACCCCTTCTCTACTTTGAGAGTATCATTGCGAATGTAGATAGATGACTGTGCAGTACGTTCATTCATTGTTAATTCTCGAACACATACATCATCAAAGCATACCAGACAGCGCTCTACAGTGTGTTAACTGTAAGACGGCTGAGTTGTGAGGGGAGTGTGGGGAGAGGAGGAAGCAAGCATTGGCTGGCGAGGGGAGAGGAGCCGTTGAGGAGGGGACAAGGCACGCCTACCAGTTGCAGTGCTGGCACTACAAATTGCGCGTCATGCTTACACGAAAGCAGACGAAAGGCTTGGAAGTAAAACTCGCTTTAAATGTTGTTCGTAAGCGAAACTGAAATCGCCATGTACATTAATATATATATATATATATATATATATATATATATATATATATATATATATATATATATGTGTGTGTGTGTGTGTGTGTGTGTGTGTTTGTCTACTTGCGCTCCCCCATGTAGTGACGCCAACGACACTCTCTTCACGTAAGTCACCCTTCCTCTGCCAACTTTTATTAAACATTAAGTTATTATCGATCTACGATTCATCGAGATAAAATATTTCTCTGCCGGCTTCCCTGAAGTTCTTCATGTCAACAATGAAACGAGATCGCCAGTGCACAATGTCTGGACGTTCTAACAACACATTCCTCTTGTTTTCCACCTTACGCCATATGAATCCCATAGACAAAAGTACTTTTCTCAGCGAGACAATACTCCACTTCCAGCCTATTTTGTCGTGCAAAACTGGAGGCAGTGTTCGCAGGCTCGGCACAATCTTCAGCACTGAATAAAATTCCGCTATCGTGTCGCGAATGACACGTTGGTTGAAATCATCGATCATTACTTCGATTTGTCCACTTCTTTTCCTAAAGTTAAAAGAGAGAGAAAGATTTATAAGAAAATGCCTTCTGCACTGCATGCGTTTTTTTTTTTTTTTTAATTTGGAAATGTACTGTAATATGAATGTGTTTTGAAATAATACAGTAACCAGTGGTGTTTCCATACAAAGCAATACAGTAGCAAGGAAAAATGAAATATAAGGTAATTCGGACGAAATAGGGGGCTCCTTCAAAGTGATCGCGAACAAAATATATGAAATGGAAACTCACCTTTTCTTGCCAGGCGTTTGTGTTGATACGCCAGGATGATTCTTGGAAAACTGTTTGAATCTTCCAATGCTACGCATGCTTTGTCCTGTGTATGTAGCAGCTCTCACTGAAGATTTGTAAATTGGGTGAAGCAATTTTTTCTGCTCCCTTTCCCTTTCGCAGCATTCAATCACACGCAATATAATTTTGCGAGCATCGCTACGTAATACTGGTTTCCTTCCAACCGTAGGCCTACCGGTAGGGGTTGTTAGCGACTCCCAAGATGGGCCAGCAACTGCCTCTTCACTCATTTTGATAATGTTTAGCACAACTGCACAATAAAAACACGCAGAACAGTACAGCGCAAAACAATAAAGAAGCAGACGACAATGGCTACCTTGTACAACACAGTCAGCTACGTAATGATGGCAGCAGTCGAAACTGCGTGCCTACCGAAGCCTCCCGACGTTTACCGACTTCTACCGATTCAGGAATAGGGAGAGGTCTGCCATCTAAAAGTTTACAAACTGTACATATTTCTAGCACCTCGAGCATAGTGCATAATTTACGATCTATACTATCTGTCTCTATGCGGATGGGAGTCAGAAAAAAATGTTCAAATGTGTGTGAAATCTTATGGGACTTAACTGCTAAAGTCATCAGTCCCTAAGCTTACACACTACTTAACCTAAATTATCCTAAGGACAAACACCCACACCCATGCCCGAGGGAGGACTCGAACCTCCGCCAGGACTAGCCGCACAGTCCATGACTGCAGCGCCCTAAACCGCTCGGCTAATCCCGTGCGGCTGGGAGTCACAGAGCATTCTCACAGCTTTAGGATAAAATTAGAGCCTGAAAGGCCTCCTCGCACTGTCTCTGACCAGCCCGCCCTGCAGAACCGTTACCGATTTCATTGCAGCTGACCAGAAGTAGACTGCTACATTCCGCATCTTGTGAATGAATGGAGCTAGCCGAGTCCTTGCCCATCCAAGTACACAAGATTTCTCCAGATGCGCCCATGTCGAGGAGGTTAGCACCTCTTATTGGCGTATAGTAACAAATTAAAAGTGTTGTGATGTAATAGCAGATGCCGCGCGGGATTAGCCGAGCGGTCTCAGGCGCTGCAGTCATGGACTGTGCGGCTGGTCCCGGCGGAGGTTCGAGTCCTCCCTCGGGCATGGGTGTGTGTGTTTGTCCTTAGGGTAATTAAGTTAAGTAGTGTGTAAGCTTAGGGACTGGTGACTTTAGCAGTTAAGTCCCATAAGATTTCACACATATTTGAACATTTTTTAATAGCAGATGGTTAAGAAGAGCAAGAAATGGCTGGTTGTTTGTGCATGTTGGAGCTCCAGACCAATGGAATTCGAAGCATTTTTACGTAAATCAACCACGCTGTCAACTCTAAAGTATCGTTCTAGAGTCTAGGATCAGTACCTGGAAGGTACTGGTAAGAGAGAACATAAATACATGCACTCCTAAGGCTACAAAGTACCACACTTAAAACAGGCTATAATGTTAGATTGCTTCAGTTTCCGACCTATTAGTCGTACGGAATGTAACGCTGCTAATATTCCAATTTAAGAAAAATGTAAGAAATATACAGGGTGTTACAAAAAGGTACGGCCAAACTTTCAGGAAACATTCCTCACACACAAAGAAAGAAAATATGTTATGTGGACATGTGTCCGGAAACGCTTACTTTCCATGTTAGAGCTCATTTTATTACTTCTCTTCAAATCACATTAATCATGGAATGGAAACACCCAGCAAGAGAACGTACCAGCGTGACTTCAAACACTTTGTTACAGGAAATGTTCAAAATGTCCTCCGTTAGCGAGGATACATGCATCCACCCTCTGTCGCATGGAATCCCTGATGCGCTGATGCATCCCTGGAGAATGGCGTATTGTATCACAGCCGTCCACAATACGAGCACGAAGAGTCTCTACATTTGGTACCGGGGTTGCAGACAAGAGATTTCAAATGCCCCCTTAAATGAAAGTCAAGAGGGTTGAGGTCAGGACAGCGTGGAGGCCATGGAATTGGTCCGCCTCTACCAATCCATCGGTCACCGAATCTGTTGTTGAGAAGCATACGAACACTTCGACTGAAATGTGCAGAAGCTCCATCGTGCATGAACCACATGTTGTGTCGTACTTGTAAAGGCACATTGCGTGCGGATTCTCGTCAGCCCACACATGTTGATTGTGAAAATTTACAGTTTGATCACGTTGGAATGAAGCCTCATCCGTAAAGAGAACATTTGCACTGAAATGAGGATTGACACATTGTTGGATGAACCATTCGCAGAAGTGTACCCGTGGAGGCCAATCAGCTGCTGATAGTGCCTGCACACACTGCACGTGGTACAGAAACAACTGGTTCTCCCGTAGCACTCTCCATACAGTGACGTGGTCAACGTTACCTTGTACAGCAGCAACTTCTCTGGCGCTGACATTAGGGTTATCGTCAACTGCACGAAGAATTGCCTCGTCCATTGCAGCTGTCTTCGTCGTTCTAGGTCTTCCCCAGTCGCGAGTCATAGGCTGAAATGTTCCGTGCTCCCTAAGACGCCGATCAATTGCTTCGAACGTCTTCCTGTGGGGACACCTTCGTTCTGGAAATCTGTCTCGATACAAACGTACCGCGCCACGGCTATTGCCCCGTGCTAATCCATACATCAAATGGGCATCTGCCAACTCCGCATTTGTAAACATTGCACTGACTGCAAAACCACGTTCGTGATGAACACTAACCTGTTGATGCTACGTACTGATGTGCTTGATGCTAGTACTGTAGAGCAATGAGTCGTATTTCAACAGAAGCACTGAAGTAAACATTACTTTCCTTCCATTGGGCCAACTGGCGGTGAATCGAGGAAGTACAGTACAAACTGACGAAACTAAAATGAGCTCTAACATGGAAATTAAGCGTTTCCGGACACATGTCCACATAACATCTTTTCTTTATTTGTGTGTGAGGAATGTTTCCCGAAAGTTTGGCTGTAGCTTTTTGTAACACCCTGTATTTCCAGCACATGACATACATCCTTATTCTTAGTTTCTCTACTATAAACTATGGTATCGAACTATAAAATGAAAAAACTACTTCCTTAAAATATCGATTCTGCGTGATACGAGCACAATATAGCTTTCCAGCGATGTATAGTGCCCACTGTTCACATCCGATCGCGGTTCAAATATTATTCTATGCCCGCATCACTCCTATATAAAACGACCGTTAGTAATGGAGAATACCTCTTAGAAGGAAACAGATAAACGCATAGCAGCGGCGTTTGATGTGTGAAATTACACGTCATGCCCCCACTAACTCTGTAAATAGGACATATGTCAAGCAAATGTATACCACGGGAATTGCAGTGCCTCACAAACACATATCGCTAACTTAGAATCATCATAGTTATGCAACTGAAGTCTTCATTTTATACCCAAGATGCGACAGGGGAATGGTTTACATCGCATAAATCATGGAGGAATGTGTCACATGAGGTGGAAGTTCTCTGATAACCGAGAGGTTTACTGCTAACGATTCTAAGCATACACTGCTGTAAGACCCACACAGAACACAAAGTTGACAGGGTGACTTGGCTCTCATTTACATAGTATAACGCTCGAAGAACTCTTAACTATAGATGCGACGTTCACTTATTTGCTGTAGGCGGCAGCGATGGCTCGCCCTCTGGCGCTGGCTTGCATCCGGCAGTGGCTCGCGACGGCGTCGACTCGACGCGTGCGTGCGTTGGAACAGTGCGCAGTTGACGATAGTTCGAAAGCGGGTTTCTTACGTGCAGTGAGTGTTTGTGCAGTGCCTTATTTTGGCTGTTTAGGTTTTGTGACCGTGTTTGCATAGCATTACACATGCATTATCTTTTGACAATTTACGAGTGCAGGTCTGTATGCTGTGTACTGCATTATTTCGGTAGTTTACGAGTTGTTTGCATGTTTGCACAGCAGTGTGCTGCATTATTTAGGAGTAGTTTGAGCACATCAGTATCAGTGTAATAAATAAACTACATGAAATTCGTCCGTAAATAAATAGTTCCAAAAATAAATAAAGTACACTCCTTCCTCTGTCCAGCAGCCTGGAACAGGCTGAGTCCTTTTCCCGCCATTTTTCCACACCAGACCGCCATCTTGGATTACGTCACAGGAGGGTCAACAGCGGCCTCTGGTGGCGATACTGTGCACTAGGTCAGTTGGACTACGGACCTAATGGTGGACACACTGGATGGAGCTACTACCTAAAACTGTTTAAATAAATACTGAAAATAAAGACTTATGTCCATCCTGTCCAACACAGGCTGAGTCCTTTCCCTGCTGATTCCTAGGAAGAGGTGGCGGTCGGATGACTTAGGTTAGTGGAGGTGGCCCAAGAAACCTATTTTTCCGCCATTTTCTTAGGTTAGTGGAGGTAGCCATGGCGTGCTGCATTGTCCTGATGGAATTTGAACTTCCCGCCATTTTCTAGGGGAACGGAGTGGGGTGGGGAGGGGGTTAGGTTAGTGGAGGTAGCCCAACTGACCTATCTTACTGCCTAAATCTGAACTTCCCGCCACAACGTCATTGCGACGTTGCCATAGCTATCGCTGCCATCTGGGATCCGCCATCTTGAATACATTTGGCAACAATGGAGAGTGGGATGATGCCGCCCTTGTTCCAATGCTGGCTGATGGCATCAAGTAATCGCTCAATGAGTCTACCTCATATTGAGTAGATAGGAATATAGGTCTGAGGAAGAACAAAATTTTGGGGAAAGAGATGGGATGTTGGTATAAGGAGATTCGCATGTGCTGTTGCAAGTTATTATGTAGAAATTGGGAGTAGCTGATGAGATTAAAAATCAAATTAAGGAGATTGATGAATAAAAAAATAAAAAACATAGAACTTAGAAAAGATTTAAAGGATGGAAATGAGTAAACACAGAACATTTTAGAATGGATTAACTTGGAAGTTATCAATGTAGAGAAAAATCTTTCAGATGGAATTAGTGCTGCTGTCAAGAATATTTTGCATGGAGGATAGATTCTGTGAGGACAGAGTGCAATAAAAAGACGAAGGGAAGGGAGTCTATGCTGAAATCGATGTCAGTCAGCATATGCTATGCAGTTCAATGTCAGATGGAAGTGAAGGCAGAGCTGGATTCAGTAAAATCTGAGACGAGCGGCCTACACGCCTTAAAGAGACAGAAGTTAAGAACAGAGAAATCGAGTTGGCAAAGGGCACATTAAGTAATGCTACTGAGTTAGGGAGAGACTATGCATTTCATGGCAAGTCCCAGACTAATGTATTTTAGTGGGAAACAAAAGTACCACATGATAGATTTCTTGGTCCTCTGTAAGAATAGTTTTGTGGAGGGCATGTCCCAGAAGTGGAAGATCAAGTTCGTAAAACGGCAGCTTGATGGAAGTGCGCAGCTGTAGACAAATCAAAATGTAGCAGCATTACTGATTACATTGCGTTTGAGACACTACTGCTAAATAAGTAATGGGAAATAGGAAAGCATATCCAGCTGCAAAATACATACTGTGCAGTGCATGCTTCTACTGTAAACGTGGAAGCGTAGGCGAATTTTGGGAGTCTGAGCTGCAAAAATTGCTACACTTGGACAGATCTTTGAGTATAGTGCCAGAGATTTTAACACTGTAAAGGCGTTTACCAGACTACTTGCAGTGGGATTTGGTAGACAGCCACATGGGAAGTATGGCGAGCTTTCTTGAAATTGTGGATCGAATGGATGGGGCAGTTTGTTACAGGAACAGAGGAGCTAGTAATGCAAGAAGTTATGGAAACAGTAGAGGATACAGGAGCTGAGAAGACTCTGACCATGAGTGCTTCCAGCGTGATGTAAATAATTCTCAGACGAATTCACACAACTGTGGGAATCAGTTGAGCAGAGAAGGGCCGGATAGTAATAGGCAAGGTAGTGGTGGAAATCAAAATGTGATTAATCAAATGCAGCAGCCAGGAAACTAGGGTTTCCCCGAATGTGGTCCAGAAAGGGAGGACACAATATAACGAAAACAGGACAGAAAACGGGTTGTCCAATAGGTACAGTATTGATGATGGTCATAGGTAAATCGGAGTGTTTAGCGTGGAAGCAATGTTGGGAATTGAAGAATTACCGAGAGGCTGGAGGCAGCTTGATGGTAAATTCAGGAAAAAACGTAGTGAGAGAACGGAATCTGCAGACGTAAGTTTAAGTGCTTTATTCGATATGGAATCTTGCGAGAATGATAATATCTGTCTAGATTTGGGTATTCAGGAGTATAACCCTTTAACGACAACAGGCGACGATGGTAGTGTTTATTTTTGTAAAGACCAGACTGAAGTAGTTTTGGTGTTAGGTATTTGTGGTACCAGTGTGCAGAAAGAGGAATATGTTGCGGCAGAAGATGTTTTTAGGCACGTAAGGAAATTCATATGTGCTGACGGTTTATTTGCTAGACAGCATGGATCTGTAGCAGATATTACTTTGGACACAGAGAGTGACACAGTGGGGTCGGATGAGATAACAATTGGTAACAGTTTAAGCACTGCAGATAGCCAAGACGAGCTAAAAAACTTTCATCATTGTTAATGATAAAGAGCAAGTGGCTGTTAATGATACGTGCACTGACTGGCTCAGTAAAGAGGAGAATGAGTTCTAGCAGGATGATTATGTTGCCCAGGCCAGATTTGTAAGTCGATTGTTACCACAGAAGTGGGCAATGGAGAAGTTTAAAGTGGTGCGGAAACTATATAAATTGAGTGATGATCAGCCAGAATTTCGTGCTGCTTTCGATAAAACATTTAATAATTATATTGATGTTGAACCTCTGAGTGACGTTGCAATTAACACCATGTGAATTGATAGCTTTAAGAAGATCAAGAGTGATTCACTGACAGAGACTGAACTGAGGTATGAATACGTAGAAAAGGTTCAGTCTATCATAAATATTGTGGTGAATATTGCAACTGTAGCCTGTATGATCGACATTAGAAGCGATGTGATTTGTGTTCAGAGTCATTTTTTAACTGTGTTAATAGTGAAGATGATGTATATCCTGTGAGCAGCGTGAAAATTAAGACGAATACTTACAGTCACAGAAAGCTGATTGAAAGTGAAACCATCTTTGAGATTTTTTTGGTCCCAAATCTGTGTACACGTATCTTATTAGGCACAGCTTTTCTGTCCAAGTATACTGGGAACAAAAATTACCAAGACAAATATATTGAGTTTAATGCTGCAACAGATCAGAAGAATGTCAAGTTTAAAAGTTTGTTCCCTTGTGAGAAATTGGTGATATACAGGGTGTTACAAAAAGGTACGGCCAAACTTTCAGGAAACATTCCTCACACACAAAGAAAGAAAATATGTTACGTGGGCATGTGTCCGGAAACGCTTACTTTCCATGTTAGAGCTCATTTTATTACTTCTCTTCAAATCACATTAATTGTGGAATGGAAACACACAGCAACAGAACGTACCAGCGTGACTTCAAATACTTTGTTACAGGAAATGTTCAAAATGTCCTCCGTTAGCGGGATACATGCATCCACCCTATGTCGCATGGAATCCCTGATGCGCTGATGCAGCCCTGGAGAATGGTGTATTGTATCACAGCCGTCCACAATATGAGCACGAAGAGTCTCTACATTTGGTACCGGGGTTTCGTAGACAAGAGCTTTCAAATGCCCCCATAAATGAAAGTCAAGAGGGTTGAGGCCAGGAGAGCGTGGAGGCCATGGAATTGGTCCGCCTCTACCAATCCATCGGTCACCGAATCTGTTGTTGAGAAGCGTAAGGAGCTCCATCGTGCATGAACCACATGTTGTGTCGTACTTGTAAAGGCACATGTTCTAGTGGCACAGGTAGAGTATCCCGTATGAAATCATGGCGGTGAATCGAGGAAGTACAGTATACAGGGTGAGTCACCTAACCTTACCGCTGGATATAGTTCGTTAACCACATCAAATACTGACGAACCGATTCCACAGACCGAACGTGAGGAGAAGGATTAGTGTAATTGTTTGATACAAACCTTACAAAAATGCACGGACGTATGTTTTTTAACACAAACCTACGTTTTTTTTAAATGGAACCCCATTAGTTTTGTTAGCACATCTGAACATATAAACAAATACGTAATCAGTGCCGTTTGTTGCATTGTGAAATGTTAATTACATCCGGAGATATTGTAACCTAAAGTTGACGCTTGAAACCTCCGACGTTCAGTTGCGTGTTGTAACAAACACGGGCCACGGTCGGCGAGCAGCATCTGCAGGGACATGTTTACGATAACGACCGTGTTTACGAGTGTGGCTGTAGTGCACTGTTGTGGTTTGGTCTAGCTGTCGCAGTGTCCGCATGACTTTAATCACCGAGTGCAATTCTGTCAATGGGCATTAACAGAGAATTCGTTGCAGTTCTACCTGTTTACCGATGAAACGGGTTTCACAAACCACGGGGCAGTGAATCTACGGAACATGCATTACTGGTCCGTGGACAATCCTCGCTGGCTCAGACAGGTAGAGCGACAGCGACCGTGGACTGTAAATGTATGGTACGGAATCATTGGCGACCACCTCATTGGTCCTCACTTCATTGCAGGGGCCCAAACAGCTGCAACATACATCGCGTTTCTACCGAATGATCTGCCAACGTTGCTCCAAAATGTCCCACTGGAAACGCGTCGACTTATGTGGTATCAGCATGATGGTGCACCTGCATATTCCACAATTAACACTAGGCTGACCCTTGACAGGATCTTCGATGGACGTTTCATAGGACGTAGAGGACGCATAAATTGGCCAGCCCATTCTCCTGATCTTACACCTCTGGACTTCTATCTGTGGGGTACGTTAAAGGAGAATGTGTACCGTGATGTACCTACAACCCCAGAGGATATGAAACAACGTATTGTGGCAGCCTGCGGCGACATTACACCAGATGTACTGCGGCGTGTACGACATTCATTACGCCAGAGATTGCAATTGTGAGCAGCAAATGATGGCCACCACATTGAACATCTATTGGCCTGACATGTCGGGTCACACCCTATTCCACTCCGTAATTGAAAACGGAAACCACGTGTGTACGTGTACCTCACCCCTCATGGTAATGTACATGTGCGTCAGTGAAAAAGACCAATAAAAAGGTGTTAGCATGTGGACGTAATGTGCTGTTCCAGTCTCTTCTGTACCTAAGGTCCATCACCGTTCCCTTTGGATCCCTACGTAATTCGGTGCTCTCCGATACACACGATCGAACAGCGGAGGAGTGGTACTCAAGCGTCAATTTTAGGTTACAATATCTCCGGATGTAATTAACATTTTACAATGCAACAAACGGCACTGATTACGTATTTGTTTATATGTTCAGATGTGCTAACAAAACTATCGGGGTTCCATTTAAAAAAACGTAGGTTTGTGTTAAAAAACATACTTCCGTGCATTTTTTTATGGTTTGTTTTAACCAATTACACTAGCCCCTCTCCTCACGTTCGGTCTGTGTAATCGATTCGTCAGTATTTGATGTGGATTACGAAATACATCCAGCGGTAATGTTAGGTGACTCACCCTGTATACTGACGAAACTAAAATGAGCTCTAACATGGAAATTAAGCGTTTCCGGAAACATGTCCACATAACATCTTTTCTTTATTTGTGTGTGAGGAATGTTTCCTGAAAGTTTGGCCATACCTTTTTGTAACACCCTGTATATGTATGTATGTATACAGGGTGAGTCACCTAACGTTACCGCTGGATGTATTTCGTAAACCACATCAAATACTGACGAACCGATTCCACAGACCGAACGTGAGGAGAGGGGCTAGTGTAATTGTTTAATACAAATCATACAAAAATGCACGGAAGTATGTTTTTTAACACAAACCTACGTTTTTTTTAAATGGAACCACGTTAGTTTTGTTAGCACATCTGAACATATAAACAAATACGTAATCAGTGCCGTTTGTTGCATTGTAAAATGTTAATTACATCCGGAGGTATTGTAATCTAAAGTTGACCCTTGAAACCTCCGACGTTCAGTTGCGTGTTGTAACAAACACGGGCCACGGTCGGCGAGCAGCATCTGCAGGGACATGTTTACGATGACGACCGTGTTTACGAGTGTGGCTGTAGTGCACTGTTGTGGTTTGGTCTAGCTGTCGCAGTGTCCGCATGTAGCGCTTGCTGCAATTGTTATTCTGCATTCGTCTCCGCACGCAGACCAACTGTAGTACACCGTGTTACCAGAAGTCTGTGATAGTGTAGTGTTGTAGGAACTGTGACCATGGTGTATTCGAACTCTGAAAAGGCGGAGATGATACTCATCTATGGCGAGTGTCGACGAAATGCAGCTGAAGCCTGCAGGGTGAACGGTACCCGGACAGAGAGCATCCAACGTGCTGCACATTGCAAAACATCTACCGCCAACTGTATGCAACAGGTATGGTCGTAGCACGCAAACGGGGCCGTAACAGGCCAGTCACAGGAGAAGCGGGTGCAGTTGGTGTGTTAGCTGCTGTTGCCATGAACCCACACATGAGTACACGGGACATTGCGAGAGCCGGTGGACTGAGTCAAAGTAGTGTCATGCGCATACTGCATCGTCACCGCTTTTACCCGTTTCATGTGTCACTACATCACCAATTACATGGTGATGACTTTAATCATCGAGTGCAATTCTGTCAATGGGCATTAACAGAGAATGCGTTGCAGTTCTACCTGTTTACCGAAGAAACGGGTTTCACAAACCACAGGGCAGTGAATCTACGGAACATGCATTACTGGTCCGTGGACGATCCTCGCTGGCTCAGACAGATAGAGCAACAGCGACCGTGGACTGTAAATGTATGGTGCGGAACCATTGGCGACCACCTCATTGGTCCTCACTTCATTGCAAGGGCCCAAACAGCTGCAACATACATCGCGTTTCTACAGAATGATCTGCCAATGTTGCTCGAAAATGTCCCACTGGAAACGCGTCGACGTATGTGGTATCAGCATGATGGTGCACCTGCACATTCCGCAATTATCACTAGGCTGACCCTTGACAGGATGTTCGACGGGCGTTTCACAGAACGTGGAGGACGCATAAATTGGCCAGCCCGTTCTCCTGATCTTACACCGCTGGACTTCTTTCTGTGGGGTACGTTAAAGGAGAATGTGTACTGTGATGTGCCTACAACCCCAGAGGATATGAAACAATGTATTGTGGCAGCCTGCGGCGACATTACACCAGATTTACTGCGGCGTGTACCATAGAGTAAATATCTCTGGAGTGAGCATTGCGTTCTGCGCATGTTGTCAACATTAAACCAGGATTGTCACGTGATCTCGGGACTTCGCTGTGCCTGTGTGCTTTCTGCAGCGTTTGAAGTTTATAATACCAAGAGTTTTTGTTGTGTTTCACCGTTTGTTGATAGTGTAATAGCGATGGTGAATTACGTTGTTGCTACGGATGGAAAGAAAAATATGTGAAAGGAGGGATAGTAAATTTTCATGGGTACATTCCATATAGCTCTAATTATAGTTTTCATTTTAGTAAGAGACACTGTATACGTTTAAAAATTTCGAGATGCATTATAATTAAGACTTGATTCTGTAGACCTATTTTTCTACGATTTTATGACTATATAATAGATATTACGGCTCGTACAAAAGCTTACAAACAATCGCTTCCTCTCGTAAATTTGCTAGTGGAACAGGAAAGGGAAAGGTTAGTTGTTTCAGTAAATACTATCCTCCATGCATTTATCAGTGACTTGTCAATTATGTATATAGATTACTCAGTCTACTATTTATTTAATGAACTGGGAGCAAGTACTTAAAATGCGTTAAATAAATACCTCAAAGTGCCACCAGTAAGAAAAATTGTGCTTTAGGTCGCAAAAACGAGAAAATAAATACGCAGAAATATACGCAGGGATATAATCGCTAATGTGTTGTAAATTCGGTGTTTTTCGGACACTTGCGAAAGTACTAACGTACTGTCAAGTCGTTTTGCAGGACTATCACTGCAAAAATGTACTTCAGGCTCTGTAATACTAAAGTGCGGTATCATACCAAAAACTACCAAAAATCGAGTGCATCTGAACTATGACTCCTACCGCAAAGAAGCTGAATGTAATATCACTTGCCCTTAAAAGTTACGTAGCTGGTTTATTCCCGGTATCAAATGGATACTGTTAAAATGTCTTTGCAACATATATAAATAATCCACGACACGTACGAAAAGAATCCGTCTGCACTAGGGATGTGGTGACATTCTAAATATACAGGGCGCTATACGAACAAACACACGACGTCCCGAGATCACGTGACCAGGCCGGCAATGTATGTTGACAACACAAAATCTGTTCTGCGCATGTGAGTGCTCACTCCAGAGATATTTACTCTATGGCGTGTACGACATTCATTACGCCAGAGATTGCAATTGTGTGCAGCAAATGATGGCCACCACATTGAACATCTATTGGCCTGACATGTCGGGACACACTCTATTCCACTCCGTAATTGAAAACGGAAACAACGTGTGTACGTGTACCTCACCCCTCATGGTAATGTACATGTGCGTCAGTGAAAAAGACCAATAAAAAGGTGTTAGCATGTGGACGTAATGTGCTGTTCCAGTCTCTTCTGTACCTAAGGTCCATCACCGTTCCCTTTGGATCCCTACGTAGTTCGGTGCTATCCGATACACACTATCGAACAGCGGAGGAGTGGTACTCAAGCGTCAACTTTAGGTTACAATATCTCCGGATGTAATTAACATTTTACAATGCAACAAACGGCAATGATTACGTATTTGTTTATATGTTCAGATGTGCTAACAAAACTATCGGGGTTCCATTTAAAAAAACGTAGGTTTGTGTTAAAAAAACATACTTCCGTGCATTTTTTTATGGTTTGTATTAACCAATTACACTAGCCCCTCTCCTCACGTTCGGTCTGTGTAATCGATTCGTCAGTATTTGATGTGGTTTACGAAATATATCCAGCAGCAATGTTACGTGACTCACCCTGTATATAAATAAATTGTGGAGGGTTATTTTGTATGTATATTTTTGTGGATGCAAATTTATGGAATTTTAATTAATCCTATAGATTAATTTTTGGCGCACCAATGTGGCACTGGATTTAATGGGTTTTGGTGGATTTAATGGTGTTTGCTGTTTTTTTGCGTTCCATTTAAATTTTGTATGGAGACAGCTGATGTGTCGATTTATTTGTTTGGTTGATTGTATGCTCTGAGAGTATTTTAACTGCACCAAAGATCCTGTGTGTAGTATCACAGTTGGCCCTCTTTTTGTGTAAAGACATTGACTGCAGCTATACATGTAAAAAAAAAGCAACTGCAATAGTTTGTTTAATTCTAATCACCATGGTCGCACTTGTATCTGTCTTTGCCTAATGAGTTTTATATTGTACCAATTTGGTGTGACAAAGGTGTATTTCAACAGTCTTATCTATGGGGGACTGGGTGAAATTAATTGTTCAGTTGGTTGGCTGGCTTCAATTCTTTCTTTGCTAAAGTATAATCTGGCTGGTAAGGTTTAGTGACAATACTGCAGTGCTGGTTCCGGTAAATCCGTCGTCTTCAAAGGAAAATTCACTCGAAAGACTTCCACGGAGAGTTGTTCATGGCGTGTGCTTCGAATATGTGTAAAATGTAGTGAGAATTTTGTAAATTTCAAACAACTGTGAATTATTGCAGAAGCGAACTAAAAGACTGAAAAGTCCACATGGTGCCACAAAATTTTATGTATTCTATCTGCTCATTCAGAGTGCAGACACTAAAACAATAATATAATACAGAGTCCATTGCATGAAATATGTTAGCTGCAGACAAAATGTTACTCATCACACATGAACTGACACATTCACATTTAGATTAGTTTGTTTATTATGTTTTTATTATGAGGATTTGTAGTTCCATAAATTTTAAACTGTTATATTTTCAAATTTACATATGTTAGCTTCTAAGATGCCAGGAACATACCGTACATGGTGTTCACGCCCATGAATAGAATGTTACACCCTATTTTTACACATTTTATTTTTGCTGAATATTTACATGTCTCTTTGGGTGGATAATTTTAGTCTTGGTGCTGCGTCTTAGCTCATCACTGCATGAGAGGTATGGTAAGTAGTGGTATTGTGTACAACAAATCATACTGGGAAATCAGCTGTATTAATTGAATGCAAGAGTGAACTGCACTTGTGGCTAGCACTGTACAACTTCACGCCTCTTGGCTTTTGGAGGTGGTGCTGGGGCTGCACTTTCTGTCATTCAGTGCCTCGCTTTCACTGAACAGAGTATGGATCATGTTTCGTTTTTTTTGTGTACCCATGACACCAGTTAGCACTGGACATTGGAAAGTCTGAATTGCTATGTAATCATCTGCACATGTGGAGTGGAAACAATACTATGAATAGAGACATACAAAGAGTTGTAAAATAGAGTGTGTAATTTCCCATCTAGTGATACAAAGATATCATCATACAGAGATAAAATGATCTACTTATAATGCAAGCACTTTATAACTTATAACTTTTAACGTAATCACATCTTCAAAAAGGATGAGTTATCAAATTGTTGCTATTGATAAGATGCATCATCTGAGATAATCATGTTATCAACAACTCTAATAATTAAAGTGAAAGAATGAATTTAACTGCAAATTAAATGAATTCAGAATACCTTATATACGAAGACAGAGACACTGGCAGCATGGCAGAATATGTTCGTCGTGGATACTAGTAACTACACACAGTATTTAGATTGTAAGATAATTATTTTTATTAACTATTTTACTGTTTAATGTTAAATATTAATAACTGTGCTCATCTTTTGAATTTCATTGAAGGATGAAAAGAGGAGAGAGTATCTGCTGAAAACGGTATACCATTTGTAATTATTAACCAAATAACTAAATACCAAGAGCATAAACAATATTCACTATTGAAAGCTGAAATTGTGAATACTCAAACTCTAATTTATGGCCACACTAAGGTACATAGAAATTACTATGATATTTTTAAGTGGAATTTTAGTGTGCTGGAAATGGGGCAATCGAAATTTCAGTTTTCCCTTTTTTTCATGTTCTCCTGCCATGTCTCCCTCTTCATATTCCACTCTTCATATTTGACCATTTCAGGATATTTCATCTGAATAAATTCCAGCAGATCCATCTCATTTAACAGTACTACAATTCGAAATTTTGGATTACTAAAATTAGTTTCATTGAACAGTGGAATTTTGTATTTATCTGCTTCATCGACCACAATCAATAGTGAGGTCGCATCCATTGTATTGTAAAAAAAATAATGTGTCCTGTAAATTAATACAGCTCTGGCCTCATAACCTGATAAATTTAGAGAGCTGCACATGAAAAGGAAGAGCTGTAGGCTTTCCTCAGGCACGTGAATTATCAGTTCACTTGTAATAATAACGATTTATTTTATGAAGTTCACGTAACTGTTATTTACTTCTCAATAAACAGAATAAAAAACTGTAACCCCTGGCAGCCATATATCAACAAAAGAATAAAAAATAATAGCACAGAGTTGCCATTGAAAATGAAATGGAAGATTCTGGAAAAATAATTTAGTTGAGAGATTTGAATTGCAACCTTCAACAGTTTGAATCAAACTTAGATTTTGCATTTTTATTTGGTTCATTGCTCATCTGGTTCAGACTAATTTCTTCTTGCAGTTGTTTGGATAAACATTTTATTATGTTTTCCAACATCATGTAGCGTTCTTTTGTCTTTTTCATGTCTTTCTGCATCTCTCCTATCACTTTTAGTTCACGATTTTCATGCAACATTTCATTTGCAGCTGCTCAGCTGCGTATTCTAATACCACTTAATACGATTTTGTCGCTCAAAATGCATTTTCTAGATGCCACATATGCGTGCTTTTCTTTACAATCTGTACATGCCACCATGTTAGCTCCTGAACTGATATGTCTGCTTTTGCTTTCGATGACTTTCCATTAACAAACTCAAAGGATAATAATGCATAAATAACTACAAATGTGCAAAAACAATTGTTTTCCACTTTTTTGTAACTTCACCTCTCGATACCTACTATAGATGCCACAAACAAAAATACTGGAGGTGTATTCTCTAAGCAAAATGGAAATGAGGTGTTACAGGAAGATCTCCTTCGTGTCACAGCAGTGAAGCAGTGAGACTGTTTTTTCTTTCCCTTTGCATTACATTGGAACTGTACTAATTTTATAGATAGAAAATTTAATTAATCTTTAACTACTTGTACGGGTTATGTTATCACCATTATTATAGTCTGTTCAAAATAACTTTAGGATTGACAGTTCTGCTGGAGCACATGGGGACAGAGAGCAGATTTGCCACATCCTGCATGGATCACATGCATAATCTTAAATTTTTTTTCTACTTGCTCAAATTCTCAAACTATTCACTTTATAAATATAGAACTTGGATCAATGTGATCTGGAAGCTCTGCACTATGTGTTTACTTTTATGTGTTGCAACAGATAATAAGACGGTATATGGACACAGAATCAGATTTTCATTCTGCAGTGGAGTGTGCACTGATATGAAACTTCCTGGTAGAGCACTTGCCTGCGAAAGGCAAAGGTGCCGAGTTCGAGTCTCGGTCTGGCACACAGTTTTACTCTGCCAGGAAGTTTCGGTATATGGACATTTTACGAAACTGCATTTCCTGACGACATTACTGGAATTTCAATCTGCAGGAATCTTTTTTCTTATGGAAATTAGTTGAACACCTTACAGAAATGAAATCTTATGAGTACATCAGATTTTGAAGTATGCCAAATAGGAATTTTATCAGAGTCTTCTAACACAAATAATATGACAGTGTTCCACTCACGCAATAAGTACTAAGTTGTCACCCGCATGGTTTCGCTACCAGAAACGGATCTCTAGTCTTATAATTAACCTGTTACTAAGTTTTCTGATCCACCTACGTACTTGTTGCTCTTTTTGTTGTGATCTTCCATCTGAAGACTGTTTTGATGCAGCTCTTCATGCTACTCTATCCTGTGCAACACTTTTCGTCTTTGGATAACTACTGCAAGCTACGTCCTTCTGAATCTGCTTATTGTATTCTTCTCTTGGTCTCCCAGTACGATTGTTACTACCACACTCCCCTTCATTACTAAACTGGAGATTGTTCGATGTCTTAGAATCTGTCCTATCAACCGATTCCTCCTTTTCGTCAAGTTGTGCCACAAATTTCTTGTCACCCAAATTCTGTTCAGTACTTCCTCATTAGCTACATGATTTACCCATCTAATCCTTAGCATTTTCTGTAGCACCACATTTCAAAAGTTTCTATTATCTTCTCGTCTAAACTGTTTATCGTCCATGTTTCACTTCTATACATACTTGCAATCCAGATAAGTACCTTCAGGAAAGACTTCCTAAGACTCAAGTCTAAATTCGATTTTAACAAATTTCTCTTCTTTGGAAACGCATTTTTTGCCATCGTCAGTCTATATTTTATACCCTCTCTACATTGATCATCATCAGCTATTTTTCTGCCCAAATCAGAAAACCCAACTACTACTTTAAGTGTCTCATTTCCTAACCTAATTCCCTCAGCATCATCTGATTTAATTTGACTACATTCCATTATCTTTGTTTTGGTTTTGTTGAAGTTCATCTTATATCTTTGTTTCGAGACATTATCCATTCTGTTCATCTGCTCTTCCAAGTCCTTTGCTGTGTCTGACAGAATTACAATGTCATTGGCGAACGTCAAAGATTTTATTTCTTCACCCTGAAATTTAGTTTCTACTCCAAATTTTTCTTTCTGATTATTATTGCAGAAAGGAATCTCTGACACTCAGCATGTTACTGATCACCATCAAGAGTCATGTCTTTTTCAAGTTAGTGACATATAGTTTTTTCATTTAATTAATATCAACAGTGACAGTAAGCATCTATCATAGTGACAAGAGTGATATCAGTGGGGTTCTTGGATTACCACAACAGAAATTAAGTACTGTATAATAGGATTCATCTGCATATTTGAAGTGTACAGTCTAAAATAGCAAGTATCTACATAACAGAATTGTATTTTCGTGAGTTTTGACATTTTAATAAGAAGACCTTATCAACAATAAACTGCAAATGAAGTTTGTCTGAGGAATTCAGTCTGTATCACACAAAATAACTATTAAAGTTTACAATATCATTACTGCAATGTTAAAGTAATGTTTTTGATTCGCTTTTGTTCTTTTTCCTAATACTGGCTGAAGTATTTGAAATATGCTCTCTCACTGTATTTAACATGCATAGACCTTAGATTGTATTATGTCACAAATGAACCCCACGAACCATGGACCTTGTCATTGTCGGAGTGGCTTGCATGCCTCAGAGATATGGATAGCTGTACCATATATGGAAACACAATGGAGGGGTATCGTTGCGAGGCCAGACAAACGTATCGTTCCTGAAGAGGGGCAGCAGCCTTTTCAGTAGTTGCAGGGACAACTAATTTGATGATTGGATGATGTGACCATGTAAGATCAACCAAAATGGCCTTGCTGTGCTGGTATTGTGAGCAGATGAAAGCAGGGACAAATTACAGACGCAATTTTTCATGAGGGTGTGCAGTTGAACTGTGTGGTTAAATTATGATGGGATCCTCTTGTGAAAAATGCTAATGAAGTGAAATAATCCTCCATTAAAATCTTCAGACAGGGACCACTCAGGAGAATGTTGTCAGCAGGTGTAACAAAACTGGCTTTCTACAGGTCGGAGAGTGGAATGTTAGATCTATTAATTTGAGAAGTGGGTCAGAAAATTTAAAAAGGAAAATGGACAGGCTGAAGTTAGATATAGTGGGAATTAGTAAAGTTTGGTGGTGAGAGAAACAGGACTTCTGGTCACATGAATACAAGGTTATAAATATAATATCAAATG
The DNA here is from genome assembly GCF_023898315.1 of Schistocerca nitens. Classification (NCBI taxonomy): domain Eukaryota; kingdom Metazoa; phylum Arthropoda; class Insecta; order Orthoptera; family Acrididae; genus Schistocerca; species Schistocerca nitens. The sequence continues at coordinate 851,480,776 of NC_064617.1, forward strand.
GGGGAAATGCAGAGTGGGTTTAATAATGAATAAGAAATACGAATGCAGGCAAGTTACTATGAACAGCACACCGAATGCATTATTGCAGCTAAGAGTGACATGAAGCCCATACATTCCATGGTAGTTTATATGTCAACTAGCTTTGTAGATGATGAAGAGACTGGAGAAATGCATGATGAGAAAAAGAAATTCTTCATGTTTGTAATGGAGGACTGGAATTCGATAGCAGGGAAAAAGAAGAGAAGAAAAAAAAAGTAGATGAATATGGACTGGGATATGGCAATGAAAGGGAAAGCCACGTTGTAGAATTCTGAAGAGTAAAATTTAATCATCACTAACACACTGCTTAAGAATCATGGAAAAAGGATGCACAAGTGGAACTGATCTGTAGACACCAGAAGGTCTCAGAATGATTATATAATTGTAAGACAGAGATTTTAGAATCAGATTTTACATTTCAATGCATTTCCAGGGCCTGATGTGGACTCTTGACCATAATTTATTGGGTATAAACTGTAGACCATAATGTATTGGGTATAAACTGTAGGTTAAAACTGAACAAATCGGAAAAAATCTAGGAAATGAAGGAAATGGAACCTGAATAAGTTGAAAGAAGCACATATTACTGGGACTGTCAGAGGGAGCATTAGCAACAGTTGACTAGAACAGGGGAAAGGATTACAGTAGAAGATGAATCGATAGCTTTAAGTGGTGAAGTAGTGAAGGTAGCAGAGGATGAATTAAGAAGAAGACTAGGCCTAGTAGAAACCCTTGGATAACACAGGACAGCAAACTGCCTGAAACTCAAACACATTGGAAGCAGGAAGTGTTCTGGTCATAGGGCGAAGGTTTGGCACTCCGGTTACGTTAGCTGCAGATATTGTGGGATTGGCAGTATTTGCCCCCTGCATGGGCCACTCCCTACTACTTGTAACCTGTCTGCCAATCCTATAGTAATTTTGAACAGAGTATAATGTACTATATTTATTGCCTTAAGAATCATTTTTCCTTTGTTGTATCATCATTATGTTTCTTGTAGATTGTTTTTATAATATCTGTATTGTCATTACTCCTGGTAATGGAAATATCCTATATATCTCACAATAATACCATTTCCATTAATTATATTAATTTAATAATATTGGACTTTAGAGAGCAAGGCTAAGTTATATGCATACTGTTGACAGATTTAGACCACATTCTTCCCCTTTCGGAAAAAATGTCAAGCCAATCCAGACACTTCATGTTGCCCATCTCAAAGGTTCAGTGGCCAGTAATTCTCTCTGGATGCCTTAACTGATGGTTAATTCAGTTTATGTGAAAATATGCTTGTGTACTCAGAAACACTTTTTGTGGAACTTTTCTCCTGAAGCAACTAAAGAAGAGAGATATACGGTAACGATAAGCTTGCAGCGGAATGCATACTGTTCCATAGTCGAAAGTAGCGCCCAATGAAGGCGTCTGACATAAGCTGTGGTTGCAGACAAAATCTTGCGAATTGTAATAGCAATTGCAAATGGTTTGCTGAACTCAGAACGATAGTCTTGAAGCGTTGTTACATCTTTCATATATATATATATATATATATATATATATATATATATATATATATATATATATATATATATATATATATAAAGGAAACTGAATGAGTCCATAGCGTAACATGAACGTGAACAATATAAACAAGAGATAATGTTGGCCTGTAGCGACACAGAACCTCGTTCTAACGTATCTCTGAAATTTTGCACTGTGTCGACTACTGAAGTACAGTTATTTTCACCAATTAAATTTTGGGCGAAATTCTATGAAGGTTGACATTTCCCATAATATTCGTTTGGCATTTTTTTTGTTGATATGTCTATTGTTGAAGTAATTGAAACAAACACTGAATTCTGATGAAGTCAGTCAAGTAAACATTAAATTTGGGAAATACATTTCGTACGCAACTTTTTGTCAAATTAATTACAGCATCTTCAGTCAGTAAATATCAGTTACTAATTTTGTTTAACAATCAGTTATGCCAAGGATCTATTTTTCAATAGTTTTGTAAAATTTTCTTAAAATGATTCAAATGTTTTATTTTATTTGGAACTGCTTATATTCTAACTGCTTCCATCTTGAAGGAGTTTGTTCGTCATGGTTAATAATTATGTAGAAATAAAATAAAGACAACGATAATAGTACTACATGAAATGGAACGCGCCCTCATTTTGCATTCGATCACGTGGGTGAAATGCGTTGCTGGCTATCACCAAGCGCGCCATTTCTTGTACGATCACTTTGTCACAGGGAGCACTGGAGGCAAGAAGGAGTTAGAGGCTTCCGTTACTTGTGCACACGTGTTGTGAAATTTAGCGTCTCTGTTAAAACAGAGCTTCTTGGTTTTATATTCTAAAAAGAAGTACAATCAATATGTCTGAAGAATATTTCTGGGGTAAGTAAAGGAGTGTTGTAAGTATTCCATTCAGAAAGACGCCAATACTGGGAATGTGTAATGGAGGGAAAGACTGCGTGTTTCAACGTTTTTACATTTGCACTGTAAGTAGGTAATGCATTGCAGAATTGGGAGATTGAGCAAGTCGGCAAGTGTGTTTGGTTGTCTGAAATTGTATTTCGGTGAATTCGGTTTATTATCTTACTAAATTTAGAGGTGTGTTGTTACCGGCAACTTCAGACGTAAGTAATAAAACTTGATTTTTGTGACAATGAGGAGTTAAAAGTTTTAAAGAATAAGGAAAGATGTATAGCTCAGTTTTGAAGTTGGGAAGTTTCCAGAATTTTTCAGAAGTTTATAATTTGGAATTGGGAGAGTTAAAACTTTGATCATGGTGTAGCCGTATTAGGAAAAAAGAAATGTAAATAACCCAAGTTATCGTGAGATGTAAAACGTAGAGGGGGTAATAATTTTCAGAGATGAGACTATTGCACTCGAATTAGGTTTATCGAAGCCTTTACAAAGTGCAGTTTTTTTTCTTCGTTTGTGCCATTTGTTTGCACGGAGTTGAGTGTTTTTCTCCCACCAGTTCATATCCGCAGTTACAGGTTGTGTGTTGGGTAAAACTGAATTTTTTACACGTGATTCATGGGTGTGATTGGATTAACGATGTTCTTGTGTATCATATTGTGTACATTTCATTAAATTCTACACAGCTTTGCCATTAAAATTAACTTACTAGAGTACTCCTATATTTCAGGATTGACATTGAAGGGTGGAGATGAGAAGACATCAGTGTCTCAGTGGGATCCTGATGGTGATGTTGAAGAGGCAACCAAACCAGGATTCCGCAGTAATCAGTCACTTATAGTGAAACAGGTATGTTGGCATCTTCTATGTACTATCTTTCTTGATAGGTCACCTTGCGTGTTTTTTTTCCCCCTAGTACATTTTTGGGAAGTAATTGTTAAAAAAAAAGCAATGTCAATTTAAATATTCAGTGGAACATGTAGTTTTTCCGATAGGCTTAGATTTTGGATTTGTTTCTGACAATGTATTAAATTTGGTGTGAGCATAGATGTCAGCATAGGCAACAAAAATTTTTCTTCAGCTAGTATTTTGTACTCACAGTAGGATTTGCCTCTTCAGTCGTATAACTGTGACCCAATGTAGACATTGCTGTAGATAAGCCTTTACAAAATTGGGATTAAATTTTGCCATAGTGTTGTCTGAGAGTGTAAAAATAAATTGGATTCATTTTGTAAAACATTGATAATGTTTGTGGGATTCTGTGTGGGGAAAATAATTGGCAGAAGAGTAACAGAGTACACTGTCTCATAAAGTGATGCCATGTTGTACTGTTTGTCTCAGTACTGAATTGTGCTGCTAGTATTTCTAAATTATTGTATTTTTGTATCAAAATCACAATGTACTTTAAAAGGAATGGGATATGTCTTCCATTTAAGCTGGTCATTTCAAAAGGCCAAATTGATATTATGAAATGTTGCAGTTTAAATGGATGTTCATTAGATTTAAAGATGAAAAATATTAGTTTATTTCTTGATATTTACAGATTGACAGTTTCTGTAACTCTAGTATGATTATACTAAGATTATAATCATTTTCTCCTGGGAAGTGCTGCTAGTTAAGAGCCCTTACATGCTGTGTAAGTGGCCACACATTACTGAAAGTGAGATGGAATGACTTTTTCTGTAAGCATTCAGTGTTTGTGATAAAGATATGCAATTATTTAGTTCAGAGGGCATTTTAGGTTATACAAGCTTACAGCAGTTAGGGGAAATATTTGAGAGATGTTTCCTATCATTGGTTGCTGCATCGTGTTGTATTCTGAAATATTGTGATCTGCTTCAGAATTTTATTCAAATATGCACAAAAGATGAAAAATTAAATCGGACATATAACTGACAGGCTTCGATAAATTTCTGTCCAGATACCCAGCAGTTAGCGGCCAAGACACTTAGGGAAACTGATTCCTTCTGGACATAAATTTGGGAGAAGGGGAAAGTTGATGTGATAAGTTTGGGAAGTGATGTGGATCAAATGTTCTGTTGAAATGGTGTTTCAGTTTAAGTACAATTTTAACTATTTGTAACTTCTGTATCAGGTGAAGTTTGTTGCATATTTGTATTTGGCTCATTTGTCACTAGAAATAGCAATGTTGCTGTCAACCTTTCATGTGATATAGCTTCCTCTTAGCTTTCGCTTTCAGTAGAATTCAGGGACACAAGTTTCATGTAAGTCCTTAATTAATCCTCGGGTAATTGTTAACCTTGTGGGGTAGATCTGTAGTTCACTGCAACCTGGGAACTAGCTTCTCATTAGTCACTTCACCTCAGCTATTCATGACAGTCGGGACCAAAGTGAGAGCATGATCTGTATCACACATGAACCATCATATTTGAATGATGGCATGGATGACTTATGCATGCACAGTTGCAAAATGTGTGCACTTGGCATCCAGTAATGTTAATTCAGTTTCCCAAGTGAACTGAATATTCAGAATTAGTTTTGGGCTTGCTGCTGATTGCCAGTGACTGAGATCCAGGTTATGTTGATGCGACACATGGCAGTCACCTTCAGGTGAGTTATCAGACTGTAGATGTCCACCTGCAATTTCTTAGGGCCCTTTGCATTTGAGCACTAGGTAAGATATCACTGGCAGACTGACCTCACTACCCTGAGACTAAGGTGTCCTCATGGTTGTTGCTTGCCTTGCCATAAGCATACAGTCTATGGGGCAAATCGTGGAAACTGTTGGCTTCTAAACATTGTTGAACTTGTAGCTGCTGTCATGGTTAAACAGATCTTCCATGTGTGTTTCCAGTAAGTCTTTGTAATGAATTCCCAAAAGGTTAGTGTGACTAAAAGTTTTATTGCACTATTGAATGTCTGGTGGAGATGTGATGTTCAGTTATGGCGAATGTGGTTGCACAAGTGTAGCATTCTTGCATGGTACGTGTGGTCTGGCAAGTTTTTGCAGATTCCAGCCTTACACAATAACAGTTTGTCAATCAGTGGGCGCAGGAGGTCTTAAATACCTTTAAATTTCTGGGTGACTAGCTGCCTTATAATAAAATAATTTCCAATGAAGGGAAGAAAAGCTAATTGTTGTTTTTGGCAACTGCAGACATAGTTGCTCAAGTTCATCCTGTTCCTGGATTTTACTGTTGACAGTGCCCTGTTAATCTGCTGGTTCGAACATTACTTTAACAGTATGTTTTTTTTAGTTGTGAGCTGTTTTAGCAAACTCAGGATGTGACTGTTTAAAACCTTTTAGCTGCTACCGATGAGCTCGGCTGTACTGCTTAGGCCGGTATTAACACCATATTTCTTTGATAAAGATTTGATCAAAGATATGATCAAATGTTTGTCAAATTTGACAAAGATATTTGATGTTGTGCTGGAAAAGTGTTACCCTATAGTCATTTTTCATCAAACTTTAAACATGGCAGGCAACAACCTCTTTATTATGCAGTGCAGTTGCTAGTACCACAATTGTACTGTGTATTTGGAAGAATAGTGGTGGGAAAAAAGGAAACTTGAATGAAGCCATAAGTATTGTGTTGAAATAGTAAAAGCATTCAGCACAATATGTCAAGAGAGCTGCCAATGGAGGACATAAATTACTTATGAATGAATGAGTGTATTTCAGTATTTGCTCAGTAAAGTGGCTTCTTATATTACAAAAGAGAATACTATTATGAGAAATGCTTTTACGTGCAGAAGGCAGACAAACTGTGCACTGGAATTTGACAGGTGAGAGCTACTCTAGTTTTAACACAGCACTCAAATATCACATTGTACATTAACCAAAATAATTCCAGAAAGATGTGAAGTGATTTATAAAGCACTGAAGGGGCAATATGTGAATGTAAATAAATGTGGAAATACGTAAGCATCCGATCCCGCCCATTTGCTTTGACCCATGATGTCACAAATATGGCGGAAACAAAAACACACACTTTCCACAAGAAGCCTAATGACACTAACGGGACAAGCGCGGGAAATGGGGTGTTTTGGGTGGGGGGCAAACTAAATATAAACAAATTTAGACGCCTTGCGTAGCTACAACATGTGAGGACAGCCATGCATGAATACCCACCCACCTCCCCAGGGGTTGTAACCCCTGCAACCCATAGAAGATAAAGATGCTTCAGTAGCTGATTGGTGTTTTTTGTCTAAAAAAATCTCATGGGATAGAATGAACAGATCAGAAAAGTAAATAAAATAAGATAAAACAGAACTGGAGACAGCCACACTCAAACCAAACTCTGTGCCGTCATGACGTCACACATCAAAACCCTTAAGTCACGGGTCAAAGCAGACGTGTGGGATCGGACGCTTCTGTCGACCCATAAATGTTTGGTACACTTTATGGACAATAAGAACTTTTTATTTTTGAATAATGGAATTAGTGTTCCAACAACTACAAAATAAAAAGTGCAAAAGATGAAAGTACGTTTTAACTTGTGGCAGCTAGAATTAAAGGATAAACAAAGTATAGTGGAAAGCCAAGGAAGAATTTATTTTCTATCTCTATTCTGACTTGCTGAAAAGCTGCCTGGATGTTTCCAGATGTAGAGGTGGATGGCTGTAACTGATTGTGGACATGGTCACCTTCAGCTTATTCCACATGCCCAAAAAGCTGTCATTCTTCAATCTAACAAAAAGGCAGACGACTTTTTCTCTCCCTAATTGATTGAATGCTCAATTTCTCTGGGATGAGGCTGTGCTATGAAAATGATACACATATCTGAGACATTTCAGTTGAAAATTGACAAGCTGTTTTCTTTACAAAGTCCTTTGTAAAAGGTTGGCTGTTGGTTGAAGGAAGGCTACCCATACTGTTAGTCTGCTGAGTCTTTGTAGAAAAATATTGAGGAGAGAATCCCAAAATGAAGCATTGCTGTCTGTCTGAAATGTAATTTATGCACGACTTTGTGTAGGGGACATTTGTAAAGTGAGATGTCAAGCTAGCTAATGGTTCTAACTGCTTAAGAGCTCTATTAATAAAATCTATTTATTTGAGGTTAGTGTTTGCTTGACAGTCTCGGCAAGGAAGCGAGTTCAGTTAAACCATATCTAGGAGCACTACTATTGGCTGCAAAGTTAGTACCTCTTTATGAATTTTAGGAAGGCTGTAAATCTTGAGTCATACACTAGTGTAGGACGTAAATCTCCGATCTCTTCAGGTAGCAAGGAAGAATTAAGTTTTGCAGTTCATTTTGTATAGGATTGAAATATTCTTAGTGACAGCTCACGTAATACACCATACAGGCTTAATAGGTAACGGTACAGTTGCTTTACTTGTGTCAAATTTCATTACTACTGGTGGAATTGTTGGCAGTTATGTAGTGTAGCCTTCCTCCAGGGGCAAAGTTTCAGCACAGAGAAGCCTCTCTGAATGCACAAGATTTCCTTTCTTATTTTTTCTGCAGTGTCTAAAGTTGTGTAGTGTTAATGCTGCCCACAACTTATTTAAACCCATTTTGATGTGCATGCAAAATTGATATACAAAGTGCTGCTTTGCCCAAATTCTTGTCTGAAGTTGCTCACAGAATACAATGTGGGGCAATAACTGCTGTAACAAATCTTGGAATGTGTAGACATGTTTTATCCTTAAGGATCCATTCTAATTTTGTGGAAGTCAATCCATTGACTCAACCCCATGAAATGTGAGATGTGCTGTGACCTTTAGAATTGAATCACTTTAAAGATCACAGAACCCATGACTTGGGGGTTGCCTAACTGCTTCCAAGTTAGACTGGATCCATAAGGATGCAACATCTCAGCAGATTTAAAAAATTTGATCTGTTGCCACAGCAGTTACCTCCATGGCAGATAACAGCATGATGTTTGCCATGCTGAACTTCAGACATCAATTTGGATGTTGCAGTGAGTTCTGTGATCATTTTCTGAGGTCACTTAGCCTTCTGGGTGGTGTGGTGAGTCTGCCACTAGTATCTTTGTGCACACACAGAAGTGCACACTTACACACACTACACCAATAGATTGTGGAACTGGGGAAGTCTTGGTCTGTGATGGCTCATCTGAAATTGACTGATTGGTGGGTGTCACAGTTGAAATACTGCGAGTTGAAGTTGATAGTGATTGACAAGGGTCGAAACTTTATTGAACACATTGTAATGACTTCATAGTATAATCAGTAACCAGTTACCATACTGACATGGAATGAAATCTTTTTTTCACTGTGTACTCAATAGTTGTTCAGTTGTATTAGTGTCAAATAATGTTACTGTAAATTAATTTTAGGCTGTACTTGGAGCTGAAGCCAAGGAGGGTGAAGTTAATGTTGTACAGGTGGAAGCTTTGGGATGCCGCCAGAGCATAAAAGTGCCAGTTTGTGTCCTAAAGGCTGGCTCTATACAACAGGTTCTTCTTGATTTGACATTCCCAGATGCTCCTGTAACATTCAGCTTAGTACAAGGCAATGGACCTGTTCATCTAATAGGAAATCATGCTATAGGTAAGAAACAGGCTTCAAAATTCTCTAGTAGTCATTTGTATTTAGCTGGCATTGTAAATTTTCATTGAATGCATTGTGAAATGGTGTTTGCAGGTGGACCTGTGGATGAAGAGATTGATGATGAAATGGATGAAGAAGAATTAGGTGAGGAGGAGGAAGGAGAAGATGGAGAAACTGCTGTGAGTAATATTTGTCAGTAAAACAACACATAATAAAGTACTGAAAGTTGTCACACTGTTTTGTTGTTAATTACTACATATAAAATGGTATTGTCACTTGGATGTGAACACTTTGAAAATAGGGTGACAGGTGTGTCTGGTAATTAATCATACTAGTTACCATAGTATGTTTTAGAATGTCTTTGTGCTCAGTAAATAATTTTTGTTGTTCTGTACATGGGGTCTAACTGTATTACATAAGTGACTTACTTCTAAGTACACATTGACTTACTTATCTAAAAGGTAGACCAAATTTGTCACTTGGGTCATATTTCTTTACAAGAAATTATGTACATGGCTGGAATAAAGGTTACTTCCTGTAATTTACTGGTATGTATTTTTCCTCTTGTTTTAGGTAATCTGTAGTCTACTTTTCTGCAAATAGAATCACGAAACAGCCCAAAAAACTTCAGGTCCCAAGCTAATTTTTTTTGTTAAGATGAACTTGTCAAAATTCCCATAAATTTCAAAGTTTATATTAAATTTATGACTCATTTCTGCTCTTAATGCATTCCAGGTGCATAAACCAACTTTTTTCAGCAGGTGTTCCAAATCAAATTTTTGAAATGTTCACATTTTGTCTCCCCATTTAAGCACTGGAAATTGTATGTCACTTAGGGCCTGTATATGGACTTCATAGCTTGCTTCATAGTTAAAGTGGCAGGGGGTGACTTAAACTTCATCACTTGCATGTGTTTATCTTTGCCATGAGCCTACAACACTGTTATGAAGCTCATGCTGTAAATTGTAATCTGCAGAAGCTATATAGAAGGTAGTCCAGACACTTTCCTTGTGGCATCAATCTGTGCATTCTTCTTCATGGCTAAACATAATTGAGCTTGTCTACTTCCTCCTCATTGAGGCAGCTGCCTGTAGCTTTGGCATCTCACAAACTTTTCCTCTCATCCCATGTATCTGCAGCCACTTTTGAACATTTGGCACATTTAATTTTCAGTGTATACTTTTTATAAGGAAATTGCACTCCTTGTCTAAGATCCTCAAGGTACTTAATATTCGCCTCACAATGTGTGAAAGTGGCAGAAAAATGAGTGGCCACACACAGATCTATATTAAACTTCCCTCCTGTTCAGTTGTCTCAACATTCAATGAGTTCAGAAAACTAGACTTACCTAAAAGGTGAAAAAGAATCAGATTCTAAGCTGCTTTGTCAGGAAGTTGCGTTATATGTGAAATACTCATCTGTAGACACAGGTTTTTGTACCTTACCAGAAATGGTGTGTGTTTGTGGGATATCTTGGTAATGTGCTGCCAAGATTTCGTAGCAGAAAAAACACAATATAGCACTTAAACATCAGTAAGATGTAATAAACTGAAAGGTCTTTTTCCTGTGAATCAAGCCCCAAGACATGTAGCAACATGTTAAGCTACTGCATGTACACGAAACAAAGCAGTCAAGTGTTCATGCTTACATTTTTGTGGCATGTGAGTGGAAGTATAGCCCAGTATATTAAAGACCCTATAGCTTTGGCATGTGAAGTCTGTGATCTGACTTATGGCTGAGGCTACACTACGGAGAAATTTCATAAGGCTTCATTCCAAAGAATAGAAAAATTTAGTAACAAAATAAACATTGACAATGTTCTATCCTGTTGCCAGCAACACTTACGAAAAGATATTGTTACAGTTGCTGTTGCCAGCAACACTTACAAAAAGATATTGTTACAGTTGGTATGAAAATATATTGTTACAGTTGGTTTTTAAGTGAACCAAGGAGATGCCATGTTGTTAAACCTTTGTGGAACAAAAATTTTTCCTTCGTATTAATTTAGTTGAATGATTAACCCTGTATGGCCAGTAAAACTTCTATGTGCATGAGTGGTGGCCATAGTAATTTTTGTGTGGCCCAAATTATCAAGTCATTGTTTTATGTTGGGTTCATTGTGGAAGATTTCTGATGCTATTGGACAGAAAAATACTTGCATGTTTAAAATCCATTATTTCCTAATGGGATGGCTGAATCTTGCCTGCTTACCTTGCACAGGTTTGGAATGTTTTCATATGGTTAGCCATGTTGGAAAAATATTTATTCTTGATGTGTATGTGAAGTATTCGGGTATTTTTTGTTTTATACAGTTCTGTAAGTTGTAGACTACCTAAAGCATAAGTATTTGGTATTATTGTTTAATATTTTAATGTTGTGAATTTATGTGCATCCTTTAACGGGTGATAGGTGTGTTCAGTGCTTTTGATATATGAAGAGTTAGTGATTGATTTTATACCTGTGCTAGGTTGAGCCAAGGAAGAGAAAGCTGACCCCGAACCAAAACAAGGTTAACAACAAGAAGGCTAAGCTTGATGAGGAGCCAGAGGTAAGGGCACTCAATGCAAGCTCTAGATACTACTCTTAATTGGCATTACTTCCAAGCATGTACATCTAAATGATCCAGGTATCTTAATATTGCTTGCTGAAAATTCTTGTTTGATCAGAATTAAAAAGCCCTGGATTTTATTACTGGCTCCTCATTCTCAGATTAAATTTAATTTAAAATGTTGTGCAGTACTGTTTCATTATTTTGTGTTAGTCATGCAAAGGAAACAGCACTGTTGGCCATCATAATGCTGCACCAGGAAGCTGTGTAATCTGGTGAAGCTGTTGTGCACTTTGGCTTTCTACAGATTCACTGTATTACATTTTGTGTTGGTAACCTTATATGGGTTAGTTTTTTGTCTTATGTATTTGGGTGTGTGAATGTTTTATATTGGTTGTTGAGGGATTACTGTTTCAGTGTCTATACAATTGTGTGAATTTAATTTTCTTTTATAACTGTGTATTGTGGTATAAATGATCTTGGTAGGCAATCAAATTTTATGGTAACATTTGAAAAAATGTTGTGCTGTGGTTCAGAATCCAGTATTAAACACAATAAGCTACAGGTGTCCCCCCCCCCCCCCATTATTGGCTGCCTAATTCAGTTAAAGGGTTGGCATACTGCCTTGATCAGTACCATGCCTAGTTAAGCACTGTGATGTTCAAAGCAATCTTCAGATTGACAACCACTTTACTAATTCATAGACCTCTAGCAAAGTTTGTTCTTACATTATGTTTGCAGCTATGCTCTAGTATTATGTTAGTGTTGCTAAGCTGTTAGTTGTTAGATTCAACAAATGCTCAATGTGCTGAACAGGATGGAATGCACTTTGCAGAAAGGATAGCCCTGTTGCCTAGTAAAGAAGTTTAAAGCCAAAAATTCGTATATCGTCATTTGGTATTCACACACACACACACACACACACACACACACACACACACACACACACACACACACACACACACACAAAATCACAATCTGCAGGTTTTTAGTGCTCTGGAGATATACTGAAACAAGATGGTTGAACTTCTACTTAGAAGTCTATGAAGGTCTTTATAAGCTAAGACATTGCAAATTACTTACCTGATTAGGAGTTTCACTGCCCCTGCGCTTGTAATTCCAAAAAAGCAAGAAATTTTCATTTGTTAAGAGTAGCTTAACATTTTTTTTGACATCCTGCCTTACATTCATAATCATTAACTTAGCAATAAGATTTTGTTAATAGGAAATCAGCAAAGCTATTAACTGGGAAGAGTATCTGGTTAATTTGAACAAGTTTAAGCCAAATTCAATGAAATTTAATTAGAACAGATTTTTCCAGTTAATATTTGTAAATAGTTCGGTATAGTTGTATCCATTTCAACTTTGTGGCTCAGTGACTCTTCCAGTTCAATCCTCAGTTAGTGGAAGGATTGTCAGTGTGAAAATCATTAAATTTTTTGAAGTTGTAACATATTTTGGATTCCACTTACATTGAAACCACCCCCTCAGTAATTGATGGAAAAGATATTTAAAAACTGAAGGGGTAGGAACTTGAGAGCCTAGAAATGTATTGATTTTTAGTTAAAAACTGTAAGTTTGCTTTGCAGTGAAGACTGTGTATGCATTGTAATTGAGCCAGAAAGTTTTACCTTCTGTCCTTAAATTAGATTTTTAAAGCTTTTATAGTAATGATTAGCATTTTGTTGCGCCAATTTTTTAAGAACATGTTTGGTTTTCAGGAAATGTATGATGATGAAGATGAAAACTTAAGGAAGAAAGCAAAAAACGATGCTGGTAAACCTAAGAAGGAAATGTTGAAGAAGAAGAAATAAATTTACCAAAAGACTGATTTTAATGCTGTGATTCATAAGTTCCATTTCTCACAGTTATGTTGAAGTGCGGTATTACAGTAATGTACTGTCGTGAGGATACAGGTTCTTTCAGCTGTAGAATAGTTTACACCTGTAAGAACCTAAGACATTCAGCAGGAACTGTTTATGTTGTCTTTATCAGTATAGGATTGTAAATCTCATTGTCTTAATACATTACCATTCCTCATAAGTTCATTATGAATAATCAGTGGATAAGTGATTTTAATATCTTAATGTTCATACAATAATTTGAATATATGTATCTTTCAAAGACACTGGTCACTAGATGGATTTTATTGAAATGGTCCCTACTTTGAAATCCCAGGTAACTCCAAACCTCAGATTGAAGAAGCAAAATCTATTTCGAGCAAGTATTGGCATTCAAATGATCAGTTCAAACTACTGAAGCATGATGTGATTTTTCAGCTATAGGGCAGTGGTAAACTAAACACACCTAAACTGACATTTAGATAAGTTTTTGTTGAGCAGTTATTCATTTACATTTTTACTCCATGTACAAACAAAATGCGCATTGAAATAAATGCATTTGACAAACTTCAATGTAGTTTCTTCATCTACCAACAAAAGCTGGAAAAATTAAATGCTCATTTGTTGAAGTTCTGAAAGGAGTCAGCCTTTTCTCCTGGCCTACAAAAGTTATTAAGAACTATTGATCTACTACTACCATGGGATCAGCTAAAAATAAAAAATTTATACCTTTACAGGACTTTTAAATTGTATTGAAACCATGTAGGCAGTGGTGTGAATTGCATGCGCATTTGAGCTGTACATCAACTTTCTTTCTTGCAAGAAGTTTCTTGTTTCAAATGGGGTTTAGAAGTGTGAGTACAAAATAAGAAAAAATGAGTGATACAGAAAAGGCAGGCTACAAAAAGCAAATACTGCTGGGCTTATGTGAGGTCAGTGTCATAAGGCTACTCTAGCAGTGCCTATGTATTTGATGTTTTGTACAAGGGCATATTAGTGACAACTTAGTGTGATATTTACAGTTAATACATTCATTTGGAAAACACTGATCATATTGACATACAAAAATAAAATTTCTTTGTAGGGATGCACACTGTATAAAATGAGCATTTTGGAATCTTTCTGCTAGTAGTAGGAGGTAAGTGCATATGTAGACACATATGCCTTAAGATACTGGATAGTGGACACTCGTCAGTGTTAGAGGACAGCTGATTTGGACATCTTGCAAAATAGGCCAAGAGGCTGTCATAAATAGAAGTGGCCACCTATCAACAACCAGTAGCACACATGGAATTTCATAAGCATGGAACACACATTTGGGAAAGTTGAGGACTTAAAACATTTTCATTTATGCTGTACGTGGGTTTTGTTAAAAGCAGTCCTAATTTTCATACCTCTGCTATTAGTGGATGTGGGCCTGGAGAGACACAAGTTTTGGAGTCTGTCTGGGAGACAAATCAGTTAAAAATGGGTACTACAGGAGGAGATGCTGTAATATTTTCAAAGTGCATAAAATTATTTAAGTGTCCACCATAGGCAGTCATCTATTGTAGATTTGTAGGTATTGGACACTTACAGTGTACTCCTAGTTCCTGTATTCAAACTTTTACACTAACATTGCTTAGAATACATCTAGTACAGAGATAATGTGGCTTTGAAATTTATCTGGGGGTGAGTTACAGACAAAAGGAATGCCTCAGACATGGCAAACCGATAAGACTTGTTTAGCATGTTGCTTATGTGTAAGCTAAAATGAGATAGTTCAGATATTTTCACTCGGTGCCCCCCCTCCAATGTTGAGAAAACCCTTCCTAATGGTCATGGTGTGTAGTAGACTCAAAATGGATGGGCTTAATAGATATTTGAGTGTTGAGCGTTTTTCATCAGCAAATGTTTCTTTTCCTAGAAATTGAGAAAATTTGTTGAAACTACTGCTTATGTACCCATAAGGTAAGTACTGCCAGACAAGTGCTGCTTTTGCTGTGACAAAGCCATTTGACTGGAGCAGAGAACCAGTTTACCAAATGTTATGCAGTTTCTACTTGAATTTTTTCCTTGTCAAACTAGGTAGGTATAGGATTAATGAGAACCAAAAAGGGGTAATGAACTAGGCAAATTTCTCAAGTGTTCTGTTAGTGAAGTTAGTTTTCAGCCTCATTGTGTGGAAAATAGGAATATGGCAGCAAATTAGTTGCAGTGAACAGAGCAGACTACAATGCTTGTTTACAGCAAGATGTGGTACAGGCAGTCACACCTAGTGATACGTGGCTGGTGACCCCGGGTCCCTGAGCTGAGTCCTGGCATTGCTTCCACTTAAGCCAGGCTCCTCACTTCTATCTTTCCTATCTGGCCACCCTCATCCAGCTCTTTTCTTCTCCGACCCTGACGCTATTAGGTTTCGAGGGCTAGAGGTCTTTCATTTTCCAACCTATACTTCTCATGCAGCGTCTGACCCGGAGCGGCCGGCTGCGAAAGGTGTCTGTATCCCATGTTAGGGGCGGCCTCCAGAACTGCAGAAGGCAACGGAATACCACTGCAGATTATCTTCCCTGCATAATGCAGTCTCCATTTTATGCACAAAAATGGCTTCGTCTCATGTTAAATCAGTGTCCGGAGGTAAAATAGTTCCCCATTCGGTTCTCCGGGGTGGGGGGGACAACTTGAAAGGAGGCAAAAATCAAAACGAGAATTGGTACCTGGAATGTCAGAACTTTGCTACAAGCAGGAAAACTAGAAAACCTTCAAAGAGATGGAAGAGAATCATATGGACCTCGTAGGAGTTGCTGAGGTAAGATGGAATGGACATGGAGAGTTGCAGTCAGATGAATATGTATTCTACTACTCAGGAGGAGAAGTAAAAGGAATTAATGGAGTAGGAATGATTATGACAAAGGAATTGGCTAAATGTGTGGAATATGTAGACTATGCAAATGACCGGGTTATTGGTGTAAGGCTGAAAGGAGCACAAAGATTTATTGATTGTCCAGGTGTATATGCCAACTTCAGAACATGATGACCAAATTGTAGAGGAAATGTACAATGTAATAGAGAGAATAATGGACGAAAATAAAAATGATGCAAAATAGTAATGGGAGACTGGAATGCCATTGTGGGAGAAGGGAAAGAGGGAAACATAGTAGGCAGTAATGGTCTTGGAAAGAGAAATGACAGAGGTGAATGGTTAATTGACTTCTGCAGGGAAAGGCAGCTGATAGTGGCAAACACATGGTTCAAGAACCATAAGAGGAGGCTCTACACTTGGAAATCACCAGGGGATAAATACAGAAACCAAATCGATTTTATACTGGTAGAAGAAAGATACAGGAATGGAATAAAGAAGGTGCACACATTACTGGGTGCAGATATTGACCACAACTTACTTCTGGCAGAAATAGAAATAAGAATAAAAAAATTGAAAAAGGCGACAATGGTGAAGTGGGATTTAGAGAAGGTACGGTCCAACAAAGAGCAAATTACAGAAATGCTGTCTCGGGACTTTCTAAACACATTAAGAGTCAAAGAAGCACCTGATAATGCCAACGAGTACTGGAATATGCTGAAAGAAGGGATCATTAAAGCAGGACAGCAAAAAATAGGATATGTGAAAGGGAAAAGGTCAAAAAAGCCATGGGTCACACAAGAAATGATTTCCAAGATGGAGGAGAGAAGAAAATTGAAAAACAAGAACACGATATACCGAAGGTTAAATAACGAACTGCGAAGAGAAACAGAGCAGGCTAGGAGAAAATGGCTAAAAGAGGAATGTGATGAAATTGAACTGGACAGGAAGGGAAGATACGACTTACTATACAACAGAGTAAAGACTGACATGGGAACAAAACAGAGCAGGAAGTGCTACTATGGAAATTTTGAGTAAAGACGAAGAAGTAGTGTACAAAGATCGTGACGATGTCCTCCAGAGATGGGAAGAATATATAAAACAGCTATGACACAAATAGCAAACCAGAAACTCTGGAACTTGAATCAGACAAAAGTGTAAGTGATGAAGAGAAAGGACTGACCATCATAATGGAAGTAGTAGTCTGCCATTGCTGCAATGAAAAATGGCAAAGCAGTAGGTACAGATACAATACTGGGAGAAATACTAAAATGCTTGAACCACAATGGAATAAGAGAAATATTGAGGTTATGTAATAAAATGACAGTGGTGAATGGCCGGAGGACTTTTTGACAACAGTAATGATTCCATTACCGAAAAAACAAGGAACTAAGAAATGCAGTGAGCACAGGACAATCAGCCTCATTTCACATGCAGCCAAAGTGATGTTAAGAATAATTAATAAGACTTGAAAAAGTAATAGAGGAGAATCTCGGCGAGGAGCAGTTTGGCTTTAGACGGAATACGGGCACCAGAGATGCAATAGGGCTCCTACGAATCTTGGGAGAAAGGTTTATTGAAAAAGGAAGAGACCTATATATGTGCTTCGATTTAGAAAAGGCATTTGACAATGTGGTTTGGGACAAGTTGGTGACTATTATGAGGGAAAAGAGTGGACTGGAAAACCAGAAGACATAAACTCATTATACCTTAATCAAAAAGTTTCAGTTAAGGTGAGAGGAGATATTACAAACTGGATCAGACTAGGGAAAGGAGTAAGACAAGGATGCTGTTTATCACCTACTCTTTTTCAACCTGTACTTGGAAAATATGATTGACCAATGCTCATTAGATGACAAAGGAGTAGAAGTTGGAGGAAGAAGAGTAGGGTGCTTGAGATTTGCTGGACACCATTGCAACTAATGGAAAAACACACAGAATGAAAATTAACATAAATAAAACAAAAGTATTGGCAATAGGAGCAAATAAGGAAATAAAAATTGTGCTGAATGGAGAAACACTAGAACAGGTGCAAAATTTTAAGTATCTTGGAAGCAGGATAGACACCGACTGGAAGTGCACCACAGAAATTAAAACAAGGATAGCAATGGCAAAAGAGGTGTTTTATAAAAGGAGAATCTTCTGCAGCGGTCTGGACAGAGAACTCAGAAAGAGACTCATAAAATGTCTTGTATGGAGTGTTCTTCTATATGGCGCTGAAACATGGACTATGAGGAAAAGAGAGGCTGGAGGCTTTTGAGATCTGGACATGGCGGAAGATGGAAAGAGTAAGTTGGATGGACAGAGTAAAAAATGAAGAGGTACTGAGAAGAGTGGGAGAGAAGACAGTTACTAGATGTAATAAAGAGAAAAAGAAATTGGATTGGGCGTATATTAAGAAAGAATGACGGACTGATAAAAACAGTTTTAGAAGCTTATGTAGAAGGACCATGGACCTTGCCGTTGGTGGGGAGGCTTGCGTGCCTCAGCGATACAGATGGCCGTACCGTAGGTGCAACCACAACGGAGGGGTATCTGTTGAGAGGCCAGACAAACATGTGGTTCCTGAAGAGGGGCAGCAGCCTTTTCAGTAGTTGCAGGGGCAACAGTCTGGATGATTGACTGATCTGGCCTTGTAACATAACCAAAACGGCCTTGCTGTGCTGGTACTGCGAACGGCTGAAAGCAAGGGGAAACTACGGCCGTAATTTTTCCCGAGGACATGCAGCTCTACTGTATGATTAAATGATGATGGCGTCCTCTTGGGTAAAATATTCCGGAGGTAAAATAGTCCCCCATTCGGATCTCCGGGCGGGGACTACTCAAGAGGACGTCGTTATCAGGAGAAAGAAAACTGGCGTTCTACGGATCGGAGCGTGGAATGTCAGATCACTTAATCGGGCAGGTAGGTTAGAAAATTTGAAAAGGGAAATGGATAGGTTAAAGTTAGATATAGTGGGAATTAGTGAAGTTCGGTGGCAGGAGGAACAAGACTTTTGGTCTGGTGATTACAGGGTTATAAATACAAAATCAAATAGGGGTAATGCAGGAGTAGGTTTAATAATGAATAAAAAAATAGGAGTGCGGGTTAGCTACTACAAACAGCACAGTGAACGCATTATTGTGGCCAAGATAGACACAAAGCCCATGCCTACTACAGTAGTACAAGTTTATATGCCAACTAGCTCTGCAGATGATGAAGAAATAGATGAAATGTATGACGAGATAAAAGAAATTATTCATGTAGTGAAGGGAGACGAAAATTTAATAGTCATGGGTGACTGGAATTCATCAGTAGGAAAAGGGAGAGAAGGAAACATAGTAGGTGAATATGGATTGGGGGGAAGGAATGAAAGAGGAAGCCGCCTTGTAGAATTTTGTACAGAGCATAGCTTAATCATAGCTAACACTTGGTTCAAGAATCATGAAAGGAGGCTGTATACATGGAAGAAGCCTGGAGATACTAAAAGGTATCAGATAGATTATATAATGGTAAGACAGAGATTTAGGAACCAGGTTTTAAATTGTAAGACATTTCCAGGAGCAGATGTGGATTCTGACCACAATCTATTGGTTATGAACTGCAGATTGAAACTGAAGAAACTGCAAAAAGGTGGGAATTTAAGGATATGGGACCTGGATAAACTGAAAGAACCAGAGGTTGTAGAGAGTTTCAGGGAGAGCATAAGGGAACAATTGACAGGAATGGGGGAAAGAAATACAGTAGAAGAAGAATGGGTAGCTCTGAGGGATGAAGTAGTGAAGGCAGCAGAGGATCAAGTAGGTAAAAAGACGAGGGCTAATAGGAATCCTTGGGTAACAGAAGAAATATTGAATTTAATTGATGAAAGGAGAAAATATAAAAATGCAGTAAATGAAGCAGGCAAAAAGGAATACAAACGTCTCAAAAATGAAATCGACAGGAAGTGCAAAATGGCTAAGCAGGGATGGCTAGAGGACAAATGTAAGGATGTAGAGGCTTGTCTCACTAGGGGTAAGATAGATACTGCCTACAGGAAAATTAAAGAGACCTTTGGAGAGAAGAGAACCACTTGTATGAATATCAAGAGCTCAGATGGCAATCCAGTTCTAAGCAAAGAAGGGAAGGCAGAAAGGTGGAAGGAGTATATAGAGGGTTTATACAAGGGCGATGTACTTGAGGACAATATTATGGAAATGGAAGAAGATGTAGATGAAGACGAAATGGGAGATAAGATACTGCGTGAAGAGTTTGACAGAGCACTGAAAGACCTGAGTCGAAACAAGGCCCCGGGAGTAGACAACATTCCATTAGAACTACTGATAGCCTCGGGAGAGCCAGTCATGACAAAACTCTACCATCTGGTGAGCACGATGTATGAGACAGGCGAAATACCCTCAGACTTCAAGAAGAATATAATAATTCCAATCCCAAAGAAAGCAGGTGTTGACAGATGTGAAAATTACCGAACTATCAGTTTAATAAGTCACAGCTGCAAAATACTAACGCGAATTCTTTACAGACGAATGGAAAAACTGGTAGAAGCGGACCTCGGGGAAGATCAGTTTGGATTCCGTAGAAATGTTGGAACACGTGAGGCAATACTGACCTTACGACTTATCTTGGAAGAAAGATTAAGAAAAGGCAAACCTACGTTTCTAGCATTTGTAGACTTAGAGAAAGCTTTTGACAATGTTGACTGGAATACTCTCTTTCAAATTCTGAAGGTGGCAGGGGTAAAATACAGGGAGCGAAAGGCTATTTACAATTTGTACAGAAACCAGATGGCAGTTATAAGAGTCGAGGGGCATGAAAGGGAAGCAGTGGTTGGGAAAGGAGTGAGACAGGGTTGTAGCCTCTCCCCGATGTTATTCAATCTGTATATTGAGCAAGGAGTAAAGGAAACAAAAGAAAAATTCGGAGTAGGTATTAAAATTCATGGAGAAGAAGTAAAAACTTTGAGGTTCGCCGATGACATTGTAATTCTGTCAGAGACAGCAAAGGACTTGGAAGAGCAGTTGAACGGAATGGACAGTGTCTTGAAAGGAGGATATAAGATGAACATCAACAAAAGCAAAACAAGGATAATGGAATGTGGTCGAATTAAGTCGGGTGATGCTGAGGGAATTAGATTAGGAAATGAGACACTTAAAGTAGTAAAGGAGTTTTGCTATTTAGGGAGTAAAATAACCGATGATGGTCGAAGTAGAGAGGATATAAAATGTAGACTGGCAATGGCAAGGAAAGCGTTTCTCAAGAAGAGAAATTTGTTAACATCGAGTATAGATTTAGGTGTCAGGAAGTCGTTTCTGAAAGCATTTGTATGGAGTGTAGCCATGTATGGAAGTGAGACATGGACGATAACTAGTTTGGACAAGAAGAGAATAGAAGCTTTCGAAATGTGGTGCTACAGAAGAATGCTGAAGATAAGATGGGTAGATCACGTAACTAATGAGGAGGTATTGAATAAGATTGGGGAGAAGAGAAGTTTGTGGCACAACTTGACTAGAAGAAGGGATCGGTTGGTAGGACATGTTTTGAGGCATCAAGGGATCACAAATTTAGCATTGGAGGGCAGCGTGGAGGGTAAAAATCGTAGAGGGAGACCAAGAGATGAATACACTAAGCAGATTCAGAAGGATGTAGGTTGCAGTAGGTACTGGGAGATGAAGAAGCTTGCACAGGATAGAGTAGCATGGAGAGCTGCATCAAACCAGTCTCAGGACTGAAGACCACAACAACAACAACATGTAGAAGGGAAAAGGAAGTGAGGAAGGAAGAGATTCCAGATACTGGATGACATGATGGACGGTACAACATACAGCAGTCTTAAGAAGGAAGCAATGGATCGCAGAAAATGGAGAGGCAAAGGACCTGCTAATATAGCAGATGACATGATGATGATGATGATGATGATGATGATGATGATGATGATGATGATGTTGTTGTACAGAACTTCGTTTAGGGGTTTCAGAATAAGGAGAATAGCACTTACACATAGTAGCATAGATAAACTTAGTCCAGATTTTTTTCCCCCTGCGAGTCTGGGAGTTAGAATAGGCCTGAGGTGTCCCTGCCTGTCGTAAGAGGCAACTAAAAGGAGTGTCACATGTTTGGACCTTTATGTGATGGTCCCCTGTAGGGTTTGACCTCCATTTTTCAAAATTTTCTCAAAGAGCGAGCCAATTGGGGAAGGGCACCTAACATAGTGTGATGTACCCTGTTGGCTGTTGCCCCCTGACCACAGGGATTGCTCTGCTGATGCCTGTGCTGCTAACTCCACACATATGCCAAGGAGTAGATGCCAGTCACCCTGGGCCATCGGGACTACCGGCAATGGCCATCCTGCCAGGTGGCCTTTCCTGTGGCTGGGTGGTACCTGTGGGGAGGGCCCCTGGTGAGAGTGGGTGGCATCAGAGTGGATGATGAGCGATGAAGCATTCCAAGTCCTCACTTGCCGGAGATCAAACACCAGCAGTCTCTAACCATTCCAAGTCTCAGTACAATTCAAGGAAGTATGATCCTAAATTGTTCCCCTCCCTGGCCACACCATGGGAGGAATGCCAGGCTGAGAATGGCAGCAAACCTTATTCGCCCCGGTACCATGTATTTACGAGAGTTGATAGGGACTCCTTTCTTGATGAAGCCTCAGTTTTTTTGTAGAGCATTTAGAGGAAAAGTTTGGTTAAGTGGAGGGCTTGTCCAAAATGCACTCAAGGTCAGTCTTGATAAAAACAGCATCCTCTGCCCAGTCACCGGCATTACTCGCATGTGTCAGGATGGGGATGTTTCTGTTAACATCACACCTTAAAAAGAGCTCTCATTTACTTACATATCCCCACTTTCTTTGAACTACATAGGTGGCACTTAAACAATAAGCAAATACTCAACAAGATCTAATGATTGCGATCTTCATCCAACTACACTGTTCCTACCAAAGATTTCACAGAAAACAGACTGTTTAAAAATACATTATTTCTTTTTAGTGATTAATTTTAATACATATCACTTGTGATAATATTGTCTAAAATATCTGGACTGATTGCTTGGTTTAAAAGGGGGGAAGGGACCAAACTTGAGGTCATCAGTCCCCTTGTTCCTAGTAGAACAATTACTTAAGGGAAAGAAGAAAAAGGAGACGTACGGCACAATGACAGGAGAAAGGAAGAACAAACACTACAATGGGCAAAACAGGACAAGAGTACCACACACACACACACAGGGAGAAGGGATTAAAAACAAGAAAGCATATTACCATGGCTGGCTGACCACGAGAATAAAAAAAGGGAAGCCAGCAACTCTGCAACACATTAAAACCACCACCCTAAAAGCCTAGAGGAAACTAAAAATGGGGTTGCCAGTGAGGTAGCACTAGGAACTGAAGGCACATTTAATACAAACACAAATGTAATTTCAAACAGAACTGAACTTCTGGGCAGAAAGTGCTGCTATGTATGCAGACATCAAATATTCCAGAATACAGATTCAATTTTAAAACATACAAGAAATTATATAGTATACAGCAAGTAATCACTGATCAGGGTAGAACTGGTGACCCACAGCACGACACTAGTGACTGCGTACCAGTTAACAGTATTGCTCCCTCTTACAGAGAAGCAGTGAGCTGCTGTTGCAGAAGTTCTTATTGTAGTAGACTACAGCAGTTTGTCAGTGGCCCTCTTACGGCAGCCTGGTAGATGCTCTTGTTTTGGTTGTCACATACTTTTCACTATGATGAAAATCTGAAATAAACACTCCCAAGCTTTGTGGTTGTTGAGCAGATCTCCTGTATCTAATTACTGTGCTTGGGCTTTATGAAGGGTCATAATCCTAGCATTCGAGACGTGACAACGGTGTGGCCCAAAGCGGTGCTTTAGTAACTTCGGTAGCCTTAATGTCTGCACAAATTTAAAAATTCAGTCTCCTGTCCTGGATCTACCTAGCTGTTTGGTGTTACAGCTCAGTATTTTATGGTGTTACAGTATTATTCTGGGGTGTGAAGGCTGGTGGTGGTTTTCTCATTATCACTCTGAATAATGTAAGGTTAACACGAGAAAAGTGTGTCCATTGTCTCGGCTCTACTGTGGAGTCTTTCTTTTCTGTGGTGTATGCACAGAGCATAGAAGGATATAGAGCGGCCGGCATGTGCTCGCCCCTCTGGGCACCTACCTGGCCGGCTGGGCACAGCCCGCTCTCCTTTTTCCTTCCTAATTTTTTTCTTACTGCCTTATCTCACCTGATTTTCTGATCTCTAGTTGTTAGTTATTAACGTATTCATGGAGATGATCAAGTAAACTAAATAATATAGGCGGCGAGATAAAAAAAACTTAAAAACAAATCAAATTGAATGGCATTACTTTCACTGAAAAACTTACTTTTTTTAACACGTACTATAATTGCTTGCTACTTATATTACTTTCGCACGGCAATAAGCATCCAAAATTACCTGTAGATTATTGTTATGTTTAATATATTCACAAAAGAAATAACGGAAAAAGCAAATAGGTTGTGCACAATTCTTTTTCATTCTCTCTCTGCACCATTCTCTTCCTAGAAATCATAATGGAAAAGCTGTTTTTTAATCCTAGCATAATTCAGCATTAATGTCTTATTAATTTGAACATTAGCATAAATAAAAATGAGTAATAAATAAAGGAGTAAGCTTAATTATTTCTAACAAATTTTTATTATTGGCCTTTGAAATGAACATTTTTTTTTTAAGTTTTTGTCTAATTTTTTGTTCCTCAATATTCTGGTTTTTAACACATATATATTTCTTGATTCTAATACTAAAATAAATTTTCCCAATGCTGTCAATTATCCAGTTTCTGTGATCGTCTTCCCCACCATTTGAGAAGTGTGGCGAGTCGACAAATTGAGATTTGAGCACTGGTTGAGCAAACTGTTGCAATAAAAGGTAAGATTGCTCTTTGGTCTCCCTTTCAATGTGCTTGTCTTAAAAATGTCACAAATCCTACATATGCGATTCACATCAGACGAAGGCTGCACCAACCCTCCACAGTTTTTAATTGAAACCATATTGACAGCTAAGTTCAAAGGCATATTTTCGTTATGTCCACTGATTGCCACCAAACTTTCTTCACATTTTATTTTCCGCCCTAGGCTCCACACAACGTATCCTCCAATGCATTCCACAACATCCATACTTAACTGTCTCCATTGGTAAGAAGGGTCCATCTTCATCACTTCCCCTTGAAACTTTTGCGTCCAACAAGTTTGATTTAGGCGTAGACACATTTATTTTATCTTTACAGCTTAATTTAGCTCCAATTCCAAGTCCCAAAAGGTCAATTTTATCAAGTGGTATTACATTTCCACTGCTAACATCACTTCCATGCAACTGCTTATGCACAATAACTTTCCTGAACAAGTGGCAAAACTCGTAAGCGTAAGCACTTGGGTTGTCGTTGTTTCCTCCTCTCCTTCTGATATAGCAGAACACTATCTCCAAATGGTCTTGACTTATTTTATACAGGGGTATATATTTCAGCAACTTCTCCTCTTTTATAAGTCTGACATACATTCTGCGCTTGCTGTTGATGCATATCAGAAAACCCATAAAACCAGTGTTACGGGGACCATTGAGTACTAATCTGCCATTTTTTTTCTTTTAGTTGCAGAATGTAAGTTTCTGCTCTCTCTAAAGTTAGACAAACATCAAGTTCATTATTTTCATTTATTACTTGTTTTAAATATTTTTCTCTAATAGTTCTGGAATTTAGTACATCAAATAAATCATTAAAAATATTTACGAATTTGATACTTCCATCAGTCTTCGAGGCCTGGAATGCCTTTCATTTTACAATATTTCAGTGCATCCGCCACACTCCTAAGCAACTGAGCTGCTAGCTTCACTTTCATTTTTTGATTTTTGAACCAGACATGCTGATTTATTTTATTAGCCACACTCATACATTCCATTTGTTGCAAATGTAACAGTTTATCGAAGACTTTCCAGCATATACCTCTCCCTTCTGAGTCCACTAATACTTGCAAGTCATGGAGAAAATAGCGTTCTAACTTTAGCATGTGTGATGGATCGAAAAATGCATTGACGTGATGAGGTCCTGTTTCGAAATGCGTTACCAGCTACTTGGGGTCTTTGAAATTACAACCAAATTTTCCGAAACACGCAAAATTGGATGAAGTACCATCACAGGTGACAGACGACTTTTATGTTTATGTCTGACAGAAGTTGCAAACTGAGAAATCAGACAATAAATTTGTTCGCTAGTGATCCCTTTAATGAAGAAGTAACCCAAAGGAATTTTCCACAATCAATTGATGCACACGAGATGAATGACGAATACTTCATTGGCAATTGGGGCTCAGTCGTCCGTATTTCCACATCCGAGGTCCATGTATCCATACAACTTTTTTCCATCCCAATCAATATACTGTCGAATGGCCAGTGAATCGAATATCAAACTGCACACAAGTCCATGATGAAGTTTACATTTTTCTTTCAGTACCCAGAAGACTTCTGAGCTGAAACCTGGTTCAGCATTGATGGAAGAAAACCACTTAGCAATTGTTTGTGGATGCGGCAGGCAAGTCTGAAAAGTGTGTCGTACAAAGTTGTAAGGCTTAGGAGATAGGAAATGCAACGCCGTGGCGAAATTCCGTACACTTTTCTGACTCTCTCTGCACAAGACACAATGATGTTGGAGAAATGTTGCACAACATATCGCCGTGCTCTGACTGAATAAGATTTTTTCTTTTTAGTTCTTTAACGATATCTGTTAAACTAGTCACTTTTAATTGCAGTCTCTTTTGTTTCAGTTTCATATTCCACAGTTTTTTTTCTAGATTCATTTAGTTTTGTTGGGTCTTTTCTAGTTTTTCTTTAGTTATCGTTAAATCAGTTTTTGGTACTTTTTCGGGCACTGACGATGGAATAGGCGAAGTAACACGTTTGAGAACTCTTCTTACCTTTGAAGCTGATGTTGATGGCTGTAGATGTGAACTAAATATCGATGGAACTGCATTTTTTTCAAATATCTTCGAAAAGGAGAAGAATTCTCGAAGTCTTCCTTGCTGAAACGACAGCTGCAGATACAGCTGTGAGTTGAAGGTTTCCAGTTGTCTCTTCTGATCGCTTGAATCCATTTCTCCTTCAGTTCTGGATCGTTAGGAAAGCGGTGGAGCAAAATCTCACACAATAACAACTCGTCTCCGACTCTACACCGAACCAACACTGGACTGAACAACGAAAAGCTCTAGACTGCATACCTGTTCGCATAAAGGAACGGTACCCAGGCAGGAACGGCAACACAGGGCCCCAGCGCAGTAGGTGCCCAGGGAGGCGGGGTTACCTGGCACATCCCGCGCCGGCCGAAGGCCGCTCTATATCCTATGCCCTGTGGGTGTATGTGAATGTCATGACAGGTAGTATTGTATTCCAATATTTAGACATCTTTGTACATCTCTTACTAAAGGCTTCTGTGAGGCCATTCATTGGTGGGTGGTAGACAGTTGTCATCCTGTGTTTTGTTGTAGTGTGAAATTACTTCTGATACTAGTCTGGACTGGGTAACTTTTCTGTGGTTGGAAATCACATGGGGTGCTCCATGCATGAAAAATCATGTTCTACAAGGAACTTGGCAATTTATGAAGTGTCAGTAGTTGTTCCAGCTTTGGTGCCAGTGTAGTGGGTGAGGTAGTCAATGCACTTGATTCCCTAAGGGGTTGACTGCAATTCAGTGGAATGGTGCTGCTTCAGTTAGAATTTATACCAGATGCCCCGGAGATATTTGTGGGAAGTGCTTCCATTCTGTTTAATTTAAATTTTCCTTCGGTTGGTTCTTCCTCAAAGGCATATATGGTTTCAGTAGTTCTGGATCTTCTTTCTGTTCAGCAGCAGTGTCATGCTGTGTAGCAGTGACTGAATTTCATCCATGCTGCTGTGTTCTATTAAATGATTCCTTGAAAGGCAATCAGTGTCCCTGTTTGTGTCCCTTTTCTATACCATTGTGACGTGCTCATGAAACTTTGGTTCACATCTCACCAGTCAACCACACAGATACTTCAGGCTCTTGAGCAACATAGGGAATGATGGTTCATGACAATGGTGAATGGTTTACAAACTAAACATGGCCAGACATTGCTGATGGTCCTAACAACTACTAGGCACTCTTTCTAACCTGTAGAGTATTTAAGTTTGGACTTGGAGAGTACAGTTGAAGCACAAGTTAGCACCTTGAATGTGCAGTACAACTGCACATATCTTATAACTAAGAGGATGGGACAGATAAGAAAACTGCTATCTGCAGGGCTCTTACCTGTGCTGACAGATGTTAGTTTTGTAAAGCAATTTGTCAGTGCTCTGACGAAAGACTTGCGCGTGGTCGGTATTTTCACTTGCTGAAGTCTGAACTGCTTTGAAGCAAATTAAAGTTGGACATATTTCATTGACAGTCATATCAAATTTACTCATTTGTTGCATATCACTCGCACAAAACGTATTTGTTACTTTATATAGAAAGCCGTTTGATAAGAATTTTTGTACTCAGTTTTTAACGTTTTATGCACAGGCCTTATAATGTAGATAGTTATAAGCCCATATTGTAATACTTTGTGGGCTGCCTTATACTCTTTATGGTTGGCAAAGAAGTTGTAATTACTGAAACAGCTTTTGTGACTCTTTATGTAGTTGTTTCTTCTGATGGGAAGTCAAATGAAGCTGGGACACAAGTCACGTGTGTATTGTTAAATGTTTGTCTCATAGTTGGCACAATAATGCCAGATTGTCTCAAGTTGTTACTCTTATTGTGACAAGCATTGAATCGTGTACTTATAAATATATTTAACAAAAACTTTGATATAGATTCACCTATTTTATACCGAACATTATGGCATATTTGATAAACAAAAAGAAGTGAGATTATGAAATGAAAATTCCAAATTATTGCTTATCTTAGAAGAGCCAGTTTGGTGAATTGAAATTGCATAGTTGAACTGTTGTTGCAAAAGCAATGGGAATTACTCAGGTGTAAGGGAGCCATGTATAGGTTGGAAATAGAATGTGCATTTAAAAGTTTGGAAAACCATGAAGAACATGGGGTCCTTAGCTGTTGCAGATGTTAACTGTGAACATAGTCTTTTTCCAGGGTACTGCAATTGAACCTTTATAGGGATACTTGTTCTGAATGTGTAATAAATGCTTAAAATTTATTTTGTTGTTCCTGTGGCAGCTTACAGCATTTGGCTTATTAAATTGCACAATTTGTTGAAACAGAGTCTTTTTCCAGGGTACTGCAATTGAACCTTTATAGGGATACTTGTTCTGAATGTGTAATAAGTGCTTAAAATTTATTTTGTTGTTCCTGTGGCAGCTTAAAGCATTTGGCTTATTAAATTGCACAATTTGTTGAAACAGACTGGTCCATTTGTACGCCTGTTATAGAGCAGGTGCGCTCACTCCAGTGACTTGGAGCCCATGTGGTAGGGGGTGCTAAGAGAATGTGGACAGTGATGATGTAAAGTGTGGCTGATAGATCACAAAGCTCTGCTATGCAGTTGCATTTCATTGTTCACTGCAACCGATAATGCTCTGCAGCGTGCCTGCCCATTTGATTATTCAGAGTGACAGTGCTCAGTGAGCTGGAACAGCCTCTTCTAGAATAGCATTACTGCCAAGCATGTTGAAAGTTTAGGTAGGGACTTAAAAGATAACCATTATGTAGTTTCATAATATTCCACAAGTATGATTTAGAAGATAAATGTTCTTGTTGGTATACTAAAAGGACTATAAATTAATTTTAACAATTTCAATAAAAACTCATTAAATTATTTTCTGCTTCCCAAGGTGATAAATGAAATATTTAAAAATGATTGACACCTCAGAGAAAGGCAGTAGAACGAGAGAAGCTGCATGGGTACCTATTTAGTTCGAAAGATACTATTCGGGAAGATATTGTTGATTATCTGTGGCTTCAAAGAAGTGGGTCAGTTCCGCATTATTCATCTAGCAGTTATAAAGTATGCCAGTTTGGAAAGATGTCGGTACATGCTTTCACGTCTGTGCACCCCCAATGTCAGATTGTGGCCATCCACAACTTGGAATTTATTTTTGATATATTTTGGAACTTCATCTGCGCCAATGTTGATGTCTCTTGCAGGTTCATTTCTGCTGACTCTTCACATTTGTCAAAACCTCTCATTGGATTTCTGTTTCTTTGCAGGAACCTCAGATGTGAGCTCATTATCTTTGAACTGTGGACACTTCCTTGCAACATAATTCCTATCTTGTGTAACTTTGTCTTTCTCAGTGCAGCCAAGAAATTTTAAGCAGTTATATTCAGGATTGAAAAATGTTGGGAGTTTGTGCATTATTTTCCACTTATTGTTTAAAAGTGATTTTGCTATAGTCTTTAAATCCATTAGAAATGTGGTTTTGCTCTTGTTCTTTTCTAGAAAAGAGCAGTTTAATTTTCCACAATACACACAGATAGAGAATTGGTGTTATGGAGTCTTGAGATATATCAAGCATTGTTTTTAAACACTGCCAGAAAACTTATTAAGTCTTTCAACTATTTTTTGTCAAGTATTGATTTTTCTCAGAGAAAATTGCAAGAACCTCAGACCACTGTGAATTGACTTACATGTCTAGTTTACTGTTCCATTATCTGTCCACAGATCCAGTCAACTTTTACAGACAATAATTTATTAATCACTGTACATCACTCTTACCATTGACACCTTCTCGAGTCTTGTGCTCCAGTGCGGTATTGACAAAGTGCTACTACAATATTTAGACCTGTCAGCAACAGGCAAGACTTTTTCCACAGTGTTGAGTAAACTTAATGACTGTAATATTTTTATTAGTTTGTGTCTAATATTTTCTCCAGTTTTTTAAATCTCAAACTCAACCCTAAAGTTTTCCTTCTTCACTGTTAATGTAATGTGCATCCACACCTGTGCAATTTGCTCTTGCAATATGAATCACACCGTAGAGCGATTGTTAGTGCCCCTCCTGCATCACTGAAAACATACCTCACCTGTCTAGAAACAGCTTCATGGTGACAGTCTGGTTTCCATTAAATTTCTCGAAAGGGTGGTTCACTGTGGTAGCAATTCCTTGACACCCTTCTTTGCTCCTGTGTCAATAATGAATTGTGCGTCTCGAAAAATACGTTTCCACATGCAGCTTCGAAAAGTAAAATGTCTTTGCTGACTAGATTAAGGGAACTTTTTTGCTGTGGCTTCCTTCAGATTTGAGGGGTCTTGAAGGTTTACATCTTGTAGTATTTAAAAAGTATTATACTAGTATGTCTAGTCTTGCACCCATGTTTTAACAATTTTGCAAGTCCCAGATTTGTCTTTTGGAAGAATACACTTTTTTACCTGCTACACGTGCCACTATATCTTTGATTTTTCTCCTTGCCATAGTACATATCCAAATGTCTTCGAAATTGGAAATTTCAATTTGATTTCCCACAATAATGTGAAATAACCATGTTTCAGCATACATGAAATTTTGACCATGGTGTTCATTTTATTGAAGCACTCTGAATTATGTTTACTCACAAAGGGAGGCCACAATGTTGGGAGCAAGGATTCATTTCAAACTTTGTACATCTTTAGTAGACCATTAAAACAACATAATGTGCAAGTAGTAAAGTGCGCTACTCTGATAATTCAGAGAAAATAGCAAGATATGTTTGATATGTATTACGTAATAGACATCTGTGCGTAGGAGCTGCATGCTAGAATTCATAGTGGTCCAGTGGTTAGCGTTCCAATCTTCGGAGGACGAACTTACATGAGGCGACACTTTTCCTCCCGCTCACACGTATTTTTAATCTGTTTTTTTTTTCATCACAGGTCATGTTATTTAATTTATGAAATGTGAAAGGTAATGAAATAAAAAAAATCGAGATCTTTTTGCATGAAGTTAAAGTGAATTTCATGTTGTTTGGCTACTTACTATTTTTAATTAAATTTAATTATTAGTACAAACATATTTATAACTATTGATGAATAAATGAAGAAAAGCATAGAAGTTTCCTGAAAATGTATGCCTGTCGTGATTTCTGAGATCCCTTATACGTGCAATCTGGTAAGGTACCCGGAACTGCTTTGTACCTCGACGTTTGGAGCTGCAGACACAGAGGCAGGCCCCATTTGGTAGTTAACCTGCCTAATGGTGAGACATTGCATACATAGCAAAAACGAATAGTGTAGGTGCATTTTTTTTTTTTAATATTACAGAATTCATTCTTGTACTACAAATATGGTGGTTTCTGTGGGAATTGAACTGTCACCTCATACACGTCTTATGAAGCTTGAACACTTACCACCTAACTTCCAGGAACTCTTTAATGTGCGACATTTTCACACACAGATACATCAGTTACATAATAGACATGTAAAACTTCTCTTGCAATTGCCAGAGTAGTGCACCTTACTACTTGCACATTGTTGTTTTAATGGCCTACTAAAGGTGTACAAAGTTTAAAGTAAATATGTGATTCCAGTGTCGTGGCCTCCCCTTGTCATACACTTATGTGATCACTCAGTCACTGCAAAGCATTTACTGAAGGCAGCAGAAACTTGACAATTAGCAACCAGTGGTCAGGCTTGTCATCCAGAACGTGCCACAATGCATAGTCATTAGGTGTAGATACCGTGGACAGTTTAAGCAGTTTTAGCCAGACGGTAGGGATTGAAACAGACTTCCACTTTACATGGACCTTCAGACATTCCAAGAATGCCCAGACTTCAGATTTACAGCTACAATTACAGCAGACCTGTAATTCCAATTAATACAATCTCGTTAATTGAGTGCAGGGAACATAATTTGATGAAAAGCATATAATAAGAGTGATATTGTCATTTAATTTTTTAGATAGAAAGCAGTTATGTGAGATGTCTGCAAGTGCGGACACATTTATACAAGAGGTAACAATTACTGTGCATGCATCTGCCTCCCCCCCCCCCCCCCCTCATGAACCATGGACCTTGCCGTTGGTGGGGAGGCTTGCGAGCCTCAGTGATACAGATGGCCGTACTGTAGGTGCAACCACAACGGAGGGGTATCTGTTGAGAGGCCAGACAAACGTGTGGTTCCTGAAGAGGGGCAGCAGCCTTTTCAGTAGTTGCAAGGGCAACAGTCTGGATGATTGACTGATCTGGCCTTGTAACAATAACCAAAACAGCCGTGCTGTGCTGGTACTGCGAACGGCTGAAAGCAAGGGGAAACTACAGCCGTAATTTTTCCCGAGGGCATGCAGCTTTACTGTAAGGTTAAATGATGATGGCGTCCTCTTGGGTAAAATATTACGGAGGTAAAATAGTCCCCCATTCGGATCTCCGGGCGGGGACTACTCAAGAGGACGTCATTATCAGGAGAAAGAAAACTGGCATCCTATGGATCGGAGCATGGAATGTCAAATCCCTTAATCGGGCAGGTAGGTTAGAAAATTTAAAAAGGGAAATGGATAGGTTAAAGTTAGATTTAGTGGGAATTAGTGAAGTTCGGTGGCAAGAGGAACAAGACTTTTGGTCAGGTGAATACAGGGTTATAAATACAAAATCAAATAGAGGTAATGCAGGAGTAGGTTTAATAATGAAAAAAAAAAAAAAAAAAAAAAAAAAATAGGCGTGCGGGTAAGCTACTACAAACAGCATAGTGAACACATTATTGTGGCCAAGATAGACATGAAGCCCATGCCTACTACAGTAGTACAAGTTTATATGCCAACTAGCTCTGTAGATGATTAAGAAATTGTTGAAATTTATGATGAGATAAAAGAAATTATTCAGATAGTGATGGGAGACGAAAATTTAATATTTATGGGTGACTGGAATTCGAGTGTAGGAAAAGGGAGAGAAGGAAACATAGTAGGTGAATATGGATTGGGGCTAATAAATGAAAGAGGAAGCTGTCTGGTAGAATTTTGCACAGAGCATAACTTAATCATAACTAACACTTGGTTCAAGAATCATAAAAGAAGGTTGTATACATAGAAGAATCCCGGAGATACTAAAAGGTATCAGATAGATTAAATAATGGTAAGACAGAGATTTAGGAACCAGGTTTTAAATTGTAAGATATTTCCAGGGGCAGATGTGGACTCTGACCACAATCTATTGGTTATGAACTGCAGATTAAAACTGAAGAAACTGCAAAAAGGTGGGAATTTAAGGAGATGGGACCTGGATAAACTGACTAAACCAGAGGTTGTACAGAGTTTCAGGGAGAGCATAAGGGAACAATTGACAGCAGTGGGGGAAAGAAGTACAGTAGAAGAAGAATGGGTAGCTCTGAGGGATGAAGTAGTGAAGGCAGCAGAGGATAAAGTAGGTAAAAAGGCGAGGGCTAGTAGAAATACTTGGGTAACAGAAGAAATATTGAATTTAATTGATGAAAGGAGAAAATATAAAAATGCAGTAAATGGAGCAGGCAAAAAGGAATACAAACGTCTCAAAAATGAGATCGACAGGAAGTGCAAAATGGCTAAGCAGGGATGGCTTGAGGATAAATGTAAGGATGTAGAGGCTTATCTCACTAGGGGTAAGATAGATACTGCTTACAGGAAAATTAAAGAGAGCCACTTGTATGAATATCAAGAGCTCAGATGGAAACCCAGTTCTAAGCAAAGAAGGGAAAGCAGAAAGGTGGAAGGAGTATATAGAGGGTCTATACAAGGGTGATGTACTTGAGGACAATATTATAGAAATGGAAGAGAATGTAGATGAAGATGAAATGGGAGATACGATACTGCGTGAAGAGTTTGACAGAGCACTGAAAGACCTGAGCCGAAACAAGGCCCCGGGAGTAGACAACATTCCATTAGAACTACTGACGGCCTTGGGAGAGCCAGTCCTGACAAAACTCTACCATCTGGTGAGGAAGATGTATGAGACAGGCGAAATACCCTCAGACTTCAAGAAGAATATAATAATTCCAATCCCAAAGAAAGCAGGTGTTGGCAGATGTGAAAATTACCGAACTATCAGTTTAATAAATCACAGCTGCAAAATACTAACGTGAATTCTTTACAGACGAATGGAAAAACTGGTAGAAGCCGACATCGGGGAAGATCAGTTTGGATTCCGTAGAAATATTGGAACACGTGAGGCAATACTGACCTTACGACTTATCTTAGAAGAAAGACTAAGGAAAGGCAAACCTATGTTTCTAGCATTGGTGGACTTAGAGAAAGCTTTTGACAATGGTGACTGGAATACTCTCTTCCAAATTCTAAATGCTATTTGAATCAAATCTTTCATTATAGGATAAAGTGAGTAACTACAACATTAGCAAGATGTCTTGCAGCCTGAAGAATGTCAAATTCATAAAAGTAGGTACAAAAGGAGTTATAATGCAGAAAAGATACCTCAACACGCATATTAAAAAGGCTTAAGAACTTGTAAGATCACCTGTGCAAAGCGAGAATGCCAAACCTACGGAGTAAACATTATGGACAAATTTCTTTCTGAAGTTGGTGTTACTGAAGATGTTGCCTTCTTTCAGTGGCCCTGTGAAAAACCAGCTACAATGAAAATGCTTCAAATTGTGAACATTGCAGAACGATTTGCCCCTTTAAAAAAGTTGTTGAAAGGTCTCTCTGTCCACACCTATGGCAGTGTTAGACAGCGTATTGATCTTTTTTATTGAAGGAAAATTAAAGGGGTGGTGGAATAATTCCACATTCTGATTTCTCGAAAGTTAAATCATCAAGTTTTAAAAGCAATTAATGGGAGCTAACTAAGGTTCTGAAAGCTGTGAATAAACAACTGTGATATCCATTATAATTCTGATAATAATGAACTTCATATAGGGTTGTACCTGAGTCTAGATATCATGACAAGTAAGCTGTTCTGCCTTTCACAAGGCTATTTGTTTTAATTTGTTTTCACCAACAAGGCCATACAGTTCTAATTCTGTCATTACTGGACTGATGAAGGAGCAAGCATATCAGTTTAAAACATGGATTCATTTTTGAGAACTTTCAGTTCCATGAAGGAGACTCACGATTTCCAGCTGCCTGGATCTTCTTTGTAGAAGCACACAGAAAGGGTGCAGTTGATGGAATCTGAGGTGATATAAAGAGGGATGTTATGGCTGAGTCTACTGCATGGCAGGAAACATGTATCTAGTGCAGAAATATTAGTTGCATCAACTATTGTGAGAAAATCACGTATTTTGTATGTTCCTACTAAAGAAATTGGTCAGCTTACTTTCAGCCTCAAGGCATGATGAAAACATGCAGAAAATTACAGAACATTATTCTTGCACTGTGTGAAGTGAGGTGAAATACCTCACTACATCTGTGTTATCTCAAATTCACCATTTACAGGTGACATCAGCACATATGTGTATCATTGGATGGAAATATCAATTCTGTTCCTGATATAGGTCAGCTTAGTGCCTAATCTGTTATGCCATATGTGGATGGTGAGACTGAGGGGTGTTCCATTCATCAGATGACTGCCTGTGCGATGCAGTAGATGCTGTGCAGTGAGCGCTCTGTTGTCCAGCAATCAGATGCTGTGTCGCCCATCTAATGCTGCAGTACAACACAACTACATTTAAAATATAAAAAAACTAATTTTGTACCCACCCATGTCATGGAAAGAGATGCTGGAACTGCTTGCCATTATTTTCCATGCATTTCTGACATCTACTCAAGAAATCATTAATCACACGATGTAATTCTCTCTGAGATACTGAATTAATTGATTCATGGATATTATCCAAGAGTTCCTTTATCGTGTGACGATTTATTGTGTCACTTTGTCCTCCAGTAAACTCCACAAATAAAAATTGCAAAGAGTTAAATCAGGACTTCTAGTGGGCCACATATTGTCACTAATCCCTCTTTCATCGAATACATAACAAATTCTGTGCAAAGAAACATTGGCCATATGAGCCCTTGCCAAATCTTGTTGAAAAAATGCAAAGCTTCGGTCTCTGTCACTCAGTTCATTAAAAAATGGTCGCAAAATGTTTGCACATGTCTTTCACTTGTAACTGGTCATTAAAAAAAATTGGGCCTGTTATTCTGTCACCACTAACAGCACACCACACTCCTATTTTCTGATCACGAAAGGGTTCCTCATGAAGCATAACACATCTACCTGCTTTGCCAATAGTTTTGGGAATTAGTATACCTGTGTAAATGAAACCAAGCTATGCCTTTCACCATATCCAATTGTTTTAAAACCCATTAGCAATATTTAACTCGGTGCACAGGATAATCGGATTGTAACTCTTGTACTATTGATACTTTATAGGGCCTTAGCCCAAGCAGATTAGCACCTCTTTGTACAGAGGTGCATGATATTTGTGTTTGCTGCGAAAGACATTTAAAGGACTTTTAAGGGGAATTTTCCAGGCGGTATGCAATGTCATTGAGATGAGCTTCACACAAAATTTTTTCACTAATTTGTGAACTGCTTTATGACTCAGAACTTGAACACCTGGAAACTTCTGTTCAAACACTCTCCGTACAGTACAAGCAGACTCTGTATGCACATACAAATTGTAAATAAACACTCATTGTGGAATAGAATAATTTGCTCTTGTCATTGCCGTGTTCGCAAACTTCACTGTTACACTCATGGTGGCTGTTTCATTGCTTGAATGTCAGTAGCCAACAAGGCGCATATGTCCTTATGGCCTCCAGGCTAAAACCCACAATACCTGGGGCAGGAAGTCATCATATAAATGGAACACCCTGTAGTTCCCCACTGCAGATTGCCAATGTCACTGACTTACACACATGTTAAATTTACAAGGAAACATAAATCTTAGACATCTCTGTATGGCTGGATGTCCCAGGTGAGTGTGTTACAGCTGATGAAACTGACACAGTTTGTTTTATCTGAATCAACACATGGCAAGAAAGGTGAACTGATTTTTGCTTTTGGGTTTTTGGGGTACAATATGTGTTAAGTAGTATACGATAGGCTTCTTTTATATTTAATGTTTAATTATGAATGAAACCTAATAAAGTAATTGTGGACATCACAACAGCATCTTTTAGTGAAGTGTGTGCATTATCAAGGGGTTGCCTAGTAAATTAATGGAATTATTGCACTGCAAAATAATGTAATTGGCATGGCCGAGTAAAATTTAGGCATCGCCCTAAGGTGCTGCAAGATTCCAGAGAAGATGGTCAAACCAGCTAAGCGAGTTATGCAGTATGACATGCTATTTCTGCAGAAACTAGTGCTCTGGCACTGAGGCAGTTACTTCACACTGTTGCTGAGCCGGATCCAAGGCATGGAAGTATCAACACAGCAGAATTGGCGTTAATGGTGATCATTACCTAATGTTCAGGCTAAGTTTCTTTTACAACTTAAGTGGAAGCAACCAGTGCTGTAGCAAAACAAGCAAGGAGGAGGTCCGCATAAATATTTCTCATTTACAGCTAATGGTACTTCAGTCCACTGGCATCCAGCTATGAGGTGGGATCTATGATGGTCCACAGCCTTTGTTTCTACTGCTCTTAAAGACTTCCATGGGTATGGTCATTCTTCTGTGCTACTAGCCAAGGCCCTGTGCTTGTGCAGTGTCCAGTGGAAGGAGACCAGACAGCGAGGTCATTGGTCTCATCGGATTTGGGAAGAATGGGGAAGGAAGTCGGCCGTGCCCTTTCACAAGAACCGTCCCGGCATTTGCCTGGAGCAATTTAGGGAAATCACGGAAAACCTAAATCAGGATGGCCGGACGTGGGATTGAACCGTCGTCCTCCCGAGATAGATGGAAAACTGCCTTAAAAACCATCCACAGGCTGGCCAGCACACCAGACCTTGACACTAATCCGCCGGATGGATTCGTTATGGGGACTGGACGCCTTCCCACTCGGGAAGCAGTGTGTTAGACCACACAGCTAGCCGGGCAGGCTTGGGGCCTCTTGATGGCCTCTACTTCATGACTGGAAGAGTGCTTCTGCTCATCAGCTTCCACTTGTGTTGGAAAACTACTGGGCTGCCTGCACCATTCACATGGGCCAACTCTACTGCTTGGCGCTGCTCCTTCTGCATGAATTCTATAACGTGGTCATGCTTGCCCTGGTCGCCTGCTCCCGAGACTGCTAGCAGCCACTGGTCCATGTGTGTGACACAGCAGTTCAGCTCTTTGGGGTTGGTAACCTTGCAGTGTTGCCGGTGTTGATGCTGCTGGTACCACTTCCTTCGCTGCTGCTCACCTGCGGCTGCGAGCCATGTTCTGATCAACATTTACCTGAGCAGGCATGCACTATCAACACCCTGTGGGCACTGGCTGTTTGGAGTAATGTCATCTGTCATCTGTATTCTGAATAATAAATATATTGTTTGTTGATACTGTTTCATTTGCACCGCATCGGGCATCTAGCAAGTGCCCACTCACCACAACACTGCCCTCCCATGCACTGGGTGGTGGTTTGTCAACATCCAGGCCTCAGTCTGTGCACATCACCACCAGCACAACAGCCAGTGAGCCCACCCATTACACCTGGTGCCTGACAAGTCTGTCACCTCTACACTTCAGTGACGGGGGAACCCAACAGCCACCATCCGTGGAGAAGATGGTACAACTACTGCAGGACGGGGTTTCATCAACATGCAGTGTGGTGAGTGCAGTGGTTTTATCATGTTATTGTTTTTTTTTTCCTTTTGACAGGTGTTTAATTGTGATTGAAGCTATATGTATAGTACAAGGGAAGTGAATACAGATAATGATCTGAGATTATGTGTGTAATGGAATGGACAATATATTTTGGTTTGAGTAAGGGGTATGGCTCATTATAGTCGTAAGAAGACATTCAAGTGGAAAGCTACATTGCAGTAACTGTTATGCTAGTAGTGTACTGAAGTGTCCTCATCATAGTTTTATTTTGTTCTTTTGTTGGGTTTTATGTAATTATTAGAGGGTCAACCATGTGATTTTTGATACCACAGGAAACTATCCTATGAACTGAAAAGCATTTGACTCTGTACCATGTCTAAATTTGTTGTACATGGTATCAAATGAAATTTTTGACTGAACTGAGGATCTTTTGGTAGAGAAGACAAAACATGTTATCTTGAATGGAGAGTCATTGAGTGCCCCAGGGAAGTGTGTTGAGACCCTTGCTGTTCATGCATCAGTGGTGTGTTGGAGCGAAATGCAGTTTGCATACCTTCACATGCCTGTGTTTCATGTGCAACTGCTGGAAGTTTCAGTGTCGTATGTCTGTTGTTGAATGCTGTATTGAGTAGAACGTTGTGTCACACAGTTTGTGAATTTCGAGATGGCAGAGTCAGAGAAGCAACATGTCTGCATTAAATTTTGAGCAAAACTTGAGAAAACCTTTGCAGAAAAACACCAAATGATGCAGAAAGTCTGTGGTGATGAGTGCTTAAGCTGTACTTGGTGTAATGAATGGTTCACATGGTTTAAAGATGGCCAGACAGAAGATAAGATAAAAGTGACCATCATTCAGGATGCCCTTCAACATCTACTGATGATGCTCATGTCAGGTACATCAATAAAATTGTGTGTATCAATCAAAGATTGAATCTCTGAGAGATTGCAGAAGGCTGTAACATTTCAGTTGGATCATGTCATAAAATCCTGACACAGCATCTTGGAAAGCATCGTGTTGCCGCCAAGTTCATCCCACAGCTCATGAGTCAAGATCAGAAAGACCTTCGCCTTGCAATCTGTAAAAAGCTTTTGGATCGCACAAATGAGAATTAAATGTTCCTTGAGAGAACTGTAACTGGTGATGATATGTGGCTATACAGTTGTGATGTTGAGACCAAGGTTCAGTCTTCTCCATGGGTCCTTTTCCAAGACCAAAAGAAGCTCATCAGATTAGATGAAATTTCAGAGCCATGCTGATAGTTTCCTTTGACTTTGAAGGATTAGTTCATCATGAATTTGTGACACAGGAACAAACTGTTAATCGATGGTACTATTAGAATGTATTGCAGCACCTGTGAGAAAATTTGAGAAGGAAATGGCCTGAAATGTGGCAAGACATTTCGTCACAATAACGCACCTATACATTCATCCCTATTGGTGCGTGGCTATCGCACAAAAAACAAAATCGCTGTGCTGCTGCATCCACTGTAGTCTCAAGACCTGGCCCCCTGCAGATTTTTTTTTTTTTATTTCTAAAGTCAAAAACCCCATTGAAAGGATGAAGATTTACATTGATAGATGAGATAAAACAAAATTTGTAGATGGCACTTTGCTCGATCCAGCAAAAGGGGTACCAAGACTGCTTCCAGAGATGGAAACAGTGTTGGGAGCGGTGTAGCAATTGTGGAAGAGAGTATTTTTAAGGAGACCATGCACAATAACTAAACAGGTAACCATTCAAAAAATGTATGGACAAAGTGCCAGAATTTTTTGATCAGACCTCATACTGTGAGAAAAAGGCTACACAAATATTCAGTCAGATCTTGAAGAGATTTCAAAGTGGTGCAAAGATTGACAACTTTCTTTTAAAAAGATATAAAGTTGTGCACTTCACAAAAAAGCACATAATATCCTATGATTATAATATCAATACATAACAGTTGGAACCAGTCAATTCATACAAATAGTTTGGAGGGATATGGAACGGAATGGCCACATGGCTCAGCTGTTGGTAAAGCAGGTTTTTTGACCTGTGGGAGAGTGTCATGAAGATGATAAGAACTTAACTGGCACACTCTTGAAGACAGGCACAAACTATCCTGAGAAAGCCTACGTACAAAGTTTCAAGAACTGGCTTTAAATGATGACTCTAAGAATACGCAACAATACTCTGCATATTGCTCCTATACAGATTGTGAGGACAAGATTAGATTAATTATAGCACACACAGAAACATTTAAACAGTCATTCTTTCCACACTCCATATGTGAATGGAGTGGGAAAAACCCCCAAGTAATTCATACAATGGGACATACCCTCTGCCATGCACTTGGCAGTTGTTTGCAAAGTATGGATGTTGATGTAGCATTTTGTCAGCTGAAGTGGCTCAGTTGCAAGAAAACAATGTGAATATGTTTTTAGGAAGTACAGGTTCAGAAAGAAGATCAGGCAGCATTAGGAGAGTAAGAAAAAGTTGAAAAGGAAGTGAAATGAGATTGGTATTTTGCTGCTGCAGAAGAAATGGATGAGAGGAAGAAAGAATGGGATGGTTGGTGAGAGAAAAACAGCAACTATGTTTCTCTAGCATTAAAGAAGTATTTTGAGGAAGTGTAAGGAATTAAGAAACAAGAGGGCTTGCATGAGAGCTGTGGAAGGAAACAGCCCAGTGACTAGTTTGCCTGATGACACAATATATCCAAATGTCATTGACCTAGTTAATTCTATTGACAGTTTGAGAAATGAGGCAATTGGCAGGATGATTTCATGACTCGTGAATGAGATGTCTTAGGTCAGAAAGAGAGCATAGCAATGAGGAAGTTCCTGTAAGTGTACTCAGTGTATGGTGTACTGATGTTGTTGAAGATAAGGAGAGTAGTGTAGAATTATTAACCTAAGTATCTTGTGAAAATGTGGAATCTGAATTAGCCATAGAGCCAGATGAAATAAGTGTGAGCTGTACTGAAGTAAATGAGTGTGTGAGAAGCAACATGGGTGATTTAGGTACAGTAACATCTATGTCCACGGGTGATAAAGGTTATTGTTTTGAGGCTGTGGAACGTGGACAGGATGTACAAAGAAGTACATGTGGCACTGATTTTTTGTGTTGTGCAGAGAGCCCCTGCAGACAGTAATTTTGCTGTAGATACTGTGGAGGATGCACAGTGTGGCATGCCCGCACTCCAACCGCGTGCTGATACTGTCGATGCCATAGAGTTATTACTGCCGCAGCTCTCACAGTGGAGTTGAGACACGATGCGCGATGACGTAGGTCCCCGTTGGTGAACGGGAGACAGAAATGCGAACTCGTACAATGGATGCTTCTTCTGATTTAAGATTGAATGATTCATTGCCCGGATATGCAGTAGTTGTTAAATCTTATCTCATCCGCATCGTACACACGACCAACTGCGAAGAAACATTGTAATTATCAGTCTTCTCGTACGTTGTTGGCTCGTTGCTATGGAGTTGTTGAGCCTATATGAAGCGAGATCCACAGATACTTTTTGATCACGTCTGAGTGTACCTACGCTGTAATGTTAAAAAAATGTTCAAAAGTTCTCTTTTCAATTAATGAAGCAGGTATTTTGATATTCAGATTAAATTGTCCCTGCTGAACAGTCGTTGGTTAACTATCATTGATCAAATCACTTAATAATGTAGTCCACGCTCGATATTTCACTTGGAACAAACAGTTTATTGTTCCTTGGCCACTAAATACTTTATAACTTTTGCACCACATGCACACGCAGTTGGTTGGTAAAGTCAGTTCTATTAAAATTAAGTTTCTTGACAATTACGACAACTTGACTCTTCAGCGTAATTGTATTATCTTCGTGAAGTCATGTAATTGTGTCCTACTCGAGACTAACTGAGTGTAGTCCTTTGATATACTATCCACTCTTCTTTTAGTTCCAACTACTTGAAAGTCAAGTCCAATATTCACTAGTTTCATCAATAAAGTTCAATTAACCCGTTAGGCATGGTTAAACGTGTCTATCAGTTTCTGTCTCTGCTTAGAAAATCAGTTTCCGAAGTTCGTGAATCAAGTTATGCA
The DNA here is from genome assembly GCF_023898315.1 of Schistocerca nitens. Lineage (NCBI taxonomy): Eukaryota > Metazoa > Arthropoda > Insecta > Orthoptera > Acrididae > Schistocerca > Schistocerca nitens. The sequence continues at coordinate 851,524,567 of NC_064617.1, forward strand.
AGAAACACTTCTGAACGCAAAACAATCTCATCACATTCCGTACTCTCAATAACTAAGACAAGAATTGTTCTCGCACATCTTTACAGGACGAAAGCCAACAAGCGACTTCTTCTGTGAAAGAGTATTGTAGGCGCATTGAATTTCTTCGTGGCACTTACAACTCTCATCCACATAAAGTTATCTCTGACTAACATCATCTTGGACTTAGCTTTCAAGATATTAATTGCAATTATCATTTGGATATTTGTCCATTAATTAAATCTGAGATTTCTTCCTTCTCTTTTCATAGCAAAAACTCTCAGTGATGTATAATGTTGTTGTTATCAAAACTTCTTGGAGTTAGCTTATCGGCAAAGATGTTGTATTTGCCAAGATAACTCTTCCCTACTTCATATTATGATATCCGACTTAATTGACTTTAAGGGGGTCATTGGGGTGTTATACTTGCCCCCCGGACGATGAAGTGGGTATTTCATTCCTACTTCGAAGTCCTTACTTAGTTCGGGTCCTTATTTTGGGTTTTCCATTCTCACACACATTTACAAATTTGACCTGTACACCATTCATAGATATACATTGATCTTTACACAAAATGAGCCTAATGTTAATAACTTAAATAATTCATTTTATTGCATTGTTGTCGTCGCATCATCGCACTGACACTGCGACAGCACTGGACCATGTGGGCTGCGAGACATGGCCGAGTTCAAAGCCTGTTCTTCCACTCCAAACCGCTGGCGATGCAGCTACTGCATCAGATCGTACAATGCAGCGATTACGATCCGATTGTCACCGGTCAAGGGTTGATCTCGTTGTCCTGTGGTGATGTCAGCAATAGACTGCACCACAGCTTAGCGCAGCCTGCAGCTTGGATGTCTGCAACATCACAGTTGAAAATCTGAAACACTTATTACACTCCCTCTCTTTGTGCACACACACACACACACACACACACACACACACACACACACACACACACACACACAACATTAATGGTTCACTGTTTACTAACGACAGTATATTTTGTTTCTGCCTAATAATGTCATTCAATAGTTTGAATAGTGTCTGATTATTCTAAGGGAACTTCTTTAGTTTATTATTCATGGATTGTTCACACTATTGTCACTTAATTTTGATTACGTCATTTAAAATAGTTCTCACTATTTGGTACCTTCATGGTTACTTGGTCTCTTTCCCCAAAATAAGTGATCTTATTTTAAAATTAATCTCCTATCCACATTAATCCTGATTGTAGTTCTCATTGTGCTTGCGTGTGTACATGCGGTGCCTTTGTTATCACAAAACATGTTAACAATATTCCAAATAAACATTCATCTTAATTTAAAACAAATACATAATTAATCAGCTAAATTCCAATATATTACTCTTTTTTTATGGTTTGATCAATTAATAACTCAATTGAACTTATATTCATTAATTAATTCATCTCATCTTAATTAAACTTAATTAAGAAAACACTAACGATTATGAACTATTAATTTACTAAACTAAATAGAAAATATGAATAGTCTTGATCTTCTCTTGCTTTACAAATCTCTTGATATAAAATTCTTTCTTATGAATTAACTAAAATATCTTTTTTAATTCAAAATGAGGATAAATTCCTTTTACTTTTCTATGTTCTTCGTCTCTGAGATGGTAACTTCCAGCATGAGGTATCTGAATAATTTGATAAGGTCCATTATACAGATTACACCACTTCTTATTCAGTCTCTTTTTCCTTGATGACTTAGGATGATTTCTTAATAATACAGCATCATCTACTTTATAGGTGATTACTACTCCTAGTCTCTTATCAAACTGATTCTTGCATATTTTAGCCTTATGTTTTAATCTTGAGTATGCCTTACGTATTATTTCCTGGTGATTTCTTTGCTTCTGATTTATAGATGGTAAAGTACCAAGCCAATTATCATTACTCTGTTTATGAAATAAGATTTCACTTGGTGAATAACCAGTCGATAGGTGTGGTAGCTCGTTGTACATGGTTTCAAAACTATCTATCAGCTCCACCCATCGATGGTGTTGTTTGCCCACATACATTCTTATAAACCTATTGAATTCTCGAAATATCCTTTCTATTGGGTTCCCCGATGGGTTGAAGTGAGATATGAATACATGAGGCACTCCCCATGTCTTCATAGCCTCACACCACATCTTACTTCTAAAGTAAGAGGCATTATCGGAAATTAACCTCGTCTGTTTACCTATGTTCACTAAATAGTCGTCTTTGATTTTCTTTAACATCGGTTTAACATTAGTTGATCGTAGCGGATACAATTTCACATGTTTCGAGAATAAATCGTACATAGCAAATACATACTTAAAATTCCCCTTGGCTGTTGGAAAAAGTCCACATGCATTGCATGATACAATACTCAGTGGTTGCTTAGGCACTATGGGATGCAAAACGCCTTTAATACCATAATTAACTGGTTTTGCTCTTTGACATATTTTACATCTTTTTAGTATCTTTTGAGCTCTCTTTAATAAATTTGTATAAAAACATAATTCCTGTAGTTTCATAATGCATTTCTGATCTCCAAAATGACCCCAACGGACATGAGTAAACCATAAAATAGGATCAACATACTTATCAGGAATACATATCTTCCACCAATCTCTCTCACTTTTTCGATAAAACAACACACCTTCTTTTATTCTGTAGTGATTCTTAATCTTATTATTCTTGCCAGTACTTAAATTACTTATAATTTCTTTCCATCTACCCTTTGCATTTGTCCCAAATGGGAACACATCTCACTTACTTCCTTAGTATATGGAACAGTTTCAAATATCATTATCTTAAAATCTACGATCCGTTCTTCTTCAATTTCACCGGACTTAGGTAACACTAATGCCCATCGTGTAAGTCGTCCATGTAACATTCAACTTGAGATAAGAAAAGTGACAGCTTTGTGATCACAATATATGACTATTTTCTTACCATATAAAGTATCTGAATTTCTTCAATGCCCATATTATCGCTAATACCTCTAATTCAGTTGTACAGTATGAACGTTCACAATTAGAGAGTGTTCTACTAGTAAAAGCAATTATTTTAATGGAATCTACATTAGTTTCGTCATCCATCTGAAATAAGGTAGCCCCCAATCCTGTCTCTGATGCATCAGTTGCGATGAAAAAAATCCTCTTCCATTCGCGGATGGTGCAGCAGCGGAGCATTAAGTAGAGCACTACGTATTTCATCAAAAGCTTGACTACAAGCATCAGTCCAATGCCATGGTATATTTTTTCGTAACAATTGTAACAGGCATTCTTTATTCAATAACTGGTGTGAGATGAATTTTCCGAAAAAGGACACTAATCCCAAGAATGATTTCTACTGCTTCCTATTGATAGGATATGAGCAGTTTCTAATTGCATCTGACTTCTTGGGGTTTGGCACTATTCCCCCTGGTGTAACTATATGACCAAGAAATTTAATTTGATCTCTATCAAATTTTGATTTAGCCAAATTAATTGTCACTCCACATTCCAAGAATTTTTCAAATACCTGATTTAATAATTCAAGATGTTCTGCCCACGTTTCCGTGGCAATTAGTAAATCGTCTACATAAACCGTAACTCGTTCCAATAGATCTGGACCAAGCACTGAGTCTAGTACTGCTATGAATACACCACCACTAATGTTTAACCTAAATGGCATTACCTTAAATTGATAGCTTCTTCCAAAATAAATAAAAGCGGTGTATTTTTGTGATTCTTTAGAGATCTTTGTTTGCCAATATGAACTCTTGAGATCGAGGGAGGTCAGAAACTTCACTCCATGGAATTTTGCACGAGTTCAAGATTTTCTGGACGAGTCCTCACTGGTTTGATAATTTTATTGATATCCCTCGCATCTAAGACTAAACATATCTCTCCATTTGGCTTAGTTACAGCTAAAAGAGGGCTGGAGTACTCTGACTCTAGTACCTCCCGCTGCAGAAGTCGAACACGTGCCAGAACAAATGGATGTGGTCAGCCCATAGAGGGCTCCGCGTCCGCGGCGGCTATTCCGCGCAGCGAGGGCGCCACCGTCACGCCACGTGCAGACAGCGGCCAATAGCCACTCCCTCCGGTTTTGTATATAGGGACCCGCTCTGCCCTAGTCCAGTCAGTCTGGTACTCGCTCTGGATTGCGTCTATATCTCGGCGGTACTGCATTCTGGTCGTTGCTCGTTGTTGACGTTTGCCTGGCTCTGGTTCCGAGTGGATTTACTGTTGGTGTTTGGTGTTGTGGTTTCTACAAGCCTCCATTGTTTATTTCTTCCTTGTCGTGTCAGTCATAGTTGGTCATTGTCGGTTGTCATTGGTCTGTCATCCGACTTGTCCTTGTGTTTACCCGGTGGTGCATGCTCCACCGCTGGCGGTTTCCCCGCCTGGCGGCTCCGATCCACCCAAGGCGTTCCCGCGGTTGGTTTTGGTTACTACATCTGACGTTGAAGTTTCTATAATACCCCAGTCTAACATCTTTATTTCCTTCATCACTGCTTCTCTCTTTCACCAAGGGACTGAGTATGTTGTCTTACAGAATGTATTATGAGGGTAGGTTTCAATGTGGTACTCGAAGTTTTTAATTATTCCTGGCTTTTTATTAAATACAGGTAGATATGATCTTAACACTTCTCTTAACTCTATCTACTGCTGAATTGATAAGTATTCTGATTCCCTAACCTTTTCATCAATGCTCAACATCACGGTTTCAACCTCGGTTAATTTATCATGGTCATCACCTATGTAATGCACAATATTCATCGGAACATAATTGACAGTCAAATGTTGACAATATTTTCTTAAAATAATTCTCTTCTTTCTTAACATTATCTTCAATCTCTTATCGTTAACAGTTAACGTACAAACACCTTCCTTAATGTCCAGGATTGCACTATGTTCATATAAAAAATCCATTCCCCAGATACACGGTGTAGTCATTTTAGATACTATCAAGAAAGTACATTCCAATTTAGCTTCTTGTAGCTCTACTGTTACCCACACTTGTTTAATTATTTTTTGCGCTTTAGCGCTAAAAGCCCCCGAAACGGTACATCCTGACACTGGTAAAGTGAGTAGTTTCTGTTGCCTACTAACCATATTTAAACAATCACTTGTCATTACACTGACCGTTGCACCTGTGTCAATCAGAATACTTAAAGGAATATTATTAATCTTAGCATCTACTATAGCCTGTAAAGTAAATTCTTCCTTGCTGCTTCAGCCCTTGGTTCTTTCATTAACTCGTCTCTGATGTCAGAGCCATTATTATAATTAAGGACATTGATTAACTCATGAAGTTTGCCTCCCTCCTCATAACCAGCCATCCACAAGGAAGGCCTAAAATGACTGGCTCTCATTTGACCGCCCGTCACTTAGGTTCCTCGGTGGTTCGTGTATTTCAACTAAATGTACTTCATTCACCTTTTGAGGGTACATGTTGTCTCCTCTTACATTTCTACTATCCGGTAATAGTATAGGTCAATTAGAACTACAGGAGTTGCCTGTAGTATTGGGATTATTCCAATCTACATTAGTCATTTGGCATGTTCCCCATCTAGATTTGCTCGGAGGCTCCATAGGAGCACAGTTATTCTGTCGGCCATCGCCACAACATTGGTGGTTTGGTGACTGCCGCCCCCCCCCCCCCATACTTTCTTTTCCTATTCATTGCTACTACATTTACTCTTTGGAATTTATTTTGTCCTTGCACTTGGTTATTGTTCAGTGCGAAAGCACCTTTAGGATGATTATAATTTGAATTCCAGTTTGGACTGTCCTTTGGCCTGTGATCACTTTGTGCGCTACCATTTTTAAAGTTCTGGTTATAGTTGTTAAAATTCTTATTATTATTTGACCTATTTTGATTCCATTGATTGTTATTACCGTTATTACTATTATAATTAATGTTGTTGTTGTGCCATTGTCTGGCATCCTCCATTAACATGTCAATTACTGATAAAAACTGTTCTACGTCAAAGTCTGGTGCATGAATAAGCTTTTCCCTTATATTGAACGGCAGCCTGCCCTTCAATATACAGATTACTTCACGACTTGAAATGGGTTCCAGTCCAATATCTAGTTTCATTTATATAACGTTCAAAGTATTGTCTTAACGTTTCTTTCTTAGGGTTTTAAAATTCGGGTTGGTAAACTTCCTTCCGCAAACGTTCTTGACAACTCAAGGACCAATATTTCGCCAAGAAAAGCCTTTCAAATTCTGAACACGTATTATATGTTTCACTAATTTTCGCAGCCCATAACGCAGCTTCTCCTGTGATCTTAGACACGATAAATTGTATCTTATCAAATTCAGTCCAGCTGCACGGAAATATTCTCTTAAATGAGTTTATGAACACTTTCAGATTGATATTGTTTTTCTCACTAGAGAATGTGGGAAACAGCCTACTCTTAAAGATGCTGTGTTCTACCTTTAGAGAAGAAACACAGCTTTGTTGGACATACGGATCATCTTCTACTTCCCAATGTGAATTTACTTCCCACGGATCACTAGCAAAGGTGTTGGACTGCATACATGGACGCTTCGTCTCACAGTTGGATTTTATTTGACTACCTACATATTCATTTTCTGGTTCTGCGTCACTATAAAATTGTTGCTCGGATGTTTGAGCAAACCGTACATGACAATCATGCACAGCTTTATTTTTAATTTGATGACATTCATCAACAAAATTATTTGTCAAATCTTCTAATCTTTTACTCTGACTAATTATATAGTTATTGATCTTCTTAACCGTATTCTTTTCAATTTCATTCAGATGTTCTGTCATATTACTATAATTATCTGTCAAGGAATTAACCCTTATCGATATGATATCACACTGTTCCGATAAATTACCAAAATTTTCTTGCAATTTATCTATACAATCAGTAATTTTAATTTCCTGTTTTTCTTGTTTAGTTAATCTAGACTCGACATCTTCCAATTTATTATCCACTTTGACCTTTTGATCAACAAATCTAGCTTCAACATTCTCTAACCGGTTAGCTACTTTAACCTGCTGTTCAGCTAATTCAGAAAATTTACTACTGAAAAATGCTTACTGTTCTGAAAATTTAATAGCTTGCTGTTTGACTACTTCAGAAATTTTACTATTCAAGGTCACTTGCAGTACTGCTTGCTGTTCGGCTAATTCAGAAAATTTACTATTGAAAGATGCTTGCTGTTCTCAAAATTTAATGTCTAATTTTATTTGTACTTCAGCAAATTTTTCACCCAACATATTCAGTTTTGATAACGTTACACTGAGTATGTCTACACTTCCAGAGCTGTTCAGTGCGACATTCATTCTACATTCACCCTCTCTAACATCAGAATTATTATCTTGTAATTCTACAACTTTATCTTCTGTTCTAAGCCCCGATACACTCGGTATCGCTTTTTTGTCTGGTTCAGTAAATGTTTCACGTCCTACATTGACAATATTTCTATTACCTTCTTCCTGTTCTGACAAATCACTAGTCTCCTCCCCTGATTCAGGTATTCTCTTATCTATATCACTACGCAGTCTCAAGTTTATTTTAGGCATCACGATAACTACAGAATACAAGCACAGTGAAATCTCAATTATAACTACGGTACAAAGTCTACTCTATAATACTCAAAGGATCACTTATTTTGTGGATTGCTTACTTTTCTCTGTAGTTATAAATTGTCGTGGCATGGATGTGATCACTGTCACATTCTCCAATGCGCTGCGTCGTTCTGCATTTAGCTCACTCCAAGTCGTGGAGCGTTGGCTGCATAGTGGAGGAGTCAGCCCCCCATGTCGTCTCTGCATTCGTCGTTGAGAAGAAACGTTGGAAGGTGTGACGTCTGGCGTTGTTGACTTCAGTTCTGTGAACAAACAATGTGTAGCTGTTGCCCACAAATACCACGTCGTCTTTTCAATGATCCGACTAGCGTCGTCTTCTTGATGAGGCGTCGAGTGGCATCTTAGGTGCTGTGTTGTCTCCCAGATGAGGCGGCAGCTGGCGTTGTCGAGCCCCACATTGCAGGCACCAAAATGGTGTGTAGCATCCCCGCACTCCAACCGTGTGCGGATATTGTCGACGCCGTAGAGCTGTTACTGCCTCAGCTCTCGCAGTGGACTTGAGACAGGATGCACGGTGACGCAGGTCCCCGTTGGATATTTGTCCATTAATTAAATCTGAGGTTTCTTCCTCCTCTTTTCATAACAAAAACTCTCAGTGATGTATAATGTTGTTGTTATCAACACTTCTTGGAGTTAGCTTATCAGCAAAGATATTGTATTTGCCAAGATAACTCTTCCCTACTTCATATTATGATATTCTGTCTTAATTGACTTTAAGAGGGTCGTTGGGGTTTTATAACAGGAAGCTATTGATGAAGTTAGTTACATTGCAAATATTGTGGATAACAAAGTGTACACTCCAATCAGAATTATTTTGTGATTGACATTTCTCTGAATAGAGTGGTAGGGGCCAGACACAGCAGTTTCTGGGGCTCCATGCATCCATGTGACACAACCTGTGGGGTTGGGAGAGGGTCACAAGGGCGGAAGTGAAGGGGAAGGAGCACTTAAGTATGCAGTGATTTTTGCTTTGTGGCACTACAAAAATACTTTTATGCCAGTACAGCAAACGTATATCTGTTGCTGAAGTTTGTCTTTAGTAAACATTTTAGATTATGCACAAAAATATTGAAAAAAGTCAGATTCACAATATTTATCACATAATCACAAATAAACTGTTTGATTAAAAGATTTGATTCTTTTGCAATTTATAGTGTAATATTGAACCTTACGTTTAGTGATCATTGTTATTACGATGTTTTGAAACTAAGGAATCTATGGCAGTTTATCTGGAGAGCTTATTGTTGAGGGGACTTTAGGTCTGAGGAGGATTACTGGGTTGGTTGCACCAATAATCACACCCATTTAGCAATAGTTCATTTATTAACCTTAACACATACAAGGATCACAAAGAACTGAACTGAACATGGCAGAACAGCCAAAGATAAAGCCTAGAGTGCAAAGATGAATGAATATTGATGTTGGTGTCGATTTCATTGGTGACACATAGACCCCCCCCCCTCCCCACAGTACAGAGTACTCTTGAGAGGGCAGGGGGAGGGGGGGGGGTTGCCGCATCGGCAGGGGTGGTAGTGGGTGTGGCGACCACACGAAGCACGTCCAGGTCGACGTCTGGCGGGAGAGGAACACATTTCACTAGGTGGCAGGGAATGGTGTAGGTTGTGTCGTGAGCACTGGATGAAGAGAAACACACGATGAATAATGTAAAATCGCACAGTGTTATTGAGATGTCGTGGATTATGTCCAGGGCGACAGGTACAAACACCTCGAGTGAGGGCACGTTCAAGATGGTGGAAGGGGGACCGCGAGTGAGAAACCTCGACAGGGCAAGGCAGGCAAAGGTGGAGAGGTTGAAGGCACCAGCGAAGGGACCTGGCAGTAGGTAAGTTCACGTGGGGAGCATTTGGTCACTTGACGGAGTGTGTGAGACCGGAGCAGAGGGCTAGGTTGGAGGAGAGCTCGACGATTGGAGCTGGAAGTCACTCGATCAAGAGTGTAAGTTCGACGTGGAGGGAGTGGTCAGAGCGTCGTGAGCCACGACAGTGAGTGGCGTGGTCGTGGCCTGAAGGGGGGGTGGAAGAAGGCTCAACATGAGCGGGCTTAAGTCTGTTGAGAGAGACTATAACAGCTGAATATTTCATCTGGATGTCATAGGTGATGGCTGAGCGCCACAGAACTCGGTACGGGCCAGTATATTGAGGTTGGAGGGGAGCACGGACAGTGTCATCTCGGAGCATGACATACTCGCAATTGCAGAGATTTCGGGACGTGAAACTTAGGGCGGGAATGGCTGGCGGGCGGAGGGATATGGAGGTTGATGAAGTGGTATCCGACGCAGTCCACGAAGGAAGGTAAGTCACACTGAGGGAGAGAAGCGGAAGGGCTCACAAGTTCGCCAGAGAGAACAATGTTCTGGCTATATACGAACTCAGCTATTGTGCCTTCGAGGTCTTCCTTATAGATCACACGAATGCTGAGTAGCACAAGGGGAAGGGCCTCCGCCCATAGAGAGTTGTGGCATCGAAGAGCCGCCTTGAAATTGCAGTGCCAGTGCTCAACTAGCCCGTTACTTTGCGGGTAATATGCTGCGGTACTGATGTGCCAGATGCCGCAATTGTTACAAATCCCATTGAACAGGGCCAACTCAAATTGTCTGCCCCAGTCAGTTGTGATGGTAGCTGGACATCCAAAATGTGATACCCATGACTTGACGAAAGCTCGAGCAATAGTTTCTGCCGTAATATTGGAGAGAGGGACAGCCACGACCCAGCGAGTTGTTCGGTCGATAGACGAGAGAACATAACAAAAGCCGGGAGAGGGCTGACAATGTCAATATGAATATGCTGGAAACGCCCAGGAGGGATCAAAAAGGCACCGAGGGGGGGTGAAGTGTGCTTGTGTACTTTGCAGCATTGGCACGCGACGCAGGAGTGTGCCCATTGCTGGCAGTCCTTGTTGACATTTCTCCACACAAAGCGCTCCGCTATGAGGCTAAATTGGGCAATGCATTGAAGACAGCTCGACGGAGCATGGTTGGGATGAGGGGGCGTAACATGCCCGTACTGTTGTCGCACCAGATCTCACCAGAAATGCCAGGGAAGGTGGTGCGGATGAAATGTAGTGAAGAAGTAGAGTCTGAAATCATGTTTTGTGTTGCCTCGTCGGCAGATTGGAGGTTAGGCAGTTCAAAGAGGTCTAACAGCAAATGGACAGTGTCAGCTCATGAAAGGAAATCAGCAACTATATTGTCAGCACCCTTTATGTGTCTGACATTGGTGGTGAACTGAGATATGAAGTCCATGTATCTGAAGCGGCGAGGAGGCGGGTCAGCTGGCGGGTTTGTAATGGCCGCAGCCAGGAGTTTGTGGTCCGTTAAAACATAGAAAGGGCATCCCTCAATGTCAGTCTTAAAATGCTTAATCGCTTCGTAGACTGCGAGCAACTCCCTGTCAAACGCGGAATATTTCTGTTGTGAACTACAGAGGCGAAGTTTGGCTGTCGATTATCTGGCTAAGGACAGCGCCAATGGCAGTATCGCTCTTGTCTGTGTGATGAAAAGCTGCGCATTGGGATGAGGATGCGCAATGGTGCAGGACTCGGCAAGAAGATTTTTGAGGTCAGTGAAAGAGTCAGTCATAGCAGGGGTCCATAGAACAGGCCGAGATCCAGAAGTGTTGGTGCCTGCCAAGGCATCCGTCAGTGGAGCCTGAATCTCCGCAGCCCAAGTTAGATGTCGACGATAATAATTAACCGTCCCCAGAAAGTGTCAGAGCTCTTTGAATGACGAAGGTCTGGGTAGGTTTAGTATTGTTTGCACTTTCTCAGGGGACGGTGAAATGCCGTCGGCAGAGACCTGAAAACCAAGAAAAGTGACAGCGTGTTGATGTAGCTGCAATTTATCCTGGTTGGTCTCGATGCCTGCTGCCGCGAGAGTGTTCATAACAGTTTGCACATGTTGAATGTTGTCCTTGACAGAGGAGCTGAACACAAGAATGTCATCAAGATATGCAAAGCAGAATTTTAGGTCGAATAGCACTTCGTTGATGAAGCGTTGCCAGGTCGGAAGCGTTGCCAGGTCGGAGTTGCGTTTTTCAGACCGAAGTGCATGAATCGAAACTGAAATAACCCGATTGGGGAGGTGATTGCTGTCTTCTCGATGTGTTCAGGTGCCATGGGGATCTGGTGGTAGGCCCGTTGTCAATCAATGACAGAGAACATGGTCGCACCTGCGAGGGAACTGGTAAAGTCAGCAATGTTGGGTATGGGGTAGGTGTCCATAATTGTTTGTGCGTTTAGTCGATGGTAGTCTCCGCACATGCGCCAGGACCTGTCTTTCTTGTGTGTCATGTGTATGGGTGTAGACCAGCAACTGGCAGAGGGTTCAATGACACCGGAGCTTTGTAGTTCAGAAATCTGATTTTTAAGGTTGAAGAGGCGCTCGGGACAAAGTTGACGTGGTTTACTGGAGATCGGGGGACCTGGCCTGAGGCGAAGCTTGTGAACTGTGTCATTGGGACGGAAATGTTGCCGGTGGCATGGGAGACGGTTTGTTTACAATGTGTGGCGGGCATGGCAGGCGAGGCGTGGTCGTGGTGTTTGGAACCACTCGGCGGATCCGAGGGGAGCCGAGGCGGCAAAGTATACCAGGAGACAAGATGGCCGCCGGCCCAAAGCAGTGGCACCGTGGTCGGGTGAGCTCGGTAGAGCTCGTGAGCTGTTAGTGAGTCCATTGTCCGAAGGCGTGGCCTGTGGCAGCACGGTCGCAGGCGAAATGCTTGGCACAAGTGCAATGTTTGTGTTGTCAGTGGCAGTCACACGGCGGCACGCAGGAGCCAAAGTTGCATAGTTTGAGGTTCTGTCCACGAGGGGGTAGGAGCTGTCAGTTCGGGAACACGTGAACCTCGTCGCGCATGTGCACTTGTGTCCCACTGAGTGTCAAACGCTGCCGTGTTATGAGTGTGTGGCCTTGCGGAACTGTCAGTACACTTTATGGCAGTCTTGATAGCACAGTTGCAAGAGGCAGCTGGAGGTAAACACACGGAGGCTCAATTGCTGGGATTGCAAGCAGATTCGGAGCACTTACTGACCTTGCTTTGCCCTTGCCCTGTAATTCCTTTGCTGCATCAGAGTGCTGGAGCTGTGTTTCGTGGAGCCAGAGGGAGAGCTCGAAGTTTTCCTTGCATAGGCGAGCGACGTGTTCAAGCTTGACAAGGCACTTGTGCATGGTTTCTTGTAACGTCATCAACAGAGACGAGCATGTACGGATGACGGATGAGATGAGCCTGGACCAATGTGTCACGGAGGGGGGGGGGGGGGGGGGTGTTGCTCAACGGAGCACAGGGGAAGTGAGTCTTGGACGGATGATGAAACATGGTGTTTTGCACTAGGTCTGGTGAAAGTTTGTGGTGTCACAAGAAGTCAATGCCTAGTATAGGTTCGTCAATTTCGCACACTAAAAAAGTCCACTTGAGTTTGCAGTTTGCAGAGTGTGAGATGACGTGGGAAGTTGAACCTGAGCATTGTAGTCTAGTTAAATTCATGGCTTACAGTGAAGTATGATGAGGGCGGATGTTTGATGACACTAAGGACGTAGGCAGCAGCGAAACATCGGTGCCTGTGTCCACTAGGAAAAGTTATCCTGATGAAATGTCTTTAATGTAAAGTTGTCCGCAATTATCAGATTGTTCCCCGACAGAATGGAGCACTGGGGGGTGCCTCTCAAGTTGTGCGCAGGAGGCGGCACCCGGACCTACCTGTGATTGGCATTTGGGAAGTAGCAGGGTGGTCTGCAGATCCGTGCCGCCTCACCAAACTGTGTGTGGAAGTAACAGTACGGGTAGTGCGGTTGCATTTCCTGCAGAAGATTTGTTGCCAGTGGTGGTGGCTGAGGTTCGGTGGCTGCAGCAGGTTCGGTTGCAGGAGGGGACGTGACTGTGGGTGGAGTTGGTATGTCCCAGTTGCTTGTTTACTGCTTCCCGGAGCGAGCGGAACGGTCGGCACAGTACGGCCCCGCCTGAACGTGAGACTTGTCAGGTAGGCAGTGGCTGAATAGAGCAGTGATGCATCCTGTAGCTTGTCAGCAATTGTCATTCTTTGCTCAACAGGTTTAGGAGACCTTTGAGCCAGAGCAAAGTGGATGTGAGGAGATTATCTGACCAGATGGTGAGGAGAGCTGTGTCAGAGAGTAGATCGGCGCTGACCAGGGCACCTAGCCATCTCCAGGGCTGGGAAGGTTTGTCATTGCCTAGTTGCTCAACATGGAGCACTTGCCTTATTGCTGCCCCAGTTGAGCGTGCAAGCCGACGTAGAACTGTCTTTTTGGCTAGAGTGTACCGGGTAGATAAGTCCGGGGCGTCGACCAGGTCAGCAATATCGAGTCCTCCTGGTCGTGCAGGTGGGTGATGAGGCACAGAAACCTGGTTGACTCGTCGAGTTTGTAATGGTCGAACACTTCATCCACAATTTTGAACCAGGTTGTTGCTCTGTTGGGATTAAACAGCGGCAACGTCGGTAAGCATTGTAGAATGTTCAGAAGAACAGGTTGAGATGAGTTCATTGGGGCACTGCCTGAATCGAGCTGTTGTTGCTGTAGTATTCCAGGAGAGTGTGCCTCCAGGGGATGTGGCAACAATGGCTGTTCTGGTGGCAGCGTGAAGGTGACACGTTGCGGTTGAGCGCGATCCATCTCGACGCGGAAGGTCGACGCAGGTGAGACACCGTAGTGTGTCGATTGCAGTTACGGAAGCTCATCACATTGGGGGTGTGTTCTTGACACGTTGCGGAAGACCGACTTGGATGAGACACCGAGATGTGCCGAAAACGGTAGCGGAAGCTCGACTGGAGCCGTCACAGGAGCGACTGGTGGGAAAAAGTTCAAAGTTTGAGAACGCGTGTTAGTCCACGGAAAGCTCGACGTATGATCAGAGTCGGGGCCACCTGTGTTGCAGGGAGGCTGCGGAGGTGCGGGCTGTCCAGAAGCACAGAATGGGAAATGATGTTGAACATGGGACGGAATGTGTGAATGTTCACTGTTCATAGTCACTCCACTGAAAACAGTGTGCAGATAAGGTGAATATCGTGGCACAAAACACTGAGGCGTAGCAGTGGGACGGAGGTGGAGGTCAGGCACAGATAACAAGTTATTGTTCCTGTTGCAGGCCGAGGTATCGAAGTAGGAAGGCATGTGCTGATGCTGAACCGAGGCAGGCGTGGGTGTGGTCGGCTGCTGAGGAGGTAGACCTGTGAACGAAGCAGTTCTGGCCACGTGGCAGGTATCCACGTGGTACTGCATGGATTGCGGTGTGGCAAATCATTGTCCTAGTGGTAGTAGGTTGTCTGACGAAACATTTGCAGAAATCGGCATTGGTCGCGCACTGCACCGAGATCAGTAAGAGGAAACTGCACAGTCGATGAGGGAGGGCACATGTGGCAGGAACAAAGGCATTTGATAGCCGGAATCATGTGCACTCCTAACCTCACTTATTGTTGTAGGCTTGAAAACGTCTGGCGAAATCGGCGGAATCATCAAGTGAGAGGCATCGTGTTGCAGTCCTGGTGGGTGTACATCGCCCGCAACACGATGCATGTCGATCACAAAATCCGGCCTTAGGCGCTGGGCCGAAGTCATTGTTTGAATGCTGTGTGGATGTAATACACGCGAAAATAACTGACGCGGAGGTCGTGGACACAGTAAAACGGCGAAAACGGAAGACGTTACAACTCGGGGTCACCAGTGAGGAGGATTACCGGGTTGATCAATAAACACCTCCGGGCTAAGTTGCCGTGGTCGATCTGTGGAACTTCTTCTCCCTGACGTTTCGTTCTCAACTACGGAGAACATCTTCGGAGGTGAGTCAATGACTGGCTGCTAGGAGCTGGGGCCGCCACTTATATGGATATCGTAGAGGGCGCCACCGCACGTCACGTGGCGTCAATGTGCAGCTATCTCTGGCTATCGTCTGTTCTCTCGATTGCAGGCAATCGATTGTCACGTGATTGATGCAACGTCAACTGCCATATCTTATCCAATTTTAATCCGTCTTCTTTACGATTAAAATTGTATTGATGTTTGTGGATTTCAATTGCCTCTCTATACATACATGTATAATAATGCGACGTCCTCGCTAGCATGCTTGTTTCACCAAATTTTATTTCGTGATCTCCATCCTTAAAAACATGTTCCGCTACTGCCGATTTGTCGATATGTCCCAAGCGACAGTTTCTTTTGTGCTCCGTCAACCGTGTATTGATGCTTCTTTTTGTAGTTCCTATGTAAACCCTGCCACAACTGCACGGAATTTTATATACTCCTGGGGTGGCTAGGGGGTGACGAGCATCTTTTGTTGATCTTAGGCATTCACTAATTTTCTTAGTAGGTCTGAAAATGGTCTCTACGTGAAACTTGGCTAGTACTTTCCCAATGCGATCCGTGATATTATGGATGAACGGAAGAAATACTTTTCCAGCTGATGGTTGTTGCTGTCTCCTATTTTTAGGCATTTTTCTATTTGGGTGAAGTGCTCGGTAAATCTTGTTTTTCGTATAACCATTTTTCGCAAAGGCCATTCGTAAATGATTTAGTTCTTCTTGTAAGTAGCCTGGTTCACAAATATTATTGGCTCTATCCACTAATGTTTTTATTTGTGAAACAGGCTACTTACAAGAAGAACTAAATCATTTACGAATGGCCTTTGCGAAAAATGGTTATACGAAAAACGAGATTAACTGAGCACTTCACCCAAATAGAAAAATGCCTAAAAATAGGAGACAGCAACAACCATCAGCTGGAAAAGTATTTCTTCCGTTCATCCATAATATCACAGATCGCATTGGGAAAGTACTAGCCAAGTTTCACGTAGAGACCATTTTCAGACCTACTAAGAAAATTAGTGAATGCCTAAGATCAACAAAAGATGCTCGTCACCCCCTAGCCACCCCAGGAGTATATAAAATTCCATGCAGTTGTGGCAGGGTTTACATAGGAACTACAAAAAGAAGCATCAATACACGGTTGACGGAGCACAAAAGAAACTGTCGCTTGGGACATATCGACAAATCGGCAGTAGCGGAACATTTTTTTAAGGATGGAGATCACGAAATACAATTTGGTGAAACAAGCATGCTAGCGAGGACGTCATATTATTATACATGTATGTATAGAGAGGCAATTGAAATCCACAAACATCAATACAATTTTAATCGTAAAGAAGAAGGATTAAAATTGGATAAGATATGGCGGTCGACATTGCATCAATCACGTGACAATCGATTGCCTGCAATCGAGAGAACAGGCGATAGCCAGAGATAGCTGCACATCGACGCCACGTGACGTGCGGTGGCGCCCTCTACGATATCCATATAAGTGGCGGCCCCAGCTCCTAGCAGCCAGTCGTTGACTCACCTCCGAAGATGTTCTCCGTAGTTGAGAACGAAACGTCAGGGAGAAGAAGTTCTACAGATCGACCACGGCAACTTAGCAAGGAAGTTTTTATTGATGAAGACGCCGGCCGTGAAAGCCTACATGGAATGATTACCGGGTTGGTTGCACCAATAATCACACCCATTTAGCAATAGGCCATTTATTAACCGTGACACATACAAGGATCACAAAGAACTGAACTGAACATGGCATAACAGCCAAAGATAAAGCTTAGAGTCCAAAGATGAATGTATATCAATGTTGATGTCGATTTCATCGGTGCCACAGGTCTTATGTTACCATACACAAAATGCAGCCACTATACCAAAATTGTTTTTAAGGGTGGAAGGAGAGCCATGTCTCACTACAATGTGGTATAAGTAAATGAGCTTACTGTTGTTTTTCTCTAAGAAAACTATGTTCTCATCACAATGTGGTCATAAAGTTAATAACTCTCGTTTTAGTATAATACATTTATCAATGTTAAAATAGCCAAGTGTAAGGCAAATCGTGATTTCATTTTAAAAAATCACACAATAATTGTAAGGCTGCACGGAAAGTAATAAAAGCAGAGCTAGGTATGGATATAAACTATAAAGACAACACAGATACTGCTAACATCACTGCTGAGAATTTCAATAACTTTTTTGTCATGAGAATTTCAATCACTTTTTTGTCAACTCTGCCAAACTTGCCCTCTCAACTCAGGGCAATCAGAATTCCAGTTCTACACATAAACCTGTTTTTCACCCCACATCTGGCAGAAATCTTCAACAAAACATTACAAAAATAGTGTCAGCTTGTAAATGAAGAGAAGTACAAGTAACTGATATCATTCATTTAATGCTGAAAGATGGATAAAATAAACAAATAAATAAATAAATAAAATAAATAATAATTTTGTGACTCATAAGATAAAAGACCTGTCAAAAATTTGAGAAAACCTTCAGTAATAGTGATGGGTGATGCTTTGTATCATCTTTGCATACTGATAAACTGGATGCTCTCTAGTGGACACCTTCCAGAATGTCTCAAAAAGGAAGTTGTCATGCCATTTTACAAAAAGGGTGACAAGTCCTGTATCAATAATTATAGACCAATTCCACTTGTGCTTACTCTCTCAAAAATAATAGAATATTGCATACTGTAGCAAATATGCAAACACCTATCAGACAATAATATATTAAATGATTCTGAGTATGGATTTAGGTAAAACGTATCAGCAGTCAAAGCAGTTGAAAATCTTATCTCTTTTGTACTAAGCTCATTTGAGTCAGAAATATCTGCTGAAGCCATTCTAATTGACTAGAGTAAGGCTTTTGACTCAGGTAACCACAAATTATTATTAGATAAACTGTGTTGCTATGGAATCAAACACTTGGAACTCCCACTAATTGAATCATACCCCAGCAATAGAAGACACATTGTAAAGCATAATGGCCAAAAGTAATAGACTCTAAGTATAAAACGAGGTGTTCCTCAGGGCTCAGTGCTTGGCCCTCTATTATTTATATTATTTGTAAATGACTTTCCCAGTAACTTACCCTGTAAATCTATCCTCTATGCTGATGACACAAGATTAGCTAATTCCGGAAAGGATATAAACAAATTGAAGGAGGGAAGTGAAGAATGTCTCAAAATATCAAATATCTTGTTTAAAGCTATTGAGTTAACTATGAACCATGAAAAGACTGTCAAGATAATCTTCAGTCTATCAAACGGTAACACTGAGTTATCACCTGTTAAACTACTAGGAATACACATTGACTCAAAATTAACATGGGGCACACATACAGATTATGTATGTCGAAAGTTATCATGAGCTATCTACCTACTAGCCAAACTACACACGTGTTACACAAGATTTATTACATCATTCATACTACGCCTTCTTTCACTGCCATCTACAATATGGCATTCTTTTATGGGGTAACCCCCCAGGAGCCAAAAAAATTCTGACTTGTCAGAAAAAAGCAATCAGATATCTTTATGGAATTACTGACAAGAAGACCTCACGTAGACCTTATTTTAAAGACTTAAAAATTCTCACAGTCCCATCTCTTTACATATATTGTTGCCTATTAAACACAAAATAAACCTTAACCCACTACACTATAAGGAAATCTGTTCATCAACACAATACTCGACAAACAAATATGATTGATATACCCACAACCAGGCTTAAGAAAACCCAATCTAGCTATGAATACATAGGCATAAAATTATTCAACGCTTTACCCATACAGGCTCAGTTGGTTTCACTGGATATTTTCAAAACTAAAACCAAAGTTTGGATGAAGGAAAATACTTTCTATAGTATAGAAGATTTTCGGAATAGTTGTAAAGATGACCTAATTTATTGATAAATTAAGACTTACTGTTCTGTATAGATATGACTGTAGAGGCAGCTGTGAGCTAATAGGGTACAACACTGTTATATTTTTTACAATGTAATATTTTGTTACATGAAACATAATGTACAAATAGCTATAATTCTTCTGACGACATCGATTGCATGTTAATGCTGATAAATTAAGGCTTACTGTTATGTATAGATATGGGTATAGATGCAGTTATAAGCTAATAGGGTACAACACTGCTGTATTTTTACCATGTAATATTTTGTTATGTAAAATGTACAAATAGCTGTAATTCTTCTGACATCAATCGCATGTTAATGCTGAAAGATGGAGAAAATAAATAAATAATCATTTTGTGACTCATAATATAAAAGAGCTGTAAAAAACTTGAGAAAACCTTCAGTAATAGTGATGGGCAATGCCTTGTATCATTCATATGTCCTTGATAGGTACCTACAGTAACTTTCAGAAGACAGACATTATTGATTGGCTACAATAATAATAACAAACATTGCCTACAATAATAATAATAAACATACCCATACCAGACAACTGCAGAAAGGGTGAATTACTACCTCCCATTGCCCAGAATAAACTGTTTTTACTTTTATATGTTGAAGATGAACTGGCAAAAATTATACCATAGGATCCTCAGACTGCCATCTGTCATCTGATAGATAGCTATTTCAGGCCTATTGAACTCATACAGGCTTAAGTGTTATGTGGCACAGAACAACAAAAAATGTATGTTGCTAGTAGAGAAAAGACTGGCAAAAGATGTTGTAAACCAAACTTCATCATAATGTTGTAAGGCACACAAAAGAAGTAATAACAAAAGGATGGCGAAAGGTATAATGTCAACATGAATATTTTGTGTCGCCAGTGTATGGGACAGTGCTCGAGACTTATCAATTAATGAATGGTTTTTCAGAAATGACTTTTGACTGAGAAAAGACTTATTATTACATTGTAAATTATTATTACATTGTTAAATAACAACAATATGTTTTATTATTTTATAACCAGTTGCCTACAAAGAATTACCACATAATGAAAGGTAATACCACTAAAAGAGTGTATTGGCCTTGTATTGTCTGTGGAATTTTTCCTTCTTATGTTCTTCTTCTCTATGTTGTATGAAACAGATGGGATCGAAGATAAGCTGAGGTCTGTTCCTTTAAATATTGTAAAAGATAGTCATAAGTGGTCAAAGGAAAAATATAACGTAAAATTTACAAAATGGAATTCTAGTGTACGGACTTTTATTTGTAACTAAATAACCAACTATGACTGTGTTAAGTTTTGTATCCGCAGCAATACAGACTGTGCTTTGTTTGTCGCCATTATGTGAGCGTATGGAGCGGCAATTTTAAACTGCAGAAATAATCAGACACTAATTCTTTCGATCAATATTACAATATTTGAACTCCGAGGACAAGAAACCACAGGAATTTATTATTTTTCTGTTGTAAAAGTGAAAATAACATTCAGTAGAAGAATCTTAGACTTTATGCAATGAAATAATTTTATGGCTGGTGCGTAAGATTAATTTTTCCAAAACTAATTCATCAGTGACTTTAAATAGAAATATTTACGACGCCAGTGTTGTTATGGGTAGAGGCGGTGGTGTGATATATTAGTTATTTGGTACATACATTTTAATGTTGAGTATGGAATTCTTGAAATTCGTTATGGTCAGACTCAGCGGCACATAAATATGAATTATCAGAGTTTATTTATTTCTGTCAAATAATACTGTTATTCTTGCTGCTACATTTTCATATTTTTACAATAACACTTATACACCACAACAACAACATTAAATAGAACTCCAAATTACCCATTACATTGCCGCCCTGTCACTTGGGGCTCGAGTACAAATATTATAACCAGTGTACTTCTTTTTGTGTATAGATTACCACTGTAAGGTATTTATGCTTATTTTTTTGCCTTTTCATGTACCAACAAAATGTACAAGATACTGCTGTAAATACCAAACCATCACCTGGCTGTTTATAAGTAGTGTGCAGCCCTGTTTCACCGATAGTGTTGCATATCAGCTAAAGGTAGGAACAGAAGCACATATATCACAAGCAAGCAACTAACATCTGTTCATGCACAACAGAATTTTGCACCACTTCAGCCAAAATCACTCCAGCCATAAGAAGTAACAGTATCATATTCTGGTTGCAAGCTTGTTTCACACTCTTTGATAGCTTACCAGAAGCACCAATAATTTTTATTCCAGAAACATTTATCACTACTATACCTTCTGTGTTCTTAATAGATTAAAAAAATGCCTGTGAAATGCCATTCAAGTTACTACCACTGTCCAGTAAACACTTAATACCTATACCTTGTACATTTGCTGTTATTACAGGGTGCCACACTTCCATTTTGCTTGTCATGTGACCGTCATATAACAAATCCTCATTAATTCTTTCTTTGGACAAATTATCATCCTGCTTACCAAAATGATTATCAGACACACTGTCACTTTCTCTGTGTTTCAGATTCTGTACTACTTCTACCTTTTTCTCTATTTTAGCCAATTTTGAATCTACATTTTCATTTACTTTTACCAGTTTTTCCTCTACCACTACTGCACACTTGATTTCTACTGCAGTTTCTGAATCATTTTTAATTTGATCGATTAGGTTCTCAAGTTTAACTCTATTTTTAGTAGATTGTTTCTCGAAAACCTACACCTTCCTACTATTGTCATCAGAAAGTTTCTCTCTCTCTTCTGCACATTTACTACTCAACATTAATTTCTCATTAGTATTATCACAATCTTTAACTAACACATCAAATGTCTTATTAAATTCTGAAAGATTAGCGCTAACTATTTCAATTTCCTTTTTAATTTCTTTCTTCAGTTCAAATTTTAGGTTTCCTATTCATGTGTTCTTTCATACTCATATTACTCAAAGTACTCATACTTTGCATTAACATCACTTCCAATTTACTGTCTGCCACAAACTTTTGCCCTTGCTGATTTCGCTACTATGTTTCTCCTCCTTAACCTTAACGATTTGATCCACTCCAGTACTGTTTTCATCCATTTCATTCTTTATAATAGGACTTTTGTCCCCATCCTTCAGAGTTACAGTCATGTCTGATTTATAACTACAATCGTCTACAGAACAAATCTTTCTGTTCACTTAAAAACTTAACCTCTACAGCTTTGTTCTCAGTCACACTATCTTGTTCGTTAAAGTCACTCATTATGTATCACTTAATACAAAACAGCTTTTGATAAGAAATTACCTTATTCTCATTCATTCTTCTTCTTCTCTGCTGCTGTTGCTGTTGTTGTTGTCATCTTGGACCATCGTCTGCATGGTTGTGGTAAATTGTAATTCTCTAGGAGAGGTATCTTGTTTATCTCGGTCAGCTGTGTCCACCTTGTGGTATCGATAACTAGAATGCCACGGCGTAGCTGCCATTTAAGTTGGCACTACGACAGACAACGATGACAGTGCCAACTAGCAGGTGCTGTTCAGCTCTATGAGCACCACTGAAGAGTCTGCCCTTTTTTGATCAAGAGCAGACAGCCGGGACACTTCGCTTCAGCTTTGCTCTACATATGATGGATCTCAGCATCACACCTCATTGCAAGTTATGTAACCATGTATTAACTTGTTTTTTGCTCCAGTAAAGCACTTTTACTTACATGCAGTACCGATGTATTTGTCCTGCTCCTGCTCGGGATACAAAAGTTGGCAAAGGTTTCCCCTATCATTTCATTATTTGCTCGGTACTGCTTTCTATTCATGCTAGCTTCAGTATAAGACTTTCATTTGTGTAAACCATGGCTTCGCCACAGGAACAGGCTTCGCTGTCTGATCTTGTACGTTTTCTGGCTCAGCAAATGACGCAGCTGCTTGCTGCCATAAATGGACTGGTCATGCTGCAAACTGCAGCTACTTCAGCACCTCCAACATCACTGCCTGTACCGACATCATCCGATGGCACCACCATTTCGTGCCTTCAATCCTGATGTTGAACGCTCGCCAGAATACATCGACCAGCTTGAGGCACACTTCGCAGCATACAACATACCAGGTACAGAGTGGCTTGCTTTTTTTATTGCCAACGCAGGTGTTGTGTTGTACCGTGTGCTCTTGAAATTGTTTCCCACCACGGGACCAGAAACTACGAAGTGATTGATGCTTTGAACTCCCGCTTCTGTGACAATGTAAATGTGGTAGCTGCATACTACAAATTCTTTCATCTCCGGCGTGGCCCCACTCAGTCAAATAAATCTCGATTAGCGGACCTTCAGGGACTAACTTCTGATTGTGACTTTAATTGCCTATGTCGACACTCATATGCGGATATAATGATTAGAGATGCTATTGCGCAGAATGTGGCAGATCACCGTATCTGTGAGCAAATCCTCAAATTTAAAAACCCGTCTTTGCAGGAAGTAGTGGACTTGCTAGACAGACAAGATACTTTAGACATGGCTACTTCTGCATTCGACATGACCCTGGGTATGTGTACTGTTAGCGCGGCACAACACGTGCCCTTTCGCCCGGCCAAAGCCCAGCCATCCACGCCGCGCCGCTTGTGCGCACGTAAACATGGTTCAAACCGGGCACCCTCTAAGAAACTGAAATCATGTCTGAACTGCTTTCGTGCCCACCCACAGGACAGTTGCCCATCCTGTAAAGCACAGTGTTATTTTTGTAATAAGAAAGGACATGTGCAAGGTGTCATAAGAGAAACTCTAATTCCGAAGTTGTCTCCCGTTCACGTGACTTGCATGGGCGTCATTGCAACAGCAACCACCATGATCATGATTCACATCAGCCTATGGATGTTAATGCAATTTATTCAAAGCCTTCTGCTTCACGTGCTTCAACAGCTCATCGTGTGAATCAAGTTTTGTCAGACACTTCCTCTTACATTTAGCACAATGCGAGGAAACTTTTTGTGACTTTGCACATTTTTGGACGTTCTGTTCGCATTCAGCTGGACACTGGTGCGTCAGTTTCTTTACTGAACAGATCGATGTATGACCTGCTTGGTTCGCCCCCGCCTCGTCGTTCACATTCAATGCTGACTGCATTTACTGGACAAGCAATCTCAGTGCTCGGCATGTGTAGTTTGCAAGCCATGTATGGTGCAATGACCTGTACAGTGTCGTTCCACGTGCTCCGCTCTAGTGATGCTACGAATATTTTTGACATGGACGCATTTGAACTTTTTGGCCTCGCAATTCAGAACAATGTACTTTGCATCAGCGCTAGTGACCCTGCAGACAGTGTTGCCGCAGTATGCAATGATTTTGCTGAACTCTTTTCTGATGGCCTTGGTTGTGCCACGGACTTTCCAGAACATGTTGTAGTTAAAGACAATGCCACGCCTATTTTCTGGCGCGCACACCCGGTACCGCACGCACTGTGCGACGCCGTAGCTTCTGAACTTAAGGGGATACGGAATCACCTATCCCCGCAATGTTAATATATGCCTACTATAGGGAACATTTTCTCACAAACTACTGGAGACAGAGAGGTAAAAATTTTACTGTATGTGCATTCATATGTTACAACAATACTGAAACAACAGTTTATTGTCAAAGTATTTTCTTACAGAGATATTGTACATTTATTTTTAAGTAAATTTTTTCCATCGCTTTTTACTAGACTATCACCCCTAAGTCTTTTGTAAATCAAGTAATTAAAAAATCGTTGTTTCAGTATGTAATAGGGACCTATGTCACTACGTCATAAAAATTTCAGACTTCTAGGTTGACCAGTACCTGAGATAATGTTCCTAGATGAAGTAAAAAGTAAACTTACGGGAAACGGAGAAAGAAGATTAAAACATTCCTGATCCGTAGCTAATACCCCCTTCACAGTCTTCATAATCATCTTCAAGTCTTCTTTTGGCACCCCTCTGCACCTGTCTTGCTTTTTTCACTAATGTCTTGATTATATTATCAGCATGCCTTAGTCTGTGCTGATCTAAAAAGAACATAGCACGTACCGTACGGGAACCAACACACATACCCAACTTTTGAAGGACCTGGCATTTAGTTATATTTCCAAGATTGAAGGTTGCCACAGCATCATACACACCAAAATGTAGTGTATTAATTCCGACAAACACTGTTTTTGGGAGACGATGCCATATCACACTATTCAAGCACTCGTTGGGGTTCTGCGTTTTTCCGTGAAGACATTTCATCAGAAGACTTCTGTCAGCCAGATCTCTGAAAATGGGCTTTATTTCTGCCATGATGGCTGATGGTAGACTGTGGTGGTGAATGTATTTCTCTCCTGTTGTTAGTCCCCTATTGTATTTACACCAGCTGTTTTCACCTTTGGGGCACAAACCATGTTGTGGATGCTCATCCGTGGATGCGGTGTGGAAATATAAAGCCCATATAGCTCTCCTCATTTCTTCAAGATTGCCTGTATTTTGCCTGATTGCAAGGCCATAGCAGTTCTGAATGTGGTCTATTATGGAATCAGTCAATCTTCCTCTGCCATCCAAGGTTTTCCCATCATCTAGTTTTTTCCCTTTCATAACTGATTTTAACCTTCTCAGCCTGGCACCCATTCTCTTCTGCACATGTCCTATACATTCAAGTTTGCTTATATTTACACTGTTCCCATATGGTTTGCTTTCCAAAACTTCTTTGAATGCTTTAGAGTCACCATCTCCCAGATATTTGACATAGCGAACATTATACCACTGTGAAGAGCGATGAAAAATTTTCTTCACCCCAGCAACCTCCATGCCACCACTACTACCATAATAATTAGCAATACAGTCATCACTGTGTTCATTTTTCAGCCTGCCTGTGCACCTACAGTATTTAGACATTATTGCAACATCAATAACCTTGCCAGTATCAACACTAGTTGCTGTTACATCACCATTGTTGGAGGTGTGGCCCCTTTTCTGCCACGTGCCATCAAACGCCACTGTGAGGTCACGACTGCCGTCATTTTCTTCCACTGCTTCTTCCACAGCAACCTGCATTGACTTCTGTGCTACATCTTCAACTGCAGATCCTAGTACATAATTGTAAGCTTCAAACTTTGAAGGTGCACTTGGAAGATTTAGAACACCACATAGCATATCACCAGCTGCTTTGCCCTTACCAATTGCTCGCAATCCATAAACTAACCTAATATTTACACTATAAAGTTCAGTTTTCTTGTATCCATTATTTACAGTTACTGAAACCGAACTTGGAAACTTACAGCTGTATTTACAAACACTGCATATTAAATTAAACTGGGCAGCTAGGCCAACATGGGATTCTACTTTCAGAGAAACGTTTCCATGACATTTTTTGCAGCACAAACTGTTTTCAAGAGCTTCACACAATATATTTGTATCAATGAGTTCAAAAACTTCATTCCCTCTATCAAGTAAATTATATTTCTCTTCCAAATCTCTTAGTTTTTTATGAGAAGCACTGTTTTCATTTGGTGTAAGTTCGTTCGGCAAATCAGTAATAAGTGGATTCACATTTTCCAACAGTGATGATGATGAACTGCTTTGCTTTGCTAATGAATCATTATTTCTTTTCTTTTGCCAGTTCACACGCTTTTTAAATACTTTTGCTTTAGCTCTAGGCATTTTCACTGCGAAAAATGAAGCACTAAATACGAAATAACTCAACAACAACTACTGTCTTATATCACACTGTTTACAAAACAGTCCCGCCACAAAGTCAAAGAGTAACTTGAGGAAACCAGAGAGAAACATTTTCGGGCAACTAGTGTATAAATAGTCGCTGGAAACCGGGATATTTGAATTCATGTCACTTTAAAGGTACTGCCAAAAAGTTCATGGTCAGCCACGAGAGACGTGTATAACTAAAGCGCAATACCCGATCTCACAAATATATAAAAATAAAATAGTTATAATTGTAGTAGAGCTATGTATGATACGTCATTTTAAAGAGGAAACATGGCAGAATATAATACGCCAATAAAAAAAAATTCGATTTTTTAACCCAAAATCCGATTCCTTATCCCCTTAAGCATTTGAAAGACATTGGTGTCATTCAACCTGTTTCTGCTTCACAATGGGCTTCGCCTATAGTGTGTGGGAAGTAACCAAACGGTCATCTCCATATTTGTGCTGACTTTAAGTCTATAGTAAATCCCCAGACAGTGGTAGCTATGTTTCCCTTATCGCGTCCTGAAGACATTTTTGATAAACTCGGCGCGGAAAATTCTTTTCCACGATTGACTTACGGGACACATACTGTCAGATTCCACTCAACGAACAGTTGCAGCGCTATTTTGTGATCAACACCCACCTTGGACTGTTCAAGTTTTGCCGCCTTCCATTCCATTCGGTTGTGCGTCGGCTACTGCTATTTTTCAGTCATACTTGCAGCAGTTGTGTGCCACTGTCCCTGGTTGTTCCAACTATCTGGACGATATAGTCGTATCAGTCGCACCCCTGACGTACATTTGCAGAATTTGCATGCCTTATTTACTGTACTTTTTGCAGGCAGGACTAAAGTGTAACAGAGACAAGTGCAATTTTTTTCAAACTGAGATTCAGTATTTAGGAGATATGATTATCGGATAGGGTATCCATCCCACACCGTCACATCTCAGTGCGATTAGAGACTTGCGAGCGCCCAGGAACTTGAAAGTACTTCAGTCTGTGTTGGGCAAAATTACATATTATATTCGGTTTATACCAAATGCAGGGCAGATTGCAGAGCCTTTGCATCACCTATGGTGGCATAAGAACGTTCCTTTTGCTTGGTCTTCGGAATGTGATGCTGCTTTTCACAAGCTCAAATCTGCTTTGTTGAGTGATCGCTGTTTGCTTCCTTTCGATCCCTCGAAACCAGTTGTTTTGGCTGCTGATGCATCTTCTCATGGCATCAAAGCGGTTCTCTCACACCGCATTAATTCTGTCGATTGCCCAATTGCTTTTGCATCTAAGTTGCTCAATTCTGCCCAAGCAAAACTATTCTCAGATCGAGAAAGAAGCTTTAGCTATTGTCTATGGAGTGACAAAGTTTCGTGATTTTTTGTATGGTCGCAAGTTCTATTTGGTCACTGACCATAAGCCTTTGACTTTGTTGTTCCACCTGTCATAGCCAGTTCTGGCCCGCACTGCACAAAAGTTGCAATGTTGGTCTTTGTTTTTGTCTAACTACAATGGCAATGCTGATGCTTTGTCTTGTCTACCTATCGGTCTTGAAGAAGTGTTTGATTTTTCCAAACTGACCTGCATGTTTATTGATTCACAAGATAAGGACTTAGCTGATGGTTTTCCAGTGGATTTTCGTCGCATTGCTTCCACGACAGCTGCCGATGCTTCTTTGCAGATTCTTTTGCAGTATATTTGTGCTCAGTGGCCTCCATCTGCTAGTGCTCAATGGCCTCCATCTGCTACGCAGATTCGTGATCTAATTGTTTGACGTTACTTTGCAACATCACAACTTGTCTGTACACCACAGGGTTATCTTGTTACGAACTAACAATGATCAGTCTCGTGTGGTTGTACCTCGTTTGTTGCAGCCAGAAATCCTCTGTTTACTGCACGCTGCTCATTGGGGTATAGTGCAGATGAAGCAGTTAGTGCGTTGTCACTGCACTTGGGTTGGCATTGATAAAGATATTGAGAATTTGCTTGCTAACAGTCGCTCTTACACTTACGGAGCATCAATCTGCTCCCCGCCAGCGCTTCTTTGCGTGGCCGACTCCTACTGCACCTTGGCAGCGCGTTCATATTGATTTTGCGGGTCCTTTCTGGGACACCTGCTGGTTGATAGTTATTGATGTGTACAGCAACTTCCCTTTTGTTGTGCCTATGTCTTCTACTACATCTCCAAGTACTATTTTTTGCATTGAGGGCCTTCCTGAAGTTATTGTCTCCGACAATGGCCCCCCCATTCATGTCCTCAGAGTTTGAAGCATTCTGTGCTGCTAATGGCATTCGCCATCTGACCTCCGCCCCATTCCACCCCCACTCAAACGGTGAGGCTGAACGCTTTGTGTGTATGTTTAAGTCGCAGATGAGCAAGTTGCGCGCCACACACTCTCAGGAGCAAGCACTGTGGACTTTCCTTGCTTCATATCGCTCTCAGCTGTGCGGCACTCGTTTCCCAGCGGAATTGCTACATGGCCGCACACATTGCTCACTCCTGCAGCTATTGCACCTGCCGCCGCGTGCTCCCGCTGCTTCACCTCATTCTGGCTTGGCATCGCATTTTTTGGTGTTATATCGTGTTTTCTCTGGCAGGCAGCACTGGGAGCAGGGGCACATTCTTCGCCAGCTTGGCCGCACCGTATTTCTCATTTCTGGTCCCTCTGGCGCCTCTCGCCGCCGCCACGACCACACCTCTGGCTGCTGCCACTGCTGCCGCGATCGTTGCCACCGCGTTCCTCCGCAGTGCTGGAACTGATGGATACTGAGGCTGCCGTCACGCCGCCACCGCCGTCGCCCATGGAGGTCGTTGCTCCGCCTCCTCCTTCGAGCATACCCAGTAGCGGTGTGCAGCCTGGGCAGGTTTTCCACGGGGCGTTTTCCTCGCCCCCTCGTGAGCAATTTAGGGTCGTGGGTGGACAGCCCGCCCCAGCAGTTCCGCTGTCCACCCCCTCAGCTTTGCCGCTCTTGGGTCCCTCCACCCGCCGTCGGAAGCCACACTCAACGACGGTGCGTCATTTCAGAGGGGAGGGATGTGGTATCGAAAGCTAGGATGCCACGGCGTTGCTGCCAGTTAAGTTGGCACTAAGACAGATAACGATGACAGTGCCCTCTAGCACGCGCTGTTCAGCTCTACGAGCACCATTGAAGAGTCAGCCCTTTTTTGATCAACAGCAGACGGCTGGGACACTTTGCCTCAGCTTTGCTCTACATACAACGGGTCTTAGCATCGCAACTCATTGCATGTTATGTAACCATGTAATAACTTGTTTTTTGCTCCAGTAAACCACTTTTACTTACATGCAGTACCGACGTATTTTTCCTGACCTGCTCCACCCACGTGCCGCCTTCCAGGCTGGATACAAAACACCTGGGTGCAGATTGGCTGTTCCCATACTCAGTGGCTGCTTCCACAGAAACAGCTCACTGATTGGCAGCAGCACCTTCTTCGTTATGAGACCCCAGCACTGACTGGCTGTATCATCTCTTCCATTTAAAATTGTACAGTAAACCACTGGAGTTCACACTTCACTGTCAAACTTCACGAATTTTAATTTATTGTGCCCATATACAATATTCCTCACCCAGGGCACCATATGTAGCTGTTCACCTACTTTGTTTCTTCGTTTTTTGTCCTCAGTGTCGATGTACTGGCTGAAAAAATAGGGAGTGGACATACAGTACTCTCTACTGTAAATGATGTAGCCGACAGATGCACAGTTGCATTTCACAGTCTTTTACTTTCACTTTTCATCCCCCCCCCCCCCCCCAATAACACACAGTTATATATGACCAATGTACTATTGTTCTAACTTCCCATAAGCCTCATTAATACGAGTTAGTAGGTGAAAATCCACATACTGCTACAATAGTTTACTGCTGAACATCTATGAGCAGTAAAAGCCTAACAACAAAGTTCACAGTTCTTGAAGAATAGAAAGTACATATGGAGCAGACGCTGTCACTGTTTTAATTCATGGCCTAATTGTGTAACACTTATTCCGCTGTTAAGTTGATGCATTGTTGTTGTTCTAACAAACACAGGTTCCCCGTCTGGAACTCGGCCATGTACTGACTGTCCCTATATCATCACAATAATAGGATCTGAGGCTACACATTGTTCAAAGTTAAATTTACAGAAATTACAATTAAAACTTAACTCATTAAATTAACTGAATACATCAAAAAATTCTGTCTTTTTAACAGTTTCTTCTGCTACAAAGTTTAAGCCGAATTATTTGTTTACATGATGAAATTGTTATGCAAACAATACTTTTGACAAAACTGTTAATTAATTTGGAATTAATTAAGGGTTGGCTTTGCTAAAATGTTTCCCACTAAAGCAAAATAGATACTTAAGAATAGTAGCATTTCGTCTTCCAAATGTTTACAATTATTACAAAATTTATATTTATTTATATGTAAACAACAGAATTTAAGTTCCAGAACAATTACCGATTTTTCCCTATAATGAAAGATAATAACTAGAAACAGTCAAAATAAATTAGAAAACCAATTACATAAATCAAATTAAGCACAAAATTAGCTCTGGTGTTGATTATTTAAAACTGAGGGCCAGCCATTCTCTTTTATGAAAATACAAATCATACACAAGTGTGTTAATGTTAATTACTTAAAAACAAAATGAATTTTAAGGAGGCAGATGGCAAAACAAGAGGGGAAGTAAAAAATATCCCAGATTGTTTTGTCACAATCTGTATCAGTTTTTGATGTGATGAATATGTTCTTATCCCTTGGTGGAACTTAGCTGGCCTAGCCACACTAGGAGGTTTCTGTGTTTTCTATCACAATGCGCCCACTCTGTGGGATTATACCCAATGAAACCCCCACATTGACTCAGTTAGTGCCATACAGACACTTTTCTAACAATGTTTCTGCTGTTGAGCATGTGTTATCAAAACTGCCTCAGTTCATACCAGAACAACCACAACGTTGGTTCATCATTGTAGATTTGGTGTTCTCTACTCATAGCATTATTGATGATACAGTGAAATATACTTCATTACTGTGTCATGCAGGAGAGCATGCTTGTGTCATCAGTGATGTTATCTGATCACCACCTGCTTTTCAAAAATTTGAGACAGCCAATACGACATAACTTCAGACTGTGCAAGTCACCTGAGCAACAAATTTAACGGGCAATTTTCTCAGAGCAGCTGAATGGATGAATACAGTTGCAGTCTCACAGTTTTGGTGCTACCTATGAACTCCAGTAGATGAAACTAGGAATTCGGGTGGGAAGATCCCTAATGAAAGGAACAGGGTCCCCAAAAAATTGCTTCAGTGTTCATCATCTTTAATACACAATTTGCCTTTATTAAAGTCAAATGAGTTGTAAAAACAACCAACAGTAAAACTGATTGAACAGGCTTTAGAAAAATGACTTTTAAACAGCTGTTATTAATTATGAGCCACCATTATTAATTATACACCAAAGGTACAGAATTTTAAAAACAGTTAGCAAAAATCACAGAGAAGTTTTTCTTTAACTAAATAACCTATAAATAGCTGCCATTAATTACGAATCCACTGTCACTCAGTAGACAGCAAAGGTATAGAATTTTAAAAACAATTAACAGTCAGTGAATAGTTGGCTAAAAAATACAGTGAACCAAAATTTCCTTATCAGATTTTAACAAATGATTTCTAAACAGCTGTTATTAATTCTGAACCCAATCTAATTCAGCAGGCAGCAAAATACAGAATTTTAAAAAATGAACAGTCACTGAATATGCAGCTACAGTTAGCTAAATTTTACTGACCAAATTTTAAACAAATGACCCTTAATTATGAACCCACTGTCATTCAGAACACACACAAAGTACAGAATTTTAAAAACAATCAACAGCCACTGAACAGGCAGCAAAAGTTAATCAAAATTAACTGAACAGGTTTCAAACAAATGATATTTGAATGGCTACTATTAGTTACGAACTCACTGCTGTTCAGTAGGCAGCAAAATACAGAGTGTTTTTTTTTTATTAAAAAAAAAAAAGAATGAATTGATAGTCACTGAACAGGTAGCTACAGCTAGGCAAAATTCACTGATCAGATTTTAAGCAATAAACAGCTACTATTAATTATGAGTGGTGGTTGCATAACCCCACCTGGTAGTCCTTCCACTCCTTAATCCTGCAAGAGACCGGACCACCTTCATTAGTATCAAACCAGCCAAATAACCTAGTTGCTGGTGTGTTTACCAAAATATTATGCCCCACTACTTCGCAGGGAATACAATAACTGACAGGCAAAACCAGGCTTGGCACCTTCAGAGGAGCTGATTCATTCTCACGTGTACCATCCAGAACTCTAAACATCTTGTGGCCCCAGCTGACTTGCCCACATGCCACACATCCACTGCCCAAAACTTGCCTACTTCATGGCATTTGTCCTCACCAATCACTGTTGTAACTACAGAGTTCTCCATCAACGAGGGCAAAACTGATAGGAGACTGAGCCTGCACAGCTCAACCTCACCCACTGACCTCCCCCTCCCAGAGTTTGGAACCTGTCTAACATGTAGTCTAGAGATCTCCCATTCAATTCATTACAGACCAAGATACTAGCTGCACTCCAAAATCTTAAGATTTTGAGGGGGACCTATAAAACGCTAAGCCAGTTTATTTGAAGGGGTTGCTCCAGCCTTGGCTTGGACGTTAAACCTATGCACAAACACACGGTCTCCAATCTACCCCTTGAACTTGTCCCTCCCACAATTGTATCTACATGCATGACACCTACGTACAAGCTCTATTATGGATATTGTTCTCTCCCAGTTATGTTGGATGATTTGGGGGGGGGGGGGGGGTGTGACTTGTTCACAGAGCAGCTCGTCAGTGGTCCAAAGATTACTCAAGGGAGCTTTAACTGGGTTGGCCAGTATTAATGATGCCAGAGTGACACTGATGGCACCATGCTGATCCATATGAAAAGCAAGATTTAACCATGGAATAGAAAGATCCCAGTGTTTTTGGGACTTAGTATAAAACATAATCAACACAGCCTTCAAATTGCTATTTATGCTCTCAGTAAAGTATGGCTGGGGGTAGTAAAGAGTAGTGGTAACATGCCTAACACCATAATCGAAACAAAATCTCCAGAACTCCCTTGATGTAAATGCCAGAGCATTATAACTTATCATTGTGCTTGGTAGTCCATATCATTGTGCTTGGTAGTCCACAGACAGGAAAGCTATTGGTAAGATGCTGTACAGATTGGCCACTAGTGACGTACGGCTGAGAATTAAGCAGCTAATACGAAAAACGCATCCACCATCACCAAGATATAGCTGTTCGCTCCATCCCAGGTACATGGAAGGGGTCCTATGTAGTCCACAAAGAGACAGTCCATGGGTCTGCTCCCACAAGTAGACTCGAGAAGATTCTTGCATGAGCTAGAATTGGGTTTTCCTAGTTTGTTTAACTAACACCCTCCCCCTCCCCCCACCCCAGCCCCACCCCTCCCATCACTAACCAATGTATATTCTTACACATAGCCAAACAACAGGTTGTCCAATTTTCGCCAAGATTTTGTGGAAACTTAGAGACTTCCCACTGCAGAGCTATAAAAATACCTAAACACAGTGGGAACAAATTTTGAATGTGTGGTCACACTTCCCTTTTCGACATACACCACCTTTATTAAGAACATATTCATCTATGTGCTTGCCATTTAAAAGCCTTTTATTATTTGGAAAATATGGGAATTTTCTTCCTTCCTTTGCTCGAGATAAAAAAAAAGAGTTCAGGGACTTCAGGCAAAACAGCATCATCCAAGGCAAGTTAGCGACTGTCCTCTACATATTGTGGGGAGTCGTGATCTGCATACATGCAACTTACCAAAGGATTGGCCACACTGTTGTCTGGACCCCTGATATGATGAATTTTAAAACAAAATGTGGACTGTTCTACAAGCCACCCTACCAATTTTTCTGGGGCCAGCCAATGCCCAATTCAGTGTCCGATTATCACTCTCCAAGACAAATTCCCTATGCTCTAGGAAGAATTTGAACTTCTCCAATGTGAAGAGAACTACTAAACCTTCCCACTCAAACACTGAATATTTTAATTCAACAGGAGATAAGCAGCATGATGCATAAGGCATAAGTGATGGGATGCTGTTTACCCTTATGTTCTTCTAGGAGTACTGCCACTACCCCAGAATTGGCTGTGTCAGTCTCGACAATAAAGAGCTTGCCGAAATCTGGGATAACTAACACAGAAGAGTTGCTAGGGACAGCTGTAAGTGTCTCAAAAGCTTCATGCCCCCCCCCCCCCCCCCCCCCAAAGGAAGGGCTTGCTATTCTTGAGCAAGTTATTCAAGGATGCTGCCTATTGGGGGAAATTAGGAACAAACTTTCAAAAGAAATTCACCATTCCAATAACTCCAGTCACTCCACTCTTGCTCTTGGTGGAGGGGGGAAGGGAATTCACATATGAATGTGTCCATTCCTGATTAATGCTGACCCCTTGAGCCGAAACCAGGTGACCCAAAAAGGTTATATAAGGGCAAGCCAAGGTAATCTTAGAAGGCCTTGACATTAAGCTCAGCCTTTCTAAGCTGTAACAAAACATCTTCGAGGTGGTCCAAATGCTCCTTGAATGTGGCACTGTAAAACACCATATCATCAACAGAAGTGATTTCTGGCATTCCCCAAGGTAGTGTTATAGGCCCTTTGCTGTTCCTTATCTATATAAATGATTTGGGAGACAATCTGAGCAGCTGTCTTAGGCTGTTTGCAGATGCCGCTGTCATTTATCAACTAATAAAGTCATCAGAAGATCAAAACAAACTGCAAAACAATTTAGAAAAGATATCTGAATGGTGTGAAAATTGGCAGTTGGCCCTAAATAATGAAAAATGTGAGGTCATCCAAATGAGTGCTAAGTGGAATCCGTTAAACTTCGTTTACATGATAAATCAGTCAAATATAAAGGCTGTAAATTCAACTAAATACCTAGGAATTACAATTACAAACAACTTAAATTGGAAGGAGCACATAGAAAATGTTTTGGGGAAGGCTAACCAAAGACTGCGTTTTATTAGCAGGACACTTAGAAAATACAACAGATCTACTAAGGAGACTGCCTACACTAAGCTTGTCCATCCTCTTTTAGAATACTGTTGCATGGTGTGGGATCCTTACCAGATAGGACTGACAGAGTGCATCGAAAAAGTTCAAAGAAGGGCAGCACATTTTGTATTACCACGAAATATGGGACAGAGTGTCACTGAAACGATAAAGGATTTGGGCTGGACATCATTAAAAGAAAGGTGTTTTACATTGTGACGGAATCTTCTAACGAATTCCAATCACCAACTTTCTCCTCTGAATGCGAAAATATTTTGTTGGCACCAACCTACATGTTGTTGTTGTTGTGGTCTTCAGTCCTGAGACTGGTTTGATGCAGCTCTCCATGCTACTCTATCCTGTGCAAGCTTCTTCATCTCCCAGTACCTAATGCAACCTACATCCTTCTGAATCTGCTTAGTGTATTCATCTCTTGGTCTCCCTCTACGATTTTTACCCTCCACGCTGCCCTCCAATGCTAAATTTGTGATCCCTTGATGCCTCAAAACATGTCCTACCAACCGATCCCTTCTTCTAGTCAAGTTGTGCCACAAACTTCTCTTCTCCCCAGTCCTATTCAATACCTCCTCATTAGTTACGTGATCTACCCACCTTATCTTCACCATTCTTCTGTAGCACCACATTTCGAAAGCTTCTATTCTCTGCTTGTCCAACTAGTTATCGTCCATGTTTCACTTCCATACATGGCTACACTCCATACAAATACTTTCAGAAACGACTTCCTGACACTTAAATCTATACTCGACGTTAACAAATTTCTCTTCTTCAGAAACGATTTCCTTGCCATTGCCAGTCTACATTTTATATCCTCTCTACTTCGACCATCATCAGTTATTTTACTCCCTAAATAGCAGAACTCCTTTACTACTTTAAGTGTCTCATTTCCTAATCTATCTATCTTACCCCTAGTGAGACAAGCCTCTACATCCTTACATTTGTCCTCTAGCCATCCCTGCTTAGCCATTTTGCACTTCCTGTCGATTTCATTTTTGAGATGTTTGTATTCCTTTTTGCCTGCTTCATTTACTGCATTTTTATATTTTCTCCTTTCATCAATTAAATTCAATATTTCTTCTGTTACCCAAGGGTTTCTATTAGCCCTCGTCTTTTTACCTACTTGATCCTCTGCTGCTTTCACTACTTCATCCCTCAGAGCTACCCATTCTTCTTCTACCGTATTTCTTTCCCCCATTCCTGTCAATTGTTCCCCTATGCTCTCCCTGAAACTCTCTACAACCTCTCGTTCTTTCAGTTTATCCAGGTCCCATATCCTTAAATTCCCACCTTTTTGCAGTTTCTTCAGTTTCAATCTGCAGATCATAACCAATAGATTGTGGTCAGAATCCACATCTGCCCCTGGAAATGTCTTACAATTTAAAACCTGGTTCCTAAATCTCTGTCTTACCATTATATAATCTATCTGATACCTTTTAGTATCTCCAGGATTCTTCCAGGTATACAACCTTCTTTTATGATTCTTGAACCAAGTGTTACCTTTGATTAGGTTATGCTCTGTGCAAAATTCTACAAGGCAGCTTCCTCTTTCATTTCTTCCCACCAATCCATATTCACCTACTACGTTTCCTTCTCTCCCTTTTCCTACTGACGAATTCCAGTCACCCATGACTGCACTTCCTATGTTATAAAACAATAATACAAATTCGACCTGTTCAACCTGCTCAATAGAAAGCCCACTAATCCCTTGTAGTAAATGCAAAATAGAGTTTGGCAACCTAGCATTAGAGGAAATCATATTTACTGGACCCTCAGTTTCCTGTCCACTCTTCTGATGGCATGGATTATCAACTACTTGCTTACACTAGTTAGGTCATCTAATGCAAGAGGACTCGAATCTACCTGTAGCTCTCTAAATTGACTAATTAAGGTATCAGTGGTAGCACTTCCTTAAGACTTCAGGGATGCCTGCTTCAAATTGCCAAGACAGTTCACACAAGGTGTGACTGTGCTTGAATCCTATACACTTGTTTGCACGTAGACTGACTGTCCCATAAGAAGTTCACATTTTCCCGCAGTCCTGCCAATGCCACCAAACCATGACTGAGAACAGCACCTATGTTACCAGTGGGGCCGAGGTTGAGGTCCATCTTCCCCGTGGTGGCCTGTGCAAATGAGCAGCCAATTAAGGCAGAGTGCCTCACCCAATTGCTACCTAATTTGTAACTCATACAAAAGTTGCTCTTTCTTGAGGTAGCTGTGGTGTCACCGCTAGACACCACACTTGCTAGGTGGTAACTTAAATCGGCCGCGGTCCTTAGTACATGTCGGACCCGCGTGTCGCCACTGTGTGATCGCAAACCTAGCGCCACCACATGGCAGGTCACAAGACACGGAATAGACCTCGCCCCAGTTGTACAGACTACATAGCTTGCGACCAGACGTACGAAGCTTTCCTCTCATTTGCCGAGAGACAGATTGAATAGCCTTCAGCTTAGTCCATAGCTACTACTTAGCAAGGCGCCATTTGTATCAGTGCTTATAGCGTACTAATATTCAAGAGAGATGTATTCCAAGGACTCATTAAAAGTTAAGTAACAAACCTATATGTACTTTTCTTCTTATTCATTAATAAGTCTCATGTTCCAGAACTTCAAGCCCGTCTGCGTTAGTTTAGCGTGCACCTAGCTACCTCATTGTGTCTATGCTTTCTGAAATAGACACAACAGTAGCGTATGCCTAGGCAAGGCCCGGCTTCCATGATGATGACTGATAACTGGAAAACAATATGTAATTAACCAAACACAGTTTACATTTAACACAAGTAAGGTAGTAACTGAGAATGCTGTTGCAAGAATGTAAAGGATGGCCACTGTTCCCTCTGGATCATTCCAGAAATAGGAAAATAACCATGCTGTGGGTTACCAGTTGAAAGTAAGAATTCAGGTGGGAAGATCTGGGATTGGGTTGCCCTAATGGAAGGACTGGAGTCCTCACATAACTGCTCCAGTGTTCATCATCTTTAATACATAACTTGCCTTTATTAAAGTCAACTGAGTTGTAAAAACAACCAACAGTAAAATTGACTGAGTGGACTTTAGAAAAATGACTTTTAAACAGCTGCCACTAATAATGAACCTCCTGCCATTAATTATACAGCAAAGGTACATAATTTTAAAAACAGTTTGCAAAATTCACTGAGCAGTTTTTCTTTAACTAAGTGACCTTTAAACAGCTGCCATTAATTAAGAACGCACTGTCACTCAGTAGACAGCAAAATACAGAATTTTAAAACAATTAACAGTCACTCAATAAGCAGTTACAGTTAGCCAAAATTCACTGATCATATTTTAAGCAAATGACTTATAAACAGCTGCCCCTACTTATGAACCCACTGTCATTCAGTAGAGACACAATCTACCCAACTTTAAAAACAATTAACAGTCACTGAATAGGCAGCTAGAGTTAACAAAAGTTCAATGTTCAGATTTTAAGCAAATGACTTTTAAACAGCTCCTATTAATTATGATGGTGGTTGCATAAAGCCCACTTGCTGGAAGTGGGGAGGGGCGTAAGGGGGAGGGGGAGAGTGACAGGTAAGGAGATACATGGAAGGTACTTAACTCGGATGGGATGGTTGTCATCCTTCCACTTCTTAAGCCTGCAGGAGAATGGAGTGCCTCCACTAGCATTTAAACAGCCAAATAACCTGCTTGTCGCTTGTATGTCTTCCAACATATCATGCCCACTCACAGAAACCGCTTCACAGGGTATGCGATAACCGACAGTCAAAACCAACCTTGGTGCCTTCACAGGAGCCAGTTTGTTCTCTTGTGTACCATCCAGAACTCCAAACCTCTCATGCCCCTGGCTGACTTGCCCGCACACCACACATTCACTGCCCAAAATTTCCCTACTTCACGGCTCTTGTCCTCACTGATGGCACCACCTGTGTACCTCCAGAGTTCTCTAAGCAAAGACCATCAGCAAGGGGTGAAAATGATAGAAGGCTGAGCCTGCACAGCTCAGTAGATCTTACATTAACACCAGTAAATATGCTGTGGGGCATATGGGCAAGTAAACTGTCTCCTGGGATTCATGTGTCCTTAAATTGTAATAAAAGACTCACACAAGAGAGGGTCTGGAGTTCTGGATGGTACACAAGAGAACAAAATGGCTCCTGTGAAGGCACCAAGCTTGGTTTTGACTGTCAGTTATCGCATACCCTGTGAAGTGGTTCCTGTGATTGGGCATGATATGTTGGAAGACACACAAGTGACGAGGAGGTTATTTGGCTGTTTTGGTTATAAAATGGACATTCTTGCTATCCAGCAACCACCAGTGGAACATGTTCACAGCAGCCGTATTGCACTTCAATATGTCAGACAGCTACTTCAATATGTCAGACGGCTATGGAGGACAGTTGACAACCTCTAGTGCTTCACTGCATGGCACCTACAGAGTGACAGCACCATGGCTGGCAAAGGCTGAGCAGGACTGAATACATCTGAAAACTCCCGATGCCATTGCCGCTCACCACTTAGAGTGCTACCAGCAGCTGACAGATCACATGATGGTGTTCGTTCCACACAAGCTTTGGAATTCCCATGCATGAGTGTTCTGCCTTCATGCACACATCCAAACATTATTTGCAGTCTTCATTGTGTGTCAGAGGCCATGATATTATCAAAGTATGCCTAAACTCTGATTACAAGAACCAAACTAATTTGCTTCCAGCATCTGACTGTGACAACTGTGTCTACTTACTTGACAGTAGTACCTACCAATATTTTCTGGTCAACTTGGATTCCAGGATCAGCACCATCCTGAACACCAGTACCCTTCATCATGATGCAGATCTCTCACCTCAACTCAAGACAGCAAGGCACAATTATTATGACATGTGGCTCTACTGTATTCGGAAATGGCGAAACTTTCATATGGACTTTCATGCAAGTGGACATGAATGAACCCCTGTTACGGTCAGATTCTCTGCAGTATTTTTGCTTATCCTGATTTCAGAGAAGAAGTGCTCTTCAACAGAATATCTACATCTATATCAATACTCATCAAACCATCATGAAGTGCATGGCAGATGGTACATTGTATTGTACCTGTTATTAGGATGTCCTCCCATTCTGTTCACAAATAGAACATGGATAGATTGATTGTTTGAATCCCTTTGTGCATGCTATAATTATTCTAATCTTGTCCTTATGATCCCCATACAAGCAATATGTAGGTGGTTGTAATATATCCCTAGAGCCATCATCTAAACGCATTTCTTGGAACTTTCTTAGTAGACTTTCTCGGAACAGTTTACACCTTTCTTCAAGAGCCTGCCAGTCAGTTTCTTCAGCATCTCTGTTACACTTTCCCCAGGTTGAACAAAACTGTGACCATTCATGCTGCCCTTCTTTGTTGTTGTTGTTGTTATGGTATTCAGTCCAGAGACTGGTTTAATGCAGCTCTCCATGCTACCTTATCCTGTGCAAGGTTCTTCACCTCTGAGTAACTACTGCAACCTACATCCTTCTGAATCTGCTTAGTGTATTCATCCCTTGGTCTCCCTCTGCAATTTTTACCCTCCACGCTTCCTTCCAATACTAAATTGGTGAATCCTTGATGCCTCAGAATGTATCCTACCAACCATCCCTTCTTCTAGTCAAGCTGTACCATAAATTCTTCTCCCCAATTCTATTCAGTACCTCCTCATTAGTTACATGATCTACCCATCTAATCTTCAGCATTCTTCTGTAGCACCACATTTCGAAAGCTTCTCTTCTCTTCTTGTCTAAACTATTTACTGTCCATGTTTCACTTCCATACATGGCTACACTTCATACAAATACTTTCAGAAAGGATTTCCTGACACTTAAATCTATACTCAGTGTCAATAAATTTCTCTTCTTCAGAAACTCTTTCCTTGCCATTGCCAGTCAACATCTTATATCCTCTCTTCTTCGACCATCATCAGTTATTTTGCTCCCCCAATAGAAAAACTCATCTACTACTTTAAGTGTCTCATTTCCTACTCTAATTCCCTCAGCATCAGCTCATTTAATGCAACTACATTCTATTATCCTCATTTTGTTTTTGCTGATGTTCATATTATATCCTCCTTTGAAGACCCTGTCCATTCCATTCAATTGCTCTTCCAGGTCTGTGATAGAATTGCAATGTAATCGGCAAACCTCCATTATTTCTTCTCCATGGATTTCAATTCCCACTCCAAATTTTTCTTCTGTTTCCTTCACAGCTTGCTCAATATACAGATTGAATAGCATCAGGGGTAGTCTACAACCCTGTCTCACTCCCTTCCCAACCACTGCTTCCCCTTCATGCCCCTCGACTTGAAACTGCCATCTGGTTTCAGTACAAATTGTAAATAGCCTTTTGCTCCCTGTATTTGACCCCTGCCATCTTCAGAATTTGAAAGAAAGTATTCCAGTCAATATTGTAAAAAGCTTTCTCTAAGTGTTCAAATGCTAGAAAAGTATGTTTGCCTTACCTTCACCTATCTTCTAAGATAAGTCGTAGGGTCAGTAATTCCTCGCGTGTTCCAACATTTCGACGGAATCCAAACTGATCTTTCCCGAGGTCAGTTTCTACCAGTTTTTCCATTTGTCTGTACAGAATTTGTGTCAGTATTTTGCAGCTGTGACTTACTAAACTGATAGTTGGGTAATTTTGACACCTGTCAACAACTGCTTTCCTTGGTGTTGGAATTATTATATTCTTCTTGAAGTCTGAGGGTATTTCTCTTGTCTCATACATCTTACTCACCAGACGGTAGAGTTTTGTCAGGACTGGCTCGCCCAAGGCTGTCAGTAGTTTTAATGGAATGTTGTCTACTCCCAGGGCCTTGTTTCGACTTAGATCTTTCAGTGCTCTGTCAAATTCTTCATGCAGTATCATATTTCCCATTTCATCTTCATCTACATCCTCTTCCATTTCCATAACATTACCCTCAAGCACATCAATCATCCTTGTATAGTCCCTCTATATACTCCTTCCACTTTTTTGCTTTCCATTCTTTGCTTAGGACCGGTTTTCCATATGAGCTCTTGATATTCTGACAGGTAGTTCTCTTTTCTCCAAAGGTCTCTTTAATTTTCCTGAAAGCTGTATCTATCTTATCCCTAGTGATATATGCCTCTGCATCCTTCTCTGTATACCTTCTATATTCCCTGTTAGTTCTTTTTGGTATAGATGCCACACACTCAAATAATGTTCTAGAATGGGCCACAGAAGTAATTTGTAACCAACCTCCTTTGAAGACTGCACTTCACCAGTATTTCCCCAATAAACTGATGTCTACCACCTGCTTTACCCGCAACTGAGCCTATGTGATCACTCTACTAAATATCCCCACAATGGGTTACATCTAGGTATTTGTATGAGTTGGCTGAGTCCAGGGGTGACTCACTGATATTGTGTTTTCATTTCAAGAAGTGCACAGTTTTATATATCTGAACAATGAAAGCAAACTGCCAATCTTCGCACCATTTTGAAATCTTATTAAGATCTGACTGAATATTTATGCAGCTTCTTTCAGACAGTACATCATTATAGACAACTGCATCATCTGCAAAAAGTCTGAGGTCACTATTGATATTACTCTTCAGGCTTTCCCGGCGATCTAATGACATCTTGGGTTGTCGGGTGTTCTGCCGGATATTAGCGTCGTACTTGCACGATATTTCGGTCACGTAGCTCGTAACCTTCATCAGGTGCGACCTGAGACTGCTCCTCGAGTGGACCTGGTCCAGTATTTATGCCTAAGGCCTTCCCCCTCCATCAACGGCTGCAGGCGCTTCCTCTGTGGTCCACGCCCATTCCCTGCGACCTGCTGGAGCGTTGCTGCTCCGTTTTCCATCCGCTGCGGTTCTAGGTGCTCCCTCATCGGTCCGCGCCCACCAAACCCACTCCTGGGGGTTTCATCTACGGTCTGGGGTACTAAGCGTTCCGCCTGCGGTCCGCGCCCGCTCACCACGACCTGTTGGAGCATTGCCTTTCCGTTTTTTGTCCGCTGCGGCTCTGGATGTCCCCTCTGCGGTCCGCGCCCACCAGTCCCACTTCTGGGTGTTCCATCTTCGGTCTGGTGTGCCTGGCAGTCCGATAGGGGCTCGTTTTCCATCTCAATGTCTCTGGTTCTTCTGTTTGTGTAGTGTTGCAGCTGGCC
This sequence comes from Schistocerca nitens, assembly GCF_023898315.1. Taxonomy (NCBI): domain Eukaryota; kingdom Metazoa; phylum Arthropoda; class Insecta; order Orthoptera; family Acrididae; genus Schistocerca; species Schistocerca nitens. The sequence goes on from NC_064617.1 coordinate 851,568,839, forward strand.
CCGTTGCTCCTTTAACAATTCCAGAGCCGGATACCAGGCTCTGCTTAGCTGGTACCCTGTGTCACGGTTCATAAGATCGTCAGCCATTTTTATTTCTATCGATTCTCTTATAACACTGTCCCAAAATCTCGGTGATTGTGCTAGAATCTTGGTATCCTCATACTTCATGGCATGATCTAGTTCTAGACAGTGTTCAGCTATGGCTGACTTAGTCACCTGTCTTAATCTAGTGTGCCTTTGATGTTCTTTGCACCTGATCTCCACAGTTCTTGTCGTCTGGCCAATGTAGGACATGCCACATTGACAAGGTATATTGTAAATCCCTGGCTTTCGTAACCCCAGGTCATCTTTGACACTCCCCAGCAGTCCCCCGATCTTGTTGGATGGACAGAAAACACACTTGATATTGTGTTTACGGAGGATCCTACTGATTCTGGCAGAAATAGAGCCAGCATAGGGCAGATACGCCACCTTCTTTGCTTCATCTTGGTCTTCTTCAGGAACCTGTGGTATAGTGGCTGGTTGGAGTGCCCTCTCAATTTGTCTGTCCGTGTATCCATTCTTGGAGAAAACTGTTTTGAGACGTTCTATCTCTACAGGTAGATTCTCTTGGCCTGACAGGGCACGTGCTCTGTGGACCAAAGTCTTCAGAACCCCATTCTTCTGTGCAGGGTGGTGACAGCTGCTGGCCTGCAGATATAAATCAGTGTGTGTTGGTTTTCGGTACACACTGTGGCCAATTGATCCATCTGCTTTCCTCTGGACTAGTACATCCAGAAATGGCAGCTGGCCATTCTTCTCCAGTTCCATGGTGAACTTGATATTAGGGTGGCATGAGTTAAGATGTTCAAGAAACTCATGGAGCCTGTCCATCCCATGTGGTGAGATCACGAAGGTGTCATCTACATACCTAAAGAAGCATGTGGGTTTAAATGTGGCTGTCTCCAATACCCTCTCCTCAAAATTCTCCATAAACATGTTGGCAACCACAGGGGACAGTGGGCTGCCCATAGCTACACCTTCGGTTTGCTCGTAATATTGGTTTCTGTACAGGAAATACGTGGATGTCAGTGTATGACTGAACAGGTCCAACAGAGCACCGTCAAATTTCTCTGCAATCAGTTCTAGTGAGTCCTTCAGCGGACCCTGGTGAACAGCGATACCACATCAAAACTAATCATGATGTCCGAATCTGTGATGTGCAGTTGCTTGAGGCGCTGCAGGAAATCTTCTGAGTTGCGGATGTGGTGAATACATTTCCCCACATACGGAGACAGGAGACCTTTCCAGTACTTGGCTGTTGTGTACGTAGGTGCCCCAAAATTACTGACAATTGGACGTAGGGGCACGCCCTCCTTGTGTATTTTAGGCAGACCATACAGTCTAGGTGGCACTGGTGCTTTTTCCCGTAGTTGTCTGATGATCTTATCGGGCATCCCTGTTTCCTTCAAGAGAGCACTGGTCTTCTTGGCCACCTTGTCCGTGGGGTCACACTCCAGAATTCTGTATGCAGGGTCCTCCAGAAGTTGGCGTACTTTCTCATCATAATCCACCTGCTGCAAGATGACAGTGGAGTTCCCTTTGTCTGCTGGCAGTACCACAATGCTGTTGTCTTCCCGGAGTTTCTTGAGTGCAAGCCTCTCCTCGGTTGTGATGTTCGATTTCGGTGGCCTGGCCTTGGTGAGGGCCCTGCAGGTCTCTCGGCGGACTTCCTCTGCCACATTAGGTGGAAGTGTGGCTGCAACTTGCTCTACTGCACTGACGAAATCTGAAATGGGTATGTTTCTAGGGGTCGTAGCGAAGTTGAGACCCTTACTGAGTACCTTTAAGGTTGTATCATCAAACTGTATGCCACTCAGATTCATCACAGTGTGTGTCTCTTCCATCTGCTGTGCTTTCTTACTCATGCGGTCAAACTTTGCAGATTGGCAAGATGAGGCATTCCTTCTAGCACACTCCGCTAAAGACCAGGAGGCACGGTCTACCCTATCCCAATCTTCTCTGGTTAAGGAGGCTGCCATATACAGATGAATGTGTAACAGCTCCTTGGCCACAACATCTAACCTGTGGCGCATATCTCGAATCCTCTCTCTCACCAGTGCCATGCTGGCTCTGCGTTTTATCTTGTTCGCCGCTCTGGGGTTGATGTGATGTTTAATTCTGGCAAATACTGGAACCACTTCTCCATCTCGACATCTCAGCAAAAAACTGAGAGAACTCAGCATCTTCCCTTTCTTCTGCCAAAGCTTGTCAAGCTTCTTGATATTCTGATGCATCTCTTCAACGTAGAGACTTTTGATGTAATTCTTCAGGCTTTCCCGGCAATCTAATGACATCTTGGGTTGTCGGGTGTTCTGCCGGATATCAGTGTCGTACTTGCACGATATTTCGGTCACGTAGCTCGTAACCTTCATCAGGTGCGACCTGAGACTGCTCCTCGAGTGGACCTGGTCCAGTATTTATGCCTATGGCCTTCCCCCTCCACCAACGGCTGCAGGCACTTCCTCTGTGGTCCGCGCCCATTCCCTGCGACCTTCTGGAGCGTTACTGCTCCGTTTTCCATCCGCTGCAGTTCTAGGTGTTCCCTCTGCGGTTCGCGCCCACCAAACCCGCTCCTGGGGGTTTCATCTACGGTCTGGGGTACCAAGCGTTCCGCCTGCGGTCCGCGCCTGCTCACCACGACCTGTTGGAGCGTTGCCTCTCCGTTTTTCGTCCGCTGCGGCTCTGGATGTTCCCTCTGCGGTCCGCGCCCACCAGTCCCACTTCTGGGTGTTCCATCTTTGGTCTGGTGCGCCTGGCAGTCCGATTGGGGCTCGTTTTCCATCTCAATGTCTCTGGTTCTTCTGTTTGTGTAGTGTTGCAGCTGGCTCCGTTGCTCCTTTAACAATTCCAGAGCCAGATCCCAGGCTCTGCTTAGCTGGAACCCTGTGTCATGGTTCATAAGATCATCAGCCATGTTTATTTCTATCGATTCTCTTATAACACTGTCCCAAAATCTGGGTGTTTGTGCTAGAATCTTGGTATCCTCATACTTCATGGCATGATCTAGTTCTAGTTAGTGTTCAGCTATGGCTGACTTAGTCACCTGTCTAAATCTAGTATGCCTCTGATGTTCTTTGCACCTGATCTCCACAGTTCTTGTCGTCTGGCCAATGTAGGACATGCCACATTGACAGGGTATATTGTAAATCCCTAGTTTTCGTAACCCCAGGTCGTCTTTGACACTCCCCAGCAGTCCCCCGATCTTGTTGGATGGACAGAAAACACACTTGATATTGTGTTTACGGAGGATCCTACTGATTCTGGCAGAAATAGAGCCAGAATAGGGCAGATATGCCACCTTCTTTGCTTCATCTTGGTCTTTTTCAGGAACCTGTTGTATAGTGGCTGGTTGGAGTGCCCTCTCAATTTGTCTGTCCGTGTATCCATTCTTGGAGAAAACTGTTTTGAGATGTTCTATCTCTATACGTAGATTCTCTTGGTCTGACAGGGCACGTGCTCTGTGGACCAAAGTCTTCAGAACCCCATTCTTCTGTGCAGGGTGGTGACAGCTGCTGGCCTGCAGATATAAATCAGTGTGTGTTGGTTTTCGGTACACACTGTGGCCAATTGATCCATCTGCTTTCCTCTGGACTAGTACATCCAGAAATGGCAGCTGGCCATTCTTCTCCAGTTCCATGGTGAACTTGATATTAGGGTGGCATGAGTTAAGATGTTCAAGAAACTCATTGAGCCTATCCATCCCCACAGCGGACGGAAAACAGAGCAGCAACGCTCCAGCTGGTTGCAGGGAATGGGCGCGGACCACAGAGGAAGCGCCTGCAGCCGTTGGTGGTGGGGGAAGGCCATAGGCACAAATACTGAACCAGGTCCACTCGAGGAGCAGTCTCAGGTCGCACCTGATGAAGGTTACGAGCTACGTGACCAAAATATCGTGCAAGGATGACGCTGATATCCGGCAGAACACCCGATAACCCAAGATGTCATTAGATCGCCGGGAAAGCCTGAAGAGTTACATCAAAAGTCTCTACGTTGAAGAGATGCATCAGAATATCAAGAAGCTGGACAAGCATCGTCAGAAGAAAGGGAAGATGCTGAGTTCTCTCAGTTTTTTTGCTGAGATGTCGAGATGGAGAAGTGGTTCCAGTATTTGCCAGAATTAAACATCACATCAACTCCAGAGCGGCGAACAAGATAAAACGCAGAGCCAGCATGGCACTGGTGAGAGAGAGGATTCGAGATATGCGCCACAGGTTAGATGTTGTGGCCAGGGAGCTGTTACACATTCATCTGTACATGGCAGCCCTCTTAACCAGAGAAGATTGGGATTGGGTAGACCGTGCCTCCTGGTCTTTAGCGGAGTGTGCTAGAAGGAATGCCTCATCTTGCCAATCTGCAAAGTTTGACCGCATGAGCAAGAAAGCACAGCAGATGGAAGAGACACGCACTGTGATGAATCTGAGTGGCATACAGTTTGATGATACAACCTTAAAGGTACTCAGCAAGGGTCTCAACTTTGCTACGACCCCTAGAAACGTACCCATTTCAGATTTTGTCAGTGCAGTAGAGCAAGTTGCAGCCACACTTCCACCTAATGTGGCAGAGGAAGTCCACCGAGAGACCTGCAGGGCCCTCTTCAAGGCCAGGCCGCCGAAATCGAACATCACAACCGTGGAGAGGCTTGCACTCAAGAAACTCCGGGAAGACAACAGCATTGTGGTACTGCCAGCAGACAAAGGGAACTCCACTGTCATCTTGCAGCAGGTGGATTATGATGAGAAAGTACGCCAACTTCTGGAGGACCCTGCATACAGAATTCTGGAGTGTGACCGCACGGACAAGATGGCCAAGAAGACTAGTGATCTCTTGAAGGAAACAGGGATGCCCGATAAGATCATCAGACAACTACGGGAAAAAGCGCCAGTGCCACCTAGACTGTATGGTCTGCCTAAAATACACAAGGAGGGCGTGCCCCTACGTCCAATTGTCAGTAATTTTGGGGCACCTACGTACACAACAGCCAAGTACTGGAAAGGTCTCCTGTCTCCGTATGTGGGGAAATGTATTCACCACATCCGCAACTCAGAAGATTTCCTGCAGCGCCTCAAGCAACTGCAGATCACAGATTCGGACATCATGATTAGTTTTGATGTGGTATCGCTGTTCACCAGGGTCCCACTGAAGGACTCACTAGAACTGATTGCAGAGAAATTTGACGGTGCTCTGTTGGACCTGTTCAGTCATACACTGACATCCACGTATTTCCTGTACAGAAACCAATATTACGAGCAAACCGAAGGTGTAGCTATGGGCAGCCCACTGTCCCCTGTGGTTGCCAACATGTTTATGGAGAGGGCATTGGGGACAGCCACATTTAAACCCACATGAAGCAAAGAAGGTGGCATATCTGCCCTATTCTGGCTCTATTTCTGCCAGAATCAGTAGGATCCTCCGTAAACACAATATCAAGTGTGTTTTCTGTCCATCCAACAAGATCGGGGGACTGCTGGGGAATGTCAAAGACGACCTGGGGTTACGAAAACTAGGGATTTACAATATACCCTGTCAATGTGGCATGTCCTACATTGGCCAGATGACAAGAACTGTGGAGATCAGGTGCAAAGAACATCAGAGGCACACTAGATTAAGACAGGTGACTAAGTCAGCCATAGCTGAACACTGTCTAGAACTAGATCATGCCATGAAGTATGAGGATACCAAGATTCTAGCACAATCACCGAGATTTTGGGACAGTGTTATAAGAGAATCGATAGAAATAAAAATGGCTGACGATCTTATGAACCGTGACACAGGGTACCAGCTAAGCAGAGCCTGGTATCCGGCTCTGGAATTGTTAAAGGAGCAACGGGGCCAGCTGCAACACTACACAAACAGAAGAACCAGAGACATGGAGATGGAAAACGAGCCCCTATCGGACTGCCAGGCGCACCAGACCGAAGATGGAACACCCAGAAGTGGGACTGGTGGGCGCAGACCGCAGAGGGGACATCCAGAGCCGCAGCGGACGAAAAACGGAGAGGCAACGCTCCAACAGGTCGTGGTGAGCGGGCGCGGACCGCAGGCGGAACGCCTGGTACCCCAGACCGTAGATGAAACCCCCAGGAGTGGGTTTGGTGGGCGCGGACTGCAGAGGGAACACCTAGAACCGCAGCGGACGGAAAACAGAGCAGCAACGCTCCAGCAGGTCGCAGGGAATGGGCGCAGACCACAGAGGAAGCGCCTGCAGCCGTTGGTGGAGGGGGAAGGCCATAGGCATAAATACTGGACCAGGTCCACTCGAGGAGCAGTCTCAGGTCGCACCTGATGAAGGTTACGAGCTACGTGACCGGAAATATCATGCAAGTACGACGCTGATATCCGGCAGAACACCCGACAACCCAAGATGTCACTATTGATATTGTCCACGAAGTTATTAATGTACAGTATGAACAGGAAGGGTCATAAAACACTTCCCTGTGGCACACCGAAAGTTACTTCTACATCTGCCAATGTCTCTCCTTCTGAGATAACATGCTGCATCCTCCCAACCAAAAGTCCTCAATATAGTCACAAATTTCACCCCAACCTGCAGATTTTTTGTTTCTTAATGTTAGAATAGCATTTTCTGCATCCTCCACAGAAACTTTTGAGAATTTTGTAAAGTTTTCAGAGTTCTCGCCTAGGCCAAAGGGATTTAGTTTGTTGTGATAATCTGTTACATCTATATCAGACTTCGCTACATTTATAAAGAATTTATTAAAATACCCTGGTATTTGAGTTGGATTTACATTATTATTCCTTTCAATATCAACTTTTGGAATTTCTTGGTTACAGGCTTTAACACCTAACTCAGATTTAATAACTGACCACACAACCTTTGTCTTATTTTTATGATTTAAAATTAGCCTGTTATTTGCCAGTTGTTTTGCTGCCATGACAACTCCTTTAAATATGGTTTTATAGAGACTAACATATTTAATGAAATCAATATCTTTATTTGTTATTTTACTGCTGCAGAGTCTAGGTGGAAATGTTTCATTAAAGTCTCCAAGAAAACTATTTAGGAATTTCTCAAAGTTTTCGTCACTTGAGATACAATAATCAAAAGGCCATGTTTTATCTCTTAGCTTCTCACTAAATGTTAACAAGTTTTCTTTGCTAAAGTTCTTGCTCATATGGATTCTCATATGGGAAATGTTCCTGTCTGTCTGTGGCAGCTCAATGAACAATGCACAATGATCTGAAATACCTAGATCTAGACAAAATTTATACACATCTTCATATACATAGTTAGTTAGAACATTGTCAATGCACGTTGCTGATTGCCCATTGTCTCTGGTAGAGTCAAAGAAATTCAATTTGAAACCATATTTCTTTACTAAGTCAGTGGAACTTGAAGCATGGCTACTATCATATGTGATATCAATATTAAAATCAGCCGCTATTACAACTCTTTTCTTTATTTCTCTGCAAAGGTCTTCTAGCATAATTTGAAGCTTGGATGAGAATAGTTCTGTTGTTGACATCCATGGAATTCTGTATATTGAGATTATTATAACATTTGCTAGTGAGTCCACTATTTCTACACAACAGCTCTCGAACACACATTCTTCCTTTAAATAATTAAAACAGTTTCTGGTCTCATAATTTATATCACTATGTAGAAGTATACATGAGCCTTCACGTGACTTGTTTCCTCTGCAAAAGCTACTTGCTAATCTGAAGTTCCCTATTTTGTTTAGAATTTTAATTGTGTCTTCAGTAAACCAGTGCTCATTTAAACAAACAACTTTAATATTTGCACATTCTGACAGAATGATTTCCAATTCATCTATTTTGGAGCTTTTATTGTTAGAAGTATCAATGTTTAAGCCATTTATATTCCAGTGGATAACATACATACCTTGACTATCACTGCTTTAGCACATTTCCTGCCAGATAATGGTTTGGTTCTGTTTTTCTTAATGCTACACAAGTTTTTTCATCCCCATCACTACTTATAAGTTTCCCTTATTTTTTATGATCTGTCAAGTATCTATGAACATCTTACTGAATATTTCTGAGCCCAACCTATTCAGATGTAGACCATCTTTGGCAAGACATTTTGCACTTAGAAATTTGTTGGGATCAATGAAAACGACTCCTAGTTTGAAACTTCCTGGCAGATTAAAACTGTGTGCCCGACCGAGACTCGAACTCGGGACCTTTGCCTTTCGCGGGCAAGTGCTCTACCATCTGAGCTACCGAAGCACGACTCACGCCCGGTACTCACAGGAGAGCTTCGCAGGAGAGCTTCTGTAAAGTTTGGAAGGTAGGAGACGAGATACTGGCAGAAGTAAAGCTGTGAGTACCGGGCGTGAGTCGCGCTTCGGTAGCTCAGATGGTAGAGCACTTGCCCGCGAAAGGCAAAGGTCCCGAGTTCGAGTCTCGATCGGGCACACAGTTTTAATCTGCCAGGAAGTTTCATATCAGCGCACACTCCGCTGCTGAGTGAAAATCTCATTCTGGAGACTCCTAGTTTATTGCACTGTTCTTTAATATTGCCGTTTATTCTCTGCACATAGCTGTAACTCACTGATCTTTTGTACACAATGCCACTTATTACTATTCTGGAATTCGGGTAGAGTCTTCAGGCCACTTGGATGAGGTTTTTTGTGTGGTTTACAATTTCTTCCTGACTGTTGTTTTGAAGCGAATTTGTTCCCACATGGATAAAAACACCTTTTGGATTTCTGCTATGCTTACCTGCTGCGTTCTCTGTTGAGTTTAAGACGTTGTTTAGGTGTGTATGCAACTGATGCGCCCTGATTCCAGGTCAAACATCGATTTCAGAGTTTGGTACGACTATGTTTTTCAACAATGAGTCACCTATAATAAAGAATTCACTTTCAGTCTAATTATAATGCTTCTTTCTGTCTTTATTGTACGTTACGCTGGTCACTTATATTTGTTTGGTTCTTCAGTATCTTCAGTTTCTTTTTCTTTCGTAATGGCAGCTGAATTTTTTCTTTGTTTGTCAGTTGTATCACTCTGCGTATTTGCTGAAGTAGGTCCATCTAATACTGAAGTTTATTCACATGCACAGCACTTTTCACATTTCAGTGCAGTATTTTTTTGCTTTAGTAATGTCAATTCTGCTTTCAGAGCATCAATGTCATTTTGAAGTAGATGAATAATTTTGTCTTTAGAACCTAGTGTGGATGTTAGTCGCACATTTTCGTCTCTAGTACAGTTGAGGCATGTCCACTGAATATCGTCTTTTATAAATTTCAGACACACGTTTGCGCACTTCTCATTAGCCAAAGTTGCACTTAATTCCTTTGTCTACACATTTTTTACACTTTCTGCATGAAGAACCATTTAATTTCAACTGATTTTGGAGCATCCTATCACCACACAATCCTACCGACGCCATATTTTTTCCTCCCTCTAATAAGAGTTAGGGGTACCCCCCCTCCTCCCTCCCCCATGGGAATGGGTACCATTGATGTGTAATAATATTCCTTCTGCCAATACTGATCAGTGTTTGAATACAAAGGATAGTTGAGTATTGTAATTGCTGAGCTTATGGAAATATGTTTGAAGGAGGTAACAGCCATACATCATTATTTCAAAAGGTTTTTTCAGTGATGCTGAACTAGGGGACAAATAAACAAATAAATAAATAACATAATAGCATACAATGTTTAGAGTCATTTCAGAGGTAATGATTTGCTAATGATATAGTTTTTGTGTGCAACATGTGCACATAACTTCTGTAGATTAATTAGGAGATGCATTAACAGTAGTAAAACATGATTCTTCTCATAGTTCTCATAGAAAAAGTTAATGATTAGAATGTGCTGTATGCTGTACAGATTTAAATGGACTACACTAAGTACTTTTTTTTGCACTATTCTCATGGGTGCCTGTAAAAGGAATTTTGATGTTAAACAATGGAAACTCCAGGTAAGAATATCAACAATGTAGGAAGAGACAGTTTGCTACTTACTGTAAGAAGACATGTTAAGTTGCAGATGGGCACAATTAAAAGACTCTTACATAGCCTCCATCAGTAAAAGAGAGACGACACACACACTGTTCATATACACAAGCAAGCACACCTCATGCACAAATGATCGCCAACTCCAGCATCTTGGGCTGGAATGCAATTATCATGTGATAGTTGCATTCCAGCCTGATATGCTGGCGTTAGTGGTTAGATGTGCATGAGGTGTGCTTGCTTGTGTTTATGAATGGTGTGTGTCTCTCTCTTTCACTCATGAGGCTGTGGCCAAAAGCTTTATGTAGGTTTCTTTTAATTGTGTTTGTCTGCAACTTAACATGTCTTCTTTACAGAAAGTAGCAATATGTCTTTTCCTACATTGTTGGAATTTTGATATTATTATTATTATTTATTTTTTTGCTATTTTGTCTGGTTGTATGATAAATTGGATTTCTATGTATGTTTATTGTCTGCTCATCACATACATAAACAAAAATGTAAAGACTGGACTTTTCAGTATAGGGATGAGAGAATGTTAAGTGTAAGTGATATTTCTGTTGTAATATGGTACAATACAAGGGTGGTGTGAAAAGTTCTCGGAATCACCACGAGAGATCAGTGCGAGCACAACTAGTTGTTCATGTGATATTCATTGGACTGTTGCCTGTAAACACGTGCCACATCTCTTGGAAGAGAGCTGTGGCGGTGACGTGACTCTGTTGATCCTGTATAGTGATTTGTGAAGATGGAAAAAAATGAGATTTGAGCTGTGATTAAGTACTTCGTAGGGAAAGGTATGAAAGCAAAGAACATTCATGCTGATTTCCAGAATATGGCAGGGGACTCCTTCATATTCAACTGTTGCCAAGTGGACAAATGAATTAAGTGTGTGAAATTGCTCATGCTTGCCAGATGTCATTTGGAGGGGTATATCACTTTTTAACTGAAGAATTAGAAATGAAAAAATTATCTGCAAGATGGGTGCTGCAACTCTTGACGCTGGATCAAAAACACATGACAATTGACATATCAGAACAATGTTTGGCCCATTTTAAGAGAAACAAACAAGATTTTTTGCGCCGGTTTGTGACCACAGATGAAACTTGGGTGCATTACTATACCCCAGAGACAAAACAAGTCAAAGCAATGGAAACATGCTGATTCTCCACCACCAAAGAAAGCAAAGACAATTCCTTCAAGGGGAAAAGTCACAGCATCAGTGTTCTGGAATGTGAAGAGGATTTTGTTTATAGATTATCTCTCCACTGGGCAAACTATTACTGGAGAATACTATGATAACCTCCTGGACAAATTGCAACAAAATATATGTGAAAAGGCCACATTTAGCAAGGAAGAAAGTCGTCTTCCATCAAGACAATGCGGACCTGCACACATGTGTCGTCACCATGGCAAAATTACTCAAACTAAGGTATGAATTGTTGCCACACCCACCTTATTCACCTGAAATGGCTCCGTCAGACTTCCATCTCTTCCCAAAACTGAAAAATTATCTTGGTGGATGAAGATTCACTTCAAACGAAGAACTGATAGCCAGAGTTGACAACTATTTTGTAGGCCTGGAGGAAACTCATTTTCGAGATGGGATCAATGCGCTGTAACATCGTTGGTCCAAGTGCATTAATCTACATGGAGACTACATTGAAAAATAAAAAAAAGTTTCAGTGATGTTAGCACTTTTTTTCTATTTTGTTCCGAGAACTTTTCAAACCACCTTCATACTCAGGAGAGAACCATTGCTGGGTTTTCCCTTGTTCATTGGTTGTTTGTTTCTGTGGAGGTCTAGTTGCTTCTCGGGTTTTTGAAACAAAATCTGCTGGGGGGGGGGGGGGGGGGGGGTAAGGAGTACTGTTATCTTTGATGCCATAATGTATCAATATTGTACCCGTTACTTATTGCTGGCTTCTGCAGCCTACAAAGCTGAGAACAGAGGGAGCATTGTCATGCCCCAGAACTAGAGTTCACACACTGCCTTGGTGTGTGGAGGAGATAAAAGAACAGTATTACAATATTTTTCAGAAAGGCATGTGGGATTAGTTGTGAGTTTTAAGGTTGAAACAGTATGTTTATGAATCAGTAACTTTTGTGGAATAACACACTGATGGCTGAATGTAAATTTGATTAGTGATTCCTTGTTTAATTAGTGTGGAAATGCAATGTTGCAGTGGTTGCTTCAGTGTGAATGCGAAACAAGCATAACTGTAAACATGAGACTGGATGACGTTAGGCATTGTTAGGGATATGTGTTACATGCTAAAGGGACAATATAACAAAAACCTTATTTGGCTTGTATTTTTATTGTTTCAAGATGATGTTTTCCATTTTTCAACTGAATAACTTAAGTATTTGAAAATTAAAAGAGAACTTATTCGTATTAGGCACATAATCTGGTTTATTTCATACTGAAGTGTGTTCTCTATGTGAATCTCCCATACTTGAATCCACTAGCCCAATAATGGCAAAATTAATCCAAAAACAAACAGAAAAGACGTTAACACAGATGTACAATCTGTATGTCAACTGGCAAGTGTTCATCAAATGATTGTCCTACCCGAGTAGCTGATTCCTTTGCATAATGCACCCTTGACCTATCAAGAGGAGTCTTACAATTCTCCACCCAATATTGCAGGTCCAGAAATCTGCAGCCAAGATGGTCACAGAGTTGATGAAGCCTTCACTTGAGATTCTTCACTTGGCTCCAAACCAAAGGACCCCAATCAACTCTGAAAAATGGTGCAAACTGTGAGCTCCGTTTGCATCACACGTGCGATGCCAGCAGTCTTCACCAGTTCTGCCAGCTGCCTGTATGAACTGAGGATGGTCTGGCCTCAAAACCCAAGCAACAAGTGTCATTGGTGCAAACGTGAGCCACAACTTGCAGACAACTGCATCCTGCGCACTCAACAGCTGCAGGTGAGGCCTCCTCCACATCTCAGAGCAAGCCCCGTAGCAGACATACTGAGTGCACACTGTTTTTCTTTCCAGCCCAGAATGCCATTTTCCTAAGGGCTCCATAATGTGCCTACCTTTGGAGCACCTGATAACTAGCAAACCCCATCCCCCAAGTGCCTGCTCGGATCCTGCTGAAGGACCAGCCATGCGTCCACTCACAAGGGGAATGGGTGAGGCCAGACAGCCAGCTCCACATTGACCCTCTGCCTCGAGTGATGCAGATGCGCCACTAAGCACCACTCACTCAGTGAATAGGGCAGGTTCACTGCAATGGGTACACTGGGAAGTGTACAGATTCTTTAAATGACCTGCACATATGGAAAAGTATTCACACTATCCCTGTGTTGCAAAGGCATTGTAGGGAGCTCTGATATCTCAGTAAGGTAACAGAAAATTGAAGGTTAAAATAGCAATTACTTTATATACCTCTTTATTTTATTATTATTATTTTCACCAACCTTGGTGTCTGTTGATATTTGAGCTGGTGCAAGAAAAATGTATGTAATTGCATTGTATCAGTATTGTGTTAAGTAAAAGTTATAATATGCAGAAGTCACAAGTTTTCATTCTACTACCTAGCTACATACTAATTTCCTTCACCTGAAGCAATGAGGACTTCCCTTTTTAAATGGACCTCTTCAGAGATGAAACCAAAACAAAGAAGGAACAATAATATACAAAGAAGGAACAATAACATTATTATTTGAAATGATACAATGATGACAGAAGATTAGACAGGGTCACAATTTTTTCAGGGGAGTATTTTTCCCCCTGGTGAAAATGTAAAGCATGAAGCATGGACTTATTAAATTATTCTTTGCCTGCCACACTTACATCTAATGCAATCACGATGCAAATGTTCCAATTGTTACTTAAACAAAGCTTCAATGAATTTGAGAATGAGTTTAAAGAAGAGCAAAAACAAACACTCAAGTAAAGTACTGACAAAAAATTTAATGAGCTTTCAAAATAACAGAGATACATACATTACTTGAACAGCAAAAGTGAACTCTTGATGCTTTCAAAACCAACATAACACAACAGTCCAATGACTTGGCAAAAGATATGCATCCTGATCTTTCAAACAAATTATTGAATAACCTTTTAAGTATGGGGAAGGACCTAAAAATAAAATTGTTCTGTGATTTATCACAAGATATAAATAACTTAAGCCAAAAACTATTATCAGGAGGCAAGACACAAGAACAGTTCACAGAAAAGGTGAAGGAGGTATTTGAGGCTCAGAGAAAAATGCAGCAGGAACAGTCACAATTGTGCCAGACTATAAAGACACTCACTGGTTACCATTGGTGAGTTGTAAAAGTCTACCTGAACAGATGCAAGACCTGTCATTGCAACTAAGTAGCGAAAGTTTAAATACTCAGTTGATGAGAAAGGAGCATGAAAGGATAGATAAAGACATTAAGGAAATAAAGGATAGAGCTTGTAATGGGACACTCTCCTCTAACATTACCTTTCATTATAGGACTAGCTGATACCAGAAGTTTTCAAACCTTGTACAGGAGAACATTATCTCAGCTGTTTAACTAAATGAATTCCATTTGATTTTATGTATGATGTTGCGGTTGGGTTGTTTGGGGGAAGAGACCAAACAGTGAGGTCATCAGTCTCATCGGATTAGTGAAGGATGGGGAAGGAAGTTGGCCATGCCCTTTCGAAGGAACCATCCTGGCATTTTCCTGGAGCAATTTAGGGAAATCACAGAAAACCTAAATCTGAATGGCTGGATGCAGGATTGAGCCGTCATCCTCCCAAATGCGATTTCAGTGTGCTAACCACTGCGGCATCTCACTCGGTGTGTACGATGTGTTGTATTTCAGGCAGACATGTATAAAAAGAAATTAATTTGTTGAAATCAACATGTGCTGGCTCTGCGTGTGCAGTTGGAATTCCTCTTCTCTTAGAAATATTTGAAATTAAGAAATATCTGGCATACTTAAATTTCCTATTATTAATTTGCGCAATTTGACAACATTTATTAAATTTATTTCTGGATTCATTTACAAACTAATGATATAATTTGGTGAAGATTCTTCTTTTGTCAAGAACTTTGTAAACTCTTTTGTTTTGTAAACTCTTTGGAATATTGCTAGCACCACAGAATGAGTAGAGAGTAGTGGGCATGCCTCTGATGGAAATGGATGTGTTTTTAATCTTGGCAATAACAGTGTATTTGTTGGTTTTATGGAATTGGAGATTGTAAAGTCAGTATGATGTAGAAGAATGTGACATAATGAAAAAAAAGTGCAATCAGAAATCATGCAACAGGCATTCTTAATATTTATCCAGTCATCTGGAAACCACAGAGCTTAAAAAGAATTCAGCATCAAGAATCTACCCAAGATGTACTGCAGTCAACAACAAGGACATGAAGATAAGTAAAATTAAAAGTATTTTGTACATCTCATGCCTCTCGGAGCTTTTGAAATGAATGAAGAGACTGAAAATTTACTAGTGATGTGTGGGAGGGTAATATTACAATTGTGAGCATCATTCGGGATCAGTTGACTGATAACGAAGTTTTGTCTGTTGCAGAAGAAGAAAGGACAGTGATTTATGTCATTTGTAGTTTATATATAAATGAAGTCCCAATCACGTGAAGAAAGATGACCTGAGAAATGCCCAACAAACTCGTATCAACAGTGACAAGATACTATCAATAAAGACGGATTGGATGAACTGAAAGAGGGCTTTACAACTACGACAAGTGGCATCAAAAAGAAAAGGTAAGTACAAACTATTTGTGAAATTAATTTTTTTTTTTAGTCATGTGATTGCTAGGAAAATGAATAGAGACGAGGGTAGTAGTGATGAAGAGAGAGCTGTAGGACCGAGCCACAACATGTGTGAACCAAGTGAAAGTGTAGTCAGCAAAGAAACAGTAAAAACTGATATTTTGCAGTTGATTTTGGCAAAATTAGAGGAAATGAAAACAGAACAGTCTGAAAACAATAGTAAAATGGACAAGATACAATACCAAATACACCTCCTCACTAATCTGGTTTCAGTGCTGAAAAATGGGTTGTCAGAGATATAAAAAAGTGTGAATGAAAAAGTTGGTCTTAGAAAGCAAATTTATTGTTTTGGAAAATGAGCTAGTAAGCGAATCTGTACAACAGACGAAGAATGTTAATGATGTCAGAGTTCAATAGAAGGCTGTAGTGGAAAAAATGGAACAAAACTTTAGTAGTTTAGCTCAAAAAAATTTAAATGTTGAAAACAGTATGCAAACTAATGTAAATGTTTTAGACCAAAAAATTTCAGCAGTTCAGGAAAACTATATTCACAAAAATCTGTATCCTAACAATGGTATTGTGTGGTCCAACAGTCCTGTAAAAAGTTTTCCATCAGGCAATTTACATCCAGTGGATTTTCTACACCACTGTAGAGATAGTTTTGTATTGGGCATGAGTGACAATAAAAAAAATTAAGTTTGTTGAAAGATGTCTTTAAGGCGAAGCTCTGTCTTGGGTAAATCTAAATTTAAGTCAGTGGAAAACATGTCAAAGTTTAAAAAATAAGGTTTTTAAATAAATTTTGGTCAGAAGCTGAACAGGGGAGAATTAAAAGTGAATTTTTGGATGGTCCTAATTATAGGAATAGGGAATAGGGACGTTACTCTGAAAGAGTTTTGTAAGAATAAATTTAAGAAATTAACACTCCTTGACAAACCATTTGACAAAATGACATTGATTGATGCACTTGTGGTTATCACATAGGAGTAGTTGAGAGATAACACACACTAAGTATTCAATACATATTTATTAATCACTCGTATATAACAAAAATGGCAGCTGAACATGTTATAAGCTGAAAGTGAACACTGGAACAAAGCAGTCCAAAGAAGCAAAGTCACAAAGACAGAGATACCACAGAGCCGACCCCCCCCCCCCCACCGCTCCCCTCCCGGTAGTGCGGAGAATGGCGGGGGGAAGCCTCATTGCACAAATTCATGATCTTGGTGCCAACGCAGCAGTTGTAGGCAGCGGCCAGTGTGGGAAGTGGGAGTGTCAGTGTTGGTGGTACAGCACTGCCATGGTTCCAATGGCTGCACAGGCAGAGAGAAATCAGTTGAAGGCAGGTCAGCGGCATCAGAAGGTAGATCAGTGAGTGACCACACTGGTTCGATCAATTAACACACTCTGACTGTGGCTGTCTGTGTAGGTGGATGACAAACTTGTTTGTACCACGATGTAGTACACGTTGAGGGCCCAAAGAAGGCAGCTGCAGGGCTGCTCACACAGTGTCATCCCGCAGCATAACAAAGTCACACGTGACTAGTTCCTTGCGGATGAACACAGGTGGGGTGGTGTGGGGGTGGGCAAGGGGGTGCAGAGGTGTGCAAAGTGTGTGCGTACCCATTCAGCCAGTGTGAGGAGATTATCGGATGCAGCTGAAGGTGAATCCTCAATGAGCTCAGCAGGGAGAAGGAGAGGCTCGCTGTATAGTACCTCAGCGAGTGAGGCATCAAGTTCTTCTTTATGGGCTGAGCGAATACCTAGCAGGACCCACGGAACAGCTTCTGACCTATGGCCTCCGTGGCATATTGACCATTGGCCTCCCTGGCATATTAGGGTGGCCTTGAGTGTGCAGTGCCACCTCTTGACAAGGTCATTTGCCTGTGGGTGGTAGGCTGTGGTATGCACTTTGGTGATGTCACAGAGTCTGCAGAGGCATGGGAAGAGCGTGGACTCAAACTGGTGTCCCTGATCGGTCATGAGAGACAGAGGATAGTCGAAGCGAGCAACCCATTCTGAGACAAAGGAGCGGGCGACGGTCTCGGCCATGATGTCAGTAAGGGGAACTGCCTTGACCCAGCGGGTCACACATTCGATGATTGATAAGATGTACCTGCAACCCTCGGAAGGGGGGAGGGGACCAACGACATCGATATGGACATGCCGGAAATGCCCCTTTGGAATGTCAAACTTGCCCAATGGAGGTTGAGTGTGCCTGCTGACCTTGCTGCACTGGTATGGGACGCATGCACAGCTCCAAGTGAGACAGTTGTGCTTCACACCAGGCCAGATGAAGTGCTCCATAACTAGCTGCATCGTGGCTGA
This sequence comes from Schistocerca nitens, assembly GCF_023898315.1. Taxonomy (NCBI): domain Eukaryota; kingdom Metazoa; phylum Arthropoda; class Insecta; order Orthoptera; family Acrididae; genus Schistocerca; species Schistocerca nitens. The sequence continues at coordinate 851,586,878 of NC_064617.1, forward strand.
GCTAAGCCATGCAAGGCAGCCCTATGACGAAGGGCAGCAGGGATGAGGGGGCAGAGTGTGCCCATAGAGGTGTCACAAAGGACAGGGATCGTCAAACCAGGAAGTATATAGGGCTGAACAGAGAGCGATGAGTCATTATCTGATATTATCCACTGTATATCATCATCATCGGCTTGTAGTCAGGTGAGCTCTGCCAGATTCAGTGGTGCGACTAGCACGCAGATGCAGGAAAGATAGTCTGCCACAACGTTCTCTGCACCATGGATAAAGCATGCATCAGAAGAGTGCTGACAGATGTGGTCCATATTGCAGAAATGCCTCGGCGGAAGGTCCTTAGCTGGATTATGAATAGCGTTCACCAGTGGCTTGTGATCTGTATAGATCATGAAGGGTCGTCCCTCAAGGTCACTACGAAAATGTTTAATCGTCTGGTACACAGAGAAGAGCTCACGGTCAAAAGCCGATCCCTTGCCTGGCTCTTAGTCAGTTTCTTGGAAAAGAAGCGGGGGGGGGGGGGGGGGGGCGTTGGGTGGAGTTGGTGGTGTGCTGTTGTAGAACAGCACCCACAGCTGAGTCACGGGCTTCAGGGTTAGGTTCGACAGGTGTGATGGCTGAGGGCAGTTTTAAGGTTACCAATAGCATCGAGCATCGGTTTGGTCCAATCCAGCTTCCATTTTCCAGTGGTATTTTTGCCAGAGAGAGCGTCAGTAAGGGCCATTTGGACAGAGGCAGCTTGAGGAATATGACACCAGTAAAAGTTTGCCATACCCAGAAAACGACAGGGCTGAGCATAATCCTCAGGGAAAGGAAGTTCAAGTATGGTTTCGACATGAGAACTCGTTGGCCGGCGACAGAGACAGTATGGCTGAGGAAGGTAACGGATGTGGAACACAGTTGAGATTTATCATGATTGATCACCACGCCATTGGCAGTGAGAGCTAAATGGGCTGCATCAAGGTGAACTTGATGATCCTCAGTGGAGGAGGAAAAGATAAGTATATCATCTAAGTAAGCATCAGCAAATGGCAAAGGTAGCAAAATGGAATCGATGAACTGCTGCCACGTCTGTGCAGCATTTTTCAATCCATAAGGCAAGTAACAATATTAAAATAGGGCAAAAGGGCGCGGTGATGGCCACCTTCTGAATGTAAGGTGGATGCACAACTGATGATATGCCTTGGAACAATCTAAACGGAGGAAAAGGTAGAACTATGCATTAACTGTGTGAAATCTTGGGTATATGGAATGGGGTAGTTATCGACAATTGTGTGGGCATTAAGGGTCCTGCTGTCCCCACAGATGCACAAGGTGCTAGCCTTTTTGAAAACAAGGTGAACAGGTGAAGACCAGTTGCTACCAGAGGGGCGGAGGACGCCCAAAGCCAACAGAGACTGAAGGATCTCCTTGGCATGCAGAAGGTTGGAAGCGTTAAGGCACCTGGCCTTATAACAAACAGGTGGGCCATTGGTGGTGCAAATCCTATGACAAGTGCCATTACTGATGGCCGATACTCGCATAGGGGGGTCGGAAGAGGAATACATGGGCAATGTCAGTTCACTGACCTTGATGAACCAGAGCAGCGAAGGCGGGGTGTCAGCTGTAGTCAGCAATGGAAGGCATGGTGCAGGAGCGATGCAGTATGAAGAATCAGGAGGGGCACATGCAGGTGCGCCTTGGAGATTCATTTGCGGCGATGCGAAAAAAACAGCAGGTGGCATGCTTGACACAAGAGCAGGTTGGCGCGAAGACGCTGTAGAGGTGTGTAATGTGCCACCTTGCTGCAGGGCTGCATGTAGGCAATGTATGGTATGCCATGCATGTGACAATTTGGCAGAGGCAGAGGTGATGCGAGTGTTAAGGCCTCATTGTGGGTGCAGAATTTGTCAATTTATGAGCACACATACAACAGATCAGAGAGTCGTGTTGTTATGCGCTCGACCAGGAACACACACGTTGAAAGCACAGCCAAAGAGGCGGAGAGCGAAGTTGTGCTGAACTCGTGTGAGCATGGAACTGTACAGCCAGATGCATGGCAGAGTGCAGCGGCCTGCAGATCTGGTGAAAGTTCATAATGGTGTAGAAAATCCAACTCAATCACAGGTTCATCCACATCGGCAGTGTGGAATGCCCAAGGGAAGGTTCGAACTAGTGATAGGTGAAGCAACACCTTCATGGAGCCATGGTCCGCAATAGGAGAATGATTGGTGGCAATCAAGGAGAGGGTAGACGGGGATAGTACATCAACAGCATGCTTGGCCAGGATTATGCTAACTTCAGCGCCAGTGTCGAAAAGAAAACAGATGCACGTCAATATATCTGTAGCACAGAGGTGCCATGTTGCTGAACCGAGTGGTGCAGCATCAGACGATAGGCACTGTGAAGGTACATGGTGGGACATGGTGCCTAAACGTGCCCACCAGTCTTGTTTGTGTAGGCGCATGGTGTGCAGCAGTTACAGGTGGCACCCCCGTAAGTAGCATGGAACCAGCACAGTGGGTAGACCGATTGGCATGGCAGTGCAGTACGGAAGGGAGTTGCAGATAACTGCTTCATAGATATTAGCCAATCAAGTTGCTGCTTGGGCGAGGTCGGCGGCTGTCAAGAGCCCATTGGTGGTATGTCCTGTAGGCCGGTAGGTGGCAGCTCCTGACAGGTAGCTGAGGCACCGAGGCAAACGCGCTGGCCTCTGCTGACAGGGTGTGGAACCAGAGGTGCAGGTTTGCCAATTGAGGATGATGGAGAAGACATTCGTGACAGGCGGTGGCAGTGATGAATGATAGCGTAAGCCTGATCCGTCATGCATAACTGAAACTTGAGTGGGTCAGCGACGTGAGACAGTAGATGAAGTTGCAGATCCAAAGGCATTTTGACTATCAACAACGTCCAAAGTGTGGCATCAGGTAAAGCTTGATTATCGATTAATGCAAGCAGGCGCCACCAAAGCTGTGAAGGGGTACGGTCGTCGAGATCCTCCTTGTGAATAATGTGATGAACAGCCTCCGCCAGAGGGTGGGAAAGGAGCTCAATAAGCCATGCTTTGGCTATCAAATATCTGTGTGAGATGGGCGGTGAGAGAAGTAAGTCACTGATGAGGTCCGTATGTGTGTGTACGTGGCTCACCAGGGGGACAAAACAGGCATCATCATCCGAAATGCCAAGGCTGTTCAGTAGGTGGTCCACTAATGTGAATCAAGTTTTTGGATTGTCTTTTTGTAATGCAGGTAGCTTAGGGAACCTGCCAGATAACACATGTTAAGGCAGCACCGGCAGACGGGTATCAGTGCTGGTAGAGCAGGACACCTCTGACACTGGAAGTCAGTAGCAGTGAACAGTGCATTGCCTGAGGTCTGTGTGAGACAGTGGCCGCATGCAGCACACGGTGCAGAGTGAGTGGGCGTATAAGTTGGCATGGTGTGTCCAATCTGCAAGCCCGATGAAGAATGCAGCACGGGTGTAATGGCCAGTGCCGTTGCAACGGCAGGAGGGGCGTGGTCACAGTGGAGCCACGGGGTGGCTGACCCAGTAACCAGCATGGGTGGAATAGCCAGCGCCATTATCAAGGCGGGTGGAAGACGGTCGTGGTGCAACCATGGTGCAAAGGCCGCAGAAACTGGTGTAGTCGAGGCAACTGGCAACGCCAAGATGGCATGGAGAGGGGGGTGGGGGTGCTGTGACGCCATGTATATTAGAGTGTACTACCCCGTGCATAGAAATGTTTGATTCATTAGTTCTGGAACTTTGTCGGCATGTCAAGCCATTTCGAAGATAACTATGTACATGAAGGATAAACCACAATGTCTTTAACTGGAAGGTCATCCATGTTGTGATTAGGCGGCAGGCGCTGTCCATGTTGTGGCTGCTGCTGTTGTGCTGCCACACTAGGCAACAGCCATGTTGAAACAGGTAAGGTTAGTTGGCCACTGGCATGGCCGGGTGTAAATAATTGTTCACTTTTAACCAAATTCAAAGTAGGTACACATGTCCACTCGTGGTCGCAAGCGGCATAGTTAATGAGGGCTGTTACACTTGCACTGAAAGACACTGGTAGATCCATTGTGGCAGAAACAATGTGGGCTGAGACGTGAAGTTGATAAATGACGAAAACAAGCACAAAATAACTTGCGATGAGACGACGACCGTGTCATTGTCACCACTGTGGTTATCATGTAGGATTAGCTGAGAGATAACATACACTAAGTATTCAATACGCATTTATTAATCACTCGTATATAACAAAAATGGCAGTTGAACATGTTACGTGCCAAAAGTGAACACTGGAACAGAGCAGTCCAAAGAAGCAAAGTCACAAAGATAGGGCACTCTGTGCCAGAGACACCTAACACAAAAGGAGACTACCAGAGAGGTTGCAGTGGGATTAAGTGCACAGACCTGACGATTGTCTTGAACAATTTTTACGATATGTTGACAGGCTGGATATAGGAGTAGAAAGGAGCATGTAACACAATAATCGAAATGATAGAGATCACAATGGTAATAAGAACAGAAAGAGAGATAATGGTAATTTCTATCAGGGTCAAAATGGTACACTACTGGCTATTAAAATTGCTAGACCATGAAGATGATGTGCTACAGACGCGAAACTTAACCGACAGAAAGAAGATGCTGTGATATGCAAATGATTAGCTTTTCAGAGCAGTCACACAAGGTTGGCACTGGTGGCGACACCTACAATGTGCTGACATGAGGTAAGTTTCCAACCGATTTCTCATACACAAACAGCAATTGACCAGCGCTGCCTAGTGAAATGTTGTTGTGATGCCTCGTGTAAGGAGGAGAAATGCAGACCATCACGTTTCCGACTTTGATAAAGGTCGGATTGTAGCCTATCGCGATTGTGGTTTATCGTATCGCGACATTGCTGCTCGTGTTGGTCGAGATCCAATGACTGTTAGCAGAATATGGGATCAGTGGGTTCAGGATGGTAATACGGAACACCATGTTGGATCCCAACGGCCTCGCACCACAAGCAGTCGGGATGACAGCATCTTATCTGCATGGCTGTAACGGATCGTGCAGCCACGTCTCGATCCCTGAGTCAACAGATGGGGACGTTTGCAAGAGAACAACCATCTGCACGAACAGTTCGATGACGTTTGCAGCAGCATGGACTATCAGCTCGGAGACCATGGCTGCGGTTACCCTTGATGCTGCATCACAGACAGGAGCACCTGCGATGGTGTACTCGACAATGAACCTGGGTGCACGAATGGCAAAACATCATTTTTTCGGATGAATCCAGGTTCTGTTTACAGCATCATGATGGTCGCATCTGTGTTTGGTGACATCGCGGTGAACGCACATTGGAAGCATGTATTTGTCATCGCCATACTGGCGTATCACCCAGCGTGATGGTATGGGGTGCCATTGGTTACACATCTCAGTCACCTCTTGTCCGCATTGACGGCACTTTGAACAGTGAACGTTACATTTCAGATGTGTTACGACCCATGGCTCTGTCCTTCATTCGATCCCTGTGAAACCCAATATTTCAGCTGGATAATGCACGACCGCATGTTGCAGGTCCTGTACGGGCCTTTCTGCATACAGAAAATAGTCTACTGCTGCTCTGTCCAGCACATTCTCCAGATCTCTCACCAATTGAAAATGTCTGGTCAATGGTGGCCGAGCAACTGGCTCGTCACAATATGCCAGTCACTACTCTTGATGAACTGTGGTATCGTGTTGAAGTTGCATGGGCAGCTGTACCAGTACACGCCATCCAAGCTCTGTTTGGCTCAATGCTCAGGCGCATCAAGGCCATTATTACGGCCAGAGGTGGTTGTTCAGGGTACTGATTTCTCAGGATCTATGCACCCAAATTGCATGAAAATGTAGTCACATGTCAGTTCTAGTATAATATGTTAGTCCAAAGAATACCCGTTTATCATCTGCATTTCTTCTTGGTGTAGCAATTTTAATGGCCAGTAGTGTAATAGAGACAGAAATTTTGAACATCAGTGAAACCTTCTGCTTTTCATCTTGCCCCATTCCATGGGCCAAGAAGGAGGCTGTGAAGAAAGAAATCAATAGAATGTTAAACTGGGAATAATCCAATCATCCTTATCTCCATACTGCAGCCCCGTTCTGGCCATTAGGAAATCAGATGGTAGTGTCTGCCTTGCCTTGTGCTTGACAGATGAGAAATAAGTAAAATTATTGTGCCTGTCAGGTCATGGTCTGACAGCCTAGAAGAACAACTTCTAAAATTCCATTACGTTAAGTACATCAACATAATAGATCTCTAACTTTGTCCTGCAAATTGCACTAGGTGAAGATAGCCATGAGCACACTGCTTTTGTATTTGGGGACAGAAGCTGTGAGTTCTGTTTCTTTAAACATCACTGCAGGCATATTTATTTCTGCTTTAGATTGAGTCTTAGGACCTGAATTGTTAAGTAGAGTCACTGTGTATGTTGATAATTTACTGACTACTACCCCCATGTGGTCAGAACACTTAAGGATGTTGGCTCAAATCTTGTCTAGGTTTTCAAAGTATGGAGTCACAGTCAACCTAATGAACTGACATTTCAGTAAGGAAAGGGTTAAATTCCTGGACACACAGTATCACCTCAAGGCATACTTCCAAACCCTAAGAAGATTGATGCTATAAGATACTACCCTGTACCTCAAAATAGGAAGCAGTTGAAGGGATATCTTGGATTAGTATCTTTCTTCAGAAAATTTATACCACAGCAGCTTTTAAATAGTGATTCTCTAATGAATCATCTCTGGAAGAACCATCCCTCATTATGGACAAAGTATGATTAAGTTGAATCACAAGTGGCAACTGCTGGACACAGGGCCATTTGTTATACCAAAAATCCCTCACCCAGGAATCTGCAAGTTAGTATACTTAAATAGTGGTGAGGAAAATGGGGTCTACCCATACAAAGATTATGTGAGTCTAGACAATAAACAGAATTTGACACACCAAACGAAAAATGTAAAAAAGAATGACTCTTTACATATTCAGTGCAAAAACAGTATCATGGTTCGACCTGGAATATATTACTGCTTTGAAATTAAACCAAAAAATCAAATGAAATCAAAATCTAATTAAAAAACTGCATCAAATGTAAATTCAGTGACAACCAAATGCCAAACATTGTGATGACTTTCAACTCATTTTAACTACAAAAATCAGTTAAATTGATGAACTTAAAAGAACTGTAGCCTCATTGGAGAAACAGCTGCAAAACCTTGGTTATAAAACCCAACAAACAGAACATTGACTCAACCTCAAAGAAATATCGGCTACCAGTGATGTAAACAAAGTAAGAACGACAATGGAAACTAGCACAAAACTTGGTAATATAAAAGTAAGTGCATCAAATAGGTATAATTACAAATGTAATTCTCCAAGCAATGTCGCTCAGAAGCATATGAGTCCAGATAATAGTTACAAACAACAAAAGCCATGAGCTGTAAATTTTTCATGCGTCTCGCATTGTAAACAAAGAAATGTGATTAAAAAATCAGTCGACTTGCCTCAGATGTGCAAAAAAGAACGAAAAGTCTTAATTTTTGCTGATAATCATGGACATCAGATAGCAGAAAAGGTGGCAGATACACAAACTAACGCAAGTGTGCAGTCCTTCTTCATCAAGCCAGGACCAGGCATTAAAGAAGTGACAAAAACAGTAGTGAAATCATGTGAAAATCTTGATTCAAAAGATTATGTCATAATTTGTGCAGGTGCAAATGATGTTGCCAGAGCTTGAAAGTGTGCTACTCTAATTAGGCAACAAAATGCAGTTGTTGCAGATCAACCACACAGATATGACCTACCTCCTTGGTCATATGTAAATAAATTAATAGGAAGTGTAAACAAAGAGATAGATGAAGTATGCAAAAACTTCCTGTATGTGAACTTAAAAAATATAAGCAAGATAGACAGATCCATGCATACCAACCATGGCCTTCATTTAAATCACAGTAGGAAACAAGTTTTGTTTGAAGAAATCTGTCACTTAGCAAATTTGAGTCATAAGAGGTGTAGTATAGAAGCAGTTCAAAGTACTTTGGACAAATTGGTCATAAAGAAAGATACACTATGTGATCAAAAGTATCTGGACACCCCAAAAACATACATTTTTCATATTAGGTGCATTGTACTGCCACTTTCTACCAGGTACTCCATATCAGCGATCTCAGTAGTTATTAGACATCATGAGAGAGCAGAATAGGTCCCTCCGTGGAACTCACAGACTTCGGACATGACCAGGTGATTGGGTGCCACTTGTGTCATATGTCTGTACATGCGATTTTTGGACTCCTAAACGTCCCTAGGTCCACTGTTTCTGATGCGATAGTGAAGCTGAAACATGAAGGGACATGTACAGCACAAAAGTGAACAGGTCAACCTCGTCTGTTGACTGAAGGAGACCATTGACAGTTTAAGAGGGTGATAATGTGTAATAGGCAGACATATATCCAGGCCATCACACAGGTATTCCAAACTGCATCAGGATCCACTGCAAGTACTTTGACAGTGCATGGGAAGTGAGAAAACTTGAATTTCACAGTCAAGTGGCTGCTCATTAGCCACACATCATGCCAGTAAATAGATTAGATTTACTTTCATTCCAATTGATCCATAGTGATGAGGTCCTCCAGGATGTAGAACATGTCAGAAAAACAATAATACACGACAAATATTTACAACCACTATATGAAAGAATCATTTTACAAACACTAATGCACTGAATTTAACATAAAAAAGTTTTTTTATTTATAAGGTAATAAACATGTAATAGAACTACTACAATACTTATTTACAACAATACTTATTTACAATGAATGCATTACTGCACTGAACTGGAGCAGATTGTACACTCTCTCTCTCTCTCTCTCTCTCTCTCTCTCTCTCACACACACACACACACACACACACACACACACACACATACAGATATATATGAGGGAAATATTCCACGTAGGAAAAATATATCTAAAAACAAAGATGATGTGACTTACCAAATGAAAGTCCTGGCAGGTCGACAGACACACAAACAAACACAAACATACACACAAAATTCAAGCTTTCGCTGATGAGGCAACAGTTTGTTGCGAAAGCTTGAATTTTGTGTGTATGTTTGTCGACCTGCCAGGACTTTCATTTGGTAAGTCACATCATCTTTATATATATATATATATATATATATATATATATATATATATATATATATATATATATATATATATATATATATATATATATATATATATATATATATATATATATACACAAAGATGATGTGACTTACCAAATGAAAGTGCTGGCAGGTCGACAGACACACAAACGAACACAAACATACACACAAAATTCAAGCTTTCGCAACAAACTGTTGCCTCATCAGGAAAGAGGGAAGGAGAGGGAAAGACGCAAGGATGTGGGTTTTAGGGGAGAGGCTAAGGGGTCATTCCAATCCCGGGAGCGGAAAGACTTACCTTAGGGGGAAAAAAGGACGGGTATACACTCGCACACACACACATATCCATCCACACATATACAGACACAAGCAGACATCTCACAAGCAGACATATTATATTTAAATATGTCTGCTTGTGAGATGTCTGCTTGTGTATGTATATGTGTGGATGGATATGTGTGTGTGTGCGAGTGTATACCCGTCCTTTTTTCCCCCTAAGGTAAGTCTTTCCGCTCCCGGGATTGGAATGACCCCTTACCCTCTCCCCTAAAACCCACATCCTTGCGTCTGTCCCTCTTTCCTGATGAGGCAACAGTTTGTTGCGAAAGCTTGAATTTTGTGTGTATGTTTGTGTTTGTTTGTGTGTCTGTCGACCTGCCAGCACTTTCATTTGGTAAGTCACATCATCTTTGTTTTTAGATATATTTTTCCTACGTGGAATGTTTCCAACACATTACTGCACTGAAATGGTGCAGAAGTTATATTATACACACACACACAAATCAGTTAGTTCTACTGAGAAATTCATCAATGGAGTAGAAGGAGTTGGCCACTAATAAATCCTTTAGGCTTCTCTTTAACTGAATTTCATTGGTTGTTAAGCTTTTTATGGCTGCTGGCAAGTTATTGAAAATGTGTGTTCCTGACTAATGCACACCTTTTTGTACAAGAGTAAGTGACTTTAAATCCTTGTGAAGATTATTCTTATTTCTAGTACTGATTCCATGAATTGAGCTGTTGGTTTGAAAAAGTGATATATTTTTAATGACAAATTTCATTAAGAAATAAATATATTGGGAAGCAGTAGGTATAATCCCTAGTTCCCTAAAGAGGCTTCTGCAGGATGTTCTTGAGTACACACCACATATAACTCTTGTCCCCAGAAAACTTTAGCTTGGCTTGATGAATTACCCCAAAAAACTATCCCATTTGACATTATGGAACGAAAGTAAGCATAGTATGTCAGCTTTTTCATTTTTATATCCCCTATGTCTGACACAATTCGCTTTGCAAATAGAGATTTGTTAAGACGTTTCAGCAGTTCTGTGGTGTGCTCCTCCCAGCTGAATTTATTATCAACTGTAATCACAAGAATTTAACACTGTCCACTTCTTCTATCTGCTTGCCCTCTTGCATTACGCATACACTCATGGGACACCCCTTACAAGTTCTGAACAGCATGTAGAGTTTTTTCAAAGTTTAGTGACAAATAATTGGCTAGGAACCATTTATTAATGTCCACAAATATTTTATTAGCTGGTATTTCTAAGATTACACTTGACTTGCTATTATTGCAATGTTTGTATCATCGGCAAACAAAATGAACTTGGCATCTGGTAATGTTACTGATGAAAGGTCACTGATATACACAAGAAAAAGTAAGGGCCCTAAAAAGGAACCTTGTGGGACCCCATATGTAATTCGTTCCCAAATGGATGATGCCCGATAGCTTAATACATGTCTCTTTCCTAATAACACCCTTTGTTTCCTGCCAGAGATATAAGATTTGAGCTTTTGCAGCATTCCCTGTTACACCATAATATTCTAATTTACTTAAAAGGATATTGTGATTTACACAGTCAAATGCCTTTGACAGACCACAGAATATACCAGTTGCCTGCAATTTTTTGTTTAATGAATTAAGCACATTTTCGCTGTAAGTGTAGATAACTTTCTCAATATCAGAACCCTTTAGAAATCTGAACTGCGACTTTGACAGTATTTTTTTTATAAAGTCGATTGTGCATTACTTTTTCTAAAATTTTTGAGTATTTTGGCGAAAGTGAAATTGGACAGAAATTTGAAGCTTTTTTTCTTATCTCCCTTCTTAAACAGTGGCTTAACTTCAGCATATTTTAATCATTCAGGAAATATTCCACTGGTTACACAGATAAATTAATATGTTATTTAACACAGAATCACATTCTTTAATTAACTTTGTTGATATTTCATCATACCCACTAGATGTTTTTGATTTTAAAGATTTTGTGATGGACATTATATCTGCTGGGATAGTAAGAGTCAAATTCATATTATGAAAGTTACTTGAAATGTCTGGTCTGAGGTATTCCATAGCAGCATCTACAGAACCTGACAACTCCATCTTTTCAGTAATAGTTATAAAATGTTTGTTAAAAAGTTCTGCAACACTATACACATCTGTCACCAATGTATCATTTACTCTTAATGCTCTTCATGTCTGGTTCTACTGGTCTCCTCCTTCACTATATACCATATTGTCTTTATTTTGTTATCTGATGTGACTATCTTTTCCTTGTAATATATTTGCTTTGATGTTTGTATTACAGTCTTTAATATTTTGCAGTATTTCTTGTAATGTGCTATAGCATCAACATCAGAACTGTTTGGGAATTGACAGATACAGTTTTCTTTTTGTTTTACAGGATACCCTTATTCCTTGAGTAATCCATGGCTTCTTTGTAGACTCTGCTCTAACCTTGGTTAGTTTTGGGGGAAAACAGTGTTCAAATAAGGAAAGCACTTTATTAGCAAAAGTATTATATTTTTCATTCATGCCATGAGCTCTGTAAACATCAGTCCAGTGAATGTCTCTGAGGAGTGTCCTAAAATAATCAATTTTTGGCTTATTGATTACCCTCTTGAGCTCAGATTTAACAGATTTTATATCCTGCTCAGTATTAACATTTAATAGAAGGAACTGCATGTCATGATCTGAGAGGCCATTGACTATTGGTTTTATAATATAATTTTGTTCATTGGACTTTTCTATAAAGATATTATCAATGGCTGTTTGTGAGCAATTGGCTACCCTATTGGGGAACTTTACAGTGGGAATTAAGTTGAATGATAGTGTTACTAACTCAAGTAAGTCCTTATTGGGAGAGTCTTTAAGGAAATCAACATTGAAATCACCAGCAACCACTATTTCTTTGTTTTTGGTTGTTAAATGGGCCAATACAGCTTCAAGGTGGTTTATGAACAGATTAAAGTTACCTGCAGGTGCTCGATATACACTTAATATTATGAAGGATTTTTTGTGAAATTCTAATTCTGTTGCACAAGCATCCATATGCTGTTCTAGGCAAAATTTATGAATGTCTATGTTCTTAAATTTATGACAGTTCCTGATGAATGTGGCAACTCCACCTTTCTCCATTTCTGCTCTACAAAAGTGAGGTGCTAACCTAAATCCTGTAACACTTAAAAGTTCTATACCAGTGGTCACATGATGTTCAGAGAGGCAGATTATGTCAGCTAGGTTTGAGGACTGTAATTCATCTATGCAGATAATTAATTCATTAATTTTATTTCTCAGTCCTCTAATATTTTGATGCAATACAGATAGCTGACATTTCACACTGACTGAGTTAAAATTGGGTAGAGTTGAAATATCTGCCGATTGTTGAAAATTCTTAACCAATAGCTGTTTATGCTATTGAGGTAACAAGCTAGAATTATGTTTTTTTGGTTTCTTTCTCAAACTGAAGGTTTGTCTCAGTCCTAACCTCTCTTAAAATTTGGTTTCTTTCTGTCCTCCCTACCCTAAAAAAAGGGTCTTTTCTGAACCCTATAACCACTGGTATTTTATCACTTATGACAGTGGCTCCCCCTTTAACTTTCCTGCTATTTTCCCAACTAGTTTACCCTTACCTTTTCTGTTGAGGTGAAGGCCATGCCTAGTATAATCCCACCTATTGAGAGAATAAACAGGAACTACACCAATGTGTGACCTTGCACCCGACATAAGCAGCCATTCCAACTTGTAGCGGGGCTTTGAATTTCGCCGCGCTACACTCGTTCCCTCAGATAAAAAATATCCCGTCGCAGCGGTATGAGCGCTCGACGGCAGAGAAAATACTGAAATGGTAACACTTTTTTTGTTTTCTATCCGTTTTTTGTTTTGTCTCTTGTTAGCCGAAGCTTAAGGCAGACGTGATCTGGAAGACGTAAAAACAAAATACTTATTAGCTAGTCTTTATCTGATTTTAATGTGTAGACATATTGTGAAAGTTGTTAAGAAATTCGGAGGATGGAAGTAGCAAAGTAAATTAATTTGCATACAGTATCAAGATTATTTTAATTGGTATAAATTAGAAATTCCTGGACAATGAAACTTATTGCAAGATTTCGGAGCAGACTTTTCACACAGAAATGAAGGAGATTTTTGAAGACCTGGACGCTGCCCGAAAGAAGACAAGTTAACCTGGTAAAGGATGATTTATCTATGCCACTTCCCCATGTCAGTTACATTTTGTTATTCTCTGTTTCTTTTCAGTAAGTTTTGTAGTGGAAATTGGTTTAACTTTTGCTCAAAAACGCCACAAGGACCACCCCAACAATAGCTTTTCCGAATAACGAAGTCCGATAGCTTTTCTGTAATACAAAGTCCGATTTGCTTTTCATTTTTCCCCTTTTTCACGGTCATTAACGATTTTAAAAAACCCATTTTCGCTTACGATTTCTTCCCACATTTTCAAACTTTTTCTTTTTTTCTCCATTTATTTTTTTATTAACCACTACAACTGGCTCCCGCGACAGGACGCAATTTTCGGATGTGTCGTTTTTGAGCAAATTTGAAACTTTAATTTGTAGTTTTTCCCAACAGAGAATAAACAAAAATCCTGAAGTTTAAAGGGTAACGAAAACACCAACTTTATTGTACAAATGATTATACAATATTGTAAAGAATTTTTGTAACTAATTCAATCTGTTTTCTTTTCATGGCATATATTGATGCAAAACTGTTATTTTGAGACCTTTTGGTGATTATCCGATGGAGATGTATTAAGAAAACCCATATTTTGACGAATACGATTTACGCAGAAGTGTTTGACCAGCCGCTGCAGGACAGAAAATTTAATGGTGAGTCACACAATTATGTTTCATTCAAACATTCAATAGCCAACTGCAGAATCCATTTTTCCCTTTCCACGCATCCTGTAGTTTTCTTCTAGATTTTTCCAAAATCATCTATCTCTATTGTAGTTTGTGATAATTACAGTATTGTTGTAGCATGTGAAGATCGTGAATTTGACCGCCAAACAGTCATTTGTTACGAAAAATTTTGTCCGCCCTGCTGCATCTTTCTCAACCATTGTTTGCAATAGAGCAATCATTTACATTGACGAGAAAATATTTCAACCTAAATTTGAGTCAAATCTTTATTAATCAGTCTTATATTTTCCCCTTTTGACTTACGATTATACATCCTATTACAATGGAACGCGGTAAGGTAGAGATAGTTTCGGCAGATGAGTTAAGTGAAGTAGATTCATCGTTCAACCAACAAGAAAGTCCGCGTTTCCCTCCATGGACGAGTTCACAGATCAATGCAATGATTTTGCCTCAAACTTGCAACATTTGTGATAATACACAGATGGCGACTTTAAATGACGAAATGTGTAATGGACGCGAGACTAGACCGTCAGCGCCATTGTTAACATCAATGTCAGAACCGAATATGAGACAAATTCAGCAATGTGACACAAATCGGACACAGGAAACTGACAAACTGGACCGACTATTAGAGTTATTTGCAGACATGAAACGAGACGTTAGTCAGAAAATTGACGCAAAACTGGACGCACTTGGTCAGGACTTTAAACAAAGGCTAGATAAAAGCGACGAAAAATTTGACGTATTAAACCGTACTATGACCAAAAATTTTGAACGAACAACAAAACAGATGACAGAATTAAATAACACCAATCAAAAGCTCAGCCAGAGATTTGAGACTTTGTCCAACCGAGTCACTAAACAGGAAGAAACTTTGGTTACATTCACACATGAAACAAAAAGCAATATCACCTGATGTGAGAACCAGTTAACTCAAATAGTTAATGTGCAGCAGGAAGTGAACACTCGTGTGGAAGAGTTAGCTCAGGCCCACACTTCAGCTAGCTCCATCCAAGAAAAGCTGACTGAAGAAGTGTAGTTCTTGAACAAACCCACCTCAAAGAAAAGATAGAAAAACTAGAAGATCGAGCGGACCTCGCGTCACTAAACAACGACACCAACATGGCCGAAAGAATTGTACATGAATGTAAATTGTGTGACGACTATCTGGACAAAAAACTTGAAACAATTACAGAAGACATACTTTCAAAAACAAAGACACATGTTAAAGACGAGACAAAACACATAGAAGACGAAGTGACAAAATTACGAGACAATGTTGTGCCGTGTTTGGCGATTGGTGCAAATGCATCGTCAGGGAACGACAAAACAGCTAAAACCATGGCTAATGACGCAGACAGAACACCTATTGTGCAGCTTTCTTTTCCACCAAACGAGCAATATTACGGTACGACACCTAGAGTAGCAAGTGACACAAACTACGTCAATACAGTTACGCCAACCGGCGTGGCCGATGACACGTTTGTAAGACATGGGTATTTCCAGACATTTTCCAGTGAGGACAAGCACAAAGTCCATCCTATTGTGTTTATTAGGTCATTTGACGGTGTTTTTCCACGTAGTTGGTCAGAAGTCGATAAAATCAGATACGTCACCAATCTCATGAGAGGACGAGCAGTTAAGTGGGGTGCCGCTATGAAGCGGTGGTGCCTTACGTTTGAACAGTTCGAACAAGCCTTCTTGAACGAATTCTGGTCCGAGAATGAGCAACAGAGTCTAAGGAGAGAAGTGTGCAACCCCGAGACCTATGACCCTAAAAAAGAGACATTAAGACAATACTTTGAGAGATACCTAGACAAGACACTGTACTGGACCAAACCAGCCGACTTTCCAGCGATAATTGACACTTTAAAGAGCCACTTACCCTTTACATACCGAGACAGATTAATAGGAGTACCGGAGAATGACGTTAAGACTTTCTTAAACTTCTTAGATCAAATGGACGTAGTTTACAGAGGCGATTCACGCCATTCAAATTTTACGCATATTAGTAAACAAAACCAGCACCCACCCCAAAGGAACCGTAGTGACGGTGGTTGGTGGAACCATCCGTCCGCGCCGCGACACAATACGATGCCTGCGCGCGAAACATATTGAAATGGAAACGTATATGACGGTAGGAACAACCGCAGAAATTCGTGGAATAACGATAACTACAAT
This sequence comes from Schistocerca nitens, assembly GCF_023898315.1. Lineage (NCBI taxonomy): Eukaryota > Metazoa > Arthropoda > Insecta > Orthoptera > Acrididae > Schistocerca > Schistocerca nitens. The sequence goes on from NC_064617.1 coordinate 851,603,389, forward strand.
AATTATCACCCATATCAAAATGGTAACTACATGCAAAATGAAAATCACAGACAGTAAAACAACAACAGCAATAGGAGACGTGAGAATAACAGGTTCAACCGACGCGTCGGCGCCAACCGGCCGGAATGTAAACATAGTGGAGCTGATCAATGAACCCGGCCAAACACAGCAGACGACGGAAAACAGTCGACGACCGAGCTAAGCGCTCGTGCTTCGGTCGTGAGGTGTTGTAAGAGCGCAACGGCTGAGACGATTTGTTTCCTCAGGTACGATGACAAAATGACACCAGAACAGGAATTAAATGATGAGATAAACATTAAATCAGACAGTTGTGTTAAAGAATTCATACAAGCTACGGCATGGGTTAAGTTTAGCGATTATGATGTACAAATTTTATTCGATACTGGTGCTGCTGCAAGTGTGATGTCAACCGCATTCTACGAGATTGAAACAAATTATAAACATACCTACATTACCTGTACAGAATTGCCACGTGGTTAGTGCCACAGGTACTAAATCTAAGAGCATACACATGCAAGCCCTTGTTAACTTCACATTTTCCAATACACAGTTCAAGTGTAATTTTCTGATTGTAGACAAGCTTATCGTACACTGCATCCTAGGGATGGATTTTTTGAATGAACACAAAGCAATCATAGATTTAAGTAATGGCATATGTCAATTATCCGTAGGAGAACAACTAATTAATGTTGAACTTAACAAGACGATTGAACCACGACAAAAACATTACGAAGTAAGTCAATTTCAATTGGTATATCCTACCATAGTGCATGTAATTTAACACCTGAAGATTCAGACTATCAGGAGACTGAGCAGGATTTATTGTATCAGAAATGTGTCGAATCTGACTATTTAACGAAACAACAGCAAGAAGAACTGTACAAATTATTATGTGATTATGCACAAGTTTTCAGTGAGAGGCCTGGTGTAATCAGAGGTTATAGCTACAAAATGGATGTTAAGCCACATAAGACTTATTGTAGGACACATTATAATATTCCATGGGCGAAGAAGCCTGCAGTTGTACGTGAAATCGAGTGTATGTTGACCTGGGGTGTTATAGAGAAATCACATTCCCCTTATTGCAGTCCTATCCTGGCGGTAGGCAAGCAAGATGGAAATGTCAGATTGGTGCTAGACGCACGTGAAATCAACAAAATTATTATACCCGTTAACACAAGACCCGTCAACTTGGATGAACAGTTGCTAAAATTTTATAATGTACAATACCTAACTAATATTGACCTCCGCTCATCGTACTGGCAGGTGTCCCTTCACAATGACAGTCGTAAATACACTGCTTTCCTTTGTGAAGGACGCAGTTATCAGTTTTGTGTGTTGCCTTTTGGTTTGCGCGTAAGCGCGGGCGTGTTCATCGAGGCGCTTGATGCCGTTCTCGGCCCGTGTTTGTTGTCACGCGTCACGGCGTACGTCGATGACATCGTCGTGGCAACAAATACGTGGGAGGAACATATTGATCTGTTATAGCAAATTTTATTTACATTTTCACAAGCTGGAGTCACAGTAAATCTTTCGAAGTCCAAAGTAGGAAGGCGTGAAATCAAGTTTTTAGGCCATATTGTCTCGCCGGAAGGTATTCGTCCCGATTCTAAGAAGATTGATGCTATTCGTAATTTCCCTCCTCCACAAAACCGCAAACAGTTGAAAGCATTCTTAGGTTTATCTTCTTTCTTTCGGAAGTTTGTTTCAAAGCAGCTTCTGAACAGCTCTCACCTGCTAACTTTACTGAAAAAGAACGCAATTTGGAGATGGACAGAGTTTTGCCAAGCTGATTTTCAGGCTATTAAAGATGCATTGGTGAACGCACCCCTCCTCTGCCACCCTGACATGACGTCAGATTTTTGCCTAGCCACGGATTCGTCATCATACGGCCTTGGAGCTTTTCTATTTCAAATTCAATCCGAATCAAGACAATTTGTCATCAAACCGATAAGTTTTGCAAGCCGCACACTCACTGAGTGCGAGAGGTCGTACTCGGTGACGGAGCGGGAGGCTCTTGCCATTATTTGGGCATTCCGTAAGTTTCGCTACTTTCTTTGGGGTAAACATACTCGCATATACACAGACCACCAAGCCCTTTCTTTCTTGCTATCATGCAAATTGCTTCATTCACGGCTCACCCGGTGGTGCCTTTCACTGCAAGAATACAGCATCGAAATTATTTACATTAAAGGTAAATCAAATGTAGTAGCCAATGCCCTGTCCCGTTTGCCCCAAGGCATACAGGATTTTTCGGAACTTTCCGAGCAAACATCAGACTTTAACATCTTACTTATGTATGATGGTACATCGCCCCATATTACCACAATATGTGCAAGAACTTTGTTTCACTTCAGGACAGCGACCCCAGGTGGTCAAATATCAAAAAGAAATTACGTACAGATCCTTCTTCACACTTGCAAAAATATTACACAATACACAAAAATGTACTTTTTCATAGGCGTACCCCAGACTCGCACCATTGGTGTGTCTGTCTACCCGACGCGCATGTTGATGATTTTATTCTGTTCACACACAAAACTTGGGGACACTACGGAGTCACCAAATGCACTGATAAAATAGTACAGTACTGTTATTTTCCCAATCTGCGTCGGAGAGTGTTGCAAATTGTTCATAAATGTATCATCTGCCAAAAGCAAAATTTTCCAACCAATCATCTTTGAATGAATTACATCCTATTATACCAACCCGACCTTTGGAGTTAGTATCGTTGGATATCGCCGGACCTTATCCCAGAGCTCGTGGAGGTGTGAAATACATCGTTGCTGTACTTGATGTCTTCTCAAAATACTTAAAATTGTATGCTATCCGCACTGTCAACGCATCTGCTATTGCTAGACGTTTGACTAACAGTTACTTTACAAGGTTTGACAAGCCCCACAGCATTATCACGGATAACGCACCCTATTTTACGGGAAGAAAATGGAAATCTTTTGTTGCCACACACAACATCAAACATATTCTTACATCAGCATTTCACCCAGAAGGGAACGCCGTAGAAAGGATTTTTAGAGAGTTTGGTCAATTTATGAGAATACGTTCACCTCGCAAACACACAAAGTGGATCGAATTTTTAGCACCCTTTGAGCAGATAGTAAACAATTTGCCTCATGCCTCAACAGGATACCCACCACAGGAATTATTATTAAACAAACCTGAACAGAACAAGTGGAAGAGAAAGTAAGACAGGCATACACTACGTTGTGCAATAAAGCCAAGATCAGGAAAGAGAAGTATGACAAACATGTTACAAATACACAAACCTATCAGGTTGATGACCTTGTTCTGTTGCGTTCACATCCCAAGTCTAAAAAATTAAAACAACTGAACAGAAAATGGCAGCTATTATATTCAGTTCCTTTCAGAATAGCAAGCATACCTCACCCAGGTTGTTACTCCCTAGAATACCCGTTATCTCACAAGCCGAGGGGGCTGCATCCCCACAGACATTTGAAACCCTTTGTGCACTAAAACAACATAATATAATGAGAAATAATTTGAACATGAGCAAGCTGCTGTGAAAACGAGATCGTAAATATTTGTATTGAATACACGAACATTAAGTTATACAGCCTAAGAACACAAACGTTAATTTATGGAAATTATATACTGCAGTTACACTTGTACACATAATTATGAAGAGAATGTAAAACCAGGTGAGTACACTTACTGAATGAGAAAAGATATTCATATAGGAATGAGAACTACGAAGGTTACATTGGTTGTTAATTGTAAATTATAAGGTGAATCAACAACTAGTTAGTTATTTCAAGGCACTATAATGAGAGGAAATAATAGCTATTGAGATCAGTAATGACATAGGTATGTAGCAGAATGAATGAGGATGTAAGAATGAATGATCAGTATGAATGAGTTAATATTTAGGTTAATATAGGAAGGTAAGTTACTGTGAAGTAGTTGATGGAGACAAGAGATTATTTGAGGAAGATGATACTGGAGTTTTATGAGAATGGAAGTGCCAAATGGCCCCACATAAGTGATATATTAATGTTTGATGAGGAATATGTTTAATGTATAAGGATATATATATTATGATGAATATGTGAGTAAGGAATGAGGGAGAATGTTTTGGTAATATTGTGCTACATAGAGAAGTGAGTAAACAGTTTACATCTTTAAGATTACATAAGAATTTCAGTTTGAAAGAAAACATTTGTGATGAGTTAGGACACGTGAGTACAAGGCGTTAAATGTGAATCTATTTTCAGTGCTCTTGAAAATGAACGAATGCAAGAAAAGCAGAGTGCACATAATGATGATTACAGCTGTTGAAAGAAGTGTAATAAGAATGTAACTTGGAAACACATTATCTTTAATTTATGGCAGAAGTGTAACTTGGTAACCTTTTGTTTTGTTAAGCCACTGTGTGGAAGAAAACATTTATAGTTTGTGTTCAGACAGGAGAATGATATTTTAAGGAATTAAGTTGAAATATAGTTTTTACACAGCCCTCATGTGAATACATTTGTATAAATTTTTTTTTTTTTTTTTTTTTTACACAAGACAGAAAACCCTGAGGAAGCAAAAGATAGAGTTATTAAGGCCGTTTTGCGATTCGTACAACACCTCCACTTAAGCGAAAAGATGACAAAATTACATCTACGTTGAAGACATTTGACTTTTCAGGCTATGCAAGGTAGGTGCAAAGGAGCAGTGACCACCCGTGCAGCCGACATCGAGCAACGGACACTGAGAAAGAGACATTTTACTGTCAATTATAATACTATGTTCTTTATTTGTGATTTACATGATGTTTAACCTTCACTAAAGTAGAAGAAAGTTCATGGTTGAACTCTTGAGAGGAAATTGGATATGTTATCATATAATACACATTATGAGAGAGACAATCTCTGAGATACATTTTCCATTTGTATAGACGGTATCCACAAGAAGTGGAGATATCGAGGAAGTACTAAGCAGCTATGTGATTTACTCATGCAAGGATTTGTTAATGTATAATACACTTAGTCATATGAACAGTCAGAACACAAACACAGGATCTGTCATGATGTTACACTACACAGACTTGACGTACGGACACTTACATTTACCCATGATTTGGTAAATTGTAAGCACCTCCTTTCATACACCCCTTGAAGGTGATCCAAATGTTATAATGTATTATGTTCTCTTTCATGTAGTAGCTGTAGGATTTGGTAGTTTATAGGTAGTAAATAGTTTCTTCCAGTCTATCTTTCTTTCTTTCTCCATTATCCTACCACCTCCTGCAGCTGGGTATTGTTTGTTTATGGAATGTAAAAATATAATGTGTGACAGTAAAATTTCAGGTATGAATAAAAAGACATGAATATTAATGGCATTACAAGCCTGGTTAACCACTAGCCAGCCAAGATAAGGAATCAAAAGAAAGAGATAAATAATAAATGAAGGAAAGCCCGTGCTTTAAGTATTAAGTCTGATATCCCTTGGCACGCCCAAACCTGAATAAAAAAAGAAATTAATACCCCAATAAAAGAAAGCCAATGGGACTTAGTATAATTTTTTTAGTGTAAATATTTCACATGCATATTCTTGTAAATTTATATGTATTTGTATATGTGTTAAAACTTTGCATATTGTTAACATATTTTGAAATGTGACCACGAAATGTAAGCTTTCATAATTAACGATGTAAACATGCTTGGACAAAGTGAACAGTTAAAATGTAAATATTGCAAAAAAGTGTTGCAAACTGTGAACGTTATAAACGACGAATTTTGCGTTATTTGTGAAACTTATGGTGCATAAACCAAATAACTGTTTGTAAATCGATATAAACTGCAATTTACTTCGACGATGATGAGGATTTTCACACTGCAAATGAACGTTTGTTGGCAAGTGTAAACAATGTGGTGAAACACCTACCTTTGCGAACATCGACGCCGTTGTTCCTCGCCGGCCTTCAGATTCTTTAGAGACAATAAACTCAGCACCTGTCGTAGGCGATGTGGAGGCTAAAAACTACATCGACCATATATGCCCCGGGAACAATAGTCATGAAAACGCACAAGGACCTGGAGTGTTGTGTCGTAACAGAAGACATGGACGTTGCTTCAGATCACGCACACGCTCAATCTTATGGTGTCACCGGACTTAACACGCCAATTATGCTGGAATAACAACTTGTAATGAACACTATGTGAGTGTGAATACTGTTCAAGACTGTCATAACGCAGCGATTTTGAAACTGCCGCACGCGAAATTCAGTGAGGCTACTGCGCATGCGCAAAGACTACGTGCTGCCAGAGATGCATTGGGAAACCAACGCCGGAAGCGCACAACATTAACTGCGCTGGTGAGCAGCTTGCTCAAACACACACTATGTAAACATATATATATTAATTGTCTAAAAAGGATCAAAATTGTAACAAGTGTATGTAGTATATAGATTTAGAAACCAAATATTGACAAAGATAATCCTCTAAGTATGCACGTGGCGTTTCCTGGGAAAATATGTATAATAGACATTTAGGTATATCTATTCTATTGTTTGCTAGCCTGCCACGCTAAATGTTTTAGCGTGACAGTCGAGGGGGCGATATAGTGGGGCTTTGAATTTCACCGCGCTACACTCGTTCCCTCAGATAAAAAATATCCCGTCGCAGCGGTATGAGCGCTCGACGGCAGAGAAAATACTAAAATGGTAACACTTTTTTTTGTTTTCTATCCGTTTTTTGTTTTGTCTTGTTAGCCGAAGCTTAAGGCAGACGTGATCTGGAAGACGTAAAAACAAAATACTTATTAGCTAGTCTTTATCTGATTTTAATGTGTAGACATATTGTGAAAGTTGTTAAGAAATTCGGAGGATGGAAGTAGCAAAGTAAATTAAATTGCATACAGTATCAAGATTATTTTAATTGGTATAAATTAGAAATTCCTGGACAATGAAACTTATTGCAAGATTTCGGAGCAGACTTTTCACACAGAAATGAAGGAGATTTTTGAAGACCTGGACACCGCCTGAAAGAAGACAAGTTAACCTGGTAAAGGATGATTTATCTACGCCACTTCCCCATGTCAGTTACATTTTGTTATTCTCTGTTTCTTTTCAGTAAGTTTTGTAGTGGAAACTGGTTTAACTTTTGCTCAAAAACGCCACAAGGACCACCCCAACAATAGCTTTTCCGAATAACGAAGTCCGATAGCTTTTCTGTAATACCAAGTCCGATTTGCTTTTCATTTTTCCCCTTTTTCACGGTCATTAACGATTTTAAAAAACCCATTTTCGCTTACGATTTCTTCCCACATTTTCAAACTTTTTCTCCATTTATTTTTTTATTAACCACTACAAACTCCAAATTAACTCTCTTGACAGAAGAGTTCAAACGGTGTCAGTCATGATGCCCAAGAACAGATACAAACTCAACACTAGTATGCTTTGATGCTGATGCAATCTTTGCTAGGTTACACTCTATGCTGTACCCAGGATCTCTGTCAATACTATTAACTGGCCCACCCACTATAACCACGGTGTCTTCCTTAGTGAAATCTTTGCAGAGTGATCCTAAATCCTCTGTCACGTGCTCCAGACCAGCACTAGGTTTAAAAAACTTGGTGACCTGGTATTCTGAGCCTAGTTCATCCTGCAAAAGTTGGCCAACATCTCTTCCATGGGAACTACCTAACAACAACACTTTCTTCCTCTTTACTGATTTACCTACATTCTTACTTTTAAATTTGCTGCTGAAAGTTTGTTGTGCCCTGTCTACACCTGCAACTGCTTGAGGCTCACCATCTTCTAACTGAAGCAACTGGTCAAATCTGTTTTCCACAATCACCACAACTGTCAGACAAAATTTTAGGCCTGTTCCTCCTGTTGCCACTTCCCACCTCTCTTTACCCTTCTCCCTCCTTAACCTGTCAAGATCTACCCTGGCCTTGTCTAATTCAGCCTGAAGAGCGGCAATTTTCCTCTCCTGTTCTACTATCTTCCTATCTCTACTACATACCCTACAAAACCACTGATGAGTCTCATTTACTTCCCCTATTTTCACGCCACTACAGTCACCCACATGGAAAAAACTAGAGCACCCATCACACCAAAGCCCCAACCTACGAAAATATGATTCCACAAATTTGGCCTATATGCAACTGTGTGTGTGTGAAAAAAAACACAGTGCAAAGTTTCTGAAACAACAACTTAAACTTTACGCTACTTTCCAGAAATGTGAGTTAAATAATGAGGTACGCTACAGTTAAATGGCTGGAGAGAGCAAAGAACAACTCCACAATTCCAATACCAACTGACGCCTCGCTTGGTGTAAGGAGCGTAAACATTGGACGATTGAACAATGGAAAAATGTTGTGTGGAGTGCGAATCATGGTACACAATGTGGCGATCCGATGTCAGGGTGTGGGTATGGCAAATGTCCGACGAATGTCATCTGCCAGCATGTGTAGTGCCAACAGTAAACTTCGGAGGCGCTGGTGTTATGGTGTGGTCGTGTTTTTCCTGGAGGGGGCTTGCACCCCTTGTGGTTTTGCATGGCACTATCACAGCACAGGTATACACTGATGATATAAACAAACCTTCTTGCTTCCCACTGTTGAAGAGCAATTCAGGGATGGCGATTGCATTTTTCAACACGATCGAGTACCTGTTCATAATGCATGTCCTGTGATGGACTGGCCTACACAGAGTCATGACGTGAATCCCATAGAATACCTTTGGGATGTTTTGAAATGCCAAATTCTTGCCAGGCCTCAGCGACTGACTTCAATACCGCTCTTCAGTGCAGCACTCTGTGAAGAATGAGCTGTCATTCCCCTCCAGCACCTGATTGCACATATGCCCACAAGAGTGGAAGCTGTTATCAAGACTAAGGGCGGGCCAAACACCATACTGAATTCCAGCATTGCCGATGGAGGGCCCAACATACTTGTACGTCATTTTCAGCCAGGTGTCTGGATATTTTTATCACATAGTGCACGCTGTCTTACAAAAAGGGCAAAAGACATTTTTTAGAGAAGTAGACTGTATTACAAAAAAATGTGATGCAAATATACTCATCAATAATTAATGGAAAAATGATTTGTCTTATTTCCTGTTGGATCATAGGGCAGCAGTACAGACCTTCCATCTGGTTCTGTTGGCAGCCAAACATTTCACTTAACCCCATGTTTTACCACATTTCAGAGCTGCTTCTTCCACCGTTCTTTTCCATGTCTTTTTTGGGCGACCACATTTGTGTGTTCCTTGTGGGTTCCAATTAAGTGCTGTCTTTTCAACAGCTCCTTGTTGTTTGAGTATTGTGTGACCAATCCACCTCCATTTTCTTTCCTTTATTTGTTCACGGATTGGTCGCTTGTTTGCCATCTCCCACATTTCGTCATTTGCCAAAGACTCTGGTTTATGAAGACTCACAGCTGGTTTACAATCATGTTTGTTACCTGTATCATGTTTTGCAACTGTACAGGAGGACTGACTTTACGTTGCTATTGAACAAGTGCAGCTTGGTTTGTCTCGAGATGTTCTTATTACGCCAGACAGGGTACAATTGTACAAAGGCTCCATATACCTTCCGTATCTTCCTCGGCCCCTCCATCTTTACAGATGGTACTTCCTAGATATACAAAGGAGTCTACTTGTTCCAATTCCTTTCCATACACTGTTAGATTTGCTTGTTTTTTTAGACTGCATTCCCATTTCCTTAGTTTTCTGAACATTTATTTTAATTCCTGCAATTTCCGCTTCCTCTTTCAGTCTTTCCAGCTTTTCTTCTATGTCATGCAATCTTTGTGAGAGCAGACCGATATTGTCAGCAAAGTCAAGGTCTTCAAGCCTGTCTTGCATTCCCCACTGAATACTTCTCCTACCATCAACAACTCTTTTCATTAGGCTGTCCAGTACCAAAAAGAACAAAGTAGGAGACAGAATACCTCCCTACCTCACCACAGCATTTGTTTGGATAGGTTCAGTAAGTTTCCCATCGTGTAGCACCCTACATTCATATCCATCATACATGGCTTTAATAATATTTACTATCTTTGATGGTATTCCATATTCTTCCAATTTATGCCACATAACTCTCCTATTAAGAGGATCAAACGCCTTTTCAAAATCAATAAATGTAAGGCAAAGTGTATTCTGCACTCTGCTCAGCAATTACACACAGTGTGTTGATGAGATCAATACCACTTCTGTGCTCTCTAGACCCAGCTTGCTCTTTTCTCAGTCATGCCTCAACTGAGTCCTTGATAACATTTAGCATCAATCTACAGAGTACCTAACTTGGTACAGATAGGAGGGTGATGCCACGCCAGTTATTACAGTTGGTAGTATCCCCTTTCTTTGGAAACTTAATAATCAGCCCTTCTTTCCAATCCTTTGGTGTTTTCTCTTCTGACCATATCTTCTCAAACAATGGATGCAGTAGGTTTATGGTGGTGTCAATGTCTGCTTTTAGCACCTCAGGTGCAATACTATCCATTCCTGTTCTTTATCTGTTTGAGAGCTATTTTAATTTCAGTCTTAGCTGGTGTGTTTACACTGATTCTGTCACTGGCATCTGGAAAATTCCATTGCCTCTCCCTCTCTTCAGGTTGCTCTCTGTTTAAAACTTCAGAAAAATGTTCTCTCCATCTTCTAAGTTGTTCTTCTTCTGTCACCAACTGTCGACACCCTCCTTGCATTTCACAGGTCTGTTCTTGTTGAAACCTTTTTTGGACAACATTCTAGTGATGCGGTACATTTCTTTTGCATCACCCCTTGCTGCAGCTATCTCTGCTCTCAGAGCTTGCTCATCCATCCGCTTTCTCTTATCATTCCTGACACTCCTCTTTATTTGAGAGTCAGTAGCTGCATACTCAACTTGCATTCGAGTTTTCTGTTGTCTTGTTTCACTCATACTTAATTTTGTCTTAATCTCCTTCCTACAGCTGATCAAATTCCACGTACGCTCAGACATCCAATCTTTCTTCAAATGGTTTTTAAAGCCAAGGGACTGTTTGCTCACATTGCAATAGACATCCTTAATCTGAGTCCATGTATCATCACAACTATTTTCATCATTTTCCTGTGCTTCTTGGAGTGCCTCGTAGCGGTTCCTTAGATCAATACAGAAAGCTTCTTGTTTTGCTGTTATTCTTTTTTTCCACATCATATTTTTTGTTCCACTGTTTGAACTTTCTGTTTATAGCCGTGATTTTTAGTCTAAAATTTGCAACAATAAGGTGGTGATCACTGCCAACATCATCCCCACGTTTATTTCTCACGTTCATCAGTGATCATCTAAATTATTTGCTAAATTTTGTTTCAATTTCGTTTTCCGTTCTGCGATCAGGGGATACCCATGTAACCTCATGGCAATTCTTGTGTGGGAATAATGTATTGCCAATCACCAAATCATGACTGGCACAGAAATTTGAAAACATATCCCTATTTTAATTTATTTCTCTGATACTATGGACTCCCTTAACGTGCTCTAGGTCTTCATTGTTCTTTCTGGCTTTTGCATTTAGGTCTCTCATAATAATCAAGATGTCTCTCTTACAGGTACTTTTAATGGTGTCACTTAAGGAGAGGTAAAACTCTTTTTTCTGTTCCATATCTGAGGTTTCTGTAGGAGCATAGCATTGGATGACTGTGACATTTTGACTGTTTGTCTTAAAACATGCTGTCAGTAGTCTTTCTGAAACCGGTTTCCATTCCATACGGCTCTTTTTCGCTCCTTTTGTTAACAAAAGTCCAACTCCATTCCTGTGCTCTGCATCCTCGCCAGTGGGTCCAGAGTATAAAAAGGTGTATCCATCTTGTGTTTGGATTTCTTCAAAATCTACCCATCTCACCTCACTAAGTCCGAGAATGTCCAACCTGTAACTCATCATCTCCTTTGTAACCTGTTTCAGTCTGCAGGCTTCTCTCAATGTTGTAATATTCCAGAAACCTATTTTTGTTGTCCTTTTCATGGCAAAGGTCATCATATTTTAGTCCGTCTGGCTGTTCTTTTCTGCTGTTTCTTTAATCATTTATTTTTGGGAGTGCCGGTGATTGGCCCACAGCTCCCCAGTCTAGTGGTGGGGCTGCCACCCAAGAGCCTCCAGACTTGCCCAATTTTCTTTTAAGGGTTTACTCCCCTAGGGCGGCTGGCTTGCCTACGCCTAAGAGTCCCCCCTACACTTTATTATGATTTGAGATGGCAGGAAAAGGACAGGGTAAGAACAGGCTTGGGATAAGTGAAAAGGACCAGTGGGCCATTGTGGGACACACTTCATCTGGCTCCTCCCCCTCGGCCAATCCGGCATGGGTGATCCTGCCGGTAGCTAAGCTAACGCCGGAATAGCCCTCAGGACCCAGAGCATGCAAACCTCCTCGCCCGCACAGACAGTGCTACTGTAAGACGGTGTCCCCTGAGGAGGGGAAAGATGATTTAGTTTTATGTTCTTGTGAACAGTGGTTACAAAACGAATATTTTCAACACTTACAAATATTGTGTTTTAATCTTGCAAACTGCTTTTGTAGAATGGAATCAAAACATAGGGGAACTTGAATATATGTAAAAGAAAATGTATAGTAGAAGGGTATAGCCCCTGTATGCAAACTAGGTTGTGAAAGAGTCTTTGAAATGTCAGATGTTGAGTTAATGTCTGTAAAAACTATTATTTAATGTTTGTATAGATCTCCTGTTAGCAATAGAGGGAAACATTCCACGTGGGAAAAATATACCTAAAAACAAAGATGATGTGACTTACCGAACGAAAGCGCTGGCAGGTCGATAGACACACAAACAAACACAAACGCACACACAAAATTCAAGCTTTCGCAACAAACTGTTGCCTCATCAGGAAAGAGGGAAGGAGAGGGAAAGACGAAAGGATGTGGGTTTTAGGGGAGAGGGTAAGGAGTCATTCCAATCCCGGGAGCGGAAAGACTTACCTTAGGGGGAAAAAAGGACGGGTATACACTCGCACACACACACATATCCATCCACACATATACAGACACAAGCAGACATCTCACAAGCAGACATATTTCAGGTAAGTCTTTCCGCTCCCGGGATTGGAATGACTCCTTACCCTCTCCCTCCTTCCCTCTTTCCTGATGAGGCAACAGTTTGTTGCGAAAGCTTGAATTCTGTGTGTGTGTGTGTGTTTGTGTTTGTTTGTGTGTCTATCGACCTGGCCAGCCCTTTCGTTCGGTAAGTCACATCACCTTTGTTTTTAGGTATATATATATAACAGAGGGAAACATTCCACGTGGAAAAAATATATCTAAAAAGAAAGATGATGAGACTTACCAAACAAAAGCGCTGGCAGGTCGATAGACACACAAACAAACACAAATATACACACAAAATTCAAGCTTTCGCAACAAACTGTTGCCTCATCAGGAAAGAGGGAAGGAGAGGGAAAGACGAAAGGATGTGGGTTTTAAGGGAGAGGGTAAGGAGTCATTCCAATCCCGGGAGCGGAAAGACTTACCTTAGGGGGAAAAAAGGACAGGTATACACTCGCACACACACACATATCCATCCACACATACAGACACAAGCAGACATATTTAAAGACAAAGAGTTTGGGCAGAGATGTCAGTCGAGGTGGAAGAGTAGAGGCAAAGAAGTTGTTGAGAGACAGGTGAGGTATGAGTGGCGGCAACTGGAAATTAGCGGAGATTGAGGCCTGGCGGATAACGAGAAGAGAGGATATACTGAAGGGCAAGTTCCCATCTCCGGAGTTCGGATAGGTTGGTGTTGGTGGGAAGTATCCAGATAACCCAGACGGTGTAACACTGTGCCAAGATGTGCTGGCTGTGCACCAAGGCATGTTTAGCCACAGGGTGATCCTCATTACCAACAAACACTGTCTGCCTGTGTCCATTCATGCAAATGGACAGTTTGTTGCTGGTCATTCCCACATAGAATGCATCACAGTGTAGGCAGGTCAGTTGGTAAATCACGTGGGTGCTTTCACACGTGGCTCTGCCTTTGATCGTGTACACCTTCCGGGTTACAGGACTGGAGTAGGTGGTGGTGGGAGGGTGCATGGGACAGGTTTTGCACCGGGGGCGGTTACAAGGATAGGAGCCAGAGGGTAGGGAAGGTGGTTTGGGGATTTCATAGGGATGAACTAACAGGTTACGAAGGTTAGGTGGACGGCGGAAAGACATTCTTGGCGGAGTGGGGAGAATTTCATGAAGGATGGATCTCATTTCAGGGCAGGATTTGAGGAAGTCGTATCCCTGCTGGAGAGCCACATTGAGAGTCTGGTCCAGTCCCGGAAAGTATCCTGTCACAAGTGGGGCACTTTTGTGGTTCTTCTGTGGGGGATTCTGGGTTTGAGGGGATGAGGAAGTGGCTCTGGTTATTTGCTTCTGTACCAGGCCGGGAGGGTAGTTGCGGGATGCGAAAGCTGTCGTCAGGTTGTTGGTGTAATGTTTCAGGGATTCCGGACTGGAGCAGATTCGTTTGCCACGAAGACCTAGGCTGTAGGGAAGGGACCGTTTGATGTGGAATGTGTGGCAGCTGTCATAATGGAGGTACTGTTGCTTGTTGGTGGGTTTGATGTGGACGGACGTGTGAAGTTGGCCATTGGACAGGTGGAGGTCAACGTCAAGGAAAGTGGCATGGGATTTGGAGTAGGACCAGGTGAATCTGATGGTCAACATAACCCAGCTCCAACCAACCCCTTTTCGCCTCTTTTCACACCAGATCTCCATTTGCTTTCTACTTCACCTTTATCTCTCCCCACATATTTTTATATTCATTTTCATTTCAGCCTCACGTTACACTTTCGACCTTCTAGTACCATGTCACCCGCACAACACCCCCACAACGACCCCATTAAGTTTTATTTACATTCCCTCCGCAGACATGCCTTCGCCCTAGCCAGATTACGCTCCCATATTCTATTTTCTCAGGCTTGTCTGACATTTGGCATTACCCCCAAAGGCCTCACACTTAAAGTTCCCATCTCTGGCTGCAACCATTCCTTCCATCAGTCCCTATACCAGTTCCAAACTGAACAATCCATTGCCCTCACCCACCTAATCCTTCACCTACACATCAACTCAGCCAATGAACACACCCGTCAACTCCTATCCTTAATAAAAGTCCTTAATCTTTCCTCTCCCACATCCACACCGGCTGTTCAGAGCATCCTCCTACAGGCCAACCGTAAATTAGAACAGCATGCCACCCTCCACCTCAAAAAACTATCCAATCTCCTGGTTTCCCACCTCCGGAAAGGCAACTCACTCACCCTTCACAACCTTTCCAGCAAACCTCAACCACCTCTCATTGCACACAAACCCAGTCTCTCCCATCTACTCAATCTCCCACTTCCAGCTCCACTCCCTCCAAAACCTCAAAATTCCTTTCAACACAATCTGGAACCACAACACCCTAATTCAGTAGTTAACCTTTCCTCCAAACCTCTCTCCCAATCCGAAACCTCTGTCCTATCCAAAGGCCTCACCTTCAGCCCCACTCCCAGATTCAACCAAACAGCCCTCGTCAAAGATTTACTGTCCTACACCCGTACTCTCTGCTGGAAATATCACTTTGCCACGAAGAAAAATGATCCTAATCCTACTCCTAATGATCCAACTCCCCAAGACACCATCCAAATTGAACCCTGCCTGGAACAGTTCCGTCCTCCGTCACAGCGGGACCCACCTCCTCTTCCTCAAAATCACCCTCTCCAAACCTTCCAGGAATTTCTGACTTCCAGCCTTGCATCTCAATCCTTCTTAAAAAACCTTAATCCTACACCCAACATTACCACTGCTGAAGCCCAGGCTATCCGTGATCTGAAGGCTGACCGATCCATCGTCATTCTTCCGGCGGACAAGGGTTCCACGACCGTGGTACTTGATCGTCGGGAGTATGTGGCTGAGGGACTGCGTCAGCTTTCAGACAACACCACATACAAAGTTTGCCAAGGTAACCCCATTCCCGATGTCCAGGCGGAGCTTCAAGGAATCCTCAGAACCTTAGGCCCCCTGCAAAACCTTTCACCTGACTCCATCAACCTCCTGACCCCACCGACACCCCGCACCCCAACCTTCTACCTTCTTCCTAAAATCCACAAACCCAATCATCCCGGCCGCCCCATTGTAGCTGGTTACCAAGCCCCCACAGAACGTATCTCTGCCTACGTAGATCAACACCTTCAACCCATTACATGCAGTCTCCCATCCTTCATCAAAGACACCAACCACTTCCTTGAATGCCTGGAATCCTTACCCAATCTGTTACCCCCGGAAACCATCCTTATAACCATTGATGCCACTTCCTTATACACACATATTCCGCACGTCCAGGGCCTCGCTGCGATGGAGCATTTCCTTTCACGCCGATCACCTGCCACCCTACCTAAAACCTCTTTCCTCATTACCTTAGCCAGCTTCATCCTGACCCACAACTTCTTCACTTTTGAAGGCCAGACATACCAACAATTAAAGGGAACAGCCATGGGTACCAGGATGGCCCCCTCGTACGCCAACCTATTCATGGGTCGCTTAGAGGAAGCCTTCTTGGTTACCCAGGTCTGCCAACCCAAAGTTTGGTACAGATTTATTGATGACATCTTCATGATCTGGACTCACAGTGAAGAAGAACTCCAGAATTTCCTCTCCAACCTCAACTCCTTTGGTTCCATCAGATTCACCTGGTCCTACTCCAAATCCCATGCCACTTTCCTTGACGTTGACCTCCACCTGTCCAATGGCCAACTTCACACGTCCGTCCACATCAAACCCACCAACAAGCAACAGTACCTCCATTATGACAGCTGCCACACATTCCACATCAAACGGTCCCTTCCCTACAGCCTAGGTCTTCGTGGCAAACGAATCTGCTCCAGTCCGGAATCCCTGAAACATTACACCAACAACCTGACGACAGCTTTCGCATCCCGCAACTACCCTCCCGGCCTGGTACAGAAGCAAATAACCAGAGCCACTTCCTCATCCCCTCAAACCCAGAATCCCCCACAGAAGAACCACAAAAGTGCCCCACTTGTGACAGGATACTTTCCGGGACTGGACCAGACTCTCAATGTGGCTCTCCAGCAGGGATACGACTTCCTCAAATCCTGCCCTGAAATGAGATCCATCCTTCATGAAATCCTCCCCACTCCGCCAAGAATGTCTTTCCGCCGTCCACCTAACCTTCGTAACCTGTTAGTTCATCCCTATGAAATCCCCAAACCACCTTCCCTACCCTCTGGCTCCTATCCTTGTAACCGCCCCCGGTGCAAAACCTGTCCCATGCACCCTCCCACCACCACCTACTCCAGTCCTGTAACCCGGAAGGTGTACACGATCAAAGGCAGAGCCACGTGTGAAAGCACCCACGTGATTTACCAACTGACCTGCCTACACTGTGATGCATTCTATGTGGGAATGACCAGCAACAAACTGTCCATTTGCATGAATGGACACAGGCAGACAGTGTTTGTTGGTAATGAGGATCACCCTGTGGCTAAACATGCCTTGGTGCACAGCCAGCACATCTTGGCACAGTGTTACACCGTCTGGGTTATCTGGATACTTCCCACCAACACCAACCTATCCGAACTCCGGAGATGGGAACTTGCCCTTCAGTATATCCTCTCTTCTCGTTATCCGCCAGGCCTCAATCTCCGCTAATTTCCAGTTGCCGCCACTCATACCTCACCTGTCTCTCAACAACTTCTTTGCCTCTACTCTTCCACCTCGACTGACATCTCTGCCCAAACTCTTTGTCTTTAAATATGTCTGCTTGTGTCTGTATGTGTGGATGGATATGTGTGTGTGTGCGAGTGTATACCTGTCCTTTTTTCCCCCTAAGGTAAGTCTTTCCGCTCCCGGGATTGGAATGACTCCTTACCCTCTCCCTTAAAACCCACATCCTTTCGTCTTTCCCTCTCCTTCCCTCTTTCCTGATGAGGCAACAGTTTGTTGCGAAAGCTTGAATTTTGTGTGTATATTTGTGTTTGTTTGTGTGTCTATCGACCTGCCAGCGCTTTTGTTTGGTAAGTCTCATCATCTTTCTTTATATATATATATACAAAGATGATGTGACTTACCATACGAAAGCGCTGGCAGGTCGATAGACACACAAACATACACACAAAATTCGAGCTCTCGCAACCAACGGTTGCTTCATCAGGAAAGAGGGAAGAAGAGGGAAAGACGAAAGGATGTGGGTTTTAAGGGAAAGGGTAAGGAGTCATTCCAATCCCGGGAGCGGAAAGACTTACCTTAGGGGGAAAAAAGGACAGGTATACACTCACACACACACCCATATCCCTGAACCATTACACCAACAACCTGAAAACAGCTTTTGCATCCCGCAACTACCCTCCAAACCTGGTACAGAAGCAAATAACCAGAGCCACTTCCTCATCCCCTCAAACCCAGAACCTCCCACAGAAGAACCACAAAAGTGCCCCACTTGTGATAGGATACTTTCCGGGACTGGATCAGACTCTGAATGTGGCTCTCCAGCAGGGATACGACTTCCTCAAATCCTGCCCTGAAATGAGATCCATCCTTCATGAAATCCTCCCCACTCCACCAAGAGTGTCTTTCCACCATCCACCTAACCTTCGTAACCTCTTAGTTCATCCCTATGAAATCCCCAAACCACCTTCCCTACCCTCTGGCTCCTACCCTTGTAACCGCCCCCGGTGTAAAACCTGTCCCATGCACCCTCCCACCACCACCTACTCCAGTCCTATAACCCGGAAGGTGTACACGATCAAAGGCAGAGCCATGTGTGAAAGCACCCACGTGATTTACCAACTGACCTGCCTACACTGTGAAGCTTTCTATGTGGGAATGACCAGCAACAAACTGTCCATTCGCATGAATGGACACAGGCAGACAGTGTTTGTTGGTAATGAGGATCACCCTGTGGCTAAACATGCCTTGGTCCACGGCCAGCACATCTTGGCACAGTGTTACACTGTCCGGGTTATCTGGATACTTCCCACTAACACCAACCTGTCAGAACTCCGGAGATGGGAACTTGCCCTTCAGTATATCCTCTCTTCTCGTTATGCGCCTTGCCTCAATCTCTGCTAATTTCAATTTGCTGCCGCTCATACCTCACCTGTCTTTCAACAACGTCTTTGCCTCTGTACTTCCGCCTCGACTGACATCTCTGCCCAAACTCTCTGCCTTTACAAATGTCTGCTCGTGTCTGTGTATGTGCGGATGGATATGTGTGTGCACGAGTGTATACCTGTCCTTTTTTCCCCCTAAGGTAAGTCTTTCCGCTCCCGGGATTGGAATGACTCCTTACCCTCTCCCTTAAAACCCACATCCTTTCGTCTTTCCCTCTCCTTCCCCTCTTTCCTGATGAGGCAACAGTTTGTTGCAAAAGCTTGAATTTTGTGTGTATGTTTGTGTTTGTTTGTGTGTCTGTCGACCTGCCAGCACTTTCATTTGGTAAGTCACATCATCTTTGTTTTTGGATATATTTTCCTACGTGGAATGTTTCCCTCTATTTTTTTTTTTTTTTTCAGAAAACTGAACCTTGTTTTAGGCAAATTCAAGGCAACTGGGAAAACAGTGGTACTCTGTGAATATTTTAATACTGACTTTCTGAGCCACTGCCCTCAGAGGAAAAAGTTCTTAAATATTATAAAAGCCAACAATCTATTTGTGACTGTTAGCTCTCCAACACATGTAACCAAAATGTGTGTCACTCACTTTGATCAGGTATTGTAAACATGGAGAACTGTACATCAGAAAACTTTGATTCTGGTTATAGTGATTACTGTTCGCAATTACTAACCATACCTGTGAATCACATTTTGATCAATGCACAAAATACCAACTGCCTATTGGCTTCTGTCTCGGGTTCTTCGGATACATTCATCTGATGATTTTACTGATGTTTCACCAGCACAAGTGGCTGGCATTGTCAAAGCTTCACCTTCCATTGCCAGTGGTGAATTGGAGCCGAGCTTGCGGCTGCAGATTATATGTACCTGGCGTGCCAACGTCCGAGGGCTTCTCCGCGGTCATTTCTGGTGCAGTTCTCCTCTTGCTACCTGTGACGGTCATTCGCTGCAGTACAGGAAGCCAGGATCCCATACTGCTGTGAACGACCGTTGCAGGTAGCAATAGGAGAACCGCACCGGAAATGACCACGGAGAAGCCCTCGGACGCTGGCACGCCAGGTACATATAGTCTGCGACCGCGAGCTCAGCTCCAGTTCACCACCGACAATGGAGGGTGAAGCTTTGACAATGCCAGCCACTCGTGCTGGCGAAACATCAGTAAAATCATCAGATGAATGTCGGCCAAAGATCCCGAGACAGAAGCCAATAGGCAGTTTGTCAACAAGTGGCCATGAAAGCCTTAACAATTTTGTAATGTACAAAATATTATTCATAAAATGAGTTATAATCAGAAAAATAATGGTCACTTCCACTATCCAATCAGCAAACAACCTTGGAGAGAAGTACATGATACCTCAATTACCAATGAAAAGATGGAATTTTTTTAAACATTTTCAACCATAATTTGACAAAGGTTTTCCACAAAGGAAACTGATTTCCAGAGGCAAAGGCAGATTCAAAAACTGGATTACATCAGGCATTACAGTATCTTGTAAAAGGAAGTGGGAACTTTTTCTGCACTCACATACTGACAGCAGTCCAGAATTTCATAGTTACTTCAAAAAATACAAGTTAGTTTTGAAATTTATCATAAAAGAGGCAAAAATTAAGAACACTGACAGATATATATTATGAAGTCATCCATTAAAACTAAGTCCATGTGGGAACCTGTGAAGGATCTTACGGGGAAGAAGAAAACTCGCAAAAATATTGTGATATCACACGATGGCAAGAATGTCACTGACCATAGGGCAGTTGCAAGCAGCTTCAGTTCTTATTATGCAACTGTTGCTGGAAAATTAGTGAAGGAAAAATCTGGTAATCCACCTAATATACGACATTGAAAGAACTTTCATCTACTGAAATAAATAATATATCCATGTACCTCAGTCCAATAGACCCAACAGAACTCCTAAGTACCATTAATTCACTGAAGAGTAGTTATTCAACTGGCATTAATGATATTCCAGAGTATATTATAAAAATAACAGCTACACACATACTCTATCCTTTATTAGACTTACGCAATTCATCCCTATCATGTGGTGTCTTCCCACAGCAGCTGAAAATGGCAAAAATAATACCCTGTAATGGGACATCATCCTCTGGCATTACTTTTACTCAACAGCAATTATCAATACCAGTACTGTTTTTCGAATTTTGGAAAGGTCAGTATTATCTGAGCTGTTTTTTTCTGAAAACTTTCATATAATTTTATACACAATAAGGTTATAATAGAGGGAAACATTCCACGTAGGAAAAATATTTAGATATATTTATACACAATAAGTTATATTTCAAGCTAAAAAAGGAATTACTTTATTTTTGATGTAACAATTGGTAAGTTCTAGCTCTGAATGTACATTTAAAATTATTTTGTTCAGAAACATTTGAAATTACGAATTATTTGGTACACTTAAAATTTCTGTTATTAATTATGCAATCCCCCCCATGAACCTTGGACCTTGCCATTGGTGGGGAGGCATGCGTGCCTCAGCGATACAGATAGCCGAACTGTAGGTGCAACCACAACGGAGGGGTATCTGTTGAGGGGCCAGACAAACGTGTGGTTCCTGAAGAGGGGCAGCAGCCTTTTCAGTAGTTGCAGGGGCAACAGTGTGGATGATTGACTGATCTGGCCTTGTAACACTAACCAAAACGGCCTTGCTGTGATGGTACTGCGAACGGCTGAAAGCAACGGGAAACTACAGCCGTAATTTTTCCCGAGGGCATGCAGCTTTACTGTATGATTAAATGATGATGGCGTCCTCTTGGGTAAAATATTACGGAGGTAAAATAGTCCCCCATTCGGATCTCCGGGCGGGGACTACTCAAGAGGACGTCATTATCAGGAGAAAGAAAACTGGCGTCCTATGGATCAGAGCATGGAATGTCAAATCCCTTAATTGGGCTGGTAGGTAAGAAAATTTAAAAAGGGAAATGGATAGGTTAAAGTTAGATACAGTGGGAATTAGTGAAGTTCGGTGGCAGGGGGAACAAGACTTTTGGTCAGGTAATACAGGGTTATAAATACAAAATCAAATAGGGGTAATGCAGGAGTAGGTTTAATAATGAATAAAAAAAATAGGAGTGTGGGTAAGCTACTAGAAACAGCATACCGAATTATTGTGGCCAAGATAGACACAAAGCCCACGCCTACTACAGTAGTACAAGTTTATATGCCAACTAGCTCTGCAGATGACGAAGAAATTGATGAAATATATGATGAGATAAAAGAATTTATTCAGGTAGTGAAGGGAGACGAAAATTTAATAGTCATGGGTGACTGGAATTCAGGAGTAGAAAAGGGAGAGAAGGAAACATATGGATTGGGGGAAACAAATGAAAGAGGAAGCCGTCTGGAAGAATTTTACACAGAGCACAACTTAATCATAGCTAACACTTGGTTCAAGAATCATGACAGAAGATTGTATACATGGAAGAACCCTGGAGATACTAGAAGGTATCAGATAGATTATATAATGGTAAGACCGAGATTTAGGAACCAGGTTTTAAATTGTAAGGCATTTCCGGGGGAAAATGTGGACTCTGACCACAATCTATTGGTTATGAACTGTAGATTAAAACTGTAGAAACTGCAAAAAGGTGGGAATTTAAGGAGATGGGACCTGGATAAACTGACTAAACCAGAGGTTGTAGAGAGTTTCAGGAAGAGCATAATGAAATAATTGACAGGAATGGGGGAAAGAAATGCAGTAGAAGAAGAACGGGTAGCTTTGAGGGATGAAGTACTGAAGACAGCAGAGGGTCAAGTAGGTAAAAAGAAGAGGGCTAGTAGAAATCCTTGGGTAACAGAAGAAGTATTAAATTTAACTGATGAAAGGAGAAAATATAAAAATGCAGTAAATGAAGCAGGCAAAAAGGAGTACAAATGTCTCAAAAATGAGATTGACAGGAAGTGCAAAATGGCTAAGCAGGGATGGATAGAGGACAAATGTAAGGATGTAGAGGCTTATCTCACTAGGGGTAAGATCAATATTGCCTACAGGCAAATTAAAGAGACCTTTGGAGAAAAGAGAACCACTTGCATGAATATCCAGAGCTCAGACGGAAACCCAGTTCTAAGCAAAGATAGGAAAGCAGAAAGGTGGAAGGAGTATATAGAGGGTCTATACAAGGGCAATGTACTTGAGGACAATATTATGGAAATGGAAGAGGATGTAGATGAAGATGAAATGGAAGATATGATACTGCGTGAAGAGTTTGACAGAGCACTGAAAGACCCAAGTCGAAACAAGGCCCCAGGAGTAGAGGGGGGGGGGGGGGGGGCAGGTCTAACAAAACTCTACCATCTAGTCAGCAAGATGTATGAGACAGGGGAAATACCATCAGACTTCAAGAAGAATATAATAATTCCAATCCCAAAGAAAGCAGGTGTTGACAGATGTGAAAATTATCAAACTATCAGTTTAATAAGTCACAGCTGCAAAATACTAACGCGAATTCTTTACAGACGAATGGAAAAACTGGTAGAAGCGGACCTCGGGGAAGATCAGTTTGGATTCCGTAGAAATGTTGGAACACGTGAGGCAATACTGACCCTACGACTTATCTTAGAAGAAAGATTAAGGAAAGGCAAACCTACGTTTCTAGCATTTGTAGGCTTAGAAAAAGCTTTTGACAATGTTGACTGGAATACTCTCCTTCAAATTCTAAAGGTGGCAGGGGTAAAATACTGGGAGCGAAAGGTTATTTACAATTTGTACAGAAACCAGATGACAGTTATAAGAGTCAAGGGACATGAAAGGGAAGCAGTGGTTTGAAAGGGAGTGAAACAGGATTGTAGCCTCTCCCCGATGTTATTCAATCTGTATAATGAGCAAGCAGTAAAGGAAACAAAAGAAAAATTTGGAGAAGGTATTAAAATCCATGGAGAAGAAATAAAAACTTTGAGGTTCACCGATGATATTGTAATTCTGTCAGAGACAGCAATGGACTTGGAAGAGCAGTTGAACAGAATGGACAGTGTCTTGAAAGGAAGATATAAGATGAACATCAACAAAAGCAAAACGAGGATAATGAAATGTAGTCAAATTAAGTTGGGTGATGCTGAGGGAATTAGATTAGGAAATGAGACACTTAAAGTAGTAAAGGAGTTTTGCTATTTGGGGAGCAAAATAACTGATGATGGTCGAAGTAGAGAGGATATAAAATGTAGACTGGCAATGGCAAGGAAAGCGTTTCTGAAGAAGAGAAATTTGTTAACATCGAGTATAGATTTAAGTGTCAGGAAGTCGTTTCTGAAAGTATTTGTATGAAATGTAGCCATGTATGGAAGTGAAACATAATGAGGAGGTATTGAATAGAACTGGGGAGAAGAGAAATTTGTGGTACAACTTGACTAGAAGAAGGAATCAGTTGG
The DNA here is from genome assembly GCF_023898315.1 of Schistocerca nitens. Classification (NCBI taxonomy): domain Eukaryota; kingdom Metazoa; phylum Arthropoda; class Insecta; order Orthoptera; family Acrididae; genus Schistocerca; species Schistocerca nitens. Next base: position 851,627,885 of record NC_064617.1, read on the forward strand.
TAGGACATGTTCTGAGGCATCAAGGGATCACCAACTTAGTATTAGAGGGCAGCGTGGAGGGTAAAAATCGTAGACGGAGACCAAGAGATGAATACACTAAGCAGATTCAGAAGGATGTAGGTTGCAGTAGGTACTGGGAGATGAAGAAGCTTGCACAGAATAGATTAGCATGGAGGGCTGCATCAAACCAGTCTCAGGGCTGAAGACCACAACAATAACAATTATGCAATTTAGTAATGTTTATTGTGTTTATTTCTGGATTCATTTATGTAATAATAATCAAAACTAGTAGAAATTCATTTGTCAAGAAAAATTGCAAACTCTTTGGAATATTGTTGTTTCCACTGAGTGAGACAGTAGGAAGCATGCCTCTGGTGTGATCAGATATATTTTTGTATTTTGGGTGAACAGTGTAATTTTGGCTTTGATAATGTCAAAATTCAAAAGACTGTATGACATACTAAAACGTAACAAAATATACTAATGTTAAAACAAAAATTCTGCAACAACAATCTTCAAAATTATTCAGATCAATTCAACCATGAGGACCTAAAATGTGAGAATTTCAACTTCGACATTTAGACAAGAAGAACTGGAGCGAACTCTACAAGAAAAGATAAGTAAACTAAAAAATTTATTGTAATCTTACTCCTCTAAAATCTTTAGAAAAGATGTTGCTTATTGTGGACAATAGCAGTAATTAGGAAGGAGGGGGGAGATTACAACCCTTATATAAAAAAGGTGATAAGTAATGTACAGGTAACTATAGGCCGTTGTCACTAGTGTCATGGAATACAAAAATTATTGAAAAACTGTTCCTTTCACAACTAACTACAATCTTCAACAAGAATAATATTATTTCTGGATGTCAACATGGTTTCAGACTACAGCAATCAACTGAAACAGCCACTTTCACCCCGTAAACCATGTTTTAAATGCAGTAGACAACCACAGAAAAATCACAGGTCTATTCTTGGACCTAACAAAAGCTTTTGATGTGATTGATCATTCTGTGCTCTTGAGTAAGCTAGTACAGTATGGTGTAAGAGGTGTGCCAAATCAGTGGATTAAATCATATTTGGAATATCGCTCTCAGGTAATGAAATTAAGTACACGGAAGAAAATGAACTCCAGGTACACATTTCAGAACCACGTGGACAAAGTCGTGGTGTTCTACATGGCTTTATTTTAGGTCCCTTTTTCGGTGTATGTTAATGATTTCCTATTCTGAACCAGTACTGTTTGCAGATGACACCAGTCTATTGATTGAAGGAAATAAAAAAGAAAATCTTACTGCATCTGCAAAAGATATTGCAAAAGAAGTGTCTGAATAGTTTACCAGAAACATGTTGACAGTTTATCCACAAAAAACAGTACTCATGAGGTTCCACATAGATCAAAATAAAAATTCAAAATGGTTCAAATGGCTCTGAGCACTATAGGACTTAACGTCTGAGGTCATCAGTCCCCTAGAACTTAGAACTACTTAAACCTAAATAACCTAAGGACATCACACACATCCATGCCCGAGGCAGGATTCGAACCTGCGACCGTAGCGGTCATGCAAAATAAAAATTCAGCACAACCAGTAATATGTAAACATAACCAAAACATTAGTGCCATTACTAAAACTAAATTTCTTGGGATTCATATCCAGGAAGATCTTAAATGCAGCTCCCATATCACACCCCTAAATTCAAAACTAGCAAAACTGAGCTATGTAGAAAGAATTATTTGCACCAATACTAGTGCAGAAATAGTTAATGCTGTATACTTTACTCATGTACATTGAATACTGAAGTACAGTATCATTTTCTGGGGTAATGTACGCCGGCCCATAACAGTTTTCAGGGAACAAAAGGCAATTATAAGAATAATGAAACAAGCGAGCACCAGGAAACCATGCAAACCTTTCTTTAAAGATCTAAAGATCTTACTCCATCCCTGCATTTATATACTGGAAGTAGTCACACATACAAAATAAGGTACACTGAGGAAAGAAAACCTTTTTCCTCAAAACAAAAGCGTCCATGATTACAGTACCAGGTCCGAAAGTGACATACATGTTAGTCACTGTAACACTACATTATGTCAAAAAGGTGTATATCATGAAGGAATGAAACTATACAACAAATTACCAAGAAATATAAAAACTCTTCCTAACCTACAGAGCTTCAAAAAGTCTGTGACAGCCTACCTTCTGAAAAACTGCTACTATTCAATCTCACAGTATCTTATGGAAGAAAAAAATGTAATTTGTGTCTTTAACTGTAGAAATAAATCATAAATATACACTATTTAATAAAATTTGCAATTTTAACTGTATATATCCAATTTGTTATTAAAATTTAAATGATGTATGTTTGATGTTTGTAAAACCAATAGGATAAAAGGTTTTCTGTCCGATATTCTGTGTACGATATGTGTACTGAAAAAGAGATTTATATGGATAAATAAATAAATAAGTGTATATAAGAGATGACCTACTGTCCAATTAAGTATACTTATTACAATTGATGTTTAGTGTTGCGGAAAGATTTCATTTTTGCCTATTTCATGTGTGTTGCCTTATTAGGAAGTAAGTTTTAGTTATGTGAGATTTTTATTGTATGTTTATGGGTCAGAGAAGCTCAGAAAACATTACCCTCACCAAGTGTGAGAAATTATTTAATTTGACACAGTACTGTTTAAAAACACAGTACACAAGCAACTGAGATGCAGCATATGTAAGTAGCAAAGTGGAGTGTGGACAGAACTGTGCACGCACAGTAGCTACCTTTAAGGTTGACGACCTCCGTGCATGTACACAGCACAGTGTAAGCTGACGGATCACTGCCAGATGACGATCTTAGCTTAGCAAAGAACGCGAAGCAATTTACACTTAGAAGAAAACTTTATGAGTTGACTACTAAAGAAATAAAATGTCTACAATACAGAACTAAACTAAGATTAAGAAATTAGGAAGAACTAAGCTAAGGAATATCTATACAAAGGATGACATAAACACTGTCTACAGAAAACTAGCTACACACTACGGTACTATGTACAAGCTGTTTACATTTATACAAGTGGCTATTTACATGCTATACAAAAGGGGATACCTACATGAGGAATGGTTGGTTGATTAGGGGAATGGGACCAAACAGCAAGATCATTGGTCCCATCAGATTAGGGAAGGAAGTCAGCTGTGCCCTTTCACAGGAACCATCCCAGAATTTACCTAAAGCGATTTAGGGAAATCACGGAAAACCTAGATCAGGATGGCTGGATGCGGGTTTGAACCATTATCCTCCTGAATGCGCTTGAGTAATGAAGGAATATAAATGAAGTCTTGAATATACTACAGTAGATAGGACTGTGTCCTGCCTACAGCAACATTTTTACTTCCAGGTGCAAAAAGGTAAGTCAAAATGACAGCTGCGTACGAACATGTGTGCTCTTAGAACTCATTAAAAAAAATCTGATAAAGAATGAACTGCATACTGATAGAAATTGAGAATATGAATATTGAAAGTGTGATGCATTATTAGCCCATGAGAAACTATGCAAATTAGTTTTAAGTTCGTATTTAAGTGTCCTTCCAGTGCACGATGCAGAGTCACATCCTTGGTAAAATAGGGAACACAATAGTTAGGTGTCTGGTACCAAAGTATATGGGCCACAACAAAAATAAATAATTATATGTATAAAAATATGTGTGAGTGTGATGGTGTTAATGTGTGTGTGAAGAAGGTATGATACACCAGATATATAAAAAGGTTGAACTTACATCTTGAGCTTCTGGAAAAGGAGTCAGACTACACATTACAAGTCCATATGACCGAAAAGAGTACCAAGCAAGAGCTATTAAGTACATTTGCAAATGAACACAAGTTTTCTCGACGTTGTTTCACACTTGTTCATTGGCATAATTCCCACAGAGACATATTCATGCACAACTGAATACACAAGAGTGATTTCATGTAGCAAAAGGAAGTGTAAGTCACTGACACTGAAGTACACCATTTGCAGTTGATGATGACACTTGTATAACACAATATTGTACTGTCAGAATATATCAGTAAATAGTAAACCAGAAGTAAGTGGATTAACATGAATAGATAGTCATGAAATGATGTACTGAATAGTTGTTCTCTTGTGATGAACAAAGAACTGCATTAGTAGAGTCCATAACATTTCCAGCAGACCAATAGACACATCCTAGTAAACGTGTCAGAGGCTTAGCTAAGTGTAGTTATCATGATTTCATGTTAATCATGTGATAATGTTGTATGCAAATATTTTGTTAATACTGGAAAATGAGACTGAAAAAATGTTAAAGTAAGACAAGGCTATGAACACGGATTGCTGGCAAATGAGCATTCAAAATGGTAATGCCTGAGAGCAAAATGTGATAAAAATGATAATGTAAAAATTGAAAGATGTTACATGTCATGTCATACAATCACAAGAAAGGTATGTATAATGTAATGTATGTATAATCTGTGTATAATTTCTGTACAATATTGATGTAAATTTTTGTACAATATTTATGTAAATAACTGTAAGTGCCTTTGGCAAATGTACATGTATGAAGTAAGAAACATGCAAACCCAATGTGTCAATATATTTTAAAATGGAAATACTCATGTTATTGTAACAATGACGAAATGTAAAAATATGATGCAATGTAAAGCTGAATATGTTTTCCAGGACTGCATATGTGAACTAATAACCATAAATGTGCTACAAACATGTGGGAATTCGGTTCAGTTGTAGCCCAAGGAAAACACATTTAATACTGTAAGACTCAAATAAGCAAGATGGCGCAGGCCATTAGGTTAAAGAGTCGAAGATCTTTTGATGGCAGAGATACATTGTTCGTACTTGTTGACACCACACAGCCCCCCCCCCCCCCCCCTTGCAGTGTGGAGCGCAGTAGGAGTGCAGTGGAAGGGGGACATGTCCGGCGATGAAGGCAGTGAGGATGATGGCGGTGATGTGATGGGGATGTCCATCTCCGGAGGTTGTTGAGGCAGGGACCACACTGTGAGGTCGATTTGGAACACCTACAGGTGATGTCGGTGGACGAGGCATTGGTCCATGCATGAGGATGGAGCGGCATGGGGAGGGACTGTGTCCCCCACGTGATCAGCTGGCAGCATCTGAACTGTAACCCTCCCTTTGGTGGTCACCATAGCTTGATGGAGCGTGTGGTCAACTCCATGCAGGAGTGGGTGGGAGACAGCGATCAACTGACGAACCGGGTCCCCAATGAGGTGGGGCAAGTTGTCTTGCAGCAGGATGAAGGTGTGGTTGTCGTCAATGAGGACAGTGACATCCTCCACAAATCTTGGGGGGACATCAGCTTGCAGAACCACTAGAGGGCGTAGCGAGGAGGAAGTAGAGAGAGAGGGTAAGAACCCGAGGAACAGCACTGGTGACGCAGGTGCATGTTCGGGTGAGGGCTGCAGCGGCAGGAGTTGGTGGGCAGGGGGAAGAGGCAGGGGGCTGTGTGGCATCGAGAAGTATGAACAACACATCGCTGCCATTGCAAAATCTTTTACTCTTACCTACTGGCCCACACTATCTTGCTTATTCAGTTCACTGTATGACTTGCTGTAATGTGGATGTTTGTATGAAATATATTGAGTCTTAACGGTATTACATGTGTTTTCCTTGGGCTACAACCAAACCAATTTGACAGAAAGGTTAGAATTGAATATTGAAGACAAATGTAATAGTGTAGAATCAGAGCTTAATGAAAAGTTAGGAGCCTTTGAAAATGTGTGCAACGTTAAATTTAATGCTGCAAAGCAAGGGTTGAGTACTTCGAAAGAGAGCATCGATAAGCAGGATAATTTAATGCCAATAATTCAATCGCAAATTACAGGTGTTAATACATGAGTAGATAATGAGGAAAGGAACTTCAAAGAGAAATTAGTGAACTCTGATATCATAAATATAAGTAGTTTGGAGGAACAGGTTGAAGAAATTATAGATTGAAAAGTTACAGAGAGAGTAACATACGGAAACATATCTCCTATTCTATCTTCTGAACTTAATGATACCAGGAAAGGTATAGATGACTTATGGAAATAATTCAAGCTTATCCAGGATTAAGTAGACAAAAGGGTAACTTCACCTAATGTGATATTAACTAGTGAAGTGATGACTGATCTGCAATGGGGGGCTAATTCAGGGTTATTTAGGAAATTCCCCAAATTTAAGCCCGATGGAGAGGTACATCCAACACATTTCTTGAAAAGGTTTAACTAAGCTTTGCCAAAAAATTGAAAAGACTCTAAAAAGATTGAATTTGCTGTGGGTTACCTTCTAGGAGAAGCCTCAGAATGGGGAACTGTGAATATGGAGAATTTTTCATCTTGGGAAGACTTGCAAAAGAAATTTAAAGAAAATTACTGGTCTGCCAGCACACAAGAAAAGTTAATATCAGATCCATGGGACCCAGGTGGAGTCATCTATCCCCCAGGGATGTTAACATTCTGAGTTAACATGCGTAGTGATGACTGTTGGATCCCAGGTTGTTTTCTGTGTTTCTTCCAAAATAGTTTTCTTGCACCGAATTCCTTTAAAATCTTAAACTATTCTGTCATCTATTTGTAACATCTTAAACTATCCTGTAATCATAGTGCTTAGAAAACTGGATACGACTACAAGATAAAGAAAACTTAGAAGAATCACAGAATAAGAAAGAAACTGATATCGACATAAAATAAAATGAACAGAGTATTATATTTATGGATAATATAATTTGAGGTGAATAATTAAACAACTGTGATACCATAGTGTATAAATTTTCTATTTTGTATAGAGTATTTTATACCTTTTATGAGATGTGATGTAAACGGGAGGATTTTTATAGGTTTGGAAAGGGGTGGTTATTGTAAATAAAAGCATGGTTTACAAGAGCAAATAAATCATGGCTAACACAAAACACACATTACGCCTTTCAGACAACCCTCACAAACAAGTGTGCCTGATTCTTCACCATTTGCCATTTCCAAAGGATTGCTAAGATTTCCTTCGGGGACCTCGTGTCCATTCTGTAGGACACGATTTAACACCAAACCTCCTCCAGCATCTGACTCAAGTACCTGAGGGGTAGGGATCCTGGGGAAGGGGGGTGGGAAGGGTTTCCTGTCTTTGGTGCTATCTTCTTTCTCTTCTTAGATCTTAGCAACCATATCTATTTTTTTCCTCCTATCTTACTTCTCATTTGAAGACCTATCAATTTTTTCCCTCTTTCCACATTCACAAACTCCTATCACTGAAGTACTTCCTTGTTTCCATGGTTTCTAATAACCTACATTTTATCTTTAGACAAGAAGGCCAAGGAATCAGACTACATGAACACACATCCAAATGCACACAAAAATACATTTACACATAAACACTGAAATTACAGACCAAAAAGCCTGTCACAATGTGAGAATCGGCAGGTATTGTAAGGGAAAGAATATGTGTGTGTGTACACACACACACACACACACACACACGAAGAGGTGTATGTAAAGAAAGACTAGTGGCAAAGCACTCATGCGCAAAGAGGGAGACAAAAGCTTGTGAGTTGTGGGATAACTATAAAGCAGTAATGAGCAGGAGATAGACAAGGAAGAGACATGAGCAAAGAAAGAAAGAGAACGTAGGAGTGGCATTAGTCATGCTGATCATGAGGAAATGTCAGTTTAATGAATACTCTGACAAATTGTAGGATAGTGGGGCTTGAATCGTATATATAGACATAGAATCTACTAAGAGTATAGAAGTTGAGAAATAGAGGAGGACTCTAGGGAGTAAATGAAGCAGTAAAAAGTGAATGCAAAGTGTAAAATAGAATTTTATTTTTACCAGAGAATACTTAATATAGTATCCATATGAATGTATGCTAGAGTAATGAACCATGAGGCCTACTCAGAAAGGATAAGGTGGGCGTACCCGGCATTTGCTAAGTATATAGGGCAGGCATACCTACATGGAGACTGTGGCCTAAAAAATAAGAATGTTTTATAAACGGGTGTACCTACCAGAATGGAAAGAGGAAGTGCTCTCATAAGGTCAACCCACAAGCAAGGTATAGGTACTGATCCTAGGAGAAGGGGACAGTATTGTGACAAAAGTCACAAACTTTCTAGGGATTATTTTGGAAAGTTTGAATTCTATACACAACTAGCATTGTTACATTTTATGTAAGTTTACAAGTGTCAAAAAGAACACTTTCATTTTGTCCAGAGTTCCTCCAAACTACAAAAAATAGTAAAAATAGTATATACTATGGAAAAGTAGTAAAAAAAAAAGAGAACAGAAAGTAGATTACTCATGTGTCATGAACACCTGAAGTTTACAATTGAAAATAAGGAAAGAGTCCTTACAGTTCCTAAATACTAGGGAACATGAATAAATGCTTATGTCTGGATATCAAAGTAAAGTAAGAACAGAATAAAGAAACACTCAGCTAAAGATTGTTCTAGAAAAATAAAAGATTGTTGTTGAAGTGAAAGATGTATGTATAAACATGTATAAGAAAAGTATATTTTTATGATATGAAATGTTATGAGTGATATTAATTACATAATTATTGTGTATAAAATATCACGTGTCCGACCTAAGGGGAGGGATATGTAGTGTTTCGAGAATTTCTGCATAAATTCTACAACCACTTGGCCTTCTACCATCTCAAACACACAATATTTTAGGTGTCAGTGTGGGATGATAGAATACTACCTACTGTGCGTCACATGTTTGTGTGTGCAGGTTTGAAATTCAGTCACGAGAAGAATGTAGACGCAGCAGTCGAACAGCAACGACAACTACTTGTTGGGCAATCCATCGAAGTTTTAGTGAAAGTACATGGAAGAACCATGGAGATTCTATGTTATTCTGTGGTAATGGTGTCAGTGAGCATTGTTATAATAATGAGAACAGTTAAGAAGGTTCATTTGGTTTAGATAAAAAGATGGTACATTTCAAATGTGTGGAGATTAAAGAACCCCCTATGCTCAAACCATTCACATCTGGCATCCCATACTGAAATACTTATCTCATTCATTATAAGGTGCTTCAGTCTTCAGTATTATAACCTGTCAAAAGGTTTGCTTACAGATACCAATGCAGCATAGACTTGGCAGTGCTTCATTGACTGCACTCTGTGCAAGCTTTTCTTCTGTTTTCCAACCCTTGACAATATATTATTTTCTTCATCTTCGCCACTAGAACATGAGGAACACCTCCATCAAAGTTTCAGTACACTGGATCAGTTAGGCATGGTGCTGAACAAAGAAAAATTTCAACTATGGTGACAAACAGTGATATTTTTGGGTAATTCTGCATCACTGGCAGGGATCAGACAGATGGAAGAGAGAACCAAACTAATAAAATTGGCACCTAGGCCTATAACTTACAGAGAATTAAGAAAGTGTTTACATATGATAAACTTCTATTGGCAGTATACTACTCAGGCTGCTAAAATGTAGGTGCCACTAACCAAAGCCCTGACTGTAAAGAATACTAAGGGGAAACAAACTGTACAGTGTTCAATGGAGATGGTACATGCCCTCAGTGTGATTAAATAATCCTTACAGAATGCTGTGATCTTGGCCCATCTTTCACTTACATCACATCTGTCTATTATGGTTGTTGTGAGTGAGACTGTTATTCGAACAGTTTTGCAACATACAGTTGATGGTATCCAACAACCCCTATGTTTCTTTTCCTGTAAACTAAAGAGACCCAACAGCTGGCTTATGACCATGAACTGATAGAATTATATGAGGTAGTGAAATACTTTAAAGAGGATATAGAGGGTCAGCCCCTCACACTTTCCACAGACCACTGTCCATGCTATCCATAATCCAAGTTGTGACCCCCCCACATCCTGTTGCTGCTTCAGACACCACCAACTTCCAGCATGTATATGGGGGAGAAAAACGTGGTAACAGATATCATGTCATGCATTCATGCTGTTAGCGCACTCATTGATTTCAGTGAGGTGGCTATGGAGCAGTAGCACATTTGTATGCCTGACTCTAGAATGTGCCTCTGGCATGATACACCACAAGGCAAGCCAGGTCCCTTGGTCCCAGCAAAAGTCTGCAGTTCCATCTTTGACAGCTTGCATGATCTGTCACACAGAGCAGTTCATACCACCAAAAGGCTAGTTACAGAGTAGTTTGTCTGGCCTGGGTTAAAAATAGATGCAGAAATCAGACACATGCCTGCCTTCCTTGCCAATGCAGCAAAACAGCACACCTTCCAATCACAAAGCATTTTTGATGTAGCTAAAGACTATATTCAACATGTTCATTAACATCTGTTCAGATCATTACCAAAATCCAACTGTTTCAGGTAAATTCTGTCGGCCATTGACTGCACGATGTAGTGGGTTGAAGATGCTCCCTTAAAGGATATGACAATAGAGTCTATTGCACTGTCTTTCATCAATATGCGGATACTTCATTTTAGGTGCCCATTGTCTATCATCCAAGGCAACACTTCAAATCAGTTTTCTTTGAAGAACTGTGTACACTGTGTGGAGTGCGACACTTCCACACCACCACATACCAACCTAGAAGCAACAGGGTGATTGAAATGTGACACTTAATCCTGAAGGGTATGTTGATGTGTACAATTTGCAGTGGATCACAGAATTACAAGGTTTCTACTGGATATATGGACAGCTTACAAGGATGACCTGAAATCCTCACTTGCCAAAATGTTGCATGGTGAATATACGATGCCACCTTCAGACTTCCTCTTGCCTTCTCCACTGGTGGCAACCTCAGAGTTGCTGTTGTTGGTAAACGAACTCAAACATTATGTAGCTCACATCCGTATGCTGACTCATCAAGCTCACATTTTACAGTGAGTTTTTGTGCATTTGGCATTAAGCAACTACAGCCTCTTGATGCTCTGAGATGACACAATCTGTGTTGCACAGCAACAACTTTATTCCGGCATCCGTAAAGTACTCCACTGTGGGGAACAGATGCTTTCTGTCCTACTTAATGGTACCTTCAAACAATGAAAACTCCAGGATGGAATAATTACGATATTATGAAAAGGATAGACTGCTACTCGCCATATAGTGCAGATGCTGAGTCGCAGACAGTTACAACAAAAAACAGCTAACAAGGAAAGATTTCAGCCAAAATGCTTTCTTCTGCATTACACAACAAACACACACACATTCATGCAAACAATTCACCCTTACACAACAACTGTCACATGTTTCTGTTGTGCCTGTCTGCGACTCAGCATCTCTACCTTCAACAGTCTCCATCTAGTGCCTGAAGCCAGCTTGGATGCTGGGGGACCAGGAGGAAGAGGACAACTGGCCACATCTACCAGTGGGTCTGCATCCACCTCTACCAGCATGGACATGCATGTCAATCACCCAGTCTCCACAGTGGAATCTGTCAACCAGTCACCTGCTTTAAGTACCACCAATGGTTATTCGCCCTGCTTTCACTATGACAGGCCCCTCCACCACCCCGCATTTCTGCAAGACTATGCTATTGAGTAAGGTCACCCTTCCATCCACTGCTCTGTGTCAGCACTGGAGGGGGGCAATCTGGGGCAGCATTTGCCAACAAAATCGATACAGACATACAAAATAGTGTACGTCTTTGTAGAAATAATTTAAAAGCCAAGATTGCTTAAATACTGTTTACTGGATAACCGGTTCCAACACATTAAAGGTGCCATCATCGGATCTGAATGTAACTTAACATTTATAAACCATTTGGATATAACGATACATGAGGCAGACCAGCTGATGTAAAATCATTTTCACAAAAAATAAAAAATTGCTCTCATGGTCATTCTTTTCCATAAGATATGTTAAACCGAAGTCACAAGATAAAACTATTTGATACATGACTGCTGCTCAACTGTTAGCTGAGCAGTTAATCACACTGATGTGATACCAACCGTTGTTAGTTGAGCAGCAGTCATGTACCAAATAGTTTTATCTTGTGACTTTGGTTTTATATACCTCATGGAAAAGAATGACCATGAGAACAGTTTTTTATTTTTTGTGACAATGATTTTACATCAGGTGGTCTGCCTCATGTATCAATATATCCAAATGGTTTATAAATGATAATCTACATTCAGATCCAATGATGGCACTTTTAGTGTGTTGAAACCGGTTATCCAGTAAACAGTATTTAAGTGATCTTTGCTTTTGAAATATTTCTACAACAGAGTGATCGCCCCACTATGCACTATGTGTTCACTGCAAAACTGTATGTCTTTGTATTGACTTTGTCTTTGTCTTCCTATTTTGTTATTCATCTACTGTGTACTATTATGACTGGAGCATTTGTGTCCTATTGTGCATGGATTTGTGTTATTAAAGTGGTACAATTTATGCCAGCAGTATTCACATGTTATTCTGCATACTCACCACTATGAAGTTCCCACAAATGCACTGTAAAATGCCCCTTAATCATAGCAGTTAACTGTTAGCAGAATTGTCAAGATAATTTACATATGATTTCAGACAATTCTTCAAAGTGCAAGAAACACTTTTCTAATTGGTTCTTTTTTTAATTTATTCCCAAAGGCTGCCACTTCCGTCTTTTGATTACTTGGATTTTGTTATATAGTATATTATTTTGAGTTTTTGTTTAGATTTTTCTACTGAGATAGTGATGGTTGGACCTGGTTTCATATTCTTGTAGAGACCGTTTTGTTGTGTACTGGTCAATGTTTTTCTTTATGTAGCTCATTGTGTGCAAAATGTATTCTCATGGAACAGTTAAGATTTAAACTCAGTGCAATGAGTTCTCTGCTAATTTTTGATATAGCACTTATAGCACCTATAGCACATTTAGCTTAGCAGTTGTTTATATATTGTGCTCATTTGCTTCCCAGAAGGTTATCTGTAACTAATTATGGAATGGACATACGCAAAGTATGTGGTTCTAACGTATGAGGCATTATACACTGAAGGTATTCGAAGTGCATAGCATGCTGAAGCTATTCACTTTCTGGGGATTCTAATATGCTCGGTTCAGATTAGCCGTGAGTCAACATGCATCACTAGAAATTTTGTTCTTGATAAACATTCTATGAACTCATCTTTCATGTTTATAGAGCTACTATTGGGTTGTGCTACATGTTGAGTGATACTGTTGCTTTTTTTCACGTATGGTTAATTTCTTGCTTTCTGCCAACCTGCTAAGCATTTCTGCAGCTTTGTCCTGTGATGATTCATCACTGATTAGACTGTTGCCATCATCAGCAAACAGTACGCTTCACAGTGTTTGACATTGGGATAAGTACTGATGTATATAAAAAATGGTATCAGGACCAGCACACTTCCCTTAGGGACTCCAGTATTACTGTAATCTGGGATAGAAAAGTGTTTTGTGACATAACTGGACTTTGTTTGTTTACGCCTTGGTTCATTCCACTTGGCCATGTTATCTGTCACACAGCATGTGAATATCGAATCTCCTGCACCTACAACAGGATATTTTGTTGCTCCACCTGGATTCTACAACACATTTCCTGCAGTTTCATCACCTCAACGTGTTCACCGCTCGACAGTGCAACACATGACTGTAGACTCAGGCTTTGCCTTTCCAGCGAGTGTGCATTGACATGGGCATTTGGAAAATGATAATGAGGTGAGCAAAGTTCTCGCATTTCATTATGCTAACGTGGATTCTGCATTTCATGCTCAAACTATGTATCAGACACTGGATGCCTGAGCAACCGTCACAATAGTGCCATGTTCAACCTCACCTTTGTTAGGACAGATCACATGTACCGATTGTGTTCCCGCAAATGCCGAGTGCTTTATCACTTCATCAGTTTACAAAGAGGACAATGCCCAATGTATATCACAAACATTTCCAGGTACATTTCTGGCCCCAGTGACCTTTCGGCTATTCAGTGCACTTTATGGGCCTCCACCTGATGTGAACAATGTGCCACGGAGTGATACTAACTGTAGTTTCCACACCTCCAAACTTGCCCTGACTTGTTCACACGGCCACTCCTCTACACCCAGCCGTCCCCCCCCCCCCCCCCCTCCCCTTTCCCCTGCCACCAGCAGGTAAATTTTCAGGAAGTTTCGGGAGCAGATGTTCACCTGCTCACTTTTCACATGGTGCCGGCCATGCCTTCTACATTGGACTTCCGAGCTGTGGACATTGCATCAGACAGTTCCACAGCATCATTTCCTAGTGCCTCAGTGCTATTCTCACCTGCTCCAACATAGTGCTCGCTCGCACCCTATGAAGTACAATTTGCGTTGCCCACGTTGGTCCATCTTCCATGTTATACGAGTGACACGAGGAACTCAGATACAGAACAAGCTGCGCCCTCGTCACCACCACCAGACTGCTTACTGACCCTGCCCCCACTATCTGAGGACAGCCCAGCAAAACGGTTTGCACTGATAAAGAACTTGTTCGAACTGTACAGCATCACCGATGACAATTCAGAATTGCTGTGCCTCATGACTCATCTGCACAGGCACACAGACCTGATCTGCAAGCTACTTCTGATGCCGCTGCTAACTTCGAAGTACGATTTCACAAAACAGACTATCATTGAGCGCCTCTTTCGTTCCCCACAATGCGAATACTGATCTCGGCAAATGCACCCTATCCCAGCTAAACCTCCTGGTCAGCGAGCAGATGATGCCGGATGAAATGCTGTGGTTGGTGTGGTTATCAAAATTGCCTACAGACCTCCAGGTTCATCTCTGCCCCTACAACCTGGAATCCATCAGTTCACGAGTGCAGATGGCTGACCAGGTCTACTCGTTCACACACCAGTGCCAGCAGCAGAAGCTCACGCAACACACTGACACTCCTGCACTGGTAGTTCACAATGCCACTGGCAGGAGCGGGCCACACTCTGCTCCTCAGACTGCTGCACCACCTGGCACTCAGTGTGTGCACTCTCCACCCACCAAGCTGCTGCATATCGCACACATGCCATACGCCCCAGTGTATGAACCCAAACATATCGAGGATGATAGGCCGCCTCCTCTCTCAACATACCCTCACTGTTGGTGCCACACTGTATTTGGTGATGACACTAAAAAGTGCCACTCCCCATGCAAGCATCCAAAAAGCCAATCATCCGATAAGCACCAACCCACGCTACATTCTATCCATGCCTCGATCCTGTCAAACAGCCGCCTTTATGTCAAAGACTATTCTTTGAGTTGCAACTTCCTCATGGACACCAGCACTGACGTCTCAATCGTACCTAAATCAATGGTCACATGCTCTCTCCTGCAAGCTGTGAACTAATCTACACTACAGACCTCCGGCTCCATTGAGCTTCAACTCTGCCTCCCTAACGGCCTCTCCCTCCCCTCCCCTAGATCTTCCGATCCTGAGAATTGACTTCTTATCACACCACCACCTGTCTCCTAACATCGTTTGAGGTCCTCTGTTTCACCACACCTCTAACTCTCACATTCCGTGTGTAAGTGCTCTGCCACCGTCTCCGAGTGTAAACACTGTTAACATCTCACGAGCAGGACTTGTCCAACTGTGGATCACATCCTGGTGGAAAGTGTGAACACATGTGCCCTCCACTGTGACAACGCTGTTTTGGAATATTGCATTGCATGCACCAAGGATGAGCTTTCCGTGATCACCGTTCACATCAATTCACTCCACTTGGCAGCACCAACACCTGAGCCTTCATCCGCCACACCTGACAGCTTCGTCGACAACAGCACACAGGTTAGCAACACCACACCTATGTCGTGTGACCCTAGTCTCAACCACACAGTTGTAACCTCCGCTCCCATCATCAAGTATGTTCCGCTCAACGTCTCTCTCACCTGTTTCGCAAACTGACACTCACGTGCCTCATGACAGTCCAGCCGGCCGAGCTCTGACCATTCCCCCTGACCCCACACGCACGCACGCCCAGTGTGTTGATAAACATTCCCCCTCACCTAGGACAGCTCATTCGAGAGCTCCACGCATGCCTGCAGCGCTGTCACCACCGAGCACGCCTCTCTCGCGCATTACGGACAATAGACAGTCTCTACGCACACAGCTCGCGCCCACCACATGCTCGGCACTCGCAACTGCCATCCACGCTGGCATTAACATAACAAACACGTGACTTTTTCACTGCCATTCCCCTCTCGAGCAGACAACTACACTGCTTCCAAACCATGCACCCCTAAAAATTCAACAAACACCATGCCTCACCCACGCGCAGTCATCGAACATTCAGTTTCCACCGTCACGAATGGATCTGTTCACCATATCATCATGCCTGAGGGCCCACCTATTTGCCACAAAGCTCGCTGCCTTAACCCACTAAAGTTATGCCCGGCTTGCTAGCAAATACAGGAACTTCTTAAGGTGGGAATTTTACAGTCCTCCGATAGTAACTGGTAGTCAGCCATACACCTCAACCCTAAACAGGAGGGCTCCTTTCATGTGTGTGCCAACTACAGTTGCTTGAATGCTAGAACTCTGATAGACAATTATCCTGTACTGAACATTTCCGACTTCACTCACTTCTCGCGGGTGCTACAATTTTCAGCATACTGGATTGCAAATGCAGTTATCACCAAATCCCAGTCACACCTGAGGACTTTCTGAAAAAGGTGATTCCCGTTGGGTTGCACAAGTACCATTTCATGCCATTCAGGTTAAGAAACGCCACCCAGATGAGGCAACACTTTACTGACTCTCTCTTGCTCCAGTTCGACTTCTGTTTCGTATATCTCAACGATATCCTGATGTTCAGCTAATCTGCACAAGATCACGAACGCCACATCACGATAGTAAAGGAAACTCTCTCATCTAATGGATTCGTGATTAGCACTGACAAACTGCAACTATGCCAACAATCTGTCCAATTCTTGGGGTATACAGTCTCGGCTGTCGATATACATGCCCCCTGAGTCAAAGGTGCAATCAATCTTATCCATGCCACTCCCTACCAAATACAAAGAGCTCTGTCAGTTCCTGGGAATGATAAACTACTACCATCATCATTTTCCTGCAGCAGTTCACACCCAGGCCGCCCTCACTAACAGCCTCATCGGCATGCAAACTTCAGGGACGCGTCCCATTCCGTGGACTGAACCAATGCACGCGTCCTTCCAGGCCCTGAAAGACTCTCTCGCACGAGCCGTCACCCTTGCTCATCCACTCTCAGATGCTGAACTCTTTGTCACTGCGGATGATAGTGACTCCATGGTACGTGTGGTCATACAACAACAACAACAACATGGTCACACCAGTTCAGTTCTTTTTGAAGAAGCTTTCATGCACCCAATGAAAATACTCAGCCTTTGACCGCAAACAGTTAGCAGTTTATGAGGCAGTGAAACACTTCCACCCTGACATCAAGGGTCGACCTTTCCACATCCTGACTGACCATAAACCAGTAGCACATGCCATATGCAACCCCCCCCCCCCCCCCTCCCTCCTTGATGCTCCACCCCATTACTTTCGGCATTTTGATTTCATCTCCAAGTTGAGTGCCAACACTCGCCATATCAAAGGCACTGACAACATCATTGCAGATTTCCTTTCCCGCATTAGTGCCATCTCAATCGTTGTCGACCTTTCCGACCTTGCGTTCCTACAGAATCAGGATACACATTTGCTCATCAGTACCTCCACTTCGCTGCCTTTCACCAAAGCAGAATTCACCAGCGTCTGAGAGGAGGTCTGGTGTGACTCCTACACTGGCACCCTCTGCCACTTCATCCTCGCCCCCCTCCACTGTTCAGTGTTCGACACACTACATTCTCTAGCACACCCCAGAATTAAGTCATCAATATGCCTAGTGTCCGAATGATTTGTGTAGTGAGAAAAGCGCAATTGTCAGACCTAGATCCGGAACTGCATCACCTGCTAGCGCAACACACATATCCATCCACACATATACAGACACAAGATGTCTGCTTGTGTCTGTATATGTGTGGATGGATATGTGTGTGTGTGCGAGTGTATACCCGTCCTTTTTTCCCCCTAAGGTAAGTCTTTCCGCTCCCGGGATTGGAATGACTCCTTACCCTCTCCCTTAAAACCCACATCCTTTCGTCTTTCCCTCTCCTTCCCTCTTTCCTGCTGAGGCAACAGTTTGTTGCGAAAGCTTGAATTTTGTGTGTATGTTTGTGTTTGTTTGTGTGTCTGTCGACCTGCCAGCACTTTCATTTGGTAAGTCACATCATCTTTGTTATATATATATATATATATATATATATATATATATATATATATATATATATATATATATATATAAATTAATAGAGGGAAACATTCCACGTGGGAAAAATATATCTAAAAACAAAGATGATGTGACTTACCAAACAAAAGTGCTGGCACGTCGATAGACACACAAACAAACACAAACATACACACAAAATTCAAGCTTTCGCAACAAACTGTTGCTTCATCAGGAAAGAGGGAAGGAGAGGGAAAGAGGAAAGGATGTGGGTTTTAAGGGTGAGGGTAAGGAGTCATTCCAATCCCGGGAGCAGAAAGACTTACCTTAGGGGGAAAAAAGGACGGGTATACACTCGCGCACACACACACACACATATCCATCCACCATGGATATGTGTGCGTGTGCGCGAGTGTATACCCATCCTTTTTTTCCCCCTAAGGTAAGTCTTTCTGCTCCCGGGATTGGAATGACTCCTTGTGTTTGTTTGTGTGTCTATCGACATGCCAGCGCTTTTGTTTGGTAAGTCACATCATCTTTGTATATATATATATATATATATATATATATATATATATATATATATATATATATATATATATATATATAAATTGTTAAAATTAACATAAAAATCCAAATATCTCTTGCACATTGTTCAGCTGTAGATGAAAAGTTTATATGCCAACTAGCTCTGCAGATGATGAAGAAATTGATGAAATGTATGATGAGATAAAGGAAATTATTCAGGTAGTGAAGGGAGATGAAAATTTAATAGTCATGGGTGACTGGAATTCAAGAATAGGAAAAGGGAGAGAAGGAAACATAGTAGGTGAATATGGATTGGGGAAAGAAATGAAAGAGGAAGCCACCTGGTAGAATTTTGCACAGAGCATAACTTAATCATAGCTAACACTAGGTTCAAGAATCATAAAAGAAGGTTGTACACATGGAAGAATCCTGGAAATACTAGAAGGTATCAGATAGATTATATAATGGTAAGACAGAGATTTAGGAACCAGGTTTTAAATTGTAAGACATTTCCAGGGGCAGATGTGGACTCTGACCACAATCTATTGGTTATGAACTGTAGATTAAAACTGAAGAAACTGCAAAAAGATGAGAATTTAAGGAGATTGGACCTGGATAAACTGATAAAACCAGAGGTTGTACAGAGTTTCAGGGAGAGCATAAGGGAACAATTGACAGGAATGGGGGAAAGAAGTAGAGTAGAAGAAGAATGGGTAGCTCTGAGGGATGAAGTAGTGAAGGCAGCAGAGGATCAAGTAGGTAAAAAGACGAAGGCTAGTAGAAATCCTTGGGTAACAGAAGAAATATTTAATTTAATTGATGAAAGGAGAAAATATAAAAATGCAGTAAATGAAGCAGGCAAAAAGGAATACAAACGTCTCAAAAATGAGATCGACAGGAAGTGCAAAATGGCTAAGCAGGGATGGCTAGAGGACAAATGTAAAGATGTAGAGGCTTATCTCACTAGGGGTAAGATAGATACTGCCTACAGGAAAATTAAAGTGACCTTTGGAGAAAAGAGAACCACTTGTATGAATATCAAGAGCTCAGATGGAAACCCAGTTCTAAGCAAAGAAGGGAAAGCAGAAGGGTGGAAGGAGTATATAGAGGGTCTTTACAAGGGCAATGTACTTGAGGACATTATTCTGGAAATGGAAGAGAAAGTAGATGAGGACGAAATGGGAGATACAATACTGCATGAAGAGTGTGACAGAGCACTGAAAGACCTGAGCCGAAACAAGGCCCCGGCAGTAGACAACATTCCTTTAGACATACTGACAGCCTTGGGAGAACCAGTCCTGACAAAACTCTACCATCTGGTGAGCAAGATGTATGAGACTGGCGAAATACCCTCAGACTTCAAGAAGAATATAATAATTCCAATCCCAAAGAAAGCAGGTGTTGACAGATGTGAAAATTATCGAACAATCAGTTTAATAAGCCACAGCTGCAAAATACTAATGCGAATTCTTTACAGACGAATGGGAAAACTGGTAGAAGCCAACCTTGGGGAAGACCAGTTTGGATTCCGTAGAAATATTGGAACATGTGAGGCAATACTGACCCTACGACTTATCTTAGAAGAAAGATTAAGGAAAGGCAAACCTACGTTTCTAGCATTTGTAGACTTAGAGAAAGCTTTTGACAATGTTGACTGGAATAACCTCTTTCAAATTCTAAAGGTAGCAGGGGTAAAATAGAGGGAGCGAAAGGCTATTTACAATTTGTACAGAAAGCAGATGGCAGTTATAAGAGTCGAGGGGCATGAAAGGGAAGCAGCGGTTGGGAAGGGAGTGAGACAGGGTTGTAGCCTCTCCCCAATGTTATTCAATCTGTATATTGAGCAAGCAGTAAAGGAAACAAAAGAAAAATTCGGAGTAGGTATTAAAATCCATGGAGAAGAAATAAAAACTTTGAGGTTCGCCGATGACATTGTAATGCTGTCAGAGACGGCAAAGGACTTGGAAGGGCAGTTGTACGGAATGGACAGTGTCTTGAAAGGAGGATATAAGATGAACATCAACAAAAGCAAAACGAGGATAATGGAATGTAGTCAAATTAAGTCAGGTGATGCTGAGGGAATTAGATTAGGAAATGAGACACTTAAAGTAGTAAAGGAGTTTTGCTATTTGGGGAGCAAAATAACTGATGATAGTCAAAGTAGAGAGGATATAAAATGTCGACTGGCAGTGACAAGGAAAGCGTTTCTGAAGAAGAGAAATTTGTTAACATCGAGTATAGATTTAAGTGTCAGGAAATCGTTTCTGAAAGTATTTGTATGGAGTGTAGCCATGTATGGAATTGAAACATGGACGATAAATAGTTTGGACAAGAAGAGAATAGAAGCTTTCGAAATGTGGTGCTACAGAAGAATGCTGAAGATTAGATGGGTAGATCACATAATTAATGAGGAGGTATTGAATAGAATTGGGGAGAAGAGGAGTTTGTGGAACAACTTGACAAGAAGAAGGGACCGGTTGGTAGGACATGTTCTGAGGCATCAAGGGATCACAAATTTAGCATTGGAGGGCAGCGTGGAGGGTAAAAATCGTAGAGGTAGACCAAGAGATGAATACATTAAGCAGATTCAGAAGGATGTAGGTTGCAGTAAGTACAGGGAGATAAAGAATCTTGCACAGGATAGAGTAGCATGAGAGCTGCATCAAACCCGTCTCAGGACTGACGACCACAACAACAGATGAAAATGGATCAATAAATCAAATCCAAACTGGTCTTTACACAGAATATTGTACATTATTAAGTAACACAACCTGTTGAGTCTATTTTTTGTTATAGTTCTATTGCTTCAGAAAATAATGAGATGGGCCTAAAATTTCTGTGTCACCTTTATTAAGAAGAGCCAGAAATTTTGTATGCTTTGTATCCCTTGGAAGCAATATGTGATGAAAGATTCATTCATCATGTGCAGTAAAGGGTCTTTGATTCTGCTTATGCAGTTATTCGGTAAGTATAAAGGTGCTTTGTTATAGGTTATATTTATAGGTTGTGTACAACATTGTTTTGTTCTTGCACAGAGGTGGGTCACAGTACCATTGTGTTTGGCATGTAGTTCAGTGTTTGTACGGGCTGGGTTTTCTTCTGTTGATGCTATGTTGCTGTAGTACTAATACGCCTTTAAATCGTGTATTGATACTGATTTGTGAAGTTCACTAGTCTTTTTTCATGGTACCATCGTGACAACTTTTTTTCCTATTTGTTTCCCATATGGTGAAGTTCATTCCAGACTGCTCTGATTTTATTTTCTATCTTTTCCATAAATTTATACTTTTGGGACTTTTTGCTGCTAGTAATGTTTTTCTATATACATTTTTGTATGTGTAGTAGTGGTTTAGAAATGCAGGATCATTTTGGTTGCTTTTTTATGCTGCTGATAAGCCAGTCAGTCATGGAGGACATCCTCATCATTTTGGTCATCCAGTCACTTTACTACTATTACTTTTGGAAACACTTATTCCAATCTGAATTTAAATACTGTTAGGAATTTTGAAAACATCACATTTCTGATAGTTTCCATGCACACTTCTTCCTATGTTTTATTGTGTGCCAAACAAACCCTTCTGTGTGCGAATATGTTAGTTTTGTTTTTTCTACAGCTACATTTAATTTTAAGAGTTGACTGGATTTATCTGAAAGGACAACATTATCAACAACAATATCACAACTTTCTTTCACTGTGTCTGTCATTATATGGTCAGTGACTGATGCCGAATCGTTGGCTTGCCTTGTGGCAGTGTCAGTCCTTGGCAATATTCTACAGCTGTACCATAATGTTCAAGAATGCGTTGCGGAACCCATGTGGGCCCCATTACCTTGAGGTTCAAATCTCCAAAAAATGACAATTTTGCCCTTATGATTAGTAACCATGTCCAATACTTGGATTAATTTTGCAATATAAGTATCCATGTCACCACAGGGAGAACAGTAAATATATGGAATAGTTACTCTTTGAAACATATTTGGCTTTCTTATCTATGTACCTGACAACTTTATATGCTTTTCTTCACTTTATGAAACCCAGAGGCAAAAAGGAATTGTCAATTTGGTAATGGAAGGAAAGGCATGTAGTAAAAATTGTAGGTGACTGAAGGCTGACTACAGTAAGAGGAGGTTCAGATGTAGGTTACTATAGTTACTGTAAAAATGAAAACTTTCATGACCAGAAATGTCACGCTCACCAAAATGTTCCAGGTTATTGTGCTGTGGTTGGGCGGATTTCACACTTAAACCCAACATTTTGTCTCCATCCATGGGGGACAATTTCAAGGTGGAGCATAGCTTGTTTAAGTGTCTGATTCATACTGTGGCTTGCTACTAACTGGAGCAGCATTATTCCATTTATGTGTGCTTCCGCAGTTGGCTGTTGTCAACTACTGTCATCCGCTGTTGCTATCACCACATGGTGGAAGACTGGCACACACTTCTTCACCACCAGTATCCAGATGTCATTAAATTTCACATCCTCCTCCATCCTACTGAAATTACTGAGGCATTTTACAATGCCTATGACTTCTCTGTATAGCTTTTCATAGTATCTGCTTGTGTCTGCCATACTTGAGTCCTATCAAAGTGAATGTGGTGGTCTCCTGGCTGCAAAGCATGTTCTGCAACAGCTGATCTGTCTGTCTCCTCTCTTGTGCAATTGTCCTTGAGCTGTTCTAGTTGTTTTTGAAATTTCTTTCTGTAGTACCCATGTGCACATCCTACATGGGATCCTACAAATTCCTGCTTTTTGCAGCAGTTGATGAGCATCCTTTGCTGATTTTAGGTAATCTTGTATCCTCCAAGTGGGTTTATAGATTACCATGATGTTCCAGTTTTTCAAGATTTTTCCTATGTGGTCAGTAATGTCTTTAATGAATGGCAGCAAAAATTTCGGTTTCACAGGTGCTTGTGCATCATTAATTATGATTTCTGCTCAGTGGTCTTAACACTCTTTTTCCCACAGCAGACAATAAACAATTCTTGAGTGATGTATTGCTCTATCCACGAATGTTTTTTTTTGTCTAGGCACGGCAGAGAGGAACTAGGTCAATGGGATTAACCCTGTAGTGATTCCGCCTGCTTTATTTATTTCCTTGTTTGTTGTCCTTGGTGTTGATGTACTGCATTGCTACACTGGCTGAAAAATGGGCTGTGGATTCTGACACTGACTACTGTAGATAATGTAGCCGACAGGTGCACATTTGCGTTTCGCTGTCTTTTACTTTCGGTTTTCACAACCCCCCCCCCCCCCCCCCTCCCCCAATAAGACCCAGATACATGTGACCAGTGCACTATCATTCTAACTTCCTACAAGCCTCATTAATAGTTAGTAGGTGATCCATCCACATGTTGTTGTTGTTGTGGTCTTCAGTCCTGAGACTGGTTTGATGCAGCTCTCCATGCCACTCTATCCTGTGCAAGCCTCTTCATCTCCCAGTACCTACTGCAACCTACATCCTTCTGAATCTGCTTAGTGTATTGATCTCTTGTTCTCCATCTATGATTTTTACCCTCCACGCTGCCCTCCAATGCTAAATTTGTGATCCCTTGATGCCTCAAAACATGTCCTACCAACCGATCCCTTCTTCTAGTCAAGTTGTGCCACAAACTTCTCTTCTCCCCAATCCTATTCAATACCCCCTCATTAGTTACGTGATCTACCCACCTTATCTTCAGCATTCTTCTGTAGCACCACATTTCGAAAGTTTCTATTCTCTTCTTGTCCAAACTATTTATCGTCCATGTTTCACTTCCATACATGGCTACACTCCATACAAATACTTTCAGAAACGACTTCCTGACACTTAAATCTATACTCGATGTTAACAAATATCTCTTCTTCAGAAACGATTTCCTTGCCATTGCCAGTCTACATTTTATATCCTCTCTACTTCGACCATCATCAGTTACTTTACTCCCTAAATAGCAAAACTCCTTTAATACTTTAAGTGTCTCATTTCCTAATCTAATCCCCTCAGCATCACCCGATTTAATTTGACTACATTCCATTATCCTCGTTTTGCTTTTGTTGATGTTCATCTTATATCCTCCTTTCAAGACACTGTCCATTCCGTTCAACTGCTCTTCCAAGTCCTTTGCTGTCTCTGACAGAATTACAATGTCATCGGCGAACCTCAAAGTTTTTACTTCTTCTCCATGAATTTTAATACCTACTCCGAATTTTTCTTTTGTTTCCTTTACTGCTTGCTCAATATACAGATTGAATAACATCGGGGAGAGGCTACAACCCTGTCTCACTCCTTTCCCAACCACTGCTTCCCTTTCATGCCCCTCGACTCTTATAACTGCCATCTGCTTTCTGTACAAATTGTAAATAGCCTTTCGTTCCTTGTATTTTACCCCTGCCACCTTCAGAATTTGAAAGAGGGTATTCCAGTTAACGTTGTCAAAAGCTTTCTCTAAGTCTACAAATGCTAGAAACGTAGGTTTGCCTTTTCTTAATCTTTCTTCTAAGATAAGTCGTAAGGTTAGTATTGCCTCACGTGTTCCAACATTTCTACGGAATCCAAACTGATCTTCCCCGAGGTCCGCTTCTACCAGTTTTCCCATTCGTCTGTAAAGAATTCGCGTTAGTATTTTGCAGCTGTGACTTATTAAACTGATAGTTCGGTAATTTTCACATCTGTCAACACCTGCTTTCTTTGGGATTGGAATTATTACATTCTTCTTGAAGTCTGTGGGTATTTCGATGTCTCATACATCTTGCTCACCAGATGGTAGAGTTTTGTCATGACTGGCTCTCCCAAGGCCATCAGTAGTTCTAATGGAATGTTGTCTACTCCCGGGGCCTTGTTTCGACCCAGGTCTTTCAGTGCACTGTCAAACTCTTCATGCAGTATCTTATCTCCCATTTTATCTTCATCTACATCCTCTTCCATTTCCATAATATTGTCCTCAAGTGCATCGCCCTTGTATAAACCCTCTATATACTCCTTCCACCTTTCCGCCTTCCCTTCTTTGCTTAGAACTGGGTTGCAATCTGAGCTCTTGATATTCATACAAGTGGTTCTCTTCTCTCCAAAGGTCTATTTAATTTTCCTGTAGGCTGTATCTATCTTACCCCTAGTGAGACAAGCCTCTACATCCTTACATTTGTCCTCTAGCCATCCCTGCTTAGCCATTTTGCACTTCCTGTCGATCTCATTTTTGAGACGTATGTATTCCTTTTTGCCTGCTTCATTTACTGCATTTTTATATTTTCTCCTTTCATGAATTAAATTCAATATTTCTTCTGTTACCCAAGTATTTCTATTAGCCCTCGACTTTTTACCTACTTGATCCTCTGCTGCCTTCACTACTTCATCCCTCAGAGCTACCCATTCTTCTTGTACTGTATTTCTTTCCCCCATTCCTGTCAATTGTTCCCTTATGCTCTCCCTCAAACTCTCTACAACCTCTGGTTCTTTCAGTTTATCCAGGTCCCATCTCCTTAAATTCCCACGTTTTTGCAGTTTCTTCAGTTTCAATCTGCAGTTCATAACCAATAGATTGTGGTCAGAATCCACATCTGCCCCTGGAAATGTCTTACAATTTAAAACCTGGTTCCTAAATCTCTGTCTTACCATTATATAATCTATCTGATACCTTTTAGTATCTCCAGGATTCTTCCAGGTATACAACCTTCTTTTATGATTCTTGAACCAAGTGTTAGCTATGATTAAGTTATGCTCTGTGCAAAATTCTACAAGGCGGCTTCCTCTTTCATTTCTACCCCCCAATCCATATTCACCTACTACGTTTCCTTCTCTCCCTTTTCTTACTGACGAATTCCAGTCACCCATGACTATTAAATTTTCGTCTCCCTTCACTACCTGAATAATTTCTTTTATTTCATCACACATTTCATCAATTTCTTCATCATCTGCAGAGCTAGTTGGCATATAAACCTGTACTACTGTAGTAGGCATGGGCTTTGTGTCTATCTTGGCCACAATAATGCGTTCACTATGCTGTTTGCAGTAGCTAACCCGCACTCCTATTTTTTTTATTCATTATTAAACCTACTCCTGCATTACCCCTATTTGATTTTGTATTTATAACCCTGTAATCACCTGACCAAAAGCCTTGTTCCTCCTGCCACCGAACTTCACTAATTCCCACTATATCTAACTTTAACCTATCCATTTCCCTTTTTAAATTTTCTAACCTACCTGCCCGATTAAGGGATCTGACATTCCACGCTCCGATCCGTAGAATGCCAGTTTTCTTTCTCCTGATAACGACGTCCTCTTGAGTAGTCCCCGCCCGGAGATCCGAATGGGGGACTATTTTACCTCCGGAATATTTTACCAAAGAGAACGCCATCATCATTTAATCATACAGTAAAGCTGCATGTCCTCGGGAAAAATTACGGCTGTAGTTTCCCCTTGCTTTCAGCTGTTCGCAGTACCAGCACAGCAAGGCCGTTTTGGTTAATGTTACAAGGCCAGATCAGTCAATCATCCAGACTGTTGCCCCTGCAACTACTGAAAAGGCTGCTGCCCCTCTTCAGGAACCACATGTTTGTCTGGCCTCTCAACAGATACCCCTCTGTTGTGGTTGCACCTACGGTACGGCCATCTGTATCGCTGAGGCACGCAAGCCTCCCCACCAACGGCAAGGTCCATGGTTCATGGTTCATACTGCTACAATAGTTTACTGTTGAACATCTACGAGCAGTAAAAGCCAAACCAAAAAGTTCACAGTTCTTGAAGAATAGAAGGGTACGTATGGAGCAGACACTGTCACTGTTTCTTCACACAGCCTGATTGTTTAGTACTTATTCCACAGTTAAGTTGATGCATTGTTGTCCTTCCAACCAACACAAGTTCATCGTCTGAAACTCAGCCATGGACTGACTGTCTCATGACCAAAAATCGGGCCCTTATATATCCTCACAATAATAGGTACTGATACTGCACATCGTTTGAAGTGAAATTTACAGAAATTACAATTAAAACTTACTTAATTAAATTAACTGAATACATCAAAAAATTCCGTCTTTTTAATAGTTTCTTCCACTGCAACAGTTAGGCCGAATTATTTGTTTAAATCATGAAATTAACAAACATAGTCATGCAAACAATACTTTTGACAAAACTGTTAATTGCGTTGGAATTAATGAAGGGCTGGCTTTGCTAACATGTTTTTGAGTAGAGCCAAATAAATACTTAAAGAATGCTAGTGTTTCATCTTCCAAATGTTTATAACTATTATAGAATTTATATTTGTTTAAACGTCAACAATAGAATTTAACTTACAAAACAATTACTGATTTAACCCTATAACAGAAGATACTAGTAATAGTCACAATAAATTAGAACATCAATTACATACATAAAACTAAGCACAAAATTAGATCTGTTTTTATATTCTTTAAAACTGAGGGTAAACCTTTCTCTTTTATGGAAATGAGGATTATATTCACATATGTTAATGTTAATTAGTTAAAAGTGTAAAAATGAATTTTAAGAAGGCAGATGACAAAACAAGAGGGGAAGTAAAAATATCCCAGCTTGCTTCATCACAACCTGATGTTTCAGGTTACCATAGAGGAGGAGGAGGGGGTGGTTGGAAAATTAAATTTTCTCAATGTGCTAGTTTTCCAGAAAGAAGATGGTAGCTTAGGCCACATGATTTACTGAAAATGTACACACACAGACTGTTACCTATACCAAAATTCAAACCACCATCCACAACAAAAGCGAGGCAACATCTGCAAACCAGAACTGCATGGTACAGAATTAAAACATCACACCCCACTGCTCTGCTCAAGAATGGTTATTCATCTGCTGAGGTAAAAAGAGCATTAAGACCACTGTGCAGAAATCATAATGATGAACAAGCACATGTGAAACTGAAAGTATCCTGCCTTTCAATACGGATGTTACTGACTGCATAGAAAAATCTTTAAGAAATGTAACATCATAGTAATCTACCAAACTTGGCTGATTTCTGCAGCAAATTGCACCAGAGAGACTTTTTTGCAGCTGACATATTCAAAAATTACTTAACTAATGATAACTGAAGCCACCGAAAAGCATTACCTTCAGGTCCCAAGCATAATTTGCCATCAACATGTGAATCACAATGGTAAAGACGAATGGAGTCTTCAAATGGAAACTGTATACCTTATTAAGCATGTTATACCATCATGTGCAACCTACGAAGTTGAGTGCAATTGCTCAGTCGGCAAGACTCAATGGAGGAGCAATGTCTCTGAAGATGTCCAGCACAGTTCTGGACAAAGTGAAGG
Source organism: Schistocerca nitens (assembly GCF_023898315.1). Classification (NCBI taxonomy): domain Eukaryota; kingdom Metazoa; phylum Arthropoda; class Insecta; order Orthoptera; family Acrididae; genus Schistocerca; species Schistocerca nitens. The sequence goes on from NC_064617.1 coordinate 851,656,845, forward strand.
GTTTTGTGGACCACAACCTTATACCCAAAAGATTACTAGCAGATACTTCCATATTTCCAAGTTGCCATCACAGCCATTCTTGTATATTACCTCATTTAGAAATTTAAATTTATTGACTAACATCAGCAGTACAAGACCAGAGGAACCCATATCATCACATGTTGCCATATTTACTATTATTTATAACATTTTAGAGCAAATTTATAAAAACTGCTTTATCACAGTGACTATGCTGCAGCTACCTCTGGTAAAGTAACTGTTGCCTCTGACAATGTTTTGAATAAAGTCTGACTGTTGTTGCTGTGCACAAGCAATTGCTAGCAGGCTGCAGTCAGCAGGCAGAGTCAAATGGAGTGGGTCAAGCCGAGCAGTCAGGTTGAGAATATGTGTAGGCAGGCACTATTCTGTTGAAGTTGCTAGTTCATTTGTAATATGATTGTTCATATCGTGTTTGTTCATTTGAGAGTTTGTGTGAAAAGATTCATGTTGTATAGTGCACATGAATTCTGAATTGATTGTGTATATTCAAATGTGTTTACTGTGAGTCATGCTTCCGACAATAAATCATACTGTTCATGTTCTGTTTTTCATCATACCCAACATTACTCACTTCCTGAAATCAGTCAATGGATTATATGTTTCTTAATTAATGGAGTTGTGGGAGGCAGAAAGGTCATTACAGTTCTTCAGGGACTTCTGTTCAATAGTTGATTATGATACATATTCTGATTAACGGTATCTATGATACAATCTATTTTTTAGCTGTGTTTTTTCAGAAATTACAAAGGGAGCCTCTGGGACTGATGTATTGTGTGGGAATAATTACCTGAAATCTGTCTCTGTTCTCATATTTTCTGTAATATTTTAAAGATCTATTTTTATTTTTTGGCTTTTAACAGAATTAATTAACCTATAAATTACTTTTATTTTGTTTAACTGTAATTAACAGATAATCTAGCATTTCCCTTTTATTTTATCACAAAATTTACGTTCAAAGATTATGTCGAAAATATTTAATCTATAAATTTTGTTTACCTCCTAAATATTTTCTTGATAAATGTTAACTCATGCTTTCAGTGAAAATGTATCACTTGCATACAGCATCAAAGAGCTAGTTTTAGAGGCAATACTTATGAGTGAGCAATGAGGAGAGGACAGTTACAAAAAATCAGGTGTTGTACTAATTTTCATGCAGAATGGAAAAGTTTTATTTTGTGAACTGATAACTGTGAATATTGAAATGAAGAATGAGAATTTTTATAAATTCTATGATGTTATACATTATGAAACTGGTGTTTATTAGAAAGTGACTCTCTGTAACAAGACTCAATATAATTGTTGGTTACAATGAACTTTGAAATATACCACACCTATTTACAATCTACAAATTAATATCTTCTCTAAAACCTTTTAAGCCAGAGCTCTTCCAGAATCAGAAATCATACCCCAAAATATATTAGTTTGTGAGGTGAGCCATGATTCTCATCAAATAATCCAGATGTGTATTGTGATTATCTTCTAGTTTATGCAACAGCCAACACTAAAACTTTCATTCTACAGTGCTGTTTCCCAACATCTACTGATGCGCATTTACATGTCTGGTAGTTCAGATGGAGGAATGTCACTGATTAAAATTGAACCATTTTATTAATTTTTTGTAGATGGGGCAGTTATAAATGCTAGAATTAGTCTGTAGTTGCCCAAAATCAAGTCACTCCCAGTTTCCCAGGCTCAGCACAAAGACTGGGTACAAGGCTGGTCCGGTGAACACCAGTGGCCAGCCTGATACCCTCACAGTAGATAGCGTCAATGATTTTCAGGTAAGAATATCTCATTGATGAGTACACTGCGCCCATAGTCGAGTCACACAGTTTTGAGTCAAAAATGAGGGGTAGAAACTTGGTACCTAAAAAAGCAGTTTGACAATGAGGACCAAATTAATAGATGTAGATGGCCATGAAAACCACATTGGTGGAGCTGTCCCAGAATATAGTACCTACAAGTAATGTTTTATGCCTTAATGACCTCAAAAAATATCCCTGTGCAATATTGTCTACATAGAAAAATATGATGGACAGCCGCCTCTAGCTGAATCAGGTTGTCGACCTCCTGAAACAACGATGAGAGCAGCTTCTAATATCCAGACGAAATGACAGTTGATTATTCGTACTCAGATCTTTCCTACACATCTTCTTAAGGTGACATTCCTGTAATACTAGACACTTTCAGTCCTTTCATGGTTTGAGAAGAGGAATAAAAGTTGCCTCTCTGCATGAGTTGGGAAATGGTCCTGCCTACCATATCAAACAATAAGGACTTCCTTTGACACTCTTTGGAAGTTTTGCAGCATGCTGTATTGGAGCCTCAGACAGAGCCAAATTCATTCATGTATGGAAGAAGGGCAGTTGTATGACTCAGAATTGATCCTGAGTCCAACTCACCCCTCTCCTTGGTCAAACAGTAGTGGCAGAATATCAGATCCTGTTTGGCAGTGGCAGCAGTCACTGCAAAATGCCCTGCCATTATCTGGAAGTGTGGCTCCAAAGTTGTCTGGAAACACCACTGCTTCAGCACTGATACTACAGGAAAGTGATTGCATTTATCAGAAATCCTCATGATAACTTCCCATATTTCTGTAAAACAAATGAAGTGGCTAATAAAAGTCCAGAATGGTAGCCATGATCTTTTCTTGTTCTCCTCTATTGTGTGTCATGCTTTGGCTCTCACTGCCTGAAAGTCTGTGATATTTTGTGATGTTGAGTGGCACTTAAACTGCCGCAGAGCCACATGCATGCGCCAGACTGCTGAGTGGTACCCATCGGTCCACCAGTAAGAAGCGACTTTGGGATGGATGGGTCAGCAGCATGATGAATCATCTGTGCGATGTGATCAACCCATTCCTGAATGCTGGCTTGGTGTTAAAACAGGGGCCAGTTTGCTCTGCTGATCATCCATCTTGGTAGCATCCTGTCTAGGATTGCTCCAACTGATATGTGGATCCAGGGTGGGAAGTGGTTGCTGGAATGAAGGTCATCAGTAACTTCACTGAGCAGAATCTGCAAGGGCTAGAGAGCAGAGGTCTATGGCTGAGAATGACCCTGTAGTAGTGATGAAATGAAGGGGATTGCCCATTTTGAGGATGCACAGCTCATGAGACATCTTAAGGCTCTCTAAAACTCGACTCCTGGGGCAACTGCAGTTTGAGCACCATATGGGCACTGAAGTCTCCCAGGAGGAGGAATGTTTGAAGGATTTGTTCTATAAGATCTGTGAGAGCCTAAGAAATTATAACATCTTTTGGTGGCAAATAAAGAGAGCATACAGTGATTCTTTGATGCACATAAATTTCAACTGCAACTGCTTACAGACCTGTAACCAAGGATAGACCAGAGGAGTGGTGTGTATTGTTGAAAAAACTCAGCTCCCCTGCTCATGGCCCTTTCCCCAGTCAATTCATCCTTGCAATGGAGGCTATAGCCTTTTTACACAGGGAAATCAGTAAGTGTAAAATATGGGGGGCTGGAAGCTCTACAATGTTAATAACCATGGCCTCTTCTGATGTTCTGGAGGGGTGGGGTGGGGTGGGGGTGCTATAGGCTTCCTAGTAACACAACCACTGCAACTACAGTTACAAACACAAGTATCAGTGCTAGCACTACTAACCTCCCATCTGTATAGTGGCAATGGCTTTTGTTGGAGTTGAAGCAAAAGAAGAAGTGAAAGTGAGAGGTAGCATTGCTTTATAGATCATCTTTCCTCACCAATTTAAATATGGTTTGCTCTTTTCACCTCCTGGTTGTTTTCACCTTCTGTGACAATTTCTATGCCAAACAGAGTGGTCCCAGAGCGGTTAACACATTTCCAAGGAGACAAACCAATGACTCTTATTGTGGAAAAGCCATACAAAACTTGCCACAAGTGGCTTCTTCATTACACTCTACACTTCGATTTAAATTACTTTGTGATTAACGCACTGCAGTGGTGAGGTGCAGTGTTACCAGCATGCAGCCAGCCATGCTTCACAAGATCCTGCATATACATACAAAACAGGCAACACAGGAGCATATAACATTGGAGAAAGTATTGCAATCGGCTGGTGGTTGGTACCTATCATCTGACTCACTGAAGTATCAATCATAAAGTAGTTTTTCCAGGGCTCTCGGGTGTCCAGCCAGATGCTGTTGTTGAAGTCCCACGATATTTTGGCAATAACCTTTCCCCCGTCATCAGGTGGTTCTGATGGAATGGTCTGTCTTCTCATTGTCGGTGTTATTTATGTCCATCAGTTGGGCTTCGATTCCCTGCACCGATGGTCTGATTGCGGCTGCTGACATTCCAATTACGAGTGCTGACACTTCGATTGAGGCCGCCGACAATCTGTTTGCGGGCACCGTCCCCGGCATCACACCAGGTAGTGGAAGATGCAGAATCCCATGGAGTGCCCCCGGCAGTCATTGTGGAAGGATCTTGTGTCCGCTTGAGCTGTGACTCCTTGATGAAACTAAATAATGGTTTTCATGCTTGCTGAGTTGAAAACCTGTGTCTTGGTTTATGAGATTGTCTGTTACATAAATTTCAATGGCCTCCTTGAAGATGCTGTCCCAGTAGAAGCTGATAGGGGTAAGAATCTTGGTCTCTTCATATTTCGCGTTGTGTCCAGTTTCCAAGCAGTGTTCTGCCAGTGCCGATTTGTTGCGCTGGTCTAGGCGCATATGGTGTTGGTGTTCTTTGCAGCGATCTTTGACTATTCAGATTGTTTGACCGATGTAGGATCTGCCGCAACCATATGGAATATTATATACGCCCGCTTTCTAGAGGCTAAATCCATCTTTCACTGTCGCCAGTAATGTGAGTATCTTGGACGGTGGTCAGAAGACCGTGGCAATTTTGTGTTGTTTTAGCAGTCTCCCAATTTTTGATGTCATGTTGCCTGCATACAGTAGAAAGGCAAGGCCTAGTTCCTCATCTCTAGACTGTTCTGCATCTGGGTTTCTGCTGTGTTTCTGTCGACTGAGGGCTGTCTGTATCTGTCAATTGCTGTGCCCGTTCTTGCGGAACACATTTTAGGTGTTTGAGTTCTTTGTGCAGATTTTGTTTGTCGGATACCGAGTATACCCTTTGAACCAGTGTGTTGAGCATCCCATTGAGTTGTGCAGGATGGTGGCAACTCGAGGCATGTAAATATAAGTCCATATATGTAGGCTTGTGGTACACGCTATGAACCAGTGTACCATTTGATCTCCACTCTACAAGTACATCAAGAAAGGATAATTTACCTTCCTTCTCAATTTCCACGGTGAACCATATGTTGTCGTGGACGGAATTTAGATGTTCTAAAAACGTATGTAGATGATCAGGTCCATGGGGCCAGATGGCAAACGTGCCATCCATGTATCAGAAAAAACACAGTCGCTTGTAGTGCCTCCTCTTCAAAACTCTCCATAAATAAGTTGGCTACCACTGGTGAGAGAGGGCTACCCATAGCCACATCGTCGGTGTGCTTGTAGTATTGGCCGTTGAAGATGAAGTAGGTGGATGTAAGTATGTAGCTGAAAAGTTGTGCCATCTCAAGACCAAATTTCTCGCTTATAAGGTGGATTGAATCTTCTAGCAGGACCCATGTGAAAAGTGAGATGACATCAAAGCTCACCATGATGTCTGTTTCTCGTAGGGTCAGCTCCTTAAGATGATGATTGAAGTCTGTTGAGTTCCGAATATAGTGTTCGCACTTTCCCACATATGGTCTGAGCAGGCTTGCCAGGCCTGAAGTGCCACTCTTTCTTCCAGTGAGATGTTGCTGGTAGTCGATTTTGCCTTGGAGAGAAGCCGACGTAGTTTCCCTCCTGACTTCTTCAGCCTTGTCCTCAGTTAAGCCCCGGACCGCCTGTTCCACTGCGGAAATTATCTCAGTGGAGGGGAGGTGAGCTGGTGTCAGTGCAAAATTCGTGCCCACAGAGAAGACAAAGAGACCGTCATCCTGTCCGCTGACAAAGGAATTACCACAGTCATTCTGAACAGACAGGACTATGAACAGAAGATGCTTCAATTACTTAACAACCCAGCACACTGACAAAGGAAACACCACAGTCGTTCTGAACAGACAGGACTATGAACAGAAGATGCTTCAATTACCTAACAACCCGGCATACCGAAAGATCTAGACAGACCCGAACCAACAGGATACAACTAAGCACTGCCACCCTAATGAAAAATGGCGCAATTAGGGAGAAGGATATCAAGAGATTTCAACAGTGCACCACAGTAGCTCTGAGAATATATGGCCTCCCTAACACACATATGGAAGGGATGCATCCCACTGTCAGCAACTTAGGGGTGCCCACGAACCCTCTTGCACACCACCTGGCAGGCCTGCTCAGACCATGTGTGGTAAATTGCGAACACCATATTTGGAACTCAACGGACTTCATCCATCGTCTTGAGGAGCTGTCCCTAGGAGAAACAGACATCATGGTCAGCTTTGATGTCATGTCACTTTTCACACGGGTCCCAACAGAAGATTTGATCAGTGAGAAATTTGGTACCAAGTTGACACAACTTTCCAGGCACGTACTTACATCCACCTACTTCGTCTTCAACGGCCAATACTATGAGCACACTGATGGTGTGACTATGGGGAACCCTCTCTCACCAGTGGTAGTCAACTTATTTATGGAGAGTTTCGAAGAGGAGGCACTACAAGCAGCCGAACGGAAACCAGCGTTTTTTTTCCAATAGGTGGACGACACGTTTGTCATCTGGCCCTATGGACCTGATCATCTACAGACTTTTTTAGAACATCTAAATTTTGTCCACGACAACATACCGTTCACCATGGAAATCGAGAAGGAAGGGAAATAACCCTTTCTTGATGTAATTGTAGAGCGGAGATCAAATGGCACACTGAGTAATAGATGACCCGCAAGCCTACACATATGGACTTATATTTAGGTGCTTCGAGTTGCCACCATCCTACCTGTAAAATGTGTTCTACAAGAATGGGTACAGTGAGCAACAGATACGGACAGTCCTCAGACGACAGAAACACAGCAGAAACCCAGATGCAGAACAGTCTAAAGATGAGGAACCAGGCCTTTCTATTGTATGCAGGCAATGTGACATCAAAAATTGGGTGACATGGTTTTCTGGCCACCATCCAAGATACGCACCTTACTGGGGACAGTGAGAGATGGATTTAGCCTCTAGAAAGCGGGCGTATATAATATTTCATGTGGTTGCGGCAAATCCTACATCAGTCAAACAATCCGATAAGTTGAAGACCGCTGCAAATAATATCAACGCCACATGCGCCTAGGGCAGCCCAACAAACCGGCATTGCCAGAACACTGCTTGTAAACTGTACACAACGCAAAATACAAAGAGACCAAGATTCTGGCCCCTACCAGCTTCTACTGAGACAGCATCTTTAAGGAGACCATTGAAATTCACGCAATGGACAATCTCCTAAGCCGAGACACAGGTTTTCAACTCAGCAAGGCATGGAAACCATTACTTAGCTCCATCAAGGAGTCACGTCTCAAGCAGACACGCCGAGGACACTCCATGGGAGTGGGAGCATCTTCCACCACCTGTCGCAATGCCGGGGCCGGCGCAGACCTGGGTTTGCACCAGCAAACGGATTGTCAGCAGCCACAATCGAAGCATCGGCATTCGCAATCCGAATGTTGGTGGCCACAATTGGTGCAGGGTGTCGAAGCCCAACTGACAGATATATATAACACCGACAATGAGTAGACAGACCATTCCATCAGAACTACCTGATGATGGCGGAAAGGTTATTTGCCGAAATATCATGGGACTTCAATGATCACATCCAGCAGGACACCCGAAAGCCCTGGAAACAACACGTATGCTGGGAAAGCCTCCGAACACATAATCACAAAGTAATTTTAATTGTAATATCAAGTGGTGTGCACAGAGCACTGGCATTTAAGACAGTGCACTGGGATGAGTATAAAAGGCCTCACATAGGAACGAATTAAACCTGCCTCACTATGCTCTAGAAGCATTGTGCTACTGAAAGTATGAATAATGGCATCTTGTTTCACCAGTTCACTATCTACCCTTTTCAACACATTTTGCATGTCAACACACTTCCTGGAGCGCACTCATCTTTCTGTTCTTCTTTGGGGATATCTATAATATCCCTGCATGATACAACACTTTTGTTATAGTTCAATGTGTTGTGGAGCTCTGTTACAATAGCATATTCCCTCAGGCATTTAGCTGCCTGTAAGTTCGTTGCTTGTTAGGAACTAGATGTTTAAACCAACAGCATCCCATTCCTCAATCGCTTTATACATTTTAATGTGCCAACAATGCCTCTAAACCGTTTTGAATGTAGAAATATGACACTTTCGGAAAAACTGCCCTCTTTTCTTTTAACTATTAAAAACATATTCTCTCTAGCAGCTTATGTTCAATTATTATAAACTGTAGTATTTGGAATAATTCCTGTGTCACTACAACTGATACATGAGCCATCTTTTTAAGTTGGGTGTTGATACTCACCAGCAGTACACTCATTCTAATGGGAAGTGATTTGGAAACGGTCAAAGGTTCCACCTCGGTCCCACAAGTAGCTAGGGAAATAGGGTCCATCCAGACACAGCCCTGCTTGCCTGGGTAAGCCTAATACAACTGAGGTGCACCAGGTTTCCCACTGACAACTGTTCTGCTCCAATAGACACACATCTCATTGCAAGCAGCACACATTGAGACTTTTTAAGAGGTTTATACCATCCTCACGATGTGGTGGGCAGGAAGTCGAGATCACCATTCCCTATGACACACAGTGTGAATTTAGAATGATTTTGGGGGGGGGGGGGCTTTATCAAAAATGCCAAGCATTAGTCTCCCACTCCCCCTCCTTCCTCCCTCTGCACAGGTGGAGATACCAAATTCAAGTAGGTTGGTTTAGCAAGAACACTGATGCACTGGCGTCCAAGAGAAGCCTCATAGTGTATTTGCCAATGAACGCATTTGATCACTCATCCAGTATATTTTCTGGTGGTACCTGACTCCAAAGTGGACAATGTTTTAGAGATACTTTTTCCATGCTTTTGGATTTACAGTTCATGATACACTGCATGCCATAAATCTGAATGGCCTTGTGCTGCCTTAAAGACTTCCTGTGATAGTCATGCTTAAATCTACACCTGGAATAGAAAAAGCAGCACTTTTAGTCTGTGTGGTGGTTTGAAGCTAATGATAAACACAAAAGTTGAAACGTATCCCCTACTGGCCCCAGATGAACACTGAAAAATTAGGCCATGGCACCTATTTCAGTGAAACTAATCTTGCATAGGCATATTTTCAAATTGCCTTAGATCCATCATCATAAGCTTACCTAGTGCTCAATACACAATATTGCCTCTACAATTATAATCAATTGCTCTTTTAGAGTCTTATCAGCCTGTTCCACATTCCAACATTTTAAGGATCAATTGATAAAAGGTATTGCAAACTGTGCCACATAGCTTGATGATATCTGTTTGAAGCGGTGACTTCCACTTTCCACCTTCATGTCGTTGAGCTCTTCTTCCAGAGGCTGGCAGAGAAAGGACTCAAATGCAACCTGCACAAGTGTTCTTTTGCACAACTGTGACATATTTAGGATTCAAACTCTAGGCCAATGGACTTGAACTGACAGAAGTTTATGTTGTGTCAATCAACAACATGCGGCCACCCACAAATGTAAAAGCCAAGTGGTTCTGCATAACAAACTATATAAAGTCTTCTGGGTTGTTAGGCAATATTGTATTTCTTCAAACAGTCAACATTTCAACCCCTCTGCTGGGATTTTTCTTCAGGGTACTGTGCTGTCCACTGTAGACTGGACACCACAATATTCTGAAGAAGATCCCAGCAGAAGGATCAAAACATTGATTTTTTGAGGAAATATGATGCGGCCTAAGAACCCAGAAGATTTTAACTTCAGTGAGAACAGCCACAAGAGCCTGCAACTTACATAAATTATAATGGCCACTTCATTGCAAACCTAGCAGAACTGTCTCACCCACTGAACCAGCTAGGACGCCAAGTCAAACATTTCAAATGGCCACCTCACTGTCAACATATTCTGCTGGCTTTCAAAAATTTTTTTAAATGGGCACTGTGGTTGACAAAATACTTTCATGGTCTCTCGCTGGTAGCAGCAACTGATGCCTCCCCACACAACCCTATCCCAATGGCAGAGAGCATATTATTGCATATGCTTCTAAGACCTTAACCGCCATCCAGCAACACTACTCAGAAACTGAAAGGGAGTCCCTAGCTATCATATAAGCAGTTCATAAATTTAAATTATTTCTTTATAGACGTAAATTACATCGTGTCATGGACCATTGCTCACTATCTCTGTCAATAAATATTGCTTACCAGACCGAACTGCCCATCACCTCTTGTGCTAGGTGCTGTATTTGTCTAGTTTTCATTATTCTATAAACTACCAGGCAGCACCATTACACACTAATGTAGATGTGGTGTCCTGATTTCCGATGGGATCAGACCCAGTTCTGACAAGCACAAATTGGTGCGTTTCCAGCTTGATTCAACTATTTCAGCTTTCCCCCTAACATTACATGACACAGCGGATGACACCTGCAAGCACTTGACATTTCACCAATTCTCACTTTGTGCAACACAAGTGCCCTGACACATCTGATTTTCATTCGTACTGGCCAAAGTAATGTAATCTGCATCTAAATCAAAGGGTTCTATTGTGGGCCTTGGATGATGGCCACTGCCACGTCACAATTCCGCCCTCTCTATGGCTGGCGACATTCCATTTGTCGGGCCCATCAAGCTGTGCGTTCCCAGTGTCTCTCTCCCTGGCTCATTTTTGACCTCCATGTGGTTAGTTGTGACTGATTCCTTTTCTCACTTCCCTTTTGTATTCTGCATGTCCCTCATCACTTGTGCTGTTATTGCTGCCTTGGGAAAAACTTTGCTCTTGTGGCACTCAAAATACAAGTATTTACTCAAAATACAAGTATTTACTCAAAATACTTTCACACAATGGGACGACATTCACCTCTCATGACTTTTGAATGTTTAACTTCCACTGAGCCTTGTCCTTATGCAGTGACATTCAGGGACACTGATCTGTTGCCCTTCCCAATTGTGGCTTTGCCAGACCACCAGCTTCTTCTCCCCCAGCAGTTGCTGCTGGGAAGAGGGAATACAAGACAGCCCAGGGCCTGAGGCTGCTGTAATTCGATCACTGGTGTGGGCTGATCAGTCTATCAGTTAATTTTACAGTGCATGAACTGGACTCTGACTAGAATACTTACTCAAAATTGCTTGCACTGCTCCGACACGTGTACTGTAGTATCCGTTAAGTTTTGAGTGTAGCTCGCTTAAATTTTTATCTCTAATCATTGCGCTTCCTATAATAGATGTTTATTAGTCTGTGTGCAGCATCCCCATTACCCTCTTTCAATTTCGTCATCCCTAGACATCTTCTACATCCATCCTACGGCTTTTATAAATTTCTGGTGACTTATTTGGTTGCTGTTCACTTTCAACATTTTGGATATTTCTTTATTAACTCTAGTATCTCAGCTATTACCCATGGCCAGCTCTTTTCTACCTTTTTCAATTCTAGTACTTTTTCTGCTATATTTAGCACACTTCTTTTTAATGCCATTCCGTCAGTTTCCCACACTAATAGCCCCCTTGAAGAGTCTTACTTCTGTTCTCACATACTCTTCCAAGGTAATCTTTGTTTTTAATTTTTGCCAACTTGTCAAGCTCCTTCTCATCCAACTGCTTTAAACTTCTTGAATGTCAACTGGAACTTCATTAATATTCAGTTATGTTCATTATCAAAATAAACATATGGATAACTTTGGATGCCTTTAATTTTCTACGACGGGACGTTAAACACTAACCACCACCACCACTTTAATTTTCTAGTCTATCTGATATCTCTGTTAATCTCAAAACCTCTTCCACATATATTTCCTTCTCAACAGTGCCACATTAGGTATTAGTTAATTTTCTGTTTAAGAGTCCTAACTGGAACAGTTTTATACAAGATGGCAATATGCAAGCCAGATTTTATTAAGGACATGACAACAACTTCTTCATCGACCTAGAGGGAGAACGGTTTGAGGCTGAAAAAAAGCAAATCTACATATACAGCATTTGTAGATTGACACAACTCTTTTGACAATGTTGACTGGACTACACATGATTAAATATTGAAGGTAGTAGGGATAAAATACAGCGGGTAAAAGGTTATTTACGATACGTACAGAAACCAGACTGCAGTTCTAACAGCTGAAGGACATGTAAGGAAAGCAGTGGCTGAGAAGGGAGGAATAGAGAATTTCAGCCTATCCCTGTTATTCAATCTGTATGTTGAGCAAGCAGTAACAGAAACCAAGTAGAAATCTAGAAAGGAAATTAAAGTTCAAGCAGTCTGAGTAAAAACTTTGAGATTTGGCAATGGCATTGTAATTCTGTCAGACAGCAAAGGACTTGGAGGAGTAGTTGAATGGAATGGACAGTCTTCAAAGCAGGGAGCAAGATGAGCATTAATAAAAGCAAAATAAGGGCAATGGAATATAGTTGAATTGAAACAGGTGATGCTGAGGAATGAAATTATGAGATGAGACACTAAAAGTAGTAGATGAATTTTGAAATCTGGGCAGTAAAATAACTGATGGTAGCTGAAGTAGAGGGGATATAAAATGAAGACTGGCAATGGTGAGAAAAGTATTTCTGAAGAAGAGAAATTTGTTAACATAGGATAAAGATCTAAGCGTTAGAAAGTCTTTTATGGAGGTATTTATCTGAAGTGTAGTCTTGTACGGAATGGATGATAAGCATTGAAGATGGGAACAGAAGCTTTTGAAATATGGTGCTATAGAAGCAAGGTGAAGATTAGATGAGTGACTCAAGTAACTAATGAGCAGGCACTGAATTGGATAATGGACAAAAGATATTTGTGGCATAACGTGACAAAAGGAGGGATCTGTTGACTAGGACACATCCAGAGACCTGAAGGAATCATCAATTTGTTAATGGTGTTAAGTTTGAGGGGTAAAATTTGTAGAAGATGAGGGCTTGAATGCAGTATCAAGATTCAAATGGATGTAGGTTCCAGTAGTTATTTGGAGAGGATGAAGCTTGCACAGCATAGCATTGCCTGGAGAGCTGCTTCAAACCAGTCTTAACAACTGTAGTCCTCACACAGATAAAGGGTTTAAAACACTCCAAAAAAAAAAAAAAAAAAAAAAAAAAAAAAAAAAAAAAAAAAAAAAAAAGCACTTTTAACCTCCCCCTCTCAGTGTATACTCTCGTTGATGGCATCTGCACTGGTGGGAATGAAAAGTGTTTCACCATGGAGCACGAGTTCAATATTTAATAAGGTTTTTGAAGATGTTCACCATACAAAAGCTATCAAGTGACTGAACTTTCATTCTGTTCAGAATTTATATCCATAATCAACGTCAAGTGTGACCCCAATGGGCATGAGTATACTCTTGTATTCATTATGCATGGAAGTAAACAATCTCTAAATGTCATCTTGAAGAATTTCTTGGCATGCCTGAAAAACATGGTGTCAGTTCATGAAGACTGCAGGCCAGAAGGTGGTATATGTCTTCTCATCACTTCCCAGACATGCTCTATGGGGGACAAACCAGGGGACCAGACTTGCATTCAAGGATATCTACATTTGTCAACACATTTGTGGCGTGAACTGCAGTGTGTGGTCTTGCATTATTCTGCTGGAATATACCATTTGGTGCCCTAGTCATGAAGCATGTGACAAGAGTGTTTACTATTCTGGTCACATACTGTCATGCATCTGGTCTCCTTTCAACAATTACTAAATCAATATTGCTGTCGTATCCAATAACTCCCCACACCATGATTCTCCAGAGGTTGGAGGCATGTGGGACCTTTCACCAGCTCATTTACAGACACATTTGCACCGCTCTTACTGACACACGCTGAAGTGAGACTCATCACTGAACATCAAAGAACGTTGTTAAATGTCACAAGTGACTGACTCTACACCAAGCAAGTCTTTTGTTGTTTGCGAAATGGTTCCAGTGGTGAATGACGCATTCGAGATCTTAATCCAGATTCCAGTAATCTGTTCCTGAAGGTTTGAAGTTATGAGCTTCCTGTGACCTCTACCTGGGTTTCCACTATTGTCACGTCTATTTGTAAGAGACAGTTTATAAGTCCTACAATCTGCTAGTGGTGTAGTCTTTCTGGAAGGACCAATGCCTATCTACTCTTGTTGGCAGACACTTGACCTGGGACAATCTGTAAACCACTCATTTTAGAGTCATTGCACAACAGCCTGTATGATTTATCAGTATGATGCTGCCATGTCTCTCGGGCCAATTATTTGCACTTTCTCAATGCCGAAAAGATGGCAATATGTTGCACATGCCCATCCTCTGGGGTAGTTGTGTTGCAATCTCCATCTGAAAAATCCCAGTAATATTAGACATACACTCAACAGCCACCATGTACTAACACTATTATTCATCAGCGGAAAATGTGTGTCTGAGCACTGAAAATGCACTCGCATAAGGATGTTACTTTAATTCTTTAATTGACATATCCCACAGGCATGGAAATGTTAAAGAGTCTAAGTTTGTAAGTAGTTGTCAAGGTGTTCATGGCGTCATCGTATTTTGTGAGAGGAAATTGAAGTAAAATCTCTTCACCACTAATAAAACATTCTCAGATTTCAAGTAGCGTCAAGTGGTTTACTGCCCACGAGCTTTCAGCAGAGATCTCCTCTGCCACTGTCAAGTGGATGACTGTCGTGTGGTTGTCATTGCCATGCTTACATAGCCGCTGTCACTCGTGATGTCACTGGTAATGTTTTGGCCATGCGACTGCCGGGCCAGCTTCAACTCCCTCAACACCGGATTCCATGCTGTACTCATGTGCAATCCTCCGTCTCTATTGAAGGTGGTGTCAGAAATTATAATCTCTATGGTCTTGTTATCACACTATCCCAGAAGCCATTAGTCCGTTTAATAAAACACGTCTCATCAAATGCAATTCGGTGTCCGTTTTCCAGAGGATGTTCTGCTACAGCTGACTTTTCAGAATGCGCAGACGGTAACACCTTTCTTGGCCTATGTGGCGCTGTTCAATAGTGTGAACAGTCTGGCCAAGATAGAGCTGCCCACACCCACATGGTATCTTGTAAATTCCTGGTGTTCTGAGGCCTACATCGTCTTTCACAGATTCCATTAGTTGGTGGATCTTTGCCCGAGGCCTGAAGATTGTGTCTATTTTATGCCTCTGCAGGAGTCGACCAATCTGCCCTGTTGTCGAACCACAAAACGGTAAGAATGCAACCTGCTTGGTGTCTTCTTCCTTTGAGGCTTGGATGACACAGCTTGTGAGATATGTTTGTTGTTGCGTTTTCCTTAAAAACTTGGCATAAGTGGCTCAATTCTTTCGGTAAGTTTTCAGTGTCTGAGATGGTTTCAGCTCGATGTACTAAGGTCCTCAGAACTGACTGTTTCTGTTCTGTGCTGGGTGATTGAAGCTGGTGGTGTGCAGATACTGATCCGTGTGGGTGGGTTTGCGGTAAACGCTACAACCGAGAGACCCATTGGGTTTACGACGGACAAGCACGTCCAAGAACGGCAGGGAACCCTCCTTCTCTACTTCCATTGTGAAGTTGATGTGGTCGTGGATGCTGTTGAGGTGCTCCAGGAACTCTTCTAACTTTCCTTGACCATGTGGTCAAATGATGAAGGTACCGTCGACATAGCGATAAAATCGCTGGAAGAGAATACTATTAAGAACCTCTTCCCCAAGGCACCAAGACTGCCCACATTCTATGGTCTGCCGAAGGTGCATAAGGAGGACACACCGTTGAGGCCGATAGTGAGTACCATCGGATCACTGACCTATAAACCTGCCAAACATCTGGCCAGCCTCCTCTCTACGCAAGCTGGACACCATATAAAGAATATGGCAGACATCATCAATCGGATTAAAGGTCTGCGACTTGCTGAAGGGGATATTATGGTTAGCTTTGAAGTGGTGTCTTTATTCACGTGTGTCCCTATCACAGACTCTATTGACTTGTTGTTGCAGCTCTTTGACGACACCATCGTGGATTTATTTAAGCACACTCTGACATTATCATATTTCTTACATGATGGAATATATTTTAACCAAACTGACGGCATGGCGATGGGAGGTCCATTAGCTCCAGTAGTAGCCAACCTCTTTATGGAGCATTTTGAAGGCATTGCCTTGGACATGGCTCCTGCAAAGCCAAGCTGTTTTTATTGCTACATCGATGATACCTTCATCATTTGGCGACATGGACATGGAAAGTTAGAAGAGTTCCTGGAGCACCTCAACAGCATCCACGACCATCAACTTCACAATGGAAGTAGAGAAGGAGGGTTCCCTGCCGTTCTTGGACGTGCTTGTCCGTCGTAAACCCAATGGGTCTCTCGGTTGTAGCGTTTACCGCAAACCCACCCACACAGATCAGTATCTGCACACCACCAGCTTCCATCACCCAGCACAGAACAGAAACAGTCAGTTCTGAGGACCTTAGTACATCGAGTTGAAACCGTCGCAGACGCTGAAAACTTGCCAAGAGAACTGAGCCACTTATGTAAAGCTTTTAAGGAAAACGATTACAACAACAAACAGATCTCATAAGCAGTGTCATCCAAGCCTCAAAGAAATAAGACCCCTGAAGAAGACACCAAGCAGATTGCATTCTTACCGTTTTGTGGTTCAACAACAGGGAAGATTAGTCAGCTCCTGAAGAGACATAAAATAGACACAATCTTCAGGCCTCGGGCAAAGATCCACCAACTAACGAAATCTGTGAAAGACGATGTAGGCCTCAGAACACCAGGAATTTACAAGATACCGTGTGGGTGTGGGCAGCTCTATGTCGGCCAGACTGTTTGCACTATTGAACAGCGCCGCATAGAACATGAAAGGTGTTACCATCTCCGCTATCCTAAAAAGTTAGCTGCAGCAGAATGTGCTCTGGAAAACGGACACAGAATTGCATTCGATGAGACGTCAATTATTAAACGGACTAATGGTTTCTGGGATAGCGTGATGAGGCCATAGAATTAGAATTTCTGACACCACCTTCAATAGTGACGACGGATTGCAACTGAGTACAGCGTAGGATCCGGTGTTGAGGGAGTTGAAGGGGGCCTGGCGGTCGCACGGCCAAAACATTACCATATATGGCGCGGGACCGAGCACCAGTGATGTCACAAGCGACAGCGCAGCTATATAAGCACGGCAATGACAACCACACGACAAGTCATCCACTTGACAATGGCAGAGGAGATTTTTGCCCAAAGCTCGTGGGCAGTAAACCACTTGACGCTGCTTGAAACCCGAGAATGTTTTATTTATGGATATTGCTGCGAAAGCATGCATTTGTACTTTCCACCACTGTTTGTGCTGTATCCCTCAATGGTGTTTGTAGAACACCATTGACCAGTATGGCAGATGACAGGTATGAGCTTTTATTCCCAGACATCCTCCTAGTTGACTCCCACACTTTTACTTGTGGTGGTGAAAATTCACTTCCATTTACTCTCCAATGTGTATGACTTTGGCCCTCACCTTCCAAAAAGTTTTGTGGTTCTGTTCACTTAGTCTATTCTTAAACCTATGTGGTGCCACTTGGCTGTCTCTAAAAAGGTACACCAGAAAGTATTTGTACTGAGTCATCAGTGGCATGTAACCCCTTCTATACAATTTTACAGGATATAAAAGCTTATGAAATTAGCTTTTGGTTTCTACAAGCTATAATTTCAATACCTCTAAAAGAGGGAACACATTGGCTTTGCTTACCTGGGTTGGTGGAAGTCATTGCAAGCTCGACACGACAATCTGCTGAACTCACCTGCCTACCGTTAACTACACAAATTCATCCCACACCGAGTTCCTACTGGCGACAAAATGTTTACTGTAAGATAAACGAAACAGGCCAGGGAAAAGGTAGGTTAGCCTGTAAATAAGTACACAACTAGTGTGATAAAAACAAGTATACTGTTGAAGCCTTATGGTCTCCAATGAAGTCGGCATAAACAAGTTTCACACATTGCTCAAAGTAATCCAAGGAACCTTTCTGGAAGCCACCAATTCAGAGTAATTGTCTTACCAACATATTTTCTGAGAACTCACAAAACCCTTGAAAAATTAATCACACACGCAAAAGTTAAGCACTTGCTTCAACAGATGCCTGTTAAAATATTCCTACCACGTGAGAGTTTACTCATAAAATGCCAGGTACTGAAACACTGCTTTTGCTTCATATTAATATGGAATTCTCCACTTTTTTTACAGGTGGATTCGCAACTAGATAGCCATCAGTGAATGTCTATAGAGCACAGAAAAATTCGCACAGCAAGCTAGCGAATGTAATCGTAAAAGACGAAGAGATGTTCACAATACCAAAAGTCACTTCCTATGCAATTTGACATATTTCACTTGTTAAAGACAACCAAAGTTCTGTCATACTTTTCTACACCTCTCAGAACAAAGCACCAAAAGCAACATGGTCTGCTCTCACTTGACCCTCAAGACTATCTATTCTGAACAAGCGGCTAGCTCTGTAAGTAAACTTTCTACCATGCGTCAGTTTTCTTATGTAACACAATTTTACAAGTACAAAATGTGACAAACAAATCAACCATTATGAAGATTGTATTATGTCTTCTTGTCTTCCAAATATTACAATTCTTGAGGAATTATTCTTTAAGCTCCCCACTTCACTTCGTGGAAATGGACGTGTTCACTCCTCCCAATCCAGGGGTTTTCCTTTACTTAAACTGCATCTTACTTCTCTATAAACTGGAAATGTACACACACACACACACACACACACACACACACACACACACACACAAAGGTGTGTTCAAGGTTCAAGGATCCTCAGTGGCACCTCTTCCTGCTCTCTCAGCAACTTAGGGCACCCTGTCCACCACAGCCTCTGCCCACCAGACTATTTTGCCTCATAACCCTTCAGGACAATGGGAAACATGGCTCCTGTGGTCATCTATGAATTTTGCCACTTCACTACTTTTAAAATTAAATAGCATCCAAACCATTGGTCTGAATATGATGTTGATAGCAACAACAAACACACAATTATCAGCTGCATATTATCAAACACAAGAAACAATTATTTCCTTAACTAATCCCAAATTATTGACACCTGGGAAGTGAAACATCACTGCCACACCTCAGGCACGACAGATCACATTTCCCACTGGTTGCTTTCTCTTGTACACATGTATTATGTGCCCCAATCTTTGATGCTGAAAACACTGCATAATACTTGGGACATACAGGCGGACTTTCAAAAGTATGTACTCAGCTTTTATGCATTCAGGCAGCACAGATGAAGTAAGTGAGTTATTCTGCAGCAGTGTATGAACATAACTAGATTTCATTGGCTTTATCATTAAAGTACAATTGTGTAAACTTATAATTTATGCAAGAACACCAGTAATTTGTCCTACATCCTTTTGTACCGGTATGTAAAGTGGAGACATTTTCTGGAACACAGCCCCTTCTCCCTTTCTTTGTTTGCATGATCGCACAATAAGTTTCCTTCCCAAACTGTCGTATTTGTCCAAGGGCTTCTGTTACACAACTGACACTTATGTTCCACGTAAATAAAAAGATCATGGCACCACTCTACTTGAAAGGATTTTGCAGGAATATCAGTCCAAGTATAAACAGGAAAAGTGACACTTGGTGCCTCAGACATACTATTAGCAAGATACAGTGACTTGTATCAAATGTTAAAACACACACACACACACACACACACACACACACACACACACACATATATATAGTTCACTTTTTGCCTTGTAGTTCTTAACATTTAAAGCACAATTTAAATGTGCTGGATCTGTTGTTTTCTAATTATCCTTAACTGATTATTTCAAAATGCATGTGTGTGTTCTGTGACATGTATATTCACCTGTTGAGTACCACGAAAAATGTAATACAGACTGTATTTTCAGCTGCAAACTACATTCGTTCTTTTTACAAATTTCAATGGTAATACTGCTGTTCTGACAATCATACCCTTAATTTAAGTATATATTTTAGGGACTCTTCCCAAGTTTATGAGTGTCATGTGCAATGTATTTCCATAGCGCATTTTAAAAACAAAAGCTGTTTTGGAAAAATGTTTCATCTTAATCACAGTGAAGTTACTTATATAACTGGTGTGACATTACCACCTGTTCATCAGTTTGTTCCAAGGAATGGCTTCAAAATTTATGATCAAGATCGAAACATAGTTCTTATGAAATCTACTACCATGGTGTAATAGTGTGTTCTACGAATATTATAATGGTCCATTTTGTTTCCTCTTTCAATAGCAATGTACACTGCCCATGTCTGTCATAAATTTACACAATTAAGGAGTTTATAAGTGAGAATAACCTCGACAAAACCAAAGTTTGAAATTTAAAGTTCCAAGTAGGTTCAGAGCACTGATAAATTTTATTCCAGGGCTTTCTCTTGTTACAACAGAAAATCACTTTCTTGAGTATTAATTACTTCAGTTCTTCAGACGACTGAAGAAGAAGCTAAGATAATAAATTTTAATTTGTAGCTAAGTAATAGAACAGTGACAAGTGGGAAAAAATCCTTTTATTAATAATTTTGGGAAAAAAATTGTTTCATGTTCACTTTTAAGAACATCCAAGCCATCACCCAGCTTCACATTCTGGGGAATGCAGTACTCAGGAAACTGACGTGAATTGCGGTGGAGACATGGACCAATGGTCTAAGGAGGTGTGATATTCACAATTAGGGTTTCGTTTGGAAAAAAATAAAATAAATACAACAAGACAAAGGTTAGATCATAAAAGTCACTCATCATATCGTATACATTTTGGACTGAAAATATATAATTGCACCAGTGGTTTTGCTGTTATACGTGATATCTTTTTGATGACTCTGTGGAAGTTATTACCACGAGGCATAGCTCCTGTAATGAAGTGAAGGGAAATATTTATTGTTTGTTTTTTGATTTTCTGTTCTACTGTTCAGTTAACAGCACCTGTAGCAGTGGATTATTTTTTTTTTTTTAATGCAGTCAGTTGCTAAATCAACGTCTACAGCTATGTTTCAAATGGATAACTATATATTCCAGAATATTTTTATTTTATGCCTCTTACTGGGATGGTTTACCAGAGACAAAAACTATACGAATTAATTATCAATGAACTTCAGCACTCAGGATCTGAGGCCAACTACCTTTAAATAAATTGTAGCCTATGTTAAAATTAGCATTTTGTCTATAGTGGTGTCACTGAAATAAAATCCTTCCTTCCACTGCAACAGGAATTGCAGAAAGAATGCAGTGAAACAGCTACCTGCTATACATCACACACACTTTAAATAAAGGAAAACAAAAAATTTAAACTGGGTTAACTCTGCCAGTTATAAGTACAGATTTCACTGTTCTGGTTTCGGAAGACACAGAAGTTGAATGTGCGTCAGAGGGGATGGACTTTGATACCCACTAGGTGTTCTCTGTGCTCTGATGAGCGCCTGTGCCACAAGCCTTGCCATGCGACTGCTCCACTCCCCGTACCTTGTGAAGTCCGCGGCCAGTTGTGTTTCCCGCACTCATGTATTTAGGCGGCCGTGCGGCACTACCCCAGCAGTCTAGTACTCGCCGTAGTTCGCATGTGCATCTCAGCCATACTGCGTTCCAGTTCTGTGTGTTGAGATACATACTGTTGTTGGAGTATTCCTGAGTCGTAGTTGTCTCACCATGTTTTATCACCTCGGTTCTTAATTGCTTGCCTCGTGTTGTGTCCTGGTCAGTCGTAAAGTCTGTCACCCCCTACTTGTTCATATCTTCATCGTTAGCAATACCTCCAGCATCTCCCCCGCCTGGCAGCTTCGCATCTCCATTCCCTTCCATGCATTGCTCGCCAGTCGCTCGTGGCTATAACAACTGTTCCTTTTATTTGCCCAATGGTTTGTTAGCTCAATATTTTCCTTCATTTTTCTGCTCTGTGTTGCTTCTACCTTCCTGATAAACTTCATTGTTGCACTGAAAACAAGGCAATGAACTAGAGCACACTTTCAGCTAATAGGATAATTACAAGGGGGAGGGGGGACACTATTCTGTTTACCTCTTTCACTACCATGGGATACATATGTTCCACGATTCGTTGAGAGAGAACATTTAAGAATTTGTTGCATGTTATTGTTCTGTATCAATTTCCCACAACAAAGGTGATCCTGCTAATTGTTTGAACAATTTGTATAGTTACAGCTTCCACTTGAATGTTATGCTGCCTTCAAGTTTCATTGTTAACCATTTGCTCTCCTCTGCTCCTGATGTCAGATCGTATTAGTTCGCACTTGCAGATACGCAACCCTATGAACAGATTTGCGAAGGGGGCTGCTGTCATGCCTTCCCAGACACACACTGTAACGAGAGTTCAAAACTTGAAGAGATTTTCTGTCCACTGGTGTGTGTGTGTGTGTGTGTGTGTGTGTGTGTGTGGGAGGGAGGGAGGGAGGGGGGGGGGGGAGAGAGAGAGAGAGAGAGAGAGGGGGGGGGGGAGAGAGAGAGAGAGAGAGAGAGAGAGAGAGAGAGAGAGAGAGAGAGAGAGAGAGTCACAGCTTTTGCAGTCATCTTCTGAAACACCAGATATACTTAGGAAAAACCCTGTATGCCCCATCCTTTCCCGCATTGCAAAAAGAAACAGTGGGAAATATTTCTTTCATACAGTTACTTCCAACTGTGGCATCAATTAAAATGGCCATATATTAATGTATTTCACTACGAAAAAAAAGAAGGAACTGATAGTGAAAGGGTTGAACTCACATCTGCAGTAATTGTCAGGAAGTAAGGAAAAATATATTGAGGGGGAGAGAAGGTGGATTCAGTCCATGGTTCTCGTAATTTGGAGTTCAGTGTTTTATTGCTGCAGTACTACTTAACTACATTCACCAAGTTGACACAATAATATGGAAACAATATGACAGGAATAATATGAACAGCCGAATGAAAGAGGAGACAAAAAATATGTAGCAATACAGGAGAAACATACAATGTAGTTAACTTCAGAAAAAAATATTGCATACATGTTATTACAGAATGCTTTTTAGCATTGTGAGTCTCACGTGTTACAGCTTACTTAATGTGTATTTCATTGTTCTTGAATGAGCATTCAAGGCTTTATTTAATGGGTTTTTGCATTCTTGAAATAAACAATCTGACTGGCAACTACCAAGCAGACTAGCAGTCGAGAGGTACGGCTTTTCTTCACAACACGCATGGGGATTTGAAATTTTGGACTTTTTTCCAGATGACAGTACAATTTTCATCATATGACAAAGCTTCTCATTAAATTACACATTTTGCAGTGACAACAGAGGGTCACAAAGCAAAAAGTAACAGTTTATGGAATGCCTATTGGATCCAGAGAAAAACAATACAAATAAATGCACGCAATATTTGAATCTAACAAGTACTACAATGTACATCTTTCTGCGTTAGTATAGTCACTGAATATAACTGAAGAGGAAAAAAACAATAATACTGAACCATATTACACCATTCGTTTTGAAAATTCAGGTTCTTAAAAAAAAAATCAACTTCAAAACTTGTGCAAAACACTACTTCCTAGGTATATTTTAAGCCCAATAACAATTTCATTGTTACTCTAACATTCACCACATGGAAAACAGTTGCTTACACATAGATCACTTATGCTATTAAGTTATAACAGTGCACATGAAGTCATTTAGTGATAACCTGACTTACTCCAGAAAGAGACAATTTTTATATTTGTTACTGCAAAAAGAAGGCCTCTAAACCTCAGCTCGATGTCAGATTTCTTGTAAATGTAGAGATATCAACACCACATGCAGCCTAAATCGGTACTATTTTAATACCACTAAAATAGTTTCAGTATTCAACAGAGTTTTAATACCATGGCACTTCAGTTGCCTAAAGGGAAAGTGATAATTACCAGTGTAAAACATAGCTCTGTTCACATTTATACTAAGTATAGTTTAATCAAAAGAAGTAAAAAAAAAAAAAAAAACTGGCAGTTGATGTAGACTTCTTAGGCTTTTAACTTAGTGAAATCTAAAATACTCTTTTGCCATCTCATAAACTGCAGGTTTTCCTGAACCACAGAGACAGAAAGCCAACAAACTGCAGAAGTCTATTTGCTGACAATGGTCACAGTATAATCTGAAAGCCACAGTTTAGTCAATCAACCAAAGTTTTGATTTCCAAAGACACTGTTTAGCTGACACTGCAGGCAGTCACATGTATAAACCTTTGAACTAAACACACACTGTGGAGGTTGATTACTTGACTCACAGTGCATTTCAGTTTATTGCACTCAGAATCATTTGAGGACTATTTGATCTCTATTTAATGAAACCAGCTTGTGCTTGTTTGACAGGTCTGAAATTGTGTTCTCCACTTTTTGTCAATACTGGTGTCTGTGATACCTGGAAAGAGAGATTTCAAATCTTTGCAAAGTACGACATTACCCATTAAAACGTTGTTCTTGCATTTATACGTTCTTCAAAATGTCTCATGCAGTGTTTGGGTAGTTACAGGTGTCATCCCAGTTACTGCACGTATAGTGTAGCATTTCACTTAGGCTCTACATGTACAGGAAATCAACATGAGACACACACTTTTCAATTTTCAGTATCAACTATAAAGCTGAAATTTGAGTACAACCTGTAACAAAAACCCGGAGAAGAGAGCTGTGTGGCACTACACAAACTTATCTTGACCAACAATTCATAATACTACTATTGTTAGTCAATTTGGAAATTTCAAATTCATTAAGTTGTAACAATTATGCAAAACAACATAGGGAAGTGACCTACTTAATTACGTCAGTTTCTTCTTCATTTAACTGCAATGAAGAGTTTCTGAGTACATACAGGTATTTACAGCCAATTCTTGGAAAAACAAAGTACTATCAGATTTTAATTCAGTAACATAATACTGTACTACAGACACTACAGGATGGATTTTTTCCTTAAATTCCACTTTGTAGAATTTGATCTTGTAAAAAGAGATTAATATTTTTCTTTTGTACAGATAAGTGGTGTTTCAGACATTTCCATTCATTCATAACTTATTGTGGACACTGACTCTTATCTGATGTTCTACAACTAGCTTTTTGCATTCAAAATTCTCTGTGCTCACTTGTAATAACAGTGTTGATGGTTTGTCTATTTATTTGGGTTAATAGTTTACTGCACACCTACATATGCCAGATCACAGAAAAAGCAACAGCTGAAGAAGCGAGACTGAACTGCAAGATTAATTCACTGACGCATCATGTTCCATAAACTCCCTCATGAATGAGAATGTTCATAAATGAGAAACAATTCAAGTTACACTACTTCTGTGAAATACAGTAACAAAAATTGCCACTAGTGTGAATCTACTCATGCTGTGAATTACTTCCAAAGTCTTTAATTGGTAGTGAATGCAGACATAACGTGTATTGCACTCTGTCTTCAGGCCACAAGTGGCCTACCGGGACCATCCGACCGCCGTGTCATCCTTGGCGGAGGATGCGGATAGGAGGGGTGTGGGGTCAGCACACCACTCTCCCGGTCGTAAGATGGTATTCTTGACCGAAGCCGCTACTATCCAGTCAAGTAGCTCCTCAATTGGCATCACGAGGCTGAGTGCACCCGGAAAAATGGCAACAGCGCATGGCGGCCTGGATGGTCAACCATCCAAGTGCCGACCACGCCTGACAGCGCAACTTCGGTGATCGCGCGGGAACCGGTGGATCCACTGCGGCAAGGCCGTTGCCCCATGATGTATACAGATAGACAATTTTTGAAAAGGGGTAACTGATTATTTCAGTCACAGTTGTAATTTACTATAGGTAATTGTTGGTTTTGATTGTTATCAGCTATCGTTAGAGATTTCAGCTTAGTTTCAGCATAACATGTCAACTTAGTTGCCAGGTATTGCTGCCTGAACATTAGAATACTATATTGTAATTCTGAGGTAATCATAAACAACAATGAAGTTTATGTGCTGCACTGCAACGAGTCTGAAAAAGATTTGAAAAGTGGCTAGAAATACACAAATTGCCTATTATAAATCATAAATGTGATGGGCAACTTTAATTTTTTAAAATTACAGTTTTGTGTATATTAGAACAAAAACAGCTACTTTTTAAAAAAGTTGTGACTCTTGCTCTGCCATACTCAGTTTCTATGTTTCAGATCCCTAGAAAGTAACAGAAAATCTATCAAATAATATTTTTGCTTCTGGTATTGTGGTTGAGGATTTAAATGTTCATCCCAAATTCATTCTTAAATTATAAGAATATTCTTACTGCACACTGTTGTAAAATGGTATTTTACTATCAATATGTTGACAGTAAATGCACTGACAGTCTGCTGGAATCAGTGTATGTGCGTCCAGAAGGTACAGATTACTCCCAATCAAAGAAAAACAAATCAATTAGATGGTAACTGGACCTACCTCCCTATAAGTAAGACTCTAATGACTTCTACTAACTTTCTTGACCATTTTCAATGAAACTGACTGATGAAATGTTTTAGGGTCTCCAACCACATTGATGATCCTGTTTTACACACAATGTAACTGTCAACTGCTTCATAAGTATTAATAAAAAAAAAATACAATTTATATTATAGTGTTTGATGACTGCGTAGTGTGGTTCGGTTTGAATGGTAAGCTGTCATGATATGTTTGTCGCATAATGTGTTATTCGAACTAACCATACCGATATGAACAATATGTTGATGTCAAAAGTTGCTCTGCAGCATCACTATTCGTGAGCTCATTCATTCTGTTAAAGAAGCTTCAGGGCACTAAAAGCTTATTTTAAGTAGTAAGTGTACAATCAAAGCACAAATGGTTAGCAATTATAGAAGTTTTCTCTCTTTTAACACGGTACATGAAACTACATGTACTGTTTATTGTCTGTGCCCAGAAGGGCTATGCTATCACTAGTTAGATGCCAGGGATAATTCCGTTTTTCTGTCCAGGTCTCTGATAAGATTCTTGACAAATAGAATGGGCCCACAGGAAAGAGTGACGAACCAGAAAATAAAGTACCATTTATGTCTCACTTCAAAAACAAGAGGATCAAAAGATAATGAGAACCACTGTATCTGCACCATGAGATTATACAGCTGAAACTGAAGTCATTGCTTTAATAAGCCAACCATTGATGAATCAATTATATATTTGCACATTCATATTCCATTTAGTATCCCTTAATCTGGCAGCTTACAGATGCAAAACCGCAATGAATTTAGTTTAGTTAGACCGTTAACCTGAGGCATCACCATATACAAATCTCTGTCTACAACAATCTGCATATATCACATTTTCCAATACCTAAGCAGCACAGTTTCAATTTTCTATTCCACTGAGAAATTAACAGTTCACTGACAAACCTTTTTGAGCATTAATAAACCTTTACTTCTCTAGATTTACAACATTAAAAAAAAAAAAAAAAAAAACTGTTGGAAATACTTTTACAACTCATCTTATAATCAAATATCTTTAAATTACTGGTAGTACATTCCTAATAAAGAATTCGGGATATTCCATCAATGAAAACTAACAAAACATTGGTTCTTACGTCCTGAAGGATAAACAGAAATGGAAGTTAGAATCATTCACTTGACAGAGAGAAATAATAGCATGTCATTAACATCCCTTAGTAATTTCTTTCTTGAAGGTACCACAATGGAACGACGATGAAAAGGCTATTAACCTTCACTAAAAGGCTTTTTCCTCTTCTTCAAAAAATGTATGTGTTCAAACATAATAAATGTTATGTAATCCAATCCTTAGAACATGTAACCTGAAACTCATTTGATACTTACAGTCAATTAAATGAAAATGTCTGAAGCTTAATGCCAGAATGTATGTGGAAAAGGTTCTACCAAAATTGCCTGAAATCTGCATTTATAGGAAATTTAAAGACATCTGTTGGAAAAGCAAGCAGATTACATTTGACAGAAATTAACAAATCATATATGCAAGGTAATATTTAATTAATAAATTTATTTCACACTGTGTATACAAGAAACAAAACAATAAAAAGGACTGACTAGACTCAACAACTGGTTTATCCTGCAACTAAAGGGAATGAGATGTGGATAAAAGATCTGTTGTTGCAATCCAAGTTGGATAAAGAAACATGATCATCCAATTAATTCATGTCACAGAACAGGATAAACATTAACTCAGCACATATTTTTTTCAGTTGTACATTATTAATAAATAATAGGTCCAGAGAGAGTGTACTGCTGTTTTTATGAAAGTTTGTTCGCAATGCCCTCTTCACATAAAACTCATACTTACATCACGGGTCACTCTGCAGCATCTTGGGCAAATTCAACTAATCCAACTTCACGACTGAGCTGCCTTGTCACAATATCGTTTCCCTCAAGTTTCTGACGCAGTCTGCGCACTTCAAGGTAAAGCTCAGCATTTTCATGTATCAAGAAACTGTTACGTTTCATAACCTGTAATAAATATTAAATAAGTACTACTGTATACAGAAATGTTTTCCACTCCTGTTTCAACTGGATGCAAGTGATATAACACACTGTAGTAATAATCCTGTTACCTTATGTTTTTCTTACTATCTTGTTTGGAAGAAAAACCTGTTTATCTCATTTTGTTTTGTACTTTGTCAAAAACTCAGACTTTTAAAAGTGCAAAATCTCAACCTACTTCTGAATAACGGGTGGAGAAAAACAAAAAATAACATTTATAACCTTATGTAACACTAAATTAGGCAACAACATTGCCAGCTTTCACAGGGCTGCCAACAGGCTTTTTCGCTGTTGCTGTTTTAACCTTGTGTTTCTTACTTTCACAATGCTGAATGAACTGTGCTTCAGAGTTTAATGTTAAATTACATGGCTGGCAATAATAATAACCAGATGGTGTTCTATAAATAGAATAGTCTTTTCCCACCGAACTCTGTGTGCCATCTTCATTCTGTATCACACTTGCCAGAATTGAATCTGACTGAGTAGCCTGTGGAGTTGTACTTGTCACAGTTGATCTCTGTTTATTTGCAGTTTCTGCTTTTCTGTGTTTCGCACCCCGTAAGTGCATATCCAACTGGTCTTGTGAAGTGGCGGCCACTTTACAAAGTTCACAGAAAAACTTCTTGGTTTTCTGAATTGGTGAATCTGGTTCAGGTGCTTTAAGCGCTAGTGGATCTGCATTTGACCATGGCTGAAACTGTGTACCAATCCCAAATCTTCCCGTATGGTCATTAGCAGTAACTGCACACTGTTCTACCTTTGCTTTCGCTGCAGCATGGCCTGCAAGTGCTCTTCGATGATTGCGTCCCATATAGTGCTGCTCCGCATGTGCAGTTGACGTAAGGGCAACATTACATACTTCACAGAATGAAACATCTGGAACGCTTTTCTTTGGTGGGCCATCTTTAAACTGTTTTGGCAATGGCTCTCCAGTCTCCTTTGACCAGTTCAATAAGAAACTATGAACTTTCTTTTCATGCTGCCTCCCTGAGTAATGCATCTTTGCTTGTACAGTTGAATTTACAGAAACTGAACACAGTTCACAGGTGAGAGGACCAAATTTCTGGGTTAATTCTTTGGGTAATCCAGAAAAGTTATCCAACTCTTTTTCAGACGGCCTTTTTCTGTGTGTTTTACTAAGTATGTTGACGTCCTCTGAAGTACAGGACTTCTCTTCCATGTCATCTGGTACAACAGGCTCAGTGGGCGCTGTCTCTTCTTTCACAGTGGGTGTTTTTAATTGAGGAGGCTCTTCTTCCGCAGCCGGTACGGTGGCAGATGTAGAGTTATCATTGACTTCCAGATTTCTTCGTTGCAATGAAGTGCTCTGTGACACTGCCCTGTACTGTGCAGCTGGCGATGCATGTTGTCGATGTGCCTGGTTACGAAATTTGGGGGGAGGAGGTGGAAGTAAAAATGGTAAATGCGGCGGGCGCTGGAAGGGGCGCTGATCTGGCGGCTTTAAAAAGCGGTTCTGTACTGGCCGAACAACTGTGCTGCTTCCTGCGGGTTCATACCTTTTTGGGGCCTGCGAGAGAGGAGGTGGAGGTGGTGGCATGAAAGAAGGCCGAGGAAGAGGGGGTGGTGGCGGCGGTGGAGGTAAGCACAATGGTTCCATTTTCGCAGCACTTGACTGGAACGCCTGCATTTCGTATTCTTCGCTGTTCATTTATGTTTGTAAGTTTTCCTCGAAACTTCTATGATTACCGGAACGCCTGCATTTCGTATTCTTCGCTGTTCATTTATGTTTGTAAGTTTTCCTTGAAACTTGTAGGATTACCATCTTTCTTGTGCACTCGAAGTTCGAGTTTCACATTTTGTCCTCCCTAAGCAACGTATAAACAAATTCCGCTGCGTATATGGTTTCCCGCCGATCCCGTCTTAAACTTAACTTGTCAAAGGAAACGAACTATAATCGGCAGCAATTCGGCACAACACAGAAAATTCAATTTCAAACAATTATCTCATATATACACTCTAAACAAGGACCTAAGACAACACTACGCCATTTAACTACTATATACTTCACTACGCATTCCGCCATATTGCACATTTCTGCTGCTATTCTCTTCTTATACGAAACCGAATTAAAACCACAATCTTTGGTTTACAAACAATAAATATGACGAGCAACTAAAACGAGTACCACACAACTGGCGTTTCACTAAAATCGACCGATTGAAGTAAGAGGTGAACGTAAACATTAGACTAGGCCACAGGTCAATTAATGTTACACAATTTTTATTTGGTATCCATATTCGTTGGCTATCCCACTAATTACCATATGAGCACCTTTCAGCTTAACTAGCCGTCGGGCTACGTTCCAAACCAATTTATCACCACAACCAAATAGACCAATTTCAACCGAACGTGAGTTATATCGTACTTCCTGGCGACTCAAATGCGAATCGAGACCCAGTTTATTATGATAGTTACGAGTGCGAAAGGTAGAGGGTCAAGTATAACAATACTGATGCTGAACGCACAAACAGTTTTTCAGTATCAGTGAGATGACTGAGAAAAACAATAATTTGTTATCATGATTCTGCAATCATAATACCCATAATATTGACAGCCTTGGAATAGTGTTATTGTCTGCACTCCCATCTAAAACTTGCAGAATAACTGAGATTATTGCAAGTGAAATACCATTAATGCACATCAGTGTCACAAAAATACTAGAATTTTACAATGAGTTTACCTTGATTTACACAATTACACACATTTCTAAGTTACAACAAAGTATTCGACAGGTAGATAATTACACGGATTGCGATTTAACAGTCATTTCTGATACATTTCCTCGCGTGGTGCCCATAATTACATGTCATGCCTTCTCTCCATGAATATTATCCTAGTAAAAACCTTTGTGGTTGACTGGCTCGGGGTCAGCTGAAGAAGGGGATACAACCCATCCGCTTTATTTTCGAGACACAGATAATAAACCGGTTATCTTCTGTGGCGAGGCGTCATCATTGTAAACTAATATAAATGAATGTGTTTTTAAAAGACAGGGCTAGACAATGCGAACGGATTTTGGTGCTTGTATTAATTTAAATCATTTGTTCGTTCCGATTCATTTGGTACTTATTTACAATTTGTAGTAAGTTTGAGATATGTGGGAAGATTTTTTTCATTCTGGACAGTTTTTGCTTTTTGATTTTCTATGTAGGTATGTATTTATCAGCTTAGCTGAAGAATGGGATACTGGTCCAAAACAGAAAGAAGAAGAAAAATGTGACAGAAGTAATGTGCATGGAATAACTCAGTTGACATGTGAGTTGTATCCCAAAGTTCATCTGATTTGTATACGTGTAAACAGTACGGGATACAAATTTAATGTATGTCGACTTTTCCGCTTTCGCTAGCACTAGTATCCTACTCTTCAGCTGACCTATGTAGATCAACTGAAGTAAATATATATAGATTTTACAGGTGTAGCTTTCTTTGTCTCCCTATTATAAGTATCTTATTCATCAGTTGATACTAGTACTAGCGAAAGCGGAAACACCGACATACGTAAAATTTGCATCTCATACTTCAGTTGACCTATATTGGTGCTAGCGAAGACGAAAAAAATCGGCTTACATAATATTGGCATCCTGTACCTCAGATGAACCACGTGAAGGCAAAAAAAAAAAAATCGACATACATAAAATTTGTATCCCATACTTTGGTTGACCTGTAGTATCAGCTGAAAATTATCATAGCAGCACTAGCGTCGGCGAAGAAACCTAAAACAGTAACATCTGTATCCCATACTGTAGTTCACCTATATAGGTCAAATGGAAAACAGGATACCACCTTCGTAGTTCAACTGTGTTACAGGATGCCAGTGTCACGTATGCCGCTTTTTTTGTCTTTGCTAGTACTAGTATCCTATTCTTCAGTCGACCTATATAAGTCAACGGAAGTACGGGATACAAATTTTTCCATTGTCAGTCTTTTCGCCTTCGATAGTACTAGCATCGACTGAAAAATATCGTAGTAAGACTAGTGCTAGAGAAGGTGAAAAAAAGCGACAGCTGCAAAATTTGTATTCGTACTGCGGTTGACGAACCCTCCTTCAAGTCTTCCATACTCACAGGAAAAGATAAATGAAGTCAACTGAAGAATAGAGTACTAGGATTCAAAGAAAGGTCAACTGAAGAATAGGATACTAGGACTCAAAGAAGCGATATTCTTAACATTATGTTCGAAATATGAATGTCCTGCATTTCTTTGTTTCTCAACATTCGTCTTTCTGTTAAAGCGGTGCAACACATCATCTGTGGTACTTCTGACGTCATTGGTCAAAGCAGACGGGTTGTATCCCCTTCTTCAGTAATCCCTTGGGCCGTATTTAACTATGTGGGGACGACAGATTGTGAAGGTGTGAAACAAACATTACGAATGCACAGTCTCAGACAAAGTAACCTATCTGACGTCCACCTGAGGTGGGTTAACACAGACAGTCTTTGCTTCCACCACCCTGACTCTGACTACTGCATTTTAAATATATGCTTTATTTTGTGCATTGTCATTAACAAAAAAAGTGTCTTTTGTCAACCTTAATTTTGGTTTCGCGTTTCTCTCCTAACTGTCCTACAGCAATAAGTATGTAGTGATTCCAGAGTACAGTGAATTTTATTAGTTTTTCGCCTGCAAAGTGAATATTATTTATTGACAACATGCTCCATTATATTATTTGCAATACTGCATGTGTGTGTATATGTGGAGCGTTGTGTAATGACTGTGTTGTCCGATGAAGAGAGAAAGGAGAGGGTGAAAGCCGATCGTAGCATGTAGCCTACGATTAATGTCCACATCTGACAGAAGGATCATTATCAATAGTATCATGAGCCCTCACTTCATACGACACTGCAGAAAGGTTTGGTATTTAAACCAGACATTGGCCCAGAGTGATTAGTAACTTTACACCACCATCTCTCCTCCCCTTACCGACCAAATACTGACAGTGAGAATCTTTTTCCCTGTTAGGATTGGAACTGGCTTACTCCCAGGTCGAGTGCCACCGCACAAGCATGCGTTAGCGACCTTGTCCGTGGGAGCGAGTTTACAAAGTGCATACAGCAATGACACTCTACATCCAACAATGCGACAACCACAAAGACAACAGAATGATTATCTACATCTACGTGAGTACCCCGCTGGTCACAATAAAGTGCCTGGAAGAGGGTTCAATGAACCACCTTCAAGCTGTCTCTCTACCTTTCCACTCTCGAACGGCGCGCGGGAAAAACGAGCACTTAATTTTTTTTATGTGAGCCCTGATTTCTCTTATTTTATCGTGATGATCATTTCTCCCTATGTAGGCGGGTGCCAACAGAATGTTATCGCAATCGGAGGAGGAGACTGGTGACTGAAATTTCATGAGAAGATCCCGTAGCAACGAAAAACACCTTTGTTTTAATGATTGCCACTCCAATTGACGTATCATGTCTGTGACACTACCTCCCCTATTTCGCGATAATACAAAACGAGCCGCCCTTCTTTGAAGATTTTCGATGTCATCCATCAGTCCCACCTGATGCGGATCCCACACCACACAGCAATACTCCAGAATAGGGTGGACAAGTCTCTTTTGTAGATCTGTTGCACCTTCTAAGTGTTCTGCCAATGAATCACAGTCTTTGGTTTGCTCTACCCATAACATCATCTATGTGATCGTTCCAATTTAGGTTATTTGTAATTGTAATCCCTAAGTATTTAGTTGAATTTACAGCCTTCAGATTTGTACGACTTATCGCATAATCGAAATTTAGGTGATTTCTTTTAGTATTCATGTGAATAACTTCACACTTTTCTTTATTCAGGGTCACTTGCCACTTTTCGCACCATACAGATATCTTATCTAAATCATTTTGCAATTCGTTTTGATCATCTGATGACTTTAAATGACGGTACATGACAGCATCATCTGCAAACAATCTAAGACAGCTACAGAGATTGTCTCCTCTGTTGTTAATATAGATCAGGAACAAGAGAGGGCCTATAGCACTAAATTGGGGAATATCGGATATTACTTCCGTTTTAATCGATGACTTTCAGTCTACTATTACGAAGTGTGAACTTTCTAACAAGGAATCACGAATCCAGTCGCACAACTGAGGCGATATTCCATAGACATACACTTTGATTAGAAGATGCTTGTGAAGAATGGTGTCGTAAGCCTTCTGGAAATCTAAAAACATGGAATCAATTTGACTGAATATAAAGAGCTAGTTGTGTTTCGAAGAACGATATTTTCTGAATCCATGCTATGTCTCAATAAATCGTTTCCTTCGAGGTACTTCGTAATGATCGAATACAGTATATGTTCCAAAACCCTACTGCAAATCGACGTTAGTGATATGGGTCTGTAATTCAGCGGATTACTCCTACTTCCCTTTTTGGGTATTGGTGTGACTTGAGCAATTTTCCAGTCCTTGGGTCTTTCTGTGAGCGATCAGTTGTTTATAACTGCTAAATATGGAGCTATTTTATCAACATACTCTGAAAGAAACCTGACTGGTATACAACCTGGACCAGAGGCTTTGCCTTTATTAAGTGATTTAGCTACTTTGCTACACTGAGGATATCTACTTCTATGTGTCTCATCTTGGCAGTTGTTCTTGATTGGAATTGAGGAATATTTACTTCATCTTCTTTGGTGAAGGAGTTTCGGAAAA
The DNA here is from genome assembly GCF_023898315.1 of Schistocerca nitens. Classification (NCBI taxonomy): domain Eukaryota; kingdom Metazoa; phylum Arthropoda; class Insecta; order Orthoptera; family Acrididae; genus Schistocerca; species Schistocerca nitens. The sequence goes on from NC_064617.1 coordinate 851,692,118, forward strand.
CTGTGTTTAAAGTTCAGGGACTAGTAAAACCAGATGCAAGATTAAACCAAGTTGTTGACAGTGTTGAAGAAGAATGCAAGAATCTATCATCAAACGACTATGCAGTAATTATAGCAGGTGCTAATGATGTGTATCACAATAAAACAGTTGCAGCAACAATAGCACTGAAAGAGTCACTGGGTAAGCTAACACATACCAATGTAATAGTGGCTAAAATACCTCACCATTATGATCTAATAGAACAATCATGTGTGGACAACAAAATTAAAAAAGCAGATAACCTCTATGACTCAGTATGTAAACATTTCAAAAATGTAACTGTGATTGACATGAATGATATTTCAGACTGTTGCCACACCACAATTGTGCCCCTTAGCAAACCTTGTCACTGTAACAGAGCTTGTCATACAAGCCATGGTCAGCATGTAAATGGCTTAGGAAAGTCACTTCTAAGCAAAAAAATACTTGGGATTGTAAGAGAAAAATCAAGCTCTGCTAATAAAACAATTTATAGGCTTCAGTTCAAAGATATGGTACAGGGAAACTCCCAGTAGTGACCAAATCTAATACAAGTTGGATTTGGTCACAACAGTTTGCAAGGGACAGTAAAGATAATGTAACAGAAAAAGCAACAAGTACTCCTCCCAGTAACAAAAACGATTTAATGTTATTTCATGTTAATGTACAATCCCTAAGACATAAGGTTAATGAGTTACAGTACTTGGCAGACGAAATTAACTGTAGCATACTGTGTATTAATGAGCACTGGTTGCATGACTCAGAAATAGATTTGTGTGTACCTTATGGCTACATATTAGTCACAAAATATTGTAGAACAAATATTGCACATGGTGGAGTTGCAATCTACATCAAAGAAAACTTAAATCTGCAGCATTCAGTGATAGACCTACACAAACATTGTATTGAAGGTGTATTTGAAGTAGCAGCCATAGTACTGCATACCCAAAAAATTATCATTGCTTCTGTGTACCGTACACCAGCCTCTAATGAAGAAGTTCTTATAATAAACAAAATTCACTAATGAAATTATTCACTAAACACAAAAATCACAAAGTTTTTATTGTAGGTTACTTCAATATACTGGGTGATCGAAACGTCAGTATAAATTTGAAAACTGAATACATCGCGGAATAATGTAGATAGAGAGCTACAAATTGACACACATGCTTGGAATGACATGGGGTTTCATTAGAACAAAAACAAAATACAAAAGTTCAAAAAATGTCCGACAGATGGCGCTTTATCTGATCAGAATAGCAATAATTAGCATAACAAAGTAAGATAAAGCAAAGATGATGTTCTTTACAGGAAATGCTCAATATGTCGACCATCATTCCTCAACAATAGCTGTAGTCGAGGAATAATGTTGTGAACAGAACTGTAAAGCATGTATGGAGTTATGGTGCGACATTGGCGTCGAATGTTATCTTTCAGCATCCCTAGAGATGTCGGTCGATCACGAAACACTTGCAACTTCAGGTAACCCTAAAGCCAATAATCGCACAGACTGAGGTCTGGGGACCTGGGAGGCCAAGCATGACGAAAGTGGTGGCTGAGAACACGATCATCACCAAACGACGCGCGCAAGAGATGTTTCATGCGTCTAGCAATATGGGGTGGAGCGCCATCCTGCGTAAACATCGTACATTCCAGCAGGTGTTTATCAGCCAGGCAGGGGATGATGCGATTCTGTAACATATCGGCATACCTCTCACCCGTCACGGTAGCAGTTTTGCTGTCCAGCGCCATCTGTCAGACATTTTGTGAACTTTGTTTTTTTTTTTTGTTCTAATAAAACCCTATATCATTCCAAGCATGTATGTCAATTTTTACCTCTCTTTCTACATTATTCCGTGGTTTATTAAGTTTTCAAACTTATACTGACTTTTTGATGACCCAGTAGATATATGGGAAAGAGAGGTACAAATTGACACACATGCTTGGAATGATGTGGGGTTTTATTAGAACAAAAAAAAAATACAAAAGTTCAAAAAATGTCCGACAGATGGCGCTTTATCTGATCAGAATAGCGATAATTAGCATAACAAAGTAAGATAAAGCAAAGATGATGTTCTTTACAGGAAATGCTCAATATGTCGACCATCATTCCTCAACAATAGCTGTAGTCGAAGAATAATGTTGTGAACAGCACTGTAAAGCATGTATGGAGTTATGGTGCGACATTGGCGTCGGATGTTATCTTTCAGCATCCCTAGAGATGTCGGTCGATCACGAAACACTTGCAACTTCAGGTAACCCTAAAGCCAATAATCGCACAGACTGAGGTCTGGGGACCTGGGAGGCCAAGCATGACGAAAGTGGTGGCCGAGAACACGATCATCACCAAACGACGCGCGCAAGAGATGTTTCATGCGTCTAGCAATATGGGGTGGAGCGCCATCCTGCGTAAACATCGTACATTCCAGCAGGTGTTTATCAGCCAGGCAGGGGATGATGCGATTCTGTAACATATCGGCGTACCTCTCACCCGTCACGGTAGCAGTTTTGCTGTCCAGCGCCATCTGTCAGACATTTTGTGAACTTTGTTTTTTTTTTGTTCTAATAAAACCCTATATCATTCCAAGCATGTATGTCAATTTTTACCTCTCTATCTACATTATTCCGTGGTTTATTAAGTTTTCAAACTTATACTGACTTTTTGATGACCCAGTAGATATATGGGAAAGAGAGGTACAAATTGACACACATGCTTGGAATTATGTGGGGTTTTATTAGAACAAAAAAAAATACAAAAGTTCAAAAAATGTCCGACAGATGGCGCTTTATCTGATCAGAATAGCAATAATTAGCATAACAAAGTAAGATAAAGCAAAGATGATGTTCTTTACAGGAAATGCTCAATATGTCGACCATCATTCCTCAACAATAGCTGTAGTCGAGGAATAATGTTGTGAACAGCACTGTAAAGCATGTATGGAGTTATGGTGCGACATTGGCGTCGGATGTTATCTTTCAGCATCCCTAGAGATGTCGGTCGATCACGAAACACTTGCAACTTCAGGTAACCCTAAAGCCAATAATCGCACAGACTGAGGTCTGGGGACCTGGGAGGCCAAGCATGACGAAAGTGGTGGCCGAGAACACGATCATCACCAAACGACGCACGCAAGAGATGTTTCATGCGTCTAGCAATATGGGGTGGAGCGCCATCCTGCGTAAACATCGTACATTCCAGCAGGTGTTTATCAGCCAGGCAGGGGATGATGCGATTCTGTAACATATCGGCGTACCTCTCACCCGTCACGGTAGCAGTTTTGCTGTCCAGCGCCATCTGTCAGACATTTTGTGAATTTTGTTTTTTTTTTTTGTTCTAATAAAACCCTATATCATTCCAAGCATGTATGTCAATTTTTACCTCTCTTTCTACATTATTCCGTGGTTTGTTAAGTTTTCAAACTTATACTGACTTTTTGATGACCCAGTAGATATATGGGAAAGAGAGGTACAAATTGACACACATGCTTGGAATGATATGGGGTTTTATTAGAACAAAAAAAATACAAAAGTTCAAAAAATGTCCGACAGATGGCGCTTTATCTGATCAGAATAGCAATAATTAGCATAACAAAGTAAGATAAAGCAAAGATGATGTTCTTTACAGGAAATGCTCAATATGTCGACCATCATTCCTCAACAATAGCTGTAGTCGAGGAATAATGTTGTGAACAGCACTGTAAAGCATGTATGGAGTTATGGTGCGACATTGGCGTCGGATGTTATCTTTCAGCATCCCTAGAGATGTCGGTCGATCACGAAACACTTGCAACTTCAGGTAACCCTAAAGCCAATAATCGCACAGACTGAGGTCTGGGGACCTGGGAGGCCAAGCATGACGAAAGTGGTGGCCGAGAACACGATCATCACCAAACGACGCGCGCAAGAGATGTTTCATGCGTCTAGCAATATGGGGTGGAGCGCCATCCTGCGTAAACATCGTACATTCCAGCAGGTGTTTATCAGCCAGGCAGGGGATGATGCGATTCTGTAACATATCGGCGTACCTCTCACCCGTCACGGTAGCAGTTTTGCTGTCCAGCGCCATCTGTCAGACATTTTGTGAACTTTGTTTTTTTTTTTGTTCTAATAAAACCCTATATCATTCCAAGCATGTATGTCAATTTTTACCTCTCTTTCTACATTATTCCGTGGTTTATTAAGTTTTCAAACTTATACTGACTTTTTGATGACCCAGTAGATATATGGGAAAGAGAGGTACAAATTGACACACATGCTTGGAATGATGTGGGGTTTTATTAGAACAAAAACAAAATACAAAAGTTCAAAAAATGTCCGACAGATGGCGCTTTATCTGATCAGAATAGCAATAATTAGCATAACAAAGTAAGATAAAGCAAAGATGATGTTCTTTACAGGAAATGCTCAATATGTCGACCATCATTCCTCAACAATAGCTGTAGTCGAGGAATAATGTTGTGAACAGCACTGTAAAGCATGTATGGAGTTATGGTGCGACATTGGCGTCGGATGTTATCTTTCAGCATCCCTAGAGATGTCGGTCGATCACGAAACACTTGCAACTTCAGGTAACCCTAAAGCCAATAATCGCACAGACTGAGGTCTGGGGACCTGGGAGGCCAAGCATGACGAAAGTGGTGGCCGAGAACACGATCATCACCAAACGACGCGCGCAAGAGATGTTTCATGCGTCTAGCAATATGGGGTGGAGCGCCATCCTGCGTAAACATCGTACATTCCAGCAGGTGTTTATCAGCCAGGCAGGGGATGATGCGATTCTGTAACATATCGGCGTACCTCTCACCCGTCACGGTAGCAGTTTTGCTGTCCAGTGCCATCTGTCAGACATTTTGTGAACTTTGTTTTTTTTTTGTTCTAATAAAACCCTATATCATTCCAAGCATGTATGTCAATTTTTACCTCTCTTTCTACATTATTCCGTGGTTTATTAAGTTTTCAAACTTATACTGACTTTTTGATGACCCAGTAGATATATGGGAAAGAGAGGTACAAATTGACACACATGCTTGGAATGATGTGGGGTTTTATTAGAACAAAAAAAAAATACAAAAGTTCAAAAAATGTCCGACAGATGGCGCTTTATCTGATCAGAATAGCAATAATTAGCATAACAAAGTAAGATAAAGCAAAGATGATGTTCTTTACAGGAAATGCTCAATATGTCGACCATCATTCCTCAACAATAGCTGTAGTCGAGGAATAATGTTGTGAACAGCACTGTAAAGCATGTATGGAGTTATGGTGCGACATTGGCGTCGGATGTTATCTTTCAGCATCCCTAGAGATGTCGGTCGATCACGAAACACTTGCAACTTCAGGTAACCCTAAAGCCAATAATCGCACAGACTGAGGTCTGGGGACCTGGGAGGCCAAGCATGACGAAAGTGGTGGCCGAGAACACGATCATCACCAAACGACGCACGCAAGAGATGTTTCATGCGTCTAGCAATATGGGGTGGAGCGCCATCCTGCGTAAACATCGTACATTCCAGCAGGTGTTTATCAGCCAGGCAGGGGATGATGCGATTCTGTAACATATCGGCGTACCTCTCACCCGTCACGGTAGCAGTTTTGCTGTCCAGTGCCATCTGTCAGACATTTTGTGAACTTTGTTTTTTTTTTGTTCTAATAAAACCCTATATCATTCCAAGCATGTATGTCAATTTTTACCTCTCTTTCTACATTATTCCGTGGTTTATTAAGTTTTCAAACTTATACTGACTTTTTGATGACCCAGTAGATATATGGGAAAGAGAGGTACAAATTGACACACATGCTTGGAATGATATGGGGTTTTATTAGAACAAAAAAAAAATACAAAAGTTCAAAAAATGTCCGACAGATGGCGCTTTATCTGATCAGAATAGCGATAATTAGCATAACAAAGTAAGATAAAGCAAAGATGATGTTCTTTACAGGAAATGCTCAATATGTCGACCATCATTCCTCAACAATAGCTGTAGTCGAGGAATAATGTTGTGAACAGCACTGTAAAGCATGTATGGAGTTATGGTGCGACATTGGCGTCGGATGTTATCTTTCAGCATCCCTAGAGATGTCGGTCGATCACGAAACACTTGCAACTTCAGGTAACCCTAAAGCCAATAATCGCACAGACTGAGGTCTGGGGACCTGGGAGGCCAAGCATGACGAAAGTGGTGGCCGAGAACACGATCATCACCAAACGACGCGCGCAAGAGATGTTTCATGCGTCTAGCAATATGGGGTGGAGCGCCATCCTGCGTAAACATCGTACATTCCAGCAGGTGTTTATCAGCCAGGCAGGGGATGATGCGATTCTGTAACATATCGGCGTACCTCTCACCCGTCACGGTAGCAGTTTTGCTGTCCAGCGCCATCTGTCAGACATTTTGTGAACTTTGTTTTTTTTTGTTCTAATAAAACCCTATATCATTCCAAGCATGTATGTCAATTTTTACCTCTCTTTCTACATTATTCCGTGGTTTATTAAGTTTTCAAACTTATACTGACTTTTTGATGACCCAGTAGATATATGGGAAAGAGAGGTACAAATTGACACACATGCTTGGAATGATGTGGGGTTTTATTAGAACAAAAAAAAAATACAAAAGTTCAAAAAATGTCCGACAGATGGCGCTTTATCTGATCAGAATAGCAATAATTAGCATAACAAAGTAAGATAAAGCAAAGATGATGTTCTTTACAGGAAATGCTCAATATGTCGACCATCATTCCTCAACAATAGCTGTAGTCGAGGAATAATGTTGTGAACAGCACTGTAAAGCATGTATGGAGTTATGGTGCGACATTGGCGTCGGATGTTATCTTTCAGCATCCCTAGAGATGTCGGTCGATCACGAAACACTTGCAACTTCAGGTAACCCTAAAGCCAATAATCGCACAGACTGAGGTCTGGGGACCTGGGAGGCCAAGCATGACGAAAGTGGTGGCCGAGAACACGATCATCACCAAACGACGCACGCAAGAGATGTTTCATGCGTCTAGCAATATGGGGTGGAGCGCCATCCTGCGTAAACATCGTACATTCCAGCAGGTGTTTATCAGCCAGGCAGGGGATGATGCGATTCTGTAACATATCGGCGTACCTCTCACCCGTCACGGTAGCAGTTTTGCTGTCCAGCGCCATCTGTCAGACATTTTGTGAACTTTGTTTTTTTTTGTTCTAATAAAACCCTATATCATTCCAAGCATGTATGTCAATTTTTACCTCTCTTTCTACATTATTCCGTGGTTTATTAAGTTTTCAAACTTATACTGACTTTTTGATGACCCAGTAGATATATGGGAAAGAGAGGTACAAATTGACACACATGCTTGGAATGATATGTGGTTTTATTAGAACAAAAAAAAAAATACAAAAGTTCAAAAAATGTCCGACAGATGGCGCTTTATCTGATCAGAATAGCGATAATTAGCATAACAAAGTAAGATAAAGCAAAGATGATGTTCTTTACAGGAAATGCTCAATATGTCGACCATCATTCCTCAACAATAGCTGTAGTCGAGGAATAATGTTGTGAACAGCACTGTAAAGCATGTATGGAGTTATGGTGCGACATTGGCGTCGGATGTTATCTTTCAGCATCCCTAGAGATGTCAGTCGATCACGAAACACTTGCAACTTCAGGTAACCCTAAAGCCAATAATCGCACAGACTGAGGTCTGGGGACCTGGGAGGCCAAGCATGACGAAAGTGGTGGCTGAGAACACGATCATCACCAAACGACGCGCGCAAGAGATGTTTCATGCGTCTAGCAATATGGGGTGGAGCGCCATCCTGCGTAAACATCGTACATTCCAGCAGGTGTTTATCAGCCAGGCAGGGGATGATGCGATTCTGTAACATATCGGCGTACCTCTCACCCGTCACGGTAGCAGTTTTGCTGTCCAGCGCCATCTGTCGGACATTTTGTGAACTTTGTTTTTTTTTTGTTCTAATAAAACCCTATATCATTCCAAGCTTGTATGTCAATTTTTACCTCTCTATCTACATTATTCCGTGGTTTATTAAGTTTTCAAACTTATACTGACTTTTTGATGACCCAGTAGATATATGGGAAAGTAGAAAAATGTAAATGACATGGTTAACAGCCTAAAGACACTAAACTGCTACTGTATAAATGAAAAACCTACTGGACTAGATGCATGCCTTGACATTGTAATTAGTAATGCAAATCAGGATCAATTAAAGGATGATGTGATTAAGTCAGAGTTATCTGATCATGATGCGATATGGGTCAGAATAGGCAGTATGAACCCAGAGAGAACTAAACAATAGTCACTTTCAGAATACTAAAAGAGAGCAATATTGTACAATTGAAACTTGAACTGAGGGTGGTAGATTGGCCAAATACACTACACAATATAAAAAGTCTTGATGAATGTTTCTCTATGTTTTTATATATCATTAAAGATGCAGTAGATAGTCACTGTCCACGTATCACAAAAAGATTCACCCCTAACAACAGAAAAAAACCTCAGCACTCTAACAAGTGGTACACTCCAGAGCTCAAGCAAATGAGGACGCTGCTACTTATACTAAAAAATAATAGTGATAAAAATGAGGAAGCCAGGAAACACTATATGACCATTAAGAAGTTGTACAAATATGAAATAAAATCAGCTAAATGTAAAGTAAATGATGAATATATTGCAGGCTCAAAAATGCCTGTCAAGCAGCTTGGAATATAATAAAAATTGAAATCAATATGAGCAAACAGGAAGCCACAGTGCCTATAGATTGCAACATCCTTAACGAATATTTTATAAATTGTGCCAGCTCTCATTCTTCTTCTTCTTCTTTTGGTAAAAATTATTCTGATAATATTTCGGCTGCTGTAACCCTTCTTAAACAACAAGCACCACTAACCAAGAAATTCTCTTGGTCAAAAATCACCTCCAGCCACATTATCAAATCTATAAAGAAACTTTAAAACACAAAAACAGTGGACTATTACGCGCTTAGTAACAGTTTTATTAAACACATAGCCACTGCAATCTAAATGCCACTAACATATCTGACAAATCACATACTTGAAGAAGGAATATTCCCTGAATGTCTGAACATGACAGTTACACTCCCAATCTATAAGAAAAGTGACAGAAAATGCCAAACAATTATAGACCTATATCAATAGATCCCATTATATCAAAAGTAATAGAAAAATGCATGCATATCCAAATTTACAATTATTTTGAAAGTAATTAATTTTTGAGTAAGAACCAGTTTGGCTTTCGATCTGACCTATCGACAACCAAAGCAGTTGAATGCCTCCTTGGTAATATATATGAACGACATGAAAACGAGAAACTCACTTGTGCTACGCTGTTAGATTTAACAAAAGCCTTCGAGTCAGTCACACATGAATTAATGATAAAAAACTAGAACATTATGGTATTATAGATAAACCATTACAATTTTTCAATCATACTTAAGCAATAGGGCACAATTAGTAAAAACAAACTATCAAAAGTCAACACCCATGAAAGTAAAGAGAGGAATTCCACAAGGTTCAGTACTTGGCCCTTTCCTGTTCATTGTTTACATCAATGACTTCTCAAATTATATGCCATGCAACAATGTGCTATATGCTGATGATATGACACTAATAACCGATGGAGAAAATCTACAAGATGTCATAGAATACAACAAAGTAGCAAAAGAAATGAGCAGTGACTGGTGCAGAGCCAACCTTTTATCAAAAACAAATTGAAACCTGAAGAAATTTATTTCACCCTGAAACCAATTGAACAGAATAAAAAAATTCAAGTTACTAGGTTTACATATAGATCAAAAACGTACATGGGACAGACACACAAATTATCTATGTGGCAAACTTGCTCGAACTCTCTTTCTATTACACAAGCTGAGACACATTATCAGTAAAAATCTGCTAATCTCCACATACTTTGCTTTTTTCCATTCACAACTGCAATACAGGGTACTTCTTTGGGGTAACTCAGTGGGTTCAAGTACCATCTTCAAGTGGCAGAAGAAAGCAGTCAGGTGCATATTAGGACTAGCACCAAGACAAAGTTGCAAAAATCATTTTAAAGAATTAAAGATAATGACACTACCTGGTATATAAATTTATAATTGTTTAATATATGCTAAAGAGAACGTAAATAACTTTAATTAAAGATAGGAGTGCAAGTTCATAATACTCGAAATAATAGTAACATAGACCTATCATACACAAGGCTGACATTAACACAAAAGAGTCATAAACACCTTAGCTTGAAATTTTATAACAAACTCCCAAATGCTGTGAGCGAACTACCGATGAATAACTTTAAGCAAACAATAGAAGTGTGGCTCAAATATACGCCATATTACTCACTTGATGAGTTGCTAAACAGTGACAGAAAAGAGATATGCTACATGAAACAAAGAACTGCCATATGAATTATACCTATATGTTTGTGACAGTAATGTACCAACAAAGACTTTTACATGGATACATAAGAGTACCATAAATATATCTTGATACTATTGTATATTTAACTGTTATGATTTATTATTATTATTACTATTGTGAATGAATAATTGTTGTATTATCAATATTATATTAGCATGTGTATCTGCTTGCCCTGCACAGGCACAATTATGTACAATAATAATTATTGTAATTTTAAAAAAAAATGTATTGAACACACTGACAATGCCAGTTGTATGCAAAACATACTGAAAGGCAAATAAAGATTCTATTCTATTCTATTCTACTCTGCTTTAGTGGCACTGTCATCAGTGACTTCACCTTTGTTATCACGCAGTGGAGGTATTGATTGTGTCTTACCACTGGAGTGCTTTACATATGACCAGAATCTCTTTGGGTTTTCTGCCAGATTTAAAGACAGAGTTTCATTGTGGAAATTATTAAAAGCATCCCTCATTGATGCATGCGATATATTTCGAACTTCTGCAAAACTTGACCAATCTTGGGGATATTGCGTTCTTTTAAATTTGGCATGCTTTTTTCGTAGCTTGTGCAGCAACGATCTCACCCGTTTTGTGTACCATGGGAGATAAGTACCATCACTTACTATGTATGTGGTATATATATCTCATTTCCATCGATACTATCTATTTGAAATCATTCCAAATCTTTTCTTTGCTTTTGTGACCAGATCGGAAGGAGTTGAGTCTGTCTCTTGAAAAGGCGTTAGGAGCATTTTTATCAGCTTTTTTAAATAGATATGCTTTGTGTTTCTTTTTTATGGTTGTGGTTGTTACGGTATTCTGCCTAGCAGCAACTGCCTTGTCGTCACTAATCCCTGTATTCGTCATGTTACTCCCTATTTGTCCAGGATTAATCGTTGCTAAGAAGTCAAGTATGCTTCCACAACCATTTACCCTTCAGCTGGGCTCATGAACTAATTGTTCAAAATAATTATCTGAGAAAGCATTAAGTACAATTTCGGATGAAGTTTTATGCCTGCCACCAGCTTTAAACATATAATTTTTCTAGCATATCTAGGGTAGTTTGAAATTGCCACAGACTATAATTGTATGAGTGGGGTACCTATTTGAAATAAGACTCAAGTTTTCTTTGACCTGTTCAGTAGCTATATCTTCTGGGTCGGGGGGGGGGGGTCGGTAAAACGACCCAATTAATAGTTTAGTCCAATTGTCAATTGTCAAGTATAACCTCTACCCATACTATTTTGTAGGAACTATCTAATTCAATTTCACTAAAAGGTAAACTACTTCTGACAGCAATAAACACTCCACCTCCAACTGTATTTAATCTATCCTTTCTGAACACTGTTAGGTCGTCTGAAAAAATTTCGACTGAACTTGTTTCTGGCTTCAGCCAGCTTTCTGTACCCATAACTATTTGAGCTTCAGTGCTTTCTATTAGGGCTTGGAGCTCTGGTTCTTTCCCAAAACATTTATGAGTGTTGACTGAAAAGTAATGCCTCCACCCTCGTAACTCTTCGACAGTTGGCAGCATTGGTATGCGGCAGGTACTGGTTTGTCCCGTAGCCTCTTCTATATAGCTCCAGTTGGCGAGAAGCCTTAGCATCGAACGGTTGTGTTGTTACAGTGTAAAGTATGGAACTCTGTGCAGATGGTCGGTCAAAGCGATTTAAGCAACGTACAGTCATTGAATTCTTGGCAGCAGAATGTGTCACCCCAAAGGAGATTCATCAGAGAATGACAGCAGTTTATGGTGATTGTGTTGATGTGAGTACTGTGCGTCGTTGGGAGAGTAAGTTTAAAGATGCTGAAGTGGGAACATCTGACTTGTGCGACAGACAAAGAGTTGGACGCCCTGTGAAAGCAATCACCGAGTTTCACAAGCAAAATGTTGACGGATTGACTCAGAACGATCGTCGAATAACTCAGAGAGAAATTGCAAGCACAATTGGCATTTCACAAGAATGTGTGGGTCACATTATTGCTTTGCTTGGCTATCGGAAGATCTGTGCACAATGGGTACCCTGGATGCTGACTCCTGAAATGAAAGCACACAGACTTGAAATTTTCTAGGAACTCCTCTCGCATTAAAATGATGAAAGCGACGCCTTTCTCCATTCAATTGTGACAGGTGACGAAACGTGGGTACACCATTACGACCTGGAGACGAAACGCCAATCTATGGAATATCGGCACAAAGACTTGCCCCAGAAAAAGAAATTCATGACGCAGCCCTCAGCTGGAAAAATCATGGCCACAGTGTTCTCGGATGCAGATGGTTATCCATGTTGATTTCCTTGATCTTGGAACAACAATAAATTCAGAGCATTACTTCACAATGCTGAGAATTCTGAAATGACAGCTAACAAGGGTCCGGAAGGAAAAGTGAAATGTTTTCCTGCAGCATGACAATGCCAGAGCACACACTTCACGTGCCACCACAGCAGAACTTCAAAGACTGAATCTCACCACCTTACGGCATTCTCCATACAGTCCAGATTTAACACTGTGTGACTTCTATCTGTTCCCAATAATGAAAGACAATATGTGGGGACCTCATTATGCTTCTGATGAAGATGTTGAGAGAACTGTGAGACTTTGGTTGCAGAAACAGAGTGTCGACATCTTCTGTGACAGCTGCAGAAAACTTTTTCATCGTTGGCAGAAAGGTATCCAATTGGCTGGTGATTATGTGGAAAAGTGAATATTGATAATTAAAGATCACATTCTAAGGATTATTTCTGCATTTGATTTATTAAAATATTCCCAACTAAACCTAATTAACGAAGGTGGAGGCATTACTTTTCATTCAACCCTCCTATAACTATAATACCAATCATTTCTACAACTACCCTACTGTGTTTTACATGTCCCCTTTTAGACGGACACCCTTTTTGTGGTTTCCTGAGACCCTCTAACCTAAAAGACCGCGCAGTCCCTTCCACACAGCCCCCACTACCCATGTAGCTTCTTCTTGTGTGTAATAAACTCGTGACCTAGTAAGAGGAACCTGGAAACCCACCACTCGATGGCGCAAGTCGAGGAATCTGCAGCCTACATGGTCACAGAACCGCCTGAGTCTCTGATTCAGACCCTCCGCTCAGCTTTGCATCAAAGGACGACAGTCTGTTCTGTCGACGATGCTGCAGATGGTGAGCTCCTCCTTAATCTCGCAAGCAAGACTGGCAGCCTTTATCATTTCCTCTAGCTGCCCAAAACTGGAGAGAATCTCCTCCAATCCAAAGCGACACATGTCATTGGTACCAACATGGGCCACCACCTGCTGTTGGCTGCACCCTGTACTCTTCATGACTCCCCCCAGTATACACACGAAGTGCACACTGGATTCCTTTCGCTCCTTGGCAGCCATATTTCTAAGTGACCCCATTACGCGCCTAACATTGGATCTCCCAACTACCAGCAAACCCACACTCTGTGAATGACCAGACCTTGCGAGCCGAGAAGCTTCCTCTGGAACAGGGTGGACGACTGCATCTGGCTCATCGAGTCAGCCATAGATAACGCCCGAAACCTGTTCGTCAAACGCAAAATAGTGATCTTTGGTGTGATCTCTGAAACATTCTCAGGTACCCACATCCAAGACTAAAAAATGTAAGTACAGCCCCGATATGCTGTGTGACTAACACTGTCGGTGGTGTTATCGGATGTGGACAACACCGACAACAACAATACTCACTCAGTGCCATACAATCATGGTGCTTCACAGCAATAAGACTTCATTCATGCAGTGCATCTGGTTTCTTGTGATGAAGACTTGCAGGTGTTATCAGTTCTATTTGCACCAGTCACTGGATGTATTGACCTGTTTGCTATTAATTATGGAGCCCAACTGACTGGACGTGAAATGTATACTGTCCTTCCTACTGTGCCATGAACACCTTACAAATTTTCATCTGCAGAACTTGTGCCTGTGCGACAGGGATGTAATACCTGTGTGGTTTGGTTCAGACACACCAGTTTTCCAACCTGATCAAGTGGCGAAGTGGTTACACATCGCTGAAGCGATCCTATAGAGCCATGAAATAACAGATGGCAAATCAAGAATTGTAGCATTTTTGAGCAACATGACCAACATCTCTGAGCATGTATATTTGATGCATGACATCTTTTAAGTTCACCACACATTATTAGCAGAAACAAGGCAGCACTCTTATAATGCTTTGCAAAACATCAGAACAACAACAACACCTTCGCAATTCTGGAGGCATCTGTGAGCAACAGTAGACCCCTAGCATTATGTCAGACGTTGTCCTGTGGTCCATTTGGATATTACGGTTACCTCCCTCACCAAAGCCGATGCTAATTTTGAGGGAACAGGTGCTGACTGATATTAAGCTAAATTTTAATTTATGCAGTCCATCAGAGATGACAAGAAGCAATTGCAAGACACAGAAATGCCTTGGATTTCAAACCAGCTGCAATGTTGTCGCAGCCACAATTGGACAATGATATTTGACATTGAGCTAGCACAAGTGCTGCTGACATCAACTGACTGCATGACATGAACACATGGATGCGCATGAGCCTCCATCTCACTGTAAACAACAACAATGTAACGGCAGATGTGTGCGCATGGCGTCATGTTTGCTTGTTTCACACATGCTTTGGCAGCAGAATGCACAATTGTTTAGCTCTTGGCAAGTTCACAATCTCTGATGGCAGTCCACAATAGGCGCACTGATCTGCCCAACAGAATCAAGATGCTTACACAACAAGAAGAAATGCTAAACCAACAGAGTACCACCATTGATAGCTAGATCTTCACACACACACACAACTGAGAGCAGCTAATAACACACCAGTGTGACAGTTCAGAACTGTCAGATTAATTGTAGATATTGGACTTGGCAGCTAAAAGTAGCATGTGTGTGTGGAAAGTAGGATATGTATGTGGACTCATCTTACGTGTGAATTTCATTCACCATTTTCACCTTGGCTGGACCTAGTGACCAAGGCAACTAGGCAGACCGCTTTAAGTGAAACTGCACACAAGCATGCCATTTTATGGGAGAACTTGACACACTGAATCTACAAACTTCTCCACCCACAGATAAACTGAACTGTGTACTGTCAGACATGATCATAAGATATAAAGAAGTCAAGCATGAAAAAAAAAAAAATGAACTACTGGAGGGCAATGTAACACTCAAAACTTCAGCACAAACAGTGGAAGAAGAATTACACATCTCGCTTAATTGCATTGCAAACAGTAACAGGACCACACACTTCAGCAACATCGTACATCACTGCAGTCATTGCAACAGCCGCAAGCCAGCACACTGTGCTGATAGCAACTGCCATGATCCTCAAAGAACGTTCAGGACAATCAGTGCAATATTCAAAGTGTCCTACTGCCCCCATTGTGTAATACTCATATCAAACAATCACTTTATGATTGACAACAGCCATGATCCTCAAAGAACATTCAAGTCAGTCAGTGCAGTATTCGAAGTGTGCTACTGCCCTGATCATGTGACATATCAAAAAGTCACTATGTGGACAGGGTCGACAGCGAACAGTCAAACACAGTAGTATGCATCATATATACATTACACATTTAATGCCAGTCCATTTTAAAGGGCAGTACCTAGGGCCAGATAGACTGTGTGTGGGTAAAACTGTGACACATGAGCTACTGCATGTGGAATTAGTGCGGCCATTTGACAGTTTGTGGGCCTTAGCCATACTATTAGCACTAAAAAAGGATGCTTCATACAGACTTCGTGGGGACTACTGGGTACTGAAAGCATGGCCAATACCTGACATATATCCAGTCCCAAATATCCAAGAATTTTCCTACGTGTTGGCAGGTAAGACCATTTTCAACGAAATAGACTGGAAGAAAGCATGCGAGATCTGTTCAAAAAATTCCAGAACTCAGTCCACAAAATTTTTCTACGATTACCTTTTACTTATTGTGCATGGTCTTCTTCGAAATACTCTCCTCCACAATTGATACGCCGCTCCCAATGCAGTTTGCACTTCTGAAAGCAGTCTTGGTACGCCTCTTGCTGAATCGAGCGTCGCGCCATCAGTGAATTTTCTTTTATCTCGTCTACGTTGAAAATCTTCGTTCATCAAGGGGGTTTGCAACTTTGGAAATAAAGGAAAGTCGGCAGGAGCCAGGCCTATAGAATACGGAGGATGAGGCAGCACAATGATTTCGTTTTCTGTGCAACAGTCAGGGGCCAACAGCGATGTATGTGCGGATGCGCTATCGTGATGCAGGAGCCATGAATTGTCTCCCCACATTTCAGACTGTTTCCTTCTCATATTTTGTCAGAGGCGTCGCAACATGTCCTGATAGTACAATTGATTAACAGTTTGTCCCTGTGACATGAATTCATCTGACGTGATGAGCTTTTTTTGCTCTTGGAGAAGCTTTCCCGACCCACTGCGCAGATTGAACCTTGGTCTCAACATCAAACCGTAGACCATATCTCATCACTGGTTACGATCCTCTTAAGGAAGATCTCGTTCTCATTTGTGTGATCCAGAAGCTCTTCACAGATTGTGGGGCGAAGGCATTTCTGGTCTTCACTCATGACCCATGGGACGAACTTGGCAGCAGCACGATGCATTCCAAGATGCTGTGTCAGGATTTCATGAAACGACCCAACTGAAATGTTACATTCTTCTGCAATCTCTCAGACGGTCGGTTTCGATTGGCATTCATAATTTCGTTGACGTTCCTGACATGAGCGTCGTCGATATATGTCGAAGGGCGTCCTGAACGAGGATCATTTTTAACTTCTGTCCGACCATTTTTAAACTATGTGAACCACTTGTAACATCGAGTACGGGTAAGCACTCATTACCGTAGGCTTCCTGCATTATTTGTGTGTCTCTGTAAAGGTTTTATTGAGCTTCACGCAAAATTTAATGCAGACGCATTGCTCCTCTAACTCTGCTGTCTCGAAATCGCAAACTGTGCGATACAACGTTCTACTCAATGCAGCACTGAACAATAAGTAAGACATATAAAAATGAAACTTCCAGCGTTTCCACATAAACACAGGCACGTTCAGGGATTCCAATCGCATTTCGCTCCAACACATCATTGGCGCGAAATTACGAATGTTCCGGAATTTTTTGAACAGACCTGATATTTGCAAATCCCTATGGCGAACAAAGATGTGGCAAACACAGCTGCAAGTTCCTCGTTTGTAGTCTATGAGTTATTGTGTATGCCTTACAGGTTAAAAAATGCAGCACAAACTTGGCAGCACCTCATTGATACATTATTGCTCCTATTTCAATTTTGCTTTTCTTACCTAGATCACATCCTAGTTTTCTTGGCTTTACTGAATAAACACAAGGAACGCATCCACATAGCTTTTAATGTGCTAGAACAGTACATTCTGATAATAAATGACGACAATCGCCAGATCTGACAACCAGAAGTCGTTTTCCGAGGCCATCTAGTAAATCAGACAGTTGTTCGCCCGATGCAGTAACGTATGGAACTTTTGCAAGCACTGCCTAAACTTTCTAATTACCTGAAACTGAGGAGATTTCCAGGTGCAGTGAACTTCTACAGGTGTGATTTACCTCAGGTAACAGCACAACTAGTACCCCTCACTGCTGCCAGAAAAAAAAGAAAGAAACAAATTAGGGGAAACAACCGCCAAAGTGGACCCAAGCATAGCGATGCATATTTGAAGACATCAAGCTATGCTAACAGTAGGCAGTCTCATTAGCACACTCTGTACCTGACACTCATCTTTCTGTCACAGCTCATGCGAGTGATACAGCCATCAGCGCATTGCTACAGGAATTTGTATATGGCAAGCAAAAACCACTACGTTTTCCTTCGCAGAAGCTCATGCTCTCGGAACGCGGAACGAAAATGGCCAGCGTTCAATCATGAGTTGTCGATACTATATGAAGCAGCACTCCACATTAAGGTTTAAGTGGAAGACAGATAGTTTACTATCTTCACAGATCACCGCCTGCTCGCGGAAGCAGTAAGAATCACCAAGGCATCTTGTGTGCATCAGTCAATTCACAACATATCAGGGGAGCTGAAAGGGTAGTGACCAACTGTCTGGCGCAAGTCGGTGCATTGTTTGCATGCATAGATGACGAGGAGCTTGCAGCGGCACAGAGACCCTCAAATTCATAAATTTTTGCATAAGGCGAACACCAGCCTCAAGTTAATACGTCATTCACTCTACAGCTCGGAGACGCAGATTTAGTGTGACATTTTGCACGGCAGGGTCTGCAAATTGGTTTCTTTGACTATACAGAGACATGCTTTTGCTTGCACAGATTGTCGCATTTGGGGGTATGACCTTCAAAACGAATTTGGTAGCACACCTTTTCATGTGTCTGGTGGTAAAGAAAAAGAACAGCTAACAGTGGACACAAGAATGTGCAGCATGACAGCAGAGCAAAACAGGACGTCGCGCCATTCCAGCCCTAGGCCAATTCGACATCCATAGAGTCAGACTACATGTTCATTTAGACTTGGTCAGGCCCCTTCCAGCATGAAATGGTTATAACTACAGTCTCTCGGTGACTGGTCATGTGACACCTCGATGGTGGCAGTACCATTGGCAGGCAGTATCACAAGCAGTTGTGGGTTTTTTAGGCCTACCGCCCCCAAAGCAACAGGCTGGTGTAGCAATGTCATGGCACTTTTAAGCCAGTTTTAATGTGGTATGGGGTACAGTGGCGCAACGCACTTCCTTAGGTGATGTTGGGTGTATACACTTCTTTCAAAGAGGACTTGCAGGCATCACTAGTGGAAGTCTTGTATGGTGAACTTTTACATCTCATGGCACAATTTGTTGAACCTGTTGAACCATCAAACACGTCACAGTTACTCGAACTAGTAAGCAGAGAACGAAAACACACTGCACAGATCCGCACATCACTGCCACAACCACACAACATACCGCAAGTTTTAATGTATAAGACCGTCGCACGCTGTGACTAAGTGATGTTACGATATGACACCATATTTCTGGCTACGTAAAGTTCTCCAAAGGCGGGACAACATACTTATCATTTTACTCCATGACAAGCCTACAGTGGTCTCCACTGTAGTTCTGAAACCAGCTTAGGCTCTCATCGATGATCCACTTACACACACACATAAACGAGACACTGCAGTGAACAAGCCAGAGGAACCTCAATCTCACATTCATGCACCTGGGCGACAAACAGCAGCGGCTCTGTTTCAGCTGTCCCTGCAGTCTATGGTGGCAAAAGCAGGGTTACATTCTGGACTGAGTGAAGGCAACGTACTTTCCCCCATCAGTCATACTATGTAATATGGAGGGTGGGGGTATGGGCTCTGTAGGGTCTTGCAGACTGCAAAGCTGTCAAAAAAGCATTACAAATGTACAACCTCTGACAAAGTAACCTCTCTGATGTCCACCTGCCAGCAGTCTGACTCTGACTGTTGATTTGTAAATATGTGCTTTTAGCTTGTGCAGTGTTATTAGCACAAAGTGTCTTTCGTCAACCATCATTTTGGGTTTGCATATTTCTGTTAACTTCCCTACAGCGGTAACTACAAATACAGAGTAGTGCAAAGAAAAGGGCTCCAGGTAACAGAGTTCAAAAGTATAAAGAAACACAGCAGAGGAAAGGAACTACAGTGATAACCTGACTGTAGCAGATGTCGAAAATGACCACAACTCATCTCATGACACTTTTGGGTCTGGTCAGCAAGTTGTTGAAAGCATTAAAGATGGACTGCTAGAATTGCTGCAATCTCATTTGAAATGTTCTGCTCCAGTTTTTGAGGGCAATGAAGGTTGTTGCAATACACCTAATACATCTTAGACTTCAGGACTCCCCACTCGAAGTAATTGCACACTGACACATCAGGTGACCTGGGTGGCCAGCTATGGCCATGATCACACTGACTTCTACTAATAGCTTTGTCAGGTGTGACGATTGTGTAAATGTGCTACAAGGTTCATCTGTACTGTAGTCACTTTATCATATTGTATGCACCATATCTTTTTGTATGTCTCTGCTGTAGCTACATAAGTTAGAGTACATAATTAACTTTAATACCTAAATATTAATAAAACAAAGCACATAAGCAGTGTTACTATCATTACAGCCAATTTGTGTTTATATTGTCATATGTAGGCTAAATATTTTAAGATATTAGGTTAATTTGACTTTTCGTATATTACAAGTACATACTCTGTACATAATGTAATCAAATATGACAAAGTAAGAGTCAATTAAATCAATCAATGAATAATAGAATAGTTGCAGGCGGAGACCACTTTCTTCACTGTATTGCTGACCTGACGCTAATGATACAAAATCAAACCAAACACTGCCAATTTGCAAGAGAGGAAAGGAAGGTGAATGAATGAATTTCCACTTGGTGCTACTTACCGGCAGCGGTGCATAAATGCCAGCTAGTTGGCATGTGTGAACAACTACTAGCACAATGTACAGTCAACTGTCATGGCAGTCAAAAATTAAAACCAGTTTAACTTGTTGATGCCATATCACAACATTTTCAACAGTGTAAATCAAAGGAAGAAGGAATGAGAAGGAGTTAGGATATCGGGCAGAAAATGTTTCAGAGATTAACAAATCGTATTCTTCAATATATAACCACTGCCACCATCTGCATTCTTAAAATATATTAAAATAATTCGTAAATCTGTCAGAGTGTGCATAAACTTCGTGACCAATGGACGTCTCATACTAGATTTTGACAAATCCTTTTCATGACAGGAATGCAATGCAGTTTTGGAGAAGGCAGTTTATACCAAAGATATTTGTGAACTTCCAATACTGTATGGCTACATTTTCTGAAAAACTATCAAGGTTTTCAATGTACTGTGACTCGAACAACATAATTTTAAATTTATCACTCAGAATTTCGACTGTAATATTCACTGTTGATACATACCTGTTAAAAAAGTGTTACAACGGTACACGCTGAATTTCATGAAAAGGTTGTCAGCCAAACTCATATTACAAAGATTTTTAAACCATTTTTATACAATTTAATGATAGTACTACAATAAGTAACTGTAAAGTAATGGACAAGGGCTTTAGAAAGAAGATGTAACACAGAAGTAATTTTTGTTATTCTACATTTCAAACAAACACCAAAAACCAAGCTGTGTTATTTTATATATACCGACAAAATGCAGGGATGGGTTCCTGACTGGAAATGGAAGAAATAAGTCTGTAAACATGTGTCTGGAAATGCATTGTTGCCATGGTAGATGGCGCTAATGAATGACAGTTGCTCTGACCATGTGCCATATGTGCCTTGTTCGTTGCAGGCTGTGTCATTGACCAAGTGTACTGGAAGCAGTTGAATGGTCTGGTATCCATGTCAGGAACAAGCTGAGATGGTATTTGTGTACAGCCAACCAGATGGAAAAGGTCGAGAGGGTCCACGGCTATACCAAAACAATTGCCCTCACAGACACCAACCACATAACACCTCATGTCAAGACCTTTTTCGGCGTTTGTGTGACCATGAGTCCTATCAGACAGACAAATGCATAGGGTTCTACAGGATACTGAGATGAACTCTAGTACAAGCTCCAAATCTGGTGTACACACAGTCTGCCACCTCTCTGCACGTTCATGTGTCTCAAAAGCTGCATGATCACACAAATGTCCAAAAAGGGCTTGAAGTGTTGTGTGATGTGGTTGGTGTCTGTGAGGGCATATGTTTTGGTATAGCCTCTCGACTGTTTCCATTTGCTTGGCCATACACAATCACTATCTCCACTTGATCCTGACATGAATATTGGACCATTCTACTGCTTACAGTACACTGTGTCAATCACACAACCTATAACACACAAGGAACAGACGGCACATGGTCAGAGGAACTGTTATTCGTTAGCACCATCTACCATGGTAATGATCCATATCCAGACACAAGTCCAATGACTTTTTTCCTCCATTTCCAGTTAGGAATCCATCCCTGCAGTTTGTCGGTTTTATTAATGTTCACCCTGCATATATCAGTATAACTGTCAAAGGAGATTATGTTAGAAACAGGAATTATTATACAAAAGGTACCTTCCAACGATAAGAGGACACAGTTTCAGTAATATTCAAAAAACTGCCAACAAACACATGGAAGCTAATAAATGATATTGGGAAACGCTCTTGAAATGACAATCTCAGTATCTCTCGACAAAAATTTAATAATATTTTATTAAATCAGTTGAATAAAGCGGTGCTGTAGCCAAATCTAATTGTAGTAGCTTGTAACTACTACCATAAAACTATTATAGTTCATCAGCTAATATGAACATGTTTATTTGCTCTGAGGTTTCATCTAGTTTCATCATAAATATAGACAAGAAGTTTATATCACCTTGCAGCTTACTTAAGAAAGTAACTATTTATTGTTTACCTGATAATACATTGTGAAAACTACATAGATTTCCAAGGGAATCACTGACAACCAGTGATATTTTTATTTTTAAAATCTTTAAATAATAAATAGGGCACAATATGATTTTAAGAAAATTTTATAACTGTTAATTCCACACAAGCTCTAATTAGACGTATCCAGATGTTCGAAGACAAGGGCTTTGCGTGCACCAACTATTGTGATCTAAACATGGCTTCTGATTCTGTAGGACATGTAACACTACTAAACAAACTGAATTTTTGTGATGTTAGAGTCAACAGCTAAAATTTTAAATTCACAGCTAGAAATATCCTGTGAAGTAAGGGAAGTTCTAGTGCATAACAAATCAGTGCAGGTGTTCCTCAGGGATCTGTGTTTGGACATTTTTTGTTTTGGATAACGATTAATGACTTGCCTTCGTTTAGAAGATCCAATGCAGTATTACATACAGATAACACAACATTTCTTCACTGTATTAATGATATCAAGAGTCTGAAAAACTGTACTGATGATAATTGGTCCAGTTATCTTATTGATTTATAGAAAATAAAGTTTTGCTTAGTGAAAATAAAACATATAGTATAGTTTTAGCTTAAAAACCAAACTTTCCTCTGATGATCGTACTTCCATCAAGCTCTTTGGTGTTTATTTAGATGATTGGTTCTTGTGGGGATGAAATTTAACATCTATTAGTAGTAAGGGTGTCTAGAGCATTTTATTTGTTAAGTACTCTGATGAACTGTATAGCTGTAGTTCGTGTAAGGACATCTTATTTTACCTTTTGCTAAGCTTCTTGTCTAATAATATTACCAAGTAAGGCAAATATAGTTATGTTCATGCCAGCTTGTGTGTACAGAAGAAGGCATTAGTATAATTACTGGATCTCTGTGTAAAGCACACCTCAAACCACTATTCTCTAGCCAAAAATCGTGATTGTAATAAACTTTTTATTATGGTTTCATACTTTCAGCAACTCATGGGCTATTACAATGACTTGCATTTACTCTGTTTCATTTCTCTCTCTTCAGTATTCTTTCATTTTCTGACTCGCTCTTGCTCAGTCTTCTTCCTATAATATCTACAGATACATCTCTTTTCCACAGCTTTCTTGTTGGATGCAGTCACCAGTTCTCCTACATTTGCTCTCAACATTTTGTTGTTTCCTATACCTTATTTACTGATCCTATACTTCACTGGATCCTAATGTGCTTCTCTATCTCATGGGATTTGTATTTTTCTGTTCAGCTGTTAGTAAACACTGCTTTTGCAACACTTTTTGGTCAGTTTTTGTAATGTGTTCATACAAATCAAGCCTTATTTTCTTTAATGTAATTGAAATCTGTTCAGACATTTCAATAATTCTTTGTCTGATCTCAAGTGAAATGTAAAATTATCTGTTGTTACGTTTTCTATCCCAAGAGATCCTTCAAAATATTTTTCTGTTTTCTCTATTTCTGACAGACCCTTTCTGGCAATTGTCTTTGTTGCCATTAACATTCCGATCTGACTACATCACTATCTACTATTTAGATTTCATGAGATAAAATCCGCATTTTGAAGTATTCTGATGTGATGTGAATGTTGTCCTCATGATCCTTCTCATCGCTGTTAGGGGTGAGAACATCAGCTAAGTACTTCAACTTTTGTATTCTTTTTATGTTACCATACATTGGTTTAATTTTCAATGTTGAATCTAACTATGACTGTTGAAACAATGTATGGAACCATCACGAAAACACCAACATTAGGATCTAGGGAATTTTCTGATCAGTAAAGAAGACATAGGAAACTAGATATACCTATGTTTATGTATCCTTTATTTTCATAGGAAATTTGTAATTCTGTTTTATCTGCTGTTTCTTTCTCTACTCCTGTTTGTTGGGTTATAATCTTTAGATTTTGCGCCAAAGGCAAAAAATCTATATCCTACGTGAACATAAGACAATCGAATATAACCTCAAGTTCTTGATAGCCTAATGACATTCTGTTTGAGGTATTGTGTCAACTCGTGTCTTTCCACCATTTTTGGGTTACTTTATCTGCCAGAAAATTAAACTAAATTGATGAAATGTCATCTCCTAATTTTATTTCAAGTCGCTCTCATAGCTTTCCTCATCAGGTATTCATAAATGTTTGTTGTATTTTCTCATTTTCGAAAATCTTTATCTGTTAGCAAGACACACACAAAAACTATGATTTTTGGGTACTAAAGGTACCATTTGTGGGATTTGCCACTTCTATAATTTCTGTACTATCAAATCATCGAAATTTTTATCATACACTCTTATGATGATGTTCTCAGGGAACTTAAAACTTGTTTCACTATCACTATTCGTTACTGAGTCCCAGAGGTTGAAAGATACCGTACTTATGCAGCCTAAATATGCGAATAATACTCACAGGCGTAAATTTAGTTATAACTAATGTGGTGAACGCATGACAAGAATTCTGGGGTCATCATATTATGTTTTTAGTCGCCATTTTTTTCGCCAGCAAAACTTTATGACATGCTGTCTCTTAGTAAAGGGAACTTTACACCTACACAGGCTGTCTTGACCTGGAAATTATTCGATTATGGCGTAAGCACCTTACAAAAATTATTTTGTCATACAGAATTCTTTGTACTTGCAAACTGAACACCACATTTTTGGGTGTACTGTAGGTTCAAACTAAAAATGTTGTGCATTTTCTTGTGATTGTGATTTTTATTGGTCCCATAAATTTCCTTTGATACAGCAATATAATTGTAACATAGGACACTTTATGATACTTACAAAGTAGACAATATATATATATATATATATATATATATATATATATATATATATATATATATATATATATATATATATATATATTGTCTACTTTGTAAGTATCATAAAGTGTCCTATGTTACAATTATATTGCTGTATATATATATATATATATATATATATATATATATAGAGAGAGAGAGAGAGAGAGAGAGAGAGAGAGAGAGAGAGAATAGGTTACACAGGAAATACATGTAACACCTTGCACAGTGCATAAAGATTGCTCATAATTAACAGTACATACAACAGAGTTAAAAAATACATTTTGTGAATTGCATTGTAGTTTTAATTCTAGTTTACTTTCTAATAATAACTTCTAATTCTTGTTTCTCAAGATGTGGTACAAAAAATTTTATCATTCACAGGATGAATTTTTCTCACGGTCCACTCATGTACTCAGTCACATTGTACAATTATTTTTCTATTAGAAAGTTTTTTAGGATTTCAGAGAACATCTTCTCAGTTTTGAGGTTTTGTAAGCCTCTTGGCAATGCTGTTTTTAACTTTATACTGGAGTATTTAGGTCCTTTATCGAAAGTGCAGTTTCTTCTGTTACTTGTGTTATGAGGATGAACAGTCTCATTGGTCTCCAGTTTTATGGGATTTCGCGACACAGCCACAAAGGTCTTATTAAATATATACAATGATGGAAACGTAAAAATCTTAAGATTTTTTTCAGTATAATTCGAATGGTTTTCTTGTGCAGTATGAATGTTGTTTTCATTCCTGTGATGATTGAGATTCCCCTGTACTATGATTCGATATTGCATGTATGGTTCAAAAAATGCATGATAGACCATGAACAAGAGATTTTGATATGCATACTAAGCCAGTTGTTTGTTTATAAATATCACTGAGCGTTGCTTGTTAGAAACAGTATTTATCTGCTGCTTCCAGGTTATCTCACTGATTCCAATGTCACCTCCATACCTAATCTAATCTCTAATCAAACAGTGGAGAGCTTACAGAGTAGGACCACCAACTTCAAACACAGTTCCAAGGACGATAAAGAATTGAAATACTTGGACGAGATGTACCCCGGCGCTAATGGACTGGCTGCATCGTACACAAGCAATATAAGAGGCCGACAGCTCTCGACAGCTTCAGTCGACAAAACACTACCACATGTATAGCTACAGAAGTGTCCTATGTGGGTGACGTCCATGGCGCTGCCTGTCCTCTGCTACAACTAGTGACGTTAAATTCAAACCTGTCTGAATATTGTCGCTGCAGCATGCATGACAGTGAGACTTGCAGCTGCAGCAACAGTAGCTGGCCCACCGACAATAATGAGCACGGAGGGGCTGGACAAGCAGCAGCAGCTTGGTGCACCATCTGTGTTGATGTTCGAGCAGTCTGTTCCACTGCCCATGTGATGATGATGCAGCCTGGCCCGTCATCCATGATGATACAGCCCAATCTGTGGATGCACCTACAGCTGGCCAAGCAGTAGCAGCCTGGTTCCTTGACAGCTGACTGTGCAGCAGCCCAGTCCTCTGCCACCCATGACATACCTGCAGCTAGCCATGCAGTAGCAGTCAAGTCCATCGACATCTGCAGTGTAGCACAGGCCGTCGATGTCTTAGGCCAGTCCATGGCATGGCATCAACACTCCAGCCCATTTGCCATTGTTTCTGCAGCACTCTCCACGCCTTGGCCCATCTCGTGAGCATCACGAGATGTCGCCAAAACATCATGTTGGGTCTAGCATCAGCAGCACTCTTGTCTGTACTGTCATGGAACACCGAGAAAGTCCTGTGTCCGTAATGGACTACACTGTGATCGCTGGAGCATTTGGGGACGAAATCTCACTTGCTTGCAATGGTAATTCGAATGCTGGCTACTTAGATCTGGCCAGTCTACTTAACGCTTGTCAAACAGTTCTCGAAATCAGCACCTGGGATACATGAACGATTCATTGTATTCCACCATTAAGTGCAAGGCAGTTATGTACTGTGTACTGACACACCCCTTTAAAGAGGGAAGTGACGCTGGTGAAGAGCATTGACCAAATGTGGGGGGATACTGGCCTGATATCATAGGGCGAGTCGATCGCAGAGTAGTTCAGAACTTTTACTGAAAGCGTTTTACCAGGCCATTTTTCTGAAATGCGGGAAAGAGGATTCGATAAGGCGCTCAATCGTGTACTCCATCTCGATATACATTCACATGTCTTTAGGGGGGGGGGGGCAGTTACATCCTTCTTCCAGATAATACTTCCACTAAACATGTTTGTATTAATGACCAGGATCTTTATGAGTGGGATTATATTGCTTTGCTTGGTCGCTTTTTGCTAACAATAGAAATTGCCCTAAAATGCAACTTGTACGCTAACAATATAAATTGCCCTAAAATGCAACTTGTACAAGTTATTATGAAACATCTGATGTCCATGGGCATTATAATTTCGAAGGCATATCATTCCCCACAAAAGTCTAGGACATTCCTAGATTCGAGAGGCAGCACTTCATTTATTTTCATGTATATTGATAAGCCAGAAGATGAAGACATTCATGAGCACACTGTGCAGAAAAAGAAGTCAAGCATGAATTAGTGAATTGGTAAGCTCCCCAAATATGTAGACCTGTTGGTCATCTCTGAGGGAGAGGAGCAACACTGTGTTTGAATCAAAAACATGCTCTGCCTGCTTTCCTCCCAAAAGAATATACACAAACAGAAACGATATTTTTGCGATAGATACCTAAATTTTCTTACCATGAGTGAGTTTCTAGAAATGCATCTCATTGACTGCTCGAGCCAGGAACCAGTATATATGGAAACATCGACTGAAGATGATAAGTTCTTAAAGTTTAAGAATGTCCACCACCAGGAGCGATATCCCTTCAGCTTTATGCTGACTCCAGTACCTTCTAGCTCCTATGATATGTTGTGAAGGCAACAAGTGTGCCTCCCATACCAACTTCACTGAGTGGTTTGTGCTATATGTGTAATTGTATCAAACTGTATGCTCGTATGGTAGTCGTAACAGATTCGAAACTTAGATCAGAGATAATCCTGCGAGGTGGTTACTGGCTGACCTCAAACAACTTACTTACATGGGAGGTTGATTGCATCGGTGAATACGTCCTCATGACCAACTTGAAGGAAAATGATGCCTCGTATGACCAGGCTGCTGTTGGACAGAGATGTGGAAGCTCCACAAACAGACCAATTTCATATAATGGGGAAGTTCTGCAGCACAGCTCACAAAGTACACAACTTGAAGTACCAGCTACCACTGCACATACATACCTTTTTCCACAATTTGAGCAGGTAAGATAGCCACTTTCTAGTTCAACACTTGGGCGATTTCAGGTTTAAGAGTGATGAGGTCAGTGTCATCCCTGACGCTGTTGAGAAGTACATTTCCTTTTCGAAGAGATTCATACCAAGAATAACGCTGTGCTTCCTGTATTCAATTTTTTTATGCAATTGTCTTTTCAGAAACTTGCTGAGACGATGCAGTAGGCGGATATGCGCATCACAAGTCATTCATCCCAATAAAGCAAAGTTTTAGCTTGTGACAGAGGTCTTTCCCAAGCAAATACCTGGATTCGATGGTGAAGCTCCATGACACTACATTGTCCAGCACAAACTCATTCTTCAGGCCAACGGGCACTGCTATGACGAACGTGGAGTGTGAGGACATGGCGAATGTTCGACAGGAGTTCTGTATCCCTGATTTAGGTGAATATGGTAGGTTATACGTGAACATGTACGTAAAAGTACTGCTCGTGGATATCTTCAAGAAGTTCTGGAGTGAATATTTGGATACATACTATTTTCATCCTGCCTTCTGTTTCACTGCACTGGGAATTCTGAGGGACATAATTTTAGCGTAGATGTATGTCGGCATTCAACTGTTGATGGCTGTGGATTTTGCCAGAGCATGCACAGGTACATCAAAGCGAATCACTAGCGAATGAGTGAGGAGGAGTACAGACCTTCTGACGATTTAAGTTACATTCTTTACCTGGATGTAGTATACCTCTACAGGTATGCCATGGAGAAAGTCTACCAGTTGTGGGTTTCTGATGGCTGCCTGAGGAGGAAATCGCCAGTCTGACGGAAAAGGTCAAACTTGTGGATGAGGGAAAATGGTTCAAATGGCTCTGAACACTGTGGCACTTAACATCTGAGGTCATCAGTCCCATAGACTTAGAACTACTTAAACCTAACTAACCTAAGGACATCGCACACATCCATGCCCGAGGCAGGATTCAAACCTGCAACCGTAGCAGCAGCGCGGTTCCAGACTGAAGCGCCTAGAACCGTTCGGCCACAACGGCCGGCTGTGAATGAGGATGCGATGAGGAAGACGTTCTGTGGGGTAGAGCTGGAATATTCCATGAATTTGTATGACGAGCACTGCAGCTTGCAGCTACATGTGGAGCACCTAGTCCCATGAGACGGTTCCATCCCGAAGCTGTTGACGACGCTGGGAACAAATAACATTATATTATCCACTCCAGAGGCCTCCAGCAATTTCTCAGGCTGGGGATGGAACTTGTTAGTATCACTTACAAAACATAATTCAAGCAGTGTCCCTGGTTGCAGAAGTACATTGATTTAAACAATCAATCTTGTGATATGTAATTTAAAAAAAAAGATTTTTACAAGTTAATGAACAATTTAGCTGTCGGAGAAATCGTGGAAAATGTTAGAGAATACAGCGAAAATACACTCCTGGAAATTGAAATAAGAATACCGTGAATTCATTGTCCCAGGAAGGGGAAACTTTATTGACACATTCCTGGGGTCAGATACATCACATGATCACACTGACAGAACCACAGGCACATAGACACAGGCAACAGAACATGCACAATGTCGGCACTAGTACAGTGTATATCCACCTTTCGCAGCAATGCAGGCTGCTATTCTCCCATGGAGACGATCGTAGAGATGCTGGATGTAGTCCTGTGGAACGGCTTGCCATGCCATTTCCACCTGGCGCCTCAGTTGGACCAGCGTTCGTGCTGGACGTGCAGACCGCGTGAGACGACGCTTCATCCAGTCCCAAACATGCTCAATGGGGGACAGATCCGGAGATCTTGCTGGCCAGGGTAGTTGACTTACACCTTCTAGAGCACGTTGGGTGGCACGGGATACATGCGGACGTGCATTGTCCTGTTGGAACAGCACGTTCCCTTGCCGGTCTAGGAATGGTAGAACGATGGGTTCGATGACGGTTTGGATGTACCGTGCACTATTCAGTGTCCCCTCGACGATCACCAGTGGTGTACGGCCAGTGTAGGAGATCGCTCCCCACACCATGATGCCGGGTGTTGGCCCTGTGTGCCTCGGTCGTATGCAGTCCTGATTGTGGCGCTCACCTGCACGGCGCCAAACACGCATACGATCATCACTGGCACCAAGGCAGAAGCGACTCTCATCGCTGAAGACGACATGTCTCCATTCGTCCCTCCATTCACGCCTGTCGCGACACCACTGGAGGCGGGCTGCATGATGTTGGGGCGTGAGCGGAAGACGGCCTAACGGTGTGCGGGACCGTAGCCCAGCTTCATGGAGACGGTTGCGAATGGTCCTCGCCGATACCCCAGGAGCAACAGTGTCCCTAATTTGCTGGGAAGTGGCGGTGCGGTCCCCTACGGCACTGCGTGGGATCCTATGGTCTTGGCATGCATCCGTGTGTCGCTGCGGTCCGGTCCCAGGTCGACGGGCACGTGCACCTTCCGCCGACTACTAGCGACAACCTCGATGTACTGTGGAGACCTCACGCCCCACGTGTTGAGCAATTCGGCGGTACGTCCACCCGGCCTCCCGCATGCCCACTATACGCCCTCGCTCAAAGTCCGTCAACTGCACATACGGTTCACGTCCACGCTGTCGCGGCATGCTACTAGTGTTAAAGACTGCGATGGAGCTCCGTATGCCACGGCAAACTGGCTGACACTGACGGCGGCGGTGCACAAATGCTGCGCAGCTAGCGCCATTCGACGGCCAACACCGCGGTTCCTGGTGTGTCCGCTGTGCCGTGCGTGTGATCATTGCTTGTACAGCCCTCTCGCAGTGTCCGGAGCAAGTATGGTGGGTCTGACACACCGGTGTCAATGTGTTCTTTTTTCCATTTCCAGGAGTGTATTTTGGTTTACTGGCGGGTTGGTCGATATGGTGCAAGAGATTACATTGCCAGGCCAAATTTCAAATGGGTCAACTCTTCATGTAGAACTAGCCACTGTGGAGATGGCCAAGGTTTCAGTGCAGTTCACACAACCAGTTTGTATCGGTATGTGTGTTCTGAACCTCTTCGAAGTTCACATGTATCGCTTTCACTATGAGTTTGTGAAGCCAAACTTCACCGATCACAAGTTATTTATCATAAGTAAACAGTGACTTAAACTTATATGTAATCAGCAGTTTTTTATTCATTACTCTTTCAATTTATTTATATCTGCCTGAATAGTTTCTAGGGTCCTTTGTTTACGTATTAGTCAGTACTTAAATCAGTTTATACGATTTCTGTTTTTGCCGTGAGTGAGAAGTGTGTGACATGCCATAGGATCGTTAGTTCTGGGTTATGATGTGATGGGTGTTGTAGTTTCTTTCATTGGGGCGAATGTAGTGGCGTGGGAAATGGGGACATAAATGAGGCTCACCAGTGGTATTGTAGGATCTGCAGTAGACATCGGAAAATACTGGAACAGGAAGGGAAAATTGCAGCTCTTCAAGCTGACCTAGACAAGGCAAGGGAGGATCTCGACAGGTTAAAGAGGGAGAAGGGTGAACACAGGTGGGAAGTGGCAACATGTAATAGGGGGAACAGGCAAAGGAGAGCATCAGACAGCTTTGTGATAAATCTTGAAAATAGATTTGACCTGTTGCCTCAGTCAGAATCGGATGAGCTTCATGTAGCTGAAGCTGTACAAAAGGGCACAACAAGCTTTCAAGGACTTGAAAAAGATAGGGAAATTTGTAAAGAGAAAGAAAGTTCTGTTGTTAGGTAGTTCCCATGGTAGAGGTGTTGGCCAACTACTGCAGGAAAATCTAGGTCCAGAGTACAAGGTCACAAACTTTTTCAAGCCTAGTGCAGATCTGGGTCAGGTAACAGAGGATATAGGTTCTTCATGCAAAGATTTCACGAAGGAGGATGCCGTGGTTATAGTGGGTGGTCCGGGAAACAGCATTGGCAGAGACTCTGAATATTCCATAGAGAGTAGTGACCTGGTAAAGATGGCATCAGCAACGAAGCATACGAGTGTGGGATTTGTGTCTGTGTTGAGATGCCATGATCGGCCTCATTTGAACTCTTTTGTACGGAGGGTGAACTTGGAGTTGGAGTGGCTGCTTGGGACGGATATAGGGTCCCATATTGGTTTGATTCCTGTGGATGCTATTGATAGGTGGGACTACACTAGGCATGGCCTTCACCTCAATAGGAAAGGGAAGGGAAAACGGTCTGGGTTGATTGCAGAAAACTTAAGGGGGGACACTGTCACAAGTGGTAAAATACCAGTGGTCACAGGTGTCAGAGGGATGCCTTTTTTAGGATAGGGAAGGGGGATAGAAAACAAGTTTTAAGAGAGATTGGCAGACACACTTAGTTTGAGAAAACAGATGAACAGGAGTCAGATTTTAGCATACAGCCTCCATTTAAACAATGTTTAACAGAAAGTAATCAGAAAATGCCAGTTCATCTTCACCAAAGCAGTTATAATCCCATTAGTATGCAGTATCAGTTATCTTTATTACACCAGAACATTCTGGGACTCAGAAATAAAGTTGATGAACTACTCATTTGCATCAATGAAATGAATTCATCTAACCAAATTGACATAATCTGCCTCTCTGAACATCAAGTGACCACCGGTATAGATATGTTAGACATTTCAGGATTTAAGCTAGCTTCCTACTTCTGCAGAGTAGATATGGATGGAGGAGGAGTTGCCACATTTATTAAAAACTGCCATAAATTCAAGAACATAAGAGATTAATAAATTCTCTTTAGAGCAGCATCTAGAAGCAAAATGGTTCAAATGGTTCTGAGCATTATGGGACTTAACATCTGTGGTCATCAGTCCCCTAGAACTTAGAACTACTTAAACCTAACTAACCTAAGGACATCACACACAGCCATGCCCGAGGCAGGATTCGTACCTGCGACTGTAGCAGTCGCGCGGTTCCGGACTGCGCGCCTAGAACCGCTAGACCACCGCGGCCGCCATCTAGAAGCATGTGCAACAGAAGTAGAGTTCCATAACAGATCCTATAGAATAGTAACTATTTACCGTGCATCTGCAGGAAATTATATTCTATTCATAAATCATCTAGAAGCTCTTTTGGGTTGTTTAACAGGAAGAAACAAAGAAATTTTGATTGCAGGTGACTTTAATACAGATTTTCTAATTCAGTCTTCCAGTAAACATTTACTGCAGTTAGTAATGTTGTCTTTCAATCTAACTCACACAGCAAACTTTCCAACTAGGATCACTAAATCCTCAAGGACAGCCACTGATAACATTTTTATAGAAAAATCAAAGGAACAAAATCATATCATAAAACCTGTAATAAATGGACTATCAGATAATGACATAATGTTTTAGATGTAAATTCTAAGCAGATTATCAAGACTGTTAAATCTGAGTACAGGAGAGTATTCAATGAACCAAAAATTGAGTGTTTTAGAAAACTGCTCAAAGATATGAACTGGAAAGATGGCTATAGTACTCATGACATGAATGAAAAATATAACACATTCATGAACAATGTCAGTACCATGTTTGAAAACTGTTTTCCTCTAAAAGTTACTCAAATTAAACAGAAGTCTATAATAAAACCATGGATCACACAAGGAATAAAGATTTCCTGTAAGACAAAAAGGAAAATGTATCTGTCAACCAAGAATAGCTCCAATGCTGATGATGTAGCTAAATACAAGGAATACTGTAAAATATTTAAAAAAGTAATTCAGACATCTAAACAAATGCACTTCGAGAAGTAGATTGCAATGTCAGGGAACAAAATAAAAACAATATGGGATATAGTGAAAGAGGAGACTCGTAGAACCAGAAAGGAACAGGAGCAAATAGCACTAAGGGTAGATGACACATTAGTAACCGATGGGCATAGTGTGGCAAATCTATTTAACAAGTACTTTATATCCATTACTGATAGAATGGGATTGTCAGGATCAGTAAATAATGCCCTTGAATATCTGAAACTAGCCTTTACAAATAGCTTCAGGTATATGAATATGTCACTCACTTCACCAAAAGAAATAACTTCCATAATAAAATCTTTAAAAACAAAGCATTCTAGTGGTTATGATGAAATATCAACAAAGTTAATTAAGGCATGTTGTTGTGAGTTTAGTACAATTCTAAGTTACTTGTGTAACCAGTCAGTTATAACTGGGACATTTCCTGACTGGCTGAAATATGCAGATGTTAAGCCTCTATTCAAGAAAGGGGATAAAGAGATGCCATCAAACTACAGATCGATTTCACTTTTGCCAGCATTCTCAAAAATTTTAGAAAAAGTAATGTACAGGCAGCTTCTCAACCATTTGACCACAAATAACATATTATCAAGAACACAGTTTGGATTTCTGAAGAGTTCTGATATCGAAAAGGCTATTTACACCTACAGTGAAAATGTACTTAATTCATTAAATAACAAGTTACAAGCAGCAGGTATTTTCTGTGATTTGTCAAAGGCATTCGATTGTGTAAACCACAACATCCTTTTAAATAAATTAGAATTCTATGGTGTCACAGGCAGTGCTGCAAAATGGTTCAAGTCATACTTTGCTAACAGGAAACAAAGGGTCCCAGTGCAAGTGACTAGTGAATTAAGTCATCAGTCATCATCAGAATGGGAAGAAATTACATGTGGTGTCCCATAAGGATCCATCTTAGGGCCATTGCTTTTTCTTGTGTACATTAATGATCTCTCATCAGTTACACTGCCAGAAGCAGAGTTCGTTTTGTTTGCAGATGACACAAGTATTGCAATAAATAGTATGTCGAGTGTAGTTCTAGAAAGATCTGCTAATGATATTTTCGTGGATATTAATAAATGGTTTAAAGCCAGCTCACTGACATTAAACTTCGAAAAGACTCACTATATGCAATTCAGAACCTGTAAGAGGTTTCCACCCAGCATATGCATAAAGTACGAAGAAGAGCAGATAGAAGAGGTTGACAGTCTTAAATTCCTGGGATTACAACTTGATAATAAATTCAGTTGGGAGGAGCACACCACAGAACTGCAGAAACGCCTTAACAAATCTGTATTTTTATAATTCGAGTGTTAGCAGACACAGGCGACATAAAAGTGAAAAAGCTTGCATACTTTGCCTACTTTCATTCCATAGCGTCATATGGTATAATATTTTGGGGTAACTCTTCAAGTCAAACAAAAGTTTTCAGAGTCCAAAAGCGTGTAATACCTATTATTTGTGGAGTAAACTCACGGACGTTTTGTAGAGACCTCTTCAAAGAACTGGGTATACTAACTACTGCCTCTCAGTATATTTACTCCTTAATGAAATTTGTCCTAAATAATATATCTCTTTTTCCAACAAACAGCTCAGTTCCTACATACAATACCAGGAACAAAAATGATCTGCACAAGGACTTAAAAGTACTTACTTTAGTTCAAAAAGGAGTCCACTACTCAGGAACACTCATCTTCAATAATTTGCCAGCAAACAAAAAAAAAATTAGTTACAAATAAAGATCAGTTTAAAAGGAGCCTGAAAGACTTACTATTGGCCAACCCCTTCTACTCCATTGACGAATTTTTTGACAGAAACAAATGATGTATTGTATATATTCATACTATTAGTATTGTTATTTCAGCTTTTTTTTTTAAAAAAGTGACATGTTCCACATCCACGAAGATCTCCTCAACACGGATCTATGAAACGAAAAACTAATCTAGTCTAATCATTTTATATGGGCACAGGTAGTTTCCTGTGCTAGGTGAAAGATTGCATATCATGTGAAGTAATTAGATACAAACACGAAAAATTCGACACTTCTCGAAATGTGGGCAATAATCCTTTTGGAATTAACACCTCAAAACACAAAAGATTGTCATTCTGAAGAAGGATGAGGCGAACGTTTTGCACACTGTGGAATTTTTGGGGTTCGTATCTAAGATACATGTATTCCTTATAGACGCAGATCCACTCACAGACAGGCTAATGAAGTGCATCTAGTGGCCTCAAAGGCTCTCACAACTGAAGATTTCAAGAGGTGCCACCTCGAGGGCTTTGGCGTGGCTCCACCTGGTAATCTTTCGATTGAAAGGCCTTGAAGTACATACTGTGCTGTAGCTGAAGGTAGGACTGTCCCATCATGACGATGAACAGTTCATATGTGGTGACAGAATCGGCACTCTCGTGTACTCATACTATTCATTGAAGTGATTGAATGTGTGACTGTATTTATTTGTAAATAGCTGATGGGTGCGTGTATGTGGGAGTATGTGTGGAATAGTTGGATGAACTGTTTGTCATAGTTTTGTGTGTGTGTGTGTGCGTGTGTGTGTGTGTGTGTGTGTGTGTGTGTGTGTATGTTTGTGAGTATGAAAGCGTAATTGCACACTAGATGTGCAATGAAAACCACATTCCACACTATGTGTATGTATATATTGTGTATACTATGTACAGGGAAGGGAGTGAGATAGGGTTGTAGCCTCTCCCTGATGTTATTCAATCTGTATATAGAGCAAGCAGTAAAGGAAACAAAAGAAAAATTCGGAGCAGGTTTTAAAATCCATGGAGAAA
Source organism: Schistocerca nitens (assembly GCF_023898315.1). Lineage (NCBI taxonomy): Eukaryota > Metazoa > Arthropoda > Insecta > Orthoptera > Acrididae > Schistocerca > Schistocerca nitens. Next base: position 851,729,539 of record NC_064617.1, read on the forward strand.
AAATAAAAACTTTGAGATTTGCCGATAACATTGTAATTCTGCCAGAGACAGCAAAGGACTTGGAAGAGCAATTGAACGGAATGGACAGTGTCTTGAAAGGAGAATATAAGATGAACATCAACAAAAGCAAAACGAGGATAATGGAATGTAGTCGAATTAAATCGGGTGATGCTGAGGCTATTAGATTAGGAAATGAACCGCTTAAAGTAGTAAATGAGTTTTGCTATTTGGGGAGCAAAATAACTGAGGATGATCGAAGTAGACAGGATATCAAATGTAGACTGACAATGGGAAGGAAAGCGTTTCTGAAGAAGAGAAATTTGTTAACATCGAGTATAGATTTAAGTGTCAGCAAGTCTTTTCTGAAAGTATTTGTATGGAATGTAGCCATGTATGGAAGTGAAACGTGGGTGATAAATAGTTTAGACAAAAAGAGAATAGATGCTTTCGAAATGTGGTGCTACAGAAGAATGCTGAAGATTAGGTAGGTAGATCACATAACTAATGAGGAGGTATTGAATAGAACTGGGGAGAAGACAAATTTGTGGCACAACTTGACTAGAAGAAGGGATCGGTTGGTAGGACATATTCTGAGGCATCAAGGGATCACCAATTTAGTATTGGAGGGCAGCGCAGAGGGTAAAAATCGAAGAGGGAGACCAAGAGATGAATACACTAAACAGATTCAGAAGGATGTAGGTTGCAGTAAGTACTGGGAGATGAAGAAGCTTGCACAGGATAGAGTAGCATGGAGAGCTGCATCAAACCAGTCTCTGGACTGAAGACCACAACAACACAACTATGTACAGACTGCACATTATGGGTGCTTGTAAATATTGCATATATATCTGTGTGTATATGATTTGCTCTTCACCTGATGCTGCTAGTATCCATTTCCCATGTATATACTAAATACACAATCATTGACTGAAATATATGTAGAATGGTCACAAAGAAAATGTAAAAACTGCATACATTGTAAATAGAATGAAATGTAAATACTTAAATAGTGAAAGTACTGTAAATATTGAAACAATTCATTAAGTAATGATTATATGCGAAATGTAGTATTTATGTTCTTCTAGTTGTAGTACAAATAGTACCTGAGATTATTAGTTTTAAAGAAAAATGTATATAGAAGCAAATTACAAGAAAAATAATTTATTATAAAATAACCTTGTAAATAAACCATAATATATTATTCTTAATAAACATACAAAGGAAATTAATTATCAATGGAAAAGAAAAAAAGTGTCAATAAACAGTAAGCTATATTTTTTTATATCAATGTTATTATTTGCGTTTTCGCTGCAGAGTACAACTGACTAACCGAGCGAGGTGGCGCAGTGGTTAGCACACTGGACTCGCATTCGGGAGGACGACGGTTCAATCCCGTCTCCGGCCATCCTGATTTAGGTTTTCCGTGATTTCCCTAAATCGCTTCAGGCAAATGCCGGGATGGTTCCTTTGAAAGGGCACGGCCGATTTCCTTCCCCATCCTTCCCTCACCCGAGCTTGCGCTCCGTCTCTAATGACCTCGTTGTCGACGGGACGTTAAACACTGAGCTCCTCCTCCTCCTCCTACAACTGACTAGGCTCATACAATAACTGAACTGTAGCGAGAGAATTATTCTTCACAATCCAAAAATTTTATTTGCTATTGTTTATAACAAACCTGAGCGTCTCTCCCATGATGCTCAAACGTCAAATGGAGTTGAGCTAGCTATAAAGAATGATAAGGGGGAGGTGAAGGCGAGCTCAAATCTTATTGGTCCAGTGGGTTGCCAGCCATTTTATTCTCCTCCCATTGGCTGAGAGAGATAGCGACGGGTTTCCCACCAATTTTGTATGATGTGACTCCTATCGAGTTATGTCATGGTCTAGTCCACATGCCTGAAGTGTATGGGTAGGACAGGGGGTTCCCCTGAATGACTTGAACATAACTCACACAACTGACTAAGAAGTGTGGGGGATGTTCTCGATGACCTTCATCGGTTACCGGTGGTTCCTTCGGGGGAGAGGGAGAGGAGAGTGGGGGTCACCATGGAGTCCCAGTGTGTAACCTGACACTGGATGCATAGTCTGACACCAGATGTAATTAGATCGTCACCTGTTCTTGAATCATCATTGATAACCTACTGTTAGTATACCACTTAGACACTGAACTCGCATTGTTTAGTTCCTGTTTGACAGACTTAGAGTAATTATGGTCAAAGTTTAAACTGATTGTAAATCATACTCTGGAGACACGTGAGCCAAGTAAGTGGATTAATGACTGAAAAGGCCCATAGTGGGTTAACAACAAAATTCGGTAAATGCTGAGGAGGCAGAGACTATTGCACTCTAAATTCAAAAGAGAACGCTCAAATGACGACAGGCAAAAGTTAGTGGAGATTTTTGCGTTTGTAAAAAGATAGACGCACGAAGCATACAACAACTACCATCGTCATACCTTAGCAAAAAAATTTTCTGAGATCCCAAGAAAATTCTGATCCTACACAAAATCGTTGAGGGGATTGAACGCTTCTATCCACACACTCGTTAACCAATCTGGTGTGGCACTAGAAGATAACGAAAAGAATACCGAAGTTTTAAATTTCGCATTTAGGAAATCGTTCCTGCAGGAGAGCTGTACAAACATACTCTCATTGAACCATCGCATGGACTCCCGAACGGAGGACACAGTAATAGGAATTTTGACGTAGAGAAACAACTAAAAGGGTTGAAAACAATTAAATAAGCAGGTGTGGATGGAATCCCAATTCGGTTCAGAAAAAGTACTCTACGGCATTAGTCCCTTACTTAGTTTGCATCTCTCAAGAATCTCTCGCCCAGCGTAAAGTTTCAAGTGACAGGAAAAAGGCGCAGATGATTTCCGCATACAAGAAGGTTAAAATAACGGATCTGAAAAATTAGAGACCAATATCCTTAATAATAGTCTACTGCAGAATTCTTGAACATATTGACAGTTGGAATATAATAAATTTCCGCGAGGTGGAAAAATTTCTGTCCACAAATAAGTATGGTTTTATAAAGCATCACTCGTTTGAAACTCAATATTCTTTTTTATATGATATCCTGCGAACAACGGATGAATGCCAACATTAGATTCCGTATTCATCGATTTCAAAAAAGCGTTTGACACAGTGGCTCACAGTGGCTGTTGGCGAAGGTATGAGGATATGGAATAGGCTTCCAGATACTTGAGAGGTGCGAAGACTTGCATGGCGAGTGTGCTTCAAAGACAAGGGTATTGTCAGTAGCGCCTAGGGAAGTGGGATGTATCCGTTATTATTCTCTGTACAGAGTAAAGAAAACATACTGCACTTGGAGGCTGGCATGCGATTCTTCATCCTGATCGAAGACAAAAGTTTCTCTATCAAAATCAGATTGGGTGCATTTCTAAAACATACATATGTAAAAGGAGAGCTGGCAGTACTGTCACATCATGTAGCACTTCTGAATGTAGAGAGAAAAATACATAGCGCCAAGCTACTGTGCCAGATGTCGTAGCTCACTGAGTACACTGCTGGGACATAAAACCCTTACCCGCCAGGTGGCTATGGTTCGAATCCTAGTCAAGTTCCTTTTTTATTTTTAGATGTCTGTTCCCTAGAAGGACATCATTTTGTCATATGACAATAGCCAATCGCGTGACAGTGTAATCCATTTAACTGCACTCATATGTCTACTAACCACACATTATAGAACCATATAACTGATCGTGTCAAGTACATGTAGGACAGCTTCCCGATGGTACAAAACGATGAAGACGTCATATGCTTTTGGTATTGCAGCTGTTCATGAGTATGCTGCATGGTAACCTAAAACGCGCCATCCTGTTAAGAATGTCTTTCGTCGCCTGGAGCAATGCCTTCGGGATACCAGTAATCTTCATTCACAACTAATGGACAGAGCTCATCCACAGACTACAAGTCCTCCACAAAGAGAGGACCCGAATCTTGAAACGATTCAGCAGTTGCCTCGGCGAAGTAGCCGTAGTATCTATTTATTTATTTAGCATCCATTCCATTGCAAAAACGATATTGGACTTGTCATAAACAGAAATAAGTTAACAATGTAGTACAAAACTGAATTGCATACAAAAATAAAACAGTAAATTTACATTTTGTCAAATGTCGCAAGGCACTTGAAAATATCTCAAAGATCTGTTGAAGTGTTGCACAATGATCTACATCCACATCATTACACATTAACTCAGCACCAGTGGCCAGAAGACTGCATTCAATGAGTACATTTTTCGAATGCCATTCAATGGCCAAGATTGCATAAAATATTTTTTTTATTTAAGACAACTGTTTTCAACAGACTATGCTGTCATCGTCAGGTCTTAAAATCTTTTGTTGTAAAACATGTTCATTTTACACTGACCTCGTGCACAAGATGTCAAATGGATAAAAATAGCACATTATAAAAGGTTTGTCATCGCTAGAATTTTTAAAAACATAAAGCACTTTGTGCAGCCGGCTGTGTCCACATACATATTTCTCACAGTTTCTTGTTGCATCATACAAACATGATACACAATAGGACAACTGTTTAAGTATGCTAGACCTATTCTAAACAGTGTGATTCGACTTTAAATGGCATATATACGATACAACTTAAGAGTTGTTCTTGTATTTATACTAGTGTCCATTGATGTAACTAGCTGCTTTCATCCTCATTCGCATGTTGAGACTGACATGTTCTTCAGTCACACCTAGTGACTGAATTTGAGTATTCTAGGGACATTTCTCATTTTCATGCCACTTTTAAAATTTTCTTAAGTTGTATGCTGATATTGCTGTATAAGGTACAACTGTAAGAACGTGTCAGTCACAACATATGAATGAGGACGAAAGCAGCTAGTTACATCAACGGACACTGGTATGAATACAAGAACAACTCTGTCTTTGGAAAGATTGTGGTGAACATAAAAATGAGCGGACATTAATTTATATGTCATAGGAAAAAAATTTGATAAACATACTGCAAAACAAAATTATAAGTTCAGAATGCTATTTAACAATAACTAATTGTAATATCAATAAAGTAGATGAAAAGCACATGTAACATAGCAATGTTTGTTGGATTGAGGATATCAGACCCATTAAAAGAGAATACAAATTACCTTCTCAATAACGTCAGGAAAACTGAGTTTGAAGATAGAGTTAGTGATTTAATATTAATTAAACAGTGTTTGTTATTTACAAACTGCATGATACATGCAGCAGCAGAGTGAAGAAACTTTTAAGTGAAAACAGAAAACTTTTTGTTAACAACAGAAATGAGAAGTGAAGAACTAAAGTTTCTAAAAATTAATTCTGGTTACATACCTGCAGAAGCAAAGCATTTTTGGAACCAAGAGGCTCCTTCAGTCTACTGCCAGATAAATAATCAATTTCATTACGAGCTTCATCCACGTATTCCATCAGATTCTTTGTACACTGGAACCAAAAAACGTTCAAAGTTCCTATATGATAATGTCTATCACTGCTCTGTGTCATTCACAAATCTAAATGCTATAAGTATCATTCAGTCAACTACAGTCAGCCATAAACGAATGCTGTGCATGTTGCGAATATTACTCTTGTATGTTCTCAGAATCAGATGGTGTGTTGGTGAAGATGTTAGACTCATATTCAGGAGAAGTTAAGTTCAAACTCCTGCAGAGCCATTGTAATTTAGGATTTTCGTAGTTATTATATGTTTATCCAAATGCCAGGGTAATTCCTTACAAAGTACATGCTTGATTTTCTAATCCACCCCTCTCTACTTGTAGATTGTCATTTGTATCTAATAACCTCAATGTTAATGGTGCATTTAACTCAAAAGACTTTTTCCCTTGTGGGCGTGCATGATAAAACACACATTGAGTAAGTGTTTCAGTAATTGTTTCCAGACAGTAGTGGTGATTCACAAAAAATTATATCTCAAGAAAAAGTAAAAGGACTGACAGCAAACGTTTATCTCCATGCTGCTGCAGATACATGCTTTTGACGCCGAAATCCTCTTGCTTCGCCGGTATGTAGTGGACGGCTCCACGTTTGATTCTAAGACAGAAATGGATGTTGTGAGAGTAAGATGAGATAACTGTGATGGCCAACTTGAATGAATGGAGTTGAGTGATCATTAATCAGACGGATGTCTACAGAGGGCCTCTGGCTGACTACGCAAGTCAAACTCAGAAGGTGGTTACTCAGTTTGTCTCACGAAGACATTATAATTTTTTTCATTCGTTTGTTCATCCATTCGTTTGAACCATGTGTGCTTTAAATGTTTGTGCCAAGCTAAGTTAATGGAGCCATCTAGGGGTGTCACCAATAAACTTAAATGAGCCTTTATGTGATAACCTTTATGTAAGTCAGTGCTAAAGTGCGCGTCATTTATGTTGGCGGCCGAGTTTAGGTTCTTTCTGCGCATCTGACATCACAAAAAACAGTCAGCCAATGAACAGAGAACGACGTTGCCACATCTCGACTGAAGTGTAGAGCATGGACGAGTGTCTTCCGTTTTAGAAACGTTCAGTCATAAATAAAATAATAGAACAAAAGCAATGTCTTGATAGCAGACATTCTTTCATAGAAAGTTTGGAAAAAGCATTCTTTATACCAGTTGCTTCATATTCTATTAATTAATTAAATCAAACAATGAATAAGACTCGTAATTCAGGTGATAGCAAGGAAAGGTGTTTGTATCACTTTCACGAACCGCTTTTCGCAATAAAGAACAGCGGTAATTGTTTATTTCCTATTGTACTTCGACGAAGCGTGAGTAATTCATAGTCATACCAACAGTGTTTGTCAGTATTTTGTGTGTTATAGTCCTAACGGCGGTACTTATTCAGATGAGGTTCGTTAGCTTAACGGTTATGATGTTGGGCTGCTATGCGAAAGGTTGTGAGTTCAAACCCTGTGCGATGCATTATTTAAAAACAATATCGAAGTGCCTTACTTCACGAATTATATTCGTTTGAATGCAATTTTTTGAAATTTCTAGTGCTTTGTCTCTTCATTAACCCTTTCGCTGCTGCAGACACGTGCTCGCCGCATTCTGCGCTGTGCGCGATTTGTCATCACTGCACTGCTCGCCTGTGCAGACACATGGTGTTCCCACTGCTTTGACACACTTATCATTCGATTTCACAAAAACTATTTGGCCCAAAAATTTGATTTTTACACATCTTCTTGACTGATACCTTCCCCCCATAAATGACTTAATTTTGTTTCGATGTTCAACGCAGTTATTATGCAGCATTAAATGTAGTAAACCATTGCACGAAATTTTGAAGAGTTTGCAGAGGTAGAAGTCCATAGAGTATACTTTCCGTATGGTCGATTTTAGTTGCCACAATGTTGAGAATGAAATGTGGACAAGATACCTAAATTTCATATAAAATTTACTGTATAACAATATCTCATTTAATAAGTACGACATAGGTGTCGTATGTAATATTCAAAAATATTCCGTCTTTCGCGACTGTAATAAAAGTATTATTTACACCGGACGCGTTTGGCTTTATTTTAAAGCACTTCAATCAAGGAAAGGTATGGCACATACGCAATGGTACTCATGTTCTCTTTCTTGTTTTTGTTCCACAGTCGCAGTTTTACCAACGGTACTGAAATATATTCCTCTTCTGCAACTGTAATAAGGGGCTTATTTAGACCAGATGCGTTTCTCTCTTTTGAAGCATCTTCAGTGGGCAGTATTTTGTCTCCTCCATTGCCAAGTCACCTTCCGTAGTTTTGTGCTGCGGTAACACAATATTCAACGTTTGTGATGGCAGATCAGTGTTTTAGCAAATAAATGATGTTTGTGTGTGCCACACACAAAAATTATATTTGACATAGCTCAGAGAACTTGACTGATAGACGGTATATTCAAGTCCTAATGTTTTTGTAAGTCCACAGTTTTGTTTAATGTATTTTGTCTACTTCCTTTTGATTGATTGAAGTGCTTTAAAATAAAACCAAACGTGCTCAGTGTAAATAAAACTTTTGTTACAGTCGCGAAAGACGGAATATTTCTCAATATTACATACGATACCTATGTGGTACTTAAATGAGCTATTGTTATACAGTAAATTTTATATGAAATTTAGGTATCTTGTCCACATTTCATTCTCAACATTGTGGCAACTAAAATCGACCATACGGAAAGTATACTCTATGGACTTTTACCTCTGCAAACTCTTCAAAATTTTGTGCAATGGTTTACTATATTTAATGCTGCATAATAACTGCGTTGAACATCGAAACAAAATTAAGTCATTTATGGGGGGAAGGTATCAGTCAAGAAGATTTGTAAAAATCTAATTTTTGGGCCAAATAGTTTTTGTGGAAACGATTGATAAGAGTGTCAAAGCAGTCGGAACACGATGTGTCTGCACAGGCGAGCAGTGCAGTGACAAAATCGCGCACAGCGCGGAATGCAGGGAGCACGCCTTTGTAGCAGCGAAAGGGTTAATGCGGCCGTGGTGGCTTTACTTCATGAACTGCGCGCTCCCCCCTAACCGTACGCTTGCGAACTATGCTATACTATGGCGCTGCTTCTATTGGCGCGTGCGTCGTGTGCAACTGGCAACGCAGCAATCTCCCGCGTCTGGGCGGGCATGCGCGAGCCGCCAAGATAAAAGAATTGAACTATAGGAGTGAATAAGATTTTTTTTTTTAATTTAGCAAGGCTTCCGATCCGGAGTTTATACCAATTAGGCTCCTTTCAGAGTATGCTGATGCAATAGCTCTGTACTTAACAATCAAATAGAATCGCTCACTCGATGAAACGTCTGTACCTGAAAACTGGAAAGTTGCACAAGTTACACCAGTATTCAAGAAAGGCAGTAGAGAAAGACATTAAATTACACGCTCATTCCACTAACGTCGATATACAGCAGGACTCTGCAACATTATGAATTATGTCGAAGAGAACGGTCTACTGAAACACAGTGAACAGGGATTTAAAAAACATCGTTCTTGTGAATCACGACTGGCTTTTACACACACGAAATGTTGAGTGCTATTGACAAGGGATTTCAAACTGATTGCGTATTTCTAGATTTCCAGAAGTTTTTTGACGCTGTACGACACAAGCGGCTCGAAGTGAAATTGCGTGATTATGGAATATCGTCTCAGTCACGTCACAGGATTCGTGATTTCCTGTCAGAGAGGTCGCAGTTCATACTAACTGATGGAAAACCTTCGAGTGAAACAGAAGTGATTTATGGCATTCCCAACATAGTCTTACAGGTCCTCTATAGTTCCTTAGCTATATAAACGATTTAGGAGACAATCTGAGCAGCCATCTCAGGTTGTTTGCAGATGATGCTGTCCATTATCGTCAAGTAAACTCATCCGAAGATCAAAACAAATTCTTAAACGTTTTAGGTAAGATATCTGTATGGGGTGAATATTGGTAGTTGGCCCACAATAATGAAAAATGTGAGGTCATCCACATGAATACTAAAAGGAATCTGTTGACTTTCAGTCACACGATAAATCAATAATATCTAAAGATCGTAAATTCAAGTAAGTACCTAGCAATTACAGTTATGAACAACTTATTGGCATAACGCTCAGAAGATGCAACAGATCTACTAAAGAGATTGGCTACACTATGATTGTCCGTCCTCTTTTGGAGTACTGCTGCGTGGTGTGGGACTCTTACCAGACAGGACTGATGGAGCCCATTGAGAAAGTTCAAAGAGGGGCAGCATGTTTTGTATTATCGGGAAGTAGGGGAGAGAGTGTCACTGAAATAATGCAGGATTTGGGGTGGACATCGTCAAAACAAAGGGGTTTCTCGTTGTGGTGGGATCTTCTCACGAAATTTGAATCACCAAATTTCTCCTCCAAATGGAAAATGTTTCGTTGGCGCCGACCTACATAGGGAGATACGATCACCACAAAAAAATAAGGAAAATCAACTAGCCGTGTAGATGTCGACGCAGATAGGTACACTATGAGATCAAAAGTATCCGGACACCTGGCTGAAAATGCCTTACAAGTTCGTGGCGTCCTCTATCGGTAATACTGGAGTTCATTATGGTGTTGGCCCACCCTTAGCCTTGATGACAGCTTCCACTCTCGCAGGCATACGTTCAGTCAGGTGCTGGAAGGTTTCTTGCGGAATGGCTTCCCATTCTTCACGGAGTGCTGCACTGAGGAGAGGTATCGATATCGGTCAGTGGGCCTGGCACGAAGTCGGCGTCCCAAAACATCCCAAAGGAGTTGTATAGGATTCAGGTTAGGACTCTGTGCAAGCCAGTCCATTACAGGGATGTTATTGTCGTGTAACCACTCCGCCACAGGCCATGCATTATGAACAAATACTCGATCGTGATGAAAGATGCAATCGCCATTCCCGAATTGCTCTTCAACAGTGGAAACAAGAAGGTGCTTAAAATATCAATGTAGGCCTGTGTTGTGATAGCGTCACGCAAAACAACAAGGGGTGCAAGCCCCCTCCATGAAAAACACGACCACGCCCTAACACTAACACCTCCAAATTTTACTGTTGGCACTACACAACGCTGGCAGATGACGTTCACCAGGCATTCGCCATACCCACAACCTGCAATCGGATCGCCACATTGCGTACCGCGATTCGTCACTCCACACAACGTTTTTCCACTGTTCAATGGTCCACTGTTTACGTTCCTTACACCAAGCGAGGCGTCGTTTGGTGTTTAGCGGCGTGATGTGTGTCTTATAAGCAGCTGCTCGACCATGAAATCCAACTTTTATCACCTCCCGCCTACTGTCATAGTACTTGCAGTGGATCCTAATGCAGTTTGGAATTCCTGTGTGATTGTCTGAATAGATGTCTGCCTATTACACATTACGACCCTCTTCAACTGTCGGCCGACTCTGTCGGGCAACAGACGAGGTCGGCCTGTATGCTTTTGTGCTGTATGTGTCCCTTCACGTTTCCACTTCACTGTCACATCGGAAACAGTAGACCTAGGGATGTTTAGGAGTGTGGAAATCTCGCGTACAGACATTTGACACAAGTGACACCCAATCACCTGACCACATTCGAAGTGCGTGAGTTCTGCGGAGCGCCCCATTCTGCTCTCTCACGATGTCTAATAACTACTGAGGTCGCTGACATGGGGTAACTGGCAGTAGGTGGCAGCACAATGCACCTAATATGGAAAACGTATGTTTTTGGGGGTGTCCGGATACTTTTGATCACATAGTGTATAGTGATATGCTTAAAGCAGTTGATCTATGAAACGACAGAAACTATTTTGTCATGGTATGGGACAATTACTCATAATGAAAAAAATTAGGATCTAGATTTACTACGCAAGACAGACATCATCATAGTTTCAAAGTCAAATATTTCTAAACTAACTGCATTTGATAGTTATTTTCTGTCTTTATTTTAACTGGATAATAGCAGCACTACTTTCCGTTTATCTGAGTTTTACTTTCTTGAACAAACGTCATTCAGCTTAATTCTTCGTCATAGATCATCAATCACAAACACTAAAGTAGAACTCTCTTTATTAATTATCCATTTATCTTTTATTTTGTATATCTGTTTATTTCATTAATTGTTTATTTCATTATATATCTGTTTATTTCATTCTAGCCAGTTCATAGATAATTCTACTGCAGGACCACAGCCGTAAGTTATCCGAGAGCAGATGTGTGAAGCTCGATCGTACGACGTTATAGCTACTCTTTTTAGACGGTGCTATGCATTACCTGATTACCTGAGGTGGGAATAACATCAGGAAAGGCGCAACTGGTTTGTTCGAATGGGATTTGTTTAGAGAGCAACTACGCAGCATCAGATAACAGTTAGGTAACGTCTTATTTGAGGTTTTCTCGTCTGGAATATGAATCTAATTCCTTCAGAATTGCAACTGTAATTATAATACAACAGCACTGTGTAATCCAGGTCCCAAATCTACTGCATAATAGGCAGATTGTGTGGGGGACCCGAGCATAAGATTTTGCAGCATGTGCGTGTGTGAGAACTGGTAGCAGTAATTAGGTGTTAGGAAGTTGGGCGCAGAACTTAAAGAGAGAAGAAGAGCCATGTGCAGTGACTCCCGACGGGCACGAGCAGCAGCGCTGGACATGGCAGTGCCGGCCATCGGTGGCGACTTTCAGTTCATCGGCATCGGCTTCAGCAGCATCTACAGTCTTTGCAACAGCAGTACGGCAGAAGCAGCAAGCATGACAGACAAGTTAAGTTCACCTAGTGTTACTAGGTATGAATCTCCGGGGCCATTGTCAGTGACTGAGCTTCCAATGATTAAGCAATCACACAGTCTTATGTGTGGCTCAGATAATGCTAGTGGACCAGTTAAAAAATCTGAACGTGGTAGTAGTGATCTACATCTACATCTACATTTATACTCCGCAAGCCACCCAACGGTGTGTGGCGGAGGGCACTTTGCGTGCTTCTGTCATTACCTCCCTTTCCTGTTCCAGTCGCGTATTGTTCGCGGGAAGAGCGACTGCCGGCCTCCGCGAACGCTCGAATCTCTCTAATTTTACATTCGTCATCTCCTCCGGAGATATAAGTAGGGGGAAGCAATATATTCGATACCTCATCCAGAAAAGCACCCTCTCGAAACCTGGACAGCAAGCTACACCGCGATGCAGAGCGCCTCTCTTGCAGAGTCTGCCACTTGAGTTTGCTAAACATCTCCGTAACGCTATCACGCTTACTAAATAACTCTGTGACGAAACGCGCCGCTCTTCTTTGAATCTTCTCTATCTCCTCTGTCAACCCGACCTAGTACGGATCCCACACTGATGAGCAATACTCAAGTATAGGTCGAACGAGTGTTTTGTAAGCTACATCCTTTGTTGATGGACTACATTTTCTAAGGACTCTCCCAATGAATCTCAACCTGGCACCCGCCTTACCAACAATTAATTTTATATGATCATTCCACTTCAAATCGTTCCGCACGCATACTCCCAGATATTTTATGGAAGTAACTGCTACCAGTGTTTGTTCCGCTATCATATAATCATACAATAAAGGATCCTTCTTTCTATGTATTCGCAATACATTACATTTGTCTATGTTAAGGGTCAGTTGCCACTCCCTGCACCAAGGACGATATTAGTGGGGCAAATAGTCCGAAATCAAATACAGTTGATGTAACTGTGACTGATTAAACGGTGTGGTTAAAGGAAGTTTTGTGAAACTTGAGCTCTAATATCGGGGAAATGCTGTTTAGTAGGGGAGCAATGCAGTTTAATATGGGGGCGTTGGATACTGAGCTAAAGAAAACTAAACTCCGCCCGAACAAGCCATGAAGGCCCAACGGTACCGACCGGCCGCCGTGTCATCCTCAAACCAAAGGCATCACTGGGTGTGGATATGGAGGGGCATGTGGTCAGCATACTGCCCTCCTGGCCGTATGTCAGTACGGTTATCTGAGGGGAACCGGTGTAACCACTGCGGCAAGGAAATTGGCTGGGTACTGAGCTAGATTCAGTAAAAACAGAGATAAGTTCTGTAAAAACAGATCTAGGTTCAATAGAGACAAAGATGTAGAATGCAGACACAATATTGCACACAGTCTAAAATCTGAGGTGGAAAAAATTAAGTCTGGTATTACAGGGAAGATTGATTCAAAACAGGAATCTATAACGGCCGATGCAGACCAAATTTCTTAGGAGGTTTGCCTGGTTAGCACCAGAGTCGATAGAGAACAAAAAGATATCAGGTAAAAGTTGGAAAAGCTACGGGAAGAGCTGGTTGGAAACGATAAGAACGGTGTGTTGAGGCAAAATACGCTTGAGGAAGTGACCATTAATCGGTTAACAATTTGTCAGCTAGAGCAGTAGAATGTGAGAAAGAGATGCTTAAGAACAGAGAACATTTTGTAATGCAATGTGTGTGAAATCTTATGGGACTTAACTGCTAAGGTCATCAGTCCCTAAGCTTACACACTACTTAACCTAAATTATCCTAAGGACAAACACACACACCCATGCCCTAGGGAGGACTCGAACCTCCGCCGGGACCAGCTGCACAGTTCATGACCGCAGCGCGTTAGACCGAGAACATTTTGAATCCGTGTTAATTAAAGAAGCTGTGCAGTATGAACAGCAGGGCAGAATTAAATTCCTTAGCAGAAAATCACACTATTACTGTGGTAGTTGTTCCATGGGTTACTTCGAAAACGACAAACTACTTTGCAAGTGATGGAAAATACCTTGCAGCGCTGCATTTGCTGCGTGGATGGATTACGTTGTGTGAGGAATGTCATAAGAGACAAGATTTAAATTCGAGAAAAGACGTCTTGAGGGTAATGCACCATCATGAGGAGTCCGCCTGCTTACCTGGATAGTAACGTGCTTGCCTTCCATGCAGCAGGCTCGGGTTCGATTCCAGGCCGGGTTGGCAATTTTCTCCCCTCGCGGACTGGGTGTTGTGTTATCCTCATCATCATTTCATCCTCATCACCAGCGCACGAGTCGCCCAATGTGGGCTCGACTGAAATAAGATTCGCACTCGGCGGCCGAACTTCCCCAGATGGGGCCTTCCGGCCAGCAGTGCCATCCAAACATTTCATTTCATTGGTGGATTTAATGAGTGCTTCATTCAGTACCTTTGGAGTGTTTGAACGTTGTTCCCTGAACAAATTCTGGAGTGGAGCGAAACAAACGCGACTTCAGAATGACTTCCTAAAGCAGCCAGTTTCAAACACGGTAGTGACTCGGTGCGATGTTGATGGTAATTATTCGTCTAGTGGGAGTATTGATGGAGATCGCAACGCCCAAGAAACGCTCACTAAGTTTTACAGTGACATCTTGTCCACAGCCCGACAAATTCCATCATTGAATTTTTATGTTTTTTTGAGAAACTTGATCAGGCGTTGAAATTCTAACCAGATACTGCGAACAGTAGACAGGGAAATGAGTATCAGAACGGGAATCACATAATGACCAAAATAATTATCATAGCAATAGTAAAAATAATTTGAACAGGGGAAATGGAATGGGAATTTTGACAACGAAAATCAAAACGGGGAACGAAGACTTGAAGTGCAGGAGCCTCACAAAATGCAACGCCAGAATGCGACGTCGGGAAACTAGAGATTGCCGCATCTCAGGTTTGGAGATGGCGAAATAAAGTGGCATTTAAAAGGATACGTTAGTTTAATAAGTCTGTTGGTGACGAAAATTCGGCAAAGAAGCCACAAATGGTGAAAATGGAGGTATTGTAAAACGTGTAGAGAAAGTACTATGAATTCTAATGTGGATCGATGCAGAAGCAGCAATTTATATGACGTACCGGCAGAAATTGATGGAGTTATTGGTGATAATTTCTATAATCTATCGACGGATGTTATAGGATGTTTCAAGTAACGATCCTATAAGATTTCGGCGGATGTTAACGGAGTTATTTGTAACAAAGCTCGTGATGATTCGGCGGAAATAAGTGAGGTTTTGTGTAAGAGAGACGAAGTATTAAGTTCTGTGGTTAATTGTGGGAACGTTGCAGCTACTGACAACCTTAATTCGGAGGAAGGAGACAATATATATTTGATTCTGAAGCGGATGTTGAAAACAAAGGATTCTGAGGAGTATATCAAGATGCAGCAGATGATTTGGAGCAAGATCAGGAGAAACTAGGAATGGATAATGAGATTGACGGTTGTGGGCCAGAAAAACTTCAAGAATCACAGGGGCCATTTTGTAAATGAAAAGATCAAGAGAGAATTATACACACATCAAAAAAAGTTTTGCATCACCCCAGTTCCCAGAACTTCTGAAGATAGACGTTGACTGTGGATGTTGTATCACAGACACAGTCTCTTTGACTGTTCAGAGGTGTCACTAAACCCGTCCAAAGATTTAAACAAACATGCATGAGCAGCGCCTATTAGACGGAGGGAGTCCGACAGCCGATCAGTTCCAGTCATTCCACGAGGAAGGAGGTACACGGCTCTTGTTGCCTGTAGGTCAACCATGCCTAGACGGTCAATACCGCGGTTCGATCGCGTCCACATCGTTACTTTATGCCAGGAAGGGCTCTCAACAATGGAAGTGTAAAGGTGTCTCGGAGTGAATCAGAGCGATGTTGTTTGGACATGGAGGAGATACAGAGACACAGAAACTATTGATGAGATGCCGCGTTCAGGTCACCCAAGGGCTACTACTGCAGTGGATGACCGCTATCTACGGATTATGGCTCGAAGGAACCCTGACAGCAACGCTACCATGTTGAATAATGCTTTTCGTGCAGCCACAGGACGTCATGCTCCGACTCAAACTGTGTGCAATAGGCTGCATGATGCGCAACTTCACTCCCGACGTCCATGGCGAGGTTCATCTTTGCAACCACGACACCATGCAGCGTGATACAAATGGGCCCAACAACATGCCGAATGTACCGCTCAGGATCGGCATCACGTTCTCTTCAGTGATGAGTGTCGCATATGCCTTCAACCAGACAACCGTCAGAGACGTGTTTGGAGTCAACCCAGTCAGGCTGAAAGCCTTACACACACTGTCCAGCGAGCGCAGCAAGTTGGAGGTTCCCTGCTGTTTGGGGTGGCATTATGTGGGGCCGATGTACGCCGCTGGTGGTCATGGAAGGCGCCGTAACGGCTGTACAATAAGTGAATGCCATCCTCTGGCCTATAGTGCAACCATATTGGCAGCATATTGACGAGGCATTCGTCTTCATGGACGGCAATTCGCGCCCCCATCATACACATCTTGTGAATGACTTCCTTCAGAGCCGGCTGGTGTGACCGAGCAGTTCTAGGCGCTTCAGTCTGGAACCGCGCGACTGCTACGGTCGCAGTTTCGAATCCTGCCTGTGGCATGGATGTGTGTGATGTCCTTAGGTTAGTTAGGTTTAAGTAGTTCTAAGTTCTAGGGGACTGATGACCTCAGATGTTAAGTACCATAGTGCTCAGAGCCATTTGAACCACTTCCTTCAGGATAACGAC
The DNA here is from genome assembly GCF_023898315.1 of Schistocerca nitens. NCBI lineage: Eukaryota > Metazoa > Arthropoda > Insecta > Orthoptera > Acrididae > Schistocerca > Schistocerca nitens. The sequence goes on from NC_064617.1 coordinate 851,746,484, forward strand.
ATCGCTCGACTAGAGCGGCCAGCACGTTCTCCAGACATGAACCCTATCGAACATGCCTGGGATGGATTGAAAAGGGCTCTTTATGGACGACGTGACCCATCAACCACTGTGAGGGATCTACGCCGAATCGCCGTTGAGAAGTGGGAAAATCTGGACCAACAGTGCGTTGTCGGCCAGAGTGGCCGTGCGGTTCTAGGCGATACAGTCTGGAACCGAGCGACCGCTACGGTCGCAGGTTCGAATCCTGCCTCGGACATGAATGTGTGTGATGTCCTTAGGTTAGTTAGGTTTAATTAGTTCTAAGTTCTAGGTGACTGATGACCTGAGAAGTTAAGTCACATAGTGCTCAGAGCCATTTTAGCCAACAGTGCATTGGTGAACTTGTGGATAGTACGCCACGACGAATACAGGCAAGCATCAATGCAAGAGGACGTGTTACTGGGTATCAGAGGTACCTCTGTGTACAGCAATCTGGACCATCCCCTCTGAAGGACTCGCTGTATGGTGGTACCACATGCAATGTGTGGCTTTAATGAGCAATAAAAAGAGCGGAAATGATGTTTATGTTGATCTCTATTCCAATTTTGTGTCCAGGTTCCGGAACTCTCGGAACTGAGGTGATGCAAAACTTTTTTTGATGTGTGTATATTTGACATTTTTATTCACTAGATACATCTACAATGATTCTTTTCTGTAGAAAGAAAGAGAGATACAAAGCATTGACTACATGACTTGACACTACATCTTCCATGCTAGAATATTGAAGATTCTTTGTACTGTATTTATCGTCTTTGATCACACGAATACATCTCCAGTGATAATCTTTTTCAGTAACGAAGTTTTCATTTTTCACAATATTGAAAAGAGAATCCTTAAACTGATACATATTACAGATATTTTTTAATTTATTGACAACATAATCTAAGAGCAGTTAACATATATCCATCATAGATAGTATCCCGATATCGATCCATATTGCAGAGTGCAGGTTCACCGCAACTGAATGCTTAAAGTTACTTGGCAGAGGTACTGCTACAAATGCAGGCGGAATATTAAAGACGGGGCTGGCTAGCAACGAGAATCCAAGACTTCGAATACTACCACTGGCTCTATGTCATCCCACTCCAAAGTTCAAAATGGTTCATATGGCTCTGAGCACTATGGGACTTAACGTCTGAGTTCATCAGTCCCCTAGAACTTAGAACTACTTAAACCTAACTAACCTAAGGACATCACACACATCCATGCCCGAGGCGGGATTCGAACCTGTGACTGTGGCAGTCGGGCGGGTCCAGACTGTAGCCCTAGAGCCGCTCGGCCACCTCGGCCGGCCATCTCACTCCAAGTCAGAGCTGTTGGGCTATATATAACAGTATAGTATCGTGGTATACTGGCCCAGACTTGAGATACCGAGAAAGATTCTATGACTTCAGAATCCAAGTTCAGGAATACTCGAAAAGTACAGGAAAATGGGCTATAATAGTTCGTTTGACAACATAACTGAAGAGTGGTTAAGATATATCACTCATAGACAATCTCTCCATAGCGATCCATGTTGCAGAGTACAAGTTCCACAATTCACCACAACTAAATGCTTAAAGTTGCCTGTCAGTGACACATCCCTTAAGATGGCAGCAAATGAATAACAGCCCAACATATGCACTCTACTCCAGTTCGTTCCAGGTGCATACTGCTAAGCATTTTATGGCAGATAACGCTTCTGACGACAGTGTACAGGATTTCTAGTTCTATCAACGTTCAGTAGATTTAGTTACGTTCAGGTCAACTACCAGACCCACTATATTTGTCTTTCCACCTACTAGCAGACAATTCCATTACCTGCAAAGATCATACATATAAAACCAATACGCCACAAGTCGCAGAATAGCGCGTGGTGGAGGATACATCGCACCACATTATTGACTGTCCTTCTACCCACTCTCATGTTCTGATCGAGTTAAAAAAAAATAATAAAAATGATAAAAAAAAAGATTCTCTATATACTTCCACACCTACCCTAATCCACCCTTATGCTTCCAGCGAAAATAAGTCGTCCCTCTCAGAGATTTTTTTCCTGTTATGTATTCGAGTCAAGTACGTCAACCTATACGACGCTAGCAGCTTTCACAAGCTGCTTTTGCTTAGGGCGAAACGATGCTTTTTTTAACCCCCAGAAGACTGCATGCCTTGACACTATGGAGACATATGTCAATTCCACACTTCGACACTAAGAAAATCACGATTCTTCAACACAAGTCAGGAGATACTAACATCACAATGTAATTATAGTTATCATATCAAGAGCAGACCGAAGTGTGATTAACGTAGGAAAAAACAAGAAAATAATGCTTTTTAACGATTGTGCATTCCTCTTTATAATGTGTATTAAAAAAGTATAAAAACTACATCATGAAATAATAGTATATCTTACAACATCGTTGGCTTCATTAAAAATGCTCTTACTGTAGCTAAAATAGGTCACTGACATACAACACATGAGGAAAGGGTAGATATGCATTTAATTCAAGCAAGAGGGGTCGCACCAAGATGACCGCCGAATGAGATCACAGGTATTTTCTTCGTCCGCTAAAAGAACTTGTTTAAGAGGAAACAGTGTCAAATTTAATTTTTCTTTGTTTTGTATGCTTTCTGTTGTGTCCGTTCTTGTCACACAACTGAATATTAGCGTCCCAACACAGCTTGTTCTTGAAAAAAACTTATTCTTTAGTTGAAGTCCCGATAATCTCGACATAACTCGAAATTTTGCGTGACATAAACAGAAAAAATTCTATTCACGTTTTCTTGATAGAGCAAATTTCGTTTAAAAAAGACAGCTACTAGTTTCATCAGTGTCTACTGTCGCAACAACAGTGTAATTAATCGTTTCTAAATCGTATTTAACTAACACATTTCGTATTGTTTACTAGTGAGATAGCCGCGATATAGGTCTAAATTTTCCGAGTTATAAACGTTTAAAAACCTGACCAAACACGCCTGATAACGTAAATTCTCTAAAAGCAAAGTAATTACAAATTCATTCTTCTGTCATTGTGTCTCTAAATCAGTACAAAAACAACAACCACAGCACATAAGAACTTTGTGTCGTTTTTTGTTTACACACAGCCAATCTCGCGTCCCTGACAAATTTAAAACATTCTTTAAACTTAATTATTCTTTAGATACTGACCATGAGTGAGAAATGTGGGAGCTGTTATAGGGTAGTGAGAAGAGGGATTTGTTGCCAATCTTGTAGGAAATATTTTCACTGGGGGGGGGGGGGGGGATGCGGTGGGGAGAATGTTGGGAGAACAGAAGAGGTTCTCTCCTGGAACTGCAGAGTATGCAGTAGGAGCATTTTGATTGGGGAACAGGAAAGGAAAATCTGTGCCCTTCAGGCACAGTTGGAGGAAGCAAGGAAGGTACTCATAAGGATCGTGGGAGATAGGGGGGAGGAGGGTGGTTGGGAACTGGCAGCTGGTAGGAGGATAGGAAGAAAGAGAACGCGATCTGACAGTTTTATCATCAACACCAAAAAAGATATCTACCGCTGCCAGAGTTAAGTGGAGAAGAGCCTCATGTAGAACAAAGAGCAAGAAATGTGCAGCACACTTCAACTGAGGCCAAGAAGTGTTAAGAAGAAGAAAGTGCTGCTGCTAGGTAGTAGCCATGGGCGAGGTGTAGGCCCTATGTTACAGGAAAGTTTAGGGGCAGCGTACCAGGCCACCAGTATCTTCAAGCCAAATGCAGGGCTAAGTCATGCGATAGAGGACCTAGGGTCTTTATGTAAGGACTTTACAAAAGAGGACCATGTAGTGATAGTGAGTAGTGTGGGAAACAGTTTGGACAGGGATGGGGCATATGACATACGTGGTGACCTGGACAAGACAGCTTCCCTAACTCATGGCACCAATGTACACTTTGTTGAGTTGTTCAGGCGTCATGATCGACCACACCTTGATGGAGCTGTGAGGTGAATCAATGTGGGGTTAGGGATGGCTCTGAGGACAGCCAACTTTGCCCATGTTTTTCTGGTGCCCGTCAGGACTATCAACAAATGGGGTTTCACTGGGCATGGCCTACACCTAAACAGGACTGGGAAGGGAAGATTGGTACAGCTGATTCATGAATGTATGGGGCATGGATCTTGGGCCACACATGGTCAAATACCTGTTGTCATAGGTACGAAAAGTAGGTTCTTTTTAGGATCAGTGCAGACAACATTTTCCCCTGCCTAACGAGTATCTCCAACAGTTTAAAAAATACTGAAACAATCACTCATAAGACAGATTTTAACACTTCAAGTATCACACATACCAGATGTCACAAAGAAAAACTAACCATTGGAAAGAGTAACATGGGGCAGTTCACAGACTTAACAATCCTCCATCAAAACATGCAATAAATAAAAAATAAAATACAACTATTAGAAGTTGAGCACCAATCTTTGAACTGCAGAGTAGTTTGTATTACTGAGCACTGGTGTAGAGACACAGAAATCGAACATGTAGTACTATCATTATATGAAAGGGCAAACTCTTACTGCAGAACTATTTCAAGAAGTGGAGGATCATACATTTATTTCAGAAAAGGAACACAGTTCAAATCAAGACATGACCTCAGTGCAGTAAGTGAAGACAAGCACTTTGAGATATCAGCTATTGAATTAACAGGGCTTGATATCACCAAGAAATTAATGATTTTGTGTGTGTGTATAGACCTCCCATTGGTAGTGTAGACACTTTTTTCAATAAATTAACAGAAGTTCTAGATAAAGTCTCAAGTACAAAGGTCAACATAATTGTGTGTGGGGACATTAACACAACGCTAATATCATAAATGAATCCAGCAGCACCTTCATAAACATCCTTCAAAGTTTTGGAATGTCCCTATTGGTCAATAGTGCAACAAGGATTACTACAATGACTGCATCAGTAATTGAACATGTGGCCACAAATATGGACAGGGAAAAATGTGATTTAGCTGTAAAAAATCACGGACTATCAGACCACCTCTGTCAAATAACAACAGTAAAATCTGACATAGAATCATTCCCTATACCACAAGCCGTCAAATGACATCTATCAGAAATGAAAAAAAAGATTTTTCAAAAGAACTAGAAAAACAAAGCTGGGATGAAGTGTATAAGGAAACCAATGTGAATATGAAACTCTCTAAATTTTCCACATTGTTTAAATCGAACTTTGAAAAGGCATTTCCAAAAGTATGCATATCTGTATCAACATCTCACAAAAACAGATGTATAACAGCAGGTATTAAAAAGTCCTCCCAAACACTTCAACACTTCAGTTCCATGAAAAAGATGATCCAGAATTCTTAAATTTCTATCATAGATACAAAGAGATCTATAGGAAGGTGCTGATTTCTGCAAAAAATTCACTTAATGACAAAATAATATATAATGCAGAGAATAAAAGCAAAGCATTCTGGGATGTTATAAAAAAGGAAATGGGGAGAGGCAAACAAATGCAGAATAACATACTGCTGAGAGAGGGGGATAAGGTAATAAATGATCCACAACACTTAGCAAACTATGTAAATGAGCATTTTTCAAGTACTGCAGAGAAGTTACAGCAAAAATTCCCCAAAACAAATATAACAACTGTAAATAATGTTGCACTAAATACAATGATGTTACTTCCAACCACAGAGAATGAAGTCAATAAAACTGTTCAAAAACTAAAAAATAAAAAGTCAGTAGGCTTAGAAGAAGTACCAGTGTGTGTACTGAAACAATGCATAGGGATTATACAAGGCCCTTAACAAATATAATAAATGAATCCTTCACATCAGGGACATTTCCAGAGCAGTTAAAGCAGGCAAGAGTTGTACCTTTGCTTGAGAAAGGTAATGCAGAAGACAGAAAATTACCAGCCCATTTTTCTGCTGTCACCTTTCTCAAAAATAATAGAAGCAATTATAAATTACAGATTAATGAATTACCTGAATAAATACAAACTTTTAAGGAAATCACAGTTTGGTTTCCGAAGTAGCAAAAATATGGAGTCAGCCACAGTAGAATTCACAAAAGTTGTACTTGTTGCTCTTGATAAAGATGAGTGTGTCACAGGCATATTTTTGGATCTTTCTAAGATCTTGGGTAAAGTTGACTACAAGATTTTATTCATTAAATTAGAAGCATTAGGAATAAGAGGGCTAGCTAATGACTGGTTTCGATCATACCTAGTAGATCGGGTACAAAAAGTAGAGATAACATGTACTTCAAATAGATCTAAACATTTACTAAAACATTTATCAGAACCAAAATACATTAATATAGGGGTTCTGCAAAGTAGCATATTAGAACAAACACTATTCCTGATATATATCAATGACTTTCCCAGTAGTGTTACTCATGGTAAAAAAATTCTCTTCCTTGCTGACAGCAATATTATAGTCACTGAGAAAACAAGAGAACTCCTTGCTGAGAAAGCAAATGAAACTGTCAAGGAAGTTTATGATTGGTCAATAAGCAATAAAGTGACATTGAACATAAAGAAAACTAATGCCATGAATTTCACTTTGAAGAGAAAAAAATGACAGTTTTACATTAAATATAGATGGCACCTCTATAGACTGTGTACCAAACGCAAAATTTCTAGGAATGAATTCCACATAATACTTACCCCCAAGCTATGCTTAGCACAATATTAACACCTCTTCCACTTTCTGAGCTCAACATCTCACTCATTGTGGAGGGATGCTGACTCAGCTTTTCAGGGTAGCAAATGGGAAGTTGTGGTATAGAAAATCGCCCAGATGTCACCAGTGTGTGTGTGTGTGTGTGTGTGTGTGTGTGTGTGTGTGTGTGTGTGTGTATGTGTGTGTGTGCGGCATTCGCTCCTCGGTCACCTCAGCCATAATTCATTACTGTGTTATGAAACAATGTGCATATAGTGTGTGCAGTGACTGATAGTGAGATATGAGTGAACAGTGTGGCATTACATTATTTAATAAGTTATCTGTAAAAAAAGTATTGTATACCAGGAGTAAATCTAATGATTGTCTTTAACTAGAAGTCTGTAAATACATGTGTATACGAAACAGCTTATTTTAAATTGGTCTAAACTTGTAAATACTTTGACATGTCCTACATCCTTGTCAAAGAGATCTACGGATGAATAAAGCCACTACTACTACTTCTACTACTACTACTACTACTAGCAATATGTCTGCAGGAAAAGAATAGTACTCCCACTTATTCTTGGTAGCAGGTTTTCCACAGGTGAGCCCTGTCAGAAGTTCTAACAGTTCGTTAAGTACAACCTTTGCAGTAATTTGTACATCTCTCTTCTCAAAGATATTATCCAAAAAATCCCTACCGCTTGCAAGAAGCACAAACTAGCACTTGGGAAACCGCACAGCTTGTTCAACCCATGGGTTATTCGTTTCATGAGAGTATTTCAACCTTCCACCACAATGGAAATGCACGGTTTCATCTCCTTCACTCCAGCTTCACATAGTTTGTCAAGAATAGAGCATTCTCGCTAACTCCTACCACACTGCACATCAAGCAGGCATAGGGTGGCAGCGAATAGCGTTCGGCACTTCCACACAACCAACGAGTTCGGCGCGTGTTTTACAACACACGGGGAACACTCCGCTCCCATGAAAGATGCCACTGTACCACAATGCGTATAATTACGTTTTTTCTTCCGCGATCTTTAGCACTGTATATTGCGATGTTTTTAACTATAGTGTTTTCGCGATATGCATGATTTACCGTCAATTTATATGCACATGGTCAGTGTAAAGTGGTGTCAGTCCAGTTTTCCGCGATTTTTCATGATTATTTTTACCTGTAATGATGTTTTTAACTATCATTTTTTCGTGATACGTATGATTTTCCGTCAAAAAGACCTCTGTTTTACCATATACGTCGGAACTGATTATATTTAATGATACGATTGCGACCTGTAGCAGTGTAATTACATGCACTGAGTGTTTACCTAGATTATGGGAATCTCGTAGCTGTATTGCCCGTGTAATCGGAAAAAACAACCTATTAGCATGTTTAATTATTTTTAACAGGCCAATAATTTTTTGAAGTATTTTATAACGCTTGCACCTTCCAAAATTATACAAACAACAGATAATGAGCAGCACTTCCTGCCGAATAAGGAGATCCACAGCACCATCTCCACCAAACTGATTAAATAAAGAACACGCAAATTGAATTTTATATATAAACAATATATCCCCTGCATTGTAATTGACATTGATTTCAGTTTCATGTCGGGAGATCCTTCCTGTCCAACAGATCAGCACAGACTTAACGATTTAGCCCACTAATTTTTTTCCAGAGGGAAGGGGAGGGAGAGATCAAGGGGGAATGAGGAGGGTTGGAGATTATCCAGAGGGAGGGGGCAGAACTCTCCAATGGGCTAGGGATATCCCAGATGGGGAGGAGGGTTATTAACTAATAAATTTAATTGATTAATTAATTTGGTATCAATTTCATATCAAAGTAGTGCAGAACCGCCCTTATTCCTCTACTAAAGCTTTTATCCCATGTGACCATGTGGGAATGTTTAGCACACTCTACGACAAAAAATGTCGCATCACAAAGGTATTATCCGAATCGTACGGAAATGATTATGTGTGGTGCACATGTACAGAAAAAAAAGGATTAAAATTTCAGAACTACTGCATGATTTATTTAAGAGAATGAGGTTCATAAATTGAGCTAGTCAATAGCGCATTGTATAACTGCATAGGCTTCCTCGGCCAGAGTCAGTCGACATGAAAGTTTTCTGGGTATGGTACCATGTCATAATGTATAAAATTATTGCTGTTGGAGAAAGCAACGTTTCGGCCATGCTTGCAGCGGCCTTCTTTTGGGTCTACTGGTGTGTTCTAACTATGCAGTGTCCCTTATATTTTGTTGTAACTGTTCACTGCGCATGTCATTACATCATAATTTTAAAAAGATAGTTCGTTTCACTGGTCACTTAAGGAAGAAGGAGAGGGAGCTTTATTTTAATAGGTTATTGCAGTGGGGGGAGAGCGTAACCTGTGTTGTCTATTGGCTCTGTATGTGTTATGTGCCATGATTGGTAGTCACCGTCGAATGAGAAGTTGGCTGCTGTTTACCAACTGCTGGGCGTCGGCCGCGCGGCGGTAGCTACTCGCCCGTAGTGCTCGAGCCTCATGTTGACAGTGCAGTCTGTTGGGCTCTGATTGCTGGCATCCAAGATGGGGCAAGCCTGAGTCCATCCTCTCTATTCATGTTATTGGGGTGTTTAAGCATTTCGATGGCCTCTCTGATTTTGCGTCTCGTCATAACCGGCTGCTTGGCCAACACACAGGCTTCGCTGAATTTTATTTCTTTTCCGTAGTCTTGCTGGTGTTCTACCACTGCAGATTTGTTGTGTTGCCCTAGACGAATATAGCGCTCGTGTTCCCGAATGCGTGTTGCTATTGGCCTGCCAGTCTCGCCGACGCATGCCTCTCCACATTCGCGTTCCACCTTGTACACGACTGCAGTGTGTGATGCATCCACTTTGTCCTTAGTGGAGCCTAGTATGGCCTTTGTAGTCTGGTCCCTTCAACCCCCACAAACCAACCAAACCAGCCTAGTACGTCCTGGATCCTGTGACCACTATAGAAGACAGGCTGCACCCCAACCCGGCGAAGGTGTTTGCCGATTTGGTCAGTAACATTTTTCATATAAGTAAGTGCACTGTTGGCTGCAGTTTGTCTATTTATTGCTTATCTTGCTAACTTGTGTTAGTCGACAAGGCTGTGTGGATCGACTTATGGTTGTAGCCATTGGCTGGAAACGTGCGTAGCCTTTTAAGCTTAGGTGTTATGTTTTGAGCATCACTTCGGCATTGCACATGGATTGCCAAAGAACGGATGACCGAGTTCTTCTGTGCTGGGTGGTGGTAGGATTTGGGGTGCAGATACCTGTTTGTATGTGTAGGCTTGTGATATACTCTGTGCCCCAGTGTGCCCTCCGTTGTCCTGTATACTTCGACGTCTAGAAATAGAATTGCACCATTCTTCTCTACTTAGAGCGTGAACTGTATCTTTCTGTGCAAGTTGTTCAAATATTCGTGAAACTTGTGTAGCTCCGTTTCACCATGAGGCAATATAGCGAACAAGTCGTCCATGTATCTGAACCAGCAATGTGGGCATAAAGGAGCTGAACCAAGGGCCGTTGCTTCAAAGGCTTCCATGAATATGTCAGCTGCCAGTGGAGATAGCAGAGACCTCATTGCTATGCCGTCTGTCTGCTCATAGTGTTTTCCTTGCCATTTGAAGTACTCTCCTGCCACTGGCAATTACAATGGCACATCCACAACATGCTTACTGCACAGAAACGCCGTGCTTGGCGACAGACTTGTACACAACTCAACACCACGCTCCCAATAAACTCTTCCAAGTATTGGCCTGCTTTCCACCGCCTTACTGGGAACTGCCCTACCTCTCAGTACTCTCTCCTCCTTGGTGAACATCCCTTCCTGACAACCTCAGTAAGGCCAACCACTTTGCCTCTCACCTATCCGATGTTTTTCCCATTCCAGATGATCCCCAATTTGATTATTCCCTCTGTCCTGACGCCATCGACCGTACGGATACCCCTGTTCCTCCCCTTGCTCCTAGCTTCCAGTACTTGGGCCACACACAACCATCTCAACTTAACACTCACATCACTGCACAGGACATCACCCTCACACTCCACACTAAACGCAAAACTGCTCCCGGCCACGACCACATTACCTACCGCCACCTCAAACACTGCCCTCCCTCCTTCCTTGCAGTCCTTGCCACCCTCTACAACGTAATCCTTGCCACTGGCTTCTGCCCCAACCTGTGGAAAACCTCCCGTATCCTGATGTTCTCCAAACCCAACAAGCCTCCATCTGATGCCTCTCCCTATCGCCCTACATGTCTCACCTCGGTATTCAGTAAGCTCCTTGAATCCATCCTTACCCAGCACATCCATCAGCACCTCCACCGACACCACCTCCTCCCCAACACCCAATGCGACCTTAGACCTTCCTTCTGTGCTGATGACCAACTCGTACACCTCACTCATCTCCTCTCCATCCAGCTTAACTCCGGTCGCTCCGTCATTATTGTCTCCCTCGACCTAGGAAAGGCCTACAACCGTGTCTGGCATCTCGTTCTCCTGTTTAAACTCCAGACCTACGTCCTTCCTATCAACTATGTCCATCTGATTGCCTCCTTCCTCTCCCGCCGCCCCTCCTATGTTACCATTGAATGCCGATTCCCACACCTTCTACCCCTCCGTGGGTGTGCCCCAGGGCTCTGTCCTCTCCCCTCTCCTCTACCTCCTGTACACAGCCGATATGTCCCAACCCCCCCACTCCAGTACACCTCCTGCAGTATGCTGATGACACCGCCTTCCTTGCCCTTGCTCCTACCCTTCCACGGTCCCAACGCCTTCTTCAGAATCACCTTGACCTTTTTGTCGCATCTTGTAACCAGTGGCTCCTGAAAATCAATCCTTCCATGACCCAGGCAGTCATCATAGGTCACACCACTAGCTCCTTCCGGCTCCTTGATTTCTCCCTTACCATCTGCACCTGTTCTGTCTGCCTCTCCCCCACCCTCACCTACATTGGCCTCACCATTGACCTTCACCTCACCTGGATCCCTCATCTCCGCTCTATCCAATCCATAGCCCACAACTGCTCAAAAATGGTTCAAATGGCTCTGAGCACTATGGGACTCAACATCTTAGGTCATAAGTCCCCTAGAACTTAGAACTACTTAAACCTAACTAACCTAAGGACATCACACACACCCATGCCCGAGGCAGGATTCGAACCTGCGACCGTAGCAGTCCCGCGGTTCCAGACTGCAGCGCCAGAACCGCTAGACCACCGCGGCCGGCCCCACAACTGCCTCCGACTCCTTAAACTCCTCTCTGGCCAGACATGTGGGTTCAACCCCTCTACCATCCTCTACACCTACAAATCCTTAATCTGTCCCATCCTCTGTTATGCCAGTCCCGCCTGGATATCTGTCTCCCTCCAGATCCTCAAGCACCATGCACTATGCCTCGCCTTCCATATACCCCTCCCGTCTCCCATGCAGATCCTCTATGGCCTGATTTCCTTTCCCTCATCTGCTCCTTTTCCTCGAACATATCCGCATCTCTACACCTGCCACCACCCCTCATCCCCTGGTTGTTCCTCTCCTCTCCAACCCCTGCCCCCTGCTGTGCCTTCACCATTGTGTTCCCCCTACCCTTCACCTCTACACCCTTCATCTCCTTTCCCAAGGTGGCTTCCGTCGACTCCTCCTCCCGGATGATGCCCTCTCTCCCTCCATTTATCCCTCCTATCAACGCAGATCCTCACCTCCCTCTCCCTTCCTCTGTCCTTTCCCTGGGCTCCCTCTTTCCCCCCTTCCATTCTGTTTTTTCCCCACCTACCCTCTCTCTGCCTCCCTTCTTTTCCTCCAAGCCCTTTTTGCTCTCCCCTCCACTGCCTTTCACACTCCTTCTCGCATCTCCCCAGCCCCCCCTTTTCTATGTCCCCTCCCTCCATCGGCTCCACCTTTTTTTCTTTTCCTCTCCTTCACCCTTTTCCCCCTCATAGGTCCGGGTCCTCCCCCCCCCCCCCCATCTGCAATCGTGTCACCTACATAGTGCTGTTATGAGTGAGTGTTCAGAGTTGTGCGTCCCCTGTCAGTGTTGTGAACAGCCACCATACTGTCGCTAGTTGTGTTTTTTATCTCGTGTGAACAGAAACCAGACTGTCGCCATGTTTATTAATTGTGCCTGTCTCCTTGTTGTGTAGCTTTATCCGCATCGTCACTGCAGTGTTTTTATATTTTAAATTCCACAACTTTCCGCCATTTTACAGTTTTTTGAAATGTCACCGTTTTATCACCTGTTTTTCTTGTTTTTTTATATTCTCATTACGTTTTTCAACTTTTCTGTAGGCTGTAGAGTAGCATATTACGCTGCTGCCAGCCTGCCCCCCTCTGGGTACCATACCCAGAAAACTTTTTGTCAATAGCGCGTCGGTCCACCTCTGAACTTTATGCAAGCAGTTATTCGGCTTGGTACTGATTGACAAAAGCTTTTGGATGTCTTCCTGAGGTATATCGCGCCAAATTATGTCCAATTGGACAAATATATCGTCAAAATCCGGAGATGATTGGAGGATCCTGCCCATAATACTCCAACGTTCTCAATTAGGGACAGATCTGGCGACCTTGTTGGCGAAGAAGGGATTTGGCAAGTGCGAACACAAGCAGTAGAAACTCTCGACGTGTGCAGGCGGGCATTATCTTCCTGAAATATAACCCCAAGAAGGCTTGCTATGAAGGCAAAACAGAGCATAGAATATCGTCGGCGTACCGCTGAGCTGTAAGGATGCCGTGAATGACGACCAATTGGGTCCTGCTATGAAAAAGAGTGGCAGCCCAGACCGATTACCAGTTGGGTCCTGTTATGAAAAAAAGTGGCAGCCCAAACAATCACTCCTCGTTGTCAGGCTGTACAGCGAGCGATAGTCAGGGTGGTATTACACTGAGTCCGAGCCATTTCCAGACACATCTTCAGCCTGGACTTCCAATGACTGGAGTAGAATTGTCTTCAGTGATGAGTCCTACTTCGAACTGAGCCCTGGTGATCAGCAAAGATGTGACTAGAGACATCTGGGACATTTCATAGCAGAATCCCTTTTGTTGTTATCTGTGGCACACTTACTGCACAGAGGTACGTCGACAATATTCTACACCCAATTGTGGTGACCTTCATGCTAAGTCATCTTGGGCTTATATTTCAGCAAGATAACGCTCACCCGAACCCGAACACGGCGAGTGTTTCTACTGCTTGTCTTCGCCTTGCCAAACCCTACCTTGACCAGCGAGGTTGCCGAATCTCTCCCCAACTGAGAACGTTTGAAGCATTATGGGCAGGGCCCTTCAACCATTTCAGGATTTTGACAATCTATAGCACCAATTGGGCAGATGGCGCGATATCCCTCAGGAGGACACCCAATGACTCTATCAATCAATGCCAAGCCGAATAACTGCTTGCGTAAGGGCCTTAGGTGGACCAATGGTTTATTGCTCAATTTGTAAAGCTCTTTCCCTTGAACAAATCATCATTTTTTTCTGAAACTGTAATCGTTTGTTTGTTACATGTACATCACATTCACCGATTTCTGTTCCATTCAGATAGTTCCTTCTTAGTTTATTTTTTATTTTTTTATTTTTATTATTATTTTTTTCTTAGATTGTATATAGACTCACAAGTCACAGCCATTCAGCAATATTCCCAATGGGACAGTTTATTCGACTGGTTGGAAATTACGAGCGATCAGAGATCTATCGCTGCGATTTACCTGAATGTACTCACGCTCAGCGGTCTGCAGGCGTTCTAGGATGTGGTCCTTTGTTCTCTTCATCCGCAGAAATTTCTGACACAGATTGTATATTGTGTGGTCTTTATGTTTCAGAGCGATTTTTAGGCGGGAATTTTCTGACTGAAGCCTGCGAAGCTTAAACAGAAAACAATATGCAACACTATGAAAAAATTTTGAACATACACAATTGTTTTTATTATTGAAGCTTAAATGTGAGGCGATTAATGATGTTAGAGAAACGTCTCACTAAGTTAGAGAACCTGTTTAACTCTTCTAGTTAGAGAACCTATTTAACACTTTTACCCATGCACACATACAGAGCGAGTTAATAGTAATTACTTCAAATTTTTAAAGCAATACGTAATGACTAGCATCCTGTATATTGATGTCAGTAGAAACAAATAGAAGAAAAGCGTACTTACTTCTCTTTCGCTAAATTTACGTTGAAGGGGACTATCACCCATGGATTTTGAACGTCGAATTCGTTCTGCCTTACATTCATTCATTTCCTTACAGTATAACTGCTTCTGCTCCAAATAAAATTCTCTTTCCTCACTCAGTTGATCTAAGGAAAGCATAAAATTGAGATGATGTTTTGTAATGTATCTGCATTTCTTCAAATATACAGGGTGTTGCAAAAAGGAACGGCCAAACTTTCAGGAAACATTCCTCACAGACAAATAAAGAAAAGATGTTATGTGGACATGTGTCCGGAAACGCTTAATTTTCATGTTAGAGCTCATTTTAGTTTCGTCAGTATGTACTGTACTTCCTCGATTCACCGCCAGTTGGCCCAATTGAAGGAAGGTAATGTTGACTTGGGTGCTTGTGTTGACATGCGACTCATTGCTCTACAGTACTAGCATCAAGCACATCAGTATGTAGAATCAACAGGTTAGTGTTAATCACGAACGTGGTTTTGCAGTCAGTGCAATGTTTACAAATGCGGAGTTGGTAGATGCCCATTTGATGTATGGATTAGCCGTGGCGCGGTATGTTTGTATCGAGACAGATTTCCAGAACGAAGGTGTCCCGACAGGAAGACGTTCGAAGCAATTGATGGGCGTCTTAGGGAGCACGGAACATTCCAGCGTATGACTCGCGACTGGGGAAGACCTAGAACGACGAGGACACCTGCAATGGACGAGGCAATTCTTCGTGCAGTTGACGATAACCCTAATGTCAGCGTCAGAGAAGTTGCTGCTGTACAAGGTAACGTTGACCACGTCACTGTATGGAGAGTGCTACGGGAGAACCAGTTGTTTCCGTATCATGTACAGCGTGTGCAGACACTATCAGCAGCAGATTGGCCTCCACGGATACACTTCTGCGAATGGTTCATCCAACAATGTGTCAATCCTCATTTCAGGGCAAATGTTCTCTTTACGTATGAGGCTTCATTCCAACGTGATCAAATTGTAAATTTTCACAATCAACATGTGTGGGCTGACGAGAATCCGCACGCTATTGTGCAATCACGTCATCAACACAGATTTTCTGTGAACGTTTGGGCAGGCATTGTTGGTGATGTCTTGATTGGGCCCCATGTTCTTCCACCTACGCTCAATGGAGCACGTTATCATGATTTCATACTGGATACTCTACCTGTGCTGCTAGAACATGTGCCATTACAAGTACGACACAACATGTGGTTCATGCACGATGAAGCTCCTGCACATTTCAGTTGAAGTGTTCGTACGCTTCTCAACAACAGATTCGGTGACCGATGGATTGGTAGAGGCAGACCAATTCCATGGCCTCCACGCTCTCCTGACCTCAACCCTCTTGACTTTCATTTATGGGGGCATTTGAAAGCTCTTGTCTACACAACCCCGGTACCAAATGTAGAGACTCTTCGTGCTCGTATTGAGGATGGCTGTGATACAATACGCCATTCTCCAGGGCTGCATCAGCGCATCAGGGATTCCATGCGACGGAGGGTGGATGCATGTATCCTCGCTAACGGAGGACATTTTGAACATTTCCTGTAACAAAGTGCTTGAAGTCACGCTGGTACGTTCTGTTGCTGTGTGTTTCCATTCCATGATTAATGTGATTTGAAGAGATGTAATAAAATGAGCTCTAACATGGAAAGTAATCGTTTCCGGACACATGTCCACATAACATATTTTCTTTCTTTGCGTGTGAAGAATGTTTCCTGAAAGTTTGGCCGTACCTTTTTGTAACCCTCTGTATTATAAAATTTAAAACACATTATGTGATCAAAGGTATCTGGACACTCCCAGAAACATAGGTTTTTTATGTTAGGTGTATTGTGCTGCCACCTACTGCCAGGTGCTCTGTATCAGCGATCTCCGTAGTCATTAGACATCGTGAGAGAGCAGAATGGGGTACTCCAGAGAACTCACGGACTTCGAATGTGGTCAGGTGATTGGGTGTCACTTGTGTCATACGTCTGTACGCGAGATTTCCACACTCCTAAACATCCCTAGGTTTACTGTTTCCGATGTGATAGTGAAGTGGGAACGTGAAGGGACTCATACAGCACAAAAGCGTACAAGCCGACCACGTCTGCTGACCGACAGACACCGCCGACAGTTGAAGAGGGTCGTAATGTGTAATAGGCAGACATCATCCAGACCATCACACAGAAATTCCAAACTGCATCAGGATCCATCGCAAGAACTATGACAGAGAGGCGGGAGGTGAGAAACTTGGATTTCGTGGTCGAGCGGGTGCTAATGAGCCATACATCACGCCACTAAACACCAAACGACGCCTCGCTTGGTGTAAGGAGTGTAAATATTGGACAATTGAACAGTGGAAAACCGTTGTGTGGAGTCGCGAATAACGGTACACAATGTGACGATCCGATGGCAGGGTGTGGGTATGGCGAATGCCCGGTGAACGTCATGTGCCAGCATGTGTAGTTCCAATAGTAAAATTCGGAGGCGTTGGTGTTATGGTGTGGTGGTGTTTTTCATGGAGAGGGCTTGAACCCCTTGTTGTTTTGCGTGACACTATCACAGCACAGGCGTACATAGATGTTTTAAACACCTTCTTGCTTCCCATTGTTGAAGAGCAATTCGGAGATGGTGATTGCTTCTTTCAACACGATCGAGCACCTGTTCATAATGCACGGCCTGTGGCGGAGTGGTTACACGACATTAACATCCCTGTAATGGACTGGCCTACACAGAGTCCTGACCTGAATCTCATACAACTCCTTTGAGATATTTTGTAACCGACCGACATCGATACCTCTCCTCAGTGCAGCACTGTGTCAAGAATGGGCTGCCGTTTCCCAAGAAAGCTTCCAGCACCTGATTGAATGTGTGCCTGTGAGAGTGGAAGCTGTCATCAAGGTTAAGGGTGGGCCAACACCATACTGAATTCCAGCATTACCGATGGAGGACGCCACGAACTTGTAATTTTCAGCCAGGTGTCCGGATACTTTAGATCACAAATGTTGTATGTGGCTATTAGCTAAACAGAGATACTGCAAGTACAGTGTTATTTCTTAGCTTTGTAGGTGCGAAGTATTAATGCACTGTTATACATAGGCACTGCAGAAAGTAACTCACACATGTCGTCCCATGCTAAGACCATTGCACCACAAGAGTGCCGCATTGTCAGTACAGCAGAATTCTGTGTGTTGTGCAGACAGTTCTGCTGTGGTACAGATAACCAGTGCATCACAGTGCGGGCAAATTAAAACGTACCCCAAAGTTGAAGTATAAAGTACAGCACGATTCGTGTGATCAAAATGTCTAAATTGTACACAGATACACTGTGAAGGTCTTGGCAGTGTGTGCACGAAAAAATGCAGTGTCGCGACCAGCCATAGGGGAATGGTGCCAACAATTTGATCAAGGCTGTACAGACGTGGATGATGGTGGTCGGGAAGGAAGGAAGTTCGTGCACTACCCAATATCCATTTTTCGGCAAGCTGCAAGAGCATATGGGGGGTGGGAGATTTTCCAATGATGAGGACGTCCACACAGCTGTTCGTTCAGACAGTTGTTCACAGAGAGTTGTTGTCTATGTTAAAAAATAATGCTGTGCATCTTTGTCACTTTGAATTGTTGTGCAGCGTTCAATAAAAGTTACTTGGCCTGCAATGACAATGTGTATCTCACCTTTTGAAGTCACCTTGTAACCTGAATAGCCGTGTTTCTCTCTGCATATACTGTCACATGTTTTAGGTTGATGCCTCATAAATCAATAAATTTGACGAACACAAATATTTTAAGAGTTTATTAATTTTTCTTAGCATTCAATGGAACATCTGTGTCTGTGACACATGATCATGGTCGTTATATATATAACAAATGTCATTAAAACTGACAAACTGCAGTAAAGGATTCCTGGAACTGGAAAAAAAAGGTCCTATGAACTTACATCCAGAAATGAATCATTGTCACGATAGATGGTGCTGATGAATAACAGTTCCTCTAACCACATCCTGTATGTTCATTGTGTGTAGCAGGCTGAGTGATTGACACAGCATACAGTAAGCAGCAGAATGGTTTGGCTTTCATGCTGGGAACAAGCCGAGATGGTGTTTGTGTATGGTCAAGCTGATGGAAACGGTCGAGAGGGAGGACGGTTATACCAAAACAAGTACCCTCACAGAAACCAAACACATCACACAACATTTCAAGCCCTTTTTGGGCGTCTGTCTGATCATGGATCCTTTCAGACAGACGAATGCGCAGGAAGGCGGCAGACTGTGTATACACCAGATCAGAGGACTGGGTTCTGTGGGACATTGAGATGAACCCTAGGACAAGCTCCAGGCAAGTGGCCCGCAAACATGGTGTAAGTCAGAGTATGATTACGTGCATCCTGCATGACAAAAAATGGTTCAAATGGCACTGAGCACTATGGGACTTAACTTCTGAGGTCATCAGTCCCCTAGAACTTAGAACTACTTAAACCTAACTAACTTAAGGACATCACACACATCCATGCCCAAGGCAGGATTCGAACCTGCAACCGTAGCAGTCGCGCGGTTCCGGACTGAAGCGCTTAAAACCGCTCGGCCACCATGGCCAGCTTCTGCATGACAGCCACTACTATATCTATCACCTGCAATCCCAGAGCTGCATTGCATCCATATTACAGCAAATGTTCAAAGTGTTTAATATTTGCTGTGACGTGGATGCGATGCAGTTCTGCACAGTGTTCTGGGACAGTTTTCTGTCGTTGCATGAGTAGTATAACAAAGAGAGCACCCCTTCACATTGTATTGTTGCGAAACTTATCCAAGATGGTGGATCCAAGATGGCGGCGATAGATATGGAACTGTCGCAATGACGTCATGGCGGGAAGTTCAAACTTTGACGGGAAGATAGGTCAATTGGACTATCTCCACTAACCTAACTCCCTCACCTCCCCTCCCCCAGAAATTACAGGAAGTACAAATTCCAGAAGGACAATGCAACACACCATGGCTACTTCCACTAACCTAAGAAATTGGTGGGAAAATAGGTCACTTGGGCTACTTCCACTAACATAAGTCATCAGACCACCACCTCTTTCTAGGAATTGGCGGGAAAAGGACTAAGCCTATGCTGGATAGGATGGACATAAGTCTTTATTTTGCAGGCAGTCTTTATTTAAACAATTTGAGGCAGTAGCTCCATCCAGAGTGTTCACCAGGAAGTCTGGAGTCCAAATGACCTAGTGCACAGTACTGCCACCAGAGGGCGCTGTTGTCCCTCCCGTGATGTAATTCAAGATGGCAGGCTGGAGGGGAAAAATGATGGGAACAGGACTCGGCCTGTTCTGATCTGCTGGAGAGAGGAAGGAGTGTACTTTATTTATTTTGAAACAATTTATTTAGGGACGGATTTGAGATAGTATATTTATCACACTGATACAAAACTCTCACCCTGACATGCTTGAGGTCACAGTAAATAGTCTACAGATGTACAAACTAGTCCAAAATAATGCAGTACACTGATGTGCAGAGACGCAAACAACTCGTAAATTACCGAAATAATGCAGCACACAGCATACAGACACGCAAACTACTCGTAAATCACCGAAATAATGCATGTGTAACGCTATGCAAACATGCTCACAACGCTTGAACAACCGAAAATAATGGGGTGAACAAACATCATTGCTCGTAAAAAACGCGACGTATCAGCGAACTGTTCCAACGCACGCACGCACTTTGCAGGAGCCAGTCGGACGCAAGCCAGTGCCGGAGCATGAGCCATCACTCTCACGCCACTGCTAATGGCAGGTGAAAGTCGCTTCTACAGTTAGAATTCTTTGAGTGTTATACTGACGTCACAGGGCTAGGTGAATAAGAGGCAAGTCTCCCTCTGGGCCGCATGCACATGTTTACCGTTGCTGCCATGATATCTCTCCACCTGTCGATAGTGACGTCACAGGTTGCGCTATAGAAATCTGTTCCAGAAAAACAGTGACTGCTTTCTCCCTCACTGTCCTAACAGGTCATACAAGCTGCGTCAGCAGCACACGCATTTACTGCGGCTGACACATCACTGTGAAATGCTCGCATGGCAACTCTCCATCTAAAAGGTTTGCAATGTTATACTGATGTCACATGGCTATGTAAATGGGAGCCACGTCACCCTCTGGGCTGCGTGCATACATGTTTACTATTGCTGGCGCGATACCTCTCTACCTATGGATACTGACATCACAGGTCGCGCTATAGAAATCTGTTCCAATGCTTCCCAGAATAACATCGACTGCTTTTTCCCTTGCGATCCTAACAGGACAGCCTATCCATTACTTATCAACCCCTTCTTGGAATTGGTAAAGTGTCACAGAAATAGTTAACCGTCACTTTTGTTGTAGCATTCGTGACACCTCAGCTTCTGTAAATGGAAATTCTTGTCCTAACAGGACCTGTTAACGAAAATAGCCCAGATAACACCGATTGCATTCTTCCTGATGGTCCTAACGAGGCATTACATGTTACCCTTCCCGGTAATCGTAATATCCTGTTTTCAACATACGTCTAAGAAACGGTAAATTTCTCACTGATAAAAGCCTTCATAATGTATGTGCACGCTTGCGAAAACACCCTTAATCATAAAAGAATTCTTGTTACTTGGAGAGAGAGAGAGAGAGAGACGATGGTCGCATCAAGCCCTTCCAGAAACAGTGATGTTCCACAAAAGCTTCCTACTGGCTACACATTCAAATGAAGCTCCCTCAATGGTCGCCTGTGTCTATATATAAACCCACAACCAACAACCATCGTCCTCAGGCCGCTGCTGTCCGCCTTGTTGTGCGTTCCAGCGTGTCTGTGTGTTTGCTTGTTCTTTTCTCTCCACAATATGAAGAGAGGTAGGTGCAGCAACTCTTCAGAGTATCCCGGCAACAGGCTTAGAGTTATGGAGACAGAATTACCAAGTGAGTAAATAATTTCTATTTTGAGCGTAAATTTTCGTTTGTGTATGTTAAATTCGCCTTATTAATTCCGTCTTCTTGTTATAGAACAACTCCAGGATTTTGTCTTGCAGTGTGAGGAGAGACAGAAGGGGGCTGGACCGTGACAGACTCATGAAGTCCAGCCGGCCGGAGTGGCCGAGCGGTTAAAGGCGCTACAGTCTGGAACCGCACGACCGCTACTGTCGCAGGTTCGAATCCTGCCTCGGGCATGGATGTGTGTGATGTCCTTAGGTTAGTTAGGTTTAAGTAGTTCTAAGTTCTAGGGGACTTATGACTACAGCAGTTGAGTCCCATAGTGCTCAGAGCCATTTGAACCATTTTTCATGAAGTCCAGCCTCATGTGTTGGGTTCAAAGCCAGAATCATGTTGTGAGTATAATATTCATTGTAATTTGTTCTTGTATAGTAGCGAGTCAAAATTTTCTTATTTCATACTTTTTTTTTTTTGTTCCTCTAGCTCACTTGAAGCGAATACATACTGAACTGGAGGCAGAGCCAGTTCAAAATGGTTCAAATGGCTCTGAGCACTATGGGACTTAACTTCTGAGGTCATCAGTCCCCTAGAACTTAGGACTACTTAAACCTAACTAACGTAAGGACATAACACACATCCATGCCTGAGGCAGGATTCGAACCTCCGAACGTAGCGGTCGCGCAGTTCCAGACTGTAGCGCCTAGAACTGCTTGGCCACCCCGGCTGGCAGGCAGAGCTGGGGGTTGAAAACAACTATCTATAGCACCAGCAGCAATGCTACGTGGAATAGCCTCCAGTTGCGGATAACCAACATTGTGACGTTCCTGTGTAACTCGACATTCAAAATAAATAAAATTGTCTCGTCCTGTTACAGGAACAGCTCTAGAGGAGTTCGATTTGTTGGACAGGCAGCTGGAGGCTGTTCAGCAGATGCAGGAACAGCCTCCAGCAAATAATGAGATGCCCAAGCTGCATACTTGTAAGTTTTTTTTAAAAAAAGATTACGTTTGTACATGCCTCTAGTAGTCTAGGAAGCTTTTTTTCTGTAACAAATCGGTTTATCTATCTTGTTTGTTGTTGTTGTTGTAGGCGAGGCAGACCAATTGCCAGATTCTGATGAGGACAGAAAAAGGCGCTCTGATGTGGTCCACTTAGATGATGATGATGATGATGATGATGATGATGATGATCTTTTTGAGGGTGCAGTGGAGTTGCCCGATCAAGTGTTAATGCCCTGGAGCCAGAGCGAAGAGGGTAATTACTCACTCTGCTTATAACCATGTGATTATCAGAATTCTTTCTTTCACCACGCCAGCAGTGGTAAGCAATGTACTTAATTATTATTTATTTTATCTCTACTTCTACAGCGGTCGTGTCTCAGCAACCTCAACACGGTGTGGCGCGCATACCGGTGGCGGCTAAACTGTCTTCGTCACTAAAGTGGTTCCCGGTAAAGCACGACTCGTCTGTAACAGCGCCGCTACTCGCTGTGCAGTAAGCCGCCGCCACCACCGCCGCCCCGGCACCGCCGCTCTGGCGTCTGTGAGCCGAGCAATGAACCACCACCCCTCAACTTACCGGGTCGGGTCTACAACAGCATTGGGAACCATCGCCGCAGCCTGGCTGTTCCCGTCAATCTGACCCAGTAACACCACAATATCCTTCCCCGTCACCATCATCATCATCATCATATGAGCCTTGTCGGAATCGGCATAAGCGCAAGGTACGTGTATCTCACTGCATACCGACTTGCACCTCCCCAGCACCGTCATCAATGGGGTGGACTCAAAATAGTATTAATACTAATATAGATGATCCTGTGGCTAGTGCCCATTCTCGCTCCCGTCCTTTTAGTGAAAGACATCAGGTCAGTGATACCATACCACAGTTAGAATACTCGTTGATTGCAGACGCTTTTGAGGAGCGAATCTCGTTCACGAGGATCGAGAACCCGACAGGAGGATATCGCGACCCTGTTGGTTTTTTAATGGCGTGCCATCCTGCTGTGGAAATGGAGCTCCTCAAGTAGTCAATGATCTGAAGTATCCCGCCATTAAATGCAGTGCTGTGCTATGTATCGAATTATCGCACAACCCCCCCCCCCCCCCCCCAAAGTAGAGTCTGGTGTTGAAGAGACAACACTTCATTATCTGTGGGGGAGGGGGGGGGGATGGCGTGATAACGCGGAGCACTTCAATCGCCAAGTGGTTTTGTATATCCACCTTGAGTACTATAGTGGCCCAGTTTTCTGAGATGGAGGTCAGAGAGTCAGCTAAAGTGCTCAGCCAAATACTACGCCTGGGCATCCATACCCATGTCTACATTCCGGTAAATGGAGGGTCTAGCTATATCAAGCCCCCTAAAGATATAGCTAATAAGCAGGCATGTATTAATGTCGAAAATAGAAAGGATCAGGCTTGTTTTGCATGGTCTATCTTGGCTTGTGAAAGAAATTAAAATTACAGAGATCATCCTGAACATCCAAGTACATAAATTTGGGTGATAATATTCGTTCGTGTTATAACTTTGGTTGTATTGAGTTCCCTGTTAAGATCCAGGACATACCTAAATTTGAGGCGCACATTACCTGTAAATTCTTTCCACCCAACTGAGTAATTATAATGGT
Source organism: Schistocerca nitens (assembly GCF_023898315.1). Lineage (NCBI taxonomy): Eukaryota > Metazoa > Arthropoda > Insecta > Orthoptera > Acrididae > Schistocerca > Schistocerca nitens. The sequence continues at coordinate 851,770,856 of NC_064617.1, forward strand.
AAGCAGCACATTTGCTTAAGGTGTCTCAATGCCTTTTCCTCAGACAAGTTATTAAAGGCGCATCTAGTATACTGTGCTTCCAAGGACCCGGTACATGTTATTATGCCTACTGATTAAAACAAATCCATAAAGTTCAATAATGCTCACCACCAAGAGTGATGCCTGTTTGCAGGTTACGCGAACTTTGAATGCTTCCTCAGTCCTGTGACCCGCTGTGAAGGTGACCCTACAGCCTCACATACCACCTTAACAGAAAAACACATGCCATATGCGGCAGTGTACCAAATTGCATTGTCATATGATTCCAGTCTTAACTGCTACTAATATTATGTTGGGGATAATCCTGTGGTTTGGCTGCTCACTGAGCTCGAAAAATGTTCATGGGAGGTTGATAAGTTTTACAGTAACAACGTGCCCATGACCAAATCGAAGGAGAATGGAGATTTGTATAATAAAGCAGTTGATTGTTATATTTGTGGGCTACCATTAGACAGAAAAGCGGGAACTCCTCATAGGTACCACTGTTATCTTACGGGGAAGTTCCGTGGCGCAGCTCATAATGTGTGCAATTTGAAGTAGCAATTACCTAGGTACATACTCATTTTCTTTCATAATTTAAGCGGGTATGACGCTCACTTTCTAGTTGAGCACTTGGTTGATTTCGGCTTGGAGAACAATCAGGTCAGTGTCCTACCTGAGAGCATCGAGAAATACATATCATTCTCCAAAGAATGACGCCAAGAATTAGCTCCACTTCCTTGATACGCCACGTTTTATGCAGGCGCCACTCCAGAAACTAGGTGAAACTCTACCTTGGGGGCATATGGATATCACTCGAGCTGCAGTTACCAATGAGGAAAAGTTTCAACTTGTGACTAGGAAGGGGGTTTTCCCATATATGTGAATAGTATGGTTAACTCAACGAAACCAGGCTACCTGACATAACTGCATTCTCCAGCAATCTCGCAGACGATGCCATAACGGATGCAGAGTATGAGCATGTCATGAATGTCTGGCGGGAATTCAGTATTTCAACTTTAGGAGAGTACACACTGCTTTACATGGACACAGACGTGCACTTGCTTGCGGACGTTTTCGAGAAATTCTGGAGTCTATGCATGGCCACATATTCTCTGGATCCCGCCTTTTATTACATGGCACCTGGGTTGTCTTGGGACGCAATGTTCAAGAAAACGAAGTGCAGCATTGAATTATTGACCGATGCTGACATGCTTCTTTTCTTTGAGCAAAGGATCCATGGAGGACTTTGTCAATGTGTCCATAGGCACGCGAAGGCAAATAACCCACAGATGGTTCACAGGTTCAACGCATCCCTTGATTCGAGTTTCGAAATGTACCTGGACGTAAATAACTTATACGCACATGCCATACAGCAATCACTGCCGATTGGTGAGTTTCGATGGGTGCCTGAAGACGAATGCAAGGGATTAGGTGGACAAACCATGGGGGTATAGCATCTGATTCTCATGTAGGATATGTGGTGGAGGCAGAACTCACATACCCTGTTAGTTGCATGATGCACACGCCGATTTGTAACTGTGTCCAGACAACTACTCATAGTTCTGTGAGGACGCTCCATGCCAAACCTGATGACAAAGCTGGAGGATAAGCGGAGGTACATTATTCATTATCGTAATCTACAGCAGTGTCTCAGCTTGGGTATGGAGCTGATTAGAATCACTTGAGCTATCTCCATCAAGCAGTCCCCGTGTTGAAGGAGGATATTGATTTGAATACAACACAGAGAACTTCTGTGACGTCTGACTTTGAGAAAATTTTTATAAATTAATGAATAATTCAATTTTTGGTAAAACAACGGAGAATCTGAGGTAACGACGTGAAATTTTTATTAGAACCGAATGGGATGGGCGTTATAGAGTAATAAAATGCATTGCCAGACCAAATTTTAAGCAGGTCGCCATATTCAATAAGAACTTTGTTGCTGTAGAGATGGCGAAGACTGCAGTAGCGTTTACTAGACCTGTCCAAACTCCACATGTACCACTTTCATTATGAGTTTGCGAAAACTCATTTCGCATATCCTAAATTACTTTATATGAATACAGGTAGCTTTATCTATTGGGCGAAGAACTGCAATCCATATGAAGTAATGAGGTGCCACAGTAATGAATTCGACACATCCACATATACGGCCGATAATCCTTATGGTATTATTCCTCAGAACAAGAAGGTTATCAGTCTTATGAAGGAAGAGGGACCACAGCCACCGCATATGGTACAGCAGACCAATATTCGATGGAGAGGACAAGAGGTGTACACTGTACTGCAGTCTAAAATCGGTCTGTCACCTCATGATGATAAAAGGGTCATTTGTGATGACGGGATTGAAACTGTCCCGTACTCACACTACTCACTTGTAGCCAGAGAAGAGGTGGGGGACTCTGATTGAGAGAGAGAGAGAGAGAGAGAGAGAGAGAGAGAGAGAGAGAATCTGCAGAGTAATAGTATGACCCTTTTATCACAGTGCAAGTAATTTTGTGTCTGAGAGAGAGAGAGAGAGAGAGAGAGAGTGTGTGTGTGTGTGTGTGTGTGTGTGTGTGTGTGTGTGTGTGTGTGTGTGTGTGGGAGTGTATGTCATGTAAATATTTTTGTGAACTATGTCAATATGTATATATGTATATGTATATAAAGGCTGTTCATGTCTCAAACGGCACTAGTTTTGCTGAAGATGAGGGATATTAAGGAGGTGAAGTTTAAGATGGAAGATTAGAAAATATATAGCATGGTTGCATGCAATTATGCCTATCATGCAGCATGAATTGGTTTATGGGAGCAGGAGGCATGTGACCATGTCCGCTTCCAAAGATATATAGCAGGCATGTCTAAAATTATATTTACTGTGCTTGAAGAAAAACACAGACATAGCACGTGGTTGAAACTGTACACTGGTAAAGTGGGACCAGGGTTGAAGAAAAAAAAAAGCGATCACCAAGGTTGTGAGGTAAAAATTCATTTATTTCTTATCCAACTTAAAAGTAATTTTACATTTTCATAAGCAGACACAGCAACACCTTTTTCACACAGCTTCTTCTTCTTGAGTCGATGGAGAGAAGAGCCCCCGTAGAATTACAGTTCTTGAATAGCAGCAAACGTATAGATTCGATGCATCCATGAGATCTCCTTCCCCTTCAGGTAGATGATGGTATCTGTGTGATAGAATAATTTAAGTGCAGTCACTATATCTTTACAGGGTATGCCAGGATCATCCCAGTGAATTCCATGGTAGAGATATGTTAACCACTTTGCACTCTTCCATGTCTTAGCACACTTAAAATACTTGAAAGACCTCAGTGATGTAATGTTTGCTGAGAATATCTCTATTATTCCCGCATCTTGTGTGTACGCTACGAATGTAGCATTTTAAAATATGAACTGTCTACGCTCACCATCATAGAAACCCTGAGCGTCTGCAATGATGTTCAAGCCTTGAGATGCAATTGTGAAATGCTCTAGGTATGGTGCAGTTACCTGTTCATTTATACAGCTCGTTGCACAACACCAGTGAGCGGGCAGTAGTTGACCACACAGTCGTGTAGAACTAGAGCATACGTGGCAGTGTGTTCTGGAAAATTTGTGGAAGATTCAAATACATTCGCACGTCTATACGTCCGGACTTAATTATCTCGTTCTGTTTCGAGCAGTCTATTACGATGGTCAGTGAAAGCTTCTTGAACTACCATGGTCTGAGTAGACGCCCCCCTCCCCTTCCTTCAGCAATTTCATAGTAAGAAGCACAAAACCTTGCATACATGTCATATGCTAGACTGTATACATTATCATTCCACTGCAGATGTAAATAGTCATATGAGTAGAATTCTGAATTCTGGTAGACTTTGTCATTAGTTAACTTGCAGTTGTCGAACACGGTGGAATCATTTGCTATGATACCTCTTCTATCAGTTTGAAAAGGAAGTATGATGAATCCAGGTGTCTCTAGCTGCGAGGAGGTTTTAATAGTCCATGTTTGTCTGCTCGCAGCCAGTAACACTGGTTACTTGAAAACCTCTCACGAGCTAAATGTCAGTGATAGAAATGTACCAGGATTCAGGACTTTTAAAAGCTTCAAACGCTCCTCGTCTGATACACTGATGTGAGGCATTTTCCATATTATCTTGCTGGTTGTGATCACATTCTCTTCTTGAGCTCCTTGAATGTATGAATTATTACCCGTCACACTCCGTACCAGAATGAGTTCTTGTTTAGCATTCATAATAATCTGTCTCATGTCATCAAAGTAGTCCATAAACATTGTTAGAGGTATGCATGCAGTAAATCGCTTGTACTCTTCAACTGTTGTATACACCAGATCGTCTATGAACCACGCTGAATTTTCTAAACTATACAAATCCGCGGGTGATACAGAGACATATGTTTTAAGGATTGACGTCATGCCGACATTGTGTGTACGGTCGATCTCAGACCCACTGAGTTCGTAGCATAGTTCTTGGGACAGGAATGTTAAAGCATTATTTGTAAGCTTGGAGCCTACGGTATCGCTCCTGTCAGTTTTCTTGAATGACCCCTATAGATATATGAAAGTCTTGCATGGAAGCGCCAGTGCGTCTTGGTGCTGGATGACAACCCTAATTTCACCTTTCTTGTTAAATGTGGTTGAAGCGTAAGGTTTATGAGAGAACTATTCCTGACATATAATTCTCTCATCATACTCTCTGGACTGGTTATAATGAGTGAGGACGTTTCAAGCCAACTAATTTAAGAAACTCGTAGTTCGCACGTGTTATCACTTTACGGTTCAGTAGCGACATGACATGCTGTGGATTACGTGCACTCGTTTTATAACGTATGCCCATCCTGCCTTAGATGTAATCGTACAATGATTTCCTCACCACGAAAGTCAACAATTTAATTATTCTGGACCACAATACGCAGCTCCAAATAGTCCAATGTATGAGATGTCACTGGAAGGTATATTTCATTGACAGGTGTCTCAACAATCTTATACCCCACTGCAATTGAGGGGAAGAATCCGTAAGTAGTATGAATCAGACTGTCGTTGAGATAGGAGTTCGTTGCAATGTTACACTCGACTCGGATTGTGCTGATGGAAAGTATGTCCACAGTCTTATCTGACTTGTAAAATTTAGTTGGATCCTTCTTCAAAACCTGTCCATTTGTGAAACCCAATCCTTATTTCAGATTTAAGTGTATTGGTGTTTGCACGTAGCTCAATACCTTTTCAAGACTGTTTTAAGACTTCATTTAAATCATCGATATCGTATGCACCCGGTTCTATTTCCACAATGTCTTTTTCACCATTAATATCCAGATGCAGTTTCTTGTTAGTCTCAGTGATATTTGGGATACTGTTGTACCTTCTTCAGTCCAATCAATGCAATACTCCATTCACCAATGCTCAAATGGAAAATGGAAATGCCATGTGGCTAGAGCCTCCCGTCGGGTAGACTGTTCGCCTCGTGCAAGTCTTTAAGAGCTGACGCCACTTCGGCGACTTACGTGTCGATGGGGATGAAATGACGAAGATAAGGACAACACAACACCCAGCCCCTGAGTGGAGAAAATCTCCGACCCAGCCGGGATTCGAACCCGGGCCGTTAGATATGAGATTCTGTCATGCTGACCACTCAGCTTCCAGGGGCGGGCAGTGCTCTGATCAATTGGCGGGAAGTAATTTGCACGCTATATAGATAATCGTCCTTTTAACGTCAAAGTGTACAACATTGCATCTGAACCTTAACTGATGAAAGAATGTTTAAAACTCCTCCTTATACAGCATGCTTGTTCTTCTTTGTAAACGTCAAGATACATGTCCACTGAGGTATGTATTAAAGTCCTGATAGCGCCGATAATTGTAGAACACACGTCTTCTGTGAGTGAAGTATCGCTGTAATTCTTCTGGCGGTTGCAGGTCACCAAATGAGTCGAAATAGTAGACGGTATCCGCATATTTCATAACATATGATACCCAGTGGGTGCCGGGGCCTCCAGCAACATCTAAATTCACAATGCTACATTCACCAGTTTTTCACATAGTCTTTGGTAATGTATCCTGCATAAACACACCACAGAAGCTTCGAATGTTGAATTTCTTTCTAACAAACTTAAGAAGATCAGTATTTGTGATTGGTCGATCTGGTAGGACCGCTAATGCGCTTTTTTAATTTATGAATAGACCAAGCCCTTTCCTGTACGGTTTCAATTATAGTCCTTTTACGATGACTGTGGCGTCCATCATGTGGTTATGCCTTCTTGCTTCTTCTAACTGGATTTGGGAGTTTTGTACGTTCTTGACCATTCGAGCAATAGCTGCAGCACCACCAGCGAGGGACTCCACAGCCGAGAGCGTGGAGAGGGCCGGGATGAGAAATGGAAGAAAACCGCCAGATGTCGTGGGTGGTGCTTTAACCGATCCTCTTCTTCTTCTTCCCACATCTTTCTACTTCAGTGCGTCTCTAGCTGCACACATAGCTGTCGAACTGTATCAAATAGCTCTGCTTCCCGCCCTTGTCCTTCTTCTTGTTTAGTGTACAACGTGCAGCTTTCATAACTCGCTTGAAATTCATCACTCCTAAACCCATCTTAATTTTCCCTCACATGGTTTTAACAAAAGCAAATGCTGCAACGCGTTGACCTATACCAATATCCTTTCATTTCCATATCGCCTTAGCCTTATCAGCTAAAATCCTACCTGCATTGAGACGACTTGATAGATCTTCATTTGCAGCGTATGCAATGTCATGTTGCATACACGCTTCATCGAGCAGATTAACCCCCGTATCACCTCATGCCAAGTGTTTCTGAAGCTTTGTCCCAGGTCCACAGTAGTTTTATCCAGTTTGTCTAGAATACCACCACCTACTCTAATGCGTCTCCTAGCACACGTTATGCAACTGAAGTGGTTGTGGACTGTGCGCTGCCACTATATAGCAAATCGTTGGCATCAATCCAGCTGTTTTGTGCAGCAGGAAAACCAAGCCATTTGATTAGTGCTTTATTTACCCGACGTCTTATGACTCTCTCCGCGAGAAACGCATCCGGTTCTGAACTTTTCTGCAACTCCTCAGTATAGAAGCAGCCTGCAATTTCTTTACTGTCCTTCAATATATAAGTTCTAGGATTCGTTATTTGCGCCTTTGAAATTGTAAATATCTCAGTTGACCAGTTTAGTAGGTATGATTTCTGAAATGCCGCCTTGTGTTTTGAGATACGTACCAAATCACCTACATTAAATTTCTGTCTGTGTGGATCCAGCATTTTAAGGCGATATTACACCGTATCCATTTGTCCATTGTAACATGCGTTGATTGGTCTTATTTTTATTGTGGTATGTTTGGATCGATTAAACTGAGAAATTATTTCTGCGAGGATATCTGTCCATTTGTTTGAGCCGCGAAGGTTAAAATGCATCCACATTAGACCTTTTATTGTTCAGTTCAAACGCTCCGCAATACTTGCCTTCAGGTGAGTGAATGTTGAATGGTGATGTATTCCGTACTGTTGAATCACAATCTTGAAATACCTATTGTAAAACTCCCTGCTGTGATCGGTTTGGAGGTTGGGCATTGATGGATAAAAAGAAAACAGATAGCTAATTTTTGAGAACATTTCTTGTGGGGGAACAGCGGCCGGGCTAAAAATGCCTTAAAATGGATAAAAAGCGTCTCGGCGCAATAAAACATTTATTAACAATGATTATCGGTTTCGGTCAAAATGTGAACATCTTCAGACCATTTATACCATGATGGTAGGCGGTGGCGGTAAATGGAGCAGGTGTCATGACTCCACGAACGTCAACTGCTGTTCATGGAGTCATAACGTCTGCTCCGTTGATTGCCACCACCTATCATCATGGTTTAAATAGTTCTGATCGAAACCTGTAACAATTGTAAATAAATGTATTATTTCTGGCGAGTTTGTTCAATACATTTTTAAAATAGACAGCAATTTAAAAATGCGATTTTGTGTGTAATAGATTGATATATCTCTTTGCTACGAGTTACATAACTTCGACAGGATTTGCAGCAACCGATGATTGTTTAAACTTAAAAATTAATTTTCCATCTCTTGATTGGTTTCAAATGCCTTCATTGCATAAGAGGAATAAGGATCCTGACGTTTACTCTAGTTACTCACATGATTTCTTCTTTCTCGTGAGTCTGGCTGTAGAACGTGTTACACAAACATCATACACATAGTGGTCTGATACATGCAAAGTTCGGTGCAACATGAAATGGAACTTGCTCTACGTTTGTCTTTTGTGTCAGTGATAGACATGTGTGTAACATTTAGGATTGTATCATGTTCATTTTGTGAATCAACGCTACAGATTTATGAGATATTAGAAATTCATGTAAACTACAAATTTCATTTAAATAAACTACGACAAATCTAACTTTTACTACTATTAGCAAATTTATTTAGTTGATTTGTACACAAAATTAGATACACGAATATTTATAAGTTCCATTGGTTGCTGTGTGTGTCAATCTATTTCTCTGCTAAAGTAACAAAGACACTGAAATCATCTCCTGTTGTAAGCATGAAGGTAACAAAAAAAGGGAGGTGGCGTTACAGACTTACGCTGTACTTTGTTTTAAAGTCAGAGGGGCCGGGGCCTACCGCCATCTTAAATAGCCCAAAACATTAGCCGACTACTGTTTACGATTGCTGCTTGTTCATTACTCTGTCGTGGTGCACGCAACAGCTGTTTTAAATACTAAAAATTGCAATGCTTACATGAATAAGATAGTGTCAGTGAGGCAATCTCGAACGTTTTCTTTTCTTGAAAGCGTATTTGCTTTAGTTATACGACACATTTGGAGTCGACAAAGTAATTGTTTTCTGTGGATATATTTCCAAAAACCAAGAAAAGAAGGAAGTAATGTGAAAAGCATGCTTTTGTAATCCATTGAATTTCACTTTTACTGTATTTGTATCAACAGCAAATGAGCTGGAACTTCGAAACCAATGAATGCTTGTTTGCTTACTGGTACTGTTTCTTATTCGTTACATTTTCAGCTTTCAACTGGTACATTCAACATTTTTAATATTCACGTTTGCAGTAAATTTACCTATGCATCCTTTGATAGCCCATAAAAGTGTGCAATGAGGAAAGAAGCAAAGTGTGCTATAGTATCTTGTGTATGTGAAAAACGTGAACGATTATTGAAGTGTCAAAGAAACAAAATTGCTTAGAGGTATACCTCCATGCAGAATAGAGTTTATTTGACGGTCAGTGCAATAAGTTCACTGTAGTTCCTAAATCTTCTCATTTTGAAATCCTATCTATGATGCATCATTCAGTGTATGGCCAATAACAGCAATTTACAGGATAAAAAACAATATAATTTTTAAACATGTTCCAGCATTGTGTGGTAGTATAAATGTGATTAAGGAAATTGTATCAAACACTTACACCCCATAAAATGGATATTTTGCTTTAACACGTCTTTTAGTAATGGTAGACTAACCTGTGTAAAATATAGGCTTACTTTTCCAATGGTAGCCTATCTGCTTCGTCCTCTGGGATACTTCTCGCCAGTAGCGGACAATTTTCAGGAATAACCAAACGTATCACAATTGGAATGTAAGTCTACTTTGATTATCGGCTTCATTTTACTTCTGAGTTTTATTCTGAGGTTTTCAAAAGGGTGTATCATGTTTTGTGATGAACCAATAGCTAGTTGGTTAATTAGGTAGTTAGTTAGTTAAATGTTTCATGTATCATTTGCACAATAAATCATATTGATCTGGATGAATCATTTTATATTACCGGTAACATCATTTTTGGTAAATATCTACATCTACATCTACGTGATTACTCTGCTATGTATAATAAAGTGCCTGTCCAAGAGTTCTCTGTCTCTTTACCGTTCCACTCCCGAACGGCACGCGGGAAAAACGAGCACTTAAATTTTTCTGTGCGTGCCCTGATTTCTCTTATTTTACCGTGATGATCATTTCTCACCATGTAGGTGGGGCCAACAGAATGTTTTCGCAATTGGAGGAGAAAAACTAGTGATTGAAATTTCATGAGAAGATCCCGTCGCAACGAAAAATGTATTTGTTTTAATGACTGCCACTCCAATTCACGTATCATGTCTGTGACACTATTTCCCCTATTTCGCGATAATACAAAACGAGCTGCCCTTCTTTGTACTTTTTCGATGTCATCCTCAGTCCCACCTGATGCGGATCTCACACCGCACAGCAATACTCAAGAATAGGGCGGACAAGCGTGGTGTAAGCAGTCTCTTTAGTAGACCTGTTGCACCTTCTAAGTGTTCTGCCATTGAATCGTAGTCTTTGGTTTGTTCTACCCACAATATTATCTATGTGATCGTTCCAAAAAAATGGCTCTGAGCACTATGGGACTTAACATCTGAGGTCATCAGTCCCCTATAACTCAGGACTACTTAAACCTAACTAACCTAAGGACATCACACACATCCATGCCCGAGGCAGGATTCGAAACTGCGACCGTAGCAGTCGCGCTGTTCCAAACTGAAACGCCTAGAACCTCTCGGTCCAAACGGCCGGCGATCGTTCCAATTTAGGTTATTTGTAATTGTAATCCCAAAGTATTTAGCTGAATTTACAGCCTTCAGATTTGTGTGACTTCCGCGTAATCGAAATTTAGCTGATTTCTTTTAGTACTCATGTGAATAATTTCACACTTTTCTTTATTCAGGGTCAATTGCCACTTTTCGCACCATACAGATATCTTATCTAAATCATTTTGCAAGTCCTTTTGGTCATCTGATGACTTTACAAGGCGGTAAATGACAGCATCTTCTGCCAACAATCTAAAACGGCTACTGAGATTGTCTCCTACGTCGTTAATATAGATCAGGAACAATAGAGGGCCTATAACATTTCCTTGGGGAAACCGGATTTTACTTCTGTTTTACTCGATGACTTTCCGCCTATTACTACGAACTGTGACCTTTCTGAGAGGAAACCACGAATCCAGTCGCACAACTGAGGCGATACTCTGTAGGCACGCAGTTTGGTTAAAAGACGCTTGTGAGGACGCTGTCGAAAGCCTTCTGGAAATCTAAAAATATGGAATCAATGTAACATCCTCTGTCGATAGCACTTATTACTTGAGTATAAAGAGCTAGTTGTGTTTCACAAGAACGATATTTTCTGAATCAGTGCTATGTGTCAATAAATCGTTTCCCTCGAGGTACTTCATAATGTTCGAATACATTATGTGTTCCAAAACCCTTTTTCCCATCGACGTTAGTGATATAGGCCTGTAATTCAGCGGATTACTCCTACTTCCTTTTCTGTGAGGTAGTGGTTGTATATAATTGCTAAATATGGAGCTATTTTATCAGCATACTCTGAGATGAACCTGACTGGTATACAATCTGGACCGGAGGCTTTGCCTTTACTAAGTGATATAAGCTACTTTGTCACACCGAGGAAATCTACTTCTATGTTTCTCATCTTGGCAGTTGTTTTTGACTAGAATTCAGGAATATTTACTTCATCTTCTTTGGTGAAGGAGTTTCGGAAAACCGTGTTTAATAACTCTGCTTTGCTTTAGTGGCACTGTCATCAGTGACTTCACCGTTGTTAACGCGCAGTGAAGGTATTGATTGTGTCTTGCCACTGGTGTGCTTTATGTATGACCAGAAGCTCTTTGGGTTTTCTGCCAGATTTCGAGACAGAATTTCGTTGTGGAAAGTATTAAAAACATTTCGCATTGAAGTACGCACTATATTTCGAACTTCTGTAAAACTTTGCCAGTCTTGGGGATTTTGCGTTCTTTTAAATTTGGCATGCTTTTATCGTTGCTTCTGCAACAACGACTGACCCGTTTTGTGTACCATGGGGGAACAGTACCATCACTTATTAATTTATGTGGTATATGTCTCTCAATTGCTGTTGATACTATCTCTTTGAAAATATTCCACAGCTTTTCTACACTTACATGATCAGATCGGAAAGAGTGAAGACTGTCTCTTAAAAAGGCGTTAATATCATGTTTGTCATCTTTTTTAAATAGATATACTTTTCTTTTCTTTTTGATGGTTGTAGATGTTACGGTATTCAGCCTTGTGGTCGCTAATCCCTGTATTCGTCACAGTACTCACTATTTGTCCAGGATTATTTGTTGCTAAAAGGTCAAGTATGCTTTCGCAACCATTTACGTTCGCAACCATTTACGCTTCGAATTGGCTCATGAACTAACTGTTCAAAATAATTATCTGAGAAAGCATTCAGTACAATTTCGGATGTCGTCTTACGCCTGCCGCCGGCTTTAAATGTATAATTTTTCCAGCATATCGAGGGTGGATTGAAGTCACCACCGACTATAATTGTATGCGCATGGTACTTATTTGAAATGCCTCCATGCTGATCATTTATTAGTTGTTTTGTTCTTTAATTAAAGACAGGTGGTCTCAGTAATTCCTACCCATCACTGTTTGCACTTCACAGTTATAGACTGTCTTCTGTGGAACAAGAGGGTAACAAATTTCACTTTGCTGTCTGTCAGGCATTTTATATCACTGAGTTAGTTATCAAAGCTTTTGGTTGCAGCACTGTTAACCCCTGTTTGTGCTACAGACAACCTTATTCGTGCATAATGAAAAGTCTTCTTTCTGCATTGTAATTATGTATATCGTTGTTCCTGTTGACATGCAGTTGATTATTTACAACAAACTTCATATAGCAATAAATATACTATGAAGCGGATAAATTGCTACTCGCACATCGAGCAGTAGGCAGGCACAACGAAAAGAATTTTTGGCCAAATCCTTCTTCAGAAAGGAAGCAAAGTGCACACACACATTCGTACAATCACACACACACACAACCGCTGTCTTCGACTGCTGTAGCCAAAATCTTTATTAAAGAGTGAAGAAATGTGAACAATGAATAATTATCGGCGGGAGTAATTTAGGGCATGAGATGCTGCACCAACAATCAGCGTGGTTACGTAGCCATGTGTTGAGTGGGACGAGACCGTAAAACAATGTCACTCGGATATCGGAACGTTTGCGTTTTGGAAGGCAATGGCAAACACAGGAAAGAATAAAAGTAAGAGGCAACCATAATTCATGCATACAAAAGAAAATGTAGCTTGAACGGCTCCAATTACAAATGAAATGTGATTCCTTTAAACTTTAGATTACGATCGATTCGATTAGCTTGTATTTCCGATGAAACAACTACATGTCGACACATAAAAGCACGAGTTGCTTTTTAATCGATAGATAACCCCAACAGTCAAAACTGGGCATAGGCAAGTCAGGGTGACATCATGGGTAAGTATCATATGGTGAACCAGGGAGGTATAAATTCGGTGAATATAAAGTTTTGGGCTAAGTAAGATGGCGGACGTCGGTTTCAAGTTTGTGACCTAATGACAACTCCCTTCTTCTTTATGTCCATGGTTGTAAGTGTCTTTGTATCTCTGTGAAATATGGATATTGAACAGAAGGAAAGTAAGACAGTCTGAAGTCTGTGTGTATATTTCTTTCCTATAAAGTAAAACCTCATATTATTGGTGCCTTACATAACCTCTCCCATATGGACTAAGATGGCCGGTGGCCATATTTTTTGCGTGGTCTCCCGACAAATCTGAGTGGCATATCACGTTGTTCTCTCATGAGCCAGTCCCTTTACGTCAATGTAGGACTTACACAGAATGTCCTCATTTTCTAGCACATATTCTAGTCTGTCTTCCTCTACAATTTTTGCCATCTACTTCTCTCTCTAATACCAAGGAAGCCAGTCCCTGATGTCTTAACACATATCACATCATCACGTCCCCATCTCTTGGTAGTGTTTTCCACATACTCATTTCCAGGCCAGTTCTGTGGAAAATCTAATTTCTTGTTTTATCAGTCAAATTTCAGCATAATCCTGCTCCAAACACCACATCTCGGATGCTTCAATACTCTTCTTTTATGGTTTTCCGTCTACTATGAGGTTCTCAAGTTCTGGAAAGTCTGTCGCCAATCTGATTTCTGATGCTCCTGCCGGCAACAGTGGCCGAGTCGTTCTAGACGCTTCAGTCTGGAACCGCGCGACCGCTACGGTCGCAGGTTCGAATCCTGCCTCGGGCATGGATGTGTGTGATGTCCTTAGGTTGATTAGGTTTCAGTTGTTCTAAGATCTAGGGGACTGATGACCTCAGATGTTAAGTCCCATAGTGCTCAGAGCCATTTGAACCATTAATCTAATGCTCCTCATTATGTTCATCTTTCTTTAGTTTACTCCGATCCATATTCTGTGGGCAGTTGACTGTTCACTGTATTTAACAGGCCCTACAATACTTTCTCACTGCCGTAAAGGACAGCAACGTCATTAGCGCGTCTTATTAGTGGTTTCGTTCCACATGAATTTTAATTCTACTGACGAGTACAAATGAAGACATGCGCGGAAAAACCGGCTAACCCTCAAATGTAAAAGCTTAGAGGTAAGTGTTGCAATCTGTTGCTGGGTACGGGAACTATCAAAATTGACATTGGTCTCACCCTTAAGTGATACTTATCTCTAAGCTTTTACATTTGAGGGTTAGTCCGTTTTTCCGCTCGTGTCTTCAAATGTAGATCTAGAACTGTCGAAGTTTACCGTAACGAACAGTGCAAGATGCTGCACTGTTGACGAAGGCTTTATCAGAATTTACCTACAGCGCTTCATGGACTATAAGAAAATACATAATGTTTGTTATAATCGGGAGTAAGGAACTACGATCGCCTTACTTTATGATATCATGCTCGAGAACAGAAGGACTCAGCAACTCACAAACTAATATGTCCGTATCAGGATGAGAAATACTTACATCCATGGATGCGATAGCTCATTAAATTAATACTATTTGCATCTACGTTACGTCTCTGATATGATCTAAACGACTTTTCCTGGATTCAATGCTAAAGTGGACTGTGAAGGTTGTCGTCATAACGTACAATAGTATTTAGCATCGCTTCAAACATATTTCACTAAAATTACTACAAATGTGTACAGGACGATATGCAGAAGACGAGAAAAGCTAACATAAATGTAGTCATTGCATTTAGAAATGAAACTAATATTTTGGACCATTGGTGCCGCTAAAAATTGTGAATAGTGATTTGCGTTTCAGAATTATGGATCTAACAGTACATATATGTTTAGTTCATTTGCTGCTACACATATTACAGCCGCATTTGCGAGAGAACTTTGAATCGTATAGATGTCTTACTTTTCAAATTGGAGTTTTTATGCCGTTGTTTCTTCAACTGAGAAACGACTTTCACCTTTTCTTCTTTAATTTTTCTCAGCTCTTCTTCTGTGGCGCTGATCTTTGACTGCTGTAATGTCAGTTGCTCGTGTACTCGTTGTAATTCATTTCTGAGGTCGTCAAAATTTTCCATCCGTGTTTCTTTTCCACACCTGAAATAAATACACAAGATGCAATACCAGTTTATCAGTGGAAATGAGTCTTATGGTGAGGTTAATAACGGAAAACATTATTCTAACTCAGTAGTGATTCGTAGAAAACATGGTTTATCTCTAACTTCACTGATCTAAACTGATATTTTATTTCTTCTAATTGGCAAGGAACCTCAGAGAAGAACCATGTTGTCTTGTGTGAGATATATGTTCATATAAAACTGGTTACCTCAAATTAAAAAATAATAATATCTGTGAAGAGTTGTGAGTCGGCGTAGTATGTCCATATCACCACCCCATTGTACCACAAGCTCAGCCATTTTTCACGTGGACTGCTCCCATGTAATCGTGATACAAGATTACTATACTCTGCTTTGGTATATGACAGTCAGGAAAAGTATTATTGATAATACCCAAGCAACATAATATTAAAGTAAGACCCAGGCACTTAGCTACTACTTACCTGTAAAGCCTGTCAACTAAAAAATCATAACCACTTGACGTAGACTTACGCAGTTGCTCACGCCTCACATACTACACCTATGAGAAAGGAAGAAAAGGATCTGTCGTATCTTTTTCGGCAGTGTTAATAAAGTTTCAAAAAACTGTATAAGTAACAGTCATTGCTCTAAATATTCACAATCAGGCAAAAAGCCTGCTAACAGAAAAAAGAAAACATAGGTAATCAATACGAGTGCAAGGTATAAGCCCTATGCATAACACTAAACTGAGCTAGAAATAAAATAAATGCTAATCGATATCGTGTATCATCTTTGGAGATAATTCTTTGGCTTAAGTTAATCTTAGGTTGAATTTGAAAATTGTACCAATCTAACATAGCAGTTGCGACACTCCGTCTCCTTTTTGTCACCACTAGCGGTATCAACATTCCAAGCGACACTTCTGAATACGATATCGAATGAGTGCGAATACTAACGTTTATATTGATTTGTAACACAGTTGTTACAACGTGGAGCGTATGTAGTGCCATAAAAATCGACAATAGCTAAAAAATTGCTCCACGCTTGTGATTATTTAGTTTCCTAAGGATCCTGAGAGATACTAGTGGTATGTTACAGGACAGTTTATCTTCGAATCCCTTGCAACGTACACACATTTACTGAATAACGTCGTTTTCCTTTAATAACAAAAAATAGCTAGTAAACATTAGAAAAGCCGGAGATAAGCTCAGCCGAAATTTTTGCGGAGAACCTAACGTTGTTCCGAAAGGATAGGCTAAACACGGCTGGCGGTAGCGTGTTTGTTGCTGTTAGAAGTCATTTATACTGTCGTAAAATTGAAGTAGATAGTTGCTGTGAGTTAGTATAGGCAGAGGTCATTGTTGGCAACCGGAATAAAATAATAATTGAATCCTTTTACCGACCTCACTATCCAGATGATACAGGTTCAAAGAAAACTTGAGATGATTTCAAACACGTACCCGACTCATACGATTATAGATGGTGGTGACTTTAATTTACTCTCGATATGTTGGCGAAAATACATGTTTAATTCCAGAGGTACGCATAAAACGTCATCCGAAATTGTGCTAAACGCATTCTCCGAAAATTATTTCGAAGAGTTAGTTCATGAGCCCATGCGAATAGTAAACTGTTGGGAAAACACACTTGACCTCTTAGCAACAAATAATCCTGAGTTGATACTCTGTAGGAATCAGCGTGGGTTTCGAAAAAGACGATCGTGTGAAACCCAGTTCGCGCTGTTCGTCCACGAGACTCAGAGGGTGCCGGCCGGAGTGGCCGTGCGGTTCTAGGCGCTACAGTCTGGAGCCGAGCGTCCGCTGGGGTCGCAGGTTCGAGTCCTGCCTCGGGCATGGATGTGTGTCATGTCTTTGGGTTGGTTAGGTTTAATTAGTTCTAAGTTCTAGGCGACTGATGACCTCAGAAGTTAAGTCGCATAGTGCTCAGAGCCATTTGAACCATTTTGAACTCAGAGGGCCGTAGACACGGGTTCCCAGGTAGATGCCGTGTTTCTTGACTTCCGCAAGGCGTTTGATACAATTCCCCACAGTCGTTTGATGAACAAAATAAGAGCATATGGACTATCAGACCAATTGTGTGATTGGATTGAACAGTTCCCAGATAACAGAACGCAGCATGTCATTCTCAATGGAGAGAGGTCTTCCGAAGTAAGAGTGATTTCAGGTGTGCCGCAGGGGAGTGTCGTATGACTGTTGCTATTCACAATATACATAAATGACCTGGTGGATAGCATCGGAAGTTCACTGGTGCTTTTTGCGGTTGATACTGTGGTATATCGAGAGGTTGTAACAATTGAAAATTATACTGAAATGCAGGAGGATCTGCAACGAATTGACGCATAGTGCAGGGAATGGCAATTGAATCTCAATGTAGACCAGTGTAATGTGCTGTGAATACATAGAATGAAAGATCCTTTATAATTTAGCTACAATATAGCAGGTCAGCAACTGGAAGCAGTTAATTCCATAAATTATCTGGGAGTAGGCATTAGGAGTGATTTAAAATGGAATGACCATATAAAATTAATCGTCGGTAAAGCAGATGCCAGACAGATTCATTGGAAGAATCCTAAGGAAATTCAGTCCGAAAACAAAGGAAGTAGGTTACAGTACACTTGTTCGCCCATTGCTTGAATACTGCTCACCTGTATGGGATCCGTACCAGATAGGGCTGATAGAAGAGACAGAGAAGATCCAACGGAGAGCAGCGCGCTTCGTTACAGGATCATTTAGCAATCGCAAAAGCGTTACGGAGATGATAGATAAACTCCAGTGGAAGACTGCAAGAGAGACGCTTAGTAGCTCGGTACGGGCTTTTGTTGAAGTTTCGAGAACATACCTTCACCGAGGAGTCAAGCAGTTTATTGCTCCCTCCTACGTATATCTCGCGAAGAGACCATGAGGATAAAATCAGAGAGATTAGAGCCCACACAGAGGCATACCGACGATCTTTCTTCCCACGAACAATACGAGACTGGAATAGAAGGGAGAACCGATAGAGGTACTCAAGGAACCCTCCGCCACACACCGTCAGGTTTCTTGCGAAGTATGGATGTAGATGAAGATGTAGATACAGGATTGTCGTAGCGAGACTGAATATTGCAACCCCCAAATCCTACAAAAATAAACGAAAAATATACCTATTCAAAAAACCAATGAAAATTCACTTGCCACCTTCCTGAGAGACAATCTCCACTCTTTCCAAATTAACAATATAAGTGTACACTAAAGTGGCTTGAATTCAAAGAAATAGTATCGGCAGTAACTGAGAGATTTATACCAAATAAATTAAGAAATGACGGAGCTGACCTTCCTTGGTACACAAAACGAGTCAGAACACTGTTGCAGAAACAACGAAACAAACATTCCAAATTTAAACACACGAAAAATCCCCAAGATTAGAGATCTTTTACAGAAACTCGAAATTTAGCGAGAGCTTCAATGCGATCTGCTTATAATAGTTTCCACAACGAAACTTTGTCTCGAAACCTGGCAGAAAATCCAAAGATATTCTGGTCATATGTGAAGTTTGCTAGCGGTAATAGACAATCAATTCCTTCTCTGCGCGATAGCAATAAAGTTACTTAACACGGTCTTCCGAAATGCCTTCACAAAGAAGACGAAGTAAATATTCCAGAATTCGAATTAAGAACAGCTGCCAACATTAGTAACTTAGAAGTAAATATCCTCGGAGTAGTGAAGCAACTTGAATCACCTAATAAAAGCAAGTCTTCTGGTCCAGACTGAATACCATTTAGGTTCCTTTCAGAGTATGGTGATGCATTAGCTCCATATTTAACTATCATATACATCCGTTCGCTCGACGAAAGATCCGTATCCATAGACTGGAAAGTTGGACAGGTCACACCAATATTCAAGGAAGGTAGTAGGAGTAATCTACTAAATCACGGGCCCATATCATTAACGTCGATATGCAGCAGGATTCTGGAACATATATTGTGTTCGAACATTATGAATTACCTCAAAGAAAACGGTCTATTGACACACAGTCAACATGGATTTAGAAAACATTGTTCCTGTGAAACGCAACTAGCTCTTTATTCACATGAAGTGTTGAGTGCTGTTGACAAGGGATTTCAGATTGATTTCGTTTTTCTGGATTTCCAGAAGGCTTTTGACACTGTACCACACTAGCGGCGTGTAGTGAAATGGCGTACTTACAGAATATAGTCTCAATTATGTAGCTGGATTCGTGATTTCCTATCAGAGAGGTCATAGTTCATAGTAACTGACGGGAAGTCATCGAATAAAACAGAAGTGATTTCTGGCGTTCCCCAAGGTAGTGTTACAGGCGCTTTGCTGTTCCTTATCCATATAACTGATTTGGGAGACAATCTGAGCATCTGTCTTAGGTTGTTTGCAGATGATGCTGTCGTTTATCGTGTAGTAAAGTCACCAGAAGATCAAAATAAACGAAAAGTGTGAGGTCATCCATATGAGTGCTAAAAGGAATCCGTTAAACTTCGGTTACACAATAAATCAGTCAAATCCGAAGGCCCTAAATTCTACTAAATACCTAGGAATTACAATTACGGACAACTTAAATTGGAAGGAACACATAGATAATGTTGTGGGGAATGCTAACCAAAGACGGCGTTTTATTGGTAGGACAATTAGAAAATGTAACAGCTCTACTAAGGAGACTGCCTACACTACGCTCGTCCGTGCTCTTTTAGAATACTACTGCGCAGTGTGGGATTCTTACCAGATATGATTGACGCAGTACATCGAAAAAGTTCAAAGAAGGGCAGCACGTTTTGTATTATTGCGAAATAGGGGAGAGAGTGTAAGTGAAATGATATAGGATTTGGTGTGGACATCATTAAAACAAAGGCGTTTTTCGTAGCGACGGAATATTCTCCCAAAATTCCAATCACCATCTTTCTCCTCCGAATGCGAAAATATTTTGTTGACACTGACCTACATACGGAGGAATGATCACCATGATAAGAAAAAAAGGGAAATCAGATCGTACGGAAAGATATAGGTGTTCGTTCTTTCCGCGCGCTATACGAGATTGGAATAATAGAGAATTGTGAAGGTGGTTCAATGAACCCTCTGCCAGGCACTTAAATGAGATTTACAGAGTAACCATGTAGATGTAGATGTAGAGTTAACCTTTTACAGAAAGACGTCGTACTTCTCTCCCCACAAAGTAGAGTTTTTTTCACTACACTTTCAGCCAAATAATTGAATGTGGAACATAGGAAACATATGAAATGTAATATCTGCATTATTTGACGTATCAAATAAGCCACCACAAGTGTAGCTTAAGGGAAAACCACGCACACTTGTTAATAAAGCGTCAAAAGCAATAAAACTGTTCCCAAATACAGGAGAAACCAATTCAGGTATGCATTCTAGAGCCCTTGTTCACTAGATTTAGTTTGGTGGCGCTTTGCACTTCGAGCCTCCTCCGAAGTATAGTACCACCATACCACCTTCTGTAAACGCTTAACATGCCCGCTATGATATGCATTTTCGTGGAAATCCTTGATAAATGAAGCACCCGAGTTATCTACTCAATAGAGAAGAGTTGAATGCGTCCCTGAAGCTGAGAAGAAGTGCGCTACCCTCTCGCCTGTAGAGCGGTAAGCAAGATAGAGAGTTCACCCAGACGAACACAAGTTTCGTTATTATTCACCCTACTTCTTACAAAGTAATTTATTGACGAAGTGAGGATGTTACGAGCGAGCACTGAAATTGACACTGCTACCATTTGGATACACTGCCGTGCCGTGTGTGTAGGAAATGAGAGACACCCTTTTGTTTATTCAAACACACCCATGGTGTTACAAGATTGAAGCTCCCGCTAAAATAAGCACTAATTTGTTGATGTTTAGCACCCATGACGTGACGTCATCGCCCAAGTGCAGTAACTCGTTATTTTGTTAATAATTTAGTTAGCAAGAGACTTCCACCCAAATGAATAAAAAGTTTCATTGTACAATGTCGCAGTAGTTCGCCCCCCCCCCCCCCCCCCTGTTTTTCGTAGCTCACCCTGTTACTTCAGGGATTTTGGTAATTTCGTAGTGTTAACCCCCACGAGGTGTAATCGCCGTATGTCTTCCTCGCCCATGCATTGCATTGGGTTACTACCGTTGCTCTGAGTCGCTTGTCTACCTGAACTTGTTCCCGATTATACCCAATTCCTTATCCTTTAATGTGAGCACCCTTCCGGTTCGCCACGAGTGTGCCGCTCAGCATAAATGGTCAATATGTCGGGCTACCCTGGCGTTGCGATCGCGGACTGCTGTCCACGATTATACCCAGAACAAACCCTGCGTTAAAGACAATGTGATTTTTCCCATTGGTCAAATCCCTTTTCTTCCTAAGCTCCAACATCTAGTACTAAAGCTTCCGATTGAGCGAATCACTTATGAAGCCACTAAATTCCACCGGTACATGCCGCCAGCTATGGTGCGTGCAAAAAGTGCCACTGCCAAGCACTTCCCCTTCGCCCCTCTCGCCACTGCTCGACCCTTGCGCTTACCTCCCCGCTTTTCCCCCCTCCAGCAACACGTGCGTTACGCCACATATAATACCCCCTCCATCCCCCTGCTAGAGAGATCGGCCATTAAAGTCTTTCGACATCACACTTCCCAGCCGGACAAGTCACGTGCTCATCTCCCGTCAGTCAAAGTTTGTTTACAAACAATGCGTGCGTTTCTGTCGCGCTGAACCACATTCTAGATGTGAACCTTTCCGTATTTTGTGAACTGATTAAAAACTCACTGCATTCTTTCCCTTCCTTTATGTGAAGTTTTATGAATAGAACGAGAATATTGTTAACTGTTTTGTCACTATGGACACACTTTTAATTACCTTTTCTAGAGTTTTGCCTGTGTGTTCTCCATGCCTGTAACTTTGTTTTACAAGCTTATTTTATGCCATGTGACAGTCCCCACATTTCATCCTTGATTTCAGTGTTTTGTCAGTATACGTTGTAACCTATGGAACTTTATATAACCATTACCATACATGGAGGATGTACTGAGATTTTGCATTTGTTATCACTCCTCTTTTAATGTACTTAACCCAGTTGTAACCCAAACTAGGTGTTAATGACCTGCAGTAAGTCAATTTATTATCTTTTTTACCCAAATATTTTGATTAGCATAGAATTAAGTATTTTGTTATAATATCAGATTTTCTCCTCAAACTAACAGAACCATGATAGTTCATACCTATTTTGTGAAGCGTTATGGCATCATTTAACTTCGTTTGTCTCAAGACCTGATTATATGGACAGTGATGATTTCAACCATTACAGGAGATATTGTATTGTAATTTGAACAAGTTAATATTTTACTATTTTCTTACTCATGAAATTTGATAAACTTCACTGCATGTAAACCCCTCCCATTTACATACACTAAACGAAAATTTGTAACAAATCCTTCCCATAGTATTAAGGCCCCTACTGCAGCAAACCGTCTATCTAGGGAGTGATGGACGCCCTTTTGTAAACAATGTTTGTCACCACTTCTCTGGAAGGGAGAAGGAATATACAGGATGGCAGCCAGTCAAGGAATTGGATTAAGAAATTTATTTCAAAGGCCCAGTGAAATCTTTACAAGTTTTCTCCCAGAGTAATTCACCCCATGTCTACGTGACACAAGTTGCTTGCCTTTCAAAACCGAGGCGGCTCTGTCCAGTTAAAGCTGCTGACAGGAGACGCCCTGAGCCCTCTGCTGCAACTGCTAGCGAATTCACGCCATTAATTTTAGCCAATAGCGTGCGCGGGATACCGATCATGTGTGTGGACGCCGGAGCGTCCTGCGGAGCAGAACGCACTTGCTTCTCTCTCTTGGAATCCAGACGACGAGCAGAACAGAAGTGTTCGTGGAAGGCAGAGCCTCCGGCTCTGCAGAAGTCCCTTGAAAACTTTCCCTAACTTTACAGATAAATACAAATTAAAATTGTGGTTGATTTTGGGGGGTATAGGCGATTGTGATGTTTAATGCTCGCAACTGAGACCTCTGGCAACATCACTGACGCTAACCTCTCTGTGTATCGATCGAACTGAGCTTATATAATAGACACGGACACGTCATTTCATGTAAATTCTCCAAGAGCTCGTCAGTTGTAGTGACTGACGACTGGTGGGGTACCATTCATCTTGGCAACCCATAACCAGTTGTTTTCAGTGGCTTATTTCGACAACAGCCTTTGTACTGCGGCTGGTCAGAACAGTGCAGGCAGCAAGCAGTCTTATGTTGTCTTCCTGAAGCATTATGCCACAGAGACCTCGAAGATAGGGGACTGTAACGTCTCCAGGCAGGTATTTGCTGTGATGTCTCACTCATGACTAGTTAACCCACACTGTAGACAGTATTTCATGTTCACTTTTTGAAAATATTGTAATTTAGAACAGTCACTCTATATTTAACAAGTTTGAAAAAAAAGTATTGTTAATGAAATCTATTACCAGATTCCATTTTTTAAATTTTTCAGGTAAGCTTAATAGTAAAATTTAAGTCTTAGTAGTAGTAATAGTGTAGTAGTAGTAACAATAATAATAATAGTAATAATAATAATACTTTATTCAACATCAAATGATTCATTGCATGTGTAAAAAAACAGGTTACAATTCTTCATACATAACATGATAATAAAGCCTTCTGAATATGTCATTGGTTAAAAAAAATGATTAAATTACAAGTAAGATGATTTACTTAACACTATTTATACACTCCTGGAAATTAAAATAAGAACACCGTGAATTCATTGTCCCAGGAAGGGGAAACTTTATTGACACATTCCTGGGGTCAGATACATCACATGATCACACTGACAGAACCACAGGCACATAGACACAGGCAACAGAGCATGCACAATGTCGGCACTAGTACAGTGTATATCCACCTTTCGCAGCAATGCAGGCTGCTATTCTCCCATGGAGACGATCGTAGAGATGCTGGATGTAGTCCTGTGGAACGGCTTGCCATGCCATTTCCACCTGGCGCCTCAGTTGGACCAGCGTTCGTGCTGGACGTGCAGACCGCGTGAGACGACGCTTCATCCAGTCCCAAACATGCTCAATGGGGTTCAGATCCGGAGATCTTGCTGGCCAGGGTAGTTGACTTACACCTTCTAGAGCACGTTGGGTGGCACGGGATACATGCGGACGTGCATTGTCCTGTTGGAACAGCAAGTTCCCTTGCCGGTCTAGGAATGGTAGAACGATGGGTTCGATGACGGTTTGGATGTACCGTGCACTATTCAGTGTCCCCTCGACGATCACCAGTGGTGTACGGCCAGTGTAGGAGATCGCTCCCCACACCATGATGCCGGGTGTTGGCCCTGTGTGCTTCGGTCGTATGCAGTCCTGATTGTGACGCTCACCTGCACGGCGCCAAACACGCATACGACCATCATTGGCACGAAGGCAGAAGCGACTCTCATCGCTGAAGACGACACGTCTCCATTCGTCCCTCCATTCACGCCTGTCGCGACACCACTGGAGGCGGGCTGCACGATGTTGGGGCGTGAGCGGAAGACGGCCTAACGGTGTGCGGGACCGTAGCCCAGCTTCATGGAGACGGTTGCGAATGGTCCTCGCCGATACCCCAGGAGCAACAGTGTCCCTAATTTGCTGGGAAGTGGCGGTGCGGTCCCCTACGGCACTGCGTAGGATCCTACGGTCTTGGCGTGCATCCGTGCGTCGCTGCGGTCCGGTCCCAGGTCGACGGGCACGTGCACCTTCCGCCGACCACTGGCGACAACATCGATGTACTGTGGAGACCTCACGCCCCACGTGTTGAGCAACTCGGCGGTACGTCCACCCGGCCTCCCGCATGCCCACTATACGCCCTCGCTCAAAGTCCGTCAACTGCACATACGGTTCACGTCCACGCTGTCGCGGCATGCTACCAGTGTTAAAGACTGCGATGGAGCTCCGTATGCCACGGCAAACTGGCTGACACTGACGGCGGCGGTGCACAAATGCTGCGCAGCTAGCGCCATTCGACGGCCAACACCGCGGTTCCTGGTGTGTCCGCTGTGCCGTGCGTGTGATCATTGCTTGTACAGCCCTCTCGCAGTGTCCGGAGCAAGTATGGTGGGTCTGACACACCGGTGTCAATGTGTTCTTTTTTCCATTTCCAGGAGTGTATATTTCTTCAAAATACTTCTTATTTTGCATGTAAGTATAGTATTCATCTAAAGTGTAAAAGGGATTTTGTAACAGGAATTTCCTTAGCTGAAATTTAAACTTAATTGTGGGTAGGCCATAACTTTACTGGGCAGTGCATTGCCTAACTTTAAACCTGCATATTGTGGACCCTTTTCTCAGAGTACTGTTCTGTGGCTGCTGATGTAATTTTTTTCTTTATTTCTGGTATTATCCTGATGCAAATCAGGCTTGCAGTCAATTAAAGAGTAATATGGCTTTTAGAATGTACATGTTTACTGCAGTTAATATACTATATTTTGGAAACAAGCCACAGCATGATTCCTTATATTTTGCTCCACAGATGATTTTTGTAGCCCTTTTTTGAAGTAGCAATAGCTTATTTAGGTTTGCTTTGGTTGTTGCTCCACAAATTCCTATTCCACAATTCAGGTGAGAGGAAAATAAAGTATGGTATGCAGCTTTTAGGACAACAATATCTTTGCAGAACTTGCTAATCATGTCAACTGCAGATATATTCTTTGACAGCTCATATGCCAGAGTGTCAACATCTGTGTCCCATTTTAGATTGCTTTAAATTATTAAGCCAAGAAACGTTTCACAAAACCCTTTTTCTACTAATTCATTGCCTATGTACAGTTCAATTTCATCATTAAAACTATTGTTGTTAGTAGATGTCACTGTCCCAGTGAATGTTATATTCAATACTTAGGTCCGGGACCTTACTTAAACATCAATATACCTTTAAAGATTATGTTGTGAGTAAAAGTCAACAACTATTAACGAAATTAGAATTTTTAGATTTTTTAAGGGCAGGTGTAACATATCCTCTCCATTATTAGTACACATTACTGAAAGTGCGCTGATATTGATAACAGTGCACTAAAAGATATTTTCGAATTCTCTATCCTAGTTATACATCAGTACCTTTTTAAAATGTATGTTGTTAATACAAGTTAACAACAATTAACAAATTTTGTTTAGTTATTTATTTTTTAAATATGTTGGTGTTGCTAGGATTATTGTGATAAGTTGTTGTTTCCTTATTATGTGTTATATTTGGAAGACCAGCCCATCCATCTTCTTGACATGCTGTGAGGTTTTCCTGTTATGTGTTCTCTCAGTGTGGACTCCGGTCAGACAATATGGTTATGTGCAGTTGCTGCCTGGACTCCAATCAGGAAGTGCTGTTGGGGTCTAGGCTCTGTGTACACATAACAGCAAAACTCATGGCACCTGAAGAAGATAGCTGGGTCAGTCTTCGAAATATTGTAGATAAAATGGAAACAGTAACTCGTCACAACACTATGAAGTACACCATTAAAATAGGAATCCTTATGTAGACTCCCTGTCTTCTCCACTGCCAAAATCTGCATTTACATAGAAGAGAACCATCTCTGCTTGTCTGCCATAGTGCAAATGAAAATCCAGCTTTCCTTTAATGTCTCTTTTGGCACTCCACAAGTTGACTTTGGTATCTGCTGAAATAATTTACTGCTACGCTCAGGTCCAATCATGTTGTAAGCATAGAATAAGTAAAACACCCTATTAACCAACGAAACGTGTGTGTGATCTTGATCATTACTCAGGTCTGGTCTGCTTTCCTTTGTGGGTTTGATCTCCTCTCGTGTCTTAACTAGGTTACATTTGTACTTGTCAAAGTGTTCTAGTAGTTTTCACGAGTATACACGTTGATTGATAATCATTCCATCACCTTCTGAAATCAATGCCAGTAATTATTTAAGTTCTCCCATACTTCTAATAAAAATTTAATTTTCCGAATTTTTTAAAAATCTTGTTCATCATATCATAATTATTTGTAGCAATTGTAATATCATCTAAATACAATATCAACTATCATCCAAATTGCCCATATACAACTGTGTGTCAGTGTCTGACTGTCAAAGTTCAATAGCTTTGACAAGACTATCAAATGTAGCATTCCACATATGAGGAACCTGCTTCAAGCTGTTCAAAACCTTCTCGATTTGAAGATTTGATTCTTTCGATCTGTGATAGCTTGAGAGATCTTCATGTAGACATCTTCAGGTAGTTCACCATTTGGCAGATATATAGATCCTCCTCATTGGTAACTGACACCTGTGTTCTCAAAATAGCCAAATGATCAACAGGTATGTATGTGTCATCCAAATCATAACCTTTCATTTGAGCACAGTCTTCGATTACAAGCCCCACCCTCCCCTTCTTTATTACATTTAATTTTGGAGACCCAATTTCTATCAATTTGTTTCTTCTCTGGGCAGCACACAGTCAACTCCCATGTCTCATTTAATTGTTTTTTCATTGATCAGTTGTCTTCTTTCGTGTTCATCATGTATCCCTTGTGCATCTTCATAGCATTCAGGAACACCATCGACAAACGAATCATTATGGAAGGCCAGTACTGTAGAATCGTCAGATCACACAGACATCCTTCATTCCCTGTTAGCTGGGTCAGTCTTCGAAATATTGTAGATAAAATGGAAACAGTAACTCGTCACAACACTATGAAGTACACCATTAAAATAGGAATCCTTATGTAGACTCCCTGTCTTCTCCACTGCCAAAATCTGCATTTACATAGAAGAGAACCATCTCTGCTTGTCTGCCATAGTGCAAATGAAAATCCAGCTTTCCTTTAATGTCTCTTTTGGCACTCCACAAGTTGACTTTGGTATCTGCTGAAATAATTTACTGCTACGCTCAGGTCCAATCATGTTGTAAGCATAGAATAAGTAAAACACCCTATTAACCAACGAAACGTGTGTGTGATCTTGATCATTACTCAGGTCTGGTCTGCTTTCCTTTGTGGGTTTGATCTCCTCTCGTGTCTTAACTAGGTTACATTTGTACTTGTCAAAGTGTTCTAGTAGTTTTCACGAGTATACACGTTGATTGATAATCATTCCATCACCTTCTGAAATCAATGCCAGTAATTATTTAAGTTCTCCCATACTTCTAATAAAAATTTAATTTTCCGAATTTTTTAAAAATCTTGTTCATCATATCATAATTATTTGTAGCAATTGTAATATCATCTAAATACAATATCAACTATCATCCAAATTGCCCATATACAACTGTGTGTCAGTGTCTGACTGTCAAAGTTCAATAGCTTTGACAAGACTATCAAATGTAGCATTCCACATATGAGGAACCTGCTTCAAGCTGTTCAAAACCTTCTCGATTTGAAGATTTGATTCTTTCGATCTGTGATAGCTTGAGAGATCTTCATGTAGACATCTTCAGGTAGTTCACCATTTGGCAGATATATAGATCCTCCTCATTGGTAACTGACACCTGTGTTCTCAAAATAGCCAAATGATCAACAGGTATGTATGTGTCATCCAAATCATAACCTTTCATTTGAGCACAGTCTTCGATTACAAGCCCCACCCTCCCCTTCTTTATTACATTTAATTTTGGAGACCCAATTTCTATCAATTTGTTTCTTCTCTGGGCAGCACACAGTCAACTCCCATGTCTCATTTAATTGTTTTTTCATTGATCAGTTGTCTTCTTTCGTGTTCATCATGTATCCCTTGTGCATCTTCATAGCATTCAGGAACACCATCGACAAACGAATCATTATGGAAGGCCAGTACTGTAGAATCGTCAGATCACACAGACATCCTTCATTCCCTGTTTGCGCCTCCTCAGGTGTCTTGACCAATTCGCTTGAATTTTCTGTCTTCTTTTCGTATTTCTTGTACATGCCT
Organism: Schistocerca nitens; assembly: GCF_023898315.1. NCBI lineage: Eukaryota > Metazoa > Arthropoda > Insecta > Orthoptera > Acrididae > Schistocerca > Schistocerca nitens. The sequence goes on from NC_064617.1 coordinate 851,800,149, forward strand.
GTCTTGTATCTACCTGTCCTGTTTTCTTCCTCTCCTAAAAGCCACTGTTCACGAGTTGTCCTGTCGAAAGTGAACTTCATTTCAACAAAAATTGCATCCTTTCCAGAAATTACTTTCTTCGGCCCTGTGCACTTAAAACTGTTTTCATTTGGACAATAGCCAATAAAAATGCACCTAACTAAACCAGAATCTAAGTTTCTCAATAAAAGTTCCTTTGGAATTTTTGAAAAAGCTACATAACCAAAAACGTTCAAGTTCTCTAAGGTGGGTTCCCTTCCATGCCATAGAGCCACTAGTACTTTTCCTTCCATTGATGTAGTTAGACTCCTATTTGTAATATGGCCAAAACTGCCTCTGTCCAGCAACTCTTGTCAAGTTTTGTTTGGAGATGCAAACGAAGTGCTTTAACCAAAACAGTGCTATTTCAACGTTCAGGAATCCCACTCTGCTGCAGTTTATATCGCATTGTGAACTCAATTTTAATACCGAAGTCCCCACAGAAACTCTTCAGTTAATTCGATACATCCTCTTATCCATTATCACAATGCAGACTACTTATTACCAAATTTAAATGAACTGTACACATTACTCAAAAATTTTGAAAAACTTTGGCACTCTGACATTGGACATGTATATGCAGACTGAATTAACCAATGAAAATTTGTGCCAAGACTTCAATTCAGACCTAGGTCTACTGCTCACTAGGCAGATGTGTTAACCACAACGCCACCCTGGCACTACTGCCACCCCAGCATGCTTCGCTCCTTAATCCAAACTCCTATTCACACCTCTGCCCACTTGGTATTCCCTCTAAAGTGGGCTGTTGTATGAATAGGAATTTCGATTGAGAAGGAGGTGTGCTAGGATAGTCTGTGCAGTTGTGCAAAGCCACTGTGCCAGGGTGGCACTGTGGTTAGCGCATCTGCCTAGTAAGCAGTAGACTGGGTTCTAATGCTGGCCTTGGTACAAACTGTCATTTGTCACTTAAGTCTTCATATATACCTTGTAGGTGTTTGAGATCTGGTCTCAGAAACTGATATACGGCTGGGAGAGCGGTGTGCTAGTCACATGCCCCTCCATATCCACATCCAGAGATGCCTGTGGGCCGAGGATTACACAGCGGCCGGTCGTTCCGCTGTGCCTACACTGCCTGCTCAGGATGAGTTTAGTTTTTTTTTTAGATGTTTGAGAACTGAAAAGGTCTCTGGAACCATAAAGTTTCATTTGATTATAGCACGTATACTGGGGTCTCAGGCTGGACCCCCATTTCAACGATACTGAGGTGTTATTCCAATACAACTATAGGTCCTCTGCAATGCTCTTCGAGTTTAGGGGAAGTACCAAGTGAGCTAGGGAATGAACGTGAATTTGGGCAGAGGAGGGAGGCATTCTATGGTAGATCACACAGTTGTGCAAAGCCACTTTGTCAGGGTGCCAAAGTGGTTAGCACATCTACCTAGTGAGCAAAAGATCTGGGTTTGAATCCTGGCCTTTGCACAATTTTTCATATAATGCTTCAGTCTGCATATATACATCACACGTATTTGAGACTTGATAAGTCTCTGGAATTATAGTTTCATTTGATTGAAGTACGTTTTCCTGGGTTTAAGGCAAGATAGCACCTTTCCTTCGATACTGAGGTACTATTTCAATACCCTTGAAGAGCTTCTGTAATGCTGTTCAAGGTTAGGGAAAAGATCAAGTGAGCTGAGGTGTGAAGGGGAATTTGGGATACAGAGGGAGGCATGCTACAGTAGTCCATACAGCTGTGAAAAGCCACTGTGCCAAGGTGGTGTAGTGATAAGCGCATCCGTCTAGTGAGCAAAAGACCAGCATTCGAATCCCAGCCTTTGTACAAATTTTCATTTGCTGTTTCAGTCCAACATAACTTTCATTATCATGTGAACCTGGAGTAAATAGCCCAGTTAGATCACTACGAATACATTGCAGTGATCTGGTTGTTTCCCTTCAATATATGTCTGGCAAATGTTGCAGTCTGGCTTGCTAGATTTGAGGTTTATTCCTTCAGCTTACGTCTGCAACTTACAGATGCTATTGTAACTGTGGTGGGCCAGCCTTTCACTGTGTAATTCAATGGTCTCTATTGGTGAACCTACATAACACTGAAGTTCCTTGTGTATAAAATTTAGTATGGACGTATATGACTCGCTTCTCTGTGCGACATTCAGAGGCGCATTGACGTTTTACATAACATCTTTACAGTTCTGAAAAACTACTAGCACTGCTTTTGATTCTTGTAACATACTGACAGGTTCATAGATGAGTTCTAGAACTGACAGAACATCTGTAACGAAAATCAGAATTTTCTTGCCAATCACATAACTTATAAATTGAATTTCACCAACACATTTAACATATAAAAATGCTCAACACTTAATAACATTAATTATAATTGGCTATGGCAAAGTTTTCACGATTTTCAACTGTAAATTACTATTTATTATATGCTCTGTAGCTTCGAAATCAAAATACCATTTCATTTCAGTTAATGTTGCCGAACTATCATGAATAGCTGCAGGGAGGCAATAATTACTCTCTCTTCCATCTTGATCATTAGAAGGTACCCTTGCAAAATTTTGTTTTGATTACTGTGCTTCGCCGGCCGAAGTGGCTGTGCGGTTAACGGCGCTGCAGTCTGGAACCGCAAGACCGCTACGGTCGCAGGTTCGAATCCTGCCTCGGGCATGGATGTTTGTGATGTCCTTAGGTTAGTTAGGTTTAACTAGTTCTAAGTTCTAGGGGACTAATAACCTCAGCAGTTGAGTCCCATAGTGCTCAGAGCCATTACTGTGCTTCGTTTTTTTGTTTTTGTTTTTTGTTTTTTTTTGCTTCTGACATTCTGACATTTTTGTCCTTTCAACTCAGAGTTATAATGCTGAGGAGTAAAACGATTAGTACCTTTGTTTTCTGATTTAATATTCTTAGCTGAATTTGGTTTCTGTCCTGATTATGACAAAACAACTGTAGATCACTTAATGTGTTCTTTCTTGACAACATCTTTCCTATTTACCTCTTCATCCAAAAGTCAATTCTTTCGAAATCTGGAATTATCATAGCACTGTGACTAGATTATCATAATCTGGAGACATTGTCAATAACAGGTGGCAAACAACATTGGATTCTTCTAATCTTGCTCCAGATGTACGGAAATCACGAATTGATCAGTAAGCAAATTATTTGTTGAGTTAAATTTCATCATTAGCAAAGTTTTCCGAATTATCAAATGACTTACCACTCGTATTTGCTCTAAAAGAGTGACATCTACAGTTCAAACAAGGTAGCTTTGCCTTTGGCATACTCCAAATAAGTATCAGCAATTTTGTATACGATTTTAGACCTACATTTGATGTCACATTCTTTCAGAGTTCCTATTGCACATATAATAACTTTTGTTCACTACTGCTGTATCATTCTCTTCAAATACACCCATTTCACACTGTTTCATTTGAATAAATTCAAACATCTAATTTCAGTGAGAAATTTTCAATTACTTAAATTGCTCTCATCAAACAGTGGAATTTCATATTTCTCTTCCTCATCAACCTTATCAATAATGAGATCATGTCTATTGTGTTATGCGAGCAACTTATGTGTCCTATAAATCAGCCGAGTTCTGAGCCCATAAACAGATAAATTAAGAGAGCTGTGGGCATTCCTCAGGCACACAAAATATAAGTCACTTGTAACAATAATGATTTATGTGATGAACTTCTGATAACATATATTGACTTCTGAAAAAGCACAAGCAAATGTAACACTTGACAACCACAACAACAGAATAAAAAATAATATCACAAAGTTGCCATCTGGGGAAATGATTACTTTTACAGAGATGTTGAAAGTACTGAACTGGCAGGTTCCTGAAGAATGATGTAAACTGTCCTCAGAAAGCTTGTTTACAAATTTTCAGGAACTGGCTTTTACTGCTGACTCTAGAAATATACTACAACCCCCTACTCATCACACCCATGGGGATCAAAAGGACAAGATAAGACTAATTACAGCATAAACAGAGGCATTTAATTTGAAAGATTTTAATTGCAACCTTCAACAATATTTATACATATTTCTTAATCAGGTATTGATGATGTAATTCACAGATTTCACTGTCGTTTTTTTGATAATTTTGTGTAGATTCAGTTACCAGCTTAACAAACAAGATAAATATTTGGCGTTTCTTTGAACACATCACTGCCAGTTTTTTTGCACTTGAAAAGGTTGTTTATGGTCTGCACAGATTTAAGCACTACATTTTTCAATATCTCATGAAGAATCTGATACCTGTCTTGAGTAATAATAGCGAGAAATCTTTCTGTGCTTTCTGATTCAGGCCTAACGTCATTCGGCAGTCAATGTTGATCAGTTCCAGTCATTTTTAGTGAAGTATCTTCAGCTTTTAGACACAGATTTTAACTTATTAAAGCCTCAACTATTGTTGATAACTTACTCATAAGTGAAAGTTTTTTGCATTTGTAATTCGTCCTGAGATTTCAGCATCAATTACTGCTCTAGCTTATTACAAATTCATTGGTTTCTTTCAGTGGTGAATCAATTTTAGCACATCTAAAATGAAATGGATTACTGCATTCCCTACACACAATGCGGGTTTTAATCACTTATTATCAATTTTCTTGCCTCTCACCACCTAACACAGGGCTTTATTTGACCTAAGAAACATTTCACTTCTTACTGCTATCATGTCGACACCTTTGCCCACTTACCCAGTGATGTGAAGACTCTAATAGATAATAAAATAAACTTCAAATGTAAAGTGAAATAATATCTGCATGAATACTATTTCTCCTCCACAGAAGAATTTTTGAGTGTCTAAATAATATAATACAATGTGCATGTGTGAGAGAGTGAGTATATATGAGATTGAACATAACTAAGTATAAAACACAATATAAAAATGGGCACAGTAGCTTAATGGTCGGACCACACAGAATTATCTGTCCATGCAGGTATCTGCACAAATTTATGTCCATGCAATAAATCACCACAAATCTCATACACTTACTCTGCACAGTTTCAGTCTACTGCTGCCACACGATCTGTCAGATTAGGGAATAATTTTCAGTGGCAAGAGTTTACCCACATGTGAAAGATATGTCATTAGTTCAGGACACTATTGATAATGCAGATAAAGCTACTAGGATAGTTTACAACTATCCTTAAGTATACTAATAAAGTGTCAGAGGCAGAAAAAAGAGCTAAGTCGTCAATAAGTGGCTCCATAACTGACGGTAATCTTCACATATGGTATATGTTAATTTACTTCACAAGACATGCAGTTAGTGAGTTAGTTAAACTGATGTCCCATGGATAATTTTGCATGATAAATACAATAATGTGGAATGAGTCATTTGCATTAACACTGCATATTAATTTTTAAATATGGATACACACTGTACATTTGTCAGTTTTTTTTTACATTTATGCATAAATGAGTTAGTAATACCCATCCACCACCTTTTGCGCATTACATTAAAAGAAATTTTTCTATGAGATGGAAGGACTTGTCAAGGAGAAGATTCTTCAGGATGTTTTAAAATTGTACTTTGTTGTTTGTCAGACATTTTATATTAATGGGTAAGTGATCAAAATGTTTGTTTCAGCATTGTGCATCTCTTTGTGTGACAAAGGCAGCCTAAATATGCAGTAATGAATGTCATTGTTCCTTCCAATATTATAATTACATACACCACTGTTCCTTTTAAACTGTAGTGGATTATTTACAACAAACTTCATGAGGGAATGAATATACTGTGAAGCAGTCGTCAGAATGCCCAACTCCTTAAACAGATGTCTAAAAGATTATCATTGCTGTGAAACACATATTATTCTTACAGCATGTTTTTGAGCAATGCAGACTTTCTTTCTTAAAGATAAGTTACTCCACAATTTTATTCCATGTGACATTATTGAATGAAAATATGTCAACTTACTGATGATGACTGATGAAATTGTTTGTGAAATGATGTGGAATATATAAATATCTCTAAATCCAATAACTCAGTAAAATACTTGACGAGTAACTTCAACACATGAATGGCTGATTGTGACATTAAAGTCTGTGGCAACAGGAATAAGTTACAAAGATGTAGAATTTTCGATAGAAATGTAAAAACAAACATTGAGCAAAGCAATAACTGACATATGTGATGCTATATCACTGTCCCGATCAAGGGGTTCATGAATTCAAGTGAAGCATCTCACTCATGTACTATAGCAACTGTGAAAAGTTATGGATAATATTCTTACACTTTTAGACTATTTTGAGTGCCATATATTTTAATAGATTGTAGGAGCAGTCAATGAGGTATCTTTTACTTTGTTTCTGAAGATCTGGGAATTTTTAATTCCCTGCCTTAACTCTACAACCAACATGTGGTGCAGATTTTCACCTGAGTATAAGACTCCATTTTGAACTGTAGATAGGGATTCTTAGAGTATATGACAAGTTTTAACATTGCTGTGATACTGAATTCTTGAATTTTATAATGAATCACATATTCCATTAGTAAGTAAATGAATTGACACATGGGTATGAGAACTCATATGTCTAGTATTGTGAGATGGTATAACAACAGTACCTTATTCAGGTCAAAACAAACTAGGGAAGACTAATAATTTTGGTTTAGTCTGGACTAATGTTTTTAGAATTACAGTTCCCTTAATGGCATTTTAACTCTGCAGAGTAGTGTGTGCTGATGTGAACCTATGAGGCATGTGTGCCAGACTAGGTAAACAGTGAGAAGTCTGGCATTAAGTAGATCACAGATGGTGTCATCTGGGCACAAGACCGAAATTCATTTCTAAAATTATGCCACTAAAACAATAATAAGGGACACAAAAACAGCGTAAAATTTTTTGGAAAAAATTACCCATAATCATGGTATGGTACCTACTATAAAAATAACCAAATGATAGTGATCATTTTTGAGCAGTTTTTATTCATTTTCGTTTTTCTTTTATTTCCTTAAGATTTTCCTGAGTGAATGAAGAAACGTAATCATTTGTGTATATATATAATTTTTCATATTTTTCGTTTTTTAATAAATAATTTGACCATCCATCAAGATTTTGAATGAAATTTTGTAAACATTTAATAAAATTATGTATTTGGTAATTCCAGGGTGGATGCTCAAACACACTGAGATATAATAAATAAAGCATGAAGTACCATTAGCAATAAAAAATAGGGTAAGCAAAGTAACTAAGGTAAAATTTTTAATGGAATTCACCACCTATTGCATTCATAGTAAAAATTCCAAATCTTGAAATTCATTATCGTTATTTCTACGCCTCTTCATTCCCATGTATATCAATTTACACTTTCCATCTTCAAAAAATTAATAATCTCTACCATTAATCAGTTTCAAACATCTCTCTGGCAAAATAATTTTAAACTCATTATTGGGCTCAATACAAATTTTCTTCCACAACCAGTTATGCTATACAAAACATTTACTTTTAGCTCACTAATTTTTTAAAACAAATTAGAGTTGCTTCCATTATTAATCTTCTGAAGTACTGCACCCATTTGTTTAGAATTTTTTTAATAAGATAAAAAATAAATTCATTCTCTATAAGTGAATAATTTCTCGGTGAGATTAGGAAAGAAGATGACAAAATCCTATTAAATCTTCTTTTGAATTTCATTTTTCACACACTCAGTCAATTTCTGTTCTGTATAAATGGACAACTGGGGAACTCTAAAAGTAATCTAGCTCAGAGCTGGAGCAAAAAGTTTGGGAATTCAAGGATATTACAAACTTAATAAATCTCAGCTCATTGGTATTCTCAGCAACAATAATAATGTGCTACCAGATGTACCATCTACCACATTAATGTAAAAGAACTTAAAAATATTTGTAAGAATAGAGGCATTAAAGGTTAAGGTATCTAATCCAACTTATAAAAGATGATGGAAATGTTTTCATAAAGAATTTTAAAGATTATGATCTTCAAAAATTAGAATCAAGAGTAGCTAGACTAGTGCATAAATAATTTACAAAAAAAGATTGAGTATTATGGTTTCCATAACAAAACTATAAATATTTAGAGAAAAGCTACAGTGTTCAAAAATAGAATCCAAAAATTTGAAATCAATAATATTGATAATAATGTAGAACCAGTCAATCAAGTTAAAGATTCTGCAATTCAAAATATCAAAAATCTTCTGATACCTAAAGATCAGTGAAAGTCAATACCACATTTTACTTCTTTTTCATATGACAAGAATAAATACAAGAATTTAATTTTAAAACAGAAGACTTAGTGATATTAGGATCAACAAATTTAGAAGAATTTTACCGCAATTCTAAAGAAAAATACAAACTGAAATGAAAAACTTTCAGAGAAACAATTTGGGTGGTCTTTATATTCAATAAATAATTTGGAAATGAATGTTAATAAGCATGACTCTATTTTTGAATCTTCATATATTGATCTACATAAAAATCAAGGATAAGAAAGCTGTAATAAACGCTAAAAATGATGATCAAAAATGCTTTCTCTGTGTAACAAAATGAGCTTTCTCTCCTGGAGACTTTTGTGTCATGGATTGTAACTCATAACCTTACTTTCACCATTTGGTACTGTGCTACACAAATTGACATGTCATGACATGGCGAACAGTGTGGATACTCCTAGATGTGATGGTACTATGACATGGTGTGGTTTGGCAGTCTGTATGAACTGACCTTAATACCAGTGTTGCAATACCTGACAACAACAAGAAGCTATATCGACTTAGAATTGTCGACAGCAATGTCCAAACATGAACTGAAAGAAACTATATCTGACACATGTGAAGATGTGTACACTGACATGTAGAATAATTTCATGTTGGCAAGTAAAGTACCTCACACATGTAATATATCAATTGTGTGTGAGATGTTACGGAGAATATTTTCATAAAATTTTATACATGTTTTGAACTCCATACACTCTAAAAATATTGTAAAAACAAAAAAGTAAGACATATTTTTCTTTTTAACTGAGTAGCTGATGATTTTCAATTTCCTGCTTGATTTAGGTTTTCTGGTGTTTCCGTAAATTACTTCAGGTAAATGTCTGGATAATACCCAGTCTAAGAACATGGCCAACTAAATATACAACACTTGTAAGAAAGACATATAAGTAAGTACACACGTGTATGTATGTAATATGTTACTTTCATTGTTTGCAAACTGTAGTACCACAACATGTCCAGCATCCTTCTAAAAATGATCTATGTATGAATAAAACTACTACTGCTGTGACATCTTGGGTTGTCGGGTGTTCTGCCGGATATCAACGTTGTACTTGCACGATATTTCGGTCACGTAGCTCGTAACCTTCATCAGGTGCGACCTGAGACTGCTCCTCGAGTGGACCTGGTCCAGTATTTATGCCTATGGCCTTCCCCCTCCACCAACGGCTGCAGGCGCTTCCTCCGTGGTCCGCGCCCATTCCCTGCGACCTGCTGGAGCGTTGCTGTTCCGTTTTCCGTCCGCCGCGGTTCTAGGTGTTCCCTCTGCGGTCCGCGCCCACCAAACCCGCTCCTGGGGATTTCATCTATGGTCTGGGGTACCAAGCGTTCCGCCTGCGGTCCGCGCCCGTTCACCACGACCTGTTGGAGCGTTGCCGCTCCGTTTTTCGTCCGCTGCGGCTCTGGATGTTCCCTCTGTGGTCAGCGCCCACCAGTCCCACTTCTGGGTGTTCCATCTTCGGTCTGGTGCGCCTGGCAGTCCGATAGGGGCTCGTTTTCCATCTCCATGTCTCTGGTTCTTCTGTTTGTGTAGTGTTGCAGCTGGCCCCGTTGCTCCTTTAACAATTCGAGAGACGGATACCAGGCTCTGCTTAGCTGGTACACTGTGTCACGGTTCATAAGATCGTCAGCCATTTTTATTTCAATCGATTCTCTTATAACACTGTCCCAAAATCTGGGTGTTTGTGCTAGAATCTTGGTATCCTCAAACTTCATGGTATGATCCAGTTCTAGACAGTGTTCAGCTATGGCTGACTTAGTCACCTGTCTTAATCTAGAGTGCCTCCGATGTTCTTTGCACCTGATCTCCACAGTTCTTGTCGACTGGCCAATGTAGGACATGCCACATTGACAAGGTATATTGTAAATCCCTGGTTTTCGTAACCCCTGGTCGTCTTTGACACTCCCCAGCAGTCCCCTGATCTTGTAGGTTGGACAGAAAACACACTTGATATTGTGTTTACGGAGGATCCTACTGATTCTGGCAGAAATAGAGCCAGCATAGGGCAGATATGCCACCTTCTTTACTTCATCTTGGTCTTCTTCAGGAACCTGTGGTATAGTGGCTGGTTGGAGTGCCCTCTCAATTTGTCTGTCCGTGTATCCATTCTTGGAGAAAACTGTTTTGAGACGTTCTATCTCTATAGGTAGATTCTCTTGGTCTGACAGGGCACGTGCTCTGTGGACCAAAGTCTTCAGAACCCCATTCTTCTGTGCAGGGTGGTGACAGCTGCTGGCCTGCAGATATAAATCAGTGTGTGTTGGTTTTCGGTAAACACTGTGGCCAATTTATCCATCTGCTTTCCTCTGGACTAGTACATCCAGAAGTGGCAGCTGGTCATTCTTCTCCAGTTCCATAGTGAACTTGATATTAGGGTGGCATGAGTTAAGATGTTCAAGAAACTCATGGAGCCTGTCCATCCCATGTGGTGAGATCACGAAGGTGTCATCTACATACCTAAAGAAGCATGTGGGTTTAAATGTGGTTGTCTCCAACGCCCTCTCCTCAAAACTCTCCATAAACATGTTGGCAACCACAGGGGACAGTGGGCTGCCCATAGCTACACCTTCAGTTTGCTCGTAATATTGGTTTCTGTACAGGAAATACGTGGATGTCAGTGTATGACTGAACAGGTCCAACAGAGCACCGTCAAATTTCTCTGCAATCAGTTCTGGTGAGTCCTTCAGTGGGACCCTGGTGAACAGCGATACCATATCAAAACTAACCATGATGTCCGAATCTGTGATGTGCAGTTGCTTGAGGCATTGAAGGAAATCTTTTGTGTTGCGGATGTGGTGAATACATTTCCCCACATACGGAGACAGGAGACCTTTCAAGTACTTGGCTGTTGTGTACGTAGGTGCCCCAATATTACTGACAATTGGACGTAGGGGCACGCCCTCCTTGTGTATTTTAGGCAGACCATACAGTCTAGGTGGCACTGTGGAGATCAGGTGCAAAGAACATCAGAGGCACACTAGATTAAGACAGGTGACTAAGTCAGCCATAGCTGAACACTGTCTAGAACTAGATCATACCATGAAGTTTGAGGATACCAAGATTCTAGCACAAACACCCAGATTTTGGGACAGTGTTATAAGAGAATCGATAGAAATAAAAATGGCTGACGATCTTATGAACCGGCTCTGGAATTGTTAAAGGAGCAATGGGGCCAGCTGCAACACTACACAAACAGAAGAACCAGAGACATGGAGATGGAAAACGAGCCCCTATCGGACTGCCAGGCGCACCAGACCGAAGAAGGAACACCCAGAAGTGGGACTGGTGGGCGCTGACTGCAGAGGAAACATCCAGAGCCGCAGCGTACGAAAAACGGAGCGGCAACGCTCCAACAGGTCGTGGTGAACGGGCACGGACCGCAGGCGGAACGCTTGGTACCCCAGACCGTAGATGAAACCCCCAGGAGCGGGTTTGGAGGGCGCGGACCGCAGAGGGAACACCTAGAACCGCGGCGGACGGAAAACGGAGCAGCAACGCTCCAGCAGGTCGCAGGGAATGGGCGCGGACCACAGAGGAAGAAGCGCCTGCAGCCGTTGGTGGAGGGGGAAGGCCATAGGCATAAATACTGGACCAGGTCCACTCGAGGAGCAGTCTCAGGTCGCACCTGATGAAGGTTACGAGCTACGTGACCGAAATATCGTGCAAGTACGACGTTGATATCCGGCAGAACACCTGACAACCCAAGATGTAATTACACTCCTGGAAATGGAAAAAAGAACACATTGACACCGGTGTGTCAGACCCACCATACTTGCTCCGGACACTGCGAGAGGGCTGTACAAGCAATGATCACACGCACGGCACAGCGGACACACCAGGAACCGCGGTGTTGGCCGTCGAATGGCGCTAGCTGCGCAGCATTTGTGCACCGCCGCCGTCAGTGTCAGCCAGTTTGCCGTGCCATATGGAGCTCCATCGCAGTCTTTAACACTGGTAGCATGCCGCGACAGCGTGGACGTGAACCGTATGTGCAGTTGACGGACTTTGAGCGAGGGCGTATAGTGGGCATGCGGGAGGCCGGGTGGACGTACCGCCGAATTGCTCAACACGTGGGGCGTGAGGTCTCCACAGTACATCGATGTTGTCGCCAGTGGTCGGCGGAAGGTGCACGTGCCCGTCGACCTGGGACCGGACCGCAGCGACGCACGGATGCACGCCAAGACCGTAGGATCCTACGCAGTGCCGTAGGGGACCGCACCGCCACTTCCCAGCAAATTAGGGACACTGTTGCTCCTGGGGTATCGGCGAGGACCATTCGCAACCGTCTCCATGAAGCTGGGCTACGGTCCCGCACACCGTTAGGCCGTCTTCTGCTCACGCCCCAACATCGTGCAGCCCGCCTCCAATGGTGTCGCGACAGGCGTGAATGGAGGGACGAATGGAGACGTGTCGTCTTCAGCGATGAGAGTCGCTTCTGCCTTGGTGCCAATGACGGTCGTATGCGTGTTTGGCGCCGTGCAGGTGAGCGCCACAATCAGGACTGCATACGACCGAGGCACACAGGGCCAACACCCGGCATCATGGTGTGGGGAGCGATCTCCTACACTGGCCGTACACCACTGGTGATCGTCGAGGGATCACTGAATAGTGCACGGTACATCCAAACCGTCATCGAACCCATCGTTCTACCATTCCTAGACCGGCAAGGGAACTTGCTGTTCCAACAGGACAATGCACGTCCGCATGTATCCCGTGCCACCCAACGTGCTCTAGAAGGTGTAAGTCAACTACCCTGGCCAGCAAGATCTCCGGATCTGTCCCCCATTGAGCATGTTTGGGACTGGATGAAGCGTCGTCTCACGCGGTCTGCACGTCCAGCACGAACGCTGGTCCAACTGAGGCGCCAGGTGGAAATGGCATGGCAAGCCGTTCCACAGGACTTATCCAGCATCTCTACGATCGTCTCCATGGGAGAATAGCAGCCTGCATTGCTGCGAAAGGTGGATATACACTGTACTAGTGCCGACATTGTGCATGCTCTGTTGCCTGTGTCTATGTGCCTGTGGTTCTGTCAGTGTGATCATGTGATGTATCTGACCCCAGGAATGTGTCAATAAAGTTTCCCCTTCCTGGGACAATGAATTCACGGTGTTCTTATTTCAATTTCCAGGAGTGTAGATCGCCTGGAAAGCCTGAAGAGTTACTACTGCTGTGTCTACCTGTAAACTCAAGCGACACAAGCTGCCACTTAGGGCACCACAAATATTATTAGATTTTTTTACAGGTCATATCACAAGTAATAAAGGCCACTTGTGGTAAAAACTGAGAACATCACCAAGGATTGCCAGCTGCGGGATTGGTATACATTGTGTATTAGAATTAGTAGTGAAAACTGACAAGGATGAGCATCTAAATATGTAAATGGGGGGGGGGGGGGTACGGAGGAGATGATAAGTAGCTTGTAGAGGGACAATGTTCTCAAATCAGCCCCTCTTATAGATTTTTGTGTGTGTGTATATAAAACTCCATTCTGAACATTAGATAAGGGTGCATAGTTTATATGTAAGTTTTACTTTTAGTACTGTGGTAATGAATTGTATAGTTAACCTTCAGTTCACTACATCTACATGTATAATCCATAAGCAAGCATTACATGCTCTGTAGTGAGCCTCTTGTACCATTACAAGTCATTTGGATTGGAGATTCATGCAGATATGAGCAGTGATCAAAGTTGGATTTGGAGGTTTGAGCAAACTTGCTCAAATCTGTGGGAGCAAATCAAATCTGAGCAGAAAAACTGTGCTGTGTGTCACAATGTATTTCAGTCAGTGGTTCGTTCAGCCTAGTGTGTCTCATCTCTGCATAGACATTGAATTCTAAAAGGGTCGATAAGTGTGGGTACATTGGGGGATTCATTGTTGAGTTTATTGAAAAAGCACTTGATCCTTTGGCAAACGAGGAAACTGTATGAAACTTCCTGCCAGACTGAATCTGTGTGTCACGTCGAGTCTCGAACTCGGAACTTTTATTTTTTGCAGACCAGTGTTCTACCAACAGAACTACAAAAGTATGACTCAGGATCTGTCCTCAAAGCTCTACTCCCACCAGTTCCTTGTCTCCGACCTTCCAAATTTCACAGCATCTCTCCTGCAGAACTTGCAAGACTAGCACTCATGAAAGAAAGGAGATTGCAGAGACATGGCTCAGCCACAGTTTGGAGTATGTATTTAGAATGAAATTCTCACTCTGCAACAATATACTTTCTTCCAGTAGTGCTAGCCCTGCAAACTTTACAGGAGAACTTCTGTAAACTTTGAAGGTAGGAGACGAGGTACTGATCTAAGTAAACCTGAGAGGATGGGTCGTGAAAGTAGGTAAACATTGAGAGTTATATAAATTATTTAATTTTTCTTGCATTTCACGCATAATTGCTCCAGTTAGAAAATATCGTGCTAAAGCACAATCAGTTTTATCATAACAAAGATAATTCTGATTCTCTTTATCTCAAAATTTAATGTCTTTCTTGTATAACTTAATTTTGTCTTGATGATTAATTAATACATAACTACCTCAATTTTTACAATTTCTTTCTCAAATCGTTTTCTGGGTTATCTTTCTTTAATAATATAATGATATGGTCTTAAATTATATTTGCTTGGATTTTTTTCTTACCAATTGTAACAACTTCAGAGATTCCATTGTAAATTTAAATAATATTTATTGTTGATAATGTCTCTAATTCGTACAAATTTTTAATTAGGTAAAATTTGTCTTTCTTTACTATATTTTTAATTCTGTATAACTAGATAAAATATCTACAGTTATATGTCCAGTGTGTGTACAAGAGAAAGACTTTCACAAAGAGATGAACATTACAAAAAAGAATTTACCTTTGAAAGGAAACGAAAAAAACAAGTGAAAAGAGTGGATAGAGAAAATAATTTAAAATACCGAAAGATACTCATTCATGAGTGGAGCAAAAGGCCATTTGTTTGCCCAATTTGTGAAATGGTAGTTAAGTGATATAATTAACAAAATCACAAATGTGATTATAAGCCTCCAAAAGAAAGACAGTATACAAAAGAAACAAAATGTTAAGAAGGTGCTAAAAATTATATTTGTAAAAAAATGTTCCAAAATTTATTATGAAAATATGAATCAAAATATTTAGAAAAAAGTAGAATGTGTTTTTTGGTAGGATCATTTGTAGAGTTAATTTAACAGATCATCTAAAATGACAGTGTCATGAAAAATTCTAGAAGTTAAAAAATTTTTTTTGTTTTATTAAAGTGTAGTGTCCCCAAGTTAAAGTGTGAATGCCTTTTTTTAGTATATATCTTTTATCATAATCTCTACTTAAAGCAGTTTTATTGTACTCATGTTTGTATGATATGATCAAATTCATTGTTCTATATTGATTCACTTTATCATCCAAACATTTCTTCATAATGATCAAAAGTAACTTCATTCTTAACTACAGATTTCTTTACCAATTTAGATTTCTTATATTCTTTATTATCTACTCTATATTAATATATTTTTGATCTCAGAGTAACATATCCTCACATAATCTTGCCACAGTTTTCATTTCTTGTATTGAATTCAGTCAACATTGTCTTCATATAAATCATATAAATCTTTAGTTCTTACATAATGTATAAAGGAACCACTGTCCATATAGCAAATATCTACTTTCTCTACATATTTTAGTTTCATGATGTTATAGTGAAAATGATACCTACCGATTTTTGCAATATATGAAATACTCATTCAAATGTAGATGGATCTATTGAACAAGATTTCTGTTTTCTTCATGTGAACTGCTAGCAGATTTGCTGAAAATATAGTTGTTTGATTATATACATCTACATGAATACTCTGCAAATCACACTAAAATGGCTGATTCATCGAACCACCTTCACAATAATTCTCTATTAGTCCACTCTTGAACAGCGCACAGAGAAACCGAACGCCTATATACACTCCTGGAAATTGAAATAAGAACACCATGAATTCATTGTCCCAGGAAGGGGAAACTTTATTGACACATTCCTGGGGTGAGATACATCACATGATCACACTGACAGAACCACAAGCACATAGACACAGGCAACAGAGCATGCACAATGTCGGCACTAGTACAGTGTATATCCACCTTTCGCAGCAATGCAGGCTGCTATTCTCCCATGGAGACGATCGTAGAGATGCTGGATGTAGTCCTGTGGAACGGCTTGCCATGCCATTTCCACCTGGCGCCTCAGTTGGACCAGCGTTCGTGCTGGACGTGCAGACCGCGTGAGACGACGCTTCATCCAGTCCCAAACATGCTCAATGGCGGACAGATCCGGAGATCTTGCTGGCCAGGGTAGTTGACTTACACCTTCTAGAGCACGTTGGGTGGCACGGGATACATGCGGACGTGCATTGTCCTGTTGGAACAGCAAGTTCCCTTGCCGGTCTAGGAATGGTAGAACGATGGGTTCGATGACGGTTTGGATGTACCGTGCACTATTCAGTGTCCCCTCGACGATCACCAGTGGTGTACGGCCAGTGTAGGAGATCGCTCCCCACACCATGATGCCGGGTGTTGGCCCTGTGTGCCTCGGTCGTATGCAGTCCTGATTGTGGCGCTCACCTGCACGGCGCCAAACACGCATACGACCATCATTGGCACGAAGGCAGAAGCGACTCTCATCGCTGAAGACGACACGTCTCCATTCGTCCCTCCATTCACGCCTGTCGCGACACCACTGGAGGCGGGCTGCACGATGTTGGGGCGTGAGCGGAAGACGGCCTAACGGTGTGCGGGACCGTAGCCCAGCTTCATGGAGGCGGTTGCGAATGGTCCTCGCCGATACCCCAGGAGCAACAGTGTCCCTAATTTGCTGGGAAGTGGCGGTGCGGTCCCCCACGGCACTGCGTAGGATCCTACGGTCTTGGCGTGCATCCGTGCGTCGCTGCGGTCCGGTCCCAGGTCGACGGGCACGTGCACCTTCCGCCGACCACTGGCGACAACATCGATGTACTGTGGAGACCTCACGCCCCACGTGTTGAGCAATTCGGCGGTACGTCCACCCGGCCTCCAGCATGCCCACTATACGCCCTCGCTCAAAGTCCGTCAACTGCACATACGGTTCACGTCCACGCTGTCGCGGCATGCTACCAGTGTTACAGACTGCGATGGAGCTCCGTATGCCACGGCAAACTGGTGACACTGACGGCGGCGGTGCACAAATGCTGCGCAGCTAGCGCCATTCGACGGCCAACACCGCGGTTCCTGGTTTGTCCGCTGTGCCGTGCGTGTGATCATTGCTTGTACAGCCCTCTCGCAGTGTCCGGAGCAAGTATGGTGGGTCTGACACACCGGTGTCAATGTGTTCTTTTTTCCATTTCCAGGAGTGTATTTCCATGCAAGCTCACTTCTTCCTTTAATTTATTATGATGATGGGATTCTCACTACATAGGTCAGCGCCAACAAAATATTTTCTCATTTGAAGGAGAAAGTTGGAGATTGAAATTTCGTGTGCAGATTCTGCCACTTCGAAAAACGCTTTTGTTTTAATGGTGTTCATCCCAAATCCTCTATCATGTCCATGACACTCTCTCACCTATTTTGCGATAATACAAAACGTGTTGCTGTTCTCTGAAGTTTCTGCATGTACTCTGCTAACCCAATCTGGTAAAGCACCCAGACTGTACAGCAGCACTCCAAAAGAGGATGGACAAGCACAGTGCAGACAGTCTATTTAATACACCTGTTATATTTTCTAAATGTTCTGTCAATGAAACGAAGTCTTTGATTTGCCTTCTCCAAACATTTTCTATGTGTTCTTTCCAATTTAAATTGTTTGTAGTTGTAATTCCTAGGTATTTAGTGGAATTTACAGCCTTTAGGTCTGACTGAGTCATCGTATAATGGAAGTTGAGTAGATTCCTCTTAGCACTGATGTGGATGACCTCACACTTTTCATTACTTAGGGTCAACTGCCAATTTATGCACCATTCAGATATCTTTTCTAAATCGTTTTGTAATTTGTTTTGATCTTCAGATGCATTTACTAGACGATAAGCAACTGCTTCATCTGCAAACAACGTGATACAGCTGCTCATATTGTCTCCTAAATCGTTTATATAAATAAGGAACAGCAGAGGACCTATAACGCCATCTTGGGGCATGCTAGAAATCACTTCTGTTTTACTTGATGACTTTCAGCCAGTTACTACATATTGTGACTTCTCTGACAGGAAATCACCAATGCAGTCACATAAGTGAGACGATATTCCATAATCACGCAATTTGACTACAAGCTGTTTGTGTGCTACAGCTTCAAAGCCTTTTGGAAATCTAGAAATATGGAACTAATTTGAAATCCCTTGTGAATAGCACTCAACACTTCGTGTGTGTAAAGTTCTAGTTGTGTTTCGCAAGAACGATGTTTTCTAAATCCGTGTTGATTGGGTGTCGATAGACTGTTCTCTTGGAGGTAATTCATAATGTTCGAACACAATATATGTTCCAAAATCCTGCTACATACTGAAGCTAATGATATGAGCCTGGATTACTCCTACTACCATTCTTGAATATTGATGTGACCCGTGGAACTTTCCAGTCTACTAACAATGATAAAGTTTATTAACTGCCAAAGCGATTTTGTGTGGTTAAGTGCTGAAAAGTGAAACAACATCTCAGAACATCGACGTATATTTGATAGCGAAAATATGTACATACAAACACATCAAACAATATTTACATGTTAAAAGAGCGTTTTTGTCTTATACAAGTTTTCTTTACATAACTAATAACATCACACAAAACTATATTCTTCTCTGTCATTAGAGCTGCCTTTTTCACTCAATTAAAAATAGTTTATCAGCACATCTTCTTGTTTAATATACAATGTGGATATCAATCCTGTTTTGTTATCATAAAACCTTAATAATTTTTCGATTTCAGATATCTGAACTTGTTTGTGGAAGAACACTCAATGGACAAAATACCGAGTCATCATGCAACATTCGCAATTTGCCACAAAACAAAACACAATTGTCAAATAAAGATTACTAAGCCAAAAGGCCTAATTGTGTGTGAGCGCGGCGAAAATTGGTTAATTTTCGATGTTAGCAGACAACGCCGCCGTTAAAACCTTTCTTCCCCTGAAACCTAGACTTAATGTGAATGAGGTGATCGTCTACTGAAGAGCGATGTGAATGCTGCCGTTTTGAAACGAATTATGGAATGATGTGACGTGATTTCACATGATGGCCAGTGTGAATTGTTCTTTAGCCGTTTATGTCATGCAATAGTCTCCTCTTACCACAATTTTGCCGTGTTATATGAGGAGTTACGAGCTTCAATAGATATTTATATGCCTCCGTGTCCATTCGCAAGTAATTTCGCCAGTCTTCAGGTAACTTGCCAAGTAAATTATTACATAAAAATTTAAGGACCATTTAACACTTCCCATGGGCTCTTGCGAACACTGAGGACAACAGAATTTCCTGTATTACAGGGTAGCCACCTGCCGCTGAAAGTTTTTTTCTTGGGTGACAAATGACTGGCCAGCAGTGGATTGAAATTGTATCGCACGGACACATGAGGTTTGTTGCGATGTATTGCATTCACAGACAGGTCTGCACAGACATTTCGTTGTGTGTGGATATTGACCAGCCAATTTAAAGTGCAAGTTGAGTGATAGTGTACATCCCACGATCCCATAAGTGGTCTACAGTGATCAGCAGACACAATGAGTAGTGGCCGCTGTGGTGGTAAACTTACACGTGAAATCTCCTCTCGTGTAGACAGTGCAAATGCTGATTACAAATACTGCTTATATCCCCCAATAAACACATAATTTTCGATCTGTCCACTTAAAAGTCACGCTACACTTCCACTTAAACCTTTCGCAGGCGAATTTTTGTGGCAACTCAGCGAAGATAATTTTTTTGCTATCCTATTAGAATTGTTATCAACTGACTATATTTATTTTTTGATAATTTTGTTTTTGTGATTTAGGACCAAAAGCTATATATCACCATGGTACCTTTGGGAGGTATTACAACTGCGGTGGCAAATGGATTTGCCACTTCCCTTTTGGTGCTGTGTTGCCATTACATGCAAAAAATAATAAACTGAGTTTCTGCTTTTATTTTATTTTTTCTTTCACTTTATTTAAAAAATACACACATCAATAAAAGTTTTGCTTCACCCCAGTTCCCAGAACCGCTGAAGATAAACGTCGACTGTGGATATTGTATCACAGACACAGTCCCTTTAACTGTTCAGAGGTGTCACTAAACCCATCCAAAGATGTAAACAACCATGCATGAGCAGCGCCTATTAGACGGAGGGAGACACAGTCCCTTTAACTGTTTAGAGATGTCACTAAACCCACCCAAAGATGTAAACAACCATGCATGAGCAGCGCCTATTAGACGGAGGGGGTCTGACAGCCAATCAATTCCAGTCATTGCACCAGGAAGGAGGTTTATGGCTCATGTTGTCTGTAATTCAACAGTGCCTAGACGGTCAATACCGCGGTTCGATCGCGTCTGCATTGTTACTTTATGCCAGGAAGGGCTCTCAACAATGGAAGTGTAAAGGTGTCTCGGAGTGAACCAGAGCGATGTTGTTTGGACATGGAGGAGATACAGAGAAACAGAAACTCTTGATGAGATGCCGCATTCAGGTCGCCCAAGGGCTACTACAGCAGTGGATGACCGCTATCTACGGATTATGGCTCGAAGGAACCCTGACAGCAACGCTACCATGTTGAATAATGCTTTTCGTGCAGCCACAGGACGTCATGTTACGACTCAAACTGTGTGCAATAGGCTGCATGAGCGCAACTTCACTCCCGACGTCCATAGCGAGGTTCATCTTTGCAATCACGACACCATGCAGCATGGGCCCAACAACATGCCGAATGGACCACTTAGGATTGGCATCACTTTCTCTTCACCAGTGAGTGTTGCATATGCCTTCAACCAGACAATCATTTGAGACGTGTTTGGAGGTAACCTGGTCAGGCTGAACGCCTTGGACACACTGTCCAGCGAGTGCAGCAAGTTGGAGGTTCCCTGCTGTTTGGGGTGGCATTATGTGGGGCCGACGTACGCCGCTAGTGGTCATGGAAGGCGCCATAACGACTGTACGATACGTGAATGCCATCCTCCGACCGATAGTGCAACCGTATCGGCAGCATATTGGCGATGCATTCGTCTTCATGGACGGCAATTCGCACCCCTATCGTGCACATCTTGTGAATGACTTCCTTCAGGATAACGACATCGCTAGACTAGAGAGGCCAGCACATTCTCCAGACATGAACCCTGTCGAACCTGCGTGGGATAGATTGAAAAGGTCTGTTTATGGACAATGTTACCCACCAAAGAATCTGAGAGATCTAAGCCGAATTGTCGTTGAGGAGTGGGACAATATGGAACAACAGTGCCTTGATGAACTTGTGGATAGTATGCCACGACGAATACAGGTAAGCATCAATGCAAGAGGACGTGTTACAGGGAATGAGAGGTATCTTTGCGTACAGCAATCTGGACTACCACCTCTGAAGGTCTCGCTGTATGGTGGTACAACATGAAGTTTGTGGTTTTCTTGGGCAATAAAAAGGGAGAAAATGATGTTTATGTTGATCTCTATTCCAATTTTCTGTACAGATTCCGGAACTCTCGGAGCCAAGGTGATGAAAAACTTTTGTTGTTAGGTGTATTTGTTACCGATATTAAAGTTTACTTACCACAATGTTGAAAACAGTCCTTGAAACTTTATCACACAGTGAAGGTATGAGCTGATACAAGTCATAATAATGCAAGTTGTAGAAGCGAAGCAATGTGTTCCAACAACACTAGTGATCCCACGACAAACAGAAACTGATTGTTATAGCAGTTTTCATACATCTGGTGCAGTGTACTGCCATAAGATGTCAGGCATAGACAGTGGTGGTAAGACGTATTCCCGAAAGCTTTGAGATAACCCTAAGTTGGTGGTATGTATGGTTCCCACAGACCACAAATGACAGATTACCTTTATGGTAACTATACCTCCCAAGCCCCTTCCAGAAACTACTTTGGTCGTAGCCTAGCCATACTTCCCAATAACGATTAAAACACTGTTGTTTGGTGAGATATATACTTCCTACAGTCCTGAAGACTATATTTCACAACAAACAGAAACCACTGCTGGTACAGCGCACAGCCACAACATGCCAGGAGCGTACAGAAGTCGTAACACGTTTCGTTAAACGCTGTACAAAAATACATCTGGTGGGAAGTATATCTCCCCACGGCCCACGAATAGGTTGTTGTTCTTGTTGTTGTTGTGGTCTTCAGTCCTGAGACTGGTTTGATGCAGCTCTCCATGCTACTCTATCCTGTGCAAGCTTCTTCATCTCCCCGTACCGACTGCAACCTACATCCTTCTGAATCTGCTTAGTGTATTCATCTCTTGGTCTCCCTCTTCGATTTTTACCCTCCACGCTGCCCTCCAATACTAAATTGGTGATCCCTTGATGCCTCAGAACATGCCCTACCAACCGATCCCTTCTTCTAGTCAAGTTGTGCCACAAACTCCTCTTCTCCCCAATTCAGTTCCATACCTCCTCATTAGTTATGTGATATACCCATCTAATCTTCAGCATTCTTCTGTAGCACCACATTTCAACAGCTTCTATTCTCTCCTTGTCCAAACTATTTATCGTCCATGTTTCACCTGCATACATGGCTACACTCCATACAAATACTTTCAGAAATAACTTCCTGACACTTAAATCTATACTCGATGTTAACAAATTTCTCTTCTTCAGAAACGCTTTCCTTGCCATTGCCAGTCTACATTTTATATCCTCTCCACTTCGACCATCATCAGTTATTTTGCTCCCCAAATAGCAAAATTCGTTTACTACTTTAAGTGTCTCATTTCCTAATCTAATCCCCTGAGCATCACCCGACTTAATTCGACTACATTCCATTATCCTCGTTTTGCTTTTGTTGATGTTCATCTTATACCCTCCTTTCAAGACACTATCCATTCCATTCAACTGCTCTTCCAAGTCCTTTGCTGTCTCCATGGATTTTAATACCTACTCCGAATTTTTCTTTTGTTTCCTTCACTGCTAAATTTTCTAACCTACCTGCCTGATTAAGGGATCTGACATTCCACGCTCCGATCCATAGAATGCCAGGTTTCTTTCTCCTGATGACAACATCCTCTTGAGTAGTCCCCGCCCGGAGATCCGAATTGGGGACTATTTTACCTCCGGAATATTTTATCCAAGAGGACGCCATCATCATTTAACCATACAGTAAAGCTGCATGCCCTCGGGAAAAATTAGGGCTGTAGTTTCCCCTTGCTTTCAGCCGTTCGCAGTACCAGCACAGCAAGGCCGTTTTGGTTAGTGTTACAAGGCCAGATCTGTCAATCATCCAGACTGCTGCCCTTGCAACTACCGAAAAGGCTGCTGCCCCGCTTCAGGAACCACACGTTTGTCTGGTCTCCCAACAGATACCCCTCCGTTGTGGTTGCACCTACGGTACTGCTATCTGTATCGCTGAGGCACACAAGACTCCCCACCAACGACAAGGTCCATGGTTCATGGGGGACGAATAGGTTAACAAACTCTTAACACCACAATGGTTTCCAGCCCATGGTTCAAAACTATCCCACGACAGTAGTCCCTCGGAGAACCTAGTTATCCGTATATCACCTTTGGACACCGGTTGAGCTATGTAATATCTTCGTGCTTCTTATCTTTGAATGTATTTGAAAGCCGCGTGCTGTCCAAAACTGTAAATAAACACCGGATTTTGTTATGTTCGGTAGATACATGTGACAGATATATGGGCAATAGTAATATTGTTATGGTGTGGTGAGCGTTCTGAAGGAAGGTGAAAAATGGAAAGAAGTTGTGCTTGTTTATTCTACATGGTTTCTGTAAGTTTTTACTAAATTGCAGTGCCAGTTGCGAGCATGGTTGGTCATGTATTCGTAAAAGAATAAAATAAGAGGTAGTGCGCAAGAAACGTCGACACCATGAGTGACGGTACTGATACTTTTCTAATTGTCTTTTTTGGAGAATAGATCTTGTGGCGCCTATATAAAATAATCCTTAGCCAACTATGTGTTGACTTCACCGTTCATTTCAGAAATTGAAGTGAGTCTCCTAGTAGTTATCCTGGATACTAATCCAAGTCAGCGGATTATTAGAGAAGATGTTCATGTTTTGACGCAGTGTATGGAATCAGTAATCGCCTTTGCAAATTCACATTTGATGCTCAAATCGACCAACAAACTGGCTGTATTGGCGTGCCACGCGAGAAGCACGTGAGTATAATTTATTTCAAGTTGCAGACAGTGTGATATGTTGTCAGAAATATTTTATCGACTCGATTTGGGCGCACTGTATTTTCCACCTTTGTTTTTTTTTTATAAAAATAATTGCAAATAGAAGCTAATTATTTCTGTGAGTAATAGAATGCCTATGTTACTTTAGTTTGAAGGTGCTAGTCTGTCCTGATTGCACGGAATATGTTATAGTAGATCGGCTCTGAAAAAATTTTGTTTTTCACTGTTGTGACCCTTCAGATCATTCGTTTTCTTTTGAGTGTTGGCAACTTTCTGCTACTTTATTTATTATTTATTTTACGTTTTCATTTGTTCGTCCATAGGCCGTTTAGTTTAACAGCATCGGACATGTCACATACATTGTAGAAATAGTATATGTATATATAAAACAAAAAATTAACATAGAATGTGGAGAGGATAGGGTGGGAAGTCTGCCAGGGCCTAATCAGAGGAATCATTCACCTTAGCGAAATCGTGGCCAAATCAAGTCGGGCTTGAATGCGAGTCGAGTGTATTAAACCTGGCATAGCCCTCTCACTCAATACATGATTCGAAGGGGAATCACTAATGCACAGTCTTGACTGCAACATGCATAGTAAGTGAATCAGTTTTATAACAAGAATATGAAAGTATGAAGACGAAAACATCACAGAAAAGTGTAAACACATGAAAGCATTTACCAGGTCACAAATTTTTTCAAACCAAGTGCTAGTCTGGATCAGGTGACAGAGGATTTAGGTTCACTCTGTAAAGGATTTACCAGGGAAGACACCATGGTTATTGTGGGAGGGCCAGGGAACAGCATCGACAGAGATCCTGGGTACAGTATAGTGTGTGACCTGGTAAAGATTGCGTCGGCATCGAGACACACCAATGTTGAATTTGTATCTGTCCTGAGACGCCATGACCGGCCTCATTTGAACTCTTCTGTTGGGAGAGTTAATTTGGAGTTGGAACGGCTGCTTGGGTCGGGTGCGGGGGCTCATATTGGTGTGGTTCCTGTTGATTATCTCAGTAGGTGGGACTATACCAGGCACGGCCTACATCTCAACAGGAAAGGGAAGGGGAAACTGGCTGGGGTAATAGCAGGAAATTTAAGGGGGGGGAGGCACTGCCATGAATGGTAAAATACCAGTGGTTACAGGTGTTGGAGCAGCACCTTTTTTAGGATAGGTAAGACAGAAAGATGTCAAGTTCTACGAGAGGTCAGGATTGAAACAAATCTTCAGTTTAGGAAAGAAATTAAACAGCACAATTCTAGCACATTGGATCACCAATCACAGCTATCAATTATAAATTTTCACCAATCACCAGAAATTTTATCTCCACCAAGTTGTATCTCAGTCCTAGGTAATTGCATTGATGAATTAAAGTCACCCAACCCAGTTGACATAATCTGCCTCTCTGAACACCGTGTGACCACTGGTATAGGAACTAGGCCTAAGCACAATGAGAAACTCAGACAGGAGAGTACTGCAAATGTTAGAAAAAGGAAAGGTTCTCATAAAAGTATAATTAAAAATAATGTAAGTATATTTCATCAAAATATTGGGAGTTTAAAGAATAAAGTAGATGAGCTTCTGGTTTGTTTAGAAGATTTAGAAGCTGAGAATGAAATAGATATACTATGCCTGTCTGAGTATCACATTGTTACTGATATGGATAAGGTAAATGTAAGTGGATATAAGCTCTCTGCACATGTAATGAGAGAAAATATGGAGAAAGGAGGAGTTGCCATATATGTCAAAAGTTATCATTGTGCAAAAAGTATAGAAACAAAAAAGTTTTGTGTAGAGAAACATATAGAAGCATGTGCCTGTGAGCTTAAATTAAATAAAGGCACATTTATAATTGTAACTGTATATAGGTCCCCATCAGGAAATTTTCATCTATTTCTGAAAAATTTGGACTCCTTGTTGTGCTATCTGTCAGACAGGGGGAAGCAAATTATTATTTGTGGGGACTTCAATGTAGATTCTCTGAAAGAGGGTAATAGGAAAAATGACCTTGAAGTATTACTCGGTTCTTTCAATTTGACACCCGTTATTGATTTTCCTACTCGGGTGGTAAAGGATAGCAGCTCACTGATAGATAACTTCTTTATAGACCAAGATAAGTTTAACCAGATAAATGCTCAGCCTGTTGAGAATGGTCTTTCTGATCATGGTGCACAGCTAGTTACAATATATGACATAGCTCCATTCAGCAATACTAAACAGTCCTCCAAAGTAGTACGTTCAGTCAACGATTTAACAATTGCAAATTTCAGGGAAAGCCTACAGCAGTTAGACTGGGATGAGGTGTACCGTGAACCTGATGCCAATTTAAAATATAATTTATTTCATGACGTTTTTGTAAATGCATTTGAAAACTGCTTCCCCAAGAAAATAGTTAAATATACTCGTAAGAAACCTTGTAACAAACCATGGCTTACTAAGGGTATAAAAATATCTTGTAACCGGAAAAGGGAAATGTATCTGACAGCAAGAAAGAGTAGTGACCCAGAAACTATCAAAAATTATAAAAACTACTGTGTTATATTAAGAAAAGTTATTAAAAAATCCAGGAGTATGTGTATCATGTCTGAAATCAGCAACTCTGATAATAAAATTAAAACAATTTGGATTATTATTAAAAGAGAAACAGGTCAACCAAGAGCAGAGGAAGACAGTATTACCATCAAATTGAATGAAAACTTTACGAACAAAAAGTCAGAAGTTGAAAATATTTTTAATAATCATTTTCTAAATGTTGTGGATATAGTAGGATCCAGGTGTTCATTAGAAAATGCTAGGCTGTTAATGGAAGAGGCCATACCTATGCAATTTGATACAATTGAAATCTCACCCACTTCTCCCTCTGAAATTAGGAAAATAATAAACTTGCTTAAAAGCAAAAACTCACATGGAATTGATGGCATTTCCAGCAAAATACTAAAAGCTTGTTCTCAACAGATAAGTAAGATTCTCAGCCACCTGTGTAATAGCTCTCTGGAACAGGGCATTTTCCCTGATAGACTGAAATATGCTATTGTTATACCTTTGCATAAAAAGGGGGATAGATCTGATGTCAACAATTACCGTCCAATCTCCCTTCTAACAGCTTTATCCAAAATTTTTGAGAAAGTAATGTATTCAAGAGTAGCTTCACATATCTGTAAAAATGAAGTACTAACAAAATGTCAGTTTGGTTTCCAGAAAGGTTTTTCAACAGAAAATGCCATACATGCTTTCACCAGTCAAATTTTGAATGATCTGAATAACCGAACACCACCCATTGGGATTTTTTGTGATCTCTCAAAGGCTTTTGATTGTGTAAATCATGAAATTCTGCTAGACAAGCTCAAGTATTGTGGCATGAGTGGGACAGTGCACAAATGGTTTAATTCGTACCTAACTGGAAGAGTGCAGAAAGTAGAAATAAGTAGTTCTCGTAACATGCAAAGATCAGCACATTCCTCAAACTGGGGAACTATCAAGAATGGGGTTCCACAAGGGTCAGTCTTGGGTCCTTTGTTGTTCTTATTATATATTAATGACTTGCCATTCTATATTCATGAAGAGGCAAAGTTAGTTCTCTTTGCTGATGATACAAGTATAGTAATCACACCTGACAAACAAGAATTAACTGATGAAATTGTCAATACTGTCTTTCAGAAAATTACTAAGTGGTTCCTTGTAAACGGACTCTCACTGAATTTTGATAAGACACAGTACATACAGTTCCGTACAGTGAATGGTATGACACCATTAATAAATATAGACCTTAATCAGAAGCATATAGCTAAGGTAGAATATTGCAAATTTTTAGGTGTGTCCATTGATGAGAGATTAAATTGGAAGAAACACATTGATGATCTGCTGAAACGTTTGAGTTCAGCTACTTATGCAATAAGGGTCATTGCAAATTTTGGTGATAAACATCTTAGTAAATTAGCTTACTACGCCTATTTTCACTCATTGCTTTCATATGGCATCATATTTTGGGGTAATTCATCACTGAGGAATAAAGTATTTATTGCACAAAAGCGTGTAATCAGAATAATAGCTGGAGTCCACCCAAGATCATGCTGCAGACATTTATTTAAGGATCTAGGGATATTCACAGTAGCTTCTCAGTATATATACTCTCTTATGAAATTTGTTATTAACAACCAAACCCAATTCAAAAGTAATAGCAGTGTGCATAACTACAATACTAGGAGAAAGGATGATCTTCACTATTCAAGATTAAATCTAACTTTGGCACAGAAAGGGGTGAATTATACTGGCACTAAAGTCTTTGGTCACTTACCAAATAGTGTCAAAAGTCTGACAGATAACCAACAAGTATTTAAGAAGAAATTAAAAGAATTTCTGAATGACAACTCCTTCTACTCCATAGAGGAATTTTTAGATATAAATTAAGAAAAAAAAAAAAATATTAAAAAAAATAAAAATAAAAAATAAAGAAAAACAAAAAAACACAATAAAATAAAGTTGTTATATTAACTTAAGTATGTTGTTAAATTAACCTAATTATGTCATGTATTGGAAAATTCGACTCGTTCCACATCATTACGAAATATCGTATTCATGATCCATGGAACTAGTATTAATCTAATCTAATTTAATCTAATCTCTAGCATTGCTGAAAGGTACAACATGCACAGTAAGTAAATCAATGATATAACGAAATCGGGACATTCTGATGTAAATAAAAAATAAAATAAAAAATTAGCAAATGATGTAACACTGCTGAAAACTATAAGATGCAAATACCTGTATTCATCACAACTAGGGTAGCACCAGATCCCTTCTGAGAGGAGATGTATTGCACAGCATCTGGAACAGAGGAAACAGCAACATTCTTTTGTAGAGACACATACAGTGTAAATAGTACATTACTTAACAGAATGAAAATAACTCGGCAATAAATGAGGGACTAGTAATCCTTTAAGCTAACATATGAACTTACATTGTACAAACACTTCTCAACAAGATATTATTATAATCCTCCCCTAAAAGCCATTTCCATCCCCAAACTCTTTATGTATGATGGCATTGTACTGTAAAAAATGACAGCAATGTGGCTCTCATGTCTTTTGTGTGAGAGCAGTTTTACATGGAGGGACCCACAGTTGCAGGTATTATAATTGTGGTAGTTGGAGTCAGTTCACAGGTCAGCATGTCTAGCTCTTCTCGTCAACGTGCACTTGTATATGTAAAAGGAGAGGACAGTAGGCAAACACAACTTTTTAAATAGGGGTTTGCAGTGAGTCATAGCATATCTATGTGACAATATTTGAATAGCTTTTTTCTGTAATAAAACTATTTGATAAGCTATGAGGGACTGGAAGTAATTGAAACAAGCTATTGTAGCACTCCTGGAGGAGAACTTCTGTGAAGTCTGGTAGACATAAGATGAGGTACTGGCAGAAGTAAAGTTGAGAAGGGGCTTCATGAGTCATAGTTGGATAGCTCAGTTGGTACAGCACTTGCATGAGAAAGGCTTAGAGTCCTGGTCTAACACAGAGTTTTAATCTGCCAGGAATCAGTGCACACACTGCTGCAGAGTGAAATTTCATTATCATACTGGGGTTTAGAAATTTCAATATGTTTTTCTGTCTCTATTAAAATTCAGTCTTTATTTTTTTAAGGGCTTGTGCTGCATATTTTTTAAGTACAAGGTTATAGGTTGTGCACTGATAAGTCCAAACACCTCCGTTATTCTTTTCTTCTGTGCTGCTGCAATTATTTGTGTTTTTCAATAAATGTAAGATATCGTACCATGAAAGGATCCAAATTTCTTTCTAGGAATGGGTTGTTTGAATACCATAGCCCTTTTACCCTTACCGTATGTGATGTACTTATAGATTGTTTCACTTTGTAAGAGCTCCTGAGTTTATTGACAGTTTTTGAGCACACCAGTACAGATTGATTCTCAAATCAAAGAATCCACTGTAACTTTGGATAATTTCTGAGTAATGTGGCAGCCCTAGATATAGGCTATTCCAGTATTTTTTTCTATGATAAAATTTTCATCAGAAGATCAGTAGGCATCAGAAAGGAACAAAATTATCAAATTTTCCTGTGTAGATCTTGATAACGGTATTTCTCATAACTGTAGACGTTTTCTGTAAAAGGACAATGTTTGCATTTCTATTCTATGATTCCCGTGACCACAGCTATTACTGTTTAGCTGTAAGCTTGTAGTTCCAGAAGTCATCACATCTTTGTCATCTATCCATCTGCTCGTCTGTAATTACATATTGACCATTGTCTGGTGTAACAAATTGTCGCCATTTGGTATAAAGAATTTCCACCAACAGAATTTATGAGTGCCATTTGCATTTGCTTCCACAACCTAAAGCGAGTATGACAGTAACTATTATTCTTTGTGATTTTAATGTTTGCAGTTATTGCCCAGTTTTGTTTAACAATAAAGTACTCATAGTACTTTAGCAGTACATGTGGACATATATAAAATAAATTGCTCTACATGTCAGTGTGTAATTATAACGAGAACTAATGTCGAAGGTCTATGACCTTAGGTGGTAAAACAGTTATGCATTCGGCCATACTGATTTGTGAGAGTAAATCTTTTACATCAAGATTTCTTAAGGGATTGCACATCACACTTTCATTTTGAAATAGTCGGTGACATTTTATTTTTAGGAACATAAAAAGAAATTTACATTTGTATAAATTCATATAAAACCAAACAATGAGACCCAGAATCTGAATGAACATCCTATCACTGTAGTAAGAGCCTCATAAAAGGGGTGTTTATAATGAGAAGTCTTTGACTGTATTGCTGTTATCCTCCTCCTTTCCCTATCTTGTGCTAATTATTTCATCTCTGAGTCACTATTACACTCAAGATCCTCTGTAATATGTTTTGAATATTGTAGTCATGTTATGTCTCTCCTATTTTTTTGCTTCTGATGTTTCTTCCAGCACTGAGTTAACTATTATTGGATGGTAGCAGACATTCCAGTAATCTATCACTGCTTCAGGTACGTGTTTTCAGTAGACTTCCATTCTCTCCTACTCTTTGTAGCACTATAGACCATCTTCATTTCATACTTCTTGACCACATAATTTTTAATATTCTTTAACAACACCACATTGCAAATGTCTCCATTTTCTTCTTCTCATGATTTTAGATGGTCTATGTTTCACTTTGATACAACACTGAGCTCTCACTAAAAGAAGCTACAAAGCTCATGTTTTGATCACCTTTGCTGTGGTCCTCTTCAGGGTGACCTAAATTGCTGATGAAATGTTTCTTGCTACTTTTTCTGTTTTGATGATAGATGTTGATAGGTAAAACAGTTCATTAGTCAGTCTGTAGAATTTTCATATTTTAATTTTTCAGAGTGCCTGCAACATGTTTATCACTCACCGTATTTCTTGTGTTGAAAAGATCCTGCTAATCAGTGCCCCTTTAATCGTGGAGCAGCTGTTGTTGGTGGACTTTTTCTCGTTTTGCATTTAAAGGTGCTGAAAGATTTCTGTTGGTTGACATATCCACTGTAATAATACATCAGGATACTTTGAACTTGATTTATTGCATATGAGGTATGATTGTAGTTGCTGACATGTCAGCTACATCTGCATGAATTGGAATGAGACAAGAGAATGTATTTTTATCAGAGTCCAAGATAATAACAATTGGTACAAATATATTTCAACATAATTTGTTCTCAGATGTGCATTTCTTTGACATTGTGGAGATCACATTCTTCCCTGCTCTTCACCCATGGCTCCACAGAGCAGATGACCACCCATCAGGTAGAAGTGCCAGTTTGCAGCCTGCCTCGCGGACAGCATACAATTTCTGCAGCTCTGATCCACACAGGCCATAAAACACCACCTGAAAGTAGAGTACTTCCTACTTACTTCCTGCCGTAACTCGTGGCCATCTTTCGATGGCCAATGGAGAGCAGGAATGTGGGACATCTCATTCCCGAATGACATGTCAACCTTCACTGAGTTCTATATTGTCTCCCCTACAATTACTGTCTTATTTTGTCATGTGACTTGCCAACTAAAACATGTTGATGACTGGCACAACCACAGCTAGCCGCAAATGTCTGGTGATGTTCACTCCTATATGATGATAAATGGTTTCAGCTATAGGCACACTAGTAAACAGAAATTTTATGAGCTGTGATGGAGCTTTCAGTTTCCAAGAAGCTAGTGTTCTTGCATGGCAGCCATAAATGCTGCAGTGAAAAGTAATAGAGGCTATTAAAATAATTATCACCTGGACAACATGGATAGGGAGGAGGGTTAGAAGTTGCTGATGGCCTGGCTGCCAGCTTTCCCAGAAAAAAGCACCACATGTGCTGACACACAGCAGCTAGTCAAGACATGAACTCAACAGTATAAACAAGTGGTCACAGAGACCTGGCATATTGCATTAGTGTCTCAGTGCAGGAAAATGCTGCCGCTGTGTACAGGCTGCTGATTTGCACTTGCCTGCCAGTAGCATGCTTGAGTAACACTGGCAGTAGCTTTCTGTACTGTGACTCCTCCACACGCATCTTACTTAAAATTGGTCAGTATATACCAGACTGTGATGTCATTTGTCATGTAATAACTGAAATATTGTGGTACATGTAGAGAAGACCAGCCTCAAAACCGAGCAGTTTGGACACCCTGAAGTGGACTGCTGCAGTGTCAGTCAAAATGTCAGTTTTGTGGTTCTTTAAGTGTTTCATAATCTCGTGGCCTAGTAATCCAAAAGGATTTCATTAAAATTTTGGGAACTTTATCTCTCATTTCCATCAGAATATGTGATACCAGAAGAGGGCTCTCTTATTGAAGAAAGCTTTCGTTGCCTAAAACAACCTACTTCTTCTGTCTTTATTGCTTTAGCCTTACTGTGTAATCTTATTTCTGAAATATGATCTCTTTTGCCACTGTGTCATTTCCAGTTTTGTTGTGTTCGAAATCGTAACATTGATTTTTGCTTCCTTTCAACTTTTATTCCTCTCATAAAATTTTCTTTTGCCTCTTTATTGCTTCCTCAGTGTAGAAGTTAAACAACAGTCATGATAAACTGGAACTCTGCTTTTCACTCTTCCTGACGTAAACCTTCCTTTTCTGACCTTTCACTTGTATTGCTGACATTCGTTTGTTCTAGGTTATGTTGAGTTTTCATCTGTTTCTACTTTAACAACAATCTTCTAATGATTGCGAATATCTTATTCCACATTACATTGTCAAAGATGTTCTCCAGACCCACAAATGCTGTCAAGGTGTGCCTTTCATTACCAAGTATAGTGTCAGAAATGCTTCTCTGCTATCTTTCCCTTCTTGCAACTTGACTGATCTTCCTCTATTTCATCTTAAAGTTTTCTGTCCATTCTTTTGTATATTCTGATCAGCAGTTTATAAGGTTGAGTTGTTACACAATTCATTCAATAATTCCCACATTTATCCATGAATGTCTTCTTTGGTAAAGCGATAACAGTGGTTTCCTGGAAATCTGATTGCAAGTAAATCACACATTTCATAGACAATTGACACAAACACAAATAACCTTCTAGTTCCTACCCACCCACAGGTTTCAGTAATCCGTAAGGTATATCATCTGCTCTTGCTACCTCGTGCTCTATCAAATTTTGACTCCAGTACTGGATCAGCTATTTTTTTTTAGATCAGCTTCCTCCTCCTCTTTTGGCGTACTTTGGGACAGTTCTGGTCTATTGTACAGGCCTTCAATTTATTCCTGTCATCCGTATGCCTTTTCTCCAGTGTTTATAGAGATTTTACATTTGCACCTTACATTTCACTTCTTCAAACTTTCATTTAATTTTCTTGTATGCTGTGTCAACTCTTCTTACAATCGTATATTTATAAATATTTTTATAAGGTTCCCTGATCCTCTCCAGTTTAGCTTGTTTGCAGTTCCTGTAACTAAGCAAAGAAAGCTGTAATTTCCCATGTACATTAATGATGTTCTCTCTGATGTACAACAAGAATAATCAGTTCTTTTTGCAGATGACACTAATATTGTAATCAATCCCAACATACATAGGGCAACGGAAGAAATGGTAAATAATGTTCTTTAAATTATTGTTGAGTGGTTTTCTGCAAATGGTCTCACTCTAAATTTCAAAAAGACACAGCTTGTTCATTCCTGCACATCATGAGACACTACACCAGTGATAAATGTAGCTGGCGATGATGAAATAACCTGCAAAAATTTTAGGTATCCGTATTAATGAGAATTTAAACTGGGGAAAAAAGATAATTTTCAGTGATTCAAACTGCAGAAGTGGCTGAAAACAACTCATATCAGCCACATTTTCACTTTGAATCATTGGAGATCTAGGGGAAAGACAAATCAGCAAGTTAACATATCTTATGTATTTTCATTCAATGATGTCTTATGGAACAATGTTTTGGGTAATTCATCTTTAAGAAGAATTTTTCTTTGTTCAGAAACTTAGTGTAAGAATAATATGCGATGCTCACAAATGATGTGAGCATCACAACACCAGAGGAAAAAAGGACGTTCATTATTCCACATTAAAGTTGTCTTTAGTACAAAAACAGTTACACAGGGCTGCCACCAAAATTTTTTATCACTTACCCAATGAAAAAAAAGTGTCTGACTGAGAGTGAAGTTCAGTTTGAAACAAATTGAAAAAAATTCTCCTCCAGAACTCTTTCTGTCTTGTCAAAGAATTTATATTTATTCAACATGTAAATGGTGATTGGTAGGAATTACTAACTCATATTGTATTTTTTAAATAAACATAAAAACGTAAAACCAGTAAATGATCAGCATGTAATCATATTTACATACAAATTTAAAATGGATTGTTCCACACCTTTATAATTAATTGTATTGTACAAATGAGCTATGGAACATAGAACTAATTAATTAATCCCTAATATTCTTATTTTTTTTCCTTTCATGCTTAAGATGGAACATCATGAGTAGTCTATGACTTCTTTGTCTTTACTTTTTCTGTACCTTCCTTGTCCCACCCACCCTTAATTGTTTTCCTTCTTTATTACATTCCACTCCTCCTCTCCTGAACTACTCTCAAAACCCATCTACACCCACATAAATACTCCACAAGCCACTATATTATACATGACAGAGGGCACCTTGTACAGCTGCTAGTCATTCCCTTTCATATTCCATGTGAGAGGAAAAAAGTGTATCTATGTGCCTCCCACTGAGCCCCAATTTCTATTGGCTGTTATGGTATTTCCACAGGATTTACAGTGGTGGCAGTAGAATAATTTTGCAATCAGTCACAAATGCCAGTTCTTTAGCCTTTCTCAGTAGTGCTATGCAAAGAACATCGTGTTCCCTCCGTGAAAACATTTCCGTAATACTTGCTTGTTGAATGATCATACCGATAATAAATCTAGCAACCTGCCTCTGAATTACTTCAATGTCTTTTTTACTCTGATCTGGTGGGCATTCCAAACACTCGAGCAGTACATCTACATGGATACTCTGCAAATCACACTTAAGTGCTTGGCAGAGGGTTCATCGAACCACCTTTACAACAATTTTCTGTTATTCCACTCTTGAACAGTGCGTGGAAAAAACAAACACCTATATCTTCCCATGCAAGCTCTGATTTTCCTTATTTTTTTATGATGATCGTTTCTCCCTATATAGGTTGACGTCAATAAACTATCTTCGCTTGCAGTGGAGAGAGTTGATGATTGAAATTTCATGAGAAAATTCCACTGCAATGAAAAACACCTTTGTTTTAATGGTGTACATCCCAAATCCTTTATCATGTCCATGACATTCTCTCCCCTGTTTCGTGATAATACAAAACATGCTGCTCTTCTTTGAACTTTCTCTATGTACTCTGTTAATCATATCTGGTAAGAATTCCTGCGGTGCTCCAAAAGAGAACAGACAAGCATAGTGTAGGCTGTATCTTTAGTAGAGCTGTTACATTTTCTAAATGTTTCGCCAATAAAATGCAGTCTTTGGTTTATCTTCCCCACAACATTTCCTGTGTGTTCTTTCCAATTTATATTGTTCGTAATTGTAATTAATCTGTATTTTGTTGAATTTACGGTCTTTAAATTAGACTGATTTATTGTGTAACCGAAGTTTAATGGATGTGTATGAACTCACATTTTTCATTATTTATGGTCAATTTCCAATTTTTGCACCATTCAGATATCTTTTCTAAATCATTTCTTAATTTGTTTTGATCTTCTGATGAGTTTACTGGACAATAAATGACAGTATGATCTGCAAACAACCTAAGGTGGCTACCCAGATTATTTCCTAAATCGTTTTAACTAGATAAGGAGCAGCAGAGGGCCTATAACACTACCTGTCTTACTCGATGACTTTCCATCAATTACTACAAACTGTAACCTCTCTGACTGAAAATCATGAATCCAGTCGCATAACTGATGCTATATTCCATAAGCATGTAATTTCACTACAAGCTGCTTGTGTGGTACAATGTCAAAAGCCTTTTGGAAATCTAGAAATATGGGGTCAGTTTGAAATCCCTTGTCAATAGCACTCAACATTTCGTGTGTGTAAAGAGCTAGTTGTGTTTCACAAAAATGATGTTTTCTAAATCTGTAGTGACTGTGTGTGTCAAGAGACCGTTCTTTCGAAGGTAATTCAGTATTCAAGAATAGATCACCCAATGGTTCTGTATTCTGTCTCCTTTATATATGAGCTACATTTTCATAAAATCTTCCCAATTAACTGAAGCTGACCATTAACCTACCCTACAGCTGCTCTCACATGCTCATTCCATTTCTTATTGCTTTGCCAGCACACCACTTGTACTCTATTTGAACATTACAGTAATGTTTTTCTTACTCATACGCATTAACGTACAATTTCTCACATTGAGAGCAAGCTGTCATTCATCACATCAACTCACTGATGACACTTTCTCATACACAACAGCATCATCAGCAAAGAATTGCAGATTGCTGCTCTCATTGTCCAACAGATCATTTATGTATATAGAGAATAAGAGCAGTCCTATCACACTCCCCTGGAGTTCACCTGACAATACCCCTACCTTTTATGAACACTTGCCATCCAGGACAGCATACTGGGTTTTATTACTTAAGAAGTCCCCTATACATTTGCATGTCTGATAACTTATTCCGTATATTCTGATTATCATTAGCACCCAGCATTGGGATGCTGTGTCAAATGCTTTCCGGAAATCTAAGAATAAGGAATCTGACTGTTGCCCATCATAGATGGTTCACAGGATATCATGTGAGAAAAGGACAAACTCACTTTTGCATGAGTGATGCTTTCTTTGATTTGTGGACAGAAGCTTTTGTGTTTCCTGCTCAAGAAGTCTACAGCAAACCAATGTCAAGGATATTGACATGTAATTTTGCAGGTTCGTTCTTTTCCTCTTCATTCGAGGTGGAATCCAAAATTTTCGGGACTGGTGCTGCCATCTGGAAAGTAGGGGTAGTAGAACTTTGCACAGCTAGGTGGCGAGAACTGCATATCTGATGAGTCAGTGTGCAGAGTGGCATTCAGCTGGGAGGACTTGTTGCGTGTCCACAGTGATTTCCGTAATACTCTGTGTTTGGTGTGTGGCGATTTTACGATGGATCCGTGAACAGAACAGCGCATGTGTATCAAATTCTGTGGGAATCTCGGGAAAAGTGCTACGGAGACCCTTGCAATGATTCAACAAGTGTTTTGGGGACAGAGCATGAGCCGAAACTTCCTGGCAGATTAAAACTGTGTGCCGGACCGAGACTCAAACTTGGGACCTTTGCCTTTCGTGGGCAAGCGCTGTACCGACTAAGCTACCCAATCACGACTCACGGCCTGTCCTCGCAGCCTTAATTCCGCCAGTACCTCTTCTCCTACCTTCCAAACTTCACAGAAGCTCTCCTGCAAACCTTGCAGAACTAGCATTCCTGGAAGAAAGGATATTGCGGAGAAATGGCTTAGCCACAGCCTGGGGGATGTTTCTAGAATGAAATTTTCACTCTACAGCGGAGTGTGTGCTGATATGAAACTTCCTGGCAGATTAAAACTGCCCGCGAAAGGCAAAGGTCCTGAGTTCGAGTCTCGGTGCGGCACACAGTTTTAACCTGCCAGGAAGTTTCATATCAGCGCGCACTCCGCTGTAGAGTGAAAATTTCATTCTAGAGCATGAGCCGTACGCATGTTTTTGAGTGGCATGCTCGGTTCAGGGCCGGCTGTACAGACGTCGAAGATGATTCTCACACTGGAAGGCCCATTAGCCACACAACGCCAGACATTGTTGTTAAACTTCATCAGTTGGTTCGTGCGGATCGATGTCGCACCATCCAAGACCTTGTGGATGTAGTGGGTATTGGTTAGGGGACATGTCAATGAATGTTGACTGATGAATTAGGCATGCGTTGTGTCGCCACAAAATTTGTGCCAAGGATCTTGACTGCCAATCAGAAGGCACAGCGTGTTGAAGTGTGCATGGACCTTCGTCAGATTGCATCTGATGATCCAACCTTCTTATCAGTGACGAGAGCTGGATTTACGGTTATGACCCAGAGACAGAGCAGCAATCGTCCAAGTGGAAGAGCCGGAGCTCTCCAAGACCCAAAAAAGCGAGACAGGTGAAGAGAAAAGTGAAGAGCATGATCATCATTTCCTTTGATACCAAGGGAATTGTGCACAACGAATTTGTCCCACTCAACCAAACAGTGAATTCCGTGTACTACTGTGACATTTTGTGACAGCTCCATGAAAACGTGCAGCACCCACGGCCTGAACTTTGGCATCAAGGGAACTGGCTGCTGCATCATGACAATGCGCCCTGTCACACGTCCTTGCTCACCAGGACCTTTTTGGCAAAAAACAATGTGGCGGCTGTACCTGACCCACCATACTTGCCAGATTTGGCACCTTGCGACATCGTGCTATCCCCAAAACTAAAACTCAAGTTGAAAGGCTGTCGGTTCGACAATCCATAGAGATGATTCAAGAAGCATCGCTGGCGATGATAAACACCCTCAAAGAACAGGACTTCCAGAAAACGTTTGACCAGTGGCAGAAGCACTGGGACCAGTGTGTACGAGTGGATGGGAACTACTTCGAGGGTGATGGTGACCATTAGTCCAAAGGTAAGGTTTTCAACAGATGGCAGCACCAGTCCTGAAAATTTTGGATAGCACCTCATATATGTACGGGAGTTGCATGCATTTTCTCCAGTTGTTTGGGATTTGCTTTGGGCAAGAGATTTTACAATAAATGCAAGCTAAGTAAGGGGCCAATGCTGAAGAGTATTTTCTCTAAAACCTAATATGGATTCCATCTGGACTTGATGAGTGACTTGTTTTCAGCTCTCTCAGTTTCTTAACACCATGGATGCCTATTTTGAAGTTCTCCACATGAGAGTCTGTGCGAAGATAGGGTGGCGGTATGACTCGTAGTGATATTACACATAGTGAATGATTATGCTTTATAATTTTTTGTTGGGTATCTACTAGTGGGTGTAATAACCACTTATTTATATTTACTAGTTTGCAGGTTCATCTATCTTGAGATAGAATAGGGGCAAGGAAGAATGTTAACTTCATGTTAAAAAAAATTGTGGATTAAAGTTATCATTGCATAGTTGTTGACTGCTGTGTTGCTTCAATTACCAGCAGTTGTGTTTATTATAGCACTTATCTAAATAC
This sequence comes from Schistocerca nitens, assembly GCF_023898315.1. Lineage (NCBI taxonomy): Eukaryota > Metazoa > Arthropoda > Insecta > Orthoptera > Acrididae > Schistocerca > Schistocerca nitens. Next base: position 851,840,396 of record NC_064617.1, read on the forward strand.
ACTGAGTCTCTAGAGTTTGTTCTCATTCCAAGATAAATTTTCCACTTTAATGAATTTTGTAGTTATTTTCACTTAAATGAAGTTAAATAGTTTTAATTCTTGTTCCAATAGTAGCATGCCTTTGTAATGGATCTGGGAGATGTGTTATTTTCTACCGGATTTGTCGATACCAAATTGTAAATGTTTTCTTATATTTTTGTCAGAATATTTTTTAAATTGTAATTTGCCTTATTTTATGTTAATTTACTTACATTTTAGAGAGTGACAGCATATTGATTACTATTAGTAGATGTGACGAAGAATATCAAAGAGACTGATTACAAGTGGAAGCTTGTGTGTTGTGTAAAATGTCTTTGACGCTGGATTTGTCTTTGACTGTAATCAGTCGGCAGTTAACTCTTGGTGTGTGTTGACGGTAAAACAATGTGCAGGTCACCATTATAAATATTTGTTAGTGAACAGAAAAATGAATTATGTTACTACTTTTTTTATATAAACTTTAAGAAGAAACCACATTTGAAGAAATGGTATTTGAAGCACCAAAAATGAGGCAAATGCATTGAACCAGGTCATTTCCGCAGCCAACAAAACTGCATAGTGGAATCATACTTCCACTAGACGACTGAAGCCAAGACAAATATCATCTTGTAAACATTTCACGGAAAAGGTACTGTCACGAAATATGCCAAATTTAAGTAAATAAAAATAGATACCATATTTCACCTTGCTCTGAAAAACAATTATTATTCAGTTTAAATAATCTCATAAATCTATTTCAAAACCAAGAATATCATTGTTTTGTTTCCTTTTTTATACTGTACACAGTATAAATACTTCTTTCAATGTATGGATTCAATGGGTCAAACCACCATAAAGATGAGTATCCTTTCTGTATGAAACAGGAAGTATGCAAACAACATTTCTTGCTTTTTTCTCTTCAAAATCACATCAACTTCATTTATTGATGTCAAAGAACACATCACAGTGCCACATATTTAAAAGTTTTAAGTAACTGAAATGTGTGTGTCGTGCACAGTTGATTTTTTTAAATGTGAAATTTAAATCGTCAGCTTTTCTTTTATTATCTTCTATTGCTACAGCAGACTGGTCAATGAGTGAGTGAATTGGAGTCTTTGACATGCTTTGCAATTTTATTGAGCACTAGAATTTTCTAGATTCTCGAGGACCAGAATTTTCTAGGTTCTTGAGAAGATCTTTCACTATTTTGTGACAGTGGAAGTTGTTCTGTGCTTAGCATGCTAATGTTTTTGTAGATGCATGGCTCATAGTAAGCCACCTTGTTACTTGCTACCCCTAGATCACAGGGTCCGTAATAATAGAATATTAAATATGGAGTGAGAAGAAAATATGTGTGTGTTTGTGAACAGGATTATTCTTATGTACTCAGTCCTTTGTATAATTTGGGTTTGGGGAGGAGGAACACTCATTTTATCTACGCATGAAGCTGATAGTCATCACATTGTATCACTTCTGATGCAATTTTGTTTTCTAGGGTTCCAAAGTTATTGTTTTAAATAGGCCTATATATTTTATGTTAATTATTTCCTAGGTCATTCTGTAAAAAGACAACCCTTTTGCTAAGGTGGAAGTGGCAGCCATTATAGAATATAACTTCAATAAAGAACAATCAATATACGTTGTTGAATACTTGTACTACCGTATGTCATTAACAATACATTGAACCGCTAAAGAAACTGGTACAGGAATGCTTATTCAAATACAGAGATATGGAAACTGGCAGAGTATGGCGCTGCGGCTGGCAACACCTATATAAGACAACAAGTGTCTGGCACAGTTGTTAGATCGGTTACTGCTGCTACACTGGCCGGCTATCAAGATTTAAGTGAATTTGAACGTGGTGCTGTAGTCAGCTCACGAGCGATAGGACACAGCATCTCCAAGATAGTGATGAAATGGGGATTTTCCAGTACGACCATTTCATGATTGTACCGTGATTATCAGCAGTCTGGTAAAACATCAAATCTGTGACTTCGCTGCGGCTGGAAAAAGCTTTTGCAAGAATGGGACCAACAATGACTGAAGAGAATCGTTCAGTATTTCAGAAGTGTAACCCTTCCACAAATTTCTGCAGATTTCAATGCTGGGCCTTCAACAAGTGTCACTGTGTGAACCATTCAATAAAACATCATTGGTATGGGCTTTTGGAATTGAAGGCCCACTCGTGTACCCTTGATGACGGCACGACACAAAACTTTACACCTCGCCTGGATCTCTCAACGTCGACATTGGACGGTTGATGACTGGAAATATGTTGTCTGGTTGGACAAGTCTCATTTCAAATTGTATCGAGCGGATGGACAAGTCTCGTTTCAAATTGTATCGAGCGGATGGACATGTATGAGTATGGAAGCAAGCTCATGAATCCATGGACCCTGCATGTCAGCAGGGTACTGTACAAGCTGGTGGAGGCTCTGTAATGGTGTGGGGCATGTGCAATTGGAGTGATGCGGGGCACCTGATACATCTAGATACGCTGCTGACAGGTGACACATATGTAAACATTCTTTCTGATCACCTGCATCCATTCGTGTCTTATTATGCATTCCAACACTTGGGCAATACCAGCAGGAAAATGTGACACCCCACACGTCCAGAATTGCTACAGAGTGGCTCCAGCAACATTCTTCTGAGCCTAAACACTTCCGCTGGCCACCAAACTCCACAGACATGAACATAATTGTGCATATCTGGGAATGGGTTGCAACATGTTGTTCAGAAGAGATCTTCATACCCTTGAACTCTTACAGATTTATGGACAGCCCTGCAGGATTCATGGTGTCAGTTCCCTCCAGCACTACTTCAGACATTAATCAAGTCCATGCCACATCGTGTTGCGGCACTTCTGCGTGCTCGCAGGGGCTATACAATATTGGGCAGGCATAGCAGTTTCTTTGGCTCTTCAGTGTATAATGAAAAGGATGGATGCTACTCACAATGAAGTGGAGATGGTGAGTCACAGTAAGTCTTGTAGCCATCTGTTGTGCAGTCATTAATTTTATCATGTCTACCTATTTTTAAAAAATTCCCTTGATGTGCGTTTTAAGTGAATTGCAGTTTATTATTATTATTATTATTATTATTATTATTACTGTATCAATAACTAGCTATTCACAGATGAAAGGGGAGTAACTGATTGTGTTTGATCTTGTAGGTATGGCTGCAGCATTTTAATATATACAGTGAATAATGGTACCCCTTAAGGAATTTGTGGCAAACGATGGGAAGGGTCACTTTGTGTACTCTGTGTTATGCGTGGACGTTTCATCCATGTTGAAGACACTACTTTGGATGTTATTGAGGAAACAAAGTGCCACCAACTTAAGACTGTGGTGCATATTGAAACAAACAGTACATGTCATATTAGCTTAAAGATCATACTTGGATCTTTTGGTAGACATAGCAACCTTGCTTACAGAGTTCCTTTGAAGCTCATGGTCTTTAGTATAGTCCCTAGAACTGATAGGGCCCAGTTGCATGTTCTTTCAAGTGTATTATATTTCTGCTTCACAGTCAGACTTGATTAGAGATAACTCTTCAAGTTAAAAAAGTCACGTGGGTAGTGTAGCTGACATGTTCTGGAAAATATGCTTTTTCTTTTTCTGCAGAATTTTATTGTATTTTTAGGCAGTTTCTGTTCCCACCAGTTGACGGAAGCTCTGGTCAGCAAGTCCCAACACTTCGTCAGTTAGATGGACAGTATGAGCTCTTTACTTATGTTGAGAAAACATTACGGCAGAATCTGCAACAGATGGTGGTCCGTGATGTTGAAAAAATAAAAGCTGGAAATGCAGAGCTCTCTGGAGATTCCCTCATTGCTGGTGCTATTGCAATGGCACTTTGCTATATCCATCGGTGAGCTGTTTTGCCTATTACAGGGATTGTAGAGCAATGCTTCAAGTGTAAAGAGAGCTAAGTTCTTCTTTTGTTCTTTTATTTTAGATTGGATCAAGAGAAAGCTACAGGAACGAAGATGAATTCTCGTATCCTAGTTGTGACCGGTAGTGGTGACAGTGCCTCGCAGTATATGAACTTCATGAATGTATTCTTTACAGCTCAGAAACAGGTAGAATTATTGGCTCCATTATTGTTTATCTATATGACTCACTACGACTGAAGTTAATAGGACATCAGATACTTAAGTTAGATTAGTCTTTTAATAATTTCTTATTTTGACAGAACAAATAATCCAGTTGAAGCAATTAGTAGCTCAGTCATTCCCTCTTACTTGTGGGTAACCTATTTAGAACAGTAACTGTAATTCTGCAGTACCACAAGCTGCCCATGGGTATGTTTGCTCCTTCCTCATTTTTAAATGTGAGTAAATGTTAATCTTGCTGACTCTCTTTCAGAATGTTGTCTTAGATGTGTGCAGTTTGGACAAGGAGCTTGGACTCCTTCAGCAGGGCTGTGACATCACTGGTGGACTTTATCTTAGAGTTCCTCAGCTGCAAGGGTTGCTGCAATACTTACTGGTAAGAATCAGATTGACTCACTAGTGATGGAACAAAATGCATTTGCAACTTTTATCTTAAATAAATTTGCTGCCCACAGAGGCCTCTCTGATTTTCTGTAGAAATAACATCATGAGAAACACAGTGTTGTAAAAAATACTTTAAAGGAGAACACACATATCTGTGACCTCTGAAATGAAAAGGAAAATACATCCCGAGAAAGATAAGGTCAGTTACGTTATATGAAAGTCTAAAATATATGTCGTCCTGTATGTGCTGGTTACATGACATTGAAACCACAGGTCATAGTACAGTACTGTCAGTGTATTTGATAAACTTTTGGCAGAACTTGAATTGATTTTCAACCCCTCAAAACTATTATGTGTGCCTTTTTCCCTTCATATATTGACAGTCAACTTTACCATAGACATTGACTTAGAGATGTAGTCATCTATTTATGTAAATTAAATTGTTTTCCTTGGACCAGCTGTAAATAATACATACAGGCAGGTATGTTTGTGTATTTCCAGAGAAGTTGGAGATGTAAAACACGTACAAAGAGTAATAAATGCAATGAGAATCTAGTTGCCAAAAGTCATGTTATTGGACATAGTGTAAATTGATATTACTGACTAATAGCTTGAAATGTTCCTGTTTTTATTTATGATGTAAATTAATTATGTACTTTGGTTTACACATTGAACTGTACTCTATTACCGTAATGAGTTTCTTACAGGTGACAGGAAAAAGTTTTGTAGAAGGAAATAACATATTACACACAACTTGATGAACTGAGAATGTCCATGTTTGTCGATGGAGTTAAAAATCGTTCTCATTTGCTGGCAGTTGTCCGTGGTTGCTGCATGGAACATTTTGCATTCTTACGTGGTAGTAAATGAACTTCTCAGAACCATAAAATCATTCTCATTTGCTGCAGATGTCCTTGGGTGCTGTATGGAACATTTTGCATTCTTACATGGTAGTAAATGAACTTCTCGTAACCATAATCCTGCAATATTTTTCATTTATTTGTAGATCTTATACATTCATCTTTTTCATTGCATGATTTTATAATTCTGTCATTGACAATCAATAGATCATAACAACTAACTAAATAGAGCTGACTTACATGTCCTTGATAACAACAACTGACTAAGTACTAACTGCTGTGGCCTAAAATCAGCCCTTATATAGAATCTTATAATGTTTTAATATCATTAAAATTAATGTTTTATGTAAATTACAATGAAAAAATATAATTGAATAGATAAAAGATCTGCTCACCAAGTAATGGCAGTAGAAAACATATATAAGTTTAGGAAATGTGCAAGCTTCCAGAACCAGAGGCTCCTTCTTCTGCAGAAGGGTTGAAGCAGAAGGAAGAGGGATGAAGGAAAAGGACTGACAAGGTTTAGGAAATGGGAAAAGTTACAGAAAATTTGCCCAGAATCCTCGGCCTGGGGAGACTTACAGAATTGGTTGAGAGGGAAAGAGATTGCTGGGGATTGCGCCAGATGAGATTAGAAAACCTGAGAGCTTAAAGGTGGAAGATAGGGTAATAAAAGCAAGACAGAGATTACTGACAATACATAGTGCAAAAGTTAATGAGTGTGGAAAGCTAAATGCATTATATGTGATGGACATATGTGGTGGAGGGGGGGGGGGGTCAGAAAACAAAAGATAAAGATATAGAAAACCAAGCGAGAGTGAAGAAGGGTGTAGTTACTGAAAAGAAATGCTGAGACCAAAGAAATTATGTAAATTAAGGCTAGGTGGATGGCAAGAACAAAGGACACAGTTTTGAGAAGCTTGTTTTGGGGGGAGAGCACAGAAGGCATGTGTGGTGTAACAGACACTGAGATCATGACTGCCATGTTGTAGATCACACTACACAACAGTATATTGTGTATACATCTTCTGTCTATGCCAGTTACATCAAGTTATCAGTTAGGGTGTATGGGTATAGATAGAGGGGACATACTGGCACACACAATATCCTGTTGCAGAGTATGACAACAGTCATGGTCTCAGTGCCTGTTTCACCAAACATGCCATCTGCTTTCTCCCTCGACACAAGTTTCTCGGAACTTTGCTGGTGGGAAATGGTGTTACATATCCTTGGTTCTCAGCACCCACTTGGCCGTAATATATGTTAATTTATTTGGTCTCAGCATTTCTTTTTACTATCTACTCCTTTCTTTGCTACTTCTTAGTCTTCTATATCTTTTATTTCCTGACTTCTCTATTCCCCCCCCCCCCTTCCCCCTCTAATCTTGCGTGTGTACCGCATATAGTGCACTTAGCTTTCCACTCTCATTAACTCTGTTGCATGTTTTGTCAGTAATTTCTGCCTTGCTTATTACCCTATCTTCAAATCTCATCTGGTGCAGTACCCAACAATCACTTTCCTTCTGAACCCATCGTGTAAGTCTTCCCTGACCGAGGGTTCTGGGTAACTTTCTTGTAACTTTCTCCATTCCATGAACCTCCCCAGTCCTTTTTCTTCATCCTCTTCCTGCTCCTTTAACTCTTCTGCCAGAAGAAAGACCCAGTGGCTCTGAAAGCTTGCATATTTTCTGAACTGTCATATGTGTTTTCTCCTGCCGAGATCTGATGAGTAGATTTATCTATCCAGTCATATTATGATTTCAAAAATTTATTATTTCTGTTACAATGAAAAATTACAACGAAAAACTTAATACCAATAATTTCACATATGACAATCAAGGTCATCGAAAAAATATAAACATTTTTTCAGTTAACCTTTTTGTCAACTGCAAAGCTTTTCAATGCTAAGTTTTGTACAATAAATTCATTTAATAATTAATATTTAATTGTAAGTTTTCATTAAAATATATTCATACTTCACTTCCCCATAATAGCGCTAACTCTAATGCCAAATCTTTACCATTCTCGCAAATTAAAAATTGTTTAAATTATGAACAGTCAACTGTGTCATTATATAAGATCCTATTAAGTTAACTTTCTTTCATGGACTGATTATCATTCATAGTTGGCTTGCACAGTGAATGTTGTAAGGTGAAAATTAAGACATGACCACACATAATTATATAACCTCTGACAATAAAGTTCGGTGAATAGTACTGTAACATTAATGTAGATGAACTAGGGACTACAGTTACCTTACTGTCCTTTGAAATAGTCACCTCCCATAACTATGCACAGCTGAGCTCTGGAATAAATGTCCTGGAAACTTTGCACAAAGCCTTCCTTTGGGATGGTTTTCAAAAAGTGTGTCACATTTCATTGGATGTCAGGAATGTTGCCAAATCTCCTTCATTTCAAAGCGAGTTCAAGTCGATGGAATAGGAAGAAGTCTGGCGGATTGAGATCCAGCGAGTATGGTGGATGTTCAAGTTGCACCATCCTCTTTTTTTCCAGGAACTGTTTGATGATATTGGCTGTGTGTGGGCAAGCGTTGTCGTGAACAAAAAACCAGGAACCTTGTTGTGTATCCTGGGGTCGTACCCTGTGTAGACGTTGCATGAAATGGGTCGAAATTTGAACATACCGTGTAGCATTCAACATCGCTCCCTCAGGTAGAAATTCCTTTTGGATAATGCCTTGACTATTGAAAAAGGTGATGATCATCATTTTGATGTGGGATTTTTCAGCTCTGATCTTTGTCTGATGAGGTGATGTCGGAGAACGTCATTCTGTGCTTTGCCGTTTCGCTGCAGAGTCGTACCGGAGACACCATGTTTCACCCTCAGTGACAATACGGCTCAAGTAATCGGGTGTCGAATCCACCATTTCAACAAAATCCTGTGAAGCCTCTAAACGTTCCTGCTTCTGATCATCAGTCAAGTAATGTGGCACAAGGTGACAACACATTTTCCTCTTCCGTAACTTCTGGGTAAAGATTTGTTGCACAGATTCATGGTTCATCTGCAGTTCATCTGCTGTAATGCAGACAGTTAATTGACAGTCATTCGTGAATTATGTCCTCACTTTCTCAATGTTTTCAACACTGACAGCAGTCGTCAGTTGTCCGCTATGGGCATTGTCAGAAACACTTTCCCAGTCTCCTTGAAAAGGGGTGAACCACTCATACACACACTTCCCCATAAACACATACCAGCATTGGATGCGTTTATTTCGGTGTCTTGCCAAGCTTAAAACAAAACTTTAAATTCATCCTTTGCTCATTCATTGTCCCAGTTCTCAGTTTAGAACCAACGCACTAATCAAGCACTTCGTCCAACAGGTCTAACACAGAACGCACACAATACTCAACACTGAACTATAGTGGGTGCAGGTTGTCAATACTGGCCGCTACGCAAATGCAGTGTTGTGAGTCGCCCGTTTTGTCCAATCGACAGTTCTGACTTCATTCACCGAACTTTATTATCAAAGGTTGTATGTTCACATAACAAAATTACAGTGTATCAGGATGTTTATTAAAGAGACATATTGTATACTACAAATGACGAACCTCCACCTGTTACACTGTAAGCTACGGTAGATGTGACTAATTAAAGATCATGTGTAGGGGTGATACATAGCTGTAAGGCAAAGATGGTATTCACTGTGACTGTCACTCCCCATGTTGTTGCATTGTAATATAATGCTGCTTGCAGTTCAAGTGTGTTTCACCTGTTGCCATGTAGATGGATAACTCCAAGTGCATATGAATGGACAAAGTGATTACAACAAGGGTGAACATCATTGGATGATGACCTGTACTGTTGTCAATGAAGAAAATATTGGATCATACAGACATACCTGGACAGAATGTTTGAATGAAATTTTGCACTGATGTTCCCTATAGAATAAAACTAAGCTTTGTAAAATTCGAGCGCAAGAAGCAAAAATTCATGGTTTTGGGAGGCTCTCTCTGCATAGTTGCCAAATGTTGTGCTAGCTCTTCAACAGTTTTGGCCAAAATTAAGACAGCGTATAATTGAAACTAGTTGTGATCCAAAGGAGAGACCTGGGTTGGAAGCACAACTTTTTGTGCTCTTCACAGTGGTTAAAATTTATGTGCTGTGTCATTCACAGTTTTTGTGCTAGTTCAGCCTCAGTTGGGCGTAAAGAGGTTGTGACAATTTTTCAGTCTTTTGTGGCTGCAATAAATTTGAGCAAACAAATTTTGCTTGTCACCCTTTAATATTTCTGCAGAGAAGTTCCTTGTTATCAGTTCTACCAAGCAGCAGTGCCAGAAGTTATTAATGTGTAAACATATCATCAAAATTTTTTCAGCTTATTTGTGTGTACTTTAATGTCCTATTGCTAAGTATTACCACATTCTATTTTCTTTATTTTTGTTTCATAAGAAGTAGTTTTGTTTATTTTGGAGACACTCTGGTTTTGCAAACTTGTTATGTTTAATATTGATAGGTTTAGATGATTTTTAGATGCTGCAGTTTTGTGTGGTTTGCTGATAATTTTTTTTTTTTATTTGTACTTAATCAAAATTACTCACTGAATACCAGAAGCATTGAGTTGTCGACAAGCACGTACAAAAGAAAAGGATAACTTGCTAGCTTTTGGAGTAAAAACTATTAAGTTTTTCTTTTCTTTTATGTGTGCACCTGTTGAAGACCAAATGCTTCCACTGTTTGGTGAGTGGTCTCTCTTACTCCTAAGTTTTTTACAACAGCGGAAACCAGTATGGAAATAGTTCAAAACTAAAAACAGGCTGCCACTCCCCTATTTATGATTGTGCAAATAATAGTTGTTAAAGTACTTTACACACTGATACATAGTCATTGGCTAATGTGTACTGAATTTTAATTGTTGTTGGCAGCCTGCTCATTATAATTGTTGGTGGCTGACACCATCATTGAAAGAGCAGCACCCATTTGTGAATGTGTGTGGAAATAAATGTGTGGATGCCTCTAATACTTGAAAGTACATTTGTACAATCACATATAGGTAGCCTGTTCCTTTTAAATTATAATCAAGAAATTAGTCCAAGGACACATTGAGGAATCTGTTGTTAGCTAGTTGTCAAGCAGGTGTCTCAAAGGTGTTACACAAGAGGCATCCAGAATGTAAGTTTTACCATTTTTTTAAAAACAAAAACAACACAGTTACATGAAAAACTTTATTGGCAACAGGTACAGCAGTGTTTGAGCTATTTTTTTGACATAGCCACCAAAAGAATTTAGACACTTTTCGTATCACGGGACCAAGTTTTGTATTCTTGTGTCGTAGAAGTCTACCATCTGTGAATGCAACCAGCTCTTTGTCCTTGTCAAAATGCTGCCCAGAGGTCAAGAATTTCTTGAGGTGCAAGAAAAGATGAAATTGCTAGGAGTAAGGTCAGGACTATACGATGGATGATCAAACAGCTTCCAGCCGAACTTCTGCAAAAAGGTTGCTGTGTGCCATGACGTATGGGGACGAGCATTGTCATGGAGCAGCACAACAACTGCAGGGGGCATTCCATGTCTATTGTTCTGAATGGCACATTGCAGTTTCCACAATGTTTCACAATAACGATCAGCATTCACTGTTTCACCTACGGTCAGGAAGTCAATGAGCAGAAAGCCCTTCCTGTCCCAGAACACTGTGCACATCATTTTCTGCACCAATACAGTCTGTTTGAATTTCGTCTTGACCAGAGACCCAGTTTTAATGCCAATGCATTGACTGCCACTGGGTTTCCAGGGTTAAGTGGGAAATCCATGTCTCATCACCTGTAACGATCCTGTCAAGGAGCTCTTCGCCATCATTATGATACCTGTGTAGAAATGTCAGTATTACTCGAAAGCATTTAATTTTATGCTCGGGTGTCATGTTTTCTGGCACTCACCTGGCACACAATTTCTTGAATGGCATTTGCTTAGTGACAACTTGATGTAACAAGGATCATAATATGTGCAGAAAATGGCTGCTCCATAATTGTGAAGCAACAATTCTCCGGGATGTGCTGCAGCGCCAGCTCAATCAGGTGATCATTGATGAGGGATGGTCGTCACTGCGCTCTTTACTACGGACACTTTGATGACCTTTGGAAAAAAGCCTGCACCAGTGATGCACCACCTGTTTGCTCACAATGTTTTGCCCATAGACTTGACAGTTAATTTTGACAGGCGCTATGTTTTGTGCATTCAAGAACCTTATCAATGACTGAACCTCGCAGGCTGTGAAAGAATGAGTAAGAGACGCCATTTCGGGGCATGCTGCCGCATCAATGGCACCTGGCGAGGCCTGTCTGACCGGCATTTGATTGTCATGTCATAGATCTGTTGTGCATGCACATTTTTCCCAGATAAATATATCTATTATAAAGGAAACAACATTGGAAAACTTACTTTCTAAATGTAGCTTGTAGCACAACATATCTCATTAAAATTATTTTGTCTAGTTGGACAGATGAATCCAGATTTTGTGCCTAACTTACCACTTTCATACAATTGGTGGTTTGGACAATTTAGGGTACCATCAGGTTGTTTTTAATAATTGTAAAAAAAGACTTGAATCACTGAATAACACTTCATAAAAATCCCTGCCTGATTGACAAAAACTGTTGAAACTACACTCTGATTATGACCTTGAAGCAGATTCTTCGATATGTTTCTGTGATGAAGTCTGGAACTCACTCACATTGACTTTTTGCAAAAGCAGTGCTGTGACCTTTTTGAAAGAACTAATAATGATGAGGAGTGCCACAGTCACCTCGAAGATGACAGTGAACCAATGTGTGACAATTTGTGGAAACCAGAACAGCCCACAGTTGCAAATATTTGTTTTATTCAGTAACTAGTTTTGATTGATCTGATCGTCACCAGATTGATCTAAAAAGGAATATACATATTTATGAATAAATGCCTAATGATAAGTTAACAACATTAGCTGAAAAGTATGTAACAACATATCTGCTTCTTTGAAGTTAATAAAAGAGGCAAATAAAATTTATAGTCCTGGTTGGGATTGCCACATATTATAGGAACATGATAAAATTGTAATAAGCACTCATGATCCCTGATATGGGACCATTGTTGACACACTGTGCTTACAGCTGCATTGCAAACAGCTGATGGGGCTGGTATGTGTTGCTGATCATATGCACTGTTTACAGTGGCATGTTACAAAGCCAGGGATATGAAGTTTAACATTATACATGACCCGAAATAGGATTAACCAACAGGACTCTGTTTTTGTGAGCCCATTGTGCCTGTGACAATTTCCTGTGTGTTTAGATGCTGCTTATGTACTATATGTAAACAGTGCATACGTCTGTTTGAAAGCTAGCATTTATAATTTTAACTAACTTTTTGCTGTGGACCAATTTTTGATCTCTAACACTTTTATTACTTTTGTTTTTAACTCATGCTGTTTTGGTTTATGTAGAATGTTAAACATAAATCTCTACCTTATTAACGTGCCATTGTAAACATTGCTTATGGTCAGTGTCACCTAGCAACCACCACACCCCCTCAACTGTTTGTACTGTATGTGGAAGCACAGTGTGTCAACTAAAGCCATTTATAATGGACTGCAAGTGTTTACTACAATTCTATTTTACTATGATTCTATCATGTTTTTATACTAAATGACAATGCCAACTAGGCTATAAATTTAATTGCCTCTTAAAAAACTAATTTCAAGCAGACAAGCATGTTTTTTGTTAGGTGCTTTCCAGATAATGTGAATTAATGTTACTACTTATAATATTAACTTATTGTAATATTCATAAACTATGCACATTCTTTTTTAGATGAATCCTTGATAATTATAATGATCGAAACAGGTCACTGAATAAAAGAAATATTTTTGATCATATGCTATTTTGGTTTCCAAAACTAACATCATTAAAGTGATGTAAATACTCTTTATAAAGCAGTAGCATCTGTATTCAGAAAGCCCACAAGATGTGGATTTTTACCAGGCTAAAAACCATACCCAATTTGTGAGAAACTAGATTCACAAGGAACTTTCTACTATGTTATCTTCCTATTCGCAAGGAACTTCCTAATATGTTATCTTTCTCAAAATCTTCCGATGCTAATGTACAAATGGAAACTATAGACACGGTCAGCTCAAGTTTGTCAAGTCATGGGCATATCTGTAAGCAAGTTGCAGTCTTGATGGTTGAAGCCAGATACCACAAAATGCTTATGACTGATTTTTCTCCAACTTTGATCTGGTGCAACATGAAAATAATGAAAGAAACTGCTTTGAAATTTTAATAGTTTAAAGTGTACAAAACATTGTGCAGCTGACCCAGACATCTTCTTTAATTATGTGCAGAGATGTCACAACTGTAGAAATTTGTAGAGAAATGCAAGAAGAACTGCAGAGGTTTGATGCTTGGCGCAGGGATTGACAATCGAACATAACCAAATATAACATACTGCCTATTAATATGCAGAACAATCAGTGGAAGCAGTCACATGTATAAACTATACAGGAGTATGCATAAAAAGTGATTTACAGTAGAATGACCACATGAAACTAACTGAAGGTACAGCACCTAACAGACTGAGATGTATTGGAAACATAGTCCACCCACAAAGGAGGTAGCTTACAAAACTCTTGTTTGACCAATATTTGGATGTGGCTCATTAGTCTAGAATCCATACAAGATAGGATTGATAGAGGCAATAGAGATGATACAAAGAAGGTTCATTTAATAAGTGAAGAAGTGTCACAGAGATGTTCAACCAACACCAGTGGCAGATGCTGCAAGAGAGCTATTCTACATCACAGTGTGCTTTACTGTTAAAATTCCAAGGGTATACATTCCTAGAAGAGTCTACCAGCATGTTGCTTCCTCCTCTGTATATACCATGAAAAGATGATGAAGCTAAAATTTGAGAGATTGGATCTCACATGGAAAGTTGTATGCAGTTCCTGTGACCTATTCATGACTGGAAAAGAAAAAGGGGAAACTGACATGGGTACCCAAACCACAAGGTAGCTTGCGAAGTAGTAGGTGTAGAGTATTGATGATTCCAGTATTAATCAATCTTAAATTTGACCAAATTCCTTTGTAGAGCTCACATGACACTTTGCAGCCCCCTTCTGAAGGCCTTTATGTTCTTTCGCTTAACTTAATTGCAAAATTTTATTCAGATTGGAAATGATCAGGTAGGGACTGTTGGTCCACCCATTGTGGAGTGACCATACAGCAGTTTGCAGTGCTGTAAAATTTTTGCCATGTGTTGTAAAGGTGAACAAAAACATCACTGAAAGGGCTTGATTTTTCGGATCTGACACTGTATAAGCTGGATGGGCGTGTTTAACTGTTCAGTTACACTAGGTAGTACATCATGCAAGCATTGTTACTCAGTGATCTTTCAGGAGTGCAGCCAGTTGTTGTTGTTTCCTATCATGCACAATGTTTCATCTGGACACCTGCCACACATCTTGTGGTGTTTTGGGATATTTGTAAACATCCCAACACACCATTGGAAATCCGTTGACAAGAGATGCTCATGAGTAAGTTGAATAAGGATAAATGTAGTGGGAAATGGAAACTGTGTGTTTTCCTTTCTTGTATGCAGTGAATGTGGAGTAGTGATGGAGCCGGCAAGAAGGGGACCAGTAAAAATGGTTTTACAACCACTGGTCGTCTGGGAGTCATTTGTGCCATGGTGCAGCAAGTACCTGAATCCGAGATCCATGGAGTAAACAATGCACCAACAATGGTATAATGAACAATTGAAAAGTGGTAGTTGTTTAGCTGATTCCCCGCCCCCCCAGATCCTACAGTACGCATGTACGGACGTTTTGAATGTACTCAAGAGGGTGGTATTACTGTAGAAATTGTTAGTTGTGTTGTTAAAAGTAATAATGAAAATGTTGGGCAAAATATACCCCTGTTTGTGAGAAATGTGGCTATTTATTTAGTAGCACAGTAGAGTGAACTTGCGGAAGCATACCAGGAATCTTCACCTCAGTTGGATTGACAGGGAGGTCGCACGGAAGGATCCGGACCACCAAAAAGCTACCTTGAGAAGAAAGGATAAAGGTAATACTACTTTCATCTGGCGGTGTATTGGGGTCAGCAAAATACTGCCTAATTATATAAGCCAGGGATCCAACTTCCCGCTAGTGCTGGTATAAGACCCACCACAAATCTTACAAAATAAACAGCAGGAAAAGAAGGAAAAAAAATACACCCCAATCTTCAGGTGGGCTGTCAATGAGATATTGGCATGGTGAAAATAATGACCAGCTGCAATCCCAAATATCATTGAGTGCTCAATACACTGGGAAAATGTTAATATTCTCATTTGCTGATGCTCTTCTTGGATTCTCTTGCTCATTTGCCAGTGCTCTTCTTGGACTCTTTTGGGTCACTTCATAATAATGGGAGAATCAGTAACCTCAAATATATATTCTGAACACTTATGTATTTGGTTCCTTGCCTTAAAAAAAATCCACGACCCCTGTCTCTGGCTACTGTGGCCAGTGTGTGTGTGTGTGTGTTTTGTCTACTTTAGAAGAAGGTCTTTTGGCCAAAAGCTCATGTTTAGCAGCCTTTTTGATGTACCTGGATGTGACTCAACATCTCCTTTATGTGGTGAGTGTAACAATTTATCCTTTTCATAATATTGTGTGTGCAAAATTTTGCCTGCTTAACGCAGGTGGGGATGCGAACAATGCACATTGTTGCGAACATGCTGCAGACTTTGCTGAAGCAATGTTGTACACAGATGCATGTTTTCATACTCTGTGTAAATGCGGCTCTATGAATGACACACAACAACAGTTGTTGTTTTCTCTATATCTGTGTCAGAGATCTGAATACAGGGTTTGTTTCCTTGGTTTCATGTTCACTGCAAATGTCGGCGTATCCTATAGGTTGGTTGCAGAATGTTCTACTTTGGTAGTTATTTAGTTTTACAGATAATGTATGTTTCTGTGCTTCAGCAACAATAATTTTTAATACCATGTAAATCACAAAAGGAAAAGTAACCAATATTACACAGTTAAAGAACTGTATTTTGCTATTTTTCAATAACTGTCACTCCAGATACAGTAAACATAAATGAATTTCAATTTGGTTAATCTTAGCAGTAATAATTTATAGAACACAAGAACAATAATGAAAACAAAATTTGCACTACAACTACTATATTTCACAATATGCAACAATCACAATGTTACCTGACAAGACTTAAATAGCTAATATATATAGCAGAGCTCTAGTTTGAATAAAATTACTAAAATTTACCTATGGCAACAATATATTCCCTTTCTGGCTTCATTGTTATTAAAAAGAAGAAACCCATCTGTGAATACATTACATGTGGCAAATCTTGGTGTATTTCAGTACACGTTTGCCAGATGCTGGTAAGCCAACATGCCACTGCCATAATCTACACAAGTTAGTCTTCTTTTGACTACAAGTAAAATCAAACAGTGGAAAATCAAGGATGGAATAATGACAATATGATGAAAAGGATAGATTGTTATTTGCCATATAGCAGAGATGCTGAGTTGCAGATAGGCACAATGAAAGGACTGGCTTCTTGTTTTGCCTGTCTGTGACTATGCATCTCAGTTATATGGTGAGTAGAATCTATCCTTTTTATTATTTTGACTAAAAGTAGAAATAATAAGTAGTATAGTCCCACAGTACATAATCAGGTAGAGATAACATACATGTGACCCATGCATTTGGGTCCCCACCACCCATCCAACCCTCTTCAACCATTCCCGATAATCCGCCTTTGTTCAGATCATTCCACTAGATAACTGCAGACTAAATAAGCAAATTGAAAGAATGCACCATTATGATAACAACACAGGTTAAAGTAGTTTTCCTGCCTACACTTGCTACCCACAATGTGCTGATAGAAGATGTGGTCCACTCACACAATTGTTCAGGAATGCCAACCTCAAACTTACATGTTATTGTTTCTCAAAACCACTATGTACGTAACATGCTCCTTAGTCTCGAACTAAACATGGCTGCTGAGCAAATTGAAGATGGTGGGTTGGAAGAGATTTTGCTAGATTATGTAAAGATGTTCAGTTTAAGAGCTTTTTGTTTTTGTTTTGAGATATGCAATTACATTTACAATGGTTTGTTGATAAAGTATTTTGTATTGATCCCTTCTCATTCTTTGTTAGTGTTCTGTTTGAGATATTACCGAAGAAGGAGTGAGGTGATGGTCAAATTGTGAATGTGAATTTTCAGTAGAAGTGATGCCACTACAAAGATGTGTGCTTGTACAATGTCCTTACACTGTGACAACTTATATAAAAATCTACCAACTCAGTAGTAGAAATCAACAGTTTAATACATATGTGTTTTTGGAATCCATCAGATGGCAAAAATGATAGAGCATCTGCAGGGCCTCACTGAAATGATGCATAGAAATATTTAGAGCAGCTAAGGAATGCAAGGTATCAGATGGATTATATTTTCAAGGCATTCACCAGTAATTTTTAATACGAGAGCTATTCAGAAAGTAACATACGTTCTACAATAATAAAAATAAGAAAAGGAAGGCAACATTTTTACTATCTTCATTTGAAGGGCATGTTGTTCAGCTATTGTTTAGCATAATCTCCATATAAATTAAGACATTTACCCCAATGGTACACCAGCATGTTAATTCCATTGTCATAGAATATTGCTGCCCAAGGCCTCAATCGTGCTTGGATGCCAGTGCGCAATTGCTCGTCATCGTCAAAGCTCTGTTTGCTCCCATCTGAAATCATCCATGTTCTGTCAAGTTTTAATGAACTTCTGTGTGGGGTTGTGAATTATCAGTTTTTC
This sequence comes from Schistocerca nitens, assembly GCF_023898315.1. NCBI lineage: Eukaryota > Metazoa > Arthropoda > Insecta > Orthoptera > Acrididae > Schistocerca > Schistocerca nitens. Next base: position 851,858,597 of record NC_064617.1, read on the forward strand.
ATTTTTAGACACTCTGAAGACTTCTGTTCTGTCTCACAAGTCACAAACTGCAGCCATGTCTCTTCTTCTATTGAGAAATGAGTAGGAAGTGATTTACCATGCTCATTGTTGGGCCTTGAGAAATGCCAAAGATACTGCCATACAGTACTTTTTATGCTCTTCTGACAAGAACCTCGATACTCATCTGGGACAAAACTTGTGATAGCATAGATTTTATATCACAACATGAAGCAACCAAGTTCATGAAAGTTTTCATCAGTTTTCTTCATCAGTTCAGCACTGAGTGCTTGGCTGGTAACTTTGCACTTCCTCGACAACATTAGTGCAGCCACTGTTAAACATGATGCACTGTGGTCTCACTCCAGCTTCACTCATTTCATTGTTTCTTACACAAGAAAAAGTCCCTAAGAAACTTCATTTGGTCTCAATTTTTTGGCAGATGAAACATAATCACTAATTGCATCTCTCACCATTGAGTGGCAAAATGTAAGTTATTTTCTGAGCAGTCCTCGTAAATACACAGAATTGCACTATCGATCTCATTTCTTTTGTGTCATATTTGCAACTTGACATTTTCCAGTCGAGCACAAGATGTGTTTGTAATAAACTGTGTTTTGACTTCCACTGAGTAATAAAACTTGTGATAGCACAAGGACCCAGTCGAAGGCCAAAAAATAGTCGTTAAATAGTACACAATGACAAATTGGCACCAGCTGCCAGTTGTGATACATCAGGGGAGTATCAAATTACTTAGTTAGCTTGTTCCATATGTGTTTACCATTTAATTAGTAGAAGTAGGATGGATAAGATAAGTGCGTGCCGTACAGATACACAGAAGAAGCTGGCCACGATTCGTGAACATCTGAAGATGGTGTTGGCTGCAATCAGCCATCTGCAGGCTGCTGCCTCAGTGTGTAGTAGTGGAGAATCTGTCGCTTCATATGGAACACCTCCGATGTCGCTTGTTTTGTCCTACCAAGGCAACTTAAAGTGCACTGTATATGTGGGATCCAACCTCACTGCAGTGTGGTGATTGACTGTAATGTGTTCATGTTGCTTGAGGCAGAAAGTCAATGTGGGGACTGGCCATCTGACCTTGCTTGTTTACCCTGTGAGTGGGCAGGTAGCTGCTCCTTCAATGGGTCCAAGTGGGCACATGGGGAGAGGGTCTACTGGTCATTGGGAGCTCCAGTGGTAGGCATGTTATGGAGCCCCTTAAGAAAATAGTATCCAGGACTGGAAAGAAATCCAATATGCACTTGTTATGTCTACCAGGAGGCATCATCTGAGATGTGGGCGAGACCCTGCTTGTTGCTATTGTGGGTGCAGTGTGCAGTCATCTGCAGGTTGTGGCTCATGTTGACACCAATGAAACAGGTTGCTTGGGTTCTAAGGCCATTCTCAGTTTGTATGGGCAGCTGCTGGAAGTGGTGTGGCTGCTATCCTCATTCACAGAGTGCAAGTAGAGTCCACAATTTACAGAATCCTGCCCAGAATTGATATGGGTCCTTTGATTTGGAGCTAAATGGAGGGACTAAACCAGAGGCTTTGGTGAATGTGTGACGCTCTTAGCTGCAGATCTCTGGACATGCATTATGGGTTGGAGAATTGTAGGTTTCCCTTGATAGGTCAGGGGTTTGGTGCACACAGGAAGCAGCTACTTGGGTGGCAGAGTACTTGTGAAGTGCACATGGGGGCTGTTTAGGATAGGCGCTAGTTTAAGATCAACAGTCAGTATGCAGAGAGCAAAATCAGATTGATACAAAATAAAAGAACTTTGGTGGTCAAAATTTTAGCAGTAAATTGCCGAAGCATTTGTTACAGATTTCCTGAATTCACTGCCCTCTGGGAAAGTTGTCACACTCAGATTATTCTCAACACTGAAAGCTAGATGAAACCTAAAGTAGAAAGCTCCAAAATATTTAAAAAGTCATGGAAAGACAGGTTTGACACCATAGAAGGGGGAGCGTTCATTGCAGTTTACAAAAAGATTGTTCCTGTTGATGCTGAATCTGAGTCTAACTGTGAAGTTATTAGGACACGAGCAATTGCATCCAAGTAAACTCAAGTTAATCATCAGATGTTTCTATTGGCCACTTCATTTCACTGTAATATTTGTAGAATTGTTCTAAGTTCAGTAGTGCATAACTACCCCAATGTACACTATTACTTGGAAATGACTTTAACCTACCAAGTATAGTCTGGGACACCTATAGATTCATTGCAGTGGTTCGGACAGACAGAATTGTGAGTAGCACTGACAAATTTTCCAAAAACTGTCTTGAGCAACTACTTCAACAACCCACACACAATGAAAATACTTTAGACCTTGTAGCTGCAAACAGACCTGATCATATCAACAGTGTCAGTGTAGAGACAAGGATTAGTGATCACGATGTCATCACAGCGGAGAGGATTACTAAAGTTAATAAATCCATCAAGACAGTAACGAGGATTTTATGTTGTAAAGAACAGATAAGCAGTCTTTAGCATCCTAGTAAGAGAATGAATGGACATCATTTAGTCCTAATGTGATGGACATACAGGAAATGTGAGTAATATTCAAACCAATTGTAAATCATACTCTGGAGAAATATGTGCCATGCAAGTGGATTAAGCCGAAAAGCACATGGAAATGTTGACAAACAAAAGTTAGCGGAAATTCATGTGTCTGTAAAAAGATGATGTACAAAGCTCACAACTACTTTCACCATTATACCTTAGTGAAGTATCAGTTTGAGAACCCGAGAAAATTCTGGTCCTACATAAAATCACTGACTGGGTCAAATGATTCAGTTCAGTCTCTCATAGACAAGTCTGATGTTGCAATAGAAGACAGCAAAACAAAAGCTGAAATTTTAAATTTCGTGTTTAAAAATCATTCACGTAGGAAGATCGTACTGACATACCATTGTTTGACCATCACACTGACTCTTGTTTATACAGAGAGTACGCTATGGCATTGCCCCCTTACTTAGCTTGTGTTTATTAGAGACGCAAGTTTATGCAGTGAAATGTGTATCCAAGCCACAGCAGCATAACAGGATGCAGTATTTACAAACAAGCAGGAGAAAACATGAGTAAACACTGTCAAAGTACAAAACATAATTTATAAATAACAAACCACATGAAATTGTTCACCTTACCTAATTTTCACAAAACTTTTATTGGTGTCCACAGGTTCAGCTCAGCTAAACAAAAACATGTTTCATACATAAAACCAAACTTGTCACAGCTGAGGACTACCAAAATACTATTATGTTAAGACTAAAATCAGGCATATGCCATGAATTTTACCAGAACATACATTTTAGAGGTTGCATGATAAACAAAAAATTAAATGCAGACAATTTTCTAACATTTAACTGATGACATGGTATACTAATATAGACCTGTGGCAGAATTTTTATGGTAGCCACAGGACACACACATGTTAAATAGAAGGAAAGTGGACATAAAATTTAAGTGGAAACAAAATCTGATATATCATATTCCTTAACCTAAAAATAACCTTTATGAAAATATTTCAGGATGCCACAACTGTAGTGAAACATGTTTGGGTGATAAAGCAATAATTTGTGTACTTGCAAAAAGATGGAGCCGTCCTTAATTTATTACAAAATATTATTTTTGTCATGCTGCCGTGGTGGCTTCGTGATAGTTTTTATGTTCCTCATGCACCATAGTTAGGTATTAATTCCTTGATGGCAGATAGCCACAGTGCTCAGAGCCTGTAGCCATCATCTCCATTTAAATAGCACTGATTCTTCAAGAGTGCAACAGCTTCCTGAACTTTCCTTCTATAAATATTACTTTCTTTGCCTAGCACTCGTATTTTATTAAAGTCAATTACCCAGTCACACCCTTCATGATGACTCACTATCACAGACTTTACACTTCTTAAACAAATGTCACTCATGGTTAGTGCTTCCTTGTCCTTCACTATCTCCTGTGGTAGTATTTACACAACGGCAATGGCCCACCAGTGGCAGCCTGAAGATCTTCACACTTCCCTGAAAAATTGCAGGAAAAATTCTATTATAAGGGGACATGACAAGGCTTTTTCAGTTGTGTTCAGCCATCTGAGGACATCAGGATAATGCTGGAGAAGATGCCAGCAGAGGAATTGAAATATCGAGTATTTCAGAATTTTGAAAAGGAATATTATGCAATCTAACAGCTTAGAAGATCAGTGTATTATTACACAGTGTATTATTATGCAGAAGGTAGTATTTACAGAATTCAGTAGTAGTGTAATATTTCAAATAATGGAAACTCCAAGTAGGAATGTCAACAATGTAGGAAAAGACACATTGCTTATCATAAAGGATGTACGTCAAGTTGCAGACAGGCGTGATTAAAAGACACTCACATATAGCTTTTGTCCACAGCCTTCGTCAGTAAAGAGAGACGCACACAACATTCACAAACACAAACTATCAAGCACACCTCACGCACCTGTGGCACAACATGCAGCTGACCATGACACACTTGATTTCAAAGGCTGCTTTGCCACCCGAGCAATATGGATCCTTCCCTCCAACACCAGATTTTCTGAACTGTGCAGATAGGAATTATCCTTACAACACATTCTCTGCTCCCGTAATTATCCCGGCCTCAACCTACAGTAACATCTGTACCCACACCCTCCACCCAACAGTTTCCTCTCCATCTGTCCTGTCATCTCCTCCCCATTCTCGCCTCCCATCCCATTTATTTACAGACTTCTGACAATGCATCTGCCTGTCTTTCCCCATTCCTCTCCTTGTTTGTTCCTTCTTTCCCCACCTCCCTACCCCCACAGCCTCCTGATGTAGTGCCTGTTGGCAGTCCAGTCCCTGCACACTCCACCAGACAGCATTTGTCTCTCTCCTCACCCGTACGCTATGCTACTATCCCCTTCCCTTCCCGAACCCCTCGGGATTACTGCTTGCACCATGTGACATTGCATTCTGGCCCGAGGTGCTGGAGATAGTGGTCGTGTGTGCATGAGATGTGCATGCTTTTTGTGTGTATGTGTGTGTGTGTGTGTGTGTGTGTGTGTGTGTGTCTTTAATAATGAAGGCTGTGATCGAAAGCTATATGTGAGTGTCTTTTAATTGTGCCTGTCTGCAACTTGACGTGTCTTCTTTACTGTGAATAGTAATCTCTTTTCCTACATTGTTTTTTGTAGTGTAATATTTTTGACCCCTAGAACTGACTTTGCATATATTTGGCTCACATATTTAATTCTTAAACTGAAGCTTCGATATGTTGGACACTGACTATGCGCAGGAGAGATAAACACTTTCCAGGGGACTATCCCTAATTCTAGGTTTTGCTGCAGTGTGTGCTGGATATTCATTGCTGTGAGTGCTGCAAGTACACGCTACCTATAAATTAACATGTGCCACTCTGATGCCAAAGGAAGTGCAATTCAATCTTTTTTTCCCCTTAAGCTAAAGATCTGTGCACTGGTGTATTCAAAATTCTGATGTGTAATAATGGGTCTGTCTCCTTGAATCACTTCATCAACATATCCCCGATTAGTATCTGGGACAGAAGTTGTCGGTCAGCCATTGCGCAGCTTATCTGCAATGACTGTTCCTTGATTACCAGGCTACTTCACCCAATGCTGCACATTGCTGATGTCCATTACAGTATCTCCATACACTTTCCTTGTAAATGAGGTTAAAGCAGCTTTAAAATTGGGGATCATGAAGCAGAACTCTGAAATTTTCCAAACTGATTTTGATGCTTGGATTCAACAATGGTGCAAATGTGTACAAATGCATGGTGACTATGTTGAACCATAGTGTCATGTAGAGGACAGTTCAGGGTATGATGTGTACCGATTCCGCTGTAATATGTTCATTATAAAATTTTGGTATGACGCAGAGGCATTACTTTTTCCTGACCCTTGTATCTCATGCTTTATCTTCCATGGTAACAGCTGCTACAAAAAGTGATGTTTGACTTTCTTCAATAAAGATTTTAGTTTTACTGGTGAATGAGTATTGTATAGTGAGGTCTATGGGCAGTCTTAAATTAAGGAGGGCATTAGTTTTAACTATCTCTTTTTTCAGACTTCATCACATATTTAATGTTCATATTTGAGTCTGTCACAGAAGGCTCTTTTTATGGTACCAGTTTTTTACTACAGTATTAGATAAGAAAAAAAAAATCTCTTTCCTAACAACAATTATTTTATTCTTGTGGTTATCCTGTGTTTGCTAAAGTCATATTCTGTTGTGCATCTAAGTTTGATTTAATCTTACATTTGCTTGAGCAGTCCACAGGTGTACTGCCGGTCCATAGTGTCCAACGGGCACAATATTTCGGCGATCAGACATGTTGCCATTGTCAGGTGCACTGACGAACTGAGCTCCCGAGGGCGGGTGGCCATATTAAATACCCTCCCCTCGGACCGGCAGTACACCCGTGGGCTGTCAGTGCAAGAAATACGCCAGGAGAAACTGAAGAATCTAATCTTATACTGCTCCCATTCTAAATCCAATTCCATATATCACACACGTGATTGATTTTGTTGTAAGGCCTATCCTGTGCATCAATTTTTTTACCACTACCACGACTGGAACCACTTACTCTAGTGTAGATTGAGGAATTTGTGAGAGCAGACATGTAATATACTAATTCTGCACTAATGACTACAGAATTCTGTAAGGGAATACCCTGTCCGTTCGAATGAATGGTCCCTACCAAAAGTAACATAGATTTCTCAGTTATAGACCATCCAAATCACGACAACAGAGTTGATTTCAGCAGCTGCTTTGTGACTGGTGCTATATGGATGTGAAGCTGTAGGTATTTTAAGTCCTGACATTGTTATTGAATCACAGTTTTCCTTCTGTTGTAGTGGGTGTTCCTTCCTGAGCCTCCAATCCGAGGAAAGCTGGTCCTCCCTCCACCTGTCAAAGTGGATTACCGTGCAGCGTGTTTCTGCCACCGGGAACTCATAGATATTGGTTTTGTGTGTTCTGTTTGTCTCTCCAGTAAGTTGATATTCTACTATAGTTTAATTTTGCATCTTATTGTGGATCACTGGTAAATGAGTCATATTCATTGCATATATGAAGATAGATCACTATTCACCAAGTAGAGGAGGCTGAACAACATACAGACTGATAGATAGGAAAAGATAAACTGCTAAGCTTTCAGACAAGAGTTTTCTTCACAGCTAAAATACACACACACACACACACACACACACACACACACACACACACACACACACACACACACACACACAGTACTGTTACTGCCCTAAGTCCGTGTGTGTGTGTGTGGGGGGGGGGGGGGGGGGTGCGTGCAGTATGAGATGGTTAATTGGGCCTATAAATATGTGTGTCTCTGATTTATAGACAAACATCTGTACTGATTTGCAAACAATGTATTTGTATTGCTAACATGTAATTTTTATAACTTTGTTTGTATGCGACTAGCAACAGTGTAGGCGACACCCTCATATTATTTACTGTTCTTTGTCATTATAAGAGTATTCCACATGCATAAAAATTAATTTGGTGCTTTTATAAGTTTATGCACTTCTATGTGGTTACCTGTAGGTTACTTAACTTAATTATAGCCTGAACAAGTAAGGGCATTTAGAGCACTCTGAGCAAATGAAAAAATGAACACTAATTGTGGTAGAGCCTGTTTCAGTTGGTGTTGCCTACTTCTGCATAAAAAGAGTAAAAATTATAGAACCGAATTCCTCTACCACACTTCTAGTACTGATATCAAATTTGCACTCAGCTTCAGAGGTGAAATATTTTGTCACTGATGAGAGCATTTCGTACTCTTCAGCATCCTGTGTAACCACTTCAAGAGTTGGTTCATGCCTGCTTTCATAGTGTGCACATGACACGCCATGTTTAACAAAATGAATTGTAGTGGTCTTTATTCCTTCTTTTCTTCCGTTGAGATCAGTATTTACATCTGTTCTCTTTCTGCTTTATTTTTCCACTCAGTCTCCATTGATCTTTTATTCCATGTGTTTTCCCTGCCCCACACTACCTCTTTACCTTTCTTTCTGTTCTTTTCTACCCATACTTAGTTATTCACCTACCTGCAGCTCTCATCCTGCCCCTCCTGCTTGCCCCATATCTCCTTACAAGCCCCCTCCTGAATGACTTACGCACATTTCGTATCTCCTCCATTATGTTTCATTGCTCTTGTTCTGAAGATAAGAACATGTAGTTCCAGACTCTAGGCCTATCTTAAGTATAAAAATTGCCTGTACTTGTGCCAGCATACACTAAAGGTAAGTACTGGCCACTCTGCATTTTTCTTTTTGCAGATAATGTTTTGTATTAGATTTTCATTGACTAAAAATCGCCATGGTAGTGTCTTAAATTAGTAATAACAAACATTGGAAAGTCCAGGGTGGGCAAAAAACAATATTATGAATAGGATAGATTGCTACTCACCATGCAGTGGAGTGCTTGAACCACAGATGGGCACAACAGCCAGCCGGTGTGGCCGAGCGGTTCTAGGCGCTTCAGTTTGGGACCACGCGACCGCTATGGTCGCAGGTTCGAATCCTGCCTCGGGCATGGATGTGTGTGATGTCCTTAGGTTAGTTAGGTTTAAGTAGTTCTAAGTTCTAGGGGACTGATGACCTCAGATGTTATGTCCCATAGTGCTCAGTAATTTTCGTTTGGGCACAACGAAAAAACTGCTAAACATGTAAGCTTTCAGCCAAAAGGCTGTATTCTGAAGTAGAAAACACACACATGTTCACACAAGCACAACTCATACACACACAACAACTATCCCTGGTAGCTGTGTGAGTTGTGCTTGTGAGAAAATGTGTGTGTTTTCTATTTCCAAAAAGCATATTTGGCCAAAAGATTAAATGTTTAACAGTCTTTTAATTTTGCCTGCCCATAATTCATTGCCTGCTCTATGTGGTGAGTACCAATATGTCATTTTCATAATATCATTGTTAAATTAATAATTTGTTGAAATTGTAACTTTGTATAATAAGGTAACTGCATTGTGTTTTGTTTTTTACAGTATTCTGCAAATTCAGTCCCATTTGCACAACATGCCAGTAAGTAAAACAGCAGTAGAATTATACAAGCTGCTTATTTTGTTGACATGCCACTAATTTATTCTACTTTGTTTTTTTAGCACTGTATTCAAGAGTCCTGGTCCCTTGCCATTGAAAGGCAAGAAGAAAAAGATAAAACTGACGTAAAGGGTACTCTCTTGTTCAGAGTTTCAGCTAATATAAGTGAATTTTGTTTCTTTTATAACAATACAGCTGTTGACAGCTTACTGCATTTTAAATATTCACACAAAGCCATAAATAATCTCATTTTTTCCTGAATTAAGTTCTGATCTTTGTTATATCAAGTTACAATTTCACAGATAAATTCTCTTGACAAAAGTGTCAGTATATTAAAAAACAAAAGAGTACATTATACATTCAGTTGTACATTTTTTCTGTTAATAAAACAAGCTATATAAAACCAAACAGGTTTCTTCTAGTTATTACCATATGAATTGTCTGGTTTCAAACACTGCTATGGAAAGGTATAAGCAAAGTGATTAGAGATTGTTTGCCTTCATAAGATCTCAGACACCATAGCATTGCAGTTAGCTTCAGTGTTCCTCCAGTCAGCCAACTATCCTAAACAACTTTTAGTTCAGACATTGTATAGTTTTTTGTAAATAACAACTGAAAATTTAAATACATCCATCGTGAAAGGTGGTATCTACTACCGGGAAGGAGGTGGGGGGCACAGGTGACTTAATGACCGCCTCAGTTAGACTTAAATTTCCGGATTAAGTTCAATTTTAAAAATTTAGAACAGCTATGGAATCTGGTAGAAGAATTCATTGAAAACAATAAACAGTTTATTTGTTCATAATGTTTAGTACACAACTAGATTACAATACTTATAAAAGATGAGCATAAAGTACCTTCCCCATTTCAATTAGTACTGCTAGGGTTGAACATCTAAGCTCTGCAGTTTTGGCATTACTGATAGCATCAGATACTGGAGGTGAAAATGTCAAAAGGTTTACTAATTTTCTTATTTTCAGTCACTGATATATAAAGAGAGCAGATTCTGGGGTAAGTAGCCATTGAAGAAAGAGTATTTGTGGTGCAGAAGCATATAATAAGGATAATATGTAACATGTGTGCTTTTAGGTTGGTAATTCTGGAAAACCTGGAGCTTTCGGGGAATTACATTTTACCTGGAAAAATCTGTGAAATTCAAGGGATTTCAGAAATCTCATAAAATCTCAGAGAATCTTGTGTTCTTAACCTACCATTGAAAATTAATTTTATTGAGTTTTATAAATCACATATTTTAAAATACATAATATTTCAAAGTGTGTTAATTGTGTGAATATTATTCCATAAAATTATTGTCGATTAAAAACTGCTATAAGGGGGTTTGTGTTGCCCCAGATGATGATTATACGAAGATTTTGTCAGGATTTGTAAGCGGTGGGTCCTTGTGGTATGGCAATACGCGAACACCGAAAAGTAAGTTTAAACAGTTTTACTAACAAAGGCTGATTATAAAACACGCATGCTACGTGCACCCATCATCACTGTGTCTGACATCCTAACACTGGCTAATTACGGTCGTATCAAAAGGCTCCATGGTGAGCTAAGAAAAAGAGACATTTGCGCCAGAGGCCGCACTAGTTAATACTGCGCGCTGCAGACGGCGGCCCGTGGCGTACTCACTCGGCGTTGCACTGCGGTCGGACTCACGTGTACTGACCAAGCAAATTGTCAGCATTTCAGATAGGCCGGCTGGTGAGTGCATGTTACATACCGTATGGCTGCGTACAACCTGTAGACCCTTACATCACTCTCACCAGAGAAAAAGAGCAACCATAGGTGGCTCAAAATGACCTCCTGAGTGTTATGAATCTATTTCGTCATTTGTGGCATCAGAAGACATAGCAACATGTATTTCATTTGCAGATGCAGTAACGTTCGGTACAGAGAAGCGTGCCTTCAGGATGACAATTTCATACATGACAAATGCTGTTGACAGAAGACAAATTAATAAAAGCAATAAAAACACAATACTGACAATCATGTATGCATTAATATTACTGGATGAATCGAAGGACTTAATTCTATTTGCTGCTTCAGTGAAGCTTAGCTCATTGTTGGAAGAGATTACATTTTCATGGATGTCCTTAATTAAATTATTGTCTTCAGAAAAACTTGATAAGGAATGCTTTCCATATGTTAATATGTATGAATCATTGTAATAAACAGATAATATCCTCGTTAATGGCAAATGTCCAGTTGCATGAAATGTAGTTGGCAGTACACTGGACATATCAAATAGTTCGCATGATAAATCACAATGCGCAGCATTCAAGATTAATCCACTATTATTCAATTTGAGTGTAAAGGATAGCTCAGGTGTATCATAATTTTTACATGTAAATGAGACATTAAGGTTGGAGTTAAATGAGAAAATTATACCTTCAGAACATCGTTTAAGAAATGGGTGATAAAGATGCGTTAAAATTCTTGGGCAGTCATCTCTTGGGGGATGATTCATAAACAGTTCTTTCTCACAGCTGTTTAGATTAGATTAGATTTACTTTCATTCCAATTGATCTGTAGTGAGGAGGTCCTCCAGGATGTAGAACATGTCAGAAAAACAACAATACATGACAAATATTTACAACTCAGACAAATAAGCTAATGTACCATTCCACAGGTCCCAAGTGGAACAATCGTCATTTTTTAATGAACACTATATGAAAGGATCATTTTACAAATACTAATGCACTGAATTTAAAATAAAAAAGTTTTTTAAATTTATTTATAAGGTAATAAACTGTAATACAACTACTATAATACTTATTTACAATGAACACATTACTGCACTGAAGTTAGATTGTACTTACACACACACACACACACACACACACACACACACACACACACACACACTTATTTACAATGAGCACTTTACTGCACTGAAATTGTGCAGAAGTTATAGAGGGAAACATTCCACATGGGAAAAATGTATATATAAAAACAAAGATGCTCTAACTTACCAAACGAGAAAGCGTTGGTATGTTGATAGAGACAATAAAAAACACACAAATTTCAAGCTTTCGCAACCCAAGGTTGCTTCATCAGGAAAGAGGGGAGGAGAGGAAAAGATGAAAGGATGTGGGTTTTAAGGGAGAGGGTAAGGAGTCATTCCAATCCCAGGAGCGGAAAGACTTACCTTAGGGGGACACACACACACACACACACACACACACACACACACACACACACATCCATCCGCACATATACAGACACAGGCAGACATATGTAAATGCAAAGAGGTTGGGCAGAGATGTCAGTCAAGGCAGAAGTACAGAGGCAAAGATGTTGTTGAATGACAGGCGAGGTACGAGCGGCGGCAACTTGAAATTACCAGAGGTTGAGGCCTGGTGGGTAACGGAAAGAGAGAATATATTGAAGGGCAAGTTCCCATCTCCGGAGTTCTGATAGGTTGGTGTCAGTGGGAAGTATCCAGATAACCCGGACGGTGTAACACTGTGCCAAGATGTGCTGGCCGTGCACAAAGGCATGTTTAGCTACAGGGTGATCCTCATTACCAACAAACACTGTCTGCCTGTGCCCGTTCATGCGAATGGACAGTTTTCTGCTGGTCATTCCCACATAGAAGGCTTCACAGTGTAGGCATGTCAGTTGGTAAATCACGTGGGTGCTTTCACACGTGGCTCTGCCTTTGATCGTGTACACCTTCCGGGTTACAGGACTGGAGTAGCTGGTAGTGGGAAGGTGCATGGGACAGGTCTTACACCGGGGGTGGTTACAAGGTAAGGTAAGTCTTTCCACTCCCGGGATTGGAATGACTCCTTACCCTCTCCCTTAAAACCCACATCCTTTCATCTTTTCCTCTCCTTCCCTCTTTCCTGATGAAGCAACCTTGGGTTGCGAAAGCTTGAAATTTGTGTGTGTGTTTGTGTGTTTTTTATTGTCTCTATCAACATACCAACGCTTTCTCGTTCAGTAAGTTACAGCATCTTTGTTTTTATATACACACACACACACACACACACACACACACACACACACACACACACACACAAAAAAAAATCAGTTGGTTCTACTGAGAAATTCATCAATGGAGTAGAAGGAGTTGGCCACCAATAAATCCTTTAGGCTTCTCTTAAACTGAATTTCATTGGTTGTTAAGCTTTTTATGGTTGCTGGCAAGTTATTGAAAATGTGTGTTCTTGAATAATTCACACCTTTTTGTACAAGACTAAGTGACTTTAAATCCTTGTGAAGATTATTCTTATTTCTAGTATTGATTCCATGAATTGAGCTGTTGGTTTGAAAAAGTGATATATTTTTAATGACAAATTTCATTAAGGAATAAATATATTGGGAAGCAGTAGTTAGTATCCCTAGTTCCCTATACAGGCTTCTGCAGGATGTTCGTGAGTTCACACCACATATAACTCTTACTGCACATTTTTGTGCCCGGAAAACTTTAGCTTGGCTTGATGAATTACCCCAAAAAATAATCCCATATGACATTATGGAATGAAAGTAAGCATAGTATGCCAGCTTTTTCATTTTTATATCCCCTATGTCTGACACAATTCGCATTGCAAATAGAGATTTGTTAAGACGCTTCAGCAGTTCTGTGGTGTGCTTTTCCCGTTTGAATTTATTATCAAGCTGCAGTCCCAAGAATTTAACACTGTCCACTTCTATCTGCTTGTCATCGTATGTTAGGCATATACTCGTGGGACATCCCTTACAAGTTCTGAACTGCATGTAGTGTGTTTTTTCAAAGTTTAGTGACAAAGAATTGACTAGGAACCAGTGATTAATGTCCACAAATATTTTCTTAGCTGATCTTTCTAAGACTACACTTGATTTGCTATTTATTGCAATGTTTTTATCATCGGCAAACAAAACGAACTTGGCATCTGGTAATGTTACTGATGAAAGGTCATTGATATACACAGGAAAAAGTAAGGGCCCTAAAATGGAACCTTGTGGGACCCCACATGTAATTAGTTCCCAGTTGGATGATGCCTGATAGCTTGATACATGTCTCTTTCCTAATAACACACTTTGTTTCCTGCCAGAGATATAAGATTTGAACCATTTTGCAGCATTTCCTGTTACACTATAATATTGTAATTTACTTAAAAGGACATTGTGATTTACACAGTCAAATGCCTTTGACAGATCACAAAATATACCACTTCCCTGCAATTTTTTATCTAATGAATTAAGCAGATTTTCACTGTAAGTGTAGATAGCTTTCTCAATATCAGAACCCTTTAGAAATCCGAACTGTGACTTTGACAGTATGTTATTTGAGATAAGAAGGTTATAAAGCCGATTGTACATTACTTTTTGTAAAATTTTTGAGAATTCTGGCAAAAGTGAAATTGGACGGAAATTTGATGCTATTTCTTTATCTCCCTTCTTAAACAGTGGCTTCACTTCAGCATATTTTAATCATTCAGGAAATATTCCACTGATAAACGACTGGTTACACAGATAGCTTAATATGTTGACATGTGGAACAATCGGGTCTACTGCCGGATGTTTGTGTCGCTCTGGCACAATATTTCGGCCATGTAACTCGTTGCCTTCTTCAGGTGCTACCTGAGACTGCCGTGTTGGAGGATCTTGCCCAGTATTTATGCCCAGAGGACGCTGGGTGCTGCCTTTGCCGTCCGCGCCCGCCTGGCGCTGCTTGTAATGTGTTGTCTCTTCCCCGGTGTTCCCTTGGACGTCCGCGCCCGACTTGGGCGCCATCTGTGGCAGCTCTCTGAGGCCTGTCCTGTGTCGAGCGTTCCGTTCGTGGTCCGCGCCCACCAGGTGCTGCTCCTGAGGTTATTACCCCACATGCGGGTCCGGCGCCAGACAACTGCCACGACCACAGATGGTGGACGAGCCGGGCGCGGACGTCCGTGGGAGCACCAGGGGGGGGGGGGGTAAAAACCTCAGGAGCAGCACCTGGCAGGCACGGACCACGAATGGAACGCCTGACACAGGACAGGCCTCAGAGAGATGGCGCCCAAGTCGGGTGCGGACGTCCGAGAGAACACCGGGGAAGAGAGAACACATTACAAGCAGCGCCAGGCGGGCGCGGACGACAAAGAGAGCACCCAGCGCCCTCTGGGCATAAATACTGGACAAGATCCTCCAACACGGCAGTCTCAGGTAGAACCTGAAGAAGGCAACGAGTTACGTGGCCGAAATATTGTGCCAGAGCGACACAAACATCCGGCAGTAGACCCGATTGTTCCACATGTCAAGATCTCGCCGGGAAAGCCTGAAGAGTTACAGCTTAATATGTTACTTAACTCAGAATCACATTCTTTTATTAGCTTTGTTGATATTTCATCATACCCACTAGATGTTTTTGATTTTAAAGATTTTATGAAGGACATTATTTCTGCTGGGGTAGTGAGGGTCAAATTCGTATTATGGAAGTTACTTGAAATGTCTGGTCTGAGGTATTCCATAGCAGCATCTACAGAACCTGACAACTGCATCTTTTCAGTAATAGTTATAAAATATTTGTTAAAAAGTTCTGCAACACTATACACATCTGTCACCAGTGTTTCATTTACTCTTAACGTTATTTGTCCCTCTTCATGTCTGGTTCTACTGGTCTCCTCCTTCACTACATCTCATATTGTCTTTATTTTGTTAGCTGATACAACTATCTTTTCCTTGTAATATATTTGCTTTGATGTCCGTATTACATTCTTTAATATTTTGCAGTATTTCTTGTAATGTGCTATAGCATCAACATCAGAATTGTTTCGGACTGACAGATACAGTTTTCTTTTTGTTTTACGTGATACCTCTATTCCTTGCGTAATCCATGGCTTCTTTGTAGACTTTTCTCTAACCTTGGTAAGTTTTTGGAGAAAACAGTGTTCAAATAAGGAAAGCACTTTATTAGCAGAAGTATTATATTTTTCATTCATGCCATGAGCACTGTAAACATCAGTCCAGTGAATGTCTCTGAGGAGTGTCCTAAAATAATCAATTTTTGGCTTATTGATTACCCTCTTGAGCTCAGATTTAACAGATTTTATATCCTGTTCAGTGTTAACATTTAATAGAAGGAACTGCATGTCATGATCTGAGAGGCCATTGACTACTGGTTTTGTAATATAATTTTGTTCATTGGACTTTTCTATAAAGATATTATCAATGGCTGTTTGTGAGCAATTGGCTACACATAGTGAGGAACTTTACAGTGGGAATTAAGTTGAATGATAGTATTACTAACTCAAATAAGTTCTTATTGGGAGAGTTTTTAAGGAAATCTACATTGAAATCAGCAGCAACCACTATTTCTTTGTTTTTGGTTGTTAAATGGGCCAATACAGCTTCAAGGTGGTTTATGAACAGATTAAAATTACCTGCAGGTGTTCGATATACACCTAATATTATGAAGGATTTTTTTGTGAAATTCTACTTCTGTTGCATATGCTTCCATATGCTGTTCTAGGCAAAATTTATGAATGTCTATGTTCTTAAATTTATGACAGTTCCTGATGAATGTAGCAACTCCTTCTTTCTCCATTTCTGATCTACAAAAGTGAGAGGCTAACCTAAACCCTGTAACAGTTAAAAGTTCTATACCATTGACCACATGATGTCAGCTGGGTTTGAAGACTCTAATTCATCTATGCAGATAATTAATTCATTAATTTTATTTCTCAGTCCTTGAATATTTTGATGCAATAAAGATAGCTGACATTTCACATTGACTGAGTTAAAATTAGGTAGAGTTAAAATATCTGCTGACTGTTGGAAATTCTTAACCAATGGCTGTTTATGCTGATGTAAAAAAGCTAGAATTATCTTTTTTGGTTTCTTTCTCAAACTGAAGATTTGTCTCAGTCCTAAGCTCTCTTAAAATGTGGTTTCTTTCTGTCCTCGCTACCCTAAAAAAGGGTCTTTTCTGAACCATATAACCACTGGTATTTTATCACTCATGACAGTGTCTCCCCCCTTTAACTTTCCTGCTATTTTCCCAGCCAGTTTACCCTTCCCCTTCCTGTTGAGGTGAAGGCCATGCCACCTATTGGGAGAATCAACAGGAACCACACCAGTGTGTGACCCTGCACCTGACATAAGCAACCGTTCCAACTCCAAATTAACTCTCTTGACAGAAGAATTCAAATGAGGTCAGTCATGGCGCCCAAGAACAGATACAAACTCAACACTAGTATGCTTCGATGCTGATGCAATCTGTGCCAGGTCACTACGGTGTCTTCCTTAGTGAAATTTTTGCAAAGTGATCCTAAATCCCCTGTCACCTGCTCCAGACCAGCACTAGGTTTAAAAAAAATTGGTGACCTGGTATTCTGATCCTAGTTCATCCTGCAAAAGTTGGCCGATACCTCTGCCATGGGAACTACCTAACAACAACGCTTTCTTTTTCTTTACTGATTTCCCTACATTCTTACTTTTCAATTTACTGCTGAAAGTTTGTTGTGCCCTGTCTACACCTGCAACAGCTTGAGGCTCACCAGCTTCTAACTGAAGCAACAGGTCAAATCTATTTTCCACGTTCACCACAACTGTCAGACAAAGTTCTAGGCATGTTCCTCCTGTTGCCTGTTGCCACTTCCCACCTCTCTTTAACCTTCTCCCTTCTTAACCTGTGAAGATCTCCCCTGGCCTTGTCTAACTCAGCCTGAAGGGCGGCAATTTTCCCCTCCTGTTCTAGTATCTTCCTATCTCTACTACAAATCCTACAACACCTCTGATGAGTCTCATTTACTTCCCCTATTCCCACGCCACTACAGTCAACCACATGGAAAAAACTACAGCACCCATCACACCAAAGCCCCGCCGTAACAATTCTATGGCACGTCAAGCGCTTTTCACTCATTGTAATCGTAATAGTTTATTAAGAATAAGTCAGTTAAATTACAGATAAACACGAAAATATGGTTCCACAAATTTGGCCTATATGCAAGTGTGTGTAAACAAAAACAACAGTGCAAAGTTTCTGAAACAACAACTTAAACTTTACGCTACTTTCCGGAAATGCTAGTTAAATAAGAAAGAGGTATGCTACAGTTAAATTGCTGGAGAGAGCAAAGAACAACTAAATGAAATTCTATAGATTTGCTGCAGCAAAACGTAAACAGAAAATACAACTGTACGATCTTTTCGCGTTTTCTGCTATATTATGTAAAGAAAAATGAAACCTTTAATGGTACACTTAAAAGGCACACTAATACACCTATTTACCACTCTACTATCTAAGAATACTGCTGATTCAGGGCAAATTAACTTATGACTACATTTACACGTATGCAAATCATTTTCATTTAGGGACACAAAATATCTTCGATCCTTGCTGATCAGTAGATAATCATTCATTATGTACCTTACATGAATACCTGACTGTCTCCATTTCACAGGGTAGGTATAAATCTTATACATTTCAAAACTATACTTTGACCTAGCAATGCGAATAGAAACAGTAACAGTTAATTCATCTTCAATCATTAGAGAGTGTGTGGCGATTAACTTGTAGTAAGCATATAAATTGTAAGAGTTACCATGTTAAATAATAGTATACGTTGCATCTAGCTTTCATTCAATTGATAGTAGGATCTGTAAAAATTGTTCTGGATGTAGTAGTACACTGCTCAAACAATCATGTGAACTACTTTCTAAGGCTGTTCTTAAGTTAAGGCCATCAATTCTAGCATTTGATAAACTATTAGTAATCCTTAACAAAAGAGTGTTTAAATCTAACTGTGCACTCTCAGCATTTAATCCTTGGAATAGTTCTTGGATGTTTGCGCTCGTTTCATTATGAATTTTGTGGAAGGCCGGCCGGTGTGGCCGAGTGGTTCTAGGTGTGGTGTCACCGCCAGACACCACACTTGCTAGGTGGTAGCCTTTAAATCGGCCGCGGTCCGTTAGTATACGTCGGACCCGCGTGTCGCCACTGTCAGTAATTGCAGGCCGAGCGCCACCACACGGCAGGTCTAGAGAGACGTACTAGCACTCGCCCCAGTTGTACAGCCGACTTTGCAAGGAAAGGTTCACTGACAAATACGCTCTCATTTGCCGAGACGATAGTTAGCATAGCCTTCAGCTACATTTGCTACGACCTAGCAAGGCGCCATATTCAATTGATATTGAGATTCTATTAATGTATCATCAAGAGCGATGTTCTACAAATGTGGATTAAAGTTAAGTATTCCAGAAGCTACGTACTTTTCTTTATAGCATTCATTACGTATCCTGTTTCAGACCTTACGCCAGCCTGCGTGAGTTTAAGCACGTGCCTTTCGGCTTCCTCTCATTGTGTCTAGGCTGTCTTGTCTAGACACAACACTAGGCACTTCAGTCAGAACCGTGCGACCGCTATGGTCGCAGTTTTGAATCCTGCCTTGGGCATAGATGTGTGTGATGTCCTTAGGTTAGTTAGGTTTAAGTAGTTCTAAGTTCTAGGGGACTGATGACCTCGGATGTTAAGTCCTATAGTGCTCAGAGCCATTTCAAACATTTGAATTATGTGGACATGTGAGATAAATTACTTTACAATCTGTTCAATGAAAACTGTGTGGTTTTTAATGGTTCTTTGCATATTATTTAGTACGATAATTTCATTAGAGAGGTTAATTGAATCTGTACTGAACTTTTGTTCAAGAGTTAATATTTTGCCTTTAACTTCCAGTAGACCTTGACTAGTTAAAGTACCAAATACTCCCTCCAATATCAAACCAGGCACGTTTATGCCTAATTAAAGTTTCGTGTGGCAAAAGCTTTAAAAAACAGAAAATCTCTTGTTCATAATTAGTAAATGTAGACTCTACCTGCATTTTGGCTGTGATCCAGTTATTGTACCAAGTTGTACCCATTTCCGAAATTGTGTCATTACCCTTAACAGAATGAATTAGATAAATTTGCTTCTTTACAGAATTAAACTGTTGTGCTGGATTTCACTCAGATTGTACTTGAGGACAAGTTTTGCATTAGTTGTTGAAACTACCATGTCTGACCATGGTTCAAACAAAACACCTGTACTCTGTGGTACTATTACTACAGCATTAGTAGAATACACTATCATAGCAAACATTAGAATAAAAATGAACATGGTTAATTAGTTCTGAATGCTAGAGTTAACAATGAACATAAAATAAATGGGCTTCTTGTGGTAACCTATGGAATAAAAGGTTTAGTTTCACTTGACCACTCAACACTAAATTTTCACAACACATTCACATAAGCACATGGCTGAAATAAACACACACACAGCACTCTCACACACGTTTACGCAGATTGTTGGGGTGTCTGGAACAGGATTGCTCGGAATGTGGCGATGCCTTGGCCTCAAAGTCTGGACTGTGACGTCGCAATTCTCGCTTCCTGGGTTTGAGAACAGCAGGTCTGCCTCTTGGTCGGTCCTCATAGTCTTGCGATACTACAGGAAATCTAACCAGAAATGGCTTTACATGAACGACAATCAAACGAAAGGGCAATTGGAGCTTAAGAGTGACTGGCGACAACACCTCCAGGATTGGATATGGTCCTTTCCAAAACTTCTTAAACTTTTTGACGTGACTCTTCTTTAACATCACGTTGCTCAGATACACAAGATCTCCAACTCGATACTGTGGCACTGCTGCTTGGCGGTTGTGTCATCTTGCTTGCTGAAGAAATGATTGACGATTTCGCTGTTTCACTCCCCTCCATGCTTCCTTTAGCTTGCGTGCTAGATCCCTTACGTGTTCATTACTGATTCCGGCAGTCAATTGTGCAAAGTCCAAGGGTGAATGCGTTCTTCTTCCTTAGACGATCTCATATGGACTTAGGCCAGTTGAGCTGTGCATTTTGGCATTGTAACAACTTACAAAGTATGGTAAGCAGACGTCCCAGTTGTCGTGTTTGCTGCTCACATAATGGCTAACCATTTTAATAATTGTTCTGTGGACTCGCTCAGCTCTTCCATTTCTTTCAGGGTGTGCTGGTGTAGTCCTTAACTGAGTTATTTGCAAGAGCTTACAAGTCTGTTTAAGCAATTCACTCATAAAATTTGTCCCTTGATCACTAATTATACTTAATGGTGATCCAAACTTAAGAATCCATTCTTTTACAAAAACTTTAGCTATAGTCTCAGCGCTTTGATCAGGTATTGGTATCATGAGAAGGTATCTAGAGAAATGATCTAACATTGTCAATATGTATTTGTTTCCATCTTTAGTCTTAGGCAACGGTCCTACGACATATAGTCGTACTCGTTCAAATGGTTCACTTGTCTGTGGCAGTTCTTGTAATGGTGCTCTACTTTTTCCTACATTGTTCTGTCTGTTACAGGAATCACATTGTGAAACAAACTCGAAAACGTCAACTTTGCGGCTCGGCCACAAAGTTGCGGTACTGTTATAAAAATGTGTGTTCATAACTGCAGCATTTGTTACCTCATCTGGAATCTGTATTACGTCACTGTTACTTACGCTCGACATTTCAGCAACTTTCGTTCCTCATGGCAGAACAACATCCTCATTGCTCTTATTCGCTACTGTAACCGGGGCTTTTGCGACATTCTGTCTCACCATTGTAGCGACACCTACACTTCTAGCAACATAACAATGCATTGTATCCAGTAACTCACTTTTCTCGGATCGCTCAATTAATAACAAAGTTCCTTCCTTGCATCAGGGTGACTTAACTTCAACATAGATTGCCTTTCCTGCTCCCTTGGGAATTTGCTGAGGCTGATCAATTTTAACATTGACTTGGATGGTGTGAACTGATGCATCATTTGGGCGGTCCATTCCCATGATAGTATTGCTGCTCCTTTCAGTACGATCTGAAAAATGATTTCCTAGGTTGTAGTTGCTAAGGCCTAGTCTGATCCCCCCCCCCCCCCCCCCCACTCCCCCCCTCCTGCAGGTCCGAGGGTTAGAATAGGCCTGAGGTATTCCTGCCTGTCGTACGAGGCAACTAAAATGAGTTTCACACGTTTCGGCCTTTATCCTTTATGTGATGGTCTCGTGTAGGGTTTGACCTCCATTCTTTAAAATTTTCCCAAAGAGCGAGCCAACTGGGTAAGGGCTCCTTACAAGGTGCATTGTATCCATCGTGCATTGATATCTTTAGCCCACTGTCTCGGCGTTGCATTGCAGTCCTGCCCATTCTCCATTTCTTGGGCGAGGACACCTTCCTGGGTGCGTTTTCCACCATGCTCTATGCAGTTTCGATTTCTGCGTCGACAATGACCATGGACTTCTTTGCACCTGATATCCAGCATGGTAGCCGGTCCGTCATGGTGGGGCCGCCATGTACCCTGTTGTTTGTAGCCCCCTGACCACACAGGGATTGCTCTGCTGATGCCTGCGCCGTTAACTCCCCACGTATGCCAAGGGGTAGGTGCCCATCCCCCTGGGGCATCGAGACTCCCGGCAATGGCCATCCTGCCAGGTGGCCTTTGCTGCGGCCGGGTGGCGTCCATGGGGAGGGCCCCTGGTCGGAGAGGTGGCATCAGGGTGGATGACACATGGTGAAGCATAGTCCATCATCTCTTGCAGGTGGTGAAACACCAGCAGTCTCTAAGTGATCACGAGCTCAATTCAGTGCACAGAAGTACGACCCCAAGTCGTTCCCCTCCCTGGCCACACCATGGGAGGAATATCAGGCTAAGGATGGCAGTGGATCTTATTTGCCCCGGTACCTTGTATGTCCAAAGCTGATGGGGAATCTTTCATGACGATGAAGCCTCAGTTTTTTGTTGAGCATTTAGAGGACAAGTTCGTCAAGGCGGAGGGTTTGTCCAAAATGTGATCGTGGTCAGTCTTGATCAAAACAGCATCCTCTGCCCAGTCACGGGAGTTACTAGCTTGTGACAAGCTGGGGGATGTTTCTGTAACCATCACGACCCATAAGAGCTTAAATATGGTCCAGGGTATCATACTTCACAGAGACCTTCTTTTGCAGTCCGACGATGAGTTGCGTGCCAATTTAGAGCGGTGAGGTGTACATTTCATCTGGCGTGTCCACTGGGGTCAAATGGATAATCAGGTTGCCACTGATGCCTTCATCTTGGCCTTTGAGGGTGATACATTGCCCGAGAAGGTCAAGGTGATGGTCTACCAGTGTGATGTAAAGCTCTATATCCCTCCCCCAATGTGGTGCTTTAAGTGCTGGAAGTTCGGCCATATGTCTTCCCACTGTACTTCCAGCATCACATGCCGAGATTGCGGACGCCCATCACATCCCAATACTCCATGTGCCCCAACTCCCATCTCTGTCAACTGTGGAGAGCACCAGTCGCCTTCCTCACCCGACTGCAGGATTCACCAGAAAGAAAGGAAAATTATTGTGTACAAGACCCTGGACAGAATGACCTTCACTGAGGGTAAGAGAAAATTTGAACACCTGCATTCTGTGCAAATGACATTGTATTACGCCGCTGCTACAACAGTTTTGGCATCAGCAGCTCCACCAACCCAGGTCACCTCTCAGAGCCGGAAGACTACACCTGCCCCCATGATGGTGGGGAGCATTTCCCTCCCTGTTGCTCCTGCACCACCTACTTCAGGAGCAACACCCCACCAACCATCAGGGACATCCATCCCCACTTCTAAGCTGGAGAAGCGTAACTCTTCTTCGACTTCTCTAGCTAGGAAGTGGTCCCTTCCCAGGTTTCTTCTAGTGGGAAAGACGACACCCGCCAGCAGCTGAAGAACCAAAAAAGCAGCTGGTTGTAGGGCTTCACGCTCATCCTCAGTGCCGGAGACTGAGCCAGTGAAATCCTCCCAGCCAGGGAAACCCAAGGAGCAGCGAGAGAAATCCAAAAAGAAAACCCCTAAGACCAAGGAAATTGCAGTGCCACCCACAGCACCGCTACCTACAAGCTCTGCGGCTGAGGATGGGATGGAGATTTTGGCATCCACTGAGGACCTAGATCTCACCAGACCCTCAGACACAAAGGATATAGTCTGCTCAGGCAAAATAAATAGGTGGCAGATGGTGACTCTGAGGCGTAAACTGCCTCATTTAATGTTCCATGCCTTCCCAGTCTCACGATGTCATCCTCCAGTGGAATTGCAGCGGTTTTTTCCACCACCTGGCTGAGCTATGACAATTGTTAAGCTTTACACCTGCTATCTGCATTTCCCTCCAGGATACCTGGTTCCCAGCAATGTGGACCCCTGCCCTCTGTGGCTATAAGGGATATTACAGGAACCGTAGCGACTATAATCGAGTGTCAGGTTGAGTTTGCGTTTATGTCCTAAACGCAGTCTGTAGTGAACATGTGTCCCTTGAAACCCCTCTTGAAGCTGTGGCTGTCAGAATAAGGACGATGCAGGAAATAACTGTCTGCAATGTGTATCTTCCCACAGATGGTGCAGTACCCCTGAATGTATTAGCTACACTGATTGATCAACTCCCTAAACCTTTCCTACTTCTGGGAGATTTTAATGCCCATAACCCCTTGTGGGGTGGTAACATGCTTACTGGCTGAGGCAGAGATGTCAAAACTTGACTGTCACAATTCGACCTCTGCCTCTTAAATACTGGGGCCGCCACACATTTCAGTGTGGCTCATGGTAGTTACTCGGCCATTGATTTATCGATTTGCAGCCCGGGGCTTCTCCCATCTATCCACTGGAGAGCCCATGATGACCTGTGTGGCAGTGACCACTTCCCCATCTTCCTGTCACTGCCCCAGCGTCAGGCACAAAGACGCCTGCCCAGATGGGCTTTGAGCAAGGCGGACTGGGAACTTTCACCTCTGCTGTCACCACTGAATCTCCCCCACACGGTAACATCAATGTGATGGTGACTAGCACAATTGTTTCTGCGGCAGAAAACGTGATCTGTGGCTCTTTAGGTTGCCTGAGGCGTAAGGCAGTCCCTTGGTGGTGGCTGGAAGTCACTGAAGCATTTAAGGAATGTCGGTGAGCTCTACAGCGGCATAAGCAGCGCGCTTCCCTGGAGCACCTCATAGCCTTTAAATGGCTCCGTGCCCGTGTTCACTACCTTATCAAACAACAGATAAAGGAGTATTGGGAGAGATACGTCTCCACCATTGGGTGCCACACGGCACCTTCTCAAGTCTGGGCAAAGATCAAATGTCTTTTCGGGTACCAGGCCCCAACAGCTGTCCCCGGTGTTATCATAAATTGCAAGTTATGTACCAATGCAAACGTGATTGCTGAGCACTATGCTCAAGTCTCTGTGTCAGAGAATTACCCCCCCAGCCTTTTGCACCCTCAAACGGCAGCTGGACGGGAATGTCCTCTCATTCACTACACACTGGAGTGAATCCTATAACGCCCCATTTACAGAATGGGAGCTCCTCAGTGCCCTTGCACATTGTCCTGATACAGCTCCTGGGCCTGATTGCTTCCACAGCCAGATGATTAAACATCTCTCATCTGACTACAAGTTATCTTCAACTGGATCTGGTGCAATGGCATCTTTCCATCGCAATGGTGGGAGAGCACCATCATTCCAGTGCTCAAACCTGGTAAAAACCCACTTGATGAGGATAGCTATCGGCCCATCAGCCTCACCAATGTCCTTTGTAAGCTGCTGGAACGTATGGTATGTCGGCAGTTGTGTTGGGTCCTGGAGTCACGTGGCTTGCTGGCTCCATGTCAGGACAGCTTCCGCCAGGGTTGCTCTACCACTGATAATCTTGTGTCCTTTGAGTCTGCCATCCGAACAGCCTTTTCCAGATGGCAACACCTGGTTGCTGTCTTTCTTGACTTACGTAAAACATACGACACGACTTGGCTACATCATATCCTTGCTACATTGTATGATTGGAGTCTCTGGGGACCCCTCCCGATTTTTATCCAAAACTTCCTGTCGCTCCGTACTTTCCGTGTCCAAGTTGGTGACTCCCATAGTTCTATCCATAACCAGGAGAATGGAGTCCCACAGGGCTCTGTATTTAGTGTCTCTCTATTTTTAGTGGCCATTAACGGCCTAGCAGCAGCTGTCGGGCCCTCCGTCTCACCTTCTCTGTATGCAGCCGACTTCTGCATTTCGTACTGCTGCTCCAGTACTGTTGTTGCTGTGCAGCGCCTGCGGGGGCCATCCACAAGGCGCAGTCATGGGCTCTAGCCCACAGCTTCCAGTTTTCAGCCGCTAAGTTGTGTGTCATGCACTTCTGTTGGCGTCATGCCGTTCATCCAGAACGCGCACTTTACTTTGATTATGATCCACTCACTGTACTGGAGACATATCAATTCCTAGGACTGGTTTTCGATGCTCGATTGACTTGGCTCCCTCATCTTCGTCAGCTTAAGCAGAAGTGCTGGCAGCACATCAATGCCCTCCGTTGCCCGAGCAACACCAATTGGGGTGCAGATCGCTCTACGCTGCTACAGCTCTACAGAGCCCTTGTCCAATACCGAACTGACTATGGGAGTGTCGTTTATGGTTCGGCAGCACCTTCAGCATTGCATTTGCTCGACCCTGTGTATCACTGTGTGGTTCAATTAGCGACAGGAGTTTTTAGGACGAGTCCGGTGACCAGTGTACTGTGATGGCTGGTGTCCCTCCATTGGAGATCAGATGTGCGCAACTGCTCTCCAGTTACGCAGCACACATTCATAGTTACCCTGAGCATCCGAATTACCGTCTCCTTTTCCCGCCTGTGGTAATCCATCTCCTGCATTGGCGGCCCACATCGGGGCTAATGATTGCGTTTCGCGTGGGGTCCCTTCTCTCTGAACTGGAGTCCTTCCCTTTACCGCCTCTACTTGCGGTCCATTAACGTACGCCTCCATGGTGTACACCTCGGCTGCAGCTTTATCTGGACCTGTTGCATGGCCCAAAGGACTCCATTAACCCTGCCACTCTCCGCTGTCACTTCCTCTTGATTCTTGACATGTTCCAGGGCTCTGAAGAGGTTTACACTGTTGGCTCAATGGTTGATGGTCACATAGGCTTCGCATATGTTCATGGAGGACATATTGAGCAGCACTCCTTGCCAGTTGGCTGCAGTGTTTTCGCTGCAGAGCTGGCGGCCATATCTCGTGCTCTTGAGTACATCCACTTATGCTCTGGCGAGTCATTTCTTCTGTGTACTGACTCATTGAGCAGCCTACAAGCTATCGACCAGTGCTACCCTTGCCATCCTCTGGTAGCGTCGATTCAGGAGTCCATCTATGCCCTGCAACAGTCCTGCTGTTCCGTGGTGTTTGTGTGGAACCCACGATATGTCGGAATCCCCGGCAACGAACTTGCCGTCAGGCTGGCAAAACAGGCGACGTGGAAACCGCTTCTGGAGATAGGCATCTCCGAAGCTGACCTGCGTTCTGTCTTACACCACAGGGTTTTCCAGCTTTGGGAGATGGAATGGCATAACAGCACACACAACAAACTGCATGTCATTAAGGAGACTATGAATGTGTGGAAGTCTTCCATGCAGGCCTCTCACAGGGAATCAGTTGTCCTCTGCCAGCTCTGCATTGGCCATATGTGGATAACGCATGGTTACCTACTCCATCACGAGGACCCACCTCAGTGTCGCTTTGGCTCCCAAGTGACAGTTGTCCACCTCTTGCTGGACTGCCCTCTTTTAGCCTCTCTGTGCCAGACTTTTAATTTTTCCAGCACCCTGTCTTCGGAGTTGGGCGACAATGCCTCCACAAGAGCTTTAGTTTTATGTTTTATCCGTAAGAGTAGGTTTTATACTTCTATGTAGGTTTTAGCGCATGTCCTATGTCCCTCTGTGTCCTCCACCCTAGTGCTTTTAGGGTGGAGGTTTTAATGTACTGCAGAGTGGCTGGCTTTCCCTTTTTATTCTCATGGTTGACCAGCCCTGTAATCTGCTCTCATGTTTTACTCTCTTCTGTTTCTAGCATCTTTCTGTTGTTTTCTTGTCCTCTTTTGTTCCTTTTAGTGTTCGTTTCCTTCCCTTTGTTCTTGTGGCTTTTCCTTTCTTTCCATTTTGTTTTATATGTTTCGTCCATTTTATTCTCACACTTGTGTCATTGTGTTCATTCTACGTCACCTTCTCCATAGTTACTGAGGTTTCACCCTCACAATTTTAATAGCGGCGGTTTCAATTTATCCTGTTTATCTATGCAACACCACATTAATGAGGTCTGTGCTCCTGTGTCAATAAGTAGTTTGATGTTTCTCCCACGATATACAGCACCTATCACGAAGTCATTTACGGTCTGATTTTCACTGGAACTAACAGGAATCACTGTCTCTGGCAAGGGGCGGATGGAGTCGTGGCCCGTACGTCCCCGTGCTTGTTTAAAGATCTGGCAGGTTGTCTGTTGTTCGCATTACCTTTCTTCTTGTTGCGACAATTTCTCGAAACATGAACCTGCCTCCCGCAATGATAGCAGATTCAATTCTCTTTACAATACTTAAGCTTGTGACCCAGATTATTGCATCTGTAGCATTGTACTGTTGTGTTGAAAACTGTGTTCTTGTTTCTGCATCTCATTCGGTCGTCTTAGTGCTTCAACGAAACCAACAGCTGATTCTACTGCTTCCTGAAATGTTTTACATCGCTCCAATCGAACAGCTTTGCTTACTTCCTCTCCGTGCAACCCGTGAATGAATGTGTCCAAGGCTCTATGGTTGGCTTTGAACAACTGAAAGCGATTTTCATTTTCATCTTCTACTAACTCGTACGTTTGAGCATTGATGTTTCGATTCTGTTGGCAAACTGCTCGATAGATTTGTCTCGTCGCATTTGCAAACTGTGAAGCTGCTGTCTGTAAAATCTGAATGCATTTTTACGTTTAAATTCTCTGAACAACAATCGTTCTAACCTCATTGTAATCTTCTGTTTTCACGCAAGTAGGCTCCGCACTGATGAAATCTTGTGCTGCTCCCTGAATGCTTAATTTGGCAGCCACTAGCTTATTGGAATCTGACCATAAACCTAACAGGGTGGCACCTTCAAGTTTACGAAAAAACACCTTCACATCATTTTCAGGTTTCGCGCCCAACACTGGTACTGATGGCAATAATGAAAAATTCTTTATTGTAGTTGTACCTGTACTGCATGAACTATCATTTGCCACGTCTTTCGGAATGTTACGCTTGCTTCTTTCTGCTTTTAACAGCCAAATCTCTTCTTGCAGTTCATTAATAACACTTTGTAGATCAACAACATTACTCTGACTGGATTGCGACATTTCATCTAATTTAACGCCAATGAGTCACTCGAATGTAAAATAAAAATCCATCACTGCCTTTCGTGTGGTATCCAAACTGGAGTAGACCAACCTGAAATCGAGCGTTGGATGTCCCCGCGTATTATCATCAGATTAATAGTGTAATGCTAGATGCTTTTGTTCTCAGAGTGAGTCTTCAGAGGTTTGAGTGGAGCTTGGTGTGTGGTATCTTAAAAAGACATGCAGCGGCTACAGTTGCTTGCAGTGAGTCAAAGCGATGATGGTGTCCTCTCATGGCAAATGTGGTACCACCCTTCGGAAGACTGTAAGCTGTGGAGAGTGTGTGGCCTGACTGCGATACCCTGGTGGGGCATTTAAAATCTTGTCTTTTGCAGCAATATGTGTGGCATGCAGTGCAGTACAGCGTTGATGCCACAGTATGCTCTAGAAACTCTTTTAGACAGTTCTTTAAACAGTTGGTCTTAGTGACAAAAGTCTTACCGTACATTTACTCTCTTATAAAGTTTGTTGAGAAAAATCAATTACGGTTTAAAAACAACAGTAACATTCATAAATACAATAGTAAAAGTAGAAATAGCTAACACATCTACCACTCTGACTCATTGTGGCGCAGAAAGAAGTGGGATTGAGCCATAAAAATCATTAGCTACATGCCAAATTATTTGAAGAATTTGGTGGGTGATTATATTAAATTGAAACACAATGTGAAATCATACAAATGGTCAGCAAATTGTTGTATTTTCCACTGATAAGTACTACAATGCAGTAATGGTCCATGGAGCATCGTAAATAACTACCTAAATACTTCCATACAATTTTATTAAGTATGTCTAGAGAAAAATCCGTAAAATGTAACTACGGATATATGATGCCAGATCAAATGTCTGCCAAGCAAACAGCAGCAGAGACCAAATAGAACAGATTGTCGCAGAATCACTAGTATCTGGACCTAACTGTTTCTTCACCTACCTTTTTTATTAGTTAATTAATTCAATCACACCAAGTGTTTTGAAAGGCACTTATCGCACAGATGAAGTACTGGGTAGTAGACAGCACATAAACAAGAGTGTGTGTGTGTATATTGTTGAAAAAGTGGAGAGCAGTTTTCTTACTAGCATAATATATTGACTGGAGGCATCTTGACTGAGGTTAGAAAATACTGACTTGTCCCACAACCAAGTAAGATGGCATTGTGGTTAATGGACTGGGCCATAGTCCCATAATCAGGAGATCCAAGTTAAAATCTTCTTCTGACTACTCAGATTTAGTTTTTCTGTAGTTTCCTACATCGCTTAAGGTTTGGGGGCTGATGACTTTTAAAAATATGTGCACATATTGTTGATGATGTTTCCCTTCATTCCTGCATGTGTTTCCTGTGAAATTGCACATGTCGATAGAAACTGTAGTTCAAATATTGTTCACTAGATGTCTATGCATGCTGAGGATGCTTGTATATTTTTTTCTCTAACTGGATCTTCACATCAGCATCTCTTTGCCATGTGCATCCACATTTACGAGAGACAGTTTGATCAATTACATTGCTTGGAGGTATCTCATGAGTTTGATGGCAGTGACTTTGGTTTTTCAAAAGATGGTGGTACAGACAAATCTGGGGGTGATGTGGACTATGTCCATTTAAAGAAGAGAGATCATAGAGCTTAAACAAACGATGTTTAGTACAAAATACTTGCCATCTGTATTCAGACCCCAGTGAAAGTACATTCAGTATGTCATTCTAAAATATGTTTTATTTTTTCATATAAGACTTTTTATGGCAAAATCAGAAGGGGAAGGTGGACATAAAGTCACCTTGAGCAAGCAGTGCCTTTATTCCATTGGACATCACACATGAAGAATGTAAAAGACCAAAGGTGAGGGCAGACAGTGAAGAAAGCTGGATGATCACTGATTGTGTCCTACATTTTTCATAAATTCCAACTACAGTAGTGCAATATAAGAATAGATTGGGGTATGCTCATTGAAGCATAAGGAAGTCATGAGAGCTGGCCGGTGTGGCCGAGTAGTTCTAGGTGCTTCAGTCTGGAACAGCGCGACCGCTATAGCGCAGGTTCAAATCCTGCCTCGGGCATGGATGTGTGTGATGTCCTTAGGTTAGTTAGGTTTAAGTATTGACATCTTCAACTTTTGTACTCCTGTCTTCCTCAGTTGTGTGTAATATTACGGTATATTGATAACTTTTACTTATGGACCTTCTGACAGCAACTGAATAAAACACAATTTTAGTGCCGTACGCATTTCGCCTTTATTTTCTGCAAGGCATCATCAGTGGCCTGGAATATGTACATATGTTAGCTATTTTATTTACATTTTTGTCACTGTGCCTATAGGCTATAAACAGTTCTGGTGGTTGGTATTTCCTATTAAATAGTAACGTTTTGAACTGTACTTACAGGTTGCGTGGACAGTTTCTTACATATTACACTCCTGTTGCATTTTTGGTGTTGTTCTTCTTGTTATGAACGCCAATTTGTGGTTTTTTTCCACATTCCACAGCACTATGCACTGAACGCTTGTTTTAATGCAATGTTTTGGTTTCTGTTGCTGACTGTCAAATGTTTCTGCCAAAGATCAAATATTATTGCCAAACTTATGAGTGTAACTATTGAAGTATCTGTGGTCTGTTCGTGTATGCATTTGTGTGTGCGTTTGTGTATGTGTGTGTGTGTGTGTTTTTTATGTGTGATATTAATTTCATTTTTTTTATTTTTTTATTTTTTGTTTTTTTAGTTTTTGTCCTCTGTGTGTGTGTGTGTGTGTGTGTGTGTGTGTGTGTGTGTTCAGATGTTGTGGGGAAGAGTTTTTTTTTTTTTTTGTTTTATGTTATCATTTCCTTTATTAAGTGTAGTAGGGAGCCTGTGCTGATGTGTGTTTGTTCTTTTATCACATGTTTGTTTTCTGCTATGGCTTTCTGGATGTGGAAGTTTTCTTGCATTTGTATAAGATGTTTGTCATGGTTGCTTATTCTCATTATTTTCATTTCTTGTTCCACGTTTGTAGGATGATGGTTGTAGTGTTTTAAATGCTCTGCAAATGTGGAATGGTTTGTTTTGTACTTCCAACATCTGATATGTTCTTTGTATCTTGTTTCAAAATTCCTGCATGTCATGCCTATGTATACTGCATCACAACTTTGACATTCAAGTTTATATATTCCTGATTGTTGGAATTTGTCCCTCTTGGTAGCTGGCTTGCTTAGGTGTGATTGAAGGGTTTGCCCAGCCTTATATGCTATTTTGAAGCCCTGTCTCTTTAGGATGTTTGCAACTCTGTGTGTTAGTTTATGTGTGTAGGTCATGGTGTACCATCTGGTTCTTTTCTGTGTGGTGTTGTCATTGTGTGTGTTTGTTGGGTGTGTTTGTAAGTTTTCAGCTTGTGAATTCTTTTGTATTGTGGAAATGTTGTGTTTGTTTTTTATTTGTGTTTTTATTTTTTGATTGAGCCTGTGTACCACATGTGTGTCATACCCGTTGTTCCTAGCTATTTGTATGATTGTACTCATTTCTTGTTCGTAGTTTCTCTTGCTGAGTGGGATTCTGTTTAATCTATGCAACATGTGTCTTAGTGCTGCAAGTTTCTGGCTGTGGGGGTGGTTGGATGTGGAATGTATTATTGTGTCTGTGGCTGTTGGTTTTCTAAATATGTTAAATGTATGTTTTCCATTTTCTTTTTTAATTGTAATATCAAGAAAATTTATTTGATTTTCTTTTTCTTTTTCAAGTGTGAATTTTATGTTCTGATGAGCTTTGTTTATTTCTGAATGGAGTTCATCTATTTTTACACTTGGCTCATCTACAAGACAAATAATGTCATCCACTTATCTGTACCAATATATGATTTTGGTTGGTACAGATACGTGGATGACATTATTTGTCTTGTAGATGAGCCAAGTGAAAAAATAGATGAACTCCATTCAGAAATAAACAAAGCTCATCAGAACATAAAATTCACACTTGAAAAAGAAAAAGAAAATCAAATAAATTTTCTTGATATTACAATTAAAAAAGAAAATGGAAAACATACATTTAACATATTTAGAAAACCAACAGCCACAGACACAATAATACATTCCACATCCAACCACCCCCACAGCCAGAAACTTGCAGCACTAAGACACATGTTACATAGATTAAACAGAATCCCACTCAGCAAGAGAAACTACGAACAAGAAATGAGTACAATCATACAAATAGCTAGGAACAACGGGTATGACACACATGTGGTACACAGGCTCAATCAAAAAATAAAAACACAAATAAAAAACAAACACAACATTTCCACAATACAAAAGAACTCACAAGCTGAAAACTTACAAACACACCCAACAAACACACACAATGACAACACCACACAGAAAAGAACCAGATGGTACACCATGACCTACACACATAAACTAACACACAGAGTTGCAAACATCCTAAAGAGACAGGGCTTCAAAATAGCATATAAGGCTGGGCAAACCCTTCAATCACACCTAAGCAAGCCAGCTACCAAGAGGGACAAATTCCAACAATCAGGAATATATAAACTTGAATGTCAAAGTTGTGATGCAGTATACATAAGCATGACATGCAGGAATTTTGAAACAAGATACAAAGAACATATTAGATGTTGGAAGTATGAAACAAACCATTCCACATTTGCAGAGCATTTAAAACACTACAACCATCATCCTACAAACGTGGAACAAGAAATAACAAACACACATCAGCACAGGCTCCCTACTACACTTAATAAAGGAAATGATAACATAAAACAAAAAAAATCTTCCCCACAACATCTGAACACACACACACACACACACACACACACACACACACACACACACACACACACACAGCCCCCCGCCCCCCCCCCAAAAAACAAAACAAACAAAAAAAAATTATATCACACCAAAATACACACACACACACACACACACACACACACACACACACACACACACACACAGCACAAAAAAATATATATCACACCAAAATACACACACACACACACACACACACACACACACACACACACAGGACAAAAACAAAAAAATAAATAAAAAAAGAATAAAATAAAATTAATATCACACCAAAACACACACACACACACACACACACACACACACACATACACAAATGCACACACAAATGCATACACGAACAGACCACAGATACTTCAATAGTTACACTCATAAGTTTGGCAATAATATTTGATCTTTGGCAGTAACATTTGACAGTCGGCAACAGAAACCAAAACATTGCATTAAAACAAGCGTTCAGTGCATAGTGCTGTAGAATGTGGAAAAAAACCGCAAATTGGCGTTCATAACAAGAAGAACAACACCAAAAATGCAACAGGAGCGTAATATGTAAGAAACTGTCCACGCAACCTGTAAGTACAGTTCAAAACATTACTACTTTATAGGAAATACCAACCACCAGAACTGTTTATAACCTATAGGCACAGTGACAAAAATGTAAATAAAATAGCTAACATATGTACATATTCCAGGCCACTGATGATGCCTTGCAGAAAATAAAGGCGAAACGCGTATGGCACTAAAATTGTGTTTTATTCAGTTGCTGTCAGACGGTCCATAAGTAAAAGTTATCAATATACCGTAATAGGTTTAAGTAGTTCTAAGTTCTAGGGGACTGATGGCCTTAGATGTTAAGTCCCATAGTGCTCAGAGCCATTTGAACCATTTTGAAGTCATGAGTCATGAATTCCCTTCTTCTAGCTCTACACTGTCAAAATGGAAGAGAGTTATCATCCATGAAATGAAATGAGTAGAGTGCTCTCATAAAAGAATGAAGCTGACTTGTAACATGTGATACAAAGATTCAAGCTACCAATGTAGTGAGTTGTAATGGCAGCTTTATGCCGCATTGTCCTGGTTGTTGGGTGGAGGAGCAGTTGTGGGCTTGTCAGGGTGGCCGTTTTGACCTCTTCACCTCAAAAGTGCAGCTTCACTACTGGGGAACAGAAGCAGTTTCAGCAATGCTTCTGTTGCAGACAGATTAATTTATTAATCTTGTATGCAGTGTGGCGCTAGTCCAGGCCTATGTCCAGCTGTGTCCCGATTGGTGGTTGGCAGTGTCCAGTGATGGTGGTTGCTTAGGTGGTTGATGCGTATTAGGGCCCTCTTGATCTAGGGGTGGCGTCTTCAGGCAGTAATCAAAACATCCTGGGTCCCAATTCAAACTCAGCCACTGCTAAAATTCGAATAAAAATCACCAGAAAATGTGCCCAAAGACTTCCGACATGAGAAGTCACCTTCATTCTATCAACGGCCTTGGCAAAGAGGGCAGAGGAGAGGGCAAAGGTTCAGGGCAGTCACTTGCCCTTGGGATGGGAAACACCTATGAGGTGGAAGAATCAGCAGCGATCAATGGCATGAAGATGCAGAAGGCAATGGAAACCTCTGCATGAAAGACACAGAATATGGTTCAATAGGACACATGGCCTGTAATTGAAAAAAATGTCATGATGATCTTTCCATTGGCAAAAGATTCCTGATTAGTCCCCCATTCTGATCTCCTGGAGGGAACTGACAAAGGGAAGGTGACAACAAGGAAAAGATGGAATAACAAACAAAGAAATAACAGTCTATGAGTTGGAGCATGGAACATCAGAAGTGAGAACATAGTAGAAAAGCTAGAAAATCTGAAAAGGGAAATACAAATGTTCAAGCCAGATATAGTGGAGGTCAGAGAAAATAAATGGAAAGAAGTTAAGGATTTCTGGTCAGAAGAGTACAGGGTACAACAGCCGCAGAAAATGGTATAACTGAAGTGGGATTCATTATGAATAGGAAGGTGGGACAGAAAGTGACAACAGTTCAGTGATAAGGTTGTTCTCATCAGATTCATCAGCAAACCAACATCGACAATGATAGTTCAGGTACACACGCCAACTTCGAAAGCAGAAGGTGAAGAGATAGAGAAAGTATACCAGAATACTGATGGGTGATTCAGTATGTGAAGGGATATGACTGGAATGCAGTTGTAGGGAAAGAATAAAAGAAAGCGTTACATGAGAATATGGGCTTCGCACTAAGAATAGGAAAGGCATAGGCCTAACTGAGGTCTGCAATAAATTACAGATGGTAATAATGAGTACCCTGCTTAAGAATCACAAGAGGAGGAGGTATAATTGAAAAGAAGACCTGAAGACAAGGGTAGATTCAAGCTCAATTACATCATAATCAGAGACAGATTCTGAAATCAGATACTGGAGTGTAAGGCATACCTGTGCAGATATAGACTCTGATCACAATTTGGTAATGATGAAGAATAGACTGAGGTTTACTGGGCAAGCACAGTGCTGGACAAACAGACATAGATAATTGTGAAGAGACTGTGGGTAACATAATACTTCAAGTCAACGACGAAAGAAGGAAATACAAAAATGTTCAGGGAAAGATGAATACAGCAACAAAAATCCCTTTGCAATGAAATAAAAAGCAAGTGCAGAGCAGCCAATGTGAAATGGCTGCAGGAAAAGTAAAAAAAAAAAAAGATTGTCTGGAGGACTGTCTAAGCATATAGAAAAGTCAAAACAATCTTTGTGAATTTAAAAGTAAGGGTGACAACATTAAGTATGTGATGGGAATTCTGCTGTTCAGATGAGAGTGTGTATGGATGGAAAGAGTACAATGAAGGCATCTATGAGGGAGAGGACTTGTCTGATGTGTTAGAAGAATAATTTGGAGTTGGTATGGAAGAGATAGGGGATCCAGTATTAGAATCAGAAGTTAAGAGAGCTCTGGAGGACTTGGGATCAAGAAGGAATAGATAACATTCCATCAGAATTTCTAAAATCATTAGCAGAAGTGGCAACCAAATAACTATTCAAGTTGGCATGTAGAATGTGTGTGACTGGCAGTGTACTATCAGACTTTCAGAAAAATATCATCCACACAATTCTGAAGGTAGAAAGAGCAGATCGGTGCAAGTACTATCAAACAATCAGCTTACCAGCTCATGCATCCAAGCTGTTAACAAGAATAATAGACAGAAGAATGGAAAAGAAAATTGAGGATCTTTTAGATGATGTCCAGTTTGGCTTTAGGAAAGATAAATGCTTCAGAGAGAAAATTATGACATTGCACTTGATAATGGAAGCAAAAGTGAAGAAAAATCAGGAGAGGCTTATAGGATTTGTTGACCTAGAAAAAATGTTTGACAATGTAAAATGGTGCGAGATGTTCGAAATTCTGAGAAAAACGGGAATAAGTTATAGGGAGAAGCTGGTAATATACAACAAGTACAATAACTGAGAGGGAACATTAAGACTGGAAGACCAAGTATGAAGTCCTCAGATTAAAAAGGGTGTAAGACAGGAATGCAATCATTAGCATCTAATATTTAATCTGTGCATTGATGATGTAATGACAGAAATAGAAGAAAGTGTCAACAGCGGGATTAAAATTCAGGGTAAAAGGGTATCAGCAATAAATTCGACAATTAGATTGCTATCCTTAATGAAAATTAAGAATTACATTATGTGATGCAGGGAGTGAACAGTCTACTGAGTATTGAACATGGACTGAGAGTAAACCAGAAAAAGATGAAAATAATGATGTAGCAGAAATGAGAAGGTAACATCAAAACTGCCGGTCACATCGTAGACAAAGTTAAGGAACTTTGCTACCTTGGAAGCAAAATAGCCCAAGATGAACGAAGCAAGGAGGACATAAAGAAGCAGACCAACACAGGCAAAGAGGGCATTCCAAGTGGAGACAATTCTACTGCTGTCAAACATATGCCTTAATTCATGGAATTAGTTTCTGAGAATGTACATTTGGAGCACAGAATTTGTGGTAGTCTTTATTTATTTATTTATCTCTTGTTCCGGTGATCCATGTTGTGAACTATCGCAGCATATGGAACGTGTCAATTTTACAAGCTTTTGGCCAGAATTTATGGTAATACATAAAACAAAACAAAAACAGTAACTTAGGTCCCATTACAAAAAATGCACTTTAGAGATAGAGATTACAAACAAAAACAGTAAACAGTAACTTAGGTCCCACTACAAAAAATACGTTTTAGAGATAGATAAAGATTACAAAATAATAAGTGTTACAGAGAAATAAATATTGCAAAATATATGTTTACAATAAAGATATTCAGTATTACAAATACAAATTTGGGCATACATTTGCAATTTACAATACAAGAAATGTTAAACTATGTAATTCAGGAACGCTTCTATTGTGTAAAATGATCCTTGCAATAGGAACTGCCTTAAGGTTTTTTTAAACAAGAGATCATCATCTACCAAACACTTAATTCTTGAAGGGAGGCATTAAAAATCTTACAGCCACTGAAATGGAATCCTTTCTGCACCATACTTAGATTTGGTTGTTCATAGTGGATATCATGTTTCCTTCTAGTATTGTGACTGTGATATGCACTATCCAGCTTAAAGATGGATTTTTCTTTCCTTATGAAGCACATCAAAGGGAATATATATTGCGCAGTGGATGTAAGTATTTCAAGCTTCTTAAAAAGATTCCTGCATGTGGCACTAGGATGGACTCCACACATGATCCTTATGGCTCTTTTTTTGTACACACAGTACTTTTTTAGCCGGTGGCTGATTTCCCCAAAATATAATTCCAAATGCCATAATTGCATGAAAGTAACCATAATTTGCTGACTTCATGGTTTCCATATTTCTATAAGAAGAAACAATGTGCAATGTGTATGTTGCTGAACTTAGTCTTTTGCATAGATCCAGGGTGTGGTTTGACCACCTTAGTTTGCTATCAATATGCGAGCCTAGGTATTTTGTGGAATCTACCCTGGTTATTATCTGCTCACCTATTTTTACTACTATTTCCTCATCTTTGGATGTTGTGTGGAACTGAATGTAGTTTGTTAAATGTTAAACCAGTTCACCATTTCATTTAAAGCCTTATTTGCTGTTACCTCAAGTTTATCTACTGAATTATCAATAAGTAGTGTAGTGTCATCAGCGCAAATGGTGAATCTACAATATTCCGTACAGAGAGGGAGATCATTTATAAATATAATAAAAAGTAGGGGGCCCAGAACTGAGCCCTGCAGCACTCCACATGTGATGGTACCACATTCTGAAGATATTGGGACACCATCTTGACTATCTACTACAACTTTTTGTTTCTGTTTGACAGATATGAGTCAAACCATTTCTCTGCTGCACCACTTATACCGAGATGTGCAGCTTCTTGTAAAAGAATTTGGTGATTTACACAGTCAAATGCTTTTGTTAGGTCACAAAATATGCCAATCACTTTCAGTTTTTTGTTGATAGATTCCAAGAGTTTGCCAGTAAATGCAAATATTGCATCTTCTGTTGACAAACCTTTCTGAAATCCAAACTGACTTTTGCTGAAGATATTGTGTTCACTGAGATGCTTAACTATCCTGGCATGCATTAGTTTCTCTAAAACCTTTGAAAAGCTTGTCAGTAGTGATATTGGCCTATAGTTAGCAGTATCCGTCTCATCCCCCTTCTTATACAGCGGTTTTACAACTGCATAGGCCTACTTAAGCCTCTCAGGAACTATTCCTTGCTTAAGTGACACATCAAAAATGTGGCAAAGGACTTTACTTACATGGCTGGAGCAGTATTTTAATAATTTGTTAGAAATGTTGTCAATTCCAGCAGAGTTTTTACTTTTCAGGGATTTAATGACTCTTTCAATTTCTTGAACAGTGACTGTTTTTACCTTCATGTGTTGTACTGAACCAGGTACTCTAGCTTTCAAAAGATTGATGGCTTGCCTCATGGACCATTGTAAACCTATTTTTTCTGTTACTGTTAAAAAATTGTTGTTGAATGTGTGTGCAACTGTTTTTGGATTGCTAACAAGGTTACCCTCACTTTTGATCTGGATATGTTCACTACAAACTGCATTTTCCCCCTTTTCTTTCTTTACAAATTTCCAGATAGTTTTTACTTTATTGCTCGAGTTGTCAATTTCTGCCTTCAAACACATGTTATTTGCTGCCTGAATGGTCTTATTGAGAACTTTATTTTAGATTTTATAGTGTGTAGTCCTACTGTTATCGTTTGAACTCCTGGCTGCAGCATATAGTTCTCTTCTTGTTTTACAAGAGATTTTGATGCCTTTAGTAATCCAAGGCTTGTTTCCAGATTTGAACAGGTTTTCTCTCACAGATTTTTTTAGGAAATGCTTCTTCAAAACGGCTTGTAACTTCATTAATAAATATATTAAATTTTGAATTAACATCACCAGTCCACAAGCTGTAATTGCTGATTAAAAGTTTCAGTGGTGTGTGTTTTTATAATCTTAAATGTTTTCCGAATGAAATTTTCTTTTCTTTGTACATTCATTTGGTTTAGAGTGAGGAATTGCCCTCCATGATCAGAGAGACCATTTATAATATCTTTCATGGTTAAATCATTGCAAATATCCTTATCTACAAATACATTATCTACTAAAGTGCTAGAGCTGGCAGTTACTCTAGTTGGAGTGTCCACCACTGGTACTAAATTGTAACAGTACATTAAATGTTCAAAGTCTGTTTTGTTTCAATTTTCTGTTAAAAGGTCCACATTGAAGTCACCCATAACAATGATTGATTTAGTTTTCCTACATAGGTGGTGTAGGGAAGCAGCCTACTCACGCTGCAGCAAATTCACATCAGTTTCCATTGTGTGTTAGTCAGTCTGCTAGCTCTGACGTCATAGATGTTGCGCAATACCTTAAAAATCAAGCAAATGACATAAAACTTTCCTAGTATGTCTGGAATAATGATAAACTAATGTGTGTTAAATATCAGCTTGATAACTTCAGCCGTTTCCTTTATTTGGACGTTTTTCTATAAAAATAATTGGCGGCACAGAAAAGAGCTAGAGACTGCAAAATTTGTATTTAGATTCAGCTTTCATAATGATTTAATAAAAATAGTACTTTGGATTTCACAAATTAAGATGTTAGTGTAAATTCATGATTTTGTGGTTTTCATCTCAAAACTAGAGGAAGCAAGATAGATTAAGTGAGCTTATAAATCATACTAGGATGTTTAGATTTTAATAGGTTGGAGGTCCGCTATGATGATGAAGCTGTAAAAAAGTTTCTTTCAAATATCTATTAAATTATAGCAATAGCGGATCTCAGAAGGGACAGTTCAGAGCCCATCTGCTGCGTGCAGTGCAATTAAATTAATTCTCTCGCCTAAGTTATTAAAGTTAGCCACGTCAAAAATTTATTATCAATACTTCCCTGCGTGCTGAATGCACAGTTAAATTAGGAGCTTCATCGGCCTTCAGCAAGAGAAGCTAAAATTTATTATGCAACTTGAAGTGGTGCGTTACTAGCACAGCGGCTAGTCGAGACAGCCGATTTGATCGAGCGTTTTCTCAGCGGTCCGCACCCCGGCTTTATATATAAGAGCACTGTGCGAGGAAGTAAAGGCCCCAGTTCTCTCCAGACGCTGAATGACACGCCATCTGTGTCGGGAATCGCGCCGCGCCAGTATCAGTGCTACTAACAGCCTCGGGTGCCGTATTCTGTTACTCGAGATGCGCGTAACCAGTAAAGCGTTTCAAGTAAAGTGTTAATTCGGGAATGATTTTCATTATCTAGCCTCAGTGTGCGTATTGTCGTATTTTCACGTGCCGTCGCGGGACAGACATTCTACTACTAATATAGCGTGGCGTTTGATGAGATATTTCATCAAATTATGGCGAGCATTCATTTCAACAATTATTTCGGACATTTATAGTTGCATTGGCGCAATAGACTCTGAACTGTTCTGTTAGTTAGGTTGGAGGGATATTTGTGTGTATATTTGTGATTTTGAGAATATACTCAACTATTTTGGAAAGTCGTCTTTGATTAGAAATCCCGAACAACTTCCTGACTCTACAGAGCTACAAGCTGCAGCTATAATTGTAATCTCAAGGAAGTGGGCACTAGGAACTCTATTTACAGGCTTCAGGTTTTGTCAAATCGCTTTCTGGGGGTCTACAAAGTAAATAGAGAGCCAGTGTTGAGAACGGCGAAAGACAGCATAACAACATTCTAAAGCTAGAAACTGACAGCAAGCAAACATTAATGCAGCAGTAATATATTTAACGACCAACATCAAAATATTTCTACTCCTCCGCCGCCCCACAGTGGGACAGAAGTGATTCAGTTTGTCTTAGAAATACATTAAGATTTCCAGCAGGTGCCCTGTAAACAGCCAGAACAATAACAGTTGCACTGCCTGCTCATAACTCGATGCCACACACCTCAAAATGTTGTTCATCACAGTATTTGCTTAAATCTAGGGATTTATACACTATATTATTTTGTATAAATATTGCAACAACACCTTTTTCCATAACAGATCTACAGTAATGAGCAGCTAAACTGAAGTTCTCAATCTGTAGCATGAGGATTCCACTCTTAACATGATGTTCTGAGAAACACAGTGTATCAGGCTCACTTTCACACTCATCTTTTAAATTTATTAGCAACTGGTCTATTTTATTCTTGAGGCTACATATATTTTGGTGGAATAAAGACAAAGTTTGATTTTTTCTCACCTCTGCATTTGTGTGATGTTTGCTAAGAGTGGCTTTTTTCAGTACATTAGTTGATAGTATTGCTTGAGGTGTGGAAAACTCATATTGAACACATGAGAGAGATGTTTCATGCAACTTTGAATCCTCATCTCTCGTGTTACTCACCATAAAAACACTGAGTTTGTTTCCTGTTGCATGTAGGACGGGCAATAGTAGGTGACCATATGTCCCAATTAATCGAGATTGTCCCACTTTTTGAGGCTCAAAAATTTGTCCCGACATTTTTTTTTGAAACAAGCAATTTGTCCCGATTTTCAAGGATTATTTTCAGACATTTACAAAGTGGTTAAAATATTTTCTGAGTGTCGATTTTATAAACTATCAATTGAAACTGACATTCCGTATGTTGGTACCCCCTGATAACGTACAGCTTAAGCACTATAATTGTTGCGTACTCTTCTTTTCTTTGCTTTTGCTTGCCATTGTTGTCAGCACTCAGTATCAGTTTCATGAAGTGCTAGCACGTCATGGCGATGCCGAAACGAAAATCAAAGTTTTTGGAAGAGCTTCAGAGGAAATTTCCTTGCTTCACTGCTACAGACAACGACTGTTCAGCAAAATGTAATGTATGTAACTGTGCTGTATCCGTGTCTCATGGTGGTGCTGCAGATCTCAAGCATCATATGGAATCAGAGAAACACAGGAAGAATCTTCGATTGGCAGGTTCCTCGCAAAAAATGACAAGATATTTTGTAACTTCAAATACACAGGAACAGAAAAACGTAGCTGCAGCAGAAGGAACCCT
Source organism: Schistocerca nitens (assembly GCF_023898315.1). Taxonomy (NCBI): domain Eukaryota; kingdom Metazoa; phylum Arthropoda; class Insecta; order Orthoptera; family Acrididae; genus Schistocerca; species Schistocerca nitens. Next base: position 851,902,098 of record NC_064617.1, read on the forward strand.
GTCATTCCATGTTGTTAAACACCACCAAAGCTATCATTCTAATGACTGCAGTGTTCAACTAAACAAAAAAAAACTTCCTAAGATTGCAGAAAATGTTTCGTGAGGAAGAACAAAGTGTGAAGCAATTATCAATAATGTTATAGGTCCACATTCCCAGAAACAGGTAATAGCTGCTGTAAACAGTGCAAAATACTTTTCAATATCTACTGTTGCTAGCAACCATGGGCATCAGAAAATTTTTCCTGTGATAATTCAGTATTTTTCTGTAAGTGAGGGTGGACTGCAGACGAAATTGCTTGATCTTGATGAATTGTAGAATGAAAAGTCTGAAACAATTTCCAATTATCTTTCTCGTGTTATACAGTCATTCAGTATCCTCTCAAAGTGTGTTGCATTTGGTGCAGACAATACTAACTGTAATTTTGGGGTGTTAATGAAGAAAGAGGGTAATAATGTTTTCACGCGTCTGAAAGAAAAATTAAAAAACTCTACCACTGTTGGCATAGGTTGTCCAGCACATGTTGTTCATAACACACTTCAAAGTGCTTGTGTTGTTTTACCTGTTGACATTGACTGCATTGTCATGAAGTTGTACAACCATTTTCATATTTTTTCTGTTTGTGTTGCAGAACTCACTGAATTGGTCACTTACAAAAATTTACTTTCCTTTTCCAAAACAAGTTGGCTTTCATTGTTGCCAGCCATAGAAAGGATCTTGAAAATGTATGAACCTTTGAAATCTTACTTTTTGTCACAGTATAACTCAAAGTGCCCTGCAATCTTAAAGAGTTTTTTCAGTGATCCTATAAATGAATGTTATTTACTTTTTGTACATTCACAAATGAGTGTTTTCCAACAATCCATTCTGAGCATTGAGAAACAGAATAATTCCATATGTGAAGTATTAGCAGTCTTAAATAAAGCTTTGACAAGTCTAAATTCAATGAAACATGAACATTTTGTACCACTAAGTGTAAAAAAACTGCTGAATCATTGAGATGACCAGTCTGTTAAGAAATTTGACATAGCAGTATCAACATTTTATGATGCTTCAGTTGACTATTTATCCTCATGGTTACAGGGAATAGCTGAGTTTTCTGTATTCGCATGGATGATGCTCACAGAACCACCAGAATGGTCAGTAGTTGAAAATACTTTAATGTGGCTAAATGAAAAGGGCATTCTAGTAAATGACAGCCTCTGATTTGATGAAATAGTTCATAAACAGTCATTTGTAAAACAAGAAGTGGAAACAGACAGTGAACAATGGAATTAGTTGATGGCACATGAAAAATGGTGTAGGTTTTTCAGATCTTGCCAGTGTAATGAACAGTTCAGAGAATCTCTTAATATAACGCAGTACTTCTTTTCACTCCCTGCCCACAATGCAAATGTTGAAAGAGTTTTCAGCTTACTATTGTCACAGTGGACAGATGAGAGGAATAGATTTACGGTGAGGAGCGTTAGGTGTATTTTACTGACCTGTTTAAACTTCAGTAAATACAGTTGCACTGACTTCTATTCATACCTATTAGGCAAACCTGAGTTGCTGAATGAAATTTCATCTTCGAAGAAATATGATTGCAGTGTGGAATCCACAAAACCATAAATTCCTTGTGTTCACTAAGAACTTTTTTTGTAGTGATTGTTACTGTATGTCTTTCTACATTCTGTGTTATAAATGCTATATTTCTTAATAAGTAATTTTCTGAAAACTTGAAATGTACTTCTTTCCAGTCTTTCCATTCTTTTTTTGGTTTTGTACACACACACACACACACACACACACACACACATTCTGAATGTGGCTCTCCAGCAGGGATACGACTTCCTCAAATCCTGCCCTGAAATGAGATCCATCCTTCTGAAATCCTCCCCACTCCACCAAGAGTGTCTTTCCGCCGTCCACCTAACCTTCGTAACCTCTTAGTTCATCCCTATGAAATCCCCAAACCACCTTCCCTACCCTCTGGCTCCTACCCTTGTAACCGCCCCCGGTGTAAAACCTGTCCCATGCACCCTCCCACCACCACCTACTCCAGTCCTGTAACCCGGAAGGTGTACACGATCAAAGGCAGAGCCACGTGTGAAAGCACCCACGTGATCTACCAACTGACCTGCCTACACTGTGATGCATTCTATGTGGGAATGACCAGCAACAAACTGTCCATTCGCATGAATGGACACAGGCAGACAGTGTTTGTTGGTAATGAGGATCACCCTGTGGCTAAACATGCCTTGGTGCACGGCCAGCACATCTTGGCACAGTGTTACACCGTCCGGGTTATCTGGATACTTCCCACTAACACCAACCTATCCGAGCTCCGGAGATGGGAACTTGCTCTTCAGTATATCCTCTCTTCTCGTTATCCACCAGGCCTCAATCTCCGCTAATTTCAAGTTGCCGCCACTCATACCTCACCTGTCATTCAACAACATCTTTGCCTCTGCACTTCTGCCTTGACTGACATCTCTGCCCAAACTCTTTGTCTTTAAATATGGCTGCTTGTGAGATGTCTGCTTGTGTCTGTATATGTGTGGATGGATATGTGTGTGTGTGCGAGTGTATACCCGTCCTTTTTTCCCCCTAAGGTAAGTATTTCCGCTCCCGGGATTGGAATGACTCCTTACCTTCTCCCTTAAAACCCACATCCTTTCGTCTTTCCCTCTCCTTCCCTCTTTCCTGATGAGGCAACAGTTTGTTGCGAAAGCTTGAATTTTGTGTGTATGTTTGTGTTCGTTTGTGTGTCTGTCGACCTGCCAGCACTTTCATTTGGTAAGTCACATCATCTTTGTTTTTATATATATATATATATATATATATATATATATATATATATATATATATATATCAGTGAAGGCTATATTTGCAAAGGAAGAAGAAATGTTAGCATTAAAAGTGATATTTAACAAGAAGTAAAAATTGTCCCACTTTTTGGCCAAGAAAATGTATGAAAGTCCCACTTTTGTCCGAAGAAAATATGAGCCCTAGGCAATAGTTACCGCTGAATATGTTGTTTTAACTGTTGGTTCCGCCACTGACGATTCTGCTGCTTTTGAGGATGCTTCTTTTTCTTTTGCTGAGACTGGCCCCATATCAGTACATGGAATTTTTCTGTTCACTCTGCTTTATTTTAATGTTAGTTTTTCCAATTTCTTTGTTAACACACGAGTGATACATTAACATCATATCTGTGTGGTAATGTTGAAACTATCGTATTTTTTTGTTTACTGTATTCCAGGCATTTCTTTAGTTCAGTAAGACAATTATTAGCTTTGTTTTTCGCAACATCATTTGCACCTGCTATACACACGACATAGTCATTTTTTCCCGAAATTTTTTCTTGTAAATCAACACCAATAATGTTTTTTGCTGTTGCTCCTGGCTTCACAAAACCTGTTGCATCGAAATTCGTGTTATCTTTGAATAGTCTCGTCATATTTCTGCCGTGACTGTCTGTTAAAAATAATACATTACTTTCGTGTTTGCACTGTTGTACGTTTGGTTGATAGTGTCTTTCTCATTACTATGTGCAATAGATGTCCCATTATTATGTACAATAGATGGCATGCTCAATTTCACACCTTCATTGTTTGCGTTAATGCTGAACTCAGAGCCCGTATCACCATTCTGATTTCAAAGTTTGTTCAAAACTACGTGTTCCCTTACCAATGTTAGGCCTAAATCTGCCTCTTCACTCACAGAAAGAACTTGAAATTTGTTTTTAACTGCCAACTGTTTGGTGTTTTTACTCTCTGGTGATGCTTTCGTATTCACACCTCTGTTTTTATATGGTATATTTGTCCACTCGTTAGAGGTTTTTTTGCGGAAGAGTGCCTTTTGTTTGACTAATGACTCACTTATTTCTTTTCGAAGTTCTGACATCTCACTATTCAATACACTGAATATTTGCTGAAGGCTAGAAATACACTCATTTAACTTCATAATTTCGTCCCCACAATTCACACACACTGTACTTTTACTGATTATTATTTTTGTTATTGTGGACAGTGGGAAAACCGCAACGGAAGAGAATCTCAAAGTGTTTGACATACAGTGCTACAGAAGAATGCTGAAAATTAGATGGACTGATAAAGATAAGAAATGAGAAGGTTCTCTACAGATTCGGTGAAGAAAGGAACATATGGAAAACACTGACTAGAAGAAGGGACAGGATGATAGGACATCTGATAAGACATCAGAGAATGACCTGCATGATACTAGGGGGTAAAAACTGTAGAGGAAAACAGATGGGAATATATTCAACAAATAATTGAGGGCGTAAGTTGAAAGAGCTACTCTGAGGTGAACAGGTTAGCCCAGGAGAGGAATTAAAGTCAGAGGACTGATGACCAACATAAAAAATTGATGGCCCCAGTTTGATCCCCAGGCATGAGGTGGATGCTCGGGTCAGTTACACCAAACAACACCTTATAATCATGAGTTCATTTATTCACCTCTTTACACGAGTAAGGCTTACAAAGAACTGGATGGCGAAACTGCACAAAGATAATGTTTAGCTTAGTTCAAAGACGATACTCAGATCAATACGGGTGTCGACCTCATCGGCGCCATATGCCCCCCCCCCCCCCTGCAGTACGGAGTAATCTTGAGAGGCCAGGCAAGGGGAGGGGGGGTTACTATGGTGTCGACAGGGGTAGTCCGCGGGAGCCGGACCATGGTCTGCTCGACAGCGTCATCGGGGAGCTGTGTGGGTATATGTCATGAAGGAAGGTCCGGCCACCGCACCTGGAAGTTATTGAAGTGGGCCAGGCGTCGTACTGTGCGTGCTGGTCGTGCAGTGACAGGTAGGCTGGCGGTTTGTGGGAGGAACGGAGCGATGACGATGGTGTCTCCGGTGGGTGTGGCGAACACATGAAGCATGTCCAGGTCAATGTCGGGCGACAGGGGAACACATTTCACTAGGTGGCAGGGAATGGTGGAGGTTGTGTTATGAGCACCGGATGAAGGGAAATACATGGCGAACAGTGTGTCATCGCGTAGTATTATAGAGATGTCGTGGATTATGTCCGGGGGGACAGGCACAAACACCTTGAGTGAGGGCATGTTCAAGATTGGGGGGTGTGAGAAACCTTGACAGAGCGAGGCAGGCAACAGGGGAGAGGTCGAAGGGACCAGAGAAGGGCCCGGCGGCGAGGGCGTGGTCGTAGGTAAGCCCGACGTGGGGAGCATGTGATCACCCGACGGAGTGCGTGAGACTGGAGTAGAGGGCGAGGTCGGAGAAGAGCTCGATGATTGGAGCTGGAAGTCATTCGACCGAGTGTGTAAGTCCGACGTGGAGGGAGTGGTCGGAGCGTCATGAGCCATGACAGTGAGAGGCGTGGTCGTGGCCTGAAGGGGGGTAGAAGCGGGCTCGACACATGAGCAGGTTTAAGTCTGTTGAGAGAGACTGCAACAGCTGAATCTTTATCTGGATGTCATAGGTGTTGGCTGAGCGCCGGAGAACTTGGTACGGGCCGGTATATGGAGGTTGTAGGGGAGCACGGACAGTGTCATCTCGGAGCATGACATACTCGCAATTGTTCAGAGATTTCAGGACGTGAAGCTTAGGGCGGGATTGGCTGGCGGGCGGAGGGATACGGAGGTTGATGAAGTGGCGTCTGACGCGGTCCACAAAGGAAGGTAAGTCAGACTGAGGGAGAGAAGCGTAAGGGCTCACAAGACAGCCTCGACCCAACAATTTGTTCGGTCGATAGACAAGAGAACATAACAAAAGCCGTTAGAAGGGGGGGGAGAGGGCCAACAATATCAATATGAATGTGCTGGAAACGCCCAGGAGGGATCGAAAAGGCGCCGAGGGGGGTGAAGTGTGCTTGTGTACTTTGCAGCGTTGGCACATGACACAGGAGTGTGTCCATTGCTGGCAGTCCTTGTTGACATTTCTCCACACAAAGTGCTCCGCTATGAGGCTAAATTATGCAATGCGTTGAAGACAGATCGACGGAGCGTTGTTGGGATGAGGGGGCGTAACGTGCCTGTACTGTCGTCGCACCAGATCTTACCAGAAATGCCAGGGAAGGTGGTGCGGACGAAGTGTAGTGAAGAGGTAGAGTCTGAAATCAGGTTTTGCGTGTCCTCATCGGTGGGTTGGCAGTTAGGCAGTTCAGAGTGGTCTAACAGCGAATGAACGGCGTCGACTCGTGAAAGGAAATCAGCAACTATATTGTCAGCACCCTTTATGTGTCTGACATCGGTGGTTAACTGAGATATGAAGTCCATGTATCTGAAGCGGCGAGGAGGCGGGCACCTGGCGGGTTTGAAATGGCCGCAGCAAGGGGTTTGTGGTCTGTTAAAACATAGAAAGAGCGTCCCTCAACCTCAGTCTTAAAATGCTTGATCACTTCGTAGACCGCGAGCAACTCCCTGTCAAACGCGGAATATTTCCGTTGTGCATTGGTGAGCTTCCGCGAGAAGAACTGCAGACGCGAAGTTTGGCCGTCTACTGTCTGGCTAAGGACAGCGCTGATGGCAGTATCGCTCGTGTCTGTGGTGATGAAAAGCTGCACATTGGGATGAGGATGCGTGATGGTGCAGGCCTCAGCAAGAAGATTTTTGAGGGCAGTGAAAGAGGTAGTCATATCAGGGGCCCATGGAACGGGCCGAGATCCAGAAGTCTTGGTGCCTGCCAAGGCGTCCGTCAGTGGAGCCTGGATCTCCTCAGCCCAAGGTAGATGACGGCGGTAATAATTAACCGTCCCCAGAAAGCGCCGGAGCTCTTTGAATGACGAAGGTCTGGGTAGGTTTAGTATTGTTTGTACTTTGTTAGGGGGCGGTGAAATGCTGTCGGCAGAGACCCGAAAACCAAGAAAAATGACAGCGGGTTGATGTAGCTGCAATTTGTCCTGGTTGGTCTCGATGCCTGCTGCTGCGAGAGTGTTCAAAACAGTTTGCACATGTCGAATGTTGTCCTCGATGGCGGAGCTGAATACAAGAATTTCATCAAGATCGTCAAGATATGCAAAGCAAAATTTTAGTTCAAATAGTGCCTCGTTGATGAAGCGTTGCCAGGTCTTGGTTGCGTTTTTCAGACCAAAGAGCATGAATCGAAACTGAAATGTCCCGATTGGGGAGGTGATTGCTGTATTCTGAATGTCTTCAGGAGCCATGGGGATCTGGTGGTAGTCCTGTTTGCAATCAATGACAGAGAACGTGGTCGCACCTGCGAGGGAACTGGTAAAGTCGGCAATGTTGGGTATGGGGTAGGTGTCCATAATTGTTCGTGCGTTTAGTCAACGGTAGTCTCTGCACATGCACCAGGACCCGTCTTTCTTGGGTGTTGTATGAAGGGTTTCGATGACGCCAGAGCTTAGAAGTTCAGTAATCTGCTTTTTAAGGTCAGAGAGGTGCGCGGGACAAAGTTGACGAGGTTTATTGGAGATCGGGAGGCCTGGCGTGAGGCGAAGCTTGTGAACCATGCCGTTGGTGACGACGGAAATGTTGTCGGCGGCACGGGAGGCGGTTTGTTTACAATGTGTGGCGGGCGGGGCAGGCGAGGCGAGGTCATGGTTTTTGGAGCCACTCGGCAGATCCGACGGGAGCCGAGGCGGTGAAGTGTCGCAGGAGTCAACGTGACAAGGTGGCCGCCGGCCCGAAGCAGTGCCACCATGGTCGGGTGAGCTCAGTAGAGCTCGTGAAGTGTTAAGTGAGTCCATTGTCCGAGGGCACGGCCTGTGGCAGCACGGTCGCAGGCAAAGCGCTAGGCACGAGTGCACTATTTGTGTTGTCAGTGGTAGTCGCACGGCGACGCACAGGAGCCGAAGTTGCATAGTTTGAGGTGCTGTCCGCGAGGGGAGGGGTAGGAGTTGTCAGTTCAGGAGTATGTGACGCTCGTCGCGCATGCGCACTTGTGTCAGGCCGAGTGTCAAATGCTGCCGTGTTAGGGGTGTGTGGCCCTGTGGAACTGTCAATAAACGTTATGGTAGACTTGATAGCACAGTTGCGAGTGGTAGTGGGAGGTAAGCACACGAAGGCTCGATTGCTGGGACTACAAGCAGATTTAGCGCACTTCCTGACCTTGCTTTGTCCTTGCTGCAGTGTCTGTAATTCGTTTGCTGCATTGGAGAGCTGGAGCTGAGTTTTGTGGATCCGGAGGGAGAGCTCGAAGTTTACCTTGGGTAGGCGAGCGACGTTTTCAAGCTCAACAAGGCACTTGTGCGTTGTTTCTTGTAACGTTGTTGACAGAGACGAGCATGTATGGATGAGATGAGCCCGGACCAACGTGTCACGGGGGGTTTGCTCGACAGAGCACAGGGGAAGTGAGTTTTGGATGGGTGATGAAACACGGAATTTCACACTAGGTCCAGTGAAAGTTTGTGGTGTCGCAAGCCTAGTATAGGTTCCTGAATATTGCACACTAATAAAGTCCACTCGAGTTTGCAGTTTGCGGAGAATGAGACGACGTGGGAGATTGAACCCGAGCAATATAGTTTAGTTGAATTCACAGCTTGCAGTGAAGTATGATGGGGGCGGATGTTCAACGACACTAAGGATGTAGGCAGCAGCGAAACATCGGCGCCTGTGTCCACTAGGAAAAAGTATCCTGACGAAATGTCTTTAATATAAAGTCGTCCGTAGTTATCTGATTGTTCCCGAACAAAATGGAGCACTGGGAGGTTCCTGTCATGTTGTGCGCAGGAGGCGGCACCCAGACCTACCTGCGATTGGCGTTTGGGAAGCAGCAGGGTGGTCTGCAGTTCCGTGCCGCCTCACCAAACCTTGTGTTCGTTGCCAGAGGCGGTGGTTGAGGTTTGGTGGCCGCAGCCGGTTCGGTTGCAGGAGGGGCTGTGACTGAGGGCGGAGCCGTTGACGTCCCAGCTGCTTGTTTACTGCCTCCCAGAGTGAGTGGAACAGTTGGTACAGTGTGGCCCCAGCCGCGTCAGGCTGTGGGACGAGGAGCTAGAACCTGAGAGTTGCCAGGTAGGCAGTGGCTGGCGAAATAGAGCAGTGATGCATCATGTAGTTTGTCAGCAATTGTCATTCGTTGCTTGACAGGTTCGGGAGACCTCTGAGCCAGAGCAAAGCGGATGTGAGGAGGTAGTTTATCTGACCAGATGGTGAGGAGAGCTGTGTCAAAGAGTAGATCATCGCTGACCAGTGCCCGTAGCCGTCTCCAGAGTTGTGAAGGTTTGTCATTGCTAGTTGCTCGACGTGGACCACTTGCCGTATTGCTGACTCAGTTGAGCGTGCAAGCCGACATAGAACTGTCTTTTTGGCTAGAGTGTACCTGGTAGCTGAGTCCGGGGTGTCGACTAGGTCAGCAATCAAGTCCTCCTGGTCGTGCAGGTGGGTGATAAGGCACAGAAATCTGGTTGATTCGTCGAGTTTGAAATGGTCGAACACTTCATCCACAATTTTGAACCAGGTTGTTGCCCTGTCGGGATTGAACGGCATCAGTGCCGTAAGCGTTGTAGAAAGTTTGGAAGAACCGTGTGAGTTGAATTCGTCGGGGCTGTTGCTGCAGTAATCCAGGAGAATGTGTCTCCAGGGTATGTGGCGACGATGGCTGGTTAAGTGGCAGCGTGAAGGTGATGCGTTGTGGTTGAGCGCGATCCGTCGCGACGCAGAAGGCTGGCGCTGGTGAGACACCGTAATGTGTCGATGGCGGTTGCGGAAGTTCGACACGTTGCAGGTGTGTTCGAATTGACGTGTCACGGAAGACCGACACGAATGAGGCTCCGAGATGTGCTGAGAATGGTAGTGGAAGCTCGACTGGAGCCAGCACAGGGAGACACGTGAGAAAAAGTTCAAAGTTTTAAAACGCGTGCCAGTCTGTGGAAAACTCGACGTACGATCAGAGTTGGAGACACCTGTGTTGCAGGGAGGCTGCAGAGGTGCGGGCTGTCCAGAAGTACAGTGAGGAAAACGATGTCGAATGTTGGGTGGAATGTGTGAATGTTCACTGTTCATAGTCACTTCACTCAAAACGGTGTGCGGGTGAAATGAATGTCGTGGCACAAAACACTGAGGTGTAGCAGTAGGATGGAGATGGAGGTCAGGCACAGATAACAAGCTGTTGTTCCTGTTGCAGGCTGGGGTATTGAATCAAGAAGGCATGTGCTGATGCTGAAGCGAGGCAGGTGCGGGTGTGGTCGGATGCAGAGGAGGTTGACCTGTGAACAAAGCAGTTACGGCCACGTGGCAGGAATCCGCGTGGTACTGCACAGATTGCGGCATGGCAAACCGTTGTCCTGGCAGTGGTAGGTTATCCGATGAAGCATTTGCAGAAATTGATCCCGCACTGCACGGAGATCCGTAAGAGGTAACTGCACAGTTGATGAGGGAGGGCACATGTGGTGGGAACAAAGGCGTCTGATAGCCGGAGTCATGCACACTCCTAACCTCACTTATTGTTGCAGGCACGAAAACATCCGGCGAAATCGACGTAATCGTCGAGTGAGAGGCATCATGTTGCAGTTCTGCAACACGATGCATGTCGATCACAAAATCCGGCGTTAGGCATTGGGCCGAAGCCGTTGTTCGAATGTTGTGTTGTGTAATACACGCGAAAATAACCTATGTGGAGGCCGCGGACACAGTAAAATGGCGAAAACGGAAGACGTTACAACTCAGGGTCACCAGTGAGGTGGATGCTTGGGTCAGTTACACCAAATAACACCTTATAATCAGGAGTTCACTTATTCACCTCTTTACATGAGTAAGGCCTAGAAAGAACTGGATGGTGGAACTGCACAAAGATAATGTTTAGCTTAGTTCAAAGATGATACTCAGATTGATACTGGTGTTGACCTCATCGGCACCACAGGCAAATAGGTGCTCATTGCAGGGCTGTATGGCGAGTGATTCCTCTGAATGATGCTGACTGATGTTGATCGCTGCACCAGCAGATGATCATTGAGCAGTGATGTAGATGATGATTGGGCAGTGATGTTTATCTGGACCACATGGCGGTAGCTTGCTTGACAGTAGTCGCCAACTTGATGCCCTTTTCTAGCCAGATGGGCACTACTTATACATTTCCTGACTCAACATATTGTCATTTAGGCACCCCAGATGACATGTAGTTATCCAGTTGTAATGTCAAAGTGGTGTTCCTGATTTGTTACACTGCTGGCTGCTGAATGGTGGTTGTATGCAGAAACAGTTTCTTGCAACAATGTGTGACAGTTACGTGGTCATCAGGCACTGACCTCTGACATGTTAGAGCTGGCTAGTGCTGTTACAGAGTGCAAGTCACACAGTATAAATTAGAGTGCTTAAAATTTATTGTACAATTGAAAAAAAAAAAAAATGTTTCATAAAAGGTCCTCAAACATGATTACTGCTTGTAAGATAAATTTTATGCTTTATTATTAAACACTTGATTTTAAAGGACCATGTTGCTTTCTGAGAGATTCTGTGCCTCTACCATTGACTAGTTTTCGTTCCTTACAAAGAAAAAATAAAAAACTTATGAAAATCACTTTATGAGAATACATATTAATTCAAGAGCAACATATTACACACCACTTAAAATTAGAAATGAAATGATAATTAAATGGACACCCTAGCTGCAAACAGGCGTTGATGTACTTCATTGGGGGCATGTTGAAAATGTGTGCCCCGACCGGGGCTCGAACCCGGGATCTCTTGCTTACATGGCAGACGCTCTATCCATCTGAGCCACCGCGGGCACAGAGGATAGTGCGTCTGCAGGGACTTATCCCTTGCACGCTCCCCATGAGATCCACATTCCCAGCATGTCCACATCACTACATTCGTAATGCGCCTAATAGATGTTTGCCCATCATACTCATTACTCGTGGCAGATTAATCTACCAAGTCCCGTACGAGTTCGGGCATAGCGTGTGCATTCGCACAAGAAGGTCAATGGCCGGGAAGCCATATTTTAACTATATATGACGGTAGCATCTGTTCCCGAAAGAACAGTTACCGTGGATGACCATGCAGCTTTGCTGGAAATGAAATGATAATTAAATGGACACCCTAGCTGCAAACAGGTGTTGATGTACTTCATTGGGGACATGTTGAAAATGTGTGCCCCGACAGGGCCTCGAACCCGAGATCTCCTGCTTACATGGCAGATGCTCTATCCATCTGAGCCACCGCGGGCACAGAGGATAGTGCGTCTGCAGGGACTTATCCCTTGCACGCTCCCCGTGAGATCCACATTCCCAACATGTCCACACCACTACATTCGTAGTGCGCCTAATAGATGAAACTTCCTGGCAGATTAAAACTGTGTGCCCGACCGAGACTCGAACTCGGGACCTTTGCCTTTCGCGGGCAAGTGCTCTACCATCTGAGCTACCGAAGCACAACTCACGCCCGGTACTCACAGCTTTACTTCTGCCAGTACCTCATCTCCTACCTTCCAAACTTTACAGAAGCTCTCCTGCGAACCTTGCAGAACTAGCACTCCTGAAAGAAAGGATATTGCGGAGACATGGCTTAGCCACAGCCTGGGGGATGTTTCCAGAATGAGATTTTCACTCTGCAGCGGAGTGTGCGCTGATATGAAACTTCCTGGCAGATTAAAACTGTGTGCCCGACCGAGACTCGAACTCGGGACCTTTGCCTTTCGCGGGCAAGTGCTCTACCATCTGAGCTACCGAAGCACGACTCACGCCCGGTACTCACAGCTTTACTTCTGCCAGTACCTCGTCTCCTACCTTCCAAACTTTACAGAAGCTCTCCTGCGAACCTTGCAGAACTAGCACTCCCGAAAGAAAGGATATTGCGGAGACATGGCTTAGCCACAGCCTGGGGGATGTTTCCAGAATGAGATTTTCACTCTGCAGCGGAGTGTGCGCTGATATGAAACTTGGAAGGTAGGAGACGAGGTACTGGCAGAAGTAAAGCTGTGAGTACTGGGCGTGAGTCGTGCTTCGGTAGCTCAGATGGTTAGAGCACTTGCCCGCGAAAGGCAAAGGTCCCGAGTTCGAGTCTCGGTCAGGCACACAGTTTTAATCTGCCAGGAAGTTTCATATCAGCGCACACTCCGCTGCAGAGTGAAAATCTCATTCTGGAAACATCCCCCAGGCTGTGGCTAAGCCATGTCTCCGCAATATCCTTTCTTTCAGGAGTGCTAGTTCTGCAAGGTTCGCAGGAGAGCTTCTGTAAAGTTTGGAAGGTAGGAGACGAGGTACTGGCAGAAGTAAAGCTGTGAGTACCGGGCGTGAGTCGTGCTTCGGTAGCTCAGATGGTAGAGCACTTGCCCGCGAAAGGCAAAGGTCCCGAGTTCGAGTCTCGGTCGGGCACACAGTTTTAATCTGCCAGGAAGTTTCATATCAGCGCACACTCCGCTGCAGAGTGAAAATCTCATTCCGCCTAATAGATGTTTGTCCATCATACTCATTACTCGTGGCAGATTAATCTACCAAGTCCCGTACGAGTTCGGGCATAGCGTGTGCGTTCGCACAAGAAGGTCAATGGCCGGGAAGCCATATTTTAACTATATATGACGGTAGCATCTGTTCCCGAAAGAACAGTTACCGTGGATGACCATGCAGCTTTGCTAGAAATGAAATGATAATTAAATGGACACCCTAGCTGCAAACAGGCGTTGATGTACTTCATTGGGGACATGTTGAAAATGTGTGCCCCGACCGGGGCTCGAACCCGGGATCTCCTGCTTACATGGCAGACGCTCTATCCATCTGTGCCACCTCGGGCATGGAGGATAGTGCGTCTGCAGGGACTTATCCCTTGCACGCTCCCCGTGAGATCCACATTCCCAACATGTCCACACCACTAGATTCGTAGTGCGCCTAATAGATGTTTGTCCATCATAGTCATTACTCGTGGCAGATTAATCTACCAAGTCCCGTACGAGTTCGGGCATAGCGTGTGCGTTCGCACAAGAAGGTCAATGGCCGGGAAGCCATATTGTAACTATATATGACGGTAGGGGCACGCATTTTCAACATGTCCCCAATGAAGTACATCAACGCCTGTTTGCAGCTAGGGTGTCCATTTAATTATCATTTCATTTCTAGCAATGCTGCATGGTCATCCACGGTAACTGTTCTTTCGGGAACAGATGCTACCATCATATATAGTTAAAATTAGAAAGTCTAAATTTTTCATTAACAGAAATACTTTTACTATATTGCACACTCTCTAAGAGGTACTATAGCTGAAAAAAATGGTAAAAACAATCAAATTTTTGGCATTGATTCCCATGTTACAGCACAATACCCAAACATTAAATGGAAAGCTCTCTCTCTGGCCTAGTTAGCTTTCACAGAATGAATTCTGGCTGGCCAGGTTTAAAGGCTGCAGATGATTGAGTACCCAATGGGAAGAAGCACAATGTTTATGTTTCTGTAAAATGAGTTTACAATTGTACATGCATGACATATCAATAATGACACAATTTCTGAGGCATCCACTTTGGCACCTGACCTCTTAAGGAAATTACAAAAATTTCTGTTATCCAGAATTTTTTTCCAAAGCAGTTGGAAGTTAAACCATCCTGTTATGAATAGCAGAAAATTTTCTCTCCAGTCACTGTTAACTTTCAACCATGCTATAATTAAGTCATTGTTATTTTTGTCTGTCTGATGTTTTTCTTCTGTAATAGAGTTATTTGGTAAAGGAACTAAATTGTAGGAGACCCATCTTTCATCAGTATTGTACACACCAGATTGATAATTACAGAAGTGTCCATACTAAAAGCACACAATAATTTATTTATTTTGATCCAGCATGAAGAGTAATGCACTTTCATGAAACATTATAGTACAAAAAATTGTAAGAATTTTATTAATCTTAATCCAACAACATTAATATGTCACAGTATAATGAGATGGATACTCATGTTTGTGTATCTTCTGGATTCTCATGTAACATCTTATCTTCAGTATAAAGTTCCATGCGCCACTGATGATAGGTGAAAGGTTGCGAGCGAATCTCTTCTGATGGTTTGTACTTCTTACGCACTGCTCGCAGATGTGGATTAGGTGGACCCCATGTAAACGTTGGCTTTAGCAAACTTTCCATCTTCTGTGAAAAGAAACAATGAAAAATTAATTTGCAGCTATAATTACATTTCCAGTATTCAACAAAGCTGAAGGCTCCAAATTATTGAACTTTTAACATGCCCAACAAGTTTCCACTATTGCTAACAGATTTATGGGCTCAAGGACAGTAATGATGTGTTAAAAAACAATGGAATGAAACAGCATACACATCTGACGAGGACAACATATGGACATGCCACATTGTTTTTAGTGTATCAACACTGCTGTGGTTGAACATCAAAAGCCACAGCAGTGGTCACATTAACTAGCTTTTTGCCATGGGCTGTGTAGTGTTTTAATCACTTCGTTGAAAATCCACATTGTGCTTTGATGACGAATGGGGGAAGAACATACTACAACACAGCAACTTCGGCCGGCTGGGGTAGCCGAGCGGTTCTAGGTGCTACAGTCTGGAACTGCGCAACCACTACGGTCGCAGGTTCGAATCCTGCCTCAGGCATGGATGTGTGTGATGTCCTTGGGTTAGTTAGGTTTAAGCTGTTCTAAGTTGTAGGGGACTGATGACCTCAGAAGTTAAGTCCCATAGTGCTCAGAGCCATTTGAACAGCAATTTCTACTTTAGAAAATAATAATGTGTAAATACTGCACACGTTAACATATATTGCTTCAAGCAAATGTTTAAGCTTGTTGTCTTATGATACCTCTTTTATGACTCTTGTGTATCTGCTGGTCATAACTGTTCGCTACACACTGCTGTTCCTTCAGCAACCTGTGTTTCTATATTATTTACATTTGGTAACCCTCAAACATCAATGGTACACAAGTGCAGGGTTTTACAGATCAATGTTCGTGATGGATTGTAGAACAGACACATCCCCATATTTTATAATCACTTGTGAACCAGATAGTTATGCATAGAACATTCTGTTTAGAGGCTAAGATATGCATTGAACATGTTCCTAATAGACAATAATGACATTTTGTATTGTGTGTTGCATTTGTCAACTATTGTTCTGTTACATTCCATTTATGTTCTGAGCAAGGAAACCATTACTGCCTGTGTGGCTTTGTATTTACCTTACTATCACATACATTCTTCTTTTGGTCTCTAATGGCATATAGAATGGAGGCAGTAGAAATGTCATGTAGTGTTCCTTAAATATTGCTTCTTTAAATTTCTTTAACACTATTTTGTGAGAAAAATGTCATCTTTCTACCAAATATTTCCATTTAAGTCCTCTGAGTCTCACTCTTTGCAGCATGAAGTATATTTATCTGTTACAATCCTAACAGTATATTATTAAATTCACTCAGTGTATACAGTCTACATAGCCAATCTTAACCATTTTTATGTTGCACCACTTTTCAATATCTCCTGTTCTCTTATTGTCTGAACCGCTCATCATCCATGTTCCACCGCCATCCAAAGCAGGATTCCAGACAAATACCTTCAGAAAATACTACCTAACATTTAAATTTCTATTTAATAATAGCAAATTCCTATTTTTCAGAAATGCTGTTCTTTCTATAGCCAGTCGTATTTTATATCTTCTCTATTTTGGTCATCATTTATTTTGATTCCCAAATAGCAAAATTCATGTACTTCTTTAAATGCCTTATTTCCTTATCCAATTCCTTCAGCATTGCCTGATTTAATTCAACTATATACCATTACCTCTGTTTTACTTTAGCCAATGTTCATCTTATAATTTCTTTTCAAACACTATCCATTCCATTCAGTTGCTCTTCCAAGTCCTTTGCTGTCTCTGACAGAATTACAATGTCATTGGCAATCCTTAAACTTTACTTTTTTTCCTCTGAACGAAACTTCCCTTTCCAAATTTCTCTTTCTACTTACGTTTGCGCAATGCGCAGAACGAATAATATTGGGGATGGGCTATAACCCCATCTTATACCTTCTCAGCTACTGCTTTTCTTTAATGTCCTTCAACTTCTTTCAACTGCTGTCTGGGTTCTGTGTAAGTTATAAATAATTTTTCAGGCCCTGTGTTTTATTCCTGCTACCATCAAAATATGAGCAAATTTGTCTATTCAACATTGTCAAAAGCCTTTTCTAAACATACAAATACAATAAACATAGGTTAGTCTCTTTTCTGAGATATGCTGTAGTGTCACTACTTCTTTGAATGCTTCTGCATTTCTCCAGAATCTAAATGTATCTTCTACAAGGTAGACTTTTAGTAGTTTTTCCATTTTTCTGTCTATAACTAGCATCAGTATTTTGCACCCATGACTTATTAAACTAATGGTTCTGTAGTATTCATACCTGCCAGCTTCTGCCTTCTGTAGAATGGGAATTATAACATTCTAACAACAGAAAATCCAGAATGGAATATGACTTAGCAACTCAGCATGTCCACTTTATGGTAAATTATTACATTATCCTTGAAGTATGAGAGCATTTTGCTTATCTGATACACCTTGAGTGTCACTTTGAATTGTTTTGCCCCAAGAATCTCAGTAATTCTGAGGGAATGTGTCTACCCTGGGAGCCTTGTTTCCACTTATGTCATTCAGTCATCTGTCAGTTTCTTATTTCTGTATCATATCTCCCTTTTCATCTTCATTTACTTGCTTCTCGTTCTTTCTATAATATTGCCTTCAAGTTCATTTCCATTGTTTAGCCCATATACACGTTCCTTCCAACTTTCACCTTTTCCTTCTTTGCTTAGTACTGTCTTGTCATTTGAGCTCTTTGAAATTCACGCAGCTGCATCTTTTCTTCAAAAGTCTATCTAATTTCCTTATAGGTGACATCTATCTTTTCCTTAATTATGCATACTTTTACAGCCACGAATTTGAAACTTCTTGGAAGATTAAACCTGTGTGCCGGACCAAGACTCGAACTCGGGACCTTTGCCTTTTGTGGGCGTGTGCGCTTGAGTTTGAGTCTTGGTCTGGCACACAGTTTTAATCTGCCAGGAAGTTTCATATCAGTGCACACTCCGCTGCAGAGGGAAAATCTCATTTTGGAGCCATGAATTTGTTCTCTAGCCATTCTTGCTTAGCTATTTTGCATTTTCCATCCATGCCATGTTTTAGACCTCTGTATTCTTTTTTGCTTATTTATCTACTGCATTTTTTTATTATCTTCTGTGTTGCCCAAGAATTTCTAGTAACTCTTGTCTGTTTACCTATTTGACCCTTTGCTGCCTTCATTATTTTGTCTCAAGGTTATCCATTCGTCGTCTATTGCAATACTTTCCCCTCTTACAGCCATACAGAGCCTACTGCACTGAAATTTCCAAAAAAAACACAGGTTTCTTGAATTTATACTGGTCCTATTTCCTTGATTTCCTACATTCCAGTTTTAATCTGCAGTTTGTAAGCAATAAATTATGTTCAGAGTTCATGTCTGCCCCTGTAAAAGCAATGCAGGCACTGATATGAAGGGGGGCAGCAAACTGTGGTATCTGCCCCAGGCAGCAATTTCAAGGGGTGCCAAATTCATATTCTTGAAGAAAAAAATTTTGCTTCACGAAGCACCTATCGTTGAGCACACATTGGTCTATCGATTATTCATATGTTTTTGAAATGCATTCCAGTTGTTTCTTGAACATTTTTGATCACAATTTAAGTTGATTTCTGAACAAATCGTGAGTTGATTTTTGAAAGCGTACATAGTGTACATGATGTATCTGCCAGGGGAATCCCCATCGAATCTAGAAATAAAAAAACTTTCCCACAGACAAAAGGGTATGGGGCTATATGAGCTGAGCCGAATGAACATGAATGGATGAATACCAATCACTGTTTGTTCATGTGGTCGATTGGGTGTGCAGTGATCAGCATTGTTATAAGTATTAGTGAGTCAATAGATTCAGATTACCAGTGTGGAAAGAAAGGACTAACAGGTAAGAAAGATTACATATTATCTTAGTGGTGTACCCAAGAAAATGAAATTTTAACAGAAAATTTTTTGCCAGATTGCTATACTACCAGTTGCACAGCCCTGATTTGCAGCCGCTGTCTATTCTGGGAATAGTGCGGAAAATGCATTGTACAAACACATAATAATGCCTAACCGAAGAATAAATGTGAGATAACTGTACCTGTAATTCTGGCAGGGTTAGTGAAGTTAACTGGAGGATAAGTTTTGACAATGGCAAGAATAGTTACAGAATTAATGATGACACGATTGTTTGTCAGAATGAGGAAGGAGAAGAAATGGGGACATCACACAAATTATATGGAGGTATATGACAGTTTCAAATTTATATAAAATTTTCATCTACTACTTTTCGATCTCATGCTTGAGAAACTGGCGGAGCATATGAGTATGAATGAAACGTGAAACTACATCCAATATAAAAATTTTTGCTTGTAGTAGGCCTAATAGGTGTTTGATATTGGTATTTCATGAGTTATGTCCTATCATGTTATTTATGTAAATGAGGTACATAAAAATGACCATTTGTACCAAAACAGTCTCACTTGTTTGGTGCGTGCTGCAGCTGCTGCGCCATTAGACAGACCTGTTTTACCTTATCCAGGATACAGTGACAAAATAGACGTAATCAGATCAAGAAACCACAAAAGTATTAGGTGCTATTTGTATTAACAGCTTTTCAGTGTTAGACAATGACATGTTGATTTTTCGTGTAGCAAAACATTGACAAACTCTGATGAGATAGTAGATTCTTTCACAGAAGGGAAAGCACACCCTGTGAAGCTATAGCAAGATTAGAGAGAAAAAAATACTGATACCTAAGGACTGAAGGAAGAAATGTGGACTGTCTTACCTGTCTCTTATCTTTGCTGGTTTTGTGCTTCTTATATTTAATTTGGCTAATAGGCAATAAGGACTGCAAATTTTCTGAAGAGTTGTTATTCTCCCGGTCACAAATAATCCCATCCAGTATTAATTGTGACTTTTTTTAAGGGTGTATGGTGTCAAACAGGCTAACTAGGATCAGGAGAGGCACCACAGGACATTTTCATTTCCACTGTCCTGAATATACGTTTGATGGCTTCCATTACAAAATATAGATGTTTGAGTTCCTCAGAACGAAACACAGCGCTGTGCGATAGAAGAATGCTGTGTGAAGAGGTGTGGCACTGCCCTTTGGCACACTTAAAACCAAATATGTTTTATATATCGTAGTCTTCAGGAAGATGTGCACTATAAAATGACCAATTTTCGAAAAACAGATTTTTTTAAAAATTTTTGGCATCCTATCTCAAATGCTCGAGGGGGGCACCATTATCAAGTTTTTGTCCTGGTTCAGAAATATCCTAGATCCAGGGCTGTGTAAATGTCTTACAGTTTAAAATCTGGTTTCAAAATCTCTGTCTTACCATTGTGTAATCAGTCTGAAGCCTTCAAGTCCTCAGGTCTCTACCAAATATACTACTTGGCACGGCAGTAATACGTACAGTCACTGACTGTGCTCATTGTTGTTGTCATTGCTGTTATAAGCATAAGAATTGAGTAACATGAGAAAGAAATTGAAACAGAAGGTAAATGCGAGCTGTCACTCATTTAAGAGCATCCAGTGAAAGTCAAATGGTGATCAGGGCTATAGATCAAGATATATTTCAGTTTTTATGGAATACTGAAATCAGAATTTGAGCTAGTGCTACGAGGCAGGAGGTGACCATTGATCATGTTGGCCAAATACCCAAGGACACTGTGTCGTCACGGAAGGCTTCAGAACACTTTGACAGATAGTTTTTGTGAAGCCAGTGCAAGAATATGAAGGTCTAAAACTAAAAGTTAGACACAGTTTGTGAGGACAGACACCCCATTGCAACAAGCAGCTGGATGAGGCCATGGCCTGGATGGCAGGGAAAGAAAAACAGTCCATCCAAAAAGTACATTTTATGACAGTAGGAATCAATGGAGAATTATTTCAGATAGTGTTGCAGAATAAGTTCCACGTACCAACCAATGTCGTAGATTAAAATTTTGATATAATTATTAGTAAAGTGGCCTGTTTGATGTTACAAAAGCCAAAAAAATTATAATTAGGAGTGATAGACTATTGTATGGAGGAGAATGCATCTGGGCTTGGCTGAGGTTTGACCAAGGTCAGATGGCAGTCCATCATAGTTACATCATGAGCTTTGTATTTATTGATTTGATATTGATTAACTATGAATACATACAGTCATTAGGCAGTGCTTTTAATTAGTACTTCAAAGTATATTTTTGCTGGTGAAAATATCTGCAGACAGGAGGAGATAGGTAACTGAACAAAACTTAAGGCACATCTTATATTGTCACGTAACCAAATGTTCATAAGTTGGACGATATCAATTATCTAGTTGTCAGTGTTGTGATAGGTCATCACTAATGGCCATGACTGTGTGGTTATAGTATTTTGTATCTTTGAGAAATCGTGTGACTTATTGCTGGCAGATCCCAAAGCTATTCTGGTGGTTCATACCCCATGTGGCATATTAGCAAAGTGATTGTAGTTGTATGTACATTTAGCTAATGCAATAGGACAGAATCGTCTTGTCAATCAGAATTAGTTTGTCCCACAATTCTGTTGACTGCTCAACTCTGCATAAATTTTGTAACATATGCACAGCAACTTAATTGGAGGACAAAGGGACTCAATAATATACGAGGGGTGTTTAATAAATAAAGCAACACATTATTTTCTCAGCCAATTTCAGTTGAAAAAATGTTGAATTTGGTGTGGAATATTCCTCCTTCAGTCAATATAATTTGATAAAGTTCCAGAAAGTGGTGGCGCTATATGTAGCTTTCAAATTGAGGTGTGTTCCAGAGAGCTGTCGCTGGGTTTCTTTTGGCAGAAAACAAAAGCACTGCAAATATTCATAGGTGGCTGCAGAATGTCTATGGTGACATGGCAGCAAACAAAAGTTTGATGAGCCGTTGGGTGAGGCATCTGTCATCAAAGTCACACAAATCTGTCTGATTTCCTGCATGCTGGTTGGCTGCACACACCCTCAGGAAATTGAAGAAATGACTTCAGCATGTTCATTCTCATGAAAATATAAACAAACTTATCCTTCTCCATGACAACACAAGGCCTCACACAAGTCTGTGCACCTGAGAGGAGCTTATTATACTGCATTGGACTGTTCTTCCTCATCCACTCTATGGCCGGATTTTGCACCTTCCAACTTAAATTTTTTTGTGCATTGAAGGATGCCCTCCGTGGGAAGCAGTATGTGGAGGGTGGCGAGGTTATTGATGCAGTAAGATGTTGGCTCTGATGTTGACCAGTGGAGTGACACCATGTGGGCATACAGGCCCTCCCAGAAAGACAGTGTTAGGCCGTTGCATTGAATTGAAATTATGTTGAAAAACAGGTTTTGTAGCCAAAAAAGTGGAGAATAATATGGTGTATTTGAATCCTGAATAAAACCATCCTTCTTTCAGAAAAAAATGCGTTGCATTAAATTTTTGTCTTCCTTACCTATCTAAATAATTTCTTTTATCTCATCATACATTGTTTCAGTTTCTTCATCACCTGCAAAGCTAGGTCGCATATGAACTTGCACTGCTGTGGTGGTTGTTCAGTTTGTGTATTTAATTCTACAAGATTCCAACTGTTTTCTGAGTATTTTTGTATTCATCCAAAGTTCAGTCAGGTTAAAATATGGGAGCACAGCGAAAGAACAAGTGCATCACAGATAATGGCAGGTACATTAACAGGTCAAAGATGTGTGACTGGACTGAAGTACACAGCATCAGAAGGTAGACGTGTGTTGTAACAAAGTCACGCACCCCTGTTAGACTACCATTTATCGTCATAGGCAGATTGTTTGATATTACACAGCAGAATTGTTTTTTGTTAGCTGTTTCTATTGGTGTAAACTGATGTATGTATGATGCTGGAATAACTTGTCCATGAATTTTTGTGTATGGCAGGCTTTATTCTGATTAACCTCAGATTTCTAAACCATTTGAATTTTGTAATTGAGGGTAAGTAAACCATGTTCCATGATCCTTAAACCAAGTGTTAGTGATGAACAAACTATGCTCTGTGCAAAATTTTACCAGATGTCTTCCTCTTTCATTCATTACCTGAAATCCATGTTCTACTATATTTCATTCTCTTCCATTTCCCACTGTCAAACTCCAGTCCATAATCACAGTAAAATTTTTATCTCTCTTAACTATCTGAATAATTTCTTTTATCTCATCATACATTGCTTCAGTCTCTTCATCACCTGCAGAGCAGGGTGGCATATAAATATGCACATTGCAGCTATGACAATGCATTCACTATGCTGTTCATAGTAATTTAGCCACATAACTGTTTTCTTATTCATTATTAAACCTACTCTTGCATTACCTCTATTTTATTTTGTATGTACAACTCTGTACTCTTGTAACCAGAAATCCTGTTCTTTCTTCCACATTACCCTAATTCCTACTATATTGATTTCCCATTTTAAAATTTGTGGTGACTTATCATTTGTCACAATTGATTATGCAAGAAGTCAATGTGTGTGTGTGTGTGTGTGTGTGTGTGTGTGTGTGTGTGTGTGCGTGCGTGCGCGCGCATGCGTGCTCCACCTCCACCACGTTTTATTACTTGGGCAAGGTGAAAAATCAAACATACCAACTTGTACGTACCAGGCACCACACTCTGTTGCCCATCACAAACATGTTTCCAACAGATCCACTCGGAGAAACCTCTGTCAGTGACACCTCCTGCACCACTGGTGTCAATATCCCTGGCATCCACCAACCACAATGAAGTTCCAACAAGAATGTCACTTCAGCAAATTCCCTTCCACTCCCAGCACCCCCAATTAGTGCAAGCAGAGTTTTCAGCCAATGATAAATGAATGGCCCAGCTGTTGCCTTGTATTTCCGGAGACCAATAACACAGCTGGTAAGGCCGCTTCAATACAAAAACAGTCAACCTGTGTTCTGCACCTGGCTGTTCACACAGTTGCTCACATGTAAATCCATAGTCAATGATGGAACAAACAATTCAGCTGTTTATCTGCACTTGCAGAGACCAATATCATAGCAGGTAAAGCCACTTTGACACAGAAACAGCCCAGCTGTGCTATGCCATTGCAGTGTCACACAGTTGGTCACTCACCATTCAACACTCAAAAGAAGAGAATGTGTGTGTGTGTGTGTGAGAGAGAGAGAGAGAGAGAGAGGGAGAGAGAGAGAGAGAGAGGGAGAGAGAGAGAGAGGGAGAGAGAGAGAGAGAGAGTTAGTTGTTGCAAGACCAGATCAGAAAGTCATCCAGGCTGCTGCCCTGCAGTTCTGAAAGAGCCACTACTCCCCCTCAGGAACCACAGGTTAGCCTGTCCTCTCCACAGATACCCTTCTGATGTGGTTGCACCTGTGATGGGGCTATCTGTATCACTGAGGTGCATAAATCATCCCACCTGAGTGAAGTCTACAGTTCATTTCATATCACTTGTTTATATAATTCATAAATATTTAAACAATGTGATAGGATCAAAAGTTTAGTGCTGACTTGTAGTAGGACATTACTTTGTTTGCTCCCATTGATGCAGGAATTACCTTACATTGATCCACTTCTAAAGATATGTGCCGTCGACTACACAAAACGGATAACATCTGCAATGTTAGCTGTTCTAATGTAATGAACTGATGCTGACACTATTATGAATATCTTCAATTAATATTTTATTACTTTTACTATTTTATTATTATTATCCTCCAACAGTCTCTTATTCTTGCCCATTAATTTTCTGTTATTATCCTCTATCATTATCTTATTTTCTTCTACAAATTTAGCAATTAATGTCGTTATATCTACTTTTTCCACTTTGGCTGTCATTTTGCATGTAAAAACAGGTATAAATATGCACATCTATACAACAGCTCAACAGCTGCTATGTAACAATATACCTAATCCCTAATATAGTAATACTATGTATGTTCGCGAACAGCATAGTGACCGCATTAGTGTAGCCAAGATAGACACGAAGCCCACACCTACTACAGTAGTACAAGTTTATATGCCAACTAGCTCCGCAGATGATGAAGAGATTGAAGAAATGTATGATGAGATAAAAGAAATTATTCAGATAGTGATGGGAGATGAAAATGTAATAGTCATGGGGCATGGAATTCGATAGAAGGAAGAGAAGGAAAAGTAGTAGGTGTATATGAAATGGGAGTAAGGAATGAAAGGGGAAGCCGCCTGGTAGAAATTTGCACAGACCATAACTTAATCATAGCTAACACTTGGTTTAAGAATCATGAAAGAAGGTTGTTTATGTGGAAGAAGCCTGGAGACACTGGAAGATTTCAGACAGATTATATAATGATACGAGATTGAGGACCCAGGTTTTAAATTGTAAGACATTTCCAGTGGCAGATGTGGACTCTGACCACAATCTATTGGTTATGAACTGTAGATTAAAACTGAAGAAACTGCAAAAAGGTGGGAATTTAAGGAGATGTGACCTGGATAAACTGAAAGAACCAGAGGTTGTAGAGAATTTTAGAGAGAGCATTAGGGAACGATTGACAGGAACAGGGGAAAGAAATACAATAGAAAAGGAATGGGTAGCTTTGAGAGATGAAATCGTGAAGGCAGCAGAGGATCAAGTACGTAAAAAGATGAGGGCTAGTAGAAATCCTTGGGTAACAGAAGAAATATTGAATTTAATTGATGAAAGGAGAAAATATAAAAATGCAGTAAATGAAGCAGGCAAAAAGGAATACAAACATCTCTCAAAATGCAAAATGGCTAAGCATGGATGGCTAGATGACAAATGTAAGGATGCACAGGAGCCGACTCCATGGGGCCTGAGGGGGGCCCCGAGCGCCCTAAAAAATTCGTTTGGGGGGGCTCCACCTCCCCCAATAATTTAATAAAATTATTAATTATATTATGCTTTGTAAAACCACAAAATTATGTTGGAATTTTTTATTTTCCTTGTTTGATGATAGTTACCTTTTAAAATACAGTCAGAATGAATTAAAACAAATAATTATTATGGTAACAAGCAGGTTAACTGAAAATGAGTGGTGTGAATCATGATAGTGTCACAGAGCTGCGGGCACACTTAGAATTTGTCCCGGTGTGCGAATCTTCAGGTAAAGTCTGGCGCCAGCGCTGCGGCCGCGGTGACATCAAAAGGACTGCAGCTGAAGTGCCTGGAACCCTCCACCTCATGTCGCCTTGATGCATTGAGACATTATGATGCCGTGGCTATATAAAGCCCATCCTGGTGCTGCAGTCATTCAGTGTGGATAGTTTCGTTCAGTGCATGCTGCAGACGTGTTTAGTGTTCCAACTTTAGTGTCTACTGGACTATTTTATATGGCTATATTTTATTCATTTACTGTAGTCTCTTAGTGTGTTGTGAATTAAGTTTGCAATGGATAAATTTGTTACCAAAATGGTGTGCTTGGAAGTTGATGATACTGCAAGTCAACCTCCAACAGTTACTGTGTTGACAATTGCTTCATCATCTTCAATCGAGAACCATTCACAGCCGAAACCTGAACAATCCGGTAAGGGAAGATCATTTCAGAAGTCTTGGTTGATCAAATATACATGGCTAGAATATGGAGCATCTACCGAAAAAGTTTTTTGCAAAACCTGCAAAGAGTCAGATGCTAAAACTCTATTACAATTTTCTTCAAAAAAAGAAGGTGCATTTACTTCGGTAAGGTTTTCTAACTGGAAAAGGGCTTTGGAAAAATTCCATCTTCATGAAAATACTTTTATACTTAAAGAAGGTGTTCTGAAACTAAATTCTATCACTAACCGAAGTGTGGCCTCCCAACTGAATGAACAGTTACATAGTGATATGAAGAAAGGCCTTTTAGCTCTTGAGACAATTTTTACTACCGTGCAATTTCTATGCCGACAAGGACTAGCAATTAGAGGGTACAAAAATTTAAACTCAAATTTTTTTCAGTTGTTGGAACTCTGAAAGAATGACATACCTGATTTTAAAGATTGGTTAGGGCGTTCGGGGTATAAGTGGATGTCCCACGATATTCAAAATGAGATCATTGATCTACTAGGAAAGTCTGTGTTGAGAAAGGTACTGGCTTCAATTAAGAAGACTGAACATTTTTCTATTATGATTGACGACACAAGTGAATTCTTCGATTCACAAACAAGTGTCATTTTGTATTCGTACTGTCGATGATTCCTTAATCATCAACGAAGACTTTATTGGCTCATACAAGACCCTCAACACTGAATCACAAACACTGTTTAGTATTTTAAAAGACATTTTTGCTCGTCTTGATTTGTCAATGACTGACTTAAGAGGACAGTGCCTCAAATATGAGAGGTAAGTTCAAAGGACTAAAAAAGTTGGTTTTGGATATACAACCAAAAGCAAGTTATGTGCACTGCACTGCTCACAGTTTAGACATGGCAGATGTACGCAGTCTCCGCCATCTTACGTCTATGAGGGATATTATGGCTTTAGCCAAGGACTTAATAAACACCGTAAGGAAATCCAACAAAAGGATGGGACTTTTCAGAAGCCCCCTCTGCCCGACTCGATGGACTATGCGAGCTTCTAGTATCTTGAGAATATTGAACAACTCTGAAGAACTTCTAGAGTTTTTTGAAACATTTTCTGCAGAGGACAAAACAGAGGCAGGTTACAAATGCGCACACTATCTTGAGTCAATGTTACAATTCAAGACATTTCTTTTTACATCTTTATTGCCATGAACTGAGGATGCCAATGAAAAAATTCAAAGCTCTCATCTGAGTGTTGCTGATCTGGAAAAAAATATATGAGGGCTTGATTTGTATATTGTATGGAAGGCGTGATAGTTTTGAACACTTTTGGAAATTTTGTTTAAAATAAAAATCTTCAGAGGTTGATGATCCTTCGCTTCCTTGGAATCGAAGTATATCAAAGAAGTATGAAAACAACGAAGCCAGCTCACAGCACACTTTCAAAACACCAAAGGAATACTACAAAACTATTTACATTGAAGTTTGTGGAATGGTGCTATATTGCATTACTGAATGGTTTACTTCAACTGGACTGACACAAGTCATTGCTTGCTAGTAAACCGAGGTGAAACAAATTTGGAAAAATCAAGTGAGTTTTTCAAAAATGACCAAGACATTGAGAGACTGTGCTTACACTTGAATATGTTAGCCGATATTGCTAATAAAAAACAACTGGTCTTAAAAACATGCATGATGTAAGAAAGTACATTACACAAGAGCCTGCAGTTGGAGAATGTTATGTGAAGTAGTGAAGTGCATTAAGCTTTTCCAAGTAGTTCCAATCATGACAGCAACAGCAGAATGTTCATTTAGCACCCTAAGACTTCTGAAGTCAATCTCCGATCAACAGTGAGACAGAAGCGATTGAACAACTTGCTGTTCTTCATGCCCACCGAGATGTTTTGGATGAATTGGATGTCCGACCAGTCGTCAACAACTTCATATTCTGTAATCCAGTCAGGCGCTTGACATTTGCATGTTTCTAAAGACACTCTAGCCCTAATAATGGCATTTAGAGCAATATTTAAAATCTTTAGAGAATGGAGAATTAAATACATAGATAATGTTACATTTTCAGTTTCGAAATATTAGTACTAGTTTAGTACTGTATTACTATATTACTGTATTAGTTATTTTCAAATACTTGAATACTTTTAGGGTGTAAGACCCAATTAAAACCTGCTATTTACAAACTGTATTAACTTTATTAACTGTATTAAAGCATTAACTCTGAGATATATTATTCAAAGTAAGCTTAAATTAGCTATTTCACTTATTAATCAAAGTGCTATTACTGTGCAACAGCAATATTTTATATTTTATTCTTTTGATGATAGTTTAGGATTTCTTTAAATATAATTTCAGTCTTTTCAGAGCTATATATTCACTACTCTGTAATAGTGTACAAGCATGATTATTGCTGTAAATTAAATTAGCTTTTTATGAAAATAACGTGCGTGTTTAAGTTTTGTTTCTTTTTTCAAAGCCAAAAAACGTGTCAGGCTTGTCGAGTTTCCCAGAGTGTCGAATTATCGAGAGTCCAGTTTTCTGGGTTCTAATGTTGATCATATGACTCTAAAATGCCTAAAAAACTTTAAAACTCACTATTTTTCATCTAAAATTTGGAAAATATCTCAGGACAAGAACCCCCAGTATGTCGCCCCCCCCCCCCCCCCAATATTTTGTCAGTGCCTCTGTAAGGATGTTGAGGCATATATCACTAGAGGTAAGGTAAATACTGCCTACACGTAAAGAGACCTTTGGAGAAAAGATAACCACTTGTATGAACACGAGTATCATCCAAAAAGTAAGTTCCGTTTCTATTTCTATCTGCGGCAGTGCTATATTCGCATTTCTGAGCATGTGCGGCAGTTACTCTGACTCAAGAAGAAGACTTGTACGCCATTTTCAGATTGCTGCTGCCGATGTGTGCTTTGTAGTGCTTCTTTATAATGTCAGCCGTAACTGAAAATGCCACCATGTGTGAAATCAGATCTGAAATTCGTTTTCTAAATGCAAAGAAAGTTAAACCAAAGGAAATTCATTGGCAAAAATGTGAGGTTTATGGACGAAATGCTATGAGTGATTCAATGGTTAGAAGTTGGGTCAGACTGTTCAATGAAGGACGTGATCAAGTGTATGATGAAGAACGAAGTGGACGTCTGTGGTTACTGATGAACTAGTTCACACAACATCTAACTTACAGCCCGGACCTCGCTCCTAGTGACTTTCATCTCTTCTTACACCTAAAATCTGCCCTTGGTGATCAACACTTCAACAATGATGATGAGCTGAAAGAACATGTTACCACATGGTTGGATACACATGCGGCAACCTCCTATGAAGAAGGCATACAAAAACTTGTGCCACGCTAGGAGAAGTGCCTACAAAATTTCGGAAGCTATGTAGAAAAGTAGTTTAACAGTTGCAGATTTTTGTACAATAAATATTTTTTGTGTGTCTGTACACGTTTGTTTTATATATCCGAACAGAACTTACTCTGTGGACATACCTTGTACCAAGAGCTCAGATGGAAAGCCAGTTCTAAGCAAAGAAGGAAAAGCAGAAAGATGGAAGGAGTATATAGAGGCTCTATGCAAGTGTGATGTACTTGAGGGCAATATTATTGAAATGGAAGAGGATGTAAGTGAAGATGAATTGGGATATATGATACTGCGTGAAGAATTTGACAGAGCACTGAAAGATCTAAGTTGAAGCAAGGCCCTGGGAGTAAACAACATTACATTAGAACTATTGATAGCCTTGGGAGAGCTAGCCCTGACAAAACTCTACCATCTGGTGAGCAAAATGAATGAGACAGGCGAAATACCCTCAGAGTTCAAGAAGAATATAATTATTCCAATTCCAAAGAAAGAAGGTGTTGACAGGTGTGAAAATTACCGAACTATCAGTTTAATAAGTCACGTCTGCAAAATACCAACACAAATTCTTTACAGACGAATGGAAAAACTGGTAGAAGCCAACCTTGGAGAAGATCAGTTTGGATCCAATAGAAATGTTGGAACATGTGAGGCAATACTGACACCATGACATATCGTAGAAGCTAGGTTAAGAAAAGGTAAACCTATGTTTCTAGCTTTTGTAGACTTAGAGAATGTTGGACAATGTTGACTGGAATACTCTCTTTCAAATTCTGAAGGTGGCAGGGGTCAAATACAGGGAGCAAAAGGCTATTTACAATCTGTACAGAAACCAGATGGCTGTTATAAGAGTTAAGGGGTACAAAAGGGAAGCAGTGGTTGGGAAGGGAGTGAGACAGTGTTGTAGCCTATCTCCGATGTTATTCAATCTATATATTGAGCAAGCAGTAAAGGAAACAAAAGAAAAATTTGGAGTAGGAATTAAAATCCATGGAGAAGAGAGAAAAACTTTCAAGTTTGCTGATGACATTGCAAAGGACCTGGGAGAACAGTTTAAAGGAATGGACAGTGTCTTAAAAGGAGGGTATAAGATTAACATCAACAAAAGCAAAATGAGGATAATGGAATATGGTCAAATTAAATCAGGTGTTGCTGAGGGAATTAGATTAGGAAATGAGACACTGAAAGTAGTAGATGAGTTTTGCTATATGGGGAGTAAAATAACTGATGATGGTTGAAGTAGAGAGGATATAAAACGTAGACTGGCAATGGCAAGAAAAGTGTTTCTGAAGAAGAGAAATCTGTTAACATCAAGTATAGATTTAAGCATCAGGAAGTCTATTCTAAAAGTATTTGTATGGAGTGTAGCCATGTACGGATGTGAAACATGGACAATAAATACTTTAGACAAGAAGAGAACAGAAGCTTTCAGAATGTGGTGCTAACAAGGGAACCTCCCCATCGCACCCCCCTCAGATTTAGTTATAAGTTGGCACAGTGGATAGGCCTTGATAAACTGAACACAGATCAATTGAGAAAACAGGAAGAAGTTGTGTGGAACTATGAAAAAAATAAGCAAAATATACAAACTGAGTAGTCCATGGGCGACATAGGCAATATTATGGAGACCGTCATCTCACGAGCGCCGTGGTCCCGTGGTAGCGTGAGCAGCTGCAGAAGGAGCTTTTACTTTCTTTATTTTTGCATAGTTATTATCTGTCCGTTCGTTCATTGACATCTCTGTTCACTGTAATAAGTTTAGTGTCTGTGTTTTGCGACCGCATCGCAAAACCGTGCGATTAGTAGACGAAAGGACGTGCCTCTCCAATGGGAACCGAAAACATTTGATCGCAAGGTCATAGGTCAACCGATTCCTCCACAGGAAAACACATGATATATTCTATACGACACTGGTGACGGCATGTGCGTCACATGACAGGAATATGTTGTCGACCCACCTAACTTGTACACTTGGCGAATGGGTAAAAAGATTCTTCTACCTTGCCCGATTTAGGTTTTCTTGTGAATGTGATAATCACTCCCAAAAAAGTGATGAAAACATAAGAGTTTGTCACGTAAACTGAAAATAAAAAATTAAACTTTTCACTCGATGGAAGATTTGAACCAAGGACCTTTCGCTCCGCAGCTGCTCACGTTAACACGAGACCACGGCACTCCTGCGTTTTAAGTGTCCTTGATGTTGCCTATCTTCCCATGAACTACTCAGTTTGTATATTTTGCTTATTTTTTCACAGTTCTACACAACTTCTTCCTATTTTCTCAATTGATCTGTGTTCAGTTTTTCAAGGCCTATCCACTGTGCCAACTTATAACTAAATCTGAGGGGGGGGGGGGGGGGGGTGATGGGGAGGTTCCCTTGTAAGAAGACTGCTGAAGATTAGATGGGCAGATCATGTAACTAATGAGGAGGTACTGAATAGAATGGGGGAGAAGAGGAATTTGTGGCACAACTTGACTAGAAGAAGGGATCGGTTGGTAGGAAATGTTCTGAGGCATCAAGGGATCACCAACTTAGTACTGGAGGGCAGCACAGAGGGTAAAAATCGTAGAGGGAGACCAAGAGATGAATATACTATGCAGATTCAGAAGTATATAGGGTGCAGTAGTTACTTGGAGATGAAGGTTGCACAGGATAGAGTAGCATGGAGAGCTGCATCAAACCACTCTCTGGACTGAAGACCTCAACAACAACATGTATGTTCAATTACACGAATCAATTATTTTACAGAATACTAAAAAAAAAAAATGTTGTACCTTCTCATCGATTTTTGTCATATCAAAGGTAGTTGCAAGCTGGCTGCAAATTGCCACTGCATTGCTGACACAATGTCGACATCTGCATACTTGGATGTGGCTGTTGCTGCAACTACCGTTAACTCATAACGCTGCTTGCAGGCTCATAGTCGATGACTACATAATGATCTCTGATGTGCTGTTCACTGGCTGCAATAGTATTAATTAATTTTTTTTTTTTGGATCATTCATAACTGGATTGAGACCATACAATGAATTATAGTAATGAATTTAAAAATATTATACAGACTCTTGGCGATCGAGCATGACATTTTGGTTAAAGATCCATTCATATATTTTTAACCATGTTTCTTTTCTCTGTGTTTTCTCTAAAATCGGACTTTGTTATCTAGCAGCACCCAAACACATTGGTGGATCCAGATGGTCGAATTTTTGCTTAAAAGTATGGAACCTCTTCCATGCCAAGTCACCCAACAATTTTACAATGACTAAAGACACAAAATAAAACATACATTGGTTAGTAATCACAATATATTCTGAAATAAGAACACAGTTTAAAAGCACACTTACGTTATGTGATTATGAGTGCCATTTGATTACAACTCGTGAATAAAATAATGAAATAATGTAGTGTTAATAGCAGTGTGCCACATATGTCCAATCTGGACAAGACCTAGAAAACAAAAGCTGCCTCTTAATCTAATAATCTGATGATCAAAAATCTTTAAATGTTCTGTTGGTTGCAGACAATATTTATACAGCTGTGGACTATATTTATGGCTTAAATTCTTTCTTTTTCTTTTATTTACAATTACGTTTTCTGCTTAGAAAAGCTCAGCATGCAAATGTGCCTTTAAACTGCCCCCTGTGTTGTGAGGTGAAAGGACACGCCTACAGCCGAGCAACTCACTCTAAAGCACATTGCATATTATTCTATAAATACACATACATATCATATACAACATACATATCATAACATAATATTTACACAAAACAGATTTCTGATGTTTGAATGTGGTGGGAGTGCCTACAACAGTTTTATGTTGGTATTGTGCCTACCATGCATGCGCAGTCACGTACAGTTCAGTACTAGCATGGCTGTTGCAAAGCGAGTTCATCACATGACCCACAATTTATACTCAGTCCATGTGTTCATGTGCATAAGACATCACAGAGACAACATTTATCATCATGGATTTCACAAATGTGGATTAACATTTAAAACAGATACAAAGTCCTAAAGTTACAACTCTCATTAACATGAAATTACTGTTTCTTATTGCTGATAGTCTCTTTCACACAGTATTGCATTTAAAATGTCTTTTTGTTTCAGATGTAACATCTTTTCATGACGTGTTGTTGTCCACAGTTCCATGAACCAAAAACATATGATAACTTTATAAAGGTGAACATTGTTTATGGCAGTAAAATGTCACAATTCACAGTTTTGATACAGATGCATGTATGTGATAACTTGTAGCACTGTTTATATTTTTGCACTTGTTACACTGTTTATTTAGACTGATGTCACTATTTTTTTTTGCCCTTGGTCGTACATTGCCTGATAGAGACTTGTGGATTCCAATTCCACAGCATAAGTTCGTGAAGGCATGGAAGCAGGACCCCGAACAGCACGATGTTGGCGTCGATCCTCGTTTAGACCTGGTAAGAGTGTCCATCATTTCCGAGAACATTTTGCTCCCTGAGGACCAGTCCAAAATTCCTCCACCCATTGAGTGGTCTTCCTCATTTTGGAACAAAGTGACCATAGGTGCAGTAGGGAACCAGTTCTTGCTATTCAGATTTGCAGAGATACAGAGATGCAGTACAGTAAATGTCTTTGTAAACAAATTTGAAACATAAATAGTTCATCATGTCTATATACATAGTATTATGTCATGAATAGTCTTTTACAATTATGTGTGTTTGCACACCAGTTTCCTCATAGTCACAAGTTCAGCGACATATAGTATATATCCAAAAATAGTTTCTGGTTATGTAAGTTTCATAACTTTTCCCAGATGGACACATGTAACAAGTACAGATAACATATACAGGTGAGCATATATCATTTAGCTTTACCTAAATATAGATAAATACATAGAAACATTTTACGTATAGTTTTTTTACATAGGTGCAAATACATACAAACATATTACATATTGGCTTTACAAAAACATAGAGACATATTTCTCTTGTCTTCACACAAGTATGATTGGTCACATAGAAATATTTTTCATATAGCATTACATAATTTTATAATATTTACAGTATTCACAATCATTACAAGTTTACATCTATGTTTTGCTTTCGCAAATGATGTCACCTGAAATAGAGGAGGATTAGACATGACATCCCACGCCAGCAATGAGACCAAGTGCACAACTGCAAATAAACAAATAACAAAAGCAATGAACTAACATCAAACACAAAAAATACTCATGACATGAGTGTAAGTGTGCAGTGTAAGCATGGCCTTAGCTACTCATAACTGTTTGTGTTCAATGGTGAGATGTGAATCCAATCAATTTCAAGGTGAAAGTGTAAGGGTTTAGAATGATTAAGTATTCACGTCAATCAGTTGTTTGTAGTCAAAGACTGACGGTGCAGATAGTCAATCTCATAGGCAGAAAATATATCTTCTTCATACCTGTATAAAAGTTAATATAAAACTTTCTTTAAAATTTTAAGTGGCTGCTGTAAGTATTCTGTGAAGAGGAATCAAATTGTACGTAATGAGATGAATAAGTCACATTATCACATATCCTTCTGCTGTGACAAGAACAGCTGAAATAAAACTCTTATACTGCATAGCTTCTCTGTAGAAGTACTGTGAGGTACGTGTATTGATAACTGAATCTTATACCCTGTACAATATTTATCATGCTTCAGAGTGCTGGCACTCAGGTCAATTGAAATTTCACTGCCCTTATCTGTAAGTATACATTTATGTTGGGAGAGGTCAATAGTGCTGTCCTCGCACAGTACATCTAAACATAAGATGCAATTAGTGACCAGTTTTGGACGATGAGGAATGACCATTGTACGATTCCATTACCTACCTTGACTGTCACAAATACCTATTTCTTAACCCTAGAAGACTTATTGCCTACTGCAGTTAAAATTTTACAGTTGTGGACAGGATACTGTGGTACGGGTTCAAACTCACACACTTTGTTGTAAAAATCATAGGACAAGACACTAACTGCCACTCCTGTCCAGAATAATGGTAGTGGGAATACCACCCACAACACCAGTAGTTGAGGACAAAACAATTTCATTGGATGATGAATGACATTGTATGTTATCTTGTAACAGTTCATCAGACAAGTTTTCATCATGATTATACCTCATAAATAATAATGGTTGCTATATACAACTGTCAGGTACATGATCATTGTGCTGTTGCAAAGTGGGTGTGTCAAATAATAAATTTAAATCGAAGTCCCCCCCCCCCCCCCCCAATTCTTCCACAGCCGCGACCTGGGGCACAGTAGTGACTGTTTTTAATTTTATATCATCACATTTGTAGTGGATGCAGGCACAGATGGAGGTGGAATATCACTAGTTACTT
Organism: Schistocerca nitens; assembly: GCF_023898315.1. NCBI lineage: Eukaryota > Metazoa > Arthropoda > Insecta > Orthoptera > Acrididae > Schistocerca > Schistocerca nitens. The sequence continues at coordinate 851,938,232 of NC_064617.1, forward strand.
CGATTATATGTACATTTGGGTATTGTTTATTCCAGTCTCTGCACTGAAGCGGTTGTTGCATTTTCATGTTTTGACTCACCTCACATGTTTGTAAATGCATTCCAGTTCTGAGTTTGCATTTGTGGCAGTGGCAATTGCCACCAGCCTGTATTATTGTTTTGCTACGGTAGTGTCACAGTGTTTTTACACTGGGCAACGTAGTTGTTGTAACTCCCTGTCCGTTGCTGGTTTGGTGGGGGCTGATAGTTATTTTTGCGTCTCTTAAATTTTTTTTACCATTTTTATAATCATTATTACCATCGTAGTAGTAGTAGTTGTTGTTGCTGCTGTTGCGCTGTCTCATATTTGGATTACTGCCAGTAGAATAAGAAGTGTTATAATTGCTGTGTTGAGCATGTAGGTTATGTTATGTATATACATTTGCCATTTGAAGCGGTTGATTCTGTTGGTTTGCATGTCCGACGGCAGCCGGCGCGCCGGAATTGGGTTGGCTACCCTGCGTGTTTTGCACGGTCGCTCCCTTATCTGCGGCGACCGTGGTGGGTAGGAGTAGGTCCCTCTGCTGGCGACGATTTCAACTAAACCAGTTCTTGTGTGAACATCGTGGTGAGCGCACTGGGTGCAGCTGCCATCTCCAAGATGTGTGTACTAATAGAGATGGAGAACAAGTGATGACTGTACTTATTGAAATAAAGACTTCCATCCTCTTTTCCTGCCAATTCACAGGAGGTGACTTACGTTAGTACAAGTGCAATTTATTATTATTATTATTATTTGACGCGATTTTGATAGGTTAGCAATGAAAAAAAAAAAAAGTGAGTGGGAATGTGGGCTATTTCGTATGAGTGATAGATTATGATGTTAGAATTTGAGGTTGGGACAGATTTTTGTTGTGGGTGTAAAGGAAATGGTTTTTTGACCGCGGAAATCGGACATCTTGATGGCTTAGGTTAGTGGACGTAGCCTAATTGGTCTATTTTCCCGCCAAAATTCAAAATTCCCGCCATTTTTTCTGAATGTTACGTTAGTGGATGTAGCACAATTGGCCTATTTTCCTGCCAAAAGCCTCCATCTCGGATGATGTCATGCACTGTTGCCAAGTCTACATGCCGCCATCTTGAATAAATTTGGCAACAATGCAGCGTGTCGTTGTACATAGGTTGCCCCACTACTGCTGTATGGAACACTGGTCCTTGTAAGGCCAGTATTACACTATCAAATTTCTTTGTCAAAGATATTTTATGGTGTAATAGGGAACTTTGTCAAATGTCGTCCAATATTTGATCAAATATATGGCCTCGCTGTAGATTTGTTCAAAGAAGTCGCTTGTCTTCTGTTCACTGTAATGTGACATGTTACCAAATGGAGCGCTAGCATCGCTGCAGCGTTCTGTTGTCTGTAGTGTTTTCATAAACAGTGCCGGTAAATACAATTGGTGTGTGCCGACAACTACAAAATTAATAGAGATGTATGAAGCTGATGAGGCGCTTTACAATGTGAGGCACCATGAATACAAAAATAGATTAAGAAGATTGGAGACCTAACCTAACCTAACCTAACCCTCTCCTGTAGCAAGGAATCGGAGTGTTACAGTGAGCCTGTCTTCTGCAGACGTAGCAGTTCTTAAGTGAATATTGTGCCTTGTGATATGAGGATACACTTCATTGAGCACATACAGATATGTATGCTCATCCATTCTTAAGTAATTGATGTACGACTTGACATCCTCCACTATGAGCTCACATAACAAGTTTTGTTGAATGCTTTTATCGTGTCGTCATAAAACACACGGTTTCACCCAGGTATGTTTCCTTTTTTCCCCCCGCTTCTCTTCCGCATGTGCACACAGTGCAATTGTAGTACATGCAACTGCTGCGGTTAATAACAAATTGTTGTTGTCAGCCATCTTGAACTTTGACGAAAAATATGATGACAGTGTAATACCCCTTCTAGCACTACGTCAAAGATCTTTGCCAAATATAGTAGACGGAATATTTGATCACATATTTGATCAAATCTTTGCCAGAGAAATTTGACAGTGTAGTACCGGCCTAAAGCGTATCAACAGAATTGAGCACTGAGAGAAAATACTCTGCGTCGTTGTCTGGGATGTGCATAAGTTTTTCTTTGATATTAAATGGCAGTCTTGTCTTCAATGCATGCTTCGCAACTGGCTCATCAAGGAAATGTCCCATATTTAAATATTTCTCAAAATACCAGCACAAATTTCCGTGCTTAGGACTGAATGGTTCAGGATATACAATCTGCCTGCGAACTCGTTCCTGGACAGATTGTGACCAAAATTTAGATAAAAAGGCTCTCTCAAACTGTTCGTACGTGACGCATCTGTCAGCTTCATTATACACCCATAGAGGTGCGTCGCCTTGGATATAACTGACAACATAAGATATCCTCTTGTGCTCACTCCATGTATGAGGAAATGCATTTCTGAAGGCTTTAAGAAAGATGACAGAATGTACGGTTCTTTTTTCAGCTAAAAATGGCTGAAATTGTCTGTTTCTAATTAGGCTCTCCTCTAGAATTATAGTAATGTTTAGTTTCAGAATGATTACTGTAAGTTTCAGCCGGCAAATGACAAGGAAAATGTTGTTGATAATTATCACAACTGCTGTGCAGTGTGTCATGTCGAGGTGCGTACTGTTGTTGTTGTGAGTACGTAGCGTGCGGTGTGTATGCGACACAAATGTATTTTTATTTATCACCAAACTGTGTGTTTTAGTTGCTATTACTGTCATTGCACACTGGTTGTACATAATTGTCAAGCTGTTTAGATTGCACTGTGGCAGATTGTGCTGCTTGACTGATTAAGTGTTTGTTGTTATTTATAAATTACGCGACAGTGTTGTGACAACAGCAGGCAATTTTTCTTGTAACCACTCGTCTAAATATTCATCTATTTGCTCTATCCAGCTATGAAATTCTCTACTGATGCATGAGAAATGGCTGTCAGTGCGTAGTTTTACTTTATCAGAAATCTGTTTGTCAGTTGTTTCAACCTTGATGAATTCTTCTTGGGTTATCAGTAATGAGTTTCATACCCATCATCTTCTGGTGGCTTCGCCAGAAGATAATGGGTACGAAACTCATTGAAACGTTGCGACAAGACAACGCCACCGCTTGGCTGATAACCCAAGAAGAATTCATCAGTGGGATACGCCGAGAAAGACTGAAATCGCACATGTGTCAACCTTGTTTTCGACATTGGCAATACATGTTTTTATATCATCATGCACTGCCGTATAAGATTTAATCTGAGTAACTACAGACTCGCATGTTTTACTGAGATTGTTTACTTGTGCTTGGATATCTGTCACATCTTTATTTGTGTTTTCTTGTTGTAATGGAAGCTCTGCAAATTTTGTGTTGAGGTTGGACACTTGTCCAGTCAATCTGTTATTTATCTCCTCAACACGGCTACACATAGTGTCGTTTGACATTTTAAGTGAAGCTAGACCTGATGTATTTTCATAATGTTGTGTTTTCATCTCATCATGAGCTGTTTTCAAAGTGTTGTCAATGTCCTGTTTATGTTTTGCAATCTGTTTCATTATAGCATCGAACATACTGGCAATACTAGTGATGTGCAACTGTTCATCCCCCCGCCACGTCATTAGACATGACGTCAGACACCAAAATTGGTTCAGAACTAGACTTAGGCATATTACTGGTAGATGGTCTACTTTCTAAATTTATGTCACCAGAATAGTCAATAATATGTCGTTCATTAGTATTCATGTCAACCGTAATGTCACTTTCATTATTTAATGGCATGTCAGAGTCAGATTGCATCTGTGTTTGCAGTATCTGGTTCTCTATCTTTGCTAATTGTTTTCTGGTCAGTACCATGCCACACGTAATGCATGACACAATAAAAATTTAAACTCGTATATGTAATCAGAATAAATGTAAAAATTAATCTCGCTGTGTGACAATGTCTGAACAAGAAAATTAATTGTCGAAAGTAATGGTGGAATTTTGAATACTAATTGCTGCATGCCATATTACGTCACACAGAACTAAAAGTCGGCTATATTGTGAACTGATAAAACTGTATTGTTGCACTGTATGAATAATGAAAATAATTTTGGAAACCGCAATGTAGCTTAAAATCACTGCTATGGAAACGGGAAATTGTGATAGATCTACCAAGCCAATCAAGATAATGCAAAGCGCTTGGGCAAGATAGCTTATGTAAAGATGCGGTGCCTTACTTTGTGTATCCGCAATTGCAGTATAATTTCAGTTGTTGGCACAGAATCCAGTAATTTGTCTTACTTCAATGTGTTCCCGTCACGTATCCCATATGTTGTTTTTAATAAACATGTAACAAAAAGGAAGATAATATATTACATATAACAATGCATCCAGACACGAAGTCGCCAATTTAATTAATCTTGTTTTCGTAACTGGATCGAGACCATACAATGATTTATAGTAATGCATTTTAAAAAAATATATACAAACTCTCAGTGTTTGAGCATGGCATTTTTGTTAAAGTTCTGTTCATGTACTTTTAACCGTGTTTCTTCTCTCTGTGTTTTTTCTAAAATTTATCAAACAGCACCTGAAGATGTTGGTGGATTGAGCTGGACGACTTTTTGCTTAAAAGTACAGAACCTTTTGCCATGTCGAATCACCCAACAATCTTACAATGACTAAAGACACAAAATAAAACACACAATAGTTAGTAATTACAGTATATTCTGAAAGAAAAGCACAATTTAAAAGTACACTTACATTATTAGATTAGATTGGATTAATACTTGTTCCATAGATCATGAATACGACACTTCATAATGATGTGGAACGTGTCGGATAGTAAAAGATGTCTGTACAAGATATTACATTACACAAAATATTGCATGACACTAATGTTTAAGTTTTTTTTTTTTTTTTTGGCCCCTTAATTTATATCAAAAAATTCTGCCAATGAGTAGAAGGAGTTGTCATCTAGAAATTCTTTTAACTTATTTTTAAATGTTAGTTGGCTATCTGTCAGGCTTTTGATGCTGTTTGGTAGGTGACCAAAGACTTTTGTGGCAGCATAATTTACCCCTTTCTGTGCCAAAGTCAGATTTAACCCTGCATAGTGAAGATCATCCTTTCTCCTAGTGTTATAGCTATGCACACTGCTATTGCTTTTGAACTGGGCTGGATTATTAACAACAAATTTCATAAGTGAATATATATACTGTGAGGATCCCTAGATCCTTAAATAGATGTCTGCAGAATGACTGTGGGTGGGCTCCAGCAATTATTCTGATTACACGTTTTTGAGCAATGAATACTTTTCTACTCAACGATGAATTACCCCAGAATATGATGCCATACGAAAGCAGTGAATGAAAGTAGGCATAGTAAGCTAATTTACTGAGATTCTTATCACCAAAATTTGCAATAACCCTAATAGCATACATAGCTGAACTCAGACATTTCAGCAGACCATCAATGTGTTGCTTCCAGTTTAACGGAACTGTATATACTGTGTTTTATCAAAATTTAAAGAGAGTCCATTTGCTGAGAACCACTGAATAATTTTGTGAAAAACATCATTTACAATTACATCACTTAGTTCTTGGTTTTTGGATGTTATTACTATACTTGTATCATCAGCAAAAAGAACTAACTTTGCATCTTCATCAATGTGGAATGGTAAGTCATTAATGTACATCAAGAACAGTAAAGGACCTAAGACCAAACCCTGTGGGACCCCGTACTTGATAGCCCCCCAGTTTGAGGAATCAGCTGTTGTTTTAACATTACGTGAACCACTTATTTCAACTTTCTGCATTCTTCCAGTTAAGTATGAATTAAACCATTTGTGCACTGCCCCCCTCAAACCATAATGATTTAGCTTATCTAAAAGAATTCCATGATTTACACAATCAAAGGCCTTTGAGATATGACAAAAAATACCAATGGGTTATGTCCGGTTATTTGGAGCATTTAATATTTGATCAGTGAAAGCGTATATAGCATTTTCTGTTGAAAAGCCTTTCTGAAAACTGAACTGACATTTTGTTAGTACTTTATTGTTACAAATATGGGAGGCTACTCTTGAATACATTACTTTCTCAAAAATTTTTGATAGAGCTGTCAGAAGAGAGATTGGGCGGTAGTTGTTCACATCCGACGTATCCCCCTTTTTATGCAATGGTTTTACAATGGCATATTTCAGTCTATCGGGGAAAACACCCTGCTCCAAAGAGCTATTACATACGTGGCTGAGAATCCTACTTATCTGTGGGGAACAAGCTTTAAGTACCTTGCTGGAAATGCCATCAATTCCGTAAGAGCTTTTACTTTTCAGTGAGTTTATTATTTTACTGATTTCAGAGGGAGAGGTTGGTGGAATTACAGTTGTTTCAAACTGCACAGGTATGGCCTCTTCTATTAGTAGCCTTGCCTCTTCTAGTGAAGATCTAGATCCTATTTTCTCCACAACATTTAAAAAATGATTATTGAAAATATTTTCAATTTCTGATTGTTTGTTAGTACACTTGTCATTCAGTTTTATGGCACTAAAGTCTGCCTGTGCTCTTGGTTGCCCTGTTTCCCTTTCAATAATATTCCAAATTGCTTTAATTTTATTATCAGAGTTACTGATCTCAGACATGATACACATGCTTCTGGACTTCTTAATAACTTTTCTTAGTACCGCACAATAGTTTTTATAATATTGAACAATTTCGGGGTCGGTACTCCCTCTTGCTGTTAGATACAGTTCTCTTTTACGGTTGCAAGATATTCTTATTCCTTTAGTTAGCCATGGTTTTTTATATGTTTTCTTGGAATTATGTTTAACTATTTTCTTGGGAAAACAATTTTCAAATACCCTTAAAAATGTATCGTGAAATAAGTTATATTTCAAGTTTGCATCAGGTTCCTTATACACTTCATCCCAGTCTAGTTGCTGTAGGCTTTCCCTAAAGTTTGCAATATTTATATTGTTAATTGAATGCACTGCTTTGAAAGTCTGATTTGATATACTGCATGGAGCTATGTCATGTACTGTAACTAGCTGTGCACCATGATCTGAAAGACAATTCTCAACAGGATAAGCATTTATGTCCTTAAACTTATCTTGGTCTATAAAAAAGTTATCTATTAATGTAATGCTGTTCTTTGTTATCCGAGTAGGAAAATCAATGACGGAGCTCAAATTGAAAGAACTGAGTAATACTACAAGGTCATTCTTCCTATTACACTCTTTCAGGGAGTCAACATTGAAATCCCCACAAATGATAATTTGCTTCCCCCTGTCTGACAGATAGCACAACAAAGCATCCAAGTTTTCTAGAAATAGCTGGAAGTTCCCTGAGGGGGACCTATACACTGTTACAATTATGAAAGTGCCATCATTTAGTTTAAGTTCAGTGGCACATGCTTCCATATGTTGCTCTACACAACATTTTTTAGTTTCTAAATTTTTTACACTGTGGAAGCTTTTGACATATATGGCAACTCCTCCTCTCATCATATTATCTCTACTTACATGTGCAGCTAATTTGTACCCATTGATGCTAACCTTTTGCATATCAGTGACAATGTGATGCTCATACAGGCATAGCACATCTATTACATTCTCAGTTTCTATATCTTCTAAACAAAGCAGAAGCTCATCAATTTTATTCTTCAATCCCCCAATATTTTGATGAAATATACTAACATTATTTTTCACTTTACTTTTGTGAGTATGTGATTATGAGTGCTGTTTGGTTGCAACTCGTGAATAAAATAATGAAATAATGTAGTATTAATGATGGCGTGCCTCATACGTCCAATCTGGACACCACCTAGAAAACAATAGCTGCCTCGTAATCTAATAATCTGATGATAAAAAATCTTCAAATGTTTCCAGTGGTTGCAGACAATATTTATACAAAAAATGATTCAAATGGCTCTGAGCACTATGGGACTTAACATCTATGGTCATCAGTCCCCTAGAACTTAGAACTACTTAAACCTAACAAAACTAAAAACATCACACAACACCCAGTCGTCAGGAAGCAGAGAAAAATATTTATACAGCCATGGACTATATCTATGGCTTAAATTCTTTCTTTTTTTATTTACAATTATGTTTCCTGCTAAGAAAAGCTCAGCTTGCAAATCTGCCTTTAAATAATGTTGGGGATCTTCTTCACAAAAGCCTCCTGTAATGTTATATGTGTCACACATATTTGTCTTGTCTTGTACTTACAGTGTAAGTATGTCACTGTAGCTTGGTGCTGTGTGTTTTGTATATCTGCAAGAGATTATTCCTTTTTTCATGGAAATTGATTTTCACACAACCAAATAACATTTTATGACTGAAATTTTTTAATAACATAGATGAAAATGTGACACAGTTTGTTCATTCAGCTCTTTGGTCTCTGTTGTTGATGTGTAGTTGTCAGGGCAACAAATACAATCTTCTTGATATTATGTTGAAAACTTTGAAATTTATCCAGTAAACTGCAATCTCCTCAGCATCACTGCTTCGTTTCACTGGCTGTTCACCACATAATGTTATAAATTCAAATAACGGTGAACTTCAGCTGCTGCTTGCTCTTGGTATTTTTTGCCATCTTGTATCTGTCACTCATCTGTGTATTATTTTTGATTATGTATATGATTGCAACATCAAATAGGAGTAATGCAGGAGTAGGTTTAATAATGAATAAAAAAGTAGGAGTGCGGTTAAGCTACTACAAACAGCATAGTGAACGCATTATTGTGGCCAAGATAGACACGAAGCCCATGCCTACTACAGTAGTACAAGTTTATATGCCAACCAGCTCTGCAGATGATGAAGAAATCTATGAAATGTATAATGAGATAAAAGAAATTATGCAGATAGTGAAAGGAGGCGAAAATTTAATAGTCATGGGTGACTGGAATTCGAGAGTAGGAAAAGGGAGAGAAGGACACATAGTAGGTGAATATGGATTGGGGGTAAGAAATGAAAGAGGAAGCCGCCTTGTAGAATTTTGCACAGAACATCACTTAATCATAGCTAACACTTGGTTCAAGAATTGTGAAAGAAGGTTGTATACATGGAAGAAGCCTGGAGATACTAGAAGGATTCAGATAGATTATATAATGGTAAGACAGAGATTTAGGAACCAGGTTTTAAATTGTAAGACATTTCCAGGGGCAGATGTGGACTCTGACCACAATCTATTGGTTATGAACTGTAGATTAAAACTGAAGAAACTGCAAATAGGTGGGAATTTAAGGAGATGGGACCTGGATAAACTGACTAAACCAGAGGTTGTACAGAGTTTCAGGGAGAGCATAAGGGAACAATTGACAGGAATGGGAGAAAGAAGTACAGTAGAAGAAGAATGGGAAGCTTTGAGGGATGAAGTAGTGAAGGCAGCGGAGGATCAAGTAGGTAAAAAGACAAGGACTAGTAGAAATCCGTGGGTAACAGAAGAAATATTGAATTTAATTAATGAAAGGAGAAAATATAAAAATGCAGTAAATAAAGCAGGCAAAAAGGAAAACAAACATCTCAAAAATGCAAAATGGAAGTGCAAAATGGCTAGGCAGGGATGGCTAGAGGACAAATGTAAGGATGTAGAGGGTTATATCACTAGGGGTAAGATAGATACTGCCTACAGGAAAATTAAAGAGACCTTTAGAGAAAAGAGAACCACTTGCATGAATATCAAGAGCTCAGATGGAAACCCAGTTCTAAGCAAAGAAGGGAAAGCAGAAAGGTGGAAGGAGTATGTAGAGGGTCTATACAAGGGCGATGTACTTGAGGACAATATTATGTAAATGGAAGAGGATGTAGATGAAGATGAAATGGGAGATACAATACTGCGTGAAGAGTTTGACAGAGCACTGAAATACCTGAGTCGAAACAAGGCCCCGGGAGTAGACAACAATCCATTAGAATTACTGATGGCCTTGGGAGAGCCAGTCCTGACAAAACTCTACCATCTGGTGAGTAAGATGTATGAGAAATACGAAATATCCTCAGAGTTCAAGAAGAATATAATAATTCCAATCCCAAGGAAAGCAGGTGTTCATAGATGTGAAAATTGCCGAACTATCAGTTTAATAAGTCACAGCTGCAAAATACTAACGCGAATTCTTTACAGGTGAATGGAAAAACTGGTAGAAGCCGACCTCGGGGAAGATCAGTTTGGATTCCGTAGAAATGTTGGAACACGTGAGGCAGTGACATTACGACTTATCTTAGAACAAAGATTAAGGAAAGGCAAACCTATGTTTCTAGCATTTGTAGACTTAGTGAAAGCTTTTGACAATGTTGACTGGAATACTCTCTTTCAAATTCTAAAGATGACAGGGGTAAAATACAGGGAGCGAAAGGCTATTTACAATTTGTATAGAAACCAGATGGAAGTTATAAGAGTCGAGGGGCATGAAAGGGAAGCAGTGGTTGGGAAGGAAGTGAGACGGGGTTGTAGCCTCTCCCTGATGTTATTCAATCTGTATATTGAGCAAGCAGTAAGGGAAACAAAAGAAAAATTTGGAGTAGGAATTAAAATCCATGGAGAAGAAATGAAAACTTTGAGGTTTGCCGATGACATTGTAATTCTGTCAGAGACAGCAAAGGACTTGGAAGAGCAGTTGAACGGAATGGATAGTGTATTGAAATGAGGGTATAAGATGAACATCAACAAAAGCAAAATGACGATAATGGAATGTAGTCGAATTAAGTCCAGTGATGCTGAGGGAATTAGATTATGAAATGAGACACTTAAAGTAGTAAACGAGCTTTGCTATTTGGGGAGCAAAATAACTGATGATGGTCAAAGTAGAGAGGATATAAAATGTAGACTGGCAATGGCAAGGAAAGCGTTTTTGAAGAAGAGAAATTTGTTAACATTGAGTATAGATTTAAGTGTCAGGAAGTCGTTACTGAAAGTATTTGTATGGAAGTGAAACATGGATGATAAATAGTTCAGACAAGAAGAGAATAGAAGCTTTCGAAATGTGGTGCTACAGAAGAATGCTTAAGATTAGATGGGTAGATCACATAACTAATGAGGAGGTATTGAAGATAATTGGGGAGAAGAGGAGTTTGTGGCACAACTTGACAAGAAGAAGGGACCGGTTGGTAGGACGTGTTCTGAGGCATCAAGGGATCACATATTTAGCATTGGAGGGCAGCGTGTAGGGTAAAAATCATAGAGGGAGACCAAGAGATGAATACACTAAGCAGATTCAGAAGGATGTAGGCTGCAGTAGGTACAGGGAGATGAAGAAGCTCACACAGGATGGGGTAGCGTGGAGAGCTACATCAAACCAGTCTCAGGACTGAAGACCACAACAACAACAAACAACATATGATTGCCTTTATGAATTGTTCTCATGATGCATCTACTCTGTTCGAACTTTCTCTTCTTCTGAACTCTGATCCTTTGCAGGGTGATGCTGAAATGTAAGATCATGATGACTATTTGGTGCTACAAAATAAACTTAGAAAACTAAGTTGCGCTTCTCTATATTTTAAATTCTTCCTGTCTCACAATGACAGATCCCCTTAATTACAACTCAAAATAGTGTAAACCTTCAACATGTAATCTTATCCTCCCACACATCACTATTAAAATTCTCTGTCTATAAAAGTTTTGAAAGCTTCAAGAGGCATAATATATACAAAGGAAGAACTTTTTACTTATCTTCATTTTCTCTTCTTGTTGTTCTTGGCTCCACTTATTGTGTCTAGGGCTACATTTTTGCATCTGAAATTTTGATTTATAATGTTGTGGGTTCCTGATAACTGAATAAGTAATGAAGATTTGCCTGTTGCTGTGAATATCTTTTTATTTTATCCCATTCCTTTATATTACACCGACTTTACAATTCCATTTCAGAACATGAATTCACATTACTATTGACAAGATTAGAAATTCGTCTACTTCCATCAGGGACATGCCCACTACTACCAACATTCTGTGATATTCACAATATTCCAAAGAGTTTGCAAAGCAAAAGAGTTTACAAACTTTCCCCACAAAAGAAGGATCTTCGCTAAAATATATATTTATTTTGTAAATGAGTCCAGAAATAAATTTAATAATTGGCACACTTAATAATATAAATTTTAAGTATACCAGAAATTTCGCAATTTCAAATATTTTTTAAAAGAAGAGTAATTTTGACTGTTAGTGAATATCGATTGTAACACATTAATTTCTTTTTGTACATTTTTGCCTGAAACATAACACATCATTTACAAAATCATGTGAAGTTCGTTCAGGTAGCAGCCGAGATGATGTTCACCTATACGAGATTCGAGATTAGTCAAGGTATCAGCTACTTCTATGAAAAAAAGTAATGTCAGACAAGGGTGTCCATTACAACCACTATATTATGTGTGTGACCCATAGGCCATACATTGAAGTTCCATATTTTTATATCAAAAAATAATTCATTTATTTTGGTTTCCCATTGACACTGTTGGTGGCCATCTTACTCCAAGCCGTCCATGACACTGCCAACTCAGAATGTCAAAGTGTATCTATATCCTTTTGCAGCAAGTGAGTGGCACTCATCTCCTGATGACTCACCGCTGCTCTTGTTACTACTCACATACCCTCTGCACAGACACACACCAGGGTGCACAGTATCTGTTCCTTTTTTCCTACACTGCTTGAAATATATCAGGTATGGTGATCATCTTTAGCAATAGTGGATCAGGGTACTTGATAAAGGGACTCTACAGTAATTTGGCATGTGACAGCTCCACATGGTAATTTCACCCCCTCCAATCAGTCAATCCTTTGAGCATTGCTACAGTGACATCATTGGGCCTTTGCCAGCATCAGAAGGGTGCCAGTATTGTCCGGCAGTGATTGACCATTTCTATCATTTGTCTGAAACCTGTCACATGAATTCCATGAGGACACTGGACACACCTAGTCTTCCACTGTTATCGCCCATGCCTCCAAGTGAACCTCAAGTCACAACTCGTTTTGGGCACCGCATACATGGTTCTATTTCAAATACCATTGACACTTGGGAAGGGGAGTGGAGGGGGAGGTGAGTGTGTGTGGAAGAGGGGGGGGGGGGGGTCGACTGATGGGGACAGTGAATTATCTGCTATGTATTTCCTATGCGCAGTGTAAGCTAGCTGAATCTTCATGCTACCTCTGAGCTTTGGTATGGATATAGACACTCTTAGCAGTCTCATGATTACTCATTGTCATAATCTGTTATGTTGTGTGTTTAAATAAACTGCACTTTCACACAACATATCTTATATAAATAGTGTTTGAAAATGTAAAATCCATTTTTTAAGTTTCATTCACTGTAATCTCTCATTTTGTAAGAGGTAATACAGTAAAACTTCATTTACACATTAAAAACAACAACAACAACATACGTGTGAAAAATGTATATATGAAATATAGCATCATACTATCAAATTAATTGGTAAACACAAATGAAAAATCCAGTAACTAAAAAGCTACATTCTACAAAACGTTATACAGGCTTACTAGGCACCCTACTTAACAAAGATATAAAGAAAAATGTAAACCTCTACACAGAAGAAAACTTCATTTCGAAAAAAAGTCCATAATTTTTGCTTGTTTTTTCTTTGATGCAGCAATAGGGTACTCACTACCCTCAAAATGGTATAACTCTCTCATTATTTTGTCAGAAACATTGTGGCACGTCACAAATTGTTTAATTATTTCTAATACATTTACTGCATCGTTAAACATCATGGAGGAATGCTGAGGCTCTTCTCTATCATCCTCATTGTCAGTTTCTTCCTCGTCCAGGTCCTGCGATGCAAGGTATACAACAAAATTTGCTACGGGAGCTGCAAGTCGAGGACGTAAAATCATGTGAAAATCCCTTTGGGAATGGATGAGTGTACATTTCATTATATGTGGCTCCTCATATTGTGAAGCTGAACACACTCCTCAGAAATGCTACGTCTGCAAAAGACAGACTTACTGTAATTGTGCAATTTCTAACTACTCTAGTTTACAGTACCGGTATAGCGCTATAATGCTGCTGTGCACACTGCTCTAATGCTGCTCTGCACACTGCCGAAAATAATACCAGAAACATATGAAGCTATTTACACTACACTGAAGGAGGAATATGTGAAGGCAAATAAATTTAATATGTGCTGCAGTCATGAAACATTTTTATTTCCACAGAAGTTTTAGATTTTCTCCTTTATATTCTTGAGGGTATATCATAGCTGTACTTCATGGCTAATAGCATCTGCAATTTTTTATAGCTCTCACTTTTTATATTCAGGATGTTGTAACTTATACAGTGCTTCATCTGCCTCAAATATTTCTATTAATTTCGTTATATGTGCGATGCGCCATGTAAATTTGGGAGTCATATTGATAAACATTGTGTGTCAGACAGTGCAGTGATGCTAGCACTCCAAGCAGGTGATGTCTCCATGGAGTAAACATAATATTAACACTTCCTTTGATCAAAGAAAATTTGAACAATGCCTAACTCTGACCAAGTTCCATTTTACACTATCAAATTTTATTATAGTCTAATATTGGCCTTACCACTCCAATTTCTGGAAACCCACTGTGATACACTGCATCATAATTTGTGCACAATGTGGATATTTTGCTGGGACATGAAGGAAAAAAGAAACCACATACGTAGAAAACAAATAAATGAAGTTTTACTGTAATATACTGGAGTGAAGATGTCAATTACAGTAAAAAATAAGAATACTAAGAATGGATATGTGAAAAACCGTAGAAAAATTGAATGTATACCTCTTTTCGGACGTGTTTGACAACTTGCACTAGAGTCCCAATAGGTATTATCATCATCGTTAAAGTCAACATGACATTTGATGTTCTTATTTGATAGTTTGACAGATGTTGGTTCAGATAATTAAGGGAATAAGTGCAGTGGAAGTAAATAAGACCCTGGAAATAGAAAAAGTTTGAAAATACTGATATTTAATTAAATACAAGAACAGATATTACAAAAGGAGTATCTAAAATCTAAATATCACCTAAAATCTGATCTAGGATGCACATTACGTACTGGACAGGTGGTACAATCTGCATTAATTATTCCATAATAATTAAACATCATTCTCTCAGATTAAAGACTTAAACAATGCAGAAGTTTAGCATGATATGTTAAAAATTTGTAACTTCAAAATGTGTAACTGCTCCAACTCAAATATCTCATAAGGTTTAGACCCAAAATTTATTCAAGCAAGCCTGATTTTCTCTGGAAAACATTAGTACAGTCTGGCTTGTGTGAAATGAAAAATAAATTTTTGTTACATACAACATAAGCGAGAGGTTGAATTTTACAAGCAATGTACCGTAAGTAATGCAACAGTGTCCTTGACGTCTTTATTTGCTGATGTACATTGTTCAAATCCAGCATGTAGCTGGGGTGACACTTTCTCTAGACTTTGCAGTTCCTTCAGAAGCAGTATACAAGGGGCTGAAGCAAACCTCAACATTCTTCACATAATACTGTTTCTTGAAACTTTATAAGTAGGCTTTTGTGGGATGACTGGTGTGTATCTTAAACTGTCTGACAGTTCACATTTTTCAGAACTTCCATGACATTTTCCCATGTCTCAAACAAACACGTAACCATTTGTGTTGTTCAATGTCACCTACATGGTATTGATACCACATGCATTGACAGTATTCAAAAATGGAATGCATAAGTGTTTTGAAGCAGCCTCCATTGTAGACTGACTGCATTGCCCCAGTATCATGCCAATGAACTGAAGTCTGCCATCTGCTTTATGTGTGATTCAGTCTATGTCATCGTTCCATTTCGTTTCCCTACAAACTGTTACACTCAGGTAATTTGTAAGAGTAGGCTGTGTCCAATTGTGACTCATTAATTTTGTGTTTGTAGGATATTGCTTTTTCTCTGTTTTGTGAAATGCACAATTTTTCATTTCTGTACATTTAAAGCAAGCTATCAATCTTGGCACCACTTTGAAATATTATCAAGATCTAATTGCATATTTGTGCAGCTTCTTTCAGAAAGTACTTCATTACAGGTAACTGCATCATCTGAAAAAATTATGCGTTACCATTAATATTGTCGGCCATGTCAGTAATATGGAACACAGAAAGCAAGGCTCCCAATACACATTCCTGGGACATGCCCCTCAAGTTGCATCTACTTCTGTCAATGACTCTCCATCCAAAGTAGCATGCTGTGCCTCCCTAACAAGAAATCCTTAACATAGTCACAATTTTTGTTTGATACCTGATATCATGTCCTTTTTGTTAACAAACATTGGTGTGTTACAGAGTAAAATGCTTTTTAGAAGTCAAAAAATATCACACATGATTGCCTCAATCTCCTGGCTTTCACCAAAGCCATGTGAAGAGAGTGAGATATGGTTCCACATGATCAACATTTTCAATATCCACATTGGCTGGCGTGGAGGTCCTCCTGTTCATGATAGCTCATTATGCTCGAACTCAGAATATTCTCTGAGATTCTTTAAGAGATGAACATCAGTGAGATTGGACGACAGTTTTGTATTTTTTGGGAACTATTCTGCTACCGTTCTTGTAGTCATATGTGACCTGTACCCTCTTCAAACAACCGGGCACACATTATTTTGTTCAAGGATTCTACACCAAAAAAACCGTTAAAATGGGTGCTATGTTGGTGGCATATGTTACATAGAATCTGACAGATTTCCTCAGCCCTGGCGCCTGTAGCGACTACTATGTAGTGAAACAACCTGTAATACAGTTAACATATATTTATTGACACCAAAAGTAGAAGCACAAGCAAACACTTATCTGAAGAGAATAATCCAAGGAAAGTCCAGTAGCAGATCCAAGTCATAGTGGAGGATGCGAGAACATGTTCATTATAGTACAGCTAGCAAAGAGAAACACAGAACTTGGGCCACAATCTGAGTAAGTGTCTTAGTCGATAAGCACCACTTGGTACCCTGTGAGCATACCATATCCCTTCCTCCTCAGGAGAGAGAGAGACTTGTTGATGGCTGTAAAAACTTTGAGACTTTACATGCTGGTGGGCACCCACCAATGCAACGTCCTTTGCACTGTTGGACTCCAGAATCACCACCATCTCCCTGCTTGCTGATTGTGGACTGTAAGACTGGGAGTAGCCTGGATGGGGGCAGGTTCTGTATGCTCAGAGGCATGGGAGCTCAAAATTGGGTGACCCAATGTACTGTGGAGTGGTAGGAGTGCCAGTGCTGCCAGGAACAGTTCCTGAGACAGAAACCCTGGGTGTAGTAGGAAACCTTCCAAGAAAGGATAACAGTTCCTTAATCTCTTCGACCAAGGTAGTGCTTTGATTGCTTCCACATTAGTGGTCATCAGTTTTATGCCTTCATGTGAAATTACATGTCCTAAATATTCAACTGCTGGCTGAAAGAACTGAGATTTGTCAAAGTTACACTTTAAAGCAGTATTGTGGAGTGTTGGAACAGTGTACATATATTTTGGAGATGCCTTGGTGGAAGTTCCCATTACTATGGTATCATCAAGATAATTTATGCTGTATGGCATATGTTGCATTAATTGCTCAAGAAATTACTGAAACATAGCGAGAGCACTGGTAAACATAAATACTAAGTGCTTGTATTTAGAGATGCCAAAAGGATTGTTGGCTACTAGAAGCTGCTGTGACTCTGTCAGGAGGAAGCTGCGGGCTTTGGACAAATCAGGTTTTGGGAAATATCTTCCACCAGCTAATTTGGCCATTCATACATCCGCTTGTGATATGAGATGAATGAGTCTATGTATTTACTGACATTTTGAAGGAACTGTATAGTCTCAATTTTCTGGATGGCTTCTTGATGATTACAAGTGGTATCGCCGATTGACTAGATGCCACCAGTTCAGTGACATCCAGTTTTGTTAGTTTATCAAATTCTTCTTTAACTTACTCATTTTACTAAGGTTTTAAGCTCCTCTTTTCGTTCTTCTGTGTTTGCGATTTAAAACTGGGTTGTTTTGGAAATCAGCCTTATGAAAACACATTTAGTTTATTTTTATATTTACCCGGACATGTTTCGACACTAATGTGTCATCTTTTGTTGGTCAAATTTTTATTTCTTAAAGTTACATCACTAACTCTGCTGTATTATTATACATCGATTTTAGTGCTTGTTTTCATCGTGTTTTTGACAGTGTGGCATCTGCAAAATTTTCCGTCCTGTTTCATGTCCCTGGTTGGTGTCTCAATCAGCTGCTGTTTAGTGCATTGCTTGCACTCAGTTTTTTAAAAATTCCCTCTCACTACTTCACCTCCATGCACTTACACAAAATGTGGTGGAATGTGATCTGCAAAGGCACTTCTGACAGCACGCTGAGTGAGAGGTGTCATGTTATATAACGTATATAACAAATTAGTGCAACAGATATAGCATTTCCACGAATAAATAATATACGTTTTTGATTACTTCCACCCTCATTAACCCTTATTACATCTTCTATAGTAGATAACGGTGCTGGTACAGGATAGACAGTTTACCCCCCTCTAGCAGGGGCTATTGCACATGGGGATGCATCTGTAGATCTAGCCATTTTTTCACTACACTTAGCGGCTATATCATCAATTATTGGTGCAGTAAACATTTTTACAACAGCAATTAATATACAATCAGAAAGTATAAATTTAGGCCAAACACCTTCATTTTTTTGGTCTGTAACCATCACAGCCCTTCTAATTCTTCTTCTTCTTTCACTTCCCATTTTAGCAGGAGCTATTACTATATTACTAACAGACCGAAACCTAAACACATCATTCTTTGATCCTGCAGGAGGGGAGACCCAATTCTGTATCAACACCTAGTCTGATTCTTTGGGCACCCAGAAATTTACATTTTAATTTTACCAGGATTTGGTATTATTTCACACATTGTATGTCAAGAAATAGGGAAAATTGAATCATTTGGAACCCTAGGTATAATCTACACCATACTATCAATTGGGTTAATATGATTTATTGTATGAGCACACCGTATATTTACAGTAGGAATGGATGTTGACACACGAGCATACTTTACAGCAGCAACAATAATTATGTATTACATGATACATATTATGTAGTTGCCCACTTCCATTATGTACTATCTATAGGAGCAGTATTTGCAATCATGGGAGGTGTTATTCAATGATACCCACTATTCACAGGGTTATCCATAAATAATACATGATTAAAAATTCAGTTCACAATTATATTCATTGGAATAAACTTGAAATTCTTCCCTTAACACTTTTTAGGATTAGCAGGAATACCATGACGATATTCAGACCACCCAGGTGTATATACATCATGAAATGTAGTTTCAAGAATTGGATCTACAATTTCTATTGTAGGAACCATTATATTTATCGTAATCATATGAGAAAGAATAATTACAAACTGAGCAATCATATTTAGACCTAATATAAGAAGATCAACAGAATGATTACAAAACAATCCACCTACAGAACATAGTTACTCAGAATTACCATTAATTTCTAGATTCTAATATGGCAGATTAGTGCAGTAGATTTAAGATTTAAGCTCTACAAATAAAGGTTTGACCTTTTATTAGAAACCAATAATGGCAACATGATCAAATTTATCACTTCAAGATGGAGCTTCACCATTAATGGAGCAACAGCAACTATCATTCTTCCATGACCATACTATGGTCGTATTATTATTAATTACAGTAATTGTAGGTTACACCCTAATACTATTTATTGCCTTCTCAAACCAGAATATACTTCATGGACATTTAATTGAAACTATCTGAACAGCATTACCAGCAATTACCTTAATTTTTATTGTACTCCCATCACTAGAACAATTATATTTACTTGATGATTCCGTAGATGCAATAATCACAATCAAAACAATTGGACGATAATGATACTGAAGATATGAATATTCAGACTTTAAAGACACAGAATTTGATACCTACATAACACCAACCAGGATTTAGAAAATTATGGTTTTTCCAATAAATACAGAAGTACGAGTATTAACAAGAGCCTCAGACATTCTTCACTCATGAGGAGTACCTGCTCTAGTGGTTAAAACTGATGCCACAACAGGTCAACTAAATCAAGGAACATTCACAATAAACCGACCTGGACTATTATTTGCCAATGCTCAGAAATTTGTGGAGCAAACCACAGATTCATGCCAATTGTAATTGAATGAACTTCAGTAAATTTATTCATCAAGTGATTATCTAAGATAATTTACGGAGTTAGTTAAAATATATAACATTGGAGTGTCAATCTAAAATAACTAAATAATTAGTACACCTTGAAACATCAGATGACTGAAAGTAAGTAATGGTCTCTTAAACCAAACAATAGTAAATTAACGACTACTTCTGATGGGGAAGTTTAAATCCAAATCCCTCAAATATCTCCTCTCATATGATTCTCTCTATTCATTATATTTTCAGCCACTTTAATTCTATTTAATCAAATAAACTTTTTCTCATTTAAGCCTAATCTTATTAAAAGAGCAGAAAAAAGAACAATTGAGATAAAAAATCTAACCTGAAAACGATAACAAACGTATTCTCAACATCTGATCCATCAACTACTATCTTCAACTTATCATTAAATTGAACTAGAACATTCCTAGGATTACTATTAATCCCATCAATATTTTGACTTACATCATCACAAATTAATGTTATCTTGAATAATCTGAACTTAACCCTACACAACGAATTTAAAACATTATTGGGACCAAAATCATTTAATGGAACAACGTTCATCTTTATCTCAATTTTCATTATAATATTATTCAATAATTTCATAGGACTATTCCCTTACATTTTTACTAGAACAAGCCACTTAGCATTAACATTTGCAATCGCTCTACCTATATGATTAATACTTGTATTATTTGGATGAATCAGTCACACTAATCACACATTTACACACCTTGTACCCCAAGGAACACCACCTGCATTAATAACATTTACAGTATTAATTGAAACAATTAGCAATGTTATGCGACCAAGTTCATTAGCAGTACGACTAGCAGCAAATATAATCGCTGGACACCTATTATTAACCTTATTAGGAAATACAGGACCATCTATAGCAATAAATCTAATTTCATTACTAATTATCGGACAAATACTCCTAGTAATCGTAGAATCAGCAGTAGCTATTATTCAAGCTTATGTTTTCTCAATTTTAAGAACTCTATATTCTAGAGAAGTATACAAAATTTATTTTAACAACTCACTCAAACCACCCATTCCACATGGTAGGTTATAGACCTTGACCATTAACATGAGCAATTGGAGCAATAGTCTTAGTATCAGGATTAGCAAAATGATTTCACCCATTTAACATTAACAGCCTTTTCAGTAGTTGCAGGGGCAACAGTCTGGATGATTGACTGATCTGCCCTTGTAACATTAACAAAAACAGCCTTGCTGTGCTGGTACTGCGAACGGCTGAAAGCAAGGGGAAACTACAGCCGTAATTTTTCCCGAGGACATGCAGCTTTACTGTATGATTAAATGATGATGGCGTCCTCTTGGGTAAAATATTCTGGAGGTAAAATAGTCCCCCATTCGGATCTCTGGGCGGGGATTACTCGAGGACGTCGTTATCAGGAGAAAGAAAACTGGCATTCTACGGATCGGAGTGTGGAATGTCAGATCCCTTAATGGGGCAGGTAGGTTAGAAAATTTAAAAAGGGAAATGGATAGGTTAAAGTTAGATATAGTGGGAATTAGTGAAGTTCGGTGGCAGGAGGAACAAGACTTTTGGTCAGGTGATTACAGGGTTATAAATACAAAATCAAATAGGGGTAATGCAGGAGTAGGTTTAATAATGAATAAAAAATAGGAGTGTGGGTTAGCTACTACAAACAGCTTAGTGAACACATTATTGTGGCCAAGATAGACACAAAGCCCATGCCTACTACAGTAGTACAAGTTTATATGCCAACTAACTCTGCAGATGACGAAGAAATTGATGAAATGTATGATGAGATAAAAGAAATTATTCAGATAGTGAAGGGAGACGAAAATTTAATAGTCATGGGTGACTGGAATTCGAGAGTAGGAAAAGGGAGAGAAGGAAACATAGTAGGTGAATATGGATTGGGGGGAAGAAATGAAAGAGGAAGCCGCCTTGTAGAATTTTGCACAGAGCATAACTTAATCATAGTTAACACTTGGTTCAAGAATCATATAAGAAGGTTGTATACCTGGAAGAATCTTGGAGATACTAAAAGGTGTCGGATAGAGTATATAATGGTAAGACAGAGATTTAGGAACCAGGTTTTAAATTGTAAGACATTTCCAGGGGCAGATGTGGATTCTGACCACAATCTATTGGTTATGAACTGCAGATTGAAACTGAAGAAACTGCAAAAAGGTGGGAATTTAAGGAGATGGGACCTGGATAAACTGAAAGAACCAGAGGTTGTAGAGAGTTTCAGGGAGAGCATAAGGGAACAATTGACAGGAATGGGGGAAAGAAATACAGTAGAAGAAGAATGGGTAGCTCTGAGGGATGAAGTAGTGAAGGCAGCGGATGATCAAGTAGGTAAAACGACGAGGGCTAATAGAAATCCTTGGGTAACAGAAGAAATATTGAATTTAATTGATGAAAGGAGAAACTATAAAAATGCAGTAAATGAAGCAGGTAAAAAGGAATACAAACGTCTCAAAAATGAGATCGACAGGAAGTGCAAAATGGCTAAGCAGGGATGGCTAGAGGACAAATGTAAGGATGTAGAGGCTTGTCTCACTAGGGGTAAGATATATACTGCCTACAGGAAAATTAAAGAGACCTTTGGAGAGAAGAGAACCACTTGTATGAATATCAAGAGCTCAGATGGCAACCCAGTTCTAAGCAAAGAAGGGAAAGCAGAAAGGTGGAAGGAGTATATAGAGGGTTTATACACGGGCGATGTACTTGAGGACAATATTATGGAAATGGAAGAAGATGTAGATGAAAACGAAATGGGAGACAAGATACTGCGTGAAGAGTTTGACAGAGCACTGAAATACCTGAGTCGAAACAAGGCCCTGGGAGTAGACAACATTCCATTAGTTCTACTGATGGCCTTGGGAGAGCCAGTCCTGACAAAACTCTACCATTTGGTGAGCAAGATGTATGAGACAGGCGAAATACCCTCAGACTTCAAGAAGAATATAATAATTCCAATCCCAAAGAAAGCAGGTGCTGACAGATGTGAAAATTACCGAACTATCAGTTTAATAAGTCATAGCTGCAAAATACTAACGCGAATTCTTTACAGACGAATGGAAAAATTGGTAGAAGTGGACCTCGGGGAAGATCAGTTTGGATTCCATAGAAATGTTGGAACACGTGAGGCAATACTAACCTTACAACTTATCTTAGAAGAAAGATTAAGAAAAGGCAAACCTCGTTTCTAGCATTTGTAGACTTAGAGAAAGCTTTTGACAATGTTAACTGGAATACTCTCTTTCAAATTCTGAAGGTGGCAGGGGTAAAATACAGGGAGAGAAAGGCTATTTACAATTTGTACAGAAACCAGATGGAAGTTATAAGAGTCGAGGGGCATGAAAGGGAAGCAGTGGTTGGGAAGGGAGTGAGACAGGGTTGTAGCCTCTCCCTGATGTTATTCAATCTGTATATTGAGTAAGCAGTAAAGGAAACAAAAGAAAAATTCGGAGTAGGTATTAAAATTCATGGAGAAGAAGTAAAAACTTTGAGGTTCGCCGATGACGTTGTTATTCTGTCAGAGACAGCAAAGGACTTGGAAGAGCAGTTGAATGGAATGGACAGTGTCTTGAAAGGAGGATATAAGATGAACATCAACAAAAGCAAAATGAGGATAATGGAATGTAGTCAAATTAAATCGGGCGATGCTGAGGGAATTAGATTAGGAAATGAGACACTTAAAGTAGTAAAGGAGTTTTGCTATTTAGGGAGTAAAATAACTGATGATGGTCGAAGTAGAGTGGATATAAAATGTAGACTGGAAATGGCAAGGAAATCGTTTCTGAAGAAGAGAAATTTGTTAACATCGAGTATAGATTTAAGTGTCAGGAAGTCATTTCTGAAAGTATTTGTATAGAGTGTAGCCATGTATGGAAGTGAAACATGGACGATAACTAGTTTGGACAAGAAGAGAATAGAAGCTTTCGAAATGTGGTGCTACAGAAGAATGCTGATGATAAGGTGGGTAGATTACGTAACTAATGAGGAGGTATTGAATAGGATTGGGGAGAAGAGAAGTTTGTGGCACAACTTGACTAGAAGAAGGGATTGGTTGGTAGGACATGTTTTGAGGCATCAAGGGATCACAAATTTAGCATTGGAGGTCAGCGTGCAGGGTAAAAATCGTAGAGGGAGACCAAGAGATGAATACACTAAGCAGATTCAGAAGGATGTAGGTTGCAGTAGGTACTGGGAGATGAAGAAGCTTGCACAGGATAGAGTAGCATGGAGAGCTGCATCAAACCAGTCTCAGGACTCAGTCTCAGGACTGAAGACCACAACAACAACAACAACAACAACAACAACAACAACATTAACTTATGCATAACTGGATTTGGAATTACCTTATTAACTATAATTCAATGATAACGAGATGTTGTACAAGAAGGAACATGTCAAGAATTATATACAGGATTTGTATCAATTGGATTACGAAGAGGAATAATTTTATTTATTGTATCAGAAGTCTTATTCTTTGTATCATTCTTTTGAGCCTTCTTTACCAGAAGACTAGCACCAATAATTGAACTAGGAATATTATGACCTCCAATAGGAATTTAACCTTTCAATCCTATACAAATTCCATTACTTATTACAGCTATTCTTTTAGTCTCAGGAGTAGCCATAACATGAGCACACCACAGTCTTATAGTATCTAATCACACGCAAGCACTACAAGGCCTATTCTTCACAGTACTATTAGGATTATATTTCACAATACTTCAAGCATATGAATATTGAGAAGCACCTTTCACTATCACAGACGCAGTATATGGATCAACATTCTTTGTTGCACTAGGTTTCCATGGACTCCATGTAATTATTAGAACAATCTTCTTAACAACACACTTACTTCAACACTCAATAAATCAGTTCTCACCAAGACACCACTTTGGATTTGAAGGAGCAGCATGATATTGACACTTTGTAGATGTAGTATGATTATTCCTATATATCTCAATTTATTGATGAGGTAGATAATTGTTTTTCTAGTATAAATAGTACATTTGACTTCCAATCAGAAAGATTGATATAAATCAAGGAAAACAATCCTAGTTCTATCTACAAGAGTTTTCATTAGATTCATTATCCCAATAATCGTTGTAATCCTTTCAACTGCACTATCAAAAAAATTAATTAATGACTGGGAAAAAAGATCACCATTTGAATCCAGGTTTGATCCAAGAAGATCAGCATACCATTCTCCCTTTGATTCTTCTTAATTGCTGTAATCTTTCTAATCTTTGACTTAGAAATCGCACTAATCCTACCAATCGTAATTATTTTTAAAACATCGGACATTATAATCCAAATTCATCAACAATATTCTTCATTCTAGTCCTATTAGGAGGACTATATCATGAATGAAATCAAGGAGCCTTACAATGAGTAGAATAGAGGGTTGTAGTTAACTATAACATTTGGGTTGCATTCAAAAAGTATTGATATAATCAATCTACCTTGAATAGAATAAGAAGCAAAATATTGCAGTCAGTTTTGATCTGAAAGATTGGTAAATAATATACCCTTATTCTTATTAATTAATTGAAGCCAAAAAGAGGTGTATTACTGTTAATAATATAATTGAAGTAGGAAATATAAAGCCAATATGACAGCTGCTAACTTTTTATATTAACGGTTAAACTCCATTAACATTTCTAAAATTTATATAGTTTAAATAAAACATTACATTTTCACTGTAAAAATAATATAATTATATTTATAAATATCTAAAAGTAAAAATACCTCCTTCACATCTTCAGAGTCATGCTCTAATTATAAGCTATTTAGGTATAAGAAAAATAACATTACTAAAATAAATATACAAAAAATAAAAGTTAAAAGGGAAATCTTAAAATTCCTGTCGTATCAACCTTGAATATAACCAATTAAGTAAATAAATAATGTATACAAACCCTGATGCCAAATAACTCAACCCAACCATAATCAAATGATTTTGATGAATAATAAACCAACTTCAAAGGAATATATCTCACAAACTTAGTTGAAAGGAAAGGAATAAATCACATAGAACCAGCAAATTTAACAAAAGAAAGTATATTTAAAGAAGACAAATTATGAGAAAAATCAAACTTAGAAAAAAGATAACCCACATAATCACCCAAAACAACAACTGTAATTGTCAAAAACTTTAAAAAATAAGGCAAAGCAATCACATGAGTAATAGGGAAAATCAACCAAAATAAAAGACTACCACCAAAAACAGCAACAAACAATAAACCAATTATACCAAATGAAATATAATATATAATAACCCCTATCATCAAAAGAAAACCTTGAGTAAAAATTATTATCTCCAGATATTGAATAATAAAATAAATGAAAAAAATAAGAAGCAGTTAGATCAGTAGAAAAAAATAAAAAAAATTAAACAATTAATTCATCTCAAACAAACCATTTCATGAATGAAATCCTTTGAATAAAAACCAGCTAAAAAGATATACCACATAAAGATAAACTAGAAACATTAAAACAAACAGAAGTTAAAGGCATAAAGTTAATAACTGAACCCATAAAATGAACATCCTGAGAATCATTTAAACTATGATTTATTGAACCTGCACACATACATAACAATACCTTAAACAAAGCATGAGCTAATAAATGGAAAAAGCAAGCTTTTGATAACCTATAGCCAAAATTCTTATTATTAAACCAAGTTGTCTTAAAGTAGAAAGAGCAATAATTTTCTTTAAATCAAATTCAAAATTAGCACCCAATCCAGCCATTATACAACCAATTAAAAGTAAAAACCAACCACTATTATAAGTGTCTGATATTGGTCTAAAACGAATTAATAAATAAACCCCCCACAGTAACAAGGGTAGAAGAGTGCAGAAACAGGAGTAGGAGCAGCCATAGAAGCAGGAAGTCAAGAAGGAAAAGGAATCTGAGTTCTCTTGGTTATGGCTGCCAAAACAATTCATACAGTAATAAGCTTTATTTTGAAAGAGCCAGAAATAAAATCATAATAATAAATATAATTTCAACCACAAAAATTTAACATTCAAGCAGTAAAAATTAAAATAGGAACATCACCAATCCGATCAGGAAGAGCAGTTAACATACCAGCACTATAAGATTTTACATTTTGGTAATAAATAACTAAACAATAGGAAACCAAACCTAAACCATCTCATCCTAATAAAACTGTAATCAAATTAGGACTAATAATTAAAAACCCCATTGAAAGAATAAATATTGAAACAATAATAATAAAACAATTTATATTTTTTCACCTAACATATAATCCTCTCTATAGTAAATTACCAAAGAAGAAATATACATAACAAAAGACATAAAAATAAGAGACATTCAATCCAAAATTGAAGTCATAACAACCATAGAACCATTTCAAATTTAAAAGCTCTCATTCAACAAAAGCTCTATAATCAATTACTAAATAATAGATATCTAAAATAAAGATCATAGTTCTTGAAAAGAATAAAGAAAAAAAACTCAAAGAACAAATAGAAAATAAACTCACAGCCTAAGATGAAAGACTTAATATCATTGATCCCACAAAACAATATTTTAAATTAAAATACTTAAGGAATTGAAACAAAGAAATATTCACCCTTTAAACAAAGTATATTAAAAGGCAATCAATGCAAAAGTAAAAGATAGTATTCCCAGAAATAACCAAGAGAACAAGTATAAAACCCAGAATAATAATTCCCCTGCTGAGAATAAGAATATAAGTATAAAGTATAAACAGCTCTAAAAAAAAAGATAAAAAATTAGAGAAAAAAATCTAAAAGAAGATCAAGACATAATTCTATTAAATAATCTAAGCTCACCTACCAAATTTAATGATGGAGGAGCAGCTACATTTCATGATCTTAAAAGAAATCACCACAAAGCCATTCTAGGCATCAAATTAATCATACCCTTATTAATTAATAATCTTCGTCTACCTAAACGTCCATAAATAATATTAGACAAGCAAAATAAACCAGAAGAACATAAACCATGGCCAACTATTAAAGAAAGTTAACCTATACAACCCAATCAATTCATAGTCATTAATCCACCAATAACCATTCTTATATGAGCGACAGAAGAATAAGCAATTAAAGACTTTAAATCAACCTGACGAAAACAAATAAATCTAACAATAACTCCACCAGATAATGCTAAAGACAACCAGAAATAATTAAACTTCAACCCCAAATAAGAAATAACCTTTATTACATGAAAAATTCCATAACCACCTAGCTTCAATAAACCACCTGCAAGAATTTTTCTACCAGAAACAGGGGCCTCTACATGGGCCTTAGGAAGTCAGAAATGAACCAAAAATATTGGCATCTCAACTAAAAAGGCCAAAATCATAAAAAAAATAAAATTTAAAAATAATAAGAACCAAAATCAACAAATAAGGGAAAATACAAAGTATCTGGAAAATCATAAACCCTAAATAAAACTAACAACAAAGGAAATATAGCAACCAAAGTATAAAAAATGAAATAAACACCTGCCTACAATCGCTCAGTTTGATAACCCCAACCCAAAAAAAGAGCAAAGTAGGAACCAATCTAGCCTCAAACAAATATAAAAAGAAAGAAGGCTTAGTCTAACAAATGAACAATAAAGTATAATTATATATATATATATATATATATAAAAAAAAACATTAAGAACTTAAATAAACTGAACCTCCGGCAGTAATTATTAAAGAACAAATCCAAAAACTGAACAAAATCAAACTAAAAGAAAAATGATCAACACCAAAATAATATCTGATTATATTCAAAACAGGATATGAATATACACAAATCATAAAAACAAAACTTGACAGGAACATTAAAGAATGAACCAACCATCAACAATTGTTTAATAGCTGGCCGGTGTGGCCGAGCGGTTCTAGGCGCTTCAGTCTGGAACCGCGCGACCGCTACAGTCGCAGGTTCGAATCCTCCTCAGGCATGAATGTCTGTGTGATGTCCTTAGGTTAGTTAGGTTTAATTAGTTCTAAGTTCTAGGGGACTGATGACCTCAGATGTTAAGTCCCATAGTGCTCAGAGCCACTTAGCCAATTGTTTAATAAACAAAAAGGGACCAAAGAAACAGTTATAAATAAATACTTTAACATAAAGAGAAACCAAAAGAATTTAAAAAAATCATTACCATGAGATCAAATTAGTGAAACCAAAATAGAAAGGCCTAAAGCCCTTCACAAACAGAAGAAACTAAAATACTAACAGGAAAAAATAATCATAATCAAATTCAATAAGAAAAACAATAATCAACATAAATAAAGAAAGAACAATATATTCCAATCTCAGATGAACCATTAATAAATTTTTATGCTTAGAAGAAAAAACATAAAACACCAGCAAAATATACCAATAAATAAGTAAAAATAGAGAATATAAACATTAGTAAAAAAAAAAAAAAAAAGAAAAAAGGCAACCGGTCTTGTAAACCAGAGATAAGTCTAGCCCCCACTTTTAAAACTTCACAGGTGATAAAGCTTCCATTGTCGGTCCCCAAAACTAATATTTTAAATAAACTAACCCCTGAAATGATTAAAATAATAATTATATCACTATCAATTGTAAGAAATATTCATTTTCTTAAATTAAGACACCCAATATCAATAATATTCTCCAGTATCCTTCAAACTTTCCTTGTTGGATTAATAACAGGAACAATAACGGAATGTTATTGATTGTCATTTATTTTATTTTTAACATTTCTTGGTGGTATATTAGTTCTATTTATTTATATCACAAGAATTGCATCAAATGAAATATTTCAACTTAAATCAATAACTATAATCATCACATTAACAATATGGGCCTTTATTGTATCAACACTAATTATTTTAGGCATGATAATATTTATAGACTTCTTCAAAAATACCGAAACTATAAATATCTATAACTCAATCAATTATCAAGAAATAACAATATCTTTAGAAAAATTATATACTAAAACAACATTTATTATTACAATAATGATAATAATTTATTTATTTTTTGCACTATTAGCAGTACTTAAAATTGCTGATATTAACCAGGGGCCTATTCATAAAATAAGATAATTTACTAATGAATAAACCCTTATGATAAAGACACCCTTTAATTAAAATTATTAACAATTCCTTAGTTGATTTACCTGCACCAACAAATATTTCATTTTGATGAAATTTTGGGTCCCTATTAGGGCTGTGTTTAGTAATTCAAATCGTAACTGGACTATTTTTAAAGACAGTAAAACTTCATTAACACGAATCCAAAGGGACCGAAAATTCAGGAGTTCATGTTAAAAAAATTCGTGTTAAGTGAAAAACACAGATTTTAATAAGTATACATGTACAGCAGTACACTAATGTGTAGTATACTACACTATCAATCACGTTATAGTACACTTATAACTTACTTTATTGGAAAAAATTCGGTCATGGTTTGCTGACATTCACAGGAATGATAATATTTTGTAATTTTGCAAGCAATTGTAATGATAGCGTCCGTAAACCCAGCAGTGATGTTGGATGTTGAAGCGAACCATTCTAAACAGTCCAAGGCTGTAAACATCCCCTGACGGGTAGGGGGAATGGTATCTGTATTGTCTTCCTCTTCACTTTCTTCTGATAGCCATTCTTCCACCTCATTCACAGCTTTTGGCACATCCGATTCCACATAAGCACATACAGCAACATCGTCGTCTACACTAATGAATTCTTCAAAACTAATCCCAGGGTTCCAACATGCTGCAGAACTGTCCATTCATCAGATGAAGTGGCATCTTCTTACTCGTGGACATCTTCAGTGTTGCTATGTCTCCAAGCTCTGTTAAAGCACTTCCCTGTATGATGTGGTGATACTGAGTTCCGCGCTGCTGTGATGGCTTTTATTGCGTCAAGCAGATTCCAATTTGGGGTTGCATTATTGTTTTCAGCAGCAAAAATTGTAGCTCTTACAAGTCGCTTATGATAAGCTCTCTTTATGAGATGGATTATACCTTGGTCTAAAGGCTGAAGGTGGCCTGCTGGCATTGGGTGGAAAAAACTGAACCTTTATGTTGGATCGGTTCAGATCATGAACATTATGGGCAGTACATCTGTCCAATGTAAGAACAACATGTCTATTTTGAGCAACCATTCGACTGTTGAAACGAAGAAGCCACTTGCGAAATGATGTGCCAGCCATCCAAGCTTTCTTGTGGTGAGAGTAGATGCAAGGTGAAGTGTCCATATTTATGTTTTTAAAACAACGTGATTTCTCGGATTTACCGGTAACCCAGGGACGAAACTTCTCACTGCCATCAGCATTACAGCATAGTACAACAGTCACACGTTGTTTGCTTCATGCTCCACCATGGCACTTATCACTTATTATCCCCAGGGTGTGATTTGGAAAAAGATTGTAGAAAAATCCAGTTTCATCCATGTTAAACACATCACATGAGGCATACTTTTCCCTCACTCGGTTAAATTCATGCAACCAGCCATTTGCACTTTCTTCATCAACTTTATTTGCTTCGCCACAAATTTGTACAGATGAAATTGAATGTCTCTTTTGGAACCAATACAACCAACCAGCAGAACAATGGAAGTCTTCAATGCCTATATCTTTAGCAATATCATTTGCTTTTGACTGAATCACAGAGCCAGTTAAAGGTATGTTAGATACACGCATATGATTGAATCATTCTAACAGTAATGTTTCGATGTCTCATACTTGGCGGTATGAAGTCGTTTAGATTTGTTTCCAGAACCTGATGCCGCAGCATTAATAATTTTTTCTCGACTCTTAAGATTTAGGTATTCCAAACTGCTCTGCTACTGCTGTTTTCTTGGTACCATGGTCCACTTCATCTAGAATCTTAAGCTTTAACTGTACATTTAGAGCTGTCTGTTTCATCTTTGCCATTTTCGTGTGCTATGGTACTGGTTGTAAATTTTTATTCAGTATTCCAACTCGATACGGCTACGAATAAAAGACCACCTGTCAAATCTGGCACTGAGTACGTTCCTAAATGCTGCTGCACACATTTTTGAATGTCTTACAATGTACAGCATACACTGATTGTTGAGGTGATAATCGCGGCTTCTGACCTACAATATGTTAAAAATGAGTCAACAATAAGTACAGCTTTGTAGCTACATTTCCTACATTCATTTAGGAAAAAAATTATGCCTTAGAATACTCTAAGTTGGGAGTTTGTGTTACAGTGAAATTTAATTACACTAGGAACTGAAACAGAGTTCGTAATTCCCCTTAACCGAAATTCATGTTAATCAATAAAACATACCGTAAGAACTAATGTATTCCTGGTGGGACCAATATTTTTTTCTTGTTAACCGCAAGTTCGTCTTATGCGAGTTCATGCTAACGAGTTTATACTGTAGTAAATAATGGTTGAATCATTCGAACTTTACACGCAAATGGAGCATCTATATTTTTTATTTGCATTTACTTACAAGTAGGGCAAGGAATCTACTACAGATCTTATATGTATATACACACCTGAATAATTGGGACAGTATTTCTATTCCTAGTTATAGCAACTGCATTTATAGGATATGTTTTACCTTGAGACCAAATATCATTCTAAGGTGCAACAGTAATTACTAATTTATTATCAGCAATTCCATACTTGGGAACAGACTTAGTTCAATGAGTATGAGGAGGATTTGCTGTTGACAACGTGACATTAAATCAATTCTTTACATTTCATTTTGTACTACCATTTATTATTGCAGCTATGGCAGCAATCCTCTTAGTCTTTCTTCATCGAACAGGATCTAATAACCCTTTAGGGCTAAATGGAGATATTGAAAAAATTCCATTCCACCCATACTTTACTTTCAAGGATTCTATAACATTTGTATTATGAACATCATTATTAATTATATTATGCCTAATTAATCCTTACCTTCTAGGAGACCCAGATAATTTCTTACCTGCCAATCCATTAGTAACACCAGTTCATATTCAACTAGAATGATATTTCCTATTTGCCTACGTATTTCTATGATCTACTCCTAATAAATTAGGAGATCTTATTGCACTATTCTTATCAATTAGAATCTTAATAATTTTACCATTTTACAGCAAAACACCATTCCGAGGTATTCAATTTTACTCTATTAATCAAATTCTATTCTGAATTATAGTAGTTGTCATATGCTTATTAACATGAATTGGTAAGTGACCAGTTGAAGAACCACATATTATAACATGACAAATCTTAACAATTATCTACTTTACATACTTCTTAATTAACATTCATGTTGCAACTACATGAGACAAGCTAATTAAGGAATAAAATAAATGAGCTAATTAGCTTAGGAAAAGCATAGGTTTTGAAAACATAAAACTAGAGCTTAACTCTTCTATTAACTTTTCTCAAAAAATTTCACTAAATAAATGATAGAAATAAAATCTTTAAACCAACAAAGAAAATAAAAAAAATTCAAAGATACAGGTAAAAAGCACTTTCAAGCCAATTATATCAACTTATCATAATGAAATCATGATAAAGTATCTCGAACTCAAATAAACCCAAAAGATATAATAGCAAGCTTAATAAAAGATACAAAAGAATAAAAGTCACCACCTAAAAAAATTAAAGCCAAAAACATTCTCATAAAAACAATTCTAGTATATTCAGCCAAAAAAATTAAAGTAAAACCACCTGCACCATATCCAATATTAAACCCTGAAACTAATTCAGTCTCACCCTCAGCAAAATCAAAAGGAGTCCAATTAGTTTTAGCCAAACAAGAAGCAAAGCAAGCCAAAGCTAAAGGGAAAGAAATAATTATAAATGAACAATAAAGCTGATAGTTTATAAAATCAAACATGTTAAAACTACCAATTAAAATAATTAAAGATAATAACATCAAAGCCAATATAACTTCATAAGCAATTGTTTGAGCAACAGAATGCAGGGAACCTAATAAAGAATAATTTGAATTGAAGACCAACCAGCAATTATAACAGTATAAACACCTAATGTAGTACAACATAAAAAAAACCATATGAGAAAGAACACATGTAAGTTAAGTAAGGAAAAATTACTCCAACAACGAAAGAAATTATCATCACTAAAAGCCTGTGGAATCCCTACAAATCCTACTTTATTTGAACCATTACGAATCTGAATATAACCCTAAACCTTTTACTCCAACAAAGATAAAAGGGCCACACTAATTAAAACACAAATAACTAACAAAAGAAAGTTTAAAATAAATCATAAAGTATCAATATTATTTGTAGAAAAAAGCTACATAAATGAATTCTAAGTTCAAAACATTAATCTGTCAAAATACTAAATTAATTAATATTAAACAATATAATAAAATTTATTTTAACCATATGGTCCTTTTGTACTAATATGGGTTCATAGTCTTAGGGTGGAATCCGACCTGGCTCACACCGGTCTGAACTCAGATCATGTAAGAATTTAAAGGTCAAACAGACCTAATCATTGGGCTCCTGCACCCAAAATTTTCTTAATCTAACATTGAGGTCACAATCTGCTTTGTCGATATGAGCTCTCGAAAACAATTACACTGTTATCCCTAAGGTAACTTAATCTTATGATTATAAATTATGGATCAAAACAACAAACATAAATTAATGATATAATAATGAAGAGTTTATCTATTCTTCATGTCACCCCAACAAAACATTATCATTAAATATAGAAAGACAGACAAAAAACTATATAAAAGTAAAATGTTAAGCTCTATAGGGTCTTCTCGTCCTAAAGAAGAATTTAAGCCTTTTGACTCAAAAGTTAAATTAAAAAAATTAGTAAGAGACAGTTGATTTCTTGTCAAGCCATTCATTCCAGCCACTAATTAAGAGACTAATGATTCTGCTACCTTTGCACGGTCAAAATACTGCGGCTCTTTAAAGATTCGCTCAGTGAGACATCAATTTTGTCTAGTTCCGTATAATAAATTTACAACGTAAAATTTTCATACAAATAAATATACTAATTCTATCATTATTACTAAGAAACATATTCATAAAGATAGCTGGTTTAAAGCTTACTATTATGTTTTAAAAAGAAAATTATAGGTTAATAACTTTAAAACTTATCCCTTAACCCTTTCACTGCGCATTTACTCTCAGCGGCTCCCGCCCTGTGCACGTTATTTTCACTTGGTGCGTATATATACGACTGTAGCAGTCTATCGTTATTATTGAGATAACAATGAGATGCAAAATCCAGTATAGTCGGTGTAAATCGTTTCCTTTTTTTAAATCTTTGTTCAAAAAGTCTTATTTTGTTCAAAAAAGGTACTTTATTAGGAGAAAAAAAATACAAAACGTATTACATTAGTAATACTTCAAGGTGTGATATCTCTCGAAACAAAAATTCAAACATAAAGGCACAATACATTTTACACAAATGTATCTTGTGTCACTTCATTTATCATGTTTTGCACATACAATACACCTTCTCTGGGTGGCCTTCTTCTTTGAAGTTCCTGGGATTAGCGAGATAAAGTGGCGCTCGGTTAGGCATAAGGGATTGTCGCCATCAGCCCATCTCCTTCCACGACGTCCCTCTGTTTGTGGTTGGTGGTGAATCTCTAGGCTCTGAACACTATGGGACTTAACATCTGAGGTCATCAGTCCCCTAGAACTTAGAACTACTTAAACATAACTAACCTAAGGACATCACACACATCCATGCCCGAGGCAGGATTCGAACCTGCGACTGTAGCAGAATCTCTAGGACCTCCTTGATAAGTTTCTGTTGAAAATCAGATACCGAAATATTTCGTATCGTTTGAGTTTTATATAATGCATGCGCATTGAGCAGAGACAGATCCACCAAATGAAAAAATACTTTTTTATATCATTTTACAGTTTTTCGTACACATTCTACTGAACTTAGTATCATGTTGCTCCTGTCGACGGCCCCCATATTTTCAGTGTAGCTTACGATGCAAACTGGTTTTGTTTTTGGTTCATCCATGGTTCTGTCAATTTTGTCAGTCGCTGTAATTTCGCTTATATGAAGAGTTGAAAGCATCCTCACTTCCTGCTTGTCCTGCCACTTCAGAGTAAGAAATTTATCTGTTGAAATAAACTCGATCTCGCCTTTTCTAAGTTTTTTTGATAAAGCAGGCATGCCTTTGTGGTTTGTTCTCACAGTTCCACAGGCATTAGTCACTCTGTCATGCAAATAAGAAAATAACGTTGGGCTAGTGTACCAATTGTCAACATATAATGTGTGACCTTTACCAAGGTAATGTTCAAGTAAAGTGAGAACAATGCTTCCAGGTTTTCCAAAATTTACACCAAAGTCAGTTTCTTTTTTTACATCTCTTGGTGCACCCACATAAATAATAAAGTCAAGAATATAACCAGTTTCACAATCACAACACAAAAACATTTTACACCAAATCTGTGGTGTTTGGAAGGAACATACTGCTTGAAGAAGACACGACCTTTGAAGAGAACTAAACTTTCATCAATGCACAAATTTTTAAAAGGATAGAAAGCACCTGGAAATACTTTTCTTAAGTGATCCACAATTTGACGTAATTTCCAGATTTTCTCATCTCCAGGGTCCTTACTGTTATCAGCAAAATGTAACATTCTAAGTAACAGAAGGTATCTATCTCTCGGCATGATTTGCGCAAACATTGTTGTAGACAGTAACTGATCATTGGTTCAATAACTGTTTATTTCATTTTTTCTTACTTGAGCCATCAGACAATTTACAACAAGGAAACAGTAAACTTCGTCATTGTTTGTGTTTTTCCAACGTCGCAGTCTTGATTTTCACTGGCATCATTGCAAAGGTGTTCATAATATAAATTACATTGCTCAGCTATGTAGCTCATAATTTCTTGGCTAAAAAAACTTGGAAGCAGTCGTATACAGTACAGAAATCATCTAAATTGACGATTTTGCAACCGGAACCACTGTCATCGAAATTATACACTTTAGGGTCCAAATCAGAGTCTTTCCACCTAAAATCAACTGTTTTGTGTCTCTTAGTAGCTTTTTCAGGCATACGCTCAGGCACTTCTTCGGAATCGGAGAAAGAATCGACGATAACATCAAAATCTGGATCTGCATTCACTGGTTCAAGGTTTGTTGGTTCACAAATATTTTTTATATTTGTGGTGACAGATTTATCTGACAGCTCGTCGTCATCATTATCTGTCCACTCATAATCAGCTGGATTGGGCATGATGATGTCCTCGTCGTCACTTTGGTTTAGAATTCTCAGCAGCTCATCGTCTGTAAACGGAAGGTAACGTCGCGTCATTTTATTTGGTAATGCGGAAACGGCCGCACACATACTAGGTAATATAGCGATACGAATGAACTCAGCAGAAAGAGAATTCAGCATTCAATAGTCGTTCAGGTATTTCCTAGTATTCCAACAATTAAACTACATACCTGCGCAACAATTACCCCCGACTCACTGGTCCGATTGTCAGCGTTATACGTAACTATACGACTGTAGCAGGGAACCGCTATAAGTATTTTTTATAGCAAATAGTATATATACGTCTGGAGCACTGAAACGATTAGCGTATATTTATGTTTGGAGCAGTGAAAGGGTTAAAGAATAAAAAAGTTAATATTTATACTTAAAAAATTAAGTAAAAACAACTAACTTTAAAAAATTAAATTTTTCTTAAGAAACTAGATATCATAGGAAACGATTAATATCTCATTTCTATAAATAATTTAATAATAATTATGATATATTAACTATAAATTATTTATAAATCCACCCAAATCGAGATAAGTAATATAAATACTAAAATTTTGATAAACCCTGATACAAAAGGTACAACAAACAAAATCTACTTTAAAAAAATTAAAATAATATTTCATAAAAGACTTACACTACCAATATACTATAATTTAAAAAATCAATTCTATAAAATATACTAAGACAAAAAAACAACAAAATTATTTATATTAAATAATTAAATAAACAAAAAATCAGTATAATAAAATAAATAATCAAGACATCCTGGTCTGCATAGAAAAATTTTCAGTTTAAGTGAAATACTTTACTAATAAGTTATATCTTGAACCTCTTTCTAGATACACTTTCCAGTACATCTACTATATTACGACTTATCTCATCTAAACTGAAGCTACCTTAAAATAATTAAAATAGAATAATCAATAATGAGAGCGACTGGCGATGTGTACACACCCCAGAGCCAATATCAGTTAAATTAAATAAATCAAATTACTATGAAATCCACCTTCATCAACAGTATTTCACCATCGAATCTGTTATAAACAAAAATCTATTGTAACCCACCTCCTCTTAGCTATAAGCTGCACCTTGACCTGAAATATTTTATAATTATAAATCCTGAGAATTATAACTCTAAAAAGATTCTCTGATAATGGAGATATACAAACAAGTAAATTAAGTAGAGTAAATCATGCATTATCAGTCACGGGGTAGGTTCCTCTGAATGGAATGAGATACCGCCAAATTCTTTGGGTTTAAAGACCTTAACTAATAGTACCCTGGTAAATATAATTAACATTTAAAATAAAAGGGTATCTAATCCTAGTTTATTATTCAAATTTCACAGATTCATAAAAAGAACTACAAATAAATTTTAACATTTCACCTTACAAATTTATATTTTAACCCTAATAATATAAACAACTATTTTAACCAATTATAGTCACTTGTATCAATCATATAATCGCGGCTGCTGGCATGAATTATGACAATACTAAATCAATTGCTAAATCCAAGATCACCTGATAATTAAATCAAATTAGATTAAATATAACATAACACGACACCTCTCACTCAGTGTGTTGTCAGAAGTGCCTGTGCAGATCACATTTCACCACATTTTGTGTAA
Organism: Schistocerca nitens; assembly: GCF_023898315.1. Taxonomy (NCBI): domain Eukaryota; kingdom Metazoa; phylum Arthropoda; class Insecta; order Orthoptera; family Acrididae; genus Schistocerca; species Schistocerca nitens. The sequence goes on from NC_064617.1 coordinate 851,977,298, forward strand.
GTGCATGTGAGTTGAAGTAGTGAGCGGACATTTGTTAAAAACTGAGTGCAAGCAATGCACTAAACAGCAGCTGATTGAGACACCAGCCAAGGACACAAAAAAAGCCAGAAAATTTTGCAGAAGACATGCTGTCAAAAACACAACGAAAACAAGCACTAAAATTGATGTATAATGATACAGTTCAGTTAGCAATGTAACTTAAGACATAACAATTTGACCCACAAAAGATGACACATTGGTGTTGAAACATGTCTGGGTAAATATAAAAATAAATGAATTGTGTTTGCATAAGGCTGATTTCCAAAACAACCCAGCTTCTTTAACTTGGTCTTGGAGAGCTAGTTGGACAGGCTCTGCAAAAGTGCGGGAAGCAGAAGGTCTGAGTGTGATGTAGCTGTGGACACCTTTGCAGAATGAAGTCCAGGAGAGAAAATGACTGTGAATTCCTTGCATAATGCCTCTAACAGCTGAAAGGTACTTCATCTGACACTACGTAAACAGCATCAATATAACGAAAAGAATAGTTGCTACTCACCATGTTGTGGAGATGCTGAGTTGCAGATAGGCACAACAAAAAGACTGTCAGTAACTTAGCTTTCAGCCAACAAGGCCTTTCCAAATGTACACAACATACACATATGCACTCACTCATACAGATGCAACTCGCATACACATGACCACAGTCTCTGGCAACTGGAGTCAGACTGCAATTAGCAGGACATTATGGGAGAGACAGTCATGTAAGGATAAGGAGGCTGGGGCGGGGAGGGAGAGGGGTAGTACGGTAGGGGTGCGGGACAGCAAAGTGCTGCTGGGAGCATGCAGGGCAATGGGGCAGCTAGGTGCAGTTGAGAGGTTAGATGGAAGACAAGGGAGGGAGAGGGTGGGTTAACAGAAAAGGAGAGAAGTAAAAAGACTGAGTGTGTTGGTGGAATATAGGACTATATAGTGTTGGAATGGGAACAGGGAAGGGCTGGATGGGTAAGGACAATGACTAATGAAGGTTGAGGCCAGGAAGGTTACGGGAACATAGGATATACTGCAGGGAAAATTTCCACTTGCGCAGTTCAGAAAAGCTAGTGTTGGTGAGAAGGATCCAGATAGCACAGGCTGTGAAGCAGTCACTGAAATGAAGGACTTTGTGTTGGGTGGCATGCTCAGCAACAGTGTGGTCCAGTTGTTTCTTGGCCAAAGTTTATCAGTAGCCACTCATATGAACAGACAGCTTATTGGTTGTCATGCCTGGGTAGAATGCAACATAGTGGTTGCAGCTTAGGTTTTAGATCACATGATTTTTCACAGGTAGCCCTGCCTTTGATGCAGTAGGTGACATCCGTGACAGGACTGGAGTAGGTGATGAATCTGACAGCTCACAGAGTCCTTCTGCCAGGTAATCCTCGTGGTTCAAAGCAACAGTTGTGGAACATTGGTCAGCAGATAGGATTATAAGGCCAGGATCAGTTTTTAGGTGGTGGATTGTGGATCCTTCTGTGGATGTATGGTTAGTTTGCATGTTGAGTGATTTGGGGAATGGTGGTAAGGTTCAAAGTTTAAAAAAATTCCAATAAGTTAACGGGGCGTGATTTGGGGAAATGGGGGTGGGTCACAGTTGAATGGAGGAGTGAATTGAGTCAGGCAGGTTTCAACATTGGTCTTTGGTTGAGTCTGATTGGTAGGGTTGGTGGCAAGAATGTGTTTCCACTGTAGGGACCGGGAGAAGGAGAGAAGGTATTTAACAAGTGCTGGATGATTGATTTTGGGAGTGGAACAAAAGGTGAGGCCTTTAGAAAGGACTGATATTTCCGCACGGCTAAAGCTTTTGGAGGAACTGTTAATGACTGTGTTTCAGGTCTGTTTAGGCTCTGGATTGTGTGTGGTGGTGGGAGGAAGTTCTGGAGGGTGGTGTAAATGTAGTAGCTCTGCAAGACAGGGTTTGTGGGCAAGAGTTTCAATGTGTGTTATGGGTACCAGGAAATTGGTATTGCATAGCAGGAGAATTTTACGGAGGGAGATAAGGTATTGCAAGGAGGTTGTGCCTGATGTATTGGTTTTGCAGGACTATGTTGGTGAAGGCTAAGGATTGGCTGAAACTGAACAGATGGAGGTCATTGTGGAAGGAAAGGTGGCAGTCGGAGATGGGTAATTTGATGGTAAGATCATTTGGGGGGATTCCATGAGTCAAGCAACAACATAGCAACACTAGAATGAGATTTTCACTCTGCAGCAGAGTGTGCACTGATATGAAACTTCCTGGCAGATTAAAACTGTGTGCCGGACTGAGACTTGAACTCGAGACCTTTGCCTTTCGTGGGCAAGTGCTCTACCACTGAGCTACCCAAGCACGACTCACGCCCCATCCTCATAGGTACTGGTGGAAGTAAAGCTGTGAGGATGGGGCGTGAGTCATGCTTGGGTAGCTCAGTGGTAGAGCACTTGCCCGCGAAAGGCAAAGGTCCCAAGTTTGAGTCTTGATCCGGCACACAGTTTTAATCTGCCAGGAAGTTTCATAGCAACAGTATGTGTGACTGGTTTCTTGCTAGGGATATGGTAACTTTTCTGTATTGATGCAGATGGAAGGAGCAAGAATCCATGATGGTGCAAAAAGCGGGTAAAAATATGTAAATAATGTAGAATTACATCTGCAAAAATGCACTCAGACATGTGGGAAAAATTAAGAAAAGAGAGAAATGGATGAAATAATGGGAAACACAATGAAATCAGATGAATTAGGCAATGGTGAATACCAACTGAAATTGGCCTGAAGTAACAGTGAGATCAAATGAAAACTAAAAATATTTGTAAAACGAGTTGCAGGTCTGTGGGGGATAAGTGTCAAAAGGGGGTTGGCAGAAGTGACTGGATTAGGAGAATTTAATATGTGCGAACTGGAATAGAGGGAAAGGAGTGGAGGGTGGGAGGGGTTGTTACAATGAGATACAAGATGGTGTGGCATAGGAAATGTGCAGGAAATAATATGTGAAAATACACGAGGATGAGGCAGGGAGAATGATCAGTTTGAAGGTATAGGATTAATTATATCGGCGGGAGTAATGTTGGACATAAGATGCTGCACCAACACTCAGTGTGGTCTTGTAGCTCTCTGCAACCTATGTTACAAATAGTTTTATTTTTCATTTGATATCATTGTGATGTCAAGCCAATTTCAGTTGGTTTCTGCTACTCTGCTAGACTTCATCTTGTTTCCCTTGTTTCATCCATTTGTCCCTTTTCATAATTTTTCCCCACATGTATGAGTCTATTTTTGCGAGTTTTTTGGGTGCAATTCTATGTTATTTATGTATTTTTATGCGCTTTTTCCACCACCATAGGTCCTTTCTCCTTCTAGCCACGTCAATACAGAAAAATTTCCTTATCCCTAGCCAGAACCCAGTCCCACATACTGTTACTGCATTGTAACTTGGTTCATGGAATCCCCCCAAATGGTCTTACCATCAAATTACCCATCTCTGGCTGCCACCTTTCCTTCCACAATGACCTACGTCTGTCCAGATTCTGCCAATCCTTAGTCATCACCAATATAGTCTTGCAAAACCAATCCATCAGGCCCAAACCTCCTAGCAGTACCTTATCTCTGTCCATAAAATTCTCCTGCACTATTACTTTTACCCTACCCTCGAAAACTCTCTCCCACCACCACACAGAATCCATAACATAAACAGACCTGAAACACAGTCATGAACCCTTCCTACAGAAGCCATAGCCCCACAGAAATATCAGTCCTTTCCAAAGGGCTCACCTTTTCCCCCACTACCAAATTCAATTGTGCAGGACTTGTTGAAGACCTTCTCTCCTTCTCCCAGTCCCTACAGCAGAATCACTTTTTTGCCACCAACCCTACCAGTCAGACTCAACAAAAGACCAATGTTGAACCCTGTCTGACTCAGTTCACTTCTCCATTCTACCTTGATCCACCCCACTGCCCCCAAATCACCCCATGTTAACTTATCAGAATTTTTTAAACTTTGAACCTTGCCTCACCATCATTCCCCAAACCCTTCAATATGCAAACTAACCTTATATCTGCAGAAGGATCCGCAATCCACCACCTAAAAACTGATCCAGGCCTTATAGTCCTATGTGTTGAAAAAAGCTGCACCACTGTTGTTTTAAACTACAAGGTTTACGTGGCAGAAGGACTCCATCAGCTGCCAGATTCCTGCCAGATTCATCGACCTACATACCCTGCCACAGTGACCCCATTCCAGTAATCCAGCAGGATCTCCAGTCTCTCCACAAAGCCTTAGGCCCACCCCAGAACCTCTCTCCAGAGTTTATCTCTCTCCTCACCCCTACCATTCCCCGCACTCCTACCTTCTACATGCTTCCTAAAGTCCATAAACCAAACTACCCAGTATGCCCCAATGTGGCCTGTTACTGTGCCCCAAATGAAAGACTCTCTGCCCTCGTACACCAACACCTTCAGCCAATTACCTGCAACCTACCTCCTACATAGAAGATGCCAATCATTTCCTCCACTGACTCTCCACAGTTTCTGTCTCTTTACCACATACAGGTAGTGCCCCGCTTGCCACCGTTGATGCCACCTCCCTTTACACTAACATCCCAAATGACCATGTCCTTACTGCTATTGAACACTACTTTTTCCAACAATCAATGAATTCCAAACCAACCACCTCCTTCCTAGTTGCCATGACTAACTATATCCGCACCCACACTTACTTCTCCTTTGAAGGCATTACCTACAAACAAATCCAGAGTATGGCTATGGACACCCACATGGCACCATCCTATGCCAACCTATTAACGGGCCATGTAGAGGAATACTTCTTAAACACCCAGAATCCCACATCTCTCACCTGATTCAGATTCACTGATGACATCTTTGTGATCTGGTTCGAGTGTAAGGATACCCTGTCCACACATCTCCAGAATCTCAACACCTTCTCCCCCATTCGGTTCACCTGGTCCTACTCAACCCATCAAGCCACCTTCCTTGATGTTTACCTCCACCTCACAGATGGCTATGTCAATACCTCTGTCCATATCAACCTACCTAATGCTAGCAATAACTCCACTTTGGCAGCTGCCACCCATTCCATACCAAGATGTTCCCTCCATACAGCCAAGCCACCTGTGGCCGTCGCATCTGTAGTGATTATCGGTCCCTCTCAAAATATACTGAGGGTCTCACTGTGGTGTTTACAGATCGTAATTACCCTCCTAACCTTGTACAAAAACAGATCTCCTGTGCCTTATCTATCCAGCCACCCAGCATCTACCAAAGCCCCACCGTCTGGCCACAGAAGAGCATTCCCCTCATGACTTAGTATGATTCAGGACTGGAGCAACTGAATTACATTCTCCCCAGGGTTTTGAGTACCTCTCGTTGTGCCATGAAATGAGAAATGTCCTACCGCTATCCTTCCCACTACTCCCACAGGGGTATTTCGCCACTCACCAAACCTACACAATATCATCGTCCATCCCTGCACAATATCCTCGTCCATCCCTACACAATATCCTCGTCCATCTCTACACAACCCTGCTCCCAATCCCTTGCCTCGTGGCTCATGTCCTTGTAAGAGACCCAAATGCAAGACCTGGCCCATACATCCTCCCACCAACACTTACTCCAATCCTCTCGCGGATGTCAACTATTGCGTCAAAGGCTGAGCTACCTATGAAAACCGTCATGTGATCTACAACCTAAGCTGCAACCACTGCACTCCATTCTACATGGGCATGACAACCAACAAGCTGTGTGTGTGCATGAGTGGCCACTGGCAAACTATGGCCAACAAACAACTGGACCACCCTGCTGCTGAGCACACCACTCAACACAACATCCTTCATTTCAATGACTGCTTCACAGCCTGTGCCATCTAGATCCTTCTTACCCACACCAGATTTTCTGAATTGTGCAAGTAAGAACTCTCCCTGCAATATATCCTTTGTTCCTGTTACCTTCCTGGCCTCAACCTTCATTAGTCATTGTCCTTACCCATCTAGCCCTTCCGTGTTCCCATTTCAGCACTACACAGCCCTCAATTCCACCAACACACCCAGTCTTTTTATTTCTCTCCTTTTCTGCTAACCTACCCCCTCTCTCCCTTGTCCTCCATCTAACCTCTCAATTACACCTGGCTGCCCATTGTCCTGCATGCTCCCAGCAGCACTTTACTGTCCCGCACCTCTACCATACTACCCCTCTTCTTCCCCGCCCCAGCCTCCTTATCCCCCCACACGACTGTCTCTCCCATAATGCCCTGCTGCTTGCAGTCTGGCTCTAGTTGCCAGAGACTGTGGTAATGTATATGTGAGTTGCATTTGCATGAGTGAATGCATGTGTGTATGTTGTGTACTTTTGACAAAGGCCATGTTGGCCGAAAGCTAACTTTCTGACAGCCTATGTTGTGCCTTTCTGCGACTCTGCATCCCCGCTATATGGTGGGTAGCATCTATCTTTTCTTTATCTTGTTACATTCGATCATGATTTTTTGATTATTTATGTAAACTGTGTCTATGACTGCAAAATGAAATGATGTGAATGCATCCAGCCAAACAGATTTTCTGTTCAACTGCTGCCTACGACCAGAAAAGTTATTTGCCAGACATCACTTTCATTCTTGGTGTTAACTGTGAATTGACTATTGATAGGAATGTTTTACTTGTTGTAGTTTACTTAGTATGAAGTTGCTAGGGACAGGGGAGGTGCACCAAGTTTCAAATACGTTGCAGTTGTACCAGTTGAGCTTCGATGTGCACTGTGTAAAATAATTTGTTGGGTAGGAAACTGCTGGCAATGATCAAGTTTATGTCTATAGGCTGCCTTTGCTGCTGGCGAGAATGAGAATGACACACTATTGCAATGTATCTTGTCAAAAGTCATCCGACAATGAGGGCAGTCTTCCAAGGATGCTTATTAAAGCATGATGAGCAAGATGTAAGTGGAAAACACCATGTCTGTTTTCCTGCTGTGGCATGTGCACGGGCTATGATGTGTTTTCTGGTGGGATGCCTGCCACTAGTTATGCATCATCCTAGTCTACTGATGCCTGGTGATTTGCTACCTGGCATCCCTACAGCTGCGATGTTTGCCCATGTTTCTAATTGTTGGCTTGCTGCTTGTGAAGCACTGAAAGTCTCTGTGCAAGCTAGAATTTGATCAAGTGATAGGTTGTCAATCTCTAAAGCTTTCTGTCTGTGTGATTTATCATCATACAGACTATCTATCCACAATAATGGCCACTGCTAAACGGTGGCCAAGAGACAGTTGTACCACCCAGTTGCTGACCATGCTGTTAGTATTTTTTTTTTTTTTTTTTTTTTTTTTTTTTTTTGGGTTTTAGGGCGCACAACGTCAACGGTCATTAGCGCCCATGCTGTCAGTATGATGTGATTGACGTCACTGAGTGCTTCACAGTCTGAGTCATCTGTATTCTGCCGATCAATCCCAGCTTTTCTGAGTGGTATAGGTGGGATCTCTCCCTGCATCATATCCTTCATTCCCATAATCCCCCTGAATTTAACTTTTGCTAGTTCCTATCCTTCACCTGCCTATCCCTTTCCCTGTCCTCACCAAGCCCTTACACATCCTTTCTATGTGGCCAGTGACCCTACATAGTCTTTCTCCCTTTTTCACTTCTTTTCTATCACCTGACATGGCTTGCAAACTGAGAACATTTCATTGAAGCATGCCACTGAGAAAGAATCTGAGGACACACATGTGGTGTGTAGCTATCTATACCTTCACTTTATATTATTCCATCTCGATTTGCCATTGTTTTAAAAAGACAGTCACACAAATTTGTAGATGAAACAAGACTGGAAGAAGTTACCCTGTGGCGTTGTCATGTACGATCGGTATCTCTCCCCCATCGCAAGTTCTTTGACTCTGTTAACCTAACAGCCCATGGCATCTTGCTTGTTCAGTTTGCTGTGTGATTTGTTGTAATGTGGATGTCTGTATAAAATATACTGAGTCCTACAGAAATGTGTGTGTTTCCTTGGGCCACAATTCAACAGAAACCCCACAGTGGTGACCCCGAGTAAGACTTCGTGCGCCGTTTCCTTGTAGTGCAAGTATTTTCACGTCTACCACCTCGGCTTTGTTTACGCCTTCATTTGTTCCACTTGGCCACGTATGCTGCTGTGCAGCACATGGATATCGAAGCTTCAGCACCTAAAATGGGGAATTTTGTCGCTTCACCACCACCTGGATTCTACAACACGTTTCCTGCAGTTTTGTTGTCTCAACACTTTCGCCACTCGACAGTGGAATATGTGACTGCAGACTCAGGCTTTGCCTCTCCAGCAAGTGTGCATCAACACATGCATTTCAAAAATGATAACAAGGAGAGCAAAGTTCCTGCATTTCATCATGCTGACATGGATTCTGCATTTCATCCACAAACTATGTATCAGACACCAGCTGCCCAGGTGACCATTACAACCGTGCTGTGTGCAACCTTGCCTTTGTTAGGACAGACCACGTATACCGATCATGCTCTCGTGACACCTAAGTGCTTTATTGGCTTCATTGGTTTACAACGTGGACAACACCCAGTGTATGTCATGAACATTTCCAGGCCAGTTTCCACCCCCAGTGACCGTTTGGTCCTTCAGTGCACTCTACAGGCCCCACTTGATGTGAACAATGTGCTGCGTGGCGACACTAATTGTGGTTTCTGGCCTTCCGAACATGCTGCCGCTCATCATGTTGACAGCCTGGTGGGAACATTTTACTGCGCTGCTCCACGCACATCTGCTCTTCCAACCCCCCCCCCCCCCCCCCATTCCCCCCACTCCACTGCCAGTGCAAGTAAACTTGTAGGGGGTTTCAGCTGCAGCCATTCACCCACTCACTTTTCACATGACACAGTCCATGCCTTAAATGTCAGACTTTCACACTGTCCAGTTCTACAGCATCATTTCCTTGTGCTTTGGTGCCATTCTCATCTGCTACGACAGACTGCTCGTTCACACCCTATGCATCAACCGCACCGGTCCAGCATCCATGTCATACAAATGATACGAGGGACTCAGATACAGAACTACCTGCAGCTTCGTCGCCACCACCAGGCTGCTTACTGACCCTGCCCCCACTATCCGAGGATAACCCCGCAATGTGGTTTGCACTGGTGGAGAACTTGTTCAAACTGTACTGCATCACAAATGACAATTTAAAATTCCTGTGCCTCATGACTCAACTGCACAGGCACACAGACCTAATCCGCAACCTACTTCTGAAGCCGCAGCTAACTTCAAAGTACGATTTTGCAAAACAGACTATCATGGATTGCCTCTCATGTTCCCCACAAGACACTGTTCTGCAAATACTGTATGAGGAACATATTGGCAACCACACCTCATCCCAGATTTGGCACTGACACCGGCTATGCCTCCTGGTCAGTGAGCAGATGACGCTGGATGAATCCCTGTGGTCGGTGTGGTTATCAAAACTGACTACAGATGTCCAGGTTCATGTCCTCCTCCACGCCCTGGAACCCATTAGTTAGCATCTGCAGATGGCCGACCAGGTCTAATCGCTCACACACTAGTGCCACCAGCAGGAGCTCATGCAACAGGTTGGCACTCCTGCACCGGTAGCTTGACTGGCTGCAGGCAGGGGCAGGTCACGTTCTGCCCCCCAGACTGCTGTGCCATCTGGTACCCAGCACGCATACTCTCTGCCTACCGAGCTACTGCATATCACGTTTGCACCAACCACCCCAGTGTACGATCTTGAACGCACAGATGACTGGCCGCCTCCTCTCGCAATGCACCCTAACTGTTGGTACACCACCATACTCGGCAACAATGCAAAAAAGTGCCACTTTCCGTGCAAGCATTTGAAAAGCCAATCACCCGATAAGCACCAACCCGTGCTACATTCCATCCATGCCTCTGTCCCACCGAATGGCCGCCTTTTTGTCAAAGACTATTCTTTTGAGTCACAACTTCCTCATGGACACCAGCGCTGATGTCTCAATCATACCTAAATCGATTGCCACATGCCCCCTCACATGCACACACTCTCTCCTGTGAGCCGTGAACTCATCTACACTCCAGACCTGTGGCTCTGTCAAGCCTCAGCTCCGCATCTCTAACGGCCTCTCCCACCCCTAGATTTTTCACGGGCCGGGCATCGCAGAACTGATCTTGGGAATTGACTTTTTATCACACCACCACCTGTCTCCAAACTTTGTTTGAGATTCTCTGTTTTACTACCCCTCTAACTCTCACATCCCGTGTGATCGTGCTCTGCCACCTGCTCCAAGTGTAAACACTGTTAACTGTTTAGTGAATCAGTGCGCGGCTCTTGCAAGTAGGACTTGTGCAACCGTGAATCACATCCTGGTGGAAAGTGCTGAGACATGTGCCCTCCACTGTGAGAACACCGTTTTGAAATATCGAGTTGTATGCACCAAGTATGAGCTTGCCGCGATCACCGCCCGCATCAATTCACACCGCTTGGCAGTGCTGACACCTGACAGCTCCACCAACAACAGCACACAGACCTAGCAACATCATATCTATCTTGTGTAACTCCAGTCTCAACCTCATAGTGTTACCTCTGCCTCCCCCACCACCATCATGTGTGTTCTGCTCAACGTCTCTCTCACCTGCTTTCGCAAACTGAAACTCGTATACCTCATGATAGTCCAGCCATCCGGGTTCCGATAACACCCCCCACTGCCATGTGCGTGGCCACCCAGTGTGTTGATATACATTACCCCCCCCCCGCCCCCTTTCCTCTCGCGCCTCTTCACACGGCTTGCTCCGTAGCTCCAAGTGCGCCAGCAGCGCTGCTACCGCCAAGCGCGCCTCTCTCATGCACTACAGACAATAGACAGCCTCTATGCACACTGCTCGCACCCACCTTCCAATCCATGTGCCCCTAATAAACCAACCGACACCACACCCCGCTCGCACTCAGCCATCGAACATTTGGTTTCCACATCATGAATGGAATTGTTCATCACATCATCACATCCGAGGGCCTACATATTCACCACAAGGCTCGCCGCCTTAACTCACTCGAGTTGCGCTGGGCTTGCCAGCAAACACAGGAACTTCTTGAGGTGGGAATTTTACAGCCCTCCAATAGCAACTGGTTATCACCCATACACCGCACCCCTAAACATTATGGCTCCTTTTGTATGTGTGGCGATTACAGATGCTTGTACACTAGAACTGTGATGGACAATTATCCTATGCCGAACATTTCCGACTTCACTCTCCTTCTCACGGGTGCTACAACTTTCAGCATACTGGATTGCAAACGTGCTTATCATACATCCCAGTCACACCTGAAGACATTCTGAAAATGGCAATTATCACCCCCTTCAGGTTGTATGAGTACCATTTCATGCCATTCACGTTAAAAAATGCTGCCCAGACATGGCAACACTTTACTGACTCTCTCTTGCTACAGTTTGTCTTCTGTTTCATATATCTTGACGATATCCTAATCTTCAGCAAATCCACACAAGATCACGAACGCCACATCACAATAGTAAAGGACACTCCCTCATCAAATGGAGTCGAGATCAACACTGACAAACTGCAGCTGCGCCAATAATCTGCCCAATTCTTGGTGTAGACAGTCTTGGCCATCAGTATACACCCTTCTGAATCGAAGGTGCAATCAGTCTTATCCATGCCACTCCCTACCACACACAAAGAGCTCCGTCAGTTCCTGGGAACGATAAACTCCTACCGTCGTCATTTGCCTGCAGCAGCCGACACCAAGGCCACCCTCACTAATGCCCTCGCCAGCAAGCAAACTTCAGGGATGTGCCCCATTCCTTGGATGGAACCAATGTGTGCAGCCTTCCAGGCTCTGAAATACTCTCGAACAAGCTGTCATCCTTGCTCATCCAATCTCAGACACTGAACTCTTCATCACCATGGGTGCCAGTGACTCTGTGGTAAGCGTGGTCCTACAACAATGCCACAACGATGTGGTCACACCAGTTCAGTTCTTTTCAAAGAAACTTTCATGGGCCCAACAAAAATACCCAGCCTTTGACCGTGAACTTCTAGCAGTTTATGAGGCAGTGAAACACTTACATCCCGACGTCGAGGGTCGACCTTTCCACATCCTGACCGACCATTTAACCAGTAGCAGATGCCATACACAACCCCCATGACTATATGCCCTCCGATCTCCTTTCATGCAAGACCATATTCAGGCCCATACGAGGTCATAAACCACACTGCTAACAAGATGGACAAACAAGATGGACAAACAAGATGGACATCCGGGTTAAAGGTTCACCACTTACTGTTTCTCTCCACCGCGTGAAACTGGCACACCTCGACTGTCTTTCACATCTGAAGAAGTTATGCAGCCTCCCACCCCTGAGGGCTCACTCTCAAGCTATGATCCCTCAGAGCTAGTGCCGCAGCCCTCACCAAAACATGCACCTGTATCACCACAAAGCCGTTCCTCAAGTTCTTGCCCTCTCTCTCTACCTCCTTTCTGCTACACCCTCTAATGGTTTTGGAAACTGACGTCCCACCCGAACATGTGGAGGACATCACCATCCTCATCGACGAGAACCACATCTTCATCCTGCTGCAAGGCTACTCGCCCCACCCAACCAGGGACCCAGTTCATCAGTCGATTGCCGGTTGCTGCCCCTCCCACAAGGGGTCAACCACACGCTCCTCCAAGCTATGGTGACCCCACTAGGGAGGGTTACAGTTTGGATGCTGCCTGCTGATCACACAAGGGCACATTCTTTCCCCACACCTCTCCATCCTCACACACGGGCCAATGCCTCATGCGGCCACACCACCTACAGTAGTTCCACATTGACCTTCCAGCATGGTCCCTGCCGCAACAACCTCCGGAGATGGTCATACCCCTTACATCACTGTCATCTCCCTCACCACCTTCATCGCTGGACACGCCCCCCTTCCAGTACACTCAAACCGTGCTCCACACTGCAAGGGGTGTGGTTGTGTGGTGTTAACAAGTACAAATGAAATATCTCCACCATCGCTGGTTCTTTGACTCTGTTAACCTAATGGACCATGCCATCTTGCTTGTTCAGTTCGCTGTATGATTTGTTGTAATGTGGACATCTGTATGAAATATACTGAGTCCTACAGAAATGTATGTGTTTCCTTGGGATACAACCCAACAGAAATCCCACAACCTCTACAAATTTCTTGAAAATTATTTTCGACAATGAGCTGCAATGGAGACAACATATAGATAATGTCTACTGTAAAACAAGCACTGTAATATTTATTATGAAACAGCTTGCACAATATGCTAACAAAAAGCTTCTACGAACAGTGTACCACATTCTTTATGAAAAATACTTAATTACTGTTTGGGGAAACTCCGGCAGCCATAATACAAAAGGAATTCTTGTGTGGCAGAAAAACACCACTGGTACCATTCTGAATAAAAAACAAACTGACCTACACAGAATTGCCTTCCATAAACTAAAAATATTAACATTTCCATGCATGTACACTGCTGGCCACCGTAAATGCAACAACCTGAAGAAAGCATCCGAATCAAGTGAAATTTACACCATGAGTTTGCAGCGATGAGATATGCAACTGATTAGAATTTCAGCGCAGACGCACATCACACGCGCCTGTGACGCCATCTCATAGCGCCATTTAAGGCTCGGCGATTTCGACGAGTGTACGTTCGGCACGTGTGTTTACCTTGTGGTTGTTTCACAAGACGATCAGTTATGCCCCGTAGACAACAGCGAACATCTTTTGATCAAGTATCCGAGTTCAACAGAGGAAGGATAGTGGCTTACCGAGATTGTGGATTATCATACAGAGAAATCGCTAGTCGTGTTGGACGAAACCAAACAACTGTAATGCGGATATGTGCACCTCTGCACGTACTGATAGGCAAATTGTGCGCATGGCAGTGACGGATCGCTCAGTGACATCCCGAACCATAGCACAGCACATTGCGTCTGTAACGCATCATCCAGTGTCTGCGCGTACCATTCGACGCCGTTTACAGCAGAGTGGTCTGTCCGCAAGACGTCCATTGCTTCGTCTACCATTGACGCAGAACCACAGACGTCTCCGTCGCCAATGGTGTGATGACAGACGGATGTTGACGGCAGAATGGAATGACGTTGTCTTTACTGACGAGGCACGCTTCTGTCTGCAGCACCACGATGATCGGATTTGAGTGTGGAGACACCGTGGAGAGAGGATGCTGGACAGCTGCATTATGCACCGCCACACTGGTCTTGCACCGGGTATTATGGTATGGGGCGGTATTGGATATTACTCTCGCACGCCTCTAGTACGCATTGCCGATACTTTAAATAGCCGGCGCTACATATCCGAGGTGCTGGAGCCAGTTGTCCTTCCTTACCTTCAGGGCTCGGCCACAGCCATATTTCAACAGGATAATGCGCGACCACACGTGGCACGCATTGTCCAAAGGTTCTTCGTCAATAACCAGATTGAATTGCTTCCCTGGCCGGCTCGCTCTCCGGATCTTTCGCCGATAGAAAACATGTGGTCCATGGTTGCTCAACGAGTGACCCAGATTACATCCCCAGCTGCCACACTAGATGATCTTTGGCAACGTGTGGAAGCTGCTTGGGCTGCTGTACCCCAGGAACACATCCAACGTCTCTTTGACTCAATGCCGAGACGTGTGGCAGCGCTGATCTCCAACAATGGCGGCTACTCTGGCTACTGATTCTGGCAGGAACCACATGTCACAGACATCTGTAAATGTAATCATTTGATACTTGGTCAACATGTTATCTACAAAATAAATTTTGTTGTGCTACCTCTTGTCTTTCTTGGTGTTGCATTTACGGTGGCCAGCAGTGTACATATTCAGAACAATAAAATCATTAATGAAAGGCAATGCATTTACTTTTACATGATCAAGACCAATGGATTGCATGCTGCTACAAGTTTCCTTCCCCATCATCTTCTATCCATCAAAAATGTCATTTGTCATCTGTACACATCTATTGCTGACCATTGCAAGTCTTTGTGGAGGCTATCCCTTTACCTCTTCCTTGCCCTTTCTTGGAGGACTCTTCACTGTGAAGATGAAATCCAGGGGCTTCTGTGGCCACTTGTCATCTTCCATACAAGCCACATGTCCAGCACACTGCAGTCAGTTGCTTCTGATGATTCCTGCTATACTGGCATCTAGGCACAGTTCATCTAGCTCATGGTTGTGTCTAATCCTACATTCACCCGTGTTTGGGAGTAACATTGCACCACAGATCTTCCATAGCACTTTTCTCTCAAGTCTCGATTTTGGATACTCCGCATCACACAGCTATATAGGATCATGGGTTGGATTAGGATTTGATATAGCTGAATCTTGAACTGTCTTGAGAGAGAATTGCACTGAAGCAGTTGGGTTAGGCTGTAGGACTGGTTTCCTTCCTGGGCACTTGTGTTGATATCTATTTCACAGGAGTAGTTCTCCATGAAAAGCAATTACAGGTATTCAAATTCATGGACATTCTTGTAGAACTAGTCTCCCATCCACAATGACTGCAGTTGTCCAGTATCTTGACCTTGTCAATGAGTCTTAACAAGGTAATCTGTCCTGTCTTCATTTATGAGTAGCCAAAACTGGCTGCCGCCTTCTGTGCCCTGGTCATTTGTGTAAACAAATAGCAGCCACATAGGCTAGCTATCCCAGGTTCTTCCCTTTGACGTAGATCCCTTTGAAGTACTCTCTAAAACTCTCACATATGATCTTTACAATTGCAAAACTGAACAGGGTAGGAAATTAACCATGTCCTTGATCTTTACAATTGCAAAACTGAACAGGGTACGAAATTAACCATCTCCTTGCCTGAGACCTATGACAATTTTAGAGGTATGTGTTACTCCTCGGTTTTCCATCTTCACCTTACTGTGTATTTTACTCAGCCCAATCTTTGCCAGGCTGATGAGTTTCTGTAGCATCCTGAACTGTCTTAGACAACTGATCACACTCTTATGGTGTATGCAGTCATAGTGCTTTTTGAAACCAACAACCAAAATATGCAGTTCTTTACTGTGTTCTCACAGTTTCTTAGTGAGCTTATGGAGGATAAAGATATGATCTGCTGTTGACCATCTTTGTCAGAAACCTCCCTCGTATTCACCAATTACTGATTCTGCCAAGGTTTGAATCCTATGTATGTTGCAGTTGGACAGGACGACTGCTTCATAGTTGTCAAATTTCATTTCATTACCCTTGTTATGGATTGGGCAGATCAGAGCCATTTTCCATTATGTTGGTATTTCTTCTTTGGTCCAGATCATTTGTACCAGCCTGTCTAGTCTTCCTGCAAGTTTCTCATCTTTCGCCTGAATCATCTTGGCCTGTACTCCGTCTTCACCTGGGCTCTCATTTTCCTTAATCCATTTGATGTAACTGATCTCATCCAATGTGGATGAGAAGGTGAGGGGGTGGAGGAGTGGGGGGGGGGGGGGGGACAGTCTGCATCAGCTATGATCAGAGACTGGAAATTGAACTGTAACTGGTCAAGGTATTCCTTCCATATTACAGTGATATCACTATCGTTGGTCAGGGTGATAAGACTTCTGCCGGACCTATTACTCTATGCTAAAACACTTCAGTTTTTGGAAAATTTTCCTGGTCTTGTTTCCTCTAAAGTCTGCTTCCACCTCAAATATGATGCCCTTAACATACTTTACCTTTGCTCTTCTCAGAGTTTCTTGGGTAGCTCTTTGAATTGCCTCAAATTGTGCTTTATCCTGGACTGGCCCTGCTTCCTTTAGCCACTTGCTCCTGGCTTATTGTCTGTTCCAAAGTATCAGCACATTCCTTTCCAAACCAGATTTCCTAGCCAACTGGGTCTCCACTGATTGTGTTCTCTGCTGTGGCAGTCACTGAGCTCCAGATGTCTCTATACATTTAGTCAGTGTCTTCACTGCCATCCCATTCACCAAGTGCTTCAAAATGTTTGATAAGTTGCAGCTGATATTTGTTTTTTATAGTTTCATCTATTACCCTTTCAACATGGTAGCTGACAGCCTTCTGTAGCTTAGCCCTGGCCCTTCCTATACACTGCAGTTATAACAGGCCTCTATCCACAAACGTTCACTTTCACATTCCGAAACCAACACTGGCTTAATGTTCAATACCCATCTGTTTATTGTCCTTCCATCTGGTGAGATCCAGATGCCTTTATATTGCCCTTACGCTGGAAGTTTGTGCTGAAGAGAACAAACTTGTTGACGTGGCAAAGCTAATGAATCTCATACCATTATAGTTGCTTAGCAAGACAATACATAATGAGAAAAAATGTACATGTTTATTCACATGACATAATAAATAACGGTCAACTGAGAAGTATACCACACACAGTGAAACCTGTTGAAGAAATTCATTGATACTCAGGAGTACAACTAGTAAAGTGTCTTGTTAAAGAGTCTACAGGACAGTATGAGTGAAAAGACACTCCAGAAACTTCTTAAGGATTATTTAATGAAAAAAAGAATTTTATAGTGGTGCATAAATACATGTGTATAAATAATGAGGAATATTACCATTACTTGTATTTTATATTGTAATCACCTTAATTTATTTTATGTTTATACATTTTTGTATGTCTGTTCTGTAGACATCTGAGTTAGAGTATATAAGTAACTTTAATATCTAAATATAAATTGAGAGAAAATTTTATGCAATGTTTCTATCATGACTGTCAATTTGATGTTTTATATTGTATTGTTCTGTATTACAAGTATACACACTGTATGGAATGTAACCAAATGGGACCAAACAAAAATCAATCAATCAGTTCAAAGCGCAGAAGCTGTTGGAGGTGTGTAGAGTGAAGCTAGCAGGTTTGCAACATCACTTTCATCTCTTCACTAATGTGACAAGTTTGTCTGTGGCCAAGTTTTTTTACTTTAATACTATTATTTTTGTTGGTTTATTTCTCAACCTGTTGATAATATGCCTTCTATGGGTGTTGCAGTTTCAAACTTTGCCATTTGTTTTCCCAGCCAACTGGTGCACCACTAGCAATGACCAGCAGTATTTTTCACAAAGATTGCAGCACAATATTCAACATAAAGAAAATACTGGCATTTCTGACACTGGTCTTCATCTAGGAGACTCAGCATTAAGTTGTTTTGCCAGTAAAAATCTGTGTGAATTGTTCAGTGAAGTATGCTGTTCAATTAAAGATGACAATAACCAGGTTTTTAAATATGATCACTTAGTCAAATAAATTATGATTTTAAGCCTAGGTATTTTGGACTATGAAATTTATTTGTCAAGTATTTTAATAAGGCAAAGGGTATTTTATCTGGAATTCCTTCAGTATTTATTAACCAAATTTGAAATGATATCAAAATGGGTATTAATATACAGAAGGTGGAAAAAATGTCTGTGTATAGGCTCCAGAAATAGGAATGAGTGGGGCATGGCAGTATACTCAAATGCACAAATTAAAAGGATTATTGAATTTCTAGTTTTAGAAATTTTATAATTAGTTTCTATGTTAGGTTGAATGGAAAATAATAGGAATAATGTCACAGGGAAGGATAAATTACTCCAGTGGTTTTGTTTATATGTTAATGAAAATTTTTTGATTCAATATAAATAATGGAAGGAGTAAAGGTAACAACTTACTGTTCAGTTAAGACAGCAATAAGCACTTCAACATGACACAACATTTCCAAGCTTTCAGAATAATCATTCTTGAGAGATAACAGAATGCACATGCACAAACATACCCACACACAAATACAAATGCACTATATTTTGTTCTGGTTGAACTGCACTGCACCAGTAGTCAAGATGCGGTGCCAACAGAATACAATCTCGTGTGTGTGTGTGTGTGTGTGTGTGTGTGTGTGTAGCTCTGAGGAACAATTATTCTGAAAACTTAGCAAACTTTCTCAGTGTCATTTACAGGACCAGCAATGGTTCAAAGCCATTATTTACTTTTTTTTTAAACTCGTTTCATTTCTTACCTTTCCATAATAAAGTGATAGTTTGAAAATTTCTAAAAGCCAGAGACTAAATGATCTATTTAATTTGTGCTTGTCTCATCTCTGGACAAATTGGCAGCCCTGCTCTGCTGTTGCAGTTTGGTAGATAGTTTAGACAAATCATATAACAACTGGCAATTCCAGATACTTTCCTATGAACTTATTTGAGACTAAGTATTAAGTACATCATCATTACTTACTGCAATAATTATTGGTGTTATATTCCACCAAACTTTCCAAATTACTTTGGGAGGTGATTTCTTCATGAACTGGATATCAACAAAGAGTACCGATGTTCCATACAGCCAGTAAAATGTAAATGTTTCAAGCAAAATGGCTACCAGTGTAACCACTTGTTGATAACGGATTTGGTACAGTGGTTGTAGAATCACGAAGCCAGTCTAGATTAATAAATGATAACAATAAGAAAACATTAATGTTTTCAGTCAAATTCAGGATGCTATCTACAAACAGAAATGTTGGTATTAACAGTATGTTTTTTCTCCAGGAACGTTTAAGGAACTACAAAATAAATTTATTGTAATAGAGCTATTAGTTTGTCCTGATCTTAGATATTCCTCACTTTTATGTGGGCATAGCCACCAACCATTTGTCCTCCAGAATGAGTGGCATCTGCTGAACTGTGGCCAAGAGCAGGTTTCACCACACAGTGGTGGTACATGCTGCTGAACACAACATGCTTGATTTCAATAGCTGTGCATTTGGATCCTTTCCCCCACCCTTCAGCACAAGCTTTTATGAACTATGTAAATGGGACTTATCCTTGAAACACGTGTTTCATTCCTGTAATCCTTCTGGCCTCACAGTTTCTCCTTCCTCTGTACTGCACCCTCTCTCAATTGAAACCTCCATGTCATCATCATAATGCAATGTACAAACACACCAGCTCTGATGCCCATGCATCACATTCCTATCCAGTGCACCTCTCTCTCTCTCTCTCTCTCTCTCTCTCTCTCTCTCTCTCTCTCTCTGTGTGTGTGTGTGTGTGTGTGTGTGTGTGTGTGAGAGAGAGAGAGAGAGAGAGAGAGAGAGATGTATGTTCCTTTCTGTGTCTCTGTCAACTCAGTGCCTCTACTATTTGGTGAGTTGTTTCCTTTACTGCTAAGTTATTTACATAGCTTATCTATATATTACTACCACCTCCATAGGAGAGATTTCTAATGCACACCTGTACAAAGCTGTGTGTGAGGAAAGTGTGTCCTTCACATTGTATATTAATTACATGACAGACGATATTAGTAGTAACCTCAGAACTTTTGCAGTTATCTATAAACAAGTATTATCCATATACACAGTTGGATCTTGATAAGATTTCAAAATAGTTCAAAGACAGAAAACTCATTCCGCATATTCATAAGTGTAAAAAATTTTACTTCCAACCGACAATGATCTGTGCGCGGAGATACATGCAAATTACTTAGAATGATATATACTGTCATCTTCAGTAAATAAATAGACACTACATTCCTTGTATATTGTGCATCTCTTTCTTATTAGATCTTACAACCTCATGAACTGTTTAAAGGTATATTCAACTAGTAATACAAACATATTACACATCTAAATGCATATTTTACTCAGTTACAATGGAATTGAAACATCCAGCACACCATCAGTCAAGTAATACAAGTAAATGGCAGTGTTTACTGAAAGCAAAAGCATAATTTATAGTTGCTTGACACAAATGAAAGACTAAATTATTGGTGCCACAAATTTAACAACTTCAAAGCGACGTTGTGATGAAGCAATTAGGGATATTTTTACTTCCCCTCTTGTTTTGCCATCTGCCTCTTTAAATTCGTTTTTTTCAATTTTAACTAATTACATTAACATACATGAGTATAATGTGCATTTTCATAAAAGAGAAAGGTTGGCCCTCATTTTTAAGGAATTTAACACCAGATCTAATTTTGTGCTTAGTGTTATGGATGTAATTGATTTTCTAATTTATTTTGACTTTTCCTAGTTAGTATCTTTCATTATAGGGTGAAATCAGTAATTGTTTCATAACTTAAATTCTATTGTTGACATATAAACAAATATAAAATCTGTACTAATTATAAACATTTGGAAGAAGAAATACTAGTAATCTTAAAGTATCTATTTGGCTCTATTTGAGAACATGTTAGCAAAGCCAGCCCTTAATTTATTCCAAAGTAATTAATAGTTTTGTCAAAAGTAGTGTTTGCCTAACGATATTTGTTAATTTCATGATTTAAACAAATAATTTGGCCTAACTTGTGTAGTAGAAGAAACTGTTAAAAGGAACGAATTTTCCCATGTATTCAGTTAATTTAATGAGTTAAGTTTTAATTGTAATTTCTCTAAATTTAACTTTGAACAATGTGTAACTTTGGCACCTATTTTTATGAGGATATACAAGGGCATGATTTTTGGTCTCGAGACAGTCAGTCCTCAACTGAGTTTCAGACGAGGAACCTGTGTTGGTTAGAATGACAACAATGCATCAACTTAACAGAGAAATAAGTGTTACACCTATAGGCTGTGTGTTAAATCAATGACAGTGTCTGGTCCATACGTACCTGATTATTCCGAAATAACTGTGAATAATGTGGTTATGTTTTTACTGCTCGTTGATGCTCAACAGGAAACTATTGTAGCAGTATGTGGATGTTTGCCTGCTAACTATTAATGAGGCTTACGGCCTTGCTGTGCTGGTACTACAAACGGCTGAAAGCAAGGGGAAACTACAGCCGTAATTTTTCCCGAGGGCATGCAGCTTTACTGTATGGTTATAGTTTAGACAAGAAGAGAATAGAAGCTTTTGAAATGTGGTGCTATAGAACAATGCTGAAGATTAGATGGGTAGATCACATAACTAATGAGGAGGTATTGAACAAAATTGGGAAGAAGAGGAGTTTGTGGCACAACTTGACAAGAAGAAGGGACCGGTTGGTAGGACATGTTCTGAGGCATCAAGGGATCACAAATTTAGCATTGGAGGGCAGTGTGGACGGTAAAAATCATAGAGGGAGACCAAGACCAAGACACTAAACAGATTCAGAAGGATGTAGGTTGCAGTAAGTACTGGCAGATGAAGAAGCTTGCACAGGATAGAGTAGCATGGAGAGCTGCATCAAACCAGTCTCAGGACTGAAGACAACAACAACATGGAAAGTTAGAACAATAGTGCTCTGGCCACATATAACAGTGCAATATTGTGTGTGTGTGTGTGGGGGGGGGGGGGGGTGAACAGTGAAAGTAAAAGACTTTGAAATGCAACTGTGCATCTGTTGGCTACATTATTTAAACTAGTCAGTTTTGTACTTCCACACTCTAGTTTTTCAGCTGGTATGCTGACACCGAGGACTACAAGCAAAGAAATAAAGCAGGCCAATGTTGTCTTTTTTAAAATAAAATCTGCACTTCATAAACTGCAGGAAAATAGTATCATATGACTATAGCATCGCCGGCCACAGTGGCCAAGCGGTTCTAAGCACTTCAGTCTGGAACCGCGCCCACTACGGTCGCAGGTTCGAATCCTGCCTCAGGCATGGATGTGTGTGATGTCCTTAGGTTAGTTAGGTTTAAGTAGTTCTAAGTTCTAGGGGACTGATGACCTTAGATGTTAAGTCCCATAGTGCTCAGAGCCATTTGAACCATTTGACTATAACATCTGAGTCACACTTAGAATCAGCTGACTCATACAAATTTGTGAGTGTTACAATTTGTAGAGATTTGAAATAGAATGATGACATAGGTGCTGTCATGGGTAAAGAGGGTGGCAGACCTTAGTTCGTTGGCAGGATGGTGAGGAAATGCAGTCAGTCTGTGAAGAAGGCTGCTTAAAAATTTCTTATGCACAGTGTGTGGGACTCATATCAAACTGGATTAACAGAGGATATTGAACACACACAAAGATGGTCCCAGGACTGTTTCCTTCTCAAGGGTGTGTCACAGTAATGCTGAAAACCCTGAAATGCAGATGCTTGCAGACTGATGTCAGTTATCTTGTGACAGCATACTTACAAGTTTGCAAGAACCAATTTTAAGTGATGAGTCTAGAGATATTCTTCATCCTCCTGTGTGTCACACCCATACGGACTGCAAAACTAAGAACATATTAATTACAGAACACACAGAGGCATTTAAGCAAGCATTTTTTCCATACTTCATACACAACAGGAATGAGAGGAAAGCCTAAAATATGGGACCATGCTAAGTAACTTCAGCCATGAATTTTGCAGTGCGTTACAGAGTATGTGTATAGTTAGGTAGTTAGCTAATTAGTTACATGTTCCATAGATCATTTGAACAATTCTTTTATCGAAATTATGTGGAAACAGTCAGTTTATGGGTTATGTATACATGATTAGTGTTAACATCAATGAATAAATTATTTTTTAGTCCTACTTAAGCAACTACAGTTAAAAACTTATTTTTATTTTTGTTACATGCTGTCAGTTTATGAAAGAAATTTGTTCATGGACTAGAAAGAGTTGTTCACGAGAAATGATTTTAAGTTAGATTTAAAGCTTACTTTGCTACATGTCAGACATTTTAGGTCACTGGACAAATGATAAAAAAATTTTGTTGCTATGTATTGACCTCCTTTCTGGGACACTGACAGCTTTAATAATGGGTAATGAAGGTCATTTTCCCCTTTAGTGTTGTAGGTATGGCCTTCACAGTTCTCTGTTGTTCTAAAATTGTGGTGGATTATTTATGATTAATTTCATTAGTGTGTGCTCCCATGGAATCTAGCATTTGGTCTTCATCATATGTGGAATGTTTGTGACCTCATTTGCAACCATATCTCACCATAGTTTAGTTGTAACACCACTGTTAACTTCAGTTCAGCTTCTGTGGTCTGATTGCTGCCATGTGCCTTACCAAGTAAAAATTTGCCCAATTTTATATGTTTATGATTTGTTACACATTTTTTTATCATTTACTGTTATTTGCTGTTTTAATTGGTTGTTCTATGAGTATATTTTTTCCAGGGAAAGTGATGTTGTAAGGGATCCTGAAGAGATCGTATGAGTAATAGCAGAAATTTTGTGAAAGTGTGATGAATTTGATGATGATTTTGATATGGAAGAGGAAGTTACTAAAGCTGATGACCACAACAGTGAATCTGAATAGTCACAGGTGGGAAGTAACAATCAGGTAAGTCCTGCACTTGACGTTACAGCAGGTAACTACACATTTTATAAAGGGAAAGGCAATGGAACTCTTTGGATCAGTCAGCCTCTAACTACAGAAAAAACAGATGTTAAAAATATTATTCGTGTTTTACCTGGCCCAAAAGGGACTCCGGGGAATGCATTTACACATTTAGATGCATTTTATCCATTTGTCTCTGAAAATGTGATAGAGGACATCTGTGGTGCCTCTAAATTCCAAATTTCCAGATCCCCACAGTCTGCCCTGGCAGATGACACAGTCTCCACAGCTGCACCTGGACTTTCTCTAAAGAACCCCATGTCCAATAGGCAAATGCTGACATGAGTGTCTTTTCCCCCCACCACCATGTATGAAAACAGATGTTTCCGCCAGATTTATCCTAGCTGGAGATAAAGCCATTCTCGGATGTGTGCATGTGCTGAGCAGTAGTAACAGTGGCTACGTGAATGTGTCATTTGCTAATTCAGTGAACATGCAGTGTTTTCTAATGAGGATCCAGGCACTGTACAAAGATCATAATTGTTGCAACCTGATGGCTTCCCGACGGCAGTACGTGGATATATTTCGGTGGGTCAGTCTTGCATCGAATTTTGCAAATGACTTGTGGGTACCTTGTTTACCAAACAGGACAAGGGCATATCTGCTGGCATGGCTTAAATGTACAACTGCCTATTTTAGGGTGAGGAAATCCCACCAGAATTTCAGGAAAGTAATAAAAGCGAAGTTCAAATGACAGTCAGTGACTTTCAGTATGACTTTTGCTTATCTTCAACTGTCACAAAAAAAAGAAGGGGGGGGGGGGGGGGGAGAGAGAGAGAGAGAGAGAGAGAGAGAGAGAGAGAGAGAGAGAGAGAGACTGACTGACTGACTGACTGTGATCCACCTCTCTACAATGCAGAATGTGGTGGTTGACCACTCTGTAAAGTAGGATAGGTGGCAATATATGGCAGGTCTGCTGACAGAGCACAATGCTTGTGCAGGCACAAATGTTTTGGAGCACACTGTTATACACATTGTTGAACATGGGGCTCTGCAGCGTACAACCCCTATTGTGTTCTCATGATGACTCAATGACATCATCAATATGGCTGCAGTGGACACAGGATCATTAAGATTGGATCATGGCTCAATGGAAACATGTTGCCTGGACAGATAAGTCATCTTTCTTTTTACACCAGGTCCACAGTTATGCCCAGATAAACCGTCGCCCAGGCACACG
Organism: Schistocerca nitens; assembly: GCF_023898315.1. Taxonomy (NCBI): domain Eukaryota; kingdom Metazoa; phylum Arthropoda; class Insecta; order Orthoptera; family Acrididae; genus Schistocerca; species Schistocerca nitens. The sequence goes on from NC_064617.1 coordinate 852,002,664, forward strand.
ACTGCTCGAGCCATGCACCGTGGCATGGGCGGACACCAGTGGGGGCAGTATTATGCTACTGAGTATGTTCATCTGGGCTTACATGGGACCTGTGGTAGTAACTGAAGGCATCATGATGGCTGTGGACTATTTAAACATTATTGCAGACCACGTGCATCTCTTCATATTTGATGTCTTCCCTGATGGTCATGGCATCTTCCAGCAAGGTAACTGACTATGTCACGAGACCAGAAACATGCAAAAGTGGTTTTTAGGAGTGTGATAATGAAGTCACATTGTTGTCTTGACTACCAAATTCACCTGATCTGTACCTGATGGAACACATTTGGGACACTATTGGGCAACAGTTTCCTGTCGGAGGAACACGAAACAACCTGGCTAACAACTTAGAATTTAGAATGACCTGGAGTAAATAGGAGCAGCAACATCACACATTCATGTGGGGTTTGTCGATGTTTTGGACTGGCGTGACCAACCCTGGGTTAACATACACTCCTGGAAATTGAAATAAGAACACCGTGAATTCATTGTCCCAGGAAGGGGAAACTTTATTGACACATTCCTGGGGTCAGATACATCACATGATCACACTGACAGAACCACAGGCACATAGACACAGGCAACAGAGCATGCACAATGTCGGCACTAGTACAGTGTATATCCACCTTTCGCAGCAATGCAGGCTGCTATTCTCCCATGGAGACGATCGTAGAGATGCTGGATGTAGTCCTGTGGAACGGCTTGCCATGCCATTTCCACCTGGTGCCTCAGTTGGACCAGCGTTCGTGCTGGACGTGCAGACCGCGTGAGACGACGCTTCATCCAGTCCCAAACATGCTCAATGGGGGACAGATCCGGAGATCTTGCTGGCCAGGGTAGTTGACTTACACCTTCTAGAGCACGTTGGGTGGCACGGGATACATGTGGACGTGCATTGTCCTGTTGGAACAGCAAGTTCCCTTGCCGGTCTAGGAATGGTAGAACGATGGGTTCGATGACGGTTTGGATGTACCGTGCACTATTCAGTGTCCCCTCGACGATCACCAGTGGTGTACGGCCAGTGTAGGAGATCGCTCCCCACACCATGATGCCGGGTGTTGGCCCTGTGTGCCTCGGTCGTATGCAGTCCTGATTGTGGCGCTCACCTGCACGGCGCCAAACACGCATACGACCATCATTGGCACCAAGGCAGAAGCGACTCTCATCGCTGAAGACGACACGTCTCCATTCGTCCCTCCATTCACGCCTGTCGCGACACCACTGGAGGCGGGCTGCACGATGTTGAGGTGTGAGCAGAAGACGGCCTAACGGTGTGCGGGACCGTAGCCCAGCTTCATGGAGACGGTTGCGAATGGTCCTTGCCGATACCCCAGGAGCAACAGTGTCCCTAATTTGCTGGGAAGTGGCGGTGCGGTCCCCTATGGCACTGCGTAGGATCCTACGGTCTTGGCGTGCATCCGTGCGTCGCTGCGGTCCGGTCCCAGGTCGACGGGCACGTGCACCTTCCGCCGACCACTGGCGACAACATCGATGTACTGTGGAGACCTCACGCCCCACGTGTTGAGCAATTCGGCGGTACGTCCACCCGGCCTCCCGCATGCCCACTATACGCCCTCGCTCAAAGTCCGTCAACTGCACATACGGTTCACGTCCACGCTGTCGCGGCATGCTACCAGTGTTAAAGACTGCGATGGAGCTCCGTATGCCACGGCAAACTGGCTGACACTGACGGCGGCAGTGCACAAATGCTGCGCAGCTAGCGCCATTCGACGGCCAACACCGTGGTTCCTGGTGTGTCCGCTGTGCCGTGCATGTGATCATTGCTTGTACAGCCCTCTCGCAGTGTCCGGAGCAAGTATGGTGGGTCTGACACACCGGTGTCAATGTGTTCTTTTTTCCATTTCCAGGAGTGTAGCTGTTAGCCATTTGAACAAAGAGCTGAGCCAGTTGCTTTTGAATTAAACAAAGTCTCATATCTGTGCTGTGCTTGTTGCTGTGACTGGGAGATGGGGATGCAGTAATCATGGCCTGCACCTAATTGGGGGGGGGGGGGGGGGGGAAGGAAGGAAAGATTAGCAAAGCACCTTGCAGAAAGCGAGAGGGGGACACAAGCACACAATACAAAATCCCTGTGATTACTGGAATCAAAGGGGCACATTTTGTAGGTTAGAGTCAGGTTACAGGTAGAGAACATTGAAAGAAATTAGAGTAGTACAAAATCACAATATGTGAAACAGTTTGCAGAAAAATAAAATTATTTGGTTTCATCAGAACTTTAGAGTTGAAAAACAAGAGCGATGAGCTTATCGAACGATGGAAAATCCAGGATGGAATGTAACAATATTATGAAAAGGGAAGTTGCTACTCACCATATAACGGAGATGCTGAGTCGCAAATAGGCATAAAAAAAAAGACACACACACACATGTGTGCGCAACTCACACACACACGACTATGTCTCAGGCAACTGAAGCAACACACAGATGTTACATACAGGTATTTGTATGATTGGCCAATTCCAACAGTTACTCATTGATATTATGGCCATAGAACACTATGTTTTTTTTTTTTTTTTTGTTTTTTTTTTTTTGTTTTTGTTTTGTGAAGTGCAAAATTTTACATTTCTCAGCACTTAAAGCAAGTCACCAATCTCTGTACCACATCGAAATCTTATCAAAATCTGACTGATTATGAGTATATATTTACAGTCTTTCAAATAGCGTTTCATTATGGATAACTACATCATCCTCAAAAAGCCTGATTTTACTATTAATATTGTCTGCAAGGGAATTGATATATAACATGAACAGCAAGGGCCCCAACACACTTTCCTGGGGGGCACCTGAAGCTACTTCAACAACTGGTGACTACTCTCCATCCAAGATAACAAGCTGTGTCCTCCCTTTCAAAATGTCCACCCCAAAAGATAAGGTGAGATGAACACATGAAGGAACAAGACAAACAAATGTAAAGAAAGGGTGACAGAGAGTTAAAATGGAGGGAGGTGGAGGCTCCGGAGAGAAGACCAAATCGCCCACCATCAGATGGGATGATAAAAACCCTCCTCATGAATAAAATGTAAAACTAAATCTGCTGTTGAGCCATTATCACCCAACACTGAACGTAGGGTGCTGGGAAGGTTAAAAGTCTATTGCAGAGTGGCTAAAATTGAGCAGTCCAGCAAGATGTGGACGACAGTCATAGGGGAGCCACAGAGACACCAAGGTGAGTCCTCGCGATGGTGGAGGTAACCATGTGTTAGCCAGGTATGGCCAATGCGGAGCTGGCAGAGAACCATGGAGGCCTGCGAGAGGCCCGCATGGAAGACTTCCACACATTTGTAGTCTCCTTAATGACAAACAGTTTGTTGTGCATACTGTTACGCAATTCCGTCTCCCAAAGCCGAAAAACATTGCGGCATAATATGGAACACAGGTCAGGTTCAAAGATGCCCATCTCCAGAAGTGGCTTCCACGTAGCTTGTTTTACCAGCCTGTCAGCAAGTTCGTTTCCTGGGATTCCAATGTGTCCCGGGGTACAGACAAACACCACTGAACAACTAGACCATTCCAGAGCATAGATGGACTCCTTGATAATCGCTACCAAGGGATGGCAAGGGTAGCACTGATCGATAGCTTGGAGACTACTCAAGGAGTCAGTACAGAGAAGAAACGACTTGCCAGGGCATGAGTGGATGTGCTCAAGAGCACGAGATATGACCACCAGCTCTGCAGTGAAAACACTGCAGCCATCTGGCAAGGAGTGCTATTTAACGTACCCTCTGTGAGCATAGGCGAAGCCAACATGACCGTCAGTCAATGAGCTGTCGGTGTAAACCACTTCAGAGCCGCAGGACATGGCAAGAACCAAGAGGAAGTGACAGTGGAGAGTAGCAGGAGGAACTGAGTCCTTAGGGCCATGCGAAAGGTCCAGATGAAATCGCAGCCTAGGTGTACACCATGGAGGTGTACGTGGAGCAGAGGTGGTAAAGGAAAGGACTCCAGTTCACACAGGAGGGATCGGGTACAAACTGTGATTGTAAGCCCTGACCTGGGCCACTGATGCAGGAGATGAACCATCATGGGTGGGAAAAGGAGATGGTGTGCAATGTAACTGGTGAGCAGTTGTGCATGCCTAACCTTCAATGGAAGGACTCCAGCCTCCACCAAGACACTGGTCCCTGGACTCGTCTTATAAGCTCCCGTCGCTAGTCGAAGACCACAGTGGTGCACTGGGTTGAGTAATTGCAATGCTGAGAGCGCCGTCGAACCATAAACCAGACTCCCATAGTCAAGGCAGGATTGAACAAGTGCTCTGTAGAGCTGCAGCAGCAGTTGGTGTTGCTCAGATAGCAGAGGGCATTGAGGTGCTGCCAGTACTTCCATTTAAGCTGACGGAAGGTGTGGAAGCCAAGTCAATTGGGTGTCAAAAACCAGTCCTAAAATCAATATGTCTCCACTACAGTGAGTGGATCATCATTAAGGTATAGCTCTGGTTCCAGATGAATGGTACAACGCTGACAGAAGTGCATGACTCATGACTTTGTGGCTGAAAACTGGAAGCTGTGGGCCAGAGCCCATGACTGCACCTTGTGGATGGCTCCCTGTAGGTGCTGCTCAGCAACACCAGTACTGGAGGAGCAGATTGAAATGCAGAAGTCGTCCGCGTACCGAGAAGGTGAGATGGATGGCCCTACAGCTGCTACTAGACCGTTAATGGCCACTAAAAATTGAGATACACCCATTCTCCTGGATATGGGAGAACTATGGGAGGCACCAACTTTGACATGGAAAGTACGGAGCGACAGTAAGTTCTGAACAAATATAATGCGGCAAGGATATGATGTTGCCAGGTTGTGTCATAAGCTTGTCGTAAATCAAAAAAGATAGCAACCAGGTGTTGGCATTTTGAAAAGGCTGTTCGGATGGCAGACTTGAGGGACACACAAGATTATCAGTGGTAGAGTGATCCTGGCGGAAGCCGCCCTGACATGGCCATGTGACTCCAGGACCCAACCCAACCACCGACACACCACACGTTCCAGCAGCTTACAAAGAACGTTGGTGAGGCTGAGGGGCCAATAGCTATCCACATCAAGTGGGTTTTTACTTGGTTTGAGCACTGGAATGATGGTTCTCTCCCACCATTGTGATTCGAGGATGCCATCGCACCAGATCCATTTGAAGATGACGAGGAGATGTCGCTCGTAGTCAGACAAGAGATGCTTAATCATCTGACTGTGGATCCGATCCAGCCCAGGAGCTGTGTCGGGGCAATGTGCAAGGGTGCTGATGAGCTCCCACTCTGTAAACGGGGCGTTATAGGATTCACTGTGGTGTGTAGTGAATGAGATTACTTTCCTTTCTATCTGCCGTTTGAGGGTGTGAAAGGCTGGGGGGTAATTATATGTCACAGAGGCTCGAGCATAGTGCTCAGCAAAGTGCTTGGCAATCGCGTTTGTGTCGGCAGACACCACACCATTGATGTTAATGCCAGGGACACCTGTTGGGATCTAGTACCCAAAACCACGTCTGATCTTCATCCAGACTTGGGAAGGTGACGTATGGCATCCAGTGGCCAACACGAACCTCTTCCAACACTCCTCTTTCCGTCTTTTTATAAGCTGGGAAACGTGGGCATGGAGCTGTTTAAAAGCTATTAGGTGCTCCAGGGAAGGGTGCCACTTCTGTCACTGTAGAGCCTGCCTACTCTCTTTAATGGCCTCAGCAATTTACGGCGACCACCAAGGTACTGTTTTTCACCAGGGGCACCCTAAGGAACAAGGGATGGCGTTTTCTACTGCAGAAATGATCGTCGTAGTGACCTGCTCAACCATAACATTTGCTCAACCATCACATTGATGGCACCATGTGGGGAAGATTCAGCGGTGACAGTAGAGACGAAGGCTTCCCAGTCTGCCTTGTTTAAAGCCCAGTCAGGAGAGTAACAGGAAGATGGGGTAGTGGTCACTACCACACAAGTCGTCATGTGCTCTCCAGTGGATCGATGGGAGAAGGCCAGGACTGCAGACCGAGGGATCAATGGCCGAGTATGTGCAATGTGCCACACTGAAATGTGTGGGGGCTCCTGTATTGAGGAGGCTAAGGTCGAGATGAGTGAGTAGGTCCTCAACATCTTTGCCAAGGCCATTAACCTTGGCTCCACCTCAAAAAGGGTTATCGGTGCTAAAATCACCCAGAAGGAGAAAGTTGGGGGGAGTTGTGAAATGAGTGCAGCCAAAACATGGGGGGTGCTTCACCATCTGGAGGAAGGTAGATGTTACAGATGTAATTTCCTGCGTTGTCCTCACCTTGACAGCCACAGCTTCTAAAGGTGTTTGAAGAGGCACAGGTTAGCTACAGACAGAGGTAAGGATGAAAATACATAATCCACCTGACAGTCTGTCACAGGCAGGACAGTTTTTGTAGTTCTCTGATAGCCATGAAGGGTGGGTGTCCCCATTGCGGGAAACCGTGTCTCTTGAAGGACAATGCAAAAAGCAGGTGTACTGCTTAAAAGTTGATGTAACTCAACTAGGTGGTAGAAAAAACAGCCGCAGTTCCACTAGAGAATGATGCTTTCTGTCATGTGGGGTGGCATGGAGTGATCAAGGAGGCAAATTAGGCCCCAGTATCACCTGTCGCCACCTTGAGTGTTGGCATCCAAGGTGTCAGCGAGATCTAGGTCCTCAGGGGACACCAGAATCTCCATCTCGTCCTCAGGCACAGAGCCATGGGGGAGTGCTGGTGTAGGGGGCACTGGAGGCTCCTGTTTCTTAGTGGACTTCTCCTTGGAAGTTTTGCCCTCTTGCTGCTCCTTAGGGGCTGGCTGGGAGGGAATCTCTGAAGTAGCTTGAGGGACAGAGGAAGACCTTGAAGCCCTCTGACCAGCAGCCAGTGGCTTTTTCAACCACTGGCTGGTGTCCACTGGACCACTGGGGGGGGGCATGGAAGGTAGAGTCCCAAGCGACCCCTTCTGCATAAGAGGAGCTAGAGAAGGCCATTGCTTCTCTGGCTGGGCAGAGGGGACCAATGTCCCCTTCATTCTGTGGGGCGATGCTCCCCAAAGTAGAAGCTTTGGGAGCAACAGAAGTCATGCTCCCAGCCAACTGGAGGGGGGAGGAAGATGGGCGGCCCTGAGGGCCCACTGAAGTAACCTTAGATGATGAGCGTAATGGTGTCATTGATGGTGACACCATCATGGCAGCAGCATAAGAAGATAACATGGGAATAGGGTTTAGTCTTTCATATTTGAGTTTAGCCTCGCGGTAAGACAACCTTTCCAGGGTCTTGTACTCCATAATTTTGCACTCGTTTTGGAGTACTGGGCAGTCCAGTGAGCAATGGGACTGATGCTGTCCACAGTTCACATGTGGGATGAAGTGCACATGGAGTATTCGAATGCAGTGGACGTCCGCAGTCTTGACAGTGGTGCTGGAAGGGCACTGGGAGGACATGTGTCTGAACTTTCAACACTTAAAGCACCGCATAGAGGGAGGGACATGGGGTTTCATGTCACATTGGTACACCATCACCTTGATCTTTTCAGGCAATGAATCATCCTCAAAGGCCAAGATGAAGGCACCAGTGGCAACCTTATTGTCTTTGGGTCCCCTGTAAATGTGCTGGATGAAATGAACACCACGCCATTACAAATTGGCACATAGCTCATCATCGGCCTGTAACAGGAGGTCGTGATGAAAAATAATTCCCTGGACCATATTGAGGCTTTTGTGGGGAGTGACCGAAACAGGAATATCACCCAGCTTGTCACAGGCGAGTAATGCCCAGGACTGGGTTGGGGAGGCCGTCTGAATCAAAACCGACCCATTGCGCATTTTGGACAGCACTGTCCCTTTCCCAAACTTGTCCTCCAGGTGCTGAACAAAAAACAGAGGCTTTGTTTCCAGAAAGGAGTACCCATCAGATCTGCTGCACACTAAGTAACATAGGAATGATTTAGGGTCATACCTGTCAGCATTAAAATCAACCATACCTTTCTTAGAGACTGCTGGGGCCATTCAGTCCGCCGCAAAAGATGACATAGTCCATTTCATCACGGGTCATCTGCCCTGATGCCACCCACCCCAGTCAGGGGTCTCCTCATGGGTGCCACTCAGCCACTGCAAAGGCCACCTGGCATGATGGCCATTGCCGGGAGTCCTGATGCCCCAAGAAGACAGGCATTTGCTCCTTGGCATACGTGGGGAGTTTACAGCTCAGGCAGTGCGATCCCTGTGTTGTCAGAGGGCTGCCACCAAATGGGTACATGATGGCCCCACCACAATGGACTGGCTACCATGCTGGATACTGGGTGCAGAGAAATCTAACAATGTCATGGGGGCGAAGGAGGACAGGAGACAACCGAAGAAGATATTGTACTCCAGAAAGTGTCCTTGCCCAAATAGTTGAATTGCAGGTGGAGATGCAAAGCCATGATGAGAAGAGGTTCAGGAGATCGAATCTCGTAGCACTATGGATAACTTGGCATCACGTAAGGCGTCCTTCCCCAAATGGCCCACTTTTCTGTAGAATTTGGAAAGTGGCAGGTCAAACCATGAAATGGGACCTGAACTTATAGGGCCAAAAAGTGTGAGAATCCTTTTAGTCACCTCTTACAACAGGCAGGAATACCTCAGGCCTATTCTGACCCCCAGACCCACAGGGGCTAGGACAATGACTAACGAAGGTTAAGGCCAGAAGGGGTATGGGAACATGGCCTATATTGCAGAGAAAGTTCCCATCTGTGCAGTTCACAAAAGTTGGTTTTGGTGGGAAGGATCTATAAGACACAGGCTGTGAAGCAGCCACTGAAATGAAGGGTGTTGTGTTTGGCAGCATGCTCAGCAACTGGGTAGTCCATTTGTTTCTTGGCCACAGTTTGTCAGTGGCCATTAATGCAGACAGACAGGTTGTTGGATGCTGCACAGTGGTAGCAACTTAGCTAGTAGATCACATGACTGGTTTCACAGGTAACCCTGCCTTTGATGGGATAGGTAACGTTTGTGACCGGACTGCAGTAGGTGGTGGTGGGATGATTTATGGGACAAGTCTTGCATCTAGATCTATTACAGGGGTATGAATCATGAGGTAAGGAGTTGGGAGCAGGGGTTATGTAGGTATGGACGAGTATATTGTGTAGGTTCTGAAATGAGAAATGTCCTGTCCGTTATCCTTCCCACCCCTCCCATGGTGGTATTCCGCTGTCCACTAAAACTACATAATATCCCCTCTCCCCTGCCTTCCATCTGACTTCCCGACAGCACATAGCTGCCCTACCCTCTCCACCTTGTCCCTGCATGCTCCTCAGCAGTACTGCACTGTCCGCCACCCATATCCTACTTTACCTCCCCCTCCCTACCATAGCTCCTCCTTACCACCATGCAGTCACCACTCCCATCATGCACTGGTGCTGCTGCTTGCAGTGTGGCTACAGTTGGCTGAGACTGCAGTCATATGTGTGGAAGTTGCGTTTGTGTGTGTGTGTGGTCTATTTTTTATGAAGGCTTTATGGGCCAAAACCTTTATTTGTGATAGTCTTTTTGTTGTGCCTATCTGTAACTCAGCATCTCCACTATATGGTGAGTAGGAACTTTTCTTTTCATAATACAGATGAGCTTATTGTATACTTAAAACATGTGGTAAACCCTGAAGGGATAGATGTTCTGTGCCTCTCTGAACACCATGTAACCACAACAATGTAGACATTAAATGTCAGGGATTAAAGACTTGCATTATTTTCATGTAAAGTAAACATGGCAAAAGGAGGAGCTGCAACGTATGTAAAAGTTGGACACAAAGTTAAAAATACTGAAAAAATAATTTCTGTGTTGCTCAGAATCTAGAAGCGTGGACTTGTGAGTTGTTACTGCGGAATACTTGTCTGTAACAGACTACGAATTCCCTCTAGGAAACTTTAGCTATTTGTTAATGAGCTACCTGTCCAACAAGAAGAAGCAGTTAGTAGTTTGTGGGGATTTCAGTGTAGATTTCTTAAAAGATATGGACAGAAAAAATAGACTAGAATTATTATTGGAGTGTTTCAATGTAATTTCAGAAGTCAATTTTTCCAACTCTTGTGCAGCATAGTAGTGGGGCACTGATTGATAACATTATTTTAGACAGAGCTCAGGCTGAAACAAATAAAGTGTACCCAATTGCTAATGTACTACCTCATCATGACACACAATTAAAGGAAATATTATGGCATCTTACAACCCAGAGGTAGGTTCATGCAGAGCGGTGAAGCTTATTAAAGAGAACAGAATACAATGTTTTAAGAGTAAGCTAGAAGGGTTGGTATTGGATGAGTTAAATGTGGAAAGAGATGGTAATGTGAAATTCAGTTTGTTATATAATAAATTACTATAATTATGTGATAGAATCTTTCCGAAAATACTGTCCAAAAACACTGTTGTGACCAGTGGACATGATCAGCTGACTGCCAGTAATGTCAGAGGCCCACACACAGGCTGCTCAGAGCACTGCCTCGCACACTTATGCCTTGCTGGAGAGCAGATCATTCTTTGAACTTGCTACATGTTATAGTTGAAAAATATAATGGTCTTGTTGTTTGTCTTAGAGTCAAGATGTTCATTACAGTTGAGACTCAATAAATGCTCTCTTTTCATTTACTCTCATTTCTATGGTAATTTGGAGGAAGTACAGCAGTAATAGATTACAAGTTCAATAACTGTAGACCCCACATAATATATGCAAGCAAGTGGCAGTCTTGTAGCCCTGCAAGACTTAGCTTCATCAGTGACCCCGATGCAATACGTGGTCAAGGAATACAGTTTTTGAAAGAAGAATCGTCTTGCATCTCTAAAATGACAGATAACAAGCTGCACATCACGTCAAGACTGACTGTGCAACTTCTATCATTTTGGCCTACCAATCCTGTTGTCTGGTTTGTGCAAGTTGAGGCAAGTTTCTTATGTTCAGGAATAACAATGGACTCATCAAAATTCACACTTGTGGTCATCTAACTTGATAATCGATTCATGATGGGGGTGCAGGACACTATAATGACTCCACTGGAAACAGATGTGGACTTGAAGTTGAAGTCAGAACTCATATGCTGAGTACCTGCCTCTCAGATGGTGAAAGTACGACAAATCTTAACACAGAAAGCAACAAGTGACAAGAAACCAATGCAGTACCTATGTCACTTATGTGGCAAGGTTGATTCACACACGGTACCAGATATGTTGTTATAGACATTATGGTGCAGCAGAATACTGGCACAAGTTGAAGTGATAATAGTATCTCAAAAGGAAATGCCTTTAGATGACGTGGCAACCCTGGCTGATTGCATTCAGGGTGCCACTGTGTCCGCTTCCAGTTCTGACTCAGCAGCTATGTGCAACAGTGCTTCAGTGGACGAAACCTGAATCTGATAGATTGTCGAGAAAAGTAAAGGCACTTGGACAACAGCTGAATAACGACTTGTTAAACAAGACTGACATCCTGGGTGAACAACTGAATGAACTTCTCGCCAACTGTTACGCTAAAAGTAGGTACTGATGGCACTCACAGAGCCATTCCACATCCCATGGTTCTCATTGCGATGACAACATATGCTGGTAGCATCAGTGCTTCGGTGATCAAGCTCACAAGTGCAGCATGCCATGCGAGTACGTGAACCTCAAGCGTCAATCAGAAATCGATGCCCCTACTTGTACCTCTACCTTCAAGTTGTCAAAAACCAACATCGCCATCACTCAAACACATGACGCACAACATGCAGAGCTGGATCTGGGACAGCGTCATACAATAAAATGGAATTTTGTCACTGCTGACGTGATGGAACCAAGAATTGGAGCAGATTTCCTGGCCCTCTACCACCTGCTACTGGACATCACCAACACCCACTTACTAGATGCTGTGGCTGAGCCGACAACATCAAGCTTATCCAGGCAGCAAAAGACCATTTTGTCACTCCACCACACTCACATGGCCTCTGGGGGCCCCTCAGCAGGTATTTAATGATATTACCCATTACATTAACACCATGGCATGTCTCCCAGTTTTGTCTAGGCCCTCATGGTTGACCCCTCAAAGAAGACTCTAGCTGAAGCTGTGCTTCTGGCAGCACACTCACAAAAGATGTGCACCTGGCACTGGTGGTGGATGCTAGTCAGGTTACGCTTCACATGGTGCTTCAACAATATGTCCACGAGATGTGGCAGCCGCTTGCCCTCTTTTCGCGCAAACAAATGGCAGTGCAGCAAAAGTGGAGTGCATACAATTGGGAATTGCTGGCCATTTATACAGCAGTCAAATATTTCTGCATACAGATAGGAGCATGGATCTTCATGAAATACACCAACCACAAGCCTCTCATGTATCCCTTCCATCCTCTCATGTATGCCTTCCGTCAAAAGAATTATAAGTGCTCGCCACAACAAAATAACCAGTTCCACAGATATACAACATGTCTCAGGGCTAAACAACACGGTGGCTGACTGTTTATCTTGGTTTAGTGCTGTCACGAACAGCATTGATCTCTTATGCCTGTAAAAAGTGCAGCAGTGTGATGAAAAGTAACCTTCTTCAAAACACAGAGACTGGACTACAACTTGAACTTATGAATGTGGCCGGACCAGATGCTCATCTATACTGCAACAGTTCCACTTGGAAAACTCGCCCATATGTGCCAGCAGGTCTACACAAGTGTGTCTTCTATGGCATCATGGCCTCTGTCATCCAGGCACCATGGCATTAGCAAAACTTGTCACCTCTCACTATGTTTGGCCCGGAGTACAAAATGATTATCAGCAGTTGGCCTGTGCATGCACGGCTTGTCAATGAAGTAAGATTGCTCGGTGAGTACATGCACCCATTGGAAACTTCCCACAAATATCCGAGAGATTCACGCACGTACATTTAGGCATTGTGGGGCCTCTGCTGCCATAAGATGAACAGTGCTATTTACTGACCATCATAGATAGATTCACACAATGGTCTGAAGATATTCCGGCCGACAAAACCTCTGCCGAGACACTGGCAGTGGCATTCAAGTCACAGTGGGTCATGTGATTTGGCTGCCAATTACGTACAACTACTGAGAGGGGATGCCAGTTTGAATCAGAGCTCTTCACTCAGAAGAGCAAATTAGGCACCAGTACCCACCACCTCACCGTGACCTACCATACAGCTAGCAATGGAATGGTTCAGCACTGGTACCATTCCCTTAAGGCAGCACTCATGTGCTATGACACTAAGTGGACTACAGCCTTACCCCTTGTTTTACTCAACCTGCCAGCGGTACATAAACCAGACACGGATGTGGTGCCAGCAGAGCTAGTATATGGTGAGACATTGCACCTACAGGGAGAATGTATTGATTCAAGTGCTTCGTCGAAGGAAACTCGACACCAACTGGAATTTATAGGGCAACTCAGAGACATATCACATGAATCCAACCCCAGCCAGCATCACAGCATGGACAACGTCCCTCATTCATGCACAAGAAATTATCAAATAGTGCTCATGTCATGCTACATCATGAGGGAATTATGAGTAAACCAGCCATCGCACCACCATATACTGTTCCCCACCAGGTTCTCACCCAAAACAACAGCACTCTGGACATTCTAGTCAATGGTAAGTGCAACACTGTCTCAAGTGACTGGATTAAACCTACCATTATGTTTGAGGACCAAGTTGATACATCCTCTCCCAGTCAACTGCCTCCACTGCCTTCTACGGGTGACCAGCCACCTCCTGCCTCACCAGTGTCGCAGCCACCATGCCAAATACACTCAGGTCAGCATGTACACTATACTGCAAGATTCCTCAACAGCATTGAGTATCATGGATGCTGAGATGCTCTGCTTCTCCATGGTGGCTGATGTGGTGACCAGTGGAGATCATGCACTCAGCAGACAAGATCAGCTGATTGCCAGTAACATCACAGGAGTTTGTGTGCTAACTGCTCTAAGTGCTGCCTCACACACTTACCCATATTTCTTGCTGGAGAGCAGAGCATTCTTTGAACTTCCTGTATGTTATAGCTGAAAAATATAATTCTCTTGCTGTTTGTCTTAGAGTCAAGATGTTCATTACAGTCAAGACTCAATAGATGTTACTCTCTTTCCATTTACATTTATTTCTATGATAATTTGAAGAGAGTACATCAGTGGTAATGATATCCCACATAAAGCACACTGAAGTGGAAACAGTTTACTGAACATGTCACAGTTTGGATTCCAGAACGGTTGCTTGACTGAGAATGCTATTTATACATTCAATTCATCAGATAGCACAAGCCTTAAATAATAATATATCAGCAGTTGGTACTTTTTGTGATCTCTCCATGGCCTTCAATTGTGTAGATCATTATACTCTCTTAGCAAAACTTACGTTTTACGGAACTGATGGCTTTACATACAGATGATTTGAATCACACTTGACAAACAGAATGCAAAAGGTGCTGAATAATTCAGACAATGTTGGAAAGGTAGAAAATTTTAGTGACTGGGATGAAATCACAAAGGGAATCCCACAGGATTCATTTACCCAATTACACAAAATGCCTGACAGGCAGCGAAGCAAGTTTTAAACCAAGTTTAGAATTATGTCTCCTGGACATCTCCTTCTATTCCACTGAATAATTTCTACTTAAGAAACTTGTTTTAAGTGTAGCTGCATGAATCCAAATAAAATGATAATATGTTCATTTATATTAGAACTAATCGATTACACATATCCTGTAAAGTGAACAGTTCCACACCATTTCAATAAAAGAATCTTTCAAATGATCTATGAAACATGTAACCAACTAACTAATAACCCACTGACCCACTTTTTATAGGAAATGCATGACCTATGCCTAGGAATCTAATACCACATACAGCTGGAAACCTACTAAGGGCTTGTTGAATTCAAAAGATGCAAAACTGCTGTTGTATTCCATTTAATGTGGGATAACACAATATTAAGCACGTAATCATAACATTTGGTTGTCAGTCTATTATCTGGTTTAAGTTCCAGACCACTGCATAGTGTCTCATGGAGCAATGGCAAAACTGACAACATTAATGGTGATCTTTCCATTGGATGGGAAAGTTACACAACTGTACCCTTAGTGCTGCTCAAGAGAAGTACAACATTCCCTTCCATTCATCCATAACAACCTAGTTGCAACACTACACTGTACAAGCACTTACAACAGTCCCCTACATGACAAAGACAGACAAACTAGACATTTCACAACAGATCGGAGTTAGGCAACAGCAAACCACCAACTCATCCAGGCAGCAATGAGATGTCACTGCATATGCAATACACATTCATTTCCTGAGTATGAGACTTACTTAAGATGTTACTAATCTTCCTTCATTTTCACTTTATACAGGCACTTTTCTCACATGACATACTGAAAGCTTTTTGAAAGGGAGGACACAGCTTGTTATCTCGGATGGAGAGTAGTCATCAGATGTTGAAGTAACTTCAGGTGCCCCCCCCCCCCCCCCCCAACCCTCTCCCAGAAAGTGTATTGGGGCCCTTGCTGTTCATGTTACATATCAATGGCCTTGCAAACAATATTAATAGTAAAATCAGGCTTTTTGAGGATGATGTAGTTATCCATAATGAAATGTTATCTGAAAGACTCTGAATAAATACTCAGTCAGATTTTGATAAGATTTCAATGTGGTACAGAGATTGGTGACATGCTCTATTTTTGATGAAGGCCATACTGGCTGAAAGCTAATTTGTGACAGTCTTTTTGTTGTGCCTATCCATGACTCAGTATCTCTGCTGTATGGTGAGTAGCAACTTTCCTTTTCATAATAGTGTTACATTCTATCCTGGATTTTCCATTGTTTGACATGAAAGTGCAATGTCGATATGGTATGTGACCAACACTGTCAGTGGTATTGGTGGAACAATATCCAAGACAAGACCTACTCAGTGATTTTATATCATACAATCATGGTGTATCACCCCAACAAGGCTTTAGTCCTGCACTGCATCTGGTTTTTTTATGATGGACACTCAGGCACATTATTGATTCAATCCAGCAAAATTAACAAGAAGCAGTTGCAAGACACAACAAATCCTTCAATTTCAAATGAGCCACCCCACTGTGGAAGCCAGTACCAACTGAGTCAGGAAGATACATGCAACCCACCTCCCACTGTAAACAGTAATAGTGCGTGTTGTATCCACATCTTTACTGGTTTCACATACACTTCAGCAGCAGAGCACGCAACTGCTCAACTCGTTGTGGGTTCCTAAACACTGATGGTGATCCATGGTAGGTACACTGGACCACTCAATGAAATCAAGACACCTATACAACAAGAAGAAATGCCACACCAGTTGGGCTATACGTGCACCTGACACCTGACTCCAAGTCTTTGATCACTTGTCAGAGAAGCAGTTCTTGGTGGATATGGGACTGGCAGTCAGTGCCATCCCAGGCAGAGCACCACCATTTACAGCACAATCTTCGCACACCTAAAGGGAGCAGCTAATGACCCTCCAGTGCAACAAACCAGAACTTTCAAATTAATGATAGATATAGGATGGTGACAAAAAGGATGCAGCAATTCATAATAGCAGACATGTGTGAATGAATCTTAGGAAAGGATTTCCGTCACCATTTTCACCTTGTGCCAAACCTAGTGGCAAAAGTACCAATGAAAATCACTTCAGGTGAAATTTTACATGGATATGCTGATTTCACAGAAGAACTCACATTGAATCTACAAACTTTTCCTCCTACAGGCAAACTGAATCACTTTCTATCAGGCGTGATCATGAGATACGAAGCACTTGAGTGTGAAAGAGATCAACTATTAGAGGAAAATGCAGCACTTAAAACTTCAATAGAGACAGCAGGAGAAGAATTACACAAGCACATCTCATGACATTACAATGCGAACAGTAGTAGCACTACACACTTCAGCATCAACAGCTACATCATACGGCCTCTTCAAGAGCGGCATCCAGCACACCATGCTGAGAGCAACAGCCATGGCCCTCACGGAATTTTCAGGTCAGTATTCAAAGTGTGCTCGTGTTCCCATCATGTGGCACTTGTACCAAACAATCACTATGCAGATATGGTCTACTGCAGGGAGCCAAACATGATAATATGCATTGTGTACGAATTACACCTGAACTGTCTGTGCATTTTAAAGTGTGGCACCTAGCACCAGATTGACTACATGCGGATAAAAATGTGACAGATGAGCAACTGTGTGCAGAAATAGCACTGCCTCACCTGTACATTTAGTACAGAAAAAGGACTGTTCATACCAATTTTAAGAGGATTATTGGGCTCTGAATGCATGGGCAGTACCTGATAGATACCCAATCCCAAATATCCAAGACTTTTCCCACATGTTGGCAGTTGCCACCATTTTCAGAGTAATTTTCAAATTTCTGTGGCATGAGAAGTGCCAGAAACAGCTGTCATTATCCTGTTTCGATTCTACCAGTTTTTTAAATGCTGTATGGGCTAAGAAATGCCACATAAACCAGGCAGTGCTTCACTGCCAGTTATTATTACAATTTCCATTTTGTTTTTCTTACCCAGATGACATCCTAGTTTTCTCAGCTTCATGAGGAACACCTCCACACAGTTTTTAATATACCAGAACAGCACGACATTGTAATAAACGAATAACAATGCCAGCTCTGATGCCTGAAGTTATTTCCCAAGGCCACCTAGTATATCAGGCAGGCATCTGCCCCACAACGAATGTAATAGAACTTTTACAGGCACTATCTATATCTTCTAGTTACCAGGAGCTCAGGAGACTTTTAGGGGGAGTGGACTCCTACAGGTGTCACTTACCTCAAGTAGCAACACAACTAGCACCACTCACTGATGCCCTTGTAGGAGAAAAAAATTGGAAACAGCCACTGAAGTGGACCTGAGCAGTGCAACACACATTTGATGACATGAAGCTATGCTCATGACAAGCAGTCACATTAGCACACACTGTACCCGATGCTCATACCTCCATCACAGCTGATGCGAGTTATACAGCCACTGGTGCACTGCTGCAGCAATTTGTAGATGACGAGCAACAACCATTACAGTTTTCTTTCACAGAAGCTCATGCACTTGCAATGAAAATGGTTAGCATTCGATTGTGAATTGTTCACAGTAAATGAAGTGGTACACCACTTTACAGCCAAAGTAGAAGGCGGGCAAGTTCACCATCTTTACAGACCACTGCCCTCTAGCAGAAGCAGTAAGAAACCCAGGCAGTGACTGTTCACTGACAGTTCTGACATCTCTACCACCTCTGTCACTTCACAACAGCATATGAGGGGTGCTGAAAATATGGTAGGCGACTATCTGTCACAAATCAATGCATTGTCAATGAGCACAAATTATGAGGGGCTTGCAGTGGCACAGGAACAAGACCCACAAATGCAAGAACTTTCGCAAAACGCAAAGTACCAGCATCAAGTTTGAATATCGTTCGCTTCCTGGTATGAAGCATCAGATTTGGTGCAGCATTTCTCAGGACAGTGCCCGCTCAATGGTGCCTTCAACCACGTGGAAACATGTCTTTGACTGCTTGCCCTAACTGTCTCACCTGGAGCTATGACCCTCAACAAAATTAGTAATGGATCATTTTGTTTTGTGTGGCTGGAAGCAAAGTGTAACTGTAAACAGTGGCCACAAGCATGTGAAGAATGTCAACAAAGCAAAACTGAATGTCATGCCACCCTGGGCCTATGCCATTTTGACATTCCTATAGGCAGACTAGAACATATTGTCTTAGAATTGGCCATGCCCCTTCCAGACTCAAAAGGTTATAAATACAGTCTCTCTGTGACTGACTGTGTGACAAGCTGGATGAAGGCAGCACCATTCCCAGATTTTGCTGTACAATCAACAACTAAAGCAATTGTACAGTTGTGGATTTCTGGATTTGGTTGCCCGGGTGTGATTACCACTGACTAGGGCCCTCAATAAGAGCTGGCCCTGTTCACGGGGCTATGCAGGTGCTTTTGCACTGTAGTATAATACTTTTTCTGTCACTTTTTCTCTTTAGTGCAAATGTTTATGCGTAGTTTCACAAGTGATCTATATGGATCAAAGACTCATTATGACTGTGATAGAGAAAGAGAGTATCCAAGACTCCTGATATAAAAACCCTGTGGCTAGAATGTGGAACATTATGGATACTATGGACTGACTGACTTCTGATTTAGCAATTGGCGAGAGTAGGATCACAGAAGAACTATAATTAGTGGCATTGTTGTAAGCTGCCATTTTGAATACAGAATGTAATTTGATTAATTATGATAGCATTTCATCTCATAAAAATGGATGATGAATCCTGAAATGTAGCTATGAAGATCACTTGTGGAAAAGTATAATTCATGAATTGAAAAGGTACGTTTAGCTCCTCGATTATTTTAATGTCTCCCTTGTCTTTGATGCGGAACATTATTTGGTGTGTTGTAACTCACAGAGAATATTGTATCCTGGGAAATCAATAAAGCCTGTACCATGGCTGTTTATGCTCTATTTTGAGAGATCAATTGCAGGACTTTTGTCAAAATTTATACACAACTTGGACACTGGTTCCCATGCTGCAGAGTGAGTACATCATAGCACCCAAGACAGCTTCCCCATGGCATAAATTGTGCCTCTGACTATTTTAAGAATTTTCAGAGTCAACGATTGCTGGGATTCTGCATGGCCACAGAAATCAATTAAGATGATGAAAGGAAAGCTAGAAGAATTTCAAGTGGTGGTGGACAGTGATAGCAAGGTATATCAACCTCCACAATAACAAACTTTTGGTGATACATCCAGTTCGCAAATCAAAATGTATATTCGCCAGACTATAGTCCCCCATACAGTCCACAAGAAGCCGCTATGGGCCAGTACATGTATTCTACACCTAACAGTGAAGAGAAAATTTTCAAGTATCGTCAATTTCAGATATTTAATCCCAATAACAAGACGGTAAATTCCGTAGCATTTGTGTGAAGCTTCAGGGGAGTTTTGCTGAGGAACTGGACTGATGCACAGAAGATAAGCTATGGATCTAGTTATATTCGAGGAGAAGGTGCACTATGGGCGACCGGCACATGTGAATCTTGTCAGACTTATGATGAATTTGAACAGGTATTCTTAGCAAAATACTGGTTTCATGGAATTCAACAAAGGCTGCACCAAGAAGTATTTTACCCTGAAAAATTCTCATTCAAGCAACGGACATTAAGAAAGTATTTAAAAAAATATCTTTATAAATGTCACTACTGGGATGATCCATTACCACAACAGAATATACTGAGAATATTAAAAGCTAGATTTCTGGTCAGTGTCTGAAATCAGCTCATTAATGTGTCATATGAAAATTTGGAGAGATTTTTATCTGTGTTATAATTTGCTTGACCTGATTCAAGAAGACTTTAAGTCCACGTCAGGATTGAATAACAGGTATAATAAAGCGAACAGTGGTGTCTACCACTCACCAAGTGGCCGTGGAAATGGTAGTAATGGACAAAGAAGCAACAAAATGGATAAAGCAAATCCAAGTGACATACCAAATGGTAGTCCAAACAATAGTTGAAAGAACAACAGTGGAAATGGAGGGGCTTCTGACCGGCCAGAAACAAATTTAATAAAGGCGATCTGAGGTACAATCAAATCCAACCTAATAACCAGCAACTAGTCGGTTTTGGAACAATATTTTTCCACAATAGCAATAACAGAACCAGCCACAGTTTATGCCAGAAGATTGGCAGTGCAGACACCGATAATTACAGAGGTAACAGACATTGCAAATAGCGGCAGTCGTGAGTATCCAACAAACTAATCGTGACTGCCTCAAGTCACTGAGATGCCTTCAGAGATTAGAATAGAGGCTACAACCAGCAACTGCGATTGATATGGTACAACAATGGGAAAGAATTATTGGAGGAATTGTGTGAAGATATTTATCAGTGTGACAAGGTTTATCCTTTCGTGCCAGTGTGGGGTGGCGGTTAGAATTATATAGATTGCTGTATAAATGTTTGAATGCAAAATCAGTTCCTGGCATTTAGAATGTTATTTATGCTGTCTTTCGCCGTTCTCAACACTGGCTCTCTAATTACACTTTAGCAACCAGAAAGTTATTAACAAAACGTGAAGCCTGTAATTAGAATTCCTAGTGCCCACTTCATCTGAGAACACAATTATAGCTGCAGCTTATAGCTCTGAGGAATTAGGAGATTGTCCGGGATTTATAATCAAAAAATGATTTTCCAAAATAGTTGAGTATATTCTGAAAGTCACTGATGAAAAACACAAGTATCCATACAACATAACTAACAGAGCAGTTCAGAGTCTAATGCGCTGATGCAACTATAAATGTCCGAATAAAATGTTAAAATGAATGCTCGCCATAATTTGATGATTAGTTTCATCAAACGCCACGCTAAATAATGGTAGAATGTCTGTCCCGCGATGGCACGTGAAAATACGACAATTCACAAACTGAAGCTAGATAGTGAAAATCATCCCAGAATTAACACTTCACTTGAAAATGATTTCCTGGTAACGTGCATCTCGAGTAACTGAATACGGCATCCGAGGCTGTTTGTAGCAGTGATACCGACGCGACGCGACTCCCGACACAGGTGGCGTGTTATTCAGCGTCTGGAGAGAACTGGGGCCTTCCTTCCTCGCACAACGTTCTTATATATATAAAGCTGCGGTGCGGACGGCTGAGGGAACGCCTGATTAAATCGGCTCTCCCGACTAGCCGCTGGGCTAGTAATGCACCACTTTAAGTTACCTAATAAATCATAGCTTCTCTTGCTGAAGGCCGATGAAGCTCTTAATTTAAATGTGCATTCAGCACGCAGTTAGGTATTGATAATAAAATTTTGACTTGGCTAAGTTAAATATTTTTGGCGAGAGAATTAATTTAATTACACTGCATGCAGTAGATGAGCTCTGAGCTGGCCCTTTGGAGATACACTATCGCTATAATTTAATAGGTATTCAAATGAAACTTTTCACATCTTCATAGCTATAGCAGATCTCCAACCTATTTAAATCTAAACATCCTAGCCTTATTTATTAGCCTACTTAATCTATCTTGCTTCCTTAAGTTTTGAAACGAAAACCAGAAAATCATGAATTTCCACTAACATTTTAATTTGTGAAACCCAAAGTACTGTTTTTATTAAATTATTATGAAAGATGAATTTAAATATAAATTTTGAAGTCTCTAGCTCTTTTCTGTTGCGCCAATGATTTTTATAGAAAAACGTCCAAATTTCGAAAATGGCTAAAGTTATCGAACTGACATTTAACACATATTAATTTAGTATTACTTTTGACATGCTAGAAAAGTTTTAGGTTATTTGCTTGATTTTTAAAGTATTGCGCAACATTTATGATGTCAGAGCTAGTTACAGCAGACTGGCTGGCACACAATGGAAGGACTGATGTGAATTTACTACAGCGTGAGTAGGCTGCTTCCCTACATCACCCTCTACTTAAATTTTTTGTTTATGAATGTTAATGAATGGAAAAAAAATTAATTACAAAAAGGGAAGCAAGAGTACAGCGTAACTTCCTATGAAAAATTGAAATTGAAATGTAAACATGTAGAAATATTAAAAGAAAACTAATTACCTACATTAATTATTTAAATCGCGGGCATGTTCACTGCCTCTTAAGCAACATTATTACTCAAAATTTAAGCAAAATCAATGAAACACTTTGGCATACATATTGCCTTAGACAACAAACACATGAAAATATGTAAAATTATGAAAATCTTAAATCCATTAAATACATTTTCACATACACAAATTCAAAGAAAATAACATGATACATAAACAGATGATTATCTCTTAGCAGTCTTTTCTAAACCTGAAAGAAAAGTTCACAAATAATTTTTACACACGTGGTTGTAGCCGCTTTGGCTGGCGTCCTACACTTCCAGTCACAAGGGTAGAGGAGGGAAGTTGCTATGGTGTGCGTCCTTCACGTTCACTCTAAATTACATGGGGAAAGGGGAGGGGTCACTGTGAGTTGTGTCCAAGTCACTCCACGCTTTCACGCAGCTACCAGGCTGCCATTATCTGGTTTGTCCTGTAGAACAAACAAAAAGAGTGCCTCAGACTCTGTTCACTTAACATCTAAGGGTGGGTCACAATGAAATGGGGATATATACATTTTATCCTTCAATATTTTTCTGGAACAAAGTTAACAGAACTTTTTCAATTTTACTCTTACGGTTACTTAACTGTCATAAAATCGGTAAACAAATGGCTCAAAACGCCGTTAGTCATGTACTAGAGAAAATTTATGCTCAAGGCATATAATCATAAATCATATTTAATCTGAATTTATTATTTCTGGGTCGGAACACTGAACCAATGCTTGGTACATTCCTGATAAATCTGTATTTTATTCACTTAGCTGACTCATCTTTGATTACCTTATTCTTAGAGATAGTATGAGTATGATTAGTGGTTGTTTTCTCAGCTTCTTTGTACACGTGAGTAACTTTTAGTAATAGTACAGTTCTGAGTGTTCAAAACACACTACGTTTAGTTGACTACTAACTCCACTTATTGGTCCTCTGCTGTTGTGTCAGTTCCACATCTGCAATCATGTACTTACATACTCGAAGTGTATTTATGCTGAGCTAAAATAATGTTTCACGTCTGCCATTAGGTTACTTATTTACTTTGCTAGTGTATGAACTTAAGTAATACTCACTCCATTAAAATTTAAAGCATAGGATAGTACATTTATTTCATATCCATAGTGTATTGCAGCTGATCAGTTTGCTCACGTGGCAATCCATTTCCACTCGATTGGACGCTGAAACCAGAGGTAGTCTCTCTCGACCTACCACTAAAGTGCATTAAGTAATTATGGACGAGCGTAATGCTAAATTCCTTAAACCTATAGGACACCATGAGCTGCTCTGTCTCATTTAACACAAGGGTACCTATGGTCGCATTCACGCCTCCAACTCATAACCTCAATACGTGTAGGTGTATCCTGTCACACACTACACCAAAATAATGGCCAGCTCCAACCTTATAAATACTTCAGGGACGTGTCCTTCACGTCTCAACCACAAACACTGTTCAATTCTATTACACTGCCATCCCTTGCTACACAAGGTGAGTTTATCCTTACAAATTATCTGCATATTTTTCATAACACTAAGCACTCTCTCTTACTATTTATTAGTTAGCTCTTATGCATACACTAGGTCTCATTGCCACTTCAGATCCGGCTTGTACATGAATTTGTACATCTTTTTAAATTACTGTTGTGGGACCATTTCCAATAAAACAATACTTTGTACTTACTATATTACCAGGGTTCTATATATACTTGTTACTCAAATACATTTTATATCTTAATTACGTCATACTTCTCTATTGTTTGTCACTACTAGGTTTGTCACATTAGGTATTTTGTTTCACTAATCGGTGGACAGAATAGTTTCAGAACTCATGGCTTGATAGCCATGACGGAAAATTTTTTTGTGTTGGAAAGAAGAGATCGAAATTTTTGTAGATAGGAAAGATGAAGAATGAGTGAGACCTGAAATGGAAAGAAGATCTCACACAACTGGGACTGCACAGCTGCCACACTGTGTAGAGGTTACAGAACAACCTCCTCCCTACAGCATTCACTGGTTTCAGCAATTTTTCATAGTGGAAAGAAGGGGTCGAAATTTTTGTGGATAGGAAAGATGAAGAATGAGTGAGACCTGAAAGGGAAAGAAGATCTCACACAGCTGGGACTGCACAGCTGCCACACTGTGTAGAGGTTACAGAACAACCTCCTCCCTACAGCATACAATCACTACCTATGAATTTCTTTAGGTCGATCACGTTCCCTGAGACCTAATAGCCTTTTACTTTTAGGGTACTCTAGCCTATATGTATTGGCATGTGGTTTTCCTATGATCCTGAAAGGTCCTTGGTATACGAACATGATTTTCTTTGTTTCTGCATTTACTTTCTTTGATTTTTCCTTGGTTTTGACAAGGACTAACTGACCTATTTCAAAACTAGTAGGTACAGCTTTTGCGTCATGACGCTTCTTCCTTCCAACGCTCTTTTTCTTATATTTGCCCTAGCCTTTAGTTTCTTCTCGTCTGTGGATATTTGCGTTAGAACAGGGAATTCTACCATATCTGCAATCACATTGTGTGGTTCTTGGCCAAACATCAATTCGCAACGTGCAAAACCAGTTGCATCATGTCTTAAGTTGTTAATTACATTCTCAAAATACTTAATGTGCTCTGCCCAACTTGAGTGTTTCCTAGCACAATAAGTTCTACAAAGCCTATTCAATTCTCTCATAATACGTTCACTCATATTTCCTTGGGGGAAATACGCAGATATTTTCAGATGTTTCACGCCGGCCTTACCTAGACACTCCTTAAATCTATCAGAAGTAAATTGAGGCCCATTGTCTGACAGCAAATTCTTCGGAACGCCAATGTTCACGAAGAAATCTTTTTCCAACTTTTCAACCACTGTTTTTGCATTTGCTCTTTTAATTGGGTATAGCTTAACATATTTACTGAATCCATCCACAATAACAAAAACATGGGTGCAACCACCTCTCGAAACAGGAAGAGTGCCAAACAAATCACAAGCCAGTAATTCTAGGGTTTCAGTTGGCTCTACTGGATGCATATCCCCTTGTACCCTGGTGTTAGCAGCACTGACTTTCTGGCACACTACACAAGATGCTAGACGCTTGGCCACACGGCGGTACATGTTGTCAAACACAACCCTCTCTTTTAATTTTGCAATGCACTTCTTTGCACCGTAGTGCCCATACCTCAGGTGTACATAGTCGATTAGTAAGTCTACATGTTGTGAGGAAAAGCACAGCTTCCACTCAGAAACACCTACCTTTTTCCTCCTAAACAGAATACCTTTATGCGGACAATAGTATTGCGAAACCTTAGGATAGTTCGCATTTCCTAAATAGCTCTTCACTAATTTCAGTTGGTCATCTGCATTCTGCTCACGTCTCAAGTTCTTAATCACTCTCTTTAATGCACTTTCTTCCTTTACTTCGTGCAATGCAAACATTCGAACTTCATTTAGGTCTGTTGCTGTAATTCCCACGTCATCACAGAGCTCCGCACTTCTAGATAACCCATCAGATACCAGATTGTCTTTCCCTTGAATATATTTAACCTCAAGGTCAAACTGCTGGAGATACAATGACCATCTTACCAAACGAGCATTCCTCAATTTACAGGTCTTTAAAAAGGTCAACGCCTTATGGTCACTGTAAACAATTATTTTGTGACCTAATAGATACTGCTCAAACTTTTGTACCCCAAATACAATTGCCAATGCTTCCAGTTCTGAGATGCCATAATTTCTCTGCTGCCTGTAAAGATCGACTTGCGAAAGCTATAGTCTTGTGCACTTCTTGTTCGTTCTCTATTTCTACCTGGAATATCTCCACAGCTATACCATAGCCACTAGCATCAACAGACATACAGAATGGTTTTTCAAAATCAGGATGATGTAAAATTGGACTATTAACTAAAGATTGTTTAAGCACCTCAAACGCCTGTTGACATTCTGCTGTCCAAACCCAAGGGGTATTCTTTTTCAGCAGGAGGTGAAGACAGGGAGCATTAAAAGCTTGATCACTAACAAAACGCCTATAGAAGCCGAACAGACCAAACATCGATCTCAACTGCTTCTTGTTTCTGGGAGCCTCAAATTTTTCAATAACTGCTAGCTTGCCTGGGTCAGGCAGAATACCTTTTCCACTTATCCTATATCCCAAGAAACCTATTTCCTCTTTAACGCACTCTGTCTTTTCAATCTTTAGTTTCATGCCACCTCTCTCAATAGCCTCTAACACTTCCTCTAATAAAGCTATGTGTTCTTCCCAGGTAGGAGTTGCTATTAACAGATCATCTACGTAGACTGTTATTTTATTACTTAAAGCTGGTCCTAAAACATGGCACATCACACGTACAAAGGCACAAACAGAGATATTAAGTCCGAAAGGTACCACACGGTATTGGTAACAAACTCCTTCGTACAAGAAAGCTGTGTACTTCCTTGAACTTTCCGCCAGTGACAAATTCCAATATCCACACGTGATGTCCATAGAAGTTAAGAATTTTACTCCCCGGAACTTTTGCAATAACTCGTCCATGTTCTGCAGTCTATCACTTTCCCTAACCACTATTTCATTCAACCAACGAGCGTCCAAGACCAATCTGACACTCCCGTCTCTTTTTGGTACAACAACAAGAGGATTATTGTACTCACTGACTGCTTTTTCAATCACACCCCACTCCAGCATTCTCTGTATCTCCTTTCGAACCGCCTCCTTCCTAGGTACATGTATTTGGTATGGTTTCCTGAAAAACGCCTTGGCCGGGTTTCACCTTCAATTGACATTCATAACCTTTGACTATGCCAGGTCTATCTGAAAATACCTTATGATGCCTTTTTAAAACCTGTCTCAGTTCTTCCTTCTGATTGGCGGAAATTTTATCGATTTCCTGCAATTTAGCTTCTATTTTGTCCAAAATAATTGCTTCTTCTTCTTCTTCTGTGTTCAGCTTACTGTTACTAAGATTAACACCTTCGTCCCAATACCTCCTATTTTTCAGAACTCGTATAGGCAGCTCCCAAGTTTCATCATCAGTTACTACATGTTTATCACTAAAAGGTACTATAATTACTCCGGTTATTGGCAAGACCATTTTTAACTGGCTTCTTTCAAAGTCAACAACACTCTGATATTTTGACAAGAAATCTATGCCAATTAAAACCTCAATACTGAGATTGTTTACAATTAAACATGGATGATCAATTAAATTACCATTAATGTTAAAGGGCAGTAAAGCTTCTTGCTTTACCGTTTTTGACACCTTGCCAGTAGCACCAATTATTCTTAGTCCTGATATCCTCATTACTGTAAGCTGGTCTTTACCAGGTAATGCATCAAAGAAGGACTGAGATATCGCACTCACTTCACTTCCACTGTCTAAGAGACAATGTACATTGATACCCAACATATTCACTATTATTACAGGGTGGCTTATTCTAGGTTGTACAGGTGGTTCCTCAAATTCATCTAATAGTTCCTTTTGGATTTGTCTCCAAATAAAGTGATTGACATCTGTCTTCATTACATTTAGGTCACAGGGTGTAGGGGTTTCCTGAATTACATTTTCAGCTGCCTTTTCCAGTCGGTCTATTAATTTTAAATCGAAACACCGCACGACTTCATTACATTTAGTTTGCTGAACATAACCCAAATTACTGTAGTCTGGGCGATTCTGTGCCTCCAGACCGGGCATAACACTAGTTACAGCTAAACCACTTTGTCTATTATCGTCGGGTTCCTTCTCAAGTGACAACTGGTCACAGCTACTGGGTTCATCGACCCCCAACAGCCTACCCTCTACATTATCACTTATCTCCTGTCCTAAATCTATTAGTACATTATCAACATCCTGCACAGGCACTTTAGATAAGAGCACATCATCTTCATCGTAAATATAAGCATGAATTTCTTCTGCTTCTTCACCTGTCAATTCAGTATTTTGCAGCTCTTGCCTACTTTTACACTGCTGCACCTTCTCTTTCTCTTCCCACTTAGAAAGCGTCTCTAACACGGTATCTATCAAATACTGTGAGTGATCTAATATTTCTGTTGTATCCTTAGATGCTACCGACACTTCATCCACATGTTCAGTTTGAGTATTCTGATCTGTCTTACCAATTATCGTAACTACTGGCTTAGGAAAAGTAACCGCCTGGTGAGCGCCAGTGTCCTCATAGACGGGAACTAGTTTTCCTGCCTCGGCCTACTACTGTTTCCTTTATTTTCATTATAGTTAACTGGCATAGCATTGCTTTCCGCGCTGTTGTTTACCTGCATATTTCTGTTTGGAACAAAATTATTATCCCTTGGACGCCATTGTTGGTTCTGATAATTATTTCTCCAATTCCTACCTCCCTTAGGATGGCGAACACCTACTGTTCTGATGTTTACATTGCCATTTTGCTCGTTCCTAAAATTACTACTATTGTTATTAGCATTTCTGTTATTACGTGCTTGCTCCTCATTGGCAGCAACACGTTCTACACGTTCCAGATATTCAATGAAATGATCCAGATTGTCTCTAGGGGCAGATATAATTCTAGTTTGCCAATACCATGGCAGTTTGGCTTCAAGACCCAGTATTATCACTTCAGGTTTCAGCTTTTCGTCCAAATGTGACAAACGTGAAATCCATGACCTAGCAAACTCTTTAATAGATTCCTTGCCTGCATTGAAGCGTTTTCCACTCCAAAATTCTCTCAATACTTCATTTTGCTTATTGTTAGACCAATACTCATTAATGAAAGCTGTTTTAAACTCCGCTAATGTTTTACACTTCAACATAACATCAGCTGACCAACGCATGGCGTCACCTGCTAAATGGCTTCTAATAAATGAGATTTTCTCTCGTTCAGACCAAGTTGGTGGAATCACATCCTCAAAATCATTCCAGAAATCTAGCGGGTGGATATTTTTATGTGGATCGAACCGCAAGAACTGCCGACACCTGATAAAAGCGGCGTTTGCAGCTACAACTTGTTGTATACTACCATTACCAGAAGTTACTGAAGCTACTTTACTCTCAATGTTAGCAATGTTAGTACTAATATTTTCTACTTTCATTTCAACATTATCTACTCTTTGTACAATATGAGTAGTATCAGTTTTGATTGCATCTACATCTGCTTGACATATGTTTACTTTTATATTAACATCTTTAAATCTATCTGAGCACAGTTCAGATTCCGCCTCGATCTTTTCTGTTAACTTGTGCTCCAGCTTCGCATCTTCCATTTGGAAGTCTTTGCGAACCTCAGCAACTTCGGATTTAACTGTTTTATACATTTCAGAAAACTGTTGAGCAACCTTTTTCTTAATATCCTCATGATTGTAATCAATTTTATAATTCAAACTGTCTAGATCCTCTTTCAACTTATTGCAACCAGCCTTGAAGGTATCGTCCATTACCTCCAATCGTTTATTAAAATTTATTTGGCTGGCCACAATTTCATTCTTTAATTCAGCATTATTGGATTCTAATTTATTGTCCATTGCCTCAAACCATTTATTAAAATTTGTTTGGCTGGCCACAATCCTGTTATTTACCTCAATTATATCAGATTTTAAATCAGCTGTCATTCTAGCATTACTGGCTGACATTTTTGCATTACTGGCAGCTATTGCTTGTAATATAACATTTAAATCAACAGCCCCAGCATCTTTGGGTTGCTCACTAGCTGGCTTTTTATCACACTCAGGTGGCGAAAAACTAGCTCCAATACCAGAATCATCAAAACTAAATGAAACTTCTGATTGATCAGTCATATCTAACTTCTCCTTCTTAAACTCTACCACCTCTGTTGACTGATTCATTTTTAATTCAACAGAGAAACTATCATCCAATAAATTAACAATTTCTGCTTTCTGCTTTACTACAAGGGTCTCTATTATTGACTCATTGCCCCTTCCCACACTACTGTCAGGAGACAATACTTCATGTTTCACCTTAGCATTACTACTTCCATGCATATTTACACTTTAACCGTTGTCTGGATTTACAGTTCCCTCAACAGACATAGGTTCTGATTTAAGTTTAACTTCAGTTTCTTTTGGCGGTTCCATCGCCGACAGTCCTTTAGTGCAGGTTAGTAAAATTTTTAACAGCTTTTCACTTAACTTAGTTCCTTCAGCACGACGTTGTCTGTGCGGCGTACCGGGATTGCTAATGCGCCTTAGCGCGCTGAACTGCCGACGGCTGTTGTGTGTTTGCGTGGCCCGCAAATGCAGGCGCGGCTCCAGCTGCTCCAGCGGACGACTGCGGTGAGGCGAAACTGGCTTCTCTCGATGCCGGCAGCACCGCTAGACTCAGTGCCAGCTCCCTTAATCCAGATGCGTTGTTAATCCAATTGCGTCGTCCACATGCACACGTAACACCTCCACTGTTCTATTACTCAGCTGCGTGTCGTATTTCACTCGCGAATCCGAATAGTTAAAAATCACTTTCACTTAGTTGATTTCCCGGCCGATGCACCATATGTGGGGTGGCGGTTAGAATTATATAGATTGCTGTATAAATGTTTGAATGCAAAATCAGTTCCTGGCATTTAGAATGTTATTTATGCTGTCTTTCGCCGTTCTCAACACTGGCTCTCTAATTACACTTTAGCAACCAGAAAGTGATTAACAAAACGTGAAGCCTGTAATTAGAATTCCTAGTGCCCACTTCATCTGAGAATACAATTATAGCTGCAGCTTATAGCTCTGAGGAATTAGGAGATTGTCCGGGATTTATAATCAAAAAACAATTTTCCAAAATAGTTGAGTATATTCTGAAAGTCACTGATGAAAAACACAAGTATCCATACAACCTAACTAACAGAGCAATTCAGAGTCTAATGCGCTGATGCAACTATAAATGTCCGAATAAAATGTTAAAATGAATGCCCGCCATAATTTGATGATTAGTTTCATCAAACGCCACGCTAAATAATGGTAGAACGTCTGTCCCGCGACGGCATGTGAAAATACAACAAAACGCAAACTGAAGCTAGATAATGAAAATCATCCCAGAATTAACACTTCACTTGAAAATGATTTCCTGGTTACGCGCATCTCGAGTAACTGAATACGGCATCCGAGGCTGTTTGTAGCAGTGATACCGACGCGACGCGACTCCCGACACAGGTGGCGTGTTATTCAGCGTCTGGAGAGAACTGGGGCCTTCCTTCCTCGCGCAACGTTCTTATATATAAAGCCGTGGTGCGGACGGCTGAGGGAACGCCTGATTAAATCGGCTCTCCCGACTAGCCGCTGGTCTAGTAATGCACCACTTTAAGTTACCTAATAAATCATAGCTTCTCTTGCTGAAGGCTGATGAAGCTCTTAATTTAAATATGCATTCAGCACGCAGTTAGGTATTGATAATAAAATTTTGACGTGGCTAAGTTAAATATTTTTGGCGAGAGAATTAATTTAATTACACTGCACGCAGTAGATGAGCTCTGCACTGGCCCTTTGGAGATACGCTATCGCTATAATTTAATAGGTATTCAAATGAAACTTTTCACATCTTCATAGCTATAGCGGATCTCCAACCTATTTAAATCTAAACATCCTAGCCTTATTTATTAGCCTACTTAAGTTTTGAAACGAAAACCAGAAAATCATGAATTTCCACTAACATTTTAATTTGTGAAACCCAAAGTACTGTTTTTATTAAATTATTATGAAAGATGAATTTAAATATAAATTTTGAAGTCTCTAGCTCTTTTCTGTTGCGCCAATGATTTTTATAGAAAAACGTCCAAATTTCGAAAATGGCTAAAGTTATCGAACTGACATTTAACACATATTAACTTAGTATTACTTTTGACATGCTAGAAAAGTTTTAGGTTATTTGCTTGATTTTTAAAGTATTGCACAACATTTATGACGTCAGAGCTAGTTACAGCAGACTGGCTGGCACACAATGGAAGGACTGATGTGAATTTACTACAGCGTGAGTAGGCTGCTTCCCTACACCAGTGTTGGAAATCCTTGCTAGAATCAAAGTAATTCCAGTCACTGTAACATTAGACACGGAGATTCGGCTAGTGTGATATCGAGAACGTTGTTAAAAGCTATTACGAAAAGCAAAACTACCAAATTTGCCAATGGAGACCTGCAGAATTACAGGAGCTTTAAGATTCGAAAGTGTCATGATGCAGACACAATAAAAATTGAAATTGGGAAATGCAGCAATCACATGCACATTCCTGACTGTTGAAAATTTGATCATGGATTGTATCCTGGGCATTAGTAGCATACAAAAGAGGAAAAGAAGCATCGACTTCTCAACGGGGAAAGTGAAATTTTGGATCAATGGTGCTTTAGTGGAAGTTGACTTAATGTGGAAAGAAGGAGTACATGAGCAGTACTGCTGGTCAGCCCGCATAAGCTTGATCATCACAAATAATAACTGCCAAAAAATGCTTTACCTGAACACAGTGAAAGTATCTACAGTTTCATTTTCAGATCAAGTAATTGAGAAACTAAAGGAACCTATGCACCTCACTGATGAAGAGAAGTGGCAATTATCAAGCATCCTATTATCTCTCTCTCTTTTTAAAGATAGACCCAGAATCATCAAAGAATGTGTGTGTCATCTTGATGTCATGCCACATAGGACATATTGTCATAGGTTCTGTATTGTTCCTTGGTGTCTTAAATAATTTGAGGAAATTATGAACAACTTCCTTCATGCCTCAACCAAATTCATGCCTGCTGAATTGATGGTTGTTGTTGTTGTGGTCTTCAGTCCAGAGACTGGTTTGATGCAGCTCTCCATGCTACTCTATCCTGTGCAAGCTTCTTCATCTCCCAGTACCTACTGCAACCTACATCCTTCTGAATCTGTTTAGTGTATTCATCTCTTGGTCTTCCTCTATGATTTTTACCCTCCAAGCTGTCCTCCAATACTAAATTGGTGCCGGCCGGAGTGGCAGAGTGGTTCTAGATGCTACAGTCTGGAACCGCGCGACCGCTACGGTTGCAGGTTCGAATCCTGCCTCGGGCATGGATGTGTGTGATGTCCTTATGTCAGTTAGGTTTAACTAGTTCTAAGTTCTAGGGGACTGATGACCTCAGAAGTTAAGTCCCATAGTGCTCAGAGCCATTTGAACCATTTGAACTAAATTGGTGATCCCTTGATGCCTCAGAATATGTCCTACCAACCGATCCCTTCTTCTAGTCAAGTTTTGCCACAAATTTCTCTTCTCCCAAATTCTGTTCAATACCTCCTCATTAGTTATGTGATCTACCCATCTAATCTTCAGCATTCTTCTGTAGCACGACATTTTGAAAGCTTCTATTCTCTTCTTGTCTAAACTATTTATCATCCACGTTTCACTTCCATACATGGCTACACTCCATACACATACTTCCAGAAACAACTTCCTGACCCTTAAATCTATACTCGATGTTAACAAATTTCTCTTCTTCAGAAACGCTTTCCTTGCCATTGCCAGTCTACATTTTATATCCTCTCTACTTCGACCATCATAAGTTATTTTGCTCCCCAAATAGCAAAACTCATTTACTACTTCAAGTGTCTCATTTCCTAATCTAATACCCTCAGCATCACCCGATTTAATTCGACTACATTGCATTATCCTCGTTTTGCTTTTGTTGATGTTCATCTTATATCCTCCTTTCAAGACACTGTCCATTCCATACAGGTGCTCTTCGAGGCCCTTTGCTGTGTCTGACGGAATTACAATGTCATCGGCGAACCTCAAAGTTTTTATTTCTTCTCCATGGATTTTAATTCCTACTCTGAATTTTTCTTTTGTTTCCTTTACTGCTTGCTGAATATACAGATTGAATAACATTGGGGATAGGCTACAACCCTGTCTCACTCCCTTCCCCTACTTCCCTTTCATGCCCCTCGCCTCTTATTACTGCTGTCTGGTTTCTGTACAAATTGTAAATAGCCTTTCGCTCCCTGTAATTTACCCCTGCTACCTTCAGAATTTGAAAGAGAGTATTCCAGTCAAGATTGTCAAAAGCTTTCTCTAAGTCTACAAATGCTATAAACGTAGGTTTGCCTTTCCTTAGTCTATTTTCTACGATCTTCTAGGATCTTCAAAGTCCTCCACCTCTCAAACCACTGCTTGGAGAACACGCTCAAGAACATCATCCTAGAAGCCAGCTGTAAACTTGAGTTCCATGCCACACACCACCTGAAAAAACTATCCACAGTGCTAGTGCAACACCTAAGAAATGGGGTCCCTCTCCCTATCCCTCACAAACACCACCACAACAGCACCTTCAACAAACCCCCCTCATAGCCAAAAAACCTAGCCTAGCCACCCTACTCAGTCTCCCAGTCCCAGCACATACCCCACACAGACCAAATCTCAACTATAAACACAGTCAAATGCCACATATCACCAGTCCCAATTCAGTTCTAAACCTCTCATCCAGATCCCTCTCTCCTCCAGAGACATCTGTTCTATCAAAAGGCTTAACCTTTAGCCCCACGTCTAAATTCAACCACACTGCCCTGGTTAAAGATCTCCTCTCATTCACCCGGAACCTCAACTGGAAATATCACTTCACCACCCAAACACAGCCCCAAAATACTAGACCCAGTGTTGAACCCTGTCTAGAACAGTTCCAACCACCTTCTCAAAGGGATCCTCCTCCCCTCCCCCAAAACCATCCCTTGCAGACATTTCAGGAATTCCTCACATCAAGTGTCGCCTCCCAGTCCTTCTTGAAGAACATCCCGACAACCCCCAACATCACCCCAGCTAAATCCCGTGCCATTAAGGAGCTGAAAACAGACCGCTCTATTGTCATCCTCCCGGCGGATAAAGGCTCCACAACTGTGGTTGTTGACCGTGTGGAGTATGTGGTAAAAGGACTACCTCAACTCCCCACCACCTCAACCTACAAAGCTGTTACCCAGGATCCCACTCCCTCCATCCACACTGAGCTGCAGAAAATCCTAAAAATCCAAGGTCCCTCACAAGGCCTCACAACAGCTTCCATAGACCTACTCACTCCACCTGAGCCACATACCCCTACCTTCTACCTATTACCCAAAATACCTCATTATGTTGAGCTTAGTATATGTTCTAAGGTTCTACAATAAATTGATGTCAACGATAATGGCCAGCAGTTTTGTGACTCACTTCTACTACCCTTCTTGTACAAAGGTGTGACCTGCACCTTTTTTCCAAGAACTGGGCACAGCTTTTCTTTCAAAGGATCTATGATAGATTATAGTTACAAGAGTTAGCCTAAATCAGCCACAAGTTCAACATAGAATCTGATAGGGATTCCATTGGCCATAGAGCTTTGTGGAATATTAATGATTTCAGCTGTTTCGTAACATCACTGACACTAATACTTATCTCATTCATCTTAAGTGGTATGAGGATTAAATTGGGGCAATTCTCCTAGGTTTTCCTTTGTAAAGGAACATTAAAAACCAAGTTAAGCATTTCAGTTTTTACTTTGCTACTCTCAACTTCAGCCCCTGTATCATTTGCTAAGGACAGACACTAACTTTGGTGCCTCTAACAGCCTTTACGTATGACCAGAATTTCTTTCGGTTTTCTGAAATATCATTTGACAAGATTTTGCTGTGATAGTCATTGAAGGCATCTGCATTGCTCTCTTAACAGCCAAGGGCATTTCAGTCAGCATCTCTCCGTGTATGGACCTACACTTTGTTTTACACCTATTATGCAGTAATCTCTGTTTCTTTAGGAGTTTCTTTACAGAGGACGTATACTGTGGAGGGTCCCTCCCATTATTAAGTGTTCTACTGGGTACATAACCAGTGAAAGGTCAACTATTCTTTCAAACTTGAGCCACAGTTCCTCTAAATGCTCTCGCCCTGTGCTGAAATATTGATTTTTTATCTAGTTTATCTGCTTGTTTTAGATATCCTTTTTACTTTGGTAATCATTGTTGGTACAACCGCATCATAGTCACCAATGCCAGTTTTGATCCTCAAAGAGGTCAGGTCTGTTTGTTGCTATGCTATCCAATATATTAATTTCCACTATGAGTGGGGTTCCTAACTATCTGTTCTAGGTAGTTCTTCGATATGCTCACCTGTATGGCATGTGCACAGTACACAAAAATCTCAAATATGACTTAACTTTGGTACCTATTATTGTCTTTTGGTTATTTAGAATTCTTAAGTGTAATTAGTTTACCTAAAAATTGTGCTAATTATAATCACTACCAATTTCAGATTTCTTTGTTATTGTTGACACATTCCTTTATTAACTACCTGACAAAGCAGATCAAAAATACATATAAATAAGTGAAGTCTCTACCTACAGCCAATGATGAAAATGTGTTAGCAACAGTCACATTCAGTTACTTTCAGAATAATTAAGTTCTTTCATAAAAGCATTGACAGTGGAATAGAATTCCACACCTAGTCAATGTAGCCAGTGTAATTTAATACAAAGTATTGTTGTATCTGAAAAGTTATTATTTAAACAAATCTTATTCTACCATTCATTCACCCAGAAAACCTTTTACTCCCCCCCCATATTCTCTCTCTCTCTCTCAAATATTTTTGAAACAATCTAAGGAATAATTAATACTCAGAAATCTAGGAGTATAATTTTTTGTTTTCTGTATTTCTTCCAACAATGCCGTAAATTTTGTCTCCAGAGGGGAGGTACAGCCAGCTTTTCTATCACTAAATAATTTCAACATTCTTCTCCAGTTTAATTTTTTTCTGATCAGTTAACATTTTCTATACAGGTTGATTTTGCTAAATGGTGACAAACTGCAAGAAATAATCTTGAGAGAATAAAGAGCAAAAAAAGATCATAGGAACATATGGCTGGAAATGTGCTCCATGGGAGGTACATCCATTTGCAGGTGGAGATAAAAGGTTCTGGCAGTGTAGGTTTCAATGACTGAAAGCACACATAAGAACACCTCAGGAAAGATGGAATGTTCTGCCTGTACTAGCGTTTTAGTGGTGTGTTGGCAAGGAACCATCAGCACCTGCCCAACCTCAATATGTGGTTGGGATAGATGTTGTCGAGATGCTTTCAAGTGGAAATGCAGAAATGAGCTGGAGTACTATCACGTAGTAGCCATGTTGTGCTTTGTACTAACAAAAGCACCTCTTTCAGCAGGGGAGGCAGGTTCACATGCAGGAGGTGCAGATATGCCTTGCCTGTGGCCTGTGTGACACGGTGAAATGATGACTGGTCCCACAATGCAATTTCCAATAGTCCCCACCCACATATTGAGTATGAACTAGCATTGATGGTTCTCTGCCACCAGACCACTAATACACAAGTACAGACAGAACATTCCCACTTACCTGACATGTTCTCATGTCTACTTTCAAACATTGACACCCACACTGCCAAAGATCTTTTATGTCCTCTTTCAAATTGGTACAACTACCTTGGCATACATTTGCAGCCATATGTCCGTATGATCTTTTTCACTCTTTATGCTCTCAGGGATCATCTAGTGCACGTTTTCCCCATTTCGCAAAATCACACTGAACAAAATACGAGGGCTATCCACAAAGTACATTACGTTTTGGAATAAAAAATAAATAAAGTATTGTAAATTTTTTTATTATATATAGATGAAAGCCACACTTAAATACTACTTTTCTACATAGTTGCCATTTAAATTAAGGCACTTATCGTAGCGATGGACGAGCTTGGAAATTCCTTCGTCGTAAAATTCGGCCACCTGCGCCTTCAACCACGTGGTTACCTCTTTTGGGACAGAAAAGGTGTGATTTTTGTGAATTTCGTGGAAAGAGGCACTACAATAAACTTGCAAAGGTATTTCCAAACTCTGCACAACCTCAGAAAAGCAATACAAAACAAGCGCAGGGGAAAGTTGGGCTCAAAGATCTTGCCGATTCACGACAACACCCGGGCCCACACGGCAAGTGCCACTCGTGAAGTTCTCGAATCTTTTAAGTGGGAGTTGTTTCCTCATCCGCCGTACAGTCCCGACCTGGCACTGAGTGACTTCCACATATTCCCAGCAATGAAGAAGTGGTTGGCTATGCAGCGTTTTGATGATGACGCACAGCTTCAAGAAGAGGTAACCACGTGGTTGAAGGCGCAGGTGGCCAAATTTTACGACGAAGGAATTTCCAAGCTCGTCCATCGCTACGATAAGTGCCTTAATTTAAATGGCAACTATGTAGAAAAGTAGTATTTAATTGTGGCTTTCATCTGTATATAATAAAAAATTTCCAATACTTTATTTATTTTTAATTCCAAAACGTAATGTACTTTGTGGATAGCCCTCGTATTTGAAAACTGTACTGTTGTGGGTGTCATACTCTTCAAAAAGCAAAATTAAGCAATCATATTGTTGTCATATTATGAAGTTCTGTTTTACCTCTGTGATCAGTGGTAGTGTCCCTAGAAAGCCCAGAAGTGAACACATGGGGAGTATATATTTCTGAAAATGCCATGCACTGTAGTAACTTAAAATGCACTGCACGAATGCTGTCATATACGTTACCTGGAATACAGAAAATGCACATAAATATTTAGTTCATGAGTATTCTATATACATATATATTTAATTGAAAATTACTTATGTATGAGCTATGAAAATGTTTAACAAATTACAGAGGTACATAACTGGTAAGATATAACTCAACAGGACCTGATGTTATCCAGCACATACTAATCTCCCAGCTTTCGAAGTATAATTGTGGCATCTGTGTTATCATTCTACATATATTCTACTGGTACTTGTTAACTGAAAGAGCTTTTCAGTTCATTCATTCAACCGTCAACCTGTCTTGTTCTCCAGATCCCACTATGACACAGTAGCTGGATTTTTTCTCCAGTCCCAAATATATTTGCAAATTCTGAGATATCTTTCATATTAACATTTATATAACACGTTGTACAGTGGGGGCCGTTACTGAATGGATTTAATAGTGTAAAATTTGATTTTATTTTTCACTTGATGTTCACCAGTGCCTTCTGCCTGGCAGCTAGTTGCAGCATATCAGCGACATTGCACAAAACTGGACAGAACCACTTTGAAACTCACGTGTTGAACCATTAGCAGCTAAACTCACATGTTGTTGATGAGGTAACGCTACCGAACTGCGCCATCTACAACTTGGCTGTCCAATAGGGAGGGTTGGAGGCGGTCACATGGGGGTGGAACCGCGGCCAGCCACCGGGAGCAACTGCGCCGTCCTCTCTCTTCTGCTTGCAGCTTCCGACCTGACCAGGCGCTCTTCTTTCCTGCTCTCTTGGGCAGCAGCCCATTCAGTTTCGGTGGCTTCTCTAGGCCTGCCTTTCCTTTGTACGGCATAAAACAACCATGCACTTAAAACATGTTTGACTTCTTCATCTCAACGGGTGCCCACTGCTTTCCATTCCTCACCAATCCTGACACTTTAACATCTTGTGACCCAAAGTGGGATTGCTCACCATTGACCTAATTGAAGTTTAACATGCTGTACCTGATGAAGCTGCCAGCAGTACTTCGTGCCTGACGTGCAAGATGCTATGTGCAATAACAAGCACAGGCATTCGTGGTTCACCACGCAGCCGTCCACTGTTTCGGCATTTCTAGCAGCTGCTGCAGCTAACACCAGGCCACTTACATGGCCAAGCACTTCATCACACCACACAGCCAGCTGCTGCCACTGTCGTTTCCAGACAATCCAGTGGTATGCAGTGCCGCGGGTGGCTGCCTTCCACGTCATGCCGATGTAGTGCGGTGGCATGTTCCAGCCACATGCCACCATCCAGGAAACGTGGGTGTTCTGGACAACTAGCTGAGGCATGTCGCACAGCCGTCGACATCATCTCCACCGCTGTTTCCTGCCGCCGTTGTCCAATGAGGTGCAGTCATCGACGACTCACTACCACCGTAACTGCAGCTTTTGTAAGTCCATCGCTCAATTTCTCCTCACTGCCATTTCCTTGCTGCCAGCTATGCTGTCATTTTGCCAAGTGTATGCCTTTTTTTTCATGCTAAAATCGTAAAAGTTTTCAGCGAGCACTAAGTGTCCTAAAATTGTAACCATGCCTCAAACACATAGTACCGCCACTGGCAAAGGGAACTCCCCACCTATGGAAAAACCAGACCCAGTAGCTGCCCTTCAAGCAGAAATAGATAAGTTATTGTTACAAAAGATGGAATTGACAGAAGAATGCCAAAAGTTGGCTCAAGCACAGTCTGCCAATCTAAGTGCCTCAGAAACACACCCTGCTGCACCGCAAATGACGGCTGCAAGCACCTTAAGTAGCACAGTACCCCAACCACCCATTGCAACTTTGGCTAACAATTTCCCTGCAGTCAACTTCATCCCGATGTTTTCTGGGAAACCTAATGAACAAATAAATTCCTTTCTACAAACTGTCAGAGATGTAGGTCGCGCCTGCGCTTGGCCAAACAATTTCCTATTAATTGTACTCTGCCTTAAATTGTCAGGTGACGCCCGTTCATATATCAAGTCAGTTCCCACCCTTAGGGAGACCACCTGAAAGGGAGATATTTGGACAGGTGTGACGCCCGCTATTACAGGGACAAGTTGTCCACCATTCGCTAGAAACAAGGGGAGGATGTAGAGGCATTTGCTGACTGAATCCGCGCTGTGGCTTGCTGTACTTACATGCTGGGTTTGGATCCCGTCCATAACGAGGTGTTAATTGAGCAGGCAGAAGCTTGCTTGATTGATGTACTTACACATGGAATCAACCCGTATATTGGAGGAGAGGTAAAAATAGCATCAACTGCCTCGTTGCATTATGCCACACGACGTGCAATGTTGCGATAGGAGTTAGCGCATTTTATTGCCAGTTCGGTGTGTCTGAACGAACATCCGCATCCAATTTTTAAATTTGAGCAGGGATGCCAACGCTGTTGAAAGGCAGGCCATGTTGCCATGGACCTTTTGGTTCTCGGTTTGGAACCATAGGACATATGAGTAAGAACTGCCTGCAGAACCCGGGAAACGGGGGCCCTTGCACAACCAGCAGAGGGAAAAATTCACCATCAATTCACCATAACCCCAAAATCAGCCAGAAAACGGTTGGGAGGGTGAGTCATGCTGCCCGACTGTGCCCCCAGTAAAATTCACGCACCCAATCCACCGCAGTGTCTTAATGAGGTGACAAGTATCTTCCTCAATGGCAAAGTTCGAGGAAAAAATGTAAGAGTGCTTATGGACATGGCAGCACAAACCAGTGTAGTATTCGTAGGTCATGGGGATAGATGAGTGTTAAAACCACCCTGTCACCACATTAATGGTCTGAGCGATGAGATAATCATACCCACTGGGTATTGCCAAGTTAAACTGAAAATCGGAGCCAGCCACTATCCTTTTGACATGGATGTAATTCGAAAACAAAGGCGAGATTTCCTCCACCACTATTAGAGTATAGTAGGTTACAGAACGCAAACTGTCCGTCTCGGTGAGGAAACCCACGGTTTTGGCTGTCCCCACATCATTCCACCGTAAGGTACTTGTGAAACCTGGCTGCTTCCACAGGTTCCTTCCACGCAAACACTGGCGTTACGTACAACTACCTCTGTTAGAATCAGCAGTTGCATGGGATGCATTCTCTGGCTTGGGGTCAAACCCTGCAAACTGCCGAGAACAGCCATATTGGTGGACCCTCTCCATCAAAACAATGTTCTCGACAGATTACAGGTACACGTTAAACATGGTTTAACAACAGCGGAAGTGCAGGGAAAGAAATTTTATGTTCCCATCTGTTTGGACAATTTCGGAACGAAAAAGGTAGAAATTCCTAGTGGCACCATTATAGCAAGCGGCCATGAGATCGAAGAAAACCACTCTGGACAAGAGAAGGTAAAACCTAATCAAAACAACAGCTTCCAGAACACAGCATATGCCATATTGCTCTGCTCAGAGACAAATTTAAGAATAAGTTAGCTCATCTGCCTGTGGCTGACCAAAGCAAATTGTACTATGTCTTGGAAGAACACTCCTGGTTATTCGAGGAAAGGCATTATTTGCCTTCTACTGACCTTGTTTACCACGAAATTTCCACTGGAGATGCAAGGTCCATTGTGCAGAAACCATATAGAACACTGTATCACCTCCAGCCTGTTGTGGAGGAAACTATCCAACAGCAGCTAGAGGCAGGGATAATACAACCCTCCGCCAGCCCCTGGTCGTCCCCAATCATAGTCGTCCCAGATAAATTAATCAATGGAGAGAAGACATACCATACCGTCTTTGCATCCATATGGGAGCAGTAAATAAGGTAACCACTCCTGATACTTACCCCATGTATCTACGAAACACTGGACAGGCTAGGAAATTGCAAATACTTCACTAACCTTGATATGAAGAGTGTGTACCATCAAATACTGGTTGCACCACAGGACAGGCAGAAAACAGCATTTTTAGTTCCCTCCAATCATAGGAATTTTTGAGAGTGCCATTCGGGCTGTGCAATGTGCCAGCCACTTTCCAACACTTTGCTGACTTACTGTTGAGAGGACTGAAACCTACAATGTGCTTAGTTTATCTAGACGATATCATTGGCTTCTCCAGAACCATAGATGAGCAAGTTACCAGGTTAAGAAATGTTTTATCTAGACTAAGAAGTGCCAATTTCATCTACATCTACATCTACATCTACATCTACATTTATACTCCGCAAGCCACCCAACGGTGTGTCGCAGAGGGCACTTTACGTGCCACTGTCATTACCTCCCTTTCCTGTTCCAGTCGCGTATGGTTCGCGGGAAGAACGACTGTCTGAAAGCCTCCGTGTGTGCTCTAATCTCTCTAATTTTACATTCGTGATCTCCTCGGGAGGTATAAGTAGGGGGAAGCAATATATTCGATACCTCATCCAGAAACGCACCCTCTCGAAACCTGGTGAGCAAGCTACACCACGATGCAGAGCGCCTCTCTTGCAGAGTCTGCCACTTGAGTTTATTAAACATCTCCGTAATGCTATCACGGTTACCAAATAACCCTGTGACAAAACGCGCCGCTCTTCTTTGGATCTTCTCTACCTCCTCCGTCAACCCGATCTGGTACGGATCCCACACTGATGAGCAATACTCAAGTATAGGTCAAACAAGTGTTTTGTAAGCCACCTCCTTTGTTGATGGACTACATTTTCTAAGCACTCTCCCAATGAATCTCAACCTGGTACCCACCTTACCAACAATTAATTTTATATGATCATTCCACTTCAAATCATTCCGCACGCATACTCACAGATATTTTACAGAAGTAACTGCTACCAGTGTTTGTTCCGCTATCATATAATCATACAATAAAGGATCTTTCTTTCTATGTATTTACAATACATTACATTTGTCTATGTTAAGGGACAGTTGCCACTCCCTGCACCAAGTGCCTATCCGCTGCAGATCTTCCTGCATTTCGCTACAATTTTCTAATGCTGCAACTTCTCTGTATACTACAGCATCATCCGTGAAAAGCCGCATGGAACTTCCGACACTATCTACTAGGTCATTTATATATATTGTGAAAAGCAATGGTCTCATAACACTCCCCTGTGGCACGCCAGAGGTTACTTTAACGTCTGTAGACATCTCTCCATTGATAACAACATGCTGTGTTCTGTTTGCTAAAAACTCTTCTATCCAGCCACACAGCTGGTCTGATATTCTGTAGGCTCTTACTTTGTTTATCAGGCGGAAATGTATCGAACGCCTTCCGGAAGTCAAGAAAAATAGCATCTACCTGGGAGCCTGTATCTAATATTTTCTGGGTCTCATGA
Source organism: Schistocerca nitens (assembly GCF_023898315.1). NCBI lineage: Eukaryota > Metazoa > Arthropoda > Insecta > Orthoptera > Acrididae > Schistocerca > Schistocerca nitens. The sequence goes on from NC_064617.1 coordinate 852,046,994, forward strand.
ACAAATAAAGCGAGTTGGGTCTCACACGATCGCTGTTTCTGGAATCCAAGTTGATTCCTACATAGTAGATTCTGGGTTTCCAAAAACGACATGATACTCGAGCAAAAAACATGTTCTAAAATTCTACAACAGATCGACGTCAGAGATATAGGTCTATAGTTTTGCGCATTTGCTCGACGACCCTTCTTGAAGACTGGGACTACCTGTGCTCTTTTCCAATCATTTGGAACCCTCCGTTCCTCTAGAGACTTGCGGCACATGGCTGTTAGAAGGGGGGCAAGTTCTTTTGCGTACTCTGTGTAGAATCGAATTGGTACCCCGTCAGGTCCAGTGGACTTTCCTCTGTTGAGTGATTCCAGTTGCTTTTCTATTCCTTGGACACTTATTTCGATGTCAGCCATTTTTTCGTTTGTGCGAGGATTTAGAGAAGGAACTGCAGTGCGGTCTTCCTCTGTGAAACAGCTTTGGAAAAAGGTGTTTAGTATTTCAGCTTTACGCGTGTCATCCTCTGTTTCAATGCCATCATCATCCCGGAGTGTCTGGATATGCTGTTTCGAGCATTTAAGTTTGAAAATAGAAAAACATTCCTCTTCTGAGAGACAAGTACAGTATCTAGGGCATATTATTAGTGGTGATGGAGTAAAGCCTGATTCCCATCTAATTGAAGCAATTAGAACATTCCCTTCCCCTAAAAATGCAAAAGAACTGCAAAGCTTTCTGGGACTCAGCAACTATTATTGGCGTTTTGTAAAGGACTATGCCACAGTAGCCAAACCCCTTACCCACCTGTTGAAAAAAGATGTACCCTATCATTGGACCCCCGAGTGTGCAGCTGCTGTGCAGCATATCAGAGATGTTCTGACTAGTTCCCCCTTACTGATCTATCCCGATTTCGAAAAACCATTCACTCTCTCCTGTGATGTGTTAGATTGTTGGGGCTATTCTGAGCCAAATTGTTGACGATGAGGAAAGACCAATTGGTTACGCATCCCATCAGCTGAACCAGGCGGAAATTAATTACAGTACTACTGAAAAAGAATTGCTGGCATTAATGTTTGGAGTCAACTATTTTAGATGCTATCTTTATGGGAGAAAGTTAACAACAGTAACAGATGAAGCAGCACTTCAGTGGCTATTAAGTTTAAAAGACCCTAGCAGCCGTCTCACCCACTGGGCCCTGAAGTTGAGTGAGTATGATTACCAAGTACAACACAAAGCTGGAAAATTGCACCAGAATGCTGACGCCCTTAGTAGAAAAGTGAGAGTAGCTCAAACTGACGATGTGTCAATTGACGAATTAAAAGACTCACAGGAAAATGACGCAAAATGTCACCAGTATCACTCCCATTCGGATTTTGTTACAAAAGACAGAATTCTGTACCACAAGACCCCCCAGGGTAAACATACAGTAATACCTAAAAACCTACAATCCAGAATTATTGCCCAGTGCCATGACAGCATTCAAGCTTACCATAGTGGACGAAGAGCCACAAAAGCCCACATTTCCACAAAGTACTGGTGGGACAAAAGATGGTGAGATGTTGCTAAGCATATAAAAAACTGCCTACCATGTGCACAAAGAGCACCACCCCACCTATCAAAATTCCCTTAGAATCTCTTCCTGAGGCATCAAAACCCTTCCAGTTCATGGCTTTGGACCTAGTCGGGCCACTTCCTGTAAGTACACAAGGAAGTAAATATATCCTATCTATTATTGATCACTTTTCCTGATACCTTATTTTGGTACCCATCACTGACATGTCAGCTGAAACAGTAGCACCAGCTTTTGTGGATCATCTTGTCCTTCCTTTCAGAAGCCCTGAAACCATTATCACAAATCAAGGAACCAATTTTATGTCTGCTTTATTTGTTCAAGTTTGCAAATTTCTGAGAATTAGAAAATGGAGAACCACCCTTTTTCATCCCCAGGCAAATGGCCACATTGAGCTTGTCCACCGCACTGAGAAGGAAATGCTTTCCCATTACATCAGCTCAGCCAACAGGGACTGGCAAAGATACATTCTGTACGTGGCAAGTGCATATATCAGCTGTTTCCATGAAGCCAGTGAGCATACCCCTTATTAGATAGTGTTTGGCCGCCCTATGGAATCTCCCTTTGAGATCGATAAATTACCTCCGGGAATCGACCACACAGCTGTTAAGGGGCTAACCCACCACCTTAAGACCATTTGGAAGAACGTGCAAGGGAACAACTGCAAAGCAACCAGGCAACAGATGGTAATAAGAAATGCCATTCTCCCCCCTCCCCCCTATAAACCTCCCGATTTGGTTTTGGTAAAAAAACTTAGTATAAAGATAGGAAGAGTGAAGAAACTCACCCCTCTGTATGATGGAACATATTCAATCATTCGGCTCAGTTGCCCCGTCAATGCAGAATTACAACTGTCTGACCGCAAGGTGGTCATCCATTTCGATATACTAAAACCCTATTCAGGACCTATGCCTCTCCCACCACCTTCTGAGACAAGTGCTGGACATGCTATCTTCACTAGCAACCAATGAATTGCAACTTAATACAGAACAGTACTTACGTAACACCTATTGCAAACATGATTTCCTCCATCCTTCCGTCCCAGTACCCAGGTAACTTCAACAACTTGAGACCCCACCTGTAAATTTATTTGCACACCTATGCCTTTAACATGTCTGCTGACCAGACTATAACTCCAAGGGGAGTTTAGAAGCAAGTGACCTCCATCTGATGGAACGCGAAGCAGAAAAGCATTGCAATAACGAAGTGCACCATTATGGGGTGTCTTCCCATGCACCACCATTTCGTTTCATGGTGCTCTGCATTTATGAGCCTCCTCTGAAGTATAGTACCACCATACCACCTTCTGTCTAGTCTGATGCATCTTAAGAACCGACTACCTGACACCTTTCCAATTTTTTAAAAATGGTTTCACCATTATGTAGCCATTACAGCCTATTCACTTTTGCCACCATGGGGGAGGGGGAGGAAGAAAGAAAATTTTCAAAAATTTCTTTATACATGAGCTATAGTAATTTTACTCAAGCAACCCATATACATCGATTCGCTCAAGAAAGGAATTACAATACTATTACAACAGTCACTAATCCCACCCTAGTATTATTAATTTCCATGAACTGCATTTTATTCATGGTTTATTAAAACGCTCCAAGGAGTCGCTCACTCCGGACACGCATGGCACGCTACACGTGCTGCCCCGCTGCTATCTCAGCGCTACACGCTTTGTGCTGCTGTCCCACTATCTCAGCGCTAACTGGACACCTGCCTCTGTCACAGCACATCTGCCTGTGTCTCTCACCAGTTTCATAATGCTACCTGCTACACCATGTACCGAGTTTGATAAACTGTTTTACCAACCAGTTTTAGCGGCACCCTAAAAACTCTTACCGTACGTGCATATCCACCAATGAGAGAACCCCCAAACAAACAAATTTAAGTATTAATACCACGAATTAAATATTCCATACCTATTCACTATACCCCACACCTCGAACATAAGATTTATGGAAATCGACTATCAAATTATCCCCTTTACACTCTCGATAGCTTTACAGGTATTAGGGGAGAGCACAAGAGCCAAGAGAACTAGGCTTTGAGCCTCGGCCACTATTGGCCCAAAAAAAAAAAAAAAAAAAAAAAAAAAACCATGATACACCACCAGACCACTATAACAAGTACACCCCACCAGTAAATGGTGCCTAACCTCCTCTTCCCCACCCCGAGATATACCAAAAGGCTCAGTACTATGTGCATTTTGTATGATTAGAGGTGTTGAGCAATGTCCGACCCACTATGCGTGCCAGTTGCTAGCTGTTTAATAATTGTTACCCAATACCTTGTATTATGATTTTGTGTTATGTTTAAACATTTCAGTCATTTTGCTGTGTGCAGCAAAGCTCTTGCTATATCCTATATGTTATATCATGCATGTATTTTTATAATTTATGACATTTGTTTTGTACAATATGCACTTGTATTTTATATTTCTGACCCCAGTATGTAAAGACCCACCATAGCCCTGGATTCTATATATGTTCCACTATAGCAACACTCCCATTACATAAGCTTCCCCTGCAGTTGTGATACACGATTTTGTAAGTTAGCAATTCCAGCATCCCATTATGTGCCTTGTTCGTGCCCAGAGTGTGACTGGTATATTTAGAAGAAAGTGAGGCCCCGAGTTATCTAAGATACTCAACACAGAAGAGTCGAATATGCCCTTGTAGTTGAGAAGAAGTGCGCTACCCTCTCGCTGAAGAGTGGAAAGTGAAATAGATTTTGTGATAGGATAAAAGTAATTAAGTTTTACCCAAGTAAATGAAGAATAGTAGTTCGCACCCCACATGTGTTTTGCACATTTAAGAATTCACCCAGATGAACACTAGTTTCATTATTGTTCACCCTACTTTTTAAGAAGTAATTGAATGATGAAGTGAAGATGTTATCAGCAAAAGACTTCCACCGAAATGAATGAGAGTGTTCATTGTACTATGTTGCAGTAGTTCATGCCCCCATTCTTTTTCGTAGCTCACCCTATTTCATGGATTTTGGGAATTTTGTAGTAGTTACCCCCACATGACATAATCGCCTCTATGGAGACAGAGCACAGTTCCTCCCTTGCCCATGCATTGTGCTGGGTTATTACCCTTGCTCTGAGTCGCTCATCTATTCGTTCCAACCTCAATCATCACCTCCCTCCTCCAGGGCTGTCTGCTTTACACAGTGCGGTTAGCACCCACATAGTGCCCAGCTGATCAGTTTATTCTTTCAGTTTTTGCTTTCATAAATTGAATGCCTACCTATCTCTTTCATCTATACCTCACTGACACATCATGATGAGGCTTGCCTTCGTCTGCACCCTAGTCAGTAGCCAATGCTCCACAGAGAGGGGGGGGGGGGAGGAGAAAAAAACCCTGCGACTGGTGGATATATCACTGCTGAGTCAATCTTATTCTGAAAACCATTACCTGAACTTGTTCCCGATTATACCCAGTTCCTTATTCTTTAAGGTGAGCACCCTTCTGGTTCACAGTGGGAGGGCCGCTTGGCATAGATGGCCAACATGTTGAGAAAAAACCCTGCATTAACTGCAACATGATTTTCCCATTGGTCAAATCCCTTTTTCTCCTAAGCCACAACATCCATTACTAAAGCTTCTGAGTCAGCAAATATGAAGTCTGGACTTTGATCACATACTTTTGTTGTCTGAATAATTTTACATATAGTACTAATTAATTAACTCACTAATTAATAATTCCATGTAATTCACTCTCATTTGCACTATGACAGACATTCATATAAACAAGGGGATTCACAGTGCAGAAGAGAAATAACATCCATGTGTTTCTATAAATTTGTAACCAGTACCATTTACTGTGACCCAAAATCCTATTCATTCTTGCAGTTCATCAAAGACAGTAAAATCCAGCCACCACAAAATAGTGTTTGCAGTGAGTTCATAATGGAGTAACATCTGTGTGCACCTGTATGGAAAATGTACCATGTTCATGATAGGTTTTGTGTCCTGCTGGTTATTGTACAATAGTTCAGTAACAATTTTTGATAATTACTTTTAATGAGAACGTGTATAGGGTACCAATGACTGTGATGATCTCTAATAGTGCCCTACAATAACAGTATTGTTTAACAAGAACAGAGTCTTGCTGTGCAATTCTAACGGACATTAATTATTCCATGTGAGTCAATGAAAAGTGCCAATATCCTTCCTAAGCTGTGTTGCTATTGTGGAGAGTGATTAGGTTTGCACATATCAACTGATTATTTGTCACACATAGACTATAGTGGACTGTCATGTTGGTGTCAGGTTACTGTACTTGGACTGCAACTGTAGAACTATTATTGGGTGTACTGTGTATCTATCTATATACCTATATTGAATTGAAGTGTATGAAATGTGAAACATTCATAAACAGTAATTCAGGCAACACTGAAGTGTTATTAAAGTGTCTGAACTTCAAATGTCAGTAAGGACCACGTTATTGACAGTAGCATAGTTTCACCACCAATGTTCCAGTCAGTTTTTGATAGAGGTACCAGCTACCAAGGACATATCTGCAGGTAAATTGTGAAGACTACAATGTGTTTTAAGAAAATGTATAATAACCTTGATTTCAAGATTGACTAACACTATCATAATATCAGGGGATTAAAAAACAAAGTAGATGAGCTTCTTGTTTATTTAGAAGATTTAGAAATTGAGGTTGGAATAGATTTACTATGCCTGTCTGAACATCATATAGTCACAGAAATAGAAAATGGTAAATGTAGGTGGATATAAGCTTCCAGCGAATGTAAGTAGACACACCATGGACAGAGGAGCAATTGCCATATGTGGTAAAACTTATAGAGCGTGAAAAATGTAGAAACTAAAAAAATTGTGTAGAGAAAAATACAGAAGCATGTGGCTGTGAGCTTAAAAAAATGGTACTTTTATAGTTGTAGCTATATATAGGACCCCATTGGGAAATTTTCAGCTGCTTCTGAAAAACTTGGATTCTTCGTTGTGCTATCTGTCAGATGGAGGGAAGCAGATTATCATTTGTGAGGATTTCAGTGTAAATTTTCTGATGGAGTCTGATATAAAGCATGACATTGAAGTATTACTTGGTTCTTTAAATCTGACGTAAGTTATTGATTTTCCTACTCGGGTAGTAGAGAAGAGTAGTGCACTGATAGATAATGTTTTTATAGACTGAAATAAATTTAATCAAATAAAAACTTTTCCTGTTAGGAATGGTCTTTTTGATCATGCTGCACAGCTAGTTACAGTATATGACATAGCTCCATACAGTACTGCAAAACAGTCTTCCAAAATCGTGTGTCCAATTAATTGTTTAATGATTGCAAATTTTAAGGAAAGCTTGCAACAGTTAAACTGGGATGAGGTGTATAGGGAACCTGATGTCAATTTAAAATTTAACCTATTTCATGATACCTTTGTGAGCATATTTGAAAACAGTTTCCCTAAGAAAACAGTGAAACATAATTGAATAAAACAATCTAGAAAGCAATGGCTTACTAAAGAGACAAAAATATCTTGTAAAAAGAAAAGGGAAATTATGCACGTAGCTAGAAGGAGTAATGATCCAGAAACAATCAAACATAATAAAAACTACTGCACTGTATTTAGAAAAGTTATTAAAAAGTCCAGAAGTATGTGCATTATGTCTGAGATTTGCACCTCTGATAATAAAATTAAAAAAATTTGGAATGTTGTTAAAAGGGAAAAAGGGCAACCGAGACCACAGGAAGACTGTATTTCTAACAGACTCAATGAAAATAACAATGAAAACAATCAATTATTGACAAACTTATTTAATTGGATAAATAAAAAAATCTACTCACCAAGCAACGGCAGAAAACACACACAACAGATGGTTGTAACTGGCAAGCTTTTGGAGCCAGTGGCCCCTTCTTCAGGAAGAAGGGTTGAGGGGAAGGAAGAGGGGTGAAGGGAAAGGACTGGAGAGGTCTAGAAAAAAAGAGGTAGATTTCGGGAAAGTCACCCACAACTGCGAGTTAGAATAGACTTACCATACGGGATGAGAAGGAAAGACTGATTGTTAGAGACTGCATTAGATGAGATTTGAAAACATGAGAGCTTAAAGATGGAAGACAGGGTAATATGCAGACAGAAATTACAGCTTAAACATCACACATGAGTTAATAAGAGTGAAAAGCTAAGTGCATTGTATGTAACGGAAGTGTAAGGGGGGTAGTTCAAAATAGACAGGAAAGACAATGAAGGATGTAGAAAACTAAACAAAATACATTTGCCTCAGATGCCAAGGCTGTATAGGAGGGAACGTTTGAAATGAAAAGGATGCCACCTGTCAAAATGTAAGTACTGTTGTTTGTTGGTAGGTTTAATGTAGAGGGAAGTGTGTAGCTGGCCTTCGGTGAGAATGAGATCAACATCAACGAAAGTGGCATGGGATTCGGTATAGGACCAGGTGAAATTTAATTGGGAGAAGGTATTCAAAGAGTCCAGAAATTTTAGCAGGTCAGCCTCACTATGAGTCCATATGGTAAAGATGTCATCAATGTATCTAAACCAAACCAGGGGCTGAAGCCCCCTCCAAGTGTGGCCAAGGAAGGAGGGGGGGGGGCGCAAGAATGAAGGACATGTTATAGTGCTAGTTTCCTACCTGCGGAGTTCTGAGAAACTGGTGTCTGGGGGAAGAATCCAGATGGCGCATATGGTGAAACAGGCATTGAGGTCACGAATGTCATATTGCAGAACATGCTCTTCAACAGGATACTGTGAGTTGCCAGTATACACCCTCTGCCTATGCCCATTCATCCTAATTGATAATTTATTGGTAGCCATGCCGATGTAGAAGGCCAAACAGTGTTACGTAACAGTTGGTATATGAGATTTGTTGTTTTGTAGGTGGCTCTCCTTTGGATAATATATGTTTTGCCAGTTACAGGGCTGTTATAGGTGGTGGTAGGAGGGTGCGTAGGGCAAGTCTTGCAGTGGGGACGGTCACAGGGGTAGAAGCCGTAGGGTAGGGAGATGGGTCAAGAAGGAGCATAGCGCCTGACAAGTATATTGCGGAGATTGAGAGGGCCGTGGAAAGCTATTCTAGGTGTGTAGGGCAAAATTTTGGACAGAATGGATCTCATTTCAGGACATGGTTTTAGGAAGTCATGGCCCTATTGAAGAATCTGATTCACACATTCCAGACTGGGATAATACTCAGTCACCAATGGTGTGCTCCGAAGTTGTTTCTTGGAGGGATCAGCAGTACCAGTATTGGATGTGATGTCCTGGGAAATCTGCTTTTTAACTAGACTGGTAGGGTAATTACATGCAGTGAAGGCTAAGGTGAGAACGGTGGTGTATTGCTGTAAAGAGTTATCATCCGAACAAATACATTTGCCTCGGATGCCAAGGCTGTATGCGAGGGAATGTTTGAAATGGAAAGGACGCCACCTGTCAAAATGTAAGTACTGTTGTTTGTTGGTAGGTTTAATGTGGAGGGAAGTGTGTAGCTGGCCTTCGGTGAGAATGAGATCAACATCAACGAAAGTGGCATGGGATTCGGTATAGGACAAGGTGAAATTTAATTGGGAGAAGGTATTCAGAGAGTCCAGAAATTTTAACAGGTCAGCCTCACTATGAGTCCTTATGGTAAAGATGTCATCAATGTATCTACACCAAACCAGGGGCCGAAGACTTATGAATCCCAGGAAAGCCCCCTCCAAGTGGCCCATGAGAAGGTTGGTATACGAAGGAGCCATCCTGGTTCCCATGGCCGGACTCATTGAAAAGATTGTTAACAAAAAGTCAGAAGTAGAAAACATTTTTAATAATAATTTTTTAAGTGTTGTAGAGAAAATAGGACCCAGCTGTTCATTAGAAAATGCAGGGCTGTATTTGGAAAGAGGCAATACCGACGCAGTTTGATAAAATTGAAATCCAACCCATCTCTCCTACTAAAATTAGGAAAATAATAAATTTTCTCAAAAGTAAAAGCTCACGTGGAATTGATCGCATTTAAAACAGAGTACTAAAAGCTTGTTCCCAACAGATAGGTAGGGTTCTCAGCCACATATGTAGCAGGTCACTGTAACAGGGCATTTTTCCAGATAGACTGAAATATGTTGTTGTTAAACCATTGCATAAAAAAAGGGATAAGTCTGATGCCAACAAGTACTGCATTTTGACCACGAGGAGAAAATCCAAGAAATTAGAGCCAATACAGAGGCTTATTGACAATTATTCTTCCCATGCCCCATTCGCAAGAGGAACAGGGTTGGAGGGATTAGGTAGCAGTACTGAAAGTATCCTCTGCCACACACCATTTGGTAGCTTGTAAAGTATGATGTAGATGTACTGCCCAATCTCACTTCTCACAGATTTATCCAAAATTATTGAAAAAGTAATGTACTCACATATTTGTAAAAATGAAATACTGACAAAATGCCAATTTGGTTTTCAGAAAGGCTTTTCAACTGAAACTGCTGTATCGGATATTCGGCATCACCCACTGAGATTTTTTGTGTTCTCTCATAGGCTTTTGCCTGTGTGAATCATGAAATTCTTCTGGATAAGCTTAAGTACTGTGGTATGAGTGGGACAGAGCACAAATGGTTTAATTCACATTTAATTGGAAGAATACAGAAAGTTGAAATTAACAGTACAGATATTCCGCAAAAATCAGCAGAGTACTCTAACTGGGAACGTATCAAAAATGGTGTCCAACCGGGTTCAGTCTTGGGTTCCTTGTTATTCTTAATATATATTAATGATTTGCCACTTTGTGTTAATGAAGCTGCAAATCTAGTTCTTTTTGCTGATGATACAATGATAGTAATCACACCCAGTCAACAAGAATTAGCTGAGGAAACTCTAAATAATGTCTTTCAGAAAATTATTAAGTGGTTCTTTGCATATGGACTCTCACTAAATTTGGAGAAAACACAGTATATACAGTTCTGTACAGTAAATGACATAACAGCATTGACAAATACAGGGTGTACATAAAGTCTGGGAACACTTTCAATTATTTATTGCACAAGAACCAAACATTGTACAGATATGATACATATTTCATTTTGAAAAGAAACCCAGAAAGTTCCTTTCTTTCTTCTTCTTCTTCTTCTTCTTCCCCCCCCCCCCCCACCCTCCCCCCACCCCCACCCCCCACCCCATGTATACCGCCACAGCGTAATTTGGTAATTTGCTGATAGTCAGCGCTATTTGCAAACATGGCGAGTTCAGGTGTGAAGTGAGCTTTCTGTGTGTTGGAGTTAGACAAAAGCAAGTGTGCTACAGCTGTTCAACGAATGCTTAGAACCAAGTACGGTAAGAAGCCACTAACAAGGAAGGCCATTTACCACTGGCACAACAAATTCATTATGATGCATTGCTTATGCCCAGCAAAGAGAAGCGGACATCCCAGTGTGGGTGAAGTGAATGTGGAGCGCGTACAAGAGACATACATAAGGAGTCCAAAGAAATCAGTGTGTCATGCATCCCGGAAACTTGAAATGGCTCCAATGACAGTGTGGAAAGTCCTGTGACAGAAGCTGTCTATGAAACCATTCAAATTGGTGCTAGTGCAGAAGCTCAATGACGATGACAATGACAAGTGTTTTGAGTCTTGTTCACAATTGCAACAACTGAATGAGGATGGGGATGGCATTGTTGATCTCTTAAGTTTTAGAGATGAAACCACTTTTCACAGTAATGGGAAATTGGACAGGCTTAATTGTCGAATCTGGGGTACAAAGCATCCACACGAATGCACTGAATTTGAGTGTGATTCCCCAAAGGTAAATGTTTTTAGTGCCTTGTCACATTGAAAACTGTACAGGCCATTCTTTTTCGCCAAGAGCACTGTCACTGGATATTCCTACTTGGACATGTTGCAGCAATGGCTGATGCCTCAAATGCAATCAGACTCTCTGTTCATCTTTCAGCAGGATGGGGCTCCGCCCCATTTTCATCATGAAGTTCGTGAGTACTTGAACAGAGAGCTGCCGCATTGATGGATCAGCCGTGCTACAGAAGCGGAGGGAAATGGCCTCCCCAATCACTAGATCTCACTCCGTTTGACTTTTTTCTGTGGGGACACATTAAAGATCTGGTGTATGTACCACCTCCAGCACATGTTGTAGCAGAGCTCTGGGAGAGAATATGGGAAGTGACTGCCACAGTCAATGATGCCATGCTGGGATGGGTATGGCAAGAATTTGATTACTGTATAGACTTTGAACAGAAGTCTGTGGCCAAGGCAGAATACTCAAAATTTCTGGGTGCATGCACTGATGAGAAATTGAATTGGAAGAAACACATTGGTGATCTGTGCTGAAATGTTTTGGTTCAGCTACTTATGCTTTTAGGGTTATTGCAAATTTTGGTGATAAACATATCAGTAAATTAGCCTACTATGCCTATTTTTATTCACTGATTTCATATGGCATCATATTTTGGGATAGTCCATTATTAAGAGAAGAAGTATTCATTGCACAAAAGCGTGTAATCAGAATATAGTTGGTGTTGTGATGCGCCAATCATTCAAAGTGCCGCCGCGCAATTACGTGCATCCTCTAAATGCGGCGCTGTCTGCTAGACATGCAGCAGGCGCGCCCCTTAGTGGCCAGCCAGCCAGCGTCTGCTAGGCTTGGACTCAGTGAAGATTTGACCGTTACCATGTATACATGCCTTACGTGGTCTACTCACTCTGTGACTTACATGTATTGTGTCGTCTTTTGAAATATAAGTGTTCAACTTGACATTATAACAATTGGCGACGAGGTAGTGGATATTTCCTTTTCATCATTGACCCACAAGTTTCCATGGCTACTTTAGAGCAACTATTGCAAGGTCTCAATTGAACAGCAAATGCTTCTCACGTCGGCGATTCGCGATTTCGTCGCAGCATCCAATGCGGGGCATTTCTCGTCATTGTCTATACCTCCTTATGACGAGACTGCGGAAGACTGTTCTGATTACAAAAAACGTCTTCGACAGCACTTCTTGGCATTTCATGTCACTGCAGCAAAACGCCCGGCAACTTCCTTCATGTCCGTGGTGTTTTACGAAACATGCACGGGAGGATTGTCCCCAATGTTGGGCCGTGTCACAACTGCAAAAAGAAGGGTCATGTGTCATCTGTTTGCAAATCTGACTGCCTACATGATATTCATGAACATGGTGCTGATTCTGATACTGTGTTGTCTGTCAATTGTACTTCTTCCCTTTCGGGGAAGTTATTCCTCACGTTCCAAATACTTGGTCGAGATGTTCGCATGCAGGTGGATACTGGATCTGCCGCCACTATCATCAATTCTCAGACGTATCTGCAGTTGGGTTCTCCAACCCTATCACCTGTCACCAGGCAATTATGGACATACAGTAAACAGAAGATTTCTCTCTTGGGACAATTTGATGCTGAGTTATCTTACAAATCCGTCGTTCGCACAGTTCCCATATTTGTGGTCGACCATAGTAACACGGAAAATCTTTTTGGTTTCAAAGCCTTTCACGTTTTTGGGTTCTCCATAGATGCCTCTGTCAGTATCGTCTCTGATGCCATTCCTTATGCTCAATTGGATTCCTTGTCGACGACATTTTAGTCCCTTTTCTCTCCTGGGTTAGGCCGTGCAAACGATTTTGAAGCTCATATCACACTCAAACCCACCGCTCGGCCTATTTTTTTCGGGGTTGGCCCATTCCTGTGGCCCTTCGTGATCAGGTAAAACGGGAGCTGGATCATCTCACTGCTTCCGGGGTCTTGCTTCCTGTCACTTCAAGTGAGTGGCCCTCTCCTGTCATTGTCGTTGTTAAGCCAAATGGTGATATTCGTCTCTGTGGCGATTTCAAAGCCACTGTAAATGCTCAATGCCTCATCGATACTTACCCTATGCCCCGACCTGAAGAACTGTTCACTAAATTTGCTGGATGCCAGTATTTTTCTAAAATTGACCTGTCAGAAGCTTATCATCAACTTCCTCTCGACGCTGCTTCCCGGCAGTTTCTGGTCCTTAACACGCCTTTCAGCCTCTATCAATACCAACGATTGCCATTCGGGGTTGACAGTGCCCCTGCTCTCTTTCAGCGATTCTTGGAACAATTATTGCTCCCTGTCCCTGGGTGTATCAATTACATGGACGACATTGTTGTCACTGGCTCCACCATTGCAGAACATCTTCAGAAACTCTGCACACTTTTCATGTCTTACAGACTGCTGGTCTTAAGTGTAATCTTCAGAAATCACAATTTTTTCAGGCACCTATCACATACTTGGGGTTCCAACTATCTCGGGATGGTATTCGTCCGCTTCAGCAAACTGTCGCCGCGGTCGATGTCCTTCCTTGCCCTACATCTGTTAAGGAACTACAGGCCTTCTTGGGGAAAATAGCATACTATCATAGGTTCTTACCATCTGCGGCTTCGGTGGCTCAACCATTGCATTGCCTGTTGCATAAAAACGTGCCTTTTCACTGGTCTGCATCATGCAATGCAGCTTTCTAGAAATTGAAGACTATGCTGAAACAGGCCCCGTGCCTGGCTACTTATCAACCTGGCCAACATCTTGTTCTTGCCATGGTTCTGAACAACCCATTGCTTACACCTCCAAAACGCTCGCGGATGCCCAACAAAAATAAAATTGACCTGTCAGAAGCTTATCATCAACTTCCTCTCGACGCTGCTTCCTGGCAGTTTCTGGTCCTTTCGGCCTCTATCAATACCAACGATTGCCATTCGGGGTTGACAGTGCCCCTGCTCTCTTTCAGCGATTCTTGGAACAATTATTGCTCCCTGTCCCTGGGTGTATCAATTACATGGATGACATTGTTGTCACTGGCTCCACCATTGCAGAACATCTTCAGAAACTCTGCACACTTTTCATGTCTTACAGACTGCCGGTCTTAAGTGTAATCTTCAGAAATCACAATTTTTTCAGGCACCTATCACATACTTGGGGTTCCAACTATCTCGGGATGGTATTCGTCCGCTTCAGCAAACTGTCGCCGCGATCTATGTCCTTCCTTGCCCTACATCTGTTAAGGAACTACAGGCCTTCTTGGGGAAAATAGCATACTATCATAGGTTCTTACCATCTGCGGCTTCGGTGGCTCAACCATTGCATCGCCTGTTGCATAAAAACGTGCCTTTTCACTGGTCCGCATCATGCAATGCAGCTTTCCAGAAATTGAAGACTATGCTGAAACAGGCCCCGTGCCTGGCTACTTATCAACCTGTCCAACATCTCGTTCTTGCCATGGTTCTGAACAACCCATTGCTTACACCTCCAAAACGCTCGCGGATGCCCAACGAAAATATTCTCAAATTGAAAAAGAAGCTTTGGCCGTTATTTATGCTCTTCATAAGTTTGGTGTTTTTCTTTATGGATCCAAATGTCATCTTGTTACGGACCACAAACCACTTGTTTTCTTGTTTCATCCATCAACGTCACTTCCCAGCAAGGCTACACACCGCCTCCAGCGTTGGGCTCTTTACTTGCCTAGTTTAAATTATGAGATTCATTTCCAGCCAACGGCTCAACATGCGAATGCTGATGCACTGTCTCGCCTTCCCATGGGTCATGATCTGGCATTCGATAGGGACGAACTTTTGTGTTTCCACCTGGATGTTGCCGAGCAGCGGGTTGTGGACGGATTCTCCATCACCGGGGAGCGGCTGGCGGCTGCTAAGGGTTCTGACCCTACCCTCTCCCGCATTTTACGCTGTATTCAGAAGGGTTGGCCAGATCTTCTGTCCGCTAAGACTTCTGATCTGTTGTGGAACTACTACGCTTTGCGTTACCACCTCACGGCTAGGGATGGTGTTATCCTCCTTTCCACCGACAATGCTTCGCCGCGTGTTGTGGTACCTGCGTCTTTGCGTGCTTCGGTCTAGCGCCTCCTTCACCTAGGGCACTGGGGGTGTCTCTCGCACAAAATCTCTGGCGCACCATCATGTGTACTGGCCTGGCATCGACTCTGAAATAGCACACATGGTCGCTGCCTGCGGCCCTTGTGAGTCACAGGCCGCCACACCGAAGTCATCTTTGTCGCCATGGCCTTCGCCTGAGAAGCCCTGGGAGCACATTCATGCTGACTTCGTGGGACCTTTTTTAGGTACTTATTGGCTACTCGTAATTGATGCCTACTCTGACTTTCCTTTCATTGTCCGTTGCACGTCACATAGCACCACGGCAACCACAAGTGCTCTCGCCTGCATTTTTTCTTTGGAAGGCCTTCCCCCTTCTCTTGTTACTGATAATGGTCCGCAATTTGCCTCTTCCGAATTTGCAGATTTTTGTGCTTGCCATGGTGTCATGCATGTCACGGCCCCTCCGTTCCATCCGCAATCTAACGGTGAGGCTGAATGATTGGTCCGCACATTTAAGGCTCAGATGAGGAAACTCCTGACTTCTTCTGCTGCTGATGATGCGCTTCTCCAATTTCTGGCTTCTTACCGTTTCACCCCCATGGGCGACCACAACCCGGCTGAGCTCTTACATGGCCGACAGCCCCGCACGCTACTTCATCTTCTGTGGCCTTCCACCTCATGGCCGTGGGTGCCTTCGCTTGGCTGGTTCACTGCCGGCGACCTTGTATGGGTATGGGGATATGGCAGGTGGCCAAAATGGAGTCCGCGCCGCATCTTACGACACTGTGGCCGACGCCTGTATGAAATCCAGATGGGCACGGGTGTTGCAGTGCGTCATTCGGACCAGCTTCAGCCTCGGGTGCAGGAAACACCTGTTCCGGATGCCGCTACACCACCTTCGGCTCTACCTGATGCTCGGGATCTCGGCATCTCTCATTACTCACAACGCAGCCCTCTCATCGTCATCTCGGTGCCAGCACAAGAATGGACGCTACCAGGAGACGTGCCCATGCAGAAACCGGATGACCATCATCTGTCGGAGCAACTCTACTCACCTCCTTCTCCACATTGGTGATCTGTGCTGAAATGTTTTGGTTCAGCTACTTATGCTTTTAGGTTTATTGCAAATTTTGGTGATAAACATATCAGTAAATTAGCCTACTATGCCTATTTTTATTCACTGATTTCATATGGCATCATATTTTGGGGTTGTCTATTATTAAGAGAAGAAGTATTCATTGCACAAAAGCATGTAATCAGAATACAGTTGGTGTTGTGACGTGCCGATCATCCAAAGTGCCGCTGCGCAATTACGTGCATCCTCTAAATGCGGCGCTGTCTGCTAGACATGCAGCAGGCGCGCCCCTTAGTGGCCAGCCGGCCAGCGTCCGCTAGGCTTGGACTCAGTGCAGATTTGACCGTTACCGTGTACACATGCCTTACGTGGTCTACTCGCTCTGTGACTTACATGTATTGTGTCGTCTTTTCAAATATAAGTGTTCAACTTGACGTTATAACAGTTGGAGCCCACCCAAGATCACCTTGCCGACATTTATTTGAGGAACTCTGCATATTCACAGTACCTTCACAATACATATATTCACTTATGAAATTTGTTATTAATAACTTGTCCCATTTCAAAAATAATTGCAAAGTGCATAGCTACAACACTAGGAGATAGGACAATCTTCACTGTTCTGGGTTAACTCTGACTTTGGCACAGAAAGTGGTGAATTACACCGCCACAAAAATCTTTGGTTACCTACTAAATAGCATTAAAAGTCTGACAGATAGCCAACCAGCATCTAAAAACAAATTAAAAGAATTTTGTAAATAAAATTTATGTTAAGATGACACATTCCACATCATTACAAAATGTCGTATTCATGATCAATGGGACGAGTATTGATGTAATGTAATGTACTGAGATTTATGTACAACAGTACATGAATGTGCTACTAGTGTGAATTAATTTGATGAAGAAAATTATAAAACTTCAGTTAGTAAAAAATTATGTGAAACACAATTGCTGAAAAGTTAATGTATGTGATGTTGTGATGAAATGTTCTACTCTTACAAAGAGAAAGGTTGTTAGAGCAAAGGTACATGTTGCAAAGTTTCCAGTGGTAGCTATGTCCAAGTTATTGGAGGTGGCCAATGAAGTACATAGTGTAACAGGCATAGAAAGAATTTTCTATGCTGTATAAGGTACATTATCTACACTGTCTTTGTAAACCCAGCTTTCAGTATAGTTCAGCAAGCAAGATGTGAAACTTGAAGCATAGAGAATCTGAGAACAATATAGGTAAGGGGAAATATGTTGACTCAGCAAACACTTCTGAGAAGTTACCATTAAGATGGTGATCTTTGGAACAAGTATTAAGCAACAAATGAAGTTAATTTATAATAAATAATAGCAATTAACATAAACTTCAGACAAATATTAGTTTTTAATCTCAAGGGAAATTACCATCTTAAGGGTGGAACATATCCACATATGATCATTAGGAGAAGTAATACATGAAGTGTAGTCCTTAGGAGTCAGGCTGCCATGTTTACAGACTTACATAAATTTTTGTAATGCCCTTATTTGATTTATCTGGTTATCTTAAAACACAATTTAGTATGCTCCTTCATATTTTGTGATTAATTTCATTTCAAATTTATTGAGTGCAAAAACATATCTGTTCTGGTTTGACTGCTACTAACTAATGCTTAAACATAAATCATTAACAGTTCCAATTTTGTATTTCTGGAATACTTTTCACAAGAAGTGAAACAGCTTTTCATTTGCATTTATGTAAAGAACTTATTTTTATGTTAGGAACATTTTCCAGGCAATGACTTCCATAATATAAGTGAGTTTGTAAAAATATTGTTGGCAAATGTAGTTTATTGATAGTGGTCTAAAAATTAAGAATGAAGTGATTCTTATTACTCTAACATAAAAAGAAAAACATACTGTTTAATACTCTACTATCAGTTTTTGAATGCCAACATGATTTTAACTGTAATCCTCAAATTTTTCTGTCTGTAGCAATGGATGGCATTATCTGTAATTATTGAAACAATATATAAGCAGTAGTGAATCAGCCATGAGAGAGCCAGTTTCATAACAGTTTTTATGCATGAAACCTGTACCAGTCAAAGCAATAAATATGCAACAGAAAAAGTGAAACTTCCTGTCAACATGATTACTTAAAATCTGCCTTGCATACTCAGTCATTATCTACACTGCGAAGAGCTTGGAGAGTTGCAGCAAATTTGGTGGAGCACATACTTTTAATTCTTTTACAGCCATTGCAATGTCAGAGTTCACCAAAAAATGAAGATGAGTTTTCTCTCCTAACTGTTAAACTGACAAAAACAGTGTATTAACTTGAGATAAATTGGGATTGCACCCCCTTGGCCCCATTTATTTCAGGGTTTCAATGTGCATCTAAGCAATGTTAGTTATCAATGTATACAACAGAAACAGAATACTTCCCATACTGCTAGTTAGATGTTGAAATCATATGAGTATCATAATAATCCAGTACAATGTTTCACACGAACCACCAAAAATTGTAACAGTGGAATCAATACACATTTTATCACATTAAATGGATTGCTGACGTGCTTCTATTGCATTATACACTGGCTCTAGAAGCTGTTCTTACACACAAATTAAAATAGTACTAAATAAACATATAAATTAGTGTCAGATGGCTGTTTGCAAAGTTAATGGACTTTTTCTGTGCCCGTTTTGGCTTGGCAAGTTCATGTAATTTAATTATAGATGCAGATTTATTAATCCTTACATGAACTTACACCTATGTGTATTTGTGAGTGTGCACAGACACACACACACACACACACACACACACACACACACAAACTGAGAGTAATTGCTTCTCGACTGACCTCAAACAAGTTTGAGAGTGTTAAACTACTGTTATTGTCATGTGTGGCCCAAACTTCAGAGCACCAAATCTGCTGGGTGCTATGAAGAAGTGCTGGGACAAAGAAATTCATCACAGAAATAGCAGCATTTGTGAAATGCAAGTAATTAAAACATTTTTCCTGACCACACATTATGGAGGATTTGGATGCTAAAACTACCACATTCCCCTTGTCATAAAAGCTATGTTAATTTCTCATGAGCAGTGTACTATGGACATCACACTAAAATTGGGTGATAGAGTGCTATTTCAAACTTGGAAAATATGCAACAGAGGAACCACCATCTTTCTCTCTCTACAGAGGCCGCCATCATATTCCAACAGTTAGTGAGTGCTTCAGGAAAAGGACAAGCTCTCATGGACTCAAAGGGAGACAGCTTCATGAAGCATGAGGCATCATGGGACATACTGCACTGTAACAGCCTGTTAGCTGGCTGATGCAACTTTACACAATGTGAAGTCATTGCTTCCAAGGCCCTGACTCGGTTGGACATGCAAGTCACTATGGAGCATGCTGGTGCCTCCACACTGGGGCAGATATGTTGTTGTCATACAAGATTTGCCAGGATGGCAAGAATATGCATTTCTCTATGTTCTTTCAAATCCCAATGCAGCACTTCTACCATCAGGGCTTTGCAAGACAGAAAGACTATAGTGAGGAAGTTATGGATTTTGCAACATGGTACAGACACAGACCCCAGGATTTTTGTGTATGAAAAATTGTCAGGGCACCAATCCCCGATTCAGGATCATCTGTTAGTATGGTTCCATTGGACAAATTGTGTGTCATCTGTAAAAGGATAGGACCTTACCTAAGGGTGATTAATGACACACCAGGACAACACTGTGGAATTAGACTTCTAATGTAGATTTATGAATAGGATCAGTTTTGGAACGGGATTTTGCAATTGGAGAAAGTGTCAGTGCCAATTATTGGCACAAACTTTCTATGCCATTGCCTGTTATCATTTGATTTGGTTACAGGAGTGGTGAGCAAAGTTAGACTAGACCAACGAAAACAGGCTCCTCACATAAAAGAGACTGTTGCTTCAACAGCACAGCTCAGTAATAGAGAGGCCATTTTAGTTAATACCAAGGATTTAAGAAGTGACATCACCATTGCAAACACCAAACTATTGGAGGAAGGGCAATATAAATATATGTTAGTTCAAGAAAAAAATGGAATCAAGGAACAAGTCACTCATCGTCAAGCAGAGTTATTAACTCTGCATCAAAGAATTTTGGAGCCTCAACAGGAACACCAACAGCCTCTATAGACAGTAGCAACAACTGCAGATACTCCAGATCAACACATTCTGCAAATACAGGTTATGGTTGTGAGGTCTAATAATAAAACAAACAGCTGCATGGCTGCAAGACTGTTCAACACGCAAGGCATATTGGAGCTGCAGTGCCTTAAGAGAGTTTTGCAGGGCACTTGTCACTATGTTCATATTCTGAATGGCCTCACTATTTACACGAAAACAAGAATATTGGTAGCTGACAGATGTCATGCTCTGAAAAAAAAATTATTGACAATGTGTTATGGACTGGGATAGTGAGGCCTCCAGCCAGCAATTAGTCATCCCCTATACATTTAGAACAAAAAAAAAGGACAAATTCTTTTAATTGTGCTGTGATTATCATACACTTAATGCATGCATCATATCTGACAGGTGTCCTATTCCTAATTTACAAGAGTTCTTTCATGTGCTTGCTGGAGCAAAATGGTTTAGTGTTATAGATTGTAGAAAGGCATATCACCAAATACCCATGGCTGCAAGAACAGCTGACATTACTCCTTTCGAGTTTTTTTGAGTTTGTATGTATGCCTTACAGGCTTAAAAATACTGCCCAGAATTTGCAGAGGTTTATTTACTCTATTTTGAGGCAGTCCTCTTTTTGTTATCTTAATGATATTCTTGTTTTTTGGGCTCTGCTGTAAAACATGATAGACATTTAGATTTAATTATGAGGACTCTTCATGATCATAGTGTAGATTTGAATGAAGAAAGTACCAACTTAGGAAGAACAAGGTGACATTTGAGGACATTCTATGGACAAGTCCAGCATTAGACCCACTGCTGAGAAGATTGAGGTGATCATATCTATTTCAAGGCCAATGACGCTCATCAGCTATGAAGGTTTCTTGGTACAATTAATTTTTATAGATGATGTCCACCATAAGCACCACAGTTACAAGCTACCTTGACAGATGCACTCACTGACAAAGACAATCAGGGCAAATGTGGGCACCTGAAATGCAATTGACATTTGACAATATTATAAAGGCAGTTTAGAACAAGCAATTACATTAATTAACTAATTCTGTCAAATGTGCACCTCTACCCATCATACGGACACAAGTGATTCAGCAACTGGTGCTGTTTTGCACCAGCAAATCAATGGCCACCATTATCCCCTACATTTTTTTCTGAAGAAAGCTTACTGCTTCTCAGCAAAAATGGTGAGCATTTGACCATGAAATGCTGGTAGTTTATGAAGCTATCCATCACCTTGGGGCAAGTACTGAAGCTCACAAATTTATGATATTTACAGACCACCAACCTCTGGTGGAAGTGATCAAGAGCCATAGCAAGACATGTCCCCTTGGCACTTCGAGAACTTCAACTTACTTAGCCAAAGTTTTACAGTCTTAGTCCACATTAATGGTGCCAACAACATGGTGGCTGATTACTTCTCCGGAGTCAGTTCCTTGTCTGTTGACCTCAACTTCCAGGATCTAGCTACAGCACAAGATAGAGATGAGAAATTCCAGAAACTGCTCAAAGACAATACTATCAGCCTGACATTGGAACACATGGTTGTAGACAGGGACCTACAACTGGTGTGACACTTTACAACAACACGTCAGGCCTTTTGTATCTAAGGTTTATAGAAGAGCTAATTTTCATGCACTTATATGGATTAGGCCACCCTAGAATTTGCCCATGTATAAAACTCATTACAGACTGTTTTATATGGCTGAATCTTAAAAGGGATTATAGATTACGTACACAACTTGGGCCAATTGAGAAAGAAGTCAGGCCGGAACACGTGCATGCCTGGAATTAGGGCAACAACATGTACATGTCGACTTGATGGATACCCTTCCTGTTTCAGGAAGATACATATATGTAATGTCAGCTTTCGATAATCCAGATTGGTTGACTTGACAGTGTGGATGTGTGCTGTTGCATGTACTGCATTATGATGAATGATGTGTTTGGTATATTCCCTACCTACAGCGTGAAACCAAGGTACTGCCACTTTGGCCACAACAATCAGCCCTGTGGTTTGTGGCAGTGGCATGTCATCTTTGATGACAACCCTAAGTTGATCTGCCACAGGGCTGAGCATATTGACATCTTCAGTGACATCAGGCTAACACCTCCACTGAGCACAACAAATATGCAATCCACAAATTAGCCTTGCCTCAACATTTATCTCACACTCTGGACAACAACTTTGACAAGCTATCTATGATGAACAACTCGCCGGTAAGACTCCATCTGTTGTGGCACTGGCTACTGTAACGCCCCAAGAACAGAAAACCCCAATTAACAAAATTTGTGGAAACTTAAAGTAAGGAAGTGAGTCATCTTGACAGTGATGGCAACTATTTATGATGAAATCTACACTGGTAATATTTTGATTAACACCTATATCATTCAAATACTGAGAATAGCATGCAAAAAGGGGAGATAAAAGGAAAGGATTATCATAGATTCTTTATCAAACATCTATAGAATAAATTCAAAATCATATGAACGAAGGTTAACTCCAAGAAAGTAATTCAGTCAAATATAAAATTTATAATGGAAGAGTTGTAGCCGCATCAAAAAGGAAATTCAATGCGTCTAAAATGCTACTCGGATATGGAAATGTTCAGTTAGTTAGTTTCCCAGGTCGCTCTAGAGTACTTTTGCGCTAGTTGTCTGGACGCAAACATTATTAGATTGTTTCAGTTTTGGAAGTTTGATAATTTATGAGGTAGAGACTGAAGTATTGCTCAGTCATTCAACTGATGAAAGTTAATCTTTACCATTCTCAACGCGACAGTATAGTAAGACGAATGTTAGATTTTAATTGAGTAGATATTGGTTTATTGGACTTAGCCTTTGTACTGATGAACAGTTACAAACCTTGAGAGCAATGGATCAATGACAGAAAAACAATTTGTAGTCTTGAGTAGGACACAATAAAACGAAGACACGAAGAAAGCCAAGTACGCCGATTAGTCAGAAGTTGTTGTCAGTGTCATGATTACTGAACTGAACAGAAGTTAATCTTGAATGATATATCGGTGTGCGTGTGTTGTAGGGACAAACAATTAATTACAGAAAGAACAACAAAATCTGATTCAAAAGATAAATCTTATGTGTCGCTGAACTCATTAAACGGACAATACAATGTGTATTGATGCAAGTTAATTGATTCTTTAAACATTTTAAGTGGCTAAGTGACAGTGAAAAGTGATTAGTTTAAACCAGTATTACAGCATATTAAAAATACATTTACTCCAACATAAGTTATCTCTGGAGTTACGTTGGACCGTTGTTTATAACTTGACGTAGCAACGGCATAGCAACAGAATAGTAGGCAGCAAAATTTCATCCTCGCTATGTATGATGTGAAAAACAACCGTAATGATGAAATCAAGAAGCAAGATTTTATTTCATCATGAAACTAACCAGGCATAAAAATAAAAATAAATGATTGCAGTTTACCAGTTCGCACAAGCTGGAAGACTGTTATGGACAGATAGCAGAATATTTCTAAAGCACGTGAGGAGCTGTGTTCTTATCAGAGTTACAGGTGCTGTTCCGCATCATACTGACTAGGACGAATATTGTTACGAGTTGCGTCTCCTCCCTGCTAGTGAAGAAGAAGGGAAGGGACGGCACATCAGTTGGCGCCTACAAAGCGGGTCTCGAAGACGCCAAGCGACACATCGTTCGCCTACAGCGAGAGGCCTGATGACATCGGACTACATATTGTTTGGCACTTCACATCGACGACGCCAGCAGAGATATCGTGCGGAGCTCAATGCCACGTGAGGGTCAACACTTCGCGACTACGAGAGATCTGCAGACGGAGTGACACAATGCGTTGGAGAACTGTTCGAGAGCAGGACGTCGTTCGAGACAGTGACATAAGCTGCCAGCAGGGATGTGGGCGAAGCTGCAACAACCCCAAATAGATGATAAACAGTAAGCACTAATCAAAATAAGTGATTATTCAGGTACCGTAGATTTCATTATTTTACCTTATTGGTAATAGTGAGATTTTCATTGTGCTTGTGTCAAGTAGGAGTAAATGTAGTGTCATTGTAATTGCAGTAAACCATAGTTAACAAGATTTTCCATTATTTCAAAGCAAAGTAGGAGATTACGTGGCGATTTTGACAAAACCATTCCAGAATCTGGTGATGAACTAAGTGAACTATTTGAACATGAGGAGGTTAACAGAACAAGCGTTAACGTAGGAGGAGTATCGTTTACACAGTAGGAAAAAATTATTACTCCTAGAGTATCTGGTTCTGGAATGGAAAGTAAGGTTATGGAACTAGATGATGACAATTTTGATTCCAAGGAGAAAGCAGGCAATGAATGCATGATGAATATTGCACAAACCGGTGTAGGAAATATAGATGTACTTAGTGTTATACTATCAAAGCTAAATAAGTTGGGTGATTTAAATACTAAGCTAGCTGAACAACAAGTGATATTAAATGCTAAATTTTCTGATGTAGCTGAACAACAAGCAACTTTAAATACTAAATTCTCTGAACAGCGGGAGATGTTAGAAAATAGATTATCTGACATCGATGCTAGGATAATGGAGCAGCAAGCATCTATCGATACCAAATTTAGGGATCAACAACAGGCCTTAGAAAATAAATTTGCAGAACAACAGGCTAAAATGATCACTGCTTGCGAGGACAAGTTCATTCAACAGCAGGTTAACGTTGATAATAAAATTGATAATATAGAATCCAGATTAGTTAATCGAGTAAAAGAAAAAGTTAAAATTATTGACCGTATAGACAAGATCCATGAAAGTGTTAGTAATTTTTCAGAACAGTTTGGGGTTGTATCAGAAAGGGTTAACACCTTGACTGAAAATAATTGCAGTATTACTGAAAAAAATAGAGGGATTAACTGGTCGTCTAAATGATTTAGAGAGCGGCTCATTAAGTAAAATAGATACTTATCTGTTAGATCAAAGTAAGAAGCTAGAAGAGGATCTATCTGAATGGATAGAACATAAGACTATAGAATTTGACGGCAAGCTGTGATCTGCCATCGAGATCGCACAGTACCAGGTACTAGGACAGACACCAAGGGACAATTCTTTAAAAGAAACTTTTGTTAAAGAATTTAAACAGATTAAAGACAAAATTATCAATGAATGCACCAAAGGGTGCCACTTGGCAATTAGTTTCGCTCGCTCATTAAAGCAACAATCAAGTAGTAATGCCAAGCCGGAAAATGAACAAAATCTAACTGCGAGAGAAAACATCTGCGAGTGCAACATAGCACATATGCAGGTGAACTATGGGAAGTAAATAGCCAATTGGATGAAGAGGATGATCCCTATGTTCAAAGAAGTTGTATTTCATCATTTAACCCTGCTGTTCTGTTCGGGTCTATATGACCCGAAACGAATATGAACGTTATTTTACATTATGTAAATACCAATATATATTTATGAAACTTTGTGACTTTGTCTGAAAATGGATGAGCAGCATGTGTTTTAAAAGGTTTTAAAAAAGTTTAAGAAGTTTGGGCTTCAACTGTAATAGTTGCATATGTAATGTTCGGGTCATAATGACCCGACACAAATATGTTTAGTGTAACTCGTATTTATTTCTAAAATCTGGAAATGGCGAAAATTATTTTTGTTGTGTTGTGTGGGAATAGTGACTGCATCATTCCAACTTACTCTCAACAATCACCTAAAGCTCCATGCGTTCACAACAATGGGCTTGTTTGTTGCTTTCCCCAGGAAATAATAATTGGCAGTTCTCAATAATTGGAATGCTTTGTTTCTGCCCAGTTTGACTTGTGACACCATGGCGATGAGACCATTGAATGATCGTGAGTTGGAAGAAATAGTAAATGCCTCACCAGATGAAGGATCACTTTCTGAGTTTGAAGATCACATCAGCAATGCATCTGAAAGCGAGTGTTCCGATGACAGTTACGACAGTCCACAGCCCATACAAAATAGTGTAGAGACTTTTCTTTCTAAAAATGGGAATATAGAATGGCAGTTGCATCCACCAGCACAACATGGTCGCCTACCAGCTTCGAACATCATCAAGAGTACCCCAGGAGTTACCAGGTATGCAGTCAGCAGAATATCTGATGTAAAATGTTCATTTGAAGCAGTATTTCACACAGCGCTTCAAAATGAAATAATAGAGATGACAAATATTGAAGGGCAGCGAGTTTATGGTGAACAGTGGACAGATATTGATGGTTCTGTTTTCCATGCATACTTAGGACTCTTACTCCTAGCGGGTGTATATCGATCTCATGGGGAGTCTACAAAAAGTTTGTGGGATAAAGATACTGGGCGAAACATATTTCGAGCAACCATGTCTCATGAAACATTCTGTAAGATATCACGTGTCCTGCGATTTGACAAGAAATCTACTAGAGAGGAAAGACGACGTACTGACAAACTTGCCGCAATTCGTAGTATTTGGGAGAAGTGGGTAGAGGTCCTTCCTAAACTGTATAATCCAGGAGAAAATGTTACTGTTGACGAGCAGTTAGTAGCATTTAGAGGTCGCTGTCCATTCAAGCAGTATATCCCAAGTAAACCGGCAAAATATGGGATCAAAATATGGACCATGTGTGACAGCAAAACTTCATACGTACTGAAAGCCCAAATTTATACAGGAAAGGTGAGTGGAGCGGCACCAGAAAGAAATCAGGGAATGAGGGTGGTATCTGATCTCACTTCTGAGTTACGTGGTCAGAATATCACGTGTGACAACTTTTTTACGTCGTACAATTTGGGGCAGCTGCTTCTGAAAAGGAAATTGACTATGTTGGGAACTATACGGAAAAATAAGCCGGAGCTTCCACACAAAATGACCAACAAGGAGGTACACAGCTCTTCATTTTACTTCACAAATGACACTACTGTGGTTAATTATATTCCTAAGAGACACAAGAATGTTGTACTTATGAGCACTCTCCACCATGATGCGGAAATCAGTGACAGGGCTGATAAGAAGCCAAAAATGATTTTGGACTATAATTCAACCAAAGGTGCTGTAGACACGCTTGATCAGTTATTAGGTACATATACATGCAAACGAAAAAGTAATAGGTGGCCAATGATAGTTTTCTACAATATTCTTGATGTTTCTGCTTATAATGCATACGTTTTGTGGATTTCGGTTGACCCTAATTGGAATGCAAGCAAATTGACTAGAAGGAGAATATTCTTGGAGGAACTTGGAAAGTCACTGATAAAAGAACATATTGCATCAAGAACGCATTTCCCAAGAACAGAAGATTCTTTGAGAATGGTCACAAGCATCCAAAACCCGAATGATGTGGGTGGTGTGTCAGAATCGGTAACAACAAGAAAATCTACAAAACGTGCACGCTGTAAGTTCTGTCCATCAAGTAATGACAATAAAACAAACATGGTGTGTGGAAAATGTAGTAAACATATTTGCAAGAAACATGTAACCTACTTGTGTCCACAGTGCAAGCAGTAAGAAAAGAACTGTAGTATTTTATAAGATGATTGTATTGAAAATTCTGTTGTTTCAAATTTATGTGAATACTTGTGCCTAAACTACAATCAGTAAGAAGAGAGGATTCTAAAGTTGTAGTGCTTTCTATGTTGGAATGTAATAAAAAAACTGTAGTGTGTTCTGTACTGTAGTGTGCTCTAAGATGAATATCTGTAATGACAACTGTCTGTTGTTAGAAAATGTCAATACTTACGTCTAAACTGTCAACAATAAGAATAGAAGTATGGAAAAACTGTAGTGCTTTCTAAGTTGAATGCCTGTAATGGAAACTGTCTGTTGTTTCAAATTTATGTGCATATTTAAATGAAAAATATCCCTCAATAAAGTTGTATGCATTGTTATTATTATTATTATTACCATTATTATTATTATTATTATTATTATTATTATTACTAACAAGGTACTGGAATAGAACAACAATGTCGATAGCTAAAACTGTACCAAAATTTATGTTTCTAAAGCATTTTGATATGTCGGGTCATATTGACCCGAACAGTATATATGTCAAGTAAAAGTGAACAGAACAGCAGGGTTAAGGTAAAACATAGTATTTTCAAAAGTAGACAATTTCCTATTTTTTCGAGTGAAAAGAATAACATTAATCCCAAAGTATTTATTAATTCTTTTAAAATTCTTTAGTTGGACAGAGTATGACAAACTACAATTCATAGTATCAAAAATTGTAGGAGAAGCAGCATTTTGGGCCGCTGAGATAAGCGAAACCTGCAATACGTGTTCCAAATTTGAAAACTATTTCTAGCAAAATATTGGTCAATAAGTAGACAAGAGACATTATGTAAAGAGGTTTATCAGCCTGAATGTTACAATTCAAAGAAAGAAACATTGAGACAGTATTTTGAATGTTATTTCAACGAGACACGTTATTGGACTGAACCGATTTCGAGTAGGGAGTTATTAGAATATTAAAAGGCAGATTACCTTTTAATATCAGAGAAACTTATTCATGTACTCGATAGTGATGTAGAACGATTTCTGTCAGTAATCGATTCGATCGACTTGCTGATGGAAGATGCGAGACAATGACTGAATAATAATAGCAATTATTATTCTAGGAATAATGTGTGTAGCAATCAATGGAATAATGGTAACCAAAGTAATAGTCACTCTCCAGACTTTAACCAAAGTAACAATAATTCTAAGAACAGTAGTGGACATGTGGATCGCGCACAAAAGAATAATCAAAATTGGAATATGAATTACAAATACTCTAAAGGGAATTTAATAGGAAATAATAACCAAATACCAGGAGCAGGAGGTTTTCAACCAGTGAACGTTGTAAATACAAGTAAGAAAAGAAAGTTTGGGGGGCGGCAGTCATCAAACAATCCATGCTGCGATGATGGCCGTAGGAATAATTGCGCTCCTATGGAACCATTGAATAAATCAAATTGGGGAACGTATCGGATGAATAATGTAGGTTGTTCAAACACTAATACTACGGGTATGTCTTCTGGATCTACCAGATCCATATCATTGACAGATGGGAGAAATGTAGTTGTGGATAATACATATCCACCAAAAGGAAATGAAACTCATTTAGCAGAGGTACATGAACCGCTGAGGAACCTAAATGACGGATGGCCAAACCGTTACCAGTCATTTTAGGCCTTCCTCGGGTGGATGGTATTGAGGAGGGAGGCAAACATCGCAAGTCAGTAAATATTCTTGAATATAATACGGAACTGGATATTCAAGAAGATCTCATGAAAGAACCAAGGCATGAAACGAATGAAAAAGGGTATAATTTGCAAGCGATTGTAGTAGTAAAGATTAATAACTTACTGGTGAATGTACTGATAGATACTGGGGCGATGGTTAGTGTAATGACAATGGGTTGCTTGAATATGGTTAGTCAGCAACAAAAAATACTCACCTTGCCAGTAGCAGGCTGCACAGTGTCAGGGGCGTTTAGCGCAAAAGCACAATGCATAATTAATCAGATACGGGTGACAGTGGAACTACGAGGAGTAGCCATAGAATGCACTTTCTTGGTAGTGTCTAGAATGTTAACACCGTATATTTGGGGTATGGACTTTTTTATATGATTATGGCACAGTGATTGATCTTAAGGAAGTTGTGTGTACTTTCATAGTTAAAGGCAAGCCATTAAAGGTAACTTTGTTGAAGAAGATTATTTTAGGACAGTATTGCCAGAATCTAATCATTAATTGTCTTCCTGTAAATGCTTCACATTTCAAGAATAATGATTGTGTTAGGCAAACTGATGCTGAGACCGATATATCGAGCATCGCTGAAAAAGTACGGGAATCGGAATATTTACCGCCCCAACAACAAACTGAATTGAGGGAAATCTTGCAATTATTTTTGCCTGTATTTAATAAAAAAACCAGGTGTAATTAAGGACTTTGAGTATTGTATCGAAATATACTCTCATTCGACTTTTTGTAAAACTACATATTCAGTCCCTTGCTCAAAAAGAGAAGCGGTAACTAAAGAGATAAAAACGGTGATCGACTGGGGAATTATTGAGACTTCCACGTCTGAATACTCAAGCCCATTATTGGCAGTGACTAAGCCAAATGGTGACATTCGGTTAGTCTTAGATGCTTGTAATATTAATAAGATTATTAAGCGTGTGAGGACTCGCCTGGAGAGTTTAGAAGAACTATTACAGAAATTCCATGGGGTGAAGCTCTTGACCTCCCTTGACCTCTGAAGCTCATATTGGCAAACTAAAATATCTAAGCAATCAAGAAAATATACGGCGTTCATTTACCTAGGACGTAGTTACCAGTTTAACATAGTGCTGTTTGGACTGAACATTAAGGGTGGTGTTTTTGTAACTGCTTTCGATACAGTACTTGACCCGGAGTTAGTAAAGCAGGTCATTGTATAACGACTTACTGATCACCACAGAGACCTGCGAAGAACATATTGAGCTAATGAATCGTGTATTTGAGAAATTCTTAGAATATGGAGTCACGATTAATTTAGCAAAATCCAAATTTGGAAGAAATCAGATTAAATTCTTGGGTCATATTGTAACTCCTGAAGGAATTATTCCAAATCCTAAAAAGTTGGATGCAATAATAAATTGTCCATATCTGCAAAATAAGAAACAGCTAAAGTCATTTTTAGGTCTGGCATCTTTCTTCATAAAGAATGTATCTCAGCAGTTATTAAATAAAGATTGTCTGTTGCAATGGTTGAGGAAAAATGTATCATGGCAATGGACAGAATCTTGTAGTAAAGCCTTTGATGAGATTTGCAATGCTTTAATAAATGCTCCATTGTTGCATCATCCACAGATGGATAAAGAATTTTTCATAGCAACAGATGCAGTGGAAACAAGACTAGGTGCTACATTGTTCCAAATGGACAATGAGAATAAAGTAGAAAATATAAAAATTATTGCCTTTGCTAGTCGAACCTTATCAGGTTGTGAACACTCATACAGTACTACTGAGCTGGAAGTATTAGCAATTATATGGGCACTAAAAAAGTTCCAATATTTTGTATATGGTAAACAGATAGCGATATATTGTGACCATAAAGCAGTGATGTTCTTAATGATGAGTAGAATGTTACATGGCCGACTTATGCATTGGGCCTCATTAAACAGGAATATGACATAATGGTTAAGCATGTCAAAGGGAGAGACAATGTTGTCGCTGACGGATTGTCGAGGTTACTAACCACCAAGATCGATGAGGTTGAAGAAGAGCGAGTAATGGATTTTAAGGTGATGATGTAGGAACACTTCCATATAGGAAAGAGGTTAATGACATGTGTTCGTGAATAGGACAAATGCAGAAAGTAGATGGTAAATGGAGAAAAATAATAAGTAATTTAAGAACAGGAACGATTGATAAAGTTAATAGTCATTACCAACTGCAAGAAGGCGTATTGTTTTATCTTAAAACTGAGAAGGATGAGTGGAAGGTATGCATTCCCTCAAGGTATATTGATTCCATATCGTAGTTCATACATGTGAGATTGGGACATTTCGGAGGTCATAAGTGTGTAATGGAATTACAACAACTATGTTTCTATCCAGATTTACTGAAAAGAGCTCAAGAAATACTCAAGAGGTGTAGGATATGTCAAAAGGCAAAACCAGTCAATTATTGTGTTAAAGATGTGTTGCATCCGATAATACCTAGGAAACCTCTAAGCATCATATCATGTGATATGTGTGGGCCATTTCCAGTAGCAAAAGCAAATTTTAAATATGTATTTGTGATGTATGATCTTTTCACAGAATACGTAAAATTGTATGCGTTATGATCAACTAATGTGAAACCTATGTTAAGAAGGATCATAGATGATTATTTAGTTAAATTGGGGAAACCTGCAATGCTAATTTCTGATAATGAATCGTGTTTTCGAAGTAAAGTATGGCACGAAACAATGAAGACATGGTGAATTCCTCATGTATTCATTGCCCGCTTTAATCTATCAGGGAACCCCATAGAAAGAGTCTTCCAAGAATTGAACAGATTCATAAGAACCTATGTGCGTAACCAACATCATAGATGGATAGAATTAATCAGAAAATTTGAAGAAATGTATAATGAAATTACCACATATGTCAACCAGTTATTCACCTAATGAGATTTTATTTAATAAGCAACATAGTAATGAGTGGCTTGGTAAGTTACCATGCTTATGCAACAAGGCAAAGGATCGTGATGAGGTTATACATGAGCTGGTGATTGTGTGTTACTAAAGAATCATCCCAAATCTTCAAAGAAAAGAAATTAAATAGAAAATGGTGTAGCCTATGTAAAGGACCAGAAATGATTATTAAAATACCACACGCAGGAAGTTACCTTCTGGAAGATGAAGATAAGAAGAAGTTAAAGGAGTATATCCTCATATAGAACTAAAGAAATATTTTAATTGATTAAGAATTTAATTTTTTGAATGTATAAAGTAGGATAAGATGGGAAGCAAGAAGATGTGAACAATGTTTATGAATTTTTCTCTGTAGAATTAGTGGACAATTAATCAGTAGTATTAGTTCTTGTAATACTTAAGTTAAATTTTAAGTCATCAAAGAAGATGACGAGTTTCATTGAAAGTTTACTAAGTAACAGCAGCATGTTTCATTAAGTTTTGTTTAGTAAGCCATCGAGAAAGATGACTGCTTTTGTTAAAAATTTATTAAGTAATTAAGTATTTTAAGTTAATTATTAAGGTTTGTTTGTTATTCTTTTACTAACATGCCTCATCATGTTATGCAATAAACGAGGCATCAACTTAAGTACGCAAGCACACTGAAACATCTTGTCATGGTCATTGCAGAATAAGGAAACTGATTTAAACGTAAAAGATCACTTATTTTGAGAAAAACGAGATAAGAGACGAGAAAAAAGGAAAATAAATATAAACAGATAAACCAATAAACTTAAAAAGGGTGAAAAACATTTCAATGATAGAACATTACTAATAAAATAGTGACAGTGTTCAAAAAGCTGTACTGGTTAATAGACCGATAGGACACGTAAAGTGACAAGAGATTTGTCAGACTAGATTCAAACATGATCAATTAAGTGCAGAAACAATGTGTCATGATGAAAACAATGAACATGTAGTAATCATGTATGTGCATAAGAGAGAAGTGAGCTAATTGTTACAGACTAAACGACAGTGGTGATGTGGACCACCTTATGGCAGTCTACCAGGAGAGCAGCCACTGGACAATGAAGGTCACCAGACGAGCACGAGTAATTGGATCGTACTCGCTGCCTTATACGATCCGATGCTGTGGCAGCGTCAGTGTGGCGATACATCGAAAAGAAAATGAACAATAATGAATTTTTATAAGTTATTGACCTTAAGTTCATATGATTGTACTGAATGATGTAACAATTCAATCTTGTGTATGTCTTTGTGTGAATGTGTGTGTGTGTGTGAAAAAATAAAAACAAGGACCTGACCTGGCTACGGACGTTGAAGCGGGAAGTCACGTACCTACTTCATCATCTGGGGGACATGTGTAACGCCCCAAGGACAGAAAACTCCAATTAACAAAATTTGTGGAAACTTAAAGTAAGGTAGTGAGTCATCTTGACAGTGACGGCAACTATTGATGATAAAATCTACACTGGTAATATTTTGATTAACACCTGTATCATTCAAATACTGAGAATAGCATACAAAAATAGGAGATAAAAGGAAAGGATTATCATAGATTCTTTATCAAACATCTATAGAATAAATTCAAAATCATATGAACGAAGGTTAACTCCAAGAAAGTAATTCAGTCAAATATAAAATTTATCATGGAAGAGAGTTGCAGCCGCATCGAAAAGGAAATTCAATGCATCTACAATGCAACTCAGATATGCAAATGTTCAGTTAGTTAGTTGCTCTTGAGTCACTAGAGAGTACTTTTGCGATAGATGGACGCAAACACTATTAGATTGTTTAAGTTTTGGAAATTTGATATTTCGTGAGGTAGAGACTGAAGTATTGCTCAGTCATTCGACTGATGAAAGTTAATATTTACCATTCTCAACACAATGGTACAGTAAGACGAGTGTTAGACTTCAATTGAGTGATATTGGTTTATTGGACTTAGCCTATGTACTGATGAACAGTTACAAACCTTGAGAGCAATGGATCAATGAAAGAAAAACAATTCGTAGTCTTGAGTAGGACACAATAAAATGAAGACACGAAGAAAGCCAAGTGCGCCGATTAGTCAGAAGTTGTCGTCAGTGTCACGATTACCGAACTGAACAGAAGTTAATCTTTAATGATATATCGGTGTGCGTGTGTTGTAGGGACAAACAATTAATTACAGGAAGAACAATAAAATTTGAGTCAAAAGATAAATCTTACGTGTCACCTAACTCATTAAACGGACAATACAATGTGTATTAATGCAAGTTGATTGACTCTTTAAACATTTTAAGTGACTAAGTGAGTACATGAATAATGGACAGTGAAAAGTGATTAGTTTAAACCAGTATTACGGCATATTAAAAAAAAAACATTTACTCCAACATAAGTTATCTCTGGAGTTATGGTGGACGGTTGTTAATAACTTGACGTAGCAACGGCATGGCAACGGAATGGTATACAGCAAAATTTCATCCTTGCTATGTAAGATGTGATAAACGACCGTAGTGATGAAACCAAGAATCAAGATTTTTTTCATCATGGAACTAACTGGGCATAAAAATAAACAATTGCGGTTTACCAGTTCGCACAAGCTGAGAAGACTGTTGCAGACAGATAACAGAATATTTCTAAAGCACGTGAGGAGTTGTGTTCTTATGAGAGTTACAGGTGCTGTTCTACGTCATACCGATGGGGACTAACATCATTACAAGTCGCGTCTCCTCCCGGCGAGTGAAGGAGGAGGGAAGGATTGATTCCCTTCCTGTTTCAGGGACATAATGTCAGCTATTGATAATCCAGGTGGGTACAGAGAATGCTTTTGGCAGATATCTCTCCAGAGCCCACTGCTACAGCTTTTATTGATATGTAGATTAGCTGATTCGGGCATCTGGCAGCTAGTACTGCTGACCAAGGCCATCAGTTTTCTTCACAAGCCTCTGCAGACTATGCAGTGTGAAATGCTTCTGCACAACCACCTACCACCTCCAAAGTAACATATTATTAGAACGGTGGCACTGTATATTGAAGGCAACCTTGTTGTGTCATGGAGGAAATTGGATGGATTCACTTGCCTTGTGTCTCATTGAGAGAAGATCCACTTTTAAAGAGAGTTTGCAAGGTTCATCGCTAGAATTTATGTACAGACAAGAGCTCACACTACCAGTGGAATTGGTAGAACCAGCAGAAGTACTGGAGTGAACACTTCTACCTGATTTAGTGCAGAGAGTGAAAAAAACACATGGCTCAGATTCATAGTCTCTCACTTCAGAGTCATAGGTTTCCTAAGGTCTTTGTACATAATGATCTTCGTTATGTTAAGAGATGATACTTAGAGTGCTGCATTGAGGTGGAAACACCTTTGACATTAAACTTCATGGGAAGCAGACCACCTTTCCATTCATTGCCTGAAGCCAGTGTGGGTTCTGCACAGGATGGTACCACAGACCAGAGTCCACAACAACCAGCGGAGACACAGCTTGCACAAGACATTGGAGAGGAGGGCCCATCACCTGAAACCAGTGGACCACTCCTGATCACCCCACTTCAGCTACAATGCAAGCCACAATGCAGTCTTGCTGTGGTCACTGGTGCAGGCCTCAAGCTCATCTGCAGGACTTTCACATGTCATGATGGATCATTTCCCTGGTGCAGTGTTATCATATACTTGTGTTTAGTTTAGCATAACTTGTACAGTGACTGTTTCTTAAGTTTTAGGTAGTGCCACATCTAAATAGAGATATTCTTTTCAGTTTGTTTTAGGTAGTGTCATGTTTTTCTTCTTGACTTTGTCATTTGTACTTTTCTACTGTTGTTGTTTTCTCTCTGTCTCATATTACTATACTGATCTCTCTATGTATTTCATTTGGATAGTTCATGTTTTCTCTCCTTCTCAACAATTCTTGTTCTCATTGTGCTCTGCACTGCAAGGGGGAGGCTATGTGGCAACATGCCTAAACAAACGCTCCATGGCAAAAGAAATGAATCCCAAAAGGATTGATAAAAAGGGAAAACATAGGTTCTTCCTGAGCAAAGTGAAGAATGAGGAAAGCTCTTTGGTTAACTCTAGTGGGATATATGGGGTTCTCGTGAGCAAGTCAAGTTATGTGATGTCTACAAAGTACCAGTAACACTAAAGTAGCTGATGTGCTAAATTGTGAGTGCTGACTACTTCTTACCAACCCTCCATGACATGTTAACTACACTTATAAAGATAGTGGAGAAGACTATTACTGCAGAACTTTTGAATGGTCTCTACCAAAAATAAAAAATAAAAGAAATATAAAATCAATCTTTAAGAAAACTTGGAAAATAGAAAAACTCCCATGAGAGTGGAAGGTGCCTTGATACATCTGCTACATAAGAATGGTGTGGCGACTGTCAACCAAGTCATGTGTAATATCTTTCCAGAATGAGATTTTCACTCTGCAGCGGAGTGTGCGCTGATATGAAACTTCCTGGCAGATTAAAACTGTGTGCCCGACCGAGACTCGAACTCGGGACCTTTGCCTTTCGCGGGCAAGTGCTCTACCAACTGAGCTACCGAAGCACGACTCACGCCCGGTACTCACAGCTTTACTTCTGCCAGTACCTCGTCTCCTACCTTCCAAACTTTACAGAAGCTCTCCTGCGAAACTTGCAGAACTAGCACTCCTGAAAGAAAGGATATTGCGGAGACATGGCTTAGCCACAGCCTGGGGGATGTTTCCAGGATGAGATTTTCACTCTGCAGCGGAGTGTGCGCTGATATGAAACTTCCTGGCAGATTAAAACTGTGTGCCCGACCGAGACTCGAACTCAGGACCTTTGCCTTTCGCGGGCAAGTGCTCTACCAACTGAGCTACCGAAGCACTTTGTTTTGCCAAGCTCTTTGCTGCAGTCTGTAGCCGCGCGCAAAAGAGTACACACGTGGAGAGAGATCAAGAATGTATCTAACTGTATATGTGTGCTTCTGAGTAATAAAATGGTGTTTATTACATGTGGTGTAGCGTGCATAATTGGATTCGGCAGTCCTAAAACATTAAAACCCATATTGGTGACCCCGAATTTTGTTCGCGAGTGCTACAATGAACTTTTGTACTGTTGAGCAGTACACAATGCATCGCTTGCCACCTGCTACACCGCACATGTGCAAACTAAGTTTCCCAATGGACACTTCGGCATGGTTTTCCAATTATCCACCTCGTGTTTGTAATAGTTTGATGCAGTTCCCGAACACACCTATTAGCAGTACGCAACAGGACAGTGCTTCCACATTCCCACAGCCACGTGTGCTGGCATCAGGTACGAACAATAACTTCCCATTATCATACATGAGTCAGCAGTTGTGTGGCAGTATTTTGTACCAACAGAACGTTTTTTGCACACAAAACTTTGAATACGAACGTTTTACGTTGAGTATGAACTTTCCACGTGTTCCAAGTGCTCAACAATGGCC
This sequence comes from Schistocerca nitens, assembly GCF_023898315.1. Taxonomy (NCBI): domain Eukaryota; kingdom Metazoa; phylum Arthropoda; class Insecta; order Orthoptera; family Acrididae; genus Schistocerca; species Schistocerca nitens. The sequence goes on from NC_064617.1 coordinate 852,085,154, forward strand.
GACACAATGTGCTCAAACCCCAGTGACTATGTTTGTGGGTTTTCCAAGTGCCAGAGTGAACTTTCCACCCGAATCACTGGAGGTACAAACCGAGCCGGACGCCCAAGATGGGAAATTTCATTTTTATCCCGGAACTCCACAGTTAGCAGCAGCCCCCCCTACCCCCACCCCAGACACTACCTGCGTCCACTTTACGAGTGTTTCCGATGGCACATGCTGTTCCTGCCACGTGTGTTCAACAAACATTAGGTGATTTTAACAATTTTAATGTACCTGTAAGGGAGGGGTCCGGAAACTGTACTCTGTCATTCTCCGCACATCGGTTGACTACAGTTGACTCTACCATGCTGGTCCATTCTATGCCTGTTGGCATTACTCCATCAAACACACGATTCGCTGATTTCTCGACAAAGGTGCCATGTGCCACCGACAGTGTCGGAAGCTGGTACACCACTACTGCACCCGAGCTAATTATGCTGCAGAACTACAGACAGGGAGTGACAGTTTCTGATAAACAAATATATCAAGACTTCCCCATCTGCTGGCGGAAGCTACCACCCCTTCATAAGGACCACCCACACACATGGTTTGCCTTGGTCGACCACGTCCTGCAGGTAAACGGCATTGCTGACGACAATTCGAAGTTCCTTTGCCTACTATGTCACCTACGTGATGAACTGGACCTCGTCTGCGATATTGTGGCATCGCCTCCCACTACAGACAAATACGCATTTGCCCAATGCACCATCTAGAGCGACTATCCACATCAACAGAGGAAGCTATCCGCCTCATCAGTCACGAGTCGCTGGGTTCCAGATCCCCGTTGCAGCTCTGGCGTCATCTCTGTGCCATGATAAACACACATCACATGCCAGATGTTACACTTTGGTCCATCTGGTTGCTCAGACTTCCTCCAGAAGTTCAAATTCAATTTCTCTATGTGACTTCAGCCCCACTAGATGCCAAACTGAAGATCACAGACCAGGTTTACAACATTCTGCCCGCCCCGCAAACTTCCCCAGGCGGCCCTCAGGCCTCAGAGGTTGGCACACCTGTGCAGCAGCTTCCATCGTGCGGTACAGAGTGTGCATGACTCGCTCCGTGCATGTGCACGGATCCAACGCCGCCTGGCAGCCGCCGCTGTAACTCCTCTCACACCAGCACTACTGCAACACTGCCGATGGAGGAACCTGCAAACAAGACGCCCTCCACTGCCACTTCGACCTTAGCCAGCACGACGAATGATGCCACGCGCCGTCCCAGTCAGTGTTATTTCCATTCCCGCATTGACGACATGGCTAAGAAATGTTGTTCTCAATGCGCATTCCCAAACTAATAACGCGACCCAATTCAGGCGCTATGGGCCATGTTGCACCACACAGGCACCTATCACTTAATACTTCTCCACCTCATGCACCAGGACACTTGTATGTGAAAGATGCAGTGTCTTGCCTTTCATTTCTAGTCGACACGGGGGCTGAGGTTGGTGTGATACCCTTGTCCGCAGGTATTAAATTTGATTGTCAGCCTTGCTCCTCACTTCGAGCTGCCAATAAGTCCCTGATTCAATCTCATGGAATAACTAATTTAAGCCTTAAACTGCAAGACATTAACACCCCCTTCCAGTGGACTTTCGCTATCGCAGAGGTGGATGAACCCGTGCTCGGGGATTTTCTCTTAGCTCATGCACTGTCATCCAACCTACAACGAGGTACACTAACCATTAACTCAATAGACCATGCCACCGGCTCAGGTATCTCTTCCCTCTCATCCGAGAGCACCACTCTATTGTGTGAGCTAGCTGAAAGCACGGTTGCAGTGCTCTCTCTTAAATCACACAACGACGAACTTTGAGGCAGCAGTGAAGCCCTCCACTTACGCATCGCCGCTGTGCAAGCCAAGCTCACGGACGCTCGTAAGCAGGTCAACCAGCTGTCACACATGGCCATGCCCCCAACCCCCGCACCGCTTCCTCGTACCTGCCACCGACGCCGCATGACGTTTCTACTGCCAGACAGAAGCTGTGACCGAGACGCTACCAAGTACCCCACCAAGCTCTATGCCAAGGACTACCAGTGGATCACCGCCAATGCTGCTGACCCGTCGGCCTGGGAGACACAAGCGTGTGCATTACAGGTTAGTTGTAGTGTATTGGGTGCGGGAACATGAACACCATTTAAATACAGTGTTCCAATTATTATAAGCAAACAGTGTGGCAGTGAATGATGCTAAGTCACAATTCCTCCGCACTAGTTTCACTTTTCTGGGCCACAGGGTTTCTGCAGACGGCATCCGTCCCCTACTCGAAAGGGACGAGGCCATTAGTACGGTGCCTTTGCCTAAAGATTTTCAGGGCCTCCGCCGCTTCCTTGGAACAGTAAATTACTACCGCAAACATATCCCCCATGCCGCTGACATACAAGCCCCACTGACGGATGCTCTCGCAGGAAAAAACACTTCAGGGTCACGGGCGGTCATGTGGACTCCAGATATGTGTTGCACATTCGATAACCTAATGTCAGCCTTACAGACAGCCGTTACGCTAACTCACCCCATTCCTGATGCTCCCATCTTGCTTACTGAAGACGTGAGTGATAGCAGTGGGGGCTGTACTTCAGCAACCCATGGGTTCTGTTGTACAGCTATTCAGATTTTTCTCCCACAAACTGTCTGCTTCCTAACGTAAATGATTGACCTTCGACCAGGAACTGTTTGCTATTTACGCTGCTATCAAATATTTCCAAGATGATATCGAAGATCGCCATCTTGTAGTATTTACCGACCGTGAGCCATTGGTTTACGCTTTCCGTAACCCAGGCAAGGACTTGTCCCTGAGACGTTTTTGGCATATGGGCCTCATATGTCAGTTTATGAATGACATGCATTACATTAGAGGGGCAGACAATGTTATCGCCGATTTTCTATCTTGTGTGTCAGTTTTATCTTCACAACTGGACCTGAGGAACTTCCTAAATTGCAGACAGAGGATACTGAACTTGCCACATTGCGCTCCAATGTTAAAACAGGACTCAAACTAGAGTTACGGACGCTTCCTGGGATTTCATCACCTACCCGGTGCGACATTTCAACAGGACGCATATGCTCGGTGATTCCTGCACCTCTCCATTTTTAATAGTATCCACGACTTGGCACACCCTGGCATTCGTGCCACCACACGTCTGGTATGTGAACGTTTTGTTTGGCCTGGGGTGATAAAACAATGATGCAGTTGGGCGCAAGCATGTGTAGCTTGTAATCACGCAAAAGTAGTATGTCATGCACAGCCCCCCATGGGTACGTTCGATGTGGCAAAAAGAAGATTCCAGCACATACACATTCGGGCCACGTACAAAGAGGACTTTGGCGCATCCCTGGCAGAAGTACTGTATGGAGAACCCCTCACACTCCCAGCAGAGCTAATCAAGCCTTCACTCCCTCCATATCAAATCTGCGATTCGACATTCGTCGGGCATCTTAAGGAGTTAGTCGCTAACATTTGCGTGCCTCCACCTCGACCGCTTTCACCTCCCTGTATTTTTGCATAAGGACTTTGTGTTGTGCACTCACGTCATGGTGTGTGATGATGCTGTCTGACCGACACTCAGACCTGCTTACTCGGGCCCGCACAGAGACATATCGCGGCGTACCAACACGTTCGAAGTGCTCATTAACGGCACACCTCAAATGGTATCTGTCTGCTGCCTCAAACTGGCACGGTCTCTGGGAGAACTGCCCGATACCCCACCCAGTCAGCCCCGACCCCCTGCTACACCCGCCTCACACGAGGCATCTACTGACAGTCCGTGGATGAGTGACGCCCATTCCCGCACTTGTGACACCCATTCCCAGTCGTGTGACAGTGCTACAGGTGCGTGTGACATTCCCATACAGAGTGATGCATATGATGACTCCACCTCCTACAGGCAGTCCCCCCCCCCTACCACCTCTCCCCAGTTGGGATTCAATGACATATCAGGGGCCAGCCTCGGAACGGGTGATGTTGCCGTCGATGACTCATGTGGAGATTCTGTCAACCCGTATATAGGAGTGGTAGTGAATGTCAAGACAGATTTTATTTGTGGCTCTAAAGTGTTTTTTGTTATGCAGCTGGATAATGTGTGTATCTTCTACAAACGAGCCAGCTCCTCTAATGACAACTTTATCCAAATTCACCTTCTCCAATCTGTCCTCTTGCCTGTGGGTAGTGACCCATCAGAGGCAAAAGTACTACATACTGCAACAGGCATTCAGGTCTGCTACCCTGACTGCTCACAACCCACAGCCCACAGTCCCCTCCCCGTATCCCTCGACTGCTGTACGAGAATTCACCCGGTCAGGCAGGACCATCTGCCCCCTCGCTGGCTCGAAGACTTCAATTACTAATGTAATGTAAGGTATGGTTTCAGTTTAAACACCCTCTCCATCCCCCCTGGGTGTTTCCTTAACATTTATGCCCCAATATATGTTTTGTGCTCCACACTCTCGGGGGCGGTGGCGGGGGGGGGGGGGGGGCGGCCTAATGTGGCGACTATCGACCAAGTCGCGTGTAATATCTTTGTTTTGCCAAGCTCTTTGCGGCAGTCTTAAGAGTACACAAGTGGAGAGTGATCAAGAATATATCTAACCGTATATGTGTGCTTCTGAGTAATAAAATAGTGTTTATTACATGTGATATAGTGTACATCATTGGATTCGGCAGTCCTACAACACTAAAACCCATAATGGCAATATACAAGATGTTAATAACAACAGAGGGATTTCTTTGCAACCAGTTGCATAGAACATGTTTTCCAAGATTGTACTAAGCAGAGTAGAAACAACACTGGATAGTGACTAAGGTGATTATCAAGGAGGTTTTATGAAGGGCAGTTCATGTTCTGAACAAATATTCAATCTGAAGTCAATCATTCACCCACATTACTGAATTCAAAAGGTCTGCATTTTCTTTTGGAATGGAGTGTAGTGTATTGTGAAACCACAGAGTGTGAAGGATTTTTAAAGTGCTAATGTGAATTGTGTTTTATTTATCTCATGACATACATTTGCAATCCATTTGGTTTGTGTACAGATAACATGCCAAAAATTTATAAAACAATTACAATGATTTTTACATTAATAAATAATAGAACTATAATAAACAACAACACTATAACGATATTTCGTAGAACATGTAACATGTACCCAGCTCAAATTTCCAGTTTCGACGTGGTTCCTTGTAATTTGAAGCACATATATTTCATATGTTTTTTTTTCTTTATTTTTAGTATCTGCACTATGTTTGTCGAGTTACCCCAAAAAACAATACCATACCTAATAATGGATTCAAAGTAGCTTGTATATGCTACTTTTCATGTGTCCATGTCAGTTGCAGTTGATAATATTTGCATTGCAAATGCAAAGCTGCTCAGTTCGTTTGACAGGTATTCAATGTGTCCCTGCCAGCTCAAATGTTTATCTACATTTAAACCTAAGAATTTGACTGAGTCAACATCTTCTATACATTGGTTGTTGTGTACAATCTTAATCTGCTCACATTTTGACTGTTTGGTTTCGAACTGCATCACGTGAGTCTTAGATATGTTTAGATTCAACCCATTTAGCTGAAACCAAGTTTCTAAGATATTGGGGGTAGTGATCGCAGATTTGGGAATTTTTTACGAGTGCTGATCTTCGACTAAGACAGAAGTATCATCTGCGAACAGAACTGATGGGGAGCTGATATTTAACGGTAAGTCATTAACATAAAAGAGAAACAGGACTGGGCCTAATATGGAGCCTTGTGGAACACCCTGAGATATTTTTTTCCATTGAGAAAAATAATATGTGCCATTTGAAGAAATGCTAACTCTTTGCTTTCTGTTGGATAAATAGGATTTAAGCCATTGTAGGGCACTGCCGTTAATGCCATACTTTTCAGGTTTGTAAACAAGCAATGTATGGTTTACGGAATCAAACGCCTTTGTGAGGTCGCAGAAAATTCCTGCCACCTTATTTCTCCTGTCTAATGATGTACTTAATTTCTCAATGAAACTGTTTACTGCATCGATGGTGTTTTTCCCCTGCTGAAAGCCAAATTGATTGTGATGAAACCACACGTGACTGATCTATGGCATAGGTGATAATTTGCAGACACTAACATTTTTTTCATTTTATTTTATTTCTTGCAATGTTAAAGTGTTAGTTACAAAATTTAAATCTATTTAAACAGTTCAGTTTATATATATATATATATATATATATATATATATATATATATATATATATATATATATATATATATACCATTGTATTTAAAACGGCTATAGACCAAAACATTGTAGCATATTTGTATAATTTTACGTGAACTCCCACTGAATAAAGGCATATTACACTATACTGTATTGTCTGTATTTAGTGTGCATCAACGTATACCGATCAGGGAAACCTACCACATCATTGAACCACAATTATCATGGCAACAGTGCTGGCAGAACTTTTGTTCTGTTCCATGTTTCTATGCACTAACAATGCAGGCATGTACACTATGTCTGTAACACCAGCTGCTTCACATGACCATACTTCAAAAATTGCTTTGAATGAAATACACTGTCAGCCTTACGAGGGTGTTAACTGACAAATAGTGCTAAAGTATGAACTGTGCTTCCTCACATAATGTCATATCTCTGGACATGCCATAACAATAGATGCCATTGACTGACCAACTATTGGACTCAGTGCAAGATCCAGACCAACATATTTGCATATATTATGAATGATTCTGTGACAACCACAAAACCTGCACCAGCCACACCACAACCACCATTTGACATGACCACCATGCATGACGCAAGGCACCAGCCTCTGCATTAACAAGATGCCAATATGGAATCTACAACTGTGCTACGTGTGCTTCAAGAGACTTCCTCCATCATACCATTTTGCATGACTACTGTAGTACCACCACATTCAGAGTACACATTTGTGGGAACAGCAACATCACTGACCAGCGAGAGCTTTGGGATAGACCCTCTCTGTTTTGACAGTGTAGTTTTTGAAATTGTAGTGTGTGGATATATGCTGTTGTATATAGTGCACTGTGCTGAATAAACTGTTTGTTATACTCTGTACCTAGGTGTGGTTTATCTTCTGTCACCAATGCTCCCCCCACCCACCCGTGAACCATGGACCTTGCCATTGGTGGAGAGGCTTGCTTGCCTCAGTGATACAGATAGCCATACCATATGTGCAACCACAACAAAGTGGTATCTGTTAAGAGGCCAGACAAATGTGTGGCTCCAGAAGAGGGGCAGCAGCCTTTTCAGTAATTGCAGGGGCAACAGTCTGGATGATTGCCTCAGCTTGCCTTGTAGCATCAACCAAAACGGTCTTGCTGTGCTGGTACTGTGAATGGCTGAAAGCAAAGGGGAAACTACAGCTGTAACTTTTCCCGAGGGCATACAGCTATACTGTATGGTTAAATGATGATGGCGTCCTCTTGGGTGAAATATTCTAGAAGTAAAATAGTCCCCCATTCGGATCTCTGGGTGGGGGCTACTCAGGAGGACATCGTTATCGGGAGAAATGAAACTGGCATTTTGCGGATCAGAGTGTGGAATGTCAGATCCCTTAATTGGGCAGGTAGGTTAGAAAATTTAAAAAGGGAAATGGATAGGTTAAAGTTAGATATAGTAGGAATTAGTGAAGTTCAGTAACAGGACCAACAGGACTAAAATTAAATAAGGGTAATGCAGGTGTAGGTTAAACTCTTTATATATATATATATATATATATATATATATATATATATATATATATATATATATATATATATATATATATATATATAAACTCTTTGTCTTTAAATATGTCTGCTTGTGTCTGTATATGTGGATGGATATGTGTGTGTGTGCGAGTGTATACCTGTCCTTTTTTCCCCCTAAGGTAAGTCTTTCTGCTCCCGGGATTGGAATGACTCCTTACCCTCTCCCTTAAAACCCACATCCTTTCGTCTTTCCCTCTCCTTCCCTCTTTCCTGATGAGGCAACAGTTTGTTGCGAAAGCTTGAATTTTGTGTGTATATTTGTGTTTGTTTGTGTGTCTATCGACCTGCCAGCGCTTTTGTTTGGTAAGTCTCATCATCTTTCTTTTTAGATATATTTTTTCCACGTGGAATGTTTCCCTCTGTTATATATATATATATGCTTCCTCACATAATGTCATATCTCTGGACATGCCATAACAATAGATGCCATTGACTGACCAACTATTGGACTCAGTGCAAGATCCAGACCAACATATTTGCATATATTATGAATGATTCTGTGACAACCACAAAACCTGCACCAGCCACACCACAACCACCATTTGACATGACCACCATGCATGACGCAAGGCACCAGCCTCTGCATTAACAAGATGCCAATATGGCCAGAGGCCAATATATATATATATATATATACAAAGATGATGTGACTTACCGAACGAAAGCGCTGGCAGGTCGATAGACACACAAACACACACACAAAATTCAAGCTTTCGCAACAAACTGTTGCCTCATCAGGAAAGAGGGAAGGAGAGGGAAAGACGAAAGGATGTGGGTTTTAGGGAGAGGGTAAGGAGTCATTCCTCTCTCCCAATCCGAAACCTCTGTCCTATCCAAAGGCCTCACCTTCAGCCCGACTCCCAGATTCAACCAAACAGCCCTCGTCAAAGATTTACTGTCCTACACTCGTACTCTCTGCTGGAAATATCACTTTGCCACGAAGAAAAATGATCCTAATCCTACTCCTAATGATCCAACTCCCCAAGACACCATCCAAATTGAACCCTGCCTGGAACAGTTCCGTCCTCCGTCGCAGCGGGACCCACCTCCTCTTCCTCAAAATCACCCTCTCCAAACCTTCCAGGAATTTCTGACTTCCAGCCTTGCATCCCAATACTTCTTAAAAAACCTTAATCCTACTCCCAACATCACCACTGCTGAAGCCCAGGCTATCCGTGATCTGAAGGCTGACCGATCCATCATCATTCTTCCGGCGGACAAGGGTTCCACGACCGTGGTACTTGATCGTCGGGAGTATGTGGCTAAGGGACTGCATCAGCTTTCGGACAACACCACATACAAAGTTTGCCAAGGTAACCCCATTCCCGATGTCCAGGCGGAGCTTCAAGGAATCCTCAGAACCTTAGGCCCCCTGCAAAACCTTTCACCTGATTCCATCGACCTCCTGACCCCACCGACACCCCGCACCCCTACCTTCTACCTTCTTCCTAAAATCCACAAACCCAATCATCCTGGCCGCCCCATTGTAGCTGGTTACCAAGCCCCCACAGAACGTATCTCTGCCTACGTAGATCAACACCTACAACCCATTACATGCAGTCTCCCATCCTTCATCAAAGACACCAACCACTTTCTCGAACGCCTGGAATCCTTACCCAATCTGTTACCCCCGGAAACCATCCTTGTAACCATTGATGCCACTTCCTTATACACAAATATTCCGCACATCCAGGGCCTCGCTGCGATGGAGCATTTCCTTTCACGCCGATCACCTGCCACCCTACCTAAAACCTCTTTCCTCATCACCTTAGCCAGCTTCATCCTGACCCACAACTTCTTCACTTTTGAAGGCCAGACATACCAACAACTAAAGGGAACAGCCATGGGTACCAGGATGGCCCCCTGGTACGCCAACCTATTCATGGGTCGCTTAGAGGAAGCCTTCTTAGTTACACAGGCCTGCCAACCCAAAGTTTGGTACAGATTTATTGATGACATCTTCATGATCTGGACTCACAGTGAAGAAGAACTTCAGAATTTCCTCTCCAACCTCAATTCCTTTGGTTCCATCAGATTCACCTGGTCCTCTCCAAATCCCATGCCACTTTCCTTAATGTTGACCTCCACCTGTCCAATGGCCAGCTTCACACGTCCGTCCACATCAAACCCACCAACAAGCAACAGTACCTCCATTATGACAGCTGCCACCCATTCCACATCAAACGGTCCCTTCCCTACAGCCTAGGTCTTCGTGGCAAACGAATCTGCTCCAGTCCGGAATCCCTGAACCATTACACCCACAACCTGACAATAGCTTTCGCATCTCGCAACTACCCTCCCGACCTGGTACAGAAGCAAATAACCAGAGCCACCTCCTCATCCCCTCGAACCCAGAATCCCCCACAGAAGAACCACAAAAGTGCCCCACTTGTGACAGGATACTTTCCGGGACTGGACCAGACTCTGAATGTGGCTCTCCAGCAGGGATAGGACTTCCTCAAATCCTGCCCTGAAATGAGATCCATCCTTCATGAAATCCTCCCCACTCCACCAAGAGCGTCTTTCCGCCATCCGCCTAACCTTCGTAACCTGTTAGTTCATCCCTATGAAATCCCCAAACCACCTTCCCTACCCTCTGGCTCCTATCCTTGTAACCGCCCCCGGTGTAAAACCTGTCCCATGCACCCTCCTACCACCACCTACTCCAGTCCTGTAACCCGGAAGGTGTACACGATCAAAGGCAGAGCCACATGTGAAAGCACCCACGTGATCTACCAACTGACCTGCCTACACTGTGATGCATTCTATGTGGGAATGACCAGCAACAAACTGTCCATTCGCATGAATGGACACAGGCAGACAGTGTTTGTTGGTAATGAGGATCACCCTGTGGCTAAACATGCCTTGGTGCACGGCCAGCACATCTTGGCACAGTGTTACACCGTCCGGGTTATCTGGATACTTCCCACCAACACCAACCTATCCGAACTCCGGAGATGGGAACTTGCTCTTCAAGATATCCTCTCTTCCCGTTACCCACCAGGCCTCAATCTCCGCTAATTTCAAGTTGCCGCCACTCACACCTCACCTGTCATTCAACATCATCTTTGCCTCTTCACTTCTGCCTCGACTGACATCTCTGCCCAAACTCTTTGTCTTCAAATATGTCTGCTTGTGAGATGTCTGCTTGTGTCTGTATATGTGTGGATGGATATGTGTGTGTGTGCGAGTGTATACCTGTCCTTTTTTCCCCTAAGGTAAGTCTTTCCGCTCCCGGGATTGGAATGACTCCTTACCCTCTCCCTTAAAACCCACATCCTTTCGTCTTTCCCTCTCCTTCCCTCTTTCCTGATGAGGAAACAGTTTGTTGCGAAAGCTTGAATTTTGTGTGTGTGTTTGTGTTTGTTCGTGTGTCTACCGACCTGCCAGCGCTTTCGTTCGGTAAGTCACATCGTCTTTGTTTTTAGATATATTTTTCCCACGTGGAATGTTTCCCTATATATATATATATATATATATATATATATATATATATATATATATATATATATATATAAAAAACAAAGATGATGTGACTTACCAAATGAAAGTGCTGGCAGGTCGACAGACACACAAACAAACACAAACATACACACAAAATTCAAGCTTTCGCAACAAACTGTTGCCTCATCAGGAAAGAGGGAAGGAGAGGGAAAGACGAAAGGATGTGGGTTTTAAGGGAGAGGGTAAGGAGTCATTCCAATCCCGGGAGCGGAAAGACTTACCTTAGGGGGAAAAAAGGACGGGTATACACTCGCACACACACATATCCATCCACACATATACAGACACAAGCAGACATATTTAAAGACAAAGAGTTTGGGCAGAGATGTCAGTCGAGGCAGAAGTGCAGAGGCAAAGATGTTGTTGAATGACAGGTGAGGTATGAGTGGCGGCAACTTGAAATTAGTGGAGATTGCGGCCTGGTGGATAACGGGAAGAGAGGATATATTGAAGAGCAAGTTCCCATCTCCGGAGTTCGGATAGGTTGGTGTTGGTGGGAAGTATCCAGATAACCCGGATGGTGTAACACTGTGCCAAGATGTGCTGGCCGTGCACCAAGGCATGTTTAGCCACAGGGTGATCCTCATTGCCAACAAACACTGTCTGCCTGTGTCCATCCTTTCGTCTTTCCCTCTCCTTCCCCTCTTTCCTGATGAGGCAACAGTTTGTTGCGAAAGCTTGAATATTGTGTGTGTGTTTGTTTGTTTGTGTGTCTATCGACCTGCCAGCACTTTCGTTCTGTAAGTCACATCATCTTTGTTTATATATATAATAGAGGGAAACATTCCACGTGGGAAAACTGAAAGAACCAGATGTTCTACAACGTGTTTCAGAGTGAGCATTAGGGAATGATTGACAAGAACAGGGGAAAGAAATACAGTTGAAGAAGAGTGAGTAGCTTTGAGAGATAAAATAGTGAACACAGCAGAGGATCACGCAGGTAAAAAGACAAGGGCTAGTAGAAATTCTTGGGTAACAGAAGAGATATTGAATTTAATTGATGAAGGAGAAAATATAAAAGTCCAGTAAATGAAGCAGGCAGAAAGAAATACAAACATATCAAAAATGAAATTGAGAGGGAATGCAAAATGGCTAAGCAGGGATGGCTAGAGGACAAATGTAAGGATGTAGAAGCATATATCATTAGGGGTGAGATAGATACTGCCTACAGGAAAATTAAAGAGACCTGTGGAGAAAAGAGAACCGTCTGTATGAATATCAAGAGATCAGATGGAAAACCAGTCCTAAGTAAGGAAGGGAAAACAGAAAAGTGGAAGGAGTATATAGAGGGTCTATACAAGGGTGATGTACTTGAGGGCAGTACTATGGAAATCGAAGAGGATGCAGATGAAGAAGAAATGGGAGATACGATACAGTGTGAACAATTTAAAAGAACACTGAAAGACCTAAGTTAAAACAAGGCCCTGGGAGTAGACAACATTCCATTAGAACTACTGATAGCCTTGGGAGAGCCAGCCATGACAAAACTCTTCCATCTGGTGAGCAAGATGTATGAGAATGAGACAGGTGAAATACCCCAAACTTCAAGAAGAATGTAATTATTTCAATCACAAAGAAAGCAGGTGTTGATAGGTGTGAAAACTACCAAACTATCAGTTTAATAAGTCACAGCTGCAAAACACTAACACAAATTTTTTACAGGAGAATGGAAAAACTGGTAGAAGCCGACCTTGGGGAAGATTAGTTTGGATTCCAAAGAAATGTTAAAACATGCGAGGCAATACTTACCCTACAACATAACTAAGAAGACAGGTTAAGGAAAGGCAAACCTCCATTTGTAGACACAGAGAAAACTTTTGACAATGACAATGTAGACTGGAATACTGTCTTTGAAATTCTGAAGGTGGTAGGGGTAAAATGCAGGGATCGAAAGGCTAAATTACTATTTGTACAGAAACCAGACAGGAGTTATAAGAGTCGAGGGGCACGAAAGGGAAGCAGTGGTTGAGAATAGCGTAAGACAGTGTTGTAGCCTATCCCCAATGTTATTCAATCTGTATATTGAGCAAGCAAAAAGGCAACAAAAGAGAAATTTGGAGTAGGAATTAAACTCCATGATGAAGAAATAAAATTTTGAGGTTTGTCGACGACATTGTAATTATGTTGGAGATAGCAAATGACCTGGAGAGCAGTTGAATGGAATGGGCAGTGTCTTGAAAGGAGGATACAACATGAACATCAACAAAAGAATAACGAGGATAATGGAATGTAATCAAATTAAATCAGGTGATGCTGAGGTTATTTGATTAGAAAATGAGACATTTAAAGTAGTAGGTATGTTTTGCTGTTTGGGAAGCAAAATAACTGCTGATGGTCAAATTAGAAAGGATATAAAATGTAGACTGGCTATGGTAGGGAAACTTCTGAAGAAGAGAACTTTGTTAACGTTGAGTGTAGATTTAAGTGTCAGGAAATCTTTTCTGAATGTATTTGTATGGAGTGTTCCTATGTATAGAAGTGAAACATGGGTGATAAATAGTTTAGACAAGAAGAGAATAGAAGCTTTTGGAATGTGGTGCTACAAAAGAATGCTGAAGTTAAATGGGTAGATCACGTAACTAACGAGGAGGTACTGAACAGAATTGGGAGAAGAGGAATTTAAATGTCTCATTTTATAATCTAATTACCTCAGCATCACCTGATTTAATTCGATTACATTCCATTACCCTCGTTTTGCTTTTGTTGATGTTCATGTTATATCCTCCTTTCAAGACACTGCCCATTCCATTCAACTGCTCTCCAGATCATTTGCTATCTCCGACACAATTGCAATGTTGTCAACAAACCTCAAAGTTTTATTTCTTCTCCATAGAGTTTAATTCCTACTCCAAATTTTTCTTTTTTTGCCATTGTTGCTTGCTCAATATACAGATTGAATAACATGGAGGATAGGCTATAACCCTGTCTCACGCAATTCTCAACCACTGCTTCCCTTTCATGTCCCTCGACTCTTACAACTTCTATCTGGTTTGTGGCACAAAGTGACCAGAAGATGGGGTAGGATGATAGGACACATTTTGAGGCATCAAGGGATCATCAATTTAGCATTGGAGGGAAGCATGGAGGTTAAAAATCGTAGAGGGAGACCAAGAGATGAATACACGAAGCAGATTCAGAAGGATGTAGGCTGTAGTAGTTATTCAGAGATGAAGAGGCTTGCACAGGATGAAGTAACATGGAGAGCTGCATCAAACCAGTCTCTGGACTGAAGATCAGAATAACAACACCAATACACACCAGAGTGCCACGACTGATGACAACAACTACTGTGTACTGTTCATTCAAGTGAATTCATTTATTCCATTCTGACAATGCTTCCTTCCTGCACCCATGGTGCCATGAACCTCATGAATCATAACACTATTCCACATTTTTCGCTGACAGTGAACAGTGACAGGATACCTTGTGCTTCATGAGTGATAAAAAGTGACAATGACACTCCATATTCTGTTTTTTTGCTGATGAATTTATCTGCACAACAATGGTTAACTGTAGAACATATTCTTATTGGCTTTGCTGCACAGCCCACCTGTGGTATGACTCATGCAGCCTGACACAATCACTCACATTGCCTCGATCCTATTAACCCTCCAACTGTGTCATATTTTCATTTGCAAACACCAGACCCACCCCCACTCACCATGCATCATATTCTGACCATGCTGCACGATACCTCATTTGGCCACTGTTTTATGCAGCCAGTTCCATTACCATCTGATTGATTGATCGTACATAAAGATTCACCACACACACATATCCAGACTGCACAGCCTTGCTGCTGCTACAGTGCCCAGAAGGACAACATGTGGCATCACATCACAAGCTTCCTCCATTCTGGGCTGTTAACCCTCAACTTTGGTTCACTATCATGGAAGGCATCTTCGCTGTGAATGCTGTCAGCCAACAGGGCAGCTAAGCAGACACCATCAATGACATCATTCTTGCAGACCCTACCAATGATAAATATCTGACAGCTAAAACTACACTCCTATAGTGCTTGTACACACCCCGAGCAGCAGCTGTGTCACATACTATATGATGAACATTAACAAGATAGGACTCCATTCCAATCATGGCAGTGCCTTCACATCAAGATCGATCCAGATCTCATGTCTGATGAGGCCCTATGGATGCCTTGGGAGGTTAAACTCCCTAAGCAAATTCAAAGGCCATAGCAGCAAGTAAACATCAACTGCTGGATACCACCCTCTGCCTGGATGATCTAATTTTTGCACTTACTCAACATTGAAAATAAATCAAAACTTCCAGTGATGACGGTACTGTGTATGATGCAGTATCACCATGGACCCACCCACCTCATGCTTTCAACCGCTGCTGAGCACTTTGTCCCCACTTGATACTGACGTCCCTGCAGATGGCACGGTCAATGCCCTGAGTATTGACAAAACAGGTACTCCCACCACTATCACTCCCATCGCAGCAGATGCCGTGCATGCACCAGTACTACTTCTGGTACTGTGTGCTTTGGGGATGCTGCACATAGCTGTCAACATCAAAACTCATTGCATGGCCCGTGAAAGACATCCCAGGTCGTATCAGATGCATAAATCACCTTGATCATCAGGAGACTGTCTAATGCTCCTCATCACAATGCTTCCCTGAACAGCAGACCATATAATTTTGACCATAGTAGCAGCCTTCACTTCCTCATTGATATCAGCTCCCAGGTTAGTACTTTGCCATCCTCACCTTTACTGCCAACTTCCGACACACCGTAGCATCAGCTGAAAGCCACCAATGACTCCATCATTACTGCTCATGGTTCTCAATCCCCCACAGTCAACCTATGATCCTTCACACCCTTCACTTCATTATTGCTGATGTGAGCAATCCAGTTCTCACCGCCAGTTTCCGCCTTCTTCTCTCACTGCACACGGGTGAGTTAACACCTTGCTTTCTGGATGTTCTGTCATGGGAATCTGTGATCCTGCCACCTTGATAACAAGTCATAAGGGCACTGACCTGTGACTGGATCATCCAACTCAACCATATTCCACTGAGCGGTACCTGTGACAATATATCGATTACACTGAGCACATCCAGGACATCTAACAGCTCTACATGGGCACTCATGCAGAATGGACTCAACTCCAGAATGACACAATGCTTTACTGCATCACCACTGCATTCACATGGTTGAGGATGAACTTTCTGAGACATGTTGCCTCCTTCAGCACTTCTGCTTCTGGTCTCCCACTGCTACCCATGCACATGTGATGGCCATGCACCACCACGAGTACCTGACACACCTGCTGCACACACTGCCTGCCACTTGCACACCACCTCCTATCTCTCAATGCTATTCTGCTCAGGACTTGTTTGTCATGTCTGTGATTGAGAATGGAATACTGCACTAAATGAAAGTGAAGGCATCCAATCCAGCCCCGAGTGCACATAGCTTGTTCAAAACCCATCTCCATCTCCCATCTACCATGGACTTCACCATTTATTCAGTATGATAAATTGCTATTACCACACCTATCCCATGCAACTTCCCTCCCAGACCCCACTCACCCAAACTTTAAAGCGTAGAACATCCCTGGCTGATGTAAACTCACATGGACACCAGATATGCAGTGGGTCTTTGAACACAAGGACACCTTTGTGCAGTCCATTACCTCGGCACATCTTCTCCCCGACACAAAACTCTCAGTTACCAAAAGTGCTAGCCAACTTGCCCCTAGCGCTGTATTGCAACAGAACATAAGTGTCTACCAACAGCCCTTCTGCTTCTTTTCTCACAAGCTTACACAATCACAGTGCAAGTTGTCCACTTTTGACAGAGAACTTTTAGCAGCCTTTGAAGCTGTGCACTCTTTTCGAGAAGACATTGTCATGTACACTGATTACCGACCACTCACAGATGCTATCTGTAACCTTCCCCAAAGACGAGTGCCATAGAGTATGTTGCACAACATACAACTGATGTCCAGCTTGTAAAAGTTGCCAACAACACTGCAGCTGATTGCCTCTCGTGCACTGGCACTATTTCTGTGCAAGAACATCATTAGCAGCTCCTAGATCTGCTAAATGATCCCACAGTGAACCTTCACATTGAATCTGGGCTCTTACTGGGTGATTTGTCCAGTTCTCTAGGACACATCACAGAACTGGATATGCCTCCTCGTCTTTCAACTTTCCGCCACTGGATCTTTGAACAGTATCACAACCGTGCACATCCTGGAGTGTGACCAACCACATGACTTAGCACCAAGTGATGTGTTTGGGGGGGAATTACTGTAAGCTGTGGATAAGAGTATGTGTTCCCTGACAATATAGCAAAACCTCATAACACAGCCAGCCACCAAAGGGCCAATTATACTGGCTACCATTACATCCTATTGGTCACTGACTGTATGAGGCAATGGGTGGAGGCAACTCCCTCTTCCAGACACTATGGCAGAATCTATTGCATCGCCTCTAATGTCTTTTGGTTTGCTCATTTAAGATGCCCCTCATCCATCACCTCAGACCAGGGCAGATAGTTTGAATCATCCTTATTCCTCAAACTTCGCAACTTGTGCTGCATCACTCGCTACAGAACAGCTATAAATCATCCGCAAAGTAACAGGCTTGTAGAGATGGCACCAAACCCTCAAAGCGGCCCTAATGTATCACAGAGTTGAGTGGCCTGACACCCTCCCCTGGGCTCTTCTGGGTGTGCACACAGCCGTAAACGTGACCTGGACACCTAACTTCTCAAGCTGCTTTACCATGAGACATTGTCACTCCTGGGTGATTTCGTATTAGCAGCTCCTCTCCTTAACAACTTCTCTGCCCTCCCTTATCAACTAAGAAGCCCTATCTTCTGAATCACTCCTCCCCTCGCTCTACACCAAAGATCTTCCTCTCAAAAGAGCTTGTGGACTGCAGATTCATCGTGCTTCATGATGACATCAAATGTGAGGTCCTTCAGCGCCATCATTCAGGCTCCTTAAGGTGTTTTGTCATGGTACTCACACTTTTCAAACCTTGCTGCATGGCAAGCCTGTGACTGTCTCTCTCAGCAGACTCAAATTGGTCTTGACAGTTAACGATGAACTCATGGTTCCTTGATACCTCACTGCTTACCGAGTACCTTCTTCACACGCATCCTGCCTGGCCGTATGATGCTTCCACCTTGAGGATATCCAGCTCACTGTCACTGTAATTGAACAGATGCATGCAGGCTGTGAGGCTTCAAATGACAGTGGCAAACATAACTTTCATGACACATTGCCATTACCCACAGACTTAAGATACTTCTACCCTCTCTGCTCGCTTCAGCAATGATGGCCATCTCACTGTCAGCACATTACGTTTGCCACCCCCGCCCACAAGTTTGTCTCGGCACCCCCTGACCCCGAAGTGCATTCTGTCATGCCCCCTTCCCTGCCAACCACCATGCTTTCTCATGCACGCAACGCCATTCATATGCCTGCACATTTGCGTGATTACAAACTGTATGCCTTACAGTGTACATCTAGTACCTGCAAACCAACCAGCTGCCAGCTCTCCACTTCTCAGCGCTATGGGGGGAGGGAAGGACACTCTATGGGAACAGCAGCATCACTGACCACTGAGAGCTATGAGACACATTCTCTGACTTGATAGTGTGGATGTGTGCTGTTGCATGTACTGCACTTTGCTGAATGAAGCATTTGTTATACTACCTACCTATGGTGTGAAACCAAGGTACTGCCACTTTGACCACAACAATTAGCCCTGTGGTTTGTGGCAGTGGCATGTGTATTTTCATCACTAGGAATCTTTTATGACAACTCTAAGTTTGTGATGTTGATCTGCCACAGGGTTGAGCATATTGACATCTTCAGTGACATCAGGCTAACACCTTCACTGTGCACAACAAATATGCAATTGACTAATTAGCCTTGCCTCAACATTTATCTCACATTCTGGACAACAACTTTGACAAGCTACCTATGATGAACAACTCGCCATTAAGACCCCATCTGTTGTGGTGCTGGCTACAGACATCACTGGACTTGAATCTGATGCTAGACACCACATTATGGATGCTTTTGATTGTCAAACTTGCTATAACTGCACATGGTGCAGAACTGCTTAACAAGAAACTCAGCCTTGTGGATAGGATGTTCACTGCACTGCAGCACAGGGTGTGCACCAATTACAAGGACACCACTCGCTTGCAGAATGTTAGATCTTGGATGCCTGCTTCATGTGCTGCTTTGGCCTGAGTATAGCCAATGACAACCGATGGTGACATCATCAGCTCCAGCCTGGGCACTGACCTGTAGGCTACACACGACACCTTCCCAGCAGTACACAACACTGCTCCGGCCATCACTACTGTCTCAAGGTCACAGCCCTGCTAGTACCAAACCCAGTCTGGCAACTCTGATTGCAGATGCTGGTCTTTCTGCAGCAAATTTCATAGATGCATTACCTCAGGTTGTCACATCAAGTTGCCTAAGCCTGGGTCATGTGGGACACAAATTCTCCATGCTGGCCAACCTGATGGATGGAAGACTGTATGTTTTTGACCACATCTCATGCAAGTACTTCCTAAAAGATACATGATCGGACATTAACACAGTGTCAAAGAAAATGGTTGCACTGCTCACTGACACAGTCAGGTTATAGCGCCATGCCACCAACAATTCTCCACTCTCTTTTTATTTTTATTTATTTATTTATCTCTTGTTCCGGTGATCCATGTTGTGACAGTATCACAGGATATGGAAAATTTGGGCATACATTTGCAATTTACAATACAAGAGATGTTAAACACTGTAGTTCAGGAACTCTTCTAATGTATAAAATGATCCTTGCAATAGGAACTGCCTTAAGGTTTTTTTAAACAGGAGATCATCATCTACCAAGCACTTAATTCTTGAAGGGAGGGCATTAAAAATCTTACAGCCACTGAAATGGACTCCTTTCTGCACCATACTTAGATTTGGCTGTTCATAGTGGATATCATGTTTCCTTCTAGTATTGTGACTGTGATATGCACTATTCAGTTTAAAGATGGATTTTTCTTTTCTTATGAAGCACATCAATGAGAATATATATTGCGCAGTGGATGTAAGTATTTCAAGCTTCTTAAAAAGATTCCTGCATGTGGCTCTAGGATGGACTCCACACATGATCCTTATGGCTCTTTTTTTGTACACACAGTACTTTTTTAGCCAGTGGCTGATTTCCCCAAAATATAATTCCAAATGCCATAATTGCATGAAAGTAACCATAATACGCTGACTTCATGATTTCCATATTTCTATAAGAAGAAACAATGCGCAATGCATATGTTGCTAAACTTAGTCTTTTGCAAAGATCCACTATGTGGTTGGACCAATTCAGTTTGCTATCAATATGCAAGCCTAGGTATTTTGAGGAATCTACCCTGGTTATTGTCTGCTCACCTATCTTTACAAATATTTCCTCATCTTTGGATGTTTTGTGGAACTGAATGTAGTTTGTTTTACAGTAATTTAAAATAAGACCATTAATGTTGAACTAGTTCACCGTTTCATTTAAAACCTTATTTGCCGTTACCTCAAGCTTATCTTCCGAATTATCAATAAGTAGTGTAGTGTCATCCGCAAAAATGGTGAATCTACAATATTCCATAGAGAGAGGAAGATCATTTATAAATATAATAAAAAGTAGGGGGCCCAGAACTGAGCATGTAACAGTACATCATGTTTTACAACTCAGCATGGACTTCCACTACAAATGGACCTTCTTTGTCACTGACATCAGTGAACTGGTGGTGGGAACTGACATCCTCTGACATTTACATCTCTCCAGACTTGGGAGTGTAGAGTTGTTGTTGTTGTGGTCTTCAGTCCTGAGACTGGTTTGATGCAGCTCTCCATGCTACTCTATCCTGTGCAAGCTTCTTCATCTCCCAGTACGTACTGCAACCTACATCCTTCTGAATCTGCTTGGTGTATCCAACTCTTGGTCTCCCTCTACTAAATTTGTGATCCCTTGATGCCTCAGAACATGTCCTACCAACTGATCCCTTCTTCTAGTCAAGTTGTGCCACAAACTCCTCTTCTCCCCAATTCTTTTCAATACCTCCTCATTAGTTATTGTGATCTACCCATCTAATCTTTAGCATTCTTCTGTAGCACCACATTTCGAAAGCTTCTATTCTCTTCTTGTCCAAACTATTTATCGTCCATGTTTCACTTCCATACATGGCTACACTCCATACAAATACTTTCAGAAACGGCTTCCTGACACTTAAATCTATACTCGATGTTAACAAATTTCTCTTCTTCAGAAACGCTTTCCTTGCCATTGCCAATCTACATTTCATATCCTCTCTACTTCGACCATCATCAGTTACTTTGCTCCCCAAATAGCAAAACTCCTTTACTACCTTAAGTGTCTCATTTCCTAATCTAATTCCCTCAGCATCACCCGATCTAATTCGACTACATTCCATTATCCTCGTTTTGCTTTTGTTGATGTTCATCTTATATCTTCCTTTCAAGACACTGTCCATTCCGTTCAACTGCTCTTCCAAGTCCTTTGCTGTCTCTGACAGAATTACAGTGTCATCGGCGAACCTTAAAGTTTTTATTTCTTCACCATGGATTTTAATACCTACTCCGAATTTATCTTTTGTTTCCTTTACTGCTTGCTGAATATACAGATTGAATAACATAGCAATGAAATTAATCACTTACTTTAAAATGGAGTACCACAGGCCTCAAATTATCTTCTGTGCAATAAAAGCTACAGCAATCACCATCAGGTACTCACAGCAGACAAAGCACTGAGCAGAGGAAGAAGATATTCAACTCCAGTGCACATGGTTATACAAGCTTGCTACTGCTTACTGTACCCATCTATTATATGGGTGGAGAAAGGGAAATCACAAAAGAGGCCAGTACTGTAAGTTGGTCAATACTGCACAACTCTTCTCTAGTGCACATCTACACCACAAAACTCGTTGCCTCATCCCAGGGCTTTTGGCTCCAATGCTGCCTCCCACCTTGTGTTCTGCTGGGCTTCCTAATCAGGTGATGATGTGTGTCCTGTCATCATGAAAGAATGCACTACAATTGTGGATGCTGTCATAAAGGCACAACAGCATTACTTGAAAACATGAAAAAGCAGGCTTATTTCAACACATTCACAGTGTATCTGCAGCACTCATGCATGTGTGTAAGCCCTACAAGAGGCTCTCTGCTCTCTCCCTCCCCCTTTGCATGTGTGCGCGCGCGCACACACACACACACACACACACACACACACACACACACACACACACACACACACACACACACACACACACGATGAACACACCTGATTGCTACCACCTCACACAGCAAAGCCACTGGCAATTTTGACCACACCACATCAGTCACAGGTTGTACAGCAACTTCTGCCTCAGTACTCAGAGCATTGCCCATGTGTTCCGCCTAACACACATCAAGAGCAAACGTTCAGCAGTGCACTGTCTGAAATGGTACAGTGTGCACATTCTCAGGACTCCCAGCCCATCAGTTCACCACAAACACACCATTTGGCTCTGGCTCTTCTACAGGCAGGAGAAACAGTGATTGATGAACTGCTACAATAGGGTATAGCACACCTTTCAGATAGCTCCTGGGCTTCACCCATCGCATTAGTTCCAAAAGAGGATGGGGGGTCGTTAACAAAGAGAAATCTCAGTTCCAGATAACCAAAGAGACTTTCTTGGTCACATGCAGTGGCATCAAACCCGCATCTGAATGAATGGAGCTCATCCGACAGTTGACACCTTATGACATTATGAGTGACTTGGTCAAGTTACTTTATATGATCATAGTGAGGTTGAAGAGTTGGCAGATTGTTACATATGATTGGGCCAGAAAATTGGTGTATGTTGTGGCAAAGGTGTGGTGGACACAAGGCGGCAAACAACCAGCCATTGAGCAGCCACAGGGTGTTCCCAGGTACTAGCTTGGCTCAAAGGGTCTGTGTGAGTGAGTAATGGAAGCCATCATAGACTAACAGTGGAACATTAGGCTGAAAATACTATGTATTCACATAAACTATTTAAATTATTTGCAGTTGAGCTACAGAAAATCCAAAGACTCTTCAAGATTGACAGAAACCCTAGTCTCCAACAAAATTATCACCACAGTTGTAGAATTTAGGGTTTAAAAACTATTTACAAACAAATTAAGGACACATATGGCACACCAATGGAAAGGCATTGACATCAGTTACATGGTGAGACAGCTTCATGATGCAATG
The DNA here is from genome assembly GCF_023898315.1 of Schistocerca nitens. Taxonomy (NCBI): domain Eukaryota; kingdom Metazoa; phylum Arthropoda; class Insecta; order Orthoptera; family Acrididae; genus Schistocerca; species Schistocerca nitens. The sequence goes on from NC_064617.1 coordinate 852,108,723, forward strand.
ATTGTACATATAAACTATTAAACAAAGTATTACATATTGTTGTTGAAACATTGGCCAAACAGAATTCTCCATATGTACACAAATTATTAGTAGCTCTTTGTTCCATTTGCAATAAGTAACATGCAATAATTACAGTAATAGTGCAAATAGACTTTCTTATAGTTATTAATGTTAACCATGTTTGGTTTGACCAGAATGATACTGTGATGGTATGCAGAAGTTAGACATACATTTGACTTGAGCTGTAGTCTCACCTTAGTACTAATGTAATTTATATAATTTTTCATTATACACACACACACACACACACACACACACACCACACACACACACACACACATATATATATATATATATATATATATATATATATATATATATATATATATATATATATATATATATATATAACAAAGATGATGTGACTTACCAACAAACTGTCCATTTGCATGAATGGACACAGGCAGACAGTGTTTGTTGGTAATGAGGATCACCCTGTGGCTAAACATGCCTTGGTGCACGGCCAGCACATCTTGGCACAGTGTTACACCGTCCGGGTTATCCGGATACTTCCCACTAACACCAACCTATCCGAACTCCGGAGATGGGAACTTGCTCTTCAATATATCCTCTCTTCCCGTTATCCACCAGGCCGCAATCTCCGCTAATTTCAAGTTGCCGCCACTCATACCTCACCTGTCATTCAACAACATCTTCGCCTCTGCACTTCTGCCTCGACTGACATCTCTGCCCAAACTCTTTGTCTTTAAATATGTCTGCTTGTGTCTGTATATGTGTGGATGGATATGTGTGTGTGTGTGTGCGTGTGTATACCCGTCCTTTTTTCCCCCTAAGGTAAGTCTTTCCGCTCCCGGGATTGGAATGACTACTTACCCTCTCCCTTAAAACCCACATCCTTTCGTCTTTCCCTCTCCTTCCCTCTTTCCTGATGAGGCAACAGTTTGTTGCGAAAGCTTGAATTTTGTGTGTATGTTTGTGTTTGTTTGTGTGTCTGTCGACCTGCCAGCACTTTCATTTGGTAAGTCACATCATCTTTGTTTTTAGATATATTTTTCCTACGTGGAATGTTTCCCTCTATTATAACCATATCATTAATTTGAACCCAACAATTACGTTTGTTATTGTCGCTGTTGCATTTCGAAACCTTTCCTGTCGTCTTATTTTCTCTTTATTTTCTCTTTCTGTTTTTACCAGTAGTCTCACTTTGTATTCACCTTCCCCTTTTTACCGTAATCTACTATACAATTTTATCCCGCCTATATATACTCAATAATACGTAACCCACTTCCAAACCATAACCCAAAAAATTTATTTTCCGCTTTCAACACCACCGCTGCTATAAAATCCACCGTTTCTAGTTCAATAACAGCTGCTTTCACGTATAAAACAACCATTTCGGCTAGTTCTAATAACTTTCACTATATTTCCACTTCCGTTTTTCGCACATCACTGATCATTTTTAGCCGCTCCCCACAGGTTTTAACGTCATTATTTACAATTGTTAGCCCCATTTTCGTAATCTTTCACCACAACACCACTCCTTTTAATACATTTACACGTTTTTTCGAAATTTTCCCGAATTTCTCCGTCCTTTAACGTGTTTTAGTGGCAACACAACCACCTAACCTTTATGCACATCACTGTCTACCAACCCAAGTTCACCACAGGATCAACTTAACCAACACTTTTTCGCCTTTTTCCATACCAGATCTCCAGTTGCTTTCTAGTTCACCTTTATCTCTCCCCATATATTTTTATCTTTCATTTTCATTTCAACCTCATGTTACACTTTCCACCTTCTAATACCATGTCACCCTCACAACACCCCCACAACGACCCCAATAAGTTTTATTTACATTCCCTCCGCAAACATGCCTTCACCCTAGCCAGATTACACTCGCATATTTTATTTTCTCAGGCTTGTCTGACATTTGGCATAACCCCCAAAGGCCGGGAGTGTCTCCCGACAGTACGCACTTGGCTGTTTTGACGTTTACTGACCGGAAGTTGGTTTCACGTGACGTCCCGTTCGAAGACGCCATTCATGTTGATGTTTGCGTTGTGCTCCATTTAACTGCTTTCGTTGTTCGTTGCTGCTTCTTGTTATTTCGTTGCTGCTGTTCCGTTTTGTTATTGTTTCTTGTTATTGTTTAGTTTGTTTTAGCAAACATGAGTGATTCCCAAGAAACGCTCAATAAGTGTGAGGAATGCAGTTCAGAGTTTAAAATGCGAAAGAACCTCTACGCCCATATGAGGAAAGTTCATGAACTTGATATCCATGTGTCTAAAAAAGGAAAAGGCAGTGAATTGTGTCCCCAGTGCGGAATTGCATTTATGAGATGCAGTTCATTAAAACGTCATCAAATAACTGTGCATGGCATGAAGTCGGAGGAAAACAGTCGGAAATGCCGCATTATTTGCCCACAGTGCTCTCTCTCGTTTCTCAACTATGACACACTGAGAACACATATTCAAGAGAACCATGACGTTAGTTTTGAGTGCCAGGAGATAGAATTTGGTTGTCTTGCAGGTTTGTTTTTTATATTTATTGTGTTAGTCACGTTTTAGTAAATTTTGTTGATCCCAAGTACATGACTTAAAAATACTGCCTTAACATTTTTTTCAGACTTTGAAGAGTGGAAAATTTCTTACGAAAAAGTAAACCATGTTCGTTATGTAATGAATTGTTCGGAGCTGGAGCGACTAGAAAAACGTGTTCGATATTACCACTGCCATCGCTCTTTCAATTTCAATTCTAAAGGAACAGGTGCCAGGTGTGTCAAAAGTATGGGCACGAATAAAATAGGCAGTACTTGTCCATCCAACATGCAAGTGACAATAACAGAGGACAAATGCTGCTTAAAATTTTTTCCAAAACATATGGGACACACCCAAGATGTTGGAAGAACATTTCTGCATGGGAACGAGAGGGCGGAGTTGGCAGGTAAAATGGATTATGTTACACTTATGTACATGAAACATGAAATTATCAAATTTATTTGTGTGAACAGACGTAGGGTCTATCAATGTGCTTCATTTTTATTTCCTTTTTTTTTTCTTTTTTCAGGACGGCTGTCACAGGGTGTTCCTGTTGGACGAGTTTTACAAGATGTCCGAAGTGCACCAATCGCTGCAAGTGTGGAGAGAATCCATCTCCTTGAGAAAAAAGATTTGCATAATATAAAAAGGGATTTTGATATTGGTTATGCAACGAAGAAGCATGAAAATGATGCAGTGAGTGTGAAATTGTGGGTTGAAGAAATGAAGAGACAAAGTGACAACCCAGTACTGTATTTCAAGCAGCAAAAACAAGTGGATCCTAATTTTCAAGATGAAGACTTCATTCTTATTATAATGACAGACTTTCAGGCCGAACAACTTCTAAAGTATGGAGAAGACAAAATATGTGTGGATGGGACTCATGGCATGACTGCATATGATTTTCAACTTTTTACTATTGTCGTTGTTGATAGATATGGTGCTGGAATGCCAGTTGCATTTTGTTTTTCAAATAGGGGAGACATGTGCTTACTGTCTTTTTATTTCAAATGTGTGAGAGAAAGAGTGGGCACTGTAAAGACCAATGTGTTTATGTCTGACGATGCACCAGCATTTTATAATGCATGGTCAGCAGTAATGGGACCTGTGCCAAACCAGTTGCTGTGTTCTTGGCATATACAACGGAACTGGTCTCAGAATTTAAGGAGAATTTCTGGGGGTAGTGAGAAAAAATCAGCAGTGTTTAGTTCACTAAAGCGACTTCAGACTGAACTGGATATAGATGTTTTTAGTTGTAGTCTGGAGAAAGTGGTGGAAGACTTATTGAATGATCCGGATACTGCAGAATTTGGCAGGTACTTTCTTAAGATGTACTGCCAGCGAGTGGAAAAGTGGGCATATTGTTTTAGGCACCGATTGGGCATTAATACAAACAATTACTTGGAGTCCCTACATAAAGTTATTAAATACAGTTATCTAGAAGGGAAAAAGTGCAGAAGGCTGGATAAGTCATTAAATGCTTTGTTATGTTTAGTGAGAGACAAAGTATATGAGGGCTTAGTGAAGCTCTCAAAACGTAAACAGTGTTCTAGGGCGTCAAGAGTGAAAGCAAGCCACAACGATAGCTCAGCTATAACAAATGGGATGATTTTATGCAGGGGTGAAGGGTTGTGGGAAGTGCTTTCTTCCACTGGTTGTGAAGTGTATGTTGTTGTAAAAAATTCAGAACTGATATGCGAAAGAAAATGTTCACTTAAGTGTAACACCTGCAACATATGTGTACATTCGTATAAATGCAGCTGTTTAGACAACATTTTAAATTTTAACATATGTAAGCATATACATGCATGTGCCAAATCATTGTCTGGTGCTGTCCAGGAGAGTGAACAGTGTTCCTTGCCCTCTAGTGCAGACAATGAATATGTGTCAGCATTGCTTTCTGGCAATTCAGAAAAATCTGCTGACACATTTGAACAGGATGTGATGTCTCACTGTGAAACTATAGTTGCACTCAGCAAAGGAACACAGTGTGGACAGGAGACTAAGGCCAAAGTATTGAAGGATCTGAAGAAGATCATTGGTAATCTTAATAAAGATTTTTCTTTCTCAGAAGAAAACACAGTAAATGTGAATGCCAAGATTGAATCTCAGGCTAGATTTTTTTCCACAAAGCAGAGAAGGATTTTGTGAGGGGTGATTAAGTGTTAAAAAAAAAAGTAAACTCCAGGTTGGAATATCAACAATATTAGGAAAAAAATAGTTTGCCACTCACTGTACAGGTGACATGTTGAGTTGCAGACAGGCACAATGTAAAGAATGTTACACATTTAGTTTTTGGCCAAAGCCTTCTCCAGAAAACAAAACACAAACAGATTAACACTAGCAAGCACACATGACCAATATCTCCCACTGCAGATAGTGGAGATGTGTGCAGGGAGTGTGCTTGCGTGTGTAAATCTTTTTGTGTTTTCTTTTCTGAAGAAGTCTTTGGCCAAAAGCTAAATGTGTAACAGTTTTTACATTGTGCCTGTTTGCAACTCAACATGTCACCTTTACAGTGAATAGCAAACTATCCTTTTCCTAATATTGTTAATGCACATAAAGGTGGTCTTGTACATTATGTCAATTTGTGTGTGTGTGTGTGTGAGTGAGTGAGAGAGAGATTCCATGTAGTTGAAGGTGAATAAAAATTTAAATTTACTTGTGCATTTTTGAGTTTTGTTAATCATGGTATACTAAAATAATGCTGTCCCACCATCTTGGCTCATTCAAACTGTATTCTATAATTCAGTGATATCTAATTGTGTAAATAAAACTGAATTGCACAATGAAACATTATAATTGGTCTGTATCAGTGTTTGGTAAAGGATTTGAGTTAACAAAAGACAACAAAGAAAGTAATGGAATTTGTCATGATTTTACTACTGTGTTTGAGCACAAAAATCAAGGATTTAGTGTCACGCTACAGCAAGTCTTAGTTTCTATGTAAAAGAAAACTGGCTGAAATTCTCAAAAGTGCTTAAATGTCATGTCTGTTATGACAAAATACTTTACCACACACAGAGTTTGCCTGTGTTGCGACATTTTTTGCTCTTCTGTGGATAGCTATAATCAAATTTGGTTTTGATGGTCTGAAATAACTCTTTAAATGCATTAATTACAGCCATTTCTTGTAATCCCACCTGTGAGTCTACTGCAGTTAGCGCTGTTTGAAAAGAGTTTAATGTTTCCTTGTTAATGATCCTTTTTGTGAATACATAATTAGAATGCTAGGAAACAGCTGGTTGATTATTAGTTCTCTTTGTATAAAGTCCCATGACTAGTGCTCTGTTGGCAGACGTCATTGGGTCAACTAAAGTCATCTCATAGTCCCATGTATTTAGATTTGGGATAACAGTGTCAAGGCAGGCATCACCTCTGGTTGGTAAATGACATGCTACAAATAGTCCATAAATTGTTAAATAGATTCATAAATTTTCTTCCTTAGAACTCTCCTTGCAAAAACATACATTGAAATGAAAACCCAGTGCAATTTCTGATTTCAAGTGCATAAAATAGCACAGCCAAGATTCTATTTAGATGAGAAAATTTTCAAAGTTGCCATCTGGAGAATGGTATACTAGACAACAATTATTATAATAAGATTTAATAAGTCCGAAGCAGCCAACTCAAAATCTAGGTCCACACAGTAGCTTTTTAAATCAATTTCTTTAACACTAGATTTTCTGTTGGTATATTTAGATACAGCACCGAAGGAAGCAGGTGTTCTGCACCATGCACTTATTGAATTTAGGCATTCAATTCAGTTATACTACCCTGCTTCTTGTGCTGATAACTAATGTTGACACACACAGTAAAATTTGCTTCACTTCTATAAAAAGTGATAACACATTAAGTTTAGTTCTAAGATACAGGCATTATGGGAGTAACTTTCTGAGCACTATGTGACCCGTTTACACTTAATTCTTCTTTCTGTTTGTCACAGAAAATATTATTTCACAGGAATATTGGCGATACTATGTAATAAAAAAAAACGATACATCACAATATTTTTGGGCCATGTAGCATTATCCATTACATTATATCTAAGCTCAGGGTAAACACTTTCAAGATTTTCAGCTTTTTTTTTTTGCTGGAAGCTAAAGACGTTTTCTAGAGTTGTACAAATTATGACTCTGTTCAGGTCTAGCCATGATCTCTCTTCACCATACAGCATTCCTTATGCAGGTTTTCAACAGGGCTGGAACTATACTATGGCTACTTAAAAGCCGCTTTTCGTCGTCCAAAATATTAAAAATACTTCACATTCCCCGGTTTGGCCCCCCTACATGTGAATGCGAAACAAACCGAGGTAGCAGACTTATGAGCAGTATAGCCTTGTGTTAACCTTTTAACCACATTTATTTTCCATATTTTACGCACATTTCGTTATAACAACTAAGATCCACAGAAAGACAGGGAAAAAAAAAAAAAACCTGACACTAATCGGCAGAATATTTCGGCGAATCTGTACGCACATATATCAATTACGTAAATTTCAGTATGGGCCTACTGCGGAAATTTTACACTATTCTGTTTATTGAACATGAAGGACTAAATCATAAGATGGAAATTACTTCGTGCTTAACTAATTCCTTCAGTATTCACGTGTGCAACTCAGTGATCTCCATACTGATGCAACTGCACTGCATGAAAACCGTCCTCGCAGCCAAGTGTTTACTGAAGGGACAGTCACGTGACTTCCGGCAGCCAAACGTCAAAACAGCCAAGTGCGTACTGTCGGGAGACACTCCCCCAAAGGCCTCACACTTAAAGTTCCCATCTCTGGCTGCAACCCTTTGTAATCTCCCCACTGGAAAATTACCCTCTATCACGCAATAATTAATAATGGTCAATCAAATCATCCACATTTATTTACGTTTGAAAAGTATCTGATCAGATTTCCTAGTAATATATGCGCCGACAGCTCGTCGACGCCAAGGTATTTTTCTAGTACGTTTTATTCCTTGGAACAACAGAGGTACGAGTATGTATGCTCCATGGTTATTGTAGTTATAGAGAGAGAGAGGAACAGCTTCGGAAGTATTCGTTTGAAGAATATCGGATTGCTAAAACAGTTTTATTTATTCTTCTTTGCGCTCAAGCGAGATAGGAAAGAGTATAGTTTGTGCCATTAGCGCGATAGTAAAGAGAAAGATAAAACTGTACCAACTAATTGCAAGAGACTTGGAACCAACACCAAACGGAATATGTATGGAAATGAATTAATATAATTTTGCCTCAGAAATAAGGTTTGTGAACATTTTATTCTAGAGTGAATGACAAATGAGTTCTCTGTCTGAATCATTGATGATTGTCTGGGCCCTGTAATTAATTGGGAAGTTTCAGCTGTGACGAAGAGAGCCTGCAATCTCTGAGTTTAGAAATCGTCCAAAAAGGCTTCGTCCACATCTGAAATTTTAGATCTGTCGTAAACTGAACGAATGGTTCAAACGATCGATTTTCCCAACTGAATGCAGCGCTTAATAATAATAACCAATGCAAAGATCTTTTCTAGCAAGCCAGCCGCTGAATATTAAGACGAAGGGCTCCACCAGAGATTCTACTAGGCTGATTTCAAGTAATTAATATAGTTTAGACTGTATACAGATAAAGAACATTTCTGTGTGAGAGTGAAAAAGCGATAAAGGCGACAGATACACTTCTGTACAGACAACATATTACACCGAGTTAGCGGCAAGCTGCATTCACCACATATAGACTTTCATCATTTACAAAAAAAGTAATCAGAGAATTCAATTATAATGGCCAATCCGTGACAGGACACGTTTTTGGACGTTGTTAAAATAATTTTGTTCTCTGTTTCATGTGAACTACGACGAGACAACTTAACTTGGAAAAGAGAAGAGATACTCGCAGGCGAATTAGTTGGATCTTCAAAGAAAAGCAGCACGCTGGGCGCAGAAAAAAAGGCCAGATCTATAATTTTGTATTAAAGCTTGCTAGTATTGAGGAAGTAGACGTAGATTTGAACATTTACGAATTGTGTGCATGCTACATTTAGATTGGTTGAACTGCCCTAGTTGCATTTACCTGAATAAGTACTATAAGAAAGTAGCCACACAGAAGTATTATTGTGTGAAAGGGGATATATACATATTGACTGTAGAATATTTATATGGTTTTAACTAGAGCAATGTTTAAGATGAGTCAAGCAGAGCAGAGCAACACGCAACAGCCTTCAGCTGTGAGCACGGATGATAGTGATGTAGTAAGAAGTGTGGTAGAACCGATCGCTACAGATAGCGTAATAGAACGCCCTGTAGACACGGCTGGAGATGTAACAGCAGGTACGCAACATGGATTAGATCCATTGGTCATTAGCATGAGGCAGATGCAAATGTTAACTGAGACCATGAATAATATGAATACGAAATTAGCCTCAGTTACTGAAGGCCAAGAAAATATGAAAATTGACATTAATGCGAAGTTAGCCTCAGTTACCGAGGGGCAAAATGATTTGAATTCCAAGTTAGCTTCAGTTACCGAGGGGCAAAATGATTTGAATTCGAAGTTAGCCTCAGTTAATGAGGGGCAGGAAAATCTGAAAGCTGAGATTAAGCAGCAGTTACACGACAGTTTTTCCGAATTAGAGCAGCGGATAGAGGCGAAGACAAAGGAACTTAAAGATCAGGCCGAAGAGACAGAACGAAAATTAACTGCACAAATAGAATTGGTTAAGGCTCAATGTGAGGAATCTACTCACCGCGTACGTGTAGAAATGAAGGAGTATGTGGCTATTAAGATAGACACCGTACGCGAACAGGTGGAAATGGTTCCGCAATTAGTACAGAAGCAAGATGCCATGTCATGTGAAATTGCGCAACTTCCGGAATTGGCACGTACGCAGACGAACTTAAAGGAAAGTGTGGAACATCTGACAGAACGTCAGGACGTTATAGACCACCAAATTAATGTATTAACAGGTAAACTATCCGAAATCACATTAGAAAACAAAAGGCTAATGTGTGAAAACGTTGAGCAAAATGTTAAAGCAGCATTCCAGAGTCTATGCGGCAAACAGGAAGAGAATTTGTTTGCGAAAGGACTTGAGGAAGTGCGACAGCAGTTAGGTGCTGATTTTGAGCAATGGAAACAAACGATAGCAGAGTCGATACGCGTTTCACAACAAGGCTCAGAACAAATGAATACCGGCCAGCAGCAGAAGTTGCCAGCGACTATAGAACCAGTTACTGCACATTCGCACACGATACCGACTTGTGTGAGTAACTCGAATATTAAATTGCCACGAGCTAGTTGTTCGCGCGAAGTTTTATCGGACGGAGATTACGAAAGCCTGTGCCATGCCGAAGAAAAAATGATAAAGCATCGGCAATTTCAGATTTTTAACACTTACAAAAGGGGGGTCCATCCAATTGTTTTTATCAGGAGTTTTAGAGGAGTGCTACCCAGAAATTGGTCGGAGTGGCAGAAGATCAGTTTCGTTACTGGGTATATACAAGGTTCGGGGGCGATCTGGGCCTCGGACATGACGTCTGTTTGCTCGACCTATGACGATTTTGAGAAAGCGTTTTTAGCAAAATTCTGGTCAGAAGGGGTACAGGAACGCCTAAGGCAGGAGGTGCTCTACCCAGAGCCTTTCTCTTTTTCGAAAGGAAGCCTTAGGATGTATTTTGAGAAATATATAAATAAAACTAGATATTGGGACAGACCTATGCCTTTGCCAGATATAATAAACATACTTAAGGCAAGACTACCAACTAGTATACGGAATCAATTAATTTACGGCAATGATAAAGACTTGGAGTCGTTCCTCACGACGTTAGATCATATAGACATTATAGAAGAGAACAACCAGAAAGCCCGCAACAATAGATTCCAATATAGGGAGATAGAACCTCCGCCAAATGGTAGGCAAGGGAACGCACAGAGATCGATAGATAGTGGAGAAACCCCTCAAAATATCAACAATAATACCGGCAATAGTCTTGCGAGGGGCTATCCAAGGAACAACAGGAATGGGAAACGATACAATCCCGTATGGGGGAACGAAAGGAATTTCAGACCGCAAGCATGGAACAATAACGGTAATAGAAAGTGGAACCAACCGGGGGGAATAAACTCAAATAACCAACATCAGTGGGGACGGACATCTACGAATCAACCGGTAATTACCGAAGTGACGGATGATGTCAACCACCAGGCGAATCAAAATCCAACAAACTAGTAAGGACCCACTCGTGCCCCGGAGGAGCGGTCAACAATAGGTTGAGGGGCAACAGGATATGTGTACCAATGCTAACGTACAATGATGGACGATTACTGGCAGATGAATTGATCGAGGATTTAGAACCCAAAGATGAGGATAAGGAACAGGTGGCAGTAGCCGAAGTGCAAGTCATTTTGGAGACTGTACCTATAACGGCGGTTTTAGACACAGCTGCAACCACGAATGTTATTTCGGAGGCTCTATTCAACAAGATCAGAAATATAAGACAAGTACCAATTTTTCCAGTTCAAAATTGTAGAATAATAGGCGCCGTTGGGGCCAGATCGGCTAATGTAAAAGTGCAGTCACTACTTAGTGTAGAAGTAGGAAATGTAGCAATATTAAGCACATTCCTTGTTGTGAAAAATTTGGTGGTAGACTGCATTATCGGAGTCGACAGCCTACGTCAATACGGATGCAGAATAGATTTTAAAACAGGAAAAATTTGGTTAAATGTAAATAAACAAGAAATTGAGTTGGACTTGTTGAAAAAGGAAAGCCTTACCAGAAAATATGATAGTGGGATCAGCGTGCAAGTAATCAGGACTGCACAGAATTCTAAACAGCACGTAAATAATGAGGTCCAAGTCAAAGGGGATTTCGGTCAATTAGTGTATGAGAAATTAAATGAATCCGACTGCATTATTGAAGATCAGAAGAAGCAGCTCAAAGAATTATTATTAGCGTATGAAAACGTGTTTGATGAGAGGCCAGGAGTTATTAAGGGATACATATGCCATCTCTACGTTAAGCCGCATGAAACATATTGTAGAACTTTCTATCCTGTTCCCTGGAGGCTAAAGGCTCAAGTTCAAAAAGAAATAGATCGCATGTTGAAATGGGGTTTGATCGAACCCTCCACAAGCCCATACTGCTCCCCATTGTTGGTCGTGACATAGCATAGCCGGGATCGAACAAAATAAAAGGGTTATTTTCTCATAACGACTTAAAAAAGTATAATGAAGATTAGAAGATAGTGAGTAATGGTGTTCCGAGTGACAGAAATGAACGCTCGTAAAAAACATAACCATAAACTCTGTGTGTAGTGATAGAAACCTTTAAATTGAAATAGTTAATCAGTAACATAGAGTATAGAAATAATGACTAACTATTATTATCGAGTGTTGTAAAGAAGATAGTGGAGATAGGCTTCACCTGTGTTGGGGTGAATATAGGACTTTAGCATTGCTAATGTCATCAAGAATGATTAAGGATCTGACTGAACTTCAAGAAAATGAAATGTTTCACGCAAATGACGCTGAATAATCTAAAGAGGTTCCGAGTGAATATTCATATATAATCTCATGTGAACGCTTAGATGTGTAAACGTGTGAAGGAATGTGTTGTGGTAGTGAATTGTGAGTGACGGTTAACGCCGCAAAGATAATTTCCCGCGCAAAACAGTTGACGTCGGCGCGAGAATTAAAATCGATATAGACGATACAGAGATGCTTTGTAAGAGACTCGCACCAAACGCGTGAATAAACTGATTCATGTTGCACTTTAAAAGGAATAGGTGTTATAATTAGGAGTTAAGAGTTTTTAATTTATTAATGAATGATTAAAGAGAGTAAATATTCATAGATTCAGTAGTAATTTAATGGTTCGTGTTCGTTTGAGAATTTTTTTGAAAAAAATCCATTTCCATATATGAGCATGGATGAACACCGTATGAATCAGAGAGTAAATGAAAGAGGTGAATCCGCACTTCTCAATGATAATAACTTTTACATTTCAGCGCTCAAACGTAAAATTAAATGTATTTAAAATAAAAGGTTTTGAGTATAGCTAAATTATATGACTTATCAAGGAAATATGGATGATGTCTTGGTATAAAATGAACTACACTTTCCATTATTCGATGATTTGAATCCAAAATCTATAGTAAGTTACATGAATCCTTTAAATTACGAAGAGCAAATCAGTGATAGAAAATCTGTGAAAACTTTAGGACTTATAAACACAAGTGGGGAGGAAAAGTAAAAAAGAGTATTCAAACGAAAAAATCGGATGATGCTTTTGGCAACATCATTAAGTAATCGTTGAATCCCGTGAAGTATGTCGTAACAAAAAGGATCCATGAAGCCATAAGGATTTTGCTTTCAAAAAGGAGAATCTTGGACGGTGCAACCTAATCAGTTCTCTTACAGGAAGAGTTTCCCTTTTGGTCATTGCTAATTCTTTTGGAATGAATGTTGCATGTGAATTCGAGTATCCCTGTTCCTTCTAATCTTCCCATTGTGGGCCGCGTAGAAGATCAACTACAGAGTGGGCCGCGTAGAAGACCGACTACAAATGTGGACGTCGGGGACATGCAAGACCCGGGGGAGTTTAGCACCGCAAGATATTGTACTAGAAGCAAGATTGTAAAACGCGAATTCACGTTATTTATTGTAAAACGTTTTTTTTGCTAGAGGCACAAACCACTCTTCTCCAAATTGCGATACAAATTGATCCCTGTCTTTCCTTTAGAGATGAATTTCAAAATTATTTTTGTTCTTCTATAGGCTTTCCTATCTTCTATGTACCGTAGGCTGGGGGTCTAAGCTTAAGAGGTTTTCCAAGGTTTCCCTGCTTAAGAAAGTTCCCAAATGGGTAGACCCTGACATCAGTTCATAAAAGATCATCTTCCTTGGTTGTGCACAGCAAACATAACACCTAGATGCACGTAAAAGCAATACAGCCGCGGTACCTGTCTCTTCATTTCTTCTGTCTTCAACATTTCTTTTCTTCGTCTGTCTCAAATATAATATTCCCTTTCAGTCGGAGGACTGACAATCATCACTTCCGGGTTATCCAAGCTAATAGATAGCTCGCGAAGTGTGTTCGGTGAATCAAAATTGAGCTCACAAACTTCGCTCGCTGCGAGGGGCATTGTAATCTCCCCACTGGAAAATTACCCTCTATCACGCAATAATTAATAATGGTCAATCAAATCATCCACATTTATTTACGTTTGAAAAGTATCTGATCAGATTTCCTAGTAATATATGCGCCGACAGCTCGTCGACGCCAAGGTATTTTTCTAGTACGTTTTATTCCTTGGAACAACAGAGGTACGAATATGTATGCTCCATGGTTATTGTAGTTATAGAGAGAGAGAGGAACAGCTTCGGAAGTATTCGTTTGAAGAATATCGGATTGCTAAAACAGTTTTATTTATTCTTCTTTGCGCTAAAGCGAGATAGGAAAGAGTATAGTTTGTGCCATTAGCGCGATAGTAAAGAGAAAGATAAAACTGTACCAACTAATTGCAAGAGACTTGGAACCAACACCAAACGGAATATGTATGGAAATGAATTAATATAATTTTGCCTCAGAAATAAGGTTTGTGAACATTTTATTCTAGAGTGAATGACGAATGAGTTCTCTGTCTGAATCATTGATGATTGTCTGGGCCCTGTAATTAATTGGGAAGTTTCAGCTGTGACGAAGAGAGCCTGCAATCTCTGAGTTTAGAAATCGTCCAAAAAGGCTTCGTCCACATCTGAAATTTTAGATCTGTCGTAAACTGAACGAATGGTTCAAACGATCGATTTTCCCAACTGAATGCAGCGCTTAATAATAATAACCAATGCAAAGATCTTTTCTAGCAAGCCAGCCGCTGAATATTAAGACGAAGGGCTCCACCAGAGATTCTACTAGGCTGATTTCAAGTAATTAATATAGTTTAGACTGTATACAGATAAAGAACATTTCTGTGTGAGAGTGAAAAAGCGATAAAGGCGACAGATACACTTCTGTACAGACAACATATTACACCGAGTTAGCGGCAAGCTGCATTCACCACATATAGACTTTCATCATTTACAAAAAAAGTAATCAGAGAATTCAATTATACCTTCTTTCCATCAGTCCCTATACCAGTTCCAAACTGAACAATCCATTGCCCTCACCCACCTAATCCTTCACCTACACATCAACTCAGCCAACGAACACACCCGTCAACTCCTATCCTTAATAAAAGTCCTAAATCTTTCCTCTCCCACATCCACACCGGCTGTTCAGAGCATCCTCCTACAGGCCAACCGCAAATTAGAACAGCATGCCACCCTCCACCTCAAAAAACTATCCAATCTCCTGGTTTCCCACCTCCGGAAAGGCAACTCACTCACCCTTCACAACCTTTCCAGCAAACCTCAACCTTCTCTCATTGCACACAAACCCAGTATCTCCCATCTACTCAATTTCCCACTTCCAGCTCCACTCCCTCCAAAACCTCAAAATTCCAATCAACTCAATCTGGAACCACAACACCCTAATTCAGTAGTTAACCTTTCCTCCAAACCTCTCTCCCAATCCGAAACCTCTGTCCTATCCAAAGGCCTCACCTTCAGCCCCACTCCCAGATTCAACCAAACAGCCCTCGTCAAAGATTTACTGTCCTACACTCGTACTCTCTGCTGGAAGTATCACTTTGCCACGAAGAAAAATGATCCTAATCCTACTCCTAATGATCCAACTCCCCAAGACACTATCCAAATTAAACCCTGCCTGGAACAGTTCCGTCCTCCGTCACAGCGGGACCCACCTCCTCTTCCTCAAAATCACCCTCTCCAAACCTTCCAGGAATTTCTGACTTCCAGCCTTGCCTCTCAATCCTTCTTAAAAAACCTTAATCCTACTCCCAACATCACCACTGCTGAAGCCCAGGCTATCCATGATCTGAAGGCTGACCGGTCCATCGTCATTCTTCCGGCGGACAAGGGTTCCACGACCGTGGTACTTGATCGTCGGGAGTATGTGGCTGAGGGACTGCGTCAGCTTTCAGACAACACCACATACAAAGTTTGCCAAGGTAATCCCATTCCTGATGTCCAGGCGGAGCTTCAAGGAATCCTCAGAACCTTAGGCCCCCTACAAAACCTTTCACTTGACTCCATCAACCTCCTGACCCCACCGACACCCCGCACCCCTACCTTCTACCTTCTTCCTAAAATTCACAAACCCAATCATCCCGGCCGCCCCATTGTAGCTGGTTACCAAGCCCCAACAGAACGTATCTCCGCCTACGTAGATCAACACCTTCAGCCCATTACATGCAGTCTCCCATCCTTCATCAAAGACACCAACCACTTTCTCGAACGCCTGGAATCCTTACCCAATCCGTTACCCCCAGAAACCATCCTTGTAACCATTGATGCCACTTCCTTATACACAAATATCCCGCACATCCAGGGCCTCGCTGCGATGGAGCACTTCCTTTCACGCCGATCACCTGCCACCCTACCTAAAACCTCTTTCCTCATCACCTTAGCCAGCTTCATCCTGACCCACAACTTCTTCACTTTTGAAGACCAGAGATACCAACAATTGAAGGGAACAGCCATGGGTACCAGGATGGCCCCTTCGTACGCCAACCTATTCATGGGTCGCTTAGAGGAAACCTTCTTGGTTACCCAGGCCTGCCAACCCAAAGTTTGGTACAGATTTATTGATGACATCTTCATGATCTGGACTCACAGTGAAGAAGAACTCCAGAATTTCCTCTCCAACCTCAACTCCTTTGGTTCCATCAGATTCACCTAGTCCTACTCCAAATCCCATGCCACTTTCCTTGATGTTGACCTCCACCTGTCCAATGGCCAGCTTCACACGTCCGTCCACATCAAACCCACCAACAACCAACAGTACCTCCATTACGACAGCTGCCACCCATTCCACATCAAACGGTCCCTTCCCTACAGCCTAGTTCTTCGTGGCAAACGAATCTGCTCCAGTCCGGAATCCCTGAAGCATTACACCAACAACCTGACAACAGCTTTCGCATCCCGCAACTACCCTCCCGACCTGGTACAGAAGCAAATAACCAGAGCCACTTCCTCATCCTCTCAAACCCAGAACCTCCCACAGAAGAACCACAAAAGTGCCCCACTTGTGACAGGATACTTTCCGGGACTGGATCAGATTCTGAATGTGGCTCTCCAGCAGGGATAGGACTTCCTCAAATCCTGCCCTGAAATGAGATCCATCCTTCATGAAATCCTCCCCACTCCACCAAGAGTGTCTTTCCGCCGTCCACCTAACCTTCGTAACCTGTTAGTTCATCCCTATGAAATCCCCAAACCACCTTCCCTACCCTCTGGCACCTACCCTTGTAACCGCCCCCGGTGTAAAACCTGTCCCATGCACCCTCCCACCACCACCTACTCCAGTCCTGTAACCCGGAAGGTGTACACGATCAAAGGCAGAGCCACGTGTGAAAGCACCCACGTGATCTACCAACTGACCTGCCTACACTGTGACGCATTCTATGTGGGAATGACCAGCAACAAACTGTCCATTCGCATGAATGGACACAGGCAGACAGTGTTTGTTGGTAATGAGGATCACCCTGTGGCTAAACATGCCTTGGTGCACGGCCAGCACATCTTGGCACAGTGTTACACCGTCCGGGTTATCTGGATACTTCCCACTAACACCAACCTATCTGAACTCCGGAGATGGGAACTTGCTCTTCAATATATCCTCTCTTCCCGTTATCCACCAGGCCTCAATCTCCACTAATTTCAAGTTGCCGCCACTCATACCTCACCTGTCATTCAACAACATCTTTGCCTCTGCACTTCTGCCTCGACTGACATCTCTGCCCAAACTCTTTGTCTTTAAATATGTCTGCTTGTGTCTGTATATGTGTGGATGGATATGTGTGTGTGTGCGTGTGTATACCCGTCCTTTTCTCCCCCTAGGGTAAGTCTTTCCGCTCCCGGGATTGGAATGACTACTTACCCTCTCCCTTAAAACCCACATCCTTTTGTCTTTCCCTCTCCTTCCCTCTTTCCTGATGAGGCAACAGTTTGTTGCGAAAGCTTGAATTTTGTGTGTATGTTTGTGTTTGTTTGTGTGTCTGTCGACCTGCCAGCACTTTCATTTGGTAAGTCACATCATCTTTGTTTTTTGTTTATAGATATATTTTTCCTACGTGGAATGTTTCCCTCTATTATAACTATATAACTATATGTACGACTTACCAAATGAAAGTGCTGGCAGGTCGACAGACACACAAACAAACACAAACATACACACAAAATTCAAGCTTTCGCACCAAACTGTTGCCTCTTCAAGAAAGAGGGAAGGAGGAAAGGATGTGGGTTTTAAGGGAGAGGGTAAGGAGTCATTCCAATCCCGGGAGCGGAAAGACTTACCTTAGGGGGAAAAAAGGACGGGTATACACTCGCACACACACACATATCCATCCACACATATACAGACACATATAAAAATAAGCATAGAATGATAAATTTAAATATTATGATACTGTGATGTAGGGAAGCAAGTGTGTCGTATGCAATAGTGTGTCATGTGACAAAGGCTTAGAGCGATTCTTGGGGCTCTTTGGCTGATGTTAAATCACTGAGGCATTTCACTCATTGGTAAGATTTTGGATGGTCAGAGGCACTTTTGGGTGGTCAAAGGCCAGCACTACAGCCACCATATTCCAGTTGTTAAGTGCAGCCCACATACCTTGAGCATTTTGCTTAATGGGAAAACAGTGACGGCCTCCTCACATAAGCACCAAATGGCGTGGGTCCTTCATGATGCTGGCACTACATGTGCCACGAATCCGGTTATCCCATAAGATGATCACTCTTCTGCCGACATCTCACCGGCCACGCCTTGACCTGATGACCAGCAATCATCACCCTTGATATCCATTACTTTGATCCTGAGGATATCAGTCTCAAACCTGCTGAGGATGACCTAACAGTAGACACATGCTGTGACACCTCTGACACATTCACTGCACTGATCATTCGCTGTCTCACCTGTGGCTACCAACTACTGTCACATGTTTACTACACAGCAATTTACTCATGTCTGTCAGCAGGTGCTGTGGTCACCATCACTGCACACACACACACAGGATTCATGTCAGCTATTACCTCATACTACACCACTGATTCTGCCTTCAGCATCATCTGAGGCACTGCCCCCGCCAACAAGCCCACAGGCCCTGTGTGTGCCCAGTGTATCCTGCTTTGGCCACTCAGTGATGCCCTGCTCACTTGGCACCATATCATCTCTGGCACCATATCATCTCTACAACTGCCAGGCACCAGAAGCCAAGAAACACTCCAGCTGTGTCCTGCACCATAGGCACTCAAACTGCACATGGTTCCCACAACCAATGACACTTACCAATTATCACTTCCCACGATCCTCTGCACTACAGGGTGAGGCGGGAGGGGAGAGGTCCTCTGGCCTCTATGGGGTCACTAGTGCCAGAGGTACTGCTAGCTAGGGAGTTTTTACAGCAGTGTAGAGTATCTGTGACCAATGAAAGCAACACATTTTGGTTTAGGACCTGATGTATTGTGCTCTGTGTTAATAAAGGCATACTACACTATTACATTGTCTATGTTCATGGTACATATACCAATTAGGGAAGTCTACCACAGCCTTATATATTTATACAGAATTTTATCTGGAAGTTAGAGTTCAAAGCTGGTGGGAGCTGGAATATGTAATGTACAATAATATAATCAAAAGTATGTACGAGGGGCGTTTGAAAAGTCCTTGCAAAAATAAAAACTACTTATGTGTTTGGGGTAAACCTAGTTTATTTTTCGACATAGTCTCGTTTTAGACTTATACACTTCATCCAATGCTGTTCTAATTTGTTGATCCCTTTTGAATGATAGGAATTGTCCAAGTCTGCAAAATGGCTATTAGTTGCAGCAAACACCTTCTCGTTTGAATAAAATCTTTGTCCTGCCAGCCATTTCTTCAAATTGGGGAATAAATACACTCCTGGGAATTGAAATAAGGACACCGTGAATTCATTGTCCCAGGAAGGGGAAACTTTATTGACACATTCCTAGGGTCAGATACATCACATGATCACACTGACAGAACCACAGGCACATAGACACAGGCAACAGAGCATGCACAATGTCGGCACTAGTACAGTGTATATCCACCTTTCGCAGCAATGCAGGCTGCTATTCTCCCATGGACACGATCGTAGAGATGCTGGATGTAGTCCTGTGGAACGGCTTGCCATGCCATTTCCACCTGGCGCCTCAGTTGGACCAGCGTTCGTGCTGGACGTGCAGACCACGTGAGACGACGCTTCATCCAATCCCAAACATGCTCAATGGGGGACAGATCCGGAGATCTTGCTGGCCAGGGTAGTTGACTTACACCTTCTAGAGCACGTTGGGTGGCACGGGATACATGCGGACGTGCATTGTCCTGTTGGAACAGCAAGTTCCCTTGCCGGTCTAGGAATGGTAGAACGATGGGTTCGATGACGGTTTCGATGTACCGTGCACTATTCAGTGTCCCCTCGACGATCACCAGTGGTGTACGGCCAGTGTAGGAGATCGCTCCCCACACCATGATGCCGGGTGTTGGCCCTGTGTGCCTCGGTCGTATGCAGTCCTGATTGTGGCGCTCACCTGCACGGCGCCAAACACGCATACGACCATCATTGGCACCAAGGCAGAAGCGACTCTCATCGCTGAAGACGACACGTCTCCATTCGTCCCTCCATTCACGCCTGTCGCGACACCACTGGAGGCGGGCTGCACGATGTTGGGGCGTGAGCGGAAGACGGCCTAACGGTGTGCGGGACCGTAGCCCAGCTTCATGGAGACGGATGCGAATGGTCCTCGCCGATACCCCAGGAGCAACAGTGTCCCTAATTTGCTGGGAAGTGGCGGTGCGGTCCCCTACGGCACTGCGTAGGATCCTACGGTCTTGGCGTGCATCCGTGCGTCACTGCGGTCCGGTCCCAGGTCGACGGGCACGTGCACCTTCCGCCGACCACTGGCGACAACATCGATGTACTGTGGAGACCTCACGCCCCACGTGTTGAGCAATTCGGCGGTACGTCCACCCGGCCTCCCGCATGCCCACTATACGCCCTCGCTCAAAGTCCGTCAACTGCACATACGGTTCACGTCCACGCTGTCGCGGCATGCTACCAGTGTTAAAGACTGCGATGGAGCTCCGTATGCCACGGCAAACTGGCTGACACTGACGGCGGCAGTGCACAAATGCTGCGCAGCTAGCGCCATTCGACGGCCAACACCGCGGTTCCTGGTGTGTCCGCTGTGCCGTGCGTGTGATCATTGCTTGTACAGCCCTCTCGCAGTGTCTGGAGCAAGTATGGTGGGTCTGACACACCGGTGTCAATGTGTTCTTTTTTCCATTTCCAGGAGTGTAGTAGTCCGAGGGAGGCAAGTCTGGAGAATAGGGGGAATGTGAAATGAGTTGGAATCCTATTTCCATTAATTTTGCGACCACAACTGCTGAGGTGTGTGCTGGTGCATTGTCGTGATGGAGGACTTTTTTGCAGTCCAACCGCCGGCATTTTTCTTGCAGCTCGGTTTTCAGACAGTCCAATAATGATGAATATATGCACCTGTAATAGTTTTACCCTTTTCCAGATAGTCGATGAGGATTATCCCTTGCAAATCCCAAAAGACAGTCGCCATAACCTTTCTGGCCGAAGGAATGGTCTTTGCCCTTTTGGTGCAGATTATCCCTTGGTAACCCATTGTTTAGATTGTTGTTTGGTCTCAGGAGGATAGTAATGTATCCATGTTTCATCCACAGTGATGAAACGATGCTTAAAGTCCTGTGGGTTCTTCCTGAACAGCTGCAAACCATCCTTGTAACACTTCACACGATTCTGTTTTTGGTCAAGCGTGAGCAATCACAGAACCCATCTTGCGGGTACCTTTCTCATGTCCAAATGTGTATGCAAAATATTATGTACCCATTCATCTGAGATGTCCACAGCGCTAGAAATCTCACGCACCAACTCTTCTGTCATCTGTCACCATATCATGGATTTTATAAATGATTTCTGGAGTTGTAACCTCCACAGGGTGTCTAGAATGTTCAGAATCACTTGTGCCCATATGGCCACTCCGAAAATTTTGAAACCACTTATAAACTGTTCTAATTATAGGTGCAGAGCCACCGTAATGTTTATCAAGCCTCTCTTTAGTCTCCTGAGGCATTTTGCCTTTCATAAAGTAATGTTTAATCACCACACGAAATTCTTTTTCGTCCATTTTTGGACAATTGCTTGACTTCCTTGATTCACACAAATGCCAAACACAAAGAAATAGGCCAATATGGCTGAAATGATCTTTTGGATAGGGTGGATAGCAATGTGCGGCTGTTTGCTGATGATGCTGTGGTGCACGGGAAGGTGTCGTCGTTGAGTGGCTGTAGGAGGATACAAGATGACTTGGACAGGATTTGTGATTGGAGTAAAGAATGGCAGCTAACTCTAAATATAGATAAATGCAAATTAATGCAGATGAATAGGAAAAAGAATCCTGTAATGTTTGAATACTCCATTAGTAGTGTAGCGCTTGACACGGTCACGTCAATTAAATATTTGGGTGTAACATTGCAGAGTGATATGAAGTGGGACAAGCATGTAATGGCAGCTGTGGGGAAGGTGGATAGTCATCTTCGGTTCATTGGTAGAATTTTGGGAAGATATGGTTCATCTGTAAAGGAGACCGCTTATAAAACACTAATACGACCTATTCTTTAGTACTGCTCGAGCGTTTGGGATCGCTATCAGGTCGGATTGAGGGAGGACAAAGAAGTAATTCAGAGGCGGGCAGCTAGATTTGTTACTGGTAGGTTTGATCATCACACAAGTGTTACGGAAATGCTTCAGGAACTTGGGTGGGAGTCTCTAGAGGAAAGGAGGTGTTCTTTTCGTGAATCGCTACTGAGGAAATTTAGAGAACCAGCATTTGAGTCTGACTGCAGTACAATTTTACTGCCGCCAACTTACATTTCGCAGAAAGACCACAAAGATAAGATAACAGAGATTAGGGCTTGTACAGAGGCATATAGGCAGTCATTTTTCCCTCGTTCTGTTTGGGAGTGGAACAGGGAGAGAAGATGCTAGTTGCGGTATGAGATACCCTCCGCCATGCACCGTATGGTGGATTGCGGAGTATGTATGTGGATGTAGATGTAGAAACTTGGTGTGTGTTCTTTCCAAAGATGCCACTAACTAAACATGACCTCTATACGTGCCGGTGGTGCCATCTCTCGGACTTTGCACGGACTTTTAAAACGCCCCTCATAAGTGGTCTAGATGGTATTATTCAAATAGTAAATACTTTAATAATAATGAAATTATATTACAAAAGTTTTATTTCCAATTACTGACTAGATATAGGACACTAGGATTTTACATATACAATGTCAACGTGTTGTCCACATCAGGGTATTTACACATTATGTGTACATGCAACCACACATCACACTTATTTCACATATTTTTCAATAAATACTGTAAGAATTGAAAATATGATGACACAGAAAATACACAAATTAATTTAAACACGATATTTTCATTTCCAAACTCATCAATAAGATTCAGAGTACACATATGTATCAATGAAAGCTCCATGCTCTTACTCGAAGTTCCACTGGACTCCAAAAGAATAATTTTATCGATGAAAATGTAAGATAGGTTACAATGCTTTTACATTACTACTTCATTATTTTATCACCAGTTACAAATTTCTTGTCATTGCTAGAATTGGATACACTGCTGTTTTAATTTATATAAATTACTAGCCAATTTTACTTACGACACATTGTATCTAACATTCGTTAAGTCTAATACATATTATAAAGGAAGTATGAACTGTTATCTTACCATATTCAGTGACAATATTGATACAAGAACGAAGTTGTAACAAAGTAGCCACAACTTAGCTGATGGGAGATGAGTCAAGAAGTATGGAATCACAGACACAATAATAGCTTCTGCAGCTAAAAAAGAAGGAAAAAACGGTGCTTACGTTATAAATCTCATATAAGTTGAAGAGAGCTCCAATTTTCACTACACCTTTGCTATTGACTGTATTAGTGTGTTGTGGACACATAAAAAGAAATTTTTGTAAATGCCTTAATAGTTAATGATCACAAATATTTCTTTATTCAATTACCGGTTTTGATAATTTTTCTCATCTTCAGATTGATCTAAATACAGACATGTGCATATGTTTTAAAAATTGTATGTAATGGAATGATATCAACTGTAATAAACAGTGTTGTAACATATATAGCCTGGTAAGATAGCACAACATATCTGCATTATGAATTCTGCAGAGAAAGCAATTCAAACATGTAGCCACAAGTGGTACCGTCACATGGATTAAATTGTGATGAAATAGTAACCATACATGTCCTGTATTGTTGGGCCATCACTTGTGTACTGTGCTTACAACACGTGTACAGACAGCTGAGTTGGCTTGGCTGCTAGATGTCACTGACTAAACAGACATTGAAATGGCATAATACGAAGTTTAAAATGTATTTCTAGACTACATCTGCTTACAACTAAACTGAGCACATAAAATGCAGTTAAAAGGGAGCTAGAGTAAAAACAAGTCAAACAGGAAATACTGATTTAATTTCTGCAGGGCAGCTGCAAATAAATGTAAAGTTAACTGACAACAGCTATGTCTGGATACAAGTAAAATAAATAAATAAAATGCAATTAAAAGGAAGCTAGAGTTACATCATGAGTAAAAGGGGACATATTTTTTGAACGCCTGAAGGGGAGCCGCAAGTAGACCCTAAATGTATGCTCCATATGCAGTACAGAAAAGTTAGGCAGCAGCTTGTCAAATGACAAAAAAGTTGAAGGCACAGAGGGCATACCAAAAACAGATCCGAGGAACTGCTGGTGGTACAGGGTCTAGAGATAATGAAAGTGGACAAACTGAGGAATAAAATAAATAAAAGCTTCAAAACTAAACAAAAGTATGATGATGAGCTATCATTAAAATTATGAAAGGTAGTACCCAGAAGTAGCCCGCCCAGCTAGCCACATGGTCTTGCATGCTGCTTCCCGAGCGGGAAGGCGTGCCGATCCCCGGCACAAATCCGCCTGGCGGATTAGTGTCAAGGTCCGATGTGCCGGCCAGCCTGTGGATGGTTTTTAAGGCGGTTTTACATCTGCCTTGGTGAATGTCGGTTGGTTCCCATTATTCTGCCTCATTTACACTATGTCGACAATTGCTGCGCAAACACTGTCTTCACGTACGCATACACCATAATTGCTCTACCATGCAAAACTTTTGGGGTTACACTCGTCTGGTATGAGACGTTCCCGTGGGGGGGGGGGGGGGGGGGGAGGGGGGGTGGCCACTGTCGACCGAACCGCACAATAACCCTGGGTTTGGTGTGGGGCGACAATGGGGTGGGTGGACTGCTGTGGCCTGCCATTGGGTTATGAACCACTGAGGACTACTGCAGAACGAAGCCTCTCCATCATTTCTAGGTCCTCGGTTCAATACACACAGAGAAGTAACGTGTAACATGTGCAATATGCAATCAAACGGACTGAAAGCAGCATATCAAAACACAATATAAAGGCTGCAGGCACAACTCACAAACCGAAACCGAAGCAAGAAAAATATGGGAGGCAGGGGAGCAGAAGAGGTCTACTAGAATAAAAAAAACCACAACAGCTTGTCATACAACCAAAAATAGGCATTGGGTGCAAATTAACTTTGTTTATTAAGACGTTTAGGGGGTGACATTCCCTATTCCCATAAATCCCTTAATGATTCAATAGACATCCCTTAGGGGCAGTGTGTACAACCTGCATATTATGGTCTATGTTAGCAGTACTTTGTTTTGGCGCAGGCAAGGGTTGTCCAGAAGAAGTTCTCTCTTGCGCATGTGCATATGCTAAATTTCCTCTACTTTGTGATGAAATCGATATTCAGAGATTTACGTCGTGTAATTTTGACCGTGGATTTCGAATATATAACCTCAAATAAACCCATTTTGCTTCCTAAACTTAACGAAAGTAAACATGTCTGAATTTGGCAACAAACACCAAAGAACATATAACACAAAAATTTCCGTAAATAAAATTGTAAATAATTACGGAAACGGCCGTAATTTTGTTGAGGTGCTTCTGAAAGAGATAAACAAACTTACACGTGATAATGAGAATGCCACAATAAGACGTTTTATTGAATGTAATCACAGTTTTACGTAGTTGACACTTGTCAAAATCAAATATTCTGCCAGTTGCGTGCTTTGCACCAATAGCGAGCGAATAGCTTGGTAGGCGCCCGGATTTACTGGCGGACGCTGTAATTTACGCGAACACGTACATACAACGCCAAATAAATAAATCCACCTGACAAATTGCTACGCGCATGTGCGAAAACACACAACGCTCTAAAAGAATACGTAAATCACATGCATTAACAGCTATTATAAATAAATGAATAAGATAGAGAAAGTAAGTAGCAGTACTACTATTAATGCTGGGTTAACAATGTGAACAAAACTAGCAAACAAGCCTCATTCTAATCACATTTATTTCCAAAGAAAGCAAATACTGAGAAGCGTTTGTCACAAAATTGGAAATAATTACAATCGAATCTATATGAAACACTTTTAAGTCCTACCAGCTAGAGCGTTTGGCGTTGCATCTTATGTGTCTGTGGTCATTGCGTTGTGACGTCAGTGGCGGTTCGGTTATTCTGGAGGTGTATTTATTGTATTACCATCGGTCATGAGATTGCAATGGGTACATGCTCTTGCTTGGTATAACCTGCTCCAGACAGCAATATTATCCTCCGTTGCAATTTTAATCACAGGCTATCGGTCGTCGTTGTTGCTGTATGAAATTCAAGTTCGTATGTGTGCGATTACGACGTTTCCGACACACACGATTCTGTTAACAACATCCCGTACACTGTTTCGAAACAATATAAAATTCAGTGCCATCCACTGATCGCGAGTTTACAGTCGGTGCGGGAAAGTGCCCTTAAATGACAATTTGGTAAAATGACGTACCTCTGATTTCTTGCTGCTGCCACCATAGGCAGCACTTTGTGACACATGATTATGGTCTATTGTTGGCGATACTGCTACACTACAAATGGCAATGCCTTTTGTTTAGACGGCTGTGTGTTACGTAAAGAACGCGTTTGCAGTGGGATTTAGACGTTTCGGTAGTTGTCATTTGAGTAATAATAGTTTTTTCGCAGAAGGTGAGTAAACACTTCCTTTGGAAACGTCTTAAGGATGTTTCTGGGTGTGTAGGTACACGTATTTATTAGTAGTGCCATGGTACACGAAATGCAGCAGCAGTGGGTAAAATTACATACGATACCTACCTATGTCAGTTTATGCCTCCTATCGTTTCTGGTTATGGTAATCCAACATGCAGTTCATTATTATAACCAGTGGCGCCTCGCGAGTAGGAGTTCTGGGTGTTTACGAATTTTTATATTCAGAAATTAATAGCATCTTCTGTATAACCGTTTTCTTATCAACAAGTTTATAAAACTACAGCCACTGTCGATAATAATAACAACAGTAATAATAATAATAATAATAATAATATTAATAATAATAAAATGCATAACTTATCTGGCAAAAGAAATAATTGTTTTTGTGGAATTTTTGTTGTTTTGTACATAATTAAGTGAAGTTTAGGGGAATAACGAAATAATGTGTAGGCTTTTGCAACTCTCCATTTCGCATTTTTGTGCAAGAGGGAGTTTTCGTGCTTTTCCAGGATTTTGGAAAAATGTACAAGATCCCTAACAGGTGTATTAGTTCACGAAATTACTTCCACGCTGAAAATCAAGATTTCTTGCGCTGGAGCCAACAACAACTTGTGCTAACTGTACTTCCTTGTTAAATGTTCGCTTGTGGTCACGCTTATTTGATTTCGTCACTCTCTCAATCAAAGGAGCTGTTCTAACTTTTCCTGGTAATTTACTTTTCCGTTCCCAAAATGAGATTTTCAAGCTGCAGCGGAGTGTGCACTAATATAAAGCTTCCTGGCAGATTAAAGCTGTGTACCAGACCGAGACTCGAACTTAGGACCTTTGCCTTCTGCAGCAAGCGCTCTACTGACTTTTTTTTTCATCTTTTTAAAATCGGGATAGTGGACCGGTGTGGCCCCGGGTGGTGGTGGTGGTGGGGGGGGGGGGGTTGGGACTGACCTACCAAAGCACGACTCACGAGCTGTTTTCACAGCTTTACTTTTCTGTTAGCGTTTAAAATAGATTCAGCATAGTTCATGTTAACACTGCCCACGAATGCCAATTTCAGCACAGTAAACAGTCAACTCCAAACACAAAGTGCTGTTTTCGGAAATGATTAAACGCAACTAGTAATGTCTACTAATATGGTCACTTGACTAGAATACAAATTAGGCACTGAGAACCACAAGGGCCTAAAGCACACTGCCGTCGATCCCACATTTAAATGACTATAAGAGAAATCAGTGATACAGCTTCTTGTGAATTTTCATACATACAATGTGGACCTACAGCACAGATAAACCTGACTTACAATAAGGCGACACATTTCAGAAGCATGAATAAATGGTACAATCGACAGTTACGTGCTTTAGGCACTTATGATTGTCAGTCTCCGCAATGGATTACTGTATCATAAAATTCATAACTTAACATGCTATCTCATTCAGAAACCTATAAAATAGCGTTACTGTGAGTACAACTTTAATATATACCGATGTCTGATCTAATAGTGGGTAAATTAGCATATCTGAGGAGTGTGCTATCGTTTAGCAGGATTTATGCTGAATGATTGGGGATAAAAGTCTACCGTAGTGCGCTTCCACATGGTGGCTCTGACGTAAACTTCTAGTGAGTGCCAAGGGCTAGCTGTGCACATCGTGAACCGTGCACATTGTTTATCAAATCTGTACGTATTTGGCCTGTAAGGCACTTACGCCACGTGAGTTATATATGCGCAAAAGCTCTTTAAACTTTAAAATGTGCACAACTGACGGTGAGCTGGATACCCTGATGCCAACTTTCACAGGGCCCAGAGGAGCAGTAACACGGTAGATTTAAGTACTGAATCTTTCAGACTGCAGCATCTATGTTATGTTTAACAGCATTCAAAGAAAAATTACCAGTAAATGCGCAAGGTGTGGAAAGTTAGGGTGGCACCCGCCACTGACTGTTCCTATTGCTGCTACTATTATTATTGTTGTTCTTATTTCAGTAACAATGGTTGGAATTTATAACAGAATCAGTGATCGCCAGTCATATGACTCAGAGAGCGTGCAGAAGGTTATCGATGCTGTTAATAGCAGGCAAATGGGCTGGGAGCATCCTTCAAAAATGTTCAGCATTCCTCAAGCTTAAGAAGAAAGGTACAATGCAAGAATAAGCAGTTGGTAGCAGATAATAAAAGCTTAGGTCGATTCCAGAAAACGCTTCCAACAGAGCTAGAAACTGAACTAGTACACATTATTAAAGACCTAGAGTCCAGGCTATTTAGACTTATATTGAACAGTGTATAGAAACTGGCATTTGAGTTAACCAAGAGGAATGAAATTGGCAATTAATTCAGCAAGGAGACGTTGATGGCAAGTAACTGCCTACTAAATTTAGCTAAACAAACAATAAGTATTTAATTGGTTACATACAATTATTTTTAATACAGCAAATTGATATTTATATTTTAAAGTTATTTACAAATAAAGATTTTGGTTCTTTGATGATTTAAGGTAAAAAAAAAAATAGTTGAATGGATTCAGAAAAGAAAGCCAAGATTTTCTCTAAAGCAGCCAGAATCGACATCTGCTGCTAGGGCCTGAGGCTTTAACAATCTCCAAGTCAAAGGATTTTTTGACATATTGAATGAGGTTCTGCAAACTCATCATATTCAGCCAACAAAAATTTCGAATGCAGATGAGTCTACATTGTGAACTGTGCAGAGAGCTCTTAAAATACTTGCAGCAAGAGGAAAGAAGCACGTAGGAGCAATAACTAGTACAGAATGAGGCGAACATGCCGCTGTGATGTGCTGTATGAGCTCTTCTGGAAATTTTATTCCACCTGCTCTCATTTTTGCAAGAAAAAGAGTAAAAGATGAGCTTTTATATAGTGCACCAACTAGCAGATTAGGACTGGTTAATGAATCAGGATGGATGACTGGAGACTTGTTCCTATGATGGCTGAAGCATTTTAAGGAATATGATAATCCTACCAATGTGAAGATGGTTCTTCTCTTTGTGGATGGTGACTCAACCCACAAATATCTTGATGCACTGATTTATGCCAAATTCAATAATATCATAAAGTTGTCATTGCCACCACATTGCACACGCTATAACTGAGGCATCGTTCTTGGAAAACGAAAATGAAGGAAATGAAACTGTAGGCCTAATTGCTAAAGCAAACCTACAAGCAGAACACTCCTGTTGCAGTTGCGCCTCAAATTTCATCAACTAGACCTACATTACACTCTAATATTGCAACATGTCCTCAGTCAGAACCTACATTTATTAGGGCAATTGGAATATCTCCATTTCCCTCTGGATCTCAGGCTAGGATTGTTTCTAACAAATGGAAACTGGAGAGTTCACAAGTTCTGACCTGCGGTCTGTATGTTTCAGAGGTAAAAGCCAAAGTCATTCAGAAAAGAATGTTGGAATGCAGCTGAACAGGCTAAGCAGA
The DNA here is from genome assembly GCF_023898315.1 of Schistocerca nitens. Taxonomy (NCBI): domain Eukaryota; kingdom Metazoa; phylum Arthropoda; class Insecta; order Orthoptera; family Acrididae; genus Schistocerca; species Schistocerca nitens. The sequence goes on from NC_064617.1 coordinate 852,139,005, forward strand.
TACTTTATTTAGATTTGCCTACTGGAGATGAGGAACATAAGAAGTTTTGTATCGATGGTGATCTTGTTCCTTGTCTCTACCATAATGACTTATTTAGTCATTCTAAACCAAATGAGACATGGATCAGGTGTGTTATGTGTTCAGTATGGGCTCTCAGTGAATGTGCTGGGGATTCACTTACGTCAAATATCGTTAAATGTGATATTTGCAAATAAAAGTGAAAAACTATAGAAGACATAAGGATATATCATTTTACCCAACGATTGCCATGACATGGGATTGTGTATGCTTTCTCGAAATATGTTGCAGTAATGATATAATGTATGATATAATTTGTTTTCATGAATCACTGTGTAATTAATGGTTCTTAAGGTTAACTTGCAAAAAATAAAGCTTATAATTCGAAAAATATGCCCACAGTTGATTTTTTGCTTAGGGTATGTCATTTTAGGAAACCTTCCCCTACACTTTGAGCAATCACAACAGTGAATTCACACTTCTGCCGAAAATAGTACCACTTGTTACAATTAATTTGAAATTATCTAGAGTCGTTTTGTTGCACATGGCAGTTCATTAAGCTGCACAAATTCAAAGTACATTATTAAAGCAAATGTGTTACTTGCAAAAACATTTTAGTTCTCACAATGAGAATCGCAGTCCCTTTGCACAAACATTGTCTCTGCTGTTTACTTTACTCCATGAAACTCACAGTACTTATGCAGTCAAACATTTTGTTGCATAACATTCACGCTGAAGTTTAGTTTAAGTTGTGATCAGAAAATAAAAATGCAGCCATGAACTTTCGTGTAGTTCTGTCTATTACACAATAAAATCTGCGCGTGTGGCATGACACTGCACACCTTCGTCTATCTTCACTGTCTGAGTGCCATTATCGATATCACACTTGCATCACAGTTCATACAACAGTGCTGCGTACTACATTAGGTTTTACACACCACATTACGCATGAGCATTACAAACGAAATGAAATGTATTGAAACTTTTGCATCCTCCATTGAAAGAGACTTTTGGAGCAATACCGATAAAGTAAAACATTGCAACATTTCATATTACAGTATAAAATTTAAAAAAAATCTAGACGATCAGAGATATTTGTACAGAGCAAAATGAAATAGAAGGATTGAAAGATGACAAAGAAAAAAATTATCTCTTATTATCAACAATATCTTTATGCTGCTAGTCCAAGGTAAAAATTCTCACAATATTTGAATTGTATTCTGCAGATGCCTGAATGTACTCTTCTGCATATGACACATACTTTTATGTGCAGGTACCCTTCAGAAGCTAAAATAATATTTTCCTTTTGACCCATGTTATAACTCTAGCTCCCTTTTAACTGCATTTTATCTATTCAATTTAGCTGTAAGCAGACATAGTCTAGAATTACATTTCAAACTCTGTATTGCACTGTTGCAAACTCTATTCAGCCAGTGACATCTACTGGTCATACCCCCTCAGCTGTTTGTACCAGTGTTGTAAGCGCAGTACGCAAGTGATGGCCAAACACTACAGGACATGTGTGGTTACTATTTGATAATGATTTTAATCCATTTGACAATACCATTTGTGGCTACCTTTTTTAGTCGCTTTTTCTGCTGACTTCATGCATGCCAGTATGTTATGCTAACTTACCAGAATATATTTGTTACAAAACAGGTTATTACAGTTGATAGCTGGCTGCGGTGGTCTCGCGGTTCTAGGCACGCAGTCCGGAACCGTGCGACTGCTACGGTCGCAGGTTCGAATCCTGCCTCGGGCATGGATGTGTGTGATGTCCTTAGGTTAGTTACGTTTAAGTAGTTCTAAGTTCTAGGGGACTAATGACCACAGCAGTTTGAGTCCCATAGTGCTCAGAGCCATTTGAACCATTTTTATTACAGTTGATAGCTTACAATTATGTACATTTTTAAAACATATGCACATTCCTGTATTTAGAGTAATCTGAAGATGAGCAAAACGACCAAACAATTGCGATCAGCGATCTTGTGCCATTTACAAACATTTCATAACATTGGGTCATGGCATCTCCACAGTGACTATGCCACCACTCATCAAGACACACGAAAAGGCGCCTTACGCCTCCAGTATACTGATTGCAATATGTTAGCACCATATAGAACACATTGGATTACTGTGGTCTGTTCCAGATTGCTGACAACCTCAGTGACCTAACAGTCATGACCCAATAGTTGTGTGGTGAAGTATTGGGTTTACTATGGTTGTGAATGGCTTTGATTAATAGCAGTAGCTTGTACTTATATCTAAATGCACTGTTGAATGAGATACCATCACAGAAGTTTGATAAATAACATAAATGCGTTTTCTTGTACTCACTGCATTGTATTACAACAACCTTAATTAATTTAATGTTCCTTAATACATGTAAGATGACTCCCTCTAACGTGAATTCATGGACCCATGTTACTTGGATGTCAAAATTTATAGCATAACAGCTGATCAGTAGAGTGCATAAGGTATCACTTGGCCCATAGCTGCACAGATGGCATGGTAGGGGAGCAGGCAATAGTAGTGGTGGGGGTTCTCTTGCCGATGCCATAGCAGAGTAGGGGAGCTGCTGTTCTACACTTTTAGCCCTCACACAAATGCCTATCTCACAGAACTTTTAAACTACAGTCATTGAGTCTACAAATGATGGTATTAACAGGTCATGCCAGATGACCAATAATTCAAGTCATACATATATTATTAAAAGTACGATGGACTACAAGATTACTCTGCAATTGTAAACCTTTTTCTTTATTCCTCTAGTTGCCATGTTGAAATTAACTTCTTACACAAAAACAGAATGGCTTTTACACAATTTCACCTCACTAACATGCTAATGCTGCTGCAATTACGATAGAATCCTGAAACAGTCTATTTTTAAACAAACAACTGAGGACAAATCATGTTAATACCTTTCACTAGCCGAATGAGTCCCATATGTATATGAGTTGTCAGTACTGGAAGACACACAATAAAACATCCCCCCTCTCGTATCCTCTTGCCCTACCGTGGCTGTGGTTCAAATGGCTCTGAGCACTATGGGACTCAACTGCTGAGGTCATAAGTCCCCTAGAACTTAGAACTACTTAAACCTAACTAACCTAAGGACAACACACACATCCATGCCCGAGGCAGGATTCGAACCTGCGACCGTAGCGGTCGCGCGGTTCCAGACTGTTGCGCCAGAACCGCTCGGCCACCAGCGGCCGGCACCGTGGCAGTGCTACTTACTATCTGCCCCTGAGGCATGTGGTCAACTTTGCTTAGCTCATGTCTGAATTCACCAAAGTTAATCAATATTAAACTCATCTTAAGATATTAGTGTCTCAGTAGGTACTTTAGTTTGTTACTGAGCAGAAAAACTGCAATATCAAGTATCTCTTAATGTTAGTTGACGATTTCCGATTTGTCTGTTAGTTGCTACATGCATATTATTATAAAATATGGCTGAGAACCAAGGGCTACATGAATACTTGATTCAACTGCATGTGGCCATGGGACATAATTTGTGATCACTGACTTAACAGCTGAGGCTGAGTCTGGCTTAAAACAGTGTAGGTTCCAGAGTGGATGTAGTTGAGTGTAAAATAAGTTATTTAGAAACTGAATTCACTTGTGGCTGTTCCTGTTCCCACAGCAAATCATTGGGCAGAGGAAGTCACCAGCATACAATTGAATGTAGAAATGAAGCACTTTATTACTATTGGCAACATACACAAATACAAGTGAGTACACGCAATAGATGTTCATGCCAGACTGGGTCAAAGATCATTAAATCGAGAATCAAAGTAGTTCTTTTCAAAGTTGATAACCACAGGTTCGATGTTGCTGTTTGCCAGAGAGGCCACCTCTCCTTCCCCCACCCCAACCTGGCAGTGTGGAGCATGGGGCAGACAGTGAGGTAGTGGAGCCAAGGTCAACGAGGCCATGTGGCAATTGGTTGGCATTGGGCATCATCTGTAGGAAGTGTGCCTGACCAGCTGTGTCTTGGTTGGCCCATGAGGGGCATGGGTAGACCATTTCTTGTAGTTTGGGCAGACATCAAGGGTTGACACAACATAGGTTCCATGCGATGCCAGAGGGCAGAGAGGGCATCTGGTGCTGGAGACAGGAATCAACTGATTCCATGTTGTGGCAGCAGTGCACATGGCAAGAGGCACATGGATAGTAAGGTGGTCGAGAGTGTCGATCGAGGTGGTGATACCATTTTCTTCCATATCAGGAGTAAGGTTGAGAGTGCAAGGAGTGTGACAAGATGCATGTAATCGTCATACATGTTGGGAGATGAACAGAGCACGAAAAGAGTGCCATCAAACGAGTACAAGAAGAGGTCATCGATCGACAGAGAAGAGGAATTGAAGTAGAAGTGTATGTTGCAGAAGGCAGCAGGCAGTGTGGAAAGCTCGAGACAAGCACTCGTGGCAATGTCAGAGGAAGTAATGTCAATTGGATTACCCTTAGCAGGGAGCCAGACAGTGAGGATTCCGAGGGGGCAGGAGCCAACTCGTCTGCTGGAGGAGATGCCAGGGCATCGTTGGGAGAGAGGTCATCATCAAGCATCCAAGCTGGCTTGAGTCTATTGATGGAGACGTTTGCAGCTTACCATGTAAGAGAATGTCAAAGGTGTGAGCAGATCTAGGGAACACTTTGTGGGAGCCTGAGTATGGCTGTTGGAGTGCAGACCACATGGTGTCATCGCAGAATGTTACATAGTGACGGTGCTCTAAGGTTTTATCAACAAATACATGTGGGGCAGTGTGAGCATGCAGGGTTGGGTTGTGGATGTGGGCAATTTGAGTGCAGACAGGCTCGACAAAAGTTGAAAGCTCAGAAGGGGACAGAGGCTCGGAGTCTTTGAAGAATTTAGCAGGCAAGATGAAGGGTTCACTGTAAAGTATGTTTGCCAGAGAAATCTGTAAGTCCTCTTTTAAATGACGTGCAAATCAGAACACAGGGGAGGGCCTTGAAACAGGAAGTAGAATGACAGATGACTGCTGCTTTAAGCTTGACCTGCCTATTACTCTGGGGATGGTAAGCCATAGTGCAGAATTTATTGGCAGTGTGCAAGTTGCACAACCTGATGAAAAGAATGGATTCGAGTTGTCACCCTGATCAGCAGTACTAGAAGTGGGACAAGTGAAGTTAGCAATCGAAGAGATGACAAGTGCATGAGTAACAGTATCTATGGGAATGTGTGTGAGAGGAATGGCCTTGGCCCACCTGGAGAGTCTGTCGATAATAGACAGAATATATATGGAACCCTCTGAGCAGGGGGGGGGGGGGGAAGGGTGAGGACCAGCAAGGTCGAGACGAATGTGTCGAAAACGTCCTTTGGGGATGTCGAAACGAGTCACAGGAGGGTAGGCGCATCATCCAACTTTACTTCACTGATGAGGGAGGCATGTGCATGTCCAGGTACAATAGTGCGACTTAACGCCCGTCGAAAGGAAACGTTCAGTAAAAAGGGGAGTGGTAGCCTTAAAACGTGGGTAGGCAAGATTGAGGATCAATGAGAAGACTTCGCCACGTAGGGGAGCAGGGACAAGGGGGCAGAGAGTATCTGCGAAGATGTCAAATGGTTCAAATGGCTCTAAGCACTAAGGGACTTAACATCTGAGGTCATCAGTCCCCTAGACTTAGAACTAATTAAACCTAACTAGCCTAAGGACAGCACACACATCCATGTCCGAGGCAGGATTCGAACCTGCGACCGTAGCAGCAACGCGGTTCCAGACTGAAGCGCCTAGAACCGCTCGGCCACAGCGCCCGGCGTGGAGGTGTCACAAAGCACCAGGCCCAAAGAGCCAGGTAGATGTCATGGCTCAGTAATCAATGAAGCAGTGTTGTCTCATAATAAGTGACCAATATCTGCATCACCCTGTTGGAGCCATGCCAGTTTGTCCAAGCCCAAGAGTGAAGAGATGATCGCTATGTGAGACATGTAGTCGGCCACGACGTCCAAAAGTGAAGAGATGGTGCAGACATGGGACACATAGTCAGTGGTGTACTGGCAAATGAGGTCCATATGATGAAACCACTGAGGCGGCAAGTTGATAGCAAGATAATGTATGGCATCTGTGAGTAGTTTGTGATCTGTGTAGATATTTCCTCGGAAAAGTGGCAGACTGCCCGTTACATTGCCAGCAGTCCTCTATCAAAGGCAGACCACTTACATTGTGAGATAGAGAGTTTCTTGGGAAAAAGTCGAAGGGATTGCGTCGAGTTGCCTACATGCTGTTGTATGACAGCGCCGATGAAGACTCGCTCGTGTCAGTGACAGCATTGGTCAGTGCAGTTTTAAGTGCATCGAAAGCGCGCTGAATGTCAACAGACCATAGTACTTCGTGGGTGCCGGAAGTGTTATTGCCTGTCAAGGTGTCGGTCAGACGGACTTGTAGGATGCAGTGTGAGGGATGTACTGCCAGAAAGAAATTGATAATTCCGTGGAAACAACAGAGGTTGAAAAGGTCTCAGGTAATGGCAAATCGCTGATAAACATGTTGCAGTCGGAATCAGGGAGAATATCGTCGGTGGACATGGTATGACCCAGGAAAGTGACACTGGCCACACATAAATGAGATTTATCATGGTTTATCTTGCTGCTGTTGTCGCCCAGTGTTTTGAGAACTCGAGATAAATGGAGCTCGTGCTCTTCAGCAGTGGGGAGTAGATGGGAGTAGATGAGAATATCATCAAGGTAAACATAACAGAAAGAGAGAGGGAGAAGATTGAGTCAATAAAACGTTGACACATCTTTGTGGCGTTTTTGTCTCAATAAGCCGGTATTCAAATAAGCTTAATAGAGTAATGACTGTTTTAGGTGTATTGTCACAATGAATAGGGATTCAGTAATAAGCCTTTTGGCAGTCAACAACAATGAAAAGCCGCAGACTGTGCAGAACCGAATAATTGTCAAGGATAAAAATGCTTTAAATGGCTCTGAACACTATGGGACTTAACTTCTGAGGTCATCAGTCCCCTAGAACTTAGAACTAGTTAAACCTAACTAACCTAAGGACATCACACACATCCACGCCCGAGGCAGGATTCGAACCTGCGACCGTAGCGGTCGCGCGGTTCCAGACTGTAGCGCCTAGAACCGCTCGGCCACTCCGGCCGGCTGTCAAGGATAGTCTGAGCATTAAGTCTGCGATGGTCTGCACACAACTGGAAACAACCATCTATTTTGGGCACAAGGTATATAGGCGACAACCAATTACTGTCCAAAGGATGCACAATTTCAGAGTCTGTATTGCGGCCTTAGCGTGACAGAGTTTGGTGGCATTGAGAAAGCAAGCGTTATACTGCACAGGGGAGCACTCAGCAGTAACTAGCCCAAGGCAGATGTCGTTAGTAATAGCGCCTATACCGGAGGGGGCACATTTGTAACGACACTGGATGATGAGGGTAAGATAGATGACACACTGTAAGTTTGACTGTCACTGACCTGAAGAGACTGCAGTGAAGGTGGAGACAGAGGAGGGTCAGGAGCAGGCAAAACCTCGGCAACATCATGTGGCTGCAATGCGGTGAAGTCAGAGGCCGTGCAGAGAGCAAGTGCCAAGTTGGCTGATGCTTCAGAAATCAGCAGATGCAAGTAGTTGTTGTCGGTGTGGAGGTCAGTGATCTATTGGCACTAAGTTATAGGCTGGGCCAGAAAGTTGACAAGAACCACTGTCAGACATGAGCACTCAGAGGTAAAGCAGACAAGTGCGACACACTGAATGGAGGTGGAAGGGGGTGAGGAGGCGAAGATGACCTTAGTGCAAGAGGCTGCAGCATGGTGAAGCGGAGTGGCTTATGGACGTCCAGCGAGAGGCTGAGATACTTGAGGAAGTCGATCCCAAATATGGGGCAGTTGACGTGAGTGGCTTGGACAGTCCAAGAAAATACTAGGTACGGTACGAGTTGGAGACGAAGGTCTGCTGACCCATGGACAGGTATTGCAGAATTGTTGGCTGCATGGAGGAACAGTGACACAGGAAGAAGACTTGAAGTAGTGCAAAATGGTAGGATGATGCTGGCATTGGCCCCTAGTTTCGATGAGGATGTGAAGAGTGCTGGTGGGATAAAAAACGCTGAGCCTGTACAGTATGTCAGACGATCAAGTAGAGGAGCTGCACCCTATAGTGTCGCTGTGAGTTGTGACACCTAGGTGTATTCTCTGGTTGAAGTTTGGGTATTCACTTGGTGGACGACAAGATCACGTGGAGTCGCTGAAAGTTACATTGCACTGGCCAGAGTGGTCGAGCGGTTCTAGGCGCTACAGTCTGGAACCGCGCGACCACTATGGTCGCAGGTTCGAATCCTGACTTGGGCATGGATGTGTGTGATGTCCTTAGGTTAGTTAGGTTTAAGTAGTTGTAAGTTATAGGGGACTGATGACCTCAGCAGTTAAGTCCCATAGTGCTCAGAGCCATTTTGAACCAGTTACATTGCACCAACATAATGGGTATGTGGTATTCAGCATCTGTTGTGCATCACCCAAGTTAGAAAAATGGGAGATGGGCACTGGTGGCGCAGGTAGTGTTGGAAATTGACCTCCAGTTGGCACTGGAGGTATCTGCTGGGAGTGGACACCACACTCATGACCTCTGCCTGCTGGGCTGCTGGTCATGGAGGCATCTGGACCGGTGCAGCAGGAGTGTTGCCGACCTTTAATCCATGGGGGGGGGGGGGAGGGGTGGCTATAAGAGAGGAGCTGGTGATGCCTGATAATAGTGCAGGCTTGATTGGCGAGATAGACTTTCTCTTCTGAAACAGCAGACTTGTGATACAGAAAATGTAATTGAAGATTGGATGGCAATTTTACCAGCCAAAAGGTCCACAGTGTGATGTTACATACCTCCTCAGATGCGGCCTGGGAGCAGAAATGGCACCACAATTGAGATGGAGTCCGATCCTGCAGCTGTACATCATGAATTATACAATGAATTCCTCAGTGGAAGGATGTGATAGGCATTCAGTAATGTGGGACCGAGCTGTAGCATATTTATGAGATGGCAGATCCAGCAGCAAGTCACTGATGAGGTCTGGTTCGTTGTGTAAGTGGCTAACTGGGCGTATGAAGTGTGCATCATCGCCCAGAATTCCGTGAATGTCCAACAGGTTATTGACCAAGGCAAACCACGTTTTGGGATTTCCATTCTGCAGGCGAAATATTTGAGGAAAACGTCCAACAGGCAGCTGTTGTGGCATCGCAGGAAGAGCCAAGAGGGAGTGTTGCGACAGTGATGGCAGTTTGGATCTAGGAAGTGGTACATCGCCTGAGGCCTGCATGGTGGCGGTTGGTGATAATCTGTCCACATGTGACAAATGATGCAGTTGTTGCGTATGAGCATGCCATTGTCACGAATGATGTGACCATGGTAGTGAATAGACGAATCGGAACATTGTCAGTAGGAGGAATGCATGAAAGTACATGTCCATGCATAGTGGAAGGGAGGAAGAAATCCACATTACGTATGTACATCTGCTGTGGTGGCCCTGGGAAAGGCGAAGACGTCTCTTCGGTGTAGCATGGAATCTAAGAATAGTGCTGTGTTGTAAAAGATGGCATGTTATCCTGTATACGGTTGCTGCCAAGGTGGCAGGGACCCAGAGAGGTTCAAATTCACATTCGCGGATGGTTGCAAGCTGGTACATACACACGAGTTCAGGATCAGTAAAGGCCAAATTGTAGGAGAGTCACCACCAAATACACTGTCTGTGCATTCATAGCGGAGTTCAGTTCACAAACTGTAGCCAGTCCATTGTGTAATTTTAGGCGTGAGGGTGTAAATGTGTCACATGAAGACACGATTGAATAGAAGACATCAGAGGTCATCAATGTGGCTGTTCTTATTCTCATGGCAAATCTTTGGGCTGCGGAAATTACCAACACAAAATCGAATTTAGAAATAAAGTACCTTTTAATGTTAACGACATGTACCAATACAAGGGACTGCACAGAGTGGGCGTTCATATCAGACTGGATCATATCATAAAATCAAGAATCAGTGTAGTTCTTCTCAAAGTCGATAACCACATTTTCGATGTTGGTGGTCACCACATACTAAAGAAACCAGGAAATATGAAAAGAACCTGGCTGAGATCAGAACTGTTATTAAAGATGAGTATGATAAGATTAGGGAAGAACGATATAATGTGAAAGAATTTAACTTGTAAATGTAAGAAGTAGGGCCTAAAGTACACACACTGATCAGCCAAAACATTATGACCATTTCCCACCACGACATTGGGTGCCGCATGGTTATGTAGAGGGCACGTGACGCAGTAACAAATTTAAGCAGAGCAAACAGGAATGGGGTATCACTTTAGCGAAGATATGGGCTGCAAATGGGAAATACAGTGAGATAAGCGGTTTTGACAAAGGGCAGATTATTATTACGCAGAGCCTGTGAACGAGTATCTCGAAAACGGTGAAGCTGGTCGAATGTTCATGTGCTACTGTCGTGAGCTTCTACGGAAAGAGGTAGGACAGTGAAACTATCACTAGGCGCTAAGTGGTTGGATGTCCATGACTCTTCACAGAATGTGGGGTTTGGAGGCTTGTCTGCTACATAAAGTAGGACAGGTGGTGATCTGTGTCGTCTCCGCCGAAAGACCACAATGCTGGTGCTTGCACAAGTGTTTCGTAACACATTGTTCGTCGTACATTGTTGAACATTGAGCTCCGCAGCAGACCATCCCTACGTGTTCACATGTTAACCCAACGCCATTGTCAGTTACGATTGCAGTGGGTGCGGGGCAATCGGGATTCGACCGTCGATCAATGGAAGCACGTCGGCTCTTCGGGTGAATCACATTTTTGCTTGCTTGGGACCTGTGGTAGTAATCGAAGACACGTGACAGCTGCGAACCACCTGCTGTGCTAAAGTAGTTTGAGGAGCATTATAGTGACATCACGTTGATGTCTTGGCGACCAAATCCACCTTATGCAAAACCTATCGAACCCATCTGGGTCGCTATCGGACGCCATCACTGCGTACGCAGGTCAGCGGCACATTTTTTACCCGAATTGCATGACCCGTGCGTAGACATGTAATGCTACAGTCCTCCATAAACTTACCAACAAACTGTTGGATCTCTGATACACAGAATCAGTGATGTATTTCGTTCCAAAGACAGAACAAACAAGTTATTATGCAGGTGGTCATAATATTCTTGCTCATCAATGTATAGATAAGGACCGCTGCATAGCAGCGAGCGATAAGTTGGAAATTTGAGTTGGTCAGGGGCCATGTTGGATGGACGAAGCAGTTGAGGCAGCTGCTCATGAGAAGTGGTATATTTGGGTTTGAGTCCCAGTTCAGCATTAATTTTCGACGTTCGCCATTGCAGCTGGAAGTCACGAATTGCTACCTGCTCCTTCCCTTTTTTCCCCATTATTCATAAACATAATAAAGTCACTACTAAACTGCATTTATTCAAAGAAATATGCGTTTGATAAACAAAATGAAATTTAAAATGGTTGAAACTGCTTCCGCATATTTACCGAGAGAGTGAGAGAGAGAGAGAGAGAGAGAGAGAGAGAGAGAGAGAGAGAGTTTATCTGTGTGTGGCAGGGCATGTGCGATGTCATCAGTAGATAGATGGCTAGTGGCAAAACCATAATATATTCATCAGTGACAAACTGCAGCTGTTAATCCTCTTGTATGATGCATGATCCACTTGGTTGGTCATATTATTCCTCCACTGTCTTCCTTTGGGTTCAATGCTCATCAGAAGGAACAGGCATTATATAGGATGAAGTTTGATTTGTATGACGGTAACATTGCAGACCACAGCACAGTTATTAAACCCAAGAACACAATTTTTTAATGCGTACGAAATTCACTTCATCTCCCAGATAGTGAAGTTATGTTCGTCCATCTGTTACAGGCATCACATTCGGAAAGTCACAGCCTGATAAATGTCTTCCAGTAGAAAACTGGTTAATTGTTTTTGTCATGACTGGTAATGTTTTAACGCACATAAAACCTCAATAAGTTGCAAATGAAAGATCTTATAAAACACTAGCTTTTGCAACTCATCCCACCGCAAACAATTTAATCCAGTAGACAACAGTCATTGTCACTTTCGTGAGCATTGTCATTTCAGTTTGCTGCCCTCCATAAGGCTCGTACCATTTAGTATTGTGTGACACTTTGCTTTCACAATGTCCACGTCAGTTTTACCTACTCTGTGTCATATTGGGAAAGTAAGTGTCGCACAGTATTATGCGAATTACTTATTCCGACTCAAATCCGACCCGCTAGTCACTGAATACACACAGAATCACAACCGCACTCACTCTCCCCGTTCGTCTCTCTGACTACCAATATGGTTCTCGCTCATAGTGTTCACATAGCACTTCTCTTTACACATTATATGCATCAGAGTTATTACAAGGATTATCGTAAAATTAAAATTACTGCATACTCCAAAAATGAAAATAAACTTTTTAACAGGAAATGTTATCATAATATAATAAAAATAATTATACTTTATACTATACAGTAAGATATCTGACCTAGCAAAGATATCTGTAGTGAAAAGATATATAAAGTGAAAAGAACAAAAAAATTGAAACTTCCAGGCTACCGTTAGAGCACTTTCCTGAGAAAGGCAAAGATGACGATTTCAGGTCTGAGTCCAGCACACAGTTTTAAACTACCAGGAAGTTTCATATCAGCACACATTCCGCCGCAGAGTGAATGTTTTATTCTGGAAACACCCCCAGGCTGTGGCTAAATCATACCGCCGCAGTATCCTCTCTTCCAGGAATGCTAGCCCTGAAAGTTTCGCAGAAGAGCTTCTGTGAAGTTTGGAAGGTAGGAGATGAGGTACTGGCGGAAGTAAAGTTGTGAGGACGGGTCCTGTGAGTCGTGCTTCTCACTTGGTAGAGCACTTGCTTGTGAAAGGCAAAGGTACCACGTTGGAGTCTCGGTCTGGCACAGAATATTAGTCTGCTAGGAAGTTTCACGTCAGTGCACACTCCGCTGCAGAGTAAAAGTTTAATTCTAATAATGAAAGTAAAACAAAAAGAGAAAAACAACTGCTCAAAATTAGCAATGTCTTCACAACCCACTGTAGCGGGACTTTGAATTTCGCCGCGCTACACTCGTTCCCTCAGATAAAAAATATCCCGTCGCAGCGGTATGAGCGTTCGACGACAGAGAAAATACTAAAATTGTAACTCTTTGTTTGTTTTCTATCCGTTTCTTGATTGTCTCTTGTTAGCCAAAGCTTAAGGCAGACGTGAACTGATGAAGACGTAAAAAAAAAAAAAAACTTATTAGCTAGTCTTGATCTGATTTTAATGTGTAGACATATTGTGGAAGTTGTTAAGAAATTTGGAGGATGGAAGTAGCACAGTAAATTAAATTGCGTACAGTATCAAGATGATTTTAATTGGTATAAATTAGTGATTCCTGGACGATTGCAAGATTTCGGAGCAGACTTTTCACGCAGAAATGAAGGAGATTTTTGAAGACCTGGATGCCGCACGAAAGAAGACAAGTTAACCTGGTAAAGGATGAACTCTTATCTACGCCACATCCCCCTGTCAGTTACATTTTGTTATTCTCTGTTTCTTTTCAATAATTTTTGTAGTGGAAATTGGTTTAACTTTTGCTCAAAAACGCCACAAGGACCACCCCAACAATAGCTTTTCCGAATCACGAAGTCCAATAGCTTTTCTGTAATACGAAGTCCGATTTGCTTTTCTTTCTTTCCCTTTTTTCACTGTCATTAACGATTTTAAAAAACCCATTTTCACTTACGATTTCTTCCCACATTTTCAACCTTTTTCTTTTTCTTTTCTTCTCTCTTTTCTTTTTTTATTAACCACTACATCTGGCGACCGTGACAGGACGCAATTTTCGGATGTCTCGTTTTTGAGCAGATTTGAAACTTTAATTTGTATTTTTTCCCAACAGAGAATAAACAAAAATCCTGAAGTTTAAAGGGTAACTAAAACACCAACTTTATTGTACCTAAGCAAATGATTATACAACAATATTGTAAAGAATTTTTGTAACTAATTCAATCTGTTTTTCTTTTCATGGCATATATTGATGCAAAACTGTTATTTTGACACCTTTTGGTGACTATCCGATGGAGATGTATTAAGAAAATCCATATTTTGACGAATACGATTTACGCAGAAGTGTTTGACCAGCCGCTGCAGGACAGAAAATTTAATGGTGAGTCACACAATTATGTTTCATTTAAGCATTCAATAGCCAACTGCAGAATCCATTTTTCCCTTTCCACATCCTGTAGTTTTCTTCTAGATTTTTCCAAAATTATCTATCTCTATTGTAGTTTGTGGGAATTATAGTATTGTTGTAGAATATTAAGATCGTGAATTTGACCGCCAAACAGTCATTTGTTACGAAAAATTTTGTCCGCCCTGCTGCATCTTTCTCAACCATTGTTTGCAATAGAGCAATCATTTACATTGACGAGAAAATATTTCATCCTAAATTTGAGTCAAATCTTTACTAATCAGACTGATATTATTCCCTTTTTGACTTACGATTATACATCCTATTACAATGGAACGCGGTAGAGATAGTTTCGGCAGATGAGTTAAGTGAAGTAGATTCATCTTTCAACCAACAAGAAAGTCCGCGTTTCCCTCCATGGACGAGTTCACAAATCAATGCAATGATTTTGCCTCAAACTCGCAACATTTGTGATAATACACAGATGGCGACTTTAAATGACGAAATGTGGAAAGGACGCGAGACTAGACCATCAGCGCCATTGTTAACATCAATGTCAGAACCGAATATGAGACAAATTCAGCAATGTGACACAAATCGGACACAGGAAACTGACAAACTGGACCGACTATTAGAGTTATTTGCAGACATGAAACGAGACGTTAGTCAGAACATTTACAAATTAAACCATACTATGACCGAAAATTTTGAACGAACGACAAAACAGATGACAGAATTAAATAACACCACTCAACACCTCTGCCAGCGATTTGAGACATTGTCCGACCGAGTCACTAAACAGGAAGAAACTTTGGTTACATTCACACATGAAACAAAAAACAATATCACCCGATGTGAGAATCAGTTAACTCAAATAGTTAATGTGCAGCAGGAAGTGAACACCCGTGTGGAAGAGTTAGCTCAGGCCCACACTTCAGCTAGCTCCACCCAAGAAAAGCTGACTGAAGAAGTGGGAGATATTACCCAACAATTCACAATGGTAGTTCTTGAACAAACCCACCTCAAAGAAACGATAGAAAAATTAGAAGACCGAGCGGACCTCGCGTCACTAAACAACGACACCAACATGGCCGAAAGAATTGTACATGAATGTAAATTATTGGTGCAAACGCATCGTCAGGGAACGACAGAACAGCTAAAACCATGGCTAATGACAAGACAGAACACCTATTGTGGAATCACCTATTTCCAATCAAAATTACAATGTGCCGCTTTCTTTTCCACCAAACGAGCAATATTACGATACGACACCTAGAGTAGCAAGTGACACAAACCACGTCAATAGAGTTATGCCAACCGGCATGGCCGATGACACGTTTGTAAGGCATGGGTATTTCCAGACATTTTCCAGTGAGGACAAGCACAAAGTCCACCCTATTGTGTTTATTAGATCATTTGACGGTGTTTTTCCACGTAGTTGGTCAGAAGTCGATAAAATCAGATACGTCACCAATCTCATGAGAGGACGAGCAGCTAAGTGGGGTGCCGCTATGAAGCGGCGGTGCCTTACGTTTGAAAAGTTCGAACAAGCCTTCTTGGACGAATTCTGGTCCGAGAATGAGCAACAGAGTCTAAGGAGAGAAGTGTGCAACCCCGAGGCCTATGACCCTAAAAAAGAGACATTAAGACAATACTTTGAGAGGTACCTATACAAGACACTGTACTGGCCCAAACCAGCCGACTTGCCAGCGATAATTGACACTTTAAAGAGCCAATTACCCTTTCCATGCCGAGACAGATTAATAGGAGTACCGGAGAATGACATTAAGACTTTTTTAAACTTCTTAGATCAAATGGACGTAGTTTACAGAGGCGATTCACGCCATTCAAATTTTACTCATATTAGTAACCAAAATCAGTACCCACCCCAAAGGAAACGTAGTGACGGTGGTTGGTGGAACCATCCGTCCGCGCCGCGACACAGTACGATGCCTGCGCGCGAAACATATTCAAATGGAAACGTGTATGACGGTAGGATCAACCGCAGAAATTCGTGGAATAATAATAACAACAATAATTATCACCCATATGAAAATGGTAACTACATGCAAAATGAAAATCACAGACAGTACAACAACAACAACAACAATAGGCGACGTGAGAATAACCGGTACAACCCGGGCTACTTTGACAGGAACATGACATATAACAGACATAATTACCAACAAAACAATAACAATCCCAACAATCACCGACAGAATATGTGGAACACACAAAATTCACGCATGACAAATCATAACCCTCCACAGAATCCGCCGCCGTTCCCCAGTACAGTTATGCACTCTCCGCCACGAAGTAGCAATAACAATTGCGGCGCGCCATCAGCTGACGCATGGGCGCCAACCGGCCGGAATGTAAACATAGTGGAGCTGGTCAATGAACCCGGCCAAACACAGCAGACGACGGAAAACAGTCGACGACCGAGCTAAGCACTCGTGCTTCGGTCGGGAGGTGTTGTAAGAGCGCAACGGCTGAGACGGTTTGTTTCCTCAGGTACGACGACAAAATGACAGCAGAACAGGAATTAACAAACATATCAGGTTGATGACCTTGTTATTTTGCGTTCACATCCCAAGTCTACAAAATTAAAACAACTGAACAGAAAATGGCAGCTATTATATTCAGGTCCTTTCAGAATAGCAAGCATACCTCACCCAGGTTGTTACTCCCTAGAATGCCCGTTATCTCACAAGCCGAAGGGGCTGCATCCCCACAGGCATTTGAAACCCTTTGTGCACTAAAACAACATAATATAATGATAACTAAGTTGAACATGAGCAAGTTGCTGTGAAAATGAGATCATAAATACTTGTACTGAATACACGAACATTAAGTTATACAGCCTAAGAACACAAACATTAATTTATGGAAATTATATACTGCAGTTACACTTGTACACATAATTATGAAGAGAATGTCAACCCAGGTGAGTACACTTACTGAATGAGAAAAGATATTCATATACGAATGAGGTCTTCGCAGGTTACATTGGTTGTTAATTATAAATTATAAGGTGAATCAACAACTAGTTAGTTATTTCAAGGCACTATAATGAGAGGAAATAATAGCTATTGAGATCAGTAATGACGTAGGTATGTAGCAGAATGAATGAGGACGTAAGAATGAATGATCAGTATGAATGAGTTAATATTTAGGTTAATATAGGACGGTAAGTTACTGTGAAGTAATTGATGGAGACAAGAGATTATTTGAGGAAGATGATACTGGAGTTTTATGAGAATGGAAGTACCAGATGGCCCCACGTATATGATATATTAATGTTTGATGAGGAATATGTTTAATATATATATATATATATATATATATATATATATATATATATATATATATATATATATATATAATGATGAATATGTGAGTAAGGAATGAGTGAGAATGTTTTGGTAATATTGTGCTACATAGAGAAGTGAGTAACAGTCTACATCTTTAAGATTACATAAGAATTTCAGTTTGAGAGAAAACATTTGTGATGAGTTAGAACACGTGAGTACAAGACGTTAAATGTGAATCTATTTACAGTGCCCTTGAAAATGAACGAATACAAGAAAAGCAGAGTGAACATAATGATGATTACAGCTGTGGAAATAAGTGTAATAAGAATGTAACTTGGAAACACATTAGCTTTAATTTGTTTCAGAAGTGTAACTTAGTAACCTTTCGCTAAGTTTTGTGAGGCCACTGTGTGGAAGAAAACATTTATAGTTCGTGTTCAGACAGGAGAATGATATTTTAAGGAACTTAAGTTGAAATATAGTTTTTACACAGCCCTCATGTGAATACATTTGTATAAAATTTTTTTTTACGAAAGTGAAATTTAGTGCCATGTTAGCCTTTATTATGCTTACACACAACAGAAAACCCTGAGGAAGCAAAAGGTAGGAGAGTTATTAAGGACGTTTTGCGATTCGTACAACACCTCCACTTAAGCGAACAGATGACGAAATTACATCCACATTGAAGACAACATATGACTTTTCAGGTAATGCAAGGTAAGTGCAAAGGAGCAGTGACCACCCGTGCAACCAACGTCAAACAACGGACACTGCGGAAGAGATATTATACTGTCAATTATAATACTATGTTCTTTATTTATGTTTTATAGAAAGAAATGATATATATACACCACATACATGATGTTTAACCTTCACTAAAGTAGAAGAAAGTTTATGGTTGAACTCTTGAGAGGAAATTTGGTACATTATTATATAATACACATTATGAGAGAGACAATCTCTGTGAGATATATTTTCCATTTGTATAGTCGGTATCCACAAGAAGTGGAGATATCGAGGAAGTACTGAGCAGCTATGTAATTTACTCATGCAAGGATTTGTTAATGTATAATACACTTAGTCATATGGACAGTCAGAACACAAACAGTGAATCTGTCATGATGTTACACTACACAGACTTGACGTAAGGACACTTACATTTACCCATGATTTGGTAAATTGTAAGCACCTCCTTTCACATACTCCTTGAAGGTGATGCAAACGTTATAATGTATTGTGTTCTCTTTTTATGTAGTACCTGTAGGATTTGGTAGTTTATTGGTAGTGAATAGTTTCTTCCAGTCTATCTTCCTTTCTTTCTCCACTATCCTACCACCTCATGCAGCCGGGTATTGTTTGTTTATGGAATGTAAGAATATATTGTGTGACAGTAAACTTTCAGGTATGAATAAAAAGACATGAATATTGATGGCATTACAAGCCTGGTCAATCACTAGCCAGCCAAGATATGGAATCAAAAGAAAGAAAGAAATAATAAATGAAGGAAAGCCCGTGCTTTAAACATTAAGTCTTATATCCATTGGCACGCCAAAACCTTAATAAAGAAAATCTAAATGACCATAAACCCCAATAAAAGAAAGTAGCCAATGGGACTTAGTATAATTTTTAGTGTAAACATATCACATGCATATTCTTGTAAATTTATATGTATTTGTGTATATGTTAAAACTTTGCATATTGTCAACATATTTTGAAATGTGACCACTAAATATAAGCTTTCTTAATTAACGATGTAAACATGCTGGGACACAGTGAACTTTGTTAAAATGTAAATATCGCAAAAAAGTGTTGCAAACTGTGAACGTTGTAAACGACGAATTTTGTGTTGGTTGTGAAACTTATGGTGCATAAACCAAATAACTGTTTGTAATAGATATAAACTGCAATTAACTTCGACTATAATGAGGATTTTCACACTGCAAATGAACGTTTGTTGGCAAGTGTAAACAACGCGGTGAAACACCTACCTTTGCGAACATCGACGCCGTTGTTCCTGGCCGGCCTTCAGATGCTTTGGAGACAATAAACTCAGCACCTGTCGTAGGCGATGTGGAGGCTAAAAACTACATCGACCATATATGCCCCGGGAACAATAGTCATGAAAACGCACAAGGACCTGGAGTGTTGTGTCGTAACAGAAGACATAGACATTGCTTCAGATCACGCACACGCTCAATCTTATGGTGTCACCGGACTTAACACGCCATTTATGCTGGAATAACAACTTGTAATGAACACTATGTGAAAGTGAATACTGTGCAAGATTGTCATAACACAGCGATTTTGAAACTGCCGCACGTGAAATTCAATGATGCTTTTGCGCATGCGCAAAGACTACGTGCTGCCAGAGATACATTGGGAACCCAACGCTGGAAGCGCACAACATTAACTGCGCTGGCGAGCAGCTTGTTCAAACAAACTGTATGTAAATATATATTAATTGTGTAAAAAGGATCAAAACTGTAACAATTGTATGTAGTATATAGATTTAGAAAGTAAGTATTGACAGAGATAATCCCTTATGAATGCACGTGGCCTTTCCTAAGAAAACATGTATAATTGACATTTAGGTATATCTATTCTATTGTTTGCTAGCCTGCCACGCTAAATGTTTTAGCGTGACAGCCGAGGGGGCGATGTAGAGGGACTTTGAATTTCGCCGCGCTACACTCGTTCCTTCAGATAAAAAATATCCCGTCGCAGTGGTATGAGCGCTCGACGGCAGAGAAAATACTAAAATTGTAACTCTTTTTTAGTTTTCTATCCGTTTCTTGACTGTCTCTTGTTAGCCAAAGCTTAAGGCAGACGTGAACTGATGAAGACGTAAAAAAAAAAAAAAACTTATTAGCTAGTCTTGATCTGATTTTAATGTGTAGACATATTGTGGAAGTTGTTAAGAAATTCGGAGGATGGAAGTAGCAAAGTAAATTAAATTGCATACAGTATCAAGATGATTTTAATTGGTATAAATTAGTGATTCCTGGACGATTGCAAGATTTTGGAGCAGACTTTTCACGCAGAAATGAAGGAGATTTTTGAAGACCTGGACGCCACACGAAAGAAGACAAGTTAACCTGGTAAAGGATGAACTCTTATCTACGCCACATCCCCCTGTCAGTTACATTTTGTTATTCTCTGTTTCTTTTCAATAATTTTTGTAGTGGAAATTGGTTTAACTTTTGCTCAAAAACGCCACAAGGACCATCCCAACAATAGCTTTTCTGAATCACGAAGTCCGATAGCTTTTCTGTAATACGAAGTCCGATTTGCTTTTCTTTCTTTCCCTTTTTTCACTGTCATTAACGATTTTAAAAAACCCATTTTCACTTACGATTTCTTCCTACATTTTCAACCTTTTTCTTTTTCTTTTCTTCTCTCTTTTCTTTTTTTATTAACCACTACACCACCTAAATTTAAAAGTGGTGACATCATCCTAGCATTCACTAGCATTCAAAACTTCTAGGTCCTTCCTTGGAGAGGAGAGAGAGAGAGAGAGAGAGAGAGAGAGAGAGAGAGGTGAGAGAGAGAGAGAGAGATAGAATTAAGAAAGTAAAAAAGGAAAGCCAGGTCACTCAGACCCCAGGATAAGAGGGACCCACTTGCAGTGAGGATGCAGATGGACAAAGATTATTGACCAAAGGAAAAAAACAAATGTGGATATCATGTTACTTTACATAAATATAATTGCAAAGTTTAGGAATATGCCTATGAGCTCTAAATACCAGAACGTACAATACATTATCACATTTGCGTTATACTAACCTGGCACGTGCAGTGTATCAATTTTTATTCCAGCTTTCTTGCTGATAATTCCAAAAACTGCAAAATTGAAGTATGCAAATAAAAGAGCTGATGATGTTGTAAACAGCGTTACATAAAGGGAGTCAACTGCTGGGTTTGAAATAAATGTTATCCTTGATGGAAACGAATAATGTACTGGATTGGTCAGGGATGTCACCTCAAAAGAGTGGTATACAGCCCAAAACAAAATCTGTAAATAAGACGTACAACAACTTATCCATATGGAACAGTGCTGACTTTACAAAAGTAATTGATTACAGATACACAGAAAGTACTAAGTGCTGTAAAATAATGCCTGCATTGTATGAGTAATAAAATTTTAGTGAACTCTATCAATTCCCTTTGTTATTAATAATAACCGAAGTAACTCTAGTTAGCACAATTTTTCATAGTCGGTGAATGATATAAACGAAGTTGGAATTCTACTTTTCTTACAAGGAACTCCTTGAGTGCGAGGTCGCAAAAGGCCAATGATACAGTATTTACGGCATTCGACGCCCGACATATTATCTACCACGCCACCACAACATTGGCTGCTAAGGGAACAGGCGGCCGAACTGTAGGTATCCATCGGTGAGCACAACACGAGACTACGAAGAGTAGTGGAACTGCTTAGTCGACGAGTAACTCACAACAGTGCTATAGTGCTAGTGTTGTTGATTCAAAGCAGGGCAATGGCAAATACAAACAAAGCAAACATTGCATTATATCTACAACAATGGCTGTAGAAGTTGACACTTCCTCAGAAAGGACCCAAGGAATTTTACGGAGTGAGAACGATGTGCCGGCAGGAGTGGTCGAGCCGTTCTAGACGCTACAGTCTGGAACCGCGCGACCGCTACGGTCGCAGGTTCGAATCCTGCCTCGGGCATGGATGTGTGTGATGTCCTTAGGTTGGTTAGGTTTGAGTAGTTCTAAGTTCTAGGGGACTGATGACCACAGCAGTTAAGTCCCATAGTGCTCAGAGCCATTTGAGAACGATGTGGAAGATGAAATATTAGCGTTTCTGCAAGATGAGTCAGTAGAATGTATGGTGCCGTATGCGCTCGATTGTGTGGACAATGTACATTGCGCGCGGCGTGGATTACAGTGATTTCAAGGGAAGCAGTGGATGTTTGTGTAATTGCAAACAGTGCTACAGAATTTCAAACAAAGCGTCAGCTTGATGATGCACAGCGGGACCGGCATAAAACAAACGTATCCCATCGTTCAGTCAGTAATTTGTTTTCAGTTACAATTGGGATTGAAGGGGAAATGCATATGAAAGGCTCCTTAGAAATTAGAGGTATGGAAAGAGTTGTATCACCATCAGCTAACATCAATGCCGTAACGCATTCGTATACAATTATGTGGACAGTTAATCTGGATAGTAGATTGGCTGGAATGTTATTTATTGTACTGCGAGAAGTTGGAGGTGATCTGATCCATACAATTCTTTCTCGTGTGCGTGATCTTGCCTGGGCAGTAGGAAATATTAACGTTACAGCAAAAACGAGTGGGAAAATGGGCTTGAGAGAACTACATGTGTAGTATGAGCACTGTTTTTGGCCAATAGCTGGCAAAATAGCTCTCTTTTTTTTTACTCCTGACCAGTGTACAATAATCGTACTCGTTTAGAGAAAACTATCCATCCTAAAATGTAGATGACATTGCAGTTGATACCGCCTGAAATCACTGGACTAATTCAGACCCTGGATATTTGATTTTTCCGTGCCTTAAAAACATATTATTGCACTGTCTGCAGATAAGCCTCAAAAGATAGCAAGTTTCACAATAAACACCACGGCAGACTGTTTCACATTCGGTTACTTACCATCACTTTCCACTATTTCTCATCACTCCATTAGATCAGTATGATTCTATATGAATTCTTAAAGAGTGGATACCTAGCTGAACATCCTGTGTGGTTTGTAACTTCCAAGGAGTTCGCCTTCGATCTTAATGGTGCGAACCTTCGTGATCACTGTGGTGCGACATTTTTCATTCAATGTTCATAATGCAAGTTAATGGTTTGTTTTGAACATTTCTTGAATGTCGAAGATGTCTATTTTGTAAGTGTAATACATACATCACATAGAAGGTCTATCTCTGTACCTCCCGTACACTCATTTTCTGTCGCCCTCCTGGTACACATAGTGAGTCATTAGTAGCTAACATTTCTCCTGTCGTAATTGTTATCACAACACTTTCGAATGCCCCATAATCTTTACTAAAGGTTAACGTGCGACTTCGCACGGGGCTCCTTGTTGGTGAATTTGTATATGGTCTACAGATTCAATGAATGGCCTGTGAAGGATTTAGTTGGATATTTTTGTTTGGGGAAGTAGTTCACTTCCGTGCTTCTTCAGTTTTTTCAGATTACTGTTTAGAGAGAATGCAGGTTTTTCCTTGAATTGTCATCAAACCATATATTGTGTCTGTTACAGTCAGTTATTGGAAACATTTTAGATGGAGGACAACAAACCTATCTAGTGAAACTGGGAAAGATGACAGCACAGTTTACAGCACAGCAGTGCTAAACATATATAATAAACGCTTATAAGGAAAAACTCCAGTGTAAAAACGTTTATTTTCGATAAACCTGAGGTCTTGTCAGCTCGAATAGTGAAGGTGCCAAAATACAGAGAAATAAACATTCCAAATTCGAATTAACTTGTATTAATAGTAGATTCAAATGCCATTTGCAGAAACAAATTGAAGATGATTGTAGAAAGCTTACCACATATGCAGGCAATAATCATAATGAATCCCTTTGCTATGATTTATCAAGGTCATGTGTTGACAGTGAAACTTGTTGCACAAACTTGAGAACAATCAGTGGGTCCAAGAATTATAACAACTTAGAAATTGTAGATATAAGATGCATGAGGAGCAGATTTCGTATGAATCATGAACTGTACATTGATCCCTCAGGGAAACAGTTATGGGCACAGGGGGTAATCTCTGCTGTACGACGAGTGCAGTTTCCAGGTAAGCACCACGTAGTTTACGAGCAAGTGTAGTGTAGTAGAAGTGGATAGTTCCTGTGAAATATTATGGGTGGAGGTTACACTCAACAACCGAGCTAGGTTAATAATTGGCTCCTTTTACCGACTCCCCGACTCAGCAGCATTAGTTGTAGAACAACTGAGAGAAAATTTGGAATACATTGCACATAAATTTTCTCAGCATATTATAGTCTTAGGTTTCAATTTACCAGATATAGACTGGGACACTCAGATGTTTAAGACGGATGGTAGGGACAGAGCATCGAGTGATATTATACTGAGTGCACTATCCGAAAATTACGAGACTTCCACAGAGATTATCTTACAACATGACGCACAGTTTAGCGCTACAGGACACGCATTTGAGAGATTAATTTTGTACTTAAGCCATTTATTTTTCAAGATTTTTGAATTACAAAGAAAGTTTTCCATGATACATTTCATTCCATTGCTGTAATCTGTAACTCCTGAGGGTATAATTACATTAATCCTCAGGGGGGTACACGCTTACTTTGTGTACCATGTGTTTGGCACGCACAAGGAGCCCTAGCTAATATGGTATTTGCTTATACAACTTTAAACATCGGTACCATATTTCTCTAACACAAATTACACAGCTATCTGATCATTTAACTGAGAGATAAACATTTTTTTTACTGCATCAGTGACACATGTTTACGTAATTACACAGGTGGATAACTTCACACTTACGAAATTGTATTTTGTCTGTACTTCGTGAAATGTTCATATTTTTTTCGGAACCATTGTGATACTATGAGAGCTTTGAATGATGTATTTGGTATGGGATCATGATTTTTGAAGTGCGTTTGAGGCGGATGACACTTTTGACATGAGCAGAGAATTTTTTTTTAGGTTTTGAAACTACTGGAGGAAGCTACGACGATTTTGAGAGTTGACTGAGGTGTTATGATGTTATTTTTACGACGACGATGTGTATTATGCTGCTGAGGTATGTTTATGGTCAAGAAGCTGATGCTATATGAGGAATTTGATTATGCTACGTGTTTCATATGATGAAATATTAAAGAAGCGTCGACGAATATATATATATGTGTAATAAGGTAAGGAGTAATGAGTAGCGGTTAGGAACTCTGCCTTGTGAAGACGTATGTTGGAAACCGAGAATCGTACTTTTAGAATTATGAAATGTGTGTAAATGCGTGAATGTATCACAATGACGGCGAAAATTTCTTGGACACTGCTATATCAATAAGATTTTGTTTCTACAGATTTGCAACGCCAATTCTTGACCTATGAAATTTTTATATGCGACTGTCGCTGTAGCGAAAACTGCTGTCGTAAATATTTCGTTAAGAAAGGTAAGTGACCTTGTGTTATGCGTTGTGGCGCGCAGCTGGGCCAGCCGCCCGGAGAAAAATCCATTAGGTGAAAAAAAAAAAGGGAGGCCATTATCCTCGCTATTGACGTTCCTTTGTAGAAAGCATCGCAAATGCGACACGCTCATTACTTGGAAACATATCGTACTTTCTGATATTTACTGAAATGCCTAATGAAATGACAAGAAATAGTTTGTCTACACACCTGATTATGACTACTGTCTTTCTAGATGAGATATTTTTTTTACTACTTATGAAATGCCACATGGCTATTGAACGATGTTCTTATGCTTTGCTTTGTACATAGTTGCTTATTTCATTTGATATCTAGTTTCTAGCTGCACTGCAGCATTGGTTAAAATAAAATTTTATAGATGTACTAATATAAATATTTTATGCCTACAGATCCAGTAAATAATTTTATGATCTATTCAAAAAAACGAAGGAGCATAAAAACATATTTCCCTTCACAGGAATTGCATATGGAATTTTCTTTTCAACTACTGAGTAATTTTTTGTAGAATTAGTTTTTGTGGTGCACCACTTTAATTACTTAGACATTAAGATGTGATTATACATTTCCCTTATCTGCATTGTTATCTTTAGTGTACTATTTTTTCTGCTTGAGCTATGTCATGTTTAGGTATAAGTTGCTGCTGTTTGCCAGGCATAGTGTTATTGAATTTGACTTTGTATTATTCTGTTAAGCCAGTTTTACTAATGATTTATTTTTATTGTTTGCTGCACATTGCCTTAGATTAGTTGTAATATTAGAATTGCTTTGCTAATTTCTTAATGCTGCTTGCTTCGCAAATTTGCGTTTTTTTTATTGCTGTTTATATTAATTGTTTTTTTTTTGTTGCGCATTGCCTCATATTAGTTGTAATGTTGAATTGCTTGGTAATTTAGATTTACTGTAGCTTGCTTTGCCAGCTTGAAATTTTTGTCATTGATGTTTGTGTTACTTGATTTGTTCTGCTGCATTGCCTCGTCCCTTAGTTTAGCATCTGAGCTCAGTAGATTTAAGTTAGCTTAAGAGGGGGTAGACTATATAAGAACCTAACTATGGAGAATATGGAAAGAATGCATTCAAAATTATATGAAAAAGATTTGGGCCAAATGAGTATTGTACAATGAGCCATATTTATTTTGAAATAAATACGGTTAGAATACAGAAAAGAGGTACAGATAGAACTTTTTGGGAATAATGATGAATGAAGGGAGATCTCCAAGAACAAAAAAAGGTTTTGTTCGCAAAATACTGCAGTACCAAAAGTTACACTGAAAACGAACCCTGTCCTTTCCATTGTGTTATCCCACTATGTGTTTGTATACCCTTGTGTATTTGTTTTCTTCCTGTCTTTGTGTAGTTTCATAGAATTTTTTTCTTCTAATACTCAGCTACATTCACTATGATGAGGAATACTGTTATCCTCAAATATAATTGGTATTAATAATATGTTATTTAACTTGTAAATATGCTTAGATATTATTTATTATGTTCTGTTTTAATGCTCATGTGTAAAGTTGATGTTTCAAAAGTTATTCTGATCTTTTATGTATGAACTTATGTCATAATTCCTGTAACATTGACGTATATGTCTATTTCTATTCTTTTGTAAAGCCTGTTTTACTACAAATGTTATCTGTATTGTTATGTTCTTTAATGATGTATTTTGTATCTTTGTAATTGTATTCACATGTTATAAAATTGTAATTGACAGCAGTTCATCAAATTAAGTAACTTGTAAGTATCATTTCACTGCACATGTTTCTGTTGGTCATACTATATGGACAATATGTGAGAAGTAGGGACTGATATCCCCTTTTAATAATTTTACAAGACTGTGCTTAACCTGACACACAATATTTTTAGCGCAACACAATCTGACTTTCAAAATTCCCTACAAAAGAATGGCCCTGACTAACATTAAACTATACCTTTCACAAATCACTTACCTCACAAAAATCTTCGCTGCTCAAGCTACTGCAATACAGCGAGCACCACTACTGCCAGCTAAATAAAAGATTCAAACTTAACGACAGATAGTTGCTTTTATCTTTATGTTGACAACAAGTTCTATGTCTGGTTCACAATGCAGGTAGAGAATAGTGACAGATGATGCCTTGCCGCTCCTTGACGTTCTCAGTCGCCGAAAAGAAAGTAGGTGCCTCATCCACAGTGTTTAATGAAATCCCACCCTCACAGATGGCCATCGGCTTGATATGAGGTGGCACCACCCATCGCAGAAACGTTTCATTCTGTAGACAGTTTCAGTTGCTGAAAACCTGCTGAAGGAACTGAGGAAATTACGGGAAGTATTCAAGGAAAACAGTTACAACAACTGAATATTCCAAAAGCCGTCTATTCGAAAACAAGTAAGCAGTAGGCCCCTGAGGCGGATACAAAGTAGCTTGTGTTCTAGCCGTTCTGTAATTTGTTAGGAGGAATAAGTAGCCAGCTCCTAACAAGAGATAAAATCGTTCGGTCTTCAGCCCTTGGAACGTATCCGTACCTGTATCTGTACAACTACACCCTAGGTAGCTGCGCTTCCATTGAGTCTGGTAAAAAAAGTGGTTCTCGAGAGTAGGCTATGGTATTTTAAATTATGTAATCAACACTAAAGTTATAATTCAAACAGTTTAATAATTGCATTTCGATGCTGAATAACCTATGGCTTATGGCCAGATCGAGTCTCATTTACTTAAATTATGCACGGTTAGTCGGTTACACTCACACTACACTCGGGTTATGTCCTACAATATGATTATCCGAGTGCAGTAACATAAGACAGAGTAACATAACACGGGCGTACTGATTTGCAGTAATTAATGTGTGGCAAGTAAATCATTAACAAAGATACTAATTACACTAATCTTTCAAATAGATAATCATCTTAAAACGAACACGCTGTGCGCAATAAGTATAATTTGGAAATAATACAGTGCGCAGTATGATCCAAGTGTCACAATAGATGATGATCATTATTGAAGATAAACAAAATTTATGAAATTAATTACCAGTTCACAGTCAATCATTAGAACGGTCACTCAATACATTGAATAAACTCCCATACAGAAATCTATATAACCTCTGGTACATTTTCTGATTTGTAATTTATATTACATCGTCTGCGGTACACTTCCAATATCCTTGGACATAGATCTTGTACTATCCACCGACTGGCTAAAATCGTTTCCACCATGCGTCATTTATAAATGCGCACTAATTAGAACTACACTCAACTATTGTTGTTTACTAACTTTTCACAGGTTACAATTAAATATTTGCGTGTCTGAGCAAATGAATAGTAAAGGCAGATTCTTACGAATGTGAAATTTTAGATGCAACCGTAATTTATATTGAATTTGTACTGATGTTAAGTTGGCTTAAACTTCAGTCAGTTTTCGAGATTTTTATGACATGTGCACGTATCTAAAATATTTGCATAAAGAAATAATACTTTCTGGGGGAAAAAAAAAACATAACAGATGGATGGAATCCACCTGCTTTGTTACGCCCTCCAGTAAAAGATTGACAACTCATGAGGCCTGTGAAAGATGACGTGGGTTTC
This sequence comes from Schistocerca nitens, assembly GCF_023898315.1. Classification (NCBI taxonomy): domain Eukaryota; kingdom Metazoa; phylum Arthropoda; class Insecta; order Orthoptera; family Acrididae; genus Schistocerca; species Schistocerca nitens. Next base: position 852,168,301 of record NC_064617.1, read on the forward strand.
AGTGAAAGATGATGTGGGTTTCAGAATGCCAGGGATATGTAAAGTACCGTGTAGGTGTGGACAGTTTTATGTGCGTGCTACTGAACAGCGCCGCGCAGGCAACGAGAAGTGCTTCTGCCCAGGGTATCCGGAGAAATCAGCAGTAGCAGAACGTGCTCTGGAAAACGGTCACCGAAATGCATTCGACAGGACATATATTATTAAGAGGACAAACGGTCCGGGAGTGCATTATAAAATAAACTATAGAGACAACAATTTCTGACAACACTTTCAATAAAGATGGCGACCTGCAGCGAACGCAGCTTGGGACCGAACCATAGGGAGAAGCAAACGCGTTTCTGCCATTGTGTGCGTGACGTCGGAATGGAATGCTTCACGCCCATGTTCGTTACGTCGGAGGCTGTGTGGTTTCGTGAATGTTGTGTTTTCCGCTTAGTTGCTTTTGTGTCGTGTGTTACTTGCAAGTGAAACTGTTTCGAGTGTGTGCAAGCTATCCCATGTTGTACTGTTGTTGGCTGTAATTCTCACAATCGCAACACTGAATGGGCGGAAGTAGTGCTTCGTGCTTTCCCTCTCGATGCCTGTCAGCAAAGGAAATGCTGTAAAAAAAGACGCTGTGAAAGTTGCAAATGCCAGAATATACTCTCGTCATTTCAAAGAAGCTGATTATACAGGGTGTTACAAAAAGGTACGGCCAAACTTTCAGGAAACATTCCTCACACACAAAGAAAGAAAAATGTTATGTGGACATGTGTCCGGAAACGCTTACTTTCCATGTTAGAGCTCATTTTATTACTTCTCTTCAAATCACATTAATCATGGAATGGAAAAATACAGCAACAGAACGTACCAGCGTGACTTCAAACACCTTGTTACAGTAAATGTTCAAAATGTCCTCCGTTAGCGAGGATACATGCATTCACCCTCCGTCGCATGGAATCCCTGATGCGCTGATGCAGCCCTGGAGAATGGCGTATTGTATCACAGCCGTCCACAATACGAGCACGAAGAGTCTGTACATTTGGTACCGGGGTTGCGTAGACAAGAGCTTTCAAATGCCCCCATAAATGAAAGTCAAGAGGGTTGAGGTCAGGAGAGCGTGGAGGCCATGGAATTGGTCCGCCTCTACCAATCCATCGGTTACCGAATCTTTTGTTGAGAAGCGTACGAACACTTCGACTGAAATGTGCAGGAGCTCCATCGTGCATGAACCACATGTTGTGTCGTACTTATAAAGGCACATGTTCTAGCAGCACAGGTAGAATATCCCGTATGAAATCATGATAACGTGCTCCATTGAGCGTAGGTGGAAGAACATGGGGCCCAATCAAGACATCACCAACAATGCCTGCCCAAATGTTCACAGAAAATCTGTGTTGACGACGTGATTGCACAACTGCGTGCGGATTCTCGTCAGCCCACACATGTTGATTGTGAAAATTTACAATTTGATCACGTTTGAATGAAGCCTCATCCGTTAAGAGAACATTTCCACTGAAATGAGGACTGGCACATTGTTGGATGAACCATTCGCAGCTGCTGATAGTGCCTGCACACGCTGTACATGGTACGGAAACAACTGGTTCTCCCGTAGCACTCTCCATACAGTGACGTGGTCAACGTTACCTTGTACAGCAGCAACTTCTCTGACGCTGACATTAGGGTTATCGCCAACTGCACGAAGAATTGCCTCGTCCATTGCAGGTGTCCTCGTCGTTCTAGGTCTTCCCCAGTCGCGAGTCATAGGCTGGAATGTTCCGTGCTCCCTAAGACGTCGATCAATTGCTTCGAACGTCTTCCTGTCGAGACACCTTCGTTCTGGAAATCTGTCTCGATACAAACGTACCGCGCCACGGCTATTGCCCCGTGCTAATCCATATATCAAATGGGCATCTACCAACTCCGCATTTGTAAACATTGTACTGACTGCAAAACCACGTTCTTGATTAACACTAACCTGTTGATGCTACTTACTGATGTGCTTGATGCTAGTACTGTAGAGCAATGAGTCGCATGTCAACACAAGCACCGAAGTCAACGTTACCTTCCTTCAACTGGGCCAACTGGCGGTGAATCGAGGAAGTACAGTACATACTGACGAAACTAAAATGAGCTCTAACATGGAAATTAAGCGTTTCCGGACACATGTCCACATAACATCTTTTCTTTATTTGTGTGTGAGGAATGTTTCCTGAAAGTTTGGCCGTACCTTTTTGTAACACCCTGTATAGAGATCTGCGATGGGAACTGCTAAATTTACCGCGGAAACGAGTGCTGAAGAGCGACGCATTTCCGTCGTATGATTCACCTTGTAGTATTAGCGCCAGTGCTAGCACATCACGTGTATCAGGAGAAGGGAAGGGACCTTTCATCATATGTGAGATCCATAGAAAAAGCAGAGGGACTTCGCAAAAGCTTTCGCCATGGAAGAAGAGCACTGATAAACGTACATTTACAGATTAAGTTGTTTCTGATGATTCAGAAAAGCCAGTTTAAGAATTACGTAGCGGCATTACAAAAGAGAAATGCTCGTATGAAAATCATGTGCATAAAATTGCAAGCATGTAACAAAGGTCTTCGAAGTCAGTTCAAATGGTGCAAAAGGCTCTAAGCACTATGGGACTTAACATCTGAGGTCATCAGTCCCCTAGACGTAGAACTACCTAAACCTACCTAACCTAAGGACATCACACACATCCATGCCTGAGGCAGGATTCAAACCTGCGACCGTTTTAGCAACGGGGTTCCGGACTGAAGCGCCTAGAACCGCTCGGTCACTGCGGCCAGCCGCAGTCAGTTGTCATCAACGAAACGACGTCTTCACAATGAAGGGAAAAAAAGAGAAAACTAAACTCTGCCATGAAGGCCCGACGCTACTGACCGGCCGCCGTGTTATCCTCAACCGACATGCATCACTGGATGCGGATATGGAGGGGCATGTGGTCAGCACACCGGTCTGCCGCTCGTGTGTCAGTTCACGAGACCGGAGCCGCTACTTCTGTCAAGTAGCTCCTCAATTGGTCTCACAGGGGCTGAGAGCACCCCACTTCCCAATAGCGCTCAGTAGAGCGGATGCTCACCCAACCAAGTGCTAGCCCAGAGCGACAGCGCTTAACTTCTGTGATTTGACGGGAACCGGTATTACCATTGCTGTCACAGTGAAGAAAGTAATAAAAAATGGACATGTGTCTCGTGAAATTAATCGAATACTGGCCAAAATATTTTCTTTCAGTCAAATCAGAAGTTAGTTACAGGTGTTTAAATGTGTTCTGTGCGTCAAAGAGCACATTATTTTGCAGTCAGGTTTCTTTGCAAAATTTTTAAACCGCAGTTTCAGTTGGCACCAGGCATTTTGAAGGATGTTCTCGTTTGATTAGCTAATTCAAATGATTTATACAAATAAGGCACTTGTATAATTCTTTGAATGAAAACATCAGTGTCCATCTGTTAGTTGAAGTTCCTCTAAAATTGTGATGAATATTACGAATATGTGAACATGTGATGAATATTATGAATGAAATTTACATAGGTCATATTTACTCGTTTTATCAGAGCCAATTTAGGAAATTGAAAGCTCATTTCGAACGTTTACCTTGACAGAAAACGGCAAAAACAGACTACTGTGCGCTATCTTTTGCATGTTACGACTCGATAGATGCTTGAATTAAAAAAAAAAAAAATAAATAAAAAAAAACAGCAGTGTATGTTTAAAATGTAGAGGTAACATTCTAGCAATAACAGAATACCAGTTAACGTTTCGTGATTTCAGTAGAAACTAAAAGATACCACAAATACATCGCATTAATGCCCGGCCCACACGTTATAGCGCTGTTTCTGTGGCGGACGCTGTTCCTTAGTGACGTCACGCCGTCAGCCAATAGCAGCACAGAACGCTTACTGCTCCACCTTATTTTCCTACGGACCTTGAAGCGTCGAGTGCGCAAGGAAAGGAAAACATTATCATACACTGAAGAGTCAAAGAAACTGGTACACCTGCCTAATATAGTGTAGGGCCCCTGCGAGCACGTGGAAGTGCGCAAAACGATGTGGTATGGACTCGACTAATGTCTAAAGTAGTGCTGGAGGGAACTGATACCATGAATCCTGCAGGGCTGTCCATAAATCCGTAAGAGTACGAGGGGGTGGAGATCAGCACGTTGCAAGGCATCCCAGACATGCATGTCTGGGGAGTTTGGTGGCCAGCGGAAGTGGTTAAACTCAGAAGAGTGTTCCTGGAGCCACTCTGTAGCAGTTATGGAATTGCCCAAGTCCGTCGGAATGCACAATGGACACGAATGGTTGCAGGTGATCAGACAGGATGCTTACGTACGTGTCACCTGTCAGACCCGTAACTAGACGTATGAGGGGTCCCATATCACTCGAACTGCACACGCCCCATGCCATTACAGAGCCGTCACCAGCTTGAACAGTCACATGCTGACACGCAGCGTCCATGGATTCATGAGGTTGTCTCCATACTAGTACACGTTCATCCTCTCGATACAATTTGAAAAGAGGCTTGTTCGACCAGGCAACATGTTTCCAATCATCAACAGTCCAATGTCGGTATTGACAGGTCCAGGCGAGGTGTAAAGTTTTGTGTCGTGCAGTCATCGAGAGTATACGAGTGGGCCTTCGGTTCCGAAAACCCATATCGTTGATGTTTCATTGAATGGTTCGCACGCTGAAATTTGCTGATCGCCCAGAATTGAAATCTGCAGCAATTTGTGGAAGGGGTTGCACTTCTGTCGCGTTGAACGGTTCCCTCCAGTCGTCGTTGGTCCCGGTCTTGCAGGATCTTATCCGGCTGCATCGACGTCGAAAATTTGATGTTTTACCGGATTCATGATATTCACGGTACACTCGCAAAATGGTCGTACGGGAAAATCCCTACTTCATCGCTACCTCGGAGATGCTGTGTCCCATCGCTCGTGCGCCGACTATAACACTACGTTCAGACTCACTTAAATCTAACATCTGCGCCAGACACTTGTCTTCTGTAGGCGTTGCCGACCGCATAGCCATATTCTGCCTGTTTACAGACCTCTGTATTTGAATACGTATGCCTATACCAGTTTCTTTCGTGCTTCAGTGTATACGGCAGTGCAGTGAGACCAGTGACGTTAAGGTCCATCGACACGCAATGGTAAGTTAGCGCATATGTCTACGCACAACGTATCTACGCAGACAGGTCGTTACGTGTGGAGAGGAGATTTTTGCACGGACATGAAATGTGCGCAAACCTTGAAGTTGGAAATTTGAGCAAAACTGCTCAAATCTGTGGACACCAACCGCATCTGTGCAGAGATATGGTAAGGTGTGGGCAGGAGATCGGTGCAGATCTGGATTGCCACTAGCGTTTCTTGGTTGAGTGTGGACAGAGTTTTAAAATGGCAGATACACGTCAGTGCTCCAGGGAGTTCGTTGCAGGATTCATTGAAATGTTTAAGAGTCACATGTGTTTGTGGAAAATTAAGAGCAAAGAAGGCAGCAGTCGAGCCAAGAAGGAAGTGGCGTGTAGTTCTTTAATAGAGAAAATACGAACGGTTGGCGTTACGGCATACAGAGAAACGGCAATAATAAAAAATAAATTCGTTGCGGACTGTTTACTACATAAAAGCTAAGCAAAGTGACGAGATCCTAATGTAATATGCGGTTCATAGCAAGAATGAATTAGAGGTAAACTGTAGAATTCACTACCCCAATATTAGAAGTGTGACTTCAAACAGACTGCGAATCCCTAACTAGTTTTCAGATTGGAGTTCTGTACTCTGGTGCAAACAGTTGTTACAGGTTGCTAGTAGACTTCAGGTATGGAATTTCGACTCAGATACAATATAAATTATAGCTCACTGGCCACACCTACAAATTCTTACAGCACACTGCGCTTCGAACTTGTCTAAAACTGTAAAAGTATTATCTGTATCTTGCCACAACCTTCACGATGGCGTAAATAGTTTCAAGTGAATTGGGTACGATTTCACTCAATGCCTTTTTCAAAATTGCAACTTTGTAACTTTTCTGTTGCCAGGAATTTGCACTCACGGTCAGCCGCTCACGTGGAGGAATTTCTCTCCTCATACAAGTATTTTTCCGTATTATACGGGGAGCTATGAGCATGAAATCCATCCACAAATAATTATGCTTGTCGTCTGGTTCGTCCTGCGTGTAGCAAAGTAAATTTATATGGAAGAACTGCCTTTGCTTGAGCAGCCACTGCCTAGACCATTTTGATCTGTCTTTCTATTTCTTGCACTTTGCTTTTTTCCTTGTGCTGGAGAATTGAACTTAAGTCGGGTGAGCATGCATTTGCAGCCATTTATTGCAAGTACAAATATTTGGAAAGATATCTGTGCAGATAGATCGTTTCGTGTGGACGGTCCTTTGCAGACGGCAGTGCGGCTATATAAGAATAGCAGGAGCAGACACACGAATGGCAGAAGAGCACTCGACCGAAAGCTCATGACCATTTTAACCACTTGATGCGGCTGAACTCTCGACAAAATTTTGTCTGTATATATCACTGTGAAAATACGCTTTTGCACATAACATACCTCTCTGGGGAGGAAACATGGTCTGCATTAAAACGCCTGAGGAAGCTCCCAATTAAGAAGGCTAATTTATTAAGCTCTATAGCCTTCCTACTATGCCACCATGATAGGAAAACGATCCCCTGACTTGCCGTCATCAGCCACCATAATCGACACTGTCGTGCTAACATCGGCCTGCTGTTACACTAGAAAGTAGCTGGATACAAATGGCAGTGAGCTTACGGCAGTCCGCCTACAGCTGACGAAGTGACTTTCAGCTTTAGATTGGCAATGTCCACGCAGTCACAGCTGCACAACAGATGTCATCGCAGACGAAACAACAGGAAACAGAAAGGGAACTTGAGCCAGCTTTCACAATAACAACATAGAGCAGAACGTAAAACAACAGAACTTACCGTTATCAGCATGATGGTGAGAAACATCGACGAGGGTGGCATATCGGCACCTAAAAGGGACTTAAATTTGCACCATTGCCACTGAGTATTCCTTTCACTGACATAACCAGTGATACTGGAAAAGTAGTTTGCGAGATTTCCAATGAAACCGCAGAAGAAATTCGTCGAGAAACAAGTCGCATTCTTACAAAATCCAAGCCAGCAGCGCCGAACATGACAAAAGCTGAACACAACGTCCTGTGCATGCACTGAAAAGAACCTCTCGTTGTAGTCTTGGTAGCTGACCGGGTGTAGGGAAGCAGCCTACTCACGCCTTATAAAATTCACATCAGTCTTTCCATTGTGTGCCAGCCAGTCCGCTGTAACATAAACAATTATTCCACCCACCGCCCCACACGGGGCAGTACAGCTGTCGTACTCGAACAAACCGACTGTGAAATGAAGATCCAGTTAGTGCTGAAGGAGGTGATATACCAAAAATTATCACGGGACCAAATATCCAGAGTAATGAGGAAGAAGCCGGAGCTTTTCAAGTGATCATCACCAGCAGAGGGCGGTATTGAAAATCGCCTCCTTCAGAAACCTAAACCACCTACGCGGTCTGTTCAAAAAATTCTGGAACTTTGTCCACAAAATTTTTCTGCGCTTACCTTTTACCTACTGTGCATTGTATCTTTCGAAATACTACTCTCCACAACCGACACACTGTTCCCAACGCTGTTTCCACTTACGGAAGCAGTCTCTATACGCGTCTCGTTGGACCGCGCGAAGCGCCGTCTGCGAATTTTCTTTTATCTCGCCTATCGTTGCAAATCTTCGTCCTTTCCACGGGGTTTTCAACTTTGGAAATAAAAAAATGTCCGCAGGGATCAGGTCTGGAGAGTACGGAGGATGAGGCATCACAGTGATTTCACGCACCAACAGGGATGCATTATCGTGGTGCGATAGCCGTGAATTGTCTCGCCACATTTCAGGCTGTTTCCTTCTCACACTTTGTCGCTACACGTCCAGGTAGTATCACCGATTAACAGTCTGTCGCTGTGGCACGGATTCACGATGAACTAATCCTTCAAGGTCAAAGAAAACTATCAGCACGGCTTTGGAATTTGACCTGACCTGACGAGCTTTCTTGGGCTTGGAGAACCTTTCCCGACCCACTGTGAAGATTGAACCTTGGTCTCAACATCATAACCGTAGACCCACGTCTCATCACCAGTCATGATTCTCTAAAGAAGCATCTAGCTCTCATTCGCGCGATCCAAAAGCTCTTCACAGATTGCGAAGCGAGGGGATTTCTGGTCTTGACTCTTGAGGCGTGGGATGAACTAGGCTGCAGCACGATGCATTTCAACACGCTGTGTCAGGATTTCATCACATGATCCAACTGAAATGTTACATTCTTCTGCACTCTCTCTGACAGTCAGTCTTCGATTGACACACACAGTTTTGTTGATGTTACTGACATGAGCACCGTCGCCAGATGTCGAAGGCCGCCCTGAACGAGGATCATCTTTAAATTCCGTCCGGCCATTTTTAAACCGTGTGAACCATTCGTAGCACCGCGTACGGCTTAAGCACCCATCACCGAAGGCTTCCTGCATCATTTGGTGCGTTTGTGTCAAGGTTTTCTTGAGTTTCACGCAAAAAATTTAATGCAGACGCGTTGCTCCTCTAATTCTCCATCTCGAAATTCACAAAATGTGCGACACAACGTTCTATGCAATACAGCACTGAACAATAACTAACAGACATAAAACAACAAAACTTTCGGCAGTTACACATTAAACACAGGCGTGTGCAGGATGCCAACCACATTTCGTTTCAACACACCATTGGCCCGAAATTACGAATGTTCCGGAATTTTTTCAACAGACCTCGTATGTCTGATGGCCTACCAAAACTTAATATGAAATCCTTACGACTCATCGCGGGCACCATTGAATCATCGACGAACTGGCTCGCGGATCATCTGGCCAACCTTCATATTCGGCACGCTGGTCCCTGCCGCGTCGGTACCAAACGGTTATTGCTGAGTAGTTGCTCTTCCATACAACATTTCATACGAGCAAACCAGTTGCGTCCCTACCTATGGTTATTCATACTTTAGGTACTTGAGCTGTGCCCGGCTCATTTTAAAAAGAATAGATCGATTTAGTTATAGAGTTGAGTCGCGCACGTCTGCTTTCATGCCCCGCAGCTAATTCGCTACAAGTAATAACCAGTAGCTGCAATGCTGCAGCCAGAAAGTCTATGCATTCACTAGAATTTCGAATTAAAGTACACAAAAATACAAAATAAAAGTCGGATGAATAATTTAATAACAGAAGTATTATACTAACGTCTGTAATTGACGTGGACGACAGAGTTATGATGAATAATGTTTATTCAAGAAGAGACATCTCAAATAAACACTCAGTTAAAATATAGACCGAAAATAACGCTTATCAAATGAAGTTCAAAAAATGGCTCTGAGCACTATGGGACTCAACTGCTGAGGTCATTAGTCCCCTGGAACTTAGAACTAGTTAAACCTAACTAACCTAAGGACATCTCAAACATCCATGCCCGAGGCAGGATTCGAACCTGCGACCGTAGCGGTCTTGCGGTTCCAGACTGCAGCGCCTTTAACCGCACGGCCACTTCGGCCGGCTCAAATGAAGTAAAGTCACGTTGGTAGCGTTACGAGAATGGTAGCAAAATCCCAAAACTAAATGGTCACCAAAGACACGCGAAAACTAAGTCCATTTCGTGATCACAGTACACGAAATATTCACCGGCTGTCTGTTCAGAGTACAACATAACGATTCACAAAGTATCACACATGATACAAAGAATGGTAACTCATACTCTGCCTCTCCCCAGTTCCGTGATGCAAGCGGAAGAAGAAAAAGTTCTACTCTGGAGCACATTCAGACCTCTCGAAATACAAAGCCTCTTCATAAGTTAAGGTACGGTAGCGATCATTTACATCCCAGAATCAAGCACCTATACGACTGAATCACGCACGTTGCCTCACCTAGGTCTACCTTCTCCAAGAACTCAACATGAAGTGCCCAGAATCGATCCCTTGGGCTCTTCACACGAAAAGTCCCAGTCTCCACTTGACTCCCGTAGTGTTCGGCTACTGTCTGCCATTCCCACCAAAAATACCTCGTTCTTACGACCTACAGACATGATCTGACTCATCTTGATCACTTTCCCACACGAAACTAATATTACGACATTATTTGAATACAAGAAATGTTATAAATATTTGGGCACACTCAGACCAGGCACAATGAATATAAATAAAGATTTGTCCACAAATAAATAAGCCAGAATTCTTGCGCAAGTGCGCACCCATTAAATGACTACAGATTGTCTATATATATTATTTAAACAATATTTTATGTCTTCTTGACAGAAACATATTCTGGTTCTCTTTTCAGTTGTGGTGTCCGTGACATATGCGACTGACCAGTTTTAAATTGGCATAGATTTTTAATAGCACTTGGAATCGGCATTTAAGTAAAGTTATTGCCAAAATTGTAAACTGTACATTAAATAAAAGCACTAGTATAACTAAATATGAGGTATTGATGCTGTGTAAATGTGGTGAGCATGAAGTTCTGACAAACACTGCAAAATGTAAAAGATATAAAAGACGTCGTAAATCAATATATTCAGGGATGATAGCTATAGTGCAATGCTATCATCTGAGATATCGTTTGTTGGAATCGCATGAAGCGATTAAAAGTTGTTAATTCAGAGGATCGTTGATTAAATGTTTGTTAACTGGGAAATATTAACTTCTTTTGTTATCGAGATACTGAAATGTTGTTGTGCCACTGGCTGTGCCTTATTTTTCTAACAAGGGAACCTCCCCATCGCACCCCCCTCAGATTTAGCTATAAGTTCGCACAGTGGATAGGCCTTGAAAAACTGAACTCAGATCAATCGAGAAAACAGGAAGAAGTTGTGTGGAACTATGAAAAAAATAAACAAAATATACAAACTGAGTAGTCCATGCGCAACATTAGCGTGATCAACTGCGGAACGAGAGGTCCTTGGTTCAAGTCTTCCCTTGAGTGAAAAGTTTACTTTTTTTATTTTCGCAAAGTTATGATCTGTCCGTTCGTTCATTGACGCCTCTGTTCACTGTAATAAGTTTAGTGTCTGTGTTTTGCGACCGCACCGCAAAACCGTGCGATTAGTAGACGAAAGGACATGCCTCTCCAATGGGAACCGAAAACATTTGATCGCAAGGTCCTAGGTCAACCGATTCCTCCACAGAAAAACACGTCTGATATATTCTATACGACACTGGTGACGGCGTGTGCGTCACATGACAGGAATATGTTGTCGACCCACTTAATTTCTACACTTGGCGAATGGGTAAAAAGATTATTCTCCCTTGCCCGATTTAGGTTTTCTTGTGGATGAGATAATCACTCCCAAAAAAGTGATGAAAACATAAGAGTTTGTCACATAAACTGCAACAAATGAATTCAACAGTTTCACAATCACACAGTTTTCCCTGTGCTCTGTCAAAACATGTGTTTTTAACGTTTTCAAGTTTTTCCGTGAGTAGACCGTCAAATCCTGCATATGTTCAAGCAAATCTGAACATGTCCTGGAATTTTGGAGAGCGAAGTTGATTATGTGTGAGTGCCTGAACTTTGATAATTGTCTGAAAATAAAATATTAAACTCTTCACTCGAGGGAAGAATTGAGCCAAGGACCTCTCATTTCGCAGCTACTCACGCTTACCACGGGACCACGGCGCTCCTGAGCTCCTGAGCTCAGACTGTTCTGAATGTTGCCTATCTTACACATGGACTACTCAGTTTGTATATTTTGCTTTTTTTTTCATAGTTCCACACAACTTCTTCCTGTTTTCTCGATTGATTTGTGTTCAGTTTTTCAAGGCCTATCCACTGTGCCAACTTATAACTAAATCTGAGGGGGGTGCGATGGGGAGGTTCCCTTGTAAGGTCGCAGATGTATTCAGATTCGCTTTAATATGTAACTGCGACGTATTGTCGAAATTCAGAGAGCTGCAACTTAACCATTTTTAAGACCGCCTGACACGTCGCCATCATTTGATGCATTATCTGTCGCACAAACGGCATGCAGGCGACAGCCGTCGAAATCCCCAGCATTGGAATTCACCCGCTTCTGGCGACGCTGCTCGTCTCTGCATGTGGCTGTCGAGAGACTGTGAACTAGCCAGGGGCGCACTGTGCCCTGGGCCCTCTAGCTTTCAGCTGTGCAAAAAATTCACCTCTAATCAATAGTAGGTCTAGGTGGACGAGTAACACGCCTACGTACATTTATCGTTACGCTGTGTCCACCATATCGAGAACTTTACCGACTTCATCAGCTACATTAAACATCCGAGCCTTGGAAAAGAGGATATAATGATGAGCTTTGATGAAGGCGTTACTCCTGTGCGTTCCCGTCAAAGACTCTATACATCTGATCTCTCAGTTCTTTGACAACACTGCTGTGGGTGGATTTAAGTCACTTCGTTGTCACTATTTTTTTGTGGTGGAGAACATTCTTGCTAGACAGACGGCGTCGCAATGGGAAGCACATTGGTTCCAGATAGTCATATTGTTTATGTACTTGGAGGACATTGTCTTGGAAACGGCTCCTGCAAAGCCTAGGTGCTTTTCTCGCTACATCGACGAGATATTTGTTGTCTGGCCTCATGGACGTCAGCAACTGGCAGAATTCTCGGACCACATCAGCGACATCCATGACAACATCATGTTCACGATGGAGGTACAGACAGATGGTGCCCTGTCAGTCTTTCACCTTCTTGACCTACCGAACAGCAAATGGGTGTCCCAGCCACACCTTTTACCAGAACCCACCTAAACAGACCTTTATATGCGCACTACAAGCTACTACCACCCATCACAAGCATGTTCTGTTCTGAGGATCCTGGTACATCGAGCAGAAGCCGATTCGGACATTGAAAAACTGCTGAAGGAACTGAGCCACTTACGGAAAGTATTGAAGGAAAACGGCTACTACAACCTACCGCCATCTTTCTCAATACACGTAAGCAGAAAGCCCCTGAGAAGCTACTGTGGCTCAATAACAGAAAAGATTAGACGGCTCATAGAGAGGTATACAATAGATTCGGTGTTGAGGCCTCCAGTAAAGATTCGACAACTTATGAGGCCCGTGAAGAACAATCAACGCCTCAGAATGCCTGGGGTATATAAAATACCAAATGGGTGTGAGCAGATTTGTGTCAGGCAGACTGCGTAGAAAACAAGAGGTGCCTTGAGAAATCAGCGGCAACAGAACATGATCTGGGAAACTGGTACCGAATTGAATTCGGCGAGACCTCTATCATTATCGGAATAATTGGTCTGGGATAAAACAGTGACAGAAGAATCGACGTAAAAATTTATGACAACACCTTCAACGAAAACAGCATTCTACAGAAAGCACAGATTGGTATCCAGCCACTGGAAGGTTGAAGTAGGCACAGTGAATGCACAACGAAAATATTACCATATACAGCGCTAGAGAGAGCACCAGTGGCATCACAGAGGACAGCCTGGCAAGTAAGGATGGCGACAGCAATTACACAACAATCGCTGCTTCGCAATGCCCAAGGAGCACTTGGCCAGAAACTTGTGGACAATTAACATATTTGGAAGCTTGAGAAAATTTTATGATTCTGATTTCACTTGTATAGTTCTATCACCCTCCTCCTCCCCCCCCCCCCCCCCCCCCTCCCATGAACCATGGACCTTGCCGTTGGTGGGGAGGCCTGCGTGCCTCAGCGACACAGATAGCCGTACCGTAGGTGCAACCACAACGGAGGGGTATCTGTTGAGACGCCAGACAAACGTGTGGTTCCTGAAGAGGGGCAGCAGCCTTTTCAGTAGCTGCAGGGGCAACAGTCTGGATGATTGACTGATCTGATCTTGTAACATTAACCAAAACGTCCTTGCTGTGGCGGTACTGTGAATGGCTGAAAGCAAGGGCATGCAGCTTTACTGTATGGTTAAATGATGATGGCGTCCTCTTGGATAAAATATGTAGGAGGTAAAGGAGTCCGCATTCGGATCTCCAGGCGGGGACTACTCAGGAGGACATAGTTATCAGGAGAAAGAAAACTGGCGTTCTACGGATCGGAGCGTGGAATGTCAGATCGCTTAATGGGGCAGATATGTTAGAAAATTTAGAAAGAGAAATGGGTAGGTTAAAGTTAGATATAGTGGGAATTAGTGAAGTTCTGTGGCAGGAGCAAAAATTGGAAGTATGTGGTAAGGTCTTATGGGACCAAACTGCTGAGGTTATCGGTCCCTAAGCTTACACACTACTTAATCTAACTTAAACTAACTGATGTTAAAGCTCTCGGCACAGGGACCGTGCTGTCGAACGTTAACGCTGAGCGTGTCAAGTTCAACGTGCTGCTGAACGCTCAGGAACGATGCGACTTGTGCACACGGTACGTAGGCCCCAACGTGGTATGCGCGATCGCAACGCACTCCAGCGACAGTTGAGGGATGTTTCTAGTTCGTAAATCACACAGTTTACTCAACGGGCGCGCGTCAAATTCCCACGTTAGCTCTATTAAAACGCACATTTCCTCCATCGTCCACGAAAAGGAAAGTACCATGTCCAATCAATAAGGACACAGGCTTATAAAAGTTCCATTACAAACAGTGCGTTACAAATTTGGAATACTTCTGCCGGCCGCGGTGGTCTCGCGGTTCTGGGCGCGCAGTCCGGAACCGTGGGACTGCTACGGTCGCAGGTTCGAATCCTGCCTCGGGCATGGATGTGTGTGATGTCCTTAGGTTAGTTAGGTTTAAGTAGTTCTAAGTTCTAGGGGACTGATAACCACAGCAGTTGAGTCCCATAGTGCTCAGAGCCATTCGAGGAATACTTCTGCGCATAAGATAAACATTATTTCCTCATTCCTACATTTTAGTAAGGCCCCAAGGTCAGTCTTACTTGATCACTGTTCCTATCCAGTAGCAGAATCTTTGCAACATGTGAATTACGAAGCGTAAAAGAAAAAGGAGCAAAATATCTTTATACAAGTAGCGTAAGCTGTCCTGCTATTAAGCCAATCGAACAAAGCCACCCCCAAAAAAGGTGAACTTATATTTACATAACATCAAATATTATAGTATATACTTATATTAAACTAATAATAAAGTATCAGAACCTAATAAAAACGCGAATGTTAGGGAAAAAATTGGAAATATCAAGATGCGAACCACCGCCCCACCAATTAATTCTAATGAGGACAGTGACGCTACTCATTACGCTAAACCAACATCACGCCTCGGGCATCTAATCATTTATATTACCCGTTGCTGAAAACCTTATTCGTAGATATGTTACTAATTGAAATTTAATTATAACAAATTGTACCAAGGGCAATGCGTTTTGGGTGGCTCTTCAGTGTGTCGCTGCCTTCAAATAGCCTACTCTCATAATACTGAAGTTACAATAATATTTTTGCCACCAATATGATGTTTCTCATTATTTTATTGGAACGAATCACACAGTTAACAACGGGTTTTCCAGTGATTCTCAATTTGCTGGTGCTCATAAACGGCATATGTACATACAGGCTTAGAATGAATGCCACCGAGCGAGGTGGCGCAGTGGTTAGACACTGGACTCGCATTCGGGAGGACGACGGTTCAATCCCGCGTCCGGCCATCCTGATTTAGGTTTTCCGTGATTTCCCTAAAATCACTCCAGGCAAATGCCGGGATGGTTCCTCTGAAAGGGCACGGCCGACTTCCTTCCCCATCCTTCCCTAATCCGATGAGACCGATGACCACGCTGTCTGGTCTCCTTCCCCAAAACCAACCAACCAACCAATGAATGCCAATATGGCGCCTCACAACTCTGTACCGAAGGGAGACGGCGTGCTTCTGACGTAGGTGGCGTTGTCCCATCTCTTTGGTCAACGCTCAAACGCACGCTCAGAATCTCTGACATGCCAGATATTGCTCTGCACATTCGGAAAGACTCCCGAGCGTGCTATTCCACGCTATGACGTCAGAAACTCGGCACGCTCAACGCTCAACGTTCGGATTCACGGCCCGTGTGCCGACGGCTTAAGGACGAAACACACATCCATGCCCGTGGGAGGACTCGAACCTCCGACGGGGCAAGCCGCGCGGGTGGCAGGAGCAACAAGGCTTCTGGTCAAGTGAATGTTGGTGATGATGACGTCCCATACTCCGAGGAGCGTAGGGAACGATGCGGGAGACCCGCACCGCCGACTAGGCAAGGTCATAGCGGAGGTGGTTTGCCATTGCCCTCCCCGACCGTAATGGGGATGAATGATGATGATGATGATGAAGACAGCACAACAACACCCAGCCATCTCGAGGCAGGGAAAATCCATGACCCCGCCGGGAATCAAACTTGGGACCCCGTGCGCAGGAAGCGACAAAGCTACCGCAAGACCACAGGGCTATAAATAAAGAATCAAATAAGGGTAACGCAGGCGTACGTTTAATAATGAATAAAAAAGATGTTGTTGTTGTTGTTGTGGTCTTCAGTCCTGAGACTGGTTTGATGCAGCTCTCCATGCTACTCTATCCTGTGCAAGCTTCTTCATCTCCCAGTACCTACTGAATCTGCTTAGTGTATTGATCTCTTGGTCTCCCTCTACGATTTTTACCCTCCACGCTGCCCTCCAATGCTAAATTTGTGATCCATTGATGCCTCAAAACATGTCCTACCAACCGATCCCTTCTTCTAGTCAAGTTGTGCCACAAACTTCTCTCCTCCCCAATCCTATTCAATACCTCCTCATTAGTTACGTGATCTACCCACCTTATCTTCAGCATTCTTCTGTAGCACCACATTTCGAAAGCTTCTATTCTCTTCTTGTCCAAACTGGTTATAGTCCACTTCCATACATGGCTACACTCCATACAAATACTTTCAGAAACGACTTCCTGACACTTAAATCTATACTCGATGTTAACAAATTTCTCTTCTTCAGAAACGATTTCCTTGCCATTGCCAGTCTACATTTTATATCCTCTCTACTTCGACCATCATCAGTTATTTTACTCCCTAAATAGCAAAACTCCTTTACTACTTTAAGTGTCTCATTTCCTAATCTAATCCCCTCAGCATCACCCGATTTAATTTGACTACATTCCATTATCCTCGTTTTGCTTTTGTTGATGTTCATCTTATATCCTCCTTTCAAGACACTGTCCATTCCGTTCAACTGCTCTTCCAAGTCCTTTGCTGTCTCTGACAGAATTACAATGTCATGGGCGAACCTCAAAGTTTTTACTTCTTCTCCATGAATTTTAATACCTACTCCGAATTTTTCTTTTGTTTCCTTTACTGCTTGCTCAATATACAGATTGAATAACATCGGGGAGAGGCTACAACCCTGTCTCACTCCTTTCCCAACCACTGCTTCCCTTTCATGCCCCTCGACTCTTATAACTGCCATCTGGTTTCTGTACAAATTGTAAATAGCCTTTCGCTCCCTGTATTTCACCCCTGCCACCTTCAGAATTTGAAAGAGAGTATTCCAGTTAACGTTGTCAAAAGCTTTCTCTAAGTCTACAAATGCTAGAAACGTAGGTTTGCCTTTTCTTAATCTTTCTTCTAAGGTAAGTCGTAAGGTTAGTATTGCCTCACGTGTTCCAACATTTCTACGGAATCCAAACTGATCTTCCCCGAGGTCCGCTTCTACCAGTTTTTCCATTCGTCTGTAAAGAATTCGCGTTAGTATTTTGCAGCTGTGACTTATTAAACTGATAGTTCGGTAATTTTCACATCTGTCAACACCTGCTTTCTTTGGTATTGGAATTATTATATTCTTCTTGAAGTCTGTGGGTATTTCGCCTGTCTCATACATCTTGCTCACCAGATGGTAGAGTTTTGTCATGACTGGCTCTCCCAAGGCCATCAGTAGTTCTAATGGAATGTTGTCTACTCCCGGGGCCTTGTTTCGACTCAGGTCTTTCAGTGCTCTGTCAAACTCTTCACGCAGTATCTTATCTCCCATTTCATCTTCATCTACATCCTCTTCCATTTCCATAATATTGTCCTCAAGTACATCGCCCTTGTATAAACCCTCTATTTACTCCTTCCACCTTTCTGCCTTCCCTTCTTTGCTTAGAACTGGGTTGCCATCTGAGCTCTTGATATTCATACAAGTGGTTCTCTTCTCTCCAAAGGTCTCTTTAATTTTCCTGTAGGCAGTATCTATCTTACCCCTAGTGAGGCAAGCCTCTACATCCTTACATTTGTCCTCTGGCCATCCCTGTTTATCCGTTTTGCACTTTCTGTCGATCTCATTTTTGAGACGTTTGTATTCCCTTTTGCCTGCTTCATTTACTTCATTTTTATATTTTCTCCTTTCATCAATTAAATTTAATATTTCTTCTGTTACCCAAGGATTTCTATTAGCCCTCGTCTTTTTACCTACTTGATCCTCTGCTGCCTTCACTACTTCATCCCTCAGAGCTACCCATTCTTCTTCTACTGTATTTCTTTCCGCCATTCCTGTCAATTGTTCCCTTATGCTCTCCCTGAAACTCTCTACAACCTCTGGTTCTTTCAGTTTATCCAGGTCCCATCTCCTTAAATTCCCACCTTTTTGCAGTTTCTTCAGTTCCAATCTGCAGTTCATAACCAATAGATTGTGGTCAGAATCCACATCTGCCCCTGGAAATGTCTTACAATTTAAAACCTGGTTCCTAAATCTCTGTCTTACCATTATATAATCTATCTGATACCTATTAGTATCTCCAGGATTCTTCCAGGTATACAACCTTCTTTTATGATTCTTGAACCAAGTGTTAGCTATGATTAAGTTATGCTCTGTGCAAAATTCCACAAGGCGGCTTCCTCTTTCATTTCTTCCCCCCAATCCATATTCACCTACTATGTTTCCTTGTCTCCCTTTTCCTACTGACGAATTCCAGTCACCCATGACTATTAAATTTTCGTCTCCCTTCACTACCTGAATAATTTCATTTATCTCGTCATACATTTCATCAATTTCTTCATCATCTGCAGAGCTAGTTGGCATATAAACTTGTACTACTGTAGTAGGCATGGGCTTTGTGTCTATCTTGGCCACAAAAAAGATAGGAGCGCGGATAAGCTACTACGAACAGCATAATGAGTGCATGATTCTAGCCAATGTAGACACGAAGCCCATGCCTACCACAGTAGTACAAGTTTATATGGCAACTAGCTCCACAGATGATGAAGATATTGAAGAACTGTATGGTGAGGTAAAAGAAATTATTCAGATAGTTAAGGGAGACGAAAATTTAATAGTCATATGGGACTGGAATTCGATAGTAGGAAAAGGAAGAGAGGGAAAAGTAGAAGGTGATTATGGACTGGGGGTAAGGAATGAAAGAGGTGCCGCCTGGTAGAATTCTGCACAGAGCATAACTTAATCATAGCTAACACTTGTTTTAAGAATCATGAAAGAAGGTTGAATGCGTGGAAGAGGGCTGGAGACACTGGAAGGGTTCAGAATGATTATGTAATGGTAACACAGAGATTTAGGAACCAGGTATTAAATTTTAAGACATTTCCAGGGGCAACTGTGGTCTCTGACCACAATTTGTTGGTTATAAAGTGTAGATTAAAACTGAAGAATCTGAAAAAATGTAGAATTTTAAGGAGGTAGGACCTGGATAAACTGAAAGAACCAGAGATTGTAGAGAGTTTCAGAGAGAGCGTTAGGGAACGATGAGCAAGAACAAGGGAAAGAAATACAATAGAAGAAGAATGGGTAGGTTTGAGAGACGAAATAGTGAAGGCAGCAGACGATCAAGTAGATCAAAAGACGAGGGCTAGTAGAAATCCTTGGGTAACAGAAAAGATATTGAGTTTCATTGACGAAAGGAGAAAATATAAAAATTCAGTAAATGCAGCAGGCGAAAAGGAGTACAAACGTCTCAAAAATGAGATCGACAGGAAGTACAAAATGGCTAAGCAGGACGGCTAGAGGACAAATGTAAGTATGTAGAGGCGTATATCACTATGGGTAAGATGGGTACTGCCTACAGGAAAATTAAAGAGACATTTGGAGAAAAGAGAACCATCTGTATGAATATCAGGAGCTCAGATGGAAAACCAGTCCTAAGGAAAGAAGGGAAAGCAGAAATGTGGAAGGAGTATTTTGAGGGTCTATACAAGGGCGATTTACAATGAAAATGCAAGAGGACGTAGATGAAATGGGAGATATGATACTGCGTGAAGAATTTGAGAGAGCACTGGGAGTAGACAACATTCCATTAGAACTACTGCTAGCCTAGGGAGAGTCAGCCATGACCAAATTCTACCACCTGGTGAACAAGATACATGAGATAGGCGAAATACCCTCAGTCTCCAAGAAGAATGTAGTAATTCCAATCCCAAAGAAAGCAGTTGTTGACAGGTGTGAACATTACCGAACTATCAGTTTAATAAATCAGGGCTGCAAAATGCTAAGGTAGATTAAGGAAAGGTAGACCTACATTTCTAGCATTTGTAGACTTAGAGAAAGCTTTTGTCAATGTTGACTGGAATAATCTCTTCAAATTCTGAAGGTGGCAGGGGTAAAATACAGGGAGGGAAAGCCTATTTACAATTTGTACAGGAGCCAGATGGCAGTTATGAGTCGAGTGGCACGCAAGGGAAGCAGTGGTTGAGAAGGGAGTGAGACAGGGCTGAGGCCTATCCTCGATGTTATTCAACCTGTATATTGAGCAAGCAGTAAAGGAAACAAAAGAAAAAATTGGAGCAGGAATTAGAATCCATGGAGAAGAAATAAAAACTTTGAGGTTTGCTGTGGCGTGGTAATTCTGTCAGAGACAGCAAAGGACCTGGAAGGGCAGCTGAACGGAATGGACAGTGCCTTGAAAGGAGGATATAAAATGAGCATCAACATAAGCAAAACAAGGAAAAATAAAATGGCTCTGAGCACTATGGGACTCAACTGCTGAGGTCATCAGTCCCCTAGAACTTAGAACTACTTAAACCTAACTAATCTAAGGACATCACACACATCCACGCCCGAGGCAGGATTAGAACCTGCGACCGTAGCGGTCACGCGGTTCCAGATTGAAGCGCCTAGAACTGCTCGGCCACACCGGCCGGCAAAACGAGGATAAATGAATGTAGTTGAATTAAATCAGGTGATGCTGAGGGAATTAGATTAGGAAATGAGACACAATAGTACATGAGTTTTGCTATTTGTGGAGCAAAATAAGTGATTACGGATGAAGTAGAGAGGATATAAAATGTAGATTGGCTATGGAAGGAAAGCACTTCTGAAGAAGAGAAATGTGTTAACATCGAGTATAGATTTAGGTGTCAGGAAGTCTTTTCTGAAAGTATTTGTGCGGAGTGTAGCCATGTATGGTAGTGAAATATGGGCGATAAACAGTTTGGACAAGAAGAGAATAGAAGCTTTCGAAATATGGTGCTACAGAAGAATGCTGACGATTAGATGGGTATATCACGTAACTAATGAGGAGGTACTGAATAGAATTGGGGAGAAGAGGAATTTGTGGCACAACTTGACTAGACGAAGGGATCAGTTGGTAGGAAACGTTCTGAGGCATCAAGGGATCATCAGTTTACTACTGGAGGGAAGCGTGCAGGGTAAAAATCGTAGAGGGAGATTAAAAGATGAATACAGTGAGCAGATTCAGAAGGACTTAGGTTGCAGTAGTTATTCGGAGATGAAGAGGCTTGCACTGGATAGAGTAGCATAGAGAGCTGCATCAAACCAGTATCTGAACTAAAGACCACATCAACAACAGTTCTAGCATCACAAGAATTAAGAAATTCCTATTGTAGAACGATCTTTAGAGATAAGGAGGCACTGCTTTAAAAGCCAGAGCTGATGTATTTGCATTCAATGAGGATATACGAGGGTAAGTCAATTATTATCCGCAAAGTAGTTATAAAATTTTATTGTAATCAAATAGGAAACTTATAAGGACATCATTTTTCGACATAGTCTCCTTGCGTTTCAATACACTTGGTTCATCGTTGTACAAGCGTCCTGACGCCCTCATAAAAGAAGGTTCTCGGTTGAGATGCGAGCCAGGACTGCACCACTTCTTTCACTGCTTCGTCCGAGGCAAATCGACGGCCACTTAACGCCTGTTTGAGCTGACCAAACAAGTATAGTCAGAAGGGGTAAGATCGGAACTATGTGGAGGATGATCCAGCACTTCAAATTTGAGTTTCTGGAGCGTTTCAGCAGTGTGGGCAGCAGTATGCGGACGGGCATTGTCGTGCAACAGCACAACACCTTTTGGCAGCAATCCTCGGCGATTGCTTTGCATTGCAGGCTTTAGCCTGGTAGTGAGGATCTCACTGTAACGTACACTGTTTATTGTTGTGCCCCTTTCCCCATAATGTCCCAGTACTGGACTTTATGCGTCCCAAAAAACCGTTAGTATCAGTTTTCCTGCGGACGGTTGGGTCTTGAACTTCTTCTTGCACGGCGAAATTGGATGTTTCCATTCCATACTCTGCCGTTTACTCTCCGGCACATAATGATGGATCCATGTTTCCTCACCAGTAACGATCCTGTCTAAGAAGTTGTTGCCATAGCGATCCAAATGTTTTTTTGCAGTTGTCCAAGCGCGTTTGTTTATGCAACTGTGTGAGTTGTTTTGGGACCCATCTTGCACAATATTCATGAAACCGAAGTTTGTTGTGGATGATTTCGTAGGCAGAGCCGTGACTAATTTTCAGACGATGTGCCACTTCGTCAATAGTTAATCGTCTGTCTAAGAGAATCATTTCACGTGAACGCTCAATGGTTTCTTCATTTGTCGAGGTAAACGGTCGTCCGGCTCCTTCATCGTGCGTAACACTTGTGCGACCATTTCGGAATTTTTCAATCCATTCGTAGACACTCCGTTGTGGCAAAACACTGTTCCCGTACTGTACCGAAAGTCTTGGATGAATTTCGGCCACTAATACGCCTTCCGACCACAAAAAACCGGTCACTGAACATTGCTCTTCTTTGGTGCAAATAGACAGCGGAGCAGCTATGATTAACAGCACGGCCGCGATAACGAAAGTAGCCTAGCAGCTTGAAAATTGCAAAGATATAACAACAAATAAACAAAGCATGCGTCATCAACGTAAATCGACGGTACTGCCAAAGTAAACAAAAATATAACTAAATTGCGGATAATAATTGACTTACCCTCGTAAAGTTTGAAAAGTCTGCAGTAGAACTATCAGGGAGAAATAGTAAACTCAAAAATTAGTCAGTATATGTATGTATTAATTACAGAATGAATGTTCCAAGACAATCTTCAGCAACTTAATCCATCTGCTAGAGGAAATAAATACGGTAAAGAATGGGGTTGTGAGAGTAGAAGTATTTCGAGTATAGTGTAAATACTTTGGTAGACATACACTTCGCTGTTCGTCCCCATAGAGTAAATATCTCTGGAGTGAGCATTCACATGCGCAGAACAGATTTTGTGTTGTCAACATACAATGCCGGCCTGGTCACGTGTTCTCGGGACGTCGTGTGTTTGTCCTTATAGCTCCCTGTATATTTAGAATGTCACTACATCCCTAATACAGACGGATTCTTTTCGTACGTGTCGCGGATTATTTATATATGCTGCGCAGGCATTTTAACAGTATCCATTTGATACCGGGAATAAACCAGCTACGTAACTTTTAAGGGCAAGTGATATTGCATTCTGCTTTTTTTCGATAGGTGTCACAATTCAGATGCACTCGATTTTTGGTAGTTTTCGGTATGATACGGCACTTAATAGTATTACAGAGCCTAACGTACATTTTTGCAGTGATAGTCTTACAAAACGACAGTACGCTAGTACTTTTACAAGTGTCCGAAAAACACCGAATTTGCCGTACATTAGCGATTATATCCCTGCTAATTCGTCTTTTTTTTCTGCTATTTCTGCGTATTTATTTTCTCGTTTTTGCGACCTAAAGCACAATTTTTCTACTGGTGACACATTGAAGTATTTATTTAACGTATTTTACGTACTTGCTCCCAGTTTATTAAATAAATATTTCTCAGTGAAAGAAAGTAGCAAATATGGTAAGCACAAGTTATATATACGAACCTGACAAATTTCGTTTTACAGGTGGTTTTCGTGTGGGTACTTTGGGTAGTAGGTGCTGTGGAAAATTAAAAATAGTTGGTATAGCATCTACCTTCAGCCACACACGTCCAAATTTTTCTCTGTCTAAACATTCCTCTTCAAAGTGTTTTGAACATACTTTGAAATATTTTGTGGGGACAAAATTACTCCTCCTCATTTTCTGGAGCCACATCTTTACTCGTTGTTCATCCTTCGAGAAACTAAAATATAAATACACATAATCATTCTTCATCTCCTAGACACACTTAACATGGTCTCCTACTGTAACTTTATAGTAAACAAAAATGTTTTGACACACATATTATACGAAGACAGTTACAGACTCACAATCTATCGAATTTAATTGTCTCCCGTCTTTCAAATCTATATACATAATCGACAAGTCACTGATAAATGCATGGAGGATAGTACTTGCTGAAACAACTAACCATTCCCTTTCCTGTTCCACTAGCAAATTTACGAAAGGAAGCGATTGTTTGTAAGCTTTTGTACGAGCCGTAATATCTATTATATAGTCATAAAATCGTAGAAAAATAGGTCTACAGATTCAAGCCTTAATTATAAAGCGTCTAGAAATTTTTAAACATATACATTGTCCCTTACTATTACGATAACTACACTCCTGGAAATGGAAAAAAAGAACACATTGACACCGGTGTGTCAGACCCACCATACTTGCTCCGGACACTGCGAGAGGGCTGTACAAGCAATGATCACACGCACGGCACAGCGGACACACCAGGAACCGCGGTGTTGGCCGTCGAATGGCGCTAGCTGCGCAGCATTTGTGCACCGCCGCCGTCAGTGTCAGCCAGTTTGCCGTGGCATACGGAGCTCCATCGCAGTCTTTAACACTGGTAGCATGCCGCGACAGCGTGGGCGTGAACCGTATGTGCAGTTGACGGACTTTGAGCGAGGGCGTATAGTGGGCATGCGGGAGGCCGGGTGGACGTACCGCCGAATTGCTCAACACGTGGGGCGTGAGGTCTCCACAGTACATCGATGTTGTCGCCAGCGGTTGGCGGAAGGTGCACGTGCCCGTCGACCTGGGACCGGACCGCAGCGACGCACGGATGCACGCCAAGACCGTAGGATCCTACACAGTGCCGTAGGGGACCGCACCGCCACTTCCCAGCAAATTAGGGACACTGCTGCTCCTGGGGTATCGGCGAGGACCATTCGCAACCGTCTCCATGAAGCTGGGCTACGGTCCCGCACACCGTTAGGCCGTCTTCCGCTCACGCCCCAACATCGTGCAGCCCGCCTCCAGTGGTGTCGCGACAGGCGTGAATGGAGGGACGAATGGAGACGTGTCGTCTTCAGCGATGAGAGTCGCTTCTGCCTTGGTGCCAATGATGGTCGTATGCGTGTTTGGCGCCGTGCAGGTGAGCGCCACAATCAGGACTGCATACGACCGAGGCACACAGGGCCAACACCCGGCATCATGGTGTGGGGAGCGATCTCCTACACTGGCCGTACACCACTGGTGATCGTCGAAGGGACACTGAATAGTGCACGGTACATCCAAACCGTCATCGAACCCATCGTTCTACCATTCCTAGACCGGCACGGGAACTTGCTGTTCCAACAGGACAATGCACGTCCGCATGTATCCCGTGCCACCCAACGTGCTCTAGAAGGTGTACTTCAACTACCCTGGCCAGCAAGATCTCCGGATCTGTCCCCCATTGAGCATGTTTGGGACTGGATGAAGCGTCGTCTCACGCGGTCTGCACGTCCAGCACGAACGCTGGTCCAACTGAGGCGCCAGGTGGAAATGGCATGGCAAGCCGTTCCACAGGACTACATCCAGCATCTCTACGATCGTCTCCATGGGAGAATAGCAGCCTGCATTGCTGCGAAAGGTGGATATACACTGTACTAGTGCCGACATTGTGCATGCTCTGTTGCCTGTGTCTATGTGCCTGTGGTTCTGTCAGTGTGATCATGTGATGTATCTGACCCCAGGAATGTGTCAATAAAGTTTCCCCTTCCTGGGACAATGAATTCACGGTGTTCTTATTTCAATTTCCAGGAGTGTATAATTAGAGCTACATGGTATGTATCCATGAAAAGTTACTATCTCTCCTTTCACATATTTTTCTTTCCATCCGTAGCAACAATAGTAATTACCACCGCTATTACACTATCAACAAACTGTGAAAACACAACAAAAACTCTTGATATTATAAACTTCAAAATCTGCAGAAAGCACACACGCACAGCGAAGTCCCGAAAACACGTGACAATTCTGGTTTAATGTTAACAACATTCGCAGGACGCAATGCTCAATCCAGAGATATTTACTCTATGTTCGTCCCAAGCATAGGGTATAAATATCTACATATATTCCACATATATTTACACTCTATGGTCCCAAACAGATAAGCCAGTCTTGCTCTGGTATTAGACACATTTACTTGTTGTACAGTGTGCGAGTTAACGTTGTGCGTACATTTACCAAGCCATACAGAAATCTGGTTCTAGTTTAGTATTTGTATGTGCTCGTTATTTACTGTGGCTAACGTAGCCAAAAGGTAATAATGTGCCACAAATTGATGACACTGAGAAGAAAAATGAACACTGAAACGTAAAAAATTCATCGAGACTCAACAATACTTATAGTAACAATGTTAAGACGATTCAGCAGTTCATGCATCACGATGCAGCCAAACACAGTGAAAATAGCGACTCTAACTTCCAAGTAACTTGAAATTGTGAAGGACATATATTTTCTCAAAGTTAGGGATTTTCCATACTGGTGATAAACATTCTGCCTGTCGCTTGGAGTGCCTCAACCGCGGTGCGAAGCAAAATGGAAATCCCACAATACTTACCCCAGCAAACAACATTATAGTTTCGTGTGTTGTTCAAGTGGTGAAATGCAATTTGTACTGACAATTAACACGTTTGGATCTCATAAATTGATTTTAATGTCGGACATTATTATAAGCACACTAGTGCAAAATCGGTACCACATCTGTAATCAAAATTATTAAAAAGGGTCTGTGAACAACAAGATCAACGTGTTCAGCAAATGATAAACAATGAACAAATCGGTGATACGCGCCAGCGCCATCTGATTATTGGCGCCACATAGACGCTACTGTTAACGAATCGGAGTTGACAGACACAACATTAGATCATATCTATCTCAACCTTGTGGCGGTACCTATTAAAACAGGACAACTTTCGA
This sequence comes from Schistocerca nitens, assembly GCF_023898315.1. NCBI lineage: Eukaryota > Metazoa > Arthropoda > Insecta > Orthoptera > Acrididae > Schistocerca > Schistocerca nitens. The sequence goes on from NC_064617.1 coordinate 852,195,575, forward strand.
CAAAAATGACCTTAATTCATAGGTAGAAACTGTAGACAAGGTCTATCACTTGCTTCGGCGCGAAAAAGTGTGGGCAGCGTTGCAGTCCCTAGATGACGCCACCATTACGGCAACTTCTGCCATTAAAGAGGAATACTTACTTAACTTTGGACTTTGCAACACAGCAAGAATGCGTGCAAACAATAAATTGCAGAGAAATAAAACAAGAACCTGTCCTACACATGAAGATGCCGCTGTTTTTCAATTCCACCACTCCGGGCCCTGTAACGGTAAAAAAACGGTACATGAAGCAAAGCTAGCTAGTGCAATGGTACCACAACTTCCTAGGCGCACAGGCCATAAAGTGCTTCTCACACCCACGTAAACGGCGCGGCAGGCCACAAGAAAGATTGCAAGCGCGCACCGGTCAACGTATGCTACACCGCTGGCGATGCCGATAATAAATCAGAACCACCTCCCCACTAGATGTCAAATCAAGCTGCATTTCCTTTACAAGAGACTACTGTTAAACAACAAGGAACATCGTGTCTGGCCTGACAACTGTACGTACATATCAAACAATTGCCTTGGAAACATGAAAGATCAAAAAATCGCTGTGACTGAAATTTGAAACGTCTGCCATCCTACTCAGAAGCCAAATACATTTGGGGGGGGGGGGGGAGGAGGTACAGATCTGCTCATAAAAGTAAGGAACATTTGCAATTATGAGTGTAGTGGGATTACACACTACTGGCCATTAAAATTGCTACACCACGAAGATGACGTGCTACTGACGCGAAATTTAACTGACAGGAAGAAGATGCTGTGATATGCAAATGATTAGCTTTTCAGAGTATTCACACAAGGTTGGCGCCCGTGGCGACACCTACAACGTGCTGACACGAGGAAAGCTTCCAACCGATTTCTCATACACAAACAGCAGTTGACCGGCGTTGCCTGGTGAAACGTTGTTGTGATGCCTCGTGTAAGGAGAAGGAATGCGGACCATCACATTTCCGACTTTGATAAAGGTCGGATTGTAGCCTATCGCGATTGCGGTTTATCGTATCGCGCCATTGCTGGTCGCGTTGGTCTAGATCCAACGACTGTTAGCAGAATATGCAATCGGTGGGTTCAGGAGGGTAATACGGAACGCTGTGCTGGATCCCAACGGCCTCGTATCACTAGCAGTCGAGATGACAGGCATCTTATCCGCATGGCTGTAACGGATCGTGCAGTCACGTCTCGATCCCTGAGTCACCAGATGGGGACGTCTGCAAGACAACAACCATCTGCACGAACAGTTCGACGACGTTTGCAGCAGCATGGACTATCAGCTCGGAGACCATGGCTGCGGTTACCCTTGACGCTGCATCACAGACAGGAGCGCCTGCGATAGTGTACTCGACGACGAACCTGGGTGCACGAATGGCAGAACGTCATTGTTTCGGATGAATCCAGGTTCTGTTTACAGCATCATGATGGTCGCATCCGTGTTTGGCGACATCGTGGTGAACGCACATTGGAAGCGTGTATTCGTCATCGCCATACTGGCGTATCACCTGGCGTGATGGTATGGGGTGCCATAGGTTACACGTCTCGGTCACCTCTTGTTCGCACTGACGGCACTTTGAACAGTGGTCGTTACATTTCAGATGTGTTACGACCCGTGGCTCTACCCTTCTTCGATCCCTGCAAAACCCTACATTTCAGCGGGATAATACACGACTGTATGTTGCAGGTCCTGTACGGGCCTTTCTGGATACAGAAAATATTCGACTGCTGCCCTGGCCAGCACATTCTCCAGATCTCTCACCAACTGAAAACGTCTGGTCAATGGTGGCCGAGCAACTGGCTCGTCACAATACGCCAGTCACTACTCTTGATGAACTGTGGTATCGTGTTGAAGCTGCATGGGCAGCTGTACCTGTACACGCCATCCAAGCTCTGTTTGACTCAATGCCCAGGTGTATCAAGGCCGTTATTACGGCTAGAGGTGGTTGTTCTGCATACTAATTTCTCAGAATGTATGCACCCAAATTGCGTGAAAATGTAATCACATATCAGTTTTAGTATAATATATTTGTCCAATGAATACCCGTTTATGATCTGCATTTCTTCTTAGTGTAGCATTTTTAATGGCCAGTAGAGTACATTTTCGACACGTACAAGGAGCGATCAAAAAGATTCCGTTTGAGGGTGTTGGTGCAGCTTATTGCAACGTAGCACATGGCATTATAAGCACCAACATGAAGGCAAGTGATTATAGTACGATCCACGAACGATGGCGGTTCGCGCAAGTCGAGGGACGGTCGGGGATTGCATAGTGCCGGTTCCGAGCGACAGTTGCAGTACGATCATACATGTGCTTTGTACTTAATAGAAGCGTATATCCTGAAAAGTACGTATCTCACTTGCTTGAGTAGAATTTGTCGCTACCACCATCAGCAATGACAGCTTGCAACAAGTGGAATAAAAATTTAGTAAATAACTCGCTAGGCTCGCGTTTAATGCTCGCATTGGGAACAACTTTCACAGCAGAGTGCTTAATACAGGCATTGGCTACGACATTCATAGCGGAGTGCTCAGAACATTACTGAACGCTCATTGACTGTCGGAGAATAGGTGACGTAGATATGCAGAATAAGGCTAAGCTCGGCCGCCATCGTTTGTGACTTCAACTGCAGTATGACATTCATATGTTTCCAAAGTGCGTGCAGTAAATTCGGAAACACGATCTGTGGAGACGATATTACCAAATGCATGCAAACAGTACCAAGGTACTGTTATTCTTTTCTCGGATGCCGAAGGACAAACACCGGTAGACACCCATCGGAGAATGAAGAATATGTATGGGGCAGCATGTCTATCGAAAACCACCGTTTTGGAATGGTGCACCAAGTTCTGTGCTGGTCGCGATTTGCCACAAGATGCCGGTCGATCTGAGTTTTGCACAATAGCTACTCCAACTCAAATGGGAGACACACCAGCACCCACCATATAATCCTGATTTCTCCCCTGCAATTATCATACCTATGGTCCCTTAAAAAAGGCCGTGAAGGGTTGACGTTTCCTGTAGGATGAGGATGTACATCAGGCAGTTTCGGATTCTTGATGAAACCCGACACGGAGTTTTGTCAAATGGGTATCTTTAATCTGATGTATAGGTGGGATGACGTCCCACTGCTCATGGCGGTTTTGCCTAATTGGCATACTGATTCTGGACTGTACGTTATTTGAAGCGAAACTTTTTGATCACTCTTTACACTACAAGGGAGCACCGTGTAAAAACGAGAAAGAAAAATACATGGGGTCATTTGTAGCATTGCAAACCTAGTAGAAGCACTTCGTTTCATGATGTGAAATCAAGGCGATAAGCAGTATCTAAAAATCGGCAGCTGTAGCGTAGCGTAAGTGTAGCTCAGCGGCAAAGTCAGTGGTCTAGCAGACAATTGCCCAGTGATAAGGTATGGCTCACATCTAGCTTAGTGCAATCTTCTTTGCGTTACTGTGTTAAATTGTTTAATCGCAAAATTAATAGAACGAACAGTTGGTGATTCTTAATAAGATATTTTCCGCCCTCAAAAGGAAATAGCATGTGGCTTCTTTACCACATAATATCTTGTCCAAAAGCCGTCGACTTCAATGACTGTCTGCAATCTGTGAGGAAGGCTGCTCCCAGGCTGTTAGACTGATATTCCAAAGATCACCACTGGCTCTTGGCGCGAGGTTAGGCTACTTTTCTCATATGGTCCGTTTCGCTCTGCCCTGCATTTTCAGTAGGATTTATGTCTAGTGCAGAAGGAGGCCAATGGAGAAGGCAAATCTCATTCTGTTGTGCAAACCATTCCTCCACCAACGCTGAGACGTATGTAGGAGACTAGCCCTGCTAGGAACGGATTACTCCCTCAGAATACAGTGATCGCATTGATGGCACCATAATATTACTCACAACAACGGTGCACTGGGCAGCATCAAGTCGACCATCTATCCTGTGAAGCATTCCAAGTGTACAGGAACACATTCAGCTCCATACTGCCGCTGCCAGATGACTAATGGATGTATCTGGAGTCGCAATGGACCCCATGCGACCTGTACCCACTACTGGACCACTATTTGCTGAGGAGAATACTGATTTATTTGAATATAACACTTTCTGCCAGTCTCAGTTGATACTGTTCTCAGAAAAGACTAATTGGTGAAGTTGATGATAATCACGGAGCCTCTCCTTAATGACCACACGATTGCTAAGTAGTCAGGCCTTCCGACGCCAGTAACAAACTGTGTCTACAGGCCTGGGTAATGCAGTAGAATGTTTCAACTGCACCGTGCTTAAAAAAGGATTTTTCCATGATATGTTGACAAGTTCATTATCCTGGTCAAGTGTCCAGCTGACGACAAAGTCTACTTACCAAGCGCTTACTGGGTTCTCCAGTACCTAAAAAACGTTTTATATATCGTTGTGCAGTGTACTCAGGAACACCACACGTGTTTCGTCCTCAAACGCCGCCATACTCCCTCCCTCCACAAGTGCAATGACGTGGTCACAAACAGCCTGCTGACCATGAGGCATTGCGCATGAAAAATGTGACTCGTTTGAAAGCAGTGTGGTCATTGGTTATTATAGAACAAACGATGTGTTTGGAGACATAACTCAGTGGGACAATCTGTCAGTCTATTTATGTGTAATATTAATGAAGCTGTGAACAAATCTCACGTATTTTGTCAAATAGTGGTAGTAAATTTAATTTTTCGACTCCAGGGTGGTCCCTCTCCTCCAGAAGTGACTCTCGTGGATCTTCGAAATACGTTTCATATAATACAATAAAGGGCTTCATAGACAACAAATTGTTGAACAAGAGGAATGTGTCTCTTATGGCGAAAAAAAGACCCTCACATGGGCTTAAACATGACACGCTTTGCATATAAAACTTGCACGTTGTTTATTCAGCTATAGTGACCATTTACGAACTTATATGTATTCAGTTAACATGAACTATATCTACAGATAATACCAGCATATTACAGCTAAATAATATATTTTGTGCCTTCTTGGAACAGATTGGACAGCTAACAAAATTAGCTTTCTGTAATTTTTGGAGTCATATTTCCTCATCCGCATGTTCTCAAGGTAAACAGAAATTTACATGTTGCACTGATGCGAGTATCTTCGGGCAACACAGTAGCAACAGAGATCTGGCCTACACATTACTTATCTGCAGCTAGCTGTTCACGTACTCCCACTTATTGTGAGTGTAAAACTACAGTGGACTTTGACTTCTATCAACTGTTAGAATTGACTTTTGTACTGGCCGATGTTCGTGAGCCTATATTAAGCGCCGGTTTCTTACATCATAATGCATTGGACATCAATCTGCGAGCGGCACAGCTTAGGATGGAAACTAAAATAGTTACTGGACAATTAGGCAAACTTCCAGAAACGCAAAACCACAGTAGACATAAAAAATGCCCACAAACTATTAAAATGTGGTCACCTCAGCCGAACTATTACATGGAAATCGAGAGAAGCTGGACACACACAAGATGATATCTTAACGTCCAGAACGTACTCTATAAGATCTCTCACAGCTGAAGAATAATTGCCTGTTATCGAATCTAAGATAAAAGCTATGAAAGTAGAAAAAAACTGAAATAGCAAAGCACTCATCGTAGAAAATCAACTGTAGGTTGCAGAGTGCAATCTCTGACCAATTTACAGATATCAGCACAGCATAGCGGGATGGAGCACAAAAAGAGGCACCATATCTGAACCACATCTGGTCCACCTGTCGTCGACAAGCCTACCATCGTATCACTTGTCAGGGTACAGCCAGTTTGATGTTACGCCACCATGGCCTACCAATGGAGCAACCCTGTCCTTCGTCGTCAAATGCGACGAACGAGGCCAACAAGCCGCATACAACAGCAAGCCCTGTAACACTATCACATCGCCAGGACCCCCTTTGATATTTAAAACTCCCGTCGATAGTCTGCACAAGGCCCAGACGTCAAGTTTACTGCCAGTTCCAGTACGTTGCCCGGGCTCCACTGTACTACAGGGCCTGCAGGGTGGTCGGGGGGGGGGGGGGGGGGGCTACGTCTGAGCAGAAGCACTTCCAGTATACTATAGACTTTTTGGTAGACGCACTGTGTTCATTTATATTCATGGCAACTAGGTAAATCAGTCTCTCTGCTCTACTAGGCACATCCACTTTTTGCAGAGGGCGATTGAATATTGTGTGTATTCACCAAGCTACGAATAAATCTGGTTCTAGTTTAGCATTACTATACGAATGTTATTTATTGAACCCCTCCCTTCCTCCATTTCTCCCTGGAGCAACAGGAATCAATCTCCCACTCTCACCCCCTTCCCACTTTAATAGTAGGGTAACCACATTGGCTGCTTCTTTCGAGATCTATATGCTGCAGAGGATCACGTTTGTTTCGGGTCAGAGCGCGCGTATTTCTTTCAAAAAACCATTATTTAATTTTCCAAGGATAAGGTGTTGTACTCACCCGCTCCGGTCTCTATCGTCCATCTATCCATCTCTTACGAAGTCTACCTAATTCTCTCTTTCAACTTGCCTGATAATTTACTATCGTTTTTGGAAATCTGTTTTCTGTAATTCTATCAACATGATCCTCCCATTTCTTTTTATTCTCTTCTCTTGTTATTAACTACAAGGATTTTTTAAATCTCATCTTATTCTTTCATTCCTTAAAGTATCTATCTTACAACAGCCTCTTACATATCTTATGAACTTCAGCTCTGCTGCCAGTATAAATGAGTTTTCTTTTTTTGTTACCACCCATGATTTGGAATCATATACAAGAGTCTATAAAGCCGTCCTTTATAGAATTTCATTTTTATTTTGTTTATTGTTTTTCTTCAAAAAGTTCTTCCAATTGTTTTGCAGACAGGTTGATATTTATTAATCTTCTTCTCAATGTCTTTGTCATAGTTAAAACTAATATCACAACCTAGATAACGGAAGTGGGATACTTGTTCTAAGTTTCTCTCATTTATTATTGTTTTCAATTTAACTAGATTGTTTCCTTAGAACGTCGTTATCTTTATTTGCAGATATGCTTAAGTTGTAATATACTGCATTTTGGTTTAATCTATGTACTGCTTTCTGCTTCTGTTTTCTGGGTAGTTATCTGGTCATCAGCATATAACAGAGTAGTTAATAGTATGCTAGATCCTATCTGAATCCCTAAGTATATTTCATCTTTCCACTTCAAAACAAGATAATTGATGTACAAATTAAATAAAGTGGGCAATAGACTGCACCCTTGTCGAACACAATGATTTATTAAAATTTCATCTGACATTTTCGAACCTGATCATATAACTATTTTTATATCTACACATGGACTCTTTATAGTATTAATAATATGTTTAGGAATACATTTTATTTGCAATGTTTTCTGCAAAAGGCGTCTTTTTATCTTAGGAAAGGGCTTCTCATAATCAATAAAAGCTGAATGTGTTTCTAAGCCAAATTCCCGACGTTTTTCAATAACTGATCTGTTACAAATATATTAACATTACACAAATGTCCCTTTCTGAAGCCTGATTGTTCTTCTGAGATTATTGCATCAGCAATAGTTTATAATCTTTGATTTAAAATTTACCCATACATTACACATACTACATTTAGTAAACTTATCCTTCTACATTTTTCCATGTCTTTCCTATTGCCCTTCTAAAGATGGAAATAACTTTAGCTGTGTTCCATTCTTCAGTTCACCCAACGCATATTTAGAAAAAGGAGGAAGCAAAACTTGAAGTGGTTCCTTCATATTTGACTGATTCAGCATTAATACCATCTAGGCCAGTAGCTTTTCTAGTTTTTGTTATATTTACGTCTGCTTTTTATTTTTTATGTCTGTTTGACCTACAGAGTTATTATCAGTTCATGTAGAATAACTTTCTTCACTATCTAAATCGTACCCTACATTTCTATTATGGTGTGTAAATTGATTTTCTGTTATTATATTAAGTTTCCAGTATATTTCTCCATTTTATTTATATTCTTTCTAAATTTAAACTCTATATTCTGTCTTCTGTGAATGTCATGTTCAACATTAGAAACTAATCTTTTACAGGAATCACTATGATATCTCGTTATTAAATTATTTGTGTTATTTTGCATTTGTTCATTATTTCCCTAGCTCCATTTGTTTAGGTTTGTAAATAGACGTTATAAGCATTTGTTTTTCTTTAATATTGTTAAGGATCTCCGTATTCCATATTTTAAACTCCTTTTCCAGCTAGACACTTTACGTTTCCTAGTACCTCATTCGCAATTTTGCAACATTGAAGTTTTTAATCATTCTCATTCTTCTTCACTATTATCTTTTGTTTCAACCATTTTCAATTCGTGTGAGACTCTTTGTTGAGATAAGTTCCTTATGTTATCTTCCTGCAGCAGAAGAACTTTCTTATTTCAAGTTTTGGCTTTGGGTCTCCTTACATTTGTTTATTTTCTCTATCTTCCACACATTTCAATCTTCAAAGTAACTAGGAAGTAATCAGAGCCTATGTCATTATCTCTCAATACATGAGTATCTCGAATATGGGAGGTTATTTATTTATTAACTATAACATAATCAATTACTGAGCGTGAGCCTTTTGTGTTCCATGTGTATTTATTTATGACTTTTAGCTGATTAAATGTAGCAAAATCTCTTAATGTCTTGCCATTTTCGTTTAACGTTATTTCACCAAACGTGCCTACTGTGTCTATTGTTGGTGCCCTTCCAATTCCTGAGTTTGCCTTCTAATATTACCAAATGTTCAGTTTCATTATATTTATTTGTTTTTGCAGCTTTTCATAAAATATTTCAGAATCTTCGCATTTTACTTCTTCTAGTGCATATACTACTGTGAAATATAAATAGCGCCTATCAATTGTGAATCTAGCAATTATTTTTCTTTCATTTATGATCCCCTAAAAATCTATCTTTCTTTTCCATTTTTCATCCATAAGAATGCTCATTTCGTTTATTTGACTCCACTGTAAATTAATGTGTCTTTATTTAAATCTTTTATTCATCTCAGTTTCTTCTTTGATTATGTTATTATAGCAACGTTAATATTACTTTGTTTCAAGTTTTATTTCAGCTCGAACTCCTCCTCTTATATTCCTGGTACCTACACATATCTTTAACACCAACTCGTTTTCCTTTATTATGACTGTGTCATCGTCTTTGAGAACTATCTGGCTTATTCCTTACAGACTTACAACGTACGGTTTTTTATGTGGGTTGATAACCAGGCCACTGCACCATGCCACACTGGGGGACAGGCTTTACATCAGAGTACCTTTTCCTAGGTGGAATGCCAACCAGGCCTCAGGATATCTAAATCCCTTTTTCTTTCCCGTTAATTGAACCACAGTATACAGGATGATTGCTGCTGCTCTTCGAGTGATTGTAGGGCGCTGGTCCCACACTACCTTGTCGACAGTAAGAGGGCAAGAGGGATGCTGGTGCATTTTGTTAGTGCAGGTTGCCTACAAAAATGGTTCAAATGGCTCTGAGCACTATGGGACTTAACAGCTGAGGTCATCAGTCCCCTAGACTTAGAACTACTTAAACATAACTAGCCTAAGGACTTCACACACATCCATACCCGAGGCCGGATTCGAACCTGCGACTGTAGCAGTCGCGCAGTTCTGGACTGAAGCACCTAGAACTGCTCGGCCACCGCGGCCAGCGGTTGCCTGCATCACGGGCAAACAAATTGTTCTCCTTTGATTGACAGGTATTTAACCTATTGTTCTCCTTTGATTGACAGGTACTTAACCTATTGTTACGTTAAATGGTTTTCCATGTCACCCCCATTTCCTTTTGATTGACAGGCACTTATCCTATTGTCCCCCAGCCCCCTCCCCCTCCCCCAACCCTCCTTCCCACTCAATGCTACAGGTAGACTTTCAGGTGTGAGTTATTGGAATCGCTCCTCTCCCTCTTATAAATTTGATTCACTACTTAATTAAATTGATCAATTAATTAACTTCTCACCGACTGGTTCACCGCCCTCCCCTGCCCTATAAAATGGTGGTAAGTAAAATTCTGTCAGGACAATGCAACACACCATGACTACCTCCACTAACTTAAGAAAATGGCTTGAAAAAAGGGCACTTTGGCTACCTCCACTAACCTAAGTCATACGATCGCCATCTCTTCCTAGGGATTGGTGGGAAAAAGACTCTGCCTGTGCTGGACATAAGTCTTTATTTTCAGTCTTTGTTTAAAAAATTAGAGTCCAATTGACCTAGTACACAGTACTGCCACCAGATGCGCTGTTGTCCCTTCTGTGACATTATTCTAAATGGCGGTCTGGTGGTGGTGGAGTGGAAGGATCTCATAACAGAAAATTCAGGGGTATATTGTTTATTTATAAAAAAATTCAGTTTGTGGGGTTGGATTACTCTTGATCATCATTCTCTACTGTTTGTAAACATGTAGGTCTTGTAAAAAGCAATTACATCGGGCAAACATGTTGCATAACCTAATGTTCGGCACTGTACTCTGGGGGTCTTAACCTTATGTTTGGGCCTTTGTCAGCACTTCACCTATTGTTCTGTTAAGTGGTTTTCCATGCCACCCCCATTCCCTTAAACTATTGTAACGCCTTTGATACAAAATTAAGTAATTAACTATGTCCTCCCTCCATTTTCTGGTAGACTTTTCGAATTTCACATGCTTTTGAACGCCATTTCTGGCGTATTTTTCTTTGTCACCCACTTCCTTAAACTATTGTACTGCATTTCACATAAAAATTACACAAATTAACCTATTGTTCTGCACTTATCCTGCTGTTCCGCTCCATGTCACCCATTCACACAAACTCTTTCCTTAACTATTGCACCGCTAACACCATGTTGATATAAAAATTAATGCAAATTAATTAAATCGGTATTCTTCACATGTACTGGGTAGTTTTTCTTAATTCGCAGCATACTATTGGTCAGTGAAATCGATGGAAAATAGTTTAAACAAAACATTGCTAATAAAAAACACATCCTGCCACCTGACGCCGACGCTGGAGTCAGGGTGCATTGGTGGGCCCCACAAAGTGGCGACGCAGCCGTCAGCTACCAAGCCATGCACAGGTGCCCATTCGGGACCCTCAAGCATGAAGCGGCGGCATCACTTTCATACTTGACCCATGAGAAATTCCTCTCGAAATGTGTGATCGCCTAGGGACCATTGCTGACATGACCAGATGGGAGAGAAGACCTATTTGCAGAGTGCAGATGCTCCAAGGATGCACGTGTGTTGACACTGCTGCAAGCCACTGCTGGACGCAAGCCAGTGCGAGCCAACACTATTATGCCGCTGCTGACAGCATGTCAATGTCACTTCCACAGTTAAAGCTCTGTGAGTGTTATACTGACGTCACATGTCTATCTAAATAAGCGCCAAGTCATCCTCTGAGCCGCGTGTGTGTGTGTGTGTGTTCACCACTGCTGGTGTGATCACGCTCTCTACCTATGGTCCAGCGAAGAGCTAATTGCCGAGCGACTCACCTTCACAGACGCTGCAGAAATCCACTCGAGAATAGCACAGGCTACTTTTATGCCTAGTGATTTTAATGGGCCGGCCGCTGGTGGCCGAGCGGTTCTGGCGCTACAGACTGGAACCGCGTGACCGCTACGGTCGCAGGTTCGAATCCTGCCTCGGGCATGGCTGTGTGTGTTGTCCTTAGGTTAGTTAGGTTTAAGTAGTTCTAAGTTCTAGGGGACTTATGACCTCAGCAGTTGAGTCCCATAGTGCTCAGAGCCATTTGAACCATTTGATTCTAATGGGATATGCGTGATGTGTGGCTGACGCATTGCTGCGAGTAGCTACATACCATTGCAAGTGCATCTAGCAACGTTCTCAATGTTGTATTGAAGCCACATGGCTATCTAAAATAAGAACCAAGTCGAACATTCGAAAATTGTATAGTGCCCCAGAAATACTTAACGTGCACTTTTGTAGGAGCTTTCGAGATGTCTCGGCATGTGTGCACGGTAATCCTGGCATGTTTATGAAAATAGCGCAGAATAATATTGAATGCATTGTTCCTCGTGATCCTAATGTGGCACCCCATCCATCATTTGATGCCCTTGCTACCTTCAACATATGTAAATGCTCTCACCGCTATGTAGAGACTCCTATATCCCAGCACAAAGGATGTCTTGTGAATGAATTGCGCATTATGATTGGCTCTTATCGAATTTACCCGCCAAATTACTGATGCTACCTGTGTGGAAGCACCGTCCACCTTTATTTTCTTTCTGGAGATGAGGCTTTCAATCGCAAAAAAACTAGTTCGCACAGATCGCCATATTGCACGGACAATTAAACCTTGAAAAGCGCCCCTACATATCCTCAAACATGGGAAGACACATACTCAATTACATTGTTCTCCCACTGAGGACAGGAGTTGAATGTTAGAGCATTAAACCGATCTCCAACGCAGCAATATATCATCGCATATCGTATCGATGTAGCAAACACACAATTCATATCCTGCACCATACAAAAGCAGCCCTTTTACCTCGTTCGTACATATAGCGAGAAGACAGACAGCATAAGAACATGTGCCATAGGTATACTCGCTGCCCTAGATATTTCTCTGCAAGGTCGGGTGGTGACTAGAGCGCCCTCAGTGTATCGAAGTCACTCTCAGAACTGATGTGCAAAGTCTGGCTCAATTCCCCCTCGGCACAAACGTGTTACTGTTTCTGGTCCAGACCTGCTTACTTGCTCGCTTTTCTACACACATCTCCAGACTCTGGGATTACAAGAACATATGTAATTTCGCATGGTTTGCTAGAATATCATACCATTTTCACGGTACTTCTCGATATCAAGCACATAGCAATATCGCTTGCATAGTAGTTTCGCTCACGTGACGTATTCCTGAAGATATAGACTGGAAATTATTTTTCTACAAACCCCAAACTTTAGTGATGTGGAGCGTGCTTTAGACCACTGAGTAACTAGAAACTGATCCCGTCTGTGAAGACCTTTACATGAGAACTCGAAACATATAAAGGAAAATGATATTTCTACTCCAGAATACCAATGTCGGTGATGTAACAGATTCCAAATCATCCCTATAATTTGCAAAGTAAAAAAAAAAAAAAAAAAAAAAAAAAATTGGTACAAATGGCTATGAGCACTATGGGACTTAACTTATGAGGTCATCAGTCCCCTTGAACTTAGAAATAATTACACCTAACTAACCTAAGGACGTCACACACATCCATGCCCGAGTTAGGATTCAAACCTGCGACTGTAGCGGTCGCGCGGTTGCAGACTGTAGCGCCTAGAACCGCTCGGCCACCCGGCCAGCTGCTGCAAAGTCAACTAAGGTGTTTCTCATGTCTAGAGAACCAGCAAATGTGTGTTCCATCTGCTAGATGCACACACCACAATCTATGTTCCCTCAACTAAATAAAGGCGCGAAATCTGCAGAAGCAGTCAACCGAATAATTTACATAGAAGGGAATAACGGTCCAGGGCAAACACACGTCCATATTCAATCTTCTCAAATTTCCACCCGATCACGAAAGCTATCCAACATATACTAAGTATTAGTATGTGTTGGCCATCTAGAGGACAACACGTCAGCTTCATTCCCACACTCCAAGAGGCCTCTCCTTTCGGACGGCTCCTACCGTTCACGGGAAACGTAAATCATTCCCGCACAGATCACCGGCGCTGCAAGCCAAGCACACATAGACGGAATCGTCCTAGATAAAAACCATATCGTATATTGTTTATCCATGTACTTACAACTTCCAAGTTGTTACTGCAGGCGGGTGTAAAATGCATGTGTGCAACGGAAAAATATTGAATACTAAAATGATGATTTGGCCCTGTCTGACTACCAGCTGAAGCAGATCTTGGGATCTCTTAATGATCTTTAACATATAAATTACATCCTCAACTTAAGTGAATGATTAAAGCAACTGTTAAAAATGTGTGTGAAATCTTATGGGACTTAACTGCTAAGGTCATCAGTCCCTAAGCTGACACAGTACTTAACCTAAATTATCCTAACGACAAACACACACATCCATGCCCGGGGGAAGACTCGAACCTCCGTCGGGACCAGCCGCACAGTCCATGACTGCAGCGCCCTAGACCGCTCGGCTAATCCCGCGCGACTTAAAGCAACTAATACTACTAAATGATAAACGTTGTTTCTTATTATGCATTTATTGTAGATTAAAAAACAACCCTTTATTGCAAATGCCTATATTTCCTAACTAAAATTTCTGATCAATTGTCCAACGCGAAATTACTGACATCACCTACGTACCAAGCACTAGAAGACACTTCTTTCAAAGATGATGTACGGTGGTGTGGAACCTCAGTGGAAATAAACTATCGTGATCACAGCTGTTTAGCTTTATAGCCCTAATAAGCTGAAGCAATTAGCAGTATCTCCGTATGTACTGCGTCCGGTTCGTCGGAGTGGTGGTTCTCGTACACGTCTGCGATGATGGGAGAACTCTAGCCACAAAATAAAACTCTTTCAAACATTAGGACGGCAGAAGGTGGTCCTCTGACTAATATACCCTAATACTGTCTTCTCCTCTCTGTGTTCTACAGACGAGGAACGCGAACTCCCAGCCACAAGGATGGAGTTCAAATAACGTCTCAACGTAAGTATAGGTCGAAGAAGTGCTCTCAATCACTGAACACTGCATACTCAACGACGACTTTCAGCCCGAAGGCGAAATCCAGAGTCGTTTAAGTTCGCAACAGTACAGTGCCTAACCGTTCTAACTATAAACTCTCCTGAGAGCAAAGACAGCAGTCTGCCTGTACCAACAAAGCTGATACTCAGCGACCGTCACACACGGGCGCTCAAAACCGGAAGACCACTACTGTCCACTGCTGGCCTCTCAGCACAACTCGGTTCCCCCTCCCTTGTAACTCAGAAAACTAATCATCTTCTCGAAACCACGGAATATTCTCCCTCTCTACAGATTCTTCCGAGCGCCGACCAACCATATTTTAGTCCAGCATGGAAAGTTTGCGTGGAAATACCTGAACTCACACAGGGGTACGCGGGAATAACCCAGCCTGCGTGATTTCCCGAGGTGACACTTCCTAATTCCTCTCAGCTGCATCCAATATTTTCGTAGTTTCCGAAGTGTAATTCTTCCGGCCAATGCAATCATTCATTACGCCGTTCTGATAATAAAGACACTCCGTCACCTTTCATGCAAAAGCGTTAACAATTATTTAGAAAGAGTAAGTGACAATGTCAGTCTCTTTAAAGATTCATATATACGATGTACAACCTATCAAATGATACCAAATTGTGGTTGTAGGTCATGGCAAAATATGTAGATGAGTGGTTGTAAGGTGCGTAATTATAGCCACCTTACAAACTACATGTTACAAATGTAGTCTCAGTTGAACGACATTTGACAATGAGCGATGTATCGGAAATACATCCTGCTGACAGCTGTGGCTCTGAAAATAGGAATATCGGTACCATTCCTATGACCTGACATACTCTTCCCTTTGCTGTCAGAGTATTCCACGTCAAATCCATACCTTCCTTACTACTTCATTTCCCTTGCACAGTCCGCGGCTCGTGGTCTTGCGGTAGTGTTCTCGCTTCCCGCGCACGTGGGTCCCAGGTTCGATTCTCGGCGGGGTCAGGGATTTTATCTGCCTCTAGATGACTGGGTGTTGTGTGTCTTTCATCATCATTTCATCCTCATCCACTCGCAAGTCGCCGTAGTGGCGTTAAAGAACTTGTGGAGTGGTGGCCGAACCGCCCCGCGGGGGATCTCCCGGCCACCAATGCCATACGCTCATCATTATTATTATTATTCCCTTGCACATATCGGAACACAAACACACACATTATAAGCCTGAATCTCAAGGCGAACCTATCACGCACCCCCTACTACTAAGTATAATACTCTGCCAATAAATGACTGCGGCCGATACAGAATAATACTGAGAGAAAATCAGCGATGGGTGGAAATGTCACATAAGTTTTTCTGGCGTGTGGTACCACTGTATCATAGAAAGAGAGGCGTAATCGTCTTACAAACCGCCAGGTGTTAAGAAACCCGATCGTAACAACTACTGTATGCTACTGTCACAAGCAGTCTTGGTTCTACAGGAGCACACAAGTACCCATGTTAAAAGCTATACTAGCTTTATAAATCTAGGTACGACATTACCTCTGAATGAGGTGGTTTTATTTTCAGACAAATACTGCGACGGTGATTGCTGGAGTATATAGTATCAGAGCAACAGTGCACATATACATCGCCGACAGTGCAACCTCGTAATAAAACTACCCAATTTAGAAAGTGATGAAACTACGGAACGTGGTACGAAACCAGTATCTGCGACTCAACCACGCCACCGCAGCTAGATATTCCTACAGTATTTGTAAAGCATTCTGCCTTGATACCACGTGAGAGGTTAGATGATATATCCACAGGGCTATAGGCGATGGTTGATTGAGAAGGATCACAAACAGTAGATGGTGTGCTGAAATATAAGAAATGTAGACTAACTCTTTATATCTCTAATGCTCCACTATCCGCTAGAAATGCTGTCTGGGATTTGGAATCAAGTCCCTCCTTCCAGCACATACCTGTGTTGGATCCTATGGAGAAGTCTTTTAATGATTATAGTCACCTCTCTCGAGCCTATGTGCTACAGTAAAATTCCAGCCTCGTTTTAGGTAGTCGCTATGCATCCTGCAACAGCCCTCTCAGACTCTGCGCTACCATCCCTGCAGCTTTGTGCATGTGATCGTTCCAATGTAAGTCGGAATTAAGTAGAAGTGGGAGGAAGCTATATCTACCACCTTCTGCATACCGTGTAGAAACAGGCTAAGCTGCTACAGGACTGTGTTTTGAGCATTCGATGGAAACAAAGCCTGCTCCGGCAACACAAAGTAGTATAAAAGACAGTATGGGAACTGTGGGAAGGACGTGGATTTTGCTACTGCATTATGGTGTTTCTCCAAACAACAAGCAGGTACTATAGATCCACGTCCCTCAGGACCCATTCACGTCTATCACTCCAACATTCTATCATCATTATTCTATTCCATCCGCCAGAGAAAAATTAGGGATTATAAAAGCTTCACTAACTTCATCCGATAGAGAACTCGATAAGATTTTTACCGCATCTCTCTCCTCCCATATATCGAAAACAAATACCGCATGCGTGTCGGCCTTGAGCACATGTGACAATCCTGTTAAACATACAGGTATCGTCCACTGCACAGACCAGTTTAAAGTTTCATCACCTGTACTGTAGGAGGATGACCATATCCCGCAGACCATACTGTAAGTCGCAAAACACGCTCCCTGTGACCCTGCGTCATTGTTTGAAACATTGTTTTTTTCTACTGTAACACGCTTTGTACACTACCAAACATTTTGTTTTTTCTCCACAACATTGAGGTCTATGTCAGGTTCTAAACTGACATTAACACATTCTGATCCATTGCCTCTCGCAGAAAACTAGACATCGCACGGCGTAAATCATTTTGTTACTCCAGCTAGCGTAACACGCCGCAAACACTGGATGATTTTAAATAGTAGACAGTTACAACATAAGGAAAGTGGAAGAGTTTGGTGTCTTTGTGGAGAGTTTCCAAACTGCTGTCTGAAAGTGATTGATGACCTCCACATTGAAACTCATTTGTCACAGTGACGGAATAGCTGATGGCTCCACCTCTACTGATTCCTCCTATTTCTGTCATATATGCGATCACTGTTTTGGTGCTATCCATCCATAGAAGGTGTTGTCTCTCCACCAAAACTCTTTCTCCAACTCAAACAGGAGATGTCAGTCGCTCATTATGTGGTAACCAATTTTACAGTATTTTCAACGCTGACCAATGATCTGACAGCATGTTACTCAATTTCAGTATCATAGCTAAACCACCCCCTCCCCACTTTGCAAGTATCATTGCGAATGTGGATAGGTGACTGTGCAGCACGTCCATGCATTGTTAATATTCGAACACATCCATTATCCAAGTATATCAGACAGTGCACTACATATTTCGAACACTTCGAGCATAGTGCTTAATCTACATCTACATCTACAAACATACTCCGCAATCCACCATACGGTGCATGGCGGAGGGTATCTCATACCACAACTAGCATCTTCTCTCCCTGTTCTACTCCCAAAAAGAACGAGGGAAAAATGACCACCTGTATGCCTCTGTACGAGCACTAATCTCTCTTATCTTATCTTTGTGGTCTTTCCGCGAAATATAAGTAGGCGGCTGTAAAATGTTACTGCAGTCACCCTCAAATGCTGGTTCTCTAAATTTCCTCAGTAGCGATTCACGAAAAGAACACCTCCTTTCCTCCAGAGACTCCCACCCGAGTTCCTGAAGCATTTCCGTAACACTCGTGTGATGATCAAACCTTCCAGTAACAAATCTAGCAGCCCGCCTCTGAATTGTTTCTATGTCCTCCCTCAATCCGACCTGATAGGGATCCCAAACGCTCGAGCAGTACTCAAGAATAGGTCGTATTAGTGTTTTATAAGCGGTCTCCTTTACAGATGAACCACATCTTCCCCAAATTCTACCAATGAACCGAAGACGACTGTCCGCCTTCTCCAGAACTGCCATTACATGCTTGTCTCACTTCATATCTCTCTGCAATGTGACTCCCGAATATTTAATCGACATGACTGTGTCAAGCGCTACACTACTAATGGAGTATTCAAACATTATGGGATTCTTTTTCCTATTCATCTGCATTAATTTACATTTATCTATATTTAGAGTTAGCTGCTATTGTTTACACCAATCACAAATCCTGTCCAAGTCATCTTGTATCCTCCTACAGTCATTCAACGACGACACCTTCCCGTACAAAACAGCATCATCAGCAAACAGCCGCACATTGCTATCCACCCTATCCAAAAGATCATTTATGTAGATAGATAACAACAGTGGACCTACCACACTTCCCTGGGGCACTCCAGATGATACCCTCACCTCCGATGAACACTCACCATTGAGGAGAACGTACTGGGTTCTATTACTTAAGAAGTCTTTGAGCCACTCACACATTTGGGAACCAATCCCATATGCTTGTACCTTAGTTAGGAGTCTGCAGTGGGGCACCGAGTCAAACGCTTTCCGGAAGTCAAGAAATATGGCATCGGTCTGATACCCTTCATCCGTGGCTCGCAAGATATCATGTGAAAAAGGGCGAGTTGCGTTTCGCAGGTTCCATGCTTTCTAAAGCCGTGCTGATGCATGGACAGCAACTTCTCTGTCTCAAGGAAAGTCATTATATTCGAACTGAGAATATGTTCGAGAATCCTGCAACAAACCGATGTTAATTAAGGATATTGGTCTGTAATTTTGAGGATCCGTCCTTCTACCCTTCTTATATACAGGCGTCATCTGCGCTTTTTTCCAGTCGCTCGGGACTTTACGTTGGGCAAGAGATTCGCGATAAATGCAAGATAAGTAAGGAGCCAATGCAGTGGAGTACTCTCTGTAAAACGGGATTGGAATCCCATCAGGACCTGGCGATTTATTTATTTTCAACCCATTCAGCTGCTTCACAACCCCAGGGATGTCTATCACTATGTCCTCCATACGGGAATCTGTACGAGACTCAAACGGCGGTATGTTTGTGCGATCCTCGTGCGTGAAAGATTTCACAAATGCTAAATTTAAAATTTCAGCTTTCGTTTTGCTGTCTTCCGTTGCCAGGCCAGACTGATCAGTGAGTGACTGGATGGAAGCCTTCGACCCGCTTACCGATTTTACGTAAGACCGGAATTTCCTTGGGTTTTCAGCAAGATCTTTTGCTAAGGTATGACGGTGGTAGTGGTTGTATGCTTCGCGCATCACTCTTTTTACAGCAGCACGAATCTCTACTAACTTTTGCCTGTTCTCAGTCTCCCGATCTTTCTTGTACCGCGAGTGCAACTGTCTTTGCTTCCTGAGCATTCTCCGAATTGCACTGTTAAACCGCAGTGGGTCTTATCCGTCTGTAACCCACTTTTTCGGCACATACTTCTCCAATGCGTAATTTACGCTCTATCTCTATGCTGATGGGAGTCACAGAGCATTCTCGCAGTCTTAGTGTAAAATTAGAGACTGAATGATCCATCTTCCCGGTTTCTCTACGATAAACTGTGTTATCGAGCCGTAAAACGAGAGAACTACTTCCTTGAAACATTTGCTTGTGTTACTAGCACAGTATAGCTTTCCAGAGATGTATAGCGTCCACTGTCTACATCCGATCGCACTTCATAAATTATACTAAGCATGACAGTGTGTGAGGGGATCATTACACTAAGAGTTCCGTACACCGTAGTACGAGTGTGGGTATTTATTACAAATAATAATAAATTAATTTAATTATCATTCCAGTTACACGAGTTTTATCTTTCGTGGTCTGTGCACTAGAGGTGGTCGTTCACGAATGAATGGATCCAAAGGAACGGTTCACTGAAGTGAACGGAAGGACTGAAGAACGATTTTCAAGGAACTCTCTTTCACCGTCCACTTCTGTCATTCCAGGAACTGTCGCGGCCAGTCCCTGTTACAGCAACGACAGGGCCTGTCTCGTTCTTGCCTCCTTCTCGTTGTGTTTCGTTTTTCTTTAATGTGACAGGAGTGCGCTGAAACTGTAACACAATTGGCGATTTTGTTTCGTCTGACCTACTAAAGTTTTTTCCGTCAGAGATGTCATCAAGGAATATTTTGGATAACACATATGGTACATTTATCAAGATTCCACGTTAAATTTTGCTTATTTTGCCAAAACACAACAGAAATTATCTAAAACAGAGATGACCATCAAAACAAAGGCTGCTGTTGCAGCAAAAGCACCCTGGCAGTACCACAAAGACACGATACGATTATTGTTGGAATGGCAAGTGCGTCAGTGAGAACTACCTCACAACCTTGTTTTTGCGCTTTTATAGAAAGAATCTGGTAAAAATATCTGTATTCTCACT
Organism: Schistocerca nitens; assembly: GCF_023898315.1. Taxonomy (NCBI): domain Eukaryota; kingdom Metazoa; phylum Arthropoda; class Insecta; order Orthoptera; family Acrididae; genus Schistocerca; species Schistocerca nitens. The sequence continues at coordinate 852,216,566 of NC_064617.1, forward strand.
ATGTCACTTGATAATAAACTATCTGTTAATTTACGCCTGTGATCAACAAGTTTTTTTTCAATTTCTGTTATGATTTGCCAAAAGAAGCAAAATTTAACGTGTATACGGTATGCTTTACTCAAAACTCGTCACTGATGACGCTGCAGAAGAAAAATAATTTATCACGTCTGATGAAAATAAATCGCCATTTCTGTTGCAGTTCCAGTGCATATTTAACACTGAGCAGCTGAGATCGAAACTTACCAAAGGATTTCATTTCTACTCTGCAGTTATCTCTGGCATATGAAAAAGTACAGCAAACAGCGTACCATCTTTCCCTTCCTATCCCTGTACAGAGTGAGCGAGTGAATCTTCTTACTACAAATACGAATAGCTGGCAAGGTTCTGCAAGTCACCAGCGTGTCCACGGCTTCGGAGATACGAAAGAGTTTTATGGGTTAGTTCTATCCTGCAGTAAAAATGCAGTATTGTTCTGTTAGAAAAAAACGAATTTGGTATCCGTCTATCCGTGCGTAACAAGGTTACGCAAATACGATAGTCATTGCTTTATGGATCACTTGTGACTACTAATTGAGGTTAAAATAGATTGTTGCTGTTTTGGTCTTCAGTCCAAACTTGGTCTGATGCAGCTCTCCATTAGACTCTATCCTGTGCAAGCCTCTTCATCTCTGAGTACTTACTGCAACCTACCATTTTCTGTAGCACCACATTTCGAAAGCTCCAATTCTCTTCTTGACTAAACTGTTTATCGTCAATGTTTCACTCTATGCATGGTTATACTCCATACAAATACTTTCAAAAAAGACTTCCTGACACTTAAATCTATACTCGATATTGACAAATTTCTCATCTTCGGAAATAGAAATAGATTGTAAACATATATCTTTAACTCATCAAAAGATAATAATCGAGAAAAAGTTCTTCACTTCACTGAATAGGGATAGGAACAAAAAGACCCTCTTTGCTGCGAATTGATTTCATATTTCTCGGATAAAAACAGGGATAAAATCCTTTGTTAGGTTTCCATCTGCTGCTTGCGACGTCGGCATGAATACTCGAAATGTTGTTGCCAGTGTTGGTTTACTGTCGATTCTGATGAGAAAAACCCTACCACTGAACTATCCACACTAATTCTCTCTCTGCCCTACCTTTACTGTTCTTCTGCTGCTGTTGATATTACACTATACTCGTCTGACCAGAACTCCTTGCCTTCTTTCATTTCACTTAACCCCTCGACATCTAGAGTGAGCATTAGTATTTCCCTTTTCAGATTTTCTAGCTTCCCTAGTAGGGATTCCCTACCACTTTCAGACTTCTGACATTTCAATCGCAGAATGCTATCCTTTCGTTGGTTATTCAATTATTTTCATAACGTGTCTTTAATGCAATGGTTTCTGTTGCTTTCTGCATCCTCGTCCCTTTTAGGAGCAACTTCCCACCCTAAGAGCAAGGGAGTGCCCTGAACCTCTGTCCCCTCCTCCGCCCTCCTTGACAAGGCTGTTGGTAGAATGAGGGTGAGTTCTTATGCTGGAAGTCTTTGGCCGCCATTGCAGAAGGTGAAGAGATAGACAAAGTATGTGGGGATACTGAACGAGTAATTCAGTACGTAAAGGGAGATGAAAATCTAATAGTCATGGCGGAATGGATCACGGTTGAAGGGGAAGGATTAGAAGAAAGGGTTGTGGGAGAATGCGGGCTGGGTAGTAGGAATGGGAGAGGAGAGAGGCTAATTGAGTTCTGCAACAAATTTAAACTAGTAACAGCGAATACTCTGTTCAAGAATCACAAGAGGAGGAGGTATACTTGGAAAAAGCCCAGGAGATACGGGAAGATTTCAGTTAGATTACATCATGGTTAGGCAGAGATACTGGATTGTGAGACTTACCCAAGAGCAGATATAGACACAGATCGCAATGTAGTACTGATGAAGAGTAGCTTGTAATTTAAAAGACTTGTTAAGAACAATTAATGAGCAAAGAAGTGAGATACGGAAAAAGTAAGGAATGAAAAGACGCACTTGAAGTCCACTGAGGCTATAGGTACTGCAATAAGCACTAGCTCATTAGGTAGTTCGGTTGAAGAGGAATGGAAATCTGCAAAAATGGAAATCACAGAACTTGGAAAGAAAAACAGGTACGAGGTAACTGCGAAGAAACTGTGGATAGCAGAAGAAATACTTCAGTAGACTGACGAAAGAAGGAAGTACAAACACGTTCAGGGAAATACAGTGGAGAAATACAAGTCACTTAGAAATGATTAAGTAGGAAGGGTAGGGAAGCTAAGGCGAAATGGCTACATGGGAAATGTGAAGGAATCTAAAAATAAATGATTGTCGGAAGGACTGACTCAGCATGCAGAAAAGTCAAAAAACCTCCCTTGAATTTAAAAGCAAAGGGGATAACATTAAGTGTGCAATGGGAATTCCGTTGCTAAATGCAGAGGAGAGAGCGATAGGTGGGAAGAGTACATTGAAGGCTTCTACGAGGGGAAGACTTGTCTGATGTGGTAGAAGAAGAAATAGGAATGGATATGGAAGAGAGAATCAGAATTTAAAAGAGCTCCGAAAGACTTAAGTTCAAATAAGGCAGAAGGAGTAGATAACATTGTATCGGAATTTCTAAAATCATTGGGGGAAGTGGCAACAAAACGATTGTTCTTGTTGACGTGTAGAATGTGTGAGGCTGGCGCTTACCATCAGACTTTCGGAGAAACATCATCCGCATAATTCCAAAATTGCAAGAGCCAACAAGGGCGAGAATTATCCAGCATTTAGCTTAGCAGCTGATGCATTCACGTTGCTAACGTAAGTCGGCTGTATCGAGGTAGATAAGAAAGCTCCATTTTTAACCATATGGAAAAATACTCTCTTCTTCGTGTGCTATTATTTGCCAAAACTCATTTTGGTATCTCGAACAGTTTAGGAGATGTGAGATTTGTTATTAATATTTAATTGTCGTACATGTGTGGTCGGAAGTGAACATGTTAAATAAAATCCATTTTGTCCAGATTGGAAACAGACAGAGACCTCCTCCCAAGTTTAAAGAAAAATTCAGTATGTTAGCTAAATTGCATACGCAACGCACGTGGTGTATTATGCACCAAACGCAAAATCATAGCAAACCGTATTTTTTTTGCAAATTGTTCGTGTTTTACGCGGCGTATTATGTAATTGTGAATATCGCGGTAAGTATGACCATTAACGACATGATGGCAACTTCACCATGAAGCTGACCTGTAAAGTTATAGCCGGCCGAAGTGGCCGTGCGGTTAAAGGCGCTGCAGTCTGGAACCGCAAGACCGCTACGGTCGCAGGTTCGAATCCTGCCTCGGGCATGGATGTTTGTGATGTCCTTAGGTTAGTTAGGTTCAACTAGTTCTAAGTTCTAGGGGACTAATGACCTCAGCAGTTGAGTCCCATAGTGCTCAGAGCCATTTGAACCATTTTTTTGTAAAGTTATACGTAACGTAAAAATCAATTTTTTTATCGAATAGTTTCTGTAAAATCGTGTGACCAGCACTGCAGAGCTAAGGGAGCACTCGTGACGTTCTAGCCATAATGGCACTGCTGCGCAATGACTAGCAGGCTAACCAGCGTTCTTTGTGTGCACCCACTTGTAGGCACTTAAGCTGCACGAGACGGCGCAGCGAGTCGGCACACAGACTGCCGGCTGAAAGGCCTAGGTCGAAACAAGGCCCGGGAGTAGATGGCATTCCGTCAGATCTACTGATTGCCTTGCGAGAGCCACCTGGTGTGCAAGATGTAGGAGACAGGCGAAATATCCCGAAACTTCAAGAAGACTGTACCAATTGCAATTCCAAAGAAAGCATGTGCTGAGAGGTGTGATAGTTACCCAACTGTCAGTTTAGTAATTCGTGGTTGCAAACTACTAACATAAATTCTTTACAGAGGAAGAATTGAAAAACTGGTAGAAGCCGACCTTGGGGAAGATCACTTTGGATTCCGGAGAAATGTAGGAACACGTGAAGCGATATTGACCCTATGACTAACTTTTAAGGAAAGGCAAACCTACGTTTATATCTTTTGTAGACATAGAGAAAGCTTTTGACAGTGTTGACTGAAATACTCTCTTTGAAATTGTGAAGATAGCAGGGGTAAAATACAGAAAGCGAAAGGCTATTTACGATTTTTACAGGAACCAGATGCCACTTATGAGTCTAGGGGCATGAAGGGGAAGAAATGGTTGGGAAGGAAGTGAGACAGGGTTGTGGTCTATCCCTGATGTTATTCAGTGTGTACACTGAGCAAGCAGTAAAAGCAGCAAACGAAAAATTTGGAGTAGAAATTAAAGTTCAGGGAGAAGAAATAAAACCTTCCAGGTTTGCTGATAACACTGTAATTCAGTCAGAGACAGCAAAGGACACGAAAGGCCAGTTGAACAGAATGAAAGGAAGATATAAGATGAACATCAACAAAAGGAAAACAAGGCTCATGGAATGTAGTCGAGTTAAATCACATGATGCTCTGGGGATTAGATTAGGAAATGAGAGACTTCAAGTAGTAGATGAGTTTTGCTATTGGGAAGCAGAATAAGTGATGACGGCCGAAGTAGAGAGGATATAAAATGTAGACTGGCAATGATAAGAACAGCGTTTCTGAAGAAGTGAAATTTGTTAACATCGAGTATAGATTTGAGTGTCTGGAAATCTTTGTTTGTATGGAGCATAGCCATGTATGGAAGTGAAACATGGACAATAAACAGTTTAGACAATAAGAGAACAGAAGCTTTCGAAATGTGATGCTACAGAAGGATGCTGAAGATTAGGTGGGTAGATTACGTAAGTAACGAGGAGGTACTGAATCGAATTGGGGAGACAAGAAATCTGTGTCACAACTTGACTAAAAGAAGGGTTGAGTTGGTAGGACACATTATGAGGCATCAAGGGATCACCAATTTAGTACTGGAGGGAAGTGTGGGGCGTAAAAGTCGTAGACGGAGACCAAGAGATGAATACAGTAAGCAGATTCAGAAGGACGTGCAGGTTGCAATGGTTATTCGGAGATGCAGAGCTTTGTACAGGATAGAGTAGCGCGGAGAGCTGCATCAAACCAGTCTTCGGACTGGAGACTACTGCAACAACATCAATTAACTGTGCTATTTGAGAATCTATTCTGTGTTGCATACTGACAAATCGACTTGGATGACAAAGACATGATGGCTATATAGCGAGTGCAGGCTTAATTAAAGTTCTGGATATGAGGACACAAGTGTTGATAAGTTCAAGCTCTGGAGTGTATGGCAGAACTGAAAATATCTCTGATACAAGTAACATTCTAGAGGTTGAGGATCAAATTGCATCCATGCCACTTCAGGAGATTAGTCAACATAGATCATCTAGGGGCTGAAGATAGTTGTAGTATGATGCAATTAATCTTGCAAAGTCAGGATAATCACTGTTAGCATTCGCAGATGAAAATTTAAGGTCTAAATGTACTGGAGCACCATGAATTTGGGAAGACTATACAATGGCTTGACTCTATTCAGGTTGTAATGAACGATGGCAGTTGAGTTAATCACTTATTATTCACAATAACATTAATATTTAGAAGTCGAAATATACCTACTTGCCTTTTTACACGGTGCGCAGCCACGAGATAAGGGTAATCGACCGACCAAGAGTCCATTCACACAGTGCTCTCACACTTGCAACATCGAGTGTACCGTAAGGTTCACCTTGGAGTGATGGCCTACTGAGCATTGTCCCTCAGGTACATATACCCCCAGAGCCCCAGAGAAGTCGGCACTCTCCAGAGCCTCGACCGAGTGTAACGATCGAACAATCTCGCTCTTCGGAAAGAGCAGAGATAATTCAGGCTAATCACGCTAAACATTTCGCTGTCAATCCTTTTACAGTCGAAAACAGTGAAGCTAATCTTGCCAAAGATTTTGCTGTTAGGATCGGAGAAAATCTAAAATGTAGAAATAAACAGTTGAAAGAAATTCAGAGTAGCATAGCGAAGCAGTTCAAATGAGAGAGACTGGCTTTTGTTCAGTGTCAGAAAGAGATAGTAAATAAATTACGACATGAGGAATTAGAAATATAAATACGTGCTGCTGGTGAAGTTAATCAAGAACTCGGAAATTTTAAAGAAAAGCAAGATAACAAACACACCAAGTTGTCTACAGAAATAGATAAATCAAGACAAGAGCTTGAGAAATGTATTGAAAATGTTGAAAGTATTGGGAAAGAACAAGGTACTAAGATCACGAATCTTGATTTGAAGGTGCAGGATGTGGCTACAAAGCAGGGACAGCTACCGGCAGATGACTCAGATTATGGGGCTCTTGAATACAGGCAGTCGTTGTATGGTCTTGGAAGGATGTTGCGCGCCAGTCCTATATACTCAGACGTGAATACAGTTGGAAATACTCTGAAGTGTCGTTCTGTAACCGATCGAAGTTTTCAGTTTTCCGTGCGTGGTAGCAGTGACGTAAGCGATGCTAAGCGAAGGCAGGCGCCTTTTCTACCGGGAATGGAATAAATAGGTCAAGCCTAAACGAGACGTAAGTTCTGTTGCTTTTATTAGGAGTGGTAGAGGTGTACCGCCGTCATTATAGACAAGTGCTGAAAAGATCCCTTTTGTTGCCAGTTGTTTGGAGAGGGATCGCTATAATTCGGGAATGCAACAAGATAAAGGAAGAATGACGTATGCTGAATTTCAGGCAGCATTGTAGTCTAAGTACTGGTCAAAACGCAAGCTGGATTGCATTGTAAATGGACTGTATAATGAAGTTTATTCGAGGCCGATGGAACATAGACAAAATTTTTATAAAGGGAATTGGGTAAGAACTGGTAGTCAATGAACAATTTGAGGAGGAAGGTGTTGTAAGATGGGTCAAAAGTGGGCAACCTTCCGAATTACGAAGACAGTTGGTGGGAATCATTGCGACATAAATTTTTGGAACACAGAGAACGAGGAAAGAAGAGATAACAACCGGACTTTCACCGACCAATGCGATATAATAATAAAAGTTGTTGGTCAGAACCAAATCATCACAGGGATTATAGCAGCCCCATGTATAGGCAGAACCAGAGACCGCAATGGAATAATCGACCACAATTTCACTAAAGAAGAATCGTTAATCTCAGAGATGATGAATTTCAGCGCAGAACTTGGAGGGAGAATGACAATGACAGTCGATATCATTGTTAACAAGCCCAACTTGATGGCAGACCACCTAACAGACCGAGACAACAGGTGAATGATGGACTGAAAAGGAGCAATAGTTCCAAATAGGACTCTTTCCAGAACTTTGCACATAGGATCGTCATTTTCAAACAATAGTTACAATAGAAGCCATGTTTACACAGAGGAGGGACAAGGGCAGAAACAAGGAGCTGTGACTAAAGGAGAAGGCCTGACCGAAGGGCAGCAAGAATTACTCTGTGAACAACGAAGACCAGTTAAGACGGAAGCTATTGCTCCTATTATCAAATCAAAAGTGTGTGCAGAAGGAACTTGTGTTATCTTGGAGTCTGGAAGGCAAGTGACAACGGTTCGAAGAATTTTCGGGACAGGCTTTTGAACAAAGATGCACATATTCCTCACTTACCAGTTAGCGGATTGAAGATCGTAGGAGCAATGGGAGAACAAAGTAACCCTATTAAAAGTATGTATTATTGAAAGCTGAAGTGGGAGAGTCGGAATACAATATTGATGCGACAGTAGTTCTGCAGGTTAATTTGACTTTTGCTAATGAAATAATGGAAATTAATAATTAAGAGACAATGGAGATTACTCAGTTTAATGGTGAGGCGACTATTATGTAGATGATAACTTTGTCAGAGTGTGTGATGTAAGGACAGAAGATCTGAATATTACTGAAGATGATTATTGTCACATATCGATTTCAATCACAGAATGATCATCTGCAATGATAAAATAAAATAAAAACACACAAAGTCAGACTTGAACGATGAATGCAGAAACATATTATGTGTCAAATTGCAATAGAGGTGAGGTGTCATGAGCATGTGGCATTAGACAGAAAAGATATAGTGGAGATACCTAATTTCGCAGCACCCTTGGTTGCCATGGAGCAGGCTCCCCCAGATGTAATGTCCCAGTTTCAGCTGTTGTATAGAGGGGCTAAGGGCAGATATATCTCTTCAAAGAGATGGATATATTCTGCCATAAAAAATCGTCTGGCAGTCTCCTGTTCAACGAATAGCCAGTGACGAAGAATACTCATTTTGGGGAGTTCTTCATGCGATGGCTGGCTTTCCAACTTCAAAAATGAGATGCCCATCAGACTCCTAGGAAGAGGTTAACACATCTTTAAGTGAGCGCTTATATGGTACCACTATAAGTGCTCACAACACGACAACATTCTTGTTACAGTTTATGTGAAAACATTTCTTTTGCTAACTTGGTCCTCATTTGATTCGTAACATGAAACTATGTTACCATATTTTTCATTATGTACACTTGTTAGTAGTGACAGTTGATATTAATGTCACAAAAACACACTGTATCAATATGTCTAATGGTCAGCATCCAGAAGTAAATATATTAAAACTGTTTGTAATATAAATATTGGTCTACTGAAAGAATAAAAAGTTCTGCATCTGTAATTTCTCTACATTATCGTGCAAATAATCTGTAAAGTAACACCGAAATAGATTTATCTGAATTTGACACACCAGAGGGTATAATTGTATGAGCTTGTTTTGACTAACAGTTCCTTTTTGTGTTTTGAATGTCAGCTACAGTTTTATTGACGATATTATGGTTTCATTATCATATATTTCTCGAAAGGACAATTCTGTTAGTACATAAGCAAATCAAAATTACTTGTAATTCCATTCAACATCCTGGTTACACAAGCAGCATTCATATTAACTTGCATGGTGTTCTTATAGCTATATATTTTTAACTGAATAGCTCTGTATATTATTTAATATAAATGTTTCTACAATCTCTTGTCTTCTACTGTACAAACAAATACCCTGTATCAAAATCGTAAATGTATTCGATAAAGAAGGCACTGATGATGTCCACCACAAACGTGGAGCTTAGCTGCGTAGGATTTTAGTAAGCAGCTGTCTCAGTTTGAATCTTACCGGGTAGTTGGTATGTTCTTTACTATGAACACCTATGTCTGAAGCTATATTTTGTACATGATTGTATGAGTCCACCAGACTTTGTATGTATTTTACCTTGTTGAACACAATGTCCTCTATTACAGATCAACACATATGTTCATGTATTGATCGTACAGGCTTGACTTTGAGTTTTTATTTTATTTTAGCACTGCAGATGATCATTCTATGACTGAAATAGATATGCAGTAATAAAAATCGGTTTCAAATCCATACGACCAGTGCTGGAGCTTCCCCTGCTTGCAATACTTGTTGTGTGCCCGAGGTGCACAAATTTCCTAATGGAATTCAAGTGTAAATAGAGACATTATCGGCAGGTTAGAAAAGAAGACAGCGACAGTTAAAGCTGTAACAAGTGATGAAAACAATGACGATGACTAATGTGTGTTTTTGTAATAAATTGAGAAATGAATGCTCCATATAGTGACACTGAATTCTCAAAGTTTTTGTGTTTAAATTCTGACAGCAATGCATAGGCCAGGTCACTAAGAAACTGCAGTGCCTCTAAATAACGACACTTTGTCTGTTTGATTATCATTTGTGTGGGCTGCACGAGATGCCTCATGAGAACCGTTGCTGAGATCACACAATTGTTGAATGTTTGGTGATGAATGGCAAGACGATGGCTAAGTGCAAATAACAGGTGGCCGCTACATTGGCTTCAACGAAAATGAAGAGCTGCGAGCAACCAGTGGTCGACTCAAGGTCGACCTAAAAGGCATATGCAGAGGGCTGTCCAAGGCTGGACATGTAGGACCTGGTCATCTAGCGAGGTCTGTCAGTTTAGAACTCAGCTGAGAGTGTTTGTGATGTGTTTCTGTATTGAAGTGATTAGGAGTTCGTTTAAGATGCTCAGAGGACTAGTTTCATATTAAATGAAAGTGTATAGTGGTATTTTTTTACTGCTGTATGTTTTGTTTCAACAAGGTTTGAAGTTTGATACCACGCCTTACTGTTATGAATTAATCTTTTCTTAATATTTCGTGGTATCTTGGTTAGAATTAATACTTGCCACTGAATGATTTAGCGAATATTCAACTACACTAACGAGTGCACAAAAAGAATAAACATACAATGAAGGCTTTTACGGCCGGATGTTTCAACTGCCGAGAATTTTTCCGGGGATGTTGGCCGTGCTCCATGGAACTTTTCTATCCCTGACATTTCGTCCAAAGCGACGTTGGACATCTTCAGAAGTGCTCCCGGTTGTGCTGACTCTTGTCGACTGACGAGTCGGACGTCGAAGAACGGCCTAAATAGCGTGGAAAGTGGCCATGGTCTGAATTTCACGTGATAGCAGAGATAAACCTTGCCAAGGATAAAATATAACTATCTGTCATAGTACGTCAAAGATAAAACTTCTCATCGATTCTGTAGCGCCACTATCTACATATCGCTGAGTTTCATAGCTTCTCCTTTTCTGTTAAAATTATCCCCATGTCTGTGTATTTCGATGGCTTCTCTACATAGCCGTGGATGATCGTTTGTCACAGTACATAAAACTTCAGTTTCCCAAAATTTGACTACGTGATTATTCGATTGAAGAGCATGTTCCACAACAGCTGACTTGTCTGTTTTCCCTAGTCGGCAAAGACTTTTATGTTCCTTCAACCGTATATTCACACTTCTTTTTGTTGTTCCAATGTAGACCTTGCCGATTTGAACCGTTACTTTTTTGATGAAGGGTAGAGAAACCGTGTTCTTCCATCCCTGTGTCCTATCGTTGTCCTTGTTATTTGGTCGCACAACTCTATTTATTTCCTTACTAGAGTACCCATTCTTCTCAAAAGACTGATTTAGATGTTTTAGCTCTGTGTCCAGGTATTTCGGCACACAAATCCTTTTGGCTCTGCCACTAGACTTTTAATTACGCCTCATTTCTTTTGTGGACGATGACTGGAATCCTTATGCAAGTATCTGTCGGTATATGTAACCTTCTGAAAGACTATATTTATGAGACAGACTGATGGCAGCTTGAAACAAAAAGTCTTTCGGAAGGTTACACATACCGACAGTATTGGAACAAGGCCTGTACCATTCCAGTGCCGGTACCATTCCAAAGTACCGTTATCCATGATGGCGGCCATGACGTCAAAGCCCCCCCCCCCCCTACATTTACGCGCTAGGCATATCCTTTCGTAAATATTTTCATAACACCGCCACCATTCCAAAGCACCGTTATTCAACAACAACAAGTTCGCACCCAGTGTATCCACCACGTGGTGCGTGTCAAGTTCCTATTGCCGTGGCGCGGTGCGAGAGAGAGAGATAGCGTCATCTCTCTGTCACACCCCTGCGCCTACATACACGCGCTAGGCAGGACCTATATAAATCAGTGCACGGTCCACCTCACTCTCACACTGCTCGTATACTTCGTTCGTCCAGTACTTGTCACGTCTTCGTAATTAAAAGTGCAAAAATGAAGCGTTCACGATCCGCCAGTGGCAGCAGCATCAGCAGCAGCAAATGTGCTCATGTGGACGAAGTTCCCTCGTGGTTCTCGTCTGCTGTCCCGCTCGTCGTCAGCTGGCCAGTCACCGCCACAAAGTGTAAATGCACTCACTAAGGATACGATATTTTATACATGATTACTTATTGCCTAAGCCACTTCCTCTTACGTCATCACGTACACTACATTACAATTATTTTACAGAAAGACATTTCTTAAACAAAATTTTCAAAATAAAATTATAAAAACAAACATGATGGTCTTTTCCTGTGGATAAAATAAACGTTTATTAATTTAGTCATCCCATCACCACACAGTCTCTAACTACTAATTTCTCTATTTCTACTTTCTACAGTTGACATCAACATGCTACTACTACATACCGTGACCTTTTATAGTAAACTCCTTTCCCTGGCGTCGCTCAGTTGCTGCTATTATCTGTGAACAATTAAAAACATTTGTTGCACATTATTGTAGGTTACTGTAACTCCGAATTTCTCCGATACTCCTTTGATGTTGTGCTTGTTTGACTGGTTATGGCATTGGTCTTCCGCTCCTAGTCTTCTTCTGTCTGTAACGGTAGGCTCAATTCAACGTCATGCTTATCTATTAAACAAAACAAGAGTTAGGTTTGCACGTTACAGCAAGTAAAAATCAGTGATAGTGGTCAAGGTTCATGGCTGGACTTCAGAGCATCTATCTTTTGTGGTGAACTTCATTATCTTCCTTTACACTGAGTGGCGTGTTGTTTTAGCGTCTCTGCTTAACTCAAATAGTTAAGCCCAGACTCGGCTAGCGTCGCTAGTACGTCTCTACAACACTCCTACGGCGCAAATCATCAATAAGGTCTGTCGATCACGCTATTCCGTGCGACCAGACAACTGATTTACGTCTTTCTATGACGGCTCAAAACTCGCCTTTTCACACAACATCCTCATCGCTCCCATTACGAATTATCCATGTTTGGTGCATCCCTACCGCCTAATTGCGATTGACTGGCCACCGGATAATCGTTTTGATCACCGTACTCAAACTAGCAACACAATTGAGAAAACAGGTGCGTCTCGAACACTACTGCGTCGGACAGACCACCTCATAATTATCACCCGAAACACCCACTATCGCCCTACGCTAATAATGCAACGGGTGGGTCCTGAACACTACCGCGTCGGACATCACACCCTGCACTCGTCTCAAGAAACGCAACACATTCGGTGGGACGCAATGTCCACCTACCACATCACAACACGCTTAACACACCCCAAATCCATCCACCACAGATCCAGATTTTGTCCTGAAAGTTCTCCTGTCCAATAGCCTTGCCATAGAATTTTGTATAGGAAGTTATCTACATAATATAACCCCTTCTATAATTAATCTAATACCTCTAAATATTGTTTGTGTCATAGCTGAAACAAATTTTCTATACTAAGCGACCCAGTGGTCCCCATACAACAAAATTTAACATCAAACACATAATATACACACAATCCATACCAAAATAAGACAAGCACATGAAAAATAGGAAATTAAATACACACAACATAAAACAAATAATCACAAAACACAAATAAAACACTGTCTATACTAATACAAATAAACATCGCCAACAAATCACAAAAATCTAATCTAATTATACACTACTTTGTTCCCGGCCACGTTCCTCCGCTGCCGAGTGTGCCGCCCTAGTCATTCTTGTCTGTTTTGCGCAGTTTACGTACGGCCAGGGTTCGCCGGACGTGTTTCGATTATTTTTGCAGGTTCTGGATTACGGTCTTCACTCGCTCTCCAGTTCTGCACTGGGTGATCCCCTCCATTTTCATTGGCTGGGTTCCAGTTATTACTACCCTGGTTCCACCTACGTTCCTGTGGCGGAAAATTTTGTCGTCTATTATCGTGCCACTGTGGGTTGTTTCCCCTGTTGTTGCCGTTACCGGCATAGTTATTCCTCATCTGGTTTCTGTTTCTCTCTGTATTCGCGTCTTGGCCTTCCTCATGCGGTTCCCTTTGCTTCTTCTTCTCACACACCTGCTGCTCGTTATAGGCAAACTCCAGTTCCCTAAGAAGACCCTTAAATGCTTCTACGTCATTTCCGCATCTGCCAGCTAGCGTCTGCTGATATGTAAGTGGCAACTTCATATAGCATACGCGTATAATCTCCCCAGGGCTGCACGGTTCGTCCAGATACTGATTCTTTTTCAGCATTGCAATTTTTCCTCCTATCTATGTAATTATGTAGTTCTCAATTCGTTCGAGCAATCAATCATTCATAATAGGAAACACAATCATAACTCAGTCACTCAAAATGATTCAGAAATTTTACTTGTTAGAATGAAATCAGGCGATGATTCTTCTTCTCTGCAGGCTCGTGCTTTGCGGCAGTCTGCTAATCTGTACAAATAAAATGCCTCGTAATTTTGGGAGCGTTGTATAATCAGTTGGGAAACCTCAGATCAAGCGGATATTTGGCTTTGATGAAGTTTAACCTTCCGAAGAAGTAATGGAGCTCTTGGATTATTAAATGCAGGTTCGTGTCCAGTCTTTCGGAAGTTCCCTTCTGATTAACAACTACGCAATATATCAATGAATATAATTAATTCTCAAAAGTCAAATACACACATTTTTGTATGAAGGAGCAGTATATATATAGATATACAGGGTGATTCAAAAAGAATACCACAACTTTAAAAATGTGTATTTAATGAAAGAAACATGATATAACCTTCTGTTATACATCATTACAAAGAGTATTTAAAAAGGTTTTCTTTCACTCAAAAACAAGTTCAGAGATGTTCAATATTGCCCCCTCCAGACACACGAGCAATATCAACCCGATACTCCCAACTCGTTCCACACTCTCTGTAGCATATCAGGCGTAACAGTTTGGATAGCTGCTGTTATTTCTCGTTTCAAATCATCAATGGTGGCTGGGAGAGGTGGCCGAAACACCATATCCTTAACATACCCCCATAAAAAAAATCGCAGGGGGTAAGATCAGGGCTTCTTGGAGGCCAGTGATGAAGTGCTCTGTCACGGGCTGCCTGGCGGCCGATCCATCGCCTCGGGTAGTTGACGTTCAGGTTTCATAACTAACCTTTTTCGTAGGACTCTCCATACAGTTGATTGTGGAATTTGCAGCTCTCTGCTAGCTCTGCGAGTCGATTTTCCTGGGCTGCGAACAAATGCTTGCTGGATGCGTGCTACATTTTCATCACTCGTTCTCGGCCGTCCAGAATTTTTCCCTTTACACAAACACCCATTCTCTGTAAACTGTTTATACCAACGTTTAATACACCACCTATCAGGAGGTTTGTCACCATACTTCGTTGGAAATGCACGCTGAACAACTGTCGTCGATTCACTTCTGCCGTACTCAATAACACAAAAAGCTTTCTGTTGAGCGGTCGCCATCTTAGCATCAACTGACGCTGACGCCTAGTCAACAGTGCCTCAAGCGAACAAATGTACAACTAAATGAAACTTTATATCTCCCTTAATTCGCCGACAGATAGTGCTTAGCTCTGCCTTTTGTCGTTGCAGAGTTTTAAATTCCTAAAGTTGTGGTATTCTTTTTGAATCACCCTGTATATTCCCTTTTAATCGTACAATTTCCTATCAGTTATCTTTTGTCACAAATCACAATATTCAGATTACAATTCTTCAAACAATGCTCAGGCTAATCGGCACGAAGATAATCTCGGAAGCTTTTTTTCTAACGACCACCAGAGAGAGTACTACAGAGAATAATTATGCGCTCATGGCATTGCTATTGCATGAAACTACTTTGCGCATGGATTCTGCGAGTATGGAGATAGAAATTTAGTAAACGTCATTCAAGGGTAGAATTGTATCAGTAAAATTCATCGAATATAAAGAGATATTACAGCATGTTCTCAAAAAATTTCACAACACTTCGGAAACCTGAGCTCTTGAAGTCGCGTGTCATAAGGATTTCCTGTTTAGTTCTGTTTTGGGTCTCCTTTGACCAATATCTGCTCATAAATGCGTCGCGGCACTCTTGGTACGTTCTGCAACCTTTAGCAACACTACGCATACTTTCCGCTGATGCACCTTCCAAGTGCGCACACACAAAGTCAAGTTTGTACATTAACGGCCACTGTGGTGGTAACGTTAGATCAAACTGTCCAATGAACGTTTTTGGATGTAACGTATTATTATCATCCTTATAGTGCTGGAACTTGCGTTCCGACAGAAAGTGTTTATAATCAAAATGCCTAGTTTCATCTTTCTGCGGTGGCGTTTCGATGTTTTCATAAACTACCTCCGTGTGCGCCTCCTGGATATCCTGTGGCTCTTGCAAGTGCGAGGTGGATCGCCTAAGCAGGTAGCAATTGCTTGCGCCAGTTGTTCTGGTACTGAACTCGCGCCTCCGGCAAATCACTTATTACACGCGGTACCTCTGTACTTGTGACTCGCTGTTCATAGCTGCCCTGACGTTCTAACGGTCTGGTTTCCAGCGCGTCGGTTCACAGCTCCTGTGACAGATACAGTGTCGCGTTGCCGTACTTCCGAGGTTACCTCCTCCGTGGATACCGTCTGAATATCGGCTCCAGTTTGTCCTGTATTTGTAGAAGTTCTGTCGACTGACAGTGCCTCTACCCTGCTCTCGATTTGTCGTTTAACTTCGGCAAATTCTGCCATCAGTGTTGCCTCTCCGGCTTCCTCCTTCCTGCTCGACACGGTTTCTTCAATCTTTTTCACTCGTGTCTGCAGATTATTTATAACAGTTTTGCCGACCTTGGTCGTGTTCTCTGTGACCTCCTTCGTTTCTCTCGCTATTCTCTTGGCTCTCCGCGCAATTAATTTCGCCTCGTTGGCGGTTCTTTTCGCTTCGGCTATCTCTCGCTCTAACTTCTCGCGCAACGCCTTTACTTCATCCTTCACACTGCATGTTTCACGCTTTATGATGGCAAGCTGCGCCCGGGTTTCCTTTCTACACTCCTGTATGCTGCTCTGTGTTTCTTCACTGATGCTTTCCAGACTAGCTTGCCTCTTCTTTCTACACGTTTCAATTATTTCCTGCATCATTTTCGTACTAGCGTCTATCTTCTGCATCATACGCTCCAAGAATCCAGCGATACCTGAACCGTCAACCGCCAAGTCTCCCCTTTCCGCATGATAACTACTGTCATGACTTGCAGGTGATCCCCTGCTCATTCTTTCGTCTCCTGTCCAGTAAGGTCCAAACCCGGCTCGGTACGACAGTGTCGGACTATTCCGTTCCGATCCTCCTGTACGTAACCCAGTCATGCATCTCGTGGGCGACGTTTGCACCCGCGGTGACACACTGCCGAACTCGCGCCTGAGTATTACCAGTTCAATGGGCCTGATTGCAACTCTTGGACTCGCCAATGGCCCACCAATCCCTGCATCATGCTCCATGTTGTCCGGTGACGCCATGCGCTCTGTTCGTTCCCGAAAATAGCTGTTTTCTCTTTCGAATTTCGCTGCCGCTAATTCGTGTAAGCTGTCGCTGCTTCCTCTCATGACTGCCATTCTGTCAATCCCTGTTGCGCCCTGAACTATTAAGCGCGCCTTAGCCCTCGTAATCATCTATGTTTCCTTACCCACTAACGTTATACACTAACAAAACTTTACACACAAAATACACATTATAATCGTTAACTCCCAGTATCTCTACAATATTCACAAACAGGTTACCCAACAAATCCCACAAATCTTCCCGATCTCTGCGGATCCTATTCCTAACCAATTACTCTCATTATTTCCCTAATCCAAAATATTTATTCAATCTGTGACAAAACACAGAACATGAAACAACACAGTAATGCCAACAACAAATTAACGACGCGCCAGCAATACTTAGAAACAATGAAACAAATACACAGCATAAATACACAAACACAAATATAAAGAATTTACCGTTCACAAATAACTGCCGCCGTGATTACTGATCAGAAGATTACAGCTGTCTACACATCCTAGGCAGGGTCAGCCACGTGGAAGGGGTTTCTTTCAATAAAATGCTGATTAGGGACCCTAGGCAGGTCAGCCAAATGTCGGGGGCTTTAACATGAATGCTTTTACTTGTTCACTTTGCCTACTGGATCGGGTCGCTGGCTCTGGCTGAAGGCCTGTTATGAGACCCAACGTGTTAATTAAAGAATTGTAATCTGAATATTGAGATTTGTGACAAAAGATAACTGATACGAAATTGTACGATTAAAAAAGGTGTGTATTTGACATTTGAGAATTAATGATATTCATTGATATATTGCGTAATTGTTAATCAGAAGGGAACTTCCGAAAGACTGGACACGAACCTGCATTTAATAATCCAAGAGCTCCATTACTTCTTCGGAAGGTTAAACTTCATCAAAGCCAAATATCCGCTTGATCTGAGGTTTCCCAACTGATTATACAACGCTCCCAAAATTACGAGGCATTTTATTTGTACAGATTAGCAGACTGCCGCAAAGCACGAGCCTGCAGAGAAGAAGAATCATCGCCTGATTTCATTCTAACAAGTAAAATTTTTGAATCATTTTGAGTGACTGAGTTATGATTGTGTTTCCTATTATGAATGATTGATTGCTCGAACGAATTGAGAACTACATAATTACATAGATAGGAGGAAAAATTACAATGCTGAAAAAGAATCAGTATCTGGACGAACCGTGCAGCCCTGGGGAGATTATACGCGTATGCTATATGAAGTTGCCACTTACATATCAGCAGACGCTAGCTGGCAGATGCGGAAATGACGTAGAAGCATTTAAGGGTCTTCTTAGGGAACTGGAGTTTGCCTATAACGAGCAGCAGGTGCGTGAGAAGAAGAAGCAAAGGGAACCGCATGAGGAAGGCCAAGACGCGAATATAGAGAGAAACAGAAACCAGACGAGGAATAACTATGCCGGTAACGGTAACAATAGGGGAAACAACCCACAGTGGCGCGATAATAGACGACAAAATTTTCCGCCACAGGAACGTAGGTGGAACCAGGGTAATAATAACTGGAACCCAGCCAATCAAAATGGAAGGGATCAACCAGTGCAGAACTGGAGAGCGAGTGAAGACCGTAATCCAGAACCTGCAAAAATAATCGAAATACGTCCGGCGAACCCTGGCCGTACGCAAACTGCGCAAAACAGACAAGAATGACTAGGGCGGCACACTCGGCAGCGGAAGAACGTGGCCGGGAACAAAGTAGTGTATAATTAGATTAGATTTTTGTGATTTGTTGGCGATGTTTATTTGTATTAGTATAGACAGTGTTTTATTTGTGTTTTGTGATTATTTGTTTTATGTTGTGTGTATTTAATTTCCTATTTTTCATGTGCTTGTCTTATTTTGGTATGGATTGTGTGTATATTATGTGTTTGATGTTAAATTTTGTTGTATGGGGACCACTGGGTCGCTTAGTATAGAAAATTTGTTTCAGCTATGACACAAACAATATTTAGAGGTATTAGATTAATTATAGAAGGGGTTATATTATGTAGATAACTTCCTATACAAAATTCTATGGCAAGGCTATTGGACAGGAGAACTTTCAGGACAAAATCTGGATCTGTGGTGGATGGATTTGGGGTGTGTTGAGCGTGTTGTGATGTGGTAGGTGGACATTGCGTCCCACCGAATGTGTTGCGTTTCTTGAGACGAGTGCAGGGTGTGATGTCCGACGCGGTAGTGTTCAGGACCCACCCGTTGCATTATTAGCGTATGGCGATAGTGGGTGTTTCGGGTGATAATTATGAGGTGGTCTGTCCGACGCAGTAGTGTTCGAGACGCACCTGTTTTCTCAATTGTGTTGCTAGTTTGAGTACGGTGATCAAAACGATTATCCGGTGGCCAGTCAATCGCAATTAGGCGGTAGGGATGCACCAAACATGGATAATTCGTAATGGGAGCGATGAGGATGTTGTGTGAAAAGGCGAGTTTTGAGCCGTCATAGAAAGACGTAAATCAGTTGTCTGGTCGCACGGAATAGCGTGATCGACAGACCTTATTGATGATTTGCGCCGTAGGAGTGTTGTAGAGACGTACTAGCGACGCTAGCCGAGTCTGGGCTTAACTATTTGAGTTAAGCAGAGACGCTAAAACAACACGCCACTCAGTGTAAAGGAAGATAATGAAGTTCACCACAAAAGATAGATGCTCTGAAGTCCAGCCATGAACCTTGACCACTATCACTGATTTTTATTTGCTGTAACGTGCAAACCTAACTCTTGTTTTGTTTAATAGATAAGCATGACGTTGAATTGAGCCTACCGTTACAGACAGAAGAAGACTAGGAGCGGAAGACCAATGCCATAACCAGTCAAACAAGCACAACATCAAAGGGGTATCGGAGAAATTCGGAGTTACAGTAACCTACAATAATGTGCAACAAATGTTTTTAATTGTTCACAGATAATAGCAGCAACTGAGCGACGCCAGGGAAAGGAGTTTACTATAAAAGGTCACGGTATGTAGTAGTAGCATGTTGACGTCAACTGTAGAAAGTAGAAATAGAAAAATTAGTAGTTAGAGACTGTGTGGTGATGGGATGACTAAATTAATAAACGTTTATTTTATCCACAGGAAAAGACCATCATGCTTGTTTTTATAATTTTATTTTGAAAATTTTGTTTAAGAAATGTCTTTCTGTAAAATAATTGTAATGTATTGTACGTGATGACGTAAGAGGAAGTGGCTTAGGCAATAAGTAATCATGTATAAAATATCGTATCCTTAGTGAGTGCATTTACACTTTGTGGCGGTGACTGGCCAGCTGACGACGAGCCGGACAGCAGACGAAAACCACGAGGGAACTTCGTCCACATGAGCACATTTGCTGCTGCTGATGCTGCTGCCACTGGCGGATCGTGAACGCTTCATTTTTGCACTTTTAATTACGAAGACGTGACAAGTACTGGACGAACGAAGTATACGAGCAGTGTGAGAGTGAGGTGGACCGTGCACTGATTTATATAGGTCCTGCCTAGCGCGTGTATGTAGGCGCAGGGGTGTGACAGAGAGATGACGCTATCTCTCTCTCTCTCTCGCCGTGCCACAGCAATAGGAACTTGACACGCACCACGTGGTGGACACACAGGGTGCGAGCTTGTTGTTGTTGAATAACGGTGCTTTGGAATGGTGGCGGTGTTATGAAAATATTTACGAAAGGCTATGCCTAGCGCGTATATGTAGGTGGGGGTGTGTGTCTCTGACGTCATGGCCGCCATCATGGGTAACGGTACTTTGGAATGGTACCGGTATTGGAATGGTACTGGCCTTGTTCCAATACTACCGTCAGATACTTGCGTAAGGATTCCAATCATCATCCACAACAGAAAAGATTTGTAATTGAAAGTCCAGTGGACAGAGCTAAAACGATTTGTGCGCCGGAATACCTGGACGCCGAGCTAAAACATCTAATGCAGGCTTTTGAGAAGAGTGGGTACTGTAGTAAGGAAATAAATATAGTTTTGTAATATAGGACACAGGGACTGAAGAACACAGTTTCTCTACCCTTCATCAAAAAATTAACGGATCAAATCGGCTTGATTTTAAGGAAACATAACGTTCGACCGATTTCCAGACCAAATAAGAAAATAGGTGATTCAGTTCGTTCTGTTAAGGATAAACGTCCCCCACTGTCTGCAAGTGGTGTATGCAAGAGTCTGTGTACATGTGGTAGGGTCTACATTGGAACTACAAAGAGAAGTGTGAATACAGGGTTGAAGGAACATAAAAGTCTTTGCTGACTAGGGAAAACTGACAAGTCAGCCGTGGCGGAACATGCTCTTCAGTCGGCTGATCACGCAGTGTAATTTTCGGAAACTGAAGCTTTATGTATTACGACAAACTATTATGCATGGCTGTATAGAGAAGCCATCGAAATATATAAACATGGGGATAATTTTAACAGAAAAGAAGAGTATGAAACTCAGCGATATATGGACAGTGGCGCTGCAGAATCCATGAGAAGTTTTATCTTTGAAACTTCCTGGCAGATTAAAACTGTGTGCCAGACCGAGACTCGAACTCGGGACCTCTGCCTTTCGCGGGCAAGTGCTCTACCAACTGAGCTACCCAAGCACGACTCACGCCCCGTCCTCACAGCTTTACTTCTGCCAGTATCTCGTCTCCTACCTTCCAAACCTGTTGGTAGAGCACTTGCCCGCGAAAGGCAAATGTCCCGAGTTCTAGTCTCGGTCCGGCACACAGTTTTAATCTGCCAGGAAGTTTCATATCAGCGCACACTCCACTGCAGAGTGAAAATCTCATACTGGAGTTTTATCTTTGATGTACTATGATCGATAGTTATATTTTATCCTTGACAAGGTTTATCTCTGCTATCACATGAAATCCAGACCACGCCCACTTTCCGCGGTATTTAGGCCGTTCTTCGACGTCCAAATCGTCAGTAGGCAAGACTCAGCACAACCAGGAGCACCTCCGAAGATGTACAACGTAGCTTTTGACGAAACGTCAGGGATAGAAAAGTTCCATGGACCACGGCCATACAGCCCGGAAGAATTATCAGCAGCAAAAAGAATAACATTTTCATACTTTTTTCGTATGTATATAAATAATTGAGTTCTCTGTCTAATTTGCATAATGAATTTGATGAACTGAAGTGTTTTCAAAGGAAGAAACTTCATGATCATTCAAAGTGTTAAAAATGTTATGAAAGGATTTCATTTAATGGAAAATTGCTTTAAAATCTACAAATGTCATACTTTGTCTAGTTATTTCTTTGTCTTGTTCAGTTTACACAGATGTTAGTGCATCGAGACTTTTTGTAACTAAATAGGACATTTCAAACATTCATTTACTTTCATATTTAAATAACTTCAAGATTCGCATTTTAATATTTTGAATAATGATCCTGTTTTGCTTGAGTATTAAATGAATCTGGCTAACGATACTCAGGTCAGTAGTATGCTTATTGCTTCTTTGCATTCAAATAATTTTGCTTTTCAGTGACTTGATAGTTGTTTATTTGCAATAAAATGCAATTAAAATTGCCAACATGTATATATCCAATGGAGTGTGTGACTGTGTTGTTCCAACAATTGTAAAAGAGCAAAGCCACAAATGTGGGCCTAGCCACATAGTGATACATTACAGTACATTGATACTTGTTCCATAGATCATGAATACAACATTTTGCAATGAAATGGAAAGTCAGCTTAACATAGATTTCTTTGCATGATAGGATGGTGCATTTGATTTTTGAAGGCTTGAGTTATGTCATTTTGGCAAAATTTTACAAGTTTACAAACCAAAGAAGCGTGGGTATGTAAGGGTACCATTGTTATTAACCTTATTAAATAGTCAATTATAAACGCCTACATTCAGTGGATATCACATCGTTGGCCTTCTTGGGGATCCCAGACATAACAGCTCTTGCCAACAGGAGGGGAGTTTCCCCCCCCCCCCCCCCCCCACATTAGATCTTGCGCAATTGGGCAGATGTGTATAGCCAATGATGATGGTTATAGTGCTGCCCCAGTGTCAGTTGGTTTATGGTAATTAAGATTAAGACTGAGGAGTTCGGTGAATGGAGGAAGTAATTCTATAACTGTGCAAGAAGTTTTGTCATATGTCTGCAAGGCATAAGAAGTAATAAATGAAAGACAGATATCTGAATATTGCAAGTGTTGTTTCCATTAATGGGAGGTGGGTGTTTCAACATTAACAAAATGTCCATTGATATTATTAGGTCTTGGAAGAAATTATATTGTGTTTCAGTAAATCAATTTAACTCTTAAAAATGTACTTTTCAAGATAAATTTTACATTGTGGCTAGATGGAGTGAGTGTGGTGAATTTTTGTCTGAATCGGATTTGGGATCACACACTTGTCTCAAGAATTAATAAACTGTTTCCATAAAGTGATTTTTATCATTTCTAAATATCGTTAAATATAGATCCCTATAAGCTTTGGAAGCAGTGTGTAGGTTGGTTTCAGGCACATTGTAGAGTTAAACAGCTACAACTGGGTGCAATCGCCAGCCCTCCTCTCTTATTCGTCCGTTAGGACAGAAAATTATAAAATAACAACAGCGTTGGTTACAAAATAACTTCAAACAACAGCTCTTTTTTAAGTTTAGTTAACTATTAATATTCTCACAAAATAAATGTTTATAACAACAAGAACAAGAGTAAAAGGTTAAGGAGAGTGAGAAATAGTGAATAAACAAGGAAGAAAAATAAAGGCTATCAAATGTAGCATCTGCACCACTGATATTCAGGTACTTCTCTTGTAATTCTGTTTTCGTGACTGTTAATACATTTTATGTATCTTACCTCATAAAAACTGGCTTTTGTTTCTTGAACAGAAAAAATGTACTTTAATCCTTCCTCAGAACCACCATGATAGTTTATTGTTATCAACAGCATGGCAGTGAAAATGAAAGAAACCACTATTATGCTCTTGAAGATCTGTGAACAGTTTATAAACATTATTGAAATTAGGCTCATTATTGAAATGTCACAAACAGAGTGAAAAGCAATTTACTATGTATAAACACTAAGTGACGATTTAGTAAACTGTTGTAAGAATAACAAACACTACTAAACCAACTGTTAATTACCTTTTTCATTCCATATATATTTAAGAATAGCGCTATGAATATTAGCAACCATGTGACAACTAGGCTTCCTAACAATCGCGTGTTCATATCTTTATGAGCCTCTGGTCGCAATATATTCCTGGAAAAAGTTATACACCCAATCATAATTGTAACAGTGTACATGTATATGCTCATACACATGCATGTACGTGCGCACATACACTCACACACACGCACACACGCAGATAGCAGCACAAAGAAATATACAAAAATTCTCTAGTATGCACTTAAGCAAAGAGGCATTGACTTGAAAATACTGGTGCACCAAGTTACTTATGTCCCAGAAAGTAGAGCAGTAATTGTACAAGGCAAATACAGAAACAGATAATGCTGAACAGACATACCTCAATTTTCGGCCGCAAATATGCTCTCCTCATTTCATTCCTGCATATGAACTTGTCAGATATGGCATCAAGGTCAAGTTTAATTGATTTTTCACTATGATCTTTGTGAAGGACAATAATGTTACGACCATTCTGCTCGATTACAGACTGAAGATAACGTTTTCACGCTTTGGAGACAATGAAACAATTGCAGTACAGGACGTTATCGAAAATGTCAGGAAGTGTTCTGTTTTTTTAGTTACTGCACTATTTCATCCAATGAACTACTATGGAAAAAGTTGTTAACGTGTTTTCTTGGATAAGTGAGAGTTCCTTGTCAATATCTGATATGTAGAAAGATAAAATGAATTTGGATGTTTGTAGACACAAAGAATAAATTGTTCAGTTTGGTTTACAAACATGAATATAGAGTATTGAAACATGGGTTTAGGAAGTTGATGGACAAATCCATTGTTTCTTTATGAAATCTTCTGTAATTATCAAACACTTCAGTAAATGTATCTACAGATGTTTTTTTGGAGTCATCATATTTCTCAGGGATTTTTCTTTTGTGTCGTAAATCTGGAGAATAAACATACACATCTTTGCACTTTGAAGCTGTTTCAGCCCAGAACGATTCAAAATTGTTCCTCATAAGTTTAATTGGTACAAAAAGTAGGAAATTATCTTATTACCCCTCTAAGTGTGGGAACATTTTTGGTAGTACTATGTTTACCACACCAATGGGACCAAACAGTTTTACCAAAACTGATAACACGACAAAGAATTCAGAAGTCTGCAAGCTATTCCAAAAGCCATTTGCTTTTTCTTCAGTGTCTGAATGTCATTATTTTGAAGCATATAAAAATTATTGAAGTTGTGTGTAGTTGAACAAAACTGAAGACACTGTGAAGTACCCTATGGCCCATCTTGTAGGACAGAGTGGTTTCAAATTTGAAGAGACATCTGCCTTTGGCTGAAAAAAAGATCTAATCTTTTAGGTGAATTTCTAATAAAATCTATTACCCAGTACATTTCGACATTCTGGGTTTGCTTTCGCAGTGTCTTATAGTGTTAGGTTTAAAGAGTGTGTAAGACAGTGCACAAATACAGCTCTCTTCTCAGTTTTCTTAAATATGGCCTGGACGCCATTATAACTGGCCATGTTGGACTCTACAAGTAGACAGAGGCAAAACAAATCGTCTCTAAAGGTCGATGATAATATCAAATAGACACTTAGCTGTGGTAGTTTGTGCAGATTGTAGCCCTAAAAACATTCTTTTATCTCTGACAAGAATCAGCAACTCTTATACAGACACTAACTTGGTCTTTGATGGCTATGTCTGTTGTTTCATCTGCTATGCAAAATACTGCAAAATTTTGATATCATCTAATAATTTTGTAAAATGTGTATCACTTAAAAGATGTAAATACATAAAACTGCAACCAGTCACTTTTTTGAAATAGTTGTTTATTCATTTCATAAACCGTTTTCGAACCTTTTCAGGCTCACCTACGGGTCATGAAATGAGTAAACAACTATTTCAAACCAGTGACTAGTAGCAGTTTTGTGTATTTACATTTAATAAACAATCATGCGTTCTAAAACATCTGTAATGGATAAGCTTAATCTATATCACTTAAAATAATCAAAATTTCCTTTTGTATACGATGGGACGTCTATTTATAAGTTTTCCACTGTAGCCACATTAAAAGTTGCTAGTTATCTTCACATCGAAGGCGTAATAAAAGGTCAAAGTTACTTGTTTGGTCGTACGCTTTGTATTGCAAATCCCTGAACCACTAAGTAATGGAGGGAATATATGATTTTTAGTGAACAAGCTATGTTTTCTTTCATTTGTGTCAGTTTTTTTTTTAAATCCGGATAAATACACCGATATACACTCCAGAACATATTCTGAGTCAGCCTCACTACTTCTCCCCAGGGACCCACCTGAAATTGATCACTTTCATGCGAGCTATATTCAAGGTCATAGCATAACTCGATACTGGTCACATAGTCCTACCCACACGTCTTACACAAGAGAACGCTATACTGGTCACGTTATATAAAAGTGGCGGGAAACCCCTCCTTATCTCTCTAAGCCAATGGTGGCACAATAAAATGGCGGGAAACCCAATGGATCAATCGGAAGGGAGCTCTCTCTCGTCCTCCCCATTATCATCTTTCATAACTAGCTCACATGTGTGTAGGCTTCTTCATTCGAGGTCTGGCCATCATTCGGGGGTGAGGGTGGGCGAGGTGGTTCAGGTTTGTTATAACAATAACCAATTAAGTTATCAACAACAACTTCTCTCTCTGTAGTTGAATAATTGCATGTCCCTAGTCAATTGTATTCTGTAGTGAAAGGGTCTGTAAATGACAATTATAACAAACTATCAAGTAGTTTATAATAAACAATATCCTTTTTGCAGTATGTTATTTACAATCTTTTATTGTTTCTTTTTCTTTCTAGAAAGGTATTTATAATACACAAATTTACTTACAATCGTATGCTATTCACGCAGTGGGCTTCATACAACCCTGTTTTCCTCATACAGCAATTTTCAACTTTTTTGTGTATTTACACATATACAGGGTGGTCAGAAAATGTCTAAAAAGGATGTGAGGTTGTTGCAAGGAAGGTTGCGCTGAGAAACAATTGTAAAAAGAAAATTCGATACGTTGTGCCGTTGTCAGAAAATGTCTAAAAAGGATGTAAGGTTGTTGCAAGGAAGGTTGCGCTGAGAAACAATTGTAAAAAGAAAATTCGATACGTTGTGCCGTTGTCAGAAAATGTCTAAAAAGGATGTAAGGTTGTTGCAAGGAAGGTTGCGCTGAGAAACAATTGTAAAAAGAAAATTCGATACGTTGTGCCGTTGTCAAGTTATATAGCATTGAAGTCAGGCAATTAATCTTTGCGTGTACAAATTCAAGCACTAGCACAGCCACAACACGGTAATGCCCACAAATTTGTGGTATACCGTCCTCCACAGTCACGGCTCTGCTCGCCCCCCCTCCTCCACCGTTGCCTTTTGTATCCTCCCTACAATGGGGGGGGGGGGAGGGGAGGAATGTGCTGGTATAAACTGTCGCCAGCAATGAAGTGAGAAGATTGGTAAGTAGGCGGTGGATCAAGTGTGCCTATCACGAGAGAGGCCAGAGACACACTCACAAGCAAAACGGCGCCAACGTCCTCCTGACAGCACGTATTGCGCTCTCGACAGCATGTATTGCCCTCTCGACAACATGTACCTGGTGATCAAAAAGTCAGTATAAATTTGAAAACTGAATAAATCGCGGAATAATGTAGATAGAGAGGTACAAATTGACACACGCTCTTGGAATGACATGGGGTTTTATTAGAACAAAAAAAAAAAAAAAAAAAAAATACGAAAGTTCAAAAAATGGCGCTTCATCTGATTAGAATAGCAATAATTAGCATAACAAAGTAAGACAAAGCAAAGATGATGTTCTTTACAGGAAATGCTCAATATGTCCACCATCATTCCTCAACAATAGCTGTAGTCGAGGAATAATGTTGTGAACAGCACTGTAAAGCATGTCCGGAATTATGGTGAGGCATTGGCCTCGGATGTTGTCTTTCAGTATCCCTAGAGATGTCGGTCGATCACGATACACTTGTGACTTAGGTAACCCTTAAGCCAATAATCGCGCGGACTGGGGACCTGGGAGGCCAAGCATGACGAAAGTGGCGGCTGAGCACACGACCATCACCAAACGACGCGCGCAAGAGATCTTTCACGCGTCTAGTTATATGGTGTGGAGCGCCATCCTGCATAAACATCGTACGTTCCAGCAGATGTTTATCAGCCAGGTTGCGGATGATGCGATTCTGTAGCATATCGCCGTTCCTCTCACCCGTCACGGTAGCAAACCAGAATCACGCATTTCCTCGAAGAAAAAAAGCCCGATAACGGTAGATGTGGTAAATCTAACCCATACCGTGACTTTCTCGCCGTGCAATGGAGTTTCCACGACGGTTCTAGGATTTTTGGTAGCCCAAATTCTGCAGTTGTGGGCGTTAACAGACCCTCGGAGCGTGAAATGAACTTCGTCGGTCCACAACACGTTACTCAACCGATCGACATCTTCCGCCATCTTTTGAAACGCCCACACCGCAAATGCCCTCCGCTTCACTAAATCGCCAGGCAACAGTTCATGATGCCGATGGATTTTGTACGGATAGCATCGGAGGGTACGCCTCAGTGCCAACCAAACAGTAGTGTATGGAATGTCGGTGCGACGTGCGACTGCACGAGCGCTGACTTCCCCGTGCATAGACGAACCCGCTACAGTCTCCATTTCTTCCTGAACTGCCTCAGCAGCATTACGCCCTGTGCTCGGTCGGCCAGTACGGGGTCTATCGTCTAAACAACCCGTGGCTTCGAACTTCGAAATCATTCTCGCCACAGCTGCATTTATCAACGGACCTTTACCCATTCGAATCCCCTTCCTATGGCGATAGGATCGTAACGCTAAACTAGGACATTCCTCATTCTGATAATACAGCTTCTCTAAAAGCGCCTTTCCAGGTAACGTCAACATACTGCGACTGCTGGCGCATCTGATTCTCTCTCTCATTACAGCTCCTTTTATACACGTCTGTGATGTGCAGTCACTGACGTTTTGCTGTCCAGCGCCAGCTGTCGGACATTTTGTGAACTTTGTTGTTTTTTTTTTGTTCTAATAAAACTCCATGTCATTCCAAGCATGTGTGTCAATTTTTACCTCTCTATCTACATTATTCCGTGGTTTATTAAGTTTTCAAATTTATAGTGACTTTTTGATCACCCGGTATTTAGGTCGCCGCCACTGACTGGAGCGCCTCACTCACTCACTTATCCAGTTTGGCGTCTGTCAGTTTACTCACAGAGCGGGTTTGGTTCATCACAGCTACAACAGTATATAGCGACCAGATTAGTGACTATAGTAGGATTATTACTGATGAGCTTGTACAACAAACATGGACACTATTCAAGTTAAGTAAATGCTCCAGTTTATGTAAGTAAAGAACCGTATTAATTCACGTCTGCATTTGTGTTGTAGAAAGAGGATACCAGCCACCCATAACAACTTCCTCTCCCTTGCTTTCTTGCAGTACAAAACTCTACAGAAACCATACAAAATTCAGCTACTCCACGCTCATCATGAAGGTGAACGTGTCGAGTTCTGTAATTTTTCGTTCTTGGCAAGATGGAGGATGGCCGTTTACTTCCATGCTTAGTGTTTAGCGGTGAGGCAACATTCCATTTAAATGGAAAGATGAACCGTCATAATGTGAGAATATGGGGTACGAAACAGCCACATGAAGTTGTACAACATGAGAGGGACTCTCCAAAATTTAATGTGTTTTCTGCAGTCTCACGGGAAAAATCTGCAGTCAATTTTCGTTTGTCGAGATCACTTTTGCAGGAAGCACCTATCTCGATATGCTTGAGAACTTTCTTTTCCCACAGCTGGAGACTGATTCGAATGACTTCATTTACCAACAGGACGGGGCACTACCACACTGTCATATGGAAGTGCGGGTATTTTTAAATCAAAGGGTTACTGAACGGTGGGTCGGTCGCACTGGACCAAACAGCCTTACATTACTGGCCTTCACTAGACCTGACATAAGTGATTATTTCTGGTGGGAGTTTATGAAAGACTGTTTATGTGCCTCCATTACCAACAATAATGAATGAACTGAGGCATCATATAGGAACAGTCGTGGAAACTGTAACTCAAGACATGCTCGCTGCAGTGTGGGAACAATTTGAATACCCCATTGACACATCCCGTGCATCTCAAGGAGTGCATATTGAGCACCTGTAAAAAGGTAGGGAAAAAACTTCTTGAGTTTCCTGTTCATCAGAAAACAAAATTCACTGTATATGTTTATTACTTTCAGAAATATAGATGTGCCAAATCAGATGCTTCTTTTTGATATACCCTGTGCAATATTTTATGAACATGCATAGTGTGCAGACATGTAGATGGTACACACATTATATATGCATACATAGTGTGCATTGAGACATTCATACTCACACACACTCACACATACACACATCGACTGTTCACAAATAAATACGCAGCGAACTATCACTCCAACGGATAATGTGAGTGCAGTGGAGTTCTGAACCCATACCTGCAAATGAACTGTTTGTTGTCATGACAGGACGGTCCTACTTTCAGCTGCAGTGCAGTATGCACCTCATAGCTTCTCGAATGGACGATTACCCGGTGTACTGTATGTGGAGCTGCACCAGTGCCCTCTAGGAGGCACCTCTTCTTCGATCATGAGAGCCTTTGAGGCAACACGATACGCACTCTAAACTCGCTTCTGAGTGGCACATGCATCTATACAGTATGTGTATATCAATGCTATAAGTCCAACAAACCTCGCAATCTGCGAACCATTTGGGTAATTTCCAAGAATGATTGCCTATCGAAGTCGCGGGGTCCAAACGATACGTATCGAACGTGCAATTGTAAATCGATCATGCGACTGGTGGCGGGCGTTACGATCAGTTATTTGTGATCGTCATTTTTATCTGTTTTTCGTCGTTCCCTTAGTTGCTCTAAGTTACATACGTCCACGAAATATTTGTGAGTCGCTAGGGAAACCCAGACGATTTATGTCGGTAGTGAGTGGGATATCTGGTGTTCTCGACGTTTCTTCGGCGGATTCTCTCAATGGAAAAATATCATTCCATGCTTATCCAGCGTAGAAAGTTGTTTCACTGTTTGTCGCAAATACGGAGTACTACAGGACGAGGAAAGGAGGGACCGCGTAGACTGTGGCGCTGCGAAGTGTGTAAAACTTCGTAAGAAGAGTTTTGATCCTGAAATACCGTTACAATTTCATTTCGGACAGTGCGGAAAACGAACGAGTATCAGGAAGAATACATGGTTCCACTCTTTCAAATTATCCATTCAGACCAGCGTAATTCTTCTATCCGGCTGTATTCGAGACTGCACCTTGCAAGTAACAGCATCAGAAACTGACTTATCTGCTACTACCGTGTGCGACTATTTCGAGTTTTGCAGAGAAGAGTGTAATGTGGTAGTGACGAACGACAGTGTACCTATTGGTGGACCGAGTAAAGTTGTTGAAGTGGACGAATCTCACATAGCAAGAAGGAAGAAGCAGAAAGGACGACCTTCAAAGAGTGAAATCGATCATATTTCGTTATTCGATGGAATAGAACGAGTCCCGGAAGTGTCTCATTATCACAGCATTGTCCACAGACAAGGTCGCTTTAGTACGTTTGATAAAGCAGCCGGCCGGGGTGGCCGAGCGGTTCTAGGCGCTACAGTCTGGAACAGCGCGACAGCTACGGTCGCAGGTTCGAATCCCGCCTCGGGTATGGATGTGTGTGATGTCCTCAGGTTAGTTAGGTTTAAGCAGTTCTAAGTTCTAGGGGACTGATGACCTCAGCAGTTAAGTCCCATAGTGCTCAGAGCCATTTGAACCCCTTTGATAAAGTACTTCATGTTGCCTGGTAGTAAAGTCATTACAGACGGGTTTCAGTCCTGCAAAACACTCAAAGCAGAAGGATTCGACCACGAGTACGTGAACCACTCTGTGAAGTTCGTGTCTTCGGATGAGCCCAGTGTGCACACGCAGAACATCGAGCGGCTATGAAAATCTGTGAAGTCTTCCATTAAAAGAGAAGGGCGTTCAGGATAAAGAGAGGAACTATACTTGTTGCAGTACCTCTGTTTCCATAAGTTGCGTTTGCAGGGAAAAGTTATGCAAGTGGCAGTCTACCCATATTCTCGCCTGATATTGGCAGAGTTTACCCAGGCTATGGCAAAAAGGGTATTGCTCCCGTAGCGTACACATCACATGAACTTTCACATGACGGCAACACCGACGACGAGTAAGGTAAGTCGTATCCTTTGTAATGACAAGTATTTTTGTAACGCTCTTCTTTTGTCGTTGCTGTAGCGACCACCGTAAACATACTCATAACGCCCGCCACCAGAGTCGCATGATAGATTTACAATCGCACATTCGATTTGCATCGTTTGCGACTTCGATAGGCAATCATTCTTGGAAATTACCACCATTTGTCTCGTCCTTTTGTTTTGAAGTGTTATTGCAAGAGAATTATCAACCACATATTCCGATGTGTCAAATTCTTCGTGATTCCACCTAATTACTTCATATGGATCGTAGCCTTTCACCCAGTAGATGAAAGTATCTATCAATGTAAAATAACTTGAAAGTGGCGAAGTCTGGCTTAGGAAAGACATGGTGAAAGTGGTACACGTGGACGTTTGAGAGCTTCAGAATACACATACCGATATACACAGGCTTCGTGAACTACAGTTAAACCTTAGCAGTCTTCACAGCAACTTGCCCTTCATTGAAGATGGTGATCTGAAATTTGGTCTAGTGATGTAATCTCTTACGCCAAAACGCCCGTCGTACAGTACACTATATAAATTTCGCGGTATTCTCTAACAATCTCCATGATTTTCCGAGAGTTGAATGGTTCATTAATCTATAAAAATCTTTTCAATATCACACACTGCGAGAACCCTGTATTCCGTGTTAAACTCAATGTACTCTTTCAATCAGTGACGCTGCTTGAAGGAGATACTGTGAGTGATACTAACAAGTTCCATCCCCAACCTAAGACATTTCTGTAGTGGATAATATAACGTTGTTTGTTCCACAGCGTTGTCAACAGATTTGAGATGGAACTATTCCACAGGACGATGCGCTACGGACATAGTGACAAGTCACTGTGCTCCTCATACAAATGTGTGGGATATTCCAGATCTACTTCCAGGACGCATCCGTCTCAGCATCCTTGGCTACATCAAGGATCCTTTCTGTCACTCTGTCGATTTCCCCTTTGGAAATTCATAGAAACCCTCCAAATGCATGGTTTGCCTACAGAGGATTTTTACATCCAGGTAAAGGATGTAACTTAAATAAGCAGAAGGCCTGTACTCATTCTCACTCATTCACGGGTTATTCGTTTTGGCACACCTGTGCATTCACTGGTAAGTCCCCTGTGGACCCTGCATTTGTAGAAGAGCAGCATGTTAGTAATGGTCAACTGTTCCATGTGACACGTGTCTTAAGCCCACGTATGGTGAAACAGAAGCCAGGATACAGAAATTATATGCCCAGGCTTACTCACTGGAATTTCTCTAAGTTGTCTGTGAGCACATGTATGTCAGTGTTCACATATAATCTGTCTTATTCACCTAAATTCGGGATGCTGAACTCCTGCCAAATATTCATCGCTAGCTCATAATGTGGCAGTGCCTGCTACTTTACTACAGACTGTGGTTATGACGGGCAGCGTGGTTTTGTGGAATCTCTCCATCAAGTCTAGGTATCTGAATGAAAAGACCCCCTTCTTTGTCACGAGATGAAACATTGAATCACCAGGATATGCGACTGTTGTGATACCCGCATCGTCAATGCAAATTTATTTATGAAGCAAAATGAATCTAGGAAGCGGAAAGTTACTCTTGGCATGATTCTCTTTGAAAGCAAAATGTACATCTCAACAATGTCAGGAGTGACACTGACCTTATAATCGTTCAACCTGAAACCACCCAAGAGTTGAATTAGAAAGTGTGCATCATAACCTCTAAAGTTGTGGAAAAAGACAGGTGTGTGCCATGGCAGTCGGTACTTCAAGTTGCATACGTTGTGAGCTGCGCCACAGAACTTTCCATTATATGACAATGGCCTCTATAGGGAGTTTCTGCATCTCCACCCAATGGCAACACACAAATATGACACTCAACTGTCTGCTCGTACAGTGCATTTTCCTTTCAGTTGATCATGGGGACATTGTAGCAATAACCTTGATCAACTTCCCATGTAAGTTTTCTGACCTCAGCAAGCAACTATCACACATGATTATCCCTGATGTAAGATTAGAATTTGTTGCGGCTAGAGTCATGCGATATGCAGCCGTGTATGGTACGTGCCATTCTGTGAAGGTGACAATGCAGCGAGAGGGGTCACCTTCACAACGCGCAACAAGAGCTAGAAGACACTCGAAGTCAGCATAAACGACGAAGGGACATTGCTCCTGGTAGTGAGCGTTCTTAAACTCCAAGAACTTTTTATCCTCGATAGGCATTTCCACATCGAGCAGTCAGTGAAGTCCCTTTAGAGATACTCACTTGTGCTAATTGCATCGAGACATCTACAGCAAAAATACTTTGCACCGTTATGTTCGGACATTTGGGTGGAAAGTAGGCAGGGCAAAGTTTTCATCCACACTTGGTGATGCTCATCGCCCTTGGAGATTAGCAAAAGGTTTCCTTATTTAGGGTACTTGCCAGCTACTTTGAGAAAGTAAAGGGATACAGCTATTTTACAGTTGGCTTCTTTGTTGTACACAGTGTGCTGATCTTGACCTCATCTTCTGGCTCATGAAGTGCCAGAGTGTATACATGAAGAGAATTCCATATCTATCTCTAGGACATATGCGTCAGCAACACCCTTTCAAATTTTGGAATGACATGGAGTTCTATTGGGAATGAGATGCCTTGGAAATTATAATGCCCACAGACATCAGAAGTTTGGTATGTTCTCGGATGTCGTGCATGTCGTGCTCGCCTTCCCCACAATATTATCTATGTGGTCTTTCCAACTGAAGTTGTTCGTAATTTTTACACCCAGGTACTTAGTTCAATTGACAGCCTTGAGAATTGTACTATTTATCGAGTAATCGAATTCCAACGGATTTCTTTTGGAACTCATGTGGATCACCTCACGCTTATCGTTATTTAGCGTTAACTGCCACCTGCCACACCATACAGCAATCTTTTCTAAATCGCTTTGCAACTGATATTGGTCTTCGGATGACCTTACTAGACGGTAAATTACAGCATCATCTGCGAACAACCTAAGAGAACTGCTCAGATTGTCACCCAGGTCATTTATATAGATCAGGAACAGCAGAGGTCCCAGGACGCTTCCCTGGGGAACACCTGATATCACTTCAGTTTTACTCGATGATTTGCCGTCTATTACTACGAACTGCGACCTTCCTGACAGGAAATCACGAATCCAGTCGCACAACTGAGACGATACCCCATAGGCCCGCAGCTTGATTAGAAGTCGCTTGTGAGGAACGGTGTCAAAAGCTTTCCGGAAATCTAGAAATACGGAATCAACTTGAGATCCCCTGTCGATAGCGGCCATTACTTCGTGCGAATAAAGAGCTAGCTGCGTTGCACAAGAACGATGTTTCCTGAAACCATGCTGATTACGTATCAAAAAAATGGCTCTGAGCACTATGGGACTCAACGTCTCAGGTCATAAGTCCCCTAGAACTTAGAACTACTTAAACCTAACTAACCTAAGGACACCACACACACCCATGCCCGAGGCAGGATTCGAACCTGCGACCGTAGCAGTCCCGCGGTTCCGGACTGCAGCGCCAGAACCGCTAGACCACCGCGGCCGGCATTACGTATCAATAGATCGTTTCCCTCGAGGTGATTCATTATGTTTGAATACAGTATATGCTCCAAAACCCTACTGCAAACCGACGTCAATGATATAGGTCTGTAGTTCGATGGATTACTCCTACTACCCTTCTTAAACACTGGTGCGACCTGCGCAATTTTCCAATCTGTAGGTACAGATCTATCGGTGAGCGAGTGGTTGTATACGATTGCTAAGTAGGGAGCTATTGTATCAGCGTAATCTGAAAGGAACCTAATCGGTATACAATCTGGACCTGAAGACTTGCCCGTATCAAGCGATTTGAGTTGCTTCGCAACCCCTAAGCTATCTACTTCTAAGAAACTCATGCTAGCAGCTGTTCGTGTTTCAAATTCTGGAATATTCCATTCGTCTTCCCTGGTGAAGGAATTTCGGAAAACTGCGTTCAATAACTCCGCTTTAGCGGCACAGTCGTCGGTAACAGTACCATCGGCACTGCACAGCGAAGGTATTGACTGCGTCTTGCCGCTTGTGTACTTTACATACGACCAGAATTTCTTTGGATTTTCTACCAAATTTCGAGACAATGTTTCGTTGTGGAACCTATTAAAGTCATCTCGCATTGAAGTCCGTGCCATATTTCGCGCGTCTGTAAATTTTAGCCAATCTTCGGGATTTCGCGTTCTTCTGAACTTCGCATGCTTTTTCCGTTGCCTCTGCAACAGCGTTCGGACCTGTTTTGTGTACCACGGGGGATCAGTTCCATCTCTCACCAATTTACGAGGTATGAATCTCTCAATTGCTGTTGCTACTATATCTTTGAATTTGAGCCACATCTCGTCTACATTTGCATAGTCAGTTCGGAAGGAATGGAGATTGTCTCTTAGGAAGGCTTCTAGTGACACTTTATCCGCTTTTTTAAATAAAATTATTTTGCGTTTGTTTCTGGTGGATTTGGAAGAAACGGTATTGAGCCTAGGTACAACGACCTTGTGATCACTAATCCCTGTATCAGTCATGATGCTCTCTATTAGCTCTGGATTGTTTGTGGCTAAGAGGTCAAGTGTGTTTTCGCAACCATTTACAATTCGCGTGGGTTCGTGGACTAACTGCTCGAAATAATTTTCGGAAAAAGCATTTAGGACAATCTCTGAAGATGTTTTCTGCCTATCTCCGGTTTTGAACAAGTATTTTTGCCATCATATCGAGGGAAGGTTGAAGTCCCCACCAACTATAACCGTATGAGTGGACTATTTATTTGTTACGAGACTCAAATTTTCTCTGAACTGTTCAGCAACAATATCATCGGAGTCTGGGGGTCGGTAGAAGGAGCCAATTACTAACTTAGTTCGGCTGTTAAGTATAACCTCCACCCATACCAATTCGCAAGGAGTATCTACTTCGACTTCACTGCAAGATAAACCACTACTGACAGACACAAACACTCCACCACCAATTCTGCCTAATCTGTCTTTCCTGAACACCGTCTGACACTTCGTAAAAATTTCTGCAGAACTTATTTCAGGCTTTAGCCAGCTTTCTGTACCTATAACGATTTCAGCTTCTGTGCTTTCTATTAGCACTTGAAGCTCAGGGACTTTCCCAGCACAACTACAACAACTTACAACCACAATTCCGACTGTTCCTTGATCCAAGCAGCCGGCCGCGGTGGTCTCGCGGTTCTAGGCGCGCAGTCCGGAACCGTGTGACTGCTGCGGTCGCAGGTTCGAATCCTGCCTCGGGCACGGATGTGTGATGTCCTTAGGTTAGTTAGGTTTAAGTAGTTCTAAGTTCTAGGGGACTGATGACCACAGCAGTTGAGTCCCATAGTGCTCAGAGCCATTTGAACCATTTGATTTGATCCAAGCACGTCCTGTATTTGCCATGCACCCTTTGAGATTGCAGCCACCCCGTACTTTCCCGAGGCCTTCTAATCTAAAAAACCGCCCAGTCCACGCCACACAGCCTCCGCTACCCGTGTAGCCGCCAGCTGAGTGTAGTGAACTCCTGACCTATTCAGCGGAACCCGAAACCCCACCACCCTACGGCGCAAGTCAAGGAATCTGCAGCCAACACGGTCGCAAAACCGTCTGAGCCTCTGATTCAGACCCTCCACCCGGCTCTGCACCAAAGGTCCGTAGTCGGTTCTGTCAACGATGCTGCAGATGGTGAGCTCTGCCTTCATCTCGTAAGCAATACCGGCAGCCTTCACCAAATCAGATAGCCGCTGGAATCCAGAGAGAATTCCCTCAGATCCAAAGCGACACACGTCATTAGTGCCGACATGTGCCACCACCTGCAGCTGGCTGCACCCTGTGCTCTTCATGGCATCCGGAAGGACCCTTTCCACATCAGGAATGACTCCACCCGGAATGCACACGGATTGCACACTGGATTTCTTCCCCTCCTTAGCCGCCATATCCCTAAGGGGGCCCATTACGCTCCTAACATTGGAGCTCCCAATTACCAATAAGTCCACCCTCTGCGATTGCCCGGACCTTGAAGGCTGAGAATCATCCTCTGAAACAGGGCAGGCAGCTGCATCTGGCTCAGCCAGAGACAGTACCTGAAACCTGTTTGTCAGACGCATCGGTGAGGCTTTCTGATCAGCCTCCGGGGACGTCTTTCGCTGCCTGCCACGCCTTGGCATTCATGGGAATCATTATGAAGTGCACCTACAAGTAGACAAGACCAAATAACGTTAGTAAAACAAGCATTCAATTCTATTCAGTTGTGTGTCGCAATTTTTAGAAGAAAAATTGAAAGAACTGTTACTCACAAAAGCAATCCTCGACAACTGGCATCATCCTCCACGAGATAGCTATGCAGAATGGTTTGGGTTCAGCAACTATGGGATCTCCTGCACATCATCATCGTCATCGTTAATGATAATGGGAGACCGTAGCGGTGTCGGGTCGATTAATATTGGGCTTGGCTGTGGCACTGGATCCATGCACACACACACACACACACACACACACACACACACACACACACACACACACACACAGACGTAGAGGGAGGGAGGGATGGAGAGAAACTGGTGCTCACTTTCACATAAGGTAGCATTTATTCATCTGACATCCTCTGGAACAGCCCACTGCTCCACCAGATCCTCAAGTGCAGTCACTCAACAGGGTTGATAGTACGCTCCTATCTGCAACAGAAGACGAATAAGATGAAGAAGAAGAAGGAGAAGAAATTAATCATCAGATTGCAACTAATAAAAAAGGAAATACCTACACACAGAAAAACAACACGAACAGAAATAATCTCCACATGTGTGTATCATCAGAGATGAGTCTGCGCCGCTTATTAGCGACGCCATTGTCGTCAGCAGCAGCAGAATGATGCTTCATAGTGCTGACAGGGTCTACATATGAAGGAAGAAGAACAGGTGTAATAGCAGTGGGAAAGAAACGATTGCTTGAATCGTTACTGTTGAGAAGCACTAGCCAGGCTGCTCGATAGGGAGGTTACGGAAATACTTGGATAGCTAACGAGAACCACCAAATAGTTGCTTTGACGAATCTACTAGCTGACAGATATGACTCCTGCCAGGGGTAAGGCTCGAATGATCGTCTGTGACGATATAGGCAAGAGGTGCTTATTTCAACCAATGCGTTGTCGCTGCATAGTCACTCTGTCTCCTGCATGTGTGGGTGCGACCCAGGCAGGAACTGATTGCTGCTCTACTGGCCATTAAAATTGCTACACCGAGAAGAAATGCAGGTGATAAACGGGTATTCTCTGGACAAATATATTATACTACAACTGACATGTGATTACATTTTCACGCAATTTGGGTGCATACATCCTGAGAAGTCAGTACCAAGAACAACCACCTCTGGCCGTAATAACGGCCTTGATACACCTGGGCATTGAGTCAAACAGAGCTTGGATGGCGTGTACAGGTACAGCTGCACATGCAGCTTCAACACGATACCACAGTTCATCAAGAGTAGTGACTGACGTATTGTGACGAGCCAGTTGCTCGGCCACCATTGACCAGACGTTTTCAATTGGTGAGAGATCTGGAGAATGTGCTGGCCAGGACAGCAGTCGAACATTTTCTGTATCCAGAAAGGCCCGCACAGGACCTGCAACATGCGGTCGTGCATTATCCTGCTGAAATGTAGGGTTTCGTAGGGATCGAATGAAGGGTAGAGCCACGGGTCGTAACACATCTGAAATGTAACGTCCACTGTTCAAAGTGCCGTCAATGCGAACAAGAGGTGACCGAGACGTTGTAACCAATGGCACCCCATACCATCACGCCAGGTGATACGCCAGTATGGCGATGACGAATACACGCGTCTAATGTGTGTTCACCGCGATGTCGCCAAACACGGATGCGACCATCATGATGCTGTAAACAGAACCTGGATTCATCCGAGAAAATGACGTTTTGCCATTCGTGCACCCAGGTTCGTTGTTGAGTACACCATCGCAGGCGCTCCTGTCTGTGATGCAGCGTCAAGGGTAACCGCAGCCATAGTCTCCGAGCTGATAGTCCATGCTGCTGCAAACGTCAACGAACTGTTCGCGCAGGTTGGTGTTGTCTTGCAAACGTCCCCATCTGTTGACTCAGGGATCGAGACGTGGCTGCACGATCCGTTACAGCCATGCGGATAAGATGCCTGTCATCTCGACTGCTAGTGATACGAGGCCGTTGGGATGCAGCACGGCGTTCCATATTATCCTCCTGAAACCACCGATTCCATTTTCTGCTAACAGTCATTGGATCTCGACTAACGCGACCAGCAATGTCGCGATACGATAAACCGCAATCACCATAGGCTACAATCCGACCTTTATCAAAGTCGGAAACGTGATGGTACGCATTTCTCCTCCTTACACGAGGCATCACAACAACGTTTCACCAGGCAACGCCGGTCAACTGCTGTTTGTGTATGAGAAATCGGTTGGAAACTTTCCTCATATCAGCACGTTGTAGGTGTCGCCACCGGCGCCAATCTTGTATGAATGCTCTGAAAAGCTAATCATTTGCATATCACAGCATCTTCTTCCTGTCGGTTAAATTAAGCGTCTGTAGCACGTCATATTCTTGATGTAGCAATTTTAATGGCCAGTAGTGTATTACACCACGGCATCATGTGACACAAACAATTAAAATCGCTCAAAAGAGGAAAGGCCGCTGGACCTGATGGGATTCCAGTTCGATTTTACACAGAGTACTAGAAGGAACTTGCCCCTCTTCTTGCAGCGGTGTACCGTAGGTCTCTAGAAGAGCGTAGTGTTCCTTTGGAAAAGGGCACAGGTCATCCCCGTTTCAAGAAGGGACGTCGAACAGATGTGCGCAACTATAGACCTATATCTCTAACGTCTATCAGTTGTAGAATTTTGAAACACGTATTATGTTCGATTATAACAACTTTCCTGGAGACTAGAAATCTACTCTG
The DNA here is from genome assembly GCF_023898315.1 of Schistocerca nitens. NCBI lineage: Eukaryota > Metazoa > Arthropoda > Insecta > Orthoptera > Acrididae > Schistocerca > Schistocerca nitens. The sequence continues at coordinate 852,257,938 of NC_064617.1, forward strand.
TAGGAATCAGTATGGGTTTCGAAAAAGACGATCGTGTGAAACCCAGCTCGTGCTATTCGTCCACGAGACTCAGAGGGCCATTGACACGGGTTCACAGGTAGATGCTGTGTTTCTTGACTTCCGCAAGGCGTTCGATACAGTTCCCCACAGTCGTTTAATGAACAAAGTAAGAGCATACGGCCTATCAGACCAATTGTGTGATTGGATTGAAGAGTTCCTAGATAACAGAACGCAGCATGTCATTCGCAATGGAGAGAAGTCTTCCGAAGTAAGAGTGATTTCAGGTGTGCCGCAGGGGAGTGCCTTAGAACCGTTGCTAATCACAATATATATAAATAACCTTGCGGATAACATCGGAAGTTCACTGAGGCGTTTTGAGGATGATGCTGTAGTATATCGAGAGGTTGTAACAATGGAAAATTGTACTGAAATGCAGGAGCATCTGCAACGAATTGACGCATGGTGCAGGGAATGGCAATTGAATCTCAATGTAGACAAGTGTAATGTGCTGCGAATACATAGAAAGAAAGATCCTTTATCATTTAGCTACAATATAGCAGGTCAGCAACTGGAAGCAGTTAATTCCATAAATTATCTGGGAGTAGGCATTAGGAGTGATTTAAAATGGAATGACCATATAAAATTAATCGTCGGTAAAGCAGATGCCAGATTGAGATTCATTGGAAGAATCCTGAGGAAATGCAGTGCGAAAACAAAGGAAGTAGGTTAAAGTACACTTGTTCGCATACTGCTTGAATATTGCTCACCAGTGTGGGATCCGTACCAGATAGTGTTGATAGAAGAGATAGAGAAGATCCAACGGAGAGCAGCGCGCTTCGTTACAGGATTATTTAGTAATCGCGAATCCGTTACGGAGTTGATAAACTCCAGTGGAATACTCTGCAAGAGAGACGCTCAGTAGCTCGGTACGGGCTTTTATTGAAGTTTCGAGAACATACCTTCACCGAGGAGTCAAACAGTATATTGCTCCCTCCTACGTATATCTCGCGAAGAGACCATGAGGATAAAATCAGAGATATTAGAGCCCACACAGAGGCATACCGACAATCTTTCTTTCCACGAACAATACGAGACTGGAATAGAAGGAAGAACCGATAGAGGTACTCAAGGTACCCTCCGCTACACACCGTCAGGCGGCTTGCGGAGTATGGATGTAGTGTAGATAGTTTATTCATCTACCACCTCCCAGCAGCACTATCACACTGCTGTCTTAGCCAGATTCTTTCCAACGAGTACACCCACCAACGAGTCAATGTCAGACTTTTATCACACTGCAGCATATTGTGATCAAAAGAAATGTATTTTATTACGCCACTTTCCGGCACAGCGCCAATGTTACCACATTTCAGTCCAAGTGTGCGATATATCATATTCGAAGATGTACACGTGCTAATGTGCATCCAGAGTTGAATATTATTTCAAGAGTTGCAGGTCTTTCCATCAATGGCGGAAACATTCACGTACTAGTAATCGCCAGCATCAGCAACTAATGAACGAGAACTGGCTAGCTGCAGATAACCAGTTGATTGTGATAATGTCGGTTAGGACTGACTTGCCCGGCCACTAACCTGGGCCCTGCTCTTCTGTCTGAAGAGAACTGCCCACATGACTGTGATATCACTGCTGGTAAACTGTGTGGGTCTGCCTTGTGCCAGCTAGCCAGCCGTTGAGGCTCAGCTGTGACGTGCTGCAGTCACATGTGGCATAGCTCTCGCAGTGTTGGCTAGGAATAATGTTCGTTTTCCAAGATGTGTGTACTTCAATTCAGGTATTATTTGATAGGTCACTTACATTCTACAGAGAGACTATGTGGGTTCTTGGGTGCAGTTGGATGTGGACAGGTGGTGCTTTCAGAAATGTATGGAGGAGGTTCCAAGAATTATAACTCCCACACCCAGCAAACCGGACAGACAGTTTATAATGAATACTTACGAGAACCCTGTAAGAGAAGAAGTAGGGGAAGGATGTAAATAAATAAATAAAACGCGTTTTTTTTAAAAAAAAGACAGTATCATTTATTGATTACCCAACTTGAAAGTATTCAGACATTTCCTGAAACTAAAATATAATCACTTATATGTCCATACTTTTTCATGAGTATCCGAACAGAATTTATAATCTTCAAGGTTCCGTAGTGATTGAACTTTTGAAAATGTCACTAGGCCACAAAAGTTTTTCTCGGCTTTTGCCATAAACAATACTGTCTTAATGGTCGTAGATTCAGAACAATTTCACCATTTGTTCATACTATAGTCCGTCGTCGTACCATTGCTTTCCAGGGTGATTTTGGGATAACCGGGTTGTTTGGACAACAATCTTGGCATTGCGCACTGATCTTAATGGTTTGAGTGACGCTACGATTCTTGAGAAAGTTGTCAATACTCGTCCAGTGTTTTCGAATGCAAGGTATGCAATATCTCTGAACACAAGTTATCCAAACTCGTCATGAAAGCCCTGCAGATCCACGGCGATTCTCACACTCTGACGTGCCATTGTGGAATACTTCTGGTGTGAAGCAGCACCGCATCATTTATAGTGTTCACTGCACAATTCCTGCGATACGTGAGTAAGTAATGACACGATCATGTGACACTAATTTGCTGAGAAATTGCTTGATCATTCAGATTCAATGCGGATATCTACAGGACCTGTCTTGATATTTTCGTTTTGCTTCAATCTGTCATTCACAACTGATGCTAATTCTTTTAACTTGTGGGGACTGAGCACACATTCCAGTTCATCACCCTCATAGTGAGAAAATTGGAATAATGAGTACATATCGTACAGTAGACTGATATTATCATTGTCCGAGTCAAGTTATAGATTATTGTAAGAGTAATGTGAATTGAGTTGAACGGAATGGATAGAGTCTTGAAAGGAGGATATAAGATGAACATCAACAAAAGCAAAACGAGGATAATGGAATGTAGTCGAATTAAGTCGGGTGATGCTGAGGGAATTAGATTAGGAAATAAGACACTTAGAGTAGTAAAGGAGTTTTGCTATTTGGGGAGCAAAATAACTGATGATGGCCGAAGTAGAGAGGATATAAAATGTAGACTGGTAATGGCAAGGAAAGCTTTTCTGAAGAAGAGAAATTTGTTAACATCGAGTATTGATTTAAGTGTCAGGAAGTCTTTTCTGAAAGTATTTGTATGGAGTGTAACCATGTATGGAAGTGAAACATGGACGATAACTAGTATGGACAAGAAGAGAATAGAAGCTTTCGAAATGTGGTGCTACAGAAGAATGCTGAAGATTAGATAGGTAGATCATATAACTAATGAGGAGGTATTGAATAGGATTGGGGAGAAGAAAAGTTTGTGGCACAACTTGACTAAGAGAAGGGATCGGTTGGTAGGACATGTTCTGAGGCATCAAGGGATCACCAATTTAGTATTGGAGGGCAGAGTGGAGGGTAAAAATCGTGGAGGGAGACCAAGAGATGAATACACTAAACAGATACAGAAGGATGTAGGTTGCAGTAGGTACTGGGAGATGAAGAAGCTTGCACAGGATAGAGTAGTATGAAGAGCTGCATCGAACCAGTCTCAGGACTGAAGACCACAACAACAACACAAGAGTAATGTAGCGAACTTAGGAACGCTTTTTCATCGTCTACGCTACAATTGGCGAATACGCTGGACTCCTTAGTGAAATAGCCTCTTCTGCCTGTCTGCAGCCTCCGAATAATGGATTGAGGCGTTTCTAGTTGAACAGATGTCTTAATAGCCCAGACATGTCTTCAAGTCGTCAGTAGAGATTGGTGCTCGTAGAGTTCCCACAAATGGAAACGTAATGGCAGTTGAACTCAAGAGTTTAGCACACATAAAAGTTTCAGGCGCGTCTCATCTGATACAATGTGCTGTAGTTTCCACACTAATTTACCAAAAACAGTTTTATTTTCCGCTGCTGTGCTTCTTGAAAATGCACATTACTACTTGTTGCACTTCGAACAAGAACAGTTCCAGCTTAGTATTCTTAATAGCTCGATTATTGTCCTCAAAGAACCCCAGAAGCATTTTGAGAGCTATGCATCTACTAAAGTGATTACTTATCGATCCGATTTAATGCGCATGCGTAAGTTCTGAGTGATTCCAAATTTTCTTGTTTGGTCGATTTTAACGCCATTAAGTTTTTATCGTATCTCTTGAAAGAGGGAAGCAAATGCGTTACATGAAAGCTGCGATATTTCTGCTGGAGCGCTTCCACCGTTCCTCATACATGTGCCTTCCAAGTATAGGAAACTGCTGGTCGGAATGGTTAACTCGTCTTGACGCTGGATCAGTACTCGTATCTCATCGTTATTAGTGAAATGATTTGTGAGATATGTAGTTCTGATGAGTGATTTGTTCATCATATTGAACTGGTGTTGTTATTTTGAGTGATGGCATTGAGAGCTATCAGTCCAATCGACCTGAGGGACTCGCAAATCTGACGTTCATGACCTCGTCCTTCCAATGAAGAGTGGTGTGCTCACTGGTATGTTGGTTGTTTTTACAGTTTATTGCCATAGTGCTGTTGCTACTTCTAATGAAGACGTATAATGATTTCCTCTCCTCAAATGAACAGTTACAGGGGGACATATCGAACAACCAGGAACCTCAACAAGCTTGTATGCTGGTACCACTGTAGGGAAGAACCCGTAGGTGGTATGTTATTAATCGATCGTTGATGGACGAATTTGTAGCGATATTACACTCGATACAGATCATACTAACAGAAAGAATAGCCACTGGTTTTCTCGGTATTATTACTCAAAACTTGGCTCTTCGAGAAACTGAACATTGATTCTATTGAACTTTTTCGGCTAAAGTCTGTTGCATGTCTTGTTGTTTTTATCTCTGTTTTACATACATTAGCATTTGCATGTAAGTAAAATCCTTTTCGAGATGGTTTTATAATTGCATTTAGATTGTCAATGTCGCGCGAGCAAGGACGAATCTCCACCACTTTGCCACCTCCTAGGTGAAGTTCTTTTTTCCCCCCGGTGATGTTTGGATGCTGCTATAAATATCCAGAGTAATCAATGCAATAGCACACTAACCTTTGTGTAGATCTGTTGGGGGGAAGTAATTTGCACTTAATACAAATGATCGCTCTTTTAAAGTCAGAGTGTACATCATGACATCTAAAGCTCAACTGTTGTGGTGATTGCATGTTGCTTGTTTTTATGCATTCATAAGGAGAAACATTAGACAGAAATGTCCATGTAGGTTTGAATTAGTCTTGGTAGCGTCGAAAAAAGTATAAAACATGGTTATTGTCAAAGTTGCAGTGCAATTCTTCCATCGGGTATAAATCTCTATTTGAGTCAAAGTAAAGCACATTATTCTATTTTCTGTTAACGTACACAACCCAGTGCATGACAGAACCTCCTGCGACATCTAAATTTATGAACCCACATTCGCTGCATTTCCAAATCGTCTTCGACAAAGTATTCTGCATTAGCACACAAAGAAATCTTAGAATTTTGAATTTCTTGACATATTTAAGCAGATCAGTTTTGGTAAGTGGCCTGTCAGCTAATACAATTTACACGCCTTTTTTTTTTAAAGAAGCAGTCCAAAGTCCTTTCTTGTATGCTATTAAATATAGTCCTTTACCGATGGTAATGGCCTCTATCATCCTATTATGCCACTTAGATTCCTGTAGTTGCTCCTGAGCGTTTTGTGCATGAGTCATTGTTTGGGCCATGATGGCAGCTCCATCAGCCAATGACCCAATTGATTATAGTCCCAATAGTGCTAGAGTTAGATAGGGAAAATTCCACCAGATGTCTTGGGTATTGGCAAAACCCTAGGCGTTTTAACATGAATTCTTCTTCCTCCTTTCTTCTTCATCATGACACCTTTTGCCACTACCATCACTGATTGAGTCCAGTTTTTTTAACTCCCAGTAGGTTGCTTCTTTTTCAGTGTGTGATGAGCTGCATTCATTATTAGTATGCGATGAGCCATGTTCATTATTTCTATGAAATTTATTCCAGCGCCCAATTTAAATTTGGTATGCATAACTCTTTCAACTCTGAATGCCGCAATAATTGTCCTATGCCTATAACTCTTCTTCGATGTATTTGCTTCACCTTATCAGCTAAAATTCAGTTCGCAATGTGACGTTCTGCCAGATATTGATTTGCAGCGTACACTAAATCATGCTCATAGTATGCCTCGTCAAGTAGATCAATCCCCTTATCACCAAAAGTCAGCACTTTTTCAGTTTCTTCCCAGGTCCACAGAAACTGTATCAGAGATGAGGTAGTACATTATCGAGAATACTACCACTTCCTTTGCTGATGCGCTTCCTAGCACTCATTTTATGCTACTGGGCTGTCTGAGGTTTGCACACTCTGTTATATAGAAAACTGTGAGTGATCACCCAACTGCTTTGCGATGATGGAAATCCAAGCCATTTCATTAATTCTCAGTTCCAACAACGCCTTATAACGCGCTCTACGAGAAACAGATTTGATTCAGTATTTTTCTGTAATTCCTCTACATAAAAGCTCATGATGGTTTAAGATGGTTTAAGATGTAGGATCTTGGGTTTGTCCTCTGTATTTTAGACACAGTAAATATCTCAGTTGACCACTTAGGAAGGTAAGAATTCTAAAACACAGTTCTGTGTTTCGAAATGCGTATCGGATCACATAGTTTTAACCTCTGCTTTCAGGGATTTGACATCATAATATGATTGTATGCTATATTCAGAAGACCATTCTCACATACGTCGATAGGTTTCATCTTAACTGTATAATGTTCAGTTCGATTATGCAACCAAATAATGTGTGGGAGAATGTCTAGCCATGTGTATGAACCACGAACATTAAACAACGTCCATTTGTGGGTTTTAATGGTTTTGTTCAGACACTCCATAGTACTCGCTTTCATATGGAAGAATGTCAAATAGTGGTTTATTCTGTATTGATCCACTCTCGACTTGAAATACTCATTGTAAAATTCACGTCCGTGGTCAGTCTGCAGGGTGTCAGTATATTGATTTGTACCACTCTGCAGCAGCTGTTCAAACATCTGTGTCACGTTCCTCCCAGGGTTTGCCTTCAAAGAAAGGGCCCAAGCGAATTTGGAATGTTTATCTATGGTCATCTCAATGATATATCTTAATGCACCAGAACCCTTTTTTCGATCATGAGTATTCTGTGGTATCCACAAGATCAGCCTGCCATATCATCAAAACCACATATTATGACTTGTGTACATTGCAAAATTTTCTGAGCAGCTCTGTGATTTTCATAGACCTCCACCTCCATTATTATCGAATAATACTTACTTCTCAAAGCTCTGAGATGACATGTAGGTTGTGCATAAAGTCCGGGAACACTTTCAATTATTTATTGAAAAAGAACTAAACATTATACAGATGTCATATATATATTCCAGAGGTAGTGTGCCCAGCTTTTTATGTTGAATGTCAACGCCATGGACTTAACCATGTTCACCGCTTAATACTGGTCTAATAACGTTAGTGTATTTCCTACCGTTTGTGCTTTTTAATCGCTGTCGTTTCGCCTTTGTGCGTTAGTCATATCTAGTATTTCAGCATACTATCTCTTATTTTTCGGCAAATACTTTCAGAGGATCGAAGTTTTTAGGAATATTAACTCCACTAAACCAAGTTTCTGCTCAAACTTCCTGTCTCCAATATGGATTATGTCCTTCATTAAGCATATAGGTAGCTTCCACAGCTTGACTGGCCCCATATACCGTATCTAATTCGCTAGCACTGTGACGCATGATGAAATCATTGACAGAATATCGTTCTTCTACTTCTTTGTCATCGTAACTTCTTCTTCTACAACCATCTGATACCACCACCGTGTGACACAGCTGTTTAATCCTTTCTGTCATAGGTTTAAATGTTTCAGAAAGAGACTATTCACGATCCACCTGTCCCGTTTTGAGAGTCACAATTTGCAGTTAATGGCTTCCCGTGTCTTTGTGACCTTGTGTTTTGTCTATATTCTGTCGCATACTGATAGCACTTTGAGATTGTATGCATCTTATGTACTCTGGGGATGATGGGTTGTTCGCCTTCTTAACTCTTCTACTCAGATTCAGGTCGATGGACCCTTCCATTCGTATCCCTTATCAGGAATTCGTACAACTCAGTTTTCATAGCTATTCTCTTCATAAACCCATTCCATCAACTGTGCAGTGGTCCTATCGTTGACAGTTTAGTTTTTCCCTCTACATACATTCATGTTGCTGGATTCTGTTATTTACTCTTCGACTATCGTAACGGATGTCTTGATAATACTGCCCAAATCTATTAATCTTATGTTGATTTCTTGCTCACCTTTCTGGAGTCTGGCATTCACCTGAGATTCACCTTTCGAAGCTGATGCCTTGATAATGCTTTCAAATTACGCTAAACTTCTGTTGATTGCTTTCTCCCTCCACCAGAGTCAACAATTCAGCTAAGATTCACATTTCACTACCGCTAAATTGATGTTGATATCCAATTCCGTTAATCTTGCATTGATTGTCTCGATTTTTCTGTCAATCTAGAAACGTAAATTTGATTTATGCTTTAACCCATCGAAGTGAGCACACTACATCTGTATGAATTTGTCCATAGTCTAACATACTGACAGGGCAACGTTTTGGTGCACTGTCTTTTAAGCTGAATCTGATCGAGGTTTCGTATATATCAGCATTCACCCAGTTATTTCCTTTTACCAGTAACCAGAAAACCATACTGTGAATTATTCCAACGATCTCCTATATGGCGAAAAACTCATTGAATGGTGTACCACTCTGTACACGAGCTTAGTAAATATGCTTTAAATTCAAATTGTCCTGTTTGAAAGTTATAATAAGGTTTGCATTATCCCAGACCAATTGCTTCTTGATCCTTGAGTATGTTTTGCTCAAATGAAATGTGTTAAGTTTCATACAACGACCAAAGTAGACATATTTCGTGATCTCATCCTAGTTTTCCATTGCGATGTCATCAGATATGAATACATTGTTTGGCTTCACTTTTTCAGGTGGTGGAATAACGCTACTTTCACTGAACGCCAGGTACGTTACCCCATCAATGCCATGCAGTATTTCCTGCAATAGCCGATATTTTGGTTGAAAAATTGATTTTGCAAAAATGTGTACATGCTCGAAGCGGATCCCTTAAGGATATGTTAACAGTGCTAGAACATGGTTAGTCTTTCCACAATCCGAAGACCCCACAATTAAACCACGTGCGTTTTAGGGAAGTAAAGAGGCACTATTTTCCCTCCACCTGGTTTCTGGCATTATCATTGCATGACCAGTGGGTTACCACATGATTTTGGTGAAGGGAATGTTCCGTCCACTCCACTATGACGACAACCAAACACTTACGTTACGGTACAGAGTATTTTACAGAAAATGTACATGAAGCACCTAAACTTTAATAAACGCTTATATACGGTAAGATATATGAACAGATACAAATAAGGGTAAAGTTCTGTACCTATATGTGGCATACTTGGCTCCTACATTTCCACCTCCGTTCTGGTGTAACGTAAATCATACAACAGAGCGACGGTTTCTTCCGATTGACACAGAGTTTGGTGAGCAGACATTTTTTAGCACAATGTGTCGTATAATAAATGTACGTGCGACTGCCACCTTAGTCGACAGTCTACCACATACTTTATAGAATAACTTGTATGCAATAGATTCTCAAACGTCTGTTCCTGCATGCTATGCACTCTCTGCTGTTAAATATTTTAATCGCTGCTGGGAAGTCTCCTGCTGTGACAGTATGTTCTCTCAGTATAACCGACGGCGAGTGAATGTTGCTGTAAAACAGTGCGGAAATATGTATCACATAGTCAATACCATTTATCCACAGATAATATCACTTTATCTTCACAAAATGAATATCAAGAGCCCAGTTGGAAACCCAGTTCTAAGCAAATAAGGGAAAGCGGAAAGATGGAAGGAGTATATAGTGGGTCTATACAAGGGCAATGTTCTTGAGGACAATATTATGGACATGGAAGAGGATGTAGATGAAGATGAAATGGGAGATATGATACTGCGTGAAGAATTTGACAGGGCACTGAAAGACCTAAGTCGAAACAAGGCACCGGGAGTAGACAACATTCCATTAGAACTACTGATAGCCTTGGGAGATCCAGCCCTGACAAAACTCTACCATCTGGTGAGCAAGATGTATGAGACAGGCGAAATACCCTCAGACTTCAAGAAGAATACAATAATTCCAATCCCAAAGAAAGTAGGTGTTGACAGATGTGAAAATTACCGAACTATCAGTTTAATAAGCCACGGCTGCAAAATACTAACACGAATTCTTTACAGACGAATGGAAAAACTGGTAGAAGCTGACCTCGGGGAAGATCAGGCTGGATTCCGTAGAAATGTTGGAACACGTGAGGCAATACTGACCCTACGACTTATCTTAGAAGCTAGATTAAGGAAAGGTAAACCGACGTTTCTAGCATTTGTAGACTTAGCGATAAGTTTTGACAATGTTGACTGGAATACTCTCTTTCAAATTATGAAGGTCGCAGGGGTCAAATATAGGGAACGAAAGGCTATTTACAATTTGTACAGAAACCAGATGGCAGTTATAAGAGTCGAGGGGCACGAAAGCGAAGCAGTGGTTGGGAAGGGAGTGACACAGGGTTGCAACCTATCCCCGATGTTATTCAATGTATATATTGAGTAAGCAGTAAAGGAAACAAAAGAAAAATTCGGAGTAGGAATTATAATCCGTGGAGAAGAAATAAAAACTATGAGGTTCGCCAATGACACTGTAATTCTGTCAGAGACAGCAAAGGGCCTAGAAGAGCAGCTGAACGGCATGGACAGTGTCTTGAAAGGAGGATATAAGATGAACATCAACAAAAGCAAATCGAGGATAATGGAATGTAGTCGAATTAAGTTGGGTGCTGCTGCGGGAATTAGATTAGGAAATGAGACGCTTAAAGTAGTAAAGGAGTTTTGCTATTTGGGGAGCAAAGTAACTGATGATGGTCGAAGTAGAGAGGATATAAAATGTAGACTGGCAATGACAATGAAAGCGTTTTTGAAGAAGAGAAATTTGTTAACATCGAGTATGGATTTAAGTGTCAGGAAGTCTTTTTGAAAGTATTTGTATGGAGTGTAGCCATGTATGGAAGTGAAACGTGGACGATAAATAGTTTGGACAAAAAGAGAATAGAGGCTTTCGAAATGTGGTGCTACAGAAGGATGCTGAAGATTGGATGGATAGATCACATAACTAATGAGGATGTATTGAATAGAAGGGGAGAAGAGGAGTTTTTGGCACATCTTGACTAGAAGAAGGGATCGCTTGGTAGGACATATTCTGAGGCACAAAGGGATCATTAATTTAGTATTGGAGGGCAGCGTGGAGGGTAAAAATCGTAGAGGGTGACCAAGAGATGAATACCCTAAACAGTTCAGAAGGATGTAGGTTGCAGTAGGTACTGGGAGATGAAGAAGCCTGCACAGGATAGAGTAGCATGGAGAGCTGCATCAAAGCAGTCCCTGGACTGAAGACCATAACAACAACTTCACAAAATAGTTGATTTTCAAACACGGCCAAAGAACAGAATTCCCGATACGTTTACAGATGTGTTGTTTAAAATGTAGCTAATATTAAACAACATAATTACCACATCTTGTGGCTTCTCCACCTGAGTTGTTGCTGCTATGCACCTCGCCATTTTAGCCCTTTGCCTGTTCTCTTATTACATGGTGAGCTATTCATTGATCACTGTTTATACACATTTTTTAGCATCAGTACGTGCAACTTGTGAAGACGCTGGTCTCGACTGCCTGTTGATCATTAGAAAGAAAGATGTCATGATCATTTGTGGAATAACTGTGCTCCGCGTTAATTTAAATGAGGTCAGTGAATGTATACTGCATGTCAGATCCACTGATGCGCCGACCATTACCTCTCAATTTAGGGATAAAAGTGACAGCATTTTATTGTATTCAAGAAGAAAACGACTTTAGCCAGACGTTCTGGATATTATTGAATATGTAACGACGATTCATCTGAAAAATTATGGGTTTCAAGAGGATAACGAGCGACCTACAGCCACCTACTCCATGTTCAAGTGGCTGAAATTACGAAATATTTGTAAAGTGCTTTTGGATATTTAAAGGAAACTTACTGAATAACGTAACAGTTTAATTGCAGTAGACTACTGCCTGTTTTCTACACAGCTTATACGTCAGCTACGTGATGTTTCACAGAGATTTAAGTTACTACCTGATCTGTTTGATAATGATTCCTTCTCTCCATGTATGAGCCCTGCTATAAACGTTACGATGTGAAATCACAATGTCAGATTGATGGGCCATAAAACTGCACTGTGTTGGTTGTAAAATGGAAAATAGTAAATGACTTTTTCCTAATCAGTGTATTTTTTAAACAGTTTGTGTAGACACAAAGGTTTACCAAATATGTAACCCACATATTAATAAGAGATAATCGAATCTCGCTCACTATGTCCGGCCGTGCGGCTGTCACAATTGGCGCTCCATATGACAGTCATACACTCGTGTTTGACAAGAGTGGTAGCATTTTCTAGGTACATTGGGTAGCGGAAGTACAAAACTTTACAAATAACTGCCACCGTATGTCTTAAACTTGGCCTGTATGACGTTTAAGTCAATTGGTTCCTCTTTACCCATATAGGAATTCCCTTTGTGAACTCATTCTCTGCAGTCTTTACAGGTTCTACAATTATAAACTTTGGCTCAGGAGGTATACAGGAACTTACACACTACTAAACTTGATTCATTGTAACATTATTTTGTTAAAGTAGTCTATAAACTCATAGTAGGCAGCTCTTACATACAGTTGCCAATGGCATAATATTTCTGTAGCGATAGGACTTGCACACTACATATCATCTAATTTAACAAAAGTCTGATATTTTAAGTATGTATTCAAATCCTATGACGTTAATTATAACCTGACCTCATAGTAAATATCATCTACAGTGACATTGCTGGCTAACGTTTGAACATAAGTTGGTGTATGGGAAGGATCACATTCGTCAGTCATCTTATTCTTCATATAACCCATCATATTGCTCATATATTCCCACTTTGGAATCAACACGCTGCACGCTTTGAACTTCAGTAACCACAGAAACGTCATTATCAAGATCCAGATCTACATTTACTCGTTTAAATTCACATGCAGTAGCATTATATGTACATGCGAATAATGGGGTTCAAATGGTTCAAATGGCTCTAAGCACTATGGGACTTAACATCTGAGGTCATCAGTCCCCTAGACTTAGACTACTTAAACCTAACTAACCTAAGGACATAAAACACATCCATGCCCGAGGCAGGATTCGAGCGTGCGACCATAGCAGCAGCGCGACTGCGGACTGAAGCGCCTAAAACCGCTCGGTCACAGCGGCCGGCTCTTAATGGGGGACTTGCCTGCTGTACTGAGAGCTGTGGCAACCATAGCTGTTGAGGCTTTGCTGGTGTCGTATAGTTCAACAAATGCGGTTGCTGCAGTGGTGGCACGGTACAGTTGAAGGACACCATGTCTGATAAATCGAGAAGCCTGTCTGCAGGCTGCTGATGCAGCAATGCCACCAATAGTATGTAGGTGTTCTCATGTAGCAGCTCTGTTATTACCATTGGTGTGTTGCACGGCTGGAACAATAACAAACCTTATATATATATATATATATATATATATATATATATATATATATATATATATATATATAAACAGTAATAATTATATCATTATTAGATACTTACTTCCAGTCCTATTCCCCTTGTGCCTAAGGGTGCTGGCTGGTTCCTGCTGCTGCTGGCACTTCATCATCCTCTTGCTATGAAGTCTAGACCTCAAATCACAATGAGTTAGATTCATAATATAATAAGGGAATTGGAGAGAGAGCTTGATTCATATTGGTCCATTGGGTTTCAGCCATTTTAGTGTGCTCCTATTGGCTGAGAGGGATAGGGAGGGGTTTCCCATCAATTTTGTAGAATGTGACAAGTATTGCACAATTGGCTAATTATTGTAGGGTTTCCCCTGGGTGACCTTGGCCAATTCCTGTGGTTACCCAGGGGAGAGGGAGATGGGCGACATGGAATATAAGTCAGCCAAGTGGGGAACTTGACACTGGATGTGACACGTTTGTTATCTCGGCCAGAACTCTCCTTACTATCCTACTGAGGTCATACAGCTCTGAGGAGGGACCAGCATGATCCACGTATTCAAGTCTCTCATTTGATGCTGGCAATCTGGACACTCATCACTCATGAACTCAGGTTAGACTTAGGGACAGAAGTAGAAAACGATGAGCAACCTGGAAAACCTGAGTGTCTTTTGTGAACAACCTGCTGAGCTTCCATAGCAACATCAAAAGATTTTATAATCTGAAGTATTTCACCAAGACTAGGATCAGTTTTAGCTAAAGCTTTTACAGTGTCCTCCCCGTCAGGGGTAAGGCGCTCAGTCACATCTTAAATCCGTGATTCCGCATAGGAGACCTTACAGTTCTGACATGCGAAATTGCACTTGCATGCGAAGTCCTGCAGGTCAGCAGCAAAAAAAATGGTTCAAATGGCTCTGAGCAATGTGGGACTTAACATCTGAGGTCATCAGTCCCCTAGAACTTAGAACAACTTAAACCTAACTAACCTGAGGACATCACACACATCCATGCCCGAGGCAGGATTCGAACCTGCGACCGTAGCGGTCGCGCGGTCCCAGACTGAAGCGCCTAGAACCGCTCTGCTACACCGGCCGGCCGGTCAGCAGCCCGAGCTGTGAATGATTGTGCATGTTGTTTATGACACTGATTGGATTTTTGCCTAGCCGCATCAAGTAGTGTCTGCAGACTGATGACCATAGTATTCCGCTAACGGAACACGGAGATAATCGAAAGATAATTCATTAGGTTCTGAAGGTGGTTCCAGTTTCTACACTACTTCATACAAACGACTACCAGAAGACAAAATCGAAGCACTTCTCTGCTTACCAGGAATGTTGAAAGCTCATCAGTGGAGTTCAGAACGACGGAGACAGAATTCCCACCCAGCTCACCGACGATTCGTCGAAAGCGGCGGCGAGAGTGTAGTTACGCCCACCGACTGATGTGTTTGTTGCTGCTGAGATACGAGCTGGAGAAGAGGTGCCTCCTACTCTCTGTGTCGTTTCTCTTGAGCCAAAGACTGTTGATCCTGTAGCTGCTGCCGTTGCAGCGACAGCGGTTGCTGTCAGAGCTCCACTGACATGCGGCCCACGACACAGGAACCAGGGGTGAACACGTTGGCACAATTACAATGGGGCAAGAACACATCACCACTGAAGTGTTCGTGCCTGATGCAGATGCGTAATCCACGAGAAACGCCGTGTTTGTTGTGAGCGGAGCATTCTACAAACATTAAGAACGTAAACCACAAAGCCCATGTCCATAGCAGGGTACATATCCGAATAGCAGCTAGGCGAGATTCAACTGACCTCATGCGGTGTACTAAGCAAGACTGGGCCACGGTCGTTTGCTTAGCTCCTTGCTGGTCCAACGTGACCCTATGTTGGCGACTCTGGTGGAGCCGTACAGATACTACCTGTAGTTCCTCAGATCCGCTATTGTTCTCCTCGGCTAGCAGGAATATTAAAAACTGTAACTGTCACACGCATTTCTTAAACCTTTTTCCAAAATAGAAATAAAATCTGTAGTCCTCCAACCAGCAGAGGCTTTACAACTTCGCCAGTATTCATTGAACGAATGTAAAAGTCTTAATTCACACAGAATCACTCCGTACTTAATAAGTTGAATACTTATTCCATCTGGCAGCACATTTTATGATTGTTTAGCCTTTCTAAAGCCTTTTGAAGTTCATCTAATGTTATTGAGTCAACTGTCTTATTGTAGATGGGTGTCACGTATTCCCTATTTGTTGCAGCAGTTTCATGATACCATAGTCTTTAATAATGTTTTATTCATTGCTTCTTATTGATTACATTCATTTAGCAATGTCTCTTTCCGATTGATTTAAGTTTCCCAACATTGTACAGACAAAATTCTGTCCTTCACGTACACCTTGTTCAATGTTTGTAATCATTTTATTCCAAAAATCTTGGTGTGCTTTTCTTATTACTTTTATTATCGTGGTGCTCCTGCTCGGTTTCTTGTGTTCTGTTGTGTAGAAGAAGTTCATATGCTTTTTGCTTTTCTGTTACAGCTTCCTCCTCCTCTTACTTCCATATTCTGAAGCCACTTTTTCTTCTCATCTTTTTCTTCCTTCCAACTGCTTCAAGCGAGATTGCAGCAGTCATCTCGTTTATAGTTTTACTAGCGACAGCCCTGGCTTTGCATGAGTGGCACTAAATGTCTACAGGTGGGCTACCTACTTGTCTAACTTAGCGGTAATTTTGCTAACGGACCACTGCGTGGAGCCATGCATAAAATTCAGAGAAAAATATTACGGGACTGAATATCACTGTTTTCATATAACTTAAACAATTTAAACAATGGAGCTCAAGAAAGTTCTTAGAAGGTATGAATGTCATTCGTTCCATATTTAGTTGGGTAACATTTCGTGGCAATGATGGGAGCACTATAATACTGTATGTTCACAAACAATGTAAAAATATTCTGCACTTATCATAGGTGTAAGTGTATGAGTGATTTGTTGTGCTTCTTCATTTGTAGCATATCATGTATCAGGGGGCTAACTGAGAGGATCATGTCCGAAGACCACAAATAAAAAAAGGAAGCAAGAAAAAAAATTGCTTGTTGCAGATGTGTAGCCAATGACATTACTCTTCTTAAAAACATTAGTTTGAATTGTTTCATTGTTCAGACGTATTGCTGCAATTCTTTGGCACGGATTCCTTGTGGATGACTTTTTTGTCCTGCCAGGCAATGAATCCTGTCTGCATCTGTGATCGATTCAAGGAAAGTAGAAAACTCAAACTTGAGCTTCTGCTGCACTGCTGAAAAGCTCTCTTCATGTAAATGAAGGAGAGCTGCGATCACTTGCTAAAATTTTTCTACGAAAAACAAAAATTTATTTTTTGCATCCAAATTAAAAACCACAGATTTTGGAGTCACATATTTTACTCTATGCAATTGTCCTCGCGTGAATGCTTACGATGTACCGAAGTATAGTAACTCACTGTCTGTTATTTGAAGACTTTGCACTGACTTATGAGAACAAATTGCGTTTGCTTATTTGAGAGGAGCAGAAACTGACAGTTTGAAATTGTCGCCTTTTTTCGAAATGGGCCCCCAACCATCTGTAGAAGTCTTTTGAAATCTTCTGTAGTAATCTGCAAGGAATTTCTGAGTCTCATTCCAGTCTTAAGTTTCAGGTCTCAGAAAGATCGGGCCCATATCTGTTTCCTTGTTTCAGAATCTCACGAATCCACCAAAGTTCATGAGCAATACTCCTACTTTTTGTTTGGTACACTTTAGATTACAGATCGCTGTGCACGAAATGCATCTAACATATAAATACAATTACGTTATAATCGCAGAAGCCTATATCTCTTCTCATCACTGGAGTTACGTTTATGTTTTACATGTAATTTCAGAGTATGCAGCGTCAGCCCCTGGCAGCTGAGTGGAAGTCCGCCTTTAGCCGCGGAGCAGCTCGGACTTGTTTACGTCCCGGCTCCGAACGTTCGCGGAAGAAGCGGTGTTTACACCGTCGTTACTCGCGTGTGTTACTGTTTGAATCGAGCGCAATGGCACACAATTTCCGAAAAACCACGATACAGTTCACGTTCTGTAACGAGTATGCAAGACCGAAGACTTTCGAAATCGAACGTTTCTTGAGGGACGAAGTGCATCTTAATTACACGGAGATTATTGGAATTCATTTATCAATCGTGAGCAGCACTCTTTACGTAAAGATGATTGACGGCGCAGCATGCGATAGGATCATTGAAGCCGCCAAACGAGGATTCCAGTTCCGACACTCCGATGGTCATATTGGCGAAGTTTTAGTCGCTCATTCGGGCCTGGGCGTGCGTACGATTCGGGTCTTCGAGCTGCCTTTCGAGGTACCCGAATCATTGGTCACTGAATCACTCCAGCCATATGGCAGAGTTATTAGTCATACGGCCGAACGTTGGGCAAGTTTTAGCACGTATCCAGTGCTCAATGGCGTCCGACAGGTGCGAATTGCCCTTACGAAACATGTGCCATCGTACATAAACATCGGCGGCTGTAGAGCTATTGTCATCTATGATGGACAGCCCCGGACATGCTCCGGGTGTGGTGGTGAAGGACATCTGCGATCTGCGTGTATGCAGAGGAGACTCGTGCAAATCCCCAGCGGAGACTTCCAGAATCCGACTACATCAACGTCACTGCCGATGACTTACGTGACGGCGCTTCGCGGGGAGGAGACGCCGAAGAAGGAATGGCTCCGACCAACCTCCAATCTCAGACACTACAGGCGGTGCAGAAAGAGGATGACAGCATCCCAGTAGGCATGGAAGCTGAAGTGGAACGGCCCCAGGGCGCTGTGGCGGTGGCGAGACAGCAGGAGATACAAGATTCGCCAACACCAGAGGCCGAGGTTAGGGCCCGCAAACAACGCTCGCCAAAACGCCGCAAGAAGCGCCGACTAAACTCTGCGGAGACGCTCCCTTCTCTTCTTGGGAGCCCAGATGAGTCTAACTCTATGGACCTGTCTGACTTGGAACCACAAGCTTCGGATGTCGCAGACCATATGACTTCGGACGGTGAAAAGATGTCATGTCGTTCAGACGACGCATCCGCTCAGGGGCCTGATACCCCTTCTGCGGCGGAGTCTAATGCTGCGAAAGAACAACAGATGTCACACATCAATGCCGCACTGGAAAATTTGGAGCATCCCAATAATATCAGCTGGTATGAGCAGGACGACGAAATCACCGATGCGGACCATTCTATTGGTGGGGACTTGCATCCGTCCGCCTCTCAAGACACCTAATGCCGCAGGGACACGTCTGTCGGGCGACCCTCTGCAGGTGTGCAAAGGGACTATCGATACGGTGAAACTATGCCATTTTAACATCATGTGGAGATGACAGCTACTCGACCCCAGGCATACAGAATAGCGACAGTGAATGTAAATACCATTAGATCGCCTGTGAAACAGCAGTTGTTTAGGGACATGATATACGCGTCGGATGTGGATATACTGATGGTGCAGGAAATTTACATTCCTGAGTTCCAGGAAGTACATGGATACATCTCCTGCACCTCGCCGCACTCGAACAACGATAGTGGAACGGCGATATTGGTCCGGGACGGGATTCCGGTTCGCGACCTGGCTTATCTACCGTCGGCACGAGGACTGGCGATAACTGTTAATGGAATTCGCATTCTCAATGTTTATGCCCCTTCCGGCACAGACAACAGACGGGCGCGTGCGAGATATTATTCGGAAGAGATTGTGCCCTTATTTACCGGCAGATTCGATCATTTCGTTATAGGTGGTGACTTCAATTGTGTTTTAGCCCAAAAAGACCAGACTCCACATTACAATAACTGTCGTGAATTGCATGTGCTATGCCGGGATCTGGAGTTAAGCGACACCTGGGACTTGATGCATAGTAACCGTGAGGGATATACTTTTTTTTCCCAGTCACTCGGCGAGCAGACTCGATCGAATATATGTTTCGGTTGGCCTACAGGATAAGGTGGTCGACGCGGAACGATGGCCTGCGGCATTTACTGATCATCTGGCTTACATTTGTACCATATCACCCCCTAGGCAAAGTGTGTGGAGAAGCCGCGGGACATGGAAGCTCAATTCGTCACTTTTGGCGGACCCCGAATGTTGTCAGAGAGTCGAGGCGGTATGGACCACATGTCAACGCCGTCTACCAACATATACCTCCGTGCTTCAATGGTGGCTAGAGTGTACTAAGCCGGCAATAAGATGAGCTCTAATACAGTATGGTCGGGATAAGACGAGATGGCAAAGAGACATTCTTGATTACTATTACACCATACTTCGTGAGCTGTCATTCTAGGTGCTGTCTGCAGAACATCATGCGGAAGTTCATCGTGTCAAAGCACAAATCCTATCGATCACGCGACGACGACTGGGTGGCATCCCAATACGGGCAAGATCTCTCGACACCATCACTGGGGAACGTACCTCGCTGCACCATGTGTCGTGGGAACACAAACGTTACCGCCGGGCATTGGTAACAGTGCTCCACGGTTTAGATGGCCGTCAACTGACAACACAACAGGACATTGCAAAAGAATTTTTAGAGCATTTCCGCCATCTCTATGGCGGTACACCGACAGACCGTCGGGTGGGGGAAGAGATACTTCAACATCTGCAAACGACACTGACAGAGACGGATAAGGCAGCGCTTATGGAGCCACTCACAGAAGACGATATAAAGGCGGCACTTACAAAGGGAGCGGCCCATAAATCACCAGGGCCAGATGGGATTACGCTAGAGTTTTATCGAGAATTCGTGGACATGATGATGCCACAGTTGGTGTCGATGTACAATGAAGCGATGCGTCCGGACATGCGCCTACCGTCGGATTTTGTGACGGGCTTTCTTCTTCCCATCCCGAAGATGGCGGGGAGTCGCAGTGTTAATCAATATCGGCCTCTCACTATGCTAAACACCGACTATAAAATCTTTGCTCGACTACTAGCGTCTCGTCTCAAGCTGGCGATATCCAGGACAATATCTCCTGATCAGGCTTGCCTAGGGGTGCGAAGCAACATCTCCTTGGCGTTAAGTGAATACCGTGACGTTATCGCCCTTTCGGAAACGTGTAAAATGCGAGCAGCGATGATACCTGTGGACTTCGATCGTGCGTTCGACAGGATAAACCATGACTTCTTGTCGTTAGTCATGAGCCGAATGGCGATTCCACCTGTCTTCATCTCCATCGTTATGAGGCTCATACGAGGGGCTACATCGAAGGTGATTGTAAATGGTCGGGAAGCGGGCTCGATTCCTATTAACAGCTCAGTCCGACAAGGGTGCCCACTCTCCATTATGCTGTTTGCGATAGCACTTGAGCCGCTGATGTGTGTTATGAGGCGCTCACTTACTGGGATAGCGCTTAATGAGAACTCTTTCGCTTGTCGCGCATATGCGGACGACCTGATCCTTCTCGTCAGATCAGGACATGAAGTGCGTCAGGCTGTTGAACATCTAGACTCTTACGGGACGGCGGCAGGCAGTGTCGTTAACATGACAAAATCCAAAATTATGCACATTGGACGGGGTCTGGAAGACACACCGGGACCGTTTCAGACGGTGGAATCGCTGAGATGTCTGGGGGTCACATTTACCCGTTCACTACGGCGGTCAGCGGCGGCGAGTTATCGGCGGCTTCTGCAGAATGTTCGTCTGACGATACGCAACAACTCACTGAGAGCCTTTGACATGATCCAACGTGTGGCATACACTAACGTGCACATAGCGTCACGACTGCCCCATTTAGCGCAGATCCTACCAATACCGAAGGGTATTGCAGACCGCCTCATGGCTGCCTTTGGTTACTATGTTAGTACTGGGATGATATTTAAGATCAAATATGACACGTTAACGCTACAGTTCCGGAACGGTGGACTCAACCACACAAACGTGCGAAACAAAGCTCTGGCGCTTTACATGCGAGCGATGATACGAAATTGGCAACAACGTAAGCATACCATAACGTCAGCTCTGATAGAAGTACTTGTTCCGCCTTCGTACGAACCCCCTATTGCGGTGGTAAATATTTCGCCTTCTCTTGCACACATTGCCTCATTTCTTGTTGATTACAGTTATGTTCGTCTGAAAGTACCTTCGACGAGAATACCCACGACTCAGGAGATCTATAGGTGCTTGATGGATCAACATGGCCGCAACATAATGGAATTCAAATATCCGTCGAGAACGTGGAACCACATTTGGTGTCAACAGCAGCGAGATCGATGTGGTATATTCTTATAAACCGTAAACTTGTGACCAGGAGTCGATTACATACAATTCATATGGTCGATTCTCCTCTTTGCACAGACTGTGGACTGTTAGCAACGGAAGAACATTGTTTAGTGTGTGGCGCAGCGAGGGATGTCTGGATGCTGACGCGTCAAATACTGGCCTTCCTACGGCGCACTACATACACAGAAATCTCATCGGATGTACTCTTTCTACCGGACAAGACCTTTTTTCCCAAACAAAAGACGTATGCGGTCAATTGGATCGCTGGACATACGACGAAATATTTGTATTCGTACGATATTAAGTCCGTGATGGATTATTGGATATACACTCCTGGAAATTGAAATAAGAACACCGTGAATTCATTATCCCAGGAAGGGGAAACTTTATTGACATATTCCTGGGGTCAGATACATCACATGATCACACTGACAGAACCACAGGCACATAGACACAGGCAACAGAGCATGCACAATGTCGGCACTAGTGTATATCCACCTTTCGCAGCAATGCAGGCTGCTATTCTCCCATGGAGACGATCGTAGAGATGCTGGATGTAGTCCTGTGGAACGGCTTGCCATGCCATTTCCACCTGGCGCCTCAGTTGAACCAGCGTTCGTGCTGGACGTGCAGACCGCCTGAGACGACGCTTCATCCAGTCCCAAACATGCTCAATGGGGTACAGATCCGGCGATCTTGCTGGCCAGGGTAGTTGACTTACACGTTCTAGAGCACGTTGGGTGGCACGGGATACATGCGGACGTGCATTGTCCTGTTGGAACAGCAAGTTCCCTTGCCGGTCTAGGAATGGTAGAACGATGGGTTCGATGACGGTTTGGATGTACCGTGCACTATTCAGTGTCCCCTCGACGATCACCAGTGGTGTACGGCCAGTGTAGGAGATCGCTCCCCACACCATGAAGCCGGGTGTTGGCCCTGTGTGCCTCGGTCGTATGCAGTCCTGATTGTGGCGCTCACCTGCACGGCGCCAAACACGCATACGACCATCATTGGCACCAAGGCAGAAGCGACTCTCATCGCTGAAGACGACACGTCTCCATTCGTCCCTCCATTCACGCCTGTCGCGACACCACTGGAGGCGGGCTGCACGATGTTGGAGCGTGGCGGAAGACGGCCTAACGGTGTGCGGGACCGTAGCCCAGCTTCATGGAGACGGTTGCGAATGGTTCTCGCCGATACCCCAGGAGCAACAGTGTCCCTAATTTGCTGGGAAGTGGCGGTGCGGTCCCCTACGGCACTGCGTGGGATCCTACGGTCTTGGCGTGCATCCGTGCGTCGCTGCGGTCCGGTCCCAGGTCGACGGGCACGTGCACCTTCCGCCGACCACTGGCGACAACATCGATGTACTGTGGAGACCTCACGCCCCACGTGTTGAGCAATTCGGCGGTACGTCCATCCGGCCTCCCGCATGCCCACTATACGCCCTCGCTCGAAGTCCGTCAACTGCACATACGGTTCACGTCCACGCTGTCGCGGCATGCTACCAGTGTTAAAGACTGCGATGGAGCTCCGTATGCCACGGCAAACTGGCTGACACTGACGGCGGCGGTGCACAAATGCTGCGCAGCTAGCGCCATTCGACGGCCAACACCGCGGTTCCTGGTGTGTCCGCTGTGCCGTGCGTGTGATCATTGCTTGTACAGCCCTCTCGCAGTGTCCGGAGCTACTATGGTGGGTCTGACACACCGGTGTCAATGTGTTCTTTTTTCCATTTCCAGGAGTGTATTTACAAGAACAACACGAGCTCATACGGAGTCATACGAAATACAGGACTTAGTTTTCCAATTTTTTAGGCAGTGTTTTTCACAATCCGCCCGACAGCTGGGGTGTCCCAGAACTGAGAAGACTCCTGCAGCAGAACGACTAGAGACAGTACTGTGCGGTTCAATTAAATTGGCACATGGCACACTGAGAAGAAAACTGGCCCCTACCTGTTGGCGCCAGTTATGACTGGATTATGTTTACGTGGAAAAAAAGAAAGATGGTAAACACCGAAACCGCCTCAGATACTGGTCCTTCGAATGGTCGACGCAGGAGAAATACGTGCCGCCCACATTGGCAGATATGGTCAAGATTATATGGCTTGCTGCCAGATTTATGATGCGACACCGCGTGCTGCAGGGATTGTGATGCAGATGATAACTACATTTTCACTCCCGCTCGTGACTAGGATTGTCATTTACTTTATTTATGTCACAAAAAAAGAAAAAAAACAAAAAGAGGGCGGCCTTTACGTTGATTTTATATTTTATAGTTTCCAAATTGTTTTTGCTGTTTCGATACTTTCCCCTAGGACAGCACAATTGTACAAATAAAGATTGTTTGTTTACCCTGCCTTCCTGTTACCAAAAAAAAGTGGTCGCGTTGTTGGACCATAAAGCGAAGAAACCGCGTTTTTATTTTTATTTTTATTTTACTTTTTCTTTAAAAAAAATAAATAAAAGCTCTGTGGCAACGTGCTAATCTGAGAGAAAGCGTCTGTTATGGTTTGCAGTTCCAGTCTTGCTGACTGTAACGTTTTTATCGCTTAAAAAAAGTAAAAAAGTTGGTAGAGCACTAAAAAAGAAAAAAAAAATAAGAAAAAAATAAAAAAAGAAAAAAAGTTGAACTACAGACAAAAAAAAAGTGGTCAGCGCAACGGTATGTCATACGTAGCGACACGGGTTCGATTCTCGGCTGGGTCGGAAATTTTATCCTCTCAGGGACTGGGTGTTGTGTTGTCCTTATCATCCTCATTTCATCCCCATCGACATGCAAGTCGCCGAAGTGGCGTCAACTCGAACGACTTGCACCAGGCGAACGGTATACCCGACGGGAGGCACTAGCCACACGGCATTTACATTTATAGAGTATGCAGACAATTAATATCCGAATGCAGTATGATACATACGCAGTGACTGCACCACACCAAAATTAAAGGTCCACCTGTCGCTGTTACATCAAATGAGAGAGTTTATGCACATTCAGTTTGGCTGTATCATGCCAGATAGTGTTTTGCTGCCAAGAAATTCTGACATTTACCACTACATAGCAATGCCGGTGAATTAATTCATTATAGATCAGCCAATTTGTACCAAATTATATACACAAAGCTTCCTCATAGCGCTCTGCCGTCTGAACAAGACACAGTGTCACACGCCCGGGAGTACGAATGGGTGGGGGGTTGTACATTTAAACTGTCTTGCTTATCTTGACCGTGCGCCCTATCAACACCACGTACCTGGTAATCCCGCGGCGGTCCTACTGTTCTGCTCCACACTGGTGCTGGCTGTTGGCTTGCCTGAAATTATCTATCGAAAAAATGCAAGCGGGTTTAGGGGAGCGACTCAACGTTTAAACGCAACACTGTTCTATGTCTGGTATGAACATCTATATTCTGAGATGAAATGGAAACCACAGGTTGCACTGTTTACACTCTAAATCGTAAATGTTTATCCCAATTAACGATCTTGATGATTAACAGTCCAAAATATAATTCAGACGAGCATACGCGTAACCGACACGACGTGGGTGATTGTTGATGATGCGGAAGCCGAATGATCGAACGAAAGTTCTTACGCTCGTCACACATACAGATATCTGCTAATAGTCCTCCTTGTCACTAGTAATGATATAACACTTCGTAAAGTTAATTTTTCAGTTCACAGTTCTCACTTGTACGAGAGTGCGCGTAACCGTCGCGGCGCGGCTGATTGTTGATGATGCGGAACGCGGTGATCGAACGCGCGTTCTCACGCTCGCTACAAATCACTGGCACTTGGTGCATTCTTTCGTGGTAAATAGTATTACTGATTCACGTTTGTTCATTCTTGGAGACCGAACACAGCGCGGATGAGCAATACTATGCGACACGCAACAAGAGGATACATAAATACGTTATTAACGCCACTGCTCATTTTCAATTACTTCTTGACGCACTTTCCTCTGAACCATTTCCCCATATGTCATCACTTTACTGTAATAGCACTTGTAGCAACACTTCAACCTGAATACTAACAATGCTCCTACATGCAGAGCTACACACTACACAACATAACAGTTTCGTGTCACGTGCTCGACTCACTCCAGACGCGGCTGCCCGCAAAGATTCTCCACAACTAAGCCAGCGATATGACAATACGCTTACAACAGCCAGTGCAAAAGCACCACAGGTGCAAAGATGCAAGCTGGCGCCAGTGCCATAGAGACTCGCCACTTGTGCGAGTTCCACCAGCGCCATGGGCGGCGTTGAGGATGAAGATACCGACTTCGTCTCGGGCAATTGCCGGCCGAGTACTGTCTGCCAATGACTGGACGACAACGGACAGAAGCCTACTCAGAAGACAGAAAAGCAGCTCTCGTACACTTGGTTATAGCTCATCGTCCAGGGCCGACTTCGGCGGGGAACGTCGTTTAATGAACTCTTAGAAGTGAACAGACGGTTGTTGTAAATTGCATTTGTTATGCACTGTGAGGTCTACCTGCGATTATTTACATTTAGCCATTGAAGGCCTATTTGTGGCCGCGTGGGATTAGCCGAGCTGTCTAAGGCACTGCAGTAATGGGCTGTGGGGCTGGTCCCGGTTGAGGTTATAGTCCTCCCTCGGGCATGGGTGTGTGTGTTTGTCCTTAGGGTAATTTAGGTTAAGTAGTATGTAAGCTTAAGGACTGATGACCTTAGCACGTAAGTCCTATAAGATTTCACACACATTTAGACATTTGCCTATTTGTGTTATATTACAAGCAGTGTTCGAGACTTCAATGTTGGCTCTGAGCGCTATGGGACTTAACATCTGTGGTCAACAGTCCCCTAGAACTTAGAACTACTTAAACCTAACTAACCTAAGGACATCACACACATCCATGCCCGAGGCAGGATTCGAACCTGCGACCGTAGCAGTCGCGCGGTTCCGGACTGCGCGCCTAGAACCGCTAGACCACCGCTGCCGGCAGATTTCAATATTCACCTAGTCATAAAGATAAGTAAAACCTTTTAACTCATTTGTGTGCTTTGTTAGTAATTTGTTGGAGTGTTGCAGAACCTTCGTTCGTTACCTGACCCTGGCGCATAGCTGTGTAATGGTGGCAGGGATAAATTGTTTTAGCTGTGTACTGCACCAGAAGCCGTTTCACGAACCCACAAACTCAGCCTACCATAACAACAGTGGCAACTCGGCCTCCACACCAGTAGCAACGAGGCCTTTACAAAACTGGTGACGAGGGTTTACAAAACATAGCTCTTTCTATCTGTTAGTAAAACCATATCAAAATTCCTACAGTAGTTCCTGAGATTAGCCTGAACCCAGCAGAAACTGCTGCAGCGAACTTTAATTTATGTATACATAGAAGAAGAAGAAGAAGGAGATAGAAGATAGATAAAAAATAAACAAAGCAGTTTAGTTAATCTTTGTTTTTAACTGTAATTACAGATTTTGGCAAAATGGGTCATACTCATACCTAAAAGTAGAATAAACAAACTCGA
Organism: Schistocerca nitens; assembly: GCF_023898315.1. Taxonomy (NCBI): domain Eukaryota; kingdom Metazoa; phylum Arthropoda; class Insecta; order Orthoptera; family Acrididae; genus Schistocerca; species Schistocerca nitens. The sequence goes on from NC_064617.1 coordinate 852,285,380, forward strand.
AACTGTTAACTATCATTTAAGTTAGTTGTAGTGATACATGAAAGAAATATATATGTAAATGTACCAGATCATCTAAAACAGAGGTGGATGTGTCACTACATCTGAGAAATCATCGAAACCTCCGCAACGACAAGCGACAGAATGTCATGTATAATCACGGAACTGTCCATAATTTCTCAGATTTAATGATGCACACTGGTTGACAGTGGTCGTAGCAAGCCTTGTGCACTATCAATCTGGAATCTTTGGCTACTAAGTAACAAGCCTCATCCTGTATAATAATGGTTTTTTCTCTATGATCACATTTAAACTAGTTAATCCAAAAACAGTGCAAAATGTTGGTGAGCAGTCCATATGAACCTCACCAATTCGATTTTGATCTGAGTAGGTATGCAGCACTTCAATGAAATGATTGTATTTAATAACAGCATATGACATAATTTTCTTCCTCTATGCCACCATCACATCGACCATTTAAGATGTCTGGTAACAATAACAGCATGGCACATTGCTCTAGAACATTTAAATTTATCTGACGTTACAGTATACATTTAGTCCCTTTCTGATATTCGTATTTCTTGTATTTTCTTTATTGGGTTTTGTATTTGACGTCTATGACATATGAATATAACCTTGTTTTATAAGTGAAATACCTTTACTTGATACTAACCATACAAAAGTCATTAACGGAAATTGGAAAGTAGCATTCGGGCAATGCACATGCATCACATTTAGAGCGCATTCAGGGTCGAGGTTGTCGAACATTGTTGGATCTAGACATGTGGTATCGTGTGGTTTACAAATAGTCGTTGTCATATTCGGCGAAAATGTATAGAAAAAGTAATACCACGAGTATGCTACGTGCATAGACTTAAAGATACCACCTATAGTTGCAACAGCGAAAATGTAGAAGAAAAAACCTGTCGAAATAAGAATGTAGTGTTAAGCAAATGTCATATATTGCGTAGAATTTTTAAATAGTCTCTAACATAATAATACATACATCGTTATTATATGATCTATAAGTACATACCATATGATATTGGTGCCATCTCCCACAAACTTAAAACTGATTTTCTGGTATACTGTGCAAGGAAGACCTCCGAATAATAAATAGGCAAGGAAACGAAGAAACAGGATACTAGGAATGGATATGTAAATAAACCTGAAAAAATAATGTGAACACAACTTTGTAACATATTGTATTTACTGTGGTATCCAAAAAACACATTCTACCACATGAGTGTGAATTAATTTGTTTATTCACTTTCAGTGCATAAAATGAGGCTACCTGTAAATCTATGGTGGTTTAGCAAATGAAACACACAAAAAAATCAAGTAGACGGTACAGGAAGGATTTAGATTTGTTATTTTGCAACAATGGCAGAATCAAAGAAGTTTTTAAACGTACATTTACGATGTACAAATGTGTTTCAGTTAAAGCACAGTAAAAGTTTCTCAGTAGTTTTTCTTATGTACAACAGAAAATCTGTACATAATGCGAGCAGCAAATAAAATTTGTAGAACTGTGAGAATGAACATGGTATTTTACGAACAGTGGTGGAAATGCATCACATGCCATCTCGTACACTATGTCATCAAAAGTATCCGGACACCTGGCTGAAAATAACTTACTTGAGGAATGGCAGCCCTTTCTTCACAGAGTGCTGCGCTGAGGAGAGGTATGGATGTCGGTCGGTGAGGCCTGGCACGGAGTCGGCATTCCAAAACATTCCAAAGGTGTTCTATAGGATTCAGGTCAGGATTCTGTGCAGGCCAGTCCATTATTGGGGTGTTATTGTCATGCAACCACTCCGCCACAGGCCGTGCATTATGAACAGGTATTCGATAGTGTTGGAAGATGCAATCGCCATCCCCGAATTACTCTTCAACAGTGTGAAGCAAGAAGGTGCTTAAAACATCAATGTAGGCCTGTGATGTGATAGTGCCACGCAAAACATCAAGGGGTGCAAGCCACTCCATGAAAAACACGACCACACCGTAACACCACCGGCTCCGAATTTTACTGATGGCACCACAGACACTGGCAGATGACGTTCACCAGACATTCCATACCCACACCCTGTCATCGGATTGCCAAATTGTGTACCGTGATTCGTCGCTCCACACAACGTTTTTCCCCGGTTCAATCGTCCAATGTTTACGTTCCTCACACCAAGCGAGGCGTCGTTTGGCATTTACCGGCGTGATGTGTGGCTTACCAGCAGCCGCTCGACCATGAAATCCAAGTTTTCTCACCCCCCCCTCCTCCCCCCCGCCTAACTGTCATAGAACTTGCAGTATATCCTGATGCTTTCCTGTGTGACGGTCTGGATAGATGTCAGCCTATTACACATTACGATCCTCTTCAACTGTCGACGGTCTCTGTCAGTCAACAGACGAGTTCGCCCTGACGTTTTTGTGCTGTACGTGTCCCTTCACGTTTCTACTTCACTATCGCGGAAACAGTGGACCTAGGGATGTTTAGGATTGTGGAAATCTCGCGTGCAGACGTATGACACAAGTGACACCGAATCACCTGACCACGTTCGAAGTCCGTGAGTTCTGCGGAGCGCCCCATTCTGCTCTTTCACGATGTCTAATGACTTCTGAGATCGCTGATATGGAGTATCTGGCAGTAGGTGCAGCATAATGCACTAATATGGAAAACGTATGTTTTTGGGAGTGTCCGGATACTTTTGATCACATAGTGTAAATAAAGCGTCAACAACGTCGCGAATGGATCTGTGATGTCAGTTTAAACTGATTGTGCCAAGTGTAGAGTCCTCAAAACGTGAGTATGATTCAACTCGTTATGGCGCGCTGAAGACTGCCGCATGCACGATATGGTGGCGTCTGCTAACATCGGAGTTAACACTCCAAAGTGCACTTATTCATTACCTAGTATTGGATTTTGTGCTTTCATGTCCTGTTAATCTTTATGTTATTGTTTTCCTTGTTGTTGTGGTGGACTGCAAAGACTGCACGAGGAGATTTTTCCTGTGAGTGTTTTTCCAAAATTTGACAGCTCATTCGAAGGAGAAAAAAGGTTTTGTATTGAAATTACAATGAGATGAACACCCTTAGCTGGTTACAGGCGTTGACATACGTCAACGGGGACAGATGAAAATGTCTGCCCCGACCGGGACTCGAACCCGGGACCTCCTGCTTACATGGCAGACGTTCTCTCCATCTGAGCCACCCAGGACAAAGAGGACAGCGCGACTGCAGGGATTTATCTCTTGCACGCCTCCCGCGAAACCCACATTCTCAACGTATTGTCCCGCACTACATTCGTAGTGCCCCCGCCCATTATACTCATTACTCGCGGCGCGTTGCCGATTCCCGTAAGAGCTCAGGCACTGTTTGTGCATTCGCACAGAAGAAGAAGATGGTCAAGTGGCTGGTGAGCCTTAACTATATATATTTACTAAAATGGTATCTGTTCTTTCGGACATGTCCTAAAGAACAGATACCATCGGTGACCAAGCAGCTCGTTAGAATGAAATTACAATTCGAGTCCCGGTCGGGGCACACATTTTCATCTGTCCCCGTTGACGTATGTCAACGCCTGTAAGCAGTTAAGGGTGTTCATTTCATTGTAATTTCATTCTAACGAGCTGCTTGGTCACTGATGGTATCTGTTCTTTCGAACATGTCCGAAAGAACAGATACCATCTTAGTAAATATGGTTTTGTATGTTATTTGGCATGTCTAAAAAAGGCACGATACAAAGGGTAACGCAAAAGACCCTAAGTATTGTCTTCTAGGTATTGTTTCATGTGTTTGTACGTACTAATATAGAGTGAGGTACCTAATACAGACCACTCGAAACGTATCCAGAATGAATAGGCCTTGTCTTAAGGGAAAAAAAAGAAGAAGAAAGGACACTGATGGAGAGGAGGAAACGAGATGGAACTTCGCGGTTTGAGAGGGTAAGTGATGTGACTTCAGTGGGCAGTATGGGCATATTTATCAGTGTGATTGTGCATCCCGTCTGGCATGGATGGACGCACTGATTCGTTTGGGAGGGTGTAATGAAGCTGTTGCGTTCCCTTCTGAGACAAACTGGCCGACAACTGTTGTAACCGACCCTTAATAATTTGGATACTGGCACTGGGACGGAGTTACACTCCACAAGAGGCCGTAAGACGTTTGATGACATACCACTGTGCTATCAGAGTTCCCTAAATCTCTACCAGCCATGTCCTGAGGTCAAACTCGCTAGCTTCCCATACCACAGCACCAGGAGTAACTCTGCTGTGCCTTTCAAAAACACTACAAGACGGGGCATGTTCCAAGGTAGTCACCACGCTCGCCGACAGACGCCTGATATACTGCAGAACTGCGATTCGTCACCGAAGACAACGCAAAGCCATTCATCTGTAGTCCGTAATTTCTGGCCACTGCACCACTCTAAACGCAGCTTTACGTGTTGTTGTGTTAACGGCAGTCAACACATGAGGCGGTAATTCCCTGGTGTGACTGCTGCTAGTTTCAAACCAATGGTGAGGAATGACAAAATTTTGCAGGGAATCTATTATTTGTTCTTGAATGGCAGCCACAGGCGTGGAAGGGTTATGATGTGCTTGGAGCGCAGGATGGTGATCCTCCCTTGTGGTGTTCAGGTGTAGTCGATCGGAACGCTGACTATACCCGCAAACAGTCCAGCTCCAGGCCAATGACATATCAGAATGCCCCACATATCTGGATATTGCATGACTGTATACAGAATCACTTTACCGAATTAGCCCTGACAAATGTTTGGTAGCTATGTTACGGACATCCGATTCCATTGCTTCGCTGGAAGGGCCGTATTTTCATCGTACGCAGATTACATGTCGAAACCAGGATGGAGTCGATGTGCACATATATGGTACAGAAGACTCTAGTTTTAATGGAAAATTTGGGAGGGACTACCAAGCATAGAATCACTGTACATAAACAGCACTGACTGACGCTTGGAAACTGTGAGACAGTATACGCTTATATCTGTTTCTCTGTTTGTGACTGTGAAGACTTTCTCGGCGGGTTTTTAGCCGGATCAAACTGTCATCTGCACACTATACTTCCGCAGTCCACCTGGCCGCCATCATCAGGTGAGAAAAGCTAAGTCGCTCTCCCCAATAACTGATACAAATCCTGAACGACGGAATCTTTATATGCAGCAAAAATATTAAAGCGCTTGCGCTAAGATAATGTGCAAGCGCTCAAACGTTGCTGCTGGCCCCTGGCGCAAGAAGAGTTGCAGCACCTCCTTTGGTGAATAGTGTTGAAAAACGGTATATTGTTAAAAATTAATACTGATAGTCGGCCGATTCAGATGCCGTTGTTTCTTCACATCTCATAAAACAGGATTCCAGGTTTTACTTAGCGGGTATCCATTATCACGGTTAATGATATTATCAAATGTTCAAATGTGTGTGAATTTCTAAGGTACCAAACTGCTGAGGTCATCGGTCCATAGACTTACACACTACTTAAATTAACTTATGCTAAGAACAACACACACACACACACATGCCAGAGGGAGGACTCGAACCTCTGGCGGGAGGGGTCGCGCAATCCGTTACATGGCACCTCAAACCGCGCAGCCACTCCACACGGCAATATAATTATCTTTTAGTCTGATTTCGACGGACTCTTTTAAAACACAATCCCAATAATGCAATGCGTTTGCAACCACTTGTGTCTCATTGTGTAGCATTCTACGTCCCTCTGTAAGACACTGCTCAGTCACTGCAGATTTGTCAGGTTGTAATAATCGCGTATCGCGATGATGTTCAACACATCTGTCATTGACGGTACGAATAATTTGGCTAACGTATATTTTAACGCACTCACATGGTATTTTGTAAACGCCAGGCATCCTCAAACATAAATCATCCTGAACAGAGCAAAGAGGTGCTCTAATCCTAGGTGGTGGACGGAATACACATCTGATTTCATATTTCTTCAAAACCCTACCTGTCTTGGCAGACACGTTCCCAGCATATGGAAGGAAAGCCACAGAACTTAAAAGTATATACAGCTGGTTTAGGTAGAGGTCCAAACTCAAATGCACTTCGAATCTGTCTGTCCATACAACACTTGTGATTAAATACATCTTTAAGAAGCTGAAGGATTCGAGGTAACATATGCTCTCTTGACTAAGGTCCGTAGGAAACCTGTACGTTGAGACAGTGGATGACAGCTGGTGGCATGTAAATTCCTATCAGTATGTCTCGGTTTCCTATAAACTCTGTGTCCGAGAGTTCCGTCATCTTTGTTATAAACCATTACCTCCAAAAACGTTAACTACCCACCTATTCAATCTCCATCGTGAATTGATTGTTAGGATGGAGACAATTAAAATTGTATGATAACCGGTACAAAGAAACTATTTCATGTGGCCAAACAAGAAAAAATATCGTCAATACACCTCAAAAAACAAGTAGACTTAAAATCAACTTCCTACTCACCATCCAAGAAGCAAGAAACATTGTAACAATGAGCCCACGAGCACCTTGCATTAGATCACAACCAAAGATACACAAAAATGGGAACCCCATTTGATCTATAGTGACATACAAACACTTTACTCCTCTGTGCCAATAGATCCCACACTACAGACAATCAGTGCCAACCTACAAAAGCACAAAAGAATCCCTTCAACTCACATTACTGAACCAATGGACCTGCTCAAATTCACACTTTCACTCGACTATTTTAAATTTAACAATAAAATCTACAAACAACCAAATGGCCTGGAAGTGGGGTCAAACCTTTCCAGATTGTTAGCTGAAATATTTATAAGTAATTTAGAAGATAAAATCCTGAGTTCCAGTCACCATCTCCTCAAAAATATCATCTATTACTACAGATATGTAGACGATACCATCATTTTAATCAAAGGTACGAAATATGACATCAATGAGTTGAACCAATTATTCAATAACTCTCATGTAAACATAAAATTTACGGTTGAATACCAAGCAGACGACAGTATAAACTTTTTAGACCTTACCATCAGTGTAAAGAATAACAGACATCAGTTTTAAAATTTATAGGAAGCGTACCACAACATATACTACAATCCACAACTCCTCTTGTCACCCCACAGCCCACAAAATAACTGCATTCCGGTACATGAGCACCAGAGCTATCCAACTACCACTCTCTGAAGACAAATGTGAACGAGAAATTGAAATAATAAAACAAACACCTACTGCACATGGCTATAGCTTCAAAGTACACATCCTAAAACGCTCAATAGTGGCAAAACAACCACATCTCGAAAAAAAAAAAGAAAATATCTTCCATACAATCCTCTTTCCAGGTAACATTTCATAACAGCCTGCCAATGTCTTTAAACGAAAAGGCATAAACATATCCTTTACCACAGATAACGTCCGCCTCTGGTAGCTGAGTGGTCAGCGCCACAGACTGTCAATCCCAAGGGTCCGGGTTCGATTCCCGACTGGGTCGGAGATTTTCTCCGCTCAGGGACTGGGTGTTGTGTTGTCCTAATCATCATCATTTCATCCCCATCGACGCGCAAGTCGCCGAAGTGGCGTCAAATCGAAAGACTTGCACCAGACGAGCGGTCTACCAGACGGGAGGCCCTCGTCACACGACATTTCTTTTCACCACAGGTAACAAGATTTGACAGAAGTTACCCCACAACACCAGCACACAAAACTCACTTCATCATAAAGGTGCGTACAAAATTGGATGTTTGGACTGTGACTGCTTCTACAGGCCAGACAGATGGATCACACGGGCACACTAAAAATCAAAAAATACCACACCTCAGCAATGGCCACCCACCTGCATGAAACAAAACACCACATTAACAACTCAAGTATCAGCATCCTACACATCCAACCAAAAGGCAAAAAAAACTAGACGTCTTTGAAACACTCCAAATATGCAAACACCAAACAAAACAACCTGAATCCATCTTAAATGTCAAAAATGACAATATTTACAATAGCATCATCTCTGTTTTCAGCAACTGCATACATTATTAAATTTGCAATACACACACACACACACACATCTTAAGATTTACCATGAATATTTAGTTGTGTTACCATGACAACCCCGAAATGTACAAGGGATTTACCTCCTTTACAAATATATCATCACACCAACAGTTTGTACCCGCTGTGAGCTTGAAACTATATGTACATCAACTACTGGCACAAACTGTATGTACATCTGCATATTTTAAAGCATTATCCAATGTATTACCGCATCCTTTAGGCACTTATTACATGTAACAGATATAATTTAAGACCCCCTGCTTTGGAAAGTTTGCTCTCACACAATCTCTCCTTCCACCCTCTCTCCCTCTCACTTCCTCTTCCTCTGCCTCCAGCCTTTCATTTATATCTGTAATCCCAACCAAAATTGTTATTTGTGTATAATTTTACCATTGTAGCCAATATGATTATTGTACTTAAAATTTTTGACATGTGACGTGATTGTATGAACGAGTATGAAGTTTAACCCGTATTAATTTCTGAAAATCGGGTTTCTGTACCACCTGAAATATTTATTCCAACGCATGTATTCGACACTTCAAAACAAACATAATCCTTTAAGGTTTATTCTGTAATACTGTTGTTATAAGGTCACTCTAAAAGAAATGCACACTACTTTTGTAAAAATATAGCTTTTATTCTGCATGTGTGAAAGTTTTACAGTGTGTAGATACATCCTGCCCGCTTGTTTTCAAACTTAGTTCAACCTGTTCCCGTGAGTGGCGCCATCACAGCATGTCTTCAAGATGGCTGCTACACTTGACGTTCGTCAGGAGCAAACGTGCTGTCATAGAATTCCTGTGCTGTGAAAACGAGACAGTGAGAAACATTCACAAGAGGTTGAAAAAGGCGTATGCAGATGCTGCTGACGATCGCAATACAGTTAGTCGATGGGCAAGCAGGTTACGTGACGAAAGTGGGCAAGGCAATATTGAGGATTGTCGTCGCAGCAGCAGGCCTTGTACTGCACACACTCCAGACAAAGTGCAGAGAGTTAACGAACTGGTGACTGCTGACAGATGCATCACAGTGAACGAATTGCCACACTACATTGAGATAGGGGAAGGAAGTGTCTGCAGAATACTGAAAGTGTTGGTGTTAAAAAAGGTTTACGCCACGTGGGTTCCCAGAATGTTGACAGTGGCTCACAAAGAAACAAGAAAAATGTTTTGCAGCGAACTTTTGGAACAGTACAAGAATGGTGGAGATGAATTTCTTGGAAGAATTGTGACAGGTGATGAAACATGCTCCATCATTTTTCACCCGAGACGAAGAGGTAATCAATGTAGTGGCATCATGCAAATTCACCCAAGGGGGGAAAAAAATTCAAAACCACACCTTCTGCTGGAAAAGTTATGGCTACGGTGTTTTTCAATTCTGAAGGACTCTTGCTGGTGGACATCATGCCAAGTGGCTCAAATGGCTCTGAGCACTATGGGACTTAACTGCTGAGGTTATTAGTCCCCTAGAACCTAGAACTACTTAAACCTAACTAACCTAAGGACATCACACACATCCATGCCCGAGGCAGGATTCGAACCTGCGACCATAGAAGTCGCGCGGTTCCGGACTGTAGCGCCTAGAGCCGCTCGGTTCATGCCAAGTGGAACCACCATAAATTCTGATGCATATGTGATGACACTGAAGAAACTGATTCGTGTTCGACCACATCGGCAAAAGCAGGATGTTTTGCTGTTGCACGACAGAGCACGACCACATGCCAGTCAAAACTCGGATGGACCACACTGATACACATGCCTTACAGTCCTGATGTGGCTCCGTGTGACTCATCTATTTGGGAAACTGAAAGACTCTCTTCGTGGAACAAGGTTTGAAGATGATGACTTCCTTTTGCACGCTGCCAAATAGTGGCTCCAACAGGTTGGTCCAGAATTTTACCGTGCGGGTATACAGGCGCTGGTTCCAAGATGGCGTAAGGCAGTTGAGAGGTTGGTGGTTCAAATGGCTCTGAGCACTATGGGACTCAACTGCTGTGGTCATAAGTCCCCTAGAACTTAGAACTACTTAAACCTAACTAACCTAAGGACAGCACACAACACCCAGCCATCACGAGGCAGAGAAAATCCCTGACCCCGCCGGGAATCGAACCCGGGAACCCGGGCGTGGGAAGCGAGAACGCTACCGCACGACCATGAGATGCGGGCCAGTTGAGAGGGATGGAAATTATGTGGAGAAATGAAATATTGTTCCTAAAGAATGTATCTACACATTGTATAACTTTCAAACATGTAGAATAAAAGATGGATTTTTAAAAAAATAGTGTGCATTTCTTTTGGAGTGACCCTCATACAATGTGTATTCTTTGTACTATGTGATACTGTTTTCTCTTCTGCTATACGATCCTTGAACCTAATAGTTTCCAGACGCCATATTTGTTTACAAAATATGACAGTATACGTGTGATGTGTTACGATAGTGAAAGAAACTTGTGACCACTGCAAGTACTCTATTTTACTTACTTTATTTTTATTTTTAACGTTAGATATACGTCTAGTCTTAGTCAAAAGAAACCCAAAACTATATTCTGAAATACTGTTTTGTTTCTCCATTAGACAGTGCCGCAAGTTGCTCCAAAAAATCGCAACACAACACAAACACAAATGTCATACTAACAAATATAAATCCACCTGATGATGAGGGTTTAAACATTTGAAACGCATCGTGGAGATAAATAAACAGTGACTGGTAACAGTGAAATTGTTGTTTCATTTAACGCCAACAACAGTCACGGTAAAGCCTAACCTAAAACGTTCACATTTAAAGGCTTAAAATAGGTGTTTTCAGGTCCGTATCTTCAAAGTCCTACATAAAAATATTAGCGACAATGGGGGTAAAGGAGTCCCCCACAGCCACACCGTCAGTCCGTTCAAAATATTTGTCACTGAATAGAAAATAGGTGGACCTCAGCACTTGGCGGCAGAGCTTCGTCGTTTCCATATATAGTTTTCCGTTAGTTAAAATCAATGACTCTTCAAGATGAACTCGAGTAAAAAGGGACAGCACATCGAAACTGACAAGAGGGACCAAGATGAATCGACTTTAAATGCTGAATCAAATCCCTGAAATTTGAAATATGGTGTTCACAATTACCTGCATGAGGGCCGACGCTAAATTTTTTGCCAAGTTGTAAGACGGTGCACCCAAATTGCTAACAGTGGGGTGTAACAGGACCCCATCTTCATGTACCTCTGCCAATTTGCATAATCTAGGTTGAACGACCGCAACAGGACGAAATTTTTTAATAATATGCTCAGGTAATGAGCTCTCTTTCAGAAGTGAGGAAGTGTGATCCGTGGGATCCTTCTGTAACATACGATACGACGGATCCTAATGTAAATCATACATTTTATTCACATAACTGACTTTTGAGATTAAAACGGTAGCATTGCTTTTGTCTGCTGGTAAAATTAATAATTCAGGATCCTCTCTAATAGACCGAATAGCTGCCCGTTCAACCGAGGAAATGTTATTCTATAGAGGCCGAGCCCGACGCGAAAAGTGAGGAACTCCATGTCTGATCTCTTCCACTCGATCATTTAGAATACGTGACATTGCTTGCTCAACAGAAGAAATGAATTCCATGGTTGGAACACTTCTAGGCGTGGGTATGAGACACAATGTATCGCAGTTAGTCGTCAACTGCCCCTCGATGTGTACGTCAGTTTGTCTCACTGCTTCTCCCACTCTATTTGAGTGAGCCGCACCTTCGTACCTCATTATAAATTCTCAATTTCCACTATAATTTGGAGTTCATTGACAGCTGCTATGCTGACATTAAAACACATTGGCCTGTTTGTCGTTAAATGATATGTGTGTTGAAGAGTAACTTCGATTCGACTGCTCGACACTACATAGTTGCTGTCTACCAATCCTGTGAGTCCACATCTGTTCATGTTACATGACTGATCTGTAAAGCAAAAGCAACATGTTTGATGCTGCTAGGATCGAGTAGGCGAAATATTTCTCCCAGAAACATTTGGAGTGGATTGGGATATCCATGGAAATATGTAGGCAATTTTTATCTCGATCAGTGGGTAAGACTCAGACAGATGGGTAATCGATAATATTGGTTCGATGTACCCTCCACTACGCACTGCATATGCGCTTGCAGTGTGTTTCTTTTAGATGTGGGATGATCATAAATGATGGAGTTGTCTGCAGGCAGGTAGGAAGATTTGTGGTAAAGTTGGTAGTTGACCTGAACGTAACTAAATACATTGCACATTAATAGGACTAGAAATTCCGTACACTGTCAGAGGAAGCGTTAACTGCCGTAAAATCCTAGCAGTAAGCATCGGGAGCCAATTGAAGTAGAATGCACATGTCGGGTTCGGATTTATTTACTGAAATCTTAAGAGAAGCAGTCCAAACACCAAGAACTGACAAGCCAGGGAGCTAAAGCAGAAGAATATGTCAGGCACAAATTCATCCGCATGCCTTTTTAAGGAGGGTGTGTTCCATCCATAAAGATGTGATGGTGTAGGAGGTGAGTGACTGCAAATCCCAACAATGTATCAATTACAGACTTCTGTGCTGTAGTTTGGATTGAGGTGTGAGTAGTACTAAGATGATTACTGTTGCTACAGGGAACATTGGCTCTGCTTTGGTCTGGCCTGTGCTTCTTGTTTAATTGGCTCTTGATGTGCGTTTGCTTCTATATAAATAGCTAGCACTACACGTATGTGTACTACCCATAAGGATTTACCCTGCTCTAGACGAATTATAGTACCATGGTTGGTCCACTATCGAACAACACTTCGAAGTAAAAAATGAGCAATGATGTGATTAAGTCCTGAATCTCTTCCTACTCTTGCAGTAATTCTGAATTAGACTATGTGATTAAAAGTATCCACATACCCCTAAAAACATATACGTTTTTCATATAAGGTGCATTGTGCTGCCACCTACTGCCAGATACTCCATATCAGCGACCTCAGAAGTCATTAGACACCGTGAGAGAGCAGAATGGGGCGCTCCGCGAAACTCACGGACTTCGAACGTGGTCAGGCGATTGGGTGTCACTTGTGTCATTTGTCTGTACGCGAGATTTCCACACTCCTAAACATCCATAGGGTCACTGTTTCCGATGTGATAGTGAAGTGGAAACGTGAAGGGACACGTACAGCACAAAAACATCAGGACGAACTCGTCTGTTGACTGACACTGATTGCCGACAGTTGAAGAGGGTCATACTGTGTAATAGGCTGACATCTATCCAGACCATCATACAGGAATTCCAAATTGCATCCGGATCCCCTGCAGGTATTATGACAGTTAGGCGTGGTGTGTGTGTGTGGGGGGGGGGGGGGGGCGGCAGTGTCTGTAGTGCCAACAGTAAAATTCGGAGCCGGTGGTGTTATGGTGTGGTCGTGTTTTTCATGGAGAAGCTTGCACCCCTTGCTGTTTTGAGTGGCACTATCACAGCACAGGACTATATTGATGTTTTAAGCACCTTCTTGCTTCCGACTGTCGAAGAGTACTTTGGGGATGGCTATTGCATCTTTCAACAAGATCGAGTGCCTGTTCATAATCCACGGCCTGCACAGAGTCCTGACATGAATCCTATAGAACACCTTTGGGATGTTTTGGAATGCCGACTTAACTGCCAGGCCTCACTGACCGACATCGGTAACTTTCCTCAGTGCAGCCCTCCGTGAAGAATGGGCTGTCATTCCCCAAGAAAGTGACTGCAGTGAGAAAGTTAGGGGCTAATAAGAAGATTTTTACCGAGAGACAGTCAGCAGCAGAAGTTCTGTCTTTTGTTTTCTCGATAAAAAGAGACAAAACTCTTCCGTGAGTTTAGTGTGCCTATTAATTGATGGATTGACATCTAATGGGCAGACTCAATCTACACCTACATATGTCTGCATACTTCGAAAACAGTTGTAAGGTGCATGGCAGATGGTAGTCTGTACCACTACTAGTCATTTCCTTTCTCATTTCACTCGAAAATAGAGCGAGAGGAAAAAAGCTGTCTATATACCTCCATATGAGCGTCAGTTTCTCGTCTCTCATCTTCATGGTCGTTATGTGAAACATATATTGGCGGCAGTAGAAACCTTCTGCAGTCATCTTCAAATATCGGTTCTTAGTAGCATTTCTCGAAAAGAACATTGGCTTCGTTCCAGGGATTCTCATTTTAGTTTTCGAAGCATCCATCCACTGATTTGGCGGAAGCCAATAGGACCACCTCTACAGAGCTGTATTCCGAGGAAAACTCAGGTCTGCAGGCTCAAACACATTTGGGATGGGGTGGTCAACAAGAAGGCTGTTCACTGTTGTTCACTGGGTCAGCCTTTCCAGTATATTTCGAAAACACATCTCGGAACGTTTTGGTTTGCAGGTGGGATGAGGGGAAGCATATTGTTCAATATCTTGATATTTAGCCTAGCCCCATTTAAGAATACAGTCCTTCTGTGAAGGGTAGGCCTACTTTTGGAAGTCTGGGATCATTAACAGCTGTTTGGCGCGGCAAGTGGTGGCCTGTCGGCAGGGAGCGGTACAGCCCTGACTTGTGGGTGGAGCTTCGTGACCAAATGGTGGCGGTGGCAGCTGTTCACATGCTAGATTGTGGTGGCAGTGGTGACAGGGATGGAGGAGGAGATGCGGGGTTGGAAAGGAGAGTGTAGCATCCTACTGCCTGCCCCCCCCCCCCCCCCCCCTAGGCCAACAGGTTTCAGCAGGATTAGTTCAGGAGTGGTAAACCGGAATTCTGAGTTCCTTATTTCCGCCACCATGACAAGGTAACAGATGAAATGTGACTGGCATTGGGTATCTTCAACTATTTGAGGGGGGAATTCTGAGTTCCTTATTTCCGCCACCATGACAAGGTAACAGATGAAATGTGACTGGCATTGGATATCTTCAACTATTTGAGGGGGTTACCACCCATTTAGGTATCAGAGAAAGTGACTACCTAGCCTGTGGGAAACTCCTCGAGATGTAACAGAAGCGTCTGTAATGGTTATCTGACGACTGTAATTCGACTGCAGGAAAGAAATTGCTCACGTGTAAAGGTACTCTCATGATCAATTTATATAATTAATCAATCGATTTGAAATCGATGACGTGCTGCCCAGTGTGTGGAGGTGAGGGTGAGAGTACCAGAGATATGAGTCCCGAGTTGGAGTGGTAATCAGGCGCTTTTTGCTGTAGCGAGATCTCTTAACGAAATTTCGATCTCCCGCCTACACAAGGAGAGATGGCCATCATAATAAAATCAGCTGTATTACCGATTTTATAAAGTGATACATAGTATTAACATGGTATTTAAAACTTCTCCGTGCTGCTATTTGCCTACCTTAAGAGACTTTGTAGGTGATGAGGCATCTGGCTACTAAGAGAGGTTGAAATTGAAGAGGTATCCTGTGGGAGAGACAGAGCATGCTCTTGGCATTCCGTGATGCAGGACGTGACAGTTATTAATCTGATAAAAACAGATTTTTTTACCTGATAAGAGAATACATAGAGGAAATATAGCCTGTACCATGCAGTTGTACAGGATTTTCGCAATAAGTGACGATACGTTAGCGATGTGGAAACGCGTATGCTCCAGTTTCTTCTGTCTTCGAAAATAAAGTGTATAAAAGGGAGAAATCTACATTGCGCATCAGAAAGCCATTTGTATGAACAAGATCCTCGCCTAGGATTGGATAAAGTGGAGTTTTTTTAAACTGGGGAGGGGGGGGGTCTACGTCAGGGATACCTGCTTGTCTCATAGTGTGCCACAGCCAGTGGCAGGGGCGATCATAGGTTCTTGGCTGACCCAAAGTGGCGATTTAGTCTGTGCCGACTGGCTGGTTACAAGGCTTCGGCTTGTAGGCTCTTGCCTGCAGCTGTGGGGACATGTCCCAGCAGCGGTGCTCGCGGTGCCCTGTAGATGGCTGAATAGCGAACTGACCAGTATGGTGGTTGAGCAGCGACAAAAGAGGAAGCGTGTGTTGCGTGTATTTTCAACTTTTATGTAGAATTTTGAGAAGATTAAATACGGAGAGTGTTTGTGCTGGATGATTATTCCTCCCTTTAAATTGACTGGTTGATGCGTGAGTGGTCATTGCGACAGTCTCTCTGGCCTCTGAACATCTGGTAGATCTGGTGTGTGGATATCGGGAGATGGGCATGCAACTGCCAGTGTGGCCGACATGTGTGTCTCTACTCATCTCTTGGCTTGCCTGACCTCGGCTCCCGCCACTCCTCCAGTCGGAGGATGCCATGTGTTTCATGTTTGTGAATGTGTTTTTTTTTTCTGCCAGATATGTTTAGATATTGCAGTGGAGGAGGGTGCTTGTGTTCTCAGATGTGCATGCAAGACCTTGGATATATTTAGCGCTATGACCTATTTGTGGCGGAAATTTAATTACCTGGTTTGCAAAATGTACACAAGTGGTTCTCAAACATAGAAAATATGTTTTATTACAAAGAAGAATCATTGTAAGGTTTTGGCGAGTGTTTTAAGCGATCTGTTTGACTAACATCTTCCAGAGCACATCTTCCAGAGCTTTTTCCGTACCTTGTCTCCTGTAAATTGTTAAACAATTAATTTGATAGGGTAGTGCTAATCGACTATTTTATAATTTTTTGATATTGCAGTTGTGACATCATAAGAGTGAGCTATTTTTCCTGCCCAAATAAAGAGAAGCACAGCCCAGCTTTCCCCACCAATTTAATTAATTATTTAAATTAATGTTTAATTAAACAATATATTGCTTGAATTTACTGTCCATTTCCTGTCATGAAATCCTCAAAGTGCGGCAGCTCCACCAGTTTCCAGATGGAGGACAGTTTCCAGATGGAGGAGGGGTGTGGGGAAGTGGGGGATGGGAGGGGAGAAGCCCTGTCTTCTGAAAACTGATTAAATAAAGAATGTGCAAATTGAACTGAACAATATATTATCCTGTCAGTTGACATTGATTTGAAATTTGTGTCATAAGATCCTTCTTCTACAGCAGCTCAGCTCAGACTGAGTCGTTTTCAAGCCAATTTCCAGATGGGTGAGGGGAGTAGGGAGTGGGGAGTGGAGAGGGTAATTAATTGATCAATTCAATTAATTAGTCAATTAATTTGTTACAAAAAGTATGGTAATACTGGCAGGGGGAGGGTTGGGTATTTTCCATAAGGGTGGGGGAGGGGGAGGGATGGGGGGTCCTCAGATGGATGGCTTATCCAACAGGGTGTCATAAATCTAACCCCTGGAGGTAATAAATTAGTTAGGTTAAGGGGGGAGAGGGGAAATTTACCCTTGAATGTATGTTTGCCCCCGAATGCATGCAACCCACATAAACAAATTGGCCCAGAAATCACTTTACCCCAATAATCCCATGTTATTCTAATGTAACATTCTTCACACATGGACGTGTATAACTGGGCTTCAGCTTTTATCATATGATCTTCCTGTATGGCACTCACACTGTCTGTTCAAGTATAGGATATAGACAAAAGTATTGAGATGTGAAAGTTAAAGTTGGCCTGGAGAGTGTGCTCAGGTGGCCGAGGCAGAAAAGGTGACTGCTTGCATCAATTGGTGGAAGATCTAGGTTAGAAACCTGGCCTGTGCTCAAATTTTCATTGTCATCAATGCACAGTGCAGCCATACTTTAGCATTGTTTACAAATGTGAATATGATTCTCATATTTCATGCAGCCACTGGTCGCTGCAGTGCCTGTGTGCATGACTGAAGGGCACTGCAAAGTACATTAAAACAGCACAGGCATTGCAGTTTAGTATCACTATAGATGAAAGTACCTATATAAAAGCATATTTCACTTTAGATTGGGAAGTAGATACCCATGTCGATTTCTGCTTAAAGAAAACTTAATTAATTGATTCGTATTTCTTTTCCTTCTTCAGTAACAGTATGTCTAAGCAAATAGTATCAACTTTTTATAACAGGCATCTGCATTGCTTTCAGGACTTATTTTATTAATTAAAATAATGTTTTATAAGGTTGTGTAGGCAATAGAGTAATTTGTCAATTTCTACTGAATCTTATAGTGTCGCTTTGAACGAAAATAGAATTAGTACATAAGGGACTGAGGAAATAAATCGGAAACAATTATCTGATCAGCTTCTCAAACACATATGTCACGCTCGAGCTCAGAAATTACATAGCAGATTCATGCTGTTTTTGCGTTATATTTGAATCAGCTCATTACATCGTTCTGATGGTATCAGGAACATAGAGTTTCAGAAACTTAGGAAGACACAATATCAGTAAGTATTTTCTTTTGCATTACAACACTTTTGTTTCTTAACAAACTGGAACATGACGCCCAAGCAACAACATGATCTTTGGCTAGCACGCTCAAACAATTGTAGTTCGACATCCAGTTTAGGTAGAGATCACTGGTGAATACATATGTGAATACTTATGTGAATACATCTTTGGAAGACATGTGTTATCTGTGAATACAAGGTGTAAACAATATGCTTATACCACGAAAATATGACATCGTTTCGAAGAGAGTACCCTACATCATACATTGGTGTAAATGAGAAACACCCATACATCAATGCAGTGTAGAACAATTGTAACCATGACAGAACAGAATCATCTGTCAAAACTTTTTATAACGTGGTTCTATGTGTGATAGATAAACATGATAAACAAAATTACAGAAGTTTGTTATTAATATATTATGTGTTGTAACCAATATGTGATAGAAGAGATGTACTGCATAAAATGTACGGAAATAAGTGCACAGTTCATATACTGGTCAGATGTTTAGAAATATGTAGGGGGCATGGGGGGTGGGGGGGGGGGGGGCGGAGTGGAATTGGAAATAAAATGTGTGGAAATGGTGAACATAGAATTATTCAGAGGAAAAGTGGGAGGTGGAGGGGGGCTGATGACGTGGACTTGGGGGTTGAAATGGGTGGTGAAGATATCAGGTAATTGGGGAAAAAGATGAAAAGGAACGTAACAATTGGCTGAGGTAAACAGTGGGAAGGGAGAGGGACACTTAACAAGGAGCAATAGCGCCAATGACAGGATTATCTTGGATTATATTGTGCAATTACTGAAGGCATAAGGTAAGAAAAGGAATTAAGCTTACTTTAATTTAACTAAATACACAAGCTACATCCGTCAATGAAGAGATTAAATCTGATTTATACAGGCCAAGAGAAAGTACAAAACACTTGTCCAAATATATAATACACTAAGCCATAACCTGCATGTACACAATAGCCCATTAAAGACATGTGTAGGCATAGGAGAGGGGAGAGGAAGGGAGGACAAACAAAGGGTAGCATTAGGGGGAAATATCATAGAATACGGAATGTATGGTCAGGCATAAGATAATATGAATAGGATTTGCCTTACATCTAGGAAGAAACACGCTGAAAACAAAAATATAATACAAGAAAGTATAAAATTACAGAGTTCATGTAACAACATAGGTCATAATTTAAAAAGTAAGGAAGCTTATCCCAATCATGGAAACATTATAATCTGATACAGTATGCAGGTCACATTTATTGCGGTACAGATGAATTGGTGTATGGGAACATACGCAATTGGGTAATAATAGAAAAGGTGAATATGGGACATACAACACATAAAGGCTGCTGATATTTATAAATTATACAACAACTGTAACGTGCAATATATGTGGTATTAAACATTATGTAAATAGGTTTAAAAATATAGTGCAATTATAATTATAGTAAGACTCCCCAAAAAAGTGGATGACAAATGATAACAAAGAGAGGCAAGTGCTAAAGGGGATAGGCTGTGGTGGTTAATATACTCTTATTGTCATGCTATGCCTGACATTACACTAAGTAAAAGAGAAATTAAAGACAACCTAATTCCTATGTTGACGTGACCTTTTAGTCCTTAAATATTACATTTTTGCTGGCACAGAAACCAAAGGCTAACAAAGCTAATGAAAGTACTGTAGCAATAAGAACAACTTTAACTATAAAAAACAAAATCATGATAATTACAGTGGTTTGTTTAAAGTTTCAAATTATATCATTAATGATGCTGGATCCAGGTAGTCAATGAACCAATAAACATTCTACTGAAGATTAAAGAAATATAATCTACTTATCTAGGAATGGAAACAACCTTAATAATTACAAAAATCCCTACATGTCTTACTACAGATAATATTGAGCACATGAGCCAATAAACCATTTAATTGTGAAAGGAAACATCAATCTCTTCATATTAAATTTAAATAGAGATATAATTGCAATGCATTTTAAAAGTTTATTATGTGGAGTGTCATAGCACATACTGTCGATACTGCATCCAGGCAGTCAATAAGCCAATAAATAGCAGAATTAAGAAATAGCATACTATCCATGTGGGATAGAAATAGAACTGGAAATATAACAGTCCCTAAATGTCCTACTACAGATAGCACTGAACACATGAAACCACTTTGTCTAACCAGGTCTATATACTTAAAAAACAAGATCTCGTTATAAGAGGCGAATGAAATAAGACAGGAAATGTCCATAAGTCCAAAATTGAATAGTGTTTCCTGTTTAATGACTTGCACGAGATAAAAACGTAATAGCTGTGCAGACATATGTCAATTAACCTTCAGTTACTGTCATTCAGCATATGTGTGAAAAACAACCTTAAAATTTAGAATGAAATACTCAGAACACCTAAAGCACTGTAGAGTAGAAACAGATACATCACATTTGCAAACCACTTCATTTAACAGAATCACCACCCCACTGCCATAAAAACGTCAGTAAGCATTAATAATAATTTGTGGACAGGTAATGTTCACCTACCAAAACCTAAAAAAAGATCCAGTACAGTAACTTTAAGCATGAGATACGCCAGCCTTCTCAATTGACCAAATTATTTTTAGGCTATATTTTACACCTAAGATTTCCGATAACCACTCTGCATACTTGTGGTTTCCAATAAACCCATGATATCAGTCCTTACGTGGTGTTTGAGGAAAGTCTTCGTTGCTCAAAAACGTACTGTAAGAACGGTATGTAGTGTTCACGCTTGATCGTCTTGTAGATGTCTGTTTAAGAAGCTGGGCTTTTTGACTGCTGCTTGACAGTATATTTATTCCCTCATGAAGTTTGTTGCAAATGAAACACAACAGTCCAGAAGGAACAATGACGTGCATAAATACAATAGCAGAAGGAAAAATGATATTCATTACGCCACACTAAGGTTGTCTTTATCCAAAAAGGCGTACATTGTGCTGTAACAAAAAATTTTGATCACTTGCTCAGTGATATGCAGGCTTTCTTCTGTCGATGAGACTTCTCAGTGTGCCACTCCTCACTTTGCTGCATGGTCTCAGGATCTTCCTGAAAAATCCAGGATTCATCACCTATGGCGAGACGCCTGAACAATTCGTGGCCTTTGGCAGTCCTCTCAAGAAGGTCAACGCACACGTTTCTTCGACTGTCCTTTTCGTAACGATTTTGGCACCAACCTTTTGCATGAGCGAAATTTTAGTCAAAATGTAATGTATGGCGAAAGTGTCAAAGATTAACACATCACCCATCATTCGTATTGATAAATGTCGATCTGATCTCACAGAAGCATGCACATGTTCGGCGTTTTCATCTGTTTTTGAAGTGTAAGGTCTCCCTGAGCGAAGTTCTTCTTCAACCTGTTCTCAGCCTTCCCAAAATGATTTGTGGCACTGAAAAACTTGTGCTCTTGATAAAGTATGTTCCCCATATGCCTGCTTCAACTTTTCAAGGGTCTCACTAGCGGATTATAACACAAAACTTGATAACATAACGTTGCTCTAAATTCCGGTGTTCCATTTTCGTAACACACAATAAAAACTCACTTCACTGCCAGAGCTCTCAGAAAGCAAGGGATGGCTGTACAGAGCTGAAACGCGAGCTGAGCGTGTGGAAGTAGAACAACACAGCGTTGCCAGATCGTTCGCCGTGTTGTCAGTCTCATTACTTTTCTCACACACCTTGTAGATGGTGAACTGTATCCCGATTATGATATTTTTATCCTCAGGATGCCAGAAACTTCTTCTTTAACTAACTCTATCAGTTTCTTAAATACAGTTTGATGTCAGACTTGACCCGCCAGGTTAGCGGAGGGTTCTAATGCGATGCTTCTTGGGCTCGAGTAGGCACTATGGCCCTGGATCGAATCCGCCCAGCAGATAACGACGAGGGCCAGTGTGCCAGCCAACCTGGATGTGGTTTTTAGGCTGTTTTCCACATCCCACTAAGTGAATTCCAGGCTGGTCCCCATGTCCCACCTCTGTTACACACCTCACAGACATCTGAAAACGTTCGCACTATTTCATGGCTTACACTAGACACATACAGCTGAGGTGCACTAATTTCGTCCTGGGGGGCACAGGGTGGCGACAGGAAGCGCATCTGGCCACCCTCAGACACTAAAATCGCCAGATCCATAATGACAAGGTCGACCCCACGTTGAAGTGGGACAAAGGCCCACAAAAATGATGATGATGATGATGAGCTTGATGTGGGTCATTTGACCAAAGAAATCAAACTGATTTGAATTTTACCGATTGTCGTCTGAAATTCGTATGTTCAGACGATGAGATCGGCTACATTGTGATCGTGCACATTGCAGCGTACTGATTTGAAAAGATCGGCAGTCCTCAGATGATATCGGTCATTGGCGGAATCCACCAGTATCGGTGACACTCTCACCGCACCAAAAAGCGTCCCCTACACGCTCAATAATATTGTGCATTACTTCCTGGTCTGTAATAATAATGAACGTGTAGGTGTGCGATTTTGCGGTTGCACAATAATACCGAGAACATAAAAAAAAACTTCTGAAATATACGAGTATGAGCTGCCCGGCCATAATGACAATATCCTTGACGGTCTTGTATGCTGTAAGACCAAGGAGTCTAGTTTAGGTTAGGTTTGTTGTGTGGAAAAGTTCAAAACGAGGGGGTAGAGCATTGTTATTAGAGTGTAAATCATTGCCGGCATTGTGGGATGTGGGACGAGATGAGTAAACGACAGGAGAGTGAAGAATGATGAATCATATGATTTGCCGCTCAGAAACTATCGGAAGAGCGACGAAGCAAGATTTTTTGTTTAAAAATTAAGTAATACAAAATTATGAATAAAAGTATATGTAGATATTCACCTGTTAATATACATTACGTACCAGAATATAATCCTTTAGTGCATGTATTTTTGTATGACGCGTTCCTCCACGGCCGCGGTGGTCTCGCGGTTCTAGGCGCGCAGTCCGGAACCGTGCGACTGCTACGGTCGCAGGTTCAAATCCTGCCTCGGGCATGGATGTGTGTGATGTCCTTAGGTTAGTTAGGTTTAAGTAGTTCTAAGTTCTAGGGGACTGATGACCACAGCAGTTGAGTCCAATAGTGCTCAGAGCCATTTGAACCATCGTTCCTCCACCTACGTCTCAAACAGTGTAAGGTGAAACTGCACTTGTAAATTTTAAGTGTTCGAAAGAACTGTTAGGAATAAGGAATCGTAGCTTAATCTTCCTCCATGAATCATGGACCTTGCCGTTGGTGGGGAGGCTTGCGTGCCTCAGCGATACAAATAGCCGTACCGTAGGTGCAACAACAACGGAGGGGTATCTGTTGAGAGGCCAGACAAACGTATCGTTCCTGAAGAGGGGCAGCAGCCTTTTCAGTAGTTGCAGAGGCAACGATCTGGATGATTGACTGATCTAACCTTGTAACACTAACCAAAACGGCCTTACTGTGCTGGTACTGCGAACGGCTGAAAGCAAGGGGAAATTACGGCCGTAATTTTTGCCGAGGGCATGCAGCTTTACTGTATGGATAAATGATAATGGCGTCCTCTTGGGTAAAATATTCCGGAGGTAAAATAGTCCCCCATTCGGATCTCCGGGCGGGGACTACTCAGGAGGACGTTGTTATCAGGAGAAAGAAAACTGGCGTTCTACGGATCGGAGCGTGGAATGTCAGATCCCTTAATCGGGCAGGTAGGTTAGAAAATTTAAAAAGGAAAATGGATAGGTTAAAATTAGATATAGTGGGAATTAGTGAAGTTCGGTGGCAGGAGGAACAAGACTTTTGGTCAGGTGAATACAGGGTTATAAATACAAAATCAAATAGGGGTAATGCAGGAGTAGGTTTAATAATGAATAAAAAAATAGGAATGCGGGTAAGCTAAATTTGTTAACATCGAGTATAGATTTAATTGTCAGGAAGTCGTTTCTGAAAGTATTTGTATGGAGTGTAGCCATGTATGGAAGTGAAACGTGGATGATAAATAGTTTGAACAAGAAGAGAATAGAAGCTTTCGAAATGTGGTGCTACAGATGAATGCTGAAGATTAGATAGGTAGATCATATAACTAATGAGGAGGTATTGAATAGAATTGGGAAGGAGTTTGTGGCACAACTTGACTAGAAGGAGGGATCGGTTGGTAGGGCATATTCTGAGGCATCAAGGGATCACCAATTTAGTATTGGAGGGCAGCGTGGAGGGTCAAAATCGTAGAGGGAGACCAAGAGATGAATAAACTGAACAGATTCAGAAGGATGTAGGTTGCAGTAGGTACTGGGAGATGAAGAAGCTTACACAGGATAGAGTAGCATGGAGGGCTGCATCAAACCAGTCTCTGGACTGAAGACCACAATAACAACAGCTTAATAAATAAACACTGACTTGGTGAAGCTGCCTCTCTCATTGTATTATTTAGCTATTTGATGATGGGGATATGGGCGTCCAGAGAAATTTATCGGTGGGGGGTGGGGGGTGGGGGAAGGGTCAAGTGTGTAAGGATAAGCCAATGTATTGGAAGTGGCGTTTCCAGCAATTTATCGAATTTTGCACCATCAACACACATAATGTTGTGATAGTATTTTTTTATGTAACCACAATTCTCTCAACAAGTTTTTGTGAGCACTTCGACGCTATTTGAACCGAAATTTCATCCACCTTTTATTCTGAACAATATTACTGGCAATATGATTGACAATATCGTTGACAAATCGAGGGAGGACGTCAATATTACTGCAGTATTGTTGACTGTCTAGGGGCCGCCTTAGACTGCGGGTCAGCCCGACGTGTGTCATGGAGCTCGTAGTGGAGCAGAGTTAGCACTGTTTGCTTGATTTAGCACAAAACCAGTGAACCACATACCCTGATTCCTTAAAGAATCGAACTCCTTCCTGTAAAACAGTTTCAAGCGTGTGGTTACTTTACAAAGTTTTAATGTGTTAAATATTTGACGTTAAACATGTGAGCGAGAACAAGTTTGGGAAAGGTTTGAAATTATCTTTAAAGTTTGTTGGAAGACGCTAAGTGCTCTCATGTTCAAATACTAGATTAACATTGTGTGGGTAATTTGCGCCTCACGAGTTACTCTGCGTCAAGACACATGCAGTTTCTAACTTGAATACTTGACCTATTGCGTTAAACCCATAACATATTAGTACAGATCTTTATGAGCACATTATGACAATGTTTTAAATTCGATCAGTAACTGTATGAAATATTGAAAGTCAAAATTTTGTCGCCTCTGGATGCCGTTAGATAGTAACCTGGAATTGGAGGTAGATGACCATGATCCGGATTACCACTTTAGTGATACGTATACAAAAGATAGTGCCAGATCTTCACCACTCCAAGCTCCACCAGCATATGTTGGCGCGATTCTGCGGTCTTAGGCAGCTGTCTGATGACGTCACGAATAGGCTGTTGCATGGATGCGTATTGTTTAGTTAGTTTCATGTTCCATGGATCATTCTGCACGACAAATCGTGATGATGTTGAAAGAGCCATTTTGCATTCACATCGCAAATTAAATTCTAAATATGGCTATATGCTGAACATTTATGTTTTTTAATTTTTTTACACGATAATAGTAAATCTTCTACGGAGCAGAATGAGTTGTCAAGGATAAAAACATTTTCAGTTTATTTTCAAATTTTACTTCGTGCCTGCATATCACTGAGCAAGTGATCAAAATTTTTTGTTACAGCACAATGTACGCCTTTTTGGATAAAGACAACCTTAGTGTGGCGTAATGAATATCATTTTTCCTTCTGCTATTGTATTTATGCACGTCATTGTTCCTTCTGGACTGTTGTGTTTCATTTGCAACAAACTTCATGAGGGAATAAATATACTGTCAAGCAGCAGTCAAAAAGCCCAGCTTCTTAAACAGACATCTACAAGACGATCAAGCGTGAACACTACATACCGTTCTTACAGTACGTTTTTGAGCAGCGAAGACTTTCCTTCTTAAAGATGAGTTACTCCAGAACATTATTCCATATGACATTGTTGACGGAAAATATGCAGATATGTTAACTTACTGATTTGTTTCTCCCCACGATTTGCAATGATTCTAAGTGAAAACGTGGCTGACCTAAGTTACTTCGGCCGGCCTGAGTGGCCGAGTAGTTCTACGCGCTATAGTCCGAAACCACGCGACCGCTACGGTCGCAGGTTCGAATCCTGCCTCGGGCATGGATGTGTGTGCTGTCCTTAGGTTAGTTAGGTTTAAGTAGTTCTAAGTTCTAGGGGACTGATGACCTCAGCAGTTAAGTCCCATAGTGCTCAGAGCCATTTGAACCATTTTAAGTTATTTAATGAGTTCCAAAATGCACTTTCTCCAGTTTAAATCCTCATCAACATGGACACCTTAGGATTTTGATATTTCCACAGTATTTATTATTTCATTGATGTGTGTTACACTTATCACTAGTGTAGTATTCCTAGATGTGCACAATTGAATATGTTGTATGGTAGTGGTAAGTTCCTATGGGACCAAACTGCCGAGGTGATCGGTCCCTAGGCTTACTCACTACTTAATCTAACTTAAACTAAGTTACGTTAAGGACAACACACACACCCATGCCCGACGGAGGACTCAAACCTCCGACGGGGCAGCCGCTTGAACCGTAGCAAGGCGCCTGAGACTGCACGGCTACCCCATGCGGCTATGTTGTGTGAGGTGACTCCGCTCGCAGAAGACCAGTCAATGGTACTTTGAAGAACACTGCTTACCGTTTCTTCTGTTAACAGTCCAGCTTGCTAAGCCTGTTTGGATCGTTATAGAATCTTTTTCCACTCGTTCATTTTGTCAACGGTCAGCAACATGTTTCGTCGACTGACAACGGAGAATGTTATTGCCTTAAAATGCTGGTGGCATGTGCAACTACTTAGTTCTAATGTCTGCCGCGTAGAGTACATTCCTCTCTTTCAATCTGGAAATATAACAGTCGGAAGTTTCTAAAGTTTAATGCGCTGGGTGGCTTGTGCCGCAGTCTGTGTGATGCTTCTAATGTCTTTTGGGTTTAGGTCTGTTTCAGATTAATGGAAGATTAAGGTACTAAAGGCAAGGGTGTTTTGTGTGTGTGCCGGCCGCGGTGGCCGAGCGGTGCTAGGCGCTTCAGTCCGGAACCGAGCGACTGCTACGGTCGCAGGTTCGAATCCTGCCTCGGGCATGGATGTATGTGTTGTCCTTAGGTTAGTTAGGTTTACGTATTTCTAAGTTCTAGGGGACTGATGACCTCAGCAGTTTAAGTCCCATAGTGCTCAGAGCCATTTGTGTTTTTCAGAAGCGAGTGAGGTCGAAGTTTTTGATAAAGAATTTGGAGGAATCTCCTGTAACTAAAAATAACAAAACGAAGATAACAGACTAGAAACATGCTTAAAAACTGAGGTGTAGTGTAATGTTATCGGTATTATGGATGCGAGAGATGAAGGAGTACAGGAGAAGGTGCTGAATTTCGCAGCCTGGTTGGGAGAGTGTAAAACCTGAAAAAGAGATTTAGCTTCGTAGAAAATGAATGATTCCAATGTAGCTTCGAATGGAAGAAAATGCGTTTCACATACCTCTACACTACTTTCAGCGGCCCAGGAATTAAAGTTGATGAACAAGTAAAAAATCCTGTGCAGTATTTTCCGGAATACTGCACCAAAGATTTCCTGGATTGATGGGGGAGGGGGACACATTGGTGCAACGTCCCAGCGTTGAAGTACAAGAACTGAGGTCATATTTTGACGGTTACATTAGCATTTCCCTGGTTGCGCATTTATTTGTAGTCACACATGAGAATACCTCTGAATGAGGAAACATTTTCTGTACCAAGACCTAGTATGAAAGTTGTGTCAAAGGACAACATAACATTTCTCAAAAAGACTAGTGAAATATTTAATTTTTACTAAGTATGCTTAGAAAAATAATTTCAGTAATAAAAAAAATATGGTAGAAAAATAGTGCTCCAAAGCATTAAGGTGCCTGTGCAACATTTCTGTACATTTCTGTGCTCTGCCAAATTTTTTTAACTCTGCGCAATAAACAAGGAGGACAGTTCTCTGAACGTTATTTACTGTTTTGAATTCAAAATTCGAAAACTGCGCAATGTCTATAGGGTTTGTAATCTACATAACCAAGTATAAGACAATCTGCGGTACAACTCGTTCCAGACTTACCTCCACCGTAAGTAATAACATATTCTGTCGTTCTGAGGAAGTTTTGGAGGCCAAAGGCGCCGATCATCAAAAATTTAAGATAATTTTGTCTCGTGTTGATCCTCATTTCCTCTTGGTCCTGTAAGTGAATATACATGGAAAGACCCGTACTTCAACAGGGACGTGAGTGTCACAGTCACATTATTAGACTACATACCTTGTCGGTAATAACGCCATCTCGTTGTCGCCTTTCAGCCATATTGAGGAAGTCTGTGGACTCACTTTAGATCAGCAGAAAATAAAATAATATACACGACCTACTGGGAACAGATCTTCCCGACTAGTAACGACGACTTCTTGCGGTAGCTGTCTATCGGCAACGTCATTACTGACTTACAGAACTTCACAAATATCAGCGGAATATCTTTGGTCCAGAGACAGCGTTTGATTATACAATCAACGTCGAGACCATGGAGGTAAAAAAAGAAGGGAGCTGTCGTTACGTCACAAACTTTAAACCGATGTCCGCCATCATAAGTAGCCCAAAACATTAGATTCACTGCTTTCATACCTCCATGATTTACCGCAGTGGTACTTCCCCGTGACGTCACTATGACGTGGTTTTGTTGACATGCACAAGATACGGGTCTAGTTTAGCGGGGGATACAACCCGTCGGCTTTGACCAATGACGTCAGAATTCGCCAGAGAGCGTGTATTACAAAGATGAAAGAGCTGAGAAGAATGTTCAGAAACAAAGGAATGCAAGAGAGAAAAACTGTACTTCACATATATAAGGGCCAGTAGTATTTTCACGTCAACGATATCGCGTGTTTGTATCTTAGTATTTCTCCGCAAAATACAATGGAAAGAAATGAATGAAATATATTACTAGCAAAGAATACATCACGTTACATGTATGTCAGTTGTATCTCGAAATTCTTTCGAACTGTATTGCTTAAGTGCAGTACGGGATACAAGTTCAGCGTAGTCGATTTCTTAGTTTCAACTAGCATTGCTGTCCTGTTGTGCCACCTGAACTATGTATCAAAATGGTTCAAATGGCTCTGAGCACTATGGGACTTAACATCTGAGGTCATTAGTCCCCTAGAACTTAGAACTACTTAAATCTAACTAACCTAAGGACATCACACACATCCCTGCCCGAGGCAGGATTCGAACCTGCGACCGTAGCAGTCGCGCGGTTCCGGACTGAAGTGCCTACAACCGCTCGGGCACCGCGGCCGGCAACTATGTATCCCCTGCTTCACTAAACCGTAAATGAAACACCCGATACAAAGTAAAAGCTCATTCGAAGTATGTTGCTTAAGTACAGTACGGAATACGAGTTTGTCGTAAGTCGGTTTCTTCGTTTTCACTAGCATTACTGTCCTGTTCTTCACTTGAGCGATGTATCCTCCGCTTCAGTAAATCCTAAGTGGAACACGGGATAAAAATTGTCGATGTGTTGTTTATTTCGTCTCCGCTATTGGGCTCTGAGCACTATGGGACTCAACATCTTAGGTCATAAGTCCCCTAGAACTTAGAACTACTTAAACCTAACTAACCTAAGGACATCACACACACCCATGCCCGAGGCAGGATTCGAACCTGCGACCGTAGCAGTCCCGCGGCGTCTCCGCTATTACCAACAGTCTTTTCTTACATGCATATCAGTATTACTGATGACAGAAGGACCTACGTATGTAATATATGTATACCAGACTTCCGTTGACCTCGATATATGTACACTGGCAACGAAAAGGTGGAAATAGACGTACGTTACATTTGCAACCTGTACCTCAATTGAACTACACGGAGACAAGATGACGACACATGTACAATTTGCATCCCGTACTTCACTATGGGGTACAGTTTTATTGTTGCCTTGGACTCTAATAGTATCCCATTCGTTGCTTGAGCTATATAACTATACGCAACATTTGTGTCTTGCTCGCCAATTGACATATATAATGTCAGTGTAAATGCGAAGTGAAGGACGGGTTACAAATTTTAGTTGTGTCGTCAGTGTAAAGGCGAAGTGAAGGACGGGATGCAAATTTTAGTTGTGTCGGGGGTTTCGCCTGTAATATAGCAAGTACACATTCGAAAATGTCGTACTGATACTAGTGCTGGGAAACGAAAGAGGATCGACAGCTGAGAAATTTCTATTACGTACTTCACAACACGAAAATACACATATTGGTGGGATAAAACAGTGAAATATGTCAAAATTGTGAAATACAGTGAAAGAAGCAAATGGAAAAGTGAGCTTACCACACGGAAATATCGAGGAATAACCGAAGCTCGCCTAGACAGACAGTAACGAAAATTACATACCCACAATCAGACAAATCAATTTCTATAAACGAAAATAAGACACTAAAAATTGTTCTACAATAACAAACTAATACTTCAAATTACCTCAATACCATTACGAATAATTATTTTAATGTACAATGATAGCGCTTATCCGGAACACAGAACTGTTTTATTATCTATGCCTCGAAGTGAAGACATTACTATCTATGACTGATGTATGAAGTCATTGGTCAAAGCCGACGGGTTGTATCCCCTGCTTCACTAGACCCCAAGATACGATATCATGCTTTGGTTCTTTCCTCATTGGAGACGTTTATGGGTTAGCAAGAACACGTGGGTAAGTTTTTTGCAAACGCGAACATTAAAAATCTTGTCCACACAAATTGAAAACTGAAAATGTGACGAACAAGAAGCAATACCAGTAAGCAAACAATCATTGGTTTCGGAGTTCATTTGCTGTAGATACAAACATAATCAAAGTGAATATAATGCATTATGAAAGCATCCTTTTCACATTACATTCTTCATTTCTTGGTTATTCGAAGTATATCAACAAAACAAGTTAGATTAACTTGGCCAAATGTGTCGCGTTACTAAGGCAAATACGCAATCAAGACCAGAAAAGCTTTCGAAATTGCCTTGCTTGGGCTATGTTATTCACGTACGCACTGTAATTTTTAGTATTTAAAACGGCTGTTT
Source organism: Schistocerca nitens (assembly GCF_023898315.1). Lineage (NCBI taxonomy): Eukaryota > Metazoa > Arthropoda > Insecta > Orthoptera > Acrididae > Schistocerca > Schistocerca nitens. The sequence continues at coordinate 852,316,822 of NC_064617.1, forward strand.
CGTGCACACGACAGAAATAATGAACAAGAAGCAATGGTAAACAGTAGTCTGCTATGTTTTGGGCTGTTTAAGATGGCGGCAGGCCCCACCTACTCAACGCGTCTACAACGCCATCTTCCTTCTTTTTTTTACGTCCATGGTTGGGCGAGACACAGTCACGAAACTCTATAGAGCAAAAGAAATTATACATATATATTGGTCAAGATACTACGCCCCAGCAGCTTGGAGCGTTAGCATACCTTCAGCTGTGAGAAGTACTGAGAGCCTCCAAGCGGCGATTAACAGAAGAATGGACTGACAAACAGGGAACTTGTTATTTTTAATGGTGTTACTTCCATATTTACCAGTCACTAAACGTGACGGTGACTTTTCCATCGGGAAAAGGAAAATGTAATTAAAGTAATATTCCATCTCCTGTTAATGTAATCGTATATTAACGAATTTCTGTGCAGAGTGTTATCTCGATTCTTACTAGCAAAGTCGTAATCGAATAATCGAAAATCGTTTAATGCGGGGAATGAATTATGACATCATGTATTTAAGTTCAGATGGAACTGATTATGAGCATATCCGCGTGCTTGCCATGTAGTTTCTGAATTCCGAAGCTTTGCTCCGATTGCACATCGTTTCACAAGTTCCTTAGCTGGTTTCAGACTCATTTTAATACGTTCGAAACTAGGCTTTTTTTTTTACAGTCTTGGAGATATTTTTTGTTGCTGCTACTATTAGAAGCGACACAACTAACTACGAAATACATTATTAGCGTTTTGAACAGGCTTCTGCACCCCATACGTAAATAAGCAGTCGTTTTGCAGTGTGTTTATACATGCCACTTGCTTGGCAGTGCTGCATTTCCGGTTGCAAAAAGCTCCGGGATTTTCGTGGCTGTTTATCATAGACGGTGGTCGAGCGAAGTTTTGTCTTGCCAGACTAATGACAATGATTCAAGCCGTCCTATCTTTGTATACAGCAAAGCCCACCCTAAGAAAGTATAGTTCTTATTTGATACATACGTTGTGATTTCACACTAGGCATTTTTGTGAGTGGAAGTTACAGATTTTCGGTAGCTACATCGTTTATTTATTATTGAATCTACACACATCAAAAAAAGTTCTCCATCACCCCGGCTCCCAGAACTCCTGAAGATAGACATTAACTGTGGATGGTATATCACAGTCCCTTTGACTGTTCAGAGATGTCACTAAACCCTCCCAAAGCTGTAAACAACCATGCATGATCAGCGCCTTTCAGACGAACGGGGACCGACAGGCGATCATTACCAGTCATTCCACCAGGAAGGAGGTACACAGCTCGTGTTGTCTGTAGGTCAACCATGCCTAGACGGTCAATACCGCGGTTCGATCGCGTCCGCATTGTTATCTTGTGCCAGGAAGGGCTCTCAACAAGGGAAGTATCCAGGCTTGTCGGAGTGAATCAAAGTGATGTTGTTCGGACATGGAGGAGATACAGAGAGACAGGAACTGTCGATGACATGCCTCGTTCAGGCCGCCCAAGTTCTCCAGGCTGCAGTGGATGACCGCTACCTACGGATTATGACTCGGAGGAACCCTGACAGCAACGCCACCATGTTGAATAATGCCTTTCACGCAGCCACAGGACGTGTTATGACTCAAACTGAGTGCAGTAGGCCGCATGATGCGCAACTTCACTCCCGACGTCCATGGAGAGGTCCATCTTTGCCACCACGACACCATGCAGCGCCGTACAGATGGGCCCATCAGCATGCCGAATGACCCGCACAGCATTGGCATCACCGAATGGCCCGCACAGGATTGGCATCACGTTCTCTTCAACGATGAGTGTCGCACATGCCTTCAACCAGACAATCGTTGGAGACATGTTTTGAGGCAACCCGGTCAGGCTGAACGCCTTAGACACACTGTACAGCGAGTGCAGTAAGGTGGGTGTTCCCTGATGTTTTGGGGTGGCATTATCTGGGGTCGACGTACGCCGCTGGTGGTAGTGGAAGGCGCCGTAACGGCTGTACGATACGTGAATACCATCCTCCGACCGATAGTGCAACCATATCAGCAGCATATTGGCGAGGCATTCGTCTTCATCGTGCACATCTTGTGAATGACTTCTTTGAGGATAACGACATCGCACGACTAGAGTAGCCAGCATGTTCTCCAGACATGAACCCTATCGAACATGCCTGGGCTACATTGAAAAGGGCTGTTTGTGGACGACGTGACCCACTATCCACTCTCAGGGATCTACGCCGAATCGCCGTTGAAGAGTGAGAATCTGAACCAACAGTACCTTGATGAACTTGTGGATAATATGCCACGACGAATACAGGCAAGAGGACGTGCTACTGGGTATTAGAGGTACCGGTGTGTACAGCAACCTGGATCACCACCTCTGAAGATTTCGCTGTATGGTGGTACAATATGCAAGGTACGGCTTTCATGAGCAATAAAAAGGGCGGAAATGATGTTTATGTTGATCTCTATTGCAATTTTCTGTACAGTTTCCGGAACTCTCGGAACCAAGGTGATGCAAAACTGTTTTTGATGTGTGTATTATAAATAATTTTTAGATATCACAGGTTTATCGGTTTTACAAATACAGAAAAGTAACATTTGAACACCTGCATACATACATTTCAGTGAAAACATTCTTAAATTTGCCGCCAGGTGGAAACTATTACAGAGAATAAAAGTTATACCGCTGGATATAAATTTACAGCAGAATACTTGTTAGTATTAAAAGTAATTTATTCCTTTCATTGAATACGATGTACATAATTCCTTTTAGAATTTTATGTCTTCTTGTGCTATAAAGCTGGCTATGGAGTCACACGAACTCCAGAAACTATGATAGTTCAGGCCGTCACCAAGTCTCGAGACACCTTTACGAATTTGGCTATGCTTATCTCATAGTTTTTGCACTCAAAGAGGTTTAAATCGTTGCTTGTTACATCCTCACACTGACAGTAGAGTTTCTCCAATAAGCGAATTATATGCGGGTGAGCGGGAGTAAATGCGTGACTGAGACGCGTTGTCACAATGGGTGTTATTATATTCCTTGATTTTCTTGAATAGGCGAACTATGGCTATTTTTTATGAACTGGTGTATACTTGCATAGCTTTTATCTACTGTTTCTTCGACTTAGTTTTTTCGTCTTTTTAAATGCCGGTATATGAGATTTGATAAAAAAAGTTCTATAGTTTCACCGTTCTTCTTAGCTCGATGATACTGATCTACTAGGTCCAGAGTTTATTTATTTTTTCTTTCTTTTGTTCCAACTTCTGTAAATGATGCATTTCAGAAGACTTTGTGAGTTGGTGGCCATAAAGTCATCGTTGATTTCACTGTCATCCTACAACATTAAAGAGAGTTTGCGACCGAACCGCCGAATCCTTCCATCAGTAAATGGGGTATGTTCTCAACTGACTCGGTTGTTTTAACCCCCTCCACTGACGGAATGACCCACTTCCTACTTCCGTATATATAAAGCCAATACGGACTTGTAGCTGTCACGCCTTTGCGCTTACTGCTGCGTATTTTAACCGTAAATAGCTCAGTCCTAATGGTAAGAGGTAGTAGTGAATTCGCGTTGTTAATCTTTGCATACAGCACAGCTGCCACAAGCTCAGCTCACTTGTACTCCACTCCTACCCTCGCCATTGCACCACATTAACTAGGTGCTACATGGACCTTGCTAAATTTACTTGCGTATACAATTTTGACCGTTACTCGCCAGTATTTACCTAATGATTAGTACACTCCTAACCGGACTATTTCACAAAGAGCTGTGATGATTGAACGGGTTCGATCCACAGCCTACAGTGCCCTACAGTTCACACGGTAACACTGCCTACCTGACCCACTTAACTTGGTAGTGAGCTTATGTATCCAATCACCACTGCTAGCAGCAGTGGATAATCCTATCAGCACGACGAGAGCAGCAGACTTACCGTCGAATCCTCCTGAAAATACTTATAACTACGGTCGCCAGCTCTGAAGGAGCAAAAGAATAAATCAATTTTTGGCTCGTTTCAAAGTGAAACAGCTTGAGTTGAATTTAAACTAAATTCTGAATATTACTATTTCTGATCATTCTAGGTGATTCTACAAAGCAAATACTCTCTCAATTTCTGTGAGTTGGCTTGACTACCAAGACAATTTGTGCAACTTAGGTTAACAAAATTCTATCCTTCAACTTATTTAATGATTTGGATATTACTCTTTGGACAGTTGATATATAATTAGTTAAGTGACTTTACTTGAAAGGTTACTCAGAAAAATCTAAGTAACTATAAATAGGCGACTCATTCTGGTGTGACCATTGCTCTTTTCAACATTCTTATACGCTAAAGTATTCTACAACCAAAAGAATTGTAAATGAAAGAGGCGATGGTGGCCTCAGTCTGATTTCACTATTCTATGTTTGAGGTTACTACACTTTACAACGAACAACATGCGTCGTAATTTTACTCATTGCTATATTCAGTTCTCTGCACTTGTATAAAAGAAAACTGGTATTCTCCTTTTACATGTATACAAAGTTCGACTTAACAATTGCAAGCAGTCTTGCCTTGGGTAGACGTGTCGGTGCTGGTGGTGAGATGCATGTGGCTAACGCAGCTCTTCACGCCTCATGCCCTTAATGGCGGCTGGAACTACGAGCTGTAGCACTCGTATTAGCTACTGCATGTCCGCCATAAAATCTGGGCGCAGGAACTCTTACAATCAGCCCCAGTGGCATAGAGGCGGCTTCAACAACCATTCGTCGCGTTTTACTCCACAAACGGCGACGATATTCACCTCTTCGCTGTTGCACAATAGCTTTTGCGTGAGCACAGTTACGCACGTCCAATCACGTCAACACTCCACAGGCCAATCCATTGTTCAGTCCCTGTGTCTCCAGCTACCTCCAGCTACGCTCGTATCACCAAGAGTGGGGGCGTTCCCCTACCACCTTTTCACCGAAATCATTTAGTATTTAAGAATATTTATATTTATTACCCTGGAGTTCATACCAGTCATAATAATTTACTACTAGTGCTTTATAACATTAAATCATACAGTAATAACTTATAATTACCAAGAAAAAGAATACATTTGACTCCGAGAGCTTAATGCATTGTCTGAGAGGTAGCGCTAATTCCCAGTTTCGCCAATAGATGGCATCAGGGTGCACTCCCTGGCAGTCTCACACCAGCGCGCCCGTTTCCGACGCGCGGGCTCCAAATTACTGTCAGCCCACCATCATTTCAGTTCCGTTACAAGTTATTTAAACCTTTCTATCTTTATACGAGGGCCGTTCAGAAAGTAACCTCCGGTTGATTTAAAAAAATACACCAAGTTAAATAAAAATATTTTAATATATACATCTTACAACTACATCTTTGCACTATTTTTCTACGTAGTCTCCATAGCGATTGAGGCACTTATCGTATCTCTTCACAAGCTTTGAAATTCCTTCTACATAAAAATCACCCGCTTGTGCCTGGAGCCAGCCTGTGACCGCATCTTTGAGCTCTTCGTCGTCATCAAACCGCTGTGACCTGAGCCATTTCTTCAAATGCATGAAGAGGTGATAATCACTTGGCGCCAGGTCTGGGCTGTAAGGTGGATGGTTGATAACGTCCCACTTGAAGGACTCAAGAAGGGCCGTTGTTCTGCGAGCAGAGTGAGGACGGGCGTTATCGTGCAAAAAAACGATACCGGAAGTCAGCATACCACGGCGTTTGTTCTGTATAGCCCGTCGTAACTTTTTTATTGTTTCACAGTACATGTCTTGGTTAATGGTCGTACCACGTTCCATGAATTCAACCAACAACACCCCTTTGGCATCCCAAAACACCGTTGCCATCAGTTTTCTGGCAGAAAAATCTTGCGAGGCTTTTCTTGGTTTGGTAGGCGAATTTGAATGTGCCCACATCTTTGATTGTTCTTTTGTCTCAGGGTTCACGTACTTAATCCAGGTTTCGTCACCGGTCACGATTCTGTTTAACAATGGTTCTCCTTCGTCCTCATGACGTGACAGAAAGTCTAATGCAGAGGCCATTCTTTGAGTTTTGTGGTGGTCGGTAAGAATTTTGGGCACCCATCGTGCACAGAACTTACGGTAACCCAATCTTGCTGTCACTATCTCGTACAAGAGAGTCTTAGAAATCTGTGGAAAACCAGTAGACAACTCCGACATTGAGAAACGTCGATTTTCACGAACTTTTGCATCAACTGTCTGAACGAGTTCGTCAGTCACCAATGATGGTCTACCACTCCTCTCTTCATCATGAACGTTTTCTCGTCCACTTTTAAATAAACGTACCCATTCACGGACAACTCATTCACTCATAACTCTTGGTCCGTACATGGCACAAAGCTCACGATGAATAGCTGCTGCAGAATATCCTTTGGCTGTAAAAAACCTTATGACAGCACGTACTTCACATTTGGCGGGGTTTTCTATTGCAGTACACATTTCAAACTGCCACAAAAACTAAACTAGCGCAGGTACGACGTTCACTCGACCACGGCTTGATGCCGACTGACCTGTTGAGTGCGTGAACGCACAGATGGCGTCGCTACTCCCCCCACAACCCGCACTGTGACCAATCGGAGGTTACTTTCTGAACCGCCCTCGTAGTCCCATCGTATGAAAGTGTAGTTTCTGGCTGATACACAAATTGTGATTACATAGTAGATAATTTTGTGAGTTTAAATTAAGAATTTCCTTGAGCTGATCGAGATGTGTTCGTGAAGGCAAAGATCAGTTTCGTAGGGCTAGAGACAGTGGACTAAACTCTGTCTACGTAATTTCTTTTGGTTTGGAAGCTGTGTGTGTCAGGTGGGAGGTGGTCTTCAAAGCGAGTTAATAGGCTGACAGTCGCACCATGGAATTCGCTCTGCGTTTCCATCCACGGGAGCTGTGGTAGTCGTCATTAACCGTTCGCCGCCGTCATTAGATTAGCTGCCTACGGCATTTCAGCCTCACGAACATGATCGAACAAGTTGTTTCATATTAAATATTACTTGCATCCTCATGAAAATAAAGAATTTTCTTGGTATACATCTCACACATGACGAATTACTGTGTGACGAAATTTATTACTGTTGCTGTGATATGAGCATATATTACACCTTTAGCCCCAATCAGATAGGTTAACCTAATATCTTAAAGATACATGCACGCTCAAGTTCCTGAGAACAGTAATGAATATTAAGACAAGGACCAGAATATACCATATCAATCACAGATAAGGTGACAGATGAACAGGTCCAACACTGGTTAACGAACAATTCAAGCCATAATCTAACAATAATCATTTAATGCATTTGGAAGATATTCAACTGAGTACAGATACTAGTGAAATATATCAAATATCAAGTGCGTAAAATTTATAAGTGTCTATGTGGATAGCAAAATAAATTGCCATCAGTATACTGAAAATATTTAGCATACATGTTATCTCTGAATCCTAACTCATGAGTAAATACACTGAGCGAGGTGGCGCAGTGGCTAGCACACTGGACTCACATTCAGGAGGACGATGGTTCAAACTCACGTCCAGCCATCCTGATTTGGGTTTTCCGTGAGTTCTCTATATCGCTTCAGACAAACGCCGGGGTGATTCCTTTGAAAGGGCACTACCGATTTCGTTCGCTAACCCGATTTGACAGATGACCCCGCTGTTTGCTCCCTTCCCTCAAATCAACCAAACAATCGTAAGTAGATATTTTTTTTTATTTTTTACGTTCTCATACTTTAACCTGTTTTTATTGTAGTCGTAGAAGGAATAGTACTAGAAGTAGTAGTAATTGTTGATTTGTATTTTGATGTGCTCGTTCTCCCATTCATTCTCTGTTGCCTTATGGAATTGTGTTATTGGCAAACGCAGAGTAAGTCAATAATTATAACTCTGTAAGATTCTCTTTACGGAAATGTGAGGCATCTTTCTGAATTTGTTACCTCATCCATAGCTGCCAACCTTGAGAAGAGGTTGTCAGTAATCACATGGTAAATATGGAGGTGGGTGCGGGGGCAATGCCCTGGAAAAAATTAAAAATTCGAATCCTGATTTATCCTACTAAATCCTATATTTCAGATACTCTTCGACTCTAAATAAAGAATATTTTCCAGGAATAAATACAATTGTAAATGCAAAATTCAGGCTAAGTGGGTAGTCATTAAACTGACAGCATGAAAACTGCAATTCTGTTGTGTTCTCTTTTTTTTTTTTTTTTTAATTCACGCCGGACGACACGAAATGGTTCATTCAGCTTTACAACTGATGAAAAAGATTCACTTTTTCTAGATCCAATATCTATAACTTCTATGTCTTAAGAGACTATCATCTAGTGGAAATTTTTCTTTTATTTATTTAGAAATGTCCAGAACAGAACATATTATACATAATATATATCTCTCTCTCACATATATATACCCAGAATTCCACTGCAGGGACTGCCTTATCATTGGCGACAACCAGATCGTCCATGGAAACAGGTTCTGATAGTTTCCTGCACTTGAGTAGGTGCTGCTGGTCTTGAGGTTCACCACAATCACACAGTTCGTGCCCTGAGATTTATCCCCATTTCCTCATGTTCACCTTAAACCAAGATACTGTCCGCCCCGGTAGCTGAGTGGTCAGCGTGACGGATTACCGTCCTACGGGCCCAGGTTCGATTGCCTTCTCGGTCGGAGATTTTCTCTGCTCAGGGACTGGGTGTTGTGTTGTCTTCACCAGCATTTCATCCCCGCCCGGCGCTCAGGTCGTCCACTGTGGCGTCGAATGTAATAAGACCTGCACCAAGGCGGCCGGACCAGCCCTGCAAGGGGCCTCCCGGCCAATGACGCCAAATGGTCATTTCCATAACCAAGATACTCCTGTTCTCAGTCTACTGAGGATCTTCCATGTCTCGTATGGGAGGTGATAACCTGTAGAAAGTTCTTCTTTGGGGTTATCCCAATAGTTCTCTGATGATGAGGTATGCCAGAATTGTATCCTACGGTTTGCAGGTGTTGTCTGAATTGCTTGCGCTGTCTGGAGGAAACGTTTTCTCGATTAGAGTCTTGGTGGTTGATGTTCTCTTCCAAACAGGGGGTGTATTTGGTCCGTATCCTACATCTTCCTTTCTATTTAAGCTGCCGTAATCCTTCTGATGTCTGGAGATGCTACACCCATGAGGTAGTAAATTTTATTAACAGAGGTTGCCCTCAAGCAGCCGATTACAGTTCGTCCTGTTTCATTTATGGCAATATTTACCTGTTTGGCATGGCTGGAGTCCCGCCATACAGGTGCTGCATATTCAGCAGCGGAGAAGCACAAACAATGTGGATGTGCTCCCCAGCTGTTGCCGGTCAGTTTGCTAACAATGTCCTAGCACAAACTCATTTCTGTATCTGCGCAGTAGTCTTTGAAGGTGAGGGAACGGTACAACTTTACTCCGAGGTATTTTGGGGTGTCACAATGGATAAGTTGTCGTCGTCCACGTCATTCTCAGTTTCCTCCGAGCCTCTCTGTTCCGTCGGTGGAATGCACACACTTGTGTTTTTGAAGGGTTTTACTTCAGGTAGCTGCTGTCATAATACTCGGATAGTGCCTTAAAACCTGTTGTGAGTTTTTCTTACACGTCTCCATGTCTCGTATGGGAGGTGATAACCTGTAGAAAGTTCTTCTTTGGGGTTATCCCAATAGTTCTCTGATGATGAGGTATACTAGTCACATCCTCAAAAGTTCTACCTTGCGCAGCAAGTGCTGTGTCATCTGCGTAAATCAACGATCTTGTGACAGGACTAACTGGCTGGTCATTAGTGTAAAAGTTATACAACAGTGTGGCTAGCACACTTCCTGGGGGAAACCATTTCTCTGTCATCCATCGCCTCCTGTTTTGTAGAGTAACAAGGAAACGTCTGTTCCTTAGCAGATATCTCATAAACTGTGTTATGTGGAAGTCCTGTGATTGATGGTGTCATATGCGGCAGTAAAATAAAAAAAAGCGACACCGATGATCTGCCCACATTCATATTCATCTTCTATGTGTTGTGTTAGGCTCAAGATCTGTCCCCAAGACGACCTCTCGGGGCGGAAACCCGATTGTTCTCTGGTCAGTGTTTGGGCAATTCGGTCCGAGATTCGATTGAGGATCATTCTGTTTAAAACTTTATATAGATGGTTCTGGAGTGACATCGGTCGGTATTTTTTTGCATCCGTTGGCTGTTTCTCATGTTTCAGTACACCCACAACTTTGGCTTTCCTCCAGATCTTTGGTATTTGAAATCTTGAGACACAGGTGTTCATCATATCTAGGATCCACTTCTTGGATGCTGGTCCAAACATTTTTATTTGTTCTGCCCTCAATCATCTAATCCAGCTGCTTTATTGTTCTTCATTGAGCATATTGCGGTTTTTAATTCTTCCAGTGAGAAAGATGTGCCAATATAGTTATTCTCCTCTGTAGTTCTCTGGATCTTTTGAGTTACGAATTTTTTATTAACTTTATTAACTTTGCGTTATCTGGTTAGATGTTATACCAGGAAAGGCCAAGGGAGTAGCTGTTGGCTCGTTTCCAACGTTCTTCAGCAATTGCCATCCTTTTCTACTGTTTTGTTTCATATCAAGCTGCATCATAACATCGCACCATTTATCTTTACTCGCAGGTGATGTGGCTAGTATCAGGTCTTCACCAGTCTGCATTGTTTCTTCAGAAAATGGGTCATCTTCAAAGAGGTGTTCATATTTATTCATAAGTGTTATTCTATCTTTCTCTAGTCCCGGTATATAAGTTGTTCTACATCCATGTGGCATGTACCTACGTGCGACAGCTTTGATCAGCTTTATAAAGCTATCATATTTCTCTGGAGAAGGGTGTAGTTTGAGGATTCCTGAGTCAAGTTCCTCAGCAAGCTTATCCCATTGTGCTCATTTTTCTTTGGTGTAACAACAAGAGTGGACGAAAAACTTCTGATGTCTTCATAAAATTTTATAACAGGTTTTTCAAACCTGGTGCGACGATTGTAGGTTCTAGTGTCTATAACAATGACAATATCTTCAACGCTTTTCCCATATTTATTTTTCGAAACTTCATTTCCAGAAGACAACCAGAAGTAGGTACCGCAAAATCTCCAATAAATCTCACAATCAGACATGTAAATAAGATAGTTATATTACGAAAAAAAGGAGATATAACCTAGCCCGTGTTAACACAGCCTGGATGGAATGGCGGCAGGCGACCGGCGTCATGTGTGATCGCCGTATGCTCTTACGCCTTAAGTTAAACGGTTATAGTGACTCTAGTACGCCCAGTCGCAGTTTGTGTGTCGGAGTATTGGCCAACGACAACGAAGCATGAGCAGGCTCTCCACGTGATGGAAATGCGTATGCTCCGATGGTTCCTTGGGCTTACCCGATTTGGCCATGCACCAAACTTCAACGTCCGACGGCGACTTGGAGTTTCACCCATCTCAGACAAACTACTGGAAAGCAGGCTAAGACGGCATGGACACTGTCACGCGCAGTAAAGCAGACTCGGTGGTAATAACAGCTATGCACCTGGACGCAGATGGCCGACGATCTCGTGGCAGACCCCAGACACGATGGGTCTACCGCATCGAGAAGGATATGGAATTCATCTATGTCGATGCCCTAGGCAGACCTAAATGGAGGCAGATGTGTCAACAAGCGGACACTGGTAGCAAGGGATAAACGCGAAGCAGAAGAGCCTAGTAACTGGATCACTTAGCTTAGGGTGTACTCTACTTATGTGGGAGTTATTTATATTTTTGAGGCTTCCTCGTTGAAAAATTTTATCAGAGGTTGCCACTGCTCAATTATTCTTTCTATTGATTGAAGCAAAGAAAGCCATCTTGTACAAAAGTAATTCATTGTTTTATGCGGTTAAGCGCTATATACATTTTGACAAAGTTTAAAAGTAGCCTGTCTTTCTGAACTTTGTTGGAGAAAATAGTGAAGTTCCATCACAAGTTCTTCAGCGTCGAAATATTTGAGAATTTTCGCAGTTGTTTGTGCAGCTGAAAGATGCAAGTGGCTGGAATAGGCTTGTATTCTTGTGTGTGGTTGAACTTTCTTAATAAAAGCAACAAGTTCCTTTACGTGTCCCACCCTATATTTGCATTATCACGTGCGAATGAAATGTAATTTTCGCAGGAATTCCTATTATCAGCAGTTCTTCACTCAAGAGTGGAACCTGGTCAGGAAAACCGTAACAACTTAAAAAATGGTTCAAATGGCTTTAAGCACTATGGGACTTAACTTCTGAGGTCATCAGTCCCCTAGACCTTAGAACTACTTAAACCTAACCAACCCAAGGACATCACACACATCCATGCCCGAGGCAGGATTCAAACCTGCGACCGTAGCGGTCACGCCGTAACAACTTAGAGACGAATGTCTTGAGCCTTATGACATTATTTGGTTCGAAAGCAGCTTTATTCCTATCCTTTAAGCTGCCACGCGCAGAACTAAAAATTTTCTCCACTACTCAGCATAACCTATGTTAGTAGGCTACTCTTACACCGCGGTGACCAAATTATTCGTAGACAGGTTTACAACGTACTCGGGAAGGAAATCCTTACAAAATTTTACGAGCAGTAGAATATGATTAGCGAAACGTAAACAGTACTCTTATCTGTTTTTTTTTTTTAAAAAACGTCAAGTTGTAAAATGAATATTTCCGTAATTTTTAGTAGCTTCACGTACGGACGTACGTAATGCAGGTGTTAAGTTCGTAATAATAACTGACAATTCGTAATAATTGGCAGTCATGCGCTCCCTGCAATTACTTGATTGGTATATTTCTCAGGTTTCTTTTTAGAAAACTTATTTTATGCAGAAATATGTGAAAAATGGCTTTTATTAGACTACTCTAAAGGTTCTGTCAGGTTAAATCAAACAATGGAAACTCCAGGTAGGAATATCAACAATGTAGGAAAAGACAGGTTGCTACTTACCATAAAGAAGACACTTTAAGTTGCAGAAAGGCACAACTAAAAGACACTTACACAAAGCTTTCGGCCTCAGGCTTCATCAGCAAAAGAGAAGCATACATCACTCATACACACAAGTAAGCACACCTCATGCACACATGACCGCCAACTTCAGTATGTCGGGCCGGAATGTCAAGCTTCTCTCTTGCTGAAGAAGGCTGTGGCCGAAAGCTTTATGTAAGTTTCGTTCAATAGTGCCTGTCTGCGTCTTAACGTGTCTTCTTTACGGTAAGTAGAAATCTGCCTTTTCCTACATTGTTGGATCTGTCAGGTTGGCTGACGAGATGGGCAGTGAGGCTTCAGGAGTACGGCATCACAGTGGTATACAAAAGCAGATGGAAACACAAAGCATTGACTGATTTTCGAGGAATGTTGTGGTGGAACGCAGCAGTGTTGAAGAAATCTCAGTCATTGCTGCAGTAAATGACATTGCTGCCGATGAGAGTTAAGACCAATAATTGTTGAAAACCACAGAAACCTTGGGGAATAAGGAACCAATCAAAGAAGAATTTCATGTAATAAATGGAGTACTGTATTAGGACGTATGATCCGATGGAGCGGAAATGTTAGTTTGTCATCCCACCTCATCTTGCCAGCTATCCTGAAGTTTTTTCTATGGTGCTCCAACATTTGGTCACATGAGAATAATGAATACTCTAGACAGAACCCGACACAGGTGTCACTGGCCAAGTGTCTACCGATCCGTTAGGCACTATGTGAGCCTCCAACTGAATGCCAGCGAAGGGTGCATATGCCACACTTACCTCTGTGGCATTGTGTACCAGTTCCACCTGCAGTAACGTGATTCAACAGAATCGGATTCGATCTGATGGGGAGGTTTCCAAAATCGAGTAACGGAAATCGATGGATAGTAGTCTACATTGATTACTCAGCCACTGCTCGATCACCAAAACTGTCACTGCCGTATCTACAGAAATAGCAAGACTTCTTGTAGAAACGTGATCTCTGACTGTGAAAAAGTTTTCCAGTCGAGGCTGGATTCAGAGGTTATTTCACTTTGCGACATACCCACGGGATAACGACAACCTACCACCAACAGACTAACAGTTTCACGCAACATTTCAATAAGACGTTAACAGACAAGTTCTCGGTGTACGTTTCTGCCCAACAGAGAGATTGGGAGGCCATGTTGACCCTTGTGACATTCCCATACAATACAGCAAGGCAGGAAACTACAGGCTCCACACTTTTTTCTGCGCCATGGTCCCGACATCGAAACGGCTATGGGTAGACTATTCACGTTTCAGATGGACGATACTCAGGATGACTACGTGAAACACCTCATCACGAATACTGATAGACAACTAGTGCACATATGGACCCTTGTTGTCCAGAAGATAGACCCATAGTGCTGTAACGCCAAGCAGCGGCCACTGAGACACAGTCTGGGAGACTTGGTATGGATTTTTACGACAGTGGAAAGATTACTGAATCGCTACTTTGGGCTGTATTGCCGCCTTCACCACTTGTCAGATATTACAAAGGAAGTCGTGAATCAAGACCCTTGTCAAGAAGACGTCGTCAATGTCCGCCTTTAGAATCCTTACCATAGTCCTGATGTGCAGGTCGACCAGGTGGGGTTCTCCTTCAAGGAAACTCGGTTGACGAGGCTCGTCACACTGAAGAGGACTTACCAACTTGATCAGAACATGACGATCCCGCCCGCAGCTCGTGGTCGTGGGGTAGCGTTCTCACTTCCCACGCCCGGGTTCCTGGGTTCGATTCCCGGCGGGGTCAGGAATTTTCTCTGCCTCGTGATGACTGGGTGTTGTGTGATGTCCTTAGGTTAGTTAGGTTTAAGTAGTTCTAAGTTCTAGGGGACTGATGACCACAGCTGTTAAGTCCCATAGTGCTCAGAGCCATTTGAACCAACCATGACGATCCACCAGCGTCGCCGTCCAGAGGCATACTGACAAGATCTAGGTCCAGAGTGCTGTTGTCGGCTCCAATGAGAACTTCATGAAATATGCGGGTCGCTGTTTCTCCAGGAGAGGGAGAATGGGTCGAGCAACGGTGCATGCGGTGTTGTGTGATGGCTGGCGTCAGTGCTTGCCATGCTGCGGGTCGCCAGTTCAAACCTGTCAAACTCTAATTACTTCTTATTTAGTATTTATCGGTTCTGGAAGGTTCTCGAAATTTCTTACGTTGGTAATGTATTCGTCTGGAATATTCGATGTTTGTATAAATAGATCACTGTCCGTCTAGCAGTTCACTGGCTGTATGTTGGCGATCGTATAACAAACGTGCATTCAGTGATAGGTGTTGTACTTCACTAGTGGCCCTGCTTTGCTTTCGCATTTGGGCTTGACTGCTTACGGCATGACGATATATTCCTGCGTCTTCTGATAAAAAGCCGTTTCAACATATGTTTTTCTTAAGAATACTAAAATGATGCCCAAAATCGATTACCAAACTCGAATCGGGTAACGATGAGGAAGAAAATCGGCCTTGCAGAAAAATCGCAGAGGAGCCTAATAGGGGAGCCAGACGCAACCAAGACCAGTACTTTATTACTATGCCGTTTCGCTAAGACAAATTTTTTCTTCCATAGATTTACGGGACAGAGCGAGGTGTCAGAGTCATAAGCTAAAGGACACATCTTAGTGAGGATTCTGGTTTAAGTCCCTCCCTATCTGGCTATATATATATATATACACTCCTGGAAATGGAAAAAAGAACACATTGACACCGGTGTGTCAGACCCACCATACTTGCTCCGGACACTGCGAAAGGGCTGTACAAGCAATGATCACACGCACGGCACAGCGGACACACCAGCAACCGCGGTGTTGGCCGTCGAATGGCGCTAGCTGCGCAGCATTTGTGCACTGCCGCCGTCAGTGTCAGCCAGTTTGCCGTGGCATACGGAGCTCCATCGCAGTCTTTAACACTGGTAGCATGCCGCGACAGCGTGGACGTGAACCGTATGTGCAGTTGACGGACTTTGAGCGAGGGCGTATAGTGGGCATGCGGGAGGCCGGGTGGACGTACCGCCGAATTGCTCAACACGTGGGGCGTGAGGTCTCCACAGTACATCGATGTTGTCGCCAGTGGTCGGCGGAAGGTGCACGTGCCCGTCGACCTGGGACCGGACCGCAGCGACGCACGGATGCACGCCAAGACCGTAGGATCCTACGCAGTGCCGTAGGGGACCGCACCGCCACTTCCCAGCAAATTAGGGACACTGTTGCTCCTGGGGTATCGGCGAGGACCATTCGCAACCGTCTCCATGAAGCTGGGCTACGGTCCCGCACACCGTTAGGCCGTCTTCCGCTCACGCCCCAACATCGTGCAGCCCGCCTCCAGTGGTGTCGCGACAGGCGTGAGTGGAGGGACGAATGGAGACGTGTCGTCTGCAGCGATGAGAGTCGCTTCTGCCTTGGTGCCAATGATGGTCGTATGCGTGTTTGGCGCCGTGCAGGTGAGCACCAGTATCAGGACTGCATACGACCGAGGCACACAGGGCCAACACCCGGCATCATGGTGTGGGGAGCGATCTCCTACACTGGCCGTACACCACTGGTGATCGTTGAGGGGACACTGAATAGTGCACGGTACATCCAAACCGTCATCGAACCCATCGTTCTACCATTCCTAGACCGGCAAGGGAACTTGCTGTTCCAACAGGACAATGCACGTCCGCATGTATCCCGTGCCACCCAACGTGCTCTAGAAGGTGTAAGTCAACTACCCTGGCCAGCAAGATCTCCGGATCTGTCCCCCATTGAGCATGTTTGGGACTGGATGAAGCGTCGTCTCACGCGGTCTGCACGTCCAGCACGAACGCTGGTCCAACTGAGGCGCCAGGTGGAAATGGCATGGCAAGCCGTTCCACAGGACTACATCCAGCATCTCTACGATCGTCTCCATGGGAGAATAGCAGCCTGCATTGCTGCGAAAGGTGGATATACACTGTACTAGTGCCGACATTGTGCATGCTCTGTTGCCTGTGTCTATGTGCCTGTGGTTCTGTCAGTGTGATCATGTGATGTATCTGACCCCAGGAATGTGTCAATAAAGTTTCCCCTTCCTGGGACAATGAATTCACGGTGTTCTTATTTCAATTTCCAGGAGTGTATATATATATATATATATATATATATATATATATATATATATATATATATATATATATATATATATATAGGGTGTTACAAAAAGGTATGGCCAAACTTTCAGGAAACATTCCTCACACACAAATAAAGAAAAGATGTTATGTGGACATGTGTCCGGAAACGCTTAATTTCCATGTTAGAGCTCATTTTAGTTTCGTCAGTATGTACTGTACTTCCTCGATTCACCGCCAGTTGGCCCAATTGAAGCAAGGTAATGTTGACTTCGGTGCTTGTGTTGACACGCGACTCATTGCTCTACAGCACTAGCATCAAGCACATCAGTACGTACTATCAACAGGTTAGTGTTCATCACGAACGTGGTTTTGCAGTCAGTGCAATGTTTACAAATGCGGGGTTGGCAGATGCCCATTTGATGTATGGATTAGCACGGGGCAATAGCCGTGGCGCGGTACGTTTGTATCGAGACAGATTTCCAGAACGAAGGTGTCCCGACAGGAAGACGTTCGAAGCAATTGATCGGCGTCTTAGGGAGCACGGAACATTCCAGCGTATGACTTGCGACTGGGGAAGACCTAGAACGACGAGGACACCTGCAATGGACGAGGCAATTCTTCGTGCAGTTGACGATAACCCTAATGTCAGCGCCAGAGAAGTTGCTGCTGTACAAGGTAACGTTGACCACGTCACTGTATGGAGAGTGCTACAGGAGAACCAGTTGTTTCCGTACCATGTACAGCGTGTGCAGGCACTATCAGCAGCTGCTTGGCCTCCACGGGTACACTTCTGCGAATGGTTCATCCAACAATGTGTCAATCCTCATTTCAGTGCAAATGTTCTCTTTACGATGAGGCTTCATTCCAACGTGATCAAATTGTAAATTTTCACAATCAACATGTGTGGGCTAACGAGAATCCGCACGCAATTGTGCAATCACGTCATCAACACAGATTTTCTGTGAACGTTTGGGCAGGCATTGTTGGTGATGTCTTGATTGGGCCCCATGTTCTTCCACCTACGCTCAATGGAGCACGTTATCATGATTTCATACGGGATACTCTACCTGTGCAGCTAGAACATGTGCCTTTACAAGTACGACACAACATGTGGTTCATGCAGGATGGAGCTCCTGCCCATTTCAGTCGAAGTGTTCGTACGCTTTTCAACAACAGATTCGGTGACCGATGGATTGGTAGAGGCGGACCAATTCCATGGCCTCCACGCTCTCCTGACCTCAACCCTCTTGACTTTCATTTATGGGGTCATTTGAAAGCTCTTGTCTACGCAATCCCGATACCAAATGTAGAGACTCTTCGTGCTCGTATTGTGGACGGCGTGATACAATACGCCATTCTCCAGGGCTGCATCAGCGCATCAGGGATTCCATGCGACGGAGGGTGGATGCATGTATCCTCGCTAACGGAGGACATTTTGAACATTTCCTGTACCAAAGTGTTTGAAGTCACGCTGGTACGTTCTGTTGCTGTGTGTTTCCATTCCATGATTAATGTGCTTTGAAGAGAAGTAATAAAATGTAAAATGAGCTCTAACATGGAAAGTAAGCGTTTCCGGACACATGTCCACATAACATATTTTCTTTCTTTGTGTGTGAGGAATGTATCCTGAGAGTTTGGCCGTACCTTTTCGTAACACCCTGTATATACAGGGTGAGTCACCTAACATTACCGCTGGATATATTTCGTAAACCACATCAAATACTGACGAATCGATTCCACAGACCGAACGTGAGGAGAGGGGCTAGTTAATTGGTTAATACAAACCATAAAAAATGCACGGAAGTACGTTTTTTAACACAAACCTACGTTTTTTAAAATGGTACCACGTTAGTTTCGTTAGCACATTTGAACATATAAACAAATACGTAATCAGTGCCGTTTGTTGCACAGTAAAATGTTAATTACATCCGGAGATATTGTAACCTAAAGTTGACGCTTGAGTACCACTCCTCTGCTGTTCGATCGTGTGTATCGGAGAGCACCGAATTACGTAGGGATCGAAAGGGAACGGTGATGGACCTTAGGTACAGAAGAGACTGGAACAGCACATTACGTCCACATGCTAACACCTTTTTATTGGTCTTTTTCACTGACGCACATATACATTACCATGAGGGGTGAGGTACACGTACACACGTGGTTTCCGTTTCCAATTACGGAGTGGAATAGTGTGTGTCCCGACATGTCAGGCCAATAGATGTTCAATGTGGTGGCCATCATTTGCTGCACAAAATTGCAATCTCTGGCGTAATGAATGTCGTACACGCCGCAGTACATCTGGCGTAATGTCGCCGCAGGCTGCCACAATACGTTGTTTCATATCCTCTGGGGTTGTAGGCATATCACGGTACACATTCTCCTTTAACGTACCCCACAGAAAGAAGTCCAGAGGTGTAAGATCAGGAGAACGGGCTGGCCAATTTATGCGTCCTCCACGTCCTATGAAACGCCCGTCGAACATCCTGCCAAGGGTCAGCCTAGTGTTAATTGCGGAATGTGCAGGTGCACCATCATGCTGATACCACATACGTCGACGCGTTTCCAGCCGTCAGCGTACAGGTAGTGCATGTTTCTACGCACAGATGTCGCTCCTCTGTTACACAAAGTGCGTCATCGACACCTCGTATGTATATAACAACCTGGGCTGTATCTGTAAGATCTGTTGCTTCATCGAGCGCAACGGAGAAAGCAACAAAGTATTTAGCCTTATTTATTAGCTGCTTGTGCAGATCGCCGGCCATAGCACTGATACGTCTTGTCACTGTTTGTTTGGATAGACTGATTTCTTGAAACCTGCTAACGTTCGTGGGACACACAAGTTTTGAAGCATCAATCAGACACCTTTTCACAAACTCCCCTTCGGAAAAGGGTTTCCCAGATTGTGCAATTCTTAATGCGATTTTAAAACTTGCTCGCAGTGAAGATTTAGTGTGGTTGTCACTCTGGAAAATTGAAAACAGTACATTGTACAGCGTACAGTAAAACAGACATAAATGTAACACAAGAAACTAAGAGTTCAAAAAGTATCAGTTACTTTGACGTACAGTAAAATCGAGTTGATGTGTCTCATCCATTTTCTGAAGGACATTTAATTTTGCCTGCCGTTCTTCACTGTTGAGTACACTACACTCGTCTTTGTGATATGTATTGTAATATCTTTCAATTGAAAACTTACACTGGACGCCTATTATTCGGCGGCACAGCAAACACTGTGAGTTTTCACCAACGGCAACAAAAAAGAATTGCAGTTTCCAGTCATTTTTAAACGACTGAGAACATAGAGCTCCCGTCCTTTGCTTTTTCACAGTACTTGCCATTTCTCAGTACTTCGCTGTTAAGGTTACGGTCACCAGGGGTAAACGAGACTGGATATGTTGCGCTCTTGCTTGTACCACAGGGAAGTGGAGCCGCCGCCCTGCATTTAGGACACATGTCTAATAACAGATGTCGCTGTCGCTCGCTGTCGCAGACGTGGGCACATGTGCAGTAGTTCCGCACGTCTGCACACTGTGCAGCGTTTGGCCGGCCCTGGTTTGAAAGGTACTTTTAAACACTATGACTCACTGGGCGCAGATATTTAAAATTATTGCCGCAGCGCTTGATAGCAAGAAGCTACAAAACAGAAGAAAGAACAATTTATCATTTGTTAGGAAAATTCTAGGGTCTTTATAGTTAGTTGTACTTCTGGTCGCCGGTATATTAACATGTACTTCATTACCTTTGATGTTTGGTCGCCGACTTGTTAAGACGTGTTGTGTAGCACCTCTATAAGTTATATTTCATTTAGTGTGAAAAACCACGTTATCACCAAGAAAAAAAAATCGCTTTTGTAAACCTTGTGACGATAAAAAATACTTACGCGCACGCCAGGACATTTAATTTTTACAAAATATCACACATACAAAAGCAGCGATTGTTGGAGTATGAGAAAAACATAAAAATGTAAGTTTTGTATTCTTTGTAAATTTGTTAATGTTTATAGTTTAACGCCTTTGTTCTTTGAGAATATATTGATGCTTCACTGTACAGAAAATCTATGCTTATTCTTTTCTTTAAATTAACCACAAATAATGTTTATGTTTAAATGAACTTTGTTACAGGTTCGCTCTTTATCGCGGTGTCTCGATTGTATTTGGGAGACAATTAATGTGTTCAATTTCCGATCTGAAAACTTTTTTTACAAAATTTCACTGTTTTGCATCCATTTCCAATTTTTTTTATTATTCATATAGGTCCCTTAGGTAATTTCATTGAAGAGTCTGATTGCGTGAAAGCAATTCGAGTTAAGAGGTCATTTGAGAAACTATTTTCGCGCAATCAAGCTGTGCGTCTCCTGAACACAATCGAGAACCGACGCATCGGCGATCATTCATTAATTTTTCTCTCTTTCCAAGTCGTACCAAAAATGGCCAAGGAGAACTGCCGTGAGTACGGAATTTAGTGTTAAAGGTTGCATTCTTTATCTTGTCGGCAAACATTGCCATAAATTACCATCATCAATGTGTTATTTGGTTAAATGTGAAAAGCAAAACCTTTTAACGCTAGAGACTTGTAAGTACTGCATCTTTTTCCAGCCAGTACAAACTTTAATTTTATTAATGTATTATATATTTAATATGTTTTAGAACAGTTAGTCTAATTCTGAAGACGACGCTCATAGAAGCGTCGAAACCTGGTCGATTTTGACTTAATATTTGTGACCGAGGGCTTATTTGTTCTAATATAATTCTGACACGGTCACTGAATCTTAGCAGCTATGTTCAAAGTTTTAACAATTTCACATTGCTTGCCAGATTATCATATCATTTCGCGATACTGAAAATTATTTCTCTAGAAACCCGAAACTTGACCGAGGTGCAGAGTGCTGTAAACTACTGAGTAACTAGAAACTTATTTCGTCTGTGTAGACCTTTACGTGAAACCTCCAAAAAAATAGAGGAAACTGATATTTCCCCTCGTTAATACTGATGTCGGAGATATAAGAGGTTCGACATCATCATGATAATTTACATAGTCAACTACAGTGTTGCTCAAAACTGGAGAACCAGCAAACGTGTCCTCCACCAGTCTTTCACCTGCTAGATGCACTCAACAGACACCACAATCAATGTTCTCTCAAGTAATAAAGACGGGAAATGTGAAGGAGCTTTCAATTGGACAATTTACATGGGTGGGGAATAATGGTCAAGTGCAAACACATGTCCACACTGAATCTTCTTAAATTTCCATGCGATCACGAAAGCTGTATAACACATACTAAGTGTTAGTTCGCTATTCGGCCATCGAGGACGACACCGTTAAATCAGCTACATTCCTGCATCCCAACAGGCCTTTCCAATCAGGCGGCCCCTGCTGTTAGCAGGAACAGTGAATCATTCCCTTCACAGGCCTCCGACGGCGCGCCAGTCGCCCCTAGACAGAATCCTCCTAAAAAACCGACCACATACATATTTGAACGCTGTACTTACAATTAAATGCCATGATTGCGGTTTTAATTGAACAACACTCGAGAAATATCGGAAATACAAACTGCTTACCGCTATGACTCTGGAAATAGGAATCTCTGTGCCATTCTTATGACTTGACATACCCTTCCTTTGCTATCACAGTATTCTACGTCAAATCCCCACCTTCCTTACAACTGGACGTAGTCATTTCCTTTGCGCATGATGGAACACAAACACATACTTCACAAGCCTGATGCTCGAGGCGAACCTATCATGCATCCCCTACTACTAAGTATAATACTTCACCACTGATTGCTGGCGATACGAAATAATACTGACCGAAAATCAGCGATGGGTGGACATGTCTCATGCGTTTTTCTTGCGAGTGGTGCCACTGTGTCTTAGCAAGAGAGGCGTAATCGTCTTACAAGCCGCCAGGTCTTAAAAAATACGATCGGAAGAACTAACTAATGTTACTGTCACAAGCGGTCTTGGTTCTACAGGAGCACACAAGTATCCATGTTAAAAGCTATACTGGTGTACAGTGGGGGCCGTTACTGAACGGATCTATTAGTATAAAAATTTGGTTTTTATTTTTCACTTGATGTTCGTCAGTGCATTCTGACTGGCGGCTTGTTGCAGTGTCTCAGTCACATTGCCCAGAACTGGACATAACCACTTTGAAACTCACGTGTTGAACCATCAACAGCTAAATTCACTTGTTGATGACGAGGTAACACTACCGATCTGCGCGTCTTCGATTTAGCTGACCAATAGGGGGCTTGGAGGTGGTCAAGTGGCAATGGAAAGGAGGCCTGCAACTGGGAGCAGACACGCCGTCCGTTCTCTTCTGCTGACAGCTTCCGACCCGACAAGACACTCTCTCTCCTGATCTCTTGGGAGTCAGCCTATTCAGTCTCGGTGGTTTCTCTAGGCCTGCCTTCCTTTTTTACGGCATTAAACATACATGCAGTTAAAAAAATGTTTGATTTTTCACCTCAACGGGTGACTACTGCTTTCCCCTCCTGGCCAATCCTGACACGTTAACATTAGCTTATAAATCGATGTATGGCATTATCTCCGAATGAAGTGGTTTCTTCCAGACAAATACCGTGACACTGATTATAGACGGTGATCTCCAGGGTGTATATTATCAGACCAACAGTCCTGTTACACGTCGCCGATGACGCAAAATCATAATAAAGTTACTGAATTTAGAAAGTGATTTGGCTAAGGAACGTAGCATGAAACCGGTATTTGTAACTCCCTCATGCCACCGCTAGATATTACTCCCCTATTTGTAATGTATTCTGTCTCTAAGCCACGACAGAGGTTTGGTGATATATCATCTGGGTTACAGGTGATGGTTGTTTGAGAAGGATCAAAAACAATAGATGGTGTGCCAATTGATGTTGTAAGAAATGTACACTAGCTTTTCAGATCACTAGTGCTACGCTTTCCAGTAGAAATGATGCCTATGATTTGGAATCAAATCCTTCCATTCAACCACATACCTTTTTGTATCCGTTGGAGAGGTCCTTTAATGATTACAGCCACTAGTGAATCATATTTCTGGCACTCTCATATCTCGAAACGAGTCACCTTTTTCGAACTATCTGCTACAGTAAAATTTTAGATAGATCCTATGTCTCTTACAACTGCTTCAATTTTTTGCAGCTTTGCGCATGTGATCATTCCGATTTAAGTCGGTACTGAGCACATGTCGGAGAGAGCTATATCCGCCACCTTCTGTAACCCATGTAGAAACAGAGAGACCTGAGTAAGTGCGACAGGATCTTGTTTTGACCATTCGGTGGAGATGGGAACAAGTTGTCATAGCTCCGCCAACAATGTACAATGTGTAAGGTCAGCACCAAATGAAGTCTGCTCCTGCAACATGAGGTAGTATAAAAGACAGTACAGGAACTGGGAGAAGGACGAGGATTTTGCTACTACATTGTGGTGCATCCCCAAACTACATACAGAAACTGCAATCTGAAGCAGATGTGTGTCCCTCAGGGGGCATTCACACCTATCACCCCAACATGCTACATTGCCATTCTGTACCATCCAACAGAGAAAAATTACGAACTATAAAAGCTCCACTAACTTCATCCAATAGAGAACTCCATAAGATTTTTACTGCATTTCTCTCTTCCCATATATCGAAACAAATACCATCTGCATGCCAGCATGGAGCACATGTGACGATCCTATTAAACATACACTTATTAATCCATTGCGTAGACCAGTGTAAAGGTGCATCGCATGTACACTAGCTTTTCAGATCACTAGTGCTACGCTTTCCAGTAGAAATGATGCCTATGATTTGGAATCAAATCCTTCCATTCAACCACATACCTTTTTGTATCCGATGGAGAGGTCCTTTAATGATTACAGCCACTATTTCTGGCCAAATGATGATCGCATCACACAAACTATACTACAAGTCGCAAGAGATGCTCCCTGTGACACTGTGTCGTTGTTTGAAACATAGTTTTTTCAGCTGCAGCACGCTTTGTACACTGCCACACATTTTGTTTTTTCCGCCACGACTTTGAGGTCTATAGCAGGTTCTAAACTGACGTTGACATGTTCTAATCCATTACTTCTCCCAGAAAACTAGACGTCACATGCTGTAAATCATGTTGTTCCTGCTGTTACCATAACACACCACACGCACTGGATGATTTTAAATAAAAGTCCGTTATCACATAGGGAAACTGGAAAAGTTTGGCGGCGTTGTGGAGCATTTCCAAACTGCTGTCCAAAGGTGATGGACGACCTCTACATTTAAACTCATCTGTCACAGTGACAGAATAGCTGCTGACTCTGCATTCCATTTCAACTGATTCCTCTTACTGCAGCCATGTACACAATCACTGTTTCAGAGCTAGCCATCCCCAGAAGGTGTTGTCCCTCCACCAAAACTCTTTCTCCATCTCAAACAAGCAATGTCAGTCAATCATTATGTGGTAGCCAACAGCATAGCAGTGGACAAAAAAAAAAAAAAAAAAAAAAAAAAATGGTTCAAATGGTTCTGAGCACTATGGGACTCAACAGCTATGGTCATCAGTCCCCTAGAACTTAGAACTACTTAAACCTAACTAACCTAAGGACAGCACACAACACCCAGTCATCACGAGGACCAGTGGACAGATGGGGTGGAGAAGACACCATAGATGTACTGGAATAATAAGCATCACAGTTGATAGTGCTAGCAATTTTACAGTAATTTTAACACTGACCAATGATGCGACAGCATGTTTCCCAATTTCAGTATGATCGCTAAACCACCCCTCGTTTACTTTGCGAGTATCATTGCGAATGTAGATAGATAACTATGTGGTACGCCCATTCATTGTTAATTCTTGGAAATATGCATCATCAAAGTATACCAGACGGCACTCTACATATTTCTAGCACCTCGAGCATTGTGCTTAATTTAAATCTATCCCTATGCAGATGGGAGTCACAGAGCATTCTTGCAGCGTTAGGATAAAATTAGAGACTGGCACTGCCTTTGACCAACCCGCCCTGCAGCACCATTACCGCTTTAATCTGCAACTGACCAGAAGTGGACCGCTACATTGCGCGTCTTGTGAATGAATGGAGCTTGTCAAGTCCTCGACCAATCAAGTGCACAAGATATCTCCAGATGAGCTCATGACGAGGAGGTTAGTACTCCTTATCGGTGTATAGTAACAGATTTGAAAGTGCAGTGATGTAATAGCAGACAGTTAGGAAGAACAAGAAACGGATGATTTTTATGCATGATGGAGCTCCAGATAGATGAAGTTCGAAACATTTTATGTAAATCAAGTACTCTATCAATTTTAAAGTATTGTTCTAGTGTCTGGGATCAGTACCAGGACGTTTCTGGTAAGAAAGAACATAAACACACACACACTCCTAAGGCAACACGGTTCTGCACTTGAAACAGCCTAAAATGTTAGATCGCTTGAGTTTCCAACCTATCACTTGTGTGGAATGCAGCACTGTTAATATTCCGATGTAAGAAATATATTTCCAGTGCATGAAATACGTTCTTATTGCAGGTAGTAGCAAACTGTAAAATGAAAAACTTACTGCCGTAAAACATCAGCTATGTGTGATACATGCACAATATAGCTTTCCAGAGATGTACAGAGTCCACTGTTCACATCCGATCACGTTTGAGAAATTGTACTATGCCCACACCAGTTGTATATAAAATGATAGTTAGTAATCGAGAATTCCTCTTATAAGGAAACATATAAACGCATAGCAGCGACGTCCGATATGTGAAATTACACTTCATGCCACCACTAACTCTGTAAACAGCACATCTATCAACCAAATGTATACATGGGGATCGCAGTGTCTCACAAACATAATATATCACCGACACACTGATGTGGCATCGAGACAGAATGCATTACAAATACTGGAGAAATACACTCCTGGAAATTGAAGTAAGAACACCGTGAATTCATTGTCCCAGGAAGGGGAAACTTTATTGACACATTCCTGGGGTCAGATACATCACATGATCACACTGACAGAACCACAGGCACATAGACACAGGCAACAGAGCATGCACAATGTCGGCACTAGTACAGTGTATATCCACCTTTCGCAGCAATGCAGGCTGCTATTCTCCCATCGAGACGATCGTAGAGATGCTGGATGTAGTCCTGTGGAACGGCTTGCCATGCCATTTCCACCTGGCGCCTCAGTTGGACCAGCGTTCGTGCTGGACGTGCAGACCGCGTGAGACGACGCTTCATCCAGTCCCAAACATGCTCAATGGGGGACAGATCCGGAGATCTTGCTGGCCAGGGTAGTTGACGTACACCTTCTAGAGCACGTTGGGTGGCACGGGATACATGCGGACGTGCATTGTCCTGTTGGAACAGCAAGTTCCCTTGCCGGTCTAGGAATGGTAGAACGATGGGTTCGATGACGGTTTGGATGTACCGTGCACTATTCAGTGTCCCCTCGACGATCACCAGTGGTGTACGGCCAGTGTAGGAGATCGCTCCCCACACCATGATGCCGGGTGTTGGCCCTGTGTGCCTCGGTCGTATGCAGTCCTGATTGTGGCGCTCACCTGCACGGCGCCAAACACGCATACGACCATCATTGGCACCAAGGCAGAAGCGACTCTCATCGCTGAAGACGACACGTCTCCATTCGTCCCTCCATTCACGCCTGTCGCGACACCACTGGAGGCGGGCTGCACGATGTTGGGGCGTGAGCGGAAGACGGCCTAACGGTGTGCGGGACCGTAGCCCAGCTTCATGGAGACGGTTGCGAATGGTCCTCGCCGATACCCCAGGAGCAACAGTGTCCCTAACTTGCTGGGAAGTGGCGGTGCGGTCCCCTACGGCACTGCGTAGGATCCTAAGGTCTTGGCGTGCATCCGTGCGTCGCTGCGGTCCGGTCCCAGGTCGACGGGCACGTGCACCTTCCGCCGACCACTGGCGACAAAATCGATGTACTGTGGAGACCTCACGCCCCACGTGTTGAGCAATTCGGCGGTACGTCCACCCGGCCTCCCGCATGCCCACTATACGCCCTCGCTCAAAGTCCGTCAACTGCACATACGGTTCACGTCCACGCTGTCGCGGCATGCTACCAGTGTTAAAGACTGCGATGGAGCTCCGTATGCCACGGCAAACTGGCTGACACTGACGGCGGCGGTGCACAAATGCTGCGCAGCTAGCGCCATTCGACGGCCAACACCGCGGTTCCTGGTGTGTCCGCTGTGCCGTGCGTGTGATCATTGCTTGTACAGCCCTCTCGCAGTGTCCGGAGCAAGTATGGTGGGTCTGACACACCGGTGTCAATGTGTTCTTTTTTCCATTTCCAGGAGTGTATCTAGCGGCAGCATGAGAAAGATGCAAATACCGGTTTCATGCCTCGTTCCTTAGCCGAATTACTTTCTAAATTCGGTAACTTTATTATGATGTTGCACCATCGGCGACGTGTAACCGCACTGTTGGTCTGATAATATATAACTCGACGATCACCGTCTATAATCAGTGTCACGGCATTTGTTTGGAAAAAATCACTTCATTCGGAGGTAATACCATACCTCGATTTATAAAGCTAGTGTAGCTTTTAACATGGATACTTACGTGCACCTGTACAACCAAGACCGCTTGTGACAGTAACGTAAGTTAGTTCTTGATATCGTATTTTTTAACATTGGCAGTTTGTAAGACGATTACGCCTCTCTTTCTAAGACACAGTGGCACCACTCGCAAGAAAAACTAATGAGACATGTCTACCCATCGCTGATTTTCGGTTAGTATTATTTTGTATCGCCAGCAATCAGTTGTTGGCGAAGTACATACGTAGTAGTAGGGGATGCATGATAGGTTCACCTTGAGCGTCATTGCTTGTAAAGTATGTGTTTGTGTTCCATCATGTTCAAAGGAAATGACCATGTCCAGTTGTAAGGAAGGTGCGGATCTGACGTGGAATGCTGTGATAGCAAAGGGAAGAGTATGTCAAGTCATAAGCATGGCACAGATATTTCAATTTCCAGAGCCACAGCCACCAGCAGGGTGTATTTCCGATACTTGTCGAATGTCGTTCAATTGAGACCGCCATCATAATATTTAATGTAAATACAGCTATCAAATATGTATGAAGCCGGTTTCCTAGGAGGACTCTATCTAGGGGTGAGTGGCGCACTGACAGTGGCCTGTGGGGGAATGATTCATGTTTCCCACTAACAACAGGAGCTATCCAAATGGAAAGGCCTGTTGGGATGTGTCGTCCTCTAGACGGCCGAATAACGAACTAATACTTAGTATGTGTTGGACAGCTTTCGTGATCGCGTGGAAATTTGAGAAGATTCAATATGGACATGTGTTTCTCTGGACCATTATTCCTACAAATGTAAATTGTCCGATTGACTGCTTCTTCGCATTTTCCATCTTTATTACTTGAGAGAACATCGATTGTGGTGTCTGTTGAGTGCATCTAGCAGATGAAAGACTGTTGGAGGACACGTTTGCTGGTTCTCTAGTTATGAACAACACCCTAGTTGACTATGTAAATTATCATGATGGTTTGGAATCTGTTATATCTCCGACATCAGTATTCACTGGGGGAAATATCAGTTTCCTCTATTTTTTGGAGGTTTCACGTAAAGGTCTTCACAGGCGAAATAAGTTTCTAGTTACTCAGTAGTTAACTGCACGCTGCACCTTAGTCAAGTTTCGGGTTTCTAGAGAAATAATTTTCAGTTTATATTTTTGGAATTACACTGTGCATGTGATATTGCTATGCAGGCGATATTGCTATGTGCTTGATATCGAGAAGTATCGTGAAAGTGGCATGATATACTGGCAAATCATGTGAAATAGTGTATGTTTTTGTAATCCTAGAGTCCAGAGATGGGTGTAGAAAGTAAGCAAACAAGCACGTCGGGGAGAGAAACAGTAATGCCTTTGTGCTGAGGCGAAATGAGCCCGACTTCGAACAATAGTTCTGAGAGTGCCTTCAGTCCACTAAGGGCGCTCTGGTCACGCATCAGGAGCGGATGACTTGTGACCACTGGCTGTGGTGGATGAGCACCTAACCTCATGAGAAATATCTAGTGCTGCGAGGAGTACATATGGTGCATGTGCATGTCTGGTATATGTACGAATGTCTGGCATTCGATAGCTGTATGCATGATGCAAAAGAGGCGACTTTTGATGGTGCAGGATACGAATTGTATGTTTACTACATCGACATGGTATGTTGTGATATATTGCCGGGTTGGAGGTCAGTTTCATGCCGAAATATTCAAGCTTCCATCATCAGCGGCAGAGCAGTGTAATTGAGCAAGAGTCTTTCCATATTTGACGGTCTGTATGCTACTTTTGCAGGTTTTAACTTTCAGTGCAATATGGCGATCTGTAAAAAATAGTTTTGCTGCTGAAAGTCTCATTTGCAGAAAGAGAAAGCGGACAGTGCTCCCACACCAACAGCATCAGTGACTTGCCTAGTAAATTCAGTAAGGGCCAGTCAGAATACTCCATTCATTCACAAGACATCCTTTGTGCTGGGACGTAGGAGCCTCTAAATAGCGATGAGAACGTTCGCATTTCAGAGATGTTTGTTGAACACAGGAATTAATGATTTCCAGGAAGGGTAACACATGACGGACGTGGTGTGATGTTAGGGCCTCCAGGAAGAATGCAATCGGTGTTACTCTGGGCTATTTTCGTTAACAGGTCCTGTTAGGAAAAGAATTTCCATGCTGAGACATCACAAAAGCTCCTAAAAAGGCGACCATTACAATTTCCGTGGGGTACACTTGGCTCCTATTTACATAGCTGTGTGCTGTCAGTATAACATTGAGAACTTTTTAACTGCACCTGCGATGGTGAGTAGCTAGTTAGTCATCTCTCGCTTGACACTGGACTTGTAGCTATGCATCAGCCACAGGTAACTCATACACAGCTAGACATGTCTCACATGTTCGTTAGGAGCGCTAGGAATAATGTACCCTGTGCTATTCTGGGAAGCATTGAAACAGATTTTTATAGCATGACCAGTGACGTCAGTATAACACTGGCAACATTTTATCACCGCCTACGATGGTGAGTCGCTCGACGATTAGGTCTTCACTGGGCTGCATGTAGAAAGGCATCATGCCAGCAATGGTAAACACATGCGCGCAGCCCAGAGTCGTCTCGTGTTTGTGACCGGCATGAGTGTGCCACCCAGCGTACTTACCTTGCGGCTTGTAGGGAAGAGTTTTCTGCAGTTGACGATAGTTCAAAACCGTTTTTACGTGCATGGGAGTTTGTGCACTGCATCATTTTCGGCTGTTATGCGTTATGAGAATGTTCGCGTAGTGTTACACATGCATTAATTTTTGACACTCTACGAGTTGTTTTCGTGTCTGTACATCAGTGTACTGCATTATTTCGGTGATTTACGGGTTGTTTGCTGGTCTATAGACGGTGCGATGCATTATTTCGGTGATCTACGAGTAGTTAGTAGCCCTGTCGGCTGTGCAATGCATTATTTAGGTTAGTGGAGGTAGCTCAACTGACCTATCTTGCCTTTGAATTTGAACATCATTGCAACATTGCCATATCTATTACTGCCATCTCGGATCCCCCAGCTTGAATAAATTTGGCAACAATGCATAGTGGGGCCATGCCCTCTTTGTCCCACTACTAGCTCCATCTCCCCCCCCCCCCCCCCCCACACACACACACACATCCTTCTTTCTGTTACTAAACTGACGATTCTTTGACGCCTTAGAATGTGTGCTTTCGACCGATTCCTTCTTTTAGTCAAGTTGTACATTATTTATGTTTTCCACAGTTCGAATCTTCATTAGTATTCGGTCTACCCGTGTACTCTTCAGTATTCTTCTGTGCCACCAGATTTCAAAAGTTTCAGTTTGCTTCCTCTATGAATTACTAATCATCCACGTATCACTTTTGTACAAAACTACTCTCCAGACAAACATCCCCAGAAAAGACTTCCTAATACTTAAATTTATATTCGATTTTAGCAGATTTGTTTTCCTGAAACTCCTGTCTTGCCATTGCCAGATTGCGTTTTATATCCTCGCTGCATTAGCAATCTTTAATTATTTTGCTACCAAAATAGCAAAACTCATCTACTGATTTTAGCGTCCCATTTGCTTATTTAATTCTGTCAGCATCGTCCGGTTTAATTCTACTGTATTGGGTTACCCTTGTGATGTTGATATGTTCCACTTACAACCCCTTTTCAAGACACTATACAGGGTGGGCGAGACGTCCCCTTACGCTCCAGTATCGAATGCTAATTGATTTGATTTATTTTAACACAAGTAATAACTTAATAATTAAGTGTCCCATATATCAATACGTTCCCCATCATGCTGGAAACACGTTTCAATACGCCTCCATGTTCTTCTTGACATATCTTTGAGCATGTTCCACATGCTGGAGGACCTCCTCACTACGGATCAATTGGAATGAAAGTAAATCTAATCTAATCTAATATCTAGTATTATACAACGAAATGCATCCTTAACAGCACTTCACAGTTCTTTGTTTGTAGCATGAAAATCTGCATATGAAGGGTGACAGTTATTGAACTATATGAAGAAAACGTAAATTAATTATAAACTACGGCGTGTACACTTTATTCAACATGTAAACTTCACTACAGATATTCGGATTTAGGTTATGATATGTTCGATATGCCTGCCATCATTGACGATGATGTGGCCCAGACGAATAGCGAAATTCTGCATGACCCGCTGAAGTGTCGGAACATCGATGCTGTCGATGATCTCCTGAATGGCTGTTTTCATCTCAGCAATGGTTTTGAGGTTATTGCTGTGCACCTTGCCTTTAGTACAGTCTCACAAAAAGGAGTCGCATGTGTCCAGATTCGGAGAATAAGGCAGCCAATCGAGGCCTATGCCAGTGGCCTCTGGGTACCCCAGATCCAGAATGCGGTCACCAGATTGCTCCTTCAGGACATCAAACATTATCCTGGTTCGATGCGGTCGACCTCCGTATTACATGAACCTCATCTTGTCGAAATCAGGGTCACTTTGGGTAGTGGGGATGAAATCATCTACCAGAACCTTCACGAACTGTTCGGTAGTCACCGTGACATGAAGGAATATAGCATCAATTATTCTGTGACTGGACATTGCACGCCACACAGTCACCCATTGAAGATGAAGAGATTTCTCGATCGCGAAATGCGGATTCTCAGTCCCCCAAATGCGTCAATTTTGCTTATGGACTGACCCATCCAAATGAAAGTGGGCTTCGTCGCTAAACCAAACCATGCATGCGGATACTAATTCCTAACATGCCTCGCGGCCAACCGTGTAGTTTGAACGTCTTAACGCAAACCATTCAAAAGTTATGATGATTTAATTTCATGTAGTTCAATAATTGTCACCCTGTACATGGCCATTAATGACCTACCATAACAAGTTGCGAGATGTGGTGAGGTTAGGTTTTCTTGGTGGCCATTTCAGCGGAACTGGTCTTTTGATGAACCAAGACATGTCCACCGTCCTGGAAAGTGTTCGTTTTGGAACTTGCGCACTGCAAGAGCGTAGCAAGGAGGCGCTCCATCTTGCTGCACCCATATGCGTTCTGTGGGACCCCTTTCGGCAAGCTGAAGTATTAACCATATTTGTAACATGTGTAAAT
This sequence comes from Schistocerca nitens, assembly GCF_023898315.1. Lineage (NCBI taxonomy): Eukaryota > Metazoa > Arthropoda > Insecta > Orthoptera > Acrididae > Schistocerca > Schistocerca nitens. The sequence goes on from NC_064617.1 coordinate 852,350,530, forward strand.
AAATGCGCCATTCACAATCCCTTCAGTAAAGTACGGTCCTACCAGATGATGTGATGTCATCGCTGGCCATATCATATCTTGAGGCGTGTTCCTTTCCAACTCGACTGTGTACTAAGGATTCTGTTTGGCCCAAACAACAATATTTACGGGACGTGAACTGCGATAAATGGCACATTCATCTGACAACATAACCTTGGTACGGTTTACTGCATTTAGAAATTGAGTTAAGAAAGCACGGCATGCTAGAACTCGCTTATTTCTGTCTGTATTCGATAACTTGTTTACGAAAGTCGGTCGACAAGATCTGACCTTAAGGTCTTTCGTCATGTGATTCTGTAGATTGTCCTCGGTACATCGACTTTCGAAGCAGGTTTACGTGGAAGTCGTTCAATCTAAGTAGAGACTCCGCTCATGTTTCTTCTCGTGTCTTCTTCCTTTCACTCTGTGACCTGTCGTTATTTCTCCCAAAAGCAAACCACTTTTTCCCCCATCGAGAAGTGTTGCCTTTCTATGTGGAGCCTTATTAAATCTTTCCTGCTCCAATAATCAATTTTATTGTCTGTCCTGTGTATTGCCATTCGTGCACCCACACACTTATCACTAAGCGCTCTCCATTGCGTAACTATAACTCCTTCCATCTACAAATGAAAACTCGACTGCTCTTCCAAGCTATAATGTCATCAATCAACCTCAAACATCTCCTTCTTTTCCTTTGTTACTTGCTCAATGGATATATTTAAGTAAGTTGAGAGACTGGCTACAATCGCTTCTCACTTCCTTTTCAGGTGCTGTTACTCTTACATTTCGTTCGACTTTTATAACTGCAATTTGGTTTCTGTACAAGTTGTGGATTACCTTTACTCTTTACGTTTTATTTCTGCTACCTTTAGAATTTCAAGAGAGCGTTCCAGTCAACATTTTCTCTAAATCTGAAAATGCTATAAATGTAGCTTTACGTTTCTCACTCTGTTTTCTAAGATGAGCCATAGGATCATTATTGCCTCGCTTGCTCCTACATTTCTCCGCTCCTCAAACTGATTTTCCCTGAGGTTAGCTTTCACCAGTTTTCCCATTCTTCTGTAAATAATACGTCTTAATATTTTACAAGCGTCAGCTATTAAACTGGTGGTTCTGTCATATTAACACCAGTCAGCACATTCCTTCTTTGTAATTGGAATTATTACATTGGTCTTGAGTCTGAGGGTGTTTCGCCTGCCTCACATTTCGTGCACACCATGTGGAGTAGTTTTATCATGGCTGAGTCTCCCAAGGAACTGAATAATTCTATGACAATGGCGTCTGGTTCAGTGCTCTGTCAAACTCTCCTTACAGTATCACACCCACCGCTTCCTGTTCATTTACTTCTTCTTTCTTTCTTGTAACATTCTGTTCAAGCTCACTTCGGCCGTGTAGCCCTTCTATAAATTCCTATTATCTTTCAACTTTCCCTTTTTTGTTTACTACTGACTTGCCATCTGAGTGTTTGATATGCATACAACAGCTTCTTTTTTTCCCCAAAGGTGTCTTTAACTTTCCTATAGACGATATCTATCTCTCACTTAGTCATGCATGCTTCTACAGAGTTGCATGTATTATCAAATCATTCTTGTTTAGACAATTTGCAGTTTCTGTCAATCTTATTTTCTAGGCTTGTATATTATCGTCTGTCCGATCGGTTCAACGGCTCTTCCAATTCGTTTGACGTCTCACTGTGATGTCACTAGCAAACTCCAGAGTTGTTATTTGTGCTATCTGAAATTTAATTACCTTTTCCCTGGTGTCTTTTACTACTTGCTCAGTATACAGGATGTTAGGGGTGCAAATGGAGATATTTTTATTGGTGACTAAGGACGGAATGCTGAATAACATTACATCAGTATTTACTTAATTTAAAGACTAATAATTATAGCTATTAGGAGTAATATGATTTTAGGTTGGTTAGTATCTTGAAGTACATGTGCCAATAGCAAGCCGTTGATGCTTATTTTCCTCTGGACAGCAGGTCAGGTGTTGAAATGTGGTTGCGTCGACACAAAACCGTTAGTCTATACTGACAGGCATAGTCCACGTAGTGACGCGGTTACGACCGTACAGAGAACATCAGGTAATAAATTATGTGACATGTCTGCAAAGTCTGCTAGGCGCAGAGAAAAGACAATTAACACACTGAGGTGGGTACATACAAATGTGCCAATGATGAGAATATACGCCTAATACCCTGTATATCAGGAGGAAAAAAAAAAAAAAAAAAAAAAAAAAAAAAAAAAAAAAAAAAAAAAAACGAGCCAGAGAATGTAAAATGAAAACTGCTGGAGGAATCTCAATGCCATTGCCTGCATAAGAAGGCGGCACACCTGTAAGAGAGCAGAGGTCCCAAACTCGCCGCTAGAGGGACAGAATGAACACGTGCACGCATCGATAGCCCACTGAACTCAGAAGTGTTGAAAACAGGGAAATGGGTGCTTCAAAAGAAGAGCAAACGAGTTTAATGCGTGTCCTTACAGCGGAAGAGTCCGGGGACCGGAAATTCACCCGAAGGGAAGAGGGGTGCAGTGTATGGCTTGCATCTGATGACGCAGCATGCACGCCACACAGCTTTGCTCTGCGGTTTGTCGCACTGCCATACGCCTGCAGCCGACGCAGCTCAAATTCATTGCGACATCCGCTGCTGCAGTGCCATGGTCAGCGGACACAGCAGAGACTATTTCGTATCCACGAAGCCACGTGACGCCGACAACTTACTGGCATCCATACACCCGAGCGATCTTTATAAGACCTAAGACCACCGCCTGCCTACAGCCCCTCCCCTCCGCCTCCCCCCCCCCCCACCCCCCCGCTCCCCGAACAAGGATCTGTCTTAGGGCCGTTCCTTTGCAGCCTCTATAAAAATGGTATTTCAAAACGTCCCAACACCCACATTTCACTGTTTGCGGACGATACGGCCATATATGCAAGCCACCCGACTCTAAATGACGCAGCACATTGCCTCCCGAGACACCTAGGTATACTTACACAATGGTGTAATATTTGGAAAATAAAAATAAACGCTGAAAAGCGTAATGCAATCATGTTTACTACCAGAAGGAGGCCTCCAAACCTTTAGGTATCCATTGACGGTAGGGACCTCCCCTGGTGCAGCGAAGTAAAGTACTTAGGCCGAAGGATAGATTCCAAATTGCTGTGGAACTCCCACATCACTTAGGCATGTAACAAAGGTTCGGGCATCATTCACAACCCATATCCATCGCTAAAAGGCAATGTCCTGACCACCAGGACTAAACTAAAGATATGGAAAATGATGGTCCTTCCAACACAACTTTATGGCTTTTGAGGTCTGGGGAACGCCACTAGACTATCATTTTCAAAAAGCTCAGGTCCTCCAAAATAAGGCACTCAGAATTATAACAGACGGGCCCTGGTTCGTCACAAACATCACGATTCACAACGATACCAACATGCCAACCATCACCGCACTCGTCCAACAGACGAAAATTCTCCACATCACCTCGTTTCTTCTCTCGTTTCAGATCCCTTTCACGTCAACTACGAACACCCGAAAAACACGATAACTCGACACTTCATAGTGTAACACACTCACAACACAACACACGCGCAAACAAGTATAACACAAGCAATTAAACCGCTATTTCAAAAGACCCTAGCTCATGAGAGAAGGCAAACTGGCAAAGTCCACTGGTCCTTCAGATCTACAGGGCAAACACTGCCCGACATGTTACACCGCCGCATGCCTCCAGCAGTCTGACGTCGGGTCTGAAATCGACCGTGAATCCGAATCACATCGACGACTGACCGATACCAGGGCCAGGCCTGCGCCACTGCTACCACCGATTGTGACTGCGACTGCAGTAACCTATGGTGGCAGACACAGACAGCGCTTTCTCTCGCGCCTTCGTGGAGCAGTGTTCAAAGTGTGACAATTTTTCCCATAGAACGTGCCAATCTCTTACGTTCATTTCATGGAGAATCTGTTTATTATTGTTCAGTTTTTCTTGTTTGATTTCTAGTAAGAGTAAACTTCCTTTGTTAAATGCTACCTGCACATTCTTGTGTTTTGCGTGCACAATCTCCCTTGGGATTAAATTCCGATGCTAAATCCGACCTCTGGGGCAAAAATAATGAGGGCATTCACCTGCTGGACCATGGTATCTGAAATGCGGAGTGGCGTTCCAGATTGAGTGTCATTGGCCATCGACATTCGTCCTTCCTTGAATCACTTGTGCCACGCCTTGACCCTTGCAACGGGCATGCAGCGCTCTTCGTTCATTTGCGCCATTCGTTGACTTCCGTTCCCAGACTTCCTTCCCCAATAAGGAAGCGCACTGCATTCCTTTGCTCTTCTTTCGAAGCCTCCATTTCTCTGTTTCAGCACTACTGAGTGCAATGGATGCTCTACACTTCCATGTTCTCGCTCTGCCACCACTTGGGTGTATGCAAATGTCCCCCTAGCGACGAGTTTGGAACCTCAGCTTTCTTACAGGGAACGCACCTTCTTTCGTAGTCAGTGGCATTATGACCCCTTCAGCAGATTTAATTTTGCATCCTCTGGTTCGTTTCTTTTTTGAATGGACCTAATAACAACCACATATCAAAAAATTGAGACAAGTATATTTTGCAGTGATCAGCACTTAAAATTGTGTGCTTTTGAACTGTTTAAGAGGAATCTGGATTCTTTATTATGCTATCTGTCAGATAGCAGCAAGTAGTTAGTAGTCTGTGGTGACTTCAGTGATGATTTTCTAAAGGGTTGAGATAGGAAAATGATTTAGAAACCTTATTTCGATTCTACAATTTGATGTCAATAATTGACTTCCAGCATGGATGGATAAAGACAGTAGGAACTTAATTGATGATGTTTTTTTGGCAAAGTTCAAAGCAAGAAAATAACTGTTTACCACTAACAAATGTGCTCTCTGATCTTGATACACATTTGGATAGGATAAATAACATAGTGGCTTATGGTATGGATATTCATCAGTGGGAATCAGAATAATTCTTTACAAGAGATAACCTGGGACGAAATTTGTAATGAACGAAATGCTGTCATAAAATTTGATCTATTCAATGATAAAGTCATATCATTATTTGAAAACAGTTTCTGCATAAACTAATGATAAAGGACACTAAACAGCCATGTAAAAAAAAAAAAAAAAAAACATGGATCACTAGAGGTGTTAAAGTACTTCTTTGAAAGAAAAAATGAAATATATCTGTTGGCAAGTGAAGTAGTGTTCCTGTAGTAATTGCAGACTACAAAAACTGCTAAAAATTACTAATAACATTTATCAAAAAGCCGAGGAACACACAGATAATGTTAGGTATAAATAATTCCGACAAGATTTAACTCTCCATGGAATGTAGTAAGACGTGAGACAGGACAACCAGCCACAGAACAAGATAATATCACTATTGAACTGAATGGAAGGGCTATAAATAATGAGGTGCTTGTAGAAAATATATTCAATAACTGAAACTGCCTGGCAGATTAAAACTGTGTGCCCGACCGAGACTCGAACTCGGGACCTTTGCCTTTCGCGGGCAAGTGCTCTACCATCTGAGCTACCGAAGCACGACTCAGGCCCGGTACTCACAGCTTTACTTCTGCCACTGACGCTAAGAAAAAATGTAGAGTTTCTCTAGTTCAGTCTATAGTTGGCCAACGGTAATAGCGAATTCTCAATCACACCATTGGAGCAACTTAACAGACTGGATCTCCACCATTCACAAGTACAAAGACGAGTGAAAACTAGAAAATTTTAATCACAGTTAATGGAAGTTCACGTAATAACTTAGTTGCTGCAGTATCTCGTCTCCTACCTTCCAAACTTTACAGAAGCTCTCCTGCGAACCTTGCAGAACTAGCACTCCTGAAAGAAAGGATATAGCGGAGACATGGCTTAGCCACAGCCTGGGGGATGTTTCCAGAATGAGATTTTCACTCTGCAGCGGAGTGTGCGCTGATATGTATTCAATAATTGTTTCTAAAATATGGTAGAAAGTATAGGAACAAATAGTCTAAGTGAAAAATCACAGTAGTATATTGAAAACATAACATAAGAATCGCAGTAGGAAAGATGTCAATAACTGCAGGCCTGTTTTACTACTGTCATTATTTTTCAAAATTTTTGAGATCGTGATGTATTCTGGAATATAATTTCACCTGAGCATCAATAATATCTTCTGTTAAACGTAGTTTGGATTTCAGAAGAATGGCTCTATAGAGACTGCCATTTATATGTTCATTCACAAAATTTTACATGTATTAAATAACAAAATAGAGACAATTGTTATTTCCCACTAGCTACCTAAGGCATTTGGCTGTGTGAATCATAATATTCTCCTAGATAAACTGAGGTTTTATGGGATTGATGGTGTAGCCAACTAATGAATAATGTCGTATCTAACCAAAAGAATTCAGGACACTGCGTTTAGTAACTCAACCAATGTAGTCTGGGGACTTTTTCTGATTGGGGAGAAAGCATGTATGAGGTACGCCAAGGCTCAGTCTTTGGTTCACTATTGCTTCTTGTATATGTAAACGACGTTCCATCTAATATACAACAGAATTAGTTCTTTTTGCAGATGACACTGGCATTGTAATCAATCCAAGCATACATACAGCAATAGAAGAAATCGTATAGAACGGTCCTAAAAGTATCATTAACTGGTTTTCTACGAATGATCTCACCTTGAACTTTAAAAAGACACAAAATATTCAGTTCTGCATTCTAGAGGTACTACACCAATGATAAGTGTAACATATGGCGAGGAAATACTAAACAGGGAGAAACCTCAAAATTGTTAAGTGTTCATATTGACGAAAATTTAATCTTAGAAAAGCACGTGTTGAAATTCCTAAACCAACTTAGTTCAGTCTCATTTGCAGTTATAAACTTTGCAAATCTTAGGGAGAGACAAATCAGTAATTTGACGTATTCTGCGTATGTTGATTCAATAATGTCATATGGGATAATGTTCTGGGCCAAGAAAGAAAGTCTTCATTGTAAAAAACATGCTATAAGAATAATATGTAGTACTCACCCACTATCATCTTGTAGACATCTGTTTAGGGAGCTAGGCATTTTTGACTAGTGCTTCACAGATATTTATTCCCTTAGGGAGTTTGTTGTAAATGATCCACAGCAGTTCCAAAGGATCTCACCTTTAAGATAGTGTTTATTGTTCAAAAACGTGGTCTAAGAACAATATGAGGTGCTCACCCAAGACGTTCTTGTAAAAGTTAGACATATGGACTACTTGTGGGGCGGCGAGTAAGTTAGGGGAATATGATAGCTGTTTAAATGTTTGTTGTTTTGAATCAGTTTCTGGCTTTTCGAATGTTGTTAATGCTGTCTTTCGCCGTTCTCAACACTGGCTCTCTATTTACTTTGTAGACCCCCAGAAAGCGATTTGACAAAACCTGAAGCCTGTAAATAGAGTTCCTAGTGCCCACTTCCTTGAGATTACAATTATAGCTGCAGCTTGTAGCTCTGTAGAGTCAGGAAGTTGTTCGGGATTTCTAATCAAAGACGACTTTCCAAAATAGTTGAGTATATTCTCAAAATCACAAATATACACACAAATATCCCTCCAACCTAACTAACAGAACAGTTCAGAGTCTATTGCGCCAATGCAACTATAAATGTCCGAAATAATTGTTGAAATGAATGCTCGCCATAATTTGATGAAATATCTCATCAAACGCCACGCTATATTAGTAGTAGAATGTCTGTCCCGCGACGGCACGTGAAAATACGACAATACGCACACTGAGGCTAGATAATGAAAATCATTCCCGAATTAACACTTTACTTGAAACGCTTTACTGGTTACGCGCAACTCGAGTAACAGAATACGGCACCCGAGGCTGTTATAGCACTGATACTGGCGCGGCGCGATTCCCGACACAGATGGCGTGTCATTCAGCGTCTGGAGAGAACTGGGGCCTTGGCTTCCTCGCACAGTGCTCTTATATATAAAGCCGGGGTGCGGACCGCTGAGAAAACGCTCGATCAAATCGGCTGTCTCGACTAGCCGCTGTGCTAGTAACGCACCACTTCAAGTTGCATAATAAATTTTAGCTTCTCTTGCTGAAGGCCGACGAAGCTCCTAATTTAACTGTGCATTCAGCACGCAGGGAAGTATTGATAATAAATTTTTGACGTGGCTAACTTTAATAACTTAGGCGAGAGAATTAATTTAATTGCACTGCACGCAGCAGATGGGCTCTGAACTGTCCCTTCTGAGATCCGCTATTGCTATAATTTAATAGATATTTGAAAGAAACTTTTTACAGCTTCATCATCATAGCGGACCTCCAACCTATTAAAATCTAAACATCCTAGTATGATTTATTAGCTCACTTAATCTATCTTGCTTCCTCTAGTTTTGAGATGAAAACCACAAAATCATGAATTTACACTAACATCTTAATTTGTGAAATCCAAAGTACTATTTTTATTAAATCATTATGAAAGCTGAATCTAAATACAAATTTTGCCGTCTCTAGCTCTTTTCTGTGCCGCCAATTATTTTTATAGAAAAACGTCCAAATAAAGGAAACGGCTGAAGTTATCAAGCTGATATTTAACACACATTAGTTTATCATTATTCCAGACATACTAGGAAAGTTTTATGTCATTTGCTTGATTTTTAAGGTATTGCGCAACATCTATGACGTCAGAGCTAGCAGACTGACTAACACACAATGGAAACTGATGTGAATTTGCTGCAGCGTGAGTAGGCTGCTTCCCTACATCACCCTCTACTTAAATTTTTTTTGTTTATGAATGTTAATGAATGAAGAAAAAAAATTTAATTACAAAAAGGGAAGCAAGAGTACAATTTAAACTCCCTATGAAAAATCAAAATTGAATTATAAACATATATAAATATTAAAAGAAACTGATTTCCTACATTAATCATTTAAATTGCGGGCATTTTCACTGCCTCTTTAGAAATGTCATTACTCAAATTTTAAGCAAAGTCAATGAAATATTTTTGGCATACATATTGCCTTAGACTAACAAACACATAGAAATTGAAAAACTGTGAAAATCTTAGTTACATTAAATACATCAAATACATTTTTACACACACAAATTCAAGGAAGATAACATGATACATAAACAGATGATTATTCCTTATCAGTCTTTTATAAACCTGAAAGAAAAGTTCACAACTAAATTTTTACACACGTGGTTGTAGCCGCTTTGGCTGGCGTCCTACACTTCCATTCACAAAGGGTAGAGGAGGGGAAGTTGCTATGGTGTGCGTCCTTCTCGATCTCTCTAAATTACAAGGGGAAAGGGGAGGGGTCACTGTGAGTTGTGTCCAAGTCACTCCACGCTTTCACGCAGCTACCAGGCTGCCATTATCTGGTTTGTCCTGTAGAACAAACAAAAAGAGTGCCTCAGACTCTGTTCACTTAACATCTAAGGGTGGGTCACAATGAAATGGGGATATATACATCTTAGCCTTCAATATGTTGCTGGAACAAAGTTAACAGAATCTTTTTCAATAATACTCTCGAGGTTACTTAATTGTCATAAATTGGTAAACAAATGGCTCAAAACGCCTTTAGTCATGTACTAGATAAAATTTATGCTCAAGACATACAATCATAAATCATATTTAGTCTGAATTTATTATTTCAGGGCCGGAACACTGAACCAATGCTCAGTACATTTCTGATACATTTGTCTTTTATTCACTTAACTGACTCATTTTTTTATTACTTCATTCTTAGAGATAGTATGAGTATATTTGATTAGTAGTTGTTCCTCAGCTTCTTTATACATGTGAGTAACTTTTGGTAATAGTACAGTTGCGAGTGTTCAAAACACACTACGTTTAGTTGATTACTAAATTCACTTATTGGTCCTCTGCTGTTGTCAATGCCACATCTGAAATTAGGTACTTACTTACTGTGAAGTGTATTTATGCTGAGCTAAAATAATGTTTTACGTCTGTCATTATGTTTTTCAATTATATTGCTAGTGTATGTACTTATTTAGCACTCACTCTATTAATATTTAAAGCATAGGATAGCACATTTATTTCATATTCATAGTGTATTGCAGCTGATTAGTTTGCTCACGTGGCAATCCATTTCCACTCGATCGGACGCTGAAACCACAGGTAGTCTCTCTCAGACCTACCACTAAAGTGCATCAAATAATTATGGACGAGCGTAATGCTAAATTCCTTAAACCTATAGGACACCATGAGCTTCTCTGTCTCATCTAACATAAGGGTACCTATGGTCGCATTCACGCCTCCAACTCCTAACCTCAATACGTGTAGGTGTATCCTGTCACACACTACACCAAAATAATGGCCAGCTCCAACCTTATAAATACGTGTCCTTCACGTCTCAACCACAAACACTGCTCAATTCTATTACACTGCCTTTCCTTGCTACACCAGGTGAGTTTAATCTTACAACTTATCTGCACATTTTACGTAACACTAAGCAATCTCTTTCTTATTATTTATTAGTTAGCTCTAATGCATACACTAGGTTTCACTACCACTTCAGATCCTGCTTGTACATGAATTTGTAAATCTTTCTTAACTTATTATTGTGGGACCATTTCCAATACAACAACACTTTGTACTTACAATATTACCAGGTTATTATACATAATTGTTACTCAAATACATTTTATCGTAATTATGTCATACTTCTCTATTGTTTGTCACTATTAGGTTTGTCATATCAGGTATTTTGTTTCACTAATCGGTGGATAGAATGGTTACATAATTGATGGCTTAATAGTCATACCGGAAAAATTTGTTTTAAAGAAGGGGTCGAAATTTTTGTAGATAGGAAAGATGAAGAGTGAGTGAGACCTGAAAGGGAAGGAAGATCTCACACAGCTGGGACTGCACAGCTGCCACACTGTGTAGAGGTTAAAGAACAACCTCCTCCCTACAGCCTTCATTAGTTGAATGCTGGCTTAATATTTATACCGGAAAATTTAATTTGTTGGAAAGAAAAAGTTGAAATTTTTTTTTTTTTTTTTTTTTTTTTTTTTTGTGGATAGGAAAGATGAAGAGTGAGTGAGACCTGAAAAGGGAAAGAAGATCTCACACAGCTGGGACTGCACAGCTGCCACACTGTGTAGAGGTTACAGAACAACCTCCTCCCTACAGCCTTCATTGGCTGCCTATGAACACGCCACGTCGATCTGAAAATACTTTATGATACCTTTTTAGAATCTGTATCAGTTCTTCCTTCGGATTGGCGGAAATTTTATTGATTTCTTGCAATTTAGCTTCTAGTTTGTCTAAAATAATTGCTTCTTCTTCTTCTGTGTTTAGCTTACTTCCACTAAGGTTAACATCTTCGTCCCAATAGCTCGTATTTCTCAGAACTCGTATAGGCAGCTCCCAAGTTTCATCATCAGTTACTACATGTTTATCACTAAAAGGGACTGTAATTACTCCGGTTATTGGCAAGACCATTTTTAACTGGCTTTTTTCGAAGTCAACAACACTCTGATATTTTGACAAGAAATCTATGCCAATTAAAACCTCAATACTGAGATTGTTTACAATTAAACATGGATGATCAATTAAATTACCATTTATGTTAAAGGGCAGTAAAGCTTCTTGCTTTACTGTTTTCGACACCTTGCCAGTAGCACCAATTATTCTTAGTCCTGATACTCTCATTACTGTAAGCTTGTCCTTACCAGGTAATGCATCAAAGAAGGACTGAGATATTGCACTCACCTCACTTCCACTGTCTAAGAGACAACGTACATTGATACCTAACATATTCACTATTATTATAGGGTGGCTTATTCTAGGTTGTACAGGTGGTTCCTCAATTTCATCTAATAGTTCCTTTTGAATTCGTCTCCAACTAAAGTGATCGACATCTGTCTTCATTACATTTAGGTCACAGTGAGTAGGGGTTTCCTGACTTACACTTTCAGCTGCCTTTTCCAGTCTGTCTATTAATTTTAAATCGAAACACTGCACGACTTCATTACATTTAGTTTGCTGAACGTGACCCAAATTACTATAGTCTGAGCGATTCTGCGCCTCCAGACCGGGCATAACACTAGTTACAGCTAAACCACTTTTACTATTTTCGTCGGTTTCCCTCTCAAGTGACAACTGGTCACAGCTACTGGGTTCATCGACCCTCAACAGCCTACCCTCTACATTCTCACTTATCTCCTGTCCTAAATCTATTAATACATTATCAACATCCTGCACAGGCACTTTAGATAAGAGCACATCATCTTCATCATAAATATAAGCGTGAATTTCTTCTGCTTCCTCACCTGACAATTCCGTACTTTGTAGCTCTTCCCTATCATTACACTGTTGCGCCTTCTCTTTTTCTTCCCACTTAGAAAGCGTCTCTAACACGGTATCTATTAAATACTGTGAGTGATCTAATATTTCTGTTGTATCCTTAGGTGCTACCGACTCTTCATCCACATGTTGTGTTTGAGTATTCTGATCTGTCTTACCAATTCCCTTAACTACTGGCCTTGGAAAAGTAACCGCCTGGTGAGCGCCAGTGTCCTCATAGACGGGAACTAGTTTTCCTGCCTCGGCCTACTGCTGTTTCCTTTATTTTCATTATAGTTAACTGGCACAGCATTACTTTCCGTACTGTTGCTTACATGCATATTTCTGTTTGGAACAAAATTATTATCCCTTGGACGCCATTGTTGATTCTGATAATTATTTCCCCAATTCCTACCTCTCTTAGGATGGCGAACACCTACTGTTCTGATGTTTACATTACCATTTTGCTCGTTCCTAACATTACTATTATTGTTATTGCCATTTCTGTTATTAGGTGCTTGCTCCTCATTGGCGGCAACACGTTCTACACGTTCCAAATATTCAATGAAACGATCAAGATTGTCTCTAGGGGCAGATATAATTCTAGTTTGCCAATACCATGGCAGTTTGGCTTCAAGACCTAGTATAATCATTTCAGGTTTTAGCTTTTCGTCCAAATGCGACAAACGTGAGATCCATGACCTAGCAAACTCTTTAATTGATTCCTTGCCTGCATTGAAGCGTTTTCCACTCCAAAATTCTCTCAACACTTCATTTTGCTTATTGCTAGACCAATACTCATTAATGAAAGCAGTTTTGAACTCCGCTAATGTTTTACACTTTAACATAACATCAGCTGACCAACGCATGGCGTCCCCTGCTAGATGGCTTCTAACAAATGAGATTTTCTCTCGTTCAGACCAGGTTGATGGAATCACATCTTCAAAATCGTTCCAGAAATCTAGCGGGTGAATATTTTTATCTGGATCGAACCGCAAGAACTGCCGACACCCGATAAAAGCGGCGTTTGCAGCTACAACTTGTTGTACACTACCATTACCAGAAGCTACTTTACTCTCAAGGTTAGCAATGTTAGTACTGATATTTTCTACTTTCATTTCTACATTATCTACTCTTTGTACAATATGAGTAGTATCAGTTTTGATTGCATCTATGTCCGCTTGACATATGTTTACCTTTACATTAACATTTTTAAATCTATCTGAGCACAGTTCAGATTCTGCCTCGATCTTTTCTGTTAACTCGTGCTCCAGCTTCGCATCTTCCATTTGGAAGTCTTTGCGAACCTCAGCAACTTCGGATTTAACTGTTTTATACATTTCAGAAAACTGTTGAGCAACCTTTTTCTTAATATCCTCATGGTTGCAATCTATTTTATTATTCAAACTGTCTAGATCCTCTTTCAACTTATTGCAACCAGCCTTGAAGGTATCATCCATTACCTCCAACCGTTTATTAAAATTAGTTTGGCTGGCCATAATCCTGTTATTTACCTCAATTATATTAGATTTTAATTCAGCATTACTGGCTGACAATTTTGCATTACTGGCAGCTATTGCTTGTAATATAACATTTAAATCAACAGCCCCAGCATCTTTTGATTGCCCACTAGCTGACTTTTTATCCCACTCAGGTGACGAAAAACTAGTTCCAATACCAGAATCATCAAAACTACCTGAAACTTCTGATTGATTAGTCATATCTAACCTGTCCTGTTTAAATTCTACCATCTCTGATGAATGTTTCATTTTTAATTCATCAGAGAAACTATCATCCAATAAATTAACTATTTCTGGTTTATGTTTTACTACAGGGGTCTCTATTATTGAATCATTGCCCTTTCGCCCACTACTGTCAGGAGACAATACTTCACACTTCACTTTAACATTACTACTTTCATGCATGTTTGTACTTGAAACGTAGTCTGAATTTACAGTTCCCTCAACAGACATAGGTTCTAATTTAAGTTTAAACTCGGTTTCTTTTGGCGGTTCCATCGCCGACAGTCTTTTAGTGCAGGTTAGTAAAATTTTTAACAACTTTCCACTTAACTTAGTTCCTTCTGCACGACGTTGTCGGCGCGGCGTAACAGGATTACTGAGGCGACGTGGCACGTTGAACTGCAGACGGCATTCCGACGGCTGATGAGTGTCTGCGTGGCCCGTAACTACAGGCTCGGCTCCGGCTGCTGCGGCTGACGACTGCGGTGCGACGAAACTGGCTACTCGCGATGCCGGAAGCACCGCTAGACTCAGTGCCAGCTCCGTGAATCCAGATGCGTTGTTGATCCAATTGCGTCGTCCACATGCACACGTAACACTTTCACTGTTCTATTACTCAGCTGCGTGTCGCATTCCACTCGCGAATTCGAATAGTTAAAAATCACTTTCACTTAGTTTAGTTTCCCGGCCGATGCACCATATGTGGGGCGGCGAGTAAGTTAGGGGAATATGATAGCTGTTTAAATGTTTGTTGTTTTGAATCAGTTTCTGGCTTTTCGAATGTTGTTAATGCTGTCTTTCGCCGTTCTCAACACTGGCTCTCTATTTACTTTGTAGACCCCCAGAAAGCGATTTGACAAAACCTGAAGCCTGTAAATAGAGTTCCTAGTGCCCACTTCCTTGAGATTACAATTATAGCTGCAGCTTGTAGCTCTGTAGAGTCAGGAAGTTGTTCGGGATTTCTAATCAAAGACGACTTTCCAAAATAGTTGAGTATATTCTCAAAATCACAAATATACACACAAATATCCCTCCAACCTAACTAACAGAACAGTTCAGAGTCTATTGCGCCAATGCAACTATAAATGTCCGAAATAATTGTTGAAATGAATGCTCGCCATAATTTGATGAAATATCTCATCAAACGCCACGCTATATTAGTAGTAGAATGTCTGTCCCGCGACGGCACGTGAAAATACGACAATACGCACACTGAGGCTAGATAATGAAAATCATTCCCGAATTAACACTTTACTTGAAACGCTTTACTGGTTACGCGCAACTCGAGTAACAGAATACGACACCCGAGGCTGTTATAGCACTGATACTGGCGCGGCGCGATTCCCGACACAGATGGCGTGTCATTCAGCGTCTGGAGAGAACTGGGGCCTTGGCTTCCTCGCACAGTGCTCTTATATATAAAGCCGGGGTGCGGACCGCTGAGAAAACGCTCGATCAAATCGGCTGTCTCGACTAGCCGCTGTGCTAGTAACGCACCACTTCAAGTTGCATAATAAATTTTAGCTTCTCTTGCTGAAGGCCGATGAAGCTCCTAATTTAACTGTGCATTCAGCACGCAGGGAAGTATTGATAATAAATTTTTGACGTGGCTAACTTTAATAACTTAGGCGAGAGAATTAATTTAATTGCACTGCACGCAGCAGATGGGCTCTGAACTGTCCCTTCTGAGATCCGCTATTGCTATAATTTAATAGATATTTGAAAGAAACTTTTTACAGCTTCATCATCATAGCGGACCTCCAACCTATTAAAATCTAAACATCCTAGTATGATTTATAAGCTCACTTAATCTATCTTGCTTCCTCTAGTTTTGAGATGAAAACCACAAAATCATGAATTTACACTAACATCTTAATTTGTGAAATCCAAAGTACTATTTTTATTAAATCATTATGAAAGCTGAATCTAAATACAAATTTTGCAGTCTCTAGCTCTTTTCTGTGCCGCCAATTATTTTTATAGAAAAACGTCCAAATAAAGGAAACGGCTGAAGTTATCAAGCTGATATTTAACACACATTAGTTTATCATTATTCCAGACATACTAGGAAAGTTTTATGTCATTTGCTTGATTTTTAAGGTATTGCGCAACATCTATGACGTCAGAGCTAGCAGACTGACTAACACACAATGGAAACTGATGTGAATTTGCTGCAGCGTGAGTAGGCTGCTTCCCTACATACTGCTTCACAGTATATTTATTCCCTCGGAAGTTTGCTGTGAATAACCTACTACGGTTGAAACGGAACAGTTTAATAGATAATTACAGTACCAGAAGAAAAAATAACATTCAATGCACTACATTAAGCTTGTCTTTAGCACATAAAGGGGTCGCACAGTACTGCAACCAAAATTTTTAATCGCTTATCCAGTGGTATAAAATGTCTGAAAGACAGGGAAGTGAAATTTGAAAACAAACTGAAAAAGGTTCTCCTTGACAGCTCCTCCCATTACGTAGAAGAATTTCTATGGTTGTAATGTGTAAAAGTTAGTGGGTAGGAATTACTCACTTACATCTGTATGTCTTAAATAAAAAAAAGAAACCGAAAGAGAAGAAGAAAATGAACTTGTCGTTGATCAGCTTGTAGGCGTATTTACGAAATGATTCGTGACTTGAATTTAAAATGACTCACTCCACATAATTACGACATATCATGCAAATGATCCTTGGAAGATGAAACTAACTAACTAAGTAACTAAAGAACTGTAAATATCCAGTTATCAAACAAAGCTCTAAATACAGTTGACCAGACAAAGTTTCTCCAAAGTGGATCCAGAATAACTTCAGATGGGGAATTCATATTGACAAGCTCACCAAAAATCTGAACACATTCTGCAATGTGATGAGGATCCTTGTAAGCTACTGTAGCAAAGACTGCCTAAAAAGTGTGTAGTATGCAGGTGTCCAATCAATCATAAAGTATGGAGTCATTTTCTGGGGCGCTTCTCCAAACACCTTGAAACTATTTAGATTTCAAAAAAGGACTCTTAAGAATCATAGAAAGTTCCAAACACAGAAAATCTTGCAAGCCACTCTTCAGAAAACTGCAAATCATCCCCCTTCCATGCCTTCATATGTATGAAACCATAGTATTCACACAGCAGTACGCGACTGAAAATCCCGCACTTTTCCTCAAAAATGGACGTGTACACACTCACAAAACAAGGGAAAAAGTGGATCATCATATGCACCATACAAAAACTAAGTTCTGACAAAATGGAGTTCTTCACCTTGGAAAAAAATTTCAGGAAACTACCAAGTAAGATACAATCAATAAACAACGTAGCAGGGTTCAAAGCTGCAGTAAAGGCGTATCTAATTGATCACTGCTTCTACCGTCTGAAAACAATAATGTGCCAATATGAATAATAATGTACCAGTCTTATTCACTGAAACCATAGTAACATCGTAGCCACTGAACAAATACGCGTAATGAACCAATAATAAGTAGTGTAACCGTAAGACTCCCCAGGGGACTTCATCTAGAAGTTCACAGGTGGCATCTGTGGGGTCCTGAGCTGTGTCTGACATTGCTTCCACTTACTTGTGTCAGACCCCTCCTGTTTTCTTTCCTGTCGGCCTCCCTTGGCCAAGTCTTGTTTTTCGACCCCAATGGTATTAGGTTTCGAGGCCTGAGGGTGTCTTTAAGTTTCCTAACTCTCTCACCCCAGTCTGCAGGGTTTGATGCAGGACCCTAGCCCAAGGTTGTGGGTGAAGTCGCCAACGGCAGCTGCGGCGGAGGAGGAGATCTATGGTACGGTGCATATGTTTGGTGGATGGGGCAACGGATTCGGAGTACCATAGGCGACAGTAGGGTTCAACATGAACAAGTCGGCAACTCCTGCAACCCACTCAACTCCAAACGTAGTGGCCCATCACTCCTGTGGAAACAGTTGTTTGGCTGGAGAGAAAGCTATGAACGCTGGGCAAATTCGTGTCTTTTAAATACGACCCAGGTGATGCAGTGCCTGTGGAGAGGACACTCCGCCTATGCCTTCAAAGGAGCGGATAACAACACGGGGAGTCGCAGTTACCGGTTTTAAGCCTTGTGCTGAGAGGCGTGAGTGCGGGCGCCAGGGGTGACTCTCGTCGGTGGGGTAGCCCATTGCGGCTAACTGACTGGTTACCGCCCACCTCAAGCTGGGCAGCCCCCAGCCAGTAAGGTACCAGTCCGTCCCCCACCTTGCGCTTCTATGGGTGTATGGAGCAGCAAGCATCTCGCAGTGCTTGATACAAGGTGGGTTACTGAGGCACCTGGAAAAAACAACAATAAAGTAGCTCATATGAGCAAAACCAACTATTCAATAACACGATTTGCCACCTGGAATGTCAGAACTATGTTACCCGGGTATGACAATCCTACAGATGCTGCCCCTATATTCAGAAAAACAGCCATAATCGACAGAGAACTCCTGCGTCTTCGCGTTGATGTGGCTGCATTATAGGAAACTCGTCTCTCTGGGGAAGGCAGCCTGAGTGAAGATAATTACACCTTTTTCTGGAAAGGAAGAGAAATTGGAGAAAGACGTGAACATGGAGTTGGCTTTGCAGTGCGAAACAGTCTTCTCAGCTGCTGCGAACAACCAAAATCTATGTCTGAACGATTAACAACTTTGAGATTAAAGACAACAGCAGGCCCCGTCACATTAATCTCTGCATACGCTCCCACTATGAAAGCGCCACCTGAAGTCAGAGACATGTTCTATGAAGACCTGCGGAAATGCCTGGAGAATGTTCGTGGATCAGATAATCTCATGCTACCCGGAGACATTAATGCCAGGGTTGGGAATAAACGGAACAACTGGACCGATTGCATTGGCCCATACGGCATTGGAAATATGAATGAGAACGGTCAGCGACTGCTGGTACTTTGCACCCCTCTCTCTCTCTCTCTGCATCACTAACACTTACTTCCAGAACAAAGACGTGCACAAAGTAACATGGAAACACCCACGTTCAGGCCATTGGCATCAGCTCGACTTCATCATAACCAGAAGAAGCGACCTACGTCATGTCCTTAATTCCCACACATATCACAGTGCTGACTGTGATACTAATCACTCTTTAGTTATGACCAAATCACGGTTCACACCAAAGAAGATTCACTCAGCTGAGAGCGTTTGTCGAAGAGTGAAGATCAACACCAAAGCCATTCGAGATGATGCTCTATTCAAAAAGTTCAGTGAAAAAATTGAGATGAAACTGAATCCTGAGCAATTTATAACTGCACAGAGAGCCGAAAATATGTGGCATCTAACTAAAGAAAATATTATGCAGACAGCTATCGGAACATTTGGGATGCAGGGTAGGACTCAAAGTGACTGGTTTACTGAATGTGAAAGTGAGTAGCGTCCATATATAGACAAGAAACGTAATGCTCATATATAGGTTATGAATAATCCTAAAGACCAACGAGCAGTATCTGAATACAAGGCCTGCAAAGCAGATCTGCAACGAGTTTCTCGCCATTGCGCAAATAGATATTGGACTAACCTTTGTAAAACTATTCAAATCTGCCGAGACAAAGGAGATTATAGTGGCATACGTCAAGGCATCAAAAAGGCCATTGGACCAACAAGCAGGAAGTTCGCTGCAATAAAAGATCTAAATGGAGACCCAATCAACAATAAAAACCAGCAGCTAGATAGATGGGTGCAGTACTATGCTAAACTATACTCAGAAGAGGTCAACATTTCTTCAGAAGCTTTGGGTACTTTACCAACTTACCCAGTTATGTCTGACCTTGATGATCCTCCCACTGTTGACGAATTAAAACTCGCACTTAAAAGTCTAAAGCTAGGCAAGAGTACAGGCCGTGATAACTTACCAGCAGAAATCATCAAACTTGACTGCGTTTTGCCGATATTGTATCAAATCCTACTGCAGTGCTGGGAAGAAGGCACTGTACCTCAAGACATGCGAGATGCAAATATAGTAACAATCTAAAGGGAAAAGGCGACAGAGGTAATTGTAACGACTATAGAGGAATGTCTCTCTTGAGCATTCTTGGAAAGGCGTATGCAAGGATAATCCTGAAGAGACTGGAAACCTTGGCTGCTCGGATCTACCCTGAGTCGCAGTGTGGATTTCGAACTGGCAGATCCACAAGTGACATGATATTTACCTTGCGCCAACTACAAGAGAAGTGCCGTGAACACAGAGTGCCATTATATGTGGCTTTTGTGGACCTCAACAAAGCCTTTGACACCGTCAGTAGGGAGGGACTCTACAGCATATTGGAAAAAATTGGATGCCCCCCAACTTTGCTGTCTTTAATAAGATCTTTTCAGGACAATATGCGTGGCTCTGTAATCTTCGATGACAGTACATCTAAGCCATTCAGTATGAACTGTGGCGTAAGACAAGGCTGTGTGTTGACACCTACACTTTTTGCAATTTTCCTCTCGGGTCTGCTCCAAGTGGCTTTCGAGAATTGCAATGTTGGAGTACATCTGCATACTAGGAAAGATGGAAGGCTTTTCAATGTCAGACTTCTGAAGAGTAAGACAAAGCGCTATGAGATAGTCACTCGTGAACTCCTGTATGCTGATGATGCTGCAATTGTTGCAGAAGAGCTAGTATCAAGATTCAGTCACGCATGCCACCTATTCTCGATGAGTGTAAACAGCAGCAAGTCCGTAATTATGGTTCAAAAAAATGGTTCAAATGGGTCTGAGCACTATGGGACTTAACATCTATGGTCATCAGTCCCCTAGAACTTAGATCTACTTAAACCTAACTAATCTAAGGACAGCACACAACACCCAGCCATCACGAGGCAGAGAAAATCCCTGACCCCGCCGGGAATCGAACCCGGGAACCCGGGCGTGGGAAGCGAGAACGCTACCGCACGACCACGAGATGCGGGCAATTATGGTTCAGGGTGCTAACACAAAGCCGAATATCACACTACATGGCACTACTTTGCAAGTCGTAGATAACTTCTGCTATCTTGGATCTACTATAGAATCAAACATGTCTGTTGACAAGGAAATTGATGATCGCATTGGAAGAGCTGCGACAACTTTTGGCAAACTCTCTATACGTGCTTGGAAAAACAACAAACTTTCTTTGACCATCAAAATTCTTGTATATCAAACTTGCGTTCTCAGCATCCTTTTCTATGCATCGGAAACATGGACTACCTATGCCAAACAAGAACGTCGCCTTAATGCTTTCCACACGGTGCCTGAGATCCATCCTCGGAGTAACGTGGAAGGACCGAGTGACCAACGAAGCAGTGCTATCTAAAACTAACTGCAACAGTATTTCAGCTATCTTGAAGCAGAGACGACTCCGCTGGCTGGGACACGTCAACCGTATGGATCCTGACAGATTACCACTTGAGGTGATGCTTGGAGAGATCTCTATAGCGAAAAGACCTGTAGGACGTCCTGTATTGAGGTTCAAGGACTCCTGTAAACGAGATATGGAGAGCTTTGGAATCGACACAAACAGATGGGAGGCACGGGCTAGCATGAGATCAGAGTGGCGTGATGATATATCATCTGGAATGTCGAAGCATGCTGAAGGCTTGTTAGACAGATTAAGGCAGAAAAAGCTTCGCAGTGCTACCACTGCTCCTGCCTCAGCAGCCAGATACACTTGTGACAATTGCGGCAAGAGATGCCGTGCTACCATTGGCTTGACAAGTCATATGAAAAAATGCAACCCATAAACACACAGACACTGCAACAATCATCTACCAAGATGTCGTTGCCAATAATATATAACCGTAAGAGATTAATGATGTTAAAATGATGGAAACAATATTGTGTTAAACGATGCTCGACATCGTATGTATGTTCTATGCACCAACAAGATCTCACGGGCAAATGAATAAATAAAAAAATTATGGTTTCTCAGCTACTGCTTCCCTTTCATGTCCTTCGATTCTTATATCTGGAGTCTGGTTTCTGTTCAGGTTATAGATAACTTGTCACATCCTGCATTTCATCCATGCTACGTTCAAAATTTGGGAAACTATAGTCCAGTAAACATTGTCAGAGACTTTCTAACTGCCTACCTTAGTAAGCAGCACACGCATCAGAATACAGAAGAAGTGGACGCTGCCTTTGGGCTGCCTTGAGATGTGATCGGCCACATTTCTGCGAGAAGGTTGGAGAGCGTAGTGTAGTGGAGATGGGTGGGAACTTGCAGCCTGAGAAGACCGACGCTGCTGCACGATATACGCGGAGGCGGCCAGGGGGCTAGGAGACCGGCCGGCACTTTTGGAGCCTCGCCGCCCACGCCTCTTGACCTTTCTGGCAGTAACAAAGGAGCGGCCACCGCTCGCTGTGTCAACAGCCGCAGCGCCACGCCACCACCCTGTATATACCGGGGGCCACATCCGGCATCGACGTACTGCCTATTGGCCACCAGCGCTGTACCGAAGGGTTGGACTAGCAAGAGTCGATTAATTGACCTTTTTCGACGTTAAACTGTAGTTCCCGTTTCTCCGGTTCGACGGCTAGGGAGGATTAGGGACAAAAAACGTCGAAGTGGCTTCTAATTGAAAGGTTTACCCTCAGTTAGTATAATATTCCGGAGGTAAAATAGTCCCCCATTCAGATCTCTGGGTAGAGACTACTCAAGAGGACGTCGTTATCAGGAGAAAGAAAACTGGCGTTCTACGGATAGGAGCGTGGAATATCAGATCCCTTAATCGGGCAGGTAGGTTAGAAAATTTAAAAAGGGAAACGGCTAGTTTAAAGTTAGATGTAGTGGGAACTAGTGAAGTTTGGTGGCAGGAGCAACAAGACTTTTGGTCAGGTGAATACAGGGTTATAAATACAAAATCAAATATGGGTAATGCAGGAGTAGAATGATGAATAAAAAAGTAGGAATGCGGGTAAGCTACTACAAACAGCATAGTGAACGCATTATTGTGGCCAAGATAGACACGAAGCCCACGCTTGCTACAGTAGTACAAGTTTATATGCCAACTAGCTCTGCAGATGATGAAGAAATTGATGAAATGTATGATGAGACAAAAGAAATTATTCAGGTAGTGAAGGGAGACGAAAATTTAATAGACATGGGTGACTGGAATTCGATATTAGGAAAAGAGAGAGAAGCAAACATAATAGGTGAATATGGATTGGGGGTAAGAAATGAAAGAGGAACCCGTCTGGTGGAATTTTGCACAGAGCATAACTTAATCGTAGCTAACACTTGGTTCAAGAATCATAAAAGAGGGTTGTATACATGGAAGAAGCCTGGAGATACTAGAAGGTATCAGATAGATTATATAATGGTAAGGCAGAAATTTAGGAACCAGGTTTCAAATTGTGAGACATTTCCTGGGGCAGATGTGGACTCTGACCACAATCTATTGGTTATGAACTGTAGATTAAAACTGAAGAAACTGCAAAAAGGTGGGAATTTAAGGAGATGGGACCTGGATAAACTGAAAGAACCAAAGGTTGTAGACAATCTCAGAGAGAGCATTAGGGAACGACTGACCAGAACGGGGGAAAGAAATATAGTGGAAGAAGAATGGGTAGCCTAGGGATGTGAAATAGTGAAGGCAGCAGAGGATCATGTAGGTAAAAAGACGAGGGCTTGTAGAAATTCTCGGGTAACAGAAGAAATATTGAATTTAATTGATGACAGGAGAAAATATAGAAGTGCAGTAAATGAAGCAGGCAAAAAGGAATACAAAAATCTCAAAAATGAGATCGACAAGAAGTGCAAAATGGATAAGCAGGGATGTCTAGAGGACAAATGTAACGATGTAGAGGCATATATCACTAGGGGTAAGATGGATACTGCCTACAGGAAAATTAAAGAGACCTTTGGCGAAAAGAGAACCACTTGTATGAATATCAAGAGCTCAGATGGAAACCCAGTTCTACGCAAAAAAGGGAAAGCAGAAAGGTGGAAGGAGTATATAGAGGGTCTATACAAGGGCGATATACTTGAGGACAGTATTATGGAAACGGAAGAGGATGTAGATGAAGATGAAATGGGAGATACGATACTGCGTGAAGAGTTTGACAGAGCACTGAAAGACCTGAGTCGGAACAAGGCCCCAGGAGTAGACAACATTCCATTAGAACTACTGACAGCCTTGGGAGAGCCAGTCCTGACAAAACTCTACCATCTGGTGAGAAAGATGTATGAGAGAGGCGAAATACCCTCAGACTTCAAGAAGAATATAATATTTCCAGTCCCAAAGAAAGCAGGTGTTGCCGGCCGCGGTGGTCTAGCGGTTCTAGGCGCTCAGTCCGGAACCGCGCGACTGCTACGGTCGCAGGTTCGAATCCTGCTTCGGGCATGGATGTGTGTGATGTCCTTAGGTTAGTTAGGTTTATGTAGTTGTATTTTCTAGGGGACTGATGACCACAGATGTTAAGTCCCATAGTGCTCAGAGCCATTTGAACCAAAGCAGGTGTTGACAGATGTGAAAATTACCGAACTATCAGTTTAATAAGTCACAGCTGCAAAATACTAACACGAATTCTTTACAGACGAATGGAAAAACTGGTAGAAGCCGACCTTGGGGGAAGATCAGTTTGGATTCCGTAGAAATTTTGGAACACGTGAGGCAATAATGACCTTACGATTTATTTTAGATGAAAGATTAAGGAAAGACAAACCTACGTTTCTAGCATTTGTAGACTTAGAGAAAGCTTTTGACAATGTCGACTGGAATACTCCCTTTCAAATTCTGAAGGTGGCAGGGGTAAAATACAGGGAGCGAAAGGCTATTTACAATTTGTACAGAAACCAGATGGCAGTTATAAGAGTCGAGGAACATCAAAGGGAAGCAGTGTTTGGGAAGGGAGTGAGACAGGGTTGTAGCCTCTCCCCGATGTTATTCAATCTGTATATTGAGCAAGCAGTAAAGGAAACAAAAGAAAAATTCGGAGTAGGAATTAAAATCCTTGGAGAAGAAATAAAAACTTTGAGGTTCGCCGATGACATTGTAATTCTGTCAGAGACAGCAAAGGACCTGGAAGAGCAGCTGAACGGAATGCTCAGTGTCTTGAAATGAGGATATAAGATGAACATCTACAAACGTAAAACGACGATAATGGAATGTAGTCGAATTAAGTCGGGTGATGCTGAGGGAATTAGATTAGGAAATGAGACACTGAAAGTAGTGAAGGGGTTTTGCTATTTGGGGAGCAAAATAACTGATGATGGTCGAAGTAGAGAGGATATAAAATGTAGGTTGGCAATGGCAAGGAAAGCGTTTCTGAAGAAGAGAAATTTGTTAACATCGAGTATAGATTTAAGTGTCAGGAAGTCGTTTCTGAAAGTATTTGTATGGAGTGTAGCCATGTATGGAAGCGAAAGATGGACGATAAATAGTTTGGACAAGAGGAGAATAGAAGCCTTCGAAATGTGGTGCTACAGAAGAATGCTGAAGATTAGATGGGTAGATCACATAACGAATGAGGAATTGTTGAATAAGATTGGGGAGAAGAGAAGTTTGTGGCACAACTTGACTAGAAGAAGGGATAGGTTGGTAGGTCATGTTCTGAGGCATCAAGGGATCACCAGTTTAGTATTGGAGGGCAGTGTGGAGGGTAAAAATCGTAGAGGGAGACCAAGAGACGAATACACTAAGCAGATTGAGAAGGATGTAGGTTGCAGTAGGTACTGGGAGATGAAGAAGTTTGCACAGGATAGAGTAGCATGGAGAGCTGCGTCAAACCAGTCTCAGGACTGAAGACCACAACAACAACAGTAAGGGACACGAAATTATTTTTCTGCTTCTTTCCTCGTGGTACAGACCCTGGGCTTGTTCCGTCCTCTACGTATCTAGCAATTTACTTCTTGTCTTTCTTCTTGTACCTGTCGTTGTTGTGGTCTTCAGTCCAAAGACTGGTTTGATGCAGCTCTCCATGCTACTCTGTCCTGTGCAAGCATCTTCATCTCTGAGTAATTACTGCAGCCTATATCCTTCTGAATCTACGTAGTGCATTCATCTCTTGGATTCCCTCTAGGATATTTACCCCTCACTGTTTCCGCTACTAAATTGGTGATCCCTTGATGCCTTAGAATGTGTCCTATCAACCGATCATTACTTTCAGTCAGGTTGTACCACGAATTTTTCTTCTCCCCAATTGAATTCAGTACCTCCTCATTAGTTACTTGATCTGCTCATCTAATCTTCAACATTCTTCTGCGGAACCACATTTCAATAGCGTCTACTCTCTTGTTGTCTAAACCGTTTATCGATCATGTTTCATTACATTTTCTAGCCTACCTGCCCGATTAAGGGATCTGACATTCCATGCTCCGATCCGTAGAACGCCAGATTTGTTTCTTCTGATAACGACGTCCTCCTGAGTAGTCCCCGCCCGGAGATCCGAAAGGGGGACTACTTTACTTCCTGAAAATTTTACCCAAGAGGACGCCATCATCATTTAACCATATAGTAGAGCTGCATGCCATCGGGAAGAGTCACGACTATAGTTTCCCCTTGCTTTCAGCCGTTCGCAGGACAAGCACAGCAAGGCCATTTTGGTTGATGTTACAATGTCAAATCAGTTGGTCATCCAGACTGTTGTCCCTGCAACTACTGAGAAGACTGCTGCCCCTATTCAGGAACGACATGTTCGTCTAGGCTCTCCGCTTTCACCCCTCCGTTGTGCTTTAACCTACGGCCCGGATCTCTGTGTTGTTGAGCCACGCAAGCCTTCACACCAACGGCAATGTCCATGGTTCATGGAGACTCTTGTACCTAAAGGTCTGAAATCTAAGGCTTGTTTTGGTAGTCTTGGGTCTAGTATGCTTTATAACGTTCTAGCCTGCTTTGTCGATTAGATTTTAATCCTCTCATTTAGTTGTAGCATGTATCCCAAAACTGAGCTCTTATGTCATCGTTTATTATGCAAGTGGTCAGGAACAGTCAGAAAAGCTTGTAAGGGTGTTACAGGGTAGTCTATGCTGAAAATAATTGTTAGTAAAAAAACTCAATATGTTGCACCGCTGCCGATTCGATTAGCGTTGAAATTAGCCAATCAGGTCGTCGCACGCGCAGCTTCGGGCAACCTGACAGACAATGACGCCAAATAGGTTTTTCGGCTGGTTTCCTTGAACCGAAAAAACGTAGCTTTTGCTCACCTAGCTTAAATTTATCTATTCCGGAAACGGCACATTTTAACTGGTAATGAGCAGTTGAACAAATGGTAACTCACAGAGGCGCACATGTCAGTTGTATTATCGCATTTTAGCGCATGCGCGTACTTAAATTTGCGTAAGCAACGACCTGATTCGCTAACATGAGGGCTAATTAAATCGGAAACGGCGCTACTTAACGAATTTTTTCTTGACAATTATATCTCAGCACAATCTACACTGAAACATTCTTTCAAGTTTTACCGACTGTTTCTGATCAGACTGTAATATTAATTAAGGGCACTGAGTTATTTTACAGCTCCATATAATGTGAATATCAGCACCTGATTTTTTGTCTACTATGTCTTTTGTACATGTTTTAAAATTTTGTAGTTTGCCACAGTTAATGCACAATACTTTTTAAGCAACTTGGATGTATTTTGTACACGTTAGGACGCACTGACGCTTACAAAAAACAATAATAAGAAACCTGCTGCTTCACAAGATTTTCTAAAATGGTTTTTCAAATTCAGGTGTCATTTGATGCCATAATACCACACGTCAAGCAGACCAGTGTTTGCCAGATGTATGTGAGATGATTACCCAGGTACCAGACCAGCCTAATTACGCTCATATTCACAAGAAAAAAATATTAGCTATCTTATATTTCAATTTTTAGTTTATTTTCGTAATTAAAAGTTTTGTTGCTCTGTAATTAAGTACAAACTGCAGCAGAGTTTAGGACTGCTAGACACATATAGACAATTTTAAGTTATAGAAAAATTAAAGCAATGCTTTATGAACTTAATGGAATTCTGAAACACACAAAGCGCAGGAAATCGGGAGTGGATATTTGAGTCATCTTAAATCGTGCCTCAGAACGTTCAAGAAGCATTGTCTTCTTCCTGCTGCATTTCTTCGTCTTCAGTCTTTCTCTTGGAACTCCTTCTAGCAGTTCTTGCTTCTTCAGTGAATGTGCACAGATGAGAAAAGTGATGGGATAGTGATAAGCACATATACAGATGGCGGTAGTATCACGTACACAATGTACAAAAGGGCAGTGCATTGGCGGAGCTCTCATTTGTGTTCAGGTGATTCATGTGAACAGATTTCCGACGTGATTATGGGACTCGACGGGAATTAACGGCACTGAAAGCCGAATGGTAGTTGGAGCTAGACTTACGAGACATTCCATTTCGGAAATCGTTACGAAATTCAATTTTCCGAGATCCAGAGTGTTAAGAATGCACCGAGAATACCAGATTTCAGTCATTACCTCTCACCACGGATAACGCAATGGCCGGCGGCCTTCACTTAACGACCGAGAGCAGCGGCGTTTACGTAGGGTTCGTGACCATAGCAGTTGGACCTTAGACGACTACAAAATTGTGGCCAGGCCTGATGAACCCCGATTTCAGTTGGTACCGCTAATGATAGGGTTCGAGTGCGTCGCAAACCACACGAAGCGTTGGACGCCGGTTGTCGACAAGGAACTGTGCAAGTTGGTGGTGGCTCCATAATGGTGTAGGCGGTGTTTACACGGAATTGGCTGGGTCCTCTGGTCCAATTGAACCGATCGTTGTCTGGAAACAGTTATGTGTGGTTACTTGGAGACCATTTGAAGCCGTTCATGGGGTTCATGTTCGCAAATAACAATGGAATTTTTATGGACGACAATGTACCTTGTCACTGGGCCACAATTGTTCGCGATCGGTCTGAAGAACATTCTCGACAATTTGAAAAAATTGATTTGGCCCCCCTGATCGCCAGACATGAATCCCATGGAACATTTGTGGTACGTAATTAAGAGCTCACTTCGCGGATAACATCTTGCACTATGAACACTTCCACAGGCTAAAGATGCATGCATGGCTCAATGTTTTTGCTGGGGACTCCTAGCGACTCGTAAGGCCATGTTATCTCGAGTTGCTGCACTGCACCTAGCAAAAGGAGGTCCGACAGGGTGTTAGGAAGTATCTCACGACTCTTGTTATCTTAGTGCATATTAGTTATTTTTATGTCCATAAGGTTCAGCTAAAGTAACTATCAAATTTCTTTTTATGCCATGAGGTTACTAGGGAGATAAATCTTTTTACATAAAAGAAAATGTAACTGCTTAATGTAAATTGCAATGCACCTGCTTAGCAGCAGAATTATACAATAAAAATCTCATTATGTGCAATATTCTGGGGGTACGGTGATATAATTTCATAATCAACTGTCGATGCATCTTCTTTGATTAAGGAAATGGCAAACTGTGAACAAGGTAATGTTGTAGATCAGCTGGAAGTACCTCAACAATTACGTAGTAAGGAGGGTTTATCATCTGCTACAAACAGCATCAATGTTACATAAAAATCTGAACCATCAGTAGACGAGCCGTGTGGACGTTTCTTCTCTAAAGAGCTGATACAAAGGTTTCTCTCATTAGTATGAACTAATCCGTAAGCTGGTTACCCTTGACATTTCTTTTATCGAATTTCTTGGTATGTGGTGTCATTGTTATTTATTGCACAGCAATAAATGTCTATAAGCTCAAACATCTGTAGTCTTTAACCGACAAACTTGCAGGAGGAGATAAACAAAACACTGCATCAAAGCCCAATCAAACACGAGCAAAGATGATCATTTAGAGATTCTGGAAACCACCAGTGTCACGAATATATAAAATACATCCCAAACAAAATCGCTGGCAGCAAACGTTTTCCAGGTGTTTTGCTAGATGCTAATGGTTTCCTATAACTGTAATAACTCTAAAATTTTTGTATATAGCGGCCATTTTTCATTTTAAGCACAATGAAGTATATATCATGAAAGGTCTCTGTTGGATTCCTTTAATTGCAGCGGAGTGTAATTCTCGTGTCCAGTTCAGATTAATTTGCGGTAGTTGCTTTGTTACTACTTTGTGAGTAAAGTGGAACCACGTGTTGGTCAGTAACTCTAAGTAAAATCAATCTTAAATGCAAATGCTTGTGTGATTATAACGTATCGTCTTGAAAAGATTTTGAATATACCAACTTTTCTTTATGTTCAACCCACGTGGCGTGTACTTTGTGAGACCAGTACCACGTACTTATATAACTGTTTGACCCATCAGGTTAATAGAAAGACGTTAGTAACCAGTTCGAGGTTTTTGTTTTGTAATTTGCCTTTTGATCTAATTTATTTTTATTATCTAAATTATTGTGGAGTTATACGCTTTCTGTAAACCAAGTTGACCACGTGAAGGGTAATTACAAGACGGACAGGATTGTGCTATGAAAGTAATTTGTTTAACTGAAAATTTGAATCTGTTTGTAGTGATTAACTTTCTGTTGCATGTGTTTCAATGTTCTTTGTGTGTTGTTTTATGAATGCAGTGTTATATCCAGTCTCCCAATCTTGGGTCCATATTTTATGTGTTCCGTAATATTCCAATCTCACAGTCTCACAATCGTAAATAAGGCACCAGCTCAGTTATAACTCACGTATAATATGCTGAAATTTCAATGAACAATCTTTAAAATAAATTTGCAAATATAAACTGATTTATTTCTTTTTATTTAAATTCTCCTTTTATACAGATATATTACCGGTTGTTGTATGAGTGTAAAAGATTATAATCAATGTTAGTCTGATTGGTAAGGTGGTAAACCTAGACTAGTTACCTGCTGAAACAGTGGCCCAGTAAACTCACGGTTAACCTCCCAAGACAGCTCACAGTTTTAAACCGCTTTCATGGTCTAATTAGCACCCGATTTCAGCATACCAAATTCAAGTCACAATCTTACGCTATTCAGCAAAGCAAATTACAGTTACAATCTTTCAATCAATATGACCAGGAGCAACTGTAAAATTTCATAGTTATAAGAAAAGAATCGTTTTCTCATCTTTCAAAAATATACAGTGTCATTAAAGGAACTGATTAATCATATACAGTAATTCTGTCTTAATAGTTGCTTATTCGATCAACTGTTATGTTAGCTCTTGAGTTTTAGCTCTATAAAACATGCCCCCGAAATATTTTGGATTTTGGAGAGGTTCGTTTTCAAAAAAATAAAGCTACACTATGAGACTTGTATTTATATTTTTGTAACTAACAATAATTATTTAGTTTTATGAACTATGTAATCACCATTTTTTATTTTTGGCAGAAATAAACATCAATTTAACATATATTAGTAAAGCTAGTTATTATAACTGTTTTCAACATAGATACTGTTTGAATACGCTTACAAGCACAAAATTTATCAGGAAGTGAACTGAGGAACACTAATTTATATAAGTCAGTGCTGACAATTCACACGTTCACTCACCTTATACCGAACAGCAGCTGTGGTATAAAATACGACTGAAGTAATAACGTTTGATGAAAATGGATCATAGAGACGTTCATGTTCGAACACACTTGGCACGTTATTCGTTTCTAATTTGACACACACTAGACATGACTTCGTCACGATTATTAAGAGCCGCTACAGCTCGATCGCTGATGTTGGTAACAATCGGAAACAGAACGCAGTCGACATGAAGTGTACCGACTTTACCGCCGTTGCACTATGAGTTCTAGAGGACAGTCGGACTTTTTCCGTAATCAAGCTATAGACAACAAGCGAACACTCAATAAGTTTCAAAATAAAAATGAAAATATTTAAATAATTAATGGTAAGGCTAATCGATTATGTAAATGTAATTGAAGTGAAAGAAATATCTGCATATCCACAATCAATAACCATAATAATTACGATTAATCGATTAATGCAACCAATCGCCCATTTCTACGGGATGGCGAGATAGGCCGCCACCATGGTCGCACGAACAGAGTATGTCCAAAAGCTAACAGCAAAACCATGAAACGAAGTCGGTTTAGGAATTTCGTTGACGAAAAGAACTCCTTCCCTTAGCTCACAACTACAAACGCATGCTGTTGTCTTAGTGGCATTTGCGCAGTGCTATTTCGTCCAAGTGATACAATATAGAAATGATTTCACAGAATGTACGTCTATCGCTTAACACGGTTTGTGCAGCAACGTTGCGTCTGGTTCACAAAGCTGCTGCCCACACAGCTGTATCATGTTCAATAATGGAGTTCGCGCTGCTACGGTATTGTAGCTTCTTGCAAATTTATCAGTTAGTGCTGAAACGAATATGCTGCGTCACCGAAGACTTCCGATTTTGGCCGATTCTTACCGAGTGAGAACTGGAGCGAGACGCAACGGTTGAGCGAGGGTGTCCTGTCGTGCACGTTAGTTTCACCGCTATTGAATCGCTATACCCACCGCCTGACATTAGTCACATCTGCTATTTGCGGCTCCATAGAAGTTTAGCAAGCAATGATGAATTTCAGTTGGCGCTGTTTATTCAGCATCTAGGTTTTATAGGCTCCTCGATATCGGATGCCGTTTTGGAACGCTTCCTTGCTCTACTATCGGACGCGGAAGTACGAGACGATTAGGATATTAGCAGGAAGAATCAGAAATTGGTACGACTTCAACATAATAGGGCTCGGACAATCAAAGTATACAAACAAAACAAAAAAAGGAATGACGCTGGAGTCTGGAAAACCTGGTGGTCCATTCTTGGATTTGTCACGTCTTATATTCACTAGCCAGTAGTGAAAATGTAACTGGGATGAAATAAATGTTTTGTAACTATATTGACCACGCGGACAGCCAAAACGGCAATGAACAACTCAGACTATGCATTATATGAGTATGTGCCAAGTAAGATCGTAAGAGATGGAAAAGTACAACAACCGAGTTAGAGAACTGCTGCGGAAGCAAAGGGAACTTCACAGCAAACATAAACTTAGCCAAAGCCTTGCAGACAAACAAAAATTACACGAAGCGAAATGTAGTCGTTCAATGAATTCCAAAGTAAAGTTCTATGTACTGACTTGGCAGAAAATCCTAAGAAATTTAGGTCTTATGTCAAAGCGATAGGCGGATCAAAACAAAATGTCCAGACACTCTGTGACCAAAATGGTACTGAAACAGAGAATGACAGACTAAAGGCCGAAATACTAAATGTCTTTTTCCAAAACTGTTTCACAGAGGAAGACTGCACTGTAGTTCCTTCTATAGATTGTCGCACAGATGACAAAATGGTAGATATCGAAATAGATGATAGAGGGATACAAAAACAATTAAAATCGCTCAAAAGAGGAAAGGCCGCTGGACCTGACGGGATACCAGTTCGATTTTACACAGAATACGCGAAGGAACTTCCCCCCCTTCTTGCAGCGGTGTACCGTAGGTCTCTAGAAGAGCGTAGCGTTCCAAAGGATTGGAAAAGGGTACAGGTCATCCCCGTTTTCAAGAAGGGACGTCGAACAGATGTGCAGAATAATAAACCTATATCTCTAACGTCGATCAGTTGTAGAATTTTGGAACACGTATTATGATCGAGTATAATGACTTTTCTGGAGACGAGAAATCTACTCTGTAGGAATCAGCATGGGTTTTGAAAAAGACGATCGTGTGAAACCCAGCTCGCGCTATTCGTCCACGAGACTCAGAGGGCCATAGACACGGGTTCCCAGGTAGATGCCGTGTTTCTTGACTTCCGCAAGGCGTTGGATACAATTCCCCACATTCGTTTAATGAACGAAGTAAGGGCATATGGACTATCAGACCAATTGTGTAATTTTATTGAAGAGTTCCTCGATAACAGAACGCAGCATGTCATTCTCAATGGAGAGAAGTCTTCCGAAGTAAGAATGATTTCAGGTGTGCCGCAGGGGAGTGTCGTAGGACCGTTGCTATTCACAATATACATAAATGACCTTGTGGATAACATCTGAAGTTCACTGAGGCTTTTTGCAGATGATGCTGTAGTATATCGAGAGGTTGTAACCATAGAAAATTGTACTGAAATGCAGGAGGATCTGCAACGAATTGACGCATGGTGCAGGGAATGGCAATTGAATCCCAATGTAGACAAGTGTAATGTGCTGAGAATACATGGAAAGAAAGATCATTTATCATTTAGCTACAATATAGCAGGTCAGCAACTGGAAGCAGTTAATTCCATAAATTATCTAGGAGTACGCATTAGGAGTGATTTAAAATGGAATGACCATATAAAATTAATCGTCGGTAAAGCAGATGCCAGAGTGAGATTCATTGGAAGAATCCTGAGGAAGTGCAGTCCGAAAACAAAGGAAGTAGGTTACAGTACACTTGTTCGCATACTGCTTGAATACTGCTCACCGGTATGGGATCCGTACCAGATAGGGTTGATAGAAGAGAGAGAGAAGATCCAACGGAGAGCAGCGCGCTTCGTTACAGGATCATTTAGTAATCGCGAAAGCGTTACGGAGATGATAAACTCCAGTGGAAGACTCTGCAAGAGAGACGCTCAGTAGCTCGGTACGGGCTTTTGTTGAAGTTTCGAGAACATACCTTCACCGAGGAGTCAAGCGGTATATTGCTCCTTCCTACGTATGTCTCGCGAAGAGACCATGAGGATAAAATCAGAGAGATTGGAGCCCACACAGAGGCATACCGACAATCTTTCTTTCAACGAAAAATACGAGACTGAAATGGAAGGGAGAACCGATAGAGGTACTCAAAGTACCCTCCGCCACACACCGTCAGGTGGCTTGCGGAGTATGGATGTAGATGTAGACTAGCTGTAGTTTTCAAGTTAAAGGTGATGCATTTAATTATAATTGTATTTTATTAGGATTCATTGCCAGTCCCTTCGAAATCCCGCTGATGATAGAGTGACGAATTTTGAGGCGACAATATCTGTTTGTATTTTGTCGCTTTTTTTAGCCCGGGCTCTTATCAACAAGGGGAAGAGGAAGAGAAAGCGAGGGGCTGAGCACGCTGCATTTAACCGTAGTTTGTCTGTTACGTGCTGTCTTCTGTTCGTGTGTTGGAAAAACTTACTACTGTAGTGCAGTTAGTGCGCGTGGTCAGTGCAGTCCCTACGATTCAGTGTGCCTCACTAATGCGTAAACGATGCTGACTTGCTGTCTTTGGAGTGCGCACTGAAATCGCGAAGGAGGCCAGTAGCGAACACCTCATATTAGGACAACGTACAGACTGTGCTTTAGCTGTGAAAGCTGAGCTCGTCACATGTGTTGTATGCCTTGTATCTCGAGTCTTCATTCGTGACTGAATCGCAAAAGCTCTACCATGGGCTTAGCTATACCGATGATCTGGCGACAATCATCAAGCCATACGAATGATTGTTACTTTTTCATTACAACTCCATGAACACATGGTGTTTCCAAGAAGAAAAAGTCTTCCTTGACATATCCTAACATACCGTTGGCCCTGGCGACCAGTACCTCACGGAAACAGACTGCCTGTTCCTGTCCCACCTGATTGTGACTGTGACGAAGGCGGTTGTGAAACTAGCGCTGCACCATCACCTTCAAAACCAAATTCATCTACATCTACATGGATACTCTGCAAATTACACTTAAGTGCCTCGCAGAGGGTTCATCGAAACCACCTTTTCAGTAATTATTATTCGAATCTCGAACAGGGCGCGGAAAAAAACGAACACCTATATCTTTCCGTGCGATCTCTGGTTTCCCTTGTTATATTATGATGGTCGTTTCTCCCTATGTCGATCGGTGTCTACAAAATAGCTTCGCATTCGGAAGAGAAAATTGGTAACAAAACGTGTTGTCCTTCTCGGCGTACTCCTTTAATACTATCTGGTAAGGATCCCACACCGCGCAGCAGTATATAACATTTCTCTAACTACACGTAATAATGGAGTTGATTATAGTTACGCTTTATCTGCTGCAGTCGTGGTCCTCAGAACATTAAGGTCACTATAACACAACTACTGGAGAGCTGATTAAGTTTAATCTTGTATTGACTTTATTCATTTTTATTACACCTTCAAAACAAAATAAAAGTGTTATTACAAAGGCGAACAATACTTACAATACAAAAGGAGCAGCTACATGCTCACTGCTCATAGACTAAAACCAGACTGACTCCCTCTGCCAACATGGCAGTCCCTATTTATATTTTCTTATCAATCCCGAACAATCCTCGGCCTTATTTAGAATTATTATTTCATTAGTTAACAATTAAAACTCTCACCCTAAAACAAATGACATATTTCAATGATTAGCTAGATTCTTATATATTAAACTCATGAGTGAATTCTAGTCTACCAATTAATTGTAGAGTGTATAAACGCTTAGTTGTTAAATGTTAACAATACACTTGTTATATTTACTAATTGCAGGAGATTAATATCATATAAAATGTTCCTACCAATTAACAGACTCCTACACTTTGAACTGAAATAGATTAAACAGTTATTTTTTCAGTTATATGTTTTTCTAGGCGATTTACATATTTTGTTTACATGTGCGATCGTGAATTAGACTGGGAAACGTTGGTTTTAAATAGGTGTTAATGGGCTGTTACGTTTCAAGTACTTCAAAAGCGAACGGTTAAGCGTGTTGTAGGCAGTCTGTTGAGTAGATCTGTTACATTTTCTAAGTGTTCTGCCAATAAAATGCAGTCAGATTGGTTTTACTTCCTCACAACATTTTCTATGTGTTATTTCCAATTTAAACTGTTTGTAATTTTAATTCCTAGGTATTTAGTTGAATTTACGGCCTTAAGATTTGAATTATTTAT
This sequence comes from Schistocerca nitens, assembly GCF_023898315.1. Classification (NCBI taxonomy): domain Eukaryota; kingdom Metazoa; phylum Arthropoda; class Insecta; order Orthoptera; family Acrididae; genus Schistocerca; species Schistocerca nitens. The sequence goes on from NC_064617.1 coordinate 852,387,296, forward strand.
CGTGTGTGTAAAGAGCTAGTTGTGTTTCACAAGAACGATGCTTTCTAAATCCCTGTTGAATGCGTGTTAATAGACCGTTCTCTTCGAGGTAATTCATAACGTTCGATCACAGTAAGTGTTTCAAAATACTGCTGCATATCGACGTTAATTGTATGTATCTGTAATTAGTGGACTACTCCTGCTGCCTTTCTAGGATATTGCTGTAACCTGTGCAACTTTCCAGTCTTTGCGCACGAATCTTTCGTCGAGCGAGCGGTTGTATATGACTGTTAAGTAAGGCACTACGGCGTCAGCATACTCTGAAAGGAACCTAATTGGTATATAGTCTGAACCAGAAGACGTGTATTTATTAAGTGATTTAAGTTGCTTCACTATACTGAAGATATATATTTCTACGTTACTCTTTTGTGTTCAACAATGAGTGTACAGAGAATCACGAAATAACACAGTGCGAACTTACTGACCTATTGAGAGATCTGGAATTGCTGAAAGGTAGAGCTGAACTGTTGGTGTCAAGACTTCATCAGTGGAATTGTCTAGATAAAACGGTAAATGTGACTGTTTTCCGTAACTTTCCATTGTTTTTAACTTGGTATTTTGTAGTGACGTACACGGACTAATAGTAGCTATGGGAATTGACCATATAAGTGATGAGTGGAAGTTGTTCATCGACTCCTCCAAAGTAAGTCTCAAGTGTGCGCTACTGCATAAATGGCAGCGTGTTGCCATCTGTTCCAATTGGGTATGCAACTTACATGAAAGAAACATATAATAACATGAAACAATTGTTACTGCGTTTGATCTATGACAAGTTTAAATGGGACCTGGAAACCCGGCGACCCGAAAATCATAGGCATATTACTTGGGCTACAACACGGCTACACCAAATTCCGATGCTTCCTGTGCCTATGGGATAGCCGCGCAAAAGCAATTCATTGTAGAAAGAGAGACTGGCCTAAGCGTCAGTCGCTTGAACCAAGATCTACCAGTATTATGCACGAAGCACTTTTCACATCCAAGAACACAATTCTCTCTGCTCTTCATGGAAAATTGGGCCTAATGAAAACTTCGTTAAAGTGATGGACAAAACTGGGGAAGCATTTCTCTATGAGCGCGAGAAATTTCCACGTGTTGGTGAGATCCCCAGGTACACAAACTGTAGAAATATGATCGTTTCAACAGCATCCTTACAGGTTATGGAAAGTTAGCTTGGGATGCCTTTGTTCAACTGTCAACAAACTTTCTAGGAAATAAGAGAGCAGAAAACTATAATGATTTTGTGGCAAACCTTCTGCACTGTTACAATAGGCTGAAGTGCAACGTCTCCTTAAAGTTACATTTCCTAGATTCCCACTTGTTCCTCTTTCCTGACAACTGTGATGCTGTAACAGACAAGCACGGAGAACGCTTCCACCAGCAAATTTCGGACATAAGAATGAGATACCAGGGAAATTGGAGAGCATCAATGTTTGCCGATTACTGCTGGACAGTAACCAAGGAGTCACCATCAGAAAACTACAAACACCAGGCAAAGCGGTTGTGCCTTCTGTGACCTTCCCCGGATTGATAACTCCAAGGTAAATATATGCATAAACTTATACATGCAATAACTTAAAGTTATAACTTCAAAACAAGAGCAATCTTGCATTTTCATTTCATTTTCGTTACCAGTACACCCGGAAACATCAAGATTATCTGATCTGTTTTCATGTCAGTTGTAACCCTTGTGAACGTCTAATGAAAGAAACTGGTAAACTATGTAGAATATACTGCCATAAAAAACATATTGATTGGGCACACACATACTCTCATTCCAGGATGTAATTAACTCCATACCAAATGAATCTACTATGCTATCTCCGACTGTTATACTGAAATATGTTGAACCACCCAACAAAATTAAAGAACTAGTATCTTTTCCTACATCTCGTCGACTACGCCACCATGAAATAATTGACATTGCACTCAAAAACATCAAACGTACCGCAGAGCGCCGGAGAAGACAGCAAAAACAGGTTTATACACGCCGTGACTTTCACGTTGGACAGAAGATATTAGTACGCACACATTATTTATCCAATAGAGGAAAGAGTAGATGCAGTAAATTTGAGCTTCTATACGCAGGTCCATATAGAATTCGCAGCATTCCTCACCCCAATGTAGTACACGTCGAAACTTTGAGAACCAGAAAAAGCAAGGGCAATCACCATGTCTCCAATATTAAACCCTTTATTGAATGAATATACTTTATGATTTATCACACTGTAATGCCATTTCCTGAATTTTATATGACCACTTATGCAATTATATTTATATGAACACTTACTGATGATTATCATATTTTTTCTTGGCAAGTGCCCGGAAAGTTAAGGTTAGCAGGTCGCTTTTCTTGTCGTTACACATCAGACCGTGCACATTTTTCCAGATAAACTTACATATTTTATGACCACTTACGCAATTATATGTATGTGACTACTTACTGATGATTATCATATTTTTTCCTGGCAAGTGCCCGGCAATGTAAGGTTAGCAGGTCGATTTTCTTGTCGTTATATATCAGACCGTGCACATTTTCCATTTTTCGTGTATGTATGATTGTTTTCCTGTTTTGTTTGTATGCACTACGAAATCTTTAAGATATAACAAACACCAGTTGACTTTGACATTTTTCCTTATGATATCTCAATATCTTGACCATTTTACATTTTTTTTTGCTACTACATTATGATACTCTATGTACAATTTTTTTGCACTTGAAAACACACTCTATGTTTTGACTTAATACGCTTTCTGTCATGCTATGCTGTATGCTTAGTTGTATCACTAGAAACAAGTTTTTATTTAATGAGTATATGATTTAAATGCAAGATATTAATCCTTATTCATCATTTTCAGAAAGCAATAACGTGTACAAGAAATAAATTAAACAAACCACAGTGGTTTACTCTGAAATGGAAATTTAACCATCGGAATAAACGAAAGAAAATGCAATACCTTGTCATGAAGAGTAAATGGATCAGAATTAACAAGCATTAACAAGAATATACTATACACATCGCACGATAGCAGTCTTAACTAATTATTTTTCTTTCAGAATACGAGGCGATTGATGCAGGCTGTCAGACAGAACTACACATCTTAGTTTTAGTGATGAAATATGCTAGAAATAAGAAACTCTATGCTATGAATAGTTGTTTGAAGTAAATGGGAATATGAATAATGAATAATGAAGGGTCTTATTTGCAGATGATAATAAATGATGATGAATAGTTATATGAAGAATATGCTAATATGAATAATGAAGTTTTGCTTTGCAGGTGATGATAGTGATGAAGTTATGGTAATATGAATAATGAAGTTTTTCCTTGCAGATGATGATAATGATGACGTTTATATATTTACTGTTTGTTAAGAAATGCTATGTAGTTATTTAAGTATTTGTTGCAGTTCCTTTTGACAGAATGTCTTATGTCACATGGTATAATGACTGAATGTTTTGGAAAAGACAGCTAGAGTACATACATATTGAGTACACGTTTCATTACCTGTTAATTTGAAGTTCACTACTTTTCAGCATAATATGCATTTCTTTTCTCAGCTCAATAACCCATTTTGTATTTTTTCCAGGAGAAGCTTTTCATGATATTAATATGCTATAAACACTTAGTTATGAAACCTGTTCTAATACTTGCATTTTTTTTACCTATTAGTGTGTATCATTCATGAATGTGATCACATATACTCTACTTGTTTCATAACCTTGCTACAGCTGACTCATGACGAATGACGTTATTAATCCTTATTTCCAGCAATAAGTCAAAAGCAAATATTTTCATGCCCCAGCAATTAATTATCGATCCCAACGCAATGCATTGCTAGCAAAAAAAAAATTATTACCAGTCCCAACTATTACCAGTATACAACCAAATAATGCTACCAGTTTAAGATATATTTCTAGTTCGAAATGTAATGCAAATTTTTCAGATGTATTGAATCCATTATATCTATGTATTATTGGACCACAGACCTTGAGTAATAGTTACAGTGTGTTACATTTTAAATATGTCCTATGTCACTTGAATGATGAGTTCTGAGTAATACTGAATGATGTTTTGTAATAATGCATAAATGCTATGCCAATAATTTCTATAAATTATATTTTTGTTATACTCTATGAATGCTATACCAATAATTAACTCTTGTTTTGAATGATGACTTCTGAATAATACTGAATAATGTTTTGTAAAACTGTATGAATACTTTGTAACTGGACAATGAGTGCCAATATTTACTGTAATCAGATGACTTATGAATAATGTTCTGTAATACTCCATACATAGTACAGACATGTTTAGTAACTAGGCAATGAGTGCCAACAATTACTCATATCGGTTGGTAGACTAGTGTAATTCTCTGTCATGACTAGCATAAAACTTAATGTCCTTCACCTTCTGACCTAATTACCAGAAATTACTGCAATATCCGTTTGTCCTGTCCATCCTCATGATCATGGAGCACTATATTTGGTTTTTGCACTAATTCTACGTTGGTGAAAGAGTATGGATTCTACAAGAATGTGGTGTTGACACACCATGCTGTCCACCACCTCGAACGATGGAGATGCTATTATGGTCCTACTGTTTGGTGTACTTAATGTACTACCAAAATGATAACATTGAATATTAATACAGCATTTCAGTGTCTTGGCTACACTGATAAATACTTCAGGGAAGAGAAGTTCAGATTGTGTCACTTGGTGTTGTGTTTCTGTAGAAAGATATGGACTTTCGGTGCAACTACGTGCAATCTACTGTGCTACAACCATGATGACTTGGTGTTGTGTTTCTGTAGAAAGATATGGACTTTCGGTGCAACTACGTGCAATCTACTGTGCTACAACCATGATGAAATCCTTCCCATTCCTTTCCTAGTTCTTGTAAAATGGTAAAGACTTATACAGTGCGTTTAAATTCTTGTAAAATGATACAGACATATACAGTGCGTGTGCACTTTATTTCATTTGTTAATATGATCAGTTGTCCTAAATATGCTAAAGAGTTTTACAGTGCGTGTGCACTTTATTTCATTTATTAATATGATCAGTCGTCCTAAATATGCTAAAGAGTTCTACAGTGCGTGTGCACTTTATTTCACTCCATGATAAGTTGTAAATATGCTAAAGACTTCTACAGTGCGTGTGCCCTTTTAGATATGTTTATGTGTTGTAAAAATGCTAAAGACTTTTACAGTGCGTGTGCACTTTATTTCATTTGTTAATATGATCAGTTGTCCTAAGTATGCTAAAGACATATACAGTGCGTGTGCCCTTTATGTCATTTATTAATATGTTTTGTACTCATTGCGTATACATTTTGTCATTTCTTGATATGTTCTGTACTCAGTGCATGTGCACTCTATTTCATTTCATGTTCTGCACTTATATATACTGTATGTATATACTCTGTGACTGTAGACTTAGTTAATTAAGTAGATTATAGAAAAATTTGTTGCTCATGGCAAGTCCAATTGACTCACCATCGCTGCCAAATTTTTGCCCCCCCAGTGGAGGGTTATGTAAGAGGTTCGAGCAGATGTAATTTTGATGTATTGCTCACGCGCTGCCTGCGATATGTAAGGTATAAGAGAATCTCAGACCAGAGACCAGTGTTGACTGCTGTAGGAACTGTGTAGCTGTAGCAGTAAGTTGTTGCCGGTCGTGGTGCAGCGATGCCGGAGCCTGAGCATTATTGTATAAGGTAAAAAGCAGCCTCGCGCATATGTAGTATTGTTATCTCAAGTCCCATGTAAATGTTTTAAAAATCTCCTAATAATAATAATCTTTCTCATAAAAAATAACTTTTAACAACCATTCATTTCAATTTAAAGAATTTACTAATTTTTCCAATCCATGATCATCCCGATTATTGCAAAAGAAAAATCAGTTGTTTCCTTTCATAAATGACAAATCTATCGGCCAGCATTGCACAGGGCTGTGCCAGAAAAATTTATTGTAAGAGCAGATATATATGCGTTATCCGGCGACTTCATTGAGGAAAGAAATTTTCTTTTTTATTCAGAATGATCTTTCAGGGCCATGACTAGCACTGCTGACGTCCAAAATTTACCAGTTTAAATTCACAGTCAATTATTGAAAAAAATATAAGTGAGCGACAATTTAATTGAGAGGTTAGTTACATTGTATTATTACCAGGTTACTGAATTTTTTTTTTTTGGGACGTTACACTGAATGTGAACGACATAATTATACTTTTTACTGTTGAGAAGTTTAGGAATTTTTCTGTTTTGAGGTTACACTAAATGAGGATATTATTCATATTATTTATTTTATTTTGTGGGGAGGTTACACAGTTACAAAGGAAAGAAAAATTATGTTGGTTAGTGAAGGGCCTCTTAAAACAAATATCGAAATGGTTCCCTGAATTCGGTCACGGCATTGGTGGTAAGACGTTATACTTCTCTCTTTCTCTTCGGCAGTGTTTCTGGGTGATTACTTTGTAAAAGAGAGGAAAGCTCTTACTGTAATAACGAAGGCAGTAGATGAAAACCTTTCGTCGTAATGCGCTTATGAGCTTCTGGAGTTACTTTTGATCACGATTTTGCCAGTATAAAGGGCTCTAAGCATCTACTGCCATAACAGAAGTGAAGTACGTCAGATGAGGTGGTTAGCGATACTAAGTCAGAAAGATACGTGATTAATTCAAAAATATATGTTAAGACCTATCAAAAGCACTTAATTTTTTATCACATCATTCTACTTACATTCTGCGGCTGGCAGAATTCTGATTATAAATTAGCAGCCTCCAATGTCAATCCGACGGTACGGCCTTAATTATTTCTGGCTCTTAATTAGAACACTGATTCTCATTATTTTACGTTATTTTTGTCGAACATCGGATGATTAATTCAGTTTACGCTTGTGGATAACATCTAGTGATACTATTGGCTAATTGGCAAGATATTTTACGAGTTTCCGTTTATCAAGTTTACTACTTACAGTCGTTTTATGTATTAAAATTTTGTGTATTTTTATTGATCCATGAGTGAACCCTGTTTATTATTCCAGAAAAAGAGAAGTTCACACCGCTGGATAGGCGAGGACACAATACATCATGGAATAGATCGCTGTCAAAAATGATTCTTCAGCGAGTAAATCAGGTTGTAACCTCCCCACAGATAAATAATATTTATAATAACCTCCCAATAGTAAAAAATATAACTATAACATTGACATTTAGCGTAATCTCCCAATAAATAAATTCCGTGACCTGCAAATAATACAATGTGACTAATCTCTCAATAAAATTGTGGCTCACTTATAACCTTTCAATAATTGGCTGTGAATTTAAACTGGTAAATTTTGGACGTCAGCAGTGCTGCGTCATGGGCCCTGGAAATTCATCCTGAATAAACTGAAAATTCTTACCTCAATAAGGTCGCCGGATAACGTCTATATATCTGCTCCTATAAGAAATTTTTCTGGCACAGCTCAGTGCAATGCTGGCAGATAGATTTGTCATGTATAAAAAGAAACAAGAGATTTTTCTTTACAATACTCAGAATGACCATGGACTGGAGAACTTAGTAAAATCTTTAAATTGACTTAAATAACTGTCAAAGGTTAATTTTTATAAGAAAGATTGTTATTAAGAGATTTCTTTTTAAAAGCATTTACATGGGACTTGATATAACAATACTACATATGCGCGAGGCTGCTTTTACCTTATACTACAACGCTCAGGCACCGCCATCGCTCCACACGAGTGGCCCAGCCAACTCGATACACAAGACTGCTAGCAACGACTTATTCCTACTGCCACACAGTTCCTACTGCAGCTAATACTGCTCTTTGGTCTGAGATTCTCTTATAGCTTACATATCGCAGGCAGCGCATGAGCAATCCATCAAAATTACATCTGCTCGACTGCGCTAGCAACAAATTCCTTAATCAAGGACCTCTTACAAGGTCTACTACCGTCGCATAGAGCTAGAACTGTAGATTGTGCAGAGAGCTTCTAAGGACTGTGACAGCATTATCTACGTCAACCCTTTTGTGCTGGACCAGAAATAATATTGTGGTTTTCCAAACGATTTGTAATTAATTAAACAGTCTGAGATTTAGTAGCAGATGAAGACAGGTACCAGTGCAATCCAAGATCACCCACTAACTAACTTCCCCACCTCTCCCCTTCCTTCTCCCTACCTCTTAATCCAAGACGGTGAATTTAACCCAAATGGCCTGGCACAATTCAAGATGGCGGCCAGTAGCGCAATCGGTCCAGCAATAGTGTGGGTTCGATCCCCTGCATGTTTATTTTCTCTTAAACTTCATGTGTTTGCCTCATATTTGGGATTCATGCCAATCCATGTACATCAGCGTCATGAGGATCTGGTAGCTATGGAAGTAAGGATGATAAACTCATCAGACTAAAAATTAGGCACTCCAGTGAATCGGTGAGCCCTTACTGATGGCACAGTGATCGAGTCATTGGCTCTACATAAGTACAAGGTAGTAGCGATCAGTAGGACATCTATGTTTCAAGTGGGCATTATACATAAACAAGGGTAAGGATTTAACACAGTGTCAAAAAGGTGCAACCATGTTTGGCCATGCCCAAGGCCATATGGCCAGTTGCTGGATTTGTTGGTGTTTCGTGGTGTAACACACGTGGCCACGAAACGCGCCGTCAGAATTGTGATTGGAAAAGATCCTGACTGAGAAAACTGGAGATGCGTTTCACAGATTGTCAATCCAAAACGGTTCCAAGACCGACAGCAATTGCTACAGGCAGCGAACGAAGGTCCTTCTCGATCTGTTAGCGAGAGAAAATTCCAACAGGAACAGCGTGCAATGAACAATTGGACTTAGTCAACTCGCGAGAGGCCATTGCTCACACAGGTAACGGCAAAGTTCTTCGGACTGGAAGAATATGTGACTGGTTGCTTAATTAATGCACGCGATACGAAAAATAGTAGCTCATACACTGTCCGTTCTCAGTTCCGTAAATCAAGCGACAAAATTTAGAGTCCCAGTCTTGAACACATTCAGACCCCTCAAAATATAAAGTCCGCTCAGAAGTATGATAGCAGCCTTCCAGAATCAAACACCTTCGAGATCGAATCACGCACGTTTCCACAGACAGGTCTGCCATCTACAAGAACTCGACATAAACTGCCCAGAATCGCTCTCTTTAGCTCTTCACTCGAGAATTCCCGTCTCCACCTGACTCCCGTAGCGTTCCGCTAATACATGCTTTGCCACTGGCTGAAGGCCGTCCCCACAAAAAGTACATCGTTCTTAAGCTCTACAGACATGATGTGACTCAACATAACCAGTTTCCTGGACTAAACTAATGTATTATAACAAAAGTTAAATAAAAGAAATGTTATAAAGACTCTTTCACACTCAGATAATTTACAACAATTGTAAGTAATACTCTGTATATAAATAAATAGGCCAATGTTCTTGCAGAAGAGCGCTCACATTAAATGACAAAGAATTATACTTAAATATTATTTATGCTTCTCCACAGAAGTGCTTTTTGGTTCTCTTTTCAAATGTGGTCTCCGCTGACACATGCCATTTGAAATTGAATTACCTTCCCATTCTTATCTGAAATTCCTTCCTCATGTCAACATTCTCTGAAGAGGTCATTTTAGGTCGGATTTTTAACTTTCTGGACTTTATACTGTTGTGTCTATTCCCAGTTCCAGTAGTAAACTGCCACTTAAAAAATCAGTACGAATGCGTTTACTGTCTAAGACTAAATTTCACATTAATATACTTCCCTATTTATATTAGCAACTTTCTAATAATCGAAATTGGAAATTTCATGATATGAACTGTGCAGTCATGTTGCACCACACGTTACTGAAAATTTACTTCTCCCCTATTTCTGAAAGGCTATGATGTTTATTTATTATGATTATTTAAAATGATAGCTCTACTTGAGAGTAAACCAAAATACTGTTAACAATGTTTTATTCAAAGTGCTTTGTCTATAATTAACTAAAATGTAATTTAAAATGTTGTACTGCAAAATTCATTGAAATAGTATAGGAAATGAAGTAAACTTTTCCAAACTGAACATCAGAAAATTTAGGGCAATATGTGGTTCATTTTTTGATGTTTTAAGCACTCCGTCTTCAAGCCACAAGTGGCCCATCGGGACCATCCGACCGCCGTGTCATCCTAAGCTGAGGATGCAGATAGGAGGGGCGTGTGGTCAGCACACCGCTCTCCCGGTCGTTATGATGGTTTTCTTTGACCGGAGCCGCTGCTGATCGGTCGAGTAGCTCCTCAATTGGCATCACGAGGCTGAGTGCACCCCGAAAAATGGCAACACCGCATGGTTGCCCAGATGGTCAGCAATCCAAGTGCTGGCGACTCCCGACAGCGCTTAACTTCGGTGATATGACGGGAACCTGTGTATTTTTTGATGTAGGAAACTAAAATCGTCTAATGACTTTTAATTGTTATTTTGTAAATCTTACATTTAACAGTGTATTCGATTGTTTAGTTTTATATAAATGAAAGTGGCGCATGAGCCATGCTTTGAGTCTGCATTATTATCTTTCGGAGGCTGTCAGACGCCCAATGTACATTCCACCAATGTACGTGATAGTCGGTCACAGTATGAGACAGAATAGTGATATACCCTGTGTTTTACTTAAAAATTAGTACATCAGCAATGCCGAATTCTGGGACTTTCTGAAGCAAAAACCCCACAGGATATCAAAGTTGAGTATCTCATCATATGCAGTTATTACGTGAACTTCCATTAACTGTCATTAAAATTTTCTAGTTTTCACTCGTCTTTGTACTTGTGAATGGTGGAGATCCAGTCTGTTAAGTTGCTCCAATGGTGTGATTGAGAATTCGCTATTACCGTTGGCCAACTATAGACTGAACTAGAGAAACTCTATATTTTTTCTTACTCAGCGTCAGTGGCAGAAGTAAAGCTGTGAGGACCGTCCGTGAGTCGTGTTTCGGTAGCTCAGATGGTAGAGCACTTGCCCGCGAAAGGCAAAGGTCCCGAGTTCGAGTCTCGGTCGGGCACACAGTTTTAATCTGCCAGGAAGTTTCATATCAGCGCACACTCCGCTGCAGAGTGAAAATCTCATTCTAGAATTAAAATATTTCCCTCTCCTCACGCATTAAAGGGCGACATTTTACACTGACTACGTTTAAATTAGCCCTATTTTTGATAGCACTTACAATCAACATTTAAATAAAGTTACTGGCAAAACAGTGAACGTTCCTTAAATAACTACAAAAGTATGAGAATGTGTGAGGTATTCATGCTGTGTTCATTAGTTGTGTAAGCGTGGAGAATACAATGTTAAACATTTGCGTAGTAAAAATAGATATAAAAGACGTTATAAACTAGTAAATAAAATAGATACATGTGAGTTGCCTTCTGAGCAGTGCTATCATCTGTGGTATGGTATGTTGAAATCGCATGAAGAGGTTGAATGTTGTTAATTCAGAGGTTCATTGTGAAAATGTTTATTCACAGCAGCGAAATATTAACTTCTACAGTTCTAAAAGTAGTGAAATGTTGTTCTGTCATTGGATGCACTTAATTTTTCCGCCATCGCCGATGTAGTCAGACTTGCATTAATATGTAACTGAGATTTATTGTTGAAATTGAAAGATCAATAGCTTGGCCATCTTTAAGGGTGTCTGACTCTCCGTCATTTCCTGGAGCGAATTCTGCACAAAAGTTATGCGAGCACCAGGAAAGCAAATTCCCACCTCTCGGAATTGCCCGTTTCCGGCGACGCGCTTATTGTCTCTGCATCCTGCTGGCCGGAAACGTTCAACCATCCGGTCTGGCCGCGGCGCTCCCTCAGCCCTGGGCCCGCTTGTGTTTCAGCCATGCGCGAATTCACCGTACATCGTAGCAACTCTAGGCGGCCGAATGGCTCGCCTAGTTACGTGTAACGTTACAAAGTTAATTTTCATCCACAATTGTAAATGAAGTTGTACAGTGGAAAAAGAGTGTTTATGATGCAGAAGAGTTACCGTAAATGTGGTTACGTCGTTTTAGTAGTTTGAATAAACTGGAGTTTTCTAAAGCACCGACCCCTGCGAAAGATGAAGGAGTCCACTGCCGACAGGACACGTCGTGGTCTAGTGGCACTGCAAGGCAGGTCTACTACAGCGAATACCTTCAAGAATGGCGACCGCAACATACGCTGAAGAAGCAAAGATACTGGTACACGTGCCTAATGTCGTGTTGGGCCATAGGGAAGCATGCAGAAGTGCCGCAACACGACATGGCATGGACTCGACAAATGTCTGAAGTAGTGCTGGAGGGAACTGACACGATGAATCCTGCAGGGCTGTCCACAAATCCTTAAGAGTTTGAGAGCGTGGAGATCTCTGCTGAACATAATGTTGCAAGGCATCCCAGATATGCTCAACAATGGGGAGTCTGGTATCAGGTGGAGGTGTTTAAACTCAGAAGAGTGTTCCTGGAGTCACTCTGTAGCAATTCTGGAGGTGTAGGGTGTCGCATTATCCTGCTGGAATTGCCCAAGTCCGTTGGAATCCACAATGGACATGAATGGGTGCAGGTGATCAGAGAAGATGCTTACGTACGTGTGACCTATCAGAGTCATATCTAGACGTATCAGGGGTCCCATTTCGCTCCACCTGCACACTCCCCACACCATTACAGAGCCTCCACCAGCTAGAACAGTCCCCTTCTGACATTCAGGGTCCATCGATTCATTAGGTTTTCCCCTTACCCTTACACTAAGTCCATCCGCTCGATACAATTTGAAACGAGACTCACCCGATCAGGCAACAAGTTTCCATTCACCAACAGTACAATGTCGGTGTTGACGGGCTCAGGCGAGGTGCAAATCTTTGTGTCGTGCAGGACCTTCGACTCCAAAAGCCCACATCGAGGATGTTTCGTTGAATGGTTCGCACGCTGACGCCTGTTGATGGCCCAGCATTGAAATCTGCACCAATTTGCGGAAGAATTAGACTTCGGTCACGCTGAACGATTCTGTTCAATGGTCGCTGGTCCTGTTCTTACAGGATCTTTTCCCGGCCGCAGCGATGTCGCAGACTGGATGTTTTACCGGATTCATACTATTCACTTTACACTCTTGAAATGTTGCTACATGAAAATCCCCACTTCATCACTACCTCGAAGCTGTGTGTCCGATCGCTGGTGCGCCGACTGTAACACCACGTTCAAACTCACTTAATAACCTGCCATTGTAGCAGCAGTAACCGATTTAACAACTGCGTCAGACACTTGTTGTCTTATGTACGGGTTCTCGACCACAGCGCCGTATCCTGCCTGTTTACATATCTCTGTATTTGGATGCTGATGTCTGTACCGATTTCTTTGGCGCTTAAGTGTATTTGCGAGGTAAAGGTTGGCACACATATCGGCTGGGTGACAGATCGTTCATGGAATGGAACACATTATATCAAAACCCTACCCACTACATTCCGTATGGCGCTCTTGTGTAACACGCGAATTAGAAGTGTTAAAAGAACGTAACTTTCATAATACGAGGGTTATTCGGAAAGAAAGGAACGATCGGTCACGAAATGGAAAGTATAAAGCAAATCTGATGAAGCTTTGCACAGATCCATTGGGCACTGTGTCTAGTACACCTGCCGATCGCATCATGTCGCTCTTTTCAGTTCTGAGCTCACAGTGAGAATGTAAAGATGGCTAGAAATTAGCGTCTCCCGTCAAGTATGAGAGCCTGGCGAAAGAGTACGCCTGAAGCTATGTAATCCACATAACATGACTGTCAGGCGGTTCGTTCTACACGACAATTCTCGGTCATACTCTGCAGGGGCAATGAAGACGCTCCTGCAGCGTTTTCGGTGGGAAGTGTTTGATCACCCATAATACAGCCCGTCAATGGCCACCCCTCCCTGAGGTTCATCTCTGCTCAAATGAACCGCTGGCTATGAAGACAATATTTTGACACAGACAACGAGCTGCAGTCTAGAGTAGAAAATTGTCGAAAAGCACTGGCGGCTGTCTTCTATAAGGAGGGAACTAAAAAATTGGTAAAACACCACGACAGATGCCTAAGTCTGAGCGGCGACTGTGTAGAGAAGTAGCTGGAAAGTATAGCTACCCGTTGCAAATAAAACAGTTTTAATTTTCACTGTGGTTTCCATTTCGCGACCTATCGTTCCTTACTTTCCGAATACCCCCGTAATGAAAAGAATTTTCAGGAGTTTTAACGAAAATAAAGAAGAAGATACAACGTTTCCCAGAGAGCAACCAAGTGAATAACTGAGAAGACACGCTGATAAGCCATAATGTGATGACCACTGCACACCGAGAAGTTGGAAGCTGCCTGGTGACTTTGCGGCCACTTGATGCGCTATGAAATGTATGTGAGCGCAATAGAGGCGCACGGGACTCACCCCAGCGAAGATATGGACTGCAAATGTACAATACACTGAGATAAGCGACCTTGTCAAAAGACAGATTATTATTACATAAAGCCTATGAACGAGTATCTTGAAAACTGCGAAGCTGGTCGAATGTTCACGTGCTAGCGTCGTGAGCATCTACGGACAGAGTTAGAAGGACAGTCAAACTACCACTAGGCGCTAAATGGTTGGACGTCCACGACTCTTCACAGAACGTGCGGTTCGGTGGCTTACCCGCTCTGTATAGTAGGATAGATGGTGATCTGTGGTATCTCTGTCGAAAGAGCACAATGCTGGTGCAGGTACAAGTGTTTCGCTTATCGTACACTGTTGAACATGGAGATCCGCAGCAGAACACCCCTTTGTGTTTGCATGCTGACCGAACGGCATCGGCAGTTACGATTGCAGTGAGCAAGGTACAAATGGTTCAAATGGCTCTGAGCACTATGGGACTCAACTTCTGAGGTCATTAGTCCCCTAGAACTTAGAACTAGTTAAACCTAACTAACCTAAGGACATCACAAACATCCATGCCCGAGGCAGGATTCGAACCTGCGACCGTAGCGGTCTTGCGGTTCCAGACTGCAGCGCCTTTAACCGCACGGCCACTTCGGCCGGCTAGCAAGGTACCATTGGGATTCGACCATAGGTGTCAGATTTTCGGGTGAATGACATTTTTGATACACTAACTCGCTGGTCGTCTCCGCAAGCGCCATCATCGATGTGAATGGCGGCTCTAAACGTGCAACGCACCAGGATGTCGGCTACTGGGAGCAGTATTATGGAGTGGGAGACATTTTCCTGCGTTGCACAGGACCTGTGGTAGTAATCGAAGAGACGCTGACAGCAGTATAATTGCCCACGTTTCGGAGCCAGAGCCGTGCTACAGTGATTTGAGGAGCATTACAGTGAACTCGCGTTGATGCCTCGGAGACTAAATCCACCTGATGTAAATTCTATGGAATACATCTGGATCGCTATCGGGAGCCATCCTCGCGTATGCAAATCAGTGGCCCGTCATTTACCCGAATTACCTGACCTGTGCCGCATACCACAAACCTCCAACAAATTGTCGTATCCCTGATACGCAGAATCAGTTTGGTTCATCTGTGTATAAGCAGGCACACGCAGTGCTGTTCCCTGAATTGATTTTAATTCTTAAGAAGAAATAACTTTAATTTGATTAAGACCAATGTATGTTAATTCACGTAAAGAGTTGAAGAAAGGATGTTAGTTCGCCAAGGCAACGAGGTCAACACTGAAAGATATTCACTTGCTTGAGCAATCTTTAGCACACGAGTAGAGAAGAATGTTACCAGCGTCACATAAGAATTTCGTGTTATGGTTTGGAGATAACAACTGCAGCAGCGATCTACGATGGCATCCCCTCGCCGGTGTGGCTTACCAGCACGACGACATCGCAGCCACGCTCCGCAGTCCACCGGCCTGGCATCTGGCTACGCGACTTCGCAGCGGCTCATCGCTACGTCACCTAGCTCACACGTTACGTGTCGACAGCGCATTGCAGCCTGATTAGGAGACCTGTAAACATCACCTACCTGAGATTTATTTTATTAGTAATTTATTCTGTGAAGAGTTGTAAAGCAAATTTCACTGGTTTTGTGCAGTGGTGTCAAGACACAGTAACATCATTTATGTGCTAAATAAATGTCGTGTGACCGGGGCCTCCCGTCGGGTAGACCGTTCGCCGGGTGCAAGTCTTTCGATTTGACGCCACTTCGGCGACTTGCGCGTCGATGGGGATGAAATGATGGTGGTTAGGACAACACAACAACCAGTCCCTGAGCGGAGAAAATCTCCGACACAGCCGGTAATGGAACCGGTGACCCTTAGGATTGACATTTTGTCGCGCTGACCACTCAGCTACCGGGGGGCAGACATTGACGTGCTGTTGAGTGTATATATCATTGTCTGTATGGTATGGCAGTTACTACACTCAGCTTGGAAGGCTGTTTACCAGAAATATTAAAAAACATAGAAGAGTAATCTAATAGTATGACAATTCAATGGCAAGAGTTATCCAATTTAAAAAAAAATAACACTGAAAAGGTAGCTGCAAAAGTTGATAAAATTTATGATATAGATGTGATCTTATTAAAGTTACCTAAGCAGTTACAAACGGAGATAATTAAACAATGTGACTTAATCAGGGATGAGGTTAAGGATCACTTTAAAGAAGTAGGGTGTAGAATAAAAACCTCTAGCTGTCACAATAGATGGTGATTTTATTTAACACACCATCAGTTTCGGGCTCATGTCCACCTTCAGCTGGTTTATGTTCAAGTACATGTTTCCACACTCATTGTTGGAGATCAGTGTTTAAATCAAAAATAAATAATGTGATGACGACTAAATAGGTGCAGATGAAACATTTGGAAGTGGCTACGCAACATAAGTTGCAAAATAATATCGCACCTAGATAACGCTGGTGTATCCATATCCTTTCACATTATATTTATCGCATATTTGAACAGAACTATCTCGTTTTTTATGCGTTAACTGTATCTTAGTTACCGTGTTAATGACTGCTGCTTCCATATTATAAGTTAGATAAAGTAGTGGCACTTTAGATTTTGGTAACTTTAGATACACATACACTTGCTGCGTGTTTACGTTTTAGAAGCAGAGATCACAATCAAAGAATTTAAGTCAAAGAAGTACGGAGATATTACACATACAGATACAGAACGCGTATTACAAATTGGGAAAGTGAAATAATTACAAGATTGTGGAACCACACGGTCATTAACAATATACAGAATGGTTACTGGTAAATTATATAAGGTGCTAAATAATGTTTAAAAATCACGGAAGTTTCAGCCTCACGCCTCTCAAATATAGCTCCAGTATCTTACCCACTATAAACGCAATCAAAATACTGAAACTTACGGCCCCCTCATAACTAGAATTTTTTTGTAATTATGTATATGTAGCTATATTTGAGAGGCGTGAGGTTGAAACTTCCGTGGTTTTTTAACATTATTTAGCATGAATGCCAGGTTATCAAGGCTATTCCTAATCATCTTACCGATCTCTGACGCCTTTTGCTCGATTATAGCACTGGTAGAAGCCGACGTCGGGGAAGATCAGTTTGGATTCCGTAGAAATATGGGAACACGTGAGGCAATACTGACCCTACGACTTATCTTAGAAGAAAGATTAAGGAAAGGCAAACCTACGTTTGTAGCATTTGTAGACTTGGAGAAAGCTTTTGGCAATGTTGACTGGAATAATCTCTTTCAAATTCTGAAGGTGGCAGGGGTAAAATACAGGGAGCGAAAGGCTATTTACAATTTGTACAGAAACCAGATGGCAGTTATAAGAGTCGAGGGACATGAAAGGGAAGCAGTGGTTGGGAAGGGAGTGAGACAGGGTTGTAGCCTCTCCCCGATGTTATTCAATCTGTATATTGAGCAAGCAGTAAAGGAAACAAAAGAAAAATTCGGAGTGGTTATTAAAATCCATGGAGAAGAAATAAAAACTTTGAGGTTCGCCGATGACATTGTAATTCTGTCAGAGGCAGGAAAGGACTTGGAAGAGCAGTTGAACGGAATGGACAGTGTCTTGAAAGGAGGATATAAGATGAACATCAACAAAAGCAAAACGAGGATAATGGAATGTAGTCGAATTAAGTCGGGTGATGCTGAGGGAATTAGATTAGGAAATGAGACACACAAAGTAGTAAAGGAGTTTTGCTATTTGGGGAGCAAAATAACTGATGATGGTCGAAGTAGAGAGGATATAAAATGTAGACTGGCAATGGCAAGGAAAGCATTTCTGAAGAAGAGAAATTTGTTAACATCGAGTATAGATTTAAGTGTCAGGAAGTCGTTTCTGAAAGTATTTGTATGGAGTGTAGCCATGTATGGAAGTGAAACATGGACGATAAATTAGACAATAAGAGAATAGAAGCTTTTGAAATGTGGTTAGATGGGTAGATCACGTAACTAATGAGGAAGTACTGAATAGGATTGGGGAGAAGAGGAGTTTGTGGCACAACTTGAACAGAAGAAGGGATCGGTTGGTAAGACATGTTCTGAGGCATCAAGGGATCACAAATTTAGTATTGGAGGGCAGCGTGGAGGGTAAAAATCGTAGAGGGAGACCAAGAGATGAATACACTAAACAGATTCAGAAGGATGTAGGCAGCAGTACGTATTGGGAGATGAAGAAGCTTGCACAGGATAGAGTAGCATGGAGAGCTGCATCAGACCAGTCTCAGGACTGAAGACCACAACAACAAGAAGCACTAATCCAGTAAATACAGCGATAACAGAGTGGAACTAGCGCGTTGGTTAGAAAATTATCTTTCCGAATATTGAACACAAACAAACTGCCTGTTGGCTTCTGTCTCGCGTTCTTTGACCGACTTTCGTTTGATGATTTTTCTGATGTTCCGCCACCACGAGTGGCTGGCATTGCCAAAGTTTCACCCTCCATTGCTGGTGGTGGACTGGTGAACCTGAGAGGAAAACCAACAGGCAGTTTGTCAACAAGTGGCCACAAAGGCCTTAACAATTTGGTATTTACCACGGACATATTATTTTCTGCTTTATTCTATTTGTGAGTTTGTTACCTGCATCCTTTCTGCTACTGCCCTCCACCACAATTCATCCAGCAACTGATCCCCTGATGCTATTACATCAGTTTGATCACCTCGGACGTTCGGTTTGGAATCATGCTGACTGGAGCAGAATTGTCTTCAGTGGTGAGTTCCGCTTCAAACTGAGCCCCGACGACCAGCAAAGACGTGTCTGTTAAGACCCCAGACAGGCGTGGGATGCTAACCAGACTGTCGCCTGCCATGCGGCCTCACAACCAGGAGTGATAGTACAGCGTGACATTCCTTTGTATAGCAGAGTCCCTTTGGTTGTCATCCACGGCAAGCTTACAGCACAGTGGTACATCGAAGACATTCACCACGTTTTGTTGCCCTTCACGGCAAGCCTTCCTGGGCTTATATTTCAGCTAGATAGTGATTGTCCAAACATGGCGAGAGTTTCTACTACTTGTCTTTATGCTTGCCAAACCTTACCTTGGGCGGCAAGGGCATCGGATCTCTCTCCATTTGAGAACGTTTGGAGCATTTTGAGTAGGGCCCTCCAAATGGCTCGGAATTTTGACGATCTAACTCGCCAGTTGGACAGAATTTGGCACCATATCCTCAGGGGGATAGCCAACGTCTCTATCAGTCAATGCCAAGTCGAACAACTGCCTGAATAAGGGCCAGACCTGCTCGGTTTGTGAAGCTCTTTCTCTTGAATAAATCATCCAATTTTTTCTGAAATTGTAATAATTTGTTTGACTGTACTTTTAAATTACATCTACTGACTTCTATCCCATTTGGATAATTCCCTCATGGTGTGTCGTTTCTTTCTTCTTAGATTGTACTGTTACATCCACAATGGAATACCATACAAAAGAATCAACAAAACATTAGGGACCAAAGAAATGTTGTGAGTAGCTGAAATTAGAGTGTGCTTTTTGTAATACAGCTAGGTGTATATGCAGAGTACTAAGTACTTGTGACTTCAAAAGACTAAGATCACCACACTCCATTATGATTGTCATATGCATCCAGTCATACCAGCATCTATTAAAGACGTCGTAGCCATAGATCTGTTTGGACCTTTGCCTGTAGCACGGGGGATTTATGCAAAAATCCTGGTTGCTGAAGAACTGATCACCAAATTTGTAAAATTTTACCAACTGAAGAAAGCCACCAGGAAAGCTATTATTAACACGTTTGAGAAGGATTGTTTCAGTAAATTGCGTATGTCTAAGCGAATTCTGAGTGATAATGGATCACAGTTTCGGTCCAAAGAATGAAGAGAAATACTTGATCACATCAAATAGAACAGATAGCCATCTCCAGATATAGGCTGGCATCCAACGCCGCAGAATGGACGATGAACGAGCTGAATTGTTTACGTAAAACGTACCAGCACAGAAGTGTGGCTCGTGGAGCGAATATCTGGAGGAATTCAAATATGTCAGGAACCGTACACCACATGAGTCCACAGGATTTGCCCCATATGAGATCTTGCTTAATCAATAGCTTGATAGTATTTTTCGCGAATTGTTGGAATGCCCACCAGGGAGCGGTAGAGCATGGGAGAAGAAGTTGGAACTAGTGGAACTGAGTGTGAGGAATAAGTCAAAGAGAAGCAAGAGAGGCATGAGAAATTGGCATAGCCAATAACTTATGGGAGACGTGATGGTAGTAAAAGTACATATCAAATCAAAGAAATTAGATTCTGAGCTACATAAGTTCAGTCATGTTCATAAGAGAGCATGCAGGGTCATAAAGATTGAACATCCAAATACTGTTGCAGTAGAGGAGATGCAAACAAGAATAGTTCATGACAAGGAATATGTTGAAAACTTAAAAAAGTACTATTCAAGTGAAGACAAGTTTAATCCAGACTGTGAAGTAGGTACAGAAAAAATGTGGGGCGTCAGCAACTCTTTTGATGGTATACCAAGTGACGACTGGTATGTTACCCGCTTGGTAAGGCTTTACTTTCTGTTTCAAGTCTTACTCCTCTCCCATCTTCGCTCTCCATAGATTAAGAACTCTGTAGAAATTATTAAGTAGATTGCAAGTAGCTGCCCAGGTATTTCAATTAGCTACAGTTTAGTAATACCTGTGGTACATTCATGCGCAACTATGTGATCAAAGAATTCATAATTTGTATAATTATCTAACGTCAAAAGATTACAGAAATAGTAATGCCAAAAGACTGAAGATGAGTGGCAGGTCCGAAGGAAGCATCTATCTAAATTCTGAGTGAAGCTAATTAGTTTCAGTAAAGAATTATACGTAACCTTGTAGATTTGTTTCATGTCATGAGACAATAGAAATCTCTAAAGAATTGCTGATGGTTGTGATAAATAGGAAAACGGGTAAAATAAGAGGAAGGAGAGAGGGTTTGAATCCTATTCCTTACTGTCCTGGGTTCTTCCATCATTTTTAACACATGCGATTCTTATCTGTCTTACAACCCTCACAGGGTATTGGCGGGCCAGCATGATCTCGCTATGTGCCGGTGAATTGGTTTCCTGGAAGTCTTCTCTTAAAATAAGGAAAAAATGGGTCCTATGTGCTGGAAACTGCACTAAAACACTACTGAGAGCGTACGAGATGTTATTTGGCACTACAAGACCACTTATCAGTATGACGTTGCACCACCTCTGACCTGGTTGCGGGCAGTTATTCCGTTGGGAATGGTGACATACAGCTGCTTTATCGTCACCTGAGAAAAGCTGGCATGAAATTCTAAAATTGTTGGAAGTGATCATTGGTATCCTACATGTAATGGAAATACACTGAAGAGCCAAAGAAACTGGTATACCTGCCTAGTATCGTGTAGGGCCCCAGCGAGAATGCGGAAGTGCCGCAATTCGACGTGGCATGGACTCTGAAGTAGAGCTGGAGGGAAATGACACCATGAGTCCTGCAGGGCTATCCATAAATCCGTAAGAGTACGAGGCGATTGAGATCTCTTCTGAACGGCACGTTGCAAGGCATCCCAGATATGCTCAATAATGTTCATGTTTGAGGAGTTTGGCGGTCAGTCGAAGTGAACGCAGAATAGTGTTGCTGGAGTTAGTCTGTAGCAATTCTGGAGATGAGGTGTGTCGTATTGCCCTGCTGGAATTGCCCAAGTCCGTCGGATTGCACAGTGAATTTGAAAGGATACAAGTGATCTGACCGGATGCTTACGTTCGTGCCACCTGTCAGAGTCGTATCTAGCCGTATCAGAGGTCCCATACCACTCCAACTGCACACGCCCACACCATTAAAGAGCATCCACCAGCCTGAACAGTCCCCTGCTGACATACAGGGTCCATGGATTCATAAGGTTGTCTCCATACCCGTACACGTCCATCCGCTCGATACAGTTTGAAACGAGACTCGTCCGACCGGCAACATGTTTCCAGTCATCAACAATCCTGATATTTACAGGCTCAGGCGAGGCATAAAACTTTGTGTCGTGCAGTCATCATGGGTTCACGAGTGGGCCTTCGGCTCCGAAAGCCTATATCTATGATATTTCGTTGAATGATTCGCAGGCTGATACTTGTTGGCGGCTCAGCATTGAAATCTGTAGCAATTTGCGGAAGGGTTGCACGTCCGTCAAGTTGAACGATTCTCTTCAGTCGTCATTGGCCCCGTTCTTGCAGGATATTTTTCCGGCCGCAGCGATGGCGGAGATTTGTTGTTTTACCGGATTCTTGATGTTTACAGTATTCTCTTGAAATTATCGTATCCCCACACTTCATCGCTGCCTCGGAGATGCTGTGTGCACCGACGTTAAAACTCACTTAAATCTCGAAAACCGGGCATAGTAGCAGCAGTGACGGTTCTAACAACTGCGGCGGATACTTGTTGTCTTATATAGGCGTTGACGACCGCAGCGCCGTATTCTGCCTGTTTACATAGCTTTGTATTTGAATATGCATGCCTATATAAGGTTCTCTGGCGCTTCAGTGTATTTTAGACCTTTTAGTTACAAAGAGGCCTGGCCATATCGACGGCGTCAGTATCGGGGTACGAATTAGTGACCAAGATTTCATCATAACGATTATGCTTCCTGAAATTAGTAAAGCACTCAAGAAGCATAGGGGTTGTTTCTGTTAGAAAGAGAAGGTAAGCAATCTTTAGTGTCTCGCACTGGCAATGAATTAACATCACAGAGTTCCAGTATGATGGATGTAGATGAATTATGGGCAAATGTAAAGGGATTGTAAATCGTGATCTGGAGAAGTGTGTGCGGAGTAAGCAGATTACGGAAGGAGAAGACCCATCGTGGTTTAATGACGAAATTGGAAAAATGCTGAGGAAGCAACGACTGTTGCACTTTCGGTTCAAAATAGAACGCGCAAATAATGACAGGCAAAAGTCGGTAGAGACTCGTATGTCTGTAAAACGATCGATACACGAAGCTTACAACAAATACCATCACCATATCTTAGCAAAAGATCTTGCCCAGTACCCGAGAACATTCTGGTCCTATGTAAAATCGCTAAGCGGGATGAAGGCTTCTATTCAGTAGGGTTGTTGTAGGGAAGGCGAATGGTGAGCTTCGGTTTACTGGTAGAATTTTATGAAAGTGGGATTCATCTGTAAAGGAGATGGTAAATAGGATGCTAGTGCAACCCATTCTTGAGTACTGCTGGAGTGTTTGGGACTCGCATCATGTCGGATAAAAGAGGGATTCAGCGACCGACTACTAGATTTGTTACTAGCAGGTTCGAACAAAACGCAAGTGAAGTATTACAGAGGTGCTTCCGGAACTCAAATGGGAATCGCTGGAGGGAAGGCGATGTTCTTTTCGAGGAACACTATTGAAAAATCTAGAGAACCGGCATTTGAATCTGACTGCAGAATGATTCTACAGCCGCCAACATACTTTTCGCGTAACTGGGCTTCGTATGAAGACATATAGAAAGCAGTCTTTTCCGTTGCTCTGTTTGCAAGTGGAACAGGAAAGGAAGTGAGTGGTACCGATACAGCAACCCTCCGCCACGCACCGTTCGGTGACTTGCGGACTATGTATGTATATGTAGAAGTTAAATC
This sequence comes from Schistocerca nitens, assembly GCF_023898315.1. Lineage (NCBI taxonomy): Eukaryota > Metazoa > Arthropoda > Insecta > Orthoptera > Acrididae > Schistocerca > Schistocerca nitens. Next base: position 852,411,346 of record NC_064617.1, read on the forward strand.
TGCTTCACGTTTTTTTTGGTAGGAACAGCATGAACAGCCTGGCTCATTAGATTAGATTAGATTTACATTCATTCCAATTGATCCATAGTGAGGAGGTCCTCCAGGATGTAGAACATGTCACAAAAACAACAATACATGACAAATATTTACAACTCAAACAAATAAGCTAATGTACCATTCCACAGGTCCCAAGTGGAATGATCATCATTTTTTAATGAACACAATATGAAAGAATCATTTTACAAATATTAATGCACTGAATTTTAAAAAATAAAAACGTTTTATTTATTTATTTATAAGGTAATAAACGTGTAATACAACTACTATAATACTTATTTACAATGAACACATAACTGCACTGAAATGGTGCAGAAGTTAGGTTGTACTTACACACACAAACACACACACACACACACACACTTATTTACAATGAACACTTTACTGCAATGAAATTGTGCAGCAGTTATATTGTACTTATGTATATACACACATAAATCAGTTGGTTCTACTCGGAAATTCATCAATGGAGTAGAAGGAGTTGGTCACCAATAAATCCTTTAGGCTTTTCTGAAACTGAGTTTCATTGGTTGTTAAGTTTTTTATGGCTGCTGGCAAGTTATTGAAAATGTGTGTCCCTGAATAATGCACACCTTTTTGTACAAGACTAAGTGACTTTAAATCCTTGTGAAAATTATTCTTATTTCTAGTACTGATTCCATGAATTGAGCTGTTGGTTTGAAAAAGTGATTAAAATATATTTTTAATTATATATATATATATATATATATATATATATATATATATATATTTTTTTAATAATAAAATTTCATTAAAGAATAAATATATTGGGAAGCAGTAGTTAGTATCCCTAGTTGCCTAAACAGGCTTCTGCAGGATGTTCTTGAGTTCACATCACATACAACTCATACTGCACGTTTTTGTGCCCGGAAAACTTTAGCTTGGCTTGATGAATTACCCCAAAAAATAATCCCATATGATATTATGGAATGAAAGTAAGCATAGTATGTCAGCTTTTTCATTTTTATATCCCCTATGTCTGACACAATTCGCCCTGCAAATAGAGATTTGTTAAGGCGCTTCAGCAGTTCTGTGGTGTGCTTTTCCCAGCTGAATTTATTATCAAGCTGTAATCCCAAGAATTTAACACTGTCCACTTCTTCTATCTCCTTGTCATCATATGTTAGGCATATACTCGTCGAACACCCCTTACAAGTTCTGAACTGCATGTAGTGTGTTTTTTCAAAGTTTAGTGACAAGGCATTGGCTAGGAAGCAATGATTAATGTCCACAAATATTACATTTGCTTATCTTTTTAAGACTACACTTGATTTTCTATTTATTGCAGTGTTTGTATCATCGGCAAACAAAACAAATTGGGCATCTGGTAATGTTACTGATGAAACGTCATTGATATACACAAGAAAAAGTAAAGGCCCTAAAATGGAAACTTGTGGGACCCCACTTATAATTAGTTCCCAGTTGGATGATGCCTGATAGCTTGATATACGCCTCTTTCCTAATAACACCCTTTGTTTCCTGCGGAGGATATAAGACTTTAACAATTTTGCAGCATTTTCTGTTACACTATAATATTCTAATTTACTTAAAAGGATACTGTGATTTACACAGTCAAATGCATTTGACAGATCACAAAATATACCAGGTGCCTGTAATATTTTATCTAATGAATTAAGCACATTTTCAATGTAAGTGTAGATAGCCTTCTCAATATCAGAACCCTTTAGAAATCCAAACTGTGACTTTGATAGTATGTTATTTGAGATAAGATGTTGTAACGTCCCAGCAGAAAATGTTTAAATGAAAAATGAGAATGAAGCCAAGTGTAAACTCCCCACACAAAAATTAATGAATGAAAATTGACCATGAACCACACAATAATATTAATTAAATAATGAACCATGAACGAAATGTAACCTCCCAACAGAAATAATAATATCTGGTAAATTTTATAAGGGCAGCAGCGCTGCCCTTCGGCCCTGTATTCTGAATAAAAACAAGCAAAAATTCTTACCTCAATAAAACTGCAATTATATCTGCTCTTAATTAGTCATTTTTTTGACACAGCTTCGTGCAATGATGGCGTATATTTTTTTTTATTCTTGGAAGCAATGATAATGCATTGGAAAAATTCTTTATATTGAAATGAATGCTTTTCTTTAAAAGAGTTACTTTATATTATAAAAATTATTATTGGGGAATTTTTTCTGAACAAATTAAATTACAATTAATATACATTATTAAATATGCGCAAGGCTGCTTCTTTACCTTCTACAACAATACTCATCCTCCAGAGTCCTGACCAGAGTCACAAACAGAGCACACAGCCGACGCATGCCGACTCCCGCAGAGTACTACTGTCCACTCGCTACTAAAGCCGACCGACTACAGCTCACTACTGTCGACTCGCGCAGTCAAGCGCAGACTCGCGACAAGCAACAACTAACAATAAACTACTCTCTGGTCAGAGATTCTGTCATGCCTCGCCCATCGCCGGCAAAGCATACATCTTACATAACCCTCCACTGGGGGGGCAAAAATTTGGCAGCGGTGGTGAGTCAATTGGACTTGCCATGAGCAACAAATTTTTCTTAATTAACTAACTTTACAATCACAAAATATTTACATATATATATAAGTGCAGAACATGAAATAAAATATAGTGCACTTGCACTGAGTACAGAACATATCAGGCAATGACAAAATGTATACACAATGAGTACAAAACATATTAACAAATGGCAAAAGTGCACACCCACTGTAAAACTCTCTAATAGTTTTCAAAAATGGTTCAAATGGCTCTGAGCACTATGGGACTTAACATCTATGGTCATCAGTCCCCTAGAACTTAGAACTACTTAAACCTAACTAACCTAAGGACAGCACACATCACCCAGCCATCACGAGGCAGAGAAAATCCCTGACCCCGCCGGGAATCGAACCCGGGAACCCAGGCGTGGGAAGCGAGAATGCTACCGCACGACCACGAGATGCGGGCTTCTAATAGTTTTGTAACAAATAAACATGTCAAGGAGTGAAATAAAGTGCACATGCACTGTAGAAGTATTTAGCATTTTTACATAACATATCATGGAATGAAATAAAGTGCACACGCACTGTAGAAGTCTTTAGTATTTTTAGGACAACTGATCTTGTTAACAAATGAAATAAAGTGCACACGCACTGTATATGTCTTTACCATTTTACGTATCATGTAGTAAAATAAAGTGCACGTGCACTGTAGAAGTCTTTAGCATTCTTACATAACATATCATGGAATGAAATAAAGTGCACACACACTGTAGAAGTCTTTAGCATTCTTACATAACATATCACGGAATGAAATAAAGTGCACACGCACTGTAGAAGTCTTTAGTATTTTTAGGACAACTGATCTTGTTAACAAATGAAATGAAGTGCACACGCACTGTATATGTCTTTATCATTTTACAAGAATTAGAAAAGGAATAGGACGGATTGCGTCATGGTTGTAGCACTTTAGGTTGCTCGCAGCTGCACTGAAAGTCCATATCTTTCTACAGAAGCACAACATCAAGTGAGACAATTGGAAGTTCTTCTTCTTGAAGTATTAATCAGTGTAGCCAAGACACTGAAATGTTGTAATAATATTCCATGCTATCATTTTGGTAGTACACTAGGTACACCAAACAGTGGGACCATAATAACATCTCCATCGCTCAAGGTGGTGGACAGCATGTCGTGTCAACACCATGTTCTTGTAAAGTTCACCAACGTAGAATTAGTGCAAAAACCAAATATAGTGCTCCATGATCATGAGGATAGACAGGACAAACGGATATTGCAGTAATTTGTGGTAATTAGGTCAGAAGGTGAAGGACATTAAGTCACATAGTAGTCTTCATTGAGAATTACACTAGTCTAACAACTGATTTGAGTAATTGGTGACACTCATCGCCCAGTTACTGAACATTTATGTACCATGTATGTAGTATTACAGAATAATGTTCATAAATTATCTGAATATAGTAATTATTGGCACTTATTGCCCATTTACAAACCATCAGAAGTCATCATTCAAAACAGAAGCTAATGAATGGCATAGTATTAACATAATTGACTTAATTATAGTAATCATTGGCGTCATAGGTCATCTTATTACAGTAATCAGTGGCATTCATTGTCCAGTTACAAAGCATTTTTTTTTGCATTATTCAGAAGTCATTATTCAAAATGAGTTAATTATTGGCATAGCATTTATACATAATTAATCTAATTATAGTAATCATTGGGATCATAGGTCATCTTATTACAATAATCAGTGGCATTCATTGGCCAGTTACAAAGCATTTTTTTTTGTATTCTTCAGAAGCCATCATTCAAAATGAGTTAATTATTGGCATAGCATTTATATATAATTAATCTAATTATAATAATCATTGGCATCATAGGTCACCTTTTAACAATAATCAGTGGCATTCATTGGCCAGTTACAAAGCATTTTTTTGTATTCTTCAGAAGTCATCATTCAAAATGAGTTAATTATTGGCATAGAATTTATTCATAATTGAATAAGTGCAGATTCACTATGGTTCACTTAAGTACTGGTTTTGTTGGACCATGTGTTCAAAAAATTGCATGACACTGGTAAAATTTGAGTTCTCATAATTCGGTAAACTAATTAGTTGATCTGTAATTCCGTGCTGTGTCGTCTTCGACCAATACGCTGACAGAAAAGCATTCTGAAATACTTCTACCGAGTAAAATTGTCTCGCAATCGGTCTCATACGAGTTGCAGGTTCGCCTTCCAGAAAACTGCAAATAAATTCAAGTTTGTGCGTTACAGGCCAAGTCGGTGGAAAAGCAAAGCTAAATTGTTGTATCCAATCCAGGGGGTGAATCTGTGTTCTGTCATTTTTAAATACTTTAAATTTTCTCACTGATAGAAAATGTTTGTAATCAAAATTATCGTCTCTGTATGTCTGAACGGGTTCAGGATTGTATGAGAATCTATTTGCCTGTGACTGTTCAGAATCTAAGTCACGTACTCTCTGTAAATTACCCAAATTATACTGGCTGTGTGAGTGTGATAAATGTTCGGAATGTGCCGTATGCTGTGACGTGTTATTAACTGAAATATTTTTTATCTCTGTCACTTCTAGCTGTAAAGTTGACAATTTTCTACGTAATGTATTATTAGATGATTTCCCGTCGTGACTACTCTTTCGTTAATTGTTTTTATAAATTGTTAGTCTCTTTGGTTCATTTATTTATTTTTTAATTATTATTATTATTAGCGTAACAACGCATATATGGAAAGAGTGACGAGAAAATCTTTTAACAATGCTGTGCCTTTAATTTCTTTATCATCGTTACCTTTTAGTAAAAAAAAATGTATCTATGGAAGTCTTATTGTTCTGGATCTGGCCTACAATTTAAAGAACGATTTTTAGTAACTGCAACTCATGCTAAGGATCAATATATCTTTCCTACTTCATAGTTATTCAAAGTTGAAATTACTGTTTTATGATCACTGATGTTACAGTTCGTACAATCGTTCAAAAACACAAGTTTGCAGTGGATTTTATTTCTTACTAGAATGCTGTTTCATACCACGACTAGCCCAAGAACATGAGACTCTCATTAAAGAAAATTACGTTATCACTATAAAATTTAGCCAGATCAGAACGGAGCACAGCAAGATTCCTATCAGATTCGGTAAGTACATTAAATTATTTGCACTGTAATTTATATCCTATCAGCAGCCCGCGTCAACCTGCAACACATCATAAAATCTGCTGATCTTCACTGCCAGTCTGGGAGCTAAAAGAAATAATATTATTCTACTATTATTTTACCGCTTCCTTGCGGTATACTCGACGATATTGTAAGTCGTTTAAATACGCCGCGGCAGCGGCTCTTCTTTCTCCACACAGCTCAGCTCCACAGATAACAATTTTTTTTTTATATAACTGAAAAATATCTTAACAGGATGGGATAATAGGCAAGCAAGCTTTAACAATTAAATAATACACGTTTTCATTTAAACAACTCTATTGAAACATTTAAATATCTCAACAATTACAGACCTGTGTAAATGCACACGTAATGGCGTACAATTCCCAATCTCGACAAAAGAATGCTACCTTCTCGCTCTCTACGACAACAACAGGAGATCTTTCTCTCACAGCTTCCAGATTAAGAAGACAAAGACTTTACTTTACATCATGCATTATATACTAATTCATTTTGTGATCTCTGTACAACATTTATCTTCTGTGTCGGTCTTATTACTCGCCGACGCAGACGTTCTCAGAAATAAATAATAAAGAAAAAATACATAATTTTACACAATGACACAATATGACACATCTAATATTCTCATTATTACACAATATATTGTCTTTGTTTATTACTAGACGTTACAATGCCCCCTGGCAGCAATTGACTAACGTTGAAAATGTTCGGCAATATGCTGCCACTAACGTCTGTTTAGTTATTGTCTGTTACTTCTGTTGGAACATTCACTTTACACTACTCAATTCTTTTACACTGTAGGTTTAATTACACTTTGTATACTGTTCTTACACTTTGCGAGGTGACCGTCAACCTAGTCCCAGGGTCATTACATTTATTTGGCTCCCCCATTCGGGCTACGTGCGATCAGAAAACCTGGGAAAACTGCGCCGGAGCCATGGTCATCTCACCAAAAGTTCAAACTCTATTCCATGTTCACATATAACAAAGGCTATTTGTGATAGTATGCTACACTTTTAGTCTCTTTGTTATCAACATAATACTTGTGTTCTGGATTGTAATGTAAGTCACTTATTACACATTTTTACAATAGTATAATGAATCGTCCTTGCATTTACTCGCGACAGTTGGTTTAAAATGTCTAGCATTCGTGCGAGTATCCTTCATTAACATGACGAAAACATATTAGATCGATACATCACTAAATCCATGAATATTTTGAGTTTGTGTTGGATAACAACAAAAAAATGTTTATCACGTCTTTTCGTGTCCATTAAACACTTCTCATGTTAGTACATTAAACACATAGTTCATAGTTCATTTGAGTGACAACAATGTGGTATGGAGCTGGCGGCGCGAAGCAATTGTTGAGTAGCGTCGTCTGGAACGCCGCGTACCGACGGTCGCTGGGTTCGACGACCGGCTCTCAATAACATCGACGTCGTGCTGGCGTGGCGCCCACGCAGTCGCAAACCGCGCTGAACCATTCGCTGGTATCGGCGAGTGGCAGTGGTTTACCGCGACCGGCTGGATGGCGGCACGGCACTCGTCTCTGCTTCTCCGCATGGCTCCCCGTCGTAGCGCATGAAACAAATATTCCACAACGGTGTACTGTCTTTAAGGACACAGATTACTAGCTGTGGAAGAAGAGGCAATTTGTTAAAAGCGTTTATTGTTCAGTAAGCCGTCGCTTCACTGGTATGCACAGGATGTTTTGGCGTGATAACAGGTTTCTTGTGGCATTGTGACACTGGTATTCAGAGTTCGTCACACGCACATTGTACTACACGTTTTCATTCACTTTCACGGTTGATGCACTGCCAGAACGTCTTTCAACACGCGAAAATGGTTCGTTACACTCATACTACATGTCTCCGCCGAGCGATGTTTGTTTAAATCGACTCCGAACGGACCAATAACTACTGTTTTTATACATTGTCTATTGTTCGTTGAGCACTGCACTAGGACAGTCTATCACTCAACACTAGACTTATCGACGTATATATTGGTGCAGATACAACAGTCATTTTCTGTCCCTACTACACACAATATTCCGTCCTATACTTAATTGTTTATGCACACAGTTTATTTTTTAACACCTTTTAACTGTTCTTTGCATAGTCACTCTCATTTACATAGCATTTATTTGTTTTTACCTTATCACAACACACTTTTCATATTGTTACTAGGCGTATATAGCCCTTTTGTAAAATTTTTTAAAGGTGTGTGGATTTTTTGTACATAGTTTTTCTTTCCTCCTTAGTGTAGCTTGCCTGGTTATCACCCATCTATCATACAGATTTTACCATGTGCATGACAGCTTGACTTGGGCATATTGCTCAATAAATACTTCATTCATCACTAACATTATTTTTAATGATTTCTCCTATATGACTACAGTGTAGGTTCTGCATTGTCTGACTTAACTCCCGTATCGCGTAATGAATATTCAAGGGCGTGTACCCAGTACACAGGCTTCAATTGAAGCATTGCTACATACAGAACGGAGTTTCCACGGAACGGGTTGTTTTTAATTAGCTTCTGCTCCAGTGTCGTTCTCAAATCACTACTGGCAGCAAACATCACATCACATAATTGTTGCATATTGCAAAGTCAATGTTTGGCTAGTAAAGACTCTCTCTCTCAGGGTTCCTTATCTTAATACAATTACAGCAATTACCTTACTCTATAAGATTGCATCATTAATTGCACTTACACACTACACATAGAAAATGGTTCAAGACATTAATTCTTTATAAAATGATTCAAGAAATTAGTCCTCACTTTGTCAACAAGAAGATTGTTCATTGTTTAATAAGCACATAATATCTTAATGACTAATTGTCTGTAAACAAAATCTGTCCTGTGTAAGCTATTGCTCACTTTCTGATTCCACTTCCTCCCAGCTTCATTACACACAAATTTCTTTTTAAATACTAACATCCTTATGTTCTAAAACACAATTAACATCTTCTTACAACTATTACTCTTTATATGTGATATGTCACTGAATAAATAACTTCACGTCTTCAATGATGTCCCACTCTAACATCTTTCGAATCTCTTTGGCTACTAATTCCCTCCTCGACCAAGGGATGGAGTAGGTTGCGCGACAGTATGTTTTATGGGGCATCACCTCTATGTGATAGTGGTACCCTTTGACTATTCCTGGTCGGTCGGTAAATACCGTAGTATATTCCGATAGCAGCTGCGTCAACTGTTGCTTTTGTGTATCATTTAAACCTTCAGATTCGTGCACTTTGGTTTTAAATGCCTCAACATTTGTCTCAAAATTTTGGTCCTCTAAATTTGTGTAATAGAGGTCTGTTGCATGTGAAAAATCATCGAGTTGTAGTACCCAAGGGTTCCTACCTTTGGTATTGATTCGATTACAGCACGGCACAAGTACCTCCTTCGATTTTATCATAGATAACTCAATCCTTCTACCCCTATTAATTATGCTTAATTTCCCTACGGAGAGGTCGATCAATGCGTCCCTCTCTCGGAGAAAATCTACTCCCAGAATGCAGGCCACCTTTAATCCTTTAACCACGAGGAACGAGCTCACTATGGCTTCGCCCTCCTTATGAATCTCCACCTGCACCTGGTACTTAACTGATTGGCTCTGTGCACTAATGGCTCCAGACACTTTACAATTGTTAACCGGGAAGGTCGGAATACTATGTCCCTTTCCCAGTGCTTTAAATAACTCCATACTCATCACACTTACTGAGGCACCTGTGTCGATAATTATGTTCACTGCAACATCATTGATTCTAGCTTCAATAATAGCTTGCACATTTTCGTTATTATCTTTCTTACATTCGTGCGGCTCATTCAGTAGCTCTTTATCCATACTAACACCTTCGTTGTATCGCAGCATGCGTATCCCAGGTATATTACTATTACTCGAGTTGCTCTCACTCCATCCCTCGGCCGTCGATGGAGAGCATATCGAGGCCGATTCTAGTTTGTTGGATTAATTACTTGTGAGGTACTTGGACGGTTATTGTCCGCGACCTCCACTATATGTACATTCTGATTTGTAGGCCGCCACGGCTGCGCAATAGGCGCGTTTTGCGGTGGTGGTCTATTGTTGTCATACCGGTCACTAGCCTGTCGTTCTGGGCTTCTACGCTGATTCTGTTGCCAATTTCGATTACTATCATTATAATTGCTCTGCCACTGACCTCGCGCATTTTTCCAGCGGTTGGTCCCTGACATTCCGGATTCGTACCTGTCGTCAAATCGACGCTTTTTGTTATAAATTGGTTGTCCATACCCGTTCTGGCCTCTACCGTTACTACCATTTTGCGATTGTTCTTGTCGCTTGCTACCACCCCCACCATTTCCATGGTTGTGGTTCTGTGCACTACTATTTCTATCGTGTTTACATCCTGACCCATTATTCCGCGAGTGATCGCACGCTGATTTTGCGTCTTCCTGTATCAAGTCTATGGAATCTAGGACCGACAGGAAGTTTTCCATGTCGCTTTCTGGTACATGTATTAATTTCTCCTTGATATGAATAGGTAAATGTGATTTTAGTAGTCTTACTATGTCTCTTGGTGATATAGGCTCGTCCCAGTAGCGCGTTTTGTTTATATATTTTTCAAAATACCGCCTCAAATTCCCAAGACGGGGTGAGTACGGTTCGGGATTATATACCTCTTTTCTTAGTCGCTCTTGTATACAAGGCGACCAATATTTTGACAAAAATGCCCTTTCAAACTGTTCGTATGTCTTGCAGCTGTCTGCTACTTCTGTAGCCCATAGCGCTGCGTCACCTTGAATGTACGACATTACGTATTGTATTTTCTGTGTTTCGTTCCATACACTGGGTAAGATATTTTTGAAGCTTTTTATGAATACTACTGGGTGTACTGATTTCCTTTCAGTAGTAAATGTTTGAAATTGCCTATTTTTAATTAAACTTTCTTCCACTAATATTTTTGAACTACATGGGTTTGCTGCTGGGACATATGCTGTGTGCTCCGAACCGGAGCTACAGCTCTTCGCATTATCGACTACAGCTTCCCCATTGTTGTATCGCATATAAGTTTGTGCGTTGCCAAAACCATGGGCTTTTGGCGACAGAGGTTCCTGTTCCACATGTTTCCTGCTTTGTGCTAAACCTTTCTCCAGTTCGGATATCCGTTTGTTAACATTCACTTGCCACTGCGGAATATCCTCACTGAGTATTTGTTTAATTGTTTGCACATCATTCTGTACTTGACTATTTACTGCGGTACTGAATGATTCAGAATCTCTATTTGCTATGGCTGCTTCTACTTTAGACTTAATATTCGTATCAATCTCACTCTCCTTCACTTCTAGCCATGAGTTAAATTCTGTTTCAATTTTATTTGCCTGTTCATTCTACTTCTGCTCTACAAGCTGTGTGGAATCTATTTCGAGCTTTTCTACTCTGTTGGCTAATACACCTATTTCGTCTACCATGTTAGTGTTTGCTACTTGCAGGTTGTTGACCTGTTCAGTCAGCTCCTGCACGGCCCTAGGTATCGACTCATAGTTCTTTTTCATATCTGCTATCTCTTTTTTCATACTTTCTATCGATTGCACAAGTTGCTGATCTCGCTCAGCTTGCTGGCGATCTCGCTCGGCTTGCTGTTGCGCAAATTCTGCCTGGTAATTTAGCACACGCTCTAATATAGCCTGAATTGAATACCCACCAGGCAGATTACCACTCTCTGGTTCCTGCTTTTCTGGTGGTGGTACAATTTCTTTATCTACATCGACTTGATGACTAGTGGGCGGAGGCACTACTTCCTGTGCCCCTGCCCCCCCATTTTCGCCTGTTATATCCTCAAAGAGAGTACTAGTACTACTTGAGGCACCCGGTTCCACATTTCCTTCACTAGCTAATTGTTGTTCCTCAGTATCCATATTGCTTGGACGTTGACTACGCAACTTAACCATATTCCTAAATTGCTTACTAAAACACATAATCTAACAGTTTTTCCCCTTGCACACAAAATACATCACTTTATATACACTACACTGCACACTAAAAATTACTATCTACCACCACTTTGTCCTGTCACAAATACTAACATCAAACTACGTACAATATGCACACCACTAGCGATATGAGATTACTCCACTGGAGCTCAACTTCTACCAACAGGACAACTACACTGTAGTCTTACCTTTAATTTATCTTATCTCGGGGTTCGGCTGCCCCCCGGATTACGTAGTCGTTAGAGCTTCTCAGTACTATCAGGATCGTCTTCTCAGACTCGCTTGCAGTAGTGCGTTTTGTCATGAAAGAGTGTTTGCACATTCATTAATACATAGCATAGATCATGATATACATACATACATTTAACACTAAATACATATATATCTATACATACATAACAATAGACACTGAAAGAAAAATACATAAAATTTTATAATTGTGGCCACTGCAAATTCGGGCCCCGCGTTTTTGGGCGACAGTTTCCCGTCGTGACTACTCTTTCGTTAATTGTTTTTATAAATTGTTAGTCTCTTTGGTTCATTTATTTATTTTTTAATTATTATTATTATTAGCGTAACAACGCATATATGGAAAGAGTGACGAGAAAATCTTTTAACAATGCTGTGCCTTTAATTTCTTTATCATCGTTACCTTTTAGTAAAAAAAAATGTATCTATGGAAGTCTTATTGTTCTGGATCTGGCCTACAATTTAAAGAACGATTTTTAGTAACTGCAACTCATGCTAAGGATCAATATATCTTTCCTACTTCATAGTTATTCAAAGTTGAAATTACTGTTTTATGATCACTGATGTTACAGTTCGTACAATCGTTCAAAAACACAAGTTTGCAGTGGATTTTATTTCTTACTAGAATGCTGTTTCATACCACGACTAGCCCAAGAACATGAGACTCTCATTAAAGAAAATTACGTTATCACTATAAAATTTAGCCAGATCAGAACGGAGCACAGCAAGATTCCTATCAGATTCGGTAAGTACATTAAATTATTTGCACTGTAATTTATATCCTATCAGCAGCCCGCGTCAACCTGCAACACATCATAAAATCTGCTGATCTTCACTGCCAGTCTGGGAGCTAAAAGAAATAATATTATTCTACTATTATTTTACCGCTTCCTTGCGGTATACTCGACGATATTGTAAGTCGTTTAAATACGCCGCGGCAGCGGCTCTTCTTTCTCCACACAGCTCAGCTCCACAGATAACAATTTTTTTTTTTTATATAACTGAAAAATATCTTAACAGGATGGGATAATAGGCAAGCAAGCTTTAACAATTAAATAATACACGTTTTCATTTAAACAACTCTATTGAAACATTTAAATATCTCAACAATTACAGACCTGTGTAAATGCACACGTAATGGCGTACAATTCCCAATCTCGACAAAAGAATGCTACCTTCTCGCTCTCTACGACAACAACAGGAGATCTTTCTCTCACAGCTTCCAGATTAAGAAGACAAAGACTTTACTTTACATCATGCATTATATACTAATTCATTTTGTGATCTCTGTACAACATTTATCTTCTGTGTCGGTCTTATTACTCGCCGACGCAGACGTTCTCAGAAATAAATAATAAAGAAAAAATACATAATTTTACACAATGACACAATATGACACATCTAATATTCTCATTATTACACAATATATTGTCTTTGTTTATTACTAGACGTTACAATGAATCTATCTCACTGATTGTCTATTGTAGATTTTGGAATTCAGGTGTTTGATTAAACGAAATCGGAGAAGTATCGTCTGATTTGGTGTCATTATTACTTTCGATAACATCAATACGACAGGCCAATTCATCATATTTTTCAGTCAGTATTTTTACCTGATCATCGTTTTTAGTGTCAGAAGCATTAATTTGTTTTTGTATTTTACGTGTAGTTTCGTTCAATTTTTTAACGTCAGCTTTGATGACATCGGAATCCTGTGTTAGTTCTAATTGTTCGAGTCTGTCTATCACTGTCTGAAAGTCTACTGTGTGTGTATCTGTTTTTGATTTAAGATCAGAAATTTCATCACGCAATTCAGTGTTCAACTGCTTGATTGTATTAATTTCGTCCGATACTGTAGCAATATTGTTGTCTACGTATGTTTTTGCTTTCGTAAACAATTTACGTTTATCTTCCTGTCTCTGTGCGGTAATTATTTCCATGACTTGTTGTTTTACTTTATTTTGTTCCTGTATGAATTTACGGTAACGCGTTTCACAGTTTTGTAGGTGGTGATTAAAGCGTTCGTCAATTTGGCTGTTCTGTTGGTCGAATTTCGCATCTACTTTTGCATCCAATGTGCCTGAAAGTTCTGCTGTCACTAATTTAAACTCGTCGCGTAACTGTGTTGCTTTTCCAGAGCATTGTTTACCGACTGCACTAATTTCGCCTCTAAGTGATTATGTTGTAGCTGTTTGCATATCCCTTAATTCTTGAGCAACAGATCTAATTTCTTCACTACTTTTCCTAGCACAAGCCTCAATTTCCTCACGTAACTGTTCTTTAGTATCATGACACTGCGCGGCAACAGCTGCAATCTGTTCACTAAGCTGTCTGGAATTGTTGTCTAATTTTTCATTCAACTGTTTGGAATTGTTGTCTAGTTTTTCATTAAGTTGTTTGTTCTGTTCACTAAGTTGTTTGAAATTGCTGTCTTGCCTTTCATTCTGTTGTTTGGAATTTTCATTAAGTAGTTGTTTAACATTTTCACCAAATTGTACCAATAATGCCATAACTTGATCCATGCCAATATTAGCCGCTGTATTCTCTGTACTGTGTGATGGTGTATGTGCACTTGTCACGCTTTCTGTAACCATTTGGTTATTCTGTGATTCTTGAAAATGTTTGCCAATCGGATGAGCACTGTTAGTCACTACACCAGAATTAAATAAATCTGTCGTACTCTGATTACACTGTTCATTTTCGTTAGAAAAATTTGTCTGTTCGTTACGTAAATTTTGCAAACCGGGTGTGTCAAGCTGGGCAGCGTTCATTGTAACAGAGCGTCCCGCGTCATCAATTGTCGTCAAATTAACAGAGCACACAATTGAATTTATTTGTTCATCATTATGATCAAAATCATTATTAATAATCCGCACACACTGATTGTCTGTAAATAGAGGATTGTCATTAAGACACTGAGTGTCGCAAGTACTATCGGTCAAGTTATTTGAGTCAGCTATTTCACTCATTGTACATCGCAATGTACTGTTAACAGTTTTTCACGGCATTTTTCACAAATCACAATTATTCACAAGTGAAACAAGCACAATGCAAAATGCAACAAACACTATTACAACAAAGAGGAACAAATTGCCGATGATCTGTGAAAGAAAGAGTGACAAATTAGTAAATGCGTTGCGCCAGATGCAAACTACAATTAAGTAAATAAGAGCAGATATATGACTACTTCTCAGAAGATTCACAAAGAAATACGATCCTGGCCGGATGTCGCCAAGTGTAACCTCCCAGCAGAAAATGTTTAAATGAAAAATGAGAATGAAGCCAAGTGTAGACTCCCCACACAAAAATTAATGAATGAAAATTGACCATGAACCACACAATAATATTAATTAAATAATGAACCATGAACGAAATGTAACCTCCCAACAGAAATAATAATATCTGGTAAATTTTATAAGGACAGCAGCGCTGCCCTTCGGCCCTGTATTCTGAATAAAAACAAGCAAAAATTCTTACCTCAATAAAACTGCAATTATATCTGCTCTTAATTAGTCATTTTTTGACACAGCTTCGTGCAATGCTGGCGTATATTTTTTTTTTATTCTTGGAAGCAATGATAATGCATTGGAAAAATTCTTTATATTGAAATGAATGCTTTTCTTTAAAAGAGTTACTTTATATTATAAAAATTATTATTGGGGGATTTTTTCTGAACAAATTAAATTACAATTAACATACATTATTAAATATGCGCAAGACTGCTTCTTTACCTTCTACAACAATACTCATCCTCCAGAGTCCTGACCAGAGTCACGAACAGAGCACACAGCCGACGCATGCCGACTCCCGCAGAGTACTACTGTCCACTCGCTACTAAAGCCGACCGACTACAGCTCACTACTGTCGACTCGCGCAGTCAAGTGCAGACTCGCGACAAGCAACAACTAACAATAAACTACTCTCTGGTCAGAGATTCTGTCATGCCTCGCCCATCGCCGGCAAAGCATACGTCTTACTTATTTGACATAAGATGTTTATAAAGCCGATTGTACATTACTTTTCCAAAAATATTTGAGAATGCAGGCAAAAGTGAAATTGGATGGAAATTTGATGCTATTTCTTTATCTCCCTTCCTAAACAGTGGCTTAAAACTTCGGCATATTTTAACCATTCAGGAAATATTCCACTGATAAACGACTGGTTACACAGATAGCTTAATATGTTACTTAACTCAGAATCACATTCTTTAATTAGCTTTGTTGATATTTCATCATACCCACTAGATGTTTTTGATTTTAAAGATTGTATGATGGACATTATTTCTGCTGGGGTAGTGAGGGTCAAATTCATATTCTGGAAGTTACCTGAAATGTCTGGTCTGAGGTATTCCATAGCAGCATCTACAGAACCTGACAACTCCATCTTTTCAGTAACAGTTATGAAATGTTTGTTAAAAAGTTCTACAACATTATACACATCTGTCACCAATGTATCATTTACTCTTAATGCTATTTGTCCCTCTTCTTTGTCTGGTTCTACCGGTCTCCTCCTCCACTATATCCCACATTGTCTTTATTTTGTTATCTGATATGACTGTCTTTTCCTTGTAATATATTTGCTTTGATGTCAATATTACAGTCTTTAATATTTTTCAGCATTTCTTGTAATGTGCTATAGCATCAACATCGGAACTGTTTCGGATTGACAGATACAGTTTTCTTTTTGTTTTACAAGATACCCCTATTCCTTGAGTAATCCATGGCTTCTTTGTTGACTTAGCTTTAACGTTGGTAAGTTTTTGGGAAAAACAGTGTTCGAATAAGGTAAGCACTTTATTACCAAAAGTGTTATATTTTTCATTCGTGCCCTGAGCACTGTAAACATCAGTCCAGTGAATGTCTCTGAGGAGTGTCCTAAAATAATCAATTTTTGGCTTATTGATTGCCCTCTTGAGCTCAGATTCAACAGATTTGATATCCTGTTCAGTGTAAACATTTAACAGAAGGAACTGCATATCATGATCTGAGAGGCCATTGACTATTGGGTTTGTAATATAATTTTGGTCATTGGACTTTTCTATAAAGGTATTATCAATGGATGTTTGTGAGCAATTGGCTACCCTAGTGGAGAACTTTACAGTGGGAATAAAGTTGAATGATAGTGTCACTAACTCCGATAAGTTCTTATTGGGAGAGTCTTTAAGGAAATCTACATTGAAATCACCAGCAACCACTATTTCTTTGTTTTTGGTTGTAAAATGGGCCAATACAGCTTCAAGATGGTTTACGAACAGATTAAAGTTTCCTGCAGGTGCTCGATATACACTTAATATTATGAAGGATTTTTTGTGAAATTCTATTTCTGTTGCACATGCTTCCATATACTGTTCTAGGCAAAATTTATGAGTGTCTATGTTCTTAAATTTATGACAGTTCCTGATGAATGTGGCAACTTCTCCTTTCTACATTTCTGATGTACAAAGGTGAGATGCTAACCTAAACCCTGTAACACTTAATAGTTCTATACCAGCGGTCACATGATGTTCAGAGAGGCAGATTATGTCAGCTGGGTTTGAAGACTCTAATTCATGTATGCAGATAATTAATTCATTAATTTTATTTCTCAGTCCTCGAATATTTTGATGCAATAAAGATAGCTGACATTTCACATTGACTGAGTTAAAATTGGGTAACGGTAACCTGAACGAGTGGCTTCAAGTCGTGGTACGAGAAATGCCCCGAAGTATAACAGAACAATATAGGCTCGAACTGCACCCCCAAGCACTGCGGATGAGATACCTCTTTGGACCTTTGGTCTCTTGCATAATTTGAAAAGAGGCAAATCGGCATTTGTCGGACAACACTACGCACCTCCAGTCAGCTATTGTTCAGTTACTGCGCTGTTTGGCTCATTGGACACGTGTAGCTCGATGTGGCACTGAGAAAGCCAAGCACCCGGCTCCAAATGTGCAGTTCATGAAATTCCTTTCGCAGTGTTCGCTACGAAACTGCTTGAAACGCACTTTCATTATTCACTGAAAGCAACGATTCCTATCGGGTTTGCAACCCATTACTTCTGACAAGGCATGGAACTTGTCTCGGGTCCGTGTCGGTTAGAATTTTTTTAGCATCACTGTTGTTATTCTGTGTTAGATAACTGCTACTTGTGCACCGTTCCTTGTGGACACCTTCTACTGTCCGCATAGTTACGCCAACAGATTGGGCAACTTCATTCGCGGTTGGGTCATCAGCACATCCAAACACGATAGCTACTGTCTATCAAATCTGTCACGTCTCCACACCGAACCACCTTACTGCGCAGGTTCCATTCAACAGACTGCGACACACACACTATTTCACTGCCTTGACGAACATCTGTGCAGGGGGTTCACATATTCACCTGGCAATGAAATGATCACCTGTGCCACTAACTAGCACGTGACCCCGTTTGGGCTTGTACGGCTGTCTGGTTCAAGTCTTTCTATTTGGTGCCATTGAAGCGACTTTTGCAGCAATGAAGATGAGATGGAATGATTAGGACATTACAAAAACCGAGATTCCGAGCGAGGGAAATCTCCGTCCCAGCCGGGATCCACTTCTGCACCATCTACCAGGTGTAGAAGTATGAAACCGGAATTTCCCTGTAGATGGTGCTAACAGTCAGTGTAGGGCCCGTGACACCGCGTCTGCAGCGCCATCTGCTTCCTGTAACGGCTGACAATGAATGTCAATACACAGTAACCCAAGTTCCATGCATTGGTATCTGTTTCAAACCCGTAAACTTGTCGAGTTTTCCGCCTACAAATTACGTTTTGCGGAGAGCGTTGGTTTCCTGTTATCATTGAAAAAAAAAAAAACAAAAAAAAGTTCTGCAGAGTCGCGCCTAATGCTTGTGGAAGCTTTTGGTGAACATGCTCTTGGGAAACACAACCACCGAAAAAGTTCGAAGACAACGAATTGCAGGCTTTCTTGGATGAAGGTGACACTCAAACTCAACAGGACGTCGCGGAACAATTGAATGTGAAGCTGAAAGCCGTTTCTCTTAGGTTGAAATCTATGGGAAAGGTGCATAAGGTGGGAAAATGGGTTCAGCATGAACTGAATGAAAGACAGCACGTGAAAAGACCACTTCCGACAAGCTGCTCGCCAGATACTAAAGAAACTCGTTTCTCCATCGAATGTGACAGGCGATGAAAAATGGATATATTTTGAGAATCCTAAGCGTCGTAAATCATGGGTGAACCCAGGCAAACCATCGACATCCACTGCAAGACCAAATCGCTTTGGAAAGAAGACAATACTCTGTGTTTGGTGGGATCAGAAGGGTTTCAGCTATTATGAGCTGCTAAAACCGTTAACACTGATGACTACCAACAGCAAATGATAGATTTAAATCGAAAAAAAGGCAACACAAAGTCATGTTGCTCCATGATAACGCCTGGTTACACACAGCAAAACAGGTAAGGGAAACGAACTAGGCACTGAGCTGGGAAATGCTAGAGAATGCGGCTTATTCTCCAGACTTGGCTCCGTCAGATTATCATGTGCGTCACTAGGACAGCCTTCCGTTGAACAACGCTTCAATTCGTATCAAAATGTACGAAAATGGCTCGCTGACTGGTTCGTTTCAAAAGAAGAACAGTTTTTTTGACGTGGCATTCATAGCCTGCCGAAGAGGCGGGAGAAATGTATAACTAGCAATGAAGATTATTTAGGATAAAATATTGTTTATCAGTTTGAAACAAAAGACGGGAAATTATTGCAATCGATTTCCGGTTTCATACTTCTACACCTGGTATATGTACAGCGCTCCAAAACGACCAGCGTGCCCTATTACGTGCGCGGTCAACAACAGTCGGATGAGCGTGATACTCCATGTGGTACAGTGGTGGGACAAAAATAAGGAAACGCCAAAAACACAACACTTTAAAATGTCTAATACGGTGTAAGAAAGACATTGATATTCAAAACAGCTGTGAGTTGTTTCGGAATGGACGGTTTACACCATCCTTCGAGCGCACTAATGGCAAATTTAGGTAACCATAATGGAGGTGGATAGCGATTACACACGCTTCTCTCGAAAGTAGACAGCAAAAGTTCAATAATATGGGGAACTGGTGATTGGTGCCCAGGTGAGATGCGGGAATTCATCTTCGTGCTCAAAAAACCAGATTTGGAGGAAGTGAACTGTGTGAACAGGGGCAAGTCGTCTTGTAACACAGTATCACTGTGTCACCATTGGGGAACTAAAACTGTATATGGGATGGACTTGTTTGGCCAGAATGGTCATTTAGTACGTAGTACTACCTTGCGGAGTAGCCATGGTGCCCACGGAATACGTCGGCATAGCTGCCCTAATCACCACTGAACCCTCGCCGCGTTCCACTCTCGAGACGTAGTAGACTCGACCAGAAGTCGAAAACCGTGTGCAACAAGTGTCATCTTCATTGTTCCGTAGTCCAGATTTTATGGCTTCGGCATCACGTTTCTCTGTTACAGGCGTATGCATCACTGATGAGTCGTTTTGCCATTCCAGCTCGCCCTGCAATCTCCTGGTTCAAATGGCTCTGAGCACAATGGGACTTAACATCTGAGGTCATCAGTCCCCTAGACTTGTTGTTGTTGTGGTCTTCAGTCCTGAGACTGGTTAGATGCAGCTCTCCATGCTACTCTATCCTGTGCAAGCTTCTTCATCTCACAGTACCTACTGCAACCTACATCCTTCTGAATCTGCTTAGTGTATTGATCTCTTGGTCTCCCTCTACGATTTTTACCCTCCACGCTGAACTCCAATGCTAAATTTGTGATCCCTTGATGCCTCAAAACATGTCCTACCAACCGATCCCATCTTCTAGTCAAGTTGTGCCACAAACTTCTCTTCTCCCCAATCCTATTCAATACCTCCTCTTTAGTTACGTGATCTACCCACCTTATCTTCAGCATTCTTCTGTAGCACCACATTTCGAAAGCTTCTATTCTCTTCTTGTCCAAACTAGTTATCGTCCATGTTTCACTTCCATACATGGCTACACTCCATCACACAAATACTTTCAGAAACGACTTCCTGACACTTAAATCTATACTCGATGTTAACAAATTTCTCTTCTTCAGAAGCGATTTCCTTGCCAATGCCAGTCTACATTTTATATCCTCTCTACTTCGACCATCATCAGTTATTTTACTCCCTAAATAGCAAAACTCCTTTACTACTTTAAGTGTCTCATTTCCTAATCTAATTCCCTCAGCATCACCCGATTTAATTTGACTACATTCCATTATCCTTGTTTTGCTTTTGTTGATGTTCATCTTATATCCTCCTTTCAAGACATATTACTTCCATTCAACTGCTCTTCCAAGTCCTTTGCTGTCTCTGACAGAATTACAATGTCATCGGCGAACCTCAAAGTTTTTACTTCTTCTCCATGAATTTTAATACCTACTCCGAATTTTTCTTTTGTTTCCTTTACTGCTTGCTCAATATACAGATTGAATAACATCGGGGAGAGGCTACAACCCTGTCTCACTCCTTTCCCAACCACTGCTTCCCTTTCATGCCCCTGGACTCTTATAACTGCCAACTGGTTTCTGTACAAATTGTAAATAGCCTTTCGCTCCCTGTATTTTACCCCTGCCACCTTCAGAATTTGAAAGAGAGTATTCCAGTTAACATTGTCAAAAGCTTTCTCTAAGTCTACAAATGCTAGAAACGTAGGTTTGCCTTTTCTTAATCTTTCTTCTAAGATAAGTCGTAAGGTTAGTATTGCCTCACGTGTTCCAACATTTCTACGGAATCCAAACTGATCTTCCCCGAGGTCCGCTTCTACCAGTTTTTCCATTCGTCTGTAAAGAATTCGCGTTAGTATTTAGCAGCTGTGACTTATTAAACTGATAGTTCGGTAATTTTCATCTGTCAACACCTGCTTTCTTTGGGATTGGAATTATTATATTCTTCTTGAAGTCTGAGGGTATTTCGCCTGTCTCATACATCTTGCTCACCAGACGGTAGAGTTCTGTCATGACTGACTCTCCCAAGGCCATCAGGAGTTCTAATGGAATGTTGTCTATTCCCGCGGCCTTGTTTCGACTCAGGTGTTTCAGTGCTCTGTCTAACTCTTCACGCAGTATCTTGTCTCCCATTTCGTCTTCATCTACATCCTCTTCCATTGTCCTCAAGTACATCGCCCTTGTATAAACCCTCTATATACTCCTTCCACCTTTCTGCCTTCCCTTCTTTTCTTAGAACTGGGTTTCCATCTGAGCTCTTGATATTCATACAAGTGGTTCTCTTCTCTCCAAAGGTCTCTTTAATTTTCCTGTAGGCAGTATCTATCTTACCCCTAGTGAGACAAGCCTCCACATCCTTACATTTATCCTCTAGCCATCCCTGCTTAGCCATTTTGCACTTCCTCTCGATCTCATTTTTGAGATGTTTGTATGCCTTTTTGCCTGCTTCATTTACTGCATTTTTATATTTTCTCCTTTCATCAATTAAATTCAATATTTCTTCTGTTACCCAAGGATTTCTATTAGCCCTCGTCTTTTTACCTACTTGATCGTCTGCTGCCTTCACTACTTCATCCCTCAGAGCTACCCATTCTTCTTCTACTGTATTTCTTTCCCCCATTCCTGTCAATTGTTCTCTTATGCTCTCCCTGAAACTCTCTACAACCTCTGGTTCTTGCAGTTTATCCAGGTCCCATCTCCTTAAATTCCCACCTTTTTGCAGTTTCTTCAGTTTCCTAGACTTAGAACTACTTAAACCTAACTAACCTAAGGATGAAAGGTGGCTTTCATTTGTGACATTAATTTCGCAGATTATTCTGCATATTTGAATAAACCCATATAATGGTTAATTAGTCTTATTAGGTGGATTAGAAAGAGAGATACGTGATGATTAGACACGTGTCTGGAATAATACGGACTTTGGTAATGATAATATTTAGTTGCATGCTGTAGGTGTAAGCAATGTGGATATGCCAGTGGAGACGGGGAGGCGAAGGCTGGTGAGCGCCGGAAGAGCATTGTGCAGGGGCCGGGGGTCCCAGGGGATGCGGCCGCTGACCTGCAAGCATCAAAAGGAACGCCGCCGAGTGCCAGGTGAGAGAGAGAGGGGAAATGTCGAGCAGACAGAGAGCGTCCTACGTACGCGCTGGCGCCGCCCGGTCGCGCGCAGTTTTAGCGGCAAATGGGCTGAGCTCTGTTTGGGCAGTTCATAAGAAAGTGCGGGAAACGCTGAGGGTCAACGCCCGCTGTTTGAACAGAGACATTTTTGGATATGTGGAGAAATTGTATCACTCCACGAGGGAGATGTGGGAGGCCTTTGCAGCGTCGGGATTGGGTGATTAGAGTTTGGCGGCAAGATTGTCGCAAGAGCATCGGGCAGAGAGCGAGGCAGATGAGGAGAGCGTCTTGTGCCGTGAAAGCAGACAGTCGCAAAGTTCGGTAGCTCTGAGGTAGGGACTTAGATTCTGAATACTGTGCTATGTACGATCTAGAGTCTGCAGCTACAGTAGGACATCAGCGTCCACGATAGGCATTGCATTGACTACTAGTATTATTGCACTTGATTCCGCCTTATAGGCTGGCAGTCACCATTGAACGTAGTCAACCAGTGCACAGAGCTATCATACTGGTATTGCACGTTAGTACAAGACACACTGGGCTGTGCCTTAAAGGTTGTTGAGCCAGTCTTGAAAGCGTTGTATACCACTCAGAGGAAATATAGGGCTTGTCGTATTAGCAGTTTCTGAGTAGTTTATTCTGCTCAAGGTATTTGAGAGTGACTTATCTTAATTCAGCGACTTCGCAGCTGCAGTCGTCGCCCGAGCAGTATCGACGGAGCCAGCACGCTAGCAGACGGTATTGTAAACTTGCAGCAGCGCCAGTAAAATTCAGAAGTAGTTGTTGGATCGTGTTCTTGCCATCCACTGAGCATCCGTGCAGTTTTGCTTACGATTCGTTACTGGTTATTTGTCTTTTTGCATGTTGTTTGGTTTGTTTGTTGGTGGAGGTGTCCGAAGTATGTATTATTTCAGACACATTGAGATTATAGGAACACAGTCAGATCGCATTTACCATTTGCTTATCCAGGGGCATAATTAAATCTAACATCGCATCAATTTAACATTAAGAGCTGAGAGCCAATCTTACCAGTGTAGTATATCTAAGAACAGTGTACAATTTGTTTAATTTGTTTTCATTCATGATTTGTTCAATATGATCTAATTTCTATCGTGAGATAATTTACAATAAATACAAGTTATTTGCAATATCGCTTTTGATTCAGCAGTTGGTGGTAGTAAGCCGTCACTGTCACAGTAATATATTTAATTCTTGTTTAATTACGCCCACTACCCCAATAATAAGTAGCCCTACAAGGACATCACACACATCCATGCCCGAGGCAGGATTCGAACTTGCGACCGTAGCAGCAGCACGTTTCCAGACAGAAGCGCCTAGAACCGCTCGGCCACAGCGGCCGGCTTGCAATCTCCTATTTCTGGAGCTCTGTTCATGTTGTTTTGGTTGTTCTGGTGCTGGCAAGGTTCGCCAGTGCGTCATTCAGCTCCTGAGTGACTTTTGCAGCTGTCTTCCCCTTATTCTTGGCCACAATCCTGTTCACTGATCGTCTGTCACGATCACTCAACACTTATTTACGTCCACATTGTCATTTAGTGGAAATTTGGAAAATTGTGGTAAGGACTATGGAACCAAACTGCAGGGTCATCGGTCCCTAGGCTTACACACTACTTGATTTCACTTAAATTAACTTACGCTAAGGACAACACACACACACACACACACACACACACACACACACCTATGCCCGAGCTAGGACTCGAACCTCCGACCAGCCGCGCGAACCGTGACGAGACGCCCGAGACCGCGCGGCTGCCCCGCGCGGCGTCATTTAGTGAATAAGGCTTCTCCGCTTTCCCTGTATAAGGTACAAATCTTCGATGTTGTGCCTCTTGAAACACCAAACAACTCAGCTACCTTGTGGAAGCATCCACAACGCGAGCACCAACAATTTGCACACTTTTGAATTCACTTAGCCAAACGCCTTGCCGCAATGGTAACACGAGCACGTGCCCCCTCCACATCCGCAGTCAGTGACGCCTGTTGGCTGTGGATGACGCGGTGGTCGGTCGGTATAGATGTGCCATCTGAGGCCTTTTTGGAGTTTGAGTTTTCAATTTACATAACTGCATATAAAGCACTTGCAACTGTCTAGAACACAGTTCTGACAACGACTGACATGTATTGAAGATATTGCAAAGGCGCCGTTCGTGATCAAATATAACAAAGCGATCTGCAGGCTTGTGTATCAACTGCATTTATTTTCAAGCCTGCATTTCTCGAGGTTCTTTTATATTTTTATCCACCCCCTGTATAAGTACAGTGCTCCAAAGCAACCAGTGTGATGTTTTAAGTGTGCGACAAGCATTCTGATGGGGGTGATAAATCTAGGTAGAAAGCTGACGACGCAGTGATAAGTGATACTTTGTCCAGTGACATTAAAGTGACCACCTGTCAAAAGCCTGAATAACTACCTTTTGCACTGCAGACCTCTGTAAGACGCGCAGGAAAAGAGTCCATAAGGTTCTGAACGTACCAACAGGGATTTTGTGGGGCCATGCTGACTCCAGAGCCATGGCCAGCTGCGCTAGGTTTCTCGTTTGAGGATCCATGGCTTGAACAACCCGATTGAGGTGGTCCCACAGTTATTCGATTGGATTTAAATCGGGGGAGTCTGATGGCCAGGGGAGTACGGTAAACTCATCCTGATGATCTTCAAAAGGCCCACGTATTCTGCGTGCTATGTGACATATTGAATTGTTTGATTGGTAGATGCTATCGCGCCAAGGAAAAACCAACAGTATATGGTGGTGGATGTGGTCCCGAAGGACAGATCTATACTTAGCTTGAGTAAATGTAAAAAAAAAAAAAAAAGGCACTCCGTCTTCAGGCCACGAGTGGCCTACCGGGACCATCCGATTGCCGTGTCATCCTCAGTGGAGGATGCGGATAGGAGGGGCGTGGGGTCAATACACCGCTCTCCCGGTCGTTATGATGGCATTCTTGACTGAAGCCGCTCCTCAATTGGCATCACGAGGCTGAGTGCACCCCGAAAAATGGCAACAGCGCATGGCAGCCTGGATGGTCACCCATCCAAGTGCCGACCACGCCCGACAGCGCTTAACTTCGGTGATCTCACGGGAACCGGTGTATTCACTGCGTCAAGGCCGTTGCCTAGGTTGAGTAAATGTGGCTTCCAAAATAACGAGATCACCAAGGAAATACCACGAAAGCATTCCCAAGACCATAATATTCCTTCCTCCGGCCTGGACTCTTCCGACGATTGTTGCAAGGTGTTTGCTTTCAGACGTTTCACGCCGATGGAGCGTAAAATGTGACTCATCAGAAAAGACCACCTGTAGCCACTCAGTAGACCTCCTGTTGTGGTACTGGCGTGCAAATTCCAGCCTTCATCTCTGATGAACACCAATCAGACCAGACGCCTGCTGCGGAGACCCATACGCAGCAACGTTTGCTGAATAGTCTTTGAGGAGACATTGTTGGTAGCCTCTTGGTTGATCTGAGCGGTCAGTTGCTCAACAGTTGAACGTCTATCACACCTCCACAACCGCTGTTCATCCTCTAATTTATGGCCCGTGATGCACCAGAGTTGCCTCGGTTCCAGTTTTGGACAGCGCCGAAAGCCAATGATCATGCCCTTTTGGATGTCAGATAAATCGCTGCGTTTAGGCATTACGACAACGACTGCTCTGTTTTTCGCGCCGCCGCGACACGCTCTATATACCCTCCACTGCTAGTGCTGCCACTTGCCGTCTGTGAGTGATTACTGCATGTTGATGTCGAACGTAGGCGGTGGTCACATTGACTTGACTGGACCGCGAAGAAGACAAGAGTCATCGCGGTCAGAGCAATAAATCTTCATTTGGTCATTGGTAGCGCGTTGTTTTCAGAAACTGCGGCATTTTCCGAAATGTCTTCACAAAAGAAGACGAAGTAAACATTCCAGAATTCGCATCGAGAACAGCTGCCAACATGAGTAACGTAGAAGTAGATATCCTCGGAGTAGTGAAGCAACTTAAATCACTTAATGAAAGCACGTCTTCTGGTCCAGCCTGTATACCAGTTAGGTTCCTTTCAGAGTATGCTAATGTAATAACTCCATACTTAACAGTCATATAAAACCGTTCGCTCTACGAAAGATCCGTACCCAAACACTGAAAAGTTGCACAGGTCACACCAATATTCAAGAAAGGTAGTATGAGTAATCCACTAAATTACAGGCCCATACCATTAAAGTCGATATGCAGCAGGATTTTCGAACATATATTGTGTTCAAACATTGTGAATTCCCTCGAGCAAAACGGTCTATCGACACACAGTCAACATGGGTTTAGAAGACTTCGTTCTTGTGAAACACAACCAATTCTTTCTCATATGAAGTGTTGAGTGCTGTTGAAAAGGGTTTTCAGATTGATTCCGTATTTCTGGATTTCCGGAATGCTCTTAACACTGTACCACACAAGCCGCTTGTAGTGAAATTGCGTGCATATGGAATATCGTCTCAGTTATGTGACTGTATTCGTGATTTCCAGTCACAGAGTTCATAGTAACTGACGGAAAGTCATCGAGTAAAACAGAAGTGATTTCTGGCGTCCCCCAAGGTATTGTCATAGGCCCTTTGCTGTTCTTTATCTATATAAACGATCTGGGAGACAATCTGAGTAGCCTTCTTCGGTTGTTTGCGGAGGACGCTGTCGTTTGTCGACTAATAAAGTCATCAGAAGATCAAAATAGATTGTAAAACGATTTAGAAAAGTTATGTCAATGGTGCCAAAAGTGGCAGTTGACCCTAAATAACGAAAAGCGTGAGGTCATCCACATGAGTGCTAAAAGGAACCCGTTAAACTTCGGTTACACGATAAAGCAGTCAAATCTAAAGGCCGTAAATTCAACTAAATACCTAGGAAATTCAATTACGAACAACTTAAATTGGAAGGAACGAATAGAAAATGTTGTGGGGAGGGCTTACCAAAGACTGCGTTTTATTGGCAGGACATTTAGAAAATGTAACTGATCTACTAAAGAGACTGCCTACTCTGCGCTTTTCCGTCCTCTTTTAGAATACTGTTGTGCGGTGTGGGATCCTCACCAGATAGGACTGACTGAGTACATTGAAAAAGTTCAAAGAAGGGCAGCACGTTTTGTGTTATCGCGAAATATGGGAGAGAGTGTCACTGAAATGATACAGGTTATGGGATGGACATCATTGTAACAAAGGCGTTTTTCGTTGCGGCGGATTCTTCTCACGAAATTCTAATCACCAACTTTCGCCTTCGAATGCGAAAATATTTTGTCGACGCCGACCTACGTAGGGAGAAACGATCAACATGATAAAATAAGGGAAATCAGAGTTCGTACGGAAAGATATAAGTGTACGTTCTTTCTGCGCACTATAAGAGATTGGATTAATAGAGAATAGTGAAGGTGGTTCGATAAACCCTCTGCCGGACACTTAAATGTGATCTTCGTAGTATCCATGTAGATGTAGA
This sequence comes from Schistocerca nitens, assembly GCF_023898315.1. NCBI lineage: Eukaryota > Metazoa > Arthropoda > Insecta > Orthoptera > Acrididae > Schistocerca > Schistocerca nitens. Next base: position 852,439,901 of record NC_064617.1, read on the forward strand.
TTTTGCACTGTAAGAGGGAGGGCTGAGAAATATGTTGTGGTTTGCGAAGTTGTGAGTTGTTTTCGGATAAAGTTAAGTGTTCGGAGAAAACCAGACTGCTCACAATGGACTGCAGTGAGAGGGGTTCGTTATCTGGCGATAAGAGCTCGCTAGGGTGTCAGAAGGGTGAAGTTCGTCCCCCCAGTGCTGCGAACAGGAACGCCAAGCACAGTATCAATAGCCGCCACCGTGCATTCGCGCCTTGTGATTACAGAGTTGTGCATCACGTTGCATTAGAAGTGTTCTGGAAAGTAGAATGTCAAGGATGAGGGCACAGCGACTGGAGAGTATAGCGTTTTCTTCAGTACGTTACGATTCTTTGTCCGCCTCTTGTATTCATTTCTCTTGTGCCGACCAACTGGCAAAGAACGCAGGAAAGAATTAAATTTGCGAGATATTCATTCCGGTTGGGGATCCAATTGTTGTTGTCAGAGACACGGAGGGAAGCGAATGGAGTTGGAAATAAGAGAACGTGGAAAGCAGACAACAGGTAACTCGTTTACGACAATTCTCATGTTACTTACCTCAGTAGTACACAATCCCTTGTCGGATGGTGGAAAATAAGTATTATGACAAAACGTAGAAATTGAAACGAAATATAATCACCTTCCCTGTGACGTGTAGATAACGCAAGATCTGCGCAAGGGTGCCTGATACAGACGAATCTACCTACATGCATGGAAGGCACAATGGTACCCTGAAAAGTAGGGTCTCAAAGCCTACTGGCGAAGGGAACAAGATGCGTTTCGTAATGATCGTTGCCAGTATTGTATTCATCAACATACATGTGGCAGGAAGAAAACCTCATGCAACTGAAAGTTATTGTTTTTGAAGCGGCTTTTTTACACGCTGCAGCTGTACAGCCTCGTCGCAGAGTCAAATACATTTAGGCAAACTATTGTAAAAATGCTGGCAAGACAGAACAGCTATAGCTTACAATAATCTATTAAAACGAATTATACGTTACGTATCTCGAGTGTGAAGAGAATGCGTGGCAATATAGTTAAAAGTTCATTTTGATTGGCCTCTATTTGGTCTAGACAAGAATCTAGTGAACGATGATTAATACAACTAGTAGAATATCCAGTTGGTCTCTCCTAGGGGTCACGGTAGATAAGTCCTGGTGCTGTTTGGAGGCACGATGTTGATACTGCCGAAATAACTGACTGGATCCGAGGGTCTGCTTATATCCTCATTTGGCCGATTGATATCATCTTGGGAACTATTTGTGTGGCGTGAGGCGGAAGCATAACATAGTCTGTGTAGTGTGCGCCTTCTATGGTGTCTCACCATCGCTCTGTGTGGCCCATCTCTGGTGGCTAATCTTGTCGTATGGCGTCCTTTCTGTACATAACTGCCTGTGTCTTCTGGCGGACGCAGCACTCAAATAAAATTTAACCACTAGCGCTACCGACAGTGCCTCCATGCAAGTCATGTAATACCACTGCGACAGTCGAAGATCCATTACATTAACCACATATACGAACGGACTTCAATAAGTACTGCAACACATTTTTTTCACTGGGAAATTTCTCTTCAAAAAATGTGGAATTTGTTGGGGAACATTTTGGAGTATTCCCGCTTTAGCCCCTATAGTTTCACGAAGTATCCTAAAAAGTGGCGTCTGTTACGGAGGTGCGTTCCAGGCAGAGAGCTGTCCTTGAATTTCTTTTGGAGGAGAGCATCGTAGATATTCATAGGCGCTTGCAGTATGTCTACGGAGGCCTGGCAGTGAACAAAAGCACGGTGAATCGTTGGGCGAGGCGTCTGTTATCATCTCAACAAGGTCGCGCAACCTTTCCGATCTCCCGCGTACCGGCTGGCCATTGTTTTTTTTTAATATTTATATTTTGATTAAATTATTATCCTCTTTTGAAGATTCAGAAATCTTTTGAGAGTTTTGCACCACTTATTGGCGGGAAGAGCAAAGACTTTTCAAAAACGTAAGTACTGTATGTGATAGTTTATATGACACCTGAAATCGTTTGCAGAAGGCGTAGCGTTCTCAAGATTAAGAACAGAGTTCGCATTGCCACTTAATTTATTTGTGTCGTGATCATGTTCGATCACTACCGGATATGAGACATAGCAACTACGAACAGAGAAACCTAAGGGACAGGCAGAGCTGGAAATTTTCTTTGCTGTACTACACCACACATTAAAAGAAATTGGATTTAAATCACAAACAAGATAGATAGCAATGCGCCTTCTGCCTTAACTACGACGTTTGCCGACATGCAGTCGGTCCTTGTTAGCTGTATGATAACTGTAAAAACGCAGTTATTTCTGTTGACATTAATAGGAGATGGATAGCATAGAAATACTTTAAGTAATAAGCAGGCACTACAGCATTTGAGAGCACAATAACCAATTTAATTACCTTAGTCAGTATTGCTAACAATAGGCTCCGTACATTTCAATTTTATATCTTGCTGGCTTTTTCTTTAAATAAAGTCCTTTAACATTTTCGACATTTCATCTTAGCTGCACACATAAATTCTTACATAGCAATGCACAATAGTAATATTTTATAATAACTAATTAGCGATTGCGGACCACGCCATATACGCGTCCGCCGTCTTTAAAAAATATATCAGGACTGTGGTAACAGAAGAGGATTACAATTCTTCAGCTGTCAAAAACTAAGAAACACAAAATATCGCTATCGATACAGTTTATGAATAATTCGTATTCTGCGCCGTGGCGCGTAAGATATTCTTTGAAATATCAGGTGGTCGCTGCTCAGCGACGATCTAAGAAACTTTTACACAAATTGTATGGCTTTTATGAGCCTGCATGTTTAGATTATCGAATGTAAGTTTATTTAAGCTATCGAAACAGATACTAATATTACACCGTACACAGTTCTGAGTCCTGCAGTGATGGAACGTGCGGACACACTCATTCGAGGTTATCCATGGATCAGAATGAAAGACCTCGCCGCTCAACAGGACGTGTCTGTTGGTAGTGTTGACACACTCATCCACCAGTTGGGGCACATAAAGGTATGTGCCCACTGCATTCCTCGACGTCTAAATAAAGACCATAAAGATCAACGAATGAGCTTCTATCTACATCTATATCTACATGGATACTCCGAAAGCCACCGTACGGTGCGTGGCGGAGGGTACCCTGTATCACCACTAGTCATTCCCTTTCCTGTTCGACTCGCAAACAGAGAAAGGGGAAAACGACTTTCTATATGCCTCCTTATGCGCCCTAATTTCTTATATCTTGTCTTCGTGGTCGTTGCACGCAGTGTATGTGGGCGGCAGTAGAATCGTTCCGCAGTCGTCTTCAAATGCCGGTTCTCTAAATTTTCTCAATAGTGTTTCTCGAGAAGAACGTCGCATTCGCTCCGGGGCTCCCATTTGAGTTTTCGAAGCATTTCCGTAACACTTACATGTTGTTCGAACCTGTCGGTAACAAATCCAGCAGCCCGCCTCTAAATTGCTTCAATGCCTTTCTTCAATCCGAGCTGCTACGGATCTTGAACACTCGAGCATTACTCAAGAATAGGTCGCACCAGCGTCGTCTACGCAGTCTCCTTTACAGGTGAACCACTCTTTCCTAAAGTTCTCTCAATAAACCGAAGTAGACTATTCGCCTTCCCTATCACAATTCTCACATGCTCGTCGCATTTCATGTCGCTTTGCAACGTATATTTAAACGGCGTGACTGTGTCAAGCAGGACACTAATAACACTGTATCCGAACGTTACAGGTTTGTTCTTCCTGCCCATCCGCATTAACTTACACTTTTTTCACATTTGAGGCTAGCTGCCATTCATCACGCCGGCCGCTGTGGCCGAACGGTTCTAGGCGCTTCAGTCCAGAACCGCACTGCTGCTACGGTCGCAGATTCGAATCCTGTCTCGGGCGTGGATGTGTGTCATGTCCTTAGGTTAATTAGGTTCCAGTAGTTCTAAGTCTATGGGACTGATGACCTCAGATGTTAAGTCCCATAGTGCTTAGACCCATTTGAACCATTCATCACACCAACAGGAAATTTGGTGAAAGTCGTCTTCAATCTTCCTCCATTCACTCAACTTCGACACCTTACCGTACACCACAACATCATGAGCAAACAACAGAAGATTGCTGAACCCTGTCCGCCAAATCACATGTGCATACAGAGAACAACATCGGTCCCATTACACTTCACTGGGGCACTCCTGACGATACGCTTGTCACTGATGATCACTCACCGTCGAGGACAACTCTGAGTTGTATCGCTTAAGGAGTCGTCGAGCCGCTTACATATCTGTGAACTTATTCCGTATGCTCGTACTTTTTAATAGCCTGCAGTGGGGCACTGTGTCAAATGCCTTCGGGAAATCCAGAAATAAGCATTTGAATGTTACCCTTCATCCATAGTTCGCTGTATTTCATGTAAGAAAAGGGCAAGCTAAGTTTCACACGTGTGATGCTTTCCAAAACCATGCTGATCCGTGAATATAAGTTTCTCAGTCTCAATAGAGGTTATTGTATTCGAACTGGGTATATGTTCATGGATTCCGCAGGAAACCTGAAATCCGGTTTCGCAGGACAGAGCGGATCAGGCTGTGGAAAGGGGCCAAGGTCAATTACGGTTAGTTAAAAAAGAACACACAACTCTATTCCTCAAACAAATGCACAGTTTTCTCTTTAAAAGAACAAAGATCAATTCACGGCTGTGGGTCCAAGTAACTTCTCCAGTTGTTGTTGTGATCTTCAGTCCTGAGACTGGTTTGATGCAGCTCTCCATGCTACTCTATCCTGCGCAAGCTTCTTCATCTCCCAGTACCTACTGCAACCTACATCCTTCTGAATCTGCTTGGTGTATTCATCTCTTGGTCTCCCTCTACGATTTTTACCCTCCACGCTGCCCTCCAATACTAAATTGGTGATCCCTTGATGCCTCAGAACATGTCCTACCAACCGATCCCTTCTTCTAGTCAAGTTGTGCCACAAACTCCTCTTCTCCCCAATCCTATTCAACATCTCCTCATTCGTTATGTGATCTACCCATCTAATATTCAGCATTCTTCTGCAGCACCACATTTCGAAAGCTTCTATTCTCTTCTTGTCTAAACTATTTATCGTCCATGTTTCATTTCCATACATGGCTACACTCCATACAAATACTTTCAGAAACGACTTCCTGACACTTAAATCTATACTCGATGTTAACAAATTTCTCTTCTTCAGAAACGCTTTCCTTGCCATTGCCAGTCTACATTTTATATCCTCTCTACTTCGACCATCATCAGTTATTTTGCTCCCCAAATAGCAAAACTCCTTTACTACTTTAAGTGTCTCATTTCCTAATCTAATACCCTCAACATCACCCGACTTAATTCGATTACATTCCATTATCCTCGTTTTGCTTTTGTTGATGTTCATCTTATATCCTCCCTTCAAGACACTATCCATTCCGTTCAAATGCTCTTCCAAGTCCTTTCCTGTCTCTGACAGAATTACAATTGTAAGTAGGCTGTTTAGGTTTTTTTATTGGTAACGCCACCTCTGTATGAAAATCACTGGCTGTGCTGTGTGCAGTCTGTGGCTGCTTTGCATTGTTGTAATACTCGACATTGTAGTGTTAGGCAGCTGGCTGTGAACAGCGCGTAGCGTTGCGCAGTTGGAGGTGAGCCGCCAGCAGTGGTGGATGTGGGGAGAGAGATGGCGGAGTTTTGTAATTTGTCATGAACTGCTATATATATTATGACTATTAAGGTAAATACAGTGTTTGTTCTCTATTAATATCTTTCATTTGCTAACTATCCCTATCAGTAGTTAGTGCCTTCCATAGTTTGAATCTTTTATTTAGCTGGCAGTAGTGGCGCTTGCTGATTGCAGTAGCTTGAGTAGCGAAGATTTTTGTGAGGTAAGTGATTTGTGAAAGGTATAGTTTAATGTTAGTCAGGGCCCATTCTTTTGTAGGGATTATTGAAAGTGAGATTGCGTTGCGCTAACAAAATATTGTGTGTCAGTTTAAGCACAGTCCTGTGAAATTTGTTCAAAGGGTACGTTTCATATGTCGACCCTTAGCCGAGGATACCTCACTGGAATCTTCTGATTTATTTCTTGTAGTTTGTGTAATTAGTGTAGCTTTTGTTTATTGCCAGCGCGTAATTATAGAGAGAATTTCCACTGTAGTTGTAGTTTGTCATTGTTGTACAGTAAAACAGTTGTGGCATGCATGTAGATTTGCACAAGTATTTCGCAGCTGCGTTTGCAATTAAGTAGACATTATTTCCATTGCTATGTTATTTTATTTTGCTCTTCAAATTGTGCTTTTCTGTGTTGTCGTGTGAAATATTGTGACAATAATGGCGTGTGAAAAACGTAATACTAGGCTCCAAAGTAAACTGAGAAATGACAGTGAAAACGAAAGCAGTGTGTTAGCGCCACCGAGTAATGAATTAACTAATGATCAAAGTAGTAATTTGGTAATTGTGCATAGGGAAATGGAGCGGGCGGCAAACAATGGCGTAGACAGTGAAACAATTAGTGAGCAGGGAAGCATTATCGATCGATCGGTCAGCAACAGCTCGCGTCGGGAATCGGGAATGACAGGACACAATTTTGCAAATATTGTAGACTCAGGTTTTGCGTCCTCACCGTTTTCTCAAATGAGTCAAGACACATTTTCCGCTTGTCAAAATGTGAATGTTGCCGGTGCAAATTCACTGCCGAAAAGCACTGAGGAACATGTTTCAGACACCAGTGCATTGTTATTACAATTAATGCAACAAATGGGACAAAAGCTGGAAAAATTAGACACAATGGAACAAAATCAGAGACAAACACAGCAAAAGCTTCAAAAATTAGACACAATGGAACAACACCAGAGACAAACACAGCAACAGTTAGACGCAATGGAACAAAATCTTCACACCACGCTTGAACAAACACCTGAAGATTTAACTACTGAGTTACATAACATCGAATCGAAATGTCAAAAAGTCTGTAATGACGTAAAAACACAAATTTGTGAGCATTTTCAACCTATTTTTTCGCGGCATGAAAATGCATTACAGAATCACGAAGCAGCCATAAAAGAACTGCAAACTATTGTTCATGAAAATCATGAGACCTTGCAAGCTAAAATTGACTCAGTTGCGTCTACCGATTCGGTTACACAACTTGCAAAAACTCAGGAAAACCTAAAGGACACAGTAGAAAGACACATGGAGGAAATTAGTACATTATCAGAGAAAGTAGTTGATCTTTCAGATCAGCTAAATAATTTATCTACGAAGGTAGATGATAATCTGAATGACACAAAACCGGTAGTCTTTAATGACACAAAAAAATGGCTCTGAGCACTATGGGACTCAACTGCTGAGGTTATTAGTCCCCTAGAACTTAGAACTAGTTAAACCTAACTAACCTACGGACATCACACACATCCATGCCCGAGGCAGGATTCGAACCTGCGACCGTAGCGGTCTCGCGGATCCAGACTGCAGCGCCAGAACCGCGCGGCCACTTCGGCCGGCTTTAATGACACAGAAGAGTGCGAACAAATTAGGAAATTCAAACAAAATCAGAATCAAATAAATACGCAACACCAAAGAGAAATCCGGGAAATACAAGATCAGCTGACACAGGTAATACAAGAATTACGTATTTCAGAGGACACTCGCGCTCCAACACGGGAAGAGGGACTTAGAAATACGGAAAAGCCGCAAAATAATAACACAGGGCATTTCGGAAGTTATGAAAGAAATTGGCAAGGTGCACCGAATTTTGAAATGGAACCGCCGAAACGACGTAACAATGACCGATATGCGACTCGCCGACATGATGATTTTGACTATAAGCTGTTCATTAGTACACGTAAATTTAAAACATTTAAGAATTCTGGCAACGACATTCATCCACAAGCGTGGCTCCATCAATTCTCTCATTGTTTTCCTCCCAACTGGTCATTAGAGCACAGATTAGATTTTATGTGTGGCTACTTAGAGAATGAACCATCTGTAAGAATGCGATCAGTCATTCACGATTGCCACAGTGAAGGAGAGTTTTACCATGCCTTACTCTCAGCATATTGGTCTCAAGCTACACAAGAGTGAGTAAAACATAGCATCATGATGATGAAACACTTTGAACAATCTGACTTTTCCAGTCTTGTCAAATATTTTGAAGACATGTTGAATAAGAATCAGTATCTTTCAAACCCATACAGCCCCTCAGAACTCATCCGCATTTGCTTAATGAAATTGCCTCAACATTTAAGAAATATTATTTTAGCAGGACGTTGCAAAGACGACATTGAAGCTTTTCAGGGACTGTTACAAGAACTAGAAATTGACACTGACAATCGCGGAACGCGAAAACAGGAAAACAATCACTACAGGTCACATCCGTCACAATTCCGTGACGACAGAAATAATTACTGGACACGACAAGGCTATTTTCACAACACAAATCGTGACCAAAACAGACGCCACCCATATGACAACCACTGGCAGAGTAATAACAGTTACAGTGAAAGATCACATTTCCATAGTAATGAATGTGACAGAGATAGCCATAGAAACAGACAATATGGCAACCAGAATAATTATTACCAAGGGAGACAGAATAACTTCAGACGCAACGGTCCACCACGCAGTTACGATTCCAGGAGAAATTCTCCACCACATGACAGAGAGAAAAGAAACTATGTAAACTACCGACATAACGACAGACCTGAATTTCATCAGAACTGGCGGGATTCTAACAGAGCTGGGCCCTCTCGGCAAGGCGAATTTGTAGAAGTTAGGTCTCCTAATCCCAATAACGACGCACGCCAACAAAGAGACAGACAATGACTCGCACCGCAGGCAGCCGCTTGCGCCGGCTGGCTCAGAGAAAAATAACACAGACGCTAACCTTGAGAAAAGATTTAGTATTCCTTACCGACGTATAAAACATGACAATTGCTTTTCAGTTGAAAGTCTGCGTACTAGGAAGAGTAAAGGTTTACACCACATTTCACATGTAAAACCGTTTATTGAAAGATAATCTGCTTTTTAACTTTGTCTTCGCCATAAAACTTTTCACTTCACATTTCTAGTAAGCTTTGTCAGACTTAAGAAACTGTTAACATGCAACAATGTTTGAAGTTAAATATCCAGTCTAGAACCTAGGGAACATTTTTAAACAGAAATTACGAATGCATTGTTATTGTGAACAGACGTCACAGTGCTATTGTGTGTGTACATTCTTGCTTGTTAGTTGCACTATTACGTAACGACTATAAGGCTCACGTACTTAGAACATTTACCAGTACTGCTAATGAGATTTTAATGCAACATTTTGGTTTATTTGAAAATACATTCTGGATTTAAAGTACTTTCAGTGAGATACCAGATGACATAGTGGTTAGTTTATGCGACAACTACACGGTTTTATCACGACACTACTAATGAGTGACAATTTACAATGTTGCTTTTGCAGTGTTTCTGTTTTATGTCTGCACAGTTTTATGTATGGAAAGTAAAACATGTTTTAGTAGTAACTTCAGTGGTATAGCTGCAATGAGACAGCCTTTTCCGTAGCACAACAATACGTTACAGCACATTACTTTCTTCATCACATCAATAAGTGTAATAACTAAGATATCTATACGCAAAGCATTTCACTTTTGTTTATCATGAGGTAAGTACATTGACTTCTGCAGAACTTAGCTTTCAGAGGACGATAACTACGAGACTTCCACAGAGATTATCTTACAACATGACGCACAGTTTAGCGCTACAGTACACGTATTTGAGTAATTAATTTTGTACTTAAAATATTTATTTTTAAAGATATTTGGAGTACAATGATACAAAGGTTTTCCGTGATACATTTCATTCCATTGCTGTAATCTGTAATACCTGAGGGTATAATTACATTAATCCTCAGGGGGGTGCACGCTTACTTTGTGTATCATGTCTTTGGCAAGCACAAGGAGCCCTAGCTAATATGGTATTTGCTTATACAACTTTACACATCGGTACCATATTTCTCTAACACAGAATTACACAGCTATCTGATTATTTACCTGAGAGAGACAAACATTTATTTTACTACATCAGTGACAGATGTTTATGTTATTACACCATTGTATAACTTCACACTTACAAAATTGTATTTTGTCTGTACTTTGTGAACTGTTCATATTTTTTCGGACCCTTTGTGATATTATGAGAGCTTTGATTGATATATTTGGTATGGGATCACGATTTTTAAAGTACGTTTGAGGCAGATGACACTTTTGACATGAGCAGAGAATTTTTTTTAGGTTTTGAAATTATTGAAGGAAGCTACGACGTTTTTGAGATTTGGCTGAGGTTTTATGATGTTATGATAACGATGTGTATTACGCTGTTGCGGTATGTTTATGATCAATAAGCTGATGCTCTATGAGTTATTTGATTATGCTACGTATCTGTGATGATGAAATATTGAAGAAGTGTCGACGAATAAGGTAAGAAATAATGAGTAGTGGTTAGGGACGCTGATTTGTGAAAAAGGTTGTTGGTAACCAAGAATCGTACTTTAAGAGTTATGAAATGTGTGTAAATGCGTGAATGTATCACAATGCCGGCGAAAATTTTTGGACACTGTTATATTCATAAGATTTTGTTTCTACACATTGGTAATGCAAATTCTCGACGTGTGAAATTTTTTATATGAGACTGTCACTGTAGCGGAAACTGGTGTCGTAAATATTTCGGTAAGAAAGTTAAGTGACCACCTGCACGTAATGCGTCGTGGGCACCCAGCTGGGCGACAACCACCCGAAAAAAAAAAAAAGCCATTAGCGTGTGCCCCTTTCAGAGGTACAAGTGGAGAAAAAAAAGGGGAGGCCATTATCCTCGCTATTGACGTTCCTTTGTAGAAAGCATCGCAAAAACGACACGGTCGAACTTGAAAACATATGATTACACTGTGGAGCTCTTAATTTATGATAGTTACTGAAATGCCTAATGAAATGACGATAAATATTTTTATGTCTATATACCTGATTATGACTACTGTCTCTCTAGTTGAGAGATTTTTCTACTAACTTATGAAATGCCTCATGACTACTGAATGATGTTCTTATGCTTTACTTTGTACATTGTTGCTTATTTCATTTGATATCTGGTTTCCAGCTGTGTTGCAGCATTAGTTTTATAAAATAAACTTAGATGCATTTGCTAATGTGAACACTTTCTGTCAACAGATCTATTAAATAATTATTTTATGATCCACATTCTTCGAAAAAGGAGCTCTTGGAATGGAAAGAACAATAAGAAGGGACTGATAACAATAACTGCATATATAATTTTCTTTACAAGTACTTGGTAATTTCTTCTGTAGAATAAATTGTGATGCATCACTCTAGTGTTATGATGTGACATAGGTATTAGACATGGCCATTTTTAGTGTAATATTTTTTCTGCTTGAGCTATGTCATGTTTAGATATAAGTTTTTTTTTTATTTGCTGTTGCTGTTTGCCAGGCATAATGTTACTGAATTTGACTTTGTATTACTCTGTTAAGCCATTTTACTACTGATTTATTTTTCTTCTTTGCTGCTCATTGCCTTATATTAATTGTAATATTGCTGCTTGCTTTGCGAATTTGAATATTTTGTCATTGCTGTTTGTGTTAATTGTTTTGTGCTGCTGCATTGCCTCGTCCCTTAGTTTAGCATCTGAGCTCAGTAGATTTAAGTTAGCTTAAGAGGGGGTAGCCTATAAGAGAATGAGTTGCGATGAATTTGAAGAAATGCACTGAGAGGCTATACGAGAAAAGTACAGAAAGCAGGTATAGATAGCACTTTTTGAAATAATGAAGAACGAAGGGAGATCTCCAAGAAGTAAAGAAAGTTTTGTTTGCAAAATACTGCAGTAAAACAAACCCTGTCCTTTCCCCCTGTGTTATTCTGGTATGTGTTTGTGTACTCTTGTATATTTGTGTTTTTCCTGTCTTTATGTGTTTAGCTAATAAGAGTTATGTTGTAGAATTTTTATGATAATATGTTATTTTCTTTGTAAAGATGTTTAGACATTATTTATTCTGTTTTTTTTTTAATGCTCATATGTGAAGGTGATGTTTCAAAAGTTATTCTGATCTTTATGTATGTACTCATGTCATAATTCCTGTAGCACTGATGTATATGTTATTTCGATTCTTTTGTAAAGCCTATATTATTACAAATGTTCTCTGTATTGTTATGTTCTTTAATGATGTATTTTGTACCTTTGTAATTGTATTCTTATGTTATAAAATTGTAATTGACACCATGTCATCAAATTAAGTAACTTGTAAGTTCCATTTCACTGCACACGTTTCTGTTGGTCATAGTATATGGACAATATGTGAGAAGTAGGGACTGTTAGTGTTTGCACGTGTGTTAATGATTCAGCAAGGGACTGGATAACAGCATTGCTGGTTCTAAGGACAATTCCAAAAACTTTGTGAGTGTACAAGTGGTGGTTATGGACTTGCTCTATTATCTGCAAGACTCTTCAATGGTGATTGTGCACCTGCACAGTCACAACAGATGGCTGCTGGCCATCTCTACAAGGACTATAGTGGGTCTGCATCTTTGATGACCCACCAATACCATTATCTCTACAGGGACTACAGTGGGTCTGCATCTTTGATGACCTACCTACCAATATTCTTCAAAACTTCGACTGACTTTGCTGTGGGTTTGCTCTGTTGTGGCCCATTACCCGTCAGCATGTTAAGAGTCAGCACTGTCTTTCTGTTGGAAGGACAACACTACTTCTTCAAGACTGCATGGAAATCCACTACTTCTGTGTGCAATTTCTTTTACTAATGAGATTTTGTGAAAAAAACTGTAATTACTATTATGATGAATGATCAGAACTATCTTTATGGACTGTGAGAAAATTTTAGCTTTTGACCAACATTGTATCATTAAGTGTGTGCATTTGATTTCTTTGTTATTGTAATTACAATTATAAAAAATTTTTTCAAATCTGTATTGGCCACTGCCCAAACCAATTTGTAAAATGTGTTGTGGGGAGCGTGGGGGCTGTGTAAGTAGGCTGTTTAGGTTTTTTTATTGGTAACGCCACCTCTGTATGAAAATCTCTGGCTGTGCTGTGTGCAGTCTGTGGCTGCTTTGCATTGTTGTAATACTCGCCATTGTAGTGTTAGGCTGCTGGCTGTGAACAGCGCGTAGCATTGCGCAGTTGGAGGTGAGCCGCCAGCAGTGGTGGATGTGGGGAGAGAGATGGCGGAGTTTTGTAATTTGTCATGAACTGCTATATATATTATGACTATTAAGGTAAATACAGTGTTTGTTCTCTATTAATATCTTTCATTTGCTAACTATCCCTATCAGTAGTTAGTGCCTTCCATAGTTTGAATCTTTTATTTAGCTGGCAGTAGTGGCGCTTGCTGATTGCAGTAGCTTGAGTAGCGAAGATTTTTGTGAGGTAAGTGATTTGTGAAAGGTATAGTTTAATGTTAGTCAGGGCCCATTCTTTTGTAGGGATTATTGAAAGTCAGATTGCGTTGCGCTAACAAAATATTGTGTGTCAGTTTAAGGACAGTCTTGTGAAATTGTCAAAAAGGGTACGTTTCACAATGTCATCGGCGAGCTTCAAAGTTTTTATTTCTTCTCCATGGATTTTAATACCTACTCCGAATTTTTCTTTTGTTTCCTTTACTGCTTGCTCAATATATACATTGAATAACATCGGGGATAGGTTGCAACCCTGTGTCACTCCCTTCCCAACCACTACTTCCCTTTCATGCCCCTCAACTCTTATAACTGCAATTTGGTTTCTATACAAATTGTAAATAGCCTTTCGCTCCCTGTATTTTACCCCTGCCACCTTCAGAATTTGAAAGAAAGTTTTCCAGTCAACATTGTCAAAAGCTTTCCCTACGTCTAGAAATGCTAGAAACGTAGGTTTGCCTTTCCTTAATCTAGCTTCTAAGATAAGCCGTAGGGTCAGTATTGCCTCACGTGTTCCAATATTTCTACGGAATCCAAAATGATCTTCCCCAAGATCGGCTTCTACTAGTTTTTCCATTCGTCTGTAAAGAATTCGCGTTAGTATTTTGCAGCCATGACTTATTAAACTGATAGATCGGTAATTTTCACATCTGTCAACACCTGCTTTCTTTGGGATTGGAATTATTATATTCTTCTTGAAGTCTGAGGGTATTTCGCCTCTCTCATACATCTTGCTCACTAGATGGTAGAGTTTTGTGAGGACTGGCTCTCCCAAAGCTTTCAGTAGTTCTAATGGAATGTTGTCTACTCCCGGGGCCTTCTTTCGACTCAAATCTTTCGGTGCCGTGTCGAACTCTTCACGCAGTATCATATCTCCCATTTCATCTTCACCTACCTCCTCTTCCATTTCCATAATATTGTCCTCAAGAACATCGCCCCTGTATAGACCCTCTATATACTCCTTCCACCTTTCTGATTTCCCTTCTTTGCTTAGAACTGGGTTTCCATCTGAGCTCTTGATATTCATACAAGTGGTTCTCTTTTCTCCAAAGGTCTCTTTAATTTTCCTGTAGGCAGTATCTATCTTACCCCTAGTGAGATAAGCCTCTACATCCTTACATTTATCCTCTAGCCATCCCTGCTTAGCCATTTTGCACTTCCTGTCGATCTAATTTTTGAGACGTTTGTATTCCTTTTTGCCTGCTTCATTTACTGCAGTTTTATATTTTCTCCTTTCATCAGTTAAATTCAATATTTCTTCTGTTACCCAAGGATTTCTACTAGCCCTCGTCTTTTTACCTACTTGATTCTCTGCTGCCTTCCCTACATCATCCCTCAAAGCTACCCATTCTTCTTCTAGTGTATTTATTTCCCCCATTCCTGCCATTCGTTCCCTTACGCTCTCCCTGAAACTCTGTACAACCTCTGGTTCTTTCAGTTTATCCAGGTCCCATCTCCTTAAATTCCCACCTTTTTGCAGTTTCTTCAGTTTTAATCTACTGTTCATAACCAATAGATTGTGATCAGAGTCCACATCTGCCCCTGGAAATGTCTTACAATTTAAAACCTGGTTCCTAAATCTCTGTGTTACCATTATATAATCTATCTGAAATCTGTCAGTATCTCCAGGCTTCTTCCATGTGTACAACCTTCTTTTATGATTCTTGAACCAAGTGTTAGCTATGATTAAGTTGTGCTCTGTGCAAAATTCTACCAGGCGGCTTCCTCTTTCATTTCTTAGCCCCAATCCATATTCACCTACTACGTTTCCTTCTCTCCCTTTTCCTACTACCGAATTTCAGTCACCCATGACTATTAAATTTTCGTCTCCCTTCACTATCTGAATAATTTCTTTTATTTCATCATACATTTCTTCAATTTCTTCTTCATCTGCAGAGCTAGTTGGGATATAAACTTGTACTACTGTAGTAGGCGTGGGCTTCGTGTCTATCTTGGCCACAACAATGCGTTCACTATGCTGTTTGTAGTAGCTTACCCGCATTCCTATCTTTTTTATTCATTATTAAACCTACTCCCGCATTACCCCTATTTGACTTTGTATTTATAACTCTGTATTCGCCTGACCAAAAGTCTTGTTCCTCCTGCCACCGAACTTCACTAATTCCCACTATATCTAACTTTAACCTATCCATTTCCCTTATTAAATTTTCTAACGTACCTGCCCGATTAAGCGATCTGACATTCCACGCTCCGATCCGTAGAACGCCAGTTTTCTTAAACATTTGCAGAACACGGCTGAAGGCCGTTTCAAGAATTCAAGATAATTAAAGGAAACTTTAGAGACAGGGATTTACATATTAAGGCCACAGATCATGAAACAAACGCGGCTGACGGCCTAAATACAGAGCAACAAGAATTTTAAATGAAATGCGGCTGAAGGCCTAATCTTAAAATAGTTGTCATGAAGTTCGGCTGAAGGCCATATACTAATAACACAACAGAATATTAATACACGGCTGAAGGCCTGGGACAGCACCTGAGATCAAATAAAATGACCATCACAAACAACAACAGTGGTGCTCAGAAGTGTTCCAAGGGTCGGCCTGGGTAGGAAACTCTAACCACAGTTA
The DNA here is from genome assembly GCF_023898315.1 of Schistocerca nitens. Lineage (NCBI taxonomy): Eukaryota > Metazoa > Arthropoda > Insecta > Orthoptera > Acrididae > Schistocerca > Schistocerca nitens. Next base: position 852,455,980 of record NC_064617.1, read on the forward strand.
AGTTGAGACAGCCAGCCAATCGTAATACTGAACAATTTGGTGGCAACACGACCTAGGGACAGCTGAAGAACCAACCAACAACCTGATGAATTCCCTTCCACCCAACCCACTCGCTGCTCTATTTCAACCGACCGACTGACTACTCCAGTATGCAGACAGTGTTCATTGCTCAGTGAAAATCACAGAAGCTACACACGGTGCTACATAAACACACTTGCACGAGAACCTGAAAAATCGTAAAAGCAATCACTGTGGATCAACAAGGACGAATCAATTCGACAGACAGAGAGTTTCCACAAGCGGACAGCGACCAAATACACGTCGTCCGATGACACGACCGACTGAACGACCAACCCAGGTCGTTCCCACTCAAGTTACATGTAACGGTCGCACGAGTCTTGGCTGTCCGAAGCTGACTGCAGCTCCAACCCGACTCAACTCCACGTCCGTTCGGAACTCGGAGACACGGCGACCCGGGCATCCTGGCCCTGGCCCATCCATGCAGAGGTACCTCTTCCCCGTTGGCCACGACATCTCTGCACAAGGAAGGAACCGACCCACGTCCGGCAAGATGACCAAGTGACGAGGCCCAGAAACGGTCAAAGAACAAAAACACGTCGCCCGATGAGACGACCAATCGAACGATCGACCAACGGTCGTCCCGCTCCAATCCCCTTCCGTCGGACGGTTCATGTGTGTCGCCAGCGGTCGGCGGGCACTGGCTGTCCGCACCTCACTGACTCTCCGTCCCTGACTCACTGCTGCTGCGTGCCGACTGGACTCCAACAGACGACGACCCGGAAATACTAGCGGTCGCTCCAGAGATCGTACCGCAGTGCACTTATCGATAAGCGCTGCTGCTGCCACTCACAGGCAAGCAAACCAACAACTTGGTGACGCCAGTAAATTGAACAACAGCAAATGAGGCGACAGAACCACAAAAACGAGATGACGAGCAATAAACGACATGACCGCGAGACGCGCACGGCTCAGAACCGAAGTTAGGAACATTGATCTCTAATTTTGCGGACCGTTTTTTTTATTCTTCTTATATACTGGAGTCACCTGTGCTCTTTTCCAGTCGCTTGGGAGTTCGTGCTGGGCGAGAGATACACAATAAATGCAGGCTAGGTAAGGGCCCAATGCCGTAGAGTACTTTTTGTAAAACCGAATAAGTATTCCATCCGGGGCTCGCGATTTATTTGCTTTCAAATCTTTCAGTTGTTTCTGTACGCCAGGGATGCTTATTAGTACGTCGTCCATACGGGAGTCCGTCCGATGATCTATGCGGAGTTGCTTGCGCGTTACTAGGCTCATCGTGAGGATTTTTTTGTCGAACATCATCTCAGGCTATGAAACATTGGTTCATCACTTCCAACCGGAAATAAAAGGGCAATTCACGGAAAGGCGCACACAATCTCTTCTTCTAAGAAAAAGTTCAAAGCCGCGCTCTCAGTCGGTAAAGTCACGGCGACGGTCTTCTGGGACTCTGGAGGGTTTGTTCTGTTTGGTGTCCTCCACCATATGGCAGTGATAAACTCTCGATTGTTTGCTACGAGGTGTTCAACTTTGCTTCCGCCGTTTTCCCCCAACATTTGAGGCTTTAATGAAACAAATTGCTCACACTTGTATCATTCAAAGTATTTTCCATCGCTGGCCACTACTTTCTCCCTTCTTTCGGGCAGTGTACGAAACCCGCGTCGAAAAAATTGTTCATCTTTTGAAGCGATCCACGAATCGATCCAATTTGTGACTTCTTCATGAGATCGGAAGTGTTGGTCAGCCAGGCCATGCGCCATCTAAATAGGTGATAGTCAGAGGGAGCAATGTCTAGAGAATACGGTGGGTAGGGTAGGACTTCCCGTTTTAACGTTTCCAAGTGCGTTGTGATCTCTTTTGGAACGTGGGGGTCGAGTGTTGTCGCGCTGCAAAATCACTTTATCGTGCCTCTCGCTGTATTGCGGCCGTTTGTCTTTCAATGCTCTGCTCAAACGCACTAATTGCGTTCGATAACGAGCACCTGTGATTGTTTCACTTGGTTTTAACACTTTATAGTACAAGACGTCGAGCTGGCCCCACCAAATGCAGAGCCGTGAATATTCGGCTTGGCCGTCGACGTGGCCGAGATATCCCCATGATTTTTTGCGTTCAGGGTTATAGTAATGAACCTATTTTTCATCCCCGGTCACAATGCGATGCAGAAATTCCTTCCTGTTTTGCCTCTGAAGCATCTGTTCACAAACACACAAACGCCGTTCAACGTCTCTTGGTTTCAGCTCACACAGGACCCAGGTTTCTTCTTTCTGAATCATGCCCATAGACTTGAGACGTTTTGAAATGGCTTTCTGTGTCACTCCCAATAATCGTGCCAATTCCTCTTGAGTTTGAGGCGAGTCTTCACACAGCAATGTCTCCAATTCAGCATAACCGAAAACATTCTCTCTTTCACCACTATGCCGGTCTACGACGTTAAAATCACCGTTCTTGAAGCGTTGAAACCACTCACGACACGTTCTTTCACTAATAGCGTCCTTACCATACGTACTTGAGAGCATTCGTTGAGACTCCGCTGCTGTTTTCTTCATATTGAAACTAAACAGTAACACCTCGTGAAAATGACGAAAATTAGGTGCGTAAACTGCCATTTTCAATCAAGAACAACTTTATGATGCAGACACAAATCGAGTAATGTTTGAATGATGTTATGTTGACCGACGTCCAGGCCAACTGCCTGACGTCTGTGATCTGTTTCTTTCGAACCGCTACTTAACCGTTGTCGCCACCATCGGCAAACGGCGCAAGCAAAGTTGTACACCTTGTACTATCCTCAGGAAATTGAAGAAACGACTTAAACGTGTTCGTCGCCACAAAAATGCGAATGAACTTCTCCTTCTCAATGAAAACTCAAGGCCTCACACAAGACTGCGCATCAGAGTGGAGTACACAAGACTTCGTTGGACTGTTCTTTCTCATCCATCCTACCACCCGGATCTCGCACCGTCCGATTTCCATCTTCTTTCCCCATGAAGCATGCACTCAGCTGGACGATGGAGATGATGGGGAACTTACTGGTACAGCAAGACGTTGGCTCCAAGGTCGACCAGTGGATACTATGCGAGCATACAGGATCTCCCAGCAAGGAGGCTTAAGGGCGTAGCATTGGACGGCGATTATGTTCAAAAACTGAGTTTTGTAACAGAAAAACTGGGAATTAATATGGTGCATTGGAATCTTGAATAAAACCAACCTTCTTTCAGAAAAAAATGTTGCATTACTTTTTGAACTCCCTTCGTATAAATTTGGAAATTTGTGGTAAGGACTACGGGGCCAAACCTGCTAAGGTCATCGGTCCCTAGGCATACACACTACTTAATCTAACTTAAACTAACTTACGCTAAGGAGAACACACACACCCATGCCCGAGGGGGGACTCGAACCTCCGACGGGGGGAGCCGCGCGAACGGTGACAAGACACCGTAGACCATTCCCTTCGTATATTGGCTGCTATAGAAACAGACACGAAGCAGACCCGCAACTTTTGGAGCTAGTTAAAAAGAAATAAGAACTTCCCTATTTGTGTGTGTGTGTGTGTGTGTGTGTGTGTGAGTGAGTGCCTCTTTACCTTGCTTATTTGGAAACTACACTCCTGGAAATGGAAAAAAGAACACATTGACACCGGTGTGTCAGACCCACCATACTTGCTCCGGACACTACGAGAGGGCTGTACAAGCAATGATCACACGCACGGCACAGCGGACACACCAGGAACCGCGGTGTTGGCCGTCGAATGGCGCTAGCTGCGCAGCATTTGTGCACCGCCGCCGTCAGTGTCAGCCAGTTTGCCGTGGCATACGGAGCTCCATCGCAGTCTTTAACACTGGTAGCATGCCGCGACAGCGTGGACGTGAACCGTATGTGCAGTTGACGGACTTTGAGCGAGGGCGTATAGTGGGCATGCGGGAGGCCGGGTGGACGTACCGCCGAATTGCTCAACACGTGGGGCGTGAGGTCTCCACAGTACATCGATGTTGTCGCCAGTGGTCGGCGGAAGGTGCACGTGCCCGTCGACCTGGGACCGGACCGCAGCGACGCACGGATGCACGCCAAGACCGTAGGATCCTACGCAGTGCCGTAGGGGACCGCACCGCCACTTCCCAGCAAATTAGGGACACTGTTGCTCCTGGGGTATCGGCGAGGACCATTCGCAACCGTCTCCATGAAGCTGGGCTACGGTCCCGCACACCGTTGGGCCGTCTTCCGCTCACGCCCCAACATCGTGCAGCCCGCCTCCAGTGGTGTCGCGACAGGCGTGAATGGAGGGACGAATGGAGACGTGTCGTCTTCAGCGATGAGAGTCGCTTCTGCCTTGGTGCCAATGATGGTCGTATGCGTGTTTGGCGCCGTGCAGGTGAGCGCCACAATCAGGACTGCATACGACCGAGGCACACAGGGCCAACACCCGGCATCATGGTGTGGGGAGCGATCTCCTACACTGGCCGTGCACCACTGGTGATCGTCGAGGGGACACTGAATAGTGCACGGTACATCCAAACCGTCATCGCACCCATCGTTCTACCATTCCTAGACCGGCAAGGGAACTTGCTGTTCCAACAGGACAATGCACGTCCGCATGTATCCCGTGCCACCCAACGTGCTCTAGAAGGTGTAAGTCAACTACCCTGGCCAGCAAGATCTCCGGATCTGTCCCCCATTGAGCATGGTTGGGACTGGATGAAGCGTCGTCTCACGCGGTCTGCACGTCCAGCACGAACGCTGGTCCAACTGAGGCGCCAGGTGGAAATGGCATGGCAAGCCGTTCCACAGGACTACATCCAGCATCTCTACGATCGTCTCCATGGGAGAATAGCAGCCTGCATTGCTGCGAAAGGTGGATATACACTGTACTAGTGCCGACATTGTGCATGCTCTGTTGCCTGTGTCTATGTGCCTGTGGTTCTGTCAGTGTGATCATGTGATGTATCTGACCCCAGGAATGTGTCAATAAAGTTTCCCTTTCCTGGGAGAATGAATTCACGGTGTTCTTATTTCAATTTCCAGGAGTGTAGTTTGGTAACCTACGATACAGACACTCTTCGGCCACTGTACTTATTTAAGTGTTATAGTTAATGGCATTTTAAATTACTTAGAAATTTATGGAAAGGTAGCCCTGTAAGTTTGGAGTGGCTGTGTTGGTGTATCCAGAGGGCAAAGAAATAAAATAAAAAAACAAGAAAGGGAAAATCCACTATTTCTCGAAAGTCACGTATCACGGACGGAATCTAGGGAAACCTTTATTATTGTCACCATTTTCGGTTGTTATTAATCATCATCACCATACCACGTAATGTAAAAAATGTACTGGACAACAGGGCGGAATGCATAGAATCTAAACAGTGTACTGACTTATGTTGTCTAGTTTGAGTTTTTGACGTTATGTAGAGAAGGATACATCATGAACGTATACACACAGATACTTTAATCGAAGAACTTTTTGCATCCGATTATTGTCAGTAACAACTGAAACTGCTGACAGTAATACAGGTTTTAATATCTGACAGTCAAAGAACATGATTAGCGATAAATATCTACAAGCCGTAGTACACCAATTATTGAAAATGAATCAATCCAGGATTGATGCACCAAGTGTCCCAATGTGGGGGGCATTGAACTGTTGTTCCTGATATGAATGCATGTTTACATTCGCTGTATTGATGGTACGTTGTAAGGTGACACAAAGTGTGTGGTCGGTGCGGCTGCATACGGTTTGGGTTTATTTGGTATATGCTTGGCATGAGTGTTAATAGGTCAGCAAAATCCACAAATCCTACAGATTTGGAAATTGTTCCATCATACGAAGGATACAGCATCGTCCGATTGTAGCACTTGATTTTTGAAACAGATCCGGAAAAGCAGCTACCGGCCTCTCTATGAAGAGTTATAGCTTGAACATCAAAATTAATCGGTCAAATCAAAATATTAATTGTTAATTGTCAGAGCATCTACTCATCCCACCGAAGTGTGTTTCAATTCTACCTTTGTCACATAAAGTGAGGCATTGATAGCGCATTTGTTTGAGTAAACCGTACTGTTGCAAGTAGAGGAGGTAAAACTGCTCCGAAAGGCTGAGAGAGGGCGCTATTCGGCCATTGGGCGAAGGGACACTGCTCAGTCTTGACAGTGTGGCGCAGAGGCCCCCAAGCACAGTATGCCTCCGCTGCCTTTGGCACTACTTGGCCACTGTTTGCAATCGAAGGGGACCTTCGTCTTTGGTTTTGGCTAGAAGAGAGCCAAAGGCGGTTCTTTCGAGAGACCCCCGCTTGTCCTGGTACTTGCAGCCAGGTGGTGAGTACCTGATTAACGAAAAATTGCGAAAGACGACTCCATAAAGCCGCCAGCTTCAGGTTGTTCTCTCTCAGTTATTCAGTTACGAGGCCGTCTGCGACCCGTCTCTCCATCCACCGGCGCGTAGACATACGAGCTGTTTGCATGAAGTGAGCCGTCACGTCATTATTCTCTCTTGCGGCGTAGTATGTCATTTCTACTCGTGGTAGGCCCTTCCTGAACATACTCCTGGGGTGAACAACTGCGGCAAAGCAATGTGATACAACTAGCTATTCTCTAAATTGGATGAGGAATTCCTCCTTATGCAAGACACGTTTGGAGTTTTGTTTTAGCCAGAAATGTTTCGGAACTTTTTGAGCTATCTTCAGTGTGTTACTTTATTTCCTTTCTTACATGGATCTATTGAATGTTTATGTTGGTAGCTGTGAATCTGCTACACTATCTACAACTTGTCATGGCTTTGATGTTGTGGTGTTCGTCTCCTTTGTTTGCCGTGTGGTAACACGCTGATTTCTACCACTTTTGTCGTTTCACTAGCATTTGCTGCGATTTTTCTAACTTGCACAGTGTATTTGCCGCCATAACGTGTCTTGCATAAGTCGGAATTCGTCATCCAATTTTCTTAGCAAGCAATAAGAAGAACTGCAACATCCCAAGATCATTGGGTATTCTCTGTCGTGTGTGTGTGTGTTTGTGTGTGTGGGAAGGTGGGGGATTGGGGGAGGGGTGGGGGATCTACGCGATTGTGTGTGTGTGGGAATGGGGCGAGGAGGGATGGCTGTTGGAGGAATCCTTTGTACTGTTTCGCTAATTTAAAACACTGTACGAAGTTGCAGTAGTCCAACGGTGTGCTGTTTCCTAAACTCCACAATAAATCTCTGGTACTTGTTCTTCAGTGATATATGTATTTTATGTGTTCAGTAACGGCTGTAGGTAGGAGTTACCTGATCGCTTGCAAGATATGGTCACTAACAGTCCAATTACAGGTTACCAACCCCTCCAACATGTACGGAAAGAAATCTGCATTGCTTCTGCAAGAAATATATTATCTAATCATTTTAGTTACTTCTGCATCTTTTGCTGACTGGGTTTGTCGGCCTTATTCCGTGGATTGACTGCACATGCCGTTATCTACATTTACATCTACATCTACACTGTTAGCAGCTCATGCTTAAGCGCTTGGGAGAGAGTTCTACGAACCACTTTCAAACTACTTCTCCACTGCTCTCTAGGAGCGCGCGGTAAAAATTAAATGTTAAATCTTCCGCTACGAGCTCTGATTTCTCTTATTTTATTACGATGAACCTCTTTCGCTACTTAGGTGGGTGCCGAAAAAGTATTTTCACATTCGGAAGAGAAAGTTGCTGATTGAAATTTCATGAGAAAATCCTAGCGCAAAGAAAAAACGCCTTTCTTTTAATGATCACCACCACGTCTAGCCCGCCCGCTTGTCCGTGCGGCCTAACGCACGGCTTTCCGGGCGGGAAGGAGCGCCTGGTCACAGGCACGAATCCGCTCTGCTGATTTGTGTCGATGTCCGGTGAAGCGGCCAGTCTGTGGATGGTTTTTAGGCGGTTTTCCATCTGCCTCCGCGAATGCGGGCTGGTTCCCCTTATTCCGCCTCAGTTACACTATGTCGGCGATTGCTGCGCAAACAAGTTCTCCACGTACGCGTACACCACCATTACTCTACCACGCAAACGTAGGGGTTACACTCGTCTGGTGTGAGACGTCCCCTGGGGGGTCCACCGGGGGCCGAACCGCACAATAACCCTGGGTTCGGTGTGGGGCGGCGGAGCGGTGAAGTGGACTGCGGTAGTCGTCATGGGGTTATGGACCACTGCGGCTGCGGCGGGGACGGATCCTCTCCGTCGTTTCTAGGTCCCAGGTTAACATACAATACAATACAATACCCCATTTTGCGTATCATTTCCGTGTCACTCTCTACCCTATTAAGTGATAATACGCATTGAGTGCACGTCTTTCAACTTTTTCAATTTCCTCCGTGAATCCTATCTGTTGCGGATCCCATACCGCGCAGCAATACTCGAGAAGAGAATGGACAAGCATAGTGTAGGCTGTCTCTTCAGTGGACCTGTTGTATTTTCTAAATGTTCTTCCAGGGAATCGGAGCCTTTGCTTTGCTTTCCCCATAACATTATCTCCCGAGCGAGGTGGCGCAGTGGTTAGCACACTGGACTCGCATTCAGGAGGACGACGGTTCAATCCCGTCTCCCGCTATCCTGATTTAAGTTTTCCGTGATTTCCCTAAATCGTTTCAGGCAAATGTCGGAATGGTTCCTTTGAAAGGGCACGGCCGATTTCCTTCCCAGTCCTTCCCTAATCCGAGCTTGTGCTCCGTCTCTAATGACCTCGTTGTCGACGGGACGTTAAACACTAATCTCCTCCTCCTCCTTGACATTATCAATGTGATCGATCCAATTTATGAGGTACGGTATCAAAAGCCTTCTGGAAATTTGAAAATATGGAATGAGTTTGACATCCCCTGTCATTAGTACTCATTACTTCGTGAGAGTAAAGAGTTGGATCTGTTTCACAAGAACGATATTTTTTGAATCCGTGTGGGCTGTTGGCAAAATAAATGATTTTCTTCGAGATAACTCGTAATGTTGGAGCATACTGAAATTCGGCGTCAGTGATATGTGTCTATTATTCAGCAGATTATTTCTATTTCCTTTCTTCCATTTTGGGGTGAGTGGTGCAACTTTACAGGCTTTGGGTACGGATCTTTCAAAGACCGACCGGCTGTATTCGAGTACTAAGTATGAAGTTGTTGTATCAGCATATTCTGAAAGAAAGCTAACTAGTGTACAATCTGGACCGGAGGCCTTGCGGTTTTTAAGTGATTTAAGCTGCGTCGCTGTACCAAGGATATTTACTTCTAATTTACTATTGTTGGAAGTTGTCCTTCATTCGAATTCGTCTTCTTTGATGAAGGAATTCCGGAAATCGTGTTTAGTAACTCTGCTTTAGTGGCCCTGCCACCAGTAACACTGCCATTGTTATCGCGCTATGGAGGTACTGATTGTGTCTTGCCACTGCTGTACTTTACGTACAACCAGAATCTCTTTGTGTTTTCTGATAGATTTCGAGATAGAGTTTCGTTATGGAAATTATGAAAAGCATCTCGCGTTGAAGATCACGCTTAATTTAGAGCTTCAGTAAAACTCGCCAGTTTTTGACGATTTGCGTTCTTTTAAATTTGGTATGGTTTTATTGTTGCTCCCGCAACATTGTTCTCACCCGATTTATACAGAGTGTTACAAAATGGTACGGCCAAACTTTCAGGAAACATTCCTCACACACAAAGAAAGAAAATATGTTATGTGGACATGTGCCCAGAAACGCTTACTTTCCATGTTAGAGCTCATTTTATTACTTCTCTTCAAATCACATTAATCATGGAATGGAAACACACAGCAACAGAACGTACCAGCGTGATTTCAAACACTTTGTTACAGGAAATGTTCAAAATGTCCTCCGTTAGCGAGGATACATGCATCCACCTTCCGTCGCATGGAGTCCCTGATGCGCTGATGCAGCTCTGGAGAATGGCGTATTGTATCACAGCCGTCCACAATACGAACACGAAGAGTCTCTACATTTGGTACCGGGGTTGTGTAGACAAGAGCTTTCAAATGCCCCCATAAATGAAAGTCAAGAGGGTTGAGGTCAGGAGAGCGTGGAGGCCATGGAATTGGTCCGCCTCTACCAATCCATCGGTCACCGAATCTGTTGTTGAGAAGCGTACGAACACTTCGACTGAAATGTGCAGGAGCTCTATCGTGCATGAACCACATGTTGTGTCATACTTGTAAAGGCACATGTTCTAGCAGCACAGGTAGAGTATCCCGTATGAAATCATGGCGGTGAATCGATGAAGTACAGTACATACTGACGAAACTAAAATGAGCTCTAAAATGGAAATTAAGCGTTTCCGGACACATGTCCACATAACATCTTTTCTTTATTTGTGTGTGAGGAATGTTTCCTGAAAGTTTGGCCGTACCTTTTTCTAACACCCTGTATACCATGGGGGATCAAAAATGTTCAAATGTGTGTGAAATGTTATGGGACTTAACTGCTAAGGTCATCAGTCCCTAAGCTTACACACTACTTAAGTTATCCTAAGGACAAACCCACACACCCATGCCCAAGCGAGGACTCGAACCTCCGCCGGGACCATCCGCACAGTTCATGACTGCAGCGCCTAAGACCGCTCGGCTAATCCTGCGCGGCCATGGGGGATCAATACTATCTCTTACTAATTTATTTGACATATATATCTCAATTGCCGTTGATGCTATTTGTCTGGATTCAAACGGCATCTGTTCTACACTTATACACTGAGGCGACAAACGTCATGAGATAGTTCCTAATATCGTGTCGGACTTCCTTTTGACCGGCGTAGTGCAGCAACTCGACGTGGCGTGGACTTAACACGTCGTTTGGAAGTCCCCTGCTGAAATACTGAGCAGTGCTGCCTGTATAGCCGTCCGCAATTGCAAAAATGTTGCTGGCACATGATTTTGTGCACGAACTTACCTCATTCATCCACCCCTGCCGTATTACACATAGTCAGCACCGGGTGAACCTGAAATATACCAATAAAGTTTCAGAAGTAGTACAAGGATATTTTATGAGTATTTTGGTATAAAGACCCTGAGGTCTCTGGTGGGGTAGATAAAGAGTAATTGCATTTCGTCTGATTTCTTACTGGCATTCATCCTTGAACAGAACTGAAAATATCTGCAGAAACCAGCACGGTTTTAGGAAACAACGGTCATGCGAGACACAGCTGGCCCTCTTTGTGCATGATACACAACAGGCTCTAGATATCGGCTCCCAGGTTGATGCCATATTTCTCGACTTTCGAAAGGCGTTAGACTCAGTTCCGCACTGTCGCTTGCTACAAAAAGTGCGCGCTTATGGTCTATCCGATGACATATGAGGCCCAAAAGAATGATACAAAGATTAATACTTCTGATGCAATAAATAGAATTATCCTTCATCGTTATCCAATTGATACAAATCCTGTATGTAATCCTTGATATGTTCCTAAGTATGGAATTGTTGATAATAAATTGCACCTCAAAATGATATTTGACTTCAAGGTAAAACATATCCAATAACTAGTAATTCTTCGGTTGGATAGAAAGTTTTCTAACAGACAGGGATCAGTATGTCGTCCTGAACGGGGTGACTTCAACAGAAACAAGCGCAACTTCAGGTGTGCCCCAGGGCAGCCTAATAGGTCCTCTGCTTTTTATGATTTATATAAACGATCTGGTTGATGGTATTGACAGCGGCCTGAGACTGTTTGCCGATGATGCTGTAGTCTACAGAAAAGTAGTATCACACGAAAGTTGTGAACAAATCAATAAGGATTTGCAGAAAATAAATGCGTGGTGTAATGACTGGCAGTTATCTCTCAATATTAGTAAGTGTAGCCTACTGCGTATAACAAGGCGAACATCCCCATTAATGTATGAGTACAAAATAAATGCCCAGTCTTTGGAAGCGGTAACGTCCGTCAAGTATCTGGGTGTGACTATCCGAAATGATCTCAAATGCAATGATCAGATTACACAAGTATGCGGTTTAATGGTAGAATCCTGAAGCGATGCAGTCCTTCAACAAAGGAAATAGCTTACAATACGTTAGTTCGTCAAGTATTGGAGTATTGTTCGTCTGTGTGGGACCCTTACCAGTTGGGTCTGATTCAGGAGATTGAGAAAGTCCAAAGAAGAGCGGCAAGATTCATGGCTGGTACATTTGGCCATCGCGAGAGTGTTAGAAATCTCATAGAAAGTTTGAAGTGGGACACACTTGCAGATAGACGGCGCGCTAACAGAAGGGGCTGCCTCTAAATTCCGAAATCCGATCTTCACCGAGGACGTAGAGCATATATTATTACTACCAACTTTCAAATCGCGCAATGATCACGATTCAAAGATAAGGGAAATAAGAGCTTGTACTGAGGCGTTCAGACAGTCGTTTTTCCCTCGCGCGATCCGCGAGTGGAACACAGGGGGGGGGGGGGGGGGAGAGAAATATGATTTTGGCGCGAATTGTGCCCTCCACCACACGCCGCTTGGTGGCTATCGGTGCATGTATGTAGGTTTAGATATTGCTAGCATCAGTGGTATGCTTGTGTTTCTTTTGGAAACAAATGTATTCTACCAATGGTGCTTGCTGTTGACAACAATAATGCCCATTCTCCTCTTTGCCCTCAGGCTTCCAGTCAATACTGTGCATTTGTTTTTCTGGAAGTGTTAACTCTAGGTCAATTCTCAGTTTAGTAATTACAGAAGCACATGTCACAGAAGAAGCAATACTTTGTAACAGACAGTAATTACAAGTAGACTCACAAGAGCCAAAAATGAGCTTTCATTTGACCAAAAGATAAACATTTGCTTGAAACAATGTGTGTTAACACATACGGGACTTACATCATGCCAACCACAGAAATTGATGTGTTGTATGTTCTTTCCTCATCGACGCGCAAATCTGGAGTTTCCATGAAGTAATTAAAGCTCAGTGAGATGCCACAGGTCGTGGCAAAGATGTATACAATGTGGCCACTGTGGCTTCTGATGTTGAATTAACGAAATGTTAATACATTGGAAATAATGTAGCACATTTATTAGGTCTACAACTTTGCTTCCGCCGTTTTGCAATAGACGGCAGTAGCGGCAAGTGGGGTTCAAGTGGTTGGTCATAGGTGTAATACAATAAGCTTAGGCATCTGTAAACATAATACCATAAAAATATTAGTCAATTTGTGATTGCATCATAAGGTTATTCTCGATTAAGTAGGTCAACTTACGTACCCATTTCTCGCCATTTGAGGGAAGTTTTAATTTTCTACTTTAACATGAAGAAATCTGCGGCTGTGGCTCTTAAAACGCTGGGTAAGACCAATGGTGAGGGAACTGTTAGTGGAAGAACGTGCAGAAAATGTTTTCAACGCTTTAAGAACGGTGATTTTGATATCGAAGACCAGCATGGCGGGGTAAGACAGAATGTTTTCGTAGCTACTGAAACAGACGAAGACAGCCACAGGACATCATTATCGAAAGTAATTGATGCGTTCGAGCCCAGCACTAAGACGTAAACGGCGACAGACACGTGAAGGTAATTTTGCAGAATGTCAGTGCTCGTCCCCATGTCGCAGAACCTCTAAAAAAAAAAAAAAACATGGAAAGCGCAGATCCGACGCAGTGTATCATACGGAATACGAATCGATTAATCAAGGCGTCTTCTCTGCCGGCGAACAAACAGAGAAACCTCGGCTGTATGGATTACCCAATATCCATAAGAACAACGTTCCACTAAGACCGATTGTTAGCGCTCCTGGCTCACCGACGTATAAACTGGCAAAACACTTGGCCTCTCTGCTCCAGCCACACGTGGGGAGACCGACACATACATAAAGGACCCAGGACGTATCATTGAGAAGATGAACAAACTGAAACTTGCACCAAACGACATACTGGTCAGCTTTGATATTGTTTCTTTGTTTACGAAAGTGCCACTCAGTGATGCTTTGGAACAGATCGGTTCCATTTTTCCGCAAGACATCACAAAGTTCTTACATGCGTGTCTCACCACGAGCTATTTCACGTGGAATGGCAATTTCTACGAACAGCTGGAAGGCGTCGCCATGGGTAGTCCTCTTAGTCCAGTGGTGGCCAACTTCTTCGTGGAACAATTCGAAGCACAGGCACTGAACTTGGCGACTTGCATACCTATGGTGTGGTATAGGTACGTCGATGATACTTTCGTTGCGTGGAGCCATGGTGAAGAACAGCTCGGTGACTTCCTAATACACTTGAACAGCCTCCATGTCAACATAAAATTTACCATGGAAGTAGAAAAGGACAAAAAACTGCCATTTCTATATTTGCTGGTCACAAGGAATGGCGAAAGCCTGGTACACAGCGTGTATCGAAAACCGACACACACGGACCGATACCTGCACAAAGTATCAAACCACCACCCGAGCCAGAAAAGAGGTATGATTAATACGCTCGTAACGCGAGCAGGACGAATGTGTGAGCCGCAGTACCTCAGGCGCGAATGGAAGGTGTTCTGAGGAGCAATGGGGACTCCACAAATTAGAAGTATAACAGAGCCAAACACTAGGCGAAGTAAGAAATCAGAAAAAGAAATGTCGGGTATGGCCTTTTTGCCATACATTCCCAGAGTGACGGACAGAATCGGCCGTATATTGCGCAAACATGGCGTAAAGACGATTTTCAAACTGACAAGGAAGATCAAAGAGTGTCTTAGAACGGCAAAGGAGAAAAGGGATGCACTTGCAATGTCGGGAATATACCGTATACCATGCATATGCGGAAAAGTTTATGTCGGAATGACTGGACGATCAATCAACACCAGGATCAAAGAAAATAAGCGACATTTGCAGGTTGGAGCAGGTGGAGAAATCGGTCGTGGCAGAGCACGCACTGAGTGAGACCGACCACGTAATAAAATTCGCCGACACGAAGTTCTGGCTGTAGAGAAGCAGTATCAAACGCGCTTGTTCAGAGAAGCTGTAGAAATACAAAAACACGCGAACAGCTTCAACAGGAAAGAGGAAAGCCTTAAGGTAAATGGATCCTGGCTTCCCGTACTGCAGCGAACGACCGTCGCAGGTAGCAAGAGGAGAACCGCACCGGAAATGACCGCGAAGAAGCCCTCGGACGTTGGCGCGCCAGGTACATATAGTCTGCTGCCGCGAGCTCGGCTCCAGTTCACCACCGGCAATTGAGCGTGAAGCTTTGACAATTCCAGCCACTCGTGCTGGCGAAACGACAGTAAAATCATTAGATGAACGTCGGCCGAAAATCCCGAGACAGAAGCCAATAGGCAGTTTGTCAATAAGTGGCCACGAAAGCCTTAACAATTTTGTATACATGGAAACGTTGAAATGAGACGTCCTATCCCTCCCGCAGTATTCTCCATACGTTACTCTCTCTCTGACTACCACCTTTTTCGATCAGTGGCATACAGTCTGGCCGACCAGCACTTCCGATAATACACTCCTGGAAATTGAAATAAGAACACCGTGAATTCATTGTCCCAGGAAGGGGAAACTTTATTGACACATTCCTGGGGTCAGATACATCACACTGACAGAACCACAGGCACATAGACACAGGCAACAGAGCATGCACAATGTCGGCACTAGTACAGTGTATATCCACCTTTCGCAGCAATGCAGGCTGCTATTCTCCCATGGAGACGATCGTAGAGATGCTGGATGTAGTCCTGTGGAACGGCTTGCCATGCCATTTCCACCTGGCGCCTCAGTTGGACCAGCGTTCGTGCTGGACGTGCAGACCGCGTGAGACGACGCTTCATCCAGTCCCAAACATGCTCAATGGGGGACAGATCCGGAGATCTTGCTGGCCAGGGTAGTTGACTTACACCTTCTAGACCACGTTGAGTGGCACGGGATACATGCGGACGTGCATTGTCCTGTTGGAACAGCAAGTTCCCTTGCCGGTCTAGGAATGGTAGAACGATGGGTTCGATGACGGTTTGGATGTACCGTGCACTATTCAGTGTCCCCTCGACGATCACCAGTGGTGTACGACCAGTGTAGGAGATCGCTCCCCACACCATGATGCCGGGTGTTGGCCCTGTGTGCCTCGGTCGTATGCAGTCCTGATTGTGGCGCTCACCTGCACGGCGCCAAACACGCATACGACCATCATTGGCACCAAGGCAGAAGCGACTCTCATCGCTGAAGACGACACGTCTCCATTCGTCCCTCCATTCACGCCTGTCGCGACACCACTGGAGGCGGGCTGCACGATGTTGGGGCGTGAGCGGAAGACGGCCTAACGGTGTGCGGGACCGTAGCCCAGCTTCATGGAGACGGTTGCGAATGGTCCTCGCCGATACCCCAGGAGCAACAATGTCCCTAATTTGCTGGGAAGTGGCGGTGCGGTCCCCTACGGCACTGCGTAGGATCCTACGGTCTTGGCGTGCATCCGTGCGTCGCTGCGGTTCGGTCCCAGGTCGACGGGCACGTGCACCTTCCGCCGACCACTGGCGACAACATCGATGTACTGTGGAGACCTCACGCCCCACGTGTTGAGCAATTCGGCGGTACGTCCACCCGGCCTCCCGCATGCCCACTATACGCCCTCGCTCAAAGTCCGTCAACTGCACATACGGTTCACGTCCACGCTGTCGCGGCATGCTACCAGTGTTAAAGACTGCGATGGAGCTCCGTATGCCACGGCAAACTGGCTGACACTGACGGCGGCGGTGCACAAATGCTGCGCAGCTAGCGCCATTCGACGGCCAACACCGCGGTTCCTGGTGTGTCCGCTGTGCCGTGCGTGTGATCATTGCTTGTACAGCCCTCTCGCAGTGTCCGGAGCAAGTATGGTGGGTCTGACACACCGGTGTCAATGTGTTCTTTTTTCCATTTCCCGGAGTGTATGAACAAGTGCAAAACTGAATCGACTCATGGATCCCCACAAAAGACGCCCAGTTCTTCCGCCACGGGATCGTATGCTATCCGAAAGATGGGAGAATGTAGTGGTCAGTGATGGGCAATACTATGAATCATAATATTTTTTTAAGTTTTTCGCAATGAAGCCCCGAATTTCGAGAAAAAACGGCGGGAGCAAAATTGTAGACCTAGTACAGATCGACATTGTAAAGTGTGCATACTGTTTCTGTTGTGTTGGCAGAAGAGCCAACACCGTGTTAGTAGAGGAGGCCGAAATGCACGCGTTTTAGCTGACGCAGGCTGGCGTGAGGAGGGAAGGATTATACTGACGTGAGGTCTGGAACATGACAAGGAATTAGAATTCAGAAAGCGGACGTAGCTAGTTTGATACTTAACTTTTTTCCATTAATGATGAACGTCGCTCTTGGCGGTACATGAGTCACAATATTATCTGTTCAGAAGACATAGTAACTGAATATGGCGCCTTGATAGGTTGTAGCAAATGACGTAGCTGAAGGCTATGCTAAACTGTCGTCTCTGCAAATGAGAGCGTAAGTAGTCAGTGAACCATCGCTAGCAAAGTCGGCTGTACAACTGGGCCGAGTCCTAGGGAGTCTCTCTAGACTAGACCTGCCGTGTGGCGACGCTCGCTCTGAAATCACTGATAGTGGCGACACGCGGGTCCGACGTATACTAACGGACCGCGGCCGATTTAAAGGCTACCCCCTAGCAAGTGTGGTGTCTGGCGGTGACACCACAGTTTCCTTCCTCCCTGTTTTAATCACTTCTTTGAAAGTTCACATTTGCAATACTCAAATGCACCATTGACATGCTTCATAGCAGATTAAAACGAATTCACTGTAATTGACAATGTAATGGATTAATTAGGTAACTAACATCTGTTTCGTCTCCAGCAACTTATGAGTTGCAGCGTGTCGACTGTATTCGATCAAAAAGAACACGAGAGTGGAAGTGAGTTGCAAGAGAGTCAGCCGCAGGCAGGCAAGAATGTTACGCATTGAGAAGCAAAACACGGCTGACAGGCAATGCGAAACAGAGCCAGGTGGATGCAGTGTAGCAACAGCTGACGCCACAATATGCCCAGCGGAAGGGCGGAAGCCTTCCCTCACGCGCCATCACAGAAGTGTTTACAACATGCGTTAAGCCCTAAGTGAACATAGTCTAGACTAGAGTGTACTAAAATATTCACATCTCAGTATCACAGCCTACACCTCGAGCCAGTGACACCCGGAGCAACATCCTGCAGTGCAGTACAGCGCCTGCCATTCGACCAAAGAACAGGGCAGCCTGTAGTGAGACATGAAAGCAGCTGCCGAAGGAGCAGAGATCCAAACGCTCGCTGGAGGGGGGTCGCGGCTGCATCCACGGTACTGTCAGCTGCACTGCCACGCTGCCATCACAGCCGCAGCAGGAGACGTCGCTGACAGCAGCATTCCAGTGACACCACGCTCGGCCTAGCTCTTTGCACTGTCAGTAATGCCGGATGTCTGTTGCTTCACATGAGAAGCAACTGGACACTTCCATCAACCTGTCCCTGATGTACACTACTGGCCATTAAAATTGCTACACCACGAAGATGACGTGTTATAGACGCGAAATTTAACCGACATGAAGAAGATGCTGTCATATGCAAATGATTAGCTTTCCAGAGCATACAGACGAGGTTGGCGCCGGTGTCGACAGCTACAACGTGCTGACATGAGGAAAGTTTCCAACCGATTTCTCATACACAAACAGCAGTTGACCGGCATTGCCTGGTGAAACGTTGTTGTGATGCCTCGTGTAAGGAGGAGAAATGCGTACCATCACGTTTCCGACTGTGATAAAGGTCGGATTGTAGCCTATCGCGATTGCGGTTCATTGTATCGCGACATTGCTGCTCGCGTTGGTCGACATCCAACGACTGTTAGGAAAATATGGAATCGGTGTGTTCAGGATGGTAATACGGAACGCCGTGCTGGATCCCAGCGGCCTCGTATCACTAGCAGCCGAGATGACAGGCATCTTATCCGCATTGCTGTAACGGATCGTGCAGCCACGTCTCGATCCCTGAGTCAACAGATGGGGACGTTTGCAAGAAAACAGCCATCTGCACGAACAGTTCGACGACGTTCGCAGCAGCCTGGACTATCAGATCGGAGACCATGACTGAGGTTACCCTTGACGCTGCATCATAGACAGGAGCACCTGCGATGGTGTACTTAACGACGAACCTGGGTGCACGAATGGCAAAACGTCATTTTTTCGGATGAATCCAGATTCTCTTTACAGTAGCATGATGGTCGCATCCGTGTTTGGCGACGCGGTGACCGCACATTGGAAGCGTGTATTCGTCATCGTCATACTGGCGTATCACCCGGCGTGATGGTATGGGGAGCCATTGGTTACGCGTCTCGGTCACCTCATGTTCGCATTGACGGCACTTTGAACAGTGGACGTTACGTTTCAGATGTGTTACGACCCGTGGCTCTACCCTTCATTCTATCCCTGCGAAAGCCTTCATTTCAGCAGCATAATGCACGACCACATGTTGCAGGTCCTGTACGGGCCTTTCTGGATACAGAAAATGTTCGACTACTGCCCCGGCCAGCACATTCTCCAGATCTCTCACCAACTGAAAACGTCTGATCAATGGTGGCCGAGCCGGCCGAAGTGGCCCTGCGGTTAAAGGCGCTGCAGTCTGGAACCGCAAGACCGCTACGGTCGCAGGTTCGAATCCTGCCTCGGGCATGGATGTTTGTGATATCTTTAGGTTAGTTAGGTGTAACTAGTTCTAAGTTCTAGGGGACTAATGACCTCAGCAGTTGAGTCCCATAGTGCTCAGGGCCATTTGAACCAAGCCAATGGTGGCCGAGCAACTGGCTCGTCACAATACACCAGTCACTACTCTTGATGAACTGTGGTATCGTGTTGAAGTTGCATGGGCAACTGTACCTGTACACGCCATCCATGCTCTGTTTGACTCAATGCCCAGGCGTATCAAGGCCGTTATTACGGCCAGAGGTGGTTGTTCTGGGTACTGATTTCTCAGGATCTATGCACCCAAATTGCGTGATAATGTAATCACATGTCAGTTCTAGTATAATATATTTGTCCAATGAATACCTGTTTATCATCTGCATTTCTTCTTGGTGTAGCAATTTTAATGGCCAGTAGTGTATTATGTCCGAGGGATGGGATAAAGAAGTTAATTAAACAAATCTACTGTCGTCATGACCTCTCATTTTAGTCTGCATAGGTGACACTCAAAGGGTCATCTAAAAGAGTTATTGAACTGTACTGATAATGATTTAGTATGATACGGGCTATCAAACTTCCTTTCTAATGATCGCCGGCCGGTGTGGCCTTGCGGTTCTAGGCGCTACAGTCTGGATCCGAGCGAACGCTACGGTCGCAGGTTCGAATCCTGCCTCGGGCATGGATGTGTGTGCTGTCCTTAAGTTAGTTAGGTTTAATTAGTTCTAAGTTCTAGGCGACTGATGACCTCAGAAGTTAAGTCGCATAGTGCTCAGAGCCATTTGAACCATTTTTTCTAATGATCGTAATTTTTATATCACAATTACAAATTTTCAAAGAATTGCACTGACAATTATTTCCTTTTTTTTTAAATGTAGCTATTGCATGGAAACTTTTACCATATTGGCGACTTGTCCCAATAACGTTATAGTAAAAATATTTTTAAAAAGACTTAGGTGCTATTTTCAAAGCATTTATGGTTTGTAGGGTTCCTTTGTCTGTAGTTCTACCATTAGTGAAATACATTGGACTTTCTCTGTTTTGCTGGTCATGGCTGGACCTTCCTTACCATCACCTACCCGGTAATTCCCGCGCATCGTCACTTTGCCTTGAAAGAAGTCCATGTCGATGTACTGGCTGCTATGTCTTGTTTAGTGTTTTGCTCACCTTTCATAGACTGTCCAGAGAATCATGACACTAAAATGTGATGGAGAGAGTGCGGAGTGATCGCCGGCATAAACGAGCCAGACATATACAGTGAGGTGCCAAAAGTCATGGGACAGCGATGTGCACATGTACAGATGGCGATAGCATCGCGTACACAAGATACAAAAGGGAAGTGTATTGGTGGAGCTGTCACTTGTACTCTGGTGATTCATGTGGCAAAGTTTCCGGCGTGATTATGGCCACACGATAGGAATTAAGACACTTTGAACGTGGAATAGTAGTTGGATCTAGATGCATCGGACATTCCATTTCGCAAATAGTTAGACAGTTCAGCATTCCTAGATCGTGTGAAGAGTGTGCAGAGAGTGCCAAATACCAGACATTGCCTCTCGCCACGGACAACACAGTGGCCGACGGCCTTTACTTAACAACCGAGAGCAGCGGCGTTTTCATAGAGTTGTCAGCGCTAACAGACAAGCGACACTGCGTGAAATAACCGCAGAAATCAATGCGGAACGTATGAAAAACGGCTTCATAAGATGAACATCAACAAAAGCAAAACGAGGATAATGGAATGTAGTCGAATTAAATCGGGTGATGCTGAGGGAATTAGATTAGGAAGTGAGACACTTAAAGTAGTAACGGAGTTTTGCTATTTGGGGAGCAAAATAACTGATGATGGTCGAAGCAGAGAGGATATAAAATGTAGACTGGCAATGGCAAGGAAAGCGTTTCTGAAGAAGAGAAATTTGTTAACATCGAGTATAGATTTAAGTGTCAGGAAGTCGTTTCTGAAAGTATTTGTATGGAGTGTAGCCATGTATGGAAGTGAAACATGGACGATAAATAGTTTAGACAAGAAGAGAATAGAAGCTTTCGAAATGTGGTGCTACAGAAGAATGCTGAAGATTAGATGGGTAGATCACATAACTAATGAGGAAGTACTGAATAGGATTGGGGAGAAGAGAAGTTTGTGGCACAACTTGACCAGAAGACGGGATCGGTTGGTAGGACATGTTCTGAGGCATCAAGGGATCACCAATTTAGTATTGGAGGGCAGCGTGGAGGGTAAAAATCGTAGAGGGAGACCAAGAGATGAATACACTAAGCAGATTCAGAAGGATGTAGGTTGCAGTAGGTACTGGGAGATGAAGAAGTTTGCACAGGGTAGAGTAGCATGGTGAGCTGCATCAAACCAGTCTCAGGACTGAAGACCACAACAACAACAACAGGACAGTGTGGCGAAATTTTGTGTTAATGGGCTATGGCCTCAGATGACCGACGTCAGTGCCTTTGCGAATATCACGGCATCGCTTGCAGCGCATCTCCTGGGCTCGTGACCATATCAGTTGGACCGTAGAAGACTGGAAACCGTGGCCTGGTTAGATGAGTCCAAATGTCAGTTGGTAAGAACTGATGGTAGGGTTAGCGCGTGGCGCAGACCCCTCAAGCCACAGTTACGCGTGACTGGTTTGACGAACATTCTGAAAAATTCGAACAAATGATTTGGCCACGCAGATCGCCCGATAGGAATTCAGTGAACGTTTATGGAACATAATCGAGAGGCCAGTTCGTGCACAAAACCCTGCACCGGCAATTATGGACGGCTGTGGAGGCAGCGTGGTTCAGTATTTCTGTATGGAACTTTCAACCACTTCTTGTGTCTATGCCACGTCTAGTTGCTGCATTGCCCTGGGCGTAAGGCGGTCCGACACGATATTGGGAATTATCCAATGACTTTTGTCACCTCAGTGTATGCATTTGCTCTGTGATGCGGAAGGTCGGTGTCCAACATTCCAGTAACGCTGGTGGGTCAGTGACAGACGGGAACCAGCCACGAGTGAGGTAAAGCTTTCTTTCACTCTCCTGGAGTCATGTTCTATACTTAAATGCGTTTGTAGAAATTGACCTTGGTTACTGAAAGGGCTAAGGGGTTATGTTCGAGTCGTGCACGTATGGAAGCAGTCAACTTATAACAGTTTATAGGGATATCATTACAGTTGTACCTTGGTTATGATATTTACTGACAAGCATCTGTACTTCGATAAACCCGAAGCATCTTAATTTTTGGCGCTGAGAAATGTTCCCTATTCTTCACATTTTCTTAGTAAAATTCTGCGGAATTGTTTCAATATTAGGTGTATTGAAATAATGCATTTCACTACAATCATTGATTGGAGCCCTTCCTCTTTTACCAGACATACAGTGGATTTCAGAGTGGGTCAGACTGATGAATCAATCCCATTATTTTATCGGTAATAATTAGGGTACATCTATCGCCCTGCTGCCCTTTGTATAAACTTGACACTCAGCGCACGAGAAATGGACGAACTGAACCTTTACTGAATGAAAATTTTAACAAATGATCTTTGATAAATGAAAAGGGAAGAAAGAAAACTGCGTGTAAACACCGTCGGTTCTGAACGACCGCTCGGAGCGTCTAATTTCTCCATAATTTGATGACTCTTTTACCTCCAGATCATCTTTCACACTATTATGTTATATTGATTATCTTTTGCAGGAGTAGGTTTAAATGGTAAATCAGTTCTCATATTAACTAATTAATTATGTTTTATTTCGGAATGGCCGGCCGCTGTGGCCGAGTAGTTCTAGGCGCTTCAGTTCGGAACCGCGCTGCTGCTACGGTCGCAGGTTCGAATCCTGCCTCGGGCATGGATGTGTGTGGTGTCCTTAGGTTAGTTAGGTTTAAGTAGTTCTAAGTCTAGGGGACTGATGACATGACCTCAGACGTTAAGTCCCATAGTACTTAGAACCATTTTTATTTCGGAATGGCACAACTCACCACACAAAACAACCTATTAACACCAATAGTTAATAGTCAAATTGACCATGGTTCCGTTAACACATGAATAATAGAATCACTGTTAAAATACTGAACCAGTGACAGTTCCTTTAAGTGTGACTGGGGGAGAGAAGAGGAAAACACAAGTCGGGCAAAACTTTTAAGAACATAATATATATCCATAGGTTACAGAGAGAAAACAACAGTCTCTATGTTAGAATTACTGCGAAAAGATCCGCTGCAGGGAACGAGGAAAATGAGAGGAATTCGAAATTACAAAGACACACATGAATATCTGGTAGCCATTATGCCTTCAGAGTTTATTCTGCATTTCCGTCTGATTTCCAATTGAAAGCTACGTACACATTATGCACTCCTAAAAAAAATGCGATTGGTTAAAGCGTGGTAGGTGAAAGTTATCTCAAGGAAGCCCGGTATTGTCACACGAACGGCCAACAAAGGCTGAACACAAGGATTAACATTGCAAAATTAAATAAATAATGAGAAAGAAAGTGCTAATACCTTCACGTTAAGAACAAATGCACGATCCAGTCACATTAATGTGACCGCCGCCTATTGCGACATAAACGTGCAAACCTCACTCACAGACGGTAGGTGGCAGCTCTAACAGTGGAAAAATGGTTCAAATGGCTCTGAGCACTATGGGACTCAACTGCTGAGGTCATAAGTCCCCTAGAACTTAGAACTAGTTAAACCTAACTAACCTAAGGACAACACACACATCCATGCCCGAGGCAGGATTCGAGCCTGGGACCGTAGCGGTCGCGCGGTTCCAGACTGGAGCGCCAGAACCGCTCGGCCACCAGCGGCCGGCTCTAACAGTGGAGGATTGTTGTTGTTGTGGTCTTCAGTCCTGAGACTGGTTTGATGCAGCTCTCCATGCTACTCTATCCTGTGCAAGCTTCTTCATCTCCCAGTACCTATTGCAGCCTACATCCTTCTGAATCTGCTTAGTGTATTCTTCTCTTGGGCTCCCTCTACGATTTTTACCTTCCGCGCTGCCCTCCAATACTAAATTGGTGATCCCTCGATGTCTCAGAACATGTCCTACCAACCGATCCCTTCTTCTGGTCAAGTTGTGCCACAAACTCCTCTTCTCCCTGATTCTATTCAATACCTCCTCATTCGTTATGTGATCTACCCATCTAATCTTCAGCATTCTTCTGTAGCACCACATTTCGAAAGTTTCTATTCTCTTCTTGTCTAAACTATTTATCGTCCATGTTTCACTTCCATACATGGCTACACTCCATACAAATACTTTCAGAAACGACTTTCTGACACTTAAATCTATACTCGATGTTAACAAATTTTTCTTCTTCAGAAACGCTTTCCTTGCTATTGCCAGTCTACATTTTATATCCTCTCTACTTCGATCATCATCAGTTGTTTTGCACCCCAAATAGCAAAACTCCTTTACTACTTTAAGTGTCTCATTTCCTAATCTAATTCCCTCACCATCACCCGACTTAATTCGACTATATTCCATTATCCTCGTTTTGCTTTTGTTGATGTTCATCTTATATCCTCCTTTCAAGACACTGTCCATTCCGTTCAACTGCTCTTCTATGCTGTCTCTGACAGAATTACAATGTCATCGGCGAACCTCAAAGTTTTTATTTCTTCTCCATGGATTTTAATACCTACTCCGAATTTTTCGTTTGTTTCCTTTACTGCTTGCTCAATATACAGATTGAATAACACAGGGGAGAGGCTACAACCCTGTCTCACTCCCTTCCCAACCACTGCTTCCCTTTGATGTTCCTCGACTCTTATAATTGCCATCTGGTTTCTGTACAAATCGTAAATAGCCTTTCGCTCCCTGTATTTTAGCCCTGCCACCTTCAGAATTTGAAAGAGAGTATTCCAGTCAACATTGTCAAAAGCTTTCTCTACGTCTACAAATCCTAGAAGCGTAGGTTTGCCTTTCCTTAATCTTTCTTCTAAGATAAGTCGTAAGGTCAGTATTGCCTCACGTGTTCCAACATTTCTACGGAATCCAAACTGATCTTCCTCGAGGTCGGCTTCTATCAGATTTTCCATTCGTCTGTAAAGAATTCGCATTAGTATTTTGCAGCCATGACTTATTAAACTGATAGATCGGTAATTTTCACATCTGTCAACACCTGCTTTCTTTGGGATTGGAATTATTATATTCTTCTTGAAGTCTGAGGGTATTTCGCCTGTCTTATACATCTTGCTCACCAGATGGTAGAGTTTTGTCAGGACTGGCTCTCCCAAGGCTGTCAGTAGTTCTAACGGAATGTTGTCTACGAAGGCAGGAATATGCCGCAGCTGGACCTCCAGTAGGTGGCGACAGGTGGCCTTTTCAGATTAATCACGTTTTACGCTCCATCGCACAGATGGCCGTTGGTGTGTACTACTTGAAACGTCTCAATGCAGATGCCCTGCAACCCTCATCGGAAGGGTACCGCCCAGAGGAGGGTCTGAGGAATGTTTTCGTCGTATTCCGTGGGTAGTCTAGTTATTCTTGAAGGCACAGTGGATCAACACAAATATGGATCTATTCTTGGGGACCATGTCCACCCCTACTTGCAATTTGATTCTCGTCGAGAATACAGAGAAGTTGCAGCATTAGAAAATTGTAGCGAAATGCAGGAAGATCTGCAGCGGATAGGCACTTGGTGCAGCGAGTGGCAACTGTCCCTTAACATAGACAAATGTAATGTATTGCGAATACATAGAAAGAAGGATCCTTTATTGTATGATTATATGATAGCGGAGCAAACACTGGTAGCAGTTACTTCTGTAAAATATCTGGGAGTATGCGTGCGGAACGATTTGAAGTGGAATGATCATATAAAATTAATTGTTGGTAAGGCGGGTACCAGGTTGAGATTCATTGGGAGAGTGCTTAGAAAATGTAGTCCATCAACAAAGGAGGTGGCTTACAAAACACTCGTTCGACCTATACTTGAGTATTGCTCATCAGTGTGTGATCCGTACCAGATCGGGTTGACGGAGGAAATAGAGAAGATCCAAAGAAGAGCGGCGCGTATCGTCACATGGTTATTTGGTAACCGTGATAGCGTTACGGAGATGTTTAGCAAACTCAAGTGGCAGACTCTCCAAGAGAGGCGCTCTGCATCGCGGTGTAGCTTGCTCGCCAGGTTTCGAGAGGGTGCGTTTCTGGATGAGGTATCGAATATATTGCTTCCCCCTACTTATACCTCCCGAGGAGATCACGAATGTAAAATTAGAGAGATTAGAGCGCGCACGGAGGCTTTCAGACAGTCGTTCTTCCCGCGAACCATACGCGAGTGGAACAGGAAAGGGAGGTAATGACAGTGGCACGTAAAGTGCCCTCCGCCACACACCGTTGGGTGGCTAGCGGAGTATAAATGTAGATGTAGATGTAGATGTAGAGAGATGGCATCTACCAGGAGAACTATGCAATGTTTCACACATCTCGCAGAGTACATGCGTTGTTCGGAGAGCACCATGATGAGTTAATAGTACTTCTTTAACCACCAAACTCCACGGATTGAAACGCAGTCGAGAATCTGTAGGACCACCTCGATCTGACTGTTCGAGCCATGGATCCCGAGAAACATAGAGAAACTTGCCATGGCGCTAGAGTCGGCATAAATCCACATCCCTGTCGTATGTTCCTCATCTTCATTGACTCTCTTTCGGCGCGTCTTGCAGCGGTCTGCGCTGCAAAAGGCGGTTATTCATGCTTTTGGCAGGTGATCACATTGATGTGACAGGACAGTGTATATCACATGGGACCCCTAAAATCATCTTTCCTAGAAAGAAGCGTAGAGACCGACCAGGATATCCTGCACGACTCCTCCTCCCCCACTCCCATCCCTCCGCCCTCCCCACCCCGACTAAAACTCGCCTCCATTTGCCGTTAGGAAAAGCGCCTCACTTCCTTGCCACAAGAGAGGGCTGCATCGACTCGACCAGCCAATCGCTAGGAATAGAAATATCGCGTAAGCGTACTGTTCTTCGCATGCTTTCTTTTTCGAGAGGTAGATCGAACCGCGGAAGCGTATAGTTCGCTACAGGTTATTTCTACCAAACATCTTTGGAGCTCAAAGTAAGAGAAAAAGGCGTGAATTGGAAGGTTGGTGCTGTTACTTTACAGCAAAAGAAACTCCACCTGACTCTACAGGACATTCAGAAAATACGTTGCCATGCTTTCGACTCAATCGAACAAAACTCGAATGTAATTTCAGAACGGCTATGGGGAAAACAGTTCTGGTTTCAAATAAAGAATGAATTAAAACAACATATACCTTCGTAGTCTTCTCCAAAGCGTTACCATTTGTTTCCAATAAGTTTAAAAATGAGAGCAACGAGATCGTGCCGTAATTAGTCACGGAATATATAAAAAATTAAAGTGGCCAAATTAAATGTTACATTTTGCTTTCTTGTTAACAATGAATATACATTGAAGGGCCAAAGAAACTGGTATAGGCATGCGTCTTCAAATACAGAGATATGTAAACAGGCAGAATATGGCGTTGTGGTCGGCAACGCATATAGAAGACAACAAGTGTCTGGCGCAGTTGTTAGGTCGGTTATTACCGCTGCAGTGACAGGTTATCAACAGTGACAGGTTTAAGTGAGTTCGAACGTGGTGTTACAATCAGCGCACGAGCGATGGAACATAGCATCTCCGAGGTAGCGATGAAGTGGGGATTTTCCCGTACGACCATTTCAAGAGTGTACCGTGAATATCAGATATCTGGTAAAACATCAAATCTTCGACATCGCTGCGGCCGGAAAAAGATCCTGCAAGAACGAGACCAACGACTACTGAAGGGAATCGTTCAACGTGACAGAAGTGCAATCCTTCTGCAAATTGCTGCAGATCTCAGTGTTAGGCCATCAACGAAAGCCAGCGTGCGAACCATTCAACGAAACATCATCGATATGGGCTTCCGGAGCTGAAGACCCACTTGTGTACCCTTGATGGTTGCATGATACAAAGCTTTACGCCTAGCCTGGGCCCGTCAACACCGACATTGGACTGTTGATGACTGGAAACATGTTGTCTGTTCGCACGAGTCTCGTTCAAATTGTATCGAGCAGATGGACATGTACGGGTATGGAGACAACCTCATTAACCCATGGGCCCTGCATGTCAGCATGGGACTGTTGAAGTTGGTGGAGGCTCTGTTGTAAGACGCCGTGGTCTCCTGACCTTAATTGCTTACATATTCCGCCCTCACAAACATATTCCGCACATCAAGACGCTTCATTCGAACCCAAACTACATAAGATATAGTCAATGTTGTATGAGTTCATGTAAACGATATGCAAATAACTAATAAATCGCAATTACTCACTATGGTTGAAATACTCGAGGCTGGCGTACACACACACACATTCTAGACACGACGGTCACAAAAGCTTTTAGTTCGGGAGAGGCAAACACCGCACGCCAGGACGCCGGTCCCTTCAGAGGTTTTCACAGGGAGCTATCTACGTCGGCCGGCGGCCGCCCGTCGAGCGGACAGCGTTTGCCCGAGTGAAAGGAGGTACGACCCCGTGTTCAGCTTAAAAGCAAATTCCGTTACATTGTGTGGGAGCGCCCAGCCTACGCATTCTTTACAAAAATAGCACACAGTTTCAGAGATTTTCACAGGGAGACAGCAAACGTCAAACGCCAATGCTACAGATTTCCGGATTGGTCGCCTTAAACGAAACGTCATTCTCCCGTTTTAGAAGAGAAATGCTGATTGGCAGACGATATTCCTTACACCTTGAGCTGAAGGAGTAATGGAAGACACCAAAAGATATACCCCTTCACGTCTGGCGTGGAGAGGGCCGTTCCATTGTCGCTCTTGGAGCGAGAACACATAACGAGAGCTTGCGCGCTCGTACGTGTACTCAAAGAGCAAGGAACAAGTCTCTCCTCAGTACTTCACTGGGAGAGCACCTCTGTCGAGAGTGAATCGAAGTGCGACTCTATATTGAGTCCTTGCAATTAAGCATTGTTCACTGTGTTAGCCGCCACACTTATTGTGCGGTGTGAACGGACAGAGTTATAGTTAAAAACCTGCGAACGAATTTTTGAGTGGCATCATGGTGGACTGGTTATCTGACCGGTGTACCACGCTAATAGTTAGACCAGGGGCGAATAGGAGTCCTTGACTTCATCAGGGCGTAGAGAGAGTTTGATTGGCGAAGGTCAATCCAGATAGAACGAGAGTTATCTTATTTTTCTGCAGCGAGCGGCGCAGACAGCAGTCATCGAAGCTTACGGTATTGTGCACTACAGCTCTTGTGAGCCCCATATTTGCTCCACAACAGTACACTTCACTGCATCACACACACGACAGCCTCTACTGTACCTAGCAACATTCTAATAGATAATTATTCAAGTTGAGTAGGCGCAGCTCTCAGCCATTCTGCCAAGTCAATAACAATCTTAAACTTTGTATAGAAATTTCAATAGCGAATCCTATCCTTGAGAGGTAACTTCACATTTCGAAAAGAACCAGGATATAACTAGTTCAATTCATAACTAAAAGTGCCATTGCGATTTCTCAGAATTTTTACAAAATAAATAATAATTTTCGTTAGTTTCATGTTTTTCTTACACTAACTAGCACTACTCCAGTACCCAAGTATTCCACTAGTTACGTAAGAAATTTTGTGAATTTTTGTGTCATTTCCTTACAGCGGACGACTCCAGAAGATATTTATTGCTGAAAGTTTTTCAGGCATTTCTCGTTAGAACCTTAGGAGCGTCTGTTTGACTTCTGTAGTAGTGTGGGGGTGGAAATTGCATCTTGCAGGAGCCACAGGACAAAGAGTACATCACAGATTAATCCGTTGCACAGAACGACAGAATAGCACCCACACGCTGACAGAAAATGGCGACCCTGCCAGGATAGGTAAAATAGGGAAGCTACCAGGATAGGAAAGTGTCAGGATAGTTAGGTACGGCGGGTCGCTGCAGTAGCACTTTGAAGAACTTCCTTTCATGTATTAAATAATTATTTGCAAAGATTGTGATCCGAATAGATACAGGTGATGAAGAAAGCAGAATTGTAGGGGAAAGGGCGTGTGTTATTGTGTTGGAAAATTTTGGCATTTTTTTTACGATTTTTGTGTAGCTGTTAGGGCATAGGATTTTCAGGTGATAGGCAAGTCACGACGTTGCTGTTGGTTCAACCAACTGGTAAGTGGTCGTACAGTTTTGTAGATAGGGTTGTGGTGTGTTGAAAGAATTTCCATGTTAAAGAGAGCACAAGCCAAAAGGTTACATGAGAGACAGCAAGTAGACAAGGTGGGGGAGAATCAAAAATGGTTCAAATGGCTCTGAGCACTATGGGACTTAACATCTATGGTCATCAAAAAAATGGTTCAAATGGCTCTGAGCACTATGGGACTTAACATCTATGGTCATCAGTCCCCTAGAACTTAGAACTACTTAAACCTAACTAACTTAAGGACATCACACAACACCTAGTCATCACGAGGCAGAGAAAATCCCTGACCCCGCCGGGAATCGAACCCAGGAACCCAGGCGTGGGAATCGAGAACGCTACCGCACGACCACGAGCTGCGGACTATGGTCATCAGTCCCCTAGAACTTAAAACTACTTAAACCTAATGAACCTAAGGACATCACACAACACCCAGTCATCACGAAGCAGAGAAAATCCCTGAACCCGACGGGAATCGAACCCGGGAACCCGGGCGGTGGAAGCGAGAACGCTACCGCACGACCACGAGCTGAGGACTGGAGGAGAATCAACCAGATAGACAGCAAGTAAACGAGCTTATTGAGAATAGGACTGAAGTTGAACCTGAGAATAGGACAGACGGTGAAGCAGAGAATAGGACAGTCAGGGAGCTGCAGAATCAGCAGGTTCAGTTAGACTGGGATAAAATTGAGACAGATCAGACAGATAGGAATCGAAGGGACGAGAACATTGAATTTCCAGAATATGAAATTCCAGGTAGGGCACATTCTGAGCTAGAAATAGACAGCCCACGTAGGAAATGGCAAATATTAGAAGCGAAACGAGCACAGGAAACGCGTTTGTTTGCCGCATATTCAGGGACATACGCGTCAATACAGTCAATGAACCGGCAGTTAGCTAACGTTCAAAGAGAAGTAGACAATGAGGAAGAGGGGGAACATTTAGAATACGTCGAACCTATCGTACACATTCTACATATGCCCCAACAACAGACAGAATTTTGCGGAGTTACGAGCGCCACGAAAAGGTTCTGTAACAGACGCAACTGTACCTGCAAACACAAGACATACACAACAGTGAGGGCAGAATGCGGAGTTGCTCGCGTCACGTAATGGTTCAATGACAAATGCAACTAGTCCTCAACACAGACAGCACGGGTTATTGCAGTTATCAAACTTAGAAACGCCACAGCATAGCCCAGTAAACGACGTAACTGACCGAGTAGAAAACAATAGATCGAGAATACATAGTTCAGCAGAAGGTAGTGTTACAGGACAGGATGCGATCATGGAGATGTTACAAAAAATGAACGCTTGTATCTCGAAACAGAATACACAGATAACAAAACAGTATCAGGAATTGAAACAGGATAATCAGGCTATTAAGACACAAATCCAACGGGATAATCAGGCTATTAAGACACAGATCCAACAGGTTAAAATCCAGATGGAAGAAGGGATCGCCAGAATTGATAGATCACTCAGATAAACAAAGATGCGAAAGAATCTAGAGAAAGAATTCAGGTACTAACACAAGGTCAGCAGCAATTACGCACTGACGTGGACAAGGTCCAATTGGACATCGTAAACGTTGACAAAAAGGTGGAACGTTTTACGAAAAAAGCCACTCGAACAGCAATACAAATTTCGGAAGAACAAGCAATTCAAAGCAAGGTCGCAAAGATTGCACTGAAAAAAATATGATCAGCGGATCAATAAAATAGAACTTAAAAACAAAGATCAATTTGAAAAGCTTCGTACAGAGTTGATACAAACTATCGAAGAAAAGATCGAGACCGATTACACCTGTAGCGAAACAACTGACACGTCAAGCATTAATGCAGTACACGAACACGCGCCGTCTAAGAAAGTTCAAGTAGAACCAAGGCTAGACGTAACAGAAACAGAAAACCCCGATTAAACTAATATATTACATGCCACAGGACCAGGCACAGTATCTATAAAAACGCAACACATACATTCAGCTGATACCAATCGAAAGACAGGCAACTGAACCAGTAAATCCAACGACACAACGTAATAGCAGCACAGGTACTATACCGCGGACGACGAGAGTAGAAACACACGAACAACACTTTTGTTCACCAATGATACGATATGACGCGGATATGAGTCAGGAAATATATCATAGGCAGGCAGGCAGTAGATTACCAGAGAACAAACACGACGACACAAGCAGTGGCAGATTATTTGAGTCCATGAATCAGCCACAAACCGGATTTATGAGCAAAATGGTTCAAATGGTTCTGAGCACTATGGGACTCAACTTCTGAGGTCATTAGTCCCCTAGAACTTAGAACTAATTAAACCTAACTAACCTAAGGACAACACACACGTCCATGCCCGAGGCAGGATTCGAACCTGCGACCGTAGCGGTCTCGTGGTTCCAGACTGCAGCGCCTAGAACCGCACGGCCACTTCGGCCGGCTATTTATGAGCAGTTATGATAAAGACCACTTCGTTACAATTAGAAAATTTCAACATTTCAAGGAAGAAGGCGGTAGCTTGCATGCACGCACATTCATAGATCAGTTTCAAGTAGGCTTACCAGACCACTGGAGCGTAGCTCACAAACTTGACTTCATTTGTGCACACATGTCAAGGACAGTAGCAGAGGTGATGCAAAAGATCGCGGCTACCTGTACGTCTTACCTACAGTTCAGAACAGCATTTCTCGAAAGATATTGGTCCAAGGAGGCGCAAAACAAAATTAAATACGAGTTACTTCAGATGACACCATATGAAAACTCAGGAGAGAAAAGCGTGGTAAAATTTTTTGACACAATGGACAAAAAGAATCAATGACTAGACAAACCATACAGTAACGGAGAGCTGATACGTCTATGCAGAATGAAATTACCGGTAAAGTATCAACAGGCGACAGTAGGAAAAAATGAAAATACCGAAGAATTCAAAGAGGTTTTAAGGGAACTTGAATTTATGTTTAAACAAGACGAGGTGAAAGAAAAAAGAAAGGAAAGGTGACAGCAAAAGGAGAGGACTAGGAACGAATATTCCAATAATAATAATAATCGTAAAGCCAACACCATTAATTTTAGGGAATTTAACAGACAAGACAGTGGCACAGTGGAGACAATTGGCATCGAAACGATAACCAGAATAACTGGTACCGAAATAGGAACGGTAATGGACACTCATACAGTGGCGGATATGGGTTTAGGAATCAAAATGCCAACGGTCTAGGGTACTTTGAAAGAGGTCACGATGTTAGAAACAGCAACTGGCGAGACCAGGGCGCAAATAATTACCGAGGAAATTATAGTCCACAGAGACAAGAACGACACAGCAAAGGGAAACCAGAAGTAGAAATAAGGCCACCAAATACTGAAAAACGTAAAGATTGACGGGGAAATCCGGAAGAGGTTAGGCAAACTGACGTTCATTAATTAAAACAATCAAAAAAGGACATTCATGTTTTGGAAGTAGCTAGATCAAAATTAAAAAAAACTGAAAATAGCCAAAATTTCCGTTAAAGAGTCAGCACCAGATACACTTGAATTACGCTACATAGCCTGGGAAAACAGCATAGAATGGGAAAATTCTGAAAGCGAGGATGATCTGCCACCACTTCCGTGTATTAAAGAATTAAGCGACGAAGAATTGTTAACCGGACTAAGCAATATATTTGACGAGAAGCAAGTAAATGAACGCGATAAAACTGAGCAGAGTATCCTAGATAAAAACAAAACACAGACGCCACGAACACAAAAGACGTATAATGTATACAACATGGGTGACTATGAGTAGACAGAGTACATTCGGGAATGTTTGGAAATCAAGGAAAAGCAGAGACAGGAGCTCGAAAACAGAGGAAAAGAGGTAGATAGGTCGCAAACGGTTTTGCTCACGGAGTTAACACCAAAGCAAACACAAACACAAAGGGAAGGTACAATTATCCACAGGTTAAGCTATGAATCTATAGCAGAGGATTTGATGCAAGAAAAGGAAATCGTAACACCCACAATTGTACAACCCAGATTAAAGATAAACAATGGTGAAATCACGACACAAGCAATCATAGATAGTGGGAGTCAAGTGGCGGCTACATCAGAAAGCCTATTTGAAAGGTGCAATAGAAAGAAATACTATCGATTTTAAGGACAAAAAGGATAAGAGTTTTTGGAGCCTTAGGAAAAAATGCAACAGAGGTGAAATACGAAACACGTCTTTCATTCAATTGCCAAGGTTACGAATTTGAAAACAATTTAAAATTGTACCACAACTTACGGCTGATATGATAATCGGTGTAGATTTCATTAATGAGCGTAAGGTTCACATTTGCATACCACAAGGCTTCGTAACAATAGATGATGTAATACTATATTTTATTCAAACTTTGAACGATGAAAAGGAGTAGGGAAAAGTAAAGCAACTGCATTTAAGTCAAGAAGGGAATGAAATAGAGGAGGAGAGGCACCATAGATAAAAGTGTGAGGAAAACCTTGAACCACTCCCACCAGAAATACTAAAAGAAATTCATCAAGAGATTAGTAAGACGGTAGAGGAAATAAATGATATTTCCCTCCACGATAAAAAAAATTTAAAAGGCATATAGTGATCACATGTGGAGGTATTTGCACCAAAGACAGGTAGCATTAAAGATTTTCAATACAAATTTGAGGTCAAAGATCACGAACCCTTTTGTATTCCACCTTACTCCATACCATATACACTCCTGGAAATTGAAATAAGAACACCGTGAATTCATTGTCCCAGGAAGGGGAAACTTTATTGACACATTCCTGGGGTCAGATACATCACATAATCACACTGACAGAACCACAGGCACATAGACACAGGCAACAGAGCATGCACAATGTCGGCACTAGTACAGTGTATATCCACCTTTCGCAGCAATGCAGGCTGCTATTCTCCCATGGAGACGATCGTAGAGATGCTGGATGTAGTCCTGTGGAACGGCTTGCCATGCCATTTCCACCTGGCGCCTCAGTTGGACCAGCGTTCGTGCTGGACGTGCAGACCGCGTGAGACGACGCTTCATCCAGTCCCAAACATGCTCAATGGGGGACAGATCCGGAGATCTTGCTGGCCAGGGTAGTTGACTTACACCTTCTAGAGCACGTTGGGTGGCACGGGATACATGCGGACGTGCATTGTCCTGTTGGAACAGCAAGTTCCCTTGCTGGTCTAGGAATGGTAGAACGATGGGTTCGATGACGGTTTGGATGTACCGTGCACTATTCAGTGTCCCCTCGACGATCACCAGTGGTGTACGGCCAGTGTAGGAGATCGCTCCCCACACCATGATGCCGGGTGTTGGCCCTGTGTGCCTCGGTCGTATGCAGTCCTGATTGTGGCGCTCACCTGCACGGCGCCAAACACGCATACGACCATCATTGGCACCAAGGCAGAAGCGACTCTCATCGCTGAAGACGACACGTCTCCATTCGTCCCTCCATTCACGCCTGTCGCGACACCACGGGAGGCGGGCTGCACGATGTTGGGGCGTGAGCGGAAGACGGCCTAACGGTGTGCGGGACCGTAGCCCAGCTTCATGGAGACGGTTGCGAATGGTCCTCGCCGATACCCCAGGAGCAACAGTGTCCCTAATTTGCTGGGAAGTGGCGGTGCGGTCCCCTACGGCACTGCGTAGGATCCTACGGTCTTGTCGTGCATCCGTGCGTCGCTGCGGTCCGGTCCCAGGTCGACGGGCACGTGCACCTTCCGCCGACCACTGGCGACAACATCGATGTACTGTGGAGACCTCACGCCCCACGTGTTGAGCAATTCGGCGGTACGTCCACCCGGCCTCCCGCATGCCCACTATACGCCATCGCTCAAAGTCCGTCAACTGCACATACGGTTCACGTCCACGCTGTCGCGGCATGCTACCAGTGTTAAAGACTGCGATGGAGCTCCGTATGCCACGGCAAACTGGCTGACACTGACGGCGGCGGTGCACAAATGCTGCGCAGCTAGCGCCATTCGACGGCCAACACCGCGGTTCCTGGTGTGTCCGCTGTGCCGTGCGTGTGATCATTGCTTGTACAGCCCTCTCGCAGTGTCCGGAGCAAGTATGGTGGGTCTGACACACCGGTGTCAATGTGTTCTTTTTTCCATTTCCAGGAGTGTAGTTATCGAGAGCAAGTATTTCTTGAAATCAGAAAAATGTTGGATGATGACACAATTGAATCTGCCAAGTCACCATATTATTCACCCTTACACGTTGTAAATAAGAAGGATGGGAGCATACGTTTGGTACTCAATTCAAGACAAATAAATACAATTATAATTTCGGAAGCACATAGACCAGAGAAATTGGAAGAGTTGATTCAGAAGTTTCATGGAGTACAGATTTTTTCTTCCATCGATTTGCGTTCAAGTTTTTAGCAAATAGAATTGGAGCCTTCATGTCGGAAATACACAGACTTTATTGTCTTTGGTCGTTGCTACCAATTCAAACGTTTACCGTTTGGCCTCAAAATTTCGTCAGCTGCCTTTATTCGCGGTCTGAATTCTATACTGAGTCTGGACATACTTCAGAAAATTACTTGCTACGTGGACGACGTTCTTGTGGCGGAGGCAACTTGGCAGAACATAATTATATACTGGATAATTTCCTACAAATTATGAAAAAACGTGGGGTCACCGTCAACATTACTAAATCGCGTTTAGGAAAATCAGAAATTAAATTTTTAGGACATAACATATCTGCAAAAGAAAAGGTATAACGCCAGACAACAAGAAGATAGACGCTATTCGTAATATTCTTACTCACTAAGAACATTGCATATTAAGTTGGAAAAACTTTCAGAATTCTATGTGAAATACAACCCCACAAGAGCTTTTGTTTTTTAGAATTGTTTTACGAGGGTCGTTCAATAAGTAATGCTCTACATTTTTTAAAAAAGCCATTAATATACATAGACAAATGTCCTTGTTGGTGCTTCACATTTGACGTTTGTTCTGAGAGACGGTGAAGTTTCGAACCGTTCTGGCACATGCCAGAGCCGTAGTACAGCGTCAAAATGGCGTCTACATACGACTCACGCTACAAACAGCGTGCTGTTACAGAATTCTTGTGTGCAGAAAAAGAAACCGTGGTGAGCTTCCATAAACGTTTGTGTACAGTGTATATCGATGCTGCAGTCGATAGGAGTGCAGTTGGGAGACGGGTAAAGAAAGTTACAGCCTCAGGAAATGCAGAAACAGAGCTCCATGATCAGCCACGCTCGGGACGTCCTGTCACAGCCACTGCTCCGGACATGCTGAATCATGCGGGTGCCATTATTCTTGCCAACCGGCGCATCACAACTCGGCAATTGGCTCTGCAGCTGTCGGTCAGCATTGGAAGGGCGTCTGCAATGATAGAGACTCTCGGATATTCAGAGAGGTGCTCACGATGGGTTCCACGAATGTTCACAGCGGACCACAAGATTCAAAGAAAGGCCATTCCATCTGAATTGCTGGAGCATTTTTAGACCGAGAGAGAAGCCTTTCTGTTACGGATCGTTACGTGGGACGAAAGCTGGGTGCACCACTTTGCGCCGGAAACAAAAGGGTAGTCCATGGAGTGACATTATCTTCATTCACCACGAAAGAAAAAATTCAAGACAACCCCCTCTGCCGGAAAAGTCATGGTGACAGTCTTCTGGGATTGTGATGGCATAATTCTCGTGGATGTGATGCCAATAGGGTCAAACAACAATTCAGAGGCATACATGAAGACTCTGAATAAACTCAAGAACCGTTTCCGACGTGTTCAATCGGACAAGAATCCAGCAGAAATCTTGCTGCAACACGATAATGCACGCCCACACACAAATCTGAGGACCCGGGAACACATCGCCAAATTAGGATGGACATCATTGCCTCATTCACCCTGCAGTCCAGGCCTGGCACCATCGGACTTCCATGTCTTTGGGCCGCTTAAAGATTCTCTATGGGGTACACACTTTCAAGATGACGAATGAGTCTGTCATGCAGTGACAACATGGATTCGCCTACAGGACAAGAACTTTTACCAGCAGGGAATACTTGCTCTTCCACAACTTTGGCGTACGGCCATAGAACGAGATGGAGACTACGCAGAAAAATAAGACACGGACAAGACATGTTAATGTAT
Organism: Schistocerca nitens; assembly: GCF_023898315.1. Classification (NCBI taxonomy): domain Eukaryota; kingdom Metazoa; phylum Arthropoda; class Insecta; order Orthoptera; family Acrididae; genus Schistocerca; species Schistocerca nitens. The sequence continues at coordinate 852,494,882 of NC_064617.1, forward strand.
ATTGTCACCAAATTCTGACTTTGACAATGTATACACTATTGGCCATTAAAATTGCTACACCACGAAGATGACGTGCTACAGACGCGAAATTTAACCGACAGGAAGAAGATGCTGTGATATGCAAATGATTAGCTTTTCAGAGCATTCACACAAGCTTGGGGCCGGTGGCGACACCTACAACGTGCTGACATGAGGAAAGTTTCCAACCGATTTCTCATACACAAACAGCAGTTGACCAGCATTGCCAGGTGAAACGTTGTTGTGATGCCGCGTATAAGGAGGAGAAATGCGTACCATCACGTTTACGACTTTGATAAAGGTCGGATTGTAGCCTATCGCGATTGCGGTTTATCGTATCGCGACATTGCTGCTTGCGTTGGTCGATATCCAATGTTAGCAGAATATGGAATCGGTGGGTTCAGGAGGGTAATACGGAACGCCATGCTGGATCCCAACGGCCTCGTATCACTAGCAGTCGAGATGACAGGCATCTTATCCGCTTGGCTGTAACGGATCGTGCAGCCACGTCTCGATCCCTGAGTCAACAGATGGGGACGTTTGCAAGACAACAACCGTCTGCACGAACAGTTCGACGACGTTTGCAGCAGCATGGACTATCAACTCGGAGACTATGACTGCGGTAACCCTTGAAGCTGTGCCGGCCGGAGTGGCCGAGCTGTTCTAGGCGCTACAGTCTGGAACCGCGCGACCGCTGCTGTCGCAGGTTCGAATCCTGCCTCGGGCATGGTTGTGTGTGCTGTCCTTAGGTTAGTTAGGTTTAAGTAGTTCTAAGTTCTAGGGGACTGATGACCTCAGAAGTTAAGTCCCATAGTGCTCAGAGCCATTTTTTTTTAACCTTGACACTGCATCACAGACAGGAGCACCTGCGATGGTGTACTCAACGACGAACCTGGGTGCACGAATGGCAAAACGTCATTTTTTCGGATGAATCCAGGTTCTGTTTACAGCATCATGATGGTCGCATCCGTATTTGGCGACATAGCGGCGAACGCACATTGGAAGCGTGTATTCGTCATCGTCATACTGGCGTATCACCCGGCGTGATGGTATGGGGTGCCACTGATTACACGTCTCGGTCACCTCTTGTTCTCACTGACGGCACTTTGAACAGTGGACGTTACATTTCAGATGTGTTCCGACCCGTACCTCTACCCTTCATTCGATTCCTGCGAAACCCTACATTTTAGCAGGATAATGCACGACCGCATGTTGCAGGTCCTGTACGGGCCTTTCTGGATACAGAAAATGTTCGACTGCTGCCCTAGCCAGCATATTCTCTAGATCTCTCACCAACTGAAAACTTCCGGTCAATGGTGGCCGAGCAACTGGCTCTTCACAATACACCAGTCACTACTGTTGTTGAACTGTGACAGCTGTACCTGTACACGCCATCCAAGCTCTGTCTGACTCAATGCCCGGGCTTATCAAGGCCGATATTACGGCCAGAGGTGGTTGTTCTGGGTACTGATTTCTCAGGATCTATGCACCCAAATTGCGCGAAAATGTAATCACATGTGAGTTCTAGTATAATATATATGTCCAATGAATACCCGTTTATCATCTGCATTTATTCTTGGTGTAGCTATTTTAATGGCCAGTAGTGTATGTAATGAAAAAAAAGTTGGGGCGTTACTTAGTGAACGACCATCGTACAATTGTATTAATTTCTGTGGAGGATGTTCTGGTACGTTCCTGACTTACTGAGACGCCCCTCCCCTCCTGCCACTCCCCCTGCCGGCAGACGCGGTGTTCCTGTGGGAGCGGCAGCGCAGCGACAGGTGGCGGCAGCGGCTCGCTACTTGTTGCGGACGGGCGGCTGGAGTCGGCCGGCTGCTGGAGGCGCGGGCTGGAGGGTGCTGGTGACCCAGTTGTGATCGATCGCCGGCCCGGCGGGCGCGGCGCGGCCCGGCCGCTCCTCCCCTCGCCATTCCGCCCACGCACTCACTACCACCACCGCCACCACCACCACCACCACCACCAGCGCTCTGCCTAGCGCCCACGTGCCACAGTCCGGAGCAGTAAACAACTCGCGACCCGCTCGACGGAAAAAAGCCGGCGGCCAAAATAATTTCCTCCCCCTTTCCTCTTCCTTCCCCTCACCTCCCTCTCTCCCTCACTCCCTGTCTTCCGCTGCTCTGCGACCAGCCTCCGCCGTGGCCTACTTTGCGCGAGAATCTGCCACCCCAGCAGCTATCCATCAGAGAAGAAAGCTTTCCATTCATCCCTACAAGAGGTGCGGCGTTTATTTCGATTCGTCAACCGGGATGAATTGTTGCCTCGTGTCGTGCCATTCTTCTCACCCGTATTCCTCGTTACTTCACAACGATTCTTATCTCGATCCATTAAATTTCGGGAGTACAGCCGCCTAAACTCTATCTCTTCTTCTCTTAATATTTCGGTCGCTTATCTTTCTGAGGCGGCCGGAGTGGCCGTGCGGTTCTAGGCGCTACAGTCTGGAACCGAGCGACCGCTACGGTCGCAGGTTCGAATCCTGCCTCGGGCATGGATGTGTGTGATGTCCTTAAGTTAGTTAGCTTTAATTAGTTCTAAGGGGCGACTGATGACCTCAGAAGTTAAGTCGCATAGTACTCAGAGCATTTGAACCATTTCTTATCTTTCTGATATCTTTAGAGTGATTGACCGAGCCGTGCGGTAGCGTTCTCGCATCCCACGCCCGGGTTCCCGGGTTAGATTCCCGGCGGGGTCAGGGATTTTCTCTGCCTCGTGATGACTGGGTGTTGTGTGCTGTCCTTAGGTTAGTTAGGTTTAAGTAGTTCTAAGTTCTAGGGGACTGATGACCATAGATGTCAAGTCCCATAGTGCTCAGAGCCATTTTGATTGACAGAGCGAGGTGGCGCAGTGGCTAGAACACTGGACTCGCATTCGGGAGGATGACGGTTCAATCCCGCATCCGGCCATCCTGATTTAGGTTATCCGTGATTTACCTAAAACGCTCCAGGCAAATGCCGGGATGGTTCCTTTGAAAGGGCACGACCGACTTCATTCTCCGTCCTTCCCTAATCCGATGAGACCGATGACCTCGCTGTCTGGTCTCCTCCTCCAAACAACCCAACCCTTTGCCGGCCGAAGTGGCCGTGCGGTTAAAGGCGCTTCAGTCTGGAACCGCAGGTCCGCTACGGTCGCAGGTTCGAATCCTGCCTCGGGCATGGATGTTTGTGATGTCCTTAGGTTAGTTAGGTTTAACTAGTTCTAAGTTCTAGGGGACTAATGACCTCAGCAGTTGAGTCCCATAGTGCTCAGAGCCATTTGAACCATTTTGAACCCAACCCTTTAGGGTGAATCGGCAGTACCCATTCCGTCGTGTTAAGCCACAGATACTTACCGTATTTTACGAGCTATAAGACGCACATGTTTCTTCCAAAAATTGCACCTAAAATTCAGGTACGATTTGTACTTGAAATTAATATAAAATTGTCAATCTGATTGAAATTCACTAACAGCCGTGTAACTTACGATGTTATTTTATTTTGAAGGCTACCAGTTTCAGCCTTTCATTATGCCATCTTCAGGCCCCATAAGCACCTCTCTAAATAAACGAAAATGTCATATAGAGACATAAATCTCTGGATGTGGTGAACTGAATCGTTACACTAGTGCTTCATTCGAAGACTTGATAGCAAGTCAAGATTGAGTCCACCACATCCAGAGATTTTGGCTCTGTATGACATTTTAGTTTATTTGGAGGGATGCACATGGGGCCTGAAAATGGCATAGGGAAGTGCTGAAACTGGTTGCCTTCAAAATAAAATAAAATACATCACTGGTCATTAAAATTGCTACACCACGAAGATGACGTGGTACAGACGCGAAATTTAACCGACAGGAAGAAGATGCTGTTATACGCAAATGATTAGCTTTTCAGAGCATTCACACAACGTTGACGCCGGTGGCGACACCTACAACGTGCTGACATGAGGAAAGTTTCCAACCGATGACTCATACACAAACAGCACTTGACCGGCGTTGCCTGGTGAAACGTTGTTGTGATGCCTCGTGTGAGGAGGAGAAATGCGTACCATTACGTTCCCGACTTTGATAAAGGTCGGATTGTAGACTATCGCGATTGCGGTTTATCGTATCGCGACATTGCTGCCCGCGTTGGTGGAGATCCAGTGACTGTTAGCAGAATATGGAATCGGTGGTTTCAGGAGGGTAACACGGAACGCCGTGCTGGATCCCAACGGCCTCGTATCACTAGCAGTCGAGATGACAGGCATCTTATCCACATGGCTGTAACGGATCGTGCTGCCACGTCTCGATCCCTGAGTCAACAGATGGGGACGTTTGCAAGACAACAACCATCTGCACGAATAGTTCAACGACGTTTGCAGCAGCATGGACTATCAACTCAGAGACCATGGCTGCGGTTACTCTTCACGCTGCATCACAGACAGGAGCGCCTGCGATGGTGTACCCAACGACAAACCTGGGTGCACGAATGGCAAAACGTCATTTTTTGGTTGAATCCAGGTTCTGTTTACAGCATCGTGTTTGGCGACATCGCGGTGAAAGCAAATTGGAAGCGTGTATTCGTCATCGTCATACTGGCGTATCACCCGTCGTGATGGTATGGGGTGCCATTGGTTACATGTCTCGGTCACCTCTTGTTCGCATTGACGGCACTTTGAACAATGGACGTTACATTTCAGATGTGTTACGATCCGTGGCTCTACCCTTCATTCGATCCATGCGAAGCCCTACATTTCAGCAGGATAATGCACGACCACATGTTGCAGGTCCTGTACTGGCCTTTGTGGATACAGAAAATGTTCGACTGCTGTCCTGGGGAGCACATTCTCCAGATCTCTCACCAATTGAAAACGTCTGGACAATGGTGGCCGAGCAACTGGCTCGTCACAATACGCCAGTCACTACTCTTGATTAACTGTGTAATCTTGTTCAAGCTGCATGGGCAGCTGTACCTGTACACGCCTTCCAAGCTCTGTTTGACTCAATGCCCAGTCGTATCAAGGCTGTTATTATGGCCAGAGGTGGTTGTTCTGGGTAGTGATTTCTCAGGATCTATGCACCCAAATTGCGTGATAATGTAATCACATGTCAGTTCTAGTATAATATATTTGTCCAATGAATACCCGTTTATCATCTGCATTTATTCTTGGTGTAGCAATTTTAATGGCCTGTAATGTAACATCTTCAGCCACACAGCTTTTGGTGAATTTCATTGACATTCACAATTACTTAGCCAGCCGATGTCCCCTGACCCTGATGGACAAACAGCGATATACTATAAAAGGTCCAGAGTTTGATGAAAATGACCGCATATTCGATGCCGCGGGAAACCTATCTCTATCTGGCAACACTGGATTCAAGAGGCAGCAGCAGTACACCGAAGCGACGAACATGAGTTGCGGGGATTCACAAGTTTACTAGCACTGTCTCCCTCCCGCCCCGCCATCACAAACCCAGAAGACTGTCTAGCCTACGACGAATCAGTGCAGTCCAGGGTGCCATTGCAGTCTACATTCAAACAAGTGTGTCACTGGGTAAAACGGTTGTTGTCTGGAGTGATATTAGATAGTATTGTTAGATCTTTCAAGATCTGTGGCGTCAATACCGCTGTCGATGTCAGATGGCAGTGCAGACCGTGTTATATGTGCAGAAACAGCAATGACGACGAAGAGGAAGAAGGAGAAGAAGAAGAAGAAGAAACTCAGATGACGATTTTTAGGGATTTTAAAGGGCAGTATGATTTTATAAACTAAGAACTTTTCCATTAAATGACAACGAAGAGGAAGAAAGGAGATGAAGAAGAAAGTCAGATGACGATTTTCAGCGAGCTTAAAGGTCACTTCGGCTTTATAAACTAAGAATTTTCTTTTCAGTCTGGTTTTGCAGTCTAATAATAAAAATGGTAAAAATGTTATTTAAAAAAATGCTTGAAAATTAAGTTGCGTCTTACATTCTGTAGCATCTTATAGTCAGGAGGACTCTGCTCACAACGCTCCAAACCTTCTCAACTGGGGGAAGATCTGATAACCTTACTGACCACTCTAGTATTTGGCTAGCACACAGACAAGCAGTAGAAACTTTCGCCGTGTGTCGGAGGACATTGTCTTGCTGAAAGGTGAGCTCAGGTGGCTTGCCATGAAGAGAAACAAAACTTGCTATCCCATAACTGCCTGGGCCGTCTCTGGATATATCTTTGGCCTGGAATCTCATTGAATACAGTAAAACTGTATTTAGTGGTGAGTCCGGCTTCGAAATGAGCACAAGTGACGAGTGACGATTGTCTGTAGACGTCCCTGGTAACGGTGGCATACAGACCTCAGTCTCAACCCCCCCCCCCCCCCCCACACACACAGCCCGAAGACAAGGATTGATAGTAGAGTGTGCCATTTCTTTTCATAGTTGGACCCCCTGGGTTGTCATCCACGGCACCTTTATGGCACAGCGGTACGCAGACGTTTTTCTACACCCTGTTTTGCTGCACTTCAAGACTAGCCATCATGGGCTTACATTTGAGCAAGACAATGGCCACCTGCATTTGGCGACAGTTTCTACTGATTGTGTTCGTTCTTGCCAAACCCTATATTGGCCAGCAAAGTTGCTGGATATCGCCCCAACTGAGAACAATTGGAGCATTGTGGGCAGGGGCCTGCAAAGATCTGTGTATTTTTTCGATCTAACGTGCCAATTGGACAGAATTTGGCTCGATATCTCTCAGGAGGATATGTAACAACTCTATCAATCAATGACAAGCTGAATAATTTCATAAGGGCCAGAGGTGAAACAACACGTTACTGACTTTCTCAATTTGTGAAGCTTTTGTCTTGAACAAATATTCCAGTTTTTCTGAAATTGTAATACGTAATTTGTTTGTCTGCACATGTCACATCAAAACTACCGATTTCCGTCCCATTCGGATAATTCCTTCGTGGTTCGTCGCTTTCTGGTCGTAGAGTGTCTTTTCACATTCAGAGGAGAAATTGCCGGTTGTAATTTCGTGAAAAGATATTACCACAACGAAAAAAATGTCTGTTTTAATTATTTTCGTTCCAATTCGCTTATCATATAGGTGACACTCTATTCCGTATTTCGCGATGATAAAAAACGAGTTTCACTTCTTTGGACTTTTCCCGTGTTCTCCGTCATACCTACTCGGTAAGGATCCCATGCGGCACAGCAGTACTCTTGCAGAGGACCAACAAGCGTAGTGTAGGCCTATACTGTCTTCTACGTATTCCGCCGGTAAAACGTAGTCATTGGTTTTACCTTCCCCACAGCATTATCTATATGATCGTTCCTCCTTAAGTTGTCCGTTATTGTAACTTCTAACAAGGGAAATTCCCCATCGCACCCCCCTCAGATTTCTTTTGCTTCCAATGGGCCTGCAGCTCGAGATAAGTCGTGTAAAGACATTATGAATTAAGTCCAAAAAGCTGCTTCTATTTTCAGATGTTTATTTAATCACGACAGGCCTGTTTCAAGACTATTGCCATCATCAGGCGATCTATAACATCGCTGGTTAGTCACTGAAGCATTTTTCTTACGTCTTTTAACGTTATTTTATGACGTAGCTTTCATAGGCTATATTTATTGGAAGTTATAGACTGAATTTTATTTGTTGTGTGTGAGAACTTTTTTGTTTGACGTTTAACCAACGATGTTGGACTTAATTCATAATGTCTTTACCCCTCAGATTTAGTGGCAAGATAGCCCAGTGGATAGCTCATCAAAAACTGAACACAGAACAGATCAACCAGGAAAACAGGAAGAAAGTGTACTGAACTGTAGAAAAAGAGGCAAAATAGAAACAGTGAATGGTCCAAACTCACTTGTGCAACGCTGACCGCATTTCAGAAGCCACAATGTCGTGGTCCTGTGGTTCTGTCGACACGGTGTTGGACTGCGAAAGGGGAGATCCATCTGCAAATCTCCCTCACACCCAATTCTCTCCTCACAAAAGTATGAACTGTCGTCCGGTCACTGACACGTCTGTTCGTTGTATTCAAATTTGTGTCCCTATCGTGGCGTAATGACCGTTTGCAACAGCGACGTGTAAAGAAGGGACTTCCATACGTACGAACCTCCTGTTTGTTCCACATAAACACCACATTTTACGATTCTTGCATTCCATTTTGGTGAAGTTTTGACTCTTGAATTCCTTTGTTATAACATAGTTCACATCCAGTTATTTGATGTTTTCTTTCTGTGAGAGGTCTATGCGGCATCTCGCCTGCCCTCACTATTCAACACACTTGCTTGCGACGATAATATACACTACTAGCCATTAAAATTGATACACCATGAAGATGACGTGCTACAGACGCGAAATTTAACCGACAGGAAGAAAATGCTGTGATATGCAAATATTTAGCTTTTCGGAGCATTCACACAAGGTTGGCGCCGGTGGTGACACCTACAACGTGCTGACATGAGGAAAGTTTCCAACCGATTTCTCATACACAAACAGCAGTTCACTGGCGTTGCCTGGTGAAACGTTGTTGTGATGCCTTGTGTAAGGAGGAGAAATGCGTACCAACACGTTTCCGACTTTGATAAAGGTCGGATTGTAGCCTATCGCGATTGCGGTTCATCGTATCGCGACATTGCTGCTCGTGTTGGTCGAGATCCAATGACTTAGCAGAATATGGAATCGGTGGGTTCAGGATAATACGGAACGCCGTGCTGGATCCCAACGGCCTCGTATCACTAGCGGTCGAGATGACTGGCATCTTATCCGCATGGCTGTAACAGATCGTGCAGCCACGTCTCGATCCCTGAGTCAACAGATGGGGACGTTTGCAAGACAACAACCATCTGCAGAAACAGTTCGACGACGTTTGCAGCAGCATGGACTATCAGCTCGGAGACCACGGCTGCGGTTACCCTTGACGCTGCATCATAGACAGGAGCGCCTGCGATGGTGTACTCAACGACGAACTTGGGTGCACGAATGGCAAAACGACATTTTTTCGGATGAATCCAGATTCTCTTTACAGCATCATGATGGTCGAGCCGTGTTTGGCGACATCGCGATGAACGCAGATTTGAAGCTTGTATTCGTCATCGCCATACTGGCGTACACGTCTCGGTCACCTCTTATTCGCATTGACGACACTTTGAACAGTGGACGTTACATTTCAGATGTGTTACGACCCGTGGCTCTACCCTTCATTCGATCCCTGCGAAGCCCTATATTTCAGCAGCATAATGCACGACCGCGTGTTGCAGGTCCTGTACGGGCCTTTCTGGATACAGAAAATGTTCGACTGCTGCCCTGGTCAGCACATTCTCCAGATCTCTCACCACTTGAAAACGTCTGGTCAATGGTGGCCGAGCAACTGGCTCGTCACAATACGCCAGTCACTACTCATGAACTGTGGTATCGTGTAGAAGCTGCATGGACAGCTGTACATATTCACGCCATCCAAGCTCTGTTTGACTCAATGCCCAGGCGTATCAAGGCCGTTATTACGGCCAGAGGTGGTTGTTCTGGGTGTTGATTTCTCAGGATGTATGCACCCAAATTTCGTGATATGTCATCACATGTCAGTTCTAATATAATATATTCGTGCAATGATTACCCGTTTATCATCTGGATTTCTTCTTGGTGTGGCAGTTTTAATGGCCACTAGTGTATTTTACCACATTCCGTAAACAATATATACACTCCTGGAAATTGAAATAAGAACACCGTGAATTCATTGTCCCAGGAAGGGGAAACTTTATTGACACATTCCTGGGGTCAGATACATCACATGATCACACTGACAGAACCACAGGCACATAGACACAGGCAACAGAGCATGCACAATGTCGGCACTAGTACAGTGTATATCCACCTTTCGCAGCAATGCAGGCTGCTATTCTCCCATGGAGACGATCGTAGAGATGCTGGATGTAGTCCTGTGGAACGGCTTGCCATGCCATTTCCACCTGGCGCCTCAGTTGGACCAGCGTTCGTGCTGGACGTGCAGACCGCGTGAGACGACGCTTCATCCAGTCCCAAACATGCTCAATGGGGGACAGATCCGGAGATCTTGCTGGCCAGGGTAGTTGACTTACACCTTCTAGAGCACGTTGGGTGGCACGGGATACATGCGGACGTGCATTGTCCTGTTGGAACAGCAAGTTCCCTTGCCGGTCTAGGAATGGTAGAACGATGGGTTCGATGACGGTTTGGATGTACCGTGCACTATTCAGTGTCCCCTCGACGATCACCAGTGGTGTACGGCCAGTGAAGGAGATCGCTCCCCACACCATGATGCCGGGTGTTGGCCCTGTGTGGCTCGGTCGTATGCAGTCCTGATTGTGGCGCTCACCTGCACGGCGCCAAACACGCATACGACCATCATTGGCACCAAGGCAGAAGCGACTCTCATCTCTGAAGACGACACGTCTCCATTCGTCCCTCCATTCACGCCTGTCGCGACACCACTGGAGGCGGGCTGCACGATGTTGGGGCGTGAGCGGAAGACGGCCTAACGGTGTGCGGGACCGTAGCCCAGCTTCATGGAGACGGTTGCGAATGGTCCTCGCCGATACCCCAGGAGCAACAGTGTCCCTAATTTGCTGGGAAGTGGCGGTGCGGTCCCCTACGGCACTGCGTAGGATCCTACGGTCTTGTCGTGCATCCGTACGTCGCTGCGGTCCGGTCCCAGGTCGACGGGCACGTGCACCTTCCGCCGACCACTGGCGACAACATCGATGTACTGTGGAGACCTCACGCCCCACGTATTGAGCAATTCGGCGGTACGTCCACCTGGCCTCCCGCATGCCCACTATACGCCATCGCTCAAAGTCCGTCAACTGCACATACGGTTCACGTCCACGCTGTCGCGGCATGCTACCAGTGTTAAAGACTGCGATGGAGCTCCGTATGCCACGGCAAACTGGCTGACACTGACGGCGGCGGTGCACAAATGCTGCGCAGCTAGCGCCATTCGACGGCCAACACCGCGGTTCCTGGTGTGTCCGCTGTGCCGTGCGTGTGATCATTGCTTGTACAGCCCTCTCGCAGTGTCCGGAGCAAGTATGGTGGGTCTGACACACCGGTGTCAATGTGTTCTTTTTTCCATTTCCAGGAGTGTAGTATGACAACTGCCAAGACTACAGAAGGAGAACAGACACGTCATGACCGGGCAGACAGTTCATTAATACGATTGTTCTAGCAGTTCACTCGATGCTGCATATTTTCAACTTCGACCGTTAACTGTTTCTATTTTGCTTCTTTTTTCACAGTTCATTACACCTTCTTCCAGTCTTCATTCTTGATCTGTGTTCAGTTTTCGACAGGCTGTCCACTGCATCATCTTACCACTAAATCTGAGGGGGTGCGTTTGCGAGTTTCCCTTGTAAGTACTTAGTGGAAATGAGAGGCTTTAAATTTCTGTGATTTATTGTGTAAGCAAATTAGTCAAATCAATGGGTTCAAATGGCTCTAAAAAACTATGGGACTTAACATCTGAAGTCATCAGTCCCCTAGAACTTAGAACTACTTAAACCTAACTAACATAAGGACACCACACACATCCATGCCCGAGGCAGGATTATAACCTGCGCCCGTATCGGTCGCGCGGTTGCGCGGTGCAAATTACTCGATTCCTTTTAATACTCATGTGAATGACTTCACAACTTTCATTATTTAGAGTCAACTGCCAATTTTCGCACAGTGCAGATGTCTAAATCGTTTTGCAGTTTGTTTTCATCATCTGATGACTTTATTATACGGTAAATCTGCACACAATCTAAGTGGATTTGTTCAGATGGTCTCCTAAATCGTTTATGTAGATCAGAAACGGCCGAGGGCCCTTATCACTTCTTGGGGAACACCAAATATTACTTTTGTTTTACTCGAAGACATTCCGTCAGGAACTACGAACTGTGACTCTTCTGATAGGAAATCACGAAACCAGTCGCACAACTGAGACGATACTCCATAGGCACGCAATTTGATTAGAAATCGCTTGTGAGGTATGGTATCAAAAGCCTTCTGGAAATCTAAAAATATGGAATCAGTTTGACATCCCCTCTCATTAGCACGCGTTACTTCGTGAGAATAAAGAGCTTAGTTGTGTTTCACAAGAACGATATTTTCTGAATCCATGTTGGCTGTTTTGTAAATAAATTGTTTTCTTCGAGATATAATGTTCGAACATAGAATACGTTCCAAAATCCTATTGAAAGTCGACGTCAGCGATATGGGTCTGTAATTCAGCGGATTACTCCTGTTTCCTCTCTTGGGTACTGCTGTGATCTGTGAAACTTTCCAGTCTTTAGGACGGATCTTTTGACGAATATCTGGTTGTATACGATTGCTAAGTATGAAGATTTTGTATTAACATATTCTGAAAGGAACCCAACTGGTATTCAATCTGGACCGGAGGCATTACCTTTATTATGCGTAAGTACTTGAAATTGCTTCACTAAACCGAGGATGTCTGCTTCTAACTTACTCAAGTTGGCAGTTGCTCTCGATTCTGGGATATTTACTTCGTCTTCTCTTGTGAAGGAATTTCCAAAAACTATGTTCAATAACTTCGCTTTAGTGATGCTATCATCTATAATATTACCATCCGTGTAGCGTAGTGAAGGTACTGAGTGTGTCTTGCCACTGGTGTACTTTACATATGACCAGAGTCTCTTTGGATTTTCTGTCAGATATCGAGACAGTATTTGATTGTGGAAGTTATTGAAAGCATCTCGGTTTGAAGCCCGCACGAAGTTTCGAGCTCCAGTAAAACATTGACAATCTTGGAGATTTTGTATTCTTTTAAAGTTAGCATTTTTTTTCGTTGCTTCTGCAACAGTGTTCTGATCTGTTCCGTGTACCACGGGTACTAACTTTTATTAATTTATTTGGTATATATCTCTCAATTACCTTAGACACTATTTCTTTGAATTTAAGGCACAACTCGTCTACACTCACATTGTTGATTGGGAAGGAGTAAAGTTGTCTCTTAGATAGGCACTAAACGAATTTTTATCTGCTTTTTTAAATAAATATATTTTGCGTATACTTCTGGTGGATTCAGATGTTATGGCATTCAGTCTTACTACAACGACCTTGTTATGAGTAATCTCTGTGTCCGTCGTGATGCTCCCAGTTTGCTTAAGGTTATTTGTTGCTAAGAGGTCAAGTATGTTTTCGCTACTATTTATACTTCGAGTGGGCCGACCGTTGTAGCCGAGCGGTTCTAGGCGCTACAGTCTGGAACCGCGCGATCGCTACGGTCGCAGGTTCGAATCCTACCTCGAGCATGGATGTGTGTGATGTCCTTAGGTTACTTAGGTTTAAGTAGGTCTAAGTTCTAGGGGACTGATGACCGCAGATGTTAAGTCCCATAGCGCTCAGAGCCATTTTGAACCATATACTTCGAGTGGGCTTCTGAAATAATTGCTCAAAATAATTTTCGGAGAAAGTATTTAGTACAAATTCTGATGAGGTCTTATACCTACACTGGCTTTGAATACGTACACTCATGTTCAGATAAAACAGAACTCCTCGAACGATTAGATATAAGACGTTCATATTCACATGGGATGTATAATAGTACGTTCTGCAGAAACGATTAACATTTCAGTCACCTCTGTTCAGTCTGTGTCCTGTTGCGTAGTAGGCATAGGGTCCGTCATGGGCCCTGATGACTTGTTCCACGAGTGATAACATTAAAGCGTGTAAGGCGAGAATGGCGTCCTGTGGTATAGCCATCCATGCTGTATTCACCTGTTGAAACGTCCCCTTTTATCAATTTTACTAGACTGTGCTTAACCTGACGCACAATATTTTTAGCGCAACGCAATCTGACTTTCAAGATTCCCTACAAAAGAATGGCCCTGACTAACATTAAACTATACCTTTCACAAATCACTTACCTCACAAAAATCTTCGCTGCTCAAGCTACTGCAATACAGCGAGCGCCACTACTGCCAGCTAAATAAAAGATACAAACTATGGAAGGCACTAACTACTGATAGGGATAGTTAGCAAATGAAAGATATTAATAGAGAACAAACAATGTATTTACCTTGATATCATCATATATATATAGCAGTTCATGACAAATTACAAAACTCCGCCATCTCTCTCCCCACATCCACCACTGCTGGCGGCTCACCTCCAACTGCGCAACGATACGCGCTGTTCACAGCCAGCCGCCTAACACTACAATGGCGAGTATTACAACAATGCAAAGCAGCCACAGACTGCACACAGCACAGCCAGTGATTTTCATACAGAGGTGGCGTTACCAATAAAAAAACCTAAACAGCCTACTTACATAGCCCCCATGCTACCCACAAAAAATTTTACAAATTTTTTTGGGCACTGGCCAATACATATTTGTTAAAATTTTTTTTCACAATTACAATAACAAAGAAATCAAATGCACACACTTATTGATACAATGTTGGTCAAAAGCTAAAATTTTTTCACAGTCCATAAAGACAGTCCTGATCGTTTATCACTGTACAGTGTTTTTCTCAAAGTCTGAGCAGTAAAAGAAAATGCACACGGAGTAGTGGATTTCCATGCAGTGTTGAAGAAGTAGTGTTGTCCTTCCAACGGAAAGACAGTGCTGACTTTTGACATGCTGACAGGTAATGGGCCACAACAGAGCAAACCCACAGCGGAGTCAATCGAAGTTTTGAAGAATATCGTTTGGTAGGTCATCACAGAGCAGACCCACTGCAGTCCTGGTAGAGATTATGGTATTGGTGGGCCACCAGAGGTGCAGACCCACTACAATCCTTGTAGAAATAATGGTACTGATGGATCATCAAAGATGTAGACCCACTGTAGTCCTTGTAGAGATTATGGTACTGGTGAGTCAGCAACGACGTAGACCCACTGTAGTCCTCGTAGAGACGGCCAGCAGCCATCTGTTGTGACTGTGCAGGTGCACAATCACAATTGAAGAGTCTTGCGGATAATATAGCAAGTCCATAACCACCACTTGTGCACTCACAAAGTTTTTGGAATTATCCTTAGAACCAGCAATGCTGTTATACAGTCCCTTGCTGAATTATTAACACACATACAAACACTAACAGTCCCTACTTCTCACATATTGTCCATATACTATGACCAACAGAAACGTGTGCAGTGAAATGTACTTACAAGTTAATAATATGATGAACTGGTGTCAATTACAATTTTATAACATAAGAATACAATTACAAAGGTACATAATACATCATTAAAGAACATAACAATACATATAACATTTGTAGTACAGGCTTTACAAAAGAATCAAAATAACATATACAACAGTGTTACAGGAATTATGACATAAGTAGATACATAAAAGATCAGAATAAATTTTGAAACATCCACTTCACACATGAGCATTAAAACAAAATAGAATAAATAAAGTCTAAGCATATTTACAAGTTAAATAACATATTATTAATGCCAATTATATTTGAGGATAACAGTATTCCTCATCATAGTGAATGTAGCTTAGTATTAGAAGAAGAAAAATTCTATGAAACTACACAGAGACAGGAAGAAAACAAATACACAAGGGTACACAAACACATAGTGGGATAACACAATGGAAAGGACAGGGTTCGTTTTCAGTGTAACTTTTGGTACTGCAGTCCAACCCAAGACTTCATTCCATAGATCTTTCGTCTTATTTCCACATTTGTTTCCACCAAAAAAATCCTATTCAAGCATGCTTTCTGTATATATATGTTCACATATTTCTTACCTCATTATTTATTTTCCATTATCTTACTTCATCATTTATTTCCAAGAAAATCCTACCTAAACCTGTTGTCCCTAAACCCTACTTTTTTTGGTTCATATCCTCTTTCAAAATACTGTTTTGGCCAAACCATTTTCTTATAGGTTTTCAATGTATTTCTTCCAATTCATCACAACTTGTTCTCTTATATAGTCTACCCCCCTCTTAAGCTAACTTAAATCTACTGAGCTCAGATGCTAAACTAAGGGATGAGGCAATGCAGCAGAACAAATCAAGTAACACAAACATCAATGACAAAAATTTCAAGCTGGCAAAGCAAGCTACAGTAAATCTAAATTACCAAGCAATTCAACATTACAACTAATATGAGGCAATGCGCAGCAAACAAGAAAAATAAATCAGTAGTAAAACTGGCTGAACAGCGTAATACAAAGTCAAATTCAATAACATTATGCCTGGCAAACAGCAGCAGAAAATTAAATAACTTCTACCTAAACATGACATAGCTAAAGCAGAAAAAATAATACACTAAAGATAACAATGCAGATAAGGGAAATGTATATTCACATCTTAATATCTATGTCATTAAAGTGGTGCACCACAAGAAGTTATTCTACCAAAAAAATTACCCAGTAGTTGAAAAGAAAATTCCGTATGCAATTCCTGTGAAGGGAAATATCTTTTTATGCTCCTTCGTTTTGTTGAATAGATCATAAAATTATTTACTGGATCTGTAGGCATAAAATATTTATATTAGTACATCTATTAAACTTTATTTTAACCAATGCTGCAGTGCAGCTAGAAACTAGATATTAAACAAAATGAGTTAATAAATACATAAAGCAAGCCATATGGCATTTCTCTCAACTAGCACGACAATAGCCGTGAAATGTTTCTCATCGTTTCATTAGGCATTTTAGTAAATATCATAAATTAAGAGCTTCACAGTGTCAACATATGTTTTCAAGTTCGACCGTGTCGTTTTTGCGATGCTCTCTACAAAGGAACGTCAATAGCGAGGATAATGGCCTCCCTTTTTTTTTTTTTTCTACCTGTGCCGCTGGAAGGCACACGCTAATGGCTTTTGTTTTCTCGGGCGGCTGTCGCCCATCTGGGTGCCCACGACGTATTACGTGCAGGTGGTCACTTAACTTTCTTACGGAAATATTTACGACAGCAGTTTCCGCTACAGTGGCAGTCTTATATAAAAATATTTCACAGGTCAAGAATTAGCGTTGCAAATCTGTAGAAACAAAATCCTATAAATATAAGTGTCCAAAAAAAATATTTGTCAGCATTGTGATACAGTCACACATTTACACACATTTCATAACCTTGAAGTACGATTCTTGGGTTCCAACAACCTTTTCCACAAGTCAGAGTCGCTAATCACTTTTCATTACTCCTTACCTTATTACACATATACATATTCGTCGACACGTCAATCTTGCGACGACACTTCACTATTTCATCGTAATAAATACATAGCATAATCAAATTCCCCATATAGCATCAAATTGTTCATCATAAACATAGCTCAACAGCATAATACACATCGTCGTCGTAAAAATAACATCATAATACCTCAGTCAACTCTCAAAATCGTCGTAGCTTCCTCCAATAATTTCAAAACCTAAAAAAAATTCTCTGCTCATGTCAAAAGTGTCATCTACCTCAAATGTACTTTAAAATCATGCTCCCTTACCAAATACATCATTCAAAGCTCTCATAGTATCACAATGGTTCCGAAAAAATATGAACAGTTCACAAAGTACAGACAAAATGCAATTTCATAAGTGTGAAGTTATTCAACTGTGTAATTACGTAAACATCTGTCACTAATGCAGTAAAAAAAATTTTTATCTCTCAGTTACATGATCAGATAGCTGTGTAATTTGTGTGTTAGAGAAATATGGTACCGATGTGTAAAGTTGTATAAGCAAATACCATATTAGCTATGGTTCCTTGTGGTTGCCACACACATGGTACACAAAGTAAGCGTGTACCCCCCTGAGGATTAATGTAATTATACCCTCAGGTGTTACAGATTACAGCAATGGAATGAAATGTATCACGGAAAACTTTCTTTATAATTCAAAAATCTTTAAAAATAAATGTTTTAAGTACAAAATTAATCACTCAAATACATGTCCTGTAGCGCTAAACTGTGCGTCATGTTGTAAGATAATCTCTGTGGAAGTCTCGTAGTTATCGTCCTCCGAAAGCTAAGTTCTGCAGAAGTCAATGTACTTACCTCATGATAAACAAAAGTGAAAAGCTTTGCGTATAGATATCTTAGTTATTACGTACCTTACCGTGATCAAGAAGGTACTATAATGTAACGTATTGTTGTGCTACGAAAAAGGCTGTCTCATTGTAGCTATACCACAAAAGTTACTACTAAAACATGTTTTACTTTCCAGAAGAATTCAGAAAAATTGTGCAGATATAAAACAGATACACCGCAAAAGCTACAATGTAAATTGTGTCACACATTAGTAGCGTCGTGATATAGTCGTGTAGCTGTCAAATAAACTAACCACTGTGTCATCTGGTATCTCTCAGAAAGCACTTTAAATCCATAATGTATTTTCAAGTAAACCAAAATGTTGCATTAAAATCTCATTTACCAGTATGTGTCCTATGTAAGCCTGATAGTCGTTACGTAATCGTGCAGCTAACAAGCAAGAATGTACAAATACAACACCGTGTCGTCTGTTCACTATAACAATGCATTCTTAATTTCTGTTTAAATAAGTTCTCTTGATTCTTGACTGGATATTTAACTTCAAAACATTGTTGCATGTTAACAGTTTCTTAAGTCTGACAAAGCTTACTAGCAATGTAAAGTGAAAAGTTTTATGGCAAAGACAAAGTTAAAAAACAGGTTATTTTTCAATAAACGGTTTTACATGTGAAATGTGGTGTAAACCTTTACTCTTCGTAGTACTCAGACTTTCAACTGAAAAGCAATTGTCATGTTTTACACATCGGTAAAGAATGCTAAAATTTTTTCTCAAGGCTAGCGTCTTATGTTATTTTTCTCGGAGCCTGCGGGCGCACGCGGCTGCCTGCTTGTGCGAGTCATTGTCTGTCTCTTTGTTGGCGCGCGTCGTTACTGGGATTAGGAGACCTAACTTCTACAAATTCGTCTTCCTGAGAGGGCCCAGCTCTGTTTGAATCCCGCCAGTTCTGATGCAATTCAGGTCTGTCGTTACGATCATATCGTCTGTCGTCATGTCGGTGGTTCCTGTAGTTTCTTTCTTCTCGGTTAAGTGGTGGAGAATTTCTCCCTGAATTGTAGCTGTGCGCCGAACTGTTGCGTCTGAAGTTATTCTGTCTCCCTTGATAATAATTGTTTTGGTTCCCATATTGTCTGTTTCCATGGTAATCTCTATCATATTCACTACTATGGAAGTGCAATCTTTCTCTGTACCTATTATTCTGCCAACGGTTGTCATATGGGTGGTGTCTTTTTTGGTCACGATTTGTGTTGTGAGAATAGCCTTGTCGCTCCAGTTATTATTTCTTTCATCGTGGAATTGCGACGGATATGACCTGTAATTGTTGTGTTCCTGTTTCCGCTTTCCGCGATTGTCAGTGTCAATTTCCAGTTCTTGTAACAGTCCCTGAAAAGCTTCAATGTCGTCTTTGCAACGTCCTGCTAAAATAATATGTCGTAAATGTTCAGGCAATTTGATTAAGCAAATGCGGATGAGTTCTGAGGGGCTGTATGGGTTTGACAGGTACTGATTCTTGTGCAACATGTCTTCAAAATATTTCACAAGACTGGAAAATTCAGATTGTTCGAACTGTTTCATCATTATGATGCTATGTTTCACTCGGTCTTGTGTAGCTTGAGACCAGTATGCTGAGAGGAAGGCATGGTAAAATTCTCCTTCACTGTGGCAATCGTGAATGACCGATCGCATTCTTACAGCTGGTTCATTCTCTAAGTAGCCACACATAAATTCTAACCTGTGCTCCAATGACCAGTTGGGAGGAAAACAATGAGAGAATTGATGGAGCCACGCTTGTGGATGAATGTCGTTGGCAGAATTCTTAAACGTTTTGAATTTACGTGTAGTAATAAACAGCTTATAGTCAAAATCATCGTGTCGGCGAGTAGCATATCGGTCATTGTTACGTCGTGTCGGCGGTTCTATCTCAAAATTCGGTGCACCTTGCCAATTTCTTTCATAATTTCCGAAGTGTCCTGTGTTATTATTTTGTGGTTGATCCGTATTTCTATGTCCCTCTTCCCGTATTGGGGCGCGAGTGTCCTCTGAAATACGTAATTCTTGTATTACCTGTGTCAGCTGATCTTGTACTTCGCGGATTTCTCTTTGGTGTTGCGTATTAATTTGATTCAGATTTTGTTTCAGTTTCCTAATTTGTTCGCTCTCTTCTGTGTCATTAAAGACTACCGGTTTTGTGTCGTTCAGATTATCATCTACATTCGTAGATAAGTTAGTGAACTGATCCGAAAGTTCGGCTACTTTCTCCGATAGTGAACACATTTCCTCAGTGTGTTTTTCTGAACCAAGTTTCAGATTGAACATTTGTGTTGAAATCGAATCTACTGTGTCCTTCAAGTTTTCCTGAGTTTTTGCACGTTGCGTAACCGAATCGGTAGATGCAACTGAGTCAAATTTAGCTTGTAAGGTCTCATGATTTTCATGAACAGTAGTTTGCAGTTCTTTTATGGCTGCTACGTGATTCTGTAGTGCATTTTCATGACGCGAAAAAATAGGTTGGAAATGCTCACAAATTTGTGTTTTTACGTTGTTACAGACTTTTTGACATTTCGATTCAATGTGATGTAACTCATTAGTTAAATCCTCACGTGTTTGTTCAAGTGTGGTGTCTAACTTTTGAAGATTTTGTTCCATTATGTCTAACTTTTGAAGCTTTTGTCCCATTTGTTTCTGATTTTGTTCCATTTGTTGCATTAATTGCAATAATAATGCATTAGTGTCTGGAATCTGTTTCTCTACGCTTTTCGGCAGTGCATTTGCACCGGCAACATTCACATTTTGACAAGCAGAAAATGTGTTTTGACTTATTTCAGAAAACGGTGATGACCCAAAACCTGAATCTACAGTATTTGCGAAATTGTGTCCTGTCATTTCGGATTCCTGAGGCGAGCTGTTGCCGACCGACCGATCGATAATGCTTCCCTTCTCACTAATTGTTTCACTGTCTACGCCATTGTTTGCCGCCCGCTCCATTTCCCTATGCACAATTACCAAATTATTACTTTGAACAGCCGGCCGAAGTGGCCGTGCGGTTAAAGGCGCTGCAGTCTGGAACCGCAAGACCGCTACGGTCGCAGGTACGAATCCTGCCTCGGGCATGGATGTTTGTGATGTCCTTAGGTTAGTTAGGTTTAACTAGTTCTAAGTTCTAGGGGACTAATGACCTCAGCAGTTGAGTCCCCTAGTGCTCAGAGCCATTTGAACCATTACTTTGAACATTAGTTAATTCATTACTCTGCGGCGCTAACACACTGCTTTCGTCTTCACTGTCATTTCTCAGTTTACTTTGGAGCCTAGTATTACGTTTTTCACACGCCATTATTGTCACAATATTTCACACGACAACACAGAAAAAAACAATTTGAAGAGCAAAAATAGGGGAACACATTAACATAGCACTGAAAATAATATCTAGTTAATTGCAGCTGCGAAATACTTGGTGCAAATCTACATGCATGCCACAACTGTTTTACTGTACAACAATGAAAGACTGCAACTACAAAGGAGATTTTCTCTACAATTACGCGCTAGCAATAAACAAAAGCTACGCTAATTACACAAACTACAAGAAAAAAAATCAGAAGATTCCAGTGAGGTATCCTCGGCTAAGGGTCGACATATGAAACGTCCCCTTTTATCAATTTTACTAGACTGTGCTTAACCTGACGCACAATATTTTTAGCGCAACGCAATCTGACTTTCAAGATTCCCTACAAACGAATGGCCCTGACTAACATTAAACTATACCTTTCACAAATCACTTACCTCACAAAAATCTTTGCTGCTCAAGCTACTGCAATACAGCGAGCGCCACTACTACCAGCTAAATAAAAGATACAAACTATGGAAGGCACTAACTACTGATAGGGATAGTTAGCAAATGAAAGATATTAATAGAGAACAAACAATGTATTTACCTTGATATCATAATATATATATAGCAGTTCATGACAAATTACAAAACTCCGCCATCTCTCTCCCCACATCCACCACTGCTGGCGGCTCACCTCCAACTGCGCAACGCTACGCGCTGTTCACAGCCAGCCGCCTAACACTACAATGGCGAGTATTACAACAATGCAAAGCAGCCACAGACTGCACACAGCACAGCCAGTGATTTTCATACAGAGATGGCGTTACCAATAAAAAAACCTAAACAGCCTACTTACACTGTTTCCAAAGTTCATTTGTGGTGGTTGGCATTGGGTCACAGTGTTGCACCCGTTGTTTCACCATGTACCAGACTTTCGATTGGCGACAAGTCTCGTGATCTGGCTGATAAGGGCAGAAGGCTGACAACCTGTGACATCAAGAAGGCACGTACTCGTGCAGGAACATGTGGTCGAGCATTGTCTTGCTGAAAAATGGCGTCTGGGATGATGTGCAGAAAGGGTATGGCTACGGGTTGCATTCACGTAGGCCACACTGGTCACAGTGCCCTGGACACTCACCAGCTTTGATTTGTGGTCGTACCCAACAGCACCCCACACCATAAAGCCTTGAATTGGCGCTGTATGTCTTTCGCGTAAGCAGTCAGTGTGATGCCATTGTCTGCGGGGATCCAAAATGTGGCCATTATTTTCAAACACGCAGAAGCTGAACCCGTCCGAAAACACTATCTGATGCCATTCCTGTCCCAGTGATGTCGTTCCATACACCATTGTCGTCTAGCATACTTGTGCACATTCGTCAAAGGTAGGCGGAGAAGTGGACGATGCACACGTAAGCCGTAATAAACGGCATCGAACTGTCACCCCTGATAGAGTACGATGTGTTACATATTTCCATTGTTGCACCAGAGCCGATGAGGACACAGATGTGTCCTACAATGCCATTCGGATGTTTTGTCGATCTTCTCGGAGGGTGATCTGGTTGTTTCGACCTGACCAGCTCTTTGTGTTCTGCGGCCTTCCGTGAGCCATTCTGCACACACCCATTGCACTGCCGAAACACTTCGTCCCACACGAGCAACAATTTCCCGGATGGATGAATCACATTCTCTCATGCCAATAATGCGCTGTCCTTCAAAGTCACTGATTTGACGATACGGTTGGAGCATACGTCTGCAAGGCATCTTGCACGTCTGCTCAAGTAATAATGATCCATTAACTCTGGTTTATAGTGACAACGAGAGCTGCTGGCACATTTTACCGTCAGGTGGTGTTGCACCGCGATATCGATGTCGACAGTGAAGCCGCCGTGTGACATAGTTTAAATGCTATTCATTTCTACAGAACACCCTAATGTACATGTCCTGTGAAATTGGGTTATTTTGAAAATCAGCCCTATGCTAACACAATTAGTTTATTTTCGTATTTACCCAGACATGTTTCGACACCTATGTGTCATCTTCTTTGGTTAAAATATTATTTCTGTAAAGTAAAATATTTATAATAATTTAACTGTTGTAGGCGTAAGAATTACCATAGGTGCAATTTGCTTTGTGTTGTTTAGACGCTCACCTTAAAATTACATCGTAAATGAACAGCATATTTATACAGCGGTTTTTGTGCTATTTTTTCATCGTGTTTTTGACAGCATGTCATCTGCTAACTAGCTATGAAGAAAGTGATCCGGATTTATCAAGAACTGTTTCGTGGGTAGCGGATAGGTGCGTTTCTGTACCTCGTCCTGTTGCGTGTGCGGTTGATGTCTCGATCGGCAGCTATTCAGTGCCCTGTTTCAACACCGTTTTTAGTTCATTGAGTGTTCCAAACCGTGTTTTGTTGCACAGTGTTGTATTTTCATTCTGCACGTTTGGCCTATGTAGACCGACTGGCATGAACTACAGGTTAGCTGATATGTTGCAGCTTTGGAGAATTAGTCTGCTGAGGTGTCCTTAGTGATTAGATTTT
Source organism: Schistocerca nitens (assembly GCF_023898315.1). NCBI lineage: Eukaryota > Metazoa > Arthropoda > Insecta > Orthoptera > Acrididae > Schistocerca > Schistocerca nitens. Next base: position 852,518,711 of record NC_064617.1, read on the forward strand.
TCTTTACTGTGTTATTTGTGCGGAATGATATTTGTAGCCCTTGTTTCTTCAGTATTCGATGACATAGTTCAAGAAATCAGGTCTTACACAGGAATACTAACGAACAAAAAGAAAAAAAACACTAAACAAAAAACTGAATCACCTCATGAGATCTGCCACAACAGTAGATAAAGAAGACAGAGCAGATGCCCAACACAAGTTCCATGACAGACTTCTCAATTTAACTGACAGAGAATTAACAAAACAAGAAAGAGAATTACTGGAAAAGGGGCCAAAACACAACATACACACACACACTTGTCACACAAAATCATAGAAAACCTATTCACAGAGACAGAATACATAATAAACCAAGAAGAAAAGTTGGACAACCCAAATTTCAATACCAATTTGACAAGAAAACTAGTAGCAGAGGAGATAAAACACATAATCAAGGAGAACAAGACCCACATAATCTCAAACACAAAAACAACAGAGCAAAATATATCCATAAAAATAAACAAAAAACTCCAAGAATACAATGCAATCATCAAAATGGTTCAAATGGCTCTGAGCACAATGTGACTTAACTTCTGAGGTCATCAGTCGCCTAGAACTTAGAACTAATTAAACCTAACTAACCTAAGGACATCACACACATCCATGCCCGAGGCAGGATTCTAACCTGCGACCGTAGCGGTCACGCGGTTCCAGATTGAAACGCCTAGAACCGCACGGCCACACCGGTCGGCCACAATGCAATCATCACCAGAGCAGACAGAGGGAATAAACTTGTATTTATGAATGAGGCTGAGTACATAAGGAAAACAGAAGAATTTATAGAAAAGAATAACATCATCAAATTAATCAATGATCCATCATGAGGTACCAAAAAACATACCAAAAATCTCTTAAAAAACGTCCACTGGTTGGGAAACATACTGAAATACAAGGGCTACAAATATCATTCCGCACAAATAACACAGTACAGAAAAATCTAAGCACTACGGACACCTCAATAGAATAATTCTCCAAAGCCGCAGCATATCAGCTAACCTGTAGTTCATGCCAGTCTGTCTACATAGGCCAAACATGCAGAATAAAAATACAACACTGTGCAAGAAAACGCTGTTTGGAACACTCAATGAACTAAAAACTGTGTTGAAACAGTGTACTGAATAGCTGGTGGTCCAGACGTCAACCAGACACGTAACAGGACGAAGTACAGAAATGCACATAACCTCTACCCACGAAACAGTTCTTGATAAATACGCATTAATTTTCTTCATGGCTAGTTTGCAGATAACATGCTGTCAACAAACGATGAAAAAAGACCACAAAAACCGGTGCATAATAATGCAGTTCATTTAGCGATGTAATTTTAAGGTGAGCATCTAAACAAAACAAAGCAAATTACACATATTGTAATTCGTAGTCCTACAACAGTTAAATTATTATAAATTTCATATTGTGCTTCACAGAAATAAAATTTGACTGACAGAAGACGACACATAGCTATCGAAACATGTCTGGGTAAATAGGAAAATAAAATAATTGTGTTTGCATAAGGCTGATTTTCAAATCAACCCTATTTTAAATCGCTAGCCATGAAGAGCATCAAGAGGAGCTTCAAACCTTAGTAAAACGAGTATGTCCTGTGAATATGAACGTCCTGTCTCTAATCGGTTAAGCTATTCTATTTTTTTCCTGTTTTTCTGAACGTGCGTACATTTCCGCTGGCAAATCGAGAGTCGATTGAAGTCACTGTCACAATAATTGTATGATTGGAATATCTATTTGTGATGAGGCTCAAGTTTTCTTTGAGTAGTTCAGCAACCATATCATCTGAGTCGGGGGTCGGTAAAAGGAAGCAATTACTAATTTATTCCCGTTGTCAAGAATAACTTCTATTCATACTAACTAACATTCACAATGTAGTTCAATTTCGTTACAAGATAAACTATTTCTAACAGCAACAAAGACGCCGCACCAACTGCATTTAATCTATCCCTTCTAAACAATGTTAAGGTCTTTGTAAAAATTTCGGATGAACTTACCTCCGACTTTACCCAGCTTTCGGTACTTGTAATGATTTGAGATCCACTGCTTCTACCAGCGCTTGGAGCTCTGGCTGTTTCCCAACACAGCTACGACAATTTAAAAGTACAATATTGTTTGTTGACTGTCGCTACATCCACCATCTTCCTGAGTTCGTGCTGCACCGTTTGAAAGTGAAGCCCTTTCTGCACTTTCCCGAGACCCTCTATACATAAAAAACAACGCCCAGTCCCCTCCACATAGGCCCCACTACTCGTGTTGCTGCGTCCTGTCTTTAGTGGACAGTTGACAAATTAAGCTGGGCTCTAAATCCCACCACCTTTTAGCATAAGTCGAGAATCCTGCAACCTACACGGACGCAGGGCGCTATGAGCCTCTGATTCGGACGTTCCATTTCGCTCTCTGCTGGAGGTCAGCAGTCGATCCTGTCGACGGTGCTACAGATGGTGAGCTCTGCGTTCATCTCACAAGCTAGACGGGCTGTCTTTACCACTTCAGCTAGCCGCTGAAACTAGAGAGAATATCTTCTGATCCAGTGCGACATACATTGCTAGTAACGACGTGAGCCACCAACTGAAGTTGGCTGCATCCTATGCTCTTCATGGCATCCAAAAACATCTTCAACATCTGGAATGACTCTTCATGGTATGAACACACAGTGCACACTGCATTTCTTTCTCGCCTTGGGAGACATATCCCTAAGGGGTCTGACACAACAGATCACATTACCAGTAAATCCAGCCTCTGTGAATGCCCAGATCTTGTCGGCTATGAGGCTCCCTCTGGAACAGAGCGAGTGACAGCATCTGGTTCAGGGTCTTTGTCAGCCACATTTAGCGCCATAAACGTGTTCTTCAGGTGGACCAGGGAGGCACTTTTATGGTTCCCCCGAGAAGTCTTCCCTGCTTGCCACGCTTTGAAACAACCTCCCACTCCATCATGGTTGAGGGGTCACCCTCAATGCGGGCCATACCCGGAGTGGTCTCAGCAATGGACCTGTGGGGGAACACGAGGGGTGTGTGCTGGACGCACCTTTCATCCCCACACCCAGGCCCCCACAGCAATGCTCATTGGCAACAGCGTGAAGCTGTGTGACTGAAGCCAGCACCGCCTACAACTGTGGATGAACGGTCACCAACTCAGCTCACATCCGCACGCAGCAATCTACACTAAAATCGGAGGCATAATGGAATAAACAGTGATTAATACTTGGAACTCGCAAACGAAGCATTTGCTCTCAAAGGCTGCTGCCTAGACGAGAATTGCAGACCAGATAACGAGTTCTACAGTAGCAACTGACTCCTCACATAAAAACAAATGCCTGGAACAAAACAAACGGCGGAAATACGCACCACACAGTAATTAAAACTCGAAACTGTGGCTACTACAAACACAAATACACAAGAAATTTATGATTTTAAACTTAATTTCTTGTTGTTGTTGTGGTCTTCAGTCCTGAGACTGGTTTGATGCAGCTCTCCATGCTACTCTACCCTGTGCAAACTTCTTCATCTCCCAGTACCTACTGCACCCCACATCCTTCTGAATCTGCTTAGTGTACTCATCTCTTGGTCTTCCTCTACGAGTTTTAGCCTCCACGCTTCCCTCCAGTACTAAATTGGTGATCCCTTGATGCCTCAGAACATGTCCTACCAACCGATCACTTCTTCTAGTCAAGTTGTGCCTCAAACTCCTCTTCTCCCCAATTCTATTCAATACCTCCTCATTAGTTATGTGATCTACCCATCTAATCTTCAGCATTCTTCTGTAGCACCACATTTCGAAAGCTTCTATTCTCTTCTTGTCTAAACTATTTATCGTCCACGTTTCACTTCCATACATGGTTACACTCCATACAAATACTTTCAGAAACGACTTCCTAACACTTAAATCAATACGTGATGTTAACAAATTTCTCTTCTTCAGAAACGCTTTTCTTGCCATTGCCAGTCTACATTTTATATCCTCTCTACTTCCACCATCATCAGTTATTTTGCTCCCGAACTTGCAAAACTCCTTTACTACTTTGTCTCATTTCCTAATCTAATTCCCTCAGCATCACCCGACTTAATTCGACTACATTCCATTGTCCTCGTTTTGCTTTTGTTGATATTCATGTTATATCCTCCTTTCAAGACACTGTCCATTCCGTTCAACTGCTCTTCCAAGTACTTTGCTGTTTCTGACAGAATTACAATGTCATCGGCGAAGCTCAAAGTTTTTATTTCTTCTCCATGAATTTTAATACCTACTCGGAACTTTTCTTTTGTTTCCTTTACTGCTTGCTCAATATACATATTGAATAACATCGAGGAGAGGCTACAACCCTGTCTCACTCCCTTCCCAACCACTGCTTCCCTTTCATGTCCCTCGACTCTTATAACTGCCATCTGGTTTCTGTACAAATTGTAAATAGCCTTTCGCTCCCTGTATTTTACCCCTGCCACCATCAGAATTTGAAAGCTTATGTAACTATAATGTGGAAAAAATACTGTGTGTATGGAACCCTGGTGCGATGTAAGACACAACCAGCAAGTCTTAATATGGTCAGGATAAATAAACAAATAAATAAATAAAATAAATATATGTACAGTGAAATGATGTATGCTGGAAGAACCGACCACTCAGCGTTTGTGTTATGAATAGCATTACTCAGGTGAATCAGATCTCAAAAAGGTGCTAGAAAGATTAGGAGCGATTGGTCCCAATCAGTCCGCTGCGCGACACTTGTTCCGCTAGAATTATCGCAGCAGCGAGCGAGCAGATGAGTAGGGAGGCACGTGAGGATATGAGATTAGGATGGCCGCGCCTGGCGCAGCCCGCCCGGCCCTTCCATTAGGGCGGGCAGACGCGATTACCAGAGCGGGGCGCACCTGCGCTGCCGCTGCGACTGGCCGCACTGCGCAAAGCCCGCTGCACGCCGGCGCTAGCATTTGTCACACACGCACACATCGTTCTCGAATTACAAGCCACCTTTACCCTGTTTGAAGGGGTAAGAGTGATTTCATTTGTGACATGACATTTGGCGCTTTCGGTCAATGGGACCTCTCCCTTCCCTTCATTCTTATCCCTTCCCTTTTCCCTTTCCTCGCCCACGCCTCCCTACCCCCTTCCCCATCAACTTTCCCCTTCCTCAATCCCATCCCTTACCCATGCCTTCCTGCCCCTTCCCCCTCTCTGACCCCCTGCCCCTTCTCTCTTCCTCATCTACCGAGTAAAACTGTGAGGGACGGGAAAAACCCACCGTGGTTCAACAGCAGAGTTAGGAAACTACTGCGAAAGCAAAGAGAGCTTCACTGCAAGTTTAAACGCAGCCAAAACCTCTCAGACAAACAGAAGCTAAACGATGCTAAAGTTAGCGTATGGAGGACTATGCGTGAAGCGTTCAGTGAATTCGAAAGTAAAACTCTATGTACCGGCTTGACAGAAAATCCTAGGTAGTTCTGGTCTTACTTTCAATCAGTAAGTGGCTAGAAACAGCATATCCAGACACCCCGGGATGATGATGGCATTGAAACAGAGGATGACACGCGTAAAGCTGAAATACTAAACACCTTTTTCCAAAGCTGTTCCACAGAGGAAGACCGCACTCCAGTTCCATCTCTAAATCCTCGCACGAACGAAAAAATGGCTGACATCGAAATAAGTGTCCAAGGGATAGAAAAGCAACTGGAATCACTCAACAGAGGAAAGTCCACTGGACCTGACGGGATACCTATTCGATTCTACACAGAGTACAGGAAAGAACTTGCCCACCTTCTAACAGCCGTGTACCGCAAGTCGCTAGAGGAACGGAAGGTTCCAAATGATTGGAAAAGAGCACAGGTAGTCCCAGTCTTTAAGAAGGGTCTTCGAGCAGATGCGCAAAACTATAGACCTATATCTCTGACGTCGATCTGTTGTAGAATTTTAGAACATGTTTTTTGCTCGTGTATCATGTCGTTTCTGGAAGGCATCTACGCCAGAGAAGGCATTCCAGTGGCCGATATCACATACCTTCCGTCTGCCAGAGGCATGGCCGTCACCGTCATGGGGACGCGTATCGTCAACATTTACGCTCCGTCCGGCTCCACCCGCAGACACGACAGGGCACTCTTCTATTCAGAAGAAATCGCTCTTTATTTCTTGGACGCTGCGACCATTACTTGCTTGGGGGTGATTTTAATTGTGTATTGCATCCTAAAGATCAAGTGCCCCACTACAACACCTGTCAAGAACTGCGTCTTATCGTCCGAGATCTGTTGCTCCGCGACACTTGGGAAGTTCAGCACGGCGACGCGCCTGGACATACTTACCAGACGAGTCACTCCACGAGCCGCCTTAATAGAATTTACGTCTCTCGGGAACTCACACCTGCAGTCCAAGGTGCAGAACTTTGGCCCCTGGCCTTTTCGGACCACTGTGCCTACATCTGCAACATTCTCTTCCCCAAGGAATTGGTCTGGCGTAGTCGTGCACCGTGGAAGCTAAACACCTCCCATCTTCATGATCCCGAATGTCTTCAACGTGTTACCGAGACATGGGCCACCTGTGAACGTCGCTTACCTAAATACTGCACGACCTTGACCTGGTGTCTGGAATTTGCCAAACCTGCCTTTCGACGTACTTTGATTTAGTATGGAAAGGAAGTTGCTATGTGGCGCCGGCACACTACCGACTATTTCTACGCCGTTCTCCGCGACCTGGACGCCCAACCGCGCACCCCCGACACCCATAGGCAACGCAGCAGGATTAAGGCGCAAATTGTAACTTTGACACGCCGTAGACTGCAGGGGGCTATGGTGCGCAACCGATGTCAAGATTCGGCGGAACATGAACATCCGACCATGCACCATATCGCCTCCGATAGGAAACATCGACGACAGCAACTCATCACCGAGATCACCACCTGTCGTGGCCAGCATGTCACTTTCCAGGCCGAAATCGTCAGTGTCTTTGTCGACCACTACCGCACAATGTACCAGGAGGAGACTACCAACAACCACGCTGAGGAGTCTGTGTTACCACACGTAACTCGCACCCTCATCAGCGACGAAGCGGACGAGCTGATGGAGCCCATTACGCGTGACGAAATCCACGATGCAATCAAAAAAGGTGCTCTGAATAAGTCACCTGGTGTCGACGGATTGCCGATAGAATTTTATCGTGCTTTCTTCACACTAATGGCATCACGGTGGACAACGATGTTTCATGAACTGCTGACGATGGGGAACGTCGTACCGCCGTCCGTCACGGGAATTATTATACCCATCCACAAACCGACACCAGGTGTGACGACTGCACATTACCGTCCCCTGACTCTGCTTAACGCAGACTGTAAAATTTTTACACGCCTACTGGCAACGCGATGCCGCAAGGTCCTGCCCAGCATTCTCTCCCCGGAACAGACAACTTCGGGCGGCTCAGTTAATATACAAACGGCCACAGGAGAATGTCGCGATTTAATTGCACTGGCAGCGGCGTGCAGACTCCGCGCCGCAGTGGTTGCCATTGATTTTGACAGCGCATTCGACAAAGTGCGGCATCTTCTTCTGTTCGCAGTGATGAACCGCATGGGTATCCCACCAGCCTTTATCGACGTGATTCGGCGCCTGTACGGCACCGCCGAATCGCTGATTCAGGTTAATGGCCGTGTGGCGGGACCAGTGGCGATTCGGTGTTCCGTACGGCAAGGCTGCCCACTTCCGACCCTACTCTATGCCATAAGCCTGGAACCACTCATCGGGATTCTGACGAGCCACCTTTCTTGTCTCACTCTGCGACAGCACAGTTTTCGATGTCGTGCGTATGCGGACGACCTCCTCCTCTTGATCCGCTCACGGAGTGAAACACACACGGTACTTGATTTGATATCAACGTACGGCACTGCAGCGGGCAGTAACATGAATGTGGCTAAATCCGCGGCGATGCCCATTGGACGCGGTCTCTCACACGACGACTTAGCACCTCTCCCGTGTGTACAAAAACTACGATACCTTGGTATCATTTTCACCTCCACCGTGCGCCGCTCCGCTGCCATCAATTTTCGGCGTGCACTCCAAACTATCCGCACGACTCGATTCTTTACAACGTGTCCAATACCTGAATCAACATGTGGCGTCCAGAATGGTCCACATTGCACAAGTCCTCCCGCTGCCATCAACTGTTGGACGCAGCCTCCAGGCTGCCTTCGGATACTTCCTTACGGCCGGTACGCTCTTTAAGGTCCGCTACGACACGCTCACCCTTCCCCCGCCCCGCGAGCGGGGCGCCGCGGCCTTGTCAATGTGCGACTCCGCGCGGCGTCCTTGTACGTGTCCACCATGCACAAGCAGTGGCACGGGGGCACCTCCCTTACGCGTAGCTTGCTGGAAATTCTTGTGCCCGCGACCATAACACCACCAGTACCAGTCGGACACATCAAGCACCATCTGACGCACATTTCTGATTTCATCGTCGACTTCAATTATACTCACACACACTTACCGACCACGCGTTCTCCTCGACCTAAAGATTTTTACACCCCACTCCTTCGTTCCATATCCAGCAGCAATATCGAACTGTGACATCCGTCCACGTGGTGGCCCACGGTTTGGCGTCACATCCACCAGCCTTTTCTTCCCTCCAACGTCCGGGCAACATGGTACCGAGTCGCAAATGAAAAATTCGCCACAAATCATCGTCTTCACGCCATAGGACTAAAGGACTCTCCACTTTGTTCCATTTGCCACCTCGTGGATGACGATGTCCATCAACTGACTTGTGCTGCCACCAGTGACGTCTGGAAACTTGCCCGACAGTTCGTTGCCTGTTACCTCCGCGTTCCGCCGGACTCGATTGACCCATGGACTTTTATCCATCCTGAGAATACTTATTTCCCCGCCACCAAAAATCATGCGATTGTATGGGTCAAGGCATGGACGATCACCTACATGTATAATGATGGCGACAAATTACGCCTTGATTTCTGGCAGTACTTACAAACCGCCCACAGTGAAGTCGAACACTGACCGCGCTACCGCGCCTTCTTCGCCAATTACCTACATGCGATCTTTACGTCACCCCCGCTAAGTTGGATGGTGCCACACGCCGACAGTACTCCCGCCCCCCCTGCTGACATCTGAGACCCCCCGCGCTACTTTCTACATTGTAACCCACAGTGGAGTAGGCGCATGGACACGCGCCTCCTTTCTTTTATGCACTATACCAGAAAACACTGGTTTTTCCCTCACTCCACTGTATATTGCTTCACACCTCTTAGCTTACATCAGTATTATTATTGTCTTTTTTTCCTACACCTTGTTCATAAAAAAAAATTGCTCGCCTTGTACGAGTATAATGTCTTGTGTTATTTTCGCCGGAAGGATGGCATTTCTGCTGTATTTAAGTTTGTACCAATAAAGATCTTTTGTTCATTTACCCTGTTCCTGGTGAAAAAAAACGTAATAAAAGTTTTAAAAAAAGGATGGATAGAGCGTCTGCCATGTAAGCAGGAGATCCCGGGTTCGAGTCCCGGTCGGGGCACACATTTTCATCTGTCCCCGTTGACGTATGTCAACGCCTGTAAGCAGCTAAGGGTGTTCATTTCATTGTAATTTCATTCTAACGAGCTGCATGGTCACCGATGGTATCTGTTCTTTCGCCCATGTCCGAAAGAACAGATACCATCTTAGTATATAGAAAGTTAATATGTTTCAGAAATGAAGGAAATGTTACTGTCCCATGTGGCTGCACCACAAAGGTGTCGTTCACGTACCTCTAGTACTGCAATAAATCCGTCATATTGTCAAAGTAAGACATTGCAGGCAGAAGAATAGTAGCTTTTCCCTTGCCAGCAGGTAAAATTACTATTTCTGTGTCTTCTCTTAAGGAACAAAGCACCTTTATTTCTTCGGTGGTCATAGTCTGCTTGGGTGCAGGCACCTTAGTTATAGCCCTTCAAGTCTCCCGCGTAATTTCTTCAGCAGTCTCACTGGGAAGTCTCAAGGCACTTTGCTCAACGGCATTGATAAAATCCTCGATGAGCGAAGTCTCGTGCTTCATCTGTGAAGTTAAACACAGCGAGTCGGCATAGCTTATCTTCTTGCATTGACTGACGGTTTAAACGATGGAACTTGGAAGTTTGACGCCCTACGGCCTGTTGCCGCGTTTACTGCGAAAGCGACCACGCAGCACCGTCCGCCCAATCCCCTGAATCAGCTGACAGACGCGACGAGATGTTTATTTTGAAGTGATAGCCAGATCCTGGAAACTCGGTGTAATTCCCGCCTTGTATAACGAGTTCTTTCTCTCAGCAATGCTCTGGTGGCTGATAGATTAATCCTATTTTCGACCGCAGAATCTATGTAACGACTGAACTTGCGCGTGTCAGTATAGTCTGCTGGTCCCAACACCTCAATGAAAATGCGAGAGAGCACAACAGTCTGTTCCTCTTCTTTATAGAACTGACTTACTCTGTTGACCATAGACTACCTACAGAGGTACCAGATGTAATACTTGGGACTTTCCCGACGTAATAGCTTCTTCAGTGTTTCACAGGCATCTTGCGGATGTCGGATAATGCGCTTCTCTAGCAAAGCAGCCCTTGAAATATGAGAAACTGCAGCAACACGCCAGTAAGAACCTAAAGGTGAAGAGCAGCCGCCTCTTTGAAATATTGTACAGCTTTCATAATATTATCCGACGCGACGCCCGTCGACCACTGAAGCACTCAAAAGGTACATTGAGACATCACCTCAGCTGCTGTTAAGAATTGCTTGTCTCCACTACCAGTAATGTTCACTGAAAATAATCAGGTGAATGGGTTCTAGGACTTTGAGGAGTGCTTTGGTACACCTGAAAACAGCATCAGTCACACGCTACCGAGCCCAGTTTCATCTGTTGAAATCACTGGTCAAGGTTCCAAACACCTGTCACTTAATGATGTACAATGGATGCAGCTGGTAGTGGAAATTAAATCATTTCTTAGCAGCAGCTGGGTTGATGTTGTACATACACTTTAAGCATTATCTGCTGTTGCAGGACAATGCAGGGCATGTATAAAATTATTGAATACCCAAAACGATTTTGTTCTGACATTAATCAGCATTATATGATATTGCAGTGCCTGTATTATTCCGAATACGATGTATGGTTCCTTTGACATGCATGCCGCAGTGCCTGTCCCTTTGGATATGAAGGCATGTCCGAAAGAACTTTACATAGTTTTCTGAATAACACAGGTGCTACAATATCGTATTTATCCGCCGACACCGGGCAAGAGACTTCCAAGTAAAATGCTTAGCCTGCAAGGGAAAATGCATAATGTTTGTACGAGTACAGGTTGTCGACACATCGTTGACGACATATGGGGGTTTGGGTGTTGCTGTGAGTCGTGGACGGATAGCTAAGTGGCAGCCGGCACGGTAGCTCAGCGCGTTCGGTCAGAGGGCTGCGTGCTCTTTCTAATTAAAAAACTGAGCCAAGGAATCAACGATCAACTTGAACAGATGCCTTGTGACGTCCGCCCAGACCAAACGCAACGAAATATATCGAAGAAAATGAAAAAGAAGTGGTAAGGCGACAATTTGCGACAAGCGGCAAATCCGGATTCGAGTCCCAGGCTGGGAAAAATTTTCATTGTCGTCATTCCATTATACAGCTGATAGTTGTCCATATTCGCAACTGCGAACATATTTAATGTCTGGGTCAACATTGGTCATATGGACTTATTTCAGGGATGAGAGACATAACTGTGTTTCGTTGCTGGTCATGAGAGTATGCACAGTTGTCATGGGTAAAATTCCAGCGTCATCATCTCATTATCATAGATATACATCAGTTGTCGTGAGCAATTAGACAGCCTCGTTGGTAAACTAATCAATTATATTTAGCAACAAATATAATTTATTGCACTTGAACAAAAATTAACAACAAATATAAGATCAAGGCCGCAGGAATGGAAACAGAGTACTATCAAGCGTTTTATTTCCACAAAACACAAGGCGCAGTCAAATAAAAACGAGATAGATAGAAAATAGTACGTAAGCTCTTTATTGTTTGAAATGTAATTGCCATAACTGTACACAGATTTACCCAACGGTGAGACAAGACGGTCAACGCCCTCATGGAAAAGTGTTTGCGATTGCCTACGGACCATGATTTTATACAGGCGTGAACCTCTTCGGCCGAACCAAATCGACGACCACGAATGTCTTTCTTACAAGGCTCCAAAAATATGGAAATCGCATGGAGAGAGATCGCGACTGTATACGATGTGTAAGGGCAAAGAAATACTTTTGTGTCGGGTACTAGAACAACGGAAGTAAAACAACAATATATCTGTTTCGTGAAATTAGTTCGGCGGAGGCCGGCCGGTGTGGCCGTGCGGTTCTAGGCGCTTCAGTCTGGAACCGCGTGACCGCTACGGCCGCAGGTTCGAATCCTGCCTCGGGCATGGATGTGTGTGATGTCCTTAGGTTAGTTAGGTTTAAGTACAGTTCTAAGTTCTAGGGGACTGATGACCACAGATGTTAAGTCCCACAGTGCTCAGAGCCATTTGAACCATTTTTGAGTTCGGCGGATACAAAACTCCATAATCTTTCGGGCGTACATCCCGGACAGTGGTATTTCTCTTTCCGATATTTCGGTTTATAATCGTACAGATATCTTCAAGGGGAATTAGTAATTGGATTAAAACCACTCGAAGCAATTATACAGGATGTTTCACAATTCCTGTTAGACGCTTGTTGTAGGAGTTGTAGAGGGGGCTGAGTAGAGAAAGTTTTAATACGGAGCTAATATCCGAAAGTGCACCGTTTGGATGCTGAATAAGTTTGAGACTCGTGTTCTGGCGTAACCACAAGCGCCGGAACGAAGATGAAGAACGCAAGAGAAGAGAAGGCGATGAAACGACGTCGGCCAATGGTGCGCTGATTAAAACCGCACTACAAGAAGAGAATACAAGCGCCGATCCTGCCAGCCTCGGCCGCTCAGTATTCGGACGGAATACGGACAGGCCTACCAGAGAGTGCTACGATAGCAGTTTTTTTCTTTTTGGCATCAGTCTTCTGACTGGTTTGATGCGGCCGCCACGAATTCCTCTCCTGTGCTAACAGTTATTAGTGATCCACAAACTGTGTGACAAACTTGCATGAACATTGTGTATAGCAAACGACTCTGACTTGGTTGCATGTCGACCATGGCTTGCGACATCTTTGTAAATTCAAGTTAAGTATTGTCAACCTGCTTTATTGAAATAAAACTAATAATCTATCTTGCTTGAATTGTTGTATAGCATTCGAGAACGCAGCGTCCTTTAGGCACGTTATACGCGACGAGTGGGCAGGACCCCACAAGTCGAATCACTTTCAAATCTCCCAGTCCATGGTAGGCACATAGCGGAGACGATGAGCTGTGACTTGTGTGCTGTGTAGGAGCTCATGGTGTGGCCAGTGTTTCGAGTGCTTGTCGCCAGGTTCTCTTCTACGTGACGAAGGACCTCCTCCTCAAAGTCGAGAGTGCGACGCACAAGAGTCAACTTTCCTACCCTCCTACAGGCCGATCCACGAACGGTGGCGGTTCGTGAAGGTCGAGAAACGGACGGGATGGCATTGTTGCTGGTTCCAAGCGACAGTTACGGTGTACGAATACACGTGATTTGTGTTTCAAATGGTTCAAATGGCTCTGAACACTATGGAACAACATCTGAGGTCATCAGTCCCCTAGAACTTAGAACTACTTAAACCTAACTAACCTAAGGAGATCATACACATCCATGCCCGAGGCAGGATTCGAACCTGCGACCGTAGCGGTCACGCGGTTCCAGACTGAAGCGCCTAGAACCGCTCGGCCACATCGGCCGGCTTACTTGTGTACAGTTTGTTGCTTAGCACCACCATCAGCCATAACATCCTTTAACACATGCAATAAAAATTCGCTAAACAACTCGCTACGACTACTTTTAATGCTCGCATTGGGTACGGCATTCACAGCAGAGCGCTCAGAGCACAGCTGAACGCTCATCGGCTGTCACTGACTCCGTAACGTAGGTGCGCAGAACGAGCCTAAACTATAGTTACCAGTTTCCCCTAGCCGTTGTTGTAATTGGACGAAAATGGCACGTGATGTGGTAATTACAATAGGGACTGAAGACGGTGCCCTCTTCTCAGTTTGTGTGCGTTCCGTGAAATGGGGATTTGGAAATGATCTGATTTCATCTACATCTACATCTACATGGATACTCTGCAAATCACACTTAAGTGTCTGCCAGACGGTTCATCTGACCACATACACAATAATTCTCTATTATTCCACTCTCGAACAGCGGGCGGAAGAAAACGAACGCCTACGTCTTTCCGTGAGAGCTGTAATTTCCCTCCTTTTCTTATGATGATCGTTTCTCCCTATCCAGCTCGGCGTAAACAAAATATTTTCGCTATCGGGGGAGAAAGTTGGTGATTGAAATTTCGTGAGAAGACCCGGCCGCAACGAGAAACGCCTTTATTTTAGTGAAGTCCACCCCAAATCCTGTGTCATTCCCGTGAGACTCCCTCCCCTATTTCTCGATAGTACAAAACATGGCTGCTCCTCTTTGAACTTTCTCGATGTACTTCGTTAATTCTATCTGGTAGGAATCCGACACCACGCAGCAGTACTTCAAAAGGCGGACAGGCGTAGTGTAGGCAGTCTCCTAAAGATCTGTTACAACTTCTAAAGGTTCTGCCAATAAAACGCAGTCTTAGATTCACCTTCCCCACAGCATTTTCCATGTGTTCCTTCCAGTTGAAGTCATTCGTAAATGTAATTTCTAGCTATTTAGTTGAACTTACGGCTTTTAGATTTGATTGGTTTACCGTGTAACCGAAGTTTAACGGATTCCTTTCAGCACTCATGTCGATGACCTCACACTTTTCATTATTTAGCGTCAATTGCTAATTTTCGCATCATACAGATGTCTTTTCTAAATCGCTTTGCACTTGTTTTCGATCTCCTGTCTTTACTGGACGATAAACGACAGTATCATCTGAAAACAACGGCTGTTGAAATTGTCTCCCAAATCGCTTATATACGAGGCCTGTTCAGAAAGTAAGCTCCGATTGATTGCCAAATTGAAACCACAGTGAACGTCAGAAATGTTTTACTTGTAACAATTAGCTACACCTTTCAGCTACTTCTCTACGTAGTCGCCGTTCTGACTTAGACTTTTGTCATAGCGTTGTACCAACTTTTCAATAGCCTCATCATAGAAGGCAGCCGCCAGTGCTTTCCGCCAATTCTCCACGCTGGCCTACACCTCGTTGTCTGTGTCAAAATGTTGTCTTCAAAGACAGCGGTTCACGTGACCAGAGATGAAACTCAGGGGGAGACAATTGCGGACTGTATTGTGGGTAATCTCACATTTCCATTTGAAAACGATGCAGGAGCATCTTCATTGCCCCTGCAGAATGCGGCTGAGAATTGTCTTGAAGAAGAAACAGCACGACAGTTATGTAATGTTAGCTGCATAGCTTCAGGCGAAATTTCTCACCAGGCCCTCGTACTTGGCGGCAGACACTATTTTCTAGACATCTTTACGCACTCACTGCGAGCTCAGAAATGAGAAGAGCGACGTGATGCTAACTGGGGTTATACTAGAGACACTACCCAACACATCTGTGCAAAGCTTTATCGGATTTTCATAGTCGTTTCCATTTCGCGACCGATCGGAGCTTACTTTCTGAACGCCCCTCGTAGATTAGGAACAGCAGAGCGCCTGTAACACTACCTTGGGGAACGCCAGAAATCAGTTCCGTTTTACTCGTTGACTTTCCTTCAATTCCTACGAACTGCGTGACCTCTCTGGCAGGAAATCACGAATCCAGTGACATAAGTGATACGATATTGCATAAGTCGCAATTTGATTACAAGCCGCTTGTGAGGAAAAGTGTCAAAAGCCTTCTGGAAATCTATAAAGACGGAATAAATTTGAAATCTCTTGTCAATAGCACTCAGTACTTAGTGTAAGTAAAAAGCTCGTTGTGCTAAATTCATGTTGACTGTTTGTCAATAGATCGTTCTCTTCAAGGTAATTCATGATGTTCGAACACAATATATGTTCCAAAATCCTGGTGCACATCGATTTTAATGGTATGGGTGTGTAATTTAGTGGATTACTTCTATTGCCTTCCTTGAATGTTGGTGTGACCTGTGCAGCTCTCCAGTCTTGGATCTTTCGTCGAGCGGGCAGTTGTATATGACTGTTAAGTATAGAGCTATCGCATCAGAATATTCTGAAAGGAACCTAACTGATATACAATCTGGACCGGAAGACTCGCTTTTATTACGTGATTTAAAACATATTTTATATCGAAATGGAACATTGCCGGACATGGCTCCCCTACTAAACTTGTATCAACTAACAAGGAAACATCATCGACTTGACCTCATATTTGAAGGAGAAAAAAGTCACCTGCCAGTTATCAGCCCCAGCAATCGGTATCTCACGAAAATTTGACCATAATTCTGACAGTAGCAGCTAGGGCCTTCCGAAAGCACAGCTTTTAAACTTCTGCGCGCACAGATTGTTTGTCATTTGCTCCACCCCATGGCACCCGCCTGCTGCCCGAGTGTTAAGTATTGTACAGCGGAGTAAGTAACAGGTTTGTGAAATACGCTTTTTGTTCATTGTGTCAAAGTCCGTGTTTTCTATCCTGTAGCTGGTGCCAGAGATCTCTTTGCTATGATTATTTTTACTTTGCAATTCACAAATGCAGTGTAAATGAATGTAACGGATTACTGTGTCATTAAAGAAGTGGTGTAGCGCTGTTTAATTATTAACATCGTTGTTGTACGTTACTTACTTTGGATTTTAAGGCTAGCTGTGTTAAAGAGAAGTACATCTGCAAGAGATGCGCTGTTCTTCTGTGTGACTGGGAGTGTTGAATTGTAAATCGGAAATGGATAACTTTATTTAAAAATAAATCAGTAATCGCTTAGCTTTGTTCCTTTTGACTTTGAGCTGTCTACAGGGTGCTCTAAAACTCCCCTTACAAACTTGTAGGACTTGTAGAAGGGACTGAGTAGACAACATTTTGAACTAGTGTCCGTGAACGTACCGTTTCCATCTTACAGCCGATTGAAAACATGTTTCCTAGGGAGGTATGCAACAGGCTAGTCATGGCAGGCGGGGGGAGGGGGGGGGGGACGAATGATGTCATTTGACGTTGTACTACCTCTATGATCTGTCTGTGAGTGTTAGAGCAACATGGTTGATTACACCTTTGTAGAATACACTAACATGATCCTTCTTTATGGCGGAGCTCACTGTAACGGAAGAGCAGCTCGTCGCCTTTATCAAGATCTCTATACACAGCATGCGACTGAGGAATAGAAATGGGTATACAGTCGGGTTTTACGACATGTTACTCAATGGCCCTTGAATATCCAGTGACACGTGGGACTCAATCTCCATATTGCGAGGGTAGGACAGGCCAGTATTTCATAACTTCTAGTTGGAAATTCCATTCGCAACGTTATATTCCTCCGACATATCGACCCGCCACCGTGGCCATGTAGCCAATTACGTCGTAACAACCAGTATACTGCGGCCGGAGTTCACGTATCGTGCAGACGTAGAACCGATAGCGGCTCTATACATTACAATACTTACGCACCTATCCATCATTTGGAGAACAGACCTGCAAGTGGAAGATAAAAGTTGTAATCGCAGAAGGAAAAACTGAAGTGACCCTAATTTACAGAGAATGTAGGAGAAATGTTGAGGTTGCTGTTGCCTTGTATGCCGAGCGTTTTCCAGCGAAAGTTCGCCTTCGCTCGTTCTTTTATGACATTGTGTACGCCATTACGTCTGATGATAGTGTACAGACAGGGAGAAGAAAACGAAGCAAATGTGTTACAGAAGAAGCTAATGAAATAGCTGTACTAGTGGCAGTGCACCACATCCTTCCGATAAGTGCCCAGCAGTACCGCGATTCCTCTATGTCACAATACTGAATCATCATAAATATCATCCATACCACCTGTCACTGAATCAAGGACTTAATGGCGCCGTTTCCCATAACTAGGTTGTGCTTCGTGAATCGGAAAGGCTATAAATGCAAACCACCCTGAGTTCTTTGCCGAGGTACCGTTTTCCGATCAGTCTGTAAGGGCCGTTCAAAAAGAAACGAGCCGGAGGCATAATTGCAGAAACCAGTACCTGTATGCTAGAAGTATTGCCCCTGGGTGTTGAGACGCTTTCCCCACTGTGACACAAGGCGGTGAATGGCTGTCTCATAAAATTCCCAGGTCTGCAATGTTAACCAGTTCCGCACGTACAGCTGGACGACGTCGTCCGAGGTGAATCGTTTGTCCCTCAGAGCCTTTCTAAGCGGACCAAAAATGGCGTAATCACAGGGAAAGAGGTCCGGACTGTATGAAGGATGGCTGAGAACCTCCCATTTGAATTTCTGCAGGAGTGCCACCTCTGTGTTGGCTGTATGAGTCTTTGCATTTTCGTGGAGCAGAATGACCATACAATTGAGATTGCCTGGTCGTTTTGATTTGATCACTTGGCGAAGGGTGGTTAAGGTTTGCGAGTAATGCTGGGCATTGACTGTTATACCATGCTGCAGGAAGTGAATCAGAAGGGAGCCATCTTGGTCAAAGAAGAAAGTCAACCTAAGCTTTCCTGCACTCATGTGGACGACGACGTCCAACTGTACGTGCAGAACTGGTTCGCAGCTCTGGGAATTTTATGAGACAGCCATTCACCGCTTTGTGTTACAATGGGACAAGTATCTTATCAGCCAGGGACAACACTTCTAACATACAGCTACTGGTTTCTGTAATTATGCCTCCGGCTCATATCTTTATGAACACCCCTTATACATTCACAAACGATTGTAGTATTAACTGGCATAGATGCGTTACTGGAGTGTAGACAATCCCCACTGATTACTGCGAGGTGACAATGAACGAACTCATTGGTCCATATTGTTGTGGGTGGGGCCAGGAGGTGCCGTATTAAAACAAGTTCGAGCTTTTCAAATGATTCATTAGCTCCCACTACAGTGCCCCGTTCACCTCGGTTCATGTCACAGGGTCCCGCAATGCTGAGGCCACCACCCGAGCGACCCATTGCAGTGCGCTGCTATGTCGAGCTGGGCTTGTACACCAGCGGATTGCATAGTCATCAGGATGCCAGGAGTTGGCTCAGCATTCTGCGTCCCTGCCGACTCAGTGCTGCTTGGTGTGAGCTGTGGGCGGCCAGCTGCATTTTTCTCCTCACCGGTGTGGCTGAGATTGTGACGATGAACAAGCGCCCACTATCTGGCATCCGAATCTATGGCCCTCGCCTCGGGAAGTTTCCGGCGTGTGTCGGGAGCCGAGACGATTGCCCATGGTAGCGAGCCATGGAGTGGCCCGCCATGGCTGACTGTGGACTCCGAGTCGGCCTCAGAGGTTCGAACCAACGACCCGCCGTGAACTGGGATGCTGGCGCCCCATCTGCTTTGCGTGTAGCCGGTGGTGTGCCTTATTAGAAAATCGGCACCTATTTATACGCGGCTGTGATGCTCTGTTTTGCTAATGTGCCGCCCTGAGTCACGTACGCTCCACACCCTGGTTGTGCCAGTGGGCCCCTTCTGCCTGTAGCTTGCACCATTCGAACCGCTGCGTTTACAGTTTTCGGCGGTTCGACTGCCCTGTGGCCTCCATTCTACTTCGCAACCGTTGGTATGCGTAACTCACTGCAATGCGGCGTGCACCTGGCTGTAACTTGTGTGCTCTGAAATATTACACAAAATCTAACTTCCCTATCGTAAACTGTGGTGCTGCTACAATATCTTATCGATAGAGTGTTCAATAAACGCAAACATCGAACGTTTCTGGAACTCCCAGTACTACTGTGGGATGTTATTCTGGACATTCTGCAATGTATGTGGTTTTAGCATGACAGTTGCACACCTCATTACACAATTGAAGCAATGGAGCTATTAAACCGTGTTTACACTGGTCTGTGGATCGGCATAGGTGGCCTTGTCAACTGGCCCGCTAGGTCGCCTGATTTTATCCACCGGGTTTCTTTCTGTGGGGATATTTAAAAGATAAGTTGTCCCGGAAAATGGCAACAGGTCATGAAGACATGGTCGACTGCATCAGAAACGCCAGTGCTGACATTCTCGCAGATATGCTTCTCTCCTGTGTACAGTCATTTGAAAAGTGGATCACCAAGTGTATTGAATTTGACGGTACTACGTTTTAACAGTTACTCTAACTGGGAAAGTAGCATTTGCGAGTAGGAGGGCGCTGGTTGTCTCTCCACTGTATAGTACTTCACAGTCGGCCATTAGGCAGCTGCCATGTGTAAGGTGGCAGCTTGAATGAATGTTAATTTCGCACCTTACATGAGATTTTATATGGCATAAGAAGTAGAAGCATATGTCACCTGACATACTTCGACGATAGTGAACAGATTTGCCTCTAAAAATGTACGGTATGTAATGCAAAGCGATTCGACGGTATTATCACACTGAACCCAAATCCTGCATATCAATGAGTAAAAGGTGAAAAAAGCTGCTGGAAGAAACATTTTAGTTTGGGGACAGATGCGAGTTGTGCCATCACGGCCTGCAAACAACAGAAGGCTTCTAACAGGGGTTGGTGACCCGCAGCGAGAGAAACGGCAACGAAAGCACCGGGCGATACAGCGAGGGGAGCAGGTAGTCGCCCAGTGCTGCTTGCGAAGGAGAAATGCTTTAGAAAACTGCGCTGCTGGATTTCCAGATGGATACAAACAGACCAGTGACACAGCTGATTACGTAAATGGCCCATGGTACATTCGTGATGAACACATGTAACTTTTAGGTGTCAGGAGCGGGCACAGAATGTCCGATTGGCTGAAATAAACTCAGAGGGAGAAAAAGGGGCGATATTTCGACGCAGTTTAAAGGTAGGCCCTTTGCGATTGGCAGGGATAGTTTCCACAATATGAAATTAATGCCCCCATTGGTCTGAAAAATCCGTGACACGAAGCACGAAAGGACACAGGTGGGGGGACAATTTGTTACGAAAGACACAATACCGAAAACTTTGGAGACTCCCCTCTGAACCAGCATCAAGTATAGAACAGGGCCCATCAAGCTCTGTACCACGTCAAACAAGGAATTTTGTATGAACACTGCGTTCACTCTGGGTGACATTCAGCTAGAAATTAGCTGAAGAGTCGTTGAGCTCCGATAGCAGAGAAACGAAACAGCCACGTAGTTAATTGTTCTTGTGAGAACTGAGAGGGTGTTGAAATATACATGCTGATCCATCGATGCACGTGTCTATCGCCATATTTTCCAGACTAGGGATGAATGCATGTTTTTCACCTAACGAGAAACATAGGACAGTTTCAGCTGATAAAATCAGTAAAGATTTTAACTAGCTTTTTATAGGATTTTTAGAGGGCGAGAGCAGCCATACAACTGATAGTATGTCACAGCTAAAGGTAAATGCCGCTGGCAGAGGCGTAAAATTGTAGGATCACCAGCTTGCATCCACAGTGAAACTGAGCAGGTATCTTGTCACAAAAAATAACCATCCTCTATAAACTTGATTGTCATTCTAAATAGTACCGAACTTAGAACCGAAACCAGATGATTTGTCGTAATATTGGCCAACTTCGCTGTCTAGCAGTAAGAAAAATCTTGTAGAGAAACTTCTATTTAAATTTAATATTGTAGTGTTCTGTGTTATTTCTGTTAAGCAGGATATAATGCGTTTCTTGACAACTATCCTGAAATTGTCATGTCACAGTCTATGTAAACCCATTCAAAAATGGTTCAAATGGCTCTGAGCACTATGGGACTTAACTACTGAGGTCATCAGTCCCCTAGAACTTAGAATTACTTAAACCTAACTAACCTAAGGACATCACACACATCCATGCCCGAGGCAGGATTCGAACCTGAGACTGTAGTGGTCGCGCGGTGCCAGACCGTAGCGCCTAGAACCGCGCGGCCACTCCGGCCAGATGTAAACCCGTGCACTTCTTTAACAACAATATAGGAATAAAATAAATTTAGTACAGCTAAACGCCGATGTGCTCTGTCAAAGAATAAGAGTCCACTCCTAACCCCAAAAATTTGTTCTAGAGCCCAAAAATTTGTTCCAGATATGCTAACGCACTCACAGGATGTTTTTGCTGATGTCTGATGAACGTGAAAAGGAGTGGAGTGTCAGATAATGGCGACCCTGCGAGGAAGGCAGTTGGTCTCTCAGGATGGCAAGTAGTCAAATTAGAAAGAGTAATTAAAATTTGGTATTAAGAAAAAAGTTTTGTTTCTTTTTGAAAAACAAGAAGTGACAAGGTTACTCCATGTCTGCGTAGTGGTCAGATAACTGTAAATGTGTGATCCACAGAGTAGAAAGTTTTGTATTGAGTAAAAGGAAAATTTTCTGTGTTTTGAGTGAAAGTAGTTTGTGTATCACCTTTATGGCGTGCGCGAAGTTATTCACGGCGGTGTTGAGTTGGTTTGAGTACCCACAAACTGGGAACGAAGTTGATAATGATGTGTTAATGGCGTAAGAGACTTTCTATGATATTTTGTGAGGTGTCAGGTCATATAACTTCATGCTGATTAGTGCTCAGGCTCGCGAAACTTATGAATGACAGAGGACAGTTAAACGGTCTGAGATGGCGGACGGCCGTAGACCACCGCATATAACGCAAACTGAAGACCTTGATAGGATAGAAAATGACGTACAACAAGATGTAGCGAATGCGAGTCACGAAACTGAATTAAATGACAATGGAGAGGGAATGATGGCTGTTTCGAGATCGGTATGTCAGGCTGAGGACACATAAAACCGAAAACCGAACAGATGAAGGATCTAGGGGTTCCAAAGCAGTATCAGAGGATGTGCAACTTCGGTACGTTGAACCAAATGTTGTAATACTGAATGTAACGGGACAGTTTCCTACGGAAAGAATGCGTGAAAGTGCGTATGCTCAGAAGTCGGTGAGACGTCACATGAAAGATATGAAACCGCAAAATTTACACCAGATGGTGACAGATGACGATGGCGAAGCGTCTGATAATGTATTTGCAATGTTGAAGCAAATCACTATTGTTGTCAAGCATACAAGTCAAACGATGAGAGCAGGATTAGCAGACTTAAAAACAGAAACAAATGTAGGGGTGGCTTTTAAAACCGAAACGGCGAATTTAAAAACCGAAACGAATGCAGGGTTATCGGCCACAAATGGTCTCAAATTTGAAACCAATGCTGGGCCACAAATGGTCTCAAATTTGAAACCAATGCTGGGTTCGAAAAAGTTCACAAAGATAAGCAAAATTTGAGAATGGAAGTTAATGAACAGTTTATTGAAATCCAAAGAGGCAAGAGACTCGCGGGAACTAATTCAATCGCTTATGGCCGATCAGAAAAAGATGCGTACTGACACTGACCAGGTGCAGGATGCAGTGTCTATTATCAGCCAAAGAGTTGATAATTTAGCATGTAAGGCGTCTGGTAAGGCGCAACAAATCGTGGAAAAACCCAATGTCAGAAAACGTGTCACGCGAGCCGCGTTAAAAAGATTCGATACACGCACTGTAAACACTGTCTCGAAAAATAAGCAGCAGTATGAACAGCTTCGTACAGAACTGAAACAGTGTACTGAGAACCGTACAGAAAGCAGTAGTGAGGCGACGGAATCGGTAGTGTCATCTGACATAGTGGAGAATAGAAATCCAGAGGTAACCAAGTCCGTTATGCAATTTCCTTGTCAGTTGTGGAAACACAAAAAAGTCATGAGATACCAGTTGTGTGTCCACAAGATGTTGACTCAGTGTTTTCTGATCTGAAACAGAAGCAAATGGTAGAACTACAGTTGAGACAGATGAGCGAAGCAGGTAACGTGCGTTCACAGCAGACAACGGTGCGAGAAGCGGTAACTGCGCACATACCAACAGAGCTTCATCCGACCCTCCCAACGTACGCGAATGACGCGATAACAGAGCAATTTACTGCGCCACACGTGCTAAATTCTCAATTTACGAGTTACAGTACAACAGGCCATATTCCTCACGCCAATATGAAGCAAGTACAATGACAAAACTCTGACCCAGTAACGGGAAATTTAAACGTATCTTACAGTCCGATACACGAGAGACGGTACAGTTTAGATAACTGTACACCACTGCGTAGATGCGATGCTAGATGGAACTGAAATATGTCGTCTCAGGATCCAAATGTGGTAGTACGAATCAAGGAAAACATGACGCAATTGAAGGGAACGGAAAATGGTGCGAAAACTCAAACGCCATATCGTGCAATAGAAAAATTTGACAATGATCATTTTCTGACAGTCAGAAAATTCCAACATTACAAGGACACACATTTGTGGTCATATGGAAAATGCAATAGTGGAAACGATGCGAAGAGTCGCTGCAAACTGTCAATCGTATGGACAATTTCAGTTTGCATTCTTGGAGCGAGACTTGTTCGCCGAAACCCAAAGTAGGATAAAATATGAATTGTTACAGAAGGCGTCATTTGAAAATTCGGGAGAAAAGAAACCAGTTAGATTTTCTGAAGAAATGATGAAAAAGAATCAGTGTTTAGACAATCCATATAGTGATGGGGAACTGATACATATGTGCACAATGACTTTACCCTTGTGTTGTCAGCAATCGTTGGTTGGCAGGCATTTAAAGGGATGTTAAGAGAACTTGAATTCATCTGCAGTGAATATGACGCGAAGAAGCAACGTGCAGTGAGAGAAACCAATGGTAGAGGGAATAATAGCAACCGATTGGCCTTTAATAATGCTTACAATGCCAGCAGTAATGTTGGGAAAGGTAATCGTTTTAGGAAGAATGGTAATCGCCCATGGGATAATAATAGCTATAGATTTGGCAACCCACAGAGGTCAAACAATAATTATGGTTTTGGTGAGCCGCGGAATTACAATAATGGATTTTATTCCAGAAATTATGGTGGTAACTATAATTCGCGACATTATCACCATGGAAACGAAGCAGGAAGGTTTAGAGGTTTTCCACCACAAAACCCAAATTATTCAGGTGGAACTAGAACGCAGAAATGTTGGGGGGATCAGACTTCCGTAGGGCAACACATGCGAGATGAACCGGTACAGGAAGTCGAGTTGAGGCCACCAAATCCTGGTAAAAAACAGAACTGACGAGATGAATGGTACGAAGCCCTGTCACAAGAGATTCAATCGCCAAATGAAGTTGTGTAAATAGATTTAGCTTTGATCAACAAGATTTTGAAGCAGGTTTAGGGGATGATCAGATACAAATACCAACATGCTGGGAGATAGTTGATTGGGAATCGTCCGATGATGAGGAGCAAGAGTTGTCAACAGTTAATGTAGGCAGCTGTACATAAACGGATGATGACCAAATTGCGGAGGATGTAGTTCAGGGCTTAACAACTGGCCGGTTTTGAGCGTGAGTACTCGCGTGTGCTCAGGCACGTGCTCGCGAGCAGCTGCAAGGTCGCGGAGTAGGGAGGGAGGGGAGGGAGGGGAAATGCGCGCGCACGTTTGAATAGGGCCGCAGTGTGCCTATTGAATTCGCGCCGACTGTGTAACGTTTAAAGTACTACGATCAGCTCTTAACAGTCACTTCGATGGTTAAGAATCATGTGAAGTCGCCGTTGTGTAACCCCAACCATGCTTTCGCAGTTCAACCCACATTTGGAGGAATTGTATCTGTTTACTGAAAAAGATGGTGTTGCAAAATGTTTACTATGTCACAAAACGCTGAATTCTTTTTCGAAATTTAATTTGCAGCGACATTATATGTCGTACCACGCGAAAGACTACGGATGTGGGAAAAGAGATTGACCAGATCGTGCACAGGAAGTTATTAAACTTAAAAGGAAGCTATCCGAAGAAGATCTGGACGACGAAGAAAAATCAACTGAGGCAGCTCTCAGAGTGGGTTACAAAATTGCTTTGCTTTTAGCAAAATCCCTGCGCCCCTTAACTGATGGCGATTTAATAAAGTTTGGAATGTAGGAGACGAGATACTGGCAGAAGTAAAGCTGTCAGGACCGGGCGTGAGTCGTACTTCGGTCGCTCAGATGGTAGAGCACTTGCCCGCGAAATGCAAAGATCCTGAGTTCGAGTCTCGGTCGGGCGCACAGTTTTAATCTGCCAGGAAGTTTAATAAACGAATGTTTGGTAATTACAGCGGAACATTTGTGTCCATCTCAAGTTGAACAGTTTCGGATTGTGCCATTATGTAACATGACCATTATGCGTTGCATACAGGACATGGCAGACGACGTCCAGAGCCAGCTTGCTAATATCTGTAAAGATTTTATGGCGTATTCTCTAGCTCTGGACGAAAGTGTTGATATCACTGGAACAGCGCAGCTTGCCATATTTATTAGAGGTGTTAATAGAGATCTTCAGGTGAGGGAGGAGCTCCTCGATGTAGTAGCCATGAAGAACACTACAACCAGAGGTGATATTTTGAGTAGTGTTGAAGAAAGTGTTCAAAATATAGGATTGTCATGGAATTCATTAGTTTCAGTGTCTACAGATGGTAGAGGCATACACTAAGCTAATAAAATTATGTGGCACGTGTACATTCTCCTTTATTGTTTCATCTGTTGCAGTAATAATTCTTGAGTGATATCCCTGCAGGTGGCCGCGGATTTACATTGACTGGCGGCAGCTGTTGTGTGCCTCACATGACTCTCCCCACTCACCGCTCTGGTCCGGTAGTGGGGGTAGCGTGCTCGCGCTGCTCCGTGCTCGCGCTGCTCCGTGCTCGCGCCTTGCTGCTCACAGCTTGCTCCGCGAGCACGTATGTTGTGAAGCCCTGATGTAGTTCATTCATACGAAACTGAGAGAGAGATGATATACCAAGAGGATAATGCAACATTGGCAACACCAGTATTGATACACAAGTCAGATAACGTGTATAGGACGGGGAATTAGCCAGAAAATAATTAAATTCCCACCAGTACCCAGAGTACAGTATCAACATCTAGTAAAATTAGCACTGAGCAATTTGAAGGCTGCAACGTTAAATAGAAAGAACTTCGAGGACAAAAGAGGCAACCTCACGAGTATTTTCACTAGGGCAGAACATACGTGTGCAAATCCACCATCTCTCTAGGAAGAAACATCAAAGCAGTAAATTCTTTTCGGTATATAAAGGCCCTATGGAAGTAAGTAAAGTGGTTTGTGATAATGCAGTCGAATTGATTAACCCAAAAACAGGACAATCATTGGGCTTGCACCATGTGAGTCACTTGAAAGAGTATAAAGGTTAAATAGTAAATATTAACTACACAAGAAAAATTAGATATATCACACATACAGATTCCAATAAGAGCAAAATCTTGACGTCAAAGAGTAGGGAAGCTAAGAAAATGCATGCAAATAAAAATTTTTAATTTGTAGTCGTCTCATTAAAATAAATTGGTTAAGTTTCTCAGTATATCAAAAGAATAATTGTGAAGGAAGAACAACAAAGTAAGAACTAAAGTAACTCTTCTGCAGAGGAAATTTGCTATGGGGAAAGAGTAGAAAGCAAGAAGAAAGATAAAGATAAGCATGCGGATAGTTTGACGAAATAGTAGTAGATTCTCTCTTAAAATGTAATGTAAACTACACTCCTGGAAATGGAAAAAAGAACACATTGACACCGGTGTGTCAGACCCACCATACTTGCTCCGGACACTGCGAGAGGGCTGTACAAGCAATGATCACACGCACGGCACAGCGGACACACCAGGAACCGCGGTGTTGGCCGTCGAATGGCACTAGCTGCGCAGCATTTGTGCACCGCCGCCGTCAGTGTCAGCCAGTTTGCCGTGGCATACGGAGCTCCATCGCAGTCTTTAACACTGGTAGCATGCCGCGACAGCGTGGACGTGAACCGTATGTGCAGTTGACGGACTTTGAGCGAGGGCGTATAGTGGGCATGCGGGAGGCCGGGTGGACGTACCGCCGAATTGCTCAACACGTGGGGCGTGAGGTCTCCACAGTACATCGATGTTGTCGCCAGTGGTCGGCGGAAGATGCACGTGCCCGTCGACCTGGGACCGGAGCGCAGCGACGCACGGATGCACGCCAAGATCGTAGGATCCTACGCAGTGCCGTAGGGGACCGCACCGCCACTTCCCAGCAAATTAGGGACACTGTTGCTCCTGGGGTATCGGCGAGGACCATTCGCAACCGTCTCCATGAAGCTGGGCTACGGTCCCGCACACCGTTAGGCCGTCTTCCGCTCGCGCCCCAACATCGTGCAGCCCGCCTCCAGTGGTGTCGCGACAGGCGTGAATGGAGGGACGAATGGAGACGTGTCGTCTTCAGCGATGAGAGTCGCTTCTGCCTTGGTGCCAATGATGGTCGTATGCGTGTTTGGCGCCGTGCAGGTGAGCGCCACAATCAGGACTGCATACGACCGAGGCACACAGGGCCAACACCTGGCATCATGGTGTGGGGAGCGATCTCCTACACTGGCCGTACACCACTGGTGATCGTCGAGGGGACACTGAATAGTGCACGGTACATCCAAACCGTCATCGAACCCATCGTTCTACCATTCCTAGACCGGCAAGGGAACTTGCTGTTCCAACAGGACAATGCACGTCCGCATGTATCCCGTGCCACCCAACGTGCTCTAGAAGGAGTAAGTCAACTACCCTGGCCAGCAAGATCTCCGGATCTGTCCCCCATTGAGCATGTTTGGGACTGGATGAAGCGTCGTCTCACGCGGTCTGCACGTCCAGCACGAATGCTGGTCCAACTGAGGCGCCAGGTGGAAATGGCATGGCAAGCCGTTCCACAGGACTACATCCAGCATCTCTACGATCGTCTCCATGGGAGAATAGCAGCCTGCATTGCTGCGAAAGGTGGATATACACTGTACTAGTGCCGACATTGTGCATGCTCTGTTGCCTGTGTCTATGTGCCTGTGGTTCTGTCAGTGTGATCATGTGATGTATCTGACCCCAGGAATGTGTCAATAAAGTTTCCCCTTCCTGGGACAATGAATTCACGGTGTTCTTATTTCAATTTCCAGGAGTGTAGAAAGAAGTTAATTTTTTGTGGACGAAATGAAGCCAAGAAATTATGTGTATGCAAGTATGTAGATAGAGGGATGTGAGTTTAACACAGGGATGATTTCAATAAGGAAGAGTAAGATAGGGGGAGAAAGTAATATAAAAGTTAACTGTTTAGAAGAAGAAAAAAAATGGTTCAAATGGCTCTGAGCACTATGGGACTTAACATCTGAGGTCATCAATCCCCTAGAACTTAGAACTACTTAAACCTAACTAACCTAATGACATCACACAGATCCATGCCCAAGGCAGGATTCTAACCTGCGACCGTAGCAGTTACGCGGTTCCGGACTGAAGCGCCTAGGACCGCTCGGTCACCACGGTCGGCTAGAAGAAGGAGATAGGGATAACTAAAACTAATAAAAGTAAAAGCTCTAGAATAGTGGAATTGTACAGTGGACAAAGTTTTAAAAGGGAAACAAAAAAAGAGATATATTGTGTTTTGAAGTTCTGTTACAGCTTATGCCGAAAAGAAGAGATTGCAGAGAAAAAGACAATGGAGTCGGAGTCGAGATGCGAAATTTTTATGATAATATGATCTACCTGTAGTTAGAACAAAAGATAACCGACATACTAATACACTTAGCTTCAGCACCATAAATTTTCCTTTTATTATTCATCGTGATGAAGATGAGGAAACCATTACCTTTATACTAACAGAAAAAAAGGGAAAAAGAAAATGTACACTTAGAATGGGGATAAAAGATGTAATGTTATGAAGAGTATAATCAGGAGAATCTTACGTACAATTTAAATATGGAATTTTTGTAAAGTCTCTTAGTAGTTTAGTGCTTGTAAGGCTTGTAATGTATATTAAGGGAGAAAGGGTTGTGATAAGATAGGTATTAATAACATGTAAATTAGAGAAATTTGGGGATGTAAGATGGACAAAAGTGTGCACCATGTTGTGTTATACATTACATCATCAAGAACGATGCATCGTCGTTGCAGTTAGATCTACAGCAGAACTGAGCAGAGCGGTTAGGTTTGAGAGAAAGGAACACTGAGTGTGGGTGACTGGTACGCCAGCTTTCGAGATGACGAAAGGAAATACCTTGGTGGAAGCAACTGTCCAACAGGATAACACTTGTGGGGAAAAGTATGGGGATCTAAGAGAGTCCTGGATACAGTCAACATGCGCCATGACACGATCTTTCATGTGAAAGTCACAAGAGATCTTCATAACAACAGTTTTGCCAAAGTGCTAGGTACTTCTGTCACAAACTGTTTAGAGCAGCATAAGGAGATATGATGGATGTCCACCAAAACGGAATGGAGACGGACGTGTTACATCAAGGACGAACGAATACTTGAATTCACTAGAAGAAGAAGAGGCGCATTTCTGTAACCCAAGAGAAACTATCATCATTTCATATGGAATCCAGCAACTGCGAACTATTCCCTGAACACTCATGGGAGTAAGCAAGAATACGATGGAAGGCTGCCTAATCTATCCTAAAGAACAACTTGATACAAAAAGGAGACATGACGATTTGAAAGAAAATACCATAAGAATGGATTATACAATAATGTGTTTAAGTGGGTCTTAAATCCCAATTCCCGGTCCAGAGAAGAACGAAGTCACAAGTAAGAAGACAGCAAGATGCAACAAGAAAAGAATATTAAATGCAGAACATTAGGAAGAGTGAAGAGATGGACCAGAAGAAATCAAGAAACCTTTGAAAATCCCTTCCCATACAAGACCATTATTGCATCTACCTACCAACAAAGAATCCAATTTTAACTGCTCTAGGAATAAAAATGTTCGATATTCCTTATGGAAAATTCCAACACTTTCAAATGTCACACCGAGAGATGAGAGATGATTATTCATATAGAAAACAGGAGACGATTTAATCAATGATGGATTGGCATAAAGATTCGAGGATTTACAAGGAATATACGTTTTATGCTGCTAATAATAGATCTCTAATATACTTTTGCCATAGGTAGACGTGGAATGGAATGAAGGCAACCAAGCATTAACAATACACTCAAACCTTCTGCAATATTTCTCTCTGCTGACCGCCATTCCATGTTCAAAGGAGACACGACGAGGCGCATGAAGATGAGAATGACGACTTCAATGAACCACATTGAAGATATGTGAGAAAAGACTGTCTGTGACATACTGGTATCAGATTAAACCGGAAATAATTTTGAACCTACAGAGTTTGTTATTGTTTAAAACTATTTAATTTTTGAACCTGATTTTTGGAAACAATACTTTTGAGTTTTTAATCTTGACTGATAAATGATATTTTCTTGTATTTCATATTTTGACAACACAACTAAATTAAGAAAACGAAATTGTGATATTTTATTTGGAGGATAAGATTCTATTACATAATGTGTTTGTAATATATAGGTTATGTACAAAAAGGGTTTTGCAATTTCATGATGTTGATTTAATATTTACAAGGAAGTTAGTAGGAATATGAATTTAATGCATAAATTTAAGATTTTTGTGGGATATAAATATGTTTGTGAATGGGATTGTGCTTGCAAAGTTATGGGAAGGGTGCTGTTAAGTGTAAGATAAATTGAGAAATTATTGTAAGAGATGAAACTTTCTTGAATTATGATTGCCATAGAAGCTACTAACAGACATAGAAATTAAGGCCGAGAATAAGACATAAGTATTGAAAAAGGGGAGGATAATTTTAAATGAAGGTTTCCTCAACTTCAGTACATCTCCATCATCATTTAACATAAGTCTTGGTGTCAAAAAAATCAGTCTCAAATTTAAAAATTATGAATGTTGCAAATTTATACAGAATCGCTGATTTGTTTAAATTTAAAATTAAAATAGAGACAACCAGAGAATAGAAAGAAAAGCTTCATATTATTTAAATAATTGTGTTAAATCAGAAAACTAGTAAAACATGTTAAATTTTGTAAAAACATTACTTTAGTGCTCAAATCTGTAGTATACAGTAAATCAATTGCAGAAAAAAAGGTGACTGAAAGAACAACTGTTTGACTACGCCATATTAAAATAGAGAGTTGATCAATACAGAATATGTAACAATTGCTACATTCAGCAGCTGAGAACAATTTTGCACTCACTTACATCAATTTCTAACCACTGATTGACCAAGCGCAAAATTGAACATGGAAGGAGGCGGATATGTAAGGTGTAAGATTTAATGAATGTTAATTTCGCACCTTACATGAGATTTCATATGACGTAACAAGTAGAAGTATATGTCACCTGACATACTTCGGCGATAGTGGGCAGATTTGCTACTCAAAATGTACAGTATGTAATGCAAAGCGATGACACTCGATTTGACAGTATTAACACACTGAACCCAAATCCCGCATGTCAATGAGCAAAAGGTGAAAAAACTGTTGGAAGAAACGTTTTAGTTTTGGGACAGACGCGAGTTGCGCCGTCACGGCCCCTATAAAACAGAAAGCTTCTAACAGGGGTTGGTGACCCGCAGCGAGAGAGACAACGAACACGCCAGGCGATATAGTTTGGGGAGCAGGTAGCGGCCCTGCGCTCCTTGAGATGGGGAAATTCTTTAGAAATGTGCATTGAGGAATCTCCAGATGGATACAAACAGACCAGTGACACAGCTGATTACGAAATAGGCCTGTGGTATACTCGTGATGTACGCATGTAACTTTTAGGCGTTAGGAGTGGGCTCAAAATGTCCGATTGGCTGAAATAAACTCGGAGGGAGATAAAGGGGCGATATTTCGGCGCATTTTAGAGGTAAGTCTTGTTGTAGTCCTGCCTACGATTTGTAAAATACCCCAATCCTACTACCACACCACATAACACAAAAACCTGTGGTAAAAGACACTAGTTTCCTAAAACGTTTTGAGGTTAACTACAGTTGTTAGCAAAGTCTGAAACTGAGTTAATCTACAATAAATACAAAATTTGTATATGGAGAACTTCGAGGAGGAAGCCCTGTCGTCATCCGTATGGAAACCTACTTGCTTTTTCCGTTACGTGGACGACACGTTCGTCATCTGGCCACATGGTATGAATAAACTGCTGATTTCCTTACACATCTAAACTCCATACACCCCAACATCAAATTCACTATGGAGACTGAAACGGAGGGTAAATTACCTTTCCTTGACGTCTTGGTCAAGAGAAAGGCTGACGGCACCCTAGGTCATGGGGTGTATCGGAAGACAACGTACACTGATCTGTATTTGCACGCAGACAGCTGCCACCACCCTTCACAGAGGAATGGGGTACTTAAAACTCTAGTACATAGGGCGCCCACTATCTCTGACGCAGAGAGTCTACCCCAGGAATTGGAACATCTGAGAACTGTATTTCGAAAAAATGGGTACTCAGAGTGGCAGATTCAACGTGCTCTCCGCCCAACCACTGCAGCACAACCTGTTGAGATGGATGAAGTCACGAGGGAGGAGGTAGGCACTGCATTTATTCCATACACAGACGCACTCTCGGGGAAAATCGCCCGCATTCTGAAGAAACACCGGGTCGGAACTGTGTTTTGTCCTCCGAATAAAACTCGTGCACTGGTGGGGAGCGCCAAAGATCACCTCGGTTTGAGGAAGGCCGGCGTGTACCAGATTCAGTGTCAATGTGGCAAGTCGTATATTGGTCAGACGATGCGTACCGTCGAGGATCGATGCCGTGAACACCAAAGGCACACTCGACTGATGTATCCGAGCAAGTCG
The DNA here is from genome assembly GCF_023898315.1 of Schistocerca nitens. Classification (NCBI taxonomy): domain Eukaryota; kingdom Metazoa; phylum Arthropoda; class Insecta; order Orthoptera; family Acrididae; genus Schistocerca; species Schistocerca nitens. Next base: position 852,552,464 of record NC_064617.1, read on the forward strand.
GCGGTCGCTGAACATTGTTTGTCGGAAAATCACGCTATGGGGTATGACCGCACGAGGATTCTGGTACAGATGTCGAGATACTGGGACAGCGTTGTTAGAGAGGCCATCGAAATTCGCACAAATGACGACCTCATAAACCGTAACTGTGGCTATAATCTTAGCAAGGCTTGGGAACCAGCGATTGGGTTAATCAAGAGTAAATCGAGCAAACGTATAGTTGTGACGACCACGGCGGACAGAGCCATCACACCGACGTCATCTCAGACGCCATCGCAATCTGTTCCACCGCGCGACCGTGGCGCGGGGCACGGACGGCGGAGGGAGCGCGCCGCGGGCGGAGGGTATTTAAATCGTACGCCGCCGCGACCGAACCCAGTTCCCTCTGAGCAGCCATAGCGTACGGATCTCCGTGCCGGCACGTTCACAGGAGCTCAGTCCGTCAGTTCACCTGATGATGGCGACATGTATGATCGCCGAAATATTGTGCCCGTTGGACACTATAGACCGGCAGCACACCCGTGGATATTTTGATTACAATAAATACAGTTAATATATAGATCTACTCCTCTTTAAGGAAAAACTAGATGTGACACAATATGCTTGTTAGAAGATCTACTTCAGTTTCTAAATCACAAACGCTGATTTACTGCAAATTGCTCACAGATTATGCAAAGGACAATTTTAACTTCCGAAAATTGTCAAAAACGCACGTTTAGTAACATGTACAGAACCTGTGGAATCTGCAGAAGAATTTCATTTGAATTTCCTATGTTGCCTAATTTAGAATTCACGTTGTTGCGTAAATTACAGTTAACATTCAGCACGTTTGTAATGCCAGAAATACGAACCAAGCCAACACAAAATAGCAATTGAACAAACAGTATAAAATGAAATGATCAAAATTAATAAATTCTTTTACTTTAATTTAAATTGTCATTACTGCTTTATTTGCAGTTAATTTACTTCGCTTCTCATTTAGGTTGCTAGAATGAACTTTGTCTGTGATTATTATTGCGGAAGAGAACAGTTAATTTACTGGGACGCGATTAATAATTGCTCTCAGTTCTACTTTCAGCAAGAAAATAAGCTAGAATTATTATTCTATCTTAGTAACGTTCTTTTAGCTTTAAACGACAGTTGAATGTTTAATAACTGGAACGGATTTGGACCGTGTGTAGGTGACAATGACATGGGGATATAAATAGCATGGAGATCTAAAGTTTTGACATACAACACTTATTATTGAAAGAAATTTCACTCAAACTCACTGGGTAATCCTTCACAACGTTTCAAACATGATCGAAAATAAAACGATGTCACAGTTCGTCGTAGATGTTAAGGCACTGACTTCACCGTGTGGACAATACTCCTCTAGCTCTATGTATTACAGGCACTCTTTGATTAGCAATGAGCAATTATGAGGAAGGATTTTGATGTTTCTGGAATTTGTGCCTCTGCCCACACTTGTCATGATCTCATGTCCCGCGATTAACAACTTTGCTTACATAGGCTTGATTTTTCAGTATGGAAGCGTTCACTTACTCTCGTTTCACGAACTCGCTCTGACGTCATACAACTCGCACATCCAGAGAAGGCGCTATCATTTCAGATTCACTCTTTGTCAAACGATACAACACTTCTCAAGGTTACCCTATCGCCATTAAACAAGTATAAAATACATCATATTACAAAAACAATTTACGTAGGTGTTATGTTATTTGCATTGATTACACACACATATTCAATTTCAATTTACAAATGTCTTCTTAATACTTACAGAAAAAAATAAATGATATTTGGAGTACACACTGAGACGACAAAAGTCCTGGGATAGCGATATGCACATATGCAGATGGCGGTAGTATCGCGTACACAAGGTATAAATGGCCAGTGCACTGGCGTAGGTGTCATTCGTACTCGGGTGATTCATGTGAAAAGGCACACGACGGGAATTAACGGACTTTGAAAGTAGACGCATGTGACTTTCATTTCGCAAATCGATAGGGAATTCAACATTCCGGGAGCCACCGTGTCAAGAGAGTGCCGAGAATACCAAATTTCAGGTATTACCTCTCACCACGGACAACGCAGTGGCCGACGGCCTTTACTTAACGACCGAGATCAGCGTCGTTTGCGTAGATTCAAATGGTTCAAATGGCTCTGAGTACTATGGGACTTAATTTCTAAGGTCATCAGTCCCCTATGTAAGTAGGCTGTTTAGGTTTTTTTATGGGTAACGCCACCTCTATATGAAAATCACTGGCTGTGCTGTGTGCAGTCTGTGGCTGCTTTGCATTGTTGTAATACTCGCCATTGTAGTGTTAGGCAGCTGGCTGTGAACAGCGCGTAGCGTTGCGCAGTTGGAGGTGAGCCGCCAGCAGTGGTGGATGTGGGGAGAGAGATGGCGGAGTTTTGAAATTTGTCATGAACTGCTATATATATTATGACTATTGATTGTTCTCTATCAAAATCTTTCATTTGCTAACTATGCCTATCAGTAGTTAGTGCCTTCAGTACTTTCAATCTTTTATTTAGCTGGCAGTAGTGGCGCTCGCTGTATTGCAGTAGCTTGAGTAGCGAAGATTTTTGTGAGGTAAGTGATTTGTGAAAGGTATAGTTTAATGTTAGTCAGGCCCATTCTTTTGTAGGGATTTTTTGAAAGTCAGATTGCGTTGCGCTAACAAAATATTGTGTGTCAGTTAAGCACAGTCAGGTATAATTGTTCTAAGGGGACGTTTCATATGTCGACCCTTAGCCTAGGATACCTCACTAGAATCTTCTGATTTTTTTCTTGTAGTTTGTGTAATTAGTGTAGCTTTTGTTTATTGCTAGTACGTAATTGTAGAGAAAATCTCCTTTGTAGTTGCAGTCTTTCATTGTTGTACAGTAAAACAGTTGTGGCATGCATGTAGATTTGCACCAAGCATTTCGCAGCTGCAAATAACTAGATATTATTTTCAGTGTTATGTTAATGTGTTCTCTTATTTTTGCTCTTCAAATTGTGTTTTTCTGTGTTGTCGTGTGAAATACTGTGACAATAATGGCGTGTGAAAAACGTAATACTAGGCTCCAAAGTAAACTGAGAAATGACGGTGAAAACGAAAGCAGTGTGTGTTAGCGCCACCGAGTAATGAATTAACTGATGTTCAAAGTAGTAATTTGGTAATTGTGCATAGGGAAATGGAGCGGGCGGCAAACAATGGCGTGGACAGTGAAACAATTAGTGAAGAGGGAAGCATTATCGATCGATCGGTCGGCAACAGCTCGCCTCAGGAATCGGGAATGACAGGACACAATTTTGCAAATATTGTAGATTCAGGTTTTGGGTCCTCACCGTTTTCTCAAATGAGTCAAGACACATTTTCCACTTGTCAAAACGTGAATGTTGCCGGTGCAAATTCACTGCCGAAAAGCACTGAGGAACATGTTCCAGACACCAGTGCATTGTTATTACAATTAATACAACAAATGGGACAAACACAGCAAAAGCTTCAAAAGTTAGACACAATGGAACAAAATCCTCGAAAGTTAGACACAGTGGAACAAAATCTTAAAAAGTTAGACAAAATGGAACAACACCAGAGACAAACACAGCAACAGTTAGACGCAATGGAACAAAATCTTCAAAAGTTAGACACCACGCTTGTACAAACACGTGAAGATTTAACTACTGAGTTACATAACATTGAATCGAAATGTCAAAAAGTCTGTAATGACGTAAAAACACAAATTTGTGAGCATTTTCAGCCTATTTTTTCGCGGCATGAAAATGCATTACAGAATCACGAAGCAGCCATAAAAGAACTGCAAATTATTATTCATGAAAATCATGAGACCTTGCAAGCTAAAATTGACTCAGTTGCATCTACCGATACGGTTATGCAACTTGCAAAAACTCAGGAAAACTTAAAGGACACAGTAGATACCATTTCAACACAAATGGACACTCTTAAACTTGGTTCAGAAAAACATACAAAGGAAATAATTTCACTAACGGATAAAGTAGCCGAACTTTCAGATAAGTTCACTAACTTATCTACAAAGGTAGATGATAATCTGAATGACACAAAACCGGTAGTCTTTAATGAGACAGAAGAGTGCGAACAAATTAGGAAACTGAAACAAAATCTGAATCAAATTAATACGCAACACCAAAGAGAAATCCGGGAAGTACAAGATCAGCTGACACAGGTAATACAAGAATTACGTATTTCAGAGGACACTCGCGCCCCAATACGGGAAGAGGGACATAGAAATACGGAACAGCCACAAAATAATAACACAGCGCATTTCGGAAATTATGAAAGAAATTGGCAAGGTGCACCGAATTTTGAAATGGAACCGCCGAGACGACATAACAATGACCGATATGCGACTCGCCGACATGATGACTTTGACTATAAGCTGTTCATTACTACACGTAAATTCAAAACATTTAAGAATTCTGGCAACGACATTCATCCACAAGCATGGCTCCATCAATTCTCTCATTGTTTTCCTCCCAACTGGTCGTTAGAACACAGATTAGAATTTATGTGTGGCTACTTGGAGAATGAACCAGCTGTAAGAATGCGATCGGTCATTCACGATTGTCACAGTGAAGGAGAATTTTATCATGCCTTCCTCTCAGCATATTGGTCTCAATCCACACAAGACCGAGTAAAACATAGCATCATAATGATGAAACGTTTCGAACAATCTGAATTTTCCAGTGTTATGAAATATTTTGAAGACATGTTGCATAAGAATCAGTATCTTTCAAACCCATACAGCCCCTCAGAACTCATCCGCATTTGCTTAATCAAACTGCCTGAACATTTACGACATATTATTTTGGCAGGACGTTGCAAAGACGACATTGAAGCTTTTCAGGGACTGTTACAAGAACTGGAAATTGACACTGACAATCGCGGAACGCAGGAGCACAACAATTACAATTCACATCCGTCGCAATTCCGCGATGAAAGAAATAATAACTGGACGCGACAAGGCTATTCTCACAACACAAATCGTGACCAAAACAGACACCACCCTTATGACAACCGCTGGCAGAATAATAGTTACAGAGAAAGATCGCATTTCCGTAGTAATGAATATGACAGAGATAACCATAGAAACAGACAATATGGTAAGCAGAACTATTAATATCAAGGGAGACAGAATAATTTCAGACGCAACAGTTCAGCGCGCAGTTACGATTCAGGGAGAAATTCTCCACCACATGACCGACAATCAAGAAACTATGTAAACTACCGACATGACGACAGACGATATATTCGTAACGACAGACCTGAATTGCATCAGAACTGGCGGGATTCTAACAGAGCTGGGCCCTCTCGGCAAGGCGAATTTGTAGAAGTTCGGTCTCCTAATCCCAATAACGACGCGCGCCAACAAAGAAACAGACAATGACCCGCACCACAGGCAGCCACCTGCGCCAGCTGGCTCTGAGAAAAATAATATAGACGCTAACCTTGAGAAAATTTCCAGTATTCTTTACCGACGTATACCACTTGACAATTGCGTTAAAGTTGAAACTCTGCGTACTAGGAAGAGCAAAGGTTTACACCACATTTCACACGTAAAACCGTTTATTGAGAGATAATGTGATTTTTAACTTGAGATTTTAATGCAACATTTTGGTTTACTTGAAAATACATTCTGGAGTTTATGTGACAACTACACGGTTTTATCACGACGCTACTAATGAGTGACAATTTACAATGTTGCTTTTGCGGTGTTTCTGTTTTATATCTGCACAGTTTTTCTGCATTATTCTGGAAAGTAAAACATGTTTTAGTAGTAACTTTTGTGGTATAGCTACAATGAGACAGCCTTTTCCGTAGCACAACAATACGTTACAGTACAGTACTTTCTTCATCACAACAATAAGCGTAATAACTACGATATCTATACACAAAGCATTTCACTTTTGTTTATCATGAGGTAAGTACATTGACTTCTGCAGAACTTAGCTTTCGGAGGACGATAACTACGAGACTTCCACAGAGATTATCTTACAACAATTCACACAGTTTAGCGCTACAGTACACGTATTTGAGTGATTAATTTCGCACTTAAAACATTTATCTTTTTTAAGATATTTGAAGTGCAATGATACAAGGGTTTTCCGTGATACATTTCATTCCATTGCTGTAATCTGTAACACCTGAGGGTATAATTACATTAATCCTCAGGGGGGTACACACTTACTTGTGTTTGGCAAGCACAAGGAGCCCTAGCTAATATGGTATTTGCTTATACAACTTTACACATCGGTACCATATTTCTCTAACACACAAATTACACAGCTATCTGATCATTTAACTGAGAGATAAACTTTTTTTTTTACTACGTCAGTGACACATGTTTACGCAATTACAGAGTTGGATTACTTCACACTTACGAAATTGTATTTTTGTCTGTACTTCGTGAATTGTTCATATTTTTTCGGAACCATTGTGATACTATGAGAGCTTTGAATGATGTATTTAGTATGGGATCATGATTTTAAAGTACATTTGAGGCAGATGACACTTTTGACATGAGCAGAGAATTTTTTTTAGGTTTTGAAATTATTGGAGGAAGCTACGACGATTTGGAGAGTTGACTGAAGTGTTATGATGTTGTTATTACGATGACTATGTGTATTCTGCTGTTGCGATATGTTTATGATCAATAAGCTGATGCTATATGAGTTATTTGATTATGCTACGTATGTTATGATGAAATATTGAAGAAGTGTCGACGAATAAGGTAAGGAATAATGAGTAGTGGTTAGGGACTCTGGTTTGTGAAACAGGTTGTTGGAAACCAAGAATCGTACTTTAAGAGGTAGGAAATGTGTGTAAATGCGTGAATGTATCACAATGCCGGCGAAAATTTTTTGGACACTGTTATATTCATAAGATTTTGTATCTACACATTTGCAACGCAAATTCTCGACCTCTGCAATTTTTTATATGAGACTGCCACTGTAGCGGAAACTGCTGTCGTTAATATTTCCATACGAAAGTTAAGTGACCACCTGCACGTAATGCGTCGTGGGCACCCAGATGGGCGACAGTCGCCTGGAAAGAAGTCATTAGTGTGTGCCAGAGGCGCAGGTGGAGAAGAAAAAAAAAGGGGGAGGCCATTATCCTCGCTATTGACGTTCCTTTGTAGAGAGCATCGCAAAAACGACACGGTCGAACTTGAAAATATATGATTACACTGTGGAGCTCTTAATTTATGATATTTACTGAAATGAAATGATGAGAAACATTTCACATCTATTGTCTTTCTAGTTGAAAGATTGTTTACTGCACTATGAAATGCCATATGGCTAGTGAATGACGTTTGACGCCTTGCTTTGCCTATTTTGTTTAATATCTAGTTTCTAGCGGCACTGCTGCATTGGTTAAAATAAAATTTTATAGATGTACTAATATAAATATTTTCTGTCTACAGATCCAGTAAATAATAGTTTTGTGATATATTTCCAAAAAAATGAGGAGCACAAAAAGACATTTCCCTTCACAGGAACTGCATACATAATTTTCTTTACAATACTTGGTAATTTATTTCATAGAATAAGTTCTTGCGGTGCACCACTTTAATTACATAGACATTAAGATGTGAACAGACATTTCCCTTATCTGCATTGTTGTCTTTAGTGTACTATTTTTTCTGCTTGAGCTTTGTCATGTTTAGATACTGCTGCTGTTTGCCATGCATAGTGCTACTAAATTTCACTTTGTATTATTCTTTTAAGCCAGTTTTACTACTGATTTATTTTTCTTGTTTGCTGCTCATTGCCTTATATTAGTTGTAATTTATGCTGCTTGCTTTGCCTTTTGTATTTTTTATCATTGCTGTTTGTGTTAATTGTTTTGTGCTGCTGCATTGCCTCGTCCTTTAGTTTCACATCTGAGCTCAGTAGATTTAAGTTAGCTTAAGAGGGGGTAGACTATATAAGAGAATGAGTTGCGATGAATTGGAAGAAATGCATTGGGAAGTTATACGAAAAAAGTACAGAAAGCAGATATAGATAGGACTTTTTGGGAATAATGATGAACGAAGGGAAATCTCCATGCAAAATACTGCAGTAAAACAAACCCTGTCCTTTCCTTTTGTGTCATCCCTCTATGTGTTTGTGTACCCTTGTGTATTTGTGTTTTTCCTGTCTTTATGTGTTTAGCTGATGAGAGATATGTTGTAGAATTTTTCTAATACTATGTTATTTACTTTGTAAAGATGTTTAGACATTATTTATTCTGTTTTGTTGCTCATATGTGGAGGTGATGTTTCAAAAGTTATTCTGATCTTTATGTATGTCATTATTTTTGTAACACTGATGTATATGTCTATTTCTATTCTTTTGTAAAGCCTGTTTTACTACAAATGTTATCTGTATTGTTATGTTCTTTAATGATGTATTTTGTACCTTTGTAATTGTATTCACTTGTTATAAAATTGTAATTGACACCAGTTCATCAAATTAAGTAACTTGTAAGTTCCATTTCACTGCACAAGTTTCTGTTGGTCATAGTATATGGACAATATGTGAGAAGTAGGGACTGTTAGTTTTTGCACGTGTGTTAATAATTCAGCAAGGGACTGGATAACAGCATTGCTGGTTCTAAGGACAATTCCAAAAACTTTGTGAGTGGACAAGTAGTGGTTTATGGACTTGATATATTATCCGCAAGACTCTTCAATGGTGATTGTGCACCTGCACAGTCACAATAGATGGCTGCTGGCCATCTCTACAAGGACTACAGTGGGTCTGCATCTTTGATGACCCACCAGTACCATTATCTCTACAAGGACTACAGTGGGTCTACATCTTTGATGATCCATCAATACCATTATCTCTACACCAGGACTACAGTGGGTCTGCACCTCTGGTGGCCCACCAATACCGTAATCTCTACCAGGACTACAGTGGGTCTGCTCTGTGATGACCTACCTACCAATAGTCTTCAACACTTCGAATGACTCTGTTGTGGGTTTGCTCTGTAGTGGCCCATTACCTGTCAGCATGTCAAGAGTCAGCACTGTCTTTCCGTTGGAAGGACAACACTACTTCTTCAAGACTGCATGGAAATCCACTACTTCTGTGTGCAATTTCTTTTACTAATGAGACTTAGTAAAAAAACTGTAATTACTATTATGATGAATGATCAGGACTATCTTTATGGACTGTGAGAAAATTTTAGCTTTTGACCAACATTGTATCAATAAGTGTGTGCATTTGATTTCTTTGTTATTGTAATTACGATTATGAAAAATTTTAACAAATATGTATTGCCCAGTGCCCAAAACAATTTGTAAAATTTTTTGTGGGGAGCATGGGGGCTATGTAAGTAGGCTGTTTAGGTTTTTTTATGGGTAACGCCACCTCTATATGAAAATCACTGGCTGTGCTGTGTGCAGTCTGTGGCTGCTTTGCATTGTTGTAATACTCGCCATTGTAGTGTTAGGCAGCTGGCTGTGAACAGCGCGTAGCGTTGCGCAGTTGGAGGTGAGCCGCCAGCAGTGGTGGATGTGGGGAGAGAGATGGCGGAGTTTTGAAATTTGTCATGAACTGCTATATATATTATGACTATTGATTGTTCTCTATCAAAATCTTTCATTTGCTAACTATGCCTATCAGTAGTTAGTGCCTTCAGTACTTTGAATCTTTTATTTAGCTGGCAGTAGTGGCGCTCGCTGTATTGCAGTAGCTTAAGTAGCGAAGATTTTTGTGAGGTAAGTGATTTGTGAAAGGTATAGTTTAATGTTAGTCAGGGCCCATTCTTTTGTAGGGATTTTTTGAAAGTCAGATTGCGTTGCGCTAACAAAATATTGTGTGTCAGTTAAGCACAGTCAGGTATTATTGTTCAAAGGGGACGTTTCACCTAGAACTTGTTGTTGTTGTGGTCTTTAGTCCTGAGACTAGTTTGATGCAGCTCTCCATGCTACTCTATCCTGTGCAAGCTTCTTCATCTCCCAGTACCTACTGCAGCCTACATGCTTCTGAATCTGCTTAGTGTATTCATCTCTTGGTCTGCCTCTACGATTTTTACCCTCCACGCTGCCCTCCAGTTCCAAATTGGTGATCCCTTGATGCCTCAGGATATGTCCTACCAATCACTCCCTCCTTCTAGTCAAGTTGTACCACAAGCTCCTCTTCTCCCCAATTCTATTCAATACTTCCTCATTAGTTATGTGATCGACCCATATAATCTTCAGCATTCTTCTGTAGCACCACATTTCGAAAGCTTCTATTCTCTTCTTGTCTAAACTATTTATCGTCCATGTTTCACTTCCATACATGGCTACACTCCATACAAATACTTTCAGAAACGACTTCCTGACACTTAAATCTATACTCGATGTTAACAAATTTCTCTTCTTCAGAAAGGCTTTCCTTGCCATTGCCAGTCTACAATTTATATCCTCTCTACTTCGACCATCATCAGTTATTTTGCTCCCCAAATAGCAAAACTCCTTTACTACTTTAAGTGTCTCATTTCCTAATCTAATTCCCTCAGCATAACCCGACTTAATTCGACTACATTCCATTATCCTCGTTTTGCTTTTGTTGATGTTCATCTTATACCCTCCTTTCAAGACACTCTCCACTCCGTTAAACTGTTCTTCCAAGTCCTTTGCTGTCTCCGACAGAATTACAATGTCACCGGCAAACCTCAAAGTTTTTATTTCTTCTCCATGGATTTTAATACCTACTCCGAATTTTTCTTTTGTTTCCTTCACTGCTTGTTCAATATACAGATTGAATAACATCGGGAAGAGGCTACAACCCTGTCTCACTCCCTTCCCAACCACTGCTTCCCTTTCATGTCCCTCGACTCTTATAACTGCCATCTGGCTTCTGTACAAAATATAAATAGCCTTTCGCTCCCTGTGTTTTACCCCTGCCACCTTCAGAACTTTTAAGTTCTAGATTTTAGAACTACTTAAACCTAACTAACCTAAGGACATCACACACATTCATGCCCGAGGCAGGATTCAAACCTGCGACCGTAGCGGTCTCGCGGTTCCAGACTGTAGCGCCTAGAACCGCTCGGCCGCTCATGCCGGCCAAAATCTGTCATTAATGGTCTATGGCAGCAGGCTGGTGGTGGCTCCATAATGGAGTCGGTTGTATTTACATGTACGGACTGGGTGCTCTGGTCAATTGAAGCGATTATTGTGTGGGAATGGTTATGTTCGGCTTTTTGGAGACCATTTGCACCCATTTATTTTATGCATGACAACACGCCCATGTCATCGGACCACGATTGTTTGCGATTTGTTTGAAGAACATTCTGGACAATTCTAGCGAATACTTATGTAAGTATATACAACTATGTAAGTATATAGTATGGCAGTACCGGCCATGACCTTCTTCTTCTGTGCGGATGCACATATATTACCCGAACTCTTACGCGACTTGGTAAGAACGTCTTCCACGAGTAAAGGGTGTGTTGGGTAGGCACACTACGAATGTGTGGGCATATAAGGTGAGAATATGGGTCTCGCGGGAGGCGTGCGCGATATAGTCCCTGCAGTCGCACTATCCTCTGTGCCATCGGTGGCTCAGATGAATAGAGCGTCTGCCATGTAAGCAAGAGATCCCGGGTTCGAGTCCCGGTCGGGACACACATTTTCACCTGTCCCCGTTGATCTATATCAACGCCCGTCAGCAGTTGAAGGTATTATTATATAATTCTAATTTAATTCTAGCGAAAGATTTGGCCACCAAAATCGCCCATCGAACATTTATGAGCGGGTAATTCGTGCACAAAATCGTGCAACGGCAACGTTTACGCAGTTGCGGATAGATACAGAGGCAACACGGCTTAATACATCTGCAGGGGATATCCAAGTCACGTTGAAGCCCAGCACAACGCTGGGCAAAAGGGGGTCCTACACGATATTAAGAGGTAACCCATGGCTTTTGTCAGCTAAGTGTACAAAAATGGCAAATTTTATGTGTGACATCTGTATTAAAGTGTGAAAAATTTCAGGCGGTCGCTTCATGTCCATCTTCTCAACCTTGTCCTCGGCCTGCTGCCACTCTTCTCGCGCACCCTAGAGTGCCACCGAATGCTGACTCCTCGGCTCGGTCTGTGTTGATGGCTGAGTTGTCTCAGCGACATCATGGGGTACCGCACCACGGCGACGGCTGCGCAGTGGTTGTGAGCCAAGCGAGAATTTATTTATTTATTGCTTACTTGGCCTGGCCAGATAGGGCCTTAAGACCCTCTCTTACGTCAGAACAGGAGCACTACATATAAAAAATATTACATAGCAATAGCAATGATAGTAATTTGCATTATTAATAATAAGGTGGCGGGGGCACTGACAATGATATTGATTAGTTTAGCACTTTTGAAGCCTTGTTTGGTATCAGAAGTGGAAAGGATATTGAAAGAAGAGAAGACTGAAATGAAAGTGACAACGTTTGCTAGGAAGGAAGAAATTTCAGTTCAGATCTCTGTAGACAGGTGGACAGGAAAGTGGTGGGGGAGGGAGTGTTGACGAGAGTGAGCTGTAAGAAGAGACAGCTGTTGCCTTCGAAGATGGTCCTTTAGCTGTATTTTGAAGTTTGAAAGGATCTTAGTTTCTCTAATATTTTGAGGATGACTGTCCCAAAGTCAGGTTCCTAACGCAGAAAATATTTTAGAGAACATGGCAGTGTTGTGTAGTGGTACAGATAGGATTTTACTTTCTTGAGAATGAGTTTTTCTGCTATGTTGTTGAGGTAGTAACGTAAGGGTTGAAGACAAACAGGAAGGAGTGCTGTGACTGAAAAGACGATACAGCAAACACAGGGTATGATAATCTCTAAGCTTATCGTCAAGTAACCATGATAACTGTTCATTTGTAGGAGTGATATGATCGGAATAGCATACATCCCAAATGTACCACCCATAAGCATTCATCGCCAGTTCCAGTCTACGTGAAGTCTCACACGAAAGTCCTTGAAGAATAGGATCACTATAATGAAGGATGGGAAATGTTAGTGACTCTACAAATTTCTTTTGAAGCTCGAGAGAAAATACCTTTTTATATTTCTGTTATGTATGAAGTGATGCTGACACCTTCTTACAGGCTACAATTGCGTGTTCCTTCCAGTATAGGTGAGGGTCCACAATTACCCATATTTTTCTCAGAATTTCGAACATCTTTCACCATTTACACTGTCGAACGCTTTTCCAGTTCGACAAATCCTACGAACGTGTCTTCATTTTTCTTTAGTCATGCTTCCACTATCAACCGCAACGTCAGAATCGCCTCTAACCCCTGGAAGATCTGGCACAACTTTTGCAGGTGATCTGTAGCATACATATGAAATACATCCGAATTTTACTTGTAAGCTGCACACAGAAATTCATAACAGGTATCGAATTAGTGACAAAATTGGACTGACCTATGTAGAAAAAAAACTGTAACGTTTTCTTTTGGCTGCTTTAAGCCTGGAGATACGCATTTGATAATGGAACTGTAAGTTCTGAAACCATTTATGCTCTTGCAAACGAGATTATGGAGATAACTGTTTGAAAATTTGTTTCATCTCAAGACCCCCAGGTTTATTGATCTGTAAACTCAGACCACTGAATCTCATGACAAAGAAGTTAGCTGACTTTTCTATTGTCCTGTAGCATTTTGTCACCTTTCCACTGCATTCGTCGGTGAGCAGCAACAAGATTGATTATTTACAAGCAATTGACCAGTCTCGACTCCACGAGAGTGCTGTGACGTAACTGCAGAAGGTAGATTATTTACAAAGGTTTTTATGTAAGCTTCAGTTGGGCATTAGAATAGTTTACAGTGCTTTCTGTCTATTTATACACTCCAACCGTTGCAGTAATTCAGATGCGACACTTGTTCGTGCTTCGAGCAAACTTGTGACTATCTATGCTGTCCTTCTCTGATGAACATCCTATATTTCCTCCTACATTTTTTACCCTCTGCAGCTCCGTCTACTACCGTGGAAGTTATTACCTGCTGTTTTAACACATGTTCTATCATTCTGTCTCTACTTGTTGTTGTTCATTCCCCCAAATTCCTTTCCTCACCGACTGTGCCGAGAATATCATTTCGTTTCAGAAGGCAAGCCTAATACTCCACCAGTCCATAAATGTTTGAAGATGGATTTAACAAATCAGAAACGTGTAAAATTGTGGTTTTAACGTTTCGTGTACCCTACATTATGTCCCATCACTTGACCGCATAGGACAAAGTGATCACTCAGCTATGCGAAACTGCCAGAAATGTCCTTCTTTGGGATGCAGCCAAACTTCGAATGTCGGTCATGTTGTGAAATCGTTAACCATTCATGTGAATTTCTGCACTTTGTTGTTTGGTAGTATGTTCATATTAATAACACTAAGTCTCGTTACCATTGATGATTTTTTTTAGAACGGAGCGTGTTTACAATTGAGTCGCAGCAGTTGTCCAGGCATCGTTGTTTTGTTCGGGAATAAAGCCGTGTGGGACAGAAACTCTGCACACACTTTTCTCTTTCAGAACAGAACCTGATTTAGAGATGTTTCCTCATATCAATTTGTGGCACAACAACGTAGACACATTACGATGGTGCATGAACTATATAATACTACCTACTCACAACTTCTGGTCCAATGCACATCTATTAATTACAGTGATACTTCAAAGTAGCATGGCAGCTACTGCGCTGACTTCGCAGGTACGCCAGGAATAAAATCAGTCTCGAAACTCTTTGGATGGACGTTAAACCCATTCCAATAACTATACCTTAGAAAAGTTTGCAGTTTACAGAATTGAATAAAATGAAGCGCTGATAATGGTAAAAAGAAACAAAACCGTGTTTGGGTATTGAAAAGGTTGTTTCAATAATACCACTACAGCTTCAAAATCAAACCATGATTAGGTTCCGGTTACTAGATTCCTACACCTTGCGTCTGAACATCTTCGTCTGTAGTTCTGGTTGTGACCGCTCCACTGTGTGTGTGTCAGCTCATTACCAATGTTCGGTGTCTCTGGGATGTGGCGTGAACGGTTGATTCCAGCCGAAGACTGAAGAGAGGAAAACAACGATGTGCCCCCCCCCCCCTATCCCACACCTAGCTCACGACTCCTCTGCCGCTACCACGCCCTCCGCCTCCATAACGATTTGCATGCTGTGCCTCACGTGCACGCGTGCCTTACGCGTCCAACGTTCTCTTGCCCTTTGACCTCTTCCCCGTCCTTCCTTTCTTCCTTCTTCCTTTAATTTCTTGTACCTGCCTCCTGATACTTGAGGAAGAGGGTGAAGGAAAAAAAGAAGAAGAAAAAGCAGCAACAGGTCTTGTCGCGAGCGCATGAAAAGTTGCGAATTAGAAAGGCAAATCGCATCTTAGGCGGGAGCAAATTAGATAAAGTGGTGCGGTAGGGAGGAGACACGGCCGCTCCGCCCCCGCTTCGCTGCGTGGGGTGGAGAGGCGGGGCTGTTGATTTACATAGAGATTGCCGCCCAGTAGCCTCGCGGTGGCGCCTACACGCCGGAGGGACGCAAGCCCGCGACGCACAACTACTGTGCAGCAGGGACGACCGCAGTCGCCTCGTCGCCGCGCTCGGGCGCCTGCTCTGTGCTTGACTGCTTCACAAATTATGTCCTCCCGGCCACATTTTGCGAGCTACAAAGTTTTCCCTCTCTTCACAAGAGTTTTTGCAACCATCTTAAAGGAGGTCAGCTTCATTGTTAGGCTATTCTTTTAGGAAGGGATACCCAAAAAAACCGGAATTATTTTTTAAAAGCAATTGTTTACAAAACAGCCTTATCTCCTTCAAAATACTCTCCATTAAAACTAATACATTTGTCCCATCGGTGCTTTCACTGTTCGAAACATTTTTTGCAGTCAGGTTTAGAAATGGCTGACAGCTGCTCCTTTGTCTTTTTCTTGACTTCTTCAGCGTTGTCAAATAGGTGTTCTTTCATGCCCCTTTTCATACATGGAACAAAGAAAAAGTCGCACGGAGCCGGGTCACTTAAGTAAGATGCCTGCGGCAGCGGGACCGTGCCATTTTAGCCAAAAACTATCTAGCATAGATGGCTGTGTGTGCAGGTGCGTTGTCGTGATGGAAGAACCAGTCTCATGTCTACCACAAATCGGGTCTTTTTTGAGCAATACTGTTGCGCAATCTTCTTGAAACTTCCAAATAAAACGTTTGATTGACGGTATGACCGGGGGAACAGACTCTGACGCCCTTGGCATAAAAAAAAGCAAATCGGCATTGTTTTAATATTTGATTTGACTTAACGATACTTTTTTTTTGACGGGTGAAGATGACGCCTTCCATTGGCTCGACTGTTGCTTTGTTTCTGGGTCGTAACCATAGCACCATGACTCATCACCAGTAATGACCTTAGATAGAAAATATGGATAACTTTGAAACTGTTGTTTCAAACACGTTTCTACGTTGTCAGTCAGAACGCGAGGAAAAAACTTGTCAGCAACCTTTTTCATTCCCAAATCTTCCGTTAAAATTCACTGATCTCTGACAGTTGATCAGTTATCTGTTGATGGTCTGTGAACACAGGCTTTCGAATTTTTTCAATTAATTCGTCGATTGGGGCAGTTGATAGACGCCCAGAACGAGGTTTGTCATCAATCGATAATCGCCATTTTTAAATCGAGCAAACCACTCGCGCACTTGAGTTTTTCCAATAGCGTCATCTTCGTAAGCTGTTTTCACAATACTAAAACAATTTCAGCAGCATTTTACCAAGTAGAAAATAAAATTTCACAGCAGCACGTTGTTCATTGAAACTTGCCATCATAATAATCGAAACTAGAACAAAACAGTGCTAGCAAAAACAATCACTGTAGATGAATAGAACAAACCAGGTCGACAACACAAGCGGTACTGAAATGGCAAAGAGTTACGCTAAACACGCCTAGTTATTCCGGTTTTTCTGGATATCCCCTCGTATTCCGAAGTAAACACTATGTTTCATTAATTAGCACTCAGTTAATTTCGCCATTTACGTCATGATAAGAACTGTTACTCTTACAGCAGATTATATTCCATACTTCAGTTTAGGGATAAAACAACATGTAATGGCACCAACAATAAGAGTTTGTCAGAACCGTACCAGCTATATGCACAACTACCACATACATGCAGTCTACGCTCTAAATTTGGTAATTCGAATGGTATTCTTTTCCATTTGTAGTGTCCGCAGGGTGCCGAATATGAAGTTTTGTGTCCAAAACCTCTACCTGGTGATAACCATTCTTCATATCCATTGTTGAAAAATATTTGTATAGCCCTAAATGAGCCAAGCTTTCTGTGATGTTTGTTAAAGTGTAGGCATCCATTACGGTTTTCGCGTTTAGATGTCTGTAATCACAACCTGTATTTTCGTGTTCCATCTGTTCATCTTTTTTTGGAATGACGACTATTCCCGCTCCACATGCACTATTAATTTCTTCATTTATTCCATCTTTCAGCTGCTGATCGATAAATTCCTCCAGAATTGGTTCTAAGTATGTAGGTGTTCTGTATGGTTTGCAGTAGACCGGTTATTCATTTCCTGTTGGTATGCAGTACTGTGTAACATGTGTACCTGGTAATGGCCCTTAAGAAAAAAAAATCATTAAATTCCAAAAGTAATTTCTTCATCCGTTCCTTATTGCTTTCCTCTAAGTGCTTCACTTTTCGTCGTAATGCAGTTTCAATGGCATTTGGCGATTGTTCGTGGCGGACACCCCTAGCGTCCCATTCTTCTTCCTCCAGGATAACCATATTAGCGAATAACAACCCTTTTGTTAATCCTGTGTCCTCTGCACTAAGATTATCTCTAAAAACAAGTACCTTCTTTCCACCTTTTATTTCTTTTATGCGCGCAATACCTTTTTTAACCAAACAACCCGCCTGATCAAATACGTCATTCTCTTCTAACGGTTCCACCACACACTTAATTCCAACGAGCAAGCTAGACTCAGCACTGATTTTGTAGCACCCTTACGTACACAGTTGTGCGAATCAAGTCTTAGTGTAATCATTTGAAGGTTAATCGGTCCACCTTTCACAATAAACTCCCCTCGCGACACTCGCAATGGCTTCGCACAACTGAAGCACTTTTTTCTCATCTTTTGTTGCCCGAAGATCGATGATAGCACACTGCTGATATAAGAAATTTAATCCTAGAATCATGTTATAGCTCTCACTCATGTGTGGAACAATCTCTCCAACTATTTAAATTAAACCGTATCCAGGGAAAGTTATGTCCACTGACCCAAATGATGTGATATCTTAAGTTCCCACTCCATGTAATCTGCACCGTAATGGGTCCCATTGCTTATGTTTCACCAAATCACCACTGGCGACCGAAATATGAGCCCTGTGTCCAACAATATCCTGGTAGCCTTTTTCTCCTACTGTTCCTTTTATTGCACATTCCATCTCTGCAACCATTTCACAGTATCCAATCTTAAGGAGAATGACCTTAGGTGGACCTCCCATGGGCATTTAATACCTTAATCTTCCCCAGACATCTACTTCTAGAGCTGTTACTTCCTCTTACTCTACTTACATTCCCCTGAGGATGGCGACACTACCTCCTTACATGCCCTGTTTGTCCACATCTGAAAGATTTTAAATTTATTGCAAACGTTGTCTGCTTACGCTGTATTCCAGTCGACAAATCGATCTCCTCACACTCTATGGCTCACTGCACTGCTGTGCACAAATCTTTGGACGTCCAACCATACTCGTATTGACATTTCCGTAAGTAACCCTCTTAAAAAAGATCTCTGCTCAGCTTTCTGCAAAATAATTTCATTGACTGCAGCATCCTGTACTAATACATTAGTACATGAATTAATTTTCCTTATCCTATCCGCAAATTATTCCACTGTTTTCATGTCTCTCTCAGTTCCCCTTTGCCTGCCGGTGTAGCCAAGCGGTTCTAGGCGCTTCAGTCTGGAACCACGCTGCTGCTACGGTCGCAGGTTCGAATCGTGCCTAGGGGAGGATGTGTGTGATGTCCTTAGGTTAGTTATGTTTAAGTAGTTCAAAGTCTAGGGGTCTGATGACCTCAGATGTTAAGTCACATAGTGCTCAGAGCCATATGAACAATTTTTGTTCCCTTTTTTTTTGGGTCATCAGTCTTCTGACTGGTTTGATGCGACCCGCCACGAATTCCTCTCCTGTGGCAACCTCTTCATCTCAGAGTAGCACTTGCAACCTACGTCCTCAATTACCTGATGGCTGTATTCCAATCTCTGTCTTCCTCTACAGTTTTTGCCCTCTACAGCTCCCTCTAGTACCATGAAAGTCATTCCCTCATCTCTTAACAGATGTCCTGTCATCCTGTCCCTTCTCCTTGTCAGTGTGTTCCTCATATTCCTTTCTTCTCCGAGTCTGCGCTGAACCTCCTCATTCCTTACCTTATCAATCCATCTAATTTTCAATATTCGTCTGTAGCACCACATCTCAAATGCTTCGATTCTCTTCTGTTCCGGTTTCCCCACAGTCCATGTTTCACTACCATACAATGCTGTACCCAGACGTATATTCTCATAAATTTTTTCCTCAAATTAAGGCCTATGTTTGATGCTAGTAGACTTCTCTTGGTTAGGAACGCCATTTTTGTTATTGCTAGTCTGCTTTTGATGTCTTCCTTAGTCCTCGTGACCATCAATCGTGATGTTAAGTATCTTGCTGTTCTCTTCTCTGCTACTTCTCATTACTTTCGTCTTTCTTCGATTTGCTCTCAGTCCATATTCTCTAATCATTAGATTGAAACATTCCATACAACTAAGTGATCAGTGCATTCAAATCCCTGAAAACGACACGCAATTAAATAGTATTTTGATACATTCAAAGTACACGGTGTTACCGGTTCTATTTGAACGAAATAATTTCTAAGATGATTTTAAAGTATAAAATAAATTGTTTGTGAGCAACTGACTGAGTGGTTTGTGTATTTTACTTTTATCTCACATAGTAAGGGTAAGTATTGTTTCATTTTGATAGATCTCATTTTGGTGAAGGGATGGAAACTAGTAATGTCTGATGTACCAGTATAAGGAAATACATGGGTGCGTAAAATGTAAGGACGCAAGCCATTCAATCCGTTCGCGCATTATCACTCATAAAAATGAATTAAGGGTTAATACACACCTGAATAGACGCACATGGGGAAGAGCACAGTTCAGAATAATGACCGGTGTGTGTACCATGTCCAAAGGTTTGGAAGTCAGTACGTCCACGCATTATGTCTTTCAGCAGAATAACAACTGGGTCACGAAAACAATCGCGTTCGACATTGTTCGACATACCCTCATATGGCGAGAAGTGGGAACACGAAATGGACATTGTTGAACACGAGCGTTTTGCTAAGCCATATGTTATAGCGAGGGAGGCGTAAAATTGCGTAGACCTACTGATCTTCGAATCTTCACCAGTCAGCGTTATAGTGACACTGTACTCCTTCCCCATTTGCGTCTTTTCAGGGGTGGATTTGGCAGTGATTTCATTTTTATGGATGACAGTGCGTGACAGCGTCGAACCGCGCAGGTGGTGGAGCTCTTGGAACCAGAGGATATTTGGCAAGTGGATTGGCCTGCTCCTTCTTACGGCTTAAATCCCATCGAGCACTCATAGGATACGTTGGGGAGGCGTACTGCAGCACGTCCACATGTACCAACGACGAACCAGCCGTCGTCAACCGCGCTGGTGCAAGAATGGAATGCCCTACCAACCTTTTGGCCAGCATGAAGGTACGTTGCAGAGCATGTATTGCCGTCCGTGGTGATCACACATCCTATAACGAATATACTGAGATGACACAATTGAAATAAAACAGCCCTAGGTCACTATTTGTAACGAATTAACGGGGTTTCAACACTGCTAGGAGTATCTTCCTCAGAATTTAAATCAAAGAATGGTCTGTAGCATGGTCACAGAATTATGACTGAAAACGTATGATACAAAGTACAGAATCTTCGTGAAAGACTGGCAGTACTTATATGTCATGTATAAAATAATAAATATGCCGAAAGGGCATTTGTCACAAAGATACACTCCTGGAAATGGAAAAAAGAACGCATTGACACCGGTGTGTCAGACCCACCATACTTGCTCCGGACACTGCGAGAGGGCTGTACAAGCAATGATCACACGCACGGCACAGCGGACACACCAGGAACCGCGGTGTTGGCCGTCGAATGGCGCTAGCTGCGCAGCATTTGTGCACCGCCGCCGTCAGTGTCAGCCAGTTTGCCGTGGCATACGGAGCTCCATCGCAGTCTTTAACACTGGTAGCATGCCGCGACAGCGTGGACGTGAACCGTATGTGCAGTTGACGGAGTTTGAGCGAGGGCGTATAGTGGGCATGCGGGAGGCCGGGTGGACGTACCGCCGAATTGCTCAACACGTGGGGCGTGAGGTCTCCACAGTACATCGATGTTGTCGCCAGTGGTCGGCGGAAGGTGCACGTGCCCGTCGACCTGGGACCGGACCGCAGCGACGCACGGATGCACGCCAAGACCGTAGGATCCTACGCAGTGCCGTAGGGGACCGCACCGCCACTTCCCAGCAAATTAGGGACACTGTTGCTCCTGGGGTATCGGCGAGGACCATTCGCAACCGTCTCCATGAAGCTGGGCTACGGTCCCGCACACCGTTAGGCCGTCTTCCGCTCACGCCCCAACATCGTGCAGCCCGCCTCCAGTGGTGTCGCGACAGGCGTGAATGGAGGGACGAATGGAGACGTGTCGTCTTCAGCGATGAGAGTCGCTTCTGCCTTGGTGCCAATGATGGTCGTATGCATGTTTGGCGCCGTGCAGGTGAGCGCCACAATCAGGACTGCATACGACCGAGGCACACAGGGCCAACACCCGGCATCATGGTGTGGGGAGCGATCTCCTACACTGGCCGTACACCACTGGTGATCGTCGAGGGGACACTGAATAGTGCACGGTACATCCAAACCGTCATCGAACCCATCGTTCTACCATTCCTAGACCGGCAAGGGAACTTGCTGTTCCAACAGGACAATGCACGTCCGCATGTATCCCGTGCCACCGAACGTGCTCTAGAAGGTGTAAGTCAACTACCCTGGCCAGCAAGATCTCCGGATCTGTCCCCCATTGAGCATGTTTGGGACTGGATGAAGCGTCGTCTCACGCGGTCTGCACGTCCGGCACGAACGCTGGTCCAACTGAGGCGCCAGGGGGAAATGGCATGGCAAGCCGTTCCACAGGACTACATCCAGCATCTCTACGATCGTCTCCATGGGAGAATAGCAGCCTGCATTGCTGCGAAAGGTGGATATACACTGTACTAGTGCCGCCATTGTGCATGCTCTGTTGCCTGTGTCTATGTGCCTGTGGTTCTGTCAGTGTGATCATGTGATGTATCTGACCCCAGGAATGTATCAATAAAGTTTCCCCTTCCTGGGACAATGAATTCACGGTGTTCTTATTTCAATTTCCAGGATTGTATTTAAGATAAAAAATTGTGATGGCGAGCCACTAAGGGCTGCTCGTTACTTACGCTGTTACAGATTGCAAGCGGACTCCGTTATTATATTATTATTTTATAAATGACATATAAGTACTGCCAGTCTTTCACAGAGAATCTGTACTTATACTGTCATACGTTTTTAGTCATAATTCTGTGACCATGTTATAGACCATTCTTTGATTTAAATTCTGAGGAAGACACTCCTAGCAGTATTGAAACCCGGTTAATTCATTAAAAATAGTGACCGAGGGCTGTTTTCTTTCAATTGTAACTATTCACGGTCTCTGAACGTGCAGCCATGTACAAAACTTTGCTGTACTGAGATGGCAAAAGTAAGGGGATGCCTCCTAATATCGTGTCGGACATCGTTTTGCCGGGCGTAGTGCAGTAGTTCGACGTGGCATGGACTCAAGAAGTATTTGGGAGTCCCCTGCAGAAATATTGACCCATGCTACCTCTGTAGCCGTCCACAATTGCGGCAGTGCTGCCTGTGCAGAATTTTGTGCACGAACTGACCTTTCGATTATGTCCAATGAATGTTCGATGGGATTTATGTCGGGCGATCTGGGTGAACTGTCCAGAACGTTCTTCAAACCAATTGCGAAAAATTGTGACTCGGTGACATGGCCAATTGTCATACATAAGAATTCCTTCGTTATTTTGGAACTTGGAGTCAATGAATGGCTGAAAATGGTCCCCAAGTAGCGTAACATAAACTTTTCCTGTCAATGACACAGTCTGTTAATGAGGACGAGTCGGAAGAACAAAATTTGTAATGTTCGGATATAGTATTACTAGCGACCTGCTAGACAGAATCACGTCTTTTAACTATCTGGGCGTAACGTCGCAAGGCGATGTGAAATTCAACGAGCACTTGAGAGATGTAGTAGGGAAGGCGAATGGTCTATTTCGGTTTATTGGAAACTCTTAGGAAAGAGTCAATCGCCTGTAACGGAGACCGCATATAGGATGCAGGTGCAACTTATTCTTGACTACTGCTCGAGTGTTTGGGATCCATATAAGGTCGAGTTGAAGGATGACATTGAACCATTTCAGAGGTGGGCTGCTAGATTTGTTACCGATAGGTTTGAACAACATCTAAAGTTATGGAGATGCTTCGGTAACTCAAATGGAATCCGTGGAGAGAAGGTGATTTCTTTTTCGAGAAAGGCTACTGAGAAAATTTAGAGGACTGTGATTTGAAGCTGACTGCCGAACGATTCTAATGCCGCGTACAGAAATTGTGCGTAAGTATCACGAAGATAAAATACGAGAAATTAAGCCTCATAAGCCGGCTAAACCCGCCGTGCAGAACAGGTGATTAGGATTGTGGAAATGTTGCGGTGAGTTTCACCGTAAAATTGTAATTTATTGTGATTTAATAACACATTTACAACCGAAGCGCCACATAGCCGAACTTTTACAACTACGAGTGTCAAACGCCAGACTTTTCACGGCCGAAGGCCTCCAAACAAGAAATCTTAAAAATCAACAAGGTAAATTTCAAGTGACTGAAAACAGTCAGTTACAATTACAAATTACACACACACACACACACACACACACACACACACACACACATATATATATATATATATATATATATATATATATATATATATATATATATATATACTCCTGGAAATTGAAATAAGAACACCGTGAATTCATTGTCCCAGGAAGGGGAAACTTTATTGACACATTCCTGGGGTCAGATACATCACATGATCACACTGACAGAACCACAGGCACATAGACACAGGCAACAGAGCATGCACAATGGCGGCACTAGTACAGTGTATATCCACCTTTCGCAGCAATGCAGGCTGCTATTCTCCCATGGAGACGATCGTAGAGATGCTGGATGTAGTCCTGTGGAACGGCTTGCCATGCCATTTCCACCTGGCGCCTCAGTTGGACCAGCGTTCGTGCTGGACGTGCAGACCGCGTGAGACGACGCTTCATCCAGTCCCAAACATGCTCAATGGGGGATAGATCCGGAGATCTTGCTGGCCAGGGTAGTTGACTTACACCTTCTAGAGCACGTTCGGTGGCACGGGATACATGCGGACGTGCATTGTCCTGTTGGAACAGCAAGTTCCCTTGCCGGTCTAGGAATGGTAGAACGATGGGTTCGATGACGGTTTGGATGTACCGTGCACTATTCAGTGTCCCCTCGACGATCACCAGTGGTGTACGGCCAGTGTAGGAGATCGCTCCCCACACCATGATGCCGGGTGTTGGCCCTGTGTGCCTCGGTCGTATGCAGTCCTGATTGTGGCGCTCACCTGCACGGCGCCAAACACGCATACGACCATCATTGGCACCAAGGCAGAAGCGACTCTCATCGCTGAAGACGACACGTCTCCATTCGTCCCTCCATTCACGCCTGTCGCGACACCACTGGAGGCGGGCTGCACGATGTTGGGGCGTGAGCGGAAGACGGCCTAACGGTGTGCGGGACCGTAGCCCAGCTTCATGGAGACGGTTGCGAATGGTCCTCGCCGATACCCCAGGAGCAACAGTGTCCCTAATTTGCTGGGAAGTGGCGGTGCGGTCCCCTACGGCACTGCGTAGGATCCTACGGTCTTGGCGTGCATCCGTGCGTCGCTGCGGTCCGGTCCCAGGTCGACGGGCACGTGCACCTTCCGCCGACCACTGGCGACAACATCGATGTACTGTGGAGACCTCACGCCCCACGTGTTGAGCAATTCGGCGGTACGTCCACCCGGCCTCCCGCATGCCCACTATACGCCCTCGCTCAAACTCTGTCAACTGCACATACGGTTCACGTCCACGCTGTCGCGGCATGCTACCAGTGTTAAAGACTGCGATGGAGCTCCGTATGCCACGGCAAACTGGCTGACACTGACGGCGGCGGTGCACAAATGCTGCGCAGCTAGCGCCATTCGACGGCCAACACCGCGGTTCCTGGTGTGTCCGCTGTGCCGTGCGTGTGATCATTGCTTGTACAGCCCTCTCGCAGTGTCCGGAGCAAGTATGGTGGGTCTGACACACCGGTGTCAATGTGTTCTTTTTTCCATTTCCAGGAGTATATATATATATATATATATATATATATATATATATATATATATATATAGGGCTATTACAAATGATTGAAGCGATTTCATAAATTCACTGTAGCTCCATTCATTGACATATGGTCACGACACACTACAGATACGTAGAAAAACTCATAAAGTTTTGTTCTGCTGAAGCCGCACTTCAGATTTCTGTCGTCAGAGCGCTCGAGAGCGCAGTGAGACAAAATGGCGACAGGAGCCGAGAAAGCGTATGTCGTGCTTGAAATGCACTCACATCAGTCAGTCATAACAGTGCAACGACACTTCAGGACGAAGTTTAACAAAGATCCACCAACTGCTAACTGCATTCGGCGATGGTATGCGCAGTTTAAAGCTTCTGGATGCCTCTGTAAGGGGAAATCAACGGGTCGGCCTGCAGTGAGCGAAGAAACGGTTGAACGCGTGCGGGCAAGTTTCACGCGAAGCCCGCGGAAAATTGGCTCATGCCACAACTGGAGACCGACAGCGCCGACTTCATCTTTCAACAAGATGGTGCTCCACCGCACTTCCATCATGATGTTCGGCATTTCTTAAACAGGAGATTGGAAAACCGATGGATCGGTCGTGGTGGAGATCATGATCAGCAATTCATGTCATGGCCTCCACGCTCTCCCGACTTAACCCCATGCGATTTCTTTCTGTGGGGTTATGTGAAAGATTCAGTGTTTAAACCTCCTCTACTAAGAAACGTGCCAGAACTGCAAGCTCGCATCAACGATGCTTTCGAACTCATTGATGGGGACATGCTGCGCCGAGTGTGGGAGGAACTTGATTATCGGCTTGATGTCTGCTGAATCACTAAAGGGGCACATATCGAACATTTGTGAATGCCTAAAAAAACTTTTTGAGTTTTTGTATGTGTGTGCAAAGCATTTTGAAAATATCTCAAATAATAAAGTTATTGTAGAGCTGTGAAATCGCTTCAATCATTTGTAATAACCCTGTATATATATATATATATATATATATATATATATACATATACATATATATATATATACATATACATATACATATACATATATATATATATATATATATATATATATATATATATATATATATATATATATATATATATATATCACAGCTAGGCTGAAAGCCTCAAGGCAAGGGTGGGTAGACAAACATAAACAAGATGCAATACTAACGGCTGAAAGCCCACAATCAAATTTTCAAGATTTTAAAATAAATTACCATATCCTTTCAAAGGCAGAAGGCCACAATGTTTAAGCTTGAAAGGTAATTTTAAGACTAATGTTCCAAGGACGAAGGCCCACAATTAATCTTCCAAAATTAAAAAAAATATATATATAACCACAAGCCTTAAGTTTTAAGTAGCTAAAACCAGACTAAAAGAAAAGACAAGACAATGGCAATAATCTTTCAGCAAATATCCACTTGCCGGAATTGAAACTTACTTACATAAAACACAAAGATTTTTTTTATCATTGGCTATGATAGATTATAAACCGACAATTAAGCTCCCGTGAGAAAGCCAGTAACGACAACAGCACTCAGAAGCCTCCAGGTGTTGGTCTGCCCTCGTTCACTTACCGACCGACAAACGACTTGCTTGCCACCAATCGCTACATGAGAATTCAAACACAAAATGTTGAGAGGCGTGATTATCCACAGTTAAATATGTATATGTATTAAGCTATCAAAAATACACACCGAGTTGGACAGCGACAACAGGTCAGGAAAGAACACTGCCTGAACTTATGTTAGTGGCCAGGCCAGGTAACCGGAACACTAACGGCCACAATGCAGAAACTTCCGCTGGTGCACTTGAATTGTAGTCAACCAATACTGTTAATTCCAACGCATGGTGGCTAAATTTCAGCAATACAAACACTCGGTGTTGCTCCCAGGAAAATCTCCCCAACAGCGAACCACTGAAACGAACCACACAACGTGAATGGACGTGGCTTGGGTACTTGAAACCACTGCTCAACTTTGACGTCCTGGGTCGGTAAACCACGAAGCTCGTAGCGATCGGACAGCTCCATACACGCTCCGACACTACAGAGGGACCGCCAGCGGACCTAGCCGATTGCACCGCATGGAGATAGCTTCCCTGGTCCGCAGCAACCGACCGACTGCCCGCAGAATGCCTACAACATCTAAACAGTCGTCAGTTGAAATAACGCCAACTAGACACACAACCTTACAAACACTTGCACGAAGACCTGAACTATACCCAACAGTAACTAAGCACACACAAATACAAATCGGGAGTCGATGCGCACACACACACAGCCGACTCATGAACGATCGCCGAGCCAAAACGCGTCGTCCGATAGGACGACCTACCGACGATCCACCAAGACCGTGGCCTGGCTCAAGTGATGCGTGGAGGCAATGGTCGGGCGAGCCATGCCGACGCAGACCTCACTGCTGCTCCAAACTGAAAGCGTTAGTGCTGCATTGCAACTCCCCAATGGCAGGTCCGGATTGCGCTCCAGACGCGTTCCAACTGACGGGCAGCCCGAACTCGTGACCCTATTTCGCTTACGACAGACAACGACTGGGAAGTAATAGCAGTCCAGCAAAGATGCTACGAGAGGGAATATATCGATATCCGCTGCTAGCTCTAGTCATGGTCAGGCAAAGCAGCAACTCAGTGACAGTAGTAATTTAAATTCAAGTAGTGAAGTGGAAGTACGTTAAAAAGAGGGTGTAAAATACATGATGGGAGGAACACGAGCCACGCACGGCTCACATACTGACAGTCGTCTTTCTCTCGCTTTATTTGCGAGTGGAACAGGAAAGGAAATGTATAGTAATGGTACAGGGTACCCTCCGACACGCACCGTATGGTGGTTGGTGGAGTATCTGTGTAGGTGGGGATGTAGATGTAGAAAAAAAAAGGTTGAACTGGCTCTGAGCACTATGGGACTTAACATTTGTGGTCATTAGTCCCCTAGAACTTAGAACTACTTAAACCTAACTAACCTAAGGACATCACACACATCCATGCCCGAGGCAGGATTCGAACCCGCGACCGGAGCGGTGACGCGGTTCCAGACTGAAGCGCCTAGACCGCACGGCCACACCGGCCGGCTGTAGATGTAGACATCCCATGTAAATACAGCCCACATTATTATGGAGCTACCACCAGCTTGCACAGAGCCTTGTTGACAACCTGGGTCCATGGCTTCGTGGGGTTTGCACTACACTTGAACCTTGCCGTCAGCATTTACCAGCTGAAATCGGAATTCAGTTGGTCAGGCCACTGTTTTCCAGTCGTCTATTGTCCAACCGATATGTTTACGAGCTGAGGAGAGGCGCTGCAGGCGATGTCGTGCTGTTAGCAAATGCAGTCGCGTCGGTCTTCTGCTGCCCTACCCCATTAACGCCATATTTCTTCGCGCTGTCCTAACGCATACGATCGTCGTACGTCCCAGGTTGATTTCTGCGGTTATTTCACACAGTGTTACTTGTCTCTTAGCACTGACGACTCTACAGAAACGCTGCTGCTCTCGGTATTTAAGTGAAGGTCACCGGCGATTGCGTTGTCCTTGGTGAGAGGTTATCCCTGAAATTTGGTATTCTCGGCACATTTGTCACACTCTGGATGCCGGAATACTGAATTCCCTACTGACTTCCGAAATGGAATGTCCCATGCGTCTAGCTCCAACTAACAATCCCCGTTCAAAGTCTGCTACTCGCAATCGTGGAGGCTGTGATCACGTCGGAAACCTTTTCACATGAATCACCTGAGTACGAATGGCAACTACATCAATGCACTGCCCTTTTATACCTCGTATACGCGATACAACTGCCATCTGTATTTGAGCGCATTGCTATCCTGTGCCTTTTGTCCCCTCAGTGTAATAGCCCTTCTTTTCTGACGTCGAGGTGACCATCACAAATCGTGGTGACATCAGTGTAATTATTCTCTTGGCATAAAGG